>NW_026988473.1:5000000-10000000 GCF_030222135.1 Aotus nancymaae | reverse complement strand
TTACTTCCAAGGTACAATGTGGGGTATGGGCATTGGGTAAATTTTCCCATTTCAAATGGGACAAATTGGCCAACCAAAGGGGCCACAGGTCCCATACAAGTCTGAAACCCAGCAGGGCAGTTATTAAATCCTGAAACTTCAAAATGATCTCCCCATGTCTCACATCCAGGACACACTGATGGAAGAGGTGGGCTCCTGAGGCCTTGGGTAGGGTAGCTCCACTCCTGTGACTCTGCAGGGTAAAGCCCCTGCAGCTGCTTTCACAGGCTGGTGTTGAGTGCCTATGGCTTTTCCAGGGCCACTGTGCAGGCTGTCAGTGGACTTACCATTCTGGGGTCTGGAAAAGGGTGGCCCTCTTCTCACAGGTCTAGTGGGCAGTGCCCCAGTGGTGACTCTGTGGAGGCCTCAACCTCACATTTCCACTCTGCAGTACTCTAGTAGAGGTTCTCCATGAGGGATCCACCCCTGCCACAGACTTCTTCCTGGACATCCAGGCATTTTCATACATCCTCTGAAATCTAGGTGGATGCCAGCAAGCCTCAACTCCTGACCTCTGCACACCCACAGGCCCAACACCACCTGGAAGCCACCAAGGCTTGGGGCTTGCTTCCTCTGGAGCAACAGCCCAAGCCATACATTGACCCATTTTAGCCACAGCTGGAGCTGATATGGCTGGGAGGCACCAAGCCCTGAGACTGCACAGAGCAGCAGCAGGGGCCCTGGGCCCAGCCCACAAAACCATTTTTTCCTCCTAGGCCTCCAGGCCTGTGATGGGAAGGCCTGCAGTGAAGATGTCTGACATGCCCTGGAGACTTTTTCCCCATTGTCTTGGCTATTAATATTTGGTTCCTTGCAAATTTCTGCAGCTGGCTTACATTTCTCTCCGGAAAATGAGTTTTTCTTTTCTACCACATGATCAGGCTGCAAATTTTCCAAACTTTTATACTCTGCTTCCCATTTAAACACAACTTCCAGTTTCAGATAATCTTTCTTCACACATATGGGAATATGCTTTTAGGAAAAAACCAGACCATCTCTTAAACTCTTTGCTGCTTAGAAATTTTTTCCACCAGATACCCTAAAACATCTCTCTTAAGCTCAAAGTTCAACAGATCTCTAGGGCAGGAGCAAAATGCCACCAGTCTCTGTGCTAAATCATAGGAAGACTGACCTTTGCTCCAGTTCCCAATAAGTTCCTCATCTCCATCTGAGACCACCTCAGCCTGGACTTCATTGTCCACATTACTATCAGCATTTCAGTCAAAATCATTCAACAAGTCTCTAGGAAGTTCCAAACTTTCCCATGTCTTCCTGTCTTCTTCTGAGCCCTCAAAACTGTTCCAACTTCTGCCTATTACCCAGTTCCAAAGTTGCTTCCACATTTTCAGCTTATCTTTATAGCAGTACCGCACTCCTGGTGCCAATTTCCTGTATTAGTTTATTTTCACACTGCTATAAAGAGCTGCCTGAGACTGGGTAATTTAAAAGTAAACAGGGTTAATTGGCTCACAGTTCCACATGGCTGGGTAAGCCTCACGAAACATACAAACACAGTGGAAGGTAAAGGAGAAGCAAGTACCTTCTTCTCCAGGAGGCAGGAGAGAGAGTAAAGGGAGAATTGCCACAGACTTTTCAACCATCAGATCTCATAACTCACTCACTATTATGAGAACAGCATGGGGGAACCACCCCCATGATCTAATCACCTCCCATCAGGTCCCTCCCTCAACACATGGGGACTACAGTTCAAAATGAGATTTGGGTGGGGACACAGAGATGAAGCATATCACCATCTGAACATAGAGGCAGAGATAAGAGTTATACAAGTCAAGGAACACCTGGAGCTACCAGAACCTTGAAGAGACAAGGGAGGATTCTCTCCTATAAGCCTCAGAAAGAGCATGATCCTGCCAATAAATTTATTTTGAACTTTTGGCATCCAGACCCATAAGACAATAAAATTCTGTTGTGTTAAGCCACCCAGTTTGTGGTACTCTATTATATTGCCCTAGGAAATTAATACAGGAGGACGGTATGTAAGTACTCCATAAATTTAAAACATACTTAGTTGTTATGAAAATACCCAAAAATAATCATAATTGTGTGAGACTGCTAGGATGAATATTTACTCCCTATTTTCTAAATGTTGATCTTGTATAATTTTAAGTGGTTAATATGAAGATCTTTTTTTATTCAGATGGCTGGTATGATACTTTTACAATATTTACTACTCTGCACTATCTTAGAGATGACCATTGTAATCACAATCATCCGTTGGGTTACAGAAGCATTTCGTCATGAAAAATACACTGAAGAAAGTGAGTAACTTTGTTTCTGGAAGTTAAATCAAGATAAAGGCAGTTTATATTAAGGGCCCTCTCTGAGAGTTCAAAGTAAGAGTTGGCAAACAGGAGTGTTGCTTCAAAAGTAAGGTCAAGAACTTTTGGAAACACTCTGAAATATCTTCTCCCTGATACTGTGTAGAATTGAAGTCAAACAACTTGCCATGCAAAACTATGTAGAATTCTTTTAGACTTACATCTCCCAGGAGATTAATAAAGGACATATATAGACCGAAAAGGTTTCAGAGATCATACTGGTAATATGGGGATACTGACTGTTATAAACCCAGAAATTCAAATTTAGTTTTAAAATACTGGTTTCCAACATTTGGAATATCAAATGCCTTCAGAAAATAAACATTTTAGAGGACACTGGAAAGAGTACTTCTAGAATAGAACAAAAACCCATTCCTCAATAAAAGCAATGAGAATACTGAAAAAGTTGTCAAAATCAACTTTCTCAGAACTTTGGAAATTAGTCAAAGACCTACGACATTCCAAGAAGCATTTATTCAAGTTAAATAGCCAAATCATGGTAAGAACGGTAAGCTCTGTGGTATTGCAGCTTGCCCTATTCCCATCCATCTCACCCCATCCCCTCAGTAGCCTCTAAAAGTAACAACCTTGCAACTGTACCTGTGGAAAAAAACCAGCCTAACAACCATAGGAAAGGGCAAAATGGGATTTAAGTGCCCCCAAAAAGCCCCATTCTCAGAGAATTATTGTTAACTTGTCTGGCAGCTCCCCATCCCCACCATCAAGACTCTTTAATTTAATTTCACTCAGAACACAGACACTGTAAACAGCTTTTCTTTCTGGGTTGTCAGAACAATCAATAGCATTTAACATCACAGCTGCCTGGGGCAGAGATAACAGTTGTGGCAAACAAAAGGTCACATTAAAAAAAAAACACTGAGCAGCAAGATGTCCATAGAATATTTTGAAATTATGACAATATCTGGAAACATAAAAGGTCACATGTATATTCAGGGATGTGTATATGCCAAGAAAAGACCTGAAAATGCCCTAACCTCCAACCTCTGGCTGACCTGAAGGAAATCCAATTCAACCATTCAAGTTAAATGGCTGAATAATGGTAAGAACAGTGAGCTTTGTGATATTGTAGCTTTTCCTAGTCCCATCCCTTACTGGATCTCTGGCCCTTGTTTTGTCGAGATATCATTGTCGTGTTTCCTGGACCTTTGCCCAGCAAGATATAATAGGGACATTTCTTTAGCTTGGCCTTTGTCTGCCTTATGGTCAGGTGGCTAGGCAGGATGTTTCTCACATCCCGAACTCCTGTGAAATGTTTCACTTCGACCAAGGTCTGCAAAATAGCAGGGAATTTATAAACTTGTGCGGTTTGGACTAACAGGAAGGCTCACACTTCCTAGTTTCAAAAGTTACTAAAAAGTTATGGTAATCAAGACATTGTGGCACTGGCATAACAATAAACATAAAAGTCAGTAGAACAGGATCAAAAACCCAAAAATGAGTTCTCACACAGCCACTTGAGTTTTGACTAGCATGACAAGACAATACAATGAAGAAATAGCAGTCTCTTCAACAAATGGTATTAGGATAACTGGATATCTGCATGCAAAAGAATGAAGTTAGACCACTGCCTCACAGAATATATACAAATTAACTCAAAGTGTATAGACCTCGATTGAAAAGCTAACACTATAAAACTCTTAGAAGAAAATACAGGCAAAATTATTTGTGGCCTCAATTAGGTAATGGTATATTAGATATCACACCAAAAGTACATTTAACAAAAGAAAAATTATAGATAAATTGGCCAAGGGAAGAAAAATACAGACCAACATGTCTGATGACTACAGATACAAAACTCTTCAACAAAAATTTTGCAAACCAAATCCAGCAACATATAAATATGATTATACACCATGGCCAAGTGAGATTTATTGTAGAAATTCAAAGTTAGTTTAACATACCAAAATCAATCAATGCAATATATTACATTAAAATAATAAAGGGCAAAAACACGCTCACTAAACAAAGTGACGAAATAGATTGTAATAGTCGATGACTTTATCTCCTTACCTATCTATTTTCCCTAAATCCTTTCAAAATAGATAATTAATTCAAAACAAAATCTGTAATTTGGTGTCAAGTTAAAACTCTGCCAGGAGCCGAAGGAATGGCATGTTTGGGGAATTCCTGTAGGATAATATGTGGAGGAGAGTAGCAGAAAATGAGGCTGTAGAAGTAAATTGAGACCAGGTCTTAACGTGACTTAACTATACCTTATTAAAGAATTTTGAATTTGGTCTATAGATACCAGGGTGCTCTCACAGGGTTTTTAACAACAGTGTTTCTTGATCAACCCTTTCAGTTATATAATTCTTCTCATTACAATATTTTCTGCAGCAAATTAAAGCCCTTCTGGCTGCCCCCAACTCAAACTGCTAAATCAATCAGGAATCATCTCATGATCATGAGATGGCTCAGGCAGCATAATTTCTGGTTCACAGCCAGCAGGAGAAATTGGCCTATCTCAGAAGCTACAAGGAGGGCCTCTCTTTACTTCACTTGGCTTAATTGCCTCAGGTCTGCTCATCTCTGAATTGAGTAATAGCAAAAGGAATAGGATTACCGTGACGGATTCAGACAAATCATATGTAGTAGGCTAATTTTGAGGGAGTCAACCAGAATATCCTCAGTCGTTCTGGCAGGAAAATAGAGATCGAATCAAAGAAGAACAAAGCTAGAGATGAATATAATTAGGTGGTTGCCCTGACAGGCAAGGCAAACAATGAGTACCTAAACAATGAAGAATAAAGAGAATATGATAAATTTGAAAGATATTTAGGAAGCTTATTAATGTTTTGCATGTTAGTTTCACACTCAATGCTAGATCTTAGATTAAATAAAATTTGTTTAATAAATTACTTATCTTTTATTTCTATTTCCCATACTGCTCAATAACTATTGAACATAGCTTTAAATACTAACCTGTTACTCGATTAGAAAACTATTTTTAAAATGTTCATGTATTTTCAGTTTTGTGTGTATGTGCTTATACAATATAATATTCTGCTGTGAACTTAAAAACAAAATAGAAAACCAGAGTTTTACTCGAGAAAAGAATGACACCATTCCCGTTAGAATGCCTTCTGCAGTGGCTCCCAAAAATCCTGTAGTATGAGCCAGATGGCTCTCCGCTCCATTGGTTGTTCAGGTATTTCTCTTCTGATCTAGAACATGAAGTAGAGTCCCAAGAGAAATCAGGACTCACTAGAGCCCAGCTGAAGGCTAAAATCATTTTAGGAAGAAGAACATTCTAGTTTAATATGGTTGTTGCAGTTCATCGACTTCTGATATCTGCTGAGTTATAGGTCTGATATGCCTTTGGCTAGGCCCCCCAGAACAGAGTGGGTACTGTCTTCCCAGTACAGTTTTAACTAACCACGTTCCAGGTTTGCATATTTGTATTCAATGGCTCAGGATAAGCCTCTTATTTTCGACTATAATAATGATCAATTTGCTATCACTCAATTCATCTCAGGTACTTCGCCCTCAGAAATGTCACTGTCGAAATCCTTGGAAATCACACCATCCACAACTTCTATTCCTTTATAATCTGCAAAGAACCCGTGTGACTCCAGTCAAGAACAAAAGATTAATTGTGTATTAACGTGGATAAATATAGCCTCTCCAATCCCTGTGGTTGAGGGGATGTAGGAGAGTAGTGTTAAAGGCCTACTTTATCTAGGTTGGAGGAGATTGGCTTAAATTAAGGGACTCCTTCATCCAAGAGGAGAAAATATTCTGATTTTGGAAGTTGGCAGAATGTTCATGTGGTAATGTCAAGACGTTTGCTCTCTCTGTACTTCTGCTTTCTCATCCGTAAAACAGAAGTAATAGTCTCTAACCCATAGAGTAGATGGAAGAATTAAATGACAATATATCATTAAAAGAGCTTCCCATAGCTCCTAACTCACAGTAGTTCCTCAATAAGTTTTTATTACTTATTATTTATCAGCTTTTATCATTATATCAGTAGCATAATGGTATAGGAAGCCAGATTGAATTTTTCCTGTTCTCCAAGAATTGGTGACTAGAACCCCCCTCTGAAAGCAGGAGATGTACTCAATATTTTAAGGCCAGAAAATCATTTAAAATCTTTTTTTTTTTTTTTTTTTTTTTTTTTTGAGACGGAGTTTCGCTCTTGTTACCCAGGCTGGAGTGCAATGGCGCGATCTTGGCTCACCGCAACCTCCGCCTCCTGGGTTCAGGCAATTCTCCTGCCTCAGCCTCCTGAGTAGCTGGGATTACAAGCACGCGCCACCATGCCCAGCTAATTTTTTGTATTTTTAGTAGAGACGAGGTGTCACCATGTTGACCAGGATGGTCTCGATCTCTTGACCTCGTGATCCACCCACCTCGGCCTCCCAAAGTGCTGGGATTACAGGCGTGAGCCACCGCACCCAGCAATCACTTAAAATCTTGATGAAAATGTAATGTATTGAGTTGTGTCTCCCTCAAAAAATTATATTGAAGTCCTAATCCCCAGTACTCAGAATATGACCTTATTTAGAAGTAGAATATTTACAGAACCAATCAAATTAAAATGAAGTTATTAGGATAGAGCCGAATCCAGCATCACTGGTTTCCTTATAAAAAGGGAAAATTGCGCCGTGCACAGGGGCTCACAACTGTAATCCCAGCACTTTGGGAGACTGAAGCAGTTAGATTGCTTGAGGTCAGGAGTTCAAGACCAGCCTAAACAACATAGTGAAACTCTGTCTCCACTAAAAAATACAAAAATTAGCCAGGCATGATGATGTGCACCTGTAACCCCAGCTACTCAGGAGGCTGAGGCAGGAGAATCGCTTGAACCCACGAGGCAGAGGTTGTGGTGAGCTGAGATCGTGCCACTGCACTCCAGCCTGGGAGACAGAGTGAGACTCCATCTCAAAAAAAAGAAAAGGGAAAATTAGGCACAGACACAGATATGCACAGAGGGAAAACAATGTGAAGACGCACAGGGAGAAAATCATGTAAAGATGAAGGATTGGAGCAATGCATCCACAAGCCTAGAAGTGCCAAAGATTTCCAGCAAACCAGGAAGAGGTCAGCAAGGATCCTTCTCCTACAGGTTTCTGAGGGAGCATGACCCTGCCAGCACCTCGATTTCGGAGTCCTAACCTCCAGAACAGTGAGACAATACATTTCTGTCGTTTTAAGCCACTCATCTGTGACACCTTGTTACATTCGCTCTGGGAAGTTAATGCAGGTGCCTTTTCACTATAAGGAACACTGTATTTCCCCATCCCACGGTACACGTTAGGTGTTTATGGAAGGAGGTTATCCTCTCACCTCAGCATTCCACAGTAGGAGTGTGGCATTCGAACAGTTCTACTCTCTGAAGCTGGGGAAGAGATGAAGCAGCTGTAAAGTTTGTGGCTGCCTACAGGAAAAATCACACTCCCTACTGATAGTCTTTGGGACCCAGGTGGGACTTGCTGACCTGATCTAGAACAACCAGAGCAAAAGCCAGCAAGGTTAAAAGAAGACATGGCTATAGGAGCCTTCAGAGGTGGACCATGGATCACTCCTAAAAGTCAGAGCTTGCAAGGGGTAAAAAAGCAAGATACCTATCACCACTGCCTGCGGGCCCCAACACAAGAACACTAGCGGGAGATGAGACTGGAAGCCTCGGGTTTCCTGAAAATTGCTGTAGCTTGAGGAGCAATGCATATGAAAGCACTTCAGCCAAATGCTGCCGGTGGAGGCTCAGTGCGAAGGTGTAGCCACATGACCAAAGAAGCTACTAATGCCTAGGAGAGAGCTTCTCAGAATCGAGTGGCTCTTAACTGTGGTCAGTAGAAACTTCCACATACCCGCCTAGGTTAGGAATATAATCTACAGAAAGAGAACTATATTCTGACATAGGAGCTCATTTAATTTCATTTAATTTTTTAGAATAAAGATTGTTTTTATTAACCTAATATGACACTGCTAGAATGGTTACAAATGATTGGCTTCCTGAAAGGTGTCTACATCTTATGGCCAGTACACAAGACAGTAATAATTATTTAAGCATAAAATAGTGTTAAACTCTTCACCTAAAAAATAAAAATAAATTTTAAAAAAGGTTGGTTTTGTATGTATAAAATTTGTCATTTTATAGGCATATTTTAAATGCACATATTTTAATTTATATCATAATTTTATATTGTTTATGCATATTTTGTAATTCAATAATTTTATAAGTCTCTGATGTGAACATTACATATTGAATGTATATGTTTGGCTTGCCTGTTTTTCAGTCTTACCTGATTTTATCTCCAAGAGTCCACCATATAATTTCTCCAGAGCCTCTGTTATAACTACCTTCTTCCAATCCATCCCTGATACACTGTTTGCTTGTTTGTTGGTGAGATGGAGTCTTGCTCCGTCACCCAGGGTAGAGCGCGGGGAGTGCGATGACATGATCTCGGCTCACTGCAAACTCTGCCTCCTGGGTTCAAGCCATTCTCCTGCCTCAGCCTCCTGAGTCGCTGGGATTATTGGCACGTGACACCGCGCCCAGCTATTTTTATTTTCTTGATACATTTTTAAAGATTACAGCACCCAAGATCATGTTAAGTACTAGAGACTGAACATATATCTCAACAGATAGTGGGATCTCTCATAGTTCAAACTTCGTATGGGATACTTTTCGATTTCCCCATGCTATGAAATAACCAAAGAAATTAACACTATATTTGGCACGGTTAATTATGAGACTATTTCTCACTTTTTCTACTTCAGCCCTCTCTAATTGGCCTCAGCCCGTTCTGCTTACACAGATCAACATTATATCCTCCTTTCTCCTATCTTAAATAAATAAGTCTGTTCTTTTATTATCTTACTCTGTTCTTTATTATTTACAGTATTAATTCCCACTAATACCTCTGCTCTTTCATTTTTTTTATATTTTTTGTACATATGACTTCTGATCTTTTTCTCTTACATACAAAGTTATTATAAAACTGTGTAGGTATCTAATTATGATGTATTTCAGGATACTCAGGTCTGAAATTTTATATAACATGGATATTTTATAATAAATTTATTTGCCCTTTATATTACACTTAAGCGTTATATCGATCTCTTAAGTTATGTAGATCTTATTATTTGTGATTTGTGTCTCAGGATATGAAAAATATTAATTCTACATTTATTTTACTGAAAAATTTTTAAACCAGATATTAAACTAGATTTTTAAATTAGACTTTGACTAACAGTCTTAATACAGACTTCTAATTCCATCCAATGTGAAATAACTGATATCAGATTTACTGAAACCAGCTATGAAAACTGGGGAAACTACATAAATCATCAATTTTTCGGCACTGTACAAAAACCAACAGGTTTCCATTCTTTGGAAATGGGGAAGTATACAAGGTGAGCCCCACAATCACCCAGACTTCCCCTTGGAAATATTTTCCAGGCCACTTGGTAGGAAAGTAGAAC
Source organism: Aotus nancymaae (assembly GCF_030222135.1). Lineage (NCBI taxonomy): Eukaryota > Metazoa > Chordata > Mammalia > Primates > Aotidae > Aotus > Aotus nancymaae. Next base: position 9,990,170 of record NW_026988473.1, on the reverse strand, counting down.
CCAAATACTTACAGTGGTCTTGCTGGACGGAAGCAGAGATTAAGTTTGAAACTGCTAAAGTAGCTGGAATTTGATAGGTATACAATGGAACAGATACCTCAGAAGTCTACGAAGCAATTTTCCTTAGGTCCTTAGCTGAATCCTAGCCATATCATTTAATACAACTTCAGAAGGCCTAACAGAAAAATTCCTAGCCAGATACGGTGGCTCAAGCCTGTAATCACAGCACTTTGGGAGGCGGAAGCGGGCAGATCACTTGAGGTCAGGAGTTTGAGATCAGCCTGGCCAACGTGGTGAAACCCCATCTCTAGTTAAAAATACAAAAATCAGGGCCGGGCGCGGTGGCTCACGCCTGTAATCCCAGCACTTTGGGAGGCCGAGGCAGGTGGATCACGAAGTCAACAGATCGAGACCATCCTGGTCAACATGATGAAACCCCGTCTCTGCTAAAAATACAAAAAATTAGCTGGGCATGGTGGTGCGTGCCTGTAATCCCAGCTACTCAGGAGGCTGAGGAAGGAGAATTGCCTGAACCCAGGAGGCGGAGGCTGCGGTGAGCCGAGATCGCGCCATTGCACTCCAGCCTGGGTAACAAGAGTGAAACTCCGTCTCAAAAAAAAAAAAAAAAAAAAAAAAAATCAGCCGGGTGTGTTGTTGGGTGCCTTAATCCCAGCTACTCGGGTGGCTGAGGCAGGAGAATCATTTGAAACAGGAGGTGGAGTTTGCAGTGAGCCGAGATCCTGCCACTTCACTCCAGCCTGGGCGACAGAGTGAGAACTTGTCTCAAGAAAAAAAAAATTTTATTAAAAAAAAGGAAGTAAATTCCAGGGAGACTGAGAGCTAAGCACAGCTTCTTGATCCTACACAATGTGGTGAGTGGTGAAGTGCAGATGCAGACAGAAGGGAGAAACCTTCTTGATCGTCCCTGACATTCAAAGGATACTCCAGAGATGCTACAGCTTCTAATTAAGAACAATGAAGTAGGAGAACAGACTACACCTAGGAATAAGAAAACCAGAGAAAAAAGACCCACCCTAACAAAACCTAAAATCAGGATGCAGGATGACCTGCCAAATTTAATTGCTGGTGTGCCTCCTCCAAGAAGAGGAAACAGGATGGTACCTAGATACTCACATTTTGAACAGATCATCTTGGAAAAAACACTTGGATGCACCAGAGAAGAGACGAGAAACACCAGCAGTAAGAAAGGAGACGGTGTGAGGCAGCTTGCCCAGCCAGGAACCGACTGAGAGCCAAGAGCGGCTGCGGGATCTCGGGAGGCTGGAAGAAAGAAAGCCCTAGAACTCCAAAACGGGCTTTTATGATCTTGGCTATGGGAGAAACGCTGAAGTAGATTCACTATAGCATCAGGCCTTGCATATGGAGCTTCCTAAAGACTGCATAGAAATGTTGCCCCAGAAAGTGAGCCCACACAGAATCCCACAAGCTTCGGCACTCAGAGCAGCCTCAGCTGGGCGCCCTTTTGAGAGCCAGCTGCTGCCACTGAGCAGCTCCAAGGAGGGCGAGGGAAGAACAGGTGCTCCCATGCACCGGTGGGAGGGTACCTGCCGCTCTGCTATGGGCTGCAGTTGAGACTGAGACACAAGTGGGCCACGTTTCTCATGCCTTCTTGCTCACACTGCTTGCCTGGGAGATGCCCCACCCTTTCTGGTCCTAACCCCAAGGCACCATCTCAAGAGCTGAATGCTGGACCATGCCCCACCCTTGGGCTGAGGTCAAACTAACACAATTACAGCTGCTGCCTACCCAAGGAGTGACAGGGAAACCAGGCCATCTCATGCAAATCTAGGACGATACCCCCAGATCTGCAACACGCTGCTGTGAGACAGAGAGGTGAGCGGACTACACTCCCCACAGCTTCTTACACATGCTTCTTGCCTAGGAGGGATCCCACCCTCCCTGCCACCAGGCCCAAGGTGCCGTTTTGAGAGTTTAATGCTGGGCTATGCCCCCCACTCACCCCGGTCAGTTGCCATGGCTGCAGATACTGCCCAGTCAAGGAGGGATAGGGCAGCCAGGCTTTCCTATGCATACGTAGGACAATATTCAATGCTCTGCCACAGACTGCTGCGGGACCAAAACTCAGGTGAGCCGCACTTCTCACAGAGCCTTGCCCATACCGTGCACCTGAGAGGGGCCTGACCCACTCTGGTCACAAGCCCACAGCTGGCACCATTTTGGGAGTTTAACACTAAGCTGTGCCCCACCCTTGGGCCAAGTTCAAAGTGACACAACAGCAGCTGCCACCCAACTAAGAGAGAGACAAGGCAGATGAAGGTCTCCAAAGCACACTTAGGACAATACCCTCTGCCCTGCTGCAGGCAGCTGTGGGACTAGGAAGTAACCCATGCAATCCATTGCAGCTTCCAGGAACAGCAGCAAGATGGCATGGGTCCCTGTGGTTTCCTCCACCACTACTACTGCCATTACCCACACCACTCCAGCTTCCCAGGGGCCTGAGAATCTACCCACACACCAGGCCCACTGCTCCCACCGCTCACTTCTACGAAAGCAGCTTGGAGGCCCAAGAATGAGCCCTCGAGAACCACTAACACAAAGGCCAGGATAAGCCACTCTGGAGCCTTAAAACAGGCTCACTCACCCCACTGCTGCCACTACTGGGGCCCAATGACTGGCTCAGCTGGTCTATCAGTTTGTTCTCACACTGCTATAGAGAAATACCTGATGGCCGGGCTCAGTGGCTCATGACTATAATCCCAGCACTTTGGGAAGCTGAGGAGGGCGGATCGCTTGAGGCCAGGATTTCGAGACCAGCCTGGAAATCATGGTGAAACCCCATCTCAATTAGATGGGCGTGGTGGCGTACACCTGTAATTCCAGCTACTCAGGAGACTGAGGCACAAGAATCACATAAACCTGGGAGGTGGAGGCTGCAGTGAGCTGAGATCATGCCACTGCACTACAACCTGGGCAACAGAGTGAGACCCTGTCGAAGGAAAGAAGAAAGAAAGAGAGAGAGAGAAAGAAAGAGGAGAGAGAGAGGAAGGAAGGGAGAGAGGAAGGAAGGGAGGAAGGAAGGAGGGAGGGAGGGAGGGATGGAGGGAGGGAAGGAAACAAAAACCTGAGACTGGGTAATTTATAAAGAAAATAGGTTTAATTGCCTGATGGTTCCACAGACTGTACAGGAAGCATGGCAGCATATGCTTCTGGGCCGCTGGGAGCTTTTTCTCATGGTGGAAGGCAAAGTTTGGAGCAGGCATCTTACATGCTAGAAGCGGGACTGAGAGGGAGGGGATGGTGCCCCATACTTTTAAACAACCAGACCAGGTATAGTGTCTCATGTCTGTAATCCCACTGTAATCCCAGAACTTTGGGAGGCTGAGGCAGGCAGATCACTTGAGGCCAGGAGTTTAAGACCAGCCTGGGCACCATGGTGAAACCCTGCCCTCTACTAAAAATACAAAATAAAAAAAAATGTAAACTCATACAACAAAATCAGAAAATCAGTTCAGGAAATGAAAGAAAATCATCTCAGAACCTGAAGACATGTCTTTTGAAAATAATTCAGTCAGACAAAAATAAGGAAAAAAGAATTACAAAGGATTAAACAAAGCCTCTACGATATCTGAAATGATATAAAACAACCAAACTTACAAATTATCGGTACATCCAAGGAGGAAGAGAGATCCAAAAGTTTAGAAATCGCCGGGTGTAGTGGCTCATGCCTGTAATGCAGCAATTTGGGAGGATAAAGTGGGAGGATTGCTTGAGACCAAGAGTTCAAGACTCGCCTAGGCAAGAAAACAAGACCCTGTCTTTACAAAAGGCTCTGACATAAGGATTTGGGTGCTTATTTGGGAAGTGATCCAAGACTTACTGTGAAAAAAATGGAAATGTGATACAAAAAAAGGAAGAAAGTCAATAGAGTGTGTTTTAATGAGTGAGTTCTGTCATGGGGAACTGGTGCTCCATGCTGCTGGGGACTCTCTGAAAGACCGAAGAAATGCACTTCAAAATTATCTCTCTTGAGGGACAGAGAAGCTAGGGTAATTATCCAGCATATACACATTACATTGGTTAAGAAAAATTCTTCGGGTATGAATTTCCCAGCACCCATGGCCTGCCCCATACCTATGCATCCTCAGAAGAGAAAGGAAGGAGTTATCCATAGATGTGGACCGGCTGAAGACAGTGGATCAAGGGGATCAAGGAGTGGATCAAGGGGACATAGATGCAGCATCAACAGCGTTTGCTGCAGTAGGTTTAGACAAGAATAATCTCCCTTGTATGTCTCTGGTTCCTTCTGGAAAGTTGGTACCACATCTATATACTCAATTAAAAGGTGGCAAATTTCATATCCTACAATATCTGGTTAAACCTGGTCCCGAATGGCCCATGTGTGCTAGGGCTTAGCCACCTACACGTCCTCATTCAGATGCCTCTTATTATTTCTGTCAATACAGTTTGGGTCATGTTCTTTGTCTTTTCAAAAAGCTATTGAGCTACTTCGTAGAGTTAGACAAATGTTAAAGTTCATTTGGAAAAACAAACATGCAAGAATAGCCATAAAATATAATGAAAGAGGAAAAACTACAAGGGAGACCAACCGTATAAGACATTAAAGTTTACTGTAAAGCCTCTATGATTAAAACATTGTTGAAATAACACATGACTAGACAAACAGACCAGTAGAAAGGAAGAAAAAGACCAGAATTAGAGCCAAAAACATATAGAAATTTAGGCTGTGACAAAGGTGGCATTTCAATGGCGACAAGATGGACTATTTAATAAGCTGTCCTGAGACAACCAGGTAGGCTTTTGGAAAAATATAAAATTAGACCCATATCTCATACCATTCACAAAAAATAAATTTAACATGTATTAAGAATCAAAGTGTAAAAAATAAAACTATAAAAGTACTAGAAGAAAACACAACTAAATTCTTATTTAATCTTAGTGTTAAGAAAGACTTTTGAACAATGACTCTCATTATAGATAACAAAAGATAAGATTGATGAATTTACTGTATAAATTTTTTAAGTTTTTCTTGACAGAAAATCACCCTAAACAAAATCAAAAGACACTTGTCAAACTTGGAGAATATACCAAATACAAAGACCTAATATCCCTAGCATATAGAGAACTCTTTAAAAATTAAGGGAAAGTTCCAGGAATCTGATAGAAAAATGGGTAAAGAAAAATTTGGGCTGGGCATGGTGGCTCAATCCTGTAATCCCAGTACTTTGGGAGGAAGAGGGAGGAGAATCACTTGAGGCCTGGAGTTAGCAATGTAGTGAAACCCTGTCTCTACAAGAAAGTTTCAAAATTAGTTGGGCATGGTGGTGCAAAGCTGTAGTCCCAGCTATTCAGGAGGCTGAGGCAGGTGGATTGCTTGAGCCTGGGAGTTTGAGGCTGAAGTGAGCTATGATTACATCACTGCAATCCAGCCTGAGCGAGACCTTATCTCTAAAAGATACAAACCATGACAAAAAAGGTGAAGTCTGACTCCAGCTACCTTTTCATCCTTATTACTTTCAGTGTCCTTCACTGTGAGCCATTCCCAACATATTCTCTACCTTCTCTTCCCCAAGACTTTTCCCTTTCCATACTCTAATAATTAATGTTCTTTTTGTTGACCATCTTATAATGTTCTAGCCATCCCATAAGCTTCTTTTGTTCAGTCAGTAAGCATTTACTGGTGCCCATTATATGCCAGTAGGCATCTAAAGGTAAATGTGTCATGGACTATTCCATGCAGCTGTTTTTGTACAGTCCATTTCACACGATGTATGTCATAGATATGTAGAATGCCCTCCCATGGGTGGCTTCTGGTTTTTTATTGGCTCTGACTTGAATAAAAATAAATCTAAGTTGATTACAAGTCTCATTTCACTCGCTGGGACTCTACTCCTTTCTTGATTGTGGTTTATTGAATTCAAATGCCACCTTCTGTTTGAAGTCTTCCTTAATCTCTTCAAGTCCAAGAAATCGTTTTCTCCTCTGTTCTCCTGTGGGGACATTTATCTCTCTACTGTGGTAGTTATGTCATCCTGTCTCATGTTATAGCCAAATACAGTACACCCTCGGTGCCCAGTTTATTTCTGTGTCTCCCAGAGCACCCAGCACAACTCTTTCTTCTCCATGGAGGTTACACCATTAGACACTTGTCAAATCAAACCATATTTCACTGACTCATTGGCCCAGACAGGAAGTAAATATGAATGAGGAGGCTGAGCTCTAAGCAGCACATAACCTGGCCTGTATCCAGGAAACAGAGGACTTTGGATCCTTCTAACCCTACCACCCAACTGGCCCCAGTGCATTCGCCTTCTCCGGAAAAGATAAAGTTTTCCACAGCAAAGAAAAGGGAATAGGATCAAGAGATACGTGGTTTCTGGCAGAGGAAGGTGAGTCTGCTTAATCTAGTGGTTTCTATGGGTAACTGAGAGTTGGTGAAAAGGTTTTTCTACCGATGATACTTATGGCAAACCAGTGTGGGTGAAGGATACGGCAAAGTGTATTGTACTATCTTTATTGGGTCTGCTCCAAGAGAAAGAAAAAGAAAGACAGGAGATGGAGAGGGAAGGGAGAAACAAAAAGAAAAAGAATTTTTTAAATCACACCAGAATTTATTAGTAGCCCAGAAAACTGAGCAGTAGAAGCTACCCAATGAACATACACTGCATTGGCTTCCCTTGAGGAGGATAATCTCCATTTAACTGATATTGACACAACTGGGACCTTGAGGATTCACGTCCACTCTCTCACTCTATTCCTTTTCCAGAAAATGAGAAAATTAAACTTAATGTTGTCCGAGAGATTGTCTAGTACTGAAATTTTGCTTTCAGCCAGTACTAACATACACAAAGCGTCACTCTAAACACTATAGGAGGCCCGGCACGGTGAGTCACATCTGTAATCCCAGCACTTAGGGAGGCCAAGGCGGGCAGATCACCTGAGGCTAGGAGTTTGAGACCAGCCTGGCCAACATGGAGAAACCCTGTCTTTACTAAAACTACAAAAATTAGCCAGGCATGGTGGCAGGTGCCTGTAATCCCAGCTACTTAGGAGGCTGAGGCAGGAGAGGCGCTTGAACCTGGGAGGCAGAGGTTGCAGTGAGCTGAGATCGTGCCACTGCACTCCAGCCTGGGTGATGGAGGGAGACTCCATCTCAAAAAAAATTTTTTTTAATTAAAAAATAAACACTATGAGAGACACAAAAATGTAAAAGACAGAGCCCCTGCCCTCTGGTATCCTTTACCGTCTTTGAATCTTAAGTTTTCTCCTCTGTAAAACTGAGCGGGTAAGAGAATGAAAGGAAATGTATTTGTAAAGCATCTCTTTTTTTTTTTTTTTTTTTTTGAGATGTTGAGATGGAGTTTCACTCTTGTTACCCAGGCTGGAGTGCAGTGGCTTGATCTCGGCTCACCGCAACCTCCGCCTTCTTGATTCGAGCGATTCTCCTGCCTCAGCCTCCTGAGTAGCTGGGACTACTGGCACTCGCCACCATGCCCGGTTAATTTTTGTATTTTTAGTAGAGACGGGGTTTCACCACGTTGACCAGGATGGTCTCGATCTCTTGACCTTGTGATCCACCCGCCTCAGCCTCCCAAAGTGCTGGGATTACAGGCTTGAGCCACCGCACCCGGCTTGTAAAGCATCTCTTAAGTGTCCTATAACTGATATCTAATATTATTTGTAAAATGGGATTCATAAACTTGTAGAGGGTTAAGATGCTCCAATGAGCTAGAAAAAGCAAAGGTCCTTTTTAAATGTAAGTACAAGTCCATATGTGAGGGACCACTCTGTCACATTTATTTTTTGGCAGCATGAATTCGATGGCTTCAGCAGTTCCGGTGGCCAATTCTGTGTTCGTGGTGACACCCCACAATGGTTATCCTGTGGCCTCAGGAGTGTCTCAGGTGCCCTTATATCCAAACAATCAGCCGCAAGTCCACCTGGTTCCTGGGAACCCTGGTTTGGTGTCGAATGTGAATATGCAGCCTGTGCAGAAAGTTTTGAAAGAAGGCAAAACCTTGGGGGTAAGTGAGATTTCCCTTCACAGGCCATGGGCAGCACAGCTGAAATGACAGCAGGGGGAAGGCCTGGGAAATACGCAAACTCCACATCCCGCAAGTGGGGCTGAGCTGATTGCGCCTTGCCAAGCATGCATCTATTAGGAAGCTCAGATGTACGACATCATGGGGGGGCCTCTGCACAGGCCTTGTATTTTCTGATTTAGGCATTTCAGGAAAGAGAAAGAAAAGCAACAAAAAAGCAGTGTGTTTGAATGTGGATCCTGTTACCAGCATCCACGCCCAGCCCTGTCCCAGCAAGAACAAAGCAGAGTACCAGGTGGAGTCGGAAGCCAGTCAAATCAAATCCATTATTTGCCCAGCAGGAAACAAAGCAGCTTAGACAACCAACAACATAATTCCCCATAGCAACCTCTGGAAAGGCTGTCCTGCACAGGACAAGGAAAAGCCCATTTCACTGTGTGGCTGAATTCGGATGCAGACTGCCCGAGCTCTGACCCTAGCTCCACCCTCAAATAGTGCTCATGGGAACGTAAATTGATACAACCCAGAGGGAGGGAAATGTTTATCTACCAAATTTACAAAATATCCAATAATTCCATTGCTGGAACTTTATCCTCCAGATATGCCTGGGCCCAGAAAAACCGTGATAGATGTGAACTTATTCATTGCAGCGTGGTTTGTGATAACAAAAGATTTGTAATATCTGCCAACATAATACTGATTAAGTCAGTATATTGTGCATCCAAAAATAAAATGTAGTGGAGCTGTAAAAAGAGCAAGCCCCAGGAGGCGGAGGTTGCAGTGAGACGAGATCGCGCCGCTGCACTCCAGCCTGGGCGATAAGAGTGAAACTCTGTCTCAAAACAAACCAACAAGAAAGCTCTTTAAGTAATGATAGGGACACACTCCAAGATATGGTGTTAATGGAAGAAAGTAAGGGGTAGACATTGTGTATAATTTGCTGACATTTACGCGAATTTAAGGAAACAATATATTTGCATTTGCTACCACATGTGTAATATGCAAACATACACAGACACTCTTTGACTTACGATGGGATTATGTCCCAATGTACCCATCATAAATTAAAAATATCATAAATCAAAAATACATTTAATACATCTAACCTACCAAACATCATAGGTTAGCCTCACCTACCTTAATCATGTTCAGAACACTTAACGTTAGCCTACAGTTGGGCAAAATCATCTAACACAAAGCCCATTTAATAATAAGATATTGAATAGCTCATGTAATTTACAGGATACTGGATGGAAAGTGAAAAGCAGAATGGTTGTATGGGTACTCCAAATACGATTTCTACTGAATTCATGTCACTTTCACACCATAATAAAGTTGAAAACTCTTTTTTTTTTTTTGAGACAGAATCTCACTCTGTCACCCAGGCTGAAGTGCAATGGTGTGATCTTGGCTCACTGCAACCTCTGCCTCCTATGTTCAACCAATTCTCTCACCGCAGCCCCCCAAGTAGCTGGGATTACAGCCACCTGCCATCATGCCTAGCTAATTTTTGTATTTTTGTAGAGACAGGGTTTCTCCATGTTGGCCAGGCTGGTCTTGAACTCCTGACCTCAGGTGATCCACCAGCTTCCGCCTCCCAAACTGCTGGGATTATAGGCATGAGCCACTATGTCCGGCCCACATGGCATTATTTATAAGGACACCAGTCATATTGGATTAGAGACCTGCCTACTCCAGTGTGACCTCATCCTGGCTAATTACATCTGCAACAACCCCATTTTCAAATAAGTTCACATTCTGAGGCACTTGGCATTAGAACCTCAACATATAGATTTGGAGGGGGTTTGAGGGAAGGAAGCATAATTCAACACATAACAATATCCTAAAGAAATAAGAGATGAGGGCAAGGATTTACATACAAGGATGTTTATCACAGTGTTACATATAATAGAAAAAAGTAAAAATAATCTTACCTGTCCAACAACTGTCTCAACTGCTCCACAGACCATCCACAATGGGATCTGAGCAGCCCTGAAAAAATATATGTTCCAAGAATACTTAAGGCCATGAGGACACATTCATGATAAAATATTAAGTTAATAGAATTCAGGGCCATGTTGTGCTATATTTGAAAAGAATAATGGAAGACTACACCAAAATGTAAATAATTGTTTTCTCCAGTCCGGGGGGAGGTTATAGGCAGTTTTTATTTCATTTTTGTATTTCCCATATAACCTTTTAGACCATGAAAGTAAAACATTAATTAAAATAAAAAGGAGGCTCATAGGGGAGGCAGGACCCAGCCTCAGAAACAAGGCTTCATTCAGCTTGTGGCTTTCCTAACAGGCCATCCAGATCATCATCGGCCTGTTTCACATCGGCCTCGGCTCCACCCTGGCGACAGTGCTCACAGGGCAGTACGTGTCTATTTCATTCTACGGAGGCTACCCCTTCTGGGGAGGCATGTGGGTGAGTAACTCAAGTCCCCTTGCAGATGAGTCCCCAGAAGGTGCCAAGGCGCTCAAGGCTGCCTTGCCAAGTTGTGCAGCTGTGCCCTGCAGAACGTTCTCAGCCACCCAAGTGTGGGGGGTCAGAATCCAGCCCCGGCCTTGTTCCAGAAGTATATTCGTTTGGTAGGGCCACCGTGACAAAGCATAATATCACAGGTTGGGTGGGTTAAACAACAGAAGTTTGTCATTTCACAGTTCTGGCGGCTGACAGTCTGGGATGGAGAGGTTAGCAGAAGGGTGTCCCCAAGGTCTCTGTCCTTGGCTTGCAGATGGTCGTCTTCCCCCTGGGCGTTTCCATGATCGTCCCTCCGTGCCTGTGTCCTAGTCTCTTCTTCCTATGAGGACACCAGTCACGTTGGATGAGGGTCCCCCCAATGACCTCATTTCACCTGAATTACCTTTTTAACAACCCTATCTCCAAACACAGTCACATTCTGAAGCACTACAGATTAGGGCTTCAACCTGCGAAATTTGGTGGAGGGTAGAGGGTGTGGACACAGTTCAGCCCATAATATCAATATCAAGCTACAACCCCACAAGGTGACAAGGTGACATCCCCCCAAAAGGAATATATTTTTTCTTTCCTTTCTTTTCTTTCTTTTTTTTTTTTTTTTTGAGATGGTGATGGAGTCTTACTCTGTCTCCCAGGCTGGAGTGCAGTGGTTCAATCTCGGCTTACCGCAAACTTTGTCTCCCAGGTTCAAGCGATTCTCCTGCCTCAGCCTCCCTAGTAGCTGGGATTACAGGCACCCACCACCACGCCAGCTAATTTTTGTATTTTTAGTATAAACAGGGTTTCACCAATGTTGGCCAGGTTGGTCTCAAACTCCTGACCTCAGGTGATCTGCCTGCCTCAGCCTCCCAAAGTGCTGGGATTACAGGCGTGAGCCACTGCACCCGGCCAAAAGGGATGTATTTTCTTAATTCACAAAGAAAACACCCACATGTAAAACACACACCGGGAATAGCCCCTGGTGTTATTGAACATAGGCCCACAAGCCTGGGCTCCCGGAGAAAAACGCTCTGCAAAGGTCAAGAGTGGCTTCCCAGCCGCAGAACAGCAAGACTTTGAGTGCTTAAGCAGTGGGGACTCGATCTAGAGTCTGCAATGGGTTTTGGGGGCTCCATTTTGCCGAAATACCTAATATGTTAGATGTGTATTATTTTTCTGGAAGGGTCCATAGCTTCCATCAGATTATCACAGTGGTCTGTGACTCTATAAAACATTAAGAACTACAATCCTTCTTCCTTGCCACTGTATTGCCTTTAATGGTTCCTTTGCAGTGAATCCCTGCCCCCCTCCACACACACACTCCTTCTCCTCCCCTCTCCACCTTCCTTTCTCCTTTCTCTCCCTTCTGTTACAGTCTTTCTCCTGACTTACATACCTACCTGTGACACTAATGCAACTTTTCTCATAAATGGTACAACTCCAGAGTAACCTAGGTCCCAGCCCGTCACTCTACCTCATAAGAGCTAAATCGAATGCCTAGAGCTGTCTCCATCCCCCACAACCACACAAGGTCTGCAAATAAACAGGCCTCCTCTAGTGAGGCCGTGGGCGTCCCTGTACCCTGCACACACCCAAACTCAGGACTCAGTCCCTTCCCTCCCGCAACCACTCACAAGACACCTATTTCTGTGTCTCTGACCTTCGCGGAATGTGGGGCTATGGAGAGGGCTAGATCGTGGCCACTCAGACCTACCACTGAGCACTGGATTCCACCAAGTGCTGGTGAGCAGCAGGCGGCTGTCCTGGCATCTCAAATGTCTCACAGACCACGCCCCCTCCTGCAAGCTGCTGAGTCCCTTCAGCCTGCATGACCTTCTTCCTTTCGTTCTGCAGGGCAGTTGTGTTCTTTGCTGCCTTCTTGATCCCAGGACTGTCTTTCTGTTTCCCAAAGATCATCAATAACCCTCTTCTGAAACAAAGGCCCATCTCCTCCAGCACCTCAGAAGGACTGAGAGGGACATCGAAAGTCCAGCCCTTCCTCCCCATAAAATCTCTATAAACAGAAGCGTGTGAGAGTGAGATATGTTTTTCCACTTGTAGGAAAATATGGCACTGGCCTTGGAAGGCAGAAGCAGCTGGAATAAATTTTCATTGTGAACAGCTATTTCCACTCTATGGCACATACATCATCTGCCCTGTGTGGGAGGGAGTATGGGGTGAGGGTTAGGAACATGGAGTCTGAAATCGAGCTGCCTGGATGTGATTCTCAGCTCTGCTACCTGCTGGATGATGTTGTGTGAGTTGTTTAAAATCTCTAAGCCTTAGTCTCCTCGTGGATAAAATGCCAAGAGTGACAGTGCTTGATGGGCCAGTGTGCAGTTCAATGAGGCGAGGTTAAATAAGCGCTGCATGTGTTGGGAGGAGGGCAGTGACGGGTTGCTTCTTTGGGGGCTTCTTTGGGGAGTCATTGAAATGTTCCAACTTAGATCGTAGTGATGAATGCACAACTCTATAAATATACAAAAAATAATTGCATTGTATACTTTAAATGGATGAATTACATATGAATTATGTCAATGAAACCTTTTTTAAAAAGCATTTTCTATAGTGCTTCACAAATGGTAGCTCTTATTAAATCAGAGCTCATGCCCTCTCATGCCACGGTTGCTAGCCCATTGGGCAAATGATGGCAGGTAATCTCCTCAGCCACTGTGCCTGCGGAATGCCAGTGTTGAATTAAATGCACACAATTGACATCCTCATATTTGATGTTCCGCATCATAGAGACACAACATTTATCTTAGTAACTAAAAATTACTGCATATGTGTCCAGGTATGCAGACAGGCAAGGATTGATGTCAGGCGTCTATCTAAAACCAGCAGAGAAGGTGCTGGTAACCCCTTCCTTCTTCCCTCTAGAGCCCCCAAACCTAACTGAATCTTGATATAAAGATTGGAAAACAACAGGGTGTACATGTGGGAAAATTAAATACAAAGAAATAATCTAACATTTATTGAGCATCTACTATGTGCAAAGATATACTAAATGCCAGATGTGGGGCATAAATGATGACGATGATGCTTGGGAAGAAATATAAATTTTCCCATTTTTTGGATGAGGAAATAAAGATTTAGAGAAGTTAATAACTTACCCAAGGTCAAGAGTTTTTAGCCAGAATTTAAAGCCAGGTTTGCTGGATCCTAGAATATATGTTTATTCCACCTCAGTGCCCTTTCATGCAGTACAAAACAGCTCATTTTTTCTGTTCCCCATGTTGAGCTGATGGTCCCAGCAAAGGAACCCACTGTCTGTGACCAGAATCGCAGAAGCCTGGGAAGGGCACCCTAGCCCCTGACCTCTTTTCTAAACCTACTCTGTTCTGCACCAGTTTATCATTTCAGGATCCCTCTCCGTGGCAGCAGAAAATCAGCCGTCTTCTTACTGCCTGGTAAGTTACACTCTGAGATTAGCTCTTCCAACTGGAGATCTATAGAATGGTGTCACAAGGGGAAAAATAAGGTCACACACAATTCCTCCCCCAGCCTTGCACCTACTATAACCAGACCTTGGGTGCTTACACACATGCCCGCTCATACAGACTGGCCACAGGAGCCTGGCCCTGGAGTCACATGTGGAAAAGTCCTAAGAGGATGCAGAGGTGAGAAGGGGCAATGCAGTCACCTTAGTTAAGGCCTTAGAGTGTGGAGAGCGGGAGAGAGAGAACAGCTTTCCTAAGAAGCCCTGCCATGGAGAGGCACAGAGCTCCCAGGGACCCAGGGCTGCCCTCTAGCAGAGCCAGGAGCTAAGAGTACCTCCAGTGCACAGAGCAGGCCTCCAGGGAAGCCAAAGCAGCCTCAGTCACTTGCTTCCCTATGGATTCCAGCCAGCAGAGCTCTGACAATCAACATGGACAAAGCTTTGTGCTCCCCTAGCAACAGACAAAGAAAGGACCTTCATTCCTCTCACAAGCAGGTTACCAAGGTAAAGGGACTCAAGGTGAACCAGGTCCCTACAACCAGATGAAATCTATCTGAAAGTCTCCGAAAGAAAGCTCAAAATATCAAAGCATATCTTTCGGCACATGGCCCAGAATCATGGAACATCTGAGCTGATCACATCCCAAGACACTCGGGCTGAGACTCTATTTATCCTATGGGACAAATAGGTCAAGTGTTTCCCAAAGATTCTTTTTTCTTTTCTTTTCTTTTTTCTTTTTCTTTTTTTTTTTCTTTTTTTTTTTTTTTGAGATGGAGTCTTGCTCTTGTCATCTAGGCTGGAGTGCAGTGGCACCATCTCGGCTGACTGCAGCCTCTGCCTCCCAAGTCCAAGCGATTCTCCTGCCTCAGCCTCCCGAGTAACTGAGATTACAGGTGCCTGCCACCACACCCAGCTAATTTTTGTATTTTTAGTAGAGATGGGGTTTCACCATATTGGCCAGGCTGGTCTCAAACTCCTGACCTCATGATTCACCCACTTTGGCCTCCCAAAGTGCTGGGATTACAGACGTGAGCCACTGCTCCCGGCCCCCTGCCTCTTTTTTGTGAGATGAAGTCTCACTCTGTCACCCAGGCTGGAGCATAGTGGTTTGATCTCGACTCACTGCAGCCTCCGCCTCGAGTTCAAGCAATTCTCCTACCTCAGCCTCCTGAGTATCTGGATTACAGGTGCACACCACCATGCCCAGCTAATTCTTGTATTTTTGGTAGAGATGGGGTTTCACCATGTTGGCCAGGCTGTTCTTGAATTCCTGACCTCAGCCTCCCAAAGTGCTGGGATTACAGCTGCGAGCCACCTCGCCCAGCCCCACAGATTATTCTTGAGAACATTTCTCCCATGATATGCTTAATGAAGATAGTTAGATGAACTTGGGAAAAATCTCTATTTATTGTCCCCTCTCTGAAAACTCTAAAAGGCTCTGAGAAGTCCTGCAGCGATGATGTGTTTACCTTTGCTCAACCCAGCTATTTTACCCCAAAAGCTAACTTACCCCAAAACGTTTCTTGCACAGAACACCTCTTTACTTGTGGTGGAAATAGGGTTCCTGGGATTCACATTAAGAAACACTTGTTGATGAAAAGAGTTATAGAAATGGATGGTGGCAATGGTTGCCCAGCATTACAGATGTATTTAATGCTCCTGAACTGTAGCACTTGAAAATGATTCAGATGTGAAATTTCATGTTGTGTATATTTTAACACAATTTTACAAATTGGGGGAAAAAAGAAACACTTGTTGGGTCTCCATTCATCTCAACTCTAACAGTTTTTCTCTCCTACCCTGACCCTCTGTGTCTTCTTCAGCTGTCTGGCAGTTTGGGCTTGAACATCGTCAGTGCAATCTCCTCTGCAGTTGGAGTCATACTCTTAATCACAGATCTAAGCATTTCCCATTCATATGGCTACCCCAACCATTATCCTGACACCTGGGGCGTGGTGAGTATCCCTCTCAACCAAAGATCCTCCAAGTTCTGACTTAACTACATTTAGAAAACTCTCAGAAAGAGCCTGACAACCAAGCTTCCTCACCAAGCATGGGGGGAAAAGGAGGTGCTATCAGAATGGGAACAAAATTTAAAGTCCTTGACCCATGGCTTTAAGGACATGGCCTTTCTTAGTTTGGACTTCTGCCTTTGTAAAACAATGCCTACCTTGTGACAATGTTGAGAGAATTAAATGCAATTTTACAAAGAATGTGTATGTACCCACCAACCAGCACCTCTCCTCACATTCTCTGCCTCCTTGTCCATTACTGTAGGCAAGGGCTTAGCAAACTTGTTCTCTAAAGGGCCAGTAGTAAGCATTTAAGGTTTTGCAGGTCTACAGTCTCTGTCGTGCAGCTATAGCTGCCTTATGGCAGCCACAGAAAACACTAAACAAATGAACATGGCTGTGTTCTGATAAAACTTTATTTACAGAACAGGCAGCAGGCAGGATTTGACCCACAGATCATAATTCACCAACCTGTACTATACACCAGCACTGTCCAATGGGAATATGCAAGCCACATATGTTATTTTAAATTTCCTAGTTGCCACATTTAGGAGAGAAAGGGAAAAAGCAATGGGTGAAATTGATTTTAATCATCTATTTTATTTAACCCAATATATCCAAAAAGTTGTCATTTCAACATGTAATGGGTAAAACTTGGTTTGCTATTTTGCATTTGGGGAACTAAATCTTTGAAATCCAGTGTGTATTTTGCACTTAACGACACATCTTGATTTGGGACCAGCTGCATCTCCAGTGTTTAAAAGCTATATGGGAATCATGGCTACTGAATTGAACGGGGCAGCTACAGATGAGCCTCCTGTGTCCTATGTAAATTCAGTCTCTGTCTGTACAACTGAATCCATCCTCTCCTACCTGCTCAAGTTCTCCTCCCCTCTCCCTCATCCCGTCTCTCCTCTACATTATCAGTGTTTCCCCCTTTACTGGGGCTTTTGCATCCGCATTAAGCATGCTTTTGTTTCTTAAAAAAAAAACCAACCAACCTCCTCTTGGCTCTACTTCCCTTATCAGCTACCACCCTATGTCTCTGGCCCTCTCTGCAAACAAATTCTTAAAAGAATTGTCTATGCTCAGTGACTCCAATCCTCTTCTCTCACATTCTCTCTGAACCTGCTCCAATTAGACGTGCAGCCTCACTTCCCCAGACGCCTGCTCTTCTCCAAATCCCCAGCTCTTCTCCGAATCCCCATTGGGTGATGGATCCCTCTTCTCAGAGGGACTTTGCCGGGCTTCCAGGCTCCACCCTCACCGGTTGTCCTCTTCTCTGCCTCCTCTGCTAGTTCTCTTTTTCCCAATCTCTTAGGCTCAATAACTGGTTCTCTGGTTTTCTCTCTCTATTCGTTTGTCCATCTCATTTAGTCTGGCGACTGGAAACGCCTTCTCTATGACAATCGTTCCAGAACCCACGGCTCCAGCCAAATCTTCTCTCCTACACACCAATCTGACATGTCCAATAGTCAATTCATCAGCTCAGAGTTCATACATCCACGTCCGATCTCCAGATGTCACTTCCCAAGCTTTCCGCACTCAGTTTTCTTGATTGCAGTTAATGGCAACTTCATCCTTCCGGTTGCTCGGGACAAAACCCTGGAATCATCATTGACCCTCTCTTTCTCTTACACCTCACAGCCAGTCCCTCAGGCGATCCTGTTGATTCTACTTTCAAAATGCATTCAGAATCCCACCATCGTCCCTCAGCCCCTCTACTCCCACACTGGCTGAGCCACCACACCGCTCATCTGGTCATGGAAACAGCCTCCTGAGTGCTCCCCTTCCCCCACTCTGGCCTCACTGCAGCTGTTGATAGAGTGGCCACGAGAGGGATCCTTTGGAAACGTATGATCCCATCACTTCTCTGCTGGCATCTTACTCAGAAAAAAAGCCTACATCCCTCCTAAAGATGCTGGCCCTCAGGCGCCCCTGGCCCCGGGCTCTGCTGCCATCCTCCGGCTCTACTGCCATCCTCCAGCTCTGCTGCTGAACCACAGGAAACTCCTTGATGTTTTCTCCAACACTCTAGGCATGTTTCCACCTTCAGGCCTGGAATGTTCCCTCTGACTGGGGCACTCTTCTCTCAGATGTCCCCACAGCTTCCTCCCTCCCTTCCTCGTCTCCTTCAGATCACTGTTCTGCAACCCCCTTCCCAATGAGGCCCACCTGAACTACTCAACACTCACACTCTCCCAGCAACCAGCTTCCCTTCCCCTTATCTATCTTTCCTGTAGTCTATGCATCTAACACCCTCTGTAACTGACTTATTCGTTACATTTCATATGTCCCCTCCCACTGGAATGAGCTTCTTAAGGGTAGGGATGTTTTCTGTTTCATTCACGTCATACCTCAGATACCTAGAACCGTGCCTGACACATGGTTGACACTCCATAAACATTTGTCAAAGAATAAATGAATGTGCCAGCTGTGATGCGTAGTCAGTAAACATCAACAGCCATTAACTGTTGTTTGTATTTGATCAGATCCTTTTCTCTGCAAGAGACTGAAAGACTTACCTTTCCAAGATTCTTAAGCAAAGCCTCTCCCTAGAGACCCTATGGACCAAGTCCATGTCATTTATCAAAAGCGCCTTGACTTTTTCCCCTCCCAGAAATAATTTATGGCTCCCAGATACTTTAGGATTAAAATCCAAATTCCTCAGCCAGGTATTTACCTTCCCTGGGGATCTGGTTCTCACTGTGCCCTACAGCTCACCTCCCTTCAAATCTCTCACTCACCCTGAACCCCAGCTACTCCCGTCTGCTGGGAGAGGCAGGCACAACAGAGTACTTGGGAATTTTCCTGCTGAGAAAGAACCAACCAAGGAGGCATGGACCGTCCAATACAAGAAATTAAGCTGCAAACGCTGGTGGAGGAACTAAGGGAAAGGAAGATGGGAGAAGCGTTTAGGAGAAACTAAACCCCAAGTGGTACAGCCAAGTCCTGTGTGGAGTAGAGGGAGCAATAATTTTTGAGTCAGAAAACTTGGCTTTCAATGTCGTTCTGCCAGTGATTGATCTTGGAACAAGAACTTCCCCCATGCCCACCACCCATTCCACCTTCCAGCCTCAGTCCTCCCATCTGAACGTGGAGGTTCCGACTGATCTGAGCTTTGCAAGTAATGACCCAAGGAATAGAGAGGCTCTGGGGTTTCCACAGCAGGAATTATTTTTCGTCAAATAACAAATATCTCAGCTGCTTCAGGAACCCCTTTTCCATGAAAGATTTTATGTGTAAAAGGATTTTATCTTTTTAAAAATTGAAAAGGACCAGTGTCCTTTGCCCAGACTCTTGTACTCTAAGTCTCTGTGATCCATTGACTTAGACATTATTGTCCTGCCATCCCCCTTTCCTGAGACACCCGCCTCTACCCTCACCTTCTCTAATCCCTTCATGAGAATGAACCTCTCCCTACTCAGTGCCCTGAGATACCTTTTTGCTGCTCTGTAGATCTTACCCCATCTGATGTGAATTAGAATTATCATCTGCATCTGTCTTCCTACTAGATTTTGCCTCTCAGGATGCATTTCTTAGCCGCTTGTACCAAATAGATGTTTAATAACTACTTGCTAAATGGAGAGGAAGGAGAAGAAAAGGGGCTAAAGAGAGGCGTCTCCAAAAGGGAGAATTCTCCAAGCAGCTGGCTGTCACCAGTGCTGTTTTTAAAAAGCATACTTGAGGCCAGGCACAGTGGCTTACACATGTAATCCCAGCACTTTGAGAGGCCGAGGCAAGTGGATCACTTGAGCTCAAGAGTTCAAGACCAGCTTGGGCCACATGGCGAAACCCCATCTATGCAAAATATACAAAAATTAGCCAGGCATAGTAGCACGTGCCTGTAATCCCAGCTATTCAGGAGGCTGAGGCACGAGAATTCCTTGAACCCAGGAGGTGGAGCTCACAGTGCCAAGATCATGCCACTTGCACTCCAACTCAGGTGGCAGAGTTGACACTCTGTCTCAAAAAAAAAAAATAATTGAGAGACATTTCTTTGGTGCCTACCACATGCCATCCACCTTCACTAAGAAATGTTCTCATGTCACATAATTGGAACCCAAATGGTAATGGGAGTCATTCCTGCACGTTTTACATTAAAACTCTCTTCCCAGATACTCTGAAAGACCCCATACTCCTGGGTATTCGTGGGTAACAGCAAGTGGAGCTGTTTCTATTTCTGTTCTATTTCTCCTGGTTACCTCCTGCTACTGTTAAATTACTTCAGTTTGGGGATTCTTTCACTGACTCTTCTTCCCAAGCCAGAGAAGCAGCCCCAATTCCTCCCCTCCACCAAACACCACTGTCACAAGCTAAGAAAGTCTTTTCAGAGGCTGACTTTTTCCCAAAGGTTCAGAGGGATGGTGGAGGTTGACATCAGAGCCCAGCAAACCACCGATTACTAAAGATTAGACATCCTTGCTTTGGGAAGTCTTCGTTTTTCACAGGAGGCCTTTTCCTGTGGCCTCCCCGTTCCCACCATGGTGCTCCGTTCCTTGTTTTTCCTCTAGCCATCTCCCTGTTCTCTCTGTGGCTTGTCCATACCCTCCAGTTCCTAGCCACAGCCTCTCCAGAGCAGCATCACTGCTTCCCTGACCCCAGAGCACACCCTCAGGTCTCCACACCCAAAGCAACCTATCCGGGGCTTCCCTAAACATGGTCATCTTTTTTCGCAGAGGAGTACTACCAAGTAAGTGTTGCAATAACAATTATTTTACCCCCACACTTCACCCTTACAAAAACCCCGTGGGAAATTTTCCCTGCAAGGCTGAGAGAGGACAGGGGACTGCCCCCAAACCACAGAGAGTCCATGGCAGGGCCCCGTGAGAGGTCAGTTCAGACTCCCAATCCAGTGCTCCTGTCCTCGCTGTCTGCTCTGCCTCCAGAACCCTGGAATGGCGATTTCTGGCGTGCTCCTGATCTTCTCTCTCCTGGAGTTTGGCATTGCATGCACATCTTCCCACTTTGGCTGCCAGTTGCTCTGCTGTCAACCAAGCAATGTAAGTCCCAGGGTTCCTCAGTGGGTGGAACGATGCCCCCATAAAGGTGGAGACAAGGGAGCTCTTTTTGCTTTCCACTCCCTGCTCAGGAGCAGGAGTAGTTCCTCGCTGTCCGAGGCCTGCCCTTCTTTCACCCTTCTTAGCGTGCCCCCTGTGTGCCTGTGTTTTCCAGGTGGGACAAGTGAGTGTCATCTATCCAAACGTCTACGCAGCAAACCCAGTGGTCACCCCAGAACCGGTGACGTCACCCTCACCACCAAGTTATTCCAGTGAGATGCAAGCAAACAAGTAAAGCTACAGATTCCGGAAGCATCTTTCACTGGGACCAAAAGAAGTCCTTCTCCCTTTCTGGGCTTCCATAACCCAGGTTGCTCCTGTTCTGACAGCTGAGGAAACGTCTCCCCGACTGTTTGTACTCTCAACATTATTCTTCAATTCAGCCTAGAAAATCATGTTGTTTCTCTATTAAGAAGAAGGGATCTTAAATGGATGTTAACGAGGAGGCCCTCCCTAGGGCACGTGCATCTGCACGCATACAGGCATCCACCTGCAGCCTTGGCACACACACATTCATGTGCTCTGCTGCACGCGAGCTCGTGGGTTAGAGAAACACATATCTAGACATTCAATCTTCACTCTTTCAATTGTGCATTCATTGAATAAATAGATATTGAGCATTCAATGTGTTCAAAGCTCTCTTCATGGCAGGAGGGGGCTGGGCATTGACATGACACAGTCTTGGACCTCAAGGAACTTCTGGCCTCAGAAGAAAGGACACCAGGACACCATGGGGGGAATTTTCAATTATACAGGGCAACGTGGGGGAGAAGCAGAAGGAGCTGGCTGTGGTGAAGAAAGGAATGAGGAGAGTAGAGGTCAGGCCTGGTTGGGGGAGCAACATCTGAATGGGGCTCTAAAGGACAGTGAGGATTTTCAGGGTAATAAGGGACTACATGGTTTGGGAAGCCCTCAGAGAGAATGATCAGCCCTTTTAGATTCTGTTACCAATGATGCGACCAAATTCATGAATGTGCAAGAATGCAGAAGGAATCTTCCAGAGACATAAGGCTAGTGCATCATTATCTGTAAAAGGACTAATTCCAAAGAGAAATGGCTGTGTCATTATTGTTACCAGGTCTGCATTGACAGTGGTAACAGCATGAAAAAGGACTAATCCTTTCAGCACATGGCTCACTCTCTAGAAAGGTCTACCAAACAGCGTGGTCCCTCATTACACTGAAAATCCCTCACTGTCCTTTAATGACCTACTTAGATGTTGCTTCCTGAACCAGGCAAAATTTAAATATTGTTACCTGTGATGACCAATAGGCATCCAAGAGTGTGCATTCTGATGGGTTAGATCAGTAATCCCTGAAGTCCAGGTGTTGCCAAGCTTTCCTCAGCTCCAGAAGCACTGCAAGGGTTTTTTGTGGTTTGTTTGTTTTGATTACTAAACACAAAAATGTGATTTTGCTCCTGTAAATAATTTGTTCTCAGGGTTATCTAAGAAGTTGCTTCTAAATGGCATGCAGTTAGAGGTCTGTCGCTCGTGCACCTGCATCTTCTCATCTTCCCTGATCAGGGATCCTTCTGATGCCCATCAGCGAGCCAGGAACAGGAAGGTTTTCATTTGCTAGAAATAAACAGGCCTTAGGAATTACAGAACCCTTGAAAAATGGATTATTCAAGTGGAATAATAGGCACGTAATAAGTCATATAGTATCCTGATTTTAGACCAGCTCTTCACACATCTGTTTTGTAAGCTAGGAGGCTAGGACTTTGGGCTCCCCAAAAGGGACCCCCCTGTTTCCACCATTCTCTGAGGGCTGGGTAAACAGAGCAAGGCTGCCCCTCTCACCAGCTCCTCCCTTACTGCTGCCTCTTGCTGCCCCATCTGACTCCACACCTTTTCATTCTACAGAACTCTACCCCTCAATCCTGACCCTCTATTCTGTCCACAGAGTCTCCTTCCTGACATTTCCGACCTGTGAGTTAACTCAGATATTGCTGATATAGCTCACTTCCTGCAGTGTGGGTCATCCCAGAGAAAGCACTTCCTAATACATCTGGAGCCTCTCCAGATGGGGGCACCTGACCCCTGCCCTCCTGAAATCACCATGGGGCTTGTTGAAACAGATTCTTTCCTATCTTATCACCTATTCCTGTGTTCTAGGTCCTTGTTCCCGTGAGGACCACTTGCCAACCTTGAGTGACAGCTCATTGCCTAAAATTTTGTGCATTCTCTGAACCATCCCACAAGCCCTCCATCCACAGGGCTCCATCCCCTCCCTATCCACTCCATAACAATGGAACATAAAACCTGGAAGACATCTCAGAGATCTGTAGCACACCCAACTATTTAACCATAGCACTGTAGTCATGCAAGGGTTAAAGTCTCCCCTCCAAAACTCATGTTGCAATTTAATTGCCATTGTAATGGTATTTAAAGGTGGAGCCTTTAGCCTTCTAAAGATGATTAGATCATGATGGCTTTGCCCTCATGAATGGAGTAATGCCATTATTTTGGGAGTAGGTTAGTTATCACAGGAGTGGGCTCCTGATAGAAGGATAAATTTCGGTCACTATCCTCTCTCTGTCTCATGTGCTCATTTGCCCTTCAGCCACGTTATTTATGATGCATCAAGACCCTCAGCAGATACTGGCACCATGCTCTTGGACTTCCCAGCCTCCAGACCTGTGAGAAATACATTTCTTTTCTTTATGAATTACCCAGTCTCTGGTATTCTGTTGTGGCAATGTAAAACAGACTAAGACAGGCAGAGAGGGCAGAAATTTGCCCAAGGTCATCAGTCCAGCTAGAGGTATAGCCAGGTCCAGAACCAGAACTTCAGATGGCCGGTTCAGGACTCCTTGTAGAAGGAGGAGCATTTAGTTAAAAAAAAAAAAATCAGGGTGATTAAGATTGAAAGACACTGTCTTCACTTCCTTGGCTCAAAATGACACAGGATCCTTTGGGCGCCGCTTCACCAGCCAGAGACTTTCACAGCCAACAGTGCCTCTGCTCAAGCTTCGCTCATGACTACTGGGCTGGCTCCTCCCACTTGGCCCAGCAGGCTGCACTCAGCTCATGCTACTGGCCCAGATCCCACACCCACCCTGGGTAAGCCAGGCATAGAGCAGCAAGGGGTGTGTGAGCAAGCAGGCAAGCGTGGGGTCTGGCCATGGTGCACCCGCTCTGGCTGCTGCTGTGGGGCAGGCAGCTCCAGGAGCCAGCACAGGCACAAGCTCTGTGCAAGGCTATGGCTGGACCAGGCATGCCTTAAGTGGCTACTGCCTTGAGCGCTGGCATCTGGACGAGGGGAACGCACACTTAAAGACATCAGCAACTGCAGAGCCCCAAGTGGGTGTTATAGCATGTCACAGCTCTGGCTCAGAGAGTCTGAGGTCTGGGCTCCCAGAAGGGTCACGGCTCTTCTCTCGTAGTCCAGCAAACGGGAGCATGTCACCCCCCGCAGCTCGGTGGGCCAGCCAGGAGCGTGTTTCAGCTTGATTGCTTTACAGCTTGCTTGGTCCTGCTGCCCAGCTCTGGCCCGCAGCTCCCGGGCTGGCCTGGCCCAGCCACTGCTTCCTGTCATGTGGTACAGCCACCTAGCACCAGTAGAAGGCAAGAAGGATACAATGTTACAGCTCCTTTCACAGCCATCATCCAGCGGGTCCTGCGTTTTTATCCTGTGTCCAGGAAAAATGAGGTTACACAGACAACCAGAGCATAAGCAAAGTGGAGAAGAGTTTCACTGAGCAATAGAATAGCTCTCAGCAGAGAAGGGACCCAAAGTGGGTAGCCCCTACCCAGAGGTGGGTAGTCCCATGTGGCTAAGTCCAGGGTTTTTATGGATTCAGAATGGGCGAGTGTGTACTCACTGGTCTGGGGCAGGCCTGGAAAAAGCACCACTTGATTGGCTAAAAGGCATCAAGAAAGTTCTCACTCTAGGTCGTGAACTCTACCTGAAACTGGCAGCCCAGTTTTCGGGCTTCAGGCTCTTTGGCTTGAAGGTCGGGTTTCACTGAGGACCCACCCCTCTCTGCCTAGGAATTCATCTGCCTCCTGCTGCTACAACACCACTCTCAACTAGCTTTCTCCTCCAATTTTTCATTCACTGAAGACATCATTCTCACAAAAGTCACCAATGCCCTTCGTGTTCCCAAGCCCAGTAATTCTGTTTCCTACCTTACTTGACATCTGCAGCATTGGACCCAGCAAACCACTTCTTAGAACACTGTTTCCTGGTTCTGTTCTGGCTTCTCTAGGTGCCCCCTTTGTTCTCCTGCATGAACAACTATTTCTCCCTCTGTGCCTCCAATATGACACTGCCCTTGGCCTGCTTCTGAGCCAATGTACTCAATCCTATCTCTCGGAGCTGTCGTGAGGCTCGTATGTGCTAGTAAGTGCACGGAAGTGCTACAGAGTGATTATATCGATCAAGCCTAAGCCTCACTATCCTCCAATTTTGGATTATTTATGAAGGAAACCATGCTGTTTCCTTGTGCATATGCCTGCCCCCTGGCAAGGTCAAGTGCCACTTCCACGGGGAATCTGAGTCTGTATAAGACAGGAAAAAAACAATTGACTCTCCTATTCCTACACCCAACATGCACGAGTTTCAATGTGTTTTTTTCCTAATCTCACATTCAGCATGTCTCACACTCACCATGTCTCACACTCACCAAAATGTGTGGGGATTTTTCCCACACTGACCATTTCTCTGGTAGACATCGACTGGCTGTCCTATAATTCAATTCAATTCTGACACTATCTACCTGGAGTAGCATAAGATCTCACAGCTCAAAGGCTCAGTCCGACAGAACTATCCCTACTTGAAATGCCAATCATGAGTCTGGATCACTGGAATTTCTGACCAACTGGCTCTAAACTATGGGTTCCTACCTCTCCCTCCTTGGGTTTGACTGTGCTAGAGCAGCTCACAGAACTCAGGAAAGCCTTTACTTACGTGTACTTGTTCATTATGAAGGATATTACAAAGGATGGGGTAAACAGCCAGATGGAAACATACACAGGGCAAGGCGTATGGGAAGGGATGTGGAGCTTCCATGCCCTCTCCAGGTGCACCACCTCCATGTGTTCAGCAACCCAGGAGTTCTCCAGACTCTGTAGTTCAGAGTTTTTTACAGAGGCTTTGTCATATAGACAGGTTGGATTATTAACTCAATTTCCAGCTCCTCTTCCCTTCCCAGAGAATGGGAGTAGGGCTGAATGTTCAAGCTTCTAACCATGGCTCGGTTCTTCTGGTGACCAACCCTCATCTAGGAGCACACCAAGTGTCACCCCATAAGAACAAAGGTGCTCCTGTCACCCAGGAAATTCCTAGGGATTAGGAGCTCTGTGTCAGGAGCTGGAGTCAAAGACCAAATATTAGAACAAAAGGTTCTCCTAGCACCCCTATTGCTCAGGAAATTGCAAGAGGTTTAGGAGTTCTGTGCTAGGAGTCAGGGGCAGAGAATGCCTATATACTATGATTACAATCCAGGTTTCCATAGTCAGAAGCATTCAGGTTAAAGCAGACCAGTGGTGGAGTGAGGTGGGGGGCACAGTGTGATCCGGCAGTGTTGACGGGAGTGCACCCTGGAGGATGGTTTTTTTGGTCTTGACTGGAAAAAAAATCTGGTTTTTGCATCATGGCTAAAAACAAGGTAGATCTGTGACTTTATGTTTCACAGTAGCTAATTCACACTTGCAGGATTTATAGCTCTTTCCAACTCCCCCTAGGAACTTTGGCACATCACATTGGGAAGGTATGTTTAGTCTTGAAAAGGTGCATTTCAGTGTCATGGGTATGTCATGTCAAAGAAAGACACAAGGTTCCCAGAGCCCCCAGCCCCAGTACCATGCTGTGACCCACACAATCTTGACCTCCCTTCCCAGGACTTTCTGACCACAGTGTATAGCATTCGTGTTGCTGCGCTGGATGCTGATGGTAGCTTCAGCCTTCCTAGGTGTTGACACTAAGTCTTCAACAGCTCATAGCTCTCCTGCCAGGCCCAGGATAAGCCTTGGCACATAGCAGCTAGTCACCAAATATTTGCTTAAATAAAATGTAGTCTCTTAATTCCAGAAGAGAACCCTTACATACCCATGCCCTGAGTCATTTGTCAGTATGAGGTGCCTACTGTGTGCCTGGTGCAGGGCATGCAGTGGTGAATAAAACAGACACAGTTGTTGCACTCCTAGAGTTTGCATGCCAATGTGTGACGGGCCAGTCACGTGGTCACTTAAGTGAAGAAGAGTGAGATGAGGGAAATGAACAGGATGCTCATGTAGATGTCACTGGGGAGGGAAGAGTGGGAAAGACTTTTAGACTTGAAAGCCTCTCTAAACAAAGCTGTTTCAATTGTGATCTGAAGTATAAGAACTAGCTAGCCATACTAGATGTAAGGTGAAAACTATTCCGTGGGCGGGGTACAGTGGCTCACACCTGCAATTCTAACACTTTGGGAGGCTGAGGAGGGTGGAGAGCTTGAGCCCAGGAGTTCAAAACCAACTTGGGCAACATGGCAAAACCCTGTCTCTACAAAAAATACAAAAATTAGCCAGGTGTGGTGGTGGGTGCATGTAGTCCTAGCTACTCAGTAGGCTGAGGCAGGAGGCTCTCCTGAGCCAGGGAGGTCAGTGCTGCCGAGAGCTGTGATTGTGCCACTGCACTCTGGGTGACAGAGTGAGACCCTGCCTCAAAAAAAAAAAAAAAAAAAATTAAAGGCCAGGTTCAGTGGCTCATGCCTGTAATCCCAGCACTCTGGGAGGCCAAAGTGGGTGGATCACCTGACGTCAGTTCAAAACCAGCCTGGCCAACATGGTGAAACCCCATCTCTACTAAAAATACAAAAATTAGCCTGGCATGGTGGCACACATCTGTAATTCCAACTACTTGGGAGGCTGAAGCAGGAGAATTGCTCCAACCCAGGAGGCAGAGGTTGCAGTGAGCCAAGGTCACACCATTGCACTCCAGCCTGGGTGACAGAGTGAGACTCTGTCTCAAAAAAAAAAAAAAATTAAAAAAGAAAACTGTTTCATGCTCTTGCACTATATCACATGACAGAGACCATACACCTCACAAAGCCTAAAATATTTTCTATCTGGCCCTTTACAGAAAACGTTTTCCAACCCTGGGGACTGATAATCATAAAGATGACAAAATCGCTGTCCTTGGTGTACCAGAATTGTGATGTCCCATGTCACCGGCTCACAGTGGAGGTGAAATACTGTGACCCACATCCCCTCCTGCCCTTGACACCCAGCGGCTCCCCTGGTGAAAGCAGTTAAGATGGACTCTGTGTCCCCATGATCGTGGCTCGGAAGAGCACAGGGAGGCGATGCTCAGGGCACAGGTGCTGAACATCTGGACCAGGGAGTGACAGTGGACACCAAGAGGCAGCTTTGGGACATGGTTTAGAGCTGGCTCGTGGATGGATTGGACCGGATAGAGGAAGCTGAGGAAGAGGGGCAAATTGAGGACAAGGTTTCTGGTTCAGGTAACTGGGTGACAGTCCTTTACTGAGATGGAGAAGGCTGAAATATAAAAACCAAGATTTTAGTAATACGTCCCTCAAGAGCTTTGTGAAAGGAAGTCTTGGGGCCCCCAAATCACTAAGCCGAGGGAAAAGCCAAGCTGGGAACTGAGTCAGGCAAACCTGCCTCCCATTTCATTCCTAAATAAGACAGCTACAGAGATTAAAAAGCCACGTACCTCCCTCACAACTTGCCCACAAGGAAATTCCTCTTGGACAAAGGACAGACAGAACTCAAAGGCATGCCTCTGCTCACCTGAGACAAATGCACATCTGATGGCTTCCTCTACCCTATTGTTTCACTAAGCCAGACTAAGGCATGAGTGACTATTTCCTCTACCCTAAATTGTGTATTCAGTGAAAGGCTAATCAGAGACTCAAAAGAATGCAGCCGTTTGGCCGGGCACTGTGGCTCACGCCTGTAATTCCAACACATTGGGAGGCTGAGGCAGGCGGATCACGAGGTCAGGAGCTCGAGACTAGCCTGGTCTACGTGGTAAAACACTGTCCCTACTAAAAAGACAAAAATTAGCTGGGCATGGTGGTGCGCGCCTGTAATCCCAGCTCCTTAGGAGGCTGAGGGACAGGAGAATTGCTGGAACCCGGGAGCTGGAGGTTGCAGTAAGCCAAGATCCTTCCACTGCACTCCAGCCTGGGTGACAGAACAAGACACCATCTTGGGAAAAAAGAATATAACCATTTGTTTCTTATCTACCTGTGACCTGGAACCCCCGCCTCCAGTTATCCTGCCTTTCAGGACCAAGCCAATGTGTGTCTCACACTTATTGATTAATGTCTCATGTACCCCTAAAATGTATAAAACCAAGCTGCGTCCTGACCACCTTGGACACGTGTTCTCAGGACCTTCAAAGGCTGTGTCGCAGGCACGTCCTTAACCTCGGCAAAATAAACTTTCTAGATTGGTTGAGGCCTGTCTCAGATATTTTGGGTTCACAACTTATAGAAACATAGAATTTCCGAGGTAGCCAGGAACTTAGAGATAACATACTATAACCTCCATTTAATGCTTGAGTATCCTCTATAATTTCCCCGGAATTTATAATATTAATATCACCTGGGAACCTGTTAGACTTGCAAATTCTTTGGCCCCATCCCTGGGGACAGGACCCAGCAATCTGTTTTTGAACAAGCCTGCTGAGTGTTTTGTTGTTGTTGTCATTTGCTTTTTGTTTCTGAGATGGAGTCTCGCTCTGTCACCAGGCTAGAGTGCAGTGGCGCGATCTCGGCTCACTGCATGCAACCTCTGCCTCCCGGGTTCAAGCCATTCTCCTGCCTCAGCCCTCAAGTAGCTGGAACTACAAATGCGCACCACCACACCCAGCTAATTTCTATATTTTTAGTAGAGACGGGGTTTTACCATGTTGGCCAGGATGGTCTCAATCTCTTGACCTGGTGATCCGCCTGCCTCAGCCTCTCAAGTGCTGGGATTACAGGTGTGAACCATTGCGCCCGGCCCCTACTGGGTGATTCTGATGCACGCTCTCAAGTTTGAGAACGATTGCTCCACAGCATCTTCTCAAATGCCTGTTTTTCTCATTTCGAGAACCTTCTAACATGATAGCGTATATTATGATGGTGTTTACAGAGATGGCCCGTGCCATCTATAGACAAGTGTACTGAGAGGCTCTTCCTAAGAATGAACTATGGCAAGTTTTCATGTGGGAGATTAAAACAAAACCAAAAAAAAAGATGACCCTTCGCCTTTAGACTTGAATAATCAGACTATTAGGTAAGACTCTGTCTCAGCCCATCCCTCGCTGCAGTCTCTGGTAGGCTGCGTCCCTCACGTTCTCTTTGGTCAAACTTCTCCCCCTTCTCACCCCAGCAAGGTTAGTATCAGTTACACTTTCTATGTCTCATAAAGTTAAATCAACAACCAGGAGTCAATAGCAACTATAGAGATACAGAGGGCAATAAAGGCAGAAGCAGCAGCATTCGACTTCACCCAGGTAAGAGGGTAATAAAATGCCGTGAAGGACAACCCAGTGGGCAAGTCCACAGACTGCCGGAAGCGTCATGCAGCTGAGCTCTCCCCACCTCCACTACTGAGCACTGCCAGCGGCCAGCCACAGGGCTGTGGTGCTCAATAAATGCCAGTCAAATGAACATAATCTCATGAAAAAAAGAAAGAAGTAATTAACACTTATTGAGTCATTAATGTCTACCAACTTATTCTGTTCAATATCCTTTGATAAAAGAAAAACTTCAGCCAAATTAAATTTAAAGGAGTTTATTTGAGCAATGAACGATTTTCGAAGCGGGCAGCCCCTGGAATCACGGCAGACTCACAGAGACTTCATGAGTGCCTCGTAGTCAGAACAAATTTATAGACAAAAAGGAAAAGCAGTGTACAGGCATCGGCAGTGAGGTACAGAAACAGCAAGATTGGTTACAGCTCCTCATTTGCCTTATTTGAACCCAGTTTGAACACTCGGCAGTCTATGAGTGGTTGAAGTATGTCCGCTGGGGTTGGCCAACACTCAGCTATTGTTACCAGTGCATACCATTAAGTTAGGTTTTCAATTTTGTCTGACTATTAAGCTAGGTTACAGTTCATCCACAAGGACTCAAATATACAAGTACAGAGTCCATCTCAGGCCATATTTAGTTTGCTTTCACACCTTTCAGCTGCATGATCTCATTTTGTATTGCAACAAAATAGAGTGACATTATCTATGTTTTAGGAAACAGAAATATGAAAAATATGGGGCTCGGAGAGGTTAAGTAATTTGCCCAAGTGTGCACTGCCAGTAAATGGTAGAGCTGGATTTTCATCCGTGTCTCTTCACTCCAAATCCCATGCCCTTTTGCCACCACATCCTGTGATGTCCACAGTCCTGTCCACAGGACAAAAAGAAAGCCTATGGTGGTTGTGATGATGACGAAGTCATTCTTTTCGTATCAGGATGAGGTTCTAAGCTATTCACTTCCTCACACCTGTAATCCCAGCAGGTTAAGAGGCTGAGGCGGGCAGATCATGAGGTCAGCCTGGCCAACATGCTGAAACCCCATCTCTACTAAAACTACAAAATTTAACTGGGTGTGGTGGTGCATGCCTGTAATCCCATGTACCAGGGAGGCTGAGACAGGAGAATCACTTGAACTGGGATCTGGGAGGCAGAGGTTACAGTGAGCCGAAATCACACCACTGCACTCCAGCCTGGGCTAAAGAGTGAGATTTCATCTCAAACAAAAACCAGCCACCAAATTTAATTTTTATAAAACCAAAGTCCGACCATGTTGCTCCCCTACTCAACAGCCTCCAATAAAGCCTCCCAATTCATTAAAGTTAAGCAAAGACCTTCAAATGTTGTGTAAGTCCCTGCAGGATCAGATATCTGACCTCGTCTCTGGCTACGGTCCTCCTGCTTAACACCACTCCAGCCCCGCTGGCTGTTCCCACCTCAGGGACGCTTTTCCACTGCCAGTTCCTTTTGCCAGGAATGCTCCCCACCTGTGCAGCCATGAGGCTGCCCCCCTTACCATCTCAGTCCCTGCTCAAATGTGACCACTGCTCAGATGTGGGGCCTTTCCTGGTCACCTATTTTAAACTGCAAACCACTCCCCAGCTACCCATGCACTGGTGCCCCCCTTCCTAGTTTTATTTTTTTATTTTCTGAGAGACTACACATTTTTACTTACTCATTCGTGATCTGTCTCCACCAGCTAACAGAAAAATTCCACAAAGATGAGGCTACTTTTTTCTAATTTTGTTCACTAATGTATTCCCAGAATCCAGAGCAAAATTTGGCACATAGTAAATGCTGGATAAGTATTTATTGAATACATTTGAAAATGAATCTAGCCCTACCTCCTCACTGGGTTACTGAAAACTGAGATTACTGAAGAGGCCAAGACTGGACTGGGTCCAGGGCTCCTCCCACGTCTCCAGGCTGTGCCTAGATGGAGGTCATGAAGGCTAGGCTGGTCAGACCATTCCCCAGGGGAGCTTGGACGCTCAAGAGCAAAGTTCCCTGCTGAACCAGTCCATGAAAAGATGTACAAAGACCACTTTTGATTAATGAAATAAGTAAAAGGGGCTATTTAAAGGACCAGCTGACTTTCAGTACTGTAGAGAAAGAGCAATAATGCCTTCCTTTTGTACCACACAGATGTGCTGGTTCCCTACACAACCAGAATCCTAATGGGGAAGAGCCTGTGTCTACACCAGAATTTCTCAAAGTGTGGTCTGCAGAACCCCTGAGAGTCCTTGGCCTGTTAGGAGATCCACAGATCAAGACTTTCATAATAATGCTAAGGGGTTTTCGCCCTTCTCAGTGTGTTAGTATTAGCATTGATGGTGCAGAAGCGAGGGTGGGTAAAACTGCTGGCACTTCAGTGAGAATCAAAGCATCGCCACTCACTATACTGTATAATACACCATGTCATCGAAGCATCACCACTCACTATACTGTATAATACACCATGCCATCGAAGCACCGCCACTCACTATACTGTATAATACACCATGCCATCGAAGCACCGCCACTCACTATACTGTATAATGCACCATGCCATCGAAGCACCGCCACTCACTGTACTGTATAATGCACCATGCCATCGAAGCACCGCCACTCACTGTACTGTATAATGCACCATGTCATCGAAGCACCACCACTCACTATAGTGTATAATACACCATGCCATCGAAGCACCGCCACTCACTATACTGTATAATGCACCATGCCATCGAAGCACCGCCACTCACTATACTGTATAATACACCGCCACTCACTATACTGTATAATACACCATGTCATCGAAGCATTGCCTCTACACTATACTGTATAATATACCATGTCATCGAAGCATCGCCACTCACTATACTGTATAATACACCATGCCATTGAAGCACCGCCACTCACTGTACTGTATAATGCACCATGCCATCGAAGCACCGCCACTCACTGTACTGTATAATGCACCATGTCATCGAAGCACCACCACTCACTATAGTGTATAATACACCATGCCATCGAAGCACCGCCACTCACTATACTGTATAATACACCATGCCATCGAAGCACCGCCACTCACTATACTGTATAATACACCATGTCATCGAAGCATTGCCTCTACACTATACTGTATAATATACCATGTCATTGAAGCATCGCCACTCACTATACTGTATAATACACCATGTCATCGAAGCATTGCCTCTACACTATACTGTATAATATACCATGTCATCGAAGCATCGCCACTCACTATACTGTATAATACACCATGCCATTGAAGCACCGCCACTCACTGTACTGTATAATGCACCATGCCATCGAAGCACCGCCACTCACTGTACTGTATAATGCACCATGTCATCGAAGCACCACCACTCACTATAGTGTATAATACACCATGCCATCGAAGCACCGCCACTCACTATACTGTATAATGCACCATGCCATCGAAGCACCGCCACTCACTATACTGTATAATACACCATGTCATCGAAGCATTGCCTCTACACTATACTGTATAATATACCATGTCATTGAAGCATCGCCACTCACTATACTGTATAATACACCATGTCATCGAAGCATCGCCTCTCACTATACTGTATAATATACCATGTCATCGAAGCATCGCCACTCACTATACTGTATAATACACCATGTCATCGAAGCATCGCCTCTCACTATACTGTATAATATACCATGTCATCGAAGC
This sequence comes from Aotus nancymaae, assembly GCF_030222135.1. Taxonomy (NCBI): domain Eukaryota; kingdom Metazoa; phylum Chordata; class Mammalia; order Primates; family Aotidae; genus Aotus; species Aotus nancymaae. Next base: position 9,955,975 of record NW_026988473.1, on the reverse strand, counting down.
ATCGCCACTCACTATACTGTATAATACACCATGTCATCGAAGCATCGCCTCTCACTATACTGTATAATATACCATGTCATCGAAGCATCGCCACTCACTATACTGTATAATACACCATGCCATTGAAGCACCGCCACTCACTGTACTGTATAATGCACCATGCCATCGAAGCACCGCCACTCACTGTACTGTATAATGCACCATGCCATCGAAGCACCGCCACTCACTGTACTGTATAATGCACCATGCCATCGAAGCACCGCCACTCACTATACTGTATAATACACCATGTCATCGAAGCATCACCTCTACACTATACTGTATAATATACCATGTCATCGAAGCATTGCCACTCACTATACTGTATAATACACCATGCCATCGAAGCACCGCCACTCACTATACTGTATAATACACCATGCCATCGAAGCATCGCCTCTCACTATACTGTATAATACACCATGCCATCGAAGCATCGCCACTCACTATACTGTATAATATACCATGTCATCAAAGCCTCGCCTCTACACTATACTATATAATATACCATGTCATCAAAGCATCGCCTCTACACTATACTAGCAGTCATCGTATTCTTTACCACCATGTAAGCACAAGAAGGGAAATACCAGTTTCACTTAAGAATATCCTTGATGAAGCATTAAAAAACATTTATTGTACTAAATCTTAACTATTGAGTAGAGTACTCATCTTTTTAGTATTCTGTGTGATAAAATGGAATGAACTCACAAAGCACTTCTTTTTTTTTGAGACGGAGTCTCGCTCTGTCACCCAGGTATGATCTCAGCTCACTGCAACCCCCGCTGCCCAGGTTTGAGCAATTCTCCTGCCTCAGCCTCCCAAGTAGCTGGGATTACAGGTGCACACCACCACGCCTGCCTAATTTTTTGTATTTTTAGTAGAGACGAGGTTTCACCATGTTGGCCAGGCTGGTCTCGAACTCTGGACCTCAAGTGGTCCGCCTGCATTGAACTCCCAAACTGCTAGGATTACAAGCATGAGCCACCATGCCCAACCCTCACAGACTTCTGCTGCATGTTAAAACAGTTGGTGGTCCCAAGAAAAAGCTTTTGTGCAACTATGTGATTTGCCAGCTGAACTTGCCACTTTTTCATGCAATGCAATTTTTATTTGAAAGAACAACTAACAGATAAACTATGGCTCTTCCTACTTAGATATTAAATAAATGCATATGCTTTTTTCTTGTTAATCTGTCTTTTGTCATAGGGGCCTTGGCCATAAATGTAGTGATGGGTGAGAAGAAGGTATTTCTCCTCTCCTACGAACCTGTGAAACAATATCATTCTTCTCACTAATTTTTTTTATTTTGGAAAATAGATTTTTCTTTTTAAAATATTCATTTATGTTAATGTGTAATAAATATTTTTATTTTAAAATAGATTAATAAATCCTTTTTAAGTATCTCCATTTTAATTTCTAATATGGTAAATATCAGCAAATATAACCCACATAAACAAATGTTCTTTGAGAGTCCTTAATAACTTTAAAAATGTAAAGGACTCCTGAGACCAAAGAGTTTGGGTCCTGAGACCAGAGTTTGTGCTGTTATTCCCCTCCTCAAAGCCCTGCAAGAGTTTTTAGCATCCACAGAATAAAGTTAAATTCCTGATCATGGCATTCAAGGCACTGCTGCACTTCAATCCCTCTTCCCACAATGTTTAAATCCCGTCGTCCAGCCGGTCTGTCAATGGCTCCTGCCTCAAACTCACCAAATGCAGGCATCCATTCACTCGCTCATCAAACGCCAACCCCCTGTCTCTGCAGGTAAGAACCAGACCCCACCCCTTAGGAGCTCAGAGGCTCCTAAGGAAGGATACACACATACACGGATAACAGTGGTGCAAGGATGCAGGACAGGTTCTGACACGACGCTATGGGAGCCTGTAATCCCAGCACTTCGGGAAGGCAAGGCAGGTGGATAATAGGAGTCAACCTGTCCAACATGGCGAAACCTAGTCTCTACCAAAAATGCAAAAATGAGTCTAGTGTGGTGGCAGGCACCTGTAATCCCAGCTACCAGGGAGGCTTAGGCAGGAAAATCGCTTGAATCCAGGAGGTGGAGGTTGCAATGAGCCGAGATCACACCACTGCACTCCAGCCTGAGTGACAGAATGAGATTCCATCTCAAAAGAAAAAAAAAAAAATGCTATGGGAATTTGGAGTAGAATGCTGTCAAGGGACCAAGCACGTACGTTTTTCAAGCGGCAGCAGATTTCCTTAGGGAACAACTGTTTTTTGGATCTTTTGGGGCATAGAAAATGAAGCTCTCCTCTCACCCCAAGTAATGGCCAGGTTAGGGAGGGTAGAACAGAGAATCATTCTGCATAATATTGCGGGGAGCGTCTGGAGATTCTCAGAGCAGCTCTGCAGGGGCCTGGGGACAAGGCCTGAGGATGGGAAGAAAAGGAAAGTGAGGGGAGGAAGAGGATGGGGCCTAGAAGCATGGAGGAAGGCCAGGGTCCTGGAGAAGAAAGAGCCCAGTTGAAGTTCTCTGTGGCAGGAACGAGCACGGGACTAAGATCAGAGACATCCAGTACTTGATTTTTAGTTCATTGCTCTGCTTTGGGGCCTGGGCACTTTCCCAACCCCTACACTTCAGTAAAATTCTACTAGACAGAACCACTTTGTGTGAGTAAAGCTGTAGGAAAATCGAGGAAGGGAGAGTTTTCTAGTGCTGCCATAACAAAGGACCACAAACTGGGTGGCTTGTTAATTTAACGTTATCATCTCACAGCTCTGGAGGCTGGAAGTCTGAGATCAAGGTGTCGGCAGGGTGGGCTCCTTCTGGGGCTGTGAGGGACCCCGTTCCAGGCCTCTCCCCAGGCTTCTGGTGGTCCGTGGCCATCTCGGGCACTCCTAGCCTGTAGATGTATCACCCCAATGTCTACCTTCATGTTCATATAGCGTTCTCCCTGTATGCAAGACTGTGCCAAAATTTTCCCTTTTCACAAAAACACCAGTCATAATAAATTAGGGCCCACCCTAACAACCTTTTAACTCAGTTACTTTTGCCATGACACTATCTCCGAATAAAATCACATTCAGAGATACTAGATAAGGGGTCAAGACTTCAGTATATCTTTTTGGAGGGTCCTATTTCAACCCCCAGCAGGTGCTGTGTTCCAGGACTGAGTCCATGTGGGGTGGACAAACAGCTGTAAAAGGTGAGCTGTGAGGGAGATCGGGAATGGATAAGAAGCAGGCAATTGAGCAAGGAAATTGACTATGTAAAGCGTAATCTACATGAAGAAATCCTCCAACTTGTTGGGAGTGGAGCCACTATATATAGGATGGGGGCTTCAGCCAGTCCGTGGACACTAGAAAGGGTAATCCTATAAGGCTGGAAAAACTGGAGATACACACACACACACACACACACACACACACACAGCAGGCAGCTCACATTTGGGGCATTTGGGTTTCAAAGAGATTTAGTTTGACTGGGAAGTTCAGGGAAGGCTTTGTGGAGGAAGAGGCTTCAGGATGAGTGTTGGAGGGTGGGATGGATCTGGACATGCCCCCGAGCCTCTGGTTCTCACTCTTCTGGAATACACTGTGCCTTCTGTGCAGCTTTGATCCAGTCCTTCTTTCAATATCCAACTCAAGTTAGATGTCCAGTTCCACATCCAGCCACTCAACAAACCTCCAGGACCACCGCAGCCCTCTGACACATCTCCCAACTTCCTCATCACTGATGGTCTGACTGAATATTTGTTTGCTCCTATCCATACTTGTACTAGAATTATCCCAACAGTGGTTATATTCTGTCTCGTCAACTCCTTGTAAATTCTAGAGCACCCTGTATCCTAGCATACCACCCAGCATCCACCAGACACGCCATAAATGCTCACTAATGGCTTCTAAGGGAAATCTGTTGGCTTACCAAATCTTAATGGCCCACTTCTGTAGTTCTTACTTTCTCAAAGAGAGACTTTGGAAGGGGATCCCATGGAATCCTACTTTAGACAAGGCCATAAATGTTCTGAAGGGCAAACAAACTCAGCGTGGATGCCAGACAATAGATGTATTGACTGCAAATGAAACTGCAAAGAGGACTTTGGAGCTTGAAAGAGAAACCTAAGTTGAGTTTATTTTCTAGATAATTAGTATTAAATAGGGCCAGTCCATTAGCTAGTACCAGAATTTCTAGACCAGGCTGCAGAAACCCACAGAGCCTGAAGAAAGAACATTCAGTGACTTCCCAGGACCACAAGGTAAGACTTCTGTGAACTCTCTTGCAAGACTCTGACAGAGCCTGGGTAGCGCCAGCAGAGACATGGACCTAGGCAGTCCCTGGGAAGTGTCTCTTGGTAACTGCAAGGAATCAGGGGTTCAGACATAGAATAGTGCCCTCCAGCAAGACAGGCCCGCAGCAACCCATCCTTGGAGGTGCTGGGAGGCTGGGAAGTAATTGAAGAGTCACGACAGGTTCCTGAATTGAGCTCCTGCATAGACACAGCAGTCTTAAGATAGAAGGCTGGAGACTCTGCGAGGCATCTGGCTTCCCTGCTCCCTGAGCCCAGCTGTAGGCACACTGTGATCGGGTCTACTTAGGCCTCAGTCTAGAATTGGTAGAACGGCTTCTGGCGGAACCACTTAACCACTTTCTTGGTCCCGACATTTTCCTTACAGGAGGTAGAACCATAGGGGTCCCAGGAGCATCCCTCACAGAGCCCAGCTGTTTGTGCCAAGTGTCGGGTCTACGGTTGTATTTTCAATGTGTTTTTCACACGTTAAAGGAGTCCTGCTCTGAAAAAAAGGAAGATAGAAATAATGTATTTTTTAATATCATTAAGCAGAGTATAACATTTAGCACAGTATTCTTATGAAAATTGAAGGCAGGCAGACTTTCAGTTCTCGGAATTCAAATCTCAACTTCAGCATTTCCCAGCTCTGTGACTATGGTCAAGGTACTTAACCTCTCTGTGCCTCAGATACTTTGAAAAATGGTCGTAACAATCATATATTGCTGGGGGAACTGCCTCATAGCTACAGGGTGGTGAGGCATCAATAGCCAAAGATGCTGAAGTTATTATTTTAAACCACTCTCTTGGGAAACCTGTTATTCCTTCAAGAAAGCAAGGAATGTCAAGGTCTAAGGCAGTAGTGGCTCACACTGCCTGCACAGTCTCTATTCATGCAGCTGGATGTTCCACCATCCATATGTCACCTAGTAGATAGAACATTTCTTCTGGGAAATAAAAACATAGTGAAATGCAAATAGCAGTCAGAAAGAAATAAATTTGAGTCTCAGATCTACTCCTGTGAGCTGTATAATTGTAGGCAAGCTATTCCACTTTCAGAGCCTTGTTCTCCCTACTTTGCAAAGAGGTGAGTCGGATCAAAATGAGTGAGAAGAGTGGGGTGAATGCCTTAGCCACCAGTGACAGTTGTTTTTCCTATGGAAGAGTGGCGTGGAAAGGGACCTCAGAGACTAGCTAGATTTTAAAATAAGGAAAAAGCTAGGAATTTCCTGAAGCTCTATATAACCGATATTTTTAACTGTTGGGATCCAAGGAAAGAGAAGTGAAACCACAAAGGAGAAGTGTAGGGCACGTCTGCATGGAAGTGGTTCTCAAACGTCAGCAGCACGAGGATCACCTGGAGGGCGTGCTGAAACACAGATTGCTGATCCTTGCCCCTGGACTTTCTGGTAGTTCTGAGGAGCGGACCAAGAATTTGCCTTTGCCACAAGTTCCCAGTAATAATGATACTGCTACTCCAAAGAACACACTTTGAGATCCACCGATATTGATACTAAATCAAAATAGCTTGAGGTCAATGAGGAAATATATTCAAAACAATGGCCCTTCTCTTTTTTTTAAGATTGAAGTGACACTTTTTATTTTATTATTGTATTTTATTTTTTATTTTATTTTATTTTTACTTTAAGTTCTGGGGTACATGTGCAGAACGTGCAGGTTTGTTACATAGGTATACATGTGCCATGGTGGTTTTCTGCACCTATCAACCCATCAGCTAGGTTTTAAGCCCCCTATGCATTAGGTATTTGTTCTAATGCTCTCCCTCCCCTAGCCCCTACCCCCGACAGGCCCCAGTGTGTGATGTTCCCCTACCTGTGTCCATGTGTTCTCATTGTTCAACTCTCGTTTATGAATGAGAACATGCAGTGTTTGGTTTTCTGTTCTTGTGTTAATTTGCTGAGAATGATGGTTTTCAGTTTCATCTGTGTCCCTGCAAAGGACATGAACTCATTCTTTTTTATGGCTGCATAATATTCCATGGTGTATATTGCCGCATTTTCTTTATCCAGTCTATCATTGATGGGCATTTGGGTTGGTTCCAAGACTTTGCTAAACAATGGCCCTTCTCTTATGGGTGTTCTTTACCTTTCAACAAGAACAAATATTAACTGTTTCCTCTGTGCCACGTTCTGTGCTGCCAGTGTTCTCAATCTTCAAAACACCCTTTTAACAAGGTGCTATTACTACGCACCTTTCATAGATAAGAAACTGAGAGCGTATGCAACTTGCGCAGGTCGTACAACTGATAAATGAAGGAGCTGAGAAGTGGACTTAGGGCTGTCTGAAATCTTAACCCTGACACTGTCTTGCCTTTGAGTTTACTTTCTAGATGATTAATATTAAATAGTGCCAATCCATCAGCTAGCACCAGACTCAAGATGACTGTTGACAATTTGGGGTGTTTCTCTTGGGGTGCAGTTGGGACAGGGGGGTCAATTTAGACTTGTGATTTGGAGAGGACAGAAAGCCCCCTGAGAACATACTTCTGGGTTCCTGCACACATTATTTTCTGCCATAGGTTCTGGTGTTTTGCCAGTAAGGAGTGTATAATGTAAATAGAGAAGTAAGACCACCAGCCACAACAATTAACAGGTAAAGTATACAAGTAACCTTACCTCTCATCTGAATGGGATATCTTTCCATCTAATAACATCTTCAGTGTTCTGAGGGCCACATGCCTACCTCCTCCCATTGCACACTTGCTCACCAGCATCGAAAAATTAATTAATTCTCTAAGTCCAGCTTATCAGTCCTTATCAAATCAGGACAATATCCCAGGTCTCCCTCCAAGTGATTCCCTTCTCAACTTTTTCTAATGCTCAAGATTCCGTAGAAACTGCAGTCTATTAAGGGTTTGATCACTCTCATAATCTCTGGGACCATGGACCATAATGATAATGGTTTAAATACAAGGAAAATGCAGCAAAATTTCTACATGATCCTAATCCCAACACCAACATGGACAAGACCCATGAAGAGATAGAAAGGGATGGTCATTCCCAGGCCACTTGGTCCATGGTCCCTCCTGGGATGTCAAGGGCACCAAGAAGCCTGGGAAAGATAGTCTGTTTTTTCACTCTGAAACCAATTAATGTTGAAAAATTATATGCAAAAAAAAACAATTAAATTAAACCAATAAATGAGCTAAGTAGTTATAGACTTCAAAAATAGATGTAAAGTTGGGGCAAATGAGAACCTGGAACCACTATGCAGCCATAAAAAGGATGAGTTCATGTCCTTTGCAGGGACATGGATGAAGCTGGAAACCATCATTCTCAGCAAACTGACGCAAGAACAGAAAACCAAACACTGCATGTTCTCACTCATAAGTGGGTGTTGAACAATGAGAACACATGGACACAGGGAGGGGAACACCACACACTGAGGCCTGCTGGGGGTGGGGGAGCTAGGGGAGGGATAGCAGCGGGTGGGAGGATTGGGGAGGGATAACATTAGGAGAAATATCTAATGTAGATGATGGGGGGATGGATGCAGCAAACCACCATGGCATGTGTATACCTATATAAGAATCCTGCACTATCTGCACATGTACCCCAGAACTTAAAGGACAATAAAAATAAAATAAAACAAAATATTTTTTAAAAAGAGCATCAAGGACTAAGGTTGTGTGTGTGTGTGTGTGTCTATCTGTCTGCCTGTGTCTGTGTATCTGTCTTCCTCCCTCCTTCCCTCTCTCTCTGTCTCTCTGTGTGTGTATATGTGTCTTTCTGTCTGTGTCCATCTTCCTCCCTCCTTCTCTCTTTCCCCCTCCTCCTTTCCCTCTCTTTCTCCTTCTCTCCTCTACTTTTGTCTCTCCCTCCCTCAACACTTCTCAGCTTTATTCTCTTCACTCTGCTAACTGGTGTTCTCTGCTCCCCCTGCACACAACATAAAAGTGACCCCTCCAGTTCTGCAGAGCCTCCCATTCCACAGTAGTCCTTGGGTCCAATTCCAAATTCCCAGGAGGAAGAAGTTACCAGAGCATTTGGGGTCAGTTGTTCACCCCCAGATCAATCAGCTGTGGCCAGGGCAGGGGGCAAGATGAGGAGGTAGCCCGTGCCCACTCAACAAACTCGAGGCAGGCAAATTAAAATGCCCACTGCAGGGGGCTAAGCAAAGCCACCACCCAGATTGTGAACAAAGGGTCTACAAGGAGCTAAGTAGCCTCAGGAAACCTAGTCTTGCAAATCCAAACCCATTAAAGGAAAACAGCACGTTCCAAGAACACAGACTACAGGAAAGGCCAGAAGTTTATTTTGTCTGTACCACGGTAGGTGATTCTTATTTTAATGAAATGAGACTAAAGAATGAGATAAGATGCATTATTCATTTTGTCAGAAGAGGGAAATGAACCTTCTTGTGTGTTTTGCAGCAGTTGTACCCCATGACGGAACAGGTGATTGTAGCCAACAGTGTGCCTGGCATTACTGCCCCAGGTAATGTTCGTGTCATCCAGCCCAGCTACTCTGTGGCCTCTGGAAGTCATGTGCAGCCTTCAGGGGTGACCACTTACCCAATCTCACCAAAAGTAATCCAGTATGCTACAGGAAGAGCAAACTTACAGAACCAGTTCGTGGTGGACCAGAACCCAGTGGTAGGTGCACAGAGTCAACCCATTGGGTATCAGCAACAGTATCCGGTGGGAGCAGCCAGTTTGCAGACTGCGCCTGGAGTGATCCAATACACACAGGGAATGACGAATTTCCAGACACGGCCTGGAGACCCTCAGAATCCTCTGAATGCTAACCCTGGGCTGACACCCACCTCAAACTCGTTCCAATGGAACATATCATTTTCATCATTTACTGCATTTGATCCCAAGAAATTCATAAATGAGGAGGTCAGAACATTAGGGGTGAGTGTGATTTCTTCTTCTCTCCAATTTGGGTCACTTCGTAAGCCCAGATCTTCTGCTCTGGGATGAGGAAGGGAATATGTTGAGAGGGCAAAGGGCAGAAGGAGTGAGTGTGGGGGGCGATTTCTGGAGGCTGGACCCAGCACAATCCCCCAGATGCTGGCCCCTCTTCCCTGTCTTCCTCCCACTCCTCAAGGAGACCCATGGTCTTTGGAAGAGGCTGAATAATCAATGACCACCCCTCCCCGGCTAGCTATCAGGGGCATCAGTCAGCAACAGTCCCGCTAAAAAGACCACTGACCAGGAGTCAGGCAATCCAGGGCTCAGGCCAGCTAGATTTGCCGAGCAGCCTTGCAGACTTCTCTTCCCCACTCTGGGCCTCCATTTCCTCATCTTTACAATAAGAAGATCTAGCTTTCTTAAATTCCCTCTAGCTCTGAGGTTTTGTGATTTCCTCTTCAATCAAGGGGGCCCCTGCCTCTTTCCTGACTCCTCCAGATTTATTGCACACTTTGCAAAGCTCAACTTAATTCTGTTTTTGAGGCAGAAGCCAGATCCCACTGAATGCTCGGCCAACTCCTATCATGGAGACTGGCATGTCACAGGTGCCCATACAGTATGCATGCATCCATTCGACACGGCGGGCACGCTGCAAGGAGCTGGAGACTCAGAGATAACCAAGATGCCATCCATGAAGACCAAAGAGGGTCTTTGTTCATGGCGGCTGTCGTAATTACAACACCTTCTAGAAATAGCCGTGAGACACGTGAACAAGTTATCGTGGGTGCCCAGAGTGCAAACTGTCTGGCTTCTTTGAGAGGTTACAAACTCCCTCCTGGAGGAAGGAGGACAAGGACAGGTTCAGAAAGGTGACAGACTTACGAACATCCAACCCATCCCTCCTTATTTAATCCAGGATCCTTGTAAACAAGTATATTGTACCAGGACCAAGGCGTTCTTTGCCTCCCAAACAAATCAAAATCAAATCGTGAACTAAATTCTATAAAACAGCAGTCAGGAATAGAAATCCTGGTCATGAGCATCAAGTGAGATTATAAATGTGTGTGGAAATCCTCCAAAAGGTAAAGCTGGTCTATGATATTGCATAGTAATTATAATCTTGTATTACAATGACTATCCTTATTATTAATTAATACTGGGTAAAGGCTTGTTAACTTTGGCTCCCAATTATTCTAAGATATTTCAGAAGGATTTGAAAATTTGTCAAAACAGAATTAAGTCAGAGCAAATGTCTGGGAACCAGCTCAAACAAAGTGAAAAGCCAAAAATGTGGACACTCTTTAGTCAATCACAATTTTGTTTTGGGGAGGAAACTGTCTATGCCTGCCTCTCAGCCCTTTTCCCGTTTGCCCCAGGAATACTCGCCGGCGCATTGGCAGCTGCAGTATTTACCCCAAGATAACTTTGCCATGTAATATCTCACTTGATTGTTATTTGCGCATTGCTCTAGTATATCAACCTTGGAAACAAGAGACATTATTCTATTTAGAGCATTCTGTTTATTTATAGCATACTGTACAAAATACAGTCATTCTTGATTGCTAAAAATTGAAAAATACAGTAATTCTTAATTGCTGAAAATGTCAAATCCTAGAAAACGTAGCATTTCCACTCATAGTGTTAACATCGTTCTCAAACAGTTGTTGGCCAAAGATTCAACTGGTGAATCCAATTTTTCCGAAATAGACAATTCTGATGTTAGTTCTGTTTAGAAATCACTCGAAGAACCGTTTTTGTCATTTATTTTCACACTGAAAATCAGCCAGATTTGCTTCAGCCTCAAGAGTGTGTTTATGTAAAATTAAATGAGTTCTGGCAGTGAGTGGCACTATTTTTTTTTCTAAATGGGAAAAGGGTTAATTAACATACTGATAAAGTGGGCCTGTAGACACAATCAAGCATGTCGTCTTAGGAAGGGACGTTCATATGAAACCCAGGTCTGTCACCAATTCATAGCCTCAGGGACCAGGAGGGCAGAAAGTGGCTGCCCTATGGTGGTCATTTGATCCCTGAGGAAACTGAGGCCCAGGGAAGCCAGTGGTAAACGCTGTAGGAACCCCAGATGAGAAGGAATTCATGCCACATGGGGAGTCAGAAAAAGAATCTCTCTGATCCTTAAGGGAAAGATAGGATTTCAATAGGACGAGAGTAAAGCGAGCAGATTTCAGACAGTGGCAACAGGGGAGAAAAAGGACAGAAGAAAAACAGGGAGGAAAAAGGGGGAAAAACACAGGACTTGCAGGGAACACAGGGTCTCCCGGCGTGTCCATTGCCAAGGGGAACCATGGGCACATCATAGAGAAGGCCACAAAGAGAATATTGGTACCGGGAAGATGAATGGTGTCAGCAGACGGCATTGAAACACCTACTACGTGCTGGGAACTGGGCTACGAGTTTCACGGGCACGTTTAATCTCTACCACAGCCCTGCAGGCTGGATACTGTTATCCCCATCTTGCAAATATGTAACCTCTCATAAACATGTTCTTGAGGCTGAAGCAAATCTGGCTGATTTTCGGTGTGAAAATAAAATATAAAAACTGCTCTTTGAGTTATTTCTAAACAGAACCAACATCGGAATCATCTGAATCATCAGAATCATCTATTTTGGAAAAATCAGATTCATCAAATGAATTCTGGCCAACAACTACTGGAGAACGATGTTAGCATCACACGTAAGAATGTTACGTTTTCTAGGATTTGACGTTTTCAGTTTTTCTGCAAATAAGGAAACTCTGAGGCGGAGAGAATATCTGCTGGAGACCACACAGCCGGCCAGTGCTGCAGCCAGGATGAGAGCCCAGGTGGTTTTCCACCAGAACCCGGGCTCGGCCCACGTCTCTGCACACTTGTGGGCTCAGTCTGAAGGGAAGACATTTCTTGCTCTGTTATAGACAGTCTTACCTTTCCTTTATGCCTATGGTTCTCAGCCTGAGTGCACATTCACATCACCTGTGAAGTTTTTAAAAAACACCCAGGCATGGACCCCACCCTCAGAGATTTTTATCCAGTTGGTCTGGGATGAGCCCCAACACCAGTCACGCCTGGGGTGATTCTGGGGTGCAGCCAGGGTGAAAGCACAGCTCCACAGCCCGCAGGTCCTCAGTTCTGCTCTCTCACACTGACTTGTTTTCCCCTGGCAGGCCATCCAGATCCTCATCGGTCTGACGCACATTTTCTCTGCAATTAACCCTGTGCTGTATCGTTGTACTTTGGTGATGCCATGTTATACTGCAACCGGGTTTTCAGGGTACCCAGTCTGGGGAGGACTATTCGTGAGTACAAGGCCATATGGTCTGCTTCCTGGGTCACTAGACTGGGACAAGAAGGAAGTGGAGGAAGAAGGAGCATAGAATCCCATTCCCACTAATATGACCCCATAGACTAGAGCCAGCCGCCTACCTGCAGATACCCCAGAGGGTTAAAGATCCAACTACCCTTCCATCTCCCTGTCTCAGCAACACTCCCTCCCACTGCCACCCTCCCCATCTCCCTTACCCCCCACCCAGCCTCTAGGTAGGTGAATCACTTGGGGCCAGGAGTTTGAGATCAGCCTGGGCAACATGGTGAGACCCCTGTTGCTACAAAAATCCAAAAAATTAGCTGGGTCTGGTGGCGTATGCCTGTAGTCCCAGGTCTTTGGGTTGCTGAGGTGGGAGGACCACCTGAGCCCAGGAGGTGGAGGCTGCAGTGAGCCATGATCACACCACTGCACTCCAGCCAGGGTGACAGAGTGAGAGCCTGTTTCAAAGAAAAAAAAAGAAATATCTCATAGGTAACTCAGAGTATATAAAGTTGTGTGCTATAGACAGCATCTTCCTACCTACCAGTCATGAGAGCCGTTTATAAAATGTCCAGGAATTATGTAAAATGATTGTCAAACCATTTGGTAGCAGGAAGTTGGCCATGGTGGGTATACACATGACACGGAAATCAACACGTGCTCCAAATCAGGGCCTTCTCTGCACTGCTGCCACCTCATAAGGCAGATGTTAATCATTTACCAGCATGCCATTAAGTGTATATCATCTTGCAGAGCTGAAATAATAATAATAAGTTGAACACTCACATGTATGATTCCACTTAGATGAGGTCTCTAGGGTAGTCAAATTCATAAAGACAGAAAGCAGCATGGTGGTTGGCAGAGGCCAGGGTAAGGGGGTAATGGGGAGTTAATGTTTTATGGGGACAGAAAACACTAGCAAAACCCCTGAATGCCCCATTCTCCCCATCAATAATCCCACCCTTGTTCTCTCACTTGAACTGCATGACCCACTTGTAGATAGAGAGGGCAGGCATCATTGTCTATGTGCATTTGCCAGATGAGGAGACCGAAGCTCAAAATCTTCCTCTAGCATTTATCATCCTCATAGCCAGAAAGTGCTAGAAGAAGGTCCTGAGCCCAGGCCCCCTCGGTTCAGGGCTCTTGTAACTGAACAGAGCTCTTACTGCTTCTGATGTTCATGTTTCTATCACCTGCCTAGCAGCATCAAGTGCTAAAGAGGACCCTCCAGCTGGGTCCAGGATCACAGCAGATGAGGCCACAGCCCAGGTCTCCTAGCTCCTAGCCCCAAGGCTCTACCCACCACACTACTCAGCCCCTGCTTTTCCAAGATCACAGTCAAGGATAGGGCAGTGTGAGGCCAAATAAGCAATAAATGCAGTTAGGCGATGGTATGTCCAGGCAGAGAACTCAAGAAGAATCAGTCAAAAAAATAATAATGATGAGATTTACAGCATCCTGGGACAAAATTCAGGTTTTTAGGGGAAAGGGAAGTGTTACTGTAGACCCACGGGAGTTTGAATATCATGGCATTTAGTATATTTGGTGCCTAACCATTGGGATAGCAAAAATGTTGAGAAGAAATAGACAGATTTGCACATTTTGTGAAATGAGGTGAACAGAACATAGAGATTGAGAAATGCATCTCTGAATGGACAGCTGTCTTTTTTAACATGCTACACAATTGGTCATTCTTTTTGTCTTTTTATTTATTTATTTTTTTGTCCTCATAGTATATTACATCTGGATCCCTCTCAGTGTGGGCTTCAAAGGACCCCAGCCCTTGTGTGGTGAGTCATCGTGCTGTCTTTGATGATCCCTGAATGTTAGAATTTGACTCTCTACCAAACATGAAGAAAGGGGACTCACAGTAGTGGTGTGCCCTGGGCCTGGTCCTGGGTACAGTGCGTTTCCATACCTTCTTCCAGTCAATCCCCACCACTCTATGAGGTTCTATTATCCCCATTTTTCCGAGGAGAAAATTGGTAAACAGAGAGGTCAGGTGGCTTGCCTAAGATCTCACAGTGACTACATGGCAGAGCCAGGATTTGACCCCAGAGCGCTCTGACTCCAAAGCTGTTCCTTTTTACCTATGGCATTTACTACTCAAAAACTTAACTCTTTGGGAAATTCATGAGCATTTACATGCAGTGCCTCGCGGATGCTCTGAATAAAGCAGAAAGCCAGGTCTGAGCCAAACGAAAATGTGTGTGCATTTCAGCCACCTCTTTGAGATATTTTCCACCATCCTCTTTGTGTGGACTTAGAAGAGTGAGAGCAATGTCTGCCTTGAACAATTTAAAGTCTCGATCAAGAGCACAGGGCCCAGAATTCCCTTGCACCTTTGGGGCGTTATTCTCTGCTCAGCATCGAGCAAAGTATCTGGTCATGTTTTGATTTTTGCTGTGGCCTCTGAGAAGCCTAGGTTAATAAGTTTAGAGCTCCACAACGGTCCTCCTCTCATCTCCTTCCTTTTCAGGTCCTCCTTCCCCTCTCCACTTTCTCTACATGTCTTTCTTCTGCCTTTTGATGAGAAAGCAGCAGATCAGTTAGGGGCTGGGTGTCTAACAGAGGGTTTCCCAACTACCAGTCTGCAGTCTCCTGTGGCCCCACAGTCTGCCTTGCTTCACCCCTTTTAGGAGGAGCAGAGTCCTCCAGATACCCCAGCATCAATCAAGGTCACACCACCCCTTCATATCCCAACAGGACCGGGAAGTTCCAAATCCTCTGGGAAGTCCACTGCCCTCTCCAAGGTGTCTGCCAATGCCTGGGGATCTCCTAGTCCCCTCTTGTGACTTTCTATTGAGATAGAGAAACTTCCGTTTCTACTTCTATACATCGTACAGCTGTCCTGGCCTCTGCCCAAATGTCGAACATGGTCCCTTTCTCTTTCGTCTTTCTCTGTCTTCATCCCCATAACCCTCTTAAAGGGAAGCAGCTTGAGTGGGGGATGGATAATGAATAATTCGATGATTTCACCCTCTCAACATGGAGCAGCAGATCCCTCAAAATTGAATATGAGACTTTCAGGTTCTGAAAACCTTCCCAGCCAATCCTACCAGCAGGCCCCAGCCTTCCACCGTGGAAACCAAGTCTCCCCAACTCCCTTCCCTCAATTCAAGCTTGGGATCTCTGTTCATTTCCTCTGCAGAGCAGTCCTGCATCTTTGCCTTATCTCTTTCCGAATCTCATTTCCTACCCTCTGCTGCTTAGCAAGAAATTTTCCCAAACAAATCCAGTCTCTGCCATAAAAGGATGCTGCACATTGATTAAGGAATGATTTTAGGTGGAGGTTTGGAGGAAGGAGAGGATCAAGTAAAACAACTAACAGGCCAGGCGCAGTGACTCACACCTGTAATCCCAGCACTTTGGGAGGCCGAGGCAGGTGGATCATGAGGTCAGGAGTTCGATACCAGCCTGACCAACATGGTGAAACCCTGTCTCTACAAAAAATACAAAAAAAAAGGAGCCAGGCATGGTGGCACATGCCCGTAATCCCAGCTACTCGGGAGGCTGAGACAGGAGAATTGCTTGAACCCAGGAGGCAGAGGTTGTGGTGCGCCGAGATCATGCCATTGCACTCTAGCCTGGGCAACAAGAGCGAAACTCCATCTCAAAAAAAAAAAAAAAAAAAAAACTAACAGGTACTAGGCTTAATACCTGGGTGATGAAATAATCTCTACAACAAACCCCCATGCCAAAAGTTTACCCATGTAACAAACCTGGACTTGTACCCACGAACTTAAAATGATTTCTCACCTCACTATCACGGAAATCAACTGGCTTCTCCACCCTGCCTGGCCATCTCTTTTCTGCCCTGCCTTCTCTCTTCTCTGACTTCCCAAGAGTCCCCACAAGCCAGGCTTCAGACTCTTCGCACTCGGCTCACTGTCTCCTCTCCCTCCTCTCCCGCAGGTGAACACCAGCGTCGGCCTGAACGTCGTCAGCGCACTCTCGTCCCTAGGCGGGATCCTCATTCTCATTGTGGATCTGTGCACTGACTATAGGATGGTGAGCATTTGACTCCCAGGGCCCCATGCTGCCAAAGGACCAGGAGAGCTTATGAGGTTGCTTCCTTTCCAGTGCAGAAAGGAATTGCCCCAGAATTCCATCCTAGTATGACAACCACCACATCTGTAAGCTATTTAACCCTCAACAAAATCCTGTGCCCTCTGAGGTGGCCGTGATAAACCCCATTTCACAGTGAGGATGCTGAGACTCAGAGAGATGCAGCCAGCTGACCCCTCCTCATCTTGTTCTCTGCTTGGAGGTAGCAGGTGGCCAGGTAAGCGGCCTGGACGGCTGCCACACTCAGACTCACAAGATCACCTGCCCCTAGGAGTCTGTTACAGGATAGCCTTTCACACAAACAGGAAGTGCTGATGCTAGTCCCGGTCTTTTGGTGCAGGTTGGGGGGGGCAGCGGGGACCTCCAGATGCAGATGCAAAGACAAGGATTCAGGTGCAAGTTGTGTATTTCAGAGGTTATTCTAGGAAATCTCACTAGAGGAGAGAAGAAATAAGACAAGCAAGGGGAGGAAGCCTGACTATAAAAGTGTTATCCGGCAAAGACCTTTGGAGATGAACCCGCTGGGAACCTGGTAGCCAGAGAATGACATGCATCTTAGCTGTACCCTGTCCTAGAGTGAGGGAGCTGGGGTATTTATCCACCAGCTTCCCTCAAATATTGATCAAAAACTGCCCCTGGCCAGGCGCAGCAGCTCACACCTGTAATCCCAGCACTTTGGGAGGCCAAGGCAGGTGGATCGCCTGAGGTTAGGAGTTCAAGACCAGCCTGGCCAACATGGTGAAACCCTATCTCTACTAAAAATACAAAAATTAGCTGGGCATGGTGGCGCGTGCCTGCAATCCCAGCTTCTCGGGAGGCTGAGGCAGGAGAATCGCTTGAACCCCAGAGGTGGAGGTTTCAGTGAGCCAAGATCGCACCACTACACTTCAGCCTGATTAACAAGAGCAAAACTCTGTCTCAAAAAGCAAAAACAAAAACAAAAAATATATACATATACCCCTGAGGGGCATCAATTCCCTAGTGCTTCCAGTCTGCCATGATCGTGGACAAAGGAGTCTCTTGTGGTCAAAGGAAGCCCTCAGGTAAAGCCACGCAAATGAAAGTCAGGCAGCAGGCATGGAAATACGGTAACATTGACACAGTACTGGAGGAGACCTGAAGAACGAGATCAAGAGTAGCTAGCTCCACAGCTGGCTGCAATCTGATCCTCTCCCGGGCCTAACCAAGTGGGCAAGGGAAGGCTGGCAGGACACAGGGTCTTAAACCAGACGTGTCTGCAGAGGTGAAGGCAGTCCCTAATGGGAGAGCTCCCCACAGGCCCCAGGAAGAAGCCTGATGCACAGGGTGTAACTCGGTGCTAGGGAATGTGGCAGCAAGGTGCTGGCCTCTAAAGTCCAACACGATGCAACAGGATGTCCCAACAAGGGAGTGGATTGTGGTCACGCGGAACCAAGAGCGCAACAGCTACAAATCCTAAAGGTGGTCATTTGGCAATCAGGGCCTCTGTCATCAAAGAGCATACTAGCGTAGGGTAGCTCGAAGGCACTGGAGTCCAACAGGCATTCCAAGCCCTGGGCTCCCCACCTGCTGCTGCAGAGAAAGAGTGTGTAGGGATGAGAGGAGCTCGGTGACTTCTCCCACCTTACTGTGGGCAGGGACCAGGCCCAGAGCACACTGAGCTGTGTGGGGCCCCTTCAATCCCGTCTTAGCTTCTGTCTTGGCAGAAGCCCTTGAAGCTCAGAGGACCCATCCCAACCTGCCAAGGGAAGTATGAGGCAGGGATTCTGGAAGAGGGCTGAGAAAGCCAAGAGCCAGGCAGAGCTAATGACCCTGACCCAGCTGGTGTCTATCGCCTGGCCCCAGGAGAGGAGCCCGGAACCTCACCCAGGGTTTCCTAGCCAGTGCACTTGTTGAAATGTCTCAGTTTGGGTTCCTCCCAGAAGCAGACTTTGAGACAAGTAGTTTATTTGGGAGAGAAGGCAAACACCAATCTAAGGGCTGCAGGAGCTGGGGTATTTATACACCAAACCCTAACAGTCATGGAGAGAGGGCTGTTCTCAAGGAGCACTCATTCCCTGGAACTTTAAACCTGTGCAAACAGCAAAATGGGCTCCAGAGGCTAGAGAGAGCCCTGAGGCAAAGGAATACAGGTGCTGGCAGTTGGTAGTCAGGCCAGTGACTAAAAGGGTAAGGCAAGGGCATATAAAATGGGTGCCCCCAGCATCTGCTCCAAAGAGCCACGTGCAGAGCGGGTCTCAGGCCTTCCAGGTGAGGTGTGTGGCACTCCAGATATGGACTGTCACCTAGACCATCCACCCAAAGGACTAAAAGCCTCCCATTTCTCTCTGTCTCTAGGTAGCTGTAAAGACAATTTTTGGTAGTCTGCTCCCCTTCGCCCTCCTGGAGTTCATCCTCACTTGTGTGGTCTCATATTTTGGGTGCCAGGCTACCTGCTGCAGACAATTTGGGGTAAGTGTTGGACTCTGTTCCAGGAATCAGAGCATGCTCTGGGATTGGGCGTGGGCTGTAGCAAGAGGTAACCAGAGATCTGGAGAGATGAGGCCTGAGAGTGGTTCTATCAGTTAAGTTTTGCTGCATAGCAACCTACCCCAGAACCTAGTGACTTCCAGTTATTTAGCTCTTCATTCTTCACATCATCAGTTTGAGCTATGATCAGTGGGTAGCTCTTCTGTTGGCCTCAGATGAACTCACCCTTGAATCTTGGCTTGGGGATGGTTGGTCTCTAAGGGCCTTCGTGAAATAGCTCATCTCTGCTCCCCACGTTATCTCATCCTCCAGTAAGCTCACCTGAGCTTCTTCATGGGGAGCTGGGTTCTCAGAGTAGCAAGACACAGCAAACCCCCACAGGCAACCACTTTAAGTCCCTGCTTGCATCACATTTGCTAATGTCCCACTGGCCACAGTCAATCACATGGCTGAACCCAGATTCCATGAGTGGAGCAACAGCTCTACCTCTTGATAAGAGGAGCTACAAAGTCACCCAGCAAAGGCTGATGAATATAAGGATTTGTAACCAGCATTGCAGCCCACAACAATGCTTCCCTCTGACCACAATTAACTCACAGCTTTCAAGATGCAAAGCATGCTCAGCCCATACTTTGGAAGCCCAAACATCCCATCTAATCATGGCACGGCATCAGTCTTGAAAACTAGGATCCAAATCAGATCTAGATGTGACTGAGGATTTGGGGGTATTGCTTTTCTTTATCCAGAAACCTATGAACTAAAAGCAAGTTCCACCCCCATATATCCAACATACTTTAGTGAGAGAAAAATAGGATAAATAGAATTCTGTTCTTTCCCCATTCAATAAGGAAAAGAACAAAAGCCCAAGATTGTCACTGCTCCATAATAATTCTGAAATCCTATGGGCGCACATATTGTCCTACCTGGGGGCAGAGAATGTTTCTTATTAGGAATCAATTTGACTCTCTAGAAGACTCTGCCCATGCCACTGTTCTCTACTGCTTCCTGAGAGGAGCTTTCTAATCCATTGTTCTCCAGGATCTTGACTCCACCCTCTGGACTCCTGGCTCCACCCTCAGAAACATGTTTTCTTTTTTCATAAGAAAAGGCCTATATTTTCCATTTTGCTTTTTCAACCTGATTCCTATATTAAGAGTGAGACCTAAAGGTCTTTTTGCAGTTTGAGCAATTTCAGTCAGATCTGGTCCAAGTTGGTGATCCTGTTACTAATACAATTCCCTTAAAACTCCAAGGCTGTTTTATGTATCAGATTATGGCTTTCACCATCTGATAAGAGCCACACATAAGACTGTTCTAGACATACTTCTCTCTCTAAATCTGCCAATGTCTATTTTGGGATTAGGCTTCTGTGAGACAAATACTTTAAGGTTCTTAGAAGCATTTTGTCTAGCTGAAAGGGTCTAACAAGCACTGATTAGACCTTCAAAGGTCTTAACAAAAGTCTGTGTAGACGCATCCTTGTTTTGATCTTTGTTCTTAGCCCTAGTTTTACTTTGAATGTTATTTATCCTTTGAGGACCTTGGAAATTAGAGATAATCTTGTTTTCTAACTCTTCAAGTCCTGGACCCTCTACTTTGCCTCTAAATACCACTTGCAAACTAAATCATTCCTTCTTTATCCTCTCACTTTCTTATAGCACTTTATCATATGCAGCCAGGAGCACCCAAGTGACATTTTCAATATTCTTCCTGATCTCCTTAGCCAAATCCAAATGTTATTAGATGCATATTTTTGTCTTCTAAAATACAACAGTGCTCCACCACTATATAACATGGGAAATCATTTCTCCACTCTGCTGTGGCAATTTCCTCTCCCCTTTTCCAGCCTCCTCCAGCAGTGAGATCACCGTTTTTCCAACCTTTGCTAGAGGCTTACTCACAGCTTCTCCAGCCTCACCCGCCACCTGGTCCCAAACCCCATGCATGTGTTGGATGATTGTTATCTTACTTCTAGCTGTCAATTTCTACGTCAATTGGCTTTTATCCTATATCAAACAACCCTAAAACTTGATGGCTTACTCAACCTCCACTTATTTAGCTCATGATCCCCTGGGTCTGCTGGGCAGTTCTGACCTCTGCTGGACTTGCCATGAGTCTGCAGTCAGTTGGTGAGTTGCCTAGTGGCTAGATGATATTGGGCAGTTCCACACAGATGTCTGGCTGTTTGCAAGCTGACAATCAACAGGGCCAGCTGGGCCACTTGTATTTCATTATCCAGCAGTCAGGCCAGTCTTTATGTTCACTGTTCCAAAGAGCAACAGGAGAAAGCAGTCTCCAATGGGCAAACACTTTACAGGTCACATTTACTGTTGTCCCCTTGGCCAAAGGAAGTCACATGACCAAGCCCAGCATCAGGGAGAGAGGGTCTACCTAAGGGTATGGAAGCAGGAAGGAGAAGAATTTTTGGCCACTTTTCACTGTTTACTACAGAGGAAGATGATGACCACATGTCCTTTGTCTTTCAGAATGTGACAGGGATTCCAGCCATATTCAGTTTCAACCCAGCCAGTACTACCACCGGCCCTGTCAATGCTACCACTGTTCCTGTCAGTGCTACCACCATCCCTGTCAATGCTACCACCGGCCCTGTCAATGCTACCACTGTTCCTGTCAATGCTACCACCAGCCCCATCAATGCTACCACTGTTCCTGTCAATGCTACCACCGGCCCTGTCAATGCTACCACTGTTCCTGTCAATGCTACCACCAGCCCCGTCAATGCTACCACTGTTCCTGTCAATGCTACCACCAGCCCTGTCAATGCTACCACTGTTCCTGTCAATGCTACCACCGACCCTGTCAATGTGACCACTGGCCCTGTTAACACCACCACTGGCCCTGCCAACACTACCGCCAGTCCTGTCAATGCTATCTACACCAACAATGTACCCCCTGAACCCTCATATGAAGAAATAACTGATTTGCCCAAAGCTAGATGACATGGGATGCCTGTCTTAACAAGAAGAGGATGCACTGCAGCAGTGTCTTTCCTCCTCCCTGAAACTTCAATGCCCATGACCCCAGCCTTGCTGCCAGACTGAAATGAACAAGCATTTCCTCTCCTCTTCACCCCTACCTTAATTTTTGTTATTGATGCCTTTTTTTTAATTTATAAATAATTTTCCTTTGGTTCTTGGTATCTTTTAACCTTGGCGAAGTGCAGGGTGCATTTTTGTTCCATGGTTCCTGATGTGTGCTCACTGCTGAAAAACCAGTTCTAAACCAGTGCCTCAGCCATGGAATTCTTGTAGGTCCAACTTCTGCCCTGTCCCCAGCTCTAACTGTGACACAGTTCTCCCCGACAGAAAAGGGGGAGCAATGTAGAGTGTGTTCAGTATTCCCTGGTGTGGGAGTGGAGGAAAACCTTTGTGACCTAGAGTTAGGTGAAGAGTTTTTAAACAAGACACCAAAAATACAATTCACCAAAGGAAAAAAAAAATCAATAAGTTGAACTTAGAATTAAAAACAGTTGCTTTTACTCCAAGAATGTTATGAAGAAAAAGAAAAAAGAAAAATAAACAGTTGCTTTGTGAAAGATCTTGCTAAGATAAAAAGTCACAGCCTAGGAGAAAATATTTGCAAATCATATATCTGACAAAGGACACATTTCCACAATGTATAAAGAACTCTCTAAACTCAACAGTATGAAAAAAATCTAATTACAAATTAGACAAAAGGCTTGAACGGAAGCTCTGACAAAGAGAATATGGGATTGCAAATAAGCATATGAAAAGATGTTCACTGTCTTTAGCGAATACAATGAAACACCACTACACACCTATTAGAATGGCTGAAATAAAAAATACTGATAATACCAAGTGCTGGTGAAAACACAGAGCAACTGGAGGTCTCAGATGTTGTTAGAATATCAATGGCACTGCTACTCTGGAAAACAACTTGGCTGATCATTATAAAGCAAAGTATACACTGACCATATGACTCAGCAATCTCACCCCTGGGTATTTATCTCAGAGAAAATAAAACTTACTTTGACACAAAATGTGAATAGCAGCTTTATTTGTAATAACCAAAACCTGGAAACAACCTAAATATCCTTCAGTGGATAAGTAATGGGAAAGCAAACTGTGCTACACCCATATGATAGAACACTTCTCCGCAGTAACAAGGAACAAGCTATTGATACTGTGGGGGAGGCAAAGCTTCACCTCTACCTATCTTCGCTTCTGTTTGTCATTGATGTCTTTTTTTCTTCATTCATAAATAATTTTCCTTTGGCTCTCGGTATCTTTTAACCTTGGCACAGTGCAAGGTGCATTTTTGTTCCGTGATTCCTGATGTGTGCTCACTGTTGAAAAACCAGTTCTAAATCAAGCTATAATAGGTTTTCAGCTGAGACTCTTTAACAAAAAGACAGGTTAACAAGAGAAAAGCAGTTTATTAACCCATGCAGCACACGTCACCTGGGAAAAACCTCAAGGGAAGGTAACTCAAAGCAGTGGCTTAGAATCTGCTTACATAGCACCTTCCACAAAGAACAATGGATTTGTAGAGAAATGACGGGACAAAGGAAAGCGACTTTAGGCTTCCAAAGGCAGGCAACTGTGGGAAGTTAAATCTATGGAGAAAAACGAATGGAGTAAGGGTTACAGTTTCCTCTGGAGCCATCTCTGGGCTAACAAGAGTCTAGAGTCTTCTCCAGTAAAGGAGAATTTATATCCTGGCTTAAGGCAGAAAAGGAAGAGGATGGAGGGAAGTTTTCCTGCATTTGCTTTTTCTTAATTGCTTTCAGCTTGAAATACTTTTTATGTTAAAGAGGCATATTTAGGGGGTGACATAATCTGGTTTCCTTCAATACACACAACAATTTGGATTTCAAAGACATGAGTGAAAAAGCCAATCTCAAAGTGTTGCATACTGCGTGATTCCATGTATATAATATTCTCATAATGACAAAATCATAGCCAAAAAGAAAGGAATTAGAACATCAAGAATAATAGCAATCTCAATAATTATAATAGCAACAACCCCTGCAAAGGATTGAAATACATGGCTCATCATGTCCGGAAAAAAAAAAAAAACCCTGTGATCGTCTTTGGAGAATGCTAGGGCACACCTATTATTCTAAAAACTGGTTAAATAACAGGAAGGAATCGAGCATTCCCACAAGGAAAAGCAAGGAAAGAATCATTCAGCCTAGAGCAGCCAATACCAAGGAAGGTAAACAGGTCATCAGCTGGGATAGCACAGCAGCAGGCAAGGAGAGGGTAGAGCTTAGTGCTGGGCTTAGAGTCTGGATATTTCCATTTTTTCCTGCTGTTCCTACTTCTTAAAGTTCAGCATGCCTTGCTTGGTCTGGACCTACAGGGTTGCTGATGTGAGCGATGACTGTAAAGAAACAGACTGCTACACTTAGCTATTGCCATAAACATCTGTAAAACCACAGTGGCAACCCACAAGAAGCGTTTATTTTTGCTCGTGAGTGTATTGTTGGCTGGGCAGCCTTCCTGATCTGATCTGGGCTTGGCAGGACTCATCCATGTGCTTGTGTTCACTGAGGGTCAGCTAGGTGGCCCTGCTGACCTTGACTGCATATGTAGGGCCTCAGCAGGGACCACTGGGCCAGCTTGGCTGCGCTCCAGGTGTCTCATCCTCCTGAAGGCTGGTCCAGGAGTGGTCCATGGGGGTTGCAGAGCTCCAAGGGAGAACAGAAGCAGCTCAGCCTGACACATGGCCACTTCTGCCGTGTTCTATTGGCAAAGGAAGCCACAAGGCAGCTCATTTTCAAGGATCTGGGAAAAGAGACTCCATCTCTAGCTGCAAGAGGTGTGGTGCTGGTTCAGCTGAGAGCTGGCCCAGCCACGGGCACCTGGACCATTCCCTGTTCCATCACAAGCCCTCAGGTCCTGTGTCATCTCCCTGACTTTGTACGGAAGCATCAGGGGCTATTTTGGTGAGAACTGGAACCCAGAAACTGATGAACAAATTGCTCCACATGCATGTACCACTCCAATATCATGCCATGTGCATACTCACACTAACGTGTGCACACACACGTGTGCACACATTCACACACTCATGTATGCACACTCACTTGTGTACACACACGTGCACACACATTCACATACTCATGTGTTTGTACACACATGTGTACACATGCACACATGTACAGTGCACATGTATGCACACAAGCTTACACACATGTATGCACACTCACCCATACGTGTTCTCACACGTGTGAGCACAGGCACATGTACGCACACACAATCACTCACATGTGTGCACACACCTTACACGCTCTCACATATGTGCACACCCACGTGCACGTGTGTGCACACACGTGTGCACACACACTGACACCTACATGTCCACACACATTCACATGCACCCTCACATACATTCACATTTACACACACATGTGTGTGCATACACATTTATACCCACCATCATGCATTCACACACTCATGTGTTTGTACACACATGTGTACACATGCACACATGTACAGTGCACATGTATGCACACAAGCTTACACACATGTATGCACACTCACCCATACGTGTTCTCACACGTGTGAGCACAGGCACATGTACGCACACACAATCACTCACATGTGTACACACACCTTACACGCTCTCACATATGTGCACACCCACGTGCACGTGTGTGCACACACGTGTGCACACACACTGACACCTACATGTCCACACACATTCACATGCACCCTCACATACATTCACATTTACACACACGTGTGTGTGCATACACATTTATACCCACCATCATGCATTCACACCCACACACATGCACACACTCACATCCACACATTCACACACATCCACACTCACATGCACACACACATGCTCAGATGTGTTCACTCACATGTGCGCATGCTCATACCCTCACACACACTCGCCCCTATGCTCAGTCTGCCCCTGCATTGGGAAGTTGTGGGCTCCCTGGCCCCCCATCTAACATTGGAAGAAAGACAGGTGGCCTCTGATTACTCAGTTTCCCCCACCCAGCAGCAGAAAGATGAAGGCCAGTGTGGCTCCCCATCCCAGCTCTGATGCTAACATGGACCTCTTGCCTCTCTGGCCCTCAGTTTCCCCTTCTGTAGATTGTAGGAAGGGATCCAGATGTTCTCCCAGGGCCCTTGTGGCCTGGTGGCGGATGATTCCACGAAAGGCCTGCTCGGGTCCCTCAGTTGGGCCTTACAGACAGAGGCCTCTGAGCCAGGAGGGACCTGAGAACTTCCCAGAGGCGGCAGCTCACAAGCAGAGTGGATTTGCAAGCCCCACGTGAACAGCAAAGCTTTCACATGAATATGTGTGAACTCAGGAGAGTAGGCTGCGGGAGAGCAGAGGCAGCGGGGAGCGGGCAGCGGCACAGCAGCGGTGGCAGCCCGGTAAGTACCCTCTGCCCTTGCAGGGTGTTAGTCCAGGCCGCCCAGCCCCAGGGCATAGCAGGGGAACTGGCGCACGGGCACCTGGGATCCCCGGGAAAGGAAAGAGGTAGAGCTGCCCGTCACAGGAGGCTGCGGCCCTCCCCGTGCGGCTTATCCCCCACCTGGCACTAAGGGGCTGGAAAGCTCCTGGGGCCCTCTGAACTCCCGGCCTCTCACAGACAGGGAACCAGCAGCCCAGAGCCCAAGGGCCTCATTGCGCAGGTGAGTGGGGAGCTTGTGAACAAAGCTGCTTCCGGCTCCTGGTGAATAAAGGTGATGCACAGAGATGCTCACAGAGATGCTCACAGGACGAGTCCTGGCTGCTCAGGGCGGCTCAGCATAGGACTCTGTGGCAGCCTGTCACTGAATGTCCTGAGCTCAGTTTCCTCATCTGCAAGATGGGAATACTAACAGTACCAACCTCAGAAGGTTGTTAACAATAATTGAAGTTAAAAGGCATGGCATGCCTCCTGTGTACCAGGCGCTGTGTTAGGCACAGGCTGGGTGTTAACTCCTTTAAAACTCACAGCAACCACAGAAGTCTGACATTGGGGCAGTCCAGTGGCTTTTCTGACTGTGCTCAGGCAAGACAAGCAGCTGTGATCTAGTCAGTGAAGTGTTCAGTCTTGTGTATGTCACGACCTGATTTGGGGCCCCTCGGTTCTCAGCCCCTTGAGCATGACAGGTGAGAAGGGTGTCTGGGGGGCTTCCCCTCCCTTTTCCCACTGGATTTCCCTCCTCCTCCCCAGCCAGCTAACTGTGGCTTCTGCCCTCTGCAAGGAGGAATAATGGGGAAAGAGGAGAACGGGGTAGGAATGCGTGCTTGCCTGATACTGTTGGAAGCTAGCGTCACCTCCCTGAGTGAGGCTGGAGGTCAAGCTGATTTCTCTGCAGGGGTATTTCTCTGCATGGGCTTTATGGAGATGCTCCCACCACACTTGGGGTCTCTCTCCTGCGTACCCGCCCCCAAAGTTCCTCCCTCAACTCAGGAATCAGGCAGGTCCATTCTGCAGGCTGTACATTGAAATCTCTCCCAGCAGTCTCCTTAAAGCCAGCCTCTCTATCTTGTCTTAAGATGAAGGAGGACGCATCCCCTCCCCCATATATGGTGCTCAGATAATTCTGTAAATTCTCCGAAACCCACTCTCAAACCCCACTCCTAACCCCGTGCGGGGGGAGGAAAGGCATCTAGCAGGTTCTCAGCCACCTGCTTTCCACGCGTCCCACTGAGCCGTCTACGTCACAGCTCACTTCAGTACCTGGTCTCAGCTGAAACTCCCTTCAACATCTCTGACAAATACATCAGCCTTCTAGGCCCACAGCCTGTCCCATTCTCCCACACTGCCATTTCTAGCCCTTGCTTTACTGGTCTGCAAAATGGGCTGAATAACACTTACCTTACGGGCTATTGGATGGTTCTATGGTCTCATACAGGTGATGGCTCTTTATAAATTGTAAAAGGGCTGTGCCTATGAGGGTTGTAACTACCACTGCCCATTCATTGGGTGATGACATGCATTTTGGTGATGTCTGGGTACTTTCTGTGTCTCCGCTACAGGCAGCTGTTCCTCTAATGGGTACCTTGCAGATTCCTAGAGGCAGGGGGCAGTGGCGTTCCCTCCTCCACCTGTCTGTCCCTGACACACGCATTTGTGTTTTGGGCATGCTGACTGATGGGTTAGTAAGAAAAAGAGAGTCCTCCTTCTGGGGAGCACAGAGCCGGGCCATGGCCTCTGGAATGTGGCAGATGAGTTAGTCCCTGGCCCCAGGGTGCAGAGGCGGCGCTGGTAGCAGCCACAGGGGGCGGGGAAGGGAGAGGAGTTTACATTCTCAGGAACTATGTGGCACCTTCATGCTCATGATTTCACTTACCCTGCCTGTTGACAGAGAGTCTATTTCTGTGGGTGTTTTCTCTTCCCCTGAGGATCACAAGGTCTCTGTTTTCCAAATTTCTCACCACTTGCCCAGGAGAGATGTTGTTAATTATGCATGTGCTCCCATCTGGGGCTGCACAGGCCCAGTCTGATCTGAAATCCCAGGAGGAGCCCAGCCGAACCGCATGGGGCTGGTCCTTCCCCACCCCAGAAGGTCCACAAACCTGCCCACACACCACTGCGGGTCTCAGACGCAGTGTTCACCTGTCCCTGGTGAAATGACACCTATATGGGCAGAGTGCTGAGGGGCTCGCCAAGTTATAATTGTCTCATTTAAAGGTTTTGCGTTTGCATCTTAAAATCACGTCCTTCCTACCTCTTTGGTGTTCAAATAGCCTTCCTAGATGATGGTGAAAACACGGATGACTTTTTGCAGGAACTTACTTGGGAAAGTAGAAAACTGTCAGACTCATTGGGTCCCAATGTGTTTCTCATTTGCTGATCTGTGAACACCAAGCATTTTAGAACCATTTCTCCCAAGAGTGAAGTACAAGCATTTGTTCCCTCATCTGACAAAGCCAGGACTCAAACCCAAAAGTATAGGAATTCCATACATCCGCACTCTCCCTACTGAGAGATAGGAGTCTGGGTCCGTTCCAGCTCTGCCACTGAGGCTCTGTCCAACTGGAAGGAAAACACTCGTCCTCTCTGAACTTCTATTTTATTGTCTCTAAATCACACCAAATAATTCATGCCTCCCTCTCCCTTGGAGTGAGATGCGGGCTGTAAATGTTCATCGTTACACCTGAGGAAGGGAAAGACCGAGGGGCGAGGTGGGTCCCCCTCAGCCCGAGTTCTTCATCATTCTGCCATCTGTCTCTCTCATCCAGTGTTCATGGACTCCCGGGCAAGGCAATCTTTAGCAATGTCCTCAGAAACTGTAGAGTCTCCCCAGATATGTCCATTTTGTGCTGCTGTAACAGAAGACCTGAGACTGGGTAATTTATAAAGAACAGAAATGTCTGCTGCACAGCTCTGGAGGCAGACACATCCAAGATCAAGGTGCAGCAGGTTTGGTGTCTGGTGAGAGTCCCATTCCTCACTTACTTCCAAGGCAGCGCCTGCTTGCTGCATCTTCCGTGGGGGACAGATGCTGCCTCCTCACGTGGCAGAAGGCAGAAGGCAAAAGGACCTAAGCTAGTTCCCTGTCTCCCTTTCATAAGGCACTAATCCATTCACAAGGCAGAGCCTTCAGGACTTCACATTTTCCAAAAGGCCCCACCTCTTAATGCCATCATGATGGAGACTCAGTTTCAACATGAATTTTGGAGGGACACATTCACACTGCAGAAGGTGCAGAGGGAGAAAGAGATTGAAGAAGAGAGACAAAGGAAAAAGAGGGAGCATGGGGCAAGGGAGATGGTGACAGCAGCGTAGCAGGCTCTGAGGCCCCCTGTGTTGGCTCCATGTCCTCCCTGAAGCCATCCCTGAGTTCCGAAATGAGGAACGCTTCTCCCTGCATCCACCGAGCCTCCTACCTTCCTAGCCTCTGAGAGCAGGACATCCAGCCCTAATTCATTGGCTGGGCATGGTGGCTCACGCCTGTAATCCCAGCACTTTGGGAGGCGGAGGCTGGTGGATCACAAGATCAGGAGATTGAGATCATCCTGGCTAACACAGTGAAATCCCATCTCTACTAAAAATACAAAAAATTAGCCGGGTGTGGTGGCACACGCCTGTAGTCTCAGCTACTCAGGAGGCTGAGGCAGGAGAATTGCTTGAACCCAGGAGGCAGAGGTTGCAGTGAGCTAAGATTTCACCATTGCACTCCAGCCCGGGCGACAGAGTGAGACTCTATCTCAAAAAAAAAAAATTCATCATTACATTCCCAGCCCCTGAACTTGGTGCTCATCGTTAACACTCAGTAAGTGTGTGTTGTGCTGAATTACAAACTTCTCTTCCTCCTCCTGCTAAACTCTAAGCCCTCTGAGGACATGGACTTTGTGTTTTACTCCTGTATGTACTCATTCTGGGAAAATGTAACAATCAGGAGAAACTCGGTTACGCTGCTATAACAAACAGCTCAGTGACTTAACGCAGCAAAGGTTTATTTCTTCCTTCTGTGCTATGTCTCCTGGGGGCTCTACTCACTCAGGGACCCAGATGGATAAGGCAGCCTCTTGCCTGGAACACTGATAGTCACTGTGACAAAGGGAAAAAGGGTCCTGCAGGGTCACCGCTGACACCCGAATGCTCCACCCGAAAGCTGTGGGTTTACTTCCACTCGCATTTGTTTAACCAAAAAAGTCACGTGACCATGCCGAACTTTAAGGCACCCAGAATGTGAGGGCTGGAACAATGGGGAAATAACAATTGTGTCTGGCACTGGAGGTGGCAATGAGGGGCACAGATGCAGACTTTGGAGATGGCCAAACTTGGACTTGAATCACAGCCCAGCCATTTCAAGGCCATGTCACCTTGAGCAAGTCTTTTCACTGCCCTGAGCCTAGCTTATCACATCTGTAAAACAAACTTTCAGGAATTATCAAAGGACCATTGTCAGGCTAAGAAATAACATATTTGAAGGGCCTAGAGAAGAGTAAGCTCTCAAAAAATGTTTATGATAAGCTCTTATTTACCTAGCCCCAGTACAGAAACAGTGTGGGGCTCTATCACTGTGAATTGGGTTAGAAAGTTCCAGAGAGGACTGGGCACCATGGCTCACACCTGTAATCCCAGCACTTTGGGAGGCCGAGGTGGGCGGATCACCTGAGGTCAGCCTGGCCAACATGGCGAAACACCAACTCCACTAAAAATATAAAAATCAGCTGGGCGTGGTAGTGCACACCTGTAATCCCAGCTCCTTGGGAAGCTAAGGCAGGAGAATCGCTTGAACCTGAGAGGTGATGGTTGCAGTGAGCCAAAATCACCCCACTGCTGCACTCCAGTCTGGGTGGCAGAGCGAGACTCCATCTCAAAAAAAAAAAGAAAGTAAAGAAAGGGTGCAGTGGCTCACGCCTGTAATCCCAGCACTTTGGGAGGCCAAGGCGGGCAGATCATGAGGTCAGGAGATTGAGACCATCGTGGCTAACATGATGAAACCCCGTCTCTACTAAAAATACAACAAATTAGCCAGGCCTGGTGGCACGCACCTGTAATCCCAGCTACTCGGGAGGCTGAGGCAGGAGAATCGCTTGAACCTGGGAGGTGGAGGTTGCAGTGAGCCGAGATCACACCACTGCACTCCAGCCTGGGTGACAGTGCGAGACTCCATCTCAAAAAACAAAAAGAACATTCCAAAGAGGCGAGTGATGAAATAGGGTCATTAGCAATACCATCTTGAAACCCTCACCCAAAAGCGAACCCCAATACATCCACAGCACCTCACCAATTTCCAAGGACTTTCTTATCCATTTTCGACCCTCGCAATAAACCGAGGCCTAGTGAGCAGCCTTCAGTATCCTTATTTTATGGAAATGTATGGTAGTTCAGTGCCATTTCACATTTTGCCCCAGTCACAGCAAATAATCAAAACAAACAACTGGGCTAGGCCATCTCTAGCAGTGTCCTCAGAAACTATATAGTCTTTCCAAATAGGTACATTTTGTGCTGCTCTCACAGAATACCTGAGACTGGGTAATTTATAAAGAACAGAAATGCATGCCTCACTGTTCTGGAGGCTGAGACACAAGTTGAAGCAATAGCTAAAATTTACTGAGCATTTACTACGTGCCGGGCAGTGTTCTAAGAATGGGGTTGGCGAGCTATAGCCCACAGATTGGACCTGGCTTGCCATCTGTTTCTATAAATAAGCTTGGTTTTGTTTTGAGACAAGGTCTCACTCTGTCACTCAGGCTGGAGTGCAGGGGCGCAATCTCAGCTGAGCCTCAAGTGATCCTCCCACCTCAGCCTCCCAAGTAGCTGGGACTACATGCATGCACCACCACAGCTGGCTCTTTTTTTTTTTTTGGCAGGGATGAGGTTTCACTATGTTGCCCAGGCTGGTCTCAAGCTCCTGAGCTCAAGCAATCTGCCCACCTCAGCCTGCCAAAGTGCAGGGATCACAGGCATGAGCTGCTGTACCCAGCCATAAATAAAGTTTTATTGGAACACAGCCACACCCGTTTGGGTATATATTGCCTATGTCTGCTTTGCACTACAATGGAAGAGTCACATGGTTGCAACAAAAGTTATATGGCTCCCCAAAACCCAAAATATTTACTATCTGATTCTTGACAGAAAAAGTCTGAGTAGTTTTCGTGTCTGCTAATAATTAGGTTAGGGTCAGATCCTGGAAATGAGAGACCCAGTGGAGGCGGTACTATTTGGGAAGTCACAGCATAATCCCTCTGGAGATCCACTCTGAGCATCACGTGTTGGTCACACCTCCCAGGCTGAAGGGAGCCATGCTAGTAAGCCCTTAAAAATATCAAATCAGCCAGGCATAGTGGCTCACCCTGTTATCCCAGCGCTTTGAGAGGCCAAGGCAGGCGAATTGCCTGAGGTCAGGAGTTCGAGACCAGTCTGGCCAACATGGTGAAACCCTATCTCTATTAAAAATACAAAACAATTGGCCTGGTGTGGTGGTGGGTGCCTGTAGTCCCAGCTACTCTGGAGACTGAGGCAGGGGAATTGCTTGAACCTGGGAGGTGGAGGTTGCAGTGAGCTGAGACGGTGCCATTACATTCCAGCCTTGGTGGACAGAGCGAGACTCCATCTCAAAAAAAAAAAAATCAAATGACTTCCCTCACCCTTAATGGCAGCAGATTTTTATCCTGTGTTTCCTCAACCGTCTTTTCGGAGATGCCTCCAGTCACTGAAAACCTTGCTCAAGAGCCTATGTGCGCTTCTCCCTCTGTTTCTCTGCATTGAGTCCAACGCTGTCCCTTGCCCACTTTGTCCACCAGTATAGGCGAGACCTATCACAAAATAAATGGCACAGAGGCTTCCCGGAAGACACGCGTATTTCAAGCACAGTCAGCCAAGAACAGTGAGGCTGAGCTCTTGTCAGCCAAGAGCCCTTGCAGAACCGCAGAGAACCTGCCGCACACTCTGCAAGCTGGGTCACTCCTGAGGTGCACACACAGTAGCTCCCAGAGCCCTGGGAAGCAAGGCACGTCCATGCCCACTGTCAGTCGCTGGCTTAGCTATGTTCTAGTTAACAAAACAGCTCAGGCGCATCATGTTACAGCAAGTCACGCTGTAAGGGATGGATTTTATCAAGTTGGTGTGTGTTCTTTTCAGTCTAGTTCACACCAAACCCTGTGAGATTGATACCAGTGGTATTATCCCCATTTCACAGGTAAGGAAACTGAGGCAGAAGGGGGGACCATCTTGCTTTCGTGCCTCACAGTAACCAGAGGAGCCAGAATTCAAACCCTGGCTTCTATCTCAGACCCTTACACTGAAATGCTAAACTCCCACCCACCGATGCCAACAAGAAGGATGCCTGTTTTCGATTTCATTGTATAATCTGGCAGACTCATCACTCTGCTGTTTCCTTGGAAATTTATCTCCTGACACCTGGATAATGGGTGTTTTTTCCCCAAAGGGTTTGCCCAGCCACACCTAAAGTTTCCATATCTACACATATCTTGGCTACATCAATGGTAATTGCTTGGGTGGCCAAATGGAAATCTTCCCACAGCAGGTGGGAAGTTCCCACACCCAGGGGAATTATTGGCACTAGCTTATAGCCGTGAGCTGAGAGGCAGGAAGTGGCAGTGAGTCCTGGTCTAGCGGTGAAGAAACAGGTGCTCTAGCCAAGCTCTATCTTCCACTAGCTGTGTGTCCTTAGGTAAGTCACTTGCCCTTTCTGGGGAAAGAAGGGCATTTAAATACACACTCCTCCAAAAGAAGCTTTCCATATAATATAGCACAGAAATTAAGAGCAGGGCCTCTGGACCAGAGAGACTGGAATTCAAGTCTCAGCTTTACCCCACCTAGAGGCCCTTGACTTCAAACATCCTTCGCTTCTCTGAGTCTCAGCTTCCCAGCTTTGATAAGAGCATTTGGGGCCATCCTCTCAGGCCTCCAGTAAGCAAGGGCAAGTAGGCATGTTGCTTATCAACTAAAAAGCTTTGTGCACATGTGTAATGACGATTACCATTGTTCTGTCCCCAGCCTTTGTTCTCCAGGCTCTCTGAGCACGATGTCTGCAGCTCCCACCAGCAATGGGGTGTTTGTTGTCATCCCTCCGAGCAATGCCAGTGGCCTCCGCCCACCTCCAGCCATTCTGCCCACCTCCGTGTGCCAGCCTCCAGGGATTATGCAGTTTGAGGAGCCACCGCTGGGGGCACAGACACCAAGGACCACACAGCCACCTGACTTGCGGCCCGTGGAGACATTCCTGACAGGAGAGCCCAAAGCTTTAGGGGTAAGAACAGCCTCTCTGCATAACCTGAGGCAGGTAGTGAGTGCTCCAGCTCAGGAGCATTCATGCACATTTTGGAGAGGGGAGAAGGCAGTTAATAAATACTTAGTAATGGCCGGGCACAGTGGCTCACCCCTGTAATCCCAGCACTTTGGGAGGCCGAGGCGGGCAGATCACGAGGTCAGGAGATCGAGACCATCCTGGCCAACATGCTAAAAACTCCGTCTCTACTAAAAATACAAAAATTAGCCGGGCACGGTGGTGCAAGCCTGTAGATCCAGCTACTTGGGAGGCTGAGGCAGGAGAATGGCTTGAACCCGGGAGTCGGAGGTTGCAGCGAGTCAAGATCGCGCCACTGTACTCCAGCCTGAGCAACAGAACAAGACTCTGTCTCAAAAAAAAACCTTAGTAATGACTGAAAGCTTCATCCATGCACCTGGTAGACAAGCACCCTTCCCGCATAAAGCTCACAGAGAATAAACCAGTAAACAAATGACTCAGAAACCACCAAAGAGAAAAATAAGGTTGAAAACTATGACTGGGGCTAAGGGGAGTAATAGCAAGGGTAGACGGAAAGTTCTCTCTGGGGAGATGACATTTCAGCTAAAACCCGGCTGTCAGATTGAAGCCAGCCAAGGGAGCTGCTGGTGGAAGGGCTGGAGAGGAAGCTCCGCCAGGTAGAGAGAACAGCAATTGCAAAGGCATTGGGAATGAGTGTGGCTGTTACAGGAAAAGATGGAAGCTTGACATAGCTGGAACATAATGAGCAAAGGAAAGGGGGAGATGAGAGGAAGTGGGAGTGGTAGTCAGCCAGCCGCAGTAGAGCTGTCAGTGCATGAAGAATAGCTTCTGAGCTATTTGTCAATCCCAGATGGCCTTGAGCTATTGGTCTCAATAAAATATTGAAGGCATAAAATATTAGCTAGAGATAGAAACATATATACACTCATTTGCATGTATGTATGTATACACATAGTGTTAAAAAAAAAAAAAAAAAAAGCTTTAGGCCAGGTGCAGTGGCTCATGTTTATAATCCCAGCACTCTGGGAGGCCGAGGCAGGTGGATCATCTGAGGTCAAGAGTTCAAGATCAGCCTGGCCAACATGGTGAAACACCATATCTACTAAAAATGCAAAATTAGCCAGGCATGGTGGTGCACACCTGTAATCCCAGCTCGGGAGGCTGAGGCAGGAAAATCACTTGAACCCTGAAGGCAGACTTTGCAGTAAGCCAAGATCGCACCACTGTACTCCAGCCTGGGAGGCACAGTGAAAAAAAAGAAAGAAAAAGAGAGAGAGAGCGAAAGACAGAAAGAAAAAGAAAGAAAGAAAGAAAGAAAGAGAAAGAAGGAAGGAAGGAAGGAAAGGAAAGAAGAAAGAAAGAAAAGAAAGCTTTAAACAAATTAAATTTAACAGAGTTTATGTGAGCTAAGAGTAATTCATGAATCTGGCAGCACTCAAAACCAGAAGAGGTTCAGAGAGTTCCATCCAGCTGTGTGAATAGCAAGCTCTCTGAGGCCAAACACTGAAGTGAAGTAGAGAAATCCCCCGATCAGCTGCGGCTAGGTGTCTGCCTTATTTGGGCATGATGTCATGAGACGTTTGCTTTGTTTGGGCATGGTCCGATCCATTGGCAGGAGCTCAGCTGTTTGTCCTTAGCTGAAACTCAGCTATCGGTTACAAAAATATACCCCTAAAATAGGTTTCAGTGTGTTTGTGTACTGAGTTAGGTTGCAGTTTGTTATGTAGGAACTCAAATTATGGAGACAGACTAATGGACTCCTGCTGTTTTAATTATACACACACATATGTAGATTCTTCAGACTGTTCCTTGGCCTCCGTTTCTCCAGGTGAAAGAAGAAAGCATAGATTGAGCAATAGCAATGATGATGAAGGTGAAGATGATGACAGCTCTTGCTTATTAAGCATCTCTGACTGGTGCACATACTGTGCTGGGGACTTAGCACGCATAGTCTCACTAGATTCTCAGCACCACCTTGTAAGAAGGGGATCACGGGCAGGTGTGGTGGCTCACTCCTGTAATCCCAGCACTTTGGAAGGATGAGGCAGGCAGATCATCTGAGGTCAGGAGTTCAAGACCAGCCTAGCCAACATGGTGAAACCTGTCTCTACTAAAAAAAAAAAAAACACACACACACACGCACAAAAATTAGCTGGGTGTGGTGGCACATGACTGTAGTCCCAGCTACTCAAGAGACTGAGGCAGGAGAATCACTTGAACCTGGGAGGTGGAGATTGCAGTGAGCCAAGATCGCACCCCTGCACTCCAGCCTGGATAACAAGAGTGAAACTCCGTCTCAAACAAAAAAGAAGGGGATCACAGCTCCTACTGGACAGATTAGAAAACCGAAGTTTGTCAAGGCCAAGTCATTTGCTGGTGAGTGGCATCCTATAAACTAGAAATGGTTGACCCTAAAGTTTTACTTTTAACCCCTCTGCTCTGTGGCGTCCAGGACCTCTGGCTCAAACATGCTGGAATTCTACCCTAATAGCTGCACCACATCCACTGGTGCAGGAGGGGACTGGACTGGGGCACAGACACCAAGGACCGCACAGCCACCTGACTTGTGACTCGTGGAGACAGTGAGCAGAGAGAGGGCAACAACTGCTGGAACTCCGAAACCCCAGAGCAGACCCTGGGCACCAACGCTCTCCCCTCCAAAAAGAAAACAAATTAGATGAGACAAACAAACTGCTGAAAAGCACAAAAAGTGGAAAATAGAACTAAGAGTTATGGAATCCCATCCATTGAGAAGAACACCACTGCAGCCCTAGCTGGCCTGCCGCCTCAGAGCTGGGACGCTTCAGGCAAGTTACTGAACATCTCTGAGCCTCAGTTTCCTCATCTCCAAAATTAGGATAATAATAACCTACCTCTGGCCGAGTGCGGTGGCCCACGCCTGCAATCCCAACACTTTGGGAGGCCAAGGCAGACGAATCACTGAGGTCAGGAGTTTGAGACCAGCCTGGCCAACATGGCGAAACCCCATCTCTACTAAAAATACAAAAATTAGCCGGGCATGGTGGTGAGCACCTGCAATCCCATCTACTAGGTAGGCTGAGGCAGGAGAATCACTTGAACCCGGGAGATGGAGATTGCAGTGAGCCGAGATCGCACCATTGCACTCCAGCCTGGGTGACAGAGTGAAATTCCGTCTCAATAATAATAATAATAACCTACCTCTTCTCATTAGGATTAAATGAGGCCACATCTGTAAATTCCCAGCACG
This sequence comes from Aotus nancymaae, assembly GCF_030222135.1. NCBI lineage: Eukaryota > Metazoa > Chordata > Mammalia > Primates > Aotidae > Aotus > Aotus nancymaae. The sequence continues at coordinate 9,918,073 of NW_026988473.1, read as the reverse complement.
GTGCTTAGCGCAGACAAGCATTTGATAAGCAGCAGCGGATGTTCCCCGAGGCATAATCCTGGTGGCTGTGGTGGTCTCCCAGCAGGGGAAAGACCTACAAGGAAGGGGAGCAACACTGGCATCTTGGACACCGTGCCATGCTGTGCCCTGTGAGGACACTGAAAAGGTGAAAGGCAGGCAGCTAAAGAGAGGAAGACACTGAAGATTCAGGGGCTCACACCCATGGATATCCAAATTCCATGCATGTTAGAAAGAAATATATATTCCACGTGATGCTGAGACAACAATTCTAGTTGTTCCCAGTCAGAACTGCCCACGCAAGGACCGGGCTGGTTTGGGTAGTGGTGAGTGCTGGTCACTGGAGTCCCTGTGGAAGTCATGGAGCTGGAAGGGGCTGCTGGGCTCCCAGGGCTGGATTCCAGGGGTCTTCAACATCTCTTTCCACTCAGTTCCGGAATTCAATAGTTACCCAAAACACTGCAATGTTTCTGCTCCGTGGTAGACCTTTTTTTTTTTTTTTTTTTGAGACAGAGTCTCGCCCAGGCTGGAGTGCAGTGGTGCAATCTCAGCTCCCAGTTCAATCGCCTCCCAGGTTCAATTGATTCTCCTGCCTCAGCCTCCTGAGTAGCAGGGATTATAGGCGCCTGCCACCACACCCGGCCAATTTTTTGTATTTTTAGTAGAGACAGGGTTTTCACCATGTTGGTCAGGCTGGTCTTGAACTCCTGACCTCATGATCCACCTGCCTCGGCCTCCCAAAGTGCTGGGATTACAGGCATGAGCCACCGCACCTGGCCTATGTGGCAGACCTTACTGGAAGCTCACACTTGGGAAAACCATTCCACTTCTGGGCATAGACTAGTATGGTGCTGGTAAACCAACTCTTGGAAAGAGAAAAAATAATCCCACTGGAGATTTCAGCAAGCTGAGGCCGCTGCTGCCCAGGGGTGAGACGATCAGTGATGGACACTGAAATAGAAAGATGCTCCAGGAGAAGGCGCTGGGGGCAGGCTGAGAGGGTGTTGGGGGATGAGGAAGGCCATGCAGTGCAGGGAACTTTGCGTCATAGAATGGAGTCCTAAGAAAGCCAGGCAGCGACACAGAAGATGATCAGAGCAGAAAGCAGGAGGCAGGCCGGCTGAGAGCCTTGCTCTGTGTGGCCCGTAGGCTGCGGGGAACTGCCTTTCTCCTTAAAAGTGTCTCTGTTGGGCCGGGCGCGGTGGCTCACACCTGTAATCCAAGCACTTTGGAGGCCAAGGCGGGTGGATCACCCGAGGTCGGGAGTTCAAGACCAGCCTGACCAACATGGTGAAACCCCGTCTTTTAAAAAAAAAAAAAAAGTGTCTTTGTTGGTTGCTGTAATAATGTCACCTCCAAAGAGTTTCTTTCCCAGTCGCCCACCGAAGCTGGCAGAAGGTGGGGCCGGGCACGCTCTCCCCGGGCCGACAGGGGGCGGTGTGGAACAGGCCCCGCAGCGCTGATCTCTGACTTCCCACAGACGGTCCAGATCCTCATCGGCCTCATCCACCTGGGCTTTGGCAGCGTGCTGCTCATGGTTCGCCGCGGCCACGTGGGGATATTCTTCATAGAGGGCGGCGTCCCCTTCTGGGGAGGAGCCTGCGTAAGTGCCCGGGCCATGGAAAGGGAGGGTAGGGGGGATGCTGCCCAGGCTCACCTCTCCCCCATGCACCCACCCCCCATACTCCTGGGCATAGCCTGTCCTAGGTGGGGGCCTGGAGACACTTCCTAGAAGAACTGGAGTCTAAGTCTAACTCCTCCCAAACCCTCTCCATAAACCTGAACCTGACCCCGCTCCTGCGGATGGAAAGCTCCCAGCAAACAGCCAGAGAAGCTGCCAAAAAGGACAGGAAAGGCCGGCTCACACTTGTAATCCCAGCACTTTGGGAGGTCGAAGCAGGCAGATCACTTGAAGTCAGGAGCTCAAGAAGAGTCTAACCAACATAGTGAAACCCTGTCTCTACTAAAACTACAAAAATTAGCCGGGCATGGTGGCACAAGCCTGTAATCCCAGCTACTTGGGAGACTGAGGCAAGAGAATCGTTTTAACCCGGGAGGTGGAGGTTGCAATGAGCTGAGATCTTGCCACTGCACTCCAGCCTGGGCAACAAAGCAAGACACCGTCTCAAAAAAAAAAAAAAAAAAGGGGGATGGAGGCTATAAGGACTGGGTCCAAACCACCTGCACCACCCAGATCCCAGCCTCACCCCGCATCCAAACCCCTCCTGCAGAAACCCCCCAGCTCCCTGAGTTGGGTCCCAGCCTTCCAAGAGCCCTGTCCCCTGGGAGTCGGACCAGCTCTGAAGGCCCTGAGCCCATTCCTCTCACCTCCCCCCAGCCAAACTGGCCACTCACCCCTGCGGAAGAATGGACAAGTGAGTCCTTGTCATCACCAACATTAGAGGGCGCTTCAGTGTTTGCAGTGAACCCTGGTGTTGGCACCCTCATCAACACATCACCAGAGCCTCCAGCCACCCCAAGGAAGCACAGGCTTCAGAGTCAGGTCAACAGGGTCTGAATCCCAGCTCCACCGCACGCTAAGGCAGAGTCCCTTGGGTGTGTCACTGAACCTCAAGCCTCAACCTCCTCATCTAAAACTTGGGCTCATGGATCTGGCCCTTCCTGCCCCATAGTTTGCAGAGGAAATCAAGAGATAATGTGCATGGTGCGTGGATTACTAACCCTAAAATTCTGCACCAAGTAGTGACTGCTGGGTAATTCCCTTTTTGGAGAGAAAGCCAGAGATTTGCATAAAAGGGATCGCCATTGTGTGAGTGTAGGTTCCAGAACCGAGGCTCGGTGACTTTCTTTCCCTGGCCAGGCTGCCTCCAGCAAGAGCACAAAACCCCCTAGATGGGGCTCCAGGAGGACAAAGTGGCTGACACATCACAACCAGATCAGGACAGTCACCTGGCCATGCTTGGGGACAAGCTCTGACCCTTTGCATGGTGCATAGTGACCCGAAGTTGGAGGAAAATTTTGCAATCAGGAAAGCTCACAGGGAGAAACAAAGGGGTCACTTTCCCCTCCGAGCCCCCTCCTGCGGGCTTTATCACAAATATGCCCAGCAAAACTTCAAAACTGGGGGAAGGAACAAAAGCAAAAACTTGCTTTTCGGTCTCAGGAGACATCAGGGTCAGGAGATCCTGGCAGGACATGTGTGCGCTCCGACTTTCAGTCATTCTGTTGGTGTTTCACATTGCTAACCTCTGGGGACCCCTGAAAATAGAGGGGTATTATGTGCATTTTTCTAGAAAGCGTACTCATCGCTTTTCTTGGAGGCTCAAAGGAGTCCTTAGTTGAAAATTCCCAGAATTAGACAGGGCATGGTGGCTCATGCCTGTAATCCCAGCACTTTGGGAGGCCAAGGCATGTGGATTGCCTGAAGTTAGGAGTTCAAGACCAGTTTGGCCAACATAGTGAAACCCCATCTCTACTAAAAATACAAAAAAAATTAGCCGGGCATGGTGGCATATGCCTGTAATCCCAGCTACTCGGGAGGTTGAGGCAGGGGAATTGCTTGAACCAGGGAGGTAGAGGTTGCAGTGAGCCAAGATGACGCCACTGCCCTCCAGCCAGGGTGACGCAGCAAGAATCTGTCTCAAAAAAAAAAGGAAAAGAAAAAAGAAAATTCCCAGAATTCCAGGATGGTACAGAAGGAAAGAGGCAGTCAGCAGGGATGCAGAGGCAGCCAGGCCTCCTTCTCTGTATGAACCTGGGCAAGTCACTGTCTCTGGGGCTTGACTTCCTCATCAATAAGGCATCATGCCTGTCTCCAGCCCAGATAGCCGGATTCCAAACCCAGCCGCCCTCTTGACAACACCACTTGATGTTGAAGAGGCAACTCAGCATATCAAAAGGAAGCCCTGGATGCCTGTCATAGGCTTGCCTCCAACACTCTTCCTCCTGTCATCTCCTCATCTCAGCAAATGGCACCTCCAGCCACCCAACTGCCAATGCTAAACACATCCCAAGAATCATCCTAGAGTCTTGTCTTTCTCTGCTCCACACCCACCCCAGCAGCAGGTCCTGTCGGCCCGCCCTGCAGAGTGCAGCCTGAGTGTGTCCACTGCTTCCCACACCTGTCACCCCCATGCTGATCTGCGCCCGCTGGAGACCTATGGCGACTCCTTCCTGGTCCTCTGTCTCCGTGTCACCCCAGGGCCGCCTCCACCTGCCACTGAACCTGCAGTCTCCCCAGCATGGCAGCTGAGTGCCACCTGCAAATTGCAGGCCCAGAGGGACACAGCGCTGCTCAGCTCCATCCTCTCAGCTCAGCAGGTGCAGGGCCAGCCCCACCTCAGTGTGTCAGGCACTGCCAAGTACATAGGTGCCAAGATGCAGGTCCCTGGGCCATCCTCATAGGCAGCCTCATGCCCCACTGTTGTCATCCCAGCTCACAGAGACAACCCTGACCCCCCACCCAGCCTCGAGGAGCCCCTGTGGCCCCCATGTCTTCATCACAGCTCTTAGCACCACTATCTGTACTTTTAAAACTTCACTGTTCACTAAGCGTCAGTCTTCCCCAATTAGAATATGAGCTCCAAGAGGGCAGGGATCTGGTCGCCTTATTCAACTCTGTTATAGTCCTGACACATAACTGCCACTCAGAAAATGTTCGAGTTTTTCTGTTTTTTGTTTTGAGACAGAGTCTCACTCTGTCCCCCAGGCTGGAGTGCAGTGATGCTGTCTTGGCTCACTGCAACCTCCTCCTCCCTGGTTCAAGTGATTCTTGCTCCTCAGTCTCCCAAATAACTGGGATTACAGGTGCATGCCACCATGCCCAGCTCATTTTGTATTTTTAGTAGAGACTGGAGTTTCACCATGTTGGCCAGGCTGGTCTCAAACTACTGATTTCAAGTGATCCTCCCACCTCGGCCTCCCAATCCTCATGCTGGGATCACAGGCATGAGCCACCACATTCAGCCTCACTCAGTAAATGTTTGATAAGTGAATATTTGAAGGAACAATGTCTTCCCCATGAGGCCCTGATGATATGATGTCAATGAAACCTCTCACCTTGTAAGCCACAGCCCTAGTTCCCTGGACAGGGGACACCCTTACTGAGAGACCCCAAGGTGCCTACCTGGCAGAGAATGTGGCATCAGAAGGCTGCTCTCTCTCCCTCACACCTCTCTACAGAGCCCAAGCAGCGTGTGCCCTGCCCAGGGTCCTGGCTGAGTCTCTCACTGGGCCTCACTGTGTCCCCTCTCCCCACACAGTTCATCATCTCCGGATCCCTCTCAGTGGCGGCGGAGAAGAACCACACCAGCTGCCTGGTGAGTCTGAACAGGGGGACCCAGGGGCTGGGATGAGGCCACGGCAGAATCCCACCCTGCCCCGCCCCTCCCGTCCACTCACTCCTTCAGCTCATTCCCCAGCACTTCTGAGGGACCTGCTAAGTGTTAGGGGCGGGCCACCATCCAGGCAGACCAGACGCAGACCATGCACGTACAGGAGAAGACAGGATTGACCTCTCAATACACAAGCCAGGGTGGAAAGTGAGGTCCACGGATAAAATGTTCATGGTCACTCCGAGAAAGGAAAGGTGCTAGAAGACGTCCTGGCAGAGCGGAGCCCTGCTGGGCCTCAGTAAGCAGAGAGGACGTAGAAACACCACAGGGAAAGCTTGAGAATGCACGGAGGGGCGTGGGCAGGGTCGCCGCTGAAACCACGCATGGCTCCGTCCAACGAGGGCAAAGGCAGGGGAAGGAAAGTGGAAAGACACTAGACAGAGAGATTTAATCCCACGATGGGGCTGGATCGCAGTCTCAGGAGGCTTGGTGCCTTCTGTAGGCATGGGGAGGCGACGGAGGCTTTGAACAGGGGGCTGTGCGCTTCGTGTCAGGCTGGGGCCACGGCAGTGAGGGTCACGGCACTTACCTTCTGGTGCCTGGTAAGGCACCCATAAAGCAAACTAACAAAGAAGATCGTCGCCAAGCGTGGAATGTGCCGAAAGGAAGCTGACAGGATAATGTCAGTCATTCTAAGCTCAACTGGGGTCCCTGAGCTGGGGTCAGTGAACCAAGTCCTCACAGTTCAGAGGGCAACAGCCATGGAAGAGCCCAGTTGGGAAACGCTACAGGCTCTGGACAGGGGACCGGGGTCCCAGACCACCACACACAAGGGCTGGGCCAAGAGGGAGAGGCTGGGGAGGTGACTCAGAGCCTAAATGCCAAGTTCAGGTTTATTTTAAGGGCAATGAGAGACCACAGTCTTCAGCAGGGGATTCCTTGCCCTATTCCCATACTTGCAAGGTGTCCCAGGGGTTGGGCGGAGAATGGGTGGTGTAAGGGCAGGACCAGAAGACAGGACTCTCGGGACCGAACCCAGCATCCCCCAGCCCATAAGCTCCAGGAGAACAAGACCTGACCTAGGGTCCTGGCTGAGTCTGGACTCAGCACCTTGCAGAGGGCCTGGCATGCAGCAGGTGCTCAATAAAAGCTTTTGACTTAATGAATCAATTAATGGATTTCTTGTGAGGCTGATCTGATCTCAACGAGCTCCTGGTTTCTATTTAAAAAGAAGAAGAAGAATCAGGTGTCTTTAAACCTGGAGAGGTCCTAGAGTCCCCAGCCCACCCATGAGGGGCTCCTCCTTTAAGCCTGGGGCAGATTAACCAGAAGGCTCCAGCTATGGGTCACGAGATCATCAGGTTCTGGCTGCACAGGGATGGTGACCCGTGGGTGGTTGCCTGGACCAACCTACAAGTCACTTGCCCTGCACGCTCTTCAGAGCCTCAAGTCTTAGGCCTCTCAGCCCATCCAACCTTCAGGCCATCGGCTCCTGCCACTCCTGTCTCTGCCTGGTGCCCCACCGGGGTCTGCAGTGCCTCACTCTGCCAGCCGCTTCCTGGGACCTCCTGGAAATAAACTCAACCCCTCTCCTCACCAGGCCTCAGTGTCCACAGCAAAGGGCCTCCCCAACCCATGCCCCTGAGCAGCCCTCAGCCGCAGCTGCCCTTGCAAGATGCTGGGCCCGGGGGCGAGGGAGCCACAGTAAGGGGTAGGCTGGAGGCTGCAAACTCCACCCAGAGAGGCTGTAAAGGAGGTGGTGCCCGTCTTCCAAGAAGACAAGAGAAGGAAAGAGAGACAACAAGGCCTCCTCCCGAGGTCCCAGGGGAGGAGAAAAGGCGAGTGGTCGATGAGAACGCGGCTGCGCGCAGGGTGGCATGGCCGCTGCCTCCTTGGCTGTGGGAGGGACATGCTGGGGGCTGGGCAGCTGAGCAGGGGCCCCTGCCATTTCCCCATCTCTTCCCCTCTTCCCCTGCTTGTCTCTCTGCCTCTGCAGGTGAGGAGCAGCCTAGGCACCAACATCCTCAGCGCCATGGCGGCCTTTGCTGGGACGGCCATCCTGCTCATGGATTTTGGTGTAACTAACTGGGTGCGTTGTCAGATGGCCCCAGGGGTGGGAAAGCTGTGTCCAGGAGGGCAAGGGGTGAGCATCTGCAGCACCAGGACACGGGCAGGGCCTGCCAGTCCCTATAGACCTCAAGAATCCATGGACCCTCTGAGCCTTCCCCGAGATGGGCACCAGAAGGAACAAGGAGGCAGCCTGTAGGGTGAAGGGGAGGGTGCAGGACGGGCGGCAGGGGGACTGCCTCCAGGCACAGCTCTGCCACCAACGAGCTATGTGACCTTGGGCAAGTGATTCTTACGCAGGGAACCCCCTTAGTCTAGAACTCTGGGCTCACCTTTCTGTGGATTTTGGCCCCCAGGATGTGGGCAGGGGCTATCTGGCCGTGCTGACTATCTTCACCATCCTGGAGTTCTTCATCGCAGTCATTGCCACCCACTTCGGGTGCCAGGCCACTCGTGCCCAGGCCAACGCAGTGAGTGCCCCCACCCCACATCCACTAAACCTGAGCCTCTGGAAGGCAGTTGGCTGGGCACATGCTCTGCCTCCAGCTCCCTCCCTCTGCCCTCTGGGAAGGAATATGGAGAAACAGCACTAGGAGAGGTGTCCCATCCATGTCAAGGGGGCCAAAGAAGTCTTTGGGCTGGGTGTGGTGACTCACGCCTGCGATCCCAGTACTTTGGGAAACAGGACAGGAGGATTTCTTGAGCCCAGGAGATCTCTTACGAGCCTGGGCAACATAAAAATTCCTATCGCTGCAAAATTAGCCAGGTGTGGTGGTACGCACCTGTAGTCCTCGCTAGTCGGGAGACTGAGGCAGGAGGATCGCTTGAGCCCAGGAGGTTGAGGCTGCAGTGAGCTACAATCACACTACTGCCCTTCAGCCTGGGTGACAGAGTGAGGCTGTCTCTAAAACCAAAGCAAAACCAAAGACGTCTTTGCAGTTCAGCAAAGACAGGACTGTTCTCCTCGAGGCACAGGGTGGCACCAGCATCCACGGAGCCACTGCTGTGTGCAGCCCTGCAGGGAGCCCTGCAGATGGAAGGCCTGGGCTTGGGCTGTGGGGGCAGTGCTGCACTCAGAGGAGTGGGACTTTTTGGGCTTCCCAGGCCACATGGAAGACAGGGGCATCAGGGAGGGCAGCATGACAGAGATGGAAATTAAGCTTTAACTTCCAAAAAAATGGAGTACAGTGGTGATGGAAAGGGGCTGGAGGGAGCGTTCAAGGCAGGGGAACCAGTTGGAGCAAAGGCTGTCTCAGGCAGGCAAATGCAAGCCACAGGGCATGGTGGGGTACATTGAGGGTCGGGGCACTGAAGGTCTGAGCAGGGGAGTGAGCTGGCTCAGGGAAATCAGTCCAGAGGATCTGTCCAGCGCCGGGAGGTAGAGGGGTTCGAGGCCGATGCCACGGTGCCGGCAAGAGAGCGCAAAGTCCTGAACCAGGCCAGGGCAGCTGGGAGAGAAGGAACATCAGAACGTTAGCGCCTGGCGAAGTGGGGCTTTTGTCTGTTCTGTTCACTGCTGTACTCCCGGTGCCTGGATCATAGTTGGCCCCAATACGTGTTGTTTGAAATACTGGTTGCACGCAGAGCCCTAAGGGTGCAATTCAGACGCAGAATTCAGTATCAGGGCGCTGTTCTCAGGTGACCCACAAGGGGGCACTATTGTGACACTAGCCTGAAGCTCCAGCGTCCTCCAAGAGCTCAGTGCTGTTTTCTCTGCAGCCCGTGATCTTCCTGCCAAGCGCCTTCAGTGCAGACTTCAACATCCCCAGCCCGGCAGCCTCTCCGCCCCCTGCCTATGACAATGTGGCATATATGCCCAAGGAGGCGTCTGAGTAGCAGATGTGGCACCTGCAGGTGGCGTCCAGCCTCTCCCCTCTGGGCCCAGCCTCTCCCCACCCCCACCTTGTTCATCAGGGGCCAGCCCCACCTCGGCCACCCTCCCCCACCACGTCCACTGAGTGAGGTGTGCCCAGGGACATCCCTCCCACACTTTCCCCAGTGGCTTCTTTCTAAAAGACACCAGGCTGACATCGGGGGTGTGCATCCTTCAGCTCCCCAAGTCCCATCACCCTTCCAGGGACACCCTCTGTGTATTTCTCTGCTCATAGGGGAGATCCTAGCCTCACTGAAGACTCAGGTTCGAGGCCTGCCCTGACCCTCAGGCCTCAGGCAGGTCATTAAGCTCAGAGAGCCGGGAATCCTCCAGAATGGAAGAGTCTGACTCTGGCATTCCACAGAGGTGCAGCTGCCAGGCCGAGGCCACACAGCAGGGCAGCGGCCTGACCTCAGGTCTCCTGGCCCCAAGATCAGCTCTGTCCTTTGTCATCTGTTGCCACATCCGTGGACCTCAGGTTTCCCATTTGGAAACTCGAGTGTTGAACCAGATAATGTTCATAAGGCTCTTCCAGCTCCCCAGGCTCCCTGAAGTCCTGGATGTAAGCCAGGCATCACCCCCTATTCCCTGGAAACCCTCTTTTTCCTTATCTGGCTATGGAGTCAGCATCAGCCCCGCCCCCCACCACCATCTCCCAAGGTGGGGGAGGTTGCAGCGGAGGGCAGACGCCAGCTCCCTCCTGAGGCCTACCACAGTCAGCATCGACAGGGGCACAGCAGTGGCAGTTAGGGACTTCCCTGTGCCTCTCAGCACTCCCTTGCCCACCTCCATAGCTCAAAGACAAGGCTACCACAGAGGTTACATGGGACCTGGGCTTTGTCTCCAGGGGACGAGGAGACACTGTCAGCCTGGTGTCCACAGGCGCTGATAGATGAGATAGCTTGTCTCATCCACACCACAGAACGAAATAAACCATGTGGCTTAAGTTTTGAGCTGGTCTCGTTGCAATGACGTTTTCTTTTTAACCTCAGAGGCTTCTGAGGGTCATCCCACATTTATCAGAGGACGTGGGTAACTGTCCCACTGTCACAGCAAAAGGGCACCTCTGGGTGCCACGCTCTGTGTGGTGTAATCCTTACACTTCTTCTGTCCCCATCTCAGCTCAAACAAACATGCATTCATATCCCCCCTCCGCAACTAAGAACACTGAAGCTTGAAGAGGTTAAATTATATGCCCAAGGCCACCAAGCTAGTAAGGAGAAAAGCTGGGATCTGGGCTGGGCACAGTGGCTCACACCTGTAATCCCAGCACTTTGGGAGGCTGAGGCCGGCGGATCACAAGGTCAGGAGATCAAGGACCAGCCTGGCTAACACAGTGAAACCCTGTCTCTACTAAAAATATAAAAAATTAGCCGGGCATGGTGGTACGTGCCTGTAGTCCCAGCTACTCAGGAGGCTGAGGCCGGAGAATCGCTTGAACCTGGGAGGTGGAGTTGCAGTGAGCTGAGATCGCACCACGGCACTCCAGCACTCCAGCCTGGGTGACAGAGTGAGACTCCGTCTCAAACAAACAACAAAAAAAGCTGAGATCTGCGCCTAGTTCCATGTGACGTCAGAGTCCGTGTTCTCACCACCTGGTCTTCCCTTAGTACAAACCAAAGTGCTTCCCACCAGCCCCTTCTCCTCATTCCTTCTGTTTCTTCATCCCAAAAACTAAGATGGGCTGCGTTCCTCAGCACACTCACTTCTTCACCCAACAAACTCCCACGCCTCCTTTAAGACCCTGTTTAAATGCTGCCCCTCCTGTGCCGTCTTCCCAAAGGAGGGGTGGTCCACTAGGTGGCTAAGTGCCACGACCACAACACTGGAATGAGGGTGGGGCAAGGGAGGTGCCATCCAAGGGAACATTCACTCTCAGGGTCACGTCAGTGCAGAGTTGGGGTAAGGGGTACCACAAGGTTTGGCTTTCACAATCAAGAAAGGAGACTCGAGGATTTGGAGCTTAGAGTTTAAGATCGTTAAGTATAGAGCCGGAGGAAATGTACTTGAGGATTTAGGACCAGTTTTCTTGCCACATAAAGGAGACTAGAGACATTTCAGAACTGAGGGGAGAAGCTGGGCGGGGGAGAGAGAGAGAGAGAGTGCTTAACCCAAGCTGGGATTGCTGCCCTCTCTCCTCTGCTGACCAAATCCCTTGGGAAGTGTGTAGGCCAAAAAACACAGATCCATTAAGAAGAATTAAAGACCACAGGTCCCTAGAGATGTCCCATGTCCAGACAGCATGGAGCCACAACATAGATACGGCTGGGGACTGTGCCTGGCGACACAGCGGCCCCCACTCCCGTGTAGTAAATGAGTCCAAGCATGAGAAAGCTTCCTGTCTCCTGAGCTGGCGAGTGGCCTGATGTGTAATGTGGATTATGTGAGACTTTATAACAAATATGAGCAGCAAATAAGAAGGGGACAGTGGCCACCACTGAGAGACCAGCAAGAATAAACTACACCTCAGCAGAGGCTAGCAAGGACAGACGAGGGCTTATGGACTGGAAGTCACTGGAAGTGACTGAGTTATCCTGAATTGGCAAAATTACATTTTCTGTCAACACTGAGAGTAAATGGGAGGTAGAGAGATAATTTCTGTGAGGAAGAACGCTGAGAACTACAAAACGTTACAAGGAGAAATTAACAAAGGTCTAAGAGAAATTAACAAAGCTCTAAGTCAATGAAATGATATCCTGTGTTCATGAATTGAGAAGCTCAAGGTTTTCTAAATGCCATCGATCTCCAAAATTTAGCATAAATTCAATATGATTCCATTCAAAATTTTAGGAGTTTATTTTGGGGAACTTGACAAGCTAATTTTAAAATTTATATGGAAAGTCAAAGGAAATTAAAAAATAGAAGAACACTTAAAGACAAAGTTGGAGGATTTAAACTACCTGATTTCAAGATTTACTACAAAGCAATAATTTAGACATCGTTTTAGAGAAAAAACAGACAAAAAGACCCATGGAATGAAATAGAGAGCTCAGAAACAGACCCTCACATATGGTCCCTTGATCGATGACAAAGGCACCCACAATTAAGTGGATAAATGACATTCTTTTTCATCAACGGTCCTGAAGCAATTGTATATTGACATAGAAGAAAAGGACCGTAATTCCCACCCCACACCGTACATAAAAATTAATTCGGCACGAGTCACAGACCTAACTTTTATAACAAAACAAGCTTCCAAAAGAAAACATAGGAAAATATATTTGGAGATAAGCAAAGATTTCCTAAACTAGAAATGTAAAACACACTAACAATAAAAGACAATACTAATAAATTAGAGTTTATTAAAAATTAAGACCTCTGTTTATCAAAAATCACATCCTGGGAGGGAATTTTGAAATACATCATATCTGACAAGGGTCTCATGTGCAGAACGTACAAATAACTCCTAAAAATAAGTAAGTAAGCCAGGTGCAGTGGCTCACGCCTGTAATCCCAGCACTTTAGGAAGCCAAGCCGGCCAGATCGCCTGAGGTCAGGAGTTCAAGACCAGCCTGGCCAACATGGTGAAACCTCATCTCTACTAAAAATACAAAAATTAGCTAAGCATGGTGGCATGCGCCTATAATCCCAGCTATTTGGGAGGCTGAGGCAGGAGAATCACTTGAACCTGGGGGGCAGAGGTTGTAGTGAACTGAGATTATGTCACTGCCTGGGCAACAGAGTGAGACTCTGTCTCTAAGTAAATAAAATAAAATAAAATAGAGCTCAATTTAAAATGGGCAAAGAACTGGAGCAGACATTTCACAAAAGAGGATATAAAAATGGCCAATAAATATGTTCAACATCATTAGTCCTTAGAGAAATACAAATTAAAACTACAATGAGATACCACAACACACCAGAATGGCTAAAATTTTTAAAAGACTGACTTATAGAAGTGTTGATTAGGCTGGGAAGCTAATCTTCTTACACATTGCTGGTGGGAGTAAAAATTGATACAACCACTTTGTATCAATGTGTGGCAATAGCTACTAAAGCTAAACATACACATTCAGTATCACCCAACAATTTTATTCCTGGATATAGACCCAACAGAAATGAGGAAGTTTTCACTAGAAGACATATACAAGAGATTTGGATGACAGCTTTATTCCTAATAGGCAAAAACTTGAAACAACTCAAATGTCCATCAACCATAGAGGTAAATAAACTGTTCTATATTCATTAAAAAGGAATAAACAAAAAGAACAAACTACTGATACATCTAACACATGGATGGATCTCTATGTGAAAGAAGACAGACACCAAAGGGCACATCCTGCGTTATTCCACTGATAGGAATTTCAAGAACGGCTTACATAAACTAATGGTGGTAGACGTCAACACAGTTGTTGGCCCTTGGGAGCAGCAGGGAAGGGAAGCGTGACATAGTCTCCAGGGCAGTGCAGATCTCCGTATCTTGATCTGAGTTATGGCTGCAGGGGCGTAGACATAGATAAAAATTAACCAAATTGGACACACCTATGCACTTTACTGTCTGTTATTGCCTCCGCTTTTTTTAAGTGGTAAAAAAATTAAAAGTTACTATATTAGCTGTCTATTTCTGCACAGTAAATGACCACAAACTTAATGGCTTAAAGCTGCACACATATATATTACCTCACAATTTCTGTGGTCATATCCAGGTGCATCTTGATTGAGTCCTCTGCTTAGGGCTTCACAAAGCTGCACTCAAGATGGCAGCTGGGCTGCACTCCTATCTGGAGACTCAGCTGGGGAAGAATCCACTTCCAAGCTCACTCAGGTTGATGGCAGAATTTATTTCTTTGAAACTCTGGGACTGAGGGCCATAGCTTCTTTCTGACCATCATTACCCTCAGCCCCTAGAGGCTGTTCTAAGCTCCTTGCCATGGGAGCCTCATAACATGGACATTTACTTCTTTGAAGCCAGCTGGGGAGAGAGCCCTATAGCAAGCTGGCCAGCAGGATGAAGACTTAAATAACAACATAATCACGGAAATGCCATCCCATCACCTTTGCAACAGGATGTTGGTTAGAAGCAAGTCACAGGTGCCAGCCACACTCAAAGGGAAGGGTTATTGGGACCACCTTAGAATTGGTCTGCCTCAGTTACAGTTCTGCTCATTTAAATTTGTAATTGTGAAATGCAAATTCAATGTATTTAATTCCCAGTTTAAAAAGCCCTATCTTCACCCCCTAAATCCCTTCAGCTGTAGGTTAATTTTCCTCCTCGTCTTTATTTTCCTCACTCCCATTCACCCCACTGAAATCACTCTCTCTAAGGTTATTGCATTGACCTTGTCACCAAAATCAATGGGCTTTTTAAAATTCTTGTTTTAGTAGTAGCTCCTTCCATTTCTTAAATGTTGCCCACCCTTAGACTTTCCTCTCTGTACACTATGGACTCTGTATGTGATCTCATCCACCACTTCAGGTTCATTTAATCTTTCATTCAACAAGTGCTGACTGGGTACCTGGTGTATGAATAGGCTCTGGAGACACCAGACACCAGCCAAGAAGCCTGTTCTTATGGAGCTCACATTAGCCATCTACCACGTCTTCTACCCAGACTTCTTTTGCTGAGACAGCCTCAGCATCTACTTTCATGTTTCACCAAAAAGGAATTTATGTCTTCCCTTCCAACTCAGACCATTTCCCCTCCTGTGTTCCTGATGTCAACTCACGTCCCTGTAGACCTTGGGCCACCCAGGCCTGAACCCCAGCATCATTCTTGGTTTCCCCTCTCTCTAAGCCACAGATAATCACCCCGCACTGATTCTTCTTGCTCTGATTTCTCAACTGGGTCTACTCTCCTCATCCTCCTCCTTTGAGCCACATCACCCTTCACCTGCATCAGGCATCAGCCTCCTAAGCTCCTAACCTCGTCCTCAGCTCTGAGCTTGCCCCAAGCATCTCCTGACTAGATAACAGCCAGAGGGATTTTTCTAAAGTACAAAGTTATCATGTTACTGTTTTGCCTAAAGGGATTCTGGCTCTCCTTTGCCCTTGGGTTAAAGTTCGAATGCTCTAGGAAAGCTTTTGATCTGCAAAGCCCTGGAGAGGTAGCTGCTCGCCTCTCCAGCCCCAACCCTCCTCACCCTCCTCTTACACTTGACCCAGAGCCATCCTGAGCCTCTGTGAGCTCTATCTGCCTGGGAAGGCTGCTCTCTGCCTGCTTTCCACCCTCCTATGTGTCCTGCTTAGCTCCCACCCCCTTCGATCTTCATTTAGATACCACTTCCTCCAGGAAGCCTTATCTGGCCTCATCCCCACCAACCCCTTTAGATTATGGGACCTCGTCCAGAATCTCACCACACCCACACCTCAGTATCACATTACCCATTCACAGCACAGTTACCTGTTTCCCTGTTTATCTTATTCAATGGACTTTGTATTCATTCCCTATTGCTGCTGTGACAAATCACCATGAACTTAGTGGCTTAATGTAACACAGACTTACTATTAAACTGTTCTGAGGTCGGAGGTCCTAAAATCCAGGTGTCGGCAGGGCTCAGTTCCTTCCAGAGGCTCCAGGGAGATCCCATTTCCTTGCCTTTTTCAGCTTCTAAAGGCCATCTGCCTTCCTTGGCCTGCGGCCTCGCCCTCCAACTGCCAAGCTTTTCCACTAACTTGACCCTCTTGCCTCCCCCTTGGGATCACACTGGGCCCACTGGATGATCTCTCCCTATCAACCACTTTGACTTAAGCACATCTGCAAAGGCTTTTTGCCGCATAAGGTAACACACAGATTCTAGGGATGTGGACGTTGTTGAGGTGCCATTGTTTTGACTACCACAAACTCCGGGCTCCTCAAGTCCTCAACAGGTGCCCCAGACGGAGCCTCTTGTCACTCCTGGATCCCCAGCATGTAGCAGAGTGCCTGGCCCTGTGAGTGAATGCTCATTAGCTGTTTTATCAATGAATGGGTCAGTTAATGTACAAAGATGTCAGGGAATGGGATTGTCTTCGTACTCAGCAAAAAAAAACACTGACCCCATGTTTGAGGAGCTAAAGTCGTGGGTGATGAATGGGTGCAAGGCAACCGATGACAGTGATTATTGGCCTCACGTGTCTCAAGATGACAGTGGGCAAGCGAGTGCCTTCAGGAGAAATAGACCTCTCTCAAAGCTACCAGCTGCTCAGCCTAGTCCCTCACCCCTCAAGGGAAGCCTATACAGTCCAGCAGGCCTGAGAGGGGTGAGTGGCCTTTCGCCTGATTGTGGGTGTGACCTTGAAGTGTACACCACACTGAACATGCATGACAGCTGAGCACCAGAGACCCTGAAAGCACACAGCAACTAAAATAATTAGGCACGGCCACTGACACATGGGAGGCACTGCTTTTAAGCATTTTACGTATTCTAACTCATTTAACCCTCCAGCAACTTTATGGGTGCTATTATCCCCATTTTACAGAGGGGAAAACTGAGGCCCGCTGAGGTCAAATAGCTTGCCCAAGGTCACATAACTAGTGAGCGGTAGAATCAAGATTTGAACTCAGGCATCCCAGAGGCAGAGTCAGCTCGGAAACTTTATGCGGCGCTCAGCAGGTCAAAGTCAGTAAGTTCCCCCCACCAGCGACGATCTGTACAGCTTCTGGGCTCTGCCTCGAGCTTCCCTGTCCACACTCAGCATAGCAATGTGGAGAGAGAAGCCAGATGGGAAAGGAAGAGCCCAAGGCAGGATCTGAGAGTCACTGGATCTAGGGGTCACTGGATCTGGGGGTTGCTGGATTTGGGGGTGGTGGAATCTGGGGGTCACTGGATCTGGGAGTCTCTGGGGTCACTGGATCTGGGAATCCCTAGATCAGGGGGTTGCTGGATCTAGGGGTCACTGGCGTCCTGGATCTGGGGGTCACTGGATCTGGGGGTCACAGGGGTCCCTGGATCTGGGGAGTCACTGGGGTTGCTTGATCTGGGGGTCGCTGGATCTAGGGATCACTGGGGTCCCTGGATCTGGGAGTTGCTCAATCTGGGGGTCACTGAATCTGGGGGTTGCTGGGATCATTGGATCTGGGGTCACTGGGGGTCACTGGATCTGGGGGTCACTGAATCTGGGGATGGCTGGGGTCATTGGATCTGGAGATCGCAGGATCAGGGGGCATTGAGGTCGCTGGATCTAGGGGTCACTGAATCTGGGGGTCACTGGGGTCACTGAATCTGGGGGTCACTGGAGTCGCTGGATCTGAGGGTCATTGGGGTTGCTGGATCTGGGGGTCACTGAATCTAGGGGTCACTGGAGCCCACTCCATACCTCCTCCACCAGAAGAGCCTTGTGAAAGACCTGCACACTTCGCAGAGAGCAGCACCGTGCTCACAGGAAGATCAGGCACAGGATGCTGAAACTGCTTCCGCCCAGTGCAATTTGTGGGCCATGCCTGGATCCCTGATCCTGATTTGAACAAATCAAAAGTAACAAGACGTTTTTGTGAGACGCTCAGAAATTGGAGCTCTTAGTTATTTGATACCCAGTAAATACCAAAAACTAAGTAAGAACAGGTTTTTCTGACTCCTAGGGTTAGACTTGTTCCCCCGCCTCAGGAGTCCTCAAGCCCCAGGCCCTGGACCTATTGCGGTCTATGGCCTGTTAGGAATCGGGCCTCACAGCAGAAGGTGAGCGGCAGCGTGCCAGCATTACCTACCGCCTGAGCTCCGCCTACCGGCAGATCAGCCACCACAATGCATGCTCAGAGCAGAGCGAACCCTATTGTGAACTGTGCATGCGAGGGATCTAGGTGGTGCATCCTTATGAGAATCCTGATGATCCGAGGCGGACTAGTTTCATCCCAAAACCCCCACCCCAGCCCATGGAAAAATTGTCTTCCACGAAACTGGTCCCTGGTGCCAAAAGTGTTGGGGACAACTGCTCTACAAAAGTAGTTCCTTTTTTTCTTTTTCTTTTTCTTTTTTTTTTTGAGACAGGATCACACTGTGTTGCCCAGACGGAGGTGCAGTGGTGTGATCATAGCTCACTGGACTCACGTGATGCTCCCACCGCAGCCTTCTGAATAGCTGGGACTACAGACGTGCACCAAGACAGCTGGCTCATTTTTTAATTTTTGTAGAGATGACATCTTGCTATGTTGCCCAGGCTGGTCTTGCGATCTGGGCTCGAGTGATCCTCTCGCTTCAATCTCCCGAACAGCTGGGATTGCAGACATGAGCCACGGCCCGGCCCTTTAAAAGAGGAGTTTCCAAACGTACAGCAGAGCTCAGTGGAGCAGCAGGGTTATACCCTGAGTGTAAATATACCTCAGCGAGCACTAGGATTCAGTTTTAATTTTTTTGTTGTGATCATGTGGTCACGTTTTTTTTAAAGAGTCCGTATCTTTTAGAGATAAATACGAAACTGCTTTTAAATAAAATGGGAAGATGTCTGAGTTTCGCTTACTTTTGCGGGAGAGTAAGATTGGCTGGGAGCTGCTGATGGTGGTTCTAGCTTGGGGATGGGTCGGGAGGGTCATGGAGCCATTCTCTACTTTTGTGAGTGCTTGAAATTTTCCTAAATTAAAAGGATTCTTTCAAAAGGTTCAACTTCTTACTCTACTCCCAGAATCAAAGGAGATCACAACCACCTTCACTCCATCAGTCCTGCTCTGAAAACGGCTAAACGATCAACATTTCCCTTGCCAAAGGAAATTTGCAACTGTCAAGGAGAGACATAAAGAAGGCACTAAGAGCTTTGGGAGGCTGAAGAGGGCAGATCACGAGATCAGGAGTTCAAGACCAGCCTGGTCAATACTGTGAAACCCCGTCTCTACTAAAAAAAAGAAAAAAGAAAAGAAATACAAAAATTAGCCAGCCATGGTGGCATACACCTGTAGTCCCAGCTACTAGGGAGGCTGAGGCGGGAGAATCACTTGAACCTGGGAGGCAGAGGTTGCAGTAAGCCGAGATCAGGCCACTGGACTCCAGCTTGAGCAACAGGGCAAGATTCCAAAAAACAGAAGGCACTGAGATTTTCACCTGCCAGGGTTGGTGGGGGGCGGGGTGAGAAAGATTTTGACAGCTTCCATGCAACTGGGGCACAAAGCAGGTGGTGACTCCAAGAGGGAGAAGATCCAAAGTCTAATGCTGTAAAGATGTGCTGATTTCCCAGCACTATCTCTCGGGAGCTCAGGCAGCGCCAGAGGGCAAAGCACATCTGGAAGCTTGGAGCTGCGGTCCCAGGTTCTGGGGTGAGTGGTCCTCCCACAGTGGGAACAGAGGGCAGTGATGTTGTGTTTCCATGTGGAGTTGGGGGGTTGCTCAGGAGTACGGACCTGGTCCCACCTTGAAGTCAGGGGGCCGGCCTTTTATACCCCTAGCCAGTCAGTTGTTGGCTGTAGGGTTGGGGCGGTGTCGCTTAAACTCCCAGGAGGGAGCAGATGTGAGCCTTTAGCAAGCAACAAATATAGCAGCTGGAGAATGAGTGCCCCACCCAGTAGAGGGGGTTTGGAAAGTAGGGGGCACCGTCGGCCTCTTCCCCGGGGACCCCCATCCTGCTGCCAGTCACTGACCATGAGAGCTGGGGGAGCCACAGCCCCTTCCCTTCCAGTCTGGAAATGTATACACACGAACAGACTAGTTTGAGAAAACAGAGGCCCAGCGAGGAGAAGGGACTCGTCAAGGGCCACGAGAGGCCAGCACTAGAATCCAGATTCTTGACTCCCTCCTTTGACGGACGCCTCTGTTTCCTGCAGGCCTTCCTGCTCCTTGCGGGTGAGCTGTCTTTACAGCAGACACTGTCTGGAAGCGCCGGGAGGGGGCTGGTTCAGGACAGTCACAAGTTGTTTTCTAACTGGCATTCACTGAAACGCTGATCTTCTGGGGAACCCCCCGACAACACCAGCCTGCCTGTCACATGATGTGACACTCTGTCACTCAGCACCTCTCAATTCTTGCCTTTCTGTCCTTGATATGCACCCACACATATGCATGAACACACACACCTGAGACGCTCTCTCTGTCCTCCAGGGCTCCACTGCATCATATGATGAGGGCCACATTGTTCGTGCCACGTTTCCTCTGCCTGCTCGGACACAAACCTTTCCTCTGCCTGCTCGGACACAAACCTCCCATGGACACATCTTACTCCCTCCTGCCTCGGTCCCCACAGTGTCCAATGCAGAACTCCACCAACAAAACCACGAATGACAGTGTCGGATCTCAGATCACTAGCTCAATACACTCAGTGACTTTCCGCCTTCACGACCCCTGCCCCCACCCCAGGGGCCCAGAGCCCTCACGGCCCTCTCCCCCTGTAAGCAGGATGGAGATGGAGGGAACAAAGTCACCACTCCAGATGATAGGGGCGGGATGTATCATGTCTTCACCGAGAACCAGACGAGGACAAGGGGGAGCCTCGCTGGTGGGATTCCAGACACGCAACAGGCTGGTGATGACTGTGGCTGCCATTATTGCTATATACCAGGCCCTGTCTGTTGCAGACATAGTTTCAGCTACTCCTCATCACCTACCCCCCAGGGACAGGCAGTGGCTCCCCATGAGAAGGTGAAGGGAGACTCAGATGCTGAGATGTAAACAGCCTGCCCAAGGTCACAGCTGCGGGAACCGGAGCCAGGACTTTGCACGGGGCACCCATTCTGGCTGACAGCTTCCAGCGCTCATGGCCTGGCCCACTCCGCAGCTCTGCTGGGGGCTTCTGGAGGGTCCTTCCCAGCTCTGTCCCTGTCCTCCCTCCCCTCCCAGAACTGAAGGAACAACGAGAATACGTACAGGACCCAGGCATCACGTGGCCCTGTGCAGAGCGCCAAGGCCCTGGTGACAGTGGGTTTCCCGTGGGATACCAAGCTGGCTGGGTCTGTGGTCCTGAGCTGGCTGAGGGGGTTCGGCGGGGGCAAGGCTAAAGCTCCTCCCATGCCCCAAACAGCCCGCTGCCTGCCCCCTCTGTCAGCACGCTATCACCTCCTAGCAGCCCTGCACAGGTCCTGGAGGTGGACCAGGACAGCAGGAACTAAGTGTTCTGAGGAATCAGAGTTCATGCTCTTTGTCCCAGAAAGGCGGACGAGACTTCATAACAAACTTTCCCCCATGAAGTCTAAGTCTGAGGTCTGCCCTCTGCAACTCTTTCCTCTCCTGGTTGGATAAAATTCCTCGCAGCAGCTCTCTATCCCGTGAGAGAAGTTTTATATTTAAAGTTGGAAGGGACCCTAGAGAGCATCATCCAGTTCCCGTTCCCACATGACAGGAGCAAACCAAAAGCTCATGTCACAGAGAAAAGGCCAAAAACCAGAGCCCAGAACCAGAAACTGAAACCTTCCAGGCCGCTTTGCCCAAAAGCAGACCCCATAGAATACCAGTTGCAGAGAAAAAAGATTCTATGGCCAATTAAGTTTGGGAAATACCCTTAATACGAAACCAGAGTGCACCACTAGGAGAAAATCTCAGAGCCTTTAATATGAGAAACAGCGAGAAGAGGATATCCATGGTTCCCCGGCTTCTTTGACCGCGGAACCCTTTTACTGCGGATCCATCAGGACCAATGTTTCATGGAACGTACTTTGAGAAAGGTTTCTCTGGATTCTGGAATCCAACTCCCTGTTGGGTATTTGATCCATTCTTGCTGCCACAGCTCTCATAAGTGAATGTGTAGGTGGAGACACAGCTCCAGAGCCCAGGCACTCGCTGTCCCTGTGGACAACCAGCTCCATCCGAGACAGCTCTACTAAGAAGTCCCTCTTCAGTTCTTTGCAGTGGAGTTCAGGCCTGGGTCCAGGTATTGTCCTCGCAGGTGTGCAGAGCCTCATCGAAGCCAGTGGCTAATCTGGTTCAGACCTCCAAATGCATCCCTCAGTCCAGCTAGCTGTGTCAGAAGGACTCCTGAAGGCTTGGGGACTGAGGGAGGGAGAATTCCCAAGCATAGCCAGGCAGAGTCACAGAAGAGTGTTACAGTGTCTATGAGCTCAGGAAACAGGCAGACCCTCTGCCCACTGTCCCCACTAAATCAGGGGTTGTTACTGCAGGCCAGTGGAGATATCAATCAGGAGGCCCCACCCAGCAGCCCAAGCCCAGAGCACTGGCAATGGAGTAAGATCAGCATGGTTCCAATTCCAGGCACTTCCTCACTGTGTGACCTTGGCCAAGGCAGGCAACCTCTCTGAACCTCGGTTTCCTCTTCTACGCAATGGTGCTGACTTCCTGAGGATTAAGGGAGGTTGCCAGGCAAAACTGCCTCCTGGCACAGTGCCTGACACACAGTCCTCACCCAACCATGAGGCCCCATCTGGCTCTTTGGCTCTTGATGATGTCCCTTCCTTCCCCCCGCAGTCCAGGACGTAGTCACCCGGGCTATTTGACCCTCCAAACATCCCAAGCTTCTTTCCCTTATGTGGAAAGAAATCCCTGCACCCCTGTGGAAAATGTGGATGCTCCGACAGAACTGCCTGGGTCCACAAGTCAGACTTAAAAGTGAGAGAAATGCCCCTCCCTTTTCATCCTTCCAGGACAGTCTGAGAGCAGCCTGCAGTTTCTCAAGGATTTGCTCATTAGCCCCAGCCCCATGAAGAAACCATCTCTGACCTCAATCCCCACAAGCCAGCCCCCTTTCTTCCCCGCCCAGCTCTCCACTTTCTGGGACAGAAAGACTCCACTGGATTTCCTCACCAAGTCCCCAGGCAGCCCCCAAGCCCTGGTGCATCCGCGGCATCAGTATACACTATGACACTGACCCTGTCTGCAGGTTGTCTGTTCAGCTCCCTTCTACATTTTTTCCCAGCTCCTTTTTGTGCCCGTGAGGACATCCAGAACATTCATTTCCATTTGTTGAGCCAACAGCACATGAAGGATTTAAGCCCCAGGCTCTGGAGCCAGCCTGCCATCCTTCAAGTCCAAGTCACCTGCTGGCTGTGTGACCTTGGGCAGGTGGCTTAACCTTTCCGAGCCTCATCTGCAAAATGAGAGTGAGGACAGTATTTACCTCATAGAGTTGGAATGAGGACAAAACGGGTAATGCATGTAGAATATTTATCTCAGTGCCTGGAGCGGAGAAAGTATTTGTAAATGTCAGCGTTGTTAAATGCAGACTCCTGACTCAGTATTGGCTCATAAGAAGTCCTCGTTGGAAGACGTTTTCTTCTTCTCTCCAGGAAGCACGGGCACCACCACAGGGGGTGGGACAATTATTTCCCACCTGCCTTCAGTCACTCATCTTGGACCAGTGGATGGAGACTGTTTACAAGGCCCTTCCACCAACCCAGGTCTCCTGCACCTCCCAACTCTGCCAAACTGCACTCTGGCCCGTTGGGTGAGCTCTGTCTTGCACTGGTTGTGAACTGTGTCTGGTCCTCATTTTTCTGCCCCAAAAGGAGCTGTGTCTTTGTAATCCCAGAAAGGCTATGACAGCAATTACTCCCCATTCCCAGGGTCCAGATTATTCCAGGTCAAATCAAGGCCAGGGGCTGCTGGACAGGGCAACCATGGTTCTGGAAAGATCCAGTCCTGTGAACAGAGGTGATTGGCAGAGGCTCACCCAGGCACAAACTGAAATGAGACAGGTTCTGATGGCCTTTCTCCCCATCCAGCAACCAGGGCCCCCAACCAGCGTCGATGAAGGCAGAAGCCACAGTTACCCCCAGCTCCAGTGCTGGGGGGCTCCCGTCCTGGCAAGTCCTCAGCTCAGCCCAGCCCTGGCAGACAAATCTATCCCAGAACATGACCCAGCCCAGGCTCCTGGCTCCACACCAGCACAAGAAGTCTCAGCAGAGGAGCAGCCTTCTCAAGGAGCTGGGGGTGAGCATCCACTTCCCAGGGTCCCGGCAATGGGAGGAAGAGGAAAGCGAGATATTGGGAGGATGCTGGGGACCCTAAGTGGAGAAAGCGAAATGAGAAAGGCTCCAGCTTTCTTGCTTAATATTCATCTGAACTGGAAAAGGCCTTGAGGATTGGAGAGAATCTGCCCATACCTACTGCCTTGTGAGGTTCGGACAGGGCCCCGTCCTGGAGAATGGCAGGAAAGGGCTGCTGGCTCCAGCATAGACAGCTCCTACTCCTGGGGGCAGCCTCACTCTCCCTGCAGGAAATCCTGGGGAGCCGTCCTTCCTAGAGATCCTGCTCTCCATCTGGGATCCCTAAGAGGACGGAGGGACTCAGCATAGCCAGTAGGTCCAGGGCACCTGTGGCCTCCTCTAGAGCCAGTCACCAATGCCCTCACCTCAGCCGCTCTCTGTTCCCCACCCAGGCCTTCCACATTGCCATCGCTCTGCTGCACCTGGTCTTTGGGAGCTACCTGGCCTCTACAGTCAAGAGCCTTCACCTGGTGGTGCTGAAGTCTTGGTATCCATTCTGGGGGGCTGCCTCTGTGAGTAGAAGGCAAAACACAGACCGGGTATGGGAGTCTGCAGGGCAGGCCTGGGAGGCCCTGGCGTTTGGGCCAGGATGCAGGCTGGGATAGAGAGAGCTAACAGGGTGTGGTGGAAGCCAGGCCCTTTCTCCGGTGTTCCCGTCTCTCCTTCTCTTCTTGTAGTCACCCTGGAAATAGCTCCTTCCAGGGAGCCCCTGTCGATTCTGGGTCCCAGGAGAGCACTCGCAGACTGTCTACTCTCACATACTTGCATGTGTGCATTTGGCAAAGACGGGGTTGAGCATGACCCAGGGACAGCTTCCTTCTTCCCTGGCCTTCGGAGCAGCCAGGCTGCCTCTGGATCCAGCAGCAGTTGCCCTGTTAGGGTTGGGCTATGAAAACACCCAGGACATAAGGCATGGTTCCCGTCCTCCCAAGGCCATCAGCCAGGATGGGAGATGACACTGGACCAGTATGTGCACCATTCCCAGAAGCTCTACATTCCTTCTGGCCTCCAGGGAGACCACCCCATTCCTGACTCCCTGGTAGAGTCCTGCCTATGCACTAAATCCAAGCTCCACGGCACTGTCCCGGGCAAGTATCCCAATCCCCTTTTTCACATCAGTCCTCTGTGCCCACCCTCCATGGGGCCGGGCTTTCATTGCACAGTGATAGAACTCTCCACCATGCAGTGTTTATCCACCCTGTGCTTCCGGGGACTGGCCCATAGTAAGTGCTCAGTGAACATTGAAAAGAACGATTGCAGAGGTATTCCCAGAGACCTTGGGCAAAAGAGCTCATGTCCTCCCAACTGCAGGGCTCAGGAAAAGAGAAAGGGTCGGGGTAGAGGGAATAGTGCCACTGATACCAGAGGGATGGCCTGGGTTTGTAAAATGAGGGAAGCAGGAGGGGCTAGGAGGGAGTTCTAAGTGCAGGGCACAGCTTGGTCCAAGGGTAGAGATGGGAGGAAGTATGGAGGTTTGTGCACGTGGGGAGATGTGAGGTGGGGCGGCGCCTGGGATGGGCCACATGGCAGGCAAGAGGAGCCCACTTTGCTGGAGGAATAGCATTCTCTGCCCCATTGGCCGCCAAGGGTTGGTATTCTTGGAGAATAGGGGTGGGGTGGGAATTTGTGGGTTTCGAGGAACCTCAGCTTCTCTCCTTTGACTTTCAAATCTGGCCTGCAGTTTCTCATTTCAGGGATCTTGGCGATAACAATGGACACCTTTTCTAAAGCTTGCCTGGTGAGTGGGTGCACTGAGGTCATTCTCTTCCATCCGAGTATGGGGTAACTTTGTTAAAAGCATCTATGTGTAGAGGTGATCCTAAGGACACTTCTCCAGGACTTACTAGGAGCAGGCTCATGCCTCAGGACAGCAGAGGATGTCCAAGCAGAAGGGTCCAGATGCAGACAGGCTGGCAGATTTGGCTGTGGGAGGAAAGGAAGCCCCATCTGAAGCATCTCTTTTTCCAGTGCAGTGAGGCAGAGAAGGAAATGGCTCCCAGGACACTTGACCCATTCATCTAGAACACAACTTGGCTTCCTCTCAAATCTACTGAGTTTTCATCTGGATCACTACACAGCCTGAAAGCCCCAGCCTCCAGCTGGGTTTGCATCTACTTCTCCCCTCTAAGCACCAGGCAGATGGAACGGTGGTCCTCCCTGTCCTGCCCATGCTGGCCGCTGCCCGAACACCTTGCCCTCTCCCCTGCACACGAGCCTCTCATCTCTGACTCACTCCTGACCACTCAAGACAACCTGTATGTCTTTTCCTCCCAGAGGTCTTCCCTGACCTCCATGGCTGCTTCCTGTGCTCCCACAACTCTGTGGACTTACCTGTCTGCAGCATACGCTAAGTTCTGTGTGGGTAGAATGTGTCTGAGCATCTTGGTAGCCCAAGGAGGTGCAAGTAGGCCCAAGTAGGCACAGAGTAGACACCTAACACAAGGCTGGATGGGTGGAGGCAGATGGATGATGGAAGGAGCATCCTTGCAAATCACACCCCACACCCAGGCCTTCCCACCTCCCTTCCTTCTGCCCCCGAAGCCCAAGCCAGGTCCTTCCATATCTGTGTCCCTCGGCCTGGCCAGGCTGTGGCTGCTCCCTGCATTCTCGGAGGGCAGAGAGAATAGAAGGATGGTTGTGCAGTTTACCCAGCAGAGGCAGGAGACACTTGGCAAAGATCTGCCCATTCCCCAGACCTCACCCTCCTGGGCTGAGCCCCTTTTAGAACCATCGGCCTCCTGCTTTGTATACCTGAACATAGGGACACTCTCACTGCAAAGAAACCCACTCTAGTGTAAATGGCTGCAGATTCCACATGTGCCGTTTCCTCACTACGTGGGTTTGCACTTGGCAAGGGGCTCTTGCAATGATGCTTAGCCAGAGAGGACGATGAACACAGACATTTCAGGGACCATGGCGGGTGGGCGGAGAAAATGGGGCTGGCACTGGAATATGTGGGAATAGGGCACTTTCAGAGCTCCTCCTGCCCTTTCTGGTGCGGAAGGGGCTGGATGAGGGGTCATTTGGGTGTCAAGTCCCTGACACTTGGCATATCTGATGTGGGATGGTCAGGGCTGGCTTTGAGGGGGAGATGGCAGTGGGGCGTCTTTATTGCAAAGCTCTTGGATCTGAAGGCAGCTCTTGGGTTCTCCTAATCTGTACCATAGAATGTGAGGGCCAGCTGGGCCCTCCTCAGCGGTCAGTGGCTCAGCTCCTGTGTGAGGGCGGGGGCCTTGGGTCCAGTGACAGGCAGTCTCTCCTGAGGCTACAGAGGAAGCTCCCGCAAGCATGGGGGAAGGACCCAGCCCCAGATCTCCACCTTTAGCTGGCCGTTACCTTTATTTTTCACCTGTAGAAGGGGTTGTGCCTGATGACAAACCTAGTCAGCCTCCTTTGCGTGCTGTCCGGCCTCTTCGTCATCGCCAAGGATCTCTTTCTGGAAAGCCCATTTGAGTCCCCCATATGGAGAATGTACCCTAACTCCACGGTGAGTGCCAGGCCCAGAGGGACATCTGACTTCAATGAAGCTGCTGCCTCAGGCTTAGCCACAGGAGGTTTCCAGCTCACGGAAAACCTCTCCTGGGGCCCAGGTGTGGCCGCTCAGCCCTTGGCCAACCTGTTCCTGTCCCTCCCAAGGTGTGGTGGAAAGGAGGGGTGCCAGGCTGCCCACTGGTCAGGATCATGGAGTCCAAGTCCACTTTTACAGATGGGGAAATGGGGCCAGAGACGGGGAGGAGCCTGCCTGAGGTCAAGCAGCAACGTGGCTGCAAATCCAGGACCACAGCCTGGAACTGCAGATTTCCCAGCCAGGGCTCGAAACATGAGTCCCTGGAGGCCCCTGTGATCCGGGAGCCTCGCAAAGCTGGCCAAGTCCACCTTGTTACCCTCATCTTCTGGGAGTGAACACTGAGGTTCAGACAGGCTACATCAGTGGGTCCTTGACTCCAAGCCTGGTGCTCTTTCCACCACACCACCACTGCCTCTGAAGCAGAAGGTGGACCAGACACTCCAGGCTAGGTGCCTCTGGGCCAGGCTCCAAGAATTCTTTTTTTTATCTTTGAGATAGAGTCTCATTCTTGTCACCCAGGCTGGAGTGTAGTGGCACAATTGGGGCTCACTGTAACCTCCACCTCCCAGGTTCAAACAATTCTCCTGCCTAAGCCCCCCAAGTAGCTGGGATTACAGGCACCTGCCATCACACCCTGCTAATTTTTGTATTTTTAGTAGAGACAGGGTTTCACCATGTTGGCCAGGCTGGTCTCGAACTCCTGACCTTGTGATCTGCCCACCTCGGCCTTCCAAAGTGCTAGGATTACAGGCGTGAGCCACCGCGCCCACAAGGGTTCTAACCATAGTGGTTTGATATTCCTTGTCTCCTCCCAGCACATACACACACACGCATACACAAGCACACCACATGCATGTGCGAGCATGCACAGACACACACATGTGCTCACACATACATATGCTTCCCCACCAAATGCATGTGATACTATGAGATGTCTCCCAGCTGCACAGCCACCGTCTCATAGCTTCCCCCCAGCTACTGTAAAATATACTCCCTCACTCTGGGACTACGTATCCCCATCTGTCAAGTAGGCTTGGATCAGATGACCCTAAGGCTACCTTCAGTCTTCCCAGGGACCCGTGAGATTCTCCAGCCCTCCAACGTTGGGCCAACACTCACCAAACATGGATATGTGTCAGGCGATGAGTGTAGAGCAGTGACCAAGACAGACCCAGTTCCCATCCCACAGAGATCCACCCTGCCCTCCCCACGCACACCTGGGAGCAGAAGCCCCCACTGCCCTCCGATGTGGATCTGATCCCTAGCTGGCTAGGCCCACATACCGGGTGCAGACACCCAGCGCGGCCTCGCCCTGCTTTTCCTCCCTCTCCCCTCTCAGGTCCACATCCAGAGGCTAGAGCTGGCATTGCTCTGCTTCACTGTCCTAGAGCTTTTCCTGCCAGTGCCCACAGCTGTCACAGCCTGGAGAGGAGACCACCCATCTGCAAAGGTAAGGCCCTTCCTGGGAAGACAAGCCCTCAAAAAATGGGGGCACGAGGCAGCAGAGGGCCCAGAAAGGAAAGACATGTGGGGGTTACAAGAGGAGCATGTTTCCTTCACTCCTCACGTTGCTGAGGATTCACTAAGTGGCAGCCCACACTCCAGGAGGGGGGCCAAGGCATGGGGGCAAGAGAGGAGGCCAATCCAAGGAGAAAAGGGTGAGGCTGCCAGAGGGGAAACTCCATGGGTGCCCAGAACAACAGGCGACTGTGCTGCTAGCTCTGAAGGCCCCGGGGAAATTGCATCAGGGAGGCCCGTGGTAACTGGGCAGGATTCGGCCCTGCAGGCACAGATGGAAGGGGGACTTTCAGCAGAGCAACAGTACGAGCACTGGCTTGAAGACAGGATAGAGAAGGCCTGGGGAAGCTACAGTGTGTGTGGAGTTTGGCTGTGGTAGAAACAAGTGAGAGACGGAGTCATCAAAGATTGGGCACTTCAGGCTTTCCAGGGACTCTATTGAGTACTGTATCAATGAATCCATCAATGGCTGGATGGATGGGTGGGTGGATGGATGGAATGGGTGGATGGATGGATGGGTGGGTGGATGGATGGAATGGGTGGATGGATGGATGAGTGGGTGGATAGATGGAATGGGTGGATGGATAGGTGGATGGATGGGTGGAATGGGTGGATGGATGGGTGGGTGGATGGATGGGTGGGTGGATGGATGGGTGGATGGATGGGTGGAATGGGTGGATGGAATGGGTGGATGGATGGGTGGGTGGATGGATGAAATGGGTGGGTGGATGGGTGGATGGATGGGTGGGTGGATGGATG
Organism: Aotus nancymaae; assembly: GCF_030222135.1. Classification (NCBI taxonomy): domain Eukaryota; kingdom Metazoa; phylum Chordata; class Mammalia; order Primates; family Aotidae; genus Aotus; species Aotus nancymaae. The sequence goes on along the minus strand of NW_026988473.1, from coordinate 9,888,209 downwards.
GAATGGGTGGATGGATGGGTGGATGGATGGGTGGATGGATGGGTGTGTGGATGGACAGAATGGGTGGATGGATGGATGGGTGGACGGATGGATGGATGGATGGATATAGATACACAGATATATAGATATAACTGTATTTAACTTTATCTTCTCAACAACACTTTTTTTAAGACTGAGTCTCACTCTGTCACCCAGGCTAGAGTACAGTGGCATGATCTCTGCTCACTGCAATCTCCACCTCCTGGGTTCAAGAAATTTTCCCACCTCAGCCTCCCAAGTAACTGGGACTACAGGCATGTGCCACCACGCCTGGCTAATTTTTGTATTTTTTTAAGTAGAGATGAGGTTTTGCCCTGTTGGTCAGGCTGATCTCAAACTCTTGACCTCAAGTGATCTGCCGGCCTTGGCCTCCCAAAATGCTGGGATTACAGGCATGAGCCACCGGGCCTAGCCCTCAAAAACCCACTGAGGTACTTAAATTCCCATAGTACAGACTAGAAAGCTGAGGTTCAGAGAGGACACATCACTTCCTAAGGCAAAGTAGCCAGTAAGAAGATCCAGAACTCAGCCTGAGCTACATCTAACCCACAGCCTCGCCCTTGTCTACCCGTGGGGATGGCAGAACAGCAGACTGGGCTAGATATATTTTAAAATAGAAGGCAAGTCTCTCCCTACCACAAAGATCCTGAGCAGTTCAGGATAAGGACGTTTTATTTAAAAAATTAATGAATAAAAAATAAAGAACCTGACCAGAAGTGATTTCCAAGGCTCATTTCTTTAAAGAAAAAAAAAATTCATATTACAATTTCAACTTTAGAACACTGTAAAAAAAAAATATGTGTCAGCTGGGCACGGTGGCTCACGCCTCTAATCCCAGCACTTTGAGAGTCAGAGGCAGGCGGATTGCCTGAGGTCCAGAGTTCAAGACCAGCTTGACTGACATAGAGAAACCCTGTTTCTACTAAAAATACAAAATTAGCTGGGTGTGGTGGCGCATGCCTGTAATCCCAGCTACTTGGGAGTCTGAGGCAGGAGAATCTCTGGAACCTGGGGGCAGAGGCTGGGTGAGCTGAGGTTGCACCATTATACTCCAGCCTGGGCAACAAGAGCCAAACTCTGTCTCAAAAAGAAAAAGTGCCAAATCCCCCATAATTCTGCAAGTTTGGCACCGATTTTCATGTTAGTGACCTCATCACACACCGAGTGTTCACTTGATGCATATGATAGCCTCTGAGTTTCATTTAACATCAAGCAGACAAGTTGTCTTAGTTCACGCCTGGCTGCCTGGTAGGAAGTCTTCTCATTAAGACATCAGAGAACCAGATGGGGTCCTTGAGTCACTGAGGCCAACCCCACTTTTAAGGATGGGGGAAACTGAGGCCCCATACCTAGCTTCAGGTATGAGCAATCATTGTTCCTATTTTGTAGGGCTGAGTGCCCCACAGGGTCGTGGGGTGTCCCTTGTGCTGTGCTGAGGTGCAGGATCCGAGAAATAAAGAGACAGGACACAGAAGTACAAGGAAAATGCAGCTGGGCTCGGGGGGCCACGCCACCTATAAGCGGAGTCAGGCGAGGCCCTGAATGTCCAGATGCATCGGTATTTATTGTTTATAGGTTGAGGGCAGGGCAGTGAGTGAAGTCCTCTTTAAGGATAGTGATAGGGTCGTGAGCAATAAAACAAGGGGTCCACCCCTATTAGGTCACCTAGGCTGGGATGTGGACAGTGCGCAGCAAGGAGTCTATTCCCATTAGGTCATCGAGGCAAGGGCCGTGTGCAGTAAGGGGTCCACCCTCATTAGGTCACCGAGGCATGGAGGTGGTCCGTGCGCAGTGAAGAGGGTGCAGTGTGCAATATCTCTATCTATGGGCAAGCTACTAAGAAGATTTATAGGAGGATGCTTTAAGTCACACATCAGTGACAGAGCTGTCAGGGTCTACGCCACCTGCTGGCAGCTTCCAATGAGTTCTATAGGAAGATGCTTTTCAAGCAGCTCAGTAAGTAGAGCTGATAAAGTTCACAGTCACCAAGGTGCGATTATCCGGAGGGGTTTTGAGCCCGCGGATGCTCGAGGGATTGCTGGTCTGAGGGCAGCCCTCCATAAGAACTGGAGCAAGGTCCTACAACTCCTTTATCAGGAGGAGTGGCTCTCGCCCCAAGCCTGCCATACAGCGGGTATCTTTACGATACTGAACACTGCTGCCTGGTCTATGGATTCTTGTCCTGGTATAACTGTTTTTCACTTAAATCATGCTCTGCACTGTGTCTGCTCCAGACATTCCTCCGACTATAAGCTGCTTTTCCTTAATTTATGCTCTGTTCCATGTCTACTCTAGGCATTCCTCCAATTATGAACAAAGATATAGTTACATATATATATATGGAAATAACTGAGTGGTGAGATATTCTTTAGGCACTCGTTCTAAGAACTAATATATGATTATAGAGAGAGGATTACATAGAAGGAAATAACTGAGTTGTAACACTATAAACTGAGATATTCTTCAGATCTTAATTGTGCCAGGATTCTGCTTAGCTCTCCTTCCTTGGTGCCTAGATGGGGGTCGCCCACACTATTTATTGACCTTTGCTGTGTTCCAGGCACTGTGCTAGTGCTGCAGGTGGCTGAATTCATTTTCTATTGCTATTGTAATAAATTATCGCAAATTTGGTGGCTTAAAATGACACCTGTATCATTCTATAGTTCTGGAGGTCAGCAGTTTGAAGTGAGTCTCAAGGGCTCAAATCAAGCTGTGTCGCCAGGACGGCATCCCTTCAGGGGGCATTGAAAAGCATCTCTTTCCTTGCCTTTCCCAGCTTCTAGAGGCTGCCTGCATTCCTTGGCTTGTGGTCCCTTCTTCCACCTTCAAAGCCAGCATCACAACATCTTCCAATAACCCAGTCTCCCTCTTCTACCTTTAAAGACCCTTGTCATCATACTGGGCCAGACAGATAATCTAGGAGAATCTCCCCATCTCAAGGCTGATTGGAAATCTTAATTCCATCTTCAACCTTTATTCCTCTCTGCCATGTGACCAGAGATTAGCGCATGGAAGTCTTTTGGGGGCCAGGCTTCTGCCTAGTGCACTAGCTGAGACCTCTTTGAATCTCACAGCCATTCTGGGAGGCAGCTTCTGCTTTTCCGTTTAAAGAGGAAAAAACGAGGCCTAGAAGAGTTAAGTGACTTCCCAGGGTCTCACGGCCAGTAAGCGGCTGTGCTAGGTCTCCCAGTGGGCCCTGTGCCCTCCCTCAGAAAGGACGATGCCAGGGACGGGCTCTGCAGCACTGAGTTGGTGCCACCCTCATCATAATCAGGAATGGGGCTGTGGTAGCAATCACTGGGGGACACTGTTGGCATTAGACCTGCCCCTAGAGTGTCTTGAAGGGGCAGGTCTAATGCCAACAGTGCCAATCCTGGCTAGAAGGGTCTTGGGGCATTACCTGGCCCAAACCCCCACCCCCAACCCAGGAAACCCAACAGGGTGAGTGTCTTGCCCCTGGTCACCAGGACACTGGTAGCAGGATGGGAACCAGGACCCCGTTCACTGAGTCCCATGTGGGCCTCCCCCTACTCTCTTTCCAAGAACAGGGAGGGTGGAGGCAGTCACACGCGGGTCTATGGAAATCGCTTCATCTCTCAAGCCTCACCTCAGTTTCCCCATAGTCACGGAGAACTTGAGTCTTCAGAAGTGAACTAGTAGGGAAGTGCTTCGGAAACAGCCAGTCGCTCCACAGATGTGAGCAGCAGGGGCGGTGGGTTTTCTTTTGCAGAACGATGATGACGCATGCCTTGTTCCCAACCCACCACTGCATCTCAAAGGCCTGCCAGTGGAGCCCCCACCATCCTACGAGAGTGTGGTTCAAGGTCACGCCCGCCCAACACAAGCAACATCAGAGGTAAAGAGGTTTGGCCCCGGGCTCCCCAGACCTTCAGAACCCACCGTGGCCCCTTTTCCCTGGCATGGATAGGAACCAGTTCCCGAGGGAGCTGTGACCGGAAAGGGGCTGACAGTGCTGCACCCAGAACTGCCTGGCCTGGGAGTGGTAGCTGAGGCAACGATGGTCCTGGCCCCTCAGGCACTAGAGGAACTCCCAGGGCCCCCTGGGAACATCTCAACACCTGACCTGGTTGACCGGAGCTGCCTTGGCTGAACCTGGGTGCAACCAGGACCCACCATCCTCCGGAGCAAACTCCTGGACCAGCAGCCCCCAGGTGGCCCCATGCCTTCTGCCCTCCCTTGCCTGCCTTCTCTGATCCATGGTGGGTGCACAGGAGGATATAAAGGGGAGCGCAGAAGGAAAGTCTCCAGAGCGACACAGCCAGAGGCTTCCCTTGCCTCGGCCTACTAAAAGGTCTCTGGGGGAGCCTGTGTGTCTGAATCCTTGGATTTGGCGCAGGGGCAGCTGGGGAGTTGAGTCCCATAGAAACTGTGTACAGTTCTTCCCTCTGAACCAGACCCTCTGAATGAATCTGTTTGCCTCCCTGGGCCTCAGTTTCTCCATCTGTAAAGCGGGAGTGGGAGGATGACATGATCCAGGAGTCTCCCAGCTGGAAAGCTCTGAGATCAGGAGTAGAATTCAAGGTTCTAGTTGTGACATCGAGGTTGCCAGTGAAACTTCAGCGTTGAAATTCCAAACCTACTTGTGCTAAGTAAATAATGTAAGAGAGAGGGACCTGCCTTCCTCATTTTGCAAATTTCAGTCATCTGAGGATAGTCTTCACGAGTTTTGCTTGTTTGTGGACTGCAGTGTATTCTGCTTCCACACTGATTCCTTTTTCTATATTATTTTAAAGGGGCGCTTTGTAGCAGCAAGAAATGGGAAATCAGTATCTTTCCGTAAATAGAAGCAAACCCCAAAAATAACAAACACGTGCAATCAAATGTGACTCCACCCTCCAACCCGCGGCCTCACTCGCTGCTTCCCTTCCTCCTGCTAGCTCTTCCCCAGCCACCGTGGGCCACCTTGAGGTTCCACAGACGCCCCAGGGATAGCCCTGCCTCTGAGTCATCACCTTGCCCTCCCTCCACCTGGACTGTCTTCCCCTAGGTATTCGCAGAGCTCACTCTTTGAATCTTTACTGGGCCACTGACTCTGACCCAAGTAAATGTCATTTAATCTCAGTGTCATTTAATCCTCCCATCAATCAATCTGTGACTAGCTGCTGTTACTATCTCCATTTCATGCAGGCTCAGAGAAGTTAATCAAGTTGCCCAAGGCACATGGATATTCAATGACGGAGCTAGGACCTGGATCCACACTGCAAATTGAAGAGCCACCGCCTGACAATGCTCAAACATGGTTGGGGCGCACGCCCTGCTCTCCCGAAGTTGCACTTTCACTGGGAAGATGAGATTTGAACACACAAAAGGCTAGCTTGATGGTCTACACAGCAAAGTCAGCCCTCACAGCTCCTGGGAACCCCGTCCTCTTGGATAAGTCATTTCTTACACAGTTGAGCGCTCGACACAGGTGGTAGCCCAGGTTGTTTGATTTTGTTTCTTTGAGACAGGGGCTTGCTCTATTGTCCCGGCTGGAGTGCAATGGCGCGATCTGGGCTCACTGCAATCTCTGCTTGAATCTCAGGTTCAAGCAATTCTCCTGTCTCAGCCTCCCGACTAGCTGGGACTACAGGCACACGCCACCACACCTGGGTAATTTTTATATTTTTAGTAGAGACGGGGTTTCACCATATTGGTCAGGCTGGTCTCAAACTCCTGACCTCAGGTGATCCACCCGCCTCGGCCTCCCAAAGTGCTGGGATTACAGGCATGAGCCACCGCTCCCAGCCCAGGTTTTTAAGCTGTCTGAGATAGCAGTCTGAGCTCCACTGTCTTATAAAATCCCTGTGTGGAGGGACGCTGCCAGTATCATTTGCCCTTGCACAGAATGTCCCCGGGGTTTGAGGTTCTTTGAATTCTCCTGCTTTTCCAGCTCCTTCGAGGCCTTTCTGGCTGTGGTCGCTAGCTCGGCCATAGCACCTCTTCTCTTCACTTGCTGCTTCTAATCTTCTATAGATTCCAGCTGGCTTTAAAATAGATTGTAAAGTGTGAGTCATTAGGTTCTGAGAGAGTGGCAGAGAGAGCCATGCAAATGTTTAGGACAAAGCCAATCTTTCAAAAGATGAAAGGGAGTGACGGAGAAAACCTTAGCTTGGATGTCTGAAGACCTGGGTGCCAATGCTAGCTCTGCCAGTCACTTATCGTGCGGCTTTTACTCACTCCCTTCCCCTCACTAGGTCCCAGTTTCTCCATTTGTAAAACAGGCAATTGTGCTAGACTGGTGGTTTGCATCAATAAAGGAAGAAATGGCTTCTGGTTCGACTTTTTTTTGAGTCAGAGTCTCTCTGTCACCCAGGCTGGAGTAGAGTGGCGCGATCTCGGCTCACTGCAACTTCTGCCTCCCAGGTTCAAGCAATTCTCCTGCCTCAGCCTCCCGATTAGCTGGGATTACAGGCACCTGCCACCACGCCCAGCTAATTTTTGTATGTTTAGTAGAGACGGGGTTTCACCATGTTGGTCAGGCTGGTTTTGAACTCCTGACCTCGTGATCTGCCCACCTTGGCCTGCCTACCTATCCCGAGTAGCTGGGATTACAGGCGTGACCCGCCGTGCCTGGCCTAGATTTACATTTTTTTAAAAGTCAGTAAATGGAAGACTTGCCAATACTCCCTTTGAAAGGGCACTGCCTCCGCAGGCGCGTGGTGGAAGCCTGGCTGGTGGAAGCTGAGGCAGAGTTAGTAGGTCCCAGGGGAGCATAGCCACAGCCCAGTCCCTGAGGCTTATCAATACCGAGACCTCTAGAGTGACTGGTGTCTTCTACACGGTATGAAGAATTTCTAACACCAGGCTAGAAACAGAGAGCAATCTTTGGCTATAGTTAGTGCTGTGGTTAAATTTCAGTCTGTATTTTGATTTTTTTTTTTTCAATTTTTTGAGACAGGGTTTTGCTCTGTCACCCAGGCTGGAGTGCAGTGGCACGGTCATATGCCACTGCGAGCTTGAACTCCTGGGCCCAAGCAATCCTCCCGTCTCAGCCTCCTGAGTAGCTGGGACTACAGGTCTGCATCACCACAGCCAGCTAATTTTTTTTACTTTTAGCAGAGCTCTCGACACATTGCCCAGGCTGGTCCCTCAAACTCCTGGTCTCAAGCAATCCTCTTGCCTCGGCCTCCCAAAGTGCTGAAATTACAAGTGTGAGCCACCACACACAGCTGATTTTGAAATGGATTCAGCCCTAAACTAAGTCTAATACCATTTTTACTCATTATGAAAACCTTCAAACATACAGAAAAGTTAATAGTGCAATTGACACCCTTATAGCTCCACTGAGATTAGAGTGTCGACATTTTGCATATTTGCTTTCCCTCTTTCTCCACATATATCTGTCTCTTCACATATGTACGTATGTGTATATATAGCATGTATATGGTATGCATAGATACACATATACATTTGTATATACACTTTTTTGTTGAACCGTCTGAAAGTTGCAGACATCATGACCTTCCCTCTCTAAATTCTTCTACCTGCACTATGTCCTAAGAATAAGTACATTGCTCCTATGTAATCATAATACTATTATCACACTAGGAAAATTAAGAATAATTCTATAATCCTAACTAATACCCTGTCCATATTCAAATTTCCCCCCACTGGACCAAAAATGTCTTTGTCACGATTTTTCTAACCTGGATCTAGCCATGTTTCCCACATTAGATTTAATTGTTCCATCACTTTATTATCTTTTAATCTAGAAAAGCCCTCTCACCTTTCTCGTGACATAGACTTTTGAGACCAGTTGTCTTGCAGAACGTTGATGGTTTCTTCATGGTGTCTTTCCCCTGCTCCTCCACCCTCCCTCTTTCCTGTAGCCTGCCAGTCACACCTAAAAGAGCCTCAAAGCTTGGTTCGATGCAGGGTAAGCATAATCGGGGAGAAGACTCCGGAGGTGGTACTGTGGCCCTCACCCTGCACCCCGCGCCCCCTCCCCCCCAGGGTACTAGGGGCCAGCTCATCCTTCGATTAGAGGCTGGACCCGAGGAAATGCCATGGTCTCTCCACTGCTAGCATCATTTCTTATTTCTTCCTTCTCCTACAAAGTTTCTTTGCAGAAAATGAACTAGATTGCATCACTTGTCAAATAGGAAAATGTGGATACGTGTCTTGATGTAATACCTGAACATATACTATAGAAAACTTTCACATGTGTTAAACACTAGCTTTATGGTACTGTATTAAAACCAATGACTTGAACTCCATTTTTTTTCTTTTTACTTAGCGTCTTTTTTTCGCCTAGGCCATGCAAAATGCAGAGTCATTGGAAATGTTTCTGGAGGAGTCACACAATTATGAAGCCCCTCACAATGTACAGGGACTTCATGAGTCTGGATAAAGTCTAGGGGACGCTGGACCCGATGATGGATTGTTCCTGGCCAGCTCTAGCACTCGAGGTTTCTAGCATGAGACAAAAGGACGCTGTCACGGCCAACATCTGGCCCCAGGATACTCTAGCTTAGAGATGTCAGTTCAATGGCCTTGAGGCAAATAAACCAGAAGGCTCAGGGCCTTGGGTCCCCATAGACAGATCCTTTCATTCCCTAGTGAAAACTCTGCCACAGTATCCCTAAGCCTGGGGAGGGATAGGCTGTGTGTACCCTGTCTAGGACAGGAGTCGGGGGCAGCAGCTCTCAGGGAGTAGAAAGAGCACCTGGGACTAAGAACTTCCTCAACCACTTACTGCAGAACGCAGGTAAAACAGCTGACTCCCCCAAGCCTCAGTTTTCTCATCTGTAAAATGGGAAGGATAATCCCTCCCTCACAGAGTTATAGTGAGGCTCAGAAGAGACTATGGAGATGAAAACCCCACCTTGGTGCTCCCTGTAGGGTCCAGCCCTGCAGGGTCCCGTGAGTCCCTCTCTGCAGGTGTGGAGATGAGAAACTGTGGAAATAAAAGACACAAGACACAGAGATGGAGAAAAGAGAGTTTGGGCCTAGGAGTCCACTGCTACCAAATCAGGGAGACCAGCAGTGGCCCCGAGGGCCTGGACGCTCTGACTTTTATTGAGTACAAAGCAGGGGGGAGGGTAGGTAGGATGAGGTAATGGTGGCCAGTGATAGGGTGAAGTAAATCACGTGTCTTGGAGACAGGGGCCCAAGACTTTGAAGAAGCCGAGGCAAGGAGAAAACCTAAGGCGTCAGCACTTTTCTCATACTTGTCAAGAAAGAACAAGGTCACTAAGATTTATGTTACCATTACTAATTCTTATCTGCTAAGAAAAAGAGGAACCAGGTGCAGAAGCAGAACTTGAAAGTAGACATGGAACGTGACCGCTGAAGCACAGCACCGCATAGAGACAATTAAGTCCCCGGATGTCTGTGGACCTCCCTGACAGCCGTCAGGCTTATCACAGGAGCCGTCAGGCTTACTCCGCTTGGGAGAGTGGAGTTTTCTCCTCACTCCCCTGAGGAAGGAGACATCTCGGCCATCTTGGACATTTCCTTCCCTACCTGGCTAAACAGCAGGCGCTTTCACAGCGCTGACACTGTCACACAGCCAAGGCGTCCTCCAGCAGCCCTTATGCGGGCGTGACAGATGACTTAGAGCATCTTGCCTTAGGGTCACCTCTTCCCCAATGCCACTTCAGTCCCATACTTCATGACCTGAGACTTACTAGTAAAATTAGAGACTTTATTATTATATGTATCTGTGATTACATATGAATAGCTAAGTGATTATTTATGATTATGTGTAGGAAGAACTATGTAACTATATCTCTCATTCTTTTCTAGTTCTGTATTTATATGGGAACAGGCTGAGGCTTCAGACCCTTGCCTTGGCTCTTGCAGGGTCTCCCACCCACAGCTCCCCAAATTGTGAGACGCTGAGGGGAAACCTCTTAGGGATTACTTCTTTTTCAATCTCTTAGATTTCTTTAAGGAGAAAGTCTTGGTTTGGGACAGCTATATCTTTAACACCTAACACTTGTTCTTCTTTTTACCGAGACGGCAAGCCCAGCGTGCAGTGGGCAATGGTATACAGCCAGAATTCCACAAGGCTGTTTTGTTCGCACTGGGTTTACTTTTATGTGTATCTTCCATTTATGGCAAGCGATACTGAATTTCTGTTTATGGTAGTGGTATCAAGGGCTCTTTTATAATCCACATATATAAGTTAAAACAGTGATTGTGGATATGGGGTTTTCTGAAACAGTGATGAAAATGTTCTAATATTAATTGTAATGGACTTTTGAGACCAGTTATCTTGCAGAATTTTGCAACAAGTCTTGCATAAGTCTGACTATACTAAAAATCATCTATTTTAAAAAGAGGCCATTTAAGGAAACGTATTAAACAAATAATGACACAAAACACAAATGCTTAACAGTCATGAAATTAGGCCAGGCGCAGTGGCTCACGCCTGTAATCCCAGCACTTTGGGAGGCCAAGGCAGGTGGATCACCTTAGGTTAGGAGTTCGAGATCAGCCTGGCCAACATGATGAAGCCCTGTCTCTACTAAAAATACAAAATAATTAGCTAGGCGTGGTGGCGGTCACCTGAAATCCCAGCTACTCAGGAGGCTGAGGCAGGAGAACTGATTTAACCCAGGAGGTGGAGGTTGCAGTGAGCTGAGATCTTGATATTATACTCCAGCCTGAGCAACAAGAGTGAAATTTCATCTCAATTTAAAAAAAAGAAAGCAAAAAAAGACTCATGAAGTTAGAGCTTTGAAGGACTGAGGTCTGTTTAACAAGCAAAGTAGGCCTCTTCCCTCCACTCTGTTTGCAGAAGGGAAGTGCAAGGGTTTGCACTCTGCAGTTGAGATTAAAAGTTTACTGTGACCCTTGAACCTAGAATTCTACATCCTAATCTCATTGAACTCCGGGGTTGGAAGAATCTTTGTGGATCATCTAGCCTAGCCCATCATGAGACAGATGAAGAAACTGAGCCCAGATGGGGCTCACTGAAGTTACCCAGCAGACCTCTGATGGAGATGGGGCTAGGACCAGGTCTTGAGCTATCACTGCACTGCCCATGACATTCTTGCCCAGCCTGGCCCGCCTGCTGTCCTAGGAGCCTGAGAGCAGGAACAAGGACAACTCCTATCTGCATCTAGCACCCTGAGTTCCTGGCTCCCAAATGTATCATCTCCCCTAGGCTATGAGATAATTCTGCAAACTCTAACCCCACCCCCACCCCTGAAGTCTTAAAGAAACCTCAAAGCCACACTCCCTCTTCCTTCTGTCTCCATGACCTTAAGGCAGGTCACAGAGGCAGGATGGCATTGCATTCATTTATTCCTTCATTCATTCCGCAGGTAAAGACTGAGTCCCTACGATGCTACGTCTAGGGGCAAACCACCATGAGCAAACTCCAGCCTCCCAGAGCTCAGAATCCGGCGGGGGAGACACGCACTAACCCAATGATCACAATGTGAACATATAACTACCATAAATGGGAACCGAGAGGCATTATGAAAGAATGTGACAGTGACCTAGAATACGGGGTATGGCCAGAAGGAGAAGCTGTGTGAGAGGAGGCCTGGGGGTGTCTAAGCTGTCCTGGCCCTGCTATTTCTTCTGCACAGAGACTTAGCTCTTCCCAGGCCAAAACCCTTAGCCCACCCCTCACCACCCCGATGGCTGTGGTCACTTCCTCCCCGCCTCCCCCACTTCCTTCCAAACAGTCCTATTGCCTTGCATCCGTTCAGTAGCAGATCGTCCCCTCCATGTGTCAGGCCCCTGCCAGGTGCTGGACGCTCTTATCAGTTAGGGTTCCCCCAGAGAAAGAGAATCGGTGGAAGATATAGACTAAGATTCATTGCAAGGAATTGGCTTATACGATTAGGGGGGCTGCAGGAGCAAGGGTACAATCGGCAGAGCAGGTGCTCGGGAAGGAGGGCTAGAGCTGCTGCCCGCGGAGGAATGACTGCATCAGGGAAACCTCAGTTCTATTCTGTAAGCTTTTCAACAGAATCAGGCCCACCCAGATTATCTAGGAAAATCTCCCTTAATTTCAATGGATTAGAGATTCAATCACACCTACAAGATACTTTCCAGGTTTTTTTTTGTTTTTTTTCTTTGAGACGGAGTCTTGCTATGTCGCCCAAACTGGAGTGCAATGGCGAGATCTCGGCTCACTGCAACCTCTGCCTTCCGGGTTCAAGCGATTCTCCTGCCTCAGCCTCCTGTGTAGCTGAGATTACAGGCGCTCACCATCACACCTGGCTAATTTTTTGTATTTTTAGTACACACAGGGTTTCATCATGTTGGCCAGGCTGGTCTTGAACTCCTAACCTTGTGATCCACCTGCCTTAATCTCCCAAAGTTCTGGGATTACAGGTGTAAGCCACTGTGCCCGGCCTACTTTCACAGGTATTAACACCTAGATTAATGCTTGATTGATCACTGGGGACTGTAGCCCAGACAAACTGGCACATCCAAAGATCATCACAGACACACAGAATCAAGAGAAGTTGGAGAACAGGGTGGACAGGACTGGCAATCACAGAATTATCTTGGGCAGGCTGGAGGCTGGTGATTGTCAAACATCCCCATGTTAAATTTTATTCCACTCCAGTAGCTAACATTTATTGAATGCTTACTCCATGCTAGACACCATTCTAAGCACTTTTGCAAAAGTCCTCACAAAAAGCAGTTTATGGATTAGGAGACTCAGGCACAGAGTGTTTAAGTGATTTCCTGAAAGTCACATAGCAAGAAAATGGTAGAACCAGGAATCACACTCCATTGGATGCCAGAGTCTGAACTCGTGACTCATGACTGCTCTGCAGTGCTGTCTCCATTTGTCACCTTATTTGTGCCAGAAGAGGCTGAGCAGTTTGTCAGCACCTCTTCATCCTCAGGGATCTTTTTTGTTTTTGTTTTTGAAACAGTCTTGCTCTGTTGCCCAGGCTGGAGGGCAGTTGTGTGATCTCAGCTCACTGCAACATCTGCTTCCCAGGTTCAAGTGATTCTCCTGCCTCAGCCTCCCAAGTAGCTGGGATTACAGGCACACACCACCACTCCCAGCTAATTTTTGTATTTTTAGTAGAAACAGGATTTCACCATATTGGCCAGGCTAGTCTTGAACTCCTGACCTCAAGTGATCCACCCACCTCAGCTTCCCAAAGTGCTGGGATTACAGGCGTGAGCCACTGCACCCAGCCATCCTCAGGGATCTTCTGAGGAAAGGGCTGTGATTGTCTCTATTTTACAGGTAAAGATATGGAGGCCTAGAGAGGCAGCTTATTGCAGCTTTTCATGGTGGCAGAAACAGGACTCAAGCCTTCATCTGATGGATGACAAAGTCCAGGCTTTTCTGTCTCTAAAATAGAAGTGAAAAAGCCCTTCTGCTGGGTGGCTCCAGGGAATGAAAAAAATCAACACAAGACAACACAGTGAAATTAGGAGGCCCGGGGCCAGGTGTCATAGAAACAGACACACAGGAACAGAGGGGAAAGCCACATTCAGCCTGGGCTGGGGCAGCCAGGGCAATGCTGTAGGAGGATGAGATGCCTGAGCTGAGTCCCAAGGGGAAGAATGATATTCCAGGCACAGGGCAAGCTTGGGCAAAGGCATGGGATGAGAGAAGCAGGGAACAAGTGTGGCCTCCAAACACAGGAAACCCCCATTACACAGAGGTTAGCATCCCAAGCCAGTGGATAAGATAAAAATCAAGTAGGGGATGGCTGGGCTCGGTGGCTCATGCCTGTAATCCCAGCACTATGGGAGGCCAAGGCGGGCGCATCACCTGATGTCAGGAGTTCGAGACCAACTGGCCAACTTGGCGAAAGCCCGTCTGCACCAAAAATACCAAAATTAGCTGGACATGGTGGTGTGCGCCTATCGTCCCAGCTACTCAGGAGGCTGAGGCAGGAGACCTGCTTGAACCCAGGAGGTGGAGGTTGCAGTGAGCCGAGATTGCACCACTGCTCTCCAGCCTGGGTGACAGAGCGAGACTCCATATCAAAAAAACAAAAAAAACACGTAGGGTCAAAGTTGTCCGTGAAGCTCTCTTGAATTTCCCAAATAGTTTAATAATACAACACAGACCAACTGCAGGAACGCCACATTCCCTCTCCCACATAGACTCACTCCGGGCATCAGCTCATGGAGGGGAAGCTGGTGGGACCATCCTAGCTATTTAAACCCTACTTTTCTCTACCCCAACCCCTGGGCCCGGGTTGGAGGTAAGGGGGACAGAGCATGATGGGTGAACCTCTGAGGAGGTTCCACGTCTCATTTGGGGGTCTGCTCGGAGTTGGTGTGACTGGGGTGCTGTGCAAGGCAGAGCCTGGTAGGGATGCGGCACCAGTGGGGCCAGCTCAGAGGTCCCGCTGGATCAGAACCACCTGAGAAGCCTTTAAAATCCCCCGCCCCCTCCCAACCCGCCACCACCCCCAACAGCTCCCATTTACTTAGTTTAGAGCAGTGGTTCTCACTGGCAATATCTGGAGACATTTTCCCAATTTTTTTTTTTTTTTTTTGAGATGGATTTGCACTCTGTCACCCAGTCTGGAGTGCAGTGGCGCAATCTTGGCTCACTGTAACTTCCGACTTCCTGGTTCAAGCAATTCTCCTGCCTCAACCTCCCGAGTAGCTGGGATTACAGGCATCCACCATCACGCCTGGCTAATTTTTGTATTTTTAGTAGAGATGGGATTTCATTGTGTTGACCAGGATGATCTCAATCTCCTAACCTCATGATCTGCCCGCCTTGGCCTCCCAAAGTGCTGGGATCACAGGCATGAGCCACCGCACCCAGGCCTGGAGACATTTTTCATTGTCAACAGGGATGGGGGTGCTACCGGCATCTTGGGTAGAGGACGAGGATGCTGCTAGACATCCTACAAGCAAAGGGCAGCCCTGCAACAGAGAAGCACCCAGCCCCAAACGCTGGTACTGTGGAGGCTGGGAAGCCCTGTGCTAGGATGAGGCCCCAGCTTCCAGAGTGTGCTGTAGGCCATAGGGAGCCACTGGTTTGTGTCCTGGGAAGATCTGTCTAGGACCGCAGTAGAGAAAGTCTGGATAATTTCCCACCTGGATGGGAGCTGGCAATTGCCCCACTGGCTCATCAGCTCCTGTGCAAACCGCTGTGCAAACTGCACTCCAGGCTCCAGCATTTGAGGAACTTCTTGCCGGTTTAACCCTGCCCTTTACCCTTCCCCCAGTCCCCAGCCCTGCTCTGGCCAGCAGTTCCTGCCCTCAGAGAGGTCAAATGCCTTGCCTAAGGTGGCACAGCTAGTGAGTGGCAGAGCTGGGTCAGGGCTGTAAGGGACTTGCCGAGGTGAGGGGGCTCATGCAGGGCCACACAAAGGACCTGTCTGCCCGAAGCCTCCCTGGCCACCAAAGCCAGGGCCAGCCCACCTGAGGTGAGGAGCCAGTCTGGCTACAAGAGGCTGCAGGAAGGTAAGAGACAGAGTGAAGAGAGGCCTGAGAAAAAAATAGGGACAGAGGGGGTGTGCCCATGGGAAGCAAGAGAAGCCGTGGGGGTGAGGAGGATTCCAGGACGAGAGAAGATAACCCGTGTGTGCGAGTGTCTGTGCCTGTGCACATGTATGTGTGTGTGCCTGAGTGTGCCTGTGTGTGTGCGCGAGGTGTGTGCCTTGCTGTGTAACAACCCTCTTCATTCAGAGCCAGGTTGCCAGGCACCTGTCAAGTAAACTAACTTCCCCAGCTTCTCAGGACGGTTCCACATGGAAACCATGGGCTGAGGCACGTGACGCTCCGCCATGGAATTAAAGGGCACCACTGGCAAATAAAACAGTCCATGTCTTTATCTTGCTTTTTTACTTATTTATATATATATATATATATATTTTTTTTTTTTTTGAGACGGAATTTTGCTCCATTGCCCAGGCTGGAGTGCAATGGCGCGATCTCAGCTCACTGCAACCTCCACTTCCTGGGTTCAAGTGATTTTCCTGCCTCAGCCTCCCAAGTAGCTGGGATTACAGGCACCTGCCACCACACCCAGCTAATTTTTGTAGTTTTAGTTGAGACGGGATTTCACCATGCTGGCCAGGCTGGTCTCAAACTCCCAACCTCCCTGCCCTCCTTGACCTCCCAAAGTGCTGGGATTACAGGCATGAGCCACACGTCCAGCTGTCTTTACCTTTCTTAGTTGAGTTAAACCTGTCTCCCCTGCCCCCTCTGCTTGCTTTTATCAGTCATTGTTGGGTTCTGCCCGGCTCCATTGCATCCTGTGGAAACTCCGGAGCTTTGTCCTTATAATAGCAGGGAGGGGACAGGACCACATCCGCGGTGGGCTCTGTTGCCTCTTTGGCTACACAAAGCTGCTGACCAGCCCAGATATGCCCCTCACACCCTCGGGGTGGGGGTGGGCTGGGCCTGCCCAGTGAGCCCCTGTCTGCTGCCCTGAGTCTGGGCGCAAAGCGGTCCACCCCTGTGCACCACCATCTGTGAACCGGCACCCCCACCACCCCCTAGGCTTCCAGGCTTCCCACCTCCCCCAGAAAGGACCAGTCTACATTTCCTAGCCAAGCTCCCACGTCTCTTCTCTTCTCCCTTAGCTCCCTTTGGACAACTCCATTTTACTTTTTTGATGGGCTAAATCTTCCCCAAAGTACCTGCCTTGGAAACGTAAGTAGGGCAGCCCTCAAGACTCAGCGATGGCATTACCTCCCTGGTTCTCTTCTCACTCACTCGGATGAGAAGAACCCAGACTCCAGAGCTCAGACCTCGACAGATTTCTCCATTCTCTCCAGGAAAGGTGGGGAGTGAGGCTAAAGGCTGGAGCACAAAGGAGAAAAAAAGCACAGCTGATTTCTCCCCTGGCCACTGCCCCTCCAACAAGCAGGAAAGGCAGGTGTGTCTTTGCTGCAGAGACTCCCTGGCACCTGTTCCTGGCTCCAGGGCAATGCTCAGGAAAACTCCAAGTGTGAAGGGGGCAGGCCCTGTCTGTGAGCCCCCAGGGGGGCTGTGCAAGTTCTCTGGCCTGTGGGTGATCACTATCAGCTTGCTTCATCTCAGCTGTGGGGACATCCTGGCTGCTTCCTCCAGCTCCACTGAGTTCCCCACAGCTTACTTGCACCCGCTGGCAGGAGGAGTGTTCCTGAGGATCCTGGAGGTCCCACCTGGTGGTGGCCCAGGGACAGGGAGGGCTACAAAGACCAGGACTGCAAATCCTCCCTGCACCCTTGGGGGGGAGTTTGAGTCTGCAAAGTGGGAGTGAAGCTGCAGGGTGTGGGACTGTTCTGAGCTCAAGGGGAGGCTCCAGGCCCACCCCTGCAGGTGCCCACACAGGGTTGGATGGCCCAAGGGAAGTACTGGGCTGTTGAGGCAGCCAGCTGAAGAGCTGAAGCCGCTTCACAGGTGGGGGAAGTCCCCCACCCCAATATATGCAGCTGAGGAAGGAGAAAGGTGGTGTCCCTGGGGGCTTCCCCCGAGGGTAACACTCCAGTCAAGGTGCTCAGCCACTATAATGAAACAAAAGCCCCCAGGACTTGATTTCTAGATCAGATCTATCATTCAGCAGCCTGTGACTTAGGCAGCTTGCTTCCTTCTCCTCTCGGCCTTAGCTTCTCTATCTTCAAAATAAGAGACTGGTCCCTCCCACCTCCAAGCATGGGCCAGGGACCAGCATCTTTGGCACCACCTGGGAGCTTATTAGAAACGCAGAATCTCAGGCCAGGTCCAGTGGCTCATGCCTGCAATTCCAGAGCTTTGGGAGGCTGAGAGGAGGATCTTTTGAAGTCAGGAGTTCGAGACCACCTGGGCAACATAGCACAACCTTGTCTCTACTAAAAATAAAAAATGTTGATATGCAACAAGATCTATAAAAGGGAAAAAAAGGCTGGGCATGGTGGCTCATGCCTGTAATCCCAGCACTTTGGGAAGCCAAGACAGGTGGATCACAAGATCAGGAGTTCGAGACCAGCCTGGCCAACATGATGAAACCTCATCTCTACTAAAAATACAGAAAGAAGCCAGGTGTGGTGGTGGGCACCTGTAGTCCCAGCTACTTGGGAGGCTGAGGCAGGAGAATTGCTTGAACCTGGGAGGCAGAGGTTGCAGTGAGCCAAGATCGTGCCATTGCACTCCAGCCTGCGTGACAGAGGTTTAAAAGAAAAACTAGCTGGGTATGGTGGTATGCACCTATAGTCCCAGCTACTCAGGAGGCTGAGGCAAGAGGTTCATCTGAGCCCAGGAGTTGGAGGCTGCAGTGAGCTATGATGATGCCACTGCTCTCCAGCCTGGGCCATAGAGCAAGGCCCTGTCTCTTAAAAAAAATAAATGCAGAATCTGAGCCCCACCCTACATGGGCTGAGTCAGTCTGCCACTTAACAAGATTTTTAGGCTGCTCATGTGCTCTGTCAAATTTGAAAAGTACTGGACCAGGTACTTAGGAATCTTTTCGGCATGCCTGGCTAATTTTTGTATTTTTAGTAGAGACAGGGTTTCCCCACGTTGGCCAGGTTGGTCTCGAACTCCTGACCTCAAGTGATCCACCTGCCTCGGCCTCCAAAAGTGCTGGGATTACAGGCATGAGCCACCGCACCCCACAGGTACCTAGGAAGCTTTAGTGGTCCCCTTCTAAAATGCTACCTCACCAACCTATGCAGAGCCCGGTGGGGAGAGCTGGATGCCTTTCTCTGCTCGCGTAAGCCCCATTTCTCCCTACTACATGGCCCCACTGTGCCAAGCCATAAATGCCATGGCAATCCTTCCCGGCATGAGGGCTTCCTGAGACCATCAATCTTCCTGCGTCTCTGTGCAGTTTGTTTCAGGAGCAACCATCCTGGTCATCTCAGCAAACTGCACCGTTCCCTGGGTGAGTTTCACAGACATTGCCTCTGCCTCCGGGCACAGCTTATCCTGGAAGACCTTACATGAAAGTGGTTGTTTGTGGGGCCCTTCCACGGGATGGTGGGTGAATGGGGAGGGGCCTTTGTCTGCAATCCTACCCACTGGCGGGTCTGAGCTCTGACCATCCTCCCGTCCTATCGGAGCCTCCTGCATCTAACTTGAGTCTGGTTCTAGTCTCTTCTCCTTTACCACAGCTCCTCCCTGCCTTCCATACAGCCTGGACTCAGCAAATCACCCCTAACTGGGTAGGTTGGATGCAGATCCAAATAGCGTTAAACTTGCCAGACCTCCTGCTTAGACCTTCAGAAAGGGGACTCCATCCCCACCAGAGCCTTCTGTTTTGAACCTGGGGAACTAGAATCCTAGCACTGCTGTAACAAATTACCATATACCAGGTAGCTTAAAACAATAGAAACGTGGCAGAGCCTGGTGGATCATGCCTGTAATCCCAGCACTTTGGGAGGCCGAGGCTGGTGGCTCACTTGAGGTCAGGAGTTCAAGACTAGCCTGGCCAACATGGTGAAAACCCGTCTCTACTAAAAATACAAAAATTAGCCAGGTATGGTGGGGGGTGGGGTGCCTGTAACCCCAGGTACTCAGGAGACTGAGGCAGGAGAATCGCTTAAGCCCGGGAGGCAGAGGTTGCAGTGAGCTTAGATGGTGCCACTGCACTCCAGCCTGGGCAACAGAGTGAGACTCCGTATCAAGAAAAGAAAAAAAAAAAAAAAAAAACAGAAATGTGTAGTCTATGATTCTGGAGACTGGAAGCCCAAGGTCAAGGCACTGGCAGGATGGAGTTCTCCCTGAAGGCTGTAGGGGAGAATCCGTTCCAGCCTCTTCCCAGCTTCCAGTGGTTGCCGCAACTCTTGCTGTTCCTTGGCTCACAGACACATCCTGCCAGCGTCCGCCTCTGTCATCAGGGGCTGTTCTCCCTGTGTCCCTTCCCTTCTTCTAAAGATGCCACTCATAATCCATAAGATGACTTCACCTTAACTCAACCACATCTGCAAAGGCCTATTTCCAAATAGATCCCATTCACAGGTACCAGGGTTAAAGCTTCAACATATCTTTTGGGGAGATACAATTCAACCCACAAAAGATGGCAAATAGCTTTTCTACCGATGTGATCCTGGTGGGTTCTGAGGACTGACGGATGTTGTTTGCCATGGGCTCGGCAGGAAGAAGTGGCCACATGTGTTTCTGGCTATGCCCCTGAAACAAATCCGTCTTCTGGCTATTAAGGCTGACGTCGCAGCCTCTGTGGCCATGGGCTTCCGCAGGTGGAGCAGAGCTGCTCTCATCTTGGCCACTGGTTCCTGGCTCCTAAGGCAGGTCAGTGGTTCCTCCAGGATCAAAAGCCTGCGAAGGAAGCCCGTGACACAGAGGGCATGTGAGCCGGCACCCTCCTCTTCCAGCTGGGTAGTAACATGGGCTCTGGTCTCCTTGGCAGATGAAGGTTGGCACAGGGCTGAACTTGGTCACCTCACTGTGGGCCAGCCTCGGAGTGTATGCCTTCATGGCTGAACTGGCTGCCAGCAGCAACTATACCCAACTGAGAGTCTCAGACCCAGAGAACCAGCATCCACTCTGTGGGCACCGTTTGATCCTAGAAACCACTACCAAGAGATGTCTTCTTATTCTCTATTACCAAAGTGAAAATGGGGAGTGGGATTTTGTTTTTTAGATGGAGTCTCGCTCTGTCACCCAGGCTGGAGTGCAGTGGCATGACCTCTGCTCACTACAACCTCCGCCTCCCAGTTCAAGCGATTCTCCTGCCTCAGCCTCTAGTAGCCGGGAGTACAGATGCATGCCACCACACTCAACTAATTCTTTGTACTTTTAGTAGAAACGAGTTTTCACTGTGTTAGGCTGGTCTCGATCTCCTGACTTTGTGATCCACCTGATTTGGCCTCCCAAAGAGTTGGAATTACAGGCATGAGCCACCGCACCTGGCCAATGTTTTTTTTTCCTTTTACAGATAGAGCCTCACTAAGTTGCTCATGCTGTCCTCAAACTCCTGGGCTCCGGCAATCCTCCTGCCTCAGCCTCCTGAGTGACTGGCACTCCAGGCAGGTGCCATGACACCCAGATTTTGGGAGTAGGGTTTAAGTGCTTTAGCAATTAGCTCCAGAGCCCCAAGGCAGAACCCCACCAGGATCTAACGGCCCCAGGTACTTGCCACTGGACTAGTTTTTCCCGTGTTGATGCTGATGTGTTGGCTGTTTAGGACGCCAAGGTAGGAGGATCACTTGAACCCAGGAGTTTGAGACCAGCCTGGACAACCTGGTGAGACCCAATCTCAACAAAAAAAATATTAAAAAAAAAAAATTAGCTGGGCCTGGTGGTGCACGCCTGTAGTCCCAGCTACCTGAGAGGCTGAAGTGGGAGGACTGCTTGAGCCCATGAGTTCAAGGCTGAAGTAAGCTATAATCACACCACTGCACTCCAGCCTGGGCAACAGAGTGAGCCTCTGTCTCTTTAAAAATAATAATAATTTGCATGGAGTAAGATATTCCAGCTGCTTGTCTCCTATCAAGGACGTTCCCCTCCAAGGGAATATAGGTCAAGGGGACATTAGGAAGACGGCCAACATGAGGATACCTAAGATTTATCAGTGAGTCCTGCCTTCTGGCTGGGGCCACTGAGGTCAGATCTTTTCAAAGACATGTGATTATGTCATGAGATTGCTACTAGGGACCTGGTTGTGGCAAAATTGGGACTGGGAATACTGGGGGAGGAGTTTCCTCTGCTCATATCCTAGGGAAAGAGAGGAAAGGAGAAACACTGTCTTCAGTTGGGTCCGACACACCTTGCAGGAGCGAGAGACACACTGCCCATGGCTGCCCCCATCTTGACCATTTCAGTGACATGGCTGCCCAGAATCCCCAACCTGCCCCTGTAGCCTGGGGTCCCTGAATGGCCCCAAGACTCAACTTCCTGCCCATGACCTCACCTATAACTGACCTTCACACAGCCCCTCTCCATGCTTTCCTAACGGGTAGAGGACAAATCATTCCTCCCAGGCCCCCATGACCCTCCTCCACTGTGTCCACCTTCTACATCCACACCTCTCCCTCTCCTCTGGCTCCAGAAACTCAAGTCCCAGAGACCCCATGTCCCTTTCTGACTGTGGGCTCCCCTCTCTTCCCGTGTACAGCGACAATCTTCTATATGGACTCTATCTCCTCCCCTCCCATCTTCACAGACCTCAAGCCCTCTCAGGGCGGCCGCCAGTAGCTTACTGCCAAATACACTACACGCTTTTCCGTGTATTTTCTTACTTGACCCTTCTGTACTTTTTTGCTGCTGGATGTCAGTCTGAATGGCTGACCACATGGGGCTTGGAATTGGATGGGTCTGAATCCCAGCTTTAACTTACCAACTGTGTGGCTTTGGACAAGTACCTATTTTTCTGAACCTCGGTTTCATTTTCTGTGAAATGGGGCTAACCATAGTACCTATCTAATAAGGCAACTAAGATCAAAATAAGCACATAACAGGTCCCCAATAGATGGCAGGTCACTCCGCTTCTAGAAAGCTTCCCTTCTTGCCAGGTGCGGTGGCTCACACCTGCAATCCCAGCACTTTGGGAGGCTGAGGTGGGTGGATCACAAGGTCAGAAGATCAAGACCATCCTGGCCAACATGGTGAAACCCCGTCTCTACTAAAAATACAAAAATTAGCCAGGCGTGGTGGCACATGCCTGTAATCCCAGCTATTCGGGAGGCTGAGGCACGAGAATCTCTTGAACTAGGGAATCGGAGGTTGCAGTAAGCCAAGATTGCCCCACTGCACTCCAGCCTGGCAACAGAGCAAGATTCCATCAAAAAGAGAGAGAGAGAGAGAAAGAAAGAAAAAGAAAGAAAGAGGGAACGCAAGCTTCTTATTGAATCCCTTGCCCAAGGTCTCACATTAGCAGATAGTATATCACTGATTCTGAAGGAAATGACACAACCCAGACACCTATAGGAGAAAGAGGACTATCCAGCCACTGACGAACATGCAGAGAGCAACGCTTCCTGGTTCCCACCTCTGTCACATGACGGCCTATTGCAGAATGCATATCCCAGTAACTGGGAGATTCCAAAAGAGTGACCATATGTCCCTGTGGCATAGACGTAGTTTACACCCAGTGTCCCATCTAAACAGATGTTCCTGTTTGGAGGATAGATTATATCCCTGTAATCCCTGAGATAGTCACTCTCTACACACAGGCAGCTCCAGAGACTTGTGACACACGGCCACCAGGTGGCGGCGTGGCATCGAGCACTGAACTTAAGCACCCGCTCTGGGCGAAGAAATCAGGAGTGCCCGGCCAAGCAGATACCAGTCTCAGATATTTACAGGCACCTGCTAAGGCTGCTAGTACCAGTGGGGTCAGCTCCAAATTCAGAAAGATATTTATTTGCAGAATGGAACAGAATTGGTCAAGGAGGGAACAGCTGGGAATGTCAGGGTTCAGAGACACTAAGCTGGGACCTTTGGGCTTCCGTTGACATCCGCCCCTCCAGTTGTGGTTACCCTGAGCTCTCCTCACTCCAGGCACTAATCATGGCCTTTGGGGCATTTCGAGATTATTCCACATGAGTGATTAGTCTTATATCACCAACAGGCTTGTGTGGCCTGTGCTGCTTGGTGGACAGATCAGAAACACTTGGGAGCCTGGGGCAGGCTAAAAATTTGGCCCCCTTCCAAATTGATAATCAAATATGTCTAATTTCAACTGAGTGAGGATAGCAAGACGCCATTTTCTCATTAATAAAAGTCATAACCCCCTTTCTTTTTTTTTTTCTTTTTTCTTTTGGAGACGGAGTTTCACTCTTGTTGCCCAGGCTGGAGTGCAATGGAGCAGTCTCAGCTCACCACAACCTCTGCCTTCCGGATTCAAGCCATTCTCCTGTCTCAGCCTCCTGAGTAGCTGGGATTACAGGCATGCATCACCACATCTGGCTAATTTTGTATTTTTAGTAGAAACGGGGTTTCTCCACATTGGTCAGGCTGGTCTTGAACTCCCGACCTCAGGTGATCCACCCACCTCGGCCTCCCAAAGTGCTGGGATTACAGGCATGAGCCACCGGGCCCGGCCATAACCCCCTTTCTTCATGTTCAAAATGGAGATGTATTACACACACCAACAGGACTCTAATGGATTTGGAATGCTCTTTCCTGATTCTTCCTCGACTCATAACTGAGGAGCATTGCTCACCCTCTCCCTCATTTGTAAATAGCAGAAGTTACCATAGAAGCAATAACAAGTCTCATTCTAGATTTATTTATCGCTTGTTTTCAGGCGTTTGTGGTTGCAGCAAGAGTCTCACTTGGCTGCTGAGGCTGGTGTGCAGTGATGAGATCATAGCTCACCACAGCCTCAAACTCCCAGGCTCAAGTAATCCTCCAGTCTCAGCCTCCCAAGTAGCTGGGACTACAGGTGGACAACTTTTTAGGAGATATTTTTTTAAGGCTTGCAAATGCCTTCTTGGTAAACAGTCCTTTGCAGTGCATTAATTGGTTTCAGAATTCAGGCTGCCCAGCCACTCTCACTGCAGGGGCTGCCAGCAGGCTGGTCTCAGACCTAGGCTGGCCAGTAGATGCAGCAACTTGCAATGCACATTGCAGAAATACCCCCACAGAGGTAGGCTTGTGCTGGGGAGGAGTAGTTTTTCTTTCTACTTAGGGGTATTGTCTATTTTGGCAAAAGGGACACCAATTTCATTTCCACGAGCTATGTGAGAACCTGCAGGTGGAAACCTGAATTAACATGCAGCAGATTTCTGATGAATTTCTGTGGTGTTTCGGTGTTCCTCTGATTAGTGTATCGGGAAACTGCCCACCTGGCCAACTCATCAATCCCCTTTAACTGGCCTCCTCCAGGAAATCCTCCTTGACATTCTCTCACCCTTGGGAGCAGATGGGGCTGATAGGGTTTCAGCTGGCAAAACCCTATCAGATTCACCACTGCACCTAGCTTGCCTTACTGGGCTATCTGTATATAGACTCAATCTTATCTCTCCAGCTGGACTCAACACAGTTTGGAGGACGGCGTCTGCATCTTACACTTTTTTGTGGTCCCTATGATACCCAGCATACGCCAGGCAACAAAGGAAGTCTATTCGAATCAATTCTTACTTGTTGACTGATACCAAATCCTTTTAGAGAGTACTCAGGAACCAATTCCTTGAACAAACTCCTAAGTATGGACCTGACGTCCCCCTAACACTCATCATACCTTGCCCACTGATTCTTTTGCATTCTTTATTTCAAGAAAAAGTGGGAATTCTTAACTCTGATTCTCTAGAAATTCCCACCACAATGTGAACTTGTCCTCATCCAGAAAGTAATTTTACATAATCATAACAACTAGAACATGGTAATGTTAGAATTCTCTCCAGGAATCGTTACCGGAAGTTTTGCCCCCTTGATGTTTGTTTCATGACCATTCATCTGACAATTATTTATTGAACAACTACCAAGCACAGACAGTCCTCAACTTAAGCTGGTTCAACTTGGGACTTTTCAACCTTATGGTGGGTTTATTGGGATGTAACCCCATCATAAGCTGAGGAACACCTGTACTGCTTTGGGTTTGGGGAATATAGGAACGAACAAAATGGGGGCGGAACCTGTCATAGGGAACTGACATTCTAGTCAGTGGGAAATGGACAAGTGAGCTATATTAACATATTGTGACTAAAGAACAAGGAAAAGCTCATCCATCCAAACTGCCTCTGATGAAGCAATAGTGCTATGATGGGCATTGTCCTTACCAATCATATTTGCCCCAGAAAAGGGTGCAAAAATGACAGTAAGACTTTCCCCCTTGAGATAGACATCTGCTTGTTAGTAAATAATTTCTGTACCAGTTGCTATGTCACAAACCACCCCAAAACTTTCTGGTGTAAAACAATCGTATTATCATGCTCATAGATTTTATAGCCCAGAACTTGGACAAAGCAGAGCAGGGAAAGGTAATCTCTGCTCTGTGGTCTGGAACCTCTGCTGGGAAGAATCCAAGTTGGGAGTGATGTTATGAGTTGGACCTAGAATTATCTGGAAGCATCTTCACTCATGCCTGGCAGATGATGCAGGCTCTCAGCCAGGACCTCAGCTGGGCTGTGAGCTACAACACCTTCACAGGCCTCTCCATGTGGGATGATTGGGACTTCCTCACAACATGGTGGCTGAGTTCCAAGAGCTAGCATCCTGTCTACGAAAGCCAGATAGAAGCTCATAGCATTCTATGATCTAGCCTCAGATGTCACATGGCAGGCTGAGTGTGCAGTGGCTCATGCCAATCTTGGCATTTTGGGAGGCTGAGGCAGGAGGATGGCTTGAGGCCGGGAGTTCTAGATCAGCTTGGGTAATATAGCAGGACCCTCTGCAAAAAAAAAAAAAAAAAAAAAAAAAAAAAATTGTAATTATCAGGTGTGGTGGTGTACACCTATAGTCCCAGTTACTCAGGAGGCTAAGGCAGGAGGATTGCTTGAGCCCAGGACTTTGAGGCTACAGTGAGCTATGATAACACTGGGCTGGGCAACAGAGTAAGACTCTGTCTCTGAAAATAAAATGAAGAAGTCCCATGGCAACAGTCCTGCCATACTTGGCCAGGGCAATTACACAGATCATGCAGGTTTGAAGTTGAGGGGGATGTAGACCCCACTACTGGAGGGAAGAGGGCATCTAGGTCACATGGTAAGAAAAGCATATGGATAGGAGATACAGTTGAGGCCAACTTGGGAAAGCGCAGCGTCCTACCCCACCTGTGTCTAATTTCCAAACAAGCGAGGTATCTAGATCTACCCAGCGTCATCTTGAAAGCAGAGAGCGAAAGCCACTCAAGCAGAAGATATTATCTGGGTGTTGTATAATCTTTGGTTTAAAGCAGAGAATAAAAGAGCAGCAGAATAACACTTCAGTTGATCAGCCCTGCCCTGTAGGGAAGGTATTTGTAATGATCTGAAATTTCTGGCTTATTTTCAAAGAATACAAAAACTAGGCCTAGGCTAGAGAGGAGGCTCATTCTTGATTTAGGTCAAGTGCCTAAAACACAGAGGCAGAGCAGCGTGGGTGAAACTGTCCACACTTTGGAAGCAGAGTGCTAGATTTAAACCCTCACCGTGCACTTACCAGCTGCCTATCCCTGGGCAAATTTCTCCACCTCTGAAAAATAGAGCAGCCATGCTAACTTCCTCAGTTGCTGTGAGAATTAAATGCGGGTAATATCTGCCAAAACTTTTGTAGCTACACTGGAAAGAATCTCGATCATTTAAACCACCAGTGGAACTGATCCATTTTTATGATGTTTAATTCACCGCAATAAAATCAAGACTGCTGACCGTTCTCGTGTCCTGAAAACTTACCATAAGTGACGTACTTTTCAATTGGTAAACATGGAAATGGGCCTTTTTGGGGGAGTGATCTGCTTGTTTCTACAATTGCCCTTTGGGAGAACACGCCATGGCATTTGAGATCCAGAAGAATGAGGCTTATTGATCCAGTGGGGTCCAGGAGCTGCTCCGTCCTTGGGGGGTTCATGTTCTGTCTCCTCCATGAGAACAGAGAAGAGAGACTGTTGACTCAGGGGAGGGCTCATCTCACCAACCTAGCATCATATGAACCCACTGAATCAGATTTGTGGCCAGTTTTGGTCACCACTAGAGTGTCAGAGAAACTCAGTGGTAGAGAAAGCAGAGATTTTCCCTACCACATGGTCAAGAGGAACCGAGGAACCAAGAAGCCAGAAACCAAGCTGATCATGCTTCAGCGAAGGTCTCTCATAATTTGCTCCTGGTACGCTCCTCCTTGGTCACCAAGGTCTCCAGGGGTTGCCATCAAGATAAAGCCGCCATATTGATTAGAAGGGATGACCATCACTTAAGCAGATCTCGCACTGTGTAAGGGCCAAAGCTTTAGAGGAAATGAGAGAATAGGGAGAAGTGAACAGAGAGGAAGCCAAATATTAGAGGAAATGAGAGAATAGGAATACGTGAACAGAGAAGAAAGGAGGGGAAGTGACTCACTGTGAAACTCTGTGCTTATCCAGGTCTTAGGAACTGAGAGTCCACGTGCGGGGGTGTAAGTATGAGTGCCTACCCATCCGTCTGTCCGTCTTGTCTAAGCTCTTCTTCCATACACAGGGATGAAGCCCGCAGCTTTCACCCACTGGCAACATACGCACAGGGCCTGTAGCTCTCCCATCTCAATGCAGCTCCATGAAGCTGAGATGACTCACAGCCAGGGAATAGGGGCCAGATTCTGAGTTGAGAAGTCCTGAGTTCAAGTCCTGTGACTTAACATTTGGGCAACATTCAGCAAGTCATATAGCCCCTCCGAGATGCCATCTCCTCACCTGTAAAATAGGGGAATTCATTCTTGCTCAGCCTTCTCAAAGGATAATTTTCAGATTCAGGTGTTTATGATCTGTGCCCCCAAGATGCTGTAAGTTCCAGTAAGGCAGGGACCACCATCGCCCTCTTCCCTGTCGTACCTCTTCATGACGCCTGCCATGAAGTAAACATTCAAAAACGACTTGGTGAATAAACAAAACAGTATGACGAACTCAGCCCCTGCCCTAGACAGAAGGCAAAGAAGGAATGCTCTTCTTGTATTGCTCATTCCTTCCACCAGATGCTGCTCCGTAAAGTGTGGTCTGTGGACCAGTAGCAGCGGCATCACCTGACAGCTTGTTAGAAATGCAGGCCAGGCACGGTGGCTCACGCCTGTAATCCCAGCATTTTGGGAGGCCAAGGTGGGAGGATCACCTGAGGTCAGGAGTTCCAGACCAACCTGGCCAACATGGTGAAATCCAGTCTCTACTGAAAATACAAAAAAAAAAAAATTAACTGGTCGTGGTGGCGAGTGCCTGTAGTCCCAGCTACTTGGGAGGCTGAGGCAGGATAATCGCTTGAACCCAGGAGGCAGAGGTTGCAGTGAGCCAAGATGGTGCCACTGCACTCCAGCCTGGGCAACAGAGTGAGACTCCATCTCAAAAAAAAAAAAAAGAAAGAAAGAAAAGAAAAGAAATGCAAATTCAGGCCAAGTGTGCTGGCTCATGGCTATAATCCCAACACGTTGGAAGGCCAAGGAGGGTAGATCACCTGAGGTCAGGAATTTGAGCCCAGCCTGACCAACATGGTAAAACCCTGTCTCTACCAAAAATACAAAAATTAGCTAGGCCTGGTGGTATGCACCTGTAGTTCCAGCTACTTGGGAGGCTGAGGCAGGAGAATTAAATATGGGAGGCAGAGGTTGCAGTGAGCCGAGATCACACCACGGCAGTCCAGCCTGGGTGACAGAGCAAGACTCCATCTCAAAAAAAAAAAAAAAGAGAGAGAGAGATACAAATTCATGAATCTTAATTTTGGGCGGGCAGGGGTGGTCAGAGCCCAGGAATCTGTGTTTTAACACAACACCCTCCATGATCCCGACACTCACTGAAGTTTGAAAAGCATTGCTGCTGGACATGACACACTGGGTGAGGTTGGAATGGGGTATGAGATGCCATGCTCCCTTCCTGAGTTAGCTACTTCCTACCTGTTCAGGTGTTCATTACCCACCCCTTCCTTGGCCTGCCTTGGAGCAGGAAAAATGCTGTGGAGGCTGGCAGGGGCCTGAGGAGGGAGAGGAGGTCTTGCCTCCTCCTCCCCGTCTCCACGGTGACCTGGGGTAGCAGGTCTGGCCTCTTCCTGTTTCAGCAGAACCCGCAGATGCTGTGAGAGGATCGGGAGATAAGCTCTGCCCTCCTCAGACCTAAGCAGGGGAAAATACACAAGAACTTTGCAAAGTGGGCCCTTCCCAGGCCAGGAGTTTCTCTGCACCCTGGCAATGCCCTGTGGGGGCAGCTGGGAGGTCTCAAGCCAGGGTCCCAAGTACTATTCCATCCTCCCCCATCCCTTGGCCCCTCTACTGAGATCTCTTCCCCACTCCTCTCAAGGATCTGAAACTGATAGTGAGCTGTTGGGAGCACACAGCAAAGATGAGCCTCTGAGATAAGCATGCATGACAAGAACTCACACGACTACCCTGGTCCTGTTCCATATTCTCAGTGGGACCTGATTCAAGGTACCCAGAAGCAGCTCCTCACATGTGCAAAAGATAAATGGGGGCAAGTGCCAAAGGAGGAGAGCTGGGCTCCCAGAGAGGTAAAAACAAAATGCAACAGAGACAGACGAAAAATCCTGCACCATCCAAAAAAGCCAACCGTTCATGTCCAAGATCAGAGCAAGGGGGTGCAGGGAGCAGGGAAGCGTGACAGCCATGGGAACCGGACTGAGAGTTTCCATCAGATTCCACGGAATGGCTTGAATGCAATCTTGGCCACACTGATATGGATCATGGCGTAGGAAGGTGACAAATCTACTCAGCCATCCATGGGGACGGTCAACCTTGGACCCCACATTCTGGAAGCATTGTAGAGAACTGGTGTCTTTTCCAAAGATTTATCACGTCATGGGAGGAACAGCTGGAGGAACAGGACATGATTAACCTGGATAAAAGACAATTCTGGAAAAGCTACAAGAAAACTGACTTCAAATACTTAATAGAGCTCTTAAGCAGAAGACAGAGCCACTGGATCCGTGCTGCACAGTGAAGATTCGCGAGGCCCAGTCACACCTCTGCCATCTGGGTTCTGCCTTCACTCCTGCCATGCTCAGCAATATCCTGGTTGCCAATGACATCCCAGACTGAGGCAGTCCCATGTCCCAGTCCCAGGCCTGGTGCAGGTGGAGGTTAAGGGCTTAGAGTCAAGAAGCCCTGAGCTCTAGACCTCACCCTGTGCCCTCTCCTTCTGTCACCCTGGCCCCAAATCGCAGCCTCTCTGCAACTCGGATTTCCTGATCAGTAAAATGGGGATGATCACCCCAGCCCTGTAAGGTCCTAATAAGGATCCAGTCACTCAACAAACACATATCGAGCACCGTGCTCCTGCTGAAAATCACCTCCTGGCCAGGCACAAGGGCTCACACCTGTAATCTCAGCACTTTAAGAGGATGAGACAGGCAGATCACTGGAGGCCAGGAGTTCTAGACCAGCCTGGCCGACATGGTAAAACCCCATCTCTACTAAAAATACAAAAATTAGCTGGGCGTTGTGGCAGGTGCCTGTAGTCCCAGCTACTCGGGGGACTGAGGCTGGAGAATCGCTTGAACCCAGAAGGTCCAGGTTGCAGTGAGCCCAAGATCATGCCACTGTACTCCAGCCTGGGTGACAGAGCAAGACTCTGCCGAAAGAAGAAAAGAAAAGAAGACAAGAAACTAAGGCACAGAGAGGCTGAGACACTTGTAAAGGTCACAGAGCAAATACTTGTTTGTGGTGAAGGCAAGATCCACACCTAGACTGTCTGACTCCAGAGCCACAACTCTTAACAGCAAATCTGCCTGTTACCCAGGCAAGGAAACAGGCATGGAAGGGCTAAGGTGCTTGCCCAAAATCAGGCAGCGACACATTCAGGAATCCAGGATTGTGGTTCCAGAGCTGGCACACTTAGCTGCCTTGCAGCTGCCCCCACGTGGGCCTTGCTCACCTGTTCCTCACACTGATCCTGGTCTGTGTGCCGGGAGGTGCTGGGTACCACCTGGCACACACCATCGTGCAGAATGTGCTGAATGAGCAATACCAGCTTATTTATGTAACCTGAGATCTGCTGACTGACAGAAACCAAGCACTGACAGATGCATGGACGATAAGGGCCAGGTGTTCTCCTCTGAGTCATTGACCTCCTGTCAGCCAAGGGATGCTGCAGTTGAGAGGGTTTGACAACCCCCGGATGTCAAGGACCTGCGTCCCCATGGCCCTTTGTTCAACACCAAGATCAGAGACGGGCAGGGAAATGGCCCCTGGAGGTCACCGGCTGCGCTAACTGAGCACTTACCATGTGCCAGGCCTCTTCTGGGTGCTCACGTGCTCCCAGTAATAACAACTGCAGCTGCCTCACAGGATTGTTGGGAGCAGCATTAGTAAATGGAATTGTACTTGCAGAGTGCTTGAAACAGTGCCTGGACCAATCACTGCTTGCCCCAGTGTTTCAGGCTGGGTTTCTCCAGAAGCCAACTCTGAATGAGGATTTAAGTACAATATTTGTCTGCTCTGAAAATGACCCCAGCAAGCATCTAGAACAAAGTGGGAAAGTAAGAGAGGAATAAAGCCCCTCAGTATCCTACCACCTGCAGGCAAGAAAACTGGGATGTAGAAAGCCGCAACGGCAGGCAAAGGAGCAGCCAGGCACAGTGGCTCACGCCTGTAATCCCAACACTTCGGGAGGCTGAGGCAGGAGGATCACTTGAGCCCAGGAGTTCAAGACCAGCCTGAGCAACACAGGGAGACTCTGTCTCTACAAAAAATAAAAATAGCCGGGCATGGTGGCGTGAGCCTGTGGTGCCAGCTACTCAGGAGGCTGAGGTGGGAGGATCCCTAGGGCCTGGGAGATCAAGGCTGCAGCAAATGGTGATTGTGCCACCACACTCCAGCCTGGGCAACAAAGCAAGACCCTATCTCAAATATAATAATTTTTTAAAGAAAGCAAAGGAGTGCAAGGAGATAAGATCCCAACAGTGACTCCCACACCAGGCTCTTCTAAAAATTTCAGGAGTGTCCTCAGGGATTCTGGACACCATGTATAAAGACAATGACAAACTGAGCTCAGGTGGGAGTAGGGGGTTCTGGGCCAGAGCCCACCTGATGCTGAGGTTGACAAAGTGTCTCCAAATGTTTGGGGGAAACCCAAAGGCCTCCTCTGAAAAACATCTCCCTCCCTCTGGTGAAAACCTGAGATCACCCTCTGAAGTATTTCAGGCAAGGCTAGGATGTGATCCAATCTGCACTGGAGCGTGATCCCTCCAGCTGGCATAAGAGCTTAGGAGGCAGGGCAAGCCTAGGGAGGCTGGAGCAGGGCAGAGGGACATACAGTCTCCTCCAGCACCCTGGCAATGCCTGCCAGGCATGGTTCTGAGTGTCGGATCATTGGGGTCTCCCGGCAGGGGCAGGGAATTTAAGGAAGTGAATGGAACTCACTCCTCTGAGAGTTGGGAGGTGGAAGAACTGGGCGAGGAAGTATCCAAGCTGCTTCTGCTGTGGACAGCTACACAGCAGGGGAGGGGCAGTGAGGCAGGCAAAGCCCCCCTGCAGGGGTCTCCTTGGCTCATGAACATGAGGAAGATGAAGGCACTCTGACCCCTGTATTCTTGGATAATTTCCCAGGCCCGCCCACAAGCCCCCAGCTGGAGAAACAATGGTTTCTAAAAGAAACTACTGGAATGTTGGACAGGGGCCCTGGGATATTCAAGGGCCAATCCCAGGCAGTTCCAAGAATAACCCAACTGGACCACTTCCAAGATGTTCTTCCTAAGAAGCATTCTGTAAGTAAATCAAAACTGCACTCCTGGGTCTCACATGAAGGTCCCCACAGCCCCGCACTCCCCAACCCCACAGTCCCCAGAGTCTTCTCTAGCTCCTGTGAGGTCCAGAAGGCAAAGCCTGCTCACTGGTGAGGTCCCAAAGTGCTTTGTAAGTAAAGTACATCTACAAGTGAATAGGAAGGGAAGGGAGGGGAGGCAGGTTCATGCACGGGCAAAAAACACTGTCTGGGCTGAAAGGAAGATCAGAGGTGATCCAACCTGTTTCTAGAACTGGGGTAGAAGAGGAGGGACTCGTGAGGGTATGCAGCTGGTTGAGGGCCCAGGTGAGCCACAGGACAAAGGGGGTGCATCTTATTGGTACCTCAACTTCACTCATAAACATTGAAAACGCTGAAAAGGTTGAGCCATAGATTTATACGGAAGCACAGGCCCAGAAAAGGCAAGAGTGAATGTTTAACACAAAAAAGACCCATCTTCCACCTCCAGGACCCCCAGATAGCATTCCCTCAGGCAGCTGGGAGGAGTACTCCGACGGATCATTTTGGATGCTCGAAGCTAGTGCAAAATGACCCATATTGCAGATGAGACAACAGGCCCAAATAAGGCAGGACCCTGACCAACTGCACGGGAGTTCACCACAAAACTTCCATGAGCCTTGCCTATGGGCTCCTCGGACCTTTTTTCAACCCTGTTCTTTACCGGAAATGGGTCTTCCCACTTTCCCTTTTCTATTTGCTCGCTCTTCTTTCCCAGGAAACTGTTTGCAAGAAAAGCAAACGCGAATTGAGGAAAAAGACTGGCTCATCAATCACGTATTAATGGCGCTCGTGCACATTGCGCATGAGCATGCTAAACCCCACCCCCAGTCCCCTACTCCACCCTTCACCAACATGGCCGCCTCAGCAACAGCCCGTCCTGCGCGTTACGGACGTAGCGACTCGTGACGTCATAGGAAGGCGCCGGTTGTCGGCGGGGGCTACACGTGTACAGGGGTTTGGAAACTTACCGGCTGAGCCATGGACACACCGCTAAGACGCAGTCGACGGCTGGAAGGCCTACGGCCCGAATGCTCCGAGAGCCTCACTTTAGTTTCGCGGGCGAGACGGGCCCTTGTGGAGTTCGAGTCGAACCCAGAAGAAACGAGGGAGCCCGGGTCTCCTCCAAGTGTGCAGCAAGCTGGCCTGGGCTCCCCCGAAAGGCCGCCGGAGACAAGCCCAGGATCACCCAGTCTGCAGCAGGGTGCAGGCTTGGAGTCCCCCCAAGGGCACCCAGAGCCAGGCCCAAGCTCCCCCCAGCGTCAGCAAGACCTACACCCGGAGTCGCCTCAAAGACAGCCGGAGTCCAGTCCTGAATCCCCACGATGTCAGCCGAAGCCAAGTGAAGAAGCGCCAGAGTGTTCTCAAGGCCAGGGAGTACTGGCCTCGGAGTTGGCCCAGAATAAGGAGGAGCTGACCCCGGGGTTCCCCCAGCATCAGCTACCGCCGGGCCCAGGATCACCAGAGCCTTACCCCGGTCAGCAAGCTCCAGGTCCGGAGCCCTCGCAGCCACTACTGGAGCTGACACCCGAGACACCTGGCTCCCCCCGGGGTCAGCACGAGCCGAGCAAGCCACCTCCAGCTGGAGAGACGGTGACAGGCGTCTTCGGGGCAAAGAAGCGAAAAGGTTCTTCATCTCAAGCCCCAGCGTCCAAAAAATTGAAGGAAGAGGAGCTTCCTGTAATCCCGAAGGGGAAGCCCAAATCGGGGCGAGTGTGGAAGGACCGCTCCAAGAAAAGGTGAAGTGGGGGACAGCATGGACAGGGGTGGGGTTCTCCATAGTGTTGGGAACCTGCCTTTCCCCTGCTGCAGCCTGGAGAACAGCCCCAGGGTTAGAGAGAGCTCACGTTAATGGGGGTGTCAGCAAACTGGTCATTACAGTCAGAATGTGGTAAAATGCCCTGGGATCCGGGGGCGGGTGGGACCAGGCCCTCAAAGATCAGTTTCTCTGATGCCTTTCCCCCTCAGGGTCCCTATGGGCGTCTCCCGTAGCACCTCAGTTGTATATTCGTTCTTCAGACATTTGCCGTTGTCTGCCCTCCAGTGAGGGAGGCAGAAGCAAGTAAACCAGCCCTTACTTGATCAGAGCAGTGAGGTCTTCAATATAATCTGCTAGTTATTTGCCTTTATGGTAAAAAGTATTACTGAGCACTGATTATATAGGACATGGTGCTAAGCACTTTAATAAGGATTTACCAGTCAACAACCTTTCAAACATGGAACAGCATGTACCATCACACTTACTCTGCGCATCTGCCCTGTGAAGCAGGTCGTGTTATTATTCCTGTTTTTCTGTGTGAGGAAACCGAGGCAAATTGAGCGGTCGGCACAGGACCTGAGCACAGATCTGATTCTAAAGCCTATGTGCAAAACCCTTTACCCAGTCGCAGTAGCTCCACCTTGAATTGAATTGCAACCTTCTTAAGGGCAGGCACGAGATCTTTCTTGTCTTTCTGTGCCAAGGGCATAGTAAACGCTCAATAAATGCTTGTTTAATGAAGGAACAAAGTGGCTCGTCTGAAGAAGGAAGAGTCTAGGCTGCCTCGAAGGAGAAGTGTGGGGTTCAATTCCAATTGGGGCTAATGGGAACCGCAGAGGAGAGGAGGGGATGCGTGCCTGTGAGGGGCCTTGAGGTAGGAGGGTGTTTAAGAAAGAAGCTGATTCTGGGCCAGGCTTTGTGCTAGACCCTTTTCTTGTACCCTTAAAACCCTAGGCAGTGACCATTATCCCCCCACCTCTCATTAAACAGAAGAAACTGAGGCTTTCAGGGTAATTTACTGCCAGTCTCCCATGAGAGAGAGACTTTGAAGCTAGAGTGACTGTCAATGTTGGAGAAGTGGATGATGGCACTACCCCTCCTGTCCCAGCAGGTCACAGTAGAATGGCAGGGCCACTGATGGCCATGTGGAACTGGAGGAGGCTGGTTCAGGTGGGAGGAGTGTGATGAGCAGGTTGAGCGGTGGAGCTTGGGGTCCTGGTACTCACACAGCAGGTGGGGAGATGGGCTTGCTGAGCTGGACAGGGCTGGGCCCACACACAGGTGGGGAGAAGGGAGGGACCCGCACAAGACACGGGATCAGCAGCTGGAGGAGAGTAGGAGGCCACAGATCACTTGACCAAGAAGTCCAGAGGGAGGGTGTGTGTACAGCTCCCTGCCCAACTGCAGACCCTTCCTGACTCACTATTGCTCGCTCAGAGCATGCACTCCAGCCTCCTTAATGAGGCCAACAGGCCCACCCTCCTCTCCACTCCATTACTGGAGCTTCCACACCGACGTCCCCTCCATGTTCCTCCCGTGTGTGACATTCCCTCCTTCCTCAGCGCCTTCACATGTGCAGTTCTGTCTGAAAGGCTCTTCCCTGGCCAATCCCCCACTCATGTTTCAGGGCTCAGCTCAAAAGTCACCTCCTCTGAAAAGCCTCTTTGGCCTGTCCAACCAGGGTTAAGTCCCCATGCTTTACGTTATCACTGCGCCCTGTGCTTCTCTTTTGTAACACCTCCGTTTGTGCAGATGCTTATTTATTTGTGTGATTCTTATTGACTGCCTGTTTTCCTTTAAACCAGAGGCTCCATGAGAGTGGGGACTTGCCTATCATCATGAGATCCCCCAGAGCCCAGCATGGGGTAGGCACTAAGCTGAGCAAGTGTATGAATGAGGACAGAGGTAGTTCATTCATTCTTCAACCAATTTGTTCAACATGGCTGTGAACAGAAAGTCCCTGCTCTCCTGAAGCAAACATTGTGGGAAACAGATAAACATAAGGACATAGATGCTACGTCAGTACTAAAGCCTTTAAAGAAAAATAAACCAGGCTGAGGACCAGAGAATAACAGGGAGGGCAGGGTATTGCCACAGTGCTCAGAGATGGCCTCGCGGAGGGAACCAGGGAGAGGTCTGGGGAAAGAGTATCCGGGCAAGAGGAAAGGGAAGTTCAGAGGCCTTGAGGCGGGAGCATCTTCCGTTTGGGAGGCATTCCAGAAATCCTGCTGCTGGAATGAGGGGGAGAAGGGGAAACAGTAGGAGGTGAGGTCAGAGAGACAGCGGGGCATGGTGACCCTTGCAGGGACGCTAGCTTTCTGAGCTTGGGAGCCATGGGAGCGTGTCAAGCAAAGCAATGAAATGACCTGCCTTGGGAGGTCAGTCTGGCTACTGAAAACAGACCTAGGTGGGCAGGAGGGAAGGCAGGGAAACCACAAGGAGGCTGTGGGAGGAGAACTACAACCGCTTCACAAGCTGCAGGCAGGTCTGTGGAGAAGGCCCAGCGGGGCCACTGAATGGATGTTTGGGGTCTTCGAGGAAGCAGCTTCGGTGGGTGGCGAGTGAGCCCAGAGACGAGTCAGAAGCAGTACCCGCTGCAGGGAGGAAGACAGCCGCAGCCGGGAAGGTGCATGTGGCGGGGAAGACCTGCCTGCAGCCCTGCCTTCATGCTCATGCCAGACGCCACCTTCTCCATAGTGCCCCTCAGGCATACTGGCTCCCTTCTCTGAGGAGGAGCATTTATTGAGCACCTATTATGTGTGTGTCGATTACATCTCCCACCACCCTTTGGGTTAGGAATGATTCTCATCTCCACTGGCGAGACTGCTGAGACTCAGAGGCTACTTGCTCAAGGTCACCTGGGTGGTAAGTGGTTGGACTTGGAACCCAGGCCTGAGTTCCTTCAATACCCAGGTGAACCGTTGATCTGCCTCGGTTCTGTACTGCGTCAGTACCTTAGCCAGCAGCCACGTGTGGCTGTGTACATTTACATCAAATAAAATGTAAGATTCAGTTTCTCTGTCAACACCAACCACATTCCCAGCGCCCAGCAGCCACCCATGACTAGTGGCTACCTTACTGGGCCGTGTCCATGTAGAATGCTCCCACCATCACAGAAAGTTCTGTGTGACAGCCCCGCTCTACAGAGATGCAGCGCCGTGTCATGGGGTGCTGTGTGTCTCCAGCCTCCCACCGCCTTGTCCCTTCAGGGTTCTCATACCCCAGCTTGAGAAGCCCAGCTTTACAGTTATGGGGGACGTCCCTGTGGCATCCCATTCTTAGTGCATAGGAGGCCAGGGCTTCAGTGGCAGGGTCTTGGGAAGGGGAGAAAGGAGATCAGGGAGCTGGGGCCAGGGGTTTGCAGGGCCAAGGGACACCAAAATCCTCCTCGAATCTTTAAAAGAGAAAGACCTAATGTCAGTATGTGGAGGCCACCAAGAGACTCTCATCTTGTTTTTACTTTTTTTTTTTTTTTTTTTTTTGAGACGGAGTCTCGCTCTTGTTACCCAGGCTGGAGTGCAATGGTGCCATCTCAGCTCACCGCAACCTCTGCCTCTCAGGTTCAAGCGATTCTCCTGCCTCAGCCTCCCGAGTAGCTGGGATTACAGGCATGTGCCACCATGCCCGGCTAATTTTGTATTTTTATTAGAGACGGGGTTTCTTCATGTTGGTCAGGCTGGTTTTGAACTCCTGACCTCAGGTGATCCGCCTGCCTCAGCCTCCCAAAGTGCTGGGATTACAGGCGTGAGGCACTGCACCTGGCTTACAGTGTGCATTCTTACAGAGATGAGCTTAGTTCTCCTGTAACTTTAAAATCATCATCGCTCTTAAGAAAATTCAGATTTCCCTGAGAGCCCTGATGTGCCCACTCCATCCATGTCCAACTGGGGGAAGAGATTATTATTATTATTTTTTTTTTGAGGCAGAGTGTTGCTCTGTCACCAGGCTGGAGTGCAGTGGCATGATCTCGGTTCACTGCAGCCTCCGCCTCCTAGGTTCAAGCAGTTGTGCTTCAGCCTCCCAAGTAGCTGGGATTACAGGCGTGCACCATCATACCCAGCTACTTTTTGTATTTTTAGTAGAAACTTTAGTAGGTTTTGCCATGTTGGC
This sequence comes from Aotus nancymaae, assembly GCF_030222135.1. NCBI lineage: Eukaryota > Metazoa > Chordata > Mammalia > Primates > Aotidae > Aotus > Aotus nancymaae. The sequence continues at coordinate 9,849,126 of NW_026988473.1, read as the reverse complement.
CAGGCTGGTCTCCAACTCCTGGGCTCATGTGATCCACACACCTTGGCCTCCCAAAGTGCTGTGATTACAGACGTGAGCCACCGCGCCTGGTCTTGGTGGGAAAGATTCTGAATCATTACCCAGAACTCCGACCACTCACACGACTCTGAAATGGGGTGGGCCACTTCCACTGGGTGAGCGCCCCACCTCCAGAGGCATTCACACCCTGGCCAAATGCACTTGGTGGAAGCAGCAGAACTTAACAGCAGGGGCCGCGTGGCCTGGACTCTGCAGTTGCTGGCAGGGTTCAAATCCTGACTGCCGCTTGGGACAAGGTGTCTTCAGGCAGCTTTTAACTTCTCCGCACCTTGGCTTGCTCCTCTGTAAGTGGAGAGGATAGGAGTACCCACCTCAGAGGCATGTAGACAAGGCTTGAGAAATGGCAGCCAGCACGATCGGGGTTCCTTCCCTCCACACGTTTCTGCAGACTTGGAGGGCTGCCTGTCAGGCCAGCAAGGAGGTGGTTCCACCTGGGCTCTGGGGAAGAAGGTTCAGAGCCTGCGGCCGAGAAGAGCCAGGGCGTGGGTGGCGCTTGCCCCACAGACCCTATAAGCACCCCCTTTCCCCCTTTCAGATTCTCCCAGATGCTCCAGGACAAGCCCCTGCGCACGTCGTGGCAGCGGAAGATGAAGGAGCGGCAGGAGAGGAAGCTGGCCAAGGACTTTGCCCGTCACCTGGAGGAGGAGAAGGAGAGGCGCCGCCAGGTGAGGGGCCAGCCAGGCTGAGGCTGGGCTCGGAGGGCCACACTGGTGTCTGCTGAGACAGACCTGAGGTGGGGGCTTCCATGCGTGCCTGTGGGAGGCCGACTTGGTTAAGAAACATTCTTGAATCTGAAGGTCCCAGGGAGGAAGGGTGCCTGGCCAGAATTAGAAGTGCAGTCCGTGGCCACGGGGCAGGGAGCCCAGGGGACCATCCAGGATAGTCTAGGCCTCTGAAAGAGCCTCAGAGACAGGGACGGAAGACCAGAAGCAGGCCTAGGGGAGAAGCCCAGGGGGAAGCCCCGGGTGGTAGGTGGTCAGTGAGATGGCGTCAAGGTCCCTTTCCTGGGACTACTCATTTGGGAAGGACTTGCAGATTGGAAATCCACATCCCTGGTATGACTGCTGTCATTCTCCAAGAAGCAGCCCCGACACCAGCAACACACATGGCCCCCACGCCTTTCCTCCCCTTCTGTCCCCTGTCACTCATCCCAGAGCCAGGAAGCCCCTGTGAAGGGTCACAGCCTCACCCACATCTGCCAGGGACTTTTCAGGGTGGCGAAGAGGGCGTTTGGCAGACAGTATGCAGAGAAGGCGGGGTGGCATTGGTGGGCACCTGCCCCCAGGGCAGGCAGGCAGTGGGGGGCTCCTCCTCTACTCCTCTAATGACCCCAGGGCTAGAGGGGGAGCGCTGAACGGGATTCAGACAACTCACCCCTAGCCTGTGGTCCCAGCCTGACCACTGAGAAAAGGAGCCGGCCAGTCACTCAGTCACCCGCTCTAAGTCACCCCAGCTCAGCTTACAGCTTGCATCCTGGGAACGGTGTGTCTGCCACTATATGCTGAGGCCTTATCTCTCTTCCTGTGTGGCCCTGGCTCCCTCTTGAGCAAGACAGAGCTGCTGTCCCGCTTCTCACTGTCCACTGCAGAGGCTCCTGCCCAGCCCCCAGCCCAGACCTGCCCTGACCACAGGAGCCCAAGTCTCACTTCTCCTTTCCCCCCAGGGACCTAGGCCACCCCTGCTACTCCAGGTCATCAAAGCCACCAGAAACCCCTAACCATGCAGCAGACTTGGAGCCAGTGTCCCCACCCTGGCCCTACCAGGGGACACAGTCAGCATGACACAGTCCAAGAGCGCTGGCTGTGCCCTCCCAAGACAGACTCCATCTAGAGTCTCACTGTGCCCAAGGAGCTGGGGCTGCTCCGAGTCCGGCACATACATTTCCTCCCTTATCTCTCAAAACTATCTTATGAGGTAGATCCTGTGGTCATTGTCACTTTAAAGATGGAGAAGCTGAGGCACAGACTTAGCCAAGGTCACCAATTTAGGAAATAACAGGATCAAGATTCGAACCCAGGCCAGAGAGCTCCAGGGCGACTTCTGTGCAGCGCAGCCCCGCCCAGCCCCACACCTGCGAGGATCTCGGGGACCAGCCCTCACCCTAGCCTGGCTTTCTGCAGCAGCAGCACTTCAGGAGAAGAAGTGGAGACTGTCCAAGAGGGTGGGAATGGGGAAGGGCCAGCTCCCCTTTCTCTCTTGGCAGTTGATGAGAGTGGCATGAAGGGCCACTGTCTGCATGTGCGTGAATCTCCAGGTGGGCACTCCCCGTGTCTCAGCCCACCCAGGCCTCCTTGTCCTCAGCTGCCTGTCCCATTCCCACCTCCCAACATTCAGTCAGGAGCTCCTACCACAGCAGGCCCTGGCATGAGACCATGGCACAGGATAGCTCCCGTGGCCCTCCACCCACACCACCCACCTGGAGCCTGGCTTAGAGGGCCCTTTCCCTTCCTCCTGGGAATTCTGTCCGCTCCCACTCTTCTGGGGCCTGAGAGACCAGGGCCGCCTCTGCTTCCAGACTCAAATCCTCTTTCCCCCAAATGTTCCAGGAGAAGAAACAGCGCCGCGCTGAGAACCTGAAACGCCGCCTGGAGAATGAGCGGAAGGCAGAGATCGTCCAAGTGGTGAGTGTTTCGTTTTCCCCCACCATTCTGTCCCACTTGGGGGTGCAAACCAGGGCCTCGACCCCTGCTACGTGTGTCCCCACTGTCACGCTGCGATCCCACACCCTTGTGGGGTGGCCTTCCTCTCCCCTGGGAACTTGGACCAAGGCTGCAGCTGCACTAATGCCCTTCCCTCGCACCACCCCCAGATCCGGAACCCTGCGAAGCTCAAGCGGGCAAAGAAGAAGCAGCTGCGCTCCGTTGAGAAGCGGGACACCCTGGCCCTGCTGCAGAAGCAGCCACCCCCGCGGCCGGCAGCCGAGATCTGAGCTCAGGAAAGCCAAGGCCGTCCATGGCCAAGCACCATGCCAGACACAGCACCTCCGGCCGCTGCTCAGATGCCTCTGCTGGCTCCGGCACTCCAGCCCCATGGCTCCAAAACAGGAACCTCACCCCGACCCGGGGCTCCTGGGCCTTTGAAAGCTTGCAGGCAGGTCTATGTGGGACACAAGCCCAGAGGGGGCCTGGGACCTGGCAGAGATGTGGGCGAGAAGAGAATCAGCCCCTATTCCTCCTTCCTCCCCTTCTCCGAGTGCCTTCAAACCAAGAACAGTACGTTCTTCTGGTTCCTCAGTGAGCTGGTGACTGGCAGGTGGCTCCCCCAGTCATGTGTATATTGTTTCAGCATCCTGGGTCCATCCCAGGCCTGGAGGCTGGCAGTTGGGAATCCACCTTCCCCTACACCTTCCCAAAGACTGCTCTGGGCACCTCAGCACCCCACTGGCTCTGTCCCCAGCAAGCTGAATCCGGCTCCCCATTTTCAACACTGAAAGATTAAAAGGGGGAGGTTGCAGGGAACAGGGTTTTTCCCTAGCACCCCCTCTCCCAAACCAGATTCTGCAGAAGCCCCAGAGAATCTAACTCCTGTCCGTGCAGTCTACAGCACAAATATTTATTGAGTGCCTGTTGCATACCGGCACAGTCCTAGGCACCAGCAAATACATACAGTAGACCAAAGTCCCTGCCCTCGAGGTGCTTTCATTCTGATGGAGAGAAAACATAATAAACAAGCAAAATGTACCACATGTCAGATGGTGGAAGTGCTGTGAGGGGTAAGGGATGGGAGGGAGCATGGGCGAGTTGTCAACACGGGGTGGCTGTGCAGCCAGCTGGGCACCTCACTGTTTCCTTTGCTGAACACCTGCTGTGGGCCAGGCCTTCCATGACCCGGGCCTTTGGTGGCACAAGAAACACAGGACCAAGATCCCCAGAGTTTCCCATCTGCTTCTTTCACTGACGTTTCATCCACCCTGCAACATTCATTGGCACCAACTCTGTCAGTCCTGGGCTGCAGAGCTACAACACAGCGGTCTCTCACCTCAAGTCCATGGCAGGCAGAGGAATGAGACGCGGTGCAGTGGAAGTGCCAGGTCAGAGATGCAAGTTACCCCTCCTACCCACTAATGGGAAGTGGTAGCTGCCCAGCCCCGTGTGGGTGGGAGGTGGGGGCTGCACAGATCGTGGGATTACCAGTGTCCACAGGGATCCCACAGAACAGCAGGCCTGCAGGGAATTCGGTCTGGTTGGCTAAGAGATGACATGCTGTGGTCTCAGAGCTGCTGTGCCCATTTGAATTCTAAAGACCAAAGACCTTTAGTCATTTCGCCCATTGGATTTGATTAGCCCCAGGTTTCCCGAGAGATTGACCCTGGCATCCCCTGCTTCTGCCTTGGAAGTACCTTGGGCAGTGATGGGTCACAAGGTAGCATCTTAAGTCCCTCAAGTATCTCAGAGGATGTCCTCGCTCACCAGAGGGTAATTGAGCAAGTGATGCCTGAGGTTATGAGTTTCACTTTGCAGACCCTGTGGTCATTAGCCCTGAAACTGGGCAAGCCAGTTAACCTCCCTGAGCCACAGTGTGCTCAGCTGTAAAGACGCTAATAGAAGGTGCCCCTTAAGATTGTGGGATAAAGCATCTAGCACAGTAAACGTTGGCTGAATGCAGAGGGCAGACTGGAACTGTGCTTCTCAAAGCTTTCCTCTCTCTTCTCCAAAAATACATAGCCCGTTTCAGGTAAAACCGCACCCCTACCCCCAGCCCATCATCTGTTAAAATTGAGCTCCAGGGAGACGCACCTGGAGTGCCCTTCCGACTCCACTGCCCTAGTCTGGGAAGTCATTATGAGTTTCACTTTGCGTTACTCCAGGCCTCTGGGAACCTGTGGCCCTGGCTTCGCGGCCTGGGATCTTGTGAAGTGCAGACTCTGAGCACCGGCCCCGGCCTCCTGAATCAGACTGAACTTAACAAGACCCCTGGGTGATTCACAGGCGCATCAAAGTTCAAGACGCACTGCTTTAACTCAGTGTTTCTAAAAAAAAATTCAGAGTCTCCCCGGGCGCTTTAAATTGCGGACACCTGGGTCCCGCCCCTCGGACGTTTTGATCTCCGCGGCTGGAGTCCGGGTATCAAGTTGAACCGCGGCGTCCTGGTGATGCTTTCGCGCGTGAGCGCTGCCCTGCCCTGCCCGGACCGGGTTCTAACTCGAGGCGTTGCTCAGCGCCCGGTCCCGGGGGCCCCTCTGCGGGGACGCTGTGCAGCCGCCCAGCAGCCAGCCGAGGAGGCGCGTCGGGCCCCGCGAGGCCTGGGGGCGGCTGTCGAGCGCGAGGGAGGAGGCCGAGCGAGCGGTGGAGGGCGTGCGGCGGCGGCGGCGGCGGCTGTTGCCCGAGCCACCTAGCTCGCTGTCGTCCACCAGCACGCTCTCCAGCACCGCGCGCAGCGAGCGCCGCAGCTTGCGCAGCATGTCGGGGCAGGTGAGCACGTAGAGCACCGGGTTGGCCACGCTGTTGAAGAAGGCCAGGCTGGTGACGAACGGCAGCCCGCGCCACACGAGCTGCCGCAGCCCGGGGTCGGAGTGCGCCCGCGCCTCCAGCAGGCTGAACACGTGGTAGGGCCCCCAGCACAGCGCGAAGGCCACCACGACCGCCGCCACCAGGCGCACGAAGCGGCTGGGCCGCTGGCGGCCGCGGTGGTGCAGCTGCAGGCTCACGGCCGCGTGGCTCAAGGCGATGATCACCAGCGGCACCAGGAAGGCCAGAAGGAACTTGCTGACGGCCAGGGCCGCCTGGCGGGAGTTGCACGTGGCGTCGCGGTCAGGCCCCGGGTTCAGGAGCAGCACGTTGTAGTAGCACATGATGCGCCCGTCCAGCCGCGAGATGGTGTCGCGGAACACGAAATAGGGCACCGTGTTAAGCAGTGCCAGCGCCCAGAGCACCAGGCAGACTTTGTGCGCCGCGGCCACGGTGCGGTGGTTCTGTGCCCACACCGGCCGCACCACCTGCAGGCAGCGGTCCAGGCTGATGGCACTGAGCAGGAAGCCGCTGGCGAACATGTTGAGAAAGAAGATGGAGGAGTGCAGTTTGCAGAAGGTGGTACCCAGCTCCCACGAGTGGCCCACAGCCAGGAAGTAGGTGAAGAAGGGCAGGGAAGCAGACGCCAACAGGTCGGACAGCGCCAGGTGCAGCACCCAGGTGGTGACCACGGTCTGGCGCATGCGGCAGCCCACCACGAAAAGGATGAGTCCGTTCTCCACCAGGCCCAGGACGGAGGCCAGCCCATGCAGAAGCACCGCCACGTGGTCGATGTAGCGGATGCTGGTGTTGCTGTGGCTCTGGAGACGGCTCATCTGCTCCAGGATCGGGCAGAGCGGCTTCAGCGTGACGTTGGCCAACATCGTGAGGCTCTGCGGTGGAGGGAAGGAAGCATCTAGGTTGACCGTGCAGGAGCCACGGGAGAACGAAGAGAGGGGCCTGGAGTGGGACCCTCCCCAGGAGATGCCAATGTGACCCATGAATATACTGGGCGGGGCGGCGGGGGGAAGTGGAGCGGATAATATCCCGGCATTGCTGTGCAACTTTGGGCAGGTCATTCAACCTTCCTGAGCCTGTTTCTTCCTCCATAACTTGGACGTCAGTCATCACAGCACCTAGCTTAGAGTTACTGGGAGAATTAAGTGAGTTAATACATAAAAGCATTTAGCACACAGCAAGTGCTATATTAGTGTCATTGTGATGATTATGAAACAAATAGTCTAAGATCACACAGAGATATAGGAACAAGGTCAGGCCACGCCAGTCCCCAGAGCACTGGGTGGGGGTGGGGGGCAGTGAAGGAGGTCCCACATGTAGGGCAGGAGGGTTCTGCTAGCCTGGGGGATGGAGATGCTGCCCCTTCCCACCCACAGCACCCACAGCACCACCAGACCTTGCCTCTCTACAGATCCTCCATGCAGCTCCCTGCACTCAGTGGTGGCTGGTTAGATGTATTGACCATGAACGGTGGGGCCAGCCCTGTTCTCTGATGGTTGGAGAGGAAATAAGATAAGAGCCAGGAGAGGTGAGTAGGAGGAACTCTCACATGGGGCTCTGGAGGCCCAGTGGGGCCGAAAGATCTCTCCCCTCTCGGGGGCAGCCACAGCAGCTCTCTCTGTCCCAGGAAACCCACCCCTGTTCATTCACTTACTCCCTCACGCACTTATCCAACAAATAAGACATGCCTGCTCGCACCCTCATTGAAAGCCTGAAAGACCATCACATGTGAACCTGATCACGATCAGTGAGGACTGAGGAAATTGCATGAGGCTCCATGCAGGAGGTAGAGGGCAGGTAGCAGGGGACGGGAACTCAGGCTGTCCTGGGCACCGCTGACATTCCAGATACTGTGGTAGGTCCTTCACATAGGTGCTGTCTTTCTGGCTCTAGAAGAAAGGTGCTAGTACTCCATCCCATTTTATAGATGAGAAAACTGAGCCTCAGGGGGTTAAATAGCTGGTCCAGAGCCACCCAGACAGCACAAACGTGGAGAAGCAAGTTTCATGCCCGCCTGTGCTCTTTCCTCTACCCCTACTCCAAGGAGGAGAGGATGGAGGAGGAAGAAGAGAAGGACAGCAGGCGAGGCGAACAATGGTCTTCAGTACTCATCTTTCTGGGGAAAACATTATTAGCCAGGATGAGAAAACCCACTCCCTTCCAGAGACCACAGTCCTTTTATAGGGTGGAGTCCTGGGATATCAAACTAGAATTTTGCTGGCAGATGAGCTCCTTGGAGCTGGGGATCTGCAGATAGATGGAAGAGGAGCCTGTGCTTCCTGACAATGGGCACACTTCGTAAACTTTGGAGTGTGCAGTGCAGTTACACTTGCAACGAACCTGTGAGACCCCATTTTTCAGAAGAAGAAACTGACGAAGTTCAGAGAAGTACAGCAATTTGCCCAGCACTCCCCAGCTGCAGCGGTGGGGCCGGGACTTCACTCCCAGCAGGCAGCCAAGTGCCATCCCCTCTGCCCTGAAACATTCCCTGCAGGCCAGCTGCTGCTTATCCAGGTCCCATAGGGATGATCAGAGAGCACAGTCCTGCTGTCTTTTGGAATCACCAAATCAGTCCTTCTGATTCTGTGGAGACAGCCCCCAGCCTCCCAGGATTGAGAGCCCAGCAGCTAAGGTCCAGCTTTGGCAGGTTAAAAAAAAAAAAAAAGGAGGGGCAGGTGGACAGAGAGTGCAAGCTTGTGGGAGTCCAAGACCTGGGTTTGAACCCCAGCTCCTCAGCTTCCTGGCTGCGTGAACTTGGGCCAGTCACCCTAAGCCTGCTGGTGTCATCTTCCCACATAGACTGCTGGTGAATACTGACAGACAGTTGAGTGGTTTACCCTGGTACCTGGCATTGAGTTAATGCCTAAGAAAACTTAGTCCTTGCCTCCTCTGGGCATCAAGTCCCCTCCAACCTTTGGTAAACTCAACCTTCTGCCATCCTAGCTAGTAACAGCCCTCTCACCTACTAAAACTTCCTTCTCCTGTGGGTCCAGAGAGGGTACTAGGCTGCTCAGCCCCTGGGCCACTGCCTCCTTACCTGGGCACGGAGAGGGCACAGGATTCCAGCCCTGGTGGCCGTCAGCTCCTGACAGCAGCTAGACAAGAGGCAGCAGGCAGGCAGAGGCAGCAGAGGGAGGCTGAGAGAGGAAATAGCTGTCAGCCCCAGTGCATGTGTGTTTAGGGGTGGGGTGGGGTAGGAGGAGGCGGGGACAGCTGGAGAGTGAGTTGTCACATGAGTGTTCAAATATCATCAATCTCCATCAATGCCGGCAGCCCCTGCTCTACCCACCCCCACTTCATGAAGGAGACTGCAGAAACCCAGAGGGTGGTGCAAGTGCACGTGAAAAATCGGTGTGTGCAAGAGAGCGTGAGCCCAAGTGTGCGTAGGGGTGTGCTTTTGAAAGTGACCAGTGTGTAGGGTAAGTGCATGAGGAGAATGACTCATCCGTCTGTGCACTCTTCCTGGGCTGCCGTCTCCTGACACCATAATCCTCAGGGAAGAAACCCCTCCGGCTCTTCTGAGTTTCCCAGGCAGAGTCGGGGGCCTGTCCGTGAGGGACCCGAGGGCTCTCAGGCCAGGCGAGTACAGTGGGGAAGTGAGGGCAGTAGGAAGAATGCTCAGGCACTTCTGTTTGCTGAGCCCTGGGGGTTGTCATCTGTGAGCAGGAGCAGTCACATCTGCTTTACAGGCTGTGGCAAGGGTCGAATGAGATGGATGACACAAAGCTCCCAGCACACAGTTAATGTTTATAAAAATCAGCTTCCTTCCCCTCTGAGGGAAAAATGAATATAGGCTCTAAGGCAAAGGTCATATAGCTTTTATTTAAAACAGGCTCAATTTTGGGAGGCGGAGGCAGGCAGATCACTTGAGGTCAAGGAGTTCAAGACAAGCCTGGCCAACATGGCAAAACCCCATCTGGACTAAACATACAAAATTTAGCTGGGCATGGTGGCACACGCCTGTAATCCCAGCCACTTGGGAGGCTGAGGCATGAGAATCACTTGCACCTGGGAGGTGAAGGTTGCAGTGAGCCAAGATCATGCCACTGCACTCCAGCCTGAGTGACAGAGTAAAAACTCTGTCTCAAAAAAAAATTGAAATTTAAAATTTTTAAAATGTCTCAAAGCCCTAGGATAAGAGAAGTTTGCATTTTATTGCTTCCTAACTCCTTACTCTCATTTGCTGATCAAGCTTCCTAGGGTCAGCACCATCCCTTCGACCTCAGCATGTCAGCACCTAATAGATAGATACTCATTAAAACACGTCAAGAACTCAATATCCCTATATCAAGGCAAAGGCACCTCCCGTGGGATGGATCACACAAGCATCTTCCATTTAGACTGAGGCTTAATGCAGAGCCTGATGCATAATAAATTCTTGCTGAGAGACTCCCATCATGAGTGGAAAGTGAAGAAACAATGTTATGCCCTTGTGATGGGGATGATACATCTCATTGTAGCCCAATATGGCAGATCAGGAAGCGCCTTAGTGATCCACATCATTAGCAATAGGAAAAGGTCTCCTCTCCCCCAGGTCAGGGAAGGCTTGACTTCCTAAGACAAATGCCTGCAGCCCTCCAGAGAAAATAGGTGGATGATTCCTTTCCGCTTGGGGAACATGCCCTCTTTTCCAACCACCCCCAGCACCCAACCCACTGAACCACAGACAACACCATGTGTTTCTTCTCTGCACACAGACCGTGTCAGACTGTGGTTAAGCCATACTCTGGCTGCAGGCCTTAGTCCCAAAAACACAATCTCCTCCAAGGCTTGGAATTCAATTTCAGAGCCAGGAAGAATGGAGGTCGGGTCCCTTGCTGGGACTCTGGGGCCAGATTGCCAGTGTTCGGATGCCACTGCCACTCCCCAGCTATGAGACCTTGGGCAAGTAACTTCACAGCAGTAAAATACGAACTTTAAAAGGTGCTTCTTCTGCCAAGAAGGGCTCCAGTCCCAGCCCCAAGGGACAGGGGTTGGGGCCCAGATTTCTCTTTGGACTAAGAAAAAGAATCACCCCTTTCCCACCACCCCGCCCCGCCCCACCCCGAAGACACATCTCAGCACCAAGGCATCAGGCTTAAGATAAGGCACAGCCCTTCCTCCTGATCTCATCCCACCCTTGCCCCCTCCACTGGTGCCCTTGTGCAGTGAACATCCCACACAACCTCTCCTGGCAGCCCTGCTGAGATGCTTCTTTTCTAGCTAAAAAACCCTTACCCATCTGCCCCTTCTCAGCCCTTGTTTCCAGTCCTGTAATCACTGCTGTGGCTCATGTCTGGACCTCTCTGAAGAAAATTTATTACTAAGTAAACAAAAAAAGTTACTAAGCTTAATGAGGTTACCAAAACAAACCAAAAAAGTATTCCAGATGAGCAGGGCCCAAAGGCATTTTCTGAAGAAGAAGGCAGTGATGTTCTCGGGCCTCTGGGATGCACTCCCAGTGGAAACGGCCTTCCCGCACGTATTCAGACAACCCTGAGTCCCACAGCCTCCACGGTGGAGGACACCCAGGGCAGGAAGTCCGGGGGGCAGGATGCAGGCCTTGCCTCCACCCCTGGGGTTCCAGGAACCAAGAGCCAATGCTGGGTCCTCAGAGAGAAGGGGAAGGGTCTTGTGAGTGAACAGCAGCAGGAGGGACCCTGGGCCAGGGCTCACTGGCTGGGAGCAGAGGACAGGAGCCTCCAACCGACCAGGTCACACCTGCTCAGCCTGAGTCTAAGAATAGGAAAAGCGAGTCGGCACCTTTGTGGCTATCTCCAGGTGTCAGGCCTGTGCTGGGGACACAAGAAAGGCACCAAGACTGACTCCTTACTCTCATTTGCTGATCAAGCTTCCTGAGGTCACCACCATCCCTTCAATCTCAGCACCTAATAAATACTCATTAAAACACGTTAAGAACTCACTATCCCTATATCAAGGCAAAGGCACCTCCCATAGGATGGACGGCACAAGCATCTTCCATTTAGACCTAGGCTTAACGCAGAGCTGATGCATAATAAACTTGCTGAGAGACTCCCATCAGGAGTGGAAAATGGGCCTCACAGAGCTCAGAATCCAGAGGAGGGTGACCAGGGCCTTGGACAAGGGCCCCAAATGCACAGACAAGGGATTTTCAACTTGAATCTGTATCCAAGTCACTTGCAGGGTTGTTAAAGCCCCAGTTGCTGGGCCCCGATCCCAGAGTGTCTGATCCAGCAGGTGTCAGTAGAGCCTGGGAATGTACATTTCTACCAAGTTCCCAGGGACACTGATGCTCCTGACCAGGGACCGTACTCAGGACTGAACCACTAGAATGGAGAACGGTAGGGTCCTCGGGTCTGGGGAACTGCCGTCTCCACCCTGGTCGCCAGCAGGGCCGTTCAGCCGAGGAGCCTGCACGAACAGCTCCCCTCTCTGAACCTGTGCCCTCGTCTCCACTATGAGGATTAAAGGAGATGATAAGCCACGTGCTCAGCTCAGGGCTAGGCACAGCGTGAGGACACAGGTGCCAGCTGCCATCATTATTTCTTGGGGTCTTCTCGTCTGCAAGGACGCTGATGGGAGAACATCAGTGATGGGAGGTTGAGCCTCCCTGGAGCAGTGAGAGATTAAGTGGGGAGAAGATGGCCCAAGCCTTGGGCCTTCTGATCTGAAGAGTGGGCTGGGCTGGGCTGGGCTGAGTGCCTGCAAAACCCTTCAGCCTGGCCTCTATGAGAGCTGGGGGAGAGGGCAGGGTCTGATCTTCATCGTGAGCCATGCCCTGCCTTATCATCCCATGCCTGTCTCCCCCAGGACTGGGAGAACGATGCAGCCACACTCAGGCCCTAGTCCCTAAAGCACTACCTCCTCCAAGGCTTGGAACTTAACATCAGAGCCTGAAACAGCGGAAGTCGGGTCCCTCACTGCATCAGCACCACCTTCCGCCGCAGAGGAGACAAATCTGAGCCTGTCACTTCCTGGCACAGGGACCTCTGCTGCGTCTCTGTTGCCCATGGGAGCTGTCCAGATTCCTAACCTAGCACTGACGGCCTTTCAGGATCCAGTCCACCAACCATCAGCCCTGACACCCCTTCCTCATGTCCACAGCTACCCCATCCTTTCCTTCCCACCTGCACACCTTGGCACGTGCTGCTGCTGCTGGGAATGCCTTTCCCTCCACTACTCATCCTGCAGGCCCCTTTCTGAGACCATCAATGTCACTAGGTACTCAGAGGATACTGACAGCATCAATGTTTACCAAATACAGCCAAGGGAGTGAAGGAACGGAGAAAGGGCTGATGGGCCCCCAGGCACAGGGCCCAGCCCAGATGGGCTTTCTTCTCCCTCTGGCCCTACCTTAGGAGGAGGGTTTTAATGTTCCTTTCTGGCCACTTTAAAGAAGTCAGTGAAACAGGAAGTGAGAGGCACGGCAGGAAGCAGGGTGAAGCCTGCCCTGGGATCCTCCGGCCCCTTGCTCAGAGGCCCTCGAGCTACCCACACCCAGCAGAGGAGCAGCATGGCAGGGCCCCAAATGACACCTTGGGGAGGCCCAGGTTAAGTTCCCTGGTGCCACCATCACCCACAGGACTCCTCGCATGGCCAACAAGCCCCTCGGTGATCTGTCCCACCCAAGCTTCCCCCAGCATTGCTGCTACTCCCAAGTGGCATCCTGTCATCAGCCAGCACTCACCACTGTCCCCTCCTGTTCTGGGCACACCAGGCTGTTTCTGTGCCCTAGCTTATGCTGCTTGTTCTCTGCTCTGGAATGCCTTTTCTTCCCCTGGCCTCTCGGTGAACTCCTATTCATCCTTCAAAACCCTGGTTAGAGGTTGCCTCCTCTGAGAAGTCTTTGCTGATTCTCTCAGACAGATCCACATGCTGTCCCTCCCTCCCATATCTCCACTTCACTTGACCTGCAGCCCCCTTGTCCTCCCTGGTAACTGTTTTTCACATAACTGTTCACCACCCTCAGGAGCCACCTGAAGACACAGACTTATTCCTACTTTATCTCCTCATCTCCAAAGCCAAGCAGAGGGCCTGACACACAAGAGGGATCCCAGCAAATATTTGCCGAACAGAATGAATCTCTAAAATTGGCTTCCATGTGCAGACCCCAAAGGACCCCCGTCCCTCAACATGACCCATTCTGGAACCTTTTTTTGAGACTGACTCTTACTCTGTTGCACAGGCTGGAGTGCAATGGCACTGTCTCAACTCACTGCAACCTCCGCCTCCCTGGTTGAAGCAATTCTCTTGCCTCAGCCTCCCGAGTAGCTGGGACTACAGGCTTGCACCACCATGCCCGGCTAGTTTTTGTATTTTTAGTAGAGATGGGCTTTCACCATGTTGGCCAGGCTGGTCTCGAAGTCCTGACCTCAGGCGATCCGCCCGCCTCAGCCTCCCAAAGTGCTGGGATTACAGGCCTAAGCCACCATGCCTGGCCCCATTCTGGAACCTTTCTTACCCACGGTCTGGTGCAGTTCTCCATGGCTCTGTCTTCACCGGCAGTGGGTACAAACTTGCGGATGAATAACTTTATATTTGGAAGGAAGACAGGAAGGCAGAGCAGACAGAGGCGGTCCTGGCCTGGGCTTGGGCCCACACGCGTGCCGGGCAATCCTCGCGGAAGGCGTATGTGTTTCCTCAAGCTGTCAGAACAAACTACCACAAACTTGGCAGTTTTAAACAACAGAGACTTATCCTCTCACAGTCTGGAGGCCAGAGCCTGAAATCGGATTTCAGGACTTCCTCCAAAACCTCTAGAAAATAAGCCCTTCTTGGCCCCTCCAGCTTCTGGTGGTTCCGGGCATCTCTTGGCTTGGGGCTGCAGCACTGTGATCTCTACCCCCTCCTCACGCAGCCTCCCCCTCCCTGTTTCCACGTGTCTCTCACAGAGTACTAGGCACTGGACTTAGGGCCCATCTGGGTCATCCAGGGTGCTCTCATCTTGAGATTCTTAAATCAATTACATCTGCAAAGCCCTCGCATCCAAATAAGGTCACATTCATGCGTTCCAAGGGTTATGTTGTGGATATGTCTTTTGAGGGCCACCATTTAACACACTGAAAGCAGTAACAGCTGCCAGGTTATGGCTTATGCCTGCAATCCCAGCACTTTGGGAGGCCAAGGCGGGCAGATCACTTGACGTCAGGAGTTCAAGACCAGCCTGGCCAACATGGCAAAACCTCATCTCTAATAAAAATACAAAAATTAGCCGGGCATGATGGTACACGCCTGTAATCCCAGGTACTCAGGAGGCTGAGGGAGGAGAATCGCTTGAACCTGGGAGGTGGAGGTTGCAGTGAGCTGAGATTGTGCCACTGCACTCCAGCCTGGACAAGAGAGTGAGACTCCATCTCAAAAAGAAAAAAATTACAAGGCACTTACTATGTGCCAGCATAAGTCTGGGCTTTTCTCATGAATTAGCTCATCAAATATTCATGCCCACCCTCTGAGTTAGGTACAACTATCCTCGTCACTCACCAAGGGGAAAACTGAGGCTCAGAGAGCTTAAGCAAGTCTACCAAGGCTGCTCAGCCGGGGAGCGGAGGAGCTGGAGTTCAGAGCCATGTGGTCCAGCAGCAGAGCCCAGCTGTTCCCAGCTGACAAGATTCTCTGAGGTTTTTGTTCCCTCAGGGGAAGCAGGGCTGCCTGTCTGGAGCTAAATGCACTCCCACAGGCAGGCTGGGCGCAGTGACTCACGCCTGTAATCCCAGCACTTTAGGAGACCAACGTGGGTGGATCACGGGTCAGGAGATCAAGACCATCCTGGCCAACATGGTGAAACCCCGTCTCTACTAAAAATACAAAAAAATAAACAAACAAACAAAAATAGCTGGGCGTGGTGGTGCATGCCTGTAGTCCCAGCTACTTGGGAGGTTGAGGCAGGGAAATTGCTTGAACCCAGAAAGCGGAGGTTGCAGCGAGCCGAAATCGCACCACTGCACTCCAGCCTGGTGACAGAGCAAGACTCCGTCTCAAAAAAAAAAAAAACAGAATGCGCTTCCACTGGCTTTCTGGGAGTATCTCTGTAGCATAATCTCTACACACACACAGCTGGCGCTGCCCCTGGGTCACTGCGGACCCCAGAGCGAGGCAGCCTGCTCCCTGCTGGTTTCCTGGCACGCGTGGATCTCCTGAACGGGGATCTCGTCTTTCCAGCCTAGAGAGGCTCCATCCTCCTCTGGCACCCTCCCTGTGTCCCTGGGCTCTATCTGCAGAGGAGACAGGGCAAGGAACTGACAATCTCACAGCACCCACTTAGGTTGACTGTATTCTTGGTCCCATTTTACAGATTAAGAAACTAAAGTTTCACTTAAAATTTTTTTTTTGTAGGTTAAAAACAGAAAGAAAGAAATGAACAAACAGGTTTACAAAGAGGCCAAGTGGCCGGTGTGGTGGCCCATGCCTGTAATCCCAGCACTTTGGGAGGCTGAGGCAGGCAGATCGCTTGAGCCCAGGAATTTGAGACCAGTCTGGGCAATATAGCAAGACCCCATCTCTAAAAAATAAAAAAAACAGAAGCCAAGTAGATAAAGCCAAGATTCCAAGTCCAGTCACCTCCAACTGACCCTCTCTCCTTATCAGTAAAAATAATCGTGGTAGTAATGGCTATCGTGTTCAAAGGATGACCACGTGCAGACCCTGTTCTGCCTGCTTCACATGGATTATCTCATTAACTCCTCAGAGCAATCCTGCAATTTAGGTGCTGTTAGAACCCCATTTTATAGATGAGGAAGGCAAGTCACACAGCAGGGAAGGGACTTTCCCAAGGTCTCGAGTGGGTGAGCAGAGGAGCTGGGAATCGTCCCAGGCCGATAAGCCTTGGTGTCCATGAGTCTTTGCAAGGATGTAGAGTTGTAACTGAGGGCTCAGAGCGTACACTCTCTCTGTTTCAAACACAGTCTGGCACCCTTTTCCCAAAGGTGTTCTGCCCTTGGCCCTGAGGAAGCGCCCCTTCTCTTTCCCTGCCCACTTCCAGCACTTGGGAGCTGCGCTCTCCCCATGGGTCCATGGCCGGTGGGGAAACACCTCTCCATGTCTTATCTAATTGCCTCCCCACCATAATCATTCTTATCCTTATCCCAGATGGAGGAAGAAAGCAAGTAAGTGAGGCTGGGCACAGCGCGGTGGCTCACTCCTGTAATCCCAGCACTTTGGGAGGCTGAGGCGGGTGGATCACGAGGTCAAGAGATCGAGACCAACCTGGCCAACACGGTGAAACCCCGTCTCTATTAAAAATACAAAAAAATTAGCCAAGTGTGCTGGCACGCGCCCGTGGTCCCAGCTACTCGGGAGGCCGAGGTGGAAGAATCACTTGAATCCAGGAGGTGGGGTTGTAGTGAGCCGAGATTGCTCTACTGTACTCCAGCCTGGTGACAGAGCGAGACTCCGTCTCAAAAAAAAAAAAAAAGCAGGTAAGTGCCTTCCCAGGGCTCCCGTGCTCATAAACAGTGAGCACTGGGCCAAATCCAGGCCTTTCAACCACTCCAGCTGATGCTTTCTCTGGACCCTAAAAGCCCCATTAGGGAAAGTTCTCTGTTACCATAGAAAGCAAATTAATGCAAAAGGAAGGGTGGGGTTAGAGAGCCACCACCCACTTGGCAACCACCACACTCGCCAGTGAACATCTGAAGAGGAGCAGGATAACTACACAGTCTCAAAGCATCTCCTTATAACAATCCTCATGAATTACAAAGAGACACATCATTACTTTCCAGTGGAGAAACCTGGCAGACACCTCCTTAACCAAGCGATCAGTTAAATCAGCAGTAACAGGAGGAGCCAGCGGGCTGTGCCCCAGATAGGATGCACTGAGAAGGACATGACATCCTTTCCACGGTTACTCCTGCCTGTACAGGCTGAATTGTGTCCCCCCAAAATTAATATGCTAAAGCCCTAACCCCCTGCCCCCATCCCTCAGAATGTGACTGTATTTGGAGCTAGAGCTTTTAAAGATGTGATTTAAGATTGAGGCCCTTGCCAGCGCGGTGGCTCACGCCCATAATCCCAGCACTTTGGGAGGCCGGAATGGGTGGATCACAAGGTCAAGCGATCGAGACCATCCTGGTCAACATGGTGAAACCCCGTCTCTACTAAAAATACAAAAATTAGCTGGGCATGGTGGCGCGTGCCTGTAGTCCCAGCTACTCAGGAGGCTGAGGCAGGAGAATTGCTTGAACCCAGGAGACGGAGGTTGTGGTGAGCCGAGATAGCGCCATTGCACTCCAGCCTGGGTAACATGAGCAAAACTCCGTCCCAAAAAAAAAAAAAAAGATTGAGGCCCTTAAGGTGGCCCTAATCCCATCTGAGTGGTGTCCTTAGAAGAAGAGGAAATTTGCTTTTGTTTTTAAGATGGAGCCTCACTCCCTCTCTCAGGCTGGAGTGCAATCGTACTGTCTCTGCTCACTGCAACCTCCACCTCCCAGGTTCCAGCATTTCTCTCACCTCAGCCTCCCAAGTAGCTGGGATGAGAGGTGTGGGCCACCACGCCCAGCTAATTTTTGTATTTTTAGTAGAGACCGGGTTTCGCCATGTTGCCCAGGCTGGTCTCGAACTCCTGACCTCAAGTGATCCACCCGCCTCAGCCTCCCAAAGTGTTGGGATTACAGGCGTGAGTCACCGCGCCCGGCAAAGGAAGAGGAAATTTGAACATTCAAAGAGGCACCAAGGATGCACCAGCACAGAGGAAAGACCATGTGAGGACTCAGTGAGAAGACGGTCATCCGCAGGCCAGGGAAAGAGGCCTCCGGAGCAACCAGACCTGCGCCATTTTTACCTAGAACATCCAGGTTCCAGAACCGTGAGAAAATTAAGGTCTGTTATGTAAGCCCCTCAGTCTGCATTTTGTTACAGCAGCCGAACTAATACACTAAATCTAATGCAATCAGGAGAAAACACCAGACAAACCCAAACTGAGGGACATTCTGCAAAGTCATCAGGCTGTACTCAAAATGTCAAGGGTAAGAAAGACGCCAGAAGATAGAAGGGCAGTCCCAGATCGGAGGAGGCCGAGAGCGCACCAGCAAGACGCTGATACTGCCTTGGGTCCTGCAGACTCGTAAAACACTGTACTGCTTTGCCACGAAAGGCATGGTTAGGACAGGCGGCGGATGTTGAATAACTGATAGAGCAGGAGCACTGCCATGTGGGACAAACACCGCCACTTCAAATTCCAGCTCCCTGCCTAGCCTCCTGCATTTCAAGGAAATCACTTCTCTTCTAACTACAAGCACCCAGAAAAAGCAGATAAGAAAAGACAGATAAGATAGCTCGGGCACAGAGGGAGGCGGGGGGAAAGTCTCTCGGGGAACTGCCAAACTTCACTGTCATACAACGGGCCCCAGGAAAACAGTGGACCTTAATAAGCACATTCCTGGCCGGGGGCAGTGACTCACGCCTGTAATGCCAGCACTTTGGGAGGCCAAGGAGGGTGGATCACTTGAGGTCAGGAGTTCGAGACCAGCCTGGCCAACATGGTGAAACCCTGTCTCTACTAAAAATACAAAACAATTAGCTGAGCATGGTGGCACACACCTGTAATCCCAGCTACTTGGGAGGCTGAGGCAGGAGAACTGCTTGTATCTCATAGGTGGAGGTTGCAGTGAGCCGAGATGGCGCCACTGCACTCCAGCCTGGGCGACAGAGGAAGACTCCATCTCAAAAAAAAAAAAAAAAGCACATTCCTTTCCCTTCAGCTGCACTAAGATAGGGAAGCCAAAAAGCAGACTCAGGGAATATGCCTGCAGCTGCAGAAAGATGTATGGAAACAGACACGCAGCTCTCTCTCCCAGATAAGCACAACAGAGACACAGGAGCAGTCCAAGCCTCTGATAAACTCTCCCACCCTGAATCCTTAAAAACTCTTAGTCTGTAAGACAGTGGGGCTCTGACCTAACTCAGCCAGCCGCCCCTCTCAGATTGATTCAAAATAAACCTGTCCCTGTTGACTGTCGAGCACCCTTTCGTGTTCCTTTCCTCTTTCTTTAATTCTTACAGTAATGTCTGCAGATTAGATCATTGTGTTTATACCAATGTTGGTTTCCTGAGTTTGATCATTTGACTGTGGGGGTAATTTGTGTTTTTAGGAAATGTATACTGAAGTAATTAGAGGTAAAGGGGAATCCATCATTTCTGCAACAACTCTCAAATGGTATGGAAGTGTGTGTGCGTGTGTGTGTGTGTCTGCACGCACGCACAGAGAGAAAGAGGGAGCTACAGCAAATGTAAAAAGTGTGTATCTGAGGAATCTGGGAGGAGGCTATATGGAAATTCTGCAAATCTGAAATGATTTCAAAATTAAAAGTTTAAAACTTCCATATTGTCCCTCAGGAAAAATCCAATCCACTCCTCCGCCTGCCTGGCTCCTCTCCCTCCCCTCCTAGTCCTTCCCTCACCAGCACCCCCAGCTTCCCTGGAGTCCCCGTCCTGGACCTTCGTGTGACCTGCTTCCTCCCTCCTCCTTCAGTCCTGCTCACCCCAGATCCCCATCACACCAGCCCTGTCCTCCCCACCTCCTCCCACCTCTGCTCAGGACCCCACTCCTCCAAAAATCCTTCCACGTCCCCCACCCTCGATGCTGTGTTGGGTGCCTCTTCCCACTGTGCTCCCAGAGAGACCCCCATCCCGCCCCACCAAGCTTTCCCAGCATTTCCCTAATCACAATAGAAGTGAATTATCGCCAAGCATTAAATCATGACCACATCTGGTGCCCATGACTTGTCTCTTTGTGTCTTCCTATCCACCCTGCGGCAGGCAAGGAAAGCATTATCACCCCCAGTTTACAAACAGGAAACCTGAGGCTCAGAACAGACAGTGCATCTGAGTCACAGCTAAGAAAGCGGTTTGGGGCTTCGTTTTTAAAAACAACTTTTATTTTAGGTTCAGGGGTACTTATGGAGGTTCGTTATACAGGTAAACTCACATCAAGAGGGATTGTTGTGCAGATTATCTCATCGCCCAGATACTCTGCCTAGCACCCAATAGTTATTATTTCCGCCCCTCTTTCTCCTCTTACCCTCACCCTCCCATAGGCCCCAGCGTGTGCTATTCCCTTCTATGTGTCCATGTGTTCTCATCATTCAGCCCCCATTTACAAGTGAGAACATGTGGTATTGCTTTCTGCTCCTGCGTTACTTTGCTAAGCCTCCAGCTCCATCCATGTTCCTGCAAGGGACATCATCTCATTCCTTTTTATGGCTGCATGGTATTCCATGGTGTATAGGCACCACATCTTTATCCAGTCTACCACTGATGGGCATTTAAGTTGATTCCATGTCTTGGCTATTGTGAATCGTGCTGCACTGAACATATGCACACGTGTCTTTATGATAGAACAATTTCTTTTTTTTTGAGACGGAGTTTCACTCTTGTTACCCAGGCTGGAGTGCAATGGCGCGATCTTGGCTCACCGCAACCTCCGCCTCCTGGGTTCAGGCAATTCTCCTGCCTCAGCCTCCTGAGTAGCTGGGATTACAGGCACGCACCACGGTGCTCAGCTAATTTTTTGTATTTTTAGTAGAGACGGGGTTTCACCATGTTGACCAGGATGGTCTCAAGCTCTTGACCTCGTGATCCACCCGCCTCGGCCTCCCAAAGTGCTGGGATTACAGGCGTGAGCCAGCGCGCCCGGCTATGATAGAACAATTTCTATTTCTTTGGATATAGACCCAGAAATGTGATTGCTGGGTCACATGGTAGTTCTGTTTTCAGCTCTCTGAGGAATCACCACACTGCCTCCCACAATAGTTGAGCCAATTTACAATCCCACCAGCAGCAGGTACGCATTCCTTTTTCTCTGCAACCTCACCAGAACCGGGCTCTTAGCTACCACGGCACTTGCTCTCCCCTCCCAGCTGCTGCTAATTATAATAGCCACATTTCCTAATGTTTGCTGAGCACAAACACTGCTGGGCCCCAGGCTAATAACTCACAGGAATTAGTGGTGACATGGGGCTGGCGGTAGTCCCTCCCACAGGGCATGGTCAGGAAGCATGTAAGGAGCTAACACAGCAATGCCTGGCGCTGTGATCACGGCAGGTCGCAGGCCATTCTTGTTGTTTCCAAGTACTTTTATGTCCTAGAACTGTTCTAGATTACAGAACCACTGAGATGATAGTACAGAGAGTTCCCATACACCCCAGGTCCATGCTGGGCACGGTGGCTCACGCCTGTAATCTCAGCACTTTGAGACTCTGTCACTTAGGTTGGAGTGCAGTGGTGTGATCTCAGCTCACTGCAACCTCTGCCACCCAGTTCCAAGTGATTCTCCTGCCTCAGCCTCCTTAGTAGCTGGGATTCCTGGTGTGCGCCACCATGCCCGTCTAATTTTTGTATTCTTAGTAGAGTATTTTAGTTTACCTCATAACTGATCTTACACAAATACCTTATTTATTACAATGAATGAACAAACCAATGTGGACACATTATTATTAACTAAAGTTCACTTCCTTTGCTTTCACTGCCTTTTCCTGCTCCGTGATCCCATCCAGATGCCACATTACATTTAGTTGTTTGGTTTTTTTGAGACAGAGTTTGCTCTGTCACCCAGGCTGGAGTGCAGAGGCGGGATCTCAGCTCACTGCAGTCTCTGCCTGCTGAGTTCAAGTCTCAGCCTCCTGAGTAGCTGGGACTACAGGCACGCGCCACCATGCCTGGCTAATTTTTTGTATTTTTAGTAAAGATGTGGTTTCACCATGCTGGCCAGGCCAGTCTCGAACTCCTGACCTCGTGATCCACCCGCCTCGGCCTCCCAAAGTGTTGGGATTACAGGCGTGAGCCACCACGCATGGCCTGTTCTTGTTATTTTTTATTAGTAATAGTCATCGTCGTACTGATCGGCTAAATCCTCGGGAGAACCCTGGGAGGTGCTAGTGGTCTGTTTACTCACCTGCAGCCCCCATTCTGCTGCCAGCTGTGAGGGCCGCGTCTTGTGGTCTTGCTCTACTGCCCCCAAGGCCCTACCGGAGGAGCTGTGACTGCACTGACCAGGCCTGGAGCTCCCAGCGGTAACTGCCGAGGCCTCAAGGCAGGACAGAGGTCCTGGAGTCACACCATCCCTGTCCTCCCCACCTCCTCCCACCTCTGCTCAGGACCCCATTCCTCCAAAATTCTTCCCTGTTGGGGCAGGGAGGGAATGTGGAAAGGCTGGGGTGGGAGGGAGACAGCGGAGGGTCTGAGGCCTGCAGGGCCACCTCCCACCCTGATCCCTCCCCACAACCCACCTGCAGCCTCAGTTTCCCAGAAAGCTCCCTCCTCCCTTCCAAAGCCACAGCTGAGGGACAGAAAGCCAGGGTGAGAGTCCATGTGCATTCCTGCCTCCCTCTGCCTTTGGAGCAGGAGCTTCACCACAGTCCCTGGTGGCCAGGTGGGTGCTCCCCCAGGTGGGCGCCCTTTGCCCTGAGAGGCACCCACTTGCCTCCTCCTTCGTATAAGGCCTGGGCCCCACTCTAGTGGCGATGGAGTAGAGGTGTTGTGGATGTCTGTGGTGTCTCATGGCAGGAAGAGCCTCAGCCGCGACCTGGGGTTACCGTGTGGCCCTGCTACTGCTGGTCACCACCCTGGGGCTGGGTAGGCAGCTACAGCCCGACCCTGGCCTCCCCCAGGCCAGGCCAGACTCTCCGCTTCAAGGTGGTGGGTAGGTGCTGGGAGAGTCTCAGCCCCTGCCTCCCTGGCCACGGGCTGCCACCAGGAGGGAACTGGAACCCTTCCCTTGGAAAAGGAGCAAGAACAGAGGCCTCCCTCCAGCCTAGGCCTAGGGGTGGCCAGCCCCCAACCCCCTCACCACAGAAAATGGCAAGGAAGAGAATTGTCACCCAGGGCAGCTTCTCCCACATTAGTGTGCATGGGAATCACCTGGCCGCCTTGTAGAAATTCGGGTTATGATTCAGTTGGCATGGGACAGGGCCAAGGCTCTGCAATTTTTTTTTTTTTTTTTTCTTTCACTGCAACCTCCGCCACCCAATTCAAGCAATTCTCCTGCGTAACCCTCTTTAGTAGCTGGGATTACAGGCGTGCATCACCATGCCCAGCTACTTTTTGTATTTTTAGTAGAAGCAGGGTTTCCCCATATTGGCCAGGCTGGTCTCGAACTCCTGACCTCATGTGATCCACCTGCCTTGGCCTCCCAAAGTGCTGGGATTATAGGCATGAGCCACTGAGCCTGGCCTAGGCTCTGCACTTCTAACCACACTCAGCCGATACCGTGGCTGAGGGTCCATAAACCACTTTCAACAGCAGGACCCTAGTGGGTGTGGCCTGGTATGGGTTTGGAATTGGGGTTTGGATGTGCAACTTCTAAACGGTGTGATCTTGGACAACTGACCCGACCTCTCTGAGCCTCTGCTTCCTCTTCTGCAAGATGGGGAAGATGAACCTGGCCGTGTTCACAGAACAAGGGCATGGAGGCGTGCCCACACCCAGAGTGTGCCCAGGCTGTTCTGGGCCAACAAGGGGGGTGAACACCTAGGAGGTGTCTCTGAGTGACTGCAGCAGCCAGTTGACCCGGCAAATGGGCTCAGGTCTTTCTACAAAGCCCATGATTTGAAACCTCATTCTGCCCCTCATTGTGTGCACCTGATAAAGCTCACACACCCTCCCTCCCTCAGCTGCCTCCGCCACAGGATGAGGCCAGGCGCAGTGGCTCACGCCTGTAATCCCAGCACTTTGGGAGGCTGAGGCGGGTAGATCATGAGGTCAACAGATCAAGACCATGCTGGCCAACATGGTAAAACCCCATTTCTACTAAAAATACAAAAAATTAGCTAGGTATGGTGACAGGCACCTGTAATCCCAGCTACTCATGAGGCTGAGGCAGGAGAATCACTTGAACCTGGGAGGCTGAGGCAGGAGAATCGCTTGAACCTGGGAGGCTGAGGCAGGAGAATCGCTTGAACCTGGGAGGCTGAGGCAGGAGAATCGCTTGAACCTGGGAGGTTGAGGCAGGAGAATTGCTTGAACCTGGGAGGCAGAGATCGCAGTGAACCAACATTGCGCCACCGTACTCCAGCCTGGCAACAGAGCAAGACTCCGTCGCAAAAACAAAAACAAAAAAAGGCAATGTAAAATACTCAGCCCAGTGCCTGACCCTGAGACCTTGTGTATCCCTTCACCTCATCTTCATGGCTGCCCGCTGCTGTGTGCTATGAGCAGGGAACCCTAGCTAGAAAGATCCTAGGACCACCCCCCATCCCCTTACAGCTGTGAAAGCTGAGAGCAGAGAGGGGAGGGGCTTGCCCGAGACCACACAACAAGCTAATAGCAAAGCTAAGGCAAGAACCAGGTCTCCTGCCTGCTGAGTGGGAACTCGTTCCGAGACCCCAGCAGCCTCTCCCTGTACCCTTCAGCATACCTGGCCCCTACTCTTCCCCACTGCAGATGAATTTGGGAACCGATTTGATGTGAACAACTGCCCCATCTGCTACCACTGGGTGACCACCAGGCCTCAGGAGCCTGCAGTCCTCTCGGCTGATTACAGAGGCTGCCATGTGCTGGAGAAGGTAGGGTCCTTCATGCTCTGGTGCAGAAGCAAGCTTGTCCTAGTATTGTGTCAGGCTGGAGAAGGCCCCTCATCGGCCAGAAAGGAACCAGAGCCCAAGATCTGTTGAGTTGGTGGGTGAGGGAAACTAAGTCCTGGAAGGGACTTTCTGGGATCCACCATGAATCCAGCTCTCTGCCTAACGGCCATCTTCTCTCTCAGGGGCCATCCTCTGCCTGGGATGCTAGGTGGCCTCACCTTGCTGCTCTCTGGCCTCTCACCTGCAGGATGGGCATTTCCACCTGAGGGTATTCATGGAGGCTGTGCTGCCCAATGGTCGTGTGGATGTAGCACAAGACGCTACTCTGATCTGTCCCAAACCTGTCCACTCCTGGACTCTAGACTCTCAGCTGGCACCACCCGCCATGTTCTCTGTCTTGACCCCACAAACCCTTCCCTTCTGCCCCACCTCTGGCCACACCTCCCCAGGCTCTGGCCACGCCTTTCCCAGCCCACTGGACCCAGGGCACAGCTCTGCCCACCCAACCCCTGCTTTACCATTCCCTGGACCTGGACCTGCCCTCAAAACCCTGGCTCAACCCCACTGGGGCCCCATGGAACACTGGGATGTGAACAAATCAGATTACGTAGGTATGCAGGACATCTGAATGTTCACACCCTCTGTCTGGGGCCTTCTGAACTCCAGGGTGGCCTAACAGCCTTTTACTGGGCTCTAAGAAGCCATTTCTTTCTTTTTTCTTTTTTTTAGAAAACCATGATTCTCCTATTCCTTTGTAGTATTTGGAAAAACAGCTTTAAACATGTACAAGTATACTAAAGCTAGAAGAGGTCTTGCCAATTTATTGCTGCCTAACTTTAGGCAGAAACTCACTAAAACCATTGCCAGGAACACCCGGTTCTCAGAAAACATTCTCTCGAGATTTCAGTAATATGCACTTTTCAGGGAGAACACTCAGTGTGCTGGTTAAGAGCACAAACTCTGGGCCAGGTGCAGTGATTCATGCCTATAATCCCAGCACTTTGGGAGGCCAAGGCAGGTGGACCCAAGATCAGGAGTTTGAGAACAGCCTGGCCAACATGGCGAAACTCTGTCTCCACTGAAAATACAGAAAATTAGCCAGGTGTGGTAGCACATGCCTGTAATCCCAGCTACTCAGGAGGCTGAGGCAGGAGAATGGCTTGAACCCAGGAGGTAGAGGTTACAGTGAGCCAACATTGCGCCACTGCACTCCAGCCTGGGCAACAGTGAAACTCCAAAAAAAAAAAAGAAAAAGGCACAAACTCTGGAGCAGGTTCCCAAGATTCAATTCCAGGGCCACAATTTGCAAACTGTGTGCCTTCAGCCTCATCGCTCTGTCCCAACCCTAGGTACCCACCTGAGCCAGGAGCAGTGCCAGGTGGCCTCGGGGTACCTCCCCTGCCTCGTGAGAGGAACTTCAAAGGAAGCCCGTCAGCAGGCTGGCTGCTGCTATGACAACACCACAGAGGTTCCCTGTTACTATGGCAACACAGGTACAATCTCCCACACCAGCACCATCCTGGTCCCCTGGATTCTGAAGCGGAAGGACAGCCACCTCCTCCAGCTGGTGGAAGCTGCTTCCCATTCTCCTCCTGGAGAGCCCAACTCCCAGAGCAGATGGCAGAGATCTTTAGATGGGGCAATCATATGTCCCAGCTGGCCTTATAACAACTGTCCCGGGGAACTATCAATAGATCTACCTTTACAAACATCCGCACTTTCAGATCTAAAACACCCTGGTTTGGATGACAGATTCTATAGTGAGGTTACTTTTAGAGTATCGTTCAACCCATTTGTCTCATGAATGAGACAGTCAGTCTGTAAAGGGTTTGCTGCGGCCAGCACCGGTCTAAGTGGAGAGTAAGCGTCTAGACTCCCGGGCCAGCGCTTAAAGCCTGGCTCTCACCCAGCCATCCCCTGTCTCTGTGCTGGGTGAACACCAAATCCCAAGGCCCTCATCTGCCTTTGTCCCAGCTACTGTCCAGCGCTTCAGAGGTGGCTGCTTCATCCTCGTGGTGTCACAAGAAATAGCCTTGACACACAGGATCACACTGGCCAACGTCCACCTGGCCTACATCCCCACCAGCTGCTCCCCGACACAGGACACGGATGCTTTCGTGGTCTTCCAGTTCCTTCTCACCAACTGTGGAACCACAGTGCAGGTAGGGGTTGGGACCACAGGCTGGGGCCTGGTCCTCCAAGAAGGCCTCACCCAGCTATCTCTTCCCACAGGTGGCTGGCGACCAGCAATCACATCCGAAAGGGGCCACAGGGTTCCATCAAGCGGGACAGCACCTTCCAGTGCGGGCGGCCCTCCTCCAACAGGCGTGGCTGGGGGCTGGGGTGTCGGGGCACAGGAGAGCTCAGAAGTTTTTGGAGCCATCTGGGTCCAAACCCAGGTTCTGCTGTTACCTGGTTATGTGACCTTAGGCAACGGGCCCACCTCTTCCCAGCCTCCCCTGCAGGGCAGGGGAAATGTCCCTTTTTCAGGGCAGATGTGTTAAATGGGGACCTTCCATGCCTGGCCTGCAGGGCTCAGCTAGAAGCCCATGGCCAGTCCCGAGAGAGCTGGAGTTCTGAGACAGCCCTGTCTTGGTCTCTCCAAGAACTAAGCTCAGAGCAACTGAAAGCGTCCCCTTCTAGGTCCCAGGAAGAGGCTGAGGTTATGGCTGTTGCCCCTCCTAATGTCAGGTTAAGAAGCCACAGATGAAGCTGAAGATACATTGGGCTGAAGCTGTCTGAGGATGTGGTGGGAGAGGAACTGGGCAGGGGAAGAACCCCTCATTGTTAGGGGCCTCCTGGACCTGCTGATTCAAGAGGCAAAAACCAAGCCAGGTGCTCAGGATGCCAGTGGGGGTGACCTGAGGGAATGTGTCTGTCACACCTGGCTCTGAACCTGTGTGGCCAGGTGCAAAGCACCTAACCTCAGCCGGTTCGCCCTGTGGGACACGGCCAGTGCATCAGCGTGACTTGGAGAAACCCTGTGCTCGATGCTGCACGGATGCCCAGGCATCTCCTTCGCCCTTCCCTCCCTGCCATGAGGGTTGGGGAGCAGGGGACTGCATCACAGTTCAAATGTATTTGGCTTTAAAGCTCTAAGTACCACGGAGGTGGTAGCTCACGCCTATGATCCCAGCGCTTTGGGAGGCCTAGGTGGGAAAATTGCCAGAAGTTCAAGACCAGACTGGACAACACAGTGAGATCCCATCTCTATTTTTATTTTTTTTAATGTTTAATTAAAAAAAAAATTCCTAAGTTCTTATGGCCAAGTGGTGGGGAACAAGTCTGGGTCATGCCCTAGACTCTCTGGTGTAAGAGCTATGGGAGTGAGCCAGAGGTCAACACAGCGACTAGGGATTCCTGGAGGGAGGCAGAGGTCAGGGGAAAACAGCTGAAGCCAGCAGGACTAGGCCAGAGGGCTCCTCAGAAACAAGGCCTCCAGAACAGGGGCAAGCCACTTCTACCTACTTAGCATCTCCTTGGTGCCAGGGGTACTGGGTACTGGGTGCCAGGGGTACTGTGGGGTACTGGGATGGTGTGGCCCCAGGCCCTTAGGCTAGGGAGGAAGATGCTAGACACTGTGGCCCTTAGGCTGTGGCAGACCAGCTGCAACTACAAGGACAATGAAGACACAGGACAATGAAGATGACGTTCTTTGATCTCATTGTCTCAGAGCCCTCAGAGGGAGGCAGTCATGGCCATTTTACAAATAAGGACACTGAGTTTTAGGTTAAAAAGACTTGCTTGTGGTCCCAAAGCCTGTAAATGCTATGAAGACTCAAACCCAGGTCTGTTGGGAGGTAGAGTGCCTAGGCCCACCTGCAGGCTCGACTGTCAGGCTCCAGGAGCCTCGAATGGCATGGCAGGCAGCTGTGGGTAGCCAGGGCAGACCCAACAAGGTGCCAGCCCCCCAAGGACCCATCTCCATCCTGCTGTATTCTCCCACCAGGTGCAGGGCCTGGCATAACAGGCTTGAACCATCCCAGGGAGACAGGATGGGGCAGGGTGAGCTTCCTGAGCCCACCTTGGAAATGCTGAGTGTTGCTTACGTAGCATCCGTCTGCCTTGCTGGATAGTACCGTTTGTTGCATCCAGAGTTGATCCCTAGTTTCTAAAGTGAACAGGATGCTCTGATTCTGTGTCTTCTCCCCCACCCTCGTGCACTTCAGGCTTCATGTGTGCTGTGTCTTCAACGCCAGTGACTTCCTGCCCGTTCAGGCATCCATCTTCCCACCCCCGTTGCCTGCCCCTGTGACCCAGCCTGGCCCCCTGCGGCTTGAGCTGTGGATCGCCAAGGGTATGCTATGCTATCCCTGTGCTCTTCAAGCCCCTGCTTCTCTGACACACAGCCCACCCTGGCTCGTGAATCGCTCTCCCTGCAGATGAGACCTTCAGCTCCTACTATGGGGAGGATGACTATCCCATTGTGAGGCTGCTCCAAGAACCAGTCCACATGGAGGTCCGGCTTCTGCAGAGGACAGACCCCAAGCTGGTCCTGCTGCTGCACCAGCGCTGGGGTGCTCCCAGTGGCCCATCCTGTCAGAAGGGTTAGTGCCCCCAGGCTCCCCCCACCTGCTCTGCCTCCTATAAACAGCCCCTCTGACTTCTCTTCTTCTCAGATGCCCTTTCGAGGGTGACAGCTACGGAACCCAAATGGTAGCCTTGGACAGGGCCACACCTTTCCAGTCTCACTACCAGCAATTCACTGTTGCCACCTTTGCCCTCCTGGACTCAGGCTCCCAGAGGACCCGTAAGTAGCCCCAGCTGCCGCATGCCTGGCCCCATGTTAGGTGGGGAGGAGCTGGTCACCAAACCCCTCTGGCACCTTGTGAGCTTATGTGACAAAGTTCCGGGGACGGGGCTTGACTTCTACCAGGTGTCATGGAAAGCAGCTGGCTTTGCGTCAGCAACAGGTAACCTATAAACGCCACCAGGAGGAAGGAAAATGCTGCCTGCGCTGCAATCAGCCCAAAATCTGAACTCTGGTTGTGGCGTTCTAGGGTAGCCTCGCCTCACTTCTGATTCCAGAAATGATAAACGTCTTCCACGTAATTCTGCTTTGAATTTTCTTTAACTCAGCAACTTCTCCAGAAGGTAAAAGTAGATAAACTTAAGGTATATTTAGGTTTTCTATGTAATACACAGATGGCCCCAGAGGCAACAGATGCCCTGTGTCTTGTTGAACAACGTATCTTTCACATCGCATACACAAATCTCTGGACGCTTAAATCACTGTCTGTTATTATGTCACATGTAGACTGATTTCACTGGTAAGCACTGATTAGTTAGGGTGGCTTCCTTCTCATCTCTGCTGAGTGCTGCCTCCTGATTCAAGAGATGCTGACCTGCCTGGATCAGGGGCACCCATGGGTGAGGCCTCCTGGGTGCTGGGTCAGGTCAGCTCCTCCTGCTTCTGCTCCCATAGGGCACTGCCCCTGCCCTGGTGTATCTGGAAGCAGTGGTAATCCGCCCTCCCCTCTGCCCCCAGTCACTGGTTTCCAGGGGTCACAAAGGGAGGGCAAACATCTATTCTGCTGCTGCCTGGTCAAGCCCCACCCCCTTGGAACTTGCTGTCTCCCTCAGCAGGGCAAGTGGAAGGGAGCAATCCAGCCCGCCCAGGGGCTGTGCAGCCAGAGGCAGCACTGGTGGAGCAAGCCCACCCAGGGCTGGGGTTCTACAAAGGGTGGTGGCCCCACCTGCAGGGCACGCCACTGCAGACTCAGACCGTGGGGAGGAAGGAAGGTGTGGATTTCGAATTGGGAAGGAACACATTCAGCTCCGCACTCCCTCAGCATGGGCGGCAGTCATGGTCTTGGTGTGCATGCTCAGATTTCCCCCCGCCTGGCCAGTAGCCAGGGGCCCAGCTAGGGAATCCCATGTCCCTGCCTCTGGGCTTCCTGCCCAGTGGTGCTGAGCCAGCCACTCTGATGTTCTTCTCCTTCCACCAGGTTTACTTCTTCTGCAGCGCCTCTGCCTGCCACACCTCAGGGCTGAAGACTTGCTCCACCGCGTGCCGCCCTGGGACGGCAAGTGAGTCTGGGGAGTGAGTGGATTTGTTCTTTCATTTGTCTTCAGGCCTATGTTTGGCTTTGAAGTCACAGGGGCCGGAGACCAGCCCAAGACTTCATTCTTCTCCTGGGCAGGACAGTGACGATCCTCAGGTCACCGTAATGACACTGCCAGGCCCCAGGACATGGTGAGCTCTCCGGGGCCAGCGGGCTTTGAGGATTCTTATGGGCAGGAGCCCATAGGCATGAGGGCTTCTGGATGGGGCCCACAGGTATGAGGGCTTCTGGATGGGGCCCACAGGTATGAGGGCTTCTGGGTGGGGCCCACAGGTATGAGGGCTTTTGGGTGGGGCCCTCAGGCCTCACCAGCTCCCACACCCGCAAGACTGTGCTGACAAAATGGGATGCTCCAGCCATAGCTGAGGGCAAGAGATGGTGTAACTGCAGTCAGTGGGGAACTCAGTGAAGACACAGTCCACCTTATCTGCAGAAAGGCAGCTTTAGCTCTACCCAGTGTGATACAAAGGTCTGGGGTGGAGGAGAGTGTTGGGGGGGCCTCGCACAGCCCTACCTTTCCCTTCTCTCTGACAGATTCCAGTGGGAACTCTAGCCTGAGGCCTCTCCTTTGGGTGGTCCTTTCGCTGCCGGCGGTTTCCCTGGTCCTTAGGTTTGGTGTCTTTGTGGGCCTGAGCCAGAAGCTCTGGGAAAGCAACAGTGAATAGGCTCAATAAACAATCCTTTCAAACCTACTGACAGCAGTTGTGGAGAAGTTATTCGTGACAACTAGAATAGAACTACTTCTCACGTGAGAAACTTCCTCCAAGTCCTCTCTGTCCTTCCAGAACTGTGATGTCAATTACAAATACTTCATATGTGCCACACCCTGCACAGAGGCCAACATCCCCCAAGGCTCAACTCAGGAGACTCAGCCTCTCTGCAAGGAATGGTGGCATTTCAGGCAGAGCAAACGGGACAAAGATACTGGAGGGTAAGACCTTGGCAGTCAGAACAGCAACAGCTGAGAACCGGGCCCCTGGCAGGAATGAATGGCTTGTGAAGTCTTGTCACCTCCCCACAAACACAGAAGTTCTGAAGAGGGTACCCTCAAAGCACCCTGAGCAGTTGTGCAGGGCGGATAAGCAGAGCTCTAAGGCTGAGCTGAAGGAGCACTTTGCAGACCCCCCGAGCTGCCAGCCTACAGCGAAAGGCTGCATCTATCACCATAGCCTCCTATCCCCTCCCCTGGCCTCCCAAGACTAGTCCATGCAGGAAGGGTTGGCACCCAAGGAATGGGAGCCTGCTGGCCCTGACCTGCCTGCCACTGTGGGTATGGCCACCAGACAGGTCCGTGCCGGCGGTGGTTATGCCGCTGGGCCCGGTTTTCCCATATGTGGCATGGGCCTTCATCTCTGACTTGGCAGCAAAGCCCTTTCCAGACAGACATAAGGATCCTCTGGTGGAGGGATGGGCAAGGCGCTAGGGTTCAGCCTCAAGGGGACAGGGAGAACTATCTGGTAGGGAAGCCTGAACTTGCTTTCAGACACCTTTCTGGGCCTCACAGCATGAGCTTAGAGAGCTGTTAGAAGGGGAGCAAAGGTGCTCCAGTCAGGCCCGTGGCCTTGATACTGCGTGCACCCCCTACTCACCCGGCTCTGGGCTACTCAGCTTTTCCTGTCTTCAGAATACTGGCCAAGCACGTGTATTCCAGAGCTGGCTTCTTACTAGCTGTGTGATATTCAGTAAGTTACTGAACTTCCCTGGGCCTCAGATTTCTCATCTGTAAAATGAGGTTAAAGTCTATTCCCATAGACATATTGGATAAATGAGTTAATAGATAAGAACGCTTAGAATAGTACATAACAGCCAACAGTAACTGGGTGCTGTTAACTGCTAACTAGAACTTCATTTCCTCTTGCCCAAGCCTAATGCTTACCTCGTTTTTGTTGTCAATGTTTGGTTTGGTTTTGTATGCACAAGTTTATATGCCAGTGTGAAGAGGGGCTCGAGGAAACTACTGTCTTTGGCTTTTCTAGCTAGAGGGAGAACATAAGAAGGGGTAAGGCCCAAACACTTGCCATGGAAACTAAGTGGCTTCCCATCTCTGGGCCTGTCTTCCCATCGATGGCCAGCAATGGCCAGTCTTGTCCTGAACAGCTTCCTGGCTTGTACAGGGAGACACAGGATATATTCTGCAGCGTCAGTGTGACATATATGAGGATTCTTAGCTTAGTTGGTTGAAGGAGCCAGGCTGACTTGCTCTTAATGGCCTGGGTTCTGGTTCCTTCCAGCATCACCTCTTCCTCCTTCCCCTCCCTCCATCATACAAACTCATGTAAGGATTTCAAACTTCCAGAGATACCAATTGAAACAACACTGTGTAACTGAATTTTCTCTTTAACAAAAGGGTAGGTGTCTTGTGTCAGTTCCTATCATTTCAAATAGATGTCTTCTCCAAACTGTGGTTGAACTGTGACATTTGATCTGTTGATGGGGACCATGTGGGTTAAGGATGACAAGCGTTGAACACAATTATATTCGTAGTTCTTTGTATATTTTCTCGAAAGACAGTCTTAGCACTGCTGGGTCAAGACCACACCTCTTATGACTGTGGGGCTCTAGGACTGTCCGAGTGTCTCCCCACGCAGCCCCACCGTGCAGCCTTGCCACCACAGGCCAGCAACATGCTAAATCTTTACCTATCTGAGCAGCGTAAGGCAAACGATATGACTGTTTTGAAGGGGCTCTTTTTGATTAGAAGTCAAGCATCTTTCTAGTCACTTGTATTGCATAAGTTACCCTTCATGTGTTTTATCTATTCTCCACTCTCTCATCTGTAAAAAGCTTTCACAAATCAAGGGGTCAGCATCCTCATTTTACAAATTTGCCATCTAATTGGCCATTGGCTTTTCTCTGCAGGGTTCTTTCATCTTTGAAAGGATTACGTAACAATGAATTTTTCCCTCTCATTTGTAACTTTGAGTATGGCAAAGGCTTTCCCCTATGTTATATAATCATCAAAGTGTCCATGTGCTTTACTGTAATACTCCAGGAATAAGGCAATTGATGACCTCCTCCTTCCTAGCGTATATAGGTGCATGATTTTGGCAACTGATAAACTGTGCATCTATGCTGTCAACAATTCTATGTCAAAAGAGTCTGTTTACTGAAACAAATGTACAAACTAAATGAACAATGAAGTTCATTGCAGCGCTAGGTTTCTCTCTTAGATTGCGAGGGGAAAGCAATCTAAGCTTTGGCTTTCCTAGGTAACTATCTAGTCTATATTTTGCCCAATGTAAAGCTTTTTTTCTCCCTTTTTCCACCTCCTGATGTGAGCAGGCCCCTGCTGGGCCTTGAGAACAATTCATCAGACCTGACGGGACAATAACCACTTTCGCTGACCTGTGGCAGGAAGCAGAGCTGCTCGTGGCCATCAGGTTTTCTCTCTTCCTGCCCTTCTGGGGAGGTGAGGAGGGGCAGAGGCTGTGGCTCTATATAAGAGCTAAGGGAATCCCCTGCCTTTCCATTCTCCGGGCCCCCACCAGCTCCCATACACTTACATTGTACACTGAGAGTAAATTCACTTCACAGTGCTTGGTTTTTAATAAAGGGGACAGCATACTTCACCACCTGTTCAGCTGAAGTAGAATTCAACTCCTTGTCTGGACACTTACGTGAGAGCACTTCATGGAAAACTACCACTTCTTTTCCAGCTATAGGAACACTAGATATTCTAATCAACCTGAAGTAAACAACTAAACTGCCAGATTATAAATATTTAAAAATATGCTTAGATTACTGTTGAACTAACATGGGTGGCAGGGGAGTCAGGGGGAGGCATGCAAATAGGCCAAATAAAAAAGCAAAAACTCTGGGAAGTTAAACTCAGCTTCTATTCTGGGAAGTTCTACAGAACCCTGGAGAGCTTGACCTTCTGCTTTGATGAGATCAAGCCCGGAGCCTGCAAAGGTGACAAGTCCAGATGCGGACCTCCTTTAAACTGGAGCTCCGGAGGGCCCAGTCCTCAGTGTAAGAGTGAAGGAGAAATAAGCCCCTGGCAGAGCCGGCAGCAAGGAATCCTGCCTATTTTTATCTCGGGGCTGGATGTATTGGGAAAAAACAAATCACCCTGAGAATGAAAAGTGTAATTCCCTCTTCTCTGGTGTGTGCAGTAAAATCCTCAGACCGGAGGGGAGAGGAGAAAGGAGAACCCCTCGGGTTCAATCTGGGAAAAACCTGAAGAGCTGAATTTAATTTAAAGTGATCCCAGGTGAGGTGATAATTAAAGTGATTCCCAGGCTTCAGGAAGAAACAAATGCAGGTCCTGTCTGAAAGAATGTGATTTCAGCCAAAGCCTCAGAGAATTCTGACAGATAAAGGTACAAATAAGATGAACACCTCGCGATAAGAAATCACAAGATACAATAAAAATAGTGAAGAGTCAGGGCACAAAGCGAGAAGAACACTGCAATACATTCTTGACAAAGGATTACTATCCAGAAAACATCCATGTTTAAAACTGCTGCAAATCAACAAGAAAACGATAACACAAATAGAAAAACAGGGACAGGACACTAACAGGCATTTCACAAGAGGAAAAACTCAAATGGTCTGCAAGTGGCCGAAAAGATGCTCAATCTCAACAGTAATCATGAATGTGAAAATTAAACTTCAAGATACTATTATATACCCAGGAGGCTGGCAAAAATTAAAAAGCCAGAAGTACTAAGCATTGGTGAGGGTATGAAGACAGGAGCATTCCACCAATGTTAATCAGAATGTAAACTGGTATACCTACGTTGAAAAATTGCCATTCCCTAATATATGTCCTCTCCTAAACATCCGAGAAAAACCCTTGCACCAGAATGTCCACAGGAACACTCTAATAGCAAAAGAAAACTAGAAAGAACCCACATGTCCATCATGAACACTAGAACCTATAAATACACTGTGGTATGTTCCTACAATCAAATTCTATGATGAATGAGAGATAAGAGCTAACCTGTTTATCCCTTGCAGGCTGGTCTCCTAGGAAAGGAGTTGGCCCCTTACAAGGTTCCATGGCATCTAGCCATTGCTAAGTGCCTAAGACACTGATCAATTACAAGGTTGGACCCCAGCCCTTTAATCATGTCAGAGGAAGGGCTGATGCTTCTCTAGCCATGAAAACAATGCAGTTAAATCTAGCTACTGGCTGACCACATCAAATAATTGCAGCAGCAAAACTTAGACCCTAGAATCCTGATCACAGTGGAAGGAGGAGCTGTGCTTCCTAATCATGCAGCTTAAAAGCCCCATAGCCCAATGCCAGGATCCCTCTCCCAGAGTGCAACGTCCTAGAATGAATGGCCATGCAGGACCAGTACATCCGCAGCTATTCCCACCTTCAATAAAAATGCTGTCACAGTACCCTGGTGTGAGTTCTGTTTGGCCATTTTCCTTTGTTTTCCCAATAGTGAACGAACCGGGGCTACATGTATAAATACAGGTAAATCTCAAGCACGATGCTGAGATGAAATCAAAGAAACTAGATTGAATGACTTCATCTATATAAAGTTCAAAAATCAGTTCCCAAAGCCCCAGTGTAGTAGTAAAATTATACGGAAAAACAAAGGAATACACAGCACCAATTTCAGGTAGTGGTTTTCTCTGCAGGGGTAGGGAGGGATGCATTCACTGAAGAACACACCGATGGCCCCTGATGCTTGCTTCAGCTGGCTGGTGGATACAAAGATGTTCATTATTCTTTAAACCGTACAGGTACATTTTAGACACTTTGGGGTGAATATTTCAGAAAACTTTTAACTTCCTGGCCTGCCTTTTTACAATCTGCTGGGCCTGTCTCCAACCACAGTGCTGCTCCTACTTCCCCAGCTGCCTGTTCCCTCAAACCTGACTTCTCACCCCTCTTTACACCCCTCACCCACGCAGTGGGGCTGCCAGCACCTCTGCTCACACCTGCCACCCCTACTCTGCTCCTCTGTCCTATGTCCACCTAGGGAACTTCCACTTCAAAATGCGGTTGTCACCTCCCCCAGGTCCACCTGACTTCCTAAACAGTTGCACACCCCGACCTCTGTGCTGGCACCTCTATCAGAACTCTAGCGCCATATTTGTATTGCTCTGTTTACTCTTGCCTTCGTGCCTGGATTATGTTCCAGCCACTTTGTGTCAACAGCCTTAGGTTTACTAATGCAGCAGAAGGCAGTCAGACCAAGCCTTTACATGACAGGTGTCGAGGACCACCATGACCCTGGCTACGTGTCAATACAGTTAAATCTCAAGGACAATGCCAGTGCAGACAGAGCAGGGAAAATACATGGTAGTCAACATTTACAGAGCGCCTCATCTCTACATGTATCAGTTCACTTAATTTTCAAGAGCCCTACAAAGTAGGCACCAGGAACTTACTTTTCAGAAGAAGCTGAGACATAAAGACACACATCACAGAAAGGTATACAGCTGGGATTCAAACCCAGGCTGCTGGCTCCAGAGCCTGCATTTAACCATGACACTACCTCCTGGAAAGCTGTGCAGTGGGTCATCAGCTGCCCATGCCTGTCTTAGCTGGTAAGGGTAACCAGCTTGGTCTCCGAAGCCAAGTGGCTTAAAAACCCTAGCTGCATTATTTACTGGGTGGCCCAAAGTGAAGGCACTTCTCTGAGCTTGCCTTCTCATCTGTAGAAAGGGGACACCACCACCTGTCTGGCAGGATCATTCTGTGGTACTCAAATATAAGGAGCTCCAGCTCCATCACCGCACCAGCATTACTGGGGAGACTGGTGTGACTACACTGCCCCCAGGTGGCCTCCTTGATTAGTGCTCCAAGTTCAGGCCCAATAAAGATGCTTCCTCACCTTCAACAGCAGAAGGCTAAGCAGGGTTTGATCACCAAAGGCTCAAGTGCACAAAGGATGCAGTAAGCATTGATTACACCACCGAACAATTTCCCTTCAGACACCTGGGACTACTGACTACAAAACTCATTGGCTAGACAACATGGGTGAGTCCTTTAGAATCTTTTCTAAATTCTAAATCTTTTCCAAATTCACCCCCTCAACCAAGATCTACTTCCAAAAGGTTCACCTACAAGGCAGCTGGGCCAACATCTGGTGAGCTGTGGCAGGGGGTGGCAGCTCTTCATTCATTTCGGCTGATACAACTAACATTCTGTCAAGCCCTCTGTGTTTACTTATCAAGGAAAGGAGACAAACGATGCCTGGGCTTTGGACTGAGCCCCAAGGTTCAATCTCTCAATCAACCACTCAGCAGCAGTGTGACATGAGCTGAAGAGGTGAATGGCAGCAATAGATGTATGGTCCTGTCCTTGAGATTAAAATCTAGTTAAGACAAATGCACAAACACCTTCAAGGTAACACAGAGCTATGCTAAAAGCGCGAATCATGGGCTCCAAGAAAGCTCACTCACCTGGCAGGGCAGCAATGGGCTCCAGAGGCTTCCTGAAGGATTTGGCCTGTCTCTGGGGAGGGCAGACTCCAGACAGAGGAAACAGTAGAGCAGTAACAGTAATAGTAGCAGCAGCAAAAGTTTAAAAACATAGAGCGTTTATGATGTGCAGTCCCTATTCTAAGCACTTGTCACGTTCACTTCATCCTTACTATATCTCTAGTGAGTACACTATCCCCATCTGGATGAAGAAACTCAGAAAAAAGTTAAATAATCTGTCCAAGGTCTTGCAGCTACCAAGTGCCAGAACTGGGAGCCAAAACCCGAGTCCAGCACCAGGACTATGCTCCCACCTGCTTCTCTGTTCTGCAAAGGAAGAGAGGTATCAAGTCCCACATGATATACAGGGACCAAGAATCTGCTCAGAGTTGCTGGACAGCAAAAGGCAAGGTTGTTTTAAGAATTAAATGAGCAAATGTAGGTAGAGGGCCTGCCGCACTTCTGCTAATGCGACTGCACAGATGGAAGGCCAGAGATGCACTGTGGAGCCTCAGGACCCAGACAGTAGGCTCCTGGATGCCAGGACAGCACCAGGTGCCAGTTCTAGGGCAATGGTTTGGAACTGGTGAGGGATACAGATTAGTCCCTCTGAGATACAAACTAGGGCTCCCCTTCTCTAGAAAAATGTGCACATGCATAGATGTGCCCCATGCGTCACAAAACTTTAGGATGCCTATAGCATCCCCCCAACCCATGGATACCCCAAGAACCTTTGTCCTTCAGTATCTCCTGCTTAGTTTTCCTGGAAAGGAAGGCAGATCTGAAATATGCACATTAATACCTAAGACCAGAAACTGTTAGAGGCTTTAGTACTGTACTAGCCCTGAGGTCCAACTTAGCCCTAGCACGTCCCCCAGCATGCCGTTAACCCTCTCCCACTCGAGTGACCCACTCTACCACCTGCGAACCACAGCTGTTGTTAGCCCACCTTTTACTAGGTAGTTGTCCTAACTTTGTAAGTATGCCTGCCTTGGGAGAACTGTATGATTGGTCTTTTCTTAATAATACACACTTGTGTAAGTTAAATGGTTTCTATTCAACTTGTATAAGCTGAGTGGTTGCTTTACTGCAGGGTTTTTCAGCTTTCCCTAGCTAGTAGGCATCCTGACCCTCCCAGGCAGATTCGGCATGCCCAAGCTTCCCTGAAAACAGAACCCTGCCCCAGCAAACATACCTGGAGGTCTCCTGTTGCAGCACAATATGCGCTACCATACTTTGCCCCCAAAGCTCCCCTCCTGGTAACATCCCATTTCTCAGCTCGCCTTCTCAGCACTATATTTTGTCTATAACCAGATTCCCACACTTCATCACCTCATATCCTCTCACCCCACTCCAGGCAGGCGGGCAGCCCCGACCTTCCACTGGGATGGCCCTTGTCAGGGGACTGTCAATCACCCAGACTGCACGCCACGGTCCCCCACCCTTAGCCACTACTACCTGCTTCCTGTTCCTCCATACGGCTTGCTCAGTCCAGCCCTAGCGCCTGCTCTCTGCCTGCAACATGCCTCCCCTTTTAGGTCCTTGTCATTCCAGCTTCATCGTCACCACCTCAGAGGCCTTTCCTGACCTGCAATCTAAAGCAGCCACATGACCCTACAGGAATTCCCTATAAGGCACATTCATTATCAGATCTTTGTCCCCAAACCCGTCCAATCTCAACTTTTCAATCACCACAGTCAATAAAATCTCCTTTTTGATTTATGCCAGCTGAGAACAATCACCACAGTCAATAAAATCTCCTTTTTGATTTATGCCAGCTGAGAACAGGCTTTCTAGCACCTACAGCTAAAGAACCCTGATGGAGATGCTCAGATCGCCTCACCAGCAAGATCCAGCCCATCTTCCCTGCAGGGCTCCCTCCCTTCCAGGCTTGTGTAAGAAACCAAGTCCACAAGGCAAGTGGCAGCACCAGTGACTTGAGGCCCTTGAAACACAAGGTCAAGAACTGCAGGAACATGGCAGATTTCATCTGCAGATTTGTTTTTATTTCCACTGTGAAAGGAAAGGAAGATGAGCTTCCCGGAAGCCAATGTCCCACAGTGTGCTCCCTCCTCCCCTTGACCTTCCTGGCCCAGGGCGCTCCTGGTGCAGATAGACACAGGGAGGTGGTTATATTTTTTTTTTTTTAATGAAACTAGATCACTGCTTACAAAACCCTGCACAAGCCCTTCTGCCCTCCCCTTCACAGTTCCCTTGGGCTCAGCCTCTCCTGTCTCACAGGAACTGCAACAAAATGGGTGTGGAACAGCCACCACTATGGCCATTGAACGACAGGAAGGGAGAGGCCCTAGGCACCACCCTAGGCCTTTAGAGGGTGACAGTTCTTCCTTCCACGTCCATTCCCATGGGGCCTGGAGGTGCATGGATGACAGTGGTCCATGCCACCATGGTTCTCAGGCCACCACTCAGACCAGAGTGAAATGATGTGAATGTCCCACCCCACAGAGCCCCCTCCCCCCATAGATTCCCCCCACCCCCCCAAACCCTAATTCTACCCCTCTACTGAGATGAGGCCCAGCTTCCATCAGAAGGGCCGGGGCCTACAGGCTGTAGAACTTGAGGCTTCTGTCCATGCCTGTTGAAGCGATAAACTTGGCATGATGTCCGAAGGCCACCCCTGTGGTCAGGCCGCTATGCTCTGAGGAGAGAGACAAGAGGCAACCGTGAGAAGGCTTTTCCTCCTTTATCCTCCTTTAGGTTGAACACGGATCCCCGATAACATGCTCCCATACAACTAGGCCTTCCCTACTTAGCATTTATCACACTGCAGGCTCCTGTTTGCTTTCCCTAGTCTGACTTGCACACTTCCCCCAGTGCCTCCCTCAGTGCCTGGCACTTTTCACTGGTGGAATGAATTAATAAAGCAATGCCAGCTCCCTTCTCACCTGAGCCTTCTGGGTAACTGCAATTCAGCTCGGTTTAGCTGAAAACCTCAGTGCTCAGCTTGTTTATCCCTAGTGCTCACTCCCTGAACGTCCATGGGCACGTTCTAGCTCATAGGATTCCAACTCCAGGGCACTCAGGCCCCTAACACAGAGCAGGACCAGATAAGGGGCAGATGAGGCTGGGCTCATGGGATTGGGAAATTCATGAACATCTAGCCAAATTCCTTCTAGATTTAGGATCACACCTGGAGTCCACCAACTCCCCATTAAAAAGCTCACACTGTATTTTCAGCTACCTAACTCAGCTCCAAATCAAAACACCAGGTACAGTATAGGTGAAAACCAGTGAGCCATATAGTTAGAATGGACACCTTTGTTACACAAACACACTGAGCAGGGCTCAGGAGAATCCGAGCAACAAGAAGTATCTTGTATCCTGCTCACAACCTGCTAATGAGGATGAGAGTTTCATCAACAGAGACAGCGCTCCCATGCACATAGCATCTGAAGTGAGCACCACGCACCCTGTTACCAGCAGATTAGCACGCCACCTCCACAACAGCAGCTGTCACACTCTGCAAAACCGTGCCAATATTCCCATTTTCTAGATGAAGGAGTAAACCTCTGAAAGGGAGAGTCACGTAGCCACAGCCACATAACTGTTAGGTAGAAACCGTTATCCATTCTCTCAGCAGCTCATACTTTTCTTCTCTTGCACTTTCAATTGCAATTAAATGTGTGTGTGTGAAATCAATCTACATTTGCCTCCCTAACCTGACCGTAAATTTCATCAGTGTCCAAATTGGGTCTGTCTTATTCACTGCTCTTAAGACACAATGCTGAGTAAGAACTGCAAATCCTGACTATGTGCCAGGCACTGTTCTAACCTACACATTCACAGACAGTCCCCGATTTACCATGCTTTGACTTGCAATATTTTCAGCTTACGATGGATTTATCAGGATGTGGCCGAGCGTATGTCAGCAAGCACCTGTATGTATTTTCATCTAAACCTCAACAACCCCATGGAGTCTGTACTGTTACCATTCCCACTTTTCTGAGGCTCCAGAGACGTTAAGTAATGTTGGGTCTCAGAAAACAATACCCCAAAGTATGATGGTTTGGCATGCTGAGGGCTTTGAACCAAGGTCTCTCTGACCATGTCCTGCTCGGTCTCTCGCCCTCTTTCTCTTATCGAAGGGCAGATCATCTGAAAGGAACATCACGAAGCCCCTCCCTGGGAATCTCAACCAGGGAAAATGAACTGGTATCACAAGAGAGAAGACAAGAGGCCAGACACCGTGCTAGCCGGTCTTTGTTACAGACTATTATCTAAGGTCTGCTCTGAGAAAACTTTTATTACCTTAGAGACTTGGAGTGCATTCCTCCTCACACCCCCACAGAAATTGTGTCACCACCACCCCCTAGGAGCCTCAGGCCCCTACTCCCTTCTGCAGCTCAGGATGCCATAGGGTCATGTTACGTAATGACATGTCAGCGACGGACCACACAAACGATGGTCCCATAAGATTACAGTGGAGCTGAAAGATTCACTCCACTGGCCAAATTCCTTATAGATTTAGGATCACACCTGGAATCAACCAACTCCTCCTCCACCAAGTGATGTTATAACCACCATCATGTCACAGTGCAATGCATTACTCACATCTGTGGGGATACAGGTATAAACAAATCTACACTGCCAGTTGTACAGAAGTATAACACAGCCGGGCGCGGTGGCTCATGGCTGTAATCCCAGCACTTTGGGAGGCCGAGGCGGGCGGATCACAAGATCAGGAGTTTGAGACCAGCCTGGCCAACATAGTGAAACCCCACCTCTACCAAAAATACAAAAACAAAAAAAAAAATTACAGGGGTGGTGGCATGTGCCTGTTGTCCCACTTAATTGGGAGGCTAAGGCAGGAGAATCACTTGAACCTGGGAGGGGGAGGCTGCAGTGAGCCGAGACCGCGCCATTGCACTCCAGCCTGGGTGACAGAGCGAGACTCCGTCTCAAAAAAAAAGTGTTACACAATTAGGTACAGTACAGAATACTTAATAATCACAAATAACTACATTACTGGTTATTGTACAGGCATACCTCAGAGATATTGCTGGTTCAGCTCCAGACCACCAATAAAGCAAATATTGCAATAAGGCAAGGTACACAGATTTTTTTGGTTTCTCAGTACATATAAGTTATGTTAGCCAGGCACAGTGCCTCATGCCTGTAATCCCAGCACTTCAGGAGGCCAAGGTGAGTGGATCACTTGAGGTAAGGAGTTCAAGACCAGACTGGCCAACATGGCGAAACCCCATCTCTACCAA
This sequence comes from Aotus nancymaae, assembly GCF_030222135.1. Classification (NCBI taxonomy): domain Eukaryota; kingdom Metazoa; phylum Chordata; class Mammalia; order Primates; family Aotidae; genus Aotus; species Aotus nancymaae. The sequence continues at coordinate 9,805,423 of NW_026988473.1, read as the reverse complement.
AAAGACAAAAATTAGCCAAGTGTGATGGTGTGCGCCTGTAATCCCAGCTACTTGGGAAGCTGAGGCAGGAGAATGGCTTTAACCCAGGAGGTAGAGGTTGCTGTGAGCCAAGATCATGTCACTGCACTCCAATCTAGGTGATAGAGCAAGACTCCATCTCAAAAAAAAAAGTTATGTTTATGCCATAGTCTATTAAACGTGTAATAACATTATGTCTAGTAAAACAATGTACATACCTAATCAAAAATACTTTATTACTAAAACATGCTAACAACCATCAAAGACTTCACTGAGTTGTAATCTTTTTCCAAGACCCACCAAGGGGGTCTTGCCTTGATGCTGATGGCTACTAACTGACAGGGGTAGTGCTTGCTGAAGGCTGCAGTAGTTGTGGCAATTTCTTAAAATAAGACCACAATGAAGTTCGCCACATCATTTGACTCTTCCTTTGACAAAAGAGTTCTCTGATGGCTGCTGTTTGAGAGCATTTTACCCACAGCAGAACTTCCAAAACTGGAATCAATCCTCTCAAACTCTGCACCTGCTTTATCAACTCAGTTTATGTAATATTCTAAACCCTTCTTTATCATTTCAACAATGTTCACAGCATCTTCGCCAGGAGTAGATTCCGTCAAGAAACCACCTTCTTTCCTCATCCCTAACAGCTCCTCATCCGTTACAATTTGAACATGAGATTGGAGCAATTCAGTCACATCTTTAGACTCCACCTCACTCTAGTTCTCTCATCATTTCCTCCACATCTGCAGTTACTCCCTCCCCTGAGGTCTTCAATCCTTCAAAGTCATCCATGAGGGTTGAAGGCTTAGAATCAATTTCTTCCAAACTCCTCTTAACGCTGGTAGTTTAACCTCCTTCTGTGAGTCACAAACGCTCTTAAGGGCATGTAGAATGGTGAATCCTTAACAGGTTTTCAATTTACTTTGTCAGAGCCATCAAAGGAATCACTACCCATGACAGCTATAGCTTTACGAAATGTATTTCTTAAATAATAAGACTGGAAAGTCAAAATTACTCCTTGATCCGTAAGCTGACGACCGGACGTGATGTTAACAGGCATGAAACATCTCCATCTGAGCTTTAGGGTAATGAGGTGCATTGTCACATTTTGAAAGGAATCTACTTTTCTGAACAGTACCTCTTAATGGTGGGCTTAGAAAACAGTCAGTAAACCATGCTGTGAACAGATGTGTTGTCATCCAGACTCTGTTGTCCCATTCACAGGCACAGGCAGAGTAGATTTAGCCCTACATTCTTAAGGGTCCTACAATTTTCTGAACACTAAATGAGCTTTGGCTTCAATGGAAAATCACCAGCTGCATTAGTCCTAACAAGGGAGGCACTCTGTCCTTTGCAGCTTTGAAACCAGGCACTGGCTTCTACCTGTGAAAGTTCTAGATGTCACCTTCTTCCAACAGAAGGCTATTTCGTCTACACTGAAAATCTGTCGTTGAGTGTAGCCGTCATCAATCATCTTAGTCTTCCAGATAACTCACTGCAGCTTCCACATCACCATCTGCTGCTTCACCTCGCACTTTTCTGTTATGGAGACGGCTTCCTTCCTTAAACCTCATGAACCAACCTCTGCTAGCTTCAAACTTTTCCTCTGTAGCTTCCTCACCTGTCTCAGCCTTCACAGAATTCAAGAGTTAGGATCTTGCTCTGGATTAGGCTTTGGCTTAAGGGAATGTTGCGGCTGGTCTGGTCTTCTATCCAGACTACTGACATTTTCTCCAGATCAGCAATAAGGATGCTCCGCTTTATCATTCGTGTGTTCACTGGAGTAGCGCTTTCAACTGCCTTCAATAATTTTCCTTTGCATTCATAACTTGACTAATATTTGGTGTAAGAGGCCTAGTTTTTGGCCTATTTGGCTTTTCACATGCTTCCTCCCTAAGTTTAATCATGTCGTTTAATTTCAAGTAAGAGACATAGGACTCTTTCTTTCACTTGCACACTTAGAGGCCATAACATGGTTATTAACTGGCCTAGTTTCAATACTGTTGTGTCTAAGGAAACAGGGAGGTCTGAGAAGGAGAGAAATGGGGAACAGCTGGTGGGTGGAGTGGTCAGCACACACACACACCATTTCATTTATCAATGAAATTCAACATCTTATATGGGCACAGTTCATGGTGCCCCCCAAACAATTACAATAGTGACATCAAAGATCATTAATCAGAGATCACCATAACGGATACAGATCACGAAAAAGTTTGAAATGCTGTGAGAATTACCAATATGTGACACACAGACACAAAGTGAACACACACTGTTGGAAAAATGGCACTGACAGACCCACTTGAGGCAGGGCTGCCAAAAACCTTCCATTCACAAAAAACAAAGGACCCACGAAGCACAATAAAACTGAGTGCAAAAAGACAAGGTATACCTATACTGCACTTTTTGGTATTATTTTAAGTATACTCTTTCTACTTATAAAAAAAGTTAACTGTAAAACAGCACCAGGCAGGCCCTTTCAAGAGGTATCCGGGAAGACGGCATTATCATCAAAGGAGATGACAGGTCTATGCGTGTTAGTGCCCCGGGACCTTCCAGTGGGACAAGATGTGGAGGTGAAGACAGTGATGTTGGTGATATGGCTGTGCCCCCACTCAAAGCTCATCTTGAATTGTAGTGCCCATAATCCCCACGTGTTGTGGGAGGAACCCACTGGGAAGTAATTGAATCATGGAGGTGGTTACTCCCATGCTATTCTCATGATAGTGAGTTCTCACGAAATCTGATGGTTTTATAAGGGACTTTACCCCCTTTGCTCAGCATTTCTCTCTCCTGCTGCTGCTTTCCCTTCTACCATGATTGTAAGCTTCCTGAGGCCTCCCCAGTCACTGTGAGTCATTAAACCTCTTTCCCTTATAAATTATCCAGTCTCAGGCAGTTCTTCATTAACAGTGTGAGAACAGACTAATACAGCTGGTGATCCTGACCCTCCGTAGGCCTAGGCTAATGTGTGCTTGTGTCTTAGTTTTTAACAGGAAAAGATTAAAAAGTAAAATATAAAAATAAAAATATTAGAAAACAGAAAAAAGCTTATAGAACAAGGATGTAAAGAGAGACAATATTTTTGTACAGCTGTACAATGTTGGCTTTAAGCTAAATGTTGTTACAAAAGGGTCAATTTTTAAAGTTTATAAAGTAAAAAAGTTAGCTAAGGCTAATTTATTACTGAAGAAAAAGCATTTTATAAATTTAGTAGAACCTAAGTGTACCGTGTTTATAAAGTCTACAGCAGTCAGTGTACAGTAATATCCTAGGCCTTCACATTCACTCACCACTCACTCACTAAAAGCCAGTTACAGTCCTGCAAGCTCCATTCATGGCAAGCACCACATACCAGTGTACCGTTTTTCAACAATCTCTCATACCTTATTTTTACTGAACCTTTTCTATGTTTAGATCTGTTTAGATACACAAATATTTACCATTGTGCTATAACTGTATTCAGTACATTTAATACACTGTACAGGTTTGTAGCCTAGGAGCAATAATAGACTATGCTAAGGTTATAGCACTAGGCTTGGTGTGTAGTAGGCTACACCATCTCGATATGTAAGTACACTCTATAATGGTCGCACATGGCGAAATCGCCTAACAAGATATTTCTCAGAACATATCCCCATTATTAAGTGATGTGACTGTATGATCTTCAATCATTTGACCCTCTGCAAGTCTAATGTTTTGTGGGACTCTCGTGCATATACAAAGAATTAAAATGGCTTTCCTCCTGTCACTCCGTCTAATGTTCACTTATTTCAGATTCAGTTAGCAAACCTTCAGAGGGAGGAGTTTCCTCTTCCTCCAGCAACCTGCCCAATGCCACAAGGCATGGAAGTGGCAGAGCTAGTGCTAGCATTTACTGCCACGCAGTCTCAGTCTGCTTCCTTAGCCATAAAGCTCTGCCTTAGGTGGTAACCGAAAGCTGCTTAGGTAAATTCATGCAAGCCTTAGAGATTCCTAACCCAGTGAGGCTTCCCTCCAGGCCTGGGCACCTAGAGACCCCAGGAGCCCAAGACTAGCCTCTACCTGTAAAGTGAAGAATCTCCGTCCATTGTTTGCAGATGTAGATCTGGACATCCGTGCCCCCAAGGGCCAGGTAGGTACCACTCTGGTCAAAGATCAGTGACTTTACCTGTCAGAAATAGAAAGGTCACACGAGGGGAACAGAAACTATGGGGCAATTGCAGATAAGCAGAAGCAATGAGATTAATTCAATAATCAACAAATAAGAAGACACAATGGGAAGCTGGGGAGGGAGAGGGGCACACCTCGAAGTTGCTATCCAGCTGCAACGTCTTAAAGTTCTTAAGCTTGCGCAGATCCCAGAGCTTAACAGAGGAGTCATCAGCCGCTGTCGCCAGGTAGTAACCATTCTCAGAGAAGGCGATGCTGGTGATGGGGCCCGAGTGGCCAGGGAAGTTGGCCACATTGGTACGTTCCTACAGAGGCAGTGGGTAGGAAAATATGTCACTCATACATCATGAGAGGAAGAAAATGGGGCTCAGCAAACTCCTACCTGAGATGTCCGCCACTGTCCTTCCAGGAAGGACAGCCAGCAGGAACCCCCAGACTACACCATCATATCACACATGCACAGCCAGTGTCTCTCCACCCTCAGGGCCAGGTGCCACAAGCACCCAATCAGCACTGCACTGTCACAGACGCTCCCTCTGGCCAGGGACCTCAGATGGAGGCTACCATGTTCTCCCACCTTCAAGTCCCAGATCTTGATCTGAGAGTCCATGGTTCCCGTTCCAAAGATGAGTCCGTCAGGGTGGAACTGTGCACAGGTGAGAGCTGTGGAGGAGGGAAGACAGACCTGTGGTTAGAGCCCATCAGGGAGAGACTAAGAGCAGCAAAGGTAGGTTCCTTGTTCTTCACATTCGTCAGTGCACCCAGGACAAAGCCTGGCACTAGACAGGTGCTGGTGGTAAATGTATCTTTAGAACAAATAAGCAAATGACTAAATAAAACGTAAAAATAAATGATTAACAGCAAACAAAAAGCTGAGTGCCTACGAAGCAACTTACAGCAGCCAGAGGTCTCATCTGTCACCTTGGTAAGCACACGACCTGTCTGGATGTCAGAGAAAGCCCAGTACTGGAAAAAAAAAAAAAGAGAGAGAGACAATGGAGTCAGTGAGAAAGTGGGTCCCAGGCTTTGGTGGCCCTTCAGGAAGGCAGAGCCCCTGGTTTGGCAAACCCTGGCAAACCTAGCACCTTCCAGCAGAGGAAACATTCTCCTTTGAGGTTCTGGGGAACCAGCTGGGGTGGGAAGATGTTCCTGCCACCCAGGATGTTCAAGCTTGGGGACCACCAGGCCTCTCCAGGGCACTGGCTGGGACCGCACCTGATCATCGGAGGAGCTCAGGAGATAGTCACCAGTGGCGTGAAGGCTGAGGCCGGTCACAGCACTCTCGTGGGCCCGAACCACCTGTACACAAGATGCACTGGGGACTGACCAAATCCTAATAGTGGCATCAGGGGAAGCAGAAAACACCAGGTCCTAAAAGGAAAACAAATATCAGAGAATATCAGAATCAGAAAAAGGATATAGATCATAAAAATCTTATAAAAGGGGGCTGGGGATGCCTACAACTACCAACAACTGCTTCTCCTTTCAGCCTTGCCCTCCCTGGAACCACCTACCCACCCAATGGTGCCCAAGACAGCCAATGGCAAACGCTATTAAAATGGTAACTCATACAGCATCAGGCTTTGTGTAGGAGGCCTCGCCATCTAGTGGTAAAAAGGCTAACTGCGACATAGAGCAATTTTCCCACCCCATTTCCAGCAAAGAAACATGTAGCTAGTACCATTGAGGGACTGAATTTTTTATTCTATTTCATTGAAATTTAAACAGCCACCTGTACCTAACTGGTACTGTACTGCATAGCACAGGTCTGAGCAGTACTGGGACTGTAAGGGGCTGCATGGTCGCGTTTCAGCGCATCCCACATTTATGGATTTCCATGGTAAGTTAATTTTCCAAAAAATTTAGGGCAGGGAGAGAATTTCATGTCACTTACCAATTTTTTTGTTTAGTTAGGACATCAAAAGCCGTAAAGTAAAAATAACTACCATCTTTTTTAGCAATACAATTTCATGAGACATAACTATTAACATCCCATAAGCAAGAAAATAGTGCTTTGGATTTTAATACATTCAGTCATGAAAAATTCACCATGTTATTCTTATGTTTCTCATTTCCGTAACGTCCAAGGGAGAGCTTGACTGGGAAGCACTAACCAACCACTGTCCTGCAGCTCTAAACCCAAACTGTCTTAGGCTTAAAATTCGAATCCCATAATATCATTCTTCTGGTCCCATGAGTTACTTTTACTCTGTAAACCAGACGTTCTGTTTACAACCCACACCATTTCCAATAGCCAACATGGTTTTTACCCCTCTTGGAGGATCATGGGAAAGCAGATGTATCTGTCTCCCTCATACCTGTGAGTTGAGACTGTGCTGAGTGTTGTTTTCTGTAGTTTGTGTTATGAACACTATAGGATTTTTTCTTTCCCTAATATAAAATATTTAAGTGAATATGCTTGTCAAACTACACGTTTCCTTTCTCTCCCTGGTTGAAAGAACACTGCTTTAAAGAAGGTCTCACACAGAGTAAAGAGCAATCTCCAGAACTCCAAAGTGAAGCCCCTCCAAGTGCCCAGTCTCAGGAGTCAGAGCTCTTTCTCAGCCTCAGTTCACACAGAGACAGCAGGGACTGAGGGACAAACAACAGCTAAGGAAAGAAGAACCAAGGGTGGCGAGGAGAAGCCCTTACCTGGGAAGGGTGAAACACCACGCTGGTGACCTTCTTGGTATGGCCTTTGAGGGTAGCCAGGATTTGTTCAGAACTTTTGTCAAACACAACCACATTTTTATCTGCCCCACCTAGAGGAGACACAGAGAGACCAAACAATGAGTCAGGCCCACCCAGGCCCTTTTGCTGAAGAAAATGCTTTTGTCCCGTGCCCATGAAGAGGACAACGAGCATGCGTCTTCCCCGCCACTCCTCCCCACTTTGGCCTGCTGGGCTAGACCCAGATTCTCACCCGTGAGGATCTTGTTGGTGTCGGACGGGCAGAGGTCCAGGGCCAGGATCCCAGGAATGCTGGCACTGTGCAACCCCTTTGAGAGAGACACACCAAACCCTGTCACAGCCAAATCACAGCAGGCCACAAAGCCATAGACCTCCCCTATTGCCATCCCAGTCACCCATGTTCTCAGGGGAGTTCTATTCCTTATCCATACCTCTTGGCTATCTGCCTGGTGTGATAATTCCCTTACTGCATCGCTGGGAAACCGAAAGCTGGGCAGGAAGAGGAGCCCTGACAACTCAGCAGCCCAGGTGAGAAACAGTGCCAGAAGCCCGGGACAGCTCTCCACTCAGCACTCCCCATGCTGACCCGCCCCTCCAGAAACAAAACAGGAGGGCTGTCTCCCAAGACAGTGGAGACCCAGACACTCACCACGTGGGACGCCACCTGCCGGTATTTGCTGAGCTCTTCTGGCTTCACCAGCTCCTCAGGCACAGTCTTCCCCCTCTGAGAAAATGGAAAAGCCCCCAAAGAAGGGCAGCAATGAATCCAAGATTCAGCCATGTCCCTTTCACCTAAGGGGTCAACTGCCTCCATCCAGGCCAGCTCCTTCTCTTGGCTTCAGAAGAGAACTCACCTTCTTGCGCTCTGTAGTTAGCACAGTGGCCTTGTCTTGAAGCTGGGGAAGAACAGGCTCAATGTGAGACAAATTATCTTGCAAGGAGAAAAGCACATTGAATGCTGATCACACCTGTGCTTTCACAAGCATCACCAAGAACTTGTTATCTGCCAACTTCTACATTACAGGTTTACAAGCATTCTCTCTTTTTACTTCCATCCCAGCTTTATGAGGTGGGTGTTGATGACTATTTTACAGCAGAGGAAACTGAGCGTCAGAGAAGTGAAGTCAATTACCCAAGGTCGCAGAAGTGATAAATGGCAGAGCAAGAATATAAGCCAGGACTGCAGAGCTCCCATAGGTCTATATGCCTCTAAGACAAGGGCTCAGACACATGCTGATAATTTGAATTGCTCCGAAAGATACTATCAAGCCCTGCAAATGAGAATTCCACCAGACTTGCAATCGGGAGCCCAGCTCTGCCTCTTAAATGTGCCTTTCACTTGTAAAATAGAGATTATAATTCCTGTCCTATCGCCCTCATAGAAAAAAAGCAAGAAAACATATAACAAAGTTGTTTACTATCTGCAAAGAACCCCAATAACAATAAGAGCTAAAAGGTGCACTTATCAGTAATTAAATCTTTTAAATTCTCACAACAAGCCTATATAGTGGATATTATTATATTCTCATATGGAAGCTAGGGAAATGAGACATAGAAGGATTGGCTAAGTAAGCTAAGGTCATAAAGCTTATAAGTGGTGGCATCAAAATACAAACCCAGGCAATCTGGTCCCAGTGTCCATGCTCTGCACCACTCAACTCCCAAAAGCATAGTGATTTTAGTCACGATGGACTCCAGACAGATGGTGAAAAGTAAGTGCCCATCAGCACTCCCACCAGGTGAGAGCAGGACTTACCTTCTGAATAATCTCTGGGGTCATTCCCACCAGCTCGCCCAAATCCATTGGCTCACCCGCACCCTGAAGAGAAGAAAGGTGAAGGTGAGGGGTGCAGAGCACCAAAGACACTTGCATAAGGACAGTTCTGTGGGCCATCGCACACAAATGGGCTGCTGGTACAGAAAGGGGGACACTCACCACAACACTTGGTTGGGAACTTGGCACAGCCTGGGGCACAATGAGACCAGCCTGTGGTTTCAGGGTAGCCAGAGCTGAGAGAAAAAACAATGTTAGAAATGGGATACTACAAAGCAGAACCAGCACAGGGTGGGGGATGGCAGGGGAGAGGCTGCACCTTCTCGGGCAGCAGTGACTTCCTTGGTGAGACGGGCAATGACACGGCAGGCAGCATCATGCTGGTACAGAGCGTGTGACAGCTCCTGGCGGGTTGTCTGCAGCTGCTGGCGCAGAGTGAAGCTGTGCAGCATGACTGCATCCTGGAGGAGGCAAGTATCATTGTGAGGGGAAGTGGGGGCAGCAGGGAGCACCCGGCGGAGTCGGCCCTTGGGGAGGGGATGCTGCCTCCTATCCCACAGCCTAGCCCACTATCGGTGACCAAAACAACATCCCAGCAACCATTAATGTGCTGGCAGACGCTCTTGAGCTCTTACCCCAAGCCAAACACGGGCACAGAGACAGGACTGGGAGCCAGCTCTTTCCTACCCCACCTTCCCTACTTTACTGGAAATCCCAGCTGCCATGCCGCCAGCTTTCTAAAGGGAATAACAACACTGCTGCTGCTGCTTATTGATCGCCCTCGCTGTGTCAGGCACTGTGCGCAGGATGTACTCAATCATTCCATTCATATTCCTACAGCACCTACTACGTACCCAGTGCTGCTCCCAGTGCCGGGGATACAATGAAGAATAAAACAAGTTCCCGATGTCACAAAGTTTACCCTCTGAATAATGCTCCATCCTTCCCACCCCCAAGTCCTAGCCCAGCAATGTATTCTCTTCAAGTGGGAAGACGCTGATTCTCTTGCAGGAACTCACCCACTCATCCTGCAAGGCTTTCAGAATGGCCGGGATGCTGGTGGCTGAGGGAGGCTTGGGCCGGATTGGGTGAGCAACTGCCGAAAGGAAAAGCAGGTATGGAGAGCAGAACCCAGGGGACGCCCCTGCCATCACGTATTTTCCTTTTAGCCATTAACAGCCCACCATCTCTTCCTCCAGTGCGCTCACACCACCTCCCATCCTCTCAGGCTCTGAGCTAAGATGGCCCTAGACTAAAGCAGCCAATAGGCACCTTTGATGTCAATGAGCTGCTCCTCGGAGAGAGGCTGGTTGTTGATGGGGTCGGTGCCATTCTCTGCAATGTACTTCTCAATGAGCCGCCGCTCATAAACATGATTAGAGACAGGGGACACACATGGGTGCTCCGGCACTTCATTAGAGACTGTAGAGAAAAGGCCAGCAGTGAGCTTGGAGTGAAGGCAATCTTGCTGTTAGCCCCAACAAGACTAAGCATCCTCACAATCAACAGGAAGCAAGACAGCTGACCCTAAGCCAGTTCTGTACTGGCCCCAGAACGCTTTCCAGCTATGGAACTAGCTTCTCCATTAGTCTCCTGACAATCAGACAGTCAACAAATAATCATCAACAACTACTATGTGCCAAGCACCTAGAGAACAGCAGTCAACATCACCGCCCATCTCATTTTTGAACAATGATCTGTGAGTACAGTTTACTCCATGACCTGGAGATACACATGAAGCTATTCTAATGCCTGCCATCCATCTTAGTCTATAGCTCCAGAGGGATTATCAAAGAAATTATAAAGTCTGAGAACACAGGAATAACAAACTCAGTTTCTCCTATTCTGTCACAAAAGAAAATATTTCTGTGACCTCAGATGTGACCATCTGGGTGTCCTCCAATTCAATTCTGACACCAGGTACCTGGAGATAGTGTCAGATCACACAGGTTGAGGACTTAGTCCCATGAGACTCCCCTGTCCCTTCAGACGCCAACTGCAAGCCCCACGTTGTTTGACCTGTTCTTCTGATCGACCGGCAGTAAATCAGGGTCCCGTGACCCCCTTTTTGGGTTCAATTAATTTGCAACAGTGACTCACAGCATTGTGGGAAACACTTATGTTTACCAGTTTATTATAAAGGATATTACAAAGGATACAGATGAAGAGGTGCATAAGATGAGGTATGGGAGAAGGGGCACAGAGCTTCCAACGCCCTCCCTGGGCACCCCACCCTCCAGGAACCTCCACATGTTCTGCTATACAGAAGCTCTTTGAATCCTGTCCTTTTGGATTTTTATGAAAGCTTCATTACAAAGGCATGATTCATTAAATCATTGGTCACTGCTGACCAACTTAACCTCCAGCTCCTCTCCTTACCCAGGCTAAGCGAGGGGTAGGACTGAAAATCTCAACCTTCTAATACCTCCTTGGTCTTTCTAGGTGACAAGTCCTCATCCTGAACTACTGAGGGTCTGCCAGCTACCAGTCAACTGATTAGCATACAGACAGACATTTATCACCTGGAAGATTCCAAGGAGCAAAGTGGCAATCACTAGAATAAGAATATTGACATGGCACATTCCTCTGCCAAGCACAATTCTAAGCATACAGTACAGTAATTCGTCCTCACAACAACCCGCAATAGAGGTATCATTTACACGCTTGCCTGCGTAGTCTGTGCACCCCTTGAGGATAAGGATTACAGCTGGTCTCTCCCTTCCAATACAATGCAGATGCCCCACGGGCACTCGGTAAACATCTAACAGATGAGTGAACCATGCCAGGAAGGACGGTCCTGGGGAACATAAAAGAGAGCTTCCCCAAGATTGGAAGGAAACAATGAATGTGAAAGTACTTTGCGAGCTGTAATTTCTTCACTGTGAGGGATTCCTTTTCCATCATTTCCCTTCCTTCTTCCCCCTCTTTGGATCAATGTACAGGTTCTGAGAAAAGAAGGAAATGAATAGCAAAAGGGAAGGGAAACGAGTAATCTGATGAAACAACGAAAAGCTAAAGGGAAACGTCTGAACGTCATGATAAAATATCAAAGGGAAAGGCAGTGGAAGGTATGGAAAAGGCATGGCTTCAGGGTCCAAGCTCCATGTCAGCTAACTACGTCACCCAGCTCTGCCACTGACTAGCTACGCATCCTTAGATAAGCCCCTGCTCTTCCTGAGCCTTGCATCCTCATCTGCAAAACCAGGATCTTTATTTCTCCTTTAGGGAATTCTTGTGAGGATAAAATGAGATCACAGACTTGGAAGCGCGTTGTAAACCAATAAGGGCTTTATAAATGTGCGACTGTTTTTATTAGTCATACAGTGTAAGGCCGGGAGCCAGATACCTGGCTGCCAGCCCTGCCTCTGCCTCTACCTCATCATGTGACCTTTGCAAATTGCAAAAGCTCCGACTATCCGAGCGAGACCTCGCAAAACATCCAGTGCAATGCTCCTCAATTTTGCAGATGGGGAAACCGAGGCCCAGAGCCTTAAGCCAATTCACAAAGCCAACGGGAGGCGGACCCTGGAGTTTCCAGACTCCTACATCAAGGCTGTTTCCCCTGCACTAGTTCTCTCTGTCCAGGACTGTTTCCACTCTGTAGAACGAGGCAGTTGGCCTCAGTAATGCCTGCGGCAATAAACCTCAGGCACTATGTAAACTGCGGAGCACTGCGCAAATGCACCCCGCTCCGAGGGGAGGTCTGCGGGGTTGACAGGCCACCGCTATGCTTCCCGGGCGCCCCATTCCCGCCTCCACCCCGGCCTGGGTGCCGCAGCGGCCCGCATACGCTCCCGCGCCGCTCTCTGACCTCCTGAGACCCGCGCTCGGCCGCAGCCAACACTCACTAGAGCAGATCAGGGACATGGCGCCGTCGCCGCGCTCCGAGACGCCACGCGCCGGGCTCCGGGACTAGCTTCTGAGCCTCCGCGAGCCACTTCCGGTCCGCCGCTGCTGCCGGGACTGCTCCGCGGCGAGCTGGGAGTCGCCTGCGGAGCGATGCTAGCGTAGCGCTTCACGTGGGAATGGGGACACCCGGGCGCCACAGCCTTCAGCACCTAACGGAAACTGCCCTTTCCCAGAATGCAGCCGGGCAGGAAAAGGCCCGCCGCGAACACTCGGTTATTTCCGGATTGACTCGGCTCGTTCCGTAAAGCGCCGGCGGAGTGGCAGGGACGTCGGGAGAGAGGAGATTCGAAACTACATTTCCCATGATGCAGTGAGAATTTAAAACCAAAGCAATTGGACAGCACTTGTTTTGACAAGGATGATTTGGGGCAAGTCACATTGACTTCCCTGCCCTTTCTTCTTTGTCAAAAGACAAAATCACAACAAATTTAAAGTTTAGTTTAATTTTTTTTTTAAAGAGACTCTGGCAATGTTGCCCAGGCTGGAACGCAGTGGCTATTCACAGGTGCAATCATAGCATACTACATCCTGGAACTCCTGGGTTCAAGTGATCCTTTTTCTCAGCCTCCAGAGTAGCTGGGACTACAGGTGCAATTCTGTAGAACTGGGCAGCGCCCCTCACTATACAATATAATGATCGGTCCAATGAGCTGAACAGGGGAGCTTGGTTTTATAGACAGAAAAGAACTGAGGAAAACAGAACCAGAGACAAAAAAGCGGATTGGTCGTTTGGTCATTTCAAAATTACTTTTCTTGTAAAGGTTAAAGTGGAGGGGACTTCCTTATCATGCCATCTAAAACTAGCCTGTTTGGGAATTTGGCTATTCTTTCTCTCTCTCTCTCTCTCTCTGTCTCTGCCTCTCTGTCTCTCTCTCTCTATCTCTATCTCTCTCTCTCTCTCTCTCCCTCCCCCTTCCCCTTTTTCCCTCTCTCCCTCCATTTCTCTCTCCTACTCAGAAGATCATAAAGATCCCGGTTTCAGCTCATTAGTGCGGAACTTCAGCAGGACTAACTCTTTTTGGCTTGGTCTGTTGGGCCTAGTGCAAGAGCTCAATCCAAACCAATGGCCTCCTATAAATTTGTATTTCCTATTTCTCTTGCAGCTCAGATAGTGTATGATTCTTTGAGGATATCTGTAAGATTAGATACTCTCAGGAATCATGCAAAGGACATGTGGTATGGACTATAAGGTATCCAGACAAAAGGGCAGGATGAACAGGATGTGTGAGCAAGAGGGACTTTGGCAGATGGGCAGTATTCAGATAGAAGAGAAGGAGAATGAAAGACATTCCAGAAGGAGAAACAACATAAGCAAAAGCTTAGAGAGAAAAATAAAAGTTATAGTTACAAAAGGCAGTATGGCACAGGGGCCAAGGGCATGGACTCTGAAGCCAGACTGTGCGCTAGCACCACCCAGGTGATTGGCTGTATGAACTTCTCTATGCCTTAGTTTCCTCATCTGTAAAACAAAGGGAGTGATGACAAGGGTAGAATTAACTCACTGAACTCTTATGAAGAGCTAACATGCAAAAGGGCATCTCATCTCTCTCTTGTGCCAACAAAGTAGCTTCTCACTTGTTCCTTGCTTCCAGCCGGACCTCCTTCTAATCTACTTTCCACAGAGCAGCCAGTGATCCACTTTCAATGAAATATCTATTCATGTTATTCCCCAGGCATTTCATTCATCCAACAAATATTGATTGGGTGCTTCCTATGTGCTAAACCCTGTTCTGAAAACTGGAGATAGAAAAGGTCAACAAGAAAGACACAGTTTCTGCTCTCTTGGAGCTTACATTCTACTGGGGGTTGTGGGAACACAGACAATCAATACATAAGAAGAAAATTCCGAAGTAGTAAGTGCTAGGAATACAACAAATCAGAGCAAGGTAGACAGAGGTGCTGGGGATTGGAGGAACAGCTGCTTTAGGCAGGGGATTTAGAGAGTGCATCTCTGAGGAGCTGATATTTTTGCTGAGAACTGAATAAGAGCATGAAGCAAAAAAGTTTCCCCTCTGCCCTGTAAAGATTTGCCGAAATTAGCCAGGCGCGGTGGCTCAAGCCTGTAATCCCAGCACTTTGGGAGGCCGAGGCGGGTGGATCGTGAGGTCAAGAGATCGAGACCATCCTGGTCAACATGGTGAAACCCCGTCTCTACTAAAAATACAAAAAATTAGCTGGTCATAGTGGCGCGTGCCTGTAATCCCAGCTACTCAGGAGGCTGAGGCAGGAGAATTGCCTGAACCCAGGAGGCGGAGGTTGCAGTGAGCCGAGATCGCGCCATTGCACTCCAGCCTGGGTAACAAGAGTGAAACTCCGTCTCAAAAAAAAAAAAAAAAAAAAAAGATTTGCTGAAATTAACTGACAATTGACAGAATAACAAGAGAAAAGGCATAAAATTTATTAGTGTGCAAGTGTGCACAGGAGCCATACAAAATATGAGGCTCAAAGAAGGGTCAGGTGGCTGATGCTTACTTAAATGGCACCAGGGAAAGAGGGAGATGGGGAAGTGTAGGCAATTTTGAGGGGTAGTAAATAATTTTTAGGGGAAATCAATGAGCCCCAAGAACAGACAATTTATTGGGACAAAGTTCCTATAAGCTCTGGAGGAGGTGGCAACAAATTGTGGGAAGGTGAGGGGCAGAACTCCATTGTGAATAAAGGTTGTCTTAATATGCACATAAAGTCTCCCAGGTAATCTGCTAGAGCTGCCCTCAGAAGAATAGATTAAAAGTCTCTCTAGGTGTAGTGGTGCTTGGTTTTTAGTTTTTATTCTTTCCTGGTTATTTGATGAGATTCCTGTGGAGGGGGATTTGAGACAATTGCATTTCTTTTGAAAGAAGTTTTCTCAGTCAGATAAGGGAACTTCTAGAGAAAGCTTCTCCCTGCACTTAGGGTGGGGGTCAGGGAGCAAGAGAAGGTTAGAAAGTCCTTGGTTCTGAGGCAGCTTCTAAGACCTTGCAATATCTTTTCATTCAAAAGTGCTCAGCATGCTGTAACCTCAGGACCAGTCCAAAGTGGGCCTACTCTTTTGATAACAGAATGTCATGTTACTTTGTAGGTATGACAGAGCCAAAACTCCAAGTCATGTCAGCAGAGCATGCACAATAGAAAATGCTTTGACCTCTAACAACACCCAGAACTGATGATTCCTCCCCATGGTACCAAGAAGACCTGGACATGACCAGAACCTAAATGCTAGAATGCCTTCAGGAGCAAAGGGTCTGTTGATCAGAAAGACCCAGGGCTAAAATCCACCTCAACATACCCAAGTAGTCAAATTTGAAGCCCTCCAATCAGATCCTGCCAAGCCAAAATTCCTAACACTTTTCCTTGCCCTCTCGATTAGTCTGTTTTCACGCTGCTGATAAAGACACATCCAAGACTGGGCAATTTACAAAGGAAAGAGGTTTAATTGGACTTACAGTTCCACATGGCTGGGGAAGCCTCACGATCATGGTGGAAGGCAAGAAAGAGCAAGTCACATCTTACATGGATGGCAGGAGGCAAAAACAAAGAGCTTGTGCAGGGAAACTCCTGTTTCTCAAAACCATCATATCTCATGAGACTTATTCACTATTACAAGAAGAGCACAAGAAAGACACGCCCCCATGATTCAATTACCTCCTACCAGGTCCCTCCCACAACATATGGAAATTCAAGATGAGATTTGGGTGGGGACACAGCCAAACCATATCACCCACTGCCCCTTAAAACTTGCCCCAGACTCCAAATTAGGGACACAGATTTCAGCCATGCATCCAGTCTGCTTGCTGAGTCGCCCTGCAATAAAGCCTTTCTCTTCTCAAAAGCTGGTACCATAGTTTTGGCTTCTATGTGCATCAGGCAGTCAGCCTATTTGCTCAAAAACAATACTAAAGCACCATACTTTGGGGTATCATTCTCTGAGCCCCAACCAGGGATCATTCCTGAGGCCATCAATGAGGGAGAGAGTTTCTGGCTGACAAAACTTGTCCCCAAGTCTTGTACCATCTGGCCCATGCTGACCGTCACTGTCTTACTCTCCAGACACACTGGCCTTTCAGTTCCTCAAATATACCTGCTCTGGCTGGTTTCAGAACTTCTGCCTGGACCACTTTCCTCTGCCCCCTCCCTCTTCTCCCTCCTGTCTCAAATCCTCTAATGTAAACTTCAGTCTCGCCTTAAATGTCACTTCCTCTGGAGCCCTTTTCATGGCCCCTGGTTTCGATTTAGTCCACATAGCAAACTGTAATTGTCCTCCAAACCACTTCAAATAACTGTAATCACGTAATGATGTATTTATAAGTATCTGATGTCTGGGTTCTCCACTAAACTGTAAACTTCATCATGGCAGGAACCATAATGGTTCTGGTTACTCTTGCTCTCAGAGTGTAAGAGTGCCACATTGTGCCTGGCACATAGCAGGAACTTTATAATGATTGTTGATTGGAAGACAGGTTGCCTGCTGGGCCAGGCATCTCAAGTTCTGTACTTGGATGTGTGGTAGAAAATAAAATGGATCCGTTTAGAAGAGGCCTTGAACCCAAGGTGGTTAAACTTGGGCGGTGACTGGGCTGGCAGCACAACAGCATGTGTCTTCGCATTTGATCTGTGGAGTGATAACCATACTTTCAGAAGTTTCCCTGGAAGACACTTACTTGGATGGGTTGGAGTGGGACAGACTAGAAGGAGGAAGACTCAGTAGTTAATTGTTGGACCAATCTTTATTGAGTACCCACAGCGTGTCAGCCAAGCACAACGCTAGGTACTGGTAATATCACAATGAGCCAAACCAGAGGTGCCCCTCTACCGGGGAGCTTATGGCTATGACAGCAGAATGCGGGAAAAAGGAAGTCCCTTCAAGTCTTTTCAGTTTCATAAGCCAGCCTACAGGGAATAGAAAAAATTCAGGGCACTTGATTTTGGAGCAACAGTGAGACTTAAGGGAAAAGAGATATATGCACTGGTGTTGGTGAGTCCCTGAGGAGGGAACTCTATGCCTTGTTCCCCTGGACCAAGGCTACTGTTGCTGCCTGGGAAGCATGGTAACACATTGGCCAAACACCCAGAAGAAGCTCAATTTCCCAGGTAACTTCAGTGGCAATCTGTGTGGATAAGGCAAGGAGATTAGGCAGGGAGAAGTTGCCAGCTTAAACAACTAACACTGATAATTAGATGAATTTTCTTTTTTTCTTTTTTTTTTTTTTGAAACAGAGTCTCACTCACTCTGTCATCCAGGCTGGAGTACAGTGCTGTGATCTTGGCTCACTGTAACCTCTGCCTTCTGGGTTCAAGCAATTCTCCTGCCTCAGCCTCCTGAGTAGCTGGGATTACAGAGTACACCACCACACCTGGCTAGTTTTGTTTTGTATTTTTAGTAGAGTTGGGGTTTCATCATTTTGGCCAGGCTGGACTTGAACTCCTTGACCTCAAGTGATCCACCTGCCTCGGCCTCCCAAAGTGCTGGGATTACAGGTGTGAGCCACTGCCCCCGGCCAGGATTAGATGAATTTTCTCCTCCCAACTTTGGCCCTGTGTTCATTTTCCAAAAGGCATGTACAACCTGAAAACCAAGGAGGGAAGAACCCTAAACTGTCCAAGATTGTTTCTACCACCCATATGGAAAAGAGAGTTGAAAAGAAATTAATTTGTCATTAAAAATTACATTTCTTTCCCAGGAAAGTCTGTGACCTGAGATTGGTAATCCTAAAAATCAGAAAGGATCTCACAAGCAAATGTAAAATTGCAACTGTTAGAAAAGCCAGAAGGTGAGGTTCAGGATGCTACCAGAGCCTGTTCTAGAAGAAGGACTCTTAGCTGAGGGCAGAAAGTGACAAGAGCTCAGATGAAGACGGATGAGTCTGAGGAACATCTGATGGAAAGAAACAACTGGGTGAGGTGACAGATTGGGAGCCTACAGAGTGTGTAGTCTGGGAGGCAGGCAGAATTGGAAGGCTGAATGATTGGGGGTGGGAGGGAAGAGTTACGTTTTAGAGGGTTGAGTTTGAGAAACAAGTTTTAGCATCAAAAGGAAGCTCTCCTATGACAACTCTTGATGGTGATAAAAACATTTGTCAGCAACTTGGTTTTTTATTTTAATGTTTATGCTTGCTACTTCCTTGAAACTTCACGCCTACTGTGAAGCGGTATTTTTAGGTCCTTTTTAGTTCTTGAACGTCAAGCAATGAAGGCCCAGAGAAATGAAGCGGTGTGCTCAGGATCGCAAGACAGCAAGAGATCACCTCATTCTGAAGCCCTGCTCTTTGTTGTCCACGGTGCTGCTGAAGCGGGATGTTTCCCTGACTCCTTCACAGAACTCACAACAGGGGTGCCCCGTTTACTCAGCCCGCTGCTCTCAACAGCCCGTGTGAGGAAGTATGCAAGCAAACAGAGGAAACTGGAGTGCCCAAGTGCTGGAATCAGCCAGCCGTTTTTCGGCACGGGTGGGATCAAACCCCACTCACTCAGATTCACTGCGTTCCACCCTTCATTGGAGGGAGCATGCAGGTAAATGGATGTAGGAGCTGAAGCGTGCCAGGGCAAACTCCATGCAGGCCCCGTGGCAGCGTCCAAGCAGGGTGCCTGAGACTCCTGAAACCCCAGAGGGCTTGTTACAGTGCTCTTTGGGTTCTGCCATCCGTGGACACCTTAAGCGTTAACAGCTTAGTGGGCCCACAGTTGCCCTTCACCAGCGAGGGCAAAGGGCCAGCATGACAACCTTTGTACTCACACTCGTGACTCCCAAGCTCTTGTCCAGCGTCCAGGAAAAATAAAGTTGCGCGAAGAAATTAAAGGATGGTAAATCCCAGGGATTTCATTGCTTATGAAAGTGGCTTTCAGCCGGAAGGGGAGCTGAAGAAAAGGGGAGCGGGGCAGGCGTGTATGCAGTCTTCCCCTGAAGTCCAGCAGTCTGTGGCTAGATTCTTCTCCAAAGTTATGCCTCAAGCTGTCCCTCTGAAGACAAGCTGCTTCTCTCTGATGTCCAGCCATGGTCATCCCCTCGTCCAGCTGCTTCTCCTCTCTGCCAGATGAGTCTGGGGTCTTTATAGGCAAAGGATGGGGCAGGCAAAGCCGTGGGTGGTTTAGGAAAAGGCAACATTCGACTGGAAAAACAGGGATAGAAGTTATCACTTTGGGCCACAGTTTCAGACTTTTTGGCTTGACGGTGGGGTTTCACCAGGGATCTGCCCTTTTCTACTTAGCATTTATCTGACCCCCTGTCCCTATCACCGCCTTTGTGGCAGAAAAGGAAAGTGGGAGTTGGTTCCTCTCTTCTAGAATTCTGAGGTAGCCGTCTGCTGTGTTCAGGTATGAATTTGCTCTCTGGGGGAGCGCATGCGTTTTTCTAGCGCAGTGTGCCTTTAATTGCTCCTTTAATACCTTTCTCTTTTGTGCCTTTTCAGCGCGAAAAGTTTCTAGGAAGACCAGGTGCTGGTTAGCAGCCCGGTTAGAACTACATTTCCCACAATGCCCCAAGGAACATTTGTAGCCCGAGAACTACATTACCCAAAATGCCAAGCGGTAGCAAGAACGGGATTAGCTTCCACCCTGAGTTCAAACATCCAGTTTACCCACTCTACAGCCCAGATATAGTCACTTATTTCCCCTTTTCAGCCAGAGACTTCCGTTCCCAGCTGGAACTTCCGATCCCATTCTTCTCTCCGTGGGAATGCTTGCGTGGGGAAAAAGAAACGCAATAGATAAGGCGAGGCGCATGCGCTCCCGACAGCGGCTTCGGCTGGGAGGGAGGCCGGCTTGTCTCCAAGCTCCTCCCGCCTTGTGCATGCGCAGACGGTAAACCAACGCCCCGCTTCAAGGCGCGGGTTTGGTGGCGCGTTTTAGCGAAGTCGCACGTGAAGGATAGCAGTGGCCTGAGAAAGGTGAGTGCGGGCCGAGGCCGGAATGCGGGATAGTACGCGGGAAGGGTCGGCAGCAGCCGCCGTAGGTGGGACCAGGCGGAGCCGCGAGGCCTGGAGGGTCTGAGTGGGCAGGGGTCCGCGCGCCCAGCGGGCGAAACAAACCGGGGACCCGGAACCTCGTTGCTATGCAACCGGGGGCGTCGTTTCTAGGCAACCCGGGAAGCGCACGTTTCCGGGGAGAAGAGGGTTGCAAGCAAGATTCCGAGGTCCGGCGGAGGTGGAGCGGCTCCCTGGCGTGGGGACCAGGCCAGAGCCAAGCCCGAGCCCCCGAGCCCCGACCCACCGCCCAGCCTCCTGCAGCCTCGGCTCGAGCCTCTCGGGGGATCCCAAACTCTTGGGTCGCGCCTTGTCTCTTGCCAGCGACGCCACCCCGCAGCGCTTGGCAGGGGACGCGACGTTCGAAATAGCACATGCCACTGACACCCTGTCTCCGGGAGGTTGGGCGCTGGGAAGGGCGCGGAGCGGCCGGGAAGCTGCCCCTTTGCTGTCGCCCTGCCCCCAAACAGTTGCTGGGCAGCAGCTGTCAGGGGTTTAGTGGGAGCTGCCCCCAACCTGCCAGGACGCTGACTTCATTCTCTGCAGTGGCGGCTTCGCCCTGTTTAGTACCTTCCTGTAGACTCAGCTGTGCTTCTCGTATGGCTGCTGTATATTTGGATCTACTATTAAAATAACCTCCCTCCTCACCTCTCCATGACTTTCTCTTTCTACCCTCACGGTTTCTTGGCGGGTCGCTAATATTCATTTAAGAAGCATTTATTAGTCATCTTTCCTACTAGGCGCTGGGGATTCCAAGATGTCAAATTTAACCGGGAAGCGCTCAGTCTAATTGGAAAGGCAGGTTGATAAGCTGCTAAATTGTGCTAGGATGTATAGTCAGTGGTAATAGTTTACAAAGCGCTTGCTGCAGAAATATCTTAACTCCTTGCAGCTACTCTTAACCCGGCTTCACTCCCTTCTACGTTTGAAGAGACTGTAACTCAGGAGGTTGAAATAACAGGCGTAAAGGTAGTGTCTTCTAGTCTGGCACACTTGAGCCCGGAACGGAAGTCTGGAGTCCTTTATAGCTGCTGCACTTTTGAAGCTTTGCTTAGAGTAGACTTTTCCCTGAGGTGCTGGCTATGCGTCAGAAATTCCTAGGGAGCTTTGCAGAACAAAGGGCTGAGCCCCTCTCTGGAAGAGTCTGAGTGAGTAGCCCTGGGTGGGGCAGACATCCTCGTTGAACAAGCTGCACAGCCAGTTCGAATGGGCAGCCAGAGTTGAGAACCGCCGCTCCTTAGGAGCAGCTATGAGCAGCGGCGGGACAGTCAGAGCCGGCAGAGGGCACTTTTTGCCGCCTCTCCTGCCACCTGGTGATTCATAGCATGAAATGAAACTAACAGAAGGAAAGAGAAGAGGAGGAAGGAGCCTTGATGGGGGGGTGGGGGGGGGTGGCGCAAAATGCCCCACCCTACCCTTGCAGCAAACCACAGTAAACATAGGCAGTGGTGCCTTCTCACTAACACAGTAAGTAAAGCTGTTTCCCCAGCGGGGCTGGGCTCTCCAGACCCACCTGAGCCATATTGCAGCTGCCGAGCAGAAGTGACAGGTTTTATCCCCCACCTTCTGCTGTCCTCTCATACCTCTTGGTACAAAACCATGGCCTGTAAGCCCAGAAGGCAGTTGATCTCCTGGTATGTGTTCTCTCCGGGGAGTCTGGATGTCCTTCCACTTTGAGCTTGTTGATGAATTTCAGCTCCTTGAGGGCAGGGACTATGTCTTATCAAGGCAGCAGGCAGCTATGGGACAAGCAAAAAGGCAAGATTGAGATCCTGGGTACTGGAGTCAAGTCCCAGCTCTGCTGTGTGAGCTTGGATAAGTCACTCAACCTCTCAAAGCCATGCTTTTCTGAGTAAAATGAAGAGGGTAATAATACCTTAAAAGATTGTTACTAGAATTAAACGAAGTGATGAAGTAACAAGCACTTTGTAAATTGTAAAGCACCGCACAAAAATTATTATAACATATATGCATACAATTTTATAACATATATGTATACAATTTTTATTATTAGTTGTTATTGAGTGCCTATTATTTGTCTGAGGCCAGGCATTGCAGAAGGTGAAGAAGCTTAAGACATGCTTCCTCCTCTGAGAGGCTGAGACTGTTTCCACGCCTTTAGTCAAAGTATTTGATTAGGCCAAAACGAGGAGGCACGATAGCAGTGAGTCCATACTGCCTGAGATTCACCTGGAAAAAAATGAGAAGGAAACCTGTTAAAACAATTTGAGGCCAGGCGCGGTGGCTCGCGCCTGTAATGCCAGCACTTTGGGAGGCCGAGGTGGGCGGATCACGAGGTCAGGAGTTTGAGACCAGCCTGGCCAATATGGTGACACCCTGTCTCTACTAATACAAAAGTTAGCCAGACGTGATGGTGGGCATCTGTAGTCCCAGCTGCTCTGGAAACTGAGGCAGGAGAATTGCTTGAACCCAGGAGGCGGAGACTGCAGTGAGCCGAGATCATGCCATTGCACTCCAGCCTGGGCAACAGAGCGAGACTCTGTCTCAAAAAAAAAAAAAAAAAAAGAATTTGAAAAAGCAGACCAACCAGCCACTCTCCGCACTCATTATCTCCAAAGGGTACACCACACAATCCTGTTTGATTTGGTTTCTGGTGCACTTCAGAACATCAGCTGGCATGACGATGTCACCCTCACTGGTAGAGGGCTTATTTCAAGGTCTCCTAGCTCCCTTAACTGGGGCAGGTGGCCACTGGAAGGTTGAGGCTGGCACAGAACAAGGCAGGCTGCTGTGGGAGGAGCAGCTCATGGCACCCTAACCTCCTGGGGTGGGGGAGAGGACATCTGATCCCTCCTAGTGGAGGTCCTTGGATAAAGGATCCAACCCAAGATAGCAACCCTGCTCTTCAAGTCCCCAGCATGGTCATGACCCAGATAGCTCAGGAATGACCAGTGCTTTCCTCATCTCTGACCACAGGCAGGCAGGAACCATCTGGTTCTTGATTTGTGCCAAAGAGAGTAGAAGGCTTTCCCAGCCTGAGGGCCTTCTCATGAATTGCATGTTTTTCAGCCTTGCTTGACCCTCCAGGCCTCAGGAGGGGCTTAGGGCTGCTGTTTCTGGGCCAGAAAGTACCCTCAATG
Organism: Aotus nancymaae; assembly: GCF_030222135.1. Taxonomy (NCBI): domain Eukaryota; kingdom Metazoa; phylum Chordata; class Mammalia; order Primates; family Aotidae; genus Aotus; species Aotus nancymaae. The sequence continues at coordinate 9,781,844 of NW_026988473.1, read as the reverse complement.
TAGTATTTTTAGGACCCTTTCCTAGACTCCTCCTTCCCACTAAGCAAGAATAGGGACAGCCTTCTCTTCCCTGTCTTCCAACCTCAGGGCTCTGGATTTATGTATGGTCAACTCCCTGAGTGCCTGGGTAATTGCAAAAACTTCCAAAACCTGACTGCTCCTACCTCTAGGGCATGGCTTAGCCTCTGATCATCAGGTCTGAATCATGAAAACTGGAGCTCCAGGTTCCTTTCTGAGCCTGGAGGAGAACAGGGAATTTGCCGGTGCTGACATTTCTCAAGCACAGTGGCAAATAGAAGGTGAACTTGCATACTTTTTTCTTGGCTGATCCTTACCGGCTTCGATGAGTTGGTACTTGTGGGGTCTTAACTTGTCTGTGGCATTGTGTTACAGTCAAGACCAGAGCAGAGAGAACAAAGTTGTTAGGTAATTTTCACCAGTAATTCACTGAGATGATTGGTAGACGCCAAGTTTATTTTAACTCATGAATAATCTGCTGTGTGACTTTTTTTTTAGAGTCTTGCTCTGTCGCCCAGGATAGGGTACAGTGGCATGATCACAGCTCACTGCAGCTGTGATCTCCTGGGCTCAAGTGATCCTTCTGCCTTAGACTCCCAAGTAGCTGGGAGTACAGGCACACACCACCATACCTGGCTAATTTATTATTATTTTTAAACAAAATTTTATTTTATTATTTTATTTTATTTATTTTTTATTGTACTTTAGGTTCTGGGGTACATGTGCAGATCATGCAGGATTGTTGCATAGGTACGCACATGGCAATGTGGTTTGCTGCCTCCATCCCCCTGTCACCTACATCTGGCATTTCTCCCCATGTTATCCCTCCCCAACATACCCCCCCGCTGTCCGTCCCATGGCCCCCCACAACAGATCCCAGTGTGTGATGCTCCCCTTCCTGTGTCCATGTGTTCTCATTGTTCAACACCCGCCTATGAGTGAGAACATGCAGTGTTTGATTTTCTGTTCTTGTGTCAGTTTGCTGAGAATTATGGTTTCCAGATTCATCCATGTCCCTACAAAGGACACGAACTCATCATTTTTTATGGCTACATAGTATTCTATGGTGTATATGTGGCCCATTTTCCTTGTCCAATCTATCGTTGATGGGCATTTGGGTTGGTGCCAGGTCTTTGCTATTGTAAACAGTGTCACTATGAACATATATGTGCATGTGTCTTTATAATAGAATGATTTATAATCCTTTGGGTATATATCCAGTAATGGGCTGGGTCAAATGGAATTTCTATTTCTAGGTCCTTGAAGAATCGCCACACTGTCTTCCACAATGGTTGAACTAGTTTACACTCCCACCAACAGTGTAAAAGTGTTCCTATTTCTCCACATCCTTTCCAGCATCTGTTGTCTCCAGATTAGTATCTCAATATAGTTTTGATTTGCATTTCTCTAATAATCAGTGATGATGAGCATTTTTTCATGTGTTTGTTGGCCTCATATGTGTCTTCTTTTGAAAAGTGTCTGTTCATATCCTTCTCCCACTTTTGGTTGGGTTGGTTGGTTTGTTTTTTGTAAATCTGTTTTAGTAGTTTGTAGATTCTGGGTATTAGCCCTTTGTCAGATGGGTAGATTGCAAACATTTTTTCCCATTCTGTTGGTTGCCGGTTCACTCTAATAATTGTTTCTTTTGCTGTACAGAAGCTTTGGAGTTTAATTAGGTCCCATTTGTCTATTTTAACTTTTGTTGCCAATGCTTTTGATGTTTTAGTCATGAAGTCCTTGCCTATGCCTATGTCCTGAATGGTTTTGCCTAGGTTTTCTTCTAGGGTTTTTATGGTGTTAGGTCTTATGTTTAAGTCTTTAATCCATCTGGAGTTAATTTTAGTGTAAGGTGTCAGGAAGGGGTCCAGTTTCTGCTTTCTATACACTGCTAGCCAATTTTCCCAACACCATTTATTAAACAGGGAATCCTTTCCCCATTGCTTGTTTCTGTCAGGTTTGTCAAAGATCAGATGGTTGCAGATGTGTGGCATTGCCTCCGAGGCCTCTGTTCTGTTCCATTGGTCTATATCTCTGTTTTGGTACCAATACCATGCTGGTTTGATTACTGTAGCCTTGTAGTATAGTTTGAAGTCAGGTAGTGTGATGCTTCCAGCTCTGTTCTTTTTGCTTAGGATTATCTTGGCTATGCTGGCTCTCTTTTGGTTCCATATGAAGTTTAAGGTGGTTTTTTCCAGTTCTGTGAAGAAGGTCATTGGTAGCTTGATGGGGATAGCATTGAATCTATAAATTACTTTGGGCAGTAGGGCCATTTTCATGATATTGATTCTTCCTAACCATGAGCATGGAATGTTTCTCCATCTGTTTGTGTCCTCTCTTATTTCGTTGAGCAGTGGTTTATAGTTCTCCTTGAAGAGGTCCTTTACATCCTTTGTTAGGTGTATTCCTAGGTATTTTATTCTCTTTGTAGCAATTGTGACTGGGAGTTTGCTTATGATTTGGCTCCCTGTTAGTTTGTTACTGGTGTATAGAAATGCTTATGATTTCTGCACATTGATTTTGTATCCTGAGACTTTGCTGAAGTTGCTTATCAGTTTCAGGAGATTTTGGGCTGAGATGATAGGGTCTTCTAAATATACAATCATGTCATCTGCAAATAGAGACAATTTGACTTCCTCTTTTCCTAATTGAATACCTTTATTTCTTTTTCTTGCCTGATTGCTCTGGCTAGAACTTCCAATACTATATTGAATAGGAGTGGTGACAGAGGGAATCCTTGTCTAGTGCCAGATTTCAAAGGGAATGCTTCCAGTTTTTGCCCATTCAGTATGATATTGGCTGTAAGTTTGTCATAAATAGCTTTTATTGTTTTGAGATATTTTCCTTCAATACCTAGTTTATTGAGAGTTTTTAGCATAAAGTACTGTTGAATTTTGTCGAAGGTCTTCTCTGCATCTATTGAGATAATCATGTGGTTTTTGTCTTTGGTTCTGTTTATGTGGTGAATTACATTTATAGACTTGCGTATGTTGAACCTTGCATCCCTGGAATGAAGCCTTGCATCCCTGGAATGAAGCCTACTTGATTGTGATGGATAAGCTTTTTGATTGCTGTTGCAATCGGTTTGCCAGTATTCTGTGAAAGATTTTGGCATCTATGTTCATCATAGATATTGGCCTGAAGTTTTCTTTTTTTGTTGAATCTCTGCTGGGTTTTGGTATCAGGATGATGTTGGTCTCATAAAATGATTTGGGAAGGATTCCCTCTTTTTGTATTGTTTGGAATAGTTTCAGAAGGAATGGTACCAGTTCCTCTTTGTACGTCTGGTAGAATTCAGCTGTGAACCCGTCTGGACCTGGACTTTTTTTGGTTGGTAGGCTATTAATTGCTGCCTCAACTTCAGCCCTTGTTATTGGTCTATTCAGGGTTTCGACTTCTTCCTGGTTTAGGCTTGGGAGGGTGCAAGTGTCCAGGAATTTATCCATTTCTTCCAGGTTTACTAGTTTATGTGCATAGAGTTGTTTGTGGTAATCTGATTGTAGTCTGTATTTCTGTGGAATCAGTGGTGATATCCGCTTTATCATTTCTTATTGCATCTATTTGATTCTTCTCCCTTTTCTTTTTTATTAATCTGGCTAACGGTCTATTTTGTTGATATTTTCAAAAAACCAGCTCCTGGATTTATTGATTTTTTTAAGGGTTTTTTGTGTGTCTATCTCCTTCAGTTCTGCTCTGATCTTAGTTATTTCTTGTCTTCTGCTAGCTTTTGAGGTTTTTTGATCTTGCTCTTCTAGCTCTTTCAATTTTGACGATAGGGTGTTGATTTTAGATCTTTCCTTGCTTCTCATGTGGGCATTTATTGCTATAAATTTCCCTCTAGACACTGCTTTAAATGTATTCCAGAGATTCTGGTATGTTGTGTCTTCATTCTCATTGGTTTCAAAGAACATCTTTATTTCTGCCTTTATTTTATTGTTTATCGAGTCAACATTCAGGAGCCAGTTGTTCAGTTTCCATGAAGCTGTGTGGTTCTGAGTTAGTTTCTTAATTCTGAGTTCTAATTTGATTGCACTGTGGTCTGAGAGACTGTTATGATTTCCATTCTTTTGCATTTTCTGAGGAGTGATTTACTTCCAATTATGTGGTCAATTTTAGAGTAGGTGCAATGTGGTGCTCAGAATAATGTATATTCTGTGGATTTGGGGTGGAGGTTTCTGTAGATGTCTATTAGGTTTGCTTGTTCCAGATCTGATTTCAAGTCCTGGATATCCTTGTTAATTTTCTGTCTCGTTGATCTGTCTAATATTAACAGTGGAGTGTTAAAGTCTCCCACTATTATTGTGTGGGAGTCTAAGTCTCTTTGTAGGTCGTTAAGAACTTGCTTTATGTATCTGGGTGTTCCTGTATTGGGTGCGTATATATTTAGGATCATTAGCTCTTCTTGATGCATCAATCCTTTTACCATTATGTAATGCCCTTCTTTGTCTCTTTTGATCTTTGTTGGTTTAAAGTCCATTTTATCAGAGACTAGGATTGCAACTCCTGCTTTTTTTCGCTTTCCATTTGCTTGATAAATCTTCCTCTATCCCTTTATTTTGAGCCTATGTGTGTCCTTGCATGTGAGATGTGTTTCCTGAATACAGCACACTGATGGGTCTTGACTTTTTATCCAATTTTCCAGTCTGTGTCTTTTGATTGGGGCATTTAGCCCATTTACATTTAAGGTTTATATTGTTATGTGTGAATTTGATCCTGCCATTTTGATGCTAGCTGGATGTTTTGCCCATTAGTTGACACGTTTTTTTCATTGTGTCGATGGTCTTTACCATTTGGTATGTTTTTGGAGTAGGTGGTACTGGTTGTTCCTTTCTATGTTTAGTGCTTCTTTCAGAAGCTCTTGTAAGGCAGGCCTGGTGGTGAGGAAATCTCTCAGCAATTGCTTGTCCATAAAGGATTTTCTTTCTCCTTCGCTTATGAAGCTTAGTTTGGCTGGATACGAAATTCTAGGTTGAAAGTTCTTTTCTTTAACGATGCTGAATATTGGCCCCCACTCTCTTCTGGCTTGTAGGGTTTCTGCGGAGAGATCCGCTGTGAGTCTGATGGGCTTCCCTTTGTGGGTGACCTGACCTTTCTCTCTGGTTGCCCTTAGCATTTTCTCCTTCATTTCAGCCCTAGTGAATCTGATGATTATGTGCCTTGTGGTTGCTCTTCTTGAGGAATATCTTTGTGGTGTTCTCTGTATTTCCTGGATTTGAATAGTGTCCTGGCTTGCTAGGTTGATGAAGTTCTCCTGGATAATATCCTGAAGAGTGTTTTCCAGCTTGGATTCATTCTCTCCATCACATTTAGGTACACCTATCAAACGTAGATTAGGTCTTTTCACATAATCCCATATTTCTTGGAGGCTTTGTTCATTTCTTTTCACTCTTTTTTCTCTATTCTTGCCTTCTCGTTTTATTTCATTGAGTTGATCTTCAATCTCTGATATCCCTTCTTCTGCTTGGTCGATTTGGCTATTGAAACTTGTGTATGCTCTACAAAGTTCTCATGCTGTGTTTTTCAGCTCCATCAAGTCGTTTATATTCTTCTCTAAGCTGTTTATTCTAGTTAGCATTGCATCTAACCTTTTTTCTAGGTTATTAGTTTCTTTGCATTGGGTTAGCACATGTTCTTTTAGCTCTGAGAAGTTTATTACCCACCTTCTGAAGCCTGTTTCTGTCAATTCATCAGATTCATTCTCCATCCATCTTTGATCCCTAGCTGGTGAGGAGTTGTGATCCTTTGGAAGAGGAGAGGCATTCTGGTTTTTGGTGTTTTCATCCTTTTTGCGCTGGTTTCTTCCCATCTTAGTCACTTTATCTACCTGTGGTCTTTGTAGTTGGTGACTTTTGGATGGGGTCTCTGAGTGGATGTCCTTTTTGTTGATGATGAAGTTATTTCTTTCTGTTTCTTAGTTTTCCTTCTAACAGTCAGGCCCCTCTGCTGCGGGACTGCTGGAGGTCCACTCCAGACCCTACTTGCCTGGGAATCACCTGCAGTGGCTGCAGAACAGTAAGGGTTGCTGCCAGTTTCCTCTTCTGTTATCTTCGTCCCAGAAGGGTACCTGTCAGATGTTGGCCTGAGCTCTCCTTTATGAGGTGTCTCTTTGGGTATATGGAGGTCAGGGAGCTGCTTGAGGAGACAGTCTGTCCCTTATAGGAGCTCAAGTGCTGTGCTGGGAGTTCGTTATTCCGTGCAGAGCTGGGGGCAGGTACTTTTAAGTCTGCTACAGTGTAACTCATAACCATCTCTTTTCCCAGGTGCTCTGTCCTAGGAAGGTAGGCCTTATTTATAAGTTCCGGTCATGCTGCTGCCTTTTTTCTCAGATGCCCTGCCCCGCACGGAGTAGTCTAGTCACAGTCTGCCAGCAGAGGCATTGCCAAGCTGCCGCAGGCTCTGCCCAGCTACTGGGTGGACTGCCTCAGTAGTGGTCGTCACCCTTCCCCCCACTGAGCAGAACCGTCCTGCGTCCAGCTGCGCTTGCTGCAAAACTCTCAGTCCAGAGCGTTTCAGATTGTTTGTTTTGTGGGGGTGGTACCCGCCGAGCCAGATCGCCTGGCTCCGTCTCTGCCCCCTCCCTTTCAGTTGAATGGGCGGCTCTGTCTCCCAGGTGTTCCAGGTGCCAGTTGAAACGGCTGCCTAGATTTGTGTGAGTTTCTGTGCACCAACTGGCACCAGCTGAAACCGCCATGCTGAAAACTCGTGGCACTTTTCGGCCTGGGAATATGCTGGTCTGTGGGCAGTGAAAATTTGTTTGGAAATGCGGTGGGCACTCATCCTCTGCAATGCTCTTGCTGGGAACTGCATTCCGGAGCTGTTCCTATTCGGCCATCTTGGATCATCTCCCTGGCTAATTTATTAATTCTTTTTTTTTTTTTTTTTTTTTTTTGGTAGAGACAGGATGTCTAATTTCTTTATTCTGTCTTTTTTTTTTTTGGTAGAAACAGGATCTCTCTAGGTTGCCCAGGCTGCTCTCAAACTCCTGCGCTCAAGCAGTCCTCCCACCTCAGCCTCCCAAAGTGTTGGGATTACAGGAGTGAGCCGCCACGCCTGGCCTGTAGCCTGTATGACTTTCTAAATCACTTCTGAGACTTAGTTGGAGACAATACAGCAGAGTTGCTGTATGTGAGGGGTCCAATGTCAGATGTACCTGGATTCAAATGCTGGTTCCGTCACTCATTACTTAACCTGCCTCAGTTACTTCATCCATAAAATGGGGGGTAATAGCAACACCTACCTGATGGCCTGTTGTGGCCATTAAATGAGCTAGGTGGTGCATGGCAGGACCTGGCTGAATGTTAGCTTTTTATTAATAGTATCTTTCTTTAAAGGTTGTTCATTATACCTTTGCTACTGTCCTAGTCCATTTTCTGCTTGCTATAACAGAATACCACTGACTGGATAGTTTATAATGAACAGAAAGTCATTAGGGTCACAGTTCCGGAGGCTGAGAAGTCTAAGGGCATGGCGCTGGCTTCTGGCAAAGGTCATCATATGGCAGAAGGCACAAGGCAGAAGGCAGAACCCAGCACTTGAGACAGAGAGAAGTCATCCTTTTCCTCAGGACCTCCACTCCTATAATAACTAAGCCACTCCCAAGATAATGGCATTAATCCATTCATGAGGGCTGAGCCCTCGTGACCTAATCACCTATTGAAGGTCCCACCTTTTAATACCATCATTGTGGCAGTAAAATTTCTTTCTTTTCTTTTTTTTTTTTTTTTTTTTTTTGGTGGGGAAGGGGTCAAACTATTTTACTGAGAGGGATGGGGTGGCAAAGTAGTGCTGAGGACCATGAGATCCAACATCCTTGGCTGGGCCGGGAGCTCCCAGGCTCTGCAGGCAGTCCAAGGACAGTTAAACTTGAACATGAGTTTTGTTCTCCAACATAGTTTTGTTCACCTACGTTGGGGTTGGAGGGGTGAGGTCCCTCTGTATCAGTGGTTCTCAACTTTGCACGTGGAACCACCTAGGGAGCTTTTGCAGGTGTAAGGCTAGGCCACACCCAGACAATGACATCAGAAGCTCCGGGCTTGGACACAGACATCAGTACTTGTGAAGCTTCCAGGTGATTCCAGTGAGCAGCCATGGTTGAGACCCATGATATAGCTTGACTCCTAATGAAGATGGGATTTGGAAGCAGACGCTTGGGTTCAAATGCTGGCCTTCCTGTGTAGCTCAGTGACCATGGGAAAATGCTGAACTTCTGAGTCTCAGTTTCTTCTCACCTGTACCAGTAGGGCGAGGATAAAAGCCACCTCACATGAAGGTCCTGCAGAGAAGATGGCGTATGTGCAGTTATTCTCGTTGGAGCACATAACTGAGCACTTTTCTTTATACCATTATATGGCAGTAATCCTACTTGTGTGCTATTTTTAAGTTGTTTTTTATATCAGCTTTGTCTTAAGTAGATTATAAGCTCCTTGGGACAGAACCTTTATCGAGTCTCATAATTCTTTTATGCCCATAGCACCTAAGATACAGGGACAGGCCCTCAGATTTTTAGAACTGGCACAAACCTTAGAGAGATCTTCTCACCCACTCTAAAGTGTTGAATAATACTTGCCAGTTAATTAACATGCAAGTGGTAAAGAATGTGAAAGAGGAACCAGTGAGTCAGATGGTTGTGCCCAGCTTAAGTTGGAAGTCCCAGTCCTTCCTCTCTCAGCTAACAGCGCTTTCTTTCCAGGGTTAGCTTGATGCTTGCTGGGGGCAGGGGTGGAGAAGGATGTTGGGATAATCAGAGCTGGGAGGGTGAGAGTGTGTACCATGGCACGCAGCTCACCATGTGCTCCTCTCCTGGCAGACCCAGTCATGGCAGCCTCCGGCATCTGTTCACCATGGGGAAAGCATCTGTTCAAAGCCATCCTGATGGTCCTTGTGGCCCTCATCCTCCTCCACTCAGCATTGGCCCAGTCCCATCGAGACTTTGCACCACCAGGCCAGCAGAAGAAGAAGAGAGAGGCCCCAGTTGATTTCTTGACCCAGATAGGTCGGTCTGTGCGGGAGACAGCGGATGCCTGGATCGGGCCGGAGACCATGCACGTAGTAGCAGAGGTAAGGAAGGTAGTCCCTGGGTGACTACACACATTGAGGAAAAATCAAGGAGAGGTTGGTATCTGCCGCCTTATCTTGGTTCCACATCTTCTCTGGTCCAGAGAGTCCCAAATTCCACAAAAAGTAGCCACACAGCCTTTGTCTTTGAATTCCTTGTTATTTTATTTCTGTCCTAGGACCTTTTAGCTCCATCCCTATCTTTTCCTGACTCCTGCCCTTTCTTTGCCAGAAAGGCTGGGAAATGAGCCATCTTTATAAACCCATGTTACTGGGTGACTGTAGAGTCTCACTTTGGTCTAAATCTGACCTTGAATCTTGAAATGGCAAAATACCAAGTCCTCAATCCATTCCTTTACCTGTAGAAGTGGGGTGGGCTTATTGGGAGCCTAAGGCAGGGTTCTTTTTTACCTAGTGGCCTCCCAAGCATGGTATCACATACTTTTGATAGGCTGGACTGAAGGGCTGAGACAGTCATTTACTAAATCTGTAATCTAGTCTAGCTGATAGGCTCTTTTTTCATTGAAACATCCTATCCCTTTATAGATGTTCTCCACGCACCTTCATGACTCCCTGGACAGCTAACAGGGCTCTGGTTTTATAGGGTGACTACTAAAAGTATTTGATTGTCTCTGTCATTCACACACAAGTATACATACTACTCCCTCCAGAGTATCCCAGCAAAGCAGTTAAATTAAGTCCCAGATGCCCCGGTTTCCCGTTCAGAAAGGAGAGATGGCCTGTTGGCCATCCCTTTACACTAGAAGGTGGATGTGGAAGGGACCCCTCAGCCAGGCCCAAGGCCCGTCACCACTGGGTGAGAAAGAGGTCTGAGACATTCCCACAGTCCTTGCCTGGACAACGGTGATCAGACCTGAAGGCGAGGAGTGTTGTTAATTATGATCTCACTCCACGCTGTTTCCACAGTCATCATCCCAAGTCATGTGGGCCATGTCATCAGCCATTTCTGTGGCCTTCTTTGCTCTGTCTGGGATCGCGGCACAGCTGCTGAATGCCTTGGGGCTAGCTGGTAAGTGTTGGAGCACTGGGTAGTCAGCCAGAACTTTGCCTGTCCTTTCCTTCCTGTGTGAGTTCATCTTTGTCGGGGTCTAGCCTTTTCCCCAAGCTGCTTTACCCTTCCCAGGTTTCCACAGAGACGTGGCCTGAAAGCAAGCCAAGAACTACCATGGCCAGGTGTGGTGGCTCACACCTGTTATCCCAGCACTTTGGGAGGCCAAAGCAGGAGGGTCACTTGAGGCCAGAAGTTCGAGACCAGCCTGGGCAATATAGTGAGACTTTGTCTTTATAAAAAAAAATTAGCCAAGCATGGTAGTGGTGTCTGTGGTCCCGGCTACTTGGGAGCTGAGGTGGGAGGATCCCTTGAACCCAGTAAAGGTTGCAGTGAGCCGGGATCACACCACTGCACTCCAACCTGGGTGACAAAGCAAGGCTCTGTCCCACCCAGACCCCCCCAAAAAAGAACGACTACCACCACCACCACGTGCCAGTTGTTCACTTCCTATCAGGCATCATGCTGAGCTGTAGTATCTCATTTAATTGCCAGCCACAGCCCAGGGAGGCAGTAGAACTGTTCCCATTTACTAAATGAAACTGCAGCTCAACAAAAGCAAATTATCTCTTCAAGGTCTCAGCCAGCAAGAATCAGAGCTGAGATTCCAACCCCTATTACTCTAAGTCTGCTGGGACAGCCTGTTCCTTTGCAGTGTGGCTAGTACCTCCCACCCTTTCAGCTCTGGCCCCACTCTCCCCTCACCACTCCTCCAGGTTCGCTGACTCTGTGACTCTCTTGGCTTCCAGGTGATTACCTCGCCCAGGGCCTGAAGCTCAGCCCTGACCAGGTCCAGACCTTCCTGCTGTGGGGAGCAGGGGCCCTGGTCATCTACTGGCTGGTGTCCCTCCTCCTCGGCTTGGTCTTGGCTTTGTTGGGGCGGATCCTATGGGGCCTGAAGCTTGTCATCTTCCTGGCCGGCTTTGTGGCCCTGGTGAGGTCAGTGCCTGACCCTTCCACCCGGGCCGTGCTACTCCTGGCCTTGCTGATCCTCTACGCCCTGCTGAGCCGGCTCACTGGCTCCCGGGCCTCTGGGGCCCAACTTGAGGCCAAGGTGCGAGGATTGGAGCGCCAGGTGGAGGAGCTGCGCTGGCGCCAGAGGCGAGCAGCCAAGGGGACCCGCAGTGTAGAGGAGGAGTGAGCAGGATGCCCCGTGCACCCCCTGTGTCATACCAAAGAGCTGAGCTGCTTCAGGGCCACACAGCCCTCCTGCCAGCCCCCTGCCCTTTTCTTGCCCTGTCTCCGAACCTTCAGAACCTTGATCCCTGCCCCAGCCCACCTAGCCAAGAGAAAAAGAGAAAGGCCATTCCCCTTGCCAGTCCTTTTCAGCCCTGCCTTCTGAGGTTCTCTGGGGTTGGCTCTCTTAACCCTTTCTCTGCTCCCGGCCTGCCTCACCAGGGAAGGTTGGAGGGGCCTCCCTTCTGGCTTCTGCATCTGCGCCAGCAAACATCACTGCCATTGGTCTCGTGACTGAACTGGCTTCCCTCTGCTGCTGCCTTGGCTCTTGCTCTCCTGTCCTTCTGAAGTTGCTCCCTGGCCCAATCTCCAGCTCCCTTCTTGTGTTCCTCTTCCTCCTACCCTGTACTCCCACCAAACCACGGTCCTGTAAGGCATGCTCCTGTCCTCTTCATGGCCCAGCAGTGGGGAGGGGCAGGGGTGATGGGACCTGAGGATAAAGTCGGGGGAGAGAAACAGGGTCCCCTGAGGCCTGCGGGGGCTGGGGGGAGAGGAGGATGTACCTTGTGTGTGTTATAAGTGCCTTAATCCGAGCCAGCAGGGCCCTCTGCCGTACTGTCTGTAGGAAAGTGCTCTGTGGCTGCTTTGTGTCAAGAACAGAGCAATCACTCTCAGAATCTTGATTCCCCGTCAGCCAAAGCCAAAGGTGGCTGCTGCTCTGCAGGCATATGCCTGCAAGTGGGACCTTGCCGGGCATCATATGCCCTGTGGGGGTTTCAGAGATCCTGAAGGAGGAAGGAGGACCCACCCGCCTTCTTGCCTGCACAACTGCATGTAATTCTCTCCCGTCGCTCCACTCCCTGCATCCGAGAAGGAGCTGCTGACCAGTGCCCACCCCAGCAGCCCAGGAGGAACGCAGGCAGCTCCTCTTCCTTCGAGTGGTCTGCGGAGAGCAGGGTGAGCTGCCAGCTGCCCCTTTCCACCATGGTGCCCCATCTTGGTGGTCAGGAGCCACTTCTTCCTTTGAGGCTCTGGTGGAGGTGGGTGTCCTCCTCTGCCAGGCCTGTCACATGATGTGAAGAGTAAATGCCCAATTCTCACTGTTCAGGTTTGATGTGGAATCACAGCTGCAGTGATATATATTTTTATCAGCGCTTGGTTGGTTTTAAATAAAGTGCACGCTATTTTATTATCTTGTTCTGAATAAAATGTATTTACTCCAAGTCTGGATCGCTTCAATGTCTCCTCTACTGCTAGACCCATTTCTGTAGTGCAGCTCCGCCTCCCGACTTCTCCCTGTGGGGGCAGTGTGAAGCTGGCAGAGGGGAAAGCTGAAAAGGCAGGCTGGTACCAGGTACCCTTCCCTCCAGCAGCGGGAGGAATGAGGAAGGCATGCATCCATTTCAAAATGTAGGAAGGGCTAGCACTGCTGGAAATGTGTGTGCTTGCTGGGGGGAGGGGGCACCCCTTCCCTGTGGTGTGTTGGGGTGGGTGGGCACCCTGGAGAAGACTCGCCTGCCCTGCCTTTCACCACCCAGCTGAGGACTTTCCTGCGCCAAGGTTCCTAGTTGGCCCATAGGCTGGATCAGTTTTGCAGAGGGCAAAAGGTTTTTCTTTGTAAACTGCCCAGGCCATGAGAGAGTGCAGCTGGGGCCCTTGCTCGGGCCTCTCCCCAAACTGCCTGGTGGGCAACGCTGGGCCAGGACCCCTGAGGCCGGCCTTCCCTCCTGAGTGTTGAGCAACCTCCGAAGTCCGCTCCCCAGGTGGGGCTGGGCAGGAGACGAGCTGCCCGCACCTGGAGCCCATCCTCCATGAGAGTGGCCCAGGGCTCTGTCAGGGCAGGCTCAGGTGCTTGGCGTTTGGCCCTGTTTGGCCCTCTCCTTTCCCTCCTGTCCCTGTAGCTCCCATCCCATATGTCCCTGAATTCTGGTTCTGATTCAGGTGTCAGATGCCTTCACAGGTGAGCTGCTTGTGGGGGTGAGGCAGAGGAAGTGGCTTTTTCTTCCCTGGTCAGGAGCTTCCGAGAGGGAGCCACAGAACTCACCGAGTCCCTCCTGGCAGAGGCAGTCACCCTCTGTTGCCTCCAGGCACGTGGCCCTCTTCCCGACCTGGGTCGCCGGAGCGCGCTGGGGTTGGGGATCCGTAGGGCACTAGGACCCGGCGGGGCGGAGGGGGCAGCCCATGTGCTGCGATTCGCTCCCTCCCACCCCACTGCTCCCGCTCCATTGTCTGGGAACTGCAGCCGCGGGGCGGGTGGCGGCGGCGGCAGCGGGGACCCAGCGAGCCAGGTGGGGCCGGCGCGGAGCGGGCGCGGGAGATGCCGGGCGGGACCGGGCCCACCTGAGCCGCCCGCCTCGTCCTCGTCTTCCGTGGGAAGGATGTGCGCCTGGATGGCCGGGCGCGCGGCAGCGGCCCCTCGGGGGCCCTACGGCCCCTGGCTCTGCCTCCTTGTGGCCCTCGCCCTGGAAGTCGTAAGAGGTCAGCGATAGGGGAGGGCCGGGCGGGGGGCGTGGGGCGGGGGGCGGCCGGGCCTGGCCGGGCCGAGAGGGCGCGAGTGATACCCGGGAGCCACGAACCTTCGGATTCTCGGAGTGAACCCTGAGCGGGGTCGCCCTGCAGCGCCCTGAGGGTCGGAGAGGTCTTGCCCTCTGGAACCTGTCCCAGCTGCTCGCCCCTAAGGCTTCCTTCCTGGCACGACTCGGCAACTCCTTTCTGACCCGGGGCAGCCTGGCACAGGGGGCTTCCCGGTCCCGCACCGTCTGCGAGGGGTCCCTCAGCCCGGCCATCCAACCTGGGTCCCGGGCGCACCAGCGTCACCCCTACTCCTTCATCTGTGGTCTGTAGCGCTGCACCCTCCTAGCCTCCTTCCCCCACCACCAACCCACCCCACCTATGGAGTGGAAAGCAGTCCTTTTGCCTGGGACCTGCGAGATACGCAGGCCCCTCCTCCCCCTTCCCCCAGGGGCTCCCTGACCTTGGCGTCTCCAGGGATGCTTCATCCTTGCCTTCCAGAGCCCTTGGGAAGATTCCTGTCACTGGAGAAAGGGCAGCAACTTCCTATGCTTCGGGGTGGGGGTCAGACTCCCTTGGCCTGGGCTAGGGAGCCGGCTGTGGCTGCAAAGCAAAGGATGCCACAGAAAACAGAAGGACAGTGAAACATTCTCTGCCCTCCTCCCCACCGACAGAGCCCAGCGCTGGGTGATGGGAGTCCGTGGGAGTCGGGCTAAGAGCATCTTATAATTATGGAGGCAATGGAGTAGAAGGCGAACCTGAAGCCAGTGGCTGCCCCCAGGGAGCAGTAGTCACCTGTTATGCTTCGGGCAGGGGGCAGGGAGAGCTCTCAGGCATACGCTCCTTGGTAGGGAAGGCCAGGAAGGAGGTTGAAACCAATTCCCCCACCCCTGACCCACAGTCCAGCTGTGGGGCTGAGAGGCAGCTAGCTGTTGGGTTGCTTTCAGCCACCTGCTCCCCACCCCGAGGGACCCGGTGGGAGTCCTAACAGAGAGAAGGAAAACCTTGTCAAATCCATTACGCAGCAGGAATAATGCCTCCTCCCTCCAGACAGCGCTCCACAGTTACACATCCCTCCCCTGTCCAGTGTCACCTAATGCTCCTGCCCCTTTTACAGATGAGGAAACCAAGGCTTCAAAATGTCAATGACTGACCTAAGTTTCATCCATTTCAATTCAGGTCTCCAGGCTCCCAGGAAGTCCTCTCTAGGGAGAGCTTCCCAGTTTGGAGGAATTCCAGGATGAGCAAGACAAGGTCCCTGGTTGATAGGAAGATGACTAATTCCAGAGGAGGCACCCAGGGTTGCAAAAGACAGGAGACTAGTGGGAAAGTGCCAAGGAGGGCTTCCTTCAGGAGGCGGTATTCACTCCTGGCCCTGAATGAGGAGGGAGGAGCCACCAGGCAGAGGAGAGGAAAGGAGAGGCGGTCCAGGCAGTGAAGCCTGCAGGGTGCACCGTTGCAGTGGAGAGTGGGGAGAGAGGTGGCAGGTGGAGACGCGAGTGGTCTAGTGGCTAATGCCTGGGATGGACTCCCAGCTCCTCCACCCTCCAACTGTGGAACCACAGGCAAGCACCTTAGCCTCTCCACCTCATTTTCTACATCCACAAAATGGGATTCATCATAATAGAACCTGGTTCACAGAATTATTACAAAGACTCAGAGAGTTAATACACATACAGTATTTAAATCCTCACCCCTGCAGATAGCATTCAAAAAATGCTGACTATTATTAGAGTTCATAGTTAGTGCAAACCAATATGGCCTTAGTGGTCCTTTGTCCTTCTGGCCATTGACCATTTTGACCGTCTCCCCAGGCTCATGGTCCCCACCCCACCCCAGGGCAAGCAAGTGGCTTCACAGACCTCTTCCCCACCTCCTTCTGCACCCACCCATCCCACACTTGCATTCGGTACCAGTCGGTACAGGGAAGAAGGGAGCAAGCTTGGAAAGGTGGTGCAGGTTGTCATAGCAACGATGGGGGAGGAGGGGTGGATGCCCAGCAAGCCTGGCCAAGGATTCAGGGCAGAGAAAGCTCACTTCATTGCCATCTTTTACCACATTAGTCCAGTTTGGGGAGAGCTGTCCCCCAGAAATGCCTTGGTATCAGAGGTCTGTGGGAAGGAAAAGGAATGGCTGGGAAGCATCCAGTCCTGGACTCTGATTCAAATCCTGGCTTTGCTACATACTACCTGTGTGAGGTTCTTTAGGCCTCAGTGACCTCATCTGTGAAATGGTGGTGAGAGGAAAAGGGACATTACAGCCTTTTTCTCCCTCCCCTGCCCACAACCACTGTGCCCCAGCATGGCACTCAGGTCAGCCCCTGCCAGCTCTGGAGCCCTCATCATCTCTCCTCTTATCCCTCCTCAGTGGACTGTGGCCAGGCTCCCCTGGACCCTGTCTACCTGCCCGCAGCCCTGGAGCTCCTAGACGCCCCTGAGCACTTCCGTGTACATCAGGTGGACCACTACCCACCTGCCAACTCCTCTCTGAGCTCCCGATCTGAGACCTTTCTGCTCCTGCAGCCCTGGCCCAGGGCCCAGCCACTTCTCCGGGCCTCCTACCCTCCTTTTGCCACTCAGCAGGTAAGGAGGGGGCACCAGGGACTCTCTGGCTAACAGGACTCAGGACCTGAGGTCTGCTGGGTATGGCTTGGGAGCCTTCCCCAGCCCCAGCGGTGATCCTCATATTCCAGAGAGGGAAACTGAGTCCTCATAATGGTTCTCTTCTGCCAAGCTTGGATCCCATCTTCCTAGATCTTCCCACAAAACTTCTTTTGTTAAGCCCTGTCATTCTCCCTCCAGGTGGTCCCCCCTCGAGTCACTGAGCCCCACCAACGGCCAGTCCCATGGGACGTGCGGGCTGTTTCAGTGGAAGCGGCTGTGACGCCAGCGGAGCCCCACGCCCGGGTTCTCTTCCACCTCAAAGGACAGGATTGGCCACCGGGGTCTGGCAGCCTGCCCTGTGCCCGGCTCCATGCCACACACCCTGCCGGCACTGCTCACCGAGCCTGCCGCTTCCAGGTTAGTGGACAGGCCCCACCTTGGCTGGTCCTGCTGCTGCGTCAGCCACATGGTGGTCCCGTGGCAGAGAGGAAACCCCCACTCCTGGGATGCATGGAGTTGTGGACCACCCGACTCCCCTTCTGCCTCACTAACTTTCAGTGCTGTGAAAAGGTTATTTAGGGTCCGATGGGGAGTTCAGTCCTTGGTGTGTGACTTTGAGCAAGTAACTTAATCTCTCTGAGATTCAGTTTCCTCATCTGAAGAATGGGGTAATAACAATTCCTACCTCATCTGGAATTGGAGTAGGGAATAAATGAGATGAATGTCAGAAAGCTTATGGCAGAGTAATCACTCAGCCAGTGTGTTTGCATAATTATTAGTATTACTTTTACAATTGCTATTTCCACTATTCTGGAGTCTAGCACAAGAATCCATGAGAGAGGCGTCTCTTGGGCGTTAGGATTCTGAGAAGACTGGATTCTAGGCGGGCTAGTGCTGGGCTTGGTTAGGGTGAGGCACTGGGATTGGCTTACTTTTGCTTTGTAGTAAGACCTTTCCCAAGGGCCAAACAGTGGTCTGCGGATATGCTCTTAAAACCTAGACCTGGTTCAAGCCCCGGCCGTGTCGCCAGTTTGCTGTGTCACCCAGGCTGTCTCCAGCCCAAGCTGGCCCTCCCTTTTATGAGCCCCTCCAGCTCTGGGTTTCCTGCCATGGGTGCTGGGAATCCTGCCCGGCCCCCACCCCTGTGTCAATTACTGCTGCCGTGTCTTCACAGCCATCCCTGGGCGCCTGCGTGGTGGAGCTGGAGCTTCCCTCGCACTGGTTCTCCCAAGGCTCCACCACACGGGCCGAGCTGGCCTACACGCTTGAGCCTGCAGCCGAGGGCCCGGGCAGCTGTGGCCCCGGTGGGGAGAACGAACCTGGGGAGCAGGCCCTCCCAGTAGGGGGTGTGGAGCTGCGCCCGGCAGATCCCCCGCAGTACCGGGAGGTACCTCTGGACGAGGCTGTGACTCTGCGGGTGCCTGACGTGCCAGTGCGGCCTGGCCAGCTCTTTAGTGCCACCCTCCTGCTTCGACACAACTTCACAGCCAGCCTTCTGACCCTGCGGTGAGCACCAGGCCAGGGGGATGGGTGAGGGTAGGAACCTCTGCAGGAAGACTAGGGATGGCTCCTGCTCCTCTTGGGGTCTTTGCTGGAATCCTTGACCTCTGCAAAACATGTGTCCACCAGATTCCTTCCAGGTAAAGAGCTGTGATTGTGCATGGTGGAACCCCATGATGGGCACAGCCCTAGAATTAGAATCAGAAGTAGGAAGCTGCCCCTCTCCCTGGCACCTCCCTGAGATTCCTTGTCCAGTGGGGCTAACATGGTCCAATTTCATGGCAACTGCAAGGCTCCAGGGAGGGGAACCCACATAGGGCTTAGAAACTAGAAAATGCAGTGACTAGGCGTGGGCTCTTGGTCCAGTGCTCCAGAGAGGGATATCTGCCCCAATCACGTTCACCTGCGTTCTCTTCCCCCTAGCCACCCTAGCCGTAGGTCCCCAGCCTTTGGACAGAGCCTGCTCTTCCCCACAGGAAGGCCCTCCTTCTTTGTGTCATTTTCTGTAATAAGTTCCCCTAAAACAGCCCCCACCCACCTACCCAGTTCACCTGGCAAGGACTTGCAGAGTGTGACTTGCTTTTGAAGTCTAGCATAGGAGTCCGTGGGAGAGGCCTCTCTCAGGCTTTAGGATTCTGAGAAGAAGCCTGAGTTCTAGGCAGGCTAGTCCTGGGCTTGGTCAGGGTAAGGCACTGGGACTGGCTCACTTTGTAATGAGAACTTTCCCGAGGGCTGCAGAGTGGTCTGCGGACAGGCTCTGAAACCTACACCTGGCTTCAAGCCCCTGGCCCGGGTTTGTGTGTGTCCCGTCTCTGTGTCTCCCCATCTCCCACGCCCTCCTGTGCACACTCTTATTAAGCAGATCTTTCCTAGACACTTACAGCCTGCTAAGCCCTGTGTCTTCACTCTGCAGATCCAAACATGAGCAAGGCCCAGTCCCCATCTGGCAGAAAGGGGCCCACAGTGGAAGGGAAGGGAGCTGGGTGGGCATGAATTGGATTAAAAGGCACGTGGGTGTGTACGTGCTGAGGGAGGTCCAAAGTGCCGCAGAGGCTTGGGTCAGTGGGTGCCGTAAGGGGGAAATTCTTCCCAGCTTTCCAAAGGAAATAGTCTGTGAGTTGTTGGAGGCTTAAAGCATCAGCAGGTAAAGGAAGGTAAAGGGCAGAGCAGGCTGAAGGTCATAGCCTGGGCAGAGGCTTGGAGCCAGGAATGGGTGCTGTGTATGTGGGGAGGAACTTGTGTGTAGCTGAAGCAGAGAGTGCGTGGAGAGATGTCACAGCTGAAGGTAAGGCTGGACCAGACCCTGGAGTGCCCCCGAATGTCAGGCTAAGGTTTGACCTTATGGGCAGAGGGGAGGCGTAAGTGGTTTCTGGGTGGGGGAGAGCTGTAAGGTGTGAGCTGTACTGAGGCGGGGTCCTTCTGGGTTGGAGGATGGTGAAGAGGAGATTCAGACTGGAGCCTGGGAGTTCAGGCGGCTTTGGCCCCCTGTCTTCCCCCTTCAGTCCAGCCCACAGTTCAGCATCCACCTTGCCAAACTGAGCCTGTACCCTCTTCTTCCTCAGGATCAAGGTGAAGAAGGGGTTGCATGTGACAGCCGCCCGCCCAGCCCAGCCCACGCTCTGGACTGCCAAGCTCGACCGCTTCAAGGGCTCCAAGCACCATACCACCCTCATCACCTGCCACCGTGCTGGGCTCATAGAGCCAGATTCCAGGTGGGTAAGGGAGGGAGGGCTGGTTATAGAGTAGAGGTGGGCAGATTTGGGGGCTGCCGTGCTGCCTCTAGATCCCCAGGTGAGCAGACCCAAGGACAGACCTTTTCAAGAAAGCAGCGCAGAGCAGGCATAATCCATTCATTCATTCATCCATCCATCCAGCTACTATTTTCCCAGCCCAGCCATGTGCCAGGCATAGCAAGTGTCTGTGATTCTTCTTCTAAGTGATATAACCAGTCCTGTCCCCCAGGTATAGCCCTCATAGCCACTACCCCCTCCCCCTGCTTCCACCAAATGATCCTTTCTCTGGGACATTCACATTCCCCCAAAAAGCCCAGCTGCAGTTCTGAATATTTGCAAACTCTTCTTATTCATGCCCTGACTCGGTAGCCCATTTGAATTCTGGTTCTGATGCTTTTGGGATGGGCAAAACCTTGGGCAAGCCAGTTAACCTTCCCCAACCCGAGCCTCCGTCTCTTCACTTGTGAAATAGGAATCATAATGCATCCCTTTAGTGTTTTCGAAAATAAAATAAGGTACCGCATATAAAGCACGCAGGACAGTTCCCAGCACATAGTTTTTTGTTTGACCAAAGGAAGCTTATCATTCAGAGGGTCAAGTGACTGGTTCTGGGACTTGGAAGTGAATCGTCCTCATGCCACCTCAATGGCTGTGGAAAGCGGAAGTCTGGGTGAAGAGGGTCCAGGCAGGCAGGGAAGCCAACCAGCTTGGCTGGGAGGTGTTTAGTGGCTGCATGGATCTTAGAGAGGCCGAGAATGGCTCAGAGCTTGGGGTCTGGAGTGAGGATGCTTGGGTAGCCCCGCTACTTTTTACTGCATGTTTTTAAGTGAGCTACATAATGTCTGTGCCTCAGTTTCCTCCTGTGTAAAATGAGGATAATCACGAATGCAGGAAGTGCTGAGGCCATGCCTGGCAGCTAGCAAGCACTTGGCTTCTCTCTCTTCTGGCCAGCAGTCCCCTTGAACAGTCTGAGTTCCTATGGGTGGACTTCGTGGTGGAGAATAGCACTGGCGGGGGCGTAGCGGTCACTCGCCCCGTCACGTGGCAGCTGGAGTACCCAGGCCAGGCCCCTGAAGCAGAGAAGGACAAAATGGTGTGGGAAATCCTGGTGTCGGAGCGGGACATCAGAGCTCTTATCCCACTGGCCAAGGTAAGGAGACCTCCCTCCCTGCCCGGGAAGGCTGGAGGCCAAGTCCCAGGAGCCCCATAAGCTGAGGGGCCTGGGGCTGAGCCCCTCCTCCACCCCCAGGCTGAGGAGCTGGTGAATACAGCGCCACTGACTGGAGTACCCCAGCATGTCCCTGTGCGCCTTGTCACCGTGGACAGCGGGGGGGCCTTGGTGGAGGTGACAGAGCACGTCGGCTGTGAGTCGGCCAACACACAGGTCCTACAGGTGAGTGGCAGGTCCCCAGCTCATGTGACTCTGCATTTGTGTGGGCACAGTTAACACACGCACACCTTTCCTCCTTCCTCATGTGCGTCCCCAAGAGAACAACTTCTTCTTGAGACCAGAAACCTCATGGGAGGAACCACAGCTCCAACTTCTGCTGTTCCAGCTACCTCTCTCCTGAGTCAAGTGGGAGCTACGTAACCCTAACAGCCCCCCCGACAACCTTAGACACTTTCACGCTCATTATTGCACTGGCAAACGAGCTGGCCTGATACAGTTGAGAGAGCATGTACTTTGGGAGCAGAAGGTTTGAGTTTGAAACACATCTTTGTTGTCAACCAGCTGGGTGATCATGGACTGGTCTCTTAACCTCTCTGAGCCTTGTTACCTGAACTTTAAAATGGGAACATATCTTTGGGTTGTTGTAAGAATTAAAAGCAGAACAGGTTCAGTGGCTCACGCCTGTAATCCCAGCACTTTGGGAGGCCGAGGTGGGCTGTTCACTTGAGGTTGGAAGTTCGAGACCAGCCTGACCAATATGGAGAAACCCCGTCTCTACTAAAAATACAAAATTAGCCGGGCATGGTGATGCATGCCTGTACTCCCAGCTACTGGAGAGGCTGAGGCAGGAGAATTGCTTGAACCTGGGAGGTGGAGGTTGCAGTGAGCCGAGATCGCACCATTGCACTCCAGCCTGGGCAACAAGAGTGAAACTCCGTATCAAAACAAAACAAAACAAGAAAAGAATTAAAAGCACCTTAAGACAGTATTTGGCAGATAGCAGGAGCTGAAACATCATCAGCTACTGCTATTGTAATATGATGTAATAATTGTATAATGGTAAAAATTATTATTATTATTTGAGACTGTGAAGCCAAAAAAGGGAGTAGGGCGATTTTCTCTTGAAGTTCTAGGAGGGGAAGCATGGAGCCTGCGTGTTTGCAAATCCCAACCATCTGAATGGAGGAAGTGCCTTTCCCCCCTCGTGGGGAGATCGGCCTTGCCCCACCTCTGCTGTAGCTGGTTGCCAGGTGGCTCCAGGAGCAGTGTCAAAGGCCAGCGTGAATAAGGAGCCAGAATTATGGCTTCACACCCCTGCTCTGCCAGGGGGAAGACAGGTGTGCAATGACCAGTTTCCCCGAGTGAGCCCCAGGGAACTCAAAGAATGGCCCCTACAGTAAAATCTTCTTAAATAAAGAACAGCGACTTCACCAGCAGTCCTGCTGCAACACGCATTCCAGTGAAACACAGAGCTGAATGCAGTGGGAGCCCGGCCTGTGGCCTGAGGTCAGGGCTGCTCTCTTCTGGCCCATGCCTGTCTCTCTTTCTTTCCTTCCTTCCTTTCTTTCTCTCTCTCTTTCTTTCTTTTTCTTTTCTTTCCTTTTTAAAATCTATTTATTTATTTTGAGACAGAGTCTTACTCTGTCCCCAGGCTGGAGTGCAATGGTACAGTCCAGCTCACTGCGGTCACAGCTTCCCAGGCTCAAGAGATCCTCTCACCTCAGCCTCAGCCTCCGCAGTAGCTGGGACTACAGGCATGTGCCACCATACCTGGCTGATTTATTGTAATTTTTTTTTCTTTTTTGACATGGGGTCTCATTCTGTTGCCCAGGCCGAAGTGCAATGGCATGATCTCGGCTCACTGCAACCTCCGCCACCCGGGTTCAAGTGATTCTCTTGCCTCAGCCTCCCGAGTAGCTGGGATTACAGGCATGTGCCACCTCACCCAGCTAATTTTGTATTTTTAGTAGGGGTTTCACCATGTTGGTCAGGCTGATCTTGAACTTCCGACCTCAGGTGATCTGCCCACCTAGGCCGTCCAAAGTGCTGGGATTACAGGCGTGAGCCACCACGTCTGGCCGATTTACTGTATATTTTGTAGAAAGGGGTTTTGGCCATGTTGCCCAGGCTGGTCTCAAACTCCTGGACTCAAGCGATCCATCCACCTCGGCCTCTCAGAGTGCTGGGGCTACAGGCATGAGCCATCCACAGGCCCAGCCTCACACCTGTCTTTAGTGGCTTAGCCCACCTGCCTGCCTTCTGCTCCCCCACAGGTGTCTGAGGCCTGTGATGCCGTGTTCGTGGCTGGCAAGGAGAGCCGGGGTGCCCGGGGGGTGCGGGTGGACTTCTGGTGGCGCCGGCTCCGGGCCTCGCTGCGGCTGACCGTGTGGGCCCCACTGCTACCGCTGCGCATCGAGCTCACTGACACCACCCTTGAGCAGGTCCGCGGCTGGAGGGTACCTGGCCCTGCCGAAGGGTGAGTGGAGGCCTGAGGAAGCTGGCAGGTCTTGGCGAGTCACACTGAGATGGAGAGGGCGCAGGGGACACAGCCATGGGCCCAAGCTGGGGTCTGAAAACTGCCCTGTTGCCTGCAGTTCCTTCTGCCCACCTCCACCCTGGACCACCCAACCAGTGACTGCTTTCTGTGAAATTGCTGACTTCTGTATCCCTTTCCTCCTTCCCTGCCACACTTCTCCCCAGCACCCTCCACTTCCTAATCTCCATTCTTTGCACACTCCTCTCCTGAGAATGTAAGCCCCTTGAAGGCAGGGTCTGTCTATGCTGGTCACTGCTATACTCTCAGAGCCTAAGATGGCACAGAGCTCAGGAAGTGAACACCCTTGGAGAGGGCTCCCCAGAACCCAGGCAAGGCAGCCCAGGCCTCTGGAATCTAGCTTCCAGGCCCTCCAGACAGTGAGCGTGCCCAGGGTCCCCGTAAGAGAGTATCTCCCCTGGGGTCCATTTGGGAGCAAGAGTAGTGTGGTCTGGATCGAGGAACAGCGCCAGTCGGGAGTGGGCTGGGGTGGCTCACCTGCAGGTGGAAGGGCCTGACCCCAAGAGGGGCAGATGTCTGTGTTTGAGAAACAGGAGCCACTGATGATTAGGAGCCTCCAGGGAGGAGCTGGGGGTCTCCAGCAGCTGGGCTCAGGGCAGGCTGGAGCTGCACAGCGCTGATGGCCAGTCCCTGTCCCCGCTGCCTCCTCCACCCTGCAGGCCTGTGGAACCTGCTTCAGAGGTGGGAGATGAGGCCGAGCGGCGCGCCCGAGGCTGCCACTTGCAGTACCAGCGCGCCGGCGTGCGCTTCCTCGCCCCCTTTGCTGCTCACCCGCTGGACGGCAGCCGCCGCCTCACGCACCTGCTCGGCTCAGACTGGCTGCTGGACGTGTCCCACCTCGTGGCACCGCATGCCCACGTGCTGGACCCGCGTGTAGCTTTGCTGGAGGGCGGCCGTGTCCTTGTGGGCAGGGAGCCCGGGGTCACCTCCATTGAGGTAAGCAACCAGCCACCAGGAGAGCAGACCCCCTGAGAAGGGTGTAGGGGCCCCCAGAATGATCACGGGCAGGAGTGAAGAGTGCGGAGAGCTTAGGGCTTGTGTGGGGGTGCGTGGTCTAGGCTGAGTGCAGTGGGATTGGGGATAGGCTCCGAATGGGGTGGCCACATAAGGGGGAGCCCTCTAGCTATGAAGGGCTGAGGTGTGGGTAATGTGGGGACCAGGTCTTGAGGGAAAAGGGAACTGTCCCCTAGGTGTGCGATTGGGGTCCAGGTATGCATTAGGGTGCAAAGAGTGGAGGGAGAGCAGCCCGTGGGGGTGCTGGGAGCACCCGGTTCCCTCTGGGTGGGGGCTACCTGTGCGGAAGGCCCCCCCACCTCCAGAGAGCAGCCTATGAGGGTATTGGGAGCACTGGTTCCCTCTGGGTGGGGGCTATCCGTGGAAGGCCCCCCCACTTCTGGCCCCTTCCCACCCTCAGGTCCGTTCCCCGCTGTCTGACTCCATCCTGGGGGAGCAGGCGCTGGCCGTGACGGATGACAAGGTCTCGGTGCTGGAGCTGCGGGTGCAGCCGGTGATGGGCATCTCGCTGACCTTGAGCCGGGGCACGACCCACCCCGGGGAGGTTACAGCCACGTGCTGGGCGCAGTCAGCCCATCCCGCCCCAAAGCAGGTGACAGCTGGGGGGTCGGGGGGATGAGGTCAGCATCTCCAGATGGGGGCTCATGGTAGAGGGGGATAGGAGGAAGGGGACCCTGGCACCTCGACCCCTTACCTTAGGGTTTTCAGAGTGAGGACTGACTTCCCTGTGAGGTAGTGAGCTCTCTGTGGCTGGAGGTGATCAAGCAGAGGCTGGAGTATGGCAGTGGGAGGTTAGATGGCTCTGAGGACCCTCCCAGTAACTCAGACCCTGGGGCTGAGTGGCAGACAGGTGATTGACACGCGTCCCCTCTCTCCCTGTGTTTTGTCCATCTGCCTGTGTCTGTTTTCTCTCTGGTCTCTCCTCCGTGTGGCCTGTCTCTGTGGGAGTGGTTTCTCTGTGCATGCGTGCGTGCCCTCGCGTGTCTCTGCCTGTGTCTGTGTGCCCCACAGGAGGTGGCCCTCTCCCTGTGGCTGTCCTTCTCTGATCACACTCTGGCCCCGGCTGAGCTCTACGACCGCCGTGACCTGGGACTGTCCGTCTCAGCCGAGGAGCCCGCTGCTGTCCTGCCAGCTGAGGAGCAGGGCGCTCAGCTCGGGGTGGTGGTGAGTGGGGCAGGCGCTGAGGGGCTGCCGCTGCATGTGGCTCTGCACCCACCTGAGCCCTGCCGCCGGGGCCGCCACCGTGTGCCTCTGGCCTCTGGCACTGCCTGGCTGGGGCTGCCCCCTGCCTCCACACTGGCCCCTGTCCTCCCATCCAGCTCTGCTTGGAGCCCACCAGCCACAGAAGCCACTGTGGGCGGTGAACGGCAGGCGGCAGGCAGTGTTGGGGACAGCATGGGCGTGAGGGGCAAGTTTGAGCGGGCAGAAGAGGAGGCTAGGAAGGAGGAGACTGAAGCCAGGGAGGAGGAGGAGGAGGAAGAGGAGGAAGAGATGGTCCCCGCCCCTCAGCGTGTCACCGACCTAGAGCTGGGCATGTACGCCCTGCTGGGAATCTTCTGTGTGGCCATCTTCATCTTCTTGGTCAATGGTGTGGTCTTCGTCCTGCGCTATCAGCGCAAAGAGCCTCCTGACAGCGCCACTGGCCCCACCTCCCCCCAACCTCACAACTGGGTCTGGCTGGGCACTGACCAGGAGGAACTGAGCCGCCAGCTGGACCGGCAGTCCTCTGGCCCACCCAAGGGGGAGGGAGGCTGCCCCTGTGAGAGTGGGGGAGGAGGGGAGGCCCCGACCCTGGCCCCTGGCCCTCCTGGGGGCACCACTGGCTCCTCGAGCACCCTGGCCCGAAAGGAGGCTGGGGGACGGCGGAAGCGGGTAGAGTTCGTGACGTTCGCGCCTGCCCCTCCAGCCCAGCCACCTGAGGAGCCCACAGGGGCCCCTGCTGTGCAGTCCATCCTGGTGGCGGGTGAGGAGGACATCCGCTGGGTGTGTGAGGACATGGGGCTGAAGGACCCAGAGGAGCTTCGCAACTACATGGAGAGGATCCGGGGCAGCTCCTGACCCTCTGCAGCCACCTGGTCAGCACCAGCTGGGGCAGCGAGGGTGGAGGTCCCACCAAGCCTCTCGCCTGGCCCCCTGCTCATCCTCTGGCGCTTGATCCAAGTCCCCTGCCTGGTGCCCCGCAAGGACTCCCACCCAGGCCTCCTCTGCCCTGCCCCTTGTCATGGACCATGGTCGTGAGGAAAGGCTCATGCCCCTTATTTATGGGAATCATTTCATTCCAATGTTGGGTACAGAATAAACCAAGAAGGAAGCCACAGCTGGGACTGCTTCCGTCTGTCTGGTGGAGTGAAGGGAGAGGGCTGTAATGGGGCGTGTTCAGCCCCTATCCCGGCTGAAACCGCTGTGGGAGGCTGGGCCCTGGGTCGCCCTCTCATAGCGTCCCGCGATCCAGATAAATAGGAGGGCCGTGACGGCCTGAATGCCAGCCAGCAGGAAAAAGTAGAGGTCCATCCGGCAATTGTTGATATTCCCTGGGGAAAGGAGGAGTTGGATTTGAGTCAGGACGGGGATCCTCTGTCCTGCACCCTCCCTGCCAGTGTCCCTGGGCAGCTGCCACACTGGACAGATAACCGCTAATCCCTGGCTTCCTGAAGGTCTCCAGGGGTGCCTGCAATTCCTCTTTAGCTATTCAGAGGAGGGTGTGAAATACAAATACCGTGAGAAAGGTGACCCTCCAGCCAGAAATGGCAGAGTTCCAGAAGCCGGAAGGAGCCTTGGAGGACCACTCAGTTCAACAGTTGGGGAAACAGGCCCAAGGAGGGAGGCGATGCTGTGGGTGACCGGCCAAGCCGGGGCTGGAGCCCCATTCTCCCAAGGCTAGCCCTCGGCTTGATTCTGCCCAGAGTCAAAACACTTAGCAGTTGCCACCTTCTCTCCACACCCCTCCACCCATGTCCCATTCCTGGGGAGGCTCCCCTACTCACCGAAGTCCTCAGGGCAGTGCAGCCAGCCCCCAGGCAAGGACAGCAGTGCCACTAGGCTGGAGCCCAACAGTGAACCCACTCCCGACAGGCAGAAGAAGATGCCCATGATGGCGCCCTGCATGGAGCGTGGGGCCTCTGAGTAGGCAAACTCCAGGCCTGCAGAGAGGGAGCAGAGAGGATCTCAGGGACTGGTGCAGGTG
Organism: Aotus nancymaae; assembly: GCF_030222135.1. NCBI lineage: Eukaryota > Metazoa > Chordata > Mammalia > Primates > Aotidae > Aotus > Aotus nancymaae. The sequence continues at coordinate 9,754,260 of NW_026988473.1, read as the reverse complement.
TAGAGAACAGGCCCGGGCCCCTACCTGCTGCCCCCGACTCTCCCCCCACCAAGCCGCCCTCCAGGCTTCCCCTGGATGCCTGTCCGCTCAGTGGCAATGACAGACCTAAGTGTCAACGCTGCCTTCCCCTCTGCCCTGCTCTCCTGGCTCCTGGCTGACCGCTCTACCTGGGTGCTCCACTAGCTCTGTCTCCCCTCCTTCCCTTCCTGCTGGGTCTCTCTTTTCAGTGACAACACCGTCTTTACCTCCTCTCTCTCCCCTCCCTCTCTGCCCACCTTCAACATCATCAAATCATTTTGATACAACCTCTGAAATCTATTCTAAATTGATTCTAAGTGTATGTCCTTCTCTCTGTTCCCTCTGCCCTGGAGGTCCAACCCCCCAGCCCTGGTCATTTCCCGCAATTTTTTTTTTTTTTTTTGAGATGGAGTCTTGCTCTGTTACCAGGCTGGAGTACAGTGGTGCAATCTCGGTTCATTGCAACCTCTGCCTCCCAGGTTCAAGTGATTCCCTTGCCTCAGCCTCCCGAGTAGCTGGGATTACATGCAGGTGCCACCATGCCTGGCTATTTTTTTTGTATTTTAGCGGAGACGGGGTTTCACCATGTTGGCCAGGATGGTCTTGAACTCCTGACCTTGTGATCCTCCTGCCTCGGCCTCCCAAAGTGCTGGGATTACAGGCGTGAGCCACCATGCCTGGCCCTGCAAATGCTTTTTAAACTCCCCTGACTCCTGACCTCTTCACACAACCAGGATCGTCTGTCTAAAGCATCTCTGATGGGGTCCTTTTGGGGCCAAAACCCGTGGAAGGGAGGGGCACCGTTGCCTTCAGGAGAAATTCCAAAGTGCGGGGCTCAGCCTACAAAACTCTTGGAGACCTCCACTCCCTACACCTCCCAGGCCTCTCCAGCCCTATCCTCCACGCTTCCCGAGGGCTTGGATCTTTGCTTATGCTGTTCCCTCTGCCTGTAAGACCCCTCCTCCTACCTGCTCGCCTGCCCGCCTCCCTCCATGCTTCAGGGCTCCCACCACACTCTGCCCTGACTTCGCAGCACTCCACTGGTTCACTATTTGCATGACTCTCTCCTCACCATCTGAGTGAGGGCCCAGGGTCAGTTTTCTCTTTATGTCTGACCCAGCTTAGCCCTGGGCCTGCAGCTGAGGAAGCCCTTGCTCCTTTGCTGACTGAAGGGTCTGCCCAGCCTTGCAGCTCTAGCTCCCAGCCCGGGAAAGGGGGTTGGGAGGGTGGGGAGGGAAGGACATAGAAATGCATTATTAAGGCCAGGCAGGATGGCTCACGCCTGTAATCCCAGCACTTTGGGAGGCCAAGGTGGGCGGATCATGAGGTCAGGAGATAGAGACCATCCTGGCCAACATGTTGAAACCCCATCTTTACTAAAATACAAAAAAAAAAAAACAGCTGGGTGGTAGCACGAGCCTGTAGTCCCAGCTACTCGGAAGGCTGAGGCAGGGGAATCACTTGAACCCGGGAGGTGGAGATTGCAGTAAGCCGAGATCACATCACTGCACTACAGCCTGGCGACAGAGCAAGACTCTGTCCAAAAAGAAAAAAAAAGAAATGCCTTATTATGACCCAGGGTACTGTGTGCTATGACAGAGAGATGAACACGGGGTGGGAAGGGAGGACCCTTTCTGCCCAAGGACCTTGGTATTTAGGCTCAGAATTGAAGGGGAAACACGAGTTCACCTTCAATCTAAGGTAGAGGCGGCAGCAACTTCAAAGACACAGAATGTGGAAAGCCTGAGCCTAGGGGAGCGTGTGGAAAGCCTGGGCCTAGGGGAATGTGTGGAAAGCCTGGGTCTAGGGGAACGTGTGGAAAGCCTGGGCCTAGGGGAATGTGTGGAAAGCCTGGGCCTAGGGGAACGTGTGGAAAGCCTGGGCCTGGGGGAACGTGTGGAAAGCCTGGCCTGGGGGAACGTGTGGATAGCCTGGGCCTGGGGGAACGTGTGGAAAGCCTGGGCCTGGGGGAACGTGTGGAAAGCCTGGGCCTGGGGGAGCGTGTGGAAAGCCTGGGCCTGGGGGAACGTGTGGAAAGCCTGGGCCTGGGGGAGCGTGTGGAAAGCCTGGGCCTGGGGGAGAGTGTGGAAAGCCTGGCCTAGGGGAACGTGTGGAAAGCCTGGGCCTGGGGGAACGTGTGGAAAGCCTGGCCTAGGGGAACGTGTCGAAAGCCTGGCCTAGGGGAACGTGTGGAAAGCCTGGGCCTAGGGGAACGTGTGGAAAGCCTGGGCCTAGGGGAACGTGTGGAAAGCCTGGGCCTGGGGGAACGTGTGGAAAGCCTGGGCCTGGGGGAACGTGTGGAAAGCCTGGCCTGGGGGAACGTGTGGAAAGCCTGGGCCTGGGGGAACGTGTGGAAAGCCTGGCCTGGGGGAACGTGTGGAAAGCCTGGGCCTGGGGGAACGTGTGAAAAGCCTGGGCCTGGGGGAACGTGTGGAAAGCCTGGGCCTGGGGGAACGTGTGGAAAGCCTGGGCCTGGGGGAACGTGTGGAAAGCTTGGGCCTGGGGGAACGTGTGGAAAGCCTGGCCTAGGGGAACGTGTGGAAAGCCTGTGCCTGGGGGAACGTGTGGAAAGCCTGGGCCTGGGGGAACGTGTGGAAAGCCTGGCCTAGGGGAACGTGTGGAAAGCCAGTGTGGGAAGTGCCTTGCTCGCCTCCCAATCCCAGTGTCTGTCACACTGGCTGACTTGAACCAGGTGCTAATAACAAATCCCTGTTGGGTGAATGCCGTCCTGGTTGGAAAACACTGCCTTCCCCCATGCTTCCTCCATGGAGGCTGCACCCCTGCAGCCCAAGACTTGAAGGTGCCACTAGGCAGAGCCCCTCATTGGTGCAGGAGCAGGGGAGGGTATCCAGGGTACCTGGGATGCTGGCAAAAATCTCGCTGACCCCAATGAGCAGGTACTGTGGGATCTGCCACCAGATGGACAGCGGTGCCGCGTTGTACAGGACCTCCCCAATCTGCTGGGACACTGTCTCGTTGTGGTGGATGTAGTGTAAGCGCTCCATCTCCAGGACTCCTGGTGGAGGAGCAGAGGGGGATTACAGTCAAGCCCACCCCAGGCAGCTTAGCTCACAGCAGAGCTTGTACATTGGCTTGGGGAGGTACTCATTAAGTAGCCAAAGATTGACTGAGCAGCAGCAGGTAAGGTAAAAAATACTGGACTGGGAGCGGGGAGTGGGTGGAGGAGGGGCCAAGATTTGACCAACTCCTCCCCAACTCCTCCCTTTTTGTCTTGGCTCCTAGGAAGCTCAGAGCTGAGTTTTGCATTCTATAATGGTAACAACTCTCATTAATGGAGAACCTGTTATGAGCTAGGCATTTGGTATGCGTCCCTCCTGGTAAAGAAAGTGAAACAGGTTAAGAAACGAGCCCATAAGTAGTCAGGGCTGGATTTGAGCCCTGGTATGTCTGGTTTCAAAGCTGACCTACTTTCCATCATATCACATGACTTCTCTACTGCGACGTCAAGTATTTCTGTAGCATTTCTAACCTGGTTTTCAAGTTTAACTATGTAGGAGATAGCTGTGCTCCAGTGGAATGAACAATAAACACGGAGTTAGAGGCCTTGAGTTCCTAGCCTGGCTAGCTGTGTGACCTTGGGCAAATCACTTAACCTTTCTGAACTCAGTTCCCTTATGCAAAAAGCAGGAATAACATTCCCAGAATTATTGTGAGGATAAAATAGGACAAACTGCTGTAAGGATATAGCTGGGAAAAAATCTAGTTTGGTTTTCATACTTTCAATACAATATCGTTTATGGAGGTTTCATTTCTCCAGTTCATACTTGTGATCCAGGCACACCGCTGAGTGCTTTGCAGACTTCATCTCCTTTAATCCTCACAGCACCCCCATCAGGCTGAGTTCCATGAGAGCAGAGCCCTGCTCAGGGTCTGAATGACACCTATCCCCATTTTTTTTTTTTTTTTTTGAGATGGAGTCTCACTCTGTCGCCCAGGCTGGAGCAGCAGCACAATCCTCGGCTCACTGCAACCTCTGCCTCCTGAGTTCAAGTGATTCTCCTGCCTCAGCCTCCCAAGTAGCCTGAGATTACAGGCGCCTGCCACTGCGCCCAGCTAATTTTTGTATTTTTAATAGAAGCGGGGTTTCACTATGTTGGCCAAGCTGGTCTTGAACTCCTGACCTCAAGTTATCTACCCACCTCAGCCTCTCAAAGACCTATCCCCATTTTAAAGATGCAGCTGAGATTGAGTAACTTCAGGGTCATAAAGTTATTAAGTAAAAAGGGTTCAGGTTTGTGCAAAAGGGTGAAAGACGTCTTTAGCTGAACACCCCCACTCACACCCCACTTTGCAGCAAAAGGCTTCAGATCCTTTTGAAATGGAGGAAGAGGATTTTTTTTAAGTCTTCATTTGCCACTAAGTGCAAAATTTATTCAACACTTTTATTGAGGGTTCTCATGCATGATTTACAGTAGTGAATAAAAAAAAAATCTCTGCCTTCAAGGAGCATATAATTCACTGGGGAAAATATCTGTTCCTCTCTTGGCCTGAGTTTCCTCTTCTGTCAAAATGAGGGGAGGCTGGATTAGTTAGGAGGGTCTCTTTCAGCCTGCACTTCTGGAAAGCCAACACTGACGCCCACTGGGAGAGGTTGATCTTGCCTAGGCTACCGCTTCAGCACCAGCCCGAGGTGGAGCCAGCCCCTCCAAGCCCAGACCAAGTCCAGCCCCCTGCCCCACATCCCTCCACACACCTGCCACAATGACGGAGGTGAAACCAAAGAACATCCCCAGCGCCATCTTCTGCAGAGCAGAGGGCAGCAGCTTGCACCGCAGCAGTAAAGGGTCGATCAAGTGGTCCTTCAGGGGTACCAGAATCAGCACCACCACGACGTTGGCCAGGAGGAGCCAGGCTTCCGGGATCTGGGCAGGAGGAAGTCACGAGAGGCAGGCTAGCAGAGGGGAAGGAGCCCGCTGCAGTCAGGAGATCTGGACTCTAGACTGGCCAGGGGTGACCCAGGGGTTCAGCTCCTTCCTCTTTCTGGAACTCAGGCTCCTCAGCTGTGTAACCAGGGAGTGGAATTATATAGAGATGGCAGATAGGTTCCTCTTGTATTCTAACTTTTATCAATTGGTAGTGGCTGATTGTGGAACATTCATGGGCTCAGCATAAAAAAAGTCATGATTGACTAGTGATGTCTGCCATGGGCAAGGAAATGGAGTACAATTGCAAATTTCTCATTTATCTGCCAGCTCTGCAGATCATTCATTTCATGAGTCTCTGACATGCTAAGGAACTGGTTTAGAAAGTTCTGGGAAAGGCAGGGATCTAGATATCTAAGAGTCCCAGGGAAAGAGTGGACAAGGAAAAGCTGAAAAGGGGCCTGAGTGTGCTTGATCTTAGGGTGCAAATTAGGCAGTGAGGCCTGCTTCAGAGCAGCAGCATGAGGGTGTGCAGCTGGCCTGAATTCTTTTGAGCAATGAGCATCTTGGCAGGATGCCTGTGCCGTGGCACAAGTCCGCCCTCCTCCAGGTGCTTTTCCTGTATACTGAGGTTGCCTTGCAGCCAGGAAAGAAGACTGTGATGACAGTTTCATCCTCCTCTTCTCAGAGGAAGCCGCTACCTGGGCTGAACTGGGTGCTGAACACATGCTTTATCTCTCACCGTGTAGTTGCCGCCCTGGGCTCTCAGGGCCGTGGAGATGTTGGCTGGGTTGGCTGGGAAAATGTTTGGGATGTGGAGGTGAAGACCCTGCAGGACGTAGGTGGACTGCATCTGCCAAGAGAGACAGAGGTGAGGCTGGAACAGAACCGACTGTGCCCCTCCCAGCTCCCAGGTGGCATTCCTCAGCAGTAGCACAGGGCAGCTGGGCAGCTGTCCCCTCTCCCAGTCTCACGGAAAAAGTCACCTTTCCACCCTCCTTTCTCCGAGGTAGCCGGGCTGGGCAGGGAGCATCCTGTGCTCTGCTGTCAGGCCTGTGAGCAGGGCTCAGCCTTATCCCAGAGCCCAGGCACAGCTGGTCTGATTCGTATTTGTGTCCCCAGGGCCCGGCAGAGAGTAAGCGTGGATAAATGTTTGTGGCAACGGGAAAGATAATGGCTGCCCGCACAGGGAGTTCTCATCTGACACTGGAGCCAAGCTGAGTCCCACAGGTTGACACAAGAACTGCATAGACACGGACTTGCCAGAGTGGCTCTGGACACAGCTGCAGGAGCAGGGCCCAGGGGTCACCTCCCATACCAGGCATTGCCCATTTAGTTGCTATATAAATGGAGTGGGATCCAGGAGACAAGAAGGGCGGGGGCAGAGGAGGGCATGTGGGCTGCTTTGGGCAGCAGCCATTTGCCAACTGGTATGGAAGGAGGTCAGTATCTGACTGATATGACTGAGAATCAGCCATGGATACCCTCTCCCCCACCACACGTCTCTGATTCATCATAAACATACTCCGTGCACCCCTAAGTAGCAGGCTGGGAGCGCCAACAAATGTTCCTATGAAGGCAGTATGAACCGCAATGACCTTATGACCTGGGGGCTAGCATTAAGCTGCTGCCCACCCTCCTAACAATCACACACACACACACACACACACACACACACACACACACACACACACCACTAATATGATGAGTGGGAGGCAATAGTTCTCAACCCTGAGTATCAGTATCATCTGAAAAGTTTCTTTGTTTTTCTTTTTCTTTTTTTTTGAGACAGAGTTTCACTCTTGTTGCCCAGGCTGGAGTGCAATGGCACGATCTCGGCTCACTGCAAACTGCCTCCCAGGTTCAAGTGATTCTCCTGCCTCAGCCTCCCGAGTAGCTTGGATTACAGGCATGCACCACCATGCCCAGCTAATTTTTTGTATTTTTAGTAGAGATGGGGTTTCTCCATGTTGGTCAGGCTGGTCTTGAACTCCCGACCTCAGGTAATCCGCCGGTCTCGGCCTCCCAAAGTGCTGGGATTACAGGCATGAGCCACTGCGCCTGGCCTGACACAGTGTCTAGTCTTCTTAAACTAGAGACTTCCCCAGCAATTGTGATTCAGTAGCCTGAAGTTGGACTTGGAATCTGTTTTTAAAACAGAGAGCATGTTTTTTAAAAGCTCTGCAGGTGATTCTGAAGCACAGCCAGGTCGGGGAAGCACTGCTGGAAAGCACTCCACACATGGAGCTTGCCCTGACCTGCCTGCCGTGGGGCCTCGGGCAACCAACACACCCTCTCTGGGCCTCAGGTACCAAGTCAGACAATCTGAATGCGGCAGAGCTGGAAAAGCCTCTCGTTTAAGCCACCTGTTGCACACACGATGAAACAGGCCCAGAGAGATGCAGTAAGTTATTCGAGGACCTAGCCTGGCACAAAGCCATCCCAGTAATTCAACTCCCGCAGGTGGTATAGAGGAGGAAGCCGTCTCCAGGGTTCCTCTTACTGTGCCACCCAAGGGAGTTGGATTGCTGAGACGGCTTTGTGCCAGGCCCTATGCTAGCTGGTACAGGGCAGCAACTTGCTTTATTCCCTGGCTTTCCCCCTTTCCACATGCCCTGGGCCTCTGTGATGAGAACTGAGGCCATTCAGGTGGTGACTGTGGAGCCAGGCCCCCAGAGAAAAAGGGCGGGGCTGCTCACCTGGAAGTAGACCATCCAGTAAGGCACCAGGGTCACCATGACAGGCAAGATCTTCACCAGGACCTGGAAGTTGGCGATGTCCTCTTGCGGGGAAGGCCCAGGCTGGGGAGACCTCTGGTCAGGCAGCAGGCAGGCACCTTGAGGGTCTCTGTGGGACCCCAGGGGTAATAGATAAAACAGCAGCCAAGGCTGGGTGTGGTGGCTCACACCTGTAATCCTAGCACTTTGGGAGGCTGAGGTGGGTGGATCACCTGAGGTCAGGAATTCGAGACCAGCCTGGCCAACATGGTGAAGCCCTGTCTCTACTAAAAATACAAAAATTAGCCTGGCATGGTGGCATTTGCCTGTAATCCCAGCTACTCAGGAGGCTGAGACAGGAGAATTGTTTGAACCTGGGAGGTGGAAGTTGCAGTGAGCCGAAATCACACCACTACACTCCAGCTCGGGCAACAGAGCGAGACTCCATCTCAAAAAACAAACAGAAACAGCAGCCATAATCTTCCCCACCACCTCGGCCACCGTCTTCACTTCCATCATCGTCCCCTAATTGAATCCTCCTCCCAGTATTAGGACGTCTCTGAAATCAGCGCCCTCCTCCCCTCTGCCCTGCTGTTAGCATCACCTTCGCCATCATCACCACCATTGCCAAAGCCAGCATCCTTACTGTCATCACCTTTAGTAAGGTGACTGCTGTCAGCAAAGCCATCCTCTCCACGGAGTCTCCATTCCCATCACCATCACTCTTTTTCAATGTTGGCACTGCCATTGCCAATATTATCCTATCCTCTCTTTTGCTGCAAAGGTGCCTAGCCAAGACTCATTCCACTCTAGAGCTGTGGCCCCTCTGGGTCCTGAGGGAAGTAAGACCAGAGACTGTGGCAAAAAGAGTCAGAAGGGATTTTTTGGCTCATAGCATCAATTTACTACAGGAACCAGGGGAGTCCCAGTCCAAGCCTGACTCAGAGAGAGACGGTATCACAGACTGGATACACCAAAATTTCCCCCACTTGCTGTCCGAAGTCCATCCTCCTCAACAGTCGACGTGACAACTCTCTGCCTCTATGACAAGGGCTAGAGAGTGGAGCGGTAGGGGTAGAGGGAACATCTATAAGCGACAGGATTGATCAGTCACTGCTGCAACCTCTACCCTTTGCCCTTTGTCCTGGGAGCTTTCTGACCTCCTTTTGTCCAAGAGCCTTGCATCGTCCTTTGAGACTCCAAAAGGGATAATACTAGTGTGGTCATCTCTAAAGACAGCCACCGTCAACGCCACCCTTTTCCGCGCGTGCTGCCGTTCTGCCACCAACAGGTGGAGTTTATTTTCCCTGCTGTTGTTTCCCTGCTGGCCTTGCGGTGGCTTTGACCTGTTAGAAAGAAGCAGAAGTGGTGTTCTGGGACTTGACTTCAGTGCCTCTTAAGGGCCTTAAGAAGACCCATAACTTCTGCTTTCGTCCCCCACCGAACATTCATTCTTGGAATGCTCCTTCCTCTTGCAGCCCTCACAAGGTGATGTGAGAAGCTCAAGCCACATGGTAAGACCACATGAAGGGGAACCAAGGTGCTCTGGCCGACGGCCAAAGCTGAGTTCTCAGCCAACAGCCCACATTGACCGGCAGCCGTGTAAGTGAGCAGGCTCAGATGTTCCAGCCCTTCCCAGGTCCCAGATGACTGCATCCCCAGTGCCATCATGAGGACCAGGACTGCCCGACTGAGCCCAGTCACTCACAGAACTGGGAGAGGAGATAAAAAGGTCATTTAAGTCACTAAGCTCTGGTGTGGTTTGTTAGGCAGTGATAGATCATTAAAACCACCACACTTCTTTGCTCCCGACAACTATACTTACAAACCTCAAGCAATAATATGCCAGACTGGGGAAAGCATTTTCTTCACCTTTTTCATCTAGATCCTATTGACAGGAGCTGTAACTAGCGGCAAGGTCTGGAGGCAGATTTGCTTAGCATAAACAGACAATTAATTTAGGAAGGTGAGGGGCAAAAGGAAGTCATTCAGAACTTTCCTCCCCTGGATGTCAGCTAATGGGGGCGCAAGTCTGGCCGATTTCCTAAGACGCTGTGATAGGTAGTAACAGGGTAATGTGGAATTATTCATGTGATATCCCAACGACCTTCACTGGAACCATCATCCTCATCATCCCCTCCTTTAATGCCACTGTCATCCCCATTGCCAATGTTTGTGCCTTTAATGCAGATACCAACGCCATCATCCTCATCCTTATTACCATCAGCACTGTTTAGACCATGATTATCCTCACAGTTTTTCCTTTATTTCTGCTCTGTCACCCAGGCCAGAGTGTAGTGGCACCATCATAGCTCACTCCAGCCTCAACCTCCTGGGCTCGATTGATCCTTCTATGTCAGCCTCCCGAGTAGCTGGGACCACAGGCACATGCCACCACACCCCATTAATTTTTGTTTTTTGTTTTTTGAGATGGTGTTTTGCTCTTATTGCCCAGGCTGGAGTGCAATGGCACGATCTCAGATCACCACAACCTCTGCCTCCTAGGTTCAAGCAATTCTCCTGCCTCAGCCTCCTGAATAGCTGGGTTTATAGGCATGTGCCACCATGCCCGACTAATTTTGTATTTTTAGTAGAGACGTGGTTTCTCCATGTTGGTCAGGCTGGTCTTGAACTCCTGACCTCAGGTGATCCTCCTGCTTCAGCCTCCCAAAGTGCTGGGATTACAGGTGTGAGCCACTGAGCCCAACTAATTTTTGTTTTTTTTTTTTTTTTTTTTTTGTAGAAATGGGGTTTCGCTATGTTGCCCAGGCTGGTCGCAAACTCCTGGAATCAAGGTAGCCACCAGCCTTGGTTTTCCAAAGTGCTGGAATTAGAGGCATAGCCACTGCGCCCAGCCCCATCTTCACACATTCTATATGTAGATGGCCTTCAATAATACCACCGCCGCCACCACAACCTTGACCTTCATCCTCAGTCACAGTGGGCAGCTGTAGCCCAATGGGGAGCAGATCATCATAAAAACCTATCACTGTAGCTGAACCAGAACGTCTGGCACCTGGGCCATGCCTCGCAGGAGCAGTCCAGCACGTCTCCAGGCTTGGAGGCTCCCTGCACCCAGAGCCCCTCCTTACCTGGCCAAGCGTCGTTGCCACAGCCGGGGACAGCAGTTTTGGAGAGCGAGCTTAAGCATGGAGGACACTTGGCTGCCCATGGGGGGCTTGGTGATGAAGATGGGGGTGGCAAAGAGGAAGATGAAAAATGCCAGGCCCACACAGCCCACGGGGATGCTGTAGCCCAGCAGGAAACTGATGTTCTGTTGAATAAAAGCCACCACCAGCAGCGACAGCACAGCACCCAGGTTGATGCTCCAGTAAAACCAGTTGAAGAAGCGGCGGGTGGCGTCGCGGCCGAGATCCATCACCTGCCAGTCAGGAAGGGACGACCGTGAGGGCCCAAGGGGTCCGGGACACTCTCCGTACCCATATCCCTCCCTCCTACAGAGACACTTCTTGGGTCAGTGAGTGGTGGGTGTTCTGACACTTTCCTAGTCTCTGATCACTAAATAGACGCTGGATAAATATTTGCTGAATGAATGAATGAATCCTCTTGGGAGTCACTTGCTAAAGATCAGGACATTTGGCCTAGCTGCTTTTGCATACCCATGACACACATTGCTTTTTTATTGTCGCAGAGAAGCGCATACAACAGATGTCTCGGATGCCACTTGTTCATTTCTGGTTGATTTATCCCTTTGTCTTTGACTGAGCAACCTACACTATTCATTACTTTTATAATCAGAAAAAAAAGCCAGTAAAGATCTCCGTTTTGTTGCACATTATTAAAAATGATGTATGCACATTAGTGAAAGAACAGAAGTGTGAGTGAGGATTTCCTCTGCAGTTCGGAGAGGCAAGCAGAGAAGCCTACTGTGACCCATCCTTTCACCCGACTTTCGTCCCTCTGATATATGGCAGAGGTGGTCCAAGGCACAGCCCCAAGAGCAAGTTCCGGGCTGATGAAAAAACATTTTTTTTCAGGCCTCCCAGCAAGGGCAGATGGGCTGAAAATCTTTACCCAGGATTTGGATCAATTAGCAACAGCCAGGCCCCAGGCCCCTTCTGGTCCGTTAGCTCCGGTCAGCTGCACTGGGTGCCCCCAAATCTCCCAGACCCAGGTGCCAGATCCTGACTCAGCAGGTCTGGGGCAGGACCTGGGCATCTGCATTTAAAAAAGCAGTGAGGACTGGGAGTCATTTTAATGGAGAGAATAAATGCTTCATTACATTGCTAAACCAGCCACCCTTTCGATGCCCCTGCAAATCTCAGGATTCCTTACTGTCTTCCACCTAGAGATTTCTAGCTCCACTAGCTAAGGAGATTTTGTCAAACTTTACTTTCTGTAGTTGCATTGGGGAAAAGATAAGTTTTTTCTTCCTTTTTCAAATGTAAAATCATAGTCCACACAGATGCACTTAAAACTACATTCCATTGGAGATTCTGAAGGGTCCTTCTGGCAATGGGGAGGGAAGGGCATGCCGGCTCACTGATAATTCTTGCTGTAGACTTTCAAGCAGAAAAATTGAATAGGTCCCATTAGAAGCAGCCACTTGTATTTATTAATTGGAAATAAAAGAATATGACTATTGTAACTAAGGGGGAAAACCAGGCAGCCCATTCAGGATATAAATGAGTTCTTTTAGAATGAACAGACACTTTGTCGAGAGTGATGGATGATGGTCCTTTCTGAAATCAGCAAGCGTGTGAAACATGCAGCTCCTGGGGTATAGCTGTTGCCAGATGGTACGAGTCCCACCCACCCCCACATCCCCCATCTGACTGCCCCCCTGAATCCTGCAGCAGCTTCCTCCCTGTTATGAAACATCCACTCTCGTTAACCCATATGCTGTCTACACTGCAGCCAGAGCCATGTTTGAAGAGCTCATATCCAGTGATTTCCATTCCTGCCTCATACCATTTTGGTGATTCCGCACTGTCCGAGGGGTCAGGTCCTGACTTCACGAGGCAGCCTTGCAGCCTGCCCTTGCTCCACCCAAAGCTCGTGCCCAGCCACGGGGAGAATGTACAGCAGCTGCTGCCACTGTTGGTGCCATGAGAGGCTCTGCTCAGTGGCCTGGCCTCCAGAAGACCAGTTTTGCCACAGGGGGCACTGGATGGGTGAGGCTGTCTGGAAGTCAACAGGGTCAAGGACAGGTTAAGGGTACTGGGTTGGGGGTGTTAGTGGCATATCAGTGAAAGAATAGGATTAAGGGAAGATGAAAGATTCCCACTGACAAATATTGGGGGTCTCTAGGTCTGAAGGAATGTCAACAAGAAATGGCCAGGGTTGGCCGGGCGCAGTGGCTCATGCCTATAATCCCAGCATTTTGGGAGGCTGAGACAAGTGGATCACCTGAGGTCAGAAGTTCAAGACCAGCCTGGCCAAGTGGTGAAGCCCTGTCTCTACTAAAAAAACACAAAAATTAGCCAGCTGTGGTGGCAGGCGCTTGTAATCCCAGCTGCTTGGGAGGCTGAGGCAGAGAGAATTGCTTGAACTTGGGAGGTGGAGTTTGCAGTGAGCTGAGATGGCACCACTGCACCCAGCCTGGACAACAGAGCGAGACTCCGACTCAAAAAAAAAAGAAAAAAAAGACGAGGGCTGTTCTGCAGCACAAAGTCCTCATCATCAAAGGATCCTAAACAAGCTGGACAAGTGACTCCTTGTCAAGGACACTGAAAACCGCTGGGTGCTGAATTGTGGGTTCCAATGGGATGACATGATCCTCTTGAAAAATGTCCCTTCTATGAGTATAACATATGCAATCAAAGAACATTTAAAAAACTGAGACAATTAAGAAAAAAGTGCAATAAGTCCAGTGTCCTGACCATACTACTGTGACAGTCTTTCTTGTTTCCTTTCGTGGACACCTTGTCTTTGCACGCGGCTGCGCTCCTACCTGTATGCAGACCTGCATCCTGCTTTTGCTCATTCACACCATATGTGGTTATTTTAATAATATTACATTTTAGGATCGCTTCTTGGCCTTCTGGCTAAGATCAAGTGTAGTATCTGTTCTTACCAGTTTAATATCTGATACGTCCTCTATCTGAGGACAATATATTAAATGGATTTTTGGAGCAGGGAGGTGGAATAGGAGCTTGCTCCGTCCACTCCACACATCGACCTGGTATTGCAATAATATTACATTTTAGTCTAAATTATTGTGTAATATCCCACCGGGCACAGCTATCAAAATGGAGCCGTGTTGTTGGCATTTACTCATATATTGAGCAGATATGTATTAAATTTATTCTATATGCCATGCTCTATCCAAGGGGGAACAGAGGGAGGCTCAGAAGTTGAGCTATTTGCCCATGTGCCTCCAGCTAGTGAAGGGCAGAGCTGGGATCTGAGCAAGTCGGCCTGACAACCTCCAGCTTTGCTAGTGGGAAGAGGCTGGCTGGCTCCTGCCCTGCGCTCACTTCCCCATAACACACCGAGACGGAGCTCATGGTGGGACCTGGAGTCCAGCTGCCCTTACTCGGCTCCTCCACCTGCTCTCCAGGTTACCTTGGACAAGTTGATTAATGCCATGAAACCTCTCAACATCTTTCTCTGTAAAATGGGCATAATAATTCCTATCTCCTGGGTAGTGAAGAGGATTAAATGAGTTAAGCAGTGAAAGTGCTTAGCATAGGGACTACAAGCAGCTCAAAGAAGACCAACCAGCCTGGCACAGTGGCTCACGCCTGTAATCCCAGCACTTTGGGAGGCGGAGGCGGGCGGATCACCTGAGGTCAGGAGTTCGAGACCAACATGGTGACACCCATCTTTAAAAAAAAAACCACACACACAAAAATTAGCCAAGCATGGTGGCGGGCACCTGTAGTCCCAGCTACTCAGGAGGCAGAGGCGGGAGAATCGCTTGAACCCGGGGAGGCGGATGTTGCAGTGAGCTGAGATGGCGCCATTCACTGCCGCCTGGGTGACAGAGGGAAACTCCGTCTCAAAACAAACAAACAAACAAAAAAAAACAGCCATGGTTGTTCCCACTGCGGTTGCCGTGTTCTGCAAGGGCTAGCACCCCTCTTCCTTCAGGAAACCAGGCGCAGGCAGGGGAAGTGGTGTGTGCCGGGTCACGCTGGGAGCCAGCCCTCCTTCCCTCCACACCCGCGGGAGTCGGCCGGGGCAAGCCTCCCGCCACCCACTCACCTGGTCGGCCCCGAAGGAGGTGAGGTTGCTCCGGACGGAGCTGGCGGCCAGGCCGAGGAGCAGCAGCCCCGCGTAGAGGACCGGCGCGCAGTAGAGGCTGGGCGAGGCGCGCGGGCAGCCGGGCGAGGGGCAGGCGGGCCCCAGCGGCGACGCGGGCATCTCTCCGCAGAAGGAGTTGCGGCCGTCGGGGAAGGCGGTGGCGGGCAGCAGGCCCGAGGCGGCCAGGTAGAGCAGCAGGCTGAGCGCCACCGCGCGGTAGCGGCCCAGGTACACGTCGGCCAGCCAGCCGCCCACGGGCGCCAGCAGGTAGGAGGCGCCCAGGAAGACCAGCGCGGCGCGCGACGCCTGCTCGCCGGGCCAGTTGAAGTTGGTGCTGTTGAGGTAGAGCACGAGGTTGGCGGCGACGCCGAAGAAGGCGGCGCGCTCCAGCATCTCCACCAGCAGCACTGCGGCGCCCGCCGCCCGCCGCCACCGTCGAGGGCCCCGCGCGCCGCGAGGCAGCAGCGGCCGACGCTCCCTGGGCACGCGGGGCTGCTCCCCCAGGGCGCGTGGCGCGGGCATCCTCGCTCCGTGCCAGGCCCCCCGCGGCTCTCCTCTCCTCTCCCACACCCAACGGGCTGGCCCTCCTCTCTCACCGCTTTGGCCCACCCTCCTCTCCTGTCCCCTCTCCCTTTCTTGCCCTACCCTTCCAGTCCTTCTCTGCTCACTACCCGGACTCTACCACCTCCTCCCTAATCCTCAACCCCCCTCTCCCTTCCCCACCCCTAACCCTTCCTCCCCGTGCTCCCCCTCCTCTGCTTCACACTGCCACCCTCCCTGCTCCACCTCAAAGCCCCTCCGCCTGCTCTTTCTCCCTGGCCTCCCTGTCTGTCGCCCCTTCCTGTTGTCCCCTCTCCTTATGACACCTGGCCTGCCCTGGGGTGGGGTAGGTCTGCCCCAGTGACCCTGCTGCCCCTGCCGCCTTCTCTACCTCTCCCTGTCCCCCTCACCCCCACTGCCTCCACTCCCCTCCCAGGCCCCTCCAGCCCTCCCTCCAGGCTCAGCCTCTGTCCTTCTCTCTGCTTCTTGAGAAACTCTGGGCTCCCCCGGCTTCCCCTTTCACTGGCCCTATCCGCAGTCGCTGGCCTGCATCACATGGCGCAGTTGGGTGTTTAGGGGAAGTGAAAGCCTGGGTCACAGAGCTCCTGCCCGGTCAGCTTTCTAAAAACCTCCCTCCTCCTCTACCTCTGCCTGTTACTCCAAACCCCCTTTGCCGGCCTCCCTAGAGCCAGGAGGAATTTTTTCTTTCAGTTTCACTTCTCGCCGGGATCCCGCTGTCGCTTCATCCTCTACCAATCCAATTCCAAGGCGCCATGGGTAGAAAGAAGTGGAAAGGCTGCTTGCATCATTTGGACGCCCTCAGCCACTTCACAGATGCAGAGGCTGAGACCCAGGGGGGTTAGGGCCGGAAGGTGGGGGAAGACTGGTTCCTGGTAACTGAACTAGGGGTCAAGCCCTCCCCAGGCTCCTGAGTGACAGGGAAATTCACTATGCAATTCGGATTGCGCAGAGGCTGCTGTGAGGAAGGAAGTGGGGCACCTTCAGCAAGCCTGCGGGCTATAGAGGACCACAAGTGAGTCGTGATTGAGAGGGACACCGACCTCAGGCTAAATCAGAGTCAGCCTTGGCACTCCTACGAGCCAGCCCCTCTCTGACCTAGGAGGCCAGGGGGATCTGGCCTCTGCCCTCCTCTGACCTCATCTCAGCCCATGTTCACTCGAGTCCAACCAGCCGACCTTCCAGCTTCCCCTCCCATGCTAAGCTCCTTCCTGCCTCAGGGCCTTTCTCTTTGCTGACCCCTCTGCCAGAACTATTCTCCCTCTAAATCCTTGCATGGTTGGCTGCTTCTCTTTACTGAGGTTTCAGTAGATATGTCTCCTTTGTAGGGACCTTCCCTGATTTTCCCATGTAAGTAGTTGCCTACTGGATTCTCGCCATCCTCTGTCACATTGTCTTGTTTTACTGTCTTCAGAGCACCAGCAGAATAGGCCCTCCGTCAGATCAGAGACCTTTCCTAACTTTTCACTGTTTTATTCTCAATTGCTGCCCTGTACTTGCCAAATAGGTGCTCAGTAAGTATTGGCTGAATAAATGAATGGAAAGAGTGTCCCCAGGCAACATTTGTAAGAATGCTATCAGGAAGGCTAAAAGCTAAAATAAACGGAGTCTCGCAAAAGCTATAGATTCCAGCAAAAAAAAAAAAAAAAAAAAAAAGCGCCATAGATATCAGCAAAAAAGTGAGTTTTGTCACCCAGGCTTGAGTGCAGTGGCGCAATCTCAGCTCACTGCAACCTCTGCATCCCCAGCTCAAGTGATTCTCCTGCCTCAGCCTCCTGAATAGCTGGAATTATAGGCACGTGCATCATACCTGGCTAATTTTTGTATTTTTAGTAGAGACAGGGTTTCACCATGTTATTCAGGCTGGTCTCGAACTCCTGACCTCATGATCCACCTGCCTTGGCTTCCCGAAGTGCTGGAATTACAGGTGGGAGCCATCATGAGTTTTTAACATGTTAGAGAAGCCAGGCGGAGAGGATGGTGAGAAAGCAGAGCTCTCCACCCCAGGTCTTCCTTCGGTCACTGTAGTCAGGGCCATGTGCTCTCCGTGAGGCAGGCAGAGCCTGGAGGAGAGAAGGGGAGGCTTCGATGGAGCTGCACCACCCCTCGACTTGGAGGAAGCTTAGGTCACCAGCTGTGATGGTATGGGTGACGAAGTTCAGGTCACAACAGACCCAGTTCCTTCCTCTCTTGGCAAGATCACTAGGCTGGCAGATGAGACAAATGCCATCCCAGAGAGCTGAGAGAGTGCTGGCCTGCCGTCAGTGCTGTTCGAGGGGTGGTAGATGAAGCAGTGTGGCCTGCAGAGAAAAGCCCAGGAAAGGAAAGCAGCAAAGAAAAGAGGAGTGCAGCGTCTTTCTTACCTCGCAGACTCCATCTCCAAGGTACAGGGGGCCAGGGCCTGGGCCGGTTCACTGGGGAAAGTCCCGAGGACATGTTTATCTGGGGAGAAGGTAGGGGTGACTTGCCTCTTGCAGATAGGGGAAGTAATGTTCCAAAAGTAGATGTGACTGTCACCCAGGGCACAAGTCACAACACTGATGACCAGTGGGAGGGAGCTGGAGAGCAGAATCTTAGAACTGAGGAGCCCAGAGCTGGTGGGCCGTGGCCGTGACCCGCAGACCTATGTGGTTTGGCTCTGATGGAGTTTAATCACATGGTGGTGAGTTTTTGTTGTAGCCTTTGTTTTTGTTTCTCTTTTCTCTTTTCTTCTTTTTTTTTTTTTTTGAGTTGGAGTCTCACTCTGTCACCTAGGCTGGAGGCTGGAGTGCAGTGGCATGACCTGGGCTCACTGTAACCTCCGCATCTGAGATTCAAGCAATTGTCATGCCTCACCTCTTGAGCAGCTGGGACTACAGGTGCCTGCCACCATGCCGAGCTAATTTTTGTATTTTTAGTAGAAACAAGTTTCACCATGTTGGCCAGGCTGGTCTCCTGACCTCAGGTGATACACCTACCTCGGCCTCCCAGAGTGCTGGGATTGCAGGAATTAGCCATATTGTTTTTTAATTTAAAAACATCTTTGACGTTTTAATTATCTCCTTAAAAATTCAGAAATATTGGCCGGGTGCAGTGGCTCATGCCTGTAATCCCCGCACTTTGGGAGGCCGAGGCAGGCAGATCACCTGAGGTGGGGAGTTCAAGACCAACCTGACCAAGATGGAGAAACCCCCTCTCTACTAAAAACACAAAATTAGCCGGGCATGGTGGCACATGCCTGTAATCCCAGCTACTTGGGAAGCTGAGGCAGGAGAATTGCTTGAACCTAGAAGGCGGAGGTTGTGGTGAGCCAAGATCGTGCCATTGTACTCCAGCCTGGGCAACAAGAGCAAAACTCCATCTCAAAAAAAAGAAATTCAGAAGTATTGGCATGAAGATCCAGACTTTTGTCTACTCCTGAAATTGCAGAGGGTCTTGCATCTCTGGGGCTGCATGCCCACAGAGAGCCAAGGGGCAGCAGCATCGTCTGGTGTGGTGGCATGCTAAAGGGTCCCTGCAGATGCCTTGGTTGGAGGCTGGTGAAAACGGGCCTTTTTACCTGTGCCTCTAACGCAGCTACTGTTGAGTGTGGGAAGCACAGAGGCTGCATCGTCAGCAAGCGTTCTTAGAGAGATCACGATGAGGATGTTAGGTGAAGTGACTTCTCGAGTCTCCTAGTTTCTCCTGATGGTGCTCTGCCAGAGTAGGGTGAGAGATGTCAGGTTTTAGGAAGTTCAGATGTACGACTTGACTAACCTGTTAGGTCCCCAGCTCAACCTTCTAAAACCCAGCACAATTACTTTATGTGGTTGAAAAAAATGAAGCAATGAAACCTTGGTCTAACTTTCAGTTTACAGATACAATTTCATAGTAACGCCCTGGCACCATCCTGCTACATTGCCCACAGGTTTTATAGTCACAGGTGAGCATCAAATACACGCAGCCTCATCACGATTCTGTAAGGAGGACTGGGAGGTGGTCCTTGCAGCTGGGGCAAGGTTATCTCCCAGATCCAACCAAGGTCAGCCTCACACATGCACAACAATTTGGATTTCTCTTGTACCTGGTCAACCTACTCTCTACCCTTATAGGGTAATCCTGGGCCTGACAATAGGTGGAAATAAAAAAATAGAGCCACCTGGATGAAAGCATAGTAGCCACAGAATGAGGAGAGGCAAAGCAGAGGGAAGGACAGTGACAGCCTCGGGGAACTTTTGGACCGCTGTGCAGGCATTCGTCCACACAGCCTCTCATTCTGGAGTGGCCAGTCCCAGCATCCTGCTCACGCCAGGGTGGTCCGTCCCAGCATGCCTTGGTGTGTAGCAGGTGCACCAGGAATTGCAGGTAACCTGCAGCTGAATTGTCCACACAGCATTCTTATTCCTGCTGGAGGCAGGTGGCTGCCCATGGAATGTCATTTACTTGTGGTGTGGCAGGACAAGGTTGAGAACTGCTGTTTGACTCCATCCCCGTGACTACCAGGACAGCCAGGTGACTTTAAAGGAGTAGGACAGAGCAGACACCTTTCCAAGCCTATGGGGCCAGAATGAATCAGCAGGATATTCCCGGGGCCACAGCTGAGGATGAGACACAGACTGTGGGCTGATCTGTGGAAGGCCACGGCCCCCAGCGGGGAGGATGGCAGTAGAGGATGCATCCTCATATTGTCTTCCCTGTCCCCTCGCACCCAGGAGGAGTGAGGCCATCCACAGACTGGGATCTGGAATGGGAGGCAACATTTTACCAAAGATAAATTGTTATTATATCATTTTATTAAGTGTTCATTCTCACCAACCTTTTAGAAAACGGATTGCTGTCATGCCTGCCCCCTTTGCAGATATCCCCAAGGGTCCTGCCCCTACGTTCCATTGATGCTGCCTGGCAACTCTCTTTTGTGTCCACCCATCTCTCTGTCACCCCCTAACACTGCCCCTGTTTGGGCAGCCAGCATTCCCTGCCTGGACCACTGTAGTATCGCCTTTCGGTTCATGTTCGGCGCTGCAGCCTTGAAACCCTACAAGGACCCCCTCCTGGTTCTGGATTCTCCAGAACAAACTCCCAACTTCTTTGTTCCACTTTGCAGGTCCTCCAGGATTAACCCCTTCCGGACCAACTCCCAAGCTCATGTCTTACCTCTTTCTCTCCACGTCTCCTGCTCCCACCCTGCCCCCAGCCACTGTCCACTTCCAGCTCTTTCTCATCTGGAACTTGGCACATGCTGCTCCTCCAGCCTAGAACTCTCCATGACTCATGAATATTGATCCCTCAGGACTTGACCCAGATGTCACCTCTTCTGAGTGGTCTCCCCTGATTTCTCAAGGCTGGGTTCCTGTGTTAATCTGTTCTTCCATGGCCATCAAGAAGTACCTGAGGTAGAAAAGAGATGCCAGGTTCTGTGTCTCATGCTTGTGATCCCAACACTTTGGGAGGCAGAGGCAGGTAGATCACGAGGTCAGAAGTTCAAAACCAGCTTGACCAAGATGGTAAAACCCCGTCTCTACTAAAATTACAAAAACTAGCTGGGCGTGGTAGCGGGCACCCGTAATCCTAGCTACTCAGGAGGCCGAGGAAGGAGAACTGCTTGAACCCTGTGGTGGTGTTGCAGTGAGCCGAGATTGTGCCACTGAACTCTAGCCTGGCCGACAGAGCAATCGGCACCATTGGCACTCTGGAGTAGACACTTCTTTGCCGTGGGGAGCTGTTCTGTGTGCTGTAGGGTGTTTACCGGCGTTCCTGGCCTCTATTTACAGGATGCTCGCTGCACGCCACCCCCCACAGTCCTGACAACCGAAAAATGTCTTACACATCACCAAATGTCCCCTGGGTGCAAAATTATTCCTGGCTGAAAAGTGCTGCTGCGAATCAATGTCTGCTGAATGGTGCCTCCCCCACAAAAGTATATGTCCACATCCTAATCCCTGGAACCTGTGAATACTACTTCGTAGGGTGAAATATTTGCTGAAACTAAAGATCTTGAAGAGGGGAGCTTAGTCTCAATTATTGGATCGGCCCTAAGAGCCTCCAGAAGTACCCTATGAAGTGACATGAGAGCTTTGGGAAAAAGTTAAAATAACAAGTGCCCGAACAAGAGGGAGGCAGAGGGAGACTGGATAGACCCTCACAGAAGAGAGGCCACAAGCCAAGGGATGGCAAGGAACACCCGCTGCCACCAGGAGGTAGAAGAGGCCAGGAAGAGATTCTCCCCTAGCAACTCCTGAGGAAGGCAGCCCTGCCAGCACCTTCGTTTCAGACTTCCAGCCTCCAGAACTGTTAGAGAATACATTTCTGATGTTTTAAACCACCGTGTTTGTAGTAATTCGTTACAGCAGCCTAGGAAACAAATACAGAAGGGATACACCATCAGTACCGGTGGTTTCACCATCAAAAGTTGTAATACAAGATTCAAATTCCCATGGGGTGTAGGAGGGCACCAAGGGGAAACTTCCCTTTTGCCCTTTGAAGTTTCACTGAAAAATCACAGGCAAGAGGCAGATAAATAGGAGAAAAGGCATACAGATGTATTCAACGTGTGTACACGGGAGCCCTCAGAGTGAAGACCTAAAGACATGAGGGAACTCGTCCACTTTTATGCTTAGGTTCAACAAAGTATGGAGAGCCATGTAGATATAGAATTGAACAGGCTGAGCTCAGAAGCTCACGCCTGTAATCCCAGCACTTTGGGAGGCCAAGGCGGGTGAATCACGAGGTCAAGAGTTTGAGACCAGCCTGGCCAACATGGCGAAACCCTGTTTCTACTAAAAATATTTTTAGAAATTATCCAGATGTGGTGGCGTGCACCTGTAGTCCCAGCTACTCAGAAGGTTGAGGCATGAGAATTGCTTAAGCCCAGGAGGTGGAGGTTGCAGTGAGCCGAGATCTAGCCATTGCACTCCAGCCTGGGTGACAAGAGCGGGACTCTGTTTCAAAAAAAGAATTGAACAAAAAGGATATGGTCTACTGCTAACAGACTGAGTGAGAAACCCAGCAAGGCCTATCTGTCTAGATTCTTCTTAGCCTCTCTGTGCTGCATTCCTTCCTTCTGAGTATAGGATGGGACTCTCTTTGGAATGGGAGTCTTACGACCTATATACAGTCAAAGCCAAACAAAGATAATTCTTTATGGCCAGTTTTTATACAGAAAGGTGGAGGGAAACTTAGAGTAGAGAAATATAATTAGGTTGTATGGCTGACTTTGGGGGAAAGGGGTTCTGTTTCTATGGCCTGCCTTAGGGAGGAGGGATTCCAGTTTCTACGGCTAATCTTGGAGGAAAATGGTACCGAGAGATAGGAGAAAAACATTTGAGGACGGGTGCAGTGTATCATGCCTGTAATCCAAGCACTTTGGGAGGCCTAGGCAGGCAGATCACCTGAGATTGGGAGTTCAAGACCAGCCTGGCCAACATGGTAAAACCCTGTCTCTACTAAAAATACACACAAAAAAATTACCCGGGCTTGGTGGCAGATGCCTGTTATCCCAGCTACTTGGGAGGCTGGGGCAGGAGAATTGCTTGAACACAGGAGGCGGAGGTTATAGTATGCCAAGATCGTGCCACTGCACTCCAACCTGGGCAACGAGAGAGAAATTCCATCTCAAAAAAAAAAAAGAAAGAAAGAAAAGAAAAAAGAGAAAAAGAAAAACGTTTGCTTCTGAGGCTACTATGGAGGACTTTATCTGGGGTATTGTTTTCTAAGCCCCAACAGGGAATTTAGGAAAGAGTCATTGACATGGATGCCTTCTGTGTGCAGATCACAGGAAGCTGGAAGGGTTAGACCAATTGGCCAATGGATTATGTACCATTGACAGGGCAGCTCTATATGAATGAAGTAGTCAGATATGAATATCAGTCAGGTCCCCTCTTGGGAACCTAAGACCCAACTGGAAAAGGCCAGAATGATGTGACTTAGCAGCATCAAGACAAAAAAAAATAGCCTTGGGATTTTTTTCAACAACAGTAACTTCAGGATGAGTTGACCTTTGGGCCACCCTAGGCTACAGCACGGCAGTGGTTGTCAAGGTAATGTGACAATAGGTGACTTTTTTCTTTTCCTTATTTTCCAGAGTTCCTCTAATGTAGTTCTGAGACTTCGATTGTTGTATAAAGGTTAAATTTGGGATCAGGCAACATCACTCTGCTAGACCCCAGGCTGATTAGTTCCTTCATGGAGCGTTCGGATCAGTGAACACCACACTTCAGTGGAAACTGATCAGGCACCTTAGAATTCTATACATAAGGGAGAATGGACAGCTGGGCTTGCCCCTTGAGGATGGCTTACATGTCTCAGGCAATGCTTAGGAGAAGAACTAGCTCAGATATTCAAGATGCTAAGTTTCAGCTCTGAGCACCATGTTTCTTCTCTCCCTTCTCAAAGGGAGGTTCGTGGCCCCCTAAGGATCCCTGAGACCCTTTCAGTGGTCCACGAGGTCAAAATTATTTGCATATCGACATAAAGATACAATTTGCCTTTTTCACTGACATTATTTGCCTGGAGCAAAAGCAATGTTGAGTAAAACCGCCTGTGCCTTCACATGAATCAAAGCTGTGGCACCAGGCTGGGCGCAGTGGCTCATGCCTGTAATTCCAGCAGTGTGCGAAGCTGTGACAGGCAAATCACTTGAAGCCAGGAGTTCAAGATCAGTCTGGCCAACATGGCTAAACCCTGTCTCTACTAAAAATACAAAAATTATCCAGGCATGGTGGCACATGCCTGTAGTCCCAGCTTCTCAGGAGGCTGAGGCAGGATAATCATTTAAACCTGGGAGGTGGAGGTTTCAGTGAGCCAAGATCATGCCACTGCACTCCAGACTGGGCTACAGAGTGAGACCTTGCCTCGAAAAAAAAAAGCAGTGGCATCAAGCTGCAGTAGTAGCTGTTGGATTTTTCATCCTCATGCATTCAGAAGATGCATTCTTTACTTAAGAATGTCCTAAATGAAGCAGTTAAATTATTAATACTTTTTTTTTTTAAGACAGAGTCTCACTCTTGTCACCCAGGCTGGAGTGCAATGGCGCCATCTCCACTTACTGCAACCACCGCCTTCTGGGTTCAAGCTATTCTCCTACCTCATCCTCCCAGGTATTTGGGATTACAGGTGCTCCCCACCACGCCCAGCTAATTTTTTTGTTTATTTAGTAGAGACAGGGTTTCACCATGTTGACCAGGCTGGTCTCGAACTCCTGGCGTCAAGTAATCCGCCCACTTCCGCCTCCCAAAGTGCTGAGATTACAAGCGTGAGCCACCATGCCCAGCCAAATTATTAATATTCTTAAAGCACAATCTTTATTCTATGTGACAAATGAGAAGTAAGCACAAAGCACTCCTGCCGAATACTACGGTATGAAGGTTGCTCTGGGAAAAACACTTGTGCTATTTTTGGACTCGCCAGCTGAACTAGATTTTTCCCCCATGGAGCACCATTTTTACTTGAAGCTATGGTTATTCAGACTTCAAAATTTGGCAGACAGTTCTTTGAAAATGAACAAAACGAGCCTGTCACTTGAAAGAATACGACAGTATTTGTTGCCAATGAGGAAATTAGAGCTAAGTAAAAATTCAAATGTTAGAAAACCCGTGTCATGATCTTGACATCTTCCCGATACTTAAGGTTTTCTGATGGGATCAGAGATGATATCAACGAATGTGATTTTCGACGTTGTGTAACGAAATATGTCAGCATTTGGAAGATCCGAGTAACTTCTGCATCTGTGAACCAGTATGTTCAACAGTGACAGAGCCATGTTTTCACAAAATCATGCCTGGATAAGAGTTCCATTCAACGTACAAGATAGAACAATGGACTTTAAAAATGTATAAAGGATCATTGATATGATTTCACGTTTCATATCGGAACTAACCTTTAGAAACTATCACTTGCCAACTTTTGTCATGGTATTAGAGAAGAATATCTGCAATTACTTTTAAAAGCCTCTTAAAATACTCCTCCTTTTATCTACTCCATATTGTGATGCCAGACTTTTCCCCCTATACTTCAACCTAAATAACATATCTCCACAACTTAAATGAAGCAGATATGAGAATCCAGGTGGCTTCTACAAAGCTGGATGTTCAAGACATTTTCAAAAATATAAAATAATATAGCAATAATTTTTTTTTTTTTTTTGAGATGGAGTGTCACTCTCTCACCCAGGCTGGAGTGCACTGGTGCCATCTCGGCTCACTGCAACCTCTGCCACCTGGGTTCAAGCAATTCTCCTGCCTCAGCCTCCCGAGTTGCTGGGATTACAAGCACCTGCCACCACACCTGGCTAGTTTTTGTATTTTTAGTAGAGACAGGGTTTCACCATGTTAGCCAGGCTGGTCTTGAACTCCTGACCTCAGACGATAAGCTCACCTTGATCTCCCAAAGTGTTGGGAATACAAGTGTGAGCCACTATGCCCGGCCTCCAATAATTTTGTGGGGTTTGGGATATATAGTAATTTTTCACAGAAAATGTTATTTATATTGATAAGTAATGAGTTTGTGGTTGGTATTTTAAAATTTATTAAGTAAATATTTAAAATATCTCAGTTTTTTGTTTAAACTCTTTTATTTTTAATTTTTGTGGGTACGTAGTAGGTATATATATATATATATATATTTCTGGAGTACGTGTCGTTGTTTTTTTTTTTTTTGAGACAGTCTCGCTGTCACCCAGGCTGGAGTACAGTGGTGCTAACTCGGCTCACTGCAACCTCCGCCTCCTAGGTTCAAGTGATTCTTCTGCCTCAGCCTCTTGAGTAGCTGGAATTACAGGAGCACAACACCATGCCTGGGTAATTTTTTTGTATTTTTAGTAGAGGTAAGGTTTCGCCATGTTGGTCAGGCTTGTCTCAAACCCCTGAGCTCAGGCAATCCACCTGTCTAGGCCTCCCAAAGTGCTGGGATTACAGGCGTGAGCCACTGCGCCTGGCTTACCTGAGATATTTTGATACAGGTATACAATGTGTAATAATCACATCAGGGTAAATGGCGTGTCCATCACCTCAAGCATTTATCTTTTCTTTGTGTTACAAACAATTCAATTATATGCTTTTAGTTATTTTTAAATGTACAATAAATTATTCTAGACTGTAGTTACAGTGTTGTGCTATCAAATATTCGTTCTTATTCATTCTATATAGCTCTATTTTTGTACCCATTAACCATCCCCACTCCCCCACCCCCACTACTCTTCCCAACCTCTGGTACCCATCGTTGTACTCTCCATCTTCTGGGGTTCTCAGTTTTAATTTTTTTTTTTTTTGAGACAGAGTCTTATTCTGCTGCCCAGTGCAGTGGCACAATCTCAGCTCATTGCAACCTCCACCTCCCGGGTTCAAGGGATTCTCCTGCCTCAACCTCCCAAGTAGCTGGGACTACAGGTGAGTGCCACCATGCCTGGCTAATTTTTTTTTTTTTTTTTTGTATTTTTAGTAGAGACGGGGTTTTATCATGTTAGCCAGGATGGTCTTGATCTCCTGACCTTGTGATCTGCTCACCTTGGCCTCCCAGAGTGCTGGGATTACAGGTGTAAGCCACCTTGCCTGGCCAGTTTTAATTTTTAATACAATAAATATCAGTAGATAAGACCCACATGAACAAAAGTTCTTTGGGGTCCTCTATAATTTTTAAGACTATAAAGGGGGTCTTCTGATAAAAAAAAAATGTGAGAACTGCTGCCCTCTGTATGCTAAAAGATGAAAAATAAGCTCCATAAGGATCTTGGTGGCTGCCATATTGGGAAAGATTTGAAGCGTCCCAAGGTCTGAGGCATGTTGAGACATTATCTGTAGGGTAAAAACAAGCTTTTGTACCTCGCATCCCTCACCACTAAGAACAAGGCACAGCACAGGGTAGGTCCTTCTAGGTTTTAAAGCGTCCTGGGGAATTGTGTCAGACCATTTATCACGTGACTTCGGGGGCTGCCAGTGCTGAGTAGGACCCAGCACAAGACAAAGCTCCGTGGCAGGTCCAGGCAGTAGTGCAAGCTGCTGTGACGCCCTAGTACAATCGTGTCTGGTCATATCTGAGATACCCACATGGATAAGGGTGCCATATGGAGTCTCTGGAAGGCTTCAAAAAAGAGGATTTTGCAGCACAAATCTCTAGGGTGCCAAACCAAAGCCCTGGCTCCTGCAGCAGAGAAATGCTTGTCATTTTAAAACCACATCCTGGGGTGCTGCTGGGCCCTGATGGAGACGTGTGCCTGACGATGGGTCACCAACAACGAGGGGACTACAAGACCCCATCACAAGCTGGGTATTGCCATACACACCAGGTTATAAGATCTGAGGAGAAGAGCAGCAGCTGTCCAACTGCTTCACACACAAACAGAACCAGAAGGCACAAGCAAGTTACATGGACAGATGGCACCTGCCTCTTTGCATCCATATTTCTCTTTTGACTCACATCTATGGCCTTGAGAGAGCTCCTTTTGATAGAAGAGGGAAACTTCAGACCTGGTTCACAAATGGGGCAGCACAAGAGGTTGTTACTAACCAGGAATGGACAGAAGCCACACTACAGCCTCACTCAGAGGTGGCTCTGAAGGACAATGGTAAAGGGAAATCCCGGCAGTGGGCAGAGATGGGATAGTACCTTTGGCCATTCACTGTACATGGAAGGACAAGTGGGTTGATGTATGGGTATACATGGGCTCCTGGGCAGGGGGCTGGAAGGAACAAGACTGGAAAACCAGAGACAAGGATATCTGGGGTAGAGGCATCTGGATGGATACGACGTGTGTTAATGCCCAGCAGAGAAGCTCTACCACAGGGAGGCCTATGGCTATCAAGAGGACATTAGGCTGGGCGTCGTGGCTCATGCCTGTAGTCCCAGCACTTTGCGAGGCTAAGGCGAACGGATCACAAGGTCGGGAGATTGAGACCATCCTAGCTAACAGGATGAAACCCTGTCTCTACTAAAAATACAAAAAAAGAATAAAAAACAGCCAGGCATGGTGGCACGCACCTATAGTCCCAGCTACTTGGGAGGCTGAGGCAGGAGAATAGCTTGAACCCAGGAGGCGGAGGTTGCAGTGAGCCGAGATCGTGTTGCTGCACTCCAGCCTGGACAACAGAGCAAGACTCTGTCTCAAAAAAAAAAAAAAAAAAACGGACATTAGGCAGCTTTTCTCCATGGCCACATCAGTGCTGGTGCAATGGGTGGTAGGAAGGGGGACCACACACGGGGCAGACAGTCACAAGAGCCATTTCAGAAGTTGAGATTGAGTACCAGTTGTCCGCGGCGTGGCCAACTCAACGAGGCATCCTTTTATTGACTTTCCTCCTTTTCCTATTTCCCTTCTCTTTGTTCCTCAACCCATTCCCTTGGATCACACTCCCAAATCACCTGTCGCAAACGAGCCCTTGTTCCAGGCTCTGTTTGAGGGGGAAGAGGCTAAGCTAAGACACCACGTGTGTCCAATTGTAACCCCGTTCAGCACTCCCAGCCTCTCTTACACAGCTCTGCCTCTTTTTTTCATATAATCTATTTATTATGTCTATTATTTATATGTTTTTCTCCCACTAAAATGTAAGCTCTGTAAAAAGGGATATTTCTCTGTTTTGGCCCATGTAGTATCCCCAGCACCTAGAACACATGATAAAGTTGTGTTGAATGAATGACTATGTGATTAGAGCTAATGTATGTACAATTAGATGTTAAATATTTAGAACATGGTAGAAAATTCTGGGCCTCAGGAAAGACAAGGTTTGGCTGTGGCTGGTTTGGGGACTGTGGTCAGGATAGAGGAATTTCAGGATTCAAGAGAGGAGTGGGCGTGGCTTGGCCCAGGAGCAGAGCTGGTCCAAAATTCAGAGTCTGATAGAACCAAACCTTTTCCTACCCATGGTGCTGTGTTTCAGCCAAAGCCCTTATGCTTGTACCACAATCCCCCCAGCCCTCCCCATAAAGGCTGAATTCCCTGTGGTTAAAAGCCCAGGGTCTTCATCCAAACTGACCTGAGTTCAAAGCCTAGCCCTACTAGTTCCTAGTTGTGGGATCTTTTTTTTTTGAGCTAGAGTTTCACTCTTGTCACCCAGGCTGGAGTGCAATGGTGCAGTCTCAGCTCACTGCAACCTCTGCCTCCCAGGTTCAAGCAATTCTCCTGCTTCAGCCTCCTGAGTAACTGAAATTACATTTGCCCACCACCATGCCTGCCTAATTTTTTTGTATTTTTTAGTAGAGACGGGGTTTCACTATGTTGGCCAGGCTGGTCTTGAACTCTTGACCTCATGATCTGCCCGCCTCGGCCTCCCAAAGTGCTGGGATTACAGGCATGAGCCACCGCACCTGGCCAGTTGTGGGATCTTGAGCAAACTACCTCTCTAACTTCAGTGTCCTTATCTGCAAGGCTGTGCTAAGGACACAATCTATTTGGTTGAATTGCAGTCAGAATTGAGGGTTAAGATTCCATGTAAAGTGTTTGGCATAATAGGAAGTGCTCACTAAGTACCCCTCAGCATTAAATTCCCCTGTGCCACATGGTGGGGGTGGCGGCCTTTCGGTTCTAGGTCCTCTCTTCCTTCTGGTGGGAGAGTCAGGCTTCCCTCAATAATGTTGTTTATTTTCAAGGTCAGGAGGGAGATACAGTCTGGATGAAAAACTCCTGAGTTCTCTACAGGATGCAGAGCCACTGGGTGTCCCTTGCACACTGAGTTCAGAAGGTCCTGCTCCAAGAGCTCTAAATAAAAATGAGCTCACTGATTTGGACACCCAGCTGGGTACGCCTTTCAGCTTCAGTTTTGAAGCTTCATGTCTGTGAAACATGGGCTGCTTGAGTTGTATCATGTCAATCTAGCCAGAACAAGACTCACATCGTGCTGTCTTGCCTCTGCTTACCCTGTGTCCTTCCAGGAGCACCCTTCCCGCCACCCAACACCGGAGCTACCTGCTGAAACCTACCAATCCTTCAGTTTGTCCGCTTCTCCCTATTTCATTTCTTTCTTTTCCTTTCCTGCCTTCTTTGGCTTTACAGCAGGCTTCTCTCCCCAACAGGTTCCATTTTATTGTTCATCTAGTTTAACATGCATGTTTAATTGAAGAAGTTCAAACGCTAGTCAATATTTTGCCCTCCCACCAAATAATAGACCTTTCCCACTCTGTCACTCCTCCTCACCAATTTGTTATTGTTTTATGGTTCTTTAGTTTTATCTCATTTTTTTCTTTTTCTTTTTTTCTTTTCTTTTTCTTTTTTTTGAGACTGAGTCTCACTCTGTTGCCCAGGCTGGAGTGCACTGGTGCAGTCTTGGTTCACTACAACCTGTGCCTCTCAGATTCAAGCGATTCTCCTGCCTCAGCCTCCTGAGTAGCTGGGATTATAGGCACGAACTACCACGCCTGGCTGATTTTTGTATTTTTAGTAGAGACGAGGTTTAGCCATGTTGGCCAGGCTGGTCTCAAACTCCTGACCTCAAGTGATCCACCCACCTCAGCCTCCCAAAATGCTACAATTACAGGCATGAGCCACTGTGCCCAGCCTATCTTATTTTTTCCTAACCCCACAAATTGGTCATTTTTGTCATTGTTTTATGCTACCAATGCTTATTCAATCCACTTCTGTGTTGACATATTTCTTTGCTCACCATTCTAACTAGAATCTTAGCCTTTTTTTCTGAGATTACTTTTTTTGCTCTTGAAGAACATCCTTTAGAATTCCCTTAGGTGAGAGTCTATTAGTTATAAATGCTCTCAATTTTCATCTGAAAATGTGTCTTTTAAACCTTACACTTCAAAGATAGTCAAGATTGACAGCTATTTTTTATCAGTACTTTGAGATGTTGTTCCATTGTCTTCTGGCTTTAATAGTTGATATTGAGATGTTAGCTGTCCATCTACCTCATCATCACTCCATCTTATGTCTAGTGATCAGCAGTTTTGCTACCGGAATGTTTGACGTAGATTTGTTTTTATTTATCATGCTTGGGTTGGGGAAGCTTCCAGAATCTGAGGATTGTGTCTTTCATCAATTCTAGAAATTTTTCATTTCCTTCTAGAACTCTTATTAGACATATTTAAATCCTTGTTCCTTGTCTATGTCTCTTAACCTTTTTCAGATTTTCCATCACTTTGTCCTCCTGTGCTCCATTCTGGGTAAATTCTTCAGATCTGTTGTTCAGCTCACTAGTTGTCTCTTCAGCCATATTAATCTGCTGTTTATTTTTATTTATTTATTTATTTATTTTTTGAGACAGATTCTTACTCTCTCAGCCAGACTGGAGTACAGTGGTGCAATCTCAGCTCACTGTCACCTCCATCTCCTGGGTTCAAGCAATTCTCATGCCTCAGCCTCCCATGTAGCTGAGATTACAGGCATGCACCAGCACGACTGGCTAAGTTTTGTATTTTTACTAGAGACGGGGTTTCACTGTATTGGCCAGGTTGGTCTTGAACTCCTGGCCTCAAGCCATCAGCCTGCCTCAACCTCCCAAAGTCCTGGGCCTTAATCTACTGTTTAATCTGTACATTGAGCTTCTATTTTCAAAAATTACGTTTTTACATAATTGCTTGCTTCTTTTTCCTAAATCTTCCTGGTCAGTTGTAATAGTCTCTTGTTCCTTATCAATACTTTCAATTAACAACTTTTAATTCTTTAAGCATATGAGACATCCTGACTTTACATTCTATATACCATAATCCAACATCTAAGATGTGTTCAAAAGTCTGCATTTTTAGTTTATTGCTTTGTGCCACTCTCACCTAAAGTGCCTCGTGTCCCGTGTTTTATGATTTTTCCTTTTTACAGCCATGTGAACTCATGTTCTGTGGAACTTTTTCTGTGGGGTTTCTTTGAGTCATGAATATAGGGCAAGTTACTCCAGAGAGGATTTTCTGCCACGTGCTTAGGGAGCTATTGTTTACCTTACTTTAAATTCTCATATTACCTTTTGTTTGTTTGTTTTGTGTGTGGTTGTTTTTGCCACACAGGTACCATGAGTTCCACCTCCAGGGCTATTAGTGAGTAGACTTGTGGTGAGGGGCATTCAGGGTTGACAGTTATTTTTCTCCCACTCAGAGTCCATGCTGAGTTGGGCGAGCTCTGTGTCAGCTCCCTTTAAGGAATTTTTCTCTTCAAGTTCTCCACTGGGGATGTTGTATTTCAGTGCTCTTTGTTTAAGGTAGAGATTTCAGATTTGGTTTTTCACTTTGATTTTGTTTTTCAGCTTTAACTTTTGTCCATGTTTGTAAGACTGAAGTTCTTGGTCAACTGGATCAACAGATAATTCTCTGCTGGCTGTGATCCCTTTGGATTTTTGTTTTGTTATCTTTATATATTAATATATACGGGGTCTCACTCTGTCGCCCAGGCTGTAGTGCAGTGGCACAATCTTGGCTCACTGCAGCCTCGACCTCCTGGGTTCAAGCAATCCTCCCACCTTGGCCTCCCAAGCAGCTGAGACCACAGGTGTACACCACCACGCCTGGCTAATTTTTGCACCTTTTGCAGAGATAGGGTTTCACCATGTTGCCCAGGTTTGTCATTTTTGACCTCGGATAATTTTCTTCATTTCTTGCCACCTCAGGTACACATTTGAAAAGACGGTTTACAATATTTTTGTGGTGTTTTGTATTAGGAGAGTTCTTCATCATATGCTGTCTTCCATATTGTCAGAAATGGAGTCTAGCCATTCTTCCTGGCCCATTTCAAACGGGTTTCTCTTAGGACCAGGAGACCTCGCATGATGTGTGTTCTACCCTGGCCTGTGGTTTGGTCACTTGTGTATGTGAAATCTGTGCTCCTTGAGGGCAAGAATATGGTTTCCTCTTTTTCCCTTCCACAGAGTCCAGTCCAGAGTTCTGCACACCAAGTCTCGGTAAATGAATGGAATTGCATATGGGAGCTCCAGGCACCCGTGCAAACCTGTGCTGCCAGCAACTTCCACCAGAGGGCAGTGGCAGCAGGTGCCAGCGCTGGGGCAGGACTGGGTGGGGTCTCAGTCTGGTGGGCGGGGGGTGGGGGGTTGGCTGGCTCCGTGTGGCTCCAATACCTGCCACATCAAATGCCTACACCCACCTTTAGGACCAAACCCAATGGAGGAAGACTCCTCCCATTCCACATATGGGGGAAATGAAGACAAGCAAGGATGCAGGAAGCGGAAGGCGAGGGGAGCTGGACCTGGGATGGGGACGACTGGGGCAGAGCCAGGATTTGGAACCAAACCCCTTCCGGACTTGACCGCTTCCAGGGTCCTGCTTGGACAACCAAATTATCTATTCCTATGTTCATTCAAGAACATTATTCAGTGCCTGCTGTATGCTCCACAGGGAGTACCGTTGTGAATTAAGCACACTTGGTCCCTGCCTTCTTCCCATCGCGTCAGTCTGCTGCAGTGCAGTGGGACAACTCGGGGTTTCTCAGGCAGCCCTGGGCTTCCTTCAGCCCTTTGCTCCTGCTGTTCCTCCTGGCCCAGAGGCCTCCCATCACTGCTGCTTGTCGAAATCCTGCTCAGCCTTGTAGACCCAGCTCCCATGCCTGACTCCTGCAGAGGCACGCCCAGTCCGGTACCTGGAGATGGGAGCGCTGGCCCCACTGTGCCATCTCAGGGGCAGCTCCCACAGGGCCTTGGCTCCCTTCTCTGTAGAAGGACTTGTGGGATGGTCATCTCCTAGGCCCTTCTCAATTATGTTTCTCAGAGGAGAGACTTAGGGCATTGAGACTACACCCTCCTTCGCAGCCACCATTGCACCTAAGGTTAAGGTAAAGCTCGGGATTTAATCCATGACAGCCAAATTCCGTGGACTGGGACAGGCCATGGGTCATACACTCCCTCTTCCAATATGTATTGATTGATCAGCTACTACGTTATCAGTTCTTCCTTTTGGGCCACCAGAAATGAGGCATGGCCCATCCACTTCCCTTCTTAGAAGACCCTCAGGGAAGTGTGTTCGCGTGGAGGCGTGGGCATGCGTGTGTCTGGCTCTGTGACTCTCGGGGTGCAGCCTGGATGGGTGGGCTCCCAGCACAGGCAGCTGGGGCTCTCCCCACCAGCCCCTGTAACAGCAGCCCAGCTTCCTGCAGACCAAAACCACAAGCAGAACAGGGAGGCGTGAGAGACACTCACAAGCTGGGTTTGGTCGCATGCGTGTCGGAGCGGAGAGAGTAGAGAGACACAGGAACAGGAACAGCAAAGGGCAGAGCAGACTCGTGCCAGGGGCGCACAGAGACTGTGTCCGCCTCCCGGGCCCACGATGGTGCTTCCCATGGACAGCCACGAGTAGCCACCAGAGACAGCTCCAGACATGTGGCTCTTCGTCGGGATCGCTGGATTGCTGATGGCCGCCCTCTCAGGTAGTCCCGCTTCCCTCGTCTCCTGCCACTTGTGCTGGAGGAGCTGGGCCCTCTCGGTCCCCTTTCTGGTTGTTTCCTTGTGGTCACCTTTCTGGGGTCTTTTAGCCAAGACTATACTCAGGTGCCAGGGAGCTCCAGTTTCTGGGGCTTGAAGAGGACACAGGAGCCCTCGAGGGCCCAGGGCTGTGCCTGGACAAGGCTCCCTTCCTGAGAAGCCTCCTGGAGCAAGAGAATGCGGGAAGCATGCTTTGTGCCTTACCAGCGGGTCCCCAGGGTGTGAGGAGGGACGTGCCCCTCCCACCCTTAAACTCAGGAACTCCCCTATTTCCTATTTCTTGCCAACTCTTAGGAAGGAACCCTTCACCTTCCAGAGAGGCAGGACCATCGATGGTGGTACTTTCAATGCCGAAGCTGAGGCTTGGGGTCCAGCAGGCTCTTGCCAATCACAGGAAAGCACCACCCGAAACAGGACTCAGGGAAGCCAAGGGGAGTTGTGGACAGCCAGGCGCTAATGGTTTCGGCACAACCAGATGGGGTAGTCTAGGGCATAAGTGAGCAGGAAGGCCACCCCCACGTCTCGAGCTGCCCCCCCAAATGACAAGGCACCCTGGCCACCTGGGCCAGGGAATCAGATGGCCAGAAGGTTTGGGGCACTGGGCTGAGCTCCCCAGATACTTGCTGGCCCCTGTTGAGTGCAAGGTCCAAGCTGGCAGGACCTGGGCAGGGGCCTGGAGATGCAAGAGAGCCTGACCCCATTGAGCGCTCACATTTGGGGGGTTGAGGAAACTGGTATGGAAACAGGATTCTGGGCCAGGGGAGTCTGGGCCCACCCTGTAGCCGGGGAGCCAAGTGCTTTCATTTTGTGGTAGGGGAGACCCAGGAAGGCCCAGTCGGGAGGGGCCATCGAGCTGCCTTGGAGGACGGGTAGATGTCAGGAAATTCTGGGCAGGGGGTGCTCTCCTCTCTGCCTTGATCCGCAGGTGTGTGTTCCGAGCCCGTGGCCTCATACCGGTTCGGGGAAAGCCATTTGGCTCTGGGAGCAGGCGTTCGTGTGCCTTCAGCCCTGTGCATGTAGCTTTGCCCCACTAACTCTACCAGGAGTTTCCAGAGCAGCAGCTCTGGGAGTTTGGCTGGCTTCTGCCCCTGAGCTGAGACAGACTGTCCAAGAGCAGCCCCCTTTCCTCTTCCCCACAAAGCCCAGACACAGGCTCAGGAGCAAGTGAGATCCAAAGATCTTCAGACCAGCTCCTTCTCAGCTTCCCAGCAGGGATGAGGGCCAGGGGCTGAGCTAAGCACCGGGTGCCCTTGGCATCCGAGCCATGGCAGCTGGCCCAGCAGCCAACTGGGAGAACTGGCTTTGCATGGTGGCCACAGGAGAGGCAGGAACCCAGGGTCCTGGGCAGAGCTCACGGAAGTAGAACAAAGTAGGCCTGGAGCCTCCAAGCTCCCTCTCTTCAGTCTGCCCCACCCCGGCAGCTCCTGCCGGACCTGCTCCTTCTCAGTACTGTCATCCACTTTATGCTTTTGAAACTGTGTTGATATTTACGTGACTCACTTGTTGTTATCAATGCAAGCTCCGTTTTGAAAGGAAACTTGACATCATTTTTGTAAGTGGAAAATCAGCATCATTTGCCATAAGTAAAAGGTAAAGGGAAGCATAAAAGTAAATGATGGCAAAACCCAATTTGTACTATGCTTTAGCAAAAAGTGAAAAGACCGTAAAGACCCAGAGCTCATCCTATGAAAGGGGAGATGAGGGAGTGGGGAGGAGGTGACCTCTGGCTCCAGGAGTCATTTTCTTCTTGACTTTGCAGAAGGACTGAACACACCATGGGCAGGGAATAATTTTCTCACCTTGCCATCTCAGAGCATTAAACGCAGCTTCCGTAAACTCTCCTGAGGGTTGTCAGGGGTGTGTGTCCTATGAAAAATACGGCCTCTCCAGGCAAAAGGAAGACTGCACCTTCAAGTCACCCCCTGCCCCTCTCCAAGGCTGATGCAAGGGACACAGAGCTGCTACACCCCAGGTCTGGCTGAGCTTTTCTTCCTCTGTGTCCGGCTCAGCAGGCCCAAACCCTACAGAACCTGACCCTCAGAGGGCAAGGTTGACCCACGTCTCCTTGTGGGGAATTTGTGTTGGGCCGACCATACAGGGGAAAAGAGACTAGGGCCTCCAGGGAGAAAAAGAAGGGGAAAGAAAAATGACAGCAAAGAGGGAGGAAAGGGAACTGGGAGAATGAAGTACGTGTGAAAGTTCCAGGCCTTCACCCCAAGAACTATGTCGGGGTGAGGCTGCCTGACTCTGCCCTGGGACCACAGGCAGGTGGAATCCTGCCCTCCTCTGCCCTGGCAGACCTGACCGAAGCCTCGAGGTGCTTGGGCAAACTTCCTCTCTCCTTTCCTTTCTAACCCCAGCACGTGGTCTATCTCCTCTGCCCGGGCAGCCTAGGTTCTGGGCCTGGACTTGGTTTCTATTTGCTTAGAGATTCAAGCCTCCAGTTCTCTGCCTCAGTTTCCTAATCAGCCAACTGAGGATGAATGAACAGAGAATGAGTTGGAAGCCCTTGACGGGGAGGGTGGGATGGCATCATGAGACCCCAGGTTCTGCCCTGGTCCTGCCTCTATTCATCGTGTGGCTCTGCTTCTTTTCTTCTCCAGCCCCGTTTTCTCGTCCGTGGAATGGAGGCGCTTTGTTCAGACCTCTATAAGAAAGGTTTTGTCCAGGCTGGGCGCAGTGACTCACGCCTGTAATCCCAGCACTTTGGGAGGCCGAGGTGGGCGGATCATGAGGTCAGGAGTTCCAGATCAGCCTGACCAACATAGTGAAACCCGGTCTCTACTAAAAAAAAATAAAAAACAAAAATTAGCCGGGTGTGGTGGCACACGCCTGTAGTCCCAACTACTCAGGAGGCTGAGGTGGGAGAATCGGTTGAACCCAGGAGGCGGAGGTTGCAGTGAGCCGAGACTGCCACTGTACTCCAGCCTGGGTGACAGAGTGAGACTCCATCTTAAAAAAAAAAAATAACAGAAAAGAAAGATTTTGTCCAGGTCTGACACTATAATGCAGTAACAAAGACCCAGGCCTCTCCCGCCAGGGCAGTGCTAAGCTCCGTGGCTCTAATTCCAACCAGGCTGCTTTTGTGTATGAGAAGGCTGTTTGTGGTTACTTTAAAAAAAATAGTAATTATTTAAGTAACAATTTTTAATTTGTTTTTTCCTTGATTTGCGAGTTCAACATACTAATCATATTTTATTTATAAGTCCTGTAATTTTGATAAATGGTTTTCTATGGGCCTTTGATTAATATTTGAGCAAATGAAGTTGAACAGAGGAAGCTTCCTTAAATAATAAATACCCTTACAAATGTAGCTAATCAAACTCTTTTAGTTCTGTGCTGTTCAGTAGGTAGTCACTACAATCACATATTTAAAATGTGATAGTCTGAATTGAGATATGTAAAGTGTAAAATATACAACAGATTTTGAAAATGAGTTTAAAGAAAGAATGTAAAATATCTCAATAAATTTTATGTGATTCATGTCGAAATGATAATTTTGATATGATGGGCTAAATGAATTTTATTATCACCATTAAGTTCATATATTCCTTTTTAACTTTTTAAAAATGGGGTTCTTGGTTTGGTGTGGTCATTTACGCCTGTAACCCCAACACTTTGGGAGCCCAAGGCAGGAGAATCACTTGAACCCAGGAGTTCAAGACCTGGACAACATGGTGAAACCCCATCCCTCCAAAAAAAATTCAAGAATTAGCCTGGAGTTGTGATGTGAGCCTGTAGTCTCAGCTACCCAGGAGGCTGAGGTGGGAGGATGGTTTGAGCCCAAGAGTCTGAGGCTGCAATGAGCTGTTATTGTGCCATTGCACTCCAGTCTGGGTGATGGAGGAGACCCTGTCTCAATAAAAAGTAGCGGGGGGGGCCCTGGAATATTTAAAATTACATAGGTAACTTGCATTATATTTATATTGGATAGCACTGCCTTTGATACTCTAAACCACATTTACAAATATAATGAATTCCACATTTTATAGAGTAAGAAACAAAATGTTCTCAAGAATTTCAAAGAATGCTTTCAGAACAAAAAAACTAGCATAAACAAGGTGAGTATTAAGTTATTTTATAAATTGTTTACAGGTATAGGGGGTAGAAGAGCAGTTTTCTTATGTGGATATACTACACAGTGGTGAGGTCTGGCTTGTAGCGTACCCAGCACTGAAATATTGTACCTTGTACCCAAGAAGTAATTTTCATTCCTCATTCCCCTCCTGTCTTCCCACCTTTTGGAGTCTCCGATGTCTACTACTCCATTCTGCAGGTCCGTGTGGACATGTTGTTTGGCCCCTAAGTGAGAACGTGGTGTTTGACTTTCTGTTTCTGAGTTATTAAAGCGAATATTATGTTCTCTTAAATGTTCTAATGTTACAGACATCGTCAAATTCTCTCACATTTTCTACTTCAAAATTGAACTGAAGTCAATTACCTGCTCATATTCATGAGGAACTCAATGGCCAAATGTTTTTAAATATCACAAATATAGGACTTTATACACCAACCCACGGAACTTGTGCTGCTGATGGATGCACGTGTGCCCTTTTTGATAGTCCGTGCCCTCTAATTAGTCTGGCTCCTTTACTCATGACCTCTGAATTCAAGTTATACGAACCTAATCCCCTACATTTGTCCTTCATCTGGCCTTAGTGCTTGATTGGACTGAATTAAACACACGTGTTGACTTTTCTATTCTGACTTCTTTTCACATTCTTCCTGCCTGGCAAGACTTCATCTCATAGATGCATAAATCATGTATGACAGGCTTCTGCATCCTTCTTCTGGCTTAGCTTGGCTCTCTGGCCACAGGTCAGTGACTGATGAGGACAGTTAGCGTGGCCTTCACTGTATTGAGGCCATGGAAAGGGGTAGCTCCTAGGGCGCTGGAGCTCGAACTTTACAGAGGGATCTAGAAGGAGTGAAAAACACTGCTCACGGCCCTCCTCGTTGAGACCTTATTTATTTATTTATTTATTTAATTTATTTTTGAGACAGAGTTTTGATTTTGTTGCCCAGGCTGGAGTGCAGTAGCACGGCTCACCACAACCTCTGCCTCCCAGGTTCAAGCGATTCTTCAGCCTCCGGAGTTAGCTGGGATTACAGGCGTGCACCACCACACCCGTCTAATTTTTTTGTGTTTTTAATAGAGATGGGGTTTCTCCATGTTGGTCAGGCTGGTCTTGAACTCCCAATCTCAGGTGACCAGCGCCACCTCGGCCTCTCAAAGTGCTGGGATTATAGGCGTGAGCCACCGTGTCTGGCCCAGACCACATTTATTAAGGCCTTATTTATTATATGTATAGAACACTCAAGAATTAAATTCAGCCCCCAGCTGTTAGATTCTGAGCTAAGGAATCAGCCTTCTCCCTGGGCAAGGAAGAATAAATAGGTGGCCCCAATTGTCTTTGGGACCGAAGCTTGGAGGGTAGACTTCCCAGGTGCGTGGTCACCCTCTCCCTGCCTGGACCACAGATGGGACACCATGAACATTAACATCCATGCCATGTGCTCAGGCCTGCCCTGAGCAGACCCTGGTGAGGCTGGGATCCCCAGGTCACATCTACTTCCTCAGCCACTGTGGCCTCCAGGCCCTCCATCCTCTGCTCAGCGCTGGCCCCTCTCCAGACTCAGGACATGGTACGTTTTCCAGAGTAGATCTTCCCAAGGATAGTTTATTCCAGTCCACCTCCCCGGTGTTGGCCAAAGTGTCATCCACCTGGCAATTTACTTAACGTAATTTCCCTCCCTTTCTTCCTTCTTTTCTATTTTTTTTCCTTTTCTTTTTTTGAAACCCGGTTTCACTCTTGTCGCCCAGGCTGGAGTGCAGTGGCACAATCTCTGCTCACTGCAACCTCTGCCTCCCAGGTTCAAGCTATTCTCCTGCCTCAGCCTCCTGAGTAGCTGGGATTACAGGCATGTACCACCACACCTGGCTAATTTTCTATCTTTAATAGAGACAGGGTTTCTCCATATTGGCCAGGCTAGTCTTGAACTCCTGACCTCAGGTGATCTGACCGTCTTGGCCTCCCAAAGTGCAGGGATTACAGGCGTGAGGCACCATGCCCAGCTGTCCTTTTCCTTTCTTTTTTCTTTTCTTTTCTTTTCGTTTCCTGTCTTGTCTTGTCTTGTCTTGTCTCTTTCTTTCTTTTCAACAGTCTCACTCTGTTGCCGAGGGTGGAACACAGTGGCACGACCATAGCTCACTGCAGCCTCAAACTCCTGGGCTCCAGGGATTCCCTCGCCTCAGCCTCCCAAGTAGCTGGGATTACAGGCACTTTACACCATGCCTGGCTACTCTTTCTTAATTGATGTTTTAAAATGTAAATACATTTATTTTGAGAAGAAACTTTATATCACTCCCTTGAAGGGAAAGCCATTATAAATCACCGTCATGATTATAATGGTGAAAATAAGCACAATGGAAATAAAACAATGTCATTACATTCTAGCCAGATACATTGCTGCTTTCCCTGTCCTCAAAAGGGAGGGTTGTAGATGTCAGAGCGATATTAAAGGCTAACCCCATGGGAGGGCTTCTCCTCCAAGTCTGTAATCAGAAAGGCTGAAAGGGAAATAAAAGGCGAGCATACCTTCCTCACCATGGAATACAGTGGTATATAATGCCAAGTCAATGACCACTTAAATCATTATGCGTAGTTTTGGGTATGTGTCCTTTGGAAATACTGATCCAGAGAAAGGACAAAGGGGGTGGGCACTGTGTCCCCCACAACACGGAGCCTGGGGACACTGACTGCTCAGCTGCCTGGGGTGATGTCCTGGACATGAGACCCCCATTTCAGGTGCTCCCAAGCACCCTGGGAAGTCCCTGAATTTTCCCAGTGAGGCTTGAGATTCGGGGGCACTCAAGCTCATGTCCCCTGATTCAGCTCTCAGAAACGGCCCCTGCAGTCTGGGGAGGAGAAGGAACCCTGAGGAGGGGCGAGGTGGGTGGGGACTTTTACAACTAGCTCTGGTTCTAACTTGCTGGGGGATCTTCTGCAAGTTCCTTCCTTTCTCTGGCCCTAGTTTCTTTCTTTCCTGGAAAAAATGGGAAAATTGAACACTGAGGACCCAGCCCAAACATGCTTGTACTTTGTGTGTGTTCCTTGAGGCTTTACAGGTCATGGAGCAGCGCATCTGGCTGTATAGAGCAGAGATCCAGCCACTAGACATTTAGTATCATAACCCCAGCCGCCATCCTGCCGTATAGAATCGTGGACCCTGGCATCAGGCAGATGTGGGTTCTGAATTCCATCTCTGCATGGCCCCGGGGTTCTTTCTCTGCCTGATGCTAGAGATAAAACAGCTCACCAAAGTATGCAAGTTAATTTAGGTGATGTATCTGAAAACAGCTGAACAAAATGCAGAGCTCAAAGCTGTTAGCTTATAAATGCTATACAGCAAGACCAAAGAGAATCCCTTGCTAATGTGGTGGTTAACGTAGCGCTGTTTGCACAGTATGAGCTCCATTACCCACATAGCAACCTCATTTTATAGATGAGGAAACTGAGGTTTAGCGAGGCTAAGAGGCTTGTCCAACATTTGTAGCTAGTAAGTGTCAGGACTCGAGCTTGGGTCTCCCAGCCAGCAGGCTGGTGCTTTTTCCGTTGAGTAGGAGTTGCCTGGCTTGTTTCTATCTGGCCGCCCTATGGGCTGTATCCTAGTACAGGGTTTCGCCCCAGACGCCATCCTCTAGCCTTGCAGCCTCACCACTGAGTCCAGGGACAGCCCTGAGGGGCCTCTGAGGTCCTGGACCCCCGGAAGTCTTCTTAGCAACAGACGGGATCAAGTGTGGCTGCCTCCCTCATCATGGCACGCCCTCATGGGGTTTGCCTGGGGGCTGCCATGCACCTGGAGCCAGGAAGGAAGGCAAAATTAAAGAGGTACCTTGAGCTGGGGAGAGCTTGCTGGGCAGGAGGCTCGCTCTCTCTATATATATTTTAGATGGAATCTCGCTCTGTTGCCCAGACTATAGTGCAGTGGCATGATCTGGGCTCACTGCAACCTCTACCTCCCAGGTTCAAGTGATTCTCCTGCCTCAGGCTCCTAAGTAGCTGAAACCATAGGCTCACACCACCATGCCCAGCTAATTTTTTGAATTTTTAGTAGAGATGGGGTTTCACCATGTTGGCTAATTTGGTCACGAACTCCTGACCTCAGGTCATCCGCCCGCACACCACAGTCTCCCAAAGTTCTGGGATTACAGGCATGAGCCATGGCGCCAGGCCTAGGCTCCATACTTTCATATTCATTCAGTGCCTGCTGTGTGCCAGGCCCTGTGCTGGCACTGCTATGCGGCATGAAGGTTTTCCCTTGAAGACTTTATAAAGTGTCATGGTAAGACACACCAGCACCAGCCTGGGATAGGTGTGGCAGCAGGTGCAATCCAGTGAACTGCAACCGCCACCCACTGCCGGGGGCTTAATATTCTCTGAGCACCAGCTATGCGTATGCTGTTTCATCCTGACAAAGTGGGGACAATCACCCCATTTTTATGGGTGGGAAAACTGAGGCTCAGAAAGTTATGTACTTTGTCCCAGGCTGGTAGCTACTGCCAAATTTAAATCCATGTCATGATATGTCACCACTGGGGGAAGCTGGTTGATGGGGACACAGGATTTCTCTGAGCCATTTTGGCAACTTCTTGTGAGTCTATAATTTGAAAATAAAAAGTTAAGGGGAGAAAATGGATTTCAGCCCGTTCTGGTGGCACATGCCTATAATCTCAGCACGTTGGGAGGCCAATGTGAGAGGATTGCTTGAGTCCAAGAGTTCCAGACCAGCCTAGGCAACACAGTGAGACCTCATCTTTACAAAAAATTAAAAAGTTAGCCGGATATGAGGTGCACGCCTATAGTCCCAGCTACTCAGGAGGCTGAAGCAGAGAATCACTTGAACCCAGGAGGTTGAGGCTGCAGTGAGCCATGATCTCACCTCTGCACTCCAGCCTGAACAGAGCAAGACCTCGTCTCAAAAAAAAAAAAAAAAGTATTTCAGAAAGAAGGACCCATTCCA
Organism: Aotus nancymaae; assembly: GCF_030222135.1. NCBI lineage: Eukaryota > Metazoa > Chordata > Mammalia > Primates > Aotidae > Aotus > Aotus nancymaae. The sequence goes on along the minus strand of NW_026988473.1, from coordinate 9,710,550 downwards.
AGGCTGGGCGCAGTGGCTCACGCCTATAATCCTGACACCTTGGGAGGTTAAGGCGGGCTTGAGGTCAGGAGTCTGAGACCAGCCTGGTCAACACTGACCTCACTTGTAGTGTAAAGAAATACAAAAATTAGCCAGGTGTGTGTGGGGGGTTCACCTGTAACCCCAGCTACTCAGGAGGCTGAGGCAAGAGAATCATTTGAACCCCACTGCAGTGAGCTGAGATCGCACCACTGCACTTCAGTCTGGGCAACAGAGTGAGACTCCGTTTCAAATTAATTAAGTAATTAATTAAATCAAATGAAAGAAGGACCCATTTGAGCAGAAACCTGGAGGTGGGACAGCCCACGAGGCGCCGGCAAAGGGGAGATGCTGACCAGCCAGTCCTGCTGCTCCCATTGGTCATGCTGGGTGGGCAAGACTTGAAATTCCCACAGGAGCTGAGGTCCAGGCTCTTTTCTGCCTCCTGACCCAGACTGGTGTGCCATGAGGATCGATGAATGCCAAGCACAGAGAGTGGCCCAGGGAAGGTGCGCCACAAAACGTACATTTACAAATGTTAGGCAGGCAGTCCCAGGATCACGTCCTTGGGTGCAGCGCTCTGCAAACACGTGAACCTGCCTTCTCCTCCTCACAGCCCTCGGAGGCATGCGCTACTGCTGATACTTTCATTTTACTAAGTGACAGGCTCCGAGACATCAAGTGACTTTTCCTAGATCGCACCACTAATAGATGACAGATATTTAGTTTGACCTCATGACTCCAAACGCGATGTTTTTTCCCAGCCCGGGAATTGGGTAGGGTTTGGGCAGGGGACCCCTCCCCCGCTCAAGACTCCTACAGGAAAGGTCCGCCCTTCCTCCAGGGACTTTTCACTTCACCACCATCAGCTGGGCTGTCAGGGAACGACGTGGAGCCTGAGTTCTCCCACTTCGGGCTGAGTGGCCTTGCCCAGCCTTCGTTTCCCCAGCTGTAAAGCAGGGCCCATGAGAGCTCAGGGCTGCGTGGGGCTCCCTAGATGTTGGCTGTGGCGTGCTTGGGGAAAGGCCGGGCTCCTTGGGGTATTGGGAGAGACCAGTGGCCACAGCTGCTGCTTGGACTGGGGCCGGGCAGGCGCTCCCGGGGACAACAGAGGGAGACAGAGGTTTCCACCCTCCATTTTGTAGGCTCCTGCATCCCGACCGCCTTCTGCCTGAAAATGGCAGCTGAGTGAGGCCAAGAGGCAGGAGGCAGGGCTGACGGGCTGAGGAGGAAGCTTCGGGGCTGGGGCTCTGGTCCCTGGGAGATGCTGGGAGATTGGGAGATGGCCCCATCATAGGAATGTGGTCCCCTGTTTTCCCTTGTATGGGAGGGTGGGTGCCCCTGGGTCTCCGCCATGTGTTAGGGGTGGGGGCACATAAAAAGGTCCACCCCCAATCTCCATCAGGACCCTGAGCTGGGCTGAGGTCTCCAGGAGGTGCCAGCAGATACAGGGGGGAGGGGTCTGTGCATGGGGCTGGGGACCAGAGTCATGTGGGGACACAGGCGGTAAGAATGAGGAGGGGTCTCAGGGCTAGCGGCTTCTTGGGGTGTCTTGGGGGTCCCATCTAAACACCCCACTTCTGATTTGGAGTCATCTACTGAGCCCTGTGGCAGGGAGGATGCAGGGATGACACTGTGTCCTCAGAGCCGGATGCAAAGCCAAGCCCGGCTCTGTTCATTTTACAGAAGGACAGACTGATGCCCAGAGAGCCTAAGTAATGCCACCAGTCACTGGCAGGGCTGGGAGCAGAGGCACTTCTGGTCACCGGGGTTTGGAGGAAGGATTTTTATCTGCACTTCAGAACCCCTTTTGCTTGGGTGTTCACCTCTTTTGGGAGGGGTGCCTGGGAGCAGTGGGGGCAGGGACAGGGCTAAGGAAGCCCCCCAGGACTGGAGGAGGCCCATCCCCCATGCAGTTTGGTATGCTCTGATTTTCCCTCCCTCCCTCCCTCCCTCCTTCAGCCAAACTAAAGGATGCACAGTTGCCAAATGGATTCCTCTCCTTGGAGAAATGTGTTGCTTTGCCGGGGTGGGATTCTAGAAATATCACGACAGTGTCTGAGCTGGAAGAAACCCGAGTGAGCTGCCAGCCTTCTCCTCCTATTTGTCAGAGGAGGGAATCGAGGTGCAAAGCGGGGAACGCCATACACAGGGTTTTGGAGCCGGCCTAAGGGGCCCGGTCTGCAGGCCCTCTTCCTAGCAGGGCATGGCGGGGCCTGTGGGAACCAGGCACAGGCTTCACCCCCAACCCCCGGGGAGAGATTGCAGGGGACGGCTGTGGCCCAGTGTGGCCTGACGTGGTCTGACATGAACCAGGTGACCCTGTGCAGTGACATGCTGGCTTCATGAAGCTGCTCTACCCAGCCCCTCCGACGCCTCCTCCAGACCTCAGGCTCTGCCTCTTCTTTGTTTTTAAACTTTTTTTTCCTTAAAACAGAGTCCCGCTCTTGTTGCCCAGACTGGAGTGCAGTGGCGTGATCTCAGCTCACTGCAACCTCTGCATCCCAGGTTCAAGTGATTCTCATCCCTCAGTTCCCTGAGTAGCTGGGACTACAGGCCGGTGCCACCACGCCTGGCAAGTTTTTGTATTTTTAGTAGAAACGGGGTTTCATCATGTTGGTCAGGCTGGTCTTCAACTCCTGACCTCAAGTGATCCTCCCACCTCAGCCTCACAAAGTGCTGGGATTCAGACGTGAACCACCGAGCCCGGCCTGGTTTTTCACTTAACTTTTAATTTCAGCCTAATTTCAGACTTACCAAGAAGTTGCAAGAATAATACAAAGAATTTCCACATGCTCTTTCCCCAGACTCTCCAAATGTTCACAATTTTCCATATTTGCTCTATTATTTTCTCTCAATGTGTCTATTTTTCTATTACTTTCCCCCGGAATTGTGAGAGTAGGTTGCTTTGTAGTTCTCCTTGAAGAGCTCCTTTACGTTCCTTGTTAGTTGCATTCCTAGGTATTTTATTCTCTTTGTAGCAATTGTGAATGGCAGTTCATTCCTGATTTGGCTGTCTTTAAGTCTGTTATTGGTATATAGGAATGCTTGTGATTTTTGCACACTGATTTTGTATCCTGAGAGTTTGCTGAAGTTGCTTATCAGTTTAAGGAGATTTGGGGCTGAGATGATTGGATCTTCTAAATATACAACCATGTCGTCTGCAAATAGAGACAATTTGACTTCCTCCTTTCCTAATTGAATACGCTTTATTTATTTTCTTGCCTGATTGCTCTGGCTAGAACTTCCAATACTATATTAAATAGGAGTGGTGACAGAGGGAATCCTTGTCTAGTGCCAGATTTCAAAGGGAGTGCTTCCAGTTTTTGCCCATTCAGTATGATGTTGGCTGTGGGTTTGTCGTAAATAGCTTTTATTATTTTGAGATACATTCCATCGATACCTAGTTTATTGAGAGTTTTTAGCATAAAGGGCTGTTGAATTTTGTTGAAGGCCTTCTCTGCATCTACTGAGATAATTGTGTGGTTTTTGTCTTTGGTTCTGTTTATGTGGTGAATTACGTTTATAGACTTGCGTATGTTGAACCAGCCTTGCATCCCTGGGATGAAGCCTACTTGATCATGATGGATCAGCTTTTTGATGTGCTGTTGCAATTGGCTTGCCAGTATTTTATGGAAGATTTTTGCATCTATGTTCATCATGGATATTGGCCTGAAGTTTTCTTTTCTTGTTGAGTCTCTGCGGCTTTTGGTATCAGGATGATGTTGGTCTCATAAAATGATTTGGGGAGGATTCCCTCTTTTTGGATTGTTTGGAATCATTTCAGAAGGAGTAGTACCAGCTCCTCTTTGTATGTAATAAAGACATTTTCTTACATAACCCCAGTACACTTATTATTAATTGTATCAATTGATATTGATAGAATTCTATTGGATAACCAACAGAATTTATTCATGTTTTGCAAATGGTTCCAATAATACCTTCTAAGGCAAAAGACAATTTTGTTCAGTAGGCTGCGTTTAATTCTTGTCTCTTTATTCTCCTTGAATCTGGAATGATTTCTCAGATTTTCTTTCTCCTTCCTGACATTGATCTTTTTGAAGCATAGAAGCAGTTATGCTGTAAAATGTCTCTCATCTGGGTCGTCTGATGGTTCTTCATGATTAGATTAAGTCATGCCTCTTTGGCAGGAATATCGCAGAAGCAACTTTTGGCCTTCCCAGTGAATCACATCAGGAGGCATGTGGGCTCAGCCTGTCCCCTCTCCGGTAGTCTAACTCGCTTGACTAAGGTGTTGTCTGCTAGATTTCTCTGCTCTAAAGATAATTTCCTCCTTTGTAATTAACATGTATCTTGTGGGAAGATTCTTTGAGAATATGTAAATACCTTGCTCTTCCTCAAATCTTTGCCTACTAGTTGTAACATTATTATTGATTCTTACCAGAATCAGTTATTATAAGGATGGTCGCCCAGGGGTGATGTTATAATTCCATCATTCCTTCTGCATTTACAGCTGCTGACTCGGCTCTCTTTGCTGCCTCAGTGAGAGGGAGGCAGGTGGCTCAGTACATGGCAGGCTGGTACTAACGAGGCCAAGGATTGAGCTCACCTTCCACTGAGCCTCTGGCGGCTGCTGTCTTTCATTCACCCTCCTCAGATACTGGGGTCAGCAGCTCTCCACACCAGGGCCAGTTCTCCCTCCATCTTTACAAGTTTGCCATTCATTTGTTGAGCTACTATTATGTGTTGGGCACTTTTTTCAGCCACTGAGGATATGGGACAAAGTCCCAGTCTTCAAGGAGCTTCTATTGTAATAGGGAAAATAGACCAAAAAAAGTAAACCCATTTTTAAAATAGTATTTCAGGGCTGGGCGCAGTGGCTCACGCCTGTAATCCCAGCACGCTGGGGAGCCGAGGCGGGTGGATCATGAGGTCAGGAGATCGAGACCAGCCTGGCCAGCATGGTGATACCCTCGTCTCTACTAAAAGCACAAAAAATAGCCAGGCGTGGTGGTGTATGCCTGTAATCCCAGCTACTCGGGAGGCAGAGGCAGGAGAATCGCTTCAACCCGAGAGGCAGATGTTGCAGTGAGTGGAGATCTCGCCACTGCACTCCACCCTGGACAGCAGAGCGAGACTCCACCTCAAAAAAAAATATGTATGTATAGTATCATTTCAGAGAAGGATACGTGCACCAAGGAAAATCAGGCAAAGTAAGGGGACTGACGGCAGTTGCAACGAAGACCCAGGCAGAGCCTCCAAGGGGATTTGAGCAGAGGCCTGAGTGATGAGATGAGCTGGGAGTGCTGAGATCAGGGAGAGGACAGTCCAGGCAGAGGGAGGAGCAAGGGCCAAGTCCCTGAGGCAGGAATGAGATTGATTTCAGACGGTTGGGGAGTGAAGGAGATGGAGTTGGAGAGGGTGGCAGGGCTTGAGGGCATAGATGATAGGTTTTGGAATTAATCCAGGGAAAATGGGAGCTCATCAGAGTTTTAGGTTTAGAAGGATGTGATTTAATTTGCCCCTTATGCATATACAATTACTTAACAATTTTTTACATCAACTCCTTTTTTAATTCTTTTTTGAGACAAAAATAATGGAACGCTTCATGAATTCAGGTGTCACACTTGTACAGAGGTCATGCTAATCTTCTCGGAGTCATTCCAGTTTTAGTATATGTGCTGCTGAAGCTTGCATCCAGTCCTTCTTGTGTGTGTGACTGAGTTTCACTCTTGTCGCCCAGGCTGGAATGCAATGGCATCATCTTGGCTCACTGCAACCTCAGCCACCCAGGTTTAAGTGATTCTCCTGCCTCAGCCTCCAGAGTAGTTGGGATTACAGGCACATACCTCCGCGCCCGGCTAATTTCTGTATTTTTAGTAGAGACAGGGTTTCGCCATGTTAGTCAGGCTGGTCTCAAACTCCTGACTCAGGTGATCCACACCCCCTCGGCCTCCCAAAGTGCTGGGATTACAGGCATGAACCACTGCACCCAGCCACCCACTCCTTTTTTAAACCTAAGTTTATTTGAACCTAGAAATCTTCTGTCACTACCACATATCTCAAACCAATGCTACTTTAGTAACTGGAATATATCTATATAAAGAAATAAAACAGCAAAAGCAAAAATGTCATTAAACAGCCTGCCGTCCAAGCCTGAACTGGCTCTCTCTTCATTAAAAAGCGTTAGGTGGCCAGGTACGGTGGCTGACGCCTGTCATGCCAGCACTTTAGGAGGCCAGGGCAGCCAAGTTGCCTGAGTCCAGGAGTTCAAGAGCAGCCTGGGCAACATTGCAAGTCTCCATCTCTGCAAAAATAAAATGTTTTATAAAGTGTTAGGTGTTAAAGACGGAATGGCACCGCAATGAGACTTTCTCCTTAATGCAATCAGGAGTGAAACATTGGAAAAGGAATAATTTGTTTACTGCGTTATTCAATTCCATTTAATCTCATATCTTAAATTGTCTTTCTGTCTCAGACCTGATTTGAGAAGCATTTTGCTAGCTGGTGGAAAGATTTGATGGGCCCAGCCCACCCATTTAACCATGGAGAAACTGAGGCCTTGGAACAGGGTAAGGACTTACCCAAGGTCATGACAATTTCCTCCTTTGTAATTGGACTCACTCTGTGTCCCTCCCACCCAGTGCTAGCTGAAAATTCAGATGTGATGTAAACATTAGTCATCCTTATTGTAAAAAACGTTGTAACAACCACATTAGAAGGAATGCAAAGAGAGAAAAGAAGTCTCAGCCAGCACCTTCACACTGTTGGTTCTTGAAGGAGGAAGTTTTTGAGTCTGTGGCACATTATGGGCCTTCAGTCTCGCCCGCAGGAAGGTGGGTGTGCTGATGGGCGCCAGGCTAGCGTTGATCCACGCCTGTCAGGTGACTTTGAGACCAGCCTCGACGCCAGGCTCCGCCACGCCCGCCGTGACCTTGGGCAGGTTCCCAAACCTCTCTGAGGTAAAATGCGTGCGGCCATATGTCATCTTCAGCTTTTGCAGTCTAGGTAGATGCTAAAGCCTTCCCTGAAGATCTCCGTGGAACTTTTAGTCACCTGCGTCTGGCGGGGCTGCCTCAGCCCTAGCCATGTCAACATAACCTTGAAATTCAGTTCCGAGAAGCACTTGTGGGCTCGTAGACTCCGTGGCATCTCAAAGTGAAAGAGGAACCCAGCTCTGCCTCTTGTGGGTTCCTTACCCCCTAATCTGGAATGCCCTAGAAGCTCTTCTCAATTCCTGCTCCTGTGGTTTAATTTACTAGAATTGCTGCAACACACTCAGTGGTACGGGCAACAGAAAAGCATTGCCTCCACCGGGCTCAGTGGCTTGCGCCTGTAATCCCAGCACTTTGGGAGGTCAAGGTGGGCGGATCCCCTGAGGTCAGGAGTTTGAGACCAGCCTGGCCAACATGATGGAACCCCGTCTCCACTAAAAATACAAAAATTAGCCAGGTGTGGTGGTTGGTGCCTGAAATCTCAGCTACTTGGGAGGGTGAGGCAAGAGAATTGCTTGAACCCGTGCGGAGGAGGTTGCAGTGAGCTGAGATGACGCTACTGCACACCAACCTTCTCGACAGAGCAAGACGCCATCTCAAAAAAAAAAGAAATTTATTGTCTCAAAGCTCTGGAGGCTCAAAGTCCAACATCCAGGAGTGAGTGGCGCCGGCTCCTTCTGAGGGCTGGGAGGGGGAAGCGCTCTCTCCTGAGCTTCTGATGGCCATCTTGGGCGTTTCTTGACTTGTAGAAACATTGTCTCAGTCTCCGCCTTATCTTGAAATGGCGTTCTCTTTATGTGGATGTACCTGTGTTCAAATTTCCTCCTTCTGCGAAGACAACAGTCATATTGAATTGGGGCCTGCCCTCATGACCTCATGTTAACTTGATTACCTTGAGAAAGACCCTATTTCCAAATAAGGTCACATTCTGGGGTACTGGAAATGAGGACTGTTTTAAGAGGAGGGGAACAATTTAACAACTCATAGCAGTGCGTGTATGGTGTGTGTGTGTGTGTGTGTGTGTGTGTACAGGTATGTATGTGTGTGGTGTGTGTGTGTGTATGTACAGGTATGTATGTGTGTGGTGTATGTGTGTACCTGTATGCATGTGTGGTGTGTGTGTGTGTGTGTACAGGTATGTATGTGTGTGGTGTGTGTGTGTGTATGTACAGGTATGTATGTTTGTGGTGTATGTGTGTACCTGTATGCATGTGTGTGTGATGTGTGTATGGTGTGGAGGAATGGTGGGGGGGATGGAGAAAGAGGTGGGTCACTGCCTTACTTAACCTCTTCTTCCAGCCCACTCATCCTTTGGAGAGGTGCCAGTTCCATCTCTCAGGTCGTTTGGCAAAGACCTGGAAAGAGGTATCTTTCCATCGATTTCTTACTCCTGAGAACTCCTATTCATCCTCTAAAACCCTTCCCAATTGTCCCCTGTTCTTTGGAGTTAGTTATTCCCTCCTAACTCTGTTCTTTCCAGAGTATTTTGTTCCAAGCCTGAGGACAGCACTGATATCTGAGTGTAATAAACTACGAATTGTTGCCACAAGCTCAGTGGCTCAGGCCTCTGTATCCTCCACCAGGGAATGGGGCCTGGCCCAGAGCTTAGCTGAGAGAATGGGATGAAAAAGTGGTGTCTCCCTGACTGAGGGTTAAGATAGATGGGAATTCGAAAGGACTTTGAGCCACCTCAGAAGCATCATATGTGTGACTTGTGAAGAGGAGTAGGGGGCAGTCGTATGGGCTGACAGCTGAGAGTATAGGTCAGATGTAGAGAGGCCGGAAGCCTGGCTCCACCTCTTAGTAACTGTGGCTTTGGGCAAGTCATTTCATGCTGCGGAGCCTCCGTTTTCTCATCTGGAAAACTGGGCTTTCACAGGCTCCTCGTGGAGATGAAGAAGAGCGTGTGTGCTGTGTACATAAAGCTGGCGAATGCAGTGGCCATTCGGATGTTACCTCCCTTCCAGGGAACCCACGTTCATTTCCTGAATTTGAATTCCTGAATCCAGTGGGACTCTGAGCCACATGGGTCCCTGTGGCCATGGGCCACTGCCAGCCCCCAGCCATTAAGGACACAAGGTAGCCACGAAGCATCAGTCTGAACATCCCCGGTGGCTCCCCCAGCTTCTCTTTCAACCTGGATTTATTTAAAGAGAGGAGATGAGGGGTAGATGAGGAAGGGCCGTTGTTAGGATGGGCACAGGACATGTGTCTGGTGAGCCTGGCTGCCAGGGCCTGTCCCTGATGCCCCAAGGAGACTTTCTGGTTCCAGCCCGGCCTACACTCCCACCTGCTCGGGAGAGGGTGTGTTTCCTTCCATGGATGGATGCTGATGGTGTCTGATGGCTTCTGGATGTCTGATCTCGAGGGGTCCTTATCTTAGGGGGCTTTAGGCCACCCCGGAAAGATCTCAGCATCAGCCCCTGGAGCGGGGAGGATTTTCACCCCTTGCCCACACACAAGCTTTATTCACCCTAAAACTGGTGCTGCTGCAGCTCTGGAGACCTAGAACCAGGGCCCCTCCTGAGAGCCAGTGGGTGGGGACAGGCCCCCTGGAAAATCAGTCACAGCTCAGCAGTTTCAGCCTTCACTCCTCCTCCTCCCAGCCTGCAGAAATCTAGCCCTGCTTTTGCACAGAGGACCATGCTCTGGGGGATTCTATTGTTGAATTTCTTATCTTGAATGTCTAGCCTGGCTCACCTCCAGGCATCTGCTGGAGCTGTGCCCTCCCCCTGGATTGCCTTCTTACCTCTTTCCACTTGTTGAGGGTGCCTGAAGAGTAGAAAGAGTGAATCTGGGGAACAAATTCAAAACTGGATTTGAATTCTGGCTCTGTCAATGCCAGGCTATGTGACCCTGGGCTAGGAACTTAATTTCTCTGAACCTCTTTATCTGTAAAATGAGTTTCATAATGGCACCTCCTTACAAGGCAGTCATGAGGCAATGTCTGCAAAGCACTTGGCACAGGGAAAGTCCTCGGGAATGTGGATCTGCCCCCCTTACCCCAGTGAAATGCTCCTTGACTTTCGAGTCCTGGCCCAAAGGGCGCCTCCCCTGCAATATACCTTCCAGGACGCACTCGCCAGCCCCTGCCCCACTTACAGAGCAGCCCTCTCCCTCTTCCAGGTTCCTCAAGCAAGTTTCATGCCTCTGCACCTACCTCAGAGAGACATGATTAGAGTCAGTGCTTTTCTTCTTTTCTCTTTTTTTTTTTTTTGAAATGGAGCTTTTTGCTCTTGTTGCCCAGGCTGGAGTGCAGTGGCGCGATCTCAGCTCACCACAACCTCCGCCTCTGGGTTCAAGAGGGTCTCCTGCTTCAGCCTCCAGAGTAGCTGGAATTACAGACGCCTGCCCCCATGCCCAGCTAACTTTTGTATTTTTAGTAGAGACGGGGTTTCCCCATGTTGGCCAGGATGGTCTCGAACTCTTGAACTCGTGATTCACCCGCCTCAACCTCCCTAAGTGCTGGGATTACAGGCTTGAGCCACGGCACCCGGTGTCAAGCCAGCTCTTAACACCTGACCTCCAGGCTGGGCCATGGACTCTACTACCTTTACTTTCCATGGCAGAGTCCAGCGTGGGCCTGGCCCTGGGCATGGCGCAAAGAATGCTGGGGGAGGTAAAGTGAGCTATAGGGACTTCCATTGATAATAAGAGTAACTAGAATTTGTTGAGCATTTGCTGCACCCCCTCGGGAGTTTATCAGAGGCCAGGAGACCCTCTTTCTGGGTTCAGATCCCTGCTCTGTTTCTTAGGGGCTTTAGAGTCCCAGAAAGTTCCTTGTTTCTTGAATCCTACATTCCTCCACCTGCACAGTGGTGATGATAACAGTGCCTACTTCTGAGCATTGTTAAGGAGATTCAAGGATTTAAAACTATAAAAACCCATGGCTTTCTCACCCGGAGACGAGCACAAGAATCATTGGCAGGTGCATTGATCTGACTCGGACAATTTACAAAGGTTTTTCATATATGCTGTTTTTAAAAAAATTTTTGTTTTTATTTTGTTTTGTTTTGTTTTATTTTCCTAAAATTGTATTTAGTAAAAATAGCACAGAATTTAGAAAATACAAAAAGAAGAAAATTTTTAAAATTTACCCGTAGCTACCTTCAAAAGTAACTGTTGTTACTAACCTCTTATAGAATCTTCTAGACATTTTATTAGAGAGAACTATTGCAAACACACAGAAATGCACTGAGAATGGGATTTGTTTGTTTGTTGGTTTTTGAGATGGAGTCTTGTACTGTCATCCAGGCTGAAGTACAGTGGTGTGATCTTTTTTTTTTAGCAGAGTTTCACTGTTTTTGTCCAGGCTGGAGTGCAATGGCACGATGTCAGCTCAGGGCAACCTCCGCCTCCCAGGTTCAAGTGATTCTCCTGCCTCAGCCTCCCAAAGTGCTGGGATTACAGACATGGGCCACTGCGCCCGGCTAGTGGTGCGATCTCAGCTCACTGCAACCTCCATCTCCTGTCAAGTAGCTTCAGCCTCCTGAGTAGCTGGGATTACAGGCGCCTGCCACCACACCCGGCTAATTCTTGTATTTTCAGTAGAGATGGGATTTCACCATGTTGGCCAGGCTGGTCTTGAACTCCTGACCTCAAGTGATCAGCCCGCCTCGACCTCCCAAAGTGTTGAGATTACAGGTGTGAGCCACTGCTTCTGGCCTGAGAACATTTTAATGAACCCAATGCATCCTCACCACCCAGACTTAGAAAATGTTTATACTTTTGCCGTAATTGCTCAGATCTATATTAATAAGAAAGAAAACTGGCTGAAAGAAAGAACACGCATTCCCAAGTGTGGTGTGTGTACCCTTTTCTTCCATGTTTTTATGCTTTTATTACACAAAAAATGTCACCATACACAATGGATGGTGTTGAGACACATACTATATTTTATATAAATTGTACCCTACTGGACATATTGTTCTACAAACTTTCTCATTGTTTTCAAAATCTAACCAGTGGATAGATATGCATCTAGTTCTTTCCTTCAACTGACTAATCCAGTAGATGAGACAATACAGTCTGTTTATTTCCAGATGATGAACTGTTAGATTGCTTCTAATTTTCTTCCGTTACAAACAGTTCTGCAGTCAATATCCCTGCACATGTCTGCATGTGAACATTTTTTTCTATCATTTGTACATAAGGATATAGCTTTCAGATCAAGGTGTGAGTCTCCTGAAATCCATGCGGTACCATCGGCCATTTTTCTATGCACTATATTTATAAGGCTATGATCATCCTGAAAGTGTTGTTTGCAATTTGTTTTCTCCATCTACAATACATATATGCACACGTATTCATCTTTCACATATTTGCCTGTGTAGTCATTGATTCCACGAGGTCTTTGGTATTTGCTCTGGGTCAGGTATTGGGGGTTTTTTTTGTGTGTGATCTTACCTTAGCCCTGTGAGGTTTTCGTTTCATTTTGTTTTGGTTTTGGAGATAGAATCTCACCTTGCTGCTCAGACTGGAGCGGAGTGATGATCATAGCTCACTGCAACCTCAAACTCCGGGGCTCAAGTGATCCTCTTGGCTCAGCCTCCCCAGTAGCTAGGACTATAAGCATGTACCACCATGACTGGCTAATTTATTTATTTATTTATATATTGCTATTTATTTATTCACACACACACACACACACACACACACACATAGCGAGAGAGAGAGAGAGAGAAAGAGAGACAGGGTCTCACTCTGTTGCCCAGGCTGGAGTGCAGTGGCATGATTTTGGCTCATGGCAGCCTCAACCTCCTTGGCCCAAGTGATCCTCCAACCTCAGCCTCTTGAGTAGCTGGGGCCACAGGAGCACACCACCATGCCCAGCTAATTTTTTGCAGTTTTGGTAGAGATGGGATTTTGCCATGTTGCCCAAGCTGGTCTCAAACTCCTGTGCTCAAGCAATCCACCCACGTTGGCCTCCCAAAGTGCTGGGATTACAGGCATGAGCCACTGCGCCGAGCCTCGTTTTTTAATTTTTAAATTTATTTTGTAGAGACAGGGTCTCACTAGGTTGCCTAGGCTGGTCTCAAACTCCTGGCCTCAAGCGATCCTCCTGTCTCAGCCATTGAAAGTGCTGGGATTACAGGCGTGAACCACTGTGCCAGGCTTGTGAGGCTTTTTTGATAACTGAGGTAAGGGGGGCAAATTGGGCATATGAAGAGATTCATCAAGGTCACACTATAGTAAGGAGGAAGCCGAGTTTCTAACACAGGCTTGTTTAATTTCAATTCAGTGCTCCTTCCAATGCTTATGATGTGGTAGATGTTTTTTTCCCAACCAAGACCTACTGAACAGAAATTCTAAAAGAGGGACCTGAGGATGGGGCGCCATGGCTCACTCCTGTAATCCCAGCACTTTGGGAGGCCAAGGTAGGCAGATCACCTGAGGTCAGGAGTTCAAGACCAGCCTGGCTGACATGACAAAATCCCGTGTCCATTAAAAATACAAGAATTAGCTGGGCATGGTGGCGTGGGCGCCTATAATCCCGGCTACTCGGGAGGCTGAGGCAGGAGAATCACTTGAATCTGGGAGGCAGAGGTTTCAGTGAGCCGAGATCGCACCACTGCACTCCATCCAGCCTGGGCAACAGAGTGAGACTTCATCTCAAAAGCAAATAAATAAAATTAAAATAAATAAATAAATAAAAGAGGGTCTGAACATTCTCTCCTCCTCTCAGTGGTCTACAGTCTGGCGGGGGAGCAAGAAGACGGGGCTGGTGAAATGCCAGTGTTTCTGGCCTGCTGGGCTCTCTTGGAGCCAAATCCCTACTCTTATCCCATGGGATTTCACTGAGCTGCTCACAACCCTCCATGAGACTTTCTCATCTTACCGTCTGGTAGCTGGAAGGAAGGCGCCGTCTGGCACGGGAGCCTGAGCAAGCCTTGGAACCAGGACCCCAGGAGCCTTTTCTGTTAGAGGAACTCTTGTTACCACAGCAACCGCAGCCCACATCTCCTCTCTAGAAACACTGGATGTTTGCAGAGCCAGGGAAGGAAGCAGCCAAGTTGTGAGTCTGCAGCAGCTCTGATAAGGTTCACAAGAAAGGCAAGGAGTGAGGTGAGAGCGCAGCCTTCAGAGAACCAGAATCACCCCCTTGCAGAAAAGAAGGCTAAGGGGCTGTCAGAGTCACCTTTCAGCCTGGGATGCAATGTAGAATCAATAGCCAGCTGCCGCCCCAGAGCCACCAAGGACTAAACAAGAGAAAGGGGATGAAAGCCTCAGGTTGGGGAATACTAACAGCAGCTGCCATAGACCTCGTCCTGAGCATTTCACGTAGCTCACCCATGCGTGCACTCTTGGGGTCTGGCTCATTTATCATGCCCAGCGCCAGGTTAAAGACGAAACCTAGCTGGGCTCAGTGACTTTCCCTTGGTCACACAGCCAGTGATCCACAGAGATGGGTTTAGATCACTATCTGTCCCCGGAGTCCCTGTCTAAATCATGAAGGACGAGTTTCCCAAGAATGGAGGCTGTTACATGGATGAATTGGTGCCGGGGATCGCCTACTCCCTCCATCATCCCGCTCACACTCACTGCCCTCGTATCACACCTGCTGCAGCTCCAGAGTGCGCAGCCAGTTCAGCAGACGTTAATGGAATTGAACTCAGGCCGGCAAGAGACTCATTTCTCAGCTTTCAGGAGAATGTGGTTCACACGCTCTCGCTTTCTTGGGAGAGAAAGAGGGGGAGTCTCAGCCACTGGCCATACCCCAAAGCCTATTAAGTTGTGCTGACCTTATCTTTAAGCTTCCTTACAGAGGAGAGTGTGAAATGTTGTCCTTTACTTCCCCTTGGATTTGGTGGCAGAGAGGAGGGGAGATGAAATCTGGGCGTGCGTGGAAGGACCCACGCAGGTGAACATCCTCTGTTTTGTGACATGGGGGGACAAAAGAAAGGTAAAAGGGCTGAATTTCTTTGACCTGAGCGACTGCAGTCCTCTGGGGCTGGGACTCTCTGAGCCTTTACTGCCACCTCTCTCTGTCAGTTGGGCAAACTGTTTTGTGTCCCCAAGACCTGCTTAGGTGTAACCGGGGAGTGTGAAAACAGACCAGAATCCTGTAACATAATACCAAGTGATACCCTCCCTCCCAAGGAAGTGAGAGGCATGAGCCACGTTCTCCTGAAAGCTGAGAAATGAGTTTATTACCCTTCTATGTTCCGTTTCATTAACATTTGCTGAACTGGTTCCACGTGCTAGGAACTGGGACTGGTATTCAAGAGCTAAGTGTATGTGTAAAATAAAAGCAAAGCACCAAACTGCTGACTTTCCTTTGGGCACCAGGGGAGAGGAGTCACGCTAGCCTTCCTGGCCTTGGAGAGCCAAGTGGGTATAAGCTGATGGAGTCACTGCATCAGTCACCTGAGCAGGCTAGGACAGCACTGTGTGACTGAGCCCACCATAGCTTCAGTTTCTTGACAAAGGAAACTCAGCCCAACTGGGTGTCACAACCTCTCCAAGTCTTCTCAAAGGTCAAACATAATTATGCCCTCCCAATTGAATTATGTTACTTGTATGAGCCAGTGTACCTGTCTTTTTTTTTTTTTTTTTTTGAGATGGAGTCTTGCTCTGTCACCCAGGCTGGAGTGCAGTGGTACAATCTCAGCTCACTGCAACCTCCTCCTCCCAGATTCAAGCGATTCTCCTGTCTCAGCTTCCCAAGTGGCTGGGATTACAGGCCACCATGTTCAGCTAAGTTTTGTATTTTTAGTAGAGACTGGATTTCACCATGTTGGCCAGGCTGGTCTCGAACTCCTGACCTCAGGTAGTCTACCCACCTCAGCCTCCCAAAGTGCTGGGATTACAAGTGTGAGCCACCCTGCCTGGCCGGCCTCTTTCTAATTTTAATGGAATTACAGGCATCCTTCTTTCTAGTTGTTTTATTGATTGCTCACCATTAACAATATCAAGGGCATTTCTAAAAAGAAAATAGTCCTACAGTTCAGGCACACTCCCCCTCAGGGCTTCCTCCCCTGAATTCATCAGCCCTCCTCTTCCAATTGGCCAGTGTGTCCTCAGGCCCTAGACGGTGCTGGAGCGTTATTCGAGAGCAAGTGAGGAAGAGGCGGGGACAGTGCGAGGCGAGACTACCAAGTCTCATCTTGTCCCTGCTGTGAGGGCTGTGGGATGACAGATGCCACCAGGACCCCATGCTCTGGAGAAGGAAGGTCTCCTCATTGCTGCTTATCTTTGGAGTCTGGGGTCTTTGGGGAAATGAGTCCCTGGGTCTTGCATTCTGCGTTGTGTCACCGTTGCGGGGGAAGGGTGGGTTATCATTTCTAAACTCAGGGCTGCTTGACCTTTGCAGAGGAGAAAGGAGTTTGGAAAGCCTCTGGGGTTGTCAGAACTTCCTGCCTCTTGCCCTTGGCATGATCACCAAAGCAGAAATCAGGATGTTGGATTCCAACCCTGGGCAGTGGCGTGGTTAAGAATGTGGTCTCTGCAAGCAGACAGCCTGGGTTCAAATCCCAGCTCGGCCATTTGCTAGCTGTGTAATCTTAGGCAAATTACTAAACCTCTCTGTGCCTCCATTCCCCCATCTCGTGGTCTTGCTGTGAGAATTAAATCATACTGAATAAATGTCAGCCATTACTGCTGAGCTGTGCCAGATTTGTGATGGGTGCTCGCCATGCCTTGGGGCCTCCCCTTTCCCTGTCAGAGCAGTGGAAAGCATCACAACATTCTTCCCTTATCTCCCTGCATGCTGGACCCCAGTTGCCCAAGATGGCTAACTGCTCCCTTCAGTGCGAGTTGGGAGTAGAAAACTAGGAGTCCATCTGGCTGCTTCTCAAATGTCCCCCTGCAAACCAGGAACACCAGTCCAGCTGCCTGGGCAGTGGGCCAGGGGCAGGTGAGTGTTTCTGGATAGCTCTCTGAACTGGTCCTGCTCCACTTGAATACCTGGAGCCTGAGCCAGGGCCTCAGGAGATACGTGTACGTGTAAAATAATCCAGCCAGGGTTCACGTAGCATTTGCCATCACTGCTCAGGACACAGAAGGCCAGTCTTCACACACAAGATGCATGGTGGTCTGCAGGTCAGCAGGACACGTGCCTCTCCCAAGGTTCGGGGTCACTAGTCATAGGGGCCTGGTGCCAGTCTTGCAGGGGGACACCCCCTGCCCTGTCCTGGCAGTGCTCCAGAGCAGCAGCGGGGCTAACTGGGAGGTCACTGCACTGGGAGTCTGAACTCCCCACCCATGGGCCTTGGTGATACACTTCCCTTGGGCCTCAGATTTTGCAATAATTCAGCCAAATCATTGGCCTGGGAAATGGTAATAACCACATGCGCATAATCCCAACAGCTGACAAAATACTTGCAGACAAAAAGCCTTCTGAGAGAAGCATTTTTAACTCGAGTTTATGATGAGAGTCTAAGGTTCAGACTGGCAAAGTGACTGGCCCAAGGTCACTTCGCTAATAAGGAACAGAGCTGGACTCCAGCCCAAGCCTTCGGATGCAAGGCCCATGTTCTTCCCCCATACAGCGCGGTCTGATGTCAATATGTGAGCCACATTTATCATTTTAAATTGTTGGCTGGGCGAAGTGGCTCACACCTGTAATCCCAGCACTTTGAGAGGCCAAGGCAGGCGGATCACCTGAGGTCAGGAGTTCAAGACTACCCTGGCCAACATGGTGAAACCCCATCTCTACTAAAAATATTTTAAAAACTAACTAGGCACGGTGATGCATGCTTGTAATCCCAGCTGCTCAGGGGGCTGAGTTAGGAGAATCACTTGAACCCGAGAGGCAGAGGTTGCAGTGAGCCCAAGATGGCAGCACTGCCCTCCAGCCTGGGTGGTAGAGTGAGACTATGTCTAAAAATAAATCAATAAAATAAAAGATAAATAAATTTTTTAGCAGCTGCATTTTTTCAAAAAAGTAAAGAGAAACAGATGGATTTACTTTAATAATATATGTATTTAACCGAATATATCCAAAATATCATTTCCACATGATGTCAATAAAAAAAAATATTACCAGGCAGGGTGGCTCACGCTTGTAATCCTAGCACTTTGGGAGGCTGAGGCAGGCGGATCATGAGGTCAGGAGACCAAGACCATCTGGCCAACATGGTGAAACTCCATCTCTACTGAAATAGAAAAACATTAGCCAGGCATGGTGGCATGTGCCTGTAGTTCCAGCTACTTGAGAGGCTGAGGCAGGGGAATCACTTGAACCCGGGCAGCGGAGGATGCGGTGAGCTGAGATCGTGCCACTGTGCTACAACCTGGGCAACAGAGCAAGACTCCATCTCAAAATATAAATTATTAATGAGATGCTTTACATTCTTTCATCTTACTAAGTCATCGAAACAGAACTTGTGATCCACACTTAAAGCATGTCTCAATTTGAACACTAAAATTCCATCAGAAATATTCAATCTGTATTTAGATTTCATACTAGTTACAACTGAAAAAGGAGGGTCTAACTTGCTCCAACCATCTAAAAAGGTTTTCCAATGATTGAATTAAGTATGCCTTTAAAATTAAATGGAAAACATTTTGTAAATCAAATAGAAATGAATTGAATTAAATGAAATGAAATTTTGAGTTTCTCTTTGGCACGAACCCTGTTTCAAGTGCTCAGCAGCTACACGTGGCTGGTGGCTATTGCATTGGACGGCACAGCAGCATATGATTCTCTCTCTGAGTTGCACTGAGTGATCTCTAAGCCCTTCAAATGTACACTCCTCCCCTGCGTTTATACATGTGAGTGCTTTGTGTGCCATGGACCCACTTCTGTGATGACAAACGGAGTAGGTAGGACAGATTTCCCGTCTATATTGACAGCATAAAAACAGCGCACTGTGGTACTTAACAGGGTGATGTCTAGAGCCAGACTGTCCAGGTTCAAATCTTGCTTTGATTACTGACCAGCTGGGTGACCTTGGGTGATTCACCTAAGCTCTCTGTGCCCCAGCTTTCTCAGTGATGACACTGGGATGATGATGTTAATAATATGTACCTCACCGGTAGTTGTAAGGATTTGATACCACGTGTAAAGCACACAGGTAGTAGCTATCATCTATGGGGCATACAGAATGTGCTCAATAGATGTTGTCTTTCATTACACATTTTATCTAATTATAATCAAAGAATGTAAGGATTGGCCGAGAGCAAAATCTCATCAATCTGTCATTATCCAAGTGAGAAAACGGGGCCAGGAAAGGAAAGAACTCTCCAAGGTCATGTAGCAAGTTAATGACAGAAATCAACCCTCATCTCCTGATGCCCAGCCCAGTGACCCCTCCCCGTCCACTGTGCCCCCAACAATGCTGACATTTTTCCAGAAGAAACACCCCGACCTGCCAGACACAGGAGCTCTTTATTTCTTCCCTGGGAATGAGTACGGCTTTAGCTGACGTGGCCACGCTGTCTGCACAGGGGCTCTCTGCAGGCTTCGTGAGCAGGGGCACGGGTAGTCAACATGAAAGCTCACTGTATTAGTACTTCAAGCTAGCCCACATGTTCCCCCAGGAAAAAAACCCTGTGTATTCATTGGGGGACCTTTACTTTTTGTTTGATATAGAACATTTGAAAAAATTAGAACAACACAAAGCAGAAAGAAAATAGGAAAATAGGCTGGGCGTGGTGGCTCACGCCTATAATCCCAGCACTTTGGGAGGCCTAGGCGGGTAGATCACTTGAGGTCAGGAGTTTGAGAGCTGCCTGGCCAATATGGTGAAACCCCATCTCTATTAAATATATATACATAATAAATTTATATTATATATATATAAATTAGGCAGGCAGGGTGGTGCATGCCTATAGTCCCAGCTACTCGGGTGGCTGAGGCAGGAGACTTGCTTGAAACTGGGAGGCAGAGGTTGCAGTGAGCCAAGATTGTGCCACTGCACTCCAGGCTGGGAGACAGAGCGAGACAGAAAGAAAGGAAAGACAGAAAGAGAGAGAGAGAGAGGAAAAAAAAGAAAGAAAGGAAAGGAAGGAAGAGAGGGAGGGAGGGAAGGAGAGATAAAAACATATTAGTACCATGTGGGCATGTATATTTTTTTCCTATGATCTTTTCTTCTATAGTAGAGATTAAAGTTTATTTATTGATGTTCTTTTAGCATCTCTTCTGGGCAAGGCACTGCGCAAGATACCAGATATATGGGGGTGAAAATAGATTCAGTTCCTGCCCATGTGATGCTTAGAATCTAGTGGGCCAATGATCTTCAAACAGTTCATGACCAGAACTGCTATGTAATTAAATGTGGCTGGGCCCACAAGAAAATAAATCTCAGGATGCAGTGAGAGGACAGAATGGGGCATTGAACTCGGGCTCCCTCTGGGTCCTGGAAGACCTCCAGAAGCTTAAAACCTGGCTGGGGGTGAGGATGGGGGCCGGAGGGGAGAGCACAACCATTTTTCTAGCATAAGTCGGTATTCTACTTCTGCCACTTAACATTGTGGCATAAACTTACCCCCACGTCATTAAATACTCCCTATAAATTTCTTTTGGCAAATATTTCTAATGTGCTATATTTTTCTAACCAACCCTCCAATCACCTGTTGACAACCCAGTTGTCTCCAGTTTGAATTTTGTGTGTGTGTGGGTTATTTGTTTGTTTTTATTATACTATCAGAAACAGCACAGGGTTGGGAGTGGTGGCTCACACTTGTAATCCCAACACTTTGGGAGGCTGCAGTGGGCGGATCACCTGAAGCCAGGAGTTCGATATCAGCCTGGCCAATGTGGTGAAACCCCATCTCTACTAGAAATACAAAGAAAAATATTTGCCAGGCGTGGTGATGGGTGCCTGTAACCCCAGCTACTCGGGAGCTGAGACATGGGAATCACTTGAACCTAGAAGTGAGCGGAGATTGCACCACTGCATTCCAGCTCGGACAAAAGAGCGAGAGTGAGACTCTATCTCAAAAAAAAAAAAAAGAAAGAAAAAGAAAAAGAAACAGCACATCACAGCATTCTGGGGCTCAAATGGGTGGAAAAAGGAATCTAGAACCATCTGGTTCCAAAGCATGACTTTAATCTCCATGGAGTCTGGTACTTGAGATAGTTTTCTTTAGGATAGCTTCCCAGATACGGAATTACTGGATTGAAAGGGCTTGGTTTGCTGTCGTTGTTCAGGCTGTTGACATCTGTGTTTATAGACACTTTCTGCTGTTTTTTTAAACTGTACTCCTAGCAGGTGACACATGCGCCAAGCCTCACTGTTTATAGATTCCGCCTCCACGTTTCCATCGTCCCTTTCCACCCTGCCTCCAGCTCTGTACAGCATCTCTTCATCCATCATCCACTCAACTAGCGTTCAGGATGCAACCAGGTTTTCCTCAGCACATCCGACAGAGCCGGAGGACAGAGAGAACCCTCAGCTGTCACTGGCGTTTCCCTGACACTGGTCACTGGGCATGGCCAGGGCAGTATTTGGGAAGTTCCTTGTTGTTCCTGGAAGTTTCCCCATCAGGCTTGCTCTGACACTGCGTCGGCCAGCGGGAGGCTCAGCTCTCTTTCGATGTCTAAGCCTCCTTTCTCCTCAAGTCCCTCACCTCTCAGATGCCCGTGGGACACCCCAAGGGCCTGGGTGACACAAAGGAGTATCAGTATCACTGTCCCATTTTCTCAGATTCCAGGCAAGGAGGCATTTTGGTGCCTTCGTTCTTCCTGTGCTTACAGTGTCCTCCACCGCCCGTCCCACTGGAGTCTTGTTCGGATTACCCCAGCAGAGGCCCTGTCCCACTCGGGGGCTTCTGCTTGGGACTGGCCTGAAAAAGCTGCCTCCTTCCTGGGCTGCGGTCTGCGCTCCCAACCTCTGTCTTCTCCTATTCTGAAACCAACCACTCCCCTCCATCCCTTCCTGGTCTTGTTCCATCACTTTCCAGAATTTGGGGCACAACTAGAGATGATTTTCAGGGGCACACAGTGTAACTTCAGGTGGCAAATGAACTTAGCATTAAATCACACCGAATCGCATGGCAAAACAATTTTAAATAACTATTATTTTTCAATGTTCTGTCATTCCTTCTGATCCTATCAGATAGTCTAATGATGATGTGTCTTTTAGCATCTCTGACGTGGGTTTATTTTTAGTATGCTTATTTTTACAATTACCTTCTATTTTAGGCAAGGCATATAAATTGTCCCTTTAGGTTTTAATATCTTCTAATTTTTTTCATATCAACATACATACCTAATTTTACATATGTAGAATCATATCATACATGATTTTTTTTTTTTTGAGACAGAGTCTCACTCTGTCACCCAGAGTGGAGCACAGTGACGCGATCTCAGCTCACTGCAGCCTTCGGCTCCAGGGTTCAAGCAACTTTCCTGCCTCAGCCTCCTGAGTAGCTGGGACTACAGGTGCGCCCCACCATGCCAGGCTAATTTTTTTGTATTTTTAGTAAAGACAGAGTTTCACCATGTTAGTCAGGCTGGTCTTGAACTCCCGACCTCAGGTGATCTGCCCTCCTCAGCCTCCCAAAGTGCTGGGATTACAGGCGTGAGCCACCGTGCTCGGCCACGTGATTTTTAAAGCACAGCCTTTTACCTTCTCTGCTTGCTTTTCCTCCCCCGCATCTTCCACGGCTGTGCCTGTGTCCCACGACCAGCTACGTAATTTTCAGGGACCGGCGCAAAATGAAGATGCAGGGTCTTTGATTCAACAAATTATGAGGAATTTCAAGACGGCAACAGCAGAGCATTTGAGCAAGTGTGGGTCCTTCTAAGCATAGGGCCCTGCATGCAGTCTACCACCCATGGAGCTGGCCCTGCTCGACCCCTTCCCCGAAAGCCCACCCTTTTAATTTTTCCATTTTGATCATCTGCTGTGTGTTCATCCACACTTATCTTCACATTCTTGTAATCATACCAGTTCACAGAGGGGGTCTTCTGGCTTTGTTTTACAAAAATTGTATCATATTACATTTTCTTCTCTGCATCTTGCTTTTCCTACTCAACACAGCTTGGAAATCCTGCCAACCCATCTGGGTCTATTTCATTCTTTATAAAGGCTACATAAGATGCCACGCTGTAAGTGGACCAGAATTGATTCAGCAGTTTCCTCTGTGAATGGGCATTCACTCTGTTTATGAGTTTTTGCCATTCAAAAATCTGTAATCAGCCAGGCACGGTGGCTCATGCCTGTAATCCCAGTACTTTGGGAGGCTGAGGTGGGCAGATTGCTTGAGCTCAGGAATTCGAGACCAGCCTGGGCAACATGGTAAAACCCCGTATTTACAAAAGATATACAAAAATTAGCTGGCATTGTGGCGAGCGCCTGCAGTCTTAGCTGCTTGGGAGATGGAGGTGTAAGAATCGCTTGAACCCAGGAGGTGGAGGTTGCAGTGAGCTGAGATCATGCCACTGCACTCCAGCCCAGGCGACAGAGCGAGACTGTCTCAAAAAAAAAAAAGTGATTATGATGTCTGAGAAACACTGATCGTGCATTCGGCCCTTTGTGAAACGAGGCCTGGATGGAAAGACAATTCAAGGTAATTTCTGCTTTTGTTCCTGCAGCACAGAAGTCAGAGAACACAGAAACCAGGTTCTCTTCTTGGGATAGGGGATGGGTGAATGCTTGACACAAAAATAAAGCCCTCGAGCATATCTGCTTTTGACAAACTGCATTGGGGCTGGCAGCTGCTGCTCACTCTTTCATTCAGTCAGTTAGTCAACAAACACTCCCTTGGACACCGTGGGGGACACAGGGCTGACCCAGCCTTGGGCCCTGCCTGCTAGGGTTTTCTGACCTAGGAGAACACATTTGTGTCTTTATGCACGAGAAAGTGATTATCCAGTCCCAGAGAGAGAGATGATACAGAACTGAGCTAAAGCCCCCCTCCAACACACACACACATCACACCACACACACACACGGTCACAATCATATATGCACACAGTCACTCACACATACATGCACACACCTCACAATTATACACACTGCAGCCATCCTTCAATCCCCCCTCCCCCACCCCATGTAGTGACATTGAAAACTACGCTGGAGCACTGGGACCGTTGCTGTGGGAACCGGGATTCTGAAATCCTAACCTGTGGGCATCTGAAGCCGCAGAGTCTGTGCTCTGAATCTGGAGTCATTTCCCCTTCAGGGGGTCAGGCCGGGCAGACAGCCAGCGAGTTAGCGAGGATGGCAATTAGAGGGCTGATGACCTTCTGCCTGATGGTGGAGAGACCCACACGGTTTCCTGGAGAGGGCTGTGTCTGCCAGGGTGTGCACGCACACACGCACATGCTCAGGCGCAGGAGGTGAGTCCGTGGAATCTGCTCTGGTGAAGCTCCAGGAATGTGTAACGGTCATGTCCGAGTCTTCAGCCTCTGCATCTATCAGGCCAGGCTAGGCAAGGCTATAGTAACAAGGACACCCCAAAATCTTCATGGTTTCACATGATAAAGGCTTACTTCTTACTCACACAAAAATCCAAGCTGGGTCAACAGCCCCTTTTCTCTTGCAGTTCATCCGCAACACAGAGCCTCTAATATCCTTCAACAGGGAAGACGTAAATGGAAAAGGCTTACTGCCTCTTACCTGCCTTGTCTCAAAAGTGAGCACAGGTCGGGCGTGGTTGCTCACGCCTGTAATCCCAGCACTTTGGGAGGCCGAGGCAGGCAGATCACGAAGTCAGGAGATTGAGACCATCCTGACCAACACGGTGAAACCTTGCCTTTACTAAAATACAAAAAAATTGGCCTGGCATGGTGGTGGGCACCTGTAGTGCCAGCTACCTGGGAGGCTGAGGCAGGAGAATCGCTTGAACACAGGAGGCAGAGATTGCCATGAGCCGAGATCGCTGCACTCCAGCCTGGCAACAGAGCAAGACTCCGTCTCAAAAAAAAAAAAAAAAAAATTGAGCACACGTCTTCTGCCCAGATTTCAACCAGCCCAACCTCAGTGCAAGAGAAACCAGAAAATGCAGAGGAGTTCATAGGCAAGCACAAGAGACCCTGTCCCAGAGCCTCCCTCTGTGCTTTGCAAGCCCAACATCCCAGCCCAGAGAGGAGCCAAGTCCTTGGAGACAGTTTAAATCCTGTCTCGGCAGCTTGCTCACTGGGTAGCCTCAGGCCACGCATCAGTCAGGGTCCCACCGGGAAACAGATGGCACACCTAGAATACGAATTTCAAGGGGATGCATTTACAGAAGAACTATTTACAAAAGGCAATGCAGTAAGTAGAATCTAGGAGCATCTTCTGGCCAAAGGAGACACAACTAGGGAGTGATCAGTGGGTCCCAGTAGGAGACAGTCAGTGAGAGGTAACCTTGAATAAACAATGTCCTTCACAGGAGGGACACAGCCTGCCCGAGGGGCCTCACAGGGAGGGGCCAGAGGAATCAGCGTCACATCTTCGCTCTCCTCGCTGCTTCCTGTCTCTGCTAGGGTTCCCCACTGGCTAAATTCGACAGAAGCCATAAGACCCAGGAAGACACTGGTTAATACAAACAGGTTAGCCTCCCAGGGCAGAATGGATAGTAGCTCCGGTGGAACAAATGGACACTATTTGGCAGGGACAACTGATTTTTGTTATGGGAGCCTCCTTTTCCTAATCTGTAAAATAAGAATGCTAATACCTGCCTCATTGCATCGTTGAAAGTAAACAGAATAATATATGCAAATACCTGGCACAGAATAGGCCCTTAGTGAATGCTAGTTTCTCAGTGTCTGAAAGCACTTTGCAGTCCAGTGGTTCCCAGCCCAGGATGTACCAACTATTCTAAAGTCTGGTATGAAATTCTCAACAAATTCTACAAATTTTTTTTTCTAAATCACTTCCACTTTTGAGCTTCTTCTGTATGTCACGTATTTCATAGTTTGTCTCATTTCAGCCTCATGATATTTTCCTGTGTCATGGCTAACAAATTGGAACTGGCACAGAAAGATTAAGTCACCCATTCATGGTCACGAAGCCAGTCTGTGGGTATGGCCCCAATGCCCACTGCTAGTCCTCCCTGTTCTACTCTGATTTCTGAAGATGTGTGTGCAATGAATAGATAAAGCCGAGGATCCTGAAATGCCGGTGTTTGAGAACTTTCCCTACCAGGAAGGGAGGCAAATGCAAATGCACCCAAAGCTGAGGACCATGTCTTTCCAAAGGCCTCATATAGCCACCACAGGCTCCAGGAAGCGCCCCCTACTCATCAGGGTGCCTCTGTGGCCTCCACACCTGAACTCACTCACCCATTGTGCTGCTGCTGGTTAATTTCAGGTCATCCGTCTCCAGCTCCATCTGACCGGCTCAGCACCAGCAGTGCAGAGAGTGAGCTCTGGGAGCCAGGTAAGCAAACATTCTCTCTGGGGGTCTATGGTCAGCTTTCTGTAGGTGGTCCCCTAGGGTAATAAAGAAGGGCAATGGACGTTTAGGGTACCAGGGAGGCTCCCTGACTCCAGACAACACTTCTTCCTGACTCATCACCTGAGGTTCCACTATTAATTCACTTTGAGATCTTAAAACTACCATTTTTGAGAGCCTACTGATAAGTCACATACAGATGGTCAGGCATGGCTGGAGCATTTTTTTTTTTTAATTCAGTCCCCGTAGAGACTGCCAAAAATCGCCAATGCTGACTATATTTCAAGTCGTCATGGCGGGGTATTGGGAAAAGTGTTCAATTAGCAATAATCGCGCCTCAGGTAAACCTCATTGGCTGTGATACTGCCACTGCGCAAAGCTTGACTGGACCATTTTAAGGGGATTTGTTGAGAACAAGCTAAAGAGCTCTTGGTGGGGGTGGCAGGGTTCCACCAGATGGGTCCTTGATTTACTCAACAGACATTTTTGTTAAGGAACTACTCTGTGCAAAGCTGTATGCTAGCACTGGGGGTGCAATCCTGGGCCAAAAGCGGCCGGTGGTTCCCAAAGAAGGGGTTCTGGGGAAGTGAGAACCACCATCAACTGAAGCAACCCATCATGAACCCCACAGCCAGCCCCTTGCCAATCCTCCGGGATTCTCTGGTCACTGTGACAGCTGCGAGGACCTCATTGGCTTTCTCCTCAGAGGAGGAGAAAGGAGGGGGGAGGGGGAAGGGGGAGGGGAAGGAGGGAGGGGAAGGAGGGAGGGGGAGGGGAGGGGGAGGGGGAGGGGAGGGGGAGGGGGAGGGATGCACCCACAGAACTCTCCCAGAACTCTCCCTTTCTTTCACAAAAAGGTGCCTCTGGAGACAGGAGCAAGTGAGGAGGATTTGTGGGGACTGGACCCCGGTTGTCTGTCACTCGTCTTAACCTCTAGAGTCACTCCTGAGCCCCACCTGCTCCTGACTCTAAGGAGAACCACAGGGTCGGGCCCAGGGGTGGGGCTGGGGACCAAGTGCAGGGATGGAGTCTAGAGGCCACATCCAGATCAAGGCGGGCT
The DNA here is from genome assembly GCF_030222135.1 of Aotus nancymaae. Classification (NCBI taxonomy): domain Eukaryota; kingdom Metazoa; phylum Chordata; class Mammalia; order Primates; family Aotidae; genus Aotus; species Aotus nancymaae. The sequence continues at coordinate 9,683,248 of NW_026988473.1, read as the reverse complement.
CAGGATGAGCCAGCCCAACTCCATTTTGCAGATTGGAAAGCTGAGACCCAGAGCCAGGCAGGGCGTTGTCAAAGATTCGCACAGAGTCAGTGCCAGAGCCTGGGCAACCGCGCGCCCGGGCCCCACCGCTCTCAGTTCTCTCGTCTGACACTTCCAGGGGAGCGGCTCCGGGTCCGTTTGACGAACGGGAGCAGCGGCTGCAGCGGGACGGTGGAGGTCCGGCTCGAGGCGTCCTGGGAGCCCGCGTGCGGGGCGCTGTGGGATGGCCGCGCCGCCGAGGCAGTGTGCCGCGCGCTGGGCTGCGGTGGGGCGGAGGCCGCCTCCCAGTTCGCCCCGCCGACCCCCGAGCCGCCGCCCCCGCCCGCAGCCGGGAACACTAGCGCCGACGCGAACGCCACTCTGGCCGGGGCGCCCGCCCTCCTGTGCAGCGGCGCCGAGTGGCAGCTCTGCGAGGTGGTGGAGAACGCGTGCCGCAGCGACGGGAGGCCGGCCTGGGTCACCTGTGAAGGTACGAGTGCACCTCCTACCCGGGCCCCAACCTGCCCCACTGCCCAGGCCTTCAGCCCCTGCCCCTGGCTCCAGCCCCTGGACCCAAGCCTCGCCCTCCTGACCTCCACCCCCACCGCCTACCAGCGCAAACGCACCGGGTTCCCATACCCGACGACGGCCTCCAGTCATTTCCAGACCTGAGCGTTTCCTCTGGGCAGGTCTCCAGACTCCACCCCTCCACTTGGTCCCCAGCCCCACCCCTGGGTTCCCAATGCTAACCCGATCTCTAACCCCACTTACTGGGCCCGCCGCTTCCCTCCCCACTCCCGTTCCGGGCCTCTATCTCCTCCCCTTTCCCCCCTATACATAAACTTGCCAGGTTCACAGGTCCCTTAGGGGCTCCCAGGTCTCCAAACCTGCAGAACCAGGCCCCTCCCACCAGGTCTCTGGTCCCTCCCACCAACCTGCATCTCTACGTACTCCATCTGCAGCCCTGGGGGGATTCCCGGTCTCGCCCACCAGGCTACAGCCCTCTTACTGGGTCCACAACCCGCTCAAAACTCTCCTGCCAGTCCAACCATCACCCCAACCCTCCTCCCTTCCTCGCCGAGTGCCCCAGCGTCCACCACTCCCTCCTACCCCTAGAGAACCGCGCGCTGCGCTTGGTGGACGGTGGCAGCCCCTGCGCCGGCCGCGTGGAGATGCTGGAGCGTGGCGAATGGGGATCGGTGTGCGATGACACTTGGGACCTGGAGGACGCCCACGTGGTGTGCAGGCAACTGGGCTGCGGCTGGGCGATCGAGGCCCTGCCCGGCTTGCACTTCACGCCCGGCCGCGGGCCCATCCACCGGGACCAGGTGAACTGCTCCGGGACCGAAGTCTACCTGTGGGACTGCCTGGGGCTACCGGGACAGCACTACTGCGGCCACAAAGAGGACGCGGGCGTGGTGTGCTCAGGTCAGTGGGCGGAGTCGCTGAACAGTGGTCACCACCGACACTCACCATAGGCCTACCGGCGCCAAGCCTGGAGTTAGTGCGGCAGAGATGTTCCCTGCCCTTGATCTGGAGTTCAGGAAGGGAGGAGATGAGACTGAGACAAACATAACTCAGGAGAGAAAGTGGTAAATGCCCCCAAGAAAGGCAGTCAGGTGGAGTCTAGAGGCAGCGGGCAATGCCGAGCTGGAACCTAAGGCGGGACACCTCCTGGAAGAGGTGACATTAAAAGTGGGACTCACTTTGGGAGGCCAAGGTGGGTGGATGATAAGGTCCAGAGATCGAGATCATCCCGGCTAACACGGTGAAAACCTGTCTCTACTAAAAAAAAAAAAACTACAAAAAATTAGCTGGGGGTGGTGGCACGCGCCTGTAGTCCCAGCTACTTGGGAGGCTGAGGCAGGAGAATCACTTGAACCTGGGAGGTGGAGGTTGCAGTGAGCTGAGATGCACCACTGCACTCCAGCCTGGGAGACAGAGCAAGAAAAAAAAAGTGGGACTCTTACAGAGTGGGAGTTGGCCACCTGCATTCAAGCAGCAAGGGGAGACGAGGCAGGGAGGCCTTTGAGGAGGCTGTTGGTCTGTCCAGGTGAGGCCAGAAGGTTCTGGACCAGACAGTGCCTCTATTTGATATGCAGGAGATGGGGGAGGTGGGCGTGTTAAAATATAGTTCTGATTTAGTAGGTCTGGCGCAGGACTGGAGAGTCTGCGTTTCTAACGAGATCCCAGGCAATGCTGCTGCTGCTGCTGCACAGAACACGCTTAGAGTAGCAAGGGTCTAGAGATCCCAGTAGGGCTGGCTAGAGCAGATGGGGCAGGTGCGGGGGACACAGACGCAGGAGGGAGAAGACACAAGATCTGGAGACCAAATGGCTGCACTGGTGCCTGCACTGCTGGGTCTGGGCTGGCAGGAATTTCAGCCCAAAGGAGCCTGACCTGACTCTGCCTCCTGCCCCTTCCTTCCAGAGCACCAGTCCTGGCGCCTGACCGGTGGTGCTGACGCCTGCGAGGGGCAGGTGGAGGTCCACTTCCGAGGGGTCTGGAACACGGTGTGTGACAGTGAGTGGTACACATCAGAGGCCAAGGTGCTCTGCCAGACCCTGGGCTGTGGCACTGTGGTGGAGAGACCCAAGGGGCTGCCCCACTCCTTGGCTGGCAGGATGTACTACTCATGTACCGGGGAGGAGCCCACTCTCTCCAACTGCTCCTGGAGGTTCAACAACTCCAACCTCTGCAGCCAGTCGCTGGCAGCCAGGGTCCTCTGTTCAGGTAATCCATCCCACTTCGCTCCCCAGATTTGAGCCAGAATTCTGCCTGAATCCATGTCCTAAAAACTTACAGTCCAAGGACCAGAATAGGCACCAGATCAGCAATAGCACACAAGGCGTAAGAAGGACCATTGTCCTTACGGTGCCCAGGCAGACGGTGCGAATCAATCAAGGCATTTTCAGATGCTCCACTCAGCCCCAGAATGATGAATCATATATGAAGACATTAGGTGCTAAGTAATGGTTCCTATGGGCTGGGATTGACTCAAGAGTTGAAACGAATTTGCCATCCCAGGCCTGGTGATCACAGTAAAAATAATATTAGCAGGCCCTACTAATAATATTGGCAACAGCTTCTGGAACCCTGATCACGTGCTAGGCATTGTTGAGCACTCAGTAGCTCTTATTTCAGCTAAGCCTCATACCCACTCTGAGCTGGGTTCCACCATATTTCACCAAATCTAAGATGGCTGTTAATAAGTCGCACCATTATTATTTTATGTACCATAAAGAACAAACACTGCCAAAATAAACCACCCAACATAATGATCAAGGCCACGATCCCAATTTCAGATGTGTTAAAGTTGGAAAAAAATGAGTGCTCAACCTGAAGAAGCATGATATTTGCATTCTTACGGCGTTCAGACACCTGGTTACAAATTCCGGCTCTGCCATTCACAAGCAAGGAGGCCTCCGACAATCCCTTAACCTCCATGTGTGGATGCTGAGACAGCTGGGAAACCTGATTCTATCTGCTGAGGGACTTTCAAGCTCCTTTCTTTGTGAGCATACCTACCCAACGGGAGTGCCGATTATGATAATGAAGATAATCTCAGCTCTTCATCTTCCTAGGCTACTTAAGAACAAACTGAAGCTGAATGGAAAGGGGATTTGTGGCCTGCAGTAGCTTACACAGAAACAAGGGATAATTCTATTAACCCTTTATTCTAACCAAAGAGCCTTCCCAGCATTTAATCCCTGAGTTCCTCCTTACTGTCGGGGGAGGGAGGTAGGGAGGTAAGCTTCCTTAGCCACATGCCCCTGATGGGAGCACAAGCCTAGTTCTGAGTCACTTGTCTGTCCCGTTCAGTTTCTAACCCAAGGCCTGGCACACAGTAGGTGCTCAGTAGCATGCACTGAGTGACTGGGTGGTGCTTTCTCACAGCCTCCCGGAGTTTGCACAATCTGTCCATTCCCGAAGTCCCTGCAAGTGTTCAGCCAGTCACTATAGGTAAGTGTTGCTGGGTACCAAGCTGTTCCCCAGAAGCTTGAGCGTGTGTGTGTGTGTGTGTGTGTGTGTGTGTGTGTGTGTGTTCCTGTGCACATCTGTGCTGGGGTGAGGGATGGTTTGGTCCCCAACCCCCACCTCCAGCCAATGTGGGCACTTTCTGCTCCTTCTACATCCCTTCTTTGCCAAGTCAGCCCATAGCTCACTGAGTCCTGATACTTACTGGACAGAAGGCCATCTCCCCACTTTCCTGTGAGCTCCTGGAGGGCAGAAGGAAAGAGTTGAAGAAAGTTGATACCACCTCGAGCGGGGGTCAGGGGTCAGGGGGCAGCGGGGGAAGGGTGAACTTGGCCCAGCCCGGTATCGGGAATGCTGGCACACTGCCCTGTGTTTATAATTGGCCAGACACGGGGCCTAGTGCCTTATAACCAATATTTCCCAACCCTTTAATCTCTCTGCAGCCAAATGGGAGAGGTCTCATTATAATCCTTACATCAAGAAAGGAGCTGCGGCTCCGAGGCTGAAGTCACAGCTGGTGACTGCTGGCCAGGATTGACAACCAAGGCTCTGAATTTCAGATCCGGTCTTGCTCTACTCCCCAGCTGTGTGTAGCTTGGCCGGCATCAGGGCAAACTCCCAGGATTCCAGTCCCAGCTGTGCCTCTTGCTAGCTGTGTCCTGTTGGGAAACTCTGAACCTCCCTGAGCCTCAGACTCCTCAGTTATAAAATGGGGGTGACTAGCCTACAGTACCTTCTTCCTAGCATTGCCGTGAGGCTCCAGTGAATTAATTTTTGTAAAACGCTTAGAACAGAGCCTCGAAGACAGCAAGAACTGTCTGAAGGTCTGCTGTTGTGAGCATTTAGTTCAGGCCTAGAGCCCTTTGCAGTCCTGGAATACCCACAGGGCCGGCCCAGACTCCCTTGCTCTGCCTTCTGGCTCTGTCATCTTCTCTCAGACACCCCAGAGACAGTGAACAGGGGCTCGGGGAGAGAGCACAGAGGCCCTAGCAATAGAGGACAGCACAGAGACTGAAATGAAATGCTCCAACTGCACACACCGCCGTGCGAGCTCCTGCCAGACCCGCAGGCAACCTGCACACGCTCTCTCTAACTGAGGTCAGGGTGGGGATACACCCCAGCCCTGAAGGGCAAAGAGTGAAGCCGAAGAGAGATCAGGGACCACGCCCCGGGCCCGGGGCCCAGCAGCAGCTACGGACCTCTGGACCCAGGTTCATGGGCCTCGCATGGCCGGGTTCACGGACCTCGCATGGCCGCAGCACCCAGCCTCACTCCGACATCTGCTTCCTGCTGTTAGATCTAGCTCCCATCTTGGCCTTAACTTCCCCATTTACAGACAGAAAGGGGAGAGAGGAGAAAATGAAGGCGAGGAGAGGTTTCTCTCCCAGGGGAAGCAGACACTGCCCCTGGCAAGGCAGTCTGGATGATCTCATCCCCCAGCCCATTGCTGTCACCGCTTGCCATCTAGCCCTGTGGTCTGCTCACTCTGGGCACCCTCCTCACTGCCCCCTGTACCCATCCTTCTGCTTTGCATTCTTTTTTCTTTTTTTTGAGACAACTTTTCGCTCCTGTTACCCAGGCTGGAGTGCAATGACGCGATCTCGGCTCACCGCAACCTCCGCCTCCTGGGTTCAGGCAATTCTCCTGCCTCAGCCTCCTGAGTAGCTGGGATTACAGGCACGCACCACCATGCCCAGCTAATTTTTTGTATTTTTAGTAGAGGCAGGGTTTCACCATGTTGACCAGGATGGTCTCGATCTCTTGACCTCGTGATCCACCCACCTCGGCCTCCCAAAGTGCTGGGATTACAGGCTTGAGCCACCGTGCCCGGCCCCTACTTTGCATTCTTTTAAGCAGAGGGGAGGCTGAGGCAGGGGGAAGGCAAGAAGTCACCGCAGGGCAGGGCTGCAAGGGTGGGAGACCCTGAATTCCAGACCCCACTCCAGTCCTCATGGAGGGGATGTCTAGGGGAAGAAGGGGGGTCCCAGGCACAGCTGATGGTCTGTTCACTGCCAGAGGTGGCTCAGAGTCACTGTCTCTGGGAAGTCAGCCTTGGTCTTCCCCGCAGAGAATGAGGTGCCTTTTGTAGGGCCTCACGCCCCCACTGTCGATGCTCAAATCTCCATCACAGCAGGCGCCTCACCATATTGGATTGGGCTACTTATTGACCTCTCCACTAGACAGAGCCCCTGTGATACTGTTGTCGTATGTGTAGCCCCAGGGCCGAGTGCCAGGCGCACAGTGGTACTCAATAATTGTCTATTGAACAAAGACTAAATACCGAAGAGCTAGCAGACAGATAGATGCCTGCAGCCTGGTGGCCAGGGTTGTTTTTCAGGCAGTAAATCATTTAATCAATTACTCATGCATTCAATATAAATTTATTGAGCGCCTACTATATACCACACACTTAAAAGCAGATAGGGAAAATTGGGAAAGGAAGCGAGGAGGAAGATAGGGTGAAAAGGGAAGTAGATCAGCTGTACAGAGAATGAAAAGGCAAGAAGGGTAAGTGCCCATTCCTCTTTCTTCCTGAATTCGAATTCTTGTTTCCAGAATCTTCTGTGACAGTGAAAATAGAGAACACGGACTCTCGGGAGCTAATGCTCCTCATCCCTTGCATTGTTCTGGGAATTCTCCTCCTTGGCTCCCTCATCTCCATAGCCTTCATCCTCTTGAGAATTAAAGGAAAATATGGTAAGTGCAAGGTTCTGGGAGCCGCAGCCGTCCCGGGGGGATGTGAGCCTTGGCAGAACCCCAGCAGCAGTGGTGTGGTCCAGCAATGGCCACCCGTCCCTAGCCTTGGGGAGTTCCCCATCATGGGAAGGATTTTCTCAGCATGCCCAGCAGACATGGAACCACCATCTTGGAGGACCAGACTCTGTACGTGTGTGTGTATGTGTGTGTGTGTGTCTGTGTGTGTGCATGCACACTCCTGCCAGTGTTGGGGAATGAGGAGGGTGGTGTCTTGATGAGAACAGAACAGAACCAGGTAGACTGGGAGAGGGCAAAAAAATGACTTGTAGAATTTCTGCCTCCCCTTCCCTCAGCCCTCCCTGTAATGGTGAACCACCAGCACCTACCCAGCACCATCCCAGCAGGGAGCAATAGCTATCAAGCGGTCCCCATCACCATCCCCAAAGAAGAAGGTAGGATGTCCCCCATCCTGGGTGCGGGAGGGCTGGGGAGGACAGGAAGGGTGTACTTTCTGGAAGGTCAGCACTGCTTAGGTCAAAGCAGTACACAGCTAGAGATGAGATTGGGGCCAGCCCACTCACAGCCCTGCAACCTTGAGCAGGCTCAAGTCATTCCTGGATGTTGATGGGCAATGACCTTCCAGTTCAGTCACGCTAGAAATCTAGAGTTTTCAGTTCTGGACAAATACAGACTAAGGGCATTTTAGATCTTGGTTCTCAGAGGAAAGCTCTGCTCTGCTTTGCTCTGCTAGTTGGCTGGTAGGCTTGTGATATCATCATCCCTTTCAGTGTCCTGCCCAATCAGCCTTGCGAAGCCTCATCAAAATTCTTCTAGAACGTAGTTTTATTTCATATTTTCTGAGCAAAAAAAACAAAAAAAAAACTGGGGCCAGTGACAGTGGCTCAAGCCTGTAGTCCCAATACTTTGGGAGCCTGAGGCAGGTGGATCAGTTGAGGTCAGGAGTTCGAGACCAGCCTGGCCAACATGGCAAAACCCTGTCTCTACTAAAAATGCAAAAATTAGCCGGGTGTGGTGGTGCACACCTATAATCCCAGCTATTCGGGAGGCTGAAGCTGGAGAATCACTTGAACCCGGGAGGCAGAGGTTGCAGTGAGCCAAGATCATGCCACTGCACTTCAACCTGGGTGACAGAGCAAGTCTCTGTCTCAAAAAAAAAAAAAAAAAAATTGGGTCAGTCACTCATCCTTTCTGATATGTGGATTTATACCTCTTGAAAGTCTTGCAGAGGAATTTGAGTTGAATCACCTTGCATTATGAATATATTCAATCACCTTTATTGGAAGGAGTTCAATGACATAAAAACCAATACCAAACTCAGCCAAATGTTATAAATATCCTTTGCACAGAGTGGCCATATATTTGAGAAGAGACTGTGAATACAGCATCTAACACAAGGCTTAGCACAGAGCAGGCGCTCACTGAATAGTACAGTCTAGAGCTGGCTCTGGGCAAGGTAAGAACCTGTCTGTGCCTCAGGTCCCTCCAAGGTAAAATGGGGATAATGGTGTACCTACTTCACAGAGTTCTCATGAGGGTTAAATGAGATAATATTTGTAAATGTTAGAATAGTGCCTCACATACAGTAAGTACTGTGTTAAGTGTTTGCTAAATAAATGTTTAGTTGGAGAACTAAACTTCCATATTGGAAGTGGATGAAGGGAGCCTCGAAAATCCAAACTGGGTGGTTTGTACAAGATGGGGTACCCAGGCCAGGCACGGTGGTGCACGCCTGTAGTCCCCACACTTTGGGAGGCCAAGGCAGATGGATCGCTTGAGCCCAGGAGTTTGAGACCAGCCTGGGCAACGTGGTGACAACCTGTCTCTGCAAAGAAATTCAAAAATTATCTGGGTTGGTGACACACGCTTGTGGTCCCAGCTACTCGGGAGGCTGAGGTGGGAGGATGATGTGAGCCCAGGAGGTCAAGGCTGCAGTGAGCTGTGATGGCGCCACTGCACTCCAGCCTGGACAACGGAGTGAGATCCTGCCCCCCCACCAAAAAAAAGGCTACTTGGTGCTCCCCTGCCACTCTGCCTCTCATCTCTGACATGAGACATACTCTCTACCGTCTCTCCCTACTCCTTCCCGCCCGCCACTTTGCCGTGCCCCCGACTCTGTTCTCTCCCCAGTTTCCATGCTGCCCATCCAGGTCCAGGCCCCGCGCCCTGATGACTCAGACTCCAGCTCAGACTCAGACTATGAGCACTATGACTTCAGTGCCCAGCCTCCTGTGGCCCTGACCACCTTCTACAGTGAGTGTCTGGCCGGGCTCCCAAGGGCCCACCTGCCTGAATCAGGGAGGGGACCCAGCTGGCCAGGGGATCATCAGTAGTCCCGCCTCGTAACCCCTGTATGACGTGGGCAGAATCCCCCGGTGACCCACTGGATTGACTGTAAATGGTCCTACATCAACGTTTTCAAAGTACTCTGTGACCTTGGAGTTACTCGATGTCTCAGGTCATCTCCACTCTGACCTCTGTCTCTCCCACATTTGTCTCTGGCCATGTAGGGTCTTAAGACCAGGCCTTTGACATTCACCTAAAGGTGGTTCTCTGTGCGAGAGACAGGGGAGTGCAGACGAGAGGCTCAGTTGCCAGGGGTTCTTACACGCCCGTACCCCTCCGTGCCCCATCCTGCCCTGTCTGACCCCATCAGCCCCACCCATTCCCCACCTCCCCAGCTTGCGCCTCATAGCCAGCTGGCCCAGCTCTTGTCTTTGCCTTCTGGGGATAGGAGGAGGAAAGAAAACGCTGAAGGCAGGGCCCAGGGAGTGCTGGGAGGTTGGAATAGGCCACAGCGTCCCACACTCTATTGTGGAATCATTTGGGAGCTTGTCAAAAATTCCCGAGCCCCGCCCCAAACCTAATGTATCGGTCAGGACGAGAGCTCTGCTGTGTGTGACAGAAGGCTCCAAATGACAGTGTCCTAAGAAATCGGCAGGGGCCCAGTCCCCTTCTTTCTTGCTACTGTGCAGTCCCTAAGGTGTCGCCGTTATTTACACGGTCCAGAATGGGTCACCTCCATGTCCACATTCCAGGCAAGGGTAAGGGAAAGACGGGATGCTGGAGATGGCCACGGCATTCCCACCCACAACCCAGCACCCAGAACAGAAACCCCCTAGCTGCAAGAGAGGTGGGGAAACGAAGCCTCTGTCCTGGGCAGCTGTGTCCCGATAAAAGCCTGAATGGATACTGGAGAACAGACAGCCGTCCCTGCCCCGCCTGCTAACCCACGGCTTCTGGGGGTGGGACACGGGTGATTCCACTTCTCCTGGCCTGTGGACCAGTGTTTGGGAGCCGCAGGGATGAAATATCTGTCAAACATGAGATTCTGAGTCCAGGCATGTAAGATGCAAGACTGAGAGTCCACAGTACTGTAACATAGAGACTCAAAGTCAGTCGTACCGGGTTCAAAAGAGCTGACTCCAAGATCCCAGACACTCCTGTTCTCAAGACCCTATAAATCTCTATCTGATTCTGAAACTTGAAGGTGCCACAGAGCCCGTAATGCCGTGATTCGAGACCATCTGGTTTTCACTCTGGGAAGGCTTCTTGAAGGGGCAAATACCTTTCTTTCTCCTGCCCAGAACTACCAGGTCACAAGGACAGAACCCAGACTCTTGATATCCCTCTAAGTAGCAGGAGGGACAGCTGGGGCTGGGTGCTGGGGGGTTCAGTGCACTAACTGGAGTTTCTGGCCCCAGGCTAGTTAAACACGTTGGCCCTTGATTGAAACGTAGGGTCGCTGGATGAGGATATGAGCCCGGAATCTGAAGGGAAACACTAAGCCCTCTCTGCCTCTGGAGTTTTCCTCCCACTCTGTTCAGCCTCCCCAGCCCCAAGGAAATCCAGCCCCTTCTCCAGGCTCCTAAAGTGATGAGGTTGAGACTTCACCCCTCCCCACTGCCACCTCTTCTTGCAGATTCCCAGCGGCATCGGGTGACAGATGAGGAGGTCCGGCAGAGCAGGTTCCAGATGCCACCTTTGGAGGAAGGTGAGTCAGGCTGCGGAGGGGTGTGAATGGCAGCCCTGCCTCCAGACAGCAGCTCAGCTCACCTTGAGACCTTCCAGCAGGAACCTCTCTCAATGAGTCTTTCCTGACTTTATCAAATCCTATAAGCAGTAAGTGCTTTCTGAAGTCTGACTTAAAGCCCTCTTGCTGCATTGCTTCTTTCGTCACCATTCTCCCTTTCCTGGCTTAGGACTTGAAGAGTTGCATGCCTCCCACGTCCCAGCTGCCAACCCTGGATACAGCATTACACACCCGCCATCCCTGGGCCCTCAGCATCGCCCGAGGGGCAACAGCGAGTCAAGCACCTCTTCCGGGGAGGATTACTGCAACAGTCCCACAAGCAAGCCGCCCCCATGGAACCCCCAGGCGTTTTCTCCAGAGAGTTCCTTCCCAGAGCAGCCCCCAAACTTGGAGCTGGCCGGCACCCAGCCAGCCTTTTCAGGTAAGCTGCGCCTCCTCCATCCCTCATCCCATAGCCAGCCTGGCTGGAGGGGGCATAAAGCGGGGAGCCCTGAGCCAGGCTGAGGTCAGGACTCTCCCCAGTTCCGCAGCCACTCACTGTGTGCCGTTGAACAAGTCTCCTCCCATCTCTGGGCCTTCACTTTGTCATTTGTCAAGCTGGGGACTTGGCTCTCGTGAGTGGTGCGGGCCCCCCCAGCTCTGGCACTTGCGAAGTGACTGTGTGCTGGCAGAGGGTGACCGGCCCTGGGGGTTTCCAGCAGGGCCCTTGGCTGATGACAGCTCCAGCACCTCGTCCGGGGAGTGGTACCAGAACTTCCAGCCGCCACCCCAGCCCCCTTCGGAGGAGCAGTTTGGCTGTCCAGGTGTCAAAATCTGGGGAAGGGATTTGGGAGTGGGACAGAGAGGGACTGGGGAGTGGGTGAGTGGGGAACTGTTGGATGCATTAGCTCAAGGGGAAAAGGAGAAAGGAAGAGGAGAAGAAGAAAAGGAGAGTGACTTTTTTTGTGAGATGGAGTCTCGCTCTGTTGCGAGGCTGGAGTGCAGTGGCGCCATCTCGGCTCACTGCAACCTCCGACTCCCGGGTTCAAGTGATTCTCTTGTCTCGGCCTCCCGAGTAGCTGGGACTACAGGCGTGTGCCACCATGCCCAGCTAATTTTCGTATTTTTAATAGACGGGGTTTCACCATGTTGGCCAGGATGGTCTTGATCTCCTGACCACCTCGGCCTCCTAAAGTGCTGGGATTACAGGCGTGAGCCACCATGCCCAGCTGGAAAAGTAACTTTTTAAAAAACAAAGCAAGGCAGCCATGGTAGCTCAAGCCTGTAATCCCAGCACAAGGCAGGAGGATTGCTTGAGGCCGGTAGTTTAAGACTAGCCCTGGGAACACAGCAAGACCCAGTCTCTACAAAACTAAAACCTAGCCGAGCGTAGTAGCACGTGCCTATAGTCCCAGCTACTCAGGAGGCTGGGTTGGGAGGATCATGTGAGCGCAGAAGATCCCGGCTGCAGTGAGCTGTGATGGTGTCACTGTGGGTCGTGCCACTGCAGGGTCAGAGCGAGACCCTCCCTCTATAGGAAAACAAAAACAAACACAATAAGAATATGAAGAGGTGGGGAAATGGATGTGGACGGGGTCGAGAAATATTCAGACGGGCTGCTTTGATAAGAAGTGAGCTCCCTGTTAGTGGAGGCATTCAAGCAGAAGCAGCTGGTTGGCCCCTTGGGGGAGACTTTGGTAGCAGAGGGGCTCCCAGCATTCAGTCGTCCACCACATCGTGCAGTGTGTGCCGTCGTGGAGACCACAGCCCTGAACCAGACAGACGAGGCTCTGCCCTCAGTGCTAATGGGACGTGGCCGGAAGCAAGAGGACAAGACGGCTTCATGCCGCATCACGTGGGGAGAGTGATGTGGAGCCGACCCACTCAGCTCCGTCCCGTGGGGCTGCAGGGGCAGGAACTGAGTTTCCCACTAACCTGGGCCTCTCTGCCCACAGGGTCCCCCAGCCCTCAGCCTGACTCCACCGACAACGATGACTATGATGACATCGGCGCAGCCTAGACCCCTAGACCAGGGCCAGCTAAGGCTCCTGGGGTGGCTCCCACCCTCTGGCCTCCTGCTTTACCTACTCCCTTTCCCCTCCCCCACCCTCCCAGTCACCTCCCCATGGAGCTGAGAGGCCTCCCCTGGAGAGATGGAAGGAAACGTTACACCTTGTACCCCTCAGTCTCCATCCATCAAGCCGAACCTGCTGGCAAAGCCCTCCCCCGGCCCCAGACAGCGGCCCCAAACAGCAGCCCCAGGAGGATGCTGCCTCCAAGAGGTGTGAGCCCTCTGTCTTGGGGATGAACAAGCAGAGTCCGGCCTCCCTCTGGGCAGCTGGTGGGAAGGTTGGAGAGCTGGACTGGCTGACTCTGGAGGCCTCTTCCAAACCTCAGGTGTCTGGCGCTTTGATTCCCTGCGTCTCTGACACTTCAGGGCCCAGAGGTCCTGGGAAGGGCAGAACTGGGCCCCCATGCCAGTGCTGCTGCAGGAGGACCCACGTGCTGGGGCTGCTGGGCTGTTGTCACTGATGATAGGTGGCTGCTGGGGGGATGGGGCAGCACACCAGGTGTCCCAGGCTCTGCTCAGGGTGGTAACTGCACCAGGCAGGGAAAATAGCCTTCCTGGGCACAATGAGCTGACAATGACAGGTTGACTGTGTACCCCCAACCAAGGAGCTGGGGCCCAAGGTCAGTCCCGCCCCAGACACTCCACATCCGCCAGGGGCACAGACAGTTCTGCAGTGACTGTCCCTGGACGGTCATATTCTGAGCTTCCTATGGTTTACAAAGAAGGTCACAGCCCAGTCCCACCACTGACCCCAGAGATAGGGGCCAAGTCCCCATGAGGGTAGAAGCATAGAGATGTCTTCCAGGAAGGGACTCAGAAGCTGCACTAAGTCCTGAGTCCCCATGTGTCTCCTTGAAGTGATGAGATGCTCCCGGGTAAATGCGTGAATATTCAGTGTTGCGCCCAGAGCTGCAAACGTCTCCCAGCCCCCAGAGAAAGGCCCACGGACTCAGGCCAGGCTTGGGTGTACTGTTCTGAGTATCCTGAGATTAAACTGAATTGCTGAATGAACCCAGGGCGTGGAATGACAATTTCTTAAACCTCATAGAACCCAGGCTGCGTGTGTGTGTGCATGTGTGTGTGGTGTGTGTGTGGCATGTGCGTATGTGTGCATGTGTGTGTGCATGAGTGGCATGTGTGTACATGTGTACGTGTGTGGCATGTGCATGCATGTGTGTGACATGTGCATGCATGTGTGTGTTTGGCATGTGTGTACATGTATGGCATGTGCATGCATGTGTGGTGTGTACATACATGTGTGCGTGTGTGGCATGTGCATGCGTGTGTGTGGCATGTGTGTGTGGCATGTGCATACATGTGGGGGGGAGTGTGTGTTGGATACAAATGAGACAAAGAGTTGAGCTCAAATCCTTTATCTGAGACGTGATCCCGGGAGCAGCAGTAAGAAAACGAGAAAAGAGGAAGAAAGGAAGACGATGTTCATGAACAGGTTGCTGTTGTGGGCAGCCAGGGCTCAGTGGAGCTGGGGACCTCTGGGAGATACACCTCAGAACCCAAGGGGGCAGGGAGCTGGGATATTGACCCACCATCCCTGCCTGTCACTAGCTGAGGAGCATTAACCCCCGGCCCCAGCACTACCAAGCTGTCTATGAGTGAGCTGAGTACACTCCTGTGTCCAGAGAAAGCCACGGGCAGAGGGTCAGAGGCACGTGCTATAAGGAGCCATCTTCCATAGGAATGGTCCAGGAGGAGCAGCAACAGCAACCTCTCCATGTGCAGAGAGTGTGTGTGTGTGTGTGCACGCGTGTGCGTGTGTGGGGGAGGCCAGGTCGGGGCAATGGTGGGGGCAACTCTATCTGTTTAGGTGGAAATGCCGGGAGAACTGGAAAACCCCCTGTAGCTCAGCACTGTGATAAACTCTGGGGAGGCCAGGCACAGTGGCTCACGCCTGTAATTCCAGCACTTTGGGAGGCCAAGGCAGGAGGATCACTTTAGCCCAGGAGTTCAAGACCAGCCTGGGCAACATAGTGAGAACCTGTCTCCACCAAAAAAAAAAAAAGAAAGAAAAATTTAAAATTCATCCAGGTGTGGTGAACACCTGTAGTCCCAGCTACTTGGGAGGCTGAAGCAGGGAGGTGGCTTGAGCCCAGGAATCTGAGGCTGCAGAGAGCCATGATCACATCTCTGCACTCCAGCCTGGGTGACAGAGTGAGACTCTATGTCGAAAACATTTTTTTAATACTGGGTATAGTATTTTTTTAACAACTGGTCTGCTCCACACCAGCCCTGGGCTCAGCGGCAGGGGTTATGGCGCCGAAAGAGTTCCCACCTGAGATCCCGAAAGCTTCAACGGTAGGATAATTCCAGGGAGTTTTATGCTTAGAGTTGCCTGGCAAAGGATTGCACCACGCCAGAAGGCGCTGGGGATGAGGAGCTCCTCCGCTAGTGGAGCTGGAGGAGACTGGAGCGGACCGCACAGAGGAATCGGCTTTTCCTCCAGTCTTCTGCCCACTCTACGCTGTGACTCTAGCCCTGCTGCCATGATCAGTGCCCAACGCTGTCTGCGGGGTGAGGATTAGGACTCAGGTTTTCAACCAGCCCTCCCCGAGGGGCAGGTGATGAAGGAGGCGGGGCTGTAGGGCTGGGCGGAGCCTGCTTTCCATTCACCTGTCCCAGAGGTGGAGAGAAAGCCGCGCTCCCCAGGGCAACCGTCACAGGATGTGGTTTGCAGTGTTGGGCCCCCTCCTCGGGCCCTCTGAACCCTCCCCAGGGTGGCGGGGGATTCCTAGGGGCAGAGCCACTGCTGGGGTGGGTGGGGCAGACTCAGCGGCAGGGGGCTTGTGAAAGCCTGGGTTCAACTCCCCACTCCACCCCTCCTGGCTGTGTGGCCTCAGGCAAACCACTTAACATCTCCGAGCCTTTGTTTGCTGTACGTTGGTCCGTAGGAGGTAGCTCACAGGTGGTGGTGAGGGTTAGAGGCTCGGCAACAAATCCTCCCTGTCATTGGTAGATTAATCCCTGCAGGTGAGAGCGCTCCTTAAAAGGAGAAAGGGGGTGGGGGGGGCGCGGAGACACTCAGCAGTTCCTGGGGTCTTCAGTGCGTTGGTGCTGGGTGTGGGGCGGGGCAAGAGTTGGGGGGAACGTGGAGAATGTCTCATCCCACTCTCATTTCACAGGTGAGGACACTGAGACCTGGAGGGGTGGGGGAAAGGACCTGTCTAAGGTCATTGAGAGTTGGTAGTAACACAATTCAATCCTTCCCCACCCCAGGCCCACCCCAGCTCAGACAGGGAGATGGCGATGCCTTCTGAGTCCCCCCTATTTCTCCAACCTCCCCAGAGCTACCTCTCTCACCCCAGCACTCCCACCCAGGGCCCCCCACGGTCTCAGAGAAATTGGGAAGGTCTGCCTTAGCCCTGGCAGCCTGGAGACAGGAGTCACACGCAGCAGGAGGGCTGATCCCAGGTGGCCTCCATCTCTATGCCTCCCGGGGACTCGGACCTGGGAGCTGCTCCTTGTTGAGCCGACACGCGCCAGGCCTGTGCCGGGGCTGGGAAAGCCGAGATGAATGACAGCCAGGCTCTGACCTGAAGGAGCACCAGCCTGGCAGGGAAGTCACAAACATAAGCAGATGGCTTCCCCTCCACTCCTAGGAGACCTCAGGTTGTAATACCCCTCAAGGATCTAGGAGAGGAAACACGAAGAGGCTGGATGGACTTGGCAGCTGAACCCAACGGTTCCAGAAACGTTGGCGTGGGGGGAAGGGCTGCGTCCCGGAATGGAAGCACCGTCCAAATTTGACTGACAGCTCTGCAAGCACAGGGAGAGAGCGATGCACAGGGAATACCTGGGAAGCTGATGCCTGATCTGGGTCGTAGAGGATGAACAGGGGTGAGCCACAGACGTGGAGAGGAAAGGGCATTCCAGGCCGAGGGAAGGACACAAGCGAAGACAGAGCACGCAGCTGCACGGCTTGTGAGGTCAAGGGGGGTCCAGCCTGAGAAAAGATGAGGCTGGGGACAGTCAAGTCTCACACCAACCCCATTTCATTCATGGGTGTGAAAATTGAGGCCCAGAGAGGTTAAGTAAAATGTCATGGTCACACAGCTAAACAGTGACAGTGCTGGGACTTAAATACAGCCTAGCTTCAGAGTCTGAGCGTTAACCATGGCTCTTCCGTGTCCCAGTGCCACCACAGCCACTCGGCTGGGCATTACCAGAGCCCCAGCCTAGCATCTGGAGACACCGGCCTGTCTGCCTACCAACACCACAGACACCAGCCGCATCCCAGGACACCGGATGCGGGAATGGAAAATCATCACTACCGGGGCACCGTTATAGAGCTGGCTCTGTGCCGAGCTCCGGGAGGCACAGGACGGAATGAAGCCTGGCCCTTGCCCTTGGGGAGTTTACAGTATCTGGGGCAGACAGGGAGCCATAACTTCCGTCCATCACCATGGTGATGATGAGGGTGGGTAGCATTTACTATGCGCCAGCCATGTATCCTTCCTTACAATCCTCCTAAGGGCAGTCCAAGAAGGTATTATTCTCCCTAATTTGTAAACAGGGCAACTGAAGCCCAGAGAGGTTAGGCGAGTAGCCAGAAGCCACACAGCTTGGCAGGTAGCACAACTTTTCCACCTAACCCCAAAGCCCCAGTGTGGAAACACCAGGCTGCGAGCGCTCATCATGAGCATGTTTAACCCACATGAACTCACGTGTAGGCTCAGAAGCAAAGAGAAAGGCAACGGGCAACCCAGCCCCTACTTTCCGTGGTGAACAAGCGCCCAGAGGAGACAGACAGCAGCTGGGGACCCTCCGTTCTCTCAGATCCCGAAAACCGTTCATCCTGTGGGTACCTTGCCACAGTGGATTAGATTTTAGCTCTTGCGGATTCATTTTTCATACATGGTGGGCCTGAAACAAAGCCCACCACTTCAACAGGCTGCCCTGGTGCTGTGGGGGAAACATCGGGGTTGGGACCAGAGCAGAGCAGACTCACATACAGGCATCTTCCCAAGGAGTGTTGTTTCCCTTCCTACAGTCCCTCTCTCCTTGTCTGCCTTCCCCTCCCTCCCTCCTCTCCCCCTCCCTCCCCCCCTCCCCACTACCTCCTTCCCTCTCTCCCTTTCTTCCTCTTTCCCCTTTCCTCTCTCCCTTCCTCCCTCCCTCCTTCCTTCCCTTCCTCCCTCCCTTCCTTCATTCCTTCCTCTCTCCTTCCTCCCTCCCTTCCTTCCTTTTCTCTCTCTTTTCTTTCCTTTTTCTCTTTTTGAGATGGAGTCTTGCTCTGTCACCCAGCCTGGAGTGCAATGGTATGATCTGTCTCACTGCGACCTCCACCTCCCAGGTTCAAGCAATTCTCCTGCCTCAGCCTCCCAAGTAGCTGGGATTACAGGCACATGTCACCCTCCCCAACTAATTTTTGTATCGTTAGTGGAAATAGGGTTTCATCATGTTGGCCAGGCTGGTCTTGAACTCCTGACCTTAAGTGATCCAGCCGCCTCGGCCTCCCAATGTGTTGAGATTACAGGCGTGAGCCACCGCGCCTGGCCCTTTCTTTTTTTAAATGAGAAATACCTTCACATCATTAAAACTCCAACGACATGAATTCCTACCATTCAAATCTTGTCCCCCATCCACCTGCTCCTTCCTCCCCACTAGGCCCACCCCAGGTAAACACAATTGTTTCTCAGATGTAGAAACAAGCAGATGTGAACCCCCCTTGGTGTCCTGCCCTTTCTGATACAGAAATAACTCAGGCACCCTCTTGGGTTCCTTGCTTTCTTTTGACTTCTCCAGTATCCCAGAGAACTTTCCTAAGGGAAGAGCGATGTAACCTGTATTTGAGTCTTCTCCCATAAGCTGTCCGAGCAGATAACCTATGCCTCAGGTGAGACTCCACCACACTGCCACAGAGGCGGTGTGGACACAGAGGAAGAAGCCACCAACTCTGCCAGGGTTTATTGGGAAAAGCATGACAAAAGAGGGAACAATCAAGCCGGCCATTGAAGGATGTGTAGGAGTTTGCTGGATGGAAGAGTGAAGGATGTTCTCAGTAGCAACATGTGCAAATATGGTGCATGCTGCCTGAAGCCCGGGGGGAAAGGGGTGCACCGGTGGGAAAGCCCCTGGGGAGGGTCTCCAAGGGTCTTGTGTAACTTGACCCGGGGGTTTGGTCATTGTCTTAGCAGCGCTGGGAGTCGGGAGCAGTTTCTAAGGCAGGGAAGTGATCCGAGAGGGATGCTCTAGAAAGGTAACTGCCATGAAGTGGAGGGAGGTTTGATGGGGCTGGGGCCTGCAGGGAGGGAGGCCAGTGGGGAGGTGGCCAGCACTGGGAGGTGGAGAAGAGGGAACGAGCTGGAGAAGGATTCAGGACTTGGAGAGTGATCACAGAGCTGGGAGATGATTTGCCAACACAGCCACCCCCAGCCACGATGACAATATGACAGTGACATTAATGAGAGCGTCAACTCCTGAGTGCACACTCAGAACCTGTGCATCGGGCACTGTTCTGAGCATACTACAGGTACTGACTCATTTATGCTCTCAACAGCACCATGAGGAACCAGCATCATCCCCATCTTATGACTGAGGAAACTGGGGCCTGAGAAGGTTCAGAGTTTTTCTCACGGTTGTCAGCCGCTCACGGTGTGGCCGGTCCCTGGCTGCCCCTGCACATGACCTCCTCATTTCCACATGAAGGTATAATCCACACCAAAGGCTCACTTCTGTGCCTCCCAATGCCCCACTGGAGCAACACACAGTTCTTCAGGCCCCACAATTAATTGGCATCCTCCAGACATCTGAGAGAGGCAGAGGGGACCAGGCTAGGAGCAGGCTCCGGCAGGATTATCCCACCAGGGCCCGCGTGGACATGACTTGGAGGCTCCAAGGCTGCTCCCAGCGAGCACAGGTGCAGGTTTTTCTTCCTCAGCAGGGCATCGACTGCTGGCCCCTAACCTTCTCTCCTGGAAGCCTCACCTCTGAGGTGCACCTGTCTGCTCCCACCCCTCCCTATCGCCCCATCTGCAGTTTCCACTTCCGCCCCTCTCAAAGACCCTCTGGACATGCTAGTGAATGGAAGGAGTGGCTGGAGCCCACGTGGCCACCTGGCGTGGACCTCTCTTGGCCGCCGCCCCAGGCCCCTGTCCTCACTTTATGAGGATGGGATGGAGTCTCTGGAGCAGGAGGAGCAGGGGAGCCCCAGGGAAGGGCCGGGTTGAAAGAAGCCTCAATGGAAAGTTCATCTCCCACCACATCCTTCAGCTGTTTACCAGTTTGACGGAGTTCGGGCATCCTGACATGAAAAGAGGCTCACCTCTCACCAGCATCATCGAGGAAGGACCGAAATAGCAACAAAGGAAGACAAAGGAGCAGGGTGGGGGTGGGGGCGGGGAGGGAGAGAGTCGTGAGATGGAGAGGAAAAGAGGAAGACAGAGGGAGGAGCGGTGTGTCTGAGCAGACAGTGGAAGGCAGCACAGCCAGACAAACCTCCGTCTTCCCTGGCCCTGAACCTGCACGGCCGCACCTTACGTTGTGACCTCAGTTAATTCTCAAAACCTCCCAGAGCCTGAAACTCTCCTAATGTCTGTTGCCTTCCCTGTGAGGAAAGTGAAGCCCAGAGATGCCTTGGAACTAGTTCAAGGTCACCCAGCTAGGACCAGGGGAGCCAGATTCCCAGCCAGCCAGCGCAGCTACCACAGGGCGAGCAGGAGAGAGGAGGGAGAAGATGGAAAGGTGATAGGTTGGGGGTGGGGGGAGAGAGTGGGGGTGGGGCGGGAGACCATGACACATTCTTTCCTGAGGAAGGATCCCCCAACCCCTCTGCAGAGGACCCCAGCCAGCCCAATCCTGGCGGAGGCAGGTGCCCCCTCCTTGGATCCCTTCCCCCAGCCCCTCCCACCTGCCCAGCTACCCACCAAGTGCAGTAGGAGGGGGAGGGGAGGGAGTGGTTCCCAGGGCCATGGGCTCTGCCTGAGATTCATTTTCCTTCAAGCCCCCTCCTCACAAACAGCCCCTCAGTCTCCTGCCTTCCTCCCTCCCCTGGCTGAGCCTGGCCAGGCACACACTCACTGCCTCCCCTCTGTCGTTCCACATGGCAGGGAGAGAAAATGATCCTGGTCCAGACACTCACAAGCACGTTCCCCTCCTCGGGCTTCCAGGCCACACACATGGCTCTCCCCAGAAATGCCAGCATTGGGCCCATGGGGCTCCGCTTCCCTCCCATGGCTTCCCCTCTGGGGTGACCATCCCTCCCTCCAGACCTCCTTCTCTGCCCTGGTTTCAAGGCAGGTGAAGCCTGTTCTTCTCTGAGGATGAGATGCTGAAATAACTGGGGTCAGTAGCGCCCCAGCTTTTCTGCATAGCCAGATGCAGCAGTACCCTTTACCGCATGCTCTGAGAGTCACCCTCTTTTCCCCCTCCTGTGGCCGGTGCCCTGACTTCCCGCAGTCTGCTCTACGTTCGTGCCCTCGCCTGCACCCTCCCACCCTCTTGGCACCCTGAAGAGTAGGTGGGTGCATCCTGCGTGCAGCAGGAAAGATGGGCACACTCTAGGGATGCTCAGCAGCCCCAGACACACGCCTGTCCCTGCAGGACCCCCTCAGCTCATGCCACGCTCACCCTCTGGCAAGAACAACCCGCCTGTAAGAGAGCCCTTCTGTGGTCCAGGGCCAGGCAAGGCCACCCACTGCAGCCTTGTGTCCCCGGGCCACCTGCCCTGGGGATAGTTAGTGCAGGGCTGGAAGTAGCCAAGTCCTCCTGCTAATGTCAAAGCCCCTCTGGCTGTGGGGACCCGTCTGAAGTATGGGGGTGACGGCAGTAGCAGTAACCCTGGAGCTCTGCCCGGTAAAAACCCCAAGATCCCCTCCCTCCCTTCCTGTTCCAGGCTCTTCTGTCCCCCTTTTCTCCCCAGACTCAAGTCTTCCTACTGCTTTGTCAAGCTTTCTTCTCCACTCCTGAATTTATGGCTTGTTCTTTCTTTCTTTCTTATTTATTTATTTTTAGAAACAGGGCCTTGCTCTGTTGCTCAGGCTGGGGTGCAGTCATACGATCATAGCTCACCACAGACTTGACCTCCCAAGCTCAATTAATCCTCCTACCCCAGCCTCCCAAGTAGCTGGGACTACAGGCACTCACCACCACTCCTGACTAATTCTTTCTTCTTTCTTCCTTTTCTTTTCTTTCTTTTTTCTTTCTCTCTTTCTTTCCTTCCTTCTCTTTCCTTCCTCCCTTCCTTCTTTCCTTCCTTCCTTCCTTCTTTCTTCTCTCTCTCTCACTCTCTCTCTCTCTTTCTATCTTTTGACATGAGGCCTCACCATGTTGCCCAGGCTAGTCTCAAACTCCTGGGCACAAGTGATCCTCCCATCTCAGCCTCCCATAGTGCTGAGATTACAGGCATGAGCCACCGCACCCGGCCTGCCTGTTCTTTCACTGAGTCACATCTGGGATTTGCATGAACCTTGCACCCACCCAAAAGCATGCCTTCTTCCCAGACCCTCACTAGTGTCTGGTAGAGAGCCCAGAACCCCACCTCTGCCTCCAAGACCGAGCTCCCTGCACACAGTCTAGGACAGCCTTGTGTCACCACTTTACTGACTGTTCTTGACCCACTGACCCAAGACCTGACCATCCCAGTGGGATGAAGCCCCAGGGGCAGAATGAAGTTGATTTAAGGCAGCATTTCTCAAAACTGTAATCCACGTCCATCTTCAGAGTGTTTGCTTTATCTGTAGACCATTTGTTCTTTGGGTCACTTGATAGTTTTTCTTTAAGTGGACTCACCTCTTTAAAACTTAAATTTATTTAAGAAGGAATCTTTAGACATCTTACAAAGTATCTGGCAGGTACTTTTCAAAAATGCCAATGTCACACAATACAAGACTCAAGGACTGTTTCAGACGAAAAGTGTCAAAGAGACATCCCGGCCGCATGCAAGACGTGGCCTGCAGTGTTCGTTGTTGCTGTTGTTGTTTGCCGTAAAGGACATTACCGGGACAGGCAGTGAAACAGGAAGGAGACCTAGCGATTACACAGTGACATCAGGCTTAGCTTCCTGATTCCGAAAAGGGTACTATGCTTATGTAACAAAATAGTCTTGCTTTTAGGAAATACACAGTGGAGTACTGACACATTCAGAGGTAAAAGAGGCCTGTAATCCCAGCACTTTAGGAGGCCAAGGTGGGCAGATCACCTGAGGTCAGGAGCTCAAGACCAGCCTGCCCAACATGGTGAAACCCCGTCTCTACTAAAAATACAAAAATTAGCCAGGCGTGGTGGCAGGTGCCTGTAATCCCAGCACTTTGGGAGACTGAGGTAGGAGAATTGCTTGAACCTGGGAGGTGGAGGTTGTAGTGAGCCGAGACCGTGCCATTGCACTCCAGCCTGGGTGACAAGAATGAAACTCCATTGCAAAAAAGAGGTGAAAGAACAGCATACTTTTAAATAGTTCAGAAAAAAAATTGTGTGTGTGTCTGTGTGTGTGTGTGTGTGTGTGTTTGTGTGTGTGTTGGTAGGTAGTTAGTTTGGTGGGGAAGGTGGGGGGAGAGGCAGAAAGAGAGGGGGGTAGAGGATATTAACATTAGATAAACCTGGGTGAAAGGTGTCTAGAAACTCTATTATGCTTGCAATTTTACTGTATGTCTGAAAGTGAATTAAAATTTAAAACAAACTTCAGAAAAATAACCTTGCTATTACAAGTGGAAAACCCGTATCACTTGGTATAAATTGGAGATAATTCTAAAATAAAGCAATACTGTCACTTTTGCTAGACACATTCGTCCACTAGAGTCTGAGTCTAGGACCTGCGTGTTCTTGGTTCTATGTGGAGGTGGGCGAGGGTGAGAGAGGTGGGTGTTAAAGACATCCTGGAGCCAGCCCGACACGTTCTCCTTGCTGTCACGGGAAGGACCGGTACACAGCTGAAAAGGGCTTTGTTTTCTCATGACGTGATCTGGTGATCTTCAGAGTCCTGTCCTATGGCTTCAAGTTCAGGAACGTTCGTTTCATGGAAGTTTAACAGACGCTGTCAGGGCCAGTTCCAACATGGAGCCCTGGCTCTGGGAGAGAGAACAGGGTCCCTGCCCTCAGGAAGCTCACAGCTTGGGCAGTCATGGGTCCTGGGATAAAAGAGCTTGCTTCTCTGGATCCCAAAGTACCTAGAGTCCCAGGGATGCAGAGGCGTGATTCAGGGCCAGCAGGTACCCCAGGAGCAGACACACAGCATTTGCGGCTTGGAGCTGGCAAAGACAAAAGAACATCATCAGTGTGGGAGAATGAGGTGGCAGGACGCGGCCCGCAGCCTTTCCCTGGGCAGCCGGATGCCCCCGTCCATTCAGTGTTTGCAGTTTCCTCCGGCTACCTGCATTCCCTTCTGCTTCCTTCCACCCGCCAGTGAGCTTTCCTACCCATCTTTTTTCAGGGTATATTTCATTTTTTTAAATTAACATTTTATTTTAGAACCATTTTAGACTTACAGAAAAATTGCCTAGTAATTTCCTACACCCCATACTCAGTTTTCATACTGTTAATATCTTACATTAGTACGGTACATTTATCACAATTAATGAACCCATATTAATTCACGGTTATTCACTGAAGTCCACATGTTCTTTGGATTGCGGATTGCTTCAGTGTTTTTTTTGTTTTGTTTCTTTGTTTGTTGGTTGTTTTTTTGTTTTGTTTTGTTTCAGAGACAGAGTCTTGCTCTGATCCCCAGGCTGGAGTACAGTGGCACAATCATAGCTCGCTGCAGCCCCGACTTCCCAGGTTCAAGAGATCCTCCCCTCTCCTCCCAAGCAGAGGGACTACAGGCACGCACCACTACACCCGGCTCATTTTTTATGTTTTGTAGAGATGGGGTCTTTCTATGCTGCCCAGGCTGGTCTTGAACTCCTGGGCTCAATCAATCCTCTCACCTCAGCCTCCCAAAATGTTGGCATTACAGGCATGAGCCACTGTGCCCAGCCCAGATTGCTTTCGTTTTTATCTAATATCCTTTCGTTTCCAGGATTCCACCCAAGATATCACGCCCCATTGAATCATTGTGTCGCCTTAAGCTCCCCTTGGCTGTGACAGTTTCTCAGGCTCTGTTTTTCATAACAGCGACAGTTTTGAGAAGTGTTTGCTCAGGTGTTTTGTAAAATGATCCCCTGATATTTTTCTCATGCTTAGATTTGGGTTGCAGGTTTGGGGGAGAAAGGCTGCAGAGGTCAAGTGCTGTCCTCATCATGTCATTTCAAGGGTCACTGCCGTCAACATGACTTGTCACTGTGGACATCAGCCTGATGGCCGGACTTTCTCCGCTGCACAGCTACTCTTTTCCACACTGTCGCCTCTGCAAGGAGGTCACTATGCACAGCTAACACTTAAGGAATGGGGGTTAGGAGGAAGCAGAAAGCAAAAAAGAAAAAAAAGAAAGAAAGAAGGAATTATGCCCAACCTCTTTCAGGGCAGAGCAGCTACATAAATTATTTACAAGTTTTCTTCATGGGATATTTGTCTACTTTCATTTATTTATTTATTTTTGAGACGGAGTCTTACTCTGTCACCCAGGCTGGAGTGCAGTGGCGCCATCTCAGCTCACTGCAGCCTCCACCTCCTGAGTTCATGCGATCCTCCTGCCTCAGCCTCCCTAGTAGCTGGGACTACAGGCCCACATCACCATGCCCGGCTAATTTTTGTATTTTTAGTACAGACAGGGTTTTGCCACGTTGGCCAGGCTGGTCTCGAACTTCTGACCTCAAGTGATCCCCTACCTCGGCCTCCCACAATGCTGGGATTACAGGCGTGAGCCACTGCACCTGGCATACTTTCTTTTACTTATTCTGTCTTCTATTTATATCAGTATGGGCTCACGGATATTTACTTGGATTAGAATCCAGTACCACTTTGTGATTCAAGCTATTCCAGGTTTGACCACTGGGAACTCGTTCCACGGGCTCCTGGGACAGTTTCACAGAACCCCAGCGTTGTGGGTTCCGTTGATCATGTCGATTTTCTGGCACTTACAAGATACTCCAGGCTTTTAAAAGGAAGGAAATTCTAGCACATGCTACAATGTGGATGAACCTTGAAGACATTGTACGAGGTGAAATAAAGACAAATACTATATGACTTTACTTACAGGAGGTATTTAGAATAATTAAAATCATAGAGACAGAAAGTAGAATGGTGGTTGCCGGGGCTGGAGAGTGAGGCTTGGGGTATTCGTGTTTAATGAATACACAGTTTCAGTTTTGCCAGATGCAAAGAGTCTGGAGATGGAGGGTGGTGATGACTGCACATTATGCATGTATTTAATACCATGGCATAGAACACTTCAAAATGGTTATGATGGGCTGGGCCCGGTGACTCGCGCCTGTAATCTCAGCACTTTGGGAGGCCAAGGCTGGCAGATCACTTGAGGTCAGGGGTTTGAGACCACCCTAACCAACATGGTTGAAATCCCGTCTCTACCAAAAATACAAAAATTATCTGGGAGTGGTGGCACACACCTGTAATCCCAGCTACTCGGGAGGCTGAGGCAGGAGAATTGCTTGAACCTAGGAGGTGGAGGTTGCAGTGAGCTGAGATCATGCCACTGAACTCCAGCGCCTGGGCGACAGAGTCAGACTCTGTCTCAAAGAAAAAAAAAGTGGTTACAGGCTCATACCTGTAACCCCAGAACTTTAGTAGGCCAAGACAGGAGGATCACTTGAGCCCAGTAGTTCGAGACCAGCCTGGGCAACATAGCAAGATCCCCGTCTCTACAGAATAATAAATATATTAACTGGGCATGGTGGCGCACACCTGTAGTTCTAGGCGCTTGGGAGCCAAGTGGGAGGATCACTGGAGTCCAGGAGTTTGAGGCTACAGTGAGCTATGATCACACTACTGCACTCTAGCCTGGGCAACAGAGCAAGATCCTGTCTTGAAAAAAAAAGGAAAAGAAAAGGTAAACGTGAGTTCACACTAATGCCACCAAATCCGAACCATTACACATGGATTATTCTAGATTTTTCTTGTTGATCCACAACCTCCCATTCCAACAGTGAGAAACTGGCTCCCACCACCTGCCAACCATTTCCTTAATTGTTTGATTCCATATATCATGTTTCTATCTTATACATTTCCTACTTACTCCCCAAGATTATAAGTTCCACAAAGGCAAGGCCTGGGCTTGGTTTTGTTCTTTCTGCCCCCTCTCCTCCAACCCAACACCCAGCAGAATGTCTTTAAAACAGTAGACCCAATACTTTATGAGTGTCTACCTGGGTAGACGCTCTGCTCATCTCTGGGGTTGCAAAGACGGGTAAGACGTGGCACTGGCTGTCTGGTGGATCCCGGTGCCAACAACTATTTGTTGAACACTAAATGCAATGGAATGACAAGTCATGCCCATCCCCCATAGAGAACCACCAGGAAGGAGAGGCCGACTGGAACGCCAGCTCTGTGCAGGCAGGGATTTGTGCTGGCTGTGGTCACTGCTGTAACCCCAGCACCCAGAAGAGGGTCTGGCACATAATAAGTGCTTAATAAATGTTTGAGGAAGGTGAGGGCAGCTCTCCATTTTTGCATGAGTGACTTTCAGACTCCTTGCACTTACGTTCCCCAGACATAAACTCCCCTAAATGTCTCCTTCTATGCGGAATCTGAACCACCCACATCTGCAGGTGAATGAACGCTGAGGCTACCACTGCCTGCACCCACCCTCCTGGACGCCTTTGCTTATGCAGTTATTTTGACACCTGGTAAAGTATTACTCTACAAAGGTGAATGGAACATGGAAACATAAAGGGCCAATTCCAGTAAGAGATTAGACCTCACTAATCTAATACTGTTAGGGCACAGTAGAAACATCTGGTCCGCTGCTCTGGGAAACTCTCAGGAAACTGTCTGCCTTGCCACCCCGTAGCATGATTCTTCCCTGTTGCAGGGAAGAATGACATGAAGAGGCCCTGACTGGCTTCATCTCAGGTTTACCAGGCATAGGCACCCTTCAAGAAGTTGATTCCACAGCTTTTACGCAGTATAGGAGGCTCTTCAGTTAATTGTCTCTCTTTTTTAAGAAGTAGGTGGCTGGGCACTGTGGCTTACGCCTATAATCCCAGCACTTTGGGAGGCTGAGGCGGGCAGATCACCTGAGGTCCAGAGTTCAAGACCAGCCTGACAAACATGGAGAAACCCCATCTTTACTAAAAATACAAAATTAGCGGCCAGGTGTGGTGGCTTACGCCTGTAATCCCAGCACTTTGGGAGGCAGAGGTGGGTGGATCACAAGGTCAAGAGATCGAGACCATCCTGGCCAACATGGTGAAACCCCGTCTCTACTAAAAATACAAAAATTAGCCAGGTGTGGTGGCACATGCCTGTAGTCCCAGCTACTCAGGAGGCTGAGGCAGAAGAATCGCTTGAACCCAGGAGGCGGAGGTTGCAGTGAGCCAAGATTGCGCCATTGCACTCCAGCCTGGCAACAGAGCAAGACTCCGTCTCAAAATAAACAAATAAATTCGGGAGGCTGAGGCAGGAGAATCGCTTGAACCCACAAGTGGAGGTTGTGGTGAGCCAAGATCGCGCCATTGCACTCCGGTCTGGGCAACAAGAGCAAAACTCCACCTCAAAAAAAAAAAAGTAGGCTTGCTGTTCCTTTGACGGATGTTTCTATAAATAGGTTATGCTGCAACCAGCACATCTGTGTCCTAAAAAGGTTTTTAAAAAGTTGTAAATGGGCTGGGCATGGTGGCTCATGCTGGTAATCCCAGCACTTTGGGAGGCTAAGGCAGGAAGATCGCTTGAGCCCAGGAGTTTGAGACCAGCCTGGGCAACAAAGCAAGAGACCCCATCTCTACAACAAATTTCTAAAACCTAGCTGGGCATGGTGGCACATGACTGTAATCCCAGCCGCTCGGGAGGCTGAAGTGGGAGGATCACTTGAGCCTGGGAGGTGGAGGATGCAGTGAGCTGTCTTCATCACTTCAGCCTGGGTGACTCAGCCAGACCCTGTCTTAATAACAACAATGAAGTTATAAGTGAATGTCACTGTCATCCCTCATTTCTGCCCCAATCTGAAACACCAAAAGAGCTCAGCGTTGCAGCTCTCGGACCCCCTACCCTCAACATCAGCTCCCTCTACCCCATCCCATCCAGGCATCACACCCTGAGTCAGACCCAGGTTTTCCGAAGGTCCCAGACACGACCCTGGGTTGTCGTTCTCCAGGCTGCAGGAGCCCAGGCCGTGCCTGTGCAGGCGAGAGACCCCACTCTCCTGCGTAAAGCCCTGCCTGAGCTGTGAGCGACAGCTCTGAATCCTGAACTCCCTCAGCACATCGCTTTTTAATTAAGCAAGATGAAAAGATGAGACATAATTAGAAAGCAAGCCTTTGGGGCACGGTGGTAGGAGTCGTAATACGATATTCCAAAGGCAGAAAAAAAAACATTTCTGTCTGATCTGCTGAGAACGAATGTTACTCCTTCTCTCGTTGCTGTTTTCATTCAATTTGCAAACATTTATTCCATTCCTACTCCAACGGCGCCTCTTCCTCCCCTTCCACGCGTTTGCTTTGTGCCAGGCTTTTTCCATACATCGTTGCGCTGAATCCTAACAACCGTCTGTGGTCGTTACTGTTATTATCCCTGTAGCTTAGGCAACAAACGGCTAGCAGCAGAAGCAGAGCTCACACCCGGATCCAAGGAGTCAGAAGTCTGGGCTCCGCCAGTACACACTGTGGTCCCCCGGGCCTCGGCTGGGCTGGGCACCAGACGCTAAGCAGGCTTTTCTCCAGGGATGTTCTCACACTGGCCTTGGACCCTAGAGGACGGAGGAGACAACGGACCCCTCCCATACATCAATTCAAGGACAACCGATTTTTCTCTAAGAGGAAGACACCCACACAAAAACCGGAAGGCAGAGTGCCATATGATAAGTTTATCGGCACCATCTCACCAGCCGCCCCCTCCCCAGGGTCTTGATCAATGGGACACAGAGCGCCTCCAGTCTGAGAGGCTTCCTTGGGTGGGTGGTGGGACTGCAAAGTGGGCCTTTGGCAGTGCCTACAAGGGCAACATGAGGTTGCCCGTTGGCCCATTACCCAGGTAATCTGGCCCTCCCTTCCAGAGCAACTGAGAAATGCATGGGTGGGCAGAGCCTCAAGTCCTCCAGATAACAGGACATAACGTGACCTCTCTTGGCACCAGAAATCACTGCCAAGTTTCCAAGCCAGGAAAAGAGCAACATTTGTAAGGCCTGTTTCAC
This sequence comes from Aotus nancymaae, assembly GCF_030222135.1. Taxonomy (NCBI): domain Eukaryota; kingdom Metazoa; phylum Chordata; class Mammalia; order Primates; family Aotidae; genus Aotus; species Aotus nancymaae. The sequence goes on along the minus strand of NW_026988473.1, from coordinate 9,653,263 downwards.
GCACCCGCCTATGATCCTCTCGCTGGAGGCAGAGTTGAGCCTCACCATATGCCTGCAAAGTCCAGGACCATTCCCCCACTTTGGTGAGGAGGAAATTGACACTCAGAGGGCTTCAGCCATAAGCCCACAAGCCACACGGCCAGTGCCAGAGCTGAGACATGAGTCCTGCCTCTTGAGCTCAAATGTTAAGGCCTCAGACTGGCAGCCTGGGGACCAAATTTGACCTAAGGATGTGCTTTTTGAAGCCAGCTCAGTGTTTTAGAATTTCCTTTGGAATGACTTGCCAACATTTGAAAATCAGGAGATTTCATATAGAATTCCAGATTCTTGGTTTCTTTTGAAAATTTTGAAATTCTGGCCACCCTGGGCCTGAAATCTTCTCAGTAAGCTATAATCAGCTGGCCTGGAGCCAGGTAGAGGCTGCCCTCCCAGATGGGTTTGGGATCCTGTTGGTACTGGGTTTGTCACCCCTGTCCCACTGCTCATGGCCTCTCCCCTCACAGAAGCCAGCTTAAGGAGACGCAGAGCACGGTTGGTATCCTGGCTGACTATGCTGGTGGAGACCCCGAATGCCCACCTCCTCCCCTGGCAAAGACCACACTGCACAGCCGATTGGAGTGGGTTGGGGGGTTGCACAGCATCCTCCCGGGCACCTGGAGCACCAGAGCGTGCAGGTGCGCCCTGTCCCCGGTTGGCCTGTAACTCACCTGGCACTTCCCAGGGCATCCTGCAAGGCCTGCACAAGAGATGAGCTTTTCATAGACAAGGACGGAGGGCATGAAAGGCCGATGCGCTTCCCCGATCCTGCCCAAGCCTGGCACGGGGGGAGGCTGGATGAGCTTCTAGCCCCTCTGTGCCTGGCCTTCCCTGGGGCTTCCGTGGGGTCTGGGAAGTTTGTGGGCTTGGAATGGGCCAGGATTGGCCTCTGGGGATGTTGATCGATATCTGTAAATGGACAGATGGATCAGTACAAACCTTTGTCTGTTCATCACAAACACTGACATCAACGGATGCTGGGAAAAGCCCCTTTGAAATCACTGCCAACCCATGCAGGTGCAGGAAATCCTGCTGTGAGCACCTCACCCCTTTGCGTTAAAAGGGTTGCCTCCTCAGGGCTCATTTTTAAAAGCAGGCACTCCTGGGAAGTATCAGCCATTAATGCCTGAGTATGAATTGCTCTCCCAGACTTAAGTTTTTAGAAAACTCAGAGATCACTTACTCCAAACAGCACATTTTTTGTTTCTGATTTATCCACAGTAAGGAGCAGAGCAGGAGCCACAGGGAGGCTTTCCTGAGTCTGTGGTCTGGGGCAGTGGGTGGTAAACTCTTCCCGTAAATGGGCAGATCATAAATATGTCAGGATTCGCTGGCCACACAGTCTCTGTTGCAACTGCTCAACTCTGCTTTTAACTCTGTTTTAACTCTGTTAAAAGCAGCCCCACGAGAAGAAATGAATGCGGCTGGGTTCCCATCAAACTATCCATGGATGCCAAGATTTGAATTTCATATAATTTGTATGTGTCATGAAATATTATTCTCTTTCCTTTTTTCCAACCATTTAAAAATGTCAAAGCCACACTTGCCTTGTGGGCAGTACAAAACCAAGCATGGGGCCATGGTGTGCTTCCCTCTGGTCCAGCAGAATGGTTTCAAGAAAGCTGCACTGCAGGCCCTCGCACATTGTAAAGCTGTTTTCTAAAATGGTTTGCCATAACTTGGACGCAGCACGATGTGATTCATATATCATATCCAATGTCATACTTCAATACTGACATTTTAAAACTTATGTCCTCCTTTAAATAAACCTAGTGGAATACAACATTGCTACCCACCATCATCCATTTTAAAAATATACGAGCATGCCCTTTCTTGAGCAGCTAGTGCCGTTACACCATTCCTTTTTTCTCCTTGGGCTCTGATTCCACCCCTTCCACATAATCTTATCCTAATATGTTATCATGCTTTGAAGTCCTACAGTAATTATCCTTTGATTCTTTTTTTTTGAGAGAGTCTTGCTCTGTCAACCAGGCTGGAGTGCAGTGGCACAATCTCGGCTCACCGCAACCTCCGCCTCCCGGGTCAAGCGATTCTCCTGCCTCAGCCTCCAGAGTAGCTGGGATTACAGGCGTGCATCACCACGCCCAGCTAATTTTTTTGTATTTTTAGGAGAGATGGGGTTTCACCATATTGGCAGGCTGGTCTCGAACTCCTGACCTCAGGTGATCCACCCGCCTTGGCCTTCCAAAGTGCTGGGATTACAAGCGTGAGCTGCCATGCCCAGTGCCCTTTGATTCTTTGAAACAAAATGTATATAAATTAAAATGCTAAAACTTTATTATTTCCTGTGATCATAAGGCTCTGATGAAATTATTTTTCCTCTAGATTGCATCGTCATTACAATTATTAGTCACACACAAAACAAAATAGCATGGGTACTACAAATTTTGATGCTATTTTTTATATCAATATCAATGATGATTAGCCACAGAAAGCCAAATGTTACTGGAAAGCTATCTGAATGGGGTGTTTAGGTTTTTCTCTCTCACTCAGTTAACATACCCAGAGATGGATATTATTTGTTGCTAGGATAAGACAGGAATTAGCATCCTGTTTTCGTTTTTATAGATGTGATCCCTGAATCCATGGAGCCAGAAGGAATTTGTGATAGTGAATTTTTCCAACTCTGTCCAAGTTGGAGGCCAAAAATGTCACAATGCGATCTAGAGTCAAATTATTTTTTACTTTTTAAAATGTTGTTGAAGGCCAGGCGAGGTGGCTCACACCTGTAATCCCAGCACTTTGGGAGGCCGAGGCGAGTGGATTACCTGACGTCAGGAGTTCAAGACCAGCCTGGCCAACATGGTGAAACCCTGTCTCTACTAAAAATACAAAAGTTAGCTGAGTGTGGTGGTGGGCGCCTGTAATCTCAGCTACTTGGGAGGCTGAGGCGGGAGAATTGCTTGAACCCGGGAGGCAGAGGTTGTAGTGAGCTGAGATTGCGTCACCGCACTCCAGCCTGAGCAACAGACCAAGACTCTATCTCAAAGTAAATAAATAAATAATAAAATGGTATTGAAGATAAATATTAAAAGCCATCTGACCTGCGAAATGATTTATTACCTGTCTTAGTTCCAGTGCCTACACCTCAAACTGTCCCTTTATTGCCCCAGAAGCTTTTTTCACCTGCTAGGATCCAGGATGGGTTAGGTTTGCATCTTTTTGGTGAACCAGAACAGCAGTTAAGAAAGGCAGCCGGGGAAGACAAACTGATGGATGCACTGGTGAGGTGGAAGGAAGTCGAGAAGAAAGCTGACTTGGAAGTCCACTCCCTTCCAGACTACCCATACCCCTTTCCATCTGAAGATCACCAGCCTAGAACAAAGCTGGAGAAAGACAGACATTCTGTGATGAAAACTGCAAAGCATTCTGCAAGAACAACGCCATCCAAACCCCACACTGAGACACTCAACCAAGCTCTAGCAAAGCTTCTCACAGCCTCAGGCCACCCGCCTGGGACAATCCAGCCCCGCTTTGCACTCCTGTGTGGAAAAGCTCAGGGATGCCGAAAGAATTAACCGTTTCTTCCAGCCAACACGTGAGGATGGACAGTTCTTTAAAAACTTACAGTTGTAAATCCTTTCTCTCTCCCTGTGAGTTGTATGTATGCCTCCTACAGCCCAGACGTGGCTTTCTCAAGACTTGAGACCATTTCTTTGAAGTGGCGTCATCAGCAAGGATAGGGCCTGTCCTAGCCCCTGAGGGAGGGCAGGAACCTGACTCTGACAGAGGTCAGTTGGTCTACACAGCTGGCCTCATCACGCTGACACGTAGTTTTTCACTTCTCTGACTCTGTTTGAGCCCTGGCTCACTCCTTCCTACTCCCTCATTCTCCCTTAAAAACAGAGGACACTGAGGGAACCCAGTCAGAGGGCACCCAAGACGGGTGCGGTGGCTCACACCTATGATCTCGGGCAAGGCAGGAGGATCCCTTGAGCTCAGGAGTTCAAGACCAGCCTGGAAACATAGGGAGACTTCTGTCTCTACATTTTTTTTTTTATTAGCTAGGTGTGGTGGTGTGCACCTATGGTCCCAGCTACTTGGGAGGCTGAGGCAGGAGGATTGCCTGACCCTAGGAGGTTGAGGCTGCAGTGAGCTATAATCGCACTACCGCACTTCATCCTGGGCAAGAGAGCAAGACTCTGTCTCAAAAAACAAACGCCCAGTTACTTCTGTACAAATCAACGTTGAGCTCGGTTTACAGTAGGGCCTCTTCCCTACTATCGAAGCTACCACTGAATAAAATCTGTCTTTACCACCTTTAGCCAGGGCCAATTTTGTTTATCTTTGACCATGTAATATCCCCTCTCCCTGGCACACGGATGATCAATTACAGCGGGACCCTCAATCCAGATGGGGTGGGAGGATCCTTTCTCCAGGGTGTTCATGGCGATTGCTTCACTGAACACAGAGGCCACCAGACCACGAGGACACAGAGCTGCCCACCCAGACAAGATAAAACAGAAGCTGGCCCTGCTCCCAGGGAAGCCCCTTCCCACAGGAGCGTCTCCCCTTCCTCGGTGCGCTCTTCGCAGAGGATGTATTTCCCGGTGCTGTGGGGAGCTCAGGTCAGGTGCCCTGGCAGGACAGACTAAATTCCTTCAAAACTGAGGGAAGCGCCTCCTGTTGTGGAAAAGAAGAAACCAGACCTTGGCAGGGCCCAGTGGCTCACGCCTGTAATCCCAGCACTTTGGAAGGCTGAGGCAGGAGGATCACTTGAGGCCAGGAGTTTGAGACCAGCCTGGTCAATATGGTGAAACCCCGTCTCTACCAAAAATACAAAAATTAGCCCGGCATGGTGGTGGGCGCCTGTAATCCCAGCTACTCAAGAGGCTGAGGCAGGAGAATCGCAGGTGGCAGTGAGCCAAGATCGTGCCACTGGACTCCAGCCTGGGCGACAGAATGAGACTTTGTCTCAAAAATAAAGTAAAATTTAATTTAATTTAAAAAAAAGAAAAAGAAAACCTTAACATTTTGGAGCATTAAGTTTTCTCCATAAGGCCCACCTAAGGTGCAGATCATATTACATAGCAAAAGTGGGAGGGGCCGGGTCAGCAGACTTCCCCAAGGCCACTGAAGCCAGTCAGAGGCCACTTGTCCTCTCCCACTTCAAACAACCCTGATGGCTATAAACACTGCGTGGCCTGACAGATGGCCAGCAGGAGGTGACCCCAAGTCCCTTGGCAGCATCGATCGGTTCACCTGGGTAGACCCTAAAAGCCAGCAGCCCAAAGGTAGTTCTGGGCATGGGAAGTCAATGTGAAGCTGTATGTGGTGGAAATGCAGGTTGAGGCTCTTTTGAAACTGAGAAGTGCCTCTCGCCCATGGAGATATAAAGCTGTCTCGTGGTGGACTGTGGAAATCCCAAGGCTCAGAGCCCTTCCCAGGACATGGCAGGGAAAATGCAGGGAGTGTTCGATGACAATGCTGGGGGCATGGACTCCTGGCCCCTAAGGAGCCCCATGCAACTCCTTCGAGGCCTCTGGAATGACAAGGCATAATTCAGGTGCCAGGGCTCAGGCTCCTGGGACCCTCCAGGGGGTGTGGTGGCAGCAGCCTCTGAGCTAAGAAAGTCAATCATTCTAGAGCCCTCACCATTCTATTTAAAGCTCAAGACAAAGAGAAGGCAGGAAGGGAAATGCTCAAGGCAAACAACCTCCCTGCAGCACCGGGAGACCCGCCTGGGGAGGAGGGGCCCAGAGGCCTCAGAATCGTCTGTGAGAGAGCACTGCACTGCTTGAGGCCGAGTGATGCTGAGTATGGGAAATGGAAGACATCCTCAAAGGCTATCGATCAGAGATGGTGTCGTTGGTTAGACACACCCACAGCGGTATGCTCTGCGGACAATGAAGCAGAGCCCAATTTGTTGGCTTGGAGAGGTGACCCCAGCACATTATTATTGAGTTAAAAAATAAATTTACAAACAGCACTGATAGTAAGATCCCATTTATGTAAATTTCTCTCTCTCTCTCGCTCTCACACACACACACACACACACACACACACACACACACACACACCCTGGTATGGAAAAAGTCAGGAAACAGCACCAGGGCCAGCTTCACGTGCAGGGTCCCAAGCTTGGTTTAACACTCTGCTGCCACCATCTTAATTTGTAATTCTATAGCTGGCCCTGCATGGAATAAGCTCGCTTAAAAAAAATCAACGTTGATGAGAGATAATATACATACAATAAAATACACCCATTTTAAGTGGACAACTGGATGAGTTTTGACAAATATCCATGCAACCACCTAAATTCAGATCTAGAACCTCTCCTTGCCCCAGCAAGTGCCTCCTGCCTCCCGCCCCAACCCCACGAAACCACCATCACTGACACTGTCACTGCAGCTTACTGTTGTCATTTCCAGAATATGACAAAAATGAAATTGAACACTGTGCACGCTTGTTTCTGCCTTCTTCCCCCACTGTCGTGTTCTGGGAGTCCATGTGGTGTGATCAGTGGTTGTTTCCTTTTGCACTGTAGAGAAATGTGGATATATATGTAGATGTTCGTGTACCACCGTTCGCCTCTTTCTCCGTTAGTGGACATCCGGGTAGTTTCCAGTTTGGGGCCGTTAACGAGCAGTACTGATGTGAGTTTTTGTGGACACGCTGTGTAGCGACACATGCTTTCGCTTCTCTTGGGCAAACACCTAGGAGTGGGATGGCTGTGTTGTATGGTAGATGTGTTAAAGTTTAATTGCCTAAGAAACTGCCAAACTATTTTCCAAAATGTTTGCACCATGTTTAGATAAACAGCACATTACATTTTGAATACTATGTGCAATATGTTTTTCTGCAACTTCCAGTGCAACAAACACAGTTCAGAGTATCCCAAAATTCTGGAAACAAGAGTCAAAGAGTGATTATTTATTGTACCTTGTTCAGATTAACAATTGGACCCATTGCCAAGCGTAGAGGTACTACACCTGAAAAAGTGTCTAGCAGTTAAAGAAAATCATATTGAGCACAGGGTTTGGAGGTTTAACAAATAGAATGTTTTAAAACAAGTTTATCCTATGTTTCCTGAATTTGGGGCCAACCTAAGCCTGGAAAAATGAACAGGAAGGTCAACTCAATGTGTTACACATTTTATTTATTTATTTATTTATTTATTTATTTATTTATTTTTGAGACGGAGTTTCGCTCTTGTTACCCAGGCTGGAGTGCAATGGCGCGATCTCGGCTCACTGCAACCTCCGCCTCCTGGGTTCAGGCAATTCTCCTGCCTCAGCCTCCTGAGTAGCTGGGATTACAGGCACGCGCCACCATGCCCAGCTAATTTTTTGTATTAGTAGAGACGGGGTTTCACCATGTTGACCAGGATGGTCTTGATCTCTTGACCTCGTGATCCACCCGCCTCGGCCTCCCAAAGTGCTGGGATTACAGGCTTGAGCCACCGCGCCCGGCCTACACATTTTATAATGATAGTCATGGATTACGTCCCAGCTTTAAAAGCTGCATTTATTTGTTGCAGAAAATTTAGAAAATACACATAAGAATAAAAATATAGTTCCTACTCATCAATGTTATTTTCTCCTGTGTGTTTTGCTAGGTACTTGTGTGTGTGCTTGATATTACTCATATTTTTAATCTCACATTAACTTCCTAAAACATCTCCTTATTTACAAAAGCAGTACTCCCTCAGCAAAATTTTAAAAACAAAATATTAATGATTTAAAATTAAAAATTGAACTAAGAGCCTCCTCCCCAAAGTTAACAACCTGCTTTTCATCCATCCAGACAATTTTTTACATGGGTTCAGTCCTTGATATATGTACATGTGTATGAACATTGTGTGTTTTTGAACCCATATATTTTTAAATTTATATCATTTTATATCATATTTTTACCTAGTAATATACATTAAATATTCTTAGAAAAAAGTTTTGAATATCTACATAATACTCCACTGTATAAGTGCACCTTAATTTATTAAACTCTTACTCAAATGTTAAAGCTCTTGGTTGAGTCTATTTGTGTGTGCTTGTGTGTGCTTGTGTGTGTGTGTGTGTGTGTGTGTGTGTGTGTGTGTAGCAATGCTGTGATAAGCATTTTTGTCGGTAAAATTTGGCCACATGTCTAATTCAATGCTTAGGATAAAGTCTTAGAGCTAGAATTTCTAGATCAAATTATACATCATATTAATAATCTTAAAAAACTATTATCAAATTGTTTCCAAAACATTTTAACCAGTTTATCCCTCAACTGGTCAAAATTCAGTTTAACCGTTTTAAATGTTTTAACTTTTAGAGTGAAAAGTTATGTCTCACTGTTGAACTCATTGACATGCTGGTGATCGTGAGGGAGCTTAGCGGGTTGTTTTTCATATGCTTATTGGCCTTTTAAAAATTGCTTTCCTTTTGTGAATTGTTTACATTTTAACCTATTTTTTCATTGGGTTCAATCTTTTTCTTATGGAAATATGAAAGTATTTAATATATTTTTGAATTTCCAGCATTTATAACAGTGCATCAACCATTATGAGCACTTAATAAATGTTAAATGAAGGAATATATACAAGAGCTAGTCATCACTTTTTCTGCATATTGCAAATATGTGTTCTTAGCAAATAATAGCTTAAAATTTTGCTCATTTTTTTAATTTAAAATAGAATTTTAAAAGCTATTTCTATTTTTCTTCTGTGGCTTCCTTCATATTCTATGTTTGGTAAAGTTTTCCTTCATTCTTAAATCAGATAAACTTTGCTCTATCTTATCTTCTCATTCTATTTTTATAAAATACTTAAATCTTAATATCTGGAAGGGCAAACTTGGTTTCATTACATCTGTTTTTCAAAAAGTTCTTGGTAATTCTCTCCAGCTTATCTTTTAGGTAACTTCAGAATTACTTAAATCACCCCACCACACACATACAAATACCATTTGGATTTAGGGAGAACTGCCTTCAACCTATAAGTGACGATACTTGGTCTCTCTGTCCCTCATGTCCCTGGGATCTTTATTGGAGTAAGTTGGAAGGGATGCCAAGGTCACGAAGCCAATATCAAACAATACACACAGCACCCAGAGCTCTGCACCAGACTCCAGCTTGCCAGCAGTGCTCAAAGATGATTCATTAATTACTAAGTATTTTTAAAAGACAGTCACCAAGTCCATAAGATTGGGGTCAAAATAGGCATTGTCTTGCACTTCAGGTTGGAATATAAATTGAGAGAGCTTTTAAAAGCAACTGGAAAATTCCCTTGTGCTTCAGGTTGGAATGTAAATTGAGAGACAGCTTTTAAAAACAGCTGGAAAATGAGCACCGAGGGCTTTAACAATGCCTGCGCTTTTGACCAGGAGACCCACGTTTAGGAACTGCCAAGAAAACAGTGTGAACAAACATATACGCACAAAGATATCCTCCACTATATAAGGAAAAACTAGAATGAGGTGTCTAACATCGAGGAAACCCATTTGGCACATTCCTGCATATAGATCTAAGAGAATTTCATGCAGTTTTCAGAAGTGATTCTTACAAATCCCAGCAAGATGTACAGCAAACAAACCTAGCGGCTGCCCACGATACTCTGGATGGTAAATTTGGATGAGATTCTTCTTTTCTTTTTAGTTTTTAAAATAATTTTCCAAGTTTTGTACCATAAACATGTATTTCCTTGATAATTTATTGAAACCTGTTTTAAATGAGCAATTTACATGTTTAAAAATTAATATAACTTTTTGTTATAACAAATCCACACTCATAGAAAGGAAAAAAAGAAAAAAAAGGCTAAACACTGCACAAAGTCTGTAAAGAAGAAAGTAAAAATAATCTGAAATCCTACCACCTGAAGATAACCACCTCTGTACATACACATACATACATATGGACAAACATATAGAGATACGCACATGCTGTTTTGTAAATTACTTTTCCTCATCAGTATGTCATGGACATCCTTCCACAGCAATAAAAGACCATCGCTCATTCTTTTTTAATGGTCCATGTTAAAATATTTCCACCCATACATCTTGTCACACTGATGTACCATTATTTATTTAACCGATGTTCTACTGATGCACCAGAGGTCGTTTGCAACATTTCACTTAGTCATTAACATACCAATAAATGATCTGGACTGCGGGGGTCAGCCTCTGCTGTAGAGTTAATTCTACTACGAATTCACTACTCAGGTCAGGGTGTCAGTTTCGTCCTTTGTAAGAGGACATGGCAATTCCTGAGATGCCTCCAGCTGTAGCATTCTCTCATTTCTTGCAGTAGCAGCTGGTTTCTTAAGAATATGAAGTGCTCAGTGTAATTGAGAGCAATCTGCACAGCTAAGAATAGTGATCCTCTCTGAAATGATACTGTGGAAGCCCTCAAATTACCACCAGACTTCAACAATACATATTTCCAGATCTGCAGGGTGACTGGAAGATGGCTTCTGATGCCAACTTGGGCTACAACCATGCCGGAATGCAGCTCTGTCTTCAGCCAGGCCAGGAGCATTCAAAGAAGCATAACTGTGCAGCCATCTGCCTTTCTCCCAGTGGTCGAGTGCTCTTTTTTTACACACTGCTCTTAGAGTTCTGCCCGTTTTCTCCACCACCTGCATTTTCCCTTAAACCTCAAACATACATATTAGGATGCCTTGAGCTCTGTGTTTGCTCTGCAGCAAATCTCTCAATAATCCACCTGCTATCAGCATCACACCCCTGGTAAATGCTCCTAATGGACCTCTTCCCAGCAAAGAGCTTTTGATGTCATATAGCAAGCACAAGTGTGAGATTCAACCAGGCAGACTGGCTTTATCTAACCGCAGCAACAACAAACCTAAACTGGGCACCTACTACGTGCCAGGCACACTTTTGTGCATCACTTCATTTCTGAAGACTGGCCAGTTTCTGAAGGCAGTTAGGGAAAACCCTTGTTGAGAATTCCAGCTTTAAAAAGTGCCTCTGACTCCCGATATAAATCCCCGCCGCGACAGTAATCACACCTAGCAGCTTATATCTTTCCCAAATATTCACTTGCTTTGGCCTTGAAGAACTGCTTTCACTGACTTGTGCTTTGGGGCAGACCTTCAGGCATTGAGGGATTTAGCAGGAAACAACATCATGAAGCTAGCTGTTTGTTGTTCAAGAGATGATGAGAATATATTTTGGGACAGTAGAGAGGGCCCTCAAGCTTCTGGGTTGGCCTCTTTGCTTTGGCCACCAGGAAGCTCAAAATCAAACCAGTGTCCCATCACCTATAATATGTACACACCTTTTGATATAATGCATCACATGGATAACTTTCACATCAATTCATCTTTTCACCCATGTTTTCCTATCACCCTGATTTTTCTGGGTTATTTTTCATCCTGTTCCATTTTGTGTACCATTGCCTCATACCCATGGTGAATGGGAAGGGAAATAAAGAGATGTTACAAGTCAGAGACAGGACAAAAGACTGGCCCCTAACTCCCAGCCCTTTCCCCAGCTTTGATGATTCGGCCGCCCGAGGAGGGGGAGTCACTTTGATGGGCTGATTCAAGTCACCCTCAGTCATTGCAACTTCAGAATGAAGTGCACCGTGGGCCCTTCCCACATCTTCTTCAACCACCCCACATTTTGTTCTTACCCATCAAAACAGCTGATCTTTTCCCTGCCCACCAGGTAAAGGTGACAAAGTCAGTAAAATCAAAATCACCCTTGAAGGGCCACCTCCTATGGATCCTAACTTAGATCCTAATTTAGAACTCTAAAGGAGTGGCCTCCCAGGTTCTAGGGTGACTTGAGAGAAAGCCTCAATTTAAAAGCAAAACCCAAAATGCCCTCTACCCACTAAAGTCCCCATTACTGCTGCAAGGCACAGGCAAGAAGTTTGCATCGAGTGCACGTCTGCAGCAAACTGCATGAGCATCACCTTCTTTCTGGTCATTAAGCTTTGGTGCTTGTCACCTCACTGCCCGGCCCACCCTCCCTCCTGATCTATCCACCCTGGTGCCGCTGTGAACCCTGCCTCCTCCAGGAAGCCTTCCCTGACACATTCATTCAGGCCTCCTTTCTGTTTCTACCTATTGCTAACTCAGCACAATTCATCAGGTAACTGCTTCCAATCCTGCCCCGTCCCCCCCCCGACCCCTCCCTCCTCCTTAGAATCTTAGCTAAAGCCATGAGGATGCCTGTTCTTGAAGCACCAGTCCAGTTTCCAATGAGATCACAGAAAGCTACCTGCTTGGCTACACGCCGCGTTTCCTTTTTAACTAAAGTTCAGCCAAAGCTGTCATTAAGACCTGGCCTTAGCCAAGAAGCGATGGTAAATTCCCCATGCCGCAGCATCTTGGTTCAGATTAGGATAAACCCCAACACCCAGCCCAGCATCACAAAACAACAGTTCGAAAGAAACACCCAATACAATGTGTATCAATATTTACTGCGCTTGTACCCGTGACCTTGAGTTAGCTACCTCGTCTCCCGCGGATTTCTTATCTGGTGGAAGGTAGGTCGTCACGGTGCCCAGCTCACACTACTAAGTAGCTGCTTACTTCCCTGCTCTGTTTCACTTTCCTCATCCCACTGCGTTGTTGTGAGTCTACGTGAGCTAAGGCATGAAAAGTGCTTAGAATGGAGCCAGCACTCTTCAAAGCCAGCGACTAGTAGTGATACAATTATCGAATCATTGTGACAATCTTGGCACAGTGCCTGGCATTCAGTAGGCACTTGATAAACCCTGGCTGCCGAGGCTGCGTGCTTCTGACTAACTTCTAAGATTTCAAAGCCCTTTACATGTATTTTTCACACACGGTCAACTGAATTATGTGTTCTTCGTTCAGCTACACGGTTTCACCACTGTGGGAAGAGGACGCTTTTTTTAATTTTGTAATGAAGCCATGCTTTGGGTGGCAAATCATAAGTTTAGTTTGCTTTTCTTCGTTTTCCTTTTTAAAATTTAATTTAATTTAATGTTGAAACAGGATGTCAGTCTGTCACCCAGGCTGGAGTCTAGCGGCATGACTGTGGCTCCCAACAACCTCTGCCTCTCAGGCTCAGGTGATCCTCCCACCTCAGCTTCCCGAGGAGCTGGAACTACAGGCACGGGCCATCGTGCCCAGGTAATTTTTGTAGTTTTTGTAGAAATGGGGTTTTGTCATGTTTCCAGGCTGACCTTGAACTCGTGGGCTCAAGCAATCTGCCTGCCTCGGCCTCCCAAAGTGCTGAGATTACAGGTGTGAGCCACTGCACCGGGCCTGTTTTCCTTTTTAAATTAAATGAATTGACTGATTATTCCCCCTCGGCTCTTCCTTGTTTTAAAATGGCATGAATGAAACAACGTCCACCACAGAGGTCCATACCCTACAGCGCCACTCTCTGTCTGCCACAAACCACTGGGTCCTGGCCCTGGTCCCCTCTGGTCTGGCGCCAAGTGACTCTGCTTCCCCTCCCCCGTTTCCTTCCCCTTCCCGTTTCTCCTGTGGCCTCACAGCGTTGTGTCTCTCGCCAGCTCACCGGTCTTTTCTGGGCTGCTCCATCAACCCCTGCTCCCAAAGCCTGTCATTTTTTAATGGCTATTTAAGCTGACTGGTTTTCAGTCCTTTCTTTAGTTCCGATTTCAGTGGCCCATTGGTTTTCTAAGTTCACGGTGACTATTTTAAAAGCACAACTCTTTCCCTTTAAACTGTGTGCTGAAAGTTAGTACATTTAAAACAAGACATGTAATCACATTTTTCCTGGTTTAAATGTAATATACAATTGAAGGAGATTGAGTATGCCATCCCCAAATATACCACTTTGCCTTCAAGACTAATGTGCACTGAAATGAATAAGCTCTCTGTCCTCCCCCTTTCTGAAAGCAGGGATCAGTGACTCATGCCTGTAATCCCAGCACTTTGGGAGGCTGAGGCAAAAGGATCACTTCAGCCTAGTTCAAGACTAGCCTGGGCAACACAGGGAGACCCCATCTACACAAAAAGTTAAAAAAAATTAGCTGAGCCTGATGCTGCACACTTGTGGTCCCAGCTACTCAAGAGTTTGAGGTGGGCGGACTTTGTAAAAGTAACGTAAAATTCCATTTGCAAAGATATCTCCTTCTCATACCAAGAAGAGGAGGACAACTCTTAATCACAGGTGACGGAGACCACTTTTACTACGCAGCACAAGATGCATCAGATATTACTAAATAACCCTTACCTTCCATTAGTCCCCCCATATATTTACCTTCTGACAACTGACTGCCCTTAGTTGCCTCTCCAAGACTTACTGCCTTTTGTTAAAATGGTATATAACCCTTCCTGGGTTTGCCCATCTTGCCTGTGAAACCCTAACTTGCATGTGAAATATTTTCTCCTGTTCAATTGTCTTTTATCACTTTGATTCTTAGGCCCAAGTCACTGAACCTGAGAGGGCAAAGGAAAAGTTGCTGTCGTTTTATCTCCCCACATAGTCATATGCTGACATTTTAGAAAATGAACAAATGCCTAACGAAAAATTTTAATCACTCATAAATAACCTGCCTACCCTGAGACAATGAAGCTCCCATCGAGGCGCCGTTTCTTCTGGCCTCCCACCCCCTTCTGCACAGACACAGAGGAAGCGTGAGTCCACAGAACAGCATGGAGAGAGGGGCTGGAGGTGCAGAGAACCTGACTGCTTCACCTCCGAGGCGTGCGAACTTAGGCAATCATTTAACCTTCCTCAGCCTTGTTTCCTCATCTGTGAAATGGGGGGAAGATGAGGATCTGCTTCACAAGGTTGTGAGGACTCTAAGACACAGCAAGGGCTGTTTACAATCTGGCATGCGGCCAGCGCCCACCGGGTGGTAATTGCCTAAATATAAACTTTCGTTCTACTACAGAAATATCAGCAACTGATATTTTATAAAATAGAATTATAATACATTTAAACATGACGTATTCAACATTTTATACATTAAAAATATAAAGTTATAATTTACAAATTAAAATATATAGGCCGAGGCGGGAGGATCCCTTGAAGCTAGGAGTTTGAGACCAGCCTGGGGAAAAAAAAAAAGGAAAAAGAAAGAAAGAAGGGAAAATACTATAAAATAGACGATGTATCAGTGATTACACTGTAAATCTACATGGGCAGCTTGCCAGCTGAACTTTATACACTATCAATAGTGTTTCCCGTCACTGCAAGATACTATCTCATTTTTTTTTGTTTTTGTTTTTGTTTTTGTTTTTGTTTTTGTTTTTTTTTTGAGACAGAGTTTCACTCTTGTTACCCAGGCTGGAGTGCAATGGCGCGATCTTGGCTCACAGCAACCTCCGCCTCCTGGGTTCAGGCAATTCTCCTGCCTCAGCCTCCTGAGTAGCTGGGATTACAGGCACGCGCCACAGTGCCCAGCGATACTATCTCATTTTTAATGCTGCCCAGAACTCATTTCACACTGTCTTTGATTTTTAACAGGACCAACTGCTAATTTCAGTGCCATAACAGCACAGCTAGGATACGATCATAATTGAGATTCCCTGTTCCAAAAAAGCCATCTCCAACTGACACTCCCTTTGGCTTCATTTACGCCTCGGTAGAAGTGGCTTCCTGTGAGCTTGGCCGTTGATGTATGATCGCCAGCTGATGCCAACAAATCAGCTCTGGAGGGATCAAACAGTGAGTGTTTCAACTCCAAGTGCTTAGACAGAACTGTTGTATTCTCTCCCAGGCCCTGCAGGCACCTGCAGTTCCCATTTCCTGAGGCCTGGGAAGGAATTCGGAAAAGTGAGAGGCTTTTATACTCTGATCAGGTCACACTGAAACTGCTGGGTCCCTGGAGCCTGGGCTCGAATCCCAGGGAGCTTTCCCTTCTCCTTCAGATGCTTGAAACATACTCAGCAGGTACGAGGGTGGGTGTCTCACCCCATTCCACAGGTTTGGACACATGAGTTCAGAAAGCTGGAAAGCCTGGGCCAGTGTCACATGGGACAGCGACAAGGCCAGGATCCCTCCAGTTCTGGCTAAGTCCCTGTCCAGTGCCCTCCCCGACCCATGCTGCTCCCCAGGAAAGATGAGCCTCCTCCTGAGACAGGAGCTCAGAGCAGCCGATGGCTGGAGGGCTAGGGTACAGGACTCCAGCCAATGGCTGGAAGTCAAGGGTACACACTTCCCTTCCTGACGAGGGACCCGCCCTGAGGCTAGGGAGCCCAACATCAGCACAGGCCAACCTGAACCCCATGCGCTGGGCCATTCATCGTCTTGGGGTAGCTCCAGGCAGGTCCTTGTCTGCAGTTCCCACCCAGCCTTGCCTCTCTGGAGCAGGCCTTCCAAACCAGGGCGACAAGGCGAGCTCTGTCCTCGCCATCCCTCCACAATCGCAGTGAGTGTGGACCTGCAGATGAGGGGCCCCTGCCTTGCCTGCATCTCCCCACCATGACCCCTCCACACCCTGGAGGAGTCCCGCCCTGGGGGCTGGAGGCGTGGGGCAGCAGATGGAGGAGGTGGAGGTCCGACCAGCACTGTCTCCCCAACACTGTGGAAGAGGGAACAGAGAACAGAAGATGCAGTCTGTGTGCCCGGGAGCGGCTTGTTTCTGGGTCTAGTCTCTCAGCACCTGGGAGCTTTCATTAATTAACACCAAGGAGCGGCTTTCAGTGTGTTCCTCCCTCTCCTACCTGGAGAATCGGGCCAAGCCCAAACCACACATCACAGCCCTCCTTCCCGCCGCAGGAAGTGAGCCCATCTCTTGAGAGAGAGTAAGCCACTATTCCATTTAAATTGATTTCCCGGCCTCAGCAGCCTCACGAAGTTCTTTGTGGCTGGTGGCTCCCCCTCTGTGGGAAAGCTGGAGTAGCAAAAGGATAGGGATTCTCAAAAGCAAATGGGGCCGGGTGTGGTGGCGCATGCCTGTAATCCCAGCCCTTTGGGAGGCTAACGCAGTTGGATTGTTTGAGCCCAGGAGTTCGAGACCAGGCTGGGCAACATGGTGAAACCCCATCTCTACTAAAAAATATATATATATACACAAAAATTAACCAGGCGTGGTGGTGCACACCTGTAGTCCCAGCTACATGGGAGGCTAAGGTGGGAGGATCCCTTGAACCTGGGAGGCCGAGGTTGCAGTGAGCCAAGATTGTGCCACTGTACTCCAGCCCAGGCAACAGAGCAACAAGACCTTCTCTCAAAAAAAAAAAAAGCAAATGGGAAAAAAAACGGGTGCTCAGACTCGTAGCTGAAGCCAAGGGTTATGAGGGACCATGGGATGGGTTTGGGTTGACGGGGTTCGACTATGGCTCTGAAACTTTGTGGCAGGTTAATCAGCAAGGAATTTCAGCTTTAGAGTGGGGACAGTAGTCATCCTCAGAACTCAGTTTCTCCAGCTGCAAAACGGCACAATAACAGGAAGAGAACCTACTGGCAAAACTAAAAACAACCCGAATGTCCAGCAACTGGTGAATGAATAAACAAAAACAGCCTAACCGTGCAGTGAAATCACACCCAACAGTGAAAAAGAGCACGTATGCATACTTGCTACCGCGCGGACGGACCTCAAAGACGGCATGCGAAGGAAAAAAGCCCAGCAGAAAAGACCACCGATTGCATGATTTCATTTACCTGAAGGCAACACCACAAAGGCAGAGAGTAGACTGGCGGTCGCCTTAGTCTGCGGTGGAAGTGAAGAGTGACTGCACATGGGTACCAAGGAATTTTTTTGGGGTGAGAGAAACATTATAAAATTGGGCCGGGTGAGGTAGCTCACACCTGTAGTCCCAGTACTTTGGGAGGCTGAGGTGGGTGGATCACCTGAGGTCAGGAGTTCGAGACCAGCCTGGCCAAGGTGGTGAAACCCTGTCTCTACTAAAAATATAAAAATTAGCCAGGCTTGGTGGCACACGCCTGTAATCTCAGCTAGTCGGGAGGCTGAGGCACGAGAATCATTTGAACTCAGGAGACAGAGGTTGCAGTGAGCCGAGATTACGCCACTGCACTCCAGCCTGGGCAACAGAGCCAGACTCGAAAGAAAGAAAGAGAGAAAGAAAGAAAAAGAAAGAGAGAAAGAGAGAGAGAAGGAAAGAAAGATCGTAAAATTGGACTGTGGTTGCACAGCTTTATCGGGTTACAAAACATAATTAAACTTTTAGTTTCAACTAAAACAAGTGAAGTTACCTATAGTCCCAGCTACTTGGGAGGCTAAGGCGGAACGATCACATGAGACCAGAAGTCCGAGTCCAGCCTGGCCAAGAGTGAGGCCAGGTTTCTTTTTAAAAGTGAATTTTGCAGTATGTAAATAATGCTTCAACAAAGCTGTTTTTAACAAGTACCTGGCCCATAGTGTGTTATAAGGATCAGTTCAGTTACCATATGGAAAAGTGTTTTTGAAAATTGTCCTGTGCTATGAGAGGCCAACCTTAATGATTCATATGACTATAGCAGAGAGTGGGTGTGGCCGCACTGCCAGGCCTGGATTCAACACAGAACTCTAGACTTACTAGCTGGGACTGTGGGCAAGTTCCCTCGCGACTCTGGGCCTCTGCCTCTTCATCTCTGCCATGGAGACGGTAAGTTTCAGCCTCACGGGGCCGACTGAAGATTAAATGAGTTAAGTGAGCAAGCTGCTTAGGACGGCCTTGTACATGGGCCTGCACTCAAACCGCAGCTCTTGCTCCCAGCCTCATCCTCACTCTTCCTATCCCAGCAGCTCAGAGGGGGCCCCCAGGACCAAGAGCTGCTCATCACAGCGTCCCTTCTGCGGTTCATGCCATTTGTCACAGTCCCTTGGGCTCAGATTAGACGTGGTCATCTGTCCTGAACCTCCTCACGGCCCCACAGGCCGAGAGCTGGGCTCTGCCCATCATGGGGCTGCTTCCTGTTCCCCAAACACTGGCCACAATGTGAGGTCAGCCTGAAGGCCTGGGTGAGGAAGAGTGGGGTCCCTGGGACACGAAGACAGGGCAACAGGAGGGGGCAAGCTCCAAGGTCAGGGAGAAGCCACAGGCAGGGCATCCCAGAGCCCCGCCGCCCAGCACAAAGCATCACAAGAAGGTTGGCTGACTCTCATTGAGCCCTATATCGTCCCCTACATTACAGCCAAGAAAACTGAGGCTCCCAGATACAGAACACAGTTTCCTGGGTCAGAAGCAGCAGCCAAACCTGATCTGCTGAGGTCAGGAGTTCAAGACCAGACTGGCCAACATGGTGAAACCCTGTCTCTACTAAAAACACAAAAATTAGCCAGGCGTGGTGGCACACACCTATAATCCCAGCTACTGGGGAGGCTGAGGTACAAGAATCACTTGAACCCAGGAGACGAGGTTGCAGTGAGCCGAGATTGCACCACTGCACTCCAGCCTGGGCAATAGAGCCAGACTCTGTCTCAAAAAAACAGGAAAGAAAGAAAGAAAGAAACATTATAAAATTGGACCAGGGTTGCACAGCTTTATTTGGTCTATTTATGCCAAAGCCAAGTGCAGGTGCCCAGTGGAGACATGTCAAGGTGGGGCAGGAGGCTGGGGATAAATGAGGGAGGGAAGGAATGGGGGCTCAGCTCTCCCCCCAACACACACACACTGAGCTCACCTCTCCCCCCGCCAACCCCAACACACACATAGATAACACTTCCTCCAAGGGCATTTGTGAAAATGCAGATTCCTGGGCCACACTCCAAATCAACCGAACAGAACCTCTGGCATGGAAACAGGAATGCTACATTTTTTAAAAGTGTCCCCCTGTAATTCTTAAGCAATTTTAGGCCAGGTGAGGTGGCTCATGCCTGTAATCCCTGCACTCTGGGAGGCCGAGGCCGGTGGAGAGCTTGAGCCCAAGAGTTCAAGACCACCCTGGCCAACGTAGTGAGACCTCCATCTCTATTTAAAATAAAAAAAAAGAAATTTGAGAACAACTGTCCCCAAATAATGTAGGAAAATAGCCGAGCAAATAGAAAATCATCAGAAGAGACCATCGGTTTGCCTTGTCAAAGAATCACAAAAAATGAGAAGGCTCCAGCCCACACTAAGGCTTCTGCCATTTATCGTTGTGAACAAATGGGAATTTTTTATTTTGAGACCTCAAAGTGTGTTGATGAGCAGAAGCCTCACGCTGAATTCTCACAGCAATGTGGTGGCCCCCAACCGTGTCCCCATGTACAGAGGAAGAAACTGAGGCCTGGAGAGGGGAAGGCCCAGCGCCGCCCACATGAAGCTGGTCACTGCATCACTGCTGCAAGTTCAGGCCAGTGCAGACCTCACAGCGGCGTCCTGAAGCCCCCAAAGGTGCTTTTCTTCATCTGGTCAATGCTCCACTGCACCTAGCCATGACCAAAGAGCGAATCCCAAACCGGGGGCCACCCGGTGACACTCATTTGTCAGCAGATACTGTCCCGAGTGACCAGCCGGATGGATTGATGGCGGTGGCCTTATACCCAGATGACCCCTAATGGTTCACAAAGTGCTTTTCCAGCATTGCCCGATTTGCTCACAATGATAATTGGTTGTCACAGTAACAAATGGGTCTGCAAATGATGATCGGACCCAGAATGGGGGCTGAGCTCTGACGCGCTGCCTGGAACCCTGGTGCCCAACCCCAGTGGAGCAGCAGAAACTGCTGAAGTCTGTGCCTACCCCAGAATCCTGACTTAGCCTGGAGTGCCGCCTGCACAGAAGAATTTCTTATTTGAAGCCCCCCAGGGGATGCTAAAGAGTCCCAAAGGTACCCAGACTAGATTTCAGGCTCCTCTGCCATGGAGCGGCAGCTTGGCTGGGGTCTGGGTGCTTCTCCCTGGATTACCTGGAGAACACCCAGCCCGTGACCCTGGCAGGTTCACCAGCTCAGCCTTCCTTGCCCCCAGCCCCCTGGCTGTACCTTACCAGCCCCTGCAGTTCCTGGGAAAACAGGTCTTACCCGGATCTGAGAGTGCGCCTCAGCCCACCCACCACCTTCCCACTCCAGAAACTCAACTCCAAAACCACCTCCTCCATGAAACAAGCGGGGAGTCACAAACACCCTCAGCACCACCCCTCTGAGTTCCACAGGCCCAGCCCCGGCACCAGCATCCCAAGCACGTGGGCTGAGGCCAGGCTTCCTGCCCTGGGAGCTGGTCAGGCCATCGTTCATCCTCAGGGAGGCGTCAGTGATGGTATAGATTGCCTCAAATGTTTCAGAATGTGACATATTCCCCAGGGGCCCATGGTTAACCGATTCCAAGCACTCATCAGCGCTAAGTGGAACCATGCATTCTCTCAGTGAATCCTCAAACCAAGGCTATGAAGCAGCTGCTGTTACCACCTCCATCTCATGGAAATGGAGAATGAGGCTCAGAGAGGTTAAGTAACTCAGGCGGGTAAGTGGCAGGGCCAGGATTCGAACCCAAGTCAGACGGACATCGGAGTCCATGCTGCTCCTTACAGCCACACTGCTCTACCCACCTTGCCATCCTTCTCACAAGAAGACACAGGAGGAAAGAGTCCCAGATCAGGAGTCAGAACTGCACGGCTGTGCACTACAAGTGTCGCCTCAGGAGGCCAGGAAAACGGCTGAATCCCAAGTCTGTGGCTTGGGCTGAGGCCCATAGTGTAGCCTGTGGTTTATCCCCCAAGGCAGGACACTTTGAAGAGTAAAAGAGGCTATTACGCTATTAATAATGATGACAGGACAACCAGTATTGATCAGGACTGTGCCAGGCAAGCAGGATGTGGGGTCACCCAACCCGGGGTTGGAGTTAGCCAAACTCTCTGAACCTCGATCTTATATTTAAAGTGAGGCTATCATGAGCACCCACTAAAATAATTTGTGTGACAACACTAAACTATAAAACCTTACATCCAAATGTAGGTGTTCTGTTTTGTTTTTTAATTTACAACAATAAACAAGACTGGTCGAACTTGACCTCGGGCAAGTTACTTTGATGCTCAGGACCTTAGTGAAGTAACTGGTGGTGAAATGAAGGGGTCTGCCCACCTGTGAGTCGTAAACTGACAGCAGGTGGTCTACATTCTCCCTCTAAGACAAGTTTTGTTTGGTCAGTAGAGAGTGCTGAAGTTCTTGACTGTGAATGGCATGGCCCTGCCACACCCTGTCGACTGGTACCTGGCCTGAAGCACAGGGTATAGAATCTGCCTGATCCCCGTAGTTCCCGGGTTTGCAACCCTTGGAATAGACACACTGGAAAGCACCTTCTCATTCTGACATCTAGGAGGCTTCCTCGCACTGATAAATATCCCAACCGAAGGTGTATAGGTACATTAGTTGCAACGAATGTTCAACATTAACTTTTTAGATGAGTAACATTCGACATTAATCAAAACACAAGAAAACCTCCCCCTGCGTGATACCAAAGCCTGAATTCAACAATCAGGAAAAATAGAGTCGCAGAATCAAAGGGTCGTCACGGCCGGGTGCAGTGGCTCATGCTTGCAATCCTAGCACTTTGGAAGGCTGAGGCAGGAGGATTGCTTGAGCCAAGGAGTTCGAGGCCAGCCTGGGCAACACAGTGAAACCCTTTCTTCTAAAAAAAAAAAGCGTGGGGCCACTCAGTCGGGCGTTTTGGTTTTCCACAAGTTGAACCATTGCCAACCTCATCAGATTAACTTTGAACCCTGACAACCAAGGAAAGAGAGTGGAGGAAGCAAGCAGCCCCTCTACCGCCTGTGTGGACCTCAGCTTCCTCCTCCATCAACCCGAGAGACTGATGTGTACCTGGCTGCACTGAGAAGGCTTTGTGAACCCAGATGCAGAAGATGCTCAGTAAACAGCCCTACCATCCACTCTGCTCTCATCCGTCGCAGCAGGCACACTTAAAATGGGGTCGCTCTCCATAAAGAACAAATACTTGTCAGCAGCGCCACTCTGCCATCGTTCTTGCTCTCAGCTTCTTGGAGAAGCAATGTGGTATCCACAAAAGGAGCACTACATTTGGAGTTTTGATGACTTGAATTTGAATCCTGGCTGTGCCTTTCACAGCAGTCCAACCTCCGATGACCTCCTTGACCTTTCTGGGTCTGTTTGTGCATTTCTAAAAGGGGATCATGATGACCCCTGCCCTGCCCACCTCACAGATCTTCATCCTATCCACTGATAACCCCACCTGTGAGATCCTGTAGTAGCTGATGTACGTGTCAACTGTCATTATCAGTTGAGAAACTTCTCAACTAGGACCAAGTCCTTCACTTCTACTCCTGTTTCTGCCACTGAAGCAAATTTTTAAAATTATATATATATATATGTCACCTTGACCCTTTTATTTTCTATCGAGGACTATCCATAGTTACTATCTACACAGGATAGCTGGTCCTAGGGGTGTGATTCTCATTTGGGGTAATAAGTAAATGCTCTTCCTAGCAGCTGCATATGAGATAAATACAGCATACCAACAGCTGGACCCTATCGACAGAGGAAGCCAGGATTCTAGCACTTACTCACTAGAGCCAGTTCTTCATTATTCAAGATATAAGATCAGGGCTGGGTCCAGGTTCCGTTGAGCCTGAAACCTATACAATTTGGGGGTCTCTCTTTAAAAAAATTATAATACACAAATAAAATCAGATAAAGGGTGGCCTATAATCCCAGCACTTTGGGAGGCCAAGGCAGGTGGATCACTTGAGGTCAGGAGTTTGAGACCAGCCTGGCCAACATGGTGAAACCTCATCTTTATTAAAAATACAAAAATAAGCCAGGGATGGTGGCGGGCACCAGTAATCCCAGCTACTCGAGAGACTGAGGCATGAGAATCACTTGAACCCAGGCAGCAGAGGTTTCGGTGAGCCGAGATCACACCACTGCACTCCAGCCTGGCTAACAGAGCAAGAGTCTGTCTCAAAAAACAAAATAAAAATAGATAAATAGCGTTGGGAGGGCGGTGCAAGTGAGGGATCCTAAGACTGACCTTCTCCAGCCATATGGTCAGCCTGTCTGGACATGTCTGCTCATCATCCCTTTAATTATTGCCCCAAAACTCTACATCATAAATGTATTATTGAAGATGAGGAAACAGGGCTCAAAGAGGTAGAGGAATTTGTCCAACCCAGTTGTCCAGGAAAGATCAGGCACACTTGACTCCAAATCCCATATTTTTCCATCCACCGCATGCATCTCTTGAATAAAGGTTAAAAGATGTTGCGGGTAACTGGTATTGATGAATGGAACACAAATTTAGGGCAAGTTTCAGGTTTACCCTATCCACACCCTACCTGACTCCCACCAGAACTCCCGAATATCACAAACACCTTCCAGGACCCCACACGCAAAAAGTCCCAGGTCATAACCATATTAGAGTAATGGAAAATGAGAAAGTGGAAAAAACCTCCATCATTCCCAGCAAAGACTCAACGGGGCCCTCACAAACTCCACCTTGTTCCCACTGAGGCAGCTTCCGGCAAGCGCCTGTTTGTACAACCAGCGAGAAACACAACTCTTGGTGATCTCAATTCTTACCCCCACTCGTTCAGTTCTCTTATGACGACAGGCAGCTCGGTTCCGTTTCATAGCATCCCAAAACGTGCCGGAGTAGGCTGGGTGAGACTCTCGGGGCTCAAAGTCTATCATTACATCTCGGTTGCGACCACAGAGGGTTTTTTTTTTCTTTTAAACACCGGCTCAGGGGCAGAAGAACTAGTCAGGGCTCAGAGGTTCCGGATCGCTACTGTATGGGGACCATAACATCACTGTAAGGGCCCCTCTGCTCAGCCACAAACACCTCTTGGAACAAAGAAAACTCCCAGGTACTTTACCAGACACCGACAGCGCCATCCTGTTTGGGACACAGTCATTTGGCGCTCCAGGTTCTCAACCCATAGTAATAACACCTTATGCTTTTGAAACTGAACAATGCATCCAAAAAATTCTCGATGACACACCATGACTCATGTCCCATCCCCACCCCCACCTCCCTCCCTCCCTCCCCACCCCAGGAAGTGGGGGGGCTCCATCCTTTTCATTCACCCCAGATGTGAAACCAGGTTGATCAGTGCCTGTCAATTTCACTTCCTGTTTCCTTGCTTCCATCAGAGAGCAGGGAGCTGTGAGAAGGGATAGATGTTACGCTGTGGTGAGGCCAGATAAGACCCACCTTGTTGTGCCTCCAGAAGAAGCACAGCCTTGGTCTGGGTGGTAACAATAACATCTGGATGGAAATAGCAAGTGGTCTCAGGCTTCCAGGCCACCGTTCATGCAAGGTGCATCCACTCAGTAAGCCTCTGTGGAGGCCTCTTCCAGACCAAGTGTTTGTTCAACATTGTGCATGGAGAGAAAGATACAATCCTCCTCTCAAGGCGCCCACAGTCCAGGGGGTACTGAGAAGCCAACAGAAAACCGGTGCAGTGAGATGGCTGTGGGGATGGGGTGTTACAGAATCGGAGTGGGGTGAGGACAGGCTATTCTCAAGAAGTCTAGGCAGGCATCTCAGAGGAGACAGCCAAGACTAGATGGAAGACGATAATAAGGATGATGACACTGACGACACTGGTGGACAATATGTCAAGCGTTTTCTAACACTTTGCATTTGTGTAACTCACCTAGTCTTCCCAGTCACCCTTACTCCCACTTTATAGAGGAGAACTGAGGCATCAAGATGGTGAGTAACTGGCCCAAAGTCACATAGCCATTACGAGCACTACATGAGGACAGGTTGACCTGCCAAAGACAGTGTAGGGACCAGGATAGAGAAAGTCACAGAGAGGAAAGAGCATGGCATTTATGGAGACCTGCCAACGTCTTGGGGGCACAGAGCAAAGGGCAAAGGCCACCACACACGTGGGTGTGTGGCCCACAGACACTCTTTGTTGGTGGCCCCATATGGCGTTTTTTAAATATATATATATAAACCAACACTTGACAATTAGGTTATTTCATATAAAAACCCAGATTCCCAAAATTATGTTGAACAATCAGGATCTGGGAACATGGAAGTCATATTCTTACACGGCAACAATCAGAGTGGGGTTGGTTCTCTTTAGATGGGGTGTAGCCTTCACCCTGGTTCCCTACAGCCACCTCCACTCCCTGCTGTCCCCTCCGTCCAGTCCCATTAATCCACCAACACGACCAGCCTGGTGTGTGTATGACAGGGGAGAGTGAGGGCACAGAGCTACAGGTCTTGGACCGAGGCGTTTCCATTGCAGGGAGAGCAGTGGTGATGTGGCCAGATTTCTTCTGAATGGAGGCGACTCCAGCAGCTACCTGGAAGAGGGATGGCATGGGGCGTAAGACTGCAGCAGGGAACAGGATGAGAAGATAAAGTGCTGTTCATTCAGAACCGGGGCAGGTGTGAAGAGGCCCCTCTGCTGAACTTCTGTGGAGGCTGATTTTACTGGAAATCTTTTCTTTGTTTTCTCCCTGAGGCTCAGGATATAAGCTTTACTTAGCAAGCAGTACTTTTTCGTATGGAAGCCTGAGATCCGCAGAGACCCTGCCAAAGCAACTTACATGGAGCCAAAGGGAAAAATAAGGAAGGTGCTCTCGGGGGAGTTGATTTTAAGGCATCGCAGCATTTAATATGCAGATTCCACTTCTGTGTTAAACCAAACCAGTCGCGGAGGCTTCAAACACAGTGGCCAGGTCAACCACTTCACTTCACTCCCAGCCTCCAAAACCTCTCCTGCCGCCATGTTTTCAACTTGAAGCCACACTGAACCATGGAGCAGTCTTAGGAGGCTGGGGGTGAGCAGAGAGGAAAGCCTGAGATCGTGTCCCATGAGAAGCTTCCCTCCAGTTGGGGAGATAGGGCCAAGCCCCAGGGACCACCATCAAGAAAGACACTTCCTGTTTCCATTTCACGTATGCCATTCACATGTTCAGTTCTGGGACGCTGCAGAGGAGCAGCAGTTAAAGACGTGCTGATGGCGTGGTCAGGTAAGAAGCAGGAAAAGGGTTGGGCACAGTGGTTCACGCCTGTAATCCCAGCACTTTAGGAGGCCAAGGTGGGTGGATCACCTGAGGTCAGGGGTTCAAGACCATCTGGCCAACATGGTAAAACCCCATCTCTACAAAAATAAAAAATTAGCCGGCATGATGGCAGATGCCTATAATCCCAGCTACTTGGGAGGCTGAGGCAGGAGAATCGCTTGAATCTGGGAGGCAGAGGTTGCAGTGAGCCGAGATCGTGCCACTGTACTCCAGCCTGGGTGACAAGAGCAAAACTCCGTCTCAAAAAAAAAAAAAAAGCAGGAAGGGAATTTGACAACTGGGAGATCTATGAGAACACTTCACTCAGCCGTGGAAAGGTCTTAAGTGCTAGGGTCACACTTGACAATGCTGCCTGTTTGCTGTGTGGCACTGGTGCCTCCGTGAGCTTCTCTGCGTCTGTCTCCTCGTCTTTAAAACGAGAGCAATTTGTACACTGGAAAGTGACCTGTAAATGTGAGCGGCCCTGTTGCCGTGTGTTCTTTTCATTGCTGCCTACCTGCCTGCTTGTTTTTCTTTTTCTTTTTGAGGCAGAGTCTCGTTCTACTGCCCAGGCTGGAGTCCAGTGGCGCCATCTCAGCTCACCGCAACCTCCTCCTCTCGGGTTCAAGCGATTCTCCAGCCTCAGCCTCCTGAGCAGCTGGGATTATAGGCACGTGCCACTGCATCCAGCTAATTTTTGTATTGTTAGTAGGTACATGGTTTTGCCATGTTGGCCAGGCTGGTCTCGAGCTCCTGACCTTAGGTGATCCGCCTGCCTCAGCCTCCCAAAGTGCTGGGATTACAGGTGTGAGCCACTGCTCCTGGCTGCTTGCCTGTTTTTCAATCCAGGGCTGGCCCCCAGGAGGGAAGTCTGCAGAGAGGGTCAAGCCCTCCACCTTTCCTTCTCTCTCTTCCCAAAGTTCCCCAGCACTGATGCTGTCCTGGGACCCTTTCTCAGACTACAGAATCCACGCTAAGGTGCTATTCAAAAAGATTCCCCTATTTCCTGCTTTTAAAGGGCACCCTAAGGAATGACTCACTGTGGTATTTCAGGAGGCACTGGGTGGTCGTGTCTTGAGTGCTCAGATTCTGCCCCATGAGCATCTATATTAAATCGAGCCAAATACCCGGATAAAAGCTAAAAACCCAACCAAGTTTCCAAGTTTTTCATACTGCTTGGTTCTGTGTAGACTGGGATTAACAAACAGGTTTCAATCCGCGTACCAGATCTGATGGGATGAAACACTGATTACGGCTGAGCACTGTGGCTCATGCCTGTAATCCCAGTACTTTGGGAGGCCAAGGCGGGAGAATTGCTTGAGCCCAGGAGTCTGAGACCAACCTAGGCAACATAGTGAGACCCCGTCTCTACAAAAAAATAATTAGCTGGACATGGTGGTGTGTACCTGTGGTCCCAACTACTTGCGAGGATGAGGTGGGAAGATCACTTGAGCCTGGAAGGTTGAGGCTGCAGTGAGCCATGACTGTGCCGCTGCACTCCAGCCCGAGCAACAGAGTGAGACCTTGTCTCAAAGAAAGAGAAGAAAGAAAGAAACACCGATTATGCAGAGAATCAATCCGAGCTGCATCTGAACTCAGCAGACACGAATACGATAATGGAGTAGAGATGCTCTCAGGAGCACACGGAGTGATCACAGGCGTGTTGTGTATTTATTACTGTGTACACAAAACACCTAGGCCGGGGTATCCAATCTCTTGGCTTCCATGGGCCACACTGAAAGACTTGTCTTGGGCCACACATGAAATACACTGACATGGCCAGGTGCAATGACTCATGCCTGTAATCCTAGCATTTTGGGAGGCCGAGGTGGGTGGATCACCTGAGGTCAGGAGTTCGAGACCAGCCTGGCCAACATGGTGAAACTCCATCTCTACGAAAAATACAAAAATTAGCTGGGTGTAGTGGCAGGCACCTGTAATCCCAGCTACTCAGGAGGCTGAGGCAGGAGAATCACCTGAACCCAGGAGGCGGAGGTTGCAGTGAGCTGGGATTGTCCTACTGCACTCCAGTCTGGTGACAAGAGTGAGATTCCATCTCCAGAAAAACAAATCAACAAAAAAAGAAAGAAATACACTGACACTAACTATAGCCGATAAGATTTTTTTTTAATCACATAAAAAAATCTCATAATGTTTTAAGAAAGTTTACGAATTTGTGTTGGGCAACATTCAAAGCCATCCTGGGATGTGGGTTGGACAAGCTTGACCTAGACATTCTGCCTCTCTTCACTTGGGCCCACCCAGATGTCTGGCCTGTGTAGACCAGCCTCAGTGCATGTTGGAACCTCGGTTAGAAGGTCCAGTGCCTGTCGGAGGAGCCCATTCCCCACCAAGGGCCGCGTGCTAGCAGGCCCGCTCCACACTCGCTCCATCATCCATCTCACTCCGTTTTCTGCTGAAAGCACCCTGTCACCTTTCACGTTTCCAACTCAAGAAACAGCAACCACGGAACAGAAGAAAAATCAAGATCCCATTTGCCTTGATGGATTCATTTCGATACAACTTCACTCAAGAGCTCGCCGCTTCCTGATTTCACATTTCACCATCAAAGGCGAGGGCCAGGGCAGAGCCGGGGGATGTGGCCCAATCGGCAACACGCGTGGCTGAGCAGCAGGTTTCTGCCGGGAGTGGCGACTCAGGGCCGGCAGCTTTGGGACCCCTCGGCCCATCCCAACAGCCAACAGAGGCGGGAAGTTCTGGAACACCGCCCACCTGTCCCATCCTACAGGCTCCTAAAGCCAACTGGCAAAGGAGAACCAAAGGTGAACCAAAGCCCTGAGAGAACTCGAAGTGAGACAAAGCCAGGCTCTCTGTGCTGACGAGGGAAGCAAGGCCCAGAGAGGGCAGTGGTGTGGCCACTGTCACACAGCAGGGCACTAGGTCCAGTCCCTCTCTCTGGTTTGGGCAATTTCCCCCTGCAGCATGCACTGAGGACTGCAGGTGACATGATGTAGGAATGTCCTCATCCCTCTCCCCAAGGTGGGGAGAGGGCTCACATCAGGGGCTCAAGCAACCCCAGAACTAAGATTAGAACAAGGTAATGCTCTGCTGTGGGACTGATAGAGAGGATATCCCCTGGCCAGAGCAGGGGGGCAGGGGACTGTGGACCACAGGCCCTCCCCAGAACTTTTCATGAGCAACTACTAGGCCCTCAATAGACAAGCCCAGCATGACTGAGAGGCAGTCTATGAATATGGTGACCATGCCACACTGTGAGGCTAGAACCCAGCCCTGGCGAAAGCCCACTGAAGGCAAGAGCAATGATGCATTCATTCATTCATTCATTCGACAAAGTCCATGCCAGGTTCTGTGGCTACAATCCTGAAAAAGACACAGTATCTACATCTTCAGGTTGCTTAAGTAAAATCATTAGCACTAAACAAAAGCCACCTTCATACCATAAAACACAGCACAGCAACTAAAAACCAGACCTCCTGCTACACTCAAACACGTGGATGAATTTCATAGGTATAATGAGGAGCTGAAGAGGCCAGGCACGGAAGAGTCCACACACTACGATTCTAAACACTACTATTTATGGAAAGCTAGAGAACGGACCCACAGTGAGAGACAGCAGAATAGCGCTTAGCTCTTGGTGGGAGGGGGATGAAAATGTTCTATATCTTGAGCTGGGTGGAGGTTACACGATGTACGTCTGTGTGGGTGCGTGGGTGTGTGTGTGTGTGCATGCAATATACATCAAAAAAAGGTTTGCATTTGTTAAAATCATTAACAGTGTTTTCATTTCTGTTTTCGGAGCTAACCTTACATATGCTGGATCAAATGATGAAAAGCTTCAGCCAGAGACACTTTTGCTTGGGTTCTGAATCTTCCCTGAGCTCTTACATTCCACCCAGTGAGCATCTAGGTTAAATTGGATAAAATCTGGATAAAAGATAAAAAACTCAACCAAGTTTCCAAGTTTTTGTACTGCTTGACTCCGTGTAGATTGGAATTAACAAACAGGTTTCAGTCCACATACCAGATCTGATGGGATAAAACTGATTATGGCCGGGCACAGTGGCTCATGCCTATAATCCCAACACTTTGGGAGGCCGAGGCAGGAGGGTAGCTTGAAATAGGAGAGTGGGGCACCTGCAAACCCACTGAATTTCTGGGTGGCCACAGTGGACAGTCAGCCTGGGGAACAAGTCCCTCTGTGAAAATGCAACGAACGTAAGGCCACTTTCCACGGCCTGTGCTTGGAACCAGCAAAGGAGTCGGCCATTCTGCATCCTGAGCTCAGACAGAGGAGCTGTGGGTGACAGATGGTGCCCGCCAGGAGCAGGGATGCATGAGTCTCAGGTCAATGACAGATGCGGCTGGAGCCCAGTGTGGAGGCCCCAGGCTCCAGCGTGACCTGGTTTTCAAGATTGCTGGGGCTGGCGCTGACGGCCTCCCATGCACTTTCCTCTGTTCGGTGGGGGGCAGAGAGAACTCAAAATAGCAACGCCCTCCTCCAAGCCACACTTAGACAACAGGTGACTAAGAAAGGAAGGCAGGAGAGGAGGTGGGGAGGGGAATGGCTGGCGGGCCAAGGTGGGTGGGCTCTGGGGCAGAAATGTCCGCCTCTCTTCTCTGAGGCGTGACTGAGGGGCTGAGAAAGGCCAGGCAGTGACTTCACAGGCCCTGCCGCCAACGCCCCCCGTCCCTTCCCATCCACCGCGAACACCAATATGTTCCCAGCTTGGATCTCTCTCTCTCGCTCTCTCTCTGTCGCTCGCTGTCTCTCTCTCTCTCACCTCGGCCCCCAGACTCACGCCCGGCCCTGCCTGCTCAGCATCTCCACTTGGGTGTCTGACAGCATCTCAAGTGTGACATGGCCAAAAGCAAACTCCTGATCATCCCCATCTCAACAGAGCTTCTCCATCCTTCCAGGTACTCTGGCCAAAAACTGTGGTTTCTCCTGTGACTCCTCTTTCTCTCCCATCCCAGCTGTGATCCATCCAGAAATCCTATGGGTTCTGCCTTCAAAACATAGCCAGACTCTCACCACTTCCCACCACCTCCACTGTGATCACCCTGGTCCCGGTCGTCATCAGTCATCTCTGCCTCCTCACTGGCCTTCCCGCTTCCTGCCCTCGCTCCCTTCGAGGTGTTCTCACCGCTGGATGCGGAGCGATCCCATATAAAAGGCCCCCATTACATCTCCCACCTCACAGCCTCGTGCTCTACCTGCTCACACGGCTTGAGCCACACTGGACTTCGGGCACACTGGACAGCCCCAGGGCCTTTGCTGGTCCTGGGCTGGAAGACTCTTCCCCTGGAGAGCCCTCAACTCCCTTCCTCACTCTGGGTGCGGCCTTCCTTGACAGCTCTATTTCAATTACCGTCTCTCCCTCCCCTTCCCCCTTCTCCTCTCCTGCTTTAGTCCCTTCCATAGCATTTATTGCCGTCGGACACACAATATACTTTTACTTATTTATTTTGTTCATTGTCAATCCCTCCAGATTAGACTGTAAGGAGCGTGAGGGCAGGCAGGGAGATTTTGGATCTGTTTTATTCTTGCCATATCTCCCAACACCAAGGACAGTGCCTAGTGGATAGCAGGCACCTAGTAAGTTACTGAATAAATGAATGAATCCAGGATCGTGACCTCCCTCTGGAACCACAGGCTTGGCAGCAAAGTTCCCCCACTTTCTTCTGGCCCCTCAGTGCCCCCACTCAGGGCAGGACTGCAGACTACCCAGTGTGTCTCCAGCAGGTCCCTGTGTCCCCTTAGAGGTAGGGACAAGGGATTCATCAGTTACAATACCTCAAGATGCCCCTTGCCTCCTTGATCATCGTCTCCCTCACATCTGCCCTGCCTTTTACAATTTACAAAGAGCTTCGAAGCCTTGGATGTTTTCAGCACCCTTGTTGCGCGGGCCAGGAGACCCAGGCAACAGCCCCAAAGACACACAGCTTAGAACACATGTCCTGACAGCACGCTTGGTCGTTGCTCAGATTCACCCTATCCCTGCCGCCTGCTTTCTCAGACCAGCACTGCAAGCACATCATCATGACAACGACAAGGCTGGACAGAGGACAGAAACAACCAGTAAGGATCTTGTGACAGGGGAAGAGTCTGCCAGCCACAAGAAGACCGGGACTGGGGAAGGGGTACAGCAGGGATTAGGGGGCTCAAGGGGGCCTGGGAGGACAGCAGGGGATTCTATTGGGTTCCCCTCACCCAACCGAAAGCAGGTCCTGCTGAAAACACAGGAAGCAATACTCTGAGCCTTTAAAGGCATATCCCCATGACCCTGTAGTCCTACGCCTAGAGATTTATTGCAAAGCCATCATGGAAAGAGTGCACGCAGAGCAGCGCTAGTTAACTGTACGGGGTGCTTGGCAGAGCAGTGCTGGTGAGAGGAGAACGATGGAAACCTTCTCAGTGTCCCCAGAAAGAAGAATGATGCTTATGCGCCATGACTCCCTTGAAAACAGTGAATGTGCACCCACATTTCCTAACTCAGAAAGCCGGCGATGACATTGAGCATAAAAACCTGGGTTAGATGGGCCCATTCGTGCACGTGTGTGTTTAAAATGTATATGTTTGCAAAGAAAAGTGTCTAAGAAGAAGCATATCAGACGCAGTAATGGTGGCTGCTGTTAGTGAGGCTAGAGGGAGCTTACTGTTCTTCATTCTTTCCTGTATTCTATGAATCATTTATGACTAGCATATATCAATATTTTTAGTAAATAGGAAAAGTGCATGCATTTTAGAAAAACAAATTAAATGCTCCAAAGACTTCCCAGGCCCACCAGGGCCCTCTCTCCAGCCGGACCCGGCACCTGCCGTTGACGGCAGCCTCTAAGCCTCCGAATTGAGGGCCTGCCACCTCCAGCCAGCCTCTGTGTGTGACTAAGGGGGAGAAACAGACAGAAAAGAACCACTTCCTGCAGAGCTGGTGATGGTGGCGCCTCTGGGGGAGGAGAGACACCCACCCAAGGTGAGGACCAGAGGCTCCTTCAGCAAACGTGAGCGTGACTCAGGGGGCCACCTGACTCACAGGGCAGTGTGGCCCTCACAGTGGCAAGGGCTCAGCCGCAATGTCACTGCCATGGACCAAGGGCCAGTGATCACAGGCATAGGCCACAGGCGGGAGGTGCCAGTGGGCCCTGTGGGGATGGAGCCGGCCCTCCTTTAGGGGGCAGGATCTGAAGCAAGAGCCAGAAGGTGGCCTCGGGCCAAGGATTTCCCTGGGGGTCTCCAGGGACATACCCATGGCAGGGCCTCCAGATGGGATCCCGTTGCTTTTTTAAGGAACATTTGGGTAGGTCCCCAACAGCCTGGAGAAAGCCCCTTACCAAACCTCTTCCAGCCACCAGCAAAGGAAAGTACCGGGCCCATGACGTGGACTGTGTTCTATCCGCTTTGTACTCAGGGTGTCCAGCCCGGGCCAGGTGCTTAGTACTTGCTTAGTAAACAAAGGGATGAATGAATGAACGAGCCATCTCTAAAGATGACCCACGTTACTGCTTTGGACAGAAACGTCTCCGTTGTGAGCTGGGTTTCTCAGGGAGTGGAGGTGCGGCTGTGTTCTGAACAAAGAAGCTATTTTTAAAGAGAGAAGAGGGAAGGATTGAGACGGGGATGCCTGAGGCCCGGGATGCTTGTACTAGGCAAGTCAGAGGACCCCACCTCATCGTGCCAAGGAAGTGGGAGCCAGCTTCTGGGAAGAAGGGGAACCCACCTAGGGCAGTCTCACAGGAGGAAGGTGATGACGATATTGCTGGGCCTCAGTTTCCTGCCTCTAGAGGGTGAGGGCCAGTCCACAGGGGTGTGGGTCATCAGGCCACATCCCATTCTCCGCAGTCTCCCCACCTCCCAGATGAGGACACCAGCCAAGGACTTCTGTTAGACTGAGTGACTGGGGAGACTTGGCTCCCTTTAGGCACAGCTTGACCCCTGTGCATGTGGGCAGATGCCAGAGGGCTGGGCCCTTCTGGGAGTCGGGCCTCTCGGTGCATCAGGACGGCTTCACAGTGAGTGTGCGCGTGAGGCCGTGGTGCCCCTCCTCCCTGATCTTCTGCCACGACCCCGGAGCCCACTTCATTAACGAGCCGCTGCCAAATGGTCACCCTCCATCACACACACTCGGACTGTGGTCGCACCCACACCACCAGGACGGACACACGGAGCTGCAGACCCAACCCGTGGCAGATGCCAGGAAACAGCCCCGCGGGCTCCAGTGGGCGGGGACCCTGGCAGGAAGACATGGACGCCATCTGCTCAGGTCTCCTCCTTCTGCAGCCCCAGAG
This sequence comes from Aotus nancymaae, assembly GCF_030222135.1. Taxonomy (NCBI): domain Eukaryota; kingdom Metazoa; phylum Chordata; class Mammalia; order Primates; family Aotidae; genus Aotus; species Aotus nancymaae. The sequence continues at coordinate 9,618,182 of NW_026988473.1, read as the reverse complement.
AAAGGAGACTTGCTCAGGCTCGGGTCAGAATCCAATCCAGGATCAGAAGCCAGAGCCCCAGGCCCCGTGTACAATGCACCACGGGGAGTTTTAGCGATAAAAGTCAGGGCTTCTCAAGAGGCCTGAATCAGCAGGAAGTGGTAGCAGCTTGCTCCACGGAGGCGCAGTGCCCACTCCCCACCCACCAGACCCTCCATCGACCCTCAGGCTACCCATCCGGAGGCTGGGGCGGCCAGGGTTGCAAGTGTCCCCACAGAGAAGAACTATGCCTTAAATTCCAGAGGCCAGGAGGGAAACGAGATAAACCATAAGGCACCCCCCATGCCTTCAGGAGTCCTCCTGCCTCTAATTTGCTGTGCGACCCGGGGAAGTCCCTACCCCAATCTGGGACTCATTTTCCTGGTCCGCACAATAGAGTTTGGTCTCCGTGGTTTCATCTGACCCTGAGAAGCTCTGAGTCCAAGACTGGACACATTCTTACTATGTCAGAGGCAAACACTCAGCCAAATTAGCTGGTTCCTAAAAATAGAAAGGCAGGCCGGGTGCCGTGGCTCATGCCTGTAATCCCAGCACTTTGGGAGGCCGAGGAGGATGGTTCACTTGAGGCCAGGAGTTTAAGACCAGCCTGTCCAACATGGCGACACCCCATCTCTACTAAAATACAAAAATTAGCCAGGAGTGGTGGCCTGTACCTGTAATTTCAGCTACTCGGGAGGCTGAGGCAGGAGAATCACTTGAACCCAGGAGGTGGAGATTGCAGTGAGCCGAGATCACACTACTGAACTCCAACCTAGGTGACAGAGCAAGACTCGGTCTCAAAGAAAAAAATATTTAAATATAAATAGAAAGGCACTAAAAAAAGGTGTGGGGTGGTCTAGGAATTTTTAGATACAGTCATCATTGTTATTTTTGTTTTTACTAATTTCTCTTTTTTCATATTTTTATTTCACTAAAAATAGTGAAAAAAGTTTCCACGTACAAAGCATTCTCAACGATGGTGGTCAGCCAGATTGACAGCTGCAGCTCCCTCCAGCCATTTATTAATGTCTTTTTAAAAAAAAAACCTACTTCTGCCCATGAATTTGCAACACATTAACCGAGCATTTGGGCCAAAATTTCTTGTACATGCTACATCTTCCCTCTGGATGAAAATCTCCTGGGGAAGGAGCTGATGTCTTCCACAGCCTCCTCCTCTCGTGTCCAGCTGGCTTTAGTCCCGATAATGACAGTTGTCGTCCTTGTGGCTGTTGTTGTTGATTTTCACTATAGAGCGTGAAGAAAACTTCAAATCAAATCCAACCTCCTCTCTTCACCAATGGGGAAATTGAACCCAGGAGAATAAATTTTATTTAGTCTAATACCAGATCCTTGGTGGAAAGGCTCAATATTGTAAACATGTTTATTCTATTTCAAATCAATCCAGAAATTCATTGAAATTTCAATCTAATGGGATTAGGGGTGGGGGTTGGGGAGATTTGACAAATTTATTTGAAAATTTAGAAGGATAGCTAAGAAGTGTTAGAGAAATGGCAGGGCACCGTGGCTCACGCCTGTAATCCCAGCACTTTGGGAGGACAAGGCTAGCGGATCATGAGGTCAAGAGACGGTGACCAGCCTGGCCAACATGGTGAAACCCCGTCTCTACTAAAAATACAAAAATTAGCTGAGCATGGTGACGCACACCTGTAGTCCCAGCTACTCAGTAGGCTGAGGCAGGAGAATTGCTTAAACCTGGGAGGCAGAGGTTGCAGAGAGCCGAGATTATGCCACTGGGCTCCAGCCCAGTGACGGAGTGAGACTCCATCTCAAAAAGGAAAAGAAACGAAACGAAACGAAAAGAAAAAGAACTGTTAGAGCAAGAAGAATAATGTCCTTCCCCATAACAAGAGTATAGTTCAATCTAAAGATTTATACAAATTAAAATTGGGTATACCATTTCAGGAACAGATTAATCAATGGAAAAGAAGAAAGAATTCAGAAAAGGAAATTTGTATCATTTATTTTAAAATTCAATAATGTAGTGCTAATCTTAAACTATGGAAGGAAACCTGGAATTTTCAAAAAGTGATGTTGAAGCAGCTACTCTCCTTTTGGAGAATAAAACCTGAAAAATCTGAAAAATAAAAAATTTTAAAGGTAATTTTAAAGAATTAAAACAAGTCACATCTCACGGCATACTAAAAAATAAAGTACAGTTGGATTAAAGGTTTCTGTGTAATTAAAAAAAAAAGATACTAGAAGAAAATATAGGGGAAAAATTTTTTATAACTTAAATGTGGAAAATGTCTTTCTCAGCATGGTACAAAAACTAAAAATCATGAAGAGAAAGAATTTTGACCCCATGAAAATTTAAAATGTATGAATAGTGGAAGATATTATAAAAAATAAATAGTAGAAAACAAATGACAGTCTGGGAGAAAATATTTGCAACACATGCAACAGACTAAGGATTAATATACATTATATATAAAGAGCACCTACAAATCAACCAGAAAAGGACTGACAACCCCCGCCCCACAAAAGAGGTAAAGAATATGACTAGATAACTAATAAACAAATACAAATGTCCACAAAACATATTTTTTAAATGTTCAATCTCTCTGTTAATTAAAGTAATAAAAATTTAAAACTCAATTGATATTTTCTACCTACCATATTGGTAAAAGTTAAAAAATATCAGTAACATTCAGAATTGAGGACATGGAAGGTAATCAAAGTTTTCCTCCCATGACAATAATAATGTCAATGGTTCAGCTTTCTTAAAATAATCACTTGAGCATTATCTTTCAACATTTTTTTTTTTTTGAGACAGAGTCTTGCTCTGTTGCCAGGCACCAGGCTGGAGTGCAGTGGCACAATCTCGGCTCACTGCAACCTCCGCCTCCCAGGTTCAAGCAATTCTCCTGCCTCAGCCTCCCAAGTAGCTGGGACCACAGGTGCATGCCACCACGCCTAGCTCATTTTTGTATTTTTTAGTAGAGATGGGGTTTCACCATGGTCTCGATCTCTTGACCTCGTGATCCACCCACCTATCTTTCAACATTTTTAAAGGTTCGTATGCATGCAGCAACATCACATCTGGAAATCCATCCTACAAGATACTAAACACAGGCACCTAAAGACATGTTTGCTGTGCTCTCCTTGTAACAGGCAGACAAATCGTTGATGAATGATAAAGAAGGATAAAATAAATCATGGTAGTCCCAGCTACTTGGGAGGCTGAGGTGGGAAGATTGCTTGAGGCCAGGAATTTGAGCCCAGTTTGGGCAACATAGCAAGACCCCATCTCAAAAAAATATTATTGCACATTTATGTTACAGATGGCTGTGCAGATATTAAAGAGGGCAACATAGCAAGATCCCATCTCAAAAAAAAAATTATTGCACATTTATGTTACAGATGGCTGTGCAGATATTAAAGAGAATGACATAAATCTGCCTGTACTGACATGGAAAGTCAAACACAATTTATTGGAAAGTGGAAAAAAAGAAACAATAATATAATAATCAGAATAATATGATCCCATTTCCATTTTGTAAAATAAATAAAGATTCAGATCAAACTTTTAGTGGTGGTTACAGCTGAGGAGTGGGGCTGGTAGAAGTGATAGGATGAGGGAACGTTGCTTTTTAAAAATACATGTTGGTCAAATTGAAAAAAAAATTAAAAATAACCTTAACATATTTCAATAGTGAAAAAAGCAAGAAATAAGATAAAATAAAATAAATGTATGTTGGTGCTCTTTGGCGCTTTGAATGCATTTTGATGATATCTGCAGTTTTGCATATGCATATACTCTGTGTGTGTGTGTGAGTGTGCATGCGTGTGTGTGTGCATGCTTTTATAATCAACAACGAAACGTATCCTCACTGGCCCTGTGCAAAGCTGTTATAATATTTATTTTAAGAATGGGGAGACAGTCCTAAGTTGTATCACTTGCATGAGAAACTCACATGCTGTGAGTGACTACAAAGGAATTTCAGTCCCAACCTGAACTGAAAAGCAGTGAGGATCCTTCCCTGCCAACTAGCCTGCCCTAAGCACAGAGCTTGGCTGTGTGAATTGCAGGCTTTGTAGATGACGGCTACGGGGAGTTAGAGGTAGCCGGTGATCACGCATTGTTTCTCCAAATGCTCTATTTGATAATATTTCAGATCATCAAAAATACCATAGTCAATTGGGGAAGAATAGAATTGTTAAGAAGCAGAAAAAAAAAATACCAACCCCCTATAGACAATTACCATTAATATTTTGGAGTATTTCTTCCAGTATTTTCATTGCAGTTATAAACATGGTTCATATTACATTGTAGGTGTGATTTTGCATCTTTCTCTGAAAATTACACTCTGTCATTTTCTTTTGCCATTAAAGTCTTCATAAACATCAAAATTTAAAAACAAATCAATATGTTAAACAGCAGTGTTTTACTTACTATTTAATTTCATCCTGCTTACCTACTGCCCACCCTAACTCAACCAGCAGAGCGCCAAAGTGTCCCATCTAAGATAAAATACACTCGGTACATATTCTACGCCAAGCAGAGAGGTGACTAAGACACACTGTACCTCATACCACACAGCAAAATTAACTCTGGGTGGATTAAAGGGCTAAAGGAAAAAAAAATCACAGAAAGACTTGAAACAAGTTGATGAGAGTATTTATCAAACCTCTGTGTGGGGGAGGACTTTCTAACCCTAAAGCTATGAGAGAAACCACAAAAAAAGATCACTAGATTTGGCTACCTAACATTTTGGTACCCTGTAAACAACCTGAACGAACAAGTAAAGGTCAAATAGCAAGTTGGGGTAAATCTTCGCAACAAATGTAAAAAAGATTAGTAGCCATAACAAATAAAGAGCTCATACAAATCAATATAAGTCACCCAATGAGACCCAAATGCCTAACTAGGGGAAGGCTTAGGATTGTGCTATCCAATATAGTAGCCACTAGCCACATTCGACCATTTAAATTTAAATTAATTTAGGATTTCAATTAAAACCTTAGATCAATTAAGTCTAAAAGTAAACAAAATTAAATTTAAAATGTACCCAGTTAACTAGCTATATTTAAAGTACTCAGTGGACACATTTGGCTAGTTGCTATTGGACAGGCAGATACAGGCCATATGGACCCTATTAAACAGGGAAGATACAGGCCATTTCTATCATCACAGAAAGTTTTATTGGAAACCCCTGCTTTAGACAATTCACAAAAGAAGACACACACATGACCAATAAACACATTTAGAAATTCAGCTTCATTAGAAAAAAAAGGAATGCAAGTTAAAACAAGTCATATATTCATCTAGTTAGGAGTAAACAGGACATTGCTAATTGAAAGCCTTACGACCATCTGGAAAACAATTTGGCAATATAAGTTAAGAACTGTAAAAACACTCAGCCCAGCAATTCGGTTCCTGGGAATATGTGCAGCCTAAAGAAACTGTCAGAAGTACACAAACCATTTTGTGCAGAAATGTATTGATTCCTAAATTATTTATGATTTCAGAAAGAGAGCCGCGCTGAACGTGCAACCTCGGGGAAGTGATTACACCCATCAAGACCAACCACTCAATAGACTAATAAACCATCAATACACATTCTGTTTCGCCAAGAGGAATTAATGACTTGGAAAACACTTACAAAACTAAATTTTAAAATACACCACATTCGGAACTGAATGGTTAGAATAACATCAACTATAAAAATATGAAGACTATCTACGCACAAAAATCTGCCAATTGGCAGAATAAATATCACTGGGTGAGAGGATTCTGAATATTCTTTGTGCTGTTAAGTAATTTCTGAATTTTTAACAATGATCATTTTCTGGCTTTATACAAAACTAGAAAGGTTACTAAAAATTCACAGGAGAGAGAACCTAGCGATGAAGAGCAGGAACCGAAGCCGGCTGAGCCTGTGACGCCAATGCCCCGTCGCTCCCTGACTCTTAGACCTCAGGGAGGCCAGCTCAGCTTCCTTGTCTGCAAAATTAATAATAGCACCTGCCTCAGAAGGTTTCTCGAGAATTGAGCAAGACGAGAATTAAGAAGTGAGCCCTGCACATTTGCTGGGCAGAGTCTGTGCACATGAGCCCAGAACACACATGAGAGCTGCTGTTTGTATTAACACGGGAAACGCTTATGCTACTCTGTTGTTGCGTGACAAACCAGGACTCAGAATCCTCTGTAGAACATGCTCACAGCTAGAGAAACACAGGCTTTTTCACAAGGCCACAAAGACCAGGAGCTACTCCAAACTGATCATAGCAGTCACCTTGGGGAGATGGGAATAAATTTCCTCTCTTTGCTTAAAGAAGCATGAAAATATCTTTCTGTGCTCCCCAAATTGTCTCCAATGAGTATGCTACCTTCACAATGAAGGGGGGAAAGCTTTATAAGTAAAGAGAAAAGCTGAAGTAAATAAAGGTCTAACTGGTTGTGCTGAGGAGGTCATCAGCTGGCACCAACCTCCACAGCTGTGGGTTACTGGGGAGACCTCTGCCTGGTGGGATTCTGGGCTGATTTAATTTTTTTCTTTTATGAGACAGTCTTGCTCTGTCACCCAGGCTGGAATGCAATGGCGAGATCTCGGCTCACTGCAACCTTCACCTCCCGGGTTCAAGTGATTCTTCTGCCTCAGCCTCCCGAGTAGCTAGGACTACAGACACATGCCACCACGCCTGGCTAATTTTTGTATTTTTAGTAGAGATGTGGTTTCATTATGTTGGCCAGCATGGTCTTGAACTCCTGACCGACAGCCAGGTGAACTGCCTGCCTCGGCCTCCCAAAGTGCTGGGATTACAGGCACGAGCCACCACACCCCGCCAGGTTTATTTTTTTTCTGCATGTATTATGTATTTCCAAACTATACAAGACGTTATAAATAAGTATTATTTTTCCTAACTGGAAAAAAAAGAGGTAGTTAAGAAAAGTAAAGAAAATCTGGCCCTCTGCCTTGGGACTGGTAAGAGGGACAAAGTGAGATGGAGACAAGAACTGAGGGGAGGGTGGTGGTGGGTGTTAGCACAGGGGCCCACCCTGCTGGGCCTGTGGGTGGGGCTGCAGAGCAAAGGCCTCTGAGCCTCCCCTGCTCCTCTCTGAGCCTTGACTCCTGGTCCACCCACAAGCCCAGGCCCGGCACAGCTGCAGACACGCCAAGATGATGGGGGGCAGATTCTCTGGACTGAGAAGGGGTTCTTTTTTATTTTCTAACCTTCCAATAAAGCATCTGAATTTTTTCACTGTCAGATCAAATAGGAAAGGAACTTGCATTTTGCAGCGCACAGGGCTGATAACAGATCTATCGCATTTCTGAAACGTACAGAATTTTTTTTCCTCTTGAGAACCTGGGAGTAGTCGTCCCCGCCCTGTCCCCAGAGTTGGGCCTAGTCATGACAAGCACTCTGAAATGCACAAGTCCCAGTCCCCATACACCTAGGAAACAAAAGCATCTGACATCAGAAAGGACCGCGGCCATACGGAGGAAGAAACACCTCAGGGTGAGGTTCACCCACCCCTCTCTGCCAGACCAGGCTTCGCTGTGTCCCATCCCCTCTCCTGATCTCTGAACTCCTCAAATTCCCAGGAGAGACGAAGCCTGTGAGGCCCCTTTGTCCACCAAAAGTAGGGGGCCAGTGGGACTTCGTATCAGATCTGATCGGCTGTACTAAGGTGCTAACTTTAGAATTTTGGTTGACATGAATGGGCTGTTCCCAGAGTGGAAGAAGCCTGTGTTAATGCAAAAAGAGATCGGGAAAATCCAAAGGAACAGGACAGTTTTGTGAGACACTCAGGGACTCTGGGGTCAGACAACAGAACCATCCACTCCCGGCCACAGCTGTAAGGCACAAACAAGAGCTCGTGCTTGTCGGGTGGTGGTGTGCGGTCGGTTACGAGGTTGCTGCGTCAAAAGTACTAGGATTAACTCCGTCTGGCCCCTTTTGTTGCTGTTGCCACAGCAACAGGGAAGGTTGGGGAATGCAGGAGGAAGGACTTGGGATCCAGAACCTTAAGTCTGGACTAGCTGTGTGGGCCTGTGTCAGTCGCTTGACCTTGGGGGGACCTCAGCTCTCTTCTCTATGTAACGGATTCATTTCAGCTCTAAATACGAATCATACAAGCCCCAGCACCCTACCCGAGGCTCCTCAGAACAGAGCATCCTCACCTCACCGCAGGACTTGGGGAGACGAAAGAAATGCTGTCATCTGTGGCAGAACAACCAATTGCACAAGGAGCTCAGCAATTAAGACACAAAGCACAAAGGCCAGGTCACCACGCCGCAGTCTCTGAGGTGGGGAGAAGTTGCATTCTCTGCAGCAAAACCTGGCAAACCAACAGAACATGAAACCACACTCCAGGTAGCGCCACCTTGGCCCGCACCAGAGCTTCTAGAGACTTCTTTAGGGGCATGGGAGGCGCTGAGGCGCAGACTAAAGGTGCAGGCCTTCTCCCCAGAAAAATACACAAGTGCCCACCCATGACGTCAGGCAGCTGGTGGAATGCTGAAGGACAAGCCTGGATGGCGAGGTCAGGAGAATGTTCCACCTGGGCTCCGTGTGCCCCTAGACACCTTCCTATGCCAGGAACACCCTCAGAGGAGGCAGAGACCAGACTGTAGCCCAGTAGCTTTCGATGAAGTGCCTGGGCAGGGAGCTCTGTCCCTGGCTCTGGCGCCCACGTGTCATTCTAGCTACCCCTTGAGAATCTGGGAATAGAACCTCCTCTCTACTCCCGGGGATTCCCGAACTCTGGCCAGAACAATGGGAGCTCATTAGCTGGGCCCCACAGGCCTCCCTTTAGATTCCCACACACCTCGGGGGCAGTGGAAAACAGGGCCTCATAAAAGGAGTTCTCTGCTGGCTGGGTGCGGTGGCTCACACTTATAATCCCAGCACTTTGGGAGGCCAAGGCGGGCGGATCACAAGGTCAGGAGATCAAGACCATCCTGGCCAACATGTTGAAACCCCGTCTCTACTAAAATACAAAAAAAAAAAAAAAAAAAAAATTAGCCAGGGGTGGTGGCAGGCACCTGTAGTCCCAGCTACTGAGACAGGGGAATCACTTGAACCCAGGAGGCGGAGGTTGCAGTGAGCCGAGATTGTGCCACTGCACTCCAGCCTTGCAACAGAATGAGATTTAATCTCAAAAAAAAAAAAAAAAAAAAATTTCAGGAGTTCTCTGTCCCAGCACCTTTGAGTGTCTCTCGGGCTGAAAGATCCCATTTCCAGTGGTGGCTGCTGTGTGGCCTGCCTGACTCTGGATCTCGACATAAAGAAACCTCTCTGTTCCCTGACATCAGCCCTGGGAACTCCCTCTTTGGGATCCAGATGCTAGGACTTCCAGATAAGCCCTGGACCCCACAGGAAGAATCCTCATTTGTGCCTTGAATAGCCCGTTCTCTTCACACATCCTGTATCAGAAATTGTCCTGGAACCTGGCTGGACAAACTCTGTCCACACTGGGTATTAGCAGGGTCTGGAGAGGAACGAGCATTCAGGATTACAGAATTTTAGACTTCTCACTTTTCTATCCAACCCCTTTGTCAGAGGGGAAAGTCGGAAGGGAGCTTAGACTCCATAGAAGATGGAGGAAGAAGAGGCAGGCCATACCTAAATGCAGAGTGGAAACCAAGGAGGTCTTCCTAGAGGAAGAAGCCTTGGTGGGGCCTGGCTGAGGGTGAGAGTGGAGGCAGGGCCAGGTCCAGCTTCCTTCCGCCACCCACACTCCTTCCCACACCCTACACAGACCTCACCCGTGGGCGTGTTGCCCGGCATCAAGCCCGGGGCTTCCTGCCCAATGCCTGTCTCATCCAGGGACCTCGGCAGCCCTGCACATTGGTCAGATAAACCTCACAGGGGCACAGAGAGCAGGCACTGAGAACGGCCCCCTGGAGGGCAGGATCCAGCCCCCACAGACACACACAGCCCAGTAAAGGGGATCCCCTGCAGCCCCCTCCCCGCTGTGCAAGCCCGCAGGCAGGGTGTGGCTTGTATGCCACGGGGCACGCTTTCTTTTCCGCCCTGGTACAAACACGGCAGAGTGGTCTTCATACAGAATCAAAATAAGTACTATTTTGCAAAATTATACTTATTTTGATTACTCCAAGGTTACAGATAACTGGCTGGTGCCAGCGACTTCTGACAGCTGGATTGCGTTTTTCACAGTTACAAATCACATCCCTTCAGGAATATCGGGAGGGGACCCGTGTTCGTAGGCACATGCCTTTCCCAAGCTGCCCTCCTCGGCAAAGCATGTGGGGAAGCGGGTGAGTAGTGAATGCTCCTGCCAGACGCTGGCCTCTGCTCTAACTGCCTCACGCAATGTAATCCTCATGACAATCCCATGAGGCAGGAACTCATGTTATTCCCACTTTTCAGAGGAGCTTGCACAGCTGGTGATTGACAGAGAGGAAAGGGCGGCTCTAGAAACCCATTGTAACCTGCTGTCCCTGCCAGGGAGGCTGCCCTGGGAACCAGTCTGTCCCGGGCCCCGCTGCTGACCCTCATCACCCTGCCTCCCTGCCATCCCACCCTGTCCTGCAGAGAGGTTAGGACGCAGGAGCTTCGGGCTCCCTCCAGCCCAACCCTTCCTGCTGTGTGTCCTGGGGAAGCCCCCTAACGTTGCTGGACCATCACGACCCTGTGTGTTGCGCCCCACGGCCTCAGAGTGGGGTATGTCCTAACAGAAGGCCTCCCGCAGAGGACAACGCCTGATAGAGCGGAGGGTATCCTCTCGGCGGGAGAATCAGGAGCCCTGGATCCCTGTAGGTTCCTTAACTTGCTGTGTGATTATAGGCAGAGCACTTCACCTCTGAAAGATGGGGCAAATGTCATCCTCGCTGTCTTCCTCCCCGGCTTGCTATGAAGATCAGGTCGGTCTCAGTGATGAATGTGAAAGTGCGGCTAGGTGAGGATGACTGGAGGCAGACACAGCCAGGGGTTGTTATTGACAATGGTGATCACAACCCTTGCCCTGCAGGGGAGCAGGAACCCTCCCTGTTTTGCAGCTGAAGTAAAGTGAGGCTCTAGGGAAGGTAGGTTTCCACTCCAAAAAAATCAGAGACTTGTTTTGCCTTTAAACCAGACTACAAGTCCCCTGCAAGGGGACGGAAAGGGTCTCAGGTCCTCAGATCTCCCCTGGATTCACCAGGCAACTGGAACGAGGTATAAACAGCCAGGGGCTTGATATCCGGAGATGCGAGTGCAGACTCTGCCTCTGTTTCTGTTTCACTGGGGGTGTTGCAGTCAGTTTCCTCGTTGATAGCGAGGGGACAGGGCACCTCCCCGCTTGACAGGGCTGTCAGGGACATGAAGTATGGTGCTTTTGGGCTTTGTAAAGTGTAATGCTGCAAGAGAGGCATTAAGAGGGCCCAAACCATGCACCACCCAGGCCACCTCGAGGCCACTCTGCAACTGGGAAAGCACCTGCCTCTGTAATTGTGGCTTTGTGTGTTTCACACGCTCCTTGGTCTCCAGCTCTTTGAGAGAAAGTCCTGTTTACTCTGTGATATGCAAGTATCTACGGGTGGCAGCAGAGCTTCAAGGTTAAAAGATGTCGACTCTGTATGACCAAATGCCTGTCATGGCTGAATGTGCAAATAAATGGTGGCATAGTCACACAACAGAATACTATACAGCAATGAAAAAGAACACGCTCCTATACACAGCAACATGGATGAACTGTCCAAGCATGATGAGTGAAAAAACTCAACACACAAAAAGTATAAACTTTGTGATATATTTAAAGTTCAAAGAAAAAGACCAGGCATGGTGGCTCACACCTATCATCCCAGCACTTTGGGAGGCTGAGGAAGATGGATCACTTGAGGCCAGGAGTTCAAGACCAGCCTAGCCAACAAGACGAAACTCCGTCTACACTTAAAATACAAAAATCAGCCAGGAGTGGTGGCCTACGCCTGTAATCCCAGCTGCTCGGGAGGCTGAGGCAGAAGAGTCGTTTGAACCCGGGAGGTGGAGGTTGCAGTGAGCCAAGATGGCCCCACTGCACTCCGGCCTGGACAACAGACCCTTTCTCAAAAAAATAAATACATAAAATAAAGCTAAAGAAAAGACAAAAACAATCCATGATGACAGAAGTCAGGACAGTGGATACCTGAGTAGGGAGCAGTGGGGGCCTGGCAGGACTCTAGTGGGGAGCGTCCCAGGTGCTGGTTATACAAGCACGTACAGTGTGTGAAGTCACATTTATAATATTATACTGCATGCACTTTGCCGTGTGTATGCTCTATTTAAGTAAAAAGTTGTTGTTATTGTTGTTGTTGTTTTAAATTAAGCATCTGGGTTCCAGTCCAGCTCTACCACCTAGATATTGTATGATCTCAGGCTCATTAAACTCTCTGAGCATGTACTCACTCCTCTGCAAAATAGGGAGAAAAATGATATCTGCCTCAACTCTTTCCAAATGTCAGTGATTGAAATTTCCATCCACATTTACCTTATCCAAGTACCAAGTATTATTCTTCACTTAATATTTTTCCTTTCAATCAACTCACTGGTTAATCTAAAAATGAAATGTATAAACCATGAATCTGGTGAGCTAGTTATCTATTTTCTAGTATATAAATTAATATAAAGTAAAACAAACAAATAACGATGAAGATAAAAATGCTCATCTGTGAGCCATCTCAAGTCATCCTCCATATTAGTGAAGGTGGCATGTAATATATTCACTCTGTCACCCAGGCTGGAGTGCAGTGGCGTGATCACAGCTCACCACAGCCTCAACCTCCTGGGCTCAAGCAGTCCTCCCACCTCAGCCTCCCAGAAGCTGGGACTACACGCACACACCACCATGCCTGGCTAATTTTTAAAAAACTTTTTTATAGAGACAGGGTTTCACCATGTTGCCCAGGCAGGTCTTTAACTCCTGGGCTCAAGTGATCCTCCTGCCTCAGCCTCCAAAAGTGCTGGGATTACAGACATGAGCCACTACGCCTGGCCAAGGTGACATACTCACTCTGGGGGAAAAAAAACCAAGATAATATAATTACATAGAGTCCCTAGCACTGTGTAAGTCCTTAGTAAATGGTAGCTATTATCACCATCATCATCATCATTGCATCATCAACATTACTGACATCATCATCTTCATCATTTCATCACCATCATCATCATCATCACATCATCTCTTCATCTCATCACTTCATCACCATCATCATCATTTCTGCCATCATTGCCATTCTTGTCACTGACCCACCATCACTATCATCATTATCACCCATATAACAGCAATAAGTACTTGCATCCAGACCATCCCACAGGGTCAACCCAACATAGCCCTGCCTCAGAAGAGCTTGCAGAATTAGGAACATGTAACCCATGCTGGAGTGTCAGGGCTTGCTGGGACGTACATTGAGGTGAACGCTCCACGTGGGGATGGATGGGGTGGAAGTTGCTGGGCTATGCCCTCCCACCCTCCACACCAGACCAGAGCTGACTCTCCCCGGATCGCCTTGTGGACCTGCCTCTTGCCCCAGGCCAAGGCTGGCTGCACCTGGACCCGTCCCCTCATCTCTCAGACCTTCAGTCTCCTCATCTTTGAAACAGAGATGGTGACCTTGGCTCCTCCAAACCTCCCAGCAGTGGGCCAAGAGGAGGACACATCATCAAAGACGAACAGAAGTCACTCAAGCAGAGTCCTGGACACTCAGTAAATGATCAAAAACGTGTCTTTCTCTTACATCAAATTTGTCTCTGGAGGTGGTCCTGGACCTCTTCCACACTGACTGTCACGGAGTACCTGGAGTGATCACCACGGAACGGAAAAATCCTGATTCCTAAAGTAGTTATAAACCTACTCAAGTGTGTCCCTCTTGCAGTAAACTCAGCCAATCAGTACTCTCACAGACTAGAACTAAGCTGGGATGGGGGTTACTAATTCAACTTTTATAGTGTGCTTTCGAATTTAAAATGGTCATAATCTTTGATTCAAATAATTCTAATTAAAGGAAATAAGGATATGATTGTGCAAAAATAGTTATCACAGTTATTTTTAATAGCAAAAAAAATAAAATAAAATAAAGTGAGGAGCTGGGCAAAGTGGCTCGTGCCTGTAATCCCAGCATTTGCAGGGCCGAGGCAGGAGGATTGCTAGAGCCTAGGAGTTTCAGACCAGCCTGGGCAACATAGTGAGACCCCATCTCTACAAAAAGAATTGTTTTTAAAAATTAACCAAGCATGGTAGCTCATGCCTGTAGTCCCAGCTAAGGCTGAGGGAGGATCGCTTGAGCCCAGGAAGTTGAAGTAGCAGTGAACTGTGATCGCGACACTGCACTCCAGCCCAGGAAACAGACTGAGATACTGTCCCAAAAAATAAATAAATAAATAAATAAGAGTAAACAACACAAATGTCCAATAATAGGGATTGGTTAAGCAAACATCAGAACTTTTATTAGCTATTGTAGAGCCATTTTTTAAAACCATGTTGTATGAGTCTATGACATGGTACAACACTTAAGATCTACTTTAAAAAAAAGCAGGATACAAAGATCTCTCTATATATACATTTACATATAGATATCTTTGTGTATGTATCTTTTAAGTATATTTACAAAAGATACATAATTTATCTAAAATATATATACCTTATACATATGAACATGCATATCACAAATACATGATACTAATTTTGAAATATTAAATTACTGTAATTATAAATTGAAAAGAATAAAATATATGACATATTAACAGTGGTCATAAGGAATGGTAGGATTGTGAGTGGTTTTATTATTTTCTTTATATTCTACAGTTTTGCTAATTTTTAACAAAAACACACATTACTTTTGTTAAAAAATCATGTTATAAAAATGTTGTATGTTATATATAATTATACAAACAAATATGCAAAACTTTTTTCTTTAAAAGACTTTCTGCAGACCCTTTTTTAGTGCATAAAATTAAAACCCTACCCAACCTCACTCTACCATCTCGATCAAATCTCACCCCCACGATTAATTTCTATTATCATTATTTTGATGAATAGTCTGCAAAACCTTCTTCTGTAAATGTAGAAGCTATTCGATTCATTCACATTTTCACTTGATGAAAATAAGATTGCAATATATAAATTGTTCTGAAATGTAATGTTTTAATGCCATGGCTATTTCTCTGTGTCAGGACATGGGGATCTACAAGCTGGTTCTCGGCGGCTGTACTGCCGGCTCTTCCAGAGTGTAGTGGTCTGGAACTGACCCGCCCTTTGCCCTGTCTTTCCATGGTTTTATCATCCTTCGGTAGCTTCAATACCGCTCGTACTGCTTTGCACCCTGGTGAGAGCATAGGCGGCCTCTCTAAAGTTAATAGTGCATATGAGATTTTTTCAAATCAAAATGTGGCTTTTGCTGTTTTGTCCTTTGAAAAGGGTTGTATCAATTTTTCAGCTTCTGGTAACTGATACTCTTTAAATGAGATTCCAAGCTTCAACTCACAGATTGAGGAATCTGGCGGACCATCTGCTGCATCTTATTTCATAGATAAACTGAGACACGGAGGAGAGACTCCACCCTAGGCACGGAGCCAGTGAGGGGCTGAGCCAGGATGCTGCCCACAGCGCCCACTTCTAGAACCATCTAGAAGCCACCAGCTGGCAGGACTCAGAAGCCATTGTGTTTATGCTTCCCTCAGCCTGGAAAGTTGATCCCACCACCAAGCTGGAAAATTACTCATCCTTTGGGATTTCATCTAGGTGTCACCCCCTCCAGGAAGCCTTTCCTGACTTTCCCAGATGCTGGTTGGACACATGTTCCACTCTGTGCTCCCTTGGGCCTGGCCTTTCCATGCTGTGTCCCAGCTGCCTGTCAGTAGCCTCCCCACGGGGCCGAAAGCTCAAGGCTGGGGACAGGGTGTGCTTGTCAGTCTGTTTCCTATGTCCCAGTTGAAAACTTCCCTGTCAGTTATTCATTTGTCCAAGAAATAGCTGGGTGCCAGGGAAAGAAGGCAGGGGAGCTTCTGACAAGTGCCAGGCCTTCAGGAACGCTGTGCTGAAGCTCTGCAGGCTGACCGCCACCCTGAGCCTTCTCCAGCCTCGCAACGTTCCTTCAAGGCAGGCCGTGTTCCACCCATTTTACAGGTAGGATCTGAGGCTCCAAGAGCCAAGTGAAACCCCACCAGCCTGAGATGAGAGAGAGGCTGTGCCAGGGAAAGGGGTGCCGTGGAAGAGGAGGCCTGGCGGTCCAGTCCAAAGCTCACTGTTGGTTATCTGTGCACCTCGGGGAATTCACATAACCTCTCTGATCCTCAGATATTTCACGTGAACAATGGCCTTGGTTCACACCTGTCATATACTACTGGGAGGCCTTCTTTTCTCAACCAAAGCCTATGCCTTTTGGTTGAAGGAGTCTAATCTTAGTAAACACGAATGCTGAGTTCTCAGGGCCTCAGACTGTGGGATGTGTGGCTCGCACAGGCCCGGGTAAGGCCAGCCCTCCCCCTCCAGGGTACCACCAGGGCTTAGGACCCCATCTTGTCATGATCACGAACCTTCCAGAAGCCCCAGGAGGCCATCTAGTGTTGTCCGGGAGGGGCTAGGAAAGTGGGGGGTCAGTGGGGAGACCTTATCTGTCCCTCCAGGCAAGACAGCCCCCACCCCAGCTGCTGGACTCGCACCTGGACTTGGAGAAAGTACACACTCTGAGACACCTTCTCAAGCCAGCTGGGCCCTGTTCAAGCCACGTGGAATCCTCTGCCTTCTCCCCTTCCCCAAAGCTCCGACACTCACTCAACACTCAGCCCCATCTACACTAGCGGAAGAGGCAAACCTCCAGGCCCCACAACACAGAAATCCCCCGCCTCCAACTGGACTGGGCATGCCAGCCCAACACTTTCCTGTGGGGTTCCCAGGACAAGAGAGAGCTGGGCCATCCTATATCCACATTGTACAGATGAGCCGACCTTGGCCCACAGCAGGACAGGGACTTCCCCAGGACCGCACGGCAAAGGTGGGACTCGAATGCAGGTGCCACCAGGCCCGCGCATCCCCACCACACTGCACACCACCTGCACGTCCAGACCTAGATCCCAGATCCCTCCTTCTCCCCCTCCTACCCGCCTCCAACAGCCAAACTGGGTTGGAACAAAGCTAGGGGGAGGGAGGCACTTCCTGAGCTGGGGGGAGTGGAGTGTTGCAAAGTCAGCTCCCTGGGTGCCTCCACCCCCATAGCCAAACAAAGGTTTCCAAGGATCCGGTCACTGAGTCATCCACACACACTTGCAGGCCTGTGCCGCCCTTCTCAGCTGGCCACCAGGCCATCCATCATCTTTGGGAATTATTCCATAGATTTCTTCCTTCATTTATTCAACAAACCCTGAAGTCCTACTATGCACCAGTCACATTTCTCAGCCTCCTTCCCCTCCTCCCTCCCACCCTCAGCTCCTCCCCCTTCCCCACATCCCTGGTGCCCCTTTGCCCCAGTAAACAGGGCACACCTGGGGGCACTGGGGAGTCACCCAATCCAGAGGGGCTGACAGACACAGGCACACCCCACCCCAGGTTACCTGGTGTGGCCCAGGGCTGCACCGGTAGGCACCTCTCCGGTGGAGGCTGAGGAGCTTCTGACAGCCGGCCCTGGGGGCTCGGCAACCCCTCCCCCACCTTCAGCCTCTACTGGGCCGGGCTGCCTGGAAAACCCAGCCTGGGCTCAGCTGACTTCCTCTTGTGTCATGGAAAGTGCAGTGATGGGGACAGGAAACTCCCGCCAGGGATCTGGGGTCTGAACGGGGACAGGGGCCCAGGGGTCTCAGCACCTAAGGGCCTGGAGGGGTGAAAAGGGCAGGGGTAACTTATGGGGGTGGGCGGCAGGGAGGGAGCCGAGACAGCCTACAGGGCAGTGTTCTGGGAGGGCAGCGACCCCCTACACTAGGGTCGGGGCAGTGCCAGCCCTGGGGGCCGGGAAGACGGCAGCCCGAGACCCTGAACTATTTTCAGTTTCCCAAAACTGAACTGACAAATAAAAGGAGTAGAAATCATTCTGTGATGAAGACTCGAGATCAAAGCAAAGGCCCAGTGTTCGGTTTCTTTTCTTTTCTTTGGGTGAAGAGGTGGGGACTGGTGGCAAGGGTGGCGGAGTGAGGAGAATGTGGAATCATATTTCAGCGTTGACCTCCCGGGGCTGCATACTTTACCTTCTGACCTCAGTTTCCTCATCTGTGAAATGGAACGCTATGCCCACTCCCATGCTCGTTCGGAAGACTGAAGAAGCTGACACCCTTGGCTAGAGGAAGGTGCTTAATAAAATTTCTCTCTTGGGCTGCAATTATGTAAACTGAGTGTCGGGGGAACAGGGGCTGTGAAGGCCGCTTACTGCACACAGCTGTGTGATCCATGAACAGCACTCATCAAGAAAAAACACCCCAGAGGAGTCTTTGGTGCTAAGAAGGGTGGAGCAGTGTCTTTCTCTTTCATCTTCCTGTGCTTAGCATGGAGCAAATACTTGATGAGGGGAGGGGAGGGGAGGGGAGGGGAAAGATGAATGAAAGAGGCTGGGATTTCCAGAGTCAAGGGACTAGGAAGGATGGATGTGAGGGCAGGGGGCAGGGAACTGGGCCAGGCCTGGCTGGGAGGGGCCGGGCGGGCGAGGTCTCCCCATCCCAGGCTGAGGCCACCTCTGGTGGGAGGAAGAGTCACCTCTGAAGGCTGAATGAGGGGTGGGTGTAGCCCCAATCACAGCTTCCTTGATCCTGGGGTCAGGGTCAATGTTTCCCTCTGCTAAAGAGGCTCCAGCACGCAGCACCCTCCAGCCCTGAGGCAGCAGAAACCGGGGAGTGTCTAAATGGATCTAAGTGAATCTAAGTGGATGCAGTCACAGAGCTAGCCTCTCCAGCACAGGGAAGGGGAGGCCCCGGGCCCCTGTGGACCTGGACTAGTGATCACGTCGTTGAACCTGCCTGGGTGGTCCAGAGTACAGGAAGCCCCAGGAGCCAGGAGCTTTCCCATCCAGGAGCACAAAGGATGTGAGGAAAAGACGGAACCCAGCCTAGCCCAGCCCAGGGAAACACGGAGACTTTCCCCTGCCTCTTCTTTGCAGAGACCCTGCCGCTTCTTCAAGGGGGTTGATTCCAGACCCTCCAAGAGCAACAGGGACATGGAGCTCACATACATATCCACACACCAACACAGAGACCACACACCTCAACATGGAGATCACACACCTGAACACGGAGGTCACACACACATATCGACATGGGATTACACACACACACGACATGGAGATCACACACCTCAACACGGAGGTCACACACATATCGACATGGGATTACACACATGCAACATGGAGATCACACACCTCAACACAGAGGTCACACACACATATCGACATGGGATTACACACACACAACATGGAGATCACACACCTCAACACGGAGGTCACACACATCAACACAGAAATCACACACACATATCGACATGGGATTACACACACACAACATGGAGACCACACACCTCAACATGGAGATCACACACTTCAACACGGAGGTCACACATATTGACATGGGATTACACACATACAACATGGAGATCACACACACAACTTAGAGATCACACATCAACATGGAGATCACACACACACATCAACATGGAAATCACACACACATATCAACATGGAGATTACGCACACATTAACATGGAGACCACATACACAACACAGAGATCACACAAGTCAACATGGAGATCACACAAGTCAACATGGAGCTCACACACGTCAACACGGAAATCACACACACACACACATATCAACGTGGGGATTACACACACATCAAAATAGAGCTCACACATATACCCCAACATGGAGATCACCCACACAACACAAATCACACAAGTCAACATGGCGCTCTCTCTCCATACACACACACACACACACACACACACACACACACACAGACAGGCCAAGCCCAGCATTCATGGTGGAGCCATCTCTTGTACTTGCTAGCAAAACAATACCTGTGGAGATTCACCTCCAACTTCCAGCCTCATCCCTCATAAAGGGGAAATGGAGGGTTCGGTTTTGGCTTTCATCGGAGCCTGCAATGAGAACCGACAACACGCCGCCCACTTCCTGCCTCTCCCCGCCCAGACCCCTGCCTCAGGGACACCTGTCCTCAGCCCGGCCCTCAGCTGCAGCCAGGCCTTCGCACTCCATAACCCCCAGCTAAGGGTCCCCCTCTCCTACAGCCCTGTCTTGTATAGGGGTGGCCAAGAGCACTGCCCCAGTCCTGAGCACCTTGGGCAGGAAGCTGGCAGAGGCCAGGGCTGCCATTCAAACAGGGGCAGGTGGTTTTGCCAGGAGGAAGTTGACACTTCAAACACGGGTGACGCAGGCCCCACACTGCCTGCTCCCTGTCCCACCCCTCCCTGAGCAGCCACCCCGCCCTCTCCCTCCCTGAGAGCAAGATACCGGGCCAGACACCCTCACCCGCAGTGCTGAGCTGCCCAGGCTGAGGCAGGAGGAGGCCGGAGGCCATGCCCATGGGGTCTCTGCCACCACTGGCCGCCTTGTACCTGCTGGGGATGCTGGGTGAGTACCCCTTCCCGGTGTCCGCAGGATACCGGGGCTCGCTCTGGTGCAAGGAAGGAGATCCCAGTTCTATCCAAGGCTGGCTCTGGGGCCCACATGTCACCTGGAGAGTTGTGGGGACGTGGGGCCACTGGGATCCCTGCCTGCCCCCACCACCCAGCCTCAGCTTGGCCCTCTGCCCTGCATGTCCCACCCCCCAGGAGCATGACCCTGCCTCCCTCATGCGCTGTTGAGAGCCCTGCTTTACCCTTCCAGTGCAAGAGAGACTGCAGCGGGGAGCCGCATCCGATGGGGCCCAGCCAACATGATTCCTAGCCAGAGTGGGATTTTAGCAGAGCATACAGGCTTCCCTCTGCAGGGTCCCCCACCGACAGCCCAGCCCTCACTTGGTCGCCTCCAGAGACATGGAAGCTCGCCGTCTCCGAGGCAGCTCTGATGATACTCTAGACAGAGTGGGCCGAGGCAGGGTGGGGCCACCTCTGAGGACGCCACTGACCAAATGTCAAGGACTCACAGTGGAAGTCCTAGTCCGTCTCACACCCAATCCTGGGTCAGTCCCGGAGGGGCCCAGCCAGGCCAGCTGGGATGAGTACATGCTTGGCCGGCTCTCACTCCAGGCCTGGGTTGTAAGCCTGACCCTGTGTGACCTCAGATAGGTCCCCAGGCTACTCCAGGCCTCGATCTCCCCATTTATGCAATGTGGAAGTTGGGGGTGTGAACTGGATGAGATCTGACCACTTCCTGAGGATCTGGAAGGTCTGGCAGGGCGACAGAGGTGCATAACTCTAGGCTGGGAACAGGAGGATGCGAGCAGCTTCCAGGCTTGCAGGGAAAGGGTCGGGAGGCCTTGCCTGCCTGAGCAGGGAGCCTCGCAGCCTCCTAGGGAAGCTGGGTGTGCAGATGTGAGTGTGGGGGAATGTGTGAGTCTTTGTGTGTCTGTGTGCATGTGTGTGAGAACTGTGTGTGTGCGTTCTCATGAGCATGACACGGCCTCCAAATGCAGGATTATCTCCCCAGCATGTGACAAAGCCGCCTGTGCACACAGGTTCACATGGCTCTTCTCATATCTAACAACAGGTACAAAATGCCTTTGTCCCAAAGTACGAGGCCTAGAGACAGTCCCTTGGCAGGCTTCGGGGGCCCAGCTGAGGAGGGACCAGGCCCTTAAACCCCCCCATCCGCTCCTCACCTCTGGCCTCAGACTTTATTGAGACAGGGAGGCTCCCAGCTGAGTATGGAGAGCCCGTGTCCTGCTCTAGGGCCCTCCCACCTGAATCCCATCATGGGGAAGCCTCCTGATGGGACCAGGAGAGTTCCCTGGCCCAACGCAGGCCAGAATCAGGAAGACTTGGAGGTAAACCCTTCACCCCCAGTATGGGGACCACCTGGAACCCCAGGAACGTGCAGTTCCCAGTGTCTGTGTGAGCCGGTGGGTACCAAGCATTCCCTTCGATCGGTGGGTCACTGCTTACAAAGCACTTTTGAAGCCATTTTCTGCTGCAAGCTTCGCAACAGCCAATGAAGTAGATGGGCCCTTTGGTCCCATTTTTCAGTGGGGAAAATCGAGGCCCAGGAAGGCCGAGTGCAAACCCAGAGTGCAGCAGCTGGTGCACAGCTGAGCCAACCACAGTCCAGCATTTCTGCCCTCACAGAGGGCCCTCTCTGTACCCTTAGCTAAAAGGGAAGGCCCCCAAAGCCACTCCTGTGCAGGAAAATGGCCCCCGGACACAACCTCCACCGGCAGAGATACAGCCACCAGAGCTGGGGACACCAAGGGCCAGGGCTGAGGCTGGAGTCAAAGAGCGCAGGCACCCTTTGGGCCATTCCAAGGAGATATGCGGCAATGCCAGAGCCCTGGGGACACCGCAGTCTCCTGACTGGGATTGGGACTTGGCAACCTTTGGACCCTGGAGCATGAAGATGCCCCCAGCATGTCTGGGTACTAGTGACAGGCCAGGGCTTCCCACAGCTGCCCCCTCTCAGCCCCAGCCTTCCTGGGCAGATGCAGAGAGGTGGGAAGGCAGCTCTGGCAACTGCACGTCCCTGACTGGCCCAGCCGATGCCACCCTAAAGGCCAGTGCTGGGGCCGGTGTGGTTGCTCGCGCCTGTAATCCCAATGCTTTCAGAGGCCAAGACAGGCAGATCACCAGAGGTCAGGAGTTTGAGACCAGCCTGGCCAACATGGCAGAACCCCATCTCTACTAAACATACAAAAAATTTGCCAGGCGTGGTGACATGAGCATGTAATCCCAGCTACTGGGAGGGCTGAGGCAGGAGAATCACTTGAACCCAGGAGGTGGAGGTTGCTGTGAGCTGAAATGGTGCCACTGCACTCCAGCCTGGGTGACAGAGCGAGACTCCGTCTCAAAAAAGGAAGAAAAAAAAAAAAAACCCACACTGGGGCATGGGAAAGTCACAGACTCTGCAGTTTGAATTCTAGTCATCCACTTACCAACTGAGCAACCTTGGACTAGTTCTGTAAGCCTCAGTTTCCTCATCCGTAAACTGGGAATAATCATAGTATGTCATAGAGGCTTATAAGGATTCAATGAATCAATGTACATAGAGCTTAAGTACAATCCTGGCATATAGTATAACAAGTGCCCAATAAACAATAATAACAGCAGCAACTATTATTATTACTACCAAGGTCAGCCAGAGACAGTGCGAGGTAGGAACCAACGGGGCGGAGGGTCTTGCCAGAGGCCTGCACGGCCATCAATCTCTCTATCCCTCAGTCCTCTTGCACAGGCTATTTATTCACTCATCTGTTCATTTATTCATCTACAAATATGACTGAGCATCTCCTGTGCGTCCAGCTCTGTAAAACACTGGGAATACAGAGACCCAGGCAGGAGTCTCTGCCCTCAAGAATCTGACCAGCTAACAGGAGGCCTGTTGGAGAACACAAGTAAACAAGCACCCGAAGACCGGGTCCCCTCAGCCCTGCAGGCTGTGCTCAGGGTCTCCCTGACTACAGGTGCCTAACACGCCCAGCCAATTTTCACATTTTTAGTAGAGACAGGGTTTCACCAGGCTGGCCAGAATGGTCTCAATCTCTTTACCTCGTGATCCACCTTCCTCAGCCTCCTAAAGTGTGGGGATTACGGGCATGAGCCACCTCGCCTGGCCCTGGTGTCTGCTTTTTAAAAGACCTTTCAAAATTAATTTTAGGCTGAGTGTGGTGGCTCATGCCTGCAATCCCAGCACTTTGGGAGGCCGAGGTGGGCAGATCACCTGAGGTCAGGAGTTCAAGACCAGCCTGGCCAATGTGGTGAAACCCTGTCTCTACTAAAAATACAAAAATTAGCCAGGCATGGTGGCGGGCGCCTGTAATCTCAATTACTTAGGAGGCTGAGGCAGGAGAATTGCTTGAACCTAGGAGGAGTAGGTTGCAGTGAGTTGAGATCGCACCACTACACCACTCCAGCCTGGGCAACAGAGCAAGACTTCATCTCAAAAAAATTAAAAAAAAAACCGAGCACCCAAAATATTTACACCTTTTGAAATACTGAGTGCAATGGTGGGAACAGCAGGTGCCTCGGCCACAATACCATCTGCACTAGGACATGCCTTTGGCTGGGCAGGCAGGGAGGGTCTCTCTAAGGTGGTGAGGTCTCATCTGAGAATCTAAAACCTAAATGAAGAACAGAGCCAGCCAGGTAGAGAAAAAAGGGAAGAGGGTCCCAGGCAGAGGGGATGGCAGGGCAAAGGCAAGGGCGAAGGACAGGCCTGAGAGGGCGGGGCTCCTACTGGGAGCAGGGCAGCAGGCCCACTGTCCCAGGCTGGGTGAGGCCCTGGCTGGATCACACTCCTCGAAGACCCAGAGCTCCCCACCTCCAGCAGGGAATAAAGGGACCTGGGGACCCAGGGGCTGGCAGTGGCCTTCCTGGTCACTCTGTCTCTACTAGTTCAGAGGGGTTTTCCCTGCAGTGACCAGGCAGCAAATTCAGCTCAACCTGACACAACTGATGAACTGTGTGTGTGTGTCTGTGTGCACATGTGCTGTGTGTGCATATGAACACATAGGTGCACAGCCCTGTGAAGGGGTGCTTTTGAGCAATACAGACCTAGTTTGATTTCTGCTCGGGTCTCTCAGGGTCTCATCTATAAAAATAGGGGTTTATTGCTGTACCCACCTCAAAAGACCATTGCAATTATTACATCGGGTTTGTTCAGAGACTAGGTACAGATTAAACACCTACTACGTCCCAGACGCTGTTCTAAGTGCCGAGGACACAGCAGTGAACAAAACGGTCAAAACTCCCTGCCCTGGTGGATCCAGCATAATAGTCAGGGCGTGATGGAGAATCAGACAAGAACCAAACTGAGCCAGTGATTGTGCGAGTATTGGCGGTCATGAGCGGGGTGGAGACGGACAGAGAGAGGCGGCTGGGACTGGAAGCGTTGGTGGGATGTGCGGTACCCAGGGAGGATTCGGCGGGTCTCATGAGATGCTATTTGAGTCAATACTTGAAAGGAGGGAGTGAGCCCACCGTGTGGGACCTGAGGAGGAGCCTCTCAGGCAGAGGGGCCTCCAGTCGCAGGTCAGTGGGGGAGTCTATGGGGCAGCCCCAAGGCCCACGGAGGCCTCCATCAGGACCTGGGCTCTTTTTCCCATGCACTAGAGAGCCTCACAGGAGCAGAGAGGTGAGCATAACTCACCTCTCCGGGTCCTCGAGTGCATCTTGAACCCCAGGCCAGATGCATTTGGAAATTCAGAAGGTTTCAGATTGCAGAAGGAAATATTGTATACATAGTACATGCTCATGACACAGGCAGTGAGGTCTGAGGCAAGCACGTGCCTTGAACACATTCCTATGTCTGCAGTGAAACATGAATTTGCACAGTAAAGACAGTGGACATCCTCCCACCAAATGCATTAGAAAAAGGCTTCTAGATTTTGGATTTTGAATTGCAGATAAGAGATTGTGGGCCTGGATCGCTTCCTCTAGAACTACCAGTGTTACCATGACCATCATCGTCATCATGCGCCTTTCAAGGCCTCTCATTGTCCCCAGAGGGACCCTAATACTCCTTCTCTCTGGAGGACAGATACGGTAGGAATAGGATAGGAAATGGGTGGTGGCCGTCAGCAGAGAGGATAGGGGTCCCATGCACTGCCACGGACTCCCACGGAGGTATCCGGAGTGAACCCCTCCCTCCTTCTGGCCCCAGTTTTCCCCATCTGCACTATAGAGCAAGCAGGATCTGGGACCTCCCTGGGATAGACTCCTACAGGCCGTGTCAGGTGATGGAGGCAGGGTTTCCGTCCTGGCTCTCCCACCAGCCAGCTGTGTGACCTTGGGCAAGTCACTCCGCCTCTCTGGACCTCGGTTTCCTGATCTGAAAATGGAGGTGAGCATGGTCCCTTCTTCACAGGGCTGCAGGTAGAAAGAACAAGCCTAGTGCATGAGAGAGCTTTGGGGCAGGTAAAGCTCCAAACAAAATCAAAGGCTTGTCACTGACAGAAGAGACACCTTACAGACTCATACTGGGTGTGAAACTCAGGCAACAGCAGACCCAGAGCAAGAGAGAGAAATAACAATTTAAATAGCAAAGGTCATTCTGCCCACGACCCACTGTCCGCTTACCGGTACAGGCCCTGGTGGAGCCCGATTAGAGACCTGACTCTGCTGTTCCTTCCTGCAGGCTTCATTGCCAGCCCTCTCCTGGTTTAAGCCCAGTGGGATTCTACGCATGCTTTGCACAGAAAAGCCTCCTCAGCATAAACCAATCACTTCATCTGTGCTCAACCCAAGAAAGGGAATTTTGGTCCTTTATGATCTTCGTTTCCCTAAAGCCCTGATTCCGCTCCAAGTGAGACTTAGCTCCACAGATTACTTCATTTCAGAAAAGAGGGGTTTCTGACCTTTCAAGTCACCAACATAGAGGATTCGAGGAAGAAAATCCAGAATCCTCCCCAAAACGCAGGCAGGGCTATTGTGTTTGATGTACATCGATGGCTGTGGCTATGGAGAGGTCTGTGACTGTGAGAAGGAATCGTTGTCTACGGGGAAAAGGCCAACACTTGACTTGCAAACTACACTAAGTCAGTCGTAGGTTTTTTATCTGTGGAACAAAGTGGTGATAGCCTCCCGTCCTCTGAGACTCTGGGGAAGATATGGGGTCTTCTGTGAAAACTCCCCGCCCTGGGGTCTGCACAGGGTAGGGGTGCTGTCATATTATTATCATCAGTCATTATCACAGGCTGATAAATCAGTTAGATCTAACTAACATGTGTGAATCCGGGTGGCTGCCGAATCCTAAGCAGGCCACACTCTTGCCTCCATTTCCCAGGGTGCAGGGGCGTCAGAGGCAAATCCCGAGGTACCCAGGCAGGACCTAGGAGTGAGCCAGAGGCAGAGATGGAGAGTGCAGGATACAAAGCCAGCCGCCTTGAGCTGAATTCTGGCTCTGCCCTCATGCCCATGCACCACGACAGTCCCCTCTTATGTAAACTGGGACCCATCATGCAAGTCAACAAACGTTCATCTCTAATTCCAAAGCCCAAAAAACATTTGTAAGTTTCTGGCAAAGGCACTTGGTGTAAATCCTGACCTGAACGAATGGGAGGCTATTTATAATCTTGACGCATCCCACTTAGTGTGAAACTGCATATGTTTCGCTGCAGTCTTGCCATGTGTTTGAAGCCAGGGCTCTCTAGACACATGGTGACGGTAGGGTGCCAGCGAGGCATGGACAAAACAGAAGGCGAGGGCCACAGCCACTGCCTGGGGCCGCCAGAGGCGCAGCTACTGGAGCCAGGATATCCTATTTTGCAAAAACCCATGGATCTTGAAATTGGTTTAAAAATCCAAACAAAATTAAAAGAAACCTTTTTAAAAAAAAAAAAAATGGGCTCAAAAAAATTTAAACACTGTGCAGACCAAATAAAAACTCCTGGGATGCTGTAATGACAGCCAAAGGAGAATTATCCTGAACACTGTGGGGGAAAGAGGAGCGAGAGGGATGGAAGGAGGATATAAATGTCTCGGAGCTGCTTTTGGGAACACATCGAATTCTCACCAAGACCTCAGGGCAGGCAGGGCCAAAAATATTATCTCTGCCAATGCAAAGACAAGGGGCGGGGGCTCTGGGGGTGTGATAAGTCTTTTCTAACTTCTTTGGCCCTGAGTTTTGCCTGGGTTTGCCCAGTCCAGGCCCTAAACTGTGGGAGCTCCAAGGAGAGGGGAGCAGGGGAAGGAAGGGGTCTTCAGCGAATTCTCATCCGTAGCCCCAGCTGCTCGGGGTTAGGTGTGGCCACGGATAAGGAAATGGCACCGTGCTTCCAGGCCTCGGGGTCCTCCTGGTCTCCAGTCACAAGGATTCTGTCCACAGCTTTAGCAATAGCAGGAGCCTCAGGCTTCGTGAGGCTAGGAAGGACGGAGCAGGAGTAAGCGGTAGACCCCCAGAGGGAGTCAGGGAGACCCTGAGCACAGACTGCAGGGCTCAGGGAACGGAGGGTTCTGCTCTGACCCCTGTGAGAAGCGGCTGAGCACAGACTGCAGGGCTCAGGGAACGGAGGATGCTGCTCCGACTCCTGTGAGAAGAGGCTGAAAAATGAAAATAGGTGGTGGACCCTCAAAACCTCAATATTCATTCCGTCCCCTAGATTATAAGTAAAAAACAAACAAGCAAACAAACGAAACCCGAGCGTATTCGTGGACAGGCAGAAAGAATATACACTAGACACCCAGGAAGGTTCCAAGTCAGCCAGGCCTCTCATTGCCCATCTCTGCCCTCCCTCCACCAGCAGCTGAACTCCATCAGGAGCTAAAGATTACAGATCACAGGTGTTTGAACCAAGGGGACGGTGAGGCATTGTGGAATTTAACTTCCTTACTTTACAGATGAAGAAACTGAGCCCAGAGAGGTTGAGTGGCTTGCCAAGGTCACACAACACGTTCATAGCTAAGTCTTCCCACTGAAGGTTTTACTGACTGAACAGAATCACAAGTTCATTCCCTTTGATCAGGATTGCACACCAGGGCCATGCAGGAATCAATGAAACCCGGGGCAGGCCATCATGGGCTTCCCGCTGGAGGGAAGGGAGGCAGTTGGGGCCTTGCTGGGAAAAGCTCAGACTTGGTGCCAGACGGCTAGGGTGGAGTTCAGGCACCAGCACTCATTAGCTGCTTGGATGAGTTATTTAACCCCTCTCAGTTTCCTTGTCTGTAAAATTGGGACCAAAATAATAGTACCTACTTCACAGCATTGTGGTGAGAACTGGGAGAGTTAATGTGTAAAAGGCCTGGAAGAGTGAAAACATTTAAAGTGTTGGTGATGGTGATAGTGATGGTGATGATGATGGCGACGGTGACAGTGATGAAGGGAGAAGAGAGGAAGTGCTGTTGATCTGGGGACCAGACAGGCACCTGGAGGAAGGTTCCAGGACAACACCCTAGAACGCATACATATCTTTTTTTTTTTTTGAGACAGAGTCTTGCTCTGTCACCCAGGCTGGAGTGCAGTCGTGTGATCTCAGCTCACTGCAACCTCTGCGTCCCGGGTTCAAATGATTCTCCTGCCTCAGCCTCCCGAGTAGGTGGGACTACAAGCACCCGCCATCACGCCCGGCTAATTTTTTTATATTTTTAGCAGAGACAGGGTTTCACCACCTTGGTCAGGCTGGTCTCGAACTCCTGACCTTGTGATCCGCCCGCCTCAGCCTCCCAAAGTGCTAGGATTACAGGCGTGAGCCGCTGCACCCAGCCTTAAATATCTTTTTTATTAAAGCACTTGTTAGAATGTTTTTTAAAGAATTTCCCTTGGTTCTCCAGCTTGTTCAGTCTTTCCCGAGAATGCTCTCTGAGCGCGGCCTGGGCTGTTCTCTGTGGAATCTGCCAAGACTGTCAGGCCCAGTACCTGCCCCCAGGGCTTCAGGGTCTGGCTGCACGAGCGCTTCCAGTCAGATCCAGGTGGTGGTCATCTCTGCATCTCCAAACCTGGAGGAGCAGCGATGGGGTGGCTGGGAGTAGAGAGCATGGGTTTTGGAGTCAGACACGTGGTTTGACACCACCTGCCAGCCATATCACCCAGGACAGGGCATTTGCCCTCTCCTGACACTGATACCAGGAACGTACTCAACTCTCGTGATGGGGCTGTGCGGAAGATTAACAGCAATATCTTGATGAACCATCCCGAGAGCTAAGTATGCAGCAGGTGCTCAGTAGTTGGCAGCTGCTGTTAATAATGAATGTTGAGTGTGATGAGTGGGGAAATCGAGATGCTGCTTGACCGGGGTTACCTCTCAATAAACCCATTGTAAGCTGAAAACATCCTAAGTCAAAAATTCATTTAATACCCCAATCAACCCACTGCAAACTTGAAACATCATAAGTTGAACCATCCTAAGTCTCGACCATGTGCGTGAAGTTTCCAAGTTAGGAGAAGGAAGTGGTGAGCCCCATGGTCTGGCTCTCTGTGCTCCTGGACGAGGAACCCTCCCACTGGAAGAGCTCCCCAAGGGTCTGCCGCCCTGGGCACACCTTCACCAGGCCCAGCCTCCTCCACAGATCAGTAACACCCGCTCTGAGCACTGAACACAGGCCAGGAAGGCACTGGGCTAAGCCCTTTACATAGATCAGCTCATCTCAGCTTCACAACAGCTCTAGAAAGCTAGTCCCATTCTCATCCTCATGCTATGAATGAGGAAATTGAGGCTCAGAGGCACAGAGAGAGGAGAGACTTGTTCCCCAGACTCTACAGGCAGGAAGTGGCAGAGCCGATACTCAGAACCAGAGCAGTAGAAAGTTACCAGTGACTGAAAACCCATCCTGAGTTGTATAGCACTGAAGGGGAGATCTTCGGAGCCCCACTCACCATAGGTGCCATGTCAAGCTGCCTTAGCCCTCGAGACATAGCCGGAGGATGACTCCTTCGCGGCAGACTACCCTGCTGATGGGCAGCTGGGATGAGAAGGAAATGGGAATGAGAGGTCAGGAGTAAGAGGTGAGGGCAGGGCAAAAGGGCTTCCTTCCTGATCTCTCACGCTGGCTGGACATCTCCCCTACAGCCTCCTGAGGCTGCCCTGCCTGCAATAGATTAAATAATTGGCTGGGCACGGTGGCTTATGCCTGTAATCCCAGCACTTTGGGATGCTGAGCCGGTTGGATCACTTGAGGTCAGGAGTTCAAGACCATCCTGGCCAACATGGTGAAACCTCGTCTCTACTAAAAGTACAAAAGTTAGCTGGGGGTGGTGCTGCCTGTCTGTAGTCTCAGCTATTCAGGAGGTTGAGGCAGGAGAACTGCTTGAACCCGGGAGGTGGAGGTTGCAGTGAGCCAAGATCATGCCACTGCATTCCAGTCTGGGCAACAGAGCGAGACTCTGTCTCAAAAAAAAAAAAAATTGATCAGATGATTGACAAGCGGACCATCCCTTTTCACCTGGGCCAGAGTTCTGCACACTTCCTTGTTGATGAGAATAACCTTCCCCTTCCAAGGCCCATGACTCCTAGAGCAACAACAGCGATAGGATCTTGCAGATTCAGGGGATACTTATCACAGGCCATGATGACTTCTTTACAAGGAGTCTTGAATCGGGGGCAAGGACAGCTTTTTCGAAACATACATTTCTTAAGAGATGGGATCTTGCTATGTTGTCCAGGCTGGACTCGAACTCCTAGGCTCAAGTGATCCTCTTGCCTCAGCCTGCTGAGTAGCTGGGACTATAGCCTTGAGCGACTAGCCCAGCTAAACACACCTATTTTTTAACACCCAGCAACAATTTCTCACAAGCAATTTGAACACAGCCTTTCAGTATTAATATATAAAGCAGTCTCCTTGACCCAGTGCCGTAAACCCAAGAGTAAACCCAAGTCAGACAGATGGAAATGAAAATATTGTACCTGCTTCCTAACTGATAATGCTGGGTGGTGAACACAGAGGTTAAGCTTTGAAGCCACATGAACTTGCTACTCCATCTCGTCCCCACCCAGATTAAACCCCAGCCACAGATAAGCTGGCCGGTTGCCGCTCTGCTGAGAGCCCAGCAATGGGCCACCTTGCCCCCGCTCCACAGTGAGACAGGGCTACAAGGAGGCGGAGCTTCCCCGTGGCCCACATGGCGGGAAGGCTGATTCCCTGCAGACCCATGTTCCCTGGGCCTGTTACCTTGCCTCCCTGGCCAGCTAGCTGGCTACACTACCGTGGCCAGGTCCCGCCATCTCTTTAAGCTTGGTCTTCTCCAGAAATGGGCAACTATTAACGACAAGGGGCTGTCATTCTTACCCTGTCTTGGAAATGCTAGAAAGTAGCAAATGTTGTCTTGGGTTCCCTTTCTGGCTCGTTTCTTTTCTTTTCTTTTTTTTTTTTTTAAAGATAGAGTCTCACCCTCTCACCCAGGCTGGAGTACAGTGGTGCAATCTCAGCTCACTGCAGCCTCCGCCTCCCAAGTTCGAGCAATTCTCCTGCCTCAGCCTCCTGAGTAGCTGGGATTACAAACATGCACCACCACCCCGAGCTAAATTTTGTATTTTTAGTAGAGACACGGTTTCGCCATATTGGCCAGGATGGTCTCAAATGCCTGACCTCAAGTGATCTGCCCACTTCAGCCTCCCAAGGTGCTGGGATTACAGGCGTTAGCCACCACGCTTGGCCCCCTCTCTGGCTCATTTCTCCATTCTCTAGAACTAAGGAGCTCAAACTTTTTTTAGTGGAAGGAACGCGCAGGACATTTTTACATTACAACCCCCAACACGCAAAAAGTGATCCTTACCCTCACAATGCACAGTGCATTCTGACATTCTCTCTTTTATTTATTTTATTTTTTATTTTATTTTATTGAGACAGGGTCTTACTCTGTCACCCAAGCTAGAGTGCTGTGGCACGATCGTAGCTCACTGCAGGGTCCAACTCCTGGGCTCAAGCGATCCTCCCACCCTGGCCCCCCTAAGTGCTGGGATTACAGTCATATGCCACTGTGCACGGCCTCTCTATTCTATTCCATTTCAATTTTTAAAAAATGGATGGACCACGTGGCATGGCTCACACCTGTAATCCCAGCGCTTCAGGAAGCTGAGGCACGAGGATCACTTGACCCCAGGAGTTCAAAACCAGCCTGGACAACATAGTGAGATCCCCGTCTCTATTAAAAAAAAATTGTAAAAAAAATTAGCTGGGCCTGGTAGCCTGTGATCCTAGCTACTCAAGAGGCTGAGGTGGGAGGATCCTCTAAGCCAGGGATGTTGGGGCTGCAGTGAGCCATGATCACACCATGCACTCCAACCTGGGTGAGGAGAGTGAGATCCTGTCTCAAAAAATCATAATAATTGATGGTTACATGATTATATTGGTTAGAATGAGAGAATTTGAGGTAAGCAGCGATGGAACTGACGTATGCCTTGATTGTGCTGGTGGTCACACATGTATATGTGTGATATTCATGGACTCATGCAGTTAAAAAAAGATTTCATGTATGTTCAGTTTATAAGTAAAGTTTTTTAAGGAAAAAAAATTGATGGCTGCAACCCACTAAATAGAATTCCTATCACTCAGGGGTTCCAACCTGGAGTATGAAAATTCCTGTCTTTAAAACCCATGATACTGGGTAGCCAGAGGAAGAAAGGTCCATTGCTCAGGCTGTGGGTGGGTGAGCTGGGAGAAGGGAGAGGGTGGGAGGCTTCACTTCCTGACCCTCCTCTCTCCTCTCTGCAGTCACTTCCTGCCTCGGACAGCTCAGCCGGGAGGACCCAGGTAAGGAAGAGGCGCATGGAGAAAGGCCCTGGGGCAGGGGGAGAGTGGGGCCACGGTTTCATCACTTCCACCAGAGTAAACCCCACTCTACACAGAGAGTGACCCCCAGCATACACAAAGACACATAGATGCAGACACACACACATGTAAGATGCTCACGTCCACGTGGGTCCCCTCAACAGCCATGAATCACCCACAAATGCCAGATCTCAGGATAATTATTATTATGACCTGCTCACCAAGCACAGAAAACATCCCAGCTCATAAATGTTCCTTGCAAAGTCCTGTTTCCTACCCAGTCCTGCCAGACACCCCATGGTCAAAGATGAAGAGAGGCTGCAGACTGATTGTCAAGTGTGTGGAATGCCCAGCCTGAGAGGTTGGACTTTAGTCATAGAGGCTATTTCCCAAATAGGGTTCCATGGCACATGTTGAACAAAGGGCAGGCAACGCCATCTCCCGTTGGAGACTGACAGTGTACACCAGCCCAGTAAAGGCTCTGAGAAATCCTGCAGTGAAGAAATATATCACATTTTTTAACCCAGAAGTTTCCACCTTCATTTCACCACAGACCTCTCCTTCACATTGACCGGGCTAACATCGTGCTGAATGTATCTGGGGAGAATTGTGGCTGAAGGGTCTTGAGAAGCCACTGTGCAGCCAGAGGGGGTGACAGGGGCCTTAGCAGGCCCTGAGCCCGACCTGGACCCTGCACTGACATCCTGGCTCCAAGCTGTGGCACACAGCTTGACCTCCTTGAGCCCTAGTTTCCCCAGCTGTGAAATGGGAGGAAAATCTCTCACCTGGTGAAGCTGCAACGAGTCAGCTCGCTGGGCAGA
Organism: Aotus nancymaae; assembly: GCF_030222135.1. Taxonomy (NCBI): domain Eukaryota; kingdom Metazoa; phylum Chordata; class Mammalia; order Primates; family Aotidae; genus Aotus; species Aotus nancymaae. The sequence continues at coordinate 9,584,120 of NW_026988473.1, read as the reverse complement.
CAGCCTGCAAAGCGCCCCACCAATGCTAGGTGTTGGCATGTGCTTGCTCTGCCTCTAACTAGCCAAGTGTCCTTGGCAAGCCCCGGTCCTGAGCTGTGGCCCCAGAGTGTCCTCGTCAGAAGAAAAGGGCAGCCTGACCAGTAGTTCCCGACCAGGGAAAACCTCCCCTCAGTCACCTGGGAGAGCCTTTCACATTTCCAAAAGTTTCTTGAATCAGTGACACATTCATCTAGCTCCAAAATTTTAAAAAAATAAAGATCTGTAGTGAAGAGCCTCACTTCCATCTCTATTCCCGTCTGTCCCAGTCACCCCAACGATGACCCCAGCACCCCAGGTAATGACCACATTTGTTTTTTCATATTCTTCAAGAAGCTCTTTATGCAAATACACACACCACACACACACATACACACACACACCTCACACCATACACACACCACACACATGCACACACACCCTGCCACACCACACACACACCCCACACACACACTCCACAACCACACCATATACACATAACACACCCACCACACACACACACCACACACACACACCACACACACATACACACACACCCCACACCATACACACACCACACACACGCGCACACACCCCGCCACACCACACACACACACCCCCACACACCCCACAACCACACCATATACACATAACACACCCACCACACTCCCACACCCCCCCCACACATACCACACACACACACACACCACACACACACACCACACACACACACACACAGCACACACACATGCATATTTTTCCCCTCATGGAGTTTGATAAAATCGCACAAGCCACATGTCTACCCATGACCCAGCAATTCCACTCCTAGGTGTTTACCCAAGAGAAATGGAAACATCCCCACACAAAGACCTGTATGCGAATGTCACAGCAGCTTTATTCACAGTAGGCAAAACCCAAAAACCAACCAAATAGTGAATGGAAAACAAATGTAGCATGTTCATATAGTGAACTATCACTCAGCAATGAAAAGAGATGAACTGCTTATGCGTGCAGCGACGTAGCTAAATGCACGCTAAGTGAAGAAAGCCCAAACAAAATAAAATACGTGCTGCATGATTCCATGTCTATGACGTTACAGCTCAGGCAGAACTCATCTCTCGGGACAGAAAGCAGATCAGTGTTTGCCTGAGGCTGGATTCAGGGAAATTAACTATAAAGGAGCATTAGGGAACTTTCTAGATGATGGAAATGTTCCATATCTAGATTATGGTGGTGGTTACATGCAGGTATACGTTTGTATATGAAATTCCATCGAACAGTACCCTTAAAATCAATGCATTTCACTGTATGTAAATTGTACCTCAATAAAATTAATTTTTTTTTGAGACGGAATCTCCCTCTGTCACCCAGGCTGGAGTGCAGTGGCGTGATCTTGGCTCACTGCAATCTCTGCCTCCAAGGTTCAAGCAATTCTCCTGTTTTAGCCTCCAAAGTAGCTGGGATTACAGGCACGCACCACCACACCCAGCTAATTTTTTTTTTTTTTTTTTTTTTTTTTTGGTAGAGATGGGGTTTCACCATGTTGGCCAGGCTGGTCTCAAACTCCTGACCTCAAGTGATCCACCCACCTCAGTCTCCCAAAGTGCTGGGATTATAGGCATGAGCCACCACGCCCAACCTAAAATTAATTTTTAAAGATCTTTTAAGAAGCAGACACCAGGCCCAATCTCAGACCCATTGAGACAGAATTTCCAGGACAGGGGCCATCCAGCTGGACGGTGGGTGGTGCGAATACCTTGCCCATTTCTCTGAGCTCCCGTCTGGCTCTGAAATCTGGAGCCCCACCCTCCTGGGTCCAGCTTCAGGGCGCCTGGGTCAGGGCCGCCCTAGCCTGAGGTTCTGGGAAGCCCCTGCATTGCCCCAGAAGGGACAAAGCTCACAAGGGGTGAGGCAGGCAGCCCACAGGGCAGGACGGAGCTTGGGTGGGCATGGGGCCTGGTAGGAAGAGGGCAGTGAGGGGTCCCATTGGGGAGCTCCTCCCAGCCTGACCCCCACCATACCTCTCTGACCCCCAGATTTCCAGGTGAGGCTCACCAGCTCCAACTCAAGGTGCCAGGGCCAGCTGGAGGTCTACATCAAGGACGAGTGGCACATGGTTTGCAGCCAGAGCTGGGGCAGGAGCCCCAACCACTGGGAGAAGCCCAGACAAGTGTCAAAAGTCTGCCATCAGCTGCACTGTGGGGTGGCCTTAAGCCTGGGCCCCTATCCTATCACCTCCACACATCAGAGTCCGGTCATCTGCCATGGATACCTGGGCTCCTTCTCCAACTGCAGCTACAGAAGAACAGACCCGTGTCAACCTCTGGGCCTGATCTGCTTAGGTGGGTAACTAGTCAGCCACACGGGCACCCTGGGCCTGGATGCCAGCCCCGAGGAGACTGCCTAAGGCCTGTGATGGAAGGGCTGAGCAGGTGGGTGGAAGGGGTAGGGGGACCCCAGTTTATAACCACTCCCCAAGACATATACACAGAAGGGGGACTGGAAGGGGCCAGCACCCGTCCGTAGGATGACAATAGGGGACTTAGTTCTGCCAGTCGCTGACTTCATCGGCGCCTCTGAGCCTGGATTCTCCCATCTGTGAAGTGGGGTGGTGCTTCCTGCCTCAAAGAAGGAGGGTTAGAGGCAATGTGTGGATCAAGCGGGCCTAGCATGGCAAGTGGTACTCACGGCAGAGCTCCTGGTCTTCTCAAGACTGCGGCTGCCCCCGGCCCCGCCCACACCACATTCCTCCCTCACCAGAGTGTCTCATTGCAGAGCCCCAGATGACGACACCTCCACCCACAAGGCCCCCGCCCACCACAACTCCGGAGCCCACAGGTAAGAGGATTCTAAACCCGCCGTGGGGAGTCAGAGCTTAGTGAATAAAAACCCCGGATGCCCAGATGCATCTGAGTTTCCGATAAAGGTGGAAATGTTTAGTATTGGTATGTGCTACACAATATTCGGGACCCACTACCTCCCAAGGTCAGCAGTTGTCCACACGCTGGGGCCAAGCAGCAAGGAGTGCCACGTGCTTGCCCAGGAAGCCCTGGGCGCTCAGGCCGGCTCCCCCTCCCGCTCTCTCCTCTCGCAGCTCCTCCCAGGCTGCAGCTGGTGGCACGGCCTGGGGTCTGGCACTGTGCCGGCGTGGTGGAGTTCTACAGCGGCAGCCTGGGGGGCACCGTCATCTATGAGGCCCAGGACAAGACCCAGGACCTGCCCCAGGACCTGGAGAACTTCCTCTGCAACAACCTCCAGTGTGGCTCCTTCTTGAAGCATCTGCCAGAGCCCGAGGTAGCCAGAACCCAAGACGCAGGGGAGCCATGGAAACGCAGGCCCTTGCCTATCCAATGGGAGATCCAGAACTCCAGCTGTACCTCTCTGGAGCAGTGCTTCAGCAAAATCAAGCCCCAGAGAAGTGGCCGAGCGCTGGCCCTCCTCTGCTCAGGTACGTGAGAACCCGGCCAAGCCCCATGACGCCTTCTGCTGCCCGAGGTGGGGTCACGAGCATCCCAGAAGGTCAGGGAACATCGGGTGTGGCCTGGAAACCCCTGTGTGCAGCACAGGGTCTAAGGCACTGTGGAGAAGACAAGGGAAGTGGAGGCCTGGTCTTGGCCTCTCAGAGGTAGGAAGAGGTGGGGTGCGGAGGATGCCTCCACACTCAATGCCTTGGGAGTCTCTGCAAAGCTACGCAGGCCAAGCCCCAAGATACCGCTGGCTCAGCTGCCACCTGGAGAGGGGAGTCAGCGGGACTTCCAGGAGGAGGCAAGTTCTCTTCATGGGTTTTGGGGAGAAAAAAAATGTCTGGGTAGGAACTGTGGCTTGTGCCAAAGATGGGGCACTTGGAGGGGTGGGCCTTGCAGGAGGGGCGTTTGTAAATCCCAAGAGTTGACATTGGAGCAATGGTGAGAGGTGGGAGGTCCCTGAGGCCTGGGGGTCAGAGCACAGCAGGCAAAGAGAGACAACACCACCCAGGAGGGCTCTCTGCAGAGGATAAGGTAAAGAGAATGACCGCCTGTAATCCCAACACTTTGGGAAGCCGAGGCGGGTGGCTCACAAGGTCAGGAGATTGAGACCAGCCTGGCTAACATGGTGAAACCCTGTCTCTACCAAAAATACAAAAATTAGCCGGACGTGGTGGCACATGCCTGTAGTCCTAGCTACTTGGGAGGCTGAGGCAGGAGAATCGCTTGAACCCCGGAGATGGAGGTTGCAGTGAGCCAAGATCGCACCACTGCATTCCAGCCTGGGCAACAGAGAGACTCCGTCTCAGAAAAAAAAAAAAAAAAAAACGCCAAGCACAGTGGCTCAAGCCTGTAATCTCAGCACTTTGGGAGGCTGAGGCAGGCGGATCACCTGAGGTCGGGAGTTCAAAACCAGCCTAACATGGAGAAACCCTGTCTCTACTAAAAATACAAAAAATTAGCCGGGCATGGTGGCACATGCCTGTAGTCTCAGCTACTCAGGAGGCTGAGGCAGGAGAATCGCTTGAATGCAGGAGGCGGAGGTTGCAGTGAGCCAAGATCACGCCATTGTACTCCAGCCTGGGCAACAGAGCAAGACTCCATCTCAAAAAAAAAAAAAAAAAGGATGATCCTGCTGTGTGGTTGAGGGGAAGAGGCAGGTGAGACTGAGTCTGTGAGACCCCAGTGGGCCAAACCAGGATCAATGAAGAAAACTAAAGGGAAGAAACCACAGCTGAAATGAAGGAAGAATCCAAGCAGCACGCCTCCCTCCGGAGGCAGAGGCTTCCTATCGCCGGAGGTGTTCCTAATCAAGTCCAGACCGTACTTACCGAGTGCTTACTTCGTGCAGGGACCATTCCTGGGCGTTCTAAATTCTTCACATGACCTTAGGAAGTGGGCGTTATTATTACCATCCCTTTCACAGTGAGGAGGCTGAGGTTCAGAGAGGTTAAGCTTCTTGCCCAGTATTATAGAGTGCTTGCTGGGATTTCTGAACAAGCAGGGTCACTCTAGAGCCTGTTGTCTGAGCCTCAGGGACTCAGTGTGGTCCTGGACCCGCGGCAGCTGGTTAGAAATGCAGGTGCTCAGGCCCCCGCCCGGACCTTCTGAATCAGAATCCACTTTGCAGCAAGGTCCTTGGTGATTTATGTGCACAAATCTAGGAAGCACTGCTTGCGGCCACCTGGCTGTTCTGCAGGCACAGCCGCCCCACATCGCTGGGTACCTGGTGTGAACTAGTAAAACGCTGCCCCCTCCCAGCAGAAGCAGCCCCCAGGGGTTTCTTGGCCTGATGAGAGAAGCAGGGGCTGGCTCACAGTCCCACCCCCGCTCAGCTACGATCCTTCCTGCAGGCTACAACCCGCCAAACCATACCCAGGGTTCTTGCCTTTGAAACTTCTTCTGAATAGATTTACTAGGGCTTTGAAGGTGGATGTTGCTATGGAAACTGGCCAAAGCTGGTGAGATCATAACTCACTGTGAACTGAGCATGCGTGGGCCTCAGCCATGGACTCCCAGGCCCCACCTTGGCAGGCAGAAATGAATGCGAGCCTCTGTTGAGCCAGGCCCCGTTTGCTGAAAGCCTGGCCCTCGGCGTGCGGTGCCTGGGCAGCAGGATCTGTCCTCACTGTGAACTGCCAGGACTCAGGGCAAGAGGTCTTTCCAATTCCTGGGCCTCAGTTTCCCTCTTCTGAAAAGCCCCCCGTCTTCCCAAAGTGCAGCGGGAGAATGAGAGGATGTTTCCAAGTGGGAAGTGGACCTAGGCGGAACCTATTTCCCATGCTCGTCTCTTACCTCCACCTGGCATGGGGCCAACTCCCTGATGGTGGCTGAAACAGCCTCCCTGCAGAGAGTGCCTACGCTGCTGTGTCTCAGGATGGTGCTGGCAGCTGACCAGAGGCACCAGAGACCGTGCTGGGTCAGGGGAAGAGCCACGGAGGGTGCCAGAGGAGGGAAGGGCAGAAAGGAAGGCTGCCTCTCCTGGTGGTCCCACACAGTGCCTTCCCCTAGCCAGGGCCCGGCTTTGCCAGTGGCATGGGGCCCCGGGAAGCAGCACACAGGCTCAGGGTCACACCTGCCCCTCCTCTCCCATTGCTTCCCCTCTCAGGTTTCCAGCCCAAGGTGCAGAGCCGCCTGGTGGGGGGCAGCAGCATGTGTGAAGGCACCGTGGAGGTGCGCCAGGGGGCACAGTGGGCAGCCCTGTGTGACAGCTCTTCAGCCAGGAGCCCGCTGCGGTGGGAGGAGGTGTGCCGGGAGCAGCGGTGTGGCGGTGTCAACTCCTATCGTGTGCTGGACGCTGGTGAGCCAACATCCCAGGGGCTCTCCTGTCTCCAGCAGAAGCTGTCCCAGTGCCACGAGCTTCAGGAGAAAAATTCCCGCTGCAAGAAGGTGTTCATCGCGTGTGAGTTAGCCACAGCCCACAGTGGGTGGAAGCAGTTAAACTCTGCCAGTGGCATGGGGTCCCAGGAAGCAGCACACAGTTAAACTTTACCTCTAGGACCCGGTCAGGGTGCATGTCTCTAAAGGGCAGCCCTGGGGAGCTAGACAGAGAGTCCCAGAGACCCAGAAAAGGATGGAGAGAGGGAAATTGGAAGGCCAGGGAGCAAGAGCACTCAGACAGCAGTTTCTTGAGCAAGAACAATAATAGGAGACAGGGCAAGCAACAGGCAGATCACTGTCAGGCAGCTGATGAGTCGTAGAATTTTTCCTTCTACTTTCTACTTTTGCAAGGTGGAAGCCAGGAAATCAAATGGATAGCACATATTTGTTACATGAATGGTAACTAAATGGCAAGTAAAAGAGAGAAATGGATGGATGGATGGATGGATGGATGGATGGATGGGTAAGTGGATGGATGGATGGATGGATGGATGGGTAAGTGGATGGATGGATGGATGGATGGGTAAGTGGATGGATGGATGGATGGATGGATGGATGGATGGGTAGATGGGTGAGTAGATGGATGATGGATGGATGGATGGATGGATGGATTAGATTGGATGAATGGGTAGGTGGGTGAGTGGGTGGATGGATGGACGGATGGATGGATGGATAGAAGGGTAGATGGATGGATGAATGGATGAATGGAAGGTGGATGGACGGATGGATGAAGAATAGAGGCCTGGCTGGCTGTTGGTATAGATATATTGGTTTATGATGGTGTATAATGACAAGGTGATCACTAATCACTGGCAAATGGTAGAAAATTAAATAGCTTATAACCAGTGTGGCAAATGATAGCTAGATGATCGATTGTTAGATGATAAATGGTGGGTGTGTGAGTGGGAAGCAGGGAATTCTAGACATGGCTGGAGGAACAGCTAAATAGATCACTGCCTTCTGTGCATGCTGGTGAATTTCTGGGATGAGCAAGGGTGACTGGCAGAAGCCAGGCAGCCAGCAGCTTCCCACAGTTTTTCTTCCCCCAGGGCTGACAATGGCCTAACTTCCTCCTTCTCCAGGCCAGGATCCAAACCCCGCAGGCCTGGCCGCGGGCACCGTGACAAGCATCATCCTGGCCCTGGTGCTCCTGGCGGTGCTGCTGGTCATGTGTGGCCCTCTTGCCTACAAGAAGCTGGTGAAGAAATGTAGGTGTGGCGGCCCTGAGTGGCTCTGTCCCTGCATGCAGAGACTGGAGGGGCTGTACTAGAGTCCCTGGGAGGAGGGGTCCTGCCTGCAGAGAGTTGGGCACAGGGCACCTCTGCTTCACCACCCAACCTTCCCCTCTCCTGCCCATTAGCCTTCTTCTGCCCCAAGTAACAGAAACAGAAAGTAAACAAAATTGCAATTGCTGATTTGTCTATCTCTGGAGACCAGCTGAGACCCATTCCAGGTCAGAGAGAGGGTGTGGCTGTTCCCGAGGCTGTGGCAGGCCCAGAGGGTGTTCCGCACGGCCTCTGGTGGCAGGAGACACACGTCCCAGGCCCAGCTCCTCTACTTACCACCGCCCGGGATGCTGATTGGGACACTTCCTCTCTCTGAGCCTCAGTTTCCTCATCTATCAAATGAGCGATCACACACCTCGTGAATGCGGGGGGAGTTGTTCTCTTTGCCTTGCAAAACTCAAGAGGAAATTACTCAGACAAGAAAGTGTGAGGGGAGAGACTGTGAACAGAGGGCCCAGCAGGGCAGTGTTGGGTCCTAGTGCCTGCCCAGGTCTGGTTCTAAACACCTGTGGTCTTTTCTCCTGGGGAGCCAGGCACCTCTACCCCATCCTAAGCCTGCTCCTTTGGCACAGGATGGCTCCAGAGCAAGTTAGGAAACCGAGGCCCCCAAGAGACTCCAGGAGGCAGAGCCCAGCAGCCCTGCCCTCAGCTGCACCTGCTGCCACCACCTCCCTCCCAGGCCCTGCCCCACCCCCACTCCTACCTGCCCCCACCCCACCTGCCCCCACCACCCTGATGTGCCTTTCCTTTCTCTTGCCCAGTCCGCCAGAAGAAGCAACGCCAGTGGATTGGCCCAACAGCAATGAACCAGAACAGTAAGTGTCCCGGAGGCAGGGCCCCCCTCGGCCCCTGGACAGAGGCCATGCAGGCAGAGTTGAGGCTCTCGCTGCTGAACACAGACAGAGCCTGTGGCTGCTTGAGGCCTCTGATCTCCACGATGCTCGTCTGAGGTGTGACTGTGGCCAACAGACATCCCCACACCAGGGAGAGCGGAGGCTTCTTGATGGGCAGATGGCTGAGCGGTTTCTACCGCTGAAGCCTCAGAGTGTAGAAGCATCTCATGGTATCCTTTCTGTCCCTCGTCTCACGTCTGGGTCCCCAGCAGCCTTTGCCTCCTCCAGCAGCATTACCAACACAGTGGCCAATGGATGCTAACAGGCAGCACTCACAAAAGGGGCCTCCCTGAGCAACAGATCTGGGAACCTATGAGTTAGGCACAGCTAAGCACGGCTCTTTATTCTAGGACTTATCAGAACCTTAATGGTATTTTTGTATTGCCTATCTCCAAAGCCAGGATACATTAAGAAGGGCTGTCCAAGCTACTTTTAGCATGAATAACTCACAGGGCCAGTATCAGGATATTTGGGTGCAGCCAGCCCAGCCCCCTCCCTGGTCTTCTTGCTCTGTCCTTCCAGCCACAGCCAGAGACACCCTAATGGACGGAGACATGGCGCTCCTCCCGCTTCCCATTCCACCTTCTTCCCCCTCCCCAAGTCCAGGGCCAAATCCTTCAAGAAGGCACTGTGTTGCCCAGTCTTTTTTTTTTTTTTTTTCTTTCTCCTGAGACAGTTTTGCTCTATTGCCCAGGCTGGAGTGCAATGGTTCAATCTTGGCTCACTGTGACCTCTGCCTCCTGGGTTCAAGCAATTCTCCTGCCTCAGCTTCCCAAGTAGCTGGGATTACAGCCACCTGCCACCACGCCAGGCTAATTTTTGTATTTTTAGTAGGGTTGGGGCTTCACCATGTTGCCAGGCTGGTCTTGAACTCCTGACCTTGTGATCGGCCCGCCTTGGCCTCCCAAAGTAGTGGGATTACAGGACTGTCCAGCCTTTCTTAATAACATACAGGCCCTCAGCTCCTGGAGGGCAGGAGCATAGCTGTCCTGTCACCTGTGCTCCCATCTCCTGCTTGGTAAACGCTTGATGACCGACTGACCGACTCATGGAAGGCCCCATCCTGCCAGTCAGATTGCTGGGTTACCCAAATCTGCTCTAAAATCTGCTGCTGATCCTGCTAGCATGAACCTCCCAGGAAGAGAGGCAAGGGGGATGCATTGGAGGGGCTGTGGGTGCCTTTGCCCTCTCTCTGCTAACATCAAGGGAATAGGAGATTAAAGTTCTGGGCACCTCCTGGGGAAGGAGGCGGAGGACACAGCCACAAGTCTAACGACACTGTCTCTGACTCTGCCCAGTGTCTTTCCATCGCAACCACACGGCAACCGTCCGGTCTCATGCTGAGAACCGAACAGCCTCCCACGTGGATAACGAATACAGTCAACCTCCCAGGAACTCCTGCGTGTCAGCTTATCCAGGTAAGCACCAGCGGGGCTCCCAGGCATGCAGGCTGCCAAGGCAGGTCACGTGATGCCCTTGAAGGTCAGGTGATGGCCCAAAGAGAGAAGGGAGACCCCATGATGCAAGGGATCAAACAAGGCAGGATGCAGCAGGGGTGCGGAAGGGATGCAGCCTTTACAGGCGCCAGCTGTCCCATTTGAGACCACGAACTTCTCATCTGGAGAGAAGAATGCACTCAGAAAGCCATTAACCCCAGCCTTGCTGTGACCTAATGGGCCTATTTCGCTGCAGAGCCTTGAGGGGCCTGGATGGTAGATAAGGCCCCTTGGATTCCTTCTGGCCAGAAAGGAGCCATTAAGTGGGCTGCAGGAGTGCGGGTACTGAAGGCTCCCTTACTGGAGCTATCAATTAAGCCCCAGGGAGCCTGGAGTTCAGCATCATTAGTGAACGTTTGGCTGATTTGATCAAAACAGATACGAGGCTGTTGCCGGCTCCTAAAGCCCCTGTGATCTTCCCGCCCACCGTGGGCAGTGGCTCTAGGATGCAAGGGGCTCTGTGGAGTCTCAAACCGTCTGCAAACAGCGTCCTTTCTTCCCCCAGCTCTGGAAGGGGCCCTGCAGCGCTCCTCCACGCAACCCGACAATTCCTCTGACAGCGACTACGATCTGCACGGGGCCCAGAGGCTGTAAAGGTGAGCCGGTCCCCCGCCTGACCCCGCACCCCGGGGCCCCCCACAGCCCTGGGGTGAGCAGCAGCCGCTCCGCGCCTCCCCCCAGCCCCACCCTGCCCTACATGAACAGGGGACCCCCAGCATCTTGATCCTTGTAAAGGGAAAGACAAACGCCAGCTGTTTAGGTTAGAGGAGCTGGTTTGGCAGTTAGAGCTTAACAATTGACCCTTAAACTCCATTCGGAAGGCCGCACAGGCAGCGTCCCTAAGAGCTCCATGATGGAGCCACACTCCTCTAGAGCTGCCAACCTGCCATCGGGGAGAAGGAGCCCCTGGTGCGGGACGGCGGCCGTCCCCTTGATGGAACCCGAAGCATGGGGCCTGCCCACCACCTCCCCGCATCGCCTTGCGGTGTCTTCCTCTAACACGTTTCCTTCTCACCCCACAGAACTGGGATCCAGGTGCAAAAAACCAAGAGCCAGCCCTATTTGTCCTGAGAAAACTGTGCATTCTTCAGTTGAAATGATGTCCCTATTTCTACCCCGGCCAGAACGTGGACAGAGGCCAGGAGCCTCCCGGCCAGGCGCTGCTACCCCAAGTGGCAGGCCAGCTCACACTCCGCTGCACCGCAGCTCACCGCCCCTCCGCGCTTGGAGGCTGTGGTGGGCAGAGCCCTCAAACAAGCAGCCGTCCAGCTAGAGACTCGGGGGTGTCTGAAGGGCCTTTCCCTGCCCGCTGGGGAGCGGCACCTGAGTGGAATCGGCTTTGTCCTCAGACTCTGTCCCTGCTAAGGAGTGACAGGGAGCTCGCGGGGGCGGGGGGGGGGAGTGCCTTTTGAGCATGTTCTTTGTAAATAGCGCTTTTCCTCCTTCCTGACCACCTGAGCGTTCCTGCCTCTTCTCTGCAGCATCCACCGCTGTGCATCCCTCTGCAGCCATGGTGGTCAAAGGCTGCGCACCTGGGTACAAAGACAGCTCAGCGCGTTCACAGCAGCTGCCAGCCAGGGGGCTGGGTGGGCACCAGGCTCCGAGTTTGTGAGGCCTGACCCACAGCCTCACCCCATTCCTTCCATCTTGTGACTCCCCTCCCCAACCCCCTCATCTAAAGACACCTTCCTCTCCAGAGAGCAGGGACCACTGGCTGTCAAGCCCACCGGGCACCAGTGCCACCCAGGGCCCTGCACAAAGGGGTGCCTGATAAACCCTAACCAACTTGCTCTTTGGCTTCACACGGCAGCGAAAAGTCCCAAGCTGATGTGGTTTCAGCACATCACAGTTCATCTAACCCAAGAGTCAGAGCTGAGGCTGGTCACGTTCCTTTGGTTTAAATAACTCCCTTGACTAAAATAGACTCCTCTAGCACTCAGAGATCTTGGCCGTACACCTAATCCTGTGGGGCCTCGGCTTCCTTAACTACAAGTGAGAGGAGGAGGTCTACCCAGTCCTTAACTACAAGTGAGAGGAGGAGGTCTACCCAGGGACCTCAGGTCTGATAAAGGGGGAGGCCAGGCGGAGCTCCCTGTGGCAGCTCCCTAAGGTGGTGAAGCAATGTGGAAACACATCTTGGGGCCAGGGCCTTTCTCCACGCCATTTGATGCTGTATCTCCTGGGAGCACAGGCATCAATGGTCCAAGCCACAGAAGCTAAATCTGGAAGAGCAAAAGGGAGTTACTTGGATGTGGGGTGGGATGTTCCCATAATCTGCTCATCCCTCTGCCCCCACCAACACCCTCCAATCAGGCCTTGCCTTCTGAGAGCCCCCGTGGCCAAGCCCAGGTCACAGATCTTCCCTTGACTGTGCTGGGAATCCAGAAATGGACCCCATTTATCTGCCCGTATCTGGTGGAGGTGAGGGGACTCCTCACAAGGGAACTGAGAGGCTGCTCTTAGGGAGGGGCAAAAGGATCCGGGCAGCCAATGTCTCCCATCAGTTCTTTTTTTTATAAAAGCTCTTTAATCTAGGCCAGGCGCAGTGGCTCACACCTGTAATCCCAGCACTTTGGGAGGCTGAGGCAGGTAGATCACAAGGTCAGGAGTTCAAGACCAACCTGACCAAGATGGTGAAACCCCATCTCTACTAAAAATACAAAAATTAGCCAGATGCAGTGCCAGGCGCCTGTAATCCCAGCTACTCGGGAGGCTGAGGCAGGAGAATCGCTTGAACCCAGGCAGCAGAGGTTGCAGTGAGCCGAGATTGTGCCACTGCACTCCAGCCTCGGCAGCAGACTAAGACTCCGTCTCAAAAAAAAAACCTCTTTAATCTGCAGTTTGGCCACCAGACAGTGGCCTCAAAGCAACCATGGCCTACTTAAAACCCAAACCAAAAATAGAGTGTTTCGTTGAGGAGAAATGAGTCTTTAGAAAACTGTTTTTCAAGGGGTGGCAGGCTTGGGTGATGCATTTCAAAAAGCTGTCTGGTGATGCAATGGAATAGAACCATTTTAATCTTCAAGGTGCTGCTGAAAAGTTGCTGCCTTGGCTGGTGAAGAACCCGCTGCTCCCACCGCCGGTGCTCAGGGGGCTGGCGTCCGTCTCCCTTGGCTGTAGAGGACACGCTGCCGTGACCTCGACAACCTCCCCATTTCTGCAGCCCAACAACCTGCTAGAGCTGGGCCACCGCTTCCACTCACCTGTGTGTCCCTCCAACCCTGCCCATTCCCTAAATTACAGTCCCAGGTAAATCATGTGACATGGCTGATGAGTGTTTGAGTGTGCAACCCCCGATTCTAGCACATTAGGTCAAGGAAACGAGAACCAAGCAACAAGTCTGGCTTTCAAGTTGTCATATAGCTGAGCATGGTGGCTTACACCTATAATCCCAGCACTCTGGGAGGCCAAGGTGGAAGGATTGCTTGAAGCCAGGAGTTCAAGACCAGCCTGGGCAACAAAGTGAGACCCCATCACTACCATAAAAAAAGGTTTTAATTAGCTGAGCATGGGGCCACATGCCTGTAATCCGTTATTCAGGAGGCTGCTGCAGGAGGATCACTTGAGGCCAGGAGTCTGAGGCTGCAGTGAGCCCTGATCTCACCATTGCACTCCAGCCTGGGCAACAGCAAGAGCTCCTCTCTAAAAAAAAAAAAAAAAAAAAAAAAAGGCTGGGCACAGTGGCTCATACCTGTAATCCCAGTACTTTGGGAGGCTGAGTGGGCAGATCGTTTGAGGTCAGGAGTTCAACACTAGCCTGGCCAACATGGCAAAACCCATCTCTACTAAGTATACAAGAAATTAGCCAGGCATGGTGGCACGCACCTATAATCCCAGCTACTCAAGAGGCTGAGGCAGGAGAAACGCTTGAACCTGGGAGGCCGAGGTTGCAGTGGGCTGAGATGGCGTCACTGCACTCCAGCCTGGGCGACAGATGAGTAAGACTCTGTTTCCAAAAAAAAAAGCTGTCATGCATGCAGAGATGTGGGAGTACAGCGTGGAATGGAGCTGTAGGGACATGGCATTCACACAGCCTCACCATAGCCAGCACCGAAGTGTCCTAAGTTAGGACTCTTGGAGACTCTAAGCTTGTTGCCTAGGGTCTGCCCCCTGCAGAAGGTCCACTGTGGTCTGCTGAAAGGCAGCCAGTGAGCTCCCGGGGATGCAGGGAGGGAGGCGTGAGGAGTGCCTGTGTGTGCTGCCCTCTGAGGTCAGGTGGCCAGGGAGAGGGGGAGCAAAGAGCGCAGGGCAGACACGCGGGTGACCAGCTGAGGCAGCTCGACGGTCCTTTCTTAGAAAGTCAGCCCCTCTGTGCCCCCTGCCGCCATTCTGGCACCAACCCAAGGCAAGTGACTTGACTATGTGCCTAGAGGGAGATTTGCAGCTTCTTCCTACAAAGCCAAGTTGCTTCCAGCTGTCCCTGATGTCCTGTGTCCTCAGCCTTGGACTCTTGCAAGGCAAGGCCAGAGTTCAGCTGGAGGTAAAGGGCAGTAAACACCTGACGGGAACCCAGCGACTCTCAGCTGTGTCCTCGGGAGGGACTTCTGGCACCACAAAGGCAGGGAGGAGGAGCCCCTGAGGCCTCTGAAATCCAACGGCCTGGTCCAAGTCCCACTTCCTCCAAGGCTGTGCAGCCTGGTCACTGAACCACTGCCCTGTGGTTTCCTCCCATAGAAACCGGGGATGAAAGGGCTGTTGCGAGGACTCCAGAAGATATAGTAACTGAAAGCACAGCACGGCCCACGGCCCTGCTGAATATTTAACGCTAATGATTCTTGGCATCTCTAGGCATCCTCCTGTCACCTTGCAGGGAAGGCAAAGCAGAGGGCTGACTCAAGGGACTGTTAGAAGCAAGGTCTCCGGACTCCCTCAAAGCTGCCCTTCCTGCTGAGCTGAAGATGCCCTCTCCAGCCTCGGGATAGGCAGCTCAGCAGCAGTGCCGCTAGGGAGGGAGGCAGGCTGGGCCACAGCATAGAAGACCGTTGGTGCCGCAGCCACTTTAGCGACCCGCTGCCTCTGAGCACATCCTGCAAGGCCAAGTGAGAATTAGATGGGTCACAGACAGGCCGACAGGTGGACGTCCCGCCAGCCCAGCAGGTGGCAGGAACACGGCGCCTCCCAAGTGCGCTGATGACCAGACGCCCCCTGGTGGCATCCTGTGGCCTCGCATGCCACCGTTCTCAGCCCAGGACAAGGCAAACACAGGCTCCAAGAGGAAAACAGCTAAGAAGGAAGGCGGAAGAGCGGGAGAGGGAAGGTAAACGCTGTAAGGGCCAGCCCTGGGGCGAGGGGGCAGGGAAGGGCTGACATCCAGATGCACGGGGCTTTAGGACCTGAATCACAGAGGCCCCTCCACCACCAAGAGAGCATGATCTGAAGGCTGCAAAGAAATCAAGGCTCCCACATGCAGCCACATCTTCACTCTCAAACCCACCAGCACCACACCACATGTGACTCATCGAAATTTATTATGGCAATTAATTACACAAACATACAGGCGATCCGTCGTCCAGCTCAGAAGCACTCAAACCAGTAGAGTCCATTAGTGATTTCTCTTATAAATAACTTAGGAGAAGCAAGCACATTTGGTAAGGAACCCGCAGCACTGACATTGCGTCACGCAGATGGCACGAGGCAGGCCGGGGAGGGGCAGGCACCAGAAGGTCAAGAGCCCTCCTTGGCCCCAGCAGCCCCAGGCCCACCAGATGCTGGGTTCTCAGGTAGTGGACATTTCAAGGCACGTACAACTTCCTAAGCAATAGCAGCTCCAGGCTCTTCGCTGAGACCTGGTTTACCTCTGGAACAACCAAGTTAACACTCAGCACACCCCCTTTGTCTATTGTCTTCATTCTTATTACTGAACCTGCCCAAAACCCCACAGGGCAGGGGGCTGTGTATTAAAGAGTCATAATCCCCATGCTTTACATTCTGAAGACGAGGGAGGTGCAAAGCAACTGCCCCTAATGTAGTGATGGTGTTTTTTAAAAGCACCATTTGGGAAGTTAGGTTAGGGCCTCTTTTGATGTCTGTCTGAGGATGAACACTGGGGGCGGGAAGATTCCATCAAAGGAGCGAGGGGTGGGGAGGTGAAGGGAAGGGCTGCTTGTGAATGAGAATCAAGGCACTAAAGGAGTGGATGGATGTGTGGGCCTCGGGCAAAGTCACCCTGAAGTGAAGGGCCCCAGAGGAGAGAAGGGTGGCTGGGGAGGTGACCGGCCTTCCACTCCTAAACAAGCCCCAGTGTGACCACAATCTCCAGGCCTAGAGCTTCCCTCCAGCCAGAGGGCCCAAGGCGACGCCCTGGCTTCTCCAACCAGGGCAAGCCAGGTCCGGGGTCAACCTTCACAACCCCCAGCCCTCATGCTGCGCTGGCGCTGCCCCCACTCAAACAGGACACAGGACAAGCTTGTCTGACATCAGGTACTAGAGTTAAATTATGGCTTTATAGGACTCAAACCTGTTTTTCCCAGCTCTGTTCTCTCCGTCCAATCCAACCCCTGCCGCAGTGTGTGGGAAGGCCAGCCTTCAATGGACTGGACAGACGCCAACAGCTGCACCCCTCGGCATAAGGCTCCACGTCCAATACGCCAAACCCCAGGGGAGACGGAGGGGACTGGAGACCCAGGGCCTCCTCCTTGAGATACCTCTGCACTGGGTTCAGATGGCCCTGAGTGCAGCCACAAGCAGATGCTCATAATTGCGTGCACGCACTCACTCACACAGACACCTCGAGAGGTGCTGGACTCCTGCCTGGCTAGCACCCGCAGCCAGGCACTACGAGGAGGGTCTTCCAGGAGGACCTCCAGCCAAAAAGCCAGCAAGTGCTGTGACCAGTCACACAGCCCAGGGCCTGGTCCCTCCAAGGCCTCTGTGTACCGACACAAGTCCACAGGGAGCACCAACGCCATGTCCAGTGGACCCTCGAATCTCGGCGATGGCTGGGCCAAAGGTTGAGCGTGGGTGGGACTAGGGAGGGGCCGAGGGCCAGGAGTGTGTCTAATACCCAGGCCAGGCAGGCCCCTGGGGCTGTGGAAACCCATAAGGAGGGGCATGCCCGGGGGGATAAGGGGGCTGCGGGGGCATGGAAGGCTGGGGCTGGCCTGGGAAGCCAGGGAGCTGGGGCTGTATTGGGTAGGGAGGTTTTCCTCCTGCTTCGGGGTATGGGGACTGTTGAGGATAACCAGGACTGGGGACCCTGCCTCCCGCCACAGGGTACCCTGGCCCAGAGGCACCAGTCGGGGTCCCGGGATAGCCCGGCCGGGGGGGCGTGCTCCTCTGTGGGGACCAGGAGTAACCCACAGCAGCCCTGGGTCCAGGCTGGGCTGCCGGGTAAGTGGGGCCCAGAGGCCCGCTGTAGAAGGAGGGCTGGGACACCACCGGGAAAGGGGCGGGTGGCAGGGCTCCATGGGCAGTGGGGCCCACAGGCAGGCTAGGGGACGGGCTGTAGGGCAGAGGGTAGGGAGGCATGGCCGATGGCAGCGGCTGCAGTTGCTCTTCAACCACAGGGGGTGTTGCCTGGGGTACTGGGCGCGGCGGTGGTGGCGGCGGGCGGGGTGGAGGGGCATCGCCGGCCAGCTCCTGGGAAGCCCTGGGCTTCCTCACCACTTCCTGGAGCTTTTCCACGCGAACCCGGCGCAGGTGGGACAGCATCCTCATGGAGGAAAAATTCTCCAGGAACGTTTCCAGGGGCACCTCACCCTCCAGGAACTTCTCAGCCATGGCCTGGAAGACATAAAGTCCAGTGACAACAGGAGCCAGCTGGGATCAAGGCCTCTTGCTTTTTCCTGGGGTCCAAGTTCGGCTGCAGCCCTTCTACCTTGTACCTCCTCAGGTACCCACTACCCTTCACTGGCCATGTGCCCCTTCTCACAGCTGGCATATGAGCACTGTCTCCCTCACTAGAATGTCACTCCCTTGAGGGCGAGAACTGTCTCTGTCATGGGCACATCTGCCCTGGCACCCTGGCATCATGCCAGGCCCACAGTGGCCACTGCACGTATGTGCTGAACACCTGGATGAGCACTAGCCCAGGGGCTAGGAGGGCCTGGAAGCTTCTTCCTCCCAGACATGGTGTCGCTGCCCGCAGAGGCTGAAGAGGTGCCTGGAGGGGGCAGGAAGCAGGAGAATGGGGTGGGGGATGCCTGCTGTGCCGCCCTCCCATCCAGGGCCGCCAGCCGCCCTTGTCCACTGTCACCCAGTTTCTGCTTCAGCTGGTGGGACTGGGTTCCTGTTATTTGTATCCCAAAAGGCCTCCCGGGGACTAAAGATGTCCTTCCCCTCTGCCATCTATGAAAGCTCCCTTGTCCCATGCTTTGCAGACAGACATCTGCTCCTCTTCCAAGGGCCCCTGCTGCAGGGACCAACGCCCTGTCCAGGGAAGAGGGGTGTCGCCTCGCCTCTCACCTCGGACTCTTCTTCAATCTTCATGCCTTCCACCTGCAGAAGGTCTAACAAGGTCCCTGGCTGCAGTGCTGAAGAAAATTTCTCTGGAAGGGAGAGCAGAATGGCTTACATTTGAAAAGTGCTTCCTGATTCAGTGTCAAAGGCATTCTGTGTCCGTCTGGGCCCAGCCACCACCCCGGGGTCCACCAAAGGGTCCTTTCGAGGGGACCTGATGGGTGCTTTTGGTCCAGTTCCTTAGACCACCTTCCTGAGCAGAGAAGGGCCCAACCGGACCCAGTCTAGACCTTGGCCAAGCAGCCTCCCCTACACCGTCCTGGGAAAAGAAAGGACTCGGGCTTCAGAGCCCAACTGACCCAGCTCTGCCTGCCAGCCAGCGGAGTTACCTAACCTGAGTGTCCAGCACTCTCACCATCAAGACAAGGACCACCCTCCCACCTTCACACTGGGACACAGACACAGGTTCTGGGACACAGAGAGCCCAGAGCAGCTCAGCAAAGCGCAGAGGCTAAGCTGCCAGGGTATCAGCAGTGGTAAAGGAGGCAGGCTGTCTGGATTCAAATCCCAACTCCACCTATTTCTAAGCTGACTGACCTCAGCCAAGTTCTTCAGTCTCTGAGCCTCATTTTCCTTATCTATAAAATGGAGTAACAGTACCCACCCTTCTAAGGCTGTTGTGAAAAAATGTACATAAAGCGCTTAGCACAGGGCTGGGAACACGGTGGGCCTCAGTAGCTATGGGCCTTGCCCATCCCTGGGACGGGACAGACAATCTATCCTTCATGCTGTTTCAGCGGCTCGGCCCCATCCAGTCCTGAATGGGGACCCTGAGTTCACAGAGGGGCCACCCTACCCAACTTTGCCTTCTGCTCCTGGCACCGTTCCACGAGCTTCCGGAGCTCCTGGTATTTATCCGAGAGGTTTGAACGGCTGATCTCCAGGGGACCCTGGAACTCCAAGTTCCGCTCGGCCAGGCTCCGGTTGGTGGCCAGTGCCATCTCCCGTTCCAGCTGCAGGTCCTGGACCTAAAAGGGCAGGACAGCAGACCGTAAGGAAAACGTCCATCACCATCAACCTTCCGGCAGCCCAGGTCAGGGGCTGCAGGGGCACATGGCTAGCTCACCTTGGGGCGGAGAGGCTCATCTTGGGGCAATACTCAACTCAAATAGTCAGATAAAGCCGAGTTCAAATCCTGAGCAAAGTGCTCTGAGCCTCGCTTAATCCTTAACCCACCGCCCACGAGGTGGAGACGCATGGGAACCTGGTGCTGAGGGTGAAAAGGCGACATAACTGACACCCAAGATGGAGTGTGCAGAGCCCCAAGGAGGCGGGGACCAATTTACATGAGAACGTCAGAGGCTTTCTAGGAGGAAAGGAACAAAAAGTTCCAACTTCTTATCCCCAAGCTTCAGAGTCCAGAGACCTACCATGGCGGACTCTGGTGGCCCTGGCCAGATGCACAGGCAAGACATGCAATGAGGCCCAAAATAAAGTTACTCTGAGGGGTGAGAGCCCGGGCCCCAGACCAGACCACGCTGCTGACTCAGGAGGGACCTGGACCTGCCTCCTATGCGGCACATGTGTCCTGCAGAGAAGCTGCACAGATGAGCAGAGGGGCCACACTGGACATTCCCTGCTGAAGACACTTCCCCAGGCCAAGCGGCACTTTTCCCCTCTGCCAGGCTCTTCGTCGCTGCCAGCCAGTGAGGCAGAAGCCAAGGCACCCTTCCCAGCTGTCCGTGACCTGATGCCCCACGCACCTGCCAAGGGGGAGGGCCGAGGAGTCAGACCCACACGCTGAGACAGCGGTGACAGTACACTGACAGCACCACGGGGCACCAGAAGAGAGGCCTCAGCAGCCACCACAGGGTGCAGGGAACAGCTCGGCAAGACTGACTGAGTCAGGCCCTGCACGGTACAGCTTCTCCGCCATGGTCGCAAGTGACGGACCAAGCCAGACTGGCTCATGCCCCACCAGACACAGGAAGCCCATGGGTATTCTGGAAGAGGAGGCTTCAGGGAAAGCCTGCCCCTCCTGCTGTCCCAGCTACAGGGGCCCGGGCCCTGCACTCTGGGGCAGGCCCATAGCCTCTTCTTTGTGCTCCAGATTGGAAAGAGGGCCGCCACAGCTCCCTGCCCTCCCTGAGCCCTCCAGACGAGGCTGCCAGGGTTCAGGGATTGTAGGGCTCAGGGGTCTATCCAGTCTACAGCCCATGCAGCTGCCTTCTAGAGACATGGTCTCAACTCTGTTGTCCAGTCTGGAGTGCAGTGGCATGATCATAGGTCACTGCAGCCTCGAACTCCTGAGCTCAAGCAATCCTCCTGCCTCAGCCTTTCCAGTAGCTGGGACTACAGGTATGCACCTCCATGCCTGGCTAAGTTCTTGTATTTTCTGTAGAGATGGGGTTTCCCTATGTCGCCTAGGCTGGCCTCAAGCAGTCCTCCCATCTCATCCTCCCAATAGCTGGGATTACAGGCACAAACCACCATACGTGACTCTCAATCTAACTTTTATTAGCCATGGAGACTTTACTTACATGGCTGACCCAGAGTGAAAAGCCTACGGCCCTCCTGCTCAGCCATCCCCTGCAGGGCCTTCCTATACATCCACTGCCTTTCCCTGTGTCTAAACCAACACATCTATGCTGCATCATTTTCCCTAAATCTTGCCCTACTCATTTCTGCTCCCTGTTCCCACAGCCTTCCAAATCTTTCTCCGTGAAGTGGGTCAATGGGTAGAAACATACAGTTAGACAGAAGAAATAAGTTCTAATGTTCAACAGCAGAGTGGCGTAACTATGGCTGGCAATGATGTATTGAGTATTTCAAAGTAGCAAGAAGCGTGAAATGTTCCCAACACACAGAAATTATAAATACTCAAGGTGATGGAGACCCCAAATGCCCCGACCTTATAATTACATATTCTTTTTTTTTTTTTGAGATGGAGTTTTGCTCTGTCGTGCAGGCTGGAGTGCAATGGCATGATCTTGGCTCACTGCAACCACCACCTCCTGGATTTAAGCGATTCTCCTGCCTCAGACTCCCTTGTAGCTGGGACTACAGGCACATGCCACTACGCCCAGCTAATCTGTATGTTTTTAGTAGAGACGGGGTTTCACCATGTTGGCCAGGCTGCTCTCAAACTCCTGATCACAGGTGATCCTCCCACCTTGGCCTCTCAAAGTGCTGGGATTACAGGCGTGAGCCACCACACCCAGCCTGATCATTACACATTCTATGCATTGCAACAAAAACTCACATCTACCTCATAAATATGCAAAATATGCATCAATTTTAAAAATTGCATATTGATGCATATTAGGGGTTCAGTGTGAAGTCCTCCCAGTCACTGAAAAGAGGTAAGACTAAAAATAGGTAAATAAAAGCTGTTTCCACATGTTTTGCTTTGGTATACTACTTTGGTGGAAATAAGCAGAGAGAATCTATACTCATACAGATATTTATGGGGTAGATGTGAGTCTTTGTTGCATGCACAGAATGTGTAATGATCAGGCCGGGTGAGGTGGCTCATGCCTGTAATCCTAGCACTTTGGGAGGCTGAGGTGGGTGGATCACCCTCGGTCAGGAGTTTGATACCTAGAAAAGGAAGGAGTTGCTACTAACCTTTACAGACAATTATCAATTTTCTTTGAATCTACAGTAAAACTCAGCAAGAAGTATCTAATAGTTCTTAAAAGTTACAATGTGAAATTTAAAAATTAGCCAGGTGTGGTGGTGTGCACCTGTAGTCCCAGCTACTCGGGAGGTTGAAACAGGAGGACTGTCTGAGGTCAGGCGGTTGAGGCTGCAGTGGGCCATGATGGCACCACTGCACTCCAGCCTGGCAACAAAGTAAGACCCGCCTAAAAAAATAAAAATTTAAAAAGTTGCAATGTGGGAGATAAAACCATTCTGACTAACTTTCCTTACTAAGTTGCAATGTTGTTTTTCTCTGTCTGGCCCCCAACCCAGAGCAGCTCCCCGCTCACCCCACTCCATGCACAGCCTTCTACATGGAGACAGCCTCTGCCAACTCTCTTCTCTCTGAGCCGTGTCCATGTCCCAGACTCAGAGAGAGCGCCTGTCTCCTCACAATCCCACGGTGACTCAGTTACCATCTTAGAACCCACAACAGAAAAGCCCCAAGTGGCTTGTCCTGCTTCATTTCCACCCGATCCACCGGTGTTTTGTCCGTCAGAGTTCAGATGAATGGGACAGCTGTGACTGCACACCACAAAATTCAAGTGCCTTCTGCCCAAGAGGTCGCCACTGCTCACATTCTCCGTGATTCTCTGCTTTGCCACGATTCTGTCAGCCTGCTCAGCCCTGCACACTCTAGCAGCAGGCCTTGGACTTCCCATGGCTTCCCATGGCACCATGCTCTCGGTGCTTAATATGTGACAGAGGACGGCAGGCAGAGCCGCACTGTGCCCAGCACCAGGCCAGCCAGGAGCCACACCCTGCCAGAGCTCACAGCCTCACTGACCATGTGAGTCGGCCCCAGGGCTTAGACAAGCAGGCTCTGCTCCATGTCCTTGCTGAGGGCTGAAAAGCCTTAGGGTGGGAGGATGTGCCCACGGTGTCCACCTCTCCTCATGCTCTGCCCACCAGGAGGTCTTTTCAACCCCATGTTCAGTCACCAACAACCCCAGTGAGATTCCTCACTGGGCAGTAGGGCAGGCTGTGGGCAGCAAGAGCGCAAGCCAGAACAGGAGCAGGGGACTCACGCCTGGCACCCCTACGGCATGGAAGCACGGAGACACTGGATGGGGGAGCGTCACTGTTTTTTTCAAAATACTGCAAGTTCACAGAAGAGACGCAGCATACCTGCTCGTCCAAGCAAGTAAAAGTATACTCCAAACGCAAATCAAAGGAGCTGGCATTACTTGCGTGTGTGTCTCTCCCTCACATGAGGGACAGGAAGCGGGAACTTCCAGAACGGCAGATGAGCCGCAGCCACTCAAGGGGTGACCGTGGGTATTTCTGGCTGAGTGGCCTGACCTCTCCCATCTCACAGGGGACATCCCAGGGTCACAGGAGATGCTAGGGACAGGGAACGTCCTTTAGTCAATGTAAATCTCTGCACAGGCAGAAGGGTTCGGTTTGCTTCCACAAGGACTCTGTGATGAAGAGCGAGAGGAGGAGGGGCCTGTCATGAGGAGAAACAGGATCAAATGGGAGACGAGCTACATCTCAGCCCAAGCGTGGCTCCCAGAAGTCTTAAGCGTCACCTGGAGAGACGGCATCACACAGGGCTCTCAGGGAAAAGTGGGTACAAAACCATACCAGTGCTTTGAGGAGCTGCCTCCAGATCTGGGCTGGAACGACAGTGTGGGGACTCCTGGGGTATCTGGGTCCCTGGAAGGCACCAGGAGGCCCTGCCCTCCCCAGCACTGCCAAGAACTCCCAGGAACTGGTCTGAAGCCTTAGGGATTCCTCTGAGTCCAAAGCAGGATGAAGTTCACAGAAAAGGGAGATGAATTTGGCTAAAACTCCCAAGAAGTCAGAACCCTTAAAAAGCGCCTCTTAACAAGCCTCATCTGCTGGCCTTGTTGGGCCCCATCCCGGCCTCCCTGTACCTCAGGGGACTCCAGGGCCAGCCGGTCAATCGCCTCCGAGTCATTCTGCAACTCCTCCAGCTCCTGCAGAGTCTTATCCTTCAGCGTCTCCATCCTCGCCTGCAAACAGAGCGACACTAAAGTGAGGAACGGGCAGGCCAAGAGGAAGGGACCCCTGAGCCTGCACGTTATTTGTCAAAAACAAACTGGAGTTTTCCTGCGGTAACACCACTCCCCGGGGAGGCTCGAGGAGGGACAGAGATCTCTGAGAGCACATTCCTGCAGCTCACTGCCCCAACTTCCCTCAGGTGCTAGATGGAGCTCCCCATGGAGCAGAGAGGAAAAAGCAGGAGAGGGCCAGGCAGCAGGGACGGAGACTAAGTTTGGCCCAAGGCTGCCCGCAAGCACTGATGCCATCGTGACCTCTAGTAGGTGTCTATTTCTGTCTGAACCAGGAATACACCAAGCTCCACATGGGGGCTTTGCTGGCTTCGACATCACCGGTTCAACTATGTCACTGCTTGTTATATTTAGTGCTCCAGAAACCTCAGGTTTCCCTCAAGAATTCCCCACAACTGCAGCCCTCTCCATGTGTCACCAAAATGAATTGTCACATGCGTATCCTCGTATGAGCAGGGAAAAAAAAATCACCCAGTGGGCCTCGCAGGCAATCAGGAGGAAAAGAAACTGACCGACCCAAAGAGGACATCGGCTTTGATGGAGAGCTGGTGTCAGCGGCCCTCCTCCCTGTCACTCTGCTCAGAGGGCCATCGATTGTCTGTGTGGTGGATGGGTCACAGCCAGGCCCGGGGGGAGCCCCAGGGACTGAAGGGAGGACAAACACACCCGACACCTGCTTCCCTTCTGCTGACAGGGTCCTGCATTTTCATCTGGCTTGTATCTTTTCCAGAGGTGAATTCCCATAGCTGTTCGGTTCGATTCGATTCAATTCGATTCGATTCAATAATTCAATTCAATTCAATTCAATTCAATTCAATTCAATTCTAATTTAATTTAATCCATTCCATTCCATTCCATTTCATTTCATTTCATTTCATTTTTCATTTCATTTCATTCATTTATTTCATTTCATTTCATTTCATTTCATTTATTTCATTTCATTTCATTTCATTTCTCATTTCATTTCATTTCATTTCATTCATTTCATTTCATTTCATCATTTCATTTCATTTCATCATTTCATTTCATTTCATTTCATTATTTCATTTCATTTCATTTCATTATTTCATTTCATTTCATCATTTCATTTCATTTCATTTCATTATTTCATTTCATTTCATTATTTCATTTCATTTCATTTCATTTCATTTTTCATTTCATTTCATTTCATTCATTTATTTCATTTCATTTCATTTCATTTCATTTATTTCATTTCATTTCTCATTTCATTTCATTTCATTTCTCATTTCATTTCATTTCATTTCTCATTTCATTTCATTTCATTTCATTTCATTTCATTTCATTATTTCATTTCATTTCATTTCATTTCATTTCATCATTTCATCATTTCATTTCATTTCATTTCATTTCATCATTTCATTTCATCATTTCATTTCATTTCATTATTTCATTTCATTTCATTTCATTATTTCATTTCATTTCATCATTTCATTTCATCATATCATTTCATTTCATTTCATTTCATTTCATTTCATTATTTCATTTCATTTCATTTCATTATTTCATTTCATTTCATTTCATTTCATCATTTCGTTTCATTTCATTTCATTTCATTTCATCATTTCATTTCATTTCATTTCATTATTTCATTTCATTTCATTTCATTTCATCATTTCATTTCATTTCATTTCATCATTTCATTTCATTTCATTATTTCATTATTTCATTTCATTTCATTTCATTTCATCATTTCATTTCATCATTTCATTTCATTTCATTTCATCATTTCATTTCATTTCATCATTTCATTTCATTTCATTTCATTATTTCATTTCATTTCATTTCATTTCATTTTTCATTTCATTTCATTTCATTTCATTTTTCATTTCATTTCATTTCATTCATTTCATTTCATTTCATTTCATTATTTCATTTCATTTCATTATTTCATTTCATTTCATTTCATTTCATCATTTCATTATTTCATTTCATTTCATTTCATCATTTCATTTCATCATTTCATTTCGTTTCATTTCATTATTTCATTTCATTTCATTTCATTTCTTCATTTCATTTCATCATTTCATTTCATCATTTCATTTCATTTCATTTCATTTCATTTCATTTCATTATTTCATTTCATTTCATTTCATTATTTCATTTCATTTCATTTCATTTCATTATTTCATTTCATTTCATCATTTCATTTCATCATTTCATTTCATTTCATTTCATTATTTCATTTCATTTCATTATTTCATTTCATTTCATTTCATTATTTCATTTCATTTCATTTCATTTCATCATTTCATTATTTCATTTCATTTCATTTCATTTCATCATTTCATTTCATCATTTCATTTCATTTCATTTCATTATTTCATTTCATTTCATTATTTGATTTCATTTCATCATTTCATTTCATCATTTCATTTCATTATTTCATTTCATTTCATTTCATTATTTCATTTCATTTCATTTCATTTCATCATTTCATTTCATTTCATTTCATCATTTCATTTCATTTCATTTCATTATTTCATTTCATTTCATTTCATTTCATTATTTCATTTCATTTCATTTCATTATTTCATTATTTCATTTCATTTCATTTCATCATTTCATTTCATTTCATCATTTCATTTCATTTCATTTCATCATTTCATTTCATTTCATTATTTCATTATTTCATTTCATTTCATTTCATTTCATTTCATCATTTCATTTCATCATTTCATTTCATTTCATTTCATTTCATCATTTCATTTCATTTCATTTCATCATTTCATTTCATTTCATTTCATTTCATCATTTCATTTCATTTCATTATTTCATTCCATTTCATTTCATTTCATTTTTCATTTCATTTCATTTCATTTCATTTTTCATTTCATTTCATTTCATTTCATTTCATTCATTTCATTTCATTTCATTATTTCATTATTTCATTTCATTTCATTTCATCATTTCATTATTTCATTTCATTTCATCATTTCATTTCATCATTTCATCATTTCATTTCATTTCATTATTTCATTTCATTTCATTTCATTATTTCATTTCATTTCATCATTTCATTTCATCATTTCATCATTTCATTTCATTTCATTTCATCATTTCATTTCATTTCGTTTCATTATTTCATTTCATTTCATTGTTTCATTTCATTTCATTTCATTTCATTTCATCATTTCATTTCATCATTTCATTTCATTTCATTATTTCATTTCATTTCATTTCATTTCATTATTTCATTTCATTTCATTTCATTATTTCATTTCATTTCATTTCACTTCATTATTTCATTTCATTTCATTTCATTTCATTATTTCATTATTTCATTTCATTTCATTTCATCATTTCATTTCATCATTTCATTTCATTTCATTATTTCATTTCATTTCATTTCATTATTTCATTTCATTTCATTTCATTATTTCATTTCATTTCATTTCATTTCATCATTTCATTTCATTTCATCATTTCATTTCATTATTTCATTTCATTTATTTCATTTCATTTCATTTCATTTTTCATTTCATTTCATTTCATTCATTTCATTTCATTTCATTATTTCATTTCATTTCATTTCATTTCATCATTTCATTTCATTTCATCATTTCATTTCATTTCATCATTTCATTTCATTTCATCATTTCATTTCGTTTCATTTCATCATTTCATTTCATTTCATTTCATTATTTCATTTCATTTCATCATTTCATTATTTCATTTCATTTCATCATTTCATTTCATCATTTCATTTCCTCATTTCATTTCATTTCATTTCTTCATTTCATTTCATTTCATTTTTTGACACAGACTCTGTTGCCCAGGCTGGAGAGCAATGGCGCAAACAGGGCTGACTGCAGCCTTGATCTCCTGGGCTCCAATGATCCTCCCACCTCAGCTTCCCGAGTAGCTGGCACTATAGGTATACATCACCACCTCCAGCTAATTTTTAAATTTTTTGTAGAGACAGGGTCTCACTATTTTGCCCAGGCTGGTCTCAGACTCCTGGGCTCAAGCGATTCTCCCGCCTTGGCCTCCCAAAGTGGTGGGATTACAAGTATGTGCCAAGGTGTCCGGCCCCATAGCTTTAATGTTGGTTTTTCTCATTACAAAGGTTTAGTTTTCAAAAGATTCCAACACCACAGCAATCTAGGGTCCTTTACAGCGCACCTGCACCAGCACTCAGCTAGGGTGAGCCAAAGCTGACGACCCAGCTGAAAAGGCATTCTAGAATCAAGGACCAAGGTTACAGCTGTGTGGTCCGACGCAACCTTCTCCAGGTCTCAGTTTCCCCCTTTGCAGTAGGAAGGAAACAGCATCTCCTAGGGCCATCAGAAAGACAAAAGGAGAACTGAGAAACGATGAGCACATGTTCCCAGGTGCCCCAAAGTCCCAGTGCACTCCTCAGGGGAACCCTCCATGCTCAAGCGTGCCCTGGCTCAAACAATAAATCATATGGCCACTGATAGGGAGCTATGCATATAGGGGTGTGACCAGTATTTATCTCCTGAGGGTTAAAAGTGGCCCCCAACCTCTAAGCAGGGATTGCCAAACTTCAGTGTATGCCTGAATTCCAGGAACGCTCACTGATGACACAGGTGGCCAGCCCCTCCCACACAGCTCCGCATCAGTAGGTCAAGGCAAGGCTGAGAAATCTGGAATCCCTCCTGGAGAGATTGACACAGGTGGTCCAGGGCCAGCTGCATCACAGTGGAGACCCCTGGTTTCTGAGCACGTGCAGTGTCAGTTTCCCCGGGCTGTCTCCCCTCCCCTCACAAGGAGAGGTAGCAGCAACCATGTCATATGCAGACAGGGCATCTGAAAGGTAGGAGTCACAGCCAGCAAATGGCAGAGCCAAAACTCAAACATGCATTCTGTCCACATCTCACCTTACTGCTCCAAAAACCCTTGGTCTAAAGCCCCAGAGCCAGGTTGGACACACTGGCTCACACCTGTAATCCCAACACTTTGGGAGAGCAAGGTAGAAGGCTCATTTGTGGCCAAGAGTTCAAGACCAGCCTAGGCAATATAGCATCAGATTGTAAAAATTGTAAAATAAAATAAGAAAAATAAGAAAAGCTGGGCCAGGCACAGTGGCTCATGCCTGTTATCTCAGCACTTTGGGAGGCCGAGATAGGCAGATCACCTGAGGTCGGGAGTTCAAGACCAGCCTGGCCAACATGGTGAAACCCTCTCTCTACTAAAAATATAAAATTAGCCAGGCGTGGTGGCACACACCTATAATCCCAGCTACCCAGGAGGCTGAGGCACCAGAGTCACTTGAACCCGGGGGGCGGAGGTTACAGTGGGCGGAGATCATGCCACTCCACTCCAGCCTGGGCAACCGAGTGAGACTCTGTCTCAGAAAAAAAAGAAGAAAAGAAAAAGAGGCCGGGCGCGGTGGCTCAAGCCTGTAATCCCAGCACTTTGGGAGGCCGAGGCGGGTGGATCACGAGGTCGAGAGATCGAGACCATTCTGGTCAACATTGTGAAACCCCGTCTCTATTAATACAAAAAAAAAAATTAGCTGGGCACGGTGGCGCGTGCCTGTAATCCCAGCTACTCAGGAGGCTGAGGCAGGAGAATTGCCTGAACCCAGGAGGCGGAGGTTGCGGTGAGCCGAGATCGCGCCATTGCACTCCAGCCTGGGTAACAAGAGCGAGACTCCGTCTCAAAAAAAAAAAAAAAAAGAAAAAGAAAAAGAAAAGAAGTAAAAGCTGGAGCAGGGGAAGAGCAGCGTGTAGACGGCCTGGGCTGGAGCAGAACTCTGGGAGGAACCCTGCCAACACACCCCAAATCCAAACCCCAATGAGCTGGCCACAGCAGGAGCAACACTGTGAAGATACCGAAACACATCAGGGGCCCAGGCTTCAGCCAGCCAGACACAGATCGAGTCCAGGCCCTGCCACAGGCACAGGCGGAACCTCCCTGAGCCTTGAGCTCTTCACCTATAAAATGAGTCTCACACCAGCACCTCCCTCACAGGGTGGGTGAGAGGTTCAATGGGATGGCACAGGCAAGGTGCTGGCTCGGTGCCAACAGATTCCAGTACCACAGCAATGACTTCTCATGAAGGCCTCAGCATGACCTAGCCGAGAACTCACCCAGCCACAGCAGCTGCACCCAGACCGGCTCCACCCTAGGGGACACCCATCATAGAGCACCTGCTCACTCCTGCAGTCAGGGTTGGGCGCCGCAGGTGCAGCCAGGTGGAGGATGGAAGCTCCGCCTCGGGCAGCTGGCTGACCACACACAAGCAGCGCAGTCAGCACCGCCATCTGCGAAAGCACCCAGCAGGTTCAGGACTCAGTCTCCTACACGGAGGTCTCCACGCATGGGGAGGCCCGAGAAGAGCTGAGATTCCCTGGGACAGGCACCAATTCTCCCGCTAGCTGTTTACCATGGGAATGTCACCAGATGTTTAACGAATATCATATTTAAGGCATCACAGCCTCGAATAACACATCGCAAACTTTTTGGTCTCGGGACCTCGGTTCACTCGCAATGTTTCTGAGGACTCCAAAGAGTTTTGTTTGTGTGGATTATAGCTATCAGTATTTACCATGTTAGAAATTAAAAGTGGAAGAAAATTTTTTTTGAAACAAGGTCTCACTCTATCGCTCGCTAGAGTGCAATGGCACGATTTCAGCTCACTCCAGCCTCAACCTCACAGACTCAAGCAATCCTCTCACCTCAGCCTCCTGAGTAACCGGGACTACAGGCATGTGTCATCATACCCAGCTAATTTTTTTTTAATTTTTTGTAGAGATGAGGTCTCACTATTTGATCCAGGCTGGTCTCAAACTCCTGTACTCAAGTAATCCTCCCGCCTCAGCCTCCCAAAGTGCTGGGATAACAGGTGTGAGCCACCACACCCAGCTGAGAAATTTTTAAAATACAAGAACACGCAAGCAACACCTTCCATTAGCCACCAGAATGATGATGTGATCACGGGTCATGCAGCCTCTGAAAACTGCCCTGTATATTCACGCAAGAAAAGAGAGTGAAAAAGAAAATGTTGTCTCAGGATTATTATGAAAACCACTCTAACCTCATGGATGGCCTGAAAGGATCTTTGGAAACCTCCAGGGGTCCCCTTGAAACACACTTTGAGAGCCACTGGTCTAGAGGTTAAGAGATGAGACTCTGGAGCCAGACTGCCTCAGTATGAACCCAGCTCTGCCACTTACTAGCTGTGTCATCTAACCCCTTTGTGCCTCAGTTTCTCCATCTGTAAAACAGAGCAGCGTGTGGAACACAGTAAGCACCACTAAGCATTTGCTGCTATGAGCACCCTGGCAACCATCTTACACAGTGGGCATCAATATCACCCCAGCCTCACAGGGGCGGCTGAGAGAGTGATGTCACTTTAGAATGGCAATGCCTTAACTGGTCCAGGGATTCTCAACATGTCCCTCAGAGTCACCTTGAGTCCTTGTTTAAAGCCAGAGTCCTAAGTCCTCCTCCAGACCTAGAACTGCAGAATCTCCAGGATTCCTAATTTTTTTTTTTTTTAAGACAGAGTCTGGCTCTGTTGCCCAGGCTGGAGTGCAGTGGCACAATCTTGGCTCACTGCAACCTCTACCTCCCGGGTTAAAGCAGTTATCCTGTCTCAGCCTCCCAAGTAGCTGGGATTACAGATGCCTGCCACCAAGCTGGCCTATTTCTGTATTTTTAATAGAGATGGAGTTTTACCATGTTAGCCAGGCTGGGCTTGAACTCCTGACCTCAAGTGACTCACTTGCCCCAGCCTCCCAAAGTGCTGGGATTACAGGCATGAGCCACCGTGCCTGCCCAATTCTTAATTTTTAATGACGTTTTCATTTTAACTAGGCTACCTGGATCTGACTAGTTTGGCATCTATTATCTTATCTTTCCCTTTCCCCAACACTCTGAGGGGACTCAGGTGGACACAGCCCCATCTGACGGAGGAAAAGCAGAGACTCCGGGGGAGAATGGGCTTTGTCACCCAGTCATGGCAGAGGCACAAAGAGAACACAGGCAATGCTGTTTCTACAGAGTGAGTCCCCACCCAGGACTCCAAGGGCACTTCCTAAGGCTTGGCTCTGTGTGCGCACGGAGGGACAGGTGACACCCTGTCCTAGCACAAGACAGGAGGGACAGGTGACACCCAGGTGCATAAGACAGGGGTCTTTCATGCTGGGATTTAGGTTCCAGATTTGCAGTCATGTAACAATGCACATCGCAGAGGGAGGCAGCATCACACACTGTCAAGACCAACGGGCAGAACGTCGCGGCCACAGCTCATGAGAAGAGAGCCCAAGCTCCGGTCAGCTCCGCAAGGGAGTCACATGAAAATGGTGCTGCAATGATGTCAGCCTTCTAACAGGCCAGGAGTCCCCACTACATGGAGGCTGAGTCTGGGAAGCTGCTGCCTCCTCTGCTCGTGGGGCTCCCGTTTCAGAAGGCACTGCTGGAATATAGCAGACAAACACGTCCTGAATAAGGAGTGCTCAGAACCCTACTCCCAACTTTGCCAAATGGCTGGAGGTCAGATATTCTCTTTTTTGGGACTCAATTTTCCTTATCTGTAAAATGGGCAACCAAACCCTTACATGGCTCTTTTCTTCTGAAATCAAAGCCCTCTGTATTATCACACTGGTCTTTAATTGAAAAAACAAACAAAGAGATCAAAGCCCTCTGGAAATGCTCCCGTTAATCTACATAACCTCTCTAGTATGTAAAGCCAGCATGAGCTTAAGTGCCCCCTATTTCAGCAATAAAATGAATCCCAGAAAGAAGCAGGTTTTGCCCCGCTATGCAGGTGTTTTCATTTCTCCAACATCTTTGCCCCACCTGCTGGGCCCATCAGAGGGCTGCAATGAGGATAAGGTGTTTAGCCATAAGGCCCTAGATCCAGAAATGAGGAGCCCGTGCAAGCACACCGATTATCCCGTCCCTCCCTGTCCCTGCCTCCGGGTTGGGGAGACCCACCTCACCCCCCTCACACAGCATCTGAGGCTGGGCAGACAAGTGCCACCTTATGGGGTTTACCACAGCATCACCCACCCCTGGAAATTACAGGTGCCTTCCTCTCACCAGTCCCACAGCCATCACCTGCTCCTCAGAGCCACCAGCTGGAAGCAGCAAGTACTTCCCTGGGTCCCTAATATGGAGAAGGAGGGAGAACGGGAAACTCTTCTACCCACAGCCCACACAGCTGCTCACTAAGAAGATGCCTCTGAAATCTGGGCATCCACTGCTGGTGGTGTCTGACTCCATCACCCAACGCAAGGGACAAGTCCAAAGTGACACTTCTCAGAGTGGCCCTGGCCACCACAGATGTTCCAAAGTAGAGAACTAGGGGGTTCCTGAGACGTCCTTCAGGGACCCAGAGTCCATGCACTTTTGTTTCTAGCGGGTGTGACGAGTCCAACTACCTTGGCCTCTCAGTACCAGGGCCCTGGTCCAGAGCCCCTCCCACTGCCAAGATGCTCAGTGACCTCCGGGGCTTGCCATGCAGGAGCAGGGAGTTGTTGAGGGTGAGAATAAATCAACCCCTTGAAGACAAGGAGAATGTCTCATTCATCTTCGTCATCCCAAATCCAGCAGAGACTGGATCTCAGAGAGCACATAATAACATCTGCCCAAGAAGTGATGGAGAGAGGAAGGGGAGAACAAGTCAGTGAAGACGTGGGGACAGAGAACGGGGCCTTGCCCACTCATCCCTGCCTGCCTGCATTTCTCCACTCCTTTACTGAGTAAACGCTTTTGAAGCAATGGCATTTGCCAAGAACACTGTGAGGGCCCCCATCACAGGAGGAAGGATAAATGGGGGCAGGATGTGAGCAAATATTTGCGAGGGTTGTACTATGAGCCAGACACAGCATTCACAGGTAAGAGCTGGTCCTAGTTTTAAAAAGCCAAAAATACTCACATTCGTCCATCATGAATACAGGTGAGAGCGGCATAACAGAGGCAGAGACCAACAGAGTGAAGAGTAGAGACGACCGCTCTGTGGGCCAGGAAAGCTTGGCCACAGGGGTCTGCTCGAGCCACACCGGCAGCAGCACAGCCCAGTGGGAGCCACTGCAGAGCCAAGTGGCTGGGAGCGGGGACGGAGGGAGAGCTGTGAGGCAGGCGGCCGCACAGGTTCACAGTACAGCAGGAAACACCTTTTCTGGGGTGATACCATCAACTTGAAAGCCATCTGGCTGGGAGGGAACAGGTGAGAAAGCTGTGCCTCAGCTAGTCTGCGTTCCTCGCAGAGAGAAAAGGAAAAGTGCCCCTTTGGCCTAACAGCCCCTGGGAAGAAAGAACTTGCTTTTGTTTTTTCCTCTTGCTTTTTCAAGCTGTCTCTCTGTAGTTTTCACCCCCACCAGAGGTCCCAACCCCAGTGGCCTACAAGGGAGGAGGCCAAGCGCCAGGCAGGGAGTACGTCCAGCTGGAAAGCGGCCCTGGCGGTTCCAGGCCCCTCCTGCAGCCTTGCCAGCTTTCCAGACCCATCGGTTCTCCAAAGGGAAGCCAGAAAGTCACACCCAGGTGCACCTTCCCATTTCTAAATTTCAGTAGCCAACTCAAAGTTGTGAAAAACTCTGAGCAGACCATCAAAACCCACTGGCTGCTGTGTGTCACCTGAAACTGACACCACATCCTCTATGGGAGACCCGTGCAAGGATACAGATCACAGAAAGTGGGTGGGGAAGAGGGGAGAGGCGACAAAGACATCCCACAGGCATCCTGGAGCCCCACTGTTTGCCACAATGCACTGAAGGAGGCTGGGGTGGGGGCACAGGCTGAACGCACCAGAGCTTTGCCGTAAGAACCGAGGAAGCAGCATTTCTGGGTGTAGCCGGACCGGTCACCTGGCACCTGCTGCTTTGATCTCTGGTCTCAACTTCTTCTGTTACTTTATATTTTGACTAAATCGATCCTACAGCTCTTGAGCACGGGGTACACGATCTGGTAAAAGATAGCACAGGGCCAGTGGATTTACGCCAAAGACAGTGCCATGTGCCCAGTAGGGGAGGCCACAGAACTTCCTGGCAGGCGGGGTGGAAGGGGGACTCTGGGGAGGGTTCAAACTTGGGGCAGCCTTCCACATCTATTCTTATCAGGGGAAAAAGGCCACACACTGATGGTTTTCCTCAATGAGCTAATCAGCTCAAAAACAAACCGTTTCCACTGATCAGAGATCCTTTACAAGGATAACCTTCAAAAAAAAACGTAAAGCTGGACTGCAAAATGCAGCATTTTCTAGACAGTGAGGGCAGTGAGATCAGAGTGTGGCATGCCAATCCCAGAGACAATCTGCACTGCGCCTTACCCCTGGCCTCTATCTAAGTGGCTGCCAACTCTCCCCCCAGATTCTGTGTCTGCACAGAATT
The DNA here is from genome assembly GCF_030222135.1 of Aotus nancymaae. Classification (NCBI taxonomy): domain Eukaryota; kingdom Metazoa; phylum Chordata; class Mammalia; order Primates; family Aotidae; genus Aotus; species Aotus nancymaae. Next base: position 9,548,627 of record NW_026988473.1, on the reverse strand, counting down.
CTGTCCTGTGCAGGCAGGGAATTTGCAAACAGACGCCTTGAGGTTGTGCTCAGGCGCTACAGCTCTTTAACTGTGTGACCGTCATCAAGTCCTTTAACTCCAGGTTCCTTAATGGAGGACCATGATGACAATCCCACCTCAGAGGCTGCTGTGTGGCTCAGATAAGCGAACAGCCCAAAAGAGCTTTGCAAATTCCTAGCACTGAACAAATATAAATTATTCCACCGCATGGGGTCACTCCTGAAAACCCTGGGGTGCTGAGATTGGGCAGGTGGGTTCCCGCCTCCACCACTCTCCTCGCCTTACCACACAACACGTACTTGCCAGCGACCTCAAGCCCGAAATCCCTTGGTTTCTCACACATTCCACACATCCACCTATGGTATCAGAAGCAGCTGTCGCCAGGGCAACCTGCAAAGTCCAACCTGTTAAAAAGGAACTGGCCCGATCTTAGCCCGTATGTCAGAAACACCTGCTGCTGCCTTAGAAACCCTCCTAGTCATGCTGCTTAATGAGGACATATTTGTGAACCTGATCCGGTTTTCTTTTCCCAGAATGATTCCAGCTGTGCATCCAAGTATCAAGCTGTTTTGTTTCCCAACTTCCCACAGGAAGTTAAAAAAAAAATCCTCAAGTCCTTCTCACCTGACCCAAAGCAGCACTGAACTGACCGTCCCTACAACTGGAAAAGTTAACAGTGTAAAGCATGAAGAGGGAGCCGTTTTTAGTTTTCTTTTTTTTTTTTTGAAATGGAGTCTTGCTCTGTCGCCCAGGCTGCAGTATAGTGGTGAGATCTCGGCTCACTGCAACCTCCGCCTCTCAGGTTCAAGCAATTCTCCTGCCTCAGCCTCCCGAGTAGCTGGGACTACAGGCACACGCCACCACGCCCAGCTAATTTTTTTTTGTATTTTTTAGTAGAGACGGGGTTTCACCGTGTTAGCCAGGATGGTCTCAATCTCCTGACCTCGTGATCCACCCACCTCAGCCTCCCAAAGTGCTGGGATTACAGGTGTGAGCCACTGTGCCCGGCCTTTTTTGCATTTTTAGTTTTCTTTTTTTTTTTTTTTTGAGACGGAGTTTCACTCGTTACCCAGGCTGGAGTGCAATGGCGCGACCTCGGCTCACCGCAACCTCCGCCTCCTGGGTTCAGGCAATTCTCCTGCCTCAGCCTCCTGAGTAGCTGGGATTACAGGCACATGCCACCATGCCCAGCTAATTTTTGTATTTTTAGTAGAGACGGGGTTTCACCATCTTGACCAGGATGGTCTCGATCTCTTGATCTCGTGATCCACTCACCTCGGCCTCCCAAAGTGCTGGGATTACAGGCTTGAGCCACCGCGCCCGGCCGTTTTCTTTTTTTTTTTAAGAGATGAAGGTCTCACCCTGTCACTCTGTGGCCCAGGCTGGAGTGCCGGGGCGCAACAATAGCTCACCTCACAGCCTCAAATTCTTGGACTCCAGCAATCCACCTGACCCCGCAAACAGCTGGGAGTCCAGGCCTGTGCCACGTCCCTAGCTGGTTTTCATTCTTTCTAAGGAATTGCTGGGGTTGGAGCTGGGTTAGGGTTGGAGATTCCTCCCACCCATCAGGGATAAATAGTTAAGATGACATGAAGGGGCTTTGGAGGCAAAAACTCCTAGATTTGAATCCCATCTTGACCTTTCACTAGCTATGTAACCTTGGGCAAATCATTCAGCCTTTCTCTTTTGTTTCTCATGTGTAAAATGGGGCTAATACTCCCAACATCACGGGGTTGTAAGGATTAAATGATAATTAAACAAGACCACCAGGCGGCAGGCCCAGCCCTTGGCAGGCAGGCACCAGGCAGTCTTAATTCCCACACCGTCATGACTTACTGTTATGAAATGCTGCCTGTCAACTGTGCCAGGCACCGAGCTAGGTCTGGACCTAGAGGACTCTGAAAGAGCCGATCCCAAAGGGAAGCAAAGGGTGTGGCTTTCTGAAACGAGCTCCAAACCAATCTAGACAAGAGTCCTCAAACAGAAGCGCATGTGCGGGGAATGTACACTCTCTCTTGACAAGGAAATCGCTTTATGAAGGAAACTGTCATCTTTACGTAAATATTTACATAACAACTGAATGCTCCTGCATCCACTGAAAAACTCCATCTGACGCCTCTTTGCCCAGAGGCAGGGCCCTCAAGTGAGAAGACTCAAGAACAATGAACCCATCACTGTGCCAAAGAGTGGGAGGCACCGGAGTGGCAGACTTCAGGAAATTAAGCCGCCCCTCCGGCTGCGAGGTTCTGTCAGCACAGGGCAGGCTGCAGAGACCAGCACTCACACCGAGTCTCCTAGTCCGCTGGCTTGGCCTTGCTGACCCGCCCATCCCCTAAAGAACCTCCTCCCAAACCTGCTGAATCTCCACACACACCTGCATTCCAGCACTCCTCCATCACCACTCCTCTCACTCTTCAACCTTTTTTCTCCCCCTAACTAGGCTTTCCTCCCAGTCTCTGCTTCTATCAGTGACTTTGGCTCCCAGCCCTGACTTCCAGGCCTCCAGGTCAGCTCAGATATGTGGGTCCCCCAACCCCTGATGTCCAATCACCAAGTTTTAGCTAGTCAGTGTTCCCAAGGCTCTTACACGCACCCATCCCTGTCCCGTGCAGGCTGCAAACTGGTCTTCCCACCTCCAGGGTCTCTCTCTCACATCCCACCAGGGTCCCTGGATGAATGTGTCCTATCACACTGCTTCCCTGAGGCTGGCCATACTGCCCCGCTCCTTCCCTCATCTCCCAGCTGTCAATGGGAGGCGGGGGGCGGTGGATAGCCTAGCCTGTCTAGACAGGACGCCTCCCTCCTCTGACCATTTGCCCTGTTTAGCCTAATCCTGTCACTTTCAATCTTTTTCAAAGGAGAAGAATTTTTTTCTTTTTTTCCAAACAGAACATTTAATCCAAGCCCCACTGCACAGACTACTTCACAGTGCACATGCTATGGGCAAAGCGGTCAGGGAGAGCCCTGTTCTCACAGCTCGGTTTCCCCCTTGACCTAGAGTTGGCCCTTAAGACCACTGCCCTAACCCCTTACCTCTGCTGCTCCCAACCCTCACCCGCCCCTGCCCTGTCCCCTCCTCCACTCCCTTTCAGCTATGATGTCTCGCCAGCAGCGCAGGGCGGGGAGTCGTCAAACCAGGCCTTACCATGTCCTGCCCAGTTGCCCTGCAGAGCCTCATTGTCCGATCAGTGTCAGGAACTGTGACAGGCCCTGCGTCTGAGGTTTAGAGACTGCTTACAGTCCAGAGGCTGTCCTGGGCGTTCTATGCGCAGCAACTCAGGTAATCCTCACTGTGCCCGTGTTGCTGTCCATCCTCGGCCTTTCCTCATTTTTTTTTTTTGAGACGGAGTCTCACTCTGTCGCCAGGCTGGAGTGCAGTGGTGCAATCTCAGCTCACTGCAAATTCCGCCTCCCAGGTTCAAGCGATTCTCCTGCCTCAGCCTCCCGAGTAGCTGGACTAAAGGCGCACTTCACCACGTCCGGCTAATTTTTTGTATTTTTAATAGAGATGGGGTTTCACCATGTTGGCCAGGATGGTCTCAATCTCCTGACCACCTCGGCCTCCCCAAGTGCTGGGATTAAAGGTGTGAGCCACTGCGCCCGGCCTTTCCACATTTTAAAGAGGAGAAACTGAAGTTCTGTGCCTGCCACAGTCTCACAGGGAGGAAGTACAGAGCCTGAACTGCAATGGAGGCCGCACAGCTTCACAGGCCCCGCGCTTGCTAGACTGCCTCAATCAAGTCCACATCCACCAAACACCAGGCCTGGCTCTGGGGACTAACCTAACAAATGGTGGTTAGTAGGGACATCTTCAACTAGACCCCTCAAGAGTAGGACCTGTTATATTTTGTTCAGAACACAGCATAATGCTATCCTAACAAATACTAGAGTGGTAACTACTCTCCTTCACCAGCCCTCAGACTAAAGTCCAAACAGGGGTACAGGCCCAGGAGCCCTGGTAGCACAGGAGCAGTGCCTCCTTTGAACCTCAGCTCTGCAGGGGAGACCCAGAGACTAAAGGCTCTGAATCTGTAAGGCAGACAGCCTGCACTCTCGCTTACTGGCTGGGGAGAGCCTGGGTGGGTAATTTAAAATCTCCGTGCCTCAGTGTCTTCTATAAGATGCAGCTTTTGGCCGGGCGCGGTGGCTCACACCTGTAATCCCAGCACTATGGGAGGCCGAGGCAGGCAGATCACAAGGTCAAGAAATCGAGACCATCCTGGCCAACATCATGAAACCCCATCTCTACTAAAAATACAAAAATCAGCTGGGTGTGGTGGCGCATGCCTGTAGTCCCAGCTACTTGGGAGACTGAGGCAGGAGACTGCTTGGACCTGCAAGGTGGAGGGTGCGGTGAGTCGAGATCCTGCCACTGCACTCCAGCCTGGAGACAGAGCAAGACTCCAACTCAAAAAAAAAAAAAAAAAAAGGATGGAGCTTTTCTAAGGACACACTGAGTTTCATACCTAGAAAGTCTAAAGTCTGGCTCTCAGGCTGGAGTCAATAAACTGTCGTGATTTCTAACACCATGGCGCAGCGCAGACACTCAGCCCATTCTTACCTCTGCAACTCTGCACTTCCTGTGTGGACTCTGAGGACACAGAATTTAAGATTCCTCCAGAGATGGCATCAGTCAACACAGAAACATAACTCCAATCGCTGAATCAACAATCTGTAATCAGATCAACAGCATTCAGCATCAATCAAAATGATGACCAAGAAGCATATGATTTAGTAAGTAGCTGGTTTCTGAAACTTCCTGACCGTCAAGCCCAGCCACCTGGCAAGGCCTCTTCCTTCTTTGGCCCATGACTCACTTGAAAGGAAAAACATACTGACTTCACGCCAACTTCCACTTGCATCTCCTTTGTCCCTACTGTTCAGATGACTCGGAAAGGATTTCAATCTGCAGCTGTCCCTCCTCCCCCAGCCTAATTCTAATCTGCACAGAGCAAGCTGAGCAATCGGATCCAACTGTCCCTTAAGAAGGGATCAAGAGGGAGGTCAAGGCAAAGACACACTCAAGACAAACATCCAGGAGTGTGCACCGATCACACAAGCTGTGTCTGTTCAAAGCCCAAAATGATGAGATCGCGGTTCTCACCGAGGTTTGGCCATCCTAGGCAGATATAAGGTGAGGCAGCTACAGCCCCTACTCCTGCCAGTGACAAGCCTGACCCAGAACTTCCGGGTCCAGAGGAATCATCAACAGGCAGACGGGTCACAGAAAAAGAGAAACCAAGCCAGGCCCTCCTCAAATCTATTCTTGACTCAAGCAGGAATCCACGAAGGCCGTTATCAAAGGGTGGCAATGCCGGATCCATGACCGCACTGAGCTCTGGACTCACTCTCATCCTTGCACAGAATGTCTGCCCTGAGCCGGCCCGGCCCTCTCCAGCCCTCTCTTCTGCACACCCCAGTAACCTCGAGAGAGCAGTCAGAGCTCCCACGGCCCTCCCATGGCTCCCCAGCACTTCAGTATTATGTTCAAAGTCTCAGGCTCCTTGGCTTGGTACATAATGCCCTGTATCAGCTGACCCCGAGCCTCTATTTCTCCACAGGTAGCTCACTCCATCCCAACTCTTTCTGTTCCACCTACCTGTCCCAGAACAAAAACCAAACTTCCAGTCACTTACCATATGTTGATCTCTAAAGATCAATACGACAGGGACCCTGTCAAGGATTGCGCACAGCACAGGCTGCCCTGCCTTTGCTCTTACTCTCCACTCTCTGCCTGGAATACTCTTTCCTACACTTCCCCATCTAGAAAATGCCTGCTCCGCTGGGCACGGTGGCTCACGCCTGTAATCCCAGCACTTTGGGAGGCCGAGGCGGGTGGATCATGAGGTCAAGAGATCGAGACCATCCTGGTCAACATGGTGAAACCCCGTCTCTACTAAAAATACAAAAATTAGCTGGGCATGGTGGTGCACACCTTAGTTCCAGCTACTCAGGAGGCTGAGGCAGGAGAACTGCCTGAACCCAGGAGACAGAGGTCGCGGTGAGCCGAGATCGCGCCATTGCACTCCAGCCTGGGTAACAAGAGCAAAACTCCATCTCAGGAAAAAAAAAGAAAATGCCTGCTCCATCCCTCGAAAGTCAGCAACTCTCTAACGCCTTCCTTGCTCCTTCCTCCCAAAGAGTGCATCCTGCCTTCCATGGTACCCCGTACACAGCACACAGCATTTTATTTAGGAAGCAGCATGCTTCTCCAGCAAGAGTGTGAGCTCCCCAAGAGCACAGCTCATGTCATGTCGTGTTTGTTTCTGCATCCCAGCGCCTAGGTCAACACTGGCCACATACAAGGTGATAAAGTGTGACTCTGTGTCCTCGCTCGAATCTCATCTTGAATTGTAATCCCTGTAATCCCCACAAGTGGAGGGAGGGACCTAGTTCGAGGTGACTGGATCACAGGGGCGGCTTCCCCCGTGCTGTTCTCGTGATAGTGAATGAGGTCTCATGAGATATGTGGTTTTATAAGCGTTTGACAGTTTCTCCTACAGACGCTCTGTCACCTGCCGCCATGTAAGATGTGCCCACTTCACCTTCCACAACTGTAACTTTCCTGAAGCCTCCCAAGCGTGTGGAAGTGTGAGTCAATTAAACCTCTTTCCTTTATTAGTTACCTAGCCTTGGGCAGTTCTTTTTATTATAGCAGTATGAAAAAACGGACTAACACACCAGGTATCCAAAGAATGCTGACCGGACGGGGACTTCTGCTTTCGGCCAACATGGAGGAAGAAGCACCAGACTCACTCTCCTGCCTCAGAAAAACTAAAAAGCCAGACAAAGCCAAACAAAACACACACAACGATGGTTTGTAAACACTGGACATCAGACAGCAGAGAATAATGATCCCTGACAGTGAGTGCTACAGTTGCTCCAAGTAACTCCTAGAGGGACTCCAGGCCCAACGCACAGGGAGTGGAGAAGAGGAATTCAAACTCCAAGGAGGCCGGCGTAGCCAGAGTTCACAGAGTAGAGTACCAGAGAGAAAAGGGCCACACAGAGAACCCCAGAAACCTGCAGAGGGTCCCCCACCAGTTCTCAGCTAGTACTGATCTGTACCAGTCCAAGGCAACAATCCTCGGACCTCAGATTGAAACAGAAACAGTCTGCATGCCCACCAGCCACAGTGGAAACACCTCACCATTCACAGGACATTGGTAAAGTACTAAGGACAACATTGCCTCCATAGTGAGGAAAAATCAGGCCCGGGCCTAAAGCTGTTCTGATCCCAACTAACAAGCCTTTAAAGAATCAAACGAGTGCAGGGTTCACGCCTGTAATCCCAGCACTTTGGGAGGCCGAGGCAGGCGGATCACCTGAGGTCAGGAGTTTGAGACCAGCCTGGCCAACATGGTAAAACCCTGTCTCTACCAAAAATACAAAAAAAAAAAAAAAAAAAAAAATTAGCTGGGTATGGTGGCGGGCGCCTGATTTTTTCTTTTGTTTATCCGTTCACCTGTCAATGGACACTCACGTGGCTGTAAATAGCGCTGCTACAAACATGGATATGCAAATACTTGTTCAAGTGTCTGCTTTCGCTTCTTGTGGTATATACCCAAGAGTGGAACTGCTAGATGACACAGCAATTCTATGTTTAATTTTTTGAGGAATTGCCACACAATTTTCCACTGGCTACACCATTTTACATTCCCACCAAAAAAGCACGAGGGTTTCAATTTCTCTACATCCTTGTCAACAATTATTATTTACTGTTTTTTTTTTTAAATATCCATTCTAATGGGTGAAGTGGTAGCTCCTTGGGGTATTGATTTGCATTCCATAATGACTAGTGATGTCGAGAATCTTTTCATGTGCTTATTGGCCATTTGTATATTTCTTTGAAGAAATATCTATTCAAGCCCTTCACTCATTTTTGAATGGGGTTGGTTTTTGTTGTTGAGTAGTAGAAGTTCTTTGCATATTCTGGAAATCAATTCTTAACACAAATTTTTTAAAGCTGGATTAGCTATACTAATATCAGATAAAGTAGACTTCAGAGCAAAGAATATTTCCAGGGGCTAAAAGGGTCATTTCATGATAAATGACATAGTTCGGATATCTGACCCCTCCAAATCTGTTAAAATGTGATTCCCAGTGTTGGAGCTGGGGCCTAGTGAGACATGTTTAGTCACGGGTCAGATCCCGCATGGGCGGCTTGGTGCCTTCCCTGCAGTAATGAGTTCTTGCTCACTTAGTTCACATGAGAAGATGGTTGCTTAAAAGAGCCCAGCATCTCTCTGGCTCCCTCTCTGGCTGTGCGACACACCTGTCCCCCTTTGACCTTCTGCCTTGAGTAAAAGCTTCCCAAGTTCTCACCAGAAGCAGATGCTGGTGCTATGCTTCTTGAACAGCCTACAGAACTGTGAGCCAAATGAATCTCTTTTCTTTATAAATTATCCAGCTTCAGGTATTCCTTTAGAGTCATGCAGAACAGACTAATACAATACAACAAAGAAGGTCAATTCATACAGGGAAATATAATACTCATAAAGGCGTACGCAATTAACAACAGTGCTTCAAAACATGTGAAACACAAACTGACAAAACTACAAGGGGAAATGGACAAATCCACAATTATAATCGGAAGTGTCAATGTCCCTCTCTCAGTAACTGAAAGAACAGAACACCGAAAATCAGTACGAACACACAGGACGAACAACATCACAAACCAACCTGCCTGAATTGAAAGTTACTCAACACTTGACTCAACAATAGCAGAATACACAATCTTCTCAAGTGCTCACAGAACATTTACCAAGATAGACCATATCCTGGGCCATAAAACAAGCCTCAGCAAATTTAAAAGAAAAGTATGTTCTCTAAAAGAAAATTAGAAATCAGTGTTTTTTCAAAAGAACGCTTTACCCCTGTGACTAGTTTCAGTCATGCTTGAGGTGGGACCAGATAAATCAGTAGTGGGACTGAAAAAATACTTACAGGTCTTCAAAGCTAGGCTCACCTGCCTGAGCTATCTGAAATTCACTGAGGAGACTCTCTCCCCTCTCCAGCCCATCCTAAGCCCCAGGGGTCCTACTTGTCAGCCCCCGCTAAATCAAGACAAACCTGTTAGATATTTGCTTAGTCTTTCACATAAACAAGTAAATGAAGATAAAGAGGTGAGATAGGAATTGGAAGGAGCACCTACTAAACAAACATGCATTAAAACTGGCAAAACCTCAGACAGGGCTGCCATTAGACACCTCTCTGTCATTCGGTAACCACCTGGGAACAGACTAAAACCTTGTGGAAACGCCACGTCCTTCAAAGAAACTTCTAACAGAATTTCCACACGACAGAGATCCAACTGATTAAAACAGCGAAATCCATTAAATCAGGTCTTCAGTGACCTGATTTTGTCAGCCTGGAAAACCCCTATTACTACTGGTCAACAGTGTCCAGAAATGATTCATATGGCTAGTTAACACAATGGGCAAATTAACAAACTTTAAAGCAATAAACAAAAAGAAAACAAGAATCCTCAGGAATAATCTCACATCTAAGCTACTAGCGGCCCAGCAAATCTACAAAGTTCTTAAAGGCGGTGCTTCCCAAACTTGCCTTACAGTAAGAATCACCCAGTGCATTTGTTAAAAATAGATTTCTGGGCCCTCCTCCAGATAACAGCACAAGAATCTCCAGAGGTGGAGCTCTGTATTTTTAACAAGCATCAGAAATGATGCTTAAGGTCCAGTACCTTAGGGAAACTAAAGGGTTGAGAGGCAGTATCACAGATTACAAGCACATTAGCCTCGGAATGAGATGATGGGTTAGAAATCCCTTGTCCTGGACACTGCGGCTCATGCCTGTAATCCTAGCACTTTGGGAGGCCGAAGTGGGTGGATTACCTGAAGTCAGGAGTTTGAGACCAGTCTGGCCAACATGGTGAAAACCTGTCTCTACTGAAAAATACAAAAATTAGCCAGGCGTGGTGGCGGGTGCCTATAATCCCAGCTACTTGGGAGGCTGAGGCAGGAGAATCGCTTGAACCTGGGGTGGGGTCAGAGGTTGCAGTGAGCTGAGATCACACCACTTCACTCCAGCCTGGGCAAGAGTGAAACGCCATCTCAAAAAATAAATAAATAAACCAACTTGGCCACTTACTGGCTGTGTGACGCTAGCCAGGTTATCTAACATCTCTGCAACTCACTTCATCCATAAAATGGAATCACCACCTATTTGGACATGTTCGCAGAATACCGTATGTTCAGAAACCCCCAGAACAGTGCCCAACAAATGGAAGCCAAGCAAGAAATCACAGCTATTAAAAAAAAAAAAAGAAGAAATCACAGCTATTGTTACCTGCAAAACAGTGGCCAGAAACTGCCCAGAAAGTCTACAATGAAAATCTTCTACTTAACGGAAATTACAAAGGCACAGAACCAAATTTCCAAGTAGGAAAAAGGCTTTTCTGGGCATTGTGACCTCAAAGAACAAAGACTCACTTCAGCATCTATTATTTTCACTTCAACAGTCCCCAGTCCCACCTGAAACTACAGAGTTCAGGTCTCCGCAGGGTTGCAGCTTTGGACAACAAAGTAAAAGTCTTTCTTTCTCCAGTTCCTCGGGCACCACCACCTCCAGCTCTAACGCCAAGAGTCACAGAACTGAGAGTCAGGTGGCAGCATCTTGGTGCATGAGTAGGAAATGGGACTCCTGGAGCCAATAAAGGCGGCGGAAAAGGCCTTAGGCTGCAACAGGGAAACTGAGGTACTGCTGGGGAGAAGAGAAATTAGTCTGGGAAGTTTCTGGAGCTGAAGACTGGCATTCCCAGGGTAAGTGAGTCCAGACAAGGTGTAGCTGAGAAAGCACTGCCTCAGCTCAGGGGCTAAAATCCCAAGTTGTATAGTCAACTCTGCCAGTAATTCACAAAACAGCTCCAAGTGACTCCTTCTCCCGTCGGTAAAGTGGGAAATCACCTCACTGGCTGAGGAGGAAATGGAGAGGAAACAGGGACAGAATGGGTATGTATACACCCGCTGCCCTTTGCACCCAGAGGGTCCCGGGGTAAGAACTGGTCAATGATGCTAGGAGGTCCAAGTCTGAGTCCTGAACAAAGCCAAAGCTGAAAGTCCCATCTCTCAATGCCCTGGGGAAAGGGCACAAGCCAGGAAGTCAAAGACCAAAGTCCCTCCAACCCCCACTCTGCCACTCGTCTCTCGCGTGCCCTCTAGCAAGTGAGACCCTACTCTTAGACCTCAGCTTCCGCATCTATACAATGGGCTAACTGGCTGTAATGTCGTCAGAATTGTAACCGCAGATGCTCACTTATGGGGCGAGGGGCTACGGAGGTGGAAAAAGAAAGGTGGCGATGAGGGGCGGGGCGGGGCTGGAGGTGCGACCTGCAGGGGAGCCGGGGCGGCGCCTCGCGCTCTCCCTCCCTCCCACCGCGAGGGGCAGGGGCGTCGGCCCCCGGCGCGAGTCACGCGCCCCTCGTGCCCAATCACCGGCCTCTGCCAGGGTGAGGCGGGCAGGCGGGGGCGCCCCAGGAGCCACCGCCGGCGCCGCCCCCCACCGTCGCCCTCTGCCCCGCCCGCCTGCGGCAGAGCCGGGACCCTCCCCAGTCCCCGCTCACCTGCCGGGGCCACCACTGCCACCGCGGGTTAAACCGCAGCCGCGCCCACACTTCCGGGGTCCGCCAGGCCCGCCCCCCACCGGATGTGACACCCCCTGCAACGTCCGGCGCCGCAGCGGCGCGCGTGCTCGCCCCGCGACCCCGTTGGGCGCCTCTGAGTTACCACGACATCGTGCCACACACACACTCGCGGCCACCCGGGCCACACCCACGGGAGCGCCCACGAGACCCCTCGCGCGCTCGCCGCACGCCCCAGCCCCAGCCCCGGCCCCGGGAGTAGACCCCGCCCACTGGGCGGATACCAGGCCGCTCTGAGCGAGTGCGCCGGCGCGGGTGTCCACCGCCTCCCGAGTAGCCAGCGAGCATTCGCTCTGTCACTGCATGACCTTGGGAGGCTGGTCCGAGGGACCCAAAAGGAGCAGGAAGCAGATGGAATCCCAGCACCTAGGAGGAGCCCCAAATGGGCTGAGCTCAGACTGAGGAGCCCCAAGGCCACCATGTACTCATTTTCATTTACTAATCTCTTTCCCCGCCCATTCATTCTACAGAATTACCGATATTCCCCCATCTCTTCCCTTCCCTCCTTGAAACAGGAGCTTCCAGCATAATAAGGAAGTCCCCTCTGCTCTAACCCTTAAAAAAAGGAACGTGAAGTGACCAGATGTTAACCAATCGGGTTTTTTTTCTATTCTGTTTCCTTTCCCACCTATGAAACTCACTGCTCTGCTATTTCCCAGGGGGATTTTTGACCAAATAAGTCTATTTACAATGGTAACTGATGTCAATGTCTGAAGTTTCCAACCTCTCAAAATCAAGAAGTTGACTGTAAGGGGAGAATTTTTAAGTTTAGCTTAAAGCTGTCGCCTGGCATTTTAAGTTTGGCCTAAAGGTTTCTCCATACATAGTGAAAGAAAACCTACTCATACCGATCACAGAGTTTCAGCCAATCACAAGCAGACAACTGTTCAAACCTTGTTCCAATAAGGCAAATGTCAATCTGTCATTGTTACGGAACCAAACTGGATCCCTTGGCCCTCAGAAAGCCAAACAGAAGTATCAGGTTTTTGTAGAGGGAAAGGTTTGTTGCAAGTCAGCTGGCAAGGAGAAATGCTCAAATCTGTCTCCCCAAGCCAGGGGCTGTGGCAGGTGTTGTGGGCAGAGGGTAATGAGCCGTGATCTGATTGAATCTTGCAATGAGCAATGACCTGACTAGATCTTGCGATGGGATGATGTCATGGCTCAATCTGGTTAGATCATGAATTATGCCATGTATCTACTTCTTAATTCTGTCCCCATTCTTTGGTCTGAGCATTTAGGTTCTGCCTGTGGCTGCACGCTTGATTTGTCTGGGCATGCTCGGGTTACATAACTTGCAACCTGGGATCATGGCAACTGAAAAAACAACTCACCATCTTATTACTACACAAAGTTGAACCAGATGGGGCTGGTTCTGCGTTTACATAACTAGTCCAACTGTTTCTGTACCTAGCTTCTTTTTTCTGGACATCCCTTTCCTTTTTCTTTTCTTATTTTTAAAATGTAATGATCATTATTTTTTAAATAGAAATAGAGATTCACTATGTTGCCCAGGCTGGTCTGCAACTCCTGGGCTCAAGCAAACCTCCAGCCTTGGCCTCCCAAAGTGCTGGGATTACAGACATGAGCCACCATGCCCAACCTACTTTCCTTTTTTTATCTATAAATGTTATCTGACCACGTGGCAGCCTCAGAGTCACTCTGAACCTTTTCTGGTTCTGGGGGCTGACTGATTCACAAATCATTATTTGCTCAATTAAACTGTCAAACTTAATTTGTCTAAAGTCGTTCTTCAAATAGAAGGGGTCCGTGAAAAAGGCAGTCTCAACTACTGACCCTTCTAAGACACTGGTGACTCCTTTGAGGGATGCCATGTTGGTTTTGCAAACATTTCACTTGGTACATAATGTCATGACTCCCATTGACAGCACCTGCCTGAAAGCTAGGATGAAATTGCTTCTGAGGGATAGGGAGGACCAAGGCAGATGACCTTAACTTTTTGACTTTTTGTCATAAGCCCTTTTGTACTATGTGATTTTTTTTTTTTTTTTTTTTAGACAAAGTTTCACTCTTGTTACCCAGGCTGGAGTGCAATGGCTTGATCTCAGCTCACTGCAACCTCCGCCTCCCAGGTTCAACTGATTCTCAAACTCCTGACCTCAGGTGATCTGCCCACCTCAACCTCCCAAAATGCTGGGATTACAGGCACGAGCCACCACGTCCAGCTGCTATGTGATTTTTAACTCTGCCTGTGTATCATTTCCAAAGGAAAATAATTAGGAAACACTACTGATGGATTAGCTTGAGTTTATATCCAGCAATTTCTTCACTGAGTGGTACCATGTTGGAAGGTGGAACGTGGACATGATGGCTGGAGCAAGAGTAGTCATCTTGAACCATGAGGCAACCGTAGGAATAGAGGCCACACTGGTGGCACAACAAAATAGAAGGAACCTGAGCCCTGATACCATAAAGGGCCATGACACCACTGGATGCCTGCCTCTGGGCTCTGTGTGAGAGGAAAATAAACCACCTCTTTCACTGTTGTTTTGGGTTTTCTGTCACTTGTGCCCTTTGATTCTTAGACTGTACTTCTGGAAAGCCCCTATGCCCTAAGACTGGGTAAGTGCCCCCCTTGTACGTTATTCAAACACACCACCCTGCAATCCTTTCTTCTTTTTTTTTTTTTAGACAGAGTTTTGCTGTCGTTGCCCAGGCTGGAGTGCAATGGCACGATCTCGGCTCACCGCAAACTCCACCTCCCGGGTTCAAGCGATTCTCCTGCTTCAGCCTCCCAAGTAGCTAGGATTACAGGTGCGAGCCACCGCACCTGGCTAATGTGTTGTATTTTCAGTAGAGACGGGGTTTCTCCATGTTGGTCAGGCTGATATCGAACTCCCGACCTCAGGTGATCCTCCCACCTCGGCCTCCCAAAGTGCTGAGATTTACATGCGTGAGCCACCACACCCGGCCTCCTTCAATCCTTTCTCAGCATTTTCTACGCTTTTCTGTAGTTGACCTTTCACTCTCCAGATAGTAACTTCTCTAAGGACAGGCAGAGACTCTATTTTATACATCATTTTATGCAGATGCTAGAAACTGCTAAAGCTAAAAAAAAAAGAAGAAGAAGAAGAACTTGTGAATGTGACAGACACGATGATTCTGCCAAGGGTGTTGAGGGAAAATGACAAACTGCCGCCTACGCTCTCTCTGCATGTCCTGAGTCATTGCCAAGTTATCTTATGGGGGCAGGGGGTGCTGGCCCTCCTGAATAACCAAAGATAGAGAACTAGGACAAAAGAGGGAGGAAGAGAAAATTGCAGGAAAGTCGGGTCATGGGAGGAAGGTGGCATTGGGGGAAAGGGTGCTCTTTTTATCTTGTTCCCGCTCTTTTCCGCTTTTAGCCCTTTGCAGCTTCCCCTGGCTCCAGCCCCGTCCCCTCCAGTCCTGGTCTCCTATCGCCTGCACCTGCGTTCCCGTGTTCTACACCTCAATTACACCCAATTTCATTCCTAACTGGAGTGGCCCCGATAAATGAAAAAAAAAGTGTTATAGACACAAACAGCCCCAGTTAGAGAAAGCAGTACCTTCGTCCGTTTCTCATTTTTGATCGTTCTTTGTTCATTCATTTCACATGCATTCACCGAATGGCTATACTCCTAAGACCTGTGGGTAGAGATGAACAGATACCCTCTCCAGCCTCAAGGAAGTCACATTTTTGGTTGAGATTTGAGAGGAAACGAGATGTCTGTATCCCAAGATTCCTTAGTCCTTCAAATGACCCTGATCAGGAGCAAAAAATATGACAGTACGTTGAAGTACATGTTGCATTGCCCGCTACCCGCTTCTAAAAGCGGGGGTTTTGTTTTGCTTGTTTGCTTAGCTGCTCAGCCCTGGACCTTGTCATACTGGTTGAATAGATGGACACGCGACGCAAAGTAAGGAAGACAAGACAGGGAACTTAAGAGTTCAAGGTAACAAGACATTTGAGAAGCTGAGATGTTGAGAGAGATTAGGAACCGAGTTGGAAGGCAGTGTTTGTTTGTTTGTTTTTGAGATGGAGTTTCACACCGTCGCCCCGGCTGGAGTGCAATGGCACAAGGAAGGCAGTTTTTAAAGGAAGATGTGCTGTGTGGCATGTAGAATCTCTAATTTGGTCTTCAGAAGATCGTCAGTGAAGAGTTACTTGATCTTTTTATTTCTGGAGGCGGGAGTCAGATCTGTGTGGCTGGTTTCTCGCTTCGCTTCTTCCCCGTGGCTCCCACGCCGCGCCGAGCCGTTCAGCCTGCACAACACGGGCAGTGGATTATGTCTCTGAGGTAGGGGCTGACACCTGCCTACGACAGTATCCATTCTCTGCTTTTCCTTAAAAACAGTACATTTCATTCAGAATAGCAATGTGCCCAGTCAGCTAAAAGACTGCATTTCCCAACCTCCTTTGCTGTTAGTTGTGACTAGGTGACTGTGATTTAAGCAGGGATTTCCTGGAAGGCTGCTCTAAAGGAGCTGATTGAGCCTGGATGTGAGTCTTTTTGCCTTCCCCCACCTTCTTCTAACTACTATCTAGATTTCAGATGTGCTGGCTGGAACTCCTGCAGCCATATTGGACTATGAGGTGACTTTGAAAATGGAAACCATTCCAACTCTGAACAGCGTATCCCCAGATTTATTTAAGGGAGAAAAAATAAGTTGTGTCTTTTGAAAGTTGTGGTTATTTTAGGTTTTCTATAATGTGCACCTAAACTTAAACCTGATACTACAACACAGTGACTGTATTCTTAGTCTGCTCAGGCTGCCATTTAAAAAAAAAAAAACCCCCACAGACTATTACAGGCTCATGCTGGTCATCGTGAGGGTGGAAGCCTTTAGGACAAGAGTCCCATTTCTCACCTATCCCCTTCCCCTGCATCAGGACAGAGCATCCCTCAGCCTGAGTCCCTGTGTGGCTGTGAGAAGCAGAGCTCCCTGCCAACCCAGGTCGGCTCACGTCTGTAATCCCAACACTCTGGGAGGCCGAGGCGGGTGGATTACCTGAGGTCAGCAGTTCGAGACCAACCTGACTGATGTGGTGAAACCCCATCTCCACTAAAAATACAAAAAAAGGAGCCAGGCATGGTGGCGGGTGCCTGTAATCCCAGCTACTTGAGAGGCTGAGCCTCAGTTTCCTCCTCTATAAGTTGGAGACACTATCAGCCTCCCAAGGCACCCACAAAGAGCACATGGGAAAATGCATTCAACAGGTGTCCCCAGGGCTCCTCCAATGAGTCATGCTCCACAGCTGGGAGAACAGAGCGGCCAGGGAAGGCTTCCCTGAGGAGGGAGCATTGATTGAGATGACGGCTGAATGCTGAGGAGGAGCCAGCCATGCAGAGAACTGGAAGAAGAACATTCTAGACAGGGGGAACAGCAATTGCAAAGGCCCAAGGTGACCAAGCTCCATAAGTGGCTGCTTTTTCCATCTCTAGTCTCCCTTCCACACTCAAACATACCCTTGTCAACCAGGGGCCATCGAGGCCACAAGTTACGCACCATGACCTCATCATACACTTGATTTGTTGACTCAAGCAAGTTACCAGCAATGAGTTATTCACCCCTTTCCCAGAACGGCAAGCCCTGGGGCTGCGTGCAAACAGAGGCGGGAAAACGAGAGGTGTCAGTAGAGCTGAGTTTGCTCTGGGCCCAGGGCTATGTAGATAAGCTGGTTATCATCAGCAGCTCCAGCTCCAAGAGGCAAGTGGGTGTCACTGTCACCACTAGGAACTCTGGGGTTTGTTTGTCCTCCTGGATGGAGGCCCCAGCACACCCACAGGGCAAGGAGGAAAGTAAAGGCTCTTGTCTAATCTCCCCCGGGGGATCACAGGCCCCCCTACCCCCAAAGGTGGCCGCTCCTTTGGCAGGGTCTGGTTCTTCCATTCCTTCTTGGAAGGTGGCCATGGGGCATCAGCATCTGACCATGAGGTCCGGTGGCTAGAAGTCAACTTGAAATCAGTTGAGACCCAGGTCATGCCCAGGCTTTCCCGGCAGGCCTTCCTTGATCCATTCTTTATCTCCATAGAGGGAAGTCCCCAGAGAGCATGTGTTGTTCATCCCTCATCAGGACCTTCCAAGTTCCAAGGCATTTCTTGAGCATCAAAGAGGCAACAAGTCCTGGAATGCACCCTTGTCTGACCCTCCTAACTCATCCAAGAATCCCCTAAGACGAACTAGAACATTGGGTTTCAGTTGTCAAAGTCTGACCCGAAAATGCTCGTTACTCTAAATACAGGCCCATGCCATACGAGTTTACAAGGGTTGGTGTGGAATGGACAAGGAGGGAGAGCTGTGGGGCTGCCAAGCTGGGCACACGTCAAGCACCAACTGGCACCACTGCCTCCTGCTTCCTGGTGCCACTCCAGCCAGGGCTGCCCCCACTGTGCCTGGCAGCTTCCAATGTTGCTTTCCTGCTCCCATGAGATGGCAAGTCTGGCAACAGAAGTGGAGCTGGTCTTAAGGAGAAAGAGAAAAGAACTTCAGCTCTGGCACCTGCAGACCTCCAAGGGTCACCTACGGAAGCTGGCAGCGGGGACTGCAATTGACCATTCTCTCACCTTTCCCTTCTCGCAGCTCCCCAATCCTAGCCCTGGCAGGAAGAGGATTACCTGAGAACCAGAAGCCCCACCTCCCAGCATTTCACTGACCTACCTTGCATCCCTTTGGAACATTATACACCCCAGCTCTCAGTTTCCCCATCTTCAGGATAACAGACGGACTTGTCCAAGAACAGCAATCATTCCAGAGCCACTGCCAAGGCTGGTTAGTGGAACACGTGGCTGAAAGGATTGCATGTTGCTCAGGATTCTGGGGCCACATCCAGTGGTCGGGGTGCTGTGGTTCACTGGCAATATCTGCCTTGGACTCGGAAGGGAGCATGGTAGACCAGGTGCCATGTCACTGCCATGCAGGAGCTACAGGACCTTTGCACCATGGAACATTCCACCACTTGGATTCTATGAGATGAGATCTGACAGCCACACAGCAGAAGTTACCAGCTGGGAAGCTCGTGGATTCTTCAGCAGAAACTCTAGTTAGGCTGATGAATTACCTTTACTAAAAGAATGAATAACAATAACAAAATTCTAGGTCCAAGACATACCAAGAAAGGCTGGATATATCAGACAATGCGTTTAAAAGAGAGATGTTTTGGGTGACCTGCTATTTTGCTGTCCAGCTTGAGATGAGGCCACTGAATGTGGCCTCTTTCCCATGGCTCCCGAGCAGCAAGCATTCTCTACCGCCTCCGTGTCTTCCAGCAGGAAGACACAGCCTCCAGCGCCGGATGACCAGAAGATCCAAGTGGGACTGGATTGCTGGTAGGTACTGCAGAAATCTTAGCTCTCTCCCACCACAGCCGGCTGGTCTCTGTTTGAACTTGACTCACTGCATACGTCCCGCTGCCAGAGGAGACCCTTTTCCAACTTCTTGTTCCACTTTGCAGACCCTCTGTTCACCCCGCTGGGCTCCTCGTCCATCTTAGTCTGCCTTCCATCTTGTGCAAGCTGCCCTCCTCTCTGTTATTTAGTCATGAATTCCTCCTCCCTTCCCTTCAAAACATCCCCACTGCTTCCGTCTTTGGCTCCCTCCCTACCAGGGCCCCTGCCCCTTCCCTGCAGATGATACTAAAGAAGAGAAAGCCAGGGGCTGGGCGCAGTGGCTCACGCCTGTAATCCCAGCACTTTGGGAGGCAGGGGCGGACAGATCACAAGGCCAGGAGTTCAAGACCAGCCTGGCCAATATGATGATACCCTGTCTCTACTAAAGATACAAAAAATTAGCCCGGCATGGCGGTACAAACCTGTAATCCCAGCTACTCGGAAGGCTAAGGCAAGAGAATTGCTTAAACCCAGGAGGCGGAGGTTGCAGTGAGCTGAGATCTCGCCATTGCACTCCAGCCTGGGTGACAGGGAGTAACTCCATCTCAAAAAAAAAAAAAAAAAAAGAGAGACAGACCTACATTCTGTTGTTTCTAAAAATGTTCTCCTCCTTTCCACGTCCAGGCCCTGACACAGCTCCTCAGAGTCTCAAGCTGATGGTCAGACAACCTGGAGGGTAGTGTTGGGAGACAGCAGCATGAGGGCCGGGCCTGAGCCGTGGGCCACGGAGGCTCAGGAGCAACTGGGCCAGTTGGGGCCCACCCAGGTCGGCCTTGCTTGGGACCCTCAGGGTCTGTCTAAAGACAGAAATTTCCAAATGGCAACGTCTTCAACTTATTACAAAAAATGGTCAGACATCAAAGTAAAAATGAATAGTGTCATGGACCTCATATTCCATCATTCAGCATCAAGAAATTACACTGTTCTGCAAATCTTTGTTTTCTCTACACCCCTTTTTTATTCCCTTTTTTGAGACAGGGTCTCACTTTGTTGCCAGGCTGGAGTACACTGGTGTGATCCCGGCTCACTTCGGCCTCCGACTCCCAGGTTCAAGTGATTCTCATGCCTCAGCCTCCTGAGTAGCTGGGATTACAGGCGTGTGCCACTACACCCAGATACGTTTTGTATTTTTAGTAGAGACAGGGTTTTGCCATGTTGGCCAGGCTGGTCTCAAACTCCTGGCCTCAAGCAATCCACCTGCCTCAGCCTCCCAAAGTGCTGGGATAATAAGCATGAGCCACGGCACCTGGTGACACGCTACCCTTATTTTTTTTTAATTTTATTATTTATAAATTTATATTTGCTGGAGTATTTTAAGGCACACGGCTTATCATTTCATTGTAAATATTATACAATTCTAGGAGACAAGGGTCACATATATATATATATACAGCTGTAATTAAAATACATGTGTTCAAATGTATGTACAGTGGCAACGCTTTTATTACAAACAAAATTACCAACTTTATTTTTTTAATTACCAACTTTAATATTAATCACCTAACTTCTAGTCCACATTCAAATTTCTTTGGTTCTCAAAAATGCCTTTTAACAGTTGATAGATTCAGATCCAGGGTCAAGATCTTGAGATTATCCGCGTGTTGCATTTGGTTGCTGTTTCTTGGGAGTTTTAATAGGCTGGGCGCAGGGGCTCACGCCTGTAATCCCAGCATTTTGGGAGGCCAAGGCAGGCAGATCACCTGGGCTCAGCAGTTTGAAATCACCCTGGCCAACATAGGAAACCCCGTCTCTACTACAAATACCAAAAATTAGCCAGGCATGGTGGTAGTCACCTGTAATCCCAGCTACTCAGGAGGCTGAGGCAGGAGAATCACTTGAACCTGGGAGGCAGAGGTTGCAGTGAGCGGAGATCCTACCCTTGCACTCCATCCTGGGCAACAAGAGTGAATCTCCGTCTCAAAGAAAAAAAAAGACTTAATAGATAGCAGTCCCCCTTTACGTGCCATTAATTTATTTATAAAGTATGTGTATGGAGCCTCTTAGAATGGCCAAAATCCAGAATACTGACCACACAGAATGCTGGCAAGGATGTGGAGCAACAGAAACTCTCATTCATTACTGGTGGGAATGCAAAATGGCACAGCCACTTCAGAAGACAGCTTGGCAGTTTGTTATAAAGTTAAACATATTCTTGCCATATTACCCATCAGTCACTCTGCTTGGATTTACCCAAAGGAGTTGAAACTCCGTCTCAAAAAAAAAAAAATTTGCAAACCAAAAAGTTGCAAAACAATGAATTCCAAATTCTACCATTCCTTCTGAATGTACTCGTTGGAATTTATTATTAATTTATTTATTTTGAGTCACGCCTCACTCTGTCACACAGGCTGAAGTGCAGTGGCACCATCGTAGCTCACTGTATCCTCAACCTCCCGGGCTCAAGTGATCCTCTTGCCTGGACTTCCTAAAGGGTTGGGATTACAGGTGTGAGTCATCGTGCCCAGCAGGATTGGATTTTTAATAGAAGAGGTGCCTCTGGTAACCATGTAACCTTTGCAGAAAGGAACCAATTAGAGCAAGAGTTGCCATCTCTATAGGTTCTTTTTTTTTTTTTTTTTTTGAAACAACATCTTGCTCTGTCACCCAGGCTGGAATGCAGTAACGCAATCTTGGTTCACTGCAACCTCCGCCTCCTGACCTCAAGCAATTCTCCACCGTCAGCCTCCTGAGTAGCTGGGATTGCTGGCATGCACCACCATGCCTGACTAATTTTTGTACTTTTAGTAGAGACAGGGTTTTAACATATTGGTCACGCTGGCCTCGAACTCCTGGCTTCAAGTGATCTGCCCGTCTTGGCCTTCCAAAGTGCTGGGATTACAAGCATGAGCCACCACACCCAGTCAGGAATTTTTTAATAAAGGAGCTTTCTTTTCCTCATTCCTTAAACTGATGTTAAAACAAAAAACTTTTAGTCAACTTTTTAGAAAAATCTCACTTCTTCCTCTGCCTCCCCATAAGTAATAATTTTTATTCTATCACAGTTTCTTATTTAAAATAGACATATATGTGCATATATATATGCATATGCAAAAGCAGCAAACTATAAACACCATTCTGCCAACCCCCTTTTTAAAACTAAAGAAGACCTGGTGCAGTGGCTCACATCTGTAATCCCAACAGTTTGGGATGCTGAGGTTAGTGGATCACCTAAGGTCAGGAGTTCAAGACCAGCCTGACCAACATGGTGAAACCCCATCTCCACTAAAAATACAAAATTAGCTGGGTGTGGTGGTGGGCACCTGTAATCCCAGCTACTCGGGGGGCTGAGATAGGACAATTGCTTGAACCTGGGAGGTGGAGGTTGCAGTGAGCCAAGACCACACTATTGCACTCTAGCCTGGGCAACAAGAGTGAAAATCCATCTCCAAATCAATCAATGAATCAATCAGTCAATCAAAGCAATATGTCCTGAAGATCCCTTTCATTTCATTTCTCTTTCCATTGCATTATACCCCTTTGTGTGTCCACTCTGCACTCTAGCTTATTAATCCTCTATAAATGGACTTTTCTGACCATGTTTCTAGTCTTCTGCAATTACAAATCATGCTGCAATGAATTGCTGGTACATACATCTTTTTGGTATTTTGCTGGTGTGCCTTTGGGATAGATTCCTAGAAATAGAATCGCTGAGCTAAAGGTCATATATGTATGTGCAATTTGCTAGATATTGTCAGATTCTCTCAGTAGAGGTCAAACTGACACAGAGCTCCAGCCAGGCACAGTGGCTTATGCCTATAATCCCAGCACTCTGGAAGGCCAAGGCACAAGGATAAACTTGAGTCTAAGAGTTCAAGACCAGCCTGGACAACATGGCAAAAGCCTGTCTCTACAAAAATAAAATAATATATATATATATGCAGAGCCCCCACATCATTTGCAACCCAAGCCTGGGGTTGCAGTGAGCTGAGATCACGAGGTCAGCCTTGGCACTGCTCTACTCAAGATAGACATGGACTGGATCTGGATCTTATATGGGAACATGAGGGCCCTGGAAGTCTTAGAAGGAGCCATACCATTCCATTTTCTTTATTTTGGCCTGAAAAATACCATTTTAAGAAGGTAGCTCTTCTCATCAGGCAAGCAGAAACTCCTGGTGGTCCTTGTTTGTCTTTTTTGATTGGCAAGACACTCTAATTATTTCTTTTTATTTGGCAGACAAAATGTTTCCAGCCGGGATCCTGTCAGGGGAGTTACAGCAGGTGCTCATCAAGTGGGAGTTCTCTGTAAGCCCGTGGTCTATCTGATCCTGGTAGTCTTTATTTACAAATGGAAGGAAAAGCAATGCATTTCATCTGTTATTCATTCAACAAACATGAATTGAACACCCTCCCTTTCTATCCCCTTTCTACCCTCCCTTTCCGCCTCCTTTCTACTCCCACCTCTAGGCCAGAAATAAAACCCTGCACATCCCACAGTTACTTGAGGTTTGGCCCACACTATTTCTTGAAAAACAAATGAATTAGCTGCTAACATCCGAAGATCATGGATTTCACATAAATATCCAGACTTTTGACTTATTATGATATTATTATCTATATACACACATCAGTTTCATCCACAGTTCCTGGTGCTTAACTCCCGTAGCCCTTGTTACAGTCTTTTATTACAAGGTTAGAGTATGTTAGGCCTCTACCAGGCCTCAGAAAACAGAATCTTTCTCCCTGACCTTCTCCAGCCTTCTTTTCACCTGCTCCTTTTTCTCCCTAAGGCTGGTCTTAGCACCTAAAACTATGTTATAATCTTCCCCTGCCTCTGTCCCTAAAGAAATTCTCTGACTGACCTTGCATAACTGCGCGTCATAAAACTCCACTTCAGAAGGGGTCCTGCCCCATACCCTGCAGGAAGGAATGCTGTACAGAGAGGCCAAGAAGGATCTCGACAGACAGGCACCGCTGGGTTTCCCCACTCAGCCTGTCAGCACTCGATCATTCCCTTTTCGTTCAATAACATTTCTACATGGCTGTCCGTGCTTCCCTCGTGCCTATCCAATGAAGTCTCCGTAAAAGGCCCAAGAGGATGAAGTTTCTAGAGCCTCCATAAACCAGAGTATGCGGAGGTTCCTGGAGGGTGGGGCGCCCGGGGAGGGCATGGAAGCTTCACGTCCCCTCTCCCATACCTCCCCCCATGCAGCTCTTCATCTGTATCCTTTGTCACATCCTTTATAGTCAACAGGTAGATGTAAGTAAATTTTCCCTGAGTTCCGAAAGCTGCTCTAGCAAATTAATTGAACCCAAAGAGAGGGGTCTTGGGAAGCCCGACTTACGACCAGCTGGTCAGAAGCACAGGTCAAACAACCTGGGGCCTGCAATTGGCATTGGAAGCGGGGCCCAGTCTCATAGGACTGAGCCCTCAACCTGTGGGAGCTGACGCTGTCTCCAGGTGGATGGTGTCAGGCTTGAACTGGAGGACACCTGGCTGGTGTCTGCTGCAGAACTGACTGCTAGCTTGTTGGTGGGGAGAAAAGCCCCAGGCATCAGGTGTCGGAAACATGTTGCAAGAGTGTGGTAAGAGATGCCAGGAGTGGTGGCTCACGCCTGTAATCCCAGCACTTTGGGAGGCCAAGGCAGGCAGATGACCTGAGGTCAGGAGTTCAAGACCAGCCTGGCCAACACAGCGAAACCCCATCTCTACTAAAAATACAAAAATTAGCCAGGTGTGGTGGCGGGCACCTGTAATCCCAGCCACTCGGGAGGCTGAGGCAGGAGAAGTGCTTTAACCCAGGAGGCGGAGGTTGCAGTGAGCCAAGATCTCACCAGAGTGAGACTCCGTCTTAAAAGAAAAGGGGAAAGAAAATAATGTAGTAAGAGAAACACAATTTGAGGTTTTCCCACGTACATCTTGAAAACTTGGCCAACCTGGCATCACAGCCCACCTGCCAGTGTGGGAACTGCTGATGGAGTGGAGAAGAGGCTGCCCCCTTGTGGGGAGACAGAGGTGCTGATGCCAGAGATGCCCACTCAGCCCTTCCATGTATTTCCTTTGCCACCTGGTCTCGAGCTCATGATTCCTGCCCCAGACCACAAACTCCCTGAAGGCAGGGCCTGACCGTGTCTTATTTGACTTTGATTTCCCAGCGTCCATCCCACTCTCCAGCACACAGCAGGTCCTCAATAAATGTTTACCGGATACAAACAATATTTTTGGATTGCATGTATCACATTTCTTCCAATATTAAAATTGTGCCAGGGTCATGCTGCTCTAGCCTGGATCTTTGAAGCAGATTGGCAGCGTAAGTGGCCCTGCTGTGTGCCATCCCACCCCCTAAATCCGCTCGTATGTCAGTGGGCTGCTCCCAACATTTGCACTCTGCGATTTGACCTCTCTTCCTCCTAGCAATCTCCCCTCGGATGAGGGCAGCAATGCGCACCTCACAGGGTCACTGGGAAGACTGCATGAGATCATAAATATCAAGCGCAGCATCTAACACTTACTTTATCACATGCGTTCGCTGCCTTTATCTCCAAGATTGTAAGCGTCTCCCCGCTTTTTGTTAGCCTATATGGCTTGATTTTTTCAGCCAAGCCCCAAGGAAGAGATTAGAATAGAAATCTCTGTATTCTGAGAAGTTTCTGGGTCCCCTCCTCACAAACGGGTAAAGACTTTATCAGGAAGGTTTGCATTTCTTATCCAGTCAATACTGACCCCCAAGGAGATGATTAGGGCAGATCAGAGTGTATTTAGATGAGCACCTCTTGACCACCGCTGCATGCTCAGAATTCACTCTTTCCTGAGTGCTTTAAACCCAGGAAGGAAGTATGAAGCGGCTTCTGATCCTCGGGTTGGTGGCGCTCTCAGAATGCTTGGTCAAGTAAGTATGAGACACGTGACATCAGCTCTTCCTGGGCTCCTTCTTGCCCCCTTTCTTCTCTTGCCTCTTATTCTTCTTCCAGGGCAGGAATGGGGAGGAAATGCAGTCATTCTCTGATGCTCATATAAAATTCAAGGCTCCATTTATTGATGAGTAGCTTGCCATGTGCACTGTGGGGCCCAAAGGTCTTGGGGCAGGTCTGCAGGGTTGCACAACTCCAGGGGCACCAGTCGCATCATGGACCATGTGAATGGGACTCCCTAGAATTGTTCAGTGCTCAACCTGTGCAGCTGTAGGTGTGCTCCTATGCAGAAACAGAATTTCTTCTGTGCGATTTTCTAGGTTTTTTCTCTACTCCCTCTCTGTTTCCTTGTATGCGTCTCTGTAATGCACCTCTGTCTCTGCATCTCTCTCTTACCTCTCTGTCTCTTTGGGTGTCTCTGTGTATGTAGAACTCTGTGTTTCTTTGTGTTTTGACTCATTCTTGTTTCTCTGCTCTCTTCATTTCCCCACCTTATTCCCCATCTCAGCATCCATGACTCTTCTCGCTTCCTGGCTTTCTCTCTCACCGTTTTCTTCTGGTTGAACTCTAGGGAGATCAGGAGGGCTACTTCTAGGCCCGGGTTTGCCACTATCAAGCAGCGTAACCAGAGCCAAGTCACAGAGTCCCTGCATTTCAGATTCCTTCTGTGTAAAAAGAGGATAATGATTCCCCCCCTCCCCAAGCTGCCTGAGAAAGAGACATTGAGATGGCAATAGCAATGGGAAGGGCTGTCATTGTTATCAGGACCTGCTATATGGCAGATGTGTTATATCCACTATCTCACTTAACACCTCCAAACATTCTATGCTAAGGAGGGGGTCATCATTCCATCTTTTTTATAGATAGACAGGGAAACTGAGGCTCAGAAAGGTCATATAAACTGCCCAAGATTACTCAGTATTACCTGGAATTAAACCTAGAGCCATTGCCAGGGTCTTCCCATTGCACTGGGTGTCTCTTCCTGATGATAAGATAACAGTCACTAAAAAGCCTGGAAAATGCATGGCGCAATTACAAAGCAAAGTGTGACTGTCACATTGTAGCAAGGGGCAGCCGAGGACTGTCCCTTGTTTCCCTTCCCAATGCTCCGTTGAAGAATCCCTCTGATGAAGATCAAATCCATTCGAGAAAACCTCTGGGAAAATGACATGCTGAAAGATTATCTTGAGAAATATCCTTACAGTCTGGCCTATAAACTTCTTGATCGATATCAAGACCAGGGAATATCTTTGGAACCCATGAGGAACTACCTGGATGTGAGTGTGCTGGGAGGATGGAGCTCTGGAGCGCCCCTAGGGCCCCTGGCAAGCACTGGGGCTCATCTGGGGCTGAGCCAGCGGGTTAGGGCTGGAGCTTCTCCAAATGGGGAACCAGGACCCATTTCCAGAGAACAAGGCACTCCTACCCTTTGTTCTCAGTCTGTGGTGACTGGACCCAGCAATGACAAGGTGCCAGGTAGACATCCATTTCTGTGCCAGTGATAGTGCCACTGGACACCCTTGAACCATGACAGTACTTGTTATGGGAACTTTGCCCTTTCTGAACTAAGACTAATCGCTAAGCTAAAGGAGCCACATTAAAGGGTGATCCATGTCTGATCAAATGACAACAAAGAAAACTGCAAATCAGGTTTGACACCCTAGGTAGAAGTTTAGGCCGGGCACGGTGGCTCATGCCTGTAACCCCAGCATTTTGGGAAGCCAAGGCGGGTAGATCACCTGAGGTCAGAAGTCCGAGACCAGCCTGGCCAAAATGGCAAAACCCCGTCTCTACTAAAAATGCAAAACTTAACCCTGCACAGTGGTGCGTGCCTGTAATCCCAGATACTTGGGAGGCTGAGACACAAGAATCTCTTGAACCGGGAGTCGAAGGTTGCAGTGAGCCAAGATTGCACCACTGTCCTCTAGCCTGGGTGACAGCGCAAGACTCCATCTCAAAAAAAAAAAAAAAGAAAAGAAAGTTTAGGCTTTTCAGCCCCAGAATCAAACCAACAAAAAAGTTGTTGAGGCATTGCAGTGGCTAAGGCCTGTAATCCCAACACTTTGGAAGGCCAAGGCAAGAGGATTCCTTGAGGCTAGGAATTTGAGGCCAGCCTGGGCAGCATAGCGAGACCCTGTCTCTACAAAAAGTTTTAAAAATTAGCTGGGCTTGGTGGTGTGCACCTGTAGTCCCAGCTACTTGGGAGGGTGAGGTGGGAGAATCACTTGAGCCCAGGAGGTCAAGGTTACGGTGAATCATGATCATGCCACTGCACTCCAGCCTGAGCAAAAGAAACTCTGGCTCTAAAATAAAATTTGTGGCCAGGCGCAGTCGTTCATGCCTGTAATCCCAGCACTTTGGGAGGCCGAGGCGGGCGGATCACCAGAGGTCGAGAGTTCAAGACCAGCCTGACCAACATGGAGAAACCCTATCTCTACTAAAAATACAAAATTAGCCAGGCATGGTGGTGCATGCCTGTAATCCCAGCTACTCGAGAGGCTGAGGCAGGAGAATTGCTTGTATCCAGGAGTCGGAAGTTGCAGTGAGCCGAGACCGCACCATTGCACTCCAGCCTGGGCAACAAGAGTGAAACTCCATCTCAAAAAAAAAAAAAAATTTTAAATTATTGAGCCCCTGGTGTGGGATGCTATGATAAACTAACAATATGATTATTGTTGCTTATATAACCAAAGGCCTCATCTCTTCTTCAAGTACTTATAGCCCATCCAGAGAAATAGACAAAGGTAAGTAAATGTCAAATAAAAGGATCAGCTGTGTGGTATTAATATTATGCGATTTGAGTTTAAAGGAAGAAAAGAGCACAGTGGCCTGGGCAACCTAGAAGGGCTGCCTGGAGGAGGAGGCACTCAGGCTGCGCCTTCCAATGTGGAAAGGATTTGGCGAGCTGTGGGGAACACTGGAGAGCTTCCCAAATGAAGGTGGTGGCTTGAGCAGAGACTGTGCAGGGTGGCTGTTGGAAAGTGATTTCAGGAAACGTGAAATGCCTGATGAAGGCAGGCACCCTGGGAACCAGGGGCATGGCCAGGATGCCAGGCCTTCCTTCACCATCCCTCCCGGGTCCTGGCAGCTGGCCTACATCGGCATCATCAGCATCGGAACACCGCCTCAGGAGTTCAAGGTCATCCTGGACACGGGCTCCACTGACTTGTGGGTGCCCTCCATCTACTGCGTCGGCCAAGCCTGCGGTGAGTGCTCCTTCCCCCATCTCGTGTCCTCCCAGCACCTCCTCTTCCGTCCCCAGCAGCCTGACAGATGCCCACCTCTTGTGTCTGCAGCTGACCACAACGTCTTCAACCCTCTGCTGTCCTCCACGTTCCGGGGTTCGGGCCGGCCCATCAGCATCGCCTATGGCACCAGGCAGATGTCGGGATTTCTTGGCTATGACACTGTTAAGGTAACGTGGAAACCAGAGGCAGAGGCAGGGCTGGCCTTAGGTGTGATCGTCACTTACAGGACCAGATCCATGACACTATTAAGGTCACATAGATACCAGAGGCAGAGGCAGGGCTGGCCTTAGGCGTGACCATCACTTACAGGACCAGATCCATGACACTATTAAGGTCACATAGATACCAGAGGCAGAGGCAGGGCTGGCCTTGGTGTGACTGTCACTTGCAGACCAGATGAAGGGGCAACTGGGAGTGTCCATCTCTCCTAAAGTCCCTCAGCAGCTGGCCGCCTGCCCTGTGGGGCTGTGACCCAGGGGAGATGGTGCCCCCGCTGGCATGCACACTCCTCCAGAACAGCCTCCCCAGAGAGCGGGACCACCCGGCCGAAGGTGCTCGGGCGAAGGAGACGAGCCCCTTTTCCCACGATGAGTAGAAGACGAATTTCGCTGGACACAGGGACAGAGGTGGGTGGGTAAAAGCCACCAGTTTTGTGCCCTCACTGTGTCAGGTGCCACACTGGACATGTCACTTGGAATAACCTGTTTAATCCTCACGACCACAGCAGACTCTACTGTTACCTCCATTTTACAGAAGAGGGAACAGAGAGAGTGAGTGCCTTGCCCAAGGTCACACGGGGGCAAGCAGCAGAGCTGGGAGGCGAATCAGGTCTCACATGGGTGCGGAGCGTTCTCAGGAGAGGGGAGAACCGGTCTGGGGCTGAGGGCTCCAGGCACCAGGCAGGGAAAACAGGGGCCACGGCTTTGGGAGAGCTCTGCCTGATAAACAGGCTCTTCCCATTTGTCTTCTTCTGTTTTTTGTTTTTTTTTTTTTTAGACGGAGTCTTGCTCTGTCACCCAGGCTGGAGTGCAGTGACACAATCTCAGCTCACTGCAACCTCTGCCTCCAGGGTTCCAGCAATTCTCCTGCCTCAGCCTCCCAAGTAGCTAGGATTACAGGCACATGCCACCATGCCCTGTTAATTTTTGTAATTTTTAGTAGAGACGGGGTTTCACCCTATTGGTCAGGCTGATCTCAAACTCCTGACCTTGTGATCCGCCTGCCTCGGCCTCTCAAAGTGCTGGGATTACAGGCATGAGCCACTGCGCCCAGTCCCCACTGGTCTTCTAAAAGAAGGTAATCCTGCTCTCTACCAGTTTGTCCTCAAGTGGGAACTGTGTGGTCACACTCAGGGTCTAATAAACACTAGGGACTCCTCCCCAGAAATGCCTGCACACACACACACACACACACACACAAGCATTTATTTCCCAGACAGAATTTTCATAAGAACCCTAGTGGCTACATGTGTAACGGGCTACTGTCTCCCCCAGGGGATGTAGAAAAGACAACCTTTGACATTTGCAATGAATTCTCTCTGTTTCTGTCATCAGATCATAGCGACACCAAAAAGCGGACAATCCTGCTCCCTACCCATGTGTCCTCAAGCGGGAACCGTGTGGTCACACTTGGAGTCGCAGTTGCCCCATCTGTATAAAGGGAATGTGGGCCTCTGTGACTAAGCTCGAGGAGGCACAGGGGTTGGTTAGAATCACAGCCCACAGGACCCACGCTCGCATAGGTCAGCCCACCGCACGGTGGCCTCAGGCTTCCCCCGTGGAGTTAATGCTACCTCCTCAGACACCTGCGCCCCAGCCCAGCCCCAGCCCCACTTCCCAAATCTTTCCACAGAAACACCCTCCTCTCCCACAGATCGGGGACCTTGTGGACGTCGGCCAGGGGTTCGGCCTGAGCGTCAAGGAGCCCGGCAAGTTCATGAAATACGCGGTCTTCGATGGCATCCTGGGACTGGGCTACCCCAGCCTCAGCGTTGAGGGAACCACCCCCGTCTTTGATAACCTGTGGAACCAAGGCCTCCTTTCTCAGAACCTCTTTGCCTTCTGCTTGAGCAGGTCAGTGTGGACTGGACAAGCCCTTTCTCCAACTCGACTGTAAGAAGCTTTCACTTGCATGAAAAATTAGAGACTCTCTTATCCAGAAGTTTCCTTAGAGATAGTCTGGTCCAGGGAGTCAGCAAACTATATCCTGGGGGCCAAACCTGGCCTGTCACTTGTTTTTGTAAATAAAGTTTTATTGGAACACAAGCATGTTTATTCGTTTATGATTGTCTGTGGCTGCTTTTGAGTGCCGATGGCAGCACTGAGCAGTGCAATAGAGACTGTACAGCCCAGGAAGCCTAAAATAGGGACAAACTGGCCCTTTACAGAAGATGTGCTGACCCCTGTAGTTCAGTCCTTTCATTCAACAGATGAGGAAACCGGCTCTGCACAAGACTGCCCAGTCAGGCACTGGTAGTGGCAGGACTTGAACTCAGCCCTCAGGACTCTCCCCCATGGCAAGTGGTCAATCCATCCGCAAGCCTCCCGTCACTGGGCTTGGTAAAGAAAAGCCGGTCTTCTGATGGACTTAGGGTCTGGTGAAGAGCAGGGGAGGAGGAAGCACAGACAGCAGGACGGCCATGGTGACAGACTGTGTCCTCCCCACAAAGCCCGTGGTTGACCCCGTAGACCTGTGTGGGAAGCAGGAGAGTGGGTGGTTGAGGCTGTGGGCTCTGGAGACTGAGTTCAAACCCTGGCCCCATAGCACGACCGGACAGTGTTTAACCTCTGTGAGCCTGAGGAACTCTCGTCCTCCATCAAAGGAGATGATTCATGTGCTGGGTACTATGTGCTGGGTACTGCTCTGTACACATGAAGAAGACAGACAAGAAATAAGTAAATAAATAAAAGAAAAAGATGACTCTGGCTGGGTGCAGTGGCTCACACCTGTAATCCCAGCACTTTGCGAGGCCAAGGTGGGCGGATCGCCTGATGTCAGAAGTTCAAGACGAGCCTGGTCAACATGGTGAAACCCCAACTCTACTAAAAATACAAAATTAGCCGGGCATGGTGGCGGGCGCCAGTAATCCCAGCTACTCGGGAGGCTGAGGCAGGAGAATGGCTTGAGCCCGGAAGGCGAAGTTTGCAGTGAGCCGAGATCACGCCAGTGCACTCCAGCCTGGGAGACTGAGCGGGACTCTGTCTCAAAAAATAAAATAAAAAAGGTAACTCTGATAGCAACTGGTTCTGCAAAAGCAGCAACAAATCAGGGCGATAAGCAGACGGGGATGAGGGTGTGGTCTGAGATGGCCGGTGGCGAAGTCCTCCCTGAGCTGAGACCTCGGAAAGGGAATGAGCCAGGCTTGAGCAGCTAAGTGCCTGGAGCAAGGACGAGTGAATGCAGAGGAGAAATGAGAGCTTGCAGGTCCGGGGACCAGCAGGGGGGCCTGTGTGGCTGGAGCACTGGAGTGGGAGGCAGGGACAAGGCTACCCTGGGGTTTTGTACTAAGTGGGAATGGAGGCCTCTGGCAGGGGGATAAGCAGGGAAGAGACAGGATCCGATTTACAGTTTTGAAAGCTCACCTTGGGTGCCAGCTGAAAGATGCCCACTGATGAGAGTGGAGGCAGGCAGGCCAGGGAATAGGCTGCACAGCCTCTTAGAAGAAAGAGGGCCAGGCGTGGTGGCTCATGCCTATAATCCCAGCACTCTGGGAGGCCGTGCTGGGCGGAGCTCAGGAGTTCAAGACTAGCCTGGGCAACATAGTGAAACCCCATCACTACAAAAAAATTCAAAAATTAACTGGGCATGTTGGTACATGCCTGTAGTCCCAGCCACTTGGGAGGTTGAGATGGGAGATCACTTGAGCCCAGGAGGTCAAGGCTGCAGTGAACCATGATCACGCCGCTACACTCCAGCCTGGGTGACAGAAAGAGACCCTGTCTCAAAAAAATAAGAATTTCAAGACAGCAACAGCAGCGGCTCACACGCCCGTGGAGACACCCCTGTGTGAGCCTGAACATGCGGCCTTAGTCCCCATTGGGCCACCGTTTTTCCAGTAAATGACAGGCTGGATGTGGTGAAGGTCAGAACCCTCTCTCCACGGCATCCTCCAACTTCATCTCCGGGTCTGCTCTGATTGCTGGAGGAGACCTGGCACCTCACAGAAGAGTGGGGTGGGCAGAGCCCAGCTCAGAAGCCAGACCATCCAGGTTCAATCCTCAGCTTTGCCGCTTGTTACTAACCTTGGGCAGGTATTCAACTCCTCTTTGCTTCAACTTCTCCATCCATAAAATGGGGAGCATAGTAGTGCCTGCTCCATAGGGCTGTGTGAGTGTGTGTGGATTCAATGAGTACCATTAGTGGTCCCTTAGACGGTGCCTGGTGTCTCTGAGCCTGAAGGATGCCACCCATCATTCTCCACTTGCAATGAGCCATTCCTGTTCCTTTCCCCTCCAGCAAGGAAGAGAAAGGCAGCGTGCTGATGCTCGGCAGGGTGGACCCCTCCTACTACACCAGAAACCTTAACTGGGTGCCAGTGTCCAAACTCCTCTACTGGCAGATAGCCATGGACAGGTAAGCCGCACCTCTGACTCCTGCCCGAAGTGATGCCAACTTCTGAACACACACACTCACAGAGGCACTCACAGACACATGCAGTCACACACACATCCAATCACACACACACATGCACTCATAGACACATGCAATCACACACACACATGCACTCGTAGACGCATGCAATCACACACACACATGCACTCACAGATGCATGTAATCACACACACATGCACTCACAGATGCATGTAATCACACACACATGCACTCACAGACACAAGCAATCAGACACATGCAATCACACACAAGCACACAATCACAGACACATGTAATCACACACAAACATGCAATCACAGACACATGCAATCACACACATGCACTCAGACACATGCAATTACACACACACACAATCACAGACACAATCACACACACACAGATGCATGCAATCACACACACAATCACAGACACATGCAATTACACACACACATGCACTCACAGATGCATGCAATCACACAAACACACAATCACAGACACATGCAATCACACACACACATCACACAATCACAGATGCATGCAATCACACACACACATGCACTCACAGACACATGCAATCACACACACGCAATCACACACACATGCAATCACACACACACATTACCCAATCACAGATGCATGCAATCACACACACATGCAATCACACACACACATCACCCAATCACAGATGCATGCAATCACACACACACATGCACTCACGGATGCATGCAATCACACACACATATGCATTCACAGACACATGCAATCACACACACATGCACTCACAGACACATGCAATCACACAAAAACGCACTCACAGACACAATCACACACACACATGCACTCACGGATGCACGCAATCACACACACATATGCATTCACAGACACGTGCAATCACACACACATGCACTCACAGACACACGCAATCACACACAAATGCACTCCATATTCTATAAAAGAGAGAGAAAGACACCGAATAAAGAGAAGGCTATATCTTTGCCAGGGTTGCTTGGTTTACTACTGGAGTGAATTTTTCCCCAGGGAAAAAAGGCCATCAGGAAGCCGACTGTCAGTGGAGGATTGACCCCTAGTGGCCAAGGTGGATATTACATGCATATATGCACTGGCACACACTCTGCGTGGTCTCAGACCCGCCCATTGGTTTCATCTACTTGAACGGCTACTTAGCAACATGAAACCACTGTAATATAAACTCTCCTACCTTTGGACCTGCAAATCCCCTTTGAGAAATACACCTCACATAGTGAATATGTAAGTTTATTATTATTAGCTATACATCATGTATTAGCTGTAAAGATTTTCCCCAGAGAATCTATTGCCAGTGAAAGATGGAAACCACTCCAGAGTCTAACAGCAGGGAAATTGTCAATAGGAAGAAATCTGCTCCTGTCTCTTTTTCTTTTATTTATTTATTTATTTATTTATTTATTTATTTATTTATTTGAGACAGGGTCTTGCTCTGTTGCCCAGGCTGGAGTGCAGTCCAGGATCTCAGCTCACTGTAACCTCTGCCTCCTGGGTTTCAGCAATTCTCCTGCCTCAGCCTCCAGAGTAGCTGGGACTACAGGCACGCACCACCATGCCTGGCTAATTTTTGTATTTTTAGAAGAGATGGGGTTTCACAATTTTGGCTAGGCTGGTCTCGAACTCCTGACCTCAGATATCTGCCTGCCTTTGCCCCTCACTGCTCCTGGCCTGCTCCTTGCTCTTAAAGCAATGAGTGTGGATTACATCTGCCCATTCATCTAAACAAAAGCACAGCCCTTTTTTATAGATACAAAATTTTGATATATTACAAAAATGTTTGGGCAGAACAGAATACAATGAAAAATGAGCTGCCTAGTTTTTTTTACAAAGGTTATATGAACTATAGAATACAGTTTCACAATAAATATCATATTTCCTAAAGAAAGTCTATAATTAATATTATCTTCTAAATAAATATTATGACTTCTAAATATTTCCAATGATTAGACGATTATATATTTGGCTATTTTAAAATATATAGGAAGACAATGTTTTACTTTAAGGACTATACATTTAAGTTTTAAATTTTTTTAATTTGTTTCTTGTTGAGACAAGGTCTCACTCGTTGCCCAGGCTGGAGCGCAGTCGCACAATCACAGCTCACTGCAGCCACAACTTCCTGAGCACAGGTCATCTTTCCAAGTTAGCCTCCCAAGAAGCTGGAACTACAGGCACACACCACCATGTCCCACTAATTTGTAATTTTTTTGTAGAGATAAGGGTCCCACTACGTTGCCCAAGTCGGTCTAGAACTCCTGGGCTTAAGCAATCCTCCCTCCTTGGCCTCCCAAAGTGCTGGGATTACAGGTGTGAGCCACTGCACCCAGCAGGATTTATTTATTTATTTATTTATTTATTTATTTATTTATTTATTTGGATTGCAGCCATTTATTGAAATTGGAGACATTTTTTAATCTTCTTGAGACTCCATATCAGGCTGTCTACAAAGTCCACTGGGAGGCCGAGGATCGTTTGAACCCAGGAGTCTGAGGCTGTGGTGAGCCTCAAAGGGCCACCACACTGCAGCCTGGGTGAGGAAAGACCCTTTCAAGGGCCAAACTGCATGTTTGCTTGCTGCGGTCATTAAAAACCCTAGTTTTTAGGTTAGTAGGTCTGCCTGTTACAAGATGAAAAATTCCATTTAAAACAGATCTGCCTGCATTTCTTCAAGCATGAATTCCGAGTCCTTTGCTTCTTTAAAACTTGCTCCACAAATTGCTCCACACGGTGGAGTCAAACCGACTCTCTATACCTTTAAAAGGTGTCCAACATCTGCACCCAAGCAAGCCATCCATGGATAAAAACGTTACCAGCAGAACCCATAAAGCTGGTCCAGGCAAGTTGAACTCCACCATTTCAACTTCCAGCTTTCTGTGTAATGCCTGTGTGCCAACAACTTGAGTTAGGCTTGCTCTTTAGGACTTCAGCAGCTATTCTCATCCTTCCTTTGGGACACAACTATCCATAAGGTGCTATCAAGAGCCACATTGCATCCGCACCTAGCTCCATACCCAATGAGAGCAGCCTCCTACCTCAAAAAAGCAAGATTTATTAATAAGAGTGTAGCCGGGCACAGTGGCTCAGGCCTGTAATCCCAGCACTTTGGGAGGCCGAGGCGGGTGGATCACCTGAGGTCAGGAGTTCGAGACCAATCTGGCCAACATGGTAAAACCCTGTCTTTACTAAAAATACAAAAACTAGCTGGACATGGTGGTCCGTGCCTGTAGTCCCAGCTACTTGGGAGGCTGAGGCAGGAAAATCACTTGAACCCAGGAGGCAGAGATTGCAGTGAACTGAGATTGGACCATTGCACTCCAGCCTGGGCAACAAGAGTGAAACTCCAGCTCTAAACAACAATAATAATAAATAAGAATGTAGATACGTAATGGATAAACAATGGAAAAGATAAAATGCAAACTAAAAACATAAGGTTGATTTGTCTATAAAAATAAAAAAAGAAAGAAAAGAAAATCACAGCTCAAATCATAACAAGCACTGCCCCCGTCCCCTCCTTCCAGTCTCCACTCACACGCCCCTTCCAGGGTGGGGCCCTCTGTGGTCCCTCTACCTAAAATGTCAACCCTCTTGACACTCCCCATCTTCTTCCTTACTTTAGTTTCTTTCTGGCATCACAGAATCACACACTATAATTTGCTTATTTATCTTGTTGGTTATCTGTATCCTTCCCTGGTGTGTAATCAAGAGGGCAAAAATTTGGGTCTGTCTTTCTCCTTGATGAATCCTCAGTACCTAAAATAATAGCTGCTCAATAAATACTTTTGGAATGAACATCAGGTGAACTCAATGTTAAGAAAACGCCATGTCAGGCCAGGCATGGTGGCTCATGCTTATAATCTCAGCACTTTGGAAAGCCAAGACAGGTGGATCACCTGAGGTCGAGAGTTCGAGACCAGCCTGACCAACATGGTGAAACCCTGTCTCTTAAAAAAAAAAAAAAAAAAAAAACCATGTTGTAGGTGCACGCTGAGTGCAACTCCGCAAAAGCAGGAAGTATGAACATTGCCGCCTGGATGAGTTTGCTCAGGCTGCCACAACAACTACCACAGACCAGGTAACTTAAACAACAGAAATTGCTGGGCATGGTGGCTCCTGCCTGCAATCCCAGCATTGGGAGGCTGGGGCAGGAGAACTGATTGCATCCAGGAGTTCGAGACTGGCCTGGGCAACATAGTGAGACCCTGTCTCTAAAGAAAATCAAAAATTAGCCAAGCGTGGTGGTGCATTCCTGAAGTCCCAGCTACTCAGGAGGCTGAGGTGGGAGGGTCGTTGAGCCCGGAAGGTTGAGGTTACAGTGAGCCATGATTGCACCACTGCACTTAGCCTGGGTGACAGAGTAAGTAAGACTCTGTCTCAAAAAAATAAAAAATAGAAATCTATGTTCTCACAATTCTGGGGGCTAGAACCCCAAGCTCAAGGGATTGAGAGGGTTGTTCCTTCGGAGGCCTCCTTCCTTGCTAGTAAATGGCCGTCTTCTTCCAGTGTCTTCACACGGTCTTTGTGTGTGTTTGTGTCTTAATCGCCTCCTCTTATAAGGACCCCATTTATGTTGGATTAGGGCCCACCCTGATGACCTCATGTAACCTTTTTGTTCTTTCTTTTTTTTTAAAGACAGAGTGTTGCACTGTCACCAAGGCTGGAGTGCGGTGGCACAATCTTGGCTCACTGCAACCTCCGCATTCCAGGCTCAAGCGATTCTCCAGCCTCAGCCTCCCCAATAGCTGGGATTACAAGCACCTGCCACCACACCTGGCTAATTTTTGTATTTTTAGTAGAGATGGGGTTTCGCCGTGTCCGTCAGGCTGGTCTCGAACTCCTGACCTCAGGTGATCTGCCCACCTCGGCCTCCCAAAATGCTGGGATTATAGGCATGAGCCGCTGCACCTGGCCCTCATTTGACCTTACTTACGCCTTTCAAGGCCCTGTCTCCAAATATAGTCACATTCTGATGTACTGGGAGTCAGGACTTCAACATATGAATTTTAGGGGACACAGTTCAGCCCATAACACCAAGAAACACAAAGAACGCTGGGATGTGCTGAAAGAATACTGGGCAATTTAAGCATGAAAAAAAATGGCAATAATGGATTATAACTCACTGACTAAAGCAAGAATCTATGACACCACACTGATCAAGAAATACAGACAGACACATAAATAAATAGGATGAAAAAAGCTCTTCCTTACCATAGAATGCCAATTAAAAATATAAAAGAAATGATAGAATTAGAAAGTCACCACTAGGCCAGACTCAGTGGTTCACGCCCATAATCCCAACACTTGGGGAGGCTGAACTGGGTGAATCATTTGAGGTCAGGAGTTTGAGACCAGCCTGACCAACACGGAGAAACCCTGGCTCTGCTAAAAATACAAAAATTGGGCTGGGTGTGGTAGCTCACGCCTGTAATCCCAGTACTTTGGGAGGCCAAGGTGGGCGGATCACCGGAGGTCAGGAGTTCAGGACCAGCCTGGCCAACATGGTGAAACCCTGTCTCTACTAAAAATACAAAAATTAGCTGCTTGCTTGAACCCAGGAGGCAGAGGTTGCAGTGAGTCGAGATTATGCCGTTGCACTCCAGCCTGGGCGATAAGAGCGAAACTCCGTCTCAATAAATAAATAATAAAAATTTAAAAATTAGCCAGGGGTGGTGGTGTACCTGTAATCCCAGCAACTGGGGTCCCTGAGGCATGACAATTGCTCGAACTGGGGAGGCAGAGGTTGTAGTGAGCCAAGATTGCACCACTGCGCTCCAGCCTGGGCAACAGAGCAAGACTTGGTCTCAAAAAAAATAAAGAAAGGATACATCAAACAAACCCCAATTGAGGGACGTTCTGCAAAACAACTGGCCTGTACTTTTCAAAAGTTTTTAACCTGATGAAGAAAAAGGCAGAGGGAGGGACTGTTGAAGACCCAAGGACGCCCGGGAGACCCAGAACCCAAAATAAGGTGTGATCCGGGATTGAGTTGTGGATCAGAAAATTAAAAAAAATGAAAAAGAACAATTTTAGGACAACTGGTGAAATCTGAATATGTGCTGTGTATTAGATAATAGTATCATATCAGCCGGGCGCGGTGGCTCACACCTGTAATCCCAGCACTTTGAGAGGAGGAGGCGGGCGGATCACAGGGTCAGGAGTTTGAGATCAGCCTGGCCAATATGGTAAAACCCCATCTCTACTAAAAATACAAAAGTTAGCCAGGCGTGGTGGCGGACGCCTGTAGTCCTAGCTATTCAGGAGTCTGAGGCAGGAGAATTGCTTGAACCCAGGAAGTGGAGGTTGCAATAAGCCAAGATCACACCACGGCACTCCTGCCTGGGCAACGCATTGAGACTCCGTCTCAAAAAAAATGTGAGACTTACTGCATATAGTCATGTTGACATCAGTTACATAAGCAAATGTCTTTAGAGACACACACTAGAGATTTAGGAGCAAAGGATCATGACGTCTGCAATTGACTCAGATCATTCAGCCAAAATAATAATAATACGCATGTGTGGATGTGTGTGGAGGGAGAGACAGAGAGAGCAAATACGGTAAAATGTCAATAAGTGAATCTAAAAACAATTATAGTGATAATGAATCTCGGTGAACTATACACGTGAATTTGTGGAGGGGGCTTGTTTGTTTTGGAGAGGGAGTCTCACTCTGTCGCCCAGGCTGGAGTGCAGTGGTGCGAACTTGGCTCACTGCAACCTCCACCTCCAAGGTTCAAGCCATTCTCTCACCTAAGCCTCCCCAGTAGCTGGGATCACAAGCATGCACCACCACGGCCAGCTAATTTTTTTGTACTTTCAGTAGAGATGGGGTTTTGCCATGTTGGCCAGGCTGATCTCGAACTCCTGCCTGACTTCAGGTGATCTGCCTGCCTCACCCTCCCAAATACGTGGGAATTCATTGCACTATTCTTGCAATTTTTCTGTAGATTTAAAATATTTTCAGCCATGCATGGTGGCTCACGCCTGTAATCCCAGCACTTTGGGAGGTCAAGGTAGGAGGATCACCTGAGGTCAGGAGTTCGAAACCAGCCCAGAGCCTGGCCAACATGGTGAAACCCCATCTCTACTAAAACATTAAAATAAAAGTCAGCCGCGCACAGTGGCAGGCACCTGTAATCTCAGTTACTTGGGAGGCTGAGGCAGGAGAATGGCTTGAACCCAGGAGGTGGAGGCTGCAGTGAGCCGAGACTGCACCATTGCCCTCCAGCCTGGGCAACAACAGTGAGACTCAGTCTCAAAAAATTAAAATTAAAATAAAAAATCAAACATTTTCTTTTGTTGTTGTTGAGACAGGATTTCACTTGGGCCGTGCAGGCTGGAGTGCAGTGACACAATTATGGCTCACTGCAGGCTCCACCTCCTGTGCTCAGGTGATTCTCCACCTCAGCCTTTCTGAGTAGCTGGGACTATAGGTGTGTGCCGCCATGCCCGGCTAATTTTTTCTATTTCTAGTAGAAACAGAGTTTCACCATGTTGCCTAGGCTGGTCTCGAACGACTGGACTCAAGCAATCCACCCACCTTGGCTTTCCAAAGTGCTGGGATTACAGGAGTGAGCCACCGCACCCGGCTCTCCTTGCCAATTTTACGTACCGACACCTCTGTGCCAGGCTAGGGTGGGAACTGGAGGGAAAGAATAAGACCCCGCCCCTGCCCTCGAGCACAGGGTCAGCTGCAAGTGGTCGCGCACCATCTGCTGGATGCTCAAGGGCAAGATGGCCTCCGGATATGGGAGGACGGTATGGGGGGAGCAGGGTCTGAAGGGGAGCGTTAGCAGGGGCCCTCCTATTCCTCCTCCTCCTCCTCCTCCTCCTCCTCCTCCTCCTCCTCCTCCTCCTCCTTCCTGCCTTCCACCGGATCCGCCTTGCTCTGAGGCCAAGAGATGGACCCCAGGCTCCAGGTCCCTCCACCTTCAGTCCAGCTCAAGCTGGGTCCTGGCCATGCTGGTCCCTCCCTGTGTTCCGTTTGATTTTTCACTGCTGCTGGCTCCAGGTCCTTTTGGGGTCCACGTCACTTTTGGGGTCCTTTACCCTGCCCACCTCTTCACCAAATCTCTTCAAACGTCTAGGTGAGCAACCTGCTTCCGCAAGGACTCTGACACTCTCAGTAATGACTCTGACATTCTCAGTAATGACAGAGAAGCGCATTCAAAGGGAACAGCCTGTGCCAAGGCTCAGAGGCAGGGGAGGACGTGGCCCAGCAGGAGAATTCAATGGCCCAGGGCAGGAGGGCAGGAAGGCAAGCTGTTTCAGCCCAGGTCACAGCTCTCAGCATTGAAACTGGGAACGGTGTCACCTCCCACCTGAGCCCCACAACCCCCAGCCCCAGAGGACGCACTGCGCAGGGGCTGCCTACTGCCTTACCCGAGCCCGGCCTGGAGCATGCACGGGGACAGAGGGACAGGCTCAGGGCTCCACCTCGGATGGCACAGGCACACCCCTTGCTGACGTCGAAAACAGGAGGCTTGGCCGGGCCTGGTGGCTCACGCCTGTAATCCTAGCACTTTGGGAGGCCAAGGAGGGCAGATTACCTGGGGTCAGGAGTTTAAGACCAGCCTGATCAACATGGTGAAACCCCATCTCTACTAAAAATTCAAAAATTAGCCGGGCGTGGTGGCACATGTCTGTAATCCCAGCTATTCAGGAGGCTGAGGCAGGAGAACCGCTTGAACCTGTGAGGCGGAGGTTGCAGTGAGCCAAGATTGCACCATTTCACTCCGGCCTGGGCAATAAGAGCGAAACTCTGCCTCAAAAAAAGAAAAAAAGAAAGAAAAGAAAACAGGAGGTTTGCGCTCCTCCTCCACAGTGCTGTGATTTTGGAGCCTCCAGACAGGCCCAGAAGCCTCCTCTACCTTTTCTAGCAATGAACCTTCATAACTGACAGTCAGCCTGGGTGCTTAACGCTCCACCATTCACTCAACATCTACACTGCCCAGGTCCAGATCCTTGTGAAAATGACAAGTCTCCCTAGGAAGGAGGAACACAGTCCTGGGCTGATTTCAGCCTCCAGATACTAAGACAGCTCAAATGCCGCCTCCTCCACGATGTCCTCCCCTATGTCCCCTGGGAGTGAGCTTCTTTTCCTGAATGACCTATAGCACTTTGTCCCTTTTAAACCCTTCTTAGTGTCTGCCCTAGTTAATAATTTCTACTATTTTCTGCTTTTTATTACAGTGACTGAGGTATGGGTCTTACTTCTCCCACTCAGATGTAAACCCACTGAGGGCAAAACTCATGGCTGATTCTTCTCTAGCAAGCCTACAGTCTGGCATGTGGAATAAAAGAATGAATGAATGAATAGATGAACAAGGCAAAGGTCTCATGAGCCTGGCCAGTCTGGCCAGGGAGTAGGCTATAAGAAGATAGCAGAGCCGGCTGGGCTCAGTGGCTCACGCCTGTAATCCCAGCACTTTGGGAGGCCGAGGCAGGCAGATCACAAGGTCAGGAGTTCGAGACCAGCCTGTCCAACATGATGAAATCTCATCTCTACTAAAAATACAAAAATTAGCCAGGTGTGGTAGTGCACACCTGTAATCCTAGCTACTTAGGAGGCTGAAGCAGGAGAATCACTTGAACCTGGGAGGCGGAGGTTGCTGTAAGTCAAGATTGCACCATTGCACTCCAGCCTGGGACAGAGCAAGACTCCATGTCAAAAAAGAAAAAAAAAAGAAGAAGATGGCAGAGCTTTCTCCTTGAATCTGCTCCCTTGCTGCCCACTCCAGGCCAAGGTACGAAGACCCTGAAAGCTGCTGCCACAGGTCCTTTGGAGGGAAGGCAGCTGGGCTCCCTGGCTCTCCCATCTGGAGCAGGAGGCCCAGGACAGGCGCTTAAAATACCTCCAGCCACATCCCCAGCCTGGAACCAATGGTGGCAGAGTCACAGTTCAGATACCAGGATTCAGATAACCCCTTAGAAGAAACAGGGCATAGATGGGGTCAGACTGGATCAGAAACTGCTGAGGAGGCCAGGTCCAGAGCTGTGCTCACCTGGTAGTAACGCAGCGTTTGAGATACCGAGGACAAAAGGCCTGCGGTAGAGGGCAGGACAGGCTATCAGGGGACCTTAACCTCTGTCCCCAGGAGGAGTTCACACCCCAGGCCACCAGCTACAGTGGCTTTACACTGGGACTCTGGGTAGGTGCAGCTCAGAGCAGGCGTTGAGGGACAGCAGGGCTGTGAGGGGCTGGGAATCGCCCCGTGCCCGCTTGAAGACTTCAGGCCCACTTCCTGGACATGCCCCAGTTCCCAGGAATGCTCCAGCTCCTGTTTAATAGCTCCATCCTCTCCCCATCTGCCCCAGCCCACTCCAGGTTCCAAATGTTGTCTTTTCTGCTTCCAGTTAACCCTTGCTCTGCCCAGTACTGAATTTCTGCCACTGCCTCCTCCAGGACCTTCTCTTGCATTTGCCCAAAGTAGGCGTCAGAACACTTTCTGAGGGCCTAGCAGCCTGGCGCTGGGAGGCTGTGGTTGAGACTCCTGGCTCTCCTACTCCCTCCCCAGGGCTTGGCCACATTCTTGCCCCCGGCGCCTCCTCTCTGCTTCCTGACTCTCCCTTGAGAGTTTAGACCATAGGGTCTTTCAATGGAGCAAGACCCTGTCTCAAAAAAAAAAAAAGATGTGTATTAGAATGACTGTAATTAACAATAATATGTTATATAGTTTCAAATATCTAGAGGGAGGATATTGAATGCTCCCAAAACAAAGGAATGATGAGGCCAGGCATGGTGGCTCACACTTGTAAACCCAGCATTTTGGGAGGCAGAGGCAGGCAGATCACCTGAGGTCAGGAGTTTGAGACCAGCCTGGCCAACATGGTGAATCTCTACTAAAAATACAAAAATTTAGCCGGGTGTGGTCATGGGCGCCTATAATCCCAGTTACTTGGGATGCTGAGTCAGGAGAATCGCTTGAACCCTGG
Organism: Aotus nancymaae; assembly: GCF_030222135.1. NCBI lineage: Eukaryota > Metazoa > Chordata > Mammalia > Primates > Aotidae > Aotus > Aotus nancymaae. Next base: position 9,503,915 of record NW_026988473.1, on the reverse strand, counting down.
AGGCAGAAGTTTCAGTGAGCTGAGATCGTGCCATTGCACTCCAGCCTGGGTGACAGAGTGAGACTCTGGCTCAAAAAAAAAATGATAAATGTTCGAGATTATAAATACGCTAATTACTCTGATCTGATCACTAAACATTATATATATGGAAACACTGCTATGTACCCATAAATATGTACAATTATTATATGTCAATTAAAAAAGAAGAAAAGAGCCAGGCACAGTGGCTCATGCCTGTAACCCCAGCACTTGGGAAAGACAAGGTGGGAGGACTGCTCAAGGCCAGGAGTTCAAGACCAGCCTGAGCAACATAGCAAGACCTCATTTCTTTTAATAGATACATAAAAGGAAAAAGAAAGAAGGTGTGTATAATAACAGATGGTTCATAGAGCGCCGTTCCTAAGGACTCCACACTGGAAGCTACCCCAGTGCCTACGAACTGAAAAAGAGATAAGTAGAGGGTATATCGATTCGGTGGAATAATACACAGCAATGAAAATGACTGACTGACAACTACACACGACGCCATCTGTGGATGCCTTTCCTAAATGTGATTTTGAGCAATGAAGCTAAATGCAAAAAATAAATAAATAAAGTGCTTGTTATGTGGTACTGCTTATCAAAAGCCCCAAAAACAGGTGAACTGAATCTTTGCTGTTTGGAAATTAGAGTAGTGACGTGCTTGGATTGGCACTGGGTTAGTGATCAGGAAGAGCCTGCAGGGGGATCTGGGGGTACCTGAAATGCTTTTTTGCTGGATCTGGGTTGTGGTTACACACATGTGCTTGGTTTGTGCAAATTCATCAGGCTATTTCTCGTGACATGCACCTTTCTGCACGCATATTATATTTTGAGAAAAGTTTAAAAATAATAATGTAGATTTATTTTTTTAAAATCACTTGGAAAATACAGGACTACAATTTTTCTTTTAAAAACAGGTTTGGATTTCAGATAAAATAGAGCAGGAGAAGCAAGCTGGGCCCATAACAGCGGGTTGGTTGCAAAACAATGTGTGCCGTATCTTAAGGTCCCTTATTTGTAAGTAAATCAATATATTCATTTAGCACACTAATGGTGGTTAGTTCTGGGTAGTGGGGTTATGAGTCATTTTAAAATTTTTATTTACCTATAAATAATCTACAAAGATCATATATTACTTCTATACTTGAGCCAAAAAAGTTATCATAAATTTAACTTTTAAAACCTGCATACATCTCTGGACAAGCAGCCCAGGTCTGGGCCTGGGGAGTGGAAAAACAATGTTCTTTTGTTGTTGGAAGATTGTGTCCCTGGGGTGAGACCTTGATTGAAAGCTCCTAGGGGACCAGCCGCCCCAATACCTATCAGACCAGCTCGATAACACTTATCGTGCTTAAGGGTGCCGTCTCAGGCTTGCCATGATTGAGTTCTTTAGATTTCATTTCATTGCTTGATTTGATTTGTTCATGGAACATTTCTGAACACCTGTGCCCTTGGCAGGGGCTGCCCTGCATTAGAGACACTGCTACCAGTGCCCCTGAACACAAGGCACTACCATACTGAGTGCCAGGCAGGGCTAATGGCAAAGTAAACATTGTTGTCTAATCTTTCTGCCAGGCCAGCCTGGCACAATGAGACTACAAGGCTTCCTTGCTGGCAGCCACGGATCAGCACTGGCTGACAATCAGACCTCATGGGAGCATGTGGTTGCAGAATCGGATTCCCCTTTCCCTCCCAAGGGTTCCTCTGGTAAAGTGGGCTGAGTGGAATGGCTTCTCTAAGTGCCCCTGGGATGGAGGCTGCAGCCGTCATGGAATGTTCATGTTACCCACTAACCCATGAACAGAAACCTGGTGGATGTACGTGGTCACAGAGTCTGGCCAGGGACCAGAGCCTCCTGAGACCCAGGTTCAGATCCCACCTTTGTCATTACTTAGTTATGTGAACCTGCACTGATCACTTAACTTCCCTGAACTATGTGGGGGTAATAGTATAATAATTCTTTTTTAAAAGAATGCAAAGCATTCAGAAAAGCACAAAAAGCCACAGAAATATAAGCACTGCTGTGTTGAGGGAGGTTTGCAGATGACCTGACCAACAATGTCACCTTCCTCCTTTTCAGATCACTCACATTGCCTGAGCAGAAAACCACCTGGCAGAGCACTGAAATGGTCCCGAAAGAGGGAAGAGCAAGAGGCAGCCAGGTGGACCTTTTTGGAGTTTTCAGTGAGGTTTCCAGTCCTGTTTTCTATTGTTGATGATGAGTTAACACAAATTTGATGACTTACAACAATTTGCATTGACTGACTAGCTCACAGTTTCTGTGAGTCAGCAATCCAGGCTCGGTTCAACTGAGGCCTCTGTCAGTCAGGGATGTCAGCCTGGTCTGTGGTCTCATCTGAGGCTCGACTGGAGAAGGATCTGCTTCCACGCTCTCATGGTTGCTGGCAGGATTCAATTACTTGCAGATTGTCAGACTGACGGCCCGAGTTCCTTGCTGGCTGGAGGCTGGAGGCCACCCTTGATTCCTTTCCCTTGGGCCTCTTTATAGAGCAGCTTCCTTTATCAGAGCCAGCAAGGGAAAGAGTCTATGCAGTGAGTGTGCTAGCAAGACACAAGCTACAAGTCTGTATAATGTTATCACAAAAGCCACATCCCATCTACTTTGCTGTATCCTGTTGGTCAGAAGCAAGTCTTACCTACACAAAAGGGGAAGGAATTACACAGGGGTGTGGCCACCAGCAGATGAATAATTGGGGGCCATCCTAGAGTCTCTCCGCCATGTCCCTGAGTCGGTGTCAGCAAGCATGCCAGCGTCCCTAGAAGTGCTAAAATCTCTAATGTGGAGAAACACTATCATCTTCACCAACCTGAGAGCTTCCCCTCAATGTGATCCGAATAGCCATCCAGGTGAAAAGAAAGAGCCCCTTCCACACCAGCTTTCCCTTGAACTGACCACAAACGCGCCCAAGGCACAGCCTATGCCTATCATGCTCAGGGATGTACCCTCAGCAGCGAGCGCATCCCCACTCAGTACACAGCAAGTGCACAACATGGCATTTGAATGAATGTGTAAAGGGGCTTGCAGGTTTCTGCCTGGGAAATCTTCCTTCTGCTTCCCCAACATATTTCTCCTCTGCTCAAAATTCCCATGTGAGCCCCAGACAAGCTGTGCCCCCAAAATCAGTGCCCATCCTTGGGCTCCAAGCTCCCTCCCTTCCATTTGGTGGCAGCCTTGAGTGAGGGGATTCCATCTGGTGCCCCCAGAATAGGCAGGCATCTTCAGGACCCGCAAGTTCTTCATGTGAGTGCTGGGATCAACCCATACTTAAGGTGATGGATACTCCAAATACCCTGACTTTATCATTACTCTTTCTATGCATGTAACAAAATATCACATGTACCCCCAAAATATGTAGAATGTTATGTATCAACAAAGAGAGAGAGGGTCGGGTGCATTGTGGTTCACTGTAATCCCAGCACTTTGAAAGGCCGAGGCAGGAAGCTCGCTTGAGCCCAGGAGTTTGAAACCAGCCTGGGCAACATAGTGAAGCCCTGTCTCTACAGAAAATATGAAAGTTAGCTGGGCGTAGTGGCTCATGCCTGCAGTCCCAGCTACTCAGAGGCTGAGGCCAGAGGACTGATTGAACAGTAAGCTATGATCATGCCACTATACTCCAGCCTGAGTGACAGAATAAGACCCTGTATCAAAAAGGGAGAGAGAGAGAAAGAGGCTTGAGAGGGAGGAAAGAGAGGAAAAGAAGCAGACACCAAAAGAGTTGAAAGTGAAAAATACAAGGGTTAGTCATACTGGAGTGAGATTGACACCTAAAAAAAAAAAAAAGAAGGCCAGGTGTGGTGGCTCACACCTATAATCCCAGCAATTTAGGAGGCCGAGGCGGGGGATCACGAGGTCAAGAGATCGAGGCCATCCTGGCCAACACAGTGAAATCACATCTCTACTAAAATTACAAAAATTAGCTGGGCATGGTGGTGGGCACCTGTAGTCCCAGCTACTCAGGAGACTGAAGCAGGAGAATTGCTTGAACCGGGAAGGTGAAGGTTGCAGTGAGCTGAGATGGCGCCACTGCACTCCAGCCTGGCCACAGAGCGAGACTCCATCTTAAAAAAAGAAGAGAAAAGAAAAGAAAAAAATGGGCCCAGGATTCACATTTGGGGCACAAAGGTGTCAGCTAACAGGTGAGTCTGAAATGTCAGTGTCCTTCCTACTAACCACCACTGTCTCTGAACTTCTCCACACTGCCCACCCATGCACACCCCCCTGGAGGCACTGGGGGCAATTTGGAGCTTTTATAGAATCTGTGGATCTCATGGCTGGACAGTCCGAGGATGTCTCAGCAGATCTATTTCAGAGCAAGACCCTAAGGCAGGGTTTCCTATCTAGCTGGTGGCCTCCTCCCTCCTCTGCCCTTCTCCCCAGCAATTCATGCATCAGAGTTTTCACTCTACTTCGTCCACTGAATAAAAGCTCACAAAGTGGGGAATCCACTGGGTTGGTAAGCATCCTCTTTCTTTCTTTCTTTCTTTCTTTCTTCTTTCTCTTTCTTTCTTTTTTTTGAGATGGAATCTTGCTCTGTTGCTCAGGCTGCAGTGCAATGGCATGATCTCGGCTCACTGCAACCTCAGCCTACTCGGTTCAAGCAATTCTCCTGCCTCAGCCTTCAGAGTAGTTGGGATTACAGGCACTCACCGCTATGCCCAGCTAATCTTTATATTTTTAGTAGAGACGGGGTTTCACCATGTTGGCCAGGCTGGTCTCAAACTCCACCTTGGCCTCCGAAAGTGCTGGGATGACAGGCATGAGCCACCATGCCCGGCAGCATCCTCTTTCTAAGTCACCCACCCACGAGTATGAATTTGTTTACCCAGATTGCTTTGCTCCATTGTAGCTGATTTCAGCCCAGTTGTGAGCCTGGAGCACCTGGAGGAATCAGACGCAGGTGGGATCTCAAAGATGGAGAGGGTGGGAAAGGAGCAAAAGAAAGAGAAGGGGTGCAGAAAGGGAGGGACACAGATTCCAGAGACACACCGGGCCTGTCTGAAGTTTGCCTCCCCCGGGAAGGAAGGCAGCATTCTTCGATGCTCTCTCCCTCCTCCCCCATGTATTGCGCACATCTTCTTCCCAGACTCAGCCCAGTTGCCATGAAAAGCAAGCCCGAAGTCCCATAGGCTAGTCAGATGCCCAAGAACCCCACACAGTGACACTTACATGGGGAACTGTGTCCTGAGTCCAAACAACCCACCCCCCAGTGTGCTGTGGATAAGCAGTGACCACAACCAGTACCAGCTATCCCTGAGTGGGGGAGCTGCCCTCTGAGAACCCCAGCTGCACGCCCCACTGCAACAAATCAGGCCACGTGGGGCTCCCTCACATCTGTCCCATGTTGCGTTACACGCACTTTTAACCAACGTTGTCAAAATGCTTGGCTTGTAAATTTCAATGTGGGCCCTTCTCCATTCTTAAGAAATAAGCCTCTGATTGGGCGACAGAGCAAAACTCCATCTCAGAAACAAACAAAAAAAAAAATAAAAAGAGGCCGGGAGCGGTGGCTCACGCCTGTAATCCCAGCACTTTGGGAGGCCGAGGCGGGTGGATCACGAGGTCAAGAGATCGAGACCATTCTGGTCACATGTGAAACCCCGTCTCTACCAAAAATACAAAAAATTAGCTGGGCATGGTGGCGCATGCCTGTAATCCCAGCTACTCAGGAGGCTGAGGCAGGAGAATTGCTTGAACCCAGGAGGCGGATGTTGCGGTGAGCCGAGATGGTGCCATTGCACTCCAGCCTGGGTAACAAGAGCGAAATTCCATCTCAAAAAAATAAATAAATAAATAAAAGAAAAAAGAAAAAGAAAAGAAATAAGCCTCAGGGTCGTTCTCCTCTCTCTCTCTCTCTCTCTCTCTGCAGGTCCACGCCCATGGCACCCCCCATGGCACAAGGTTACAATGGAAACCTCCTCAGCTGGAACAGTCTCAGAACGTGGCTGGGGCAGCGACAATCTTATCAGGAGCTTTTGTGTTTGGGATCAGGGGAGTGGGTGACAGGCCGATAAGGCAGGGACCAAGCTGTATATAAGGGCGGCTTCTGCTGCTGCTCTGTACCTTCCTCCCGTCTTGCCTTCTCCGACAAGTTGGGACCCGGCTAGAACCATGAAGTGGCTGCTGCTGCTCAGTCTGGTGGCGCTCTCCGAGTGCATCTACAAGTGAGTCCAGGTGGCGTGGTGTGAAGACAACCACCTCCCACGTTGCCTTTCTTTCCTCCCCTGTCTCCTTCTTCCCTTTTTTTCCTCTCTTCAGCTGTCTCCATCACCATTTTCTGCCTCTCTCTCTGCCCCTTTGGGAGGCCATCCTGCAGACGTGGCTAAGACTAGCGGTTCCCAGCTCCACCCCTAGTCAGCTTAACTTCTCTGCATTATTGGGCAGAAATGGGAGTTTCTCTCTTCCTTCCTTCTTCCTCTCTTAGACCAGCTTCCCTTCTGGGGCTGCCACAGCACCCGCTGAGCAGAATCGTTGCCTAATTCTTCTTCCTCCTCCAAACCACAGGGTCCCCCTCATCAAAAAGAAGTCCTTGAGGAAGAACCTGGTTGAGCATGGCCTACTAAAGGACTTCCTGAAGAAGAACACCTTCAACCCAGCCAGCAAGTACTTCCCCCAGGGGGAGGCCGCCACCTTGATAGATGACCAGCCCCTGGTGAACTACCTGGATGTGAGTGTGTGGGCGAGCGGCAGGGCCAGCTCTGAGGACTTGGCTGGCAGGAAAGGGGGTGTCGCAGGGGTCTCAGAGGACTGGCCAGGGCTCTGAGGCTCTAGGCAGTGACCCAGGGGCTGCTCCTTAGATGTCAGTGACCCAGAGCAGGCAGGAAAACTCATGGTCAGAGCTGTGACTCTTTTGTTCATTCATCTATTCATTCATTCACTCACTCGTTCATGCAATGTTCACTTCTTCTGAGCGCCTTTTACATGTCAGGGCCTGTGCTGGGCTCAGGGGGAAACAGCAGTGAGCAAAGTCACAGCCTAGGAGACAAAGACAGTCATCAAGGAGCCTCGCAAAACCATGAAAAGAACAGGGAGCAGGAGCACTCCAGAGTGAAGGTGTCACACCGTGAGAGTGTGCCACTTGGGCAGCCTCCTTGGAGCCATGCAGGAAGAGGGCAAGAGAGAACTCCACATACCCTTTTCACTTGTGCCAAACCCTGTAGCCGGCGGGAGCACAGTGCGTTTGAAGGAGAGCCGAAAGGGAGGGAGGAAGGGAGCTGCAGCCTGTGACCCGAGGAGCCGAGGGCAGGAACCGAGGGGTGAAGCCGAGGGGTGGACAGAGAGAGGCTGTATGCTAACTGCCACGTAAACAAGGAGTTGACAAGATCAGATCTGAGTTTCAGAAAGATCACTCTGACTTTATCACTTGAGACTCCACAGCAAATGCCCCGCCCTCTCACAGGTATTGCATGTCCTCTCTGCCTGGCACAGGGTGGAGGGAGCAAAGCCGTGGTGCCTGTGGTTCAGAGCTTGGCCTCTGCCATCCAGCAGACCTGATGCAGATGCGGGTTCTAGTGCCTCTAAGCCATGCGACCTTGGGCAAGCCATTTAAATACTCTGAGCCTGTTTCTTGGTCTAGAAAACAGAACCACTAATATCTACCATCAGAGGCTGTTGCCGGGAATTCACACAATCGTGTTTTCTTGAGTGCTTGGCATGGGGTCCGGAAGGCCCTTGGTAAGAGGTTTAATTAGTCCATGTATTTAGTTAACAAATATTTCACAACTACTGGCACCTCTCTATGTGCCAGAGGCTATGCAAGTTGCCAAAATGATTGTGAATAAGCAAAGCTCCTAGAGCTTATATTCTAAAGCGATGAAAAATAAACAAGCATGTAAGATAATTCCAGGTAATGATGAGGACTGTGACTAATTAATTAATTGGCGTATGGGGGAAAAGAAGATAGGGAGGGGACAAATTTAGATAAAGTGGTCACAGAAGGCCTGTTGGCAGAGGGGACATTTGACTAGAGATCTGAATGAATGATCTTTAAAAAAAAAATGGATCAGTCAAGGAAAGATCTAGAATAAACATTTTCCTAGCACAAGGAATAGCCAGTGCAAAGGCCCTGAGGCAGGAGTGACTGGTCATCACCAAAGACCAGCAAGCAGACCAGTGTGGCTGGAACAGAGCTGGCAAGGGGGAAAATGCTCCCGCTAAGAAGAAAAATATTGGTTGGTTGGCCGAGGTAGGTAGATCACTTGAGGTCAGGAGTTCAGGACCAGCCTGGCAACATGGCGAAACCCTGTCTCTACCAAAAAAACAAAAATTTGCCAGGTGTGATGGTGCACACCTGTAATCCCAGTTACTTGGGAGGCTGAGGCAGGAGAATGGCTGGAACCCAGGAGGCGGAGGCTGCAGTAAGCTGAGATCACGCCATTGCACTCCAGCCTAGACAACAGAGCATGACTTGGCTCAAAAAAAAAAAAGAATAAAAATGTTGACAATGCCCTTCCTTGCAAACTGCCGTACACATCTAGATGTAGAAATAAGAAATCTGAATGGGTTTCCATCTTTAGGTGGCTTGCTTAGCTTCCGATAAACAACTTAAGACACAAGCGCTTAAGCTGTCACGCCCGGTGCTACAAGGTTCCACCCCCATCCTCTGAGAACATGCGCTCTAAGGATGGGAAGACTGTGACAGACAAGACAATGGCGGAAGAGGGAACAGCAGATTGTTAAGTGCTTGTGGTGCTTAGGAGAGAGGAGAGGGTAAATTGGGGGAGCAATCGGGGAAGACGTCAAGGAGGAAGGGACACGGGCTGGGCTTTGAAGGATGAAGGCAGTGACTGGGAAGAGAAAGACAAGAACTGTGAAGGGAAAGCTGGAGAGGTGGACTGAGGGGATGACCCAGGGACAGCCCCTAGGGAGGCCCTGACAGAGGCCCTGGTCCGTGAACTGCGCTGTCCTGGCCTCGGCAGTTGGAGTACTTCGGCACCATCGGCATCGGAACCCCCACCCAGGACTTCACCGTCATCTTTGACACCGGCTCCTCCAACCTGTGGGTGCCCTCCGTCTACTGCTCCAGTGCTGCCTGCAGTAAGTGCCCAGCCCGCCCTGCCCCGCCCTTGCTCCCCAGCACCAGCTGAACCTGGGGAACCCTGGACACCCACGGGCTTCAGGCAGCTCCCACCCCAAGCCTGCTGGAGCCACGCACAGGCATTTATTGAGCACCTACTACTTGCCGATCACTGGCCTCTGGTGCTCCAGGGTGTCAAGAGATGAGTGATATGATCCCTGCGGTCAAGGACTTCACAGTCTGAGGGCAGAGGGAAGCTCTCCTGAATACCGCCTGGGAAAGGCCGTGTAGGGGGCCCAAAGCAAGACAGGGCCAAAGGACCGCAGAATAGCCCACCAGGAAAGAGTCCAGTGTGAGAAATGGCTCCAAAGCCTGGCTAGGACAGGCTAGAGGTGAATGCTGAGTTCATAAAAAAAAAAAAAAAAAACTAGAACTGCGGTGGCTCAGGCCAGTTGTCCTGGTGATAAGGAGGCGAGGCTAGGCATTGGAGACCAGCCTGGGGAACAGAGAAACCCTTCATCCATTTAAAAAAAAAAGAATTGTGGCTAGGTACGGTGTAATCCCAACACTTTGGGAGGCTGAGGCGGGCAGGTTGCCTGAGGTTGGGAGTTTGAGATCAGCCTGACCGAAATGGAGAAACCCTGTCTCTACTAAAAATACAAAATTAGCCAGGCGTAGTGGCGAATGCCTGTAATCCCAGCTACCCGGGAGGCTGAGGCAGGAGAATCACTTGAGCCGGGGAGTTGGAGGTTGTGGTGAGCCAAGATCACACCATTGCACTCCAGCCTGGGCAACAAGAGTGAAACTCCATCCCAAAAAAAAAAAAAAAAATCGTTGGTTTGCTAATGAAACAGTTTGTCTTTAGAAGTCAAGAACAATGTGCGTTGAAGTTTCCTTCCTATTCTAGTGTTTTAACATGAGTTTTAATTAAGAGGACGTGCCTATGGCATCGTCCACACCATAACAGGAGCACTGGCCAGGGGATGGGGGGTGAAGGTGCTGGTCACTGGGCAGCCATGGGCCTACTACGCTCAATATTGGCCTGGGGGGTCCCCCGGAGGCCCTTGGGATTGGCTGGGACCTGCCATCAGTGATTAGTCCCAGCAGTTCAACAAGACAGGACAGAAGCTGGGGTCTCTTGGGCTCCAAGGGTGTAGGGGAAAGGTCACTGCTCCCCTCTGCAGCCCCTCCCAGGGCCAGGGCACCCATCTCGGAAAGACATCCCAGCCATGACCCTCACCCAGCTCTCGGAGACTGATAATCACCTCTTGCCCTTGCAGCCAACCACAACCGCTTCAACCCTGAGGATTCCTCCACCTACGAGGCCACCAGCCAGACACTCTCCATCACCTATGGCACCGGCAGCATGACAGGCATCCTCGGATACGACACTGTCCAGGTGGGCACCCGCAGGTTGCCGCTGCATCCCACCGTCAGACACCCCCAAATAAGCTTATTCCAGCAAGATGAGTCTCGGTGATCACAAAAGTAACCTGATGTAGCGGGGGCACGGTGGGGGAGAAGCAGCCGAGATGTAGCAGACATTGCTAGCTGGGGTGGCAGTGAGTAAAAGAGTGGGGTGCCTGGAGCCAGAAGCCACCCAAGCAGAATGTTATGGAGGGGTGGGAGATAGTAAAGGCTCAGTTCTCTAGCACCTCCTCCTCTTTCTCCTTCCCCTGACCTGCAGCCCCGCTAAGTCACGAAATCTCCGCAAGCCCTTTCTGCTACTTTTGGGGCATGGCAGGAGTCAAAGGCCCTGATTTGCCTGGGGTCTGCTTTGCATTTGCTCATCAGAAACACAAACACACAGTGACCGTCTGTTCTCCAGCAAAATCTCACACTGAGTCACAGACTGTGGCCATCTGGAGCTCAGCTGCCATGGTTACCTGCAGCGGAGGAACAAGCATTCCAGGAGACAGTCCCTCTCCCCTCCTTCCAGCCTGATATCCTGGAAGCCAAGTCCTGCACGAGATGAACCAGGGTGGCTCTGGGCCCGAGGGTGGCACTCAGAGCTCAGTGAACATGAGCTGATGGTGACCAGCATCTCGGTTCCCCCACTCAGGTTGGAGGCATCTCTGACACCAATCAGATCTTCGGCCTGAGCGAGACCGAGCCTGGCTCCTTCCTGTATTACGCTCCCTTCGACGGCATCCTGGGGCTGGCCTACCCCAGCATTTCCTCCTCCGGGGCCACACCCGTCTTCGACAACATTTGGAGCCAGGGCCTGGTTTCCCAGGACCTCTTTGCTGTCTACCTGAGCGCGTAAGTTGGATAGAGAGGGGCCTCCTCCCACCTTCCCCTCCAGAGGTCACAGTGTTCCGGCCCAGCCAGGAGCTGTCCAAGGCTGCTGGTATGGAGAGGGTCTTGGGAAGCAGGGGATTTGCAAAGTCAGTGTCTGATGCTGGAGAAATGTGTCTTTGGAAAGTAACAGTGCCAAGTCTCTCTCTGACGGACCATGTGCACTCTATCTTATTTTAGCAGCGTCTCTGTCCCCTTGATGTGCACAACTCAAATGTCATTAGCCATTTGCCCCCCAGTGCCAGTTCCGTCATCCTTGGCCCCCAAAGATGCCATTTAAAGTGAATACACTCAGTGTGGCTCACGCCTGTAATCCCAGCACTTTGAGAGGCTGAGGTGGGAGGATCACCTGAGGTCAAGTCCAGCCCGGCCAACATGGCAAAATCCTGTCTCTACTAAAAAATACAAAAATTAGCGAGGCATGGTGGCAGGCACTTGTAATCCCAGCTACTTGGGAGGCTGAGGCAAGGAGAATCGCTTGAGCCTGGGAGGCAGAGGTTGCAGTGAGCCGAGATTACACCACTGCACTCCAGCCTGGGCAACAGAGTGAGACTCCATCTCAAAATAAATAAATAAAATAAAGTGAATACACTTAAAACAGACCAAAATTCCATAGCACAAAAATGCAAAGATTTGATCAAGACATATCGTGAATTTTTAAATCATGAAAGCAAGTTTCTTTTATGATTTAACAAAATCTTTGTTCCAGTTGTGACTATTGGTTAATTCTAGGAATGAACAAAGAATAAATGAACAAACACACAAATGAACAAAGAACACATCCCATGTCAGTTCTGGCTGAGTAGAGTTTTATGCAAGAATATCTGAGGGCGTCATCAACTTTCATAAGACACTCAGCTTTCCTCTAACAATCACATACGTCCTCCTCTTTTGAAAGGGTTCACAAGGGTTTGCCATCATTCACATGTTTCCTCGGTGGGTAACTGTGCGTCTAGGTCCTCACTGTATTGCATTGCACTGTGAGATGTTTGCAGCAAAGGTGGGGTGGGTTCAGTGAGCGGGGTCATGTTTTATAAATGGCTAGTTCTCGGATGATTAATTTCTTGTTGCCATCTACATTTGCTTCCACATCTAACCTGAAACTGCAGAGATTTCAAAAATGAATACTGCGATAACAAGGACCCCTGCAATTTACAACAGGAAGGCTCTTTGTCATTTATTCCTCTTGGCCAGTTAATGTTCAAGGTGGCTTTTAAACATAATCTGCCTTAAATATTTTGGCAGGGCACAATGGTTCACGCCTGTAATGCCAGCACTTTGGGAGGCCAAGGCAGGCAGATCACAAGGTCAAGAGATCGAGACCATCTTGGCCAACATGGTGAAACCCCATCTCTACTAAAAATACAAAAATGAGCCTGGTGTGGTGCCATGTGCCTGTAATCCCAGCTACTCGGGAGGCCTGAGGCAAGAGAATCGCTTGAACCCAGGAGGCAGAGGTTGCAGTGAGCCAAGATCGCACCACTGCACTCCAGCCTGGTGACAAAGCGAGACTCTGTCTTAAAAAAAAAAAAAAAAAAAAAAATTTTCATGTGGGGCCATTGTATCTCTTCAGCTAGCTTGGAGTTTCTCAGTCTGGGCACTATTCACATTGCAGACCAGCGTAAGTCCTTGCCGCCAGGGGCTGTTCCATGCATTAAGGACATTTGGCAGCATCCCCAGCCTCTACCCATTTGATGCCAGTAGCATCCCCTACCCCCACCCAGTCATGACAATCCGAAATGTCTCCAGACGTTCCCCTGGGGACAAAACTGCTCCCAGCCAAGAACCAGTGATCTTCACCATCAAGTCCTTAAGAGCTGACACTGTCACACATATTCACTTCCCGGGGATCCCCATGGCAACTAGAGTGAGCACCATGGTGGAAACCACACACTTTGGAACCCAAGAGATCCGCGTTCTTCCAAACTTAGTTCCACCACTCCTCAGCTGCGTGATCTTGGGCAGGTGGTCTCACCTCTCTCTGGCTCAGGGTCCTCCTGGTAAGTGGAAATAACAGTGGCAGTGCCCACTGCATGGGCCCTGGCCTAAGAGGAAATGAAACCATGTTTGTCACACCCCAGCACAGCCCTGGCAAGTGTCCAGTCAAGGGTAACTCTGAGGATGCAACAGCACATGTTGAGACGAATGAATGAACAAAAGAATTCATATCTTCTCCCCTCACTTTCCATAGCAATGACGAGAGCGGCAGCGTGGTGATGTTTGGTGGCGTCGACTCCTCTTACTACACCGGCAGTTTGAACTGGGTGCCTGTTTCTGTTGAGGGTTACTGGCAGATCACTGTGGACAGGTGAGACCACCATGGATGGGCAGCATCCAGGCCTGGGCCCCAAATCCCATCTCCTTATGGATTCATAGCTAACCAGATTCCCAGAATCCCCCCAGAAACAGCTGGCACAGGGGAACCCACTCCAGGGGGAAGGTGGAAGTTAGCCAAGCCAGAGAGACCCCTAGAAAGACACTTCCCGGGAGGAGGAGGGCAGGGCTATCTGGGAAACCGAGCCTCTGCAAGGGTGAGACAGCCACTGTCCTCGTAGTCACAGAGGCAGGACAATCCACCAGCGTCCCTGGGGAGAGCAGGGGGACCCTCCTGTCTGCACAGCTCACAATTTAAGGAGCCTGTGAACCAGCACATGCTCCTCCCACTTGAGGAAAAATGCCACCTTCAATCTAGAAGGAGGGCAAAATGGCTAAGAAATTGTGTGGTCATTTCGTCCCATCCTGCCCTTCGGGGCCTCCCCAGTCCCCCTTCCAGCCTCATTTCCACACTGTTCTTGCCCCAGCTCGCTAGCCAATTGTGCGGGTTTTCCCAAGAGTGAACAATTTCCCGGGACAAAGACTTTCCGTACTAAAACTGGGACCATCCCAGGCAAACCAGGACACACTGGTCACCTCATGTTTGCCCAGCCATGCTAGAATTTCACCTGTTATGTATGAAATTTTTCTTTTTAGTACTGCAAAGAAAAATTGGTACTGGGACAAAGGATCTCTCAGCAAAGCAATTCTTTTTACTTCCTGCAGAAAGGGTACTCCTGCCAGCAATCTTGCCATGGGAGTACAAGAAAGGAAAGCAGACATATTTGTTTCTTATGCATTTGGGGTTAACTGCTGTGTCTGATCTCTATTGGCTGGAGCCAGACCTCTCAATCTAAGCTAAACCCCGATTGGCTAATAACTTGAAACTTTTCTAAACAGGTAAAAGCAATGCAGAGCAAAAAACAAGGAAGTCAAAATAAGGAAGAGGCATAGGGTGAGCTGGGACACGCCTGTGAGCACGTCCAGCACAGATATCTTGGTTAAAGTACAAGGACATAGAATGTACTACGTGCCCGTAAGCACATCTAATGGTTACATAGGATAGGGCCTCTAGCAAAAAGGCAAGAAGGCTTTTGAAGAAAGTGTTTAAAACAAACTATTATTTCTAACACTTATGAATTTTTCTTATACAAGAAAGGAAACTTTGAAGAGGAACTTTTCTACTTCCTACAACCGGTTCCTCCAACTCCTGCCCCAGCCCTCTCGTCTCCATCCCTCCCCAAATGCTGTCCCCTCTGCCCATGATGTCCACCTTCTCTCTTCACCTGCCTGGAAACCCTGGGTGTCTGCTCCCCTGGCTGCTCCCCTCCATCGCCTCTCACCCTGGACCCTGTTTCTGTTCCCTGCCGCCTGCCTGGCTCATCATCCTGCCCTTCTGCCAACATAACTCATCTTGCCAGCTAGGCCGGGCGCTCCCTGCAGCCTGGAACTGTGAGGCTGTCTTGTTTAGCTTTGCATTTCCCATGTCTGGCACAGAGGAGGCACTTGGGAAGTATTTGTTGGGTAAATCGATGCAGGATGAATGAGTTCACGAATGAGAGGAACAGAAATTTCCCGCATTGGCCAATGGCTGGGTTGGGAAGGAACGTCTGGGGTCACCTGGTTCCTCCTTGGGGAGACGTACCCCAGAGGGTTCAGGGGCCTTCACGTGCATCTTGCCCTCAGCATCACCATGAATGGAGAGGCCATCGCCTGCGCCGACGGCTGCCAGGCCATTGTCGACACCGGCACCTCTCTGCTGTCTGGCCCAACCAGCCCCATCGCCAACATCCAGAGCTACATCGGAGCCAGTGAGAACTCAGATGGCGAGGTGAGTCCAGCCCCAACTGCTCTGTTCTACACTAAAGTAGTGGGTGTGACAGGCAGAAGGGACGAAAACCCTTCTAACTTTCCACACCCTCCCTCTTTCCAGATGGTGGTCAGCTGCTCAGCCATCAGCAGCCTGCCTGACATCGTCTTCACCATCAATGGCAACCAGTACCCTGTGCCAGCCAGTGCCTACATCCTGCAGGTGAGGGGGCTCTGGAACACCCACTAGAAGGGCCCACACAGAATGTGGCCACAGAGTTCCCCTCTGCAGAGGGAAAATGCACTTCCACGAGCTGAAGTCAAGAGGCAGAGGCAGACTACCATCTGCCCTACACACCTCCAGAGAAAAAGAATGTATTAAAAACAAATGCAGGAATAAGAATTTGGATATAGCCCCCTAAGGGAACAAGTGAAGCAAAGGTTATTGGAGTGAAAAGATTTGGACCCCTGGGTCCAAGTCCTGGGTCTGAATTACTACCCCAGTGATTCTGAGCACGCTACAACTCATCTCAGCCTCGTTTTCTCATCTAAAAAGTAGAGAGGGCAGCTTTCCCCACCCTCAGAGCAAGGTTGGGTTAACCAAGTGAAACTGATCACATCAGAGATAGCAAGGGTTGGGCAAATGGAAAGCCTAATTTCCGTAGGCTGGGGCTTCTGACACTCCTACCGTCTCTACCAAGGAGCAAATCTTTAGCTATACGAACCACAAGAAAACTCCTTGCCGTCTATTATTATATGTCAGGTGGAAAACTAACTTTGCCAGTGAATTGATGTGATTCAACAAGAAGCACTGAGGCCTGGGCCCCCCGGTGATTCTGATCACAGTAGGAGAGGGTGAGGCCTGAGCCATGGAGTGGGAGCTGTGGGGGTGATTCTCCCCTGTGGGAGCTCCCCAGGTGATTCTAATATGCAGCCAAGGTTGCAGCCCAGTGACCTAGTGAGGCAAAAGGGATAAAGGCTCATCCCAATTGCCCCTGGATGGGATCAGAACAATAATGTTTCTCAAACCCTGCTGTGTCAGCAGGGTTTTCAGACTCCTTCCTAGCAGCTGAATTCTCCCCAAGCCCCTTAACTCTGAGGATGTCAGGGTCTGGGTGCCTGCCAGAAACACTAGATAATGTCCAGTAATCCGTGGAAAGCAATCGTGCTGTGAACAGCTTCTACAGGCGGACTCCAGGCCAAGGACAGCTGAGTCCCTGGACACTGAGCCAGGAAGCTCCTCCTTGCACGTACCTTGCAGCTGGACCAGGGTGCCCTGAGTGTTTATCACCCAGCGCCTGGCACTGCTGCATCGGTGTCCCAGCTCCACTTTTATTCTCCTTTTCTCCAGGAGGACCAGAGCTGCACCAGTGGCTTCGAGGGCATGAACATCCCCACCTCCTACGGAGAGCTTTGGATCCTGGGTGATGTCTTCATCCGCCAGTACTTTACCGTCTTCGACAGGGCAAATAATCAGGTCGGCCTGGCTCCCGTGGCTTAAGCCTAAGTCTTTCCAGCCACTTCCCAGGAAGATCTGGCCTCCGTCCTGTGCCCACTTTAGATGTATATAATTAATTCTCCTGACTGTCCTTCCCAGGGGAATGTGGAGGTCTTGGCCCTGTTCCCTGTCCTACCAATAATGTAGAATAAAAACATAACCTCCTGAAACAGGTTTTTGGTGCTGCTTCTCTTTGCTGGTCTTTTTCCTTCACATCACGGAGGTTAGCACACCAGGGCAGGGATCAAAATGACCACATCCACTTGGATGGCACCCAACACAGCGACCCCAGTAGCGGACCCTTCATGATAGAGCCAGGAAGACAGAGGGGGGTCAGGGGGTCATGCTGGAAGCATCATGAAAAGACCTGGGGGCCAAATATGCTGGGCTTATTGTCTTCTCATAGAAGGGACACTGGGAGCTGAGACTGTGCATTGTACTCCAGCCTGGGTGACAGAGAGACTTCATCTAAAAAAAAAAAAAGCCAGGCACGGTGGCTCTTTGTAATCTCAGCACTTTGGGAGGCCGAGACAGGTAGATCAAGAAGTCAGGAGATCGAGACCAGCCTGGCTAACATGGTGAAACCCCGTCTCTAAAAATACAAAAAATTAGCTGGGCGTGGTGGCACATGCCTGTAGTCCCAGCTACTCAGGAGGCTGAGGCAGGAGAATCGCTTGAACTCAGAAGGCAGAGGTTGCAGTGAGCCGAGATAGTGCCATTGCACTCCAGCTTGGACGACAGAGCAAGACTCCATCTCAAAAAAAAAATAGAGATCATGAGGAAAGGAAAGTGATCAGGAGAGTCAGGAGAGGTGGCCACTAATGGTGATGTCCCTAAGTAGACAGGACAAGGCAGTGTTGTCGCAAGACATGGACAGGACAAGGGGAAGAGGCTGACGTCCCACAGTCTTCCAGGATGCCCTTGTGATTCTCTGGCTGACCGAGACTAACAGTTCATCTCCCCAAGATCCCAGGCACAAGACACCGAACCCATCAGTAACTAAAGAGGATGGTGTTCCACTTCCCTGAACAGGGGTTGTGAGACAGAGAATTAAGCATGTTCATTAGCATATATGCCCCAGAAAGGCAAAGCGGAAATGGAGCAGTTTCTCAAGAGTGGGCTTGGTAGCAAAATATTCAATGGAAAACACAATTTCACAATAAGTATAGAACATGGTACGTTCTAGGCCCTTCCTCAGGGTTCACCAGCTACAGTTCCCAATCAAAGGCTCTGAGAAGTCCTGCTGCAAAGTGATCTGTTTCATTTTAACTCAGCAGAGCTTGATCTCAGACTCTCTCTTGTTAGTAAATCTATTACAGCCCTGGGCTCCTCGGCATGCATGCTGGGAAAATTCCCATAGCTCCTGCTTCTGGTGACAGCTGACCCAGGCCGTCTGCTGAAGACACAGGCCCAGAGGGTAAAGCTGGACTCTAGGAAGGGTGGGGGTAAGCTCCAACACCCAGTGCCCCAGGCCTCCCCAGGGTCAGTCTCATGCTCCGAAGCCCATTTTCCATAGCTGAATTATCTTTATGACACACACATTTCATCTCATCCCTCCCTTGTTTAAAGCTCTTAATGCCTTCTTGCCATTGCCCTTGGAATGAAACAGCAAATCTTTGGCATAGCTTCCAGGTCCTGTGTGCTCCTTTCCCTCCGAACCTTCCCTGCTTCACTCTGATCCCGTTACCCTGAGCTCCCCCAACACTGGCCTCCCACGGCCACAGGAGCCCAAGCGCTTTCCCACCTCCAGACTTTGCACGTGCTATTTATTCCCTTTGCCTGGGTTGCTTTTCCCTCTTTCTTGACTTGCTAACACCTGGCATCTGCAGACTTGGCTTAAATGTCACTTCCCAGCTGGGTGCAGTGGCTCACGCCTGTAATCCCAACACTTTGGGAGGCTGAGGTGGGCAGATTACCTGAGGTCAAGAGTTCAAGACCGGCCTGGCCAACATGGTGAAACCCTGAATCTACTAAAAAAAAAAAAAAAATACAAAAAATTAGCTGGGCGTGGTGGTGGGCACCTGTAATCTCAGCTACTTGGGAGGCTGAGGCAGGAGAATCACTTGAACCCGGGAGGCAGAGATTGCAGTGAGCCGAGATCGTGGCATTGCATTCCAGCCTGGGCAATGAGAGCAAAACTCCATCTCAAAATAAATAAATAAATAAAGTAACTTCCCGGTAAAAGTGATCAGCCCGCCCTGACCACTCTCTCATAGAGCCTGGGCCCCTTTTCCCTCATGGCACTTGGCACTACCTGTAACCATGCATTTAAGTGTTTAGGATTCACAAAGGCAGGGACGGTGATCATTTTGTTTACGGTTGAAGCCTGAGCAAGAGCAGGGCTTGGCACGTAGTAGGTGCTCAGTAAATATTTGCTAAATGAGTGATTAGAGATGACTTTTTAAAAGAAAACAACTGACATAGGCTGAGAGGATGAGAGCGCGGATCTGGTTTGATGAGGCCACGTGTGCAGCAACAGGCGCGTCAGCTCCCACCCCCACCAGCATTCTCTCCTCGTCATATTTTGTCTGGGATAAGCAGGTGGATTTCTCAAGTTTCTAGGAAGGAATTTCACCCTGTCCTGGCTCCTCTGCTGGATTTGTTTTTCTGATACTTCCCATGTACCTACTTTGAAGCTGGGCAGTGTGCTAGGCTCTGGGGAGACGGGCAGGTCTTCCTGGATCCTATCTGCTCTCCTCACCTGGCCCCATCCTTCCTTCCTTCCTTCCTCCCCCATCTCAACCCCAGCAGCAGCTGCAGCTCAGCCTCTCTCTCCCGGCACTACTTCCCTTCCCACCCTGGGATTCCTGAACCCAGCCAGAATCTAAAGAGGTTCCTCATCAGACAGATCATTTGACCAACATATTTGTTTGGATCTTCTCCACTTGGCTTCACAACAGAAGATAAATTCACAATCCTTTTCTGCAGTCTCAGGCCTCTGATTCATACACGTTTCTCTAAGGGCCTTGCGGGTGTACACACAGTTCCTTCCATTCTTTTCACCCACACTCGTCCAGGAGTGTTATTTTAATCTCACAGGTTTCCTGCTTCATTCATCTTCACCTGTCCCAAATGATCACTCTCATACTTTGCTGGTGGAAGTGTAAATGGGCACCACCCCTAAGGAGCGTGATGTGCGGCTGCATCTATCAAAATTACAAATGCATACACTGGCCGGGCACAGTGGCTCATGCCTGTAATCCCAGCACTTTGGGAGGCCGAGGCAGGAGGATCACCTGAAGTCAGAAGTTTGAGACCAGCCTGGCCAACAGAGTAAAACCCTGTCTCTACTAAAAATACAAATTAGCCTGGTATGGTGGCGCATGTCTGTAATCCCAGCTACTCGGGAGGCAGAGGCAGCAGAATCACTTGAACCTGGGAGGCGGAGGTTGCAGTGAGCCAAGATCATGCCATGGCACTCCAGCCTGGGCAACAAGAGTGAAATTCTGTCTGAAAAAAAAAAAATGCATATGCCTTTTGGCTCAGTAACTTCCCTTCTGGGAATTTACCTTAAAGATACACTTGTACATGTGCAAAACGACGTAAGGACATGATTCTTTGTAGCATCATGTGAAAAAGCAAGATTTGAAATGACCCAAAAGTCCATCCACAACGGTGCTAAAGTGGAAAGATTTTTCTTTTCTTTTTTTTTTTTAAATGGAGTCTTGTTCTGTCACCAGGCTGGAGTGCAATGGCGCAATCTCAGCTCACTGCAACCTCTACCTCCTAGGTTCAAGCGATTCTCCTGCCTCAGCCTCTTGAGTAGCTGGGATTACAGATGCCTGCCACCACACCGGCTAATTTTTTATTTTTAGTAGAGACAGGGTTTCACCATGTTGGTCAGGCTGGTCTCGAACTCCTCACTTCGTGATCCACCTGCCTCGGCCTCCCAAAGTTCTGGGATTACAGGCGTGAGCCACTGTGCCCGGCCTCAGAAAGATGTTAAAAAGAGGGTAAGTTAAAAAACAAAACTGTTGCAGGACAGGGCCTAGACTATGCCATCTATAGACTGTAAAGAAGGAAAATAAAAAGATTTCTTGCATATGAATAAAGGAATTCAGGAAAGACACTCAAGAACCAGCAACCATGAAGAGGAGAATAGGGGAGTGGGGTAGAATTCCTCACTGAGTACAGTTTTACGTGTGTGGCGGGGAGAGGTAGGGTCTCACTCCGTCACCCAGGAGGGAGTGCAGTGGCACAATCACAGCTCACTGCAGCCTTGAACTCCCGGGTTCAAGGGATCCTCCCATCTCAGCCTCCCAGGTAGCCAGGACTACAGGTGCACATCATCAGCCCAACTAAATGTTTTTTTTGAGATAAAGTCTCACTCTGTTGCACAGGCTGGAGTACAATCATGCAATCTCAGCTCACTGCAACCTCTGCCTCCCAGGTTCAGGCAATTCTCCTGCCTCAGCCTCCCAAAGTGCTAGGATTACAGGTGTGTGCCAGCTCACCCTGCTAATTTTTGTGTTTTTAGTAGAGAGGGGTTTCATCTTGTTGGCTAAGCTGGTCTTAAACTTCTGACCTCAGGTGATCTGCCCGCCTCGGCATTCCAAAGTGCTGGGATTACATGTGTGAGCCACCGTGCCCGGCCCCAACTAATTTTTTAATTTTTATGTTTTGCAGAGACAGGGTCTCACTATGTTACCCAGGCTGGCCTCAAACTGGCCTCAAGCAATCCTCCCCGCTTTGGCCTCCCAAAGTGTTGGGATTACAGGCATGAGCCACCGCGCCCAGCCCATATTTTTATTTTTGGCGACATGAAGATAGTACACATTCAAAGTAAGTAAAATACAGCAATGTTGAACCTCTGAAAGTGTGTCCTACTTAGAAACCTACTGTGACCTGCCTTCTGGCCATGCATCTAATAACCTTCAAAATCAGGTCTCTTGAAACAGGTCTGACCATTCTGCCCTTTGGGAAGCCCCCAGGTGCAAGGGAAACTCAGGCCATAGAATGGGCTTCCAACACACTCACTCCCATTCTGTTCTGTTTCTTAGAAGCCTAAAAGTGGAATCCTAGCTCAGGGAAAATGCAGGGTGTCTCCATCCAGGAACAAACACCCCCTTGCTTGTGGGAGCCCAGGCTCCAGAGAGTTCAGAGCAGCTCATCCCATTAAAGGCACTGCACACCCCGCTGGGGGCTTCAGGTGAACTCCAGCCTCCTGGTGCACAGTGGTTTATCATGAGCAGAACACGTTCTTACATGGGCCAGTGAGAGCCCTGGTCCAGCCCTCCACCGATGGTTCCTGCACCTCTGCCCCAAGAGACTTCTGATGCCTGGGGACAAGTAGAAAGGCAGGCTCAGCCCTTGGACAAGGCCAGCTGGGTGTGCTAGAGAGCCAAGAGCCCAGGACAAGTCTCGACACGTGAAAGTTGGGAGACACTGGGCGCGGTGGCTCATGCCTGTAATCTCAGCGCATTGGGAGGCTGAGGCAGGAGGATCACAAGGTCAAGAGTTCCAGACCAGCCTAACCAACAGAGTGAAACCCTGTCTCTACAAAAAATACAAAAATTAGCTGGGCGTGGTGGCACACGCCTGTAATCCCAGCTACTCAGGAGGCTGAGGCAGGAGAATTGCTTGAACCCGGGAGGCAGAGGTTGCAGTGAGCTGAGATCGTCCCACTACACTCCAGCCTGGTGACAGAGCAAGTCTCCATCTCAAATAAATAAATAAATAAACAAACAGAAAGTTGGGGAACAACTACCAGAGCATCTTCACACCCTGGGGGGACAATCCTGAGGCAAGGCATGGCCTCCACAGTCTCCCAGAGGGTCCCTAGAAGGACAAAGTGCCAGTTGCCCATAGCTGTAACTGGCTCATCAGGCCCTTGATTGCTCTTTCCTTGACTCCCACCCGAATACCATCTATGGGTCTGCTTTAGCGAGAACCCAGACTACAGCAGTATTCACAGGGCCCCGTCCTAAACTGTGGGCCATCAGCTGTCTCTCCAAACTCTGGCAGGAGAACCACATCAAGTGAGATGCGAAGCAAAGGAAAAACACCTGGACTGGGAGTCGGAAGAATGAGGCTCTCCTCACATCCTGCCATCATAGTCTGTGCAGCCTGAGAACACTCTCCTAACTTCTCCGAGCCTCTGCTTCTCAGCTGTAATACTGGGTGGGAAATAGTCCAGTTAAGCATGTTTTTATACTTGAAAAAACTTGGGCAAAATGTTTACAACTGTCCCCCTGCCCCCTCCCACCTTTTTTCTTTTCTTTTTTTTTGAGACAGGGTCTTGTTTGGTCACCCAGGCTGTAGTGCAGTGGTTCGATCTCAGCTCACTGCAACCTCTGCTTCCTGGGTTCAAGCCATTCTCCAGCCTCAGCCTCCCTAGTAGCTGGGACAGTAGGCATCTGCCACCATGCCTGGCTAATTTTTGTATTTTTTGTAGGGATGGGCTTTCGCCATGTTGCCTAGGCTGGTCTCAAACTGCTGAGCTCAAAGCAATCCACCTGCCTCAGATCTCCAAAGTGCTGTGATTACAGGGGTGCGCCACTGTGCCCAGCTCTTTTTTTTTTTTTTTTTTTGAGACAGAGTCTCACTCTATCAGCCAGGCTGGAGTGCAGGGTGCGATCCCGGCTCACTGCAGCCTCCACCTTCTGTGTTCAAGCAATTCTCCTGCCTCAACCTCCCGAGTAGCTGGAACTATAGGCACGTGCCACCATGCCCAGCTAATTTTTGTATTTTTAGTAGAGATGGGGGTTTCACCATATTAGTCAGGCTGGTCTTGAACTCCTGACCTCATGATCCTCCTGCCTTGGCCTCCCAATGTGCTGGGATTACAGGCGTGAACCACCACGCCCAGCCTCCTTTTTTTTAACATTCAAAATGAACTTCATTGACCTGAGGCCTATTTGCAGACACAGGTGGCGGAAATCAAACTTAAATTGCATGCTAACTTATTGAGTAAAGGAATAGTGATGAGGAAATTGCTACTGATTTCTAGCCAGTACCATTTGACATGGACTTGTTTGAAAAGTTGCAGCGTGGGGGGCAATGAGCGCTCTACACTTTCATCCCGAAATCAGATCCCACATAGCATCACGAAGCTGGGTGGGCTGTAGCAAGCTTAGGGGCCACGGGGCCACAAGCACAAACCACTGAGACTTACAGAGGCATTATCACACGTCATTGTCACAACTCCAAAAGGTAGGCCTCTTATTATCCCCATTTTTCAAATAGGGAGCAGAGGCGGGTGCGATGGCTCATGCCTGTAATCCCGGGACATTGGGAGGCCGAGGCAGGTGGATCACCTGATATCAGGAGTTTGAGACCAGCCTGGCCAACATGGTGAACCCCTGTCTCTACTAAAAATACAAAAAATTAGCCTGGCATGGTGGTGGGCACCTGTAATCCCAGCTACTCGGAAGGCTGAGGCAGGAGAACTGTTTGAACCCGTCAAGGCTGCGGTAAGCCGAGACCTCGTCATTGCACTCCAGCGTGGGCAACAAGAGCGAAACTCCATCTCAAAAAAGAAACGGCTGGCCTGCCATTTCATCTCAGAGGTTCCTTCCCAGCAGCAAGTCCTCTCCATCATCTTTTCCCTTTTCACTATAGAAGCCCCCAGTGTCCGCATGGTATTCCATGGTGTACATACTACACAGCCATAAAAAAGAATGAGACCATGTCCTTTGCAGGGATATGAATAGAGCTGGAGGCCATTATCCTTAGCAGAGTAACCGGGGAAGAGAAAACCAAATACCGCATTTATAAGTGGGAGCTAAATGATGAGAACACACGGGCACACAGAGGTGAACAGCACACACTGAGGTATATGGAAGGGTGGAGAGAGAGACTCAGGAAAAATAACTAATGGGTACTAAGCTTAATCCCTGGGTGATGAAATAATCTGTACAACAAACCCCTGTGACATGAGTTTATATAACAAACCTGCACCTGTACCCCCGAACTTAAAAGTAAAAAAAATAAAATAAAATCATGATCTTGAGGAAAAAAACAAAAAGAAGTCTCCCATGTAAAAGGCAACCAAGTGCTTACGGGAGACCCTTCCACAACCCAGTCCCAATTTGGTGCCAGCTTTTCTCCCCAGCAGCGGGGTAAAGGCGCCTGTGGGCTTGGGTCCCGTTTCCCACCTTCCCACAGGTAGGCGGTGAATGGGCAGCGCAGCCTGGGGAACAGACAACCTTTAATTAGGAAACCTCAGGGAGGCAAACACCTGGCGGCACAGCCCCAGTGAGTGGACTCCCAGCCGGATGCAACTCTTCCTCCAGAACTTGGCAGCCCCGACCCTTAAAAGATGAGCCAGCCACGCAGTCCAGGGAGGATGCTGACACTTCCTCCATTCTCACAGTACATTCCAAACACTCCTTGGGAACAAGGTCACATCCAGCCTTGGGGGTCTTCCATCCTCACCAGGGCCCCTGCAGGAGGGAGCCCAGGCATCCCCACCAGGTTCACCCTTGGAGCCACATTGCACCCTCCCTGGGCCATGGGCAGTGTCCGCTCTCCAGAGTCTCCCAGACACAGTGACCTGCCTACATGGTGGACTCTTCCCCCTGAGAGGCCCCCACCGGGGGGTGCAGGGGGCCGGGGCGGGTGGTGGCTGCAAGGGCTGCAGAGAGTCTAGAGGCGGTGGGAGAAAGTGTGCGAGGCCTGAGGAGGGTGATGCGGGTCTTCGAGGGGCCAGGATCCATCATGGAAAGTGCTGAAGCTTCCATTAGGAGGGTGGCAAGTGGAGGAGGCCGCCCAGAGGCTGTCCGGGCCCCAGAGACTGAAAAGGAGCGCTCTGGAGTCACTGCAGGTAGCTGAGTAGCCCCTGGGGAGGCTAGAGGTAGAGTAGGGGCTCCTGGAGGGGTCAAAGGCCCTGGTGAGAATCGAGGGGAGGCCCCAGGGTCCCCTGGGAACATGCCTGACAGCCCCAATGGGGGTGAGTGTGGAGCATAAGCTCCTGCCGGGCTTCTAGGTAAAGTCTGTGTTTTTGACAAGTTGGTTCTTAAAAGGAGCGGGAGGAGATGGAGCGCCGGCCTGGAGGGAGATGCTGTCAGCGGCCCGGGACAGGAGCTACAGCTGGCAGGGGCCTCAGCGTCTCCAGGCACGCTCCGAGCAGCTTTGCCGAATGCCACCTTCCTGTGAGGGGAGAGCCCCTGCTTTTCTTCCAGAGGAGACGGGGAATCTAGAGAGAGGAGAGTGAAACAAGATGTATGGCGGTTCTCTCATGTGGCTGAGGCACTCTGGGACAAAGTACTCTGGGGACACCCAAGCTCTGTCCTCAGAAGGGCCCCAGCACACCTGGTGAGGACCAGCCAGCTCCTGCCTCTAGGAAGAGAAGACTGAAGGAGCAATGAACGGAGGGAGGCAGTTAGCTGTGTGACCTCACGTAAGACATGCAACTCCCCTGGGCCTCTGTTTCCTCATCTGTAAAATGGGCACAGCAGTCAGGACTGAGTGTGAATGAAAGGGTGCACGGAGAGTCTCAGCCTAAACCTCAGTGCGAACTATATAGACTTTGGATGTCAATGACATGTCAATATCAGTGTAGGATCACTGACTGTAACAAACATGTCACGCTGGTGTGGGATGCTAACGGTGGGTGACACTGATGTGTGGAGTCTGAGGTATATAGGAACTCTCTGTACTTTCCACTCAGTTTTGCCATGAGCCCCAAACTGTTCTAAAAAATAGTTTCTTTGAAGAATTTTTTTTTTGATTCTCAGGCTAGGGCTTGGCACATCATAAAGACTCAGTAATAAGGGGAAAGCAAACATAGATGCCCCTCGACTTAGATGGGGTCACGTCCCATTAAACTTGTAAATCAAAAACACATTTTAGGCCGGGCACGGTGGCTCACACCTGTAATCCCAGCACTTTGAGAGGCCGAGGTGGGCAGATCATCTAAGGTCAGGAGTTCAAGACCAGCCTGGCCAACATGGTAAAATCCCGTCTCTACTAAAAACAAAAAAAAAAAACTAGCTGGGCGTGGTGGCACGTGCCTGTAGTCCCAACTACTTGGGAGGCTGAGGCATGAGAATCACTTGAACCCAGAGTGAGAGAGTGAGACTCCTCAAAAAAAAAAAATAGAAAATTCTGTCATTTGCAACATGGATGAAATTGGAGGACATTATGCTAAGCGAAATAAGCCAGACACACAAAGAAAACTACATGATCTCAGTTTGATGTGGAATCTAAAAAGGCTGAACCCAAAGAAGCAGAGAGTGGCATCATGGCTACAGAGGCCGGCGAGGGTGAGGGGAATGGGGAGATGACTGTCAAAGGGTACAAAATCTCAGTTAGACAGGAGGAATATGTGTTGTGTTGTATTTTGTTTTGTTTTGTTTAGAGACAGTGTCTCTCTGTGGCCCAGGCTGGAGTGCAGTGTCGCCAATTCTTGGGAATCAATCCAGCGTCCTATCTAAAAGCATCGACGCTAGGCTGAAGTCCCGGCTCTACCGCCAATCAGCTGTGTGATCTCGGGCACATCATTTGACCTCTCTGTGCCTCAGTTTCCTCGCCTGGCACAGGGGGATGACAGGATACTGCTGGGATGTAGACACACGAGGTGTCCCGACACACAGTAGGTGCTCAGTGCATATTAGCGATTTACTCTTCTGCAAAACGGACATAGTTCCCATGTTGTAATTCAAAATAAAGAAGAAAGCAGAGGAAGAGATGAAGAAAGGAGATAAAGATAAAAGCCTGGCGCGGTGGCTCTTGCCTGAAATCCCAGCACTTTGGGAGGCTGAGGCGGGCAGATCATGAGGTCAGGAGTTTGAGGCCAGCCTGGCCAACATGGTAAAACCCCGTCTCTACTAAAAATACAAAAATTAGCTGGGCATGGTGGCATGCGCCTGTAGTCCCAGCTACTCAGGAGGCTGAGGCAGGAGAATTGCTTGAACCAGGGAGGCAGAGGTTGCACTTAGCCGAGCTCACGCCACTGCACTCCGGCCTAAAACTCCATCTAAAAAAAAGAAAGAAAGGAGATAAAGACGAAAAAGGTAGTGCAAAGAAACAGACATCATGGCATGTGGCATCGTGAGCACGGGACGAGGGTCAGCAGGCCACGGCACAACCATGCAACCTTGAGCAAGCCATGTTCCCTCTCAGAGCCTGGCTTCCTCACATCCAGCCCTTTACAAGTTCCATGTATCTGGGAAGAAGAGCAAAATGGAAGAAGATGGTGGGAAACTCCAGGACCCAGAGGTCCACTTACCTGGGCAGGAAGAACAGCATTCCCCAGGGAGCAGAGCAGGGTCGGCACAGGCCCGCTGGCAGGGAATCTTCTCGCAGCTCACCTCTCCCAACTGGGGAAGCAGAAGGACCCCCATGAGGAAGCCCAGAGCATCTTGCCTGCCCTGGGCAGTGCCCTCAAGGGCCTCTGGCACCAGCAGCAGGACCCACGGAAAGATCCCAGAACAGAGGCTGCGGTGCCTGAACCCTCGCCTGGAGAACAGGTAAAGCCAACCGTGGCCGGACCCCCTTAGGAAAACCGCTTCTCCCTCTGGACTTCCACAGAGAGAAGAGATGGTCAAAACCAAAGGTATTCTGGCAGCCAATTAAAGGTGAAGAAGGGAAGGAGAATGGACTTATGCTGGCAAAGGGGCTCCATGTTCTGCAAAGGGATGAAAGGCAGGCCGCCCTCTGGCCGGTCTGCTCCTGGGTTCCCAGGCGCAGCTCACCTGGCACGTGCACCGGGTACAGGGCTCATCATCCAAGGTGAACACCTGGCCGTTCGCCACCTTCCTCCCCTCGTAGTTGCAGTCTGTGGAGGCAGAGGAGACAGGGGCTCATGAGAGCCCAGGCCTGGCCAGGAGCCTCGCACGTGGGGCAGCAGGTCCCACTCACCTCGGCACATGGGGCAGCACTCCCCGTCAGGGTGGAAAGGGTAGGTACAGGTGATAGGGCAGTCCACGGGGGAACAGGCCACTGAGCCCAGCTGCAGGACACAGAAAACGCACAAGGCCCTTGGTTCAGGGCAGCGGATGAGACACTCAGGAAGGCACTGCTCCTATAGCCACTGAGTGCCCATCGGAACGATCCACATTTGTGGGAGGAGTCCATGGTAGGGCAGTGGGGCCGGGTGGGGGGCATTTTCTCTGTTGGGGTCCATCTTCCCACTAGAATTCAAGCCCCGCAAAGGTAAGACCATGGCCTTGTCCACAGAGGGCATCTGTTAACGGGTGCCTGTCGCATGGACTGCCCGGGAAAGATGAGAGAGAGCCAGAGGCCAAAGTTCCCCAAAGCCCGAGGCTGAGAACCGGGGCCTACGTGCAGTGGGTCACTCAGGGTCAGTAGCACAGGGCTGTTGTTGACATGCACAGGGCTGTTTACCCTGAGTTTCTCAATCTCTCTGCAGACCGTGTCCCTTGTCACGTATGTACTCTGCTGAGGCTCACTGATCACCAAAGGAATGTCGCATCTGCACCCACACCAGCAAAGCAGCACCATCCCACATTCAGAACGTCAGCAGGATAAGCATTAAGTATGTCTTTGCCAGGAGCGGTGGCTTAAACCTGTAATTCCAGCATTTTGGGAGGCCGAGGCAGGTGGATCACCTGAGGTCAGAAATTTGAAACCAACCTGGCCAACATGGCAAAACTCCGACTCTACTAAAAGTACAAAAATTAGCTGGGCATAGTGGCGTGCACCTGTAATCCCAGCTACTCAGGGAGGCTGAGACAGAAGAATCACTGGAACCTGGGAGGGGGAGGTTGCAGTGACCCAAGACTGTGCCACTGCACTCCAGCCTGGAAGACAGAGCGAGACTCTGTCTCAAAAATAAAATAAAATTTTTTTTTTCAGCTGGGCATAGTGGCTCACACCTGTAATCCAGCACTTTGGGAAGCTGAGGCAGGAGGATCACTTGAGACCAGGAATTCAAGACCAGCCTAGGCAACAGCCCAAGATCCTGTCTAAATATTTTTTAATGTAAAAATTTTTAAATATATTTTTTAAAAAGAAAAAAAACACTTTTTGGCTGAGTGCAGTGGCTTATGCTTATAATCCCAACACGTTGGGAGGCTGATGTGGGAGGACTGCTTGAGCCCAGGAGGTCCAGACTAGGCTGAGCTATACAACATGACCCCATCTCTATGAAAAAGAATTTTAATTAGCCAGGTGTGCTGGTAATCCCAGCTAGGTGTGATCCCACCTACTTCGGAGGCTAACATAGGAGGATCGCTTGAGCCCAGGAGGTCAAGGTTGCAGTGAGCCATGATCACGCCACTGCACTTCAACCTGGTGACAGAGCAACACCTGTCTCAAAAAAAAAATTTGTTTTCATTTTCCCAAAACTAAATGATACTATGGGACATACTTTTTCAGACTGAGAGGGAGTACGACCCAGGAGAATAAACGTGCATCTTGGAATCACAAAACGAGGATTCCATTCTCAATACTGTGATTAACTAGTTATGGGATCTTGAGCAGACTGTCTCTCTGTGCCTTGGTTTTCTCATCTAGAAGAATAAGATGATAAATTCTTGAAATGGATTAGCTGAGTGCATGCCTATCAAGAGCCTGGCGTACAGCAAGAGCTTGACCACCCGGGCCTATTGAAAAGGTTCCAGTACTGAGTCCTGGGTTTGTGTGCTTCACCTCCACCCTCATCACGAATCCCTGAGACTCTCTAGCCAGTAACCTGGAAGCAGAGGACTTTTGCCAGCCAGGGTTAAAAATGTTTCTCTGGGCTGGGCATGGTAGCTCAAGCCTATAATCTCAGTACTATGAGAGGCCGAGGTGGGCAGATCACCTGAGGTCAGGAGCTCCAGACCAGCCTGGCCAACATGGTGAAACCTCGAGTCTACCAAAACTACAAAAATTAGCCAGGCATGGTGGTGCATGCCTGTAGTCCCAGCTACTCGGGAGGCTGACACAGGAGAATCGCTTGAACCTGGGAGGCAGAGGTTGCAGTGAGCCGAGGTTGCACCACTGCACTCCAACCTGGGAGCCTGGGTGACAGAGCGAGATACCATCTCAAAACACCACAAAAAATGTATCTGGCCCTGTCTAAAGGGTCACCCTGAGCAGGGCTGGAGGGAGTTGACTTCCACCATGAACCAGAAGCAATCCTTCTCTTGGAGGTCTCTGGATTTTGCCTCTAGGATTCAGGAGCCGATGTCAGTCGCTGGGGAGTTTCCAGAGGCGGGGGTCAGATATGGCGATCCATACCAGGCAGATGCAGCTCAGACATGGGTCCAGCACAGACGGGAAGGTCTCGTTGTTATAGAAGATTCTGCCTGTGTAGGTGCAGCCTGCCAGAGAGAGCACACACTGAGCACCAGCTGGGAGGGGCCGGGACCAGGCTCCTGGCCAGGGTCAAGGTCGGAGGCTTATCTGGATAGCAAAGGGGAGGCCATGTGTCTCCCTAGGCAGTCACCCTGGGAGTTAGGGAAGGGACGAAATGCCTGTGTGGATTGCCTGAATTGGGTATTGACTTTTTTCCCACTGGATTCAGCAGAAGAATCACAGTGTCTTGGCCTCAGTGTTTTCACCCCGGAGAGTGGGGAAATTCCTCCTATACCTCCTCACCGGGGGGATCAGGTGGAAGGACTGGGCATATGAGGTGTGTGTGAGGCCCACAGCATCTCCCCAACCTCCTCTCTGCCCTCCAAACTCAGTCAAACCACAAACCCCGCCTGTCCCCAACATTCCCCAACACCACTCCCCTCTCTCATTCCTGACAGACGCAGAAGCCTGATCTGAGTCATGCCACCTTGGATGATATGATCACATATTGGTGAGTGTGAAAGCAGATGACGAGACAGTAGGAGAAGCTTTTATAAAATATATATATAATGTATATCTAATAAATGTTGTGTGTGAGCACCGCAAAAAGAGGCTAGAAGGACATCAACACAAAGTTAACAGTGGTGATAGGTCCTTCTTCATATTTTTTATTTTTGCTTTCTGTATTTTTTTTCTAAGTTTTCTATAATGGAGGTGAGTGCGGTGGCTCACACCTATAATCCCAGCACTTTGGGAGGCCAAGGCGGGCGGATCACCTGAGGTCAGGAGTTTGAGACCAGCATGGCCAACATGGTGAAACCCCATCTCTACTAAAAATACAAAAATCAGCTAGACATGGTGGCGCACACCTGTGGTCCCAGCTACTCAGGAGGCTGAGGCAGGAGAATCACTTGAACCCAGGAGGCGGAGGTTTCAGTGAGCTGAGATCCCACCACTGCATACCAGCCTGGGCGACAGAGCAAGATGCTGTCTCAACAAAAATAAACAAATAAAATAAAATAAATTTTCTGGCTGGACACGGTGACTCATGCCTGTAATCCCAGAACTTTGGGAGGCCGAGGCGAGCAGATCATGAGGTCAAGAGATCGAGACCATCCTGGACAATAAGGTGAAATCCCGTCTCTACTAAAAAATACAAAAATTAGCTGGGCGTGGTGGCGTGCGCCTGTAATCCTAGCTACTTGGGAGGCTGAGGCAGGAGAATTGCTTGAACCCAGGAGGCGGGGGTTGCAGTGAGCCGAGATCATGCCACTGCACTCCAGCCTGGCGACAGAGCAAGAACCGGTCTCAAAAAAAATTTTTTTTTCTGTAATAAAACATTACTTTTGAAATCATGGAAAAGGCAAAAATG
The DNA here is from genome assembly GCF_030222135.1 of Aotus nancymaae. Lineage (NCBI taxonomy): Eukaryota > Metazoa > Chordata > Mammalia > Primates > Aotidae > Aotus > Aotus nancymaae. The sequence continues at coordinate 9,471,385 of NW_026988473.1, read as the reverse complement.
ACTCTTCTTTCCTCTTGCTGTTCTGCCGTTGTCTCACAGTTACCGCCCCCATACCGCCCACCTGCACTGTAAGCCTTGCGCATCTTCATAGCTGCCTCGAGCACTCAGAGGGGCCCTGACTTGGACAAACTGTTCCACCTCAGTTTCCTTATCTGTGCAATGGGGTTGTCCCTTGGACTTGTTAGGACGACGTGAGATGAAGCTCGTATGGGGCTTAGTGCAGAGGAGCCCGGTGCAGGGTGAACCTGGAGGTGGTACCCGCTGAGAGTCCCTGTCCTGGGGGCTGGGGGGTGGAGGCAGGGATTACCTGCTGAGCAGTCCGGGCAGCACTGTCCGGGGATCCGGATCGGGTGAGGGCAGGAATCCACACAGTCTGTCCTCTTGCAGCTCACCGAGCCATCTGCCTGGAGGAAGGAGGAACTTCACCAAGACCCCACTGGTGACACCAGCCCCTGCCTCCCAGCCCTGCAAAAGAAATGGCAACGCTGCAATCCGGCCAAGGCTTGCCCTGAAAGCACCGTGATGCCGCTGGGAGGGGGCGTGTCCCTCCTAAGAGGACCGGCTACTTGGGAAAGGCCATGTGGGCCTTCCAAGAAGGCTCTGCATCTTTAAGAAGGAAGGTCAGAGCTGGGATTCTGGTCTCCTCGCTTCCTCTCCCTCTCCTGCAGCAGCCAAAGGCTGCACCGTCACCCTCATCCAAATCCTTTCTCAGCTTTTCCCTGGAACCCTGGCTCACAAGGAACCAACCTGCAGATTACCATAAAACCCTATTTTTAGAAAAACACCATGCCACCAGAAATGTCTGTTTCAGAGAGCCAAAGTGCCATATAAGGTTTCTTTTTTTTTTTTTTTTTGAGACAGAGTCTCACTCTATTGCCCAGGCTGAAGTGCAATGGCACAATCTTACAATCTTGGCTCACTGCCACCTCCATCTCCCAGGTTCAAGTGATTCTCCTGCCTCAGCATCCCAAGTAGCTGGGATTACAGGCATGCGCCATATGCCCGGCTAATCTTTGTATTTTTAGTAGAGACGGGGTTTCACCATGTTGGTCAGGCTGGTCTTGAACTCCTGACCTCAGATGATCCACCCGCTTTAGCATCCCAAAGTACTGGGATTACTGGCGTGAGCCATTGCGCCTGGCCTCTTTTTCTTTAAAAAAAAAAAAAAAAAAACTGACAGTTTGAACCTTTTGTATCACTCTCTTAATATCAGGAGTGCCTGAAATCAATCATAAAAGAGAGGACAGCACAGAACAGACTGTCCTCTAACTCTAATTCCAATGAGGCGTGTTCAGCATACAGCTTTCTTTTTCTTTTTTTTTAAGATGGGGGTTTCACCATGTTGGTCAGGTTGGTCTTGAACTCCCGACCTCAGGTGATCCGCCCACCTTGGCCTCCAAAGTGCTTGGATTACAGGCGTGAGCCACCACTCCCAGCCAGCACACAGCTTTTTAACAAATGGCTCATCAAAAGCACTAGAAGGCTGGGCTCCTCCCCCATGAAAGCGCACACAAATCACCTGGAGGTTAAAATGCAGTTTGTGAGAGCAGAGGTGTGGGCAGGCCCACGCCCAACCAGGGCTCCCAACGCAGGTGCAAGGGACCTCATTTTGAGAAATAAAGCTCTAAAAGACTCGAAGCTCTTAAAATAGAAAGTCAGCATTTATTACATTGGTGCAAAAGTAATTGCGGTTTTTGCCATTATTTATTTATTATTTATAATGGCAAAAAACATAATTACTAATACTTAAATAATGAGCTAAAACCATTGTTTTTCTGGGTGGATAGCTGTGTTTGCATTGTTGTCAATCTGACTCTCAAACTCATGCACCTCCTTACCCATTTCTAAAATAGTGAGGTCATATGATTCACAGTCATGAAGAAAATGTTGCAATTTCACAGAAACAGCGTGAACAACTGGGTCTTAGGCTGCCCCACTCCCTCAGTTATCCATGCCCGGGAAAAACCTTCTATGAAGATTCCTAATTCTTCCTCCTCACGCCAGCAGCTCTCTGCACATGCACAGTTTGTTACACACATTTTTTTTTTTTTTAAACAGGGTCTTTCTCTGTGGCCCAGGCTGGAGTACAGGGATGTGATCACAGCTTACTGCAGCCTCCTGGGCTCAAGCAATCCTCCCACCTCAGCCTCCCAAGTAGCTGGGACCATAGCAGCATGCCACTACACGTAGCCAATTTTTGTATTTTTTTTTTTTTTTTTGTAGAGAGAGGGTCTCACTATGTTGCCCAGGATGGTCTCAAATTCCTGGGCTCAAGAAATCCTCTCACCTCAGCCGCCCAAAGTGTTGTGATTATAGGCATGAGCCATCATCGCACTTGGCCATACACACTTCTTTTTCTTTTTTTTTTTTTTTTGAGACAGAGTCTGGCTCTGTCACCTAGGCTGGAGTGCAGTGGCACGATCTCAGCTCAGTGCAACCTCTGCCTCCTGAATTCAAGCGATTCTCCTGCCTCAGCCTCCTGAGTAGCTGGAATTACAGGCATCCACCACCATGCCTGGCTAATTTTTGTATTTTTAGTAGAGATGGGGTTTCACCACATTAGTCAAGCTGGTCTCGAACTCCTGACCACATGATCTGCCCGCCTCGGCCTCCCAAAGTGTTGGGATTATAGGTGTGAACCAACGCACCCGGCCCTATACACACTTCTTAAGGCCAATTGCCAAGCTCCATCATCCTCACACCTCTAGTGAGGACAGGATAAACTGGGTCCAACCCTTTCTGTGAAAGTGGAACTTGACAGCACCGGAGGGAGCCTGAGGTCAGGACGCTTGTCTCCTCTGGGTGAGGCAGGGCAGCCAGGTAAAGCAGCTGAAGGCGAGCAGGTTGTCATTCACCTGGCAGATGCATAACTCACAGGGGTCACCAGGTGACCAGATCTGTCCAATCGGAAACTCAACCCCGTTGTCATCGAGAGAGCAGCCTGGACGAGGACAGTGGCAGAGAAGAGACAGTGGGCACAAGACCCAGACTACAACAGCAGCAAGAACAGACGCCTCACGTGCATGGTCACGCATAGACATGGATATAACTCACACGAACAGACACGCAAACTTACACACACTCATGCAAATGCACAAATACACACACACAGATACAACTCACACACAGAGACACACAAACATAACTCATACAAATGCACACCTACATACACATGCTCAGATACCATTCATGCACACACAGAAACACACACTCATACAAATGCACATTTACATACACACACAGATACAATTCACACACACATACATGCATACTAATGCACTTACACATACACATGATCACACACCATGCAGACACAAACACACTCATACAAATGCATATTTACATACACACACAGGCACAATTCACACAGAGACACACACTCATACAAATGCACACTTACCCACACAGATACCATTCATGAAAACACAGACACACACACACACTCATACAAATGCTCATTTACATACAAAAACACAGATACAACACAGGACACACATTCACTCATACAAATGCACTTACATATGCATGCTCACACAGACACACACACAGATATTACTCACACAGAGACAGAGACACACATAAACTTATGCACATACAGACACACTCATAGAATCATACACTTACACACACACATATACAGACACAACAGACACAAACATGCATGCTCACACAGGCACACACAAAAACAGACACATACATACAAACATACACACCACAGAGACACACTCAGACATATTACACAAAACAGACACATGCTCATTCACAAACACAAAGACTCATGTACACAGACTCCCACACACAGATACCACTAACACACTGACACACATAGATAACTACTCACAAACATAGAAACACCCAAACACACACTACACAAAACACAGACACACACCCATACACAGGCAGACACATGTATATACACAGACTTACACGCTTTCATACAAATGCACACACACACGCTCTCACACACAGACACACAGACTTACACTCATGCAGACACACTCATACATATACTTACATGCACACACAAACACACACATATGCAGACACAACAGACCTAATCATGCATGTTCACACAGGCACACACAAAAACAGAGACACACAGACACACATAGACACACACCCCCAAAGAGAGACACATTAACATACCACACAAAAACACAGACACACACTTGTACACAGGCAAAGACATAGGTACACACACAAACTTATTCATACAAATGCACACATACACATACACACTCACACAGACACACACATACTCTTCACACACACAGAGACCCACAAACTTACACTCAGACACACTCATACACTCACATGCACACACACATATGCAGACAAAACAGACATAAACATACATGCCTACATAGGCACACACAAAAATGCAGACACATAGACACACACACACTACCCACAGAGACACATAGACATACTACACAAAACACACACACTCATATACACAAACACAAAGACACACATACACAGACTCCCACACGCAGGTACCACTAACACACCGACACACACAGATATACATGCACAAACTCAGAGACACCCACTTACACAGGCACACACTCACACTACACAAAACTGACACACACTCATACACAGGTACAGAAAGACACATGTACACACACACAGACAACACACACACCAGCAGTCTCAGCAGGTGAGGCAAGCTCTCTCTCCAGCATCCACGCCCTGTGTGGGGGCAGCCCGGGGCCAGCTCACCTGTCGCGGGCGTGGGCTCCTGGCAGGTGAAGCAGCACTGGCCAGGGCCAAGCCGCCACTCTTCTCGGGGGCAGGCCAGCTCAGGGCAGGGCATGAAGGAGCACTCCACTTCCCCATTCTGGAAGAGAGCCAAGGCACAGAATGATGAGGGCAGCGCCCTGGCCCGGGCCATGGAGGGCTAGAGAAAGCTGGCAGGCTGCCATCACCCTCCCCTCCACTCAAGTGAAACTGACAGATCTCCAGAGAACACAACAGGGAGGTAGGGGGAACCGGAAGTCCTTCAGTAGGGGCTGGGTGTGAGCCCAGCAGGGCATCCTGGGAATGGGCACGGCCTCCACCATCTCTCACCCTCCCACTTCTATCCAGGTTCCCTACTGCCTTCACTCTGGCTCCTCCAATCAACCCTTGCTCCACAGCCAGAGAACTTTGTCCAGCACAATCTGATTGCATCCCTCCAGGCATAAAACCATTCGACAGCTTCACTGAATGCAAAGCCCTCAAGCACAACTGGCGGAGCCCTCAGGACTGAGTCTGGGCAGAGGCTATCAGTGCCCACCCAGGTTGCATCCCCAAAGTACTGCCCATGGCTGACGGCAGCTGCATCCTCCAGAGATGCCTGGATGGTCACCGCCCCCAATCCCTGGGGAGCAGAGTCTATAACTGACTGTCACTGGGGCTCTTGCACTGTCCACCGTCCAGAGCAACCCAAGGATCAGGGTGAGGCCACGCCTTCACCCTGCTTCCTCTCCGGCCCCATCCTGCTTCCCTCACTGGCTCCTCCTGAGAGCACTCCTTGGGAAGGTCGCCTGCTCGGGCCCTGCTTCTAGGCAACAGAAGCCAAGATGCAACCCCTACCTGGAGCCTGCCTGAGTCTCTCCGTGCTCCAGCCAGAATGGCCATCTCCAGTTCTCCACCCTCTGCTGGGCACAGCAACCTCAGCTCCGCACCTGATGAGTCCCCGCCACCCTCCAGGTCTCTACTTAACATCCCACCTTCCAAAAAGGCATCAGGAGCCCTGGGTACCTGGCCATCACCCACCTAGGCTGTGGGCTGCCGGACCAAGGGAACTGGGACTTCCTTGTGCTTAGCTGTGTCCCCAGCACACAGTAGGTGCTCTGTAAATAGTGGTGCTGAAAGATGAACTTCAAAGAGACTGTGGGAAGACCTGGGGGATCCCTGTAGTGTCTTGGCTGCCTCAGTTTCCCTGTTGCTGTGTGGCAGCTCATCTTCTCCTAGTCAAGTCAACCTGAGTAAAGTGTTGTGTCTCCCTCCACTCCCCATCAATTCCACAGGCTTCAGGACGCTCGGCCACCATACCTGGCAGACACAGGTGGTACACTCGTCACCACCCCCACTGAACACGGCCCCATCCTCGTACCACCGGCCATGGAAATAGCATCTCACTGCAGAGGAGAAAGGGAGAAGCAGCTCAAGGCTGTTGAGCAGGGGCAACTAAAGAAAAGGGGGAACAAATGGCTGGGGAGCCCCGGGGCACCTAATACCCACCCACGACACTCCACATCTTGCTCCGTGCCCAGGAACCCAAAGCACTTCTCCCCCTCCAAACCCCAGACACAAAACAAGTCAGTCAGGCCGACAAAGGGTTGGGTTGGGGTTCACGCCTACAATCCCAACAGTCTGGGAGGACGAGGTGGGACAACCTCTTACACCCAGGAGTTCAAGACCGGTCTAGTCAACATAGCGAGACCCCCATCTCTACAAAAACTTTAAAAAATGAGCTGAGTGCAGCAGTGTGTGCCTGTAGTCCTAGCTAATTAGGAGGCTCAGGCAGGAGGATGGCTTGAAACCAGGGCTTGAGGGTATAGTGATTGCACCACTGTACTCCAGCCTGGGCGACAGAGCAAGGGCGCATCTCAACAACAGCAACAAAATCTGACAGAGAATGAATTACATGTAAGACGAGGTCCTTAACCAAAAAGGCAGGGGAAGCCCTAAATAGCAAAAGAGTAAAAGAATAAAAGAAAATAAAAAGAGACTATCCCGGACACCTAAGACAAAGGTGCCACCTTAGACAAATGATGCCACCAGGCCCACCTGCCATTAGTCAGACTGCCCTGGGCTCAAATCCTAGCTACGAAACTCACCAGGGAAGGACTTTGGGCAAGACACTTAAAGCTCTCTAAGCCTCGGTTTCCTCATCTGTGCAAAGGGGCTGACAAGGGTTCCTACCTCAAAGAGACTACGTTGACTATGCAAAAATAATTCAATTAAAAATAATATAACATCTAAACATTAAGAAAAAAAAATACTTAAAAAGAACACCAGCCTTGAAGTCAGGTAGACTTGAATTCAAGTTCTGCTCCATTACTTAATGGTTGTGTGTCGCTAGGCAGTGACTTGAACTTTCCAAGCCTTAGTTTTCCCATCTATAAAATGGGGCAACGAAAAGTACTGCCTTAGAGTGGGGACATAAGGATTCCATGAGATGGAGTTCTGGCAAGTACCCCACACAGCAAGGGGCACAGGGTCAGCAGGGAACATCCATGACAGTGATGAAGCCATCCCAGGAAAGAAAACCTTGTTTATAACAAAGGACCTTAGTGGTTAAGGCAAGGCCCTTCCCTGCCCTGGGACAGAGCAATGACAAGCATGGATGAAACCCTGTCCTGCCTGAGCTGAAGATGCCTCCTAAGTCAGGGGAAAGCTGGGTTGTGAGAACAGTCTAGCATCAAACTGCTGTGCACATAAGAAGTGCTCAATAAAAACAGGCAATTTGAAATGCTTCACTTGATCTGAGTTTGTAAAGCAGAAACCGATCTCCTCCCTCACTCCTCCGCTCACCCCGCCCAATTGCATACTCAAAAGACATCCTCCTCTGCACTCACAAAGAAGCAAAATGTAAAATCGGGCTTGGGGGCTCATGCCTGTCATCCCAGCACTTTGGGAGGCCACTACAGGTGGATCACCTGAGGTCTGGAGTTCCAGACCAGCCTGGCCAACATCGTGAAACCCCGTCTCTACTAAAAACACAAAAATTAGCTGGGGGTGGCAGCAGGCGCATGTAATCCCAGCTACTCGCTACTCCGGAGGCTGAAGCAGGAGAATCACTCGAACCCGGGAGGTGGAGGTTGCAGTGATCTGAGATCATGTCATTGCACTCCAGCCCCTGGATGAGAGAGTGAGACTCCCTCTCAAAAAAAAAAAAAAGAAGAAGCAAAGGGCAAAACTGGGCTCGGCGGCTCACGCCCGTCATCCCAGCAATTTGAAAGAGTACAGCAGGAGGAGCACCTGAGGCCAGGAGTTCAAGACTCTCCTGGGCAACATATCGAGGTCTACAAAAATTAAAAAAAAAAAAAAAAAGCAAAATGCTCCAAGAGCGTCACTTACCTGGAACACAAGTACAGCAATCTGACTGTGGGGAGGTCTGACAGGGGCCAGGGGGACACTCGGGAGAGATGCAGGACACATTTCCAGCCTGAGGAGGCAAGAGATGGCACTGGGGGCGCAGGGGTGGAACAGGGCTCATTCCCCAACTCACAGCAGGCCCTGCGAACAGGAAAGCTGCCTAACAGAGGCCACTGGAAAGCTTTAAATGCGGCGGTGTCACAGGGACACGTTTCTGGTGTTTACGATGCTGCTATGGTTTGGCTGTGTCCCCACACAAATCTCATCGTGAATTGTAGCTCCCATAATTCTCATGAATTGAATCGAATCATGGGGGCAGTTTTCCCCATACTGTTCTCATGGTAGGGAATAAGTCTCATGAGGCCTGATGGTTTTATAAGCAGTTTCCCCTTTCACTTGGCTCTCATTCTCTTTTGCCTGCTGCCATGTAAGACGTACCTTTCACCTTCCGCCATGATTGTAAGGCCTCCCCAGCCACGTGGAACTGTGAGTTCATTAAACTGCTTTTGCTTTGTAAATTACCCAATCTCAGGTATGTCTTTATTCTCACACAGTGTGAAAATGGACTAATATGTATGGTGTGGCTAGAACACCTCAGGTGCCTAACACACTGCTCCAGGAAAAAGGCCAGGGCAGCCCAGCGGGCAGAGCGTGCTCCCTTCCTTATGCAAACGTGCCTGGGAGCTCTGGAAGGTGCTGGGGAGCAGAGAACAGAGCTGACTCCTGCAGGGAAGGAGACCCCCACGCACTTTCCCATGCATCTGAGTCTTGAATCAAGTGGCTCATGTTGGCTAGCCAAAGAATTCAATTTCAAAATAAACGTTTTAAATTTGACATTGAGACCAAAGAGCCCCCAGTTCTGGAGTCGGCCAGACCTGAGTTCCAGCATCTGCTCCTCCCCTATCAAGACTTTCGGCCAAGTACATCACATCTCTGAGCCCCAGTCTCCCCATCTAAGAAATCGGCTGGAGCTGGCGAATCTCTCAGGGGTTGCCAAGGATTATGTGCAATGAGATTATACATGAAAGTGCATGGGGCTGTGTGTGGTGGTGCACACCTGTAATCCCAGCACCTTGGGAGGCCGAGGCAAGAGAATTGCTTGAGCCCAGGAGTTTGAGACCAGCCTGAGCAACATAGGGAGACCTTGTCTCTACAAAAAATAATTAGCTGGGGTGGTGGCACATGCCTGTCATCCCAACTACTTGGGTGGCTGAGGTGGGAAGACTGCTACTCGGTCAGGGGTGGGGGAGGAAAGGGGACGGGAGGGAGAAAAGAGGGGAAAAAAAGGAAGGAAGGAGGAAGGGCTGGAGGGAGGAAAAGAGGGAGAAAGGGAGGGAGGAAGGGAGGGAGGGAGGGAAGCAGGAAGGAAGGAAGGGAGGGAGGGAGGGAGGGGAGAGAGAAGGAAAGGAAAAGGAAAAAGGAGAGAAAGAAAGGAGGGAGGGAGGGAATCTTGCTGCTGTGCTTTCATATAGCACATAGGAAGAGTTCAATAAAGGGTGCTGGTGGCTGTCTGCATGCCCTGATTTCACACTGCAGCTTCCACCTTTGATGCCAGAGCAAGAGACATTTAAAGATGGTCATGACCAGGTGCAGTGGCTCATCCCTGTAATCCCAGCATTTTTGGAGGCCAGGGTGGAAGGATAGCTTGAGCCCAGGAATTTGAGACAAGCCTTCGCAACACAGTGAGACCCTATCTCTAAAAAAAAAAAAAAAAAATTAGCTGGGTGTAATGGCATGTGCCTGTGGTCTCAGCTACTTGGGAGACTGAGGTGGGAGGATTGCTTGAGCCTGAGAATTCGAGGCTACAGTGAGCTATAATTGCACCACTGTACTCCAGCCTGGGTGACAGAGCAACACCCTGTCTCTAAAATAAAAAATGAAGATGGTCAGAGGATAGCAGTGAGGGCTGGTGGACAGAGCCCTGACTTTGGGCTCAGACAGACCTCAAATCCCAGCTCTGCCACCTCCCAGGCTCTGTCTTTTCATCTGCAAAACAGGGGCAGTAAAGCTGACCCCAAGGAGCTGCTGGGAGCCTCGGCACAAGCACAAGGAAAGAGATGAGAAGCACCAACCCCTGGGCCTGGCGCTCAGCAGGAGTTCCCAATCAAACACATGGGACAGCATCCGGCAGGGTGGGCACACAGTAGGTGCTTCATAACTATTCTTGGAAGAGTGAATTTGCCCAAAGTCAAACACTTTTAACAAGCTGAGTCTGGTAATGAGCCTTCTTCCTCTCAAATGTGGAGACCTTTATTGTGCTGGCAAATATTTTGCCTGGAGAGAAAACAGCCTCCCTGATGGGAAGTTGCTGAGGAGTTTCATCCCATCCCCTTCCTATACAGACGGATTCTGTGTGCCGGCTGACTGCCTTCTGCGGAGCAGAAGCCTCCCTGACTCCACCAACCTTGTGTTGTATAATTCCCACCCCCTTTTAAATTCTACAGCTTCTGACCAAATTCCACAACCTGAGAACGTTCCCTTCCACTCAACAAGCTTACCTTTAACATCTGATCTTTTCTGCCGCCTCTAAAACCCCCAAAAGTTAAGAAAACACCCACGAAGCTTTGAGGATCTTGTGATGCTTACCAGACAGACACAGACGGTGCAGTTCTCATTGGGAGGTGAAAACACGTCCCCTTCAGCTCGGATGACACCTCTATGAAAACAGCCTTTGAAAGACAAATAGGAGGCAGAGGCATCAGACTTCTTCAAATGAGAGGAAGCTTGAGGTCTCACTGCTTCTCCAGGCTTAATGTACCTGGAACGTTCTCTCACTGCCCCAGGTGCGCCAGATTCGGGGTACTCTGACTGTGTGGTCCTGCAAGAATCAGCCGTGGTGACCCCAGGAGGATCCACTCATGTCTCACAAACCCACAACTGCCTGGAGGGCACAGCATTTTACTCCTAGAGGGCAGGAAAGGGCTCAAAACCTGGCCTGCCAGCTCAGTTTACCAGAGTGGCCCTGGACATGTCACTTCACCTCTCTGGTACGCAGCCATCTTCACTGCAAAATGGAAACACCACCATGTACCTGCAGGGAATTTGGAAGGATCCAAAACCTCAGCAATAAAGTGCCCAATTCTTTGCACTCAGGACTCAGCATGTAGCAGGGACATAGCCCACGATAGTCATTAAGAAAATCAGGCCAGGCATGGCAGCTCACGCCTGTAATCCCAGCACTTTGGGAAGCTGAGGAGGGTGGATTACTTGAGGTCAGAAGTTCGAGACCAGACTGGCCAACATGGCAAAACCCCATTGCTAATAAAAAAAAAAAAAATACAAAAAGTAGCTAGGTGTGGTGGCAGGCGCCTATAAGCCCAGCTACAAGGGAAGATTGCTTGAACCCGGAAGGCAGAGGTTGCAGTGAGCTGAAATCACACCACTGCACTCCAGCCTGGGTGACAGAGCAAGACTCCACAAAAAACAGCAAAAACACCAAAAACAAACAAAAAAAGCAGTGCATTTCCATTTTAGCCCTTAGGAAGACTTTTCAACTGCTGGTCAATATCCAACAACCTCAGTGTCATTATCACCAAGAGCACCAGACAAAGAATCCCCTCCCAGACGGACAGAATGAGAATCTGCTTTGTTTTTTTTTTTTTTTTTTTGAGCCAGGGTCTCACTCTGTCACCCAGGCAGGAGTGCAGTGGCACAATTATGGCTCACTGCAGCCTCGACCTCCTGGACTCAGGTGATCCTCCCACCTCAGTCTCTGAGGAAGGTGGGATTACAGGTACATGCCACCATACCTGGCTAATTTTTTTGTAGACACAGGGACTCCCTATATCGGCCAAGCTAGTCTCAAACACCTGGGTTCAAGTGATCCACCCACCTCGTTTTCCCAAAGTGCTGGGATTACAGGCTGAAGCCAGTGTGCCCAGCCAAGAATCTGCATTTTAATAAGAGTCCCCTTGATTCAAGTGCAGAGCAAGTTTCGAGAAGCTCCGGCAGGAACTGTGAAGAATTTGGGTCTCTATTCTTCCAGTAATAGGAAGCAAATGAAAAACTGTCAGCAAATAGGAAGGAGTCAAAAACGGGACAGAATTTAGAAAGAATGGGGCTGGGCACAATGGCTCACACCTGTAATCCCAGCACTTTGGGAAGATGAGGCAGGTAGATCACGAGGTCAAGAGATCGAGACTATCCTGGCCAACATGATGAAATCTTGTCTCTACTAAAAGTACAAAAATTAGCTGGGCATGGTGGCACGTACCTGTAGTCCCAGCTACTCGGGAGGCTGAGGCAGGAGAATTGCTTGAATCCAGGAGATGGAGGTTGCAGTGAGCCGAGATCGCGCTACTGCACTCTAGCCTGATGAGAGTGAGACTCCATCTCAAAAAAAAAAAAAAAAAAAAAAATAGAAACGACGACTCCTCCGCCTGTAAGAGGGGAACTGGGGCAGGAGAAGGGGACTGCACAGTGGATTTAAAGAGGCTCATTGAATGACTGAATAAATGAATGAATGAATGAAGCTGAAAATGGATGCTCAGAAAATGAAAAGTTGCCCTTGATGGATATTACAGCATAGATGAGTGGTTCTCAAAGTGTGGTCCCTAGACCAGCCACATCAGTATCACCTGGGAACCTACTAGAAATGCACATGTTCTGGCCCTATACTAGACCTGCTGACTCAGAAGCTCTGGGGGCAGTGCCAAGGGAACTGTGGCTTAGTAAGGCCTCAAGGAGATTCTTTTTTTTTTTTTTTTTTTTTTTTTGAGACGGAGTTTCACTCTTGTTGCCCAGGTTAGACTGCAATGGTGCAATCTACGGCTCACTGCAACCTCCGCCTCCAGGGTTCAAGGGATTCTCTTGCCTCAGCCTCCTGAGTAGCGGAGATTAGAGGCATGTGCCACCATGCCCAGCTAATTTTGTATTTTTAGTAGAGGTTGGGTTTCTCCACATTGGTCAGGCTGGTCTCGAACTCCGGACCTCAGGTGATCCACCCGCCTTGGCCTTCCAAAGTGCTGGGATTACCGGCTTGAGCTACCACACCCAGCCAGCCCTCCAGGAGATTCTAATGTAAGCTAATGTTAAAGAACAGCCCTTTGGCTGCAGGATGGCACAGAGAAAAGAAGGGGCAGGACTATGTTCTTCGCTGGCACCAGCTCTCACCTGTGCACAATGGGCAGCACCCCTCATCTTTGGAGGGAATTGGGTGGGAACAAGCAGCTTCACACTTCACCTTTTCACAGGTCACCTCCCCATCCTAGAAGCACAAGCAGGAGTTACAGCCATTACAAGGCCCCAGACTCCAGACCAAGGGAGTTCCAGGGACCCCTAGTACCCACCTCGCACCAGCACTGGGAACACCCAGGCTCTGTCCAGTGACTCCCTGATTCATGCATGGCTTCCAGGTGCCAGCAGGGAGATGGCCCTGCTGCCAGCCGGGGGGCCTCAGGGCCCCTGGGTGAGGAAGAGGTCCCCATCACCTCCCCCTGAAAGAGTGAGGGGGGCCTGAGGTTCCCCCGCAAGGCAGCAGTAGGCACTGGGGTGGCCATCAGAGTGGACAGCAGCCACAAAGGGGCAGAAGGGGAGAATGTGGGTAGTGGTGGGGTGCGAGATGGCAGGCGGGTGGTCCTGACTCCGGCTGAGGGCCCTGGAGCCCCCGAAGAAGGGGTATGTCCTGGGGACAGGGCAGGCCGGGCGGCCTCTGGAAGCAACAGGAGCATCTTGCGGGGCTGTTGCTGGGGCTGCAGGATGACAGATGAGGCCAGCACGGCTTTCGGGAAAGCTGAAACAGAAGCACGGAGGTCTCTTGGGGTGGGCAGCAGATCTGGGGTTTAGGAAGACCTGGGCTCAGCTCCACCACAAGTCCCTGTTCACCCTCGTGGTCTGCGCAATATTCTACTATATTTACGGGCACATTGTCGCTGTGCAGCAGGGTGAACCACGGAAATAGCGGTCCCTGCAGTCCAGGTTACTCAGACTCCTGTTGGGTTTTTTCCTTTTATCATTTGGGGGAAAAAAAAGGCTGGGAAAAAAGTGAAAGAGGAAAAAACGATAATGAAGTGGAAAAGGAAAGTGAGGAAGAAAGTGGAGTGTTGGAAGTAACAAACAAGATGAACTGAAAACGAGCAAACAGAAAGAAGGGGGCTGGGTGGCAGATGGGCGGGGCCGGGGCAGGGCGGGGCCGCGTGCCGATAGGGCGTGGCTGGGTGCCGGGAGGGCGTGAAAGGGGCGGGGCCATGCTCTAATGGGGCGGGGCATGCATTGAGAGGGCGTGGCCAGCTGCCGAGAAGGAGGGGCCTGGCGCTCACCTTCACAAGACACGCGGTCAGCCCGGAGCCTGAAGCCAGGTCGGCATGTGCATAGGAAGCTGCCCACGGTGTTGTGGCAGGAATGGTGACAGACTCGCCTCTCCAATGGCCTCCGACATTCGTTTACATCTGCGGGAGAGCCTCGCTGCGACAGCTGCTTTGTTTGGGCTACCGAGCCCTTCTTCCGCCCATCCCTTAGCTCAAAAGACTTGGGGAGTTTCCCTACCATAGTTCTTATGGGGTCCGTTTCTGCCCCAAGGTACAGGATGTGACTCAGACACCGGGGCTGAAATCTAGTGCTAGTCTCGTTGATAGGTTCACACACTCAGCAGGCATTGAACGTGAGTATCAGTGACTCAGCCCCAGCACTATGCAGCAGTAATCAATTGCTGCCTGGTGGGAGTAAGCCTTGCTGAGAATCTGATCGCCAAACCTTCCACCCTCCCGTTTTTCTTTCCAAAAAGCCTCAGAACTCACTGAGATGCTCAAGGTAGGCTTCAGGACAAATACCTAACTCTGCTAGAACAAGATCTTTCTTCAGGCCCATGGGACCCCACCTTCAACCCATGAGCCAAGCTCAAGCCAAACATACCAATCCCTTTCTGGAAATTTCTGCTAATGGGCTGAGAAAACAGAAGTCTCCTTCTAAACCAGAGGAACCAAGACATAACATGCTTTATTTACCAAGGGGAGCAAAGGCAGCCAAGAAAATGGGTGAGCAGAGAGGAATCCTTGGGGTGTATCTGGGAGAGGAACGGAAGAGAAACATAACAGAATAAAAGTGGCACATGGCCAGGAAAAGTCCAAGACAGGGTCTTCATGCAGAGCCATGCCAACCCCAGGGACAGGCAGGCTCTGAGCAAAGGCTCAAGCCCTTTCAAGCTCCAGAGGACCAGAAGGTCTAATTGTTAACCTTCCCGGGTCCGTGGCTCCCTGTCGATCTTCCTGATTGGCAGCCGAAGTGTGCAGACCACAGAGTCCTTCCCGCCTTACCTACACAGGAGTGCTGGTTGCCATGGAGGTGGAAGCCTGTTAGACAGGAACACTTGTAGCTGCCAATGCTGTTTTTACATCTCTGCTGACAGGGAGTCCCTAGGCATTCGTCAGTGTCTGGCAGGAAAAGGGACAAGACTGGGATTCATTTCCCCAACAGAGGTTTGGAAATATGTGGTCCCCTCTTCCTCCCTCATCTCCATCTCCTATCCCGCACAGGGCTGGGGAAACACCTTAGCTGCCTCTCTTCTGCACTGCCCACATGCAGTCCTAAATACTCGCTGGGCCAGCCCACTTCTCTAATCCTCACTGCTACCCCTTAGCCCGGTCACATACATCTCTAGTCTGGAGAATAGCCATAGCCTCCGGCGTGTCTCCCTATCTCTACCTGGGTTCCTTCAAGCCATCTCTGCACAGCCTCCAGGATGTTCTGACCAAAGGGCACTTCTAATCAGGGTGCTCCCTGCTCAAAACCTCTCCACTGCTCCCACAGCCACAGATCTCATCTTAGGGTAAGACACCAAAGCCGCCCCGTAGCTCACGACGCCTTCCAACATAGCCCTGGTTGCTTTGCCCACCCCCTTCCTTGCCCCTGATCTTCACTTGGCTTAAATTCTTTTTTGTTGTTGTTTTTTGAGACAGAATTTCTCTCTTTTTGCCCAGGCTGGAATACAATGGTGCGATCTCAGCTCACTGCAACCTCCATCTCCTGGGTTCAAGCAATTCTCCTGCCTCAGCCTCCTAAGTAGCTGGGATTGCAGACATGCGCTACCACACCTGGCTAATTTTGTATTTTTAGTAGAGATGGGGTTTTGCCATGTTGGTCAGGTTGGTCTCAAACTCCTTACCTCAGGTGATCCACTCACCTTGGCCTCCCAAAGTGCTGGGATTATAGGCGTGAGCCACTGCACCTGGCCACAGGCTTAAATTCTTGCCATCTACCAAATGCACCACACTCTCCTGGTGTTCCCCTTTTCCCATGTTCTCTGTCTGCCTGGAATGCCTTTCCCTCTTGTCTGGCTGGAAAACTCCTACTCATACTTCAAAACTCAGCTTCAGTCGAACCTCCTCTGTAGAAGTTCCCCAGTGCTATTTGAAATTGTGAAAAACTGGAAATAATCTCCATGTTCATCAATAAGAGAAGAGTTAGTAAACTGTGAAATATTTGCACTGCAGAGTCAGCAGTTAAAAGGAACAAGGCAGGTTTGTTTACCCTGATGTGGAAAGATCTTCAAGACCAGCACTGGGCCAGGGTGGGGGAAGCAAGCAAAGGAATGGCTGGGTTCAAATCCCAACTCTGGCTGGGCGCAGTGGCTCATTCCTGGAATCCCAGCCCTTTAGGGGGCAAAAGGGGAAGGATAGCTTAAGGCCAGGAATTTGAGACCAGCCTGGGCAATACAGCAAGAATCCATCTCTACGAAAAAAAAAAAACACCTTAGTTCTAATGTGATCTTAAGCAAGTAACAATTTCCTTAAGCTTCAGCGTTCCTATCAATAAAATCGCGATAAATAATACCAACTTCATCAGGTAATTTTGAAGGCTAAAGGAGAAAATTCATGTAAAGTGCTTAACCCAGGATTCAGGAACGGAGAGTTCAGCAACTATCATATCTCTGTAAGCGCCTGTGTACGTACGTACACATGGGGACGCGCAGTCAGGGCACACAGCAGACCAATACCTGAGTGCCGTGGACTAAACTCTGTCCCCTCAAAAAGGGCATTGAAGCCTTAACCACCAACGTAATGGCGTGTGGCGGTGGGGCCTCTGGAAGATAATTAGGGTTACATGAGGTCATGAGGGCGGGCCCTCTCGATGGGATTAGTACCCTTGTAAGAAGAGACATGAGAGGCCTCGTCAGTGGCTCACGCCTGTAATTCCAGCACTTTGGGAGGCCAAGGCGGGCAGAGCATTTGAGGTCAGGAGTTCGAGACCAGCCTGGTTAACATGGTGAAACCCCATCTCTACTAAAAATACAAAAATTAGCTGGGTGTGGTGGCACACACCTATAACCCTAGCTACTTGGGAGGGTGGGAGAATTGCTTGAACCCAGGAGGCGGAGGTTGCAGCGAACCGAAATCGCATCACTAAACTCCAGCCTGGGCAACACAGGGAGACTCCATGCAAAGAAAAAAATATGTATATCAGAGAGCTCTGTCTCCACCAACTGAGGAAACAGCAAGATGACTGCCTTCTGCAAGCCAGGAAGAGCTCTCGCCAGAAACTGAATTAGCCAGTGCCTTAATCTTGGACTTTGCAGCCTCCGGAGCTATGAGAATCAATGTCCGTGGTACAAGCCTGCAGAATTTTGCAATGGCAGCTCAAGCAGACTAAGATGCCTGGGCTATTCTCCAGGGAGAGCAGAGGGCAGCACTGGGAGAGAGGCTAGGGCGAGCACCTTGACTTTTAACATTTTTCTTATAATTTATGAAAATTTCAAGCACAAAGAAAATTATAATGTAGGATTCAGGGGAAGCTCACAATTATCTGCCTTGTGAGATTGTTTCCTTCCTGTAAATAAAAGGCATTTTAAGAAAAAAAAAATAAAATGTATTTTAATAAAAAATGCCTTTTATTTACAGGTTAAAAGAATGAGTAATAATTGTAAAAGATCTCTCATTCTGCAAACTGAATAGGTAGGATTCCTTCTCTTCCCTGAGCTTCCCCAACACATCCCTTATCCTAGCCTTGTTCTTCTGCTCCCCACCAGACTTGGGGGATACTGCTCCCCAGGGTAGCTCGGAGCCTGGGCCAGCACTGGCAGGTAAAACTGATGAATGAAGTGAGTGAATGAACCCATCCCGGTATGCCCCTGCCATGGCCCCCCTGGACTCACAGTCTGAGTCTCGCCCAGCCCTCCTTCATCTCAGTGACCTGCTTCCCCAGGTTGGTCAGCCTGCTCTGCCCTGGCTCTCCCCATGGCCTCTCCTCCATCGCCATCCCTTTTATCCCACAGCAGCAGCAGTAGGTTGTTTTCTGAGACGGAATCTCACTCTGTCGCCCAGGCTGGAGTGCAGTGACGCGATCTCGGCTCACTGTAACCTCCGCCTCCTGGGTTCAAGCAATTCTCCTGCCTCAGCCTCCTGAGCAGCTGGGACTACAGGCACCCACCATCACACCCGACGAATTTTTGTGTTTTTAGTAGAGATGAGGTTTCACCATGTTGGTCAGGCTGGTCTCGAACGCCTGACCTTAGGTGATCCTCCCACCTTGGCCTCCCAAAGTGCAGGGATTAGAGATGTGAGCCACCCCGCTGGGTCAGCAGCGGTCAGTCCCAAATGTTACATATGACTCCACCTCTTACAAACAACTTGTCCTTGGGCAAACCTCAGCTTCCACATCAGTCAAACAGGAACCATAACAGCATCTCCTTCAGAAGACGTGGTGAAGGTTCATTGCAGTGGCGCACAGAGCACTGTGTGCTGGCCATGGCAGGGCTGAGGGTTCAATGTGGCATCCCCATTACCCCTCCCAGAGCAGCCGTCCCTTCTCTGCAGCTCACCTTGGCAGCTGTGGCGGTCGGCAGATAGCTGCATGCCAGGCCCACACTCACACACATACCCGCCTTCCGTGTTCACACAGTGGCCCTCACAAGAGGAGTTTACACATTCATCAATGTCTGGAAAGAGAGAAAGCACGTGTTCTCACAGTGGACCTCGAAGAGGAGCTTACACATTCATCATTGTCTGGGAAAGAAAACATCCTTGCAGGTTGGGCGAGGTGGCTCACGCCTATAATCCCAGGACTTTGGGAGGCCGAGGCAGGCGGATCACCTGAGGTTGGGAGTTCAAGTCCAGCCTGACCAACATGGTGAAACCCCATCTCTACTAAAAATACAAAATTAGCCGGGCCTGGTGATGCATGCCTGTAATCCCAGCTACTCAGGAGGCTGAGGCAGGAGAATCGCTTGAACCTGGGAGGCAGAGTTTATGGTAAGCCCAGATCATGCCATTGGTCTCCACCCTGGGCAACAAGAATGAAACTCCATCTCAAAAAAAAAAAAGAAAAGAAAGAAAGAAAGAGAGAGAGAAAGAAAGAAAGAAAAAGAAAGGAAGAAAGGAAGGAAGGAAGGAAGGAAGGAAGGAAGAAAGGAAGAAAGGAAGAAAGAAAGAAAACACCCTTGCACCGCCCGCTCTGAGCATGGCTGTGACTCAGGAACAAATCAACCCGACAAGGACCCTGAGCCCCCACCAAGCCTGCCCTCAGCAGTGTGGAATACCCACCTGCATGCACTCCAGGAAGAGCAGACACCAGGAAGGTCACTGACTGTGAGGAAACCCCAAGAAGGAAGAGTCCAAGGGACTGGGGCCCTCTTTAACATATAAAGACCAGATGATGAGAGAAGACAGCTGAGACAGAGCTGTTTCCAATGGCCCTGATGGCAGGGTAACCCCAAAGGGCCCTCAAAAGGGCAGAGGGCAGTGGACAGAGAGATCAGGCACGGTGGCTCACGCCTATAATCCCAATACTTTAGGAGGCCGAAGCAGGCAGATCACCTGAGGTCAGGAGTTTGAGACCAGCCTGGACAACATGGTAAAACCCTGTCTCTACTAAAAATACAAAAATTAGCTGAGTGTGGTGGCACATGCCTGTAATTCCAGCTACTCGGGAGGCTGAGGCAGGAGAATGGCTTGAATCTTGGAGACAGAGGTTGCAATGAGCTGAGATCGCACCCCTGCACTCCAGCCTGGGTGATAGAGCAAGACTCAGTCTCAAAAAAATAAAATAATCAACAGAGTCATTCTTTTAAAGGTTCATTAAGCACCAGCTGCATGCAGCAGACCCAGGGCGGGGCTGTTGAGGACACAAATGTGACTAAGACACAGCGCTAACTCCAGATGTTCATGGACTGATAACACAGGAGCCAAGACCCACACCCAGGGGATACCAGTGCCTGCTGGGGTGATATATGCCCCACCAGGGACAGAATGGCCCCAGCAGGCATGCCCTGGAATAGGCAGTGGCTAAGAGGACCAGGAGTATCAGCGGAGAGCCTTCCCAGGTGGAGAAAGGGTCTGAGGTGCTTCCAGGCAGTGGCTGGGCTCCTTGGGGACTATACTAAGGCCCAGACTGGCTGACGCTTCGGTTCCTTCCGAGGCAGCAGGAGGCAGGGCTGAAGATGTGGATTAAGATGAGACTAAGGCTGGGTGAGGTGGTTCACGAGGTCAGGAGATCGAGACCATTCTGGCCAACATGGTGAAACCCCGTGTCTACTAAAAAGACAAAAATTAGCTGGGTGTGGTGGCACATGCCAATAATCCCAGCTACTCAGGAGGCTGAGGCAGGAAATCGCTTGAACCAGGGAGGCGGAGGTTGCAGTGAGCCAAGATCATGCCACTGCACTCCAGCCGGGCAACAGTGCCAGACTCCATCTCAAAAAAAAAAAAGGATGAAACTAAGTTGCAGTGACTGGATCCAAGCAGGATCCAAGTAGTGCTTTAGGAAAGCGAGCCTAGTGAGATCTGAGGGGTGATGGGAGCTGGGAGACATCTCTCCAAATCCTGCTGCCTGGCCTCCCTTCCCCGCCAAAGATCATGGCAGCTTCTGAGGACCTTTGGGCACAGCTCGGTCTACTCCAGTCTGCACTCACTGTGTAGTGAGTCTCCCCACTGTGGCCTCCAAGCTCATGGGACACCTCTACTCTCCTTATCCCCTACTTAGCCTTCTACCCAGCATCTACCCACTCTTCCCAACAGCTGGACAGTCAAGACTACACTCAATGCCGCTAGGAAGCCCACCCTGACTAACTCCATTCCACTGGGATGTCTCGTGGCTACGGTCAGTGCCACCCTGTCCTGTAGGTGCTTTGACACTGTTCTCTGGCTTCTCCTTGGTTCCGTTTGCCTCTGCAATGAGAAGTATGTGCAGAAAGTATCCCAAGGTGAACGGCATTCAGGAGCAGATCAATGGCTTCCATTGCTTCTCCTTTCTGGAGGAGATGCTACAAGCCACGAGCTCCCAGACACCTTCAGTGAGACCCTCCGACTCAACAGCGTCCTTCTGGGAAATAATCAAAGACGCTGACAGGAAGCCTCTTTTCTTTATGGCAGCATTATTTATAGTGGTGAAACACTGCAGACCTCTTAAATAAGGGACAACAGACAAATAGTTATTTCAATTACAGCAGCCACATATGTAAATGCTAAAAAAAAAATTTTGTTTTTGTTTGAGACAGAGTCTTGCCCTGTCACCCAGGCTGGAGTGCAGTGGCATGATCTCGGCTCACTGCAACCTCCACCTCCTGGGTTCATGCAATTCTACCTCAGCCTCCTGAGTAGCTGGGATTATAGGCATGCACCGTCACACAAGCTAGTTTTTGTATTTTTAGTAGAGACAGAGTTTCACCATGTTGGCCAAGCTGGTCTCAAACTCATGAGCTCAAGTAATCCACCCGCCTCAGCCTCCCAAAGTGCTGGGATTACAGGCATGAGCCACCAAGCCTGGTAGAAATAAAATAAAATAAAATGTTGCAAGGAATTGTTAGTGATGTTTGCAATATAAAATTAGATGGGAAAAATAATAACTACAGATAAGACATAATCCCAATTTTATAAAGCATACATATATGCATGCCTGACATACGCACACACTCACAAACACATACACACCCAGGGAAAAGGGGAGGAAAACAATCTCATTTTGGTAACAAATATCTCTGGGTGGGGACTTCCAGAGAATGTTTATTTTCATCTTTCTCCTCTTACTTTCCAAATGTTCTACAGTGAACTATCTCTTGCTTTTCTATTCAGGGGGATAAATATTATTTTTACAAAATTTAAACTCCAGAAAGGCTTTTGTCACTCTGGAAAGATTGGCAAGAAACTGGTCACAGTGGCTGCTTCTGGGGAAGGTAACAGATTTTGTCTGTAGAAACCTTTTAAAAATCACAAACAGGCCAGGCGTGGTGGCTCACACCTGTAATCCCAAGATTTTGAGAGGCTGAGGCAGGTGGATCACAAGGTCAGGAGTTCAAGACCAGCCTGGCCAAGATGCTGAACACCCTCTCTACTAAAAATACAAAAATTAGCCAGGTGCGGTGGTGGGCACCTGTAGTCCCAGCTACTCGGGAGGCTGAGGTAGGAGAATCGCTTGCACCCAGGCGGCAGAGGTTGCAGTCAGCCAAGATCGTGCCACTGCACTCCAGCCTGGGCGACAAAGCAAGACTCTGCCTCAAAAAAAAAAAAAAAAAAAAAAAATCACAAACAATACGTTAACAAAATAATTACTGAGTTTAGCTTCCCTCATCTTTCAAATGTCATTTTCCCAAGGAGCCTCCCCTGGCCAACCCTCCCGATTCCGGGTGCCCTGCCCCTCTGTGGGCCCTGGCACCTTGCCCGTCCCAGTTAAGGTCCCTATGACAATTGGGCTGTTCTTGTCCTGTTATTTGTCACCCTTCCTCATATTCAGAACTCCCTAACAGGGGCTGGGTGAGGTGGCTCACGCCTATAATCCCAGCACTTTGGGAGGCCGAGGTGGGTGGATTACCTGAGGTCAGGAGTTCGAGACTACCCTGGCCACCACAGCAAAAGCCTATCTCTACTACAAATAAAAAAATTAGTCAGGTATGGTGGCATGCGCCTATAATCCCAGAGGCTGAGGCAGGAAAATCGCTGGAACCCAGGAGTTGGAGGTTGCAGTGAGCCGAGATCCTGCCACTTCACTCCAGCCTGGGCAAAAGAGCGAAACTCCATCTAAAAAAAACAAACAAAAAAACCTCCCTAACAGGGGCCGACTGTGGCTCCCGTAACCCCAGTCCCAACTCGGTTCCTGCCCATAAGAGGTGCTCAATACATATTTGTGAAATAACAGAAGTGACACATTTCTTTTGTTTTCGTGTCTCTCTGCCCACTCTCAAACATCAGAGCCTATCTTGGCTCAGCTCGGTTCTTGCAATACACTGAAGACCATCCTGGCAGGAGCGGGAGGAGACACAATTCCCGCTCTCCCCCTCCCCCTCCCCCACCACTCCCAGGCGTCTCACCTGTACACCTGACGCCAACAGCTGTCTCTGTCATCAAGAAGCCCACGGGGCACACTCGGGCCACCTCCTGACAGCCGCCATGGTTGCAGGTAAGGTCACAGCCATACTCCCCACATGGTCCGTGGCTTTCTAGAACAGGCATCGCAGCAGTGAGCATGTGCCCCGTGCAGTCCCAGCCACCCCAACCTCACCAGCGCACTCCTGAAATCTGTTGGGAGGGTAGCTCTGAAGGCAAACAGGCCTGGGTTTAAATCCAGCTCTGCCATTTACCAGCTATGTGGCCCTGGGCAAGGCAATTACTTCTGTGCCTCAGTTTCCTCATCTATAAAATAGGCACACAATGTCTACCTAAAAGAGTTGTCTGAAGATGAGATGACAGGACACATCTCAGATGCGTATTGCCCAGCACATAACCTCAATGCTAATTCATCTGTTCCCAGAAGCCACCGCCCATTCCCAGTTACCTGGGCAGGTCACCCCTTGCTCTCCATCCTGGCAGGAGCAGACATTGGGAGCGATGCAGATGCCACTCCCACAGCCAAAGGAGCAGAGGGCTGAGAGGAGAAATGCAGGTGAGAGACGAGGGACTGGGGCCCCCAGTCTGCCCCTTGGACCAGGGACAGAGGGCTGGCAACACACACTGCTGGAGGAGAAGGCTTGGGGCACAGGGACAAGCACTTACGCACGGTGCAGTGCCCACTACCCATAGAGGGCGCCCAGCCAGGGCAGCAGCCACTCCCGAACCCAGAGAGGCAGACGTGGGGGCCCAGCCGGTGTCTGCAAGAGAAGAGAGAGCACTTTCCTCATTCTATACTGGGGGAGACATTGCTCAACAGGAAAGTCTCCCAGCCAGACTGTAAGTCAATCAACACCAGTTCTAGAGAACTGTCTGGAGGGACAATGGGAAGTTTCCAAAGAAAAATGACCCAGACAGTCTCTCCTGGAGGCAAGGCAGAGACAAAAGTGTGAGATTACAGATTCTGGCCTCCTACAGACTGTCTGCCACATGAGCACACAGCAGAGTGGCCAGAAGAGGGGCCTCAGAGCTGAAGAAAGGCTGAGCAATGGATGAGGAGCACCAGGGGTAGCTGCCTCAGGACCTTTGCACTTGCAGTTCCTGCTATAATAAAGGTTCTTATGGTCAGGTGTAGTGGCTCATGCCTATAATCCCAGCACTTTGAGAAGCCAGGGCAGGCTAATCACTTTCAGCCCAGGAGTTCGAGACCAGCCTGGGGAACATGGTAAAACCTCATCTCTACTAAAAACACAAAGAGGCCAGGCGTGGTGGCTCACACCTGTAATTCCAACACTTTGGGAGGTCGAGGCGGGCGAATCACAAGGTCAGGAGTTCAAGACCAGCCTGGCCAACATGGTGAAACTCCATCTCTACTGCCAGATGTGGTGGTGTGTGCCCATAATCCCAGCTACTCAGGAGGCTGAGGCAGGAGAATCGCCTGGACCTGGGAGGTGGAGGTTGCAGTGAGCCAAGATCCTGCCACTGCACTCCAGTCTGGGTGACATAGCGAGACGCTGTCTAAAAAAAAAAAAAAAAAAGCGAACAAACAAAAAAGGCCTAGCGCTGTGGCTCACGCCTGTAATCCTTGCACTTTGGGAGGCCGAGGTGGATGGATCACCTGAGGTCAGGAGTTCAAGACCAGCCTGGCCATCATGGTGAAACCCCATCTTTGAAAAAATAAAATAAAATAAAATAAAATAAAAATAAAAAACAAACAAAAAAACACAAAGACTAGCTGGGCATGGCGACTCGCATGCCTGTAGGCTCAGCTACTCAGAAAGCTGAGGTGGGAGGATGGCTTGAGCCCAGGAAACAGAGGTTGCAGTGAGCCATGTTGGTGCCACTGCATTCCAGCCTAGATGACACAGCCAAACCGTCTCAAAGGAAAAAAAAAAAAAAGGAAAAGGAAAAAGAAAGATTCTTCCTCAGACACACACTGGGCTCCCTTTCTCCCTTCACCCAGGTCTCTGCCCACGGCACCTTCTCAGAGAGGCCTTCCTTGTCCACCCTAACCTTGCTTTATTCTTCTCTACAACTTTTACTTCCTGGGACATTAGATGAGTTTTTAATTTATTAATTCATTGTCTCCTCTACAACTCCCTGATGACAAAGGTTTCTCATCTATTCACCCCAGCACATGGAGTGGTGCCTGGCATATAGTAGGTGCTCAATAAATGGCTGCTGAGGGAGAAGTTGAGAAGGGCACTGGCATAGGTGATATATCTGGGGTGGGTGTGGGTTCATCAGTGAGCTGCCCAAAACTGGAGGTAGTGGGGGGTCTGTTCAACCAAGAATGAGGTCCAGAAAGGGCGGGAAGCCAGATGCATCCAACTGGTGCTGGGTGCTGAGTGAGGCGTGACCGTACAGCTATAAACAAGCTGCTGCCCCCACCTTCAAGGAACGTAGGGCAGACCAGGAGCCAGGTGACAACAGCATAGAGTGACAAGTGCCACAAAGAGAAGGGCTATGGAGACCTGAGGAGTGTCAGGGGGTTTCCTGGAGGGGCAGCATCTAGGCTGAGGTGAGACAGAAAACTTTGGGAGGCCAAGGCAGGCGGATCACTTGAAGTCAAGAGTTTAAGATCAGCCTGTCCAACATGGCAAAACCCCGTCTCCACTAAAAAAAAAAAAAAAACGGCCAGGTGTGGTGGCACATGCCTATAGTCCCAGCTTCTCAAGAGGCTGAGGCATGAGAATCGCTTGAACCCAGAAGGCAGAGGCTGCAGTGAACCAAAATCGTGCCACTGCACTCCAGCCTGGGTGACAGAGTAAGATGCTATCTCAAAAAAAAAAAAAAAAAAAAAAAAAAAAAGGTCAGTCAGCAAAAGAAGAGGAAGGAAGAGGGTGCTCCAGCAGGGGGAACAGCACAACCGCAGGCCCGGAGGGGGACAGAGAGGACTGCTGGAACCGGCTCCAGTCACGGACTGGGCAGGGGGTGATGAAATCCAGGCTGGTTTGAGCTTCGAACCCCACTGCAACAGAAAAGGGACAACGAACCCCTTCCCAACGGTGGTCCACCTGTGTTCAGAGCTGAGGGAAGATAACTCTGCCAGGCAGGCACTTTGTAGAGCACCCACTCTGCGCTGGGCACCGCACCAGGCACTGGGGACATGGGACAAGGCAAACTTATCGTGTTTTTGGGGAGAAGAATCTGTGCCAAATATGACAAGTATTCCGGAAAGGGAAGCTCAGGGCGCCATGGCAGCACAGAAACGTCTGAGGAAAGCCGTCCCTGGGGACTTTTTCCCTCTCTGAGGTCATCACAGAAGAGAGGGGACCTCCTGCTGGCGGGAGCTGGCAGCGAAGTCTCACCCACCCCCTTGCTGGAGTGATTATGGCAGCAGTCCAGAAAGGAGGGAACCTGGCGAATGAGCGGAGCCTTGGGACTCTCAGAAAAGGACAGGCAGTGCCACCAAGGCGACAGATAAAAGAGTGCCCAGGGAGGCTGGTGGAGTCAAACTCTCAAGTGGGCAAGGGCCGAGCACCCGCCAGAGCGCCCCAAGGAGCCTCCCAGGTCTGGTCGTGACCGAGAGACAGGTGGCGGGACCCTGTGGAACGCCGCGGAGCCGGGGCCTTATCCGAGCAGGAACTGGCGGTGGCCGTGGAACACACGTGCGAGCTGCAAGCCTGGCCCAGCCGCCCCCACTGCGCGCCCCCGGAGGACGTGGTCGAGGGCCAGGCCGCCTGCTGACACGGTGTTCCCTTGCTCCGAGCATCGTGCACACAAGCGCACGGCCCAGCAGCGGCCGGGGGAGAAAGCACGTGCGGAGGGCGCATCCAGCGCGAAAGACAGCACAGGGGCAGGCACCCCACCCCCACCTGCGCGCACGCACGGACAGAAAAAGAAAGGTGACCCAGAGACCCCAACCGTTCCAAAGTCCACGACGTTCGTAGGGCCAGGGCCCAGGGAAAACCCCCACCCCTAGGGCGACCGGCTAGGCGGTGGAGGCCTGGCGCTGCCCAGGCAGAGTCACGGGCACGCTGGGGGGCAAGCCAGCCAGTCCGGAGACCAGAAGGCACGTCCGGGGCTCCCCTCTCCAGGAGTCCGCGCTCCAGGGCACATTAGGAGTCACTCAGCGCTTGGACCTCCGTTCCCCCGGGTCCCAGCCGGGACAGCCCCAGCCAGGTGCGTACAATGGGCACCCGCCGAGAGGCACAAGTTGCTGTCTCTTTGGCCCTTCCCAGAGCTGCCCCCGCGCGGATAGCACCCCAGAGGAAGCCCGGATCCGCAGCTGCCTGCGGCTCCTGGGCGCCCCTCAGCGCCTCTCGGCTGCACACCGGCAGCGCTCCCGAGGGGCTAGGGCGGCGGGGGAAAAAGCGCGGGGCGCTTACCTCTCGGCCGCGAAGTGCCCGGGCGGCTTCCTCCCAGTGTAGCCTCGGGCCGGGGGCCCCGGCAGCAGGAGCGCGACGCAGGCGGCCCGAAGGAGCAGTCCGGCCCACATCATCGGCGGCGGCGGGTCCCCCGGGCTGGGCTCGGCTCCGGCGCCGCGTGCCGGGGAGGGGGCTGCAGGCCCTCGCCCCTCCTCCTGGCACCGCAGGGAGCTAAACAACGATCCCGAACTGGCACGCGGAGCTAAGCAGGGGGGCTGAGGACGCCGAGAGGAGGGGCCGGGGGCCGCGAGGGGACGCGGCAGACGGCTGCGGGGAGGGTCTCCGGCACCTCGAGGCGAAACACACAAAGGCAATGCCGCTCGCCCGCTGTGCCTCTCCGAGAGGCACGGAGTCCCGGGCGGGGGCAAAGATCAGGGACCCCTAGAGGCGGGGTTTCGCGCTTGGCTCACACCCCCTGCCCGGGTTTGGGAGTCGGCTTCCTGCTAAGCGCTGACTGAGGGCGTCTGACCGAGGCCCCAGGAGGAAACAGATTTCGAGAACAAGGCTAGCGCCAAAGGCTGCGCGCCCCGGGCATGGCCCCTCTCGGTGGGACCCGCCTTGTTGTCACGAGGTGGGAATCGTGGAAATCCGAACCCAGGACGCCGGGTCGCTGCGCCGCTGGGCGGTTCCAGGCCTGCCCCCGGCCTGCCAGCAGGTCTGCACCTAACGTTCGAGTGAGTTGATCTGTGTGTCCAACCGCTCCCTGGCCGGGGGCACTAGCTGCTCTTGAAGCCCCGGGCTCCTTTGGGCACCCACGGGGCAGATGGCCGGCCTCCCGGCTGCTGGTGGCGAAGCGAGGAAGCAGCTGGCGCCATTGGCAGTGGAGAGGCAGAAACAGATCTGGAAGGCTCCTCTTTGCCCCTTCTGCAGCTGCCCCAGGCTGCAGTCAGACTAGGGGGCTGCGGAGGGATTTAGGCAAGGAAGGGACGCGGAAAGGAGCTCGTGGAAAGGAGCGCTTGGAAATCAGAATGATCCCGCTAGAAGAAAACTGAAAGGGTAACTGATTTTACCTTCTGCTCTGTGCAGTAATCTTTCCCTTAGCCACCCACAATTAGTCAAGATTTTGCATAAATACTTCCAGGGGTAAGAAACTACCTGTTAAGAAGTGGTCCGATCCAGTTTTGAACTACATTTGTTTGAAAGTCCCTTCACTTCCCAGCTGAACAATCCCAGTTCCTTTGGTTCTGCCACTACCTTTGACCTCTTGCTTCCTCAGCCTGTTACTGAGCTGCTTAAATTGGTGGCCACAAATGGACGTGGCATACCAGCGGTGGCCTGGACTCACGCCTCCTTCCTGCAAACACTGTACTTTTCACTAATGCACTCTAATATTACTTTTTTGTCAACCTAATGATGTTGTTAATGATGACACACTGAGTACGCAGTAAACAAAAACCGCAGGCATTTTTTGTTGTGCTTTTATGTTATTTAAACACAAGCAGCCAAGCAGGTCTCCCTACCTGAAGCTGTGTGGCTACATTTTGGCAGACATTCACCTTGAGGCCGTATTTCACCTTGTTAGTTTGGCCCATTTTTTAATCTACTCTGTAGGGTCCAGCCCTGCAGGGTCCCGTGAGTCCCTCTCTGCAGGTGTGGAGATGAGAAACTGTGGAAATAAAAGACACAAGACACAGAGATGGAGAAAAGAGAGTTTGGGCCCAGGGGTCCACTGCTACCAAATCACGGAGACCAGCAGTGGCCCCGAGGGCCTGGACGCTCTGACTTTTATTGAGTACAAAGCAGGGGGCAGGGTAGGTAGGATGAGGTAATGGTGGCCAGTGATAGGGTGAAGTAAATCACGTGTCTTGGAGACAGGGGCCCAAGACTTTGAAGAAGCCGAGGCAAGGAGAAAACCTAAGGCGTCAGCACTTTTCTCATACTTGTCAAGAAAGAACAAGGTCACTAAGATTTATGTTACCATTACTAATTCTTATCTTCTAAGAAAAAGAGGAACCAGGTGCAGAAGCAGAACTTGAAAGTAGACATGGAACGTGACCGCTGAAGCACAGCGCCGCATAGAGACAATTAAGTCCCCGGATGTCTGTGGGCCTCCCTGACAGCCGTCAGGCTTATCACAGGAGCCGTCAGGCTTACTCCGCTTGGGAGAGTGGAGTTTTCTCCTCACTCCCCCGAGGAAGGAGACGTCTCAGCCATCTGGGACATTTCCTTCCCTAGCTGGCTAAACAGCAGGCGCTTTCACAGCGCTGACACTGTCACACAGCCAAGGCGTCCTCCAGCAGCCCTTATGCGGGCGTGACAGACGACTTAAGAGCATCTTGCCTTAGGGTCACCTCTTCCCCAATGCCACTTCAGTCCCATACATCTTAATCTGAGACTCATTAGTAAGATTAAAGATCATATGATTAAATAGATGTATATATTTATAATTACATATGAATAGCTATGTGATTATGATTTTATATATATAGGAATAACTATGTAACTATATCTCTAATGCTGAGGCTTCAGACCCTTGCCCCGGCTCTTGTGGAGTTTACCTCCCACACTAGTCAACATATTCTCAACAAGTAGGTTGCCAAAATATTCTGTAATGTAAGATGAACGTGACTTCCGTCATATCCATTCTGAGTCCCAAGGACCCTCAGAATCCTAAGACATATTTCTCTCTTGCCCCAAACATCCGAAGGTTGCACTTTCCCTGTCCACCACCACTAAACCACCTATGTCAAATAAGTGCTCTTTCTTCCTGGCCCTAGGGCAGCTACCCAAAATTTTCAACAGGTGTGTACGGCTGTACACAAGTGTCCACATGGCTGTCACATTTCATGCCATCTTCTCACATACTCCAGCATACCTCAGCTACCTCTGTTCTTAGCTACCTTATGGAGGCCCACCTGCTCCACCTTACCCTATAAACTCACTCTCCAGCCGAGTTTGCTTCATATTGGCCAATGAGCCGCTGGAAGAGCCGAGATCAAATTTGTGCTTGAAGAAATCCCGTATCTACCCAACAGAATTCAGGAAACTTAGTACATAAATTGCAATTCCCATTAGTGAATCTCCAAACAACGTCTACACTGCCCTTGGCCATTTCTTTGATTTCCCCATAAAGTGTCTGTGACCTTAAGGCATTCACCTTTCGCCTATCAACATTTGCTCTTTTAGTTTGGTTTGGTTTTTGCTTTTCTTGTCTTCTTGTTTGACCCAGAGGCTTCTCAGTTTGGACACGGAGTCTCTAACTTCATGTTGTTCAAGGACTACTTCGGGAATATCCCTTGATCGCAGTTTCTGTGTTTCTTCCCCACTTCTGTGGCTTGTGGTTTCTCAGTAACAAAAGGGACCCTTCACCGAGGGTGGAGGATCCAAGTTGTTGTTGGCTGCAGAATGACGGCCTCCAGCTTGTGATCCCCCTAAATGGTCATGTGATGAGTCAGTGTGTCTATTATTCTCCCAAAGATCCCTTCCTGCAGAGACCTGGAGTGATGCTAGCTCATCAGCACCTAAAAGGAATGAAGCTGTTCCAGCTGGCTACAGCCACGCTCCAAAGACAACCTTTCACCCCCAGAGAGGTGATTAATGGTTTTTAAGAGGGGATGTGGGAATATAGCCACAGAATATCAGTTTCCAAAGTTGGAATTCAACCCCAAGTGAATATACACAAGAGTGTACAAAACAAAAAACAGCAAAAGATAGCAAGTACTCCACAAGCTTCCAAATTCAAGACTGAAGTCACTGATAACCTCCGTCTCAACAGCAGGTCTCAGCCACTACAGTCAGACCACTAAAGGGCACCAGAATGAGAATCCTAACATATTCTTTCTGATCATGACATCTTATAGCTGGTGCTCCCATCTAGGATTAAACTTTTTAAATAATCACAATCTGGAGACTGTTGCTTGCCTGCCTCATTAAAGCTGGCCTCTAGCGGGTGGGGCAGGTCTTTTCAAATTCGAACCATGACTTTTAGAATTCAAATCAGTGTTGGGTTTCCAGTTCAAACTGTGGTTTTTGAGATGCTGATTATTTTTTAAGACTCTTATCCTCCACCCCCAGACCTCTCAGAAGAGTAAAGTGGGAAAAAAGGGTAATAAAACATTCTTCAGGGAAGGAAACCTCCAGAAGGCCCTCAAACCAGGGATGCTTCTTTGCTCTTTTTAAGCTAGAATCTCTCAAAACCACAATTTGAACTTGTAACCACAATTTTCCTGACACTCTATGAAAGGCTGGTCTTAAAGGAGCCATCAATATGCCTAGGATCAACCCTACTCCACCCTGGGGACAGAGCAGCCTTTCTTCCCACTGGATCACTAGGAGAAATGTGGGCCCAGACACTGGCCCACCAAGCTGAAAGACAGGCTTTGTTTGCCAGACAGAAGAGTGAACTCCGTGTGTGCCCTTCTCTTGCTGTATTCTCAAACCAAAACCACCAAACGGTCACTTGATTAGATCAGAGGAAATGAGGGCATGTGGCAACAAGCAGCTGGGAGATACATGAGCTACTAGGTGGCCTGGGGGCTAGGTGACTGGATACTGCACACAGAGCTGGCTATAAAACCAGGAAAGGCAGCCCAGGCAACCCCGAGGCCCAGCAGGTTACCGGCAGAAGCAACTAAGAATTAAATGGCATCAAGGACAACCAAAAAGACCAGTGAATTTCTAAACTCTGCCCATCATCCTTGGGATCCCATCAAAAACAATCACATGATCAAGAAGAGGTATAGGTATCTTCACTTTCATTACTTGAGTTGTTCTAACAGCAAGGGCAAGTGAATGCAACACCTACTATAAAGGGAAGAATACTGCCTAAGTTCGCAGTAAATTAGGAATAGTATACCTGGGGTGCTGGATAGCTGGGCAGGGGAAATTAAAAACAAAAACAAATGTACTTTTCTTCTTAGATTCTACTTTATTTGGTAAAACTCAGAAACTAACAATTCACATCCTCCCACCTCCTTCTTTCCGAAGAAGGCAGTCTGCAGAGACAAAAGGGCTGTGGCATGGGGATCATCCACCATCTCCAGGTTTTATACACGGGCTGCCATGACCTGGCAGCCAGGCCTCTAGGGCTGATGCTCTCAGAGGAAACAGAAGAAAAGTAGAAGGAAGGTCTCACACTTTATAAACAATGAAACCCTCCCAATCCTCTTCCCCACTACCCACAACACCCTATAACGCCAATCTAAATAATAGAGATGCGTGTGAGATAAAACACACACACACACGCACACACACACGCACACATACACACACACACACAGCTTCCTTTCAGCCAAAGAACTGCAAAATCCCTCCCTGGAAGGAGGACAACTGGCAACACCAATGAAGGCTTGGTGGTCCAAGGTGATGGCTGGAATTATATGAGACTGGTAAAAATCCAGGGAGAAAACGTTTCACCTTCAGCTCATTCCAGGTCTCTATGAAGCCTGCCCCACTTCCACGTAGGGGAACTGTGGCTTTGGGGGCAGCTGACTTAGGGAAAGGCCTCCCATGGCCAAGAAGACGATGGTGGAGAAGAGGGGCAGGGCAGCAGGGCAAAGCCTTTGGGGAGGGTCAGAAAAGGGGCCCCCTGCCCTTGGCTAATGGATCCGAGTTAGCTCCTCCACAACCTTGATGAGGTCGTCTGCAGTGGCCTCTCGCTTCATACCACTCCCATCGTCATACTGCAATGAAAAGACAGGCGTGGCTGTGAGGACCAAGAGGGTGCTCTCCAGAAGCTGGGGAAGGGGATGCCCCCAGTGAAGGAGGCACAAGGCTCCACCACTGTCACAGGAAAGGAAGGACTCACCAGAAACCCACACCTCCCCCTGGATGGCACAGGTCAGCAAGGACACCACCTGGTCTATTTTTCTCTCTTTAAGGATGCTCCCCAGAGACACCATTTCCAGTGAGCAATATCCCTGACTCCAGAATTGTGGCCTTTTCTCCTCCCTGTAGGATATCCTGACTCTGCTTCCCACCTTTTGGTCTCGCCAGAGATCCCAAATGTGTCTTCATTGCTCAAGAACGGGATTAACATGGGTAGATCTCCTAGCACAGAGTCTGGTACCTAGTGGGTACTCAAGAGCCACAACCACAACATCTCCTTCCCCTCAGACTCCACCTTCCATCTGGTAAGGATTACAGAGGTCCCCTGGCATCTTGGAACTGAGAAAGAGGGGTACCCAGGGACAGTCTCCTGGCACACCCGACCTGCAAGAGACTTGACTGGCCCCACCTGTAGGTTTGCCACCACCTCCTGCATCTTGGGGCGGCTGATATCCAGGAAACTCTCAATCAAGTCACCATCGATGAAGCCTGTGGCTGGTTCTGTCTTCCGCTCAGTGTGAAAGGATCTCCAGGTGGACATATGAGTTAAGGAACACGTGCTCATCAGGAAACAGCCTCCTCAGTCACCCCCACTTCTGAATAAGATCACAATCTAGAGCAATCATCAGGATTAGAAAGGAAACACTACTTTCCTTTGCCTTGTTTTTTGGACATTTTTGGAATTGAAAGAAATGTGAAAATATTACCTAATCTAATTGGTTCTCAATTGGGGTGATTTTCAAAATAGTTTTTCAAAGTACAGATCAGATTCTATGAATGTGAAGCCTGTACATGTATGGAAGATTTTTTAAAGCACTCTAGGCGAAGCTGATGCACAAGAACCACTCATCTAAGTCTAGCCTCAAAGCTCCACAGAGGGGCCAGTGTGGTGGTGGCTCACGTCTGTGATCCCAGCACTTTGGGAGGTTGAGGCAAGAGGATCGTTTGAGTCCTGAAGTTCAAGACCAAACCTGGGCAACATAGTGAAATCCTGTTTCTAAAAAAACATTTAATTAGCCAGGTGAGGTGGCATGTGCCTAAGTCCCAGCTACTCAGAAGGCTAAGGTGGGAGAATCACTTGAGTCCACAATGTCAAGGTTGCAGTGAGCCATGATCCTACTACTGCATTTTAGTCTGGGCAACAGAGCAAGATCCTATCTCAAAAAAAAAAAAAAAGAAGGTGAAGAAAAGCAGCAGCTCTGAAAATAAATAAACTGAGACTCGGTGAGACAGGGCTGTCAAGTCTTGCTAGTTAGCCAAAAAATAGAAATCAGCCCATCAGCCCTCCTTGGCTACCAGAGTCACAGGCAGGAGCTCCTCCCACCTCCAACAGGGGCGGGGAGGGCCCTTTATATCTCCTGTACTAAACAAATTTCCAATAGCACTTGGATTCTAAGGGTCCCAGGATGGCTGATTCTTGAGCTTCGGCATTTTCCACTTCTTCACCTTTCACCTTCTTCTGGTACTCTCTCTAGTCTCAGACACTGCTGCCCTCAACAAGATCCCTGAAAGGATGTGGGCCTGTTTTGTAATCTAAACTTACATTTGGTGTTCTACAGTGAGAAGGCCAGAGGTGGACACATTTCAGGAATACAAATGTACATTTCCAAGATGAACCAGCAAAAGCTGGGTGATAAGTACTTTCTTTGGGAGTCATTAGACTGTTCTATTGTGTATGTTTGAAATTTTCCACATGAAAAAGTCAAAAACAAAACAAAACAAAAAACCTATTCTGTATAGGAACCTAACCAAGACATGTAACAGCTTCTGGGTAATGTGACTGTGTGTGCCACATATGCCAGGATGTGCTTTCCAGCAAGAAGATGGCTCTGAAAAGGATATAAGGAGTGCTCAATCTTGCCCACACTTTTGATGACTTTGTTGAGTCGATTCTGCATGTCCAACAGGAGGTTGTACCAGCTCTCTGACAGTGAGGTCACCAGCCCTGACGAAGTGAAGGAGGCAGTGAGCTGCAGAGAGCTCAACCCCACAGCACACATCCTCTACATAAAGGGCAGCCCAGGTGAGCAGCACGGGGAAGGCTAATGTGCTGCAGCCTCCTCTACTAAACGCCTAGGTCTTGTCCAGTTGCATTCTCCAGTCCCTCAGAATGGTGGTTTCAGGAAGGAGGCCTATGCAGGGGTGTGCCCTGCAGGGGTTGACCTTACCTATCATGCCGTTGACCGTGCCGAAGAGCACCGAGCCTTGTGTGGGGGTGGAAGTCTCACCCAGATTCTGCATTACCAGAGAGCCGTGGCAAAAGACATTGACAAACTCGCCCAGGTGGAAAAGACCAACCTCCTGGAGGTGCTGCCGCTCCTCATCAGTGGTGGCAGCGCTGAAAAGCGGTGAGAAAGTCACTTCCTAAACCTCCTGTTTCCACCACAGGCCCTGAGACAGGACCACATGCAGTGGACACAGTGCTGAACTTCCCTGGGGAGCTGACATACTGCACAGTAGGGGAGCCAGTCTAAAGAGGTGGATTTCTGTGACCTTTTATTCTCTCATGAGCAAAGTTCTGTCTCTGTAAAGAGGACCATCTGAATCTGACATAGAACCCAATGCTTGCATCCACCAGAGACCCAGGAGCTCCCATCTCTCCCCACCACTCCCAGAGCTGGCCACTACTCACCTGTCCTTTTGACACACAAACAAGTTAAAAGCATTTTCAGCCCCCAGAAAATTGTCATCATCCAAGATTTCCACAGCACTCATCCAGTTGGGATTAAAGTCTCGAGCAATCTTAAAACAGACAAGGTGAAACAAGAAAACACAATCAGTAGTTTGTGTGGAATTCAGTTCTGGGACTTGTGTTTCCTTTATTCAGGAGCAAGGCCCCACCCTGCAGAAGATGTAGCCCCATGTTTAACAAGTGTCACCCCAGAGGGATTCTCCCTTGACCTCTCTGCCAAGGCAGCCCTTTTGATTGCCAATTGCCCCAGAGATGGAGCCTATTCAGAGTTCAAGTTGGGAGTCTCTAAAAATACTTCATCAACGTAGAATGTCTGTTCCAGGGAAAACATTTCTGCCCCTAATACTGGGCTGGATTATCTTTCCCCATCAGACACTTGCAGGAGCTGTGGCTCAAGCAAGAAGTCTGCTAGCATTCCCCCACCACCATCACCTCTTCAAAGTTTCCTTCCATGGGCTTATAGGCGAGCAGCAGCACTGAGCGCATGAGGTCGCCCACCAGGATGAAGTCACCCTTGGTCTTCAGGTAGAGCGCCATGATGTTGTTGTAGTGGTTGCACTCAGTGCGCAGCTCCTTCTCTGTTGTCCACTCATAGAGCCGCACCTGGGAAAGGCATATTGTCTCTCTCAGCCAAAGGGGCCAGAGCTCTCTCAAAATGACTGCCCCCCAACTCCTCGATCCTCCATCTGCAGCACCACTTCTCAAAGTGCAATGCGGGAAGAGAAACGGTTTTATGACGTACTGGGTGAACATTTATTATTTTGCTATTATTTATGAAATATGAAAACACAATGAACACACCAAACTAGGAATATAAAACTTCCCAAGTTTTCCTATACATAAAAAAATGAGAGTCCACGTAAAGGAAACAGTATTGTGGGTATAATACTATAGATCTTCTTGTGACTTCCGCAGTTTGGTAACTGACCTGCGGAAATATCTGTGGAAAGAGATCAGTCTCCAATTTCCTGATCAAAAAGAAGTAAGATCACCTCCCAACAAACCACCTTTTCTGAACCCTTCTCAAAACTCATACCGGGCCAGACATGGTGGCTCACACCTGTAATCCCAGCATTTTGGGATGCTGACGGGGGTGGATCATTGAGGTCAGGAGTTCAAGTGGTGAAACCTTGTCTCTACTAAAAATACAAAAATTAGCCAGGCAGTGACGGTGTGCACCTATAATCCCAGGTACTTGGGAGGCTAAGGTTGCAGTAAGCTGAGATCGCACGACTGCACTCCAGCCTAGGCAACAGAGTGAGACCCTGTCTCCAAAAAACAAAAACAAAACAAAACAAAACAAAACCTCATACCTTTTTCTGATATGAACCCAATGAGTAGAGAAAACGAACAGAAGTCCAACAGAGGCTGGGTGTGGTAGCTCACGCCTGTTATCCCAACACTTTGGTAGGTCAAGGCAGGTGGATCACTGGAGGCCAGGAGTTCCAGACCAGCCTGACCGACATGGCAAAACCCAATCTCTACTAAAAATACAAAAATTAGCCAGGCTTCGTGGCCCACACTTGTAATCCCAGCTACTCAGGAGGCTGAGGCACAAGAATTTCAAGAACCCAGGAGGCAAAAGTTACAGTGAGCCAAGATCATGCCACTGCATCCCAGCCTGGGTGACACAGTGAGGCTCTGTCTCAAAAAAAGAAAAAAAAAAAAGCCCAACAGAAACACTGTCATAACTAAAGGAACCTAAAGAACCTGATTCTGTGGCCACCCTCTAACAACCTCCAAGAGGGAAAAAGAAACTCTGCTTTCTTCTGTCTGCACCGTAGTGCTTTCAATTACAACCACATCTCCAAAAGAATGAAGATGCTTCTGGGCGAGGTGGCGTGAGGCTCACGCCTGTAATCCCAACACTTTGGGAGGTCAAGGTGGGTGGATCACCCGAGGTCAGGAGTTCGAAACCAGCCTTGACCAACATGGCGAAACCCCATCTCTATAAAAACACAAAAATTAGCTGGGTGTCATGGCTTCCTCCTGTAATCCCAGCTACTAGAAAGACTGAGGCAGGAGAATCACTTGAACCCGGGAGGTGGAGGTTGAAGTAAGCTGAGATCACTGCATTCCAGCCTGGGCAACAACAGCAAAACTCCAACTCAAAAGAAAAAAAAAAAAATCGAATGAAGATGCTTTATTATCAGTAGACAAATGGAGAGATACCTGGCACGGCCCAGAGCTAAAGAAGACAAACAGCCTGTCTGAGCTGACAAGCCTTCCCTGGCAGGTCCTTCAGGATCCAGATAATCCCCATGGCCTCTGCATATCTAAAAACTCCTGGGCAGAACATATTAATTAAGCCACGATTCCTCAAAATGTGTCCAAAGAACCCTAGCTACACAGGAATATATTCCAAAAGCCATTTGTAGTCGTGATAATGGTTGGCCGGGTACAGTGACTCACGCCTGTAATCTCAGCACTTTGGGAGGCCAAGGCGGGTGGATCATCTGAGGTCAGGAGTTCAAGACCAGCCTGACCAACATGATGAAACCCCATTTCTACTAAAAATACAAAGATTAGCTGGGCATATGGCGCATGCCTGTAATCCCAGCTACTCAGAAGGTTGAGGCAGGAGAATCGCTTGAACCAGGGAGTCAGAGGTTGCAGTGAGCTGAGATTGCGCCACTGCACTCCAGCCTGGCCACAGAGCGAGACTCTGTCTCAAAAAGAAAAAAAACAGGCCAGGCATGGTGGCTCTTGCCTGTAATCCCAGCACTTTGGGAAGCCGAGGTGGGCGAATCATGAGGTCAGGAGTTCGAGACAAGCCTGGTCAACATGGTGAAACCCTATCTCTACTAAAAATATAAAAAATTAGCTGGGCATGATGGCGGATGCCTGTAATCTCAGCTACTCAGGAGGCTGAGGCAGGAAAATCACTTGAACCCGGGAGGCGGAGGATGCAGTGCACTGAGATCACACTACTGCACTCCAGCTCAAAAAGAAAAGAAAAAAATAAATAAATAATTACAATGGTTACCACACCTCTGTCACAGGGTAAAAGGTACCTCCAGTGTGCCCCATCTTCAGGTAAGCCCACCTTGCTGGGCCTCCACATCAGAGGGAGTGAAGGGAGGGCCTCAGAGCTCCACATGTTCCACTCTCTCTCCATGCTCTTAACCTTCCCGTCACCTTGGAGAGAGTCAAGACCAAGGCCAGACACCACCAAAAGCTCAAGACTCCAATTCTCTTCCCAAAAGGTTACAGACTTCCACTGTCCAATACGGTAGTCACTAGCCACACCTGGCTGTGAAACACTTGAAATGTGCCTAGTCAAAGTTGAGATGTGTTCTGAGTGTAAAATACACACCAGATTTTGAATTATCAGTATGAAAAAATGTAAAACATCTTAATAATGGTTTTTATACTGATTACATGTGGAAATGCTAATATTTTAGATATTGGGTTAAATAAAATACCTTATTCATCTCACCTGTTCCTTTTTGCATGTGTGGCTACTAGAAATTTAGAATGACATACATCATTCATATTTCTATTGGCCAGCAACAGAATAGATATGCCCTTACCTGACCTCAAATGCCACCCTCCAGCCTCCAGATCCCTGTGCCTACTCACTGCACCCTCTGGAACACAGTCATTAATCATGGGCAGCCTCTTCCCTGGGCAAACCCTTCACCTCCTCATTCTAACTGATATTCGTGGCTCTTTCATAAGGGTCATGTGGCCCTCTTGTCTGTTTTCTCTTCCACTGTCTCTCCTAGCACTGGAACAGGAGATAGCAGTCTCCCACACTCCTCCTCTGCTCTTTCAGACTTGTCACTCCCGCCCCCAAAACACCACAGTTTTGAAGCTCACACCACCAGGACACTCAACCACCATCATCCATTAAAGCAGTCACCTGAATTCCCATCCCACCCATCACTCTCTCCCACATAACCTCTTCTAAGTCTTGGTGACTATAATACTCACAGAGAAGGTCCTTCTAGTACCCTCACCTCTTAGCTTTTCTGACCCCTTCTTTCCCACTTACTTTGTCCATTCTTATGATCACCTGTTAAAGGCTGGCATTACAAGTAACTGCACTCTTACTGAATCTCATGTCCTCTGCTCTGCCTCTTCTCAGGTGCCCAGAGTCCACCACCATAATCACATAATCACTGTCTTGCAGATTCTCAATGCCCTGACCCTTCTCCCCTTTCTCATGCTCACCCAACAAAACTTGACTTGGATTAAATTTTCATCTTCCACTACCAGTAAGGGAAACCAACCAACAGGATGACTGTTCTTTTAAATTCAAGACTACTAACTGAAAGGGGGTTCTTAAATCACTCAGGAATCATGCGTTTTCCTATTCCACTCACTCTTCTGGTCCTAAAACAATGAATTCATCCTTTTTCCACTCTACTCAAATTGCCAATGTCTCCTTCCCATCTTCTCTCTCAGATATTTCACAGAAAACAGGGATACAGCCAAAATGGCATTTCCATGAACTTCCATGTCTGCTCCTTTCTCTGCCACTGGGAGATCCCACCTCCTTCTACTGGCCAAGAACAATGGTTCTCCAAGCAACTCTCCTTCTAACATCAGTCCCATGAGCATAGAAAACATGCAGCAGTATTTCCCAGCTTGAAAAATTAAAAAGAGAAAATTCTTATCTTGAAATTTCACTGTCCCCATCATTCTCTCCTTTACTACAAAACTCCCTGAGGGGTTTTCTGTACCAGCTTCCTTTCCTCCTACTCTCAGTTGAGTCAACTGCAGTCAGGTTTCTAGCCCTATCATTCAACCAAGAGCTCTGATCAAGTTTACCACCGACTTCCATGTTACTGAAACCAATGACCAAGTGTTTATGTTACCTGACCTACTGGCAACACTTGCAGTTTACCAATTCCCTCCTGCTTCAAATACTTTTTCTCCATGAATTCCAAATCACTATTCTCTCAGTTCTCCTCCTACTTCACAAATCACCCTTTTTGTTTGGCTGGATCTTCACCCTATCTTTGAAATGGTGGACTGCTCCAGGGCTGTCTTCAAATCCCTTCTCTATGGGCTCTCAGCAGATGGGTGGTCCTAGGTGAGGTCACCCAAATATTTAGCTTTAACTGCCATGCTAGTATCTCCAGCCAATCTCTTCCCTGGATTCCATAACTCTCTCATTGTTACCTAGTGAACATCTCCATTTAGATAACCACTGAAACTGAGTATATCCAGAACAAACCTCTGGTTTCCACTCCAAACCTGCTGCACCCATTATCTTTCCCATCAGTAAATGTCAAAGCCAAAACCCCTGACCTTTTATTCCTGTCTCTCACATCTCATCTTCAATCTATCACCAAAGGCCTTCAATCCTACCCTCATAATGTAAGCAAAATATGACTACTCTTCTTCCTCTCCTCTATCACTGCCTGGTCCCAGCAACCACCCACTGTACCTGGATTACTAAGGGCCTCCCCTAACTGACCCAAACCGTTGCTCAAACCTTCCAGAGGTTTCCATCACGCTCTACATAAAACCCTGACATGGCCTACCAGGCTCTGAACGTTCTGGCCCCTGGCTGCCCATTGGACTTGACTCCCACCAGACCATCAGCTCAGTCCCCGCAGACATCAGGCCCACCCACTGTACCTGGATTACTAAGAGCCTCCCCTAACTGACCCAAACCGTTGCTCAACCTTCCAGAGGTTTCCATCACGCTCTACATAAAACCCTGACATGGCCTACCAGGCTCTGAACGTTCTGGCCCCTGGCTGCCCATTGGACTCGACTCCCACCAGACCATCAGCTCAGTCCCCGCAGACATCAGGCCCACCCACTCTCACCTCTGACCTCCCACCCACTGCACTTGTCTTCCCCAAGCACAGGGAGGGTTCTTACCTCCCTTCATTTTGGAATCTGCCCAAATGCCACTGTGTATCCACAAGACCCTCCTGACCATGTGATATGAAATAGCAAACCCTACTGCCATGTTTTTCCTGGCATTCCTCCAGCCCTGTGCCCCTTTTCTTTCTCACCACTTCACATACTATGTACTTTATTTGCTCATAAACTCCAAAAGGGCAGCTCACTGTCCATTTTGTTTACTGCTATCTCCCAACTACTCCCAAAAAATCAAGTTGTACATTTTCGATATACAAAATTTTTGTCAATTATACCTCAATAAAGACGGGGAAAAAAAAACTTTTTAGCAAGGGAGGAGGTAGGGTCATGGCAGAAGCAGTGGAATATTTCAAAGGACTATCTTTCAGGGATGTACTTAGGATACTGATTTGGCTTTCTTTCTCTTGGCATGGAACACCCTACATGCAGGGCCCAGAGCTCTCATTTGTTTCTCAAATCCCACAGCACTCAGGATCTGAAACACATGGGGTTCCATGTAACCTCGTCCAATGCCTGGTTCGACCTCAGTTTCCCAAATTCCCAACTTAGAGCTCTATCCTCCACACCCACTACTTTTTTACCCTTAAAATCTGACGAACACACAGTCCCAGACATGAGAGAGGTTGAAACATTCTGCAAACAATGATGGGCAGCCTAAAGTAAGTACCAAGTGGTCCAGGCCTCACCGTGCTATTGATGCTGGCTAACAGCTTCCCGTTAAATTCCACCATAGAGTACACGGCCCCTTTCACTTCCTTTTCAGCCACAGTCTGTAGTTTTCCTGGGGGCAGAAAGATATGCTTGAGTCTCTTTTCTGTGAGCCCATACTTTACCTCGTCAAAAGAATCCTCTGGTTGCCCCTCTGGTACTAATTCCTGCCCCCAAAACTACTCATCTAAAAAAAAAAAATCAGACTTAGTATCTAAGTGGGGTTAACCACCACCTAAAGTATGAACCCAAAGATAATGTACAGAGAAATCCAGTTGGTATTTAGGATCTACCCCTCATCCTTAAACTCCAGATCTGTCTCTCAAGATGGAAACAAATCCCATTTCAGCCGTCTGATCTGAGATTTCCAGGCTCATAGTCTTTAGAGCCATCTTGGGTGGGAGTAATGAGAAAAGATATTAAAAAGTAAACACAGTGCTGAAGCTGGAAAGAGCACCTAAATGCCTAAGCAACCAAGTGGAAAACAAATCTAGGATTCTTAATTTTCATGCCTGTTGTCACTAGATCCCCCTACCCATCGTTCACTTCTCCCACCCCTCCTTTTTTTTTTGGCCTTTCAAAGAATAGCAAAAAAAGAAACATAAGCTGAATTTTACTTGTGTACTGTTCACATGCTCCAAAATTCAATCAGATAAAGAAGAGAACAGCTCTTTACAGCAATAAACCCAAGTTCTTCTGCTTAACTGAGGCTCTGTAAAACCTCACAATGGCCTGCTGACTTTCTCAGCATTTCACATCCCTCAGAAACTGAAGACCGTGCCCACTTACCATCCGAATACTGAAAGACCACAATGCGACCCTGCTTGGGCTCTGCCTCTTCAGGATACACCATTGCTGTGCCCACAATGAAGTAAGTGTTGGGGTCTTTGCCCAGTTTGCAGGAGACCAGGCTAAGGGCATATTCATTCTGCAGAAACTGGTGAGCGTGAAGCACTAAATAGAGTAGAGAGAGGACTATGTGATGATAAGTTGCCCACATCTGCACGCACAC
This sequence comes from Aotus nancymaae, assembly GCF_030222135.1. Lineage (NCBI taxonomy): Eukaryota > Metazoa > Chordata > Mammalia > Primates > Aotidae > Aotus > Aotus nancymaae. Next base: position 9,427,657 of record NW_026988473.1, on the reverse strand, counting down.
CTAACCCCATATTTCTGTGAGGCCTGAGGCTTAGGCAGTGACAAAGCATGTGCCACCTGCTGTCCCTGTCTCATCAGATTATCCATCCCCCATCAGCCTAAGCTGAGGAGAGGATGTCCAGCCCTCCAAACTCACTGCCATCTCACAGAGTTCCCATCCCTCCTTTCTGCTCCTCCTAGGATGGTCTGCCACAATCTGTCAGACTTTGGACTGTGCAAGAGCCCAGAACAGCCTGGATTAGAGTGGACATAGATAAAAATGATTGAAAGAGCTCATGTGCACCTTCAAAGGTGTGTTGGTCAATGATAAGTAGGTTGTGCACCTCCACCTCTTCTCCAAAGGAGGTCTCATGAGGAGCTGTACTGCTGGAGAACAGCTTGCTGGAGCTGACACTGCTGGACAGAGCCTGCGAACAGAGAGAATGCCCATCATCCTTCTCATAAGCAGAAGCGCTGAGACATCATTGTGAAAGGACCCGTCCAATGGGGAACAAAGAGGTTGCAGCTAGCCAAGAACTCTGATGGCTGGCAGCTCAAGAAGCCTGAGGAAGAGTGCTCCAGAGGAGGCATGCAGTTGAAACATCAATCCAAAACACAGTAAAATTCTAAGGGTAATTAAAGACTAAACAGTGATACTGCAAGTCAGTCAAGCACAGCTAAAAAGGAACTCAGGTGATCTTAATAAAGGGACAGACTCCACTACCCTCAATGGAAAGGGGAGGGGGGCATTTCAAATAAAAACAAAAGCCATGAAGACTTTAACTCTGGACTACAGGGGGAGGTCCTATGGCAGATGTCTGGGAACAAGAAAGGCAGAGAATACATGGAATAAAATGACCAGCTGATATCTCCACTGAGCCTAGAATGCATAGCTCCAGACTGTCCTGTTATCCGCCTCATTCTGCAGATGAGAAGCTGAAGTTTAAGCTTTCCCAAGGTCACACAGCTAGCAACAAACCTAGAAGCCAGGCCAGGCACAGTGGTTCATGCTTGTAATCCCAGCATTTTGGGAGGCCGAGGCGGGCAGATCACGAAGTCAGGAATTCAAGACCAGTCTGGCCAACACAGTGAAACCCTGTCTCTACTCAAAATACAAAAATTAGCTTGGCATGGTTGTGGACACCTGTAATCCCAGCTACTTGGGAGGCTGAGGCAGAAGAATTGCTTGAACCCGGAAGGTGGAGGTTTCAGTGAGCTGAGATCACGACACGCACTCCAGCCTGGGCGACAGAGCAAGACTCAAAAAAAAACCTGGATACCAGTTCTGTCGGACTCTAAACCCCATGCTCCTCCCTATTCTACTACTCTGCCCCCAATCACACATACCCTACAAAGAACCCAAATTGATGGTGACAGAAAAGGAATTATTCATGCTGCAAGGCCACCAAGTAGCAACTATTTTTCATAAATAAACTTTTTAGAAGCTAGCTATGCCCACCTGTTGCCTACAGCTGCTTTTAGGCTACAATGGCAAAGTTGAACAGTTAGTTGTAACTGAGACCACATTGCCTACAAAGCTGAAAGCCTTTACTACCTGGCCTTTACAGAAAGCTTGCCTACTCTAATGTCATATTTCTTTGTCCACTGCTCTTACCTGGGTGCTAGCGCTGGGCCTCAAAGCTGTTGTGCCCCCACTCGTGTCTTGGACTTCAATGCGGCTGGAGAGGACCCCGAAACACTGGGATACTTCCTGGTAGCAGATCTTCCTGCAGAACAAGTATGGAACAACAGTGTCACTTACAAAGTCAGAAGCTGCCTACACCAACTCCCACACCCCACTCTCCCACCCTGGGGCTCACCTCGGAGACTCATAGAGGGGAACTGTGCGAATGTGCAGCTTCTGGATCTCATCGATGGTGCCGATGGTGAGGGTGCTATTGTTGGCCAGTGCCAGGCTGGAAAGAAGGGTCTGGGTTTAGACTGAGGAGACTCAAGGAAAGCAAACATTCTATGAGGCAACTCCACACAGGAAGAAAAACAAGGCAGAATTACACCAGTTTTGACTCCATGCTAAACATCACCTGGAGAGACAATTCTGATTCCTGGTCCCATCCACAAGATACTCTTTTTTTTTTTTTTTTTTTTTTTTAAGAGAGAGAGAGAGAATAGGAAGGAGGAAAAAGGAAGAGAAAGAGAGAGAGAGAATGGGGAGGAGGAAGAAGGAAAAGAAAGACACAAGATACTCTTATTTAATTAGTCTGGGTGAGCCTAGGCTGATATTTTTAACAGCTTTCCATTTAATGATAATGTGCAGCCAGTTAAAAATAAAAATAAAGCATTGCTTTAATAGTGACTTTCAAACTACTGCCTGCCTAAGAGTCAGCTGAAGGTCTTGTTAACACAGTCTGCTGGGCCCCCACCCAGACTTTCTGATTCTATCTGTGAGTCAGGGTGGGACCTGAGAATCTGCATTTCTTTCTTTTTGTTGAGACAGAGTCTCAGCTCTGTTACCCAGGCTGGAGTGCAGTGATGCAATTTCAGCTCACTGCAACCTCCACCTCCCAGTTTCTTTCTTTTTTTTTTGAGACAGTCTTGCTTCTGTCACCTAGACTGGAGTGCAACAGCACAATCTTGGATCACTGCAATCTCTGCCTCCCAGGTTCAAGCGATTCTCCTACCTAAGCCTCCCGAGTAGCTGGGATTACACGTGCACACCACCACACCCGGCTAACTTTTGTATTTTTAGTAGACATGGGGTTTTGCCATATTGGCCAGACTGGTCTCAAACTCTTGACCTCAGGTGATTTACCCGCCTCAACTGGGCAAGGCTGGGATTACAAGCATGAGCCACCACACCCAGCAACCTCCTTTGAATCTACTGCCTCAGCCTCCCAAGTAGCTAGGATTACAGGCACGTGCAACAACTCCCAGCTACTTTTTGTATTTTTAGTAGAGACAAGGTTTCACCATGTTGGTCAGACTGATCTTGAACTCCTGACCTCAAAGGATCCTCCTGCCTCAGCCTCCCAAAGTGTTGGGATTACGGGTGTGAGTCATCGTGCCTGGCCAGAGAATCTGCATTTCTAACAAATTCCCAAGTAGTGCTGTAGCTGCTGGTTGGGGCCACCCTTTGAGAACTCCTGCTCTAGAGACACAAAACGATCTCTAAATTAGGGGTTATGAAACAATCATTTGAATCACCTCAGTTCTGAAAATACAGATTCCAGAGCTCAACCTCAGACCTACTGAATCAGACTCTGAGAAGGATTCCAAAAATCCTGTAGTTTAAAAAACTTCCCATGTTTCTATTGGGTAGCCAGATTTGAGAACCTCTGTACTAGCTATACTTCCCACTCATTTACTGACTTTGTGACAATGGAAAAAGGCTTTGAGGTAAGGGTTTGAGGAAAACATGATACCCTCAATCAGTAGCTCTCATTAAATAAGGAAAAAGAGACTCACCTGTCAGGATAGCCATCCGAATTGAGAGGACACATGTAGTTCACTTCCTTGAGGTTGACATTTGAGAAGACCAATTTGTGGTTGCTGCTATAGATGACAGTGGGGCGGTCAGAGCAAGCAAAGACGTTGGTGGTAGAAAGAGAACGGAAAGTCCTCAATACAGTGGGCTGGGTGCCTAGAGTCACCTTCTTACGGTCGCTCAACAGACCTAGAGAGAACGACGACATCAGGAGAAAGGAAGAAAGAAAACAGGACAAACAGCTGGCCTGTGAAAGTTCAAAAGCAGAACCCCAGAACTAAGAGTTCTGTGTAATTCTAATACTCTGTTTCTGAAAGAGTCCCTCACTCTTTTCTATGCTCACCTGTCTCAATGTTGAGCCCAAAGTAGAAAAGTGCTCCATCTCCCAAGGCACAAAGGAGGTAGTGGCTACTCTCAAAGGTGGTCATCAGGATGGAGCGAGGAATTATCTCTGTGGGAAATGGGGACGTTATGTTCTTGTTCCACATTTTGACTCTGATCCCAACCAGGTCGCTAAATGACACATACCTCCACCCAGCATCTCCTTGTGCAGTAGTTCGAAAGAAGGCAGCTTCAAAATACGAGCCGAGATGTCTGTCCAGAGGCCAATGGCACAAAGAGGGGACAATCCATTGCTGTCCCCTAATGGGGTGATGTCCAAGCAGGCCACTTCATGTTCCATCTCTGTGTGGCTAAACAAAGAATATGGCAGAAGAAGGAATCCAAAGATCAAAGAAGTCCTAGAGAAAAGAGGAGAAAAGCAAGCAGACAAAAAAACACCCACACACCTGATCTGCCGGAGCTCCTGAGGATGGATCTGCAGGTAGTAGAGGGCCCTGCCCACAGCCACCACCACCTGGCTGCTGTTGCAGGAGGCCACACTGATATTCTTGGCCTGAGGCTCCTTCCATTCACTGACCAGAGCTTTGGGTTCTTGAGAGACCAACCTCACTGATGCTGAAGTGATCTATATAAAGAGCAGACAGCAGATGTCTCTAAGCATCTGCCAGGATCCACACAGGAGTGGAAAGGTGGTAAATGCAGCCCTAGTAGAGCCCTACAAATAAGCTACATGAGGCTTCTACGTTTTATTCCCTAGTCCTGCTAATGATTACAAGAGATGTCATTTTTGGGAGAATGCCTGAAGAAGGCTGGCTTAAGTAGCTTACAGCTTACAAACCTACAGCCAAGGGAAAAAAGGCCTATTTCATTCTAATTGAGGCTTACTTGGGTAACACAAACTGCATCCTATGGGAAAGTATAAATAGAGTAAGATCCTGTGACCATCAGCACTTTTTTTTTTTTTGAGACAGAGTGTCACTCTGTCACCCAGGCTGGAGTGCAGTGGCTAAATCTCAGTTCACCACAACCTCCACCTCCCAGGTTCAAGCCATTCTCCTGCCTCAGCCTCCAAGTAGCTGGGATTACAGGCGTGTGCCACCACGCCTGGCTAGTTTTTGTATTTTGAGTAGAGACGGGGTTTCACCATGTTGGCCAGGCTGGTCTTGAACTCCTCACCTCATGATCCACCCGCCTCAGCCTCCCAAAGGACTGGGATTACAGGCTTGAACCACTGCACCTGGCTGTGACCACCAGTCTTAACAGTTTTTCTCAACCCCCAAATCAAACCTCTAAAATATCTAAGTTCTTTACTGTGTATGAGCCATTTAAATTATTTAACGTTCCTTAGTAAAGGTTACAAAATTGTATAGAAATATATTTTATAAATTTATCACTGAACTAAAACAGGAAGTAGGTTGGTGACACTGTTACCTATTGATTAATCTTACCTAGCATGATTGAGTTTATATTTAAGGATGAAAGCTCTTTAATAATAGATAGGTGAGCTGGTGCCAGTCTTCAGGCCAAAAGTTAGATAACACTGACAAAGCAATGACTCAGTATCTGGGCACGTCCCATACTTGGTCTGCAAACCGACAGAACTTTCCCTCCGGTTTTACCAATCTACCACTGCCAGGTGGCTAAAAGGAAGACCAGGTGGATAAAAAGATGGAGACAATTCATTAATCCTTAGGCACTCCAGTGCCCTACCCACCACTGGCAAGACAGACCCTGGCCATACAATGAAGAACAGCTCAGAAGGTAAGGAGGGAGTGAAAAACGCTGAAGGATATCAGGGTCACTCCAAACTTCAAAAAATTGATGGGTGTCAGAAATGAGGCTCTCGTGGATAACAAATGCCAGAAGGCTATCTGGCCCCATATCACGGATAGACTGAAAATAATGACCAGAATAGGGTAAGCTTCTGTTATAATTAATATGTGGAAAGGGCTGCCAAGAGCCATATTGGATGGTAGCATCATGACTAACGTTTTCTTTTTTTTGTGCTTTTTGGTATTTTCCAATTTTATAATAAGCATGTATCACTATTTTAACAAAGGGAAAAAAATCTGAGGTCTAGAAAGATATAAGTAGTGCTAAAACAGGATCCGAAACTATATTTTTATATTTCTATATAAAATGATCCAAGTCTATAAGAAAATGTAAATAAATACACATACATTTGCAGAAGAAAAATAAAGCTACAAGGAGCAACTCTAAAGTTAAGAGCTGTGATCTCTTAGTGGGTTATCTGTAATTTTTTTCCCCTTAGAATTTTTACATTATTTTTGGAGCCATAAAAATTGGTTGTTTTAAAATCCAGTGGTGCTCTGTACTGCACTCTAGGTCAATTCAAGTACATGGTAACGCCTGCCCCTTTCTCAGTTATCACCTGGATAAGCTGCTGATGAGCCACGTTGCCACAGAAGAATGTCTGCTGATCATCCACGAAACCCATCAGTTCGGTTTCTTCTACCTCTTCTCCATTTAACATGAGAACTCTGCAGCAGAATGGAGGGCCTGGGTCAGCCTGGGACCAGCTTCCCCACCTCACAATCTTCTCACCAGCACCTACAGCTGGCACTAGACTCATCCTTACCTTGTCTGGCCCACAAAAGAGAGCACCAAAGTGTCATCAGTCTCACGATTAGGGTCAGACCGCAGTGGCCATAATCCTGGAACGAGGACCAAGGATTCAGATACACAGGACAAACCAACACTTAGCATACACATCTGCGGACAGGGCAGGCCAGGCGCAGTGGTTTATGCCTGTAATCTCAACACTTGAGAAGGCCAAGGCAGGAGCAATTCGCTTGGGACCAGGAGTTCAAGACCAGCCTGGGCAAAATGGTGAGACCTTGTCTCTGCTAAAAATACAAAAGAACTTGCTAGGTGTGGTGGCACAAGACTGCAGTCCCAGCTACATGGGAGGCTGAAGAGGGAGGAAGAGGCTTCAGCTATGATCATGTCATTGCACTCCAGCCTGGGGGGCACAGCAAGATCCTGTCTCAAAAAAAAAGAAAGTATATATATGGACAGGGCAGCCTGACACCACTGGAAAGGCTGGAACTTGCAGTCCTGAGCTGAAGCCCCCTCTCTGTTCTTGCTCCTTCTTGGCTTTAAGATTCTTAAAAAGTTAGATAATTTTAAAACTATTTTGAGTCTCATATTTTAAATTTTGGATTGGATTATATACATTTCCATTACACAAACTATCCTATCTATCTATCTATCTATCTATCTATCTGTCTATCAATCACAGAGTCTTGCTCTGTTGCAACTACCTATCTGTCTATCTATTACGGAGTCTTGCTCTGTTGCATCTATCTATCTATCTATTTATCTATCTATTTATCTATTATGGAGGCTTGCTCTGTTGCCCAGGCTGGAGTGCAGTGGCGCAATCTCGGCTCACCGCAACTTCTGCCTCCCAAGTTCAAGCAACTCTCCTGCCTCTCAGCCTCTCAAGTAGTTGGGATAGGGAGGTGCCACCACAACCCAATAATTTTATTTTTAGTAGATACGGGGTTTACCATGTTAGCCAGAATGGGCTCGAATTCCTCATGATCTGCCTGCCTTGGCCTCCCAAAGCACTGAGATTACAGGCATGAACCACTGTGCCCGGCCTAAATTTATTTTTTAAAGGCACACAGAAAAGTCTCATTCCCATATTTCCTTCCAATCCATCCCCCAAACAAGTAATCAATAAAGCCATCTTGTTTAGCCTTCTAGTAAAGAGATGGGGTGTGGGGGGATCTTGCTATGTTGCTTCAGGCTGGCCTCAATCTCCTGGGCTCAAGTGATCCTCCTACCTCACCTTCCTAAATAGTGAGGACTTCAGGCCCACCACACAACATCAAGCTGTATTTTTTTTTAATTTAAGGACATAGGTATTACAAGCAAATACAAACATAAAACAGTCTATCATGAACTATTTGGCACCTTGTTCTCTTGTTTCACAATATATGCTCAAAGCTCTTATCAGAACACAGTACTGAATTGTGTAAATTATTTATCTACACAATTACCATTAAATTATGTAGATTAACAAATCCCTACTCATGACATTTATTCAGTATTTTGCTATAACATACAATGCCACAAGGAATAAACTTGTATTTTTATGTCATATGACCTTTATACATATGAAGGTCAAGTAGAGGCTCAGAACTGGGACTGCTAGGTAAATCACTACATGCAGTTTTTGATATTGCCCAATTCCCTTCTGTAGAGGATGCACAAGCACGTTTATTTTCTCACAGCCCAACCAACATAACGTGTGGTCGAACTTCTGGATTTTGGTCAACTAGTAAAGGAGAGTATTGCTGCTTGGTGCCAATGTACATTTCTCAGGCCTGTTGCCTGTCCATTTATGTCCTTTGCTAGTTTGGGGACAGAAAACTTAGTGATCTTTCTGGGAATTTCTTATAAATTAGGAAGACTGGGCCTCTTGTCTGTAAGATGAAGTACAGAATATTTTTATCTGGTTTGTCATTTCTTCTGGCTTAGCTAGTAGTGTTTTGTTTCGTCTTTGCAATGAAGTGTTTTATTTTCATATAGTTGAATTTATCAATCTTTCTTTTTGGCTTCTGTACTTAGTCATAGTTATGGCTTCATTTTTTATATTAAGTTTTTCATCCATGTAGATTCTAGCCAAGTATATACATTTGGCAGTATGAATCCAAACCTGTCTTTTCCCAAATGACTACCAGTTATCCCCAAAATACCATTTATTAAGCCCCACCTTCAGGCCAAGCATAGTGGCTCATGCCTGTCATTACAGCACTTTGGAAGCTCAAGGAGGGAGGATCACTTGAGCCCAGGAGTTCAAAACCAGCCTGGGCAACATAGGGAGACACTGTCTCTACCCCATCAAAAAAAAAAAATTAGCCAGGCGTGGTGGTGCATGGCTGGAGTCCCAGCTACTGGGAGGCTGAGACAGGAGCGATCACTTGAGCCCAGAAGGTTGAGGCTATAGTAAGCCATGATCAGGCCACGGTACTCCAGACTGGGTGATAGAGTAAGACCCTATCTCAAAAAATGAATAAATAAAAATAAAAATTTTAAAAGTCCCAACTTTACTCACTAAACTGAGAAACCACCACTAGCATATACTGAATTTTCACATGTAATTATGTCATTTCTGGACTTCTGAATCCACCCATCAGACTCGGCCTATTTGTCACTAATACTACACTTCTAATTATAGAAGCGTAACAGTATGTTTTAGTATCTGGTAGGGCTAACCTGTCTCCCTGCTCTTTTTGAAGTTTTCTTGGTTATGCCTGCTTCTTTCTTTTTCCATTTGGACTTGTCTAAGTCAAGGAAAAAATGTATAGATACTGAGGTACATTAAATGTAAGTCAAAGAGAGAAAAGCTTTATAATCTTGATTTGCAGACCTTGGTGTGTCTTTTTCATTTGATCAACTTGTTCTTTTCATCCTTCAGGAGTATCTTAAGTTTTCCTTGTATAGGTTTTGCACAATTTTGTTAAATGTACTCCTTGGTACTTTATCTTTTTCTTGTTATTGTAAATCGCCCCCTTTCCTCTACTATACTTTCTAACTGACTGTGTTTACATGAAAGCTATTTATTTCAGTACATCATTTTATATGCTGCTACCTTAGTGAATTTTTATTGTCTATAGTAGTTTTTTAGTTGATTATCTTGAGTTTTGTAGTTTTATGATCTCTTCCTTTGCAATTTCATATACTTCGATATCTTTTTTTTTTTTTTTTTTTGAGATGGGAGTCTCATTATGTGGCCCAGACTGGAGTGCAATGGTGTAATCTTGGCTCACTGCAACCTCCACCTCCCAGGTTCAAGTGCTTCTCCTGCCTTAGCCTACCGAGTAGGTGGGATTACAGGTGCCCGCCACCACATCTGGCTAATTTTTTGTATTTTTAGTAGAGACAGAGTTTCACCATGTTGGCCAGGCTGGTCTCGAACTCCTGAAATCAAGTGATCCGTCCACCTCAGCCTCCCCAGGTGCTGGGATTACAAGAGTTGGCCAATGTGCCCAGTCATACTTCTATTTCTTTATTCACCTTTTCCCATACTTTTATTTTTTATATATTTTTAATTGGGATGGGATCCTGCTATGTTGCCCAGGCTGATCTCAAACTCCTGGATTCAAGCGATACTCTTGCCTCAGTCTCCCAAGTGGTTGGGACTACAGACAGGCACCACTGCACGAGCCTTCAGAATTACTCTTTTAAAAAGATATGCCTCCTATATACAACTTTGAGGTGGTTTGGCTTTATGATTTAATCTGATTATGTTGTCCTCAACAGGACATTTACATTTACTGACATGACAGCTATGTTCCATATCAATTGTCATATTGTTTTTAGGTTACTTTTACACATTGTAAATGTCTTTCATTGTGTAGCCTTTCTTTTTTTTTTTTTTGTGAGACAAGGTCTCACTCTGTCGCCTAGGCTGGAGTGCAGTGGCACAATCATGGCTCACTACAGCCTCAAACTCCTGGGCACAAGTGATCCTCCACTTCAGCTAGAACCAAGTAGCTCGAACCATAGGCATGCACCATCACACCTGGCTAATTTTTAATTTTTTTTTATGGAGATGAAGTCTATGTTGCCAAGGGTGGTCTCAAACTCCTGGGCTCAAGTGATCCTTCCATCTTGGCCTCCCAAAGTGCTGTAATGAGAGGCATGAGCCACACCACCTCGCCTAGCCTCTGGTCTTTTTTTTTTTTTTATTAAAATTCTCCTGGAATTTAGCAAGTGTAATATGCTCAGTCTCCCCTTTATGAATTCTATCAGTTCCCTCATATAAACAACATTTAATTTATAATCTTTTCATCCGCCACTCCTCTATTCCACTACCAATTTTGATCAGTAGTAGTTTCTTTTTTTTTTTTTTTTTTAAGTTTACTGTTATACTTTCAGATATGTTTAAGCTTCTGATCTGTTACTAAGACTTTCACTCCAGGCCGGGCGCGGTGGCTCACACCTGTAATCCCAGCACTTTGGGAGGCCGAGGCGGATGGATCACCTGAAGTCAGGAGTTCAAGACCAGCCTGGCCAACATGGTGAAACCCCGTCTCTAACAAAAAGAAAAAAAAAAAAGAAAAAGAAAAAAGACTTTCAACTCTTCACTTGATCTGCTTTCTTCCAGCTCCCACCAAAATGCCTTCACAACATGTGACAAGGCCAAAGTCACTCAAATAAGATCTGCATCTTATGTCCACCACAAGGCTACCTTTGATGCCTGGTAAGTCAATGCTGGCATGCTCGTGAATTCCAATTCCATTCCGGATGATCCTCAAGGAACCTTCCTTGAAAGCCCCAGAGCAAGTGACCAGCTGCAAGTAGAGAAAACATTTCTAAAGAACACCCTCAAGAGATTGGGCCAGTCATAATAATGCCCAGAAAGTAAACACGGTATACCTAAACCCAAAAACCTTTATTGTGGGGCTAGGTTTGAGGACGCAGACTTGGCAGAGGCTGATTTCCAAAGTCTTTCAAATTTACAGAGCAGATAGGACCATCCTAGTCCAGAAAGCAAAAAGCTTCTACCACTGATCCTAGCAAGCTTGCTTAGATCCTTGAGACCCAGTTTACTAGAATGAGCACAGGATCTGGAGTTAGATACATCTGCTATTTATTAGTTAGGTAGACTCTGGAAAAAATTACTTAATCTTTCTCAGCCCTAACTTTCCTCACTTCTAAGATGGCCAAAAATCCCTGTCTAGGGTACTGGTGTGATTAAAGATAATGTATATAAAGTGCTGGGCAGACCAAGATAGGCATTCAATAAACAGTAGTTATCCTTGTATCACTGGGATTCACGAGGGGGCTCTTACAAGTATTTTCAGTGCACCCTACCCATTCTAGATAAGCATAGCTAGGAGGACACAGTTTGAGTGGGCATACCAACCATCCGCTTTCACAATGCTCCTTACCTGCCCCTGCCCCTGCCTCTCCAGGTCCACCACACACATATCCACAATGGGTCCTAGGTTGGTGAAGGTTTCCATGGCCACTACGTAGGAGCCTTGTTCATTACTGTCAACGTTGAGCTAAGAAGAAAGAACAATGTTAGTTTTGGAACACCCTAACAGACTATCCAAAAGAGATGGTTATTGTCCAAAAGAAACACTTGATACTGCTAGATCTGCCATTCTTGTGTTCCAAGGGATGATTCCAGAAGGGGACTGCTAAGGAATATGGTTGTCCTACAGGTGACCCATTAATCAACCAAGGATTGCTGACCTAGAGTCCCATGGATGGATTTCAAGAAGTAGTGAATGTTTGAAAATAAATGTAAAATATTTGCATGTATTTTTCTGCAGAGAAGGTCTGAAGTTTTCATATTCTAGAAGAGGTCGATTACATTAAACTATGACCTATTTGAAGGTGGGAGCTGGGTCTTACTCATCCATGTATCCACAGCACCTAGCACCTTGCCTGGCAAATTTGCTGAATGAACCACAATGACAAAGAGCTAATCAGGGGTAGGATGTTAAATTAACCAAGTGGAAAGCTGGATAATAGGGATGTGCATAAAATAGAGATTCTGAGGCACCAAACACAGGAGAAATTTGATGAAGAAACAGTGAGGACAGCAAAAAAGAAACCAGAAACAAGTGTCTTCTCACCTTCACAAGCTGGGAGTCACCCAGGCGAGACCCGACAAACACAACACCATTATCAAGGTATGTCAAGCACTCAGCAATAGAGGTCTGAAAAAGGTCAGCAACATGAAAGAAATGAGAATGGACTCCACGTGGGATCCAGACACTACCCACATCTCAGACATCTGCTGAGAAAACTCCCAACTGCAGCTGTAATTCAGGACAGTTCTGTTTCAAATCCCAGGTCACAATAAGCAAATGTTTCTAAATCTCTGAAGTTTGTGATTCTTCATCTGTTGCATCCCTACACTCAGAAAAATCTGTAATTTGTCTTGCATATTCCTGCTCCAAAAGACACTGCCTAAGTATTAATATTAAACTTTTTGGGAACCTTCTCCCAGAACTGAAATAATCTTTTTTTCTTCTTTTTTTGAGACACAAGTTCTCACTGTCACCCAGGCTGAAGTGCAGTGGTACAATCATGGCTCACTGACTTCAACCTTGACCTCCCCAGGCTAAGGTGATCCTCCCACCTCATGCTCCCAAGTACCTGGGACTACAGGAACACACCACCATACCCAGCTAATTTTTCTACTTTTTGTAGAGACGGGGTTTCGCCATAGGGCTCAAGCAATCTGCCCACCTTGGCCTCCCAAAGTGCTGGGATTACAGGTTTGAGTCACCGCAACCAGCCAGATTAATCTTTATATATCTTTTTCTGTTTCCCTTTCTTTTCCTCTTCTCACAGGCTGCTGAGGTAGATTCTCACAGGATCCTGTGAGATTCTCCAGCATTTAACTCACTCAACAGTCACCTTCCACAGCAGGAACAAGAGTTTGTTGTTAGGTGTTAAGTAACATAATTCCCAGAGTTGAGGTGTGGGACCACACATTTGGGATCTTTAGAAACCTAAGAGAATGTTGCAGAGGAACAGGGAGAACAAGTTCTACCTCTCCCAGGAGTTCTACACGGAGATCCTTGAGAGTGACAGTGCCATCCATCTGTTCCTCCTTCTCCAAAAGCAGCATGAAAAGTCTGCCTTCCATGTCTCCCAGCAGGTATCTTGAGCCATTAGGGTCAACTCGATTGTGGCACACAATGGTGCTTTGCTGCCGATGGGGAGGAAACAGTCATTAGAGAGTCAGCATCTTCCACACCAGAAAGCAAACCCTACTAGACCACTCCCTTTACCAAACCCAGCCATTTTACTGGCAGACAAATCGCTCAGATAACATTACATGAAAATGAGGATAGAATCTACTCCCCGTTAATAGAAAATGGGGAGCTTTTTTATTTTGAAGATAATGTTCTGAGGAGCTCCATCAATATATCTTATTATGTTTCCGGATACGCTGTCATTCTGCAGGAAGATACAAATACACAGAATAGGAAGCTGCTGCCAAAATTCACTGAACTATGAATGCTACTACAAATGTTGCTATTTATTCTATCACTAATTACCCCCTACCACTGTGGCAATGCTACCACAGATTTTGTTCATTTTTTTTTTTTTTTTAAGAGACAGGGTCTTGCTATGTCACCCAGGCTAAAGTATGGTGGCTATTCACAGGTGTAATCACAGTGCACTGCAGCCTTAAACTCCTGGACTGGAGTCATCCTCCCAAGTAGCTATGCTACAGGGACTCACCCACCATTGTAGCCAGTTAGATTTTGTTCTTTATTCTCAAAAAAAAAAAAAAAAAGTATAATGAAGCTTTTAAAAAGGCTTAATTTTTGCAATTTGATATTCTAAGGCCTTGAAATATTTATTACTTTTTTAGTCTATATGATTTATCAATATATTACTTTATATGACTTGAGTCCTGAAAACATTACATTCAATGGACTTTGCCAAAATTGTCTCTTCTTTAAGTTGCCCCATGAGGTAGTTCATGCCTGTAATCTTAAGTACATGCGAAGCTGAGACAAGAGGATCGCTTGAGCCCAAGAGTTCAAGGCTGCAGTGAGCTATGATCACGCCACCACACTCTGGCTCTCCAGCGTAAGCAGCAGAGTAAGACCCTATCTCTTTGAAAAAAGAAAGCTGTCCCAGCCAATGAAAAAGGCCAGCCTATTTTGATTACATCATTTATCTAAGTTAGCAAGCAAGCTCTCTGTAAGCAAATCCAGGCTAATCTCTCTCTGTATTCCAATGGCCAATACAATATCTTATATACATAGTAATTTGTTTAACAGGCATCTGTGAATCTCGTTTTGACAAATGAGAGAAAGGGAGGAGCAAGGTGAGGACAAGGAAAGAAAAGATGAAAGGAAAAAAAGGGAGAGGACTGCTGCTCACCTTGATGATAGGAGGAGCAATAGCCAGGTATTTGTCACCATTGTGATAGGTGATTGACTCCTGTCCAATGATGATTGCCCCTCCAAAGGGCTCTGGGACTGCAGGAAAGACAGCAAAATTAGAATGCTCAGCACTCTGGGTCTGCCAAATCAGGGGCTGGCAAGAGTATACGTCCAGTTAGCCCCAAGGCAAACTTTAAGATCATCATTATTTTTAAAAGGACATCAAAGCCCAGGGAACATGACAGCCTTTATGAGATTCTTAGAAATTGTAGACTGGCAATATTTTTATTGCCACTCTTCTGGTTTTGACCATTCCTATGGGTGGGGAGTCTTCTCTGTGTTCTTCCCCATGCATTCTCCCATTTTTTCTTCTCAACTTCCAATCCTTTCTAAGTAAAGGATTTTACTTTTCTTTCCTGGTCTCCACTCTTGTTCCTTAGCTTAACTTCCCCTCCATTATCAGGGCACCATTTAGAAGAGCCAATTTTCTCTTAAGAGTTTTTAAGACTTCTCTCCTGAGTGAGACAAACATAATGCTGGGGCAGAGTTAGGACAAGGAGTGAAGAAGCCTGGATTCTAGCCCCGACTTTGTCAATTATACAGGCATAGGCAGGTCCCTCTGGCCCTGTTTCCTCATCTATGAAGAAATCAGATAAGCTCTATTGCTCCCTTTCAGTTTTTTGTTGTTTTTTTTTTAAGGGAATGAGGTCTCATTATGCTGCCCAGGGTGAACTCGAACTTCTAAGCTCAAGTGAATCTCCCACCTCAGCCTCTTGAGTAGCTTGAACTATAGGTTTTGGCTTTCTTTCAGTTTGAAATGTTATACCCAGCAATAAAATAGTAAGACGTATTTCCAAATGCCACTTTGCAAATCAATCTCCATGTTTTATAGTCAATCCCTCCACCCAACCAAAAGGAAAGTTATACTTTTGGGGGAAGGAGTGAAAAACAGAAAATCTCAAAGACAGAAAAAAACAAAGCAGATTTTAGAGAGAGAAGACATAAAGAAGTGGTAAACACTGCACACCTTCAATAATACTGAGCACCAAACTAAAGGGCAGAGAAGGTGAGGAAGGGAACAAGAACAGGGAACTAGCCTAGCCCCAGGTGGAGGCACATTTCCTAAAACCCCCAACCAACCTGCGATCACCATGGAAGCTTCAGCTTCTACATTTTCCTGTTTCCAAGGGCCCTTATTGAACTCCTTCTCTCGGAGAGACACCTCATAGGTTTTCACATGCCGCCCCTGAGGGTCCTAGCAGGGAAAGGTGAAATGGTTAGCCTTTGGGAAGAGTGAGCCTTGGGCTAAGAGAGGTGCTGAAAGGGACAAGCCACTACCACCCAGCATCTGACAGTCCTGTCATGTCAGCCCTCCCACCCTTATCCATCAGTATACTGACAATCACCAGCTGAGCCTGGGATTAATTTCCAGGTAGACTGCGGCATCTGAGATCTACCACTCCTAACAATTCAACCAACCAAGAAAGGTTTAAAAATTAGAAAAATGAACTTGTCACACTGCACTAAGCACTCTAAGAGATACTGTGTGCCGGGCACGGTGGCTCAAGCCTATAATCCCAGCACTTTGGGAGGCCGAGGTGGGCAGATCACCTGAGGTGAGGAATTCAAGACCAGTCTGGCCAACATGGCACCTCTACTAAAAATACAAAAATTAGCAGGGTGTGATGGTGCATGGCTATAGTCCAGCTACTCAGGAGGCTGAGGTGGGAGAATCACTTGAATCCAGGAGGCAGAGGTTGCAGTGAGCAGAGATGGCACCACTGCACTCCAGCCTGGGCCACAGAGCAAGACTCCATCTCAGAAAAAAAAAAAAAAAGAAAGAGATACTGTGCGTGTGCCTGTGTGCATTCCTTAGCCTCAAGAAACTTACAAAATAGCTACACGAAAACACGCATTGATAAGCTACACCTATGAGATTTTTTTTAATTGATACAATTCATAAAAGCATTCTGATGGAATAACAGTAGGGAGAACATAACTGATTACTCCTCTAAATTTGTCAGAACTTTCAGTCCTGCCATTGTCAACACCATCTTCTCCTCTTCTGAATCATGACTCATGTCAGTGCTGGGACTGTCAAAATCACCTTTAAGATGCTTGGCCCGGCATGGTAGCTCACGCCTATACCAGCACTTTGGGAGGCTGAGGCAGGCAGATCACGAGGTCAGGAGATCGATACCATCCTGGCCAACATGGTGAAACTCCGTCTCTGCTAAAAATACAAAAATTAGCTGGGTGTGGTGGCACACACTTGTAATCCCAGCTACTTGGGAGGCTGAAGCAAGAGAATCGCTTGAACCAGGGAGGCGGAGATTGCAGTGAGCTGAGATTGCACCACTGCACTCTAGCCTGGTAACAGAGCAAGACTCTGTCTCAAAAAAAAAAAAAAAAAATGCTGAAGAGCAGGGATGGGGAGAAAGCTACACTTAGCCAGTGGAAGACGGCTTCCACAAAGAAGTTATGGAAGGAATTCAGCAATGTGTTTCAGGACAGGGATCACATCTTGGTCACTGTTACAGCTCCTGAAGCATGAATACCTTTCACATAGCACTGTTACAGCTCCTGAAGCATGAATACTTTTCACATAGCACACACTGAATTTTTGGCATAAAACAGGAAACAATAATTTTTAGCTGATGAAAACATTTTCTCATCAGTGAGTAGGGTTATGACACAACTTCACAAAAAGTTCAAGTGTGGATTTAGACTTCTGAGACACACATGCAGAAATGAAGATCTGATTACGACTGGCAGCCCTGAGGCTGAGAACAATCAGCCTTGAATAATCAACAACATCAAAGTTTTAATGACCTAATATTTACAAAACTAAAGAACAGAGAGAAATTCTAAGTTTTTATTTTAACTGATATTTAATAAGATCAAACAAAATCTCTGGGTTTCAACCTTATTCAACTGAGCCTAATTCAATAGCCTCAGAACTTCAGTAACACTAAGAAACATACAAAATTACTTCAACACTTCCAATACATAACAAGGCTATCAAACTGTTTATGTGCCCATACACTTTATGTATTTTCCTTCCATCATTTATTCAGCCACATGCAAATGAAATTACCTCATGCTGCATGCTCTGTTAAAGGGCTGAGATTTTACTAAGACACTGGCATGTTAGTCTGGTGTTCTACCACCCCACCCCCACTTAACAGATCTGGACCAGAGAACAGCTGCCCAGGATCAGCTCTGCTAAAGTTTTAGGCACAGACTAAAATAGAAGTCAAGAGCCAGCAAGTCACCAGTAAGTGACTGCTAGACAAAACATAAACCTCTTCTTAAAAAACAAGTTTAAGTCATCACCAAGACAATTTCTCTTTGCTTAATATAAAGGCAAGATATCTAGATAATTTCTCTACAGCTAAGTTTTAATAATCCTCTAGCACTCCAGTAAGAGACTCAAAGTATAAACTGGGTCATCCTATGAAATCTCCAAGGCCCACAACCAGAGTGTAATCTCAGGATTAAAACCTGCTACAAGCCCCAGGGAGCTTGCTGCCTCCACAATAAGTACTAGTGCACTGAAGAAGCAACAAGTCTGACCCGTATCAATTGTGTCGTTCAAAACATTTCAGGACAAACACATTAAACACCTCTCTCTACCCTACTGCCAAACCCAGACATTCCAATGAGCAAAAACAACTCCTACCACATCAACCTCACAGCTTCTCCCCCTCTCCTCCTGACCCAGTACCTGGTAGACAAAGCAAATAGTAGGTGCTTGGCAACCATATAGGAACTTGACATCAATGACATGCAGCTCCTCCAGGCGGATGTTGAAGGCCTTGAGTTCTTTGTTATCGCGATCTAGTGGAATAACCTTGAAAAGGCCATCATAGAGACGCAGGCCAATCATCCGGCACTCAGGGTCAATGATGCCAATAATGCCAGTCTCTGAGGGGCGGCCAATGCGGTCCTGAGAAACAAAATAGGGATTAGGGAAGAACCTCAACAACCACAGAGCAACAGAGGACACTGGGCACCACTTCCGCAGAAAAATTCTAGGAGAGGTAGTAAAACTAATGAATCTATTTGATAGGCCAAACAGTTGGAGCTCAAATGTCAGTGCATACCTTTTTTGTGAAATACTGAATCTCAATGAATTACTACCCTGTCCCTTGGGCCTTGAGTGAACTACAGGAGTCCTTTCTCCAAAAAGCTCAAACCCATAGTGTCTTTCCCTTGTTTTTCTAATCAAATAAAGGGCTGCTCCCAGCACTTGAATTTTTTTCAATGAATCATGACAGTCCTACATGGAAAATTCTCATGGGCCTAAAGCAGCCACCTCACCTGAACATTGCCATGGGCTCGCGTAATGATGTCAATGCTTTCGCCACTCTGTTTATACTCCAGGATGCAGGCATTGTACTTTGCTGTCAAGATAAACAGCAGGTCCTTGCTCTCCCCCTGGAAACCAATATTATGCTATCAAAAGAGGTTCTTTTTAAAACAGGAACAACCTGTCCAGTCTTTAAGCAAACCAAATTCTTTAAGAATTTTCCAAATTCTTCTCTCCCAAAAGAGAAAATACATGGTGAGCTTGTAACCCACACTAGGTACACATATACCCTAAGGACATGTACAAAAAGCCAGAACTGAAGCTGGTAAACACCTAGTCCTCACTTTCATGATTCTCTATCTCTCTGTTCTACATACAAAGTCTTCATCTATTTCAATCTCAAGCGAATCTCAATCATCGCATTCAAATTCTGAAAGATGAATGTAATGCCTCCTCCACTCCTCTCCAAGTATTTGAAGACAAAAAAAATAGTGGGAATAACAATGGAAGCTAAAATGGATCTACAAAGTCTTACTTATTTAACACAGACCTCCAAAAAATTACTGTTTTGTTCAAAGGGTTATAATTAAAATTCTGAACCCATTGCTTTCTTGCCAGATTCAGTTAAGACATGATAATGCAATGTGGTGGTCATTTGGATGAAAACATTTGCACTAAAATGATAAAAATACTGATGGTAATTTTTTTTTTTTTTTTTTTTTTTTTGAGACAGGGTCTCACTCTGTCGCCCTGGAGTGCAGTGGTGCCATCTTGGCTCACTGAAACCTCCGCCTCCCGGGTTCAAGTGATTCTCCTGCTTCAGCCTCCCGAGTAGCTGGGATTACAGGTATGTGCCACCACACCCAGCTAATTTTTGTATTTTTAGTAGATGGGGCTTCACCATGTTGGCCAGGCTGGTCTCAAACTCCTGACCTCGGGCAATCTACCCCTCTAGGCCTCCCAAAGTCCTGGGGTTACAGGCATGAGCCACCACACCCAGCCTGGTAATTGTTAACGTAACATTAAATGCTTGCTATACGCCCTGTGTTACTGAATCATATCATCTTCACAATAACCCAGGAGACTGGATCTGAAAGGTGCCTTAAGTGACAGCTAAAGTCAGAATTAACAAGGAATGAAGCCAGGACTGTCCCACTCTGTAGCCTATCCTCCAAATCAAACTGCTTTAATTTCTCCCTCCTAAAGAAGTCAACTTTATAAATGTTTCCCTAATGAATCTCTCCTACTACTAGGAAACTTGGTCAAGAATACACATTGAAATTTGCCATCCAATGAGAGAAGAGCGTTTCTCTCCTAAGGCATATTCCATCCATCCCAAGAATTCACAAAACAACATAACATAGCCGAGGCATGGTGGCGCATGCCTACAATCCCCCAGCTACTCCACTCCATAGGCTGAAGCGGAGGGATTGCTTCAGCTCAGGAGTTCAAGACATCCTCAATACTGCAAGACCCCAGTCTCAAAGAAAATAAATAAACAAAAATAATCTAAATAACCTACAACCAACAGTTCTCCCTCCACTGTTTGTCCCAACTCAGCACTTACCTTGGGCCTGAAAAGCTCCATGACCGCAATCTTCCCGTACATGCCCACCTCTTTGACGGGCCGCAGCCCCTCGGCGGTGACCACATAAATCTCTAATCGCGTGTTTTTGGCAATCAACAGGTTTAAGTCTTCAGCTGAAGTAAAATGTCCTGAAAGAACAGATCCTCTAACTTTTGAAGCCAGGGAAAGGGACTCCCATCCCTTCAAAATCATTTATGTCGAAATACCTCCAGAATTCTCATTTACTTCACATACTTCTCCAACTCCCTCCAGCTATTCCCCTTCTTGCCAAATCCAGCACCTCAAAGAGTCTCATTTCATGCATTCAACAAAGCTACTTCCCTAATCAGACTAAGAAAACTGCACTGGATCTAAGAGCGTGTGTCCTCCAACTGACAATGACTTGAGTAATCTCTTCTCATGGCTCTTGTCCCTCGAATTTTACTTTTCCTATTACAGTTACAGTGGCAGGCTCCAATTGGGAATGCTTCCAGTCTTCATATAAAGTCTCAGAAACTTTTTTCAGACAGACCAAATGAGAAAAGTCCCAGAGTTTTATATGAAAACATTGTTTTGTCCACATCCCCTGCCCTCTTGGCAGTCTACCAACGCCCCCATCCACACTCAGCTACCTCCATCTCTGAACAATAGAGTTTTGTTTTGGAATCACGATTAGGGTGTACATAAACATGCAAGCTTGGGGTCTGCATATTCAGCTGAGAATGTGGGTTCCAGATGATTCTTCCCGGGTTCTGGACATTAGTGTCTTTATTAAAAGCACATTGTCAAAAAGCAAACCTTGCACTGGGCCGGGCAAGGCAAACCCTCTTCTCCAGCAGGGCCCTCATGTAAACAGCCCCAGGCAAAGGGGTTAGCTCGGAAAGAGCTCCTCTCCCTCTGTGGGAGAATGCGGGCATTCTTCACATCCCTCCACCTCCTGGGCCCCCCCAGACTTCTCCACAGGAAAATCCTGACCCCAAAGTCGTCATTACCACCTTCCCTTCTCCCGGCCACATAACGCCAATTTCCGGGCCCAAACAACACCGCATAACCAACTCACACTCCTCTCTCTGTCTCACTGGGCCCGCTCTGTCCTCGAGGCCGAGTGACCTCCCCAGGACGAAAGAGGACCTCGAGAGAGGCTTCTAACCCCCCAAAAGCGCGTATTGGGACGACTCCTTCGAGGCAGCGGTGCGGGGGAGGTTTCTCGGACGCCAGCGCCTCCCATTCGCCGGGACTGCTCCTGCCCGGCCGCCCCGGGGCCGCGGGCCTCCCTAGGCCGCGGCTCCCCTCATCTCCCTCCCTCGCCGGGGTCTCCGGCCCCGGCAGCCTCACCGGTCACGCAGCCGTTCACGGCGGTGGGTTTCTGGGCAGTTACCACGTAGTTGTACGACATGTCGAGGCTTGGGGCGGCCCGTCAGGACTCGAGAGAGACACTAGAGAGAGGGACACAAGCGAAGAGACTGGCGGCCCCCACCAGCGCGCAGCGAACTCCACTGCCGCTGCCTCCGCCCCAGATACACGTTGCAGGCCAGAGCGGCCAGGGCGAGGGGCATCACGGGACAGCTTCACCTGGCTCCTTGGAGGACTCCCGAAGCCCGAGGCCGCCAACCAAAGGAGGCCCCGCCCCCGGAGGCACCGCCTCGCCTCTTTCCGCCAGCGCCCGCGGGACCCGGATGAGAGAGCGCTGTTGGGGGTCCCCGGGAAATCGCGGTCCCTTCGGAGGTGGCGGATGCGGGCGTGAGCCGGCAGGGGAGGTGCGCCAGTGTCCTAGGAGCTCGCCCGCGGACTCCCTTCCCCGTTCCGCGCTTTTCGCCCTTCCCCGCATCCTGTCCTTCCGTTGCTCCAGGAGCCCTCGGGGCTGTTCCTCCTTTTGGAAAGGGAAGGACTGCGGAGGCCTAGAGAGGGAAGGGAAATGACCGCGATTTGTGCACATCCCAGCCTAGAACCTTGCCTACCTCCCCTTTCACTCTCCCAGTTCCTCCAGATCCAGCCGGTGCTCTCCCCTGACGTTAAAACGACCACTCGGCGTGGGGCACCAGGACGCTCACCGCCTCCCCTTTTGCGCGTTGATTCTTCCGCTCGCCCCATGTTATTGGTTCCCCTATTGCTCTACAAATTCGAACCTCAAACACAAAACCAGCATCTCTTTAGGGAACCCTAAGGAGCCAGGAGGGCAGTCAGCCCTGCAGCCTCCAGGGTAGCATCAAACAGGCTCCCCGGGAACTAGAGGAGAACCACGTGGCTTAGCACACTTGCAGAATGCCAGAGAGGAGCCAACCCCCATTTTACAGATGAGGAAGCTGAGACTTAAGGAGGAATTGATTTACCTAAACCCCCCCCCCCCCCCGCCCAACCCCAAGTAGGCTGAGGCAGAGCTAGGTGCAGAGCTATGTTGATTCTTCCTACTGTGCACTCACACGTAGGCACAGAGGCCAACACGCCACTGAACCGGGCTGAACTGAGGAAAGCCAGAATGTCATTGTGGTTTATAGCTTGCATTTCCCACAGCAGAGACTGTGCCTGACTTTGGAGGCAGTAGTGAAAACACACTCTTTGTAGAAAAAGGAAAACATAGGTTTAGGTCCTGGCTCTTACCTGTATGACCTTGGATATGTCCCTAGAGCTCTCCTAGTGTGTTTCCCAGAAGTAAAATGGGATCACAAACTGGCTAGCTCCCCCCATCCCCCACCCTTTTGGTGCCAGGCCCAATGAGAGCAAGCGCGTGAAGAGCTTTGTTAACTTTCTCACTGCATGTGATGCCCATGTAAAAGATAGTTATTCTGAGGGTCACTGTTCTTCGGTGATGAAGTGGGTAGAGGTGCTGTTCCTGGGCATAAAGGCAGCCCTGTGCCTGACTTGGATTGATCTGTCTTCCGACAGCCAAGTGCAGGCGTGAACCTTGGTCGGCCCCACACTCTTCTCCATCCATAGCCCACGTACTAGAGTTTGGACTTGGACCGAAGTCTGGGGCAGCTCCCTAATTACTAGGGCATTGAAGTGTGATTGTGCCAGTCGGCTGCAAGTGCCTTCAGCAGCTTGTACATTACCCGCTCCTGCAGGTGCTGCTGCTGCCTCCACTGTGCTCAGACACAGGTAACACAGGATTGTCCATCCTCCGGCAACTTGGTGCAAAGGTGTGAACTCGGCTTGTTTCAGAGCCTCCCCACCATGGTGAGTCATACAGGGCTGGGGCAGGGGAAGGGCAGCATGGTCTCAAAATGGGATCCCAGCCCTGGGCACTTGGGCATGCTAGAGCTCCTTACACCCTGACCGAGAGATGCTACTGCCTCCTGAGGCTCAGGGATTAAGAGAGAGGGTCATCCTCTCTCCCAGGGCCTGATTCCTGCTTTTCTTCATTCCCAGAGGCCACTAGTCCCAGCCAGGCCTGGGGCTGCAGCCTCTGAGTCTCTTTAGAGCCGTTCTGCCCCCTATCTGGGTCTTGCATTCAGAGTAGAACAAGAACAGTTACCTGCTCTGTAATAGACACTGTACCAGTCACAGAAGGAACCGTGAAGAATGACCACGTGACTGTTCCTAACCCTGGGGCTTATGTCAGCCGGTTTGGAGCTGGGATCTACAGTGTGGGAGCCTGGCCGTGTCCCTGGGCTTTGCTCCAGGCCCACTGATTTGGAGCAAAACAAGCCTTGAACATATCTGGATTCAAATTTCAGCCTGCCACTGACCAGCTGCATGACCTTTTAGAGAAGATTTTACCTCTTGAGCCTATTTTCTTTATCTGCATTGTAAAGCAGACTAAAGCTTATCTCTAGTGGTTGTGAGGTGTTGGTCAAGCAGAGTCCTGGAGGCCTCACGTGATTTCCTTTCCTTTTCCATCCTCTCAGGCCACTGAAACCAGGGATGGCACTGGTCCCCAAACCCTCTCCTGGCTCTGGTGCAGGGATTATTGAAAATCCCAGGCAAGACATTATCAAAGTGGGGAGCAGGCCACTTTCTTGGAGGCTGGTGGTACTGGAGGCTGGGCTTGGAGTGAGGCCAACTCACAACTTCATTGTATGTTCCAGTCCCTGGTAGGCACTGAGGGCCACAAGTCCATGCCCTTTCTAGGGCAACCTCTGTCACCCTCCACCTCCCTTCAGCCCCTTGAGAAAGCAGCATGATATGGCCAAAAGGGAACCATGGACACCTGCTGGCTGTGTGACCTTGGGCAAAATCGTTTAACTGTGCCTCAGTTTTCTCACTGGGCTCCTATTTCCTCCATCAGGTTGTTGGGAAGATTCAATGAGACATACTCAAAAACTCTTTTTTTTTTTTGAGACGGAGTTTCACTCTTGTTACACAGGCTGGAGTGCAATGGCGCGATCTCGGCTCACCTCAACCTCCGCTTCCTGGGTTCAGGCAATTCTTCCTGCCTCAGCCTCCTGAGTAGCTGGGATTACAGGCACGCGCCACCGTGCCCAGCTAATTTTTTGTATTTTTAGTAGAGACGGGGTTTCACCATGTTGACCAAGATGGTCTCGATCTCTTGACCTTGTGATCCACCCACCTCGGCCTCCCAAAGTGCTGGGATTACAGGCGTAAGCCACCACGCCCGGCCTTCAAAAACTCTTAGAACTGGGCCTGGCTGTAGTCACTGCTCGGCAAATGGAAGCAGTCTTATTCTTCTTCTTGCTCCCTGTAGACCTAGGCTACTCTGAAGCAGGTGGCTTAGCCCTGGCCAGTCACAGGACAGGTTGGCAGGGAGGCATCAGAGCTAAATTTTGTACAAAGGACCTGGTGCTAGTGGGCTCAGGAAGAAGCTACAGCCGGAAGTTCACCTTGCCAGGACCTGACTCAGCTGCAGGCTCCCGCCAGGCCACCAGGTGGCGGTGGGAGCCCAGCCCTCTGGGTCCACTTTGGGCCCCAGCCTCCCTCCGTCTTCAGGACAAAGGCAGGGGCTGCAGCCCTTGTTCAGCAGGCTCCAGCTTTTCACAACCTGTTTAAAAAACAGAGTAGCTTCCTTTGATTGAGTTTCCACTATATCACAGGCATAGACTCTGTTCTAGTAAATCCCTATTTTACAGAGGAAGAATTACAGCTCATGACAGTGATCTATCTTTCCTGAGTTCCTGCAGCTAATGAGAGACAGAAGTGGGATTTGAACCTAAGTCCCCATGACAGCAGAGCTCAAGCTGCACTTCATTCTGGCCCCCACACTACTCACTTCTGTCTACACCCTGTATCCACTCAGCCAAGCCTGGCGGTGCCACTCAGCAGCCCTCCTCCAACCTGCCCACAGCCCCTCCTGAGGCTGCCTGTGGCCAGCCCTCTCCTTCCCACTCCTCCCTGCTGGTCACCCACACTTCCTGGCACCACCACACTATTCACTCCAGGCCTTGGCTTGTGCTCCCCCTCTGGCTGGAAGAGCCTCCCTTTTCCCTCCCCTCCATGCCTCCTGCTCCCTTTTACCTATCCAGGTCCTGCTTATCCTTCACAGAGACCTTCAGGACCCTCAGGAGGCTGCAGCCCCTCCTCTGTGCTCCTGTGGTGCACATGCAGTCCTCACGTAGCAGTACCTGCCCATGGCTGACCTCTGCTGTGTTTCATTGAGAGCAGGAACAGTGTTGTTACCTCTTTTTTTATTTCTGAGATGGAGTCTCACTCTGTCGCCCAGGCTGGAGTGCAGTGGCACCATGACAGCCCACTGCAGCCATGACCTCCCAGGTTCAAGCGATCCTCCCACCTCAGCTTTCTGAGTAGTGGGACTATAGGCATACACCACCATGCCTAGCTATTTTTCATATTTTTTGTAGAGATGGAGTTTCATCATGTTGCCCAGGCCAGTCTCAAAGTCTTGGGCTCAAGTGATCTGCCTGCCTCAGCCTCCCAAAGTGCTGGGATTACAGTCATGAGCCACTGCTCTTGGGTTGTTATCTTTACACACAGTGCCTAGTGCTGGGCCTGGCACACCAGGAGGCTGGGGAAATGTTTGCCCTGCATTGGAGCAGCAGGGGAGCATCGGTGACTGTGGAACCTGCTCAACTCCTTCCCCTGGCATAGGAGCCGCAGCCTGGGGCTTTTCTTCCTTTGACAGAAGGAGGTGTCGGGCCCCAACTTTATTAAAATATTTTATGCTGAGGACAATACCTCCCCCATTTTCTTTGTATTGAAGCCATTTTTCAGGATAAATAGAAGGTATGGTACAAGACACTTCATAAATTGGTACTGAATAGAAAGTCACAAGTTATTGAAAACTCACAGAAATACTTACCTGATAAGATGTCGCCCAACTCAAGGAAGTGCTGTGCTCCTAGAGTTCTTAGGGGGATGCGGGCCTGCACCACAGCAGAGTGGCTGGGCAGGATGGGGGCATCTGTGCTGACCACACTCTGATCTCCTTCTCACCCCTCCCCTGCAGACCTCCAAAAAGCTGGTGAACTCGGTGTCAGGCTGTGCTGATGACGCCCTTGCTGGCCTGGTGGCCTGCAACCCCAACCTGCAGCTCCTGCAGGGCCATCGTGTGGCCCTCCGTTCTGACCTGGACAGCCTCAAGGGCCGGGTGGCACTGCTGTCGGGTGGGGGCTCTGGCCATGAGCCTGCCCATGCTGGTGAGCACCCTAGGGTGGGGCAGGGGGTACTCGTGGAGTGGACAGGGCCTCCTGGATGATCCTCAGTGCTGCCATGAGGTGCAGGGTGGAGCCCAGCCCAGAGTCAGGAACTGGGGCTGCTTCCCACTCTCCCTCTCCTCTGGCTGGGATCAGGGGCCCGTCATGGCCTCTCTGAATCTGTTTCTACATCTAAAAAACTACGAAGCTTGGGCCAAACAATCTCTCAAGTCCTTCTAGCCCTGACAGTTGGTGATTCCATGAGTCTTCCAGACCCTCCAGGCCCAGCAGACCAACCCCTTCTCCCATGAAGGCTTCCTGACTCCCAACCTAGAGCAGCATTCCTCTTCTGAATTCTCACCTGACATGTCCCAAGCACGGACTGTCCTGGCTTGTTTCCTGTTAGGAGCCAGGGATGCGAACTCTCCTTGAGGGCTCCTGGAGGGCAGGGACTAGGGTGCATGTCATTTGTCCCTTTCCTGTCTTCCTTCAGCAAATCCATTCATTCATTCGGCAAACGCTCATGAGCCCGCTGCATACCTGGCACTGTACTGGGCACAGTGAACCAGACAGACAAGATCTCTGCCCTCGAGGAGCTTATATTCTACTTAGGAGAGATAGACAATAGTCAGGTATACACAAAAGTAAATGAGGTCATTTCAGAGGGTGCTACATGACTTAGTAAAGACAGTAAAACAGGTCAAAGGAATAGTGAGTCCCGGGGAGGGAGTGGGTGACTGCTTCAGACTGGGAGGTCACAGAAGGCCTCTCTAAGGTGCTTCCTAAGAAGGAGTCAGCCATGTGAAGACCTGGGGGATCTTTGAGCACCAAGCACACAGTAGGGCTCACCAAACCATGACCCCAGGAGCGTAGGAAGCCCCAATGACTACAGGCACAAGTCCACCTGGCATGCTCACTCCACCCCTTCCACTTCCAGGTTTCATAGGGAAGGGGATGCTGACCGGGGTCATCGCTGGAGCTGTTTTCACCTCCCCGGCAGTGGGCAGCATCCTGGCAGCCATCAGGGCAGTGGCCCAGGCTGGCACAGGTAAACCTGGTGTGTGGGAGGGGCTGCGGCCGGGAGGGCACAGTAAGCGCACTGAGCCCTGCCGGCTGCTTCCTCAGTGGGGACCCTCCTCATCGTGAAGAACTACACTGGAGATCGGCTGAACTTTGGCCTGGCCCGGGAGCAGGCCCGGGCTGAAGGCATCCCAGTGGAGATGGTGGTGATTGGGGACGACAGCGCCTTCACTGTCCTGAAGAAGGCAGGCCGGAGGGGGCTATGTGGCACAGTGCTTATACACAAGGTGAGCTTCCACCCAGGACGCAGAGGCTGGCCAGCCCCTCCCAGCCTTTCCTTGCCTAGCAGCACCCGGTAACTGGACCTTTCCAGCCCTTCCCCAAGAAATTACTTCTCCAGTGTTCCCTGATCTGAGAAGGTCCCCCGTCCCCTCAGCTACCTAAGCCCAGATACAGGCATTCTCCCAGACCCGTCCCCTTCTCTTTCCCATACCTAATCAGTTGCCCAGTCCTGGCACTTCTGCTCCCAAATGTACATAACACACATCCTCCTCAGACCCCACCACTCTTGTTCGCCTTGATTCAGGGGTCATCTATTCATGCCTGATGGCTGCAGCCACCTCCTCACTGGGGTCCCCCACCTGCTTCCTGCCTTCTGGCCTTCCTCATCCATTCTCCACCTACTACCAGAGGTGTCTTCTAAAACGTATATCTGACTAGGGTGTTCATCCACTGAAAGCCTTGTTGAGTGCCTAGAGTCAACACAAGCCCTCACCCAGCTCCATGACTCCCCACCTTCATCTCCCATCATCCCTACCTTCCTCTTATGGTCCATTCACGCCAGCTCCCATACCTGAGAGGCTGTGGCTCATCTCTGGCTTTGCTTATGCAGTGTCTGTGGCCCAGAAAATTCTTTCTTGTCCTGGCTCCTTTTGGCCTGGCTAACTCCTACCATTCTGCAGAAGCCCAGCTCTGTCTGATGTCTCCCCACCTGGGAGGTTCTCCCTGATGTCCATCTCTCCACTACCCTGAGTTGGCTGGCAGCCCCTCCTAGTGTGGATTCCATCATTGCAGTTACCACCTCACATACATTTTCAATTTGTGTGTGTCTGCTTCCCTAGCCTCTCCCCAGACTGTGAGTTCTTAAAGGTGTGGACTGTGACTTAGTCGCCTTTTTTCCTTTTCAGCATATACTAGGTGCTTGGTAAAAATTGGGTGGATAGGTGAATGGATAGATGCGTAAAGTGACCCACAGTAGCAAGGCTATTGGAGCGAGAACTCTGGAATCCTAGAGTTGGGAAACTGGCCACCTACCGGGTGTGTGACATTGGACAAGTTACCTCCCCTCTCTGGGCACATTTCCCCATTTGTAAAGTCTTTTCTGACTCCAACAGACAGGAATTCTTGAAGATTCCTGGCAGGTAGACTGTGAATGAGGGAAGTTTGCTCTTCTGCCCTACATGTGATGGGCCAGGTTGAGTGTGGAAATCCTGAGGTTCCCTGTTCCCAACAAGAAATTCATGCCCTGCCTGTCTTCTACCCCACGTGGTACAGTGATGACCTCCACTCTGGGGCTTTTACCTCTGTGTGTCTGCAGGTGGCAGGTGCTCTGGCTGAGGCAGGTGTGGGGCTGGACGAGATCACGAAGCAGGTGAACATGGTCGCCAAGGCCATGGGTGAGTGCCGGCCTGGGAGTTGGGGAGGAGGGTGGGGGAGGTTGGAACAGCCCTGGGACGAGGAGCAGATTCCTATTGGTTGCCTAGTGGGGCTCCCCAGGTTATTACCCAGAGGCTGAGGGAAGGTATCCCTGGGGGAGTGCTTGGGGACTGGTGGCCTTGGGTACCATAGCTGAGGTGGAGAGTCTGGCAAGCTTTCTCAGAGAAGAGGGTGCCTGTGGGCAGGGCTTTTGAGATGCTGCTGCTGTCCTTCCTGACACCCAGTGCTGAGAGCAGAATAGTCATCCCTTCATGCCTCGTTTCTCATAGGTACCCTGGGGGTGAGCTTATCCTCCTGCAGCGTCCCTGGTTCCAAACCCACCTTCGAGCTCTCAGGCGACGAGGTGGAGCTGGGCCTGGGTAAGCTTGTGGCCACCCATCCCAGCCCTGCCTGCCCCTTGGCCCTGGACTTTGCCCACCTTGTATACCCTAAGAGCTGTCAACCTGATCCTCTCCCCAGGTGGTCTTAGTATTTTTACCTGGGCATTTGAGGCCCAGCCTGCCTGATTTCTACCTGCTTTGCCGTCCATACTCAGGACTCTGGCCACATGGGGCTCTATGCACTGTCCACCTCCTTGCCTTTGCTCACCATTCCCAGGTCCTCCTGCCCCTGCCAGAATGCACCTTCTTTCAAGGGCTGTTCAAAGATCACCTGACCGCAAAGCTTTCTGCTTCCTCCCCTGTGCTTCCACCTTGACTACCTCTAGTTAAAGCTATCTCCACCACCGAGCCATGAGCTCCCATAGAACAGAGACCATGTTTTTCATTATTCTGTCCATTTCCACCCTCCACCTCCACCCACTTATACAGTGCCTACAGTGCCTTGCCTAGTGCCCAGCACTGTGTGAGTCCTTGATAAAAATGATGAGCAAATCCCCAGGCCTCGAGTGGGCCAGCACTGACCACATCTATCCGCAGGGATCCACGGGGAAGCTGGTGTGCGCCGGATAAAGGTAGGTGGTCTCCCTGGCACAGGCCGCCCTAAGGCCAAGATCCCCCAGATGCAGCTCATTCTTGGCTCCCTCTGACAGATGGCAACCGCCGACGAGATTGTGAAACTCATGCTCGACCACATGACAAACACCACCAACGCATCTCATGTGCCTGTGCAGCCTGGTAGGTGGCCTGTCACCCCGTCTCCCAACCCTTCCTCCACTTCGGGACAGAGGGTCTCACCTGGGGTGTCATGTCTATCCACAGGCTCCTCGGTTGTGATGATGGTCAACAACCTGGGTGGCCTGTCATTCCTGGAACTGGGCATCATAGCCGACGCTGCTGTCCGCTCCCTAGGTGAGCCTCGCACTGGGAAGGGGACCCTGCAGCCCTTTGAAAAGGGCTGAGGGAGGGTCTTGTGATGGCAGAGAACACGGACTGTGCCGTCAGATGAGCCTGAGTTAAATCGTCTCTCTGCCACCTAATCGCTGGATACCTTGAGCCTTTGTTCATTTTCTTGTCTGTAAACGGGGTAATGATAATGGTACCCGCCTTATAGGGTTGTTGTGAGGATTAAGTGAGATTAAACATATGTAAGACACTCAATACTGTGCCCAGCACCTAGCATGAACTGAGTAAATGAGACCTGTAATTACTCATCTGCCCTGATGTAGGGGACACCTCCAGGGAATAATGTGGTCATTTGTGGGGTTAAGGGATGCCAGGAGGAAATCAGGCCATCTCCCTACCGACCTCAGGGCCCCAGCTTCCAACATCCTTGCTTTTCAGTTGTTATGTTTCTTTCCCTGATGCCCATTTTCCCCTCTTGGACTGCCACGCTCTGGTATTGCAGAGGGCCGTGGGGTGAAGATTGCCCGTGCCCTAGTGGGCACCTTCATGTCAGCACTGGAGATGCCTGGCGTTTCTCTCACCCTCCTGCTGGTGGATGAGCCTCTCCTGAAACTGATAGGTGAGACCTGGAACCTGGGGTCACCCAAGCCAGGGCTACTTGTGGCCAGAAGCAGCCAGGGAGACTTGGAGACCCCATCAGAGCTGACTGTGGCAATCAGAGCTCTGGAGCCTGTGAAGAAGGCCCTTTCTAAGCTTCTCCAGCCTTTTCTAGCTCTCACTGGACAAGGAGGGGAGTTGGTGTTAGGATCCTCCTCAGATAGGCCTGACCCTTTCCCCAGGGACCCTTCCTTCATACCCCTGTAAACAGTAGGCACTCAGTCCATGCTTGAGGTGGACTCCCTTCCTCCAGGGCTGCTGAGAGAGCCAGGCCACCAGGGCCAGGATGAGGGAGTCCAAGTCCTCCTGAATCCCTGGCTGGCCAACCGTGTCTAAAAGAGTTATCTTGCTGCCGTTAGATGCTGAAACCACAGCAGCAGCCTGGCCTAACGTGGCCGCAGTCTCCGTTACTGGGCGGAAGCGGAGCCGGGTAGCCCCTGCGGAGCCCCAGGAGGCCCTTGATTCCATTGCTGCAGGAGGTACCAAGCCCTGCTTCTGGGGAAGGGGCAGGCTTCCCAAAGGATTCAGGGGTATGTGGTGGGACGGGACGGGCCCCTGGCACCCACCGTCTTCCCTTTCTAGGCTCAGCCTCGAAGCGGATGGCACTTGTGCTGGAACGGGTGTGCAGTACCCTCCTGGGCCTGGAGGAGCACCTGAATGCCCTGGACCGGGCTGCTGGCGACGGTGACTGTGGCACCACCCACAGCCGTGCAGCCAGAGGTTGGTGCCAGGGACTTTGTCAAGTGAGGTCATTCACAAAACCCTAGCTCCCCTTTCACCTGTTTTCCTGAAGACAGGGACCTTCTTTTTTTTTTTTGAGACAGAGTCTCACTGTGTCTCCCAGGCTGGAGTGCAGTGGTGCAATCTCGGCTCACTGCAACCTCCGCCCTCCAGGTTCAAGCACTTCTCCTGCTTCAGCCTCCCTAGTAGCTGGGATTACACCACTATGGCTGGCTAATTTTTGTGTTTTTAGTGGAGGCAGGGTTTCGCCACATTGGCCAGGTTGGTCTCAAACTCCTGACCTCAAGCCATCTGCCTGCCTCAGCCTCCCAAAGTGTTGGGATTATAGGCATGAGCCACCAAGCCTGTCCGACAGGGACCTTGTTAACAACACAAATGTAGGAGGTTGTTATCTTAGAATTAAATGAAATCCTTCACAGTGAATAACTTGTAACTCAAGGCAAACTTATTCTGTTGTCCTTATTTTTCTTAGTTTACCCAGCCCAGTGAAAAGTTCTTAACTTCCAGCATCATTCAAGGAAAAGGTATTTGGTGCCTGCCGTGGGCTAGGCATTGCTCTCAACTCTGGATACAGTAGTGAACAGAGCAGACAGAAATCACTGCCCTCATGGCTTATGTTATAAGGAAGCCAAACAGTAAACAAGATAGACCAGCAAAACACAGAGGATGTTAGCACAAAGGGCTAAGGAGAAAAAACAGGGCCGGGAAGCGGAGTACAGGGTGTCAGGTGGAGGGGCTGGGGGCAGGCCTCGCCTCCTCAGGCCCCTTTCAGTTACACAGCCCAGCGACTCTCCAGACTGCACTGGATGTGGTAAGGGCTCTTGGGAAGCCTTCATTCTGCCTTCCTCTCAGCCTCTTCCAGCCTTCACTGGTACTGGCTGGAAGTCAGGGAGATGGAGGGAGGGTCTCTGAATTCCTCCTATCTCTTTGTGCCTACAGCGATCCGGGAGTGGCTGAAGGAGGGCCCACCCCCTGCCAGCCCTGCCCAGCTGCTCTCCAAGTTGTCGGTCCTGCTTCTGGAGAAGATGGGAGGCTCATCTGGGGCGGTGGGTGCCCAGGGGCTGAAGGGCTGACAGGGAGGTGGCTGGGCCAGCTGGGGTCCTGGCCAGCACCACATGCTCAGCATTCTCATCTTCCCCAGCTCTATGGCCTGTTTCTGACAGCAGCTGCCCAGCCCCTCAAGGCCAAGACCAGCCTCCCAGCCTGGTCTGCTGCCATGGACGCCGGCCTGGAAGCCATGCGGAAGTGAGCTGGAGCCCTGTGCCTCAGACCAGGGTTGGGCTGGGGGAGGTGGTTGGTGACATCTGCTCCCCACCAGGCCCTAGCCCCACCCTTAGAGTGATTCCCTGGGTTCCCTACAGTGAGCCTCTTTCATTTTCTTTCCCTGCCAGATATGGAAAGGCTGCCCCAGGGGACAGGACTATGGTGTGTACTTGGGCTCTGGCCCCAGACCTTTCTCCTTTTGAGCCTGTAAGCCCTAAAGAGCACCCTCAGTGGCAGGGCCTGCACTCAGCCCCCTTTCCCTCACCTTGTCCAGCTGGATTCTCTGTGGGCAGCAAGGCAGGAGCTCCAAGCCTGGAAGAGCCCAGGAGCCGATCTGTTCCAAGTCCTGACCAAAGCAGTCAAGGTAAGTGAAGCTGGGCCCCACCCAGGGAGACAGGCTTGGAACCACCAGACTCCTGTCTCCATGTGACCCTGAGCAAGTTCACCTTCCTGGACCGCAGTTTCCTTCTCTGTGCAATGGAGATGAGCACCTATCTCAGAAGGTGGTTATGTGTCTAAGGAAATACTTAGAGCCCTGCACAGTGCCTGGGCCTCAGTGAATGGCGGCCCCTTTCCCTGCTGGAAGTAGATGAGAGGTGACTTTCCACCTGGTGACAGAGCAGAGGGTGCTGGCAGAGCCAGAGCAAGAGTGTCCAGGGCCAGGCTGCATGGCAGAGACACTCTGCCCATGACAGGGAGGAGGAGTCCTTGGGGCCTGCCTTTCAACCTGCTCCCACATCCATCCCCCAGAGTGCTGAAGCTGCAGCCGAGGCCACCAAGAATATGGAAGCTGGAGCCGGAAGAGCGAGTTATATCAGCTCAGCACGGCTGGAGCAGCCAGACCCTGGGGCGGTGGCAGCTGCTGCCATCCTCCGGGCCATCCTGGAGGTCTTACAGAGCCAGGGTGTGTAACTGTCTCCCTCTGCCTCAGCTCCTCTCACTGCTTTGTTGAGGTGGCCTTTGTCACTTCCTTCTGCCTTCCAATCGTCACCTTCCCCCAGCCTGGACCCCTTGGCCCGCCCTCTAAGTTGAGCAGGAAATCCTTCACCAAGATTCCAGAGCTACAGACAACACCCAGAGTGAGCCAGAGTCGGTCCCCATGCCTCTCCAGTATGCCCTCTCCCTTTGCAGGAGGGTAGAGTCCCTGGGTCACACCGCCCTCCCCTGCCAGCTCTGGACTTCAGAGATAAGGCATTTTCCTTGTGCAGCCTTTACCTGGCAATCCTAATTTGGTTTTAAGACTCTCTGTGAAATGCCTTCCGCACCTTAACCCCAGTGAGTGTGGAAAAGAAAGTTAATAAACTATAACACATGGAAGCAAGAAAGCCACTGCCTCCTCTGAGGGACCTTCCCCAAAGCATGTGAACCAGGGGCCCATAGCCCTGGCCACAGGCATCATGACCCATCTCCTACCAGGTAGAT
Organism: Aotus nancymaae; assembly: GCF_030222135.1. Lineage (NCBI taxonomy): Eukaryota > Metazoa > Chordata > Mammalia > Primates > Aotidae > Aotus > Aotus nancymaae. Next base: position 9,392,468 of record NW_026988473.1, on the reverse strand, counting down.
CTCTATTACCTGAGCCCCTAACACAGGGTCTCCTCAGCTGGGCTGCTTCCAATGGGGCCCCCACCCATCCCCCTTCCAGTGCACACACCTGATGGGTGTAAGAATGCTAGAAAGGCTTTCCTCGGCATTGAATTAACAATTCAGTGGGTCCTCAGGAGTCAAATGGGCATTTGGGACACCAGAAGGAAAAGAAATCATCATGGTCTAAGGTTCAGTTATGGATCAGAAAATGCAGACAGGCTGGGCGTGGTGGCTCACACCTGCAATCCCAGCAATTTGGAAGGCCAAGGCAGCAGATCCCTTACACTCAGGAGCTCAAGACCAGCCTGTGCAACATGGTAAAACCCTGTCTCTACTAAAAAAAATACAAAATTAGCCAGGCATGGTGGTGTGTGCCAGTAGTCCTAACTTGTTGGGAGGATGGCTTGGGCCCAGATCGAGGCTGCAGTGAGCTGTGATTGTGCCACTACATTCTAGCCTGAGCAACAGAGCAAGACCTTGTCTTAAAAAAAAAGGAAACTGCAGTCAAGCCTGCCCCCAGGTCTCTTTCTAGAGCAATCGCTGATGGCACCAGGGTGAGCAGGGGTACTCTGTGCACGTGGAGACAAACAGCATATGCCTGGCATGCATGTAGGGCAGGGAGTGGTTAAAGGCACTGGCTGTCGACTCATACACATGACCTGAAATCTGCTTCTTTAACCTGGCTACATGAGCTAAGGCCTATTTTTTAGCCCCTTGGGATCTGTAAAATCAGAACGGTACCCACCTCACAGGGACATGAAAGCATTTAAATGAGCTGATGAAGATGAAGCCCAGCACGGTCCAAGTGCTCACTCACTGGAGTTATGGTTATCACAGGAAAGAGCCTCCTGCCCCTGCAAACCCCTGTCACCTATTTAGCCCAAATTTGGCTGTAGGCTCCCCCAGTGGCTGGGCTTCTCTACCCAGGGTCCTGTCTGTCAGCCGTACCATACATCCCTGACCACAAGGTATCCGAAGTGCACAGGGGTATGTGCCCATCAGCTGGGAAGGAGGCTGACCTCAGATGGTGGCCTGTAGATCCCAGCTCTGCCATTTCCTGGCTGGGTGACCTCAAGCCAGTAGTCACTTACCCTTTTTAAGTTTTGTTTTCCCAGATTATGAAACAGGAAAAATTTCCTTCCTCGTGAGATAAGCATATGCCATTAGCTATCAAGGACATCGGCACATAAATGAACTGCATGTGAATCCACACATGCGACTCCATTAAGACAGAGGATCACATGGATCTCTAGTGCCTTCCGGTTGGCCCCTCCTTAGGTCTGTGAGGGTCAGACATGTCCTGGGGCTTTTACAAATTGGCCAGAACTCATTTAACCACAGCATCATTTCATCAGAGGGCTGTATTAGAGACTGAACGTTTGTGCCCACCCCCCCAGATTCCTGCATTGAAACGCTCACCCCACTATGATAGTGTTAGGACGTGGGGCCTCTGGGAGGTGACTGGGTTATAAGGGTGGGGCCCCAGAGCTCTCACACCCTTTCCACCATGTGAGGTTATGGTGAGAAGACTGTCTCTGAGGAAGCTGGCACTTGCCTCACACCAAATTTGCCAGCGCCTTGATCTTAGATGACTATAGCCTCCAGCACCGTGAGAAATAAACGCTTGTTGTTTGAGCCACCCAGCCTATTTTATTTTTGTTACAGCAGCCTGAACAGACAAAGACAGCTTTGATTCTTAACATATTTAATGAAACTCGAGCTTCAAAAACCAGTGAAATGCCTACCCCTATGGAGACGGGGAGCTGGTCATGGGACCCAGGTGCATGGAGGACATCCCAGTGGCTTTGAAGGCTCCAGCCAATCAAGACATTCAGTATTAGCCCATCTGCCAACATCTGGCGGTGTGAAGCTGGGGTGGACAGTTGGCCTGATGTCTCCAGGAGTAGGATGCTAATGCTGCTAGAGAGAAGGTGGGCTCCAGACCCCAGGCTTCTCACTTGCCTACTAAGGACAGCAGTCTAGAGCCTGGGACCTGGCAGGGCTTCTTTGGAGAAGGCAAAAAGCCACAGCAGCAACACTTAGAAGAGAAGCAAGACCCTTCCCTCTCCCTACCCCGTTTCCTCCTCTGAAGAAGAGCAACAGCTCCAGCTCCAGCATGGCACAGAACTCTGGTTGAGCCAGGCAAGCAGCCATGGTGGGGGCAGGTGAAGTAATGTGGGTCTCAGCAAGGAATCCCTCTGAAGGCAAGCAGTGGCTCCCAGGGCTCTGTTGCACACAGGACCCCACAACTTTGGCATCAGGTGCATGATGAGCTGCAGAGTGATCAGAGGGGCTGGGGCCCTGCCCAGCAGGAGGCAGGAAGGCCCTGATCCAGCAAGGGGAAGTAAAGGAAGTCCACAGCCACCTCTGTTACTCATTACTATTGAGACATCTGGGGACAGGCTCTGTTCTTGGGAGAGCAGGTTACCAGGATTCACAGGGCTGCCTGCTGGTGACAAGCATGTAAGTCACAGGGAAAGGCCGGGATCCAGGCCTCAGCTGTAGTGGCAGCTGGAAGAGGCAGAGCCGCACGGTCACAATACACGCAGACTCAGAGTAGCAATACAAAACAGAACAGCTCAGAGCAGTCAGCTCCTCAGCGGAAGCTGCGTGGGCCGCCACTCCCTGCTTCTCCTGCAATCACTCCATGATGTCTCCACCCCACCTCACATCCAGATGGGGCTGGATGGCAGAGCAGATGAAGCCTGCTCCATGGCGGGGCGGCCTAACTGAAATGCATGACTTTGTTGGGGAAGCGGACGGATACCTCACCTCCCTCATGGTTCATGTTGTGGACTGCATGTGAGTCCTAGCTCTTCACCACACCCTCAGGAGTCTTAAGCGGAAATCAGTCTGATTTCTTCAGGCAGGAGCAGCAGGAGTGGCCAGGGCAAGGAGGACCTTGTGTGAACGGAGGACCTGAGAAGCTGATGCCAAGGAGTGCAGAAGCCAAAGCCACCAAGAAAAGCAGACAGGCAGCAAGTGGCTGGAGAAGGCAGGCTCAGCACCCAGGAGAGAAGTCTGGGCCCAGACTTCGAAGAAAGTCATCTGCTGAAGCCAGCTGGGAGCCTGGGAAGGGCAGAGCTTCTGAGGAGCACAGGCTGCAACACCAGGAGCTCCTGGGAACCCCTTCCTGCTGCTTCACTCCCCATCATGCAGCAGGGGCTGGAAAGACAGGCAGATGCCCGGGAGTTAATGACAGGATGCAGGAGTCACACCAGGCCCAAGCTGTTCAGACAGACCTCCAACCTGCAGGGTGGTCCCCACACAAGCCACCAAATCTCTCAGGGAAGCCCCAAAGTTCCTGAGCCTGGTACATACCCCATCTCCCTACATCCCTTCAAGCACCCACCCCACTAGACTAGCCCCAAGGCTGGGAAAGGAGAAATCACACACCCTCGGCATAGTCAAGCCCTTCCTTGGGGAAGAAGATAAGGCCACACTTCACCTCACAGAACCACAGCAATTTGAGAGGGAAATTCTGTCTCTCAATGGACAGACCCTAGGGAGCCCCAGAGAGTTTTGCTGGGATAGGCTGTTTTGGGACCAGTGCTCCCCATCAGCCACCCTAACTCCACCCTCAAGCTACTTGGTTTCCCACTGTGCCACTGGGTTAGTCTTCTTGAGCCTTTCCCGGGAGATCCTTCTCTAGACCTGACCCTGTCCCACCCTAGAATGTGGGACCGGAACCCATACCTGACTGTCGGTCAGGATCCCTGGCTCTGGGCGCTTCCAAGATGAAGCCAGAAGGATGTAGAGCACCAGCAGCCCGAAGGCCACCACCAGCATCCCAGTGCTGTTGGCAAAGACGGCCTCGCTGGGCAGGCTGGAGTATGGCTTGGTGCTGTTTTTCCTGAAGATGACAAAACAATGTGAGCTCTCGAGAGATTTTTCCACCTATTTCTGTCTAGTGGGAGACTCGATGTCACTAAGAGAGGGTGAGAAAACCTTCCCAGGGCCACGTGTGATCTGCAATTGTAACACCCTTTCTAAGTCCCTGCAAATATTTGTAAAATGGGCCGGGTGCAGTGGCTCACTCTTGTAATCCCAGCACTTTGGGAGGCCAAGGCATGAGGACTGCTTCATCCCAGGAGTTCGAGACCAGCCTGTGCAACATAGTGAGATCCTGTCTCTACAAAAATAAAACTTAGATGGGTAAGATGGTATATGTCTGTAGTCCTAGCTTACTTGGGAGGCTAAAACGGAAAGATCGCTTGAGTTCAGGAGTTTGATGCTGCAGTGAGCTATGGTCACACCATTGCTCTCCATCCTAGGCAGCAGAGTGAGATGCAGTCTCTTGTGGCGGGGGGTGGGGGTGAGGAGATAGAGAGGGTCTTGCTATGTTGCCCTGGCTCAACTCAAACTCCTGGGCTCATATAATACTTCCACCTCAGCCTCCCAAGTAGCTGAGACTACAGATGCCTGCCACTGCACCCAGCTGTAATAATCCTTTTTACTCATGAGGAAACTGAAGCTCAAAGGAATGAAATCAACTTGCCCAAAGTTGCATAACTAGTAAATGGCAAAGCCAAAATTGAAATCGAGGTCTGACCTCAAGTCCTAGTTGCTTTTCACTACACCCCATTGCCTCAGAATGGACAGCGGTGGCCAGGCATGCAGGCTCTAGAGTCAGACGGCCTAACCTGAGTCCCAGCTCTGCCGCTTACTGGCTGTGTGCCCTTGGGTAAGTTACATAACTCCTCTGTTCCCTCATTTTTTCCCCCCTGAACAGTCCTATTGCAGAATCTGTTCCCTCAATTGAAAATGGCAATGACAACAGTACCAATGAGGTAGGGTAGTTGAGAGGATTAAATGTAAGGTGCTTAGGACAGTTCACACAGTAGGTGCTAAATCAAACTGATGCTCAAATACATAGCTGCTGACTTACCAATTTCAACCTAAAGAAAGATCAATTCTGTTAACTTCAAGATCAGGAATGGGCCCAACCCCAAAAGCTCTCCTCCCTTGGGTGAGTCCTATGATGATAGGGTGTGTCTTTTGAAGGCCCTATTCCCTCCTCTTCACCTTAGAGTTGGGGACCCCACTGCACTCACAAACTGAAGAAAAGCTTCTCATTGATGCCAGAAATGACGGATGCAATGGACAGAGAGAGGATGGCGGCTCCAAAAAAGACGTGGATAGGTTTTAGGAGGCTGCGCAGCCACATGGATGCCCAGGGCAGGAGGAAGACAGCAAAGCCCAGGAACCACTGTGGACAAAAGGGAGGACACACCTGACGGTGCTGTGTGTGACCACAGCACATCCAGTCACCCCACCCCACCAGCGCCTCCTCCCCATCTCCTTGGCTCTTCTTTCACAACTCACACCCTCCCACCCGGCATTGCCCCACCACCAGGCATTGCCCCACCGCCAGGCATTGCCCACCGCCAGGTATTGCCCACTGCCAGGTATTGCCCACTGCCAGGCATTGCCCACTGCCAGGCATTGCCCACCGCCATGCTAGCTTCCTCATTGTGGCCTATTACCCACGAAACAAGAACAGTAAATGACATGCTCAGCTACCATCCCACTCCCAGCAAACCCAACTGCCTTGTTTGTCTCTGCTCCCTTCCAGTCCTTGCTCATAAAACTTCACATTTGCACAGGCCTGAGATCAGAATACGGAAACCACTTCTAGAATTCTTTTGGTTCACAGAGAGGTGGGAGTGGGGAAGGTGGGAGTGGGGAAAGTGGGAGTGGGGAAAGTGGGAGTGAGATGGCTGATTGAGTCAGCATGGTATGTGCCATGACAAAGTTAGCAGAGGGGGCTCTGGGAGGAGAGATGGGCAGTGGGAAGGATAAAAGGACAAGGTAAGTTCAGGCCACTGACTTCCCAGAGCCCTTGAATAAACTGTCGATTCAGCAGCATACAACCTGCAAGGCTCTCTCCAGGCAATAAGCAGAAGGAATATTTGGTGCTCATGCAAGTGAAGCCCCACCCAGAGCTCATGGCTCTGGGAACCCTGAGGAGGAGGGAGAGAGAACCCACCTGGCAGGCAAAGAGGAAGACGGTGGTGATGCCCAGCCAGCTGTGCAGGGTGTAGAGGTTGGCAATCCTTCCATGGTTGTGAAACGTAAAGACAGCAACCAGCCCCACAACAGTGAGGACGAAGGCCATCAGGTGCAGTGATGCATGGAGGAGTTTCCAGGGCAGCTTGGGCCCCACCCACGACTGGGGCAGACGGTACACCAGCGATGCTGCAGGAGAGAGTGGTCCCAGGCCTCAGCCTCTCCCCTCGTGCCCGTCCAGACATCAGGGAGTAACCCTGATAGGATCCTACACAGCTTCCCAGAAAGGGAACAGGAAATGCTAGAGCACTGGTATCAACTCCTTGGCGTCTTCTCTCCTCCAACGATTTGTGGGATAATAGTCAGCCATGTAGGGAGGAGGGGCTGGGCATGGTGGCTTATGCCTGTAATTCCAGCACATTTTGGGAAGCCAAAGTGGGAGGACTGCTTGAGGCCAGGAGTTTGAGGTTACAGTGAGTTATGATCATGCCACTACAATCCAGCCTGGGCCACAGAGAGAAATGAATAAATAAATAAATAAATAAATAGATTCGAATTAATAAGGAAGGAGGGCTGGGCATGGTGGCTCATGCCAGCACTTTAGGAGGTGTTCAAGACCAGCCTGGGCAACATAGCAAGATCCTGTCTCTACAAAAAATAAAAATAAAAATAAAAATCACCCAGGCGTGGTGGCACATGCCTGTACTCTCAGCAATTCAGGAGGCTGAGGTGGGAGGATCACTTGAGCCCAAGAGTTCAAGGCTGCAGCAAGCTATGGTCATGGCACTGCACTCTAGCCTGAGAAAGAGGGAAACCCTGTCTCTTTAAAAAAAAAAAAAAAAAAAAAAAAAAAAAAAAAGTGGCCAGGCACAGTGGCTCACACCTGTAATCCCAGCACTTTGGGAGGCCAAGGTGGGAGGATCATCTGAGGTCAGGAATTTGAGACCAGCCTGGCTAACATGGTGAAACCCCATTTCTACTAAAAATACAAAAAATTAGCCGGGTATGATGGTGCACGCCTGTAATCCCAGCTACTTGGGAGGCTGAGGCAGAAGTGCTTGAACCTGGGTGGTGGAGGTTGCAGTGAGCTGAGATCATGCCATTGCACTCCAGCTTGGATCACAAGAGCAAAACTGTCGCAAAAAAAACAAAACAAAACAAACAAACAAACAAACAAAAAAACGTGGAGCGGGGAAGCAGGTTTCTTGGACCTGTCATTATTCTATTTTTACAAAAATAAATTCAGCTTGTTTGCAGTTTCTAGGCTAAAAAGCATTGTGACAGTCATTATTTCATCAAACTGAATTGTCACAACTGAGGCTGGCTGTCAAGAACACAGGCACTAAGGTCAGGCAACACAGGTCCAAATCTAGGCGCTGTCTCTTAGCTGTTTGGCCTCTCCTTTCTAACTCTCAATTTCCTCATCTGTAAAATGGATATAACAGTATAGCCCACCTTACAAACTTGTAAGAACAAAATGGGATGATATATGTGAACTGCACATGGTAAGCTGCTATCATCAATGGCATCAGTATTGCCATTTTACAAGTAGGGGAAATGAAGCTCACCTGGATCCCAAGGCACAGATTGGAAAGCATGGGGCAAAGATTACAAAGTTGGATCCCACCCTGGGTGCAGTGGCTCACGCCTATAATCCCAGCACTTTGGGAGGCGGCAGAGTCGGGTGAATCACCTGAGGTCAGGCGTTCCAGACCAGCCTGACCAACATAGTGAAACCTCGTCTCTACTAAAAAATACAGGCTGGGCGCAGTGGCTCATGCCTGTAATCCCAGCACTTTGGGAGGCCGAGGCGGGTGGATCACAAGGTCAAGAGATCGAGACCATCCTGGTCAACATGGTAAAACCCCGTCTCTACTAAAAATACAAAAAATTAGCTGGGCACGGTGGCGCGTGCCTGTAATCCCAGCTACTCAGGAGGCTGAGGCAGGAGAATTGCCTGAACCCAGGAGGCTGAGGTTGAGGTGAGCCGAGATCACGCCATTGCACTCCAGCCTGGGTAACAAGAGCGAAGAGCGAAATTCTGTCTCAAAAAAAAAAAAACAAAAAAACAAAAATTAGCTAGGCATGGTGGCGAGCAACTGTAATCTCAGCTACTCAGGAGGCTGAGGCAGGAGAATGGCCTGAACCCAGGAGGTGGAGGTTTGCAGTGAGCTGAGATCGATGGCCTGAACCCAGGAGGTGGAGGTTTGCAGTGAGCTGAGATCGCATCATTGTACTCCAGCCTGGGCAATAAGAATGAAATTCTATCTCAAAAAAAGAAAAAAAAAAAGATGGATCCCAGAAGAGCAAGCAATTCCATGAAAGGGTTCAATCTCCCGTTTTCTAGAGATAGAGTTATAAAACTCCAGCTCAAAGGCCAAATCCAGCTCACTACCTATGTTTGCAAATAAAGCTTTATTGGAACATATAAGCCACACTCAGGTGTTTATGTGTTGTCTAAGGGTGTTCTCACAATACAGTGGCAGAGCTGAGTAGCTGCTACACAGATTACATGTCCAGCAAAACTCCAATATTTATCATCTGACCCTCTACAGAAAGTTTGTCAACTCCTGCCCTAGAGTATCTGTGAAGCCACCCTTCTGAGATGCCCCTAGTCTTAACCACTTCCTCCCCCAAATGACAGCTGGGTCCAGTGACAGCTCAACCTACCCTACCGCCATAGCCGCAAACCTAATATTGACAAAGGCCAGCCTTGGAGAGGGAAAGTGCAGGTTGGCCCAGCCTGAGCCCTATCCCACCTCCCTTGCTGACCTCTTACTCACCACCGCCGTAGAATACCACCATGCCAGCTACCATAAGCACCGGGTGCCAGTTGAACATGTAGATGCTGCCATTCCAGGCAAAGCCATCATGCCAGTACTGCATCCAGTAGACAGTGAAGAGGATGCACATGGAGCCCAGGGACCCCAGCACCAGGCAGGACAGGTAGAACCATCCTGACGCCATTCTGATGATGCACTCCTAGAAGGAGGAGAAGTCACAAGTCTCCACTGGCTCAGGTGCACCCAGTACTCTGGCTAAAGGAGGTGACACTGATTCTGCTCTTGGCCTGTGTGATGGAATCTTTTTGCTTCAGTTCCCCTGCATCAGCCTAGGCACCGCCCCCTTGAGGCCTCAATGCCTGAGTGGGCCTGATCTTCGTTTACAATGACTGAGGCCACACCCCAGCACCTGGCAGTGCCCAGACAGAGGAGCAAGCGCAAGGCTGTGGCTGACCCTGGAGAAGCCCAGATGCCAAGGCCCAGAGTCCTGGAATTAGTCTCCCCTCATAGGATCAGAGGGTAAAGAATTACCATCCCATACCCCCCAGGAAAAAAGGGACAGGAATCAAAGGCCAGGCTAAATCACCGAAATGCCCAGGCTCTGGGTTCTAACATGAGGATGCAAAAATTACAATCTGAAAAGAGGAAATCCCCCACGTTACACTAGACAGGAAGGAGTCCCGTGGGCTCCCACTTCCACAGAAAAGTTCTTCCCCAGAGAGTGAGCTCTATGGGGCTAGTCCTCATTGGAGAGATAACCAGGCCTTCACTCCACTGCCCACACTCCACGCCTCGAACCAGGTGATGCCCCTCAGCTGTCTCCAGGCCTGAGACTTCTGCTTTCTCTTCCTCTGGGGAAAGTCCAGAGAAGAAAAGAGGAAGCAACAACTCATGGTCTAGAAAGCAAGAGGTTTATTTTGAGATTGCCGCAAGTCCTTGATAAATCCAGAAACCAACCCTGGTTTCGGGAATGACAAATACTTAAAGCCCTGAGCAGTTGCTCTTAAATGCTAGGCAAGTAGGCAAAGCTGCAGGACTGGCCCTGCTTTCAACTAATATGTAAGCAGCTTGGGCCCAGGGTTCAAAGGAGTCACCCTGTCCCATGGACTCACACCAAGAAGGCAACAATGTGGCTTCCTGCTTTGAGGCCCCTCATGCTGAACCAGCTAACAGAGAAGAAATAGCCAATAGCCCCCATGGAGGTAAAACACTTGACTGCTCACCTTTAGCCCTAATGATAGACTCAGAGAACTGGCCTGGGCTCCAGTTCCTGCAAAATGGGCACCTTGAGCAAATCACTTAACATTTGCAGGACTCACCTGCAAGAAAGGCATGGCAATAAGAATAATCGAACAATAAGAATATCGAACTCCGCCAGGTGTGGCGACTCACGCCTGTAATCCCAGCACTTTGGGAGGCCAAGGAGGGCAGATCACCTGAGGTCAGGAGTTCGAGACCAGCCTGACCATTATGATGAAACCCCGTCTCTACTAAAAATACGAAAAAAAAAAAAAAAATTAGCCAGGTGTGGTGGCAGGCACCTGTAATCTCAGCTAGTCAGGAGGCTGAGACAGGTGAACTGCTTGAACTTGGGAGGTGGAGGTTGCATTGAGCTGAGATCATGCCACTGCAATCCAGCCTGGACAACAAGAGCAAGACTCTTGTCTCAAAAAAAAAAAAAATTGAAGACACAAGATCCCATTTACTCCTCTTAACCCTGGGAGGCATATTTTCCATGAGAAAACTAAGCTCATAGAGATTAAGTAATCAGCATTAGGACCCAGTGAGTGGGTAGGGAGTTTCAAACCTTTCTATGTTTAGCCTCAAGGCCCATGCTTCTTCCTTAACCACAGGTTGTTAGATCAAGTGAGTAAATGTATGTAGCACATTGTAGAAGTCAAGTATTAGAATACTTGGCTGGGCACAGTGGCTCACGCCTGTAATCCAGCACTTTGGGAGGCCGAGACAGGTGGATCACCTGAGGTCAGGAGATGGAGACCAGCCTGATCAACATAGTGAAACCCCATCTCTACTGAAAATACAAAATTAGCCAGGTGTGGTGGAACATGCCTGTAATCCCAGCTACTCAGGAGGCTGAGACAGAAGAATCACTTGAACAGGGGAAGCAGAGGTTGCAATGAGCTGAGATTGTGCCATTGCACTCCAGCCTGGACAATGAGAATGAAACTCCGTCTTAAAAAAAAGAATTTTTAGTCATTACCATCACAGCACTTGATTCTAACTGCTAATAAAAACCTGTGGCTCATGTTTCTCTTGCCTGCCCAGGCCTCTCAGTGGCCCTCCATGCCATGCCATGCCATGCCATGCCATGCCAGCTCTCCCCATGCTAGGAGTCCACCTAATCAGGAAAAGACGCCAGACTTTCACAAAGTGACCCAAGTTGGCAGTAATCTCTGAGAAAGGAAGGTCTGGCGAGGTCAGGATTGCTCACACCTGCAATACCAGCATGTTGGGAGGCCATGGCAGGTGGATCACCTGATCACCTGAGGTCGAGAGTTCAAGACCAGCCTGGCCAACATGGTGAAACCCCCATCTCTACTAAAAATACAAAAATGGCTGGGCATGGTGGCTCACGAGTATAATCCCAGCACTTTGGGAGGCTGAGGTGGGCAGATCACAAGGTCAGGAGTCTAAGACCAGCCTGACCAACATGGTGAAACCCTGTCCTACTAAAAATACAAAAATTAGCTGGGCATAGTAGCACATGCCTGTAGTCCCAGCTACTCAGGAGGCTGAGGCAGGAGAATCACTTGAACCCAGGAGGCGGAGGTTACAGTGACCCAAGATCGAGCCATTGCACTCTAGCCTGGGCGACAGAGTGAGACTCTGTCTCAAAAAAAACAAAAACAAAAACAAAAATTAGGTGGGTGTGGTGGCACGTGCCTGTAATCCCAACTACTAGGGAGGCTGAGGCAGGAGAATTGCTTATTGAACCCAGGAGGCAGAGGTTGCAGTGAGCCAAGATCATGCCATTGCACTCTAGCCTGGGCGAGAGAGCAAGACTCTGTCTCAAAAAAAAAAAAAAAAAAAAAAGCTCACGCCTGTAATCCCAGCACTTTAGGAGGCTGAGGCAGGTGGATCACGAGGTCAAGAGATCGAGACCATCCTGATCAACATTGTGAAACCCCGTCTCTACTAAAAATACAAAAAATTAGCTGGGCTTGGTGGCGCGTGCTTGTAATCCCAGCTACTCAGGAGGCTGAGGCAGGAGAACTGCCTGAACCCAGGAGGTGGAGGTTGCAGTGAGCCGAGATCGCGCCATTGCACTCCAGCCTGGGTAACAAGAACGAAACTCTGTCTCAAAAAAAAAAAAAGAAAGAAAGAAAAAGAAAAAGAAAAAGAGAAAGGAAGGTCCCAGGGCTGGGGGGAAAAGTTTCCTTGAAGCTGGCAGGAGAAAATCATGCCACCAGCTTCCTAGAAGCTTTGTGACTCAACTGTGTAACTCAGAGATTTGCTACCCAGCCTCAGAACTGCCCCCTCAATTCCTCCAAGGGCAGAGGACGTTTCAGGTCACCAGATGTTCACCTAAAACACTCTCCATCCCTCACTGAAATATAAGAAATCTTGATCATCAGGCTCACTCATTTGACAGTATCTACTTCCACAACTGTTTTTTTTTCCTTTGCAAAAGGAAAAAGTAAATGCCGTCCAAAAGGATCTGTGGCCACATTGTAGAAGAGGTCCTGGTTTACTGCTCTGTGATAGACTTAGAATAGACCCTGAGCACACTTTCCTGACAGGGAGCTGGAAAGTTATATTGCTCTGCTCACAATATACAGATAAGCCCTCCTACTTCCTGAAATAGAGCAAAGCAGGAGAAAAGGAAGAATGCAGTGAAGGGCCAGCACAGTGATCCATGCCTGTAAACCCAGCACTTTTTGGGGAAGCTAAAGCAGGAGGATTACTTAAACCCAGGAGTTCCAGGCAGGGTATAGTGGCTCACATCTGTAATCCCAACACTTTGGGAGACCTTGGCAGGTGGATTACCTCAAGTCAGGAGTTCGAGACCAGCCTGACCAACATGGTGAAACCCTGTCTCTACTAAAAATACAAAAATTAGTCAGGCATGGTGGCATGCACCTGTAGTCCCAGCTACTCAGGAGACTGAGGCACGAGAATTGCTTGAACCCAGGAGGCAGAGGTTGTAGTGAGCCAAGATCACGCCACTGCACTGCAGCCTGGGCGACAGAGATAGACTCTAAAAATAAATAAATACATAAATACCTAGGAGTTCCAGGCCAGCCTGGGCAACAGTGAGCCCGCATCTCTACAAAAAAAAAAAAAAATAGCTGGGTTGGTGGTGTGCACCTGTAGTCTCAGCTACTCAGGAGGCTGAGGTGGGAGCATGGCTTGAGCCTAGGAGGAGAAGGCAGAAGTGAGCCGAGATCGAACCACCACACTCTAGCCTGTGTGACAGAGCTAGACTCTGTCTCAAAAACAAACAAACAATAAGCAGTGAAAACTGCAATGCAAATGCTTGAAAATATCCTCTCATTTGTTCTAAGAGGTCAGTTTGGGCTGTGATCCCAGGGTGCCCTCACTTTGCAGAGCCCCAGGAGGCTCTGTTCTAAGGCAGGAGTCAGCAAACTCTTCTGTAAAGGTCCAGGTAGTCAGTATTCTAGGTTTTGTAGAGCACATGGTCTCTGTCACAACTATGTCATCAATTCTGCCTGTGAAAGAGCAGCCACATACATATCTTAACAACTGAGCACGGCTGTGTTCCAGTAATATTTATTTATGGACACTGAAGCCTGAGTTTCAGATAATGTTCACATCGCAAAATATTATTAATTCCTTGACAAAAAGGATTCTCCCGGCTGAGCTAAAACAGGTCAGGTACAGGGGTAAGAAATGCTAGTTCCCATCCCCTTAGTCTTAGAAAAAGGCTCTACAGCGTTACTTTCATAATTTAGAACTACAAATAAACGAAAGGGCAGAAAATCGTTGTTGCTCTCCCTCCCCGATGGACTGGGGGACTTTAAGAATCTTCAGGACCAGATTTAGAATACAAGTCCTAAACTCTCATCTTACAAATCAAAAACACTGTGACACTGGGGCCCAAAACAAGAAAATGACTTGGCCAAGGTAAGTGGCAGAGCTGGTACGGGAATTCGGGTCCACTCCCTCTCAGCTCTGAGGATTCCTTATCCTCAAAGGTAGCTTCTGTTAAAGTCGGAACTCAGGAGTGAGGGGTTCAATATTCCAGCCAAGGAGGTAGGTAAACAAGGTCGCCCTTAGCACCGGAAAAATTACAGACCCAGACTTCAGCCTGTGCTCAGGTCCGGCTCAGGTGTCCAAAGAACCGTTCCAGGCACTCGAGGGGTGATCCCTGACCCCTCTGTTGGCTGCTCGTCCCAGCTAACAATGGGTGAAAATTGGGGCGAGGAGCTCCGTCTTTCTGCGCCCTCTGAAGAGCTTTCGTGCCTTTATAACCACTACCTTGGAAGAAAGAGCGCGGATAAAGGTGCCCACTTCCTAAAAGAGAAACTTGAGGCCGAGCAAGGGGGTCGCGACAGTGGCGAGATAGCAGCGGAGCCAGCATTCGAACCCAGGTCCCTGAACTCACAGCCCGGACTCTTTCTCACCCCTAACCACAGAGGGACGAAGTGGAGCCGGGATCGCTGGAACCCGCCTCTCGCCACCAGGCGCCGGAGCTACAGCTCCCGAGGCTCCTAGGAGATGCAGAAGACACCCGCCCCGAACAACCGGCTGGCAAGGCCACTCTAAAGCGGAGGGGCGGGCGTAGCCTCGCCTTCTTATAGGCTCGCAGCATTTCCGGTGGCGCGCGAGGCCTCCTGGGAAGTGAAGTCCGGAAGCTGGGGTGGCCCGCTCCCAACACGCCAAGGTGCTGGCACCTAACTCCCGTTCCTCCTGGGCGTTTCTTCTCCAAATTCAAAGTCAGGGTCCAGGACTGCTGCGATGTATCAGCCACGACCCTCATACCCCATCCTGAGGAGGCGCAAATGTTTAGGTGAACGCGAAGCCTCCCACCACGAGCCTGCCCTCAGCAAGGCCGCGCGCAGCGTGGACGGGAGCCCTAAGTCAGCTAGTGGTACGCTGTGAGGGCCCGGAGCAGGCCGGGCCCAGGACAGCAAAAGCTCCAACATGGCGGCCGGACTGGCCATAGAGCGGAGAGAGAAAGACGGGGCCCGCGTCCGCCATCTACTTCCGGAATTTAAAGCCGGCTTCCGGAAGCCTGGAGGGTGTCCCCATGACAACCGACGTTGGGGTTTGGAGGTGAGAGTGGTTGACGAAGAGTAGGTTAAGTAACCAGAAGTCAGAATTTTTGGTGCTGTTGTTTTGGGCTTGGGTTTTATTCTTTGTTGTTGTTTGCCAAGGAAGCCCCGTTTTTAAGTGGATTGGGAGGCGTGAGGAATACTGCTCTGGGTACATAGCGGTAGAAAAATTAAAGAGCTTCACGAGCTTGCGAATCCCCACTGCCCTAAACTGGAGAGGATCGTCGTACGTAGATAGAGCCTTGGGTGTTTCTGCATAACGGATCCTCAAAACAGCCCTAGTGAGTAGTGGTTAAGAGCACGGGTTTGGCGTCACAGTTATGAAGCCCGGTTCTGCTGACTTCAGAACTGGAGGAATGCCTTGAATTTTGACTCCTGTGTCCTTTCCTGTAGAAGGGTAATAATTCTCACCTTGCAGTTGTAGGGAGGATTAAAGAAAATGATCTTGGTTGACAAGATTATCGTGGTGTGGGTACCTATGATTTAATGCGGCCGGGCACAGGGCTCACACCTGTAATCCCAGCATTTTGGGAGGCCGAGGTGGGCGGATCATGAGGTCAGGAGATCCAGACCATCCTGGCTAACACGGTGAAACCCCATCTCTACTAAAAATACAAAAAATTAGCCGGCCCTGGTGGCACGTGCCTATAGTCCCAGCTACTCGGGAGGCTGAGGCAGGAGAATCGCATGAACCCGAGAGGCGGAAGTTGCAGTGAGCCGAGATCGCGCCACTGTACCCCAGCCTGGCCGACAGAGCGAGACTCCGTCTCAAAAATACATATATATATATATTATTTAATGAATGTGGAAACCAGTTACATATATCTAGTAGGTGGGACTTCACCAGCTGAAGTGGAGGAAGTGCCTTAACCTTCCAGAGCCTCTGTGTAAAATGGGGATTATATGCATTATAATGGCTTCTTAAGATGGTTGTAGGATTAAGTAAGGTTAGAAATATGAAAAGAGCTTATAAATTGCGAAACATTTTACAGATGCTAATTTAATCACTAACAGTCGAAAGCATTTGAAATTTCTTTATAGATTTGGCACAGCAGCAGGGTCATAGGACACCCCCAGAGCAACCTGTGGGTCTTGGAATAGATGAAAAGAAAGACAGCTGCCACTGTGTTGCTACCTTAAACAAAAAGCTTTCCAGGAGAGCTCTGTTTCCTCGCTGCTTTTTCTGCCTACAGCACTTCACACTTTTGTGCCAGCATTTTTCCTGCCTAAGTATCAGTATATCAGTTAAGAAAGAGACAGTTTAGTCCGGTAGTTAAGAGCACAGACTCTGGACCCAGGCTGCCTGGATCTGAATACCAGCTCTGCCACTTACTAACGATGTGACCTTGGACAAATTATTTTACCTTTCTTGGCCTCGATTTTCTTATCTGTAAAATGGGGCAGGTAATAATGTATTATATTATCTACCTCATGAGGTTTAAATAATGTTCGTGCTTGTAGAACACTCCCTGGCACATTGTAACCAATGTATAAGGATTTACTACCATTTTTATTACCACTGCCTTCTTCTCAGTAATACTACTAGATTCCTTTGGTTAGAGACAGCGCTGCATTTAGAAGGTTCCAGGCATGAAGAAAGATTGCTGAAGGTCCTAGAAGAAATGACTTCTTGCGGTTTTTTTGGTTGCTGGTTTTGTTCACTAAAGTATCCTATGCAACTGGAATGGTGCCTGGCACACAGTAGGTCCTTAGTGTTTGTGGTATTAGTACATTTCTTTTTTTTCTTTTCTTTTTTTTTTTTTGTTTTGTTTTGTTTTTGAGACTAAGTCTCACTCTGTTGCCCAAGCTGGAGTGCAGTGGCACCATCTTGGCTCACTGCAACCTCCACCTCCTGGGTTCAAGTGATTCTCCTGCCTCGGCTTCCCGAGTAGCTGGGACTACAGGCATGAGCCACCATGCCCAGCTAATTTTTGTATTTTTAGTAGAGACGGGGTTTCCCTATGTTGGCCAGGCTGGTCTCAAACTCCTGACCTCAGCTAATCCACCTGCCTCAGCCTCCCAAAGTGCTGGGATTGCAGGTGTGAGCCACTGTGCCCAGCCCAGTCTTAATACATTTCTAACCTTGCTTATCTTTTTGCCCCAACAGGTCCTTGCCTTAAAGCAAGGGAAACAGCTCTGATTCAAAGGAACTAGAAGCCTCTCCCTCAGTCATGGGGAAATAACCAGGAGCTGTTTTCTGGGGAACTGTGGGATGTGCCCTTGAGGGCCCAAGAAAACAAAAGGAAGATGCTCCAGACCAGTAACTACAGCCTGGTGCTCTCTCTGCAGTTCCTGCTGCTATCCTATGACCTCTTTGTCAATTCCTTCTCAGAACTGCTCCGAAAGGCTCCTGTGGTCCAGCTCGTACTCTTCATGTGAGTGCAGTAAGGCATTCTGGAAAGCTGAACCCAAGCAATTCAAAGGCCCTGACAGTCGTGATTTAGTGTCTTAAAGTTATTAATAGCCTGGGTGTGGTGACTCACGCTCTTAATCCCAGAACTTTGGGAGGCCAAGGCAGGAGGATCTTTTGAGGCCAGGAGTTTGAGGACCTGCTTGGGCAACAAAGCAAGACCCTGTCTCTACCTAATAAAATTTTTTTAAATTAGCTAAGCATGGTGCCACACACCTATAATGTCAGTGATTGAGGATGCTGAGGTGGAAGGATTGCTTAAGCTCAGGAGTTCAAGGCTACAGTGAGCCATGATCATGCCATGGTACTCCAACTGGGTGGCAGAGAAAGACCCTATCTCAAAAAAAAAAAAAAACGAAAAAACAGAAACCAGTTATTACTAGAACTATATCAGGGAAGATAAAACTTAACATTGTCCTGGGTTCCCCCATGGTACATAGATAGGGTCACAGGTCCTGTTTACATATACTTTTTTTTTTTTTGAGACAGGGTATGCTCTGTTGCCTAGACTGGAGTGCAGTGGCGTGATCATGAGTTACTGTGACCTCAGCTTCCTGACCTCAGGTGATTCTCCCACTTCAGCCTCTCTAGTAGCTGGGGCCATAAGCTTGCACCACCATGCCTAGCTAATTTTTTGTAGTGATTTCGCCATGTTGCCCAGGCTGGTCTTGAACTCCTGGGCTCAAGTGATCTGCCCACCTCGGCCTCCCAGAGTGCTGGGATTACAGGTGTGAGCCATTACACCCAGACTTTATATACTTTCTAACAAGGGTTGGGGATAAGGGGAGCAGTTTCCATAGGAAATTAGAGTCAGACTGCTGACCCTGTCATTTTCTCCATTTGTGAGTAGAAATATTGTCTGCCATGAAAGAGGATTACAAAATGGCAGGACAAGCCGGGCGGGGTGGCTCACGCCTGTAATCCTAGCACTTTGGGAGGCTGAGGTGGGTGGATCACCCGAGGTCAGGAGTTCAAGACCAGCCTGGCCAACATGGTGAAACCCCATCTTTAAAAAAGAAATTTAAAAAATGATATTAAAAGAAAAAAAAATGGCAGGACAACCATATTAATACTATATATGTAAATTCCATAGGATGGAAACTGTTAGCATTAATTCTCCATAATTTATAGACTCCATGAGGCAATCTCTAAGCTGAAAACCATAGTCTTGGACATGATCTTCCTTCATTCTACAGATATTCATTGGCCTACCACACAGTGTTCCAGATGCAGTGGTAAACCTGACAAGTTCCTGCTATTGTGGGGTTTCCATCCTAGTGGAGAAAGACAATGAATACACAGAGAGAAATAAGATCATTTCAGATAGTGATGTCATACAGTTGATATGGAGTCGTTGGGGTAAGGAGAGGAGGGTTACTTTTGGTAGTGGGGTTAAAGGAATGTCTTTCAGAACAGGACATTTGAACTGCAACTTGAATGGCACAAAGGTACTAGCCATGCAAAGATCAGGGAAGTACAGTCTTAATCTTGCTAGATGACATTGTCTGACAGGACCAGGTCATGTGACAGACAGGGCTGGAATTTTTTAGACAGAGAAGAAACCACCTTTTCTTTCTTTTTTTTTTTTTTTTTTGAGATGGAGTTTCGCTCTTGTTACCCAGGCTGGAGTGCAATGGCGCGATCTCGGCTCACCGCAACCTCCACCTCCTGGGTTCAGGCAATTCTCCTGCCTCAGCCTCCTGAGTAGCTGGGATTACAGGCACGCGCCACTATGCCCAGCTAATTTTTTGTATTTTTAGTAGAGACGGGGTTTCACCATGTTGACCAGGATGGTCTCGATCTCTTGACCTCGTGATCCACCCGCCTCGGCCTCCCAAAGTGCTGGGATTACAGGCTTGAGCCACCGCGCCCGGCTTTTCTTTTTTTTTTTTGAGACAGAGTCTTGCTCTGTTGCCCAGGGCTGGAGTGCAATGGCGCAATCTCAGCTCACTGCAACCTCTGCCCGCTGGGTTCAAGTGATTCTCCTGTCTCAGCCTCCCAAGTAGCTGGGATTATGAGCACCCGCCACCATGCCCGGCTAATTTTTGTATTTTTAGTAGAGACGGGGTTTCACCATATTGGCCAGGCTGATCTTGAACTCCTGACCTTGTGATCTGTCTGCCTCAGCCTCCCAAAGTGCTGGGATTACAGCCGTGAGCCAGTGCGCCCAGCAGAAACCAGCTTTTCAAAAGTGCCCAGTAGGTTTATTATTAATATGTTAAGAGCGTCAGATAGCCTGGGCAACATGGTAAGACCTCGTTTCTACTAAAAACAAATTTTTTTTTTTTTTTGAGACAGAGTCTAGCTCTGTTGCCAGACTGGAGTGTAGTGGCACAATCTCAGCTCACTGCAACCTCCACCCCCTGGGTTCAAGCAATTCTCCTGCCTCAGCCTGCCTAGTAGCTGGGAATACAGGTATGCGCTACCATGCCTGGCTAATTTTTGTATTTTTAGTTAAGACTGGGTTTTGCCATATTGGCCAGGCAGGTCTCGAACTCCAGACCTCAAGTGATCCACCCACCTTGGCTTCCCAAAGTGCTGGGATTACAGGCATGAGCTAAAAATTGTTTTTAATTAGCTGAGTATAGCAGCACACACCTGTGGTCCTAGCTACTCAGGAGGGTGAGGCGGGAGGATTACTTGAGCCCAGGAAGTCGAGGCTGCAATGAACTATAATCATGCCACTGTACTCCAGCCTGGACAACAGAATGAGACCTTGTCTCAAAAAAAAGAAAAAAAGAGCTAGAGAATCTTCTACAGGAATAGGTATGGAAGAAATTTTTAAAAACAAAAAGAGTATCAGAGCAGGAAAGCCTTGTCTGTGCACTGCAACCCAGCTGATGGAGTCAGTGGGTAATTTCAGGTAATTTTAGCTTCATGTCATTTGCTATCTGTGCAAGGGTTTAAGAAATCAGATGCCTATCTCACAGGAAAGGACAGGCCTTGTGGTGTCACTCAGGACGTACAGCCTGCTCTTGGGTCCTTACGCAGGCCTCCATTGGTTGTACTTTTTCTTATGTCTGCAGCATCCAGGATATTGCAATCCTCTTCAACATCATCATCATCTTCCTCATGTTCTTCAACACCTTCGTCTTCCAGGCTGGCCTGGTCAACCTTCTGTTCCGTAAGTTCAAAGGGACCATCATCCTGACAGCTGTGTACTTTGCCCTCAGCATCTCCCTTCATGTCTGGATCATGGTAAGAGTGGAAGTCTGAATTCTTTTTTTAATTTGTATTTTAAATAGAGATGGGGTCTTACTACGTTACTCAGGCTGATCTTGAACTCCTGAGCTCAAGCGATTCTCCTGTTTCTGCCTCCCAGAGTGCTGGATTTACAGGCGTGAGCCACTGTGCCAGGCCTGAACTCTGAATTCTTGAATCCCTAAAGGGGTAGGGATATCTTTTCTCTGGGAACCCAGCTTCATTCTTTGACATCTGACACAATCCTTCATAGGAAACAGGTGAAATGAAAGTGGTCTGGGCTGGAGCTCTCGGAATGTGAGAGTTTCATAACGTAATCTTGACCAACCTTATGTGTTGAAAAACAGCCTTGTCTAAGAGTCACGGGACTCTTCCAGAATGTTCAGTTTACCTTTGTCCCAGACAGGCCTACCAAGGCTAAAATATGTAGTTAAATGTGTTTCATCATGAGCTATGTGGGCAGGTGGATGTTGACACAGGTTATTCTTAGGCATCAGTGGCCCGTGGCTAATTCTGCAGGCAGTGGATGTTTCTGGGAAGTAGCCAAGCAGGATTGCTGCTCACCCTTGAGTGCTCCCTGCTCTCTGCCGAGTTCCCATCACTTTAACTAGGAGAACCAACCTCCAAGATGCCTCCCTTGGTTCTAACATAGGCCTCAGATCAGATCCAGTGTCCATGGTTTCAGATTTCTTCTGCTTCACAGATTTTTCCAGCTCTTTGGGTATCTCATATGTTTCTCATGTACTCATTTCAGCTGAACCCATTAAAACCTCAGGGTTCTCTAGTCACCTCATTATGAAAGCCAGCTTCACACCCAAACTCCCTGTTAGGTTGCGCTTGTGATTCTACAGAGAGAAGTAGAGCTCCCCGGAAACAAGCAGAGCAACACCAGAGTCTCTGGGTGCTTCCTCGAGAGGATTCTGTGCTCGGAGCCAAAATAGGTCCTGGCTTTATACTATAAAGCCATTAATCTCATTAAACCCTGAGTCCACCAAAGGCTTTATCTGACAGGAACTGAGCCAGCGA
Source organism: Aotus nancymaae (assembly GCF_030222135.1). Classification (NCBI taxonomy): domain Eukaryota; kingdom Metazoa; phylum Chordata; class Mammalia; order Primates; family Aotidae; genus Aotus; species Aotus nancymaae. The sequence continues at coordinate 9,370,761 of NW_026988473.1, read as the reverse complement.
TTTTCCAGGCAAGACAGTGACCAGCTGAACTCCTGAGATAATGAGTATGTCGTTTCTCCTTGGTAAAGGTTATGGAATGAAAGAGGATAAATAACTTAGTTCATACTTCCTCCCTCAAAGTTGGAAGGATATTCCCTTTGCAGCAAAAAAGGGAGCTTGAGGCTCTTTCGAGAAACACTTGTTGGGGTTGTAGAAAGGAGGGAGAGGTTAGCACGATTTTAAACTAACCGGCATCTCTGCAGCTAACCAAGTTGGAGATATTGGGGCCTCATGTGGCCATTAACCTTTCTGTGTCTCCTCATATCTCCTTCAGAACTTACGCTGGAAAAACTCCAACAGCTTCATATGGACAGATGGACTTCAAACGCTGTTTGTATTCCAGAGACTAGGTAAGGACCAGAGCAGGGTCAGGCCTCTCTTGGGTCCCACGTGTGTCTCTTTCACTGAGGGCCTTGATTCTGGCTTCCCAGCCCTGTCCCAGTTGACCTGCAATGGTTGCGACAGCCACACCAGGAACAGGAGGGATTTCTGCTTCTGCCCTTGCTGGGAGACCATGGGAAGTCAGGAGGCAGGGCTGCTCAGCCTCATTAGGTTCTGTCTTACCCGGAAGTGATACTCAGCAGCACCCCTGAGGCTTCTCTTCTGCTTCCTCCCACAGCAGCAGTGTTGTACTGCTACGTCTATAAACGGACAGCCGTGAGACTAGGCGACCCTCGCTTCTACCAGGACTCTTTGTGGCTGCGCAAGGAGTTCATGCAAGTTCGAAGGTGACCTCTTGTCACGCTGATGGATGCTTTTCCTTCCTGATAGAAGCCACATTTGCTTCTCTGCAGGGAGAGTTTGCCCTATGCATGGGTCAACAGCTGGACTTCCCAAGGAGAGTTCAGACCAGTTGTGTTCACCATTCAAAAAGGAAGATCCTCCCTCTTGCAAATTAGAGTGTTCCCCATCGGTCTCCAGTACAACATCCCTTCCTTGCCTCCTCCCTCTGTCCTACCCGCTTTCCTTCCCTTCCTCTCGGTACCATTCATTCTCCCTGACCCTTCTTGCCGAGGGTTCTGTGGCTCTTACCCTCATGAAGCTCTTCGTTTAGCCTGGGACAGAAGGACCTCCCAGCCCCCACTTTTCTTGTACTACACACAAGTGACCAAAGGATGCAAAGAGTGATAGTTTTGTGCTCCTGACCGATCCCACCGCAGACATTTAGATTTTTATACCCAAGGTACTTTTTAAAAACATTTTATAAAGAGAATAAATTGAATTCTTGTTCCGTAAATGGTGGAGCCTCTCTGTCTCATGGTTAAGAGGCGTGCCAAGGTCTAACTTAGCATCTACTTGACCCAGAGGGAAGATTGAGCCATGGATGAAATACAGATCTTCATTGAGTTCCATTATGAATACAAAGTATTTCAGCAGAAATTCAAGATGGAATCTGATGCCACATCCCTCACTCTTGGAGTTTCATATTTCTGTGCTCTGTTCAGACTCTCCTTATCAGAAGCCTTAACTGCCCTCAGAAGAATAAAAATATTCCTTAGCCAGTTTTGGCAAAAGAAATTCTTAAAATTCCTATGTTTATAATATAAATCAGTTTTCTATCTCTTTTTCTTTTCTTTTTTTTTTTTGACAGATTTTCACTCTTGTTGCCCAGCTTGGAGTGCAATGGCACGATCTTGGCTCACCGCAACCTCCGCCTCCCAGGTTCAAGTGATCTCCCACCTCAGCCTCCCGAGTAGCTGGATTACAGGCATGTGCCACCATGCCTGGCTAATTTTGTATTTTCAGTAGAGACGGGCTTTCTCCATGTTGGTCAGGCTGGTCTTGAACTCCCAACCTCAGGTGATCCGCCTGCCTTGGCCTCCCAAAGTGCTGGGATTACAGGCATGAGCCACCATGCCCAGCTTCTATTTCTGTTTCTGTTGTGTAACTGACCACCACCAAAGTTTAGGGGCACATAGCAATAAATAGCTGTCTGGCTCTGTATCTTGGGGTTCAGCCGACCTGGGCTGAGTGGGTGACTTCAGAGGGCTCACTCGTGTGTGTGGTCAGCTGCAGGTCTGCTAGGTAGCTGTGATGGCCTTGGGATCCATTGGTGGTTGGTGAGCCTGCAGGGACATCAGCTGGAGTGACAGATTACTCAGCTCTGGTTCGCAGGATTTGCCTCCTGCAAACTATCCTGGACCTGCTCACACAACCGTGGCAGAGAAGGAAAGAACAGGCCCCAGTATGCAACTATGCTTCAAACCTGTGCTTGTATTGTGTCTCTTAGACTTCTGAGCCCAGAAGCAAAGTGGGAACCACAAGTTCCTTCTTTTTTTGTTTTTTTTGAGATGCAGTCTTGCTGTGTCACCCAGACCGGAGTACAGTGGCATGATCTCGGCTCACTGTAACCTCCGCCTCCTGGTTCAAGCGATTCTCCTGCCTCAGCCTCTGAAGTAGCTGGGACTACAGGCACCTGCCACCACACCTGGCTAACTTTTTTTGTATTTTTAGTAGAGGGGTTTCACCTTGTTAGCCAGGCTGGTGTCGAACTCCTGACATCAAGTGATCTGCCTGCCTCAGCCTCCCAAAGTGCTGGGATTATAGGCGTGAGCCACCGCACCTGGCCCACCAACCACAATTCTTAGACTCTGCTATAGAAACTGACATGAGGCTAAAAGAGTTTGCCCAGACAAGCCTTCACTGGAGCTTAGGCCTGGGCATAAGGGATACAACACAAGTGGAAGAGAGTTCCCTCACTGACTGACTCCGAAGAAAGCCTGAAGGGATTTTTTTCTTAGGCAAAGCGCTGGAGTTGACCTTGAGTTGGGCAGGTAGGCTGGGCTGGGCAAAGCGCATGAGGGGTAGGGTGTGGAGGTCAGCATCTGGTTGTGAGGGTCATCTTGAATAATGGACTACCAGGTGGTCTGGCCAATGGCAGCAAGTCTGTATTCTTTCCTGAGGAGGGACACTCCACACACAATGTTGGTTTGATATTTTGAATCTCCTAAGGCCAGCTCCTGGAATTCTATTTTATTTATTTATTTTTTTGAAACAGAATCTTGCTCTTTGTTGCCCAGGCTGGAGTGCAATGGCACAATCTCGGCTCACTGCAACCTCCACTTTTCAGATTCAAGCGATTCTCCTGTCTCAGCCTCACGAATAGCTGGGACTACAGGTGTGCACCACCACACCCAGCTAATTTTTGTATTCTTAGTAGAGACTGGGTTTCACTGTGTTGGCCAGGATGGTCTTTGTCTCCTGACCTTGTGATCCGCCCACCTTGGCTTCCCAAAGTGCTGGGATTACAGGCGTGAGCCGCTATGCCCGGCACCCAGAATTCTTTGAGTAAAAATTCTGGTTAAACATTGTGAGAGCACAAGAAGAATACAGAATGGCCATTTCCTTTGTATGACCAAAGCCTTGCCCTAAGTGGGTACATCAGCAAGGTAGAGGTGTGGGTTTTGTGGTCAGTGGGGATGCTGTAGTGAAAGGATGCTGTAGTGGGGGTAAGCTAAAGCCAAGCCCTGTCTCTATCTCAAAAGTACTACCAAGTTTCAAGGCCACAGGCATGGATACAGGGAGAATAAGAATGGGGGCCATTAATTCACCCAGTCTCACACCAGAAAGCTGCTCTGTGAAACTTGTTCTTCAGAGATGCTTTGGCAGGGTCTGCAAGCTTTTTTTTTTTTTTTTTTTTTTTGAGAAGGGTCAGATAGTAAATATTTGAGGTTTTGAGGGTACAAACACTCAACCATGACACTGAAGCATGAAAGCAACCATAGGCAGTAGGACACATAGGGAAAGGAAAAGCGTGGGTGATTGCAACTGTGCTCCCTTGTGTGTGTGGTCAGCTGCAGGTCAGCTAGCCAGCTGTGATGGCCTTGGGATCCATTGGTGGTTGGCTAGCCTGTAATGACCTCTGCTGGAGGTCATCTCAGGATCCCAAACATCTCAGGACCCCCAAACTTATGCCAAAGGGAAAGTTAAGCCTGGAGACTGAGTCACAAAACATTGCCCCCTTTCCCAAATGGCTATAAGCAATTTTTTTTTTTTTTTTGAGACAGAGTCTCACTCTGTCTCCCAGGTTGGAGTCAGTGGGGCAATCTGGGTTGAACCTCCACCTCCTGGGTTCAAGTGATTCTCGCCACTACACCTGGCTAATTTTTTTGTATTTTTAGTAGAGATGAGATTTCACCATATTGGCCAGGTTGGGATTTTTTTTTGTGTTTTTTGGTTTTTTTTTAGACGGAGTCTTGCTCTGTCTCCAGGCTGGAGTGCAGTGGCATGATCTCGGCTCACTGCAACCTCTGCCTCCCGGATTCAAACGATTCTCCTGTCTCAGCCTCCTGAGTAGCTGGGATTACAGGCACGTGCCACCACGTCCAGCTAATTTTTGTATTTTTAGTAGAGATGGGGTTTCACCACGTTGGCTAGGATGGTCTCGATCTCCTGACCTCATGATCTGCCCGCCTTGGCCTTCCAAAGTGCTGGGATTACAGGCATGAGCCACCAGGCCCAGCCTCAAATGAATTTCTGTTACTTCACAGCCTTATGTCAAAGCATTATTCATTAGCCAGACCCCAGATCCCCAGGAAAAGGAAAAAGGCCTCAGGCATCCTTAGATGACTGCCCTCACAAATTGTTCTGTACAGGCTTTGAACCTTTCAAGATGTATATCCTCCTATAAAACAAGGACATGCCAATTGTTACTTTAGATCTGCAATCTAAGTCTAGCTCCTAAAATAAATGTTAGATTTCACACTGATGATGCTTGTGTTGATGAAAAAAGAAGCTGAACTCTAAAATATTTGAAGAGATTTATTATTCTGAGTCAATGTGAGGATCATGACCCATGACGTAGCCTCAGGAGGTCCTGAGAACATGTGCCCAAGGTGGTTGGTTTACAGCTTGATTTTATACATTTTAGGGGGACAGAAGTTACAATCGGGGACATAAATCAATACACACAAGGTGTACATTGATTCTGCCCAGAAAGTCAGGACAGCTCACAAGGGGCACCTTGCTAGTCATAGGTGGATTTAAAGATTTCTGATTGGCAACTGGTTGAAAGGGTTAAATTCTGCCTTAAGAGTTGAAGTCCACAGAAATGTTTGCAGTTAAGATAATGAGGGGGTGTAGAAGGCAAGTTTCTTTGTTTTATTTTTTGAGATAGAGACTTTGTCTCCCAGGCTGGAATGCAGTGGCACAATCTCCACTCACTGCAACCTCTGCCTCCGAGGTTCAAGCAATTCTCCTGCCTCAGCCTCCCAAGTAGCTGGGACTACGCTACAGGTACATACCACCACACCTGGCTAATTTTTGTATTTTTGGTAGAGATGGGATTTCACCATGTTGGCCAGGCTGGTCTCGAATTCCTGACCTCAGGTGATCCACCCACCTCAACCTCCCAAAGTGCTGAGATTACAAGCATGAGCCACCTTGCCCAGCCAGAAAACATTCTTTCAAAACAAAACAAAATAAAACCAAAACAAAACAAAACAAAATCTGTCCTTTAACAAAAGGTGAACAGGCCAGGCAAGATTGTGCCACTGCACTCCAGCCTGGTCAACAGAGTGAGACTCTGTCTCTAAAAAAAAAAAAAGGTGAACAATTTTTGTCTGATTCCAAGTTTATTTAGAAGTCTTGCATAAAACAAGGTAAAAGGAACCAGGAAATAAAAGAAATGTAAAGGAAGTTTTAAAAACAAGGAAGTTTTTTATTTTGTTTTGTTTTTTGGTAAGAAAGCTTAAATAATTTCATATGAGAAAGAATCTTGTATGGTAAATTTAGTCCTAGAGTAATATGACTGGTTGTTTAAGAAGGAAGCATGTTCAGGATAAACCATAAAGTCCAAGCATTTCATGAACAGTCTGTGTAAGTTACAACAAGAGGATTTATTTAAAGCCAAAAACTTGGCCGGGCGTGGTGGCTCACGCCTGTAATTCCAGCACTTTGGGAGGCCAAGGCAGGTGGATCATGAGGTCAGGAGTTCAAGACCAGCCTGGCCAAGATGGTCAAACCCCATCTCTACTAAAAATACAAAAACCAGCTGGGCGTGGTGGCGGGTGCCTGTAATCTCAGCTACTCAGGAGGCTGAGGCAGGAGAATCACCTGAACCCAGGAGACGGAAGTTGCAGTGAGCCGAGATCATGCCACTGCACTCCAGCCTGGGTCACAGAGCAAGACTCCATCTCAAAAAATAAAATAAAAATAAAGCCAAAACTTTTGCCAGGCACAGTGGCTCACACTTATAATCCCAGCACTTTGGGAGGCCAAGGTGGGCGGATCACCTGAGGTCAGGAGTTCGAGACCAGCCTGGCCAACATGGTGAAACCCCATCTCTACTAAAAACACAAAAATTAAGACGGGCAGGTGGCAGGTGCCTGTAATCCCAGCTACTAGGGAAGCTGAGGCAGGAGAATCACGAACCCGGGAGGCAGAGGTTGCAGTGAACCAAGATTTTGCCACTGCACTTCAGCCTGGGTGACAGAGCAAGAATGTTTAAAAATATATATATACATATATTTTATATGATCAAATTGTCACATTAAGTTTTGGTTTGCCTAGGAAAAAAACAGATTAAAAAATTTTTACTTAAGGTTACTACATCCATGTATCTGTCAATAGGCACTTTTAAAATACTTGCAACGTTGAGTTACAGGGCTTTGGCTCCTGGGTCTAAGAAGGACACCAAGTCCTGCTAAATATTAAACACTGACAGCAATTGAAGCCCCACCTTCAGGCCTTATAGAAGATGCTGATCAAAGTAAACTGCATTCTTGAAGCACAGGGCTGGAAATTAAAGCTATTCAACTCCTCAAGGCCCAGGGACTATCAAGGAAGAGGTAGGCATATGAGATTGTAAAGGGTGATCTTGAGAGATAAAATAAGCTCAGTTTCTCTATAAATTAATCATTAATGTCAAAGGCACATGGATGCAAGACCAGCATTTGGGCCCCTGTGTCAGATTAACAAGGTTTTCTTGAAGCATTAACTGATTCCTTAATAAAAGTTATAAAGGCTTATGGAAACTGTATTTAATTGGCTTCATGCTATTTTTATTGGGGCTTATTGTTTGGAAAATTAAGTCTCCTCTATTAAAGAATGAAGGTTTTCACTTTTTTTTTTAATCCTTGAGTTATCATTGGTTAAATGAATGACTTATTTCACAATGACCTGTGATAACCTTTGATATTTGACAAACTTTCCAAAATCAAGTCATAAATGATGTCTTTTTCAGAGCTAATTAATCCTTTAAGATATTACTAATAGGTTCCCTAAAATCCAAAAATGACATATCTGGCTTACTTAGCATAAAAATTATACAGGAAGCATTGTCAAATATAAAATGGTGTCTTTGGTTTTCTTTGGGCTGTATTTGTATAAATATGTTACTGGTATTTGTTCCAAAATTATGGGAGACTCCTAAATTCTTTTTTTTTTTTTTTTTGAGACAGTTTTGCTCTGTTGCCCAGGCTGGAGTGCAGTGGGGCAATCTTGGCTCACTGGAACCTCTGACTACGGGGTCCAAGTGATTCCCCTGCCTCAGCCTCCCAAGTAGCTGGGATTACAGGCATCCACCACCATACCTGGCTAATTTTTGTATTTTTTTTTCAGTAAAGACAGGGTTTCACCATGTTGGCTAGGCTGGTCTTGAACTCCTGACCTTGGGTGATCCGCTTGTCTCAGCCTCCCAAAATGCTGGGATTACAGGTATGAGCCACCACACCCAGCCTTGGAAATTCCTATAATTCTGATATGATTTAATGTACATTATCAATAATAATTTTAAATATTATGTTAAATTATTGTGTGCCACAGAGGTAACAAATTTCCTTGTCAATTTTGTCTTTGACTATGGCTGCCCTAAAACTTTTCGTCATCCATGGACAATTATTTTGTTTTGGTCCTGTTTAGAAGGCGGTTTTATGATCAGCTATAAAACTCTAGGCTGGGTACGGTGGCTCATGCCTGTAATCCCAGCACTTTGGGAGGCCAAGGTGGATGGATCTTGAGGTCAGGAGATTGAGACCATCCTTGGCAATAAGGTGAAACCCCATCTCTACTGAAAACACGAAAATTAGCTGGGTGTGGCAGCACATGCCTGTAATCCCAGCTACTCAAGAGGCTGAGGCAGGAGAATCACTTGAATCTGTCAGGCAGAGGTTGCAGTGAGCCAAGATCTCGCCACTGAACTCCAGCCTGGCAACAGAGCTAGATTCCATCTCAAAAAAAGAAAAAAAAAACAACAAAAAACTCTAACAGGTGCTCTTGAATACAGGTTTCTGATCACTTTGGAGATTGTGACATCCAAATAGAGGAAAAACTTTCAGAACTCATGGAGAACTGAAATGTTCATGAAAATCAAGCAGAACAGGAATTAATTGCATAGACTAATAGGAGTCTGAAGTAATCTTTTTAACTTTATACCTAAAACGTTGCTGATCGTTTGTTTTGTTTTTCAGAGTCAGGAAAATGTTTAAGCTATTTACAGCTTTTAACAATTGAGTAAAGTATATGAACTAAACATGGAGCATATTTATTTTTCTTTTTCTGGTTTCTCCAGAACTTGAAAACTATTTGTGAGTCTTCTTTTTTTTTTTTCTTTTTGAGATGGAGTTTCACTCTTGTTGCCCAGGCTGGGGTGCAATGGTGCGATCTCAGCTCACTGCAACCTCTGTTTCCTGTTTCAAGTGATTCTCCTGCCTCAGCCTCCCAAGTAGCTGGGATTACAGATGCCCACCACCATGCCCAGCTAATTTTTTGTGTTTTTAGTAGAGACAGTTTCACCATGTTGGCCAGGCTGGTCTCGAATTCCTGACCTCTGGCAATCCACCTGCCTTGGCGTCCCAAAGTGCTAGGATTACAGGCATGAGCCACCTTGCCCAGCTGTGAGTATTCTTAACTTATGACAATACAGTTATTTGCATATGTACAATAATAATCTGTTTTTATTTGTGATAGAACTCAATTGGAGAAACTGGTTATTTTACCAAGGCTTTTCTTTAAGGAATCAAACTTGACGTTATGAAGCCAATAAAAGCCCTATGGGAAAAGCTGCCCCATACTTTGTCCACACAGCCCCTGTACAAGGTTCCTGACCTGAGGCAAGTAAAGAATGTCACTTTCTGACGGGCCCAAGAACCCCAAGTTTATCTTGCAGAACCTCAAGAGGAGAGGAGCACGCAACTCATAGGTGTTTGATGGCACAATTCATGGCTGCACTCGGCTTTTAAAAAGTTTTATCTGAGATTCTTTCTATGGAACTAAGTTCCATCAAAGTCACTTTAAAAGCCTATGTAAAAAATAATTAGGCCGGGTGCAGTGGCTCACACCTGTAATCCCAGCACTTTGAGAGGCAAGGCAGGTAGATCACCTGAGGTCAGGAGTTCAAGACCAGCCTGGCCAACATGGTGAAACCCTGTCTCTACTAAAAATACAAAAATTAGCTGGGCATTGTGGTAGGCGCCTGTAATCCCAACTACTAGGAGACTGAGGCAAGAGAATCACTTGAGCCCAGGAGGCGGAGGTTGCGATGAGCTGAGATCATGTCACTGCACTACGCCTGGACAACAGAGCAAGACTCTGTCCCAAAAAAAAAAAAAAAAATTACTCGGCCAGCCACGGTGACTCATGCCTGTAATCCCAGCACTTTGAGAGGCCGAGGTGGGTGGATCAACTGAGGTCAAGAGTTCAAAACCAGCCTAGACAACATGGTGAAACCTCATCTCTACTAAAAATACAAAATGTAGCCAGGCATGGTGGTACATGCCTGCAATCCCAGCTACTCAGTAGGCTGAGGTGGGAGAATTGCTTGAACCTGGGAGGCAGAGGCTGCAGTGAGCTGAGATTGTGCCACTGCACTCCAGCCTGGGCGACAGAGCGAGACTCCATCTCAAAAAAAAAGAATGTAATAAATTGTCTCTACCTATGACCTGAAGCCCCCTCCTCTGCTTAGAGTTGTCCCACCTTTCTGGACCAAACCAATGTACATCTTACACATACTGACTGACATCTCATGTCTCCCTAAAATGTATAAGACCAACCTGTGTGCTGACCACCTTGAGCACATGTCAGGACCTCTTGAGGCTGTGTTACAGGTGCATGTCCTCGACCTTGGCAAAATAAACGTTCTAAATTAACTGAGACCTGTCTCAAATTTTCTGGGTTCACACTAATTTGGTGATCCAAGATTTGTTTTCTTTTCACACTGGTCAATTGTGCCTGAGTTCCAAAGGGAGGAGAGTATAATGAGCATGTCCAAACACTCCTTCCAATCATGACCTGAACTAGTTTTTCAGGTTGAGTTTGGAATCCCCTTGGCCCATAGGAGGGTTCATTCAGTCTGTTGGGGTGAGGAAGGAGACCTAAGCATCTAAGACCACCTCCCCCTTGACTTCCACAGTTCATTTCAACAGAAGTAAAGGCAGGCAGACTGAGTGCCACCTTAATCACCCTCCTATAGATCACAGGCATGGTATGGAGGAATCTCTCTGGAAGGCATTGTTTTTACTTATGATCAAACCCCCACCCCATGCTTACTCCATGGACCAAGACCTTTACACATGTAGTTCCTAAAGCTGTAAACCCAAGACCCTTGCACGTGTAATGTCTAGAGTTGTAAGCCTTTATAAGGGCAGGGACTTTCTTTGTTAGATGAGCTCGGCTGTTAGGCAGCTTTGCCGCCTTGCTCCCAGCCAAATAAATCACCCCTTCCTTCCCAGTTCCATGTTTGAGAGGTCTGTTTCGTGGCCTTTTTCCTGCTTCAAGGGGACTTAGAATCTTACTTTTGGTCTATACCAGGGAGGGCATGGAAGCTGCCTGGCTCTTTCCTATACACTGCCCTATGCATCTCTTCCCTCTGGCTGTTCTAGACTTCTTTCCTTTTATAATAAACCAGCAATCTAGCAAATAAATGGTTTTCTGAAGTTCTATGAGTCATCCTAACAAAGTATACCCAAGGAGAGGGTTGTGGGAAGAATCTCTGATTCATAGCCAGTGGGTCAGAAGTACCAGAGACCCAGACTTGTGATTAGCATTTGAAGTGCAGTCAGTCTCATGGGACTGAGCCTTTCTTAACCTGGGGGCTCTGATGCTAAATCCATGAAGTCAGAATTGAATCAAATTGTAGGACTCCCAGCTGGTGTTGAATAATTTGTCATTGTGGGAAACCCTCCCACACATACCATCATATCTGGCTAATTTTAATTTTTTTGTGGAGATGGGGCCTCCCACTGTTACCCAGGCTGGTATCAAACTCCTAATCTAAAGCAATCCTCCTGCCTGGACTTCCTAAAGTGCTGGGATTACAAACATAAGCCACTGCACCTGGTGGAAAAAAGCGCTTTGAAAGGACTTAGAGACTTCTATTCTTCTGACAAATGCTCTAGTCAGGAACTAGAAAAGCCAGATAAAAATTTTGTTAAAATCATATGTATATGATTTTTGGTTTGAGGCTTTTTTTTTTTTTTTGAGATGCAGTTTTGCTCGTTTCCCAGGCTGGAGTGCAGTGGCGCAATATATACATACACATATGTAATATATATGTAAAATATTTTAATACAAATATATATATATATTGTATTTTTAGTAGAGATGGGGTTTTGCCATGTTGGCAAGGATGGTCTCAAACTCCTGGCCTCAGGTGATCCACCTGCCTCAGCCTCCCAAGGTGTTGGGATTACAGGTGTGAGCCAGCGTGCCCAACCTAAATTTGAAAAATATATCTTTTTAATAGTCTCAGAGAGGTGGTGAACCAAGAGGGAACAGCATTCCTAAAATTCTAGTTTAGGGAGAATCATAGAGAAGCTGGCTGGCAGTTGCGGCAGGATTCTCCCTGGGGCGTTTGCTAATTCTACCATTGAGCAACAGGCTAAGAATCCAAGCACTGCCCAGACAAGGTTGCAGAGAAGCCAGCTGAGCTGAGTCATAACACTGGAGGAAGAAAGTTGGGGAGTCAAAGAGCCTTTAAAACAACAGATTTTTTAATGGGAGTGGTGGCTCACGCCTATAATCCCAGCACTTTGGGAGGCCAAGGCAGGTGGATCATGAGGTCAAGAGATTGAGACCATCCTGGTCAACATGGTGAAACCCCGTCTCTACTAAAAATACGAAAATTAGCTGGGCATGGTGACGCATGCCTGTAGTCCCAGCTACTCGGGAGGCTGAGGCAGGAGAATTGCTTGAACCCAGGAGGCGGAGGTTGTGGTGAGCTGAGATGGTGCCATTGCACTCCAGACTAGGTAATAAGATCGAAACTCCGTCTCAAAAAAATAAAAAAATAAAATAAAACAACAGATTTTTCCCTTAAGATATTTACCAAATTCTGAAGCTGTGTAGAACTAGAGACTATAAAAATCTAAACCTACAGCTGGGTGCAGTGGCTCACACCTGTAATCCCAGTGCTTTGGGAGGCCGAGGTGAGCAGATCATCTGAGGCTAGGAGTTCAAGACCAGCCTGGTTAACATGGTGAGACCCTGGCTCTACTAAAAATGCAAAAATTAGCCCAGCCTGGTGGTGTGTGCCTGTAATCCCAGCTACTTGGGAGGCTGAGGCAAGAGAATCGCTTGAACCCAAGAGGCAGAGGTTGCAGTGAGCTGAGATAGCACCAGAGCACTCCAGTCTGGGTGACAGAGTGAGATTCCATCTCAAAAATAAAGAAATGAATAAAAATCTAATCCTCAAACCTCTGAAAAGCAGTGTAGGATTTTTGACTGACAGGGATGAAGATTAGAATTTAGGACCCACCAGGGCAAAGGGATGGGCAAACACACAGGGCTTTCATTTGAATGAGCAGGAGGGCTCCTTAATGGAAACAGGATGAAACTGGTGGACTGAAATTTGTCAAAATGTAGTGCAGCCTCAAACCATAAAGTCCTTGATGGGGTTAAAGTGATCAGCGCTCATTCTATCTGCCTAGCAAGGAAAGGATGGAAGGAAAAACATCTATAAGTTTTTATACACAATTTCTGGGTCTAATAAAAATTACTAGCTTGCTAAGAGATAGGTCCATCTCAATAAGAACAAGAGAAAAACTAGGAATAGAAACAGGTGATCCAAATATTGAAGAAGATAGATAAGGAGTCAACTATGATATGCTCAAGAAAATAGAGGAAAACAAAAATTAGTCAGGCGCGATGGTGCATGCCTGTAATCCCAGCTACTTGGGAGGCTGAGGCAGGAGAATCTCTTGAACCCGGGAGACAGAGGTTCCAGTGAGCTGAGATCGTGCCACTGCACCCCAGTCTGGGCAACAACAGTGAAATTCCATCTCAAAAAAAAAAAAAAGAAAGAAAAGAAAATCGAGGAAAATATGGAGGAAACAGACAAAATATCATCAACCTAAAATAAAAGGATCAGAATGTGGTTTAAAGAGAGTTTATTCAAGAGCAAAGATTCTGGCCAGACGAAGTTTTGCCTGAGGTCAGGAGTTCGAGATCATGCCTGTAATCCCAGCACTTTGGGAGACTGAGAAGGGTGGATCACTTGAGTTTGAGACCAGCCTGGGCAATACAGGGAAACTCCCATCTCTTTTTTTAAATTTATTCATTTATTTTTTTTAGTAGAGACAGAGTTTCACCATGGTGGCCAGGATGGTCTCGATCTCTTGACCTTGTGATCCGCCCGCCTCAGGCTCCCAAAATGCTGGAATTACAGGTGTGAGCCACTGCGCCTGGCCGGGAAACTCCCATCTCTACAGAAAAATTTTAAAAATAAGCTGGGCGTGGTGGTGTGCATTTGTAGTTCCAACTACTCAGGAGGCTGAGGTGGAAGGATTGCTTGTGTCCAGGAGGTTGAGGCTGCAGTGAGCTGTGATTGCACCACTGCACCCCAGGCTAGGTGGCAGAGCAAGATCTTCAAACTGAACTAATTCAGAGAGGGGTGGTTATAAAATTGTTCGTCAGGAATTCTCATTGGTTTACAGAAGTAACATTGGTTTGTGATTGGCTATACCTTGTTGTACTATAGGGTTTATGGTATTTTATGGCTCTTTGGCGTCGGTCTAGAGTCCACATAGCAAGTGACTTCAAGAGTTAATCATTTAGCTCAAGGGGGAATGAGACGTGAACATGGCTATGTTTTTAAATGTCTTTGTGAGATTGATAATTTAAAGAGACTCACATTCCTCAGATAAAATATTTTTCTCCTTCTCAGTTTTTTTTTTTTTTTTTTTTTTTTTGAGATGGAGTCTGGCTCTGTCACCCAGGCTGGAGTGCAGTGGCGAGATCTCGGCTCACTGCAACCTCTGCCTCCCAGGTTCAAGTGATACTCCTGCCTCAGTCTCCCAAGTAGCTGGGATTACAGGTACCCACCACCACGCCTGGCAATTTCTTTTGTATTTTTAGTAGAGATGGGGTTTCTCCTTGTATGCCAGGCTGATCTTGAACTACTGACCTCAGGTGATCTGCCTGCCTTGGCTTCCAAAAGTGTTGGGATTACAGGCGTGAGCCACTGCATCTGACCATAAAGATTATTTTTAATGTTTTTCTTTTCTTTTTCCTTTTTTTTTTGAGATAGAGTCTCACTTTGTTGCCATACTGGAGTTCAGTGGCACGATCTCAGCTCACTACAACCTCTGCCTCCCGGGTTCAAGTGATTCTCCTGCCTCAGCCTCCCAAGTAGCTGGGATTACAGGCATGTGCCACCATGCCCAGCTAATTATTATATTTTTAGTAGAGATGGGGTTTCACCATGTTGGCCAGGGTGGTCTCCATCTCTTGATCTCGTGATCTGCCTGCCTCGGCCTCCCAGAGTGCTGGGATTATTGGTGTGAGCCACCACCCCTGGCCAAAACAAGTATTAGCTATTTTGGAGACAGTTTTACCACGTTGGCCAGACCTCAACTGATCCGCCTGCCTTGGCCTCCAAAAGTGCTGGCATTACAGGGGTGAGTCACTATGCCCAGCTGATCCCAGCACTTATGGAAGCTGAGGCAGGAGGATCACTTGAGCCCAGGAGTTTGAGACCAGACTGGACAATATAGCAAGATCTTGTCTCTATTAAAAAGAAAAAAATTAACTAGGTGTGGTGACTCATGCCTGTAGTCCTAGCTTACTTGGGAGACTGAGGCAGGAGGATCCCTTGAGCCCAGGAGGTCGAGGCTGCAGTGAGCTGTGATTGCACCATTGCACTCCAGCCTGGGCAACAGAGCAAGACCCTGTCTCAAAAAATCTTTTTGAAAAATACAAAAGTATTAAACTATCACAAGAGAGGAATTAGCAGGAAGCAAAAAGGGAAGTACCCAAGGAATGACAAGCTCAGTAGGGCCCCGCCCCCAAGGCTAGAGCTCAGAGCTCACTGCATGCCACTCACTGGGTGGTGAAGTTCACCGATTTGCCCAGGCCAGAGCTGGTTCACAGTTGCCAGGCAAGAAACAACTCTCAGGCCAAAAGCAAGCTAAGGCTGGTGGGAGGTGCTCAGGGCACATGAGGATGCCACCTGCCCAGAGCACACAGCACCCCCATTGGGAGGCCCCTAGGAAGCAACCTTCCCTGTCACAGGTGAGCCCCGGCTGTCAGGCAGATGCATCAAAAGAGCTGGAGTGCCCCATGTGCTTGGAGTGCACGGTGTCCACACAGGGTATGGAGGATGGGAATCAGCCCTCTGGGACACACAAGAACTGAGACTGGTGAGCAGACACACAGAGGAAGTTGGGGCACAGCCTTGGGCACACGTTGTCCATGACTGGAGGGCTTTGGGGAAAACCATCCATGGCATAGGTAAGCCAAGACGAGGGGGCAGGTGCACAGAGTCAGGGAGCTGCCCCCCGTGTAGGGCCTGGAGTGAGTGGCAGCCTTGACAGGGAGTCCACAGCAAGTTGGTCACCCGGCCTCGACCAGATCTGCAAAGTTGGGTGTGCCAGCTTTGTGCACACAACTGGTGCTCCGCTCCAGCAGATCTCCCAAGGCACATGCCCTGCTGATGAACTATGGAGCAAGGACCTCCATAGCTGGAGCACACTGGAACCAGAGACAAGCCCTTTCCTTCCTCCAATGTCCCTCTAGCATCCTCCGCTGACAAGGCCTAACATTGTACTCATTGTAGGGAGAAATGCTTCGAGTCCAGTTATTATCCCATAACAGACACTGAACGGTAAATAATGAAGCTGAGAGGGAAAAAACAGGTAACGGCAGAGACCATGCTTTCGGCTACTCCACTACCATCTGCACTCTTTTTTTTTAAGACGGACTCTCGCTCTGTTACCCAGGCTGGAGTGCAGCGGCACAATCTCAGCTCGCTGAAATCTCCACTTGCCGGGTTCAAGCCATTCTCCTGCCTCAGCCTCCTGAGTAGCCAGGACTAAAGGCACCCGCCACCATGCCCAGCTAATTTTTTGTATTTTTAGTAGAGACAGGGTTCCACCGTGTTAGCCAGGATGGTCTTGATCTCCTGACCTCATGATCCGCCCACCTCGGCCTTCCAAAGGGCTGGGATTACAGGTGTGAGCCATGGCGCCCGGCCCTATTTATTTTTTTTTAGAGTCTTGCTCTGTCGCCCAGGCTGGAGTGCAGTGGCATGATCTTGGCTCACTGCAACCTCCGCCTCCCGGGTTCAAGCGATTCTCCTGCCTCAGTCTCCCGAGTAGCTGAGATTACAGGTACCCACCACCACGCCGAGCTAATTTTTGTATTTTTAGTAGAGATGGAGTTTCACGTTGTTAGCCAGGCTGGTCTTAAACTCCTGACCTTGTGATCCACCCACTTCAGCCTCCCAAAGTGCTGGGATTACAGGTGTGAGCCACTGTGCCCGGCCTCATATGCACTCTTTACACAAATTTTCAACTCCCCTAGTAGCTACATTCTTACTAACAAGATACCTCCTCTCTAAAAGTGAAGAAGTTCTCAGCATCCCCCCAAATGATAAGACACACAGTCCAAACAGGCACTGTATCCACTGCTGGCTAAATCAGACACTCCACAGGTCACTCACGATCCCATTCAACATTCTGTTACCTAAAAACTAGATGGTAAAGTTGACCTCCAACAATTTGTACATAACAAAGGGAAGCAAAAAGAGGACATGGTCAGTACATACAAATAAACGCATGTAAGAAGCAAAGGAGAATATGCATCGTTACTACAGTCCTTGTTTTTGGAATTGATCATGTTTGTAACTAATCAGGGTCATAGTTGATATCCATAGTTTTTAGAACAATCTGAAGGCTGGGCCGGGCGCAGTGGCTCATGCCTGTAATCGCAGCACTTTGGGAGGCCAAGGCGGGTGGATCACAAGGTCAGGAGTTAGAGATCAGCCTGGCCAATATGGTGACACCACGTCTCTACTAAAAATACAAAACTTAGCTAGGCGAGGTGGTGGGCACCTGTAGTCCCAGCTACACGGGAGGCTGAGGAAGGAGAATCGCTTGAACCAGGGAGGCGGAGGTTGCAGTGGGCCAAGATCCTGCCACTGCACACCAGCCTGGGTAACAGAGTGACTCTGTCTCAAACAAAAAAAAAAAAAAGAGAGAGAGAGAGAAAAAAAAAAAAAATCCGGGCCGGGCGCGGTGGCTCACGCCTGTAATTTCAGCACTTTGGGAGGCCGAGGCAGGCGGATCACTTGAGATCGGGAGTTCAAGACCAGCCTGACCAACATGGAGAAACCTTGCCTCTACTAAAAATACAAGATTAGCCAGGTATGGTGGTACATGCCTGTAATTCCACCTATTCGGGAGGCTGAGGCAGGAGAATCACTTGAATCCGGGAGGCAGAAGTTGCAGTGAGCCGAGATCGCGCCATTGCACTCCAGCCTGGGCAACAAGAACTAAACTTTGTCCCCCGTCAAAAAAAAACAAGAAAAGAAAAAGAAAAATTCGAAGGCTGCGCACGAACCAGCAAGAGCCTCTTTGTTTCTGCAATAGCTCTCTAGTGCCCTCTGCTGACAAAACTTAACACTGCACTCACTAAAAGGGATAAATGCTTAGTGTCGACCCAGTTATCATGGAACAGGTACTGAGGGTGAATCTGGAGCTGAGAGGCAATGTATTGATGATTGCCATAGGAAGAAATCACTAAATATTCAGAAATTAAATAAGGCCGGGCGCTGTGGCTCACGCCTGTAATCCTAGCACTTTGGGAGGCCGACGTGGGAGGATCACTTGAGCTCAGGAATTCCAGACCAGCTTAGGCAACATGGCAAAACCCCATCGCTACTAAAAATACAAAAATTAGCCGGGTGTGGTGGCCGGCGCCTGTAGCCCCAGCTACTCGGGAAGCCGAGGCTCGAGAATAGCTTGAGCCTGCAAGGCAGAGGTTGCAGTGAGCCGAGATCGTGCCACTGCACTGGAATCTGGGCGACAGAGACTCTATCTCAAAATAAAATTAATAAAATAAGGCCGGGTGCAGTGGCTCACACCTGTAATCCCAGCACTTTGGGAGGCTGAGGTGGGCAGATCACAAGGTCAGGAGTTCGAAACCAGCTTGGCCAACATGGTGAAAGCTTGTCTCTACTAAAAACACAAAAAATTAGCCGGGCGTGGTGGCACGTGCCTGTAATCCCAGCTACTCGGGAGACTGAGGCAGGAGAATTGCTTGAACCTGGTAGGTGGAGGTTGCAGTGAACCAAGATCGGCCACTGCACTCCAGCTTGGATGACAGAGCGAGACTCCATCTCAAAATAGAATAAAATAAACACTTGTAAATAGCCATGGATCAAAGAATAAATCATAAGGGAAATTAGAGAATACTTTGAACCCGGCCGAGCATGGTGGTTCATGTCTGTAATCCCAGTACTTTAGGAGGCTGAGGCAGGTAGATCACTTGAGGTCAGGAGTTCGAGATCAGCCTGGGCAACATGGTGAAACCCCATCTCCACTAAAAATACAAAAATTATCCATGTATGGTGGCATGCGCCTGTAATACCAGCTACCTGGGGGGCTGAGGCAGGAGAATTGCTTGAACCCAGGAGATGGAGGCTGTGGTGAGCTAAGATTATGCCACTGCACTCCAGCCTGGGCAACAAAGTGAGACTCCGTCTCAAAAAACAAACAAAAACAAAACAAAACAAAAAACTAAAGAAAGTAGGAAGAGGGAAATTATAACGAGCAGAAATCTGTAAAATAGAAAACAAATAAACAGTGAAGAAAAATAAAGTCAAAAGCTAGGGGGTTTTTTTTTGGCCGGGCAAGGTGGCTCACACCTGTAATCCCAGGGAGGCTGAGGAGGGCAGATCATGAGGTCAGGAGTTCGAGACCAGCCTGGCCAACATGGTGAAACACCATCTCTACCAAAAATATAAAAAATTAGCTGGGCGTGGTGTCACACGCCTGTACTCCTAGGTATTTGGGAGGCTGAGGCAGAAGAATCGCCTGAACCCAGAGGTGGAGGTTGGAGAGAGCCGAGATCGCGCCACTGCACTCCAGCCTGGGCGACAGAGTGAGATTCTGTCTTAAAAAAAAAAAAAAAAGTATCTACAAAAAATATCTCTGGTCACCATATTAACAGCAAGATATTGAACGCTTCCCCTGAGGTTAGGAACAAGACAAGACTATACATCATCACCACTTCTAGTCAACATTACACTAACAGTCCTAGCCAGTGCAATCATGCAAAAAAGAAAGAAAAGAAAGAAAGAGAAATCGAAGGTATAGAGATTGAGAAGGAATAAGTAAAAATGTCTTTATTTGCTGCTCATGTGATCATGTACATAACAAGCCTCCCAGAGATAATCAACTTAGCGAGGGCACTGGCTGCTGGGACAGTCTTGCATGGGTCCTAAGCATCCATGTTCTTACTGTGTCAAACCAAAAAGCCTGTCTCCTGACACTGAGCACACAAGCAATTAAGTAGACCAAAGTGACCACAGTGTGATGGCAGTGTAATTTCTCCCTCCCCAGCGGAAGGGGCCTGGCTTTATTTGCTGCTTGCTAAAAAAGGTACTGAGCCTTTGGCTCTGGGCTCCACCAAGCTGTGGCATAACTCCTTGAGTGCAGTACCATCTGGGCTCGTTGTGTCACTCACTGGACTTGGGAGCAGGGGTCCAGATTGCCATGCTGATGTCCTGCTGTTTGCCATGCTATCAGTAGTTTGGCCTCACTGTCAGCTTTTGGCATCTATGAAGTTGTGGTATACTCTGACATAGGTTAGCAAAATTTTTTTTAAAGGGTTAGATGGTATTTAAAGCTGTGGGCCATGTGGTCTCTGTTGCAACCAACTACTTAACTTTGCCATAATAGCATGAAAGCAGCATTATATAACATGTAAGTAAGTGACCATGATGATGTTCTCAGAACACTTTTAATTACAAAAACAAGCAGCTGGCCCACTTTCTTTCCATATGAGGCTCAGAGCAGGAACTCGTCTAACGTCTCTTGTCTTGTAGGCAGCAGAGATGGGGCTGCAGGATCCGGATCCCTTTCCACCTCAATCTCTGTGCTTTCCTACTGACCCTAAAGAATGCATTTAAGGGCTTCCTTACCCTCCAGCTTGCAGTTAAGTTGTACCAGCCGGAGACACATGTAGAGATCAGAGAGTGGAGAAGGGAGATAGAGGTCCCTGATATTTCTTCACTAGCCTCCTAGACTGTGGGGACTCCTAGTGGTAGGTAGGCCTTCTACGCACATCCAGCTTCAGGGAATTGTTTCGGGACCTTCTCTTTTAAGCCTAGAAGTAACAATTATAGCCCCACCCCATCCCAGTTAGCCAGCAGTAAAGCATTTTACTTAAAGCTTAGTCACTTTTGGCCTGACCTGGTGTGGTGGCTCATGCTTGTAATCCCAGCACTTTGGGAGGCCAAGGTGGGCAGACCAGCTCCTTGAGGTCAGGAGTTCAAGACCAGCCTGACCAACATGGTGAAACCCCCTTTGTACTAAAAATAGAAAAAAAAAAAAAAATTAGCTGGGCATGGTGATGGGTGCCTGTAATCCCAGCTACTTGGGAAGTTGAGGCTGGAGAATCACTTGAACCCACGAGGCGGAGGTTGCAATGACCAGAGATCACACCATTGCACTCCAGCCTGGGTGACAAGAGTGAAACTCCATCTCAAAAATAAATAATAAGTAAAATGAAGTTTAGTCACTCTCCTCAGGTTACCTGGTTGGAGCATGCCCTCTGTTTCCTGCACAACGGGCTAACAGCCAAGTCAGCCTGAGTCCTCTCAAAACCCTTCTTTATGCACTCCCCTGCCTGCAGCAACACCTTCCCCACCTCCTGTGCCCCTGCCCCCAGACGGAGTATCACTTTGTCGCCCAGGCTGGAGTGCAGTGGCACGATCTCAGCTCACTGCAACTCAACCTCCGTCTCCCGGGTTCCAGCGATTCTCCTGCCTCAGCCTCCCAAGCAGTTGGAACTACCGGCGCACGCCACCATGCCCGGCTAATTTTTGTATTTTTAATAAAGATGGAGTTTCGCCATGTTGGCCAGGATGGTTTCCAACTCCTGACCTCTGGTGATCCACCCACCTCGGGCTCCCAAAGTGCTGGGATTACAGGTGTGAGCTACCGCACCCAGCCAGCAACATGCTTTTACTGCTCCAAATCCGAATCAGGCAGGCTTTGAAGCCCAGCTCACAGACCGCCTCTTGGAAACTACCTTCGATTTCCATGTGGGAGCACTTTGTCCTCTCAGCTCTCACTGCACCACTTTATGTATCACGTGGTGACTGGTTTCATTTTATTTGTGCTCCTGGAAAGGACGCTCTATTTCCCTGGTGTCTCTACCTGGTACTAAATAGACCGCAGAAAAGACCAATGCTGGCCGGGCACGGTGGCTCATGCCTGTAATCCCAGGAGTTTGGGAGGCCGAGGTGGGTAGATCACCTGAGGTCAGAAGTTCGCGACCAGCCTAGGCAACATAGTGAAACCCCATCTCTACTAAAAATACAAAAATTAGCTGGGCATGGTGGCAGGTGCCTGTAATCCCAGCTACTCAGGAGGCTGAGGCAGGAGAATCGCCTGAACCCGGGAGGAGGTTGCAGTGAGTCGAGATTGCGCCGCTGCACTCCAGCCTGGGTAACAAGAACGAAACTCCATCTCAAAAAAAAAAAAAAGGAAGAAAAGAAAAAAAACCAATGCTAACCCCCACCCCGCATTTGCAGAGATCCGTCGCGCACACCGTTTATCGTTTCCGATGAAAAAAGCGAATGCTGGGACTAGGACTTATTCGCCAATCTCCTGGTCACATTGTCACAATTGGCCACTTCCGCCCAACGCCCGGTAGCCCGAGGACCCCTCTGGGGTCCTCCCCCACACCCCCGAAGTCCTGCAGGCGACGGCGTCGTGGGAGGCCACTGTTTTAGATCTGGAACGGGGACATCGAGCGAAGGCCACTTGCCGCCAGGCCCGAGCTCATCCCGCTCGGGTTGGGCACAGAGCGCAGCGGGCAGTCGAAGAGCCCGGAAGCCCAGGCCGCTCCGTCCCCGTTTCCGGCAGCGCCTCGCTGCTCCCGCCGTGGCAGCGTACGCAGTTTCCATGGACACTGAAGATGGCGCCGCGAGGTGAGATTCCGGAGGTGTGTGAGTCGCTGGTCCCTTTCCCTTCGGCCCCTCCCTCCCACCTCTGTCCCAGAGCTTGACCTAAACCCTCCTTTCTCTAGCGTTAGGGACTTGGCGCCTCCCTGGTCCAAAGCGGGCTTCCGCGGCCCCGCCCAGCCTGGGAGCCTGAAGGTCTCCGGGTGCGGGGCTCAGATAGCTACACATCCTCGGCTGGGCCTCTTCTAGGCTGGCTCAGGTACGAATATGTGGGTCTCCGCGCCCCAACTTCCCCTCCCAAATAGTGACAGGGAGAGATCTTTGAGATGTCTGTCAGCTGCGAGTTGCCTCTTGACTTGTACCCCTGAAGCCGAAGAGTCGAGTTTCACGGTGATTCCTGGGAAAGGAGGGAAGCCCCCTCCACACTCACCCCCGTACCGTCGCCCCCCTTATTATCAGCAACCAGAAGTGTCCCTAAGTGGCCGGTCCCATTAGCCGCTGCCCCTAGTTTTCCCCAAGGTAGATACCAACCCATTCGAGGAGCCTCGAGAGGGAGCCGTCCTCCTGCCCATCCCACTTCTCTGTGCTCCTTTTTCAGGGAAACGGTTGTCCTCCACCCCGCTGGAAATCCTATTCTTTCTGAACGGGTGGTATAATGCTACCTATTTCCTGCTGGAACTTTTCATGTTTCTGTATAAAGGTAAGGAAGGCTTGGGGCTTGGACGACAGCATCCTTCCCCCATTTCAGCTCAGAGCCATGTCCTACCAAGAACCTTCTTATTTTCTGTTCTTTTTTGCCCTCTGCAGTTCTTTGTCGCTGCAAGGCAGGCCTCCTCATCAGATGGCTTATTTGAGTATGATTCCACAGGCAGCCCCTCAGCAAGAATTTCTTGAGTTTGGGAAATGGGGCCTTTTCCGTTCTGACTGCGCCCACATTGTTGCTCTTTGCTGAGCTCCGCTGTAAGCCCATTGGTGACCCTCAGAAGCTATTCAGTGGCCTGTGTACCCCTGTACATCCAATCATTTTGGAGAGTGGAGTCCCCAGAGACTTTTGGAGTTAGGGGTAAAACGCGGTAATAATGAGCCGGAGTTGCACTGCGAGTTTATGTATCCTGCAGCTGTAATAATGCCCACGTCCTACTAACTAGTTCATGGAAAGCTGAGACAGATGTCCTCTTTCTTGCCAAGTGTGTGGCAGTTCTTGTGGGTGCCGTTATCTGTCGTATGCAAACTCTGGCTTTCTATTGGCAGGTCTCCTGCTACCATATCCAACAGCTAACCTAGCACTGGATGTGGTGATGCTCCTCCTTTACCTTGGAATTGAAGTAATTCGCCTGTTTTTTGGTGAGTGTTGTCCAGAGAATATTTCCACTCCTTATGAGACAAGCTGTATCTGTAACTTGATTAACAAGAAAAGTACATAACCTAGGTTAACTGTCAAAGATTGGATCTGGTGGTATATCCCTTTACTCCCTCTCTGAAGTTTCAAGTTGCTGCTTCGTATATTGGGTTAACATTTACCTGTTTATTGCTCTGTAAGGCTAGAGATGGGCAATAGCTTGGGATATTAGATGATTCCTTTTCAGCTGCCTAATTGCAAGAAGAGGGCCTGGTTCCTCTCACTAGTTTTCTTGGGGAATAGGTTCAGTTATAACTCCATGTCAGAGGAGGCAGTGTATCCTGCACAGATCAGTCCTAAGATCCCTGACAATTCTCTGAATAAGGATCTCTTGTAGGATTTTATTTTTTTTAATTGGAGTTTTGTTCTGTTGCCAAGCTGGAGCGAAGTGGCATGATCTCAGCTCACTGTAACCTCTGCCTCCCCGGTTCAGGTGATTCTCCTGCCTCAGCCTCCTGAGTAGGTGGGACTGCGTAGTAGGTGCGCACCACCACACCGAGCTAATTTTTGTATTTTTAGTAGAGATGGGGTTTCACCATGTTGGTCAGGCTGGTCGCGAACTCCTGACCCCATGATCCCTCTGGCTTGGACTTGCAAAGTGCTGGGATTACAGGCATGAACCACCTTGCCAGGCCTGATTTGTTTGTTACAGGCCAGATTTGTTTGTTTTTGAGACGGAGTTTCACTTTTGTTTTCCAGGCTGCAGTGTAATGGCATGATCTTGGCTTCCTGCAACCTCAGCCTCCCAGGTTCAAGTGACTCTCCTGCCTCAGCCTCCCGAGTAGCTGGGATTACAGGCATGCACCACCATGCCTGGCTAATTTTGTATTTTTAGTAGAGATGGGTTTTCTCCATGTTGGCCAGGCTGGCCTCGAACTCATGACCTCAGGTGATCCGCCCACCTCGGCCTCCCAAAGTGCTGGGATTACAGGCGTGAGCCACCATGCCCAGCCAGGACTTTTTTTTAACATTTATTTATTTGAGACAGAGTCTCACTCTGTCACCTAGGCTGGAGTACAGTGATGCGATTATAGCTCACAGCAGCCTTGAAGCCCTGGGCTCAAGCAGTCCTCCCACTTCAGCCCCGAGTAGCTGGGACCACAGGCATGTGACACCATGCCTGGCTAATTTTGAATTTTTTGTAGAGACAGTGTCTTACCTCATTGCCCAGGCTGGTCTTAAACTCCTGGCCTCAAGCAATCCCCCCACCTTGGCCTTGCCAAGGTGCGGGGATTACAGGCATGAGCCAACATTCCTGGCCTGTAGGACAAGCTTCATAACCCCAGAAATACAGAGCAAAACCTTTATTTGTTAGAATATGTCATCCCTGAAATCAAAGTTAAAGCAGAAACTTAGGAACAAAATACTTGCAACATATATAAGAAAGGATAAAAGAAGGCTCACATAAGTCACTAAGGAAAAGACAAAATAACTTCAAAAAATTGGCAGGGCACGGTGGTGGCTCATGCCTGTAATCCCAGCACTTTGGGAGGCTGGGGCAGGTGGATCATTTGAGGTAAAGAGTTCGAGACCAGCTTCGCTAACATGGTAAAAATACAAAAATACAGTCTCTACTAAAAATACAAAAATTAGCCAGGTGTGGGTGGCAGGTGCCTGTAATCTCAGCTACTTGGGAGGCTGAGGCAGGAGAATTGCTTGAACCGGGAGGTGGAGGTTGCAGTGAGCCAAGATTATCCACTGCACTCCAGCCTGGGCGACAAAGTGAGACTCAAAAACAAAAAAATTGGTAAGGAACATTAATAGGTAGTTCATGTAAAAATTATTACAGAGAACCAGTAAAACTTGACAAGATGCTCAAACTCACTAATAAAAATCAAACTGAAACAAAGTAACATTTTTTACCCATCAGACTGGCAAAGATAAAGATTGACAACACCCAGTTATAAGGATGGGGAACAGATTGTTATACACTTTTGTGGTAATTTAGCTTAGTACAACTCTTTTTGGTAATAGTTATTACCATATAAAATTTGTAGTCTCAGCCCCAACAATTTCACTTCTAAAACTAGATTTAAAAAAAACAAAACAAAACAAAAAAACACAAAAAACAAAAAACTTCCACAGATATGCAAAGATAGCTATATGAGAATGTTTATCGCCAAAACTTTGGTAACATCAAAACACTATAAGCAACCTAAACACTTGTTGTCCATACAGGATTGTTAAATAAATTACAGCACTGATTCAATAGAATCGTTTATAACTATTAACAAAGAACAGTTAAGGCCAGGTACAGTGGCTCATGCCTGTAATCAGAACTTGGGAGACTGAGACAGGAAGATTGCTTAAGGCCAGGAGTTCAAGACCAGTCTAGGAAACATAGTGAGACAAAAAATAAAATTTAAAAAAATTGGCTGGGTGTAGTGGCTCATGCTTGTAATTCCAGCACTTTGGGAGACCGAGACGGGCAGACTGCCTGAGGTCAGGAGTTCGTGACCAGCCTCGAACAACATGGTGAAACCCAGTCTCTACTAAAAAATACTAAAACTAGCTGGGCACGGTGGTAGGTGCCTGTAATCCCAGCTGCTTGGGAGGCTGAGGCAGGAGAATTGCTTGAACCTAGGAGGTGGACGTTGCAGTGAGCTGAGATCGCGCCATTGCGCTCCAGCCTGAGTGACGAGAATCCCTTGAGCCTGCAGTGAGCTATGATGATGCAGCTGCACTCCAGCCTGGGTGACAGAATGAAACACTGTCTAAAAAGAAAAAAAAATTAAGGTAGCTATGTGTGTATGGAAAAATGTCTGTGGGGAAAAATAAGTTGCAAAACAGGATGTAGAGTATGCTTCTATTTTTATAATAATAAATAGTAATATGTGAATATATCCTTACAAAAAATCTGAAACAGTACACATCATTCTCTAATAATAATCTTCAGGGTGTAGGGACATGGAAACCTTTCATTTTCTTTCTTTTTTTTGTGTGTGTGTTTTTAGAGACAGGGTTTCTCCATTTTGGTTAGGCTGGTCTCAAACTCCCAACCTCAGGTAATCCGACCGCCTTGGCCTCCCAGAGTGTTGGGATTACAGGCATGAGCCACCGCGCCCGGCCTTTTTTTTTTTTTTTCAATGTAGAGACGGGGTTTCACCGTGGTCTCGAACTCCTGACCTTGTGATCCACCCGCCTCAGCCTCCCAAAGTGCTGGGATTACAGGTGTGAGCCACTGCACCTGGCTGAGGCTTTTCACTTTCTATATTCTCCAAAATTAAGTTTCTGTGTTGAAAAATTTTAAATGATTATATATTATTTTTATAATTAAAAAAAAAATTCTTTTCCCCAAATAAAGATCCCATTGTCCCTTGAGTGGGAAACAGACTGGAAGCAGGACCTCTGGATTAAGTGACTTTAATCTTGTAACTCTCCCAAAGCCTCAAACTTTTAGTACAGTGGGATCCCATTTATAAATCTGCCCACTCCCACTCAGGATCATTTTCTTTGCCTTGCCATTCCATCACATCTCCTCCACCTTTCCCCTGGGCCAGAAAAAGCAGATCATTTGGAGGTGACCCCACGGGCTGTGTCTGACAGGTACAAAGGGAAACCTCTGCCAACGAAAGATGCCACTCAGTATTAGCGTAGCCTTGACCTTCCCATCTGCCATGATGGCCTCCTATTACTTGCTGCTGCAGACCTACGTACTCCGCCTGGAAGCCATCATGAACGGCATCTTGCTCTTCTTCTGTGGCTCAGAGCTGTTGCTTGCGGTGCTCACCTTGGCTGCTTTCTCCAGGTACTGCTGCGGAGGGACCATTCACTAAAGGGTTGGGTTCCCGTCACAGGGAGGGATTCAGTATTCTTTTGAAGCCTACGGGATCTAGAAGACTTTTTTCTAGAGGGGGAAAGGGGCGTCTATGGGATTGCTTTTCCTGTCTAGGGTAGGCAGAACGTTTCCCACTTGGGGAAGATACTCTCCCTATTTTTGGGGCCAGGAGGCTTGGAATATAGAACAGTTGAGTCTAGCTGCTCTCATTTACTAGTCTTTTAACATTTTCTTTCTTTCTTTCTGCCATCAGTATGGACAGGATTTGAAGTACAAAATTTCAGCCAGCAGTCCATCAGGCTGATACCACACATATTGCTTCTGGTACTTTAGCCACGTCGGTGAGAATTGGAGGGGCAAGTTGTCCTGAGAAAGGCTGTGTGGCTTCAGCACAGACATTTGGGCAAGCAACTCAGCATAAGGCCAATGGGTACCATCTTCTAAACCAGGATCATCAGCCCAAGAGACTCTTCTACACTCCGGTATAGGGAGGGGCAAGGTTATTCCCATTCTGGCCCTTCTCAGAACCAGTTCCCTGCTGACCTCAAGTTCTCCTCTTTGATCACCGTGGCCAGAGCATCTCGTGTGGACCATCTAGGCTCCTTGGGCTTCAAGCAGGACCTGAGCCCCATGCTCCCTCCCACACGAGCATGGAGAACCTCATGTTGGTAGGCTTCCAGAGCAATGCAAAACCCTCTTATCCCAATCCTCAGAGACTGAGTTCTAGAACTTCTTTAATAGCTCATAGTGTTATTTTTCTACTCTCATCATGATACAAACTTTATTTTATAATAAATACATATTTTCTGTTGTGGGGGTTGCAGCCTTTCCTTGTGGCACCTGTCCCTGGAATTCATCCACTCCAAGAGAGGGTTGTGACTATCCCAGCAGTTTGTTCTCACTGGCTTTGCTTAGTGATACAGTGTGGACACAAAGGCAGTGATGACCACTGATTCTCTTTCCAGGCTGCAGCCTAAATTCGTCTCTAAATGCACTGCCTTCCTCTGTATCTGCATCCAGTCTCTCATCATGCAAAAGACTGCTTATGCCTCACTCCGCCCCAGTGTCAGCATCTTGTCTCCCTCTTCTACAGATAATGTTAGCTGTTTTCCAGTGGGCCATGTGTAACTGGAAGAAGCATATTCTAAACTAACTAAATTGTTTTTATTTTTGTTTTTTTGAGACAGGGTCTCACTCTGTCATCCAGGCTGCAGCACAGTGGCACGATCTTGGCTCACTGCAACCTCCACCTCTTTGGCTCAAGTGATCCTCCCGCATCAGCTTCCCAAGTGGCTGGGACTACAGGCACACACCACCATGCCTGGCTAATTTTCCTTTTTTTCTTTTATTTTGAGACAGAGTCTCGCTCTGTCACCCAGGCTGGAGTGCAGTGGTGCGATCTCAGCTCACTGCAACCTCCGCCTCCCAGGTTCAAGCTATTCTCCTGCCTCAACCTCCTGAGTAGCTGGGAATACAGGCATGTGTCATCATGCCCTGCCAATTTTTTTTGTATTTTTAATAGGGGGATTCACCATGCTGGCCAGGGTGGTCTTGAACTCCTGATCTCGTGATTCGTCCACCTTGGCCTCCCAAAGTGCTGGGATTATAGGAGTGTACCACCACACCTGGCCTACTAATTTTTGTATTTATTGTAAAGATGGGTCTCACTATGTTGCTCAGGCTGGTCTCTTAACTCCTGGGCTCAAGTGATCCTCTCACTTCTACCTCCTAAGGTGCTGGGATTACAAGTGCGAGCCACTGCACCTAGCTGATTTTTTTTTTTTTTTTTGAGACACAGTCTTGCTCTGTTGCCAGGCTGGAGTGCAGTGGCGCGATCTCAGCTCACAACCTCCACCTCCTGGGTTTAAGCAATTCCCCCGTGTCAGCCTCCTGAGTAGCTGGGACTATAGGTATGTGCCACCACGGCCAGCTAATTTTTTGTATTTTAGTAGAGACAGGGTTTCACCATGTTGGCCAGGATGGTTTCGATCTCCTGACCTTGTGATCCATCTGTCTCTGCCTCCTGAAGTGATGGGATTACAGATGTGAGCCACTACGCCTGGCGGCTGATTTTTTTTTTTTTTTTTTTTTTGTCATTTATTTTAACATTTTGAGGCCTGGCACAGTGGCTAATGCTTATGATCCCAACACTTTGGGAGGCTGAAGCAGGAGGATCACTTGAGTCCAGGAATTCGTGACCAGCCTAGGTAATATGGTGAGAACCTTGCCTCTACAAAAAATTTTAAAAATTAGCCAGGTGTAGTGATGCACACCTGTAGTCTCAGCTACTCAGGAGGCTGTGGCAGGAGGATACCTTGAGCCCAGGAGGTCAAGACTGCAGTGAGCTGTTTGTGCCATTGTACTCCAGCTTGTGCAGGAGTGAGACCCTATCTCAAAAACAAAATTTTGAGTTAACATAAAAGGAACACTGTTTTCTTCTTTGAGGCAGAGTCCCACTCTGTCACCAGGCTGAAGTGCAGTGGTGCAATCTCGGCTCACTGCAACCTCTGCCTCCCAGGTTCAAGTGATTCTCCTGCCTCAGCCTCCCAAATAGCTGGGACTACAGTCACACACCACCATGCCCAGCTAATTTTTGTATTTTTTTTAGTTGAGATGGGTTTTCACCATGTTGGCCAGGATGGTCTCGATCTCTGGACCTCATGGCCTGCATTGGCCTCCCAAAGTGCTGGGATCATAGTTGTGAGCCACTGTGCCCGGCAAGAACATTTTTTTTTAAGCTGGAGAACTGTCACTCCAGATCAATGTATACTTTCTTTCTCCAAGTAAGCATCTTTAAAATTATTCCTCATCTTCCTTGGTAGTGGCCATGTTTTTTAGCCCCAAGAAGCCACGAGGAGCCATAACAGAATCCACTTCAGAAAACCTTGAGGCCCTTGTCTGCTTTCAGATGAATCCTAGATTTTCTGGTCTTACTTAAAGTAAAAAGTAACTTTAAGCATTCTGTGCTGGTTTGTAACCCTCATTTTCTATGATCAAGCGCACTCTCATCCTGAGGGGCTCTGCTGTCCAAAGGACTGATCCTTTTTCCTACCCCTTCTGTGCCCTCGCCTCCCAACTGCCCTTGAGGACTATCCAAAAACCAGAGTAGACAGGTCTAATCAACCATGAAACAGTAACAAAACCTTCAACAGGAACTGCCATGATAATCACAAATCCCTCTACTACCAATTTTCTGCTGCTTTGTCCCTGTTCTGAAAAAATCACTGTTATCAATCTGGAAGAGAGCCCATTCTGTATGGCCTATTTAATTTAGAGGTTTACTGGTTAAGGTCACCCAGTAATAGTGATAAATGATTGGAAGGCTCAATTGGAAGTTTAAAGGTGCCTTATAAAATCCATGTTAGAATGTAAAGGGACTACCTTAGAGATCAACCAAGTCTAATCCCCTACTTTGCAGGCTTAGAGGTGAGGAAGTGACATAACCAGCACCACACACCTGTATTAACAGGTAGAACTGGAAATCGTGCCTTAGGAGTCTGTCTGGATCAGGGAAATTCCATTTCCCCATGCTTGAGGATGAGGATGAGTATGATGGGTGAAAATGAGGCTGTGATTAGGAATAGGGAGTCTCCTCACTCAGTGGGTGCTTATGTGGAAGTTTAGCGCATTGTGCTTCCTGTGGGTTGCTTGATAAATGTTCATTTTTCCTGATGTTTGTTGGAGCCACTTGTGTAGATGCAGTTAGTCACATGAGTAGAACAGACAACAGAAATAGGCAGTGCAGGACAGGAATCAATGTAGCTAGTTTATCAGTTATGGCCAGAGGCTGTGCTCACTAGTCAAGCGAAGCCGCTTTACAGTCCACACAGTCCTGGAGGCACCAACATTCTGAGACAGTGAAGAGACCTGAGCAAAGCAACAGGCCCTGGTCACAAGCTGGCAGACACCTGCTCAGCTACTCACTCATGGCTAGAACCAGCAAGTGACTGCAGTGGTCCGGCCCAGTTTAAGAAGCATTTAGGACACAGATTCAGGTTCCAGCTCCATACCATGGCAGCAGCTTGTGGAGACTAATAATCATCCAGTGCCTGGCAGTGTATTTCATTCATATAATGATCCTATGAGGCAGAAGGAAATTAATCCGAAGTCATGTGTCCAAGGGCATTCAGCTTAGAAATGGAATTGGGATTTGAACCTAGAGTAACCCTAAGGTCCTTCCTTTTCTACACCACCATGGCACCTCCTAGATGAAGCCGAATGTATTTGCCTCTAAGCTACCAGTCCTTAAAAATTGAGTTTACAAGTCATCTGGGGCATGAAAACCAGATGCCTAGACCTCAAGTAGAGATTGCTACATGTGTTTTGGCAAGCATAACGAACAACTAAGATGTGGGTTACCATGGAACCCAATTTATATTCTGAGAGGTATTCCAACTATTTTTTTTCCTCCTTTCCTTTAAATTTCACATCATGATAGACTCTCTATGGAATTTCTTCTCCTAAAGCTTGTTTTTGCACTGATCTTGCCATTTCTGGTACCAATACACATTTTCCTCTGGTCTGTGGTTCACTTTTTAAAAATCATTGAACCTTCCTTCACCTGGCTTTTTAAAGCCAAAATATTTTCTGGAGCCCCAAGATCACCCCCACAATATACTTCCCTCATATTTAGGTAGTTTACAAAACACTCACATTTGTTATTTCTGATGTGTGGAAGGCAGGAGTTATTTTCATCTTGCAGGTGAAAAAGACCAGGGTTACACTGCTTGTCCATATTTAGACAGGCAGTGAACTAGGCACTAGCAGTTGGGTCTTCTAATGCCTATCAAAGGATTCTTCCCTTCCTGAACTTGATGACACTGGAATTTAACTGTATAACATAGAACATTTGCTCTGAAAGTAAGTCTTAGGAATCTTGAAGGGTAAAGGATGACTTGGAAGTTTAATCAGCTGTTTAGATGGCCAAGGAAAAAATCTAAACCTTCAGGATGCCTCCAAAGGTTTGCACTAGAGGTCTCCTAGGGGGCCTTCCACAGTCAACTAAAGCCAGGTATCACTGCCTGACATGCAATTCTGGCTAAGAACTTGGGGTTTCACAGTCATCCGAGTGTCTACATCAGCCCATGCCCATGCCCCAGACACCTCAACAAATCTATTCAATGCAGAATCCATAAAACAGCTCACACCCCATTTATTATTTAAAAATATTTTGTTACAAAAGGAAAAAAATACAATGCAGTATAAAAGATTGACAGCGTCATCAAGTTTATTACACAATTTTCAACCTATCAGAAAGACAAACAAATCACCGACAACAGGGGGACGGGACCTTGGCCTTTTTGAGGGGTGTTTTTTTTCCTTTTGCTATCAGGAAATAAAACTAAAAATTGTGTCATTGAGTAAAAACAAAACAAAAATGGGGAGAAAAAAATTCTCCGGGTAAACGGCATTTCTGGTATTCTATATATATTTTTCCTTAAACTGTCACCTTGTTTTTCTCTACACTTTAAAATACACCCGGAGTTGCTCTCAATAAGCACATCACTTAACACTTGGCCGGTTGGGTGGGGTGCCATGTTCTGAAGTGGAGGTGGGGATGGGGTTGGGGGACAGGGGAAAAAAAGCTCCAACCTGTAGCCTCTGTCCCAAGGGAATGTGCCTCTCCAACCCCGTGGGGGACTCCCTCAGTGACTGAGGGCTACATGAGAAACGTGCTGGGAACAGAGGACGGGTTTAGTCCAATTCAGTCTCTCTCCTCTGAGCCAGAAGGGTCTCTAGTGACCCTATGTCTCACATGCCAACTCTCATCTCACATGCCAGGTCCCATGTTAGATGTCAGATGCCCTGTAGATGCATGCAGAAGTAGCATCACCCCATGGGTACCGCAGGACCCCGTTGCTGCCTCCTCCTCCAGCAGCAACCACATAACAATTTGGATGTTATGGAAAAGCAATTCCATTTGCCTGTAGAGAAAATGGCCCCCAGAGTGGGGTCCTTAGAACTCTGAGCTGAGTTCATTCAAGTCGGGCTCTGTTTCTTCTGGCTCCTCATCTGAGGCAGGAAGTATCTCCAGGCAGAGTGAGAGGAGCTATTAAGTCAACAGTCAAAAGGTGAAAAGACACCAAATTTCTGATTTTACCTGCATTCTAGTGCCAGGTTATCCCACAATAAGTAAAAGTATGTACCTGGGGGATGCAAGCCCACGCTTACATCAAACCTGAAAAAAAGAAAAGCCTATGGAAGTAGGCCATATCCTGCCCAACTTGCCTCTTTCCTCATTCCTCCTGGTACTTCACAAGGGTTCTTCATTGCTGAGGTCCCAATGTCCCCATCTCCCAATGGGCAGTACCTTCCTCTAAAACAAGGAAGTAGCCTTCTGGGGGAAGGGCTCCATGTGTTAAATGGAAAAGCCCCAGGGAAAGGGAACAACTAAGGGCTGGTTATTGCAAGAGGTAACCAAGCACTAAGCAGCAGAGGGTGGTAACTGGCTCTGCCAGGCTTCCCAGCAGAAAGCAACCTCATGGGCCTTCTCTGCTTAGGAGGAGCAAGTCCACTGAGAAGGCTGGGCAGCGCAGAGTTGAAAGAGTTCAGCCCTCTGGGAGGTGAAGGAAATAAACCGTCAATATGTGAGAGGGAAAGCAAGAACAGAAGTAGCTTTTCATAAGGTAATTTCTGTTCTCATGGTCCCTCCTCAAAGGGCTGGGAAGGTAGTAAAGGAGTTAAACAAAGAAGTGGTATGTTAGCAAGGGGTTTGGACCCTCTTGGCCCCATTAAATCTAGTGCTGAGGGCAGGACCCTGGGCATATTTTGGCACACCCAGTCATTCTCCTAGATCCCACATGGAGGATCTATTTTCCTTGGGAAGGAAGTCTTCCCATCAACCTCACCATTGAAGTGCTCCCGGAGAATCAAACTCATACGTTTTCTTGGACAAAGCACCATTCTCTATGGAGACCAGGGGCCTGGACATGTTCTTTGCTTCCTGTCTGCCACCCCTCCCAATCACACGAAGTCTTTAGGTTCCTTCCCCTGGCAAACAGGAGGTGTGGAATTGGGAGGACTGCCAAACAGTCTTCAATCCTGTAGGGCAGAGGGTATTCCCTGGGTGTCTGGAGGGAGTTAGGGGTTTGGAGAAAAGGGAAGTGGGTGTGGGGCGGCCTCCGTCCTTTAGTCCTGATCAAGGTGAGGAGATGCAAGTCCATTAAAAAAACATTTGCTTCCAACCAGACTCCTGCAATGAGAACATCAGAAGAAAGAAAACACAAGTTAAAGGTTACTTTCTGACTGATAGGGGCTGATATAAAACACACTGACATTATCTAACACTACAACATAAGTAGTAGGGGATGCAGACACAGAATGCAAGCCTGGAAAAACAAAGCAGAATTGTCTGACACTAGAAGTGGTGAGGAATGGTTGGAGGAGAAGCTACAGTAAGTAGAGAGAAAAAAAGCAGTGACATCCACTTTAAAGATTAGGTGAAAAAGCCGGGCGCAGTGGCTCACACCTGTAATCCCAGCCCTTTGGGAGGCTGAGGCAGGTGGATCACCTGAGGTCAGGAGTTCAAGACCAGCCTGACCAACATGGTGAAACCCTAACTTAATTAAAAAAAAAAAAAGATTAGGTGAAAAAAACACAATGAAATGAGGTCTCTGAAAGTTTGACTGAAAAGGACACTTTGGCTGCAAAAGTATGGATACTGTGACATTTCAAGAAAAGCTGCTAAAAGAAAATAAGGTGAGTTTAAATGCAGGTTCAGAAATCTATTCTGTGCAAGTCATAGCTTACCTTAAGGGGAAGGGGGAAAAATCTGGAAATGGGAGGTTTAGTGGTAAGAAAACAATTGTGCACACAACCAAATCCATGAATCCCCGAACACCCAAGAGGCCCTAGCAGGCAGGATGCACATACACAGGAAACTCTTAAATCCTTTTTTTTTCCTTTTAAAAGAGCCCTTAAAAAGTGTCTTTATGAGTATGTGTGTGCACAAACACAGCCCCAGAGATTTTCTAAGATATAATAAAACTCAAGAGATTTTAAGTCTTTCCCCACATGGCAGCCACAGGTGAGGAACCAGGAAACATACTAACACTAAGCCGGAGTCATGTGGCCAAGCCAGAACAGAAAGCAGAGCATGAAGAAACCTCAATGCAGTTAAGAACTTATACCCAAAAGGGTCTATTAAGCCACCGGTCACATGGCCACCAAACAAAGTTCCTAGTACACTCAAGCCCTATTCCAATGCTGCAATATGGAACACCACACTGCATCATGTGGGTGGTGGCATGGCCAGTCTGACCATATAAAACAGAATTAATAGTCAAAGGGAAAAATGAGGAATTGGAATTTCTCCTAATGCCCAAACCGGCAACACGGCCTACATACAAATGTTTACTCTTAAGTACTTCTGTAAAGTGACCTTACACCTACAACCTGCCTGATCCTTTTACACACTGAAATGACACTATTTTCAGCTTGGCTCCTCAGAATCTATATGGCCTCAGCCTTCCTGGCCTACCTAAACACCTATGCAGGCTGGTATTTGTCCCATTTTCTCTAAGGGAAAACTGAAGCCTTCAGTGCACTCAATGTCATACGATTAGGGCTTCTCAATCTTTGAATTCGATCCAAATTGAAGAGAAAGCTCAGTTTTCAATGGCTAATGAGGATAGGAATGAGGTGAGAATGACTATTTTTCAAGTAGGATGATGTCCTAAAATAACGAGATAACTGACATAGCTGAGAACTACAAAAAGTTGAAGACACAGGTTGCAGAGGATAACTTGTGTACCAAGAGAAGTAAGCCACAGCACTCGATTCTTAAATCTCCATAGCTACATTTTGATGCCAATGTTGGAATGTGGGCAGAAATCAGAAATTGGCTAATTCAGTGGGCCAATTAGCCTTTAAGCCCCAGAATTAGGTCCTATGCTGAGAGAAGATGGACAAAGAAGGCTACTGTTGTATTGCCACCTCTGGACAAAACACACCTTTCACTCTCAGGGAACACCTGTTCATAGAATGTAAATACAATTCATTTCTAACTAAAAGGTTGCTATAAATGAGGACTATGTACCATCTTTCCAACATGAAACCTCCTAAGCTGTAACTTGGTCACTAAGATGGAATTAAGAGTCCTTAGGGTGAGAATGTAAGAAATTGACATTTTTGGGGTGCTTGATTCAGTTCTTTCAGACTGTATTATTCAGATGAAATAACCACCATATTTAAGGGGTGACCGGGAAAAGTGGGGAAGTAGAAAATCTGCCTCAGAGTTAAGTTTCCCCATCGTGTCATGGGCCTACATAGTCAAATGACAGTTTTAGGCAATGTTGTTAAAGTATTTTCAAAGTTACCGAAAGAGAACTATCCTCATAATGGGAGAAACAGTCCCATCTTATTTTTATTACCATTATTTTTTGAGACAGGGTCTTGCTCTGTTTCCCAGGCTGGAGTGCAGTGGCACAAATATGGTTCACTGCAGCCTCAATCTCCCGGGCTCAAGCGATCCTCCCGCCTCAATGCCCCCAAGTAGCTGGGACTACAGGAACACACCACCATGCCCAGCTAGTTTTGTATTAGTCCCTGAGCTCATGCAATCCATCCTTCTTGGCCTCCCAAATTGCTGAAATTATAGGCATGAGCCACTGTGCCTGACCCCGTTTTATAAGTGGACGAAATAAGGCAAAGTGACAGCTAAAGACTCAGGTTGAGAGGTTTATTTCTCTATAACTAGATCAAGACAGTTGCAGGTGGGAAAAAAAAAAGAAAAAAGACAAAAAAAGAAAAAAAGGGGAGATGTTTAATTCTCAAACTACTACTGGATTAGTGGGTCTCACTGATAATTTCCCTGTCATAAGGCTGTCAGGAGCAAAGCCATCAGGAATGGTGACACGCAATTATCTTCTAACTACTAAACTGAATGCAGCCAAAGAAGACAGTTCATGCTCTGCACAGGTCAATCACCACCTCCCTGGTCACTCTTATCCCAGTCAGCTCCAAAGGACATACACTGTAGCCTACGTGTGGTTTTCAGCCCCCAAGTAATATTAGCAACTGTGCAGACCCAAACAAAAAAAGGGAAATGTTGCTACTACTACAGATGAGACAGGACTGAACCAAGACCTATTCTAATGCCTGCCCTCCTGCCCACCTGAGACTGAATTAGGTCTACCTTTGTCTGCTTTTCCAGAGAGTATGTGGACATCTCCCCAAATTCAACCTGTTGCAAAATCTAGAAGGAAGTACCTAGAACCCACAGACTAACTGTTGATTCTACATGGGTTATCCTAGATTTCAATGATGTAAACAGTCTAGGATTCTGTGGAATAAATGAGCAGCTAACAGAGAGACAAAAAATATTAATAATTTTTCATCTTCCCACTTATTTGCCTCTTTTGGAAGAAGACAAAAACAATTCCTAGCTATAAATCTGTTTAAGATAATGGCTAAAGAACAAGCTAGAAGGCAGCAGCCAAACCTAAAAGGAGTATTTTGGTTTGTTAGTAGGTTGTCACTAGGCAAAACACTGCAGAATTTTCCAACTATTTACATTCCAGCTATTGCTCATGAACTATACGGGCCCACAGGTGGTGACAGTTTCTTTTTTCTTCTTCATCCAGACATCACCATCCCAAAGACACCAAACACAACTCCTATTCTTTCCCCTCACCTTCCTTTTCAATTACCATTACTTTAGATCAATCAAACAGGCAAAAGATCAAGGACATCTTCTTAATGTACTTGATGTGAGACAGAAAAATGTGAAGTCCTAGAGACTTATAAATCTGCAACCACAAAATTGAGAAAAGACCCTGAAGTTACCTGGGTCATGTAGTAGCCTCCAGAAACTTCAGACAGACCCCTAGCCAGAGTCTGGCCTATTTAAAGATTTCCACAGAAGCAGAGTCAACACCTGCTCCTGTATACTTATATACTAGAAACAACCTTTCCAGAAGCTTTCCTTCAGCTGGGATTGCTAAGCTGGTGTGATGCAACCTAAAGATACAGCACCTCCCCCTGCCACCGACTCCATACCAATATGGAGCTTAAGAATGAAAGCAAAAGAGAAAAGCAGAGCTGAGAGATGCAGACAGACAAAGTCTGGAAAGACACAGCCAGAGCCCCTGGATCCAGCTGATCTTAACTGAACTTCTCCATTACTTAACACTTTCTCTCTCAACCTTCCTGCTTTCATTTTGCTTCAAAAGAAAATCATGGCCAATCGCAGTGGTTTCATGCCTGTAATCCCATAGCACATTGGGAGGCTGAGGCAGGAGGATCACTTGAGGCCAGGAGTTCAAGACCAGCCCGGGCAACATAGTGAGACTCCATAAAAGATTTGAAAATTAGCCCTCAGGTGGCTGAGGCAGGAGGATCACTTGAGCCCAGGACACTGATGTTACAGAGCCATGATGGTGCCTGGGTTCAAGCAATTCTCCTGCCTCAGCCTCCTGAGCAGCTGGGACTACAGTCGCTTGCCACCACACCTGCTAATTTTTTAGCCAGTGGCAGCCAGGACAGTGTACTCCAGCCTGGATGACAGAGCCAGACACCGTGTCTATTTAAAAAAAATTAAAAAACAACAAAACAGGCCAGGTATGGTGGCTTATGCCTGTAATCCCAGCACTCTGGGAGGCCAAGGCAGGTGGATCACCTGAGGTCAGGAGTTCAAGACCAGCTTGGCCAATATGGTGAAACCCTGTCTCTACTAAATACACAAAAATTAGCCAGGCATGGTGGTGCGTGCCTATAATCCTAGCTACGAGGGGGTGTGAGGCAGGAGGATCGCTTGAACCTGGGAGATGGAGGTTGCAGTGAGCCGAGATTGTGCCATTGCACTTCAGCCTGGGTGACAGTGCGAGACTCTGTCTCAAAACAAAACAAACCACCTTATCAGTGAGTCTTTTCCAAAAGCAAAAACCCTTCCATTGAAGTTAATTATCCACCATAAAGCCTCTAAAGCTCTTAAAGATAATTTTTCCAGATTATCTTTCTCCTCTCTGACTAAAGCATTTTCAAAATCTTTTAAACAAATTTTATCTTTTTTTTTTTTTTTTTTTTTTAAGAGACGGAGTCTCAGTCAGGTGTGGTGGCTCGCACCTGTAATCCCAGGACTTTGGGAGGCTGACGTGGGCAGATCACAAGGTCAGGAGTTTGAGACTAACCTGACCAATATGGTGAAACCCTATCTCTACTAAAAATTAAAAAATTAGCAGGCATGTCACATGCCTAGTCCCAGCTACTCAGGAGGCTGAGGCAGGGGAACCGCTTGAACCCAGGAAGCAGTGGTTACGGTGAGCCGAGATTATGCTACTGCACTCCAGCCTAGGTGACAAAGTGAGACTCCATCTTGGAGGAGAGAAAAAAAAAAAGAGATAAAAGAGATGGGGTTTCACTATATTGCTCAGGTTGGTCTCAAACTCCTGTTCAAGTGATCCTCTGGCCTCTGACTCCCAAAGTGCTGGGATTACCGGTGTGAGCCACCACAACTGCCTCTCCTCCCCACCTTTTTTGAGACAGGGTCTCACTGTTGCTCAGACTGGAGTACAGTGGTATAATCACAAATCACTGCAGCCTCAACCTCCCAGGCTCGAGCAACCCTCCCACTGCCACCTCCTGAGTAGCTGGAACCACCAGGTGTGTACCACCACACTTGGCTAATTTTTTTATTTTTTGTAGAGACAGGGCCTCCCTATGTTGCCCAGGCTGGTCTTGAACTTCTGGGCTCAAGCAATCCTCCCATCTCAGCCTCCCAGAGTGCTGGGATTATACGTGTGAGCCACTGCGCCCAGCCTAATTCTTAAAATCAATGTTGCACCTTGAAAACTAAGTAGGCAATGGTCTTATTACAATTTTCCTATTTTTTTTTTTTTTTGAGACAGAGTCTCGTTCTGTTGTCATTGAGTGCAATGGTGTGATCTCAGCTCACTGTAACCTCTGCTTCCCAGGTTTAAGCGATTCTCCTGCTTCAGTTTCCTGAATAGCTGGAATTACAGGCACGCGCCACCATGCCTGGCTAATTTTTGTATTTTTAGTAGAGATGAGGTTTCACTATGTTGCTCAGGCTGGTCTTGAACTCCTGACCTTGTGATCCACCCACCTCAGACTCCC
Source organism: Aotus nancymaae (assembly GCF_030222135.1). Classification (NCBI taxonomy): domain Eukaryota; kingdom Metazoa; phylum Chordata; class Mammalia; order Primates; family Aotidae; genus Aotus; species Aotus nancymaae. Next base: position 9,330,126 of record NW_026988473.1, on the reverse strand, counting down.
AAAGTGCTGGGATTACAGGCGTGAGCCACCGCACCTAGCATGATTTTTTTTAATTGAAAGTTCATAATGATAATAACAATGGCTATCAATTATTGAGAACTTACTACATGACAGGTACCATGAGTGCTAAATAGCCTAAATGGACTCTTTCACTAAAACTTAGCAAGTCATTTGGGACAGTTACTTTTATTATCTTCATTTACAAATGAAGAAACTGTGGAACAGAAAGTAGTATGGCCAATTATTAGTGGAGGAACTGGGATTCAAATTGGTGCTTGAATGCACACACTACGCTCTCACTCAGATACCAGGTTAAGGTAGTCAAGACACAAGCAGCAAGAGCTGAATCTCAGGGTATGACTCCCCATAAAGCTGCAGGAAATCTGCCCCTATCCTTGCTGCATTCAGTTTTGCTTTAGAGAGAGAGAGCTCTTCACTATAAATCTTTTTTTCATAAAAGATCCCCTGGCAGCCAGGAACGGGGCTTCTTCCCACCTTTCTCAGTGGTGCCGGTCCCGTTCTCTATCCCGGTGTCTCTCGTGCTCCCGGTTCCTTTCTTGGAAATAATCATCATGCCGATCTTCATTATGAAGCAGATCCCGGTGCCTCCTGCTGCTCTCCCGGGACCGGCTAGGTGACCTTTCCCGGGACCGATGTCTTTTCCTATTAGAAAGATCATTCAGCCTCACTCAGATGGCCTATCACATTCTTTCCAAGAGTATAGTGTTTTGGTGTCTTTGAATATTTGCCTAAGCTACTCCTCTATTACTCTATCATGGGACCACTGTCTGAGGATTTTAGCTCTTTGAGGACTAGTCTTTTTTGGGAAAGTGACTAACAGGTAAATCTATTTGCTGAGAACATAATGTATCAGGCGTAGCGCTAATAATTTTGTATGCATTATCTGACCTAATCTTTACAACAGGTCTGTAAGATAAATACCACCACTGTCCCCGTTTTTTTTTTTTTTTTTGAGGTGGAGTTTCGCTGTTGTTACCCAGAATGGAGTGCAATGGCACGATCTCGGCTCACCGCAACCTCCGCCTCCTGGGTTCAAGCAATTCTCCTGCCTCAGCCTCCCGAGTAGCTGGGACTACAGGCACGCACCACCATGCCCAGCTAATTTTTGTATTTTTAGTAGAGACGGGGTTTCACCTTGTTGACCAGGATGGTCTCGATCTCTTGACCTCGTGATCCACCCACCTCGGCCTCCCAAAGTGCTGGGATTATAGGCGTGAGCCACCGCGCCCGGCCAACTGTCCCTTTTTTTAAAAATGAGAAAGATGAGGCTTGGAAAGTTGATTAACTTCCATATGCAAGGTCACACAGATAGCAGCAGAACTGGGATTCCAATCCAAGCTTGTAGGGCTCCAAAGCCCATATTCTTAACAATACCCATCTGTATTTTTTCCATATGAGCCCACTGCCTCACCCATCAGATTCCAGATGTTACAACACTTATTAATGAAAGTATCTGATTGGTTTCTTCCCCATAGACATGAAGGCTAAGGTCCAGACTTTCGGCCAGGTCCTTCCCAGATTCCCTGAGCTCCATCTGTCCCCACTCCCTATCCCCAGAAGAGTGCTGCTCAGCGCTGGTAGGTGAGGACGCAATCACCAACTCACCTGGAAGAGCTCCCACTGGCACCCACGCTGTAGGACTTGGCTTCAATGCCATGAAGACAGTCCTTAAGAGAGGAGATGAGGACACGGCAACGCTCATCATTGGCGACCCGGGACTGTTTGATAACTGCAATGGCTGTGAGCAGCGTCTCAATTGCGTCACTGTAATCCCCTGACAAACGATGAATGGGAAAGGCCAAGGATGAGGAAAGATGGTAAACTAACCGACCAAAAGGAGAGCTCAGGCAGACACAAACCAAGAGTAGCTGGCTGTCCCAAGCAACCACAGTAACACAGATGAGGCAGCCATTGCAGGTGTAAAACTGGATGATACCGGCAGGGCACGGTGGCTCACGCCTGTAATCTCAGCACTTTGGGAGGCTGAGGCGGGTGGATCACGAGGTCAAGAGATCGAGACCATCCTGGTCAACAAGGTGAAACCCCGTCTCTACTAAAAATACAAAAATTAGCTGGGCATGGTGGCGCGCACCTGTAGTCCCAGCTACTCGGGAGGCTGAGGTAGGAGAATTGCCTGAACCCAGGAGGCAGAGGTTGCAGTGAGCCGAGATGGCGCCATTGCACTCCAGCCTGGGTAACAAGAGCAAAACTCCGTCTCAAAAAAAAAAAAAACAAAAAAAAAAACTGGATGATACCTATGTTCCAGCGGTTTAGAATCTGACAGATGCTGTCAGATGAACAAACTGACACACTGCTGTCCAGGGGCTATTTGACAACATCTATTAAACAATGTGCATATTTTTTGAGCCAGCAATTCTACTAAACATTTTCTACTTCTGGCCGGGTACAGTGGCTCATGCCGGTAATCCCAGCACTTTGGGAGGCCGAGGCGGGTGGAGCACCTGAGGTCGGGAGTTTTGAGACTAGCCTGACCAACATGGAAAAACCCTGTCTCTATTAAAAATACAAAATTAGCCAGGCGTGGTGGCGCATGCCTGTAATCCCAGCTACTCGGGAGGCTGAGGCAGGAGAACTGCTTGAACCCGGGAGGCAGACGTTGAGGTGAGCCGAGATTGTGCCACTGCACTCCAGCCTGGGCAACAAGAGTGAAACTCCGTCTCAAAAAAAAAATTTTTTTTCTACTTCTGTTCACAAGTGTGTATGTTTAACAGTGTTTTAATGTTGCTTGTTATACTATCTTCAATAGGGTCTGGTTATATTGGTTCTATAGAATATTACGTAGTTATTAAAAAGCATGAGGTAAACAAAGTAATCCACGTAAAGCCCTCAGCACAGTGCCAGACACACAGTAAGGATCAATAAATATTGTCAGTTGATATAATAGGTGTCCAGAATATATTAATATAAACACGTTTCAAAACCATATCCCATTTTTGTGAAAACAATAAAAATTATATATACTCTCACATGCACAGAAAAAATTCTGGAGGAATGGATACTAAACCATACAAAGTGGTCTTACTGGTGGTCCTTGTATAGAGGACTATTTTGTTTTTGAAAGAGGGTCTCGTTTTATCATCCAGGCTGGAATGCAGTGGTATGATCATAGTTCACTGCTTTTTTGAACTCCTGGGCTCAAGCCATCGTCCTGCCTCAGGCTCCCCAGTAGCTGGGACTACAGATGCATGCCACTGCACCCAGCTTAGTTTTCAAAATCTTCTTGTAGAGATGGGGTCTCACTATACTGACCAGGCTGGTCTCAAAGTCCTGGCCTCAAGTGATTCTCCCGCCCAGGCCTCCTAGAGTGCTGGGATTATAGGTATGAGCGACTGCACCCTATGAGAGTTTTTAAACAATGTGTTTACAAATTACTTTTAATCTACAATAGATGTATGTGTGTATACATGTTATATATAAAAATAAGTGTGTAGTATATGTGTGAACTAAAAAAATTATGATCAGATGCAGTGGCTCACACATGTAATCCCAGCACTTTGGGAGGACATGGTGGGCGGATCACTTGAGGCCAGAGTTCGAGACCAGCTTGGCCAACACGGTAAAACCGGGTCTCTACTAAAAATACAAAAATTAGCCAGTTGTTGTGGTATGTACCTGTAATCTCAGCTATTCGGAGGCTGAGGCAGGAGAATTGCTTAAATCCAGGAGGGAGAGGTTGCACTGAGGTGGGATCACATAAGTGCACTACTCCAGCCTAGGCAATGGAGTGAGACTCCGTCTCAAGAAAAAAAAAATTATGCTGTCATCTAAAACTAGGCCTTTCATTTCCCAACTCAGCAATGCCTGGCTCAGGGATAGTGGTTATGGGGTGGGTACCTGCACTTTGCTGTTCCAAGCTAAGTCAAGAGCATTAAGGACAGAAGATAATACAAAGAAAACATGAATCCAGACAGTGGTCCAGTGAAAATGAAGCCTGGCAGCTTCATCTGTGCAAGGCAACAGGAATAGAAACTACTGGAGCAACTGTCCAGTGGAGACCCAAGAACATGAAGACTCCATCCTGGCAGGGAATTGTTGCCTGTTTTTGTAGGCAACTTCAGTGAGTATTTGTGGTTTGAATGAATGGAATGAAAACAACAAAAAAGGAAGGAGATCACAATTCAGTTAGTGATCATCTTAGTGTGAAAGGGTTGATGAGGAAAAGGGGAAATGAGTACTTTCTTCATACTGCTCTATGTATTTAACCCATTACAATGGGCAAATATTACTTTTAAATTTGAAAATACCTCTTTTTTTTTTTTTTGGAGACACAGTTTCACTCTGTCACCCAGGTTGGAATGCAGTGGCACAATCTCTGCTCACCACAACCTCCACCTCCCAGGCTCAAGCAATTCTTGTGCCGCACCTCCCAAGTAGCTGGGACTACAGGCGCATGCCACCATGCCAAGCTTATTTTTGTATTATTAGTAGAGATGGGGGTTTCGCCATGTTAGCCAGGCTGGTCTTGAACTCCTGACCTCAAGTGATTCACCTGCCTTGGCCTCCCAAAGTGCTGGGATTACAGGCACGAACCACTGTCCCGGCCTAAAAAGATTACTTTAGATGTCAATGTAGATTTTTCTGGTGGGAAAAAAATGAAGGGAACATGTATTATATACTTTCTGTCGTTAACCTACTCTGGGATTCAAGTTTGGCAAGACGATGCAAACATGAAAAATGAGGGAAAGCAGATAATATTTAGGGCTAACTTTTTTTTTTTTTTTTTTGAGACAGAGTCTCACTCCATTGTCCAGGTTGGAGTGCAGTGGCTCGATCTTGGCTCACCACAACCTCTGCCTTTCGGGTTCAAGCGATTCTTTTGCCTCAGCCTCCCAAGTAGCTGGGATAACAGGTGCCCACCACCATGCCTAGCTAATTTTTGTATTTTTAGTAGAGACAGGGTTTCACCATGTTGGCCAGGATGGTCTGGATCTCTTGACCTTGTGTTCTGCCCACCTCTGCGTCCCAAAGTGCTGGGATTACAGGGATGAGCCACCACGCCTGGCCTTTTTTTTTTTTTTTTTTTGAGATGGAGTCTCCCTCTGTTGCCCAGGGTGGAATGCAGTGGCATGATCTTGGCTTACTGCAACCTCTGCCTCCCAAGTTCAAGCCATTCTCCTGCCTCAGCTTCCTGAGTACTGGGATTATAGGCATGCGCCACCGTGCCTGGCTATTTTTTATATTTTTAGTAGAGACAGGGTTTCACCATGTTGGTCAGGCTAGTCTTGAACTCCTGACCTTGTAATCCGCCCACCTCAGCCTCCCAAAGTGCTGGAATCACAGGCGTGAGCCACTGTACCTGGCCAGGGCTAACTTACTCCTCAGGAAATCTGTTAATCTACAAACATTTATATTCATGTAGGGGAACTCACAGGAAGGAAGTGAATATGGCTAATGTCATGATACAAAAACTGAACCAGAACTCTGAAACTTCCTGTAGACTCTTCTTTTAAAAACCAAAGATATTATGGTCAGGGGTTTCAGAATCATGACTGCTGGTTCTGCTCACTTAATACTGACAGCAGGGCAAAGGTTAGCTGTAAGGGCATATAATGCCTTAAGATGACACCCAATAGACTTGCCTCTTTTTAGGATAGGCTACTTGCTCTGCTTAAGACTCCCAAATGTAATCAGATTTCATATCAAACCATTATCTAGGCCACACGCGGTGACTCACAGATGTAATCCCAGCACTACGGGAGGCCAAGGCAGGTGGATCACTTGAGGTCAGGAGTTCAAGACCAGCCTGGCCAACATGGTGAAACCCCATCTCTACAAAAAATATAAAAATTAGCCAGGCATGGTGGCAGGTGCCTGTAATCCCAGGTACTTGGGAGGCTGAGGTAGGAGAAGTGCTTGAACCTTGGAGGTGGTGGCTGCAGTGAGCCAAGATTGCACCACTGCACTCCAGCCTGGGCAACAGAGCAAAACTCCCTCAAAACAAATTAAAAAAAAAAAAAAACAACCCACATTATCTAGTCAAGACTTCAGGGTCTATATCTGGTATTGGGTCTACTACACAGACACTAGATCTAAAGATCAACCATCGAGATCGAGATTTCCACGAGGCAGGAATTTCATTTTACAACAAATACCACAATGAGATAGTATTAATTATGTATATTCTAGGCATTAAGTTGGTTTTCATGAGGGCAGGCCTACATACAGGAGCTTCCTCAAGGCCAAGAAAGCAGGTTATATATTGCTTTTCCAAGTGTGCCACTCTTGATATCTACAGCACTCCAACTTTATCTTGTTGAACTTCTGCCACTTGAAATGACAAAATCAGTAAAAAACTAAAGGTTAAGGAAAAGGCAGCAAAGGTAAGCATGAATTACCTGCACTGGCTCCAGATACCGCTTTGGAAATGGCACTGCTGGAAATTGCTCTGTTTCGCTTCATGATATCTTCAAATTCAGCTTCACTCACTGTAGAGGCTGGAGGACCCGAATCTCGGCTGTACAGAGAAAATACCATCCTTGATTGCTCACACCTCGTTACTGTTACCGTATTCTACAATACTTTTGTAATTCTGACATAACATACAACAATATCATCTGTAGGATTCATAGCAGCTGCTTGAAGCATTTAATTTAATTAAGCACCTTAAAGGGGGATATGAGGGACACGGTTTGGGTCAAGTGGTTAAGATGCAATCAAAACATGAAATAAAAACACTAACAACCAGATGGTAAACTATTTCCCAGAAGTCAATGCTATGACAACAGAGTGTCCATAAGGGAAAGAGCAAGGAATCGGTGCTCACTTTCTCAGGGAGAATAAAATGCTTAGTACATTTATTTATCCTGGCTCAGATCTGAAAGGAACAAGATAGTCCTTACCTGCCATGGTGGTTATAGGGGGCAGAGGCCTTCATGTAAGTATCTGGTGGAGGCCCCACTGTAGCATTTGGTGGGGGGAAGAAGGCTGGATTGAGGTGAAGGGCAGGTGGGATGGCCCCAGGGGGAGGTACAGCAAGATGAGGAGGTAATCGAGGAGGTGGGGGCATGAGATGCTGGTAGTGGATACCAGGAGGAGGAGGAGGGACCCCAAAGCTTGAGGAGAGAGGTGGTGGGGGTGGAATTGGTGGTGGAGGCAGACCCATCAGGGGAAGGGCTGAAGGAGGACGATTGAAGTAGGGCAGCACACTGGGGGGCTTATCCACACGAGCAGATGAGGGTACTAGGTTCTCAGAGGGTGTGGCCCGTCCATCAGCAGAATCACTAGAATCTCGGGAATGGGCCCGTGGAGGTATTCCTATGAAGCAAAACGGAACTAATGTTACTGCCCAGGCTTTATACAAACCCATAGGACCAGCTCATCCTGCAGGAGTTATCAGACACCATACAGAGGAAGCTGACTAAAGTGTCTGAGAAACAAGGTAAAATCATCTACTGCCTTTTCTTTGGCTTCAGAGAAGGTCAGAAGCAACTCAGTGAAGACATAAATCCAAAAAACAATATTGTCCTAAATCCTGTCAAAGAATGTTTTTCATCCACAACTCCAGAAGTACTTCAGAACACATTTAATTTATCCTTATATATGTCTTCTATTTTTAAATGTAGAAGGATCCTAACAGCCCACAAGAAAATGACAGTGTTCACTGATGTTCAGGTGAATTGCGGTTGACCTGAAACCCCGTATCTCCTTAAGAGTTCAGGATCTCTTTCCTTAGACTAATACTAGTTAACCTCTTCCTGCTGCACACTTAAATGTTCTCTTTGCCACAGGGCATTGAATAGGGAATTTAGGGGAAGAGAAGGAGTGGCAGGAACTGAATGGTACTTCTATTTACATACTAAAACGAGTAATCAGGGTGAGAAAGAGACACACATGAAGAGTACACAATTGGAGGTTAATTGAAAGGTAAGAGAAACTTGGGAGATAAGCCAACAAAAGATCTGCCCACAGAATGAGCTGATGGCACATAGGTGACAGTAAGGATGTTTAGCAAAAGCTTGCTACAAAACAAGTCTCAAATCTGGGGAACTCCCGCTACATTTCAATGGCCAAAATCCTCTACACCTCAGGGCAGCCTACTAGGAACACCATCACCTCATGGTGATGTGCACAATAGGAGCTCAGACCATGTTTTAAACAGCTGGAAGCATGGCTTCTGACTGTCAGGTCACTAGGCTAAAACTTGCTCCTCTCCAGTTTAATAGTCTAAGCCTGGTTAATGGGGACTCCAACAGAAGAACAGGATCACATGGGCTTTGTGGGGGTCTTGGAGATAGAAAGATGCCACTGGCATCAGGTGTGGAGGGAACGAGTGCTCCTTAAATTAGAACATGACAGTTAACCCCAATTCCTGAGTAAAGCCTAAGGTGGACTCAATTATGTTGACAACCACCTAGATTTTTCTATTACAGAACAATGCCAGTGCTGTCTTGTTCTTCATGTCTCAAACACATGGCAAATGGCTCTTTCTTTCTTTCTTTTTTTTTTCTTTGAGACAGAGTCTTGCTCTGTCGCCAGGCTGCAGTGGAATGGCACAATCTCGGCTCACTGTAATCTCCGCATCCTGGGTTCAAGCAATTCTCCTGCCTCAGTCTCCAGAGTAGCTGGGACTACAGGCGTATGCCACCACGCCCAGCTAATTTTTCTATTTTTTAGTAGAGACGGGGTTTCACCATGTTGGCCAGGATGGTCTTGATCTTTTGACCTCGTGATCCGCCCGCCTTGGCCTCCCAAAGTGCTGGGATTACAGGCGTGAGCCACCGTGCCCGGCCGCAAATGGCTCTTTCCTAGAGTTCTCTTAAGCTGAAGAACAAAAAGGTATTAGGCAAGTGTAATCTGACAGCTAAACACCTTCCTAGCTACTACCGTTTTCACATTTGCAAGGGTTCTATTTTTTATCTATGGCTACAAGTCCCAAAAGAGGCAACCATTTTTATGCGGAGGAAGTTCACCAGCTTTACTTAGTGAATTAACAAGAGTCTAGGTCCATCAACATGACAGAGCAGAAAAACAGCACTCAGTTACCACAATCTTTTCAGCAAAGAAAGGTAACATGAAAAGCAGCTGAGTAGAAGTAGGAATGTTACTCCCAATACAACTATAAAGTTACATACCTAAGGAAAGCCAGGGTTGAATTACAGAAAGACTCCAAAACAGAGGGGATCTGAAAATATGACTTGTCAAGGAAGAAAAGTGTGTCCTTTCTAACATGGAGCAGTAAGAGTTCACACCAAATCCATCCAGGCTGTCAATCTAGTTAAAAGAACAGCTGTTCCTATGCAAGAGTGAAGTGGCCTTATTTCTACCTGGAGGATACACCCAATCAATACAAGACACTATTTTGAGCCTGGATCCAAGCAGCGACAGAACACTGGTGATGAACTTTGCTGTTCCTTCCCTTACAGCAAAAGAAAATAAAGGTGGTTGGCTGTCTCAGGGACGGCCTTGCAAGGAAAATCCAAGGTCTGGTCCTCAGGTTCAGAAACTTGCTTCAGCTGGGGTGACTGGGCCCTAGGAGACTAATTCATGCTAACCAAACTCACAAGACACTGATTCATAAACCAGAACACCAATTTATTAATTTACAATGAGAAATATAACTGCCCAAGCAGACCGGAATACTTGTTGGCTGGTCGGCGCATTCTCTTCCCAGTAGGAGAGCCTAATTGGTAAACTAAATTAGCATCAGAAAGGGGCTTAGTGAGTACAGTCAGAATAAAGGGAGTAAGATGAATGTAAAGGAAACTGTCATCAAACTAAGGTAGTCTGATTTAACACTTTTTTTTTTGAGACAGAGTCTCACTCTGTTGCCCAGGCTGGAGGGCAGTGGTGCAATCTCGACTCACTGCAACCTCTACCTCCTGGGTTCAAGAGATTCTCCTGTCTCAGTCTCCCAAGTAGCTGGGATTACAGGCACATGCCACCATGTCCAGCTAATTTTTGTATTCTTAGTAGAGATGGGGTTTCACCATGTTGGACAGGCTGGTCTCAAACTCTTGACCTTATGATCTGCCAGCCTTGGGCTACCAAAGTGCTGGGATTATAGGCGTCAGCCACCGCACCTGGCCTGTAACTTTCTTTACTAATGGAATATACCTGCCAAGCAGACTAAACATTTGGTAGTCAAAAGAGCACCCTCTCCCCTGTACAATGCTAGAGAAATGTTGTTCAATTCTTATTCTCCAACGCTCCTTTTGGATGATTCCTTACAGTATCCTTCCAATGTACGTTTATGAAAAGATTAGAGCCACCTTTATATATCATAAGCTACATTTTAGGGTGGCTGCCTCTTGATAATTTATAGAGAAGCACGTCTTAAAAATCAAGCCCATTCACCATATGCTGATTTTTAGATAGAAACACAGAATTTAGGTGGATGGAACTTTAAACAGTATGTCACTAGTCCAGATGGGCAAACAGGCCCTAGGCAGTAAAGTGACTTGGCCAAGGTCACACAATGAGTTAGCGGTAGAACCAAACTACAACCTGAACCTACTTGACTTCTAGCACAGTGCTCTTTCTCCTACACAAACCTATTTTGGGGACTACTTGTTGACCATGACACCACTCAAAACCACCATCACCCTCCCCCAAAGTCATCTGCACTGTAGGATGAGCCTATACCACAGAAAACAAACCCACAAACATCCCCCCCTTCATACAGATGGTCTCCACGTACCCCCTCTTGGGACTCGGACACACTCACGTTTCCGAGCCTGTGCCTCAAACTGTGACAGGTTCTGCCGGGTGGCCGGCCTCACGTCCACTTTTTCTCCATTAAGAACTTTTCCTGGTAGGAGTTCCAACAATTTGTGGACAGAGTTTTCAGAGGCTACCACCACCTCAGCATACCTTAGGAAAGAAAAATTAAAAATGAATGAAATCTGTAGACAACCAAGAGAAGAAAAAAAGAAATTCTTTCACTTTTAGTAAAAAGTGGTAAAGCAAAGGACATCTTGCTAAATTAAACACACACACACACACACACAGCACTACTAACAACAAAGAGATAGCCTAAATCTTTATTTTTTTTCAAATTAAAAATCAGTATTCTTCGCCCCTTAATAGATGGATGTTCTATTACAATGCAGCTAGGTCCCTTTCTAAGGCAGTTTGCCAAAACCAAGGCAGTAAGCTGGGCCAGGGGTGGGAGGGATTAAAATCCAGGGCCAAAATATAGTGCAGATCTGTTATCCCAATGGTTACAAATTAAAAGGGGCTTCTCAAATCCAGACCTCACCCTTTGGACTGGCCATTTGCTCGATTCTCTGCAAATTTCAACTCCACCACATCATAGACTCCTATAGAGCGAATAACCTGGATCAGCTGCTGGTCTGTGGTCCACTGGGGCCGGCAAGATGGAAAAGGAAGAGATGTCAAGAGCTACCTCCCCCACCCCTCGCCCCGCCAATGTCCCAAACCCTGCCCCCAAACCTAGGATTCTAGTCACAACTAAGTCCCCCCAGAGGTAACTCAAAAGCCTGGAAATATTTCAATTAGTACAGATTTTTCTTATTGTCCTCACCCACACAGAGTTCCAAACCCACTCACCCCCAATCCCCATCTTTAGAGATTAAGAAGATTAAAACTTATTGTAACTTTGACTGCCATTTGAGCTGGCTGGTCATCAGTTCAAACACTGACTGCTAGCAACTTTTTAATTATAGATCAGACATGCTAGAGTTGACCATTGCCAGAACTTCCCCCATAGAAAATACATTTCCTCCACCACCAGCCCTAAACATCACAAAATAACTTGCAGAACAACAGTCACCACCTACCCCAAGTATACTAGAGTTATCAAGGTCTTTAATCCCCATCACCCACCATTATCACAGGACCATCTAATGACCACCAAGAGTTCAAGGTGTTCACTCTGAAATCTCGTCCCACAGATGACTCTGCTAGACATAAAGCCCCAGGGTCAGGGGCAGTAACAAGATGGCAGAAAAAGCAACTACCCACTTAATCATTGCTTTCTTCGGCACCAGTACGTCCTCAGGATAGTTCTCTTTCAGAGATCAATCCAACCTGATCCCAGGAAAAAGAAATCCAACCCCATCAGAGCACAAAACAGTGCAACAGTAGTTTCTGAAAATGCCATCACCTCCCAGTGCTCTCCCTCCAGCCCACCCATAAGCATTTTTGGTTACCCACACTCACCCAGGAGAAGCTGCCCACATAGACGGCAGCTCGTCTATTACGCAGGCCACTGTAGGTATACAGAATTGCAGGGGTCTTGTTGTTGGGCTTGGGAGATGGCTCCTGGCGAACAGGAGGAGGTGGCTCAGTGCTGCTGCTTCTGTCATCTGAAGGCTGTGAGGTGGCTGTCAGCACATCATCATACAGGTCAATCTGATCTGTATTGTTGAATTCTGGGTCCTAAGAGATGAGGGGTTGGCAAAGCTAGGTTTGCAAACTTCATTTTGTTCATTCTATTTCACTCTAGTTTATTAGAATCCGGTTAAATACTTGGTAAAACATGTATAAAACTTCCTTGTCCTACCGTAGAAAACAAGGTAAGAAAAACCTCCGGTTGAAAGTGTATCACTTAATTATGCTCATTTTCATCCCTCAAGATTCTGTTAACAGTCTGTAAAGTTTCTGGCTTTAGCCACTGGTAAGAATCAAAACGCAATGCGTGATTAAGCAAGCAAAGAAAGATTACGCAATGAGATGCATGGGCTGCTGTTATCAATAAGTCAGCTTCTAAAGACATCTAAAATATGCTGATGAAAACGTATTTTCAACATCTTATGCTATTTCCAAAATCAAGTGTTACATAAAAGTCACTATTCTATTTAATAACAAATTTATTTAGAAATAGAATGCAGAGGAAAAGCATAAAAGTGGGTACAAAAATGCAAAAAAGATCGGGAGTTACTGATTTAAATCCTTGATTGGTACACAATTTACCAAAGCTCTAAAGCTCATTGTATACAATCAATTATTCCATCAGAGAAATAAAAAAATAAATCAAAAGGAAAGGGAATAATAACAACAGGGGTTTTCCCCTACTAAGTTATATTTCTCAAATGACATGCAGACCCAATGCATTACCATGACACGTGTCTAGGAGACTTTTTAAGAACCTATATCATAACCTGTGTCACAGTAAGCATTTACAATATGAATATTATGGGAGATGTGCAAAATATACATTCTGCCTATGTGATATATTACTATATACCAAAACCCTTAAAACTACAACTAGTACTACTATATGGAACCTTAATGTTTAAGATTTTACAGAGAGGGTGCAGGGGCTCACACTTGTATCCCAGCAGTTTGGGATGTAGAGACAGATGGATTGCTTGGGCCCAGGAGTTTGAGACCAGTCTGGGCAACATGGTGAAATCCCACTTCCACAAGGAATACAAAAATTAGCCAGGCATGGTGGCACATGCCTATAGTTCCAGCTATTCAAGAGGCAGGAGAATCACTTGAGCCCAGGAGATTGAGGCTGCAGTGAGCCATGAGTGGACCACTGCATTCCAGCCTGGGCAACAGAGTGAGATCCTATAACCAAAAATAAATAAATAAATAAAGTGCTCAGGATTCTACAATATAATTATCTCAGAGAAATCTTAAGGATCAGATAACTATTTTATTTTCATAGAAGAATTAGACAAAACATTCAAACAATGTTTTTTTGTTTTTTTTTTTTTGAGATGGAGTTTCGCTCTTGTTACCCAGGCTGGAGTGCAATGGCACCATCTCGGCTCACCGCAACCTCCGCCTCCTGAGTAGCTGGGATTACAGGCACGCGCCACCGTGCCCAGCTAATTTTTTTGTATTTTTAGTAGAGACGGGGTTTCACCATGTTGACCAGGATGGTCTCAATCTCTTGACCTCGTGATCCACCCGCCTCGGCCTCCCAAAGTGCTGGGATTACAGGTGTGAGCCACCGTACCCGGCCTCAAACAATGTTAAAGATAATGCTGCCAAAATAACAGAAAGAGCAAGTAGTTCAGTGTTATAAGGATGCCATGGCAGTTTCCTACCATTGCTATTCTTTTAAAGAGGGAATAAAGGAAGCACCTAAGTTGGGTAACTTGTCTAGTACCTGAAGAAACAGTTTTTCCAAGACAACTAAAGACATGTGGCTCCCATAACTTTCTCCCTCCAATACCACAGCAAGAACTGCTAATTCTGAAGTGAGACTGAAGAAGACTTACTAAAAAATGTACTTTTAGACCTTTTGCAATTCTTATATTATAGGAACCTTTGGAAACAATCTTTTAGTTTCTAAATTAGGAAGAAAATGCACACTATGAGAATAACCTTGGGTTGTTCTGAAAGAGAAGGGGGAAGGATTCTACTTCCTGAAGCATATAAATAATTTCAAATATTACAAACAATCTAAGAAACCCACCAGCCGGGCTTAACCCTTGTAAAAATGTTAGAAAAAGAATAGCAAGAGAGAGTCAACTTTTAGGGGGCAACTTAAAAACAAGAAAAGGAATCAGTGAGGCAAATAAGCACAGGAAGCTTGTTTCATGTAGTCAAACCCATAAAAAGGATTGTGTATAAAAGGGTCAGCATGTAAAGAATGAGGAGAGAAGCTAAGACTGGAGAGGATAGGGTGGATAATAAATAAGGTGAGGTCAGCTGGGGCTAATAACTGGGCGAACATTTTGTGTGCAAGTAATCACCATAAAATATTTCATAGCTCTTATGTCTCACACCATCCCAACTCTAGACAAATCACTCTTTCATTCAGTTACCAGGTATGATGAGTTGCTCCTGTGGTTCATGGTAGAGAAAAGATTTACATAAGTTACTTGATCCTATCCAATGCTCGAATCCTTAAAAAGCACTACCTCACACCAAGATTCTTTCTTTCTTTCTTTCTTTCTTTCTTTTTTTTTGAGATAGAGTCTCACTTTGTCGACCAGTTTGGAGTGCAATGGTGTGATCTTGGCTCACTGCAGCCTCTACCACCTGGGTTCAAGTGATTTTCCTGTCTCAGCCTCCCTAGTAGCTGGCATTACAGGTGTGCATCAACACATCTGGCTAATTTTTTAATTTTTTTAGTAGAGACAGGGTTTCCCCATGTTGGCCAGGCTGGTCTCATACTCGGTGATCTGCCCACCACGGCCTCTCAGAGTGCTGGGATTACAGGCATGAGTCACTGTGCCCAGCCTTCATTTTTTTAAATCCAGGATTTTCAAATGAAACTTAAAGGGAATAAGGAAATACATCATCTTAGATAATCAAATGGAAACAAACTGAGATCCCTTTCCATGCAATATCTGTAATTTGGATGTATATGTCTAATAGTTGTAATATAAAAATTATCACCAAAAACTAAGTAGTGGACTAACATGCAGATTTTGACAGCTCAGAGACCAAATGCATTACCAGGAAACCCTTCATACTATAAGCTTAGGCAACCAATTTACTCTTTTAAGATCCCTTAAAGAATAGAACAGTCTAGATCTAGGAGGATCTTGGTATGGCTAACACTTTCAGAAACAAAAGGATTCAATGAATACAAAATTATCACAAGATTTAAATGGTCTCTGCAGGCCACAGAGCCACAGTTCAAAAAAGCTAGTGGGAACTGCACAGGGCAAGTCTGTTGAGGGTTCTACCGAATAAACAAGGTATCAAATTGTTTGTATTTCAATCCCCTATTATCATTCATTTTACTTGTTCAGCTAGCAAAACAGAAACACAGATAAGGGCCTGAGATTTTGCTGATGATTTATGCAGTAATAAAGTAAAACCAAATTCTACAAATTAAGAGAAAAGTACATTGTACATGCACTGATGTTTAAAGTTTCATTCCAGGGAGATTAAACATGAAATATATATTTAATATTGAATGACTATCTCAAAGAATTTTGTGTTCAACAGCACAGAAAGAACTGTGACTGTCTCATGAAACTTCTTGCTTCTCTGTAAACAAGAGAGAACATGTGTGATTTTCAATTTAAATAAGATCTTCTCCACTTGTCTGCTCAAAGTTCCTACCTGCCACCCTCTTCTTCCTGATATCCCACTGAGGGAAGTAACTAGCCGAGGATTTATTTTTCTCAGATATATGAGCAACCAACTTGATATCATTGTTTCTTTTCTTTTATTATTATTATTATTATTATTTTTTATAAGATGGGGTTTCACCATGATGGCCAGGCTGGTCTTGAACTCCTGACCTCAGGTGATTCACCCACCTCGGCCTCCCAAAGTGCTAGGATTACAGGCGTGAGCCACTGCGCCTAGCCTCTTTTATTTATTTCCTAAAATTTATTAATAAATTTTTCTTAAAAATTTATTTATTTTTGAGACGGAGTCTCGCTCTGTCGCCCAGGCTGTAGTGCAGTGGTGTGATCTCAGCTCACTGCAACCTCCGCCTCCTGGGTTCAAGCGATTCTCCTGTCTCAGCCTCCCAAGTAGCTGGGATTACAGGAGCATGCCACCACACCTGGTTAAGTTTTGTATTTTTACTAGAGACGGGGTTTCATCGTATTGGTCAGGCTGGTCTCAAACTTCTGACCTCAGGTGATTCACCCGCTTTGGCCTCCCAAAGTGTTGGGATTAGCCCATTGTTTAATTGTAACCAAGGTTTAATAAAAAATTACGACTTTATAATGACCATTTCCACAGTTCTCGCTTCACATCCTCCTTGCCCTTCACCGGACTCTGCATTGTGATTGTCCACCACCTCTACCCACCACAGGGTGGAATCTGTTCCGAGTACAGGGATGTACTTTTTTTTCCCCCTTTTACCTCACTAGTCCTGGCAAAGTGCTTAGCAAACACAATTAGCTCAATAAATACTTGTTGATGGGAGGAAAGAAGAGAACTGGGCGCACTGTGTAAAGCCTGTCTCAGTATCAGAAGACAAACTCCCAGCAGAGCAACCACTCTCAGTCATCTTTCCAGAGTTCTTCTCCCTGGCCCAAGAGAGCCAGTGTGAATCCCAGGACTCCCAATGTGACAGAAATAAAGTAGCTCTGGCAAAAAAGGTTTTTGCAGCAAATGCTCTACAAGATCAGGGAGTAAGCACCAAAGGGTTCCGTCTAGGAAAAATATTAATTTTCCTTGGGGAGCAAAGTACACATGAAGGGCTTCTTGTGCACGGGCCAGCTTGGGGCATATCAGTAACATTCTTAAAACATTCTAAAACACAATTGAGACCGCTGTCTCTATTTGTTTTTTGAAGGTAGTAAAAGTCTGATTCAAAGGAATATGGAAAAACTCAGGAAAACAATGGTTTTGTAACTAAATTAACATATGGTACTTTTCTCTTTCATCCATAATTATTAGACTTAATGAAAAAATTTTTTTTGCTGGGCGTTGTGGCTCACACCTGCAATCCCAGCACTTTGGGAGGCTGAGGGGGGCAGATCACAAGGTCAGGCATTCAAGACCAGCCCAGCCAACATGGTGAAACCCCGACTCTACTAAAAATACAAAAATTAGCCAGGTGTGGTGGTGCACGCCTGTAAGCTCAGCTACTCAGGAGGCTGAGGCAGGAAAATCGCTTGAACCCGGGAGGCAGAGGTTGCAATGAGCCAAGATCCAGCCACTGAACTCCAGCCTGGATGACAGAGCGAGACTCCATCTCAAAAAAAAAATAAATTCATGTATTTAAGACAATCAGCAGCTATATTTAAAGGACTTCACGGTTTACCAGAGAAGAGACAAGAAACCTGTCATTAAAAAGTATAATTGGTGAAGCTGTATAATGGGTACAAGGTCATTACACTATTCTACTTTTCTGTATGGCTTATAAATTTCCTTGTTACAAATCCATAATGCACCAAAAAATAGATTTTAACGTAAAGTTATGCCAGGTGAAAAATAAATGGCACAAATCCACCTCTTCTGTTGCCTCATATCAAAGTCAGGGTCCAACCAGGTAACTTTCCTTTTCTAGCCCATTCATCACATGCTTTTGCCAGGTCCCTATGTATATCCACTGGAAGATGCCAATGGGAAGAGCCAGCTTACTTAGGTAGAATAGTGCTGAAAATAACCCAGGCAAGATATTAGTAAGTTTTAAATAGAAACTTTGGAACATTCTTGAGAATTGACCTCAAGATTGAAAAACTGAACCGTATGGAAGATTTTTTTGTTTGGTTTTTAAGAGTCAGGGTCTTGCTGTTGCCCAGGACAGAGTGCAGTGGCCCAATCATGGCTCACTGCAGCCTTGAACTTCTGGGCTCAGGGAGTACCTCCTGTCTCTCTCCAGAGTAGATGAGACTACAGGCACAAGCCATCACAGCTGGTTGCTTTTTTCTTTTCTTTTCTTTTTTTCTTTTTTTTTTTTTTACATTTTTGTAGAGACTGGGTTTTGCTATGTTGCCCAGGCTGGTACTGAATTCCTGGCTTTAAGCAATCTTCCCACCTAGCCTCTGGAGCAGCTGATATTACAATCAAGAGCCATCATGCCCAGCTCTAGATAAATTTTTGTATAATGTTCCCAGGTACAATAAAAACAAATCCAACTAAGGGTATGTGCGTGGATTTGTCTCTGTCTTTTAACTGGTTTGTCTAATGTCTTTACCCTTTTATTCAATCTAGAAAGACTAAAGTTAATCAGTAAAATTATACCAAAATGCCTGTGGACAGCTCATGACTGGAGTCTATCTACTTATAAAAGGAAGTAAAACTTAATTGGAATGGAGTTGAAACTAAATGTTAAAGCTATCTTTTCTACTTTGCACTGTCATGGTGGAGGGGACTACACTTCTCCAGCTGCAGTTTGAGAATGTAAAGGAACAGATATCAACACTATCCTCATGAATACTATAGCAAATGTACTTTTGATTTTTAAGTGTGGTTAGTCTGACATCCAACTTTGGCTTCCTGGGGAGTAAATTCCACAGGTTGATTCACTATTCTATTACAGGTTTTTATTTGCGCTTAAATCAAAGCCTTTAAAATTAAGCCTGGAGCCTCAAATTAACATAAAGCGGAACGGTGAGTAGTCTTTAAAGTTTCTGCAGGAGAAAAATTTTAGACCGGATAGACGCGTGTTCAATCCTAGGGCTCGTACAGCTTGAAACCACTGCAAGTTTGCTGAAAATGATTCCTCAGATGATCAAGGAAAATCCCAAAGGTCCAGATGACCCCTCACCTGGTTGAACTCCTCGTCTGCATATATATCAATCAAGTCCACTCCTTCTGACATGGCTCCGGAAGGAAGATCGCGAGCCCGGAGGATGGACAAAGTAAGGAAGATGCCACTGCGGGATTCGGAAAAATGCAAGAATGAGAAGGCATGAGGGTCCTAAGCTGGGAGGAGGGCAATGGTTGCTAACCTCGCGTCTCCAGAGACGCAGCATCCCGGCGGCCCCAGCTCGGCCCCACCCGCTCCGCCCCGCCCCCGGCCTCGCGCCGCCCCCCGCTCTCCCAGGCCGCCGGGGGTCGCTGCCCATCACCCTCGGGCCCGACCCGGGTAGCGCCGCGTCGGCGCCGCAGCTGCCTATGGCGCGATGGAAAAGTCCCACCCGCGGCTCCTAGGGACCCAAGGACCGCGTTGCGAAGAATGATCGCGGCGAAGCCCACAGCCCCTGTCCGCCGCACCTGCCTAGGCCCCAAGGCGGCTCCGGCCAGGGCCCCTGGGGGTCGGGCAGCTCTAGCTGCCTCTGCTCCCCACCCAGGCCTACTCTTCGCCCCCAGCTAGGCCCGCCCCGCTCCCTCCCCACAAACCCGGCCCGGTGCTCTCTGCCCCCTCCCTCAAAGGCTCACGCCTCCCTCCGCCCACCGACTCCGGCCGTCCCATCTCAACCGACCCCCTCCCCGCCTCAGCGCCGATCCCGACCCCTCTTCCGGCCCAACCTGCCCCCGGCCGCGCGCCCCCGTTACCGGGAATATGGCGGCGGCGGCGGCGAGTCCGGACTAGGCCCGAAGCGCGCGAACCGCTCTCCGCCCCAGGTCCCGCCCCCCCGCCGCTGGCGTCACACGCACCGCCACTTCCGGCATACGTAGGGACGCAACTTCCGGCTCAGGTCCTCCCTGGCTACCGTAGTCGGCTGGCTGTTCGGCTGGGAGTTCCCGGAAGTGTCCGAGCAGCGGGTTTCCGATGCTGGTGGGGAAAATGGCGGTGGCTACAGCGTTCTCTACTTCGACGCGGGTGAGGGGAAAGTTCTAGTGTCCGGGGCGGGCGGCAGTGGGGACTGCGTTTTGTCTTCCTCTGTGGTCTCTACTGTGGAAAGCGTCCAACTGCCCGATAGCCCAGGGCAAGGACAGGCCCAGGTTGAGGCCGATCCTGCAGCTCAGGAAAAAAGGTCACTTCCATTCTTTGGTGAGCCTACTGTGTGACGGTCTGGTATATCTGGTTAAACGATCAGTCATCTTCCAAGACCCAATTCACCTCTCAACTACGTCCCAGGCGGGGTTAGCCCAGCTTCTCTGGGCGCCCCTTCTCCCCCTTCTTTAGTCTTTAATGCCTTTCGTGGTTTCACATAGTATCTTGAGCTCTTTTTGTTTTGTTTATAACTGACATATAATAATTGTACATGTTTGTGGGGGGTACAGTATCGTATTTTAATACATATGTTCCTTGTATAACGATCAGATCAGGGTAGTTAGCATGTCCAATGTCCATCACCTCAAACGTTTATCATTTCTTTGTGGTGATAACTTTCAAGATCTTTCTCTAGCCATCTTGACATATACAGAACAATGTTATTAGTGTAGTCACTCTACTGTGTAATAGAACACTAGAATTTATTGTTCTTTTTTTTTTTCTATTTTGAGACGGAGTCTCTCCCTGTCACCTAGGCTGGAGTGCAGTGGCGTGATCTCGGCTCACTGCAACCTCTGCCTCCCAGGTGCAAGCAATTCTCCTGTTTCAGCCTCCCAAGTAGCTGGGACTACAGGTGCGTGCCACCATGCTTGGCAAATTTTTGTATTTTTAGTAGAGATAGGGTTTCACCCTATTGGCCAGGCTGGTCTCAAACTCCTGACCTCGTCTCGAACTCCTGATCTGCCTGCTTCTGCCTCCTCAAGTGCTGGGATTACAGGAGTGAGCCACTGTGCCTGGCCTAGAACTTATTCTTTTTTTTCCCCTAGCCTTCTGTTATAAAGTAACTAACTTTGCCTCTGTCTTCCTCTCCTAACTCCATCCTTATCTTTATTATTTTTTTTTTCCTATAGAACCAGGAACTCGATCTTTATTCCTTTTTGGTGTAGGTGTTTACACTGTAAACTTCCTTCTTAGTACTGCTTTTGTCGCATCTCATAATTTTGTATATGTTGGGTTTTAGTTTTTGTCTCAGGATATTTTTTGTTTGTTTTTTGTTGTTTTTCTTTTTCTGTAGAGACAGAGTCTCACTATGTTGCCCAGGCTGTTCTCGAACTCCTGGCTTGAAGTGATCCTCCCGCCTCAGCTTCCCAAAAGGTGCTGGGATTACTGGCATAAGCCACCATTCCTGGCGTGTCTCAAGATATTTTCTAATTTTCCTTTTGATGTCTTTTTTGACTCATTGATCCTTCAAGAGTGTGTTGTTTAATTTCCACTTATTTGTGGATTTACCAGCTTTTTTTCTGTTGATTTTCAGGTTTTAATAAAATATGTCTCTTGTACAGCATATAGTTGAATTTAAAAAAAAAAAAATTCAGTCAGTCTCTTCGTGTCTTTTGACTGGGGAGTTTAATCCATTTATACGTAAAGTAAATAGTGGCTGAGGTGGGTGGATCATGTGAGTCCCGGAGCTTGAGACCAGTCTGGGCAACATGGCAAAACCCCTTCTCTACTAAAAAAAATTAGTGTGGTGTGGTAGTGCACACCTGTAGTCCCAGCTACTTGGGAGGCTGAGGTGGGAAGATCACCTGAGCCTGGGAAGTTAAGGCTGCAGTGTGCCTTGATTTTGCCACTGCACTCCAGCCTGGGCATCAGGAGTGAGACCTGGTCTCAAAAAATAAAATAAAATAGGGAAGTACAATCATCCCTTTGTATCCATGGGATGACTGTTGTAGGACCCGCTGTGAATATCAAAATCTGTAGATGCTCAATCTCTTACATAAAATGGCATAATATTTGCATATAACCTACACACATCCTTCCATATACTTTAAATTATTTTTAGATTACTTATAATACCTAATACAATGTCAAGGCTATGTAAATACTTGTTGTACTATATCTTAATTGTTTTTTAATTGTTGCATTATTTGTTTGTTTTTGTTTGTTTGAGACGGAGTCTTGCTCTGTCGTCCAGGCTGGAGTGCAGTGGTGTGATCTTGGCTCACTGCAACCTCTGTCTCCTGGGTTCAAGCAATTCTTCTGCCTCAGCCTTCCCAATAGCTGGGACTACAGTTGTGTGCCACCACACCTGGTTAATTTTTGTATTTGTAGTAGAGATGGGGTTTCACCATCTTGGCCAGGGTGGTCTCGAACACTTGACCTCGTGGTCTGCCTGCCTCAGCCTCTCAAAGTGCTGGGATTAACAAGTGTGAGCCATTGCAACAGGCCCATGAGCTTTATATTTTCATATGATTTTCTTCTGCTGTCTAGCATCTTTTCTACTTGAAGGACTCTTTTTAGCATTTCTTGTGAGGCAGGTCTAGCGGTGATGAACTCCCTACCTTTTATCCGGCAAAATCTTTTCTCAAGATATTTTTAAAGGACAGCTTTGCCAGATACAGTATATTGGTTGGCATTTTTTTTTTCTTTCAGCATCTTAAATAATATTATTATCCCACTCTTAGCAAAGTTTCTGTTGAGAAATCTGATAGTGTTTTGGAGGCTGCCTCATATGTGATGAGTTGCTTTTTCTCTTGCTGCTTCCAAAATTTTGTCTTTGACTTTTGACAGTTTGTTTTTGGAAAGAGGATATAAACATGAGCCAGAGAAGCATAAAATTATTTTTTATGAATGTTTTTTCGTGTCTTGGAAACCTTTATTCTTAGAGTTTTGGGGGTTTTGTTATTTGTTGTTGTTGTTGTTGCTCTATCTAGGCTGCATTTTTTGTTTGTTTGTTTGTTTGAGATGGAGTCTCAGTCTGTTGCCCAGACTGGAGTGCAGTGGCCCGATCTCAGCTCGTTGCAACCTCTGTCTACCGGGTTCAAGTGAGTCTCGCCTCAGCTTCATGAGTAGCTGGGACTATAGGACACCATGCCCGGCTAATCTTAGTATTTTTAGTAGAGACAGGGTTTCACTATGTTGGCCGGGCTGGTCTTGAACTCCTGGCCTCGCGTGATCTGCCCACTTCGGTCTCCCAAAGTGCTGGGATTACAGGCCTCACTGGCTATTTTTTTTTTTTTTTAAATAATTATAGAGCTATTCATGGCTGCAAAGACAAGTACATTCTAATACAAATTTCCAGTGATAATTTCTTTAACGCAGCTTATACCAGTGTCACACAATTCCCTGGAGCTATGTGACACCATTGTTTCTTTTATGGAATGCTGCCTTGATACTAACAGAAAAAATGGGTGAAATTTGGCTAAAATGTTCAGAGATCCCAATTATTAGAAAGTTTCCTTGTACTGATGATGATAGTCCTCCCTGTCTGCATTCATTTCTGTAGAAATTAGTCAACCATGTTATTTTATTACAGAAAGTAGGAATCCCTGCTTTCAGTCTGCATCAGAATCTCTTAGAGGGTTGTTAAAAATGGATTTGCCAGGGCCCAATCCTAGAGATTCTGATCCGGAATGTTTATGGTGGGGCTTGGGAGTCTGAATTTTCATTGCATGCTATATTAGTTTACTAGGGCTGCTATAAATTGTGTGATTTCAACAACAGAAATTAGTTTTCTCATAATCCTGGAGGCTAGAAGTTCAAGAGCAAGGTGCTGGCAGTTTTGGTTTCTTTCGAGGCCTCACTCCTTGGCTTGCAGATGTCCACCTTTTGGCTGTGTCCTCACATTTCTCTGTGCATGCACATCCCTGGTGTCTCTTCTGACTTTTTAAAGAGATAGGGTCTTGCCTTGTTGCTCAGGCTGTACTTTAACTCTTGGGTTCAAGCAATCCTCCCACTTCGGCCTCCCAAGTAGCTGGGACTACAGGCACATGCCTGGGACTACAGGCCCAGCTTTTTCTGAGTTTTGACAGTTTGATTAAAATACGTCTGAATGTAGACTTCTTTGGGTTCATGCTAATTGAGATCTGTTGGGCTTGAATCTGGATGTCCACTTCTTTCTCCAACTTTGGGGGTTTTCAGCCATTATGTCTTTTTTTTGAGACAGAGTCTCACTCTGTTGCCAAGGCAGGAGTGCGGTGGCACAATCTCAGCTCACTACAACCTCTGCCTCCTGGGTTCAAGCAATTCTCCCACCTCAGCCTCCCCAGTAGCTGGAATTACAGGCATGTGCCACCACACCTGGATACTTTTTGTATTTTTAGTAGAGACAGGGTTTTCGCATGGTTTTTCAAGACCACCAAGCCTGGCTGGTCTTGAACTCCTGACTTCAGGTGATCTACCCACCTCAGCCTCCCAAAGTGCTGGGACTATAGGCATGAGCCACTGAGCCTGGCCAATTATATCTTCTAATAAGCTTTCTCCCCCTGTCTTTCTCCTATGGGACTCTCATAATACCTATATTGATCTCCTTGATGTAGTCCCATAAGTCCCTAAGACTTTCTTCATTCTTTTCCATTTTTTCTTTTTTAAATCCTGACTAATTTCATATGACCTGTCTTTGAGTTTGCTGACTCTTTCTGCTGCTTGATCAGGTCTACTATTGATCTCCTCTAGTGAATTTATGTATTTTAATTTTTATATTATTTTTATTTATTTATTTATTTTTTTAATTCAGTCTCCATAGAGACTGTCAGAAATTGCCAATGCCGACTATATTTCAAGTTGTCATGGTGGGGTATTGGGAAAAGTTTTCAATTAGCAATAATCGCGCCTCAGATAAACATTGGCTACGATACTGCCACTGCGCAAAGCTTATTATTTTTATTTTTTAGAGACAGGGTCTCACTATGTTGCCCAGGCTGGTTCTCCAACTCCCGAGCTCAAGTGATCTTCCAGCCTCAGCCTCCCAGAGTGCTGGGATTACCTACGTGAGTCATCCTTGTCTGGCTTTCTCTAGTGAATTTTTCAATTCATTTACTATATTCTTTAGCTCCAAAATTTTCATTTGGTTATTTTTTAATGTTTTCTGTCTTTTTATTGATAGTCTCATTTTGTTCAAGCATCACTGTCCCGAGCTCATTGAACATTTTTATTATGGCAGGTTTGAATTCTTTATCAGGTGATTTATATACTTCTGTTTCTTTAAGGTTGGTTTCTGGAGATTTATTTCGTTCCTTTAATTGGACCACGTTTCCCTGTTTATTCATGTACTTGGTAACTTGTACCGGTGATTTCTGCATTTGAAAAATCATCTGTCTCTCCCAGTTTTTATGGTCTATCTTTGTACTTTGTGATTGGCCTTCACGAGTCAGCATGGATAGAGATTCTGAGGGCCTCTCAATCCTTTCCTGAGGATATGTCTTTTCTGGATTTGTGGGTGTGAATTCCCAATTAGAGGGATTTGCTGGTTTCTTTTTTCAGGCGCTCGTAATCTCTTGCTCCCTCTAGTGTCTGCCTATGATACTGCAGTTTTTCTGGAGCTGATGCAAGTCTCCCAGATAGCTTATTCAGTGGCCCCCAGACTTTTACTAGAGTATGCCATGTCCCATCAGTATCCCAAGCTAGGCAAGATAGAAGACAGTCCCTCAGGTAGCTCCCCCAAAAGACAGAATGTTAGATGCACACTCCACCCCCCCACCAACCCTGGGAGAGGCCACTGGACTATATTGACCTTTCTCTACTGTTTCAGGGATCCTCTGGATCAGCAGCAAGCCACCCAGCTGTTTTGTTCTAAATGTCCCCCAGGCATCCAGAGTATGCTGTATCCTGTCAAGTGCTTAGAGACAGAAACCAGTCCCCCACAGAGCCCCTGAAAAGTTAGACTGTTGGATGCACCTTGCACCTCTTTCCCTCCCTAGGGAGAAGCTGGGAGGTGGGAGTTTGCTCCTGGTTGTTCTGCACTGAGCCAAGGATGAGTGATGAGTGAGTGCCTGCTTGCCAGTCTAAACTGTCACCTTTGTTATCCGTGGTCCTCAACCTGCTGCCCTTTTCTGTCAGTACTTAAATTCAAACAAAACAAAAACCTGATCCCCCCAAAAGTCCAAACATTATACATACTTTTCAGTCTTCTCTTACTGTCTCAGGTAGAACCTAGGAGCTGGGGATTATCTCATGATCATGATTGGGCAGGGAGGGGGAGAGACTATGGCAAATGAGTGCTACAGATTTTTCTGCTGGGTTTGATGCAGCTGGTTTTGTCCTCACCTGGGGTACAGGAACCTCTTACTGGTTTCTGGATTTCTCACGGGGAATTGGTTTGTTGCTGTTGGTTCAGTATCTCCACCAGGGAGGAGGAGCTGGGGCTTCCTCGTCCATCATCTTTACCTCTTGCTGAGGTCACCACCTTCACATCATGTCTTGATAGTTTATCCCCTTCTCTGGATTGGGAGCCTTTGAGGGATTAGGGGTCATGCTGTCTCTGTGTGCTCAGGATTTGACACAGGTGAATGACTAGAGTATAAACCATACTGTAAGAATTGTAAGAGGGTGCAAAGGAAGGAAAAATTATTTCTGCTGGGATAGTTTCTGGAAAGGCACTGGTTAGGGACACATTTGCAGTCAGGACTGGGTTTTAATTCTGATTGCTGTTACTGTTTGGGTGATTTGGGGTGAGTTAGTGAACCTCCCTGAGCCTCTGTTTCCTTGGGTGTAAAGTGGGAACAGTATCAGCATAACTTCTTTTCTTTTTTGGGGAGGGACAGGTCTCACTCTGTTGCCCAGCTGGAATGCAGTGGTACGATCACAGCTCACTGCAGCTTCGACCTTCCTGGACTCAGGTGATCTTCCCACTTCAGCATCCTGAGTACCTGGGACTACAGGCACCATGGTGGGACTACTCCACAATGCCTGGCTAATTTTTGTATTTTTTATAGAGATAGGGTCTCACTGCGTTGCCCAGGCTGGTCTCGAATTCCTGAACTCAAGTGATCCTCCTGCCTCAGCCTCCTAAAGTGCTGGGATTACAGGTGTGAGCTACCATGCCTGGCCAGCAGCATAATTTCCTAATGACTAAATGTGATTGAATACATTCAGCACCCAGTATGCATTGAGTAAATGATACTGTTGATAGTCATCATTACTATAAAGATGTTTGTGGTTTGTTCTTTTCAGATGCTTGTCCTGTCAAGGCACAGCCTGTTGTCTCCTTTGCTCAGTGGGACATCATTCAAACGCTTCTACAGAGGTGACAGCCCAACAGATTCCCAAAAGGACATGATTGAAATCCCTTTGCCTCCATGGCAGGAGAGAAGTGATGAATCCATAGAAACCAAAAGAGCCCGCCTGCTCTATGAGAGCAGAAAGAGGGGAATGTTGGAAAACTGCATTCTCCTTAGGTATGAGACTAGGAGTTTTTTGTTTTTTTGTTTTTTTTTTTAAATTCAGGCAGCCTCCTGAGCCAGAGTAGGTTCAGAGAGACTCCTAGGAATAGGAGTCTTGGTGTCACTTCTCTTTGATTAGACACAGCCTTTTCAACCTCTTTTTCTTTTTTCTTTCTTGTTTTTAGTCTTTTTGCTAAAGAACATCTGCAGCACATGACAGAGAAGCAGCTGAACCTCTATGACCGCCTGATTAATGAGCCTAGTAATGACTGGGATATTTACTACTGGGCCACAGGTACTGGGCATGATAAGCAGCATAATGTGAAAACAGTTTAGGCTGATTTGAGTCTAGAATTGTATCCTAGATAATTTTTTCTTTTTCTTTTTCTATTTTTTTTGAGATAGAGTTTCACTCTTGTTGGTCAGGCTGGAGTGCAATGGCACGATCTTGGCTCACCGCAATCTCTGCCTCTTGGCTTTAAGCAATTCTCCTGCCTCAGCCTCCCGAGTAGCTGGGATTACAGGTGTGTGCCACCACACCTGGCTAATTTTGCGTTTTTAGTAGAGACAGGCTTTCTCCATCTTGGTCAGGCTGGTCTCGAACTCCCGACCTCAGGTGATCCACCCACCTCAGCTTCCCAAAGTGTTGAGATTACAGGCATCAGCCACCGCACCCAGCTTGTAATTTTTTTCTTGTATTCATGAATTAAGCACTCAACCCAAACACTTCAAATTTTTGTTAAGTGTACAAAATTTGTTTTATCAGTTAAGGTTCTTTATCTGCAAGACAGAGTAGAAACTTCTGTCTCACTTAAGCAAAAAGGAATTTAGTAGAAGGGTATATGAAATTCACAGTATCAAAGGTTGAAGAAGAACCAGGCTGGGAATGGAGTGGAACCAGACAACTAAGTCTGCATAGCCAGAGCTCCTCAGTAGTTTCATTCTGGCCAAGCGTGGTGGCTCAGCTCATGCCTATAATCTGAGCACTTTGGGAGGCTGAGGTGGATGGATCACTTGAGGTTAGAAGCTTGAGACCAGCCTGGCCAACACAGTGAAACCCCATCTCTACAAAAAGAAAAACTAGCCAGGCATGGTGGTGGTCACCTGCAGTCCCAGCTACTCAGGAGGCTAAGGCAGGAGAATTACTTGAGACTCAGAGAGAGTTTGCAATAAGCCAAGATCGCACCACTGCACTCCAGCCTGGGCAACAGAGTAAGACTACATTTCAAAAAAAAAAAAAAAAAAATTCATTGGGGCGCTGCCTTTATGAAGAATGATTTCTAATCATATATAGTTAGGATTAACTTTGGCTATGAGTAAAAATCCAAAACAATAATGGCTTAAACAAGGGTTCATGAGAAGTCCAGAGGAAGGCATACTCCAGAGCTCATAGAGGCTTCAAAAAGTCATGGGGCCAGGTTCCTCCTGACTTGCTGCTCTTTTATCCTAGCATGTGTTATCCACTCCATGATCCAGGATAGCTGCTGGAGCTGTCCTGTTCATACTTCAGCCAGGAAAAAAGTGTGTGGAAGTGCATACTCCTTCTTCATAGATCCCTCTCAGGAAATTATGTATCATTCTTCCAGTTATTTTCTACTGGCCACAGCTTAGTTACATGGCTACATCCAGCCATAAGGAAAAATAATATAGTCCATTCCATCTGCCCAGCTATCTTATAGATTCTGTTATCAACGAAAATTGGATATTAAGGGATGTGTCATTCATTTCTGCCACATTCTGGGTCTCCTCTTTTTATGTCTCCACTTAGTATTTGTATCAGAAAGGAGCAGCCATTGTCTGTGGGTTCCAGGTATGAAGAGAGAAGACAGCGTCTGGAGGCTTATACAATCACTGAAAAGCTGACAAAGTCCAAATATTTACTTTCCAACCCTTTACAGAACAAGTTTGCCCCAACTTAGCATAATGCATTTGAGATTCATATCCCTGTTGTTGCTTGTATCAATAGTTCATTATTTTGTGGTGGTAATATTCCATCGTGTGGGTGTACCACAGTCTGTTCGCCTGTTGACCAATTGAGGGACATTACGATTGTTTCCAGCTTTAGGTGATTATGAGTGAAGCCCCTGTAAACATATGCATACAGGATTTGTGAACATTGGTTTTAATTTTTCTTCAGTGAATCCTCAGGAGAAGGATTTACTAGGTCATGTGGTAAGTGTATATGTTTAACTATAATAATGCTAAGCGTGGTAGCTCATGCCTGTAATCTCAGCACTTTGGGAGGCTGAGGCAGGTGGATCACTTGCAGCCAGGAGTTCAAGACCAGCCTGGTCAGCATGGCAAAACCTCGTCTCTACTAAAAACACAAAAACTAGCTGTGCCCAGCTACTTTGGAGGCTGAGGTAAGAGAATCGCTTGAATCCGGGAGGTGGAGGTTGCAATGAGCCAAGATCACACCGCTGCACTCCAGCCTGGGCGACAGAGTGAGACTTTCTCAAAAAAAACAAATAAATATGGCGAGATGTGGTGGCTCACGCCTGTAATCCCAACACTTTGGAAGGCCGAGGCGTGTAGACTACTAGGTCAGGAGATCAAGACCATCCTGGCTAACATGGTGAAACCCTGTCTCTACGAAAAATACAAAAAATTAGCTGGGCATGATGGCAAGCGCCTGTAGTCCCAGCTACTCGGGTGGCTGAGTCAGGAGAATCGCTTGAACCTGGGAGGCAGAGGTTGCAGTGAGCCAAGATTGTGCCACTGCACTCCAGCCTAGGCAGCAGAACGAGACTCCATCTCAAAATAATAATAATAAAATTTAAAAAATAAATAGAACTTTTAATAAGGTTTTCCTGTAATAGGTAACTATCTAAAGTTTTTTTCTATAATGGAAATATAGATAGTAAATACAGATAGTGAATATTTTAGGCTTTGTAGGCCATACAATCTCTCTTAATCACTCACCTCTGCCTTTGTAGCATGAAAGCAGCCACAGACAACAGACAAATGAGTGTGATTGTGTTCTAATAAAACCTTATTTGTGGACACTGGAATTTGAATTTCATATTGTTTTCACTGGTCACGGAATATGCTTTTGATTTTTTTTCCCCCCAGCCATTAAAAAAATCATTCTTGACTAGATGCAGTGGCTCACACCTGCAATTCCAGCACTTTGGGAGGCTAGGCGGAGGATCTCCTGAGGCCAAGAGTTTGGGACCAGCCTGGACAACGTAGACCCCCTGTCTCCAAAAATAAAAATAAATTAGCTGGGCTTGGTGGTGCACGCTGTATTCCCAGCTACGTGGAGAATCACTTGAGCCCAGGAGTTCAGAGACTACAGTGAGCTATGATCACGCCACTGCCTTCCAGCCTGGGCAAGAGTGAGACCCCATCTCTAAAAATCATTCTTAGCTCACAGGGCAAAACTTACAGGGACAAATCAGTGATTGCCGGGGAGCTGAACGTAAAGGGAGGAGTTGGTGTTCCACATCTTTAACAGCACTTTGTATTGTCAGGGTTTTTTGTTTCTAGCCATTCCAAGAAGTATATATTGGTACATCACTATAGTTTTAATTGGCATGTCCCTAATGACTAATAATATTGAGGGTCTTTTCAAGGGCTTATCAGTCCTTTATGTCTATTTGGTGATGTGTCTCTTCAAATTCCGCTCCCACCCCCGCCTCCCTTTTTATTTTGAGACAGGATCTCACTCTGTCACCCAGGCTGGAGTGCAGTGGTGCAATCATGGCTCAATGCAGGCTCCACTTCCTGGGCTCAAGCAATACTTCCACCTCAGCCCCCAGAGTAGCTGGGACTACAGGCCTGTGCCACCATGCCCACCTAATTTTTTTTTTTTTGTATTTTTTTATGGAAATGAGGTTTTGCCATGTTGCCCAGGCTGGTCTCAAACTCCTAAGCTCGAATGATCCACCTGCCTCAGCCTCCCGAAGTGCTGGGATTACAGGTGTGAGCCATCATGTCTGGCCAGAGTTTCCATTTTGAATGATACTTTCACTGGATATGGAATTCGAGGGTCACAATGTTTTTTCTTCCTTTAAATAGACACACTTCTACCATCAGCTCTTAGTGTATGAGATTGGGTAGTCAGGAGTTCTGCTGGGTTTGGGCTTTAGATTTGCTGTGATTATTTTCAGTGCGTCACCAGCTTCATATTTCCTTTGATGTTACTGTGTGCTGTTTTCTGATTTCCATAGTTTGTGACAAGAGGTCTGCGGTGTCTTTGTTTCTCTGTCTATATCTTCTCTTTTGGAGTCTTTTCAATATTTTGTCTTTGGTTTCTAGCTTGAGTGTGATATGTCTAGGTATTTGATGTTTATCGTGTGTTTTGGGTTCTCTGGGCATTTTAGATCTCTGTTTTCATATCTTTTATTATTGTTGAAAAATTCTCAGCCATTAATCCCTTCAGATTTCTTCTGCTTTGTTTTCTCCTTTTCCTTCTAGGATTCTAGTTATACTTAGTTAAATGGTTTAATATTGTCTGAAAGCTTTTGTTGGGGGGGGTTGTTTGTTTTATTTTGTTTTTTTGAGACAGTCTCGCTGTGTCACCCAGGCTGGAGTGCAGTGGCGTGATCTTGGCTCACTGCAACCTCTGTCTCTTGGGTTCAAGCGATTCTTGTACCTCAGCCTCCCAAGCAGCTGGGACCACAGACATGTGCCACCATGCCTGGCTAATGTTTTTGCATTTTTAGTAGAGACAGGGTTTCACCATGTTGGCCAGGCTGGTCTCGAACTCCTGGCCTCAAGTGATCCACCCACCTCAGCCCCTTAAAGTGTTGGGATTACAGGCGAGAGACACCACACCCGGTCTGTCCAACAGCTTTTGGATTCTCTGTTTTGTGTGTTTTACTTTCTACTCTTTGTGTATCAGTTTGGGTAATTCGTATTAGATAATATCTATTGACCTATCTTCCACTAATTCTTTCCTTGATTATGTCAGATCTCTTGATGAGCCTGTTGAAATCAATCTGCATATCTGCTACTGTATTTATTTTTAGCATTTCCATCTGACTTTTGGAGTTTCCAGCTCTCTGCTGGAATTCCTCATCTGTTCATACATTTTGTCTGCTTTTTCCACCGATGCCTTTAATATTAGTCATAGTCATTTTAAATTCCCTGTCTGATAGTTCTAACATCTGGGTCATCCCTCAATCTGTTTCTGTTGATTTCTTTGTCCCTTGATAGTGTGATGTGTTTTCCTCTTTCGCGTGTATGCCTCTCATAATTTTCTATTGAATATTAGACATCGGGGTAAGACAGTAAAGACTGAGGTTTGTATTGATGCTTACAATCGGGGATGCTTCTTCTGCTGGACTGTAGTGTGGGATGAAGTCAGTGAGTTGGGAGGTAAGCTCAACTTGGGTTTGGTTTTTGCTTTGGTTACCTTCATTGCATCACCAGTCTCTAGTGTTAACCTGTGCTTAGGGTGGAAGCTGTTTCAGAGGTTTCCTAAGAGAGCTCTTGTTCTACCTTCCGCTCTCAGCCTTCCCTGTATACCTGTGTATGTTCTTGCTTTCCCCCCGTGCAGCAGCCTTCCTATTGCTTTCCACTTGGTGCTCGTTAGTTCAGGGGAGGAGAGATTAGGAGGGCACTCTGTGTTATCCTGGTCTAGCCTTAGTCCCAGGTAGCCCCTTTGGTCCTGGGTCCTGGAGCTGGGATTTCTCAGTGATAGTCCCTCTCCCATAGGGGTAGAGGAAAAGAGTCCCAGCTGGGCTTTATGCTTTTTTTTTTTTCCTGAGACAGGGTCTCATTCTGTTGCCCAAGCTGGAGTGTAGTGGAGCAACACTGCATCTTCGAATTTGGCTCAAGCCATCCTCTTGTTTCAGCCTCTAAGGGGGTAGGACTACAGGTGCATGCCACCATGCCCAGCTGTTTTGTTTGTTTTGTAGAAATGGGGTTCAAGCTGTTCTCAAACTCCTGGCCTCAAGCAGTTCTGCCTTGGGCTCCCAAAGCACTGGGATATGCTTTTTTTTTTTTTTTTTTTTTGGCCACATTGGCTCTTCCCCTCCTCCTGGCTTTCATCACTGAGGGAGGCTCTTTCCAGCCTCCTGCTTTCTACCCAGTCTCAGGAGCACACCTTTGTGAGAAGAACCTGTGAGTGGGTACATGTTCTATTTGTGTCTGTGATTTCATTTTAAATTTCATTTATTTAGTTTTTGAGACAGTTTCGCTCTTGTAGCCCAGGCTGGAGTGCAGTGGCACGATCTTGGCTCACTTCAACCTCTACCTCCCAGGTTCAAGCAATTCTCCTGCCTCAGCCTCTCAAGTAGCTAGGATTACAGGTACCTGCCACCATGCCCAGCTAATTTTTTTTATTTTTATTTTTATTTTTATTTTTTAAAGATGGGGTTTCACCATTATGGCCAGGCTGGTCTTGAACTCCTGACCTCAGGTGATCCACCCACCTCGGCCTCCCAAAGTGCTAGGATTACAGGCGTGAGCCACTGCGCCCGGCTTTAATTTTTTGTATTTTTAGTAGAGATGGGGTTTCACTGTGTTGGCCAGGCTGGACTTGAACTCCTGACCTCAGGTGATCCACCTGCCTTGGCCTTCCAAAGTACTGGGATTATAGGCATGAGCCACTGTGCCCAGCCTGTGTCTGTGGTTTTGTACACTCATGCTAGCCCATGTGTTTAACAGTTCATTATGAATTTTGGTGGTGCAGGCCTGCAGTCCCAGCTGCCCTGGAGGCTGAGGCAGCAGGATCGCTGGAACCCAGGAGCTCTGGGCTGCAGTGCACTATACCAGTCAGGTGTCTGCTGTAAGCTCAGCATCAATATGTTGACCTCCCAGAAGCAGGGGACCACTAGATTCCCTCAGGAGGGGTGAACCAGCCTCTGCTGGAAATGGAACAGGTCAAAATTCCTGTGCTGATCAGTAGTGGAACAGCACCTGTGAGTAGCTACTGCAGTCCACCCTGGGCAACATAAGGCTAACCCTGTCTGTATTAATTTAAAAAAATTTTTTTAGCTTAATTCCTTTTAGCCATTTGTATGATGTCCAGTGTCTCTTCTTCCTCTGCCTGCCACACGTGAGCAAGTGCATGGCTCTAGTTTCTCCTTTGAAGGGCCTCTTTTTCCTTAGGTTTTATCTGTTGGGTTGCCCTGTGACCTCAGCTCTCTGATATCTTTGAGAAAAGTCATAATATTTGTAATTTATCTGGCTTTTTCTTGTTACAGTGAGTGCGATATTCTTTCCAACTTTCTCCATGCTTGTGGGAAACCAAAACCTCTTTGATCTTATTTTGATTGTCATATGAAAAGAGCACTCACTAGGTGCCAGGCCCTGTGCTGAGTAAGGGAGAATCTGACTTGGTTTTGAGGAATTCTCTCTCCTGGCGTCGTACCTAGTCTTGGTGGAAGGGTAATTCTGGAGCACATTGCCTTGGCTTTGGCAATGGGAGGCTTCGCTTTTAACTGGCATCTTAAATAAGTGTCCCGAGGGTGTCGAGAAAGGTCAGAGGGAGCAGCGCATGCCAGACCCGCTGCTGTAGACCGAGGCTGGCCTTCTCATTCTTCCAATTCAGTGTCTTTGTTGCCTATTCACTTAAATCTGGTTCTCTAGGTTCATGTCAGTTCTGTGTGCCTCTAATATCCTTCCAATACATTTCTTTTTGCTTAAGTTTACTAGAGTTACTAGTTTCTGTCTCTTAAAACTGAGGACCTCTAACTGATAGACAAAGTAGAGAGAGCTTTTGTTTCAAAATATGTATACATTAGAAGGGAAAACACAGTGTCTGGGAGACAATGGAATTGCCAAATGCAAAGCAAAATAGCACAGCCAAGATTATGTGGCCAGGGGTCAGTAAACTTGCTCATAAAGGACCAGGTAGTAAATATTTCACTTGCAGTCATATGGTCTCTGTTGCAAGCACCCAATTCTGCTGTCGTAACACAAAAGCAGCATGGATAATATGTAAACCATTGGGAGCAGCTGTTCCAGTAAAATGACTTGCAAATGTAGGCTCACACAGTTTGCCACCCCCTGGTATAGGCTAACATCGTGTATATTTAGAAGAAGGATGGAAACAGTCTATATATCCATCTGTGGTTCTTGGCCAATGTTTCAAGTTTTGAGATTCTCATACCTGAGCATTGACTGACTATGGCATAATTTTTTCTGCCCACTCTTCTCTTGCAGAAGCTAAACCAGCCCCAGAAATATTTGAAAATGAAGTCATGGCACTGCTGAGAGACTTTGCTAAGAACAAAAACAAAGAGCAGAGGCTGCGTGCCCCAGATCTTGAATACCTCTTTGAAAAGCCACGTTGAGCTGTGCCCCACGGCCTGGCACGGGAGTTCAGTCTGCGGATGGTAACTGCTTATGATGGACCTTAGCCCTGGCTTCCGGCTTTTCCTTAGATGCCCAGCTGCCCCACCCAAGACCATCAGTCCTTCCTCAACTGATGGACACAACCCTCTTCTAGAACATACATGTAAATGTGCAGTGTGACTCATTCTCATACTTTTTTTTCAGTTCTGAGCCTCAAAAGTGATTTGTCAGCAGCGCTGGCATGCAGGCCTGCCGGCTTTGTCTGGCCGCTATCTCTAGAGGCGAGTCTGCCACGAGAGGGCACTGCAGGCGAAGCAGTTGTGCTTGCTCATTGCCTCAGCCCAAGTGTACTCAAGAGGCAGCCAGCTGTGCGCGCTGTAAGGCAAGCCACCCTCCCTCCCGCAGCCCCCTGCCCGCAGTGGCCCAGGGCTTTGTTGAAGTGGAACTCCCCTCTTCCAGCCTGGTATGGCTCCTTCTGCAAGAGAAGCTGATCCCAGGCTCCTGAACTGAATCCTTCAAAGGCACAGCAGGCAGAATGAGGGCCATGGGCAGGAATGGCGTGGGCATGCTGCTTAAGAGCCAACATCATCATCATCGGGTTTTCTTTAAAATATGCACTTTGTAAATTGAAAGAGAATTATTAAAGAATACTGAAAAAAGGAAATTTGCAATTCCCCAGCCCTCACAATTATTTTGTCTTTTCTCATATAACCCATAGTCTATTATATAGAGTTTTACAAGTTCACAATTACAGATTTTATTTTCATGTAGCACTATAGAAAACTTCCCCTCATTCCTACAGTCTTCACAATTATTTTAGTTGACTAAATAATAATACATAAGAAATAATACATTAGAATGGATTAGTCAGAAGTGTTTTTAGCTCTAGGGCTGTGTGAGTTCTGTGTGAGTTCAGTGTTGCTAGTGGTGCCCTCCCTGGAGGGGTTTTACCCTCAGAGCTGTAATCTAGGCAGAAGAATCAGTCACCCAAACTGGACCAGGTGCATCTAAAGGTGTTGACCAGAAGAAGGTCAGCCAGATTTGATGAGCAGGTGGATGGTGATTACAGGAGCTGCACACAGGAAAGATGGACATACATGTTTCCAGCATTGTTGAGCCACCTCTTGGTTCATACCTCCTCTTCAGTATCCCTGGCTAAGGAGGGAAGGGAGGTACCCTGGGATGTACCCAGGAGAGAATGTTAAGCCTTTACTTAATCACAGTAAAGCCTCACAGCACTCCTCCAGACAAGTGGTGTTATGCTTCTTTTATAGATAAGAAAGTGGGCTTAGAGAGAGTAAGTCATTTGTCCAAGGTCAAGTAGCTATTGAGTCAAAAAAGCGGAATTTAGTATAGCTCAGTCTGCCTCCAAAGCTCCTGAACTTTGTACTACAACACACTGCCTTACTGCTGAAAGTTTATTAGAAGTCTGTATTTGGAAAAGTTGTGGCAAATAAACATGACAGTTGTGAGACATGACCTGTATGTTACATGGTGGGTAGGAATCTGCTAGGTGCTTTGCCAAGTGAGTAGATCTGAACTTGGCCACCCAGTGAAGCTCTTGTGAGGAAGCAATGCAGTGTACTGGTTACACATTCAAATCCTGGCTCTGCTGCTTACCTACTGGATACATAAATTGACCTGAGCCTCAGTTGCCTCATCTGTAAAATGGGGATGATAAGGCTTCCCATCTCAGCCAGTTGATGAAATGAGATGAAACACACAAAGCTCTTACATGGTAATTTATACAGTATGTACTCTGTAGATGTGAATGTCAGCATTTAGTCATAGCCTCAGTCTGAGACTTAAAACCTGTCCCTAACACAAATTGCCTGGCATATCAGTGAGGTCACCATAGCTACATGCAGGGTGTCATCTGCAGGTTGGAAAGCTGAGCCTATTAATAGAACCACGGAGTGTCTTACCCCCAGTGAAGACTAGAGAGAAAGCAGACCCTGGTGACAAGACCTTTGATGGAAAAATCTAGCACTCTCCCCTAAGCAAGGAATGGAAGTGAGACTCACAGAAGCAGGGCAGGCGAGGGAGGAGACGTCACCCTGGGAGCTTGCTGAAGACTCTGGCTATTCTCTCGGGCTGCATTTGATGTACCAGGGGAGAATGTTAAGCAGGCCCAGAGTTTATATATAGACACAGATCTGGACTGTACGAAGTGCACATGAATTGGGCGGTGACTTACCCATTTATCCTTTGCACGTTATGCAACAAACCCCAGTCACCAAGGATGCAGTTGGAACTTTTCTCTCCTTCGGGTTTGATCCCTTCTTAGCCTGATTTTGTCTTATTTAACACAATGTTCAATTGCTGCCATTTTCACCTGGGAATGGCATGCTTCTAGAGGAATTGTTTTCCTCCCAGGCTGCTGGATTGTGTCATCTTTGAAAGTGAAGGATCTTGCTAAGTTCAGCTGCTCAGTGTCAGGCCCAGGGCTGCTATTTAAAGAGTTTTTCCCTTTATTAGGCATTAAGTAAAACTAGGCTGGCCACAGTGCATTTTTTAGAAATTAATAAACATATAGCAAGGGCCAGCAGCCCCCCAAGGATCCATGATTAACAGAAGCTAGACTCATTCCTTTTACTTTGACACATCCCTGCTCACTGACCTCATTCAGAGCCTGCGCGGGGCGGATGAGCGTCTGGCCCTGTCCTGACCGACTCAAGTGGTTTTGTGAGTCCTCCTGCACAGACTCCCCGCGTGACACCTTAAATTGGGTCAGGAAAGACTGTTCTCTTCCCATCGTTTCCTCTTAATCATCCTAAGTCTTAAAAATCCATAAGCCAAACACCTTGTGCCAGAGCTGTCTGTGCCTTAGATAGAGTGTGTCTTTTGGGGGTCATTGTAGAATCACCTCTTACTGGCTTTGAGCATTATCTGGAGGTCATCTGATATGTCTCTTCTGCTCCAGCCGGGGTGGCACCAGCACAGACCTGGTTCATATTTTTAAACATCACCGGGAAAAGATTCTACAGGGATAGTTGAGGTCTCACATTTATCCTTCAGTCCATCTGCAGCTATTTGTGGCTAGACAAAGAAGGGAGGTTTGATGATAAGCGGAAACAGCCTTAAATGGCAAGCAGGTGTGTGAGATTTTTGAGCTGACAGCCCCCCTTAATAGTATGTCTTGTAGTATCTGAGGACAGTGGACTCACCGCCCAGCAGCTGTCGAGTTGATGACACTGATCAGCACCCAGTTAAGCCACCTGACACCTCAGTTTCCCAGTGAGCCCTCTGGGAATGAGGAGTGGTGTCTGAATTTTCCCGGCAGGGAAGATGGCATTGGTGGGATAGGTCTGTCAGCAGTTTGTTAGAGGGGTTGTAGAAAGTTTAAGCTACCCAAGACAGCATCAGTCTAAAGGAGATGAGTACATTTGTCATCACCTATAGCTGCAAAAGAAGAGTTAAAGCCTTTTGTTGGATACCAGATCTTCTCAGACCGCAGATATTCCCCCTTTTTTTTCTTTTTTGAGACCGGGTCTCACTGTTGCCCAGGCTGGAGTGCAGTGGTAGGCTCTTGACTCAATGCAAATTCCACCTCCTGGGTTCAAACGATTCCATGCCTCAGCCACCCGAGTTGCTGGGATTACAGGTGCATGCCACCATGCCTGGCTAAGTTTTGTGTTTTCAGTAGAGACAGAGTTTCGTCATGTTGACCAGGGTGGTCTCAAACTCCAGGTCTCATGTAATCCACCTGCCTCAGCTTCCCAAAGTGCCAAATATTCCTTTTAAAGAGGAGAATGTTTCTTTAAGAAAGGGATTGTATAATCTGTCATGAGATTAGAGTATAAAAGGAAAAAAGTGGGGGAGGGTGGATATATCATTTTCTGTAACAACACATCACAGCATGGAACTTTCAGTGAGTGAGGACGTTAAGAGGTACATTCTGTTTCCCAGTGGATTTCAGGTGATGTAGCTAATGTTTAATAAAATGTTCTCCTCTGGTGATGCCCTGGAACTCATGTTTAGGGGGAATGAAACAGAGTAGTTAAGAGGAGCTGTTTAGGAATCAGGCCTAACCTAGAATCCTGGAGCTCTCGTTCATCAGCTGGTGACCTCAGGCACATTATTTAACCTCTAAATGCTTCTGTTTCTCATCTGTGAAAAGAAAGGGACCTGACCTCAGAGTGCGAATAAGGACTGAATAAAGGCCTGCACGTGGAGAGCTTAGTATAGCTCCTGTCCCCCTAGTAACACTTGGTGTAGTGGTAACTGCTAATAGTTAGGCTTGTTGTGTACCCAACACTGCTGAGAGCTTTACATGGATTATATCATTTCATCCCATAATACCGTGAGATAGGTGCAATGATTACTCCCCTCTTAGAGATGAGGAAAGTGAGGCTCAGTGAGATGAAGTTGCTAGCTCAAAGTCACAGATAGGAAGTGATGGGGCTAGGGTTTGCAGCCAGGCAGTGGGCCCCAGGGCCCATGCACGTAGGCACCATGTGCTACCCTGCCTCAAAAGGACAACCATCATCATCTCTCTTCTAACGACCTCTCATCTTGAATCTTGTCTTGGTCCATGGAAGACTACTGGTGTAGATGACTTGGCACAGATTGGGCCACCTTTTCTTGGTTCCCTGTAGGACCCAGCGACCATAACTCACAGAGACCATGTCACACCCTCAGCAGCTCCAGACTTAACCACCTGAGCCTTCCAAGGAGGACACGTGCAGCCTAGCTCTCCAGGTGAGAATTTGGAGATCAGAGACTTCTCGTGGATTTAGAAGGGAGCCAGAGGAAGGGCTCAAGTTCTGCCCTGCTTTGAGGGTTTTCTCCTTACCCTGAGCAGCAGAGATGAGCTCTGATGCTTTCTGGGCCTTCCCATCACTGGCTGTCCTTTCTCTCTAAGTGGGAGGCTGGCTCTGAGAGTGGGATGTGCCTGTCAGGAAACTCACATATACCTCATTCCAGGATCCCAAGATGAGCTGCACAACCTCTGTCGCACCCACTGGCTCCAGTGCCTTTGCTGGCAAACTAGTGCTGGTTCTTTCAAAGGCCCAAGGCTCTGAGGCCGGGGCCTCTGTGAGCAGGACCCTCACTCACCTATTTCTCTGGGCTCCCATCCCTCAGCAGAGTCATGCAGAGGTGAGAAGGTTTTCAGAGATGTTGTGTTAGATACTGTGTTTCCAGCAGAAGCAGAAACAGGTAGTTGTTTTGGTCCAAATAGGAAAAGTGATGCTTAGAAATCTAATTGGAAAGATACACTGTCATAGTCTTCACTAAATGCTGGGGGTAGAGAAGAATGCATCTTGTCTGCCCTTGAGGATCTCACTGTTCTTCGTGCTTTATTTCATCGATTGCCAAGCAGAAGATGTCTGCACTAGCACAATGTGCTACAGCCAGTGCCAGACACAGAAGACGCGGGGATCAATGAGATAGAGCTCGTGCCCCAGAGGTCCTCTGAAAAAGGGATAAGTGAATGAAAGGCGTGCAAAGATCTGTCTGTGGGTCTCAGGCACTGACCCCGTGAGAGCAGGCAGCAGGACATCTAGCCTTGTGTGCCAGCTCTATCCTCACAGCAGGGATGAGGCCACCAGGCCACTGAGCCCTGAGACACCTACTTTTAATATAGAAATAACTTCTTTTGTTCTGAATTCACCCTCAGCAATCAGTTATGAATGTCTGATAGATTTCTTTTTTTTAGAGACCTGGTCTCACTGCCACCCAGGCTGGAGTGCAGTGATGTGATCGACTCCTGGGCTCAAGGAATCCCTTGCCTCAGCCTCCTAAGAAGCTAGGATTACAGGCACATGCCACCGCACCCAGCTGATTTTTAAAAAAATTTTATTTTGGGTCTGGCACGGTGGCTCACACCTGTAATCCCAGTACTTTGGGATGCTGAGGCGGGCAGATCATGAGGTCAAGAGTTTGAGATCAGCCTGACCAACACGATGAAACCCTGTCTCTACTAAAAATACAAAAATTAGCCAGGTGTGGTGTCATGTGCCTGTAATCCCAGCTACTTGGGAGATTGAGACAGGAGAATCGCTTGAACCTGGGAGGTGGAGGCTGCAGTGAGCTGAGATCACGCCATTGCACTTCAGCCTGGGAGACAGGGCGTGACTCTGTCTCAAAAAAAAAAGTTTATTTTATAGAGACAGGGTCTTGCTGTGTTGCCCAGGCTGGTCTCGAACTCCTGGCTTCAAGCGATCCTCTCACCTTGGCCTCCCAAAGCACTGGGACTACAGGGATGAGCCACTGAGTCAGGTCTTCTGGTAGATTCTTAATCCCTGTGTCCATGCTGTTCGCCATGTAGCTTTTCAGGGCTTTCCGCCCTGATGCTGGGGTGAACTCATTGCCTTGGTCAATGAGATATCAATCACTGTGAAGCGAGCATAACCTTGGAAAGCACTTCCCCTTTAGCTCTTGTACCCCTGCCACCACCTGAGAACCTG
Organism: Aotus nancymaae; assembly: GCF_030222135.1. Classification (NCBI taxonomy): domain Eukaryota; kingdom Metazoa; phylum Chordata; class Mammalia; order Primates; family Aotidae; genus Aotus; species Aotus nancymaae. Next base: position 9,288,106 of record NW_026988473.1, on the reverse strand, counting down.
CCCATGGTAGACTTCTGAAGGATGAGTCGTGTCTCTCAGTCACCCCAGTTGCCTCAGCCAGTCAGCTGACAGTTAAGTGAGCCCAGTCAAGGCCAGAAGAATTACCTGGCCAAACCCTGTCCAAATTGTGAACTCACAGACTTTTAAGCTAAGGAAATGCTTATTATTTTAAGCTATCAAGTTTTGGGGTCATTTGTTATGCAGCATTATTGTAGCAATTGGTAATGGATATAGATGGCAACAGGGCTTTCCATGTAGATTTGCTTTTTAGGGAGAAAAGTCACTGACTGGCCAGCATGAGTGACCATCCTTTGTTCCCTGGATGGGTGAGTCTCTCATTTGTATTTTTTTTTTTTTAGAGACAGAGTTTCACCGTGTTGGCCAGGCTGGTCTCGAACTCCTGACCTCAGGTGATCCGCCTGCCTTGGCCTTTCAAAGTGCTGGGATTACAGGCGTGAGCCACTGCACCCGGCCTGAATTTTCTTTTCTTTTCTTTTTTTGTGAGATGGAGTCTGCTATGTTGCCCAGGCAGGAGTGCAGTGGTGCGATCTCGGCTCACTGCAACCTCCACCTCCCAGATTCAAGCGATTCTCTGGCCTCAGCTGCCTGAGTAGTTGGGACTACAGGCATGTGCCACCATGCCCGGCTAATTTTTGTATTTTTGGTAGAGGTGGGGTTTCACCATGTTGACCAGGCTGGTCTCGAACTCCTAACCTTGTGATCCACCAGCCTCAGCCTCCCGAAGTGCTGGGATTACAGGTGTGAGCCACCGTGCTGGGCCTTGAATTTTTAAAACAGCAGTTGCCTAGTATATATCAGACTCTTGTGAACTTAGTATAGAAATCTTATATGAACACACGTAATTCCTACTGATCTATTTGAACAGCAGCAATAACATTTACTGAGCACTTATTCCAGAGCAGACATTAGGCTAAGACCATACGTGACTTGTCCTGCTACGTCCATAGCAGCCTGATGAAGTTGCTTATATTGTTGTCTTCATTTTTCCAATGAGGAAACAGGCCCAGAGAGGCTGAGCTACTCACCCATGGTGACAGTAGCTTAGCACTTGGGCAGAAGCAAACAGACTGATATAGGACCCTTGAAAAGTTGGAGGTCTGTGTTATGCATTAGCAAAATGTTTGATAAAACTGCTGCCTGCTGTAACTTGGGAGGGTATCCCATGTGCTTTCTAGGCTGACAGCCAAAGGCAACGAGGTTGAAAAGCAGAAAACTTGTTGTCTCTCTTGGCTACTGTGGGCTGTATTTGCTGAAGATTTATAAGGAAGGGTTGAGCTCAGGCGAGGATTACCTGGTGTTTGAGCAGTAATGAAAGGAAATAAAGTCCAGAAACCCAGGGTCTTTCAGGTTTGGAAAATCTGCTACACCCCAAATAGGAAGAGATGAGATATAAGACTCATCTGGGCAACAAGAACCCAGTAAAACTTTTCTCCTGGATGCAGTTACTCAGGACAAGGGTCAGGTTACAGGTTGGCCTCCTATTTATTGCTCCAAATAGCCTCAAGCTGGCCATTGACTAGAAAGGGAGAGACATGGAGATTGAACAGGCAAAACATATTGCATTGCCAAGGAACTGGGAGCCAGGCCTTCTGACAGTTCCAGCCATAAAACAACCTTTGGGGCTCCAATCATCCATGAGCAGGAGGGACAGAGCTCAGCCCCCAATGAAGGCAGGCTCTGCCACTGCCATTTCAGCTGTAGCCAGAGAGGATGATGGAGAAGGAAGAATGTCCCAGAGAGAAGAGCCAGGGCCAAGGTGAAGAGTGGATAAAGAGCGTGTCTCCCAGAGAGCAGCACTGGGGTTTAATGAAGCGGTCACCCGAGTCCTGCCCCTGGCCCACCACTGTGTGTTGCGGGCTGAGGGGGCAACTTACTTGTCTTTTTTTTTTTTTTTTGAGACGGAGTTTCACTCTTGTTACCCAGGCTAGAGTGCAATGGCGCGATCTCGGCTCACCGCAACCTCCGCCTCCTGGGTTCAAGCAATTCTCCTGCCTCAGCCTCCCAAGTAGCTGGGACTAACTAAAGACGTGTGCCACCATGCCCAGCTAATTTTTTTTTTTTTGTATTTTTAGTGGAGACGGGGTTTTACCATGTTGACCAGGATGGTCTTGATCTCTTGACCTCATGATCCACCCGCCTCGGCCTCCCAAAGTGCTGGGATTACGGGCGTGAGCCACCGCGCCCGGCCTTACTTGTCTTTTTGGTCATGGCTCACTGGACTGAGAAGAGCCACATTGGATGAGAAGCACATCACCAGAGACCCTGGGCTTTGACCCAGATATAGGGACTAGATAGGACTTTGGAGGGTGTCTCTGAGTGAAAAGAAAAACTTGATGGTTTGGCAAACAGAAGGGTGGATTGTGGCAGAGATGACGGTATCCACCCACCACCCCATTTGTTCTTCCTGAGCACATAGAAAGATTTTTTGTAGCATCCAGGAAATGCCCTGAGCATGTGGGAAATTAGGAGACTCTCCAGGCCGGGCACGGTGGCTCACGCCTATAATCCCAGCACTTTGGGAGGCCAAGGCAGACAGATCACTTGAGGTCAGGAGTTCTAGACCAGCCTGGCCAATACGGTGAAACCCTGCCTCTAACAAAATTGTAAAAAATTAGCTGGGTGTGGTGGTGGGCGCCTGTAATCCCAGCTACTCGGGAGGCTGAGGCAGGAGAATTGCTTGAACCCAGGAGGCAGAGGTTGCAGTGAGCCGAGATTATGCCACTGCACTCCAGCCTGGGCAACAGAACGAGAGTCCGTCTCAAAAAAAAAAAAAAAAAAGAAGGAGCCTCCCTGATAACAATGCTGGTGCTATGTGATTGAGTCTGGCTGATAGAGTGTGAGTGAAAGCAATGAAAGCCACTTCCAGGCCTGGCCCTTGGAAACATCTTGAGTGGTCTCAGCCCGTTGTTACCCTGCTGCAGACATCCCAGAGCCCACAAGTCCAGACAATGTGGGACATGAAGCAGGAGGGTCACTGAAACTCTTGCAAACTGCTTGTAAATGAGAAATAGGCCTTTACTGTGTTAAGTCGGGGGGATTTCATACTTTATTCATTTCCTCATCATTGCCTATTCAATTCTGACCAGCATTTCTTAGTATAGCAGGCTCACAGGATATCAATGGCACGTTTCAGTATATCAGACCTCATCTTGGCCAGACCCTCATTTCTGTGCTCCATCTCCTAAGATGGTCGGTCCTTCAACCTCATCCTTTTCAGAATTCCTCCTGGCGCAGGACCTTTGCACTTGCTGCGTGTCTTTGGCCAATCCACTCCCTCATGCTCCACAATGACTAGGTCAAACCTCCCAGCCATTCCTCAAACCTGTGACTTTTCCTTCTCTCCATTCTCAGATGGCCTCATCGACTTCCTTCAGAGGATATTGAAGCCCTCAGAGAGACTCTCCCTTACCTTCCCGCATCTGCGCCATTCTCCTCTGACACAGGCTTTGGGCTCTGCCCTTACCTTGCTCTGCACTATCAGTAGCAGCCTGCTTCTTGAATGCTCATCTGTCTTACTCAGCTCAGTCCTACCCCCAAGCCCCGGCTTCTTTGTCAAATCCAGTGACTCTACTTTTTCTTTTCTTTTCTTTTTTTTTTTTTGAGATGGAGTCTTGCTCTGTCACCCAGGCTGGAGTGCAGTGGTGTAATCTCGGCTCACTGCAACCTCTGCCTCCCGGGTTCCAGCAGTTCTCCTGCCTCAGCCTCCTGAGTAGCTGGGACTACAGGCGTGCGCCACCACGTCTGGCTAATTTTTTTATTTTTAGTAGAGATGAGGTTTCACCATATTGGCCAGCCTGGTCTTGAACTCCTGACCTAAAGTGATCCACCCGGCTCAGCCTCCCTAAGTGCTGGGATTACAGGCGTGAGCCACTGCGCTGGGCCGACCCTTCTTTTCCTTTCCTCCCCTTCATAATCCAGCTTCTCCAAGGGGTTGACTACACTTGTCTCCACTTTCTTAAAATCTCACTCATTCTTTATCTTAATCTATCCAGGTTTCTATCTCATTACGCTATGAAAGCATCTCTCACTAAGGTCACCTGTGACCTCCATTTTGCTAATCCAACAGACTTCATTAAAGTTTTATCTTTGCCTCTGACCAATTATGAACACTCCAGTTCCCTTGATATTCATGATTCTGTTTCCTTTGGCCTCTCCAGCCATGCTTCTGCCTCTGTGAGGCACACCATCCTCTTCTCAGTCATTCTATTTGGAGTTCCTCACAATGCTCTCCTAGGAGCCTCCTCTCTTTGGATATTCTCTCTAGTGATCTCACCCGTAGCAGGGTATCCATCACTGCCTATATATGGACAGTTCTCACATCTTCTCCTGAGCTCCAGCTTGCATATTCAACTACCAACTTGACCCCTCCTTTGAAGGAGGCTGAAAAACCTTCAAACTCAACCAGGCCACCCTCCCTCCCTGTTCTACTCACCAAAAACTCCCTCGTCTTCTTGAGACTCTCAGTGAAGGGCATCAGCAATCATGCAGTTGCTCAAGCTAGGAATTGTCCTAAGCTGCTCCTTCTCCCTCCATGCCCATCACCAAGACCTGTTGACTTAGCTCCAAAATACTTCTTGAATCCATCACTTCTTCCCATCTCTAGCACCATCACTGTAATCAAAGCTACTCTCATCTCTCTGATGGACAACGGGTAGGGCCCCCCGATCTGCCTTCATCATCTGGCATTCCCTCGAATCTGCTCTCTGCCTGCAGCTCCCAAATGAGTGTGCAGTTAATCCTTGAACAACAAGGGTTAGGGGAGCCAACCCCTGCATAGTCAAAAATCTGCATACAGCTTTTGATTCTCCAGAAACTGTACTAGGAGCCTACTGTTGACCAGAAGCCTTACTGAGAACATAGTCGATTAACACGTTTTGTTTTGTATGGTTTTTTGAGACAGAGTCTCGCTCTGTCATCCAGGCTGGAGTGCAATGGCGCTGTCTTGGCTCACTGCAACCTCCGCCTCCTGGGTTCAAGCAATTCTCCTGCCTCAACCTCCTGAGTAGCTGGGATTACAGGCGCCCACCATCACACCTGGCTAATTTTTGTATTTTTACTAGAGCCATGTTGGCCAGGCTGGTCTCGAACTCCTGATCTTGTGATCCGTCTGCCTTGGCCTCCCAAAGTCCTGGGATTACAGGCGTGAGCCACCGCACCTGGCCTGATTAGCACGTATTTTATGTTATATGTATTATATGCTATATTCTTAGAATAGAGTTAGCTAGAGAAGTGAAATACTGCCTGGGAATACTGGGTGCTGTAGGCTTTTAAAAAAATAAAATAAATAAATAAATAAAAGAAATGAAATACTATTAAGAAAATCAGGCCAGGCACAGCATCTCACACCTGTAATTAGCTTTGGGAGGCTAAGGCAGGAGTATCGCTTGAGGCCAGGAGTTGGAGACCAGTCTGGACAACAAAGGGAGATCCCAGATCTGCAGAAAAAATTTAAAAGTTAGCCAAGTGTGGTGGCACACCTTGTAGTCCCAGTTACTGGGGGTCTGGGGCAGGAGGTTGAGGCTACAGTGAGCTATGATCACACCACTGCCCTCCAGCCTAGACAACAGAGTCAGACTCTGTCTCTTAAAAACATCATAAAGAAGGAAAAATATATTTACTATTCATTAAGCGGAAGTGGATCATCATTAAGTCTTTACCTTTGTTGTCCACCTCAAGTAGGCTGAGGAAGTGGAAGAAGAGGATGGGTTGGTTTTGCTGTCTCAGGGGTGACAGAGGTGAAAGAAAATCTGTGTATAAGGCCAGCCGCAGTGGTTCACATCTGTAATCCCAGCACTTTGGGAGGCTGAGATGGGAGCTCAGGGCCGACAGAGGTGAAAGAAAATCTATGCATAAAACCAGGTGCAGTGGCTCACACCTGTAGTCCCAGCACTTTGGGAGGCTGAGGTGGGAGGATTGCTTGAGCCCAGGAGTTTAAGATCAGCCTGGACAACATGGCGAGACCCTGTCTCTACAAAAAATATTTTTAAAAAAGTTAGCTAGGCATGACCGGGCATGGTGGCTCAGACCTGTAATCCCAGCACTTTGGGAGGCCGAGGCAGGCAGATCACCTGAGGTCAGGAGTTTGAGATCAGCTTGGCTAACATGGTGAAACCCCATTTCTACTAAAAATTAAAAAAATCAGCTGGGCGTGGTGATGCATGCCTGTAACCCCAGCTACTCTGGAGGCTGATGCAGGAGAATTGCTTGAACCCAGGAAGCAGAGGTTGCAGTGAGCCCTGATCGCACCATTGCACTCCAGCTTGGGCAACAAGAGCAAAACTCTGTCTCAAAAAAAAAAAAAAAAAAAAATAGCTAGGCATGGTGGCACGCACCTGTGGTCCCAGCTACTTGGGAGACTGAGGTTGGCGGATTGTTTGAGCCCCATGGGTTGAGGGTGCAGGGAGCCATAATCACACCACTGCATGCCAGCCTGAGCCAAGATCGTACCCCTGCATCCAGCCTGGTGAGTGACAGAGCGAGGCTCTATCTCAAAAAAAAAAAGAAAAAAGAAAAAAAGAAACGAGTAAAAAAAAATCAATTGATGGATCCATCTGATTTCAGAGCTCAGAGTAAACCTTTCTAACAGCAAGAACTGAGAACTACGGGTGCAGCAGTCAGAGGCCTCTTGGGCCTCCCGCTAAGATGAAAGATTTTTTTTCCCTCTCCAGTTGAGTGTGCCTGAAGGATTAGTCCCAGCCTTCCAGGTGGCTGGATGCCCTGTGGCTGGGGAGAAGAGTTTTAATGAATTAGATCTGTCTCTCTCGTGCAAAGTGGAGAGTTCTTGGTTCTCTGCCCAGGCCTCTGGAAGACCTGGGATGTTAAAAGAAGCAAACTCCCAAGCCCAGGCGTGCTCCAGGAAATAGAAGCTGCATCACACAGTCCTGGAGCCCGGGGCTCCAAGATCTGTCCACCCCCGCCGAGGGTGGGCATTACATTTCTCAAGAGGAGGATGTGCTGGAGAAGCAGAAATAGTTGGCCATCCTAAGTGACTGTGTGGGCGCTCAGTACTGGCTCTCTCTGCTTCCTTACTCCCCATTCAATCTGGTGGCCCTTCTTTGACTCTCTCCCACTGCCTAGCCCCACTGCTCACACATATATACTCCCTGCTCCAGTTGTATTCTTCAAACGGTTTTCCTAGATGGGAATGTCCTCTGCTTTTCTCCCCTCTGTGCGAGGGAGGTGCCGCTTACTGAGGCCTCCAAACTACGCTCTCCCTGGGTTCTCTCATTCACACTCACAGATCTCCCTTCCGAGGAGACTGTATCAATCCCATTGCCCACATGAGGCTTGTCCAAGGTCACACCCTGACGAGGCAGCAGGGCAGAAATTTAAACCCAGGTTGCCCTAGAGATTGTGTTGTTCCCAACATCCTACTCATCATCCCAGACTTAGCCCGTTCACTCATTGGCTTCATGAGCTTTGCGGGATCTGTGACCATTGATACTGATATTTACTTACTCTCTTTTCTTAAATAGAGCCCCTTTTTAATTTAAATGAATTACTTTTAAAAGGAAACTTTATATCACAACTGTAAATGGAAAAATCACATCAATAGTGTCACTTGCCAAAATTAAAGCTCTAAAAACAAACACATTCAATATTATTAAAGTTTTTTTAAACATGTTACTATAAAAAATTTCAAACATAAAGCTGAAGTTGAAAAAGTTTTACAATGAGCACTGGTATAGCCTCCACCTAGATTCTACCCTTCACTATTTTTTTTTTTTTTTGAGACAGGCTCTCACTCTGTTGCCCAGACTGGAGCGCAGAGGTGTGATCATAGCTCATTGCAGCCTCAACCTCCAGGGATCAAGAGATCCTCCCATTTCCGCCTCCCAAGTAGCTGGGACTATAGGCATGCACCACCACACCCGGAGTTTCACAATGTTGCCCAGGCTGGTCTCGAACTCCTGGGCTCAAGCGATCTGCCTACTTCTGCCTCTCAAAGTGCTGGGATTACAGGCGTGAGCCACTGTGCCAGCCTACCCTTAATTTCTTACTCTGCTGGTCCCTTCACATATCAGTTTAACTTTCCATCCCTCTCTCCACCCTTTAATCCCTCTCCTTTCTGGTACATTTCAAAGCACATTACAGACATCAGAGCACTCTCGCTAAATGCTTCACAATGTATGTTATTAACTATAATTCAATATTGAAAGTTTATTCTTTTGCTATAAAATTTATATACAATGAAATTCACATATCTTAAGTGTATGTTTGCTGAGTTTTGACAAAGGCTTACACCAGACTCCTACTGAGATGGAGACATTGCCATCACCCCAGAAAGTTCCCTCTTGCTCCATCTCAGTGCCCCACCACACCTCCCAGCTCCAGACAACTTTATCTCTGGTTTTGTCTACCCTAGATTATTGTTGTCTGGAATTTCATATGGATTGAATCATACAGTTAGTGTTCTTTTGTGTGTGTCTGCTTTTACTCCACATAATTTTGTTTTGAAACGGGGTCTCACTATATCGCACAGAGTGGTCTTGAACTCCTGGCTTCAAGCAATCCTCCCTCCTCAGCCTCCTGAGTAGCTGGGATTATACATGTGAGCCACCTTGCCCAACTGGCATGCTGTTTTTGAGGTAGAGCCATGTCATTGCACACATTAGTAATGTGTTCATTGTGGGGTTGTACTCGGTTGTATGACTCTACCCCTGTCTAGTCCATCAGTGCTCCTACTGGTGGACACCTGGGCTGTTTCCAGGTTTCGGTTATTATGTTTGCTTATTTATTTATTTTTGAGACGGCCTTACTCTGTTACCCAGGCTGGAGTGCAGTGGTGCAATCATGGCTCATTGCAGCCTTGATCTCCTGGGCTCAAGGGATCCTCCCCTTCAACCTCCCAAGTAACCAGAACTAGACCAGAGGTGCGTGCCACCATGCCTGGCTAAGTTTTGTATTTTTGTAGAGAGGGGCATCTTCCTATGTTTCCCCATAGGGAGATGGGGTATCTCCCTATGTTTAGCTCCTAGGCTCAAGCGATCTTCCCACCTTGGCCTCCCAAAGTGTTGGGATCATAGGCGTGAGTTACCAAGGCTGGCCTAAGTTTTGGATTATTATGAATAAAGATACTGCAAGTAACTATTTTTTTTGTGAATTTATTATTTTTATTTTGAGTATGTCAGAGTAGAATTGCTGTGTCATGAGGTAGAAATATGTCTAGCTTAAAAGAAACTGCCAAAGAAACATCCAAAGGGGAGGTACCATTTTACACCCCCACTAGCTATGTGTGTTGCCCCACCACCTTGCCAACATTTGGTATTGTCAGTCTTTTAACTTTTAGCTGTTCTGGTGGGTGTGTAGCAGTGCCACATTGTGGTTTTAATGTGCATTTCCGTGATGATGAATCATGTTGATACGTTTTCACATTATTCATATATCTTCTTTTGTAGAGTATCCGTTTGTCTTTTGCCCATTTTAAAATTTGATTATTGTCATTTTTTTTCCTTTTTCAAGACAGGGTCTTGCTCTGTTGTCCAGGCTAGAGAGCAGTGGTGCAATCACACTTCACTGCAGCCTCAACCTCCTGGGCTCAACTGATGCTTCCATCTCAGCCTCCCAAGCAGCTGGGACCACAGTCATGTGCCAACACACCTGCCTCATTTTTTAATTTTTGTAGAGATGAAGTCTCCCTATATTGCCCAGGCTGGTCTCAAACTCCTGAGCTCAATGATCCTCCTACCTTCGCCTCCCAAACTGCTAAGATTACAGTCATGAACCACTGTGCCCAGCCAGTTGTCGTTATTTTTGTATTTTTTTGTAGAGAAGGGGTGTATTAGTCCATTCTGGTGTTGCTATAAAGAACTGCCTGGGACTGGGTAATTTATGAAGAAAAGAGGTTTAATTGATGCACAGTTGTACAGGAAGCTGCAAGGTGTACAGGAAGCATGACTTGGGAGGCCTCAGGAAACTTACCATCATGGCAGAAGGTGAAGGGGAAGCAGGCATGCCTTGCATGGCCAGAAGAGGAGGAGGAAGAGAGTGAAGGAGAGGTGCTACACACTTTTAAACAACCAGATCTCCCAGTCTATCATGGTCTATTAAAAAAACAAACAAACAAAAAACCAGATCTTGAGAGAACTCACTATCACGATAACAGCAAGGGGGAAATCCACCCCCATGATCCATTCACCTCCCACCATGCCCCTCCTCCAACACTGGAGATTACAGTGCAACAGGATCTGGGTGGGGACACAAATTCCAACCATATCGTAGGGTTTTGCCATGTCGCCCAGCTGGTCTCAAACTCCTAGAGCTCAAGAAATCTGCTGCCTCAGTCTTCCAAAGTGCTGGGATCAAAGGCGTGAGCCACTGCATCCAGCTGTGGTCATTCTTTATATATCTTGCATACCAGTCCTTTGCCACATGTGTTTGGAAATATTTTTGCCTAATCCATGATTTGTCTTTCTCCTCTCCTCTCCCCTCCCCTTTCCTTCCCTTCTTCCCTTCTCTTCTTCCCTTCCCTTCTTCCCTTTCCTTCCTTTCCTCCTCTTCCCTCTCCTTCCTCCTCCCCCTTCCCCTCCTCTTCCCCTTCCCCTTTCCCTTCCCTTTCCTTTCTTATAGGGTCTCACTATGTCAACCAGGCTGGAGTGCAGCAGCATGGTCATAACTCACTGAGCCTCCAACTCCTGGGCTCAAGTGATCCTCCCACCTCTACCTCCCATGTAGTAGAGACCACAGGCATGCACACTACCACACCCAGCTAATTAAAAAAAAATTTTTTTGCAAGGAGACAAGGTCTCACTATGTGGCCCAGGCTGACCTTAAACTCCTGGGCTCAAGGGATCCTTCCTTCCTGGGCTCTTAAAGTGCTGGGATTACAGGCGTGAGCCACTGCCTAAGTTGCATAATTTATTTATTTATTTTATTTTAATTTTTTTGAGACAGTTTTACTCTGTCACCCAGGCTAGAGTGTAGTGGCACGATCTTGGCTCACTGCCACCTCTGCCTCCCACATTCAAGTGTTTCTCCTACATGCCACCACGCCCAGCTAATTTTTTTTGTACTATTAGTAGAGACAGTGTTTCGCCATGTTGACCAAGCTGGTCTCAAACTCCTGACCTCAAGTGATCCACCTGCCTCGGCCTCACAAAGTGCTGGGATTACAGGTGTGAACCACCATGCCCAGCCCCCATCATTTATTTTAAAAAACTTATTTCCCTATTGGATTGTTTGGCATCTCATCAAAAAACCTATCTGTGACTATAAAAACAAATGTAAAACAACCACAATGATGTTATTAAATTTAATTTTTTAAAAAAATATAATGTTTAGGCTGGACACAGTGGCTCATGCCCATAATTCCAGCACTTTGGGAGGCCAAGACAGGTGGATCACTTGAGCCCAGGAGTTCAAGAGCAACCTGGGCAACACGGCAAGACTGTGTTTCTACAAAAAATCAAAAAAATATATTAACCGGACATGGTGGCATATGCCTATAGTCCCAGTTACTATGGAGGCTGAGGTGGGAGGATCGCTTGAACCTGGGAGATCCAGATGGCAGAGAGCTGTGATTGCGCCACTGCACTTCAGCCTGAGTGCCAGAGCAAGACCCTGTCTCACAAAAATTTGTTTAAAATAAAATATTTGGCCAGGCACGGTGGCTCACAACTCTAATTTCAGTGCTTTGGGAGGCTGAGGTGGGTGGATTACTTGAGGTCCAGAGTTCAAAGACCAGCCTGGCCAACATGGCAAAACCCCATCTCTACTAAAAAATGCAAAATTAGCTGGGCATGGGGGTAGGTGCCTATAATCTCAGTTATTCGAGAGGCTGAGGCAGGAGAATTGCTTGAACCCGGGAGGTAGAGGTTGCAGTGAACCAAGATCACAGCACTGCACTCCAGTCTGGGTGACACAGTGAGACTCTATGCCAGAAAAAAAAAAAATTAAGTGAAAATAAAGTGTGAGTAAAAGTAGTCTGAGTTATAAAAATTCATGTTTAAAAGTCAGTTCCTCACTGAGAAAAATGGAACTGATTGTGACTAGGCTGTTATAAAAGGATGCTCAGTTTGATGTCATTTATATCGAAAATGAAGACAAAATTCTTCATCAAAAGACAACTTTTTTTTTAACTTTGATATTAACCAAGATTGAGAATACCAAAGCTAGATGCATGTGGGTGGGGAGAGCAAAAGATTTTAACTGCCTTATCTGAGTATTTATTAGTTTGTCACATAAAAAATGGTTGCCAAGGCCAGGCGGTGGCTCATGCCTATAATCGCAGCACTTTGGGAGGCTGAGGCAGGCGGATAACTTGAGGTCAGGAGTTTGAGACCAGCCTGACCAAAATGGCAAAATCTTGTCTCTACTAAAAATACAAAAATTAGCCGGGCATGGTGGTGGACACCTGGAATCCCAACTACTTGGGAGGCCGAGGCAGGAGAATCGCTGGAACCCAGGAGGCAGAGGTTGCAGTAAGCCAAGATCATGCCACTTGCTCTCCAGCCTGGGCGACAGGGTGAGTGAGACTCAGTCTCAAAAACAAAAAAAGAGGTTGTAACGCTTCATTGCAGTGATATATGTGTAAGTTCAGTGCTCAAAAATCCACACCGGAGATCCCTGCCACATACATCATCCACTGACAGTGCCTTGGGAAGTTCAGGGAACTGGGGTCACATGCTCTGTGTCCCAGTCAGTGTCAGGAAGACAGCCAAGACAATGCTTCCTTTAGCCAATCAATATCTTCCTTAATCTTATCCTGAGACTAATAATGTGCTTATCATGTGTGAAGCATACTTCTAATTTATCTCATTTATTTCTCATTATGAGAGCAAAGGCACTCTTATCAGATCCACTTTATACTTTTTTTTTTCAGATGGAGTCTTGCTCTGTCCCCAGGCTGGAGTGCAATGGTGCAATCTTGGCTCACTGCAACCTCCACCTCCCAGGTTCAAGTGATTCTCCTGCCTCAGCCTCCCAAGTAGCTGGGATTACAGGCATGTGCCACCACACCTGGCTAATTTTATTGTATTTTTGGTATTTTGGTCAGACTGGTCTCGAGCTTCCGACCTCAGGTGATTCACCCGCCTTGGCCTCCCAAAGTGCTGAGATTACAGGTGTGAGCCACCTTGCCCGACCAGACCCACTTTAACTGAGAAACTGAGGTGCAGAAAAGTCATGCAACTTACCCAACTTGGCTCAGCTGGTTAGTGGGGGAGGAGGGACTTGGAGCCAAGTAGCCTGGTTGTGTGGCCACCCTTCTTAACTCCTCTGCTCTATTGCCTTCTCCTGAGCAAAGGGGTTTGGTGTGCTGGTTACTTGAATTTAAAACTACAACTTTAAATTTTTAAAGTTTAACAAAATTTTTTTTTAATAAGAGAAAAGATCTTACTCGTCACCCAGGCTGGGGTGCTGTGGTGCGATCATGGCTCACTACAGCCTCAACCTCCTGGGCTCAAACAATCCTCCTACCTCAGCCTCCTGAGCAGCTAGGACCACCAGGTCCAGCTAACTATTTTGTTTTTTGTAGACATGGGGTCTCCCTTTGTTGACTAGGCTGGTCTCGACCTCCTGGGCTCAAGTGATCCTCCTGCCTCAGCCTCCCAAAATGCTGGGATTACAGGTGTGAGCCATTGTGGCCAGCTACTTTATTTATTTATTCAGAGACAGGATCTCCTGGCTGGAATGCAGTGGTGCAATCACGGCTCACTGCAGCCTTGACCTCCCGGGCTCAGGTGATCCTCCCACCTCAGCCTCCCACGTAGCAGGCACCACCACACCTGGCTAATTTTGCAGAGATGTGGTCTTACTGTGTTGCCTGGTATAGTTTGGCTGTGTCCCCACCCAAATCCCGTCTTCAATTGTAGCTCTCAGAACATAATTCCCATGTGTCATGGGAGGGACATGGTAGGCGGTAACTGAATCATGGGGGTGGGTCTTTTCTGTGCTGTTCTCATGGTAGTGAATAAGTCTAATGAGATCTGATAATTCTTTGAAGGGGAATTCCCCAAGCTCTCTTGTCTGCCGCCACGACGTGACTTTGCTCTTCATTCGCCATCAGCCATGATTGTGAGGCCTCCCCAGCCATGTGGAACGGTGAGTCAGTTAAGCCTCTTTCCTTTATAAATTACCCAGCTTCGGGTATGTCTTTATTAGCAGCATGAGAACAGACTAATACATTGCCCAAGCTAGTCTTGAACTCCTGGGCTCAAGCGATCCCTCCCTCCTTGGCCTCCCAAAGTGCTGAAACTACAGACGTGAGCCACCCCATCCAGCCCAGAAATGTTCTCACAGTTCGGGAAGCTGGAAAGCCCAGGATCAGGGTGTCGGCAGGGTTTGCTTTCTAGTGAAGACCCTCCTCCTGGCTCACAGACTTCTCACTGTGTCCTCACATGGCAGGAAGACAGCTCCAGCGTCTCTTAGTCTAAGGACATCAGCTCTATTGGGTCCGGGCTCTGTCCTGTGATCTCATTTCACTTTAATCGCCTCCTTAAAGGCCTTGTCTCTGGTGATCGCATCGGGGGAGGGCTAGGGCTTCATCATATGAATTTGTAGTGGGGCACAGTTCAGTGGAAGGAAGATAGAGCTCCGGAGGGTCACACAGTGGCAGTTAAATGCTTGTCCTGGGCACGACACTCTTTCTTCACTACCGCTCACAACCGTTTGACCAGAACTGGTCACAAAGCTCCACAGGGAGCTGGGAAGTGCAGTTCCACCCCATGCCCCAATGGTGAGGACTCAGAAATAAGGTTGAGCAGCATTGATTTCCACCATCGTGATAAACTTTTGAAACTTTACTAGGGCAGGGCCCCGTCCTGTGTGCTTTCTAGAATTAGGTGCTGGGGACCAATGAGGGAAGGTATTTATTTATTTATTTATTTATTTATTTATGAGACGGAGTCTTGCTCTGTTGCCCAGGCTGGAGTGCAGTGGCGCAATCTTGGCTCACTGCAACCTCTGCCTCCTGGGTTCAAGCAGTTCTCCCTGCCTCAGCCTCCCGAGTAGCTGGGATTACAGGTGCCCACGACCACGCCCGGCTAATTTTTGTATTTTTATTAGAGATGAGATTTCACCATGTTAGTCAGACTGGTCTTGAACTTCTGACCTTGTGATCTGCCCACCTCTGCCTCCCAGAGTGCTGGGATTACAGATGTGAGCCACCGCACTCGGCCGGGAGAAGGTTTTATGCAAGAAAATGGCGCGTTCTGAAGTGGATCTCAGCAGGTGAGAATGAGACCATCCTAGCATTGAGCCCTGGCTCCTTGGCTGACATGCTGTGTAACCTTCTAGAAGCATCTTCACATCTCTGAACCTTTGTGTATACCTCTATAAAATATGGCCAATGCAGCTGGGCATGGTGGCTCATGACTCTAATCCCAGCACTTTGGGAGGCCAAGGGGGTAAGATCACTTGAGGTCAGGAGTTCAAGACCAGCCTGGCCAACATGGTGAAATCTTATCTCTACTAAAAATACAAAATTAGCCAGAAATCGCTTGAAACCGGAAGGTGGAGGTTTCAGTGAGCCAAGTCTCTTGCCACTGCACTCCAGAGAGAGATTCTGTCTCAAAAAAAACATATGGACGATGCTTTTGGCATACTGCATGGATAAAGCACACAGTGCTGTGACCTGGCCATTGGAGGGGCAGCACTGCATTGCGGCTAAGTTTGCAGGTTTTGGAGTCGGCCAGGCCTGCATTTGAATATTACTCTGCTGCTTTTTGTTTCTGTGCCTTTGTGCGTGTGCGTGCGCGAGCGTGTGTGTGTGTGTGTGTGTGAGAGAGAGAGAGAGAGAGAGGAGAGAGAGAGAGACTGTGCTAAGCAGTCGCATTACATGGAAATAACTGGAATTGGAACCCAGGCACGTCAGCCTCCAATAAGCATGCTTGTACTGTTACCCTACACGGCCCTTAGGCTAGCCCAGAGAGATTATTTATTTATTTGTTTATTTAAAAAAATTTTTTGAGATGGAGTCTTCCTCTGTAACCCAGGGTGGTATGTAGTGCTTCAGTCTCAGCTCACTGCAGCCTCCACCTTCCAGGCTCAGGCAATCCTCCCACCTCAGCCTCCCAAGTGGCTGGGACCATAGAAACACGCCACTACACTCGGCTAATTTTTTTTTTTTTTTTGGGTAGAGATAGGCTTTTGCCATGTTGCCCAGGCTGGTCTCAAATTCCTGAGCTCAGGCAATCCACTTGCCTCAGCCTCCCAAAGTGCTGGGATTATAGGCGTAAGCCACTGAGCCCGGCCCCGATTATGTGTGACTGTTTCCTACTGCTGGTTCCACGGAGGGAAAGGACCATACATACATTCCATTCCATTCTGTTCCTTGTTTTAGCACAGCGCCTGGCACATAGCTGGTGCTCATTACATGTTCATTGCATGACTAATTGATGAAATAAATGAAGGTAGAAGCTCTTTATGAAGCTGCCTGTGCTGGATCCAAGGCCATTAATATCTGTTGCAAACGGAAGTTGTTAATAAGACTCAACAAGTTAGTGGAAAATATTTCTGTATGTTATGAGATTCTCTTTTTTTGTTGTTTGTTTTTTTTGAGGCAGGGTCTCACTCTGTTGCCCAGGCTGGGGTGCAGTGGCGAGATCTCAGTTCACTGTAGCCTCGTTCTCCCAGGCTCAGGTGATTCTCCCACCTCAGCCTCCCAGGTAGCTAGAACCACAGGCACGCGTCACCACGCCCAGATCATTTTTTGTATTTTTAGTAGAGACAGGGTTTCTCCATGTTGCCCAGGCTGGTCTGAAACTTATGGACTCAAGCAATCCACCCACTTTAGCCTTCAAAGTGCTGGGATTACAGGCGTGAGCCACTATGCCTGGCTTTTTTTTTAAATTAACTTTTAAAAATTTTGAGACAGGGTCTTGCTATGTTGGCCCAGATAGCCTCAAACTCCTGGCCTCAAACAGTCCTCCCACCTCAGCCTCCCAAAATGCTGGGATTATAGGTCTGAGCCACTGCACCCAGCCACAAGATTCTCTTGAAACCCCAAACTTACCACACTTTCTAGACGTTTCCTCTCCCTCCTATGCATGGTATAATTAGCTACTATCTTTCTGACAGAAAGGGGTACTAGTTAGGTTATGCTAGACTATGATAATAAATAAACCCCCAGATCTCAGCGACTTGACAACGCAAGGCTTATTTCTCATTGGTGCCAAGTCCAGCGTGAATTGGGCCGCTGTTCAGGACAGCTCCTTCCTGTGGCGGCACAGCGGTCCAGGCTCTGCCATCTCAACACGTGGTCTCCACGGTCACTACTAAAGGGAATGAGAAAGTGTGGATAACTCACATTCACTTGCAACCTGGAAGCAACACGTGACACTTCTCAGAGCCCTTGGGCCAGAGCTAGTCACATGTTCCTGTGGAACTGCAAGGAGCCTGGGAGGTGCGGTTCCCCCTGGTACCTAGGAGGGAGAGGAGAACAGCTCTGGCTGAGCCTTAAGTGTCTACTACAGTCTGTTCTGCTGGTCTCCGTGTCCCACATTGGATTCACTCTTCTTCCTACACACACACACCATGAAACCCCTTTCCGCCGGGCACGGTGGCTCACGCCTGTAATCCCAGCACTTTGGGAGGCCGAGGCAGGTGGATCACGAGGTCAAGAGATCGAGACCATCCTGGTCAACATGGTGAAACCCCGTCTCTACTAAAAATACAGAAAATTAGCTGGGCACGGTGGTGCGTGCCTGTAATCCCAGCTACTCAGGAGGCTGAGGCAGGAGAATTGCCTGAACCCAGGAGGCGGAGGTTGCGGTGAGCCGAGATCGCACCATTGCACTCCAGCCTGGGTAACAAGAGTGAAACTCCGTCTCAAAAAAAAAAAAAAAAAGAAACCCCTTTCCAAGAGAGGGAACCCAGAGTGATGCGCAGCTCCTGCCTCCAGCCAGGGTCTCATGGGATGCCCTGGGGTCTCTTTATGAGGTCTAGAGGTGGCCCTTTTTGGTCCAGAGATGTAGGAATTTTAAAAAGCTACCTGTTGGGCGTGGTGGCTCACACCTGTAATCCCAGCACTTTGGGAGGCCGAGGTGGGTGGATCACTTGGGGACAGGAGTTTGAGACCAGCCTGGCCAACATGGAGAAATCCGTCTCTACTAAAAAGTACAAAATTTAGCCAGGTGTGGTGTTGCACGCCTGTAATCCTAGCTACTAGCAAGGCTGAGGCAGGAGAATCACTTGAGCCTGGGAGGCGGAAGTTGCAGTGAGCCGAGATCGTACCACTGCACTCCAGTCTGGGTGACAGAGCAAGACTCTATCTCAAAAACAAAAACAAAAACAAAAAACAGGTTACCTGCCCCCCAACCCCCACGCCATACACAGAGGTGGAGTAGGGGCAAGGGCAGGGGCAGGAAAACCAGAGTAAGGGCACCCTGGGAAGTGGGCACTGGGGCCTGCTAGGCAGACCCTGTGGAGGATAGGGAAGTTTCTGCCACTGCTGTCTGGAAGGAACTCCCTTCATCGCTGCCTCAGGACTGCTTGGCTCCCTCATTTGAGGCTCTTTCTCCCTACCTTACCCTCCTGGATCGCATCTGAAGCAGGAATTGTGTGCTCCGCTGTCCTTGAGGGTTGTGTAGCTTTCTCAGCCCAGTTCCTGCCCATGGAAGTTTTAAGTGTCAAATAGTTACAGTCTTTTTAAGGACCAGGCTCATGGCCAGGCCCGGTGGCTCATGCCTGTAGTTCCAGTGACTTGGGAGGCTGAGGCGGGAGGATCTCTTGAGTCCAGGAGGTTGAGGCCACAGCGAGCTATGACTGTGCCACTGCACTCCATCTTGGTGACAGAGCAAGACCTTTTCTCATTTTTTTTTCTGAGACGGAATATTACTCTTGTTGGCCAGGCTGAAGTGCAATGGCACAATCTCAGCTCACCTGAACCTCCACTTCCTGGGTTCAAGTGATTCTCCTGCCTCAGACTCCCAAATGGCTGGGATTACAGGCATGTGCCACCATGCCCGGCTAATTTTGTATTTTTAGTAGAGATGGGGTTTCTCCATGTTGGTCAGGGTAGTCTCAAACTCCTGACCTCAAGTGATCCTCCCACCTCAGCCTCACAAAATGCTGGGATTCAGACGTGAGCCACAGCACCCATCCAGCAAGACCCTTTCTCTCACACATATTCAAAAAAGGCTCATGGTGTTTTGCGCATGACTGTTTTCTTAAAATTCCAATCTGTCTGCTTCCAGTGAGTTTCATATGTCTGAATGTGACAGTTAATTTGTGTCTCAATTTGTGTGGGTTACTGGGTACCCAGGTATGTGATCGAGTATTCTTCTGGGTGTTTCTGTGAGGATGCTTTTGGGTGAAATTGACATTTAAATTGGTAGACTGAGTGAAACGGACTGTCACCCTCACAGGGGTGGACTTCACGTAATCAGCTGAAGGCCTGAATGCAACAAAAAGCCTTACCCTCTCCCGAGTGAAAGGGAATTCTTTCTGCCTGGCTGCCTTCAAACTGGGACTCGGGCTTTTATCCTGCCTTCAGACTCGTATGGGAACATCGGCTCTTCCTGAGTCTCAAGCCTACTGGCCTTGGGACAGGAACTATGTCAGCTCTCTCGTTTCTCAGCCCTTTGGACTACTCTGGAACTAAGCCATCAGCTCTCCTGGGTCTTCAACTTGCCAGCCAACTCATCCGGAAGATCTTGGGACACGCCAGCCTTCCTAATTATGTGGCCCAATTCCTTTTTTTTTTTTTTTTGAGGTGGGGTCTTGCTCTGTTGCCCAAGCTGGAGTGCAATGGCACATTTATGGCTCACTGCAGCCTCAACCTCCAGGGCTTGAGTGATCCTCCCACCTCAGCCTCCCAAGTAGCAGGGACTACTGGCATGTGCCACCATGTCCAACTAATTTAAGACAAATTTTTTGTAGAGATGGACTCTCACTGTGTTGTTCAGGCTGGTCCTGAACTCAGCTCAAGCAATCCTCTGCGTCAGCCTCCCAAAGTGCTGGGATTACAAGCGTCACTGGCCCAGCCGGAGCCAATTCCCTGTAATAAATCTGTCTCTCTCTGTCTCTCGTGTGCGTGCACGTTCTGTTTCACTGGAGAATGCTGACTAATACAGAATCACATCCTAATTTACTTCCCAAGAAGTTCTCAAATCTTCATTTCTTTGCTTATGCTGCAGTAACAAACAAAACCCCGAACCTCAGAGGCTTAGTGCAGCAAGGTTTATCTCCATATCACATCCCAGTGCGCTGCAGAAAAAGCAGCTCTGGGGCAGCTGACTCCATGCAGTGACTCAGAGATCCAGCCTGCTTCCATCTCTTGATTCTTCCATCCCAAGTGTGATTTCTACCCACAGAGAATGGAAAACTCACACCCACCCCTAACTACTCAGACTGGGAGTGGCACTGCTCAATTCCACCCACAGAACCAGCCAGGTGGCCCTTATCTAACTGCAAGCAAGGCAGAAAAATATAATGATAATCATAAACATTTCTTGAGTGCTTTCTCTGTGCCAGGCTGTGTGCTAAGCATGTAAATATTGTCTTTTCTGTATTCCAAGCCTAAGTCTCTTAAAGCTCTACTGTGACCTCACCATACAGCCACAGAAACAGGCTCAGAGAGGTTAAGGAAGTTGTCTGGGGCACATACCTCATGAAGGCAGGGCTGCAGATTTGAACCCAGGTCTCTGTGCATTGGAAACTCACCCCTCGACCCCTGTCCTGGTTTCTTGCTGATCTCCGCTGAGAATATCGTCATTCCGTCTAAGGATTGGGATTGGCTTCTTATTTTATTCTCCATCTCATTTCGTCTTCCCCAGGAGTCATGAATTTTTAAACCTTGTGTGAGATCAACAAGTTCACCCAGAGGAGACAATAAAGAACAGAACAGGGAGGAACAGAACAGCCATCAAATACGAAGGGTAGAGTCTTCCAGGAAATACCCACTAAGTGGGGAAACGAACCATAAGTGAGGCCAGGATCGTGGGAGGCGGAGAGGGAGAGCAATCTGATCATCAGGGGAATCATTTTCTTTTACGAAAGAGAGAGAGAGATGGGACTTAGCCATTAGACGCGGGCTATTTCAGTTCCTGGTAATGACACAGCTCAGTGAATAGAACCCTCAAAGCACTTTCGGAAGGTGGGCTCCAAGCCTGGGCAGCTCTCCTGCCTTAATTGCTGCAAGTCACAGAGCAGCGGAGCTGGAAATGGGCAAAATCGATGACAGTGAGGCTTGCCTGTGGGCCACTCCCTGGACCCAACCTGTGACCCGTGGTCATCACATCACCCACGACCCCTTGGTGCCACTGTGCAGGTGCCACATTGAAGACCCTTCTTTCAGATCATTCTCATAACAGCCCAGTGCATCGTGGCTCACACCTGTAATCCCAGCATTTTGGGAGGCCGAGACAAGAAGAATTGCGTGCGCCTGGGAGGCGGAGCTTGCAGTGAGCCGAGATCGTGCCACTGCACTCCAGCCCGGGTGACAGAGCAAGACTCTGTCTCAAAAAAAACAAAAACAAAAAAAGCAAGGACAGTGAGGTCTTAACCTACACTAGGCCACTCAGACCTTATGGCTTTTAGACCCATTTCCTCAACTCAGTTACCAAAACACCCTTGAAGCAGCTGAGCCCATGAAGCGGGGCAGCCCCCACCCCCAGGACTAGATAAAAAGGTGGTCGCACAAATCCAGGCCTCCCCACTCTTCCCCACTGCAGGGAAGACAGGGCCCCATGGGCTTGGCATCCTCCCGGTCAGCTCTTCTCTGCCATGATCCCCTGTGTCCTGCGCCCCAGCTTCAACTGCTCCCCTGAAAAGGTCACTTGGAGCAGCTGAGCTTAGGGCATCTCACCTGCGTGAGCCTTCTTGGGGGCTCAGAAGCACCCGGGTTGGGAACGGTGCTCTGGTGGGCAGGATGAGGGCTTCAGTGAGCTCTGCTGTCCTTGTGGACACCTTGGAGTCTGGCTTGGGAGAAACTCCCTGTGCAGGTCCAGCCAGCCCAGAGGCCAGGCTGAATGTAGGCTGCCATGAGGCAGACTCCCCTCCATGCCCCCTGTAATAAGGCAGAGGGGAAGGACCTTGGAAGGGGGGTAGGCTGGGGTCCTGCTATTTCTCAGACAGATGGTGGGGGACAGGTGCAGGGGGAGGGGACCTGGAGTCAGCCATCACTTCAGTATGTGGAGACAGAGCTCCAAGTCCTCTAGGCCGAACAAACAGCACATCTCAGACTAGAGACAAGCGAGCCGAACCTCCTATCTGGCTCCACCCCCTCTTTTTGCTCGCAGCAGGATCAGAGGGAGGCAGTTAATTAAGAAAGGTCACATAGTGTTATCTGTGCCAGAGCCAGATCTCAAACCCAAGTCTAGAAGAAGCTCAGAAAGGGGCAGCGATGTGACCTCAGTTCACCTGAAGCCAAGAAACATTACTCTAGGCTTGTCCCAGCCTCCAGCTTGGGAATTTCAAAAGTAGGAGTATAATTCCCCTCTCCCTGCCGCCCCCAGCCTCCTGGGCTGGGAGGGCTCAGTGCTCTTAGCTGCATTCCAGGGGTCTGTTTCCCATTTCTCAATCATCTTAGCTGATTTGAACAATTTTAGACCTTTCTTCTATGAATTTTCCACCCAGCAGTGCCCAGCACAAACTGAGGGCCATGAGAGGGATGAACTTTTTTTTTTTTTTTTGCGATGCAGTCTTACTCTGTCATCCAGGCTGGAGTGCAATGGTGTGATTTCAGCTCATCGTAACCTCCACCTCCCGGGTTCAAGTGACTCTCCTGCCTCAGCCTCCCAAGTAGCTGGGATTACAGGCATGTACCACCATACCCGGATAGTTTTATATTTTTAGTAGAGACGGGGTTTCTCCATGTTGGTCAGTCTGGTCTTGAACTCCTGACCTCAGGTGCTCTGCCCACCTCGGCCTCTCAAAGTGCTGGATTACAGGCGTGAGCCACCTCACCCAACCTGGATTAACTTTTTAAAAGGATTTTTAGGCCCAGCATAGTGGCTCACACCTATAATCCCAGCACTTTGGGAGGCTGAGGCAGGAGGATCCCTCGAAGCCAGGAATTTGAGACCAGCCTGGGCAACAAAGCAAGACCCTGTCTCTATAAATAATTTTTTTAAATCTTTACATTTTAATTTTTTTTCTTTATAGAGGTAATCAAGTTTAAGAAGAAATTTAAAAAGACAGTCATCGGAGGTCAGATTTTGAAAATAGGTCAGAGAACCTCTAGCTCAGCCTTTGAGGCAATATCAAAGTGAAGCATGACCTGTGAAGCCAGGATGCCTGGGTTCAAATAATGGCTTCTCCCTTACTAGCTGTGTGAACTTGGACAAGTTATGCAGACTCTCTGTGTCTGAGTTTGTTCATACATAAAATGGAGGAGCTGATACCACCCACCATGTAGGAATGCGATGAAGTTTAATTGTGCTAATCGTGGGAAGTGCTTAAAAACAGTACCTGGTACCTAACACACCAGTGAAAGTTTTCTGTTATTGTCATCCTGTCAAGCTTCTGCTTGAATGCCTCCTGGGATGGGGAACTCACTCTCCCCCGGGCAGCGTTTTCCCCTATTGGATTGTTTAGCATGTTAGGAGGCTTTTCTATCCATTACGCTGAAGTATGCCAGCCTGTCTCTTCCCTACAAGAGCCCTGGCTTCCCTCTGAGGGCAGCCATAAAGACCCATGTCAACCAAAGCCAAACAACGCACACTTTAGTGGTATGTGTCTCATTCACTTGAGTTAATCCTCCTTTGGGGAACTGCAGCCCATACAGCCCAGCACACAGAGTGCAGACATCTGTCTCTGTTCAGGACTCAGCAGTCAGTGATGGGGTGATCTGGCCTCGGAAGCTTGTTACGGCCTACCCCATCGATCCCAGCTAAGGAGCTCTATGGGCTGAGGCTCAGCATGTCCCCTCACTGGGTCCTCTCTGCTAACCCAGTGTATCTGTAGCCTCTACCTTCTTATAGGAGGGAAACGGGAATCTTCGTGGGTTTTTTTTTTTGTTTCGTTACGGTTTTTTTTTTTTGAGACAGAGTCTCACTCTGTCGCCCAGGCTGGAGTGCAATGGCATAACCTCGGCTCACTGCAACCTCCGCCTCCCAGGTTCAAGCAGTTATCCCTGCCTCAGTCTTCTGAGTAGCTGGGATTACAGGCACGCACCACCATGCCCAGCTACTTTTTGTATTCTTAGTAGAGATGGGGTTTCGCCATGTTGGCCAGGCTGGTCTCGAACTCCTGACCTTAGGTGATCTGCCTGCCTCAGCCTGTAATCCCAAAGTGCTGGATTACAGGTGCAAGCCACCGAACCCGGCTGGAAACAGGGGAATCTTACTGCCTAGGACCGGAAAGGGCTAGGAAGGAGGAGGCAGTTGCCCATCTGGCCATGGCAGTCCATCCCTTTGGAAAATTATCGAGCTTCACCAACGGCTAAGAGCCTGGTGCTACCGTCCCAGCACTTTCTGGAGAATTTGCTGGTTTGTTCCAAAGGGCGGGGCATAGATTCCAGGGTCAGAGCTGAGTTTGGATCCTAGCTCCACCCCTCCCTGTCTGTGAGCCCTCAAGCAGCTTCCTCATATGTGAAATGGGCACAATTACAGTAGTTCCCATCATAGGGCTGGGAGGGAAAAGCGGTGAGGTGACTCGTAGCTCAGTTCTGGCACAAGAAAGTGCTTGATAAATGGGGATGGATATGGGAAAGGAGTGGGATAAGGCGGGCCTAGATTTTCCAATATGGAAGGACTTTTAGTCTGTTCCTGCATTTTGCAGATAGAAGGACTGAGGTCCACAGATGACAGGTCCAAAAGTCACACTGCGGTTGGGTCATCTGGCACCTGGGTTCCTGCTCCTTGTGGACTCCAGCGCTTGCCCTCCCGGGACACTCCTTGCCCAGACCGGCCCCTTCTGTCCTGAAGGGAGGGGAGAGTGAGGCTTGGTGGGGGCCTGTGGCCAGGGCGACGGGGCTGCTCTGTCCCCCACTCCTAGGACCGCCCCCCACTCTTATTAGGGGATGTAGCTGCGGCATCTCCTGCAGTTTCGAGTTACGGCCGCTGGGTGTCGCCACACAGCAAAAAACCCACAGGCCGCCGGGAGGACAGGACCTAATGGGAGCTGATGGGACAGCGCCTCCAGACCCTGATCCCTGACCCCTGAATTCCTGGAGCCCAGGTCGTTGGTCCGCTACAGACTACCTGCCAGGTGCTGGATCCACGCTCTCGCTAAATCTGCCAGCAGCGCTGTGAGGTGGGTGCTGTCACATCCCTTGTGAAGATGGGGATATGGGGGAGTGAAGAGGTGACAGATGAGATTTGAACCACACTCTTACCTGCTGCGGCTTCTTGGTCCCACAGTAATGGTACCCGGGTCGCAGGGTGATTTGGGGGATTATACGATGTAGTGTGTGTTAAAGGGCTTGGCACAGATCTAGCTGCAGCGGAACATAATAAACATTGATTGACCCAGAGGCAGAAGAGCGGGATCCAGATCCACCCACGTTTGAATCTCAACACGGCTATTTTCTTAATGCGAGATCTCTGGAGTCAAGTCGCTTTGCTTATCTAAGCCTCTTGTTCCCCCGGCGAAAATGGGGATAATCATAGCTACCTGAAGAGCCGCTCAGTGGATGGAGGTAGAGGATGTAAAGTGTCTGCCGAGAAGTGGGTACTTAACGGGACTGAGTGATCGGGATTATCTTTCATTTTATGTCATGTAGACGGCAACTCTTCCTGGGCCTGTGGAGGAGGCCGGAGGTCAGGGCTGGAGCCCTGGGGCGGGGCGTTGCACAGGCAGCTCCTGGCCCTCCCCTTCTAGCCAGGTCAGCCCCTCAGTGGGCCCCGGCCCTAGAAGGGCTCAGAAGCCTGGGGACGCTGTTGCTAGGTGCCAGTTGCTAGGTTACATACACAATGTTTCTCCTACATGGCCACCTCCAGGAGGACTGGCTTCTCTGGATCAGCTCTGCCTCCTCCAGCCTCTCCCTGACCTCAGAGCCTCTGCAGAGGAAAGGTGAGGGTGGGGCCGCTGTGGTCAGGCCTCAGGGAGAGCCCAGCCAACTCCCAGGGGAGGCAGGCAAGGTTAGAAGCAGGCAAGGCCAGGGGAGCTGAAGGAGAGAGAGGAGCCGGGGGGCTGGGAGTGAGCATCCCGGCCTGAATTCTTGGATGGGGGGCCAAGAATTCCCCAGGCAGGAGATTGTTGGCTCATTCATTCTGAGATGTAGCTATGTAAGGTTCAGGTCGGGGGCGAGGAGTCAAATGCCCTAGGTCTCAATCCCGGCACCACCACCTATTATGAGCAAATCCTTTATCATTTGGAACCTCACTGCCCTGGCAGTAAATGGGGACAGGAAGAGTTAATAATAAGATGTGAAAGCCAGACTCAGTGGCTCACACCTATAATCCCAGCACTTTGGGAGGCTGAGTCGGGTGGAACAGAAGGTCAGGAGTTCGAGACCAGCCTGGCCAATATGGTGAAACCCCATCTCTACTAAAAATACAAAAATTAGCTGGGTGCGGTGGTACGCACCTGTAATCCCAGCTACTCAGGAGGCTGAGGCAGGAGAATTGCCTGAACTCTGGGGGCGGAGATGCAGTGAGCCGAGATCGCGCCACTGCACTCCAGCCTGGGTGACAGAGCAAGGCTCCGTTGAAAAAAATAAAAATAAATAAATAAATAAATAAAAATAAATAAGGTGTGGAAAGTGAAAGGAGACACGAGAACTCTTAGGGTAAGTGTGGATGATCGGTTTCGTCCTCAGTTTAGGGATGTGGGAGCTGGACCAGAGGGACAGAGGCCTGGGAGAAGGGGCCAGCTGCATGGGGTGTCGGGGGCAGATCTTCACCCCTTTGGGCTTCTGAGCCAGGCTTGGGACCCACAAGGCTCCCCGTGCTTCCTTTCCAGGCCCCCCGGGGCCCTGCCCCACGGCATCATGATGGGGAAACTCCCCCTGGGGGTCGTCTCCCCTTATGTGAAGATGAGTTCAGGGGGCTCCACAGACCCCCTGAAATTCTATGCCACCAGCTACTGCACAGCCTATGGTGAGGGCACCTTTGTGCAGGAGCCTCCCCTGGGCCGGGGCAGGAAGGGAGGGGCTCTCTCTGAGGGAGGAGGACCCCCTCTGGCTGTCACACTGTAGCACAACCCCATCCGCTGTATCCATCTGTCCCTGAGCCCTGTCCGGCGGCTCCCTTCTCCAATTCTGTCCCTGCAGTTCTATCACTGTGATTTTGCCACACTGACCTTGTCCCCAGCCCACCCACTCCGTTTCCTGCCATCACAGTCCTGAAAGGCCAGGCTTGCGAGGCTCCGGCCCGTGGCTCTGAGCCCTCCCCTGTCACTGTGACCCCCGGGCCCCTCCGAGGACTCGGGCCCTGCCTGGGAAGCCCTGCTTGTTTTTGACCCTGGGGCCTGTCTCTGACAGGTCGGCAGGATTTCAAGCCCCGAGTAAGCAGTCACACAGGCACCGGCTACAAATCAAATTTCCGGCCCGTGGTCTCATGCCAAGCCAGCCTGGAGGCCTTAGACAACCCGGCCGTGGGGTACGGTCTATATGACCCCTTCCCAGCCCCTGCCCTGCTCATCAGACCAACTCCAGGCTTCGTGGATGGGGACCCAGAGCCTTGCCTGGCGTCCTGGGTGGCTCAGGGCATGGCGGACCCCTGAGCCATCCGTGGGAGGGTGCAGGGAGGAGGGAAGCTCTTGGGCAGAGGATCTCTAGCTCAGCCTCATCCTCAGGGAACAAGCCCGGGACCTTTTCCAGTCCACGAGCAGCCAGAGTTACCGCCCCCTGGAGGTGCCGGATGGCAAGCAGCCCCTGCCCTGGAGCATGCACCAGACCAGCTCAGGCTACGGGCAGGAGCAGCCCTGTGCGGGGCCCCTGACCAAGGAGGTCAGTGCTGGGCCAGGGCCAGGAGAGTGTAGCCCTAGGGTGGGGTGGGGCTGGGGCTGCACTGCCAACAGTTGGTCAAGGTGGAGGTGACAGGACTTGGAGCAGCCGCATTGCAGGGATGGGGTCCACTCCTCTTTCTCCCCTTTGTCCTCATCCTTATCCCCACCCTCCCCAACACCTCCATTGCCTGCCCCAGCCCCAACATGACCTCCAACTCCATTTCCATCCCCATCCATGCGCCCCACACTCCTGTGCACACCTGCGAGCCCCATCGCCGTCCCTACCACCACCACTGTCCCCCCACTGTCAACATCATTAACCCCATCTTTTATCTTTTCCATTTCTTTTTTTTTTGAGATGGAGTCTCGCACTGTCACCCAGGCTGGAGTGGAATGGCGCAATCTTGGCTCACTGCAACCTCCGCCTCCTGGATTCAAGCGATTCTTCTGCCTCAGCCTCCCCTGCCATCATGCCCAGCTAAGTTTTGTATTTTTGTAGAGACGGGGTTTTATCACATTGGCCAGGCTGGTCTTGAACCACTGACCTCAGGTGATTTGCCCGCCTTTGCCTCCCAAAATGCAGGGATTACAGGCATGAGCCACTGCGCCCGGGCCATCTTTTTCATTTCTTTATTTTATTTTATTATTTACTTATTTATTTATTTTTGAGATGGGGTTTCGCCATGTTAGCCAAGCTGGTCTCGAACTCCTGACCTCAGGTGATCCTTCCACCTCGGCCTCCCAAAGTGCAGGGATTACAGGTGTGAGCTACAGTGCCGCGGCCATCTTTTTGATTTCTATCCTCATTGTTACCACTATTCCTATCATCAGCACCACCACCAGAATGGACAGTCATTCATTCATCCAACCTGTATGTTCTGAATATCTCCTTGATATTTGGAGATAATAAGAGTCAGTGGAGTGTGGGGGGTGGGAAATACAACGAGGGAGAAGTAGGGAGGAAGAGAAGTGAAGGAGTTGCAGGCTGGGTGCAGTGGCTCCCGCCTGTAATCCCAGCACTTTGGGAAGCCAAAGTGGGTGGATCACTTGAGGTCAGGAGTTCGAGACCAGTCTGGCCAACATGGCGAAACCTCGCCTCTACTAAAAATACAAAAATTAGCCGGGCATGGTGTTCAGTGCCTGTAATCTCAGCTACTTGGGATGCTAAGGCAGGAGAATCACTTGAACCTGGGAAGCGTAGGTTGCAGTGAGGCGGAGATTGCCTGGGCGACAGAGTAAGACTGTCTCAAAAAAAAAAAAAAAAGGGCTGGACGCGGTGGCTCACACCTGTAATTCCAGCACTTTGAGAGGCCAAGGTGGGCCTATCACTTGAGGCCAGGAGTTTGAGACCAGCCTGGTCAACATGGTGAAACCCCATCTCTACCAAAAAAATACAAAAAATTTAACTGGGCTTGGTGGCTTGCGTCTGTAGTCCCAGCTACTTGAGAGGCTGAGGCATAAGAATTGACTGAACCTGGGAGGTGGAGACTTGCAATAAGTTGAGATCACGCCACCGCACTCCAGCCTGGGCAACAGAGCGAGACTCTGTCTCAAAAAAAAAAAGTAATAAATAAATAAATAAGAAGTGAAGGAGTTGCCTGTGCAGATCGGGAGGGTGGGAAGAGCTTGCTATGGAGGCCTGGACGAAGGCTTGAGGGAGGCCAGCGCCTCCAGACAAAGCTGTGTGAGGGATGAGTGGTCCAGGCACTGCCAACCGCAGGTGCAAAGGTGCTGAGGTGGGGCAGAAGGGAGACAGGCGGCTGGAGCTGGGTGAGGCGCTCAGGTCCTTGTGAGCCACCAGCAGGATGTGGAATTCCCTGTGAGCGTGCTGGGAAGGCTGCAGAGCTCTGAGCAGAGAAGGGACGTGCAGGTTTCATTGTAAAGGGTTCCCCTCTGGCGGCTATGCAGATACTGTGCTCTGTAAAGGTCAAGGGTACAATCAGTCAGGTAGTGACTGCCGCCCCCTTGACTGTCACTGGCCCTTCTTCCTCCCAGGTCCGGAAGGTCCATTTCGACACCCAGGAGCATGGGCCTCAGGCCATCACAGGGCTGGAGCCCAGGGAAGTGCCCCTCCTCCACCAGCAGCAGGGCCAGGACTCCCTGGAGCGGGAGAACTTCCGATATGTGAGTGGCAGTTCGCTAAGGGCTTCGGGGTGGGGCAGAGGAGCCAAACCTGCCGCCTCCTCCCACCTCAGACAGGCACTGCACTGACTCACCCAAGAAGCCAACTCAGTGTGGACACAGGGCGCCCAGAAAGACGGGAGAGCAAAGGATTTGACATTGGCTGTTTCCAAAACACCATCAATGTGGCTTCTCTCGATTTAACGCTGATGCTGTTCCCCTGCCTTCTTCCTCTCGCTCTCGGCCCCTCCTGGTCTGGGTCCCTCTGGACTCCCCACTCATTACCAGGAGTCTGGTGTGGTGTGTGACGTGCTAGTCACAGTCACAGGGGCACTGTGCTCCTGTGCTGGAATTCCTGGCCTTGCCATGCTCCGCCCCAGAGAGACCCCTGTGTCCAGGGTGCGTACTGGCCCACGCAGGCCTCCTCAGAGCACAGATAACCAACCCAGGTGCCCCTCCACTGCCACCACACGCCTTCGGGGCCCTCGTGGGCCGGTGCCCCCATTCCTGCGACCTCTGTGTTCCAGGGCCCACGCTTCATGACTTCGGAGTACAATTCCAAGTATCTGAGGGAACCTCCAGACCAGCCAGGTAGGCCCTGTCTGAACTCACAGCTCCCTTCCAATCACCCTCCCTACTTCCTACCCCAAGGGGCCTGGAGCTGGCTTAGGACTAAGAAGGCACCAGTGGAAGAAAGAAGGATGCACAGGCGGCTGGAGGGACACACCTCTCTGGGGCTGACCTCAGCGCCTTGGGCCTCCCAGGAGGGCGGCTTGGCCGGCGCATGCCCTTCCTGCTGCTTCCTCTCCTGTCCTCCGGCCTGGACACTGGAATCCTCACCCTGCCGCCCACAATCCCCATGACGCACGTCTCCAGGATCTCGGGGTCCGCCTCCTCCCACCTGCTGGGACACTGAGCCTCTGGAGGACCCATGGGTGGGCCGGGTGACCTGGCAGCACAGGGGCGTGTCTTTTGCAGATCTGTTGCAGAAAAAATCAGTTGGCGCCAAGGAGGGGAGCGGCTTCACCAAAGAGTCGCACCAGAGCCCCGTTGTCTTCCAGCCCCCCTCACAGGCCCTCCCTGGGGACCCGGTAAGTCCGCTGGGGTCCAGCTAGAACTTTTGGGGGCTTGAAGCCCTCCAGTCTCAGGGTTTCTAGCTTCCCTAAAGAATACGAGCTGCAGAGCCCTTTGTTCAAACACAAGGTGGGAGAGCTTAGGTGAAAACCACTGCTTTGGTCCCATTCCCCCATTTTATGGATGAGAAGACTGAGGTCCAAAGAGATGAAGAGGTGTAGCCGAGGTCATCCAGAGTTCAGACAAGAGCCCTGGCCTGCTGGCCCCACTCAGGGTCATGCCTTCCCCCGTCTTCTCCCCAAACACTTCCCTTTTCTCAATGATGCCCGTGAGAGCTGAGTCCTCCTCTGTGTTCAGCACAGCAGGGGCCTGGAGGCAGACTGGGTAGGAGCCGCCAGGGGCCTGGCCTGCCTCTGTGGGGCTGACACCCTCTGTGGGCCTCCTTCCAGGCCCTCCTCCCAGGCCAGAGTGTCACCAAGTCAAGCTTCCTCCCCAAGACTCACCTGCATGTAAGCTGAGCTAGGGGGAGGCTGGGGACCGCCTGGCGAGGGGAGGGGGGCAGTTAGGTCATGGCTCTAGAGGGCAGTGGGGGAGGCGGCTGCGTCCTGGTGCCAGTGGCTGCTTTGCTCCCTCCAGGGAGATGAGGTCCTACCTGTGCTGGCTAGAGGCTCCGGCTGGGAAACAGCCTTCAGTCGAGGGAATGAAAGGGTTCTGAACCCCAGAGTGAGTGACCTTGGCGCCTCGCTTAGAGAAGGTGGGGGACAGGGAGGTTTTGGGACAAGATGGCATTTTGGGTCAGGCATTGAAGAATAAGAAGAATTAGGATATTTGGGGATGTGGAGGTAGGGCCCCAGGTGGAGAGCGAAGAGAGCCTTGGCCTTCCTGGGGGCTGGAAGGCCAGGGGTGTGGTCTGAAATAGACTTGTCTGGAAGGGGAAGGGAGGGTTGCTGGGGCTGCGGACAGGTTGCAGCTGTGTGTGCCTCTGCCTGCCTTCCCTCCATCCCTGCTGCCTCAGCCTGGCCGCCTCAGCCTCCCTTCTGCTGGTGGCTCTGTCCCCTGCAGGTGCCCCCTTCTCACCCGGAACCCAGCAGCCTGAGTCATCAGCAGTTTCAGCCACCCCATCGGATGCAACAGACAAACGTTGCCCTGCTTAGCCGGGAGACCGTGGGGAAAAAGGTGAGACCTGCTACATCCATCCTCCACCCCAAATTCCCACCCTTCCTGACGTCACAAGTCCCCTGTCTATCCCTCTTGTGCAGGAGCCCACAGGGTTCAGCCGTAACAACCCAAGCTATGTCCGGAGCCCCCCTGATCCTGACAGGGATCATCGATTCCTGACCACCTACAACCAAGGGTGAGGTCTGCTTCCTGGTCCAAAGCTGAGACCCATTTGATAGACAGACAGACTGAGACTGGGATAAGTAATGAGCTCACAGCCTCCTGGATAAGATCCACCCTGAATGAATGTGGGTTCCCCAGAAGCAGACCCTAAGCCAAGGATTGGAGTGCTAGCACGTTATTAGGCGGGTATTAGGGGTGTGGGGGTGGGAAAGTTGGATGGGGGTGGAAAGGCAGCCGTAATGAGCATGTGACTAAGCCAGCGATCCCACGGGGAAAACTCTAAAAAACAGTGTAAAGCACATAACTCAGAGTTACCCCAGCCAAAGATGAGAGAGCTCGGGTATTTATACCCCCATACCCATCAGTCATTGGTTAAAGGCTATCCCCAGGGCAGCATTAAACCCCAGGTGCCTCCTTGTTCAGGCAAAGCAGGTTCTAGCAACCCAAGGGTAGCTTTCCCACAGAGATGCAGTACAGGGCATTGGTGGCCAGGCTGGTGGGAATGGAAAGAATGGGGGAGTGCAAGGGGGTCTGGAGCAGCAGCGTCTGCTAAGGCACTCCATCCAGCCCATGGTCGGTGGGCTCGATGGGTACTCAGAAGGTAAACTCTGTGCTGTGCAATCCCTGGGTGAGGAGTGACTGTCCTGGGCATCAGGGAGGGCTTCCAGGAGGAGGTGGCCTCAGAGCTATGGGGAAGCCTCCCAGGGCCAGGACTGGGTGGGGAGAGCATTATAGGAGTGTTATAAAGGAAGTGTGATTCTTTTTTTTTTTTTTTTTTTGCGTACAATGGTGTGATCTCAGCTCACTGCAACCTCTGCCTCCTCTGTTCAAGTGATCCTCCTGTCTTAGCCTGCTGAGTAGCTGGGATTACAGGCGCCTGCCACCACTCTCAGCTAAATTTTATATTTTTAGTAGAGATGGGGTTTCGCTGTGTTGGCCAGGCTGGTCTTGAACTCCTGACCTCAAGTGATCTGTCCGCCTTGGCCTCCCAGAGTGCTGGGATCACAGGCATGAACCACTGCGCCCGGCCAGGAAGTATAATTCTTAGGACAAACTCCTCTGAGCCAGGAAGTGCAAGCTTTCCTCACATCAGTCGTCTGTGTTCACCCTCTTCCCCTCCAACTCCTGGTCCTCCAAGGTGTCCCCGCCACCTCCCTGTCTCCTCAGGCTTCCCCTGCCCCAACCCCCTGCTCCGGGATACCCACCAAATCCATTCATGGAACAGACTTTAACTGAGCCGTGACTGGGTGCCAGGCCCTGCCCCAAGCCCTGGGAATGTGCGTGCAACTCCTGCCCCACAGAGCTCAGACCTCGGCATGGCGGGGGGTGGGGTGGGCGTGCCTGTGGCTCCCTCAGTTAGTGAGAGCTGTTAGGTGATGGGCAGGGAGAAAGGGATCAGGAGGGCTGCAGTGGGCGAGGGTCAGATTTGAAATCGGTAGCCTTGAGCAGGTGACGTTTGAGCAGAGACTGAAAAGAGGGGAAGGCGGTGGGCTGGAGGAGCAACAGAGTGTGACCTGGAAGGGCCATTGGTTGCCCTCTGTCCTCTGTCCTCAACCCTGAGGCTCAGAGGGGAGGAGCTGGTTGCACAGCAGATTCGCCGTGCAGAGGTGGCTGCTGCAGTTCCCACGGAGGTGGGGGGTGGGGGAGAGGCCCAGAGGCTCTGGGTGTGAGGGGTCACGATGTTCTGACCCTTCTTAGGCAAACATCCTCCTCCTGTGGCTCCGGCAGAGACAGCCCCGGCCCTCTCTGCTGGGTTCCTCCCACCTGCCTGCCGTGCCCGGGGCTACTGCCTGGTGTCAGGCACACTTGCTGGAGCTTTCTGGTGCCTGCAGAGCCCTGGGGTTGTCATCACTGATTTCTGCATTGATCTGTCTGCACCCCTTTGCGCCCTCTGAACCTGGCTGTGCTCAGTGAAATGGAGGGAAATGGAAATGAAACGGAAGAAAAGTTAAATGCTTGGAGAAGTGGATGAGACGGGGTCCCCAAGCTAAGGTGCTGGCAGGCCAGGGACAGGCCAAGGACGGGGGTGTCACTGAAACTGTCCTTTTATACTCCCAAGAGCGTCTCGGCATCAGGTGGAGGGTAGGGCAGACTGTTTGAGTAAGAGTTCCCCAAGTGGATGTAAGCTTAGGGAGAGCCAGCTGAGGAGGACAGCATGACACAGGCAGGGAGGCTGGGGGGATCTGTGGGCTCACGGACAAGGGCAGCAGGGGCTGCCTAGGTGGGCAGAGGCCAGCTTCCAGTCAAGGGCCCCTCTTCTCCTCCAGGTACTTTAAGAACATCCCCAAGGGTCTCAACCGGGAAGGCTGGACTCGAGGTGGCATCTGGCCCCAGAGGCCGGGAGGCTATGCCCTCAGCCAGCCGGTCAGCCGAATGGAGGCCACCCCCAAGCCCACGGAGAGCCTGCGGCACCTGCACCCCCACGTGGGAAGGTGGCACTCCCCCAAGCTCTGTTCTTTTTCCCTCCCCTTCATCCAGGCCCTGCGCCAGGCCTTTCCCTTGCTCTCCTCTCTTGCTCTGTCTGTCTGTCTGTCCTCTGGCTGGCTCTGGCCTCCCGTTTCCTGCCAGCACCCGCTCCTCCCCTCCTCTTCCTCCAGGGACCCCTCCCCTCCTTGTGGCTCCCGCTCCTGCCCCTGTGCTCCAGGCCCGGTGGGCTGCCGGGGGAGGGGGAGATGAATCCAGAGATGAATGGACTGTGGTTCCGCCTCACCCGGCTCCTTTCTGCTCAATTCAATTCCTCAGAAATTACATTTATACCAACAATGGCCTGGAGTTGGCAGGCAAAGAACGTTTGTGGCTTGGCTGCCCTGGTTGAGCCCTGACTGTGCTCTCTCAGGGAGGGTCAGGCAGAAGACAGGAAGGCAAGGTCCAGGCCTTGCCTGCCAACGCCCTCAACACTCCCCTCCTGCCTCCTGCAGAACCCTGGCCTCAGTCGACCC
This sequence comes from Aotus nancymaae, assembly GCF_030222135.1. NCBI lineage: Eukaryota > Metazoa > Chordata > Mammalia > Primates > Aotidae > Aotus > Aotus nancymaae. The sequence goes on along the minus strand of NW_026988473.1, from coordinate 9,252,839 downwards.
CTTCTACCGAGACACACCTCCCAGCAGCCGCTTCATGGCACCCAGCTGAGCCCTGAGCCATTGGTAAGGGGCTGGGGCCCCCCTCCCTCAGCTGCTCCCAGCGTAGGGGTGACCACTGGGGGTCAGCCCTGCCTCCCAAGCCCTGGGTTAAGCAAGTCCTGCCTAGGGACCCCCCCTCTGAGTAGGGGGTGGGAGATCGGGGGTCTCTCGGACTCTCTTCTATCCCAGGCAAGCGCACAGAACCACCCCAGAGTGCCCCCTCAGGCCTCACCTCTGCTTCTCCCCCACAGGTTTGTCAGCCCTAGGGGACAGAAGCCAGCCAGGCTACTGTCTGTAGCCCCACTCCATCCCCCACAGGGACCTCCCCCAGCTACTCTCCTAATGAAATAAAGAGCATTGAACAGAGACTTGTGACATTGCTGTGAGGGTGGCTGGGACAAGGAGGGCTGAGTTGGGCAGGGGTGCAGGGGTGGAGGAGCTAGGGCCAGATTTGGAGTCGGAAGGGCTCGGCTGGCATCTCTGAGGAACCATGGCACGATGAACCCGGCATTTGATCCTCCAGACTCAGTTTCCTGTCCTGTAAAGGGGTCCTCTATGGCCTGTGCTGTTTGGAAAGTACTTGGTCACATGTGGGTGGAAGAACCCCAGGGAGGGGCAGGTGGCCCAGAGAAGGGGAGGGAAGCAGAGGCAGGGCGAGGGGACAGAGGAGAGCCTCGGACACATAGACACCTGGACTCCGACCCAGAGTGGGGAGGGGCTGATCACAAAGGCTGGTTCCACTTTCCCTCCCAGCCAGGGTGACCCAAGCAGGGTGGCCTGTTTGTGAGAATGAGAACAGGCGGCCCCTCAGGCAGATGCCCCAGGTGCCTGCAAGACAGCATTCGGGCCAGCTCTCAGCACCTCTTGTCACCTCAACCAAGCGCATTTATGCAGTGCACAACATTACAACTGTATGCTGTGGCCTGCTTGCACCAGCTCCTTATAAATGAGGAGTGTGGACCCAGAGAGGGTGCGTGAGCTGCTCAGGGTCACACAGGGCAGAAAGGCAGCAGCAGCACTGGGTTGGGGATGTCCCCTGTGCCTTGCAGCCTTGTCTGGGCACACAGGCACTCCTCCGACCTCCTGCCTCCGCCTGTGTTCCTTAGTGGGGGTCTGTGGAGCGTGCTGCTGGCCCCAGAGCCTGGTGTACCCAGCACAGTCTTGAACGGCAGGCCCGGGGGCTGTCCACAGCCTGGCGGGGGCTCCATGTGGGCTGTGGGTGGCTCCAGCTGGTCCCAGCATGGGAGGAGGGGAGCAGAGGACACAGAGTCTCAGAGACAGACTCAGGACACAGCGACAGCCCATACTGTGGGTGGCGACCTGCTAGTCCATGCCCCAGCATTAGGGTGAGTCACCAAAGGGACTGGGCTGGGCCCTAGCCATGGCCAGAGTAAGGTGGAGAGTGAGCGAGTGTGGGATCAGCCAGCCCCTCCCTGCCCAAAGACACACACACACACACACACACACACACACACACAGACAGGAACTCAACACAAAAGCACACGCAAGGCAGGGTGTGGTGGCTCACGCCTGTGATTTCAGCACATTGGGAAGCCGAGGCGGGCAGATCACTTGAGGTCAGGAGTTTGAGACCTTCCTGGCCAACATGGTGAAACCCATCTCTACTAAAAATACAAAAAATTAGCCGGGCATGGTGGCAGGTGCCTGTATTCCCAGCTACTCTGGAGGCTGAGACAGGTGAATCGCTTGAACCCAGGGGACAGAGGTTTTGGTGAGCTGAGATCATACCGTAGCACTCCAGCCTGGGTGACAGAGCAAGATTTCATTTCAAAAAAAAACACCAAACATCAAAAACAAAAAAGCACACGCAAATACAAGCAAACATGTGTGTGCAGACCCCCGAAGTCACGCACACGCAAACACATCCAGGCGCATAAATGCCAACAGAAGTACACAAACAGACTAACATGACCACACACAGAAACACAAAACAAATGTGCACACACACAGCTTCACATAAACACCCAAGACTTCCACACGCAGACACACACGGCCAGCCTGTACCGCTGCTCTAGTTTGAGGGTTTGTCCTCCCCAGTCTCATGTTGCATTGGAATCCCCATGCTGGAGGTGGGGCCTGCTGGGAGGCGATTGGATCATGGGAGTGGATCCCTCGTGGTTTGGTGCCATCCTCACTACTGTGAGTGAGTTCTTGTGAGATTTGGTTGTTAAAAAGTGTGTGTCACCCCCCACCCCTTGCTCCTGCTCCTGCATGTGAAATGCCTGTTCCTGGCCGGGCACAGTGGCTCACTCCTGTAATCCCAGCACTTTGGGAGGCCGAGGCGGGTGGGTCAATTGAGATCAGGAGTTCAAGACCAGCCTGGCCAACATGGTGAAACCCCGTCTCTACTCAAAATACAAAATATTAGCCGAGCATGGTGGCAGATGCCTGTAGTCAGCTCCTCGGGAGGCTGAGGCACGAGAATCGCTTGAACCTGGAAGGCAGAGGTTGTAGTGAGCAGAGATTGCACCACTGCACTCCAGCCTGGGTGACAGAGTAAGATTCCATTTGAAAAGAAAAAGAAAGAAATGCCTGTTCCCCCTACATGGTGGAAGCTTCCTGAGGCCTCCCCGTGTAATATCCCAGCGAGTTAGAAGGAATGCGCCACACACTGAGTTTCAAATTAAGAGTCCTTTTAATTAGCCAGCGACCGAGAGACAGCTAATGCTCAAAGTTCTCTCGGCCCGAGGAAAGGGCTTGACTTCCCTTTATACCTTGATTTAGGTAGGGGAGGGGGAGCCTAGCTGAAGCAGAATTTTACAGAAGCAGAACAGGCAAGTTAGCTGGTAACCAGGGGGGAAGAGGTTCCCAGGACTGTTGGTTGCTAAGGGCATTTCCAAACAATCCCCAAGGGGCGTTCAGAGCGAGTTATACACAACAGCAGGTGTGCCTGCCAAGCAGGACACAGTTACATTGGTTATATGGTGCGATAAGCACAGCGTCAGCGTGACATAAGCACAGCGTCAGTGTGGCCCAGTTACGCACCCAGAGGGGCCGTGATAGGGAGGGGGAAGCTAGGTTGGAGTTCACAGCTAAGATGGAGTCAGTGATGCTAGCCCAGGGTAGGTTATTACACCCAGAAGCAGATGCTGGTGCTAACTTCCTATACAACCTGCAGAGCTGTGAGCCAATTAAACCTTTTTTCTTAGAAATTACCAAGTCCCCGGTGCTTTGAGAATATCCCCAAGCATCTAGACCAGGAAGGCTGGACTGGAGGTAGCATCCAGCCCCAGATGCCCGGAGGCTAAGCCCTCAGCCAGCTGGTCTCAGGGTTGCTGTTTGTTTTTGAGACAGGGTCTCCCTCTGTCACCCAGGCTGGAGTGCAGTGGCGTGACCATGGCTCTCTGCAGCCTCAACCCCCTGGGCTCAAGTGACCCTCTCATCTCAGCCTCCTGAGTATCTGCGTCTACAGGTGCACACCATCAGGCCCAACTAATTTTTCATGTTTGTTGTAAAGATGGGGTCTTGCTATGTTGCCAAGGCTGGTCTCAGACTCCTGGGCTCAAGCGATCCTCCCACCTCGGCCTCCCAAAGTGCTGAGATTAAAGACATGAGCCACCATGCTGGACACAGAGACACAAGAACAGATTTACAGAGACTTACAGAACAGACAGACAGACACACACAACACACACACAACACACACCACACACACACACACACACACACTGCACCTCATCTCTATTTCACGTCTTCGTTTCTTCTCCTCCGAGTATCCTTTTACAGCTCATGTTTCCTGCCCATCCTTCCTCTACCTGGGGGTGGGGAGTATGGTGCCGGGGACACCGGAGCCTGATCACACCCTCTTTCCATCATCTCCCACCTCCCTCATCCTGCACCAGGCAGCAGCTTGACCAGGGCAGGGGGAGAAACCATGAGGCACTGCAGCAGAGAGGGCAGGCTGGTCAGATTTTGGGGGATCTTGAAGGCCATGCTAAGGAGCCCCCCTCAATTATGAGGCCCAACAAAGGGGCAGACCATGTATACCTTCGTCACACTGAAAGTCCAAAGCCCAGGATGGTGCCTGGCACATATGGAGGTGCTCAGTAAATAGCAGATGAATGAATGAATGAATGGCTATGGCAAATGTGGGCTTCTGGGCATCACCCACCTTAACACTAGGATGTCAGTGGCCCAGCCTCCCGAGTCCGTGTGGTCGGCTCCTGCTTTCCACACCCACCTGTCCAGCTGCCATGGCCGCGGCCCTTAGGGACCACTGCTTTACCCCAGGATGCGCCGTTCCTCTCTGTGTGAGCCCCTTGGTCTACCCTTGCACGGAGCCCAGCCTCTGACCAGCCTCATGAAGCTTCCCTGCAGTGCCCTAAGGGCCTCTACTTTCCAGCCTTGGCCCCTGGTAGGCACCAAGACCAGGTTAGAGTCAGTGCTGGGAAATTCCATGTCCCCAGGACAGGAGGAGGGGACACTTTCTACCTGGTGGTTCCTCGGGATGCCATCCCTGTTGAAGAGACATCCTGCTGTGTGGCTTCCTTCTCCTGCTCTGTGCTGTCAGGGGAGAGTGGGAGAGTTCCGGTCTCTCAGCATGAGAGTTTGGAAGATATGTGAGGCAGTTAGTCCCTAAGGGATGGCCCAGAGGAGCAGGCCAGGGGCGCTGACCTCATGGCTTCATTTTCAGTGGCCTCATCCCCTTTGCTCCCAGACAGCATCAGCCAGAGCTCTTTCCCCTCCAGGCCTAGGCAGTCAGCAGAGCATACCCGTCACAGGCCTGAGCCCTGGAATCCGACTGCCTGGGTTCAAATGCCAGCTCTCCACAACCCAAGGCGGCTCCCTACCATCAGCCAGTCACCCAAGCCTTCTGTGACCTCCAGTTGTCACCTACCCATTCTGAGCTTCAGCTAATAGCAGCAGCTGCCTTCTGGATGAAATCCAACATGCACAGAGTACACACAAATAGAAGCTGCCCGATGCTAGGGCGGAGGAAACAGAGGCCGAGACGGAGGTAGAGACTTGGTCAAGGCCACACTGCAGCTTGTCACAGGATCTGGCCTCTGTCTCCTGCTTGGCCCTGGGTAGGCCCCCTCAAGACCCTTCCCTGAGGCCGAGCTAGGTGGCTTATGCCTGTAATCACAGCACTTTGGGAGGCTGAGGCTGGAGGATCACTTGAGCTCAGGAGTTCGAGACCAGCCTGGGAAACAAAGTGAGACGGTCTTTACAAAAAATTAAAGAATTAGCTGGGGGTGCGGTGGCTCACACCTGTAATCCCAGTGAGCCGAGATCGCGACACTGCACTCCAGCCTGGCAACACAGTGAGACTCCATCTCAAAAAAAAAAAAAAAAAAAGAAGACATAACATTTTGGCCAGGTGTGGTGGCTCATACTTGTAATCCCAGCACTTTGGGAGGCCAAGGCAGGCAGATCACAAGGTCAGGAGTTTGAGACCAGCCTGACCAATATGGTGAAACCATGTCTCCACTAAAAATACAAAAGTTAGCCAGGCGTGGTGGTGGGCGCCTGTAGTCCCAGCTACTTGGGAGGCTGAGGCAGGAGAATTGCTTGAACCTGGGAGGTGGAGGTTGCAGTGAGCCGAGATTGTGCCATTGCACTCCAGCCTGGGTGTCACAAAAAAAAAAAAAAAGAGAGAGAATTAGCTGGGTGTGGTGACATGTGCCTGTAGTCCCAGCTACTCGGGAGGCTGAAGTGGGAGGAGAGCTTGAGCCCAGGAGGTTGAGGCTGTAGTGAGCTATGTTCACGCCACTGCACTCCAGCCTGGGTGACACAGTGAGACCCTGTCTCAAAAAAAACAAAACAAATCCCTTTCCTGAAAGAAGGCCTCCTCTCTATCACAGGTGGGTGATCACCCACATAGCCTGACCTGGAAGGCCGTGGCTGCCCTCGAGGGGGCTAACCCCACTTAACACTCCGTTCCTAAGACCAACTTCTGCCAGGCTCTCCTGGCAGCTGCCTGCTTCTCCCCTCACCTGGTAACCAGGCTTTGGGTGTTCACAGAGTCACTCCTTCCAGGGGGTGACTATTGCAGCTGCTGCCGGAAGCTTCCTGCCCCCTCCCCAGTGGATATTTTTTTAAAGTTGCTGAGATGTCAGGGATGATGATTAACCTTCATTAAGCCCCCACAGCCTGCGGGTGCTGAGAATATTCGTGGGCCCTCACCTTTCCAGCGAGAACACAGAGGGGCCTCCCTCTGGGGGAAGTTTGGGGACGCAGGTGGGTGGGGTGCTGACGGCATTGGTGTGGGAGTGTGGAGCCCAGAGGGCTGGCGGGACAGCAGGTGGGGCGGGTGCTGCGCGCCATGAGATCAGGCCGGGCTTGTGACGCGTGTGGACATGTGTGAGGCTGCTGTTCGTCCGTCATGGCCTGGTGGCGGCTGATGTTGACAGGTGCCATCTGGCCTGGGTCACGTGGTGGCAGGCAGCATCACTGGCTCGTGGGCTTGACAGCTGTCCAGCTGGGAACACAGGGCTCCTGGGAGTGGGGCGGTTAGAGGCATCTGTCTTTGGGAACTGGAGGGCTGGGGGTGGCGGGAGGCCCTGCGTGGGGAGGCTGAGGACGGGGGGGTATGGTACACCCAGACAGATGGTGTGTGAGGCTCTGAATTGGTTCCCCGGTCTCCTCTCTGACCATCTGGAGGGCCCCCCATTCCCGAGGAACTGTTCCCGGAACAAGCAAGTATGCAAGGGCAGAGGATGAATTTCAGACACAGGAGCCCCCACTGAGGGCCCCTGTTGAAGGGTCAGAGGGGGCTGGCAGGGCCTGAGGGACATCCTACCATGCCTTGCTTCCTCCCCATGCTGCTGCAGATGGGCTCTGCCCAGGACCTTTGTGATGGGCTGGTCACCCTGACCAGAGGTGAGGCGACCTGCCCGAAGCCATGTGGTGCCGGCTCCGTGAGCACGCTTGCACTCTCTTCTGAATCCCAGGCCCGCCCCCACCCGATCACTTCCCTGGGGGTCTCGGATGGGCAGGAATGGGGTCTGGAAACTTCCTGAGAGAGCCAGGCAGTGATAAGTATGAGCTTTGTTTTCTTTTGCTAAAGAAATTAGTGTACTTGTGTGAGAATGTGAACGTTACGTGTTTGTGTGATAGTGTGTGTGAATATGTGAATGGGTGTGTGAGCATACGTGTGTGAGAGCATTAGTGTAAGTGCATGAGTGTGGGACTGAGTATATGTGTCTGAGAGTGTGAGTATATGAGTGTGTGTGAATGTGAGAGTTGTATGTGTAAGTGTATATGTAAGCAGTGTGTGTGTAATGATTGTGTGTATGTGTGCATGTGTAGGTGTGTGAGTGTGAGTGTGTGGGCATACGAGTGTGTGTCTGTGTGTACGTGTCTGTGTGTGTGTATATGTGTGGGTGTGTGTTGGAGTGTGTGGGTATATGAGTGTATGAATGTAAGATTATGTGTATGTGTGAGTGTAAGTGTGTATGTGTGCCTGTGTGTTAGAGTGTGAGTATATGAATGTGTATGAGTGAATATGAATGTATATGTGTGTATGTCTGTGTGTGTGTGTGTATGTATGACTGTGGATGTGAGTGTGTAAGAATATGTGAGTATACTTGAGTGTATGTGTGTGTGAGTGTGGGCATATGAGTGCGTGTGTGAGTGTATGTGTGTGTAGGTTTGTGTTAGTGTGGGATATGAATATGTGTATGAGTGTATAATTATGAGTGTGTGTCTGTGTACGTGTCTCTGTGTGGGTGTAAGTATACGTGTTGTTGGAGTATGAGTGTATGAGTGTACATGAGTGAATAGTGTGTATGTGTATGTGAGTGTATATGTGTGTGTATATCTGTATATGTGGGTGTGTGAATGTGGAGTGTGTATGAGTGTATGTGTGAGTATATGTGTGTATGTGAGTGTGAATGTATATGTGTGTATATATATGTGTGTATGTATGGGGTGTGTGTGTGAAGTGTGTATGAGTGTGTATGTGAATGTGTATGTGTGAGTGTATATGTGTGTATGTGTGGGGGTGTTTGAGTGTGTGGTGTAAATGAGTGTGTATGTGTGAGAGTATATGTGTGTATGTGAGTGTGAATGCATGTGTATGTGTGGGTGTGTGTATGAGTGTGGAGTGTGTATGAGTGTATGTGTGAGTGTATGAGTGTGGAATGTGTATGAGTGTGTGTATGTGTGAGTGTATGTGTGTATGTGAGTGTGAATGTATGTGTGTGTATGAGTGTGGAGTGTGTATGAGTGTGAGTGTATGAGTGTGGAGTGTGTATGAGTGTGTGTATATGTGAGTGTATGTGTGTATGTGAGTGTGAATGTATGTGTGTGTATGAGTGTGGAGTGTGTATGAGTGTGTGTATGTGTGAGTGTATGTGTGTATGTGTGGGGGTGTGTGAGTGTATGTGTGAGTGGACGTGAGAGTGTGTGAGAATGCATGTGTGTGAGTGTGTGAGAGTGTGAGGATGGAGAGCATGTGAGTGTGTGTCTTTAGTGTCCCAGAAAGCCAGGGCGGGAAGGTGTGTGTGTCGTTCATCTGGCCGAGGCTTGGGTGAGACGCTGAAGGAGCTGTGCTCAGGAAAGGCTATGTGAGCCCTTGGGCCAAGCAGCCTCCTAAGGGGCCTGATGACAAGGTGTGGTCCTTCTGGTCAGATGGCCTTGCAGCAGAGCCATGTTCTCCTGGTGGGCTCTGGCACTGGGGGTGAGGGCTGGCATTGGAGAACACGGCAAACTGCCTCCTGAGCACAGAACTGCATTGGGTAGAGTGAGGCTCCTGGTAGGACAGTGGAAGTGGAGGCAGGAGGAGAGTGATCATCCGTCTCCCTGAGTGGTCACAGGCTGATGAGTTTTGACCATGGAGGCTATCAGCCAGAGTTCATTGCAAGCAACAGAAACCAGATCTGGCTAATTTAAGCAGAAAGGAATTTTTTTTTTTCTTTTAGACAGAGTTTTGCTCTTGTTGCCCAGGCTGGAGTGCAATGGTGCGATCTCGGCTCACTGCAACTTCCACCTCCTGGGTTCAAGCAATTCTCCTGCCTCAGCCTCCCAAGTAGCTGGGATTACAGGCATGTGCCACCAGGCCTGGCTAATTTTGTGTTTTCAGTAGAGACGGAGTTTCTCCATGTTGGTCAAGCTGGTCTTGAACTCCCGACCTTAGGTGATCTGCCCACCTCAGTCCCTCTACGTGTTGGGATTACAGGTGTGAGCCTCTGTGCCTGGCCAAGGAATTTATTAAAAGGACTTGGTCACTCACAGAATTGTCAAGTGGACCTGAGAATAAAACTTAGCACCCACCCAGCCAGGAACCACAGAGAAAACCACCCCATGGCCCTGGGCCCACAAAGCTCCCAGGCCTCCCCACCGCTGCTTCTTGGCCACAGCCCCTGCCACCCTCAGGAGGGATCTGCATGATCCCTTCTGCTCAGCAGTCCTCATTTCCCATTCCAATCTGACGTGGGTGTATCTGGGGGCGACTTCCAGGTCACAGGCTTCCACCCCACTTGCAAGGGATGCTGGGAAAGTGAGCTTCCAGTGTTCTCAGCTGCTTGGGAGGAGAGTGGGTTCTGTTTTGAAAGGAAGGTGGATTCTCCAGCATAGCCAGGGGCTTCAGAGGCTGGGAGGCCCAAAGAATTCAAATGTCCTTCCCACTAGGGTTCCCATCACTAAAAAGGGCATTTGTGGGGTGCTTTCTGTGAGCAGGGGGCTGTAGGCGCTTCTACACACTGTTAAAACTCGTACTCTGAATGAAGAGACCCCCCCGAACAGGCTTTGTGTGAGCAACATGACTGTTTATTCACCTGGGTGCGGGTGGGCTGAGTCCGAAAAGAGAGTCAGCAGAGGGTGGTGGGATAGGAGTTGGTGTTACAGGTTTGGGGTAGGCAGTGGAAAGTTACAGAAGTTACAGTTTAGGGTGGTTTTTTGCAAGCTGAGAGGGGGTTGTAGGTTTGCAAGCTGGGAGGGGGCCGTAAGGTCTGGAGTCATGAGGTTGACCAAGGTCAATTACAAAGTCCAGTGGCCTTATCAATTGAGGCCAGAATAAGAAACAATTGGAGAATGTCTCAAGTTAGTTAGGCTCCGCAGGGGTTGATCTTTCTTCCACTTTTCATGGTCTTCCAGTTACTTCAGGTTTTCTAATTCCGGAAAGCCCTCCAGAGGTGTACGTGCAGGTCATGGGGATCGCCATAGCGTCCATGGCACCGTCAGTCAGCCTAAAAGACCTTACACACACCTAGGGAGTTTGCTGTCGGCCTGTAAAGACCCTTTATGGAACATGGATCAAAGGTGCCGTTCCTTGAGATGCCTTAACTCCAGTGTAGGATCCTGGTGTCAAAAGGAACCTTTAGATATGGCCCCACTGTACATGGCATGATGTGTATAGCCAGAACAAAGCAGGTATATGTGAGTAGGAACTTCATAAGCCATACTCAAGAGCTCAAAGGTGTATCTGGGGGCCGGGCACTGTGGCTCACGCCTGTAATCCCAGCACTTCAGGTGCCCAAGGCAGGTGGATCACCTGAGGTCAAGAGTTCGAGATCAGCCTGACCAATATGGCAAAACCCTGTCTCTACTGAAAATACAAAAATTAGCTGGACATGGTGGCATATACCTGTAATCCCAGCTACTTGGGAGTCTGAGGCAGGAGAATCCTTGAACCTGAGAGGCAGAGGTTGCAGTGAGCTGAGTTCATACCATTGCACTCTAGCCTGGGTGACAAAAAAAAATAGTGTATTTTGGTTTATTAGTCTGGATTTAGCAAAGATGTGGACTCCCCCAGCCTGATCTCGGCTACACCTGTGTCTGTCTTGCAGGTGTGGAAACTTCTGGATGCTTCCCCTTGTGAGTTCACCTCTGTGTCTACTACTGAGGCCTCTCCATACAGGTAGAGTGACTTGTGGTGTAGCAGGAGCGGCTGTGGGAAACAGAGCTCTCGAACACCGAATGGGGAAGGAAGGAGTTTATTATTATTATTATTATTATGGCCGGGAGCCGGGCGATGGTTCCAAATTACCCAGCTCATCTAACAAAGGAAGGTTCTGTCATTATAAAGGCTTACACTCCAGATATTACACATAGAGGAATTTTAGGTTTATAGCCTTAGAAATCATGATTGAAAGGGTTTTGGATTTACAGCTTTAGGAATCACATGTGAAAAGGTTTCTGGGTTTTGCAGCTTTAGAAATTACGTATGAAAAGGGTTTCCGGTTTACAGTTTTAGGAATCACATGTGAAAAGGTTCTGGTCTCTGGATGGAGGTTTGATCTTGTTTTAAGTAAAAACAGTGTCTTCCGGAGAGTTTCCCCGATACCAAGCGTGTTATTTACAGGAAGGTAAATTCAGGAGGTGCCAGTTGGCCAGTCTTTTCTTCTACTGAAATGCATTGTGGAAGTCGAGGGGGCAGCTGACCCCAGATGCCTGGGTCTCCTTCCTCAGTGGGAGGCCTGTTACATCCTCAGGCCACACCTGGTAAGGGAAGTGCAGGTGGGTCCCTGCTGCCCTGGTGTCCCCCAAATATACATGGGGGTATATGCCTTTTCTAATGCCACCCCAGGGGGTATATACCTTTTTTAATGCCATCCACTCAGATGGGGCTGATGACTCATTTTAGGTCTGGCATCTGTGTTTAGGGGTGCTGCTTGCCCCTTCTCCCCACCTGCTGCTTGAGCCTTAATTTCCTTTTGGGTGGTATTTTCTGGGATGACGCATCCTTCCCCTCTCCAGGGCTTATGGCATCAGCTCTCCGCTCTCGAAGTTCAAAGCCAAGCTTTTTTGGCTCTGCACAAACGATTTCTCTTTCAAAACCCGGTTCTTGTAAGGGTATAGTCTCAGCTCTGGATTTCAAAGCCTCTTTTGCAACTCAAAGCCAAGGATTTGACGCTTTGTTCTGGGTTCCCCTGGAGAGCAGGGAATATAGGAAACCAACTTAGCATATGAATGCAAGTCAATGGATATAAGAAATTGTCTACAGTGGAATAAGTTAGTATCTCAAAATGACAGCACTCAGCTCCCATACGCTGTCACTGATTCTTTGTGATAATCCTTCTAAGAAGGATGATTTTGCCCAATCCAGAGCTAAGACTAGGGTGAGGGGAGCAAGAAGTGCCAAAAACATTGTCTCCATAATTAAGTAATAGTTTGATGCAATCATTGTAAAAGTAAAAATTATTGCCAAAAATCCATGATGAACAAAAATCAAAATTTTAAATAAAGATGAGATTTGTAGGCCAGACACGGTGGCTCACGTCTGTAATCCCAGCACTTTGGGAGGCCGAGGCGGGTGGACCACAAGGTCAGGAGTTCGTGACCAGCCTGGCCAACACGAGGAAACCCCATCTCTACTAAAAATACAAAAATTAGCTGGGTGTGGTGGTAGGCACCTTGTAATCCCAGCTACCTGGAAGGCTGAGGCCGGAGAATCGATTGAACCCGGAAGGCAGAGGTTGCAGTGAGCTGAGATCGCGCTGCTGCACTCCAGCCTGAGCAACAAAGAGCAAAACTCCATCTCAAAAAAAACAAAAAAAAAGATGAGATTAGTGTTACTGATTTTTCCTTTGCCTGAAGGTTCCAATAATGGCTCCACACAGCATTGGTTCTGATCTGGTCTTTATGGAGCTCACATCTTAGTACATTGGAAACAGACTTCGAGCAAATCTTTCACAGTTATTATTTATTTAGTATGATTGGAATAAGTACTTTGAAGGAGAAATGTGGGCGCTCAAGCATCTATAACAGGGGCTTGACATGCTCTGGAAGGTCCTGGAAGGGAAGTGTGTTAGTCTGTTCTGGCATTGCTATGAAGAAATACCTGATGCTGGGTAATTTATAAAGAAAAGACAGGGCCGGGTGCGGTGGCTCACGCCTGTAATCCCATCACTTTGGGAGGCCGAGGCGGGTGGATCACAAGGTCAAGAGATCGAGACCATCCTGGTCAACATGGTGAAACCCCGTCTCTAGTAAAAATACAAAAATTAGCCGGGCATGGTGGCGCATGCCTGTAGTCCCAGCTACTCGGGAGGCTGAGGCAGGAGAATTGCTTGAACCAGGAGGCGGAGATTGCGGTGAGCCGAGATCGAGCCATTGCACTCCAGCCTGGGTAACAAGAGCAAAACTCCATCTCAAAAAAAAAAAAAAGAAGAAAAGAAAAGACAGGCCGAGCATGTTGGCTCACGCCTGTAATCCCAGCACTCTGGGAGGCCGAGGAGGGTGTGTCATCTGAGGTCAGGAGTTCAAGACCAGCCTGGTCAACATGGTGAAACCCCATCTCTACTAAAAATAGTAAAATTAGCCAGGTATGGTGGCGTATGCCTGTAGTCCCAGCTACTCAGGAGGCTGAGGCAGGATAATCACTTGAACCCGGGAGGTGGAGCTTGCAGTGAGCTGAGACTGCTCCATTGCACTCAAGCCTGGGCAATAAGAGTGAAACCTCCATCTCAAAGAAAAAGAAAAAAGAAAGAAAAGAAAAGACGTTTATTTTGACTCATGGTTCTACAGGCTGCCCAGGAAGCATGGTGCCGTATCTGCACCTGGTGAGGGCTTCAGGGAGTTTACAGTCCTAGCAGAAGCTAAAAGGGAGGGGCATTATCAGTTGGTGAGAGAGGGAACAAGAGACAGGAGGGGAAGGTCCCAGACTCCTAAACAACCAGATCTTGAGTGAGCTGAGCAAGAATTCACTCAACACCAAGGGGACAGTGCTAAGCCATTCATGAGGGATCTGCCTCCGTGACCCTAATACCTCCACTAGGCTCCATGACCAGCACCGGGCATTACATATTTTCTTCTTTTTCTTTTTTTGAGATGGAGTTTTGCTCTTGTTGCCCAGGCTGGGTGGAGTGGAATGGTGTGATCTCGGCTCACTGCAACCTCTACCTCCCGGGTTCAAGCAATTCTCTTGCCTCAGCCTCCAGAATAGCTGGGATTGCAAGCGTGCACCACCATGCCTGGCTAATTTTTGTCCTTTTAGTAGAGACACGGTTTCACCACGTTGGCCAGTCTGTTCTTGAACTTCTGACCTCAGATGATCTGCCCGTCTTGGCCTCCTAAATTGCTGGGATTACAGGCGTGAACTGCCGTGCCCAGCCAGGAATCACATTTCAACATGAGATGTGAAGGGGACAACATCCACACCATATCAGGAGGTTTCAGCTGAGACCATAAGGATGAGTAGTATGAGCCAGGCAGAGTGGGAAGAAGAGGATTCCATGCAGAGGCACTGGCGTGTCCAAAGGTCCTGGGGTAGAAAGAAGCTGGTCAGGTTACCACATCTCCCAGTGGTGACTCAGAGATCCGGGATCCATTCCATCCTTAACATCACAGTAGATAGGGAGTGGAGGGCTGTGCACTGATGTGGCATGTTTCACTTCTGCCCACGTCTATTCGCCCAGCGCTCGTCCCAGGGTCTTATCCTCTGGGTTAGGAAAACTAGTTTTACTGAGGGCTCAGGAAGAAGAGGGGCACTGAAGTTCCTCACTCTCAGTAGCCTCTGCCACAGAGGGACCGGGCCAGACAAGCCCTTGGTAGTGTTGGTTGGGACCTGGATCTATATTCTTGGAGCAGATGATCTGATTTGCATTTGGTCACAGATCCAAGAAGGTATTAACATAAAGAGCTGCTGCCAGCCATGACCCCAGCGTTCCTCCCAGGAGGAAGGAGTCATCCTGTCCACTTTGTAGCATCGTGGCCTAACAGAACCCGTTAGGATGGTCAGATTTCCATCCACAACATGGAGGCGTGGCCTTGGGCACCAGTCAGCTTCTCCCCTTCCTCACACTCCCATGACCTCTGTTGCTCCAGCTCTGGTGTCTCTCAGGGGGACCTGAGAGGACTCTCAGCTTTCAATAGTTCAGGCAGGTAACTTGCAGAGCTAGGGTTCCAGGTAAATATGATCCCCGGGCTATGCCTGGGCTCTGGTTTCTTAGGCAGGGTGGGAGGAGTAGGTGGCAGTGGCTGAGCCAGCCTGGTGCATTTGGCTATCCACTGATGGGCTCAGGCCAATGGTGGGCCAGAGACTGCCTGGAGTTTGCTATCAGATAAACCCTGAGCCCAGATCATAGGCCTAGGATAGCCCAGGACCTGGGGCCCTCTTTTTTTTTTTTTTTTTTGAGACCGAGTTTCGCGCTTGTTACCCAGGCTGGAGTGCAATGGCGCGATCTCGGCTCACCGCAACCTCCGCCTCCTGGGTTCAGGCAATTCTCCTGCCTCAGCCTCCTGAGTAGCTGGGATTACAGGCACGCGCCACCGTGCCCAGCTAATTTTTTGTATTTTTAGTAGAGACGGAGTTTCACCATGTTGACCAGGATGGTCTCGATCTCTTGACCTCGTGATCCACCCACCTCGGCTTCCCAAAGTGCTGGGCTGGGGCCCTCTTTGATCTGTCTTCTGGAACCTGATTTGGGGTTCCTAGGCTTGCCCTGTGGATTTCAGGATACCCTTTAGTTAGGCAAACATATGAGCCCTGGGGCCTGGGATGGGAAAGGGAAGTAGTGTGGCTCTTAGCCGCTCTTGTCCTCCCTGGCAACATCAAAATCTCTGAGGAGGGCACCTCTAGAAATCTCTTTTTTTTTTTTTTTGAGATGTAGTCTAGCTCTGTTGCCCAGGCTGGAGTACAGTGGCACAATCCAGGCTCACTGCAACCTCAGTCTCCCAGGTTCAAGCAATTCTCCTGCCTCAGCCTCCCAAGTAGCTGGGATTACAGGCACCTGCCACCGCGTCTAGCTAATTTTTGTATTTTTATTAGAGATGGGGTGTCCCCATGTTGGCCAGGCTGGTCTCACACTCCTGACCTTGTGATCCACCTACCTCGGCCTCCCAGAGTGCTGAGATTACAAGCAAGAGCCACCATGCCTGGCCACCCCTAGAAATCTTTTTGCTCTTTGCAGGATGGGGGCAAGCATCTGAGCACCTGGGGTGGTTTCTCTAATTTCTCCCAGCCGACAGAGTCAATGAGACGTGGTGGGCAAAGCCCGGGCTTTGCAATAAGATGGTCTGGGTTCGAATCCTGGCTCTGCCCCTTACCGGCTGCGTGACCTTGTAGCTTGGCAGTAGCTGCTTAACCACGTTGAAACTCAAACTACTTAACCTCTGTGAATCTGTTTCTCCATCTGTAGAGTGGGAGGGTGGTGGGGAATACAGTACCTGCCTGGCAGAGCTGTTGTGAAGAATAAATTTGACAACCTGTAGGTGCTCAGTAAATGACAGCTATCATTGTCCTGAGGGAGAGGACCACGAGGAGAGGGGTTAAAGTTGCACAAACTCCTTTCCCCAACACACACACACACACACACACACACACACCCCTTTCCTGCAGCTGCAGCCAAAGCGATCCTGTTAAATGTGTATCCTCTGTGCAAAATTCCCCAGTGACCTCTCACCCAGAGTCAAAGCCAAAGTCCTCACGAAGGACACGGGCCCTCCTCGTCCTGCCCCGTCCTTACTTTCTCTCTCTGATCTCCTTGGCCACCATGCTTCCCCGGCTCCCTGGGCTGGGCCCCTCGTTGCTCCCAAAGGCCCAGGCACACTTTTGCCACAGGGGCTTGGCACTGCCATCTCCACTATCCTGCCCCCAGACATCTGTGTGGCTTGCTCCCTCATCTCCTCTCATCTTTGCTCAATGCCATGGTCTCAATGAAGCCTGCTCTGACCCCTCAGGCTTTTTTGTTTTTGTTTTTGTTTTGAGACGGAGTCTCATTCTGTCACCCAGGCTGGAGTGCAGTGGTGCAATCTCGGCTCACTGCAAACTCCACCTCCCAGGTTCAAGCAATTCTTCTGCCTCAGCCTCCCAAGTAGCTGGGATTACAGGCACCCACTGCCACACCCAGCTAATTTTTGTATTTTTAATAGAGACAAGGTTTCACCATGTTGGTCATTCTGGCCTAGAACTCCTGACCTCAGGTGATCTGCCAGCTTCGGCCTCCAAAGTGCTGGGATTACAGGCATGAGCCAGCACACCTGGCCTTAACCACTCAGTTTTTTTTTTTTTTTTGAGACAGAGTTTCGCTCTTCTTGCCCAGGCTGGAGTGTAATGTGTGATCTCTGTTCACTGCAACCACCTCCTGGGTTCAGGCGATTCTCTTGCCTCAGCCTTCCGAGTAGCTGGGATTATAGGCATGTATCACCACGCCCAGCTAACTTTTTGTATTTTTAGTAGAGACAAGGTTTCACCATGTTGGTCAGGCTGGTCTCGAACTCCTGACCTCGTGATCCGCCTGCCTCGGCCACCCAAAGTGCTAGGATTACAGGCGTGAGCCACTGTGCCCAGCTCTCGCCATTCAGTTTTAAATGACAGCCCCTCCCCACCCTCCACACATTTCTCAGTCTTCCTCTCTCTTTCTTGTAAATTTAACTTTTTATTAACAGAGATGGACTTTCACCATGTTGGCCAGGTTAGTCTTGAACTCCTGGCTTCAAGTGGTCTGCCAAAGCGCTGGGATTACAGGTGTGAGCCACCACGCCTGGCCAGTCTTCCTCCTTTCTTTTCCTGCTTTATTTCTTCCATAGCCTGATCATGACCTGACACGTGTTTTGATGATCTCCACTCGCGTGAATATAAGTTCCACAAAGGCAGGGATTGTTGTCTATTATGTTCACATTCATGGCAGGCCCCAGTGCCTAGGCATAGAAGGGGGTGCTTAGGGTTTGCTGAATGAATACCTGAAAGATGGCGGAACCGAAGTTCTGACTGGTGCAGGTAAGGGGAGTGGGCCATGAAGTGAGGACATCATCACTTTCCTTTTTTGCCAAATGAAGGGCTTGGCCTAGACACCCAAGAGACCGTGAACCTGTGGGAATTGTGCACACCACTGGGTGAGTCTCTGCATCCCAGCACTTTTCGGGAACAAGGGTCTCTAGCTTCTTGCAGACATTGAACAGAGCCTGTGACCTCCCAGAGGAGCTCAGCACCCTCCCAGCGCCACCGTCTTGTAATCGCCTCTAATTGGTTTGAATTCTTGTTTTCTAAGAACCTAAGATGCTAACATCCCATCATCTTATTCAAATCCTAGCAGCCAGGGGGGGTCCTGGCCCCAAGGCAGGGAGGGGAAACCAGAGGGGACTTTGGCAGGGTCAGGGTGTGGGGGCAGTAGTGCTTATGGGGACATTGGAAAGAGGGACAAAGGAGACTCATATGCTATGTGTGCTGTTTTCTTCCCTTTATTTAAAAGAAAATAGGCTTAAAAGCAAGTATGATGAAATGTGAACAATTGTCAGTGCTGGGTACTGGGCATGGGGGTGTTTATCACAGCGTTGTAATTTTCCTATATTTTAAAAAATACAGAGTTGGGGGTGGGCATTCATAGTTACAGCTCATGATTAGTAACAGAGAGGCAGTTTCTGGGGGCCCGGGGGACCTGCACTTTGGACATTTTTGCAGCGTGTGCGGGGGCAGAAGGGCTGGCCAGGGTCTGAGACCCTTGCCTGGAGCTGACAGAGCCCTCTCTCCTCCCCTGCTTCCCTCTCCCAGGTCTCAGTTTCCTGCCTTCCTGGGAAGTGGGGAAAGGCTGAGAGGCCCCGTGCTGGGGGTGAAGCTAATTCATTAGTTACGCCTCAACAAGGACCTGGTGCCTGCAGTGCCAGCATGATTCATCATGATGATTGCCCCACTGCCAGCCTGCGTGGGCCCGGAACGCCAGCACATTTTACCTTTACCCACTGAGAAGGGCCTGGTGGGAGGTGAAGGTACAGGATCTGCGGAGAGCAAGAAAAAGACTCTGAGAAACAAGAGGGCTGGTCCTCCGTGCTCTCAGCCCCAGGAAGTCCTGCCGGGCTGGCACCAGGGTGGAGAGGCTCATGTGGGCTCATGTGGTGCTGCCCATGCCGATGAAGCCCAAGAGGGCAGCCTGGTGCCGGAGTGCCAGCCTGAGCATGTGGCGAGGCTGCTGCGGAGCCTCCACCTGCACAGCCAATATTCCCTCGGTGAAACTGCTTGGGTGTTGGGGGAGGGACTCATCCTCATCCCATTAGCCTGGCTGGGTATTCCCTACCTTTTGGGTCTCTAAAAGTTTCACCTCTTCCAAGAAGTCCTCCTGAATGAGTAGAAAGGAGAGAGCTGGATTGGAACTTAAGCGACATCTGGGAGGAGCCTGAAGCCCCTCTGGCTGGGGCTGAGACTCCTATACCTCAGGTCTGGCGTCTGGGTTCCACCTGGGTCCTCTACCTTGGCCTGGATTCCTGCTTTCGTTTTGCCAGTCTCTCCCAGGATGGAGGTACGTGGCTGGTTCCTGGCTCAGAGCAACATCTGCCTCTGTGCCCCCCCATCACCTGTCTGCCCCTTGACACCTCTTGCCTTATTAGAATTGCTATTGCTCTGCCCTTTCATTCTTTTATCCAACAAATACATATTATCTGAAAAAAGCATGTGCTGAATAATTTCATTTGTGTGGGATTCAAGAACAGGTGAAACTGACCCATGAGGATAGAGGTCAGGATCACAGTTGCCTCTTCGAGGTGGGGATTGACTGCAAGAGGCTTGAGCGAACTCGTGGGGTGATGGAAATGGGACAGGGGTGTGTACATTGTCAGAATGAATCCAAGAGAACACTTAGGATCTGTACAGTGAAAACTGTATGCAATGTTTGCCTCCACTTTTTTTTAATGTTAAAAGTTTTCAGCCAGGTGCAGTGGCTCATGCCTGTAATCCCAGCACTTTGGGAGGCTGAGGCGGGTGGATCACCTGAGGTCAGAAGTTTGAGACCAGCCTGACCAACATGGTGAAACCTTGTCCCTACTAAAACACAAAAATTAGCCGGGCAAGGTGACAGGTGCCTGTAATCTCAGCTATGTGGGAGGCTGAAGCAAGAGAATCACTTGAATCCAGGAGGCGGAGGTTGCAATGAGCCGAGAAAATGCCATTGTACTCCAATCTGGGCAACAAGAGCAAAACTTTGTCAAAAGATAAATAAATAAATAAATAATAAATAAAAATTTTCACTGACTGTCTACTATATGCTCTAGAGCCTGTGCCGGCAGGGAGGGAGATGCACAAACCTGCCTGCCTGGGCAGTTTACATTCCAGTGGGGATGGCTCCCATCCTTGGACTGCGTTGGCAACTGCTCTCTGCCCTTGGGTTGTCCTCCCTCCTTGCCTGCAGTGGGGATGGCAGGGGAGGTGGGCCAGAGGGCAGCATGCTGTCCTGAGGTCACTCCATTCAGCCAGTTACATGGATCACACTAGCCGGGTTCAAGAGAAGGCAGGATGCAGGAGGCTTGGAGCCTGACAATTCAGCTCCCGAGCTGCAACCTCTATGCATTGTGTGACCTTAAGCAGGGCGCCTAATTCCCGTCAGGTCACTTTTCTCATCTTTCATATCGGATTAGAAACACAGGCTCTCGAGTCACACGAACCTGGCTTCGAATCCAGCTGCTCACCAGCTGGGTGACCTTGGGCACTTCACCCAGCTCAGATTGACCCAGTTCAAGTCCTGTCTCTGAGCCTCAGTTTCTCCATCTTTAAAATCGGGGTGATGAAGGTGTCTACCTCATAGGCTGTACCAAGGACCCAACGCAATGCTTTCAGCATAGTGTGGGCACACGTGGGCTCGAAGCCAGTGGCAGCCCGTCCTTTTCTGCCAGGAGCTCCGGCAGAAGGACTCTGGATGGGAGGTGAGGGGAGAGGGCAGGAGGGAACGGCTGGAGACACGGAATGAGAGTGGTCATGATTGGTGGCTCGGAGGCGTTCACGTGTCCCAGTCCCCTGTCCACCGCAGCCACACACAGACCATGAGCTTCGGTGGAGGGATCGTGGCAGGGGAGAAGGGTGTGAGTGTAGCAATGAGGAAGCTGTGGGGCAATTAGGCAGGGCGGGGCCAAGTCTTGGGTCCGGGTAAAACCAGCAGACATGAAAAGGGCGGGACAGTAACAGTTTCGAGTTACTATACTGAAGTGACCCCAGTAGGGAGGCTGGCCGCACGCCGCTGGACGTGAATGGCCGGCGGTGACCGCGCCCCTCAGCCCTTCCTTGTGAGCCTCTAGTTCAGAGTCTTTGGTCCACAGCCGGTGTTTCCTCCCTCTTAGACCCGCGGCTCTGGGGCGCACACCAAACGGCGTCGGGTCTCAGGGCCAGGCTTGGCTCGAGGGGAATCCCTCGGTTTGCGCTTGCTCTGCGGTGGGCTGGATGGGCAGGTAGGGGGCGGGCTCCGGCGCTGGGACCCCGCTCGGGTGGCGCCTTGGCCCCGCCCCGCCCCGCCCACCCTCCGCCTCATTGGCAGCCGCACGCGCGTCGGGGTTGCCAGGGCGACGGGTCGCTAAGCTGCGAGTCAGCGCGAACCCTATTCAGTCGGCCTCCGGCGGAGGCAGCGGGGGAGGCCCGAGGGCGGGCGGCTGAGCGCGGCGCGCGGCGGCGGGGCCCCAAGCGGGCGCCTCCTCCCGGCCCGGCACGGCCCCCCTCCCGGCGCGGGGGCAGGCCGGGGCGGGGGGCCCGGGGGCCGGCGCGGCTCCGGCCCCGTCGGGGCGGCCGTGGGGCGGCCGGGGCGGGGCGATGCCGGGCGGTGGCGGTGGCGGTGTTGGCGGCCCCGGCCGGGGCCCGTGACCATGGGCATCGCCGAGTCCACGCCGGATGAGCTGCCGTCGGACGCGGAGGAGCAGTTGCGCAGCGGCGAGCAGCAGCTGGAGCTGAGCGGGCGGCGGCTGCGGCGGCTGCCCAGCGCCGTGTGCGCGCTGAGCCGCCTGCAGAAGCTGTATGTGAGCGGCACGGGGCTGCGCGAGCTGCCCGAGGAGATCGAGGAGCTGCGCGAGCTGCGCATCCTGGCGCTGGACTTCAACAAACTCGAGCGCCTGCCTGACGGCCTGTGCCGCCTGCCGCGCCTCACGCGCCTCTACCTGGGCGGCAACCGGCTGCTGGCGCTGCCCGCGGACTTCGCGCAGCTGCAGAGCCTGCGCTGCCTCTGGATCGAGGGCAACTTCTTGCGGCGCTTCCCGCGGCCGCTGCTGCGCCTGGTGGCGCTGCAGTCGCTCCAGATGGGCGACAACCGGCTGCGCGCGCTGCCGGCCGAGCTGCCGCGCATGACGGGCTTGCGTGGCCTCTGGCTCTACGGCAACCGCTTCGAGGAGTTCCCGCCCGCGCTGCTGCGCATGGGCCGCCTGCACATCCTCGACCTCGACCGCAACCGCCTAGGCGGCTTCCCCGACCTGCACCCGCTACGCGCGCTGCGGGTCTTCTCCTACGACCACAACCCCGTTACCGGGCCCCCGCGCGTCGCGGACACCGTGTTCCTCGTGGGCGAGGGCGCCGTCGAGCGCATGGCGGAGCGCGACGAGCCCACGCCCCGGCCTCCGCCCCGGCGCCCAGCACGCGCCTTTGAGGATGAGGAGGAGGAAGACCTGCTCATAGGCGGCGCTGGCTCCCGGACTCTGGGCGCCCCCGGGGACAGCCTCCGCGCCCTGGAAGCCGCTCCAGGACTGGGCACTTGAGCCTCTGTTTTGGCTGATGGGCGTCGGCCACTCTGAGAGGAGGGGCTCTGGGAAGCTTTGGCTGCGTAGGCCTGCGGGATCGGTGGGCCCCTACTTGGGGCAATGGAGGGGCCACTTTTGGCGAGCTGCCGGGCACTGGCAGGCCCGGGGCTCATCTTCAGACACTCCTAGGTAGTAAGAGGACTGACTGCCCCCTGGCTGATCTGTGGGCAATTGTCAGACCAAGAAGTCTGGGCTGGGTCCAGTACCCAATGGAGCCACTGATAGCACAGGAGCCAGCTTCCTTCTGGAACCAGGGTCACTGAGGACCACAGAATCGTCACGTCTTGCTGAGTCTGGATGCAGGGCACCCACTACCCTCCCACCTTCTGGGGTTTGGATCTTCTGGGCCCACCCTTTCTAGGGCAGGAGCCGCTGCCTCTGGGGTGGACTGCCCTTGGGAAGAAGGCTTGGCCTGGGGGCAGGGGCTTGGTGCTCGAGACAGAAGTGGGAAACAGATGGAGGCCCCAACACCGAAGCTGCCCTCACCCCTCCACCAGGGCTGATCGTACATACCTCCCTCCCCGGCCCCCTGAGATTTGTATGGGGCACAGAAGGCAAGGGGTCACCCCCACCCTATATTCTGTTCTCTTCTCTAAGCATGTGCCTGGAATCTTGCTGGGAAAAAGAGCGCCCCCCTCCCCCTCCCCATAGCCTGAGCCTTCCAGCTCTCAAATTGAAAAGAAGCCACCGTGCCTCCAGGGCCTCCTGCACCGCAGAGAGGGGCTCTCTGCTCTGGGAGGCAGCTCAGCACCTCTCCCACGGCTTGCACTCTCCTTTCCCTTAAATGGGCACGGCCAGGGTGGCTGGCACGGGACTGGCACTCTGTACCTCCACTCCGTCACCAGGGACTGCCCCGAGGGGGTGAGGAGAGGGGCCTCGCTTTGCAATTCCCAGAGCCAGATCTTCCTCATCCAAGCAATAACAGGAAGAGGGGGCCAGGGCCAAGGACACTCAGGGACACTGTTGGGGCAGGGGCCCCACATGGTAATGTTTTCTTTAGGGAGAAGAAAAAAATAACTGGCTGTAAACATAAATTCTATTTCTTGGAGAAGGAATGTGCGTTTCCCACGTGCCTGTTTATTTATAAGCCCTGGGAGCACCGGAACCCACTGCTATGGGGACCCTGGGCTCCCTCTGGCACTGCCCCCGCCCATGTGCCCCCCTCTCTGTGTCAGACCAACCCTGCTAACTGTTGTGTGCTGTCTTTCTGGGAACAAATGCTGTCGTCAGGGGTGGCTTTTGCCCCTCGGGGCTGCTCTCCTATCTTGCGGAATCTCACAGCTTGGTTCTGCAGAAGATTCTGTATGTTTTTGAATCACCCTCAAGCTGGGCTGAACTTTCCCTCCTCTTTCACTGGCACTGCCCCGCCTCTCCCTCCGTGACTCTAGGTTTGCCTCCCTCCATCTCTCTCGCTCCATTTTCCTTTCTCCTTTTTAGTCTCTTTGCTCTGTTTTGGCATTTCTTTCCCCCCTTGTTGTTCAGGAAAATAATAAATAACGATTTAAAGAAAGGAAGAAAATTGTAAAACCTCACGCATGGAGGCCCATCTCCCCTGAGAAGATCCTGCCAGGCCTCCGTCACCATGGCAACAGGGGCTGATGTCATACCAGGCCAAAAGGTCAGGCCCTGCCCAGCAGTTCTGCTGGCACACAGGGCTAGGCCCTGGCTAAGGAGGAGGCTGGGCATGGATCTGGGCAGTCAGCTTGCAAATGAGAGTGAAGGCCTTGAATGGACAGAAGGAGGTGGTGGGTGGGGAAGATCGGTGGCTGCCTCCTTCCCAAGGAGGAAGAGGGTCTGGGGCCTGGCTGCTGAAGACCTTGTCTCTCCCAGAGTTCCCCATGTTGGGGCCCTCCAGGGGTCTGGAAAGTTGGAGAAAGTCATTTGAGAGATGATCACTCAGGTGGGAGCTGCAGCTGACTGGGGACTGTCTTCTTGACCTGCCACTTGTATCACGGCATAGGGAAAATACCCCTAGACCTAGAATCAGAAGGCAGGTCTTCCAGGCCTAGTTCTGCTATTGACTAAGTGATCTTGAGCAAATCATGATCCCCCTGAGCCTTAGCTTCTTCATCTATACACAAGGAGTTGTGTTTATTCGTTTATTTATATTTCATTTTTTTCTGAGACAAGTCTCGCTCTATTGCCTAGGCTGGAGTGCAGTGGCTCGATCTTGGCTCACTGCAATCTTTGCCTCCCGAGTTCAAGTGATTCTCCTGCCTTAGCCTCCTGAGTAGCTGGGATTATAGGTGCGCACTGCCATGTCTGGTTAACTTTTGTATTTTTAGTAGAGATGGGGTTTCACCATGTTGGCCAGGCTGGTCTCGAACTCCTGACCTCAGGTGATCTGCCTGCCTCAGCTTCCTAAAGTGCTGGGATTACAGGCATGAATCACCATGCCTGGCCCAAGGAGTTGGGTTTATTTAGAGCTGATCCTGCAGCTCAATACCTCATGCAAGGTGTTTGTCTACCTTCCTTTCATGCAAATCTTTTTTTTTTTTTTTCAGACAAGAGTCTTGTTCTGTTGCCCAGGCTGGAGTGCAGTGGTGTGATCTTGGCTCACTACAACCTTCACCACCTGGTTCAAGCAATTCTCCTGTCTCAGCCTCCCAAGTAGCTGGGATTACAGGTGCCTGCCACTGTACCCAGATAATTTTTGTACTTTTTCATAGAGACGGGGTTTCACCATCTTGGCCAGGTTGGTCTCGAACTCCTGACCTTGTGATCCACCCGCCTCGGATCCCAAAGTGCTGAGATTAGCTGAGATTACAGGTGTGAGCCACCACGCCCTGCCCTTTTCATGCAAACCTTAGACACAGGAGAAGCAGGATGCAGATGCAGCCATGGTCACCTGCAGTAACTGCTGGCATTAGTGAGTTTAGGTCTCCTCCCTCTGTCTGGTCTGTTTCCCTGTACCTCCTCCCCTGCTGCTCTCACCTGAGGACTCTAGGTTGGAGCAAAGGCTTGGCAATGAGTCCCCCAGGCCACCCTGAGGCACTCAGGGTCCTACCTTTCTGCTTTGTCAAACATGGCACCCGCAGCCATGACTGCTTGCCAGCTGAGCGGGAGCTGCCCTGGGGAATGGGGATGGGCTCTGTCCCTGGCTCTGCTACTCACGTGCTCTCCCTCAGAAGTCAGTCCCTTCTGGAAAGTTCAAGTTTGGTTAAATTGGGTGCTGATGCTATATAGCACAATTGAGGTTCTCTGTCTCCATGTGAGTAGGGAGGGAGCTACTGCCAAGGACAGCTGGGTGTCATGGCTCCCCTCAATGTCAGAGAGAGCACTGTATTAGGAGTCCTAGCATTACCCCACCCACAACTTCCTGTGATTCCCCCTTGGTCTCTGGGGAGCAGGGGGCGGGGGAGACTAGAAGGGACGTTTGTAACAATGGGATGGGATGGATGGGCCGCCTCTGTGGTTCCCCGAATCGTACTGGGGCAGTCAGGGGTGGGCAGGCCATGGGGGAATAGGGCAGGGAAATTCCCGAAGAGTCATGTTTGTACCAGGGATTCAGGGGCAGAGGCCAAGGGAGCTGGCGGTCAGAGCAGGAAGCTTCCTTCCTACTGTGGGAACCAAGCGGAGGGAAAGGCAGAGGAGGCGGCAGGGAGGGCGAGTGACTCACCCACTGGTGTGAGGACTCCCAACCCAGTGCTCACTGAGGCACAGAAGAGCTGCTCGTCCCTAGCTGGCAGTCCGGTCTGCGAGTGGAATGGCTGAGAACTACGGTCTGTTCTTGAGGCCCCCGCCCCCACCCGCTTCCAGACAAGCAGCCCTGATGGCCAGCGTGGCAGCGGAGACACAGGGCTGGAGCCTTCACCCTTGTTAATGACAGAACCCGCCCCCTTCCCACCCATGCTCAGGGACACAGGAAAAGGGGAAACAGGTTCTTGGAACTGGGGGCCCTGCCCAGAAGTCCCTCCCTGCCTCCAATGCCACCACCGGGCTTACTCAGACATCCATCCTAAAGCTTCCTCAAGACACCTGGGGCTCTTGTTCTGAAGATGAACGTTTATTAGCACACCTGGGTGTGCCACACAGAACACGTATGCAGACAGGGATCCCTGCCCAGGGGGCTCACAATCTAAACGAGACATGACATATACACGCAGGACACAGACATGGGGAGCGGGGCATCTTCACGGAAAACAGATGGTCAGGGGAGCCACACGCAGGAGCATCGGCGTGTTCAAGCCTTGTCCTTCTGGTTGTCTTTGCGGGGGAGGGACAGGAGCACAGGATGTGGCCCAGGACGGCCTTCCAGAAAGCAGCAGGATCCAGGGGACACTTGCAGGAGAAAGAAAACACCAGGGGGCAGTGGTCCCGGGTACAGGGAGGGGTGGGGGAGCATCTCAGAGCAGGCATGGATGAAGACAGACCCAGAGAAAAAACGGAGGAAGGCAAAAAGTCCAGAGAAGGGCCCGAGCCAGCGGCAAGGCACTGCCGCCTGTGCCAGGCCTGAGCTGTCTCTGACTTCAGGCTCAGTTTTCCGGGGCTGCTTTCACGGAGAAAGCTCTGACCAAGGGTGCCCCTGAGGCTACTTACCTGACCCCAGGGCTTCCTCCGATCTCTAGAAGAGAGATCAGAAGGGACATCTAAACCAGATTGTGAGAAGCAGGGACAGACAGCTTTGCAGGGGGGTACTTAGTGCAATTCCGGGAGGCAGCTGCTGGCCCCAGGTGCTGGGAACAGGGGCCCCCACTTCACTCCAGGTGGGAGCAGGGGCCAGCAGATGGACACATGACTGCGGGAATGGGCTCCTTCCTTTTGTGCCTGTGTCTGAAACAGATGTAGCACCTTCCTTCTGAAGTACCCTGAGAGCTGCCGGGCCTCGGTTTCCCCTGGGCTGGGTGGGGAAGAAAGGACAGGGGATGGGGATGGTTATTGCTTTGTTGTGGCTGGAGGAAGCAGGTGGGAGGAAGCAAATAGCGTGCCCAGAGCCGCAGAGGCTGGAGAAGGGAGGGATTAGAACTCAGCTTCCCACATCCCAGGCTGGAACCTGTTCCACTGAGTCAAAGAGACTTTTCTAATCTTAAAGAAAGAAACTAGAAGAGGGCTGAGAAAAGCCACAGGTCCAGCTAACAAACACAGAATGCCTTGTCTTTCCTTTCTCCACCTTGGGGACCAGGGAGGAGGCACTGGCCTGAAACTACAGGGGCCCCGTGGGTGGTGGTGGGAAAGCTGGAGCGTCCCCTTTTGGTTTGTCTGAGCTGCCTTGGAGGGTGGTGAGGGTTCCCCGTGGACTGAGGGAGGGGACGCCAGGCTGGATGACCCTGGAGGGCACCCCCGAGGTCTAGGGGAGACTCCACTCCCACAAAGCTTTGTGTCAGGCCTGATCTGGGAAAGGTAGCTGCCTCTCTGCTTTCTGGGCAGCCGGTGGGATCATAGAGATCTGAGGATGGGCTGGACGCTCAGGACCTGCCTGGTCACCAGTGAAGTCAAATCCCAAAGGTGACATGCTGAGGGGAGGCTCAGCCCCGGGGCCCCCATCCCCTTCACCCCACTGCCTCTGCCCCCAGGGAGGTGAGGGAGGGCTGGGACCCACGGAGGAAACAGCCAAGGCCCTACTTTTCCATGATCCTTTATTAATCAGAACAGGCCTCGCCACAAAAAGCGGGGCCCATTCCCACAAAAATAGGATTTTGCGAAGAGGAAATCTTGCTGGCTTAGAGGGCATGTGTGGTGGAAACATTTTGTATGGTTCTTTTTTCCTGTTTTTTTTTTCTTCAGTTTTTCTTCATTTCTCTTGGCTGCAAAAAAATTTTTTTTGTGATGGTGGGTTTTTGTTTTATTTTTTATAAAACACTTGCACTCAAGGACTCAAACACGATACAAACAGCGCCACTGATCCCCACCCCCAGGGCACTCAGGGGAGCCCCCTTGGCTTGTTTGTGGCTGTTTTCCTCTGTCCCTTCCCTGGCATCTGGTGCCGGAGGGCAGGTGTGGGGGTCCCGGGGCAGGTGGGATTTGTACAGCAGTTACGTGGGGAGATGATCACAAGAAAGGAAACCAGAACAAGGTAAGGGCTAAGTCTAGGGCGCCCACGAAGATGGCAGATGAGGCCCACGAAGGGGCCTGCGACACAGTGAAGAGATGGGGCCTGGGTTGGCCTCAGCTAGCTCTGGAGGCTCTGTGGGGGAGGGGCAGGCGGGCCTTGCTGTCAGGATTCAGTAATAACTTTGCTCCGGGGTAGGACCTTCGGAGTCCTCCTGCCTTGACCCCCACGTCAGGTGATGGTGGCCTCACAACCTCCCCTATGAGGTAGGTGAAGTATTATTACCATCATTTTACAGATGGGGAAACTGAGGCCCAGGGAGTACAGGTGACTTGCCCAAAGTCCTGGGATGGTGGCAGGGCTCCAGTGCCCTCCTCCCACCCTCAAGTTCCCCCATTCCCTGCTTTCCTATCTCCCTAGACCACCCTCTGCCCCATCCCATACCACCCTTGCCACCCGTGCTAGCCTACCCGGCCCTCTGCCCTCTGCTTGCCACCCCCCAGCACAGCATCCCAGAGCTCCACCTGCACATGGGGGGCTGGGGAAGCCCAAGCCTGGTCACCAATGTGCCTGGGTGGGGTCTGGTTGGGAAGAGACCCTCGCCAGGAGATGCTCTCTGCGTAGGATTGGCTAAGAGCTCCGTGAGTGGGGCTCAGGAAAACGGGCAGCCATTGCCCTGCCCACTTGATGCAAGCTGGTTGGATTCGGGGGGCTCCCTGGCTGGCGAAGGGGCCTGGGAGGTGGGGGCTCGCTCACTCGGTGGTCTTCCTCGGGGCAGGTGGGTGGTAGAGGGACAGGAAACCGAGGAGGATCCAAGGGAGAGGTGGAGAAAGGCCAACTTCCCACCGCACCCTCTCTCACATCTGCGTGGCCTCTGCCCTCCTGTCCCAGCTGGGGCTGTTCCCCAACCCGCCAAAGAGGATGGTGCAGTTGGGGCCGACTCCATTTTAAGCAAATCTACAATATAGAAACATTTGGATTTACAAGGAACGTGGGTGACTATTTGCTTTACATTAGCATTCTTCACTCTACAAAACGATTCACCTACTATGTATGATGTTCCTCCAGATCCCAGGGAGAGGGAATGCGGGTGGGGGTGTGAGATTCAATGTAAGAAAATTTTGGTATGGGCAAAAGGCCACCCATCTACTGCATCGAGCAGAATGCTCAGCTCAAGGGGAAGCCGATCGAAGGAAAATGGTTCCCAAATGCCTATGGTCTCCCCACACTCTAGATGTGGGGACCCTATCTAGAGTCCTCTTCTCCTTGGGGTGTCCCAGGCCCATCCAGGGTGGAACTATGGGCCAAGATCACGGCCATAGACTGTGGGGACCTGGCGCCACCTGGCGGTGATTCTGGGAACGTCAGGCCCAGGCTCGCAGAGCCCCAAGATCGGAGGCTTTGTCACCAGCTGGGTCTTGTATCAATACCAGTACCAGCGTGGGGATGAGAGGGCTTGAGCAGGGATCAGCCTGAAATCTGCCGTCTCCAAGGGGAAGCCAGGTCTAGTCTTATCAGTGGCTGAGGCAGAGAAACCACGGCTTCTTTGTGTGTGGCAATCTCAGAACTCACAGAATCCCAGTGTTTTCCCTGCCTCCTTTCCCTGCACTGTGAGTTGGGCAGAAGGAGCTGCTCCCGGGCACCAGGGAGTAGGGAAGGGTGAGAAGAGAGTCCTGGAGAAGGTCAGGTGTTGGAAGATCAGAGACCACGCACGATGAGAGGGAATGAATGAAAGGTCTACAGGCACTGGGGGATGGAGGGGTAGAGGTCTGCACAGGCAGGGAGAGATGAGGAAGGCAGGGCAGCTGGAGAGCATGAAGAACAGGGCCGATGTGGTTGCTGTGGGAGGTGTGGGAAGCTGGCGGGGGTCTTTGGATGAAGGAATTAGGGCAAAGCTAGTGGGGGCTCGGGACCCCTTGAGAAAGAAGGAAGGTGAGGCCTAATGGAACGCTATGCACACGGTGGGTGCCTAAAAGATGTGAGCCAGTGTTCAAGGGATGAAATTGCTGAAGGAGGAACTATTGAGATTCTGAGCGGAGGGGGGCACCGAGGGGAGAGGGGGGGTGTCAGGAGGCAGCCCAGTTCTCAGCTCAGCTCCAGCCCCTCTTCTGTTCCCGACCTCTGCCCCACTCCACCCCACCCCACTCAGCCCTACGGGCCTCTCCTCTCCTGCCCCCGCCTCCAGCCCTGCCTGGCCTTCATGAAACCTGCCTTCTCTGCCTAGTCTTCCACACTGTCAGGCCTCTGTCCCCATGCACACACACAATGGACACAACACAAGTACAAAGGGCCACGGCTCCAGGACCCAGGAGCGGGCTCTACACTATCCTTGGCACTCAGGGCCCAGCCGGCACCTGAAGCTGCCCTGGGGATGGGCCTCTCTTGGACAGACCAGGGCCAAATGCCTCAGCCTCCCCTCCCCTGGGTCCACGTTGAGGGCTGGAGAGGGGGCAGCCTCTCTCCACTCCAGGCGCTGCCTTAAAGAAAACGGGGGACCATGCCCACCTGGCTAGCCTCTGGAGAGGTCTGCCTGTCTGGCCGTCTGGCTCTCGAGCTCCCCCGACTTCTTTAGCATCAGCAAGTCAGGAAGAAAAGGGGCAAAGCAGGAAAATGCCTCCCAGAGTCCCTTCCCCCAAGCTGGACTGTGGGGGATGGGGCTGATACTTCCTAGAAACGGAGCCCAGTTGACTCTGGGACCCCTCCCTGGCTGAGCCCTCAGGGTCCTCCCCTCCCTATGGCAGGGGGCTCAGGCCGGGCATTGTGCATAAAGTGGTGAGGGCATGATGGGGACCTAGGCCCTCGGCCCCCTGGGCCTCCCTTGGCCCCACTCAGGCCTTCAGCTGGTGCCACTGGGCCACAGGCTGCCGGGGACGGGCGATCATGTCTTTCCAGTGCTTCACCTCCCCTGGCCCGCTCTTCCAGGACAGGTAGATCTGGGGAGAAAGGGGAGAGGATGGCATTGGCACAGTCTCCAGGGCATTGGCCCTTTCCCCAACAGGGGTGACACCCCAACTCCACCATGATACCCTAGCCTGTGGCCCCCCGACCTCCACCTGCTGTGCCAACCTACCCCACAGAGGCGCCCTCCTCCCTCCCTCTGCCAGCCTGACCTGTTTTCCTGGTTGTCTGCCCCCTTCAGAATTAGACTGACAACCTATTTTGCAGTGGAGTCTGGAAGGTGGGGTTGGACGCAGCCCGTCTCCATGGCCTTCCCTGCCCTATCTGCTGGGTGCTGTCCAGCCCGCTTTAATTATAATCGCTCCCAACTCCTGGGCACTTGCCATCTGTGAGTACTGAGCCAGGGACTTCAGACACATGGATCATCAAATCCTACAACTTTGAGGTTGGATTTTATGATTAACTCTGTTTTTCAGATGGGGAAACTAAGGTGCAAAGCATTATGAGACCCACAGTCCCAGAGTTTGTTTGTTTGTTTATTTATTTATTTATTGATGGAGTCTTGCTCTGTCACCTAGGCTGGAGTGCAGTGGTGTGATCTTGGCTCACTGTAACCTCCACCTCCTGATTTCAAGTGATTCTCCTGCCTCAACCTACTGAGTAGCTGGGATTACAGGCATACACCACCATGCCTAATTAATTTTTGTGTTTTTAGTAGAGATGGGGTTTCACCATGTTGACCAGGCCTCAAACTCCTGACCTCAGGTGATTCACCTACCTTGACCTTCCGAAGTGCTGAGATTACAGGCGTGAGCCACCGCGCCCGGCCAGTCCCAGAGTTTGTAAGCGGTATAGAGAGACTGAAATCGAGGTCTTTGGAGTGCTACACTACCAGTCCAATCCCACTGAGCCTCCGGCAGGGGCTTCGCAGCCTCTCAAGGCTGCATGCATGAATCCCCCAGGAACCCCAGGATCCACCCAGCTGACCTCAGCTTTGGGACTTGGGGGTGATTAAGAGTATAAGCATTGGAGAAAAAACAGGTACATGGATTTGGGGGCCTTGTGTAGGACACCTGGCCAGTATTCCTTAAGACTGTTAAGATCACAGAGGAAAGACGGAGAAACTGTCACGGGCCAGAGGGGAGGGGTGAACATGACAATGAGATGCAATGCCATGTCCTGGGTTGGATACTGCGACAGAGGGAGGCGAAAGCCTGGTGAAATACAAATAACGGCTGTGGTATTGTTCCCAGCAACCCACTGGTGGCGCTGGTTTCTCAAGCTGTGACAAATGTCCCATTGTAATGTGAGATGCTCACAACTGGGGAGGCTGTGTAAGGTGTAGATGGGAACTCTACTATCTTTGACACTTTTCTGTAAATCTAAAATTATTCCAAAATAAAAAATGTTTTCTTTTTTTAAAAAAAGGATGGTCGTGGCCCCAGTGGGTGAGCGCAGTGGCTGATGCCTGTAATCAGAGCACTTTAGGAAGCCCAAGTGGGAGAATCACTTGAGCCCAGGAGTTTGAGACCAGCCCGGGTAATATGGTGAAACCCCATCTCTATAAAAAATACGAAAAAATTTAGCTGGGCGTGGTAGTGAGTGTCTGGAGTTCCAACTACTTGCAGGACTGAGTGGGGAGGGTCACATGAGCCTGAGGAGGCCGAGGCTGCAGTGAGTCGTAATTGTGCCACTGCACCCCAGCCTGGACCACAGTGAGATTCTGGGGAGGGGGTCAGGGATAGGGGCTCACGCCTGTAATCCCAGCACTTTGGGAAGCTGACACGGGCAGATTGCTTGAGGTGAGGAGTTCGAGACCAGCCTGGCTAAAATGGTGAAACCCCGCCTCTATTAAAAGTACAAAAATTATCCCAGCATGGTGGCAGACACCTGTAATCCCAGCTGCTCAGGAGGCTGAGGCAGGAGAATCGCTTGAACCCAGGAGGCAGAAGTTGCCATGAGCAGAGATTGTGCCACTGCACTCCAGCCTGGGTGACAGAGTGAGACTCTATCTCAAAAAAAAAAAAAAAAAAACGATGGAGAGCAAGTGCCAGCTCTGCAACATATGGCGGAGTGACTTTTTCCAGCCCCAGACCTTCCTCTGTAAAATGGGCTGATGACTGTGCCTGTCTCACAGACAGTGGGGATGGTGCATGTCCTGTGCTCAGTTGGGCACGGTGGCATGTCCCTGTGTGGCGAGTTCTCTCAGCCAGTAGCTCCTTCCTGCTGGAGGAGGGTGACTATGTGGGGGTCACGGAGCTCTAGGGCCACTCTGGGCCTGCCCTGCTCTGGGACTGTCCCCATTGCAACCTGAGCCCAGCATGAGACCTACAGCCTTGGACGATGCCAGGCAGACAGGAGGGGCAGAGACTCTTGGCTTCCAGGGGCTGAGCAGGAGCTGGGAGTCAGAAGGATTCAGAGATCCGCGGGCTCCCTAAGTTACCCAGGCCCAAGTGAGAACAAATCCACGTTTGCTTTGGTTCAGCCAACAGAAGGGAGGACTGTTTCAAAAGGAGCTCTAACTGGTATCTAAGGAACACCCAACTCCAAAAGGCTAAGCTTCAAAAGAACATCAAAGTAGAAATGGTTACTTGGCCTTTGGCCTGAGTTGGTCAAGGGGGGCTCGGCAGGCCCCAAGCCCTGGCCAGGCAGGGCACACTCTCTTTCTGGAGTGTAAGTGGCAATGTCCTGGGGAGTTGTCTCACCTGTGACCACAGATTGGCCGGTCATACTCCCCGTGCCGTACCTGATGGCAGGCAGGGTCAGCTGTTCTCTTTGAGGCCAGGCTGCCTCCCTCACCTCCACCCACTGAGTTCTCCAGTTCCATCTGTCTGAGGGCTGCCCCCAACTCAGCTCCCTTCCCTGCGGGTATCCAGTTCCCCTTTCCCTTTCCCCGACACAGGGTAATGCCCAGGTGTGTGCCCCTCACTCACTCCTGGAATCTCCCTTCCCCCATGACTGCCCTGAGCACTGGTTCCTCACCTGCTCCTGGTCAAACCACCATGCCTGAACTGACATGTATGCCCCTTTATTATAACACTAGCTAACATGTGTTTCAAGTACTATGCAGAACAGCTCACCTGTGTGATCTGACTTAATCCTCCCAGCACTTTGTGAGGGGAGGATCGTCCTACTCTCATTCTGAGAGGAGCAAATGAGGCTCAGAGAGGTTACGGCGGTAAAAAGTATGGCTAGGATTTGGACCCAGGCGATCTGACTCCCGGGCCCATGCTCTCAACACTGAACCATAAATAAATACAGGAATAGGCATTTTAAGGCAGAAACGTGGAAGGGTTTATGCCACAGAATCCCATCCTGGGAAAAATCAAGGTCAGGTATGAATTTTTTGGTTATGTGATACAAAGAGATTACTTTTTTTTTTTTTTTTTAAGGCAGAGTCTTACTCTGTTGTCCAGGCTGGAGCACAGTCTCACAATCCTGGCTCATTGCAACCTCTGCCTCTTGGGTTTAAGGGATTCTCCTGCCACAGCCTCCCCAGTAGCTGGGATGACAGGCGCCCACCACCATGCCTGGTTAATTTTTCTATTTTTAGTTGAGATGGGGTTTCACCATGTTGGCCAGGCTGGTCTCAAACTCCTGACCTCGTGATCCGCCTGCCTCGGCCTCCCAAAGTGCTGGGATTACAGTCGTGAGCCCCTGTGCCTGGCCAACTTTCTAAGAGCAGACATCCGCATGCCTCAAGCAATTCTTACGCCACCTGTAAAGTTCCACAGGGACAGTGTAAGTAGCTCCATTTTACAGATGAGAACACTAAAGCCTGGAGAGGCCAAGCCACCTGCCCAAGGTGATATGGTTGTTTCTTGGCAGATGGGGTGGGAACTGAAAGGAAGCCTTTGGAGTCTGACTGCAGCTCCCAACGCCGCCCCACACAGCTCACCCTGTGCAGACGGGACCCTGGGCAATACTGTTCCAACATCATCATCCTGTCCAGAAAACCTTTCTTTTGAGATCCAGGCCATTCCTCTCTCCCACTCCTTTCCCTGCCCTGCTGGTGGTCTGTCCTCAGCTGACTTACCCATAGGAGGATGCTTAGAAAGGAACCCCAGGGAGGGTGTCATCTAATCCCCTTATTTTTGGATGAAGACACAGAGGCCCAAGAGGGGAGGAGACCGATCCCCATCTCTCCTGGTGTCCGGCCCATGCTCATCCACCACCCCTGCTGCTTCTTTTAAGGAATGGAGCCAGTCGCGTGCACTACACCACCTGCCTCACCCCTACCTTGCCGATGACGTCATTGCGGCTGAGCTTGTCCTTGTCCATGACGGTGATGATGATGGTCGTCTCCCTCAGCTTCTCCGTGGGGATATCGAAGGCGAAGGACTCGTTGAAGATGGGGTTCAGGTTCCTCTTCATCGTCACTGTCTTCTTCTTCTCCACCCGCTTGTCCTTGTACATCAGCCACACCTTCACGTAGGGGTCTGGGGGAGGGAGTGGGGAAGGGTTAGCGGGACAGTTGGGGAGGGACTTCCTAGGATCCCTTTCCCCTTCCAGGTATGGAAGCTGAGGCAGGAGGGCGGGGTGCTTTCCCCAGAGGCAAGGAGAGACCCAGGCCAGAATGAGAGGGACCTGGGAGAATCAGCAGATGGACCTTAGCGATCACCTGGGGCCCTCCTGTTACTACCAATGAGGAAACCGAGCCCCAGAGAGGCCAGGTCTTGCCCAGAATCTCAGACAAGTGGCATCAGAGCTGGGGCTAGAACCCAGGTCTTCCCACGGCGTTCCCTTTCTTCCTGAAGGACAGAGTCCAAGATGATGCTGATCCTGACCTAGGGTCCAAGATGAGGGTGCTCCAAAGGGGGCCCCCAAGGTCTCTAGGGTAAGGAGCGAGGACTGGAGGTTGGGGTGTGGTGGGTGGGGGTGAGGACCACTTTGGACCCTGCTCTCCATCTGCGGTGTAACCCCCATGTCACCAGAGCCTGCCCGCCTGCCCATCCGTCCTCTGCTCAAGCAGCCCCACACCTGATGTGCCCCCGATGTCCATGGCTTTGAGGTTCCGGGCTTTGATGATGTTCACGATGATGGAGTTGGCAGAGGGGTTGTAGCAGAGAGACAAGAGCAGCTCCCCTCGGCTCCCCTGGGAGGCACAACGGGAGGGTGTGGGAACGTCTAGCAGAGCTCTCTGATTGGACCAGCGGCCCCCAGGCCTCCTCTACCCTGACCCTGGTGCTTACCCATGCTCCCATCTGTCATCTCTGTCTCACTCTGTCTCCCCTCCTCTGGCAGGTGTGTGGACTGCCCCTCCCAGGGCCACCATCCCCTCTCTATTCCCTGAACAGAGTCCTAGGTTCCT
Organism: Aotus nancymaae; assembly: GCF_030222135.1. Taxonomy (NCBI): domain Eukaryota; kingdom Metazoa; phylum Chordata; class Mammalia; order Primates; family Aotidae; genus Aotus; species Aotus nancymaae. Next base: position 9,216,222 of record NW_026988473.1, on the reverse strand, counting down.
TCTTACAGATCAGGTGAGTCCCCCAGGTGCGAAGCACCAGTGCTCCAACTGCTGATGAGGACTGTGCTCCATCAGAACCGCCCACCTGCCCCCTCTCCCACAGCCCGCCTGGCCTTCCTAAGGTTGACGAGGGTCTGGGAGCAGATTGCCAGCCCTGCCCTGCTGCCTGTCCAGGTAAGGCCCACCCATGGGGCCTTACACTCCCATCGCTGCATGGCTTCAGATCCTTCCAGAAGGTCTGCATCTGGGTCAGGTCCACCTTGTTAAGGGGGATGGACACCTCCCCAATGGGGTCGTTGCGGCTGAAGCGGTCATAGTCCAGGACTTGGAGGTAGAGGATCCTCTGCACCACCTTCTCATAGGGAAAACCTGGGGGTACAGAGGAGTGCCAGTGAAGAGGGGGACAGAGGAGCCACACGAGGCCCAGGAGACAAGGAAGGCCCTGGGAAAAGGAGGCAGGCCCTGTGCCCTCCCGCTGCCAACCCACTGGGCCAGCAGGCACACCGGATTGCAATTAGACCTTACTGAAGTGCTGGCAAGAACTGTCACCATCTCATGGGACTCCCTCAACAATTCTCCAAGGTCAATGGCATCTTGTCCATCTTACAGATGAGGCTCAGATGGCTTAAGTTACTTGCCCACAGTCCCAGCTAGTAAAGAGCAGAACTGCGGTCATCCATTCACCCATGCACCTCGTGTCCATCTCAGTGGACGGGCAGCAGCTGCCAATCATCCCAAGGCAGGTCTGGGCAAGTGGCTCTGCCTAGGTGGCCACAGCTGCCAGGACGCAGGCCCCAGGAGGACTCAGCGCAGAGGGGCATGGGGGGGCGCCGGTGGGAGGGAAAAGGCAAAGGCACAGAAGCAGGAGGTGACAAGTGTCCTGTGACTCTGCGCCCCTCTCCTCCTGCCTGTGCTTCTGTTCTTCCCGCAGCGTCCCCTTCTCTACTGCCACCTCCCTTGTCCAAGGCGCTGGCACCTCTTGCCTAGACAGCCACAAGCGTCTCCAAACCGCCCTCCCCGCGTCCACGCTTTCTCCTACAGTCCATTCTCAATGCAGCCGGCAGAGAGATCTTTTAAAAATAGAAATTCCATCACGATGCGCTCCTGCTTAAAGCCTTTCAATGGTTCCCAGTGCACTTAGAATAAAAGCCGGGCACCCTACCTTGGCTTCAAGTCCTTCCACAATTTGGCCTGGCCGTCCTCTCCCTGCTCGGCTTATGACCGCTCTTCACTCAGTGACTGGGTTCCAGCCACATCAGCCTCCTTCCTGGCCCTTCCACACCCTGACCCCTCCTGCCCCGGGGCTGGACGCACGCTGGCCCCGCCACGCCCCCCTCCTGGCTACTCTCATCCTTCTGGCCTCAGCATTCTTTCCTGGCATCCCAGACAGTGTCCGGTTATCCACTCTAGCACCTTTTTTCCCCGCAAAACATGTCACACGCGGTATCAGATTTTTCTGTCTCTTTCTCTGATTTTTGTCTGGCTCTCCCAGAAGGCTAGTATTCCCAGGAAGGCATCTCTGTTACCAACCACTGGATCTCCGTGTCTAACACCATTTCTGGCACATAGTAGGCACTCGATACATATTTGTTAAGTGAATGCATAATTGAACAGATGAATAAATGCCAATGGAATGGCCTGATGGAGCAGCAGGACTGTGCTGAGGTGAGGTGGGAGCTAAGGTCAGAGCGAGAGGAGCAGAAAGGGGTTTGGATGGGATGGAGAAGGGAAGAGGGGGCCAGGGGCAGATCTGAAGCCAGAAGTCACGAGCTCTTGGGAGGCTTAGTCAGAGGTGGGGCTGGCCCGGGAGGTGCAGGGCACAGGCCAGCCCGGAGGCCTGAGGTGAGGAGATTCTGAACCCGGGTGTGAGCACGAAAGAGGATGCCTGGAACCTCAGCCTGGCTGGTGCAGATGTGTACCAGCTCAGCTCCTGTGACCTGATCCCAGCTAGACACAAAATCCTCTGGAGGAGCTCCAGAGGATTCCAGTACCTTCCCCAGAGATTCCGGAAGCACTGAGGAGCTCTGACAGGAGCAGGTGAGCTGGAAGAGGAGACCCTCTGAATTTGTTCAGGGTCCCATTCCTCATATTGAGGGAAGCTATGTCTTGCTTATTTCAGAGTTCCCCGGGGACCTAGCCCAGGAGACCCTTGGTATCGATTCAGGTAAAATGCATGAGGACAAGTGTTCTGGGAATGTTGGGAGCTCCAAGAGGTCCCTGAACCCGTCAGCTCTCATCAATACCAGAAGAGGTAGGCTTCTAGCTGGCAAACTCCTACTCATCCATCAGAACCCCTTTTGAATGATCCCTCTTCTGAGAAATTTTCTTCAGCACCACCAAAGCGAGCTCATACTGGGTTTCTGCAGTTCCTGTCATGCTGTGTGTGACTGAGTTATCTACACATCTGTGTCTCTACTAGATCAGAAATGTCTTGAGGGCCATAATGGTGCCTCATTCTTTTCTACACCCCCAGTATCTAGAAGAGTGCCCAGCTCATGGTTGTTGCTGGGTACAGGCTAGTGGAAGACACTGAGGGATCAGAGTTCTGCTCAAAAACCTCGCTCTGCCAGCTGGCTACACAGACCTCCAGACAGCCGAAACTCTCGCTGTTGAGCCATCTCTGCCCTCACGGTGCCTGCAAAGGAGGGGCTCCAGAGACACATGAGCATTCACTGCTCACCCTCAGTGCCAGTTGGTGGGTGACCTGGCTGTCATCTTGCAGAAGAGGTGGGGTGCTAAGTGGCTGGGACAGCAGATAAGGAAAGGACCCTGGGGTACACGGTGAAGGTTCTGGAAGGCTAGGGCTCAGGGCAGCTGGAATAGGGATTTGCTCTCCCTGGTTGAACCGGGGGCCATTGGCAAAGGGTTACGGCTTCTCTAAGCGGGGTCCTAGCACCCAAAGGCCCTGGGATAGAAATCACTCCTTAATCACACGCCCAGCTTCCTGGTTACCTTGAATCCTCAGAGATAAGAGATAAAGACCGGCCTTCAGAGAGGGCTTGCAGGAGAGAGAAAGGACATTTTTCTCAGCGGCCTCCAGGCATGGTTCAGAGCTGTTGTTCCTGTCCCATGCGGGGGAGGGGGTCAGAACGGCAACAGATGGAGTGTGTTTAACAACCCGGTGTCAAATGTTTGCTGGGTGTCAGGCACTGTTCTGAGCTGCCTCTACAACTCACTCATTTGTTCAACCCTCACTATTATTATCTCTGTTCTGTAGATGAGGAAACTAAGTCATAGGGAGGCTCAGGAACTCGCCCAAGGTCAAGGGTTGGGAATCGAACCCGGGCAGCGTGGGCCACAGCCTGTGTACTGAACCACTACACTCTGGTGGCTCCAGGGTGCTCCAGCTCTGAGTCCTATGGGTGCCTCCCTCCCTCCCTTCCTGCCCTCCTCAGGATGAGCTCTGTGTTTGGGCTGAAACGCCAGACAGTGGCCCGGCTTCCCTCCTCGGCCTCTGGCTGATGCTGGCTCCACTTGGCTCCTGTGACCTGATCCCAACTAGACACAAAATGCATCAGGTTAACCGGGCCAAGACATTGCCTGTGTGGGAGCGCATGTGTGTGTGGATTTGTGCCTGCGCACGCAAGCAGGTGTGCACAGAATTGTATCTGCTTGTGTGTGTCTGTGCATTTGTGGGGCTGCAGGTGTGTGTACATGTATGTGTCTGTGCATGTGGCCACATGTGTGGTTGGGTAGGGGGATGGCGGACAGCTAGAGGTGACCGTGGCGGGAGGAGGACGGCACTAGCCTCACCTTCGAAGAGGAAGGTCTCGTTCCAGTGGGGGTTTAGGTTCTTCCGCTTCACCTTGGTCTCCAGCTTGTGTTTCTTGTCGGGCAGCAGGTAGATCTTGACAAAGGGGTCGCTGGTGCCGCTGAAGTCCTTGGCCGGCAGCTCCTGGGCCTTCATGATCTTCACGGTGAGCGTGGACTCCTGGAAGTTGTAGCCGACGCTGAACTGGATCCGGCCCAGGTTCTCTCGGCTGCAGCCCTCGTGGGCCTCGTCCTCCTCGGAGCCTGGGGAGAGCTGAGGGTAGGGGAGAGGCCACAGGGTTGGGGAGGACTCTGCTTCCCCTATGTCCCCACTGCTGCCCAGCACGGGCGAGAGGCCAGAGGAGGTGGCCCGTCCTACACTCACATCCACGGACGCTGCTCAGGCTTAGAGGGCAGGTGCCTTGACCAGGGTCTCCCAGGAGGGGAGGGAAGCGGGGAGGGAGAGCTGAGACAGCCCTGTCTCCTGAACCTCAGAGCCGTATGCAGGCTCGCCTCGCAGCTCTGGGTCTGCCACCTGCCCCAAGCTCCAGCTCAGCGGTCTCGCCTCCCTGGCCCCAGCTGGCCTGGCATGTGCTGGGGTTTCTGAGCCCCCCTGACCTCCCTGCCCTCCCGTGGCATGGGAGGGGGGCCTCTGTGGATGCACAAACCTGGGCTACACGGCAGATGGGGAGGCCGCTCATATTGCAAGAGAGTTTATCACAATAACTCTTTGGAAAGTGACTCTCTGGGGTGTGGAGAATGATGTGATTCACAAAATGAGAGAGGAAAGTTTTCAGGAGTAATGTCTGTTTGTGTAAGGCAGAATCACTAGGGATGTGAAAATCGCAGACTCCCCAGGCCCCATCCCCAGCCAGTCTGACTAGATGGAGCTGGTGCGGGCCTGGGCATCAGTGCTGTGTAAAAGGTGCCTATGGCCGGGCGCAGTGGCTCACACCTGTAATCCCAGCACTTTGGGAGGCCAAGGCAGGAGGATCACAAGGTCAGGAGTTGGACACCAGTCTGGCCAACATAGTGAAACCCCGTCTCTACTAAAAATACACAAAATTAGCCAGGTGTAGCGGTGTGCACCTGTAATCCCAGCTACTTGGGAGGCTGAGGCAGGAGAATTGCGTGAACCCGGCGGGTGGAGGTTGCAGTGAGCTGAGATTGTGCCAGTGTACTCCAGCCCGGGTGATGGTGCAAGACTCTGTCTCAAAAAAAGACACCTCAGACCTCAGATGACTGTACCACCCATCGGGGCTGAGGGCTGCTGGGAGGGAGAGCGCTTGGGCTGACCCAGCAATGGACAGTCACACAGAGGCAGGGTGGGCATCTCATTGCATCCTGACATGGAACCACAGGAAGCAGCTGGGAGGTAGACCTCCTGGCCACGTGTGTGAAGCTGTGGGCACATTGGGAGTACCTGGGAGGGTTTAGAGCCCTGCCCACCCTCCAGCCGCCTGAGAACAGCCCCAGGCCACTGACCACAACAGACTCAGTGAGGGGACCACATGGCTCAGGCACCTCTGTCTCGAAAATCTCCCATGATGGTTGGATGAGGGATGGAGTGGGACCCTGGGTACACAGTTTAGACAAACTGCAGGCACCCGTCCTCTCCCTGCCTCTCCTGCAGAAACCTGCTTTGTGCTCTCTACTTCACCCTGGAGGGGCAGCCCTAGGCTCTGAATGACTAAATAAGACAGTTATAATAACACACACAGTGCGCTCCTACCACAACCGGAGACTCACATCGCCTCCTCCTTACTGAATCCTGACAACAGCCAGGTGAGGCAGGTGTCACCACCCTCCTCCTAGCTGAGGAGACTGGCTCAGAGAGGTTAAATCACATGGCCAAGACTGCACAGCAAGATGAACCCTCTCTGATTTGAAATCCTGCTCTTTCCACTAAAGCAGGCCCACACCCCAGGGCAGCACTGAGGTGTCCCCCTCAAGCCAGCAAAGACCCGCGGACTCACCATGCCAGGTGAAAAGCATCAGATCCCACTCATAATAGTTTTTTGTTTTTGTTTTTTTGAGACAGGGTCTCACTCTGTTGCCAAGGCTGGAGTGCAGTGGTGCAATCCCAGCGCACTGCAACCTCCATCTCCCAAGGTCAAGTGATTTTCGTGCCTCAGCCTCCCGAGTAGCTGGGACCACAGGCTTGCGCCCCTACGCCCAGCTAATTTTTGTACTTTCAGTAGAGACAGGTTTTCGCGATGTTGGCCAGGGTGGTCTCAAACTCTTGGCCACAAGTGATCCGCACCTCGGCCTCCCAAAGTGCTGGGATTACAGGCGTGAGCCACGTGCCCAGCCTCACACTCGTAATAGTAACCACCATGGACTGGCTGGCCGCCCGCCTCGCCAAACCCTGCCCTGTGCCGTGCCTTGTCCTCACTGACCTCTTACAGCACCCCAGCGAGGCGGGTGCTGCACTTCCACTGGAATACTTGGAACACAGCTGAACACTTGCCCGAGATTGAATGCCCAGTGGGAACGGAACCCAGTTTAGCACCCAGGAATCCTGAGTGCCCTTCCACCTGCTGCTTGCTCTTGCACTCAGATCTAGAGTCTGGGGCTTTACCTTGGTCCTGCCTGGCTGGGGGCAGGGGTGCTGAGCTGCCTTACAGCAGAAGATGGTCCCTCCAGCCCTCACCCCTTGGCTGATCCAGATAACCCCACAAGCTCCACCGCAGCTCCACTGAGAATGTGGCTTACCCGCCCAGAACCTGCTTTTCCCTGATGTTCCTTTTTTTTGAGACAGAGTCTTGCTGTGTTGCCCAGGCGGGAGTACAGTGGCACAATCTCAGCTCTCTGCAACCTCCACCTCCTGGATTCAAGCTATTCTCCCACCTCGGCCTCCCAAGTAGCTGGGACTACAGGCACCTGCCACCACACCCAGCTAGTTTTTGTATTTTTAGTAGAGATGGGGTTTCACTATGTTGGCCAGGCTGATCTTGAACTTCTGACTTCATGATCCGCCCGCCTTGGCCTCCCAAAGTGCTGTGCTGGGATTACAGGCATGAGCCACCCCGCCCGGCCTCCCTGATGCTCTTTCCCCCGCTCATGCCAGCACCATACCCTTTGACCCTGTGTTTACATCTGTAGAGTGGGGACCATGAGACCTACTTTGTGGGGTCCTGGGAGAGCTAAGCGGGTCCATGTCCCTTCTAGAGTTCTGCTCTGCGACCTGACCCACTGGCAGAGGGACCGAGTAACTGGGGCACATGAGTGGACAGTGCCAGCAAAGATCACTCGCCCTCCCCCTTGCTTCTCAAGCTGGGGGGAGTTGCTGGTGAGCTGGTGACTGCAGCCCAGCTGGCCCCAGCCCCACCTGAGCTCCCTCCGGTCCCTCGGCTTTTAGCTTCCAAACAGTGTGGTCTTGGGAAGGCCTGGGCTGGCCAGGCGGGTTTCACCTGGGAAAGGGGTAGCGGCCCTGTGCCCACTCCCAGCCTTCCCAAGCCACAGCCCTGAGCCCTAATTACTCAGCTGGGACAGAGCCATCTCTATGGCAACCAGGTTGGCCACGCCATCAGAGTCAGGGAAGATGCTACCCGAGCCCCTGTACCAGCAGAAGTCAGCCTCAAAAAGCAGCAGGCTATCCCTGTGCCAGGGCAGGAGATGTTCAGAGGCAGGTGTGGCCTGGCCGCTTCTCGGACACCTCTGCCCCTCAGTCCCTTCTCTGGCCAGCTCTGGGTGCTCCACTCTTGTCTCTCCCCCTTTTTTTTGAGATGGAGTTTGCTCTTGTTGCCCAAGCTGGAGTGCAGTGGCACGACCTCTGCTCCCTGCAACCTCTGCCTCCTGGGCTCAAGTGATTCTCCTGTCTCAGTCTCCCAAGTAGCTGGGATTACAGGCATGCGCCAGCACGGCCAGCTATTTTGTATTTTTAGTAGAGACGGGGTTTCTCCACGTTGGCCAGGCTGGTCTCAAACTTCCGACCTCAGATGATCCCACCCACCTTGGCCTTCCAAAGTGCTGGGATTACAGGCGTGAGCCACTGTGCCCAGCCCACTCTTGTCTTTTGACCCCCAGTTTCCACAGCCCAGGGTCTGGAGACCAGGACAGGCTGAGGTCACAGTGAGCTGATTCTGCCCTGCTTATCTTATCATGCCTGTTAATGTCAATGACCTAGCATTGGCACAGAGCTGTGCAATTAGACTCTGCCTTCCCACCTCTGAGCATCCTCCCAGCACAGGAGAGGGAGATGAGGCCTGCGCTTCCTTCCGCTGGCTGCAGCTGTCGGCCCCTCCCTTGGGGGCAGCAAGGGGGCAGGCAAGCTGTCTGGGAAGGGGCCGTCCCTTCTGGGAACCTGGCTACCAGGAAGCTGTAACGAATTAAGGGGCTGTGCAGGGAGGCAGGGTGGGCTGTGGCAATGGCCATCCAGAGGGGAAGACAGCTGGGGCCAGTCTGCCTGGGTCGGGGAAGATGGAAGGAGAGCATCGGAGGGCCAGACACACAGGGGCCTGGCGGGTAGGAAGAAGGGGAGAGGTGGGGAGGCCCGAGGCGACCCGATCTGGATGTGGAAAATCTGATGGTCTAATGTGGATCTAAGAAAACCACAGGATAGGCTGGGCGTGGTGGCTCACGCCTGTAATCCCAGCACTTTGGGAGGCTGAGGCAGGAAGATCACTTGAGGCTAGGAGTTTGAGACCAGCCTGGCCAACACAGTGAAACCCTGTCTCTACTAAAAATACAAAAATTAGCTGAGCATGGTGGGGCACTACTGTAATTGCAGCTACTCGAGAGGCTGAGGCAGGAGAATCACTTGAGCTCAGGAGGTGGAGGTTGCAGTGAGTTGAGATCGTGCCATTGCACTCCAGCCTGGGGGACAGAGTGAGACTCTGTTTCAAAAAAAAAAAAAAAAAAAAAAAAAAAGCAGGCTCTTAGGCCCTACTTAGGACCAGGAATCTGCATTTTAACAAGGTTCCTGGGGGATTCCTGTGTACATAGCAATTTGAGAAACAACAGGCTAGAAGGGGCAGTGGGGATGGATGGTTAGAGCTGGCTGGAATCCTACATGGAAGAAGGGTAGGGCTCTGGTGCCAGGGCAGTGGGTGAGGGGCTGGGAGTTCCCAAGCCTACTTCCTACTTCCTTCTCTCTACAGGAGGGAGGGGTTCAATGCGAGGAGATGAAATGTCCCAGGTCAAGACCAGTAGGAACAGAGCAGGTGCTGGTTCCCAACCTCGTCTCCTCTTCAAGCCCTCCTGGGACTTCAGAGCTGCCGAACCTTTAACTGATTCCTGCCTGCCAATCTCCCGTTTTCTCCCTCCAGGAACTCTTTGGAAAGCGCAGGCGGGGCAAGTGGCTGTGACTCACTACTGCCCCCTGGAGGCACCATGGGAACCACAATCTCTGCCTGGGCCAAACAACCTAGAACTAGGATCCCATTGGGTTAGAGGCCTCCGGTGGGGTGTGGAGAGGAGCACCCCACCACAGCTGTCCCCTCAGAGGAGCCAGGACCAGTGGATTCCTGCTGTTCTGCTCTCAGGGGCCTCCAGCCATGGGAATGGGGAGGTTGCTGGGCTAGGCCTTCCACTCCAGACCTCCACTTAAGGGGACACCATTCCTGGGAGGGGACACCTTCTCCCCCGAGTCCTCTGCCCAACAGCTCTTCCTTCTAGAATCCTGAAAGTGTCTTACATGAGTGGGTTTGCTTTGGCCCCTTCTCAATCCACAAAGGGATCAAAGCAGGATTGGAATTCTTATTTTCACTTGTCAAAGGAAGAAATGGAGACACGGAGAAGATACTTTGGTGAAAGAGCTGGCAACAAGCCCAGGCCTTGCACACTCAGTCATCAAGCGCCCAGTGGTCATGGGCCTGGCTCTCCAGGCTGCTTCTGACCCGGTTCCCCTCCCTGGACCACTCCCATGCCGTTGCCAGTTCCCACACACATCCCTCTTCTCCCTGTCTCGGCCTCCCAGCCCAGGTTCCCCCATTCTCACCATGAGCATCTCGCTGGTGAGGGAGTTGACGAGGTCTGAGACGGAGGAGTGTGGCTCAGTCCGGCGGTCGGACTCATCATGGGGTGTCTGGCCTGGCACCGGGGCTGTGTTCACTGCCTTCCCTCCTGCAGGCAACCTGGGGGCAGGGGAGTCTGAATGAGATTGGGTTGGGGAGTGAGCTGGGTTGGGCACCCCTGCCTGGGGGTTGGCAGGACCTTCTCTGTAGACCCCAGCAGCTGTCAGTACTCCTGTCCACGTGGACGCCTGGTTTTCCCTGGAGACCCACGCCCGGGGCCCATTCTCCTTGCAACCTCTGCCCCAGGTGACTGTGGTTTAACTACTCCTATAGGGGATATTTTGGGGGCGTCCCCGTTCTTCCTGTTCCCCAGAAAACCCCCACCCTCCAGTCATTGGCTTGCATAGTTGGTCTCTGAGCTGTCCATCGCCCCCACTCCCCAGAGGCCGGTGCTATTCCACCCGCTCCCAGACTGGAAGGGGGAGGCTCCGCCGTGGCGTGGTGTGTCCAGGTGCCTCTCTGCGTCATTACCCTCTGCAAACATGCCCAGAATGTCTGTCTCCCAGATGCCCCACCTGTGTTTGCTTGGGCTCATCAAGAATCCTCTTTCCACCCTCCAGACACAAGACTGACCAGGTGAGGTCAGGATAACTTTCCATAGTGACAGCGTTCTGTATTTGTGCTGTCCAGTGGAGCAGCCACATGCCACATGTGTGCATTTGAGCATTTGCAATGTGGCCAGTGTGGCTGAGAGCAGAAATTTTAATTTCGTCGAATGTAAGCTCATTTAGGTTTAATAGCCCCCTATTGGATAGGGTGAGCGTACACCCCGCTCCCCAGTTCCCATCCTTCTCCCACTTGCTGAAGACTGTGCATTTGATAAGGCTCTCACCCAGGGTCACAGAAAGACAGGCACCACTGAGAAGCCCTGTCTGCACCCAACTCCATGCTGTTCCCAGGATGCTGGGCTCTCTGACCCAGTGGCTGGGTGGTGAGCCCAGGTTCCGTTCAGCTGGGGCTCAGGAAGGGGGCACTACAAGCCTGCCCAGGGACCAGGCTGGAATGTCCCATGAGAAGGAAGAGAGGTGGGGGTAGGCAGGGAGGAGGAGACGGGGGATCAGTAGCATGAGGCTCAGGACAGGCTAAAATAGAACAGCTTTGAGAGCACACAGACACAAACTGGGAGCTACACGCTGAGGGTGGACATGAGCTATGGCCCTCTGGTAGAGACCAGTCTCCAGCACACAGACGGCCACGACAGGCAGACAGACAGACATGCATAGAATATGCCAGGCCCTGAGGGGAGACATCAGGATCCCAAAGCAGGGTGTGCACGCACACATGCGAGCACACACACACACACAGGTGTGCACATGTACACACACACATACACACAAGCCCTACAGACACCCAGAGGAGCAGGGAGAGGGCGGCACGGGGCCTGGGCAGGCCAAGCAGAGCAGCAGTGACGACACACATACAGCCATGAGCACGAAGGGATCCCAAGAGGAGGCACACTGGGGAGACCCAGTCATGCCACGTGTGCACGTGAACCGGGACGAACTGAAACAGAAAAGGCAGGGAGTGGTTTCAGGGCCCAACATCCTGATTATCAGAAGCACGATACACCTGCTGTGAAAACCTGGCCCTGCCTCTACGACATAGAAACACCCACTCCACCCAGCGACAGGTGGGTACCCCTCCCCAAGGGCCATGGCACACATGGACATATGGACACGCGCGCACCCCCCCCCACACACACACAGAGGACATGTGCTCACACAGGCAGGCAGGGGGAAGGAAAGGAGCCTGAAACAGCTGGAGAGGTAAAGTCAGGTTAGAAACAGCGGGAGAGCGGGGAGAGTGCGAGATTGACTGCTGAAGGTATGAGAACGTCAGAGTTATTTGGCCACGCCACAGCGTCGGCACAGCTGCCAAGCAGCCTGGGAAAGATGGTCAGCGCCACTGAAGCTGTCGGAGGTCACAGGACAGAGAGACAGAGGTGAGAGGCACAGAGAGAGGCAGAGGGAGAGGCCGAGGGGCGCATCACCGGCCCAGAGCAGCCCTGTGGGGAGCAGATGGGAGAAAGGAGACAGAGGGAGAGAGAGGCCAAGAAAGTTAGTCAGAGACGTGTGAAGGCTGCTGGGTGGACGAGGGGACAGGGAGGAGCGTGCGGCCAACAGGAGAGGCAGAGAGGAGGCGGGGGACATACACCGTGACAGAGGAACATGGTGGCTTCAGAGTAGGGAGAGCAATGGGGGGAGGCCTGGTCCCCGCCTTGCCCCGTCCCCCACTTGGGGTGGGGGTGGGCCGCGGTGGAAACCATTTGGATCCCAAGGAGCAATGGTGAAACGATGGCAGACTGCATGAGGGGGTGGATGGAGCAGAGTGGCTGAGGGTGGAATGGGCACAGCAGGGTGTGGAGCCAGGGCCTCCCTTCCCACCCCCCTCCGGGAAGCGCACTCTGAAGTGCTGTGCCGAGGCCCAGGAGCTGAAGTATCCAGGATGGGGGACTTCAGGGACACAGAATCGTGGGGACAGAGGCAGTGACTGGCCCTCCCATCTCCTGCTGCTTGCTGGACCTGCTCCCATGTTGCCTGGAACCTGGAATGGCCACTCCTCCTCCCGGGACACTGTCTCCCATGAGCCTGTTGCTAACAGACCAAGAGAGCTGAGTGTCCTCCCCAGTGACAGCCAAGGGCCACCACCCCTTCCTCCAGTGACACCTGGTCAAGGGTCAGCTGGGGAGGGAAGGGCAGGGATGGGGGCAGAAGGGCAGACCGTGGGTCTATTCTAGAAGGAAAGGCTGAAGAGGGAGGGACAGCCCCCCCAAGGCCACCACTCCCAGGTCTGAGGGTCCAGGAACTCAGAGGGGTGGCACCCTAAGGTACCTGGTGCCCAGTGGGTGGTGCCAATGCCAAGCTTTGGGAAGGGGAGAGTCTGCTAGGAAGGAAGCACTGGATTCTGGACCCCTGTGGCAGCCCACAACCCAAGAAGCACCCCAGGGGCCATGAGAAATGAGTTTCCAGGATGGGTGGGCATGACGAGGCGGGAATGGCACTGTCCACTCGGAAAGTCAGGCTGGGTGGTGGCAAGGGCGCACGGCCTCCACTCCCACACCCACCTTTCCCAGGAAGGAAGGGGACAAGCAGATGAGATGATCAGAAGGGATGGGTGTGTTAAATATGGAGTGAGACCCAAGAGGTGAGGAGGTAAAAATAGACTGTGGGTGACAATGGAGCCAGTTCATTAACACATGGGTGACGTGAAATCTCGTTTCCAGCCTGCATCTGCTCCCTCACGCTTCACACCTTTCCCAGCACCAGTCTCATGTTCTTAGCGGGGCGTTCAGAGGACTCCAGCCACCCCCTGTGTCTTCTCGCCCCTGGCCCCTAGCCCTCCCAGTGGCCCTCTGACTGCCCTGCAGCCCAGCTTTGAGGCCCTGACTCAGGAAGTCACAGCTCCTGTAGTGCCCCAGTGGGTCAGGGGTGGTAGGCTCTGCTCCTCCTGTATCCCTCTATGTGGGCTCAGGGCTGACACCAATTGTGCCACTGAGTGGAAGACCTGACCCCACTCTCTGGAGAATTCCAGACTTGCCCACCACAGACCATGCCACTGTGGACTCAGGATGGGACGAAACTGAGAGGGGTGGTCTCCAGGAGCCACCAGAGGGACAGGCAAGCCAGCTGTCTGCCTCTCAGGCTATCCACCCTCCCTAGCCCACAAGACCAGGGCAGCAGCCTGGGGCGGCCCCTTCTGGGGCCCTTAGGGGCCTCTCAAGACCCTCAGGATGGCCCGTCCAAACAGTCCCTGCGCAGCTCACAGGACACATGCTCCAGCCCAGGGGCCTGTTTTTTTTCTCATTAAAAGCTTTGCATATCTGAGCCTGAGGGGCCATTCCTTAGAGGTTGCCCCATCCAATCCTTCGCTGGACAGAGCAGTGAGCAGAGAACCCAGAGAGGGGCTATGAGTCGCCCAAGGATGCAGAGTGAGGCTCTGGCAGAACCAGAGCTGGAAGGCAGGTGTCTTGGCTGCCAGGCCACACACTCTCCGGCGGGCCTCTGGTCTGATGAGAAGCAGACCGATCAAGGTGACAGCCCCTCCTCCCATGATTCCCAACGGCTAATTCATCCTGGGAACCACAGGTGTGGTCAACCCAACTAAGCTCAGGCATCTAATGGCCCCAGCTGTGGGATGCCGCCCGAACCCTGGGACCTCCCTCCCCTACCCCTTCCCCATGAGCAGCATCCCCCCTTCCCTGAGACAGGGGAGAGAAAGAGCTGCTTCCCTGAATTCCCGATAGCTGAGGCTATGGCAGTTTAAATGCCCAGCCTTCTGCTTGGCCTGTGCTGTGGCTACACAGGCTATTCCTGGTCTCCATAGGGTCCCAAGGCCAGCAGCAGTGACAGGGAACCCAATGAAGCCAGGCCTCACCCTTGCTCAGGATGGCTGCCTGCACCACTCCGGGCCCTCCCCAGCTCCCTCCTGGTGCCCTGGCTCAGGGGCGAGCCTTCTGCTTATCTCTGGTCACCAGGCCTCTCCCATGCCCCAGACCCTCCCACCATGGACTCCTCTTCCATCAGCCAAGCAGCCCAACGGGACCTCCAGGCAAGAGGGAGGTTGAGGGGGTGGGGATGAGGGAGAACAGGCTGGCTGGCGCCCCTTCCCTAACATCCCCCCCGCCCACCAACCACCAGAGAAACGGGGATTTCCGGTTGGGGTGGGGACAGAGATGAAATATGGAGGGGCAGCAGAGAGGAGCCAAGCAGGAAGATGGGGCAGAAAAGGCTGCGCTTGCTCCGGGCTGGGGCAAGCATGCCGGAGAGCAGGCCTGATCCAGAATGGTCCCAGGATGGCCGCGAGTGGCCTCAGACCCCGGGGACACCACCAAGGTGGCTGTGTGTGAGGGCACCGGCCGGGGAGAGGGCTTGTCCTCCCGCTCCAGCATCCGCTGAAGGCACCACCACCTCGTCCAGCAGCCAGGGCCGGTCGAGGCAGGTGGCCTCTCCGCGCCTCCTCCTCTGCCGCCGTCGCCGCAGGCCCTCGCCTGTGCTCGTACCTCTTGTCCCCCTGAGCGTTCTGGTTCTGCTGGGTTCCTGGGTTTTGCAGGTCAGGGATATTGGCAAAGTCATCCTGTTCCGAAAGCCCTAAGACCAAGGATAGCACCACCATCCGGCCTTCCCTGTCCGGGGTGGGCAGCCCACCGGCCAGGGTGAAAAGAGGAGGCCCCGTGGGCGGGGGCGGGGGGAAGGAGAGAGAGAGAGAGAGAGAGAAAGAGAGAGAGAGACAGAGACAAAGAGAGAGAAGAAAAAAGTGTAAGAAACTGGCCCTGCAGGAAAGAAAGCAAACTTCAGCAGTGTCAACAGTCGCAGGATAGAGTGGGGATAGTGAAGGCACGGAGGGAGGGGAAGCATCTACCGCTGGACACTCCGCCGGCCGGAGCCACGAGCAAGACTCTCCGGAGCTAAACTGCAAGGGGCTGGGCAGAGGCCTGCAGCGGTGGCCCATGGCTGGGACAGTCCCAAGGGAACCCACTGGGGTGGAGTTCGGGTGGGGGGAATGAAGCATAGGCCCTGGGACACCACAGATTTCCAAAGGCTAATGCATGCCCAGCTGGACTCGCTCTGACCATCATCTGGGCCACTGGGAGAAGAGGGAGGGGCTCTACCACTATCCTGCGCCGGCATCTTGCAGGCTTAGAAAGTTTTGAAATCCAATGGGCACGGCACCCTGTCCTCTGGAAGCCCTTCAGAGACAACGCCCGGTCATAGTCAACCAGATAATCCTTGAAGCCAGGCGGGAAACACAAGCCTCAGGCTCCTGGATACACAAGCCCATCAGAGGAGAATGAAAGTCCTTTGTGGTATATGAGGACCCGGCCACATCAGCTGTCTCCTGTGTCCTCCTTGCTGGAGATCCAGGGAATGACCACCACCGCTGAGTCCAGGTCATGGGCCTTTCATTGGAGAAGCAGTCCAGAAGGCATCACGAGTAAAGGCGGCGAGAGAGTGCAGGAACTTGGCAAGGTCTGGAGAAGATTTGGCAGGACTGCAGGGAGCCTGTGTCTGCAGTGCGAGATCGTGCTTTGAGGGAGCACGGTCAAGGCTGAACGGGGGGTAGACAAGAAGGCAAGACTCTCTTGGAGTGGACATGTGGGCAGCCGTGTGAGGCCAGGTGTGACACCTTTAGTATGGGGCATTCTCAGAGCGCCACTGGGCAGCTTGCCAGAGTCTTTGCGAGGTTACCCGCATTTGCCAGGGAGGAAAAGGAAGCATCGGTGGTGAGCTCGCTGTCCCTGAAGGCCATCAGAGTCTGTGAGCGTTTTCTGGGTGCTTTGTGGAGCTCCTCCAGTGTTGGGCCCCTCGTCAAGACAAAAGGAAAGGGAGGGGTCAAGAAGGGCCAAAGGGAAGATGGTAGGGCTGATGGAATATTCTGGAAGGGAGAGGATGCTGGGTCAGGAAGTCTACCACTTCAACCACTGTGAAGGAAGGCAAGGTTTGGAGAGGAAGAACTTGCCCTAACTTCTCAGAGCGGGTTTCAAAAAGGGAACAAACAGGCGAGAAATAGCCTCTGAGGGGAGGGATGAGGGCATGAGGGTCTTGGAAAATGGGACATTACCTCTGGGGTCCCAGTGAACGGAGGGAGCTAAGTGGCTGCTCTGTCCCTCCCTGTCTGCATTTTTGGTCCTGGGCACAGTTACTCCGGGCTGACACTTGTGCCGGCATCTAACTTTCGGGAAACAACTCTGTCCCCTCCCTCAGGACGAATCCTCGTTTCCTTTGTTTTCTGCCCACTGGTGCTGTTTCAGAGTTGGTAAAATTCCATTTGGCTGCTTGGGAGCTAGTTGTGCTGGGGGAAGGCAAACTCAATGAAAACAACATGTTTTTTCCCTGGTTAATGCATTTTTCAGATACTCCTTTTTCTCTTCTTAAAAACAGAACAGCTCCTCTGCATAAATTCCCGATTCGTCACTCTCTCCAGCTCTGCAGGCCGCAAGGGTGAGGACGAGGGGCAGGGGCTGGAGAGTGGAGGGAGAAGCTGGCAGTGTTGGGGGCGTCAGGGCCATCAAGCAGAGGGCTGCCGCCCTCCCTGAGAGGGGTGGGTGGGGTCATGGGGGGGCCGGGACAACCCTGGCCACCTGCCTCTCTACTGGGGTCACCAGTGTTTGGGCAAGAGAAGAGCCTCAGAAGCAGGGCAGCTAAATTATAAGGTGGGGGCAAAGTACGGCCCACGAGCTAAGAACAGTTTTTACATTTTTAAAGGGTTGTTTTAAGGAAAAAAAAGAACACGTGATGGAGATCACATGCATCTTGCAAAGCCTAAATTATTATCTGGACTTTTCTAGGAAAAGTTGGTCGACCCTCAAGGTGAGTTCTGGAGGTTGCCAGCAGCTGGGGCGACGTGAGACTGCCCCTGGGGCACAGAGCGGGGACAGAGGATGCTGTTGCAAGCACGATGCCGGATCAATCCTGGTTGGCTGAGAAGGCGGGAGGCAGGGAAGAGATGGTACCCAGGTTACCGGCAGACCTCTGGCCCAGTCTGATGGCTGCTAGAACAGGATGTAGGGTGATGGCTGTGACAAGACAGTCTGGGGTGAGGAGGCACAGGGGGCTGCAGGGGCCACGCAGGCTCTCAGTCCCGTTCAAGCCATGCAGAACAAATTCCTCCGACTCTCCGAGATCCATGCCAGGACCACGGCCTCTGTCCCAAAACAAACCGCCAGCTGGAAGACAGGAGGCTCTTCTGTGCAGGCGTCCAGTTAGATTCCTGAAGGTCTTCGAGTGGGATAGAGCCTCACAGAATATGGTGCCCTGATTTGCCAAGGAGAGTCACAGGCAGCATGTCTGGCTGGCTGGGGCCATGGGCCACTTGCATGGCTACGGGAAGCTGGCACAGTGGGGCCTCTTTGAGCAGGGTGCCTCTCCCAGGGCAGCACTCCCATCTGCCCGGGAAGCCCTGGCTGAGGTGTCGGGGAGAGACAGGATGCTCCGAGGACGTGCTTGCCTTCAGAATCCCTATATCTTGCCAGTGCTTCCCTTTCCTCCTCCCTTTCTCCTCTCCCAGGCTTAGTGCGCTGGTCTGCTCCGTGAAAAGTGCTCCCAGGGAAGACCTGGGCGATGGGAATAATCCCCAAGGCCTGGAAGGAAGCTCTCGTTAGGGCGGAGGAGGGGGTGATGTTGGGGATGGCAGCCAAGACCTGTCTTAGGCTCTGAGAGTGGGGACAAATATCCAGAGGGATGCTGGGGAGGGGGCTTCCTGGGCGAGTCCCCTCCAGGGAGAGCAAGGGTGGGCGGATGGCTGGAGGGAATGGTTAAGGTTAGACACTGCTGGTGTGTCGTTACTTCTTAGGCCTGTATGCTTGAAAGAAGGCTCCGATTTAGAAACAACCTTTTCTAAAGCTTTGGGGCAACATCTCAGGTTTGTCCGCAGGGGATGGGTCATTACTGGAGGAAGGAGACTTGGGAAGCCAGGGCAGGGGCTGGAGGACAGGTGGCTACAGAAGGTCAGAGAGATGGGGGAGGGGTGGTGGCAGGGACGGGGACAGAGGAAGTGAGACGGAGGGAGGGGTATGGGCCAGGAAGGCTAGCAGAGTCGGGTTACAGGGAAGAAGTAAATTGCAGGGGAGGAGGTGGGGCTGGAGATGAGTAAAAGGGATGGGTTTGGGAACTGAGGGGGTAGGAGAGAAGTCGCAGGAGCAGAAGGAAGACTGGCAGGAAGGCCAAGAGCAGCCTGGGACTAGCCGGGAAGAAGAGATGTATCTCAGGGCATTGTCTAGTGTCTCCAACTAACTTTTAGGGGGGAACTTCCCAGAGCCCTAGAGCACTGACGGGGGCAGGGGTCCTCATAGGGAGGTGGCTTAGAATCCTTCCATGGTGGTCTTCAGGCATGAACCACAAGACACCAAGGAGGGGGCTGCCAAGTCTGCTTGGCACCCTGCCAAGGGGATGGAGGGCCAGGAGGCACACATGACCAGCTGCTCCCAAGGAGATCTGGGGGGCAGGAGGCTGGGTCGGGGAGGTGGGGCCGGCCCGCTCAAGGGGAGGACTTACAGGAAGGATTTCATGTCCAAGCCTCGGTTTCGAATCTGCCCCACCACGTGGTCCCAGCTGCCTGGGTTGGAGCGGCTGCGGCCCCCTGCCGCCCGGTACTTGGAGCCGGCCGAGGTGCCCTGCCGAGCCTGGCTCCGGCCATAGGCCCGGGGGTTGGGGCCTGGCGCTGAGGCCATGTGAGCCTGCAGCTGGCCCAGGCTCTGGCTGGTGGTGGGCTGGCTGGGCTGCCGGCCCCGCTGGTGCTGGCTCAGCGGCTGCTGCAGGCTCTGCTGCCGCATCAGGGTGCGGGGTCGCTGGCATTTCGGCTCTCCCGTGGAGCTGGGGATAGACTCAAGGGTAGTGGCCGTGGACAGGGTGGAATCCTCGAAACTTGGGGCAGGTGGAGGAGAGGAGAGAAAGGAGAAGCAGGTGAAGGGATCACAGTGGAGGAGAAAGAAGCCGAGGGCCAGGACTAGGAGGCCCCAGTGCAGGGTGCGCGCTGCTGGACCTCGCCAGGCCTCCATCGGAGCTGTCGCCGCCGCTGTCGCCGCCACCGCCTCGCCCAGGTGGCTGCAAAGCCCTCGCACCCACCCCGAGGCCTCAGGTCGGCCCTGCCCACCCACCTTCTGGCCCTGGCTCAGCTAGTGCCTGAATACCTCCTGGCTGGGCCGACCTCCCTGCTGGTCTGAGTGGGCCGCGAGTGCTGCTGAGGCTGTGTGGTGAAGGTAGGTCCCCAGGGCCCTGCGGCTGCCTGTCATGTTGGAGTGGGAGGGGTGGAGGGAGCTGCTGTGGCCCTCCCGCTGTCTCACTTGGGGACACCAGGAAAGTCTGCCTCTGTGTTTTAAGTACTGCCATCCTTTGGAGACAGGAAGAAATCCAGGCCAGTGCAGAGCTGGCCTAGTAATCCTGGGGAGGCCGGGGAAGCCATCAGTTCTTATACTTTGTCCACAGAGGCGAGGAAGCAGCAGACCTGTGCCCTGTGGCCAGCGCCGCCTTAGGGTTCAGGCTCTGGCGTGGATCTTTGCCCTCTTTCCAGGGTTCTTTGTTTCCTAGGTCCAGTATCCTCTCCCGGGACCTTGGGAATATCTCCCAGTTAGAGGACTGGACCAAGGAAAGAGCACAGGCAAGGTGGGAGCCCAGTGCCCACTCCCCCGACACTTTGCCACAGATTTAACGGAGAAGGGGGTGACTATCTTTGATGCATTTGCCAGGGGGTGCTCTCCCACAGGCCCCTCAGTGTCTGTGAAATGCACTGGGAAGTGGGGCAAGGACAGAGAGGAACTAGGACATGGCTGGTCAGATGCGGTATAGCCTCAGAGAGACCTGGGTTCAAACCCTACCTCTGCCACTGACTGAATATGGGACTCTGGAAAAGTTACTCCACGTCTCTGGGCCTCAGTTTCTTCATCTACAAAATGTGAGTAATAAAATAATCTCCAAGCTTCCTCTGTCACAGAGTTGCCATGAGGACTTAATGAGGTTGTGCTGTATTGAAGATGCTGTACTAGTAAAAGCTCGCCATGCCAGCAGCTGGAGTCAGAAGTCCCTGGCCTCCCCTGGGGAACCTGTCTGCTTCATGCACTGGCTGGAGATTTCACCATATCCCATAAGCAGGGCCAGAGCCAGGCTGCCCCCCAGGGCACCAGAGTTAGAGACTGGGCTGAATGAACGGCTTTGGGTGAATCATTTCTCATCTTGGAGCCTCAGGGGTTCCAACCTCCTCCTCCTCTGTCTCTTCCCTCCACCTCTCAATCCAATGGTCTAGGGCAGGATTTAGCAAGCCATGGTCTGTGGACCATATTTGGCCTGCTGCTTGTCTCTGCAAAATAAAGTTTTATTGGAACCAATCCATTGGCATGATTTTACATACTGTCTCTGGCTGCTTTCATTTCACAATGGCAGGGTTGAGTTGTCGTGCAAGACTGTATGGCTTATAAAGCCTAAGTATTTCCCAAGTGGCCTTTTACTGAGTAAGTTTGCTGGCCTCTGGTCTAGGGCCCATGGGGTAGCCGAGTATCCCCTGGGCTGCCCAAGGGAGGAGGCCCCAGGGCCCTTGGGAGCCACTTTCACCACAGCAACCAGCTCTCAGCTTTGCTCACCCTCTGAGCCTACCCTGGGAACCAAAAGACCACAGTTAGGCTACCCCTGTGGGCTGAGAGAGAGAAAGAAAAAGAGAGAGCAAAAGAGGGAGAGAAAGAGTATAGTAAAGAAAGAGAAACAAAGAGAGAAGAAAGCAAAACGTGGCTTCAGCTGGGGTCTTGGAGGGGCGGCAGCCTTGCCTGACTCAGGGCTGAAATCGGGGCTACCTCCAGGAGCAGGCCCAGGCCTGGCTGGCCAGGTAGGCCCACAGCTCCCTGGGGGCAGGTCGAGGCAGAGGGAGGGTGGCACGTTGACGGCCGCCTCCTCCTCCTCCTTGCTGACCTCATTTTGGTTACCTATCACATCCAAAATTAGTCCAATTTACAACCTCTCAGTCACAGGAAACTCAAATTGGTTCCTCCAGGCCCGGAACCAGTGGATGGCATGTAGGCCTAGCTGGCCTGGAGACTGGCCGGGGCAGGCTGGGAAGGTGGGGCACTGGGCCGGGCTCTTTGAAGGGTGTGTGGCTTCCCTGTGGGACCCTCCTGAGGCCAGATGTCGGGAGAAATTGGCTTGCGTGCACTCAAGCCAACTAGCGAATGAGATCTCAGCACGGTGGCCTTCAGTGGTCCCAGCGGCAGAAACCACAGGTCTTCCGAAAAGAACAAGGAGGGCCCTCAGTTGAGGCAACAGGATGGCCCAACAGCTAGGAAGGGGTCAGGGGTGTTGGCCTTTTTAAGTGGGAGGCTGCTCTATTAGCTGGGAATGAGGTAGTTCCAACTTCCAAAAATGGAATTTCTACCCCAAGGGGTGAGACTGGTCACAGCTCAAGGGACTCAGGGCCTAGAAGGGCTCTGCTGAGGGGAATCAGAAGTTTCCAAAGGCCAAGATGAGAACAGAGCTGCCTCATGAGAATATACTATCTGTGGAGAACAGGGGCTGATCCTACATCCATCAGCCAAGAGTGGGCCTGTTTGACAAGCTCAGACAGCTATTAAAGAGGGGATGACTCCTTCTGCCTGACGTCTAGAACACCCGATGACATCTGGCCAGAGAAGCTAGCTGGGGTCTGACAACCCAACCTCCAGGAATACACCGTCCCAACAACCAGTGGTGGGACAGCTCGTTGACCAAGACTGGGACAGCCAATGGGGATGGCTGAGATGAGGATGAACCAATGTGGCAGCCTGCGGCTGCTTGTGAGTGGCTTCCGCAACAGATGGTGTATGGTTCAAGCAAGACTGGGATAGCCAATGGAGTCACCCGATGGTCAAAAATGGAATGGCTCAACTTCTAGGTCTAGAGCCATCTGCTGGCCATAAGAGGGAAGGCCCGGGAGCTGATGGGTGAGTCTCAGGCTGAGAATGGGCCAGCTCCCAGGATGAGATGGAACAACCACAGGCCTGCTGCCCATGGAGAGATGACCTGGTGGCTGAGATGGGGCGGCCAATCAAAGAGGATGGGATGACCCGGGGACTGAAATGAAGTTGCCCTGGGGGCAGAAAATGGAATGACCTGGTCACTGGCAAAGTGAGGGACTGATGGGGCATCAGCCAGAGGCTGGAATGCGACACTGTATGGCTGAGTTCGTTGTGCCAGATGGCAAGGACGATGGGAGAGTCTCATGAAGGGATGGAATGAGCCAGGGGCCGAGGACGGCACCTCTGGGGGCAGCAGCGGGCATGCCAGGGGTCCCGCTGTCCACCCTGGCAGGGCAGGCCTGAGCTCACGGCTCCGGCAGCCATGGGGCGCCATCACTCACTTGGACAAGTTGAGCTTCCCTGCGGCCAGGTGGCTCTGCACCGTCCGCCAGCGGCCTCTCCCCGCCTTGCCACCGCTGCCCGGCTCGCTGGGGGCAGCCCCGCCGCTTCTCAAGGCGTCCTCTCCGGGTGGCGGCACCGGCGCCGGCTTCTCCCCCAGCCGGCCTTCCCGCTCCACCGCCAGCCCCGCCGCGGCGGCCACTTTGGCGCCCGACAGGAGGGTGCCACTGGAGGCATGCACAAGGCAGCCAGGCCAGAGGGGCACCGGGGGTGGCGGTGGGGGAGAGAGGGCGGGCCACACGTGGGGGTGGGGGGGAGGAAGAGGAGGAAAAACAATAACAGATAAAAGGAAGAAAGAGACAGTGAGAGAGGAGGAGGAGAGAGACAGACGGACAAGAGACAGACAGAGAGAGAGAGAGAGACATCAGCACTGCAAATGGGTTAACAGCAGAGCCTGCAGAGAGGAGAGAGGGGGACCGGGCGGGCTGGGGGTCGGAGAACAACGCACCACGACAACGGAGGGGGGCCCCTCCCCACCGCCTGGGGCAGGGGCGGCGGGGGTTGGGGGAGGGCAGCCACCTCCACTCTATCCCACAGGACAACGAAGGGTTAACGACGGAGGAAGAGCGGGCTGTCCAGGCCAGGAGGCCCCAAGGCAGGGAGAAAGAGAAAGCCGTGTTAGTCAGAGTTCATCACCACCACCACCACCATCACCGCCACCACCGCCACGAACCACCGACCACCGCCACGAACCACCGACCACCGAGCAGCCACGGCAGCACACAGCGGGAAGGAAGCAGCGACCACAACCGAGGGGGCGGGACCCAAACGGGCAACCCCATCCTGACTGCACAGAAGGTGGGGTGGGCCCCGGGACCAGCTGTGGGGGCCAGGTGTGGCTGCCGAGGGGGCTGTCCTGCAAGGCTGGCCCTGGGGGAGGGGACGGGATCAGGCAGGCAGGTGGACGGGGGCAGGAGGGGTTGCTCGTCTCCATGGTCGGCCTGCCCATGGGGTGGATGGGTGGGGAAGTTGGGACAGGAGCGAGAGGAGAGAGGAGTGAGGGGGGCCAAGGGCGGGTGGGGGTGGGAGGAAGGAAGGAGGGCGTGCGCGGATACTCGGTACATATGATCAAACCAGGTAAAGTCACTCACTTGAGGGACAGTCGTGGGTCGCCATAAGGGGCGTAGGGTGAAATGTTTAGAATAAACTCCTTGGGAGGGTAGGAGCTCCATTTCTGCTGCACTGTGCTCTCATTGTTATTCCAAAAGTCTCTGTCTAGATCACTGGAGGGGCAGAGAGAGAGGGGAGAAAACAGGGAGATACAAGAAGAAACAAGAACTGCAAGTCCTGCGGGGGCGGAAGGGACCAGGACCCAGGGGCCGGGCGCAGAGGGCGGGGCTTCGAGGGTCAGCTCCTGCGGGAGGAAGAAAGGCAGGCGGGCACTGCAGTCTGTGCCTGGCACACACAAGCATACACGCACACGCGCACCTGTGCAAGCACACCCACACACACACGCAGGCACTCGAGGGCCGGGAAGCCACACAGAAAGGAGACAAGCGGCAGGCAGCGGACCGGAGCCTCGCACCTGGAAAGCTGGTGGGAGAGAGAAAATGATGAGGTGGGGGACAGAGGGGAGAGGGGTTGGGGACCAGGCCTGAGGTGAGCAGAGGGAGTGGGAGAAGGAGAGTGCTTGTTGCTGGCTGAGGGAGCTGAAAGGCAGATCAGGCCCAGCTGCCAACTCGCTGGGCCCTACCTCTCCTGGCCTCAGTTTCCCTGCCTGTCAAAGGAGAAGACGGGCTGTAACTGCTGTACCATCAGCTCTCTCACTGCAGAGTAGAAGCTCTACTACTAAAAATCCAGGTTCTCTCCTCTTCACCTTCTCTTCACTGGGGTCCTCCTGGGACAGGCCCAGCCCCGTGTCAGTCTTTCTCCTCCCATTGGCCTGAGGGGTTCCCTGGCTTCCTCTGCTCTCCCTTCTACTCCATGAGGCTGAGCTGCAGCCTTAACCTGAGACTGGGGGATCTCAGCTGAGCTGGAGATTCTATTCTTTGCAAACGTGGCAGCTGGGTCACCCCACCTCCCTGAAAGGGGAGCATTCCCAGACCTCTGACCTTGCTGAGGATGTCACCAAGGCAACCAGTGGGCCCTTCAGTCCTTTGTTCTGGGGAGTGTGTAGCGGGAACCTGTGCTTCTCTGGGTGTGTCTCTGGCCGGCCTGCCGGGGCAGCCCCTCCCTGTGTCCCTGTCCCCTGTCCCTTTCCAAGGTGGAGCTGCTGGGTCTGGAAGGGACCCTCACCCTGGACTTTCCGCCTTCTCCTGAGAACATGGGGACTTGCAGGTGGGGTGGGTGGTAGAAGCCTTGGCTGGTGGAGGGCATGACCTGGAAACCCTGGGAGCCAAGGACAAGGGGCACCACCAGCTCAGGCTACTGGGACCCCAGGGAGCAGGGCTGGGAGTCCAGGGGGAATAGAGACAGTGACTATTCTGGAAGGCAGCCGTGCCTGAGGCACAGGAATGCCTCTAGGTAAAAGGCCCCCTGTGGAGCACTGGGGTGGGCATGGAGAGAGCTGAGGCTGTGCCGCTCCCCAAAGCCAAGGTGGCGCAGTATGGGCAAGGGTGCCATGCCCCACCCCCCAGGATCAAGCAAACATGTTCTTGGGGGACCTGCTTTTTCCTCCATTTAGAATTTGACCTTGACCTTGGTTCTCAGCCTCAAGACTCAGGCACAAGAGAAAGATGGAGAGGGGCTGAGCTGCCACCACAGGCCCAGATAAGATGGTGGCGTTGGGCATCTCTGGTGTAGACAGATCTCTCTGTCCAGAGTACACCTCCGAAATGTCTCACAGGGGACACTGTGCACAGGGCTCAAAGCCAAAGCGTAGAGCCTACTCACAGGGGAAGTAATTCGTGGGTGTGGAGGAGGCAGGACAGGCCCCAGAGGAACCTATTCCCATGACAAAAAACCCCCTTCCCACCACAGATGTCCCTTCCTGGCAGAGCCTCACACAGGGTATGGATGGGGCCTCCCTGTGTCAGGGAGATGGAGCAGGTAGGAGCCTCCCTTTCCTGCTCCCTCCAGAGCTCCAGAATCTAGGGCCATCCAACCCTAGGTCCCAGAGAAAAAAGTCCACCCAGAGTCACCACTGCCAGACTTGTTTCCCAGCCTGTGTTCCGAGGAGCTCCAGGGCCCCTCAAGTTTTTCCACTGCGGTACTGGAAAAAACAATCTTTGATTAAAGAAATTTGGGAAACACATTCCTTTACCGCAGGACTTCTCAGAGCTTTTAATGTGCCCATGAATATCAGTATCACCAAGAGGGAGATAGACTATGCAGTGTTCCCCAAACATATTTGGCCGTGGGACCCTTGACCTGTGGAATAGCCATGACTCATCTATGGGGCACAAGGACTCTGAGGAACACAGTTTGGAAAGCACTGCTAAAGAACACAGTTTCCCAGAATCCTTGACAAGGCGATCCTTTGTGGGGGGTCCTAAGTCCATGGAGGGCTGTGCAGGAAGGAGGCTCTGCCTCCTGGGACTCCACTCACTTGGGCCCTTTCTGTTCTTTTCTGGAAGGAAGCAAAAGCCTAGGTGCATGTAGACACACATGGTGGCTTCCTTCCCTCGTGGCAGATGGTCTGACCACTCAGCAGCATCAGGGGCAGGCTAGGACTGTGAGTGTGGGGCTGCAGGGCCACAGAGGCAGGCTGGATGGCCGCTGCTGCCTCACCTTGTCTTAGAGAGCCCTATGGGCACTGGCCCCAGCCTGGCACAGCCTGCTACCCACCCTCCCCCCATTGGGAATCCTGTCTCCTCTCACGGGCCCTTTCCAGGACTCTGGCCCTGCCACATGTATCCCTAACCAGGAAGGTTATGATCACCTGTCAGAGACAGGCCCCCAGCCCTGGCCCGCAGATGTAAACGGCCTGGCCTGGAGGAGGCACAGGTGCTGGGCTGGCTGCGCTCTCCCACGTGATCTCTTGCCTTCAGAAAGCCCGGCCTGCACTCCGTAAAAGCCCCTGAGCCCTGCCAGCACTTGGCTTTGAAGACTGGAGCCTGCATAACCAACCCAGCTTCAAAGGCTCCTGCAGCCTCCTCCTGAGCCTCCTGCCTGCCCTAAGCCTCCGCCTGGCCCACCCCTCCACTTGCCCCACCCCAGACACATCCACGCAGCTTCTGCCAAGGCCCCAAACAGGATCAGTGCAAGAGACGAACAAAATGGGGCAGAGGAGGGGCTGGGAGGGAGCCCTTGGGATTGGGGTGGAGGGTCGGGGAGGAGTGGAGAAGAGAAGGTAGAGAAATAGGGAAGGGAAGGGGAAAGATGGGCAGGGGAAGGCAGGGGAGACCAGCAGTGGGCAGGGGCCAGAGGGCAGGGGGAGGGTGGCTGGGCCTTGAGATGGAGGCAGAGTGGGGGCAGGGAGGGCTGGGGGCGCTCAGCTTCCAGGCAGAGCCCCTTGGCTGGGAAGCTTGGCCCAGGCCAGGCTGAGGTGTGGGGCCACCACCCCCACTTTGACCTCTGGGCTCACCGGAGAGGAAGGGGCTGGGGCCAGTGGGCACAGAGGCATCTCCACCAGCGAAAGCCTCCATTCCCAGAGCCCGGGTGGCCTGAGTCCCCAGCCAGGGGGCTTCTCTCGGTGTCTCCCAGTGACCTCAGCAGAGGGCTGGCCAAGGTGGTCTGCAGGGGGAGGGCAGACCCCTTGAAGAGGGCTCTCCAGCACAACAAGGAGACCTGGGTGAGGCAGAGGCAGCCAAACAAGCAGCAGCCAGTGCGGATGACGGAAAGGGAGGGGCCGCTCCCCAGTGCTCTGCTCCCCAGGTGGCCCAGCACAGGGGCCAGCTGGGGTCCACAAGGTGTGTCTGCCTCCCCACTTCCAGATCATCCTTGAACACTGGCAGGATCTGAGAAAAGAATCTGGGGCCCATGAGGGAGGGGCTCCCCGGCCCAGCAGCAGGGGCCCCATGGGAGGGGCCTGGAGGTCCAGGGAAGCCTGCAGGGGGTGGGGACAGTGTGTGTGACAGAAGGGTCAGATGAGAAAGCGGCAACCAGGGTTGAGGTGGGCGCAGACAGGGCTGGGGGTGAGAGCAGCTGGAACAGGGGTTGGGGATTCTGGAGCACTTCGAGGGGCTAGGGCACAGGCCAAAAAGATGGGGCCCCTTAGTTGTTGGGAGTGTGTGGAGGTGTAGAGAGCGTGGCACTGGGGCATGGGGAACTGAGAGTGTGTGTGGTCAGGTCTGTGGGGCTGGGGGAGAGAAGGGGCTCCTCCCGCCTGGGCTGCTTGTGTGGCCCCTTCCCAAACTGGCAGCCTGGCACCTACTTGATAGCCTTCTTCTCACTGCGCCCACGCCCTGAGTCTGGCGTGCCCACCGTCTCCAAGGAATTCTTGTAGCGTTTGCCCTGTGGAGATAGGACTGGGGTCACTCCTGGGGAACAGGACTGTACCCTCCCCACCTCCGCAGAACAGGGACTTGGGGGGAAAGGAGACAGACTGGAGTCTGGTCATGGCGACAAGGCCAGGAGCAGTGTGTGAGGGTGTCACTGCAGTGGGGACCAATCCCCTGGATGCCTGCTTCCACCAGGCTCTAGGACCTGCCCCACCCGCCTCGACCTGAACTTCATCCCTGACTCCCAGGGATCAGCCCCTCCTGTCTGCCTATCTCCTGGGGCTCTGGCCTGGCTCCCAGAAACACAGTTCCCTCTGCCACGGACAGACGGCTCTCAGGCGCCTGGCCACGTCACACTGTCCACGTCACCACCCCCAGATGGTGGGGGTGGCATCCTGCAGGGCAAGGTTGGCAGTAGCCAGTGATGTGAGCAGTGGGGGTGGGGAGAAGGCCATGTCCTCAGTCCTGCTCAGGGCTGTGTCCACCACTGTCTGGGGGTTCCCTGGGGGGTCCTCATGCCCTGGGGCTGTGAGGCAGGAGCAAGCTTGTTTCAGGAAGGCAGTCTTAGGAAGAGAGACTGCCCGCCGACTCAGAGGCAGTTGTGGGGAGGCAGCCTGGGCCTCTGTCCCACAGAGTCCCTCACACTAACAGGAGAGGGAGGGGGCAGGGCAGCCAGTAGGCAACCCAGATCCTCCAGCTAAAGGAAGGGCCGTGGCCGCAGCAATACTGGGCCTGTTGCCGGGAAGGTGAGCACCATTCACCTTCTTGGTTTGGGTTTCTAAATTTAGCTCATGCAGAGCCCAGCCCCATTAACATTCCTGGCTGCCACCAAGCGTCCTCACGCGCACCCATGGGCCATGGACCTGGGCCAGGTCCAGGGCTGATGCGGGCAGTTGGGGGACAGGGGCTGTATGGGGGTTGGGGCTGCCTCTCTCAGCACATTCTCCCACTGGGCACTGGCCTGCTCCTCCCTGGCTGCAAACACACGCACACACATGTGGGCACGAACACATCCACATACACACGTGCGAATGCAAATGCTTCCCAACACCCTGTCATGTGCACCAGCACCACAGCCACAACAGCAAACTATTCCATCCTCTCTAAAGCAAAGGAAGAGCTGTCTTGGCCATGCTCCCTGTCACAGCCATGCTCTGGATGCTCCTGCCAGGGGCCGCCCCTTCCCAGGCACGGGAGCCGCCTATCTAGGGAGACTGGCGGCAAAGCTCCCTGTCACAGCCATGCTCTGGATGCTCCTGCCAGGGGCCGCCCCTTCCCAGGCATGGGAGCCGCCTATCTAGGGAGACTGGCGGCAAAGCTCCCTCATCCCACCAGCAGTGCTCTACACCTCAGGGTTGCCTGGGGCAATATGTTCCCTCTGTCACCCTAGCCAAGTCCCTTCCCTCCTTTCTGAAATGGCGTGGCCTCACCAGATGATCCCCTGGAAGGAAGACACCTCATCACAGATATGAGTATTTCTGTTTACTTACTTCAGCTCCTCTCTCCGGGCACGTGCTCTCACAGAGGCAAGGCTGTGGGTTGCTGGTACTTAGTGTGGAACCTGGTACTGGGCAGTTCTCGGAAATCATCACCTGGACGTGCCCCTTCTATGGCCCTGCCCTCCCTGGAGTCTTGGCCCCCAGCAGCTGCCTCTAAGTTAGAACTTTAAGAGTTGAAATATAGAGATGCCGGACTCCCTGGGTTCACAAAAGCTGCCGCTGTCAGCTCCATCTCTGATCCCTCCCATCACTACCCAGAGGTCCAAATTTCAAACAATTCCCAGTTCCAGCTGGGAAGCTCTGATGGGGCAGTGCCACAGTGACCTCAGGCCTCCTCTGGCAGGACCCCCAGGCAGGAGCCCTGCCCCACTATTCTCCAGCACACAGGCAGTATGGGGCAGGAGGGGGCTGCTGAGGGCATCCTGTGCTACCCCTCACCCTTCTCCTCCTTCTTTCTGGTCTTGGCAGGAGAGCTTCCCCTGGCCAGCACCCTCTCCTCAGCTGCCCCTTCCCTGAGGCCAGGTAGGGTAGGGTCAGCCATTTTCACGACCTCCCCCTCCACCAGACATTCTGGAAGCCTCTGTCTGTCCCTCTTCCTTCCCCAGCTCCAAGAACCTTCCCCTCTGCCTTCGACTCCTGCTCTGCAGCAGGAGCTGAGGTGCCATGGGGCACAGGAACCAGGCCAGGACTTGATTTGGAGGGCAGGGGGACAACCCAAGTTAACAGGAAACCCAGGCAGGGTCCAGGTGACATTAGGCAGCTCCAAAGGAGCCCAATACCACCAGCCCGCTTCTCAGGGAGGGGTGGCCAGGCTGATCCGGAAAAAGCCAGCTGGAGATTAAGGAAGTTATTAATGTTTGGAAATGGGATCTGGGCTGTCAGAGAATCACGTCACTGCTGCTGAGGGGACAGGCAGGCAAGGAGAGCCCAACAACTGTGTGTTGGGGGAGGGGACAGCGTTTTAAAGTCCCTTCCATGGAACAAGGAGATGGCCTGAGAAACGAGCTCCCTGGCTTCTGGAACCCCTGAGGCGGAGGGGAGGGGGTGGCAGGGCTAGGGGGACTGGAGAGAGTAACATTCCATCCAGAGCTAGTCAAGAGGGACAGCCTGTAGTGTGGACCCTGAGAGGGTTCCTGGCAGGGGATCGCAGGGAGGGGCTGGGACCAGGGAAGAGGCTGCTTCTGCATCTCTCAGCTCCCAAGGTCCTTCCTGTGCCGACAGCCCCCCATCTACTGCCAAAGCATCATCTTTGAACTCCTGTCCCCAGGCCCTGCCCCTGACTGAATGGTGGTGCATGGGGGTGGAGTAGAAGCCAGTTTCAGTTGAATCCTGGTCCTGCAAGGGCACCTCTCACCACACACACACACACACACACACACACACACACACACACACACGCTGCAGCACATATGCAGGGGAGGCCAGGATGGTGGGACAGACCCCAGCATTGGCTCACACAGGGATCTGATCAGTTGATGAACATCCCACCGCTGAGGGGTGAACAGAACACAGACACAGACACACACACACACACACACACACACACACACACTGCACCAATACCCTCAAAGTCAACACGTTCAGCACAGACACCACACAGAACACACACACAAGGTCGCCAGCAGTGCCTACTCATGCAGCCTTCTTCCCCGGCCTTCAAATCCAGACAGACAGCAAGACAGCCTAAGGGGCCCTGCAACAAGATGCTCAGGGCTGCAGCTATGCACAGCCACGCCCCCAGCCTCCGAGGACACTCACACACAGAGGCACATGGCCCAGCCCCCTCCACCACCTTCCCTGAAATTCTGAGACAGACGCAGACACAGGGGACCCAGGAACAAAGCAGGGCAACCAGCCCGGTTCCACACACCTGCAGGCAGAGGGGGACCGGGTCACACACACACTGGCACACCGGCACACACACTCGCACAGGGAGCAGAGCTGGCCACCTCTACGGCTCCTCCCCAGGGGTCGCAGCTGCCTGAAGTTCAACACCCGGAATGGAGCCGCATGCTCCCAAGTCCTGAGTTCTGAGATTCTCCGGTCTTTCCTGCAGGTCTCGCACAAGACCCCAAAACCCTTTCCCAGGGGTATCTGCCCTTTTCTTCCTCCAGAGGAGTGGGGCATGAAGCCTCCACCTACCCAGTGCCCATAGCCACGGCGCTCCCCTCTTGTCCTTAAGGACCCCCTGTGGCTGCGCAGCTAGAGAATGGGGTTCTCAGAGGTGGCGCCCTGCCCCCACTCCCACCATTCTTGGTCCGGGGAGATGGGGGTGCTTGCTAGGAGGTCCTTCACCCGACCTCGCCGAAGGGGTCACACCTCGGACACACCCAGGCCATCTCCCTCCACCCCGTCCCCTGCTGCCCCCAAAGTTCCACCGCACTTCTGGGCCGGGCGGCAGGAATGGGGACGGGAGTGGGGGTCTAGCGTGAGCAGCCAGCAGCCCGGGAAGCTGCGGGCTGCGGGGGCTGCGGCCGGGGTGGCTCAGCCCCGCTCTCCCTACCGGCGCCCTCGGGGGATGAATGTCCCTCCTGACGGTCTCGTTACTTATTGATGGCCTAATCCTGCTCGTTAATTCCCCAGCCCTCGTTAAAAATGAAAAGGAGCCGTTTGTGCTTGTACAAACCGGAGAGCCAGGATGGATGTGCGGGGGTGGGGCGGGCGGCGCCTCCGCATTGGCCTCCGGCTCGGCCACGCCCATGGGGGGAGCAGGGCGGAGGGGAGGGGGAGCAGGGCGGAGGGGAGGGGGGGCGCGGCGCTGAGGGTGGGGGCTCGATTCTCAGTCTTCGAGTGTGTGCCTGCGGTTCTTTATGCGGGAGGCAGGGCGTGTGTGTGCGCGTGTGCGTGTGTGTGTCTGTGTGTATGTATAGCTGCTGGCGCGCGAATGCCTGTGAATCCTAAGTCTGTCCCCGAATGTGTCCCTAGATGCGTGGCTTTGGGTGTACGCACAGAAGTAGAGAGCCGAGACCCGGGCAAACGCAAGGTGTGCGTGCATGCATGTGCACATTGTCTGAATTTCTATGGAAGTGCTCCTGACAATGTGCACAGGTGAGTCACCTGTGTGTAGCCTTGGGAAAATTCCTGAGCCTGTAATTGTCGGGGGCGGGATGCAGGGCCAGGCACCACCCTCCAGGGGCCCTCAGGAGCCTCACCAGTTTGCGCTGACACCAGTGGCAGAGGCCGCAGAGGACAACAGTGACGCTAAGGCTGACGGTGATGATAGCAGAGACCAGCAGGACGTCTCGCGAGGGCGCCCCTGGGGAGGACAGGTACAGGTCAGACCCTCCTTGGCCATGGCCTGCCACCCTCCCTCAGCCCAGAGCTCTCCAGAACAACCACCCTATCCTTCCATCTGGCCCCTTCACTGGGAGCTCTAAACCCAGGTTCTACTCCCAGTTCTGCCTTGCTGGATGAACTTGGGTAGTTTTTCTCTGTGTGCCTCAGTTTCCTCATCTGTAAGATGGGGAAACTGTGCCACTTGGCATCTTTCTCTCTCTCTCCCTGCATGGACCCTATGTGAGTCCATGGGATCTGTGCCACTCTCCGAACTTGAGACCCTCAAAGGGAGAGGCCAGACTTCACCTGTCTGTCAAATACCTCCACAGGTCACTGCTCCTGTCCAGCCTTCCCACACAGCACTCTTCCGCCTGCTACCCCCACGACACACACACTCTGAGCTGCAACTCCAGTGAAGTTTGTCCAAAGGGTCCTTGCCAGCTCTGACAGCCCCTTTGAGGACATCTGCCTAATGGGCACTAGCAGCTGGTCTTGCTTCCCAAGACAACAGCCATATGTGTAGCCAAAGGAATCTCTGGAACCCTCTGGCCAGCTGTTGCCCCCTTTAGCCCAGCTTTCCACAGTCTGGAAGCCCACCCACTGGGCTTATCTCTTATCCCCCGAGCTCACCCCCCAACACCATGGCTGCCACCCATCTGTAATTCCTAAATGCTCCCATTCCAAGTGCCACTGGGCCATATACTTCAGGAGTGGAAACCTTGACACCCTCGCCAAAGATGAGACCTGTCCTGGGAGGAAAACTTCAGGCCTCTATCTGAATCACACCCTATCCCAGGCTGTGTGGCTTTGACCAGTCACAGAAGCACTCAGTTTCTTCCTCTGTAAATGCGGATCAGACCCTCTCCCCTGCCCTCCTCACGGGTGGTTGTAAACATTAGCCCCAACCAAATGTAAGGAAGGCAAAAACTTTGACGAAAAATTCTCCTGTGGGGGAGTGAGTGGAGAGACCCGCGTAGATCACACATGCGCAATGAATCTGTTGTGTGCACTGGGTTGCATCCTAAAGCCAAGGAGATGCTGTTTATTTACAAAGGAGCCAGCGTGGGCTTTTTGGTGCCAGTGATCGTGGTAATTAAGAGTTGACGATATCTGTCTGGTCCTGGTTCCTGTGGTTTTAGCTTCTGCCTTTCTTCCTCTCCCAGTCTCTCTTGCTTGGCCATAGAGCCTGGTGGAGGAGGGCCCAGCAGTCATCCTTAGGGATGACTTTCATCAGTTCTCAGGGCCCTCTGGGCTCCCTCCCTCCTCCACTCCACCATACTGGGAAGCCCTTTTTCTACCTGTTCTACTAGAACCCTGTTTGGGCTCCACCTCTGTCTTCCTGACTTCCTAAGCCTCCTAGCTGTGGGGGAAAGGCCACCCTTGTGCGGCCCCCACCTGTGCACTTGCCAGGCCAATTCAGCCTCCTCCTCTACCAAGTCTGCAGCCTCAATCCCCAGGAAGCCCCTGTACCCCGTTCACTGTCAACCTCAGGGCCCACGGCACCCATGAGCTCTGACCTGGACAACCTGCAGACACCAGGGTCCTGCCCCTCCCTCTCCTGGGCTGAGGAGCACAGCTCTACCTGGCTGGAGGGGCCACATTTGACAAAGTTCTCAGGCCAAATGGGAGAGCTAGGACTTTGATCTCCAACCTTCCGAGGGAGAAGAGGGCAGGGCACAGCACCACAGCCCCGTGGCCGGGCCTCCAGGGAAAGGATGGGCAAAGGTCTGTTTCCCAGCTCTCCTCACGGAACCTGCCTAGCCCCACTGGAAGGACTAGGGGTACTGTGTGGTCTGAAAGCAGGTGAGCCCACACTTTCCTTTGTTTAACTCACTTTGAAATAAAGTAAACTCCCTTCTTACACTGAGCTTTCCTCAACAACAATCTATTCAGAATATATTATTAGTGGGAACAGTGGCTCACGCCTGTAATCCCAGCACTTTGGGAGCCAGAGGCAGGCACATCACTTGAGGTCAGGAATTCAAGGTCAACATGGTGAAACTTCATCTTTACTAAAAATACAAAAAATTAGCTGGGTGCGGTGATGTGTGCCTGTAGTCCCAGCTAATTGGGAGGCTGAGGCAGGAGAATCACTTGGCTTGAACCCTGGCAGGGGGTGGGTGGGGTGGAGGTTTTAGTGAGCTGAGATTGCACCACAGCACTCAAGCCTGGGCAACAGAGCAAGACTCTGTCTCAAAAAAAATTATCTATCTATCTATCTATCTATCTATCTATCTCTCTATCTATCTATCTATGAGGGTGTGTGTTTGTTGGGGGACAGGCCCTGCCCACAAGAAACTACCACTCAAATGGGGAAGACAGGTTAGAATTAAGTTATCTCCTAGCATGCGGGTGCCCCAGAACCATCAAACAGCAGGATACCCAGCCAGGGGGCACCAGACTCCAAAATACCTGAGAAAAAACCCCAGTGTGAGTACCACCTCTGCCTCTTTTTTGTTGAGACGAGGTCCTGCTCTTGTCACCCAGTCTGGAGTGCAATGGCACGATCTCGGCTCACTGCAACCTCTGCTTCCTGGGTTCGAGTGATTTTCCTGACTCAGCCTCCTGAGTCACTGGGATCACAGGCACTCGCCACCATGGCCGGCTCATTTTTTGTATTTTTGTGTAGAGACGAGGTTTCACCATGTTGGCCAGGCTGATCTCCAGCTCCTGACCTCAGGTGATCCACCTGTGTCGGCCTCCCAAACAGCTGGGATTATAGGTGTGAACCACTGTGCCCAGCCCCACCTCTGCCTCTTAATAGCTGTGTGACTTTGGATAAGTGTCTTAACCACCCAGTGTCCCCCACAGGGTTGTGTTAGCACTTAATAGATGGGTACCATTAGTATGGTTGTTGTTGTTTGTTTTATCTC
This sequence comes from Aotus nancymaae, assembly GCF_030222135.1. NCBI lineage: Eukaryota > Metazoa > Chordata > Mammalia > Primates > Aotidae > Aotus > Aotus nancymaae. Next base: position 9,180,618 of record NW_026988473.1, on the reverse strand, counting down.
AGGCATAAACAAAGGACTCTGGGAGCACAAGTGAGGACAAGATCAATCTTGCAGGACTAGGGAGCTATCTGGGAAGGCCACTCTGAGGAGGTGGTGTTCGGTGTAGTCTGATGGAAGTGAGATGAAAGTAGGATATTCCAGGCAGAGAAAGGCATGGAGGTGGGAGAAGTGTCAGGCACATTGTCTGAGGAGTGGGACTTAGGGTATGGGAAGTGAATTCAGGGAGACCAGCCTGGAAGGAAAGGAGGGCCTGATGGGGAAGGGGCTTGTCTATCTAGCTGAGGGGCTTGTTTTGTTCTGTAGACCATGGGAACCATGGTAGGCTTTTGAGCAGGGGCAGGATGGGATCAGAGGGGTGTTTCACAAGCTCATGATCTGGTAGTTACAGTAGGAAGCAGCTGGAGGTCATGACCACACTCCAAGTAGGCTCCTCTGCCCTGGTGCCCTCTCCACACTCCCCACTCCCCCATATACCTCTTTGCCATGGGGAATTCTCCAAGGTCACCCTCCTGGAGCTCCCTCCTCTTTTGTCAAACAAGATCCTTCTCAAAAAACAATCCTTAACCTCTGCTGGAGGTCAGAGAGTCCCTAGGGACAGAAGCTTGTGGATCCCAGAGTCTAGGAGGCACACTCTGAAAGGTCCCCAGAAACCCAACAAAATACCCATCTTAAGCAATTAGCATTCCGTGGGCACGGGAGAATGGGCCCTGGGCTTGGGGTCTAGGAGAACTAGGCTGAAACCCTAGTCCCACTGCTAACCAGCTGCTTGGCAGGCAAGACACTCGACTCTTAGATATCAGTGCCTTCATCTGCGGAAGAGTTGACCCTGACCCTTCCCCGATCAGAGGACAAGCCAGGTATTCCAGGTGCTCCACACGACGTCACAACAGCAGAATAAGCATTATGAGTTCTCTCCATTTTACAGATGGGGAACCTGAGGAACAGAGGGGTCAAATACCATGTCCAAGTTCAAAGCCAGGGTTTGAACTCAGGCAGTCCGGCTTGGATTCTATACTCTTTGCTTTGACATCATACCAACTACAGAGGTACATGGTTGATTTTCAAAGTGTACTCTTTGGAACCCCTAGGGTTGCCTGGAGTCTCTCTGGGGCTCTGGGGAGTGGAGGCTGAGCAGATAAGGCTGTGATCCCTCAAGTCCTCTTCAGCCACAGTGGCACTTCTTTCTGTGCTCGTGGGCTTTTGCAGAAAATTCCATTTGAAGAAGGGGTTATGTTTCTAAGGAAAGTTGAACCCCTTTAGATAAGTGCCCCAGGATCCCTTACAGTGTAGGTGGCTGTTGTCATCTTCCAGGCAGCTGGTACGTCCCCCACAGATTCCCCAGACCCTTCAGCCTCCCTCAGACAGCCCCTGAAGGCAGGGTGAAATAAACACTTGCCACTGCAAATTGCATTGATGTTGTGAATGAAAGTGACATGGTGTCCTCGGCCAGCATGCCGACATCCTTAGGAGATCCTAAGGGAGATGTCGCCATCAAGGGGTGCAGGCGTATTCTCGCCTACCAGCCAGAGTGAACCATTCCCTGCGTATGGAGTCACTGTGTCTCTAGCTGGAAGAGACCTTGAAAGTCATGGAGTTAGGCCCCAGGGATGCACAAAGCCCTTGGGAAGCCCTGTTGGTGACAGGGAACTTCTGCAGGGAGCAGAAGGCAGAAAGCGGGTCCTCTCCAGACAGGCATTGTTAGGGAGGGCTGCTGTGCCTTGTGCAAAGCTGAATCTCTCTCCCTAGAACTTTCCCCACTGGTCCTGAGCCTGCCCTCTGGGGCTGCCAGGAATGAGTTGGCTGCCTCTACCACATGACAGGCCTCCAAATCCTTGCCGACAGTTCTCATGTCCCCTTCAAGTCTTCTCCAGGCAAAGCCGCCCCAGCCCTTCTAACCCTTCCTCAGATGACATGCATGGTTTCAAGTCCCCTTACCGTCAGCATATTAACACTGGGGGAAAGAAAATATTGCAGCCCTAGTCAGCCTTTTGACAGGGCTGAGTGCCACAACCTATCCTTGGGCAGAGGAGACATCCTGGGTCCCGGGGGGTAAGGCACAGCACAGACAAGGACAGACAGGGCACATCAGGAAACCTGGGAGGCAGGGTGAACCAGGAGCTAGGCAGAGTCACACCAACTGGGTCCAATGCCGGGGAGTCCTGGGAGTGAGGTATGAACTGGGGCAGGATGCTACCCTTCTGTCCTGGCCTGTGGTAGCCATGCCAGCTGACTAGAGCTCAGGATGAAGGGTCTAACAGAGCCCTATGTGCTTTACCAGGTCCTGTGGCCACAGCTTATGCTCCTGGCCAGGCCACCCCACAAGGAGATCTCAGGGTAAGGCCTGTGTACCCCAGGAGTGGCCTCCCTCTGAGGGTGGGCAAGATGCCTATGCACAGTCTTCCCTTCTAGCATCTCAGTGCCATGAGGGCAAGGCTTGGTCTCCTGTTCACCACTGTGTTCCCAGCACCAATGGTGGAGCATATAGTAGGTGCTCAATATATGCTTATTGAAAGAATGAAGGAGGAATAATCCCAGGCATCCTGGAACAAGGATAATAATAGATGCTACTATTTATTAAGCATCTACTATACACCACACTACAGGGTCCACAAAGATAGGGGCTATATCTGCTTTGCTCACTCCAGTATCCTCTATGACAAGCTTGGTGTCTGATATGCAGGAGGTGCTCAGCAAATATTTGTTGATTGTTCAATGCTTGTATATGTTATCTCATTTGTCACCTAAATAAGATGGAAGAGAGGAGATGGGAGAGGCTACAGTGATGAGTTGAGAGCCCTCTTTTACATGCACGTGCGTGTGCCTGCACACACACACACACACCCCAGGACCCCTTCTGTTCTTTCCCTATGCTCAACTTTGCCTCACAAACTCCTGATTTTTTTAGGCGCAGATGAAAAGACCTCCTCCAGGAAGCCTCCCTTTAGTCTGCCCAGTGGGAATTAATTTCTCCTGCCTCTGAGTTCCCAGCATACTGGGCCTACATCCTTCTTTTAGAGTGTAATGATTAGTGCCAGGTCTCTGAAGTCAGATTGCTGAGGCTCAAATTCTGGCTCTGATTCTTCCAAGCCATGTGACCTAATCTCTGTGTGCCTTGGTTTCCCCATCTGTAAACAAGGGCTAATAATAGTATAGTCTCATAGGACTGCGGTGAGGTTTAAAGGAATTAGCATGTACAGTGCACTCACACAGTGCCTGACACAGGATAAGTAGGCACTAAATGTTAGCTATTATCTTAGCATTATCAAGTCGTGCCCTGGATTAGAGATATCTGGGGCATGGAGTTGGCACTCGATGATGTTGAATGAAACACTGGACTGCATACACTCTAGTTTTCTCCACAGGATGGCAGAGGTCAGAGGTCAGAGGTCACATCTCACTCAATTCTGTCCACCCCTGACCCCCTCCCAGGACCTGCAGGGCTTGACCAAATCAAGCATCAGTGAGCACCTATTGTATGGAAGAGGGAGGGCTAAGGCATGGGACATGGGGTCAACGGGGTGACAGCCGGAAGCCAGGCTGGACCTCAGGTGTGAACTGCCGACCCAACTCGGTCTCTCACCAGGCTCAGCCCCGACTCCCAACTCCTTCTTATCTCCTCAGCAAGCCATGATTTATGGATGAACAGAATCAAACAGGGCTGCTGGCTGCTGGGATGCCCTGGGGAGCTGCAGGAGAGGGAATGGCTTTCTGAGGGCAAGCTCACCAGCTGCCCAGAGGGGAGTGGGAGGGGGGCTGCAGGGGCAGTGGGCACATGCACACAGACACGAGCCACAGAGACTCACCCTGGCACAGACACCCAAGCACACGGGCACATACACATGCACACATATCCATAGCCATGGCCACAAGCAGATGCTCAGCCAGCTCTGCCATTCATGAACTCTAGGCATTCACGCACTGCCTCTAGCCTGGAATTCTCTCCCCATGAATTTGCTGTCTCTTGTCTACTCAGATTCTGTCTGTCCTTCTGAGGCAGAGCAGTGGGATATATCGTAGCTTTGGAGGCAGATAACCTGGGTTCATGCCCCAGCCCTGCCCCTGGCCATCTAAGTGACCCAGGGCAAGGCTCCTGCTGGGCCTTAGCACTTTACCTTCAAATGATGATTATAACCCCTGACCTTCCCTGCTGAGGTGTTGTCATCATCAAATAATAGCTAACATTAGTTGAATGTAAACAATGTGGTAGATGCTGTGCAAGGAAGTTTACATGCACCATCTCCACAACCTCGGACCATTATTATCTCCATTTCACAGGAGAAGAAACTAAGGCATGGAGAATAATAGGTGCTTGAGCCCATCCTTTCCTACCCGGTGACAGTGACCTCCCTTTGGGCTGACGAATGTGACAGCATTCTATAATGTGCTACACTGTACAACCTAGCCACACTTTCCTTTTTCCCACAGGGAGGCCAATCCCTGTCACACCTATAAGGCTTTGCCCAGGTTGTTCCTTCTTCCTGGAATGCCTTTCCTTCTCTGTCTTCAAGCCAACTAGGCAAAGATGGTCTCCCCTCCTACAATCCTTTCTGCCTCCCCAGTAACTATGACAATTAACTATTTTGGGTTAATAATTAGCTCTTTTTACGTCCTTCCCCAACTGGGAGCACCCAGAGGACTGAGACCCCAGCTCACTCATCTTTGAAGACCAAAATCTGGTACACAGGAGAGGCTGGTTAAGTAATTGCTAAACAAATTCATGAAATTATTCAAGGTCTCAGATAAGCCCACCTCCTCCAAGAAGCCCTCCCCAATGACAGGCACTCAGCAGTCTCTTCCTTCTCCAGACTTGATTTAATGGATCCATTTGTCAACCCCCTTTTCTTGGGGATAGACCTGACCCCCACAAGCAGGGCCAGCAGGGTAATATCCTATCTCCCAATTGCTCAGGGTCTCCCATAGCCTTTAGCCTAGGTCATGATACAGAGAAGCTTCTGGGCTTACAGGCTCTTTCCCCCAGAATTCATGTGTGCTCACACTCTCAGATGGTGACATGCACACTCCCCATATCCAGCCCTTCCAGAGTTGTCCCATCACCCTCAAGCCCTCCCAACCTAGACTGCTTCTGACCCACAGGCCCTTACAGGCATCCACAGGTCCCAGGCCACTGCTCTCCTTTCCAATTGTCTTTTGCCACAGTAACTAATGTATGCTTGGCATTGAATCATGTCTGCAGACCTCAGCACCCAGCGTAAATATGCCCATTTTACAAAGAAGGAAGCTGAGGTTCAGGAAGGCTAAATGCTTGCCCAGGAACACACAGCAGAAGAGAGGTTAAGCCAGGATTGGACTGGAGGTCTCTAAGGCCTCTCAAACCCTGTGGCTCTTACTTTTGTTCCAACCTAGGGGAGCCATGCCTTGAAATAAGACAGTCTGAGAATAGAGAGACAAAAAGCGAGAACCTGAGTGGACACAAACAGCCATCAGGGAAAGGGCTTTCACTCTCCCAAGAATTTTACCAGGTAGAGCCATGCCCAATTTACCCTAGGTATTTCAGAGACTCCTCTGACACACATACCTTTCCTGGCACTCCTTCCCCCCTCCACTGGTCAGGTATTGAGGGAGCCTCAGGGAAGCACCCTCAATACATAGAGGCTCAGCTGGCCTCAGGGTCCCAGGACAGGTTGGGGGTTGGGTGTCTGGTGCTGGACAGTCTAGGAGTGGGAAGAGGAGGACAGTGGGGTGTTCCAAGGACTTGCCCAGGGCTCTGTCTCTGGTACTGATCAGGGTGCAACCACTATTCGGGAGATAAATCAGAGTGTTGCTGGGGGTGGTTGGGGCTACATCTGCCAGCACGTCCCCATCCTGAGCCTGCCTCCTCCCACCTGATTCTGCAGTACACGTCAAGCCCCAGCACTTCCCCACCCCCATCTTTTGGTGGCTCCTGATGACGTTCAAGGTGGGAAACAGTGAAAGCTGGAGTCACAGGTTTCCATAGGAAGCACCCTCTATGCGCATGCTGAGCAGATGGAAATGGGGGAAGATGGGAGGCATTTACAAGTGGGCAGAGTTTACCAGCTCCAGGGTGATCCAGGCACGGGAAGGGGGACATTTTTGGTGCCATCCTGGTTCCCTCCCTCCCCTCAACCCAACAGACACAAGAAAGCCAGAAAGAGGCAGAGTTGGGGAGAAAGGAACAGAAAGACAGTGAGCTAAACCCTGCACCCCAGACAGCCAGGCAAAGCTCCAGGTCTTGCCATCTTGCAGAATTTCCTGACCTCTTTCCACTGTAAAACTCCCCCTTCCAGGACACCCACCTTGAGAACAGGGCCAGCTCTTCTCTTGCAAGAGGAAAAAGAAATTTAGATATGTGAGAAGGAAAAAAGAAGAAATGGAGAATGCCCAGCACTTATTTCCTAGGAAAGCTGCCCTTGGACCTACCACCATCCCATGCCCTCCGGACATTCTCTGAGTGTCCTTTGGAAAGCCGTGGAGGTGCCCACAACCCCTCAGGCTTCACCCAGGGTGGGAACTAGGCTAGCAAAAGAGGAAGCCCGAGGGGAATTGTTTTGGAAAGTTACAAGTAGCTGAAAATAGGGGCTTAGCACGAGCAAGCTTCCTCAACCTTGGCTGTAATAAAAACAGATAATGTGTGAGTGAGCTAGGGTGAGTGCGCTGGCAGGGGCTGCAGAGGCCGGCTAGATGCAGACAGTTTAGAATTCAGAGGAGATGCCAAGTGAGTAAACAGCGAATGAAGGATTATCTGGATGGGCCAGCAGCCGTTGCAGCAAGAAACTGGATGGGGACATGTCGGGATCCACAAGCACTCCTACTCCTCATCAGAGAATAAGGCCTGGTGAGCTATAAGGACTTTGTCCATGCCTTCCTTTCCCTACCTCTGCTCTCTCTTCCAGCAGAGAGCATGGCCTTGGTAATAATGGCTCACATTTGTACAGTGCAGAGCAGTTTATAAAGTGCTCCACAGTTTACCGAGGGTTTCACATGCATTATTGAATTTAATGGAGGTGATGGTATCTTTTGCTCAGTGACCCCCTCACCTCACCTCACCACGGCCACCCCTACCTTCCACAATTCCTGGCCTAGGGAGGCCTGGTGCATCTGGCTTCAGTATTCAGCCTCAAAAGAGGGGGAAAGGGAGACTGGCCATCTGTAGACCCCAGAGAGCTGCTGAGCCCAGAAGTCATCAGGGCCAAAGCCATTCAGGATGGAAAAGGCCAGGTGACAGATCTGAGCTGGGAGCCCAGGCTGAAGAGTGGCTAGCCAGGAATTAGCTCGGAACCTGACACCCTCCACACCCACCTTGATCCCAAAGCTGATGAGCCACCTGAGCAGCTGTGAAAATGATCATGCCTGTCAGAGCAGCAGGAGCCCAAGAAAGGAGGGGCTCAGATGGGGTGGGGGGGGCCTCTTCGCCAGGAATGCGGAGCAGAGGCAGGATCAGGGATGTGTAATGATTAAGTGTGGGCCTTGACCACTAGTTACTCCTATGAATAATGCATTGTTATGCCTTGGCCTAAATCAGCATCTTATTGTTATTAATAATACACGCTGCAAAGAAGCTTGGGTTGGAACAGTATGCTATGTTTCATTTGAGGATCTCAGAGCACTTAAGGGCTCCTCATGCTGATGACTCAACTTTATCTCCCCAAGTCATAGGCTTCCTCACGGGCCACCTGCCCGAATGCCCTCCCACCTGAGGCTTGGAGCTGTGAAGGCCACCAGGGCTAGAAACCTTCCATCCATCCTAGGATTCAAATACATGGCCAGGGCTTATGGCTGGGGAGGGGAGTGCACTTAATCTTTGCTAGCTCAAGGGCTCTTCGGATGCAACAAAATGTGAAGCTCTCAGAGAGGTTTCAGGACAGAGATAACTAGTGGGAATCTTAGGGGCGGGAGAGATGGATGAAGAGAGAACACTGCGGATCTGAATCCTGTTTTGCGACCCGGCAATTGTGTGACCTTAGACTACTCACTCAACTCTCTGGTCCAAAGCCTCCTGGCTGGAATGCAGGGTCTGAGATTCCCTCTACGAGGTGTCGTTCTATCATATTCGGGGTATCATTTACACGGCAAATATTAGGATGGAGCCATCGAAGGCCCCGCCCCCGAGAGCTGTCCACGGTGCTGAAACTGCTGTCAGCCACGCGGCTCCTGTCCTTGGTGCTGAAACAGAACAGTCCTGGGGCTGCGCCCTTTTCCAGGCCGCCCTTTGCACAGCTCCCAGCGAGCAGGATCCGAGAGACCATGCATAGTGATTCCGCCTTCCTCAGCCAACGCCTCCCAGATCAACCCTCAGCTGAAGCTATGGCAGCAACCAGCGACCTCACAAGAGCCCCCTTTCTCCTAGTTAGTTCCTCGGATGCTGAGGACCCCAGTCCTGATTCGGGACAAAGAGAACCGCCCCGCGATGGTGGTAAATACCACGCCCCATTCCCTCCCGGGAGCCTGCCGCACTGCCTCCTGGCGGCTGGCGCGGGCACTGCACCCCGGCTGGCTCACAGACGGTCCCCAGCGGCAGCTAGTGCCGGTGGGGAAACAGCAGCAGACGGTCCTCCGGCCCCCGCCGCCCCCTCACCGCTCCTGGGGCAATCTGGCGCTCAGAGCTTACGGCGTTGCCCGACACCCGCACCCTCCAGCCTGTCCGACTGTGTCCTGGCCGCCTTGGGGCTGCCTAGGTCACAGCGCAGGCTCAACCCAGATGGCCAGGCCTGGGCAGGCAAAACTTCCTGCTCCTTTCTCCAAGGTGGATAGGGAAATCTTGTTTAAACAAACACCAACCTTTCCTCCATGGCAGGGCCAGTTCCACCAAATGAACACAAAGGCCTCCCCAGGGCACAGGTCCCACACCTCACCCCCACCCAAACAAGAACCTTGCTCACACCGCCCACACCCCAGGAAAAAATGAAGGGTTGCAGGAGAATGCCTAATTCTAACTGTGGCCCACTCCTGTTCCCCCACCCTACTGATGGGGCTATTTGAGAGGCAGATCTGCTTGGTGTTTCTAGGGACTGCTTGATATGAACCTTACTGGGTCGTAGAAAGTCTCCTCCTTCCCAAAACAAAAAGCAAAACAAGTAATAACACCTGAAGACAGCACCCAAAGCCACAGCTTTTCTGGACTCAAGAGAGTCAAGATAATAGCCTTTAATTACAGTAGACATAGCTGGTATGTATCATTTATTGAGCACTTACTGTATGCCAAGTACTGTGCTAAGAGCTCTGCAAACATGATCTCATTTAGCTTTCTAGCCACCCTCCCTCCCCAAGAGGGAGCATCATGCTCAGCCTCCTACAGATGAGGAAAGCGAGGATCAGAAAGGGGAGGTGACCACTCAGGCTGGTGCAGTCAGCAAGTGCTGATACGGGCATGGGAGAGTACATCCATCTGCCCTTACTCTTGCCATTCAGCTGAATCTACCTCATCATCCTTCCATGTTCTGGGAGGCCACACTATCCCTCAGGTTCCTCCAAGACCACTCCAGCCCCACACCATCCTCTCCTCTTGGCTGAGAACCAAGTGGAGGAAGAGAGTAACGCCTTGCACTCTGTAGCACTTTACAGTCTGCTAAGTGCTTTCAGAGCCACTGTCTGAATTGACCCTCATGATCCTGAGGGGTGAAGTAGGCAGGGATGGCCCTGTTCTGATTTTATAGGAGAGAAAACTATGGCTCAAAGGAATAAATGGCTTGCCCCAAGTCACACAGTGAGCAGTGGAACCAGAACTCAGGTGAAGATGGCGGGACACCCAGTCCAGTACACTCTTCCCACCTGCATAAGGCTGGGGTGCTGAGGACAAGCCAGGCAGGGAGTCCTAGGGGCTTTCATCTCCTGAGGGGCTTCCTGAGGCCCTGACCTGGGCTGCTTCCCCACTCCTCCTCCCCGAGGTCCATCAGCTGGCTCAGTTTTAACTTGGAGTCTTGGAGTCTCATTCTAAATGAAATTTCTTTTTCCAGGCAATTACCTCCTGCTAATTAGGAGGCTGGGCTGCCAGTCCCTGGGCCCTGGACTGACCCCTTTCTCAACTCACAGAGGGCAGGGGGGTTGTAGAGGTACTGGGTAGCAGCTCTAGCCACAGAAACTGCCTGGGTTGGGGTCCTGTCAGGGCAGGGGATGCTGGTGGAGGAGCAAATAGCTCCATAGAACTGGAAGAAGGGAGGCAGGGATGCTTGGGAGGAAGGGACTCTGAAGTGGGAGAGAGCAAGGGGACAAAAAGCTGGAAGGAGCCTGGACATGCCCATGCAGAGTAAGTGAGAAAGACCTGGGCTTTGGGACTGCAGAGGGAGCCAGGAGGAGCCAGAAAAATGGGGACACATCAAAGGAAGACAGGAGGAAGCTCAGGAACCATAGAGACCAGAAGAGGTAGGAATCTCCCCTCTATGGAGGGAGAGGAAATGAGAAGATGGCCCAGAAAATGATCAAGATTACAGAAGGGGCAGAGGCAGAGAGAGAGATACTGGGAGACTCCCGGAAGGGGAAGGAGAGAGGAAGGACAGGGAGGAAGGAGGAATTGCTGAAGGAAAACCCCAGGGAGAAGGGGGAGGAGAGCGGGGAGGACAGCTTGGAGTGGCAGCTCCCACGGCCCCAAGAAGGGCTTTCTCTACGTCATTGTCCTTGAGCCTCCCCCAATGTCAGTGCCCAGCCAGCCCGGCCTGCACACCCTCCTACGCAGCCACAGGTGCGGGCGGGCATGATGGCAGGCCACCAGCCAGCTCAGGCCCCAGATGCTCCACTCACCCGGGGCAGCCAGCTGACCTCCCTCCCTGCCAACATGCCACCCTCTCGAGTAGGCTGAGCCAGGGGCCCTCCTGGGTCACACAGCAACACAATCAGGAGCTTCTGGGGCTGTGGAGTCCAGCCTCTCCACTTTTCAAAGAGGGGATCAAGGCCCAGAGAGGAAACGGTGCTTGTCCAAGGTCAAATGAGTGATAAGGCCAGATGCAGAGGGCTCAGGGGCTAAGTCCTACTGGTGGGTCCGGTCCTGTTCTCTTCTGGGCAAAGGGCAACAACAGGAAATAAAGCAAGTCAGTCCTGACCAAAGCCCTCTGGAGTGTGGGGTGGCAGGCAGAAGGGAGTGAGGGTGGCCAGGGGCTAAAGGGAACCAAAGGAAATCACATTTTTGGAGCACAAGGCGAGAGGGTTCTGCAAGGGTTATAATTGTAACAAACATTATCGAGCACTTAATAGGTATGGTGTGCCAGACACTTAAGACATTCCATGCAGGATCTCATTTGATCCCAACAACCCTATAAAGTATGTATCACTATTATTCCATCATAGGGAAAAAACTGAGACTCAGGAGGGCTGGGTGACCTGGCCAAGTCCACACAGCTAGCCAGTGCCATGGTTATGACTCATGCAGCTGGTCATTTTGAGGCCACTTCCCTGAAGCCCCCAACATTATCTGAAGATGTGCAGGTCCCTGAGTCCCCAAGGTTCCAGAACAGCCCTAGCACAATCTAAGCATCAAACTCTAGTAGGACTGCAATCCATGAGGTCTGAGACTCGAACAAGCCCAGTCTTAAGGTGTTAGAGTCTGGTTTGTCTTGGTTCTGCCACTAACTTACTGTGTGACTTTGGTCAGGTCATTTTCCCTCTCTGGGCTTTCCTGTTCCCACCTGTGCCATCAAAGGGTAGGACCAGATAAGAAGAACTACAATGTACATGGTGCTAACTCTGTGACACGCACAGTTCTAGGTGGTTTATAGATATTAACTCATCGAATTTTCTCAACAGCCCCACGATGGTGCTATTATTCTCTCCGTTTTACAGGTGGGAAATGGAGCACTGAAAGGTTAAGTCAGTTGCCCAAGGCCACAAAGCAAGTCAGTGCATGGCAGACCTGGGATTTGAACCTCCTTACTTTTGATCTGGAGCCCCCATTCCCTGGCTACCACTCTGCATTCTTTCCCTAAGGACCCTCTCAGCCCTTGCCTGGTGCCCCAGAGACGTGTGCCCATGTGCCTCTGCACAGACACATATGCCATCGTGTTTCCACATGGCACACACACGGTCATGTGTCTGCATGAAGTGACATGTGTTTGCTCACGCTCCCACACCCACTCCTGTGCCGTCACCCAATTTCTACCTGAAGTAGCCAGGCTGGTCACACATGTCCACAAGCATCCCAGCAACAGAACAAGTTGATTCTAGTAGGTCCATGCACACACACACACACACACACACACACACAAAGTGTTCCCATCTCTGGGCACTGGTTGACTCGTGGGGGCCATGTGCCATGCTGCAGCGCACAGCCATGTGGCAGTGACGTGGGCCACCACACCCCCTTCTCCTCTGCTTCCTTCTAGTGCCTGGGTGGCTGGCACGTCACATCCCGCACCTGCAGGCACCCCCATCCACCCTGCCTTCCTCACGCCTAACAGAAGCGGGCACCTTCTCCAGGAAGGAAGCAGACTCAGGCACAGCCTGGCTCCCACGGCCCAAAGATGCCAGCCAACCCGGGGGTGGAGAGGGAGAGAGAGGCATCAACTGGAGGCTCCAGGGGGCCTGGGGTCCACAACGGTTCCCATCTGAGATGAAGCCCTTCCTTAGGTCTGAATGCCAGAGCTGAGCTCTCAAGACCCTCGAGACACTGGCCCCCTCTGTCATTGCCAGATATGAGGTCAAATGAGGACCCTGGGGACAGAGGGTCTCCTATCATTCCCAGGCAAAACTGTGGTGCCACCTAGACTCCTCTGGCCAAGTTACCATTGCACCCCTCACCACCCTATCCCTGGTCCCTGCTCTCTCCTCCCCCTGCCCAAGCATCTTAGAGTTCTGGGTATTTTTAGGCCTCAGCTGACAGGCTGTGAAATCACTCCCTTCGCACCTCCCCAACCAGGCGGGGGCTGGAGAGGGAGGAATGAGGTTGGGGGGGGCACACAGACAATTCATCAGGCTCTTCCAGGGCTGGCAGGTGCCAAGCAGGGAGAGAGGGGTTCTTCCCCTTTTCCTGAGAGCCTCCCCCAGGAGTGAGAGGATCCCTCCACTTTGCCAGTAGAGAGAATGGAGACAGGGTGGGAAGAAGACTCCCTTCCACTCCAGGAAGAACAAAGGCTTTAGGGGATACCCTAGCATTAGAAGAGGCACTGGGACACCCTTTGAGTCCACCTCTGCAGCCAGTACCAACTCGTAGTGCTCCCTTCTGAGAGACGGGCTGAGAGACGGGCTGGCTTGGAGCCTAGTAGGATAAGGAGGCACCAGGCAACGTAGCCCAGTGGTTAAGACCTAGGCTTTGAGAGTGAGGCCGACTTGCAATCTTATTCCTGCTCTACTGAGTGACCTGGGCAAGACACTCAACCTCTCTGAGTCTTCGTTTCCTCATCTGCACCGCAGTGAATTGGATATCTCCCTTGCAAGACTGCTGTGAAGATGACATGACATGATGAATGGAAAGAACAAAGTGGTCTGTGGACCCACCAGGCACGGCTGGGAGCCTCTCCTTTGCGGCTTTCCCTGACCTTCCATTTCTCCTAGCTGCCCCTTCTCCAGGCTGGCTTTCTCACCTCGATCTCCAAGGCAGGAGCCCACAGTTCATCCTGCCATCAGGGCCCTTAGCACCTATATGACCCCCCCTCAGTAGGAACAAATCTCCAGCTAAGATGGGTAGGCGACACAGACGATCCCCACCTCCCTGCTTCCTGCTGCAGGACACACACACACACACACATCATGTGTCCACACGCACCCAAATGCCAACATGCGTGTGAGCTGCCAGCGCTTCTGTGTGAGGGCGTCTGCCTTGGGACGACCCCCAAGGAAAGTGGGAAGACATACCCAGGCCCTGCTGTGAATGGGCCCCTGTGCCAGGGGCCGTGGGCATGGAAAAGGGGGTGGCCTGCCTAGTTGCCATGGAGACAGATTGGCTTTGGTGGGGCTCTGGAGCTCAGGTCTGGCAGCTGGAGCAGGAGCCAAGTGGCCCCTCCTGGGCCTGGCCCTGGTGCCTGGGGGTTATGTGGGCGCAGAACAAATCCTCAAGAGGACTAACTGTATCCACAGCCCCGGGCCCACCCATCGTGGCTCCGTATCCCTCACCATGAGGTTTTCTATGATACCCCAGGCATCTGGGAAGCCCCCTCAGGGTGTTCATTCATGCCTACCTGCACCTGCTACCTCCTTACTGCCATAATCTGCCACAAGCTTTCCAAGGGCAGGGGCCTAGGCCAGCTGGACACTACAGATCTCCTGGCGGAGGTAGGGGCAGATATGCTAACGGCTGAGACTCTAGCTCCATCTACCCGCCTGCCTCCCGACTTCCCATCCTCCATACTACCACGTTGTCAAAGTTCTTCACAGAGATCTGCTCAAAAGCCATCCATGGCTCTCCATGCCTTACTTTTTAAAATAATTTCAGTTTTCCTATTTCAAAATGCCAACCCCTTCTTAATCTGGCCCAACCTACCTTCCCAAGCCTCACTTCCTGCTACTGTGCCCTAAAGGCCTCCCTTCTGATCATGCTCAAGCACTCACTGCTGCCTCAGCTGGCCAAGACCCCTTGAACCTCTGAGCCATTCCATGTGCTGTCCCCACCTCACCGACTGCCTCACCTCTGCTTGCTCACATGGCAAGCTCTTATGCTTCCTTCAGGACGCAAGGCCCTGCAGCTGAAGCTCATGCCTTTACGTCTGGCAGAGTGGCTGGAATCCCAGACCTACTTCTAACTGCAAGTTCGCACTTCCTAAGGTGGTTCTGAGGATGGAGGGGCTAACGCATATTATATGCTTAGAACAGCACCTGGCACATAGTGAGCACACAACATGTCTCTTCTATTCTGATGGTATCTTAACTGACACTGCCCCCATGAAGCCCTCCCCAACTCCTCCACCAAGGAGGTAGCAGGCATGTCCTCCTTAGGATCCAGAACCCTCATCCCACACATCAATTGCTTGGTACAGGTGAGAACAGCTGCCACTGGCTGAGTGTTTACTATGGACTGGCTCTCTGCTAAATACTTTTCCTGCCTTATCTCACCTCATCCTCCAACTACCTGGGCGGTAAGAACCATCATCATGCCCATTTAACAGAAGAGGAAACCCAAGGCCAGAGAGGTGGGCTGCTCCAGAGACACAGCAGCAAGTGTCTCTGCCAGGATTCAAATCAACAGCTGTTTGACGCTGGAGCCCTAGCTCAAGCAAGCCAGCCCTGGAGGCACGTATGTAAAGTGCTCGGCACATACTGAGTGCTCCACAAGGCTTGCTATTATCATGCTATTTTTATTATCAGGGGAGGACACGGGATGTGTTTGGTGACCTGAGAGGGGATTCCTTAAGCTGGTCCCTCTGCAAAACACAAAACCCCATTCCTGGAGAAAATATTTCCAAGGGTACATTGGCTGCCAGGGATGGGGGTCAGGGATGGCAAGGAGGTATGCAGGGAGCCCCAATATCTGGACCTGGGGCACTTCCCCTGAGGGGTGCTAAAGCAAGCAAATGTTTGAGGGGGCCATCCCGGACCCAGGCTGGGCAGAGCAGGAGAGGACCTGCTGTGTGCCAGCCATGCTGACCGCCGCTCTCTGGCCCCGCTGACACCACCCCATGGTAATGAGATGGATCCAATTTGTACCCAGGGCCCCGCCGAGAGCAGCTGCCGCGGCAGGGTTTGAAGTAATTTAATTGGACACATTAGCCACACGCTCTCTCCTCCGCTCCCCTCGTGCAGAGCCTCACGCAGGCACCCCTTCCGCCTCCCACCCCTCATGCCACCCTACCCTGGCTGGGGGCAGGGTGCATGCTCTACCAACCAGCTAGGACTGACAGGTAGGCACTGTTCCTCTCTCATTCCTGGGGCTCCTGGGGGGCTCTAGAACCAGAGGGCTGTCTAAGCCCCAGGTTCTCCCCAGTCTCTGATGCAAGCAGCAACTATGGGAGCCTGCTGGGGCTAGAGCTCAGACCTCTCCCTCCTGTCTCCTCTAATGGGCAGAACAGTCACCCCACTTTCTCCCTCAGTCAGCCAGGGAAGCCCCCAGCCTCCTGCTCTCCAGGAAGGGCACTGAAGGAGCAGGGCCAACAGTACATGCCTGCTTTACCAGCATCTTTGGTTTTGTCACTATCAGGGTCTGTCACTATCAGGGTCGCTAGAGAGATGATGGGCAGCCCTCCTCTTAGGGCCTGGGGAAGCAATGCATACACACATGCACAGAACCGGACCTAGTCACAAATACACAGGCAAGCTCGATTTGACCCAGACACACACACACATGCTAACAGACCCACACCATCATGGAAACGCTTGTATCTGTACACATGGAAGCTCTCATGAATACCCCTGTCCATACTCATGCATGCCATACAGCCAGGTAAGGCCCTGCTCCCAGCAGACAAGGCCTCCATGGCCTCCATGGCAGGTGGGAGGGTGTGGCAGGGAGTAGGTGGGGTCCCTGGCACAGAGGCCCTGCCTGGCCAGGTACAGGGCCAGTGGAGGAGCCCCCCCCAAAGCTTTCTGTCTCAGCTCCCCATGCTCCTCAACCCACCTCACTACAAATACACTCATTAGCTGCTGTTTACAGCGGTCCTGGCACTCAGATGAGCGCAGAGATTACGGCCATCCAGCTGCCACCCGCACACGCACTAGGTACACACACAGACAGCACTTCTTCTCCTGGCTCCGCCCTCCCCTTCCACCCATGGGCTCAATCTCATGAAGATACCAACTCCCCAAACATGCAGCTTTGCAGGGGTTCCAACTCACAATACCAGTCAGCTCCTGGTTCATTCTCTCCCAAGGGGTCCTTCCAGGTGGAGGCTGCAGAAACCCCCAGAGCAGGCCGAATGCGCCAGCCGACCTTCCAACTAACTGGACCTAGAATTCCAGGCATAAGCTCTGGGCACAGTCCAGTCCCTTCCACAGGTCCCATGCTATCTGCCAACTCTGTTCCAGCCCTTGGGGAATTGTGCTGGGTGAGACCAAAGCCCTGCCCTCCAGATACTAGTTGGACAGGGCCCAGCAGGGCTGCCCTGCTGCCTGGGAGGTCAGGGACCTCCATGCCCATGGAACTGGCAGAATTTGCCTGGCATCACCAGCTGGGGTTCCCTGGCAAGGCAGGCAGGCACCCGGGCTGGGCCTGGCACAGGCTGGCGCCGGCACCTGGCCAAACCAGTGACTGCCCCGACAAGAGAAAGTTGACCTCTCGGTCACATATGCCACCTGCCAGGCACTGTCCGTGGAGAAGAGGACCAGCTCTATGCAGAGCTGCCTATGCCCACCCTGGATGACACAGTGCTCTGAGGAGCCATCAAGCCAACTCATTCTCCAGCCAGGGGTCATCGGCTCAGGACTGGGCCTCCCACCCCCATGGGGCCCCTCCCAGCTCCTCTCCCTGCTGTTCTTGGCCTCGCTCCCCTGGGGGAAGCAGTTATTGAAAACGGTCCATCAGATTCAATAAGGAGTCAAAGTCCCTGAGAGAATACAGGGTGGGTGGGGAGTGGAATGGGGGGATTCAGGAGGGGCAGGAGGGGGAGAGAACCATATACAGCTCCTCTGCCTGTTCCACACATCTTGCAATGGCCAGACTAGCAGGGGTGACAAGGGGACAGCCCCGACTGGCACTCCATGTTGCCCTCAATGCCCCTAGGCCTGAGCTTAGGGTCAGCCAGGGGCAGAACTCAGCTGTCCAGGGACTGTCTTTGTTCACCGGGCACCCACCTATTGCCCTGCCTTCCAGTTGTCCCCTCACCTGTCACCTGCTGACCTGTATGCTCCCACCTCAATCCAGCCTGCTCTAACCCCCTCCCGACTACAAGGAGGAACTTTGGGGCTATTTCCCTCCCACCATCCCCCAGTCCTCAAGCAGCCAGCTTGTCGATCAAGCTGTCCCTGCAAGGCCACAGAACAGTGTGAACCAGGGCCAAGGAGGGGCCTGTCTCCATGGTAACACAAAAGCGTGGGGGCACTGGCTGCCCTGGCCCATGCCCAGTAGAAACCATCCTCACCCTCTCTGGGTTTTAGACTTGCCGGGCCTCAGGTCCCCCACTGCATCCTGGCCTGTGAGGAGATCATTCCTCTTCAGTCCCGACTCTGACCTAAGCCCAGGATGCTGGCCAGGGAGGCCTGGGCATGTGCCGATGGGGCAGGCTCCGGGGAGGTAAGTGGGAGGAGAGATGTTGTTGGTGAAATGGGTAGACACAGTCAGGCCTCCTTGGACCTTCCCACGCTCCAGCCCTGGCCTCTAACCCAACTGGTCCTCAGGGCACACCCTTGAACTGCCCTTTTAGCCACACCCCTAACTTCTGCACCTGCCCAATCCACCATCAGCCTCTGCCCCTAACTTGTGCCCTGTGAGTGGAGAGTTGGCCTGGACGATCTCGACGATCCTTCCGCCTTGAGAGAGGAGGCCTGCTGTATCAAGGCCCCCTGCCCCGCATGCCCCCAAGGCATGACCTGCCTGGTACAGTGTCTGTAAGGGACAGAGCCCACTAACAGGTGGGACAAAAGAAGGCTTCAAGAACTGCTACCCCCAGGGAAAAGCTCCCAGAGGGCTGGAGGACAAGAGAAGTAGTCCTCAGGACCTACCCTCTGTCCCAGTGGTTCCCTCTCTGGCTTTGCTCACCAGCTCTCTGCAAGGTCACCTCTCCCTTCCTCTCTCTTTTCCTGCTGCCATCCTGCCTGCCCACTGCAACGCTGACCCCTGCAGGACTGCTGGGGCCTGCCTGGCCTGGGGACAACAGTCCCATAGACACAGGGACTTCATGATGAACCACAGGGTGAAGGTCGAGGGCAGGGAGAGGCCCTGAAGTCTAGGAGGGGGCAGAAGGGAGGCTGCAGGTATGGCCTCAGGAGGCTGGGCTGAGTGTGGTGCTGGAGCCCATGGGTGTGCATAGCTCGGGGCTGGTCTGGGATCTTCATTGGACTCCGATGATTTCCCACAGTCCCTTTCTTCATCCATAATAGATCAGGGAGCCAAGGGCCTGGGGGCCTGGGGCCCAAGTGGGGAGGGAACTGTACCTGCCAGGTAAGGTCTTAGCAGGAGCTGAGCCCTGTGGGGGCCTGCACAGTAAGGGGGATGAGGGAGGGAGGACCACAGGGATCCTCTGGAACCAGCATGGGGCAAAGGGGAGCAGAAGAGGACAGATTTTTTTTTTTAAAGGATTGGGCCGCAGGTGTTCCTGAGTGTGGGGTGAGAGGATCAGGATATAAAAGGCACTGGCCCCTGGGGTACCAGAGCGGAGGGAGGGGCAGCCTGAATTACACAGAAATCAATTTGCATATCTCAGTCCCAACTGGTGTCAGTCAAGGGGAGATGGGGGACAGAAATGGGGGACACAGAGTCCTGGCTGGGGGAGCTGAGTCTGGGGAGCCTTGGAGGGGAAGGGAAATCTGACCTGGAACTATAGGGCCTACGAAGGTGGGCAGGGATGCCGGTGGGCAGGGATGCCAGAGGGCAGAGGCCAGAATGAAGTCTCTGACCCCTCAAGGACCCCAGAGGACTAGGCTCAAAGGCAGACTCTGCCCTCTCCAGCTACGTCTGACACCACCCAGCCCACTGCCCACACTGGAGAGGAGTCAGCCTCAGGCCAGCCCCTTTCCCAGTCCCAGCTGTCCCACCACACGCACTAGTGGGTCCTGCAGCTGCGACTGGGGTGGGCAAGACAGGTCCCAACCGCAGCCAGGGAGGCCCATTCAAGGAGGGGTGAGAGAAGAGTTGGGGGCTGCCAGCATGCCAGGGATGGCACTGGATTCCAGACCCTTTGCCCAGAAGATGCCAAGCACATCAAGTTGGCCTCCGTGGTGAGGGCAGAAGTGCTTGGAGGAGTGGTGATGTCATGGTGCCAAGGCGTGGGAGGGAAGAGGAGGAAGGAAGAGAGGACGAGGGCACGGCCCCCAGGCCAGCGGCCTAACAGGACAGAGGGGAGGCTGCCAGCTTGGTGGGGCAGGGGACAGGGAGTATCCTTACTGCTTTCCTACCTTCCATCCTCATGCCCCAGAGCTGGCTTCTGAACTAAGCTACTGGCTTCTGAGAAGGTGAGCTGAGCAAGAGAATGCCCCTGCCGTGGGCCATGTGCTGGAAGCTGGCGGCCTCTTGGAGGAAGATGCCAGGGTAGGTGACCTGGGTCCAGACAGATGAGGGGAGGACTCTCCACAGGCAATGCCCCTTCAGCCCTCACCTAGAGGACATTCAGAGAAGGGCTCAAGGTTCCAGAGAAGGACACTGAATCTCTCACCCTCACACCCAAGTGCCGAGTGAGGGCAAAGTCTGGCGCCCAATAGGTCGTCCTCAATATGGACTGGGCTGAAAAGAACTGATGGGGGTGGAAGCCGATTCCTCAGGAGGCAGGGACAGGCTGAGGCTGCCCCTAGAGGGGAAAGAGCAAATATGGGGCTGGGGCAAAAGTGGGCAAAGCCAACATCCACTGGACTGCCTTCAGGGGCCTTCTGTGCAGGGTCCCAGAGCTGTTCTTTCCCCACAGCACCCCTGCCCCCAGGAGGCTGGCAGCAGGGAGCCTGGAGGTTCTTCATTTGGGAGTGCGTCCTGGGCTGGGGAGTGGTGCTTTTAGCATCAGAGAGAAGCCCAGAAACAGAGACCCTGATGCCAGAAGTGGCAGAGTGGGGTGCTGGGTCTGGGTGGAGGACCCCATGTGGGAGCGGGGATGGAGCCTGGGCAGGAGCTGCAGGGGACCTGCCTACAGGTGGGCACTGGATGAGGAGGCATCGGGAGCCAAGGAGGAAATGGCAGAGCAATTTCCGAGGAAGATGGGAAGATTCCTCAGCTTTGGCTTGGAGATTACCAAGCAGACAGTGGGCTCCCAGGCCACTCCCCTGGCGGGCGAAGCAGAAAGCAGAGTTCGGCCCTCCCCCCAGGACAGGAGAGAGTTTGGGGTTGTTTGCTTCCCCCTCCCCAAGCCTAGGAGAACATTCTCCTGGCACCCCCATTCTCATGAGCCCCTGCTCTCTTTCCCTTCAGGCACCCTCATCTCCCCCATCAACGCCCCTGCGGTTCCCCACCCCCCAGAGCCTCCCTGCCCCGGTGCACCAGATTCCCACTTGCCCCCTGGCATCCTCTCAATTCACAGTTGGCACCGTGATGCCACTTCGCTCCCCTGTGCCCACAACCTTGGCCAAGAGCTGCCAGGATCCTCACCCTGGGGTCCACCAGCGCTGGCACCCCCTGGGCACCGGTGCTGGGGAGCCGCGGGTGCCTCTGAGGGCACTGCCCGGCTCCCAAGGGGGCAGCGGCTCCTCGCTCCACCACACACGTTGTCCTTGGGTTGCTGGGGGTGGGGGGGAGGTCCTTGTGGGGACACTGCGAAGCCGGCCCAGGACATCCAGCCCGGCAGTGTCCGGACTGCGGGGGACCGGGGTTCCAGCCGCTGCCGCTGGAGCCCGCGCCCCCGGGGCTGGGATGACCTCGCGGGGAGTCCGTGCGGCTCCGGGCGGACAGCAGCCCCAGGCTGGGGCTCCGAGACGGCATCCGGCGCTGCCGCCGTCCTGCCCGCCAGTGCGGGGCGCCCCAGCCCGCCGGGGCCGCGCTTACCTGGGCTGGCCGCCTCCGGGTCCCGGTACATGGTCCCCTCGTAACCGGTTCCCTCCGGGCTCCTCAGAGCCGCCCGCGGCCGCGTGCTGCTCCGCCGCCGCCGCTGGGCATGGGGCCGAGCGACCCCCGGGGGCGGGTCCGAGGGCGGGGGCCGCGCGGGCTGCACCGAGCCGCGGAGCCGGGGAGCGGGGGCCGCCCGCCAGCCCTCCCGCCCGCCCGCGGAGCACGCTGCCGCCGCCGCTGAGCCGCGCCGAGCCTCCTCCCTCCGGCCTGCGCGCCGCGTGTGCGCGCCGGAGCGTGTGTGAGTGTGTACGAGGCCGTGTGTATGTGTGTGTGTGAGCGCGCCCGGGGCACCGCCGGCGCCGCCCGCCAGCCGCCGAACGCCGCGGCCACCGCCGCCGCCTGCGCCCGCTGCCGGCCGCGC
Source organism: Aotus nancymaae (assembly GCF_030222135.1). NCBI lineage: Eukaryota > Metazoa > Chordata > Mammalia > Primates > Aotidae > Aotus > Aotus nancymaae. Next base: position 9,158,749 of record NW_026988473.1, on the reverse strand, counting down.
GCCGAACTGCACCTGCGCCCGCCACCGCCCGGAGCCGCCCCGAGGGCACGGCCGCCGCCCGCGCCCCACCCGCGCCCCGCCCGCCCGCAGCCCCCGCGGGGAAGGCCGCCGAGCCCTACGGCCAGGCTCGTCCGGACAGCGGGTCCGGCTCCGCTGCGCGACCCCGCCCCCGGCCCGTGCGTCCCGGATGGCCGCGGCCTCGCACGGGGCAGAGCTGCAGAGCCGGCCACCTCCTCCTAGGCGCCCTTTGGCTCCGTTCCAAAGGGCTTGAAGATCCATTCCGGGTTTTCCGCTTGCTGGCGGCTCGAGGGCGTCAGCTCCGGACTCGACACCGCGGCCGTCTGGAGCAGACGGGCTGGTGCGTGCAAAAACCAGGAGTGGATTTCTTGGCAGCGCTGATCCTGGGTCCGCCAGTCCGGTCGTTTTCCAGGCTTGCACACAGGTGAAGCCGAAAGGACTGGGATCCCTGCCCTCAGTGGGAGGTTAGGCTTAGTAATCCTCCCCACCTAACCCAGCCCCACGAAAGAAGAAAATGGACCTTTCAGCCTCTGCTTATCGCTCTCCAGCAGCAGCTCCTTCTCTGATCCTCCCCTCTTTTCCTTGACCATAGCACCTCGGAAGGTAGGAAGGAAATCCCTCCTTCCCCTTCCAACCCTGGGACTCTGTTGGTCCTCTCTGCCCCTCTGCCAGAGGTTGGGCACAGTCCGAATTAGAGGAACGCTAGTTCTCATTTCTCTACAGAATTGGGACCATTTGATTCTGGGACAGGGAGGAAAAGAGATCTGTCTCCCAAGGATATGAAAGGCCCGGAACTGAACCATTAGTAGTATCACTCACAGAGCCCTCCCTGCACACACCTACACACCTAATCACCTACACACACACACACACACACACACACACACACACACAGACATGCTGCCCACACAAAGAGACACATTACACTAATGCTCCCCACAATACAGGTGCCATCTCTACCCTTCAGTGGCAGGCAAGATAGAAGGGCAAGATCCCTGGGTCTGTGGCAGCATCCTGCCCTCCCCTCTGCTGAGAATGCAGTTTGCAGGTGAGCTAGGCTTTCCAGAATCAAAGATTCTTATTTCCACCCTGAGAAATCCACTTTTGCTGGCTTTATACTTCACAGCTCACACCCAGCTACACCTCCACCTGCCCACAGCACAGGAGACAGCTAGGAACAGCCCTCTATCTCAAGTTTCTCCTGACACACACACACACCCATGCGCGCACACACGAACAGACCCCATTCCTTTGAAATCACATGGAGTCTATCCCCACCATCACCACACGCACATACACATTCACCTCCACCTACAGCTTTTCCGGTTGAGAAATAGACAAGGAAGTTCCCCACCCAGCAAACCTCCATGAAGACTGTTCCAGTGGAGAGCAGATTTCCTGGGATTGAATGTTCTAAATAAAAATAGGAGGAAAAAAGGCATCTGTAGGTTAAGGCCACAGTTCCTCAGTGGCCAGAAATCTCAGCCCACACCCTCTGTCTTCCCACACTCACCCACATGAAGTCAAGAACCTAGGAGCTATCCACACCCTGCTTCGGGGCCTGGCAAGCCCCAGAAAGCTAAGCCAACAGTCTGGGACTCCAGGGTCTGCAACTTTGGCTCCTTCTCCCACCCACTCCAGCTCCCTCTCTAATTGCCCTAGTAAAGGATGGGCTTTAATTATAACTCACGCTTATAAGCCCAACACTTTGGGAGGCTGAGGTGGGAGGATCAATTGAGCCCAGGAGTTGAGACCAGCTTGCAACATGGTGAGACCACATATCTACAAAGAAAAAAAAATAGCCCAGTGTGGTGATGCACATCTGTGGTCCCAGCTACTTGGGAGGTTGAGACCTCATCATCACCTCCCTGATGATGGCTTGGACCCAGTAGGTCAAAGCTGCAGTGAACCATGATTGCACCACTGCACTCCAACCTGGGTAACAGAGCGAGCCCCATCTCAAAAAAAAAAAAAAAAAAAAAGAGCAAATAGGGCACCCCTCACATCCCCACCATAGATGGGCACACAGAGAGAGGTTCCCTGCTGAGGAATCTCCCCACTCCAGATCTTTCCATCAATCTGAAAGTCCAGAGAGGGACAGCAGAATTCCTCATCACCACCACTCAACAGGTCTTTGTCAAGCATCTAGAGTTTTTCAGAGTTGACAGAGAGGACATCTGAGAGATGCCCCTGGCCGCCCCTTGCAGGTATCAGATGATGAAGGTAAGGCCTCCAGAGGAGAAGGAACTGACCCAGGAAGTAAAGGCCCCAGAGCCAGCAGCCTGGAGTAAGAGTCACCCTTGGTTGAGACTCCCAGCCCTTTGCTAACCACTGTGGGATTCATGAGGAGACCCAGTGCTTGCTCCCATCCGAGGGCTTATAGCCTGTTTGTTAAAAGAATATAAAGCCCAGTCTCATTCTCTCCTCACAGCGATTGGACAGACATTGTTCCAGGATGTCAGAGCTGGACAGCTCCTCAGACATGCAAGAGAAATGCCAAGAGACATAGCTGTGCAAAATGAGGCTCCGGGGCATTGGAAATCTTAGTGGTTTTTAAATTTCCTGCCTGTATCAGTGACATAGAAAAAATTTTGAAGACACCCTTTTTCTGGGCCTCAGTGACTTTGTTTAGGGGATGCAAAGTTATGGAAAAGAAGAAAGAATACAAATTTATGTGGCTCTGCCATTCATTGCTGTGTTTACCCTGGCCAGACACCTCTGGGCCTCAGTTTCCTCATCTATACAATGGGGATAATGGGGATAACAATAACACCTATTTCCTTTGACTATTGTTAAGTTTAAGCATGGTGAAAAGAATCAAATCACTCAAAATGATATTTAGGGGGCAGGGCGGTGGCTCACGCCTGTAATCCCAGCACTTTGGGAGGCCAAGGTGTGTGGATCACCTGAGGTCAGGAGTTTGAGACCAGCCTGACTAACATGGTGAAACCCTATCTCTACTAAATAAAAAAATACAAAAATTAGCTGGATGTGGTGGCGCACACCTGTAATCCCAGCTACTCAGGAGGCTGAGGCAGGAGAATCGCTTGAACCTGGGAGGTGGAAGTTGCAGTGAGCCGAGATCATGACACTGCACTCCAGCCCGGGTGACAGAGCGAGACTCCGTTCTCAAAAAAAGAACAACAACAGCAATAACAAAAAAAAACTTGGAACATTATAATTTATTCTTTATCCTTTTTGAATGTCATTATTATATAAGTATTATTCTTTATACTTTTTGAATGCCATTATTATTATTGTTATGTAAGTATAATTTATTCTTTATATGTTTTGAATGCCATTATTATTGTTGTTGCTATTTGTTTACCCTTAACAGAGGCACCACATACTTTCCATTCCCATGTTTTGCCTGTCAGGAAAGTTCTTCCAGATGTCTAACCTTGAACCATTCTGCTGCATTAGAAGGCTCCTCTCTCCTGCTGGAATATCGATGAGAGCCGAGCCAACCGTGAGTTTCTAGGAGCTGCTGAGCTCCTTGATCGTGCCAGCCTGAGCACCAGAATCCAATCCCAGTTCTGTCTTCTGAGTACTCACGGAGAACTGGGCAGAGGCAGTAAATTGAGCCTGCAGGAGTGAGCAGGTCCTCATCTGAGGAGAAAGATCAGAGGCTGTGAATCACCCCTGTCCTCCCCTTGGGTCTTGTCTCTCACTGGAGAGGGCCTGAGCCTCTGGGCGTCCAGTTTCTCCTCTTCCAGCCCCCAGAGAAGGAGGCCCAGAGGCCCTCTCCTTCAGTTTTGTTGCTGGTCCCCTGTCCTGGGTTCCATGTTGTGGCAGGAAATGTGGGCAGCACCTGGTTCCCCAAGGACTGCCTTGATGCACGCTGCTAGCCCTTCAGGTCAGTTTCCGATCTGGCACCATCCTCAGGGCCAGGAGTCCTGGGCCGGCTTCAGGGAGGGACATTCTGTCCCTCAGGAGCAGATGCTGGGCCTGCACTCTCCCAACAGGGCCCCTGAGGCTGCCTGGCTCTGCTGCTAGGCCACGGCTGGGAGGCAGGGCTCTGAGATCCCCTCTGGCCTCCACCTGGCACGGTCTTCATTGTCGCTGTCTCCCCACAGCTCCTTCCCCCCTGCCCCCGCCCCCTTGGCTAAGGGCTGAATTATTAATAAAAATGCTGAGGAAGCTGTTTGTGCAGCTCACGTGACAGAACAAACACACCTCTCTCCTTGCCATCATCCATGTGGCGAGACCCAGGCTGAGCATTCGCCTAATTCAGAAGGGACAGGCTGAGACCAGCTGGAAGGTGGCTGTGCAGGACAACAGCAAAACCCACTGGTTGTGACAGGCCAGGAGCAAGGACTTGTTCTGTCATTCTGTCCCTGCTCCTACTCTCAGTCTCCCCCTTCCTCCTCTGCAGAGCATAAGAGTCTGAAGAAGATTAAAGTATAAAGTTAACAGATGGCCAGGCGCAGTGGTTCATGCCTGTAATCCCAGAACTTTGAGAGGCCGAGGAGGGCAGATCATGAGGTCAAGAGATGGAGACTATCCTGGCCAACATGGTGAAACCCCATCTCTACTAAAAATACAAAAATTAGCTGTGTGTGGTGGCATGCACCTGTTGTCCCAGCTATTCAGGAGGCTGAGGCAGGAGAATCGCTTGAACCGGGAGGCGAAGACTGCAGTGAGCCCACATTGTGCCACTGCACTCCAGCCTGGGCACAGAGCAAGATTCCGTCTCAAAAAAATTAAAAAAAAAAAAAAAGTTAACAGACGTCTCTACCCCAGAAAGGACATGACAGCAAACTCCTAGGAGGCAGCTGCAGCCATCTCTATGCCCACCTCATCACCATCAATACTTGCTGATCAATTGCCTCATCTCGCCAGACCCACTAACTACCAGGTCTCAGAAGCCCACTCAGAGTCCACGCTTGTCACACTTCTGCCAGGCTCTGCTTAGGGGGCCTGGTACTAAAAGGCAGGGTTTGGCCCCCAGCGTCAAGGGAAGAATCCGAGACCCAATCTCTGGTCCTGCCTCTGCCTGTTTCTCTGTTTGGCTTTGGCCAGTTACTTGACATCTCTGGACCTCAGTTTTCTCACCTGTAAAATAAGGCTAAGAATTGATCCACACAGATGTGAGAACACCCTGGGGAGATGGCAAGGGCTGGGTGTCTTTCCTGGTTCCTTAGGGGTGACCCAGACACCAAAGACCTTGCTCCAAGCTGACCTTCCATAGCTGTAGGCCCCCAAGGGTCTCTCAGGCCATGTTGCAGGGACAGAAACCCTATTCCAACCCCACGCCACCCCACCCCACCCCACCCTCACCCCATCTGCCCTCCTATGTCTCTCCACCCTGTAACCTCTTCTCTATCCAGATTCTGGCTCTCCGTCTCTTTCTTCTTCGTCACCCTGACACTCCCCAAGTTCTTGGCTCAGCCCCTCAAATCCCTCATCACCTTTAAAAGATTAAAACTGGTATCCCTTCTGACTTGGGACAGCCCCAGCCTGGGTCAGAAGTTTGGCCTTGGGCCTCTGCTCTGAGACATTCCCTATCCCTTGGGCAGCTCTGGGAACCCTGGGACTGACTGAGGGCCATGGAGGCTAGCGAGACCCCCTTCCTGGGAGGCACTGTGGAAGCACCTCAGTTTGCTGATTACGAAGTGAGTGACCCAGGGTCAGTCCCTCAGTCCTTCTGAGCCTCATGTTACCAATCTCTTCCATAAGGAGGTTGTTTTTTAATCTTGACAGGGTCTTGGACCCCTGTGAAAACCTGTTGAAGCCAGTGGACCTCTCCTCCCTAGAAAAGTGCACATACAAACACACACACACAACCTTTTGCCCATAATTGGGCGTGTGTTGGTGTGGGGGTCCTACGGGTTCCAGATGAAAATCCCTGGTCCAGAAGCCTGCAAGACTGCTTTCAGCTCTCAGTCTGAACCCAGTTCTCTGCCCTCCCCACCCTCTCCACAGTGACTTTTGGGTGTGGAGGGAGAGGGGACAGTTGGGGAGTGGGCTGCTGCTCTATCTCCACCTTTTCTCCCTCCTGCCTCAGTGGGTCCCTCCCCCAGCATTTCCTGTGGCTGGTGCCAGCTTGTCTGCAGCTCAGACCAGCGTTTCAATCCCTCTTGGAACCCACTGAACTGCCTTCACCTGCCTTTCAAGGTATTTAAAGGTTCTTTGACCAAATGCGTTTTGATCCTCCGCTGATGGGAACCAAGCAGAAGCTCTTTTGCCAACTGTCCCCCCTCCCCCTACATGATTAGTCTCTAAGAGCTCTTTTGATATTGCAGAAACCTTCTGTGGTTTGTTCAAAGCCCTGGGCCTTGCAGCCACCTCCCCCGGGGACCCAGGCCAGTCAGCTCCAGCCTCTACCGCCCATGCCCAGGGGTGGCCTAGTTAATGGAGGCCTCCCAGCACTGAACAGCTCTGGCCTGAGTTGGAACCCCAGACCCCAGCACAGCTAGTAGAGGGGTCAAGCCCCGCTCCTCTCAGGGAGCCCAGGCCGGGTCTGGTAGTGTGGGGTGGAGACCGGTTCCCCAGCCTTCACTGGGCCATGACTCTTCTGAGGCTACACAGACAGGCATGCAGGCCCATGAGGATAGCAATTAACCTGTTTCCAGGGTCCCTTAGCTGAGGCTGAGAAGGGGAAACTGAGGCTCTGAGAAGTTCAGGGTTCAGGCCTCGGTGTGCGAGGGGGCAGGAGCCAGAATCCAACAACCCAAGACCCTCGCCTGCTCCAGCAGCCCCCCCCCCCCCCCGCATCCCAGCCAGCATCACTCGCCGCCCGCGCTCCTGGTCCTCCAGGGCTGCGCAGAAGGCGCGCCTGGGCTGAGCCCCAGATGCAGAATTCTTGGGCGGCGGGGGACGAGGCATCTTCGCTCTTAATAGCTGAGCGCCCGCAAAACGCTTGGCCCGGTCTCAAGGCCGGCTCCTCCAGCGACGGGCGTCCCCAGCATAGAAGTCTTTCTCTGCAACTTGGACGGACCCACTCAGCGCGCCCCGAGTATCCGGCCCGGGGCGGGGATGCGCGTGCGCGGAGGGGGCGCCGCGGAGCCCGCGTGAGCAGACAAATTACCGCGGACCCGAGAGGACGCGTCCGCGCCGGCCTGGAGGGAGGAGGGGGCTGATACGCAGACGCAGGGCGGGGGCGATGACTCTCTCTGAGGGATCCTAAACCCCAGGATTGAGGCCCCACTCCCTGCCCTAGCTGGAGTTGAAGACCGGAGTGGGGGTGGGGGCCTATCCCTCGCAGGTGGAAGGAAGGGTGATCTGCGCCGGGAGAGCTGCGACTGTCCCAGTTCCTGGATCCCTGGCTCTGGGTTCAGGAGGATGAAAGGAGGGGCCCAAGCACTCCAAGAGCTGGGCGAGTTCAGGTGGCCAGGCCCCCTCCTTCACCAAGGCCTCTGGGAGCGGCTGGGCTCTTTGGCCCCCCTGCCAGCCTGAGTGCCAGAATCCAATCCTGGCTCCATAATAATCATCAGAGCAGCCGGCACCATTTACTGAGCTCCGAGGGACTGCCAGGCCCGGGTGCCAAGTGCATAACACGCATTATCCCACTCGACAGTCACAGAAGTCCAGTTGTGAACTCCTTAGGAAGGTGAGGGGGCTGTGGAGGCAAGGGGCGTGGCTTGCCTGGGGGCGTGGCCTGCCTGAGATGGGTCAGCCTGCTGGGTGGAGGGACAGGGTGCGAGTCACATCAGCTCCAACCAGGTCTAGAGCCCAAGCCTTCAACCCCTGCCTACGACTCCTCGGAGCTCTCCCGGAGGCTGAGCGGGAAACAGAGGCTGCTCCTCAGCTGGGTGTGGCCCGTGGGAAGTGACGGGGAGCAGAGGCCGGTCGCCCTGGAAAGGAGGAAGAATAGGGGACCCCCAGCTCCCTGGAAGCTTCATTTCCTGCTCTCTTCCTGCTCCCACCCCTCCCAACGGTGGGCGTCCCCCAAGGCTCCGTCTTCTCTTCCCTATTCTTTCTCACCCACTCTCTTCGTGACCTCATCCACTCCCACGGCCTCAGCTTTTGCTTCATCCCCACACCCAGCACTGTCTCTGGGGCCCTGACCTCCCTCCCAAACTCCGCAGCTGTGTCCTTAGTGAAGCCTCTCCACCAGGTGGAGGGAACTCATTACCTTCCTGGGGTCACCCCACAGCTGCTAAGGCTCCATCACTCAAGCCCCACATTGGTTCCCCAAATTCTCCCACTGCTCTTCTCCCACACCTAATGAGTGTCCATATCCTTCAGACCCTTTTCTCTGCCCAGCCTCTCGCACCCTCTTCTCAGACTCCTGAGCCACCTCCCTAAGTCAGACACTCAAGCCTCTCACCCTCCGTCTAACCTGGCTCCTGCCCAGTCACTTGCCTCCCCCAGCCTCTTCCATCCAGTGCCTTCCCTCCCTGTGGTTTTCTGTTTTCTCTTTTCTTTTTTTTTTTTTTTTGAGACAGAGTCTCACTTGGTCGCCCAGGCTAGAGTGCAGTGGCGTGATCTTAGCTTACTGCAACCTCTGCCTCCCGGAATCGAGCAATTCTCCTCTCTCAGCCTCCAGAGTCTGCCACCATGCCCAGCTAATTTTTTTGTATTTTTGGTAGAGATGGGGTTTCACCTTGTTGGTCAGGCTGGTTTCGAACTCTTGACCTTAGGTGATCCACCCACCTTGGCCTCCCAAAGTGCTGGATTATAGACATGAGCCACTCACTGTGCCCGGGCTTCTTTTTCTTTTTCTTTTCTTTCTTTTTTTTTTGAGACGGAATCTTGCTCTGTCACCCAGGCTGGAGTGCAGTGTCACGATCTTGACTCACTGCCACCTCCGCCTCCCGGGTTCAAGAGATTCTCGTGCCTCAGCCTCCTGAGTAGCTGGGATTACAGGTGCCTGCCCTCATGCCTGGCTAATTTTTGTATTTTTAGTAGAGACAGGGTTTTGCCATGTTGGCCAGGCTGGTCTCAAACTCCTGGCCTCAGATGATCTGCCCACCTTGCCTGGCCTCCCTGTGGTTTTCTGAGACACAAGATCCAATTGTGCTGCTGGCTTCTCAGCCCCAGGCCTTTGACGGCTCCCACGCTTGTGGTGTCTGCCCCACTATGACTTTTGACCTCCTCATCTTGCACAGTGCCCTGTTTCAGCTAAAAACTGAGTTTCTCCCGATGGGTTTCCACCTTTCAAAGCCCATCTTCAATGCCACTTTGTCCAGAGAGCTGTCCCTGATTCTCTGAGGTGAGTTTGAACTCTCTCTTCTGTAGTCCCATGGTGCTTCTCAGCACTTTGCTGATGGAACTGTCCACATTGATAGCATTTATACAGCTCTCCAGTCCCACTCTCTGCCCACCTCCTCCACCTCTGCAATGGACTGGGAGCTCTTTCAGGGCAAGGATCGCCCATTACTACCCACCCTCATCTTCCTTCTTTCACATTTTGTATTGATCCATTTAGCAAACATTAATGGCGTAGCTGCTATGTGCTAGGCATTGCGTATACAGAATCCTGCTCCTTCTCTGGGTAATTGTCATACAGTGCGACAAGCGCATTAACAGGTGGATTCAGGGAAACTTGGCCCTGGGCAGGGATTTCTCCAGGCTCCCAAATGCCAGGTCCTAGCCTGAGCACCATGGGGATGTGCAAGCTTGAATAAGACCAAGCCCTGCCCTCCAGGATGGTAGCTGTATAGAAACTATCGGATGTGCACAAATGCAGGTCTGAACACAGTGCTTTGGGATCACGGGAGGCAGAGCAATGATCTTGGCTCTGGGGAAATCCTGAAGCTTCCCAAATGCCCAGCACCTTGCACCAAGCAGTAGCCTCGTAAATCTTTGCCGAATTAAATTGGTTATGGGAAGAAAGGGGACATAATAAAGACTGAAAAAGAAAATTAAGGTTATTAGGGCCAGGCGTAGGGGGATGACAGAGCATTTTCACATCTGCATGAAGTCGCCTTGTCACCTATCCCAGAGGGATGTCTTGTGGACAAATGAGATCATGGACATGAGGTGCTCTGAACTCCTTGGAAGAAAATAACTATCGGGGATAATATTAGTCTATCCCCATCAGACCAGGTAAGTCCTCTCCTTGTGGCCTCAGTTCCCTCCTGATAATATCAGGTGTGCCTTGTGGCGATTTGCTTCTCTCTCTGGGCCTCAGTTTCCGCATCTACCACGTGAGGACATACCATGAGATGGTTCTGAGGGTCTCTGGCTCCTCCAGGGAGATGGTCCAGGGACAACTGTGTCTGAGGAGGGGATGCCTTCTGTCTTCTCTTGACTGCCACATCCTGGGCTGAGTTGGGAGTCCTCATAATGTCACAAACACCACTTCCTGTCCTGTCTGTCTTTCTGGTCAAATGAGGCCGTGAAGAACATGAGGCAAGTGTGGGCTTTTCGGCCGGAAGTTCCTCTCTAATTTCTGGGGTACAGCCTTAAGGTCTGTTTTCTGCAAAAGACCTTGGTGTGAACCCCTTCCCTCCACTCCAGGTCGGAGGTCTGGGTTCCACTGGGGAAGACCCATCCCTCTCCAAAGCCCCATTGACCTCTCCCTTTATGGCCAGAAGTGTTGGGGTGCAAGATGCTTCAGTGAAAGGGGATGGAAGCTGCAATGAGAGAGAAGAGAAGCTTCTCACACAGGACTCCGATGCATGCTCCCCCATGACCTGTTCTTAGCTAAGGCACCACCACAACCCTGACCCTGCAAAGTGGAGACCTCCGCCATGTCCCTACCTTCCGTCTTTCCTTACCTGGCACATTTCATTGGTGGTGAGTCCTGGTCTTTTTCCTTCCTGGCTCCAGTCCTCCCCAGCCTCCCCTGACCCTCATTCATGGCCCTAGCCCTGGTCCTCCCATCTCGAATCAACTTCCTCCCTGGGTCTCCTCCTCTGCCTCCAGCCTGTCTCCCTTCTCGTCCCTCTCCTAAGGGCAGCAAAGCGCAGGTGTGACCAGGTTGCTCCTTCCATGGATCCCTAATTGCTCTTAGGGAAAAGCTCAGATTCCCTGTCTAGCAGGCAGGACCCTTCCTGACCTAACCAGAGAGGCGAAGTCATCTTTGAGAGAGTTCTGAGGCTGAGAAAGAGCTCACTAAGGGATGGGGGCACAGGGGGCATTACAGGGACAGGGAAATGTGGTTTCAAAGGTGGGGAAGATGTGATGGAACCTGGGGTGGGAAAAGTCAGAAAGCAGATATGCAGGAGGCTGGGGGGAGTGTCCAGGGTAAATCAGGCACACCTAGTGTGTGTCAGGCTCTGTTCTCATGCTGGGGATGCAGCAGTGACTGAAACAAAGATCCTTGCCCTCAGGAGCTGGCATCTAGCAGAGGATCCCTGCCCTCAGGAGCTGGCATCTAGCAGAGGGAAGTAGCAATCAGCCACAAGCAAAAGAAGGAAATCTTATAGTGTGTTAGAAGGTGAGGAGTGTTGTGGAGAAAGAAAAGGTGGAGAGAAGGGAGGGTTATCTGGGGACGGGTTGAGATGTTGGGACAGGGTGGTGAGGGCAGGCTTCATTGAGAAGGTGGCATCTGAGCACACACTTAAGGGAGGGGAGGGATGTATTCCTGCAGTTCTCTGGGTAACAGTGTACCAGGGAGAGGGAACAGCCAGTGCAAAGGCTGTAGGGTGGGACCATGCCTGGCTTGTCGGAGGAAAGCAAGGGGGCTTGTGGGGCTGGAGCAGAGGGAGGAAGCTTGTGGGGTTGAGCTGTCTGGTCAAGAGAATGTCGGGGGAGAGGGAAGTACAGGTGACTCTCTCGAAGATGACTTCACCTCTCTGGTTAGGTCGGGAAGGGTCCTGGCTGCCAGACAGGGAATCTGAGCTTTTCCCTAAGAGCAATTAGGGATCTACGGAAGGGATTTGAGCTGAAGAGCAACCTGGTCACACTTTTGCTTTGCTGCCCTTAGGACAGGGAGGACTGTGAGAACTCAGGGAGATGGGAAGCAACTAGAGTGCTTTTGGTAAGAGGAAGGATGTGAGCTGGCTTCTATTGTAAAAAGATCACTCTGTGTGTGTGTGTGTGTGTGTGTGTGTGTGTGTGTGTGTGTGTGTGTGTAGGGAGTGGGGCAGGGGGGTGCGGCTGCAGGGAGACCCCTCAGGGGACTGCTGCACTCACTAGCCAAGACACGATGGTGGTTCGAATCAGGGTGGATGCTGTGGGGGTGGTTGGGAGGGCTTGGATTCTGGATCTATTTTGAAGGCAGAACCAACTGGATTTCTTGATGGATTGGACGTGGGTTGTTTCAAAAAGGGAGGAGCCGAGATCATCGCCTCCAAGGCTTTGACCTGAGCCGTGGAAGGCTAGGATTGCCGTTGGCTGAAATGGGGTTTGTGTTGGAGCAGCGTCCTTTCTCAATCAGTTTTTCACTATCACCCACCCCCAGGAGCCTTTTAAGACGTTTTTCTCTAATCATTTCCCCCCACAACAGAATTTTTTATTTTGATGGAGTCTCACTCTGTATCCCAGGCTGGACTGCAGTGGCGCGATATGGGCTATGGGCTCACTGCAACCTCTGCCTCCTGGTTTCAAGCAATTCTTCTGCCTCAGCCTCTCGAATAGCTGGGATTACAGGCACGCAACACCATGCCTGGCTAATTTTTGTATTTTAGTAGAGACAGGGTTTCATCATGTTGCCCAGGCTGGTTTTGAACTCCTGATTTCAGGTGATCCACCCACCTCGGCCTCCCAAAGTGCTGGGATTACAGGCGTGAGCCACTGCGTCTAGCCCACAATGGAATTTTAACAGCACAGCTAAATGTATACATGTCCATGTACTCTGGCCCTTTGGAGAATTACAAACCATTGTAATATCAATATTTTTCTGTCCCCCCCAAGAACCAACTTTTTTTGTTGTTGTTTTTGAGATGGAGTTTCACACTGCTGCCAGGCAGTGGCGTGATCTCGGCTCACTGCAACCTCTGCCTCCCGGGTTCAAGCGATTCTCCTGCCTCAGCCTCCTGAGAAGCTGAGATCACAGGCATGCACCACCATGCCCAGCTAATTTTTGTAGTAGAGACAGGGTTTTGGCCGGGCGTGGTGGCTCACGCCTATAATCCCAGCACTCTGAGACAGGGTTTCACAACATTGGCCAGGATGGTCTCAATCTCTTGACATTGCGATCCACCCTCCTCAGCCTCCCAAAGTGCTGAGATCACAGGCATGAGTCACCATGCCTGGCAAGAACCAATTTTTGCCATGGAGAAGGCATGTGTGGCATCCTCATGGAGAAGGCATGTGTGGCATCCCCATGGAGAAGGCATGGTTGTGTGAGGGACAGCAGGCGCTCAGCTTTGCACACGTTGGACCTGAGCTAGCTAGAGCAGGGAGGGGATGCTGAGTAGACAGTGGCACACTGGAGGTCCCGGCTAGAGGAACGGCTGTGAAAGTCGCCGGTGTAGCTACGCTGTTGCCGTGAGACTGGGTGAGCTCACCTGAAGAAAGAGGAATGAGAGCGGGACCAAAGTCTGGGCTCGGGGCACCCCATGTTGGGCTGTCTGGGAGAAGAGAAAAAAACAGCAAAGGAGATGGAGAGGGAAAGGTGAGCGAGGTAACAGAAAACCAGGTGAATACAGCAGGTGACCCAGAAGCCCAGTGGAAATAGAGTTTTGGGGAAGAGGGAGGGCTATACTGCCAAATGCCATGGGGTTGGGGGCAGGTGGCAGAAAGACTGAGAACCGACGGCTGAGGTTAGCCATAGGGAGGCCACTGGAGATCCTGATAGGAGCATTGTATTTATTTATTTTCGAGATGACGTCTCACTCTGTCGCCCACACTGGAGTGCAGCGGTATGGTCCTAGCTCCCTGAAGCCTTAATGTCCTGGGCTTGAGTGATCCTCCCACCTCCCGCCTCAGCCTCCTGAGTAGCCAGGATTACAGATGTGCGCCACCATGCCTGGCTAATTTTTATTGTTTTTTCTTTTTGAGACGGAGTCTTGCCCTGTCACCCAGGCTGGAGTTAAATGGTGCAATCTTGGGTCACTGCAACCTCTGCCTCCCAGGTTCAAGTGATTCTCCTGCCTCAGTCTCCCGAGTCACTGGGATTACAGGCACCTGCCACCATGCCTGGCTAATTTTGTTTGTACTTTTGTAGAGATGGGGTTTCACCATGTTGGCCAGGCTGGTCTTGAACTCCTGACCTCAGGTGATCCACCCATCTTGGCCTCCCAAAGTGCTGGGATTACAGGTGTCAGCCACTGCGCCGGGCCTGGCTGGCTAATTTTTACAACTTTTTTTTGCAGAGACAGGGTCTCGCCATGTTCCCTAGGCTGGTGTTAGACTCCAGGCTTCCAATCCTCTTGCCTCGGCCTCCCAAAGCGTTGGGCTTACAGGTATCAGCCAGCATGCCTGGCCCATAGGAGTATTTTTGAGAGTGGTGGGGATGAAAGCCAGATTGGAGTGGGTTTGAGAGAAAACAGGCGAAAAACCAATGATAGTGAATAGAGACGACTCTGAGAGGAGTTTTGTTGCAGAGGGGAGCAAGGAACTGGGTGGTAGCCACAGGGGAAGCAGGATCAAGAGCAGGTTTGTTTAAGATGGGAGGAAAAACGACCACTGATGGGAATGGTCTGGTGAAGAGGGAGGGGATGACTTGCCGATCACAGGGACTGGGCTCCGGTGCCCGCCTGGGGTGGTGGGCGAGGGCAGGCATGGGCAGTCTTCTCTCCTAGGACTCGGGGAGGCAGAGTGTGTGGGTGCAGAGGCTGGGGGGGGGAGCGGATGTGCCCGTGCAAATCTGGAAGTACTTCTGAGAGATGGGATTGTCTTCAGGGAGTGGGAAACAAGGTCAACAGCCGACAGTGAGGACAGGGGAAGGCGGGCTGGGGTTTGAGGAGAGGAGATCGTGAGAAAACATGAGTCGCCCACGAGCAGGGGAGGGTGAACAGACTCAGTGGTGAGTGTGGAGAAGCTGCCGAGCCGCGCCTTCCTGCCCCACGCGGGCCGCGTCAGCTGCCCACCTCCGAGCTCCCAGGACTCTCTGACCCTACTGAGGTTTAAGCCCTTACTGCTCCAGGAAAGGGTTACCAGCAAGCCCCGTGCTGTCAGGCAGCCAGCATTTGAGTTCTCCTCCAGTGCTCACTCATTGTGTAACCTGGGCAAGGTTTTTGTTTGTTTTTTCCTTTAATTATCTGCATGCCTCAGTCTTCTCATCTGTAAAGTGGGGGCAGAGGTATACAGAAGCGCTCTGTGTTACTGCTATTCTCCACTCTGTTGTTGCTATTTTGTACTAGGAGGGCTCAGTAAATGAAGAGTGAAGGGTGAGTGAGGGGAGGGGAGTTTGCTCTGGGCCTCCACATGCCAAGGAGCGGGGAGAGGAGGGCAGGTGTGACAGCTCTGCACCCCCCACAAAGACGACTCCGACTCTCTAACCCCAGTGTTCAGCTCCCATCCCGTGAACTGGAATCCCTGAAAGAGCTCTCAGTTGGGCAGCCACCAACTGAGAACAGACCCCCCAGTGCAGCCCAGGAGAGTCCCTAGTGTAGCCCAAGGCCAGGTCCACACTGGCCACTCCCTCCCTCCGCAGAGCCCACGAGTGTAGGGAGGAAGACAAGGGATGGGTTGGCCCTCTTCCCCATCCCCACCCTCAGGATGTCCTCTCCAGCCTGGCCCTTCCTGTTTTTCCTCCCTGGCCCCTGGAGGCCATTTCCTCCAAGGGGTCAGGGAAGAGTGTTGCTTTGCTTTCTCTGGAGCCCAGAGCTTTCTGGAGCCATGAACCTCCAAATCTGGGCCTTTGAAACCTCTGGCAAACAGACTGGCTGTCTAGCCCCTCCCCAGAGGCCCTGATGCCAGGAGTAGGGGGTGGCTTTGCTGGGGGTGTGGTCAGTGTGTGTGTGTGTGTGTGTGTGTGTGTGTATGTGTGTGTGTGTGTGTGTGTGTGTGTGTAGGGGACAAGAGGATTCCTGGGGACAAATGTGGCTTGGCTGGCAATGAACCACGGCAAGACCACAGGTTGGGAGCCCTGGGAGGTGGGTCCCCATCCTGCAGGGGACCGGCTCTGTCATGCCCAACCGAGGCCTCTCGTTCCCAGGACCTCACCCTCCACTCCACAACCTGAAGATAGCAATAAAGCCTCCCTCACAATAAAAAGCTACAAGGAGCGGGAGCGAATGGGCAGAGCGGGCACTGGAGACTGTCAGGAGAGCTTCCAGGTTCCTCTCCATTCCCCATGCCTGCTGGGGAGGAAACCACTAAGTGCCAGGTAATGTGAGGCTGGGGTGGGGGTGGGGGCAGATGAAGTGCTCAGCAAGGTGCCAGCCCTGCCCTTCATCCCCTTAATGAGCAGCAGCCTCCACCAGCAGCTTCGTTCTCAGGCCCCAGCAAAGACTGGTGCCTGCACTGACACCTGACTGCCCTGATCTCTCCTGCGTCTTGCAAGCCGACAGCCTAATAGAGCACAGGCTCCCAGGAGCCTGGCACAGCCTGGCCACTGCCCCGTCCCCACCCCTTTTCTCATCTGGAATGCCCAGCCTGTCCCCTAGCCCTTCCCTCTGGGCATCCCAGAGGAGAAAATTTAACGCCGTCACATAGGGCCATGGCACAGGGTCCAGGAGCAGTGCTCAAACTGAGGACTTCAGTCATCACTTATCGATGCCCTCCTTGTGCTGTGGGGGACACCAACAGAAAGGGGAGGGGACTTGTCTAAGGCTGCACAGCCATTCTTTCTAGCATGGCTGGTGGCCTCCCTCTGCAACAGCCAGACTCTGGCTTCTCTTCAGGGGCCATTGAAATAAAAGAGGTCATCCCCTTTCTGTCCCTGCCTCTGATGTCAAGCCAGAGGTAGCATAGTACAGGAAGATAATGACTGTTCTATTTTGTTGAGGGCCTACTTTGTGCTGGGCAGTGTTCTAGATGCTAGGAAGACGGTCGTGAATGAGACAGTCTGTCCCTGTGGAGCTCATGTTGTCGCATTAATTTTTTTTTTTTTTTTGAGATGGAGTCTTGCTGTGTCACCAGGCTGGAGTGCAGTGGTGTGATCTCAGCTCACTGCAACCTCCACCTCCTGGGTTCAAGCAATTCTCCTGCCTCAGCCTCCTGAGTGAGTAGCTGAGAGAACAGGCGTGCGCCACCACGCCCAGCTAATTTTTGTATTTTTAGTAGAGATGGAGTTTCACCATATTGACCAGGATGGTCTCAATCTCCTGACCTCGTGATCCGCCCGCCTCAGCCTCCCAAAGTGCTGGGATTACAGGCGTGAGCTGCTGCACCTGGCCTGCATTACATTCTCATAAGACTTATCTGGTAAGTGCTGCCATCTCCAGTTTACAGGTGGAGAAACTGAGGCTCAGAGAACTTAAATAACTAAGGAGTAAAGTGAGGTCCCACAGCCAGTGAGCGGCAGAGCAGGGATTTGCACCCAGGTGGGTCAGAGCCATCCATAGCCTGGCCTCCTAACCACTGTGATACAGCAGAAAGAGCCCCGGTCTGGGAGTCTGAGACGTCCATGTGTCACTCACCGGGGCTGTGGCTTTGGCGTAGCCATTCTCTCCCTGGCCTTCCGTTGCCTGAGTTCTTTCATGAGTAGGTGATCCAGGAGGTTCCTTCCAGCATTTCTGCAATTCTGGAACATTGAAAGACCTGGGAATCTGGCTCCCCAGAAGATCCAGGCAAGAATTTCTCTTCTCCCTGTCATTGCATCCAAGTTGGTGGGACAGGAGCCCAGCATGTAGGGGAGGAATACAAGCTGTGGTCAGGCTTGGACCCCGACCTCCGTGGCAGCCTGGCCTGGCGTTGTCACAGTCCTCTAAGTTATCTTGCATTCCCTTCCCACCACGAGGACTGGATACAGAAGGCCCAAGTTCTGGTCCTGCCTCTGCCTCCTCTAACTTGCTGTGTGATCGGGGAAGTCTTGGCCCCTCTCTGGACCTCAGTTTGCACATGTGCTGGATAAGACCATTCCTGATGTCCCCCTGGCTCTCTTATCTAATCCCATAAGCTCTTTGAGCCTTTTGTCAGGGCCCAGCCCTTTCTGAGCATTGAATTTGGCCTCAAGTGTCTGGTGGTCAGGTACTCCACTCCCACCCTTCACCTCTGCCTCCGTATAAACCAGGAAGGAAAGAATGACCTGCCTTGAGCCGGTCCTGGGGTTCCCCTCCCACCCTCTGCACCCTGGTCCCCCTCGCTTAGTCTCTGAGTCCTCAGCCCCACCGTGAAGGCTGTTTTCTCTGCCCCCTCCCCTCTAACCAACAGGGTGGAGGTGGGAGTCGGGGGAGAAGACGCAGGGGAGCAGCCGGAGGATCACGACAGGTAGGGCTGGGAGTTGGCAAGGGCTCTGCAGAGACCACGCTCCCCTGGAAAGGCATTTCTCATCGTGGGCCTGCCTGCCAGGTAGTGGGAGGACCATTTCTTTCTTTTCTTTTTTTATCATCGTCCAACGTGGCTGGGAGTGAGGGGGCTGAGGGAGAAAGACGCCTGAGATGGGAGAGGAGCCAGGGGTCTGCGGCCGGCCTGGGCTCAGGTTGGTGGGCACTAGCATTCAGGGTCTCCTCACCCCACTCCCCCCTACAGACCCAGACCCAATCTGGGCTGCACCCCTAGCTGGGCAGGGGAAGGGCTGGCGCTTCTCTTCTCTCCTCTAGGTCTCTAGTAATAAAGACATGGGGGCATAAGTGCCCCACCCAGTTGGACAGATGAGGCAACTGAGGCTCAGAGTGGAGAAGTGACTGGCAGGTTAGGGGCATTTGGTAAGTGACCAGCCACCTGGGAGTTCTCGGACCTCTCTGGCAGGGATAGGGATCTGGGAATCCTACGTGGTGTGAGAGAACTATCTCCCCTTCTTTCTTAGTGTGGTGGGGAAAAGCCAGTCCACGGGAGAAGCAAAGAGACCAGCCTGACTCCTGAGAGTTCCCAGAACCCATGTGCTGTCTCTAGACTCCAGAACTCTGCCTGGGCTGCTCGATCTCTCTGAAACTGCTTCCCCTACCTGGCTAACACCTACTCATTCTTCAAGTCTCAGTTTAGAGGTTGCCTCTTCCAGGAAGCCTGCCCTAATGTCCCCAGGGTTAGGTAGCCCTACTGTGTGCTCCTGCTGCTCCCAGGACCTCCCCCATTAGGCACTAATCACGTGCTTTGTCATTGTATTTCTCCTCCTTGGACAGGGAGCTCTTTGAGGATAAGGCTGTGTCTTATTAGCCTCTAATATCTATCCCCAGACCCAGCGTGGAGTTGAGTGCAAAGCTGGCCCAAAGAGCCGTTTGTTGAATGGGTGAGTGACTGAATGGGCATCTATAAAGATCAACTATGTGCCAGGCCTGTGCAGGGGCGTCCAATGTAAAGGAGTCCCCATCCTCATGGAGCACCCACCTGCGCAATGGCCCAGGACGGTGTCTGGACAGAGCCTGGACAAGGCGAGATGAGAGCTCAGAGAAGGGAAGGATAGCTTTGGGGTAGGGATCCTGGGAAGCTCTGGGAAGAGGTCCAAGAGGCCTGGAATGACAAATTGTTTGGGGCAGGTTAGGGCTGAGTGCTGGTTTAGTGACCCCGGAAGAGGCTGCCTTGTCCAGAGCCCAGGACTGTGCCTAGGAACTGACCAGTGAGGAGGCTGGCTAAACAGAGAAGCTGAGTCACGTTCTGGAGAGCCAGGTGAAACCAGAAAGGGCAAGCATCATGCTCAAGGCCACACAGCTGGGCCACAGCTCCCAGCCAGGGCCCTGTGCCGCCCATGCCCCGCTCCTGCCCCCTGGCAGCGCCCCCGGCTTTGAATGAACAAGCTGCAGCAGACCCTGGAGATGCACACAAACCAGAGGGAGGTGACAACAAGAGCTTATCAAATGGCTTGTAGGAGGCAGCCACAGATTCCAGCGGCCACGTGCTGTGGGTCTAATGTTCACCTAGCAGAGTGAGAGCCCGGAAAGTCAGTGGCCGCGCTCTGACCCTGCCGTGGCTGAGGCTGTCGAAGCCACGGAAAGTGAGTCACTCAGCAGACACCAAGCTCTGCGCTGGGGCTGGTGTGGGTGGGGTGTGGGGCTGGAAGAAGTCTGAGTTTTCAGACGCCAGACCATCCTGTCGGCCCCAGCTGGCTGCTCCTGGGGGAGGAAAGAAAGCAACATTTTTGGTCTTGGAAAGGCCAAAAGCCCGGAGTCAGAGCTGCTCATCTACAGATGGGGAGGGGAGGAGGCGCAGTCCTGGGGAACCCACCGCTGAGTGACTTCAAAGTTCGGCTTTTCAAACAAGCCTCTGCTAGTTCTCTGAGTGCCGTGGGATTCCCTCCTCAGAGGGGCAGGAGGGGAAGGGTCTTGCCCTCATCCAGCCCAACTACCCACCACGGAAATGAGGCCCCACCTGGACCACACGGGGAGGGGCTGAGCTCAGGGCTTTACTGAAGGTCAAAGCCTCTCCTTTCCGAAGGCCAAAGAGGCAGCCTCACACACAGGGCTGGGGAGTCTGCCTCTGCCCCGTCCCCCTGTGCGACCTCAGGCAACTCCTCAGCCCTCTCTGAGCCTCAATTTCCCCATCTGTTAAGTGGCTGGAAAAGTCTCCAAGCTCTTGTTCTTGTCCAGAATCTTGCAAATGGTGCACGAGGCAGCTGCCCACACCCTCCCTGGCCCTGCTCTGCTTTTCTGTCCTGCACGGCGTAGGGTCTTTGGTGCGTTCCCGGCAGTATCTACAGCCCTGGAGCACGGCCGGTTGCATAGTAGGTGCTCAGTAAATACTGGTGGTTTTCAAACTCGCAGAAGCCACCCCACCTCCACGCTGCAGGTCCCTTCCTCTCGGAAGGCTTTCTGATTCATCCCCCCTCGTCCTCCAGGTTCTATGTTGTCCCCTCCCAGGCTGGGCTGCATTACAGACTCCTGTGCACGTGTTGGTATGCAAATCTGGAAGCCTCCCCCCTGTTTCTATTCCACCTTCTCCTTTCCATCGTGGGTGCGTGGGAGCCATGTCTGCTTTTAGATCCCCCTGGCGCGGCTAGGATGACTGCCAGGGCTTTGGTGGTACAGCCAGTGCTCCATAGAGCTGTTTACAGCCTGCCAATGATTCACCCACAACAACTGAGAGAAGGCTGCGCCCAGGCAGGGCCCAGGCCCAGGGGAAGCAAGGGAGACCATGGCTTCAAAGCCCACTGGGATCTGGAAACAGGGACCTGAAAGACCCCTCAGAAGAGCTTTGGCCTAGGAGAGCAGGGATTGGGATTTGGGGGTCCAAGCTAGGCCAGGATTGAGATAATCTGTTCTGGATCAAGCCCACCGATTCATTCTTGTCCAAGCCCTTCTCAGCATCTCACTCTGGGATCTGGGGGCTCTGCAATGAACCAACCCGGGTCTCGGGCTTCAGAAACTTGCAGGGTGATGGAGAAGGTGACTGGCATCATGAGCCACAATGGAGACAGCCACGTGTGACACGCAGGTGCAGCCAAGGTTGTCATTCATTCAGTGGGCTGGGGCTTCATCGAGGAAGGGCTGTCCTGGCAGAAGGAACAGCATGTATCAGGAGACAGAGGCCACGCCCAGCAGTGAGTGGTTGGATATGGGGCCTGCTCTCCTGTTCTACATGGCTCTGGCTACACCTCCCCTCTGGGGGTCTCTGTTTTCTCATCTGTAAAAGTGGAGGTAGTGGCCAGATGCAGTGACTCACCCCTGTAATCCCAGCACTTTGGGAGGCCGAGGTGGGTAGATCACCTGAGGTCAGGAGTTTGAGACCAGCCTGGCCAACATGGTGAAATCCTGTCTCTACTAAAAATACAAAAATTAGCTAGGTGTGGTGGTGCATGCCTGTAATCCCAGCTACTTGAGGGGGCTGAGGCAGGAGAATCATTTGAAGCCGGGAGGCAGAGCTTGCAGTGAGTTGAGATCGTGTCACTGCACTCCAGCCTGGGCAACAGAGCGAGACTCCATCTCAAAAAAAAAAAAAAAGAAATGGAGGTGGTGTTGCTTGGGTAGGGGGTTAGAGTTTGTCCTAAAAGTTTCCCATGGGCCTTTCCAGCTCTGACAGGGGGTTCTGTGGGAGCGAGAGAAGGCGAGTTGCTGATAGGGCAGGGATCTGGGTGACAGTGAAGTCCTGGTGGCTGGGCAGGGAGGACAAACAGAGCTGTCTGTTTAGGCAAGGAGGGGAGCTGGGAGGAGGACACTGCCAGCCAATTGAACTGTCTCTCCGGCCCAGTGTTTGCTGATGGAATAAGGGAGTTGGGTGTGTCAACAGTGGGGAACGAGGTGGCCCTGCATTACACACATACGGGCTGTCCCTGGAGCAGGCCAGCGAGAGGGTCAGGTAGGGCCCTGGCTGGTGGGAGCCTATGGACTCCAGTCCACTTGCCCACTGGGTGCTCAGATGGCTCAGCCCAAGCTGGGTCTCCAGGCCTCTTCCTCCATATCTTTGGTTTGGCTTGAGGAAAGGGGCAGGGGCGTGACCCATCCCACTCTGGGAGGGGAGAGTCCCCCACCTGCTCCTGACCTCTCCAGGCTTGCTCCCCTGAGGACATCCCACTGCATGAGTTCTAGTCTTGATTCTGCCACCAACCTGATGAGTGTCCCTGGGAGTCCCTTCCCCCTCTCAACTTCAATTTCACTCTCTGAAAATGAAAGACTAGGAGAGAGGTTTATGAGCAATTTGCCAACGGGACCCCATCTTTGCTTCCGCCAGAGCAGTTCCGATTTAAGCAGTTTGCCTGATGAGTCCTTTAAGCCCTGAGCAATTGCTGAGTGTCTACTGCATGCCAGGTGGACACACAGTCACGTGGGGCAGCCAGGTTTTCCAGCCTCAGTGCGTTCCTTCTTTAGAAGGGGAGTCTTCTACCTCCCACTGTGCCCTGGGACTGCGTGTGGTTCTGCGGTTCTGTGAGGAGACCCAGAGTCACACGCACTGTGGTTCATACCCTGGAGCTGCCATTTGCTAGTGCTGTGACCTTCTGTAACCCCTTTGTGCCTCAGGTCTCTCATCTGGGAAATGGGCTGGTAGCGCTCACCTAGCTGGATTGCTGTGATCACCAGCACAATGCCTTCAAAGGGTTCCAGGCGGGCGCTCAGTAAGCCTTAGCTGCTCTCATGAGTACCAAGGATCCCCATGGTCCTCCCAGTTCTAGGAAGGGGCAGCCATGCAGAAGAAGTCTCAAAAGCCAGCAGGAGCAGAAGAGGGGATTGAGAACCCCCACACTCATAGGCAGCCTGGGGCTGGGTGGGGCAAAAGGTGCTGGGAGGCAGTGCCTCTGCCTCTGCTCCTTCCACTGCGCCCTGTCCACACCCCATAGAAGTCAGCAGTTCAACTGTCCTCTAATGCACCCCACACCCCAGCACACAACACACAGGAGCCCCAGGCTCAGATAGGAAAAAAAACGTCTGGCATTAGGTCTGGTTGGCTGGAGAAGCGGGGAGGGAGCCAGACAGTCCTTCCATCATGCAGATGGAGAGACTGAGGCTCAGGTGTTGGGGAAACAAGTCATTTAACATCCATCAGGACCCAAGCCTGCTGAGCCCCCAGCCTGGACCCCCACACCCCCTCTGGGGAGCAGAGTGAGACACAGAGCTCCCTAACACTAGGCCAGGTGTCCCTGAACTCCACCCCTGCTCTTCTAGGAGGCTCCCTGAGCACACCCTCTGCGGAGCCTGACTCCCCCAGGAGAAGCAGATGGTGTCAGAGTCTGCTGGGAACTGGCTGTCCTGGAGCCCAGCTGTTGCACAGATGTGAGGGGGGAGGGCGGAATGGGGATTACGAAGGCAGGAACCCTTGGCAGCTCATGCCTGAGTCACCCGTCAGCTCCGGGAGTGGTAATGAGCAGATTAGTGTTATTACAGCCGAATAGCTCAGAGCACACTTGCTCACCCGAGCAACCACCAGCAAAGGGCTGATTGTCCACGGCTGCCACGGCCAGCATGCCAGGTCCACCTCTCCCCTGCCCTCTCATTGACCGTGTTGCTGCCGAGGCAGCCTCTATGGCCTTCGCATGCCTCATTAGAGCTGCCGGGGCATGCCCACCAGCCCACCCGCTCCTCTTCCCAGGAGTAGCATGCGGGGGGACACAGGAATCTGACTTGGGGCCTCAATAAGTGGGCACCCTCATCCCTGACTAGGGAAACAGGTGTGGCAGGGATCCCCACCCACCTAGAATTGGGGCAAGGTGTGGCAGGGATCCAGCCTCCAGGGCCAGTCCTTATCTGTCTGGTCACCTACCAGGTGTCTAAAACCAGTGAGATCCCTCTGGGTCTGGGACAGGGACACTTCAGTCTCCTCCTCCCTCCCCACTGGGCCCCTGTGTTAGAGCAGGAAACAGAAACAATCTGTCCCAGCAGCCCAGGGCTGGGAGGCGGGGCCAGTGTCAGGGGAAGTAATGATACCAAGTACCAAATCGCAGAGGCTGATGGAGCGTCTGCTATGCCCTAACAGGCACTGAGTGCCGGACTGTGTCCATCCACTTTGTCTTCACAGCAGCCCCATGCGTGAACAGATTGAGCATCACAAACCCCCAAATGCTCCAAAATGCAAAACTTTTCGATTACTCACATGACTGATGCTAAAAGGAAATGCTCATTGGAGCATTTCGGATTTCAGATTTGGGTTGCTCAACAGAGGAATAATATAAATATTCCCCCAAAAAATCTGAAACCCAAACTTCTGGTCCCAAGTATTTATTTAATTGTTTCCTTTTTGTTAGTTAGTTAGTTACTTAGTTATTTAGTTAGTTTGTTTGTTTTTTGAGATGGAGTCTAGCTCTGTCCCAGGCTGGAGTGCAGTGGTGTGGTCTCGGCTCACTGCAACCTCCGCCTCCCAGGCTCAAGTGATTCTCCTGCCTCAGCTTCCCGAGTAGCTGGGATTACAGGTGCCCATCACCATGCCTAACTAATTTGTTGTATTTTTAGTAGAAACGGGGTTTCACCATGTTGGCCAGGCTGGTCTCAAACTCCTGACCGCAGGTGATCCTCCCACCTTGGCCTCCCAAAGTGCTGGAATTACAGGCGTGAGCCACCTTGCCCAGCCTGGCTGGCTTCCTTCCTTCCTTCTTTCTTCCTTCCTTATTTCCTTCCTTCCTCCTTCCTTCCTTCCCTCCTTTCTCTCTCCCTCTCTCTCTTTCCGGGTATTGCTCTGTCACCCAGGCTGGAGTGCAGTGGTGCAGTCATAACTCACTGCAGCCCAATCTTCTGGGCTCAACCGGTCCTCTTGTCCCAGCCTCCTGAGTTCCAGGACTACAGGTGTGCACCGCCACACCCAGTTAATTTTTCAATTTTGGTAGAGGCGGGCCCCCACCTCATCCTCTCCAAGTGTTGAGATGACAAGTGTGAGCCACGATGCCTGGCTCCAGGCATTTCCGCTAAGAGATGTTCAACCTATATTGTCGTCATTATGGTCACATCCTAGAAGGCAGGAACGCTTGGCAGCTCATGCCTGAGTCACCCGTGAGCTCCGGGACGGGTTAAATAACTGGTCCAAGGTCGCACCACTGTTAAGCAGTGGGGCTCCAATCCAACCATCCTGACTCCAGAAGCCTCTTTGAACGACCACCTTCTGCACCTGCCCTGGGGCTTCTTCACCTGAGCCAGTGCCTTGCTGCCGCCCTGCTCATCGCCTTCTGGGAAGACACCTCTCATCATGCCAGTCCTCCAGCCAGAAGCGTCTGGTGCTGCCCCAGGCCTCCCTGAATAAGCATCCCTCTCAGCGTTAAACTGCATCTTTCCTGACCTTCCAACCACCCTCCATGCTCCATGGTGGCACTCCACATTTTCGAGCCTCTCACTCTCACGCTTCAGTTTCACACTTCCCTTCTGAACGGCCCCACCTCTGTGCTTTCGCTGAAGTTGTGCACACGTCTCGGAGTGCTCTTTCCCCTGTGTCTGCCTGAGCTGACCCATCACATGCTAGCACCTACGAAGGCACAGGGGAAGGGACAGTGGTATGTGTGTTGGTGTGAGGGAGGTCGGTGAAGAGATTTGGGGCATTGAGGTCAGTTATGTGGCTTCAGGGCAAGTCACCATCTCCCTGAGCCCCAGTTTCTGCAAAATGAAGATATTCATCCCAGCTTCTCATGAGGTTTATAGTGGTAATCTGTGAGGTTCTGGCACACGATGAATCCATAACTTCCTGTTGTGACAAGTTCCCCACCTGTGAAGTCAAGTGAAGACCCCCTGGTGTTGGCAATGCAGGAAAACCTGTCCCCTGAGCCCCTTGTCCCTAGAGAGAAACCTACCTTCAGTGCCTCTCTGAACAACAAGGCCAGGGAGGGGTTGCTGTACACCTGCTGGTCCGTAGTGACCAGTCCTGGCAAAGGACCCTTATCCCACCTCCAGGAGCCCAGCACCAACCATCCCCAGCTCCGGGAGGGGGTGGACGGCACTCTCCCTCCTCCACATTGCTGCTACCTCAGAGAGTCAGAATCCAGGGAGACGGTCTCCTGGCAGCGGAGCTCCTGCTGGCCCCCATGGGTGTCTGTGACACTGCCACGCCCACGGGGGGCTGCAGGCACCCCAGCATCAGGACTGACTAGATCCTGGGAGTGGGAAGGGGACTCCAGCCAGAGACGCTGGAGACAGGGCCAGCCTGAGTGCCTGCTCTCCCAGGGGCAGCTGCCAGCACGGTGCACCCCTCAAGGAATGTGGCAGGTGATGTCCACTGAGGTCCTGGCTGCCCCAGGCTCCTGTGCCATCGAGAGGGAAAGCACCTGGCACAGGCATATAGTAGGTGCTCAGTGATGGGGAGAATCTTCCCCTGGTGGAATTCTGAACACTTTGGGTATCAGCAGAAGTCAGAATTCCAGGGGAGCAGGCAGGCATTTGACAACAGCTGTTGGGAGGATATAGCATGTTCAACCTCCCCACCAGGAATGGCAGTGGTGACCTCAACCCCAGGACCCTTCCCTGCCCTTCACAGCCACCCACTCCCACCTCTCTGGGTTTTGTGTGTGTGTGTGTGTGTGTGTGTGTGTGTGTGTGTGTGTTTTTTGAGATGGAGTTTTGCTCTTGTTGCCCAGGCTGGAGTACAATGGCGCGATCTCAGCTCACCGCAACCTCCGCCTCCCAGTTCAAGCGATTCTCTTGCCTCAACCTTCCGAGTAGCTGGGATTACAGGCATGTGCCATAATGCCGGGCTAATTTTGTATTTTTAGTAGAGACAAGGTTTCTCCATGTTGGTCAGGCTGGTCTCAAACTCCTGACCTCAAGTGATCTGTCTGCCTTGGCCTCCCAAAGTGCTGGGATTACAGGCGTGAGCCACCACGCCCGGCCACATCTCTCTGCCAGCCTCAGTTGGATGTGCAGCAGAATGTGATGAGGACTTACCTGTCCAAGGCCATGGTTAGGCAGGTGCTAACGCAGCCCCTCAGTCTCCCCCTTCCCTTGCTTTTGGGGTGGGCTTGGGGCCCCTGGGGGTCCTAAATCACTGCAGACACCAGGACCCAGCTTCTGAGTATTCCTCGATGCCATTTCCACCCCTAGAAACTTGACATGGAGCCAAAAGACAGTCTGAAGCTCAGTCTGGACCAGAAGAGGCTGATCATAAAATGAATATATTTTTTATGTGTACAGAAATAAGAATTTATTTTTGAAGACATGATTTTATATTTTGAATGGCTGATACACTCACATGATTCGAAATTCAAAATTCCAAAATGACATACAGTGAAAAGTCGCTCCTCCTTTGGTAGGGAACCTTGTTGCCAGTTCTTGTGAGTTCTTCCAGAGGTCTTCTGTGTATAAACCGTCACCCTCATAGGGATTCTCATGTGTCATCCCTTTAAAATGCACAGACATCCTGCTCCGGACCTGGCTTTCTTCCCTTAAAAACACATCTTGATTACTGTTCTATGTCACTTGCAAAACAGGTTCCTCATTCTTATTTTGTGGCCGCAGATGACTTCACTCTATGGAGGGACTGCACATTATTTAACTGATCCCTTATTATTATTATTATTAATTTTTTTTTTAGACAAAGTTTTGATCTTGTTGTTCAGGCCAGAGTGCAATGGCATGATCTCAGCTCACCAAAACCTCCGCCTCCCGGGTTCAAGAGATTCTCCTGCCTCAGCCTCCTGAGTAGCTGGGATTGCAGGCATGCACCACCACTCCCAGCTAGTTTTTTCTTGTGTGTATTTTTAATAGAGATGGGGTTTCTCCATATTGGTCAGGCTGGTCTTGAACATCCGACCTCAGGTGATCCGCCCACCACGGCCTCCCAAAGTGCTAGGATTACAGGTGTGAGCCACCGCCCCCGGCCTATTATTATTCTTTTTGAAATGGAGCTCCCTTTGTCACCCAGGCTGGAGTGCAATGGCACAACCTCAGCTCACTGGTTCAAGTGATTCTCCTGCCTCAGCCTCCTGAGTAACTGGGATTACAGGCACACGCTGCCACGCCTGGCTGATTTTTGTATTTTTAGTAGCGATGGGGTTTCACCATATTAGCCATGCTGGTCTTGAAGTCCTGACCTCATGATCCACCCACCTCATTATCCACCCCACCTTGCATTTTCAGTAGCGATGGGGTTTCACCATGTTGACCAGGCTGGTCTTGAACTCCTGACCTCATGATCCACCCACCTCATGATTCACCCCACCTTATATTTTTAGTGGCGATGGGGTTTCACCATGTTGGCCAGGCTGGTCTTGAACTCCTGACCTCATGATCCACCCACCTCAGCCTCCCACAGTGCTGGGATTATAAGCATGAGCCACCGTGCCCGTCCCCCTTCCCTCCTCCAGGCCCCAAATGGCCTAGCAACAACTCTGAACTCTGATCCCTTGTTGATGCACATTTAGCTTGTTTCCAGTCTTTGGTAATTATAATAAACGTTGCAATAAATAACCTTGTACATATGCCACTTCAAATGTGTGCTAGTGGACCTGCAGGGAAATTCCCAGGAGTGGAAGGGCTGGGTTAGACGTGGCTATGCGCAGTTGTGAAGGAAGGAATGGAGAGCTCTGATGGCACTCCTTGGAGGTGACGCCAGGCTACACTTCCACCCGCCTTGTCTGCATCTGTCTGGTCCCCATAGCTTTGCCAGCACAGTGTTATCAAACTCTGTGAGCTTTGCCAATCTGATATTTGAATAATGGTATGTCAGTGTGGTTAGACATTTTAAAACAGCAATTATATTGGTGGCTGTTTACGGAGCAGGAGTGTGCCATGCCAAGCACGTTGACATATGACATGCTGCTCATTTCTCGTGGGGATCCACTGGAAGCAGACAGTAGTCGCTCCACTTTATACAGGAGGAAACTGAGGCCCAGAGAGGTTAGGCACATTCCTACAGTTCTTATAGCCCTGAAGAGCAATGTGGGGGTTCGAACCCAGGCTGTCTGACTTGAGCTCATGCTCCTTCCTCATTCCAGGCTGCCTTTCAGTGACAGGTTGCTGCCGACACCCTGGGCCAGGAGCCACCCCACTCTGCCCACCGAGGCTCTGGACCCTCCCAGGGCTATTGCTTCTCTGGAGTTGGGTGATGAATAGAGAGTCAGATCCCCATGGTCCTGCATGGGCCGGGGAGACCCTCACTGAGAAGGACCTCCAGAGCCCCAGCTCTGCTTTTCCAGGGTGTGGCTCCATGGGAGGTGGGCTCCAGTGGTCCTAAGCTCTGGGCAGATTGGCATCCGCAGAGGGCAAAGCTGACATCTCCCCTGGCACCCCCAAGTGTTCGTTTCTCAGCAGCAACTTCCGAAGGCTGTTCCCCCAGGTCTCTGTCCCTTTCCTGAGCCCTCCCTGGCCCTCCCCAGGCAAGCCACAGCCCCAGCAGCCTGTGTACATTTGGCCCTGGATCCCGGATCCCTCGGGCTTGGCCCCACTCCTCTCGGGACCCATGCCCCAGATCTTTTTGGCACAACCAACGGCTGGCTGGCAAGCCCGGAGATGGAGGAAGAGCGGCCCTGAGCCCTGAGTGCACCTCCCTGCATGGCAATGGGGAGGTCCCTCTGCCTCCCTGGCCTCATGGAATCCATGGCCTCCTGGATGCTGTGAGGCACCTCCCCACCATGCGGGGTCCACCAGGGCCGGCCTCATCCCAAGGAAGGCGGAGGCAACGCCCGCTACTTGAGGGGCTGTTCCCCGTGGCACCCCTCAGGCTGCAGCGGGAGGCGATGAGCTCCTCACGACCAAGGCCATTTTCCCCACTCCTTTCCCTCCCCCAGGCCCCAAATGACCTAGCAACAACTCTGAACTCTGATCCCGGTCCGCCCAGCACGGGTGGGGCAGGAGGTTCTGTCAACAGCGAGAGAAACTTGTTAACTGAATGTCAATAGGATTAAAGGCTCTGATGGTCCAGGAGAAAAGTGTGACATGACGCATCATGACGGATGCGTGGAAGGACTCCCGGGGGCGGGGTCACGTGTGTGTGTGTGTGTGTGTGTGTGTGTGTGTCGGGGGGGAAGGGAGGCAAATACATAGCAAAGATGAGACAAAGACAAGTGACAGAGTTGGAGAAAGAGAAAAGCCAGAGACAGAGGCTGGGAGCGAAGGAAGGCAGGAGAGACCAAGAAAGGAGAAAGTTCAGAAAGAAAGACAGAGAGACGGAATCCAAGATACAACCAGAGAGACAGGGCAAAAGCAACCAGAGAGACTGAGAGATAGAGATTGAGAGAGATTGAGAGAGAGAGACTGAGAGGAAGAGAGGTTGAGAGAGAGATAGACAGAGTGAGAGATTGAGAGAAAGAGATTGAGAGAGAGATTGAGAGAGACAGAGATTGAGAGAGAGAGACTGAGATAGAAAGAGAGGTTGTGAGAGAGATAGAGGGACTGAGAGAGAGGGATTGAGAGACAGGTTGAGAGAATGAGAGAAAGAGAGATTGAGAGAAAGAGAGAGATCAAGAGAGAGAGATTGAGAGAGAGGCTGAGGGAGAGAAGAAGAGAGAGGCTGAGGGAGACAGAGACTGAGAGCCGCAGGCCAGCGGGTAGGATGCGGCAGCGCAGAGCGGTGGGGGAGGGGACGAGCAAGTCTGTAAACGAGAGGAAAACGAAGACTGAGCACTGAAAAGCGTTCTGCCCTGGGAAGCCTTTTGAGGAAGCCGTGGACGGCGTCCCCAGGGACTCAGAATGGCAGCTTTGTCAGTAGGTCAAGGACGAGATGTATCAGTCACCCACGGCGTGTCGGGCTCTGCTGTGGCTGCCAGGGGCAGGCGGGAGCTGGGAGAGCAGAGAGAGAGGGAGGTCGACTCTGCCTTGGGGTTCCAGACGCACAGGGAACGCGGGAGGAGCCTTAGGTCCAGAGGCTGGGTGAGGCTGGCGAGGTGCTGGGACTCCCGGCCTCACACACACCACACGGTACCTACCACGGCACTGCACAACTGCACGGGACAGGCACACACACAGACCCACACAGAGAGGGGGAAGGGAGGCAAATACATGGCAGCAGAGAGAGACAGAGACAGGTGACAGAGATGGAGAAAGAGAAAAGCCAGAGACAGAGGCTAGAAGGAGAGAAGGGAAGGCAGGAGAGACCAAGAAAGGAGAAGTTTAGAAAGAAAGAAGGACCGGGAGAGACAGAATCAAAGGCATGTGACTCTCGGTGCCTGGCATGAGGTTTGGAGGGCATCGTTTCAGGTCTGCTAGGCTCAGCGTTTGCAGAACTGTGGCCAGGAGCAGTGGGTACTGAGTAAAGATCACAGTCAGCTCCCCCGAGGCATAGGAAATGATGGAGGAATGGCTTTGAGTTCCAGCCCTGCCATTCTTTGGGTGTGTGATCTTGTGCGGGGAGTCGGGCAGGGGGGGAGGCTTTCTTCTCTGAACCTCAGTTTCCTCTCCTGGAATAGCAGGATGATAGGAGCAGGGCTGTCAGGAGGTTTAAACGAAAGCCCTTGGTGGAGAGGAGAGCTCCATGGTTCTGCTGCTCCTTCTCCTCATCCCAAGTCTCTGGGAAGACCAGGAAAGTCATTGAATGAAACTGGCCTTAGAAAGAAGCTGGACCGCGCTCATTCAGCCAGAGCAGACCTGCCCAGTCCGGCCAAGGCCCTCCCCCATGCAAACCAGGGATCCACAGGGGTGGTGCTCACAGCAGTAGGGAGTCCCAGAGCAGCCCGTTCCAGCCAGGGCCCCGAACATCTGCTGTGCCCATGCTGCCCAGGCTGCTGACTGGCATACAAACAGGCGGGAGGCTGGCCAGCGGCCACTCCAGGAGTGTAAATTTCACATTTGCATCATGGATGTTCCCGGCCCCAAGGGCTGCTGACCTTTACGGCTGCTGCCTTGGTCCTTCCTCCCCTTCCAGCCCTCTGAGTGCAGCCAGGCTGGCTACTGGATGCTGGAGCCTTGAAGGGGAAGAGGGGGCAGGTGGTGGTGGCCGGGGTCTGTTGGGTACGGGGGACAAGGCGGTAGGCCCTGCAGAGCCCAGCTTGCCCTCCCCTCCCCACCCCAGGCAGGAGGAGCCCACTCTTCCCTGATTCAGCATCCGCTGCCCCCTCCCAGCCAGGACCCCTCTTCCCCCCACTGTGAGTCATCCTGATGCTCGCACACACATACGGGCAGCTTGAGCCCCAGATTAGCAGTGTCACCAAGACATCAGTCGCCCCCAGCTGCCTGTGACATCTCCCTGGGGATTTCCCCATCAGTGCTGAGTGGCAGCGGTGCTGAGCAGACTGTCAGCTTTTCTGGGCTCAGCCAGCAGGCCTGTACCTCTTAGGAGTGAAAACCCCTCCCTGGGCTACCCCCACCCTCAGCCAGAGGACTCTCATCAGGGGTGGCTTGGTCAGCCAGCTGGCTGGGCAGATTCCCTGAGATACATCTAAATTGAAATCCTTCGGCCGGGTGTGGTGGCTCATGCCTGTAATCCCAGCACTTTGGGAGGCTGAGCTGGGTGGATTACCTGAGGTTGGGAGTTCAAGACCAACCTGACCAACATGGAGAAATGCCATCTCTACTAAAAATACAAAATTAGCTAGGCATGGTGGCAGGTGCCTGTAATCCAAGCTACTTGGGAGGCTGAGGCAGGAGAATCACTTGAACCCAGGAGATGGAGGTTCCAGTGAGCCGAGATCACACCACCGCACTCCAGCCTGGGCAACAAGAGTGAAACTCTGTCTCAAAAAAAAAAAAAAAAAAAAATCCATCTACCTGCCTTCAGGAGAGCCGGCTCTGAGAACAGGCCCCAGGAACACAGCGATGGGGTGCCGAGCCCTGCCCCTGGGGCTCACAGTCAGAAGGATCTATTGATTTGTATTTGTTGTTCATGCCACAGATGTCTTGGGCCAGGTGCTGAGGATGCCTTGTGGATAGTTACAGGTTGAGTTATAGCCCCACAAAGGAAATGCTGAAGTCCTTACTCCCAGTACCACAGAATATGATCTTATTTGGAAATAGGGTAATTGCAGATGTAATGAAATTGAGGTGAGGTTCTGCTGAAGTGGGGTGGCCCTTAATCCAATATGACTGGTGTCCTTCCGAGAAGAAGGAGGGCAGCCCTTCGAAGGCACAGATGCACCAGGAGAAAGCCAAGTGGTGACAGAGGCCGAGACGGGAGCGATGCATCGTAAGTCGAGGATGCTGAGGCAGCTACCAGAGCCTAGGGAGAGGCAAGGGAGGGTTCTCCCCTGAAGGTTTTGGCAGGAGCACGGCCCTGCCGAGGCCTGATTTCAGACTTCTGACCCCCAGGACAGGGAGACAGTCAAGCTTTGCTGTTTTAAGGCACTCAATTTGTGGTATGTTGTGCCGGCAGCCCGTGAACGCTGATTTGTGAGTGACACCATTCTAGACCTGCCAGGGCTTACGAAGGGAGCCAAGGGGAGATGGAGATGTGCAAACAGGTTAACAAATGCATGTGGCCCGGCATGGTGGCTCACGCCTGTAATCCCAGCACTTTTGGGAGGCTGAAGCAGGCGGATTACCTGAGGTCAGGAGTTTGAGACCAGCCTGACCAACACGGTGAAACCCCGTCTCTTCTAAAACTATGAAAATTAGCTGGGGGGCTGGGTGTCGTGGCTCACGCCTGTAATGCCAGCACTTTGGGAGGCCGAGGTGGGCAGATCACCTGAGGTCAGAAGTTCAAGTCCAGCCTGGCCAACATGGTGAAATCCCGTCTCTACTAAAAATACAACAATTAGCCAGGTATGGTGGCAGGTGCCTGTAATTCCAGCTACTCCGGAGGCTGAGTCTGGAGAATCACTTGAACCTGGGAATCAGAGGTTGCAGTGAGCTGAGGTCGCACCATTGCACTCCAGCCTGGGCGACAAGAACGAAACTCCATCTCAAAAAGCAAACAAACAGAAATTAGCCATGTGTGGTGGCGTGTGCCTGTAATCACAGCTACTCAGGAGGCTGAGGCAGGAGAATCACTTGAACCCAGGAGGCAGAGCTTGCAGTGAGCCAAGATCACACCACTGCACTCCAGCCTGGGTGACAGAGTGAGACTCCATCTCAAAACAAGAACATCAAACAAACAAATGTGTATATGACATGAAGATGTGGTCTTCTGGTCGTGATAATTACATCATGAGGAGCTGGCGTTTAGAGAGCGTTTGCTGCTTGCCTGGTTCAGTCGCAAGTGTTTCTCTACAGAACTTCTTTAACCCCCACAGCAAATCTGCAACCTGGGTGCTCTGCTGGTGTCCATTTTACAGATAAGGAAACTGAAGGCCAGAAAGGTTGAATCCCTTCCCCGAGGTCACGCCCTGCTACATGGCAGGGGGGGACTGGAACCCAGGCAGTTTGATGCCAGATCCCACACACTTGGCTACTATTCTATGTTTCCGTGCAGGAAGCAAATAGGGAAAGAAAGAATGCAAGTGGGTGGGGGCCCCTCAACAGTCTCCTGTTCTGGAAGTCCAGGCCCCTTCATGTGGCCCACGGGGGGCTGCCCTGACTGGTCCTCACGCTGGCCTCCTAATGCAGGGAATCCTGACCATGAGAAGGGTCAGGGACTTGGAAGCAAGGCTGACATGAACTTGGACCCCCGACCCCCTCATCGCTTACTGGTGGTGTGACTTCTGACCTTTGACCCTTCACCTGTGGAATGTAACACCTCTCCACCTCCTGGCTGCTGGAGCGTTTCAGGAAGTGAGGAGTGAGAAGCAGCCAGCTTATAGCAGGAGCCACGGGGAAGGCCCCACCCTGTGCCTCTCTCTGCCCCTCTGTGGAAGCTGCCTCAGAGCTGCACTTGGCTCTGGCAAGTCCACATGCCTTGCGGTCCCCGTGCCTTTGCTCAGGCTGTGCCTCTGCGGAGGATGCCTTTCCCTCACTTCCTCATTTCCAGCATCCTTAGCTCTCCTTCCAGATGGAACTCGAAGCCTCCTCTGCTCTGACCACTCCCCTCCACCTGGGGGTAGAGGCTTCCCCAAGGATCTCCCAGGATGCCTTGCAGGGACATCTCCCAGGGAGCCTAGAGACCCACGCACAAGAGAAGCCCCACCTATTAGCTCACTGACGGGGGCTGGGACTGGGGCCTTATTTATCTGGTCTTGCCTCAGTTTACCCATCCTGTGCTGTGGTGCCTGGCATTCTCGCTGGGCCCCTGGCCCTACTGTCTTCTCTCGCTTGTCCATCTGCTTACCAGCTGGCCCCAACACCCCCTTCCTCATCTGCTGTCCTGCCACCCCCTGTTTGCCAAGTGTCAGCCTCAACAGGGGGTAGAAAGGGGCTGCTCCCGTCCCCAGCTGACAGGCAGATTATATTGCTGTCTCTCCCAGAAGAGTGGGTGACAAGGGTAATTACCCACCCGTCCGCTAGCCACCCAGAGGAGCTGGCTCTGCCCCGGGAAATGGTGGCAATAGGAGATGGCTTCCTTTGCCTCCTGTTCTGGCCAAGGCCTCCCTGCCTCCTGAAGGCTTCCGGGTGCTGGAGCTTTGGAGATGCCCAGCCTCCCAGTCCTCTAAAGGGGGCTTGTCAACCAAGCAGCCATATCACGCTGGGGTGCTGATATTCACCCGGGATGGCTGGCAAGATATTAACTATTAGGAAAAGTTACAGATTGTAATCGCAAACCTTTTGGAAGGCCGAAGGTTTTATTGAGGCAGGCTGAAGGCAGCTGCCCCATTAACATTAGCATAGGAAAGAGATGGTCCAAGGCCTTCCAAGTTCGAGTCTGCTTACCTCGCATTCCTTTGTCTCCACTCTACCTGTTCACTCGTGAATGTTGTGCTGGGTGGCCCTCTCGGGAAGATCAAAGGGGAATTACCTGTTAATAGTATTGACTCTGCCCCCTCCCCAACCTAAAGCTTTTATCCATTGTAAAACCATTCTCGTAACCATGTTAATTATCCACAAATGTGTTAACTTAGAACGTCTGTTGTACACTCTTAAGAGAATGAATGTGTGATGGACAGGGGGTCTGGATCAATTGGTTGCATTTCGCCCTCTGAGAGCAGCCAACGGCCATCCCTACCCCACTTGTGTCACTGAACCAGGTGTGAGAGTGCAGCCATTCATCCGTTGCGTCAGGGTCTGCAGGCCAGACTTCCGCAGGTGGTGGGCGACGTCGCACTGGGGCGCTGCAGGAAGAGTTCTGGCTGCAGCCTGCGGCCTGGGTTCCAGTCCTGCCCCCGCTCTGCTGTGTGACCCTGGGTAAGTCATTTCCCCTCTCTTGACCCTGGTGTCCTGGTGTATAAACGGGCCTGGCTGGGGGATGGCCAGCCCCAAGCCCCCTCCATTGTCATAAACGGGCCTGGCTGGGGGATGGCCAGCTCCAAGCCCCCTCCACTGTCTAGCACTGCAGACCCTTTTGGCTGCCCACCAAATTCCTTTTCCCTCTCTCCCTACTTGCTATCAGGTTCCAATTTTGTGCAGGGTTGCCACATTCCCCACCTCACTCTGCATAGACAGAAGTTGACTGTGTGGGGTTAAAGGAGTTTTCATTTTTAAAAATAACAAGCAGACTGGGCTCTTTTGGCCCCAACTTCCATTTTTCTTGCCAGGAATCTGGATGTGATGTCTGGAAGCGCGGCAGCCATTGTGGCACCATAAGGTTGAAAGTCAACATCTAAAGCTGTGGGAGCAGGAAGCTGGAAGACGTCATGAAGCTTGCACACTGGCTCTGGGCAACTTGCCCCCAGAGTCCTTGTTATGTGAGAAGAGAAAGCCCTGTAGGGTTTAAACCACAGTTTTTGTTTCCTTTGTCTTGGGACCAAACGTATTCCTCATAGACACTGATTAGAATCTGTCTGTGGGGTGGGCTTGGTGTGGTGGCTCACTCCTGTAATCCCAGCACTTTGGGATGCCAAGGCAGGTGAATCACTTGAGGTCAGGAGTTCAAGACCAGCTTGGCCAACATGATGAAACCCAGTCTCTACCAAAAATATAAAAATTAGCTGGGCATGGTGGTGAGTGCCTGTAATCCCAGCTACTCTGGAGGCTGAGGCAGGAGAATCACTTGAACCTGGGGGGGTGGAGGTTACAGTGAGCCAAGATTGTGCGACTCCACTCCATCCTGGGCACAACAGAGTGAGACTCTGTCTCAAAAATTTAAAAAAAAGTGCTATGCATAATGAGTACCAGCCACAAGGCAACACTCATGAGAATTCATCCACTGGGATGTGTGACCCACGGAAGGTTGGCACTTTCCTTCAGTCCCACTGGCAGAGCTCTGGCAGACCAGGGGAAGAGGCACCCTGGCCCTCACTCAGTGCTGCCCTGCCCTGCAATGACAGCCCTAAACACCCACTCCTGTGATTAGCACCACTCAGGCCCCGGGGGACCACTTCCCTTCTCTCGTTCTAGGCCCTGGATACAAAAGCTGGAATGTATGAAGGTTTATGGGTTGTGCAGCTGCTGACCTGAGAGACAGATTCTGCTTCGGAGGACAGGATAGCTTTGAGAGGCAGCAGTGCTTATGTGAGAGAAAAGCCTGAGATGAACTTGTTAAATCTTCACTCTCAGAGAGCTCCAATGCAGACGAGTCTTGCAGACCAAAGCCCTTTCTCAGAAGGGTCTACTGTCCATTTTTCTTCATGTACCAAC
The DNA here is from genome assembly GCF_030222135.1 of Aotus nancymaae. Lineage (NCBI taxonomy): Eukaryota > Metazoa > Chordata > Mammalia > Primates > Aotidae > Aotus > Aotus nancymaae. Next base: position 9,121,043 of record NW_026988473.1, on the reverse strand, counting down.
TCTTGGTTCCAGAGGTTCTTGTGGATTCATGCAATATCCACAATGATGCCCATAGCAGCTGAGGAACCTTTTGCAATGTTTAAACCATTCATTTACTCTTATATTTGTATATGTAAATTTAGATACAACATGCATGAAGTGTGATACTGATTATTTACAGTACCAACTAGATGGGTGTTTGATATGGTTTGGGTATTCCCACCCAAATCTCATCTTGAATTGAATCATGGGGGCGGTTTCTCCCATACTGTTCTCATGGTAATGAATAAGTCTCACAAGATCTGATGGTTTTATGAGGGGAAACCCCTTTGCCTTGGGTCTCATTCTGTCTCTTGTCTGCTGCCATGTGAGACGTGTCTTTCACCTTCCGCCATGATTATGAGGCCTCTCCAGCCACGTGGAACTGTAACGTCAATAAACCTCTTTCTTTCGTAAATTGCCCAGTCTCAAAAAAATAGACCATCTCAAAAAAAAGATTAGAATTTAAAAAGCTATGCAGAATGGGTATGTCTTTATCAGCAGTGTAAAAAATGAACTAATACACTGTTGAACACTGGAATTGCTAATAGGTCATTTTTCCAAAAATGGTTAATCAAATGATAATACAATTTCAAAAGATTGATACAAATTCAGATTTAATTTATTTTTAAAATCATTATTATTTTTAGAGACAAGGCCTTACTCTGTAACCCGGGCTAGAGTACAGTGGCATGATCATGGCTTGCTGCAGGCTTGAATTCTTGGGCTTAAGTGATTCTCCCACCTCAGCCTCCTGAGCAGCTGGGTTCATAAGTGTGTGACACCATGTCTGGCTAATCTTTAAATTTTTTGTGGAGATGAGGTCTTGCTATGCTGCCCATGCAGTCTGGAACTCCTGGCCTCAAGCAAACCTCCCACCTCGGCCTCCCAAAGCACTGGGATTACAGGTGTGAGCCACCATGCCCAGCCCCAGATTTAATTTAAAATGATGATTTAAAATATTACATGTAGCTTACATCTGTAATCCCAGCACTTTGGGAGGCTGAGGCAGGCAAATTACTTGAGGCCAGGAGTTTAAGACCAGCCTGGCTATCATGGTGAACCCTGTCTCTACTAAAAATACAAAAATTATCTGGGCATGGTGGCGTGTGCCTGTAATCCCAGCTACTTGGGAGGCTGAGGCATGAGAATTGCTTCAGCCCAGGAGGTGGAGGTTGTAGTGAGTGAAGATCTTACCACGGCACTCCAGCCTGGGTGACAGTGAGACTCTGTCTCAAAAAAAAAAAAAGTTATGCTCATTATAATTTGTATTTTACCTTTGTATTTTAATAAAATAATTTTGGATATTTTAGAAAAATACTTTAAAAAATTAAAAATTTTACATTTACTATAATTTGCCTTTTGGATAAAAACTATATTTTATATATTTTATTTCTTTAGTCTTTTTGGATCGGTATTGTTACTAGAACACAAATTACCAATTTTGGTGAAATAAAGGCCTGAACATTTTTATGGACTAAAACTACAAAAATGTATGAATTATATATGTCTTTATTTTATCACTTATCTAAACACAGCCGGCCCATCAATAGAACACCCAAACACACCAGCTTACGAGCATATAAAAACCAGAGCTTCACCCATACTTTTTAATTGTGCTACTATGAAGGTATGTTTGTCAAGGTTAGAGGAGAGAATATATTTTATTTACCAGCTTGTTTGCTTGATTTTGAAATATTTAGGCATATGGTATGTGGGTCTTCATTTGTGCTCTTGCAAATATTAGAGACAGGTCTGGGAGTTGTTTTTAATAACAGCTTTATTGAATATATGTATATATAATTCACATATAATTTGTGGGAACTTTAGCTCCCCCTTCTGAAGTATACGTATCAGTGGTTTTTAACATATTCACAAAGTCATGCATTCATCACTAGTATCTATTTCAGAACATTTACATCACCCCCAAAATAAACCCTGCACCCAACAGTAGTCACTCCCCATTCCCTCCCACACCCAAGCCCTGAACATTACTCATTTACTTTCTGTTCCTATGAATTTGTTGATTCTGGACACTTCATATCAATGGAATTATATCAAATGTGTCTGGCTTCTTTCACTCAGAATAATGCTTTTAAGATTCATTCATCTTGTAGCATGTATCAGTACTTCATTCCTTTTTATTGCCAAATAACATGGCACTGTGTGGATATATTCATCAGCTGATGGACATTTAACTTGTTTCCATTTTTCCTTGGGGCAGTGGCTCATGCCTGTAACCCCAGCACTTTGGAAGGCCAAGGTGGGCGGATCACCTGAGGTCAGGAGTTCGAGACCAGCCTGGCCAACGTAGTGAAACCCATGTCCACTAAAAATACAAAAATTAGCCAGGTGTGGTGGTGTGCGTCTGTAATCCCAGCTACTCAGGAGGCTGAAGCAGGAGAATCACCTGAACCCAGGAGGCAGAGGTTGCAGTGAGTCGAGATCATGCCACTGCACTCCAGCCTGGGTGACAGAGCGAGACTCCATCTAAAAAAAAAATCAAAAAATTTCCATTTTTTTTAAACTATTATGAATGTACTTCTATGAACATTCAGGTTCACAGAAGCACTATTGTTTGTGGGCTTAAGTTTTCAGGTATCTTAGGTATATACCGGGAGTGGAATTGCTGAATCATATGGTAATCACGTTTAACTTTTTGAGGAACTGTGAAGCTGTTTTCTAAAGCTACTGCGCCACTGTGTGTTCCCACCACAATGCACAAGAGTTCCAATTTCTTCATATCCTTTCCAGCACTCATTACTGTCTTGTCTTTTTATTGCAGCCCATCCTAGTGGTGGGAGGTGGTATCTCATTGTGGTGTTGATTCGCATTCCCTCCCCCCACCGTGACTAACAATGCTGAGCATCTCCCCTGTGCTTACGGGGCCATTTGTACATCTGCTTTGGAGAAATACTTATTCAGACCTTTTGCCCATTTTTAGTGGGGTGATTCAGGTCTGGGCTTTTTTTTTTTTTTGAGACAGAGTCTCTGTCGCCCAGGCTGGAGTACAGTGGCACAATCTCAGCTCACTGCAATCTCCACCTCCCGGGTTCAAGCAATTCTCCTGCCTTAGCCTCCTGAGTAGCTGGTATCATAGACAATTGCCACCATGCCCTGATAATTTTTGTATTTATTTATTTATCTATTTTTTGAGACAGAATCTTGTTCTGTCACCCAGGCTGGAGTGTGGTGGTGCCATCTTGACTCACTGCAACCTCCATCTCCTGAGTTCAAGCTATTCTCCTGCCTCAGTCTCCCAAGTAGCTGGGACTACAGGTGCATGCCACCACGCCCAGTTAATTTTTGTATTTTTAGTGGAGACGGGGTTTCACCATGTTGGCCAAGCTGGTCTTGAACTCCTGAACTCGGTGATTCATCCACCTTGGCCTCCGAAAGTGCTGGGATTACAGGTGTGAGCCATCGCACTTGGCCTTAATTTTTGTATTTTTAGTAGAGATGGGGTTTCACCACGTTGGCTGGTCTCAAACTCCTGGCCTCAAGTGATCCGCCCATCTCAGCCTCCCAAAGTGCTGAGATTACAGGCATAAGCCCCCACGCCCGGGCTTCAGGTCTGGTTTTAATACTTACAGTGCAACAGTTGTGAAGGCTCTAACACAGAAGCCTTGTGCTTGCTTTGATGTCAGCCTGTGCACTTTGGGGTGGGCAGACTTACCTTTTAGTAACCACAGAGGCAGTGTCTGCCTCCTAGAATGACTTCTCTTCTCATCTCTTCCGCAAAGCCTTCTTTAAACCTTCTTCATAATCTTTCTCTGATCGCAGAGTGATAGCTGACCATGTTGGAGTGGACCAGAATTGCCTGTACCCTGCAGCTAAGCACACGGGCTCTGCAGCCAGCCTGCCTGGTTCAGATCCTGGCTCCCCCAAGCCTCAGCTGTGTAACCTGGGAGGCTCACTCTTCAGTTTCCTCCTCTGTAAAATGGGAATGAAAGCACCTTCCTTACAGAGCTGTTGCAAGGCTTGCTAAGAACATTCGCGCAAATCCTGTTGCATCTTGTGCATGATCAATGCTTGCTAGATTTCCTTTTAGGCAGAGTGCTTCCAATGGCCGGGGTCACTACTTTCAGGGCAGGACTTTCCATTTATTAAAGGTGTTAATTGAAGGAAGCCCTTGGGGTGTTTGGCTGAAAATTGCCTCCCTGTGATTCAGGCAGCCGACGGGTCTGTGGAGGAGCCGTGGGTTCCCCCATCTCTGGCTCCAACTGTCTGTCATTCCTCCCCTCTCCTCCCCCCATCACCCACGCCTCCTTGCTCCTTCTCAAATGGCATGTGACTTCTCAGGGGATGTGAGAGGCGGCTGGAAAGTGACACCACACCCCTTAATTACCCTTGTTCCTTCTATGCCCCAGCACCTAAATTTAGCCAGCAGACCTGGGCACTGGAGACCCAGCTCCTACCCCCCCAAGACCTCCCCTCTCAAAGGCAGGAAAAAGACTCTGAGCTCAACTTCTCACCATCCTGGGGGTGAGAGGGTCAGGGAAGTTGCTGAAAGCCGGGTGAGGGCACTGGGCTCCAGCAGGGACCCTTCCTCCTGTGGCAGACGGCTAAGCTGCGAGTTGTGATGGAACAGAATGTCACCTGCCTACCCCCTGCCCTTTTTAATGATAAGGAAGCCTGAGCGGGAGGGTGGGTCAAAGTGTCCAGAATGTTAGGGGCACGAGCTCAGGAATCGGACAGCCACCCTCTCTGACACCTGCCAACTCTGTGACCTTGGGGAAGACACCAGACCTCTCTGGGCATGTCTCTTCATCTGGAAAATGGAGACCTCCCAAGTAAGGTGACTGTGACATTTAAATGAGATAATACATGTAAAGCACGCAATACAAGAAAGTGCCAATCAACTCAACCACGACCATTATCAAAGTTGCCTGATCCGTTAGCAGTGCAGTGGGGACCTGCTCTGGGCTGGTGGACTGGGCCTCTGGACTCACGCTTTAGTGCTCATTTCATGAAGTCACACTCCTTCCATCAGTGACTTGATGCCTCTGTTCCAGATGGAAACATTGAAGCAAAGACAGGTTAATTACCAGGACCAAGGTTACCCAGCTAGGTGGCAGCAAGGCTAAGATGTGATCCCAGGTCTGCAGGCCCTCGTTGCCTTTCATGAATTGTTTTGGCCAAAGGGCCTCACCTCTTCCAAACCCATCTCAATGTTCACCACCTGCAGGAAGGCCTCCTGGCTATCTCCAGGGTGGATCTCTCCAACCACCCCTGCTGCAGAATGTCTGCTCCAGACCATGACCTCCTCCCAAGCTCCTGGACAACTTCTAGAAAGGAGGGCTTGTTTTTTGCCTCTGTGAGTCTCTGAGGTTCCATGACAGAGTCCACAGGAATGACAAGTCACTGATTTTTTTTTTTAGACGGGGTCTCGCTCCATCACCAGGCTGGAGTGCAGTGGCACAATCTCGGCTCACTACAGCCTCTGCCTCCCAGGTTCAAATAATTCTCCTGCCTCAGTCTCCTGAGTAGCTGGGACTACAGTTGCGTGCCACCATGCCCAGCTAATTTTTGTAATTTTAGTAGAGATTGGGTTTCACCACGTTGGCCAGGATGGTCTCAATCTCTTGACCTTGCAATCTACCCGCCTCAGCCTCCCAAAGTGTGGGATTACAGGCATGAGCCACCGTGCCTGGGCGATTTTTTTTTTCTTTTAGATGGAGTCTTGCTCTGTCACCAGGCTGAAGTACTGTGGCATGATCTTGGCTCACTGCAATGTCCACCTCCCGGGTTCAAGTGATCCTCCCACCTGAGCCTCCCAAGAAACTGGGATTACAGGCATGCCACCACGTCCGGCTAATTTTTGTATTTTTAGTAGAGACAGGGTTTCACCATGTTGGCCAGGTTGGTCTCAAACTCCTGACCTCAAGTGATCTGCCCGCCTCGGCCTCCCAAAGTGCTGGGATTATAGAGGTGAACTTTGCAATTCATAGAGGAAGGGGGAACCAGCAAGTGGGAATAGAAAAGTGAGTTGGGGTAGAAGGTGAGACCTGGAGGGAGGGAAAGTGTACCTGGCCCGCTCTGTACCTAAGATGGGGACAGTGGCTTCATCCCAGAGCAGGGAGGCCAAGGATGCCCTGGTGAGGGATGGGACCGCTGCAGGGTCAGTCAGGCCTGGGCCTCATCTGCAGAAAGGGGCAGTAAATGCCAGCCTCCTGGAGGTAGAGCAAGGCTTGAATGATGTTGGATACAATGAGTTCTAAATTTCTCTTCAAAGACTCAGTATGTCAGTATGTTCAATTCTCTTATTCTTCAATTATCTATTTTAAAGTTTAACTTCCTTGTAGTTTCAGTCAACATTTTCCACCAGTTCTAATCAGTAGTTCACACCTGTTCCCCTGTTCATCTGCTCTGTCCTGACTCATGCTGATCACCTGCTCTGACCTGAGTCACCTTTATTTACCTGTTCTGTAATCATCCTTCCTGCCAAACTGCTCACCCCGCCACTCTAGCTCCTGCTCCTGCTCCCTTTCAAATAGCCAATCAGAATTAGCTTAGACTGTGTGGTCCAACCCTAGCCAATAGAAGAATGACACAGCAGTAGGGACCACCTGCGTCAAAGATAAGAACCCCTTCCCCTCTCTTGTTTAAGTGTGTGCTCACCATTGCTCCATCTGTAAGACACACCCTTCTATAGAAGTAATTTGCCTTGTTGAGAAAATTTATATTCAAGTGTTACTTTTGCAGCACTGAAAATCTACATATAACAAATGAGATGACCAAGTGGGCACCAGTGTGCCCCACCCTTGCCCTGCACAGTCAGCAGCCTACAGCTTGGAGGGAGCTGGACAGAACCTGAACCTCTCTGGTCACCTGAGGCAGTCACTAGGGCCCCTCTGCATCAAAGGCTCTTCAGAGAGAGGTGCCTACAAGGCAGTTAGAGTATGGCTTTGCCAACCTCACCCTCTCGGTCACACTGGAGCTCCTGGGCACAACCCCTTAGGGGCACCAGTGGGGGTGGCCTGGGACAGCCCTGATCCTCCTGCACCCGGCCTCTAGTCCCCAGTGCCACCAATACCAGGCCATCATCAGGGCTCACCAGGCACACATGGTCTCACTTAAACCTCCCAGGCAGGTGCTAGCATCTTCCCATGCCACAAGTGAGGAAACCAAGGAACAGAGGGTTAAGGAACCTTCCAGAGGTGCAGAGCTCGAGTTCAGACTCAGGCAGTCTGGCCCCAAAGTCTGCACTCAAAATCACTACACTCTTCCACCTCCCTGAACAGGATGAGACCTTCCTGATGGGCTGGAGTAATTAGATAACTTTACAGTGGTGTGGAGTAATACTTCAAGGTGTGTGCGCTAGACAGAGCATGTCTGGAGTGGCATTTCAGAAGTTAACTCCTCACTAGATTCTCTTCCCTGAGGGGACTCACTGAGTTTGAGTTTATCTCTTGAAATACTGTAACCATCCAGTCGCAGTGGCTCACACCTGTAATCCCTGCACTTTGGGAGGCTGAGGCAGGCAGATTACCTGAGGTCAAGAGTTTGAGACCAGCCTGGCTAACAAGGTGAAATCTTGTCTCTACTAAAAATATAAAAAAAATTAGCCAGATGTGATGGTGGGCACCTGTAATCCCAGCTACCTGGGAGGCAGAGGCTGCAGTGAGCCAAGATTGCACCACTGCACTCCAGCCTGGGTGACAAAGCAGGACTCTGTCTCAAAAAAAAAAAAAAAAAAAAAGAAAGAACTACTTTCACAATAATACTACACTGATACTAATACTAGCAGCTACTCTTCTTTGAGCAGGTTTTATGTGCCACGCACCATCCTAAACTTTGACATGGTTTAATTCGATCAATAACAGCCTTAGGAGGAAGGTATTATGAGTTTTCTTGTTGTCCAGATGAGGAAGCTGAGGCATAGAGAGGTCAAGTTATTGGGCAGCTCCCAGAGCTGGTGATCGAGTCAAGATCAAACCAAGGCAGTTCTGGGTCCGATCATTCATTCATCCCAGGCTCTCTTAACCTCAAACTTGCTGCCTCCTCCTGCCTTACACGTGTGAATGGACCCTCCCCGCAGGGTGTTGAGAAGTGTGTCCCACTGCGTATGGGGCAGGACCAGGACGGACCTTACCAGCAACCAGGGTAAGGAGGATGACCAAGGCATTCCAGCCCCAGCATGGGGGGTAGGGTGTGGGCTTGGCCTTTGCAGCATCTGGGATCCCGAGGTCCCTCCTAGCTCACCTGCAGCCCTCCCTCCACAGGCGGGACCCACATACCCTGGGAACAGCACAAGCTACTCCTGAAGGCAAACAGAAGACTCAGAGACAGAGCAGCAGAGCCTAAGCCATAAGGCAGAGGGAAACGTTTCCTAGCTGCCTCCTGTCCTAGACACCGCCTGCCCTGGATCCAGTAAATGGCATGACCATGCAGAGTGGTGCCTGGGTCCCTAATAACTGCTCCCTCATTTCCGCACAGATAAAGGCCGTTCCCAGAAAGGGCTCCATTAAATCCTTAGCCAAGAGCCGCATCTCGTCTGTTTCCATCTTAGCCAAGGGGAGGTGGCGCATGTCCAATCCGCTCCTAAGGTGCCCGTTTTGTAGGGGCACACGGTAGCGTCTTCAGTAAACAGCAATTTCTTGTTCTTATGTAGTTATTGTGGCTGAGATAAGACCACACAGCCATGTGTGTTGGAAAAGGAGACAAAGGAGCCACCCAGGAATGCCAAAGGGGTCAAATAAAGTTTCTGGGGCCTCCGTGACCCCATGACTCCCGGGGCCCTGAGTCATAGGGTCCAGAAGACCAGGGCTGTCTGGATGGGGAGATGGCATGGGAATCACGCTCTCACAGATGTTGCATGACATCTGCAACAAAGACAGCGCATTTTCAAGCAACCTACTGAAATGTCGTTCCTTGCATTGGGGCTCAGATAATGATTTCCCAAAGTATGGTGCTTTGGTATGCTCAGCGCTTTGCGCTAAAGGAGACTGGACGGTCTCAGAAGCAGTATCTCTCTCTTTCTCTCTCTCTGACCTGTCCACCTTTTCTCCCCCAAGGCAGCCATAGAAATGAGAATTCCTCTTCCCTAAGGTAGGTCATAGAAGGTAGACACATTGGGTGCCGGGCGTGATGGCTCATGCCTGTAATCCCAGCACTTTGGGAGGCCGAGGCGGGCGGATGACCTGAGGTCAGGTGTTCGAGACAAGCCTGGCCAACATGGTGAAATCCCGTCTCTAATAAAAATACAAAAAAGGTAGCCAGATGTGGTGGGCACGTGCCTGTAGTCCCAGCTACTTGAGAGGCTGAAGCAGGAGAATCACTTGAACCTCGACGGCAGAGTTTGCAGTGAGCTGAGATCGTGTCACTGTACTCCAGACTGGGTGACAGAGTGAGACCCAATTAAAAAAAAATAAATAAAGTAGAAATATTACTGTGACCTTCCCCTGCCTTTCTGTGTAGAAGCTAGCCATAAGGAAATTCTCTGACCCCACTTGGTCTGATAGTAGGCCTTAAGACCCTCATTCCAGTGGGGTCCTGCCCCATACCCAGAAATAAGGAATATGGCAGACAGGCCAAGAAGAATCTGAACACACAGGCCTTGCTGGGTTCCCTCCCTCAGCCTGTTACCTTTAGGTCATACCCTTTTGTTCCAATCACTTTTTTTAGATGGAGTCCCACTCTGTCACCCAGGCTGGAGTGCAGTGGCAAGATCTCAGCTCACTGCAACCTCCAACTCCGGGGTTCAAGCGATTCTTATGCTTCAGCCTCTCAAGTAGCTAGGATTACAGGTGCCTACCACCAAGTCCAGCTAATTTTTGCATTTTTTAGTAGAGACGGGGTTTCACCATGTTGGCCAGGCTGGTCTTGAACTCCTGACCTCAAGTGACCACCTACCTCAGCCTCCCAAAGTGCTGGGATTATAGGCGTGAGCCACCACACCTGGCCTTGTGTGCTACCCTTAACTCCTCACCACAAAACCAGAACTGCCCTAAGAGTGAGACTCGGACCTCCAGAACTAAGCCCTTAGCCTGGCATCCAGGGCCCTTGGCCGCTGGGTCTCAGGAGCTGCCTCTGCCCTGTGCAGCCTGTGCCCAGCCTCTCAGAGCCACCTGCCTCCTCCATTCCTTGCCTCCCCAGACTGTTCCCTCTGCCTGAATGGCCCTCCCGGACCTCCGATGCCAGGGGCACGCCTATCCAGCCTTGAAGACCCAGTGCTGAAGCGTTACTCTGTCAGTGCAGCCTAGTAGGGCCTCACTGGGGGAGAATCAGAATCCCTTTCTCCTGCCCTCCCTTGGGCTTCCGGAGCCTTCCGTCATCCTCTATTTATAGTTCAAGTCAGGTGCCCCTGGACACGTTGCTGGGAGGGAAGGGCCTCAGCTGGGAGAGCCGGTTCTGTGACCTGCTGGGGAAGGGCTGGGATTTTCCAGGATGGCTCCTCTAGCCCTATAGGCCCCCTGGCTACATCTGTCTACTGCGAGATGGAGCCCCCTGCCTGGACAGCCTAAATCCGGTGCACCTGGTGGCTGCTTGTCTCCTCCGCTTTGCTGTGAACCCTCCAGCCCGGGGCCCGCCCCTGCCTCTGCTGTGGTGAGGTGACCTGAGTAACAGGTTGGGTTAGGTGGTCTCTACGTTGGTAGGGGTCTGAGCTGGGTCAGGCTTGCTCTAGTGGAGGGTCCCAGTTGCAAGAGCTGGGTACAGAGGACAGGAACCAGCTGTAATTTTGTAAGGCTCTGTCCCGGGACGCTCGGCTTCCTTCCTGTCATCCTCCACCCTCCAGAAAGCCCAGCAGGGAGAGAAGAGCCCTGCGTCCCCATGCTCAGTCACTGTCACCTCCCCTCACCCAGCCCCACCCCTCCCAGTCAACTCCAGACCAACTCAGAACACTCGGGAAGCTGGATCCTCCGACCTCCCAAGCCATTACTCAATGTCCTCCAATCACAGTCTCCCAATTCCCATCTCCAAAGGCCTCTCTCCTCCCTAGATCCCCGGCTGCCACCATCCTCATTCCAACAAGCTGACAAACTTGAATTCCAAGCGAGCATGACCTGGGGTCTTGGGGCTGAGCCACAGCCCTCTGCCTCCACCCCATTCCCTGCTTACATGCCCACTTTCAGATACAGACATGGACCCTGACGCCAAGGACATCTGCTGGCCGAATGCCTCTTCCTGCCCTTTCATGAGCCCCGCCCCCATCAAGCCCTGACTGCCTGCATCCAGCCCTGGACCCTCGGGTGACTGTAGGAACCCCCTCTACAAGACACCCTTTTGCCACTGGTGGGGCTTGCAGGCCCAGCTGACCAGCACCTTCTGTGGACCACGTGACCAGTGGAATCCCACCACATCTGCCCTGAGCCTCACCTGAACCAGGACTGAGTTTAGGTGTTCTGAATCAGACGGACCTGGCTATGTGACCTGGGGCAAATGACTAACCCTCTCTGAGCCTCTGACATTTGTAGCTGACTCCAATCTGATACATGGGCTCCCCAGGGGCCTGAGGAGGGGAACCAGTGGGCCCCACGTCCTCATCCTTGAAGGATGGCCCCACGCCTCATTCAAGGGCGTGGCTAGCAAGGGGAGGGGAGACCAGGAAGCCTCCTGACCTTGCCCCAGGAGCTGGCAGCCCCCTGTCCCACCTCACTCAGGGATCACCCAGGGGGGCCCACTCTGGCTGAGGGATGCAGGTGCTGGTGCCAACTAGGAGAGGCAGTCTAGGGTGACTCCCAGTGGACACCAAGGGAACGTCTACCCTGACTGGTCCGTGGTCAGCCCTGTGATTCCAGCCCTGTGATTTTTAGCCCTCCGCCTGCAGTCGGGCTGCAGTACTGACCCCAGCATTGCCAGCTGTGGCCAAAGGCACCTCCTTCGAGTAATCTCAGTTTCCTCTTCCACAAAACAGAAATAATGATAACCTCACCACACAAGATCACAGCGAGGCTTCCTTCAGGCGACCTGGGCGACACGCCTTCCACGCTAATGCTTTCCAGGTCTAAAGAGGCCAGGGCCTGCCTGGGGACCACAGGAAGAGGGGGTGAGGAGCCAGGGGTTCAGGCTCTCAAACTCCCAATCCAGTGCTCTTTCCACTCCTGGGTGCTGCCTCAATGTGACCTTGGACTCTCCAGGCCTATTAACTCCTCCGTGAGGCTCTGGAAGTTTTCAGATGTTTTAGTGCTATTAGCACGCCTGTCCCAGGAACAAGCTTACAGATGCATCCAATTAACCTTCTGCCAACGATTCTGGGACGTGCTTTCTTCTCCAGCCTTTGCAGGGAGATCTCTGATCTCCTTCCTGGAAGGCAGAAGCCTGTGTGAGCCCCTTCATGATGTCACCCCACCTGGAGCCACCGGATGTTGGCCCTGGGCAGGGAGCCTTCGGGTCCTCCACCAGGGCCCAGGGCTGACCTGCACAGCCTAGCCCCATGTCCTGAGGGGGAACCTTGTTTCTGCTACGGGTGAGGAATTGCAGGGGTGAGGGTGTGCAGGGGAAATGGGCCTCCACAGTGGGGAAGGGGCTGCAAAGGGAGCCCCAGCCCCAGCCCCAGAGGACCCGTTTATTTGCTCTCTAACTGTGGTGAAGGGGCCCTTTCTGAAATGCATGCAGCTCCCAGCTCCTCCACAGCGGTGTCGGGCTGGTGCTGGGCATTTGGTGGGGCAGGAGGGGAATCAGCTGCGCCAGGCGCTGTGGCTGCCTAGCGGGCTCTCTCTTTTCACTTAGGCCGAGTGTTCCTCTGGAGGTGCCTGGCCATGGGGCCCCTGGAATTGTGGGCTGGAGCTCTCCTGCGCCCCCTGGGTGGGTCTCTATTGCTGCAGCCCGTAGAATCACCTCTTACAGCCTTGAAAGGCCTGGGGGCCTTGACCCTGGGGCTAAGAACCCTTGGGTGGTGGAAATGTGTTCATAAACACATGCACACTGTGCCATATCAGTTTTCAGACAGGCAAAGACAGAGACTGGGTGACCACACAACTGCAGGACTCACACGACAATACACACACACACACAGACACACACACAGACACACACACACATGCATGTGTCTAGGCAGGTGCTGGGGAAAGGGGGTCCAAGAGTCAAGCATATGAGCTGTGAGCAGATAGTCGGAGCCATAGGGCCACTGTGGGGGCAGAGAAGGAACACGTTCCCCCTCCTGACCAGATCGCTTTACCCAAGGCCCCCACCAAGCAGTGGGGGATGAGGGAGGGGACAGGGAGTGAGGACAAGGGCCTGAAGCTGGTACCCTGTCCCTGGGCCGGATGGCTCTGGGAGGCAATGGAGACACCCGCCCCCTCCCTGCTCCCCAGCTGGACTGGGCTTTCACAGTCCCTGCTCTTCCCTCACTGCCTCTTCCCACCCTCGCCTTTCCCTATTCTCCCAGCTCACCCAGCCCCTGCCTGCACTGGGAGGACATACCCCCAACACCTCCTTGGCTTTGCAGATGCTGTCCCCTCCTGGAATCCCCCCTGCTGCGGCCACCTTTTGCTTTCACCCTACTCTCCTGACAGACACCAGTTCACTTCCAAGGCCCAGCTCAACGCCTCCTTCTCTGGAGAGCTTTCCCACTTCCTCTTTCCTCCTGGCAGAATTCATCTGTGCCTCCCCGTGCTCCTGGGGCCCTTGCACGGACCTCCGCTGGCTCCAAAGGCTTCCTGCTGTAATACTCTGTGCGCACAGCTGAATCCCCGACTCCACTCTGCTGAGAAGGTTGTGCTTTTTTCTATTTTGTACCGAGGGCAACGGGAGACCGTGGAATAGTTTTAATGGAGCTGTGCAACAGGATCGGATTTGTGCTTTGAAAGATCACCAGGGCAGCTGCATGGCAGATGGAGGCAGGGAGAGGACGGAGGCAGGGAGAGGGAGCAGGAGGCTTCTGTCATCGTCCAGAATGGAATCTCAGCCATGGAGACGGAGGTGGAAGTGGGAGAGGTGGAAAGATTCCAGAGATATTCGGGGGGCAGCCTCCCCCTAGCCAGGGGTCCCCAAGCCTGGCTGTGCACCCAAATTCCTTGGGCAGATTTTAAGATTTTAAAATACAGATTTCTGGGCTCTACTCAAGGGGTAGCTGAGGGGCTAGAGCCAGAATCTGTTTTTTGTTTTTTTTGAGATGGAGTCTCACTCTGTCATTCAGGCTGGAGTGCAATGGCATGATCTTGTCTCACTGAACCTCTGCCTCCCAGGTTCAAGTGATTCTCTTGCCTCAGCCTCCCGAGTAGCTGGGATTACAGGCACTGCCACTATGGCCAGCCAATTTTTTGTGTTCTTAGTAGAGACGGGGTTTTACAATGTTGGCCAGGCTGGTCTCAAACTCCTGACCTTGTGATTTGCCCACTTCGGCCTCCCAAACTGCTGGGATTACAGGCGTGAGCTACTGTGCCCAGCCCAGAATCTGTTTTATAAAAATTTTTTATGAGGCCAGGTGCAGTGGCTCATGCCTATAATCCCAGCACTTTGGAAGGCTGAGGCGGGTGGATCACCTGATGCCCAGAGTTCGAGACCAGCTTGGCCAACACAGGGTGAAACCCTGTTTCTACTAAAAATACAAAAATTAGGCGGGCATGGTGGTGCACACCTGTAATTCCAGCTACTCGGGAGGCTGAGGCTTGAACCTGGGAGGTGGAGGTTGCAGTGCGTTGAGAGCCACGGAATCACTGCACTCAAGGCTGGGCGACAGAGCGAGACTCTGTCTGCTGTCATTATGGTAAAAAAAGAACATATAAAATTTATCATCTTAACCACCTTTAAGTTGACAGCTCAGTAGTGTTAAGTATATTCACATCATTGTAAAACAGACCTGCAGAACTTTCTCATCTTGCAAATCTGAAACTCCATATCCATTAAACCACAGTGTTCCAGCCTCCCTCCCAACCAGCCCCTGGCAACCAGCATTCCACTTCTGTTTCTATGGGTTTGACTGCTTCAGATACTTCATATAAAGGGAGTCATACAGGATCTGTCTTTTTGTGACTCAGAATCTGTATTTTTAAAAAATCCAGCTGTCATGGTGGCTCACACCTGTAATCCCAGCACTTTGGGAGGCCGAGGTGGACAGATCACTTGAGGTCAGGAGTTCAAGGCCAGCCTGGCCAACATGGTTGAACTCCGTCTCTACTAAAAATACAAAAATTAGCAGGGCACAGAGGTTGCAGCGAACCAAGTTTGTGCCACTGCACTCCAGCTGGGCGATGGAGCGAGACTCCATCTCAAAACAAAACAAAACAAACAAACAAACAAATCCCCAAGTACTTCTGATGCAGCTGGCGTGTGGTCTGCAGTTTGGAAACCGCTGTCCATGTGGCTTAAGCTGAAAGGTACCCTCTGCCCATCTCTGCTCTTAGTTGCAAAATCAGATTCGAGCATCCCCAGAACCTGGAATGGGGTTTCCTTTTGACCTCTGGGAAGACTTTTCTCCCAGACAGGCTCTCTCAGTCTACTAGAGCCAGATCAGGTAGTAACTCCACACCCCACATTATTATTAATTTCCATGACCTACATTTATATCACGTTTTAGATGCTGCTACTCAAAGTGTGGTCTCGCATTCCCGGGAGCGGATTAGAAACGCAGAGTCTTGGGCCCACCCCAATGGTTGAATCTGAATCAGCGCATTAAGAAGTTCCTCCGGGAATTCACGTCCGTAGCACAGTGCAGCGTGGGAGCACAGTTTCTGGGTTTACAGAGTGGCATCTGCCGGGAGTTGGGCGAGGGAGGCCTGACCCCAGAGCCCGGCAGGAGGGGTAGCTGAGGCTGGGAGGCAACCCAGGCTGATGTGAGCCTGGTTTTGTCTCTCTCATCCCACTGCCACAGTTCTCATTAAATGAAGCTGTCCCCACAGACCTGTCAACGCCCTCCTGGTGGCTTAGTCCCTGGACCTCAGTCAAGATCAGCCCGCCCAGGCCACAGATACCAATTCCCAGGCTGCCTGGCTATGGGAAGATGGCCCCATGCTGGGCTTTCCTGTTCCACTGGTTGGCCTGACCCAGACCCTTCCGGCAGGGCACCCATTCTTGTGACATCCCAGTAATCCCATCCATTTGCACTTGTCGTGATGACTTACCGGCACTTACTGAGTGCTAGGCACTGAGAAAAGGACTCCACAGGCCCCAGGTCATTTGGTCCTCACAAAACCCCATGAGGACCCTGCAGGGATTATCTGCATCTGGCAGACATGGAAACCAAGGCTCAGCAAAGTGAAATAACCTGTACAAGCTCCCACCATTATAAGTGCTCAAGGTGGGATCTGAACTCTTGTTGGTCTGTTGGGCTTGAGTTCTTAACTAGAATGCCTCCATGTTTGCTCTTTCTACGGAGAACACTGAAGTTCAGTTTTGTAACCTGCCCAAGGTCATACGACTGTTAAGTGCTGGGCCTGGGACTTGAACTCAGGATGGTGTATTCCCAAACCCGAAATTCTTTTCTTTTTGAGATGGAGTCTCGCTCTGTAGCCCAGGTTGGAGTGCAGTGGCGCAAACTCGGCTCACTGCAAACTGTGCCTCCTGGTTCAAGCAATTCTCTGCCTCAGCCTCCTGAGTAGCTGGAACTACAGGTGTGCACCATTACACCCAGCTAATTTTTGTATTTTTAGTAGAGGCAGGGTTTCACTATGTTCATGTTGGCCGGGCTGGTCTTGAACTCCTGACCTTGTGATCCACCTGCCTCCCAAAGTGCTGGGATTACAGGTGTGAGCCACCGCATCTGGCTCATTTATTTATTTATTGAGACAGGGCCTCACTCTGTGAACCAGGCTGGAGTGCAGTAGCACCATCATGGCTCACTGCAACCTCAACCTCCCAGACTCAAGCCGTCTTCCCACCTCAGCCTCCCAAGTAGCTGGGACCACAGGTACACACCACTATGCTTGGCTCATTTTTTTGTATTTTTTGTAGAGACAAGGTCTCGCTATGTTGTTCAGACTGGTCTTGAACTCCTGGACTCAAAGGATCCTCCTGCCTCAACCTCCCACAGTGCAGGGATTCCCCGGCCCCCAGAGCTGGTATTGCTGAGAGCGCCCAGGCAGAGAGGGTTGATGCCAGAGTGAGCCCAGGCCGCTGGGAGTGGGGTAGACAGGACAGCACTAGGAGACCCTCACACACCCAGGCTGGCTTGCTCAGCATCTCTGTCTCAGCTCCCATATCTGTAACACGGTAAAGCAGGGGTCCTCAAACTTTTTGGCATCAGGAACCTGTTTAAGGAGTGCATAACTTAGATCCCTCGCATGTGCAGTTCACAGCAGGGTTCGTGCTCCTATGAGAATCTAATGCTGCTGCTGACCTGACAGGAGGCAGAGCTCAGGCGGTCGTGAGAGCGATGGGGAGCGGCTGTAAATACAGACGAAGCTTCTCTCACTTGCCCACTGCTCACCTCAAGCTGTGTGGCCCAGTTCCTATAACAGGCCACAGACCAGTACTAGTCCACAGCCTGGTAGAAGGTGGATCACGAGGTCAGGAGTTTGAGACCAGCCTGACCAATATGGTGAGACCCCGTCTCTACCAAAAATACAAAAATTAGCCAGGCATGGTGGTGGGCGCCTGTAATCCCAGCTACTCAGGAGGCTGAAGCGGGAGAATCACTTGAACCCAGGAGGTGGAGGTTGCAGTAAGCCAAAATCGCACCATTGCACTCCAGCCTGGGTGACAGAGCAAGGCTCCATCTCAAAAATAATATAAAATAAAATAAACCAGCGCTGATGTATCGGAGTCCCCGGAGCCACACCTGCAGCTCAGAATGCTCAGGAGCGCAGCACAGTGGGAGAAACGGAGACTGACACCTGCTGGCCCCATGGCTCCGTGTCCCATGTGGGGAGTCGACTGCACACCTGGGCACAGGAGGTGAAGTGCAGCAACTGCTGGCAGATCAGGAGGGGGTGGAAATGGAAACTGGCAGTGTGGGGGAGCTTCTCACCCCCCTAGGCACTGCCAGGTGCCTACCACAGCTGGGATGGTGGCTAGGGCAGGATGGGGGCTGCAGGGCTCCTGGGATGGTCCTTGGCCAGCTGGGCAGGGACGGGAGGGTCTGCGGGCTCCTCACTAGCTCTACAACTGTAGGCGAGTTGCTTAACTTCCCCGGACTTCATGCTTCATCTATAATGTGCCTCATATAGATGTGCGCATATATATATAAATATATAAATATATATATATTTTCTTTTGAAATGGAGTCTCACCCTGTCACCCAGGCTGGAGTGCAGTGGCGTGATCTCGGCTCACTGTAACCCCCACCTCCTGGGTTCAAGCGATTCTCTTGCCTCAGCCTCCCGAGTAGCTAGAATTACAGGTGCCCACCACCATGCCCAGCTAATATATATTTTTTTGAGATGCAGTCTCACTCTGTCACCCAGGTTAGAGTGCAATGGCGCAATCTCAGCTCACTGCAACCTGTCTCCCGGGGTCAAGTGATTCTCCTGCCTCAGCCTCCTGAGTAGCTGGGATTATGGCATGCACCACCATTCCTGACTAATTTTTGTATTTTTAGTAGAGATGCGGTTTCATCATGTTGGCCAGGATGGTCTTGATCTCCTGACCTTGTGATCCATCATCCTCGGCCTCCCACAATGCTGGGATTACAGGCGTCAGCCACCATACCTGGCCTAATTTTTTGTATTTTTAGTAGAGACAGGGTTTCACCATGTTGGCCACAATGATCTGGAACTCCTGACCTCAGGTGATCCACCCGCTTCAGCCTCCCATAGTGCTGGGATTACAGGTGTGAGCCACGGCGCCCGGCTTACAATGCCTTCTTGCGCTGCTAAGAGCCTTCAGAGCGCCATATATCTAAAATGCCTAGCACTCAGTCCACTTTATCACATGGGCTGGCCGAATCTAAGAGAGGCAACTTACACCTGGCTGCTGTGAGGGACAGGTGAATTATACAGTATATTGAAAAAATATGCAGTGCCAGCTATACGGCAAGCTCTATGTCAGTAACAGGCATTATTATTATTAGGAACAGGGACAGCTACATACTTTCCAGGAACCAGTGCAAGACGAACACGTGGGACCCTTGCTCACACGTTAGGGAGGATTTCAAGGTGGCGACAGCAGAGCATTAAATCAAGCTGGAGCCCTTCCTGGTGTAGGGCCCTCTGCGGCTGCAAAGGCTGCACACCCATGAAGCTCGCTGTGATTGGGGCACAGGATGCCAGAGTCTTTATAATGAGCTCAGCTCTCTGTTTCTGGGAGGGCTGCCTGTCTGCTCAGTGCTGAAAATGAGTGAGGCTTTGGCTTCCCTGCCTCCTCTGGTCTCCAGATTATTCTAGGAGAACCCCTTGTTACCTAGGAACTCCCAATAGCTGCTGCTCAGCCCAGCCCCAGATTAATCTGTCTGGAATAAGAGAACAGGAGGGCCAGGCATTGTGGCTCACGCCTGTAATCCCAGCACTTAGGGAGGCCGAGGCAGGCGGATCACAAGGTCAGGAGTTCAAGACCAGCCTGGCAAACATGGTGAAACCACGTCTCTACTAAAAATACAAAAATTAGCCAGGTGTGGTGGCACATGCCTATAGTCCCAGCTACTTGCTACTCAGAAAGCTGAGTCAAGAGAATTCCTTGAACCCAGTAAGTGGAGGTTGCAGTGAGCCGAGATCATGCCACTGCACTCCAGCCTGGCAACAGAGACAGACTCCGTCTCAAAAAAAGAAAAAAAAAGAAAGAAAGAGAACAGGATCCTTGAGTGCGAGGGCAGAAGACCCTGTGAGATCATCCCCTTCTCACTCCAAAATGGGGAGGCCTTGTCAAGGACACGTGGACCCAGTGACCCGGCAGGACAAAGACCCAGCCTGTGACTCCCAGCCTGGGAGCCCCATCTGGAAGCATCAGCTCAGGCCTGATGAGGATGCCAGTGCTCCACGGTAGAAGGCGGGTGTGCTGGGGGGGCGGTGGTGTGGGGAGGACAGTGGCACACATGTCAGCCTGGGCTGTCCCTGGAGGAGGGGACGGGGGAGTTGTTGTTCTCTTGGTTTTTCTGTGTTTTTTTTTTTTGCCATGGCACAAATTGCTTTTGTAATAACAGGAAAAAACGATCAACGAACCTTCATTTAAGAAAAAGCACAGCGTTCTCATGGGAACCAAGAAGACAAGCCTTTGATGCAAAGTGTATTCAGAGAGAAGAAAGCAAGAAGAGCAGAAATGATTGGATTACAGCAATTGCTCTGTTACTCCTCCCAGCTGACCCCCTTGATGAGAAGCCGGTTTGAAGGACTGAGTATCGAATCCCTGCTGAGCTCTGAGGTTCCAGGTGTGGATGGGGTGTGGGCCCACGTGTGTGTGAGTGTGCGTGGGTGTGATTGTGTGAGCAACTGGGTGTGTGAGGTTCGGGCGCAGTCGGGCTGTCCAGAAGCCAGGCCTGAGATGCCCTGGGGGTGCTGAGAGGGGTAGAGAGACCCAAAAGAAACACAGGCTTTGAAATGAGGCAGAATTGAGTTGGAGTCCCACCCCCACCAACCCCACATCACTTCACTTCCCAGGCAGCAGTTTCCTCATTTATGAAACAGAGAAAACAACGCGTGCTTCCCACTGTTGTGGCAGTGGGGTTTAAAGAAAAGGAGCAGGCAGAAAGAGCACACAGTAGGTGTTCAGCCAGCATGAAGCACACCCCCTGCCTCTCAGAGGCTACGACAGCCTCAGAGCAGACAGAAGGGACACACAGTAGGTGTTCAGCCAGTGTGAAGCACACCCCCAGCCTCTCAGAGGCTACGACAGCCTCAGAGCAGACAGAAGGGACACACAGTAGGTGTTCAGCCAGTGTGAAGCACACCCCCAGCCTCTCAGAGGCTACGACAGCCTCAGAGCAGACAGAAGGGACACACAGTAGGTGTTCAGCCAGTGTGAAGCACACCCCCAGCCTCTCAGAGGCTACGACAGCCTCAGAGCAGACAGAAGGGACACACAGTAGGTGTTCAGCCAGTGTGAAGCACACCCCCAGCCTCTCAGAGGCTACGACAGCCTCAGAGCAGACAGAAGGGACACACAGTAGGTGTTCAGCCAGTGTGAAGCACACCCCCAGCCTCTCAGAAGCTATAACAGCCTCAGAGCAGGCAGAAGGAGCACAGTAGGTGTTCAGCCAGTGAGAAGTAGGCTCCCAGCCCCTTACAGGCCATGACAGCCTCCGAGTAGGCAGAAAGAACACACAATAGGTGTTCAGTCAGCAAGAAACAGGCCCCTAGCCCCTTACAAGCCACAACAGCCTCAGAGCAGAGAGGAGCACACAGTAGGTGTTCAGCCTGTGTGAAGTACACACCTAGCCCCTGACAGGCCATGACAGCCTGAGGCAGGACCTCATGGTGATCGGTAACCTGACCCCAGGGGAGAACAGCAGGGAGGACGGATGGCACCCCAGGAGGCCAGGGCCTGGCATCCCAGTGCCCAAGGGCTCCGAGTTAGCCATGGCCTGGCGCAGAGCCTTCAGACAGACCCTCCAGCCATTTGGTGGAGCGAAGAGACCCCTCGTGGCCACATAGGAGACTGCAGCTCTCAGCGTGTGACCTCTCTCCAGCAGCGGGACTGGTCTCCAGCCTTAGGACAGCTCTGCAAACATTGCTTGAGCACCTTTTTATTTTATTTTTATTTTTTGAGACAGGATCTCACTCTGTTGCCCAGGCTGGAGTGCAGTGGCACGATCTCAGCTCACCGCAACCTCCACCTCTGGGGTTCAAGTGATTCTCCTACCTCAGCCTCTTGAGTAGCTGGGATTACAGGTGTGCGCCACCATGCCCAGCTGTTTGAGCTCCTTTTAAGGTGCCAGGGTTTGCGCTTGGTCTTACAGACAAAGAAAGGTGGTGATTCCCATCCCAGAGGAGCCACCACTGGGAGAGTTACAGAGGCTGGGCCACCCTATTTCTACCTCCCACCCCTATATACATCCATATAGAAGAGTCTTAAGTGGGCTCTGAATGAAAAGACCATCTAAACAGGCTTTGTGTGAACAACAAGGCAGTTTATTCACCCAGTTTATTCGGGCTGAGTCCGAAAAGAGAGTCAGCAGAGGGTGGTGGGATAGGAGCTGATTTTATAGGTTGGTGGTAGGTAATGGAAAGTTACAGTTTAGGGCGTTTTTTTGCAAGCCAGCAGGGAGGTGGGGGGGTTGGTCACAGGGTCCAATGTCACAATGTTGACTTATCAGTTGAAGCAGGAACAATGGTAGAATGTCGCAAGGTCGGTTAATCAGGCCACATGGTCCAGTGTCACAAGGTCGACTTATCAGTTGAGGCAGAACAATGGTGGAATGTCGCAAGGTTGGTTAATCAGGCACCGCAGGCAGGAGCTAGCTATTCTTCTCTTGCAGTTTTCTTGTTATCTCAGACTTTCTGGCTCTGGGTGGCCATCTGGAGGTGTATGTGTGGGTCACAGGGGTCACCATGGCTTGACTATGGTGTAGTCCATGGTGCAGTCAGTTCAAAGAACCTTGCAAAGAGAACTCAGGGTTCAATCAGGGGACCTAGAGCAAGACACCCATTTTCCATGCCTTGTTCCCCATATTGGCCTTATAGGGGTGGTGCCCTGCAGAGCACCTGAAATAGTCAAGAGATCAAAAGTTCTTATGATTATAAAAGGTACAAAAGGGCAGGTAAACTGAAGCCAAGTGCAGTGACTCATACCTGCAATCCCAGCACTTTGGGAGGACAAGGTGGGAGGATGAATTGAACTCAAGAGTTCAAGACCAGCCTGGGCAACATAGTGAGACCCCATCTCTACAAAAAAATTAAAATTAAAAAATTAGCTGGGTGTGGTGGCACCCACCTGTAGGAGGCCGAGGCAGGAGAATTGCTTGAGACCAGGCATTCTGAGGCTACAGTGAGCTAGGATCCTGTCACTGCACTCCAGCCTGGGTAACAGAGACCCTCTCTCAAAAAGGCAGTGGGGGCAGGTAAATTGGGTCAGAGTTATGCTCCCTTGCTCCCCTCCAAGCTGTAGAAATTGCTAATGAAATGCTTAAAAAACAAGGCTCATGATGTACCAGACACTGGGAGAAACACTTTGCATGTACTGCCTCATCTGATCCCTGAGGAACAGGCACTATCAGCCTGGATGAGGAAGCTGATGCCCAGAGAGGGTTAGGTGATTAGGCCAAAGTGGTAGATTCGGGATTTGAACCGAGGCCCACCTGGCTCCAGAGCCAAAGCTTTGGTGCACAAAGCAATGAGTTTGCCTAGTGGTGTCAGAGGTGTTTGAACCAGAGCAACTCCATCTTGGATAGGGGCTGGGTCAAATGAGGCTGAGACCCACTAGGCTTCATTCCCAGGAGGTGAGGTGGTCAGCACATGGTACAGGTCACAAAGACCTTGCTAATAAAACAGGAGGCAGTAAAGAAGCCAGCCAAGGCCGGGTGTGGTGGCTCATGTCTGTAATCCCAGCATTTTGGGAGGCTGACGCGGGTGGATCACAAGGTCAGGAGTTCAAGACCAGCCTGGCCAAGATGGTGAAACTCCATCTCTACTAAAAATACAAAAAGTAGCCTGGCATGGTGGCAGGCACCTGTAGTCCCAGCTACTCGGGAGGATGAGGCAGAGAATTGCTTGAACCCAGGAGGCGGAGGTTGCAATGAGCCAAGATCGCACCACTGCACTCTAGCCTGGGCAACACAGTGAAATTCTGTCTCAAAAAAAAGAAAAAAGAAAAAGAAGCCAGCCAAATCCCACCAAAACCAAGATGGCGATTAAAGTGACCTCTGGTCATCCTCACTGCTCATTATACGCTAATTATAATACATTAGCCTGCTAAAAGACACTCCCACCACACATAGTTTACAAATGCCATGGCAACATCAGGAAGTTATCCTATATGGTCTAAAAGTGGGAGGAACCCTCAGTTCCAAGAATTGCCCACCCCTTTCTGGGAAAACTCATGAATAATCCACCTCTTGTTTAGCATATAAGCAAGAAATAACCATAAAAATAGCCAACCAGCAGCCCTCAGGAGTGCTCTGCCTACGGAGTAACCATTCTTTATTCGTTTACTTTCTTCCCCCTCAGCCCCCGCCCCCTGAGAGCGAAACTCCCAGCTACTTGGGAGTTTGAGGCAGGAGAATCGCTTGAACCTGGGAGGTGGAGGGTGCAATGAGCTGAGATTACACCACTTGACTACAGCCTGGGTGAAGGAGCGAAACTCCATCTCAAAAAAAAAAAAAAAAGGCGCAACCCTGTAGTGATGAGCGGTCACTACCCCTCTTCCTAGCCCTTGGCAACTCTAATCTACTTTCTATCTCTACGCATTTGCCTATTGTGGGCATTTCATATAAACGGAATCATAAAATATCTGGCCTTTTTGTGTTTCATTTTTCTCTTTTGTGTTCTTCCACTTGGCATAATATTGTCAAACTTCATCCACGTCATAGCATGTATCAGGACTTCATTCCTGTTTACTGCTGAATCATATTCCATTGTATGGCTGGACCACATTTTTAAAAGCCATTCATTGGTAGACGGAGGCTTTAAGGCTCTGGCATTCTCTTAGACGAGAGAAGCGGCCCAGTTAACACGGGTGGCAGGGCTGAGAGAGGCATCAGAAAGTCCAGACCGTCTCTTGAGCCTGCTGAAAGGGAAGTCCAGAGGGGAAGGGATGTGAAAACCAACTCCAGCAAGTTCCAAAGGGGCACATCAAGGCAGACCCTGAGCAGCCATGAGGGACGGGACACACCTGTGCCCTCGCCTCCCTCAGCAAAGATAAACCAGGGATCTGGATAAAGCTATATCCACCAAGCTGTGTGAACGCAGTATTGCCGAAAACACTGAAATAACCTAAATGTCTAACGACAAGGAATTTATCCAACAAACTATGGCCTGTCCATCCCAGGGAATACCAGGCAGTCAAAAATGACGCAGCTTTGGCTAACATTTATTGTGTGTGTGTGTGTGTGTGTGCGCGTGTGTGCGTGTGTGTGTTTTAGATGGAGTTTCGCTCTGTGTAGTGGTAAGATCTTGGCTCACTGCAACCTCTGCTTCCTGGGTTCAAGTGATTCTCTTGCCTCAGCCTCCCAAGTATCTGGGACTACAGGTGCACACCACCACATCTGGCTAATTTTTGTATTTTTAGTAAAGACGGGGTTTCACCATGTTGGCCAGTATGGTTTGGATCTCCTGACCTCATGATCAACCCACTTCGGCCTCCTAAGGTGCTGGATTACAGGTGTGAGCCACTGCACCCAACATTGGTTTTTTTTTGAGACAGAGTTTTACTCCTGTTGCCCAGGCTGGAGTGCAATGGCGAGATCTCAGCTCACTGCAACTTCCGCCTCCCAGGTTCAAGCGATTCTCGTGCCTCACCCTCCCAAGTATCTGAGATTACAGGCTCCCACCAGCACGCCTGGCACATTTTTGTATTTTTAGTAGAGATGGGGTTTCACCATGTTGGCCAGGCTGGTCTCAAACTCCTGACTTCAGGTGATCTGCCTGCCTCAGCCTCCCAAAGGGCTGGGATTACAGGCGTGAGCCACCCAAGTCCAGCCACAGTTATAGTGTTTACTGTGCCAAGCCCTGTTTGTGCATTTCATGTGTTCTGATGCACTCAACCCTCACAATAATCCTATAAGTAGGTGCTTTTATAATCCTCAGTTCACAGTGAGGAACTAGAAGCCGAGAAGAGTCACATAACTTGCCCAGCATTGCCCAGATGGACAGCAGTAGAGCTGAGATTTCAACCAGGGTCCATTTGCTTCATTAGTATCTCTGTTCCGTCTTCTCTCCAAAGGTATAATAAAAAATATTTACTGACATGAGACAACGCTGTTCACAAAATATTGGTGGAGTGAATAAATCAGGTTCTGGAACAGTCTGCAGGGTATGAATCAAGGCTTGAGGGAAATCTGCCAGATTGCAAATCCCGGACGTCTCTGCACATTCTGATCATGAGTAATTTTTACTTTCTGCTCTGTGATTATATTTTCCCAGTCCGCCGTGAGGAGTATGTTTTTGTTTTCAATAAGAAAAGTATTTCATTTGGTTCCCTTAAAAATAATAGATCTTCGTTTGTTGCCGGTGGGGATTCAATATGTTATATTCCCTATAGAGGGCAATCCTGCAATATTTGTCAAAGTTGTGAATGCGTTTGCCCTCAACGCATTTGAGTCAGCAGTCCTGAGTCTACATTTTATTCTTATAGGTAGAGCTGTGCAAGGATGATGTATGAGGTTATTCACTGTGGCATGGCTTCTAGTAACAAAGGACTCGAGGCCGAGCACCGTGACTCACACCTGTAATCCTAGCGATTTGAGAGGCTGAGGTGGGTGGATCACCTGAGGTCAGGAGTTCAAGACCTGTCTGGCCAACATGGTGAAACCCCATCTCTACTAAAGATACAAAAATTAGCCGGGCCTTGTGGTGCACACCTATAATCTCAGCTCCTCAGGAGGCTGAGGCGGGAGAGTCGCTTGAACCTGGGAGGAGGAAGTTGCAGTGAGCTGAGATCGTGACATTGCACTCCAGCCCGGGCAACAAGAGTGAAACTCCATCCAAAAAAAAAAAAAATGGAGCCAGATTCGGGCACTTTGGGAGACTGAAGCGGGAGGATTGCTTGAGCCAAGGAGTTTAAGACCAACCTGGGAAACATAGTGAGACGCCATCTCTATGAAAAATAAAAAGAAATTAGCCAGGCATGGTGGTGAATGCCTGTCATCCCAGCTACTTAGGAGGCTGAGGTGGGAAGATTGCTTGAGCCTGGGAGGTTGAGTCTGCAATGAGCCATGATCGTGCCACTGCAGTTTAGCCTGGGTGGGTGACAGAGCCAGAACTTGTCTCAAAAAAAAAAAAAATTGGAAACAATATAAGTGTGCATTTTACCAGGGTCTGATTAAATATATGGAAGGAATTTTTTTTCTTTTCTTTTCTTTTCTTTTTTTGAGACAAAGTCGTGCTCTGTCACTCAGGCTGGAGTGCCATGGCATGATCTTGGCTCACTGCAACTTCCGCCTCCTGGGTTCAAGCAATTCTCCTACCTCAGCCTCCTGAGTAGCTGGGATTACAGGCACCCGCCACTGTGCCCAGATAATTTTTGTATTTTTTAGTAGTGCAGTGGCACAATCTTGGCATTTCGCCATGTTGGCCAGGCTGGTCTCGAACTCCTGACTTCAGATGATCCACCTGCCTTGGCCTCCCAAAGTGCTGGGATTACAGGCGTAAGCCACCTCGCCCAGCCCAGATGGAATATTATTCAACTATTTTAAAAAAGAAGAAGAACAAAGAAGGTTTCTATACTTATAGGGGAACCCCTGGGATAATTTAATAAAAAAGGCCAGATACAGAACAGTATGTTTATAATGTTACTTCTGTGTGAGAAAAAAGGGAGGTTTCTTAGTCAGTTTGAGATATTGTAACAGAATACTATCAATTGGGTGGCTTAGAAACTATAGAAATTTAGGTCTCAAAGTTCTGGAAGCTGGAAGTCCAAGATCAGGTGCCAGCATGGTTGGGTCTGCTAAAGGTCCCTTCCAGGTTGCAGACTGCCAACTTCCCACTGTGTCCTCACGGGACAGAAAGAGGAACAGAGAGCTCTCTGGGGTCCCTTTTATAAGGACACTGATCCCATTCATGAGGGTGTAGCCCTCATGACCCACTCACCTCCTAAGTCCCCTTCTCCCAATATCATCACATTGAGGATGGAGATTATACCACAGGAATTTGGGGGGTAGGAACATAGGCATTTGGGGGACAGAGGAGACACAGACATGCAGCCCATTGCAGGAGACAAGAAAAACGTCTATTTTTGCATCTCCTTCTTCTTTGTCACAGAGATGCTGGAAGGCAGGGTGATACCAAAATATTTCACAACCAGTACACAGCAAACTGCAGCAGCATCAGCTCTGAAAGAGAGACATCCAAGGAACAGAAAAAAGGGTTACCTTAGAGACAGGACACTGTCGCCTGCGCTGGAGAGCAATGGTGCGATCTCGACTCACTGCAACCTCTGCCTCCCAGGTTCAAGCAATTCTCCTGCCTCAGCCTCCTGAGTACCTGGGACTACAGGTGCCCACCACCACGCCTGGCTAATTTTTTGTATTTTTAGCAGAGACGGGGTTTCACCATGTTGGCCAGGCTGGTCTCGAACGCCTGACCTTGTGATCCACCTGCCTCGGCCTCCCAAAGTGCTGGGATTATAGGCGTGAGCCACCATGCCCAGTCTTTTTTTTTTTTTTGAGATGGAATCTTGCTCTGTTGCCATGCTGGAGTGCAGTGGTGCCATCTCAGCTCGCTGCAACCTCTGCCTCCCGGGTTCAAGCGATTCCCCTGCCTCAGCCTCCCAAGTAGTTGGGACTACAGACCCCTGCCACCATGCCCAGCTAACTTTTTTTTTTGTTTGTATTTTAGTAGAGAAGGGGTTTTGCCATGTTAGCCAGGATGGGCTCGATCTCCTGACCTTGTGATCCACCCACCTCAGCCTCCCAAAGTGCTGGTATTAAAGGCATAAGCCACCGCACCCAGCCCACTCCCTGCCTTTTTATCCTGTTTTGATGTTTGTACCATGGGACTGTATTGCCTGGTGCAAAAATCATCATTGTTTTAAAAAACGCTGCATGTGGACGGGTGGCTTTCCTTCCTTTACTCTCGCATCATGGAGGCGTGGGGAAGCCTTGGGGGAGAAGGCTTGGTGGACGGCAGTGTGCTCTGTGTTCCTGAAACACCTCGGCTGCATCTGTCAGTCTGTGTGTCTGGTGCTTCAGCTCAGAGGTGAAGCCTCGGACCTTCTCTGGTGGCGTTGACTCCAATTATATTAGCCGAGGTGTACAGAAGGCGACACAGGTAAGGGACAGGGTGCTCCTCCTCTCCTCAAAGACTCCCAAGCTTTCTATTGAGGGCAAAGACCCTGGGGCTTCCTCAGCTGCCTTAGCTTGGTACAGCATCCAGCACATAGTAGGCACTTAGTAAGCCTTTGTTTAAACAATTGCTCCCCTGCCTGCCTGGTTGTTTCACCCTTTGGGTGGTAAGCCTCTTACACAAATCTGCCCCTGTGGCTTAAGCCTCAGAGTTACTGGTACAAGGGACCCTATTACTTTAATCAGATCATCAGATTACTTCCTCTTTGCATCTGGCAGAGATCAGTGCACTGAGCAAAGGGAAATGAAAGCACAAAGCATCCATCCCATTGGGCAGAAATTTATCAAGTACTCGCTTAAAAAGAAATTGATCAAGAACCTAGGCTGTGGGTCTAGGTTCTGCAATGCAGCACGCCTCAGACTACCTTTGCCAGAGTGGCCGGTCCTCTGTGCACTCCCTCTGTGGGGGTGAGAAGTCGTAGCTAACATTCAGAGCATTCTCTGGTGCCAGGCCCTGTGCCGAGCAGTCCACACACAACGTCTCACTCAGTCTTCCTAAGTGCTTTCGTTATTAGACGTTTCGTTATGTGCCGGAGCAAGCAATGGAAACGAGACCCAAACTGGCTTAAGCAAGAGGAGATTCCATTGGCTGGAGCAACCGAGGGTTTGCAAGCCTCAGGTATGGTGGGATCAAGGCTCTGGCTGTTTCTCTGACTTCCTTTTTGACACGGGCTTGGGCTTCCCTCACGGCTGCGAGACAGCCACCAGGAGCAGCAGGACAGAATGCTTCCTATTCCCGTCCAGCAGGAGAGACACTGAGTTTCCCAGGCCTTGTTTTCCAGAATGAGGAAGACGCCTTCCCAAAAGCTGCGAGTAAGCCTCCCTTTACATCTCATCTCGTTAGCGCAAATTAGCTTAGACCTGTCCATCCTGTAATCCAATAATTCTTACCCTGACTGCCCATCAGAATTACACCAGAAGTTTTTGAAAAAATATTGATGCCTAGGTGCCACCCTGGCCCTAACAAATCAGAAACTTTGAGGGTGAAGCCCAGGCCTCAGCATTTTAAAAAACTTCCCAACTTCCTAGGTATTTCTTTTTTCTCTTTTTTTTTTCAAGACAGGTTCTTGTTCTATCACCCAGGCTGGAGTGATGTGGTGCGATCTCAGTTCACTGCAACCTCCACCTTGCGGGTTCAAGCGATTCTTCTGCCTCAGCTTCCCAATAGCTGGGATTACAGACGCCCGACACCACGCCTGGCTAATTTTTTGTATTTTTAGCAGAGACGGGGTTTCACCATGTTGGTCAGGCTGGTCTCGAACTCCTGACCTCAGGTGATTCGCCCGCCTCAGCCTCCCAAAGTGCTGGGATTACAACCCAAACCACCACGCCCACCCTTCCCAGGTATTTCTAATGTGCAGTGAGGACCTCAGTGTTAGATCTTGGGCATTATCTCCAAAGGAGTTCACCTGCCCAGTGACAGGGAGCCTGGCCCGACTGATGACGACATTCACTGGGAAACTTCACACCTGCAACCCACCACCCGAAGTCTACCGGCATTTAATAGTTCTAATAAATCCTGTAATTTTCTTGTAAATAGCATAATTATATTGCTTGACAATTTGTGTGTGTGCTAAAAGCATTAATGTGTTAAATGTAAACATCTAAAATATGCCACAATCGTTGTAAACCATATTAGCATGTCTTGATTTTTTTAAAAAACCAGGAGAGGCTGGGTGTGGTGACTCACGTCTGTAATCCCAGAACTTAGTGAGGCTGAGGCAGGTGAATCACGAGGTCAGGAGATCGAGACCATCCTGGCCAACATGGTGAAACCCCATCTCTACTAAAAATACAAAAAATTAGCCGGGCGTCGTGGCATGCACCTGTAATCCCAGCTACTTGGGAAGCTGACGCAGAAGAATTGCTTGAACCCTGGAGGCGGAGGTTGCAGTGAAAAGAGGTTGTGCCATTGCACTCCAGCCTGGGTAACAGAGCGAGACTCCAAAAAAAAAAAAAAAAAAAGCCACAAAAAATGAAAAAACACAGGAGCTTCCAAAACTAGAAGGAGCCCAGCCCTCTCTTGGCTTCTAGAGATTTCCTAACCTGATATCTGGCCAAAGGCTGGGTTACCCAGCCCTGGGCCCTTCCCTTTTGTGAAAATTTGAGTTCTTGATTCCAACTCTTCATTGACCTGTAGTGGTGTTTACTATTTTGCCCACCAACCGTGGCCTGCTGGTGGGTGGAGTGTACTCTAGGCTTCTAGACTTTGAGCTTGATTATGTGACTTGCCAGGACTTGCTGTTTAGAGGTGAACAGAGGCTGAAACGAGCTTTCCTGGTTCCTTGTGCTTCTGTTACAGCCACTGGAAGAACACCTCCCAGATGGCTGCTGCCCCTGCACTCCAGGCCTGTGACGATTAATTTTATGCATCAGCTCAACTGGGCTAAGGGTGTCCAGATAGCTGGTATTCTTTCTGGGTGTGTCTGTGAGAGTGTTTCTGCAAAAGAATAGCATTTTAATCAATGAATTGAGTAAAGAAGGTTGCTCTTAGGCCAGGCTTGGTGGCTCATGCCTGTAGTCCCAGCACTTTGGGAGGTTGAGGCGGGTGGATCACCTGAGGTCCAGACTAGCCTGGCCAAGATGGCAAAACCCCATCTCTACTAAAAATACAAAAATTAGCCAGGTGTGGTGGCACGGACCTGTAGTCCCAGCTACTGGGGAGGCTGAGGCAGGAGAATTGCTTGAACCTGGGAGGCGAAGGTTGCAGTGAGCCGAGATTGTGCCACCGCACTATAGCCTGGGTAACAAGAGTGAAACTCCGTCTCAAAAAAAAAAAGGAGGTGGTTGTTTTCGATAAAAGAGATGGGGGGCAGTCTGTTAAGTACCTGAATAGAACAGAAAGGCAGAGGAAGAGAGAATCGCTCTCTCTTCTTGAGTTGGGACATCTAGGTGCTCCTGGTTCTTGGGCCTTCAGATTCAGACTGAATTAGATATACGACTGGCTTTCCTGGTTCTCAGCTTGCAGATGGCAGATCGTGGGACTTCTTGGCCTCTATCATCATGTGAACCAATTTGCATGATAAAGCTCCTCTGTATACACATACACACTATCGGTTCTATCTCTCTGGAGATCCCTGACTATTATCAGGCCCCAGGGTGAGGCATGCGGCTGGGCTGAGCTGGACCTCCCGTCTGCGGCACAGCCACACAGCCAAGTCCCACCAAGGCCTGTGAGCATGAGAACAGATGATTGCTGATTTAAGCCACTGAATTCTGGGGTGCTGTGCAGGATGATCACAGCACTGTTACCTCGTATACCTTCTCAAACTGTGCTATGGACAGACATATCAGCTCTTCGGCCTCAGAGAACTTAAGGGGCCTCGCACAACAGGGGAGAGTGACTGGACAGAGAACACTTCTCTTTTGGGACAAGAGTCATGGCCAGGCCATAGTCTAAGCATAGTGATTACAAGCATCTTTTTTTTTTTTCTTTTTTTGAGACAGAGTCTCACTCTGCTGCCCAGGCTGGAGTGCAATGGCACAATCTTGGCTCACTGCAACCTCTGCCTCCCGGGTTCAAGCGATTCTCTTGCCTCAGCCTCCCGAGTAGCTGGGATTACAGGCATGTGCCACCACGCCTGGCTAATTTTTGTATTTTTAGTGGAGGCAAAGTTTCACCATGTTGGCCAGGCTGGTCTTGAACTCCTGACCTCAGATGATCCATCTTCTTTGACTTCCCAAGGTGCTAGAATTACAGGCATGAGCCACCGCATCCGGCCCCAGCTAATTTTTGTATTTTTAGTAGAGATGGGGTTTTGCCATGTTGGCCAGGCTGATCTCAAACTCCTGACTTCAAGTGATCCACCTGCTCGGCCTCCCAAAGTGCTGGGATTACAAACGTAAGCCTCCTTGCCTGGTCATACAAGCATCGTTTTTTAAAAAAAAATTGAGACAGGGCCGGGCACATTGGCTCACACCTGTAATCCCAGCACTTTGGGAGGCCAAGGCAGGCAGATTACCTGAGGTTAGGAGTTTGAGAACAGCCTGACCAACATGGGGAAACCCTGTTTCTACTAAAAATACAAAAAATTAACCAGGCGTGGTACATGCCTGTAATGTCAGCTACTTGGGAGGCTGAGGCAGAAGAATTACTTGAACCTAGGAGGTGGAGGTTGTGGTGAGCCAAGATTGCACCATTGCGCTTCAGTCTGGACAGCAAGAGTGAAACTCTGTCTCAAAAAAAAAAAAAATTGAGACAGGGTCTCATCACTCTGTATCCCAGGCTGGAGCGCAGGGGTGTGATCATAGCTCACTGCAGCCTTGTGCTCCTGGGCTCAAGGGATCCTCCCACCTCAGCCCCCTGATTAACTGAGATTACAGGCATGTGCCACTGTGCCTGGCTAACTTTTAATTTTTTTGTGGATACAGGGTCTTGCTGTGTTGCCCAGTCTGGTCTCAAATTTCAGGCCTCAATTGATCCTTTGCCTTGGTCTCAAATTTCAGGCCTCAATTGATCCTTTGCCTCAGCCTCCCAAAGCACTGGGATTACAGGCATGAGCCACCATGCCTGGCCCCACAAGCATTACTTTCTTTTGAAACCAGACTACCTGCTGGGTTTGAAACCCAGCTCCACCACTTACATGCTGTGTGAATTTGGACAGGTTGCTTAACTTCTCTGGGCCTCAGGCTCCTAATCTGTAAAATGAGAATGATAATAATAGTACCTACCTCTGTTGTACAGTTTAAATAAACCTTTATGCCATGCACAGAACAGTGCCTGGCACAGAGTAAGCATCATATAAACATGAGCTTCTGTTATTAAGTACTCTGTGTGCATTTACCTCTCTCAGTAAACCAACCAGTGAGTTTTGTTTTATTTTGTTTTTTTGTTTTGTTTTTAGAGACAGAGTTTTGCTCTTGTTGCCCAGGCTGG
Source organism: Aotus nancymaae (assembly GCF_030222135.1). Taxonomy (NCBI): domain Eukaryota; kingdom Metazoa; phylum Chordata; class Mammalia; order Primates; family Aotidae; genus Aotus; species Aotus nancymaae. Next base: position 9,087,405 of record NW_026988473.1, on the reverse strand, counting down.
AGTGTAATGGCACAATTTCAGGTCACTGCAACCTCTGTCTCCTGGGTTCAAGCAATTCTCCTGCCTCAGCCACCCGAGTAGCTGGGATTACAGGCATGCACCACCATAGCTGGCTAATTTTTTAGTAGTTTTAGTAGAGACAGGGTATCACCACGTTGGCCAGGCTGGTCTTGAACTCCTGACCTCTGCCCATCTCGGCCTCCCAAAGTGCTGGGATTACAGGCGTGAGCCACCTCACCCAGCCAGCCAGCTAGTTTTATCACTATTTTTGAATAATGGAACTGAGATTAAGAGAGGTCAAATGACTTGTCTAAGGTCACACAACATGTGAGTCACTGAGCCAAGTATGAAAACCATTTCGTCTGATTCTAAATCATTTTTTATGTCTATATCCCCCACATTAAGTGGGACATTTAGTGGGAGCTTGGCTCACATCAGGCAACAATGAATGTCAATGAAAGCCTGCGTGAACAGGCCTGGCTAGGTGGAAGGCAGACTGGGCTGTGACCGGAGTTCACCTGGTGCCCTCTTTACTTCACCTGGCTTGTAACTGGCCTGGGGACTGGTTGGCGAGAGGGGACCTCCCCCAGGATGATTTGAGGGGCCAGGGCACAATGGAAGCTGCCCTGAGTTGGGACCTGAAGTCGCAGCGGGAGCACAACCAGCTCTGCCATATCTGGCTGTGTGTCCAGGGCCAGTTGCTCTCCAGACTCTCTGAGACTCAGTTTACTCCCTAGTCAGGAAGCAGAGCCGGGGAGCAGAAGGACAGACAAAGCCAGGTCCACCTTCGGAGCCCCAGAGCTCCGGCTGTGTCCTCTGCTGTTTGCAAAAAGGTCACCTCCCTCTCAGAGGGAAACCTGAGACCTGCTGAGCAGCAGATTCTGGGGCCCAGATAGCTGTGTCCCCTCCCCGCCCCCAAGCCCAGAGCGAAGGCCCATCCCTCTGAAAGGCAAGGACAGGTCCTGGGCTTCCTTGGAGCTGTAGCACACCCTGGGCACCCAAGAGCCAGATACACTAGGTCTCTCCTGATGCAGAAGGTCAGGCAGAGCCCCGGGGCCTGGCACGGGGGAAACAAAGCATGTCCCAGCTCTGGTCACTTCACCCCTTGTAGTGTCTGTTTCCTTAACATAGAAATCAAAACTCCTCCTCGGCCAGAAACAGTGGCTCACACCTGTAATCCCAGCACTTTGGGAGGCTGAGGCAGGTGGATCGCCTGAGGTTGAGAGTTGGAGAGCAGCCTTGCCAACATGGCAAAACCCATCTCTACTAAAAATACAAAATTAGCTGGGCATGGTGGTGCATGCCTGTAATCCCAGCTACTCGGGAGGCTGAGGCAGGAGAATCCCTTGAACCCAGGAGGCAGAGGTTACGGTCAGCTGAGATCACACCGTTGCACACCAGCCTGGGCAACAAGAGCGAAACTCCATCTCAAAAAGGAAAAGAAAAGAAATCAGCTGGACACGGTGGCTCACGCCTGTAATCCCAGCACTTTGGGAGGCCGAGGCGGGCAGATCATGAGGTCAGGAGTTTGAGACCAGCCTGACCAACATGGTGAAACTCCGTCTCTACTAAAATACAAAAAAAAAAAAAAATAAATTAGCCGGACATGGTGGTACCACTGCACTCCAGCCTGGGTGACAGAGCGAGACTCCGTCTCAAAAAAACAAAAAGGCTGGGCATGGTGACTCATGCCTGTAATCCCAGCACTTTGGGAGGATGAAGTGGGCGGATCTCGAGGTCAGGAGTTGGAGATCAGCCTGGCCAACATGGTGAAACCCTGTCTCTACTAAAAAAGTACAAGAATTAGTCAGGTATGGTGGCACATGCCTGTAATCCTAGCTACTTGAGAGGCTGAGGCCAGAGAATTGCTTGAACTTGGGAGGCGGAGGTTGCAGTGAGCTGAGGTCATGCCATTGCACTCAAGCCTGGGCAACAAGAGCAAAACTCTGTCTCCCCCATCCACCCTTCCCTCGAAAGAAAGAAAAAGAAAGAAAGAGAGAGAGAGAGAGAAAGAGAGAGAGAGAGAGAAAGAAAGAAAAGAAAAGAAAAGAAACTAAGATACTTAGAAAAAAAAAAAGAAAAGAAATTAAAACTACATCTTGGGCCTGTGGAGAAGCCCCTGCAGGTTTGAGAAGACCCTCTATAACCTGCAAAGGCTTGTGCTCCCGGAGGCTGCTTCAGGTTCTCCGTTTCCATGTGTAAAATAAGACCAAGGACCTCGCAGGGGCCTTCTAGCCAAGAAGGCCTCCAATCCAGTCCTGTAGGAAACCGTCCCCCTAGCTCAGTATCACTCATGCTGTGAGCGTGCTTCTGGTGTCATGCAGCGTGACACACCGCCATCACCCATGATGTTTCTTTGCCCAAAATGCCTAATAACATGAGTTCAATGATTTCCAGTTTACTAGAAATACAGGAGACTGAGGACAAAGTGAAACAATGAACCCTGAAGGCGGGGCCTTTTGCAAACAACTGGTCCAGTTTTATGACATGTCATTGTCATAAAAAAGGACTTGCCAGACTAAAAGAGACTTAAGAGGATCCAACCAGAGGCTTTGCAGGGTCATCAACTGTACCCTCGTTTGCAGGAGCCAGCATAAAGGACATTTTGAGGGCAATGAGAGAATTTGGGCTGAGCATTAGATAAGGTGGAGATGTATTAACAGGGAGAGGCTGAGGTGGTAACTGACAAGGACAGCACGATCTCATTTTGATTTTTTTTTTTTTTTTTTGAGACGGAGTTTCGCTCTTGTTACCCAGGCTGGAGTGCAATGGCGCGATCTTGGCTCACCACAACCTTCACCTCCTGGGTTCAGGCAATTCTCCTGCCTCAGCCTCCCGAGTAGCTGGGATTACAGGCGCACACCACCACGCCCAGCTAATTTTTGTATTTTTAGTAGAGACGGGGTTTCACCATGTTGGCCAGGCTGGTCTCGAACTCCTGACCTCAGATGATCTGCCTGCTTCAGCCTCGCAAAGTGCTGGGATTATAAGCATGAGCCACTGCGCCTGGCCCTCATTCTGATTTTGAAAATTACATATGGCCGGGTGTGGTGGCTCATGCCTGTAATACCAGCACTTTGGGAGGCCAAGGCAGGCAGATCATCTGAGGTCAGGAGTTCGAGACCAGCCTGGCCAACATGGTGAAACCCCGTCTCTACTAAAAATACAAAAATTAGCTGGATGTGGTGGCATGCGCCTGTAATCCCAGCTACTCAGGAGGCTGAGGCAGGAGAATTGCTTGAAATCAGGAGGTGGAGGTTGCAGTGAGCCGAGATCATGCCACTGTACTCCAGCCTGGCCAACAGAGCAAGACTCTGTCTCAAGACAAACAAACAAACAAACAAACAAACAAAAATTACATATGCAGGGCTGGGTGCTGAGGCTCACGCCCGTAATCCCAACATTTTGGGAAGCTGAGCCCAGCAGCTCGCTTGAGTCTAGGAGTTTTAGACCAGCCTGGGCAACAGAGTGAGACACTGCCTCTAAAAAAAATAAAAAATTATATATGCATAAAAAGAGATACAGGGCCGGGCGCGGTGGCTCAGGCCCGTAATCCCAGCACTTTGGGAGGCCAAGGTGGGTGGATCACTTGAGGTCTAGAGTTGGACACCAGTCAACATTGTGAAACCCCATCTCTACTAAAACAATACAAAAATTAGCTGGGCGTGGTGGCGCATGCCTGTAATCCCAGCTACTCTGAAGGGTGAGGCAGGAGAACTGCTTGAATTCTGGAAGCAGAGGTTGCAGTGAGCTAGGATCTTGCCACTGCACTCCAGCCTGGGAGACAGAGAAGACTCCATCTCAAAAAAAAAAAATTTTTTTTAAATAGAGATAGGAGGATAGACAATGCGGATACTCCCTGGCTGGTAGGAATAAAGTGGTTTTGTTTTCTTGTTTTTGCTCATCTGCAACTTCCGACTTTGTACAATGTACGTTGCACAGCTATTGGGGCTCAGAAAACGATACTTTAAAGTATGGCGCTATGGCAGCCTGAGTACTTTGAACTAAAGGACATTGGAAGGTCTCAGAAGCCAAGTCTCTCTGACATTCTCCCATCTTCCTGTCTCCTGCCCCTGTTTTGCCCCCAAAGCAAGCCATAGACACCAGAATTCTTCTTCCCCAGTCATAGAAACCGGAACCTCTCTCCCCTAAAGCAAGCCGTAAAACCTGGAAAGGATCACTCTCTCCCTTCTTCCCTGTGACCCCCATTCCAGAACGGATCCTGCCCCATACCCTGCAGGAAGGAATCCACACAGAGAGGCCAAGAAGAATCTCGATAGAAGGGGCTTGCTGGGTTCCCTGCTTAGTCTATTTCCATGAAGCCTTGAGCTTTTGTGCAATCACCTTTCTACACGGCTGTCTGCTTTTCATAGAACCTAACTTAAAAATAGACAGGTTTCCCTGGATCTTTGGGTCTTCATTCTGAAGGCTCCTGTGTCTTGTTAAACTTTGATTAAATAAATTTGTTATGCGTTCCTCTTGTTAACCAGTCTTTTGTTATAGGAGTGTCAGCCACAACCTTTATGATGAATGACACACCTTTCCACCCCTACACAGCTTTGCTGATAATAAAAGTTATTTTATTTTATTTATTATTATTATATTTTGAGATGGAGCCTCACTCTGTCGCCCAGGCTGGAGTTCAGAGGCACAATCTCAGCTCACTGCAACCTCTGCCTCCTGAGTTCAAGCCATTCCCCTGCCTCGACCTCCTGAGTAGTTGAGACTACAGGGCATGCCACCACGCCCGGCTAATTTGTGTATTTTTTTTTTAATTTTGTATTTTTAGTAGAGATGGGGTTTCACTATGTCGATCAGGCTGGTCTTGAACTCCTAAGTTTTGAAGTTACAGGCATGAGCTACCACACCCAGTCAAAAGTTATTTTAAAGTAGAGAAGTTCTTGGCACAGTCCTGTACTCTGACAGTCTCCTGTGGCCTCAGCTTCCTCTTCCAGCTCCTGCCCCATCTAGGACTCACCAAGAATGTTAACCAGGCAATGGCATCTCAGGTCACAGCTTTCCTCCTCTCTGGGCACCGCCCTTCCTTCCTCCCCTCCCTCCCCAACACCATGGTGTTTTCATGGGGAAGAGTGTCCACTGAATTACAGCAATGCCATGTGCTCGCTCCCTCCTTCTCCCCTGCAGAGAACTTAGTTACCTGACGGCCAAGTTTGGGAGGAGCTCCTGGATGTGCCTAGCCCAGTGTGCCATCTCTTTTGGAAGCCTTTTTTGGTCTGCTGCTGCCTGGCAGTTAGCAGCCTCTGGTATTCCCACTGAGCCAGGGACTGGGCATTTTCAGTGGGTGAATGTCAAGTTCAAAGGTAGGATAACAGGAAGCCAACTTGGCCATTGCTCTTAAGCCACAGGAAAATATTTTGATCTTTCTGTCTGACTATTGTGTGTCTTTCTCAGTTGCTTTCAAACTTGGAAAGAGGAGTGTCCTTTACTGGATCCTCTAAAATCCAACATCTGTCTCTTCCCTGCCCAGTGGCCCCTTCTCCCCTGCCCAAATCCACGCCCAGGGGGAAGCAGATTTTGGTTTTTTTCTTTTTCTTTTTTGAAACAGAATCTCATTTTGTCACCCAGGCTAGAGTATAGCGGCATGATCTCGGTTCAGTGCAATCTTCGCCTCCCAGGTTCAAGTGATTCTCCTGCCTCAGTCTCCCGAGTAGATGGGACTACAGGTGTGCACCACCACACTAGGGTAATTTTTGTGTTTTTAGTGGAGACAGGGTTTCACCATGTTGACCAGGCTGGTCTCGAACTCCTGATCTCAGGTGATCCACCCGCCTCAGCCTCCCAAGTGCTGGGATTATAGGCATGAGCCCCCATGCCTGCCCGGAAGCTGATTTTCTAGAGGCATCTTCAAGAAGCAGGAACTTCAGGCCTGAGTTTCTAACAAAGAGAAGAAGTCCCTGGGGACCGCCAGAAATGGAGGTGAGGGTGCAGGAGATGGGGGGGGTCAGGGTGCAGGAGATGTGGGGTACTGAGGGTGCAGGGGATGCGGGGTGGTGAGGGTGCAGGGGACTTGGGGAGGTGAGGGTGTGGGAGGTGTGGGGTGGTGAGGGTGCAGGGGACTTGGGGAGGTGAGGGTATAGGGGGTGCGGGGTGGTGATTTGGCATTCCAGACAGAGGGAATGGCATAGGCAGAGTCACAGAGGCTGGATGCAAAATAACAGGGGAGGAGGGGGCTGAGCTGAGGCTGGGCCCTGCACACAGCTCAAGGGACAAACATAAATCATGGGGGACATGAGGCCACAGGCGTGTTTCAAGCCAAGAAGTGTTGATATGCTGGGAATATCTCCTGGGCCATTCTGCGGAGGACAGGTCTAGGGTGAGGCCTGGGAGCAAGAGACCAGCAATGGGATGGTGAACCCAGAACACTTACAGGGAAGAGGAAAAAGTGACTCCAAAGACTAAAGGGCAGCAGTGGCCGCACATCTGGGCGCTTCGTCTCAGCAGCAAATCACTCCCGGTTGCCAAGAGCTCAGAAATGGGTTTCTTGGATTATGCAAAGGTAGAGAAGTCACTTAATCCCCAGCCCCCAGTTACAAATATTTTGTAATGTCCCCTTCACCAAGCTGAAATGAAATTCATAAATAAACGAACTTACCCTCACACATACTTTAAAAAAATCAATGGTATCCTAACTACGATATGAAGGAGAAATAAAAGGAGGGTAATTTCTTTTTTTTTTTTTTTCAGACAGAGTTTTGCTCTTGTCGTCCAGGCTGGAGTGCAGTGACACAATCTTGGCTCACTGCAACCTCCACCTCCCTGGTTCAAGCAATTCTCCTGCCTCAGCCTCTCGAGTTGCTGGGATTACAAGCGCCTGCTACCACGCCGGGCTAATTTTTGTATTTTTAGTAGAGACGGGGTTTTATCTTCTTGGCCAGGCTTGTCTTAACTCCTGACTTCAGGTGATCCACCTGCCTCAGCCTCTCAAAGTGCTGGGATTACGGGTGTGAGCCACCGCGCCCGACCAAGGAGGGTAATTTCTAATAGAATAATATAAATTTCAGGATGAAAATCTGCAGGCAGGCCAGGCATGGTGGCTCACGCCTGTAATCCTAGCACTTTGGGAGGCCGAGGCAGGTGGATCACCTGAGATCAGGAGTTCGAGACCAGCCTGGCCAACATGATGAAACCCCATCTCTACTGCAAATACAAAAATTAGCTGGGCATAGTGGCAGCCGCCTGTAATCCCAGCTGGGAGGTTGAGGCAGGAGAAGCAACTGGAACACGGGAGGTGGAGGTTGCAGTGAGCCAAGATAGCGCCACTGCACTCCAGCCTCAGCAACAAGAGCAAAACTCCATCTTAAAAAATAGACCAGGCACGGTGGCTTACACCTATAATCCCAGCATTTTGGGAGGCTGAGGCAGGCGGATCATGAGGTTAGGAGATAGAGACCATCCTGGCTGACACGATGAAACCCATCTACTAAAACTAAAAAAAATTAGCCAGGCATGGTGGCGGATGCCTGTAATTCCAACTACTTGAGAGGCTGAGGCAGGAGAATCGCTTGAACGTGGGAGGCGGAGGTTACAGTGAGCCGAGATTGCGCCACTGCACTCCAGCCTGGCGACAGAGTGAGACTCCATCTAAAAAAAAGAAAAAATCTGCAGGCTGACTACAGCAGGAGCTGGGATGAGGTGGCCCCACACCTGCTCCTAGAGGTGGGGCCACGAGGACCCTGGCAGCCACAAGACAGATGAACACAGGTGGTTGTGATGGTGATTCAAACCCCACAAGCAGCTCTGTTGACAGCGACAGGAAATGGGCAACGAATCTTGGTCAAATTCCAAACCAAACAAAGGACAATCTTCTCTTTGTGTACACAATAGCCATGTTCCTAGAAAAGTCTGTGTGTGTTGAAAGCATGCAAAAATTATTTATCTTGTGTTTATATATAAACAGGTCTCTCTCTTCCATTTTGACAAAGAAAAATTCCCTTGCAGATTTCCCAGACTCCTCTGAGGGGCTGTCTTGGCTTCAATAGGTGTCATTGTCTTAGAGCCTCTTCTGTAATGACAGCAGCTGAAACCAAAGTGCAGATGCCCTGTCAAATCAATTTTGCATCTTCTCCTGGTGGCTGAGAGGCGGGCGGGAGGCTATGGAACAGGACAGTTGGGAGGAGGGTCCAGAGAGGTGGGAAGTGAGCAGGCCCCAAGAAATGGCAACGGGCCAGGGCCAGAGGAGACGGAAGGCTGCTGAGACGTTTCCTGGGGTGGGGAGAGACAAGAGGTGCCAAACACAGTGAAGTTCTTGGTTCAGTTGTAAATTGTTCCAGTGCTGGGCTATCATCCCCCTCTGCTGTTCCCAAACCATCCATAAAAGTCAGTTACACAGGCTGGGCGAGGTGGCTCATGCCTGTAATCCCAGCACTTTGGGAGGCTGATGCGGTTGGATCACCTGAGGTCAGAAGTTCAAGACCAGCCTGACCAATATGGTGAAACTTCATCTCTACTAAAAATACAAAACTTAGCTGGGAGTGGTGGCGTGCGCCTGTCATCCCAGCTACTTGGGAGGCTGGGGCAAGAGAATTGCTTGAACCTGGGAGGCGGAGGTTGCAGTGAGTTGAGATTGTGCCACTGCACTCCAGCCTGGCTGACAGAGCCAGCCTTTTTCTCAAAAAAAAAAAAAAGAAAAAGAAAAAAAAGGTGGTTACACACTATAGTGCTTGGAGGGGGATCAATAAAAATGATGGCTCATATTCCCTAACTAACTGCTGGTGCTTTACTCACACCAACTCATGTGACCTGCAACAAGCCTTAATAGATAGGGGCCACACTTACCCCCAGTTTATAATGAGAAAACCAAAGCCCAGAGAGATACAGACCATTGCCCAAGGCCAATCAGCTCATCAGCTGCTGAGCAAGACTTTGAACCCAGGTGGTCTGCCTCCTGTTTGATCACTCCACTGGCAAGGGCCAGGTCTGTGCTCGGGTGAACCATTGTGAAGGGTAACCGCAGCAGCGTGCAGGGAGCTGGGGCGGGGTTGAAGAGATCTGGACTAAGAGGTAACAGGAGATCATAGGCGTCCATTGGAGATTCGATTCACAGAAACATTGAGAAGGATGCTAGCCTTCCCTGGTAGGAAGGACAGGGACTCAGCCATTTTCACTGGATCTTACAAGCGAGGGTGACTCCAGGGATGCGGAAGACCTACAGCATCCTGTCCCAGTGGAAACCCCAAAATTGCCATATTGGTTTACATCCAGGGCCCATCCGAACTCTGTTTGTTTCTGAACTCTTAAATTTTTACCTATTTCCACCCCATTTGTTAATAGCTGTATTTTAATGTATTCATTGGCTGAGAAAATACAACACAAAAGACTACTTTGAATTCTGAAAGGCTTTCAGCGAATTTGAATGTTATTAATCACAGTGGCGTCCATATTCATTTGGAAAACATTACATCTGCAGAAGCCAAATGCTTTCCAGCGACACTGCTTGGGGCACTTAAGGCCAATGCTGAGTAGAAGGCATAGGTGGGAACTAGGAAAAGGCAAGAAAGGAGTGACCGATGCACCAGTGCCACCATCCCCCAGGGCCCAGATCAACCCACTAGGATGGCTCGGGGCCACTACAACAGTCCTGACTCATGTCATCTACTCCCATGTGTTGAGGAAAGTCTTTGATTGGGCCATTCTAGTGCCACTCATTATGGAGTAACTCCATGGGGCAGGGCTTAGGCCAGCCCCCACCAAGGGGGTAACTCATCTCCTGTCCAGCCCAAATGGAGGCACTGGACAGATTGGAGGTGAGTCCAGGGCAATCAGCTGTGCCCAGTGGAGCCCACTGCAATGGATGGATGAAGTGTCAGAGGCGTTTGAACCAGATCAACTCCATCTTGAACAGGGGCTGGGTAAAATGAGGCTGAGACCTATAGGGCTGAATTTCCAGATGGTTATGCATTCTAAGTCACAGGATGAGCTAGGTCGGCTCCTGTGGCCTGTTTGACAAGACACAGGTCATAAAGACCTTGCTGATAAAGCAGTCTGCTGTAAAGAAGCCAGTTAAAACCCACCAAAACCAAGATGGCAATGAGGCTGACCTCTGGTGGCCCTCACTGGTACGCTCCCAACAGCACCATGACAGTTCACAAATGCCATGGCAATGTCAGGAAGTTGCCCTACGGTCTAAAAAGGGGAGGCATGAATAATAATCCACCCCTTGTTTAGCATATCATCAAAAAATAACCTGCCAGGCATGATGATTCACGCCTGTAATCCCAGCACTTTGGGAGGCTGAGGCGAATGGATTACCTGAGGTCAGAAGTTCAAGACCATTCTGGGGAACGTGGTGAAACCCCGTCTCTAGTAAAAATACAAAAAATTAGCCGGGTGTGGTGGCAGGCACCTGTAATCCCAGCTACTCGGGAGGCTGAGGCAGGAGAATCGCTTGCACCAGGAGGCAGAGGGTACAGTGAGCGAGGTTATGGTGAGTGAGATTGCACCATTGCACTCCAGCCTGGACAACAAGAGTGAAGCTCCGTCTCAAAAAAAAAAAGAAAAAGAAAAAGGAAGAACCATAAAAATGGTCAACCGGCAGCCCTTTTGTTTTGTTACTTTTCTAATAAACTCGTCTTCACTTTACTGCATGTATTCGCCTCAAATTTTTATTCCACAAGATCCAAGAGCCCTGTCGTGGGGTCTGGATCAGGGCCCCTTTCCGGTAACAAAAGGGGCAGGTTGGGGCTACAGTCTTCAAAAAGTGGAGGCCGCGCGCAGTGGCTCACAACTGTCATCCCAGCACCTTGGGAGGCCGAGGCGGGCGGATCATGAGGTCATGAGTTCAAGACCAGCCTGGCCAATACAATGAAACCCTGTCTCTGCTAAAAATACAAAACTAGCTGGCTTGGTGGCTCATACCTGTAATCCCAGCTACCCAGGAGACTGAGGCAGGAGTATCACTTGAACCCGGGAGATGGAGGTCGCGGTGAGCCAAGATTGCACCATTGTACTCCATCCAGCCTGGTGACAGAGCAAGACTCCATTAAAAAAAAAAAGTGGCTGGAAAGTTGGGATGTAGACCAATTGAAACTCTCAGATGCGGTTAGTGAGCATGTTAGGCTGTTATTGCACTGCTGTAAAGAAATACCTGATGCTGCGTAGTTGATAAAGAAAAGAGGTTTAATTGGCTCATGGTTCTACAGAATTTACAGGAAGCATGATGCTGGTACCTGCTCAGCTTCTCATGAGGCTTCAGGGAGGTTTACTCATTGTGGAAGGTGAAGTGGGAGCAGGCACATCACATGGCCAGAGAGGGAGGCAGGGAAAAGGAGCTGCCACTTGCTATGAAAGAACCGAGGCCGGGCGCGGTGGCTCCTGCCTGTAATCCCAGCACTTTGGGAGATCCAGGCGGGTAAATCACTTGAGGTCAGGAGTTCGAGATCAGCCTGGCCAACCTGGTGAAACCCTGTCTCTACTAAAAAAATGCAAAAACCAGCCAAGTGTAGTGGCAGGTGCCTGTAGTCCCAGCTACCTGGGAGGCTGAGCCAGGAGACTCGCTTGAACCCGGGAGGTGGAGGTTGCAGTGAGCCGAGATTGTGCCACTGCACTCCAGTCTGGGTGACAGAGCAAGACTCTGTCCGCCCCCAGCACCCCACACACACAAAAGAACCAGATCTTGGGGGAACTCACTCACTATCATGAGGACTGAAGCAAGCCCTGAGGGATCTGCCCAAAAACCTCCCGCTGAGCCCCACCTCCAACACCGGGGATTGCATTTTGACATGGCATTTGGGTGGAACAAATAGACGAACTTTATCGGTGGGAATGTAAATTGGTAAACTGGGAAAACCACTTTGGAAAACTGGAAGAACTGACCAAATCTAACATACATCTATCCTGTGACCCAGCAAATCTACCCCTAGATATACTCAACAGAAATGGGTACATATACTCACCAAGTGTTCACAGCACCACACATCCATCAACTATAGAATGGAAACAGGCCAGATGCAGTGGCTCATGCCTGTAATCCCAGCATTTTGGGAGGCCGAGGCAGGCGGATCACAAGGTCAGGAGTTCAAGACCAGCCTGGCCAACGTGGTGAAACCCCGTCTCTACTAAAAATACAAAAAATTAGCCAGGCTTGGTGGCACGCGCCTGTAATACCAACTACTTGGGAGACTGAGGCAGGAGAATTGCTTGAACCTGGGAGTGAGCTGGGATCGTGCCACTGCACTTCGGTCTGGCGACAGAGTGAGACTCCAGCTCAAAAAAAAAAAAAAAAGGAAACATATAAAGTTGAGCCTTATGTAATGGCCTTTAAGAAAAAAGATAAACAGGTCAAAAATTAGCGAATATATATGATTAAACCTAATATCCATTCAATAGAATACTACACAACAATGAAAAGGAATGAGTTACTGCTACGTGCCACAATATGAATGAATCTCACAGGCACAAGTGTGAAGGAGGCCAATCACAAAAATAAAGAGACTTTATGATTCCATTTATTTGAAGTTCTAGAAGAGGTACCATTATCCATGGTGATAGGAATCAGAATGGTGGTTTGTTTCAGGGAGTACTGACTGGAAGGGGACATCAGGGACTTTTCTGGGATGCTGCTATGTTCTCCATCTTAACCTTGACGGTAGGTACTGTGATATTATGGTGTATAGCTGTATAGGTTTCTGTCCATGGTTCCAGGCTCATACCTCCCCTAGCTCTTGTTATAGTCTTTTGTTACAATGTTGGGGGATTTTAGGCCTCAGAAGCAGGCCTCAGAAAACAGAATCTTTCTTTCTCTCTGACCCCCTGCCCTCTTTTCACCTGCTCCTTTTTGTCTCCAAGGCAGGACTCTAATCTTCCCACATCTTTCAGAAGGGGTCCTACCCCATACCCTGGAGGAGGGAAGGTTGCCCTGAGAGGCCAAGAATCTGAACAGACAGGCCTTGCTGGGTTTCCCTGCTCAGTCCGTCAGTCCATCAGCATTAGAGCAGCCTCTTTTTTTTTTTTTTTTTTGGACAGAGTCTTCCTCTGTCACCAGGCTGGAGTGCAGTGGTGTGAGTGGAGTGCAGTTGGCTCACTGCAACCTCCGACTCCCTGGTTCAAACGATTCTCCTGCCTCAGCCTCCTGAGTAGGTGGGATTACAGGCACATGCCACCATGCCCAGCTAATTTTTGTAATTTGTTTTAGTAGAGACGGAGTTTCACCGTATTGGCCAGGATGGTCTCAACCTCCCGACATCATGATCCACCTGCCTTGGCCTCCCAAAGTGCTGGGATTACAGGCGTGAGCCACCACGCCTGGCCGAGCATCCTCTTTTTAACTGATCGCATTTCTACATGGTTGCTGATCATGCTTATCCGTTGAAGTCTCCATAAAAGGTGAAGGAAACCAAAATATTTTGCCCCAAAATATGCTTCTTTGACACATGTCAAAATGGCTATTCAGAAGGGCTGGAGATACGAGAACAGCTAAAAAGCTGTCTTTTGTGGAGGAAATTTGCATCTGTAGAGAAAATGTGCATTGGCGCAGCCCAGCTTTCTCTCAGGCCTGCTTTGTCTCAGTCTAGGATGATGAACTGATAGCCTGACACCTTTGAAGGTCTGAATGAAATAGTGACCATCTACATTCTCTGCGGGCTGCTCCCTGTGGGGTTTTATCTACACTGGAAGATGACCTTTGCTAGCCAGGCCTCCTCTCCTTTCCCTCTCATGAACTGTCTTGCCAATACAACCTGCTTCACCAGGATCCAAGTCCCTGTTCTTTCTGTCAAAATTTTATACCAACCTGTCAAGTCGGTATAAAAGCATCCACCAACTTCCCTTTCTTTGAGAACTTATATTTTGTAAAACTCCCATTCACGTTAACAAATGTGAATACCTTTTCTCCTTTTTTTTTTTTTTTTTTGAGATGGAGTCTGGCTCTGTCACCCAGGCTGGAGTGAGTGGCCATGACCATGACTCACTGCAACCTCCAGCTCCTGGGTTCAAGTGATGCTCCTGTCTCAGTCTCCCGAGTAGCTGGGATTACAGGCATGTACCGCCACACCCGGCTAACTTTTGTATTTTTAGTAGACACGGGGGTGGTTGGGGGGGTTCACTATGTTGGCCAGGCTGGACTTGAACTCATGACCTCATGTGATCTACCCACCTTGGCCTCCTAGAGTGCTAGGATTACAGGCGTGAGGCACCGTGCCCGGCTGCCTTTTCTTCTATTAATCAGCCTTTTGTCAGTTGATTTTTCAGCAAACCTCCAGTGGGTGAAGGGGAAGTTTTCCCATGGCTTCTACAAAAGCCCAAAAAGGGCTGGGAGCGGTGGCTCTCACCTGTAATCTTAGCACTTTGGGAGGGTGAGGCGGTTGAATCACTAGGTCAGGAGTTCGAGACCAGCCTGACCAAGATGGTAAAACTCCATCTCTACTAAAAATACAAGAAAAAAAAATTAGCCAGGCGTGGTGGTCGGTGCCTGTACTCCCAGCTACTGGGAAGGCTGAGGCAGAGAGTTGCTTGAACCCGGGAAGTGTAGGTTGCAGTGAGCCGAGATCGCACCACTACACTCCAGCCTGGGTGACACAGCAAGACTCCATCTCAAAATGAATACATAAATAAAATAAAATAATCAAGCTCTTCACTAAGGATTAGTATATAACTTTAATAAAAAAGAAAAAACTTTATTAAAAATGGCCAATAAGTACAGGAAAAGATGTTCAACATCACTAATCATTAGAGAAATACAAATCAAAACTGCAACGAGACACCACTTCGTACCCATCAGGATAGCTATTAGGAAGCAAAGCAAAGCAACACAAAACAAAACAGAAACAGAGAATAACATGTGTTGGCAAGGATATGGAGAAATTGGAAACTTCGTGCCCATTCGTGGGATATAAAATGATATAGCCACTGTGGAAAATGGTAGAACTATTCCTTAGAAAATTAAACATAGGGGCCAGACACAGTGGCTCATGTCTATAATCCCAGCACTTTGAGAGGCCGAGACGGGTGAATCAGGAGGTCAAGAGATCGAGACCATCTTGGCTAACACAGTGAAACCCTGTCTCTACTAAAAATACAAAAAATTAGCTGGGCATGGTGGCAAATGCCTTTAGTCTCAGCTACATGGGAAGCTGAGGCAGGAGAATTGCTTGAACCCAGGAGGCAGAGGTTGCAGCGAGCCGAGATCACCCCACTGCATTCCAGCCTGGGTGACAGAGTGAAACTCTGTCTCAAAAGAAAAGAAAATTAAACGTATAATTATATGATCCAGCAATTTCACTTCTGAGTATATAACCAAAAGAATGGAAAGCAGGGACTTGAACAGACATTTGTACACCTATGTTCATAGTAGCACTATTCGCAATAGCCAAAGGGTGGAAACAACCCTAACATCCATCAACGAATGAAATGTTCCTTTCAGACATGGGTGAAAATATGATACATACGACCGGGCGCGATGGCTCACGCCTGTAATCTCAGCATTTTGGGAGGCTGAGGAGGGCAGATCACCTGAGGTCAGGAGTTTGAGACCAGCCTGGCCAATATGGTACAACCCCATCTCTATCAAAATACAAAACTTAGCCGGGCATGATGGCAGGTGCTTGTAATCCCAACTACTAGGGAGGCTGGGCAGGAGAATCGCTTGAACCCAGTTTGCAGTGAGCTGAGATCGCGCCATTGCCCTCCAGCCTAGGTGACAGAGCAAGACTCCATCTCAAAAAAAAGAAAAAAAAGAAAAAGAAAAAGAAAATATGATACATACAATGGAATGTTATTCAGCCTTAAAAAGTAATGACATTCTGATACATGCTATCACATGAATGAATCTCTATAAGACATTACGCTAAGTGAAATAAACAAACCAGTCACAAAGGATAAATATTGTATGATTCCAGGTCGGGCACAGTGACTCATGCCTGCAATTCCAGCACTTTTGGAGGCTGAGGAGGGTGGATCACCTGAGGTCAGGAGTTTGAGATCAGCCTGGCCAACATGGTGAAACCCCATTTCTACTAAAAATACAAAAATTAGCTGGGTGTGGTGGCAGGCACCTGTAATCCCAGCTACTCAGGAGACTGAGGCAGAAGAATCACTTGAACCCAGGAGGAGGAGTTTGCAGTGAGCCAATACTGCAGCACTGCACTCCAGCCTGGGTGACAGAGTGAGATTCCATCTCAAAAAAAAAAAAAAAAATATATATATATATATATATATATCTAAAATATGATTCCACATCTATGAAGTATCTAGAATAGTGACATTCATGGACACAGAAAGTAGAATCCTAGTGACTGAGGCTGGGGGGAGAGAGGAATGGGAACAGAGTTTCAGTTTGTGAAGTCAGAAAGTTCTGGAGTTGTATGGTGGTAATGATAGGATAACAATGTGTTTTTAAGACAGGGTCTTGCTCTGCCACTCAGGCTGCAGTGCAGTGGTGTGATCTTGGCTCACTGTAGCCTCAGCCTCCTGGGATCAAGTTATCTTCCCACCTCGGCCTTCCGAGTACCTGTGACTACAGGTGTGCATCACCATGCCTGGATAATTTCTGTATTTTTTGTAGAGACAGTGTCTCACCATGTTGCCTAGGCTGGTATCAAACTCCTGGGCTCAAGGGATCCTTCCACCTCAGCTTCTTAAAGTACTGGGATTACAGGCATAAGCCACTGCACCCAGCCTGAACTCTACACTTAAAAATGTTCAAATGCGGCCAGGCACAGTGGCTCATGCCTGTCATCCCAGCACTTTGGGAGGTCGAGGTCGGTGGATCACGGGGTCAGGAGATCAAGACCATCCTGGCCAACATGGTGAAAACTTGTCTCTACTAAAAATACAAAAATTATCTGGGTGTGGTGGCGCATGTCTGTAATCCCAGCTACTCGGGCGGCTGAGGCAGGAGAATCTCTTGAACCAGGGAGTTGGAGGTTGCAGCGAGCCGAGATCATGCCACTGTACTCCAGCCTGGCAGCAGAGCGAGACTCCATCTAAAAAAAAAAAATGTTTAAATGGTGACTCATATCTGTAATCCCAGCACTTTGGGAGGCCAAGGCAGGAGAATCACTTGAGGCCAGGAGTTTGAGGCCAGCTTGGGAAACATGGTAAGACCATATCTCTACAAAAATAAAAAGTAGTCAAGGTATGGTGGCACATCCTGTAGTCCCAGGTCCTCTGAAGGCTGAGGCAGGAGGATCCCTTGAGCCCAGGAGTTCGAGGCTGCAGCCAGCTATGATGACATCACTGCACTTCAGCCTGGGCTAACAGGGATACTTTGTCAAAAATTTTTTAAAGATTGAAACGGCAAATTTTATGTTATATGTATTTTAGCATGATCAATTTCTTCTCTTTTCTTTTTTTTTTTTGAGATGGAGTCTTGCTCTGTTGCCAAGGTTGGAGTACAGTGGCGTGATCTCAGCACACTGCAACCTCCCTCCGCCTCCTGGGTTCAAGCAATTCTCCTGCTTCAGCCTCTGGAGTAGCTGAGATTACAGATGTGCACCACCACACCCAGCTAGTTTTTTGTATTTTTGGTAGAGACACCAGCCTGGTCTTGAACTCCTGACCTCAGATGATCCACCTGCCTTGGCCTCCCAAAGTGCTGGGATTACAAGTGTGAGCCACTGCACCCAGCCTCAATTTCTTTTTTAAAGCTACTAAGAAAAAGGTGTCTGAGAGCCGAGGCTGCCCTGAGATTTCCTGGATTCCTCCCTCCTCGTCCAGCTGGTCCTATTCCTTGAGACCCCATCACAAACCTGCCTCCAGTGTCCTGGAGTTCAAGGGCTTACTGATCTTCCTTGACATCAACTTCCCAAGATGGAAAAGTCTCTGAAAGGCGCTTTGGTCCCTTTGGGGGCCCATTAGGAAGCCATCATCATTCATGAATTTACCAAAAAGGCCGGAGAGAATGGGATGACATGTTTCCCCAATCAAGGAATTGGCCTTGAGTTTCTGCTAACTGCTCAAGTTCAGCCTTGAATGTCGCCAGTACCCCAGGCAAAAGCTCAGGGGAAGCATCTGGACTGAGTGCCTGCTGTGCACCAAGCACCACACCTGGAATCCTTCCCACCACCCAAGGAGGACATCATTGGACACACTTTCCTGATTAGGAAACCGAGCCTCACAGAATCCCACAACCAGAAAATGAGGGGTTCACACTTTAGAGCCAGCTCTAATCCCAGTTGCAGACCTTCCAGACTCATGGCTGGCCTGGGTGGGCAGTAGGTTCTGTGAGCTTAGAAGCAGCAAGAGCCCTTTCTCAGAGATAAGAGGGATAAGAGGAGGCAGGAGAGAGAGGGCAAAGTCCACTCTTAGCCCCCTCTGCAATGCCTGTCAAAATAGAAGTCCTGGCTCCCTGCATATCCAGCAGGGTCTCTTCACCCAGAAGTCTTCTAGGTAGAGGAGGCTTCTGGCTCGAGGGACTTCTGTGTCTTCTACAGAATACAGCTCGCCTCTCCTTTTGCCTGCCTCATTACCAACAGCCAGGGTCACCCTAATCCTTCCCAGAAGGGGAAGCCTTGGGAAAAGAGAATGTATGTGTGTTGGGGTGGGCACGTCTTTTTTATCTTTTTATTCTTTTTTATTTTTTGAGATGAAGTCTTGCTCTGTCGTCCAGGCTGGAGTGCAGTGGTGCGATCTCAGCTCACTGCAACCTCTGCCTCTCAAGGCATTCTCCTTCTGCTGCTCAAGCGATTCTCCTGCCACAGCCTCCCAAGTAGCTGGGAGTACAGACACCTGCCATCACTCCCAGTTAGTTTTTGTATTTTTAGTACAGAGAGGGTTTCACCATGTTGGTCAGGCTTGTCTCGAACTCCTGACCTCAGGTGATCTGCCCACCTCAGCCTCCCAAAGTGCTGAGATTACAGGCATGAGCCACCACGCCCAGCCTCTGGGGAACATATCTTGAGTGGAGAAGTCGATGGCTCAGAACAGGATGAGAGGGATGGGAGGGTGGTATAAGAGTCAGGGCACTCCTAGTGCTCTTGAGTGGAAAGAACCCTGGAGTGGGAGTCAGAGCGATGAATTTTTCTTTTTCTTTTTTTGAGACGAAGTCTTGCTCTGTCGCCCAGGCTGGCATGGTTTCAGCTCACTGCAACCTCTGCCTCCCAGGGTCAAGTGATTCTCCTGCCTCAGCCTCTTGAGCAGCTGGGATTACAGGCACCTGCCACCACGCCCAGCTAATTTTTATATTTTTAGTAGAGATGGGGTTTCACCATATTGGCCAGGCTGGTCTTGAACTCCTGACTTTGTGATCTGCCTGCCTCAGCCTCCCAAAGTGCTAGGATTACAGGCATGAGCCACAGAGCCTAGCAGAACCATGAGTTTTATTCTTGACTCAACCCCCACCATGCTGTGCAACCGGGGGCAGGTCCCTTCCACTGTCAGTGTCTCTGTTTTTTGTTTTTGTTTTTGTTTTTTTATGAGACAGAGTCTTGCTCTGTTGCCCTGGCTGGAGTGCAATGGCACAGTCTCAGCTCACTGCAACCTCTACCTCCCAGGTTCAAGCGATTCTCCTGCCTCAGCCTCCCAAGTAACTGGGATTACAGGTGTGCACCACCACGTCTCACTAATTTTTTTGTATTTTTATTAGAGACGGCGTTTCGCCATGTTGGCCAGTTGCAGACCTTGGCCAGGCTGGTCTCGAACTCCTGACCTTGTGATCCGCCTGCCTCAGCCTCCCAAAGTGCTGGGATTACAAGCATGAGCCACCATGTCCAGCAGTCTCTGTTTTCTTATCTGTACAACAGTACAATTGGAGTTCATGGTTGCTAAGGGTTAATGCATTGGCGACACAAATATTAATTAAGCCCCTACTTCAGCCGGCAGCCAAGTTCTGGGGATACAGTTAGGAGCAAGACTGACCTGTCCCTTGCTCCAGAAGTTGAGTCTAGAGGGAAAGACAGATACTGACAAGTAATCACAAGGACACTGCACTCTGGGGAGAAGTCCAGGGGACTGCAGGGGCTCACAGATCCAACCCAGCCTTAGGCACTGGACTTAGTTAGAACAAAGAAGCAGCTCAAAGAACGACTCAGCTTTTGCCTGGGCTTTGTCTTGGAGTCCCAGGTAGCTTCTTGTTCCCTAATGCTCCAGATACCCACTACCTGGGATTAGTACGTCAGGGGCTCAGATCCTGAGTTGGGGGGCTCTCACTCCTGCTTTCCTGATGAGCCTGAGGGTAGACATAAACTGTCATCCTCAGAACCAGAAACTCCTCGAATCAACCAGAAAGGGCTGAGAAGGTCAAAGGCAGGAGGGTCCATCCCAGGGAGGTTTGCAAATGGGGGAGCTGGGACTGCGGAGCTTCCTGAGGCTCCTCCGATCAGCGAAGGCAGAGCTTATTCCACATTAACAGCAGAGAGCAAGTCCTTCTGTCAGAGGCATTGGAACCAGAGTGGCTCCATCTTGAGCGAGGGCTAGGAAAATGAGGCGGGGACTTGCTGGGCTGTGTTCCCAGAAAGTTAGATATTCCTAGCCTCTTTACAGTCAAGGAAACAGATTGATAACATTGACTAAACAGACCCAGACTTAGGAGTGTCATGATATCCCGATGTCTAGAGAGCAGAAGCATTTCTAATTTTGCTTCGAGGATAGTAATATCGATTCTTGCAAAATACAGTAACTAAGAAAATTAATCCTTTATCACAAACCCTTGTAGCCCAGCACATCTCCCCATGATCTCTTTTTATCCTGTATATAAACAAGTATTGGACCTATGGTGAGCTCGTTCCTCCTCCTCTTACTTTAGGGGACACCCTACCTGTACTTTCACCACTTTACTTTCTTAATAAAGTTGATTTCACTTTGCACTGTGGACTTGTTCTGAATTCTTTTTTTTTTTTCTTTCTTTTTCTTGAGACGGAGCCTCACACGGTCGCCTGGGCTGGAGTGCAATGGCTCACTGCAACCTCTGCCTCCCAGGTTCAAGCGATTCTCCTGCCTCTGCCTCCTGAGTAGCTGGGATTATAGGTGCCCACCACCATGCCCAGCTAATTTTTTGTATTTTTAGTAGAGATGGGGTTTTACTACGTTGGCCAGTCTGGTCTTGAACTCCTGACCTCATGATCTGCCCCTCTTGGTCTCCCAAAGTGCTGGGATTACAGGTGTGAGCGAACATGCCCAACCTCATTCTGAATTCTTTCTTGCACGAGATCCAAGAACCCTCTCTTAGGGTCTGGATTGGGACCCTTCTGGTAATACTTCTAGCAGAGTGGATTTCAACCTCAGCTGTGTGCTGGAATCACCCAGCAAGTTGTAAAAACTCCTGATGTCAAACCCCCAGAGTTTCTGTGGTAATTGGCCTGGGGTGCCAACTACCAGGGCAGGGGATTCTAATGTGTTAAGTTGGGAACCAGTGGCCTGTCTGAAGGCTGGAGTCTCCTTAGAGGCGATAAGGAAGGAGGCCAAACAGGTCAGAGGCTGACCAACTCTGTCCAGAGGACAAACAGGCCATGTTCTGGGTAGCATGGGCAGGGTCCCCAGAAAGGACTGCTTGGTAGTGAAGCAAGGATTACCCTCACCACCCCCCTGAAGCCCTACCCCGACCCCAGATAAAATACAGAATGCCCAGGGAAATTTCAGTATCAGATGGACAGGGAACTTTCTAGTATAAGTATGTCCCGTGCAATCTTTGGGCTAGACTTATATTAAACAATTATTTGTTGTTTATCTGAAATTCAAATTTAATTGCGTGTCCTGTTTTCTGATTTGCTAAATCTGGCAACCCTATCTCACCCCATCCCTGAACTGGGAGTCAAGAGTCTCAGTTGCAGGTCCCAGCTCGCTGATTCTAACATGTTGGTGACCTTGGGCAACTCACTGCCCCTGTCTGAGTTTTCCTCACCTACTTATGATGTCCCTCCTGCCTCAGGGGCAGGGCAAGCTGTTCCCAGAGCAGTAACCATGGATCACAAGGTCCCTGGAAAGGCATAAAGTTGTCTATAAAAGAATACAGAACCTTTCTCACTGAGAAATCAGCATTTTCCTTCTGTGGTTTGATCCCATCCATCCATCCATCCATCCATCCATCCATCCATCCATCCATCCACTCAAGATTTTTGAATGGTTTTCAAGAATCTTCTTGTCCTGAGGATACCGACCTGAGACTAAAGCTGAGGGCAGAGGTGATCTCCAGGGTGTAAGTTTCTCTTCTCCTCTCTCCTTCCTTCCTTCTCCTCCCTCCTATTCTCACTCTCTCTGACATCCTCAGGCATCCAGATGACAACTCCCCCTCCCTACCAAACAGAAAGAGTTCATCTCACATCAAGCAAGTAGCTGTGGTGGGACTACTGTGTGCTAGGCACACAGCCTACTAAGTGCTGAGGATACAATGGACTCAGTCCCTGCCCACATGAAGCTTCTAGTCTGAGAGTGGAGCATGAGGGGACAAAGTTAAATAATCCCTAAAGTGAAGACAGCATGAGAAACCTTGGCAAGTGCCCTGAAGGAAAAGAACAGGGCACCGAGAGAGTACAAAACAAGGAACCTGGCCTCGCTCCCTTGAGGATATGTCCTTTGAACTGATAACTGAAGGGCAGGATGTGGAAAGGCACCCCAGCAGACAGACCACTCACATGCAAAGGAGACCTTTGAGGATTGGTGAGAAGGCTGGCAGAGTTATGGAGGGTGGGACAGAGAGTGGCAGGAGATAGGGTTGACACATTGGCAGGGCTGGCCATGCTGGGTGGTAGAGACCATGCAAAGAATTGGAGTCTTATTTTTTATTTGGAGACAGAGTTTCACTCTTGTTGCCCAGGCTGGAGTGCAATGGCGCAATCTCGGCTCACTGCAAACTCTGCCTCCCAGGTTCAAGTGATTCTCCTGCCTCAGCCTCCTGAGTAGCTGAAATTACAGGAATGCACCACCATGCCTGGCTAATATTTGTATTTTTAGTAGAGACAGGGTTTCACCATGTTGGCCAGGCTGTTCTCAAACTCCTGACCTCAGGTGATCTGCCCGCCTCAGCCTCCCAAAGTGCTGGGATTACAGGTATGAGCCACCATGCCCAGCCAAGAATTGGAGTCTTCAGCCTACCCTAGGATCCAGCAATCCTACTCCTAGGCTTCTTCCTGTTTCAGTTTCCTATTGCTGTTGTAACAAATTGCTGCAAACTTGGTAGCTTAAAACAAATCTACTATACTACAGTTTCGAAGGTCAGAAGTCAGAAACGGTGGTGGCAGGGCTGCTCCTTCTGGAGGCTGTAGGGGAGAACCCGTTTCCTTGTCTCTGCCAGCTCCCTGAGGCTGCTCACGCTCCCGGGCTTATCCTCAAAGCCAGCAATGGCTGGCTGAGTCTTTCTCACACTGCCATCTCTCTGGTCCTCTCACTCTACTGTTCGCTTCCACTTATAGGGATCCTATGATTACCTGGGGCCTATCCAGATAATCCAGGATAATCTCATCATCTTGAGGTCAGCCAATTAGTAGCTTTAATTCCATATGCAACCTTAATTTCCCTATGCTGGCTGGGCGTGGCAGCTCACACCTGCAATCCTAGCACTTTGGGAGGCTGAGGCAGGTGGATTACCTGATGTCAGGAGTGTGAGACCAGCCTGGCCAACATGGTGAAACCCTGTCTCTACTAAAAATACAAAAATTAGCTGGGTGTGGTGGCAGGTGCTTGTAATCCCAGCTACCTGGAAGGCTGAGTCAGGGAGAATCACTTGAACCTAGGAGGCGGAGGTTGCAGTGAGCCAAGATTGCGTCACCACCCTTTGGCCTGGGAGACAGAGTGAGACTCCATCTCAAAAAAAAACCCACAACAAAGAAACAAACCGCCAAAATCAGCCAGGTATAGTGGCACACACCTGTACTCCCAGCTACTTGGGAGGCTGAGGCATGAGAATTGCTTGAAGCTGGGAGACAGAGGTTGCAGTGAGCCAAGATTGCACCACTGCACTCCAGCCTGGGTGATAGAGTAAGACTCTGTCTCAAAAAAAAAAAAAGTTTTCCCTATGCCATGTAACCTAACACATTCATAGCTTCTGGAAATTAGGACACAGACATCTTTGGGGAACCACTATTCTGCCTACCACACTAACCCAAGAGAAATAAGTATAATATTTGTCAAAAGACTTGTATAAGAATGTCCATAGCAGGCTGTCTTAGTCTGTTCCTGCTGCTATAACTAAATACCTTAGACTGGGTAATTTACAAGTAACAGAAATTTATTTCTCATAGTGCTGGAGGCTGGGAAGTCCAAGATCAAGCTGATGGCAGGATTGCTCTCGGGGAAAGCTAGCTGGCTGCTTTCAAGATGGTGTCTCTTGTATCCTCACATGGCAGACGTTCCCTTGTACTCTTTTATAAGGGTCCTAATGCCATCTGCCCTCATGGCCCAATCACCTCCCAAGGGCCTCATCTCTTAATACTGTCACTTTGGAGGTTAAGTTCCAACGTATGAACTTTGGAGGGACATGTACTTTCAAACCATAGCAAAGCTTTATTCATAAGAGCCCCAAAACCGGAAAAAGCTCCAAAATCCACCAACATATTACCAAATCATTGTATATTCATCTCATGAAATATTACACATAATAAAAAAGAATGTACACACAGGCTGGGCGTGGTGGTTCACACCTATAATCCCAGTACTTTGGGAGGCCGAGGTGGGTGGATCACAAGGTCAGGATTTGGAGATCAGCCTGGTGATCCATGGTGAAACCCCATCTCTACTAAAAATACAAAAATTAGCCAGGCGTGGTGGTAGGCACCTGTAATTCCAGCTACTTGGGAGGCTGAGGCAGGAGAATCGCTTGAACCCAGAAGGCAGAGGTTGCAGTGAGCCGAGATCATGCCACTGCACTCCAGCCTGGCAACAGAGCAAGAGCCTGTCTCAAAAAAAAAAAAAAAAAAAAAAAGAATGTACACACAATAACATAGATGAATCTCACAGACATAATTTGAGCTATAGAAGCTAGACACAAAAGGCTGCATACTAAGCAATACCATTTGTAGGAAGTTCAGGAACAGCAAAACCAATCCATAGTATAGAAATCCAAATGGCGGTTACTTCTCAGGGGTGGGAATTGACTCTGAAGGGGACAAAGGGCTGAAAATGATCTGAATCTTCATCTGGGTGTGGTCATAGGTATGCACATATATAGAAGTTTGTCATGCTGCGTGCTTTACTGTCTATGAATTATTTCTAGAAAAATTGAAGTCTGCATTTCAAAAGCAATGGGAAATTACAGCAGGGTTTCAAGCAGTGACAGGACATAATCTGGTGTTCACTTATAAAAGGTCACTCTAAGACCGGGCACGGTGGCTCAGGCCTGTAATCCCAGCACTTTGGGAGGCCAAAGCAGGCGGATCACCTGAGGTCAGGAGTTCAAGATCAACCTGGCCAACATGGCAAAACCCCATCTCTACCAAAAATACAAAAATTAGCCGGGCATGGTGGCCTGTGCCTGTAACCCCAGCTACTTGGGAGCCTGAGGCAGGAGAATCATTTGAACCCAGGAGGCGGGGGTTGCAATGAGCTGCGATCGCACCACTGCACTCCAGCCTGAGCAACACAGGACTCCATTTCAAAAAAAAAAGGACACTCCATCTGTTGGGTGGAAAACAGATGAGAAATGAGAGCAGCTGCTATTGCCCTGAAGACAAGGTGCCCTGGACTTAAGAGGTACTGAGGGAAATGGACAGAAGTGAGTGATTTCATATATATTTAGGAGAAAGAATCCACAGGACATGATTTAGGAAATATATGGTAGTTAAATAGACAGATGAACAGGTTGAGAAGTGGATGGATGGGTGAATGGGTGGATGGATAGGTGAATGGATGGATGGATGGATAGATGGATGGACGGATGGATGAGTGAATAGGTAGGTGCATGGGTGAATGGACAGACTGGGTGGATGAATAGGTAGGTGGATGGTTGGGTGGGCAGATGGGTGGTTGGGTCTGCAGGTGTGTAGATGAGTAGATGGGTGAAGAGGTGGGGGGAGAATGAGTGTGTGGGTGAATGAGTAGATGGATGGACACCCTCAAGAGGAGACTCTCTCCTCTGATTGTTGGTGTCCAGAAAGCGCAGATGAATCAAACTAGTCAGTAAATACCCCAGTTTTCCTCTGAGACATCTGTATTTACTCTCCCATAGCTCCCCAGTGCCCCAAGGAGAAAAACTAGTTGCTACAATGCCCATCAGTGAGCAGACACAAATAGGCTGGTTTGATGAGATGCGAGGATCTCCCAATCCTCTGGGCATTTCAGGGAAGTGCTGGTGATACCCAAGCTAATGGGGGATTAAGCAGAGGTGGAAAAAGCTCCCACAACTTCCCCTAGGAAGCCATCAGTCCTTGTTCTCCTCCCTCTTGTCATGACCACCAGACCACCATCACAGCCACCACCCCCAGCATCTTCTCCATCACCACCTCCATTACAACCACCACCACACAGATTTTTGAGACTCTGACTGCAAGTTGTGTTTACTCAGGTAAAATATAGGGGCTTGTAGGTGCCCGTCTGGCAAGAGGGAACAACTCACCTCTTGGTGGTGGCTGACCTTTTAACCCCTGGGGTACTAGCAATGCCGTGTGGTCCAACTCCCACTTCCAGCCTGTTTGGTCCTGTGATCCATTCCTGTTACCTCATAGCAGGAGGGACAAGGAACGCAGGGAGAGAAAAGTCCTGGCAGTGCAGAGAGAGTCGCTGTTTTCAGAAGCAAGAAGGTCTGAAATCCTACCAGGAGAAGCCCTGGTGATCCAGAGCTGGCTCCAGGTGTCCCGAGGTCGATTTCCCATGCATTTCCTAGAACTTGCAACTGGCTAATTTCTCTCCCTGTGGGAGTCTGGCAGCCCAGCCTCCAGAGCTTTTCTCTGGCCTCCCCAGACAGGCTGAGTTTGTGCCATTTGGGTAAACAACATTCCCCTTGGCTGTCAGAGGCAGACTTATTTACCTGGAAGCAGCAGTTCCTTCCTACCCACCCCCTCAGAGGCAGCAGGACTCAGGGTGGGAACCAGCACTCTGTCACATGCAAGGGTGGAAGACCCAGCATCGGAGGAGTGGGCAACAGATCTCACACCAACTACGGGGATCCAGGGCTGTGTACTGCAACGTCACAGTCACTGTTTAACTCGGCGGCCTCTCTGGACTTCCTACACCTGGGAACAAGCTAGGCTAAAGCCATCACGCCCCAGAGCTGTGATTTCATCCAGTTATCATACACCCTGCATCCAAGCTAAAATGTTGTCACTGGATCTCCCTCGGCCATAAGCAGATACTTTGTACTTTAAACCCCTGCATGCTTTGAATTTCCCCCACCCCTTAGCCAAGGTGTCATACTGGCACCTCCATCTCAGGCAGTGAGGAAAGGTGATCACTCAATCCCTGCCTCCACAGGGCAATGCAGTCGGGGGTAGTGCCCAGCTCAGGAATTCCGCAGTTGTCTTTCTGCAGGCAGCTCCACCCTGCTGCAGTCACTGACCAAGCCATCCCATCCTGCAGCTGCTGGGAGCTGAGTCTGGGGCAGAACAGCTGTGCCAGCTGTCGGAGATAGATTACACGGTGAAGCTCGGCTGTGACTCACATTCCAGCTCAGGGGAAATGTGCAAAAGTTCTATACTGCCTTTGGGGTGCAAAAAATCATCCTGGTTTTGTCTTGTAAGATGTTCGGCTTGTGAAGGGTGGGGCAGATGGAGGAAGGGGGTGGGGAGGAGGCAGGGGGGCAGATCTGTCTCCAGCCAACTGCCTGTCACACACCCGCCACAGCTCCTAATAACAACACTCAGCATTTAATCAGCCCCTTTGTGGATGCAGACGCTGTCACACTCATTAATTAGTTAATCTGCTCAGCCCCCTTGGGAGGAAGAGTCATGTTATTATCCCCACTGGGACTCAGAGGGAAACTGAGGCGAGAGTGGGAACTTGGCACAGAGCAGAGGGAGCACAGCCTGACAGCTGGACTGGGATCAGTGTATGTCTTGTTGTCTGTTCTGATGCCCTCGCTCTTGTCCTCCTTCCTAGCCCCTGTCTGCTCCAAAGACACTCGGCCAAACTCTGAACTGGGCCTGAAGGTGCTCAGAGAGAAGGCCAGGCATGGCTTTGGGGCCGAGGCAATAGGATTGCTTGGACCTGGGAGGTGGAGGTGAAGAGGATGAAGCTCCAGTAGCTGGACCGGGGCAGGCCAGTGGGGAGTGTGTGATCTGGAACAGCCACCCTTTCTGAGAGTGTCTTGGAACTAGAAATAGAGTTGATGAGGGTGCCTCTCTCATCAAAATGCCTGCTTCTTGTGCAGGTGGCTCTGGGTTTTGATTGTGTGTCTGGTGGTTTTAGAATGGAAGGGAGGAACAAATCCAGCAGGAGGCCCCATTGTGGTTTCACTGGAAACTGGGACTGACCATTTGGGGAATTTTTTTTTTTTTTTTGAGACAGAGTTTCACTCTTGTCTCCCAGGCTAGAGTTCAACGGCGTGATCTAGGCTCACTGCAACCTCTGCCTCCCAGGTTCAAGCAATCCTGCAAAAACCCCGTCTCAGCCTCTCAAGTAGCTGCGATTACAGCCGCAGGCCACCATGCCCGGCTAATTTTTGTCTTTTTAGTAGAGACGAGGTTTTGCCATATTGGCCAGGTTTGTCCCGAACTCCTGACCTCAGGTGATCCACCCACCCCGGCCTCCCAAAGTGCTGGGATTACAGGCGTGAGCCACCTTGCCTGGCCCATTTGGGGATCTTTGACACACACACACACACACACACACACACACACACACACACCCCACGGGTAGAACCCACAGCCCCCATGGAGCTCCTCCTATATCACTGTGCCCAGTGGTCAATGTCGCTGGAGGCCTGCTGAGATGCCTTACAGCCACTGCTCAGCCCTCAAGAAAAAGACTTAGGTCAGTCTGTCAGGCAAAGAATCCTGACCGAATGAGATGCAGGCAGGAGACCTACGGAACACAGAGGCAAGGCGTTAGAGGGAGGAAGTCCAAAGTACCTTCTAGTTTGTGACCAATTGCAAAAATTAAGACTGGAGTCTTTCCCTGTCTTTCTTTGCTTGTTACTAGAGTTTTTGAAGATTAAATAATTAGCAACTCCCTCCTTTAAGAAGATAACAGTCTGACCAACATGGCAAAACCCCGCCTCTACTAAAAAAAACCACAAAAATTAGCCAGGCATGGTGGCGCATGCCTGTAATCCCAGCTACTAGGGGGGCTGAGGCAGGAAGATTGCTTGAACCTGAGAGGCGGAGGTTGCAGTGAGCTGAGATCGTGCCACTGCATAACACAGCAAAACTCTGTCACACAAAAAAAATATGAATCACAATTTGAAAATGTTTTTCATATCTTTCCTTTTCCTTTCACCTAACATTTATGTATGTATATATGTATTTGTTTATGTATGTATTTATTTATTTATTTATTTATTTGAGACAGAGTCTCACTCTGTGCCCAGGCTGGAGTGCAGTAGCAAGATCTTGGCTCACTGCAACCTCTGCCTCCAGGTTCGAGCAAATCTCCTGCCTCGGCTTCCCCAGTAGCTGGAATTACAGGCAGCTGTCACCACGCCCAGCTAATTTTTGTATTTTTAGTAGAGATGAGGTTTCACCATGTTGGTCAGGCTGGTCTCAAACTCCTGATCTCAGGTGATCCACCTGCCTCAGCCTCCCAAAGTGCTGGGATTACAGGTGTGAGCCACCACACCCAGCCACCTAACATTTATAAGAGTGGTGCTTCTCAGCCTTTCATGTGCATTCAAGTCATCTGGGAATCTTGCTGCCAAGCTGAGATTCTCGGGCCTGAGATTCTGCATTTCCATCAAGCTCCTGGGTGGCGCCAATGGCTCACTCTGAGTATCAACAGTTCAAAGGATTTGCTGATGGTAAGTTACCCTTTAATTCAGTTAAATGGCCAGATGGGGTCATTCACCTTGAAGATCTTGAAATAATAGTAGCCTCACGGCATCAAGTGTGGAGGTGACTGTTGGAACTTGTTTGGTGAGGACAACTTTGGAGAAACGGAAGAAAGACTGGCATGTATGGGCTCACTTGGACATTCATGAGTTTGTGTGCATGGGGCAGCTAAGGGGTGGATTGTAGTAGACAGTCTTTGGAATGGCTGCTCAGGTCATGATTCTCCTCCTCTGCCAGTGTGTCTCAATAGGGAAAAGTAACTGACATGTTTGTATCACACACAAGGCACTTTCTGCCCTGACGGTAGCTGATTGACTGTAGCCCAATCTGGACTAATGAGATTCTTTTTTTCTGGGAATCCGGAACATTGAACCAAGAGACATTAAGTCTGGCAGTTTTGATTCTGATTAATGGCAATGACCTAGAAAGAAGATCCCTAAACTGATATTGCTACAGTAGGCCCTTAAAGCCTCCCCTATTTCTGCCCTTCCTGAGCCTTGAGGAATTAACTCCTCCTTGAATCCCCTGAGGTGCCCCACTGGGTATATGTGCCCACTCCCCATTTTCTTTGTTACCTATGTGAGTTTGCATTCTAAATAATCACAGGTAACAGAACTCCTTCCAGAAGTGGCTCCATCTGCTTTAATAGAAGGCAGTCCTGGACTCACAATCTCATTTCCAACCCAAATGTTCAGGTAATTTTCACACCAAGGCTTCTCCTCAACCCCGGGCCCTCGCTACACACACCTCCTTGTTCACCTATGGCTCCCACTTGTACTGAACTGCGCGATCACTGTGATTTTGGAGAATGGCACCAGGGCCTAGTAAACATTTTAGAGGCATTTCTCTTTCCTGAAAGGAACACATTCTTCCCCTTTTTGTCTTTGATGAATCCTTACCGGATCTTTGAGACCCAGCTGAGTCATCCTGACCTGCAGACTGGACTCCCACCCCCAGGCTTAAATTCCTTTCCAAGGGCTCTGCCTGTGCTCTCTGCTTAGCTCTTATGTTAAAACCCCATCCATCTGCGTCTCCTCCCCAGCAGAATGAGCCTCTTGAAGGCAGGGCCCGCCTTCTACTCCTCTCTGTCCTCCACTCCCCCAGCTCGGCACAGCGCTCCCAAGGAGGTGTAAGCGACTTACGGTGAATGAATGGGCGTGAAGGGGTACAGGAGGGGCGGTTTTCTTCATTTATCAGAAATTCAAAATTGACCAAGCAAGTCCCTTTGGAGGCCAGGCACGATGCTGGGCACTGGGCGCGGGGGTTGGGGAGGAGGGCGTACCTAGATGCTAAAGATGTGCTCTGACTTCTCAAGCAGCGCTCAGTCACCCTGAGGAGGTGGGACCCGTCTCTCTCCTCCCCACAAATGAACCAGTTCTCCAGTGATCCTACTTGCTTTTTTCCCTCTCCCACGCTAAAACTGGTCACGAGGGGCCTAAAGGAGGGGCACCCAGGCAGCTCCCTTCCTCGCACGCAGCGCGCCCCGTCCAGCCCCTCCCGGCTGCCCACAGGGCCCCCAGCCGCGGCCTGAGCCCGGCGCCCACCGCCCCCACGCGCAGGGCCAGCGCCCGCGGAAGGCTCGGCTCGCCCGGGCCTCGACGCCGCTCCCCTCCCTGGCGCCAGGGGGCGCTGCCGCACCACGACTGTCGCCATGGTCACCGCTGGCGGCGGAGAGGGGTTTACGTAAAGGACGCAGCGTCCCCCGGGGGGCGGAGGCGGCCTTCGCGCCGGCGCCGGCGCCCTGCGGAAGCGGCGTTAGTGAATCGGGGCCTTGGGGAGCCCAGGATGGAGGTGGCGGTCGCGGCGGCGGTCCGAGCCCTGCGGAGGGCGGGAGGTAAGGGGGGCCTCGGGCGCGGCGGGCCGGCCCGGGGCGCGGGCGCGGTGCAAGCGGTGCGGCGGGCTGGGCAGTGTCCAGGGCGCGCGGTGGCCGGCCCGACGGGTCGGCGGGCGGAGTTGCAGCTGCCACGCGCGCCCATGGCAGGTGTGAGGTCTGTGGAGCCCCTGGCACGGGCGTGGGGATGGTGACACGCGTGGCACGGGCGTTGGCAACG
The DNA here is from genome assembly GCF_030222135.1 of Aotus nancymaae. Lineage (NCBI taxonomy): Eukaryota > Metazoa > Chordata > Mammalia > Primates > Aotidae > Aotus > Aotus nancymaae. The sequence goes on along the minus strand of NW_026988473.1, from coordinate 9,055,556 downwards.
TGGGTCCGGCACAAGCAGCGTGGTTTTCCTGGCACCGGTGTCAGAAGACTCGCCTCCACCTTGGTGCGGTGGTGGCCTCCCAGGTGTGAGACAGTACAGCTGTCTGCACAGGTAGGTGATGGGTACGGCGCTAGGACTGGTTGTGGGCTGAGTAGCCGGCTCGTGCCGGCATGGGGGTGCTGCTGGCATGGGTGTGAGGAAGTGCTGCCGTTGCTTGGGTGTTGGGATGGTTCTGGCCTTGGGCTTGACATGGTCTGGGGTGATAGCACTGGGAGCTTAAAGAATTGGTGTCCTCAGCATGGCTAGAGTTCGTGGTGTGACTGTGAGAAAGGGCCTTGGCACGGTGTGGTGCAGGTGGCTGCTTGGCACTGCCACGGAGGGAATCCGTGGCCCTCCCACCCTGATGAATGGGAAGGGTAAATGCCTATGCTTCCTCACGGGTGATGAAGGGGACACTGCCTCTGTCACGGGGGTCCAGTTTTAATTCCTGTTAGGTACACTGCACTGAGGAGGGCAGAGGGCTGGGAGAAGGTTGGTGTCCTTTATAATGGGCATAAACAAGAGATGCCAGGAGAAACTTCTACCACAGGGTCCCTGATGATAGCCCAGACAGAGACCTGTCCAGGTACTACCATTGTCCTGGGCTCCCTATTCGTGTAGCTTTGGGGAAGAAGGGAGGGGTGGATGATTTTCAGTGGTGGTCGCTGTCCTGGAATATATCCTAAGAAGCAAGCAGGGCTGGGAGGTAACCCGGGTCAGCGGTCAGGGAGTGGTATGGCGCACCATTTCTCTGTAGTCGCCGGGTTCTGCCTTCTCTTGGGGTTGATGGGTTCACTCCAGGGTATCTCTCTTCTTTGATGCTTGGCAGCCTTTGGGTCCAGAGGATTGGATCGATTGGGGGATGCTTGAAGGATGATTCTGCAGGCCCTAGGAGTCTGCTGGGGACACCCGAAGTGTGCTGTGATTGTGTCTACTCTCACCACTCTTTGGGAAGCTTTGGGTGAAGGTCTCACTCAGCATCACCTAGTGCCTTACTTTACAGAGGAGCAATTTCCAGCCCCCGCCCCCAGGAGAGGTCTTAGGGTATGGGGGAAATCTTCAGTTCTTTGTGGATCTCTTGGGGGAGTGGGATCAGTGGTAAAAGAATACCAGGGTTGAGCTTGTGCTGGGGAAGGCACTTAAGAGTCCAAAGAGATGATGGTGAGGGTATTGGAGACTAGGGTGGCAGGTGGTCGCCAGATTGCCAAGGTGGGTGCTTGGAGATGCTGATGAGTTCCCTATAGCTGGAGCATTGTCCAATGCCTTTGGAGCCAGATCACTGGAATTCCAGTGTTGGCTGTGTGACCTTCAGCAGGTGACTTCACCAATCAAGGCATGTCACATGGTGGTCTGGTAGTAAAGAATGAAAGGAAATGGTGCACGTGGAAATCCTTTGCAAACAGCGAAAGGCTGTACAAAGGTCAGAGAGTCTCATCAAGTAAAGAGACCAGGGCTGGAGGCAGGAGCCATAGGAAATGGAGGCGTGGGATGTGATTGGGAGGAAGGGAGCCGGAAGGTTGAGGGCCTGTCATGGGGAATTAGAGGCCGTGAGCGCACATGCTCCTGGTGGGGGCAAGTGGATCCGTTGACACTGTGAGTCAGCTGCTGAGCTGGAACCAGGCCCCCAGTCTCCTGAGGACGGTCCTGAGCATGGTCCTGGCAGCTGTGAAGTCCTGCAGGAGTGGCCCAAGCAGGAGGAAGCACTTTGCTTGGGCGGCAGTCGCCAGGGTAGGTCTGGGAGGTATCTGTGGCTGACAGATCTGGGGTACCTGTGTGGGAGGAAGACTTGGGAAGTGTGTGTTTTCTCTTGAGAATTTCCTTTGGCTCTGGGTTCTGAGAACAGGGGTAGGGAGCAGTCACATCAGCATCTTTTGGACTGTGGTCTGAAGGAAATGAAGTGGGTCAGACCATCCATTGATTGATGTGGCTCGGGCCTGGATGGTCCTGCGGGAGGTTGAGGCTGGATGGCAGGGGGACCCAGGGGGTGTGGAGGATGCCCTCAGACACATGGCGGAAGGGAAAGGAGGCTACAGGAACCCTTAGAGGGTGCTCTGAGAGCAGACAGGTATGGCACATCTCCCAGTGTGGCCCCACTTCTGGCCAAAGTTCCTTCCCAGGTTGGGAGGATGAGGGCGGCCGCACAAGGCTTTGCTCTCTGCCACTGGGAGCCTAATTCCCGAGAACAAGCTGCAGAGCCTGAGTTGCAGACCCTGCCCCATAGTGCTGGAAGGCCTGTTTTCATCTAACCCAGGCTGTTTCTCCAGCATTCCCTGTGGTGTCTGCCTTAGCCAACCACCAACCCATTTCACATCCTTGCTCCGCAAAGCGGAGGGTTTTTGCCCTGTGCCCAGGCTGCATTGTCAAGCCATGTGGGTGGAAGGAGGACATGACCCTGCCAGACCCAGGGTTGTGAGCTGACTTTTCCATGCTGTGGACTTACCCTGTCCCAGTGGCTGCCACCCAGACACTGTCCAGCATTGCAGGTGCTTTCCTGGTTGTTCTCACATTGGTCTGAGGGGTGTCCAAGACCTGTCCCACCCGCTCCCTGCAGCGCCTTCATACCTCCCCCGAGGAGTTGCTGGGCACATCAGTTCCTGCTTGGAAAGCTCTCTTTAAGTGCAGAGTCCATTAAGGAGGAAGTCTCCAGCCTCCCTGTTGTGAATATTCAGTATTCAAGTCCCCTCAGCTCACCCTCCACACCTCCACCTGTTTGTTCTGATTTATGGCTCAGCTTTATAGTTTGGGGCTCCAGGAGCCCTTTTCAGCCACCCTTTGCCATCTGCTTGGGATGGAGGGCCTGCACAGCAGAGCTGGGTGTCAGCCAGGGCAGATCTGAAGACTCTGAGAGGAGGAGTTGGCTTCTGTCCCCCAAAAGGAGAGCTGAGCTTTCTTCCCAGTCCTGGGGTTTGGGGGCAGTAGGAAGCCCAGCCAGGTTAGCACCTTGTCATTGTGCACAGATGCTGATTTTGAGTAGGTTCCAGGTTCCAGCTGAGGCAGGTGGCCAATCACTTAGGAGTGGACCTTGAGGGCAAGCATCTCCCTGGAGCTGCGATATTTCAACCCTGCTCCTCAGTCATATTCCCATTTTCCTTGTCCATGTTTCTCTCAAAGTTGCTTTACTCAGCTCCTGGCAATTCCTCAGCTGCCCCATAAATCAGTGCCTGGCTGCTTTGCTTTAGGGGTTCCAGGGAGCCAAGCATCTGTGGCCAGAGGATGCTGGACCAGAGCTGACAGCAGCAGGTCAGAAGGCTGCAGCTGAAGGCACAGCTTGTTGCTGGAAGCCACTCCTCCCCCAGTTCCTCTCCTCGAGACCAGAGGGGAACCTCAGTGTTTAATCACCTGTTGGCCCATCACTCCAGGAGTTCAATTTCTTACCGGAATAGCTTTACATTACGCTCCAGCAGACTGGGCAAGTAGCGCTGGGGGAAATATGAATGAGCATGTGGTCAGAGGAAGATAAATCTTTTAGAACCGCGGAGCCCAGGACATTGCAGGATGCGGTTACCTCCCCAGCGGGCAGGGCTGAAAATGGCTTATTTTGATTTTCTTTTTTTGTTTCTGATACTGACTTGGGCTGGGCGTGGTCTTTCTGGGTTGGATGGGAAGCGTGTGTATGGGTGTGGACGTGGGTGTGTGTGTGGGCAGGAAGGACCCAGGAAACTGCCTTATCTGTGAAGACCTCTTTGCTGCTGAGGAAGGAGTCCAGGGAGATGCCGTGGCGGGGATCGGTGTGACCACGGATGAGGGTGTTGTTCTCATAGGGTGTTTGGCAGGAATGCCCAAGTCCTGTAGATGGGGATGGGGCTGTTGTCACTGCGGGGCTGCCCTGGGCATGCACCTGTATAAAGCCGCTTGTGCCCGTGAGTGCTTCTGTGGGAAGTGAGGACTGAGGGGGTGCGGAGCGCCTGGTGGTGTCTGGCTGGCCTGGTGTCAGTGGGTGTGTGGAGCTGGTGTCGCTGGGCTCTTCACAGCAGGAGGGAACAGTGGGAGTCGGAGGAGGCTGCCTTCAGGCTGTAGGAGGGCGGAGGGTGGGTTTCATACCTCATGTTATGACTCTTAACATGAGGGGCCGAGTGCTTTCTCAGCATTCCTTAGAAGGAAGGCAGGCTGCAGGTGGGGCTCTCACACACCCTTCTGTGCACTACCTGGGGGCGTCTCACACGCCTGCTGCCATGCTCCTCCTCAAGCCACCTGGAAGTCAGCTGGGGACAGTCCCCTCCCCCCATGACAGAAGATAGCATCATAGCCCATGGGTGGTTATGACTTTAGACTCTGGAGCCTCACAGGCCCAGACTGGATGCTGGCACACCTGTTTCCTTACCTGTAAGATGGGGACAGTAAAATCTCCAAGGGCGTAATGGCAAGAATTCTACCGAGTAATGCCCGGCACATAGATCATGAGGAAAGCACGCACTCAAAAAAGGTTTTTGCTCTTGCAGCCGGACTCCTTTCCATAGAAAAGTGGTTATGTCATGATCTGCATATATTAGCAGCAGGGAAGATGTAATGGGTCTCATTACTTGATAAGAAGTTGGCTCCCCACATTCTTGGGATAGACAGAATCTTGCATATCCATTAACATAGTCATCAGCAAGAGTCTCTCTTAGCCTTGAGGAATGTCTCCATTTGGACATAGTCGATAGCTGTTTCTTGAGCACCTGCTGTGAGTCGGGGGTCAGTGAGGACACGTGGATGCGGTTGGCATACCAGAGCCTATAAGGTATGAGCCTAAAATAGAGCCTAAAATCTATTGAGAAAATATTAATTTCTTTTTTTTTCCCCCTTTTTTGAGATGGAGTCTCTGTGTCGCCCAGGCTGGATTGCAATGTCGTGATCTCGGCTCACTGCAACCTCTGTCTCCTGGGTTCAAGCAATTCTCCTGCCTCAGCCTCCCAAGTAGCTGGGATTACAGGCTTGTGCCACCATGCCCAGCTAATTTTTTTGTATTTTTAGAAAAGACAGGGTTTCACCATGTTGGCCAGGTTGGTCTCGAACTGCTGAGCTAAGGTGATCCGCCCGCCTTGGCCTCCCAAAGTTCAGGGATTACAGGTGTGACATAATTAATTTCTAGAAGTAAGTGACACCAGAGATCAAAGGAGGGAGAGTGACTCGAGCCAGGAAGACTCGGGTGGGCATGACCTTTTTACGTGGGCCATGGGGACCTGTGGACACAGGAAGGTGGTTGTGGAGGAACTGGCAGCAATGGGGGCGGGTTGGCGGGGTGACTGGTGGCTGGAAAGGAGACCTGCTGCCAGTTTGCTGTCTGGCTCTAGTGTAGGACGCACACAACAGAAGTAGTGAAAGGTAAGGTTGGAAAAATTAGTTGGAGCTGGGTCCCTGGGAGCCACAATGGCAGGGCTGAAGAAAGTTTAGTCTCCAATCTGTGAACACATGGGCATTAACTGAACTGTGCTGAGCAAGGGTTTGGGGGCTGTTGCCACCCCCTGGGAAGAGTTGTGTGGCAGCAGTACCCTGGGAAGGGTACTGAGGGACAGGAGTTGGGGGTACCCAGCTGCAGAGGGCTCGAACCAGGGCAGTGGCCATTCTGTAGGGGAAAGGGACAGACCAAGCCTGGCTGATTATGGAGGGGAGACGGAAGTCATGAGATGTGTCAGTGTGGTACTAGGAGGGGAAGGGCTGGGAAGTGGGGCCGGGAAGCTGAGCTGGGCCTCGGGAGTTTCTGCCTGGAATGCGTTGGCCACACTTACTGTCAGCAGGTTTGGATTCCATCAGTGCCGGGTGGGGGCATGAGCGCCAGGTTTTCAGGGCTGCCCTCGAGGCCGTTCCCATCCCCGAGGACCCGCTGAGGGGGTTCCAGTGTTCCCAGCACTTATTTCCAGGCATTTGATCATTTTCTCACCAAATTTCCCCTTGAAATTTCGCCTGCCTGAGTTCAGCCCAGGAGGTTACTATTCTGGGAAGTTTCATCAAAACCCTTTCAGTGTTTGGAAGTTCTCTGAGCTGGGGGAGGTTGGGAGGAGAACAGGGCTTGCCCTCACCTGTGTTTGGGGGCAGCTCCTGCGAACCAGTTCTACACCTGGAGAAGGTCCTGGCCAGGGAGCATGCGGCTCTGGGGTGGAAGTCTGGGTGGTGGGCCTCGGCTGTGGAAGGTGAGACAGGACGCTGCTTCAAATTCATCCCGAATGGGCCCCTCATCATTGTCTCTCCTGGAGCCATTTAATTAATTGATGATTGATGTTCCTGGACTTCCTTGAGGTTAATCTATTATTGATGTCCCTTCGTTTATATAACACACCCTGCACCTCCCAGCCCCTGGCTGCTCCTGCTGGGCAGGACACACAGTGGAGTGGGCTCCCTGGGGCTGCACCTCCGTCCTCTGTGGACAGGGCCCTGCACTTAGCTTTCTCAAAGCCTTCCACGTTTGGGGTCAGGGAGGGCACCAGGGCATGTCTCCAGGAGGCTTTGCTCAGCCACAAAATAATAGTAATAATAACAATAACTTCCATTTTCTGTTTTTTTTTTTTTTTTGAGATGGCATCTTTGTCGCCCAGGCTGGAGTGCAGTGGCGCGATCTCGGCTCACTGCAACCTCCAACTCCTTGATTCAAGCCATTCTCCTACCTTAGCCTCCTGAGTAGCTTGGATTACAGGTACATGCCACCACGACTGGCTAATTTTTGTATTTTTAGTAGGGACAGGGTTTCACCATGTTGGTCAGGCTGGTCTAAAACTCCTGATCTCATGATCCACCCACCTCAGTCCCCCAAAGTGCTGGGATTACAGGTGTGAGCCACCATGCCTGGCCTAGCTTCCATTTTCTGAACGTGGAGGAACTGAACCCAGCACAGTGTATAGAGGATCTCATTTACTCCTTGCAACAGCAACCCTCTGCATGCCCCCATCCCTCCAACATCCATCTTACAGGAGACAGAGAGCTTGTGTCACCTGCTCAAGGACACTCAGCGAGGCAGGGAGCCAAGGTTTGAACCCAGGACGGGTTCTTTTTGGTGTCCCTGTCCACACCCCACCTCTCCCTCAGATCCCACACAAGCCCAACTCCTTAATGAGCCCTTTCTCTGTGTTGCACCGATTCCAGCACTCTCTCTCTCTCTTTTTATTTTTTTTTTTGAGACAGAGTCTCGCTCTGTTGCCCAGGCTGGAGTGCAGTGGTGTGATCTCAGCTCACTGCAACCTTCGCCTCCCAGGTTCAAATGATTCTCATGCCTCAGCCTCCTGAGTAGCTGGGATTACAGGTGCCTGCTACTGCGTCTGACTAATTATTGTATTTTTAGTAGAGATGGAGTTTCACCATGTTGGCCAGGCTAGTCTCAAACTCCTGACCTCAGGTGATCCCCCACTTCGGCCTTCCAAAGCGCTGGGATTATAGGCGTGAGCCACAGCGCCTGGCCAAACAAAGGCATTTTCTAGCACTCTCTTTTCTGAATAGTGCTGGCGGCCCTCAGAGAGAGCATGTGTGTTCCCCTCACTGATCTGTGTCCTCATTGAAGCATAATGATCATGGCGAAATAACATTAAAGGGACATAGGTGCCAGGCACCATGCTCAGCAGTTCCATACCTTCTCTCATTTAATCCTCATGACCATAACAAGGAGCATGGGACTGCTGGGCCTGGAGTGTTCCTGGCTCTGCTGGGAAGCTGTGGACAAGTCACTTTTCCTTCCTTAGCCTCAGTTGCCCCGTCTGTATAATGGCAGCAATATTTATCGTATCTCCCTCACTGTTCAAAGGCCACACTGGACGGGAAAGGACTTTGAGAAAGACATTGTACTAACCAAGGATTAGGTTTGCTCGTATGTGAGATTCAAGAGCTGGCATGAAGGCCGAGAATTCTTAAGACTGGGCACATAAACCCAAGCCAAGGCATCTGCACCCACCCTCTGAGCCACCCTGGCCCAGCAGATGAATTCTGCAGTTTGCCAGCTACCAAGAACTTGCTTGAGGAACCTGTGTGGCCAGGAGAGGGGTGGGAGGTCTTTATATTGGGTGCCAGGCCCTGGGCTGCTGTCCTGGCTGGATGAGCAGTGCCTGGGGCCTTGGAAGCGGTCCCTCCCACTCTGGGCGCTGGGGTTGTGTGGAAGTGCAGAGGGCCTGCGGGGAGGGGGGCGTCTGGGCCCTACTTCCTCTTCCATCTTCCACATGCTGCCTAACTAGGTCAGTTCAGGCTGGGTGTGGGGAGAAAGGAGGATAGCTCGCCAGGCAGCCGCCCAGACCTCCCCTCACCCCTCAACATATGCAGAAAGCCTTGTGAGGAGGTGAGCCCTGTGTCTATTCCGGAAAGTGGTGAGGCCGCCAGCCTCCCAGTGGCGAGGCTCCCGAGGCGCTGGCTGGGGATTCTCTGCTTTCTCATCAGCTTTACTTGGAGCACATTTCAGTGCCGGTCTGGGGCTGGGGAAGATGACACGTGCTGCCAGGGCCTGACGCAAAGGGCAGGGCCCTTGGACTCCTGGGTGGGGGCAAGGCATGCCTGACATTGTTCATTGGAAATTGAAGCCAGGCTACTGTTAGGGGACGTTTTGTTTCACTTCCCAAGTTCCCGCCTTCCGCAGGCTGAGATGACATCAGGCTCCCCGGCACGCCCTGTAGCCAACTCCCTCTTCATCCAAGCTCCTCCACTGCCCTGGGACAGCTGCTCCGCTGCAGTTTTGGGGCAGGCTGCAGAATCACCGGGCAGCCCTAGGCCCAGTGGCTGAGGAGACCGTCCTGGCCTTTCCAGACTCAGCTCCAGGGCCTGGGAACCCCCAGTGCCCTGCCTCCCAGCTAGCACCTACCCACTTCACCCACTCAAGTCTGCCGGGTCTCCAAGATTATCCACTTCTGATTCATTCTCTCTCCCTCTTTAAATTCAGCATGGCATAGGCCTCCAGACATGGGCTGCAGCATAAAGACAGCACTTTATTTGAGAGCACTACTACTTGTGAGAGTCACTTGACCTATTTGAGCCTCAGTTTCCTCATTTCTTAAATGGGGCCGTAATGGAACATGGCACAATAGGATCAAATGAGATGTTGTAGAAAGTTCTGCCCAGTGCCAAGAGCATCATGGGTACTCAGGAAATGTTAACTGCTGTTGTTAATGATCATGATTACTTCTCATAATTGTTCTGCATCAGCCCAGGCCTGTGCTGCGTCTGATGGGACCCTCCCTTTCCTGACGCAGTGGCTCCCCTGCAGCACTCCTGCATTGGAGCCGGCCTCCTGGGCTTCGCTCCCCACGAGTGGCTGGGCCACTTCTCAAAGCTGGCAGTATCCTGCCACCCACCTGGCATGTCACCCTGCTCCCGTCCTGACCCTCTACGAGAACTGGACTTCCCAGCCCCACAGTCCCTGGTTGCCTTTGGTTCCTCTATTCTGGTTTCCTTCCTTTGGCATCTCTTCCATCCGCTGCCTTTTCTTTGTGTAACTATTCCTCTCTGAGGCTCCTGGGGGAAGCCAGTTTCTTCCTCAGACTCTCTGAGTCTCCCCGCACAAAGCCCCTCAGCCCCTCCAGCTGCCCTCCTAAGAGTTGGGGGGTCACGACTTGGCCTCACAGAATTCCATGCCATCCTCTCCGGTCTGTGGAGCCTCCAGGTCTGGGCAAACTCTCCTGGGCAACAGGAGCCCAGCCCACGGGGCCTGCAGAGTCCCTGCTGAGGCTGGAGCTTCCAGGCACCGCAAACTGTCCTGGGCTGCAAGGCCAGAGTCTACCCCGGTGCACCCCTGGGGCCAGAACACCAGCTGTATCCAAGTCTCTTTCCCCCCAGGAACTTAAGGGATTTTTCTTAAGAGATTGTTTGTTTCATACCTTTGAAAAGAACTTGGTTCTCTGACACATTCCCTGGGACTGGGACCAGAGAGTAGTTTTGCCACGTGTCATCTCCCATCTACCCTTTTATTGAAGGACATTTATCCAGCACCTACTACATGCTAAGTGTTGAAAAATGAGCACTTTGAATGGAGAGACCTTCCGAACAGGCTTTGTGTGAGCAATATGGCAGTTTATTCACCTGAGTGCAGGTGGGCTAAGGCCGAAAAGGGCATTAGCAAAGGGCAGTGGGATAGGAGTTGGTTTTATAGGTTTGGGTAGTTTTTAGGGGGTGGGGGTATTGCAGAGTAAGTTCAGTTACAGTGGTGGGGGGTGGGGCAAGGAGTATACAAGACCACAAGTTCAGTTACAATGGCAGGGTTGGGTAAGAGGTATTTACATCATCATAAGAACAGTTAAGATGGCAGGGTTGGGTGAGGGGCTTGTCCCGGAAGCTCCGCTGGGTGGTCAGGGTCAATGGCGAACGTAGGCAGGGGGTGGGAGACACCAGCCGAGGCAAGCAGGACTTCAGACTTTCAGGCTCCAGGCTTGCATATGGAGACCTGACAGTAAGCCTTGTGCCTGGAGCTGGGAACAGTAAGAGAAAAGGTACCACTTCGTTCTAAGGGAGTTCCCGGGTTAGCCTAAACGGACACTACCATTCTAATAGCAGCCACAAGGGCAAATGCTATATGGTGAGTCCTCTCTGCTACGCAGTGCTTTATGTGTAGGGACACATCTAATGCCATGAACAATGATGGTTTCCATTTCCTAGACACTCATCCCCCTCTAGGCTCTGTGCTCAGGACAGTCCCATGCATCCATGGAGGGAACACTCGTTTCACAGCAGGGGTTCAGGTCTAGGACTTCAGCTTCCTTGGGGAATTGAGGGACTCTGCTAGAGGCCATGTGTTTGTAGCTGGGACTCAGGTCCCTTCTGTCTGACCCCTGCTCTCAGGGTGTTCTCATTCTCCCCACCTGGCATGGGGTTTGGGGACCCTGTAAGCCACGGGAGGAACAGCCTCTCACAAAAGGAAGGCCCCCTTTGGCCATCTTCTTGCTGCGAAGGCCAGCCCCCGCTGCCAGGAAGCCCTCGCCACCCCCCACGGGTAGACCCCTCCATGGCTGGGGCCACCTTGTTACTCCTGCTGCCCAACCCGACCTTCACGGACCCTGTTCCTCGCCGGCCGTGGCAGGCAGCTTTCAGGCTCACACAGCATGGCTCCTCTCACCGCACACGCCCCTGCCAGTGCTGCTGAGCCGCTCCAGATGGTTCTCCTTGATGCCTGCCTGCTACACCATGCAGTTTTGGACACAGCCTAATGGAGGGCTCGGGGCACCTGAGCAGCTGCCGTCTCCATTTCTTGGCCCCTTTAACCCTCTTCCTTCCCCAGGTGAACCCCATTCAGCAGGCTTCCGGCAGCAGTAACAAAGCCGGGCGCCCAGCCTACCAGCTGCTCAGTACTTTATAAAAGTTTAACCTTAATGGTGTAATGAACTCCCATCATAAAGCAGCTGGAGCAGTGCATCCTGGGATGTATAAATGATAGGAGCCCTCTGAAATTGTAATTGGAAATGGCAGCAACCAGAAGGTTGAAAGAGGCTGGCCTCATTGGGCCGAGCACAGCTATTCTCTGTCTCCTTTGAAAAGGCACACAAAACTGAGTGTGGCTGCGAAGAAAGAATATCCTCAGCCCAAACTGAGCTCCCTGTTCTTCCGCCCCGGTTCCCACTTCCTGCTCCAGCTGTGTCTGCAGAGTCTGCAGGCTTTGGAGGTGGGACCCCCCAACCTGGCCCTGCGCTCTGGCTCTGTGCCCGCAGACAGAGTGGGCTGAGAGGGAACGAACACAGGCACAGGGGCAGGCTCCACTGTGCTCCACGGAGAGCTTCGGAGCAGTTGATTTGACCTCCTCAAGTCGCCATAAAGTGGAGAGTGAACCCACTCAGAGCGCTGGTGGTGATTGAATGGGGAACTGCAGGGGGTATTGGGATGTAGGGTTGAGAGCTCAGGCCAGACAGTCTGGCTTCCTGTTGCAGCTCCTGCTGGGGCTAGTCTTCAGTCCTCAACCAGGTCCTTTAACCTCTCAGCTGCAGTTTCCACCTGTAAAATCAGGGAATAATTGGCCTCTGAGGAGTGTTAGGAGGGGACATGAGATGACGCTGGCTTGTGACAGACTCAGCATCGTGCTTCTCTGATAGGCACACAGATCACTGGGGAGCTTGCTAATGCAGATTCCAGTTCAGGCTGGCTGGGCCCACATGTGCATTTCTATACAAGCGCCCAGTAATGCTGCTGCTGCAGGCCCTGGAGCACAGCTCACCTGAAGCCTGGAGGGCAAAGTGTTTGACCCATAGTCAGTGCATTAGGGCCTGCTGTGATCGTATGTCCAGGCAGAGCCCAGGGCCTGCACAGGTGCCCACGTGGCCCATGAGAGGCAGCAGCAGCATGACCTGGGACCAGGTTAGACATGCAGCATCTCGGCACCCCTTCACCACCACTCTCCTCCACATCATCATTGCTGGGAGGGGAGCCCACAACCAGCTCTGGAAGTCCTGCTTATCACACTTGAGCAGTCTTGGTCAGGACTTGTCCTTCAGAGCAGGGTTTCTGAGTGCAGGTTTGTTAACGCCAGCCTCATAGTCTCCTGGGGTTGGCCACAGTAGAACTTGGAACCTAGCTGGGTGCGGTGGCTCACGCCTGTAATTCCAGCACTTTGGGAGGCCGAGGCAGGTGGATCACCACCTGAGGTTGGGAGTTCGAGACCAGCCTGATCAACATGGAGAAACCCTGTCTCTACTAAAAATACAAAAATTAGCTGGGCGTGGTGGCACATGCCTGTAATCCCAGCTCCTTGGGAGGCTGAGGCAGGAGAATCGCTTGAACCAAGGAGGCAGAGGTTGCAGTGAGCTGAGATTGTGCCATTGCACTCACTCTAGCCTGGGCAACAAGAGCGAAACTCTGTCTTAAAAAAAAACAAAAACTTGGAACTTAGAAATATAGGTTCCTGAGCCCTGCCTTGGGCTTACTGATTCATAATTGCTGGGTGGAGCCTGGGAATCTGCATGAGTTTGAGAGTCACTAGGTGACCACTCACTGCCTGAGTGCTCTGGAGGGCAGAATCCCCACTCCCACCCCTTGCACATAAAACTTCGCCTCTGCCAGGGGGAGAAGGAATACCAGGTTGGGGTCAGGAGTTCAGGACTCCTGCATGATCCTGCCACCGAAGCCTAGGACCCCAGAGCCACTCACTCTGCCTGGGGCCCAGCTGCAGGGTTTTCTCACAACCTAACATCCTCCACTAGGGAGTTGGTTGAATGAACTTCTGTACATCATGTATGTCGGCCACTCCACAATAATGAGGAACGGTGGTGGCAGGAAAATGTTTAAGGAGGAGAAGTGTTCACCTTTTAGTTCAGTGAAAAAACATGGTAGGTACTGAATGATCCCACATTTGGACAGAGGAAAAAAAGACGAGAAGGATGCTAATAGTTGATAGTTTTCCTAGAGGGATCATGGGTGATTTCTGTTTTCTTCTTTTTGGTTTCTATTTTGTTTTCTTTCTTTCTTTTTTTTTTTTTTTTTTGAGACCGAGTCTCACTCTGTTGCCCAGGCTGTAGTACAGTGGTGCAGTCCGCCTCCCCAGTTCAAGCGGTTCTCCCGCCTCAGCCTCCCAAGTAACTGGGATTACAGACGTCCGCCACCACATCTGACTAATTTTTGCATTATAAGTAGAGATGGGGTTTCACCATGTTGGCCAGGCTGGTCTCAAACTCCTGGACCTCAGGTGATCCCAGCCTCCCAAAGTGCTGGGATTACAGACGTGAGCCACTGCACCCAGCCGGTTTCTATTTTCTATAGAGAATATTTTTGTAATAAGAAGAAAATGGTCTGCATAAGTCAGCATGCCTGGTTTGGGGTCCCTGGTCACAGCACACCTGCCCTACCTGAGCTGAGGCCTCCTCCAGCCAGGGGCAGCCCAGACTCCCCTACTGGGGTGATTTTCACCATCGTCTCCCTCACCTTCAGGGTGTGGCTGATGATCCCCAGGCCTTCATACCGCTTCTCCTGCTTGCTTTCTTTTTTTTAAGACAGAATTTGCTCTTGTTGCCCAGGCTGGAGTGCAATGGTGCTATCTCGGCTCACCACAACCTCCACCTTGAGTTCTAGCGATTATTCTGTCTCAGCCTCATGAGTAGCTGGGATTACAGGCTTGTGCCACTGTGCCCAGCTAATTTTGTATTTTTAGTAGAGACAGGGTTTCTCTATGTTGGTCAGGCTGGTCTCAAACTCCTGACCTCAGGTGATCCACCCTCCTCAGCCTCCCAAAGTTCTGAGATTACAGGCAGGAGCCACTGTGCCTGGCCTCTCCTGCTTTCTTACTTCCTCTCTGCTTTGAGTCTTTCCTGTTGATGGCCAGCACTCCTCCCGTTTTACATAAGAGGAGAGGGTGGGGAGGGAACAGCTGAGAGGTGGAAAGCCCCTAGCTTGCAAACCTCTGTGGCCAAGTTTAGTTTTTCTCAGGGCGTCACCTAGGCGACTAAACCTAAATTCCAGAGTCTAGGCACATAGGATGTGCTCAGAAAGTAATGTCTGCATGAATGAGGCTGGGATGGCAGCCAAGGATGGGGCTGAGGCCCAAAGCTGTGTGACCTTGGTACATCAACATTCCTCTACGAGCTTAGGGTACTCATCTGCAGGATTCGGGGAATCAGGGAGGCTTGGCCTCTGAGTTCCTCAGGCTCCTGCAGCTCTCATCTTCTGGGGACTGTCACATGTCTTCAGTCCTGCTTCCTTGCCTATTTTTTTCTAAGCAATTTGTGCTGCCTAAGAAGACCTCACCTGCGTGTTTCAGCTGCCCAGTGAGTTTGCGAGTAAATGGCTGCTTGGGTCAGGGCTCTCCAGGCAAGGGACTGAGCAAGGGCCCTACTGTCACCACAGCCAGGCTTCCATGGCGTGGCAGGAGGAAGGGAGACCCGTGCTGGGACATGAGAGCGATCCACCACCCGTGGCCGAGGGCCGGGGTGCCTGTGCGTGCCTGGACCTGACGTCGGCCTCGTGTCGGCCTCATGTGCACCCTTTGTACTCTGCGCTGGCGGTTGTCAGGTGTCTGCCTTTCATCCTCTCCTGGCCAAAGCTGCCTTTATTCAAGTGCCCCCTGCCAGGCTTTGTGTCTGATACCCCATTTCCGGCAGCCCTGAGTCTGTGGCCCTTTGAGCTGCTGTTCTCCATTGAGTGGCTCCATGGGGAGGAAGGGTGGGAGAAATCCATTCAAGCCATTTGTTTTAAAGACATTGAAGTAAACCCATGGGATTCATGCGGTCACATGTTTTCAGTCTTCTTTCAAAGTAATAGATGGGTTTCTAAATCGCTTGCATCACCCGCTTCCCTGCCTGGGAAGTGCAAGAGGCCTGGTCTTCAGGGAGAACCATGGAGAGGGGAAGCCTAGAAGATAAAAGTTGGGGGGCTGGCGAAACCGGAACACGTGTGTGTCCCCCCACCGGTGGAGGGGCCCTGCCTGGGCAGTACCAAGCACGTGCGTTCTGGTGATGCCGGGGAAGCAGTCCCACGGGCCCTCTCTCCACTCTCCAGCGTGTTTTTCCTGGCCTGGGGAACCCGTGGAAACTACCTTTGCCAGCAACTGAGGGGCAAGGTTGTTGGGAGCCAACGGTGGTGCCCGGACTCTCTGCTGGCTGAAATCCGGCCCTGCACAAGGTGCATCTGCCCACAGGCTTGGGAGGGGGGCGGCTTTTGGATACCAGGTGGGAAGAAGGGGAAGAGGAGGGTAGCTAGCCTTGCTTTCCCCACTCTTTCTGTTCAACCACCAGGCCCCGCCAGGAAGCTTTCTCTGTCTGCCTGGGGCTGAGCGGTGGTACAGGCCTCAGCGTCAAAGCTCTGTGCTCACCGACCTGCCCCGGTTTCCTTGTTACTCTGCACTGTGAGCTCCTTGAGGACGGGGCTTGGCATCCTTGAGTCCGTGTCCCCAGAAGCTCCTGCTAAAGGGCCTGCTGAGTACAGCTCACCCCCACTTCCCGGTGGGGAAGAATGGTGGGAGCTTCTTGGCTGGGAGATTCCAGGCCCTTGGTCTGCTCTCTGGCCCAGGTCTGAGCCTCCCACCCCCTCCAGCCAACTGGTCTAGCGGGTTTGTGGGGACCTGGCCGCAGGCGCTTCTCCAGGGACAGGACGTCCTGCTGTGAGGAGGCTTTGTGCCCGGCTTTCTGTTCTTCTCAGCTCCTCCTCTTTCCTCCCAGGGAGGGCACTGACTCCTGGCCTGAGTCTGCTCTCCATCCTGCCTTTTTGGGGTCCTGGGCAGCATATAGTGGGGGTGCTGGACTCAGGCAGAACAGTGGCCTTGCCTGGGAAGAGGGCAGGGGCAGGCCTTTCAGGAATTAGGTGGGGTGTGCATCCCCACATGCCCCTGTGAGACCCTGGAAAGCCTGATACCCAGAGTGGGGGTGGCAGGCTCCAGGCCAAAGCCCAAAAGCCGTGGTGACCGTTCTCCCACCTCCTCCCCGACTGATGTCCAAGGATGAGGGACCAGAGGCCCAGAGATAGCAGTTGTGTGCTGGAGGCCTCGATCCAGGACTCCGCCCCAACTGAGACCTCTCCCTGCTCCCACCACCAGGCTCACTCTCAGGGAGCAGGAAATGGGAGTAGGGGAGCCCGGGTGTTCCTCTCACCCTCTGTGGGCGGGTCTGGGCACCCCGTTCTGTAGGTGTCAGCGGAACCGTCACCAGCGGTGGGTGCCAGTACCGGGATTTCCCTGGCTGACTCACCCTCGGCCTGGCTGTGCCTCAGCCTAGGCATGAGTTCTTTGTGAAGGTGTCTGGATAGTGACAGCGATTCCCATGGAGTCCTGGGAACGGGAGAGTGGGGGTGGAGGTGCCCACCGCCCTGGCTGCCTGCCTTCCACTCCCAGTGGACCTGAAGCCCAGCCGCCCATCAGGCACACCACCCCTACTTCCCAGAGGGGAGGAGCAATGGGGCCAGGCGCTCCCTGAAAGATCCCCCCAGGGGCCACATGGCTTCCCTCCCCTTCCCCTGTGGGAGAGGCAGGAGAATAGGGAAGCCATTGATTCCCTCCATCCCTCCCAGAGTGAGAGGCATTCTGCAGACTGGGCCACCCGGGGTTGTGGGTAGGGTGGGGTGGGGAGCAGTGAGAGAGGCAGGAAGTGGGGTCAGCACCCGGATCCAAGGACCCCTTGGAGAAGAGGGGCAAACTGCTGTCCCTTCCCATAGTAAGGTCTGCGAGAAGCACATCTTTGGGCCCTCCCAGCCCCCTTGGCAGCGAGTAGGCAGCGGCAGGCGCTGTCAGTGGGGTGGAGGTGTTGCAATTACAGTGTGTGGGGGGCTGGGGGAGGACTGAGCAGACAGACTTGTGGAGTGTGCGGCTTGTGAGCTGGCCTGTGGGGGCGGTAGCAGCAGAGCCGTGGGGGATGGGACGGGAGGTGCAGATCTGGGTGGTTGGCCCCAAGATCCTCACCTTCCTATCGCCAATGGGAGGAAGGTCACCCCGACCTCCCTGGGATGGCATAGCAGGGGATGGTAGCCTCTGGGGACTGGTCTGCCAGGGCTGAGGGCACAGGGTGACATTCAGGACCCTGGCATGGTTCAGTCTTGGGAGGCAGACTTCTCAGCCCCCTACCTGCTTGCCTGGCCAGTGAGAAATGAAGCGGGTTCTTTGGCCCAGTGCCATGGGACAGTCCAGTGACTCTGATGAGCCTGTTGGCTGTGCTCATTCGTCTGTGGGTAGGCCCAGGGTAGGGTGGCCCTGGAAAGGAATGTGGTTGGTTGGCCTGGCCCTGCCCAGCCTCCCAAGCTTGACCCGCTGCTGTGGTCAGGAGCATAGAAGCTGGAACAGGATGAGGGGAGTCCTGGTCCAAACAGATGGGCCCTCCAGGCAGGGCCAGCTTTACCTCAGTCCTCCCAGGCTAAAGGAAATGAATTGAGCTGCTTGGGGGAATGGCCCCACGTGGCTGAGCCCCTAGGTGGGGACCCAGGATAGGAAGTAACAGGAGCCATTCTTGCACAGGAGCGCACTAAGCCCCAGGAGCCTGGGCTGCGGGGCAGGGTTCCACGTTCTGCTCCCAGCCTGCTGCTGACCTCGTTGTGGCCTGGGCCAGCTGTCTACCTCCTTGGCCCTCGCCTTCCTCCCTCAGATGAGCATTTGTGACTCAGTGGCTTAGAGCTCAGAGGTTCCTTCCCACTCAGATATTCTCCTGTTCTTTTTGTTTTTTAAGAGACAGGGTCTTGCTCTGTCACACAGGCTGGCGTGCCGTGGTGCAATCGTAGCTCACTGCACTCACTGCAGCCTCGACTTCCTAGGCTCAAGCGATCCTCTTGCCTCAACCTCCCAAGCAGCTGGGACTCCAGGCGTGCCCTGCCATGCCCAGCTACTTTTCTCCTGTGATGGCCCTGGGTAGCCAGGTGTCTCTGCAGTGAGGAACAGTGCCAGGGTCCCTTCTTGGACCCTCCATTTCCTGGTCCCCTGGGAGTCATGGGGCAAAGTGAGATAATGGCTGGAAGTTCCCAGTACCGGGTCTTCTGGCAGGTAGTTGGGCTCTCAGTGAGCAGTGGCTGGTACTGCTGCCCTTATCACCCTT
This sequence comes from Aotus nancymaae, assembly GCF_030222135.1. Classification (NCBI taxonomy): domain Eukaryota; kingdom Metazoa; phylum Chordata; class Mammalia; order Primates; family Aotidae; genus Aotus; species Aotus nancymaae. Next base: position 9,037,155 of record NW_026988473.1, on the reverse strand, counting down.
ATGTTTACGTTATCATCAGCCTTATTGTGGAGTTGCCATCTCAGAGCCTGTTGGGGGCTCCCTGGAAAAGGCAGTGTCCTGGGCTGGCATCCTGGCTCCCAGTCTGCTCAAGAATCAGAAGGTCAGACTGGGACAGCCAGAGGGTCAGGGCAGACAGGCAGGGTCCCTGACATCTCTCTTGTGGGGCCTCTGCAGCTTGGCTGAGCTGCTGGCTCCCATCTGCAGAGGGGCGGCCCAGCTCTCTGCAAGTTGGCTGGGAGACCTCAGAATGGGGAGTGCATGTTCTCCAAACATCTTGCTCACAGCAGATGGCAGCCACAACTGCCTTTCTCTCTGCAGTTCCGGTGCACTTCCCTTTCCCTTGCTCACCGCCCTGCTAACTTTGGTTTCTGCTTTTGGAGATAGGGAGGCAGCCTGCAAGCCTCCAGAGCCACTTCTGATTGTGGGTGAAGCTTGGTGCACATAGCATGGACAGTTTCCAAAGGAAAGGAAACCTTGTGCCCCACCTGCTTCCCCGGGGAAGCTCACTCTTGCCCTGCTTCCCACACGCCATCTCTGAGTCTCTTTGGCCAAACGTGCTGGCAGTGTGATCTGAGAGGAGCAAGGGAGCTGGGCCAGGGGCCTTGTCTGACATTTCTCTAGCAGCTGCTAGGCACCAGGCGTGGTGCTGGGTGCCAAGGACAAGAGATGCCAAGTGTAGCCCTGCCCTCCCGGAGCTCCCAGCCCAGTGGGGAGCCTGGAACGGAGGGGCACTGATTAGGTCTGCCCTTGGGGGTTGGTGGGCCCTGGCAGCTTCACAGAGGAGGTTGTGTTTAGGCTGAGCCTTGGAACACTGAGGTGTTCCCAGGAGAGCAAGATTGGAAAAGGCCTTTTGGGCAAAGAGAACAGACTGTGCAAGGGCACAGAGGCATGAAGACCGCCTGCCGAGCACGCTCAACTGTGGCGCGCAGCAGAGCAGAGCAAGTGGGACATGCTGTGCACCTCAGAAAGACAGTGCCTCCTCTGGCTGCAAATGGTGGGGGCCAGCCTCAAGCCGAAGCCCTGGATGGGAGCCAGTGGGGGCACAGGCCTTCCTCAGCTCGGGGGAGTTCTGCCCTGAGTTTGGGGCCAGCAGATGCAGCCCCTGCTGGTGGAGTAGAACTGGACCGTCTTTCCCTCCTGGCTGGCTCTGCAGTCTAGTAAGGGTAGTACCCTACCTCTGCAGGGTAGTAAGGTGTTGGCCTTACTACCCTGGGGCTAAGGCCAGGGGGTCACAGATCAGCCAAGTGAGCATGCCCTGGGAGAGTGTGGTGCCCAGATAACCACAGCACTGCCTCTCCTGCTGCGACCCGCCCTGGCTCTGTCCCATACCCGCAGGCAGCACTACGCCGGGCACCCACGCATCCAGACCCTCTTCTGTGCCAAATCCTCTCTCAGTGGTCCCATACAGGCCTCATCCCATTTAACCTTCACAAAGGCCACGTGCGATAGGCATCCCTGGCCCTAAGGTCCTCCTTTGACTTGCTCCAAGTCACCCAGCCAAGGCGTGGCCCAGCAGAGACTCCAGGCCCAGGTCTGCCTCACCCTTGAAGACTCATGCCTTGCCCGTCCTTCCCTGTGGCTGCCCCTGTCACCTCACAGTCGGGCCCCTCTGGGGAGTACAATGAAGAAAAGGCCAAATCATTAATCCTGGGAGACCCTGCAAATACTGTTGGGCCAAGTGCTGGGGACACCAGTGGCAGCTGTGGGCAGAGCTACCTGAAAGCCACCCGGTAGGGCAGCAGGCCCTGCAGCGTGGAGGCCCTCCATGTTTGCTTTTCCCAGCCCTGTGTTTGCTGTGCTGCTCACACCTGGCTGACTGTTTGCCCAAGGATTTCTCCCCTGGAAGGTGGGTGGGGCTGGGGAGGGTGGCAGACAGGTGGCCGGCTGCCTCTGGCCACCTAGCTTTCCTGCAGCCCCACACTGCCTGCGAATGCCACGCCACCCTGCGTCCCCGAGGCTGCCCCAGCAGTGTCTGGCCTCGCCCACGCAGAGCATGTGACTTGGCAGTGCCCAGGCCTGGCATGCCTGGCGTGCCAGGGCAGCAGCAGCTGGACTGTCAGTAAGGAGCTGGAGAGGCCCCCAGAGCCTTCCTGTTGGGGCACTGGCCTGCGGCGTGGGGGTAAGGGGATGCATCAATGGGACTTTTGTATGGCAGGAGGCAGCGGAGCACATGATTGGACCCAGGAGTATTTGTGGACACATCTGCCCCTTTCTTTTCTGCAGCAGCCTGTCTGCAGGCCCTCACCCTTCCTCCTAGCAAGGAAAGCCTGTCTTGATGCAACCAGTCCCTGCCCTGACCTTCTCTTTACGCTGTTTCTGATGAGTCAGCCCCAGGAACTTGAACTTGGACTTCTCCAGCCTCTGGGCCTGCCCTGGAGGCAGAAGCCCAGGACCTGCCTCCCCAACACTTGCCCTCCTGAGGGTGTGGCCTCCCAGCATCCTCTCCTGTCAGACTGAGCTCATGGCCAGTGACTCCTTGAGGCTGTGGTCGTGGTCCTCAGGCCAAGGGGAACAGATTGAATCAGCTGCTGATGGATCTGGCATCCTAGGGAAGAGGGAGCCCTTTCTCTCCTACAGCTGGAACTTCAAAGAGGGACTTGCATTAGCCAGGCAGGGAGCCAGGTGCCTCCCTCCCTGCAGTCCCGCCTATGGCCAGCTTCCTGGAGTGGCTTTGGTCCTGTGGGGAGGGCGATCTCAAGGCACTGTCTTGGAGTTTCCACCCTGCTTGGCCTTTAGCAAACCCACTGCTCTGGCCTGTGATCTCTCCACCACTTGGTACCTGTCATACAAGCCATGAGTATGTGCAGGCTGCCACCAAGAGGCTGTACTGTGCCCTCTGTGGGCAAAGAGCTCTGTAAACAGAGAGCAGCTTTGGGAGGGGGATCTTGGTGCAGTCATGGTGGCAGCCTTCCCAGGTGGGCACAGCTGTAGGAGGTTACCTGGTCACTCCTATGCTGGCCCTTGGGGAGCCTGGCCAATGTAGCCTGATCTGGGTAGGGCAGCCTCTGGCTCCTGGCCATGGGAAGCCCAGGTACACCCACGCCTCTTAGCTGGGAGGCAAGGCAGGTGCGGAGGAGAGGGCATGCTGGTTCCCTCTGAGGCGTGTGACTTGTTTGAGTTGCCGTGGCCCACCTGGCCCCGCACAGCCCCTTCCTTCTCTTGCCCTGTGGGGATCCGTCTAGGGAGAGCTGGCCCAGCATGCCCACCTGGGACACACCCAGAGAGTGCCAGCCTGGATGGCACTGCCAACAGCCCGATCCTCAGGCTGTTTACCCTGCACCTCCCTGTTCCTCCAGCAGCAATAATGAGACCCCCTCGTGTCACTCACATGTAGCCCCGGGCCAGACACTTGGCCTCCTCACAGTGAGCGATGCCGGGAGGTTGGTGTTCCTGCAGTCCCACTGAAAGCTGAGGAAATCTGATTTGTGTCACGCTTTCTCCAACATCGCTCAGATGTTCATCCCCTCTTTCCAGGAGTTGGGGCTCAAAGAAGTTGTGACTTGCCCACACCTCTGGAATGGCCGGAATGACCGGGAAAAAAATGATCTGGGCATGGTGGCAGAGGCCATAATAAACCTCTCGAATGACCCATTTCCAGCCTGGATTCTCTGACACCAAGCCCCATGTGTTTTCCACTGTGCCCTGCAGTAAACAGAAGTGCTAATAAAGAAGCATGTTAATACATAATTAATCCCACCTCCATCCCTTGGGCCTTTTCTCTCTGAGATGACCCGAGCACCGCCCAGACGTGATCTCATGTGTCCTGCCAAGGCCCCAGAAGAAGGGAGAGAAGGCTGGGTTCAGAGGGGCCATAGGGATTAGGAGCCGGTCTCTCCGCTGCCAGCCTCAGCCCCACCACACGCCCACTACCCGCCTCGCCCTCTGATCTGGGTAGGAAAGCTGCTGAGGCTCAGGCACATCTTGGGCACCTGCTGTCTTCCTCTGCTCTCCTGGATTGTGCGAACCTGGAGGAGGAGAGAAGCCAGCATTCCATGAGCCCCACGTGGTGGGGATGTGTGCGTGCAGGAGCCCAAGGCTCTGCTTAAAGGGAAAGAATATTGCTGAGGCTTTTTCTTGTTCTTCCCTCTAAGGAGTCTTCAGTGTATCTTTTTTTTTTTTGAGACAGAGTCTTGCTCTGTTGCCAGGTGCCAGGCTGGAGTGCAGTGGCGTGACTCGGCTCACTGCAACCTCCACCTCCTGGGTTCAAGCAATTCTCCTGCCTCAGCCTCCCGAGTAGCTGGGACTACAGGCACACGCCACCATGCCCAGCTAATTTTTGTATTTTTTTAGTAGAGACGGGGTTTCACCATGTTGGCCAGGATGGTCTCGATCTCTTGACCTAGTGATCCGCCTGCCTCGGCCTCCCAAAGTGCTGGGATTACAGGCGTGAGCCACCACACCTAGCCACGGAGCCTTCAGTGTATCTTATTTGTTCCCACATTTGCGGGAAGCTGGCAGAGGGCAGTTCTGGGTCACGGGGAAGGGGGCGAATGAGGACCCCGAGAACCTACCCTTCCCCCAGTCTCACCCCCGAACCTGCTGAGGTCACACGGCAGCAGTCAGTAGCAGGTTAGGCTTTTCTTGTTTTGTTTTTAGAGATGGGGTCTTTCTGTGTTGCCCAGGCTTCAGTGTAGTTATGGGATCACAGTTCACTGCAGCCTGGAGCTCCTCAGCTCAAGTGATCCTCCAGCCTCAGCCTCCTGAGTAGCTGGGACTACAGCCATTTGCCACCATGCCCAGATAATTTTGTTTTTTTAAATAAAGACAGATTCTCTGTATGTTGCCCAAACTAGTCTCAAACTCCTGGCCTCAAGTAATCTTGCCTCAGCCTCCTGAGTAGCTGGGACTGTAAGCATGCACCACCACATCTGGCTAAATGGTAAATTTTTTTTGTAGACATAGTTTCTTACTATGTTGCCCAGGCTGCTTTCAAACGCCTGGCCTCAAGTGATCCTCCAGCCTCAGCCTCCCAAAGTGTTGAGATTACAAGTGTGAGCCAACACACCTAGCCCATCCATGCTGGGTTTTCTCTCTCTTTTTTTTTTACTCTTGATAATTGCAAGCTGAACATGTTGTTTTGAACTTAGTTCTGACAGATTTCAGAAGTGGGAATCGTCAAAGCACTGGGCCATGATGTGGAAATTCCTGACCTCTCTACCTCCAGGACAGCGTTGGGGCCCAGAAGAAAGTGGGTGAGAAAGACGATAGTACCTTAAGGCTCCGAGACTTCTGTGGGATTATATTCCTGAGCCAGAGGCTACAGACCCTTAGGAACTGAGCAGGGGGACAGGGGAGGTAGATCCTAGGGAAACCAGCGAACATTTGGTCAACCTCGTCATCTTCCAGATGAAGACGCTGAGGCCCTTAGAAGGGAAGTCATCTTCCCAGGTCCTTCCCCTTCTCGCTTACGGCCAGGCCATCGCTGAGGTGCCCTCCAGGCCCGGGGTGGGAAAGGGCTTGAGTCTCCTAGCTGCATCCTGAGAATGTAGCTCTCTGTGCTCTTCCCTAGAGGGACCCCCTCCCTCCCACAGGATGCTGTACAGAGGTGGACGCAAGTCACCCTTGCCCAGATGCACAGGGTCACGCTAACCAGATGCACAGGGAGGTGGCGTGGAGCCAGGCCTGTCAATGCTGGGGATCCCTCCAGTAGCAGGACCGCTTGCTGCATTACTGCAGGCAAATCGCCCCGCAGCCCCTTCCTGTCACAGTTGCCTCATCAGTCAAGATGCCGCATTTCCTCCCTGCCTCCACCACACTGGGTTGTCGGTGGCCAGTGAAGTCGCATATCTGGGCAGTTCAGGATAGGGCGGTGGATCCCAGGCGTGGCCAGCAGATGGTGTGGAAGGAGTCTAGGGCTGGGAGTCAGGAGCCCTGGGTTCTAGGTGCAGCTCTGCCTTGGCTCCTACAATCTCCTGTTTCTATCCTTCTCAGGCTGTGCTCAGAAATGGTTCCTCCTTCAGGCAGCAGGGCCGTGGTGAGCTCCCCCGACCTGCCAAATCTCTACTCAGTTCAGGGAACCTAGCAAGGAAGAAAACAGGCAAGACCCCTCCCCGAGAAGCCACACCCTGGTGGAGGAAGCCAGACAGTAAACACATTAAGGGGAACCTTAGATCGTGAGAAGTGCTGATAGGAAAACAGAACAGAGTCCTGTGATGGGGCGCTCGGGGTACCTGAGATGTGGCAGGCAGTCCCAGGAGGGGATGTTTGAGCTAGGAGCTAAATGACAGGAGGGAGCCAGCCACGCAGAGATCTGGGGGTGGGGGTGGGGTTCTGTCCAGGCTAGAGGAGGAGTGAGGACAAAGGCATTCAGCATGTCTGGCCTGTTGCAGGAACAGAGAGAAGGCCAGTGTGCCTGGGAGGCGGGTGAGGGCAGGCAGAGGCCAGGCCGCAGGGCTGGCAGGCCAGCGTGAGAGGGAGAGGGCTTTATTTATTTATTTTTTTTGAGATGGAGTCTCGCTCTGTTGCCCAGGCTGGAGTGCTGTGCGCAATCTTGGCTCACTGCAACCTCTGCCCCCTGGGTTCAGGCAGTTCCCTGCCTCAGCCTCCCAAGTAGCTGGGATTACAGGTGCCCGCCACCACGCCTGGCTAATATTTGCATTTTTAGTAGAGACAGGGTTTCACCATCTTGGCCAGGGTGGTCTCGAACTCCTGATCTTGTGATCCACCTGCCTCAGCCTCCCAAAGTGCTGGGATTACAGGTGTGAGCCACTGCGCCTGGCTGGGAGAGGGCTTTCTAAGTGTGTTGAACAGTGTAACATGACTGGAAATGGTGGGTGGGTGGGTGGATGAAGGATAGAGGGAGGGAGGGAGGGAGGGATAGATGGATGAATGGATTGTAGGCACAGCTATGGGGTGATCCCTTTTCTCCCCATTATAAAGGTCACAGCCAGCACTCCTATAAAAAAAGACAGCTTAACAAGAGGAAAGCATAACAAATTTATTTAATCAAAGTTTTACATGACATGGAGCCTTCAGAAAGAAGACCCAAAGATCCAGGGAAAACTCCATTTTTATGCTGCTTAAGTTTGAGGAGGAATGGACAACCATGTAGAACTAGGATTGGACAGAAAGAGTAAGACCTCATGGGGGTAACTGAGTGGGGAACCCAGCAAGGCCTGCTCCTTCAGATTCTTCTTGGCCTCTCGTGTTGCATTCCTTCCTCCAGGGTATGGGGCAGGAGTCTGAATGAGGGTCTCATGACCTACTATCAAACAAAATAGGCCAGAGAATTTTTTTTTTTGAGACAGAGTCTCACTCTATTGCCCAGGCCGGAGTGCAGTGGCGCGATCTCAGCTCACTGCAACCTCTGCCTCCCTTTTCAAGCAATTCTCCTGCCACAGCCTCCTGAGTAGCTGGGATTACAGATGGGTGCCACCAGGCCCAGATAATTTCTTATATTTTTGCTAGAGATGGGGTTTCGCCATGTTGGCCAAGCTGGTCTCGAACTCCTGACCTCAAGTGATCCTCCCGTCTGGGTCTCCCAAAGTGCTGGGATTACGGGCAGGAGCCACCGAGCCAGAGAATGTATTTCTGGCCAGCTCCTACACAGAAAGGCAGGGTCAGGCTGATACTTTTAGGTTTTATGGGTGGCCTTGGGGGAAAGGGTTCTGGTTTATATGATCTGCCTTGGGAAAGAGGAATTCTAGCTTCTATGGCTTGCCTCTGGGGAGAGTGAGGGGTGGGGAAGAGAATTCTAGTTTCTATAGTTTGTGGTTTGTGTCTTGTGTCAGGAGAGTGAGGGGTACAGACAGGAAGGCAGAGGTCAGAGAAGAGTTTTGCTTCTTGGGCTGTTTGTGAGGACTTCACTTTGAGGTACCATTTTCTGAGTGCCAACAGATGGTAGGGTGGGGGTGACTGGCATACAGAGGCCCTCTCTCCATTCCCCTCCTGTAATAGGTTGAATTAGCTCTGAGATCCCCTCTGCATGGTCCTATTCATGGTCAGGCCCACATGGCAGGAAGAGTGGGGAGCTGAATGTTCAGGAGAAATGCCTCAAACCCCCTCAAGCACATGGCCGTGGGGGCAGAGCCCACTGACTACCCCTGAGTGGGACTCCTGGACCGACGTCCTGACCTGCTGTGCCCGGGCTTGCCTGAGCTCGGGACTGAGCTGAACTGAGACTGGGGGGAGGGGAGGACACAGACTTCACCTGTGTTCACAGAGCCCAGGGCCAGCTCCCGGAGCTGTAGCCCTGAGGGTGGGGTGGGCAGCCCAAGCACATTCTCAAGGCGTTCCTCTGGGATCAGGTGCCCCCTCTGCTCACCCAGTCACTCGGGCCAGACAGCTGGGGTCATCTTTGATAGCACCAGTGCTACAGCCGGCAGTAACCATCCTGTGTGTGTGTGTGTGTGTGTGTGTGTGTGTGTGTGTGATGGAGTTTCGCTCTTGTTGCCCAGGCTGGAGTGTAGTGGTGCAATCTCGGCTCACCACAACCTCCACCTCCCTGGTTCAAGCGATTCTCCTGCCTCAGCCTCTTGAGTAGCTGGGATTACAGGCATGTGCCACCACACCCAGTTAATTTTGCATTTTTAGTAGAGATGGAGTTTCTCTGTATTGGTCAGGCTGGTCTCGAACTCTGGACCTCAGGTGATCCGCCTGCCTTGGCCTCCCAAAGTGCAGGGATTACAGGCGTGAGCCATGGCTCCCAGCCCAGTAAACATCCTTGTTACCCACCCTGTCTGTTACCCACCCTGTCTGTCCCCATTTTGTCTGCTGAATCTCCGTCTGGGCCACCCACTTCTCTTCGCCCTCACACCCACCTTGGCTTGTTCCCAGGCTCAGAGCCCAGGGCCTGGCTCTGCCAGCTGTCTGCCTCAGCCTCCTCTCTGCTGGCCTGGCCTCGGTTCCATCCTCCCGGCCTCCGTTGTCCTCACACTTGGGCCCTGCAGCCGAGGGTGTCCTCCGGTGCTTGTTCCCCGCCGCCCACTCCTGTGGTCGCTTCCCTCTGCTAGTCCTTCAGAAACAGCTCCAGCTCCTAGTTCTGAAGGCAGCCGCCCTCACCTCCCCGTCTGAGCATGCATCAGAGGATTTTTCCTTGTTGTATGTGAAGGTTTGCTCAGTCTCTTTCCTTCTGGGCTACAGCCTCCATGAGGGCTGGCACTGTGTCGGCTTTTATTTGTCACCATCCACCCACTCCCTGACACATAGTAGGCACTCTGGTGATTTGTGGAAGGATGGATGGATGGAGAATGGCTGCATGCATGAACTTGACTTTATCCAGATTTCACCTGTGTTCACACCACCCAGGGCCCAGCCCTGGCGCCGTTTCCAGCCTTTTCTACTCTGAGAGCCTGCCCCTGTCCTAAGCCAGGAGCCTGGAACCAAGCCCTGGCCATCTTTGGGTTTTGGTGTCCTCACACCTGCCAGGGCCAGGACCACCTCCTGTCCTTGCTCCTGGGTCAGCCAAGCCTGGGCTTTGAGGTCTGGGCCTGTCCAGGACCTCTCGAGGAGGGAAGGGCTCACTCAGAAGCACGCTACTGAACAGAAGCATGAAACTGTCGAGGACTCACTGCAACTGCTGAACAGTCTGACAGGTCCCCTTTCGAAGTAGAATGCATCCCAGAGAGGCTTCCAGGGCGATGACAAGTTTGGAAACCAGGCTGACTCGAGAATCGAGGACAAGCATGGGACTGAGAAGTTGGGGGCAGGGAAGGGACTTGGGATCAAATGGCTTGGGAGCCTTCACCCTCCAGCTGGGCCTCAGAGTGAATTGGGCATGGACGAGAATGAATGGCAGCAGGTCTTGGGCTGAGCCAGTGGCTCTGGGTGCCATGTCTCTTTCGGCTGGCCAGGGCTCTGCTCCCCACGGACCTGGTAGCTGCGTCCTGCCCACAAACATGTCAAGGTGCAAGCTGGAGGAAGCTCTGGGTTTGAAGCCATCTCCCTGAGGGTTGGAATTTTACCTGAGGGCCCTGCTCATGGTTGGGGGTGGGCTCTAAGCTGCCAGGATTTTCTGGTCAGGCAGGCTCTGTCTAAAACAGGCAGAGAGTGCACCCAGGAGGCCTCAGAGCCCATGATTCTAGGTCACCTCCTGCAACATCCAGAGACAGGAGTGGTATTTATAGCAGCCAGCGGCCACCGAGGGTGAAGAAGTCAGCATGAGCTGTGACGCAGGCTGACCCCGCCGAGGTCCCCTAGCTCTCACTGCATCCCTTACCGCCACCCCCATCCCAGAGTCTTCCTAGGATGAGCAGGGAAGAACTGGGCCTGCTGAGGAAGCAGGCGTCACATTGCCTCCCCACACCCCGGGGGAGATGAGGTGCCGCTTTCTGCCTGGCAGGAGCCTTGGCCTCAGCTGGTCTCACCAGGACCTTGTCTGGCTTGACAGCCCCAGCTGGGCATCCCATTAGCACTGCTGGTCTCTCTCAGACGTTGCCATCAGCTCCTTCGTGGAAAGGTTCATCCTTTGGAGTGACGGCAGCTTCACTGACCTCCCCTGGGCAGTAGGTCAGCTGGGGCCTGCCTCCTCCCCACTGCTGATAGTTAAGCGGGCCGACTGCACCGGCCCCTGGTTGACTGGTATGAGGCCCTGCCAAACTCCCGCCGCCTCCCTGTCCTGTCCTTATGAAGTGTGAGTGGAGTGCCACTGGGACTAGAGGGGCTGTGCCAAGCATGTGGCCCCACCCAGCTTCACCTCCTGTCACCCCTGGAGCAGGTCAGGAAGCAGAGGTCACAGAAGTGACAGCGTCACAAGGCTGGGGCCCCAAGCTTCTGAGGGTGAGTGCCCTGGGAAGGAAAGTGATGCCAAACTCTGGGGTCAGAGGTCGAGCAGGTGGGCCCTTACCTGCCCAGAACAGATGGGTCCGTGGCCCTGCTCAGGCATGGGCAGGCAGAGGCTGGCAATTGTCAGGGGCCTGTTGGGGTTGCCCTCATCACAGAGGCCTGAGCTCCCCTCCCCTTTCCATTCTCCATGTTGCCCAGAGCCTCCTGGCCTATTCCCCTACAGGCCGGGAGAGAAGCAGGTGGAGGCCATGACCCACCGTGTCACAGAGGAGGCGAGGCAGGTGTACCAGAAGCCAGCAGGAAAGTGGGTCATGGGCTTACCTGATCATTTGTGGGCTGGTCTTCCAGGGCTGGGGCTGAAGGCCAGCTGGGACAGGCACCCGAGCAGGCCTCGGAGGCCATGGAGGCCTCGTCGGGGAGGAGTGCCTAAAGCAAGCGGGGCCATCTGGAGAGGAGGAAATGCCCGGACACGGGGCACACTCAGTGACTGAGCAGCTGGAAAGACAGGAGCGGGAGTGGATATGCCTGGCCGGCAGGGACAGAACCAGCCAAAGTTCAGGGTGTGGGTGCTCGTGGCAGGGCTGGGCAGGGTGGGGTAGGGGTGTGGTTGGTGGAAAGCTTTATAGCTGATGGTTGGGAGTTTTAATTTTATTTAAAGGTCATTTAGGAATCATAATATGCTTTTGAGAAGGGAATTTATTTATGTATTTATTTATTTTATTTTTTATCTTTTTGAGACTGAGTCTTGCTCTGTTGCCCAGGCTGGAGTGCAGTAGCATGATCTCGGCTCACTGCAACCTCTATGTCCCTGGTTCAAGTGATTCTCCTGCCTCAACCTCCCAAGCAGCTGGGACTACAGGTGCCCACCATCACGCCCGGCTAATTTTTATATTTTTAGTAGTTGCCTGGCCTCAAGTGATCCGCCTGCCTTGGCTTCCCAAAGTGCTGGAATTACAGGTGTGAGCCACCGCACTTGGCTTGGGGGTGGATTTAATTAGAGTTGGATGTCACCAATCGCCTCCTCTAAGCTGGAGCCTGCTCTCAACACCCCTCTTTGTCCTGCCAGCCACCCCAAGAGGGAGGCACTGTCATCGTCATCCTATTTGACAGACAAGGAGAGGGTGGTTGATTCAGCCTGGGCAGTGGCCAGCCCCTGCATTGTATGTTGAAGGTCACAACTCTGTGGCCATTTGAGTAAATCAAGGCACTGGGACCAAAGCCAGCTCCAGTCCTGTCCTCCACCCGGCAGCAGAGGGCCTTCCGAGCCCCTGCCCCTTCCTGGAAGCCTTGTGCTTGGGTCCAGCTTTGTCCTGCCTGGGGTGATGGGAGGGAATGGGGAGGTCTGAAGGACAGAATACTCAGCTGTCGGCCCAGGTCTCTAAGCTTCTGGGTCAGGGTCTTTTTTCTGTGGCCCCTTTTGCCCTCCTGGCTCAGGCAAGGAGATGAGACGCTATGATCTTTGTGTGAGCTTGGGCACCTGTATGGAGCCCCCAGCCGCTTTCTTTGGCCATTCTGCAGGTAAAACTCTAAAAGTTAAGTCTAGAATTGACCTGAGAGCACATCCTGTTCAGGCTGGAGTGCAATGGTGCGATCTTGGCTTACTGCAACCTCCGCCTCCCAGGTTCAAGCAATTCTGCCACAGCTGCATAGTGTGCCACCATGACCAGCTAATTTTTTGTATATTTAGTAGAGATGGGGTTTCACCATATTGACCAGGCTGGTCTCAAACTCCTGTCCTCAGGTGATCTGCTGCCTCAGCCTCCCAGTGCTGGGATTACAGGCATGAGCCACTGTGCCCGGCCCCTTCAAACATTTTTAAGCACTGAAACTGTTTTGTCCAAACACAATGTTACAAGGAACCCCAATACATAAAGCAGCTGAAAGCTGCTCTGATTGACATTGCCTGTGAGCCCCCTGAAGCCTGCCCACTATGGCCACCTCCCCTCATCTGGGGTCCCTGACGGCTTCGGAAAACCCACTGAAGGGCGCTGACATCCTCCTCATTGAGCACAGAAGGAGAGGAGGGTGACGGAGGGGACGGGGTGCAGCCTGTGTGCTGTTGGTGGCAGCAGATGCCACCTCCCTTTCCAGTCTCCATGGGGGCAGGGGATGTTGGCCCTTCCTGTCACATACTGGAGCTCTGCAGACCTCCTCCCCTGGGGAAAGAGCTCCTGTTACGAAGTCACTTGATCCCTGCTTGCTTTCCAGATGCCCAGGAAACAGTCAATGGGAAACCCAATAGCCTGAGCGGCCAGCCTGTGCCCTAGATGGCCATGCAGCTTAGGGAGGTGGCCCGCGAAGCCTCCCCACCTCTGAGCAGCATGCACCCACGCCAGCCAGACCCCAAGGGCCAGCCCACAGCCTGAGGAGAGGAGGCGGCAGGACCAGGGCTCAGGGTAGGCTGGGCAAGGGGGCGGGGCCCCAAGAGGGGAGGTGTCAGGCTAGGTGTGCCCACTTAGCATATCATTAACAGCTTCATTAGGGGGCTCCCTAATGAAGTGGAAGGTGCTAATTCTTCACTGAGGCGTTGCCAGCACCCAGACGGAGTCTCCTCTGGAGGAAGCTCTGAGAAGCCAGAGCACCGGGATTCTTGCTGGGAGCTGATGAACTGCCTGGCAGGGAGGCCATCTGGGGAGTGAACTCCCAGCAAGTGGCTCCTTGGAGAGGGGGTGACTAGAGGGAGGAGCAGAGGGTGGAGTCGGTGGAAAGCTGGAAAGGCAGATGGGCTTAAAGAGGCGGGGGGTGCTCTGCCTGTCAGGGCATCCTGCGTTTGAGCTGGGAAGGAGCCTGCAGTGAGCCACCCTGAAGCTCAGACATGCAAGCAGATAGATGGTAGGGCATCCCAGCAGGATCTCAGGCTTTGGAGTGTTCTAGAGTCTTGGGGCCTTGGGTGAGAGCTCTGTGGTTCAAGCTGTCCTGGGGTGTTGAGTCCCCTCTCCCTGGGTGGTTGTGTGTTAAAGGAGGCAGTGCCACTAAAGCCTTAGTGCGGCTGTGCCGGGCTCCTAGGAGATGCAGCCCTGCCTGCTCTTGAAGGCAGGTCAGAGGATTCCGCAGATTGGAAGGGTGAGGGCAGGTGCAGTCAGGCTGGTCACCTGTCTGTTTGGGAGGGCTGACTTAGATCACAGAGTTACTGCCCCTGCCTCGCAAGATGAGGGAAAGGTTCTGCGCACACTGGGGAGAGATGGTTACTAAATCGCAATGATGGCGGCTCCTGTCTTCTAAGAGCTGAGTGCTTTGTGTGCGTTCTTTCATTAACTCCTCATGATTCACTCCCTATGAAGTGAGTACCTTCATTATTCCATTTTACAGATGAGGAGATTGACGCTCAGAGAAGTGACAGTCATAGACAAGTAGAAGTGCTGGAACTAAGATTCAGGGCTGCCTCGCTGCAGGACCGGAAGGCAGGCCTGGGTCAGCTCACGGGATGGCCACCCCCCTCCACGTTGATGCCCTTGAGAAAGCAGCGTGAGGGGAGTGAGAAGACCATAGGGCGGGTATAAAGGACGCAGACCACAGATGCCCTTCCCCACAGACAGGCAGGAGAAAACGGCCTGGTGCCACCCAGTGTGGGGTGTGTTGGCCTGTGTGTGAGGGCTTGGAGATCCAGGCCGCCCGGCCGCACCCATCACAGAGGCCAGCAGAGCCCGCCTGTCTGGGCCTCTCCAGAGGGGACATGGACGTGTGGGACCATCGGCTTGTTCCGAGTTTTAGAAAAATGAATAGTCTCCAAGGAAGAGTCCAGAAGCCAGACCTGGCCTGGCCAGGGCCTGGGGACTCCTTCCACTATTGGAAAATGTCCACTGGGGCCCAGGACTGAGTGGGCCCTGGTGTGAACCCCCCGCTGGAAAGGAGAGGTCAGAGGGAGGCTGGGGCAGGAGGAGGGCCCAGCCTGGCTGCCAGAAAACGGTCCTGCCGCCCTCCTGGCCCTCGCTTCCCGCTCCCCAGCAGCCAGCCACCCTTCCAGAACAACCAGCAGGAAATGAAAGGCCCCAGTTGATTCCCAGGGAGTTGGCTGGTGTCGTAGCAGGGCTAATGGCAGATGGCAAATTCTGCTCATTGCAGACGAGTAGAAAATAATTAGCGTGAGAATGAGTAGCTGGAGCCTGGTAATAAATGGGGCCCTGGTGAAGGCTTCAGGGTACAGGCTTGGAGCACAGGCTCTGGAGCCTCAGGCCTGGCTCTGCCACTGAAGTGCTGAGCGGTCTTGGGCAAATTACTTAGCCTCTCTGGGCCTCCGTTTCTTCATCCATAACACAGGGCATAAGAGGTTGTTAAAAGGATTACATTAAAGGAGGTAATCTTTGTGAACTGCTTGTTAAAGTAGCCGGCATGTAGCAAATGCTATATAAGAGTTTGTTTTTAAATAAACATGTGATTGAATAATTGTTGGAACTATTTGTGGGTCCAGCCCAGGCCGGCATTGCCCCCAGGTCGTTGAGGTTTCTCTTTTCGTCCTCCCCCCTGAACACTGTGCCCAGCT
Source organism: Aotus nancymaae (assembly GCF_030222135.1). Taxonomy (NCBI): domain Eukaryota; kingdom Metazoa; phylum Chordata; class Mammalia; order Primates; family Aotidae; genus Aotus; species Aotus nancymaae. Next base: position 9,021,932 of record NW_026988473.1, on the reverse strand, counting down.
CCCTGGCTGCTGTTTTATAGGGAGGGGTCTCTGGCCAAGAAGAATGAGGAGGGTACAGAGAGAACACAGCAGGTAGACCTGGCTTCAGAGCCCGACTCAGCCACTCACTCACTAGGTTCTTTAAACTCTTGGAGCCTCAGTTTCCCCATCCATGACATGCGAACAGCTCGACCCACCCGTGGGGTTGTGGTGAGGGTGGTTATGTGACTGGCACGTGGCGAGGGATGGAGGAGGCGCCTCCCCTGGTCCTTCCAGGCTGTCCTCGGGTAGAGTGGGAAAGGTGTTTGTTAGTACAAGACCCTGGGCGGCGGGTAGGAGGAGACGAATGTCAGTGGCCTCCCACTCCTGCCCCCGGCTGCACCAGGCACACTGTTTTCATCCCTGGGCCTGGGCATGTGAGGACCTATCTCATGCTGAAATCCGGCTCCAGCCCTGGGCAGGCTCCACTCTGCCTTCTGCTCCAGCACAGCTGATGTGTGAAAAGCGACAGCTTTTGGGCCCCTAACTTGGGTTGCACACACCCGGGTACAGGCTGGTGGCGCATGCGGCCCCCAGCCCACACGTGCTCGCTCTCCATTGTCTCCCTTGTCACCTTCCCCCTCCTGAGCTTTCGGAGGCCAGCCGCTCGGCCACTGGGAAGAAGGGGACAGTTCCGCAGCCCCAGAGCCCTGGGTGGGACGTGTGGGTCCTTCTGACTCTATGTTTGTGAGGATAAGGAGTCAGACTGACATGCAGAGAGGGTTTTTTTCTTGCAAGTAATTCAAGGAGGCTGCTTGAAATCCCAGCTCTGCGACGTGACGTCCTCATGGAGGGATCTTTGGGCAAACCATTTTGCCTCTCGGAGCCTCGGTTTCTTCATCTGTAAAGCTGGGGTAATACCCCTGTGGCCTGATGAGGCTGGAGTTGGATGGCACATAGTGTTTCTCGTGCTGTGCTCTCTCCCAACTCTGCAGCCTGCTCGGTGGAATTCCCCTGGGCTCAGTTTTCCTCATCTGCAGAATGGGTCCCATGCTCTCCCATATGATTGTGGGTCTGAAGCCAGATGAAGACCCAGAAGTATTCTCAGTCTGTAAGAAGAGGTTTAGAGCCAGCTTTTGAGTTCAGAAACAGGTGTTTAGCTGAATCCTGCTTCTCAGAAGCAGCACGCAGAGGTTAAGACCTGGGTTCTGGACCTAGACTGTGTGTCTGTGGGCAAGTCACTTCAGCTTATCTGTCAAATAAGGGGAAAGGTAGTGCCTACCTCACAGAGCTATTGTGAGGACTAGATGAGTTCGTGTTTATAAAGGGCATAGCGTGCTCCAAGACCTCGCAGGCAATTCATAAATGTTAGGAGAACCGAAGCAGCCCAGTCCCCGACTTGCGGGTGGGTTGAGCTCATTCCGTCCCCGTCATCACCTAGGACCCTGGAGCCACCTTGCAGTTCTGTAAAACGGTTCCAGTTATTAGGTGTTGATCCTCTCCCTCTGCTGTCCTCTGTCAGCCTGGTGAGGCAGCGCAGAGAGGTTAACTCACTACCACAGTCCCGCAGCTGCAGAGCCAACAGCTGGAATCTCACCACCACCAAAGCCTTTGCTAAAGAGAGCAGGACCTGTCTGCCAGCCCAGCGAGGGCAGACAGTGACCTGCTGGTAAGCCTGCCCTAGCTTGGGTACAGCCTCTGAACACAGCGCCTCTGCTAGGGGGATGCCACCAGTGCCTGGCAGGCTGCCAGGGGCTCAGCCTCACAGTGCTAAGTCCCCCAGATCAGATGTCCACCCTAATGCCAGAAAAGCTCCAGTACCCAACACAGGTACACTCAGAATCAGATGGACCACGAGGGCCTACCAGGCAGCAGGCATCAGTTTCTCTAACTATTTTGGAGCACCTTCCAGTTTCAAAGCCCTTTCACACAGGAATCCCATTCATCATGGAAATGGGAGTCCTGGGCTCTCTCTTCATGCTACCAAGGGTCAGAAAACCCTGCAGAGCTGAAAAGAGCCCTTACAAACTTGCCAGTTTCCCCATTTACTTTGGCCACCAAGAAGTGTGGTGTCCAGTGATAGTTTTATTATTATTATTATTATTATTATTATTATTATTTTGAGACGAGTCTCGCTCTGTCACCCAGGCTGGAGTGCAATGGCACGATCTTGGCTCACAGCAACCTCCGCCTCCCAGGTTCAAGTGATTTTCCTGCCTCAGCCTCTGGAGTAGCTGGGATTACATGCACACAGCACCGCACCTGGCTAATTTTTGTATTTTTAGTAAAGGCGGGGTTTCACCATGTTGATCAGGCTGATCTCGAACTCCTGACCTCGTGATCTGCCCGCATCAGCCTCCCAAAGTGCTGGGATTACAGACCTGAGCCACCACGCCTGGCTGGTGATAGTTTTACATATAGCAACCCTGAGTGCCCTTATGTCTCACACGTGTGCAATAGATTCACCCTCCCGGGCCTTCTATTTGGATTTACTAGGGCCTAGAGGGGTCGGGACTTTCTGTCCTGGGGACACTACTTTTGGTCCAGCACTAGGCAGCTCTAGGATGTGGCTGGACCTGGTCCCCATCACCAGCCCCAGCAGGCAGGAGTAAAAAGGGGGCCCAGGGAAGGTGGCTCTCTGGGTCTGAGAGTCTCCCCTCTGTCACCACAGCTGCTGCAGAGCAACAGGGACTCACCTGCTGCAGGCAGGGGAGCCACCCCAGGTGACTGAAGTAGGCACATGGTTGATGCCTCCCTGCAGATTTATCTCCAGCGAGGGAGCTCCTGCGATTTTGCTGGCTTCTAGGAGGGTTAGGCATCTCCAAAAGCGTGAAAGAGAGGATCTCAGCCAGGCTCCCTGGGGTGACACGCTGTTAATGCTAGTGTCACTGGGGAGTTTGAGTGGGGTATGGAGTGAGGTAGAAGGGAGTGGGCTGGCTTGGGGGCTCAGGCTGCGTGTCCAGCCCCCGGCGGTGACGCTGCAGGGATGGACGTCATGGGAAGAGCTGGGGCCTCTGTGTTCTTTCTGAACCTCAGGTTTCTCACCCATAAAAGGGGACAGTGGGACTGTCCTGAGACCCCTTTTAACTCTGACCTTTGTTAGGTGTGGGCTTTGGATGGCAGCAGGAATGACCTGGGCCTTGGGCCTGCCTGGCCTCTGGATCCCCGGGTGGTGTCAGGCAGTCTCTGCATCTGTCTCCGAATTCTTCAGTAGTAATAATAATGGCAGCGTCTGCTGAGCACTTACCAGATGACAGGTGCTGTTTGAAGTGTTGACTGATCTAACCCTCCTGATAATTTGGAGGCAGGTGAGGAGACTGAAGCACAGAGAGGTGAAGTAACTTGTCCAAGTCTTGTGAGAGCCAAGGCTCAGATATAGCCTGCTTTCAAGAGTGTAGGCTCTTAATCACCCCTCGCGCACTGTGTGGAGCGAGAGCGACACTGCCACCCTGCATTACTGCTGTGAGGACTGAAGGCAGTTAGTCTAGGACTGGGGACACAGAAGGTGCTCAGCTAATGTCAGATGGGTCCCCATGGCTGGACCTGGCTGTCATCCCCTCCTTCAGGATCGACCTCCATCCCATCCCCAGGCCAATGACCAAGGCCATCTCTGGCCGGGTGAGAAATCTCATGGGCTAGAGGTGGCACTGGCTGGGGTTCCCCAGCTCATTGTCCAGTGCCCTGGGACACTCCAGAGGGCTGAGCCAGCACCTTCTTCCATCCCCTGGGAGCTCTTGGAGTCCCATCTGCTGGGAGTCCTGCTTGCAAGGGGCTCTGCTCCCTAAAACCTGCTCCCAGGGTCAAGCCCACAGGGTACCTTGGGATGAGGGGTCGAGGCCCAGCCTAGGGTGCTTTTAGCATCGGAGTGCTCACGGTGGGGGCAGGCTCCTGGGTTAGGGCTTCTGTTTGCTCGCTCCAGCCCTTTCCGACCAGCTGGGCACCAGCAGCACCTTCCAGACCCAGCACCCAGGCACAGGTCACATCACAGGAGGTCCCCACAAAGACCCCCAGGTGTCTGCTAATGCAGCAGCAGCCATCAACAGATCCTTGGGGTGTGCAGGGCCTGTGCAGAGTCCTGTAGTGACGTCACTCCAGTCCATTTTAACCACAGCCTTGAGAGGGGTATTGTTAAACCCATTTTATAAAAGAAGAAACTGAGACCCCAGAGCAGTTCATCCAGCCAGAGGATAGGGAGAGGGTTCTCCCTGAGCTGTCAGGGAAGACTCTGGGGTGGGAGCCCAGCCTGGCAGTCAGGAAGGGAGGGACGTTTCCCCAGAGGGAAGGGTATGAGCTCAGAGGGGGAAGGAGCCACTGTTTCAGCCCTTGTGACTGGGAGGGGAGCTGTGCCGAGGAGGCCACGGGGTGGGGCTGAGGGGCTGGAGCCAGGCACTGCAGCTGGTACCCAGAGGTGTGAGGATAGGTGGTGTGAGACCCGGGCCCCAGAGACTCTCTGTTGAGCTGGGGCGGGGATGGGCAGCAAGGAGTCAGCAGGTTAACTAACACAGTGTGACCAGGGCCATGCTGGGGGAAGGAGTCCAGGATTCCCATAAGAGAGCAGCCTGTTTCCCAGGAGGAGAGTGGGGTACAGGGAGGATATCAGGGAGGGCTTCAGAGAGGAGGTCACTTTTGGCTGACTTAGAGAGATGAGTCGAATTTCACTTGTCAGAACTGGAGTAAGCAAAACATGGACCCTTTCAGTGTCTGGGGAGCAGGACATTTCGGGGGTGTTAAGAAAGAAGGGTGTGGCAGTGTGAGAAGGTGCTGGAGAGCCTCCCCAACCAGAAGGACTGGTCAACCGAGGGTGAGCTCTGTGCTGGAGTCTGTCTGAACCAGGATCCCTTTCTGCTCAGGGGATAAAGGAATGCATGGATTCAGAGAGGGCGAGGCACGTGCTGTCCTTCCAGGGTAACTGAGGCCTTTAGCTGTTGCCCAAGGGGCTTGGACTTTGTCCTGCAGGCCATGGGGGGCCAGGAAGGGTTTTAAAGTAGGGGGCAACATGTGCATTTTTAAAAAGAGTTTGCATTTTTAGAAAGAGGAACTCCCAGAAGGGTTAATAGTCCAGGGGCCTGAATCACCGGCAGGGAAATTGGGCTGTGTGGGTGGGGGAAGAACGAGGCTTCCTCGGGCTGCTGAAGTCATTCCATCCATGTGAGAGGGGCCCTGGCACCCCGTTCACACTTGCCTGTGCTGGGGGCCCAACCAGAGGCAGGAGGAGCCCCCAGCAATGCGTGCCCCCTGCTGGAAGCTGTGCCGTGCCTGCCCTGGAAGCCCCACTGGTGTGGGATAGGAAGGACAGGCAGCACCCACCCATGCCCCACTGTGGCTGTGAGAGGGCAGGACCCTGTGCCCCAGGGGAAGACAGCCAGAAGAGGTGCTTTGTGGCAGCCCCAGACCAGGAAATAGCCTCTGTCCTCCCCCTCCTGAGACATTTCCTCCAGATGAAATCACATCCCCAGCAGGGGAACAGACCCTTATTGTGATGGGCTGGGGTCTCTAGAGAAAGGGTGCCATTCAGGCCCTTAAAAATAGCAGCCGGAGAGAGACGTATGAACTGGCCTGTAGAGTGGTGTGGCCCACCCCCAACCCCCCTGCTGCACAGGCCCTGCCACCCCCACCCCAGACCTTGACCTGTTGGTGACCAGCTGGAGAATACACCAGCCCAGGCGGGAGGGGCGGCTGGTCCCGAAAGGTTTTCCCTGCACTCCATCTGCCTCACCCGCCCCGGCTAAGACAGCTAGGGCCTCTGCAGATCTCTCACGTAATTCTCACCAGGACTTTAGGAGGTAGGGATGATCGACATTTTACAAATTGACATTTTACAGTTGAGGAAACTGAGGCACAACTCACAAGTCACACAACAGGTATGTGGTAGAGCCCAGGTTCAAAACCAGCCAGCCTGGCAGTTGAATCCCAACCTCTGTGCCTTGGATTCTATGGTTGTGGACTGGCCACAGGTGCAGGCCTGTCACCGGGGACCCAGCAGGGTCGGCCCCCAGGAGTCCCCCCACATGCACTAGGTAGGCACCAGTGTTGACCGTGGCAGTTGGCCTTAGGCTGGTCACCTTGAGCTGGGGGCAGTGGTGACCACTGGTTATATTCTTCCAGCGTCTCGACAGTCCTGCAGCCACCTCTGCAGGGCCCAGTGCCAGGTTCGGCTCACTCCTTCCAGCCTGAGAGCTGGGGCGAGCAGGCACGGTTTGGGCAGAGGAGGGGAGTGCAGAGTGAGTGTGAGTGTGCTGGGTGGATGGTGTGTGAGCTGGAGGAGTGTTAGCTATCCTGGGCTCCATGATGCCAAGGGTGGCAGCAAGAGGAGGGACCTCCTAGGGTGATTAGGAGGGGCCGTCCACGGGGTGGAAGGAGATATTCTGGGCTGCTGACAGGGGCAGGCCTGGGGGCAGGCTGGGTACAGGCTGGGTGCAGGCTGGGTAGGGCTGGACCCTCGCCTGCCAGCCAGCCTCTCTGGGATAGCACTGCTCCCTCCTCCCCCGTCTGGCCAGATCAGAGCAGGATGCGGAGCTACAGCACCTGTGGGGGCGTGCTGCCTCCCCACCTCTAGATTCATTCCATTCCATTTCATTCCATTCATGTGAGGGACTCCCGGCAGCCTGACAGCCCCCTGAGCCCGACCCTGTGCTGCACCTTACCCTCTGTGAGCCACCTGGAGAGGGGGAGGGGGTGGCAATACCAGCTGTTGGCAGCTCTGTTCTGGCCCAGCCCAGCTGCCACCCGTGGTACCCCAGCCCCCTCCTGTCCTATCTTGTCCAACCCTAATCTGAAGCTTGTGCTGTCAGCCACTTGTCACAGGCACTGCTGGAGCCCCGGCCCCCTGCAGTCCACAGGCCCCCCCAAGCCCAGCCACCCCACCACCACGCTCCCTCACTCTCCACCCTTCTCCCAGCTTCCCAGAAGCTGAGCTCCGACTCCTCCTTGGAGAGAGAGTAGGATGATGTCACTTCCTGAGGGTGGGGGGAGGAGTAGGCACGACCCCGGCAGGCTAGCCCGCCAGCCCGCCAGGGCCACAGCTTGCCAAGTGGCTGCAGCGGGGATAAGGAGGTGGGCCGGGCGGACATGCGGGCTGGCCACCCGGCCCCACGCCCTCTCACCCACCCCGAGGGCTATGACCACTGGCCAGGGAAGACTTGGCTGCTTCTTTCCCGAATGATGCCGGGCTCCTTGGACACATATTTTCCCTGGAGCCGTCACTGGGGAGAGGAGGATCTGCCGCCTGCCCCGGACCAGGTGCCATGTAAGCCTCTACTGGCGTGCGGGGGCAGCTGCCCACCAACTTGGTGGCTAGCCCCCTGCAGCAGGGCTCCCTCTGCACAGTTTAGGGCAGGGCTACCCTGGAGCCCTTTATGGGTATCTCTGGGGAACCAAACTCCCTGTGGGGTCACCTCCCGCCCATGCTGCTTCCCTTCTCTCTGGGGTGCTGAGGAGTGGGGGCCCTGAGTTCCTGGGCACTCCTCCTTGAGCTTGCTTGGGGCTGACTTGAATTCAGCTACTTCAGAGAGTTGGAAATCCAGCCATAAAAGCTGCACGGCTCAGGGTGGGCTTGGGAGGTATCGTTGCCAGGAGGGGGGTTACCCTGCAGGGCTCACCCCATCCTTCCAGCAGTGCGCGGTGGAAGGTGTCCCAAGCCCTACTCCTGACCTTGCACCTCAACCGTTCCCTTCCCTCCCTGGAGGCATAGCTGTGGTGGGGACTTCTGTCTGATGGGTTCAAAACCAAGTCATAGAGCATGCTCTCAACTTCCAGCAAAGCAAGACACTGAGAACCTCATTGAAGAAATACTTACGGCTGGGCGCGGTGGCTCATGCCTGTAATCCCAACACTTTGGGAGGCAAGGCAGGCAGATCACCTGAGGTCGGGAGTTCGAGACCAGCCTGACCAACATAGAGAAATCCCGTCTCTACTAAAAGTACAAAATTAGCCTGGTGTGGTGGTGCATGCCTGTCATTTCAGCTGCTCGGGAGGCTGAGGCAGGAGAATCACATGAACCTGGGAGGCGGAGGTTGCAGTGAGCTGAGATCGAGCCATTGCACTCTTCTGTCTCAAAAAAAGAAAAAAAAAAGAAAAAAGAAAAAAAAAATACTTGTTGAGCACCTGCTCTCTGCCAGGCAGTCCTCATCCTCCGTGTTTGTGAGTCCGACCATACACGGTCCCTTGCCGCCACCTTCCCAAGGCCTTCAGCCTTTTTCCAGCTTCGCCAGGCTTTGTGCTGTTGGGCAGGCTTGTTCTTGGTCTGGGAAGCCCCCTCCCTTGACTCCAAGGACAGTGTGCACTGGGCCAGGTCTAAAGATTATAGGGCTTGAGGGCTGGGTTGAGGGTCCTGATCCCATGTAGGAGGAAACGGGGTGAGCCTAGATTTTTAATAGAGCTGGACAGTGACTACTGGGGTAACCCCAGGTAGAAACCGATGGGCCAATGCCAGTCTCGCAGGACAGGAGAGACCCCAGGGGGAAGGCTGAAGTCTGTGTCCTGCTACTAAGGTCCTTTGTGTGGGCTCCTGCCCAGAGATGGGTCAGCACTTCCAGTGGCCAGCTCCAAAAATGCCCGTGCTGCTGGCCACAGAAGGGACTGATCCAGTGGCCCAGGAATGCAGTGGCCCTGGGTGCCACCACCTCCCCAGGCAGCCACAGGGTCCTCTGCTTTCTTGCAGGAGGTGAGCACCAGGCCCGCTGAGCCTCTGCAGAGCCACCAGCCATGCCCGGGATCGTGGTGTTCCGGCGGCGCTGGTCTGTGGGCAGCGATGACCTCGTCCTGCCGGCCATCTTCCTCTTCCTCCTGCACACCACCTGGTGAGTCCCCAGACCTGGGGCCTTAGGCCCCGGGTTTGGGGAGAAAGGCCTGGAAGGAAGCTTTCTGGCCCTTTGTTCCTCCCTTCTTGGGCCCAAGTCCTGACCCTGTCATGCTCCCAGCTGTCCGGAGGAGGTGCCTGAAACATTGAGCCCCTCAGGGCGGTACCCACATGGAGCCGAGACCCCTGCTACCATTGCTGGACCTGACCCCGGCACTGGGTGGAGTTGCTGCCACTGTCTCCCCAAGGCTGACCCTGAGTCTTTGGCCACCCAGCCCTTCTAGGCATTCAGTGCCAGGTAGACAATGGTCTTAGGAGGAGGTACCTGCTGCCACCCCTCCCTCCTCTGAATCTGGGCTGGGGAGGGGCCTGCCTACTAGGGACATCTTCAGGTGTGGGGGGCACCCGGCCTTGCTCACGTGGGCTTTCCCTTGACAGGTTTGTGATCCTGTCCGTGGTGCTCTTCGGCCTGGTCTACAGCCCGCACGAGGCCTGCTCCCTGAACTTGGTGGATCACGGCCGAGGCTACCTGGGCATCCTGCTGAGCTGCATGATCGCTGAGATGGCCATCATCTGGCTGAGCATGCGTGGGGGCATCCTCTACACGGAGCCCCGCGACTCCATGCAGTACGTGCTCTACGTGCGCCTGGGTAAGGGCCACCCACCCTGGGGTGCTGCCCCAGACAACTCCCGCCTCTCCATTCGTCCAGCCAGGATTTACTGGGCACATGCTATGAGCCAGGCCCTGTGTTAGCACAGGGGTACACCAGTGAACTAAGGCCTTCTATGGCTTACATTCTAGACAAGGGGCCAGCAAACTGCAAGCTGAGGGCCAAATCCAGCCTGCTGTATGTGTTTATAAGTAAGGTTTTAGGCTGAATGTAGGGTGGCTCACGCCTGTAATCCCAGCACTTTGAGGCCACATCGGGTGGATCACAAGGTCAGGAGTTCAAGACCAGCCTGGCCAACATGGGGAAACCCCGTCTCTACTAAAAATACAAAAATTAGCCAGGCATGATAGTACGTGCCTGTAATCACAGCTACTTGGGAGGCTGAGGCAGGAGAATCGCTTGAACCCAGGAGGTGGAGGTTGCAGTGAGCCAAGATTGCGCCACTGCACTTCAGCCTGGGTGAGAGAGCAAGACTCAGTCTAAAAACAAAAAAGTTTGACTGAAACATATCCATTCAGTCAGGTGTTGTCTCCAGCTGCTTTGCCCCTGCAACAGCCGAGTTGACTAGTTACTACAGAGACTGTAGGACTCCCAGAGTCCAAGACATTTGCTCTTTGGCCCTTTACAGAAAAAGCCTGCTGACCCCTATCCTAAACCATGTACATCTCTTCAGAGCACGTCTTCCCTGTGATCCTTTTCCATCCAGGCTCGCCACTTCCTGGGAACCCCCTCAGGGGTCGGGGCCGGCTCCCCAGAGGACCAGCCTGTGTCCTCTTCCTGGGCTCAGGTTGCAGCCCCTTCTTCTGGTCGTTCCTAGTGAACACCTCTTGTGCTTCTGTGCACTGTGCTGAGCGCTTTTTCCTGTGTTAACTCACAGGGAGCGGGTGTTACTGGTCTCCTTTTAGAGACGAGGAAACTGAGGCCCAGGCCTAGCCCCTTCAAGGTCACACAACTAGTAAGTGTGTAAATGTCGGAGATGGGATTTGAACCCAAGCTGTCTGGCTCCAAAGTCTGGTCTCTGAGCTGCCACGCTGCTGCCTGTGGGGCTGGGGCTTCCAGTGCTGCCCCAGTGAGGCCAGCAGATCTCCTCCTCAGCCACCACTCCATACCCCACCCCTCCAGTCTCAGCCCTGGGCTCCGAGCACTGAGGGGCCTGAGCTGGATGCAGATCTTGGGCCACTGGGCCCTTCCCCTCTCCTCCATCAGGTTCCAGGGGCCTCTTGCTGGGAGTTTCCATAAAGTGAACACACTCTCATCTAACTTTTGTAGTCTTACAGCATAGATGTTGTCACTCCCATTTTGCAGATGAGGAAATGGAGGCCAAGAGACAGATTAGGTGACTTGCCTAAGATGTGTCTGATTCCAGAGCCAGAGTTCGGACACATGATTCTGAAATCCTGAAAGAATGAGGAAATGGGCCGGCGTGGTGGCTCATGCCTGTAATCCCAGCACTTTGAGAGGCCGAGGCAGGCAGATCACTTGAGGTCAGGAGTTCGAGACCAGCCTGGCCAATATAGTGAAACCCCATCTCTACTAAAAATACAAAAATTAGCTGAGTGTGCTGGCGTGTGCCTGTAATCCCAGCCACTTGGGAGGCTGAGGCAGGAGAATCGCTTGAACCCGGGAGGTGGAGGTTGCAGTGAGTTGAGATCTCACCATTGCACTCCAGCCTGGGCAATGAACAAGAGCAAAACTCAAAAAGAAAAAAAAAAAGAAGGATGAGGAAATGCCTCTTTATCACCCACCTTTCCAGCCACCTTCTCAGAGAGGCCCTGGGACCTGAGGGCACAGAAGCTAGGACAAGTGGTGGGCACATTGCAAGGGGTCGGGCCCCTGCAACAGGGCCAAATGGTGACAGGACAGCCTTGGGGCCTGGGAGGCAGAGGTCGGGGGTGTGCTGCTGGCCCACAGCTTCTGCCTTTGCTACTGAGCTGGTTGAAGGCTCTGTGATAGGAGAGGCCAGGCCCTTCCCTGGTGGGCAGGTGGCGGCCATCCTTCAGCCAGGCCTGCTCTCCTTGCAGCCATCCTGGTGATCGAGTTCATCTACGCCATCGTGGGCATCGTGTGGCTCACTCAGTACTACAACTCCTGCAACGACCTCACTGCCAAGAACGTCACCCTCGGTACGTCTGGGCGACCTGCTGGAGCCTCAGCAGCCCCAGGGGCACAGGGGACGGGATCGGTTTAGAGAGGAAGAAGCTTGGGCATTGCTGGAGGGAAATGGCTTTTGTCAGGGCACAAGCAGGTTGGCTGGGCGAGGCAGCTTCCCTCACCCTTGAGTCCTGCCAGCCACCCTTAGGGGACCCTGGTCTGGGGTGGGCTGCAGCAGGCACGGAGCTGCCTAGTTCAAGTCGAGGCTCCTCAACACCTCCTTGAAAACCCACAGAGCCGCTTGCTCTGAGCCAAGAGTGGCCCTTGGAGTTGTGGGTGGGCAAGAGGGTGGCCACGTATGTGGCCAGAGGCTGGGACCAGGGGCTTTGGAGCCTGGCTTTTGTCCCCAGAAGCATTTAGGGGGAGGGAGGCTCCAGCGTCCCTTTCTTCAGAGCGGGTGAGGCAGCGACGTGTCCCCAGCGTCTCTACCTACTGTCCCCCACTGCTGCCCGCAGGGATGGTTGTCTGCAACTGGGTGGTCATCCTCAGTGTGTGCATCACCGTCCTCTGTGTCTTCGACCCCACGGGCCGCACCTTTGTCAAGCTGAGAGCCACCAAGAGGCGGCAGCGTAACCTTCGGACCTACAACCTGCGGTCAGTCAGCAGGGTGGGCGGGCAGCCCCCGGGTGGGCTTTGCTGACTCGTGGGCAGAGGTCTCCATTCTCCAGGAGGCTGCCCCAGGCCTCCCAGACTGCAGGCCAACCTTGTGTGAGCCGTGGGTATTAGTCAAAGAGCTTAACCTCTCCCTGCCTGTTTCCTTGTCTGGGAATAATAACAGTTCTTGTCTCATGATGTTGTTGTGAGATTTAACTGAGATAAAACCTGCAGAGGGACTAACGCAGTGCTCACACTGGGTAAGTGCTCAGTAAATAGTAGCTACTGTCATCGCTGTCAGTGCTGATAATAACAATGCTAATAGCAGCGAAGGCAAGCATTGTGTATAGTTAAGTTACAACTCCACCAGGCAGCTGTCATCTTCCCCATAATACAGGTGGAGAAACTGAGGTACAGAGAGATTATGGGACTTGCCTGAGGTTACACAGCTAGAAAATGGCGAGGCTGGGAACTGGCTCAGGCAATCTGGCTTTGGAGCCCTTGCTTAACTATTTTTTTTTTTTTTTTTTGATACAAGAGTCTTGCTCTGTTTCCCAGGCTGGAGTTCAGTGGCATGATCTCGGCTCACTGCAACCTTCACCTCCTGGGTTCAAGCAGTTCCCCTGCCTCAGCCGCACAAGTAGCTGGGATTACAGGCATGTGCCACCATATCCGGCTAATTTTTGTATTTTTGGTAGAGACAGGGTTTCACCATGTTGGTCAGGCTGGTCTCAAACTCCTAACCTTGTGATCCTCCTGCCTCAGCCTCTCAAAGTGCTGGGATTACAGGCATGAGCCACCATGCCCAGCCACTTAACTAACTATTAACACTAGGCTAGGCTGCCTCTAGAATTCAGAGATTGGAAGAGGTTAGTCAAGGAAAGCTTCCTAGAGGGGGTGAATTTTGCATGGTGTTTTAAAGATGGGGGAAAGTGTGCCATGGCAGGCAAAATGAGGGAGGGCATCCAGGCAGTGTTGAAAGAAAAAGAGCGGGGCTTCCAGGGTGGGCCCCAGTACCTCCTGTGAATGGGGTTTCTACGGTGCATTAGGTAAGGAGCTCCCCATGCTGAGCCCTTTATGCAATTCATCCATTTAATCCCTTTGTGAGCCGCAGCATGGTTGTGAGACCATTCTACAGATGAAGAATCCAAGTCTCAGAGAGGGTGGGTCACCTGCCCTGGGTCATGCTGCTGGGGTGCAGAATTGGCCCCACACCTGCAGCCCGGAGTAGCTGGCTCAAGCACCCTCACCTGGGGAGCAGGCTGCCTGGGCCCCCTGCCCGGCAGGAATTCTCCCCATCCCACCCTCCTGCGCCACTATGTTCAGCTTCCCGTGGACCTTCCACGTTAGCTCAGCACTGCAGCCAGAGCCACACCCATGCCTGCTCTGGCCACCTCCCAGCCCAAAATGTCAGGTCTTGGTGCCAAGGCCCCAGAACCCATTTTCCCTTCCAGCCCAGCTGGCCACCACCACCCATCCCACAGTGCTCTGGGAACCCTGCTTGGCCAGCACACTGTCCCTTCATCAGGCCCCTGGAAGGTGGGACACTGTCTTAGAATGTACAGCTGCCCAAGCCCCTAAGAGCCGGCAAGTCCCCAAAGCAGCAAGTCCCTGCACCCTTCCCTACCCCCTTCCTGCAGCCCTGGAAGACCCTGTTGCCCTCCTCCTCGTGGCCATCTGCCTTAGGGAGCCAGGGTTGGAGAGCGGGAAGTGGTCCTCAGACACAAGGAAGAGCCAAGAGGCTCAAAAAGGGCCCAGCCTGTCACTCCTGATGGGCATTAAGTGCCTTGAATGCATCTGAGGGTCACCCTTGCCTTCCTCTCCTGACCACCCAGCATCCGGCTTTTAAGGAGCCAGCATGTGGCACAAAAGCAAGCCAGCCCCTTCTTGCTCGGTTTGGAGGTCTGCACTTTTAATGTTGGATCTGTTATCTTTATGCTCAAACACGCTGACTCCAGACAACCAGCCTAGGAGGAACCTCTGTGAATCACTGGCCCATTGCTCTGCCTTTGGGTACAGACTCCTGGAGACCCCGATTCTCCATCCGAGCAGCCAGATCCACTGGGGGTGGGGTTGGGGGGTGATAATAGACAGAGAATAGACCATGTTGGGGAGGGGTAGAGCCCTCCCCCCACCTAGGTATCAGATCTAAGGAACTGGGAAATGCAGAGCCTCATTCAGCCCCATCAATTTCCTGTAAGTAGAGTATGTAAGTATATACGTGTCTGAAATCCTTTCTAGGGAAAAGCAGGTCTTTCTGGAAGGTCTGTTCCAGGCCTTAGAATGAGATGACAGAGAGGCTCAACACCCTGCTGACCTCTTCCAGGGTTTGAGCCTTTGGACACCTGAGCTGCAGGGTAGCCCCACTTTAGGCTCCCAGCTCTGAAGCCCCAGAGCCTGCCTGGGTCTAGTCTTCCAAAAGCCAAGGAACCTCTTCACCGCTCCCTACCTCCCTTTTTGACCCACTCACCCTTGGCCAACAGCACACACCATCCTAGGCTAGCAGGAGTCTGTCAGGGAGTGCCCCTGCTAGCCAGCAGCCAGGCCACTGGCCACCAGCTTTGGAAGGGCCTGGGCCCTGTTCTCCCCCAGAACCCCCTGTGGGAACCCTTTGGTAGGGTCCTGGGAACAGGCTGTCCTGTTTCCATAACATCTGGTCCAGCCCTCTGACCTCACACATACCGCCTCTCCCGCTTTGCAGGCACCGCTTAGAGGAGGGTCAGGCCACCAGCTGGTCACGCCGGCTCAAAGTGTTCCTCTGCTGCACGCGGACGAAAGACTCGCAGTCAGTAAGTACTGGGAAGTCGCTCCCCTCTGGCTCACATCCTGTGGTCAGGTGATTTGGGGGCCGTTTGCTCCCTTGGCAAAGTGGGATGGGGCAGGGCTGGTGGGAAGGAACTGGGTTTCCAGCGTGAGCAAATACAGCCTGCTCACATGGGGGCCTGTTATTCACTGACTCACTGGCTCCAGCATGTGAGACAGCGTCCACTTGCTTTGTCAAGGGAACAGAAAGCTGTGAAGACTTTGTATCAAAGCCCTTGGAACTTATCCTCTAGTTTAGAAGAAGAAATACTCAAAGTCAGGGTGACCTGAAGACAAAGAAAACTAGCGTTTCACCAGCAGCAGATTAATCAGGAAGACCTGGCAAAGCCAATAGGCACTTAGCACAGTCCCAGATGGGGGCACACAGTCAGCCTTCGGCACCTGGCCCAGATGGGGGCACATAGTCAGCCTTCAACGCCTGGGAGCTCAGAAAAGTGGCCAGAGGGCCAGACCTATCCAAGGCACTTGCAGAAGGAAGACAGGGCCAGCTGGGGGCGGCCCCCAAGGGGAGGGAAGGGAAGCAGGCCCTGGGGTCCTCCAGGAGCACCCCACAGTGGGCAGGCACTTTAGAGATCATCCAGTCCCACCCCTCGTTTTACAGATCAGGCAGCTGAGGCCCAGAGAGGTGGAGTGACTTGCTCAGCGTCCCACAGCTAGTTAGTAGCAGAGCCAGTGAGGTCAGGAGACCACTCCTCCCTGAGGCAGACAGCAAAGTGCCTTCCACGGAAGCCACCAGGAAGCCTCGAGTGGCTCCTGCCCACCGGCGTCCCCTGGTGAGCCGTAGAGTGAGTAATCCAGTGGAAGAAAGCCCCCGAGTTTCCCTGGTGGGCGGGGAGCACCCCCTTGGGTCTCTCTGGGGTGGTCTGAGGGGTCTGGGCCACAGGCAGGCCAGGCAGAGGGCAGAGAGCCGGCCCCTGGCGGATGGAGGCTGGAGCTGCTGTGCTGTGTGGCGGGCACGCCCACCTCTCCGGGCGCATGGGTAGAGCTGGGGCTGTTGTCAGCATCTGGGGAAAAAGCAGTACCTCATAGCGGAGCCCCAGGGCAAGTGTCCCGATAGGCACTGATGGTCCCAGGGGCCAGGTCCACTCCCAAGCACAGTTTGATCAGCCTGTGTTGTGTTGCTTACACATTTTAATTGGACGCCAGCATTTAAAAATCAGGGTGTTTCCATAAACTCCTGTACTTCTGAATCTGGGGAAGTGGGCCCTCTCCCAGGGCTGGTCAGCTGGAGCCGAGCAGTAGCTGGCTCTGTTTCGCTCCATTCGGCATTTGAGTTGGCAGCCCTTGATTTATCCACGTACAAGTGCCAGACACTCCGGGGCGAGACCCAGTGAGGCAGAGTTCATTGCCATGTGGTGGTTCCCACCTCAGCCTCTCCTGACAGGTTAGGGAAGAGGCTCTAGGCTGCAGTGTGGGGCGGGGAAGGGAAGACCGAGGTGCACCAGCCAGCAGGGCTTGCCTCCTGCCCTGAGGCCCAGACATACGCTGTCCTCAGGCCAAGGGCCTGGAGAGAAGCCGCGGGGGGCCACTGGGCCAGCGAGAACACCCCCTTCTAGGGCACATTGTGGGGGTCACTGAGCCAGCAGCCTGTGGGTAGCTGGGGGAGGGGGCCTGAGACCTGGCAGGCTCCACAGAGGCCTGAAGAGGGACCCCCAAGGTCACAGCTGGTGGGGCCAAGGGAGCCAGGAGCTTAGCTTGGTTTCTCTGCTGGAGAGAAAGGCTAGAGGAGAAACAAACCGGAGCCGCCGGCCTTGATCCCAGCGTCAGGGAAGGTGGAAAGGAGTGGCTCAGGTTGGCACCTGCTCTAGGTAGACAGTGGGCACCCTGGGAATTCCAAGCTACTGCCAGGTCTAGGAGGCCAGAGCCCTGGGCAGGGCCCTCAGGGTCACAGGCGCACAGGGCCGCACAGGGTCACGCTCAGCGGGGGCTGCGGAGGTGCCGGGGAGAACCTGCCCGGGGGTCCCCGAGCAGACACTTCTACAGCCTTCCAGCCCGGGGGGATTTACTCCTGGCCTCTCGTCCTCTCTCCTGCTCCCCTGCCACTGCCTCCCGCCTTCTTGGGCCTCGTAGGATGCTTACTCAGAAATCGCCTACCTCTTTGCCGAGTTCTTCCGGGACCTGGACATTGTCCCGTCCGACATCATCGCTGGCCTGGTGCTGCTCCGGCAGCGGCAGCGGGCCAAGCGCAACGCCGTGCTGGACGAGGTGAGCCCCGCCAGCCCCTCCTCCGTGACCTCCCCACACCACCCTCCTTTTGGGCCCCTTCCCTGTGGCCCCTGCAGCAGAGGGCTCGCTCCCACGTAGCTCCGCAGCCACCACGTGCCCTCTTGCAGCTTGGAGGCCACCTTTTGCCGCGGGCTCCCCCTGCCTTCCTGAGCTTGTCCTTTAGCCAGGCTTTCCGTGACCACTACTGCAGGGACTTTCCGGGCCCTGCGTGGCTGCCCCTGGGGCTGGCCCTCGAAGGACTTCTAACCGCAGGCTTGGTGGCCGCCGTGAGCTCCCGAGCCAGCCTTCTGCCTGACTGCTCCGCCCCCCCACATCCCCACCAACACACCAACCCCAGTTAGGGTTTCTCAGCATCTCATAAAAATACCTCCCCACCCCCCACTAGGGGCCAGGAATGTCCTCAGGGGCTTGATGTTTTGGGTAGAAGGGGAACCTCTGGAAATATGGAGAAACCTCAGATTTTGGAAAAGTGGCTGAATCTTGGAAGAACTAGAAGTTGCATGCTCCTTTGGGCTTCTCGGCCTTTGGGAAGCAGGCAGATGCCAGGGCCTGGGCCCCCTTTCCTGGCCATGCAGCCGGGCCTGGGCCAGCCATTATCCCTCTTCACCTGCCCGTCTTACAGGCAAACAATGACATCTTGGCCTTTCTGTCTGGGATGCCAGTGACGAGAAACACCAAGTACCTCGACCTCAAGAATTCGGTGAGTCAGAGATCAGCTCCCATCCCACCCACCCATCCCCATCCCTCCCTCTCTGCCACAATGACCTAAGCAAACACCTCCTAGCTGTCCTGGCAGTGCCAGCCACATTGCCCCCGCCTGGCTCTCGGGAGAGCCTCCCTGCTCAGATCATGCCCTTCACAAGAACCACCCACCTCACACCGTTTCTACAAACGAATCCCCTGAATTCCTTTACCAAGTTCAGAAGTGTTTGGTCCTGGCCTCTTCGGATGACAGAGTGCTTCACCAGGGTGAGCTGCTAGGATTCTGGCTGCTGCTGTTATGAAATGCAGCGGGCGTAGAACTTGATTTCCAGGCTTTCTTAGTAGAGGAACCTTTTCTCAAGTGCCTTTAGTAGAAATCCAGCATGTTACGGAGAAAGGTGCTGCCAGTACAGTGCTGGGAGAGCCCAGCCCCGCGCCCAGCACAGCCCAGGCTGGAATCACAGCTGGCAGCCGGGAGGAACAGGCCCTGCCTCGGGAAGCGAATGGTTAGAGTGTGCATCTGCTCTGATGCCGGTCGCTGTGACCTCCAGCAGGCCCCTCATCTGTGAAATGACACTGGGCACACCTTCCACCATAGCTGTGCTGGAAGGACACGAGCCATTCCCATCACAGTGCTGGGGAGCCACAGTGCCAGCCAGGATGCTGATGGAAAGAATTCCGTCTCTTAGAAATCTCAGTCCTTTAGGCCACGTGTGCCATCTCGCACCTGCAATCCCAGCACTTTGGGAGGCCGAGGTGGGAGGATTGCTTGAGGCCAGGAGTTTGAGACCAGCCTTGGTAACATAGTGAGACCCCGTCTCTACCCCCCGCCCCCCAAAAAATAGCCAAGCATGGTTGCGCATGCCTGTGACCCCAGCTACTTGGGAGACTGAGGTAGGAGGTTTGCTTGAGCCCAGATCAGGGCTGCGGTGAGCTATGATTGTGCCACTGCACTCCAGCTGCACTGTTTCCTAAAAAGAAGAAAAGAAACCCCAACACTCAGTCCCTTAGAAAAGCCTCTGTCCGCCCTGTCTGCCCCTACTCCCCAACAAAGCAGGCATTTGTATCCTCTCTAAAAATAGCCACATCCATAATGGGTGCCCCAAACCAGCCCATTTCTGCTTGCCAGGCCCTGCCCTGCCTGCTCTCACCACCCTCTCCCTCCCACTCCTCACAGGGAGCATGGAGGGCAGGCAGCTGTGACTCCCATCAAGCGACTCCCATTGAGGTGCCAGGGTCACACCTGCCACCTGGCAGAGGCTGCCAGGGCCTGCCCCGCCCCCGAGGCTTCAGGGAGCTCCCAACAGGGAGAGGATGATTACCTCCCCACTCTTGTTCCTGAAGAGCAGCCAGGCTGGCCGGGGATGTTTCCATGGGCCTCGGGGCCCTGATTAAGGTGCCACCTACTTCACTTCACAAGGTGACTAATCACCCTCTTTAACTTTTACAAGGTGGCTAATTCCCTCTCCCGGCGCCTGGGGCACTCAGGAAAGACTGGAAGCTGGCAGGCACTTCGCTGGGACACCCTGCCTCTTCATCCCTCCACCCTAGCAGCCAATAACCTCCTCAGCGTCAACAGTGGCTGCAGGGCCTTAGACACACTGGCTTTCAAACTGGCACCTTTCTCCCGATAGATCCCAGTCTCCCACAGAGAGATCCCAGTCTCGCACAGACGCAGCCCCTGCCCGGAGCCCTGGGAGCCTGCAGCTGGCTGAGTCAAGCTGAAGGCTCCCGATGTTTGCAGACAACCCGAGGGCGAAAGATTCAGTGATTGGTCTCCGGGCCCAGCGAGGATGCCTTGCTGCCCAAGCCCACACAGCCCACCCAGCTGGAGGGCCAGGGCCTTTCAGGGCTACGTTTTCGCAGCACCAAGGGTCCTTCTCAGGGCTGATTGCTGAGGGTGGCGGGGGATTACTACTCATGCCCCTCAACTCTTCCCTTCTCTGGAAAACAGACAAGGAAATCAACCAAGTAATTTTCTGACCCCAAATCATTAATTCTGAGACTGGAGCAACAGGACAGGTCTCAGAGGACTCGTGTCCTGGTTGCGTGGAGATAATTAGGGAAATGCAATTATCGCCTGGAGTAGTGTCCCTCCTCTAAGACCTGGGCCGCACACCTCCACAGGGGACCGGCAGCCCCTCCCTGCCTGGGGAACTGCTGGGCCCTGAGGCTGCAGGCAGGAAGGGCAGGAGGTGACCGCCCTCTGCCTCCTCTCTTCTAGCAAGAGATGCTCCGCTACAAAGAGGTCTGCTACTACATGCTCTTCGCCCTGGCCGCCTACGGCTGGCCCATGTACCTGATGCGGAAACCCGCCTGCGGCCTCTGCCAGCTGGCTCGGTCTTGCTCGTGAGTACCCCCGTCCTGTCCCCCAGCGATCGCGCCTCTCCTCCCGGGTGCTGTGTGAGGAAGGGCTGAGATAAGGGGCTGTGCCCACTGCCTTGCCCTGAGTGGCTGCTTTTCTGCATCTTCTCTGGGCCTTTCTGGTTCTATATTGTCCCTGAGCAGTGACGCTGTGGCCTTTGGAATCACACAGTTAGGGGTTTGAATCTGGACGTTGTCACTTGCAGCCTTGGGCGAGCGAGTCTACCTCTCTGAGGCTCGGTTTCTTTATCTGCGAAGTGGAGATGTTGCTACATGCCTCGTAGAAGTTTTTGGAGAGGGCTAGATGAGATATTGCATAACTCCCACACTGCTGCCCCCCCTCCCTTCTGGCGTTCTCTCTCTGCCCCCTCAGCCATTCCCTCCTGCCCACATCTTCCCTTCTCTCGGCTCCCCTCATGTGCTCTGCCTTTCTGGAAAAAAGGGCTTTCCTGGTAGGGAGGCCCCATCCATAGAGGTCTCTGAAAAGACACCGAGAAGGCCCATTAGTTAAAGGCTTCAACCTTCCGGGGGATCTCGGAGAGGCCTTAGCCCCCAGACCTGGCCTGCAGCCTGGCTCCGCCCTCAGCCTACCGCTTGGGGGCTGTGTGGACTCTGCTCTCCTAAGTGGGCCAGAGAAGGTCACCTGCTCCAGGAGGAACCCCCTCCCTATCCTGGGTATCTCTGCCCTCAGCTCATGCTAGGAAGAAGGAGGACAGCTCCCTGGGCTTCCGTTCTGGAAAGGCTGGCATGCTGGGCGGCAGCTTCTGTCCTTAACATCCCCGCCCTTGGGACCCACAGCAGCCACACCCACTCTGCAGAGTCTGACCTGTCCTCAGAAAGCTGGGTGGCTCTCGGGGCTTGATTCTCATCATCCGTCTGGTGACTGATCAGAGAGGACTGGAGCACCTCATGCCCCCTTCCCATCTTTGTCAGCTGCACGTGCCTGGCATTCTTGCTGGCAGCCCTGGGAGTACCAGCCATGGCAGAGAACTTCTCAAGATGAGCACCGGGCTGAGTGCTGAGACCTGGGCTCTGGCAGGCCTTGCTCCATGACTCACTGGTAGTGTGGGGACATCTCTTGGAGCCTCAGTTTCCTAAATTGTAACAGGCAGTATCTCTCCTGCCTGGCCATAGGGTGTTTCAGAACCCAGGACATCACTGGCAGGCAGGGCTCTTTTGGTGCCCTGCAAACAGGAGGGATGCTGGCATTTGCATTAGGTGTCTTAGTGCTGCAGAGAGAGCAGAGTCCTTAGACCTCATGAGGGCCCAGCCAGACCCCTGCCTGGAAGAACCAGGTGCCTGTGGGGCAGAGAGAGGCAGGCTTACAGCCCAGGGCGTTGGGAGGAGGCCAGAGTCCAGTGCCTTTCTCAGTGCCCCAGCCTCTCCACAGCAGCCTGGCAAGAAGGGAGAGGGCTAGCCTCTGCCTTGGGCCCAGGCCTCTCCCCCGGCAGCAGTTCTCAGCCCATGCAGAGCACAGCAAGCCAGGCCTGCTCCTGGCTTGGCTCCAGCCCTGCACTGGATGACCCCAGGGCCCTCCCATCCAGGGTGCTGGCCCTGCTCCCCTGACTGGTTCCCCTGGCCTGAAGATCACTGGTTCAGAGGCAGCCCTGTCACTGGAGAAGCGGGGAGCCACGTTTTATTAAGCACCAATTATAGGCCAGATCTTTTCTGCATCTTGGACCCTTGATCTCACACCAGCCTTGTGATGTAGCTGTCAGTACCCGCTCTTACAGAAGAGGAAACTGAGGCTTAGAATGGCCGAGTGCCAGGCCCTTGGGGTCAGGAAGTGACACAGCAAGGCTTCAGACTCAAGCCTCCAGCCTCCAAAGGCCACGCTGTTACAGCCTCATGCTCAGCTGAGGTTGGAGCGGGAACAGCTGCCTGAGCACAGGAGTCAGCCCCTAGATCCTGACCGCCAACACTTGACTGCAGTTTGGCAGACCACGCTCTGCCATCGTACACCGGGGTTGTCCCCGCTAAGCCCCATGGCTTTCTCAGTGAAGCCTCTCCCCGTTGGAAAGTGTGTAATAGTCACCCAAGTGATGCTCCGAGTGAAGACAAACTTCCCAGCATCACCAGAATCTAAGATTCCTAATAAAATCTCAGCTGTCATCCCGTGACAACTGGCAGGCCCAGTCACGTGGGCGCCGGCTCCTAGTGCCTGATCAGTGGGGTGCTGGCTCCCTCTGGTGGCCAGAGGCACAGCTGCACCTAGCTGGGTGCCCAGCTCCAGGGCTGCCTCATTCATTTCTGCGGGGAGGCTACTATGTGCCTGGCACCGTTTGTGTGCCCGGAACACAGCGGTGAACCTCTCTGAGGTGCTCACTGCCCAGCAGGGAGGTGGACAGTGCATAGACAAAGCAATAAGACACGTAGTGGAGCAGATGGGCACTTTGGACCCACATAAAGCCGGGTGCCTGGTTGGGATGGGGAGCGCTGGGACCTGGAGAGCCCTGGCTGTTAGATGAGGTGCCAGGAGAGACCTCACTGTGACAGGATATTTGAACAGAGGCCCAGAGGGGCCAGGGCCCAGGCCACACCGCCTCAGGTCTGCTGCTTCTCAGGTGCTGCTGACCACACTGGCAGCAGGTCAGAGAGAACAGGGCCTCGTGGGTAGACAGGGCGTTGCTGCAGGGGCTTAAGAAGAAAATGATGTGGCTCGACTCACCTTAAAAGGGCCACTTCAGCCAGGCGCGGTGGCTCACGCCTGTAATCCCAGCACTTTGGGAGGCCGAGGCGGGTGGATCACGAGGTCAAGAGATCGAGACCATCCTGGTCAACAAGGTGAAACCCCATCTCTACTAAAAATACAAAAATTAGCTGGACATGGTGGCGCGCACCTGTAGTTCCAGCTACTCAGGAGGCTGAGGCAGGAGAATTGCTTGAACCCAGGAGGTGGAGGTTGCGGTGAGCCAAGATCGTGCCATTGCACTCCAGCCTGGGTAACAAGAGCGAAACTCCGTCTCAATTAAAAAAAAAAAAAAAGGGGCCACTTCATTGCCGAGCTGAGAGTTTAGGGGCAAGTGCAGGGAGGCCAGTCAAGGCCACCAGGGCAGTCCCTGGCAGAGCTGCCGGGGCAGGGGCAGGAGAGGAAGGGAACACCTGAAGTATGGCTCTGAGTGTGAAAGGAAGCCGGGCACGTGTACTGACTGAGTGGCATGGCCGTGGGGGTGACGGCTGAGGAGCCACAGACAGCTGCAAGCCAGAGCCCAAGCAACCAAGGGGCCTTGGGAAGACCTCAGCAGGGCTAGGGTACACAGCAGGGATGGAGTTTGGGAGCTGGCACGTTGTCAGGCATCCGAGGGAGTGTTGCCTAGGCCATTGGATGGACGCATCTGGGGGTCGGGGCGGGCCTGGGGTGGATTCCTGAGTGTGCAGGTGGTGTCCAAACACAAGACTGCATGAGCTCATGGAGGAGCCAGTACCCCTAGAGGGACCCCAGGGCCTCAGTGTTGGGGACACCGGTGAGTAGGCACTGCCCAGGGGAGTCCCAGAGAGGCGGGGGCCCCAGCCAGGTGGGGAGAGGGAAGGGCCCAAAAGGTCAGGTGCTGCCGAGAGCTCGGTTAAGAGGAGGGCTAAGAGTGGCCTGTGGATTTGGTAACGTGGTCACCAGGACTTAGCGAGGGCGCTTTGGGAGAGGCAGTGGGGCTGAAAGCTCACTGGAACTGCTTCCGGGGACGATGGCGGGAGAAAATTGTTCCCTTGGGAACTCCCTGGCCCTGAACTGTCTGCCACCCCTCCCCAGGTGTTGCCTGTGTCCTGCGAGGCCGCGGTTCGCCCCTGGAGTCACCATCGAGGAAGACAACTGCTGCGGCTGCAATGCTATTGCCATCCGGCGCCACTTCCTGGACGAGAACATGACGGCGGTGGACATCGTCTACACCTCCTGCCATGATGCGGTGAGGCCAGGCAGGGCGGGCAGAGCTGGGGCCTGGTGTCAGGAGCAGCAGCTGAGGGCCTGGGGTACTGAGGCTGTCCTTCCAGGCCAGCAGGAGCCCTTGCTTGGTTGGTGCTGGCTGGTTGCAACTTCCAGGCATCCCTAGCTGGGCAGATCAGAGGTGGCCCCCTCGTCCTCCCCAGACCCTGGCCTGCACCACCTCTGGGGCTGGGAAAGCAGACATCAGTCCCGCACCCAGTGTTCGGGTTGCTGGGCCCTAGCCCTCCGGGGAAAGGAAGTGAGGGCAGCAGCTGGGAGGCTTCGGGGAGCGGCAGCCATCACCTGGACTCTGCGAGTGGTGGCACTCAGGGCTGCCAGAGGCAATGAGGAGCTGGGAGGGCAGGCCAGGCCTGTGGCTAGGGATGGGAGGAGATCCCCAGTGACCCTGGGAGCCCATCAGCCTCTCCGAGGGCAGAGGCCCCGTGGCTGGTGGAGCCGGACTTCCTGGCCAGGAAGGAGACCTGCCTAGGTCACTTTCCCTGAGTCTGGCCCCACCAGGGCTGCTCAGGCTCACGAGCTGCCCGCCTCCTAGGTCTACGAAACGCCCTTCTACGTGGCGGTGGACCATGACAAGAAGAAGGTGGTGATCAGTATCCGGGGGACCCTGTCCCCCAAGGTACGCTACCTGTGGCTCCCAGCCCCCGGGGGTGCCTGCCTCCCTCTTTCTGTCCTCTTCAGCCCACACCTCACCTGTCTCTTCTCTCTCCAAGGACGCCCTGACCGACCTGACGGGCGATGCTGAGCGCCTCCCCGTGGAGGGACACCACGGCACCTGGCTGGGCCACAAGGTACCCGAGTCATGTCCCCAGGGCCCCTGGGCTTCTTCCCTCCCCTGCCAGCGTGCAGAAGTATGTGTCGTTGGGGGTTCCTCCCTGCTCGCTGGGCGCTGGAAGAGATGGGTCAGAGGCATGGATGAGTCTGAAAGGCCCACTGCGGCCCACTGCTGTGAGCCCCACAGCCCTGCCCAGCCCAGAGCCTGTCCATGGAAAAGCCTGAGAGGCAGCTGAGAAGAGCTCACACCAGCTCCATTAGCCACGTCGCCCCTCTGCGCCTTAGTGCCTACCTGTGAAGTGGAAATGACACGATCAGCGAGTCCACCAGCCCCCACAGCCGGGTTGTCACCAGGCCCAAAGGGGAATATGAACGGGGCGGGGTTCCTGAGCCTCAGGTCACCGTGGGTTTGCTGGTCACTGGGAGGCCTCCCGCTAACCCTGCTTCTGTTCCTGCCCACCCAGGGAATGGTGCTCTCAGCTGAGTACATCAAGAAGAAACTGGAGCAGGAAATGGTCCTGTCCCAGGCCTTCGGGCGAGACCTGGTGAGGCATTGTCCATGACACTAAGCCCTTGTCACACCCGGGTCCCCCTCCTCCGAGGCAGCAGAGAGAAGAGAGGATGGATGAGTGATGGAAGCTCGCACCTTCCACGAAAGCCAGGCTCCCGCGACCCCTTCGAGCCTGGCTCCCAACCCCTCCTCTTTTGTGCCAGGGCCCGTGGGCGTCCTGCTCTGCCCCACCTACAGTCATTGGGTACCTGAGTCATGCCAGACACTGGAGGCATGACAATGATTCAGGGCAGGCGGCTTTTCAGCCTCATAGCTGCAGAATCATTTGTCAGAAGGAAATGTGGAGAGGCCTGTCTGCCTGGGGGGCTCTGAGCCCTGCCCACTGGCCATGGTCTGTGCAGGTAGCTCCTGAGATGCCACCCGCTGCCCCTTCCAAAGCAAAGCAGGCTCTGGCCTCAGGAGACTTCAGTCTAGTAGTGAGGGTGGAGGGATGGGGTCAGGTAATCACATGTTTGTAACAGAGTAATGACCGTAGTGATAAAAAGCTCCATCCCAGCTACAGATGCAATGAGTAGAGTGAGCGAGCCACTCCTGGAACATCAGGAGGGCTTCCCCAAGCACATAACCCCTGAGCAAGGTTTTGAAGCGTAAGTAGGAGTTTATTAGAACAGTCTGGCTAAGCAGTCGCTCTGCAGGGACCTAGCTTGGTTCTCTCTGCCCCGCATTCACATGGCACAGACGTGATCCCAGGAGTCTGGGAAGACCCCTCGGCCTCCCTTGGGTTGGCTAAGACCATCGCTTGGTGGCAGCGGGCACGGCTCTCAGACTTCTCTCGGTCTCCAGGGTCGTGGAACCAAACACTACGGCCTGATTGTGGTGGGCCACTCCCTGGGCGCGGGCACGGCTGCCATCCTCTCCTTCCTTCTGCGCCCTCAGTACCCGACCCTCAAGTGCTTTGCCTACTCCCCCCCAGGGGGCCTGCTGAGGTGAGCCGTCTGAGGCCTCGGAGTTGGCTGGGGCAGTTGGGACCAGTGGGGGCTGAGGGTTGGCTGGGGCTCGGGCTGCACTGGGAGTCTGAGTTCTGGTCACGTGGAGGTCTGGGGGCCTGGAGAGTGGAGGGTGGAGGTCTGAAATGCCATGTGCCCCCGGGATCCACCCGGCAAAGCCTCGCCAGTGGAAAAGACAGAGCAGGGAGGTGGCAACCCAGCCTGCCACCAGCCAGCTCCCCAGGAGCCAACCCAGGAAGCAGGGGCAGGGCTTGCATCTGGCTGGCCCCCGCCCCGATTCCAGATCACCACTACCCCTCCCCCTTGGCCTTAGCTTCTGCTCCAACTTCCCTTGCAGTGAGGATGCGATGGAGTATTCCAAGGAGTTCGTGACTGCTGTGGTTCTGGGCAAAGACCTCGTTCCCAGGTGAGTTCTTCCCCACGCTGCATGGTCCCTTGCCAGGTTGTTTCTCCCTCCTCCAGGCCTCTCCCTGGCCCCCACATCTGTCTCGCTCCGATTCCTCCACGCCCCTTCCCACCCTTAGTTGCCCTGTCAATGGAGAGAAGCCCAGGTGAACACACGTGCTGGTGCCCGCCCTGCCTGTGCTCCTGCTCCTCGACTCTGCCCTGGGGAGCTGCTCTGTGGACTCCTCTCCACCCCATGACCCTGCAGACTTGTCTTCTTGTTCCTGAGCTGGGATGTGTCTGGCCCTCTGCTCCTCGCCCCGTACCTCTCATAGCCCCGACCAGGCCTGGCTGACGGCCCTGTCTCGCTCCCTTCCCAGGATCGGCCTCTCGCAGCTGGAAGGCTTCCGCAGACAGCTCCTGGATGTCCTGCAGCGAAGCACCAAGCCCAAAGTGAGCCCCCGCCTGGGCACCCTGCCTCTGTGCAGCGTCGCCCGTCCCTGCCCTTGTCCCCCACCGATTTCTTGGGCAAAGCACAAGAGGCCCTGCCATGGGAGGCCAGGGCAGCATGTGGCTGCCGTCGTGGGAACTTGAGACTGTCAGACCCTCAGCGTCCCCAGGCTCAAGCCATCCAACCCCTGTCATTGTGCAAATGGGGAAACTGAGACCCAGAGTGGGAGGGACTTGCATTTGCTCACAGAGCAAGTTAGAACAGAATCAGGACGGGAGCCAAGGGGCTCCCATCACACTGACCTGGGAGCTGCCCACAGTCAGAACGATGCAGAGACTGAGCAGTGAGGAAAGGCCTCTGCCAACGCCGCTGAGATTCCCCAGGCTCAGGGAGGGCTGGGAATGAGCTGTGGAGAGGATTTGGGTACAGTTTGTTCTGATTTTCTGCTGTGGCCAAGAGGAGAGGGTCAGCCCTTCCTAATCCGCATCAGGTCTCTGGAGGACATGGCGGGTGGGTTGGCCAGGTGGGGGTGGGCGCGCGGTGGCCAGGCACGCCGAGGCAGGCCGGGGTGCAGGAGGAGGAGCGGGTCCGCTGGGTGGTCACCCCTCCTCGCCCCCCGTCCCCTGCTCTGGGTGGGCCCTCAGCCCATTCACTGTCTCAGCCCCGTCTAGACCGTTCCCAGCTTTGGTGCCCTAGACTCTATGCAGGCAGGGCCCTGGGCCAGGTACCAGGTGCCAGGCGGTGAGCAGGGCAGCAAAGCTTTGTGGGGCCGTGTCTGCCTGGAGGAGCCTGGTTCCGGGGAGGTGGAACGGCTCCCACCAGATTAATTCTGGGCCTTCGTCAGGCCAGGCCTGGCAGGTCCAGCGGGACTCAGCTCTAGGGTCTGTTTGGCCTCAGACTTGCGGAGTGACCCAGAATAAGTCCCTCCCCTCACTGGGCCTGTCTCCCCATCTACTAGATGAGGGGTTGGCTGGGCTTCCAGCCCCTTGGCAGCCCTGAAATTCAACAATTCCATGTCATCTGTCCTTGGCACCTTATTGGCCGTCTGGCCACCGTGCACCTCGGCCACTGCCTCTTCAGGTGGGCACCGACGTCTAACGCTCCGGCCACTGCCCTTCCCCTGCCCTTTGCCATCTCGCCTCCCACCTCTCACCTGCTGAGCCCCCCTTCTCAGCACCCTGCCCCTGCCCCCAGCCAGTGCCACTCAGCCCTGCTCCATCTCCCCCGTTCCACCCCACACAGTGGCGGATCATCGTGGGGGCCACCAAATGCATCCCCAAGTCAGAGCTGCCTGAGGAGGTAGAGGTGACCACCCTGGCCAGCACGCGGCTCTGGACCCACCCCAGCGACCTAACTATCGCCCTCTCAGCCAGCACCCCACTCTACCCGCCCGGCCGCATCATCCACGTGGTTCACAGCCACCCTGCCGAGCAGTGCTGGTAGGTTCTGCCAGGGTCTGCTGCCGCAGAGGGCCGTGGCCGGGGCAGGGGCAGTGGAGGGCAGGGCTGGCCTTGGCTCAGCTGCCCCTTGGGGCTGGGGGTGGAGGCTGGAAGAAGATGGCCCAGGGCCCCCACGGAGGCCTTCCCCAGCCTCAGGCCCTGGAAATGGAACAGAAGGCCAGGCCTGAGCAGGACTCCACGCTTCTCTCCATAGTCCGGCTTCACCTCCAGTGTCAATCCCCCACGGCAGCTCTCCCACTCCCGGTCCATTTAAAAGTGGGTGCCCTGGAGGGCTTACCCCTCAGGCCCTGGCCGGCTCACACCTCAGTTGTCAGTTGTCACTTGGCTTTACCAGGGGGATTCCTGGGAGACAGCTGTGACCAAGGTGGGGGCCGGGGCAGGAGTGGAACAGGAGAGGCACGAGGGCAGACCTTTCCCACTCTGCGCTCCTCCAGACGCAGGGCCTGGCTCCTCCCTCCAGGGTTGGCTGCCTCCCCTGACACAAGCTGGCGAGCTGGGCCCTGCCCTAGGTGGAGCCAGCGTGGCCCAGGTCAAAAGCAGGTTGAAGGCTGCGGAGGGACCGTGGCTGAGGCTCAAGGCCAGCCTTTCCCAGGCTGAGGGCAGCACAGGAGCCCAGGCCGGGAACACAGCCCTGCTGCCAGGTGGGCCCAGGACCTCCAAACCCATGCCAGCCCTGCTGAGCAGGGCAGAGAGCAGAGCCAGGAGGTCCTGGCACCAAGGGCCAGGCCACCACTCCACCCTCAGCTCCCCTCTGTCCATGTCCGTCTCAGCTGCTGTGAGCAGGAGGAGCCCACGTACTTTGCCATCTGGGGCGACAACAAGGCCTTCAATGAGGTGATCATCTCGCCAGCCATGCTGCACGAGCACCTGCCCTATGTGGTCATGGAGGGGCTCAACAAGGTGAGGCAGCTCGCAACAGGGCCGCTCCGGGGAGCAAGGCCTGGCGCCCAGCAGAGCCCCACAGGCGCCTTGCAGGTTGGAGCACTCCCCCATTTTACATGTAAGGGTGCTGGGGCTCAGAGAAGTAGGTGGCTGGGCCAGAAAGCCCCACTCAGACACTTTACCCCTACACCCCTGGCTCTTTCCACATCACCACATTGCCCCATGGTGGGGAGGAGATAAGGAGACTCCCAGGGGCCTGTCCCTGAGGCAGGCTAAGCTCAGAGGCCCTGAAGGCCACCTGCCAGACGCGTGGGCAAGCAGTGACAGCCACAGCCATCCCCTGGCTGCAGAAAGGCTGAAGACAGCCAGGGCAAGAGCAGGAGCCAGGCTGTGGGGCGCGTCGTGACCAGATGGGCAAGTCTCAGGCCTTGGGGAGCGGTGACCTCGGGAGGAGGAGAGTGGGACCCAAGTGCCTCCATGAGGCTCTGCTTGGCCTGCGAGGCCTGGGCCCTGGCTCCACATCGGCCCCAGGGTGGGGCCTGCCGTCCCTCTCCTCCCCCACCCACAGCCTCCCCATCCTGTCCTCAGGTGCTGGAGAACTACAACAAGGGGAAGACTGCTCTGCTGTCTGCTGCCAAGGTCATGGTGAGCCCTACCGAGGTGGACCTGACTCCTGAGCTCATCTTTCAGCAGCAGCCACTCCCCACGGGGCCGCCCATGCCCGCTGGCCTCGCCCTGGAGCTGCCGACTGCAGACCACCGCAACAGCAGCGTCAGGTGAGCTTGGCTACTCCCAGGCCCCTTCAGGGTGAGTGCGGTTCAGAGTACGCAAACTTGTGCGCACGTGCGTTTTGTGCACGCACCAGGCTCAGCTCTGCACATGTGCACAGGAGGGATCAAACGCACCCTCTGTGCTCCAGGGCTCTCTCGCTGTGCTCCAGCTGTCCCCCAGCCTCCTGTCCCTGAAGCCCACATGAGCTAGGGGACATTTAGGCACACAGACCCACAAACCCTGGGCCACAAAAGCACAGATTCACTCTTACACGCTTAGACCCAAACAGATGGGCACCTGTTTACTTACATATTTGTATCTAAGCTTACACATATACATGTGCACACAATTATAATTTATAAGTATACAGATCACCCCCTGCAGATATGCACATGTACAAGACACACACCAGACAAAGGTGTAGACACAGGTATACAAGGACACACGTGGGCAGGCAGCCACACATGTCAATGCATGAACACACCTGTGCTCAGACCCAGGCACAGAGGCGTAGGGACACACATGGGCTAGCTGACATACACAGACATGGCCTACACACTCATACACATGAACAGAGATGCACACAGATGCTCACGGATGCACACACACACAGGTGCGGCACACACGCTCACAGGTGGGTGCACGTGCAGGCCATAGCACTCTACCCATTCGCATACTCTTTGACGGGTGCCAGGCTCTTAAGTGGTAGTCCTTCCAGGGGAGCATTGTCCTGCCTTTCTAGGACCTTCCCACCCAGGCCTGTGCCCTTGGTCACAGATCCGGCCAAGAGGCTGCTTCTTGGCCCTTGGTAGGGACACCTGGACATCTCTCCCTGCCATTTGCGCATTTCCTGTGGCGGCTGCACAACCAGATGAGGGACCCAGTGTCCATTTCCGGCTGCAGTGACTGCTGCCAGCCACCCACTCCTTACACTGTCACTCACCCCCTGCAGGCTGGTCTGCGGAGCCAGGGGCTCCAGGGTTCCCCGTCCAGCAGAGGGCTGCAGCCCATGGGAGAGGCAGGAGGAG
The DNA here is from genome assembly GCF_030222135.1 of Aotus nancymaae. Lineage (NCBI taxonomy): Eukaryota > Metazoa > Chordata > Mammalia > Primates > Aotidae > Aotus > Aotus nancymaae. The sequence continues at coordinate 8,990,444 of NW_026988473.1, read as the reverse complement.
ACCCGAATGAGGAAGGAAGTGATGAGATCTCTGGGAGCGGCACCCAAGGGTGCTGTCTCTGAGATTGGGGTGGAACCAATAGGGCAGCTCCTGGCAGGGCCCTCTCCCTTCCCTGTCTCCCTGCTGCCCTCTGTCCCTCCCTCCCTCTTCTCTCCCATTCCACTGTGGCCTCATGAGTGACCTGGGGCCTGGGAGTCTCTCGGAGCCTCATTCTCGAATCGGTGCAGCGACAGGGGTTCTGGTGCAGGGAATCCCAGTGGCACTCCTGAAGCCCCAGTGCTGCCAGCAGGGTCTTAGCCCCTCAGGGTCCCCCTCCTGGCTCAAGCCGCAACTCTTTTGTCTTCTACCTTGAGTTCTTGTGAGTTGTTTTTTAAAAATAAGCATTCCCAGCCAGGCGTGGCGGCTCATGCTTATAATCCCTGCACTTTGGGAGGCTGAGGCGGGTAGATCACCTGAGGTCAGGAGTTCAAGACCAGCCTGACCAACATGGTGAAATCCCCTCTTTACTAAAAATACAAATAATAGCCAGGAGAATCGCTTCAATAGGGGAGGTGGAGGTTGCAATGAGCCAAGATTGTGCATTTGCTCTCCAGCCTGGGTGACAGAGCAAGACTCCGTCTCAAAAATAAAAATAAAAATAAATAAGCATTCCTAGCTGGGTACAGTGGCTCATGCCTGCACTCTCAGCACTTTGGGAGGCTGAAGCGGGTGGATCACTTGAGGCAGAGGTTGCAGTGAGCTGCGATCACGCCTCTGCACTCTAGCCTGGGTGACAGAGCGAGACTCCATCTCAAAAATAAAAATAAAAAACAAGCATTCCCTGCCCCAAACGATTCAACAACTGCTAAACGAACTGTATGCCTCATTCCCTGCAAGCTTATTTTAGCCAGGGAGCTGGGTTGGGTTCAGTGCCCTCTCGCTTCTGAGTCTCACACCCCTGCTCTCCCCTCCCTCTGCAGGAGCAAGTCCCAGTCTGAGATGAGCCTGGAGGGCTTCTCAGAGGGGCGGCTGCTGTCTCCCGTGGCTGCGGCGGCGGCGGCCCGCCAGGACCCGGTGGAGCTGCTGCTGCTGTCCACCCAGGAGCGGCTGGCTGCGGAGCTGCAGGCCCGGCGGGCACCACTGGCCACCATGGAGAGCCTCTCGGACACAGAGTCCCTGTACAGCTTCGACTCGCGCCGCTCCTCGGGCTTCCGCAGCATCCGAGGCTCGCCCAGCCTCCACGCCGTGCTGGAGCGTGACGAGGGCCACCTCTTCTACATTGACCCTGCAATCCCCGAGGAAAACCCGTCCCTGAGCTCGCGAACTGAGCTGCTGGCGGCTGACAGCCTGTCCAAGCACTCACAGGACACGCAGCCCCTGGAAGCGGCCCCGGGCAGCGGCGGCGTCACTCCTGAGCGGCCCCCCAGTGCCGCGGCCAATGAGGAGGAAGAGGTGGGGGGTGGCGGTGGCAGGCCGGCCTCCCGCGGGGAGCTGGCGCTGCACAACGGGCGCCTGGGGGACTCACCCAGCCCTCAGGTGCTGGAATTCGCCGAGTTCATCGACAGCCTCTTCAACCTGGACAGCAAGAGCAGCTCCTTCCAGGACCTCTACTGCATGGTGGTGCCCGAGAGCCCCACCAGCGACTATGCCGAGGGCCCCAAGTCCCCCAGCCAGCAAGAGATCCTTCTCCGTGCCCAGTTCGAGCCCAACCTGGTGCCCAAGCCCCCGCGGCTCTTTGCCGGCTCAGCCGACCCCTCCTCGGGCATCTCGCTCTCGCCCTCCTTCCCGCTCAGCTCCTCGGGTGAGCTCATGGACTTGACGCCCACGGGCCTCAGCAGCCAGGAATGCCTGGCAGCTGACAAGATCCGGACTTCTACCCCCACTGGCCACGGGGCCAGCCCCGCCAAGCAGGATGAGCTGGTCATCTCAGCACGCTAGCACCCCCGTCACATGGCTAGCTGGGCCAGGCAGGAGCAGGTGGCTCTGTGGGCAGCTGGCGGCTGCCCCCTGCCAGGCAGCTTTGAAGAAAGACCCCAAGGGGCAGTTTAGCCTCAGGCACAGGCATTGCTGCCGAGCTGGGGGTCCGCATCCCTACCTCAGCTTAGGACCCCCAGAGCCAAGGTGGCCCCGCAGATGGGGAAAGATGGGGAAGGATGTGGAGCCAGGGCTGCCTGCTGGATGGGCCACACTCACCCTCTCAGCCTGACTGCCCTCCGTGGGGGCGTTCTGGCACCCGCTGTTCCAGGGCAGGCCATGGGCAAGCTGCCTCCATCACTGCCTGCTGGCTGCTCTCCCAGGGCCCAGGTGGAAAGCAGTGCCCCCAACACACATTCTCACATGTGGTCCAGGTCGGCCTCTGCCCTGGCCACCCCCCAGATCTGGTGCCTGCTGGCCAGCCCCCTGGGGTGTCCCTGCCGAGGTGGCCTGCAGTGCTGTATATGTTTACAGAAGCTGCTGGGCTGGGCTCAGGGTGTGTTCTGGGCTTGCAAGCCCCCCGCCTGATCATATGTTCAGTAGCCCTCCTCCAAGGAGGGCCCGAGGCGACCAGGGGCCTGGAGAGGCCAGAGGAGGGTGGGGTCAGGGCCGCCCCTTTTCCACCTGGTGCCCCTCATGCTGCCTCCTCTGCGCATGGGTCCTGGTACCCAGGCCTGCCCTGCCTGCTGGCTACTTCCTGGCTTCCTGGCTTACCTTCTACCCCCAAGGATCCTGGCCACTCGAAGGGTGGTGGGCACTGCTGTGACCACCCCAGCTGCAGAGTCACTGCGCTGGGAGGAAGGAAGAGAGCCCCCTTCCTCGGGGGGCCCCACCTGACCCCTTTGTGTCAGCCCCACCATGACTAGGCAGCTCCGGGCCCTGGGATCTGGAACCGACACGTCCCTGCCCCCCTCAGTTTTCCCTCCTCGCTAGCCTGGGCACCCTCCTGGGAAGCAGGCCTTCCTCCCTCCCACCCCCAATGATGTCCTGTTGGTAGGAGGTGGGGCCAAGAATGGGGTATGGTGGGCCTTGGCTGGAGACCCCTGTCCACTGCCCAAGGAGGAGCCAGGGGCTGGGAGTGGTCCCGGTTTAGCCTGAGGTCCCCATAGGGGTTCCTCCCCTGCTGGGTTTGGGAACCAACTGGGGAGGTAGCCCCTGGTGTTTCCCCAGAAGAGGGGTGGGCGGGTGTGCATGCTAGTGTTGGCGCGTGTGCATGTGCATGAGTGTGCACCGTTCCTGAGGAAGGGGCCGCTGGGGCTGCCCACCCTACCTGCCCTGCCTGCCTGCTGCCCCTCCTAGCCTGCCAAGAAAGTGGTCAGGGAGCATGATGGGGCCTGGGAGGCAGGGCCGAGGGACAAGCTCAGCTTTAGACACCATCTGTTCCCATTGCGCCTACTGTTCTGACCCCTGTTTTGGAAAACTGGCGTGTACCAAGGCGCTGACCGCACGGCTGACTGCCTGCTCGTGCCTTCATTCTGCGGTGGCATGGTCCCTCCCACTCTGGCCCTGCCCGCAGCCTCCCTGGGTGGCCTCGGCTCCCCTGACCAAGAGCCCCCCATCTCATGATCACTGGTACCTAGGGGCCTGAAGCCTGGCCCCTGGCTCCCCACACAGCTGGGACTGGCCTGGATGGCTGTCCTGGGGACCCCTGCCCACCCTGACAGAGGGGACAGAGACCTGGGAGCTGGGCCTCCCCTTATCCTCTGTAACTCCCACCTTCACCAGACTCAAAGACGTCCTGCCCCTGCTGAGGCATAGCTTCAGCCTAGCACAGAAGCAAGACAAAATCAGTGACCCTTAGAGTTTAGAAAACGACTTCATTAGAGGAAAGATCTGACAAGCACCCCGGCCAGTCACAGGGAGAGACTTGATGTCTGGCCTTTTAATTCCTCCTCTGCCAGGATGGGTCCTGGGACCGCTAACATAGGCACATCACCCATCCCAGGGCTGAGCCATCAGGGACAGACCCCCCACCCCCAAGGCTGCAGCCACACCGTGTTGCAGGCTTGGAGCTGGGGCAGGCTTGGGCTCAGTCCTGGGCATCCAGGGGCAGCCCACCCCTAACCTGCCCCCTACCCACCTCGCTCCTGAAGAATGGGCCTGCTGCACGTCTCCCTCCTCCGCCCCATACCACACTGGGGGGTCTGAGCCACCCCCCTCAGCCCAGTGCGGCTCAGACTGACCCCCATTCCATCCCCAGACCTGCAGCACAAGTGCCCGGGTGACTCCATATGCAATCGGTAGCGAGCAGCCGGGCCTCACAGACCTTCACGCACTCTACGTGCCATTCTCCCCAGACTTTTTTGTACTTAATGTATGAAAGATCCAAACTAATATTGCTGTAAAAAGGAGAGACAAATTAATATAGCTTATTCTATAAATATATCTGTATATAAAGGTTTCTGTATATTGTATAGAGCTGTGTATAAACTGGATGTAGAAGCACGCTGGCTGCCTTGAATGTCTGCATCAGGTGGGAACTGGGCAGAAACTGGATGCTGAGGTGGCAGCAGAGCAGGGGGTGGGTGTGGGGTGGGGAGCAGGGCGACCTCTGCCACCGTTCCTTGGATGAAACAGCCTCAGGGGAAAACAGCTTCCTTGGGAAGAGGCCGTTTTCACTCCTAAGACGCAAGGTGTGTTTGGGTGGTTCAGGTACAGCCCTTTGGCTGTGCTGGGTTAGAACGCTGCTTCTCAAAGTTCACGGTGCTCGTGACTCAATGGAGCGCTTGCTAAAATGCAGGTGTGAGTTCAGTGGTCTGAGCTGGGGCCCAGAGTATAGATTTCTAACCTGCTCCTGCTCTGCCAGTGCCCTGCCCCAGGGCCACACTTTGAGTTGCAAGGAGGGAATAGAAGACCCTCAAAGCCCCCTGTGAATGGAGGCAGCCCCTCGTGCTGTCCTTCCTGTGTGAGAGATGTGCCGGGGGAGCACGCTCATATTACAGCCTGGAAAGATACAGTTTGCTAGCCACCCATTCTTCCCACGGGGTCTGAGGCTCAGAGGGGATGAGCTGCCCAAGACTGCTGAGCTGGTGATTAGCAAACCAGGGTGGTCTGACCATGGCCACCTCCCTCCCCCACAATGTGGACAGCCAAGGAAGGCAGGGATGAAGATCCCGGTGGGACAGCACTGAAATGCAGGGGCCACTAGAAGTCTTTGCTGAGGGCTTTCCTAAGAAGGCACAAAATACCTGGCCAGGCGCAGTGCAGCCCAGGGACTCCAGCCCAGCCTGGCTTGGCTGGAAGGCCCAGGCGGTGGAGCCTGCCCCCTCCACACAGCAGGTGGCGCTGTTCCTCCAGCCAGTCCCGCCTTGGCCACTGAGTCCCGCCCAAGCACTGACCTAGCCAAACTGACCAACCTTTCCCTTTCCCCCGCCCTGCCCCCATCTCTGGCCCCCAGTGTCCAGTGACCCTACTTGGTGAGGGACTGAGGAGGGTGATAGAAGAATACCCTCGGCCAGGTGCGATGGCTCACGCCTGTAATCCCAGCACTTTCGGAGGCTGAGGTGGGTGTATCACTTGAGGTCAGGAGTTTGAGGCCAGCCTGGCCAACATGGTGAAACCTGGTCTCTACTGAAAATACAAAAATTAACGGGACATGGTGGTGGGCACCTGTAATCCCAGCTACTTGGGAGTTTGAGGCAGGAGAATTAATTGCTTGAACCCAGGAGGCGGAGGTTGCAGTGAGACAGATCATGCCACTGCACTCCAGTCTGGGTGACAGAGCAAGCAAGACTCCATCTCAAAAAAAAAAGAATATCCTCGGTCTTAGAGCCTGTCTTCACCCACAGCCGCTGAACAGAAGAGGAAATGCCCAAAAAGGGTGAAGACCTGCCCAAAGTTACATGGGAGGTGGGCACAGACTGGAGACCAGAATCAGGGCCTCCCAGCCTAGGACTCTGGCCTCCACCGCACTGGATGGTTTTCAGAGGTTCTTTGCCCTCAGTGGTCTCACCGGTCTGCAAATTATCCTGTCCAGTGAGTGCAGCGCAGGCAGAAGAAACTGAAGGCCAGGGAGGGTCTGTGGCTTGCTTGTGGCCGCAGCCAGGCTGTGGCATGGGGAGGGGCTTGAGAGGAGAGAGAGGGGCTGGGAAAGGCTAGAGAAGCACTCTACATCCAGGGCCACTCAGTACCTGCAGCCACCTCCTCCTGTCCCAGCGCCTCTGCAGTCAGGAAGGGAGTCTACCCTGTGGGCCCCCACACTCAGATGCGCCCTCAGGCCCTAGTCTAGGCAAGCTGCACCCCCAGCCTCACTGGCTTGCTGGATTGACACACACCCCACTTTGAGCCCTCCTCTCTTCCTCTTCGAAATGGCCTCATGCTAGTGCTGTGCTGGGTCCGTGGTAGGCCCAGAGCGTCTTGGGCTGGGGAGGCCAGGAGAGTCCCGTGGTGGGGAAGGCAGGTGAGTCCTGGGGTGGGAGGACAGGGCTCTATCTTCTCCTGGGCTGGCCTCCACGCCCATTAACCATGAACCGTCAGGTCCTAGCATCCCTCTCCCCAGTGCTGCCGTCTGTCTGTCACCTCCTCCTGGCCCTGCTGCCACTCAAGGGCCAGTGATGGGTGCTGAGAGCTGACCAGAACTGGAGAGGGCAGCATTTACCCAGCACTTTACCTCCACTGTGAGGCAGGGGTACTGAGCGTGCTTTATAGATCAGGCATCTGAGGACAGAGGGCAGGCCTTGGGGAGCAGGCGGAGCTGGCCACAGGGGACAGCCTTGTCAACTGAAGTAGGGCTGCAATCTCAGCCCCTCACTCACTGTGGCTCAGTAGGGAAGCTGGGGCACAGATGGGGACTCATCTCCATCGATGGGCCCCCCTAGGTCCTGGTGCGCCAGTTCCCTGGGGCCCTTTCACGAACCTAGCCACCTTCTTGCCCCAGCCTCAGCCTTGGCAGCTTGGGCCTCAACTTCATTATGGACTTGGCAGGTGGCAGCCTTGACTCTTGGCTGAGTCCTTGAGTCTGGGACATTTCAGCCACCTCTTTCCTCCAGTCCAGAGATAAAAATCCCTGGGGACAGCTGCTCCTGTGCTCAGTGACCTAGTGGAACAGGGGAGATGGCAGGGCCTGAGCTTCCTTAGCCGGGTCAGCTTGTATGGGATTAACAGGAGGCTCCATTCCACCCTGTCCAACTTCAAGGCTACTCCAGAGACTGAACCACCTATAATCTTAATTGATTATAATGCGATGGAGTTGGGGTGTTAGGGCCAAAATACGAGTCTTCCCTCCTACCTGCAGCCCTTGCTGACCAGGACAGGGACGCTGTGCAGCTCAGCAGACGGTGGTGAGACCTTAGATGGTGGTCAGTTACACAGCACTCGGGATATGGAGGAAAGATCCGTGGGTGCGTGGAGCCTTATAGAGAAGCTGGTCTGCGGCTGGACCAGGCAACTCATAAAGTAAATTCTTTTTTTTTTTTTTTTTTAAGGCGGAGTTTTGCTCTTGTTGGCCAGATTGGAGTGCAATGGCGTGATCTCAGTTCACTGCAACCTCCAACTCCTGGGTTTAAGCCATTCTCCTGCCTCAGCCTCCCTATTAGCTGGGATTACAGGCATGTGCCACCACACCGGGCTAACTTTTTTTTTTTTTGAGATGGAGTCTCTGTTGCTCAGGCTGGAGTGCAGTGGCGCGATCTCAGCTCGCTGCAATCTCTGCCTCCCAGGTTCAAGCGATTCTCCTGCCTCAGCCCCCCAACTGGCTGGGAATACAGGCACATGCCACCATGCCTGGCTAGTTTTTGTATTTTTAGTAGAGACGGGGTTTTCCCATGTTGATCAGAGTGGTCTCAAAATCCCCACTCCGCGTCCCAAAATGCTGGGATTACAGGTGTGAGCCATCGCGCCCGGCTAATTTTGTATTTTTAGCAGAGACGGGGTTTCTCCATGTTGGTCAGGCTGGTCTCAAACTCTCTACCTCAGGTGATCTGCCCACCTTAGCCTCCCAAAGTGCTGGGATTACAGGCCTGAGCCACCCCGCCCGACCAACATAAATCCATTTTTAAGAATCGTATGGTGTAGGCGGGTATCTACTTTGTCCACAGGCAGGCCTGCCCCCCGGTGGAGGAGGGGCAGGGTGGAGAATAACAATTGTCTTAAGGGAGTCTGCAGAGGGAGAAAAACCTCTGGGGTGTATCAGCTGGAAAAGAATAGGCGTCTCAGTGTGGGCCCTCTCCCCCCTCTCAGCCCAGCCCCTGCGGGGGTGGTGGGGGAGCTGCGGTCAGCACACACAGCTGGGGCCTCCAGCAAAATCCCATTCTATATATCTAAGAGCAACAGCTCCGAGAGTGGCCCCCAGAGGGACAAAACCTCATTGTGAGGCGCCCGCCGGCCTCAGCACCCCTCCCCCAACCCCAGAACTGTCGTGGCATTGACCCTCCTCGGCAGGCCACCACGGGCCTGCTGACTGGGCCACATCTGGGGCTCAGGCACTGGCTGCCCCTCTCCCACGGCTGGCCAGTGAGGACGGACAGGGAGGCTGGGGTGGGAGCAGCTTCCAGACTCTCACCCCATCCCCACGCGAGGCCTTGCTAGTGCCCCGCCCCTCCCAGGGATGCTGCAAGGCAGAGGTGAGAGTCGGAGGCTGGCCAGGCTGGCATCTTGATGTGCCAGCAGTCCCCCACACCTCTGGCCTCTATTTGGTGGCTTGTCAAACAGTGATTGGGTGGGACAGGTTTTTCCAGCTTTTACTTGCTGCCTTGAAGGGTTGTGAGAGGCTTCAAGTTGAACCACTCTGAAGTGGGATGATTCTCCAGGTCTGAGATTCCAGAATGATCTGCTCCCAAGGTTTCAGAGGTCGGGGATTCTGTAGTTTTTGGTTTGTTTTGTTTCGTGTTTGTGTTTTGCTGTCACCCAGGCTGGAGTGCAGTGGTACGAACATGGCTCACTGCAGCCTCCACCTCCTGGGCTCAAGCAATCCTCCTGCCTCAGCCTCCTGGTCTCTACAAAAGATTTTATTTTTTATTTTTGTCTCCACAAAAAATTTAAAAAGTTAACTAGGCGCAGTGCCTGTGGAGGCATGTAGCACCATGCCTAGTTAACTTTTTTTATGTTTTGTAGAGACACGGTCTTGCCATGTTGCCCAGGCTGGCCTTAAACTCCTGGCCTCAAGTGATCCTCCTGCCTCAACCTCCCAAAGTGCTGGGATTACAGGTGTGAGGCACTGGAGCCTGACGGGATTTGGTAGTTTGAAGATGCCATCATCCATTCATGCAATACACATTTATTGAGAACCTACTGTGTGCCAGCCAGGTAGCGTTCTTGGTGTTGAAGCTATAGCAGTGACTGACACAGAAAAATCTCTTGTCCTCATAGGGCTTCCATTCAAGAGCAAGAAGGATAATAACAGAAACTAAATAAGAATCTTTTACATGGTGAGAAAGAAAGGCCTAGGTAGGGAGAACTGCTTTAGGTAGGGTGGTTGGGGATATGACATTTGAGCTGAGACCAACTGCTGAGAAGGACTAGCCATGTAGAGACAAGCATTGTAAACAGATGGAATGGCATGTGCCAAGGGCCTGTGGCAGGTATGGGCGTGGCATGTTTCAGCAAGGGCAAGGAGACCTCGGTGGCTGTTATTCAGTGAGCAATGGAGAGAGGGGAAGAGCTGAGGTCAGTTGTAGAGGCAGGGCCTGAGAAACCAAAGCAAGACGTTCAGATGTTGTTTGTTTTTTTGTTTGTTTGTTTTGTTATTATTTTTTTTCGAGACAGAGTTTTGCTCTTGTTGCCCAGGCTGGAGTGCAGTGGCATGATCTCGGCTCACCACAACCTCCGCCTCCCAGGTTCAAGCGATTCTCCTGCCTCAGCCTCCTGAGTAGCTGGGATTACAGGCATGAGCCACCACACCTGGCTAATTTTTGAATTTTTAGGAGAGACTGGGTTTCTCCTTGTTGGTCAGGCTGGTCTTGAACTCCCGACCTCAGGTGGCTCAGGCGTGAGCCACTGTGCCCAGCCAGATGTTGTTTTGAGTGCAAAGGGAAACTTGGTTTTGCAAAGGAGTGACATGATCAGATGTATGTTTCAGAAAGGGTGATTTGGAGGATTGTAGGGGAAATCAGTGAGAAGAGAGGCTGTGCAGTTGGGCAGGATGGAGATGCAGAGACAGTCATAAGGGCAAAGGCAGGGGCACAAGGACAATGGCTTTATCCTGGACATATTTCGAGTTAGAACCTCCAGGTTTCATTCTACCAGACAGCGCCACAGTGAAGGAGAGCTCAGATTCCCAGGGCAGCCAGGATTTGGCTATGAACTTTAATGACCTTGAAACTCTTGGCCAGGCCCGGGTATGGTGGCTCATGCCTGTAATCCCAGCACTTAGGAAGGCTGAAGCAGGCAGATCAGCTGAGGTCAGGAGTTCAAGACCAGCATGGCTAACATGATGAATCCTCGTCTCTATTAAAAACACAAAAATTAGCTGAGCGTGGTGTCAGGGCCCTGTAATCCCAGCTACTCAGGAGGCTGAGGCAGGAGAATTGCTTGATCCCAGGAGGCAGAGGTTGCGGTGAGCTGACATCGTGCCTTTGCACTCCAGTCTGGGTGACTGAGTGAAACTCCATCTCAAAGACAGAGAAGCTCTCAGGCCTGTATTGTCCAATACCACAGCCACAAGTGACTGTTTAATCACAATTAAACAAAATGAAAAAAAATCAGTTCCTGAGTCTCAATAGGCACATTTCCAGTGCTCACTTGTGGCTAGTGACCATACTGGACAACATAGGGAACGTTTCCATCATCACAGCCACAGGACAGGACTTCCTGGCAGTCCTTAACGCACTGAGCCTCAGTCTTCCCATCTGTAAAATGCAGGTAACAGCAGTATATCCTTGCTAGGGTGCCTGTGAGGACTACGTGAGATAACGCCTGTGTGGCCCGGCACAGAACACACGTTTCCCTAAATGCGGGCCGTTATTGTTGCTGAGCTGGGGTGGTAGGTAACGAGAGGGATGGGGGCTGTCTCTGAGGTTTGGATTTGGAATCCTGACGTCTCACCCTGTGCAAGGCGAAGGCGAGGACGGCGGGGACAGGCCCTTCCCGTCCCGATCCCTCAGAGGCCAGGCAGCCCTTGTCCCCCGACCCCCCCGACCCGGGAAGGCCCCGCACCCCGCAAACCTGGGATGGCCCCGCCCCCCCCGGCTTGAGACGACTCCGGGCCCCGTAAACCTCGGACAGTCCTGCGTCCCCCGATCCGGGAAGGTTCCGCGTCTCGCAAGTCTGGGACGGCCGGGCGCCCCCCGACCCGGCAGGGCCCTGCGCCGAGCGCCGCCTGCAGGAGCCGGGCGCGTGGTGCCCGCGGCGGGGCCCGGCGCAGCACGGGCCGGCAGGGGGCGTTGGACGCGGCGGGCGGAGCGCGTGGGGCGCGTGGGGCGGGCAGGGGCCGGGCCAGGGCCGCGCGGGGGGCGAGCGCGGCGGCGGACCGGGCGGGATCGCAGCAGGAGCCCAGCCGGGACTGTCGCGCGGGCCGCGCCGGCGATGCCGCGCCCCCGGGCTGGGCTGTAGCGGGGCCGCGGCCGGAGTGCGCGCCGGGCAGGCGGGACATGGAGGTGGTGGACGAGACAGAGGCGCTGCAGCGCTTCTTCGAAGGTGAGAGACCGCGGGCTGGCGGAGGCAACACTCTGGCTCTGGGAACCCCCCGGTCGATCTCCCCCGGGTCTGGGGTCCCCCGCTGTGTTTCTTCCGCCTCCTCTGGCTGGGACCCTCCTCCAGGCTGGCACCAGCCCGCCGAAACAGGCTCCCGGGGGTTACCACCCACCCCGCTGGAGTTGGGCTCCCCTGCCCCGCTCCTCAACGCGCAGCTTCCTTGGGGCTGTGCCCCCTTCCAGGTCCAGACCTCCTTTGAGCCTTCCAGGACCCGGAGCTTTTCCTAAATTGCCACACTCCCGCCCCCAGCGCACTTCCCGAGTCTGGGGATCCTCTGCTGTGCTTCCCCAGAACCCCAGAACCCCAAGTACCCACTTCAAGGCCCAGGCCCCCAGTGTGCCTTCTAGGACCTTCTATACTTCTTGAGGCTGGCACCCCAACCTGCTTCCCAGAATCTGGGACCCCCGCCTAGAGTCCAAGACCCCAGTGAGCCCTTCAGGTTGGCGCAATCCCCCTGACTTCCAGGAGCTGGGACCGCCCCACTGTGCTTCCATGAGGGTAGGACCACCTTGGAGACCCGGACCCCCTAGGACACTGCCACTTGACATTGCCACCTGCTTTCCACAGTGCTGACCCTAGTGACTCCTCTCCTGTTTGGCGCTGCGCTCCACCCCCGTCCCCCCCAACAGCATGCTTTCCTAGGGCTGGAACCTTCTTGAAGCGACATCCCCACCACCAGCCACCTCTGCTCTCCCAGACCCTTCTGGTGCTGTGAACTGCATTCCTCCAGCCCTCTGAGGCTGCTCAGCACTATGTCCCCAGCCCTGGAGCTGTGCCTCTCTGACCTCGCCCCCTCAAAGAGTGACCTCACCCCCCCCACCCTGAAAGAACCCTCCCCCTGGGGCGGAATTGACATACGCCCCATAATAGCTTCTCCTGCCCCCACCCCTACATTGATTTTGGAGGTCTCCTCTTACATCTAACCAACTCCCCCTCTTTTCCTGGGCAGCCCCTGCCTCTCCTGCAGGGCTGCCACTCCTCCTGGAGCTGGGTTCTGGAGGGATGGGATGGCTGTGGGAGGGGGAGGGGAGGTGCAGGCTGACACCTCCCAGCCCACTCTGCTTCTCAGAACATCTCTGGAACATCTAGCCAGACCCTCTGGCCCTCTTTTGTGCCCCTGTCTACCAATGTAAGGGCCCAGCCCCTGGCAGGAACTCCCCCTGTCCCCAGTCCCTAAGGCCACATCCTGCTCTTTGGTGCAGAGAACCTTCCTTTCGTGTGTGACCCTATCAGGGCTTCAGGGCAGGGAATCAGCGTCCAAGTTCCAAGCCCCAGATCCTGTGGAGTCCTGTGGAGGAGAGAAGCAGGTCTTTTTTTTTTTTTTTTTCCCAATATGGAGTCTCGCTCTGTCGCCCAAGCTGGAGTGCAGTGGCGTGATCTCGGCTCACTGCAACTTCCACCTCCAGGATTCATGCGACTCTCCTGCCTCAGCCTCCCGAGTAGCTGGGACTACAGGCGCACACGCCCAGCTCATTTTTGTATTTTTAGTAGGGATGCAGTTTCACCATGTTGGCCAGGATGGTCTCGATCTCTTGATTTTGTGATCTGCCTGCCTTGGCCTTCCAAAGTGCTGGGATTACAGGTGTGAGCCACTGCGCCTGGCCAGAAGCAGGCCAGAAACTGTGCCTCAGTTTCTCTCCCTCTGTGACTTGGGAGGTGGGAACCCTTCTTCACGCCTGCTGGCTTAGCAGCCCATGCAGGGGCACCCCCCAGCCTCAGTTGTCCCACTCCAGGATTCTGGACACCCTGCAGACCCAGACCCCAAGAATTCAGGCTTGGACTAGATTGAATGGTTGACCCTGAGTCAGCTGGGCCATCTGAGGGTCTTAGGCCACCCCGCATCTGTCTCTCCCCAGACAATGGTTGATCCTTAGGAGCTGTTGAGGGGCCTGGCAAGGTTTGAGGCCTTCAGGGAAGAGGGGACAAGACGTGAGTGCTTGCTCGGGTTACTGTTTGTGGTGCCTTGAGCCTGCTAGGTACCTAGAGGACCCATAAGCCAGGCTCCTTGACTTCTACACTGCCTCCCCCAGAACCCTGGGCCCCGACAGAGAGCAGAGGGGTGGGCCTGGCTGGCCTGGACTCCCTGGCTCCCTCCTGGCCATGGGTGGAGGGGTGGGGGCTGACGCCACGGCTTAGCCATGCGGCGGCCTGGTGGGGGGAGGCTGTGCTGCTCCCTCCAGAGAGATAAGAGGAGACTCAAGAATGTCTGTGGGGAGCAGGGAGGGAGTGAGGCTGCCCGCCTAGGAGGGCTGGGCTGGAAACGGCTCCCAGCCCCTGCGGTGGGGGAAGGTGTGGGTGGGCGCTGAGGGCTGGGGTCTCTGGGCCACTTGGGAAGGGGAGGCCCATGTGGGGGACCCCCCGTAGGTGTGAGGGAAGGCCTGGGGGTGGCGGGGCCTGGTGTGCATGTGCGTAAGTGGAGGGAGCGGAAGCTATGCTTTTGAGTGGTGGCTGCGTCACTCCTGAGCGCACGAGAGCCATGTGTGCGCTCACACTTGGGGCCAGGACTGGGGACACCTGAGCTCTCATCCTGGTCCCCAGTTGGCCTCCATCATCCCTCAGGACAGTGGGTCTCGGACCCTGTGCTCTTGGCTCTGGGCTGGGAGACTGGCAGAGGGTTTTATTGAAGGGGCAGGAGCATGGCGAGCCCCCTCACCTGATGCAGTGCCCCTCCCTGGGCACGCCTGGCATAGGTGCTGGGTCCTGCCCTGTGCCAGTGGTGGGCTGGGGGCTAAGGCGCTTTGGGCCTCGGGTGGGAGGCCGGGATAGGGCGGCCCCCTCGAGGCTGGTACAGCCGGGCCCCCGTGACCGCCCGACTAATCCCCTAGAGAGAGGCCAGGCAGCCCAGATTGGCGGGCACAGGGCCTGCAGAGAGGGGACCTGCCCGGCAGGATGCACTGGCTCCCAGCAGGTAAACTGGGTCCCAGGGTCAGGTGTGCTCCTCGTCCACTCGTGGGCTGGGGCCTTGGACTCCCAGAGCCAGGGCAAGCACGGGACAGGGCAGCGTCTGAGAATCCGGCCAGAACCTGAGAGTTCTGGGGCAGGCTGGGACACTGAGAGTGGGGTGACCGTCTGTGCCCTCCAAGGATCCCCCAGAGAGCTCTTGCCCTCTCTAGGTCCTTTTTCTTCAGCTGCAAGACAGGAGGGGGTGACAAAGAAAGTTTTCTCAGCTCTGAAGAGCCTCACCTCCCAGCCCTGGGGACCAGGGACGTTTTAGAGTATGAATGGCACGAAGGGCAGCTGCTGGCCCCAGATTCTAGGGGCACATGAGGCTCGAGTGAGCAGCCAGTGCCCCCCAGAAAGCAGGTGGGTGTGCAGGGAGCCTTGAAGGATGGAGGGAAGTCGCCTTCCAGCAGGTGATGGAAAGACCACTGGGAGTTTAGTGGGTGTCTGCCTCGCCTCTGGAGCCCACCAGGGCTGCAGGAGGGAGGCCTGGGATTTCAGCCCTTCTGAACCTGATGGGTGGCCTGGACTGGTGACTTCCTTCTCTGGCCTCATTCCCCTCCCAGGGTAAGTCAGTGGGTTGGACCAGAGCAGGGGCTTCCATTGTGATTTTGTAGCCATCGAACAAACTCCTGGTCTCCTGATAGGACAGGTGCAGTGGATAAGCAGGGCTGGGCTCCCCACAGCCTCCGGAGCACCAGGATACTGGTTTGAAAGCCACCCTTCCCAGCCGTGGGATGGGTGAGGGGAGGGGAATGGCACTGGCTGAGGCTCAGAGAGAAGGGAGTTGGCTGGAGTTAGCCAGAGTGGACACTTAGTCCCCAGCTCCCTGCTCTGCCACCAGAGCCTTGCGGTGGGGGGCTACCTGTCAGGGGCCAGCATCTCTGCCTCAGGTCCCAGGGAGAGACTACCTGAGGATTTGGAAGAGAGGACCCCACCTGGCCAGGAATCTGGGGCTGGGCCGTGCCATGTGATGGGGGTGGCACTGTGGCCATGTCAGCCTCTCTGTCTCTCTCTGTCCCTGGAGCACTGAGGGAGTAAGTAGACGGGAGGGGTGGCCAGGAACAGAGTTTCCTGATCCCTGACTCTCAAGGAGAGGACCTTCCTCTTGGGCCCACCCGGAGCCCTCCTGAGGACACCTGTCCCACCTCCAAGGCATGGAGCTGATTGCCAGACCTGCCCCAGGCCCTGAGCCCAGGCAGGAGAGGAAACGGTAGTAGGGGGTCTGACTCATCCTCATGTCCCCAGCACCCAGTGCAGGGCAGGGTGGGGGAGTGGGCAGGAAGTGTTCTCAGGGTCAACAGAGACAACAATGGTATGTGAGCAGAGGCAGCGGGGGTGGGGGACGAACCCCAGAAAGCACCTCTCTGGAGGGCCTGGGGTCAGTGCAGGGCTGAGAAGCTGGCAGTTACCAGCCCTTTGGCGTCAGGGTCTCTCCTGAGTCTGGAAGGCTGGACACAGTGCTCCTTGGGGTCTTAGGTAGAGCCAGGGAAGGCATTTGAGGGCAAAATGTCCTCTTCCTTGGGGGCCTGGCC
The DNA here is from genome assembly GCF_030222135.1 of Aotus nancymaae. Taxonomy (NCBI): domain Eukaryota; kingdom Metazoa; phylum Chordata; class Mammalia; order Primates; family Aotidae; genus Aotus; species Aotus nancymaae. Next base: position 8,974,389 of record NW_026988473.1, on the reverse strand, counting down.
CCCCACTTCCCAATCCCAAGGGGTTACAGATGGGAGGGCCCTGGCAGCAGAGGTTTCTGGGTAACAGCCCAGCAGGGCTGCTGATTGGCTGCTGCCCTTGGACTTTGCCCTCCCTGATAAGGAACTGGGAGCAGAAATTATTAACTGAATCATTAACCGGGTGGCCCCGCCCTGCCCAGGCAGCCTGCCTTACCTTCCCACCTTCCTCCTCACGGACATAGCACCCTCCAGGCCCTCAGTTTCTCTCATTGCCTTGGGTGCTGGGATATGTGGGGGCCTCCTCTCCTATCTCCAGGCCTTCAGCCTCTGCTACCACGGGGTGTGGGTACCTCTTGGCTGGGTCTGGGGATGAGATGATGTAATGGTTTTGTGCATTCGCCAATGGGGACAGCTAGGGTCTGTTCCTAGCTCTGCTGCTTACCCACTAGTCCTTCTCTTGGCTATATCAGGGCACCGCTGTGCCTCCGCTTTCTCATCTGTAAAATGGGCATGCAGTTGTAATAGCAGGGCCTCCATCCCAGGGTTTCTGCGGTGATTAGGTGAGATAGCGCCTGGCCTGGTGAACACGCCATCGGCCCATGGCAGGTGTCCTGCGCCCTAGGGTAGGTCACTGCCCCTAAGCTTACAGGGCTTGTTGAGCACGTTCTGTGGTTCTGTGCCAGGGCTTGCACCATGACAGCTCTGACCCAGTGTGGCCCAGATGCCTGGTCCTGGTCCCTGGCACATCCAGTGGGCCCTCCCCACCCTCCCCTTCCAAGATACAGATCAGGTTCTTGCTGCCATTGATGGGGAGGGGACTTGACTGTATTGTGGCTTCATCTGCCGCACCCAGGCCACAGCTCTTCCTGGAGTCCTGGGGCGCAGTGCAAGGGAGGGTGATGTCCTATTTCTGAGGAGGGGGCAGGAGAGGAAGTCAATGATGTGTCAGCTCAACTCAAGGTGGCCACATCAGAGCTGGGACGGGAGACTGGGTCCCAGCTGAGTGCCAGCCTGGGGTGGGCAGGGAAGGGGCCTCTCCTCCTGGCAGGCTGAGGGGTGGCTCCAGCATGGGTGGCCATGCCAGGTGATGCCTGTGCAGCCTCTTTGACCTCTCTAGACCTCAGAGCCCTCACTCACATAGTCAAGGTTGCGTGATGTTGAGCAGTTAGACTCCACCAGTGCCAAGGCCTGGAGTGAGGGGGGAGGGGCAAAGCCCTTGGATGGGGAGTACAGTTGGGTCTGGAGCCCCCCACCAGCCTGGATTATGGAGGGGCTCCCTGGCATTCTGTCCTCCCTGTGCCCCAGGTCACATCAGTGAGGGAAGTTCCCCCTCCAGCTGACCCGGGTCCCTGCAGCCCCTGGCGTGCCCCCACAGCCCCTGTCTCTCCTCTGTGGAGCCCCTGTCTCTCCTAGCTCCCTCTGGCCTCCCTCACTCCCCTCTCTTCTCCCTCCATGGCTGGGGGAAGGAAATCCCCATAACCTGCTCTGCTATCTTGGAGGTGGGAGGCTGCCTGTAGGGAGGGGAGTTGTGCCTGTGACGCTGAGTTCACCCAGTGGGGTCTGGCTCCAGCCGGAGCTGCTTCTGGAGGGTCTGACAGCAGGTGGGGAGGGGCTTGGAGGGAAGAGGAGGAGGCGGGAGCTTTTCCTGGGTGGCCACTAAGCTAACCCACACATGCGATGCCATGCCTGTGGGCCTTGGCTTGCTGTCGGTCAGTGAGCATTTGTGTACACACGTGTCCCGGCACACACGCCTGTGAAGACTGCTGAGATGTGAACATGTACGGCCATACTCGTACCTCAGGGCTTGTGCACCGGCTGTCCCCACCATCTGGAACCGTCTAAAATGCTAGACATTTTACTGCTCTCGTCATCTGACTCCGCTCCCTAGAATGCCAGCTCCATGTGGGCAGGGCTTAGGTCTCTTTTGCTCACCGCTGTGCGCTATGCTTGCCTGACGCATGACAGGTGCTCAGTAAATAACTGCTGAATGAATGAAGGCGTACAGGTGAATGCTGGTGTGCACATGTGTGTGGGAGTGTGTGTGGCATGCCCCTGTGTGTTAGCACTGTGTATGTGTGAGTAGGGGGCGTGTGGTATGTGATCACACGCATGTTAGTGGACACCTGACTGTGGGGTGTTCCTTTATGTACGTCTGTGTGTGTGTGTGTTGTAATATCCCTGTGTGGGGCCATGCTGACGCGCAGGCACAGATGGGCACAAGTGACCCTGGTGGAGACCTGTGCCCACCCCAAGCTGCAGGGTCTCTTATGTGGCACCTGGTGGCCTACCCGCTCTGGTCCCTGTGGGAGAGAGTAGGAACAGGTCGCAGCCGCTGGCCTCGGTGCTGTTGGACTGAAGCTGCTGGCTTTGGAGCATCTTGGGGCTGTGAGTTCAGCCTTGTGTGGACCTGAGGACAGGGTGCCAGCTTCCTGGGGACTTGCAGTGCATGGAGCCATAGTCCAAGGGTGGCTATAGATTCTGGGTCTCGCCAAGCCTGTAATCCCAGCACTTTGGGAGGCCAAGGCGGGCGGATCACAAGGTCAGGAATTCAAGACCAGCCTGGCCAACATGGTGAAACCAAAAAGACAAAAAAATTAGCTGGTTATAGTGGCACGTGCCTCTAATCCTAGCTACTTGGGAGGCTGAAGCAGAGAATCACTGAACCTGGGAGGCAGAGGTTGCAGTGAGCTGAGATCAGGCTATTGCACTCCAGCCTTGGTGGTAGAGCAAGACTCTGTCTCGGGAAAAAAAAAAAAAAGGGATTCTGGGTCTCCTAGAAGAGAGGGTTTTCTAGCTGGGTGCAGTGGCTCATGCCTGTGATCCCAGCACTTTGAAAGGCCAAGGCAGATGGATCACCTGAGGTCAGGAGTTCGAGACCAGGCTGGCCAACATGACCTTGTCTCTACTAAAAATACAACAATTAGCCAGGTATGGTGGCAGACACCTGTAATCCCAGCTCCTCAGGAGGCTGAGGTGGGAGAATCGCTTGAATTCGGGAGGTGGAGGTTGCTGTGAGCTGAGATTGTAGCACTGCATTCCAGCCTGGGCAATAGAGTGAAACTTTGTCTTAAAAAAAAAAAAAAAGCAAAAGAATAAGGAGAGGGGGTCTTTGAGGATTTGATGCAGAGAGGCAAAGGGTTGCTTGCCCAAGCAAACATCTGACCTGAAGCCATTTTGACTAAGAAGGCTCTGGTCACAAGTTGAACCTGAAGCAGAGGCAGCTAGCAGTTATAGATTATATTAATAAAGACAGAAAGTCCAAACCAAAGGAGGTGAGGCCCACTGTGCCTTGCTCCCATGTAAACTGGCTGGGAGATGAGCCATAGCTCCCCCTCACAGGGGGCCCTCTGTGACTTGGGGGAAGGGGAAGGGCTGCCTGGGCAGGCAAGGAGGCAGTCACAGAAGGCCGACCCACTGGAAGGGATGGATGGGGCCGAGGCTCGGAGGCTGGACTGTGCTGTGCATGTAGCAGCAGGGGCCAGGTGCAGTGACTCATACCTGTAATCCCAGCATTTTGGGAGGCTGAGACTGGCGGATCACATGAGGTCAGGAGTTCGAGACCAGCCTGGCCAACATGGTGAAACCCCATCTCTACTAAAAAAATACAAAAATTAGCCAAACATGGTGGTACACACCTGTAATCCCAGCTACTCAGGAGGCTGAGGCAGGAGAATCGCTTGAACCTGGGAGGCAGAGGTTGCAGTGAGTCGAGATTTCGCCACTGCACTCCAGCCTGGGTGACAGAGCAAGACTCCATCTCAAAACAAAAAGAGTAGCAGCCGAGTGCTGGCCATGCGTCGGAGAGACTTAGAAGAAGGCTGAGGCCCCTCGGAGGCTCCGGAGCAGATGTGCAGCAAGGCGGAGAGGCCTCGGGGGAGGGGAGAGCCTGGGCAGAGGCATGAGGGCAGGAAGGAGATGGGAGTCCCAGGAGAGATGGAAACAGGGCGGTTGACCCTGACTGAGGAATGGCCTCCTGGGGGTCTCCTGGCTTAAGGCTCACTCCATCGCAGGGATTCCTGCTCCATCTGATGATGAAGGAGGCCAGGGCTCAGGTCACTTGCTGAGGGTCACAGCCATGAAGTGGGGTTCACATTAGAAGCCAGGCCTCTTTGACTCTGGGGGTCTCTCTGTGCATCATGGTAATGTCCAGGTGGGCTGTCTCCTCTCCACTACCACCCTGGCCCTCAGCTGCTGCCTGGAGCTAGGGCATCCCTCAGGTTCAGATGCCCCAAGTGGACACTCAGAGCACCTGGAGTCCTCGGGAACCGGCCTGGGTCCTGGTGCCCTCTGCACCCCAGGTTCAGGTCAACCAGGCCTGGCCAGCATCCTCGGGCCCCAGCCCACCCTACCCACAGCCACGTGGCTGACGGGATTTCCGCCATGTTTGGGGCATGAATTGACAAGTGCCCCATTGACGGGGCAGGGGAGGGGGTGGGCAGGGCACAAGCCTCCCACTGTGCCGTGTCCCCACCCTCCCCCGTCCCTCGGGACAATGGCCGAGACTCAGCCAGAGGCCACAGCTGGTGGGTGGGGGGGAACATGAGCACGAGGAGGGGCGAAAGGGAGGGTCCTGGGTGGAGGGACCACCTGGCCCCCTGCTCGCTGTCATCCTGCACCTGGTTTGGGTGCCCTCCGTTCCTTTTCTGGACATCTGGGTGGCCTTAAAGGGAGGAGAAGAGAAGAGGGAGGGGAGGGGGCCGCCTTCCCATAGTTGGGATCGCAGCCTGCCTGGGAAGGGGCAGTGTCTGGCTCCTGTTCCAGGCAGGTAATAAAGGGCCTAATTAATGAGGAACAGCTGAGGTGCACAGCCCAGCAGGGCAGGGGCGGGACCTGGAGGGGCCCTGGCTAGCCCCAGCCCTGGCCACAGCATGGCCTGGCCGAGGTCCCTCGATGACCACTTGGCTCATCTACTCCGCAAACATTTCCTGGGTGCCTGCTGTGTGCTGAGATACTATATCCCAGAGAGACAGAATAGGGCAGCGCTCATAGCCCAGCATCTGCCCCTGTAAGCTACAGGCACGCACCCATCCTTTCTGAGCTTCTGTTTCCTCGTCTGTGAAATGAAGAAAAAGAAAATCACCTACCTTGTAGGGTTGGGATGAGAATTCAATATGAGCCATGTAAAGTGCGTGGCATGGGGCTGGGCACAGAGTGGCCACTGGGTGAGCTGTGGGTGGTGGGTGGGTGGTAGACAGACACCCATGCTGCCCAGTGTGGAGGCGGGAGGGGAAAGAGCTGATGAGGAATTACCGTGCCACTGCCGCTCCTCCATCCCCTGCTAAAGAGAATGGGAGAGTCAGAGGTGGCCTCTTGGGGGAACTTACATTTAAGCCAAAACCTAAAGCGTGAATAGGACCCGGCTTTCTCAGGCTTAGGAAACAGCGTGGAACAGCATGCGCCAAGGCCCTGATGCGGGGTGGAGGATGGAACGGAGGCAGGGGCTGACCAGGGAGAGGAGGGAAGGAAGGGGACCTGGGAGGAGAGAAGGCCGTGGGGGCAGGCAGGGACCATGTTGGGCCTCAGACTACAGAGGGCTCCGCATTTCTCCCAAGCAGTGGGAAGTTGTTGAAGGGTTTGAGGAGGCGAGGACAGAGATGCTGGTTTCTGAGCTCATGCTACTGTGTACGGGTTGCTGGGCCCTGGGCAGCCTCCGGCAGCCTCTGGCAGGCCCGGCTTCCCTTCTCTCAGCAGCGTCCCTTCTCTCAGAGAGGTCTTGAGGATCAGAATGAGCATGTGGCCTGTGTGCCACTTTCTGCCTGCCAGGTACCCCTGGTTGGGCTCCAGTGATGTTCTGGGGCTCTTTGGAGAGCACTAGGGAGGGGTGCTCCCAAGAGTGTGCCCATGGGACCCTATCCCTGTCCTGGGTTCTTGGGGGCTCTGCCCTCAGCCTCAGCAATCCCTGGGCTTTGGCAAGCCCCTGCCCTCAGCTTGTCCTCCTGGAATGTCTGTTAGAAATCTCCAGTGTGGTTCGTGGGCGGGCTGGGGGCCGAGCGGCGTGGGGAAGAGACGAGGCAGCCTGCAGGGCTTCCAGGAGAAGGTGTGGGGTCAGCGTTCCTCAGGAGGCCCTCTGAGCCCCCAACCCTCAAACTTCTCCCCCACCCACTGGCCCTCCCTAACGCTGCCCCATCGGCTCCCTCCTCCCACCTCCTTCCTCCGTCCTCCGGCCGCCCAGACCCTGGCACGGGAGGGTCCCTCCTCCCCCAAAGCACATCTGGTTCTCGTTAGGGTCTCCCAGGATGCCTCTGCCTGAGGCCCCCTATCCTGAGGGAGGTGGGTAGGAGGATTAGGGGCGATTAGGAGTGTTCCTGGCCAGGAGAGGAGGGGGCTGGGCCTATTATAAATAGCAACACCACGCCTGCCTCAGCCCATCATTCACTGTAAATTCCAAGTTCAGGCTCAAAAACTTGCAGCTTCAGTGGCCGAGGTGGGGGCAATGCAACAGGTGGGGTGGGGAAAGCACAGCAACCACCAGCCACACCTTCCCTCTTGGAGTCAGACCCCTGCACCTGGTTGGAATCCTCCTTGCTGTGTTGCCTTGGGTAAGAGACTTGACCTCTCTGAACAGAGGGGATGGTGATCATGTCACCTCTCTGAACAGTGGTGTTATTATCACCATCCCCACGGTTGAGAGAGGGAAAACAGTGCAAGAAAGCAGCCAGGACTCTTGGGCATCAAGAGGAAGACATCAAGTGACAGCCACTGTCACTGCCACTGTCACTGTCATCATCACCGTGAGGAGTTGAGAAGCACTGGGAGATACTGAGTATAAGCCATGGTCTTGTCACTGCCTCTGTCATGGTCACCATTCTGGCTGTGAGGATTGAGTAACACGCTGCAGGTGAAGAGCCTGCAGGATGCCTTGCGCATAAGACACTCCTGTGATTAGGCCTGTAATCCCAGCACTTTGGGAGGCTGAGGCGGGCGGATCACCTAAGGTCAGGAGTTCAGGACCAGCCTGGCCAATGTGGTGAAACCCCTTCTCTACTAAAAATGCAAGAAATTAGCTGGGCGTGGTGGCGGGTGCCTGGAATCCCAGCTACTCGGGAAGCTGAGGCAGGAGAATCTCTGGAACTGGGAGGCGGAGGTTGCAGTGAGCTGAGATTGCGCTGACGCACTCCAGCCTAGGCGACAGAGCAAGACTCTGTCTCAAAGAAAAGAAATTCCTGTGATTATTAATGTACTTGACTCACAAAGTGCCTGGCACACAGTAGGGACTCAATAAATGGGGCCCGTGGTTACTGGGAAAGGCGGGGTGGGGCCTGAGCAGAGGCGGGGTCCTGGAACCTAGGCACGCAGACTGGCCACGCCCAGCTTGGGAAGCTGCTCTTGCCCTGGCCGCACCGCCCTGGACGGCCACTGGCGCTGCGTGGTGGGTGTCCCTTGTTCCTAGCTGGGCGAGCCGGGGGTGGGGGTCAGCAGGAGGGCCCTGGCCTGTCGCAGGCAGCGCGTGACTCCTAGGAGGGCTTAGCCGCTCATTAATCACCTAAGCGGGGCTCAGCATTCTTGAAATGCCGGCTGGGGCCAGGGAGGGGCCTGGGCAGGGGGCTCTCGGGGACCCTAGGGCTCTGGGGCTGGGAAGTGAGACGGCTGTTGCGACCGCTGAGCACCCACTACGTGGCCGGCACTTCACAGACCGAATCTTGTTTCATACTCAAAACAGCTCTGTGAAGCGACAGCAGGACATGTCCCCATTGCACGAATGAGGAGACTGAGGCTCAGGGAGTGCATGTGACCTGCCCAAGGTCACACAGCAGGGAGCGGCTGAGCCAGGATTTGTTTCTGGGCCTGTCTGAGCTCAACAGGAGAGGGCAGACCCCAGACTTAGGCTCCAGCGGCCTGTGGGAGGGGCCCTCCTGCCTCAGTGGCGCTGGCCGGCCCAGGTCGGCAGTGTGGGTGAGGCTGTCCTCCATTATCGGGGTTGACGCATCTCCCACGTCAGCCCCCTTATCACCCTGCCCTCTGGCTCCCCCCACAAGGTGACCCAGGGAGGCGAAAGGCCGGCACCTCCCCTGTCCTTCCTCTTGATGCCCAAGAGCACTGGCTGCCTTTCCTCCAGGGGCTCCTCCCCTTGATGGGGCTGGGGCCAGCACCAAGGGCCCAGGAGAGGGCAGCCGGCAGAGGAGTGGAGCTCTGGCAGCCATCATTCTCTGCTGGGTGGCTGGGGCAAGCCCTTTTCTCTCTAGGCCTCTGCCTCCTCTGGAAAAAGGGGGTTAAGTACCCCAGCCTGTGCCCCAGAGGGTGATGGGCATATCCAGTGAGGGTGCAGGGGGCTCTCCTGATTCTGATCCCCACTCCCCTTGCAGCCAGGGCCTGGGTGCAGGAGGCTCCCCCAGCCCTGTGGGCCTCCAGGATATATGGTCCCACTCAGCCAGGCCTTGTGCTCCCGCATGCCTGGAGCTGGGCCCTCTGGAACTGACCCCCTGGAGGACAGGGCAGGACAGTGCATGTTGGGTCCAAGCTACCCTATCGAGGGCAGTGGACACCCACGGGGCTCTCGACTTAGTAAGCACCTCATTTGTGCCTCACAGTACCCCAGAAGACAGACGGAGAGTGACCCCATTTGACAGATGAGCAGAAAGGACTTGCTCCCTATCACGCAGCTAGAAGGGGGCATGGAGGGGCAGGATCAGCCTCTCTGTACCCAGACCCATGCTCTGGGCCCCTGCCCTCCTCCGAGACTGAAGGTGGCCTTGTGGCAGGGTGGGGGCATTATCAGTGCTTCCTGGAAAGGAAACCCACCCCACATGGATACCCGTTGGGAAGGAGCAGGGGCATCTGTTTTGGAGGGCCAGCCTGGGCAGAGATGGAGGGCTGGGCCCCATTACCCAGGGTCTGCAGGGAACTGGGCCCCTTCCCTAGCCCACCTCTTCTGCCCTGCAGGCCACGACATCAACGGTGCCCTGGAGCCCTCCAACATAGACACCAGCATCCTGGAGGAATACATCAGCAAGGAGGATGCCTCTGACCTGTGAGTGGCCCCCTTGCCTGGCCTGCACCCGCCCAGCCCCCAGCCCCTCGCCTCCCTTCTGTCACCTGGGAGGTCTGAGGGCCGGACCTGGGGTCTTCCATAGTCTCATCTCTGAAAGCCACTCCTTGTCCCTTCCCAGCCACTGACTCCTCCGAAATCTCCACAGTTCCCTGCAGGGAGGGGGTGGCTGCTTCCCTGCTGGGTCTGGGGTCCTGGCTGGAGCTGAGCAGCCCCTCTTCCCCGCAGCTGCTTCCCCGACATCTCTGTTCCAGCCAGCTCGGCCTCCTACTCCCATGGGCAGCCCACGATGCCCGGCTCCAGCGGGGTCCACCACCTGAGCCCCCATGGGGGTGGACCCTCCCCGGGGCGCCATGGTCCCCTCCCACCCCCGAGCTACGGCGCCCCCCTGAACTGCAACAACAACAACGGTGTGGGCGCCGCCCCCAAGCCCTACCCAGGGGGCACCGGGCCCCCCATCAAGGCGGAGCCCAAGGCTCCCTACGCCCCAGGGTGAGTGAGGGCAGGGAGTGGGGGGATGCGGAGGCCTGGGGCCGGCAGCCATCGGGGTCGTGGCCGTAGCCTGGGAGGTGCTGGATGCCGGCCTGGCATGGGCTGGGCTGGGTGACCGGCTGTGCGTGGGCAGGTGAGGGTGGGGAGGACAGGGCCAGGCCGAGGGGCGATTCCTGGGCTTTGTTCTAAGGCAGTGGGCAGCCGCGAAGCTTCTAAGCCGGGAAGTGATGAGGGCTGACGTAAGTGCTAGAAAAATCTCAGGGCTGTGTGGAGAGTGGACGAGAGGCGGCAGGACTGGAGGCCATGACTGTTTACCTTCACGGGAACACCTGGAACCTGGGCACACACGCCGGTCCCCTAAACACCCTTCACCGCGCCGGCCCCCACGCACTCACGCATCCAGCTGACATGTCCTGTGGCCATGGGAGTTGGCAGATGGCTCAGATGTGGCACCTCAGTTCCCCCCTTCCCAAGCAAGCCTCCTGGAACCCGAACTCCTCCTCCCAGGCCCTTCCCCCCATCTCTCTGAGGCGTCCACACCAGGGGCCTGACCCAGGGCTGAACCTTGGGCCTGGCTTTGACCAAAGGTTCCAGGCAGCCACTCGCCCAGCCAGACCCAAGGCAGTCCCAGGGGACACATGCTCACAGGGGAGGCAGGGAGCATGGGTCTGCAGGGGAGCGCAGGGCAAGTGTAGGGCCCCTGTCTCTGGGTGGAAGATAATTAAAGCACTGGGTCCATGAATGCTGTGTTCAGATAGCCTGGCTCCAACTTCAGCCTCCACATGTGCCAGCCTCCTGCCTCAGTAACCCATGGTCTGTTTCTTTTTTATTTTTTTTCATACTCTTAAGTTGATTTGATTTTATTATTATTATTATTTTTGTTTGAGACAGAGTCTTGCTCTGTCACCCAGCCTGGAGTGGAGTGGCACTATCTTGGCTCACTGCAACCTCCACCTCCCGGGTTCAAGTGATTCTCCTGCCTCAGCCTCCTGAGTAGCTGGGACTACAGGCATGCACCACCACGCCCAGTTAATTTTTTGTATTTTTAGTAGAGACAGGGTTTCATCATGTTGGCTAGGCTGGTCTCAAACTCCTGACCTCAGTTGATCCCCTGCCTTGGCCTCCCAAAGTTCTGGGATTACAGGCGTGAGCCACCGTGCCCGGCCAACCCAGTTTCTGCTGTAAAGTGAACCCCCAAATGCTTACCCTTCAAGATTATCTTGGGAAGCAAGTGAGGGCACAGAGGAAGCCCTGGGTGCACGGTGGCCACTGACATGGCCGGCCGTGCTTCCTGAGCTCCCTGGCTTCTGGGGAGAAGGTAGTGGAGGCCAGGCCTGGGGTGCCAGGGGTGAACCTTTGCTGCAGAAGGCAAACTGTTTGCTCGAGGCTGTGAGGCTTTTCCTAAGCCACAGGCCCCTGAGGGGAGGGGGAGGAGAAGTAACATTTAGTAAGCGCCTGCTGGTGCCCGCTGCTCTATCACATGCCCGTGGCTGTGTGAGGTCATCAGCCTTCCCCAGCATCCAGCTCCTGGGAGACCCCACAAGAAGCCCTGGCCACTGCTCCCGTCAGGATTCTAATGGCACACTGAAGCTCAGAGAGGGAAAGGGGCTTGTCCAGAGCCACACAGGGACTCTGTGGCCAGGGCCACTCTAGGGAGGGACCCAGGGCCAGGCCTGAGTCTAGGTGATAAACAAGACAGACATGAGGCTGGGCGTGGTGGCACACACCTGTAATCCCAGCACTTTGGGAGGCCAAGGTAGGCAGATCACTTGAGCCCAGGAGTTCAAGACCAGTCTGCAACATGATGCAACCCCATCTCTACAAAAAATACAAAAATTAGCTGGGTGTGGTGGTGTGCGCATGTAGTCTTAGCTACTAGGGAGGCTGAGGTGAGCGAATAGCTTGGGGCAGGGAGATTGAGGTTACAGTGAGCTGTGATCATGCCACTGCTGGGGACAGAGAGACCCTGTCTCAAAAAAAAAAAATCAAATGATCTGCCCACCTTGGCCTCCCAAAGTGCTGGGATTACAGGCATAATCCCAGCACTTTGGGAGGCCAAGGTGGGCAGATCACTTGAGGCCAGGAGTTCAAGACTGGCCTGAGCACATGGCGAAACGTCTTCTGTACTAAAAATAAAAAAATTAGCTGGGCGTGGTGGTACATGCCTATAATCCTAGCTACTTGGGAGGCCAAGGCACAAGAATCGCTTGAACCTGGGAGGTGAAGGTTGCAGTGAGCAATCTCTGCTCACTGCACTCCAGCCTGGGCGACAGAGCAAGACTCTCTGTTTCCAAAAAAAAGACAAGACAGACATGGCTCTGCAGTGGCTCCTGAAGCCTAACTGGGGAGAGGTATTCACCAATACATCTCCCAAAAGAGGACTATTCAGATGCCACAGAAATTTAAGAGGAAAGAACACGAGGTCCTGTGGACCTGGGGCATTGGACTGCAGGAACTGGAGGGTGTGAAAGACCCTGACACATTATAGAAGCCAAGGCCATTGTCAGGGAAGTGCAGGAAGGCAGTGGGCAGACCAAGGGGCCTGAGGCTGTGGCGAGGAGCAGGTTTGAGTCCTCATCCACGTTTTAGTAGTATTCACACAAAACCTGCAGGGTCCGAGTTCTTGAACCATATAGGTCTTTACCCAAGGCCCCGAAGGCGGGTGGGCGGCTGGTACAGGGGTGCAGGGGACTTTGGAACCAGCCCTGGGACTGTGTCCATGACAGGGCCATGGCTTCTCTGGCAGTTCCATGGGCATGGGAATGGGGAGTTGCTCCAGATGTGGGGACCAGGTATGGCCAGAGCTGGACCCCACATGGCCTCAGCCTCCCACTTGCTAGGCGAGCACAGGGTTCATGCAGGACGTGTTGACTTCTGGGGTTGAGTTTGTTCTTTTTCCTGAACACTGATAAAGTGAAACCTACAAGAAAAAATAAACCCAGGCCCGGTGGTGCTGGCTCCCTTCCCAGTCCACACCTGCCTCTGGTGGGGCAGCCTCTGTGACCCGCTGAACGCCCCAGGCCCAGCCCCCTCGGGCCCTGCATTTCCAGGAAGCTGTGGGGCTTCAGTGGGTGCAGGAAGGGAGAAGAAGGCCTGGCCCTTGGACTGGAGCAGGAGCCTTTGAGCCCCTGTGCCATCATCAGGGACACTAGTAACTGTACCCCAAGTGCCCAGTCAGTCTGAGGGCATCCTGGGCAGCCCCCTCAGCCCCAGGCCCTGTCAGGTGCCCCAACGTGGGTGGTGCAGAGAAATGCCCCTAAGGGTGGATGTGAGGAAACCTCAGTGTCCCCAGCTTCTGGGGGGGCTCTGGGACCCTGCTACTCGGAGGAGCTGCCCAGCTGGAAGGCAGGGGCTCAGCTGCTCACCCACCGGCCCCTCCCCCTGGCTCTCACAGCACACTGCCGGACTCTCCCCCAGACTCGGGCTCAGAGGCCTACTCCCCCCAGCAGGTGAATGGTGAGTCCAGCGGGCACCACCCTCCCCCTCTGGGGTTTGGGCAAGTGGTTGGGGCGGCCTTATCGGGGAAGTAGGGGAGGAGGGAGGGGGCCAGCGGCTGCCCAACGGGCTGAGATTATCGCTGGTCAAATACTCCCCGGCGCTTGGCTATTGTTTCCCCACGGGCGGGTGGGGAGCCTGGCCCTGCCTCTGAGCAAGTATCCCCGCCGTGATGCCACCCGCCTGCCCGCCTGCGCCATCATGGACGCGCCCTTCGGCGGTAAGTGGGTGGCTGGGGAAGGCCATGGGTGCAGCCTGAGCACAGGCTTCCCAGGCCGGGCCCATCTCAGCTTAGAGGGTGCTCAGGGGTGCCCCGGCCCCCAGGTGGCCAAGAGCAGAACCACCGCGGGCAGCAGGCTCCCCGCAGCCCAGAGTGGGGTCAAGAGTTCTGTTTATCTTACCAAAAACATCCCTGGAATGCCTCCTGGGGAACAAAGGGAGCTGGGGCCTCCCTGCTCAGACTGGGGGGCTGGCCCCCGGGAACCTAGTAGAGGGGCTGCCTGCCGGAGGAGGAGCACCCAGCAGGCCTGGCCTGGGGTCTCCGGAGACTCCTTCCTGAGGCCCAGAGGAGGAGCAGGCCTCAGAGGAGAGGGGGACAATGTTGGGGGGGGCTTGAGATTTTGCTTGGATCTTGTGGCCCAGCCTGGGGACAGGAGGTGGCTAGGATGGGGTGAAGGGCTGTTCTCCCTTGGGCAGGGTCGTGCCCCTGCCCAGGCCTCTAGTGGGTGGCTGATCAACCGCCCTCCCACCTGGGGTAGATCGGGGGCAGCCCCTAGGCTTGGCCCAGGATGGGGTGGAAGCAGGAGACTGTGTTGGGGAGGATGGTGCCCAGGAGCCTGAGCGATGTTAGTCTCAGATGCCTGCTTCCCCATCTCTCCTACAGAACCCCATCTCCTGCGTACGATAACCCCTGAGACGCTGTGCCACGTGGGAGTGCCCTCCCGCCTGGAGCATCCGCCCCCACCTCCAGCCCACTTGCCAGGTCCCCCACCGCCTCCACCGCCCCCACCGCACTACCCTGTCCTGCAGCGGGACCTGTACATGAAGGCTGAGCCCCCGATCCCTCCCTACGCTGCCATGGGGCACGGGCTGGTGCCCACTGAGCTCCACCACACCCAGCAGTCCCAGATGCTGCACCAGCTCCTGCAGCAGCACGGAGCTGAGTAAGACGTGGGCGGCCAGCTCCCTGGGGTGGGAAGGTGGGGTGCAGGGACCAGGGTGGGCGGCAGGCAGGCCAGAGAGGGAGGTAGGGATGGGGATACACCTAGGAAGAGCAGAAGGCTCTGCAGGGCAGATCAGGGTCAACGGATTTACACATGTTTGCCCGCAATGCCTTGGGGGGTTTACAGCCATGGCTAATTGCTCACAACTACCTTATCTAGTGGGAACAGGTATGTAAACTGAGGTTCCAATGGGGGAAATGTCCCGCCCAGACTACGAGCCAGGGGCAGAGCCAAGACAGGGCCCAGCCGGGGTTGTGCTGTTACCCAGACCCCAGTGGCTTTCCAGATGTCTCATGGAACCCTCAGGTTTCTGAGAAGTCTTCTTCCTAGACCCAAGCCCCCCACTCTGACTAGCGGCTGTCTTTTCATCTGCTTTATCACATGGAGACTCCACGAAAGGCTTAGTTCAAAGGAAGGTTCTGCAGTCCAAACACTTTGTAAACCAGAAGGGGAAGGGGTGCTGCGGAGTCCCCCTGAAACTCCCCACCCCAGGAAGCTCCCTTCCCTGGCTTTTGTGGCCCAGGCCCTCTGTGGCTTGGTTCTGATCACAGGGCCTGCTCTCCATAGCACCCCTACTATAAAGAATGACCTTGAGTGTGACAACGCAGGCAGGGACAAACTCATTCATTCCTCAAGCGATCGCTGTGATTCCGTGAGCCAGCCTTGTTGCTGGGCGTGATGGAGACACCAAGTCAGGTGTGGCTCCTGTCCATAGTGTGGGGGAAGGGAAGAGTGATGGAGGCAGAAAATGACAGCATGGATAGATGGGGAGTAGGAGGAGGCAAAACCTGAGGGCTTCCTGCAGGAGGTGTCCTCTGGGCGGGGCATATCCTGACCCAAACAGGCTAAAGAGAGGAGAGAGGTGGATACTACCCACTGGGAGGGGCTCAGGGAGAGCCAGCCCCCATGGGACACTCTTCTGTTTCCCAGGCTCCCCACACACCCCTCCAAGAAGAGGAAGCACTCCGAGTCCCCCCCCAACACCCTCAATGCCCAGATGCTGAATGGAATGATCAAACAGGAGCCCGGGACGGTGACAGCCCTGCCTCTGCATCCCACTCGAGCCCCATCCCCACCCTGGCCTCCCCAGGGTCCGCTCTCCCCAGGCCCTGGTTCCTTGCCTCTCAGCATTGCCCGTGTCCAGACACCGCCTTGGCACCCACCAGGTGCCCCCTCCCCAGGTATGTGGCTGGCCAACCCTTCAAGGTGGGGTATGGGGCCCGGGGTGCAGGGCCCACATGGGCATTCCCTTCCCTCCAGGCCTCCTTCAGGACAATGACAGCCTCAGTGGCTCCTACCTGGACCCCAACTACCAGTCCATCAAGTGGCAGCCCCATCAGCAGAACAAGTGGGCAACCCTGTATGATGCCAACTACAAGGAGCTGTGAGTCCCCTGTGCCGTTCCCCACTCCTCCAGGCCACCCCATCTTGGGACGCCCCAGCCCAGGACTCCATCAAGGTCCCAGAGCAGGGTCTGGGAGCACGCATTTCCCAGAAGAGCAAACAGGCTCAGGGAAGAGCCAGGACTGGCACTCAGGGCTCCTGAGTCCTAAGCCCGCCCAAGGCCTCCTTGAGAAGGTGATGACTGCCAGGGAGGGACAGCTGGGAACCAAGTCAGGGAGAAGTGGGCAGATGGGTGTTTTTTCCTGGCTCCTCCTTCCCTGCCTCCTCCCCCTGCATTCCAGGAAGGTAGCCGGAAGCTGAGCCCAAGCTGGGCCCTCCCGGCAGCCCCTCCCTGGAGAGAGGGAGGAGGGGCTGGGGAGGATCTGATCAGAGGCTGCCTGAGCATTCCTAGTGCCCCCTCCACACCCAGATGGCTCCATCTTCCCAGGTCCCAGGCTGGGAGCCCTGTGGGGACCATCCCCTGGCTCCCCTAGAAGGCCAGTGAGCAGGTGACAGGGTAACTGGGCATTGTCAGGCCTGGGCCGGTGGCTGAGACCAGCTGCCTGGAGTTGGGTGCTCTAGGCCTTGAGGGAATTCTTAGACAGCAGCCCCAGGGCTGGGGGCTTCTGGCTGCTGTGGAGGCTGAAGGGTCCTATGAGGTCCTGCCAGGTGGGGGTGCAGTCGTATGGTGGTCCAGCCTCTCTGGCATGGAGACGAAGCCCCCTACCCTTACCCCCATACTCTTTGGGCCACCCTTGCCACCCCAGGTCCCAAGGCCAGGAAGCTTGGCAGCTGCAGCCCCAGAAGCAGCCCGAAGGCTTCCCGAGTGCTTTGCTAGTTCAGGCGGGCAGGTGGGGCTCCAGGAGGGAAGAGTGGAGAGCCCAGGCCTTTGGCAATACTGGCCGGGCCCAGAGGCCTCTTCCCACAAGTTTGGAAGCGTTCTCCCTGCCCAGCTTCCTCCAGGCTGGCACCAAGCACTCCTGTGACCACTCTTGTGCCTGGGGACCTGAGTGAGGGTGCACTAAGCCACAGGCCAACAGTTGCTCTTTTTACTATCAACTAGAGGTGTCCCAAAGGGGCCAAACATGGGACACTAAACCCAGCAAACAGATGGGCACACTGAGGCTGAGGTTGAGGAAGCGTCCAGGAGTGCCCCCTTCGGAGGGAGTGGGCATGAGGGGGTTTGAGCAAGCTGGTGGGCAGGGGCGGGGCCTGCAGCAGAGCAGGCGCCTGGTTCCACCGTTTCCAGGGCAACCAGCTGTCAGGCTCTGTGAGGCTCTGCAGACGCAGCCCCTCTCGCCCCGTCTTGGGTGAGCAAGGGGGCTTCAGGCAGCCTTCTGGGAAGGAGCCAAGTGTGGGGAGGGGAGTCAAGCACCCTCCGCCCCCCCCACTCAGGAGTTCCCTCCTGTCTGGTGAGCCTCAGGGTCTTGCCCTGCTTCCCGCATCACCAGGACAGGGCGGTGGCTTGAGGCGCGAGGTAGAGGAGAGAATGCTGAGGAGGAGTTTGCAGCCCTGCACTGGAACCCTCCTGGCACTCACTTTCCATTTCTCAGGAGTGGGGGCAGCTGCATTGGTGGTTTGAGGAGGCAGGGGTGTGGGGTGGGAAATGGCTTTGGAACCCTGAAGATGGGAGGAACTGGTGTTCCAGGCCTGGCTCTGGGGCCTCAGGGGAGTGCCCTCACCCGCCCCCCCAGGCCCATGCTCACCTACCGCGTGGACGCCGACAAGGGCTTCAACTTCTCGGTGGGCGACGACGCCTTCGTGTGCCAGAAGAAGAACCACTTCCAGGTGACGGTGTACATTGGCATGCTGGGCGAGCCCAAGTACGTCAAGACGCCCGAGGGCCTCAAGCCCCTCGACTGCTTCTACCTGAAGCTACACGGAGTGAAGGCAAGCTTGGGTCTTGGCAAGGAACGGGGGCAGGAGGGCTCCTGGAGGGCACTGAAAGACCCCAGAAAAAGCAAGCAATGGCCAGGTGCTGTGGCTCACGCCTGTAATCCCAGCACTTTGGGAGGTCGAGGTGGGCAGATCACTTGAGGTCAGGAGTTTGAGACCAGCCTGGCCAACATGGCGAAACCCCGTCTCTACTAAAAATACAAAAATTAGCCAGGTGTGGTGGCACGTGCCTGTAATCCCAGCTACTTGGGAGGCTGAGGCAGGAAAATTGCTTGTACTCGGGAGGCAGAGGTTGTAGGGGCCCGAGATCACACCACTGCACTCCAGCCTGACAACAGATCAAGACTCCATCTCAAAAAAAAAAAAAGGCAAGCTTGTATGCGTGTGTGTAAACTAGATCTGGCTCTGCCATCACCCCCACCCCGCCCACCTTTCTCCCTGTGCCTGACCCTTAAATGACGGGCTCCTCAGCCTGCCTCCCTCTTGCCCCGTTTCCTGCTCCAGCCTGTGATTCCCAAGTCTGCAATCCCAGTCAAGACCCATCTCTTGGCCAGGAGCAGTGGCTCACGCTTGTAATCCCAGGCACTTTGGGAGGCCCAGGCGGGCAGATCAGCTGAGGTCAGGAGTTCGAAATCAGCCTGGCAAACATGGTGAAACCGCATCTCTACTAAAAATACATAAATTAGCCAGGCGTGATAACACATGCCTGTAATACCAGCTACTCGAGAGGCTGAGGCAGGAGAATCGCTTGAACATGGGAGGCGGAGGTTGCAGTGAGCTGAGATTGCATCATTGCACTCCAGCTTGGGTGACAGAGGGAGGGAGACTCCAACTCAAAAAAAAAAAAAAACAACAACAATTTCCTGACCCCTCTACCAGCTCCAAATCCTAAACTAAACTCCCTGCACCCTTGCCTCCCACCCTGGGCTCTTCTCTCAGGGAATGGGGCGCAGGGCCTTGGTTACCCCAGTCATAAATCTGGGTCAGGGCCCTCTTTCCCTCCATCATCATGCATCTGGCCCTGCTCTTGAAGATCTGTCTACCTGGTCCCCTCCTTGCTTCTTTCCTGTCCATCCCCTGGTCTGGGTCACCTCCCTTCCTTGCTGGAATGTCCACAGCAGCTGGGACCCCCAACTCCTGCTCCACTTGAGACTCAAGGGGGCCATGGCACTCCCTATCCTTCCAAGGATATCCTTCCAAGGCCCCCAATGTCCTCCCAGCAAAGAGCCAGCTTCCTAGCTGCACCATGGCGGTCTTGGGGGCCCTGCCCTCTGCTCCAGCTCTGCCACTTGTGGTACCCCAAATCTCTCCTGCCCAGCGTAGCCCCTGCTGTCCCCCTGTGGCTCGCTTTGCCTTGGATGCCCTTCCCAACACCCATCCCTCCTCTCCAGGCAGACTCCATGCTGGCCCCTCCCTAGGAGCCCCTCCCCTGAGGCCCACTGGGAGGCACCACAGCCCAACCCCAGTAGTGGCTGATTTTGAGTCTACGAGCTCTCTGGGGGCATGGCTGGGTCTGTCGGCTTTGGTGTCCTAAGTGAGCCGGCATGGCACCTTGGCATGGCTCTGCCAGTGCATGCACGTGGAGTGGTAGAGGGGACATGGGTATGGAGAGGGTCTGGGGAGTGAGTGGGTCTGGGTGCAAGTGGTTGGGCTGGGAGGCTGCTGTGAGGTGTGGGGGTATGGACGTGAGGGAGGGTGGGGCTGTGTGTGTGTGTGTGCGTGTGTGCACACATGCAGAAGTGGGGGAATGTGTGGGTGTGGAATGGGGGCGTGGATGTTTGGGGAGTGACTGCATGCGTAGCTGTGCAGAAGTCAGGGGAGCGGTGTGATGTGAGGGGTGAGGACAGTGTGGGTGTAACGTAGGGTGTGTGGGGGGGTGTGACTGTGCAGAAGGCATCTGACTGAGCTTGTGGGAAACGCGGCTGAGGGCTGGGTGCTACCCCGTTTCCTGGTGAACTCTAGCTGGGGCAGGCCTGGCTGAGAGGGGCAGGAGGGCAGGACCAGCTGGGGCACCCCATCCCGAGGTGCCACTGGCTCCATTCTCCCCAGCTGGAGGCACTGAACCAGTCCATTAACATCGAGCAGTCCCAGTCAGACCGGAGCAAGCGGCCCTTCAACCCGGTCACGTGAGTGTCTAGATGCTGTTGGGACTGGGACCTTGAAGGGCCCTCCCTAGAGGTGGCTTAGGAATGGAGGGGCCAGGGAGGCACCCAGGGCATCCACCTCCCCTATGTTGCTGGCCTGGGTGCCCCTCAGCGGCATGGCTCTTGGCAGCCTCCCTCCCTGCCCCTTGAGCACCCTGCCTGTCCTCTGCAGGGTCAGTCTGCCCCCGGAGCAGGTCACGAAGGTGACCGTGGGACGGCTGCACTTCAGCGAGACCACCGCCAACAACATGCGGAAGAAGGGCAAGCCCAACCCCGACCAGAGGTGAGCAGGTGGGGGCCCTGCCCGGAGCCCCTCTGTCTCTGAAGCAGGAAGACACCACCCTGTGTGGCCTGCCAGGCACAGAGTCCTACAGGCTGAGCCATTTCACAGACGAGGGACCTGAGATTCGGAGCCCTTCACTGACTTAAGGATGGGAAGAGCAGAAGCCTAGCTTCTGGGTTGAGAAACAGCCCTGGCCTCCTGCTGTGGGCTGGGGGTATTTCTGCCCCCTGGTGGAGGCTTGGGTTCCTCCTCTGTAGGATGGGGTCAGATGAACGTGCATCTGGCTGGGGAAAGGGTGGACCCAGGGAGAGGACAGGCCTCTAGTGCTTCTGAGACCCCTGTGTGTCCCAGGTACTTCATGCTGGTGGTGGCCCTCCAGGCCCATGCACAGAACCAGAACTACACACTGGCCGCCCAGATCTCAGAGCGAATCATCGTGCGGGTGAGGGCCACTGGGTCCCCCCAGGGTGTCGACAGCCCTCGCCAGGGCTGGGAGAAGTAGCATGCAGAGAGTCAGGAGAGGGGGTGCTCATCCTGCTAGGCACCGGCTGTGTGGCCTTGGGCAAGGCTCCCACCCTCTCTGTGCTGCAGGGTCTCCACAGTAAAGCAGGGAGGTGGACAAAGACCTGGTAGCTTCTGGGATCCCACAAGTGACAAAAAGTTGTCACAATGGGAGGGACAGTTTAAGTTGGGCTTGGTGTGGTG
This sequence comes from Aotus nancymaae, assembly GCF_030222135.1. Taxonomy (NCBI): domain Eukaryota; kingdom Metazoa; phylum Chordata; class Mammalia; order Primates; family Aotidae; genus Aotus; species Aotus nancymaae. Next base: position 8,953,803 of record NW_026988473.1, on the reverse strand, counting down.
AGAAGCCCTGGCTGGAAGGGGAGGGGCTGCTGTGGCGTTTCCCCTGCTCCCAGGGCCCTGCAGGTCCCCTGTCCCCCAGGACTGATCCAGCTCCAACTCGCGGTAGGCCTCCAACCCAGGCCAGTTCGAGAGCGACAGCGACGTGCTGTGGCAGCGGGCACAGGTGCCCGACACCGTCTTCCACCACGGCCGCGTGGGCATCAATACAGACCGGCCGGACGAGGCGCTGGTTGTGCACGGGAATGTCAAGGTCATGGGCTCGCTCATGCATCCCTCGGACCTGCGCGCCAAGGAGCACGTGCAGGAGGTGAGAAGGGGTTGCGGGGGGACTGGGCGGGGCCAGAGGCTGGGGCGGGCCGCAGGGGCGGGTCTCCTGGGGAGGGGCGTGGCCACGCGGAAAGGCGGGGCTGCCGAGGAAGGAAGGGAGGGAGGCCGACCTCGAATCTCGATCTAACGACTCCAGTAGCGGGGTCTCCTCTCCACACTGCAGCCTCCGGGTGGCCTCCCTCCTGGGATCCGGGCCTGCTCCGGGACGGCCGCAGGTGGGGAGAGGTTCATTCCCGGGCCTGGCTCCCCGCAGGTGGACACCACTGAGCAATTGAAGAGGATCTCGCGCATGCGGCTGGTGCACTACAGATACAAGCCCGAGTTCGCCGCCAGCGCGGGCATCGAGGCCGCCGCGCCGGAGACAGGTAGGGACCGGGCTGGCGCGGATTGGGGTCGGGGAACCCAGAAACCTCGGACCTCAGTGACCTCGCTCCCTGTCACCTGGAAATCCTACCCCTAGAAATCCCTCCTCTTGACTCCCGGAACTGCGCCCCTGGGAACTGCGCCCCTGGGAACTGCGCCCCTGGGAACTGCGCCCCTGGGAATCATGCCTTCTAGAAGTCCCGCCCCTCAGACCCTGGAAAATCGCGCCTCTCCAGGTCCCCGGAAGCTCGCCCCGTTGTCAGTGGAAATCCGAAAATCGCGGCCCCAGGACCCTCGCCCTTCTTGCTAAATCAATCCTACCTTTAACTTGCCGGAGTACTACCCACTCTCCCTGGGATCCTTACCCCGGGGAACCTGCCCCACCCCAGCCCGGGCACCTTGAGCCCTGGAATTGCAACTCTGTGAACACTTGTTCATCGGATCCCCCTGCTCCAGGGCTACTTGGAATCCAAATCTCTGGCTTCCAGAACTTCACCCTCTCCAATCCTGCTCCCACAGTACATTAGAGAGCTGTGAGCAGTCCCCTCCCCCACTCCCCCCGCCCATCTTTGGCTTGCCCCTCACTCCCAGGTGTCATCGCTCAGGAGGTGAAGGAGATCTTGCCTGAGGCTGTGAAAGACACGGGAGACATGGTCTTTGCCAATGGGAAAACCATAGAGAACTTCCTGGTGGTGAACAAGGTCTGTGGGTGGGGGAATGGGAGGGAGCCCAGGGGCAAGTGGGGAGCCAGCTGGGGGGTACTCATCTCCTCCATAGATACTGGGGGGCACTGCAGAGCAGAGGCAGGAGCAGCCTCGACTCTCATGCTGCCTCCAGAGCGCCCTCTGCACACCCCAGGGAAGGGGTGAGTGTTCAAGGGGATGAGTGGGTAGGAATTTGGGCCCTGAAACCTGTGTGGTCAAGGGCCCTCCACCCCCAGTAATATGAAGGCAGTAACAGAACCGCAAAGACATCTTCATATGGCTATCTCCAGGCTCAAATACGTGGTTTACTGTGAGGATGACGTTTGTCACTTACCTGGCCTGAGTCTGGGCTCCAAGGAGGCCTGTGATAGCTCTCCACCCCAGCTGAATAGTGAGGTGCTGACATCTGAGACACCGCCATCATCAGAGGGGTGGATCCCAGGCTGCAGCCTTCAGGCCCGGGGAGCCTGAGAAGGGCGGAGAGCTCTGGCAGGGAGTGGGGAGGGCCATTCAGCCCAGGTGAAGCTGCAGTGCTGGGGGTGTTGCTTGGAGACGGGCACAGGAGCTGTGGGAGCTGAGGCTGGACTGAGGGGCCCGCCCAGGTAGGGAGGCTCTGAGGGCCTCCAGGTAGCCAAGGATAGTGGCCGCCCCTCCTGCCCCCTGATGTCTGGCAGCCTGGGGCTCCTGGGGCTGATGGAGCTGTCTGCATTGGCCCATGGCTCATGGCAGGACCGCATCTTCATGGAGAACGTGGGGGCCGTGAAGGAGCTGTGCAAGCTGACCGACAACCTGGAGACACGCATCGATGAGCTGGAGCGCTGGAGCCACAAGCTGGCCAAGCTGCGGCGGCTCGACAGCCTCAAGTCCACTGGCAGCTCAGGCGCCTTCAGGTGGGGGTGTGGGGTGGAGGAGGGTCAGACCCCTCTTCCCAGGGGCACCCCTGACCCTGGCCCTCTTCCTGCAGCCATGCAGGGAGCCAGTTCAGCCGGGCGGGCAGCGTCCCGCACAAGAAGAGGCCCCCCAAGATGGCCAGCAAGGTAAGGGTGAGCAGGGATGACAGGCCAGTTGAATGGGGGTTTCCCCACCCCTTGTGGCCTCCCTTTCCAGCTTGCACTTCTCCAGCCTCACTGCCTCCGGCACTTCCCTCTCCTTGTCACTTCCCAGTCCCCAGTTTCTCTTTCTTTTCTCTCTGCCACCCTGGGGGAATGGGGTACCCCCTTAGCACCCCCAACCTCCAGCGGAGCCCGTAGCAGGCAGCCTCAGCCTGGCCCGCTTTGCATCTGCACTTTTTCTCTTGGTCCTCAGTCACCGTCCGTGGTTCCAGACCAGGCCTGCATCAGCCAGCGCTTCCTGCAGGGAACCATCATTGCCCTGGTGGTGGTCATGGCCTTCAGGTGACTTGTCCTCTGGGATCTCAGGGTGGCTGACTGGGGGAGTGGAGCTTCCTCGTGGAGTCAGCTGCCCAAGGGCTCAGGGCTGGGGGAAGAGGAAGACGTAGCTTGGGAGATCAGGCGGCTGAGGTCTCGGTGAGGTGGGCCTTTCTGCCTCTTCCCCTCAGGGCGACCGATTTGCAGGCATCACCTGGGGGCCCAGCCCCAGGAGCCAAGGACCACAGCCCTGTCCTGGAGAGAGGGCACTGGGTGGTGGCTCCAGCTCTAATGGTCACCCTTTTCTGTGGCTCCAGCGTGGTGTCCATGTCCACACTGTACGTGCTGAGCCTGCGCACGGAGGAGGACCTGGTAGACACTGATGGGTAGGTTCCTGGAGGCCAAGCCAAGCCGCCGGGCCAGGTGGGGCTTTGGTAGGCAGTCCAGGGTCAGAGAGCTATGAGGCTGTCTCCTCTAAAGGAGTTCATCCTTAGCCTCTCAGCCTGTTGGGGGTGGGGGGATCCAGGAAGGGCCTCCTTAAAGGGTGGGCAGCCTTTCCCAGTCCCTGCTGACGCCGATGTTGCTGTCTGGCCTGGTTAGTGCTCCTCCAGGTCGCTGGGCCTGCGAGTCAGGGCTGTCTGAGGGGCTGGATTTGGAACGTGGGGAAGGGGGAAGGAGGGCCAGGACAGGACTTTGGGCTCTGTGAGCCCACTGTCACCCCCAGCTCCCGGGGCCACCTCTGACTGTGTCTTCTCTTCTCTCTTCCCCTTTGTCTGTCTCGCCCTCTGCCTCTCTGCTGCCCCTTAGCTCTTTTGCCGTGTCTACTTCCTGTCTCCTGGCCCTGCTCCGGCCCCAGCCCCCTGGGGGGAGTGAGGCCATGTGCCCATGGTACGTGCTGACCAGCGCCCCTCTCCTCTGGCTCCTACTGCCCCTCTTCCTGCCTCCCTCCCCTACCTCTCTGCCTCCTCCTGCCCTCCTGCCTCTCCAGGACTGCCAGGCCCTCTCCCCTCAGGCTCTCCCAGCCCCTCTGAGCTCAGCCCACCCTTCCCCAGCAGGTCCAGCCAGAGCTTTGGGACTACGCAGCTCCGACAGTCCTCCGTGACCACTGGGCTGCCAGGCATACAGCCTTCTTTGCTGCTGGGTGCGTGTCTGGGCATGTCTGGGGTGGGACGGGGAGGTGGGTATGTTCTGTCTTGGGAGTTCCTCCGGCTTATACAGCCTCTGGCCTCCTCAGTGACCACCAGCCTGACCAGCTCAGCACCAGGTTCTGCCATCCGCACCCTGGACCTGTGTTCCAGCCACCCCTGCCCTGCCGTCTGCTGCTCCTCACCCACCGCCAGCCCCACCACTGGTCCTAGTCTTGCCCCCAGCTTTAACCCTGGCCACGTTCCCAGCCCCAGTCCCAGCCCCAGCACCAACCGCTCAGGTATGGCTTTCTCAGGGCTGGGGCTTGGGGTGGGGCTACCTGAGTAGAGAGAGAGGCCCAAAGACTCTTTGGTGGGAGGGTCTCCTGGAGAGCAGAACGAGGCTCTGGACAATGACTGGGAAGGCCCCTGAGGGGACCAAGGGACACATGGGGTTCACGCAGTCTTGCGGGGCCCTAGAGAAAAGCTGAATGGGAAGCAGCCAGCTCCCCTCTTCTCAGCCTGTCCCTGGTTCTATCCACAGGCCCCAGCCAGATGGCCCTGCTGCCAGTCACCAACATCAGAGCCAAGTCCTGGGGCCTTTCAGTCAATGGCATCGGCCACTCCAAGCATCACAAGATGGAGCCTCTGGCCAGCCCTGCAGTCCCCTTTCCTGTGGGGCAGGGCAAAGCCAAGAACAGCCCCAGCCTTGGTTTCCATGGCCGGGCCCGCCGAGGGGCCCACCAGTCCAGCGTGGGCCCTGCTCAGCCCACCTGGGCCCAGGGCCAGTCAGGTACTTGCCGCACTCCTGACACTACCCAGCCCAGTCCAGCAAGGCTCACTGGCCGGGACCCATCTCAGCTCAGCCATGTGACTGTCTGGGTTCAGGTTTGTCAGTCAATAGACATTTGCTGAGCAGAGTAAGGATCAGGAATCAGACCCGCAGACTTACATAGGTCACCTCATTTAGTCCTCACAGCACTCCTGCAAGAAAGGAATTGTTCCTATTGTTCAGCTGAGGAAATGGGGATGGAGACGAAGGTGAAGTGACTTGCTCAGGATCATGCAGCCCCTCCGAGGCAGGGCTGGTATTCGATCCAAGCCCGGCCCCTCCTTCACCATGCCAGCCTCAGGAGGGTGCTATACTGGGTTTCCCCTATAGTTTCCCACACCTCAGATCTTTGGTTTTAAGAAAGCTACAGAACCTTTTATTGAAGTCTTCAAACTAGGTTTCTCTGAGGTACCCTGGGGACTGCCTTGGGGGTTGAAGGGGGGGCTGGGAGGCTTCCTGGCTTCAACCAGGCAGCTCAGCTTTCACCAACTTTCATTTGATGGGTTTTGTGGCTTCAAGAAAAAGAAAGCCTGGAAAGTGTGGCTTGCAGAGATGGAAACCCCAGGGGGAGATGTCTGCCAGGCACCCATTTACTGGGCTGCCTGCCACTCTGGCTGGCTCTGTACAGGGCACTGGGGATGACGAAGACAGACACACCCCTATCCCCAAAGACCTCACAGAGATGCAAACACAGCAGTGTGATGAGGCTCTGGGGGGACATGCAGGCAGCTTTGAGACTGGGAAGGGCACTTAATCTGGATGAAGGTGGGGAGGATCAGGGAAGACCTCTCTGGAGCTGGTCACATTTGAGCTGACTCTTTTTTTTTTTTTGAGTCTCGCTGTTGCCCAGGCTGGAGTGCAGTGGCGCAATCTCAGCTCACTGCAACCTCCATCTCCTGGGTTCGAGCAATTCTCCTGCCTCAGCCTCCTGAGTCGCTAGGATTACAGGCGTGCACCACCACGCCTGGCTTAATTTTTGTATTTTTAGTAGAGATGGGGTTTCACCATGTTGGCCAGCTGGTCTCAAACTCTGACCTTGTGATCTGCTCGCCTTGGCCTCCCAAAGTGCTGAGATTACAGGCGTGAGCCACCACACTTGGCCGAGCTGACTCTTAAAAGGACCTTTGGAACTTGCCCAGAAGGGACGTGGGGAGGGCACCTTCCATCTCATCTGTATCTGATACTTGTCCTTGGCCACACAGGGTGTCCTGGATCCTGCTGGGGTCCTCGGGTCCCTGGGTCATGCCACAGAGCTGAAAACTTACCAGACCCAGCAAATGTTCAGCGGCCCCAGCTTCCCCCTTCCTGGGTGGATAGTCAGGCAGCAGCAAGACTGTCGGTGGATTAGATGACCAAGAAAGCCTTGTCTCCCCCATCTGGCTTGTCACACTTCAGTCCCACCTCTACCCAGCCAGCCAGTCTGCAGTGGGTTCATTCAGGGAGGCTGCGAGGAGCAGTGTGCTGATAGCTGTGTAACCATCGGCCTTGGGGCAGGAAGAGCCTGATTTGTGTGGTGTTCTTACCATCACCTATTTCAAGCTACCAGTATAACTGATGTTTCTGAACCCAGAGCTGAGAGAGATGCCTGCAGTCAGGAACAGAGGCCTCGAGCAGGCTCCTGCACACCTGGCAAGGGATGTGAAGACCCATCCCTACTTCTGGGTGTTCCAGTTCTTTTGAGGAGGCAGATGTCAGGCTCATGGGGACTGGGTATTCCTAGGGCTGCTGAGGAAAGGGTATAGTGTGATTCTGGACATTGTGGGGGTCTGGGGAAAAAAAACCTGGAACTTATTCATACTAAGCTGTGAGTGACTGCTCCAAGTCTGGCAAGGAAAGACGTGCCTGCTTCTCATTTGTGTCCTGCCTTGTCACCTTACTCCTGCCCCAACAGCTTCTCTCCTTGCAGAGCCAGTGCCCTCCCTGACCTCCATCCAAGTGCTGGAGAATTCGATGCCCATCACCTCCCAGTACTGTGCTCCTGGGGATGCCTGCAGGTGGGCCAGGCTCCCTCCCCTCACCCAGGGAGGTCCCCTCAGGTGACATGAGCCCAGGTGGTACAGATCGTTCAGAACTTGCCCCCTCAGGGAGGATCCTCCCCCACAAGGCAGGGCAGCCCCTTTCCAGGCCTCTACAGGGCTCCAGTACAGACTGGGGGCTGAGTCGTCAATGGTGGGGGGGAGGGGGGATGTTGGCAGGGTGCCCTTAGGCTAAGGGGCCAGTTTTGTCACTGCAGGCCTGGGAACTTCACCTACCACATCCCTGTCAGCAGCGGCACCCCACTGCACCTCAGCCTGACTCTGCAGATGAAGTGAGTGCCAGCGTGGGGAAGTGGGAGGTGGGAGGGGAGCCAGGAGTCTCCGGCAGAACCTCAGAACAGCCAAGCCTGAGGACAGCCTGGGAGTCTGGCATTTCCTACACGGTGGGATGAGTGCTGACTTCATTGCCTGCTTTGTGGTTAACTGGCTCAATGACCCAGCCTCATGGGCTGAAGACCACGTGGGATGGTTGATGGGAATGGTTATTATGCGGTGTTTCAGGCTGGGTGGGGATTCAGAGGTGTGTGGAAGGCTGGCTGGGAGGGTGCTGGGGTTGAGGGACTCCAGAACCCCATTTCTCTGCTAACTGGATGTCTCCAGCTCCTCCTCCCCAGTGTCCGTGGTGCTGTGCAGCCTGAGGTCAAAGGAGGAGCCGTGTGAGGAGGGGGGCCTTCCACAGAGTCTCCACACCCACCAGGACACCCAGGTAGGTGGGACTGGGAAGCTGTGGGCTGGCCAGGCCTTAGCTTCTTCTCGCCTGGCACAACTGGGCCACCAAATGGGCAAGGAGCCGGAGCTGGGAGTTACAGAGTGAAGGTGTCTCCACAAGGGGCACTCTGGGGCCTGGGCCTCTGTGTCCCAGGGATGGGCACGTGTGCCGTGTTTGTTCATTCCACTCTGAGCATCTCCTGGCCCTGCCATGCTGGAGACCTGGGAAAGAAAGCCGATCACGGGGCTGACGTGGATGAATGCAACGATGGAGACAGGAGGGTGTCTGGGAGCCCATGCAGGGAGGGTTATGACTCACTGAAGGTGTCTGCAGAAGCAGGAAGGAGCCAGCCTCATGCTCAGGTTGGGGAAGTGGCACAGCTAGATGTGCATTAGAAGGCCCCTCAGGCTCCATGTTTGGCCACCTCTTCTGGGAGAACTGGATGGCCAGCTCCTCCCTGGCCAGGTAACCGGAAGTTAGGACTCTCCCTGAGGCTGATGGACCCCCACTTTCTCCTTGGGCCTGAGAAGCCATGGGAGAAGACTCTCAGGACAAACAGGGAAGCAGTGATTATTTTTTCTTGCTCATTCATGTGTTTACTCAGAAAATAGTGATTGGGGCCTCATCTGTCCCAGTCATCTGCTGGGTGGGCCCAGTTGCAGGGGACAGACGTGGAGTAGACACAGGTTTTGACTTCCAAGAATGTACTCCATAGTGAGGGAGAAAAGACATGTAGAAAGCACCTGGAAGAGCTCGGGCTTCCTCTGAGGGAGGCCCAAGTCCTGTGGCCCCACAGAGGAGACAGTGGCCGAGAGAGAGCCCAGCTAGACATGCATCAGACGCGCTCGGGCCTGAAACCACATCACACAGACTTGCCCATCTCCTACCTGAGCCAAAGCCTCAGGTAGGAGATGGGCAAGCTGCCTGCAGCCAGGCCGCAGGCCACCCTGTGAGGGAGAAGGCCAGACACACCTGGATTTGAATCCCAGCTCTGCTGCACTGTGTGATTTTTATGCAAGTGACTCGGTTTCCTCATCCAGAAGGTAGGGCTAGTAGCAGCACGGCGTCACTGGATTGCACTGAGGCTGGAGCTAATGAAATACTTTGATGTGCACAGAGCATAGCGGGTGAGGGAACCCAGCACAACAGGACTGGGAAGGAGGCAAGGGCCAGGCAGAGGTGGCTGTGGACCTGCCAGTACCAGGCACAGTCTGCATGGAGTAGCTGCCATTGCGCCTTCCGCTGAAGCAGAACACGCTCTCTCCCATCTCTTCAGAGTTCTCTGCTTTTTTCCTTCATAAAACTCCCCACAGACCCCAGGACTGCGATGGCTGTGGTGAGAGATGCTGGTTGGGATAGGGGCAGCAGTCTGTCCTGACTCCTTTCTCCCTTCTCTCCAGGGCACCTCTCACCAGTGGCCAATAACCATCCTGTCCTTCCGTGAATTCACCTACCACTTCCGGGTGGCACTGCTGGTGAGCAGGGGCATCCCACCTACCCCGGAGGTCTGGGCACCCCTGTCTGTGGTGTGGGGCTTGAGCAATGGGGGTTTGCACAGTATGTGGGAGGATGGGGGCACAGTGTCAAGGAACGTCAGCAGGGAGTGCCATCTGCCCCACACTCACAGAGCCACCTCACCTTCCCACTGCCCTTCCACTCAGGGTCAGGCCAACTGCAGTTTGGAGGCTCTTGTCCAGCCAGCCACAGACTACTACTTCCACTTCTACCGCCTGTGTGACTGAGCTGCCTTCTGAGGCAGCGCCAGGGACCAGGGGTGCCTGGGCACCCCCCAACACTGGATGCAATGGTGTACACTGGAGCCCACTGCAGGCCAGCTCTGCTGTTCACTGGCCCTCCCCGAGACTGGTGAAACTGGAAGTCTTCACACTGGAGTTGCTGTTCCAGCTGGTTGCCCCTCACAGCACAGAGGGAACCTGAGAGCCAGAGACTTCCTGGGCCTTCCTGCCTGCCACCCCCTCGGGGCCAGGACAGGACCAGTTCACCTCTGTCCAGATATGGTGGCTGGAGGGCAGTTCAGGTGCCCTGGAGGCAAGGGGAAGCCTGGGACCCTCATTTGTTCAGAGCCCACTCTCCCCTGCCTCCCCTTTTGAGACCGGAGCCAACCCTCTAGGAGAGAGGACCTGCCCACCTTTGAGATCAGCAGGGGGCTTGGATCCAGCCCTCAAAGACTTGGGTGGACCCCCATGAGTCAACGGAGGGCAGATGGCTCTCCCCCTTAAAGCTATTCCCTGGGGGATGGCTAGGTAGTGGACTTTCTGGGGTTTGCCTGTTACGCTGGACTTGGACTTCTAAGCTTTAAATGTGGCCCAGGAAGTTTCTTCTCCCTGCGAGAGCTTGGCTCCCAAGAAGTCCCAGGGCAGCTGAGGCCAGCCCTAGATGGGCTGGAGAAACTGACTTTGTGCCTTAAGTCTACTCAGTGTCTGGTGAAGCCACCCTCAGCCCTTCACAGGCGTGAACCAGTGGGGGCCAGTGGGCCAGGTAAGCCCCGGAGCCTTGAACCAAGAATATCTGGAAGGGGACATTCCCTTTGAGCCCCCAGATGGTGTTGCTGCCCATTGCCTGTATTCCTGGAGTGTACGGAGGTCACAGTGATGTCAGTGACCACATCCTTCTCTCTGAGCAGAGGAGCAGGAATCCCTCAAACAGCAGCCTGGTCTTGGCTGCTGGGCAGATGCAAATAGCTTTTGCTGTTATTAATGAAGTAACTACTAAATGCACTTAAACCAGGGCAGGAAGGAATGGAAGGATGGAGCTAGAAAGCTCAGAGTGGGCTAGAGCAGGGGTGTGACACTTACTTACAGACAGGGCCCTGGCTCTGATCCCTCCCAGGGGGCCTCAGACACCCATCCCACTCCTGACCACCAAGGCCCTGGGTTAGGGAAGAAGTTGTATCTTAAGTGCTAACTTCAAGTTTCTTAGTGGTACCTGGTGCATTCTGAGGTCACATCCAGGCTCATGGAAGGAGTGTGGTAATCATTTAGCCATGTCTGCCATGGGTCCAGAAACGGGAAAGGGAATTGCTGTCCTTGCCCTGTGGTACGCTGCCACCTCTTTGGGAACCAGGCCTTGCCCCTGTCCCACCGCTCATTCTCAGCTTTGAATGGGAGGCCTTTCTATAGTGGAGCTGAATCCTTGAAACCTGTGACCTGCAGGCCCCCTTTTGCCATTGATCTGAAAGCACTTGTCCTCAGGATAGGGAACAGCAGGGGGACGCAGGAATAGCAGGGATAGCTTCCTCCCAGCCCCTCCCCAATTAGGCTCCACTGACATAGGAATTTCACGATTCCCATACCATGCAGGGGCTGAGCCTTACTTAGGATGACTTTGTTCTCCCTCCTACTGAGGGAATCCTCCCTATGCCTTAAAACTGCTGAGCCCCGCTCCATGTAATAGGATTCTGGGGCTTCCTCAATGGGGGTTCATGTTCTCAGACAGCGGCCCCTCAGTCCTTAACTGGAAAGTGACCATCCACTGCCCCCTGGAGCCCATCTGAACACAGCACAGCCCCAAAGCCATTAGCAGCTGGCTCTGTTTCCATGCCTGGGGAGGGGTTCCTCAGTGCAGGCGTTGGGGCCAGGCTGGGGCTCCAAGCTGCTTGAGGGGGTCAACCTTGGACCAAAGTTGCCTTAAGCCTGTGGTAGAAGGGCTTCAGGAAAGGTAAGTGGGCCACCTGCTGGAGGCTGCCAGCTGCCCGGCTGGCAATGGTGTGAGTGTCTTGGCCCCATCCCTGCCCTGGGGTCCAGCAGGTCATCCCTCCCTTCTCTCTCCTTTGGCGTTTGTTCCTGTAGCCACTGGGCTAATCTCCCCCTAGCTTCAAGCTGTACATAGGGCCTCCCGGTGCAAATCGTGCTGCCCATATTGTGCCCCATAGAAGCCTGCATGTGCATAGAGCGCCCCCTACCTCCCAGTTAACTCCCAGTTCCTCTCCCTAAGCTTGGACTCGTATTTATCATGTACCAACTGACTCTGAGGTGGGCAGTGAGGGCAGCTCCAGGCCTGCTTGTTTCCTGTCCCCGAACTGTTCTTTTCTTCTGAAGTAAATATACATATATAAATAAATGTATAAATACTGCTTTGTATCTGAGCTTGCCTCCTTGTCTCTTCTTGGGATTGGTCTGGTGGGAGAGGAGTCACCTATGGGGCTAGGGCCAATTGGAATTCAAAGTTCTTCCTGAGAAGACTGAAATCTCAGCTCCTGAGCCAGAGAGCCAAATGGATGCTTCATACCGCTTATCCTCTTAGTTTCATACTGGGGCTAGGAGTGGACTCAGCCCCTCCCATGGCCACACCTTCCCCACCCACGCACCTGCAGCTGCCTGCCTGCGTTAAAAGTAGCCGAGGGGAAAAGCTTCCTTAGGGGGACAAACTGAGCCTGGTGAGGGTGCCCCAGCACACAGAAGGGTGGCTATGTTTAGGGCAGGGACTGGCCCCGGGCAGAATGGACTGATGTAGATTCCTAGAGAAGTTTGTCCTAGAAACAATAGTACAGGGTAGGCCCAGGCCCTTCCTATCCACAGGTGAGCCTTAAATTTCAATGACAAAACACCCCTGCCACACAAGTCTCATCCCCCTTAAGTAGGTCAGCAGCAGGAACTGTGTGAAAGGCAGATGAGAAATGGGAAAGGGAAGAGACTGGGTAAGGAATGTAGGTCCTAGCACCCCACCACCCCTGCAGAATGGGCAACAGACAGGACTGCCATACATCTGCCTTTATTATTAGCAGCAGGTGGGACACTTACAGCAACAGTAAAAAAAAGGAATTTACAAAAGCAGGGATTCAGTGAAGCCGCCTGGTGGTTACCTAGAAGAGGAGAGGGGTATCAAAACGAGACCAACAGCCCTTCTTTCCACCTTTTCTCCCTGCACCCTGTGTTCCTGGGGCAAGGGCTGTCAAGCACACGCCTCTGAGGATGAGCCACCAGAGCTGACTCCCAGCGGCCTGTTTGGTGAATTATCTTCTGCAGTAAGTTTTAAGCCCCAGATCTTGACCCCCTTCCAGCCAGCCGACTTCCCAGCAGCCTCTCCAAGTCATTGGGGCCTGACTTAAATGTACAACCATGGGAAGCCTGTGCCCACACTCTTACGTGGTACATCCCAAAGGCAGATGGAGGCCTTAGGCCATGTGAGCTCAGAACTGACACAGTCACACTTGGCTCAAATCCGTATGAGGGGCAGGGGAAGAGGAACAAATGTCCACTGTCCCTTCCCATTCCACTGAGTCTGTCTCCATCAACCAAGGGGTCATGCTGGTAAGAGCCTTAAGGACCCTGCTGACCTGACTATGGAGAGGCTTCCCCGGGCTACGCCCTGGAGGCTCACGTGTCCACCCCATCGCAGCTCTTACCCTTGGGCGTTCACACATAGATGCCGACCCAGAGCAGCAGGAAGAGGACTCCAAAGCCCATGAAGAGTGAGGCCACCAAGGAGATGAGGAGCTCTTTATAGATATCACGAGTGTACTTGGTAGAGGTGACCTCGTAACTGGGCACAGCTGTTAAGGCAAAGCAAAGAAATGGACTGTGGAGTACAGACAGCCCAGGCAGTGGGACTCTGAGGAGAAAAGTATTGGCTCAGTGCCTTCTGGGGAGCCTATCTGGCTCAGAGCAGCCAGGCAGAGGGGCCTAAGAGATACCCTGGACTCCGGTGCTCCACTGCCATGAAGAAAATGAGACCCAGAGGAGTTAGGTCACTTGCCCCAGGTCACACAGCTCATGAGGACTGGAGCTGGGACTAGCCCTCTGACCTCTGACACCTGAGTGCACCCTTCCCTATACCACCTTTCTAACTGCAGCTCCCCTATCCCCCACCTCCACTCCAGCCAGGCACCCTGCTCACTGTCCTGGAAATCCACAGAACAAACTGAGTTCACCTGAACTTGGGAAATAAGGCCATAACCTGCCCCTGGGCATCACCAGCCCTCTTCCCCTCCTTACCTTCTCTCAGCCTCAATCCACTGTAGAAAACTGGCAGGGTGCATGTACCTAGCGTGGTTTCTCCCTCAGATTCCCACATCACTAACGCTGGTCCTCTGGCTGCTTAGTGAAAGGATACACGAAGAACCAGGCAGTGAAGAACATGCCGATGGCCAAAAGCACCACGGTCAGATGGGGGAAGACAGCTGGGTTCACTGGGCTGGTGTATCTGCTCATGGCCTCGAGCTCCTAGGGGAGGGCAAGAGATCAGAGCTAGCAAAGAATCCCACGATTTCAGCCTGGGGAAAACGTGGGGTTATCAAGGAGCCTGGTGCTGCTGTGAAAGCTGATTTCAGCCAGGAAATGTGGAAATCCTTCCCAACCAACAGCAACTCATTCAGTATGGGAGTGACAGTCACAGTTCTATCTCAAAACTGAGGAGACACTTTATCTTTTCAGTATGAGACAAAAAGGGCCGCTGAGTGTCAGAGGCTGAGACACAGAAGGTGTTTAGCTGCAGATCAATGGTACTTAGCATTTTCTGAGGTCAATGATCTCACCACTATGAAAATGTGATGAAAGGTATGAACTCTCTGCCTGAGAAAAACTACATACAAAAAAAAAGTGTGCCTACAATTTCCAGAGCTTTGTGGACCAATGTCTATAGACTCCAAGCTGAGAACCCCTGCTCTAAGTCACTGACTGGCGGTACCCAGATCTCAGTATCTTTTTTTTTTGAGATGGAGTCTTGCTCTGTCGCCCAGGCTGGAGTGCAGTGGCATGATCTCGGCTCACTGCAACCTCTGCCACCTGGGTTCAAGAAGTTCCCATACTTCAGCCTCTTGAGTAGCTGGGATTACAGGATTGCAGGTGTGCATCACCACGCCAGGTTAATTTTTGTATTTTTTGTAGAAACGGGGTTTTGCCATGTTGGCCAGGCTGGTCTTGAACTCCTGACCTCAGGTGATCTGCCTGCCTCGGCCTCCCAAAGTGCTAGGATTACAGGCATGATCGGCCTCAATTTCTTTTATTAGATGGAGTCTCACTCTGTCACTTAGGTGTAGTACAGTGGCACGACCTTGGCTCACTGCAACCTCTGCCTCCTGGGTTCAAGCGATTCTCCCGCCTCAGCCTCTGGAGTAGCTGGGATTACAGGCGTGCCCCACCACACCCAGCTAATTTTTGTATTTTTAGTAGAGATGAGGTTTCACATGTTGGCCAGGATGGTCTCAATCTCTTGGCCTCATGATCCTCCTGCCTCGGCCTCCCAAAGTTCTGGATTATAGGCGTGAGCTACCCCACCGGCCTTAATTTCCAATTCAGTATTTTCCTCACTACATATGCTATTATGGCATCTTGTGAGCTATGAGCAAAGACATTAAAGTTCTGGTTCTACTAAGTAATCCGAGTCTGAGTAAAGTAATTGTAATATCTATTTCACAGAACAGATGTATAAAAAAGGTTATGAATCAAAGCATGTAGTCTAGTGCCTGGCACAGAGTATTTTGCTCAATAGGTATTTGCTTCCTTCCTAAGGTTGTAGGGAAGATGATGAGGTATTGCCTATAAAAGAGGGATGTAAACGTAAAGTTCTGTACAAATGTTAACTTCATTGTCACCCGTCAGCCACCGCTTCTAAAATCCAGAACATAACAACTCTAGAGAAGTAAACTGACCCCATTGTTCTGAGACACTGGAATTCAATTCAGTAAACAATCACAGCCCCCTTCCCCCAAAATGATAAAGACAATCGCTGCCATTTATTGAGCTTCCAATTACAGGCCCTCTGTTTGGCACTGGGAATACAAAGATGAATAGACATCATCCCAGAGCTAGATGCGCGTCAGACGGTGGTCACTGGGAGGCGTGGCCGAAAACAAAGAAGTCCACGAAACATAGCCAGAGGTCTATACAGAGGCTGTGGGCGCTCCTAGGAGAGTCTGGCCAAGTGCCTGAGAGTTGGAAGTGCTTCACCAAGAAACAACATTTGCCCAGGGCATTGTAGGATGGGCTCAGGTTCGGCAGAACTTTCCAGATAAAGATAACACACCACAAATAACAGAGATATATAAACTGGAAGGTATTAAAAATACGCCCCACGCCCCTCATCCTTAGAAATCGCGAGCTCAGAAACCTAAGGAGTTCATGGCAAGGGCTTCCCCCTTCCCCACCTTTCAGCCCAAGCCGGAGGTTCCAGGAGCGTCTAGCCCTCTGAACCACTGGCATCTGAGGAGAGAAGCGAGGTATAGGTCAGCCCCCGAGGGGTCCTCGTAGCCCCGTGAGGAACTCCCCTCAACCCTCTCACCATTTTGCCCAGCTCAGGATAAGCCGCCGCTCCGCCACCGGAATAACACGTCTGCAGGAGCAGGCGCCTAGTGTAACCGGAAAAGGAAGTACCTCCGGCGCAAGTGGCATTGTGGGACTTGTAGTCCTGTGATTTCGGGTATAGCGGGAGCTGGGGCCTGCGGGGACCTGGTGCAGGTGGAGTGGGGACAAGCTGTGACGAAGGGTAGGACAGGGTCGCTGAGAAAGTCGTTCTCCCTGGCAGGACTGGTTGCCCTGAGAGCAGTCGTCTGAGGGGACTCGGCCTGCACTACACTCCCCAGGTGGCTGTGCGTGGCGGGCAGGTCACGTGACGGGAGCGCGGGCTTTGGAAGGCGGCGGAGCGACGGGAGACCCGTGGGTAAGCTGAGCAGGGAGAGCGGGCTTAGCACCGCTGGCACTTGGTAACTCCTACCAAGCTCTAGCCGCCAAGGCCTTGTGTCCCAAAAGCCAGGTGAGACCCCATGGGAAGCACCTTTCGGAGCGACGGCGTCCTCTTGGCGCTGGGAGTCGTGGGGAGCCGGGGTCTGGAGTGCGCGGCATTCACCATCAGGCGGTCCCGCCACTTTCCCGCTGCGACCCTTGGGTCAGCCGCACAAGCTCCGAGCCTCTCTTTCTTCCATTATAGAAAGGCGGCAGTAAGCTCCCTTTTATGGGGACATGTTGTATTTTCCTAAGACCTTGGACGAGAAACAGTTCTGACAGTTGAGTTGAGGTCCCTTTCCTGCCTGACGCCGCGAGGTAATCAAGGGCTAACACGGCCTGGTCCTCGGTCCACACTCCAGCAGCGCGGCCGGCTTGAGCAAGAGCCGAAGGGTTGAAAGGGTCTGGAAGGGGGACATTAGAGGTTTCCGTCTGTTGTCTCAGTTAACTCTGGCAGCAATCCTGAGAGACAGGTAATGGTTGTCTTTCTTTTGTAGACGAGAAAATAAACCTCAGTGGCTCGGTAAATATCACACGGATGGTAAATGCTGCGCCTATATTCAAGGCCAGAGCTTTTGCCGCTGCAATTCACAGGGGAATTATTCATATTAATCAAATGGGATGGACCTGGAAGGACGCGTGAGAGGATGGCGAGAGGATGGCACAGCTGAGGAAAAGTGGGAAAAGGCGGGCCTTATTCCAGCTTTCTGTTGAGATTCCAGAATATAAGGTTAGGTTGGGAATCAGAACATGAAAGATCTTGATGCCATGCTGAAGTGTTTGGACTGAATTAGAAGGAAGAATTGAACAGTCATTAATATTCTAGAAAGAACCCTGTGAGGGAAGGGTGGGAACAGTGAAAGAGCTTGGTGGAGTCTTCTCTTCCTGTTTTTTTCCTTTCTCTTTCCTTTTTCCTTTCCTTTCTTCCCCTTCTCTGCCTCCTCCTTCTTCTCCTGCTCTTTCCTCACAGGGTTTTGCTCTGTTGCCCAGTGTGGAGATTGGCGGCACAATCATAGCTCACTGAAGCCTGGAACTCCTGGGCTCATGTGATCCTCCCACCCTGGCCTCCCAAAGTGCTGGGATTACTGGCCAGAGCCTCTATGTCTGGCCCTGGTAGAATATATCTTAGAGTGTTGGACACATACCACCAGTGGGTACAAAATGACTTTATTTACTTATTATTTTGAGACAGTCTCGCTCTGTCACCAGGCTAGAGTGCAGTGGCGCGATCGCGGCTCACTGCAGTCTCCGCCTCCCAGGTTCAAGCGATTCTCCTGCCTCAGCCTCCAGAGTAGCTGGGATTATAGGTGCATGCCACCACACCCAGCTAATTTTTTTTTTTCTTTGTATTTTTAGTAGAGATGGGGTTTCACCATGTTGGCCAGTATGATGACTTTAAATTGCAGCCACTAAAAATCCTTTTTAATAGTTATACATTTAACACATATTAAAATATAACTGATAGAACACAAATAGTATTGCTTATGATGAGTTTTCTTTTTTAGTTTATTTTAGTTTTTTAAAAAAATTCTAAATGAATAAAGGTACAGATTTTAGTTGGAAGTGGCAAAAATCATGAGGGTTTTGGGAAATGCTGCCATAAGAAAGACTTGATGGCGTGGCGAGGTGCCTCATGCCTGTAATCCCAGCACTTTGGAGGCCAAGGCTGGCGGATCACCTGTGGTCGGGAGTTTGAGACCAGCCTGACCAACGTGGAGAGATTCTCTCTTACCGAAAATGCAAAACTAGCTGGACATGGTGGTACATGCCTATAATCCCAGCTACTTGGGAGGCTGAGGCAGGAGAATCCCTTGAACTGTGGAGGTTGCAGTGAGCTGAGATCACACCATTGTATTCCAGCCTGGGCCACAAGAGTGAAACTCTGTCTCCAAAAAAAAAAAAAAAAAAAAGACTTGATCAGGTACCTATCAACTCTGAAGTGCAATCATTTTTTGGGCCCAGTGACTGTAGAATGCCAGATTCCAAAATCAGGACCCAGGGAAGAGCCATGGAGTTAACATTTCAGACTGAGTGGTAGAGAGAAAACGCAAAGTGAAAGCTTGAAACTCTAGCAACATCATAACAAAAGTAGAAACTCTTATGTGCTGAGGCGATGACAGAGAGACGAGAGAAGCTTATGAGGAAGCCACATCACCGCCATTCAGATGTTACATTTGCAGTCCTTTCTCAAGGCTGCCTTATCAGTCAGGGTTCTCCAGAGACTCAAATCAGATCTATTTGTTTAGCTGGTGTATTTGCCTGTCTTCAGGTTTGCCATTATGGTCCCTAGACTCCTTAAGCTGGGCCAAGCACTCTGGCCTTCCGTGGTCCTTGATGGAGACCTAGGTTGTAGCTTTTTTTGGTGTAATAAATAATGCTGCTGCCTTAGAATATTAACAATATCTTATTTCTCTAAGCACCTGGTTCAATTTCTGGTACTTTTACTATTGAGTAAACTCCCCTGCTAGACTAAGTTTTTTGAGAATGGGGACTTTGTCTTCTTCATCTTTTTATCTTCAGCAGTGCTGACTTGGTGTCCTTTTTGTGTGGAATTTAGCTGAAGACACGAAGTTGGTGAGATAACGCCAATTATAACCCTTCTCCTTTCCTCCAACTCTGACTTGCCTTTCTTTTTTAGTCATCCCTCCTCTGTATTGCCATGGGAATTCAAGGCCTGGCCAAACTAATTGCTGACGTGGCCCCCAGTGCCATCCGGGAGAATGACATCAAGAGCTACTTTGGCCGTAAGGTGGCCATTGATGCCTCTATGAGCATTTATCAGTTCCTGATTGCTGTTCGCCAGGGTGGGGATGTGCTGCAGAACGAGGAGGGTGAGACCACCAGCCACCTGATGGGCATGTTTTACCGCACTATCCGCATGATGGAGAACGGCATCAAGCCCGTGTATGTCTTTGATGGCAAGCCACCACAGCTCAAGTCAGGCGAGCTGGCCAAACGCAGTGAACGGCGGGCTGAGGCAGAGAAGCAGCTACAGCAGGCTCAGGCTGCTGGGGCCGAGCAGGAGGTGGAAAAATTCACTAAGCGGCTGGTGAAGGTCACTAAGCAGCACAACGATGAGTGCAAGCATCTGCTGAGCCTCATGGGCATCCCTTATCTTGATGCACCCAGCGAGGCAGAGGCCAGCTGTGCTGCCCTGGTGAAGGCTGGCAAGGTCTATGCTGCGGCTACTGAGGACATGGACTGCCTCACCTTTGGCAGCCCTGTGCTAATGCGACACCTGACTGCCAGTGAATCCAAAAAGCTGCCCATCCAGGAATTCCACCTGAGCCGGATTCTGCAGGAGCTGGGCCTGAACCAGGCACAGTTTGTGGATCTGTGCATCCTGCTGGGCAGTGACTACTGTGAGAGTATCCGGGGCATTGGGCCCAAGCGGGCTGTGGACCTCATCCAGAAGCACAAGAGCATTGAGGAGATAGTGCGGCGACTCGACCCCAGCAAGTACCCTGTGCCAGAAAATTGGCTCCACAAGGAGGCTCACCAGCTCTTCTTGGAACCTGAGGTGCTGGACCCAGAGTCTGTGGAGCTGAAGTGGAGCGAGCCAAATGAAGAAGAGCTGGTCAAGTTCATGTGTGGCGAAAAGCAGTTCTCTGAGGAGCGAATCCGCAGCGGGGTCAAGAGGCTGAGCAAGAGCCGCCAAGGAAGCACCCAGGGCCGCCTGGATGATTTCTTCAAGGTGACCGGCTCGCTTTCTTCAGCTAAGCGCAAGGAGCCAGAACCCAAGGGATCTACTAAGAAGAAGGCAAAAACTGGGGCAGCGGGGAAGTTCAAAAGGGGAAAATAAATGTGTTTCCCCCATGCTTGACCCCAGAATATTTGCCCTCTTATACCCTTAAGCGCTACAGCTAGAGAAACCGTCAGGGGTTGAGCGAGGATTCTAAGGCCTTTCTAATGTGACCCTTCTCAATAGTGCTTGTCCCTTTTTTTACTTGATCTTAATGGCAAGAAGGCCACAGAGGTCCTTTTTCTTTTTTAGCTCAGGAAAATACGTCAGGTTCAAACCACTTCTCAGGCAGTTTAATGGACACTAAGTCCATTGTTACATCCAAGTGACAGCAACAATTTTTGGAGAAGAGAGAGGGAGATAAAAGGAGGGAGACAAAAGATGTAGAGAAATGATTTCCTGGCTGGCCAGCTGGTGGCCAGTGCGAGGGGATGGTGGACCTGGCCTGTGCTTTCCTCTAGTTCAGCCTTGACCCACCTTGAGAGAGCTGTCAGGAAGGCCCATCTTAGCAGATGGGAGGAACAGCTGAGAGAAGATAGGCAGAGAGCTGGAGCCCCTGGGGTTCACTGTGTCTGTGGCTGATTACTGGCTGTGTCTTGGGGTGGGCAGACACTCGAACTTGCTGTTATTTGTGTCTAGTTATTCAGAGAAGTAAGATGGTGATGTTCATCTGTCAATCAGCTGAGTTGAGACTTTGGGATAAGACACTGGTTTTCATGTGCTGTTTTTGTTTTAAAGTTATGAAGAGAAAAAAAGTCAATAAAATCATAAAAGTAACCAAAATGTCACATTCTTTGAGAACATTTGAAAATATCTGGGGGGATCATGGCTCCAAATAGTTTTCCTTTTCATTCAGATAACATGCTGTAACGTAATTGCACTTGATTAACAATGGGTGGTTTGAAAGTGGCCACAAGATGGCACCATGCTCCATAAAATGGCCACAGCAGCTTGATGGAACTTTGGCCATTAGGAGGAGGATGCTTTGTTAATTGTTTCTTGCTGGGAGAGGAGTTTTAATAAGTTGAATAGATCTCTAGTCTCTCACTCCATGTGAGATCAAAGGAATGCCTTTAAGAAAGCCTCACAATTAGGCCGGGTGCGGTGGCTCAAGCCTATAATCCCAGCACTTTGGGAGGCTGAGGCTGGTGGATCACAGGGTCAAGAGATCGAGACCATCCTGGTCAACATGGTGAAACCCCGTCTCTACTAAAAATACAAAAATTAGCTGGACATGGTGGTGCGTGCCCGTAGTCCCAGCTACTCGGGAGGCTGAGGCAGGAGAATTGTTTGAACCAGGAGCCAGAGGTTGTGGTGAGCTGAGATCACGCCATTGCACTCCAGCCTGGGTAATGAGTGAAACTCCGTCTCAAAAAAAAAAAAAAAGCCTTGATCACAATTTAGATCAACTACCTTGTAACATCCAACCATTTATTTTGCCACTACTTATAAACTGAAAGCTGCCATTCAGAAACCATTTTCTTGTTCCTTTTGTAACATTAAATCTAAGTTGCTGTTTCCCATAGAGATGGCATGGTTTTGAACTTTGAAAGTTTTATAAGCCCAATAAAGCTTGGTGGGGAACTGACCCATTTGAGTGTTCGATGTTTTAGCATTCCTGTCAGTTCCATTTGAAGTTAACAGGGACACTTATGTAACTGTCCGAAATTTAAGCTGGCAATGTCTTGACGGATTAAACAGGAGCCTGAAGACCAGTAGTTTTCAAGTCTTTTAATGGAGAAACCTATTCTTCAAGTGTAATCTTACGTGAAATTTCAGGATATACAAGTTTCTCTGGTTGAAGCTGGAATGGGATAAAGTCTCCCCAGCAGTGGCCTCTGAAAACGTGTTGACAGAAAGTTCTATCCCAAGAGCAGCTAACTTTTGAAACTGATTTTCCCAGATTGTACCAAGCCACACAACTTATTTGAGCTCTATTTTCTGATTCAGGTAGATTGATTGTAAACCTGCAGTAATAGTGATGGTGATAGGAAGTAGAGATGGTAAGATTTTTTTTTTTCTTTTTTGAGACAGAGTCTTTTGCTCTGTCACCCAGGCTGGAGTTCAGTAGTACGATTGTGGCTCACTGCAGCTTCAACCTCCTAGGCTTAAGTAATTCTCCCACCTCAGCCTCCCAGGCAGCTGGGACTATGGGTACAGGCCACCATGCCTAGATATTTTTTAATTTTTTGTAGGGATGGGATTTCACTGTTGCCCAGGCTGGTCCTGAACTCCTGGGCTCAAGCAGTCCTCCCACCTCAGCCTCCAAACGGCTAGGATTATGTGTGCCATTCTCTCCCAGTCCTGGAATTATAGGCATGAACCACTGTGCCTGGCAAAACGGTAAGATTTCTTAGGACTTATTTCCTCAGTGCAGTAGCTTGTAATAATTAAGGGCTTATACCCTGTGGTAGTCAAGAATGTAGTGGTTTTCCTTTTGTTTTTTGAAGGTAAGTTTGTCTCCTGTAGAAGTTAATCTAACTTTCTGTGTGCACAGTAGAGGGAAAATTAATGCTGCCTGCAAATGTTTTTGCTCAGGAGAGCCGTTCTAGGATGATTAAGAGGCATTGCTCTGCAGTCCAGCTCTGAGGTGTCACACTTGCAGAGAAAGATTTAGGCAGATAGGGCTTAGGGAGACTATTTGGAAACTAGAAACGAGTTTAAAAGTAAAGAGAGGCCAGGCGTGGTGGCTCGCTTGTAATCCCAGCACTTTGAGAAGCCGAGGCAGGTGGATCACCTGAGGTCAGGAGGAGTTCAAGACCAGCCTGACCAACATGGTGACACCCTGTCTCAAAAAATGCAAAAATTAGCTGGGTGTGGTGGCACATGCATGGAATCCCAGCTACCTGGGAGGCTGAAGCAGGAGAACTGCTTGAACCCAGGAGGCGGAGGTTGCACCACTGCACTCCAGCCTGGGCAACAAGAGTGAAACTCTGGTCTCAAAAAAATAAAAAATTAGCCTGAGCTGGGGAGATGGCTTGAGGCTGTGAGGCAGAGATTGCAGTGAGCTCGGATGGCAGCACCACTGCACCCTAGCCTGGGCTATAGAGCCAGACCTTGTCTGAAAACAAGTAAGTAAAAATAGAGAAAATAATTCAAAATGGAAAACTGAAGGGCGCTGCCTCATGAATAGCAGGAAGTGATACCATGAAACTTGGTGAGATTATCGACAGTCTCACATTTGAGCATGGGAGTCATCAGAAGTACCTGGCTTTGCTCTTCCTTGCAATAGTCCACCCTTGGCTTTGTGTTTTCTGGAGAGTCCTGATGTTCCTTCCTCTGCCCAAGGAGTTTATACAAAGGGAGACTGCAGTGATTCAAGAGGTTAGAGCGCAGAGAAGTGAACAGTAACTTGTAGCAGAGGCACCAAGGCATCCTGCATACACACAGATGAGCATCATGGGTTACAAATGAAGTCTTTTGGTCAAAATTAACTTTATTTTTCAACTTCAACAGGATGTGATAACAAAATTGGCACACACAAGAAGGATACTGGTATCAGGCCTGATTTTAAAAAATGCCTCTGGCCAGGCTGTAAAAAAAATTAAAGTAACAAAGATAAACATAGAAGTTGGAGTTGTAAAAAAAGTGAGTTGGAATTAGTTCTGCCATGATCTGTGTGACCAGAGGCACCTTTTCCTCTCTAGGCCTATTTTACATCTGTCAGTGGAGTTGAGATCACTCATTTTACCATTGTAATATTCTGAGCCTTTTGTCACTGTGTGTCCCTTCATGGCCATGTGAGACCACATTGCTGTAGGCTGAGGAGAGAAGGCCATGGTGGCTCCAGTGCTTTGAGGACCTGGTCTTGGCTCAGTAGAGCCTCACTGGTGTTTGCTCAGATTGGGCAGCCTCAGCCTAACCAGGCTGGTGACACCACACCCAAACCTTAGGTGACACGGAATGGGAATGGGAATGATCAGCACCTGTTTTGGAGTGAGGAAGCCAATGAGGTACAGCTCAATTCTGCTTCTAATTTGTTTTCTTTTTTTTTTGAGACAGGGGCTTGCTGTATCACCCCAGGCTGGAGTGCAGTGATGTGATCTCAGCTCACTGCAGCCTTGACATCCTGGGCCGCAGTGATCCTCCTGCCTGGACCTCCCAAAAGTGTTGGGATCACAGGCATGAGCCACTGCACCCAGCTTGCTTCTGATCTTCCCATCCAGGCTGTTTTAAACCAGCTGTTCTACAGCTAAGCTAAATGTGCCCAAATGGAAAACATCTAAATCTTCTGCAGCCCACTTTTCCTGTGTCTTTGTGTTGACAAACCTCTAACCTTACATGTCTTTGTGTTGACAAACCTTTAGCCTCTCCATGGGTGGTGCCTCTGACCCTATCCCAATGTGCCTTAGGACCCTCATCTCCTTGACTGTCTGCCATCCCCTCTCAAAACTAAATGTAGGCTCTGTCTACTAGTTTGAGGTTCTCTTTTCCCAGTGTCCAGATGATCAATATGCCTAGATTAGATACTGCTGAAGAGGCAAAGAAGTAATCCCCTCACCTGGAAGCAAAGGCCTCGGGCTAGAGGGGGAAGCGGGTGTGAGGTCTGATGATAAGCCCTAGGAGTGAAGCCTCCCGAGACATATTCCTGTGTTTGCTCTCTGGAGTATGGGCTAAACTGCATTTATCTTTTAAGAACCAGAAGATTAAAAAGTTATATTTCAGTATTACACTAATAGGAATTTAGGATAGTCTCTTCCAAAGCCCATTTGGTTTCCAGAAGAGTAAGATACCTAGCTACAGCAACAGCAATCACAAACTGTTCTGTGGTTTTAATCTTCCTATTTCTGATTTAGAACTATGAAGTGATCATATTATTCTTTCTGCTCCTGCTCAAAAATAATGCTATATCATTTAGGCTATAGAAAGTTTCTGCTTATAGCCCTTACATTCTTTATGACCGAAATGTGTGTCTTTCCTCATGACTGATAATTATCTCCAAATTTGGTCACTTATGCTCACTAATTGCTATTTTATTAAACTTGGAATTTTAGGTTGGGAAGCAAAGGGAAACCACTAGGCATCTCCTTTGTTTCTAGGGAGAAAAGACTAAGTTGTCCCATCTGCTCACTTATGGAGCTAAAAGTCGACTCCCAGTCCTAGGAGTGTTCTGTTCCTGGGGGATGGCTAAAGAGGTAAAAAGAAGAGGTGAATAAAAAGGTGAAGGGGCTTTTCAATAGCCAGCAACTCTCTCTACCATCTGTTTTGGTAAGAACTAGCACCTCTTGTTCTCTAGACCCTGGAGGGAATAAACCAAAATCAGTGGTTCCAGGATCCTTCAAAGCCAAAAGTCTTGACCTTTGCCTTGCCTGCCTCTGAAACTGAAGAATGGCTTCTTCCAGCAACCTGAGGCAGACACAGGTCACACCTATTCCTGGGCAGTGAGTTGAGCTCCCAGGCACTGAGTTGTGCTAGACCTCAGAATTCTAAGCATTCATGCTTCCTTTCTATTATAATTCTTGCTCAACAGGTTCAACTGCTTTTATCCCTCTGAGGCTTGCAGGTGAGGAGAAGGCACTGAGAAGTGGACCAGTGAGCTGAGCTCACCCTTTATATGAGTGGAATTTTTTTTTGAGGTGGAGTCTCACTCTGTTGCCCAGGCTGGAATGCAATGGTATGATCTTGGCTCACTGCAACCTCCACCACCCTGGTTCAAGTGATTCTCCTGCCTTAGCCTCCTGGGTAGCTGGGATTACAGATGCCTGCCACTACGCCCGGCTAATTTTTGTATTTTTAGTAGAGACGGGATTTCACCATGTTGGTCAGGCTGGTCTCAAACTCTTGACCCCATGATCTGCCCGCCTCAGCCTCCCAAAGTGCTGGGATTACAGGCGTGTGCCAC
Organism: Aotus nancymaae; assembly: GCF_030222135.1. Lineage (NCBI taxonomy): Eukaryota > Metazoa > Chordata > Mammalia > Primates > Aotidae > Aotus > Aotus nancymaae. The sequence goes on along the minus strand of NW_026988473.1, from coordinate 8,928,079 downwards.
CATGCCCAAGTGGAATTTGTGTTAAATCTCTTCCTGACTCTGGGTTTGGTAGGTCCCTCCTCTTCTACTGCCCTCCTGGTTCCCTCTGCTCACCAACCACCTGCATGTGCCAAACTAGAAAAGGGAAAAACATTTTATGCCCCTGCCCCAACAGCTCCTTCACTCCTTCTGGAGGACTTCTGTGTTCACCCCCCACTTTGGGTCTTAGAACTGTGTCTAGAAGATAAAAGGGAGGAGTTTGAGTCAGAGCCTTTATGTCCCCAAACCCACCCCCCTTGAGTATTAAACTGTAGTGGCATTGTCCCTCAAGCTCCCCTCTGCTTTGGCTCCAGAGTCTTCCTCCTCTTCTTCCAGACTGGGCAGGGTGGCTGTTGTTATTGGTGAAGATAGGCATCTAGCCAGAGTTGCCCTGACTCTTTCAGTGAGCTGCAGGGACAAAACGGGGGCAGACAGTGAGACAGGAGGAGCTGAGCCCACCAGAGGTGGAGCACTGAGACTAAGGCCTTCTTTCATCTGGAGGCTTTCCTCCCCTCTACTTTAGAGAAAGTTAGCTTGGGCCGTGGTACTGAGGGGAGCCCCAGTGAGAGCAAAGGCCTGACCTGGCCACAGGACCAATAGAGATTCCTGCCTTTGCCATGGTGGACTCCATCCCACACGGCCGGGAACACCTTCTGGTACTCCCCACCCCACATGTCACCATTTCCATTGCCCTGCCGTCTTCCCTCCCTACCAGCCATCTTCCTGGGCTCAGATACTCACTGGACGATGTCGGCGAAGGCTGACAGCAGGGGCTTGGACTTGTACTCTATGCCATGCTTGGCACACAAGGACTGCACCAGGGGAGCCACTTTGTGGTAATTGTGTCGGGGCATCGTGGGGAAAAGACTTCAGGGAGAACAGGGGGGAGTCAGTGGTTCCTGCTTCTCTGCTCCCACCTGCACCCAACACTTACACCCTCCCCAGGACCCTGCTTCCCAGGCTTCCTACTCACTGGTGCTCAATCTGGAAGTTGAGGTGTCCACTGAACCAGTCATTGAAGGCAGACTTGTGAACATTGCATGTTGCCTGGAGCTGGAGGAAAAGGTCAAGGGAGAGCACGTCTGAGTATGAGATGGAAAGGCCAGCCTAGCATTCAGGTAAAGCTGGCTGAGGAGGGGACATGAGACTGTCTTGGTCACTCCCTTCACATGGTGGCAGAAGAAAAGCCTCAAGCTAATGAAAAATTGCTGCTTGGGGAACTTTTTTTGTTTTTGCTATTACCACCTACCCACCCTTTTCAATAGTGGTGTTATGTTACAGTCTTGTGAGTGACTGTCCCTTACCTGGGTGGACACCCAGTCCCTGTTCCGGTCATGATCAATGTGCATGGGGATGTGGTTCATCTGTGTCACCCACACAAACCAGTTGCTTTCCAGGAACCTGTTGGATATGTTACACAGACAAACAGTATAAACAGAGCCCAGAGTTCTGATTTCCCCCTCAGGTAACTACTCCAGCCTGTCTACTTTCCCAAGCCAACTTCCGAAACACCCGCTGTTACCCAAAGCCCCAGCACGGGGACCTGGTCTTGGCTCAATAGAGCCTCACTGGTGTTTGCTCAGATTGGGCAGCCTCAGCTCAAAGCCACTTGGCTAACCAGGCTGGTGACACCACACCCAAACCTGGTATGGTCATGGCTCGACCAGACTGGTCACTCCCCAACATTTCCTTCACCAGTCCCTACCCGCCCCCACCCAGTATTACCTGACAATGAAGAAAAGTCCCAGGCAGCCTTTCAGTCCCAACAGTGGCACATAAGTGAGGAAGAGGCGGGCATAGAAGGTCATCATCCAGGCCAAGTCCTTTAGTGAGAAAAGCAGAGAGCATAACAGTCACAAACAGCTCTTCCTCTTCCTCTCACCAGCTCTTTCTTTGCATGGGCAGCCATTCTCCTGGGTGTGCAGACTCAGGCATCTTCAGCTTCTCAGGGGTCCAATCCCACAATATCTAGTGCCACTGCTCCTTTCTTCCATTCCCACTGGCACCCCCAGCCGTTCTCGCCTATCCCCTTCAAAAGTACCAAGGCCTACAAGGTCTCCTCACCTCTGGCTCTTCCCAGCCCATCTAAATCCTTCAGCATGCCGCCAAATGAATCTCCCAGGACCATGGCTCAGTCCATGCCAGCGCCCTGATCACATCTCTTATCACTTTTCTATACATTGAGCCAAGCACCATACTCTTCCCCTGACAGCTGAGTCCTCCACAGTATGTCTGATGCTCAGTCTTAACCCTCATTTACAGTTTCTCTGCTTGGAGTTCATCCCCACTGCCCCACCTCTGCCTGTCAGAAACCCTGCCCAGCCTCTAGGCTGGCTAGAACAGTGATTTCACAAAGCCAGGCACAGTCAGGCCCCTTTTGGAGTCCCCAGAACCTATTGCCTGTACCTCCTTTCCATTAACAACCACATTCTGCTTCATCGGAAGTTTCCTTGAAAGTCAGTATTGTCTCTCATTCATCATCCCTGTTCCCAGCCTAGCCCCCTGGCATTATGCCAGCACAAGAACCTCAGGAGACACTGGCTGCATGAAATTGCACATTGGGAATCAGGTTGCCTGCTAAGCTCAAATCATTCTGTACCACTTAGAGGTAAGGAGGATCTGTTCCTGGTTTGATTATTTGGCTCTAAATTAGGCCTGGAGTTAGTCTCAGTTTGCCCTGGGGAACCCCTATCCCCTACTCTGGGTGCTGGAGACAAGGACATGGGCTTCTTGGGCCATGGATACTCACCACCCACTTCTTCCGCTGGATAACAAAATAGAAAATATACCACTGGAAGTAGAGAGGCAGCAAGGCTGGGGGCCCAACTGGGGAGGAAACCGAGACAGAGGCAGCATGAGCACAGTAAGGTCATGGAAGGGCCAGTGGATGCTGGAGAGATGGCCTCTAGCAGGGGCTTGCCTCTTCCAGCTATCCCTTCCTGTTTCTCCTCCAGCTGTCTGAGCGCTCTGCAATCCACTGGAACCAGTGGGCATTGAAGGTGGGCATAAATCCAAGTCTGGAAGGCAAAAGCTCCCAAGAGGATGCCAGGGAAGGTGAAGGGTGCGAGTGGCACTCTTCAGTGACAGGCAGCTTGGGCAGGCCCCACGCATGGGACTTGCTCTACTCCCACACCTGTTATTTTTCATTTTTCTTCTCTTTTCTGCATACACACCTCGTGGATCCCACACCTTTAAAAGGGTGCTAATGCTCTCTGAGTTACCTTGGCCACAGCCCTGTCGCTGCAGTTATCTGCACTTTGTTCCTGGCTGCTCCACCATGCAGGTGAAGGGGCAGGAGCAGGAAAGTGTGTGTGTTGGGAGGGACCCTGTGGATCCTTCACAGGCTATGAAGCTCAGCTCCTTAGACTGGGGAGATGGGCTTGTGCCACCCCAATCTGAAGCCCTGGAGGTCAGTTGTGGGAAGGAACAGAGGGGCCTCTTTTGAAAGAAAACTGGGAGTTGAAGAAGTGTTGCATTCTATATGCTGCCTTATTTCCTTTTCTGTATCCCTTCTCTGTGGCACCTAATGCTACCTATAACCTCTAGCATGACAATGCCCATCATGGCTCCTCCATCTTGATATGCCATGAATTCTAAAATTATTTCTTCCAGAGGTCTCTTCTCTACCCTCTGCCTCACCTACCTTTCTCTATTAGTGATAGTTGGTGATAGGCAGTTAGAATAATTCCTTCAAACTAAAATAAGATCAGTGGGCTCCTTCCCTTCCTTCTTTAAAAAATTTGAAATTTTAAAGCAGTTTAAAGCTCATTTTAGGCATTAGGGAACAGAGGCACAATCAGAGCTCACTGCAGCCTCAAACTCCTAGGCTCAAGGGATGCTCCCACCTTAATTTCCCTAGTATCTGGGACAGACTAAGCTGGGGATATATAGCAATATAGCAGTCATCAGAAAGGTCTTCTCAGTTCTAACAGCTCTTCCACTCTCTCCTCAGGACTCATCCTTCCAGAACTACTGATACCTTTGTTCCTCTGGGGGGTTGGACTGGGCTCTACCAGGTCACCTTGGCCCAGGTCTCTGTTTGACAAAGTTTAAGGTTGAAGGATAAAGCAAGAGGCCCCTCTATACCCCAAACACCCAGCTTCTTAGTAGAAACTGGGGTTGGATGGGAGGAACTAGTTTGCCCTCAACCAAATGACCTTCAACCAAACATCAGCCTAAGTGTTCACTTCGCTCAGTTGAAATGGCAAACTGCTCTCATGTAAGGAGTAACTGGGGGTGGGGTACTTCCTGCAGCCCCTCTTCTTAAAATACCATAATCCCTCGGAGAGCCACATCCTCCTCATTCCCTCAGCATTCCCTCCTGAAGCAGCTCCCCTGTGTTGGATGGGGACACTCACTCAGGAAGAAGTATTTGTGCTGGTGATTGTAGGGCATATATTTTTTCTTCTGTTTCCCAAGCTGTGAAGAAAAGCAAACCAATCAGCATTCAGAGACCAGCAATCCAGCCTCCTCCCTCAGTGACCCTGGCCTTTCCCGGCTTGGAAGTTTTGGCCTCCTCCAGGGCTGACAGCTTGTTGGTGCTATTAGAAAGCTCCAACAGGCTCAGCCTTACCTCCAGCACATGGAACATGAAGCCCTGGGCTGTCATCTGCAGAGCCTGTCACACCATGGCCTGCAGCTGGATGGCCCATGCTCATGAGGGATGTGCACAGCACAGGCTGTACAGGACCACAGGCCCTCTTGTGTTCACCCTCTTTGTCATGAGGTTTCCAGGCCCCACTGCACTCTCCCTTTTCTGCCATCTGGTACTTTTTTGACATCGGAATCTCCATGGACAACCATATTTACCCCTATACAGGTTAAATATTCCATCTACATCCAGGCCCCAATTCTCTCCACCAAAATCTTTTGGTCTCTTGACTTCAACATGAGCTTTATCAAATCCCTTCAAGGCTAATTAGAGTTTGGCAAATATTTCTGGGGACACCAAGAACAATTTGGCAATCTGAAGGTCCCAGCAGTTTTGTCCAGTAGGTAGTGGCTATTTTTTAATAAGCTGAGCTGCTGAAGACACAAGCTGGGGCCACCAGGTCAACCAACCAGCCTAGGACCTCTGGCGTGGGCTCACAAACAAGACAGCAAAGCTCTGCTGTCTCACTCCATAACTACATCTGCATCGCACTCCAATCAGTTCAGGTAACTAGACAACCACAAGGGCACAAGAGGAGCACCCAGCCCCTGAGCAGAACTCTACTCACCCTTCCATGTGTCCACAGCTCATTTATTGCGAGCTTATTCTGTGCAAGCCATCTCAGCTAGATGAAGCATCCTTTCTACATTAACAGATTCAAGTACTTGAGTACCTACTGTGTACTCAAGTTCTAGATGCTTAGGATACAGGGGTGAATAGTACAGACTTCCCACCCTCATGGAGCTTATAACTGAGGAGATGAAGCTGGTGATAAATTTGTAAACAGAGGCTGGTGCAGTGGTTCACGCCCGTAATCCCAGCTTACAGAGCTTTGCTGTCTTGTTGTGAGCACTTGTAAGCTGGGAGTACAACTGCTGAGACCTTCAAATTGCCAAATTGTTCTTGGTGTCCCCAGAAACATTTGCCAAACTCTAATTAGCCTTGAGGGGATTTGATAAAGCTCATGTTGAAGTCAAGAGACCAAAAGATTTGGATGGAGAGAATTAGGGCCTAGATATAGAGGGAATATTTAAGCTAGCCTGGGCAACAGAGCGAGACTCCATCTTAGGGGAAAAAAAAAGATCTGGGACCCAAAATAGCCTTTCTTCTCCCTTGCCAGCTATGAGGCTGAGGATAGGCTGCCCATTAGTGAATGCCTGGGCAATAAGCTGCTTGGTTCCATCCCTCTGCGGATGTTGATGCCTGTGCTGACCCCGTGACATCCATGTCAGTGCCTCTCGAAATTCCTGGAGGACAAGGAGGGGCAGGGGACACTGCCCTAAATAGAATCCTTCTGACCACCAAGAGTCTAAACATAATGGGGCAAGTTATAGGGATCATAAAGGCATCTGCCATTCAAGGAGGAAAAATGGATGGAGCTCCTTTTTTTTTTTTTTTTTTTAAAGACGGAGTCTTGCTCTGTCACCAGGCGGGTTCAAGCAATTCTCCTGCTTCAGCCTCTCGAGTAGCTGGGATTACAGGTACGTGCCACCACACCCAGCTAATTTTTGTATTTTTAGTAGAGATGGAGTTTCACCATGTTGCTCAGGCTAGTCTTGAACTTCTGACCTTGTGATCTGCCTGCCTCTGCCTCTCAAAGTGCTGGGATTACAGGTATGAGCCACCACATCCGGCCCCATGTCTTTTTTTTAAGCCCTCTGTAGTAACAGTAGAAATGTACAACCTCCATGCTACTGTCCAGTAAATAACCACACTGTCTTTGAAGCAGCCACCTGACCAGACGGGGGGCAGGGCTGCTTCACCATCCACACACTATGGACCGTAACGGTATTGGACACGTAACAAACCCACCTTCATGCTCATGAGATGGGAAAATAAGAACATCATGGACAGGTGGGGCATGAGCCTCAAGCTATGAGCTCCTCATGCCAGGCCAGCCAATGCTGCCAAAGCTCTTTCAAAGTTCTCATGGTCAGGGGCGAGAGGAGAGCCCTGAGAACTCATGCCTAGAACTGAAATGGGTTTTAACAACAGTTTAATTCCTGGCAAGCTAAAGTGTCACAAAGTGGAGGAGGGGGACCTGGCAGAATTCTACAGCCTGGAGCCTTGGGACAAAGGGCTTTAAATTAACTTTCCAAAGAACTCTGCTGGCCTTTCAGAACCTTACATTGGCTAACGCTCACTAAAAGTTCACCAGATCTCCACCCCCAGGCATATTCCTTCAGCAGCTACATTATTTCCATTCACAACCTCCGATGACAACTCAAACCCAATGCTGACCACCCTGAAAGTCAGGCTGGGATCAGGAGGGTGGGAAGAAGTACTCAGTGAATGAATGTTCCAGACACTGGACATCAAAGAAGACTAAGACAGTCCAGCCCTGGACAGAGAAGACTGTGACAAGTAGGGTACCTAAGTATGAGAGAGAAATACAAAGTGCAAGGGGAATGCTTGCCTGGGGCAGGAGTGTCAAAAAAGCACCCCCAGGAGGTGCCACCAGCACCTTCAAGGCTGAGGCATCTCATCCTTTTGGATCTGGCTAATTTTCGTATTTTTAGCAGAGATGGGTTTCACCATGTTGGCCAGAGGATGTTGGTCATCCTCTGGATCCTTTGCAGAAGAATGCCTTTTATGCCTTTTACTTTGCAGTGATGCCTTTTTTGCAGTAACTGTTTGCTGACTCAACTCTCTAGGGAGGATGGTGATTCCCTCCTGGGCAGCCTGTTGCCTTCTAGAACTTCCAAAATGGCAAAAGCCCCAGCCAGCCCAGCCCCCAGTGTCTTGCCTACACTGACAACATTGTGGGCATCTCCCCCAAACCCCGCATGCTGGCTGCCTCCTATTCCCCAAGACCTTTCCACTGATACCTCCACTTACCTCCACAGAGAGGATCTTCCCCAAGGCAAAGAAGAAGGGATGCATGTTGATGTCTGGGTCTTTGCGGAAGCAGTTGGGCTTGGCATGGTGCTGGAAGTGCAAGTGGTTCCACCAACTGGCGGGGGCCCCCTACAGAAGAGCAGGGAAATGAGTGTGAATACCTAGCGCCCCTTCCCCCCAGGCAGCCTTTCATTGCCTGGAGGTTCAGAGAGCCCCTCCCTGCCATCCCACTGACCTTCAGGTGGCCAATCACAAAATGATGTAGCAGATGGTTCCACTTGGAGGTGCTGAAGACTGACAGGTGCCCAAAGTCATGCTGCAGCCAGCCAGCCTGGGCCTGGGCGAGAAGAGTCAATGCTGAGAGCAGCCCACCAGCCCGTGTCCCCTTTACTGACCTCGATGCCTCCTGCAGCCTCTCCCACTTCCCTCATCTGCCAAGGCCTGTGATGCACCTCAGGAGTCAGGAAACATGGGTCCTAGCTCTGCCTCTGCCACTGACTCACATGTGGGTTGGGGCAAATCACAATCCCTTCTCTGTTCTTCAGTTTTGCCAGCTTTGAAGCTCATGACTTTTTTTTTTTTTTTTTTTTTTGAGACCGAGTTTCATTCTTGTTCCCCAGGCGGGACAGAATGCAAGGGTGTGGTCTCAGCTCACTGCAACCTCTGCCTCCCAGGTTCAAGTAATTCTCCTGCCTCAGCCTCCTGAGTAGCTGGGATTGTAGGTGCTCGCCACTACACCTGGCTAATTTTTTTTTGTATTTTTAGTAGAGACGGGGTTTTACCATGTTGGCCAGGCTGGTCTCAAATTCTTGACCTCAGGTGATCCACCAGCCTTGGTCTCCCAAAGTGCTGGGATTACAGGCATAAGCCGCTGGACCTGGTCTGTTTCCTTTGCAACTGAGTCTTGCTCTGTTGCCCAGGCTGGAGCTCAATGGTGCCATCTCGGCTCACTGCAACCTCTGCTTCCCAGGTTCAAGCAATTCTCCTGCCTCAGCCTCCTGTGTAGCTGGGATTACAGGCACCTGCTACCATGCCCAACTAATTTTTGTATTTTTAGAGAGACGGGGTTTCACCATGTTGGCCAAGCTGATCTCGATCTCCTGACCTCAAATGATCCACCCGCCTCAGCCTCCCAAAGTGCTAGGATTACAGGTTTGAGCCACTGTACATGGCCTTTTTGTATTTTTAGTACAGGTTTTACCATGTTGGCCAGGCTGGTCTTGAACTCTTGGTCTCAAGTGATCTGGCCACCTTGATTGACCTCCCAAAGTGCTGGGATTACAGGCATGAGCCTGAAGCTCATGGCTTATGATGGACTGACATCCAGAATACAGAAAGGACTCAAACATGAGCAGAAGCCTTGCCAAATGGGTTCTGACAGCCAAGAATTAGTGCTCAATCATTATTAACATGTTGGGTAATGTCAGTGGTGGGGAGGGAATCAAACTTTATTAAGAACCAGAAACTTGGTTCTTGGCACAGTTGGACTGTGGCAGAGAGCAAACCCCATGTGAAATTTTAGAGAACAAACCATGTAGGAAGAAGGGAACCCTGGGAGAAGCAGCTAAAAAAGCAGTGAGAGAAATGAAGATGCCCATGTGTCAAGACAGTGGAATGCATGTTCCTGCCCTCACTCTCCCACACACCTGCAGATCTGCCCAACCTGGAGGGCAAGGCTTCCTGGCTTTCCTCCAAGGGCCCAAGGAACTTTCCCCAGGGATGTTGAGCATTGCTGTGCATTTGACAAGTCAAAGACTCTCACCTGAACTGCACTGAGCAGCACTGCACAGAGGAGGAGGGGTAAAAGGGACGTTCCAAAGACCCAAAGGGTGAGCCAGGCTGCACCATCCAGCAGCAAGATGTGCAGCAGGCACAGCAGGAAGAAGACATGGTTGGCTTTCATGAGCCCCATCCGCTCCACTGTGGCCCGCAGCTCCCGGAACTCATCAGTTAGCTCTTTCTGCAGAAGAGGAGGAAGAGCTGTTATTCTTCCCATCTGCAGTCCAGCACTGCTGGAGACAAGGGCCCTCTCAGGCTCAAGGACCTCCCACTGAGGTAGCTGTGGGAAGTCCGCAGTCCTAGGCAAAGACACCACAACAATGAGGATGACAGGAGGAAGTGCTATGGGATAGTGCCTAAGAGTTTAGCTGACTTCCGTCCTTGCTCTGTCATTTACTAACAGTGTGATCCTTGACTGTTGCTTAACCTCTCTGAGACTGTTATCTGTAAACGTGTGAGAGTTATAAGTTTATGCTTGGCGCATAGTAAGTGCTCATATTGATAATGATATCAATGATGGTAGCCACGGTAGTGGCAGCCTTGGGGAAGCCATAGCTTGCAAAGCCTTGCTCCCTTGGGCGGGTGACCTCATGACTATGCAAGAGAAGCAGGGACCTCAGACTCCCCAGAACTACTACTGACTGTGATTACCTGTGATCCCAGCTAGACGCTCCTTCTACCCACTTCCTGTCTCCCTCAACAACCAAGAGTCGCCACATAGCAAAAACAGGCTCTCACATTCTTGGTGGGCTCAAAGCTGGGCTGCTCCGGAGACAGTTCTCCAATCAGGAGACAGTTCATATACTTCTTCACAAGGTCCTTGTTGATGTGGAAGGCCACAAAGGGATCCTGCAAGTTGGGGGAGATGAATGGTGGGGGAGCCAGCCCCCTGGACTCTGGCAGGGTTCGCACCAAAGGCCATCCTCCTGCCCACCTGAAGGCTATACCCAAGGTGAAGCACAGGCCACCTCTCTCAGCCAAGCTGTCTTTTAAGGGTGCTCGTACCCTTCCCAGGTGTCCACAGTTCAAGATCACGCAGCATCTGCTCTAGTTAGAAGGGTGCATCAAGGAATGGGAAGCACTGGCTGAGGGGGACCACCAAGAAACACCTGCCTGGGCTGGCCTTTCCCCAGGGTGTGTGCGCACACAACTTTTGCCCAAGAATTTCAGTATAGGTGAGAAACTGGAGGGACGGGCGGGGCTATGAGACTCCCGTCTCTTCTTGTGGACTTTTAACAAGTCCCTTTCCTTTCTGAGCTAGGGTTTTCCAAAAACCGCGAAGACTTCCCTACGTCCGAACTGGGGCACTTCTGCATTTCTTCCCCGTCCCTCCACCGTTGTTCTGGATAGGGCCCCATATTTCCCAAGCACTCTGGCCACCCCATGGCCTGAGGGAGCTAATTTGGGTTGTGCAAGGTAAGGTCCACGGCGACAAGATTCACGTCCGCAGGTCTGGCAGCCCCAGACCCTATAGTTGATGAGGCGTGTGGGGCGGGGGCCAGGGCGGAGCCGGCGGCCAGTGGCACCACGCATCCGGACCAATCGCCGTCCCCGCCGCGGCATCCCCGGCCCCAAATCACACTGCGGGAAGCCCCAGGGTCTGTGCCTGGTCCGTTTGCGCATGCGCTGGCCCACGCCTGCGCCTTGGGCCGCTTTCTGGGCTCCCGAGTGGTCACTCGGGGTGACCACAGGCCCTGGCCTCGCCCCCTAGGCTGGTCGCGTCAGAGAGTGGGGCGGGCCTTCGCCCCGCAGCATCTAAGCTCTGCTGCGATGTTAAGGGAACCCTGGTGACCCGCGGCACACTCTGGGACGCCAGGGTAATGGATAGAGACAGTGGAGGATGTCATGCTGCAGGGCACGGGATCAGAGAGGGATGCAAGGGGAGGGGACGCCATTCTGGCCGCCAAGGGGGAAACGAGGTGAAGCAAACGCCCCGACTTTGGAGTCCCTAGGGCTGAGTCCCTAGCACTTCAAGCCAGCAGAGGTGCCGGGGCCTCAGCTCTGAGGGCTGTGGTCCAGAAAAAGCAGCAGCAGGCCCGGGGCTGGGGCGCGCGCCGACCCCGCAGTGAGACCAAGGGAGGAAGGGACTTAACCCCGCGAAGGGCCTACCGCCCCGGAGTGTAAACAGCGGTCAGTTCGGCGGAATAGCTGAAGACCTCGCTGGCCTGCGGCTCAGTGGCCTCCCCGAAGATTCGAGGACTGCTCCGGGGGTCCTTGCTAAGTGTATGCCATTCCCAATACATTCTGTGCACCAGCCGCCGCTTGCCCTCCCAGGCCAGTGCTGTCCCTTCCGCGTCCTCCAGCCTTCACCCGACGCAGGGGTCCCCAAGGCAAAGGGATCCCCAAGCTTCCTGTTTCAGCCTCATCCTCGAGAATGGGCTCCTCTCCTGCTCCCTTACCGCCCTTGCTCGCGAGTGGAGCCCGGGACCGAGGTCCAGACGCGGCTGCGCTGGACCCAGTCCCTCCCCCAGCCACTGACCCCTCCTCCCCAGGCGCCCGTCATCCTTGCTCTCCACCTTCCTAGCTTACCCAGCTGGGGGTCCTATCCCCGCCCCGAGACCCGAGGCTCCGGGCTGCAGACGGAATGTGCGGCCGGGCGGCGGGGCCCTTTGTTTGCGTGTGCGTGTTGCTGGCCTCCATCCCCACTCCCCAGACTCCACTTCTCAGGCCTCTCTCCCGCCCTTGCATCCCCGGCCCGCGGGACACCCAACCACTGAGCCACAGGTATGCTCGGGCGCCTACGGGCTTTCCTCCGAATTAGTCGGTGTTCGCCTTAGGGTGCGAACTTTGTCTCGCCTGCACTCAGCCTTCGGCCCCGCCCTCTCCCGTGCCCCAGCCTGGCTGCGCTTACCGTGGCATCCTGCCCGGCGTAGTGGCTGATGACCCGGGAGCCCCCTGGGTGCCGGCGGGTGAACTCGCTGATGTTGTACACCTTACGGTCGATCACGAGCCACCGCTCCTTGCGTCCCGAGCGCTGCGCCACCTCGTCCCAGGTGAAGTAGCGCGGGGTAGGCCCCTGGGCCGGGGTCTCGGCGGCCACCGGGTCAGGGGCCATGGCTGGCTGGGCCACGCCGCGCCGGCCCAGCAGGGGCTGTCAGGCGCGTGTTCGGGACCCGCGGGCTCCGGGAGGGTTTGCTGGCGCGCGCCCAGAGCCCGCCGCCTGCGCGCCGGGTTCTCAGCCCCGCGGCGCAGACCTCCCGGCCTCGCAGCGCGCATTCCCATTGGCCGAGCCTCGTGGCGCGGGCGTGCGAGACTCCGCCCCGCTGTGGGTCTTGGTCTACACACAGCGGCCCCGCCATCGCGCGCCCCCTCGCGGGCTCCCTAAAGACGTCGCCGACGGATTCCTCTTCCTGACGTCAGACGGGCGTCGCGGCATTGGGCTCCCAGCGGGCGCCGCTGGGGGAAATAGCGGTTCCCGTGGAGGCCCTGGTTGCGAGGCGGGGTCGGGCCGGGTCAGGCGGGGCTGCGCGCCATGAGTGGATAGACTGAGGGGCTGGGGCTGCGGGGTGACCGAAGGGTGGTCGCAGCCGAGGCCAAGGCTTTTCTGGGCACGGGGCTTTCCGGGCGGTTGTAGCTGCCGCGGGGACATCGTCTCGACGCTGTGGCTGCCTTCGCTGGGGTCTCCAGACGCTGACCCTCCAGGGATGGAGACTCCCGTCTGCTCCGCCACGTTGTCCCGCCAGTTGTGCCGCCCGAAGTAGCAGCCTAAGAGCCCTGGAGTTGCAGTTACCTTGTGGACATCAGAATCAGGGTTTCTTGGGCTTGGTGGTGGTTGGGGGAGGACTGTTAATGCTTTAATGTGTTCAATACAACATTTAAAATGCCCACAATTTTTATAATCCTGTTTGCCTTTTTTTGTTTTTATTTTTATTATGCTTTGAAAAATTCACTGGGATCCTTGAATAATAATCCTAGCTAGCATCTCCTGACCTCTGGGTGTTCCAGCTGAAAAGCCTGGGTCTTCAAGCTGAGGCATTTTTGTTCTAGCCTGGAGGCGCCTGGGAGTCCTGGGCGCAGTTCTCGAAGCAGAGAGATTTGGCATTCAGATCTCTGAGTTTTGGAAAAAGGAGTGGGAACGCACCCAAAAGTGGCGGTGCCAGTTACGAAGCTGTTGCAGTCCTGAAGAGACCCAGAGTTTAGGTCCAAAGTTTATTTATTCAACAAACACTTTATAAAGCACCTACTGTGTGCCTTAGCGTTTTGCAAACCTTAACTCATTGAATTCTTCTAACAACCCTATCGGGTAGGAACTATTAACCTCATTAGTGAAAAAACTGAGCCAGGGAGAGGTTATTTTGCCACACAGCTTGTAAGTGGAGGGCTGAGATTTGACCCTGGCCTTTGCTCAGAACTCCCAGGCTCTGCTATCCCTCTGATTACACTAGTGTTTGGACACTTTAAAGGGAAAGGAAGCGTAACTGTCCCAAGCACTGCACTAGACTCTTAGTCCCTACGAGTCAGAGGGTGATACAGAACAGACTAGGTGGATACGGCTAGATTTCTGGTAGAAAAGGATCTTAATTCATTCCATCCAAATTCTTCATTTTATAGATAAGAAAACTGAGGTTCGGAATGGGGAAGGGACTTCCCAAGTTTCCATAGGGAAATGTAGATGTTCTGACACCAGGTGACATGCCAGGCTACTGGTCTCTGCTCAAGAAAGATGGTCCACACAGCTGCACCTCTGTACAGCCAATATTCCTTTTTAAAAAACCTTGCTCAGGTCGGGTGCGGTGGCTCACACCTGTAATCCCAGTACTTTAGAAGGCGGAGGTGGCAGATTAAAAGGTCCGGAGTTCAAGACCAGCCTGGCCAACACAGTGAAAACCCTGTCTCTATTAAAAATACAAAAATTAGCCGGGCGTGGTGGCATGCGCCTGTAATCCCAGCTACTCAGGAGGCTGAGGCAGGAGAATCGCTGGAACCCGGGAGTCAGAGGTTGAAGTGAGCTGAGATGGTGCCACTGCACTCCAGCCTGGGTGACAGAGCGAGAGACTGTCTCTAAATAAATAAATAAATAAATAATAATAATAATAAACCTTGCCCAACAGCTTGGCAATATCTAACCAGAGCTACAAAAACAATTTGTATTCTTTGATCAAGCAGTTTCACTCTTGGTAAAGTAGGGGAGACTGAGCAAAGATGCAGAAATCGCTAATTTAATAGCAAAAACTGGAAAGAAACCCAAGCCCCGACAATAAGAAAATCACCAAGCTTACTGGGATCTGTTAACACAATGAAGAATTAAAGAATGATTTTAAATGGCCAGAATGTGAACTATATCAACAGGGATAGAATCCTTCCCTGTGAAATAAGCAAAACCCAAAGTAGTATGGATTCACTGATTACAATTATATAAGAAATTCATGGCTATTAAATAACAGAGGAGAGGTCCTTACATAAACGATTTCTCCTATAGTGACGGTGCAGTGGGGTAAAAGCTCTCATACTGCTGGTAGAAATGTAAGTTGTTAAACTTTTTTGGAAAAAATTGTTTGACGACTTTATATAGAACTTTAAGAATGCTTTAAATACTTAAGAGATGAAAAAAAATTAGAAAAAATAAGTGTTTCCAATAATTCCACGTTTAGGAATGTAACCTGAGGAAATGTTCTTGGAACAGTATAAACAAAATATATTCATTAAAGCAGTATCTATGATTGGAAACACTCTAAATGCCCATCAATGAAATATGCTGCAGACATTAAAAATAATATGATCTTTCCTTTAATACAGAATCAGGAAAAATAAAATAATGTGATATAAGTTTGGCTACAGAGATAACTGTTCTATAAAAAAAAGACTAGGTTGTGTGCAGTGGCTAACACCTGTAATCTCAGCACCTTGGAAAGCAGAGGCAGGTGGACCACCTGAGGGCAGGAGTTCAAGACCGGCCTAGCCAACATGGTGAAACCATGCCTCTACTAAAAATACAAAAATTAGCCAGGTGTGGTGGCGCATGCCTGTAATCCCAGCTACTCAGGTGCTCAGGCACGAGAATCGCTTGAACCCAGGAGTGGGAGGTTATAGTGAGGTGAGATCATGCCTGGGTGACAGAGCAAGACTCTGTCTCAAAAAAAAAAAAAAACGGAGGTCGGGCTCAGTGGTTCACGCCTGTAATCCCAGCACTTTAGGAGGCTGAGGCAGGCAGATCACAAGGTAAGGAGTTTAAGACCAGCCTGACCAACATGGTCAAACCTTGTCTTTACTAAAAAAACAAAAATTAGCCAGGCATGGTGATGCGCACCTGTAATCCCAGCTACTCAGGAGGTTGAGGCAGGAGAATCACTTGAACCCAGGAGGCAGAGGTTGCAGTGAGCCAAGATTGCACCACTGCACTCCAGCCTCGATGACAGAGACTCCATCTCAGACACACACACAAAAAAGTAGAAGGAAACAATAATAGTGATTTTTTTCTAGATGTATGGACCAAGATAATGTATACTTTATTTAGTACTTTATGAATTCTCTGTTTACTTTTACAATCAGGAAAAAATTTTATTAAAACTGAGGCTGGGCACAGGTGCTCACACCTGTAATCCCAGCACTTTGGGAGATGAAGGCAGGAATATAACTTGAGGCCAGGAGTTTGAGAACAACCTGGGCAACATGGTGAGACCCCATCTCAGAAAAACCCAAAAAACCCATATCACTTGTAGGATAATTCCTTGATTAACCCCACCTACCTAGAACCATTCATTAAGTGTTTTATTCAACATTTATGGAGTGTCTTCTCTGTGTCACTTACTTTGGTAGGTGCTGGGAATACAAAGTTCAGTACTCTATGGGTCATGCCTAGTCATGTCTACTGGAGGAGAGAGACAAGTGAATCACTCATTAAAGATCAGTAGGATAGATGCAAATCATATTCATCTTTCTCAGTATTTAAACAGCCCACATCACATGTTTCTTTGCTTTTCATGTGTTCTTAGGTCATTGTCATGTATTTTGCTACCTCCCTAACAAGGTTATAATCCGGGGTAGGGACTGTGGATTCTATTTATGCTACCTGATACATATTCAGAGTACCTTGGTTTGGAGTTCTAGGTGGAATCCCACATAAATTTGCTGAATTGGCCAGATGCTGTGGCTCATGCCTATAATCCCAGCACTTTGGTAGGCTGAGGCCAACAGATCACCCAAGGTCAGGAGTTTGAGACCCACTTGGCCAACATAGTGAAACCCTGTCTCTATTAAAATGCAGAAATTAGCCGAGCGTGGTGGTGGGTGCCTGTAATCCCAGCTACTGGGGAGGCTGAGGCAGGAGAATCACTTGAACCTGGGGGGCAGAGGTTGCAGTGGGCCGAGATTGCATCCACCGCACTCCAGCCTGGACAACAGAGGCAGACTCTGTCTCAACAAAAAAAAAAAAAAAAAAAAAGAAAATTGCTGAATTAACTGATGATTTCAACCTGAAAAAATGCACATGAAAAAGCACACAGGCCACTAGGCAAATGTCCCATTGCCCTCTCATCTCCTTATCCACCTACACAGGTGGTCACACAGACTGCAATAAACCCATATTTAGGCCAACTAGAGGAAGCCTTTGCCTTGTGGGCTCTGTTGATCCTAAGAGAACTTGCCTTATCCTGGATATGAATCACATGCTTAATTTAGGTTGCCACTTATGAATACTAATTGTTCTGGCCAAATTATTACTCAAGGAACAGAACAAAATGAGCTTAAGACCCTAATGCCAGGCCAGGCACAGTGACTCGTGCCTATAATCCCAGTGTTTTGGGAGGCTGATGTGGGAGGATTACTTGAGCCCAGGAGTTGGAGACCAGCCTAGGCAACATAGTAAGACTCCCCCCCCACTGCCCCGCCAGTTTCTCTCTCTAAAGGAAAAAAAAAGACCTTAATGCCAATTGTAATGAAGCCATGTTTGAATAACCTGTCAGTGGCTGCTGGAGTAACCTGAGTTGTGAGTTCAAATTTTGATCCATTTTAACAAAGGATCCTAAACATGATAGTTGGCCAGTAGCACACAGTAGGCATTAATAAAGTTAACTGAACCAGTTTAAGAAAATTCATCTGTAATTATTCTGCAGATTAATGTCTTTTTTTTTTTTTTTTTTTTTGAGATGGCGTTTCACTCTGTCACCAGGCTGGAGTGCAGTGGTACGATCTTGGCTCACTGCAACCTCTGATTCCCAGGTTCAAGCAATTCCTGCCTCAGCCTCCCAAGTAGCTGGGATTACAGGCATGTGCCACCACGCCCAGTTAATTTTTTGTATTTTTAGTAGTGATGGGGTTTCACCATGTTGGTCAGGATGTTCTCGATCTCCTGACCTTGTGATCTGCCTGCCTCGGCCTCCCAAAGTGCTGGAATTACAGGCATGAGCCACTGCGCCCAGCTAATGTTAAGTAATATATTGTTAAAAATAATTTATGACATATAGTGCTTAAACTAAAGGGAGAATCCCAAGGTTACACCTCTATTAGAGACAGAGAGAGAAGTAGAAACAGGACTCTTTCATTTTACTGCATTCTAAGAATGTGGGAGGTTGGGATGGGGTGTAGGCAGGTTCACGAAGGAACTCGTGGGATTTCCTTAATGCAGTCTTCTTATTGTTGTATAGAATACAGATGCCTTAGGAACAGATATATTAAACTCTCTGTTTTATAGATAAGGTGACAGGTCCAAAGAGCTGGAGCCACACATGAAATATAGGAGATTAGGGGCTGGAATTTACCCCAGAACTTATTTATACCTTTTAGTTCCTCTCTACAGGAGTTCCTTAACAGTGGGTTCAAGAAATGTTTCGGTATAAGGTCACCTTGGTTTAAAGAGGAAGAGGCTGATTCAGTTTTGTTGTCCTTGCTTCTCTGGGGTACCTTCTTCCTCCCAGGCCCTTAGACCTGCCTCTATTAAGTGGGAGAAGGGAGGCCTGAGCAGGTAGGTCCCAGGTCTTCAGATTTCCTGGGGAATGGGTCTGGAGTCCTCTAGGCCTTGTTGTAAGCATTTTGCTGGGTCTTCAATGCAACTTTCCAGTACAAAGGATCTCTATTTAAACAAAACGAAAAAGCTAAGCTTAGAATTTTATAATGAGAATATTTACTTCACTATAGTAGGTCATCATATATCTATACACACACCTATGTATATACTCCCAATAGATTTAACTTCATCCCTATTGTTGGACTTTTGTGTAGAAGTTTTGCTTGTATGAATGTTGTGATGGACATTTTTGTATATAGATACTGGTTTCTATTTCTGAACATTTTCTTAGGATAAATTCCACATGTGTAATTTGTGAATCAAATAATAACAACATTTTAAGGCTCTTGTTATTTGTTGCCAAATTGTCAACTTGCAGCCAAATTACTTTGGCAGGTATTCCTCTAGCACTTACTCGGCATGCCTTAGTTTTACTGCACTTGTCACCAGAACTGGAATGGTGTCCTACAGCTCCTTGACCAAGTGCCTCTTCACCAATGCTATGAGCACTAAAGATACAGGAACAAAGCACTATGCTCTGGGATGTGAGGATCTCAAATTCTATCCTTGTGCACTGCAGAGTTGGAGAAGGACACATCAAGTTTCGGTAGAACGTAGCAAGGAAGGGAGGCAATGCGGTAGAACAGAAAGAATAAGGATTGTAGCTGAGAGGCCTGCTAGTACAGCTGCTGCGTAATCTTGGACAATGATTTCCACCTCTGTGGGTTTCGGATTCCTTATCTGTCAAATGAAGAGATTGGCCAGATGCCTTTCAGCACTAGCAATCTGTGCTTTAAAGTTTTACCTAACATATACCTCTTATCAGTGCCAACCTAGAGATAATAACTCAGCTTATTTTATTTTTCAGACGGGGTTTTGCTCTGTCTTGCACTCCGGGCTGGAGTGCAGTGCTGTGATCATGGATCACTGAAGTCTCAACCTCCCAGGTTCAAGCGTTCCTCCCACCTCAGCCTCCCAAGTAGCTGGGACTATAGGCATGCAGCACCATGTCCGGCTAATTTTGTATTTTTTATAGAGATAGGGTCTCACTGTGTTGCCCAGGCTGGTCTCAAACTCCTAGGCTAAAGTGATCCTCCCACCTTGGCCTCCAAAGTGTTGTGATTATAGGTGTGAGCCACCACACCTGGCCTAACCCAGTTTCTTAGATAGGTTCCTCAGCCTGTCATTTAAGGCATCTAAATTTGATGCACTTAAGAAGTTGATGCCATTTTTGTTGTTGAAAATTATTGATCTTTAAAAAATAGTTAATGACTTTCACCACATATTAATAAATCATTATCTAGTGAGCTTGGTTAAAGTAGTTTGATCTAACCAACATTGCTAGCTGTTGGGAAAATTAGAGGAGGAAGGACGTACAGGAGTGCCTACATAAATTGGTTATGAGTAACGTATAAACAAGGAACAACAAACTGTGGAAGGCTGCAGGAGGCCTCTGAGGAGGAAGGCCTCTTCATGCCTCATGTTCTGCTGCAGGGTGACCTCAGCTCTGTTACCATAAACATTGTGCTCAAGGACGTAAAACCCCTTTGTAGCACTATGACGTAGCCAGACTTGTAGGCTCCTCGTAAGGCCCGTGTTCCATCAGCTCTACATAGATAATAAGCTAAAGATAACCACATGTTCTTGTTTTGTGAAACTCCCAAACTGCCACTGTTATCAATCCTTAAATTAATACACCAGTTCCAGCCACTGATTCACTTCCGGCTCACTGATTCTCTCCACCATTACTCCACCCCTACCCTATAGATCAAAGTGATTGTAATCAATAAATAGTGTGGATGATCAGAGCTCAGGGCCTTCACTGTTTCCTCCAGAGTAATAAAATAATGACCCCCTGGTCCCACTTTTTCTCTTAATCTGTCTTTCTCTCATTCCTTTGTTGCCACTGAACTCGGGGTACCCACGGGTGATGTAGGGCTGGCTCCCTACATTCTGGTGCCCATGTGGGGCTCATGGATCCCTACGTTCTGGTGCACCAACGTGTGGGGCTCATGGATTCCCTACAGCTAGCTAAGAAAATACATGTATGGCACTTCCACATACCTTGCATCCTTCGAGCCTCCTTATTAAAATAGATGAGATAGGTTAGAAATCACTATCTCTGTTTTATCATGAGGAAACTGAAGTTCAGAGACTGAGGTCTAACATCATGTGGTAGGTATGGAAAAGGAAGACTGTGGAGGCCTGTGATTGCTTTTGGTTTGTGACTTCCCATGAAAAGGAACAGACCCTGTTCCCTAAAGCCCAGGTCTGCTGCCTGGCTTGTGACCTGCACCGAATAGAGTACCTCAGCCCTCTGATAACAATGGCCCAATGGTTAGCATCTGACACAGAGCCCATTAAAGTGGAATTAATCCTTAGGATCAGGGAATGGGGAAGAATTCTTTCTGCTAGTCTTGCTTACCAAATACAGCTATCTTTTTTTGGTCACATGGAATAGACCCTTCTGCAGTAAGAGAGAATCAGGCCAACAGGGAAAGGAAAGCACAGATAAACAGAAGGTGTTGAATTGCTGCTTCCAGAGGCTCTGGTTCCTGAAACTCTTGAGTTCTGTGAACTGCCTGGCTAGTTGATCCAGTGTGATGACCTGCTTTTTGCCAGCTAAAACTAACTCTCTCTTTCTCTGCTTCTGTGAAAAATTTGCTTCAGCTAACTTACCCCTCCCTTTTAAAAGTAGGGTATAAAAGACCACCTAACTTTTTCTTAGGGGCTGAGAGAATTTTGGGCATTAGCCACCTCTCGGTCGCTGGCATAATAAAGGACTCATAATTTAATCTCGGAGTGTAGCGCATTCCTTGACTCGCTGAGGTACAACATTTTGGAGGCCTCAGCAAGGTTCTTCTTATTTTTTGGTCGCCACTGGGCGTGACTGGGCTGGTTCTGGCCTTCCCGGATGAACGGTGGCCTATAGGGGAGGCACCCCCTGAGACGTTTCAGGGCCCCGTAGCCCACCGCTGTCCAGAGGGGAATGGATTGACCACCGGTGTGCCCACCAAATTTGGTTCCTGAGTCTTCTGTCCCTGGTCCCGGGAAGGTAAGTCAGATCTGAGTCTGTCTCTGGGAGGGAATTGGTCCTGATGAGGGCCTTCCCTCATGACTCTGTCAACACTCCAGGACACTGGAGGACAGAGTCCTGGTTTCTGTTAGCTCTGCCAGCACTCCAGTACGCTGGAAGGCAGAGTCTCAGTTTCTGTTAGTGAGTGTCTCTGGTCTCTCTCTCTCTCGTTCAATTTAGAGCGGCCTCTATCTTGAAATGAGTATAAAAAGTGCAATAAACTCTGTGTAAGTTGTGAGTCCATGTGTCAGTGAATGGGGTAATTCAAGGGCCTGCCCTTGAAATTCCAATTTGTAGCTCCACAGCAAAAGCTACGGAGCTCGAGGGCCCTGACCTGTGTTTCCATGGCTACCTCATAAGGCTAATGGCAGTGAGCTCAGCTCGGTCCTAATCGAGAGTTTATACTGATCTGCTGATGCTAACAGGAGCCCAGCGTCTCCTGGGGCATCTGACTGATCCCAGCACGGGACTCTTTCTGTTTGTCAAAACCATCATGACTGTTTGTATGTCCCAGTGTCTATTGTTCTGTTTGGTGTCTGCTTAAGTCTGTATGTCTCGCCGCCGCTACTGCCCAAGGCGGCTAGGGGAAAACTTCTTTAAGGTACTCAGTACAGACTTCCTATCTGAGGAGGTAAAATCCCTCATTTACTGGTTGGGCTGCCATCCCAGTCCTGCCTTTTCTGTCAAACACAGATCAGCTGTTGTTACGGGGAAAGTTGTGAAAAACATTCACCAGTCTGTGAATTGTGACACTACAAAGATTGTTGGCGTCTTGATTGTCACATCCCATGCCCCAATGACTGGGGGCATCTCTCTTATTTCTCAGAACAGTGGTGGATTCAAAATAGCCATCCTGCAGACCTCCTCGCCCACCTTTTCTGTCACCCCACAACTTTCCCAGTGCCCTTAAACAGGGCACTGTGTAGAGAAACGTACACCTGTAACACTCTAATTCTTCTGGATTCATATTATGCTCTTCTGTGGTTGATCTCTAATCTTTAGGAAAATTTGGGTGGCTCTTTATCCTCCCCATTCCCATCTTCTACCCTGAACGTCTCATTCTGTCCTGTCTCTTTAAGAACACCGGAGCAGCCGCGTGGCTGGCCGGAATTTAAAAGTGCAGTTTTTTCCTGCAGGAGCCGGTGGGGTAGAGCAGGCGAACACTGCCTCCCAGGGCCTTTCGCTCCTTGACTGCTGGGAACACTGCCCAGCCCTGGGAACCGGGAACTGGGACCACCTGAAGCTCAGCTGCGCAGCAAGCTGCAGCCTGGTGGAGAAAACAGCAGGGAGGGGCAAGGTACAGCCCAAGCCTGCAGGGAACCAGGGAGCCCGTCGGCCTGGCACTTGGTTCTGGCTGGCCTCTCCAGCACTCCCCAGTCCCAGGCAGCAGTGTAAAGAGCCTCCCCAGATTGGTAGCCTTCTCCCCATAACTCAAAGTTTAAGGAAACCCGATGTGGCAAAAAGCCATTGGCTATAACCTTATTCCTACTTCTTCTGGTTATAATACTCCTAGCTTGCCGATTCTCCAAGCCCCCAGGCCGTGAATATTTCTGTCCGTGCTGGTTTTAATATTTCTGCTTAAACCTTGTCAGATTGCCTCCAAATTGGGAAACTGTTCCTCTGGCGCCCGACTGCAAAGCCCTTTCCAATATATGTTAAGGAACTTTTATCTGGGCTTCTCAGACAATTACAGAGTACGCCTTAAAAAGGCAAACTCCGGACTCTCTGTAAAATAGAATGGCCAACTTTTGGAACCGGGTGGCCCCCAGCAGGGTCACTGAACCTCACAACAGTTCAAGCTGTGTGGCACGTTGTTACCGGAAAGCCCGGGCATCCTGATCAGTTCCCTTATATCGATCAACGGCTTAGTTTGGTTCAGAACCCTCCCCCGTGGCTCCGATCTTACACTGTTCATGACGCCACCTCTAAGGTTCTTCTGAGTAAAATCCCCTCCCGGCCCCGACCTACTGCTCCGGTGGCCCCTTCTGCCCTCCCTGTGTTGCCTTCCTCTGAGGAAGAGGAAAGCTATCTGCACCTATTACCCCACCTTATAACCCCCGTTCCCCAAGGATCCCCCACAATTTCTTCAACGGCACCTCCTGCGGCCCCCCTGCCACCTCCACCCCTTGAGCCACTGTCTCTGGCAGTTTATCCACTTACTGCCTCCCGGCTACTGCCCGATCACAGGAAGCTACTCCGCTCCTCCCCTTGAGGGAGGCTCCACCCTGTCAGGCAGAGAGCGTTCTGCTGCTCCGTTCTTAGTCTGTGTTCCATTTTCCACCTCTAACCTGTATAATTGGAGGGCTCAAAATCCTCCGTTTTCTGAGAAGCCCCGGGTCCTAACTGCGCTGATGGAGTCTGTGCTCCAGACTCATAGGCCCACCTGGGACGATTGCCAGCAACTCCTTCTTACCCTTTTCACCTCTGAAGAGAGGGACCGAATTAGAAGGGAAGCCAGAAAACATTTCCTTAGCTCAGAAGGGAATCCTAAGGAGGAAGCCCAAGACCTCCTTGAGGACGCTTTTCCTTCTACCTGACCTGAGTGGGACCCTAAAACCTCGTGGGGAAGGAGGGCTTCGGAAGATTTCCACCGGTATCTCCTTGCCGGTATTAACCGATCCATCCGGAAACCTACAAACTTGTCTAAGACCACTGAGGTTGTTCAGGGGCCGATGAGTCACCTGGAGCATTCCTAGCCTCCGGGAGGCCTATGGAATTTACACCCCATTTGAACTGGCGGCTCCTGAAAATAGCCCTGCTATAAATTTAGCATTCATGACCCAGGCAGCTTTTGACATTCGGAGAAAGTTACAAAAATTGGAAGGTTCTGCTGGAATGAACATTACTTGCCTTTTAGAAGTAGCCCAGAGGGTTTTTGACAATAGAGAAGCTGAAAAACAAAATCAGGCAGCTCAAGCCGCTGACAGGGCAGCCGACAGGGCCGGGAAAAGACAGACAAAAATTACAGTGGCTGCCCTCCAGGGAACCAAAAAGGAAGAGCTCCCATCCCAGAGCACCAGCCGGAGGACCCGGGACCCCCACCAGAAAGCAAAAAGGTGAGCAGGCTCCCCTACAAAGGAACCAGTGTGCTTACTGTAGACAGACTGAACACTGGGAAAATGAGTGCCCTTTAAAGCCAGAGAAAAAACAGAACAAAAAAGGGTCCTCACCCTCCCCACAGCAGAGGAATCTGATGATTGATGGGACCGGGGCGCCTTTTCACTTGGCCCCCGGGAGCCCATAGTTACCGCTACTGTGGGGGGCCAGCCTGTATGCTTTTTAATCCACACGGGGGCTGAACATTCTGTACTACAGACATCCCTGGGCAGTGTTTCTAACAAGAGAATGGCTGTACAGGAGCTACTGGAGCTATTCAGGAATATCCCGTCACCCACTGACGTGAAGTAAGCTTAGGTCAAAAGAGAGTAATCAATTCATTTCTGGTAGTTCCAGAGTGCCCCTGCCTCTTCTTGGGTGTGACCCGCTCCACAAGCTGCAGGCATCCATCTCCTTGGCTCAGCGAACTCATCTCAAGTTAGGAGACGCAGAGGCCCCTCCTGCTTAGCTCCTGCTGACCATTCCTGTGTCAGAGGAATATCTTGTAGTCTCGTCTTTACTCCTGAAAGAAACCAAATTAGCCCTCTCCTACCAGATCTGCAAGCTCTTTTTCCCTGAGTTTGGGCAGAATCAAACCCCCCAGGATGGGCAAAACACCATGCACCAGTGGTTGCAGAACTTCTGGCTGATGCCCTGCCTGTTCGGGTCAAACCATACCCTATGAGTCAGCAGGCTAGAGCGGGAATCAGCCCCCACATTCAACGGCTATTACGAGCCGATATACTTACACCTTGCCGGTCAGCTTGGAACACTCCATTTCTGCCAGTTCAGAAACCTGGAACAAATGATTACCGCCTGTACAGGACTTGAAGGAAGTTAACAAATGAACAGTCACAGTCTATCCACCTGTCCCTAACCCCTAGACACTGCTCAGCTGGCTCCGACCAGAACATACCGTGTACACTGTCTGGGACTTAAAAGATGCTTTCTTTGCCATTCCTTGGCTCCAAGGAGCCCACCCATTTTTGCTTTTGAATGGACAGACCCTGGTTCGGGAGACAAAACCCAATTAACTTGGACTCGGTTGCCCCAGGGTTTTAAAAATTCTCCAACTATTTTTGGGGAAGCCCTTCAGCAGGACCCTGTGGCATTCCCAGCTGTCCCAACTGTACCCTACTGCAATACGTGGATGGTTTATTATTGGCTACTGAGACTGCCAAAGGTGTCTGCAACATACTAAGGACCTGCTTTATCTCCTTCAGGAGCTTGGGTATCGAGTCTCAGCCTTTTTGGCTTTGTCTTTCCAGGGCCTCCTACTTGGGATATGAACTAAACCAGGAAAAAGAGCACTCACCAATGCTCAAAAGGAGGCCATCTTAAAAGTGGACAGTATTCCTGCTTGAATTCATCAATCCCGCATCAAGAAGGCCAACAGGGCACAGCAAGAAACATGGGTCCCCAAGCCCGGTCAGGCCCCTTAAAACTGCGCCTGAGTCGGGTGCAGCCATCAGATTAGTGCTTTTTGTCTATTTTCTTGTCTGTTCCCAGGCGTTCAGCCCTCTGCCCCCTCCTACTTTCTCCTTACTTCTTTTGCAACAGGCCGAGTACTTGCGAACACCACCGGGAAAGAAAGTACCTCCAATGAAGTTTCTTTTTCAATTGATTTATGTGTTTTGTTCCCAAAGCCCAGCCATTCCCTCGAGAACCAGGGAAGTTTGCCCCTGTGGGCAGGAGTGGGACTCGACCTTGCTGAAGGGTTGGGACACACCAGAAGTGAAAGTGGATGCGGCAGCTCGAGGGCTGCAGAACAGGGACTCCAACGAGTAAATGTCTACCTCTGTCCTGGAGACCACCCGGACGCTGCCTGCTGGGACAGTTATGAGTTTTTCTGCCCTTGTTTGGTCATGTGGAACCCTTGGCTAACACTTTAATAACTGGATTAGCAGGACCTCTTTTCCTCCCCTTGTTGGGGTTAACATTTGGGTCCTGTCTATTAAATTGGTTTATTAATTTTGTAAAACTGTGCGTAGCTTCTGTCAAACTTATCTTAGAACCCAATATAACCCCCTCGCTATGACTGAGGAATTAATGATTTGAATCCCCAAAAACACAAGTGGGGATGTGATAACCTGCTTTGCCAGCTAAAACTAACTCTCTCTTTCCCTGCTTTTGTGAAAAATTTGCTTCAGCTAGGTTCCCCCTCCCTTTTAAAACTAGGTATAAAAGACCACCTGACTTTTTCTTAGGGGCCGAGAGAATTTTGGGTGTTAGCCTCCTCTCGATCGCCGGCATGATAAAGGACTCATAATTTAATCTCAGAGTGTGGCACATTCCTTGACTCACTCGGGTACAACACCAGTACATTTCTTGTTTTCCTTGCGATGGTAAAAATTTCTTTTCTATTGTTTGTAGCCAAGAAATGAACCCAGTGCCGTACGAATGGTGGCTCACTCTTGTAATCCTAGCCCTTTGGGAAGCTGAGGCAGGGGGATCACTTGATCACTTGAGGCTAGGAGTTTCAGCCCACCCTGGGCAACATAGCAAGACCCCTTCTCTACAAAAAATTTAGAAAAGAAATGAACCCAGAAGCTCTGGCTGTCAGGCCAAGGTCCTTTCTTCTAATGTAACAGCAGCGAATAGCTGAGTGCTCACCATGTGTCAGGCAGTGTGTGAAATGCTTTACATGTATCCCTTATTTACTGTGCCAAAACTGAAGTTCCAATCCAGAGTGGTTAAATATAGAACCCTGGAGAAGAGAAACCCCTTATCCAGGTACTTTGGCATCTAAACTATCTTTTTTTAAGAACTGAGGAGATTAGAGTATTTGTAAAACATGGCCAAGTGATTCTGCCCTGGTAGAGATGGATGCGGGGTTCTGGAGAGAGAGCTCCAGATTGCAGCACTCCCTTCTACCCTGGAGGAGCTCCTCCTCCCGCTGCCTTCTTCCGCTAAATGTTTCTGCATTCTTACCAGTCATTCTGACTTAATAACATGCATTGAGTTTTTGAGAGCCCAATGTAAGTGTAAGATATTATCACTGCTAAGCCACTGTCGATTGTAAAAGTCTAACTATTCATATCCTTACATTTAATTACTCTCAAGCTTCATGGTGAGAACACTAGGAGCATTTCCCATTAAGTGTACATATTTAGTGCAGACTACTCTTGGGAGCTTCTGATTCATATAGCCAGTGGCTTCCGGCCGTTTCTACTGGGATGTCTTACCCCCATTTCGAAATTAACATGTCTGAGCCCAGACTTTCCACCTCCCACTTACCTTCCAAACCTGCTCCCCTTTTATGCGTTTCCCATTGTTACCAATGCTCCATTCACTCCACTCCATAGGATGAGCTGAAGACTGGGAGTCATTGTTGAAACTTCGCTCTAGTTGATTCATGACCAGTCCTGCACTATCCTCAACCTCCAGTGCCTCCACTGTCACCCACATGGTTGTCTTTTGCTTTGACTCCCGCAAGCCTTCCTGCTCTTTCGTATTATACATTTGACCCCTGTCATCCATTCTCCTCGAGCAGCTAGAGTAATCTCTGAAATTACTATCATGTCAGTTTCCTGCTTAAAGTCTGTCATTGTCTTCCCATTGCACCGGAAATAAAATCCATACTCCTGTGGCCCTTGCCTGCCTCTCCAGTCTCATCTGGTGGCCCTCTTTCCCTGTTGGAAATAGATGCTCGGTGCTGCAAAGAAAAATTAGCAAATTAGCACTGAGACAAAGGATCTTTTAGCAACACAATTTTTACTTCCTGGACTGCAGGAAGGGTACCCTCGCTAGCCATCATGCCACAAGAATACAGTGAATAAAGGAAAACACACACATTTGTCCCTTACACACTTGGGGGTCATCCTTACTCCTGTGTCTGATCTCTGTTGGCTGGAGCTGGACCTCACAATCTAAACTAAAACCTGATTGGCTGACAACTTAAACCTTTTCTAAACAGGTAAAAGCAATGGAGAGCTGGGACATGCTTGTGAGCACATCCAGCACAGATATCTTAGTTAAAGTACAAGGATATAGAATGTACTATGTGTCTGTAAGCATGGCATGTCTAACAGCTACATAGAATAGGGCTTAACAAAGTTATTAGCACACTTATTCTTTAACAAGAAAGGACACTTTAAAAAGGAACTTTTCTATTCTCCACATTCCCTCACCAAGGACACTGCAGCCACATGTCCTTTTTGTTCCTGAAACATGCCACACTCATTCCTGAATGAAAGCTCTTGTGTATCGCTGTTCTTTCTGCCTAAAACATCATCTGCCCTTCACAGGATTTACTCCTCAGACATCTGTTCCCAGCTTAAATTTTGTTTCATCAAATGCTCCTTCCATGATGACTACTTTTTTTTTTTTTTTTTTTTGAGTCAGAGTCTTACTCTGTCATCTAGGTTGGAGTGCGGTGGCATGATCTTGGCTCACTGTAATCTCTGCCTCCTGAGTTCAAGAGATTCTCCTGCCTCAGCCTCCCAAGTAGCTGGGATTATAGGCCCATGCCACCAAACCTGGCTAATTTTTGTATTTTTAGTAAAGATGGGAGTCTCACCATGTCAGCCAAGCTGGTCTTGAATTCCTGACCTTGAATGATCCACCCACCTTGGCCCAAAATCCCAAAGTGCTGCGATTACAGGCATGAGCCACTACACCTGACAAATTTTTTTTTTTTTTTTTTTAAGAGATGATGTCTATGTTGCCTAAGCTGGTCTCAAACTCCTGGACTCCAGCAGTCCTCTTGCTTTGGCCTCCTGAAATGCTGGGATTACAGGTGTGCACTGTTGCGCCTGGCAGACTGCCATTCTTTCTAAGGAAGGTGGTCCCCCGTATTCTCTATGGCTATTTACCCTTGATTTTAACATCTTTGTTTTCTTTTTTCTTTGTTTTCATTGTGTGGATGTTTATTCTCTGTCTCTCTAACTGGACTATAAGCTTCATTGTCTTGTTCACCGTAGTATTCCTCGTATGTACTCAATATAATGAGTTGAATGAGGAAAGAAAATCAATAAGACAGAAATAAATGAAAATGAGTGACACCAACATGAGGTCCTAAGAAAAAACACGTATAAGGAGTCAGTCAACATAGAAGGACACATCTCAAACTCTGTCCCATGATTTTAAAAAAGAGGGATTTTCACCTAGCAGATTGGCAAAATTTAGAGGCTTGGTCATATCTCTTAGATTTGGCAAGAGTGTGGAAAAACAAGTTGTGGGAGGGTAAATTAGCACAATATATTTAGCAAGGATTTGGCAATCATTGTCTCAATTTACTAGTTTCAGTATACTTATGTTACAATGAGGCCAGGCACAGTTGCTCACGCCTGTAATCCCAGCACTTTGGGAGGCCGAGGCGGGCGGATCATGAGGTCAAGACATCGAGACCACCCTAGCCAACATGGTTAAACCCTGTTTCTACTAAAAATACAAAAATTAGCCGGGAGTGGTGGCACAGACCTGTGGTCCCAGCTACTCAGGAGGCTGAGGTGGAAGAATTGCTTGAATCCAGGAGGCGGAGGTTGTAGTGAGCTGAGATTGCACCACTGCACTCCAGCCTGGTGACAGAGCAAGACCCCATCTCAAAAAAAAAAAAAAAAAAAATGAATTGGTCTAGAATTTTGTAATTAGATGATCTCTAAAATGTTTTCCAATTCTCTAATTTAATTAATCATAGATTCAAACTCAACTGGTTAATTTAGTCAAATCAATTGCTTTGGGAGTGGTGTAGTCAAAACAACCAGTTGGTTGACTAAATATACCCTGGGTTTTGCTGGGGTGTATACATGCACCCACAGTTGCCTCTCTTCTGGCACTGGCTGCTGCTGGGTTATTAGCACACCGATTAGCTAAATAAGAGATAACCACATTTTATTATCAGACAATATTTTAATTCACTTCTTTCGCTGTTGCCTTTCCAAAGCATTTGTTCATTAGCTAAAGAATGAGGCATATATTTACACTTGATGAGTTTTAAAGGAATTAACATAAGTGTTATGTAGCTAAATTTTAAAAACAACCAAAGAAATGTTTTCTCTCCTCCACTTTTGCACCTCGCTTATGTACAGTTTCTGAGGTCAGTGGTTGCTGGGTGGGAATACGAGAGCAGTAAGTTGAGCTCTGGAAAAGATGAAGGGGGATTGATGGTCTTTGAGCTGATCGGACTTGCAATTCTTCACTTTGTAATGAAACACATATTCTCCCAGTCTTTTCTTTATAAATACAAATATAAATATATATATATGTATTTTTTTTTTGAGACAAGGTCTCCCTCTGTCTCCCAGGTAGGAGTGCAAAGGTGCGATCTTGGCTCATTGCAGCCTCAATCTCCCAGGCTCAAGCAATCCTCTTACCTCAGCCTCCCAAGTAGTTGAGACCACAGGTTTATGCCACCACACCCAGCTAATATTGGTATTTTTAGTAGTGATGCAGTTTCACCATGTTGACCAGGCTGGTCTCAAACTCCTGGCCTCAAGTGATCTGCCCACTTGGGCCTCCCAAAGTGCTGGGATTACAGACATGAACCACCATCCCTGGCTGGAAATATGTTTATTATATATTTTTTTCTGCTGTTCAGCTGCCAAGGAAATGACTGTGGAGTTTTCAGAAGATAATTAAAGTACAGTGTATCTATTTAGGAAAGTTAGTGAATAATTTACTTTGTCTGTTAACATAAAATAATGGATTAAAAATTGCAATAGAGCTTAACAACAATTACCAGTGAGATATGTATATTAAAATATATTGGGGCTGAAAAAAAGAGAGCATTTGGCAATGTCTATCAAATTATAGAAGGCATATATCCATTGATCCAGGAATTCCAGAGATACACACAAGAATGCAAATAAATATGTTCCAGAATGTTCACTGTTACATTGTTTGTAATAGTGTAAGAATATTAAATAATGATAGCTTATCTTCTAAGGTTTTGGACTATAAAAAAAGAATAAAAGAAATAATAGCTGACATTTTTGAATACTCACCATATTCTAGGAACTATTCTGAGCATTGCATATATAGTATCTCATGTACTTCACAGACACTCAAGAAATTTAGCATTCACAATGTCAAGCACCAACTGTAAAGTTGCTAGATGTAAAAAAAAAAATCAGAAAAATGTGACCCATAATCAGATTATTAAACAAAAACAAATTGGCATATAGATGGCAGAGATGTTAGAGAAGACAAGAGCTTTTCAGCAGCTATTAAAATATATTTAAAGATTTCAAGTAAAATATTAACACTGGGTGAACAGATGGAAATGCTTACTAAAGAAAAACAATAAAAAAGAATCAAATAGAAATTCTAGAACTGAAAAATACAGCATCTGAAATTAAACTCACTGGGTGGGATTAATAGCAGATTGGAAACCACAGAAGGAAAGATCAGTGAACCTGAAAGTAGGAACACAGGAAATTTTCCTGAGTGACACTCACAGAGGGGAAAAAAAATGACTGAAAAAAAGAACGGTAATCATTGGATAACATCAAGTATTCTAACATGTATATAATTACAGTCTCAGAATGAGAGGAGAGAAAGATTGGGGAAGAAAAAAATTTTTAAAGAAATAATGCAAAAAGTTTTTCAAATTTCATGAAACATACCAATTCACAGAGCCTACAAGGTCAGTGAACTCCCAAGCAGGAAAAATACAAAGAAAATCACTCACAGGCACATCATAGTCAAGTTCCTGAAAATAAAAAAGAGGAAGTCTTAAAAGTCACTGGAGAAGAAAAGTCACAGGTACATGAACCAGTTTGATCTAATTGGCATTTATCAAACACGATATCCAACAGCTACTGAATGCACATTCTTTTCAAGAGAACATCAAACATTCATCTAGATAGACTATATACCAGGCCATAAAATAAATATGTATTACTAAATATCAAAAGATTGAGATTATACCAAAAGATTGATTATTTTGTCTGACACAACAGTGTTAAATCAGAAATCAAGCACAAGCAAATGTTAAGAAAGTTTCCAGGCTGGGCACAGTGGCTCACGCCTGTAATCCCAGCACTTTGGGAGGCCGAGGTGGGCAGAGCATGAGGTCAAGAGATCGAGACCATCCTGGCCAACATGGTGAAACCCCATCTCTACTAAAATTACAAAAATTAGCTGGGCGTGGTGGTGCACAACTTTGGTCCCAACTACTGGGGAGGCTGAGGCAGGAAAATTGCTTGAACCCAGGAGGTGGAGGTTGCAGTGAGCCAAGATCATGCCCCTGCACTCCAGCCTGGTGACAGAGCAAGACTCCATCTCAAAAAAAAAAAAAAAAAAAAGAAAAGAAAATTTCCAAATACTTGGAAATTAACATATTGTCAGATAACCCATGGGTCAAAGAAATAACAAGGGATTCGATTTTTTTTTTATCTGAATGGTAATGAAAATGCAACATATCAAAATGTGTGGGATACAGGTAAAGTAATGCTTAAGGGACATGTATAGCTTTACATGACTACTTTAGCAAAGTTTCCAGCCATGTAATTCCAGCAGTTTGGGAGGTCGAGGTGGGCAGATCACCTGAGGTCAGGAGTTTGAGACCAGCCTGGTCAACATAGTGAAACCGTGTCTCTACTAAAAATACAAAAATTAGCCTGGTGTGGTGGTGCATGCCTGTAATCCCAGCTACTCAGGAGGCTGAGGCAGGAGAATCACTTGAACCTGGGAAGCTCATTCAGTTCTTAACTTCAATAAATATCCTTGTCTCAGAGAGGCCTTTCTTGCCTTCCTGCAGTGTTAGATTAGATTAGAGATCGGCAAAAAGAAGATTGCCAGACATACACAAACACAGAGACACACACTCTTACTCTAAGTTCCGACTTTACGTAGCCAATGATACTGGACTTGCAGGAAGAGATACGACTATGAGCAAGGCTGCACATCTGTCTCAACTTTTCCCTTGCCTCCTTATCCCTTTGCGCAAGAAACCTCCTGACAGAACTGACGAATGCTTGCCACATTATTGCTTTATAAAACTCGGGTTTACGTCACCAAGTGGGAAGGCTACACTAACAATCTGTATGCTTCCATTTAAAGGCAACGTTTATAAATACTGGGCTCTGCTAATCCTTAACTGAACTCAGCACTGACAAGACTCTATCTTCATCTAGGAGATGAATCACGTCTTTGCTTCCAGCTCTTCAATATTCCCCATAACCTGTCTTCCCATGGTGCCCCATCTCTCCCTGCCCTCTGTCAGTTTCTATTACCTTATTCTTGTTTCCTGCCAGCACACTTATGACCCGCTGAAAGTATCATTGGCTATCTGTCTCCCCCACTAAAACACAAGTCCTGTGGGAGCAAGCACTTGCACACAGCTGTACTTCCATTTCTTAGAACAGTGCTTGGCATAGGGTAGATATTTCACAAGCATTTGTTGAATAAATTAGTAGATTACCTTCTACCTCCAGTCTGCCCACCCTCTACTTTCCTCTCCATCTGTAGCCAGTCAATCTCCTGGCTTCTCCTTGACCTGAAGATAAAGTCCAGCTCCTCAGTGTAGCCTGTCAGGCCCTTGCAGCCTGTGCCTGCCTGACTGCCCCTCCAGCCTTGTCTCTCACTCATCCTCGTGCCTGAAACTCTCCCTTCCACTTCCCCATGCCCTGGCCATTTCTGTATTCCAGACCTACTGAACTTCTTTCAGATGCTCAAAAGTGGAGTTAGAGACTCCAGAAGCTCTCTGTGACTTCTGTGCCTTCAACAACTTCTCCTCATTTTGAGGAACACTTCTGCTATCCCCACTTCTCCATCTCCTTCCATATTACTCTACAACCTGTATCTCTCCTTAACACTTGGCCCTTCTTAGCACTTAACCCCCTGTCTTGTGTTATATTTTGGTTGCTTCCTCTCCAGACTGGGAGCTCCATGAGACCAGGGGCTATTCCATTTAAGTATACATATATCAACACACACACATTCATGAATCCTGAAACACACAGAGAGCAGTAGTAAAGGTGGTTGTTTCTGGGTGTGCAAGATAAGCAGTTTTTTTTTTTTTTTTTTTTTGAGACAGTTTCACTCTTGTTGCCCAGGCTGGAGTGCAATGGCATGATCTTGGCTCACTGCAACCTCCTCCTCCTAGGTTCAAGCTATTCTCCTGCATCTGCCTACTGAGAAGCTGGAATTACAGTTATGTGCCACCACACTCAGCAAATTTTTGTATTTTTAGTAGAGATGGGATTTCACCATGTTGGCCAGGCTGGTCTCAAACTCCTGACCTGAGGTGATCCACCTGCCTCGACCTCCCAAAGTGCTGGAATTACAGACATGAGCCACCATCCCCTGCCAATAAGCACATTTTTTAATACTTTCATTTATCCACATTTTCTGATTTTCAAAATGAACATCTTTTGTTTTTCTAATGCAAAATATTGACTATATATTTACTATAAAGTAACAGTAATCAAGACAGTGTGGTGTTGGTGAGACATCCAAATAGATCAATATAGAGGCCTGAAATAGACCCAAAGGCGACTGATCTTTGACAAAGGAGCAAAGGCAATACAAGGGAGAAAAGATTGGTTTTTCTTCCAACAGGTGGTGCTGGAACCACTGGACAGTCATATGAAAAAATGAATCTATACCTTAAGCCCTGCAGAAAAATTAACTCAGAATGGATCACAGGGAAAATGTAAAACAGAAAACTATAACTCCTACAAGAAAACGTAGGAGAAAGTCTGGATGACCTTGGGTTTGGCAATGACTTTTAGCTACAACATGAAAGGCATGACCCACAAAAAAAAATATTTGATTGGCTGGACTTCATTAAAATGACAAATTTCTGCACTGTGAAAGACACTGTCAAGAGAATGAGCGCCAAGCTGCAGACAGGGAGAATATATTTGCGATTATCTGATTGAAGACTTTATCTAAAACATACAGAGAACTCTTAAAACTCAGCGATAAGACAATTTAACAACCCAGTCAAAAAATGGGCAGGCTGGGCATTCTGGCTTATACTTATGATCTCAGTACTTTGGGAGACTGAGGCAGATGGATCACCTGAGGTCAGGAGTTCAAGACCAGCCTGGCCAACATGGTGAAACCTCCTCTCTACAAAAAATACAAAAATTAGCCAGACATGATGGCACATGCCTGTAATTCCAGGTACTCGGGAGGTTGAGGCACAAGAATCACTTGGACCCAGGAGGCAGAGGTTGCAGTGAGCAGAGATTGCGACACTGCACTCCAGCCTGGGTGACAAAGTGAGAATCTGCATCAAAAAACAGACAACAACAAAATGGGCAGAAGACTTGAACAGACACCTACTCAAAGGAAACACACAGATGGCAGGTAAGCATATGAAAAAATGCTTGACCTTGTTGTACCCAAGCAAGTCAAGGAATGTGCCACACTCTGAGTTTGAGTTATGAGTCCTTTGTCATGCCGGAGACTGAGAGGTGGCTAATGCCCAAAATTCTCTCGGCCCCTAAGAAAAAGTCAGGTGGTCTTTTATACCCTAGTTTTAAAAGGGAGGGGGAACCTAGCTGAAGCAAATTTTTCACAAAAGCAGAGTAAACGAAAAGTTAAAAGATAAACTAGTACATGAGAAATAAAACGGTGCCAGGTGCGAGGGGTGAAGCTGTCATAAAAGACACACAACTTACAGATAATGGGGGCTCTGGGCGCTCGACGGCACCTGCATTCCCAGGCTCTGCTGGTACCACTTAACTCGGCTCTTATCAACACATGCATTCCTGGAGGTGCCCAGCGTCAGCCTGCCCCAGCCACATACTCTAGTTACATACTTAAAGGTGGGAAAATAAAAGAAGCTAAGATGGAGTCTGTCTGGCTCAGGAAGCTGACATAAAGCCTGAACAGCTTTTAGTCTGAGAAAGAGAGTTACTTTTAGCTGGCAGAAAGCAGGTTATCACATTCCCCACTTGTGTTTTTGGGGATTTAAATTATTGATTCGTTAGTTATAGTGAGGGGGTTATATTGGGTGCTAAGATACGTAAGTTTGACAGAAGCTATGCGCCGTTTTACAAAATTAATAAACTAATTTAATAGGGCCCAAAAGTTAACCCCATTAAGAGGAGGAGAAGAGGTCCTGCTAATTCAGCTATTAAAGTAGTTAGCCAAGGGTTTCAGTTAAACATGCTCTGGTACCATGGGGTGTTATTTTCTTGTTCCCATTGGCGTTTATTTAAATTTTTTGAACTTTTTGAAGAGTATCCTTTATGACTCCAGACTGGTTAGCATAAAAACAACAGCTTTCCCCTAACGCTGCACATAAACCCCCTTGGGAGAGAAACACCAGGTCCAGCCCACGGCGGTTTTGAAGAACAACTTTAAGGAGTCTGCCTGGGCGTGCCGTGTATTCACGGCTGGTGGGAGATTCCTTAAATCAGCATCTGCTTGTTGGGTTAGGGACCCTAGTCCAGCTTCTCCTCGGACTAACGCTGCTGTGCCGATTGCTGCCGACCCAGCCACACTGAGGCCAGCCAAAAGGGGCACCAGGAGTGGGGCCCCCCGGAGGACCCTGCGGTGCAGTTCAGGAGGGGCAATGAGAAGCTGTCCCTCTGGTCCACTGTACGCATAAAGCTGAGGAAGCGCACGAACTGGCACGCACAGGAGAGGTCCAGGTTCAGTCCCGTGAATGCAGCGGGTGAGGCCTGAGGTGCAAGCCAGCCAAGTGTTATTCGGGTCCTAGTAGGAGACCGAAGTAGTTAGGGAAGTAAGCAGAGACCGACTACGGGTGGCCTGGAAAGGGGAAGCAGATAGGTTATACCCCTTCCTGACTGGGCAGGAGGCATTACTGAAGCATTCCCTAATGTAAGGGAGTGAGGATGAACACAGCACGAAAGAGGGCCAGTGTTTAGCTTGACCTCAGCTCCCAATCCAACACAGTATGGAGGTTTGGCCTTCAGGCATAACCGACAGTCTTGGGCCAGTTTAGGCTGAGTGATATTGAGGAGGTGATGCACTCCCCCTAAGATGGACATTAAGCTGGGTTGGAGGTGTTGGAGTTGCAGCCAGAGTTGGGGAGCCTGGACTGGCAATAGGACAATTGGGACAATGGGGCTGACCTTATCTGGGTGCAGGCAGAACATAGGGTCTCCTAAATTAGTTAAGGGGCCAGTGGGTTTAGGGGGGCTCCAGGGGATCAGGATCCTCTTCTGAATGGTAAATGTAGTTCCAAGATCAAACCCTTCTATGTAGAGTCGCAGTCCCCATGTCATACCGTAGTACCACTGAGTTGAGTTAGGGTTAGGGACAGTTATAGTCATGGGATTACAGCCTTCCATAGTTCATGGTTTAGGATGAGTGGTCTGGGCTATGGAAAGGGTTGGGGACCGAGTTGGCCCCCCCAGGTAAGTAGCCAAGGTTACACATGACCAAAAGGGCAGAAAAACTCGTAACTATCCCAGCAGGCAGCGTCCAGGTGGTGTCCAGGACAGAGGTAGACATTTACTCGTTGGAGTCCCTGTTCTGCAGCCCTCGAGCTGCCGCATCCACTTTCACTTCTGGTGTGTCCCAACCCTTCAGCAAGGTCGAGTCCCACTCCTGCCCACAGGGGCAAACTTCCCTGGTTCTCGAGGGAATGGCTGGGCTTTGGGAACAAAACACATAAATCAATTGAAAAAGAAACTTCATTGGAGGTACTTTCTTTCCCGGTGGTGTTCGCAAGTACTCGGCCTGTTGCAAAAGAAGTAAGGAGAAAGTAGGAGGGGGCAGAGGGCTGAACGCCTGGGAACAGACAAGAAAATAGACAAAAAGCACTAATCTGATGGCTGCACCCGACTCAGGCGCAGTTTTAAGGGGCCTGACCGGGCTTGGGGACCCATGTTTCTTGCTGTGTCCTGTTGGTCTTCTTGATGTGGGAGTGATGAATTCAAGCAGGAATACTGTCCACCTTTAGGGCCATGGGTGTAGTAAGGATGACAGTGTGAGGTCCTTTCCAAGCAGGAACAAGACCTTCCTTCTGGAAGTTTTTGACATATACCAGGTTACCTGGACGGAAAGGGTGGCAGGACTTTGTCAGACCAGGAGCTGGATTAGGGTGTGTTTCCTGGACGAGCGGCTGGATGATATCTTGAACCTGTTGGAGAGACTGCAAGTTCTATAACAAGTTAGCCTGGGATGTTTCTGCTAACTGGGTATCCCTCAACATAGGCAAAACAGGTGGGGCCCTCCCATACATGATTTCAAAAGGAGAGAATCCTGCCTTGTAGGGGGTGCACCTGACCCTAAGAAGGGCTAAAGTAAGGAGCCTTATCCAATTTTCACTGGTCTCCAGGATTAATTTGGTAAGAGTACTTTTTAAGGTATGATTCATGCCTTATGTTCTATGTGTCCAGAGCTCTGGGGTTGGTAGGTACAGTGGAGTTTCCACTGAATATTTAATGCCTTGCTGATGACTGACTGAGCTATGGACGAGGTGAAGGCTGGCCCATTATTAGACCCTATAGCAACAGGCAATCCACAGCAAGGGATAATTTCATTGAGTAAGAACATTACTACCATAGTGGCAGTTTCGTTCTTAGCGGCAAAAGCCTCAGTCCATCCGGAAATGGTGTCTACCAACACCAGGAGGTACTTATGCCCTGCCCAGTGTGGCTTCACTTCAGTAAACTCAGCTTCCCACCTCTCTCCTGGGCTATGTCCTCAGAGATGATGGCCCAATCCAGGCTTCAGGCCTTGCCTGACATTCACCTACGCACAAGCCATGCATCCGGAGGCCACTTGGCTAGTTAACTCCTGGAGGTGTGGGATTTTAAATGCCTTCTCAAAAGTTGGCCAACTTTGTTTCTCCCAAGTGGGTGGAAGAGTGGAGGCGGCTGATTAAGGCCTCTCCAAGGGCCCGGGGCAGGAAGATTCTGGAGTCTGGAAGGATCCACCATCCATCCTGATTTTTACTGGCTTGCAGATCCGATGCCTGCTTTTCCTCTTCAGAAGAGTACGCTGGGTGGTTGGGTAAATCAGGCTGTGGGAAAGAGATGGCTGGAAGCAGAGTTAGTGGAGTAACCGGGAGAGCAGCAGCCTCATGGGCGGCACAGTCTGCCCTTTGGTTGCCCTTAGCAACAGCAGTATTGCCCTTCTGATAGCCTTTGCAATGAATTACAGCCACCTGTAGGGGGAGCAGCACAACCTCCAGCAGGGCTAAAATTTCTTTCTTGTTTTTAACAGTTTTTCCCGATGAGGTGAGTAGCCCTTGCTCTGGATAGATGGCCCCATGGACATGTACAGTAACAAAAGCATATTTGCTATTAATGCAGATGTTAACACGTTTGTCCTTACCCCACTGGAGGGCTTAAGTAAGGTCAATTAACTCAGCCTTCTGTGCAGAGGTACCAGCTGGCAGTGCCTGGGCCCACAGTACGTCGGTCTCCATGGTAATGGCCGCACCTGCTTTCTGTACCCCCTGCTCAAGGAAACTGCTACCGTCTGTAAACACGGTGGCATCTGCCTTTTCCAAAGGAGTGTCCTGGAGATCAGGTCTACCTGTCTGTGTAGTTTCTAGTAATTCCTGGCAGTCATGGATGGGGAAGTGAAGTCTGGATCAGGGAGCAGAGTGGCTGGATTTAAACACCTTGTTGGGGAGAAAGTTAATCGGGGCTGATCTAATACAAACTCTGATACTGCAGGATGTGGGCATTAGACATGCGTTTGCCTGGAGCACCTCGTAGCAGAGTCTCTACCGCATGTGGCGCTGTAAGAGTTAACTTCTGGCCCAGAGTGAGCTTATCAGCCTCACGAACTAGGCTTGCTGCTGCCGCGACTGCTCGTGGACAACATGGCCACCCGAAGGCCACAGGGTCCAGTCTTTTAGACAAATATGCCACTGGGCATCGCCATGGCCCCGAGGTTTGAGTGAGCACCCCTTTAGCCACTCCCTGATTTTCACGGATAAACAAGTGAAATGGTTTTGAGATGTTTGGAAGGGCTAAAGCAGGGGCCTCAGTCAGTGCCTTCATTAAGTTTTGGAAGGCCTGCTCTTCCGTGTCAGTCCAAACTAAAGGGCCACTTCCTCCTGTAGCGGTGTACAGAGGCTTGGCAATTTCTGTGAACCCAGGTATCCACAGGCGACAGTATCCCACTGCCCCCAAGAATTCACGTACCTGTTTCTTGGGGGTGGGGGTGGGGATTTGTAAGATGGGCTCCTTTTGAGCATTGGTGAGTGCTCTTTTTCCTGGTTTAGTTCATATCCCAAGTAGGAGGCCCTGGAAAGACAAAGCCAAAAAGGCTGAGACTCGATACCCAAGCTCCTGAAGGAGATAAAGCAGGTCCTTAGTATGTTGCAGACACCTTTGGCAGTCTCAGTAGCCAATAATAAACCATCCACGTATTGCAGTAGGGTACAGTTGGGACAGCTGGGAATGCCACAGGGTCCTGCTGAAGGGCTTCCCCAAAAATAGTTGGAGAATTTTTAAAACCCTGGGGCAACCGAGTCCAAGTTAATTGGGTTTTGTCTCCCGAACCAGGGTCTGTCCATTCAAAAGCAAAAATGGGTGGGCTCCTTGGAGCCAAGGAATGGCAAAGAAAGCATCTTTTAAGTCCCAGACAGTGTACACGGTATGTTCTGGTCGGAGCCAGCTGAGCAGTGTATAGGGGTTAGGGACAGGTGGATAGACTGTGACTGTTCATTTGTTAACTTCCTTCAAGTCCTGTACAGGCGGTAATCATTTGTTCCAGGTTTCTGAACTGGCAGAAATGGAGTGTTTCAAGCTGACCGGCAAGGTGTTAAGTATATCGGCTCGTAATAGCCGTTGAATGTGGGGGCTGATTCCCGCTCTAGCCTGCTGACTCATAGGGTATGGTTTGACCCGAACAGGCAGGGCATCAGCCAGAAGTTCTGCAACCACTGGTGCATGGTGTTTTGCCTGTCCTGGGGGGTTTGATTCTGCCCAAACTCAGGGAAAAAGAGCTTGCAGATCCGGTAGGAGAGGGCTAATTTGGTTTTCTTTTGGGAGTGAAGACGAGACTACAAGATATTCCTCTGACACAGGAATGGTCAGCAGGACCTGAGCAGGAGGGGGCTCTGTGTCTCCTAACTTGAGATGAGTTTGCTGAGCCCAGAAGGAGATGGATGCTTGCAGCTTGTGGAGCGGGTCACGCCCAAGAAGGGGGAGGGGCACTCTAGAACTACCAGAAATGAATGGATTACTCTCTTTTGACCTAAGCTTACTTCACGTCAGTGGGTGACGGGATATTCCTGAATAGCTCCAGTAGCTCCTGTACAGCCATTCTCTTGTTAGAAACACTGCCCAGGGATGTCTGTAGTACAGAATGTTCAGCCCCCGTGTGGATTAAAAAGCATACAGGCTGGCCCCCCACAGTAGCGGTAACTATGGGCTCCCGGGGGCCAAGTGAAAAGGAGCCCCGGTCCCATCAATCATCAGATTCCTCTGCTGTGGGGAGGGTGAGGACCCTTTTTTGTTCTGTTTTTTCTCTGGCTTTAAAGGGCACTCATTTCCCCAGTGTTCAGTCTGTCTACAGTAAGCACACTGGTTCCTTTGTAGGGGAGCCTGCTCACCTTTTTGCTTTTCTGGTGGGGGTCCCGGGTCCTCCGGCTGGTGCTCTGGGATGGGAGCTCTTCCTTTTTGGTTCCCTGGAGGGCAGCCACTGTAATTTTTGTCTGTCTTTTCCCGGCCCTGTCGGCTGCCCTGTCAGCGGCTTGAGCTGCCTAATTTTGTTTTTCAACTCTTCTATTGTCAAAAACCTTCTGGGCTACTTCTAAAAGGCAAGTAATGTTCATTCCAGCAGAACCTTCCAATTTTTGTAACTTTCTCCGAATGTCAAAAGCTGCCTGGGCCATGAATGCTAAATTTATAGCAGGGCTATTTTCAGGAGCGCCAGTTCAAATGGGGTGTAAATTCCATAGGCCTCCCGGAGGCTAGGAATGCTCCAGGTGACTCATCGGCCCCTGAACAACCTCAGTGGTCTTAGACAAGTTTGTAGGTTTCCGGATGGATCGGTTAATACCGGCAAGGAGATACCGGTGGAAATCTTCCGAAGCCCTCCTTCCCCACGAGGTTTTAGGTCCCACTCAGGTCAGGTAGAAGGAAAAGCGTCCTCAAGGAGGTCTTGGGCTTCCTCCTTAGGATTCCCTTCTGAGCTAAGGAAATGTTTTCTGGCTTCCCTTCTAATTCGGTCCCTCTCTTCAGAGGCGAAAAGGGTAAGAAGGAGTTGCTGGCAATCGTCCCAGGTGGGCCTATGAGTCTGGAGCACAGACTCCATCA
Organism: Aotus nancymaae; assembly: GCF_030222135.1. NCBI lineage: Eukaryota > Metazoa > Chordata > Mammalia > Primates > Aotidae > Aotus > Aotus nancymaae. The sequence continues at coordinate 8,885,531 of NW_026988473.1, read as the reverse complement.
GCGCAGTTAGGACCCGGGGCTTCTCAGAAAACGGAGGATTTTGAGCCCTCCAATTATACAGGTTAGAGGTGGAAAATGGAACACAGACTAAGAACGGAGCAGCAGAACGCTCTCTGCCTGACAGGGTGGAGCCTCCCTCAAGGGGAGGAGCGGAGTAGCTTCCTGTGATCGGGCAGTAGCCGGGAGGCAGTAAGTGGATAAACTGCCAGAGACAGTGGCTCAAGGGGTGGAGGTGGCAGGGGGGCCGCAGGAGGTGCCGTTGAAGAAATTGTGGGGGATCCTTGGGGAACGGGGGTTATAAGGTGGGGTAATAGGTGCAGATAGCTTTCCTCTTCCTCAGAGGAAGGCAACACAGGGAGGGCAGAAGGGGCCACCGGAGCAGTAGGTCGGGGCCGGGAGGGGATTTTACTCAGAAGAACCTTAGAGGTGGCGTCATGAACAGTGTAAGATCGGAGCCACGGGGGAGGGTTCTGAACCAAACTAAGCCGTTGATCGATATAAGGGAACTGATCAGGATGCCCGGGCTTTCCGGTAACAACGTGCCACACAGCTTGAACTGTTGTGAGGTTCAGTGACCCTGCTGGGGGCCACCCGGTTCCAAAAGTTGGCCATTCCACTTCACAGAGAGTCTGGAGTTTGGCTTTTTTAAGGTGGACTCCGTAGTCCTCTGAGAAACCTAGAGAGAAATTATTTAACATACACTGTAGAGGGATCAGTAACTGGGGCCGGGAGGAAGAGTTTCACATCTCTGAAAGCAATAGTTGACAGGATTTTTAACCAGAGATGTCAGACCCAGCACAGACAGAAGTATTCACAGCCTAGGGGCATTGAGAATCAGAAAAACAGGAAGTTATAACCAGGAGAAACGACAAAATGGCTACCTCCGCTATTTCTTGCCACAGCATCAAGTATTCTCAGACTCTGAATTAGGAGGAGAAGGTCGAATGCCGGGGCCGAAAAGTTCCAGGTCTACAGGATCTGGGTAGCCTGCCCCTTGATTTATATCTGAGATACCTCAGATGTCTCCACGTCTTAAAGGCAGTGTTTAAATTCGGCCTTTTCCCTTAAGGATTTTAGGAAGGACAGCAAAGTCAGGTCCTGGAGACACTGGACTTGCTGAGACACAGGAAAATGAGATAATTGGGGTAAAGGATGGGGATGAGGTGGAAAAGGGGCACCCAAAGTTTCCTGAAGATTAGAGATTAACCACAGAAGAGCATAATATGAATCCAGAAGAATTAGAGTGTTATAGGTGTAGGTTTCTCTACACAGTGCCCTGTTTAAGGGCACTGGGAAAGTTGTGGGGTGACAGAAAAGGTGGGCAAGGAGGTCTGCAGGATGGCTATTTTGAATCCACCGCTGTTCTGAGAAATAAGAGAAATGTGCCCAGTCTTTGGGGCATGGGGGTGTGACAATCCAGATGCCAACAGTCTTTGTGGTGCCACAATTCACTGACTGGTGAATGTTTTTCACAACTTTCCCCGTAACAACAGCTGATCTGTGTTTGACAGAAAAGGCAGGACTGGGATGGCCAGCCCAACCAGTAAATGAGGGATTTTACCTCCTCAGATAGGAAGTCTGTACTGAGTACCTAAAAGAAGTTTTCCCCTAGCCACCTTGGGCAGTGGCTGTGGTGAGACATACAGACTTAAGCAGACACCAAACAGAACAATAGACACTGGGACATACAAACAGTCATGATGGTTTTGACAAACAGAAAGAGTCCTGTGTTGGGATCAGTCAGATGCCCCAGGAGACACTGGGCTCCTGTTAGCATCAGCAGATTGGTATAAACTCCCAATTGGGACTGAGCTGAGGTCACTGCCATTAGCCTTATGAGGTAGCCACGGAAACGCAGGTCAGGGCCCTCCCAAGCTCTGTATCTTTTGCCATGGAGCTACAAATTGGAATTTCAAGGGCAGGCCCTTGAACTCTCCATTCACTCACACATGCATGCACACAAGCATTCAGACAGAACCAAGACAGGAGACAAAACAAGGGTGGAGGGTCCCATATTGGGATCAGTCAGATGCCCCCTGGCCACTCCCCTGATGGAGATGTTGGGCTCCTCTTAGCTTCAGCAGGTCACTATAAACCCCTGATCAGGACTGAGCTGAGCTCACTGCCATTAGCTTTATGAGGTAGCCACAGAAATGTAGGTCAGGGTTCTCTCGAGCTCTGTAGCTTTTACTGTGGAGCTACAAATTGGAATTTCAAGGGCAGGCCCCTGAATTCCCCATTCACTCACACATGCACTCACCACTTACACAGAGTTTCTTGCACTTTTTATACCCATTTTATGATAAAGGCTGCTCTAAATTGAACAAGAAAGAGAAAGAGAGGGAGAGAGAGAGACCAGAGACACTCATTAACAGAAACTGAGACTCTGCCTTCCAGCGTACTGGAGTGCTGGCAGAGCTAACAGAAACCAGGACTCTGTCCTCCAGTGTCCTGGAGTGCTGACAGAGTCATGAGGGAAGGTCCTCATCAGGACAAATTCCCTCCCAGAGACAGACAGAGTCAGATCTGACTTACCTTCCCAGGACCAGAGACAGAGGACTCAGGAACCAAATTTGGCGGGCACCAGTGGTGGATCCATTCCCCTCTGGACAGCAGTGGGCTACAGGGTCCTGAAAAAATTTCAGGGGGTGCCTCCCCTATAGGCTGCCGTTCATTCAGGGAAGGCCAGAAAGAGCCCAGTTATGCCCGGTGGTGACAAAAAAATAATAGGAATATCTCACTGGGGCCTCCAAAATGTTGTACCCATGCAAGTCAAGGAATGCACCACACTCTGAGGTTGAATTATGAGTCCTTTATTATGCTGGCGACCGAGAGGTGGCTAATACTCAAAATTCTCTCGGCCCCTGAGAAAAAGTTAGGTGGTCTTTTATACCCTAGTTTTAAAAGGGAGGGGGAACCTAGCTGAAGCAAAATTTTCACAAAAGCAGAGTAAACAAAAAGTTAAAAGATAAACTAGTACATGAGAAATAAAACGGTGCCAGGTGCGAGGGGTAAAGCTGTCATAAAAGACACACAACTTACAGATAATGGGGGCTCTGGGCGCTCGACGGCACCTGCATTCCCAGGCTCTGCTGGTACCACTTAACTCAGCTCTTATCAACACATGCATTCCTGGAGGTGCCCAGCGTCAGCCTGCCCCAGCCACATACTCTAGTTACATACTTAACGGTGGGAAAATAAAAGAAGCTAAGATGGAGTCTGTCTGACTTAGGAAGATAACATAAAGCATGAATAGCTTTTAGTCTGAGAAAGAGAGAGTTTTAGCTGGCAAAAAGCAGGTTATCACAGCATCATGATATGCATTACATTTGAGAATTGCAAATTATAGCAATGAGATATCACTTCCTACCCATTACAATGGTAAAAATCCAAAACATTGAGAATACCAAATGCTGGTGATGATGTGGAGCAATAGGAACTATTTGCTGTTGTTGGGAATGCAAAATAGTACAGTCATTTTGAATGACAGTGGCAGTTTCTTACAAAGCTAAATATAGTCTTACCATGTGACCCAGTGGTTACACTGCTAAGTATTTACCCAATTGAGTTAAGAATGTATGTCCACACAAAAACCTGCATGAATATTTACAACAGCTTTATTCATAATTGCCCCAAACTGGAAGCAACTAAGATGTCCTTCAGTAGGTAAATGGACAAAGAAACTGAAGTGTATCTATCCAATGGGATGTTTTTCAGTATTAAAAAGAAATGAGCTATCAAGCCATGATAAGACATGGAGGAACCTTAAAAGCATGTTACTAAGTGAAAGAAGTCAATCTGAAAAGGCTATATACTGTATGATTCCAACTCTATGACATTCTGGAAAAGGCAAAACAATGGTGACAGTCAAAGACATCAGTGGTTGCCAGTGCTTGGGGGCAGTGAGGGAGAAACAGGAGAGAGAGAACCCGGCAGCATTCAAGTCCCTGGATCCAGTTGTTCCCAAGGCCGCATCCGTCCCCTTTTCCGTGGTTTCACATTCCTTTCCCATGCTTAGATTGTTCAACCTTTCCCTGAATTGAGCACGGTAACAAATCCTTGTCTTTTCTTGTTCTCTTTCTGAGACAAGGTCTCACTCTGTAGCCCAGGCTAGAGGGCAGTGGTGTGATCATGGCTCTTTGCGGCCTCAACCTCTCAGACTCAGGAGATCCTCTCACCCCAGGCTCCTGAGTAGCTGGGACTACAGGCACATGCCAACACACGTGGCTAATTTATTTTAATTTTTAGTAGTGATGGGGTTTCGGTATGTTGCTCAGACTGATCTCAAACTCCTGAGCTCAAGCAATCCTCCCACCTTGGCCTCCCGAAGTCCTGGGATCACAGGCGTGAGCCACGGCACCCAGCCTCCTCCTATTTTCTAAGCCAATTCAAGTTTAATCAGATGCAGCCGGTATAGCTCAGATCCCAGTGTTCTCATCCGTCTTTCCTGGGGGAGGTAGCACACTACAATGGAAAGAAAGTGGACCTCAGAGTAAGAACTTTGGCAAGATGTGAACGAAACAATACTGTGTAGTGTTATAGGCTTAGAAACTGCCAGAAAAACACACATTAAGCCACTGCAGCCTGGGCTGTTGTCTCGAACACCAGACAGCATGCAGAGGTTTCTGCTGTGTTGAGGACAAAGGTCTTAGATGCATCTGAGAAAGGGAAACAAAATAAAAAGCCATGCATGTTCGTTTTCAGTTCAATTACAGCAGGGGCTCATCATTTTATTACAACACTGCTAAGAGGAAAAATCGGTTCCCAGCGGGGCCACTTTCTGAGTGAAGTTTGCACATTCTCCTCATGTCTGCGAGGGTTTTCTCCAGGTCCCCTGACTTCTCCCTCGTCCCAACGGTGTGCAAAGATGTAAACTGCACATCTAAATTGTCGAAATTGTGTTTGAACTGTCCCAGTTTGAGTATGGATATGTGAGCGTGGGTGTGTGCGTGTGGGGTGTGAGTGTGTGTGAATGAGGGTGTGGCTGTGGGTAAGTGTGGGGTGTGAGTGGGTACATGACTGTGCATGTATGAGTGTGGGTATGTGAGTGTGCGTGTGTGTGAGGCTGTGGGGGTGAGTGAGCGTGTTAGTGAGTGTGGGTGCATGTGTAGCTATGAGTGTGTGTGAAGGAGACTGAAGGTGTGAGTGTGGGAATGTGAGTGTGGGCATGATAGCGCATGTGTGTGTGAGAGATAGTGTATGAGTGTGTGTGAGTGTGGGAGTCGGGGTGTGTGTGAGTGTGTGTTTGTGTGTGTCAGAGTATGTGAGTGTGTATGTGTGTGAGTGTGTGCATGTGAGAATGTGTGTGTGTGGGAGAGAAAATGTGTGTGAGACAGAGACTGTGTGTGTGTCAGAGTATGTGAGTGTGTATGTGTGTGAGTGTGTGCATGTGAGAATGTATGTGTGTGGGAGAGAAAATGTATGTGTGTGTGTGTGAGACAGAGAGACTGTGTGTGTGTGTGTGTGTGTGAATGTGTGCCCTGCGACAGGATGATGTGCTGCCTGGGATTGGATTCCACCTTATGCCCTCACTGTGGCCACCTGTGACCTGTGACCCTCAACTGGAACAATTGGGTGACTCATAATCTTATTTGTGTTTACTAATCTTTCATAGATGTATGTGTAGTTCACATTTATTTCAATGTTTAATATATTGGGAGTGTTTGGGTCTTTATCTAGAAGTTTGGTGATGCTTTTATGACCAGAAATGTGCTGTAGGAACTTAACTCTTGTTTCTGTCAATTAGCCTATGGTCAAATTGGTTTTGTTATACGTCATTTCATTTAAAGTTGCAGTTCCCAAGAACCTATCAGTGACCTTAAATGATAACTTATTGTGTTTTTGAAGTAACAGCAAAATGTACAATTTATGGATGAAAACTATCTTCACTATCAGTCATGTTTTATGACTGTAATATTTTACAATTTTGTGGTTTTTTTAGAACAGGTTAATTGATAGAGTTCAAAATTCAAAAGGTACAAGAAAAGTAAAATGCAGAGAAAAAAATTTCCCTGTGATTCCTGCCTCTGATCCCATCCACTTTACCCAGCGGCCCACCAATGTCAGCCTTGCTCTCTGCTCTGCACATATATGTTGGCTTTTGCTGCCATGACAAGACAGTTCAAAGCTTAAAAAAACAAGCTTGGAAGTCTACAGGCCAGTGGAGCCCTTCCAGTCCGGGCTTGCTGAGCAAGGCTGGGTAGTAGAGGATGGCCTCAGTCACATGTCTGGAACTGTCAGGCTGGGTGGACCAGAGGACCCTTGCATGTCTGGAAGTTGGTTTAAAGTCAGCTGGAGTGATGGCCACAGGCCTCCTACCATCTGGCAGACTTTCAGGGAAGTCAAAAACTTGCCCTGAGGCCCAATAGTTGATCAAGGAAGCACACTGCATTCTTTATTTTGTTTGTTTTATATCTATTTTTGTTCTTAGTATGAACACATTTATTAACCAAAGGGATGATGCTAACCTAACCAAACCAACACTTTGGAATAGTTTCATGTAAATGTTTGTGATAAAGATAATTAAACACAGTAATGAGCAAAAAATAAATAAATAAACAGCAGTATGGAGATGTGCTCGTTGAACTCAACTTGTTTACTAGCTAATCCCTGTCCGAAGTGATGGTGGAATTTTTATTCCATTTCTTCATAGATCGGAGTCCAGGTGACATTGTTCCTGACACAGTCCACCACTACTTTCCCATGTTTTGATTTTCTCATTACCGTGTTTTCCCTTCCCATCCCTTTCCCAAAGTTGAAGCAATGTGCTGTCCGTAGGCGCAGACTGTCTGAGTTTTTCTGCCATCAGCTGTAGTTTCTTCTAACTTCTCTAACCAGGGTGTAAGAAGAAAACTGTTGTCTTCAAAGTGCTCTCAGTTTTTTTGTGAGGTTTTTGCTCTCATGAGAGATGATACAATCTGGTCTGATCGTTGCACCCGTTTGTTTGTTTGTTTGTTTTGTTTTGTTTTTGTTTTTTGCAGAGCTATTCCCACTGCTAGTTCTCTCAAGTCTTCATCAAAGCCTTTGGTGTCCGTAGCCAGCCACCTTCCTTCTAGCTGCTGAGCGGTGGTGGCCTGGGTAGGCGTGTGGGGTCAGGTGTGGCCAGTGGGCTGTGCAGCTCCCGGCACCCACACGTGTTTTAGAAGGGAACTGCCCCACATGCCCATTTCTTGTTAAAATTTTGATTGCTTTTATTTTATTATTTTGTTTATTTATTTATTTATTTATTTTTGCAATGGGATCTTGCTCTGTTACCCAGACTGGAGTGCCGTGGTGTGATCTCGGCTCACTGCAACCGCCGCCTCCTGGGTTCAAGTGATTCTCCTGCCTCAGCCTCCTGAGTGGCTGGGATTACAGGTGCACGTCATCACACCCAGCTAATTTTTGTATTTTTAGTAGAGACAGGGTTTTGCCATGTTGATCAGGCTGGTCTCAAGCTCCTGATCTCGTGATCAGCCCGACTCGGCCTACCAAAGTGCTGGGTTTACAGGCGTGAGCCACTGCGCCTGACCAGATTGCTTTTATTTTATTAAGAAGATGATATGCAGGATGCATGCTTACTCTAACAAATTTAAACAAAACAGAGTAAAAGTATCCCTAGAAAGAGCTTCTATTTCTGTTTCTGTTTCTCTAGAATTTTCCTATGAATATGCCTGTGGATATGTATCTTATATTTTCTTAAGTCTTCCAACAGTTTATTAGAAAGAATGTAGACATTTAAAAAAAACATCCCCAGGGTCATGAACTTAACTTGAGGTTTTCAGATCTGGCATAAGCAGAATCAAAAAAAGAAATAAAAAAATCCAATAGTGTATTAAATATTTTTTCACTCATTTGCCATACTGACAGTGCAAATACAAATCTGGTCTAAATGTATACACTCTCAAGCAACAATCTACAGCTTTCTTCATCCTCTATGCCACGAGATGTAAAAGCCTAAGGGTCAAACAATACCAAATGTATGATTTTGTTTTTTCGTTTTTCAGATAGTCTCACTCTGTTACCCAGGCTGGAGTGCAATGATGCGATTTCAGCTTCCTGCAATCTTCGCCTCCCAAGTAGCTGGGATTACAGGCATCCACCACCACGCCCAGCTAATTTTTGTATTTTTAGTAGAGGTGGGGTTTCCCGGTGTTGGCCAGGCGGCTCTCCAACTCCTGACCTCAGGTGATCCACCTGCCTCAGCCTCCCAAAGTGCTGGGATTACAGGTATGAACCACTGAGCCCGGGTCCAAATGTATACTTTTTTTTTTTTTTGAGACCGAGTTTCGCGCTTGTTACCCAGGCTGGAGTGCAATGGCGCGATCTCCACTTACCGCAACCTCTGCCTCCTGGGTTCAGGCGATTCTCCTGCCTCAGCCTCCTCAGTAGCTGGAATTACAAGCATGCACACCACTATGCCCAGCTAATTTTTATACTTTTAGTAGAGACAGGGTTTTGCCATGTTGGCCAGGCTGGCCTTGAACTCCTGACTTCAGGCAATCCGCTTGCCTCAGCCTCCCCAAGTGCTGGGATTACAAGTGCAACCTGCCTCACCTGGCCCAAATATATAATTTTTTTAAAAAAGGTCTAAGTCAGGGCATTCACGAGTTTCAGCTAAAATACATCTGAAACACTGACAAGTGATCACTTACATAAAATCAGGTTAAAGTAAATTTTTTGAAAAATAAACTTTAGTGAAAATCCTGAAGGATAACACCAGAGGAATAGCAAGTTACCAGTAAGGTGTGAGCCAATTTGTTCCAGCCACTTCTGAATTCATGTTCTGTAATCTAAAATTTACTTCTCTTTCCCTAAGCTGAGAGCTTCCTGCCGCGTCAGTATCTATGTTATGAAGAAAAGGAGACTTAGGTGAGAGGTTTGCATTTATCCCAACTGCTGCATCAATTGCCTAGGACTTCAACAGCTTCCTGGAAATCTGGGAAGTGTTCATGCGTCAGGTTATTGCCTTAGCTAATTTAAAATTGCCCCACGCGATGGTACATATCAACCCACAGTGAAGCCTTTTCAAAAACAAACAGGCTGAAAAATGGGTTACAGTGGACAAATACAGCATGCCTTTAGAGCTATCAATTCAGGGATTCTGTCAATTCTAAAATCTTGCAGAGCAGTTATTTTTCTTTATCAAATTCCAAGTGATGACAATATGCTTTAGATCTAGCATTTCCTCATCATCACTGCCTTGTGAGTCATCATCTGCTCCATCTACTTCTGGTAAATCTTCGTCCACATCACCACCCATGATGTTCATTATCTTGACCAGAGAAATGGTCAAAATTAGACATGCCTTCATCTGAATCACCTTCCGTCTTTCCAACTGTTGAAGTCCACACTAAGCCAGTTAAACTTTGCCCTTTCTTTTGTTAACCTCGGCCATGACATCCAGATTCTTCGGAAACAACATAAAATTGATCTGTCCGTTCTTTTATGCTTGGGATCATTTGGATCAATACAGTAAAAAAGGTCAATGTCATTTAAATGCTTGAAATGATCACTTCCTCCAAGACAACTGAATTAAGTTTGGATTTTTCAAAACATACATTAACAGCTTTAGTGTCTTCGACACAAAATTCAATGAAGACATAGTCCCTTAGATTGATCGTACCACTTTGCAGAAGCAGCTGCATTGTGAATGGGGCAGAGGGACAGGAAAATGAGTGGGTGGGCATCTCTGGCAGCAGCTGCAGCCAAGGAGCCGACTCCTCTCCTGCATTTTCTCCCAGGTCTCAGCCTCTTCTGCTCCCTTCAGGCAATTGCAGCATCGACAGGCTCGACATATATATCTTAATTGTTTTTTTTTTTTTTTGAGACGAAGTTTCACTCTCGTTGCCCAGGCTGGAGTGTATCGACGCATTCTTGGCTCACTGCAACCTCTGCTTCCTATGTTCAAGCGATTCTCCCAAATCAACCTCTGAGTAGCTGGGATTACAGGCGCCCACCACCACGCCTGGCTAATTTTTTGTATTTTCAGTAGACACAGGGTTTTGCCATGATAGCCAGGCTGGTCTCAAACTCCTGACCTCAGGTGATCCACTGGCCTCGGCCTCCCAAAGTGCTAGGATTACAGGCATAAGCCACCTCCTCCAGCCTTATTTTAATTTTTTAAACAAAGATTAGACTACGTGTTCTGTAACTTGCTTGTGGTCACTTAAAATATCATTGTATATCATTTTATATTAGAACATATGCCTCCGTGCCATTTAAAAAATAGCTGCATATATTACATTATGAGTATTTGAAAATTATATTTACTTAAAACTGGTACTTCTTTGAATGTACTTATGTGCATATGGTTGCTAATTCTATAGGCTAAGTCCCTAGAAGTGGAATTGCTCATTCAAAGGGTGTACACATTTCACTGACGCTCCGCTGTCCAGGGTTTCTGTTTCCTTGCAGCTTGTAGCTCGCCCGGCATTGTCTACTATCATTCTTTTCTATCTTTGTTAATCTCTTAGATGAAAAATTGTGTCCTTCTTAATATGCATTTCTTTAACTACTAATGAAATTGAGCCTATTTTTGTCTATTTGGCTTACATTCTTTAGTTATTTTTCCATTGTATCATTCATCTTTTTCCGTTTGTTTGTTTGTTTAAGATAAAACCTGGTGACTGGGTGTGGTGGCTCATTCCTGTCATCCCAGCACTTTGGGAGGTGAAGGCGGGTGGATCACAAGGTCAGGAGATCCCGACCATTCTGGCTAACACTGTGAAAACCCATCTCTACTAAAATAAAAAAAAACTAGCTGGGCGTGGTGGCATGCGCCTATACTCCCAGCTACTTGGGAGGTTGAGGCAGGAGAATCACTTGAACTTGGGAGGCCAATGTTGCAGTGAGCCAAGATCACATCATTGCACTCCAGCCTGGGCAACAGGAGTGAAACTCCATCACGAGAAAAAAAAAAAAAAAAAGAGAGAGACAGAAGCTGGTATTCAACTCTGATTATGTGGATTCCAAAGCCTCTGTCCTGTGTCTAGTGCCTTATGGTGAAGGCTTGTGTCCTTAATCATGGAATCAGCAAAGCAGGGACTCATGAAGAGTCTCCATCAGCTGTTAAGTCCCCAAAGCTAGTTGGCATTGGCAGAAGAGGTGTGATTTGTTGTGGGCAGGTCTATGCAAGCCTACTCCCAAAAGTCTGAGGGAGCTGAGAGGCCAAAGAAAGAGACTAAGTGATTCAGCTGCTTAGAAAGAGACATTTAATTGGCACTTAGGAACAGAAGCCATGTCTGTGTCTCTGGCGGCCACAAGACAAGATGGTGGATCCTGTGCCATTAGCCCCAGATCCAGGGCTCACACACCACAGAGGAAGAGAAGGCGAGATTCAGAATCAATGTGTAAGGTCATCAAAGTACGATAACATCAAGGTTTAGACCTAAGGTCAGGATTCACGGTAAGTATGTGCTCTTACGCAAGGAATTGGAAAGCTTAGAGGCCTTCCCAGAGCTGGGGTTAATGAGAAGTCAGCATGGCAGATGAGTACCCACCACAGAGCAGCAGCTTCAGCCTCCACAAGGCGCTGTGAGGGGCCTGGGCCTGGTGCTCCAGCCTCACCTGGCTCCTTTGACTTCTCTTTGCTTCTCCAGGTAAATGTGAGCCCTGGGCGTAGGTTGGCGAGTCTGGAAAGAGCTCCTCAAAGCATGTGCCCTGATGCTAATTCATGCCATTCAACTTAGTAAGCATGTATCTGTGTCTACTGTGAGTCAGATACTAAGAAATGCTTTTGGGGACACAGAAATGAATAAGATTGACCCCTCCATTGACATAGAGGGAGACAGATGCAGGCAGGGTATAATTTCCATAACTAAGGCCCAAAGTGTTTTGGGAGCATTCGTGGGGATGGGAGATGCTCACAGGCAGTGTGTGTCTCAAGCATTTGTTCTTTTTCTTTTCCTGAATATATAAAGCTAACATAAAGCAGTCCTCACTCTAATTTTTTTTTTGTTTTGTTTTGAGACGGAGTTTCGCTCTTGTTACCCAGGCTGGAGTGCAATGGCGTGATCTCGGCTCACCGCAACCTCCGCCTCCTGGGTTCAGGCAATTCTCCTGCCTCAGCCTCCTGAGTAGCAGGGATTACAGGCATGCGCCACCATGCCCAGCTAATTTTTTGTATTTTTAGTAGAGACGGGGTTTCACCATGTTGACCAGGATGGTCTCGATCTCTTGACCTCGTGTCTAATTTTTTTTAAATTTACTTTTAGTTTAAGTTCTGGGACACATGTGCAGAACGTGCAGGTTTGCTACATAGGTATACAGGTGCCACGGTGGTTTGCTGCACCTGTCAGCCCATCATCTAGGTTTTCAGCCCCACACGCATTGAGTATTTGTCCCAATGCCCTCCCTCCACTTATCCCCGAATCAACGACAGGCCCTGGTGTGTTATGTGTGAAGTTCCCCTCCCTGTGTCCATGTGTTCTCATTCTTCACTTCTCATGAGAGCATGCGGTGTTTGGTTTTCTGTTCCTGTGTTAGTGTGCTGAGAATGATGGCTTCCAGCTTCATCCATATCCCTGCAAAGGACATGAACTCCTTCTTTCTTATGGCTGCATAGTATTCCATGGTATTTACATGACACATTTTCTTTATCCAGTCTATCATTGATGGGCATTTGTGTTGGTTCCAAGTCTTTGCTATTGTAAATAGTGCTGCAATAAACATAGGTGTGCATGTGTCTTTATAGTGGAATAATTTATAGTGTTTTGGGTATATACTCAGTAATGGGATTGCTGGGTAAAATGGTATTTCTGATTCTAGATCCTTGAAGAATTGCCACACTGTCTTCCACAGTGGCTGAAGTAATTTATACGCCCACTAACAGTGTAAAAGCCTTCCTATTTCTCCACAGCCTCACCGGCATCTGTTGTTTCCTGGCTTTTTCATAATTGCCATTCTCACTGATGGGAGATGGTATCTCATTGTAGTTTTGATTTGCATTTATTTAATGTCCAGTGAGGATGAGCTTTTTTCTTTTTTTTGAGATGGAGTCTAGCTCTGTCTCCCAGGCTGGAGTGCAGCGGCCAGATCTCGGCCTACTGCAACCTCTGCCTCCTGGGTTCAGTTATCCTGCCTCAGCCTCCTGAGTAGCTGGGATTACAGGTTCTTACTGAAACACCAGGCCAATTTTTGTATTTTTAGTAGAGATAGGGTTTCACCATGATGGCCAGGCTGGTCTCAAACTCCTGACCTCAAGTGATCCACCCACCTCAGCCTCCCAAAGTGCTGGGATTACAGGCATGAGCCACCTCGTCTGGCCTTATTTTAATTTTTATACAAAGATTAGATTATGTGTTTTGTAACTTGCTTGTGGTCACTTAAAATATCATTGTATATCATTTTATAGTAGAAGTATGGCTCCATGCCATTTAAAAAATAGCTGCATATATCAGGTTATGAGTATTTGAAAATTATATTTACTTAAAACTGGTACTTCGTTGAACATAGTTATGTGCATATGGTTGCTAATGCTACAGGCTAAGTTCCTAGAAGTGGAATTGCTCATTCAAAGGGTGTACACATTTCACTGACGCTCCCCTGTGCAGGGTTTCTGTTTCCTTGCAGCTTGTAGCTCGCCCGGCATTGTCTGCTATCATTCTTTTCTATCTCTGTTCATCTCTTAGATGAAAAATTGTGTCCTGCTAAATATATATTTCTATAATTAATAATGAAATTAAGCCTATTTTTGTCTATTTGGGTTACATTCCTTAGTCATTTTTCTGTTGTATCATTCACCTTTTTCTGTTTGTTTGTTTGCTTAAGGTAAAAGCTGGTGGACTGTGCGCCGTGCCTCACACCTGTCATCCGAGCACTTTGGGAGGCGGAGGCGGGTGGATCACGAGGTCAGAAGATGCAGACCATCCTGGCTAACACTGTGAAAATCCATCTCCACTAAAATACAAAAAATTATCTGGGCATGGTGGCACGTGCCTATAGTCCTAGCTGTTTGGGAGGTTGAGGCAGGAGAATTGCTTGAACCTGGGAGATGGACGTTGCGGTGAGCCAAGATCACATCATTGCACTCTAGCCTGGGCAACAGGAGTGAAACTCCATCTCAAGAAAAAAAAAAAGAGACAGAAGCTGGTATTCAACTCTGACTATGTGGATTCCAAAGCCCATGTCTGTGTCTAGTGCCTTATGGTGAAGGCTTGTGTCCTTAATCATGGAATCAGCAAAGCAGGGACTAATGAAGAGTCCCCATCAGCTGTTAAGTCCCCAAAGCTAGTTGGCATTGGCAGAAGAGGTGTGATTTGTTGTGGGCAGGTCTATGCAAGCCTACTCCCAAAAGTCTGAGGGAGCTGAGAGGCCAAAGAAAGAGACTAACTGATTCAGCTGCTTAGAAAGAGACATTTAATTGGCACTTAGGAACAGAAGCCATGTCTGTGTCTCTGGCGGCCACAAGACAAGATGGTGGATCCTGTGCCATTGGCCCCAGATCCAGGGCTCACACACCACAGGGGAAGAGAAGGAGAGATTCAGAATCAATGTGTAAGGTCATCAAAGTACGATAACATCAAGGTTTAGACCTAAGGTCAGGATTCACGGTAAGTATGTGCTCTTACGCAAGGAACTGGAAAGCTTAGAGGTCTTCCCAGAGCTGGGGTTAATGAGAAGTCAGCATGGCAGATGAGCACCCACCACAGAGCAGCAGCTTCAGCCTCCACAAGGCGCTGTGAGGGGCCTGGGCCTGGTGCTCCAGCCTCACCTGGCTCCTTTGACTTCTCTTTGCTTCTCCAGGTAAATGTGAGCCCTGGGCGTAGGTTGGCGAGTCTGGAAAGAGCTCCTCAAAGCATGTGCCCCGATGCTAATTCATGCCATTCAACTTAGTAAGCATGTATCCGTGTCCACTGTGAGTCAGATACCAAGAAATGCTTTTGGGGACACAGAAATGAATAAGATTGACCCCTCCATTGACATAGAGGGAGACAGATGCAGGCAGGGTATAATTTCCATAACTAAGGCCCAAAGTGTTTTGGGAGCATTCGTGGGGATGGGAGACGCTTCACAGACAGTGTGTGTCTCAAGCATTCATTCTTTTTTTTTTTTCTGAATATATAAAGCTAACATAAAGCAGTCCTGGCTTGATTTTTTTTTTATATCAGTTTAAGTTCTGGGACACCTGCAGAATGTCCAGGTTTGTTATAGAGGTATATATGTGCCATGGTGGTTTGCTGCACTCGTTAACCCATCATCTAGGTTTTAAGCGCCCCATGTGTTGAGTTTTTGTCCTAATGCTCTCCCTCCCCTTACCCCCAACCCCCTGACACGACCTGGTGTGTTATGTGTGAAGTTCCCCTCCCTGTGTCCGTGTGTTCTCATTTTTCAACTCTCACTTATGAGTGAGAGCATGCGGTGTTTGTTTATCTGTTCCTGTGTTAGTTTGCTGAGAATGATGGCTTCCAGCTTCATCCACATCCCTGCAAAGGACATGAACTCCTTTTTTGTGGCTGCATAGTATTCCATGGTATTTATGTGCTACATTTTCTTCATCCAGTCTATCATTGATGGGCATGTGGGTTGGTTCCAAGTCTTTGCTATTGTAAATACTGCTGCAATAAACATAGGTGTGCATGTGTTTTTACAGTGGAATAATTTATAATCCTTTGGGTATATACCCAGTAATGGGATTGCTGGGTAAAATGGTATTTCTGATTCTAGATCTTTGAAAAATTGCCACACTGTCTTCCACAGTGGCTAAAGTAATTTATACGCCCACTAACAGTGTAAAAGCCTTCCTATATCTCCACAGGCTCACCAGCATCTGTTGTTTCCTGACTTTTTCATAATTGCCATTCTCACTGAAGTGAGATGGTATCTCATTGTAGTTTTGATTTGCATTTCTCTAATGACCAGTGATGATGAGCTTTTTTTCTCTTTGTTCTTTTTTTCATTTTTTGAGACAGAGTGTAGCTCTGTCTCCCAGGCTGGAGTACAGTGGCACGATCTCTGCTCACCACAACCTCTGCCTCCTGGGTTCAAGCGATTCTCCTGCCTCAGCCTCTGGAGTAGCTGGGATTATGGGTGTGCACCGACACGCCCGGCTAATTTTTCTATTTTTAATAGAGACAGGGTTTCACCATGATGGCCAGGCTGGTCTCAAACTCCTGACCTCAGGTGATCCAACCGCCTCAGCCTCCCAAAGTGCTGGGATTACAGGCATGAGCCACCTGATCTGGCCTTATTTTAATTTTTATACAAAGATTAGATTACGTGTTTTGTAACTTGCTTGTGGTCACTTAAAATATCATTGTACATTATTTTATGGTAGAAGTATGGCTCCATGCCATTTAAAAAATAGCTGCATATATCGTGTTATGAGTATTCGAAAATTATATTTACTTAAAACTAGTACTTCTTTGAACATACTTATGTGCATATGGTTGCTAATGCTACAGGCTAAGTTCCTAGAAGTGGAATTGCTCATTCAAAGGGTGTACACATTTCACTGACGCTCCCCTGTCCAGGGTTTCTGTTTCCTTGCAGCTTGTAGCTCGCCCGGCATTGTCTGCTATCATTCTTTTCTATCTCTGTTCATCTCTTAGATGAAAAATTGTGTCCTACTTAATATATATTTCTTTAATTAATAATGAAATTACACCTATTTTTTGGGTATTTGGCTTACATTCTTTAGTCCTTTTTCCACTGTATCATTCATATTTTTCTGTTTATTTGTTTAAGATAAAAGCTGGTGGACTGTGCGCCGTGCCTCACACCTGTCATCCCAGCACTTTGGGAGGCGGAGGTGGGTGGATCACGAGGTCAGGAGATCCAGAACATCCTGGTTAACACTGTGAAAACCCATCTCTACTAAAAAGACAAAAAGTTAGCTTTGCGTGGTGGCACACACCTATAGTCCCAGCTATTTGGCAGGTTGAGGCAGGAGGATTGCTTGAACCTGGGAGGTGGACATTGCAGTGAGCCAACATCATGTCATTGCACTCTAGCCTGGGCAACAGGAGTGAAACTCCATCTCAAGAGAAAAAAAAGGGAGAGAGACATAGAGCTGGAATTCAACACCGATTATGTGGACCCAAAAGCCGATGTCCTGTGTCTAGTGCCTTATGGTGAAGGCTTGTGCCCTTAATCATAGAATCAGCAAAGCAGGGACTAATGAAGAGTCCCCATCAGCTGTTAAGTCCCGAATGCTAGTTGGGGTTGGCCAAAGAGGTGTGATTTGTTGTGGGCAGGTCTATGCAAGCCTATTCCCAAGAGTCTGAGGGAGCTGAGAGGCCAAAGAAAGAGACTAAGTGATTCAGCTGCTTAGAAAGAGACATTTAATTGGCACTTAGGAACAGAAGCCATGTCTGTGTCTCTGGCGGCCACAAGACAAGATGGTGGATCCTGTGCCATTGGCCCCAGATCCAGGGCTCACACACCACAGGGGAAGAGAAGGAGAGATTCAGAATCAATGTGTAAGGTCATCAAAGTACGATAACATCAAGGTTTAGACCTAAGGTCAGGATTCACGGTAAGTATGTGCTCTTACGCAAGGAATTGGAAAGCTTAGAGGCCTTCCCAGAGCTGGGGTTAATGAGAAGTCAGCATGGCAGATGAGCACCCACCACAGAGCAGCAGCTTCAGCTTCCACAAGGCGCTGTGAGGGGCCTGGGCCCGGTGCTCCAGCCTCACCTGGCTCCTTTGACTTCTCTTTGCTTCTCCAGGTAAATGTGAGCCCTGGGCATAGGTTGGCGAGTCTGGAAAGAGCTCCTGAAAACATGTGCCCTGATGCTAATTCATGCCATTCAACTTAGTAAGCATGTATCTGTGTCTACTGTGAGTCAGATACCAGGAAATGCTTTTGGGGACACAGAAATGAGTAAGATTGACCCCTCCATTGACATAGAGGGAGACAGATGCAGGCAGAGTATAATTTCCATAACTAAGGCCCAAAGTGTTTTGGGAGCACTCGTGGGGACGGGAGACGCTTCACAGGCAGTGTGTGTCTCAAGCATTCATTCTTTTTCTTTTCCTGAATGTATAAAGCTAACATAAAGCAGTCCTCGCTCTAATTTTTTTTTATTTAGTTTTAGTTTAATTTCTGGGACACGTGCAGAATGTGCAGGTTTGCTACATAGGTATACAGGTGCCACGGTGGTTTGCTGCACCTGTCAGCCCATCATCTAGGTTTTCAGTATTTGTCCCAATGCCCTCCCTCCACCTACCCCCGAATCACCGACAGGCCTCGGTGTGTTATGTGTGAAGTTCCCCTCCCTGTGTCCATGTGTTCTCATTCTTCAACTCTCACTTATGAGTGAGAGCATGCGGTGTTTGGTTTTCTGTTCCTGTGTTAATTTGCTGAGAATGATGGCTTCCAGCTTCATCGATATCCCTGCAAAGGACATGAACTCCTTCTTTTTTATGGCTGCATAGTATTCCATGGTATTTATGTGCCACATTTTCTTTATCCCGTCTAACATTGATGGGCATTTGTGTTGGTTCCAAGTCTTTGCTATTGTAAATAGTGCTGCAATAAACATACGTGTGCATGTGTCTTTATAGTACAGTAATTTAGAATCCTTTGGGTATATACCCAGTAATGAGATTGCTAGGTAAAACGGTATTTCTGATTCTAGATCCTTGAAGAATCGCCACACTGTCTTCCACAATGGTTGAAGTAATTTGCACTCCCACTAACAGTGTACAAGCCTTCCTATTTCTCCGCAGCCTCAGCAGCATCTGTTGTTTCCTGACTTTTTCATAATTGCCATTCTCACTGATGTGAGATTGTATCTCATTGTAGTTTTGATTTGCATTTCTCTAATGACCAGTGATGATGAGCTTTTTTTCTTTTTTTTTTGAGGTGGAGTCCAGCTCTATCTCCCAGGCTGGAGTGCAGTGGTGCGATCTTAGCTCACCACAACCTCTGCCTCCTAGGTTCAAGTGATTCTCCTGCCTCAGCCTCCAGAGTAGCTGGGATTACAGGTGGGCACCAACACGCCAGACTAATTTTTGTATTTTTAGTAGAGACAGAGTTTGAGACCATGATGGCCAGGCTGGTCTCAAACTCCTGACCTCAGGTGATCCACCTGACTTGGCCTCCCAAAGTGCTGGGATTACAGGTATGAGCCACCTCGTCTGGCCTTATTTTAATTTTTATACAAAGATTAGATTACTTGTTTTGTAACTTCCTTGTGGTCAATTAAAATATCATTGTATATCATTTTATTTTAGAAGTATGGCTCTGTGCTGTTTAAAAAATAGCTGCATATATCATGTTATGAAAATTTGAAAATTATATTTACTTAAAACTGGTACTTCCTTGAACATACTTATGTGCATATGGTTGCTAATTCTATAGGCTAAGTCCCTAGAAGTGGAATTGCTCATTCAAAGGGTGTACACATTTCACTGACGCTACCCTGTCCAGGGTATCTGTTTCCTTGCAGCTTGCAGTTCGCCCGGCATTGTCTGCTATCATTCTTTTCTATCTCTGTTAATCTCTTAGATGAAAAATTGTGTCCTTCTTAATATATATTTCTTTAATTACTAATGAAATTAAGCCTATTTTTGTCTATTTGGCTTACATTCCTTAGTCATTTTTCCATTGTATCAGTCATCTTCTTCTGTTTGTCTAAGATAAAAGCTGGTGGACTGGAAGCGGTGGCTCACTCCTGTCATCTCAGCACTTTGGGAGGTGGAGGGGAGTGGATCACAAGGTCAGGAGATCCAGACCATCCTGGTTAACACTGTGAAAACCCATCTCTACTAAAATAAAAACAAATTCGCTGGGTGTGGTGGCACGTGCCTATAGTCCTAGCTGTTTGGGAGGTTGAGGCAGGAGAATCGCTAGAACCTGGGAGGTGGACGTTGTGGTGAGCCAAGATCACATCATTGCACTCCAGCCTGGGCAACAGGGGTGAAACTCCATCTCAAAAAAAAAAGTGAGCGAGAGAGATAGAGCTGGTATTGAACTCTGATTATGTGGACTCAAAAGCCCATGTCCTGTGTTTAGTGCCTTATGGTGAAGGCTTGTGTCCTTAATCATGGAATCAGCAAAGCAGGGACTAATGAAGAGTCCCCATCAGCTGTTAAGTCCCCAAAACTAGTTGGTGTTGGTGAGGGAGGTGTGATTGGTTGTGGGCAGGTCTATGCAAGCCTACTCCCAAAAGTCTGAGGGAGCTGAGAGGCCAAAGAAAGAGACTAACTGATTCAGCTGCTTAGAAAGAGACATTTAATTGGCACTTAGGAACAGAAGCCATGTCTGTGTCTCTGGCGGCCACAAGACAAGATGGTGGATCCTGTGCCATTAGCCCCAGATCCAGGGCTCACACACCACAGAGGAAGAGAAGGAGAGATTCGGAATCAATGTGTAAGGTCATCAAAGTACGATAACATCAAGGTTTAGACCTAAGGTCAGGATTCACGGTAAGTATGTGCTCTTACGCAAGGAACTGGAAAGCTTAGAGGCCTTCCCAGAGCTGGGGTTAATGAGAAGTCAGCATGGCAGATGAGCACCCACCACAGAGCAGCAGCTTCAGCCTCCACAAGGCGCTGTGAGGGGCGTGGGCCTGGTTCTCCAGCCTCACCTGGCTCCTTTGACTTCTCTTTGCTTCTCCAGGTAAATGTGAGCCCTGGGCGTAGGTTGGCGAGTCTGGAAAGAGCTCCTGCAAGCATGTGCCCTGATGCTAATTCATGCCATTCAACTTAGTAAGCATGTATCTGTGTCTACTGTGAGTCAGATATGAAGAAATGCTTTTGGGGACACAGAAATGAATAAGATTGACCCCTCCATTGACATAGAGGGAGACAGGTGCAGGCAGAGTATAATTTCCATAACTAAGGCCCAAAGTGTTTTGGGAGCATTCGTGGGGATGGGAGATGCTTCACAGGCAGTGTGTGTCTCAAGCATTCGTTCTTTTTTTTTTTTTTCCTGAATGTATAAAGCTAACATAAAGCAGTCCTTGCTCTAATTTTTTTTAAAATTTCAGTTTAATTTCTGGGACACGTGCAGAATGTGCAGGTTTGCTACATAGGTATACAGGTGCCACGGTGGTTTGCTGCACTTGTCAGCCCATCATCTAGGTTTTCAGCCCCGCATGCATTCAGTATTTGTCCCAATGCCCTCCCTCCACTTGCCCCCGAATCGACGACAGGCCCCAGTGTGTTATGTGTGAAGTTCCCCTCCCTGTGTCCATGTGTTCTCATTCTTCACCTCTCACTTACGAGTGAGAGCATGTGGTGTTTGGTTTTCTGTTCCTGTGTTAGTTTGCTGAGAATGATGGCTTCCAGCTTCATCCATATCCCTGCAGAGGACATGAACTCCTTTTTTATGGCCACATAGTATTCTATGGTATTTATGTGCCACATTTTCTTTATCCCGTCTATCATTGATGGGCATTTGTGTTTGTTTCAAGTTTGCTATTGTAAATAATGCTGCAATAATCATAGGTGTGCATGTGTCTTCATAGTAGAATAATTTATAATCCTTTGGGTATATAGTAATGAGATTGCTGGATAAAATAGTGTTTCTGATTCTAGATCCTTGAAGAATCGCCACACTGTCTTCCACAATGGTTGAAGTAATTTACACTCCCACTAACAGTGTACAAGCCTTCCTGTTTCTCCACAGCCTCAGCAGCATCTGTTGTTTCCTGACTTTTTAATAATTGCCATTCTCACTGACGGGAGATGGTATCTCATTGTAGTTTTGGTTTGCATTTCTTTAATGACCTGTGATGATTAGCTTTTCTTCTTTTTTACTTTTTTTGAGATGGAGTCTAGCTCTGTAGGCCAGGCTGGAGTGCAGTGGTGAGATCCCGGCTCGCCAAAACCTTCGCCTCCTGGGATCAGGTGATTCTCCTGCCTCAGCCTCCTGAGTAGCTGGGATTAAAGGTGTGCACCGACACGCCAGACTAATTTTTGTATTTTTAGTAGAGACAGGGTTTCACCATGATGGCCAGGCTGGTCTCAAACTCCTGACCTCAGGTGATCCACCTGCCTTGGCATCCCAAACTGTTGGGATTACAGGCATGAGCCAGCTTGTCTGGCCTTATTTTGTTTTTTTAAACAAAGATTAGATTATGTGTATTGTAATGTGCTTGAGGTCAGTTAAAATATCACTGTATATCATTTTACTTTAGAAGTATGTCTCGGTGCGATTTAAAAAATACCTGCATATATCGTGAGTATTTGAAAATTATATTTACTTAAAACTAGTACTTCTTTGAACATACTTATATGCATATGGTTGCTAATTCTATAGGCTAAGTCCCTAGAAGTGGAATTGCTCATTCAAAGGGTGTACACATTTCACTGACGCTCCCCTGTCCAGGGTTTCTGTTTCCTTGCAGCTTGTAGCTCGCCCGGCATTGTCTGCTATCATTCTTTTCTATCTCTGTTAATCTCTTAGATGAAAAATTGTGTCCTTTTAAATATATATTTCTTTAATTACTAATGAAATTAAGCCTATTTTTGTCTATTTAGCTTACATTCCTTTGTCATTTTTCCATTGTATCATTCATCTTTTTCTGTTTGTTTAAGATAAAAGCTGGTGGACTGGGAGCGGTGGCTCACTCCTGTCATCCCAGCACTTTGGGAGGCAGAGTTGGGTGGATCACAAGGTCAGGATATCGAGATCATCCTGGTTAACACTGTGAAAACTCATCTCTACTAAAAATACAAAAAATTAGCTGGGCGTGGATGCATGCGCCTATAGTCCCAGTTATTTGGGAGGTTGAGGCAGGAGAATCACTTGAACCTGGGAGGCGGATGTTGCAGTGAGCCAAGATCATATGATTGCACTCTAGCCGGGGCAAGGAGCAAAACTCTATCTTAAGAAAAAAAAAGAGAGAGAGACAGAAGCTGGTATTCAACTCTGATTATGTGGACTCCAAAGCCTCTGTCCTGTGTCTAGTGCCTTATGGTGAAGGCTTGTGTCCTTAATCATGGAATCAGCAAAGCAGGGACTAATGAAGAGTCCCCATCAGCTGTTAAGTCCCCAAAGCTAGTTGGGGTTGGTGGGGGACGTGTGATTTGTTGTGGGCAGGTCTATGCAAGCCTACTCCCAAAAGTCTGAGGGAGCTGAGAGGCCAAAGAAAGAGACTAACTGATTCAGCTGCTTAGAAAGAGACATTTAATTGGCACTTAGGAACAGAAGCCATGTCTGTGTCTCTGGCGGCCACAAGGCAAGATGGTGGATCCTGTGCCATTGGCCCCAGATCCAGGGCTCACACACCACAGGGGAAGAGAAGGAGAGATTCAGAATCAATGTGTAAGGTCATCAAAGTATGATAACATCAAGGTTTAGACCTAAGGTCAGGATTCATGGTAAGTATGTGCTCTTACGCAAGGAATTGGAAAGCTTAGAGGCCTTCCCAGAGCTGGGGTTAATGAGAAGTCAGCATGGCAGATGAGCACCCACCACAGAGCAGCAGCTTCAGCCTCCACAAGGCGCTGTGAGGGGCCTGGGTCTGGTGCTCCAGCCTCACCTGGCTCCTTTGACTTCTCTTTGCTTCTCCAGGTAAATGTGAGCCCTGGGCGTAGGTTGGCGAGTCTGGAAAGAGCTCCTGAAAACATGTGCCCTGATGCTAATTCATGCCATTCAACTTAGTAAGCATGTATCCGTGTCCACTGTGAGTCAGATACCAGGAAATGCTTTTGGGGACACAGAATGAGTAAGAATGACCCCTCCATTGACATAGAGGGAGACAGATGCAGGCAGAGTATAATTTCCATAACTAAGGCCCAAAGTGTTTTGGGAGCATTCGTGGGGACGGGAGACGCTTCACAGGCAGTGTGTGTCTCAAGCATTCGTTCTTTTTCTGAATATATAAAGCTAACATAAAGTAGTCCTCACTCTTATTTTTTTTTAAATTTAGTTTTTGTTTAAGTTCTGGGACACATGTGTAGAACGTGCAGGTTTGCTACATAGGTATACAGGTGCCACGGTGGTTTGCTGCACCTGTCAGCCCATCATCTAGGTTTTCAGTCCCACATGCATTCAGTATTTGTCCCAATGCCCTCCCTCCACTTACCCCCGAATCAATGACAGTCCCCACAATAAACATATGTGTGCATGTGTCTTTATAGTGGAATAATTTACAATCCTTTGGGTATATACCCAGTAATGGGATTGCTGGGTAAAATGGTGTTTCTGATTCTAGATCCTTGAAGAATCGTCACACTGTCTTCCACAATGGTTGAAGTAATTTACGCTCCCACTAACAGTGTACAAGCCTTCCTATTTCTCTGCATCCTCAGCAGCATCTGTTGTTTCCTGACTTTTTCATAATTGCCATTCTCACTGATGGGAGATTGTAACTCATTGTAGTTTTGATTTGCATTTCTCTACTGACCAGTGATGATGAGCTTTTTTCTTTTCTTTTTCTTTCTTTCTTTTCTTTTTTTTTTTTTTGAGATAGAGTCTAGCTCTGTAGCCCAGGCTGGAGTGCACTGGTGAGATCTCAGCTCACCACAACCTCCGCCTCCTGGTTTCAAGCGATTCTCCTGCCTCAGCCTCTGGAGTAGCTGGGATTATGGGTGTGCACCGACACGCCCGGCTAATTTTTCTATTTTTAGTAGAGACAGGGTTTCACCATGATGGCCAGGCTGGTCTCAAACTCCTGACCTCAGGTGATCCACTGGCCTCGGCCTCCCAAAGTTCTGGGATTATAGGCATGAGCCACCTCATCCGGCCTTATTTTAATTTTTATACAAAGATTAGATTAAGTGTTTTGTAACTTGCTTGTGGTCACTTAAAATATAATTGTATATCATTTTATAGTAGAAGTATGGCTCCATGCCATTTAAAAAATAGCTGCATATATCATGAATATGTGAAAATTATATTTACTTAATACTAGTACTTCTTTGAATGTACTTATGTGTATATGGTTGCTAATTCTATAGGCTAAGTTCCTAGAAGTGGAATTGCTCATTCAAAGGGTGTACACATTTCACTGACGCTCCGCTGTTCAGGGTTTCTGTTTCCTTGCAGCTTGTAGCTCGCCCGGCATCGTCTGCTATCATTCTTTTCTATCTCTGTTCATTGCTTAGTTGAAAAATTGTGTCCTACTTAATATATATTTCTTTAATTAATAATGAAATTGAGCCTATATTTGTCTATTTGGGTTACATTCCTTAGTCATTTTTCCATTGTGTCATTCACCTTTTTCTGTTTGTTTGTTTGTTTAAGGTAAAAGCTGGTGGACTGGGAGCGGTGGCTCACTCCTGTCATCCCAGCACTTTGGGAAGTGTAGGCAGGTGGATCACGAGATCAGGAGATCCAGACCATCCTGACTAACACTGTGAAAACCCATCTCTACTAAAATACAAAAAATTAGCTGGGCGTGGTGGCACGTGCCTATAGTCCCAGCTATTTGGGAGGTTGAGGCAGGAGAATCACTTGAACCTGGGAGGTGGACGTTGCAGTGAGCCAAGATCACATCAATTGCACTGCAGCCTGGGCAACAGGAGTGAAACTCCATCTCGAGAAAAAAAAAAAAGAAAGAAAGATAGAGCTGGTATTGAACTCTGATTATGTGGACTCCAAAGCCCATGTCCTGTGTCTAGTGCCTTATGGTGAAGGCTTGTGTCCTTAATCATGGAATCAGCAAAGCAGGGACTAATGAAGAGTCTCCATCAGCTGTTAAGGCCTCAAAGCTAGTTGGCGTTGGTGAGGGAGGTGTGATTTATTGTGGGCAGGTCTATGCAAGCCTATTCCCAAAAGTCTGAGGGAGCTGAGAGGCCAAAGAAAGAGACTAACTGATTCAGTTGCTTAGAAAGAGATATTTAATTGGCACTTAGGAACAGAAGCCATGTCTGTGTCTCTGGCGGCCACAAGGCAAGATGGTGGATCCTGTGCCATTGGCCCCAGATCCAGGGCTCACACACCACAGAGGAAGAGAAGGTGAGATTCAGAATCAATGTGTAAGGTCATCAAAGTATGATAACATCAAGGTTTAGACCTAAGGTCAGGATTCACCGTAAGTATTTGCTCTTACATAAGGAACTGGAAAGCTTAGAGGCCTTCCCAGAGCTGGGGTTAATGAGAAGTCAGCATGGCAGATGAGCACCCACCACAGAGCAGCAGCTTCAGCCTCCACAAGGCGCTGTGAGGAGCGTGGGCCTGGTTCTCCAGCCTCACCTGGCTCCTTTGACTTCTCTTTGCTTCTCCAGGTAAATGTGAGCCCCGGGTGTAGGTTGGTGAGTCTGGAAAGAGCTCCTCAAATGTGCCCTGATGTTAATTCATGCCATTCAACTTAGCATTTATCTGTGTCAACTGTGAGTTGGATACCAAGAAATGCTTTTGGGGACACAGAATGAGTAAGATTGACCCCTCCATTGACATAGAAAGAGACAGGTGCAGGCAGAGTATAATTTCCATAACTAAGGCCCAAAGTGTTTTGGGAGCACTCGTGGGGATGGTAGATGCTTCACAGGCAGTGTGTGTCTCAAACATTCATTATTTTTCTTTTCCTGAAAGTATAAAGCTAACATAAAGCAGTCTTCGCTCTAAATTTTTTTTTAAATTTAATTTTACTTTAAGTTCTGGGACACATGTGCAGAACATGCAGGTTTGCTACATAGGTATACATGTGCCATGGTGATTTGCTGCACCCTTCAATCCATCATCTAGGTTTTAAGCCCCACATGCATTAGGTATTTGTCCTAGTGCTCTCCCTCCCCTTACCCACCAGACAGGCCCCGGTGTGTTATGTGTGAAATTCCCCTCCCTGTGTCCATGTGTTCTCATTTTTCAACTCTCACTTATGAGTGAGAGCATGCGGTGTTTCACTTTCTCTTTCTATGTTAATTTGCTAAGAATGATGGCTTCCAGCTTCATCCACATCCCTGCAAAGGACAGAAATTCATTCTTTTTTATGGCTGTATAGTATTCCATGGTATTTATGTGACACATTTTCTTTATCCCGTCTATCATTGATGGGCATGTGGGTTGGTTCCAAGTCTTTGCTATTGTAAATAGTGCTGCAATAAACATACGTGTGCATGTGTCTTTATAGTGGAATAATTTATAATCCTTTGGGTATATGCCCAGTAATGGGATTGCTGGGTAAAATGGTGTTTCTGATTCTAGATCCTTGAAGAATCGCCACACTGCCTTCCACAATGGTTGAAGTAATTTACACTCTCACTAACAGTGTGCAAGCCTTCCTGTTTCTCTGCAGCCTCACCAGCATCTGTTGTTTCCTGACTTTTTAATAATTGCCATTCTCACTGACATGAGATGGTATCTCATTGTAGTTTTGATTTGCATTTCTCTAATGACTAGTGATGATGAGCTTTTTTTCTTTCCGTTTTTTCTTTTTTTTCTTTTTTGAGATGCAGTCTAGCTCTGTCGCCCAGGCTGGAGTGCAGTGGCATCATGTCTTGACTCACGGCAACTTCTGCTTCCCAGGTTCAAGGAAATCTCCTGCCTCAGCCTCCTGAGTAGCTGGGATTGCAGGTGCGCACTGACATACCTAGCTAATTTTTGTCTTTTTAGTAGAGACGGGGTTTCACCATGTTGACCAGGCTAGTCTTGAACTCCTGACCTCGTGATCCACCCGCCTTGGCCTCCCAAAGTGCTGGGATTACAGGCGGGAGCCACCACATCCAGTTATTACCCCATAGACTTTGAACTTGCCAGCCTCTATAATGCTGTGAACCAATTCTCTCCCCTTGCCCCCGCTTCCGGTTGGTTCTGTTTTCCTAGAGAGACCTTACTAATATAGATGGATATCTGTGGCTCTCTCCAAGGGCTGCCCTGACCTATATGATCATAGAGAAGACAGTATTTGCCAGCAGATAGAAGAGGGGTTACCATGGACTGCGTTGAGAAAGCCACTCCATGCCAGGGAGGCAGAAGTCACACCAGGCAATTGCTTGTCACTGCAGACATAGTTTAAGAGAGAGACCAACCAAAGCAAAGAAGTTTCATCTGTCTCAGTTTCTAGCTGAGGGGCTGGGGCACCAGGCTAAGCACTGGGGATGAGATGATGAACAAGACTCTGAGGAAGAAGAGATTAAAACCATAATTAATTCATTGCAAATGTACCAAATGCTGACACGGAGAAGTGTGGGTGTTAAGGGTGCTGAGAGGACCATGTCTGGTTGGGAAGTCAGGGAGGACTTCTCTGAGGAAGTGGTATTTAGCTCAGATCCAGAGGAGGGGCAGAAGTCAACTGGGAGTCAGGAGAGCCTTCTGGTAGAGGGAACAGTGTGTGGGAAAGCCCAGGGGAGGAGGAATTTCACAGAGTCAAGAGAAGCCTTGCATGACTGGAGTGAAGTGTGTGAAGGAGTGAGTGGTGGACCTGAGATTAGAGAGGCAGCAGGGAGGCTAGTAGGATCTTGCAGGTCAGTGTAAGGACCGTGGGCACTGCTTTAAGGCACACGGAAATTTATTGAAGGGTTTTCAGCAAAAAGTGGCCTGATTATTTCTTCAACTATTTTTTCTATTCTGTCCCCTTCTCTCCCCTCCTTCTGTGACTATAATAACACGTATGTTAGAGTGGTTCACTGATGATCTGTTCATGTTTTGTCGGTGTTTTTTCTCTCCATTCTTCATTTTGGGTAGTTTCTATTGCTATGCCTTCAAGCTCACTGAGCTTTTCTTCTACAATGTCTAATCTGCCGTTTATTTCATCCAATCTAGTGTTCATCTCAGACATCCTAGTTTTCATTTTTTAGAAATTCCATTTGGGTCTTTAAAAACATATCCTTCATTTCTTTCATCTTGTTCCCATTTTCCTCTAACTTCTTCAAAATATGGAGCATTTTTATGATCGCTCTTTCGATACCCTTGTCCGCTAATTGCATTATTTGTCAACACTGAGTCTGTTGCTGTTCATCAGTTTTTCTTCAGGAAGGTAAAAGTTTCTAGGAATGAGATACTGTGGTACATGAAAGCTTTTTA
This sequence comes from Aotus nancymaae, assembly GCF_030222135.1. NCBI lineage: Eukaryota > Metazoa > Chordata > Mammalia > Primates > Aotidae > Aotus > Aotus nancymaae. The sequence goes on along the minus strand of NW_026988473.1, from coordinate 8,856,691 downwards.
ATTATGGTTCAGGATATGAGCCATACTTCCTGGTTCTTTGCATGTGCAGTAATATTTGATGGGCTGCCCAACAGTGTCAGTTTTGGCTGATGGATTTGTTGTATTCACTTAAATGATGTTGGCCTTTGTGCTGGCATGCAGTTAGTGACTTGGAGTCTGGCTGATGCTTTTGAGACTTGTTTTTAAGGTTTCTGAGGGTGGATCCATAGCAGCCTTTAATCCAGGGTTAACTCGGTCTCACTACTGCGGCACTGCTCTGTTTGTAAGGTCTTTCCACTCAGCTACTAGAATCATCTGGGCCTTATGTGTGCTCCAGAAATCATTTGGCTTCCAGCTGGCTGGTGGTTCTTCCCTTGGCCTCGAGTCATTTCTGTTCATCTGTGTTCATTACCATCACTGAGCCAGAGACTTGAGATCCTCCTGCAGTTTTCTGTGCAGTCCTCCCGACTTGAGACTCTCCTGTGACGTGGTCAGTGCTATGGCCCGAATGTGTGTGTCCCCCCAAAATTTGTATATTGAAAGCTTAAACCCTAAGGTGATGGTACTTGGAGGTGGGGCCTTTGGGAGGTGATTAGATCATGGGAGCTGAGCACTCAGGAATGGGATTAGTGTCCTCATAAAAGAGGCCAGAGAGAGCTTCCTGTCCATTCTACCACATGAGGTTACAATGGAAAGATGCTCTCTATGAACCAGGAAGTGGGCTGTCTGACATTGAAGCTGACAGTGGCTTGGACTTCCCTGCCACCAGGACTTAGAAATACATGTTTAGAAGCCACCCAGTCTACAGTATTTTGTCATAGCAGCTCAAATGGACTAAGACAGTCAAGATGAGCTAAGGATGGAAACGGTGTTGCTGGCTGTCCTTCTGCTCAGAGGCCTTGGCCTGAGCCAGGCACACAGCTCTTATCCCTGGTCCTCTGCTCACTCCCTCATTTCGGCAAGAAGGTCAGGGTTTCTAGGAATGAGATACTGTGGTTCATGAAAGCTTTTTAAAAAGTGGAGTAACGTTGCTAAGGTGAAACAGCAACAAAAAATGGCATATGTAATCCTGGTCTAAAGGGTGACCTCTGCAGTTTTGTCCTGGAATGACTCCTGGAGCCCGAACCCATAAGCTGACTTTTGACTTCTGATCCTTGGTGTCTGTAAGAACAATGGAATCTGCTTTTCTCACTTGCCCGGAATAAAATCTGTGGAATTCAGTCATGTGAGAATATGTGAACTTCATGTTGGGTATTCTGGAACATTAAGACTTAGGGCCTGAGGGTTCAGATTGACATGTCAGAAATGTCTAGAGATAGATCATAGAGGAAAATTAACAGGAAGGGCTGTCTGCACTCAAAAGCCAAATCCCTTGCTGTCTTAGCAGAGGTGGGAGCCACCATGCCCTGCCTGTTAAAGAGAAGCCTGTTTATGTACAATTTCTTCTTTAAATTGAGATAAAAATTCCTGTAACAGAAAATGAACCATTTTAAAGTGCACAATTCGTGGTATTTGGTACATTCACAATGTTGTGCAACAATTGCCTCTGTCTAGCTCCAAAATATGTTTATCACCCTGAAAGGAAATCCTGTCCACAATCAGCAGGTGCTTCCCATCTTCCCCAGCCCCTGGGAGGAGCCCTTTTTTTTCACATGAGGTTTCTAAGGGGCAGGGTTGGTGCTAAGAATATCTTCTCTCAAAGGCTTTGAGGCATGGGGCAAAGAGCATGCATGGGCTTTAGGGGCAATGGGGCCAGTATCTAAAGCCAGCTTTGAAACGTATCTGTGTGACCCTGGACTAGTTTCTTAATCTCTCCAAGCCTGAAGTTGGGATAATGTCCACTTCACATTCAGTTTAAAAATATCTGGAGGAGTGTATTTTTATTCTTATTTATTTCTTTTGTATTGGAGTTTTGCTCTTGCTGCCCAGGCTGGCGTGCAATGGCGCAATCTTGACTCACCACAATCTCCGCCTCTCAGGTCCAAGTGAGTCTCCTGCCTCACCCTCCCGAGTAGCTGGAGTTACAGGCATGCGCCACTATGCCTGGCTAATTTTTGTATTTTTAGTAAAGACAGGGTTTCTCCATGTTGGTCAGGCTTGTCTTGAACTCCCGATCTCAGGTGATCCACTTGCCTCGGTCTCCCAAAGGGCTGAGATTACAGGAGTGAGCCACCACGCCTGGCCTGGAGGAGTGTATTTTTAAAGAACTGGGCTGGGTGTGGTGGCTCAAGCTTGTAATCTCAGCACTTTGGGAGGCCGAGGTGGGAAGATTGCATGAGGTCAAGAGTTTGAGACCAGCCTGGACACTACAGCGAGATCCCGTCTCTACAAAAAAAAAAAAAAATTTAAGAATGATTGAAACTCAGGTATGGTGGCTGCTTATCCTTGGGGTTCTGGGAAACTGAAACTTAGTCCTGATGTCCTTGCATTAGTCTTCAGCATCGGGGAAACCATGGGAACTATATTCAAGCATATTTGAGACAGTGACTTCTACTTCCAAAAACTTAACACTGTTCTTGGCTTATGAATGCTGAAGAATGAATGAATAAGTGAGGCAATCATTACCTACTCAGGCACTTCTGGAGATGTGTTGTGAATTAAGTCTAGGTGTTGTTACTCGGGTCACAAATGATATTCCATGGGAACCATTGGAATAGCCTTTTCACTTTTTATTGTTATTTTCAGAGAGATGGGATCTTGTTCTGTCACCCAGTGGTGCAATCATAGCTCACTGTAACCTTGAACTCCTGGGTTCACGTGATCCTCCTAATTCAGCCCCCCAAGTACCCGGGACTACCGGCATGCACCACCCAGTTACTTTTTAATTTTTTTTTTGAGACAGAGTCTCACTTTGTCACCTGAATGGTTTGCAGTGACACGATCTCGGTTTACTGCAACTTCCGCCTCCCGGGTTCAAGCAATTCTCCTGCCTCAACCTTCCAAGTAGCTGGGATTACAGGCACCCACCACTATGCCCAGCTAATGTTTTATATTTTTAGTGCAGATGGGGTTTCACCATATTGGCCAGGCTGGTCTCAAACTCTTGACCCCGTGATTCACCCACCTCGGCCTCCCAAAGTGCTGGGGTTACAGGCGTGAGCCACCGTGCCTGGCCTTAAGTTTTTTGTAGAGACAGAGTCTTTCTGTGTTGCCCAGATGGTCTCCAACTCATGGCCTCAATTAATCCACCCACCTTAGCCCCCCAAAATCCTGGGATTTGAGGCATGAGCTACCATGCCCAGCCACCCTTTTAGGTTTGACACCATCACCCCTTAGGCCTCCTCTGTTTATGGGGACACTGTGTCTTTAGACTCTTCCACTTAAGTGCCATTATGATAGGGGATGGGGTGAGAACCTGGGTATACCCTCAGAGATACTGGCCTCCCAGTCCTAGAGGCACAGCAATGGGATAGTGGTGGGGCTCCCACCCTTCCCTGATGTGCAGGAAAGCTTCCTTCCACGTTCTCAGGGCACTCACGGTAGGCATTCATCATTGCTAGTCAGCGTGCGTTCCAAGCTTTTCTGGAACTCCTGTGAACTCCCTAAGTGGATTCTGAAGGTCAAGGGCAATCTGGTCCCAGGCTTCCAGGCTGGAGGAATAAACTGACAAGGGCTTTGGGGTCCCTGGCAAGCGAGCAACTTTCCAGAAGGCCTAGCAGCTAAGTCTTAGCAAGGTCAGGCATCTCAGGACGAACACAGAACTGGCTGTTTCCCAAGGCTCTTCGGGGCACAGCTGAGCGAGGGAAAGGAGCTGTGGGCATCTTGAACTCCTGGGGGTGATGGAGTCTGGCTTCCTGCATCCAGATGAGGGAGTTGTTTCCAGTCCCAATGACCAGTGGCACACAACCTGACCTGCTCATGTGAGTCCTAGCAAGGGGAGAGCTTCTGGAGTTGGGGGAGCTGGAGCCTGTTCCTGTATTGCTGGTAGAGTCTCGAGAATGTAGTTCTTGGTATTGGGTGTGGTGGCTAACGCCTGTAATTCCAGCACTCTGTGAGGCTGATGTGGGAGGATCACCTGAGCCCAGGAGTTCAAGACCAGCCTGGGCAACATGGTGAAACCCCATTTCTACAAAAAAAAAAAAAAAATTAGGCAGGTGTCATGGCATGTACCTGTGGTCCCAGCTACTAGAGAGGCTGAGATGAGAGGATGGCTTGAGCTGGGAGGCTAAGGACGCAGTGAACTGGGATTGCACCATTCCACTCCAGCCTGGGTAACAGCGTGAAACCCTGTCTCCCCACAGAAAGAAATGAATTAAAAGAATGTAGTTCTCAGGGACCCAGGTCTCAGAGGGGCTGTGACTTATTCAGAAAACAGGGTTTGCTGGATTTCACAGGTGCAGGGACAGCAGACCTAGGTTTCTTAGGGGTCAGGGAAGAGGAGGTGTGATCTGCTTGGCTAGACCCAGGGTGTGGAAATTCCAGTGAGTTTTGGAGTTTCCCCCTTCCATTGCGGTTCCCTGAAATCTTGTCAAAATTGTATAACTTCCTCACTATTTTCTGGCAGATAGGCCACAGCCTGCTGATGGCTGTTAGCCAGAAGACTAAGCAAGGCACCCCCGTTAGTCTCCCTGAAAGGCATCAGATCCTTGCCTTGCAGAATAAATAGGTCTGCAGGGTGGGTGCATCAGTGACCGAGGAACCCCTTCCCAAGCCTTGGTTAGTCTCTGGAGCTCACTCCCACAAGGGAAGGGGGGCCAGGAGCCCTGATCCCATTGGGTCTCGATTTCCCTACCTCTGTATGAATAGCTCTGCATCTCCTGCCAGAGAGGAGGTCTCTCTCTCTCTCTCTCTTTTCTTTCTCTCTCTCTTTTCCTGTCTCTCTCTCCCCTCTCTCTTTTTTTGTTCTGTCGGTGAACTTCTGGAGAAATGCAGGTTTTTTTTGTCCATCGAGGGGTGCACGGGACTCAGCACTTGTCCTGACAGGTTCCCCATCTTCTAGAAAACAGGACAGCGCACAGGACCGTGAGGGTGGGAGAAGAGGAGGACCCTGGAGAACCTAGAGGGAAGGGTCCAGATAGGATGTTCAGTAGAGAGGGCGGAGGTGAGATGGGGAGTGCTAGACACACAGATAGGGGCCTGGGCATGGAGGCCACGGGCAGGGGTTTGGACTTTATTCTGAGGGGAGTGAGGAACCTGGACCCGTTTTAAGTAGCAAAGGGATTCTTTGCTACTTAATCCTTTGCCGTGAAGGATTCTCTGGCCGTGGTGTGGTCTGGGTGGGTTGGCATCAAACGGATGGACAGGCCTGACATGGCTTGAACATGGTGAGGCAGTGCGAAACCAAGAAAAGTTGCTGTTTTGGGCAAACAGTGGTGCCGTTGGCCAAGAGAAGGAAGGAGGGTGCAGGGGCAGGTGGAGGGAATGTGAGCTTAGGTTTGGGTGCCCTGAGTCTGAGAAACCTGTGTGACACCGGGCAAAGCTGTCCACTCAGCTGCTGGAGAGAGAGCTCTGGAGAGAGATTCAGGTCTGGGGGGCCCTGGGCCGTAGGTGGTGATGGAAGCCACTTGGGGAGAAACAGAAGGAAGTCCTGGGACAGAGCTCTGAGGAATGTCCACAGCGGGGTGCTGGGCAGTGGAAAGGAGGCGGCCGGGGAACCTGGGAAGAGCATCTGGGGTGGGAGAGGGAAACTGGGAGAGGACAGGCTCATGGCCGCCAGGGCAAAAGCATGGTTCAAGAGGGAGAACGTGAGCAAGCGTCAAAAGCCTCTGAGAGGCTGGGTGCGGTGGTTGACGCCTGTAATTCCAGCACTTTGGGAGGCGAGGTGGGTGGATCACTTGAGATCAGGAGTTTTGAAACCAGCCTGGCCAACGCGGTGAAACCCTGTCTCTACTGAAAAAATACAAAAATTAGCTGAGTGTGGTGGTGCGTGCCTGTAATCCCAGTCACTTTGGAGACTGAGGTAGGAGAATCACTTGAACCCGGGAGGTGGAGGTTGCAGTGAGTGAGATCACACCACTGAGCTCCAGCCTGGGCCACAGAGCAAGACTCTGTGTCAAAACAACCACCACCACCAGCTTCTGAGAGGCCTGGGCAGAGGGGGCTTCTGGGGGCCATGGTGATGACCTTAGAGAGAGCAGTGGCGTGGAACAGATGGACACAGATGTAAGCAGAGTTGGCTGCGACGCCTTGAGAGATGAGGGCTCATGGCGAGTCTGGCAGTGAAGTGAACCTGGGGACAGGGAGTGGAGGAGGTGTTTACAGATACTTGAGACTTTAGCGTGTTTGTATGTTTATTGGAAAGTCCAAATACAAAGCGGGAGAGTGCCAAGTCCCGATGGAGGACGTTTGGGTGTTTCTAATTATGCTCCAATCACAACACGGCCTTGAATGCACACCCTTAGGTGCTTGTCCAGCTGTGTCCTTAGAATAAATTCCTAGAAGAACAATGACTGCGTCAGAAGCTACATATTGACATGTTTTGCATTTCATTATATAGTATCCAGTCGCCTTCCACAAACTCTGAACTAGTTTCGGCAGCTCTTTGTTGGTAATGACATCCTCACAAAGACTGAATATTATCCATTTTTAAGAAGTCTTTGTCAGTGTAACTAACTCAAAACATTTCTCATTGATATTTTATATTGCATTTTTTTTTGGTCACTAATGAGATGGGCCTCTTTTTATGGGTCACTCATTTTTACTTCTTAATCTATCTGTTCATATCCGTTATTCTTTTTTTTTTCTTTTTTTTTTTTTCCCTGAGACAGAGTCTTGCTCTGTCACCCGGGCTGGAGTGCAGTGGTGCGATCTCTGCTCACTGCAACCTCCACCTCCCGGGTTCTCATGCCTCAGCCTCTGGAGTAGCTGGAATTACAGGTGCTCACCACCGTGCTCAGCTGACTTTTGTATTTTAAGGAGAGACAGGGTTTTCACCATGTTGGCCAAGCTGGTCTTGAACTCCTGACCTCAAATGATCCACCTGCCTCAGCCTCCCAAAGTGCTGGAATTACAGGTGTGAGCCACCGCACCAGGCCTCATTTTTCTGTTGAGATGATAGTCTTTTTTCATTCATTTGTAGAGATATTAATTGCAACATATTTTTTCCTTTCTGTTGTTTGTCATGGAACTTCACTGATGATGTCTTTCCCTGGCAGAGTTCAAAAGCATTTTGCAGGCAGCGCTACCGTTCTTCTCCTGTGGTCTAGAACCTGGTGCTCTTGCTAAGCTCTGGCATCACATGGGCGACATCACCTTCTGACTGTGAAGTTTCACCAGCTTTCATTTTTTTCTGCTCTTCTCTTGACCTACACTTCTCTTATTTTCGAACCCTAATTGGGGTCCACAGTTTTTGTGGATTTTTTTTTTTTTAAAGCCATTGTGCCTTTTTTGTTTTTGTGAGACAGGATCTCACTCTGTCGCTCAAGCTGGAGTGCAGTGGCGTGATCTCAACCCACTGCAGCCTCAACCTCCCAGGCTCAGGTGATCCTCCCACCTCAGCCTCCCGAGTAGCTGGGACTACAGACGTGCGCCACCACCCCTGGCTAATTAAAAAAAAATTTTTTTGTAGACATGGGGTTTCATCATGTTGCCCAGGCCGGTCTCAAACTCCTGGGTGCAAGCAATCTGCCTGCCTTGGCCTCCCAGACTGCTGACTTTACAGGCATAAGCCACCACGTCTGACCCCTATTGTGCCTTTTGTCCTGTTTCTTTTAGTGTCTGATCACTTTTCTAGAGTGAACAGGCAGGCTCTGAGCTTGCTTTCCCTGGGCCCAGGCTAGACAGCTTCTACCAGGTAGGCTGGGAAAAACCCATGAGATTCAGTCATCAGGGCAAGGTCCTAGTAATGGACCCTTGCTAATCCCTGCAGAAAAGTTGCTGAAGCATCCCCGGGGAAGCCCTGGCCTTCCCTAAAGCCTACCTTCTCCCCTCTCCTTGGCTCCCACCTCAGCTGTTTTTACTGTCCTATTATCTCCTACAGAGTCTCAAGCAATAAAAGTATCAAATTATTTTATTTTACTTCATTTTTTTGAGAGAGAGTCTCACTCTGCCACCCAGGCTGGAGTGCAATGGTACAATCTCGGTTTACTGCAGTCTCTGCCTCCTGGATTCAAGCTATTCTCCTGCCTCAGCCTCCTGAGTAGCTGGAATTATAGGTGTGTGCTACCATGCCAGGCTAATTTTTAGTAGAGACAGCATTTCACCATATTGGCCAGGCTGGTTTCGAACTCCTGACCTCAGGTGATCCACCCACCTTGGCCTCTCAAACCGTTGGGATTACAGACGCCAGCCACCGTGCCCAGTCTTCTTTTTTTTTTTTTTTGGAGACAGAATCTATTCTGCTCTGTTGCCCAGGCTGGAGTGCAGCGGCGCCATCTAGGCTCACTGCAACCTCTGCTTCCCAGGTTCAAGTGATTCTACAGCCTCAGCCTCCTGAGTAGCTGGGATTACAGGCACCTGCCACCATGCCCAGCTAATTTTTGTATTTTTTGTAGAGACGGGGTTTCACCATATTGGCCAGGCTGGTTTTGAACTGCTGACCTCAGGTGATCTGCCTGCCTCAGCCTCCCAAAGTGCTGGGATTACAGGCATGAGCCACTGCTCCTGACCTCAAATAATTTTACTATGGGGTTTATTCTTGCAGGATTCAGGAGGAGGTGGGCATCACCTGCCAGATGCCCTCCTTGTCACTTCACAGTTGCCGATGGCTCTCCTCTCTTACTGTCCGTCCCGCCCCCTGGTTCTTCTGTGACCTGGGTGCTTGGATGACAGAAGAGGTTAGATGTTGTCAGAAAGTGTAATCCCATTGTTAGGAAAAAAGATGTGGGAGCTTTGTGTGCAGGAGAAGAGGGAAAGGATAGTTTTCATTGTACTGTTTATTATAAAAAATTTTCAAGCGTAGACAAAAGTAGAGAAAATAATATAATGAACCTTCATGTACATATCTCCAGCTTAACAGTTTTCAGCCCAAGACCAGATATGTGTCATCATTACCCCACCTGCTTCTCACTCACAGTGTTTCCAAGCAAATCCCAGACATCATAAAATTTCATCTGTTAATAGCTCGTTATGTATCTCATAAAGATTAAAATCTTACAAATATGGCTGGGCGTGGTGGCTCATGCCTGTAATCCCGGCACTTTGAGAGATCGAAGTGGCTGGATCACTTGAGGTCAGGAATTTGAGACCAGCCTGGACAACATGGTGAAAGCCTGTCTCTCCTAAAAGTACAAAACAAACAAAAAATTAGCCAGGTGTGGTGGGCCGTGTCTGTAATCCCAGCTACTCAGGAGGCTGAGGCAGGAGAATCGCTTGAACATGGGAGGCGGAGGTTGCAGTGAGCCAAGATTGCACCACTGCACTCCAGCCTAGGTGACAGAGCCAGACTTCATCTAAAAAAAAAAGTATATATATTATATCTATGTTATATTATATTTATGTAACTACATTACCCCAAAACCATTATCACCCCTAAGAAGAATTTAACAGTGAGAGAAGATGGCTACTATGTGGATTGAACGTGAGATACTGAGTGGGAAGGTCTGACTTTCAATTCTGACGTGCTGTGCAAGACCTCGAGCAAGACGGTCAACTTTTCCAAACGTTAGTGGTTGCTTCTACGTACAAATAAGAGTACTTCTCTCAAATGGGTGGCACTGGCCACAGAGCAGCCCTCACTTAACTAACTCCATCTTGGAAAAGGACTCCATTGTCTATTTTGTAGGACACATTGCCAACAAGGACAAGATGTTTTCTTTAATAAACAAACTAAAAACTTAAGACTGTATCCAACCAGAGGAGGACCCAAACAAACGTGGTCTTCCACTGTCCGTCCTCACCAGAGGACTCTGTGGCTGTAGCAGATTAGGCCTTCAGCAGCTCGAAAGGGTCATCCTAACGGGCACCGCCTCGCAGTCGTGCGTGATAAAAACTCAGCATCTGCCGCCACAGGCTCTGCCACCCCAAAGCCTCATCTTTGCAAGACCGGTGGACCACCCCTCCCAGGCCAGGACTGCTTCTATCTTCTTCACTCCCCTGGATTGGTTCGTTCACCCTTTCTCCCAGCTCTTTTTCCTCTTGATGTTAAACGTTACTTTATTTGTTGTGAAATGTTTAATCTGAAAAACTTGCATGCTGATTAAGTAATCATCACGTATGATTTGCAATATTGACCGATTTATGGATGGCTTGGGCCTGTGTGCCTGTGACTCTGATTCCCAAGTGAACCGGTGGTACTACGGAGAACTGCCTCCTTAAGAACTCCACGTAGCTCGTGGCATTTGTGATTGAAATAGCGTCAATAAAAGCGTAACACTGTGAGAAAGACACAAATGTGCTTGGACCTGCTTGTCTCTGACCTTGCACCACTCATGACAGTCATATTTGTAGAGGGGATGTCTTTCCTTAATTATTATTTTAAAAATAGCTTTATGCCAGGCGTGGTGGCTCACGCCTGTAATCCCAACACTTTGGGAGGCTGAGGCAGGCGGATCACCTGAGGTCGGGAGTTCGAGACCAGCCTGACCAACATGGAAAAACCCTGTCTCTACTAAAAATACAAAATTAGCCGGGCGTGGTGGCACATGCCTGTAATCCCAGTTACTCAGGAGGCTGAGGCAGGAGAATCACTTGAACCTGGGAGGCGGAGGTTGCCAAGAGCCGAGATTGCGCCACAGCACTTTAGTCTGAGCAACAAGAGTGAAACTTCGTCTCATAAAAATAAATAAAATAAAATAAAAATAGCTTTATGTGATGGCTCTCAAAGTACATTTATCTACTATTTTATTTATCTGTACAACTAAAGTGGGGAAGGTAAGCGTTATTTTTCATGAAGTAGGCAGTCAGGAGCAGAAGGGGGTCCCCTGTGAGGTTTGAAGACTGCAAAGGGGAGAGCATGAAAAGAGGGACCCTCCCAAAACTCACCCCCAAGAATGCATCCTCACCTTTGGGAAGAGGGAGAGGGGGAGGGGCAGCCCACTGGGTCATCTTCTGCTGAACCCTTAGCTAACTAACCCTGCCAGCAAGCGTGGGCTGATGGTGTCCCTCCAGCAGGGACTTCGGCTTAGAGCTCTCATTAACTGCCTCCCATGTCTGGTGTATTTGGCACATTATCAGTAACACTGGTTTAATCAATTTTTTTTAAGAGGGGAAATAAAATGGCAGGAAGAGCCTTCACATGTTAGGGTTAAGGTGGAACTTGGAGACTGGCAGGTCCAGGCTCTTTTTGCAATTAAGAAAACTGAGGTCCAGAGAGGAGAAGTGACTTTGCCAAAGTAACATGGTGCCCCAGGGCTGCTAGGGCCTCCTACATGGTCTCTCCTGCCTCTCATTTCTAATTGGTTCTCTCCGGGGTGAAGGAGGTGATTTGAAGTCACCAGAGAAGAAGGGCAGGGGATTTCTGCAGTGTCTACTTTCCCAAATGTTGGAAAGATGTCAGTCTAATCATTTATGTCCCAAGGGCGTGAAGAAGCTCAGCCTGTCTTCACCACTTTGGTGACCTGGGTCCCTGAAATCCCACCTTGAGCCTTTCTAGCAGCCTTCCTCTTCCAAAAGTACCAATTTCAGAAGGGCTGGAGAGGTGTGTTTCAAGCATCTCCTAAAGAACAATGTCTCTAATAAAAATAATAATCAGAAACTTTCACAAACACCTCTATGCACACAAACTAGAAAGCTTAGAAGAAACAGATAAATTCCTGGACACATACACCCTCCCACGACGGAACCAGGAAGAACCTGATTCAGTGTGAGAACAAATTAATACACCTTCCTTACACCATATACAAAAATCAGTTCAAGATGGATTGAAGACTTAAATGCAAAACCATAAAAACCCTGGAAGACAACGTAGGCAATACCATTCTGGATGCAGGAATAAACAAAGATTTCATAATGAAGACACCAAAATCAATTGCAACAAAAGCAAAAATTGATAAATGAGATCTAATTAAACTTAAGTGCTTTGGCATAGTAAAAGAAACCATCAACAAGGTAAACAGACAACCTACAGAATTAGAGAAAATATTTCAAACTATGCATCTGACAAAGGTCTAGTATTCAGCATCTATAAAGGACTTAAACAAATTTCCAGAAAAAAAGGAAGCTAAACAACCCCATTAAAAAGTGGACAAAGGAAATAAACAGACACTTATCAAAAGAAGACATACATGTGGCCAAAAAGCATATGAATAAAAGCTCAGTGTCACTGATCTTTAGAGAAATGCAAATGAAAACCACAATGAGATACAATCTCACACCAGTCAGAATGGCTATTAGTAAAAAGTCAAAAAATAACAGATGCTGGTGAGGTTGTGGAGAAGGAACACTTGTATACTGTTGGTAGGAGTGTAAAGAAGTTCAACCATTGTGGAAGGCAGTGCAGTGATTCCTTAAAGAACTAAAAACAGACTACCATTCAACCCAGTAATCCCATTACTGGGTGTATACCCAGAGGAATATAAATCATTCTACCATAAAGACACATGCACATGAATGTTTATTGCAGCACTATTCACAATAGCAAAGACATAGAATTAACCTAAACCCCCATTAATGACAGATTGGATGAAGAAAATGTGGTACATATACACCATGGAATATTATGCAGCCATAAAGAAGAATAATATAATGTCTTTCATGGGAACATGAATGGTGCTGGAGGCTATCATCTTTAGCAAACTAACACAGGAACAGAAAACCAAATACCACATGTTCTCACTTATAAGAGGAAGCTACATGATAAGAACTCATTGACACAAAGAAGGGAACAACAGATACTAGGGCCTACTTACTTGAGGGTAGAAGGTGGGAGGAGGGAGTGGAGCAGAAAAAAATAACTATTGGGTACTAGGTTTAGCACCTGGGAGATGAAATAATAAACCCCCATGACTTGAATTTACCTATATAACAAACCTGCACATGAACCCCTAAACACAAAAGTTGGAAAAAAAAGAACAGTGTCTTTGACATTGAATAGAGGTTCCTACTTTATCTGATATTAGTTTTTGCTTCTTTTGCATATGTATTTGCCATAGCCTTAACTTTTAACTGTTTAGTGTCATTTTGTTTTTAGTGAGTCTTCCGTAAGCAACCTATATGATGCTCATCTTTACTCCAGTCTGAGTCTTTGACTTTTCATTGGAGGAACTTAAGCTATTGATAATTATTGCCATAACTGATCTATATGTGGTCTTCCTCCTCAAAACCCATAACCCTGGTCTAATCCTGAGAAAAACGTCACATGAATTTCAATTGAGGGACATCTGACAGTTATCATACCAGTACTTCTCAAAACTGCCAAGGTCGTCAAAAACAGGGAAAGTTTACAACACTGTGGAGAAGAGTTTGGAGGTTCCTCAAAAAACTAAAGAGCTGCTATATGATCCAGCAATCCCACTGCTGGGTCTATACCCTAAAGGAAGGAAATTGGTATATCAGAGAGATATCTGCACTCCCATATTGGTTGCAGCTCTGTTCACAGTAGCCAAGATTTGGGAGCAACCTAAGTGTCCATCAACAGATGAATGGATAAAGAAAATGTGGTACACATACACAATGGAGTATTGTTCAGCCACATTAATCTCTTATAAAAGTCATTTTCTAAGGGTGAATACTGCACCCTGGAAGATGGCATCTCATCCTTGAAAGCTACGGTCTCCATGCTGGTGCCTTCAAAAAAGAATGAGATTCTGTCTTTTGCAACAACCTGGATGGAACTGAAGGTCATCATGTTAAGTGAAAGAAGCCAGGCACAGAAAGACAATCATTGCATGTTCTCTTATTTGTTGGATCTAAAAATCAAAACAATTATCTGTGGAGACAGAGAGTAGAAGGATGGTTAGCAGAGGTTGGGAAGGGCAGTGGGGGCGGAGGGGAGGTAGGCATGATTAATGGGTACAAAAAAAATCAGAATGAATGAATAAGACCTAGTAATTAATGGCACAATAGGGTGACTATAGCTAATAATGATTTACTTGAACATTTAAAAATAACTGAAAGAGTATAATTGGATTGTCTGTAACACAAAGGATAAATGCTTGAGAGGACGGATACCCCATTCTCCAGAATGTGATTGTTATGCATTGGATGCCTGTATCAAAACATATCATGTACCCCAAAATATATACACCTATTCTGTATCCACATAAAAATAAACAATTGTTTAAAAATATAAGGAAGGTCTGAGAAACTGTCACAGACAAGAGGAGCCTAAGGAGACAGGATGACTCAATGCACTGTGGTTCCTAGGTTAGACTCTGGAGCAGAAAATGGACATCAGGTTGAAACTAGGGAAAGCTGAATAAAGTATAAACTGAAAACAAAACAATACATAATGCCCACAAAGAAAACTCTGGGTCCAAATGTCTTCACTGGTGAATCCTACCAAACATTTAAGGAAAAATATAACAATCAGTTCTACATAAAAGCTTCCAAAAATAGAAGATGAAGAACTCATTCCCATATAAAAATAACTCTGAAAGAATCATAAACCTAAATTAAGAAATTTAGAAGCTAAAACAACAAAATCCTGGAACAAAGCATAAGAAAAAAATCGTAGTGACCTTGAGTTAGGAAAATATTTCTTGAATACACAAAAGTAGCAAAAACTCTAAAAGAAAAAATGAATAAATTGCATTTCATTAAAATTAAAAATGTTTACTTCCTCAAATAACACTGTTAATAAAATGTCAAGCCACAAACTGAAAATATTTGTGAAACAAAAATCTATCAAAAGGCTTGCACACACAATATGTAAAGGCCTACGACAACCCACATATAGGAAAGCAAAAACCCAGTAAAAGGTGGTAAAATATTTCAATAGTCACTTCCTCGATATATATGGGTGGCAAATAAGGCAATTCACTAAATATTTGATACATATCTACCTCTATAGATAGATGTCACAACATGATTAGTCACTAGGGAAATTCAAATTAAAACCACAGTGAGATCACAGTGAGTAGCCACTGTACCCAATAGAATGACTAAAATTTAAAACACTGAAAACAGCAAGTATTGGCAAGGCTATTGAGCAATTGAGAACTCTTATGCATTGTCGGTGGGAACACAAAATGGTTCAGCCGCTTTGGAAAATAGTTTGGAGTTTCTTTTAAAGTTACACATACACTGACTGTGTGAGTCAGAAATGCCACTCCTAGGCATTTACCCAAGAGAGAAAGAAATATTTGGTCAGACAAAGACTTGTACACACCATGCATAAGAGTTTTATTCATAATAGCCGAAAACTGGAAGCAACTCAAATGTCCATCAAGTGGTGAATGGAGAAACAAATTGTGGTATGTCCATATAATGGAATACTACGCAGCAGTAAAAAGGAAAAGGCTACTGCTACATACAACAACATGGATGAATCTCAAAAGCATTAAGCTAAATGAAAAAGTCCAGACACATAAAACTACATGCTATATGAGTCTACTGCTATGACACTCTAGGAAAGGCAAAACTATAATGACAGAAAAAGCACCTCAGTGGTTGCCGGGGACTATGGGGTAAAAGGAGAGATTTTACTGCAAAGGGTCACAAATGACTTTCTGGAAAGTAATGTAACCACTCCCACAATCATATTACAGAAATGTCCTGATTTCTATATGGTTGTGGGAGTGATTATATTACTTCTATATATTTGTCAAAACTCATTAAATTGGTCACTTAATAATAGTGAAGTTTATTGTACATCAGTTTTATCTCAGTAAAGCTGACACAGACAATCGGCTATCAAAAGATGCCCTCCGTGGATTACTTAGATGCCAGACATATTCTTCCCTGCCCTTATTATATAACTGAAATCCTACCTGTTCATGATGATCGGGGGGTGATTAGCCCTGCAACCGGGAGTAATGGTGAGCAGGGCCTTGCGTTCATACTTCTGCCCCTTGGTTCTTGGATGCAGGCATGGATTCTACCCAATGCGGACATGGTATCTTATAAAAGTCATTGTCTTAGGATGCATACTGCATCCTGGAGGATGCCACCTCATCCTTGAAAGCTATGGTTCTATGTTGGTGTCTTCAAAAGGTTATTCCATCACTCTGCCAGGCTGTCAGCTTCTTGGTGGATCCCTAGGAGATAGGGCCAGTGGATTTCATGGCCACATGCCCACTGCCACACCTCCTTTGCTCTCGAGTGTATGCCTTAGTCCCATGCTAGACAATGTGGGGTCTCATGTCATCGTATCAAATACTGAAAGCCCTCAGTGCTGGCTGAGGCTCTGTGGGCAGAAGAACTGATATGTGTGTCAATTACAGTCAAGACGAATTGCTGACCTTCTCGAGGTTGAACAAGGCCAATGTAATCAACTTGTCACGTACAACCTAAAGCATTCAACTGTAATTTCAGGCTGGGTTCTGTACAAAACAAGGTCCAAAGAACAAGATCCTGGTCGGCAGAGACATGAGACCAACCCTGGCCCATGGTGGGACAGTCACATCGTCTCAGGCAAAGCACTCCTTTCATCTCTGCCCTCAGCCTCGCCACTGGCAAACTGAGGAGGTTGGACTATATGAGGTTGTGAATATATGCTATTATTTTTAAATGCAGAAGTAAGTCATAAGTTCATGTTCATTTAATACCTTCAGCCATTGCAGAAATATGTAAATTGTTACATTTTCTCGCCATTTTCTCTGCAGAGGTAACCATAGTTACTAATCTAGAGTGCCCCTTCCAGACATTTTTCCACTATAGCCCTTCTCAAATTTTCATTCCTTCCTCAAGCCTTCCCAAATCCCAGATTCATGCTCAGGATCCATCTTTTTCTTCTGTTTTTGCCCTGGGGAGACTTTATATGGGAACTGATAGGGTGTGGCTGTGTCCCCACACAAATCTCATCTTTAATTGTAGTTCCCATAATCCCCACACATCGTGGGAGGGACCTGGTAGGAGATAATTGAATCATAGGGGCAGTTTCCCCTCCGGTTAGTCTCGTGATAGTGAGTAAGTTCTCATGAGATCTGATGGTTTTATAAGGGGCTTCCCGCTTTTCTCTCGGCTCTCATTCTCTCTCCTGCTGTCCTGTGAAGAGGTGCCTTCTGCCATGATTGTAAGTTTCCTGAGGCTTCCCCAGCCATGTGGAACTATGAGTCAATTACACCTCTTTTCTTTATAAATTACCCAGTCTTGGGTATATCTTTATTAGCATTGTGAGAATGAACTAATTGTGAGAATTAGTTCATTCTCTCAATGCTAATAAAGAGAAGAGCTGCTTGTGTGGGCAGGTCCTGGGGCAGCAGGTCACAGTGTGCCACACTTCAGAGCTGAAACCTCTGAAGAGTCACTTATGGAAGCAGCTAATCCAGTAGCCAGCTGACAGAGATGGCAAGTATCCCTGGGATGCTTCAGCTGGTTGGAAAAGAGAGTCAGAAGGTATATCTTTTTTAAATTTCAAAGACAGCATCTCACTCTGTCACCCAGGCCAGAGTACAGTAGTGCAATCATAGCTCACTACAGCCTTGGTCTTCTGGGCTCAAGTGATCCTCCCACCTCAGCCTCCTGAGTAGCTGGGACCACAAGCATGCACCACTATGCCCGGCTAACTTCTGTATTTTTTTGTGGAGATGGGGTCTTTCTATGCTGCCCAGGCCAGTCTTGAACTCCTGGGCTCAAGCGACCCTCTTGCCTTGGCCTCCCAAAGTGTTGGGTTTATAGGCGTGAGCCACTGCACTTGGCCAGGAATGTATATTTTAAAGGACAAATTTTGAAATTTGTGTTTAGTCAGTTTTTTATTGAAGTGTAACATGTACATGGTATAGTGCACAAATCTCAAGGGTACAACTTGAAGAATTTTTACACACCTGCATGCACACAGCCCTTATACAACCAGCACCCAGACCAAGAATGTTTCCAACACCCGGGAAATTCCCCATTCCCCTTCCCAAACAGTGCCTCCCCGACCCTGCCCCAAGGTAACTACTCTTCTGACCTGTAGCACCATCTATTAGTTTTGCTTGTTCTTGAACTTCATCTAAATAGAATCATACAGCAGGGGGCATTTTATGTTTACCGTCTTTGGCTCACCATGGAATCTGTGAGATTCCTTCAAGCTGTTGCATGTAGCAGCAGCTTGTTCTTTTTTGCTGCCGAGTAGTATTTCATTGTTCGACTATGTCATAACGTGCTTATCCTTTCTTTCTTTTTTTTTTTTGAGACAGATTCTTGCTCCATTGCCAGGCGCCAGGCTGGAGTGCAATGGTGCGATCTCGGCTCACTGCAACCTCCGCCTCCTGGGTTCAAGCAATTCTCCTGCCTTAGCCTCCCGAGTAGCTGGGACTGCAGATGCACACCAGCATGCCCAGCTAATTTTTGTATTTTTAGTAGAGACGGGGTTTCATCATGTTGGCCAGGATGGTCTCGATCTCTTGACCTTGTGATCTGCCCGCCTCAGCCTCCCAAAGTGCTGGGATTACAGGCATGAGCCACCGCGTCCGGCCATCCTTTCTTACTACTAATGGACATTTGGCATGCTTCCAATTTAGGAGTATTATGAGTGAAGCTCCCCTGATGACTCCTGTACATGTTTTTGGTGGGGAGATGTTCTCATTTCTCTTGTGGTTACATCTAGCAGTGGAGCCGCTGGCTCATGATTTGTTTATTAAGGAAACAGACGGATTTGCAGGGATTTGTCCTGGCCGTGAATGACATGACAGAAGGAGCTCTGGACTGTGGGATGGTGAGAAGCACAGGCGCCCGACAACGTCATCCCTCTCTGGAAGAGGCAGCAGCCAGAGGCTGACCTGAAGAGCCTCAAGACTGTAAAAAGTTACCTTGCTTAATCTCCATACCCCGGAGCAAGGTTGGGCAGCTTGTTTCAGGGCAGGCATTTCAGCAACCTCCCTGGCTGTTTACCTGTGCCTCTTAATTGGGCCCCACAGCTCCGTAAGTGACAGGGAATAAGCTCACATACGTGTGGCTGCAGAGAGGCTCACCAGCTCAGGCCAGGGTCCCAGAGTCCATGCCTGCCTAGAGGAGGACTTTGAGTTTTCCAGAATCAGTCCTGATTAGTGAGAAGCCAAGGAACAAACCAACAAGCCCCTGTCACAGCAGGACAGTGGCCCCGCAGAGCTCAGCCTATGGCACCACCAGGGCCAGCAAATCAATGTCCTAAGGCAGAGGGGCAGTAATCCCCAAGCGAACAGAATGAGATAGCCTCAAACGCTCAGCACTCAGTGTGCACACTCTGGGTGCAGTCTGGAATGCTGGAGACCAGCAGCTGCGTATGACTCACAGCAACCCCTTCCTGCAACCAGACACGTCGTAACATCGTTGGAAGCAGACTGTAAACAGTTTTAAGAGACCGTTTCATTTGCATCATCAGCCTGGGGACACCCAGCCCAGCCTTTGGGCCTCTGGCACAGCCCCTTGTGCTCATATAAAAGGAATGAGCTGAAGCGGAAGGCTCAGGCCACAGAGTCATAAAAACCTGGGCCACAGAGCGCTCAAGCCCCAGCCTCATCTGCAGTGCGTTGAGTGCTGGGTAAATCACTTTCCCTCCAAACCGCAGTGTTTAGCTCTTCGGCACAGTGGGGTTGACACTGCCTGATGAGGTGTCAGCCCCACTGTGGAGCAATCCTCCTGCTTCAGCCTCCTGAATAGCTAGGACTGTAGGCATCTACCATGCCCAGCTAATTATTTTTTCCTAGAGATGGGGGGAGTCTCACTTTGTTTCCTGGGCTTGTCTTGAACCCTGGGCTCAAGCGATCCTCCTGCCTTGGCCTCCCAAAATGTTGGGATAACAAGTGTGAGCCACTGTGCCTGGGCAAGTTTTTGTTTTTTAAAGAAAGAACATGGGTTAGAGGTTTATTTAACTCATTAATGAGAGATTCAGCAGGTATAAAGATAACTGTAGGGAGAATTTGAGGAAGAGAGTACAGAGATTTTTAAAAAAATGTTCGAATAAAATTGATAGATGAGATACAAAACGGTATTGTCCTCTAGGACTAAAATCCTTTGGAATGATCTTTTCTACCTGAGAGAAATTATTTGCATCTGCATGACAAAAATCTACAAGTTAACATGGAGTTTCACAGACCCAGAACCTTCAATCAGCAGTCAACAGAAAGTCACATAGAGGTGCAAACCCCTAGATCAAGTTGGCTAACCATAGCCCACAGCCCACATCTGGCCCTTTATTTGTTTCTGTTAATAAAGCTTTATTGAAACTCAGCCATGCTCGTTTGTGTATTTATTGTCTATGGCTGCTTGCATGCTACACTGGCAGAGTTGAGTAGTTGTGTAGTTGCAACAGAGGCTTAATAGCATTAAGTGGCTCTCAAACCAGAGTCAAGTCTGGTTGGAGCAGTATTTACACACAGGAGCACTGGGACATAACCCTAGAAAGGCGGCCTGAAGCCTGATGGGCGGTGGCGATCTGGAAGGACTAGTGATGCAGGCAGGTGGCGGTTGGAGTCCTCTGTTATATCTGTGTGCTCTTCCTGGACAATGATGAGCTGGTCCCCAGCTGTTCCTTCCCACTCCTCAGTCACTGAGTCTTGTTTCTGCCACCTCAAAGTCACTGGCACCCATGTGTTCATTGTCCCTTCCTGAGCCTCGCGGCCATAGTTGTTTGGCCCTCTCCTTCGGATCTCTGCCCCTTCCATCACCCCACGCCCCACCTGCCCCAGCACTATCTCGAAAACACAGCTCAGGTCCCACAACACCCTCCAATGCCCCTTCACTTCCTCATTGCTCAGAAATAAAGTATCAACTCCCTGGAAGGTCTGGCTCCAGTGGGCCACTTCTGTCCCCTCTGTATCATGGCCACTGGATACATTTCCTGAGCACATACAGTTTGGCCTTACTGCCTTCAAAGTCCAGCTCCAGGGTGCCTCACCCACACACCACCCAACTAGATGTCTTCCCACTCTTCTCCCAGTTCCCACAGCCAGCTAAACCTTTCTGTTGTGGGGTCCGCCATGCCTGGTACAGGGAAAGAGAAGAGGGAGACCCAGGCATCTCAGATCAACTTCCCTTTTTTCCTAAGACTGTAAACTTCCCCTTTTCATTCCTAAGACTGTAAACGGAAGTCCTTATCATATGTAATTCCTAGGACTGTAAACCGAAACCCTTTCCATATGTAATTCCTGAGACTGTAAATCGAAACCCTTTCATATGTTAAGCTATAAACCTAAGATTCTTCCACGTGTAACATCTAAAGTATAAGCCTATATAAAGATGGAACCTTCCTTTGTTCGGGAAGCTTGACTGTTAGGCAACTGTGCCACCTTGCTCCCGGCCAAATAAACTCCTTCCTCCTGTATTTGGTGTCCGAGAGATCTGTTTCCCACGGCCGCTCCTGCTACAAAAGGAGCATGAAATGGAAATCTGGGCCGGGCATGGTGGCTCATGCCTGTAATCCCAGCACTTTGGGAGGCCGAGGTGGGCAGATCACCTGAGGTCAGAAGTTTGAGACCATCCTGGCCAACATGGTAAAACCCCATCTCTACTAAAAATACCAAAATTAACTGGGTATGGCAGTGTGCATCTGTAATTCCAGCTACTTGGGAGGCTGAGGCAGGAGAATCACTTGAACCCAGGAGGCGAAGGTTGCAATGAGCTGGAATCAACTATACTCCAGCCTGGGTGACAAGAGCAAGACTTTGGTGAAAAAAAGAAAGAAAGAGAGAGTGACAAAGAAGAAGAAAGAAAGGAAGGGAAGGGAAGGGAGAAAAGAAAAAAGAAAAGGAAAGAAAAGAGAACTGGAAATCTGAAGACCTGAGGCTCATCAGACCCTCCTACCAGCAGGTTTTTTCTCTTGGACAGATCTCATTTCTCTATGTTTACAAAAAGGAAGTCAGACCAGGTCATCTGGAAATTTCCATTGATAGATAATACTCTATAATCCTCAGCTACTGTTTCCCTTCTGTTTCTCCTGCAGACCTGACGTCCTTTAGGGCGCAGCTGACTTTCTCCTTGGATCCCCACCCCCAACCACCCAGTATAGAGCTTCCATGTGGTGAGGGCTTAGGGTAGAATTCTTGGACAAGTGAAGGAGTTTCAGTGTGTTTTCTCCAATAGGCTACTGTCCATGGGGGGCTTTAGGGTCCCACGATGTTTTCTGTGACTTGCCCATGACATACCCTCTGTCTAGAATGCTGCCTTCTTTCTCCACCCTTTTAGCTGGCAATCTTGTCCTTATCCTCAAAGAGCCAATCTGATTGTCATCTCAGGCCTCTGCCCTCCTCTGCAGTGGCTGCCCCAGCTTCTGTAGCCCGATGGCTCTGGCTCGTTCTACCAGGATCGTATCTTCTTTGAGGACTGCGAACACCCAAGGGCACAGGTATCTCTGCCTTATGACTGGCCCTGCAATACATTTGCATCTGCTTGCAGACAGGGGGAGAGGAGGCATAGGTGGCACTGAACTAGGATGTACCCCTGGGATGTTCAGAACGCTTTGCAGCCATTTTGGCTGTTCAGGGGTCTCAGGATCTAGTATCACAGAGCGCAGGTCCTGTGCCCTTAGCAGTGGGGTGACATTAACCCCGACTTCCCTGTGCCTTCTCTCCTTGTCCTCCTAACCACAGCTGAGAGGTGAAACTTTGTTCTCCTGGCAGAGGCCACTGCCCTCTGGGAGCCCCATCTCAGCCGTAGCCCTAGGGTTTCCAGACGAGTGTGGGAACAGCGTTTCACTGCTCCTGCTGGTCCTTGGCCCTTGGCCCTTGGTGGGGGTGGGTAACCAGGCCAGGGGCTGAGGGAGGGCTGGCCGGCCCCTGCAGCTCTGCAGACTGAGCCCGGGAGGATGCGGATGTGGAAGGTGATTGACATGCTGGAGAGCCTCTGTGGCCTAGCACGGCTTCCGCCTTCTCTCAGGGAGGGGAGGCCAGGACTGCAGTCTGAATGAGCATGCTGTCCAAGCAGACGTATCAGAAAACAGACGATGAGGCAGCCTGTCCCAGAGGGGCACTGGGCTTCAGGAACTGGGGGACAGGGGGCTGGGCAGTGAGGCACACACTGGAGGCTGCAGGAAGTAGAAGCTGGGGTGGTGCTGGGAGGGAGGCTGGGGGACAATGGCAATGGGAGCCTGCCCATCCCCACACCTGCCTGGGCGTCAGAACCACCTAGAGACCTTCATTTTGTTTTGTTTATTAAACTTCTTCTTCTTATTATTATTTTTTGATACAGAGTCTCACTCTGTCACCCAGGCTGGAGTGCAATGGCACGATCTCGGCTCACTGCAACCTCTGCTGCCTGGGTTCAAGCGATTCTCCTGCCTCAGCCTTCTGAGTAGCTGAGATTACAGGCACCTGCCACCATGCCCAGCTAATTTTTGTATTTTGAATAGAGACAGGGTTTCACTATCTTGGCCAGGCTGGTCTTGAACTCCTGACCTCGTGATCCACCTACCTTGGCCTCCCAAAATGCTGGGATTACAGGCTCTAGCCACCGCGCCCAGCCTCTTCTTATTTTTTTAAAGAGGGTTCTCGATATGTTGTCCAGGTTGGGACTCGAACTCCAGGCTCAAGCGATCCTCCTGCCTCAGCCTCCTGATAAGTGGGGCCTATAGGTACATGAGATGGTGTATTTTCTTATTTGTAATTAATTCCCGTTGCCCATTCTGTAGAGCCATAAATGAAATAGAGATGGATAGTCATACCTTAAAAACAAACAAATAAACAAAAAATCCAAAAGCTAGGGAATGAACAAGCAGCTTATCCCTCTGTCTGAGGTCCGGGTGAGTTCTGTGTGTGCTTTGTATGGTAAGGCAAGGAGCAATGATGGAGGAGCATGGGAGGGGGAAGACCCCTGACCCTGGCAATTCAAGATGGCTCCGTCACACAACCTGCGGTGTGCGGTTGGGGCATGGCAGTGGAAGCTGTGAGACCAGTCTATCCCATGAGATGGAACTTGGCATAGACATGCATGTCCCCATTGGTGATGGCCAAAGTCGGGGCTGAGGAGAACATGGGGAGCCAAACCCATGTCAAAATGTGGGGGTAGTGGAGAAGTGAAGCCTTTGTTGGTTTAGACCACTGACTTCCTGTGTTCTTGAATCAGCATCTCTAGAAGGAAGGTCCTTGGTTCCCAGGGTAGCCAGCCTGGCATGGGTGCAAGGACAAATGTTGGCATCCACAGGTGTAGACAAGGAACCCTGCTAGAGAATATATATGAGCTAAGCCGCAGACACAGGTCTACCAAGTATTTGCAGTGTGATCTGGGTTATTTCATAGTTCTCTTCCTCCTTAGTCCTTTATCTGATCCAGGGAGAGATAATACCTCCCATAAAGCTTTGATGTGGAGATAATTAGCATAGGCGGAGGTGCTTTGTGACCAAGCTTGGCCAGCTGCCTCTGGACTGTAGGCTCAGGGACTATTGACCCCTCCACCTATGCTAATCATTAAGCCTCAGGAAGAGAGATGGGTATGTTTGTGGTTTCAGGGGTGAGGTGGGGTGGAGTGGAGTGGCGGCCCAGGCCCAGATGCAGCACCCTCTCAGAGGACACCAGCAAAGCCCACCTGATCTGGGTCCCCTCGATCACCGGTCGCATGTCTGATTCTCTACCTCAGCGGTCCTGCCCAGAAAAGAGGTGGGGTGCGAGTGCCCAGGCCGTGGGCATGACCTTCCTGCAGGTGTGGGATGTCAACACACTTCCTGGGGCCCCCAGCCTTGCACACAGAGGCGGATGGCTCAGTGCTGGCCGCCCTGACACTCTAGCCTGGAGAATTCCAGAGTTGAAGAGGGCCTTGGGTATCTCATTACTCAGATAAAGACGTAGAGGGACACAGAAGAAAGGAGCTTGCTAAAGATCACATGACCAATTAGTGTCAGGATCCGTGGTTGCTGGAAACCTTCCCCTCACTGAACTTAAGTCTGGAATGGAGAGAGCACAAGTTCAGGCTGTGGAGAGGACAGACATTCTTTCCTGGAGGCCACGGGCCCCCAGCAGAGCAGAGATGGGAGCTCTATCTGGGGGGTTTGCAGCTGTTCACCAGTGACCCCTCAACTTCTCATCTCTGACCCTGTAGCACCATGAAGCAAACAAATTCAGTGAAAGTGCAGATAGACAAACAGTGGGGCGGGCCCAGCTTCTTCCAGCCTGGCACTTTCTGTGCCAGGTCAAGGCCAGGATCTACCCAGCAGATCCTAGTGAATCCCGGGCTAGCTCAGGTCAATGGTTGTGTCTGTTTCGTTCACGTTATTTTGCTGCCTCTGTGTTGTCCTCCTGAACTCCAACGACCTTAGGAGAATCCACGTGCTTCCAGCTTCAGCTGGGCAGCGGGCACCACAGGAAACAGTCCAGATCTCTGCAGAGGCCCTGGGGCCTCTCCCCAGAGCGAAGCCCCCCCGGCCTTGTTGAGACCCTTGGTGGGTGCCTCGGCGGCAGAATCACATCAGCTGGGGGTCAGAGGCAGGCTCGGCCAACCCGGGAGCCCCGCATGCTGGCTCAGAAAGAGCCCTTCAGGAAGCATCTGTGCCCAGAGACTTTGGCATCTGTCTCTCCAAGGCCAAGGCCAGCCTTGTTCATTTAGGAAACTCCCAGAACTGAGGCTAGGCCTTCCTCTGCCTCTCCATCAGTCTAGCATTAAAGCAAAATGCTCTTTGGAAGAAGAGCATGCTTCCCTTTGGAAGGTCTCCAGTAGGCATCTGAGAACCGGCAACAGAAGAAAGACCCCGAGCCTGGGATCCAGGGACTTGGGTCCTAACCCTTGCTGGATGACCTTGAAGTAAGTAGACCTTGGGACTCATCTCGTAAAATGAGGGGAAGGCAGCTGGCCTGGCTGACCTACAGGTGGTCATGAAACTCAAATGAGAATCAGTGGAAGTGCTTTACAAAGGATGAAGCACCGAGGCTCTTGTCTGTAATCTCAGCACTTTGGGAGCCTGAGGCAGGAGGATCCCTTGAGCCCAGGAGTTTGAGAGCAGCCTGGGCAACACACCGAGACCCCATCTCTACCAAAAAAAAAAAAATTATAAAATTAGCTGGGCATGGTGGTACACATCTGTAGTCCCAGCTACTCAAGAGGCTGAGGTGGGAGGATCACTTGAGCCCAGGAGTTCAAGGTTGTAGTGAGCTATGATTGTGCCACTACACTCCAGCCTAGATGACAGAGCGAGACCATCTCAAAACAAAAACAAAAAAACTCACGAAGTGTAAAGCACCATCCAAATAGCATGAAGCCATTGCTCTCACTTCTGCATTCTGCCTGCCCCCACCCCCCCACCCCCCCACCCTGGCACTTCTGCCAGCCTCCTCGGGCCTTAACCCCTGCTGACACTCTGCACAGAGCACCAGGCAAAACTTGTGAATAAGGAAAACAGTGCTCCACAGACGGCATGCAGACTCTCCAAGCGAATATGTCAAAACGAACTCTCACCTTTCCCCCTCTGCTCTCTGCCCTCGGAATGGCGTCTGCATCCAGCAGCTGCACAGTCAGCAACCTGGACACCCAGTCCAGCAGACTCAGAGGCCAGGGTCTGCTTTGCCCTCTGTAGAGCCAGCAGGAAGTGAACTAAGCAGAGAGTCACTGATTTTCAGAGGTCTCCAAAGGCGGAAGAGTTTGCAGGGAAGGACCCCAGCGATGGAGTCTCCATTGCTGTGGTGCTTAGAGAGGAAGAGGGTCAGCCAAAGGGGAGAGGTGGGGAAGGGGAGAGGCTCATTCGAGGGGACAAGAGGAAGAGTTAGGGAGAAAGGAGGGCCCTGCACTCTGAGGTCTAGGCGGGAAGGCATAAAGGAACTGGGAGAGCAGATGGGAGGTACAGCCCCACCACCACATCCACTGGGGAACAATGATCTGCATCCTCCAGCAAAGAACTGCATAAACCTTCAGCATTCTGTGTGAGGAGGTGAGTGGCCGGTTTTGGAACTGGTGGAGGAATGTGTACTTCCTCTTCTCAGGTATGCTGATCGCCTTTGAGGACTCCCAAGCATCAAGAACCATTTGCAACAAAAGGCAACTCAACTGAAAACATAGTAAAACCAGCGATGCTGATGTTCCCTTCCCGGGGGGTGCAGAAGGCTGTCCTCCATAAACTGTGGATCTGAAAAGAAAGGCACTGCCACATATGATGCCCCCTAACATGCCCCCCCGCCGGCTCCACATAATCTGGCCCCTGCTGCCTCTCCAGCTCATCCAGCAAGTACTGTGGCTCCCAGCCTAGCTTCCTTCCAACTCCCAGAACTGCCGAGCTCTCTCCCCTCCAGCCATAGCAGCTCCTCCCTAGAGAGCTCTAAGCCCCTCTCTCCCATGGCAAGGTCCTTACTCGCTTGTGGGTCTCAGCTTAATAGCCTTTCCTTATCAACTTTGGATACAATGTCCCCTCCCGGCTCCTCATTATTCTCTACCAAAGCATTCCTGGTTTTTCCTTTAAAATATCAATCACAATAAGTATTAATTTACTTTTATTTACTCTTGTTGAGGTGAAATTTACCTAACATGCAATTAGTCATTTTAAGTATATAATTCAGTGTCACTTAGTACATTTATAATGCTGTGCAATGATCACTTCTATCTATTTCCAAAACATTTCATCATCTCATAGGGAAACTCCATACCCTTAAGCAATCACTCCCCAGTGTCCACTTCCCCTTATCCCTTGGCAGCCACTGGTTGAGCTCTAAAGATTTACTTTGCTGGCCACTTTATGTAAATGGAATAAAAAAAATATGTGGTCTTTTGCATCTGGCTTCTTTTACTTAGCATAACTTTTTTTTTTTTAGATGGAGTCTCACTCTTGGCCCAGGCTGTAGTGCAGTGGCGCAATCTTGGCTCTCTGCAACCTCCACCTCCCAGGTTCAAGCAATTCTTCTGCTCAGTGTCCCAAGAAGCTGGGATTACAGGCACCCACCACCACACCAGGCTAATTTTTGTATTTTTAGTAGAGACGTGGTTTCTCCATGTTGGCCAGGTTGGTCTGGAACTCCTGACCTTAAGTGATCCACCTGCCTCAGCCTCTTGAAGTGCTGGGATTACAGGCGTGAGCCACCATGCCCGGCCCCTTTTTTTTTTTTTTTTTTTTTTTTTAAGACGGACTCTTTCTCTGTTGCACAGGCTGGAGTGGAATGGTGCAATCTCGGCTCACTGCAGCCTCTGCCTCCTGGGTTCAAGGTATTCTCCTGCCTCAGTCTCCAGAGTAGCTGGGATTACAGGTGCCTACCACCATGCCCAGCTAATTTTTTGTTTTTGTATTATTAGTAGAGACGGGGTTATGCCATGTTAGTCAGGCTGGTCTTGAACACCTGACCTCAGGTGATTCACCCACCTTGGCCTCCCAAAGTGCTGGGACTACAGGCGTGAGCCATTGCACACGGCCAGCATAATGTTTTTGAAGTTCATCCATGCAATAGCATGTATCAGTATTTCATTCCTTTTTATGACTGAAAAGTATTCCATTGTATGGATAGACTACATTCTATTATCCATTCATGGATATTTGGGTTTTGTCTTCACCTTTTGCTGCTAAGAATATTTGTGTACAAGTATTTGTTTGAATACAGGTATACCTCAGAGATACTAGAGGTTCAGTTCCAGACCACTGCAATAAAGCTAATATCACAATAAAGTGAGTCACACAACTTTTGTGGTTTCCTGGTGCATATACAAGTTACATTTAGCCAAGCATAGTGGCTCATGCCTGTAATCCCAGTACTTTGGGAGGCCGAGGCGGGTGGATCACCTGAGGTCAGGAGTTCAAGACCAGCTTGGCCAACATGGTGAAACCCTTTCTTTACTAA
Organism: Aotus nancymaae; assembly: GCF_030222135.1. Classification (NCBI taxonomy): domain Eukaryota; kingdom Metazoa; phylum Chordata; class Mammalia; order Primates; family Aotidae; genus Aotus; species Aotus nancymaae. The sequence goes on along the minus strand of NW_026988473.1, from coordinate 8,828,099 downwards.
AGATATTTTTAAAATTAGCCAGGCATAGTGTTGGGTACCTGTAATCCCAGCTACTCGGGAAGCTGAGGCAGGAGAATTGCTTGAACCCAGGAGACAGAGGTTGCAGTGAGCCAACACAGCGCCACTGCACTCCAGCCTGGGCAACAGAGCAAGACTCCGTCTCAAAAAAAAAAAAAAAAAAAACCATGTTTATTTACACTATAGTGTAGTCTGTTAAGTGTGCAGTCTCATTATGTTTTTAAGGAGTACATACCTTAATTAAAATACACTTTATTCCTAGCTGGGCGCGGTGGCTCACGCCTGTAATCCCAGCACTTTGGGAGGCCGAGGCGGGTGGATCACGAGGTCAAGAGATCGAGACCATGCTGATCAACATGGCGAAACCCTGTCTCTACTAAAAATACAAAAAAAAAATTAGCTGGGCATGGTGGCGCGTGCCTGTAATCCCAGCTACTCAGGAGGCTGAGGCAGGAGAATTGCCTGAACCTAGGAGGCAGAGGTTGTGGTGAGCTGAGATTGCGCCATTGCACTCCAGCCTGGGTAACAAGAGTGAAACTTCGTCTCAAAAAAAAAAAAACCAAAAAACAAAAACACTTTATTCCTAACAAACGCTAACAATCATCTGAGCCTTTAGCAAGTCCCAATCTTTTTGCTGGCAGATGGCCTTATCTCGATGCTGATGGCTGCTGTAGTTCAGCTGTTTTTGCTGAAAGTTAGGGTGACTGTGGCAATTTCTTAAAATAAGACAACGATGAACTTCGCTCCATCGATTGACTTTTCCTTTCACAAAAGGTTTCTCAGTAGCATGCAGTGCTGTTTGATAGCGTTCTATCCATGCTAGAAATTCTTTCAGCATTGAAGTCAATCCTGTCAAACCCTGCTGCTGCTCTGTCAACTAAATTTATATAATCGATACTGTAAATCCTTTGTTGTTATTTCAACAATGTTCACAATACCTTCACCAGGAGTAGATTTTCTCAAGAAATCACTTTCTTAGCTTATACATAAGAAACAATTATTTGCCCGGGTGCAGTGGTTCACGCCTGTAATCCTAGCATTTTGGGAGGCTGAGGTGGGCAGATCACCTGAGGTTGGGAGTTGGAGACCAGCCTTGCCATCATGGTAAAACCCCGTCTCTACTAAAAATGCAAAATTAGTGGGGTGTGGTGGCACATGCCTGTAATCCCAGCTACTCAGGAGGCTAAGGCAGGAGAATCACTTGAACCCAGGAGGCAGAAGTTTCAGTGAGCGGAGATCGCGCCATTGCATTCCCACCTGGGCAACAAGAGCTAATCGCCATCTTAAAAAAAAAATGCAATTGCTCATCTGTTCAAGTCTCATCATGAGATTGCAGTAATTCAGTCACATCTTTAGGCTCCAGGAGTAATTCCAGTTCTCTTGCTATTTCCACCACATCTGCGGTTACTTTCTCCACTGAAGGCTTCAACCCCACAAAGTCATCAATGAGGGTTGGAATCAACTTCTTCCTGTTGATGTAGATAGATAGATATACAACAGATAGAGGGATAGATGATAGATAGATAGATAGATAGATAGATAGATAGATGATAGATAGATAGATAGATAGATAGATAGATAGATTCAAGAGTACATGATGTCCAGGTTCGTTACGTGGGTATACATTGTGTGGTGCTGAAGTTTGGGCTTTTATTGATCCCATCACCCAAATAATCAGCATAGTACCCAAGAGACAGTTTTTCAATACTTATTAATGTTGATATTTGACCTCCTCCCGTGAACCAGGAATGTTCTTAATGGCATCTAGAATGGTGAATCTTTTTCAGAAGCTTTTCAATTTACGTTGCCAGATCCATCAGAGGAATCATGATTATCACAGCTATAGCCTTAAAATACATTTCTTAAATAATAAGACTTGAAAATTGAAATGACGTCTTGATTCATGGGTTGCAAAATGGATGTGGTGTTAGCAGACATGAAAATGACATTAATCTTCTTGTGTATCTCCATCAGAGCTCCTGGGTAAACAGGTGTACTGCCAACAAACAGTAATATTTTGAAAGGAATCTTTTTTTCTGAGTAGTAGTTCTCAATGGTGGACTTAATATTCAGTAAATCATACAGTAACCAGCTGTGCTGTATGCCAGGATTTGTTGTTCCATTTATAAAGCAAGGGGAGAGAAGATTTAGTATAATTCCTAAGGGCCACAGGATTTTTGAAATGGTAAGTGAGCACTGGCTTTAACTTAAAGTCACTGGCTGCATTAGCTCCTAATAAGAGAGTCAGCCTGTCCTTTGAAGCTTTGTGGCTGGGCATTGATTTCTCCTCTCTAGCTATGAAAGTCTTAGATGTCGTCTTCTTCCAGTAGAAGGCTGTTCCATCTACACTGAAGATCTGTCGTTGAGTGTAGCCACCTTCACAATTTTCTTGGCTAGATCTTCTGGATAATTCGCTGTAGCTTTTTTTTTTTTTTTTTTTTTTTTTTGAGATGAAGTCTCGCTCTGTTGCCCAAGCTGGAGTGCAGTGGTGTGATCGCGGCTTACTGCAACCTCCGCCTCCCAGGTTCAAGCAATTCTCCTGCCTCGGCATCCCAAGTAGCTGGGTCTACAGGCACATGTCACCATGCCCAGATAATTTTTGTATTTTTGGTAGAGATGGGACTTCACTATGTTGGCCAGGCTAGTCTCGAACTCCTGAGCTCAGGCAATCCACCTGCCTTGGCCTCCCAAAGTGCTGGGATTACAGGCATGAGCCACCGCACCTGGCCGCTGCAGCTTCTGCATCGGCACCTGCTGCTTTACCTTGTGCTTTTCTGTTATGGAGATGGCTTCTTTCTTCAAACCTCGAAATCCAGCATCTGCTAGCTTCAAACTTTTCTTCTGCAACTTCCTCACTTTCTTAGCCCTCACAGAATTGAAGAGAGAGAGGCGCTTGCTCTGGATCAGGCTTTGGCTTAGGTAATGTTGAGCTGGTTTGGTCTTCTATCAGACTTTCTTCACGTCAGCAGTGATGCTGTTTCGCATTGTCATTCGTGTGTTCACTGGAGTTGCACTTTTCTTTTCTTTTCTTTTCTTTTTTCTTTTTAATGGAGACGGGATTTCGCCATGTTGGCCAGGCTGGTCTTGAACTCCTGACCTCAGGAGATCCACCCGCCTCGGCCTCCCAAAGTGCTGGGGTTACAGGTGTGAGCCACCGCTCCCGGCCTGGAGTTGCACTTTTAATTTCCTTCACGAACTTTTCTGGCAATCATGACCTAACTGTTTGGTGCAAGAGACCTGACTTTCGACACATCTTGGCTTTTGGTGTGTCTTCCTCACTAAATCATTTCTAGCTTTTGATTTAAGGTGAGAGGCATGTGACTCTTTCACTTGAACACTTAGAGGGTTATTGGTTGGCTTAATTTTAATATTGTTGTGTCTCAGGTAATAGGGAGGCCTGAGGAGAGGGAGACAGATGGGGGAACAGCTGGTCAGTGGAGCAATCAGGACACACACAACATTTTTTTTTTTTGAGACGGGGTCTTGCTGTGTTGCCCAGGCTGGAGTGCAGTGGTGCTCACAGGTCACTGCAACCTTGACTTCTTAGGCTCAAGCAATCCTCCTGCCTCAGCCTCCCGAGTAGCTGGGACTACAGGCATGCACCACTATGTCTGGCTAATTTTTTAATTTTTTTTGTAGAGATGAAGTCTCACTATGTTGCCCAGGCTGATCTCAACTTCCAGGGCTCAAGTAAGCACACAACTTTTATCAATTAAAATTCCTGTCTTATATGGGTACAGTTCATGGCACCCGCAAAACTATTACAATAGTATCATTAAAGATCGCTGATCGGCCGGGCGCGGTGGCTCACACCTGTAATCCCAGCACTTTGGGAGGCCGAGGCGGGCGGATCACGAGGTCAAGAGACTGAGACCAACTTGGCCAACATAGTGAAACCCCGTCTCTATTAAAAATACAAAAAATAGCTGGGCATGGTGGCATGTGCCTACGGTCCCAGCTACTCGGGAGGCTGAGGCGGAAGAATCGCTTGAATCCAGGAGGCGGAGGTTGCAGTGAGCCAAGATTGCGCCATTGCACTCCAGCCTGGTGACAGAGCAAGACTCCGTCTCAAAAAAAAAAAAAAAAGATCGTTGATCACAGATCACCGTAACAGAGGCAAGAATTGCCGAAATGTGACAGAGACAGGAGGTGAGCACATGCTGATGGAAAAATGGTGCCGATAGACTTTCTCGACATGGGGTTGCCACAGACCTTCAGTTTGTAGAAACTTAATAGCTGCAGAGTGCAATAAAGTGAACCTTAGGAAAACAAGGAATGCCTGTACTTGTTTTCAATTTAGGAGGTATATACCCAGGAGCGAATTGGTGAGTCATATGGTACTTCTATGTTTAACTTCTTTCAGAAATCATTAATGAATTGTTAATTTTTTTTTTTTATTTCAGTAGCCTTAAGGGTATACATAGTTTTTGGTTACACAGATGAAGCGTCTATTAGTTTGCTTTCATACTGCTATAAAGAACTGCCTGAGCCTAGGTAATTTATAAAGGAAAAAAGTTTAATTGACTCACAGTTCAGCATAGCTGGGAGGCCTCGGGAAATGTACAGTCATGGCAGAAGGTGAAGAAGAAGCAAGGCACCTTTTTTTTTTTTTTTTTGAGATAGAGTCTCACTCTGTCGCCCAGGCTGGAGTGCAGTGGTGCAATTTCAGCTCACTGTAACCTCCACCTCCTGGGTTCATGCAATTCTCCTGCCTCAGCCTCCTGAGTAGCTGGGACTACAGGTGTGTGCCACCACACCCAGCTAATTTTTACATTTTTACAAACAGAGATGGCATTTCACCACATTGGCCACGCCGGTCTCGAACTCCTGACCTCAAGTGATCCACCCACCTTGACCTCCCAAATTGTTGGGAATACAGGCATGAGTCACTATGCCTGGCCTGCAAGGAACCTTCTTTACAAGGTGGTAGAATGGAGAGCCTTGTGAAGGGGAGGAGAGCCCCTTACAAAACCATCAGATCTCGTGAGAACTCATTCACTATCACCAGAACAGCATGGGGAAACTGCCCCTATGATTCAATTACCTCCACTTGGTCTCTCCCTGACACGTGGGGTTACGGGAATTATGGGGATTACAATTCAAGATGAGATTTGGGTGGGGACACACAGCCTAAGCATATCAAATTCTGTAGCAACGAAGTCTGGGATGTTAGTGCACCCATCACATGAATAGTACACATTGGTTTCCATTCCTCCCCTGCTTCCTCACCCCTCTTGGGAGTCTCCAATGTCTCTTGTACCACTCTGTACACCTTTGCGTACCCATAGTTTAGCTCCATCTCATAAATGAGAACGTGTGGTATTCAGTTTTTCATTTCTGAGTTACTTTGCTTAGGATAATGGCCTCCAGTTCCAAGTTTGCAAAATATATTATTTTGTTCTTTTTATGGCTGCATAGTATTCACACACACACACACACACACACACACACACACACCCCACATTTTCTTTATCCATTCATTGGTTGATGGGCACTTAGGCTGATTCCATATCTTTGTAATTGTGAATTGTGCTGCAATAAACATACATATGCAGGTGTCTTTTTGATATAACGACTTCTTTTCTTTTGGGTGGATACCCAATAGTGGGATTGCTGGATTGAATGGTAGATCTCTCTTTAGTTCTTTGAGAAATCACCATACTGTTTTCCATAGAGGTTGTAATAATTTACATTCCCACCAGCAGTGTATAAGCATTCCTTTTCCACCATATCCTTGCCAACATCTTTTTTTTTTTTTTTTTTTTGAGAAGGAGTTTTGCTCTTGTTGCCCAGGCTGGAGTGCAGTGGCAAGATCTCAGCTCACTGAAACCTCTGGCTCCCAGGTTCAAGTGATTTTCCTGCCTCAGCCTCCCAAGTAGCTGGGATTACAGGCGTGCCCCACCATGCTCGGCTACTTTTGTATTTTTAGTAGAGACAGGGTTTCACTGTGTTGGTCACGCTGGTCTCAAACTCCTGACCTCAGGTGATCCACCTGTCTCGGCCTCCCAAAGAGCTGGGATTACAGGCATGAGCCACTGCATCCAGCGATTTTTTTTTTTTTTTAGTTTTTAATAATGGCCATTCTGACTGGGGTAAGGTGATATCTCATTGTGTTTTTAATTTGCATTTCCCCAATGATTAGTGATGTTGAGCACATTTCATGTGTTTGATGTTTGTATATCTTCTTTTGAGAAATGTCTATTCATGCCATTTTTCCACTTTTTAAGCGGGATTATGTGTTTACTTGCTGATTTGGGTCCCTGTAGATTCTGTATATTAGTCCTTTGTCAGATGCATAGTTTGCAAATACTTTCTCCTACTCTTTGAGTTGTCTGTTCACTCGGTTAATCATTTCTTTTGCTGTCCAGAAGCTTTTTAGTTCAATTCGGTTCCATTTATTTATTTCTGTTTTTGTTGCATTTGCTTTTGGGGTCTTAGTCACAAATTCTTTGTCTAGGCCAATGTCCAGATTAATTTTTCTTGGGGTTTCCTATAGGATTTTTATGGTTTCAGGTCTTAGATTTAAGTTTGTAATCCATCTTGAGTTAATTCTTGTATGTGTTGAGAGACAAGGATCCAGCTTCATTTTTCTACATGTGACTATCCAGTTTTCCCAGCATCAGTTATTGAATAAGGTGTCCTTTCCCCAGTTTGCGGTTTTGTGTACTTTGTCGAAGATAAGTTGGTTTTAAGTATTTCTGAATCCTCTATTCTATTCCATTGGTCTATGTGTCTACTTTTATACCAGTATCAGTCTGTCTTGGTAACTGTAGCCTTGTAGAATAATTTGAAGTCAAGTAATACGATACCTCCAAATTTGTTCTGTTTGCTTAGGATTGCTTTGGCTGTTCGGGCTTTGTTGTTGCTGTTGTTGTTCTATGTGAATTTCAGGGTATTTTTTCCCCCAGTTCTGTGGAAAATGAAATTGGCATTTTGATAGGAATTGCGTTGAATCTGTAGATTGCTTCTAGGCAGGATGGTCATTTACACGAAGTTGATCCTTCCAATCCATGCACATGAAATGAAACGTTTTTCCATGTCATCTGTGGTTTCTTTCAGCAGTGTTTTGTAGTTCTCCTTGTAGAGCTCTTTCACCTCCTTGATTAAGTATATCCCTAGGTATTTTTTTGGAAGCTATTGTAAAAGAGATTGAGTTCCTGATTTGATTCTCAGCTTGATTGCTGTGGTCCTATAGTAGTGCTACTGGTCTGTGTACATTGATTTGTAACCTGAGACTACTGAATTCATTTATCAAACCTGGGAATCCTTTGGAGCAGTCTTTAAGGTTTTCTTTTTTTTTTAAAGATGGAGTTTCACCATGATGGCCAGGCTGGTCATGAACTCCTGACCTCAGGTGATCCACCCACCTTGGCCTCCCAAAGTGCTAGAATTACAGGCGTGAGCCACCGTGCCCGGCCGTCTTTAAGGTTTTCTATATACAAGATCATATCATCAGCAAACAGAGCTAGTTTGACTTCTTCTTTTCCAATTTGGATGCCCTTTATTTCTCTCTCTTGCCTAATTGCTCTGGCTAGGACTTCTCATTAACTTCTTTTTAATACCTCTTTTGCTCACTAAATGTCCAGGCCTGGACCATGCAATATGGTAGCCACTACCCTCTCGTGCTTACTTAAAATGAAATTAGTTAAAAATCAAAACCCTTTAAAATTAGTTAAAAAATTTAAAACCCTGTCATACTCGCTATGTTTCAAATGCTCAGTAGCCACAGTGATTAGTGGCTACTGTATTTCTACCTCCCAGAAAGCGCCATTGGATAGCTCTGGCCTACACTGCAAACTCTTCTTGAGCGCAGAGACCAAGAAGAGTTTGCAGTGTAGGGCAGAGCTATCCAAATCTGCCCAGTTTACCACAACATACCTAGTGCCCAGGAAAGCGTCTGGTGTAAGGCATTGATGGTTTTAGAAGAAAAGAAGGAAGCATTACTTTAATACTCATTCCTTCATTGGATCTTCTCAACAAATCTGTAAGGGAGACAGGAAAAGGATGACTTTCCCTTTTTCATAATTGAAGAGACAGGCTTAAGAAGTTAAATGCCATACCCAGAATCATAGAACTAGCCGAGATCATGGGCCGAGACCCTCCACTCTCTCTACCAGTCATACCTTCAGTTTCTCCCAAGACATTCCAGACAGAGCAGTAAGCAGGCAGAGGCTGGAAAGGCTAGGGGCCGCTGACAAATGAGAGCCTGGCCATGGTAGCGTTAGGGAATTCTCAGTCAAAGGGGACTTTGAGCAGGACTTTATCTATTCTCCATTTTTTTTTTTAGAGACATAGTCTTGCTCTGTCGCCCAGGCTGGAGTGCAGTGGCATGATCTTGGCTCACTGCAACCTCCACCTCCTGGGTTCAGGCGATTCTCTTGCCTCAGCCTCCTGAGTAGCTGGGACTACAGGTGCCCGCCACCACGCCTGGCTAATTTTTGTATTTTTAGTAAAGACGGGGTTTTGCCACAGTGGCCAGGCTGGTCTCTAACTCCTGACCTTGTGATCTGCCTGCCTCAGCCTCCCAAAGTGCTGGAGTTACAGGCATCAGCCATGTCACCTGGTCTACTCTCCATTTTTTTAGGGTCAAGGAAAGAGGCCAGGAGAAGTCATGTTTCCAAGGGATTAGTTAACAGGCACAGAGGATGGATTGGGACCAGACTTGGGAGGGGTTGGAGGGCAGGGCCATGGCTTCAGAGATGTCACTGAGAGTTTAGAACAAAGAGAACAGTTTTGCAGTCTCTTGATGAGGTCAGTCTGGTGGCATCCACATGCTGGACCAGAGCTGACGCTGAGGGAGACACCAGTTGGAAAGCAACTGCAACCTGGACCAGCATGGTAGCAGCAGGAAAGGGGAGGCAGGGTGAGTGGGAGCCAGTGAAATCTGAGTAACATGAAAGAAAGAATGCTGGCTGTGGAGGTAATACTCATTTGCTGGAGAAGGGAATGGGGACCTTGAATTTTCATAACTTGCCATCAGGAAACACGGTAATGACGGTCAGAAAAGAATTCAGGAAACATGGTATTGTGTCCAGGAAGGATGAAGTGAGTCTCAGAGAAGATGAATCATTCACTCATAGAACATTCGAGCAAGAAGGAACTTTGTAAGTGACATAGAGTTCAACCTCTTTGTTTTATTGTTGAAGAAACTGAGGCTCAGAGAAGTGAAGGGGATGGTGAAAGGTACATCGTGTGTGAAAAACGAGACCGGAGCTGAACTCAGGCCTCCTGGTCCAGTGAGGTTTTCATTCTGTGTCACAGAAATATCTCGACTCTCACTTCCCTGCAGTCAGGATCTCCCAGTACTCATTTGCTGGCTGATAAACAGATGTCATTTGATTTTCTTAACATTCAGTCTTTTCTAAGGAAATCTCTTCTTAATCATAGATTGTGCAGCGGATGTAACATTTAATCCAAATCTTTTATCATATATCCTTAAGACAGAAAAATACGACCTGTTCTTTTGAAAAACTTTTAATGGCTTTTCAGTTAATACCTTTGTGGTTTTTGAGAAACAACTTATTGTCCCCAAGTCTATGTTACCTCTTATGTAAAATGGAAATAATATGAACTACTTCTCAGGTAGTGACTATCATCAGTGAGATAAAATACGCAAAAGCACAGCTCTACTATACGCTAGTTATTTGACATTCTTTCTTTCTACTTTCTCCCTCAGAGCACAGCTTGGGTGATTAAGCTAACTGAATCAGGAAGATTAGAGACGTGACAATTCCTTGAAAATACAAACCCACTGGTGTTACAAATAGCACAATGAATTAGCATGGTGGAGTCAGGTGGAGAAGACATTTTTCGTGGAAATTGTATAGAAGTCATGCTAGTTCCTTGAAAATGAAAAGCACACTAGAAAAGTATCAGTGCGGCTCGCATTGCTGGCGCTGCAAAAGTGGTGACTAAGCCTTCTCTTCCCCCCGTCCAGCCTTTGGGCCACGTTCACTAGGGCGGGCAGAGGAGGAAGCACCCTTCTTACCTGCTCATAGAGCAGGTCTACCAAGGAGGTGGTAGACACTTGAAATTAACCTCAGAGTTAATTTCCAACAGGCTTTGTGGATTAGAAAAAAATATGAAGACCTCCAGGGTCCCTCGAGCCTATACCTTGGAAAATATTGGGCTGCACCCTCTCTGACCTCAGCCCCCTCTTGCCACCGGCCCATGTGGATCCTTAATAGCAGTGCTGGGTTTGGGTGTGGGTGGCAGGCCCAGTGGGAGACAGTTTTCCAGTTCCTTGACCATTCCCATATATGTTGGTACCAGCTCACTCCTTCCTGCAGCACGTTTGCTGCAGGTTATAAAAATAATCAATAATTATTAAATGCCTACTATGTTCTGGGCTCTCTGCAAGGGGCTGAGTATATAGCAGTGAGCAAGGTGGACCAGGTTCTGGCCTCAGGAAGTTTCCAGCCTTTCCAGTGGGAAGAAAGACAATAAATCCATCAGCAAACAAACGTATGTATGAAGAGAACAAACAGAGTGGCGGAAAATAAAAAGTGGTCGGTTTTATTACAATAAAAAGTGGTTAGGGAAAACTCACCTTAGATAAGACTTTTGAGCCAGATATGAGTTGGAGGAGAGGAGGGACATTTCAGGCAGAGGCAACCGTCTGGGCAAGGTCTATGAAACAGGAAAGAACCTGACTTTTCAAAACCAGCAAGGAACCTTGACCTGAGGCGTCAGGAGCATCCTCAGTACAACAGGAAAGTTTTAAGCTGGGGAATGACAGGACCCAACCTATATTTCAAGGTCCCCTGAGCTGAATGCAGCAGGCTACGAGTGGAAGCCAGAGGATTATCAAGAGGTTACAAGAGAGAGGTGGGGAGGGAAAGGAAGGTTGCTGGTGCTACTGCTGCCAGGCTCTCTTCATGGACCACTGAGACAGGGACCAGGAAGGGAAGAGCTCCCCATTCAGTCAATGTGTCCAGAATAACCACAGTCTTGGAGTACTGTTCTGGAAGCTGGCACGATCAGAGGAGGGATTTGCTCATTAGGGCTAAACACGGTCTGCACCAGATCTCCCGGATCCTCTCATTCAGCGCCTGGAGTGAGCTTGCAGCTTCTTCAGATGGCTCAGAGATAACAGGAAGCTGAGGAGCAACTTGTGGACAGATCAGGACTTCGGAAGAGACCAGCCTGGTACGGAAGCACAGCGGGCAGGGGAGAGATGGCAGACTCCTGTGCTGTTTGCAGCGGGGCAGGTGGGCGGGGTGGGGGGCAGGAGGGAGCTGGTGAGCTCACAACGGCACCTGTGAATGAATTTCAAAGAGCAGACTTTAGACCTTCTAGATGAGTGTTTCTACGCGTTTTCCATTATTCTACCCCTAAGGAGCATTTAAGACATTTTCCTCAGTAATCGCAACCACCCCCTTTGAAATGTTATAGCCACAGATATGCCATATACTGGTTTACATACTGTATGCATATCTCTCTGAGTGTGTGTGTGCGTGTGTGTGTATGTGTGTTTTGTTTTGTTTTGTTTTTGAGATAGAGTCTTGCTCTGTCACTCAGGCTAGAGTGCAGTGGCGGGATCTCAGCTCACTGCAACGTCCGCCTCGCGGGTTCAAGTGATTCTCCTGCCTCAGCCTCCTGAGTAGCTGGGATTACAGGCACGTGCCACTACATCCAGCTAATTTTTGTATCTTTAGTAGAGACAAGGTTTCACCATGTTGGCCAGTCTGGTCTTGAACTCCTGACCTTGTGATCCGCCCGCCTCGCCCTCTCAAAGTGCTGAGATTACAGGAGTGAGCCACCACACCCAGCCTGTGTTTTATATATTAAAAGAACAAGACTTTCCCCCCTCTCTGGGGGTGATACTACCCCATTGAGAAGGCAAACTATAGTTTAAAGGCTTCCCCAGTTATAACGGGGGCCCGCAGAGAGTATCTCATCTGGGGTCACCAACATGCCCACTGTGGTCTCCTTTAAGAATGCACCTCACTGCTGCCCCCACTAGCAAGCACTGCAGAGGCCCCCATTCTTCCCAGCCAATCCACACTCCCAAAGTAGCAGAAGCTTTGGCGAGCTAAAGGCACCAGTTTCCTGTAGACCTCACTGCCCCAAACCGTGCTGTGCGCCTCCAAGAAAGGAGGTATATTCCCTTCTCCGCTCTGTCCCCTTCTGTGTCTATGGGCCTGGAGAAAGCACGGGTGGCCTTCCTTAGTCTCAGAGACATATGACAATGATCATTCTTTGTCCCTGCTCCTGGGACTCCCAGAATCTGCTCCTTGCAGAGCCCTTTTACCAACCACCAATCGGCAGCCACAGCCAGCTGCCAGTGCAGACTCCGCTGGTCTCCACCACGTGATGGAAAGCATGTACAATGTGCTGTCACTTACATCACCAGCGGTCCACCTGTGCCCTACTTTGTAGATGCCAAACTGGAGACCCAGAGAGGTTTGGTCTTGGAGCAAGGTCACAGGGTGAGAGATTCAAGGCCTATGTTCTTCGTTCTGCACCAGAATGTAAAAAACCTGCCCGCAGTGCCTGCACGTGAGGGAGCCAGGCCCGCCCCTTGGGTGTCCTACTTGGAGTGTGGTCCACACATCAGCACTTTCCACAGATTGTCGGTGACCAGTTCGTGGTGAGGTAAGTGCAAGAGCTGAGAGTAAGCAGTTAGAAATGTGTCTAGTGATTTCATGGTGCAATTTAATGCCTATTAGCTCTAATTAAAAAAAAAAAAATCTGAGGCTGGGTGCAGTGGCTCACGCCACCACGCCTAATTTTTGTATTTTTAGTAGAGATAGGGTTTCACCGTGTTGGCCAGGCTGGTCTGGAACTCCTGACCTCAGTTGATCTGCCCGCCTTGGCCTCCCAAAGTGCTGACATTACGGGTGTGAGTCACCGTGCCCGGCCTCCAGGTGGCTTCTTGACTTCTTGACACTTTGTGTTCCGTGCCAGGAATAGCGGTTTCCTAAGCCATCGGTGTGCACTTTGGGAGGCCAAGGTTGGCGGATCACCTGAGGTTAGAAGTTAGAGATCAGCCTAGCCAACATGGTGAAACCCTGCCTCTACTAAAAATACAAAATTAGCCGGGCTTGGTGGCACATGCCTGTAATCCCAGCTACTTGGGAGGCCGAGGCAAGGGTATCGCTTGAACCTGGGAGGTGGAGGTTGCAGTGAGCCGAGATCGCACCACTGCACTCCAGCCTGGGCGACAAGTGCAAAACTCTGTCTGAAAATAAATCTGGGTTCAGGTATTTTTTTTTCCATTTTACTTTTCTAATGATTCATTTTTGTTGTATTTTAAGAAAGTGTCCGTCTGTGATGGATTGGATTTTTTTTTAATAAGCTATTCCTTCCCTACTGATAGAGTTTTAAAAGCACAGTATAGAGGTTGCAAACCTCCTGCTTCCTGCACAGAGCATGGAAGGTCTTTGACCTCAGGATTAATGGAAAGAAAAATAACAAGTGGTTGTTTGGCTAAACTGACTGGTGGTCAGAGCCCAAAGGTCTCTCTTTAGTCCTGGGGCAGACGCAGGCTCAAGGTCATCAAAGCCTGGCTCCTGGTGGCTTTTTTTTTTTGAGATGGAATCTCACTTTGCTGCCCAGGCTGGAGTGCAGGTGAAGTGGTGTGACCTCAATGCAACCTCCGCCTCCCAGGTTCAGGTGATTCTCCTGCCTCAGCCTCCTGAGTGGCTGGGATTACAGGCGCCTGCCGCCACACCTAGCTAAATTTTGTATTTGTAGTACAGATAGGGTTGCACCATGTTGGTCAGGCTGGTCCGGAACTCCTGACCTCAGGTGATCTGCCCACCTCAGCCTCCCAAAGTGCTGGGATCACAGGTGTGAGCCGCCGCAGCCGGACTCCGGGTGGCTTCTTGACTCTTGCTGTCCTGTCCCAGGAGCAGCGGTTTCCTGAGCCATGGGTGTGCAGACAGTGGCTCCATGTGCCTTTCACTTGGGGGCTTGTCCAATCACGCCCTTGACAGAGCAGTTGAGAACCTTACAGATCATCCAGTCCTGCCTCCACCCTCCTGGTAAAAATGAGAAACCTGACCCCAGCAGGGGGACGCCTTGCTTATTTTCCCATCTCCGTGGACGAGGAGGGTTCCTGTCACAGAGGATCCACTGCGGTTCCATCAGAAGCCGAGCTCCAGTGAGCCATAGAGAATAAGGGGTTTCTTCCAGGGGTCAGAACTCCTCGATGGTGGGAGATGGTTGGTTGGTCCGTGTAAGGGGTTATCTCTGTGTCTCTGCTGGGCCCGAGGTCAGCTGGGCCGGCTCAGGGAGAGAGGCTGGATGTGAAGTGGGAAAGATAAAGAACAAACCGGAACGGTATCTGGCTCTCACTACCTGCAGTCTCCATGATGCCAGGGCCCTGAGGGACAAACTGGGGATCTTCATTCCAGAGCCACACACCTCGTCCAGGAGCTGGATGACCTGTGGGCCTGCAGCTGCTCCGGGTCAACATGATAAGCCAGCGTTCAGCAACGGCTTAGGGGAGGTGCTGCGCGCCTGCCCTGCACAGCCTCAGAGCACAGCAAAAACGGCTGTGCTGTCCTTCCACTTTCCAAATCTTGTGAACATTTCTCTCCCGCACCCCTCTGCCAACCCACTACCCTCTAGGCAAAGGAATTCTGGGCAATGTAGTTCAGCTTAGCTAAGTTGACACTACAAAGCCACCACAATGCCCATTAAATGCTGAACAAATATACCAATGAATGAATGAAGTGACTTGTCCCAGGGCATGCAGTAAGCCGTTGAGAGGCAAAGCTGGAATGTGATGTGGGGTGGTTGGAGGGGGCTCTTTTAACCGGAGGGCATGACTTTCCACTACACCACTGCACCACGTTTACTCCCAGAGTCTGGAAGCTCAGCCCAGCCACAGGGTCACAACGCAGGATGCATCCACTGCTCAGGTGTGAGGCCCCTTGCTCAGACTTTCCCCAGAGCTCTCTCTGGAGTTGAATTCCACAAATGTTTAATCTGCATCCAGCACGTGGCCCACACCAAGGACTCCACGCTGATAAGACTCGGCCTCTTCTCACAGGGAACTTACTGGCTGGCTGGTGGAGGGAGATGCACACGTAATGCTATGCCATGTATAGAAGAAGTGCGGCTGGGTGCGGTGGCTCACACCTGTAATCCCGGCACTTTGGGAGGCTGAGGCAGGTGGATCACAAGGTCAGAAGTTCGAGACGAGCCTGACCAACATGGAGAAACCCTGTCTCTACCAAAAATACAAAAGTTAGCCTGGCATGGTGGTGTGTACCTATAATCCCAGCTGCTTAGGAGGCTGCGGCAGAAGAATTGCTTGAACCCAGGAGGTGGAGGTTGCAGTGAGCCGAGATCACACCACAGCACTCCAGCCTGGGAAACAGAATGAGACTCCATCTCAAAAAAAAAAAAAGTGCTTTGACTTGGCCACAGTGGAGGCCAATCACCAGCTGGATCTTAAGGTGGAGTAGTAGTTTCAGGCAGTGAAGGTGGGGAAGGGCACTCTGGCCAGGAGATGAGCACGGACCAAGAGCCAGGAGGACTGGCAGACCATGGCCATGCGTGGGAAACCGTGAGCCACCCTGCATGGCCGGAGGGAAGGATGACTGGAGGAAAGAAAAGAGCCAGGAAAGTGAGGTAGGCGCCAGACCACCAAGGTTCTTCAATTCTGGGTGCAGAACTCTGGCAGGAACATGCAGATGGTTGGACCTGGGCAGTGCCTAGGGCTGGTGGGGGGAAATACTTTTGAGACAATTAGCGGGAGGAGTTGACCTGGCAGATCTGGGGATCTCTTTGAGGGTGTGAGAGGTGTAGGTTTGACATTGAGGGCTTAGAGCAATGGCAGAGATGGATAAGGAGGACCCTCCCTGCGCCACACCTGGGGTCAGGGCCAGGGACAGGAGGTGAGGAGACATGAGACCAGAAGCGTCTTTTGCTCTGGGACAGACTCCTGCAGGCAGGAAGCTCTCTAGTGTTTGCCAGTCTGCCGGTACCAGTCCAGACAGCGTTCCCAGATGACTCAGAGACCTCCAGACTGCAGGACGTTCCTTCTAGAAGCCAGCACTGGAGCGCACGCTGACCGCCTAAGCCTTGAGCTTGAAGCAACCTACCACCCTTGGAGAAAGCAGAATCACAGATGAGAGAGGAATTAAGAGGCTATCTACTCAAAACCATTTTATTTACAAGAAAGAGAAGAGCCAAGCAGGCAAACGAGGGCAGTGTACTTGAGCCTACCCCGTCCCCATGCGGCGACCTTCTTACATCAGTGTGCTGTCATCTGGTTGCCCCTGCTCCACTTGGCCTTCAGATGGAGATGACATTAAGTGGTGTGCCAGGGTAGGGTGTCATCGCCCCCGGGGGCAAGACCCAAAGGTGAGGGATACTGCTCATTAGCACAGGGACAGGTCGACCAAATCTGATAAACCTTTGCACAGATGAAGCAATTCATGACTGCTGCATTTCAGTGATGCTTTATATATTTTATCGAGGATTTTTATGTGTTTTCGGTGAGAGGGTGGATCCAGACGCTTAGACCATCCTAGTCTTAGAAATAGGAAACCTCTCAGATTTCCCACTGTATGACTTGGATAAGCCAATCTCTGGGCTTCAGTTTCCTTGACTTAAGGTCAAGCAGAGAGTTACCAGGCTGCTCTCTGCCCCAAGGTAGAGCACTCCTACCCTGTGGCCTCTTGGCCAGTGCCTCCGACTGTGTATTTCTGAGGGCTCCTGCCCAGCCAACACCTCGACCATATTCCTCCTCTGCTTCAGTGCTGCCCCATGGCTGCCACAGGCTCTCTTGCCTTGGTAGTGCCTCCTCTGCCCCTCCCTAGCCTCTTAAAGTTGGCCATACGCCAACTTGACTCCGAAAACATCTGTCCTCTCACAGAGCTGAGGTCAGTGCCTTCGTGATAACAGCCAAGACAAATATGCATGATAAGACCTGATCCAACACCACAAGAAAATTTGAGCATTTGAGGGTGAGGCTTACTGGGTCAAAGAGCTCCAAAGGGTCTCAGAGCCCAGACCCTGGGGGATCCCGCTGTGATCCCCCTTTGCTGTATCTGGGTCCCCTCCTCTCACCTTAGTGTTTGCTGAGAGACACAGCATCAGGAGGCCATGATTTGCTTGAGGTAGTGTTGAGAGACCCTCTTGGGTTGAGGGTCTTGGCAAGCTAGCATCCAGCCCCCACCTCCCAGCCTTTGATTTGCGGCACGGCTGACTCTCCCTGCTGGTGCCCAAACGTGGTGTGACCCAAAGGAGGCAACATAGGAGAAGTGGGCACTACTTGATGAGCCTCATTTTATATCAGGGAAATTGAAGCTCTGCAAAGTTAAGTCATTGGAGTTTGACTTTTTAGGTCTGATCCCAAAGTATACTCTGTTCTCTAACTAGGGTTACTTCCGGCTACTCATTTAACCTGTTCGATGCTCAGTTTCCCCATTTGTAAAAAAGCGATACATACACATCCTGCTTGCCCCAAAGGGCTGTTGTGACAATCATTTGAAATAACTGATAGAAAAAGCACTTTTAAAGTTGGTGTGATGCAAGTTAAATGATGCCCACACCTATCTATAGATATGGCATCCACACATATTTATCAGGTTGGAGCTGACCGAAACTTAGCATCTAATCTAATCATCTGATTTGACCGGACATGAAACTGATTTCAAAGCTGGGTGGCTGCAGAGCCAGGACTAGAGTTTATGTCTTCGGGTTTCTATTCCAGGGCTCTTTCCCCAAGGGGCCTTTAGGAGCCAGCAGGGAGGGGCAGAAACGGTGCCGCTGCTTCCGCGGCTCTCCTCCAGTGCATTTTCCTTCCTCCCCCATCCCTACTGAGTCTCTAGGCCACAAGGAACCATTGAAAATTTGGGGACAGTGAGCTCTGGCCTCAGTAAGATGACCCTGTAGCAGTGGGTGCAACCACCAGCTGTCAGGGAGCCTCTGCCAGCGCAGGTGGCAGCGGAGGCAGAAGAAAACACCATTGGGGGTACAATCTGCTGAACATGACAATTTTTTTTCAGGGGTGGAAGGCAGGAGATGAGAAGCAGCAAAAGACATTCTGGAATTCTGAGACCAAGTCACAGGAGGAACAGTGGTACCAGGAATAGAAATGAAGGAGTTGGCCGGGCGCGGTGGCTCACGCCTATAATCCCAGCACTTTGGGAGGCCGAGGTGGGTGGATCATGAGGTCAAGAGATCGAGATCATCCTGGTCAACATGGTGAAACCCTGTCTCTACTCAAAATACAAAAACTAGCTGGGCATGGTGGCACAGCCTGTAGTCCCAGCTACTCAGGAGGCTGAGGCAGGAGAATTGCTTGAACCCAGGAAGCGGAGGTTGCGGTGAGCCGAGATCACGCCATTGCACTCCAGCCTGGGTAACAAGAGTGAAACTCCATCTCGAAAAAGAAAAAAAAAAAAAAAAAAAGAAATGAAGGAGTTAAAAGGAAGGGCCGATTTTTGGAAGGGATGATGATGATGTCAGTTTGGGGCCAGAAACAGTGAGGGTTAGACCTGGATAGGTCCGAGAGCACATCTGGTGCGACCTCTCCCTTGCCCCGAGAAGGCCGTGTTGTCTTTGAGCTGCTAGCAGGAGGCTCAGTTTTGCATGTGCAAGAGCTGACTGGAAATGTACTCTGGCTCTGGGAAAGGGCTGTGGATGTCCACTTGAGCCGCATCATCCCCGATGCAGTCATCTCCCCTAAGGAGAAAACACGGAGCGAGCCAAGGGCCCAGAGCATTTGGAGGGGAGGAGGCAGAGGAAACGAAACAAGGGGAGGAGGCAGGAAGAGGATGGTCCAGCAGCAGACTGGGGACCGTGCCTCGTCAGAGAATCCGAAAGCATGGCATTTCAGGATGTCAGGTGGGTGGATGCCTTGAAGAGGTCTGAGAAGGCACGGCTGGACTTGCTGACCTTTCAGAGAGGGTTCCAGGAGGCTTGATGGGAGCAGGCCAAGAGGGCTGCCTTCAGGGTCTGGGGTTTGTGTTCCAAGACTCGATCGATGATGGGCAGATGGAGGGGCCAGACTTATCTCCATGAGCGCCAGTGTCTTCATCTGGAAAGACAGAGTAATAATACCTACCTTATGCCTCGTAGTGAGGATGAGGCTAAGAGGAAGAAGGATAAGAATCACCACCTACTGAATGCTTCCTCAGCCACAGATAGCATGCAAATGCTTTTCTCCATTATTTGAAAGTCCTTCGCACACCTAGATTGATAAGCCAGTCAGAAGGATCGTTATCTTTACTATTAAAATCAGAGAAGATTGCAATGATCTGATAAATGGTTGAGATAGAAAGTAGGCCCAGAGGCCAGGCACCGTGGCTCACACCTGTAATCCCAACACTTTGGGAGGCCAAGGTGGGAGGCTTGAGTCCAGAAGTTCAATACCAGACTGGGCAACATAGTGAGACCCCCATCTCTACAAAAACGTAGAAAATTAGCCAGGCATGATGGTGCATGCCTGTAGTCCCAGCTACTAGGGAAGCTAAGGTGGGAGGATGGCTTGAGCCTGGGAAGTTGAGGCTACAGTGAGCCGTGACTGTGCTACTGCACTCACCCTGGGTGACAGAGCAAGATCCTGCCTTGAAAAGGAAGGAAGGAAGAAAGGAAAGAAAGAAAAAAAAATGGACCCAAAGAGAGAAATTTTCACAAAATTTGACAATGAATGGACCGTGAAAAATAGGGATGATGGCTGGAGAAAGACGCAGCTTAGATGTTTTAAAGATTGGTTGATAGGCTGGGTGCGGTGGCTCATGCCTATAATCCTAGCACTTTGGGAGGCCGAGGTGGGTGGATCACCTGAGGTCAGGAGGTCAAGACCAGCCTGGCCATCATGGTGAAACCCCATCTTTATTTAAAAAAAAAAAAAATTAAAAAGAAAAAAAAAAGATTGGTTGATAAAGATTACTTAACCAAGGAAAGGAAGAGATGGAAGAGGCCAGGAGAGGTATTCTGTTGGTCCTTTGCCTGCCAGGTGCTCGTGTCAGTGTCACAGGCCCTCTAGTGGCCCTGCTGGCTGCTGGATGGCTGAAGGAAGCCTTTCACTTTCACTCTCCCTCTGATTAGCCAGTCTCTGCTCCTAAGACCCTGTGAGTCTTCCAGCAGACCTCAGACTCCTTGTGAGGACAAGATGGAAAGCCTCCTTCATCCATTCAGTGGGGATTGGGCTGAATGGGTGGCATGGGCTCCAGCCCTCCTGGCCCCGTCTCTCAAAGCACCTCCCCACCCGGTCCAGCCTTTTACCCACTTGGCTGCCTGAAAGAGTCTGGGCTCCAAGCCACCCAGGCCGGTCTCTTTTGTCCCTGATCAACTACAGTACAATGATCACAACAAGGTCCTGGCAAGGTCCCCAGGAAGCTGCAGTCCTTGGTGCTGCTTTTGGGGGATTCTGTGGGGCAGGGGGAAGCCATGGGAACCTCATTCCCCCCTGAGATCACCCCTTTTCCTAAGCGACTTTGGGTTGGATGGACACTATGGGGTTTTCTCCGGGAAAATAGTCTCATCAGTCTCTCCAAGTAGAGAGAGCAAGAGATAAGACAGAAGCAGGAGTTCAAGACCAGCTTGGGCAGCATGGCGAGATGCCGTATGTACAAAAAATTTAAAAATTAGAGGGCAGGGAGGCACAAGGCAGTGCCCGGTGTGGGGTCAGCCCCCTAAAGTTCTCTCTTAATTCAGACCTCCCCTCCTCTCTCCTCAAGCACCGCCCTCATCTTTGAACTCATCCCTGTTCCCCAGTTTCTCCCCTACATCCCAGCCCCAGTCTCCGCAGTTCTTTCTACACCATGGATCTGATCATAGCACACCTGCTTTACAGATGTCCAAGCCTCTGTCACAGTCAAGTCCTCCATTCTCCCCCCTTACTGAGGCAGCTCGGGTTTTTCCCAATTCGAGCCCCGTCTACTGCTGGCCTCACCGGAGTCATTCCTCAAAGTGCATTCATCCATGTGTCTTCAACACGTTTTTGTGTTTTTTTCAGGACCTACCCTGGCAAGTGCTATGCTGGGAGCCGCTGGGGACCCCAGGCCCTGGCCAGTCCAGACTTCTCAGCCACCCCACACAGGCCACCCATACATGCTGCCTTTTAGGGCCTGAACTTTCAAAGTCTCCCCTCTGAGATACTCCCTGGTTCTCCCTTTCGGATATCACTCCCTGCTCTGAGCGCCATGCCTTTTACAAATGTTCATTAAAGTTATCTATATGGTGTGTTCATCAGTTTTGAAAAAAATAATGTTCTTGGTTTTATTTGAGTCAACCTTTGACAGGCATCAAGGTCACCGTACTCTCCAGGGGTCTTGCTTCATTCTCTCTTATCTTGTATGGGAGGCTTTTGTTTGGGACGTCTGTTTCCACTCAAAGGCAGAGAGGCCCTGCTGTCTTATGTCTGCAGTTTGTGGAGTGAATGAAGGATGCTGAGGGCTGACACCAGCAGGAAATGCTGTGGGGGAGGTTGGGGACTGGGGAATGTCGGGAAAGTGACCCCATCTGGCCCCCGAGTACAACCCCACCAGTTGGCCAGAGTGATCTCCCCACCAGCCCTGCCTCCATATGATGTCTGGAGGGGGCCAGTTTGACCACCTCTCTTAATCTCAGGCTCTCCGTTTTCAAGTGAGATGTAATAAAACGGGTCCCATTTGCCTCCCAGCCTGTGGTGAGAAGCTAGTGATTAGGATATGCTAGCCACACACTGTCCTGTAAATCCCATTGAAATCCCAGGGCCCTATAACTCCTCTAATGATTCCCAAGCTCCCGCAACCCACCCGCTCTGTTCATCCTTACTTCCCACGTGTCTCGTCAGCCCTCCGGATGCAGCCAGGCCTATTTCCCCAGGGCGCCGGCCACTAAGTCGCCCCATTCAGCTGGAGTCTGGGGGGCCTGCCTCGCCCCACGCCTAAGAAACCTAACCCGCCTCCTATCCCTTTGATACTGCAGTCTTTATTTCCTGGAGTCTGTACAACATTACTGCCCAATGGTGTGTCTGCTTCCACGTCTCCCATCGAGACTGAGCTTACTGAGACCAGGGCAAGGACTGCGCCAGTTCCTCGTCGCCCCCTTCGTTTCTTTTACCCTCCCTTCCCCCTCACCGCAGCCATGGCGCCCAGCCCAAGAAAGCGGAGCAGAGGTTCCGCAATTCTTTTCTAAGATTGTTTGATTAGAAGGTTCAAAGCCCTCTAACCGAAGGCCGGCTCGTGTCTCCAGGGAGGTTGCAGGAGGGCGCCAGAATGTGGATGGCGCCGACAATGTGGGATACTGGAGTCTCGACTGCCGCGCGCCAAGGAAGGGCGTCACCTAGTCAAGCTGGTCCTGGAGTTGAGTGCCTCGACCCGAAGCTCGCGTCCCCCAGCCCGCCCGCCCGCCCGCTTGCTGGCACCGGGGTGACCGCGCCCGCTTTGTGTGGGCATCAGGTGCAAACCCCCAGAGCGCCGGGCGTGCGCGCACGCGCCCGGGAGCTCGCGGAGCCCAATCGCAGCCCCAACCTGGCTCTCCTCTGGGATCTCCTCCGGCGCCCGGGGCCGGAGCGTGGGGGAGGGAGGAGGTCCGACACGTAGCCGGTCTCGCAGCAGGGCTCGACTCCACGCGGGAGGGCGGGGGAGCCGGGGACCCGCCGCTCCAGCCCGCTGGCCTTCGAAAGATCCTCCTGGGCCAATGGCAGGCGGGGCGACGCGACCCGATTGGTGCAGGCGCTCTGCTGATCACTGTGGAAACCCGGGCGGCGGGGAACGCGGGAGGATGCGGAACCCGGGGCGGGGGGAGCCGGAGGGGCGGGCGGAGGAGGTGTCGAGGCCCTGAGCTCCCGGGGAGTTTTTACTGGAGGCAAAAGTCCACAGCGGGCGGGCTGAGGGAGGGGCGGAGGAAGGGGACCGCTTGGGGGCACTGGGAAGCCAGGGATCCTCCGCCGAGAAGGCAGGGACTCTCCCAGGCGCGGGCGAGGAGGCTGGGGGAGGGGGCGCGGTGGGAGGAGGAGTAGCAGAAGACAAAAGCCGAAAGCGAAGAGGGCCTGGGCTGCACACACCGGCCGGGAGACAGCTGTCTGTGCAGCGAGCAGCCGGCGCGGGGAGGCCGCAGAGAGCGGGGCGTCACGATCCTCAGGCAGCATGGGGAAGGGGGGGAACAAGGGCGAGGGGGCCGCCGAGCGCGAGGCGACGATGCCCACCTTCAGCTGGGAGGAGATTCAGAAGCATAACCTGCGCACCGACAAGTGGCTGGTCATTGACCGCAAGGTTTACAACATCACCGAATGGTCCCTCCGGCACCCGGGGGGCCAACGGGTCATCGGGCACTACGCTGGAGAAGATGCAACGGTAAGGGTCTGGGGGCGCCCCAGCCACCCTTCTCTGCTGCAGGCGGAGTCAGGATCCCTGGCTCCCCGGGCGCCAAACAGACCTCCGGCGCTGAATGGAGCTTGGGACGTCCTGTAGGGAAGGAAAGTGCATCTATTGCACTGGTACCCCCGCCCCAATCCTCCTCCTCCTCCTCTAGGCCAACTGGGGTGGAGACCGGATCTGGGACCCCGGGAGGCAGCGCTGCGGTGAAAGTCCCAGCAGTGGAGAACGGGGCAGCATCTACCGCGCGCGCCGGACCCACGCGTCCGCCCCTCCCGCGGAGTTCGCCCGGAGCCAGGGACTCCCCGAGGGGGGCGCTCGGGCCTGACGGCTTTGGCGCCCCCAATGTGGAAGATGGCCGCCTCTGCGGGCCGCGGAAAGGAGCGGGAGCGCAGGCAGCCCGGTGTGGGACTCGGCACTTGTCTCCCGCTCTCCATCCAGACTAAGTGGCGGAGAAGGAAAGCCCAGCTGGGACTCGCTCCTGCTGGGACTCTTGTCTAAGAAGGCCCGCAATGGCCGCCTGGGAAAAACCGCCCGGTAGCTGGGTTCCCACGCTCCAGGGATTATCTAGACTCACCCTAAGCTCGGGTCGGCCTTCTTGGAGACCAGCGTCGGGGATTGGTGGAAGGAGAACGGGCTGGAGTTTGCAAAGCCCAGGTCGAGTGAGGCCTTGAGCCGGTGGATTTAGCAGCACTAGGCGGGCTGGGCAACAGGTCCATCTGCACTCGAGGTTACTCTCGGGCGTTCAACTCAATGGCCCTCTGTTTTTAAATCCTGCCAAGAACGCCCTTTCCTCATCTTGCACTCCTAAAGGTAGTGGACCTCTCTGAAGCCAGAGCCGCTCACCTTACCCACCCCAAATGCGTGGCTCAGTCATTACACCGCACGCCTACCCGCACCTGGCCCCCCGTCCGAAATCCATGCATTTCTTCAGAGGTTCAGCTGGTACCCCATGAATTCGAATGGGCTAGAGGGAAAAGAACAGAGTCAAGGAGGGAAGAAAGGGCGGCTCTTGGTGGTAGTGAATTGGACGCATAGTAAAAAGGTCTGATGGGATAGAGAAATTGGGGAAGGTGAAATTGGGAAGGGAGAGGCGAAAAGGGATGAACTCGGCATAGATCGTTCCACCTGGACGTCTAGGATGCGGGCCTGTTTGTGGGCTTTGCCTCTGCGCTGTGTAGGCCGGACCTTGACTTCCCCGCCTCTTGCATCTCATGGAGACAGGCCTAGCGGGAGGCCAGACCAGGCCTCCATAACCCAAGCTGGTCAGTGGACAGGTGGCGTGTCGAAGCAGGACCAGGGATTATCTAAGATTGGGAAAGCCAGCTTTCAGCCCCATCCTGTTTTACCTGATTGTGGACATTGCGTAAGCCAGGGGGTTCGTGATGCTATTTAGAACTTAGGTGGGTATAGTTCACATACCTTCAGCGCTATCTCACCTGGACCTTTCCACAACCCAGTGAGGAGGTTGGGTAAAGGTAATTCCTAAGTAAAAGACCTTCTGGATCCTGGGGCGGGGAGGGGTCTTTCCACTATATGTTGCTGGATTTGGGCTCGTTTGTTTCTGATTTCACCGGTAAATTGTAGAAGGTTCCTGCCCTGTCCAGGCCCTCGCCAAAAAGTTTCCCAGGAGAGGTCAAATCTGATGGATTTGGTCTGATTATTCCATCTTGTTAAACATATTTTCTTATGTGAACGCTCAGTCTGACAATTGCTGCAAACTTTTCGGCTTAATTACCATATCAGATTGATTATTTCATCCTTGTTCTGGATGTTTCTCAGTGCTTACCTGACCTTAACACTGAGTTCCCTCCAAAAATCATTGCTCACATCTCTCCTGGCAGAGGACTAGGATGCCTTACTCTTCCCTGATCTCGTCTCTGTCTCATAAAAATGTAACAGTCTCTTCATTTCTGGTCCAGCTCCAGCGCTTTCTGTGTCACTCTCATGGACTATAAATCTGGCATCTTGGATGTTGGTTGCTTTGTTACTCTCAGAAGCTAGGGAGGGAGCCAACCTGGGCTGCAAACAGACCTGAAATTGAAGAAAGAAGATGTCATTACTGGGCTCATCCACTGAGTGTTGTCACTTGACTGAGCCCCCCTCCTCATCTATAAGGTACACCTGTACCTATTTCAATGAGACTGATTTGTGGCAAAGGACTGGAGCAACCGTAAGCACTAGATGAATTCCGTAGGGTGTTATCAGGCAAACGGGAGTAAGCACGAGGATTATGAAACAGCTAGAATGGAAAGTATGCAAAAAGGAATTTGGAAGAAAAAATTTAAATCTATGCTAGCTTTATTTGGTGTTGCAAGATGTAAAAACAATCCCTGTCCCCAAAGCTTCCTGTCTTCTAAAGTAAGACTTTTGAGGCATGAAATACATGAACTGGAGATACAGTTGAATGATGGTGGAGTGAGCAGCTGGATTCTCTTTGTTTTTTTTTTTCTTTTTTTTTTTTAAGTGTCCAGGACCAGGTTGGAAAAAGGCCTTGAACGGCATGGAGTGGGTGGGGCGTGTGGGAAGAGGACCTAAAGAGACAGGCAGGAACAGGCTATGGGAATCCAGTGCCATTTGCCTAGGTTATTGAGCAAGCGACTTTGCTTTGCCCCTTGGGGAGACAGTTTCTCCCCAAGAGCATGGGGAGTGAGAATTTATGGACCAGGCACATTTCTGGGGAGAGACTGATCCAAAGACAGAGGCTGGATTCCCTGGAACATTCTCAGGCAATATTCTGAGCCCATCACTGCAGTCTTCCAAACGCAAGGCTGAAAACAGGTTGGAAGTCAAGGAAGCCATTCTTGGGACTATCAGGCGTCTTAATAGGGCATTTTCTTTTTTCTGAGGAGGAAAATAACCAGGTAGTCAGGACCTGTCTCACCAGAAGAATGGGGCAACTGTTACGTGGTCCTTCCACAGAAGTTGAACCCTGGCCTTGCCTCTAACAATAAAAGTTGCTTGATTTTTGCAGCTCACAAAGCACCTTCATATGTATCACTTCACTTGGTGCTTGGATCAGCCCAGTCGGCGTCGCTTATTGCTCTGAGGCATCAAGCTGGCACAAGCGGCAGCGCTCAGACCTAAACTCAGGATCTGACCTCACGCCCTCCCAGCTCACCTTCCTTCTCTTCGTCTTTCCACCTCTGATCTCTTCCCTTTGGTACTATGGTGCTTCTCTTGTCTTTTCTTTGCTGTGGGCAAAAGGAACCCTCACTCTTGCCCTAAGAGTGTGTCTGCTCTTTTCACAGCAGTCTCATCACTACAGAACTGCTCCTCTTCAGCAACAATTCATCAAACATTCATTGAGTGTCTCCATGGCTCTGAGCTGGGCTGGGAAACAAAGATGAATTATTCACAGAGACCTGAAGTTGCAGGAGGTGCTCCCCTCACTCTCTCTCCAGCTGGGGCTTGGATCTGGACCCTCTGCCTCTAGACATCAGCCCCTCAGCCCTTGTCTCAGCAACTGTTCCTGCCCGGTCTGCCTTGGTGACCTCTTAGAATCAAGGGAAAGTGAGAAGAGACCAGAGGTTTGTTCCACCTTTCAACCTGCTCCTATGTTGTTCTTGTGAAAAGGCAACAGATCAAAAGTGGAACTCTGGCCTCCTTTGGACAGGGCAGGAGGGTTGCAGTATTTAGAGGCAGGGGACCTGGGTTCCACCCCCAGCTTTATGAATTCCCAGGCCTGGAAGGCAGCTCCATCTCCCCAGCTGAGGTCTGGGTGGGAGCCATGCAATTCCTGCAGCTGCAACCTCAGCATCCCCAGTTTTGAGATGAAAGTGGCGACTGGTATTAATTCCTTCATGCCCAGGTTGCCTTTGCAGGGGCCTATCTCCTGTGCAGCACTGTCTTTCCACCTTCAGGGTAGTGTATGGACCCTGTGTTATGTGGGAGGCTGTCACTGCGGGGCTCTTTGGCCACAGAGCACTGCCCCACCAGCCTCCATTGCTTCTTTCCTTGGAGGGGATATAGCATAGGGGCTTCTCGCCCTGCCTGCCTCTCCCTGCTGCAGAAAGGAAGTCAGCATCCCTGTCTTGCTCTTCACTTCCACCGGAGAACGCCAGAGTCCCGCCTATGTATCTCCCCACTCTTAGAGCACTTGTTTCATAGAGTTCTGATCCCCAGGGCTGCCGCCTACCGCACTGTATGCCCTGAGCTGGCCCGTCCTGCACTTCCCAAGTCCTGGGTGAAGTGCCCGGTTGTGCAACATCCAATTAGGATTAGCCTTGCTCTGCAGAGGACGTGGGCACTGCCATAAACACATCCTGGCACCAGGTGCTCAGTGCATGGTGAGCAACTGTGAGTTGTACCCGGAGTGGGGCAGGGGCAGGGAAAATATCCCCGTGGAGAAGTCGACTGGCATCAGAGCTGGGTGATGACAGAAGCAGGAACTGGCAAAGAGCGAAGTGTGACATGTGCTTCAGAATCTGGGTGTTCTGACCTCCCCACCCCCGACACACCTGCCCTGCTAGAGCGGGTGCAGCTCTGCTTTCTCCACCTGTTTGCCTCTCCTTTCTCTTCCCTGTGTCCCGGGTCCTCTTCCTGGAAAGTCTCTGGCTTCTCTCCTGTTAGGCAAGGATAGAGCCTGGTTCCAATTCTTGTTCCAAAGACAGTGTTTGGGTTGGCCCTGCCTTGCCTTGAATCCTGGTCTGCCTGCTACCTGCCAGACATTTCTGTAACCCGGCAGACGCTGGGAAGCTTCTGCCAGTGTGTGAGACACATTTATGGCAAAACACACAAAAAAATGATCAACTCCCAAGGAGGAGGACGCTCACACTGAAGGAAGCCTTTGCATGAACAGCGGGCAACGCTCAAGGTAGCCACACGTGACTCAAACTTTCATCCCCGAGTGTGATGGTGGGCAGGTGGCTCTGCCAACCTACGCCCTGTTTCTCATCTCTAAAAAAGGACCTGCCTCACGAAGTTTGGTAAAGATTCATGGCTGATATATGCAAGCCATTCCCGTGGCTCTGCTGCGTGTCTATGTCACCTCAGCAGGTGGCAGCTATAGCAGCCACCAGCATGGGGATACCGGAGAAGGCTTTTGGTGTTCCAGAGGCAGAAGCCAAGTTGTGTGAAATGTGGAAGAGGCCAAGTGTCTGATCATGACTGCACAGCAGAAAAGGATGAGATCAGAGTGCGTACAGCTGTGGGGTCCTGGGTCCCTTCATTCCCTTGTGAGCCACCTTAATTGGCCCCGTTGCCGGCACTGGGGTTATTGCAGTGAACAGGACAGGTACAGGCCTTCCCAAGGGGACTTACGTTCCAGTGGGGGGGACACAGGCCATAAACAAGTGGGTATGTCACTCAGTCTGATGATGAACTTTGATGACTGCTATTAAGAAAATCTAACAGGGCAACGACCCAGGGAAGACCCAGGGTTGGCAGAGCTCTTTCAGATGTGATGTTGGGAAAAGCCTCTGGGAGGCGATGTTGAGGCTGAGTTGTGAATGGAGGTGGCCCTGGTGTGGAATGGAGTGTGGCATGTTCAAGGGTGGTCCATACCAGGCCTGCTTGGAAATCTGCCAGATTGACCGCAGACGAGGAGCCAATCCAGCAGAATGCTTGTTTTTCTGAAACAGCAGGAAGCGTGTGGCACGTGAGAAAGAAGTCCCTAGAGGCAGATGGACCTGGATTTGATCCTGGCTCTGCCACTTGGAGGCCAGGACTCTGCTTCCTGCGCTCCCCCATCTTCATCTCAAGAGCTAGGCTTTGAGGCTTAAGGGAGTAACATGAATAACACTCCTGGCTCCCTGCCTGGTGCATGGGGGTTACCCCTGGCCTCAGGGAGATGAGGCTGCCTGAGGGCCCTCTGGAAATGGCTGAGGAGAAAGGAAGGGCTCTGTCATCCATCTGCTCCCCTTGGAGCTGGAACCTGGACCGCAGGGGTCGCGGCGTGAGGCAGCAGTAGCAGAGATGAGTGCGTTTGCAAGCCACTGAATCTTACCTTTCAATGAAACAAGAGGAATCCATTAGTTATCAGCCACTGCAGCTGCTTCTCAGGAAACTACTTTACCAGGGACTTCCTGTTCATTTCTCAAAGGCCGTGGCGTGATGTGAGGAGGACCAATGAAGGGGCTTTTTCAGGCCCAGCCCTGAGCCCTGACTTTGGCAGCTCCTCTGGCCTCTCCCAGGGCCTTGCTCATTTTGCAGAGGCGGCTGAGGCTCTGGTGGGGATGGCTCACCCCTCCCAGAGAAGGCAAAGCTGGTCACCACTGCAACCTGCGCCTCCTCCCTGCCTGCCCCCAGGGCCTCCTCCCTGCCTGCCCCCAGGGGTCTCCTTCCTGCCTGCCCCCAGGGGCCTGAAACAGCACAATCCTTTTCCCTGAAAATACACTTGACCTGATCCTCTGCTACCATTCCTTTTCTGTCTGCTAGTGGGGTACAGACATTTTTTTAAAAAACCGTGGGCCCAGTTTTCTCCTGCACGAAGTGTTGCTTTGTCAGTCTGTTCTAGACACAAATAGAACAAAGACCAAGCAAAGAACCTGGTGCCAGGGATGCAGTGAGGAGACGATGGGAGACTGGGAGTTACCCTTGGGAGATCTTTACGTGTGGGGGTGAAGAGATTTCCATGAGTGGTCAGTGCTTTTCCACCTCCTCCCTTTTTTAACTTTGAAGTTTTCCCAACATCCGGAAAAGTGGAAAGAATAAGCAAACACCTGTGTATCCTCAGCCAAGATTCACTAGTTGTAACATTTTGCCACATTTGCATTTTTCCTCTTTATACATGTGCAGTTTGCTTTTGAAAATAAGTTTCGTGATTATGTGATCACATCCCTAAGTCTTCAATATTTCATAAGAAAAAGAAAGAGATGCTCTAACATAATCACAGTCCTTTTGTCACATTTCAGAAAATTAATGGTAACTCCTTGATACAATCGAATATCTGGTCCACGTTCACTTTTTCTCATTCATCCCCTGAAAAGCCTTGTATAACTCGTTTTTTTTTTCCTTTAAGTAAGAGCCTTTCAGATTAAAGAATTGCAGGATGTTTTTTGTTTGTTTGTCTGTTTTTTGAGACAGGGTCTTACTCTGTTGCCCAGGCTGGAGTGCCGTGGCACAATCTCGGCTCACTGCAACCTCCGCCTCCTGGTTTCAAGGGATTCTCGTGCCTCAGCCTCCTGAGTAGCTGGGACTACAGGTGTGCACCACCATACCTGGCCAATTTTTGTATTTTTAGTAGAGATGGGATTTCACGGTGTTGCCCAGGCTGATCTCAAACTCCTAACCTCAGGCGATCCCCCTGCCTCGGCCTCCCAAAGTATTGGGATTACAGGCATGAGCCACTGTGCCCAGCCTGTTTGTTTTTTGAGACAGGGTCTCACTCTGTTGCCCAGGCTGAAGTGCAATGGTGTCATCATGGCTTACTGTATCTTCCTGCCTCAGCCTCCCAAGTAACCAGGGTTATTGGTGCAGGACACCATGCCTGGCTAATTTTGTTTATTTTTAGTAGAGACGGGTTTCGCTATGTTACTCAGGCTGGTCTTGAACTCCTGGTCTCAAGTGATCCTCCTGCCTCAGCCTCCCAAAGTGCTGGGATTACAGGCATGAGCCACTGCAACCGCTCAAGGGTTGCAGTTTTCATATCATTTTAGACTCTTTTAATCTAGACCATCTTTCCTTACTTTTTTTTCTTTCACAAACCCGTATTTTTCTCCCCAGCTCCCCTGATTTTTCTGATTGTTTCTCATGGTGCAGCTTGACTGGTTCCTCAACCCTACCAATGTCAGGGAGCTTGATTTGATGGAGATTAAAAAAGCGTTCACCACCGGGACATTCTATTGCGTGGTGCTGGCTCATCTCTAATAGAAATGCCAGATTTTTTATGAGATAATTCATGTAATATGCATGATATGCATAGAGAAAAGCTGGAAGGAAAAGTGCTTCCAGGAAGCACTTTGGAAGGAAATGTTCGTAATAGTGATCACTTTCTGGGTGATATTTATTTTCCTCTTCATTCTGCTGTGCTTTTCCTAACTTTGCCAAAACTCGGCACATTTTTACTTTATAATTGGGAAAAAAGATGAAAATGTGTACCGTTATAGCAGTGTTAAGAGTTTGGAAGGTAACGAAAATAAAGCAAGGTATAACCCAGCTACCTTAATATGTATGGTAATGGTCTAGCTCCTCCCAGGCTTTTTCGGGAATGCTTTTGACATAACTCTGTGTTTCGTTTTTGTTTGTGTGATCTCCTCGGCACCTTTCCAGTGCCATAGTAATATTTGGTCTTGTTCTTTTCACTGATAACCCTGGACATGTATGTGAGGAACTGACAAGAGATGGGGGATGGCACGATTTGTGCAACCTGGCGCGTCTTCCTGGAGGGGCACCATTCCCCGACTTGCCCAAAGGCAGCCTGTGCATCTACCCACAAACCCCTGGGGAGTTTAGCATGCCTGCAACAGCACAGAAGCCCAGGTGGCAATTGCCACTGACGTTGGACACTGAGGGCTCTGTCCTGGAAAAATGCCGGAGACAGCATCTGGGGCCAGATCACAGGAGATGCCGTTTGGTGTCTGGGTGCACAGACAGCCGCTGCTGGGGAGCACTGTCCTTCCTGGGGCCTAAGAGCAGACAGAGGTCAGGTCTCAGGCTTACCACTGCCTTCTGCTCTCTAGGATGTCTTCCATGCCTTCCACCCTAACCTGAAATTCGTGCGCAAGTTCTTGAAACCACTGCTTATTGGTGAGCTGGCCCCGGAGGAGCCCAGCCAGGACCGTGGCAAGAACGTGAGTCGGGCTTGCAACTTGCATGGGGGTGGAGACAAGGCTGGGGGTGGCTGGGAGTCCGAGAGAGGGTCCCCTCGGCCCAGGACCAGTAACTGGGGAGGAGGCAGGGGTGTCTTTGTCCTGGAGGAGCCACTGTGGATCACTCGTGGTCAGGGAGGATCTCAAAGCCTCCCAGGGAGCTGCAGTTTGACAACAGCTAGTGGTGTCTCCTGTCTCCTGGCCAGTTTTATTTTCCTTCTCCTCCATCCCTTTCCAGAAAGTTGCCAGATGACAATCTAGGGGAAAGACAGGACAGCCAGGCACGGTGGCTCACCCCTGTAATCCCTCCCACAGGCACTGTGGGAGGCTGAGGTGGGCGGATCACCTGAGGTCGGGAGTTCGAGACAAACCTGACCAACATAGAGAGACCCCATCTCTATCAAAAATACAAAATAGCAGGGCATGGTGGCACACACCTGTAATCCCAGCTACTCGGGAGGCTGAGGCAGGAGAATCACTTGAACCAGGGAAGCAAAGGTTGTGGTGAGCCAAGATCATGCTATCGCACCTGGGCAAAAAGAGTGAAACTCCATCTGAAAAAAAAAAAAGACAGGACAGAAACACTGAAAAAGAGAATATCATTTGATGACAGTGTGGCTTTGGGGTGTGTGGTCTGGGAACACCTCTTTGAGAAAGAATGACCTTTCCCTGGTCATTTGTTCATCACCTGCGGGTCAGATGCCCCACTTGGTGCGGGGCTTCCAGGACAGCAGCGTATGAAAATAGCAACCCCTGTGGTCTCATGGGCTGTTTTATTCAACAGTGAAGTCCCCATGTAAATGGTGGAGCATTGTACAGTGTCAGAGGGCCTCCAATATTCCCCTTGCCGTCCCTCTCCCCTCTCCCCTTCATCCCAACCTTCCCCTGCCCAAGTCTTCCTGGGAAGTTGCTGGTTCTACCCTGGTCCTTTGTGGGGCCGAGGGCACCCATCCCTGTTCCCTCCCTGCACCCGTCTGGCCCAGCCTTGTCCCGGGCAGAGCATGTAAGTCTGTGCTAGGTCCTGGCTAGGCCCGCTGTGACCCCAGGGTTGAGGCTGGCACTGTGGAAATTCTTCCCTGTCACCACCAGGCAGGGCCCTGGATGCCATGTGGGGCCTTGGTGCCAGCGAGGTGGCTGGGTCAGTTACTCACTCTTTTCTCAGGCCACGGTGGCTCCTGCTTGCCCCATGGGATGGCTCCTTCTGAGCTTCCTCTGACCTCCTGTTCAGAGCGGAGACTGGACTGAACTGGAGAAGTGCCACCCTGGTGCCAGTCAGCCCTTCCTCTTGTTGCCAGCCTGGGCTGGACCCCTCTGCTTAGCAGAGCCAGGCCAAGACCAGGTGCTCTCCTGGCCTGGACTCTTGGCCAGTCCCCTACTTCCCTCATTGCCTCTGGTTTTCCTGATGAGCTGCAGGCCACCCTGTGGGTCCTCTAGAGGCCAATGTCCCTCCTCTCACCTGTCCCTCCAGGGCACACAAGATCGCCTGCCCTGACCCCATCCCGACCCACGCTTGTTCCCTCCTGCCTACTTTGCAAGTGGGTCCATCTCCCCCCCGGCAGCCCCAGCGCCTCCTAGCCTGCAGCTTCCCCAGCTCTGCTGGTCCTGTCCTGTAGCTGCCTCCTCCCTGGCCTTGCTCCTCGACTGTCCACCACTCTCCCTTTCCGCTGCAGATCCTGCACCAATTAGCACCCAGTCTCCCAGATCTGGCTTCCTCCCACCAGGTGCCACCAAAACCACCCTTCATAGCACCCTGGTCATGCCCTGTGGGTACCGCTCCCCTCCTGGTAACTACGCTCCTCCACCTCCTTCCCTGCTCCTGCCTCCTGTCCCAAGTTCCTTCTTCCTTGCAATGCCGTTGTGTTCCCAGGGCCCTCCTTGACTCCCTGGCTCCACGTGCCCAGGACTCACAGCCTCCTCCTCCCTGCCTCAGCTCTCCCTCCTGCACTAGTCTGAGTATCCCCTACCTCCACCCCTCAAGACCCAACAGTGTGCACAGGGCAAGTGGCGCTCTGTCGAGTGGTGGAAAGTGCAAGTTTTCTTTTTTTTTTTTTTTTTGAGATGGAGTTTCGCTCTTGTTGCCCAGGCTGGAGTGCAGTGACACAATCTCAGCTCACTGCAAACTCTACCTCTCGGGTTCAAGTGATTCTCCTGTCTCAGCCTCCCAAGTAGCTGGGGTTATATGCGCCCATCACCACACACAGCTAATTTTTGTATTTTTAGTAGAGACAGGGTTTCACCATGTTGGCCAGGCTGGTTTTGAACTCCTGACCTCAGGTGATCTGCCTGCCTCGGCTGCCCAAAGTGCTAGGATTAAAGTTTTCTTTTTTAAAAAAGTGTGGTTAATCATTTTAGTCATTTGACATGTACAGTTCAGTGACATTAAATAAGCACATTTACATTGTTATGTAACCGTCACCTCCATCCAGTTTACATCCCCAAACTGAAATTCCACACCCATTCAACACTCACTCCTCATTCTCCCATCCCTCAGCCCTGGCAGCCACGCTTCTACTTTCTGTCTCTGAATCTGACCTCTCCCAGGACCACCTGTGTATGGAATCACACAGTATTTGTCCTTTGGTGACTGGCCTGTTTCCCTTAGCATGATGTCTTCAACGTTCACCCACGTTGTAACATGTGTCAGAATTTCCTCTCTTTTCAAGGCTGGGTAACGTTCCACTGCATGGATAGACCACGTGTTGTTGATCCCTTCATCTGTCATGAGATCTTCGGGTGGTTTCTACCTTTTTACCATTGCGAATAGTGCTGCTATGAACACAGGATGTACAAAATGCAAACTTTTGAGTCAAAGCCTTTCTCTGTCACTCTTCCCTAGCTGTGACAAATACGCAGACCCCAGGGCTGTGCGGGGCATGGGGTAACCGCAGCCATTGCAGGGTCTCCTCCCGGGTTGAGGCTCATGGCTTGGTCCCCTCTTGCCACAGCTTTTCTGGGATGTGGGTTGGCCATTGACACAGCAGCCCGAGACGTATGTTCCCTCCAGGGTGGCTGGTGGCTGACTCCTTTCCCTGTGCTCTTGGTCAACAGTCTCAGGTCACCGAGGACTTCCGGGTCCTGAGGAAAACGGCTGAGGACATGAACCTGTTCAAGGCCAATCACGTGTTCTTCCTCCTCCACCTGGCCCACATCATTGCCTTGGAGAGCATTGCGTGGTTCACCATCTTTTACTTTGGCAACGGCTGGATTCCTACCCTCATCACAGCCTTTGTCCTTGCTACCTCTCAGGTGAGACATGACACCCTCGCCCTCCCCAGCTGACAGAGACCCGGTGCCTGTTAGCTGAGGCTGTGACAGCGTATGTGACCCTCTCTCCCCAGGCCCAAGCTGGATGGCTGCAACACGATTATGGCCACCTGTCGGTCTACAGGAAATCCATGTGGAACCACATTGCTCACAAATTCATCATTGGCCACTTAAAGGTAAATGTCAGCAGCCCTGAGCATCTGTCCTGTTGGATAGCAGTTGAGACAAAGAGACCAGGACTCCTCTCTGCTCAGTGCTCCGAGGCTACAGGGTGACAAGGCAGGTGTGCCTATGGGTGCCTTATGCCGTAGGCCATGGCGACCCTCCATTCTGCTGCCTTCTTGAGCCCTGTCCCTGGATCAGGTCCGACCCTCAAAGCCACAGTGTATTACTCGTTATGAAGACAGGCACGCTCCATTTTCGTCTGTTGGCTCAGTGGATTGTATTGTTTGATGTTCCTTGGCTAAGGACGCATCTAACAAATCCGTTTTCATTTGGGGACAGTAAAGAGTGAAGCAGCAGTATTTTTTTTTTTTTTGAGACGGACTCTTGCTCTTGTCGCCCAGGCTGGAGTGCAATGGCACAATCTCAGCTCACTGCAACCTCTGCCTCCTGGGTTCAAGCGATTCTCCTGCCTCAGCTTCTTGAGTATCTGGGATTACAGGCATGTGCCACCACGTCCGGCTAACTTTTGTATTTTTAGTAGAGATGGGATTTTGCCCTTTTGGCCAGGCTGGTCTCGAGTTTCTGACCTCGTAATCTGCCCTCCTCGGCCTCCCAAAGTGCTGGGATTACAGGCATGAGTCACCGCGCCTGGCCGGTAGCAGTGTCTTTTGATGAGTTGGTATGCTTCCTTTCACCGGGGATGTGAACTCTTAAATACATTGTGCTGGGTGTGGTGGCACACAGCTGTAATCCTAGCCACCAGGGAGGCTGAGGCAGGAGAATTGCTTGAGACCAGGAGTTCAAGACCAGCCTAGGCAACATAGTGAGACCCCATCTCTAAAAAAAAAAGAAAAGGCCGGGCGCGGTGGCTCAAGCCTGTAATCCCAGCACTTTGGGAGGCCGAGGCGGGTGGATCACGAGGTCAACAGATCGAGACCATCCTGGTCAACATGGTGAAACCCCGTCTCTACTAATACAAAAAATTAGCTGGGCACAGTGGCGCGTGCCTGTAATCCCAGCTACTCAGGAGGCTGAGGCAGGAGAATTGCCTGAACCCAGGAAGCGGAGATTGCGGTGAGCCGAGATCGCGCCATTGCGCTCCAGCCTGGGTATCAAGAGCGAAACTCCGTCTCAAAAAAAAAAAAAAAAAAAAAAAAAAAAAAAAAAAAAAAAAGAAAAGAAAACATTATGTTCCTCTCTTCCCCTCGGGAGTCAAGAAGTACAAAGCAGCATTTGAAACAGCAACTGTCTTTAGTCTGTTTTTGGTGTACGTGTTCTCTCCGTCCTCATACAGCGTTCAAGCTTTGATCTTTATTCTAGCCTTCTGTTATATGTGAGTGCTTTATCTTAAGCCACTTTAAATACTCTTTAGAAATAAGTGGGGTACAAAAAGTAAATGTCATCCTGTGAGGCCTCAGGTAGCGGACATCAAACTACGGATCGAAGAGCTGGGCCAAAGAGCTGTTGTGGTTAGAAGGGCAGGAGTTAAGGAAGCTCCGCCCTCACCTCCTCCCCCGAGGAGGAAGCAGACCAGAGGCTCCGCAGCTTTGTAGAAAGATAAGCTGGAATTGCCAACGGCCTTGTTTTGATCTGATAGGTCTTATCTCCTCAGTTCTGGAATGAGTCTTTGCCAACTTCCTCTCTGAAATAGATGTCCCCATCCCAGCCCGAGGCAACGGTACCCACTTCCTGGGAAAAGCTGGGTCCTAAAGACTCCATCCCTCCACACCCTGGCAAGGAAGGAGTTGCATGTCGGGTGTAGCTCATCCCCTCTTCCACTCAGACCGCAGTGGGACCCTTGGCTTGCCAGCTGCGGGTCCCATCGGCGGCCAACCACCCCTGAGCTGGTCACCAGTTTCGCAGCGAGCAGCTTGCCTGGCGCTGAGCCCGCAGCGGCCTGAGAACCTGGTCTCCCTCCAGAATCTCAGGGGCAAAGGGAGAGGGCGCACATAGTGGAGTGCTTTGTTTCATTTTATACTCTCCTCTGTTGGATCAAACCCTCCTCAGTATGGCAGAGTAACATTTAACTCCTGACCCATGTGAGCCCCCACGCACTTAACAAAGATGGGCTGTGTCCTGCTTCTGGATTCTGGGCAGGGGCCAGGCGGGGGGGACCTTTCCTGTCTAATGGCCCTCAGTCCTTGAAGGGCCGCAGAGCACGGCTCTTGCGTCAGGCGGCAGACGAGGCCAGGACAGAGGAGGACTGGTCTCCATGTAGAGCGTGGATGACAGCAAATAGGGTCCTTGGGCTTGGGCACGTGGGCTCCACTCATGGCCCG
The DNA here is from genome assembly GCF_030222135.1 of Aotus nancymaae. NCBI lineage: Eukaryota > Metazoa > Chordata > Mammalia > Primates > Aotidae > Aotus > Aotus nancymaae. The sequence continues at coordinate 8,790,353 of NW_026988473.1, read as the reverse complement.
CCAGCCCCTCCTGGCTATGTCCTTGGTGCTGTGTCACAGAGCCAGGCCAAGGACATGGGCATGCGACTCACTCAGGGGTGCCCCAGAGCAGAGAGGTCACAGCTTGCCTGAAAGTGGCTCCAGCACTCGGCAGGTGCACAGCCATGCAGGCAAATCTCGGAGGGCTGTGTCTCTTCCCATCACTGGGAAAAAGGGGACTGGCTACAGGGAGGTCCTCCAGGGCCTTGCCAACCCAGGTGTCTTAGCACAAGCTGGAGGAATCGGTGAGTAGGTTACCAGGGGCTATGAGAGGCTGGGACCCCTTCCTTACTGTTGGCTGCACTGCTAATAGGATTTCTTTTCTTTTTTTTTTTTTTTTTTGAGATGGAGTCGCCAGGCTGGAGCGCAATGGTACGATCTTGGCTCACTTCAACCTCCACCTCCCAGGTTCAAGTGATTCTCCTGCCTCAGCTTCCTGAGTAGCTGGGATTACAGGCGCACGCCACCATGCCCAGCCAATTTTTGTATTTTTAGTAGAGACAGGGTTTCACCATATTGGTCAGGCTAGTCTTGAACTCCTGACCTCATGATCCGCCCACCTCAGCCTCCCATAGTGCTGGGATTAGAGACATTTCTTCCAGAGTGTGATCTTTTCAAAGACAATTTTGAGGGTAAAACTCTTTTGTAGTTCAGCATTGTGCTTAGGATAAAATCGGCCAGGTGCCAGTGGCTCACGCCTATAACCTCAGCGCTTTGGGAGGTCAAGGCAGGAGGATTGCTTGAGTCCAGGAGTTTGAGACCAGCCTGGGCCATATAGCAAGACCCTGTCTCTACTAAAAATAAAAAAATTAGCTGGGAGTGGTAGTGCATGCCTGTGGTCCCAGCTACTGGGGAGACTGAGGCAGGAGGATGACTGGAGCCTGGGATTTCAAGGCTGCAGTGAGCTGTGATGGTGCCACTGCACTCCAGCATGAGTGACAGAGTGAGACGCTGTTTCTAAATAAATAAATGCGAGCTGGAAGGCCCAGTGCCATCTGGGTGCTCCATCTGGAGATGGACACTACCAGCCTTTCTGCCGCCTCATCTCAGGTCACCAGGGCCTAGACTGGAGTGAAGGAAGTGAGGCACTTGCCTATGGTGTAACATCTACGGGGACACCAGACAAATTCAGTCATCAAGATAAATAATGTTTTAATAATGTTTTAATGCAATATGGTTTTGTTTCTTGAGATGGAGTTTCACTCTTATTGCCCTCAGCCTCTCGAGTAGCTGGGATTATAGGTGTGCACCACCATGCCCAGCTAATTTTTTTTGTATTTTTAGTGGAGACAGGGTTTCACCATGTTTGGTCAGGCTGGTCTTGAACTTCTGACCTCAGGTGATCCACCTGCTTCAGCCTCCCAAAGTGCGGGGATTATAAGCGTGAGCCACTACGCCTGGCCTGCAATATGTTTTTTAAAAAATCAAAATTGATGCCAAAAAATCCACAATGAGCAAAATATCAAAATTTTAAATCACGATCAGGACAACTGAGGCAAATGGAAAAACACACACCCCTCTATACGTGTTTGTGTGTCATTTTTTTACTGGCTAATTTTTTTCCCAGAGCATTAAAGTAGTTGAAAAAATATTTAACAATTTAGAAGCTGATGTATTAGAAGTCATAACATTCTAAGTGTAAATGCCAAAACAGTGCTTATACTTTTACTAAAATTGAACATAATTAAAAATTAGTTAAGGCTGGACGAGTTTATTGAACATAATTAAAAATTAGTTAAGGCTGGACGAGTTTGCTCGGCTGGGCGTGATGGCTCAAGCCTGTAATCTCAGCACTTCGGGAGGCTGAGGCAGGTGCATCACTTAAGGTCAGGAGTTCGAGACCAGCCTGGCCAACATGGTGAAACCCTGTCTCTACTAAAAATACAAAAATTAGCTGGGCGATATGGTGTGCCTGTAATCCCAGCTGCTCGGGAGGCTGAGCCAGGAGAATCGCTTGAACCTGGGAGGTGGAGGTTGCAGTGAGCCGAGATCGTGCCACTGCACTTCAGCCTGGGTGACTGAATGAGACTCCATCTCAAAAAAATTAAAAATAAAAATAAAAATTATTTAAGCTGTTCACTTGATTGACAGAAATCATCAAACTCAGCAATTTTTTTTTTTCAGCAATTCTTTTCTCTGAAAACAAGATGAGGCAAAAAGCAGACTTTGAAAATATTATCGATGAGTTTGCTTACATTAAAGCCAAGAGTACACTTTTTCTTTATTTTTTCCCAGCACTGCTGGTTACAGTTATACCAAGGAGCTTTCCTCTGGCTTCTGGAACATTCTACTCTCCCCCTTCCCCTCCCAGGGCCTCCCCTAGGCTCTTCCCTCTGCTAGGAAAGCAGTCCTCACTCTGCCTGGCTACCTTCTCTAGCGGGGTGGACACTTAGCTTTCCTGGCCCCAGCTCAGTTTGAGTTTGGTGTGATGATGCCAGACCCTCCCTTGCAGCTCCGTGAGAACAAGGGTTTGGTCTCTTTGTCACTCTAACCTTAGCAAGGTTATTTAGTGACACTTGTAGCAAGTATCACTCTTGGTTATTTAGAGACATCTCACTCTGCCATCCATGCTGGAGTGCAGTGGCGCCATTACAGCTCACTGTGCTGGGGCAGAGCACAGCAGCTGGCTCAGGGTAAGCGACATCTGACCACATTCTGGGAACATGGGACTGGCCACTGGTCCGGGGCAGGACGGGCTTCCAGATGCCCGGAAGGACAAGCAGGGCCTCGCCTTGCAAAGAAGAATGGAAGAGAATTATAGCAGAGCAGTAGCATGATCAAAAACTGCTTTCATTTCATCTCATCCTGAGTCCAGGGAGAGCCAGGACTGCCCCACCTCACTGGCTCCTTGTTCTCAGCCCATCTTGCTTTCCTCCATTTATTCACTCAGCAAACATCTCCGGGTTGGTGTCCTCCAAACATCACATTTACTTGTTTCATGCCTTGCTCCTCCAGTTTGTGCCAGAGATTTTTCCATTTGATTTTTCCCAGGAATTTTGTTCCTTTTTTTTTTGAGATGGAGTTTCACTCTTGTCGCCCAGGCTGGAGTGCAGTGGCGCGATCTCGGCTCACCACAACCTCCACCTCCCAGGTTCAAGCAATTCTCCTGCCTCAGCCTCCCAAGTAGTTGGGATTACAGGTGTGTGCCACCATGCCTGGTTAATTTTATATTTTTGATAGAGATAGAGTTTCTCCATGTTGGTCAGGCTGGTCTCAAACTCTCAACCTCAGGTGATCCGCCTGCCTCGATCTCCCAAAGTGCTGGGATTACAGGCGTGAGCCACTGTGCCCGGCCTTTGTTCCTTTCGACAACAAACACAAATGTGTCATTTGATTCCTCAGGCCTCTAAGCTTTTGTTTTTTTGAGACGCAGTTTTGTTCTGTCACCCAGGCTAAAGTGTAGTGGTGCAATCTCAGCTTGCTGCAGCCTCCGCTTTGCAGATTCACAGGATTCTCCTGTCTCAGACTCCTGAGTAGCTGAGATTACAGCTGCCTGCCACCATGCCCAGATAATTTTTGTAGTTTTAGTAGAGACGAGGTTTCCCCATGTTGGCCAGGCTGGTCTCGAACTCCTGACCTACAGTGATCCAACCGCCTCGGCCTCCCAAAGTGAAGCCTCTAAGCTTTTACTCTCTGACTTTTTTTCTATCTCTCTTGGGTTTTGAGGCCTGCCTGTTTCCAGGGGCCTGAGATCACTGTAAAGGTCATCGCTGTCCATTGCTGTTCTCACCCATGGCTGTTAGTGTCCATAGACCGTGCTTGTGCCAAAAACATCTTCCAAGTAAAACGTTTGTTTAGCAGATGGGACTTTTTTTTTTTTTTGAGACAGAGTCTTACTCTGTCTTCAGGCTAGAGTGCAGCGGTGCCATCTCAGCTCACCTGTAACCTCTGACTCCCTTGTTCAAGCAATTCTCCTGCCTCAGCCTCCCGAGTAACTGGGACTACAGGCATGCACCACCATACCCAGCTAATTTTTGTATTTTTAGTAGAGACAGGGTTTCACCATGTTGGCCAGGATGGTCTCAATCTCCTGACCTCGTGATCCACTGCCTCAGCCTCCCAAAGTACTGGGATTACAGGCATGAGCCACCAGGTCCAGCCAGCAGAGTTGCCTTTTTTGCAGACCCTTAGTCAAAGCATTGATCCAGCAACCGTTCACTAGGATAGTCGTGATGCTGAAGGGTCAGGAAAGTATGTTTTCTTTCCTCTGTCACTGGGCAACTTTGTTGAGGGTTGTGTCTCTCAAGAGCTTGAGCTGAGGGGACTGAAATCTGTGGCCTCAAAAGAAATACCCATGTTATGCGTCATGTCTCATGGAATCCCGCTTAAGTGTTAGAAGCAGGAAAGCTCTTCTGGTTCATGTTAGCGGTTGTTTGTTAAGCCCTCCCTCCTGCCTTCGGGGTGTGACATGAATCTCAGGACCCACCCTCAGCATAGTAGCACAACTGCGCTCTCCAAGAGCAGGAGCCACTTGTAATCTGCTTTATTTTTGTTTGTTAAAAATGCTCTGGCCAAGTGCAGTGGCTCACGCCTGTAATCCCAGCACTTTGGGAGGCCAAGGCAGGCCGATCACTAGGTCAGGAGATCGAGACCATCCTGGCTAACATGGTGAAACCTCGTCTCTTCTAAAAATACAAAAAATTAGCTGGGCATCGTGGCATGCACCTGTAGTCCCACCTACTCGGGAGTCTGAGGCAGGAGAATCGCTTGAACCTGGGAGGCAGAGGTTGCAGTGAGCCAAGACTGTGCCACTGCACTCCAGCCTGGGCGACAGAGCAAGACTCTGTCTCAAAAAAAAAAAAGCTTTATTGAAATTTTATTGAGATACAGTTCTCCCCGCTACCTTTTTTTTTTTTTGACAGAGTTTTGCTCAGTCACTCAGGCTGGAGTGCAGTGGTGTGATCTCGGCTCACTGTGACCGCCACCTCCTGGGTTCAAGTGATTCTGCTGCCTCAGACTCTGGAGTAGCTGAGATTATAGGCACCTGCCACTACGCCCGGCTAACTTTTGTATTTTTAGTAGAGATGGGGTTTTACCATGTTGCCCTGGCTGGTCTCAAACTCCTGACTGTCAGTGATCCACCTGCTCTGCCTCCCAAAGTGCTGGGATTACAGGGGTGAGCCACCGTGCCCAGCCAGTTTTCCCATTTAAAATAGACAAATCAATGACTTTTAGTATATTCACAGATGTATGCAACCATCATCATAGTCAATTTTCAAGCATTGTCATTAGGCTCAAAAGAAACCCCACATCTCTTAGCCATCACACCCCAGCCCCCTCACGCCCTCCCCGACCCCAATCCTAGCCCTATATAACTGCTAATCTTTCTGTCTCTATAGATTTCCCTACTCTGGATGTTTCATGTCGCTGGAATCATGCGATATGTGGTCTTTTGTGACTGCTTCTTTCTCTTTGCACGTTTGCAGGCTCATCCGTGTTGTAGCAAGTGTCAGTGACTCGTTCTGTTTATGGCACAGCCAAACAGTATTCCGTTGTGTGGATAATCCACGTTTCATTTATCCCTCATCTGCTGATGGACACTTGTGTTGCTTTTGCTTTTTTGGCTCCTTTGAAGCATGCTGATATGAACACTCCTCTATGAATTTGTGTGTGGACATGTTTTCATTTCTCTTGGATATATACTCCGGAGGGAGATATCTGGGTCACGTAGTAGAGACCACTTCTCACTGTCCCTGAAACCCAGGCTTTACCTTGCACAGCCCTGGCTTCACACCTGGGGTCGGAGAGGCAGAGACCAGCTCCCACACCTGCTGGAGCACTCACCCCATGGTCCCACAGCAGCACGCCTCGCCCGCCATCATCGTCTTATGATTGGGGAAACTGAAGCCTAGAGAGATAAAGTGACTTGACTCCATCTGGGGCTGGCCCATGCTCTGAACTCAGTCATGGCAGGGCTGGATTCTGACTTTATGGGGGTCCGAGGTGCTGTCCCCAAGGGCTGAAGGTGCAGGGAACTGGTCCTGAGCAGGGCCTGTCACAGGTGAGCTCAGTTCCCTGGTGGCCCGCATGGCTCATCCCAAGCCCTCTCTCCCCACAGGGTGCCTCCGCCAACTGGTGGAATCATCGCCACTTCCAGCACCACGCCAAGCCTAACATCTTCCAAAAGGATCCCGACGTGAACATGCTGCACACGTTCGTCCTGGGCGAATGGCAGCCCATCGAGGTACGACGTAGGGGATGGTGTTGACCTAGGAAGTGTTTGGCCTGAGCATGGAGCGGGGAAAGAAGCCTGGAGGGCTGACAGTCAGCCAGGCAGGTCCACGTCTCCTGCCGCACTGATACCTTTCCCAGGCACCCTGAATAGTTACGGCTGGAATGTATCCTTCCCAGGCACCTTGAACTGTTCCAGCTGGAATGTATGTGAAATGGTCTCACCTGTAAATACTGGAGGGAGCTCCTTATTAGAATGGTAGATGCCTCCCTCCCACCCATAGGCCAGGAAAAGCATTTTCCAGCTTGTTTCTTCCCAGGTAGAGGGAAATCTTGTTCCAGTTCAGCAGGAAGGCAGGATTTCAGGGCTCAAGCTTGGTCGCCACATGACTAGCTCATGTTGGGGAAGGCTTACTCAGGGAATCATCATCCTGTGCATTGGAAGGAGCCACAGCATGGCTTGGTGCAACCTGCTTCACCGGTAGTTGAGAAATAGAAGGTCAGCAAGAGGATGGGACACTTTCAGGGTCACGTAATTTTTTTTTTTTTTCTCTGAAACAGAGTCTTGCTCTGCTGCCCAGAGCTGGAGTGCAATGGCACGATCTTGGCTCACTGCAACCTCTGCCTCCTGGGTTCAAGCAATTCTCCTGCCTCAGTCTCCTGAGTAGCTGGAATTATGGCGTGTGCCACCACGTCAGGCTAATTTTTGTATTTTTAGTAGAGACAGGGATTCACCATGTTGGCCAGGCTGGTCTCGAACTCCTGACCTCATGATCTTCCTGCCTTGGCCTCCCAAAGTGCTGGGATTATAGGCGTGAGCCACTGAGCCCAGCTGAGAAGGTCATGTAATTTAGTGGCCAGTCTAGGGTGAGGCCTCAGACCTTTTGACTGCTGAGCCATTGCCTTCCGTTTACTACACTGTCTTATTTTCGTATTAGTTCTTTGTATTGCTGTAAATATAGAACACACTTGGTATAAACTTTTAAATAGTATAGAAATATCCAGAATTTAAATGTGAGTCTCAACCTGGACAGCATAGTGAGACCTGTCTCTCCAAAAACTATATATTTTTAAATTAGCCAGGCATGATGGCAAGTGCCTAGCCCCAGTTACTGGGGAGGCTGAGGTGGGAGGATCCCTTGAGCTGAGCCCAGCAGGTTGAGGCTACAGTGAGCTATGATCACACCACTGTATTTCAGCCTGGGTGACACAGCAAGTCCTGTCTCAAAAAAAAGAAAAAAAAAAGTGAGCCTCTCATACCTCCCCTTTGCCCCAAATTTTATGCCCTTGAGGGTAACCACTTAGTTAACAAGATGCTATATCCTCTTCTAGATATTTTTATGTGTGTATAAACACACATATATCTGTTTCTTTACAAACAAAAATTTTAGGCCAGCTGTGGTGGCTCACACCTGTAATCCCAGTGCTATGGGAGGCTAAGGTGGGAGGATTGCTTGACCCTAGGCGTTCAAGACCAGCCTGGGCCACATAGTGAGACCTCGCCTCTGCAAAATATACGAAACATTAGCCAGGTGTAGTGGTGTGCGCCTGTGGTCCCAGGTACAGGGGAGGCTGAGGAGGGAGCATCACTTGAGCCTGGGAGGTCAAGGCTGCAGTGAGCTATGATTGTGCCACTGCACTCCAGACAAAAGAGCGGGACTCTGCCTCAAAAAATAAAAAGGAAAAAACAAAAAAATTCCACCTCGTATCCTGCAACTTGCCACCTCTGTGAATGTGGACGCCCTTCTCCCAGTCTATATAGACAGGTCTCATCTTCCTGTAGCCATATGGTATTCTGTTATATTTCTGAACCAAAACAGAACTTACATTATTTTATAAGGCAGAAAAATTGCCTGTTAGTAATTCATAATTTCTTTTGCATAAAAGCCCCACCAATGCGTTTAAAAAATGTTCTTATTTAATACATTTTTAGTAGAGACAGGGTTTCACCATGTTGGCCAGGCTGGTCTCGAACTCCTGACCCTGTGATCTGCCTGCCTTTAGAGTAAAGCCCTATGTCAGGGCAAAATTTCCAAGAAAAAAATATGCATGTGCTGCTTTTTGGAAATACGTTAATGATGAAAATGAAAGTTTAGAAGATGCTTGTTGCTTTTATGCAGATCATAAGAGCCACAAAATCATGGATAGAGTAGGGTTCAATCAGCATTTGCCAAGTGAGGCCAATTTTCCCTCACTAAAGCGTGGTGTCATGAGTGAAGTGGTATTCCCGACAGCGTTGGTGCGTAAGGCTTGGAACAAGGCAAGGAGACAGCCTGGTTCCCTTGTTTGTACTCCCCGTTCTGATTTCACTTCCACCTGTGAGAATATCTGAGCAGAAACATGGATTTTCTGTGACATGGCCAATTCGCAGGAAATTAGCCATGGTTCTGTACTTTGGAAGCCTCTCTGGGCTGCCAGGGATTCTATTTTCTGCCAAAGTGCATGCCATTGTTATTCTTCTAGGAAACAGTTTGGCAGCTGTGATCGGAGGTGTCCAGATAATGGAACTGATGAACTTGGGGCCTTCTGATAAGCCGGGACAAAGGCTTCGCTTTCTCAGGGAGGCTTTGTGGTGTGAAGCCGTCAGCTGTCATGACAGCTGTTCTCTGTGTCTCTAACAAAGAAAGTCTAGTCCCACCGGCTGCACTGGCAAGAAAGGCATCTTTCTTGTGCATGGTGGCCAGCAAGTCTCTCCTTTCCCACACCTTCTCACCCCTCGACACTTCTGCAATGCTGGCTTTGGGGCAGGAGGCAGGGGTGGGAGGCTGTGGGGATCCGGTTGTCCAGTTACCAGTGGCATTTGGAAGTCCGCGGCGAATACTATGGTGTTCTGTGGAAATCCCCCTCTCTCTCACTCACGGGGAAAGGGTCGGTGCTTCCTGGGTTCCTGGTTTACCTGTGCTGTGGCTCTTATGGCACCCGGCTGCCCTGGAAGGAACTCTTGTCTCTTGACTGAAGTGCAGTGGGTTTGATGGAACTTGTCACATGCCAGTCCCACGCACCACAGCAGGGCCAGGTGGGGTGGCCAGGCCTCAGGGTCTCAAGCCACCGTAACATTCTCCAGAGCAAGGACGCCAGCCAGGGCTCCTATCTCTAGGCACAGATAAGCAAAGCTGCCAGCCAGCCAGCTCCCAGAATGCAGAACTGTCAACAGCGTGGGCTAGGCAGTAAAGCCCTTTTCCTTGTTTTCTGTCTTTTGGTCTTTTTTTTTTTTTTAGACGGAGACTCGCACTGCCGCCCGGGCTGGAGTGCACTGGTGTGATCTCCACTCATTGCAACCTCTGCCTCCTGGGTTCAAGCGATTCTCCTGCCTTAGCCTCCCAAGTAGCTGGGGTTACAGGCACACACCGCCACGCCCGGCTAATCCTTGTATTTTTAGTAGAGACGGGTTTCACCATGTTGGTCAGGCTGGTGTCCAACTCCTGACCTCAAGCGACCCGCCCGCCTCAGCCTCCCGAAGTGCTGGGGTTACAGTCATGAGCCACTGCGCCTGGCAAGGTCTGTATTTCTATATATGTCTTATGGAAGTTTCTCTTAAAACACAATCCTTTTACATTTTATATTTTTGTCATCATGATTGCAGGTTCTGCAGTACTCAGGAAAGCAGTCGATATTCGCGTAGTTATCTTAATTTTCTTTTTGCTTTTTGTTTGCGTGGCCTTCCAGTGAATGGGGCAGTTCTCTTTCGTCCCGCTAGCGTCCACTTATGTCTCTTCATGATTCTAGTTGTGTTTCAGTTGATTCTTTTGAGTTTCCTGGGTAGATGATCATATCCTAGAAAATAATGAAAACATAGTCTCTCCTTTCTGTCTTTCTTTCTTTCTTTTTCTTTCTTCTTTCCCTCCCTCCCTCTCTCCATCCCTCCCTCCCTCCCTCCCTCCCTTCCTTCCTTCCTTCTTTCCTCCTTCCCCCTCCCTCGCTCCCTCCTGCCACCTCTGTGGCTCTGCTCGTCCTGGGCTTCCTGCTTCAGGCGACCTCCATGAACAGGCCAAAGCCACCCGTCCTGCCTTGGGACACCCATGCCACCCTCACAGGGACCTTGGATGGGGACCTTGCCATTCTGCTCCTGCTGGGGAGGCCGTGCCGCCTGCTTCTCTCGGTCTGTGAGTTTGCAGGTTCCCAGAGGCAGAGACTGGGCTTTGGGACAGCTCCCCTCCCCCCACCCTCCACAGACAAGGAAGTCCCTTGTCATTCCTCAGACATTTTGTTCCAAAGCTGAAAGGTCCCCTCCACATGGCCTGGCGTCCCCTGGGCCCTCATCCAAGCCTGGCCTTGTGGTGCATGGAGAGGCCGAGGACAGGAGAGTCAGCCCTGCCACCAGGGCTGGCCGCCCTCCCCTCCTTGCCCCTGGCCGCCCTCCCCTCCTTGCCCCTGGCCTGCATCTCCGGCTACCAGCTGCAGCCTGGGAACCCACTGTCTCTGGTCACAGGGAGGTCCGTGTGTTCCACCATCTCCTTCTTGGTGTCTGGCCACACGCCACCCACACCTTGCCCACAGCCCAGCCAGGTGAAAGTCGTGTGTGTCTTCCTTGCCTCCTGGGCTTTCTCTGTGTGTGTGACAGACATTCCTCAGGAAGAGGAGAGGTGTGGGGTCCTCCACTCCCCACATCTGAGGCTCTGAGCCCCCAGTTGGGAAGAAGCCTGACTCCTGTTGAGTGAGTCTGTGGGCTGGGCATCTCCGTGAGCATTAGTTAGTCCTTACTTAACTCGTGAGGTGGGAGCTGTCATCAACCCCTTTCATGGATGGAACAACTAAGGCCAAGAGACATGAAGTGACTTGTTCAGGGTAACAACCAGGAAGAGGTCACACCACTGTCCAAACCCAAACTGTCTAGCTGCAAATCACAGCTTCAGAGTCCTGGGGGCCCTTGGGGAATGCATTAGTTGGGTAGCCCAGCTTTCTGATAAATGAAACAGCCAGGCACTCACCCCCTAGCTTGGTAATTCTAAAATACTTCTCCCTCCCTTCCCTGCTCCCAAGACTTAAATGGCAAAGCGCCGGCAAAGAACCGAGCGTGGGAAAGATGAGAGCCAAGAGTTAGCCACAGGGCAGGGCTTCATAACCCAAGCCCACAGTTGTACTTTCTGCTTTGGGAGGGGAGTACTAGTCATCTCCCAGCAGACCCGCTGCAGCTGAGGCCATCGAGATGGGTACAGATGTGTGGTGGTATGTCACCACGCACACGTACATACACACACGTGACTGTGATGAGTATTTTGCTCAGTGTCACTCAGGCCTGCTGCTGCCTGGCAAGCAGGGCCCCCTGGGTCCCGAGGGTTATTCTGGGGCATCGAAGGGGCGCACACCAGAGCCAGCAGTGCTTACCAGCGGAGGCGGCCCCTGTACCCTCTGTCGTCCCCCCAAAGGCCACCATCTCCCATGAGAACAGGGTGCCTGGTGTGCACATGCAGCTCCAGACAGACTCCCCAGGTGCCTCCCAGGCTCCCACAGCAGCGTGGCCAGCCCATGGTCCCTCCATTGGGTGCCCTGGCCCCTGCTGACCTGACTGGGCTGCCTTCTGTGCTCACTTCTGAGTACAGCTAGCCCAGCCCGAGAGGACGGGTGCCCTGTGGGACAGAGATGTGGTGGGGAGGCGCTCTTGGCCGGAGCTGGAGGCACTGCACACCAAGGCTGGGCTGTAAGCCTGCTCCCTGGCCTCTGGGAGAAGCTTCCAGTGGGACCCAGGAGCCTGTTCTGTGGGCCACTGCAAGCCCCCGAGACTGGCACCTTGGGGGCACCGTCCCCAGTGCTGGCTCTTCCAGCACGTCCGTCCACTGGAGACCCATGAAAGGCTCCTCCAAGGCGCCCCTGGCTTGGACCTCTCCACGGCCAGCCTCAGCCCTGGCCCTCATAATAGTCTTCCTGCAAGTGGCCGAGCTTTCTGGGAATGAGTGAGAGCCTGGCCAAGGCTCAGGAGGCCACACAGAACAAAGGGACTCACTGCTTCTGGGGTTCTTCAGCCGGATGTGCTGTGACCATGGCCATTGGTGCCAAGATGCAAGCCTGGGGGCAGGATGGACCTGGGTCCCACCCACAGCCTCTTTCCTCAGGAGTCCATGCTCTCCCTGTGATTTAGACAATCACTTCCCTCTGTGTTCGCACCCGGATGACGCGGCGCTGGCCTAGGCACCATCCTCTGTAACTCACTTTGACCTCCTGACTGCAATAAGCAGAACTGGAGACTACCGGAGGAGGCAACTCTGGCCTTTGGATCCAGGGGCATGGGGAGGGTGATGGGCAGTGTCCTGGGGTCAGCACTTGGCACTTATGCCCACGCTCTCATTGGCTCCTTTTACCAAGTACTGATTCGGATGCCAGACAAGGCTCAGCAAGGCCAAGCGACTCACACAGTCTCAGCACAGATCAGAGGCTGAGTCAGATCAAGCACATCTGCTGGGTCCAAGCTCAGCCTCCCCACATTGCAAGCAAGAGGAGTAGGTGTCACTCAGTGAGCGGCTTCTTATGGTTTCAGTCCCCAAAGAGCAGGGTGGGCTGGTCCCTAGGGGCTGGACAGTGGAACTAAGGGCTCCAGAGGTCCCCTGGGGCCGTGGTTCCCTAGGGGCTGGACAGTGGAACTAAGGGCTCCAGAGGTCCCCTGGGGCCTGGCTCACACGGAGTGGTCTGAGCGGCTTTGGACAATGACGATGCCCAGGACCCAGGCCAGCCCTCCTCCATCACAGCCTCTGGGCATCAGGCTGCCCAAGGCGCAGGCTCTGATGGGGAAGGAACCAGTGCCCTCGTGGGGACCTCAGGTAGCCAGATGTGACCTGAGGAGTCTGTGCCGTGGCCCACTCTGCTCTGTCCTCAAGGTTAGGCTCCAGCTGGGAGGAGTGATTCACTTTTGGAAATTACATGGAGGCTCCAGGGAGGTGGATTCTCCCAGCCTCATGATCAGCAGCAATTCTGGGGCCCTTACCTAGCTTCTCCCTGCCACTGTGGGTTCCGGGAGCTCTCCATGGCAACCTAGGAGCTCCCGTGGGTGCTCATGCCCCGCTGAGAGTTGCTCTGTTGCACATTCATTCAACAAACATTTATTTAGTGCCTGTCACATGGGCTCAGAGTCAGCTCTTTGGGTTCTGATTCCAGCCAGGGCTACTTCCTGTGGCCTTGGGCCGTGGCTTAACGCTGAGCCTCAGCCTCAGAAGCGCTGGCCTTGTGGAGGATCGACGCCACTGGGCCAGCACTCAGCTAGGGCTGAGGAAGCATTGGCCGCTGCTGGCTGCAGCATGGGGAGCCCAGAGGGCTGGAGGGGCCCTAGGCTTGGTGGGCCCAAGGTGCAGATTGACAGGGATGGTGGCCGAGCAGAGAGAAGGAATGTTGGCTGCAGGGCGGGTCGGGGAGCATGGGAGGCTGGGAGCCGAGGCTGCTGGGTACTCATGATCTCTCCTCTCTCCTCAGTATGGCAAGAAGAAGCTGAAATACCTGCCCTACAATCACCAGCACGAATACTTCTTCCTGAGTGAGTGTTCGGTACCCAGAAACCACTCCCAAACCCTCCCCTACTCCCCAGAGTGGCATCTCTCTCCCTCCTACCTGCCACCCTTTGCAGATCCAGAAAGGGCCACTAAACTTGTTAGAAGTGGGGGCCATAGCAGCCTTCCCCTCCAGACCCCCTGAGCCCATGTTACAGGCCAGGCAGGGACACAGAAGCTCAGAGAGTCCCAGGGGTGGTGCACGGGAGCCTCAGGGGCTCCCAGCCTTCTCTGCAGTCCCTGGGGCCCCTGGCCGCTTCTGCCCATGTCTGCAGGGCTGGCCCCTACGCTCAGTGCTGGGCCCAGTTTCCCCCAACCTTCTGGCACAGGCAGGGTGGGATGGATGCCTCTAAGCGCCTGTCTCTCTCCTGCAGTTGGGCCGCCACTGCTCATCCCTGTGTATTTCCAGTACCAGATCATCATGACCATGATCGTCCGCAAGGACTGGGTGGTGAGTCGGGGGCACAGCTGGCTTGGCGTGGGGAGGGGGTGACTGGGACAGTGGACCGGGGGTCCTACGCTGCCTCCCTGTGTGTCTCGGTGGAGCCTGTGGGGCCCGAGGCATCTCCTCCCTGGGCTAGCGGCCTTGTTGCTCTCAGGAAAGGACTCCCTAGGGGCCACCAGGAGCCAGTCCTAAAGATCTCTACTCTCAGCTGGGCGTAGTGGCTCATGCCTGTAATCCCAGCACTTTGAGAGGCCAAGGTGGGCGGATCACGAGGTCAGGAGTTCGAGACCAGCCTGACCAACATGGAGAAACCCCGTCTCTAGTAAAATACAAAAATTAGCCAGGCGTGGTGGCACATGCCTGTAATCCCAGCTACTTGGGAGGCTGAGGCAGAAGAATAGCTTGAACCTGGGAGGCGGAGGTTGCAGTGAGCTGAGATCATACGACTGCACTCCAGCCTGGGCGACAAAACAGACATTGTCTCAAAAAAAAAAAAAAAAGATCTCTACTTTCCCTTAGACACAGGGAGTACACCAGGGCAGCCCCTGCTTTTGCAGAGCCTCCCAGACAGTTCTCAAAGGCAGCGTGATGAGAGGCAAGCGTAGCCATCCTCTTTCCCCGCTCCCTGTGGGCCCTGAGGCCTGTGAACCGGGTCGCCTCACATCCTGGTTGGAAAACAGGGAGCAGCTGGGCGTTGGCTGAGATGACAGGTGTGTTCATTTGCAAAGACTGTGTGACAAAGCACCACGAACTAAGTGATGTCAGCAGCAGCGATGTGTTTTCTCCTAGTTCTGGAGACTGGAAGTCCAAAACTGAGGTGTTAGCAGGGTGGATTCCTTAGGGCTCTGGAAGACTCTGTTCTGGGCTCTCCTTGGCTGGTTGATGGCTTTCATCCTCCCACTCTGTACGTCATCTCTCTGCATATCTGTATCTGTGTCCAAATTTCCCTCTTTAAAAAAAATTATTTTGTTGTTTATTTATTTATAGACTGGGCGCGGTGGCTCAGTCTATAAATAAATAATCACTTGACTCGGGAGGTGGAGTGCTGAGGGAGGCTGAGGCGGGTGAATCACAAGGTCAGGAGTTCAAGACCAGCCTGGCCAACGTAGTGAAACCCGGTCTCTACTGAAAATACAAAAAATTAGTCGGGCATGGTGGCACATGCCTGTTGTCCCAGCTACTCGGGAGGCTGAGGCAAGAGAATCGCTTGAATCCGGGAGGTGGAGGTTGCTGTGAGCCGAGATCTCACCGCTGCACTCCAGCTTGGGTAACAGAGTGAGACTTCATCTCAAAAACAAACAAACAAACAAAACAAAAAACTGTCTGTATTTATTTACTTATTGAGACAGAGTCTCGCTGTGTCACCCAGGCTGTAGTGCAGTGGTGTGATCTTGGTCACTGCAAACTCCACCTCCTGGGTTCAAGCAATTCTGTGCCTCCCAAGGACCTGGGATTGCAGGCGTTGGCCACCACGCGCAGCTAATTTTTGTATTTGTAGCAGAGATGGGGTTTTTCCATGTTGGCCAGGCTGGTCTCGAACTCCTGACCTCAAGTGATCTGCCCACCTCAGCCTCCCAAGTGCTGGAATTACAGGCATGAGCCACCATGCCCTGCCTATTTTTTAATTTTCTTTTCTCTTCACCCAAAGCAGATACTTGAAAATTTTCCTTTTTTAAAATAGGGACATCAGTCATATTGCTTTGGGGCCCATTGTAATGACATCATCTTTACTAGTTATATCTGCAATGACCCTATTTCCAACTAAGGTCATATTCTGAGGTAATGGGGCTGAGGACTCCAACATATGAATTTTGCGGGGACACAGTTCAACTCAAAACAATAGGCTTACAGAGTCTCCTAATTTTCTTTCTCCTGAGAGAGAAAGGCCCCGGCAGCAGGGCTGACCAGCAGGAGGTGGGCCCTTGGCTTTCTGTAGGTGTACAGTCCCAATTCTGTGTAAGACCATAATATGCCCACGACGGAGCTGTCACCACAGTCAGAGGGGGGTTCACAGTGACAGGGATGTGGTTCCTCCCCTTGGGAGAGAATAGATGAGGGCATAGTTGCTCAGTACGTACCACTGGTGGGTTTTTTTGTTTGTCTTCGAGATGGAGTCTTGCTCTGTTGCCCAGGCTAGAGTACAGTGGCATGATCTCGGCTCACTGCAACCTCCACCTCCTGGGTCAAGTGATTCTCCTACCTCAGCCTCCTGAGTAGCTGGGACTGCAGATGCCCGCCACCACACCCAGCTAATTTTTGTATTTTTAGTAGAGGCGGGGTTTCACCATTTTGGCCAGACTGGTCTTGAACTCCTGACCTCAGGTGATATGCCTGCCTTGGCCTCTCAAAATGCTGGGATTACAGGCGTGAGACACTGCGTCTGGCCAGTTTCACACGTGAAGATATTGTGCCTTGCCGAAGGTGACACCCACGAGAGGGGTGGCCTCCTGATGCCAGGTCCTGTGCTCTCCCCCACACCCCAGCCCATTCTATCTCCTTCACATAACAATACCTCATATTTGTAGATCATTTTAAAGGCTTCGAAGCGCCTGGTCTTACATTGTCTCATTGAAATTACCGGCAAAGGGGTCGCATCTGTGATCCTGCCAGGAGGGCCCAGGCTGGGGCTGGAGTGGATGGAGGTGGTGGGGGAAGAGGAGGGACTCTGGAAGCTTCTGCCAGCCTTGTCCTGGTAGAGCCTGTACATTTGTACATGCTCGATTCCAGGACGTGCTATTTCCTCAAAAGCCAGCATTTCGTCAGTTTTTGCCACGTTCCAGGAACAGGGAGCCTGCCATCTAATGTCATTTAACCCTGTTTCACTGACGAGGTCTGTGAGCACTAAAGGGTGGGAGAGACCCACCCAAAGTTTCTGGATCAGCTCTGAGGCCAGAATCTGAACTGAACGCAGATCTCCCCACCTGCCACAGCTGCCCTTTCCGTGAGGCTCACCTGACTCCCTCGGAAGAGTCACCGGAGCCCTGCTGTGCTGGGCAGGGAGCGCTGCGGGGGGTGTTTCTCATCAGCTTTTATGGCAGGTGTATGTAAATATATAACATTTTTGTTGGTTTTTACCTGTGCTTGTTCCCTAAGGAACAAAGCATTAAACAGGAAAAGAAATCACACTATGTTCCTAAAAGGGCATGGCAGAGCGGATGGGTGATGAGCCCCCGGGGCTTTGAGGGCCAGGAGCGCACTTATGATGTGCAGCACTGGTTCTCAGCAGAGCCGTTCTGCCCTTTGGCAGTATCTAGAGACACTTTTTTTTTTTTTTCTGAGACAGAATCTCACTCTGTTGCCAGGCTGGAGTGCAGTGGCGCGATCTCAGCTCACTGCAACCTCGGCCTCCCGGGTTCAAGCAATTCTCCTGCCTCAGCCTCCTGAGTAGCTGGGACTATAGGCACCCACACCATGCCCAGCTAATTTTTGCATTTTTAGTAGAGACGAGGTTTTACCATGTTAGCCAGGCTGGTCTCAATCTCTTGAACTTGTGATCCGCCTGCCTCGGCCTCCTAAAGTTCTGGGATTATAGGTGCGGAGACACTTTTGGTTGTCACAACAGATACCAGGAGGAGGGTGCCCCTGGCATCTGGTGAGCATCTAGCCAGGATGGTACCAAGCACCCTGCCGTGCCCTGGAGAACCTCCCAGGACAACAAGCAGCCTGTCCCAGGTGCCAATAGCGTGGAGTTGGGGGACCCTGGCTTAGAGGAAAGAGGTGATAAACCCTCAGAACTTTGAAGAAGGCTTCCCGGCGTGGAGGGGGCGGGGGGATGGGGGTGTTTACACGCTCTGGCAAAGTTCCCTGGATCCCGGGATGCTTCCAGGACTCACCCTCCGGGAACCTTGCTGCCTCCGACACCACTGGCCACGCCCACGCCCTCTCGTAGTTCTTCCCGGTCCGCACCTCTGCTGGCTTTCCCCAACCCCCTCGCTCCACCCCTCTAGCTGCTCCTGCATCCCTTGAGCTCCCTGCCCCTGAAACTGGCAGTCTCTGAGTAGTATTTCTCTCTACATTCAAAAAAAGTCCAGGCCTGGCATAGTGGCCCACACCTGTGATCTCAGTGAGTACTTTGCGGGGCCGAGGTGGGCGGGATTACTTGAAGCCAGGAGTCTGGGACCAGCCTGAACAACGGTGAAACCCTGTCTCTGCAAAAAGCTGGGCATGGTGATGTGTGCCTGTAGTCAAGCTACTTGGGAGGCTGAGGAAGGAGGATGGCTTGAGCCCAGGAGTTTGAGGCTGCGGTGACCTGTTATCACACTACTGCACCCAAGCCTGGACCAACAGAGCGAGACCCTGTCTCTTAAAAATAAAAGCCAGGCATGGTGGCTCATGCCTGTAATCCCAGCACTTTGGGAGGCCGAGGCAGGTGAATCAGGAGTTTGAGACCAGCCTGGCCAATGTGATGAAACCCCATCTCTATTAAAAATACAAAAAATTAGCCAGGCATGGTGGCAGGCCCCTGTAATCCCAGCTACTTGGGAGGCTGAGCCAGGAGAATCACTTGAGCCCAGGAGGTGGAGGTTGCAGTGAACTGAGACTGCACCACAGCACTCCAGCCTGGGCAACAGAGCAAGACTCCATCTCAAAAAAATAAAAAATAAAAATTGGGCTGGGGGCAGTGATTCACACCTGTAATCCTAGCACTTTGGGAGACCGAGGCTAGAGGACCATTTGAGCACAGATGTTCCAGACTAGCCTGGGCAACTAAGTGAGACCCCATCTCTTCTTTTTTTTTTTTTTTAACATAAAGAAAATATAAACCTTTTTTTTTTTTTTAAAGGGACGGGATTTCTCCATGTTGGTCAGGCTGGTCTCGAACTCCCGACCTCAGGTGATCCACCTGCCTTGGCCTCCTGAAGTGCTGAGATTACAGGCGTGAGCCACCACACCCAACGTGAGACCCCCATCTCTATTAAAAACAAAAAATTAGCCAGATGTGGTGGTCCCAGCTACTCAGGAGGCTGAAGTGGAAGGATTGCTTGAGCCCAGGAGAGAGTCATGATTGCACCACTGCACTCCAGCCTGGGCAATAAAGCAAGACCCGTCTTAAAAAAAAAAATAATCCATAAGCACATCCTCATTCTGTTTCCATGCATGTGTAGATATACTGCACACTACTGCAGCACACACAGAATAGAAGAATGTGATGGAAAGTGGGAGCAGCACTGGCTACATCTGCCTCCCTGGCCCCTTAAAGGCCATTTCCTTAGAATGTGAGGTCCTGCCCTCGGCCACTGCTGGCCCCGAGGCCGTCTCAAGGCCCTCCTGAGTGCTGCCCCCTCCTTTCCTATTCAGCTGCTGGCACCCGATCCCTGATCACCCAGGACCAGCCTAGATTCCCAACAGCCAAGCAGGCACAAATGCAGCCAGCCTCGCCTCTGACAGTTCTGGAATCTGTCACCTCCTTGTCAGCGCCATGGGTCCTGGTGTAGGCCTCTGTCATTTCGTGTCTGAGCCACTGGAATAAGCTCCTAGTGTCCCCCTCTCCAGTGGGTAGGGATTTATTTTAAGACCCAAATGTGACCTTGTTCTTCAGTCATTTGAAGTGAGACAGGGCAGTCCCTTGGCCTCACCTTCCACCTTGGACACCTGTGCTGAGCCTGTGGCACGTGTCACTGTATCCAAACTCACGGCAGGATGAGTGCCCTGGCAGAGGGAACAGGCCGTGCAGAAGCCCCAGGGGAGGGAGGGACTGTCCAGGACAAGGCAGCTGCTGGGTCAGTGGGCTGAGGAAAGACAGGTTCTCGACCCCATGAGGCTCCGTGGGTGACTGGGGGGGATGGGGGCTTTAGCAGGGGAGGGATGGGACCTGCTTGGAGCAAAGGCCACTCTGGTTGCCACAGCCACGAGAACAAGCAGGGGACCATGGGAGGCTGCTGCTGTGGTCCAGTTGAGACAGGACTTGGGTGGCAGAGAGGCAGTGGACAGGGACGGAGCCATGGCGTCACCCTCCCAGTATGTGAGAGGACGTCCAAGCTGAGCCCTTGATACCACTCCATCCAGGGGCAGGGAGGAGAGCAGAGTGGAAGGGCACAGGACGACAACGGGGTGTGGGGAGGCCAGCCTCTCTGCTTTAAGAGCCCTGAGCCAGGGACGATGGTGCCTCTGACCTTCCCCGCAAGCCCTCTGTCCTGCTGGAAGGAGAGGCCAGGAGGAGACCCAGGTGCTGAGGAGCAGAGACAGGACTGGGGGATGGTTGGGGACCTGACCCAGGGTTGGGGGTGTGCCTTCAGAATTGCCACTGCCCCACTCGAGGGCTGCTGACCCCCACTCCAACCCCTCAGCAGGAGAGCACAGTCCACTTCCTGATGCTAAAACACTCAGCATTTCCCTAGAAACAAAGGCAGCCACGCAAACCCTGAGCAAACAGGTGGTGTGTCGCTGCCCATCGAGTTTGGATGGGCTGGGGTCCAGCTTCTAGAGGCCCGAGTGTGAGGCGTGTGGACATCTGGGGCGGGTACGCAGGGCCGGGGCAGGGGAGAGGGCGGGCTGTGCCTAACCTTGTCCTTCCCCGCAGGACCTGGCCTGGGCCATCAGCTACTATACCCGGTACTTCGTCACCTACATCCCTTTCTACGGCATCCTGGGAGCCCTCCTTTTCCTCAACTTCATCAGGTGACTGGGCTTGGCTGGTTCATTCCTGGGCCCTCCACTGGCACTGATGGGGGCTTTGGCATGAGAAGAGACTCAGACCGCTCCGTTTTCCCCAGGGACCTCCTGCCCTGGCCCCTCGGCAGGGGCTGTCCTGGACCGGTTGGGAGGGTGGATCTGTTCCCACCATGGCCAGCGTCTCCCCTCAACCCCGGCGGCCCCCTTGCTGAGCTGTGCTCTCTTGCAGATTCCTGGAGAGCCACTGGTTTGTGTGGGTCACACAGATGAACCACATCGTCATGGAGATTGACCAAGAGCCCTACCGTGACTGGTTCAGTAGCCAGGTAAGGGAGGCAGGGCTGGTCACCAGAGCTGTGCGAAGCCTGGTCCCCGTGTCCATGTCGTGGCCCCAGATGCTCCACACCAGCTGCCCCAGGGCTGTGCTGGGCCTCCCGGGGCTGCCTGTGTCCTTCTACTGGGTGCTTCAGGGCTAAGCACGAAAGGGTAGCAGGAGTCCCGGAGGGACAGGTGGGGCATCTGGGTGGGCTGAGGCCACCAGGCAAGACGGTATGATGTGGAGGGGTGGCCTGGAGACCCTGGGCAAGGCTGGGCCCCCAGGGAATGAGGCTAGGCCCTGGGGCTTTCCATGGGTGTCCCCTGACACTCATCCCCTCCCCTGACAGCTGTCAGCCACCTGCAACGTGGAGCAGTCCTTCTTCAACGACTGGTTCAGTGGACACCTTAACTTCCAGATCGAGCACCAGTGAGCGAGGGGCTTCGGGGGAGGCGGGAGGGAAGTGGCCACTACTTCCATCTGGGCAGAGCACAGTATGTGAGGGCCACCTCTTTGTCCCCCTGGCAAGGTCCCCGCCCCATCTAGAGGAAGACTCCCCCACTGGCCGCGCTGAGGTCAGGAGAGGGGCTTCCCTGCGCTGTCTCCCCGAGGGGCATCCTGTGCCACTCGTCCTGTGCCACTTGGTCATAGAGATAACTACCTCCCTCCATGTGGGACTGGGCTTTGTAGTTCCAGAGGCTGCATGCGCACCTCGTGACCCTGTGAGGCTAGCAGGGCAGGGCTACGTAGCTTGCCTGGAACGTCGGCCAAGGGACTGCCCCTGCTGCCCCTTGGTATCACCCTGTTTCCTGGGCTAGAGTGCAGTGGTGCCTTTTTAGCTCACCACAGCCTCGAACGCCTGGACTAAAGCCATCCTCCCACCTCAGCCTCCTGAGTAGGTGGGACTACAGGTGGACACCACCATGCCCAGCTAATTTTTTTTCCACTTTATTTATTTATTTATTTATTTATTTATTTATTTATTTATTTATTTTTGAGACAGAGTTCTCTCTGTTTCCCAGGCTGGAGTGCAGTGGCTCAATCTCTGCTCACTGCAACCTCTGCTTCCCGGGTACAACCAATTCTCTCACCTCAGCCTCCCACATAACTGGGATTACAGGCATGTACCACCATGCCTGGCTAATTTTTCTATTTTTAGTAGAGATGGGATTTCACCATGTTGGCCAGGCTGGTCTCAAACTCCTAGCCTCAAGTGATCCACCCACCTCGACCTCCCAAAGTGCTGGGATTATAGGCATGAGCCACCGCCCCCCACCCCCCAGTGTCTCTTTTCCTAGCATTCCCTGGCTATTTCATTTCCTTTTTGAAAAATATGACACTTTGGCCACCCAATATCTTCCCCACTCCGTAGAGCACAAACACCCTCCTGCTCACAGAAGGCCGCACATGCCTCCACACATGGGGCACCCAGTGGGCACACAGGGGGAGCCACACTTCAAACCTGATCCTGGCTGTGGACAGGGTCTCCGAGGGCCCCAGCCAGCCTCTGCCCAGGCGGTGGGAGGAGGCCGGAGCAGCACCCACCTCTGGGCTCCTCACTCTCTGCCCGCCTCACGCGCTCCTCAGCCTCTTCCCCACCATGCCCCGGCACAACCTCCACAAGGTCGCCCCACTGGTGAAGTCTCTGTGTGCCAAGCATGGCATTGAATACCAGGAGAAGCCGCTGCTGAGGGCCCTGCTGGACATCATCAGGTGAGGGTTGGGAGTCCACGGGCGCTGGGCCCTGGGATCACCCGTGGTGCAGACAGTGGGACCACAAGAAGGGCTGGGTCTTCCTGGCACAGTCCCCTACCAGGGCGCCTGCCTGACTCCTGAGCCTGGGTCAGGCCTTGTGGGCTTTTCTCCCTGGGCTGCAGGAAGACCGTCTCTGCATGGGGTTCCTGGTGGGCTTTGGGCTGGCAGCCCTCCAGACCCAGTGGTGGTGTGGTTAGGTCAGAGGGGAAGTACCTGCCCCCCTAATCATGGCCCCCTCAGCCCTTGCGCTCCCTGGGGCTGGCCCCCATCCTGGTCCCTGACCCTAGTCCACCCCGCTCTTTGCAGGTCCCTAAAGAAGTCTGGGGAGCTGTGGCTGGACGCCTACCTCCACAAATGAAGCCACAGCCCTCAGGACACCGCAGGGAAGGGGTGAAGGTGGAGTCATGGCCAAAGGAAGGGTGGGCTTTTGTTCTAAGGGGGGTCCAAGAGGCTGGCTACGTGCGGCTCACAGACCCCAATTGGGTCTTTCTCCCTTTCTCCTCTCCTTTTTCCCTTCACGTCTCCCCACAGCACCCCACCCACCTGGGGCCTGCCGGCCATCAGCCGGGGTCCTCCCAGTGCCTCCCGGTCCCTTCTTCCAAGGAGCAGAGAGAGAGGTGGCCATGGGGGTGGCTCTGTCCTACCTCCACTCTCTGCTCCTAAAGATGGGAGGAGACCAGTGGCCCATGAGTCTGGTCTGTGAGCCCCCCTGCAGCCTGGTCACCAGGACTCACCATCCCCACTTTGGCTCTTCAGATGCTCTTGGGGCTCGTGGGGGCAAGTCTTAGTCGGCCAGGGCCCCTGACCCTCCGGGCCCCGCTTCCCTCTGCCTGACGGCCACCATTGGTCCGCCCTTTCGTAGAGAGGCCTGCTTTGTGCTCTGTCTCCCTCCCGCAGCCGGGATCAGTACCCGGGGCCTCTCTTAAGATGTCCAGGGCCCTGGGTCTGCGGGCACAGCCAGCCCAGACCTCGGGCCCTGGAAGAATCCTCCACCCCATCACTAGAGCGCTCTGAGCCTGGGCTTTCACGGGCCAGTTCCACCGTCTCCCCAGCTTGAGCTTGTGGCTCAGCAGAGGCAGTGGCCAGCTGGCCTGGAGGCTCAGCCCCGCCCCCCAGCTTGTCTTGGAGGATTCTGGAGCAATCTGACCCTTCTCCAAATGCTCCAGTACCAGCAGCAGTGCCAGCCAGTCCCTGGTCATTTGGCCCCAGGGGATGTGGGCCCTGCAGGCTTCGGGAGGGCGCCGGAGTTGGGGGGTCTCGTCCCAGCCCCTCCCCTTCTCGGGGCTGCTGTGTGGACAGCACTCCCTCAGGACCCTCCTATCTGTACCTGCCTTTACTGTTTAACCTTTTGCTCCAGGATGCATTCTGATAGGAGGGGCGGCAGGGCTGGGCCTTGTGACAATCTGCCTTTCACCACATGGCCTGGCCTTGGTGACCCTGACAGGGAGGGCCTGGAAGGCAGAGCGGGAGGGAGTCTCAGGTGGAGGCTGGGGAGGGGGTACCTCATGAGAACCAGGCTGGAGCAGAGAAGAGGAGGAGGTGAGGACTGGAGGAGCTGGTAGCTGAGGGAACGGGCAAGTGAGAGGGGAGGGGGGAAGTCCTGGGGGGTCCTGAGCTGCTGTTACAGTCTAACCCACTAATCAGTTCTTAGATTCAGGGGAGGGGAAGGCACCAACAACTCAGAATGGGGGCCTTTGGGAGGGCACCTAGTGCCCCCAGCTCTAACCAGCCAGGAAGGACCAACATCTAAGCCTCTGGGTTGCCATGTGATGGCGTGCCCCCAACTACTATGTGCCCCGCCCCCCACAGAGGCAGGATGAACCCGTAGGGAACTGATCGTAATGTTTATCATGTTGCTTCCCCACCCCTACATTTTTTGAAATAAAATAAGTAATTTTATTCTCACTTCCTGTGTTTCCTACATGTGAATGCCAGGCCATGGTATTGGGTGGTAGAGGGGGTTCTCCTAGCTGGGCCTGGGCACCAGGAGGGGTCCCCATGCTTGTGTCTCTCTGTATCCCCTCCCTCCCCTGCCGCCATCCCGCCTGCCTCTCCCTGCTGCCTCTGATGTGCATTCTGGGACCCAGAACTCAGTGGAAATGACCCAAAAACATTGATCACGAAGTCAGGAGGTGGAGACCAGCCTGACCAACATGGTGAAACCCCATTTCTACTAAAAATACAGAAAAAAAAAAATAGCTGGGTGTGATGGCACATGCCTGTAATCCCAGTTACTCAGGAGGCTGAGGCAGGAGAATCACTTAAACCTGGGAGGCGGAGGTTGCAGTGAGCTGAGGTCACACCACTGCACTCCAGCCTGGGTGACTAAGCAAGACTCTGTCTCAAAAACAAAACAAAACAAGCAAAAAAAAATTGGCTCACCTTGCTCTCAGCAGCCAACCCCCACCCAATTCTAAAACAGCACTGGGAGCCACCGCTTAGCAGCTGACCCCCACCCAAGGAGGGCGGCATGGAAGGGCTTGCAGAGACCATCTTCCTCACATACTCCCTCCCCAACTCTCCCCAAGTGCAGTCTGCCCTCCCACTCCTGTGCGAGCCAGCCTCCACAGTGCCAGGGCAAACAGAATTCCTGGCCACCTTAGAAGGGGCTGAAGAAGGCCAGGTGCAGTGGCTCACGCCTGTAATCCCAGCACTTTGGAAGGCTGAGGCGGGTAGATCACGAGGTCAGCAGATCGAGACCATCCTGGCCAACATGGTAACATCCCACCTTTACTAAAAATACAAAAATTAGCTGGGCATGGTGGCACGTGCCTGTAGTCCCAGCTACTCAAGAGGTTGAGGCAGGAAAATTGCTTGAACCCAGGAGGTGGAGGTTGCAGTGAGCCAAGATCCTGCCACTGCACTCCAGCCTGGTGACAGAGCGAGATTCCACCTCCAAAAAAAAAAAGGTTGAGGGGGCTGAAGAAGGCTCTGGAGGCTGATTCTGTCTTGTGGCGCCCGTGCCCATATGTGCAGTGACTCATTCAGACCCACAGGCTGTGGGGAGGCTGATACCACCCTCTCCCAGAGTCACCAGTTCATAGGCACAGAGATTGGGTCCTGGGTGTGTCTGACTCCAGATCCTGGGAAGCGTCCAAAGGAACATGCCAGGGGCACTTGTCCAGTCGGCCTCCCACAGGCCCACATGCTGCTCTGTCATCGTCTCTGGGCTGGCCCTCCTGGCAGGGCTGAGCCTGGGAAGGTGTGCCAAGGAAGGACCAAGAGGCACCTCAGGGCCTCCCCTTGGCTTTGTAGCTGCTCCCAGCACGGTAGGGGAGGGCTCCTGAATAGACCTCACCCCTGGTTCCCCAACCCCGACTTTGCCTGGCTGAAATCTAGCCAGGTAGGGACAGCCAGCAGACTGGGTGGGGTGCGTGTGGCTCCCTAGTGGCCACGGGGTATCCAGAGTAAGGCCTGGCATTATAGAAGCCCTGAGCGAGGAGGCAGACACACCCCGGATTCACCAAGCAGCCCTGGGGAGTCCTTTGCCCTCCCTGGCCCTGTGGGTCAAAGTCCATGGGGGTAGGCTAGAGGCTAGACGGGGCCCAAGGATGCCATTATCTTAATACTGGCTTACCCTAGACCTTGCCTCCTAGTGGACCCACTGGTGTCATCCTTCAAGGTTGCAAGACTCCGGCAAGAATGCTTCCCGCCCTCTGCCCAGGGCCTGTGCCCCGCCTCCAGGATGGCAACCTGCCCAGGCCCCCCAGCCCTGCCAGGTGGAAATCCAGGGTCCATCACCCATAACAACCTTGGGGCTCAGGGTTGGGGAGACTGAATTCCAGATGGACACTGGGGCTATGAGCGAACCAGGTAAATCTTGGCCCAGCCTCACCGGGCACTCGGAGCTTCTCTGTGGCTTCCCCAGCCCCGTCCAGCTCCGCCTTGCCTTTGAGCAC
Organism: Aotus nancymaae; assembly: GCF_030222135.1. Classification (NCBI taxonomy): domain Eukaryota; kingdom Metazoa; phylum Chordata; class Mammalia; order Primates; family Aotidae; genus Aotus; species Aotus nancymaae. The sequence goes on along the minus strand of NW_026988473.1, from coordinate 8,763,665 downwards.
TTCTGTGGGTCAAGAAGCTGGGGACATTCATATCTGCTCTCTGCTTAACCACCCCCTCCTGTTCCTGTACTCAGCTGACCCCCTTGCCAACACCACCAGAATTTTGAGTTTCTAATCCCTAGACCCTGTCAAAGTCATGCTGCCCGAATATTCGAGGCCCTGAGTGATCAAACCCCAATGCCTCCATCACAGGCCATGAGTCTGAGCCCAGAGAGAGGAAAGGACTGGAGGCCACACACACAGCAGCAGGATCCTGCCTCTAACCTGCAGGCTCCTGGTCACCTCTCCTGCACTGAAAGGGCTGGTTCCTAGACCAACGCACCCTGCCCCCATCCCATCAGATGTCAGACACCTCCCAGGAGGCCCAGCCAGTGGCTGGCCAGAGGGGTGGGCAGCAGTGGAGGGCAGTTAGTCTCTGTGGAAGAGATAAGCATGGGGTGGCTACGCAGATAAAAGGGTATCAGCTTTGTGGGTGGTGGATGGCATCTGCAGGGCCCCAGGCCTAGGCTGTGTGTGTGTGTGTGTGTGTGTGTGTGTGTGTGTGTGTGTGTGGCTGTGGCACCAGAGGCGGATCCTCTTCGGGTGTCTGGCTGGATACTCCAAAGCCCTCTGGACCCAGTGGGAGGGGAGAGGAAGTCTACCAAGTTGGCCAGGGCAGAGCTGGCAGCCGCCGAGGCTGGGCTTGGGCTGATGTCAGGAGCGGCCAGCCCTTGCTTGTGTGACACACTGCCTTGGGGACATCAGGACTCCTCAGCTGACCTGGCTGCACCATCGCCCAAGAGATATGCCCCTCTGGATAAGAAGCTCCCTCTCAAAGAATTCCTGTTCAAACATTTGAGAGGGAAATGGGGCGCTATGGGGAAGGCTTGCCCCAGGCTGAAATTCCAGTGCCCATGAGACTATTTTTAGAAAAAATTTTTTTTTTGCTTGAGATGGAGTCTTGCTCTGTTGCCAGGCTGGAGTGCAGTGGCAGGATCTCGGCTCACTGCAACATCCGCCTCCCAGGTTCAAACGATTCTCTTGCCTCAGCCTCCTGAGTAGCTGGGTTTACGGGTGCCCACCACCATGCCCAGCTAATTTTTATATTTTTAGTAGAGACGGTGTTTCACCATGTTGACCGGGATGGTCTCGATCTCCTGACCTCGTGATCCACCCGCCTCGGGCCTCCCAAAGTGCTGGGATTACAGGCGTGAACCACCGAACCCAGCCTGGTTTTCCTTCTCTAACCAGACTGGCTTCATACACAGAACAAGCAGCCACCCAGTGCACCAAGATTTCAGGATCATGTCCCCATTGTCTTCCACCATCACAAACGCTTTGCTTTGTATTTTAAAGGCATTCAGGTCTTTTCTTCTACATCATCCCATTCAAGAGCAAGTGTCCAAGAGAAAGAGTGACAGCAGCCAGGAGCTTGGAACAGGCCAAGCAGTAGTGCCGGCTCATTGCCCCGGGACATAGTGTGTGTGGGGGGACCCTTGAGAAACCCACTGCCTGTTTTGTCACAAAGGAGTTAGTTGACCCCCTGTCCCTCCCTAGCCACTCCCCACATGGCAGGCAGGGACTGGCTCCTGGGCATCATCACTTCCAACATCTGCCTGGGCTGGGAGACGCACAGTAGCAAATGTTGGTGATTGAAGGAACAAAGCAACGCTGCGGTTCCGGCTTCCCTCGGGAGCTGTTTTTCCTCTGGGCCCAGGTCTTTTGTGCAGACAATAAGAAAGGAACACTGGCCAGGTGAGGTGGCTCACGCCTGTAATCCCAGCACTTTGGGAGGCTGAGGCGGGCGGATCACGCGGTCAAGAGTTCGAGACCAGCCTGGCCAACATAGTGAAACCCCATCTCTACGAACAATACAAAAAATTAGCCAGGTGTGGTGGCGCACACCTGTAGTCCCAGCTACTCGGGAGGCTGAGGCAGCAGAATCGCTTGAACCGAACCGGGAGGCGGAGGTTGCAGAGAGCCAAGATGGCGCCACTGCACTCCAGCCTGGGTGACAGCAGAAGACTGCGTCTCAGAAAAAAAAAAAAAAGAACATGGTTTTTCAGAGGTTTCACCAAAGTCTCTTTTTTTTTACAAATCTGGCTTCTGTGCCCCAAGCCTTTGTTCTGAGACGAAGAGATCAACAGATGGAGAAGGGGGAGCTCAGCTCAGGACTGAGAGGGTGACCTGTTCCCAGGGGCTCTAGCATGGGGGACATTGGGACAAAGCAAAGATTTCCCCAAAAGTGGTGGATCCCAGGTGGCTGGAGAGACCTAGGAGTGGCAGCTGACGGCGGGGCCTCCCAGGGATCTGTGAAGCAAGTTACCAGGTAACTGCCCTCGGCCACCACCAGGGGCAGCAAGGAGCACACCCCGCCCCACACTGGCACTGACGCGCTGGGCGCCCCTGGGTGGCGCTGCAGGCTCTGCTGTCGTGGGTCCTCGGTGTTAGCATCTCCCTGGTGAGCTCCTCAGAGCCAGCGTGCAGCGATCCCTACCAGGGTATGGATGGAGCCCTGCCAGGCCAGGGATGGAGGGAATGCCATTCGGAGCCTGCCCTGGCTCAGGGTGGCCGGCCACGTGGCACCAGGAGCGAGCAGGATTTAAACAGGTGGGACAGGAAGGGGGTGTCCCCACAGAGGGAGCAGCCTGTGCAGAAACCCTGAATGCAAGCCACACCCTGGGCGTGCCTTTGAGGCAGGAAGTACCTTTCAAGGAGCATCCAGTCTTACCCTTGGTTGAAAATTGAGGCTCAGAGAAGGCAAAGAACTTGTCCCAGGTGACAGAATAAATGATAACCCCGGGGCATTGGGTTATGTGCATAAAATTTGTGAATAAACTTCTGCGCCTGCTGCTCTGCCCTTTGCCAAGAGCCTTTCTTCCATCACCCTAGGTGCTACTGCTCAGAGGGGTCAAGAAACTCCCCCGAGGTCACACAGCCTGCGTCCTGGCAGAGACAGGACTTACCCCCACCCCATCCCCAAGTATGTCTGACTTGAGTGGATCAGGGTGGGGCTGGGTGACACCCGGAGGAGTGCAAGTACCTCACTCACAACCAAGCTGAAGGGGCTGCCACCCTCTGCTTCCCCCAACTGCCAGGAGGTCTCCGCTGGCACTACCGTGGGCTGGGAGGCCATGGGGAGCTTTGGGCTGTCTGCTCCTGGGCCTGGGAGATGATGTGAGCCAAGGAGGACCTCCCCCAGTGCTCCCCTGCCTCAGAAGTCAGGGCGAAGGAAGCAGGACCCAGACATCCCATCTGTCTGTCTGTCATCCTCAGAAACACACACCAAGGTCTCCTGGGCCAGCTCTGGGCTGCCACCAGCCTCCAGCAACGAATGAGGTCAGTATTCCAGATGCTGTCACGGAGACCCTGGGGCACAGGCTGGGCAGGGCAGGGGAGGAGCCCTGTGGGTCCAAGAGAACATCTTAGAAGGGAAGCCCCTTGGAAGAGTGGCAAGAACTCATGGGAATGTGCAGACGGCCCTGCCCCGCAGAGAGGAAGCAGGTGCGAGACTGTGGTGATCAGCTTTAGCACTGAGAGGAGCTTTCTAGCTGTCTTGGAAGAGAAGACGTTCATGGGCAGCCACACTCAGGGCCAGCTTGTGTGTGTGTGGAGTGGGGGCGGGTTGATGAGGCAGCCAGGCTTCCCCTCCAGCTCCATCCCATGGAGGATGGTCCTGGGAAGGGCTGAACAGGAATTGGTAGAATTTGCACCTTTTCCATCTCCCAAAGAGAACCCAGTCCAGACCAATGGAAGCCCAGACAAAGTGGGGGGCAATCCCTGCAGCTGGTGGGGTGACCCGGGCTCCCACTCCAGAAAGGCCTCACAGACATCCTCGCTCAGCTTGATTTTTCAAGCTGCCGACCATCAGATGAAACCCTCAGCTCGGCTTGGAGCTGCTGGGGTGTGTGGGTGCTGGGGACTGAGTGGTCCAGCCAGATCTTCTTCCCAATTCTGGGCGCCCCAAGAAGCAACTCAAAGCCCTCCACAGAACTGTCCAAAACACAAAGGCACAGTGCCGCCATCGCCAGACGAGCCCGAGACCTGACTCCAGGGACTCGGAGACAGGAATGGCCACACCGCGGGGGTCCAGCTTCTTCACTGCAGTAACTACAGGCAAGCACCTGGTCCCAGGTGGGCTTCAGGGAGATCGACATCGCCTTCTTGGGACACTGGGCAAAGGCTGCACCACCATCGCTGGTGTGATGCCAGGTGTGGTGCTGAGATCAGCAGGTGGCCGACTGCGTGGGGCCCTCTGATGCCCCCATCATAGAGGGCTGTGGGAGGCCGGTGCAGGTCCAGAGCCACAACCATCTTTCCCAACCCGTGTCCAGAGGTGTCTACAGACGCGGCCCCCAGCCCTGGGTCCTCATCTGCTGGGCCCGCTCATCCCATCATGCAGAAGGGTCAAGTGACTTGAAGCCCAGCATGCACAGGAAGTGAATAGGCCCTGGGGCAGGTCCGAGTCCAGGCAGCCACGGGCATCTAGAGCTGAAGGGAGCTCCTTAGCGTTCCCCGCCCCGCCCCAACAACACACACAGGGCTGAGAGCCTGAACGCTGTTGGGCATCTGGGCAGACCCAGCTTCAAAACTCATGCAAATTCACCACGCCACTCCATAATACATCTGGATGTATTTTAATATTAAAAATAACAGCTTTCCCCTGATTCTTGCTCTAGGAAAATGTGCTATGCTCACCTTCCCTCTCTACCCCATCCCATTAGGCCCACAGCCAAGGCCTAGGGCTGCTGAACACACATGTGAGGGGGCCGAGGGGAAGATAACAGTACCAAGAGGGCAGGCAGGGCACCCCCAGGCTGGCCAGTGGGGGGCAGGGGTGTCGATCCCACCAGGGGCTGGCTTGGCTGCTGGTGCCCTGAGCCCTTCTCTGCCCGAGGGGGTGCTTCCTTCACTGATGGAGGTAGGTGTCCAGCCAGATGTCACCAGACTTCTTCAGGGACCTGAGAGGTTGGTGTGGGTGTTAGGAGCTCAGCTGCAAGATGCTAACACCCTATATCCCCCATGGTAAGTGTCAGTGGAAATATCCCATTCCCTGTGTGTTCCCTTCCCTGGAGGCAGGCAGCGATGCGGGACCCAGAGGCTGGGTTGTGAGAACAGCTGAGTGCTCATTCTCTGGAGTGGAATCTAGACCAGGTGAGCGGTGTGGGGTAGGGGAGCTGGACGGTAGCCAAGGCCAAGTTCAGGCATGAGCCTCGGGGGAGCTGTCCCTCCTGCACCCAGTTCTCCATTGCCTCCTCCTGCTGGGTGCTGCAACCCAGAGACAGAACCTGCCCACCCAATGTTGGGCCCAATATTGAGCAGAGGAGCCAGAAATGTCAACAACTTGCTAGGAAGCTCCGTGCCAGGTGCCCTAAAGGGGCTGTGCCAAATGCCAGGGTCTCAGAGCATCAGGCTGGGAGGGGTCATGGAGTAGAAGTGGGTGTCTGAACACCAGCACAGGAAGGAAGGGCATCCAAGTAAGGGGAACAGCATGTGCAAAGGCGCAGAGGCGTGAGACCTAGAATCCGGCCTCTGTTCCCCGTCTCCAAGGTGAAGGTGTGAGACCTAGAATCTGGCCTCTGTTTCCCGTCTCCAAGGTGGCCACAGGACTGAGTGGCCTCCACTCTACTCTCTCCACTTCAACTCCTGCCCACCAGTCACTCCCAGTAGGGGCGGCTTTCCAAGATGCAAGCTGGGTGTGTCCCTCCTCTGAGCGCCTGCATACCTGCCTCGGTTATCTATGCCATGAGCTTGGCATTCAGGGTCAAGTGCCCTCTGCCTGAATGTTCTTCGCCAGATGTCCCCAGGGCGAGGCCTCTCCCATCCTCCCTGTCCCTGCTCACAAGCCAGTCTGTCAATACTGCCCATCCTACCACCTTATTAAAAATGCAGCCCCAGCTGGGTGTGGTGGCTCACGCCTGTAATCCTAGCACTTTGGGAGGCTAAGGCGGGCAGATCATGAGGTCAGGAGATCGAGACCAGCCTGGCCAACATGGTGAAACTGTTGCTACTTAAAAAAAAAACACAAAAAGCTAAAAAATTAGCTGGGCATGGTGGCGGGTGCCTATAATCCCAGCTATTTGGGAGGCTGAAGCAGGAGACTCACTTGAATCCTCGGGACAGAGGTTGCAGTGAGCTGAGATCCCGCCACTGCAGTCCAGCAGGAGACTCACTTGAATCCTCAGGACAGAGGTTGCAGTGAGCTGAGATCCCACCACTGCAGTCCAGCCTGGGCGACAGAGCGAGACTCTGTCTCAAAAACAAACAAACAAAAAATCATGTCTCAGGCAGCCAAGAGATGGTAGGTCCCCTCACATGCCCTCCAAAAAGTACCCTCTGTATAGTGAGCTTGCAGGGTGAACTTCATGCAGGTGGTCCTTATGCACCTGATGACCACTGGAGATTGATGAACGTCTACAAGAGGGGATTCTCTGTGCCATGAGCTTGGCATTTAGGGTCAAGCATCAGTTATCAGACAGCTTTCCTTGAAGATGCATTGCCCTTGCCATCCAGCAGGCTGCGTTCCTACAATCAGAGATCAAAACAGGCTCCAGGGAGCTTCTTGCCTTCTTAGAGCTGAGCAAACAGCAAGCAGTTAAAACAACAAATAAGGAAATTACAGAAAATGAGAGATGTGCTTTGGCAAAACGATAAAAAGCCCCTCAGGGCGGGGAGAGGTGAGGAGAGCAGGTGACCGGGTAGGGGCTGCAGAGACCGAGTCTCGCTCTGTCTCCCAGGCTGGAGTGCAGTGGCGCGATCTCGGCTCGCTGAAACCTCTGCCTCCCAGGTTCAATCAATTTTTCTCGCCTCAGCCTCACGAATAGCTGGGACTACAGGTGCACATCACCACACTTGACTAGTTTTTTGTATTATTTTAGTAGAAATGGGGTTTCACCGAGTTGCCCAGGCTGGTCTCGAACTCCTGACCTCAAGTGATCCACCTGCTTCAGCCTCCCCAAGTGCTGGATTACAAGCATGAGCCACCGCTCCAGCCCTGAGACATGGCTTCTGTTCATAAGTCCCTATTAAGTGTTTCTTTCCGAGAATCTGGATCTGTCAGCTTCTTTCCTTCAGCCTTTGGGGGTAGGTTTGCATAGACCTGCTCACCGCAGGCACCGCTGTGTTTGTGGGACAGCCCGAGTCTGCGGTAGGTGCTCCAGAAATTCTTGCTGTGTGCATGAAGGCTGGGGAAGCAGGGAAGGGCATGGGATGAGGACAGAAAGGCCAGAATGGCAGCTCTTAGGGAGGGGCCCATAAGGCTCAGAGGCCCCAGGGGGACAGAAGGAGGCTGACCTGGACAAGAGCAGGCATAGACCCCGGAAAGTCACCGGAGCCAAGGGTTCAGCCTCACCTGACAATGTCCACCAGCGCAGTAAGGAAGGGCTTCACCTCATAGCTAAGGCCGTGCTTGGCACACAGCGACTTGACCAGTGGGGCCACCCGGCTGTAGTTGTGTCTCGGCATCCTGGGAAAGAGGCTGGGGGCGGGGAGCGTGTGCTGGCACCTGAACTGGGAGGTTTCCAGCGAGAGGCCCTGCCCACTGGTCTCCTTCCACGACCCACTCCCCACTTCCCACAGGCCCCCAGCACCCGCACTCACTGGTGCTCGATCTGGAAGTCGAGGTGCCCGCTGAACCAGTCGATGAAAGGCGAGGGCTCCACGTTGCAGGTGGCTACCAGCTGCCAGAAGCCAGCGGGGCACAGGTAAGGAGCCGTCGCAGATCCCTGGTCCCACGGCACTGTCCCCCACCTGGCAGCCCCACCAGGGCCTCATCCCTCCTTTGCCAGCTGGCTCCTAGTGGGGATACTCCCCGCCCCACCCAGGATGGGCCCCACCCAGCCCCCGTACTGCTGCCCACCTGAGAGCTGACCCAGTCCCGGTGCTTCTCATGGCCGATCTCCTTGGGGATGTGGTTTATCTGTGTGATCCACACAAACCAGTGGCTCTCCAGGACCCTGTGGAGGAGGTTTGGGCACTGCCCTAGGTCCAGCTCACCACTTAGGCACCCTGAGTGGAGGCTGGAGGGAGGCTGTCCCTGGGTGGCCTCGGCTTCCTTATCTGTACAATAGGATTGTGGTAATCGCCCCCTTGCCAGTGTTTAAAGAACCTGAATGGAGCAGTGTCCACTGTGAGGCTGAGCCCAGAGCAGCCCTGCTCTCAAAGGAGGACACCCATGGGGCCACTTACAAGCCATGCCATGCTCCCTAAACCCGCCGACACTGGGCTCCTCTCACGCTTGTGTTTATGTGATTCCGCCAGCGAGCCAGGGAGGCAGTAACCCCGGGCCCATTCTGCAGACGGGGAAAGGGAGGCTCTGGTGGGGGGTGCAGTGGAGTCACCTGTCACCTGTGTGTGACCTCACCGCTCCCTGCCATACCTGACAGCAACAAAGAAGAGCAGCACCCCAGGGACGCCGTAGAAGGGGAGGTAGGATAAGAAGAAGCGGGCATAGAAGCTGGCGGCCCAGAGCAAGTCCTGCAGAGGAGGGCAGAGGCGACACCGAGGGGTTATCAGGCGCCCAGGGGTCTGGAGGCCTGGCAGGTGGGAGGGGGACCTCAGGTTCCAACCCTTCTGCCTGATTTGCCTCAGAGCCCAGGACAGGCCACCACCCCCTCTGGTTTTCTCAGTTGAGTAAAGAAACAGGGTCCTTGCCTTGCCAAGCCCACAGGGCTGACAGAGATGAAGGTGTCATGCAGGGTGTGTTTGGGAAGGTCCTGCCAGGGACGCAGAGGCCTGGCAGAGGTGGCCCAGCAATTCCTCCCAAGAGGACACCTTCACCGAGAGAGACCCCCACACCTTCCATTCCTCAACCCTCGCACACATGCACAGTCACTGGCACACTCGCCCTCCTGCTGCGCGCACACATGCAAACCACACTGCGGCACGCACATGTGCACCCAGTGTGCCTTCATGGGCAGGTACTGTCCCCCGAGACACTACCTCCTGCCACAGCAGCCAGATGCCCAGGGTTCTGGGCAACCCCACTCACCGCCCACTGCATGCACACCAGCATGTACGCCAGATTTTCCACTTCAAAGTTCACCAGGATGAGCATCGGTGGGCCAACTGTAAGAAGGGGTATGAGCGCTTAGGAGGGAGCCGGGCTGCCGAGGCAGGTGGGCAGCAGAGTGAGGGGCGGTTACCCCAGGAATGCTCCTGGGACCTCCTGCACCCAGTTCTGGTCACATCCATCTGGTGGTGCTGGTCACATCCATCTGGGATGACCCCACATCGCCCCTGACCCTGTGTCCAAGCCTCCCCAGGCTGCCCTCACCCCACAACCTCCCGCCTCCCTTCTGCCACAGGTCAGGGCCAGCCTTGAGTGCTCGCTCTGTCCACCCCAGCAATGGCCCAAAGTGTCTAGGGCCCCAGACCGCTCTAGTGTGAGGGCAGGAAGAAATTCTAAGTGGGGCTTGAGGAAGCTCCCAGCAGGGCTGTGATGGCCTGTGGCTGTCAGGTGTCCCAGGCAGGGCAAACAGCTGGGGAAAGTCATGGTGCTGGGACAGAATGTACAGGCTGCAGAGGCTGGGTGGGTGCCATGACAAGGAAGCGGAGGTGGCTGGGAGTGGTTCAGGACAGCAGGGAGGATAGTGCAGGCCCACGCATACCCCCACCCCAGGAGGACAGATGGACACTCACTCAGGAAGAAGTACAGGTGCTGGTGGTTGTAGGGTAGGTACCTGCGTTTCTTCTTGCCGTACTGTGGAGACAGGCAGTGGCTGGAGACAGCAGCTCTCCAGGCCACCTCCTTCTCCCAGGCAAGGTCACAGGGCTGGCTGGGGCCAAGGGTCAAAGGCAACTCTAGATTCTAGCAACCAGGTTGGTTGTCCCCAGCAGGTTGGGAGGTGGGAAGGAAAGACACGGAAGCGGGGCTCAGCCCAGCTAGGTGAAGGCAAGATCAGGAAATAAGTCAGGGGCTAGGTCAAGGGTTAGATCAGAGGCTAGGTCAGGGGCTCGGTCAGGGGCTAGATCAGAGGCTAGGTCAGGGGCTAGATCAGAGGCTAGGTCAGGGGCTAGATCAGGGACTAGATCAGGGGCTAGATCAGGGACTAGGTCAAGGGCTAGATCAGGGGCTAAGTCAAGGGCTAGGTCAGGGGCTAGATCGGGGCTAGGTCAGGGACTAGGTCAAGGGCTAGGTCAGGGGCTAGGTCAAGGGCTAGGTCAGAGGCTAGGTCAGGGGCTAGATCAGGGGCTAAGTCAAGGGCTAGGTCAGGGGCTAGATCAGGGGCTAGGTCAGGGGCTAGGTCAAGGGCTAGGTCAGAGGCTAGGTCAGGGGCTAGATCAGGGGCAGAGTGGGGACTCATTGCATTAGTTCCCCTGAGCTGCAGGCCCAGCCAGAGGGTGTCCACATCCCTCCCCACCCACCTCGATGGATGACTCCCCCAGGAGGAAGAAGGGTGCCACTGTAACATCTGGGTCTTTGTGGAAGATGTTGGGCTTGGCGTGGTGCTGGAAGTGACGGAAGTTCCACCAGTGGGCAGAGAAGCCCTGTGGGGTAGGAGAGGGCTCTCAGGGGCAGGCTGTGCCTCCCACTCTGTGCCCACACACTTCAGTAGACCCAGCGCCTCTCCCCCAGCTCAGCACCCGGCTGCCCACCCACCCCCACCCTCACCTTTAACTGCCCCATCACGAACTTCTGGGCCACGTGGTTCCACCGGGATTTCTTGAAGACGGAGGCATGGCCCAGGTCATGCTGCAGACACCAGGACTGAGCCTGGGGACACAGGCAGGGTCAGAAGCTGTTGGGAAGGACGGAGCCCCAGCGAACTCTTTCAGCTTGCCGGGTACCCCTGCGTGAATGCTCCATTTCAAGACCCTTGTGGACCAGCGTCCTCTTTTTACAGATGAGAACTGAGTCCCAGGGAGGTGGAGGGGCTTGTGTCATGAAGCTGCAGGGCAGCAGCCTGTGGCTCCATGGCCCTGTGCTTGATCAGGATTTTTTTTTTTTAAGAGACAGGGTCTCGCTATGTTGCCCAGGCTGGAGTGCAGTGGCTATTCACAGGCGCGATCCCACTACTGATCAGCACAGGAGTTTTGACCTGCTCTGTTTCCTACCTGGGCCGGTTCACCCCTCCTTCCACTCCTCAACCCCCACACCCACGCACAGTCACTGGCACACTCGCTCTCCTGGTGGTTCCCTGCTCCCGGGAGGTCACCATATTGATGCTGAACTTAGTGCGGACACCCAATCGGCATAGCTCACTACAGCCCAGAACTCCTGGGCTCAAGCGATCCTCCAGCCTCAGCCTCCCAAGTAGCTGGGACTACATGCACGGGCCACTGCGCTCGGCAGGATTTGTTAAATAAGGGACTTCTTGGATCATCTGGAATGCAGCTTGACCCACACACACACCTAATAGGACTTCAGGCTGTTCACTCATTCATCCGTTTATTCGCCCATTCATCCGTTCAATGCCCATTCATTCATTTAGCAAATATGTTCCCAATGCCCAGGTGCACTGGGACCTATGTCTGTTGGGCAGTTAGGGCGGCTGGAACACAGAGCTGGGGTCACCTGGGAGATGGCCAGGATGAAGGCGGCCAGGGTGCTGGGCACCCAGCCAGGACCCAGGAGGTAGATGAGGAGCCAGGCCAGCACCTCCATGGCCAGGATGTGGCCCAGCAGGAAAGCAAAGAAGGTGGGACTGGCATCAAACAGCTTCATGTCCTCGGCTGCCTGGTGCAGGGCTCGGAAGTCCTCGACCAGCTGCGCCTGCCATAGCAGAGGAGCCAGTCAGCCAGGGAAGCAGTTCCTCTCCACCCTCATTCTCCTGGAGCCCCAGCCACTCCTCCCAGCACCAGGCCCAAGTGGTGTGTGCAAAGGGGAATGAAGTGACAAGAACATCCAGCCCAGGATGTGAGCTGGAGCTCTGGCTGGTAGCAAAGCCTCCTCTCCCTCCCAAAAGGTATGGGGTGGGTAAGAGGCTGCAGTCAGGAGAGAAATCAGCTCATCAAAACCCTCCTGGTAGATGAGGATGCTGAACCACAACCGGGAAGGAGCTTGTCTCGGGATCAGAATGAGTGCCTGGCTGAACCAGATCTGGAGCCCTGGGCTTCTCAGGGCATCCCTACAGCTTCACTTTCAACTTACTGCCCACCGGGAGGGGAGGGCAGGCCCAGCCCTGGCCCTGCATCCCCTTGGGCAAATGCCGACGGAGCTGCTCCAGGCCACGTCTCGATGTCTCCCTCCCAGCCCTCCAGCCATCCCACTTCCTCAGGGGCCGAGCCTCCCCCAGGGCCCTGCTCACATTCAGGGGTCCATCCTGGCTGGGTTCCTCCGGAGCCAGCTCTCCAATCAGCAGGGGCTGCAGGAACTTGCGCACAAAATTGAGATCTTGATGGAAGACACGGAAGGCATCCTGAAGGAGAACAGACAGTCAGGCAGATGGACAGACAGACACAGCTGAGTAGCACAGTAGCAGCCAGCAGAGACAGGCGGAAGAACTACGGATGGATGGGCAGAGCAGACCACAGACGGACAGAAAGTCGGTCGGCTGACGAACAGTCAAAGGCATGGGACCAAGTGGGTCCGCCTCGCCCATGAGCCCTCCCTGGTCCTCCCGGGGCCCCAGGTTGTTCTGCTTTTCACTCATCACCTGCTGTGCCCCGTTCACTTCACCCAGCACAAGGGCCCTTCTCTGAACACGGTCAAACATCTACAGCTCTGGATTTACAGAAAGACTTCCCTGGAAGACTGATTTATTTATTTATTTTTTTCCCCAAGGTGGAGTCTCATTCTGTTGCCCAGGCTGGAGTGCAGTGGCATGATCTCGGCTCACTGCAACCTCCAACTCCCTGGTTCAAGCAATTCTCCTGCCTTAGCCTTCTGAGTTAGCTGGGTCTACAGGCTTGCGCCACTCAGCTAATTACTGTATTTTTAGAGATGGGGTTTCACCATATTGGCCAGGATGGTATCGATCTCTTGACCTCATGATCCATCCACCTCAGCCTCCCAAAGTGCTGGGATTACAGGTGTGAGCCACTGTGCCCAGCCCAATAAAGACACTGCCTGACTTATAAGGGTCCCAAAGTTTTTTGTTTTTGTTTTTGAGACATATTCTTGCTCTGTTGCCTAGGCTAGAGTGCAGTGGTGTGATTTTGGCTCACTGCAACCTCTGCCTTCCAGGTTCAAGCAATTCTCTGCCTCAGCCTCCTGAGTAGCTGGGATTACAGGTACCTGCTACCACACCTGACTAATTTTTGTACTTTTAGTAGAGATGATGTTTCACCATCTTGGCCAGGCTGGTCTCAAACTCCTGACCTTGTGATCCACCTGCCTCGGCCTGACGAAGTGCTGGGATTACAGGCATGAGCCACCATGCCCGGCCATTTCTTGAACCACAAAAAAAGGTTTTGCTTTTCAAAAAGCTTTCTGTAAGTCATACATGTTTCCACTGCATGTAGAATAAAATCTGGGTCACAAACATTTGATTTACCCCGTTTTTACAAACATAAGCAGTGGGCGAAGGGTAGGTGGGAAAACTTGTAACTGAGGACCATTGGGTCACGGGGTGGGGGCATATCAGTCAGGGGCCACGCACATTGAGTTCTTGGGGGTTTGTGAGGAAGACACTTGAACAGTTAAACCCATTTGACTTACAAAGCAAGAAGCAGGAGCAGAAAATATAATTTTTTTTTTTTGAGACAGAGTCTTGCTCTGTTGCCCAGGTTGGAGTGCAGTAGCACAATCTCAGCTCACTGCAAACTCCGTCTCCTGGGTTCAAGAGATTATCTTGTCTCGGTGATTATCTACTCACCTGAGTAGCTGGGATTACAGGCATGTGCCACCACGCCTGGCTAACTTTTGTGTTTTTAGTAGAGACAAGGTTTTGCCATGTTGACCAGGTTAGTCTCCAACTCTTGACCTCAGGCGATCTGCCCACCCTGGCCTCCCAAAGTGCTAGGATTACAGGTGTGAGCCACCACACCTGGCCTAATTTTTTTTTTAAAGTAAATAAAGTGGGCCAGGCACTGTGGCTCACGTGTGTAATCCCAGCATTTTGTGGAGGCCGAGGCACAAGGATTGCTTGAGGCCAGGAGTTCAAGACCAGCCTGGGCCACATAGTGAGACCTTGTCGCTATTTTTTTTTTTTTTTTTTTGGAGACGGAGTTTCACTCTTGTTACCCAGGCTGGAGTGCAATGGCACGATCTCAGCTCACTGCAACCTCTGCCTCCTGGGTTCAGGCAATTCTCCTGCCTCAGCCTCCTGAGTAGCTGGGATTACAGGCATGCACCACCATGCCCAGCTAATTTTTTGTATTTTTAGTAGAGACGGGGTTTCACCATGTTGACCAGGATGGTCTCAATCTCTTGACCTCATGATCTACCTGCCTCGGCCTCCCAAAGTGCTGGGATTACAGGCGTGAGCCACCGCGCCCGGCTCTATTTTTTATTTTTTATTTTTTTTTAAGACAGAGTTTCACTCTTATTGCCCAGGCTAGAGTGAAAAGGCACTCATTGCAACCTCCACCTCCCGGGTTCAAGTGATTCTCCTGCCTCAGCCTCCTGAGTAGCTGGGAACACAGGCATGCACCACCACGCCCAGCTAATCTTTGTATTTTTAGTAGAGACAGGATTTCTCCATGTTGGTCAGGCTGGTCTCGAACTCCCGACCTCAGGTAATCCACCTGCCTCAGCCTCCAAAAGTGCTGGGATTACAGGCATGAGCCACCCCACCCAGCTGCCCTTGTCTCTATTTTTACAAAAAAGAAAAAAAGTAAATAAAATGAATAATCTAATATTCTTGCAATTCTCTGTAATAGCTGGAGTTGGGGTGGAGTACAATGCAGAAGGAAGGAGGAAAGAAAGAGGGTGAGAGGAAAAGACAGACTGGGAGAAAGATAAACCCAGGGAGAGAGACCAGCCAGGAAGTGGCCCCAGAAGTAAAGTAAACTTGAACTTGACACCGAGGCTCACTTAGCCTTCCGGATCTGCCCGCGGTCTTGGTATTGCAATCGGCTCATTAACTGTTCGCAGCTCGTCGACTGATTTTTTTCCTTGTACTTTCAGAGGGTCTCTCCGAATGGCCTAGCCTGAACCGTAGCAGCAGGAGCTGGGTGGTGGTGTCCCCATGGGTCTGGAGAAGGTGACTGAGAGGCCCCCCAGTTGCTAAAGGAAACCCCTTTGAAGAAAGCTGACCGAGGACAGGGGCCTCCTATTGTCCTCTTGCTAATGAGCCTACCAGCTGGTGTACCTTAAAACAGAAGTGACAGCCAGCGGTCCCTGAAGTCACTGCCAGGACATTCTTCTACAACCCTGGGGCAAAAAGCACTTCAGGCCCCTCCAGCACCCACTAAGAGGTAACACCTACGTGGTCTACTAGGGGTCCCCTTGCCTGCTCTTACAGGCCCAGAGCAGCCTGGAGACTGGGGAGCTGGTACGGTGTGCCCCTTCTAGAATAATCCGGGCTGGCTTGGCTCCATCGTGACAGAGGAGGGGACTGTGTAAGTGCAGATCTCACCTCTCTGAGATGAATCTTGAAGGAGGGGCAGCAAAATTGGGAGAGAAAGGGGCAGAGGGAAGGCTGGGGATCCCCAGGAAGCTGTCTGGGCCCCCGGCTGCCTGCAGAGTTAGGGCTGGTGTCGACAGGGGAGCCAGGAGGGAAGACTGGTGGGGCTCTACTGAGTCACCACTGGGTGACTTTTTTTCTTTTTTTAGAGATGCAGTCTTGCTGGTACCCAGGGTCAGCCTCAAACTCCTGGGCAAACGAAGGCAACAAGACTTCAGGGTCTTCCTGGGTCTGGAATGCTGAGCATTAACTTAAAAAAATACCTTTTTTTTTTTTTTTTTTGAGACAGGGTCTTGCTGTGTCACCCAGGCTGGAGTGCAGTGGCGCAATCACTGCTCACTGCAGCCTCAACCTCCCGGGCTCAGGTGATCCTCCTATCTTAGCCTCGCCTAGAGTTGTTAGTACAGGTGTGTGCCACCACGCCCGGCTAATTCTTTTTTTTTTGTATTTTTTGGTAGAGATGGGGTTTGTTTACCACGTTGCCCAGCTGGACTTAAACTCCTGGTCTTAAACTCAAGCAATCCGCCCCCCTCAGCCTTCCAAAGTACTGGAATGACAGGAATGAGCCACCACGCCCAACGCAAAAAAACACTTAAAAATTTTTTTGAGACAGGGCCTCGCTCTGTCACCAAGCTGGAGGGCAGTGGCGTAATCATGGCTCACTGCAGCCTTGAAATCCTGGTCATAAGTGATCCTCCCATCTCAACCTCCATGGCAGCTGGGACTACAGGCACAAGCCACCATGTCTCATTAACTTTTGAACTTTTTTGTAGAGTCAGGATCTCACTGTGTTGCTTAGGCAGGTCTTAAACGCCTGACCTCAAGCGATCCTCCCACCTCAGCCTCTCCAAGTGTTGGGATTACAGGCATGAGCCACACCTGGTCTCCAATTCTTAAATTTATTTATTTATTATTCTTTTTGAGACAGAGTCTCGTTCTGTCGCCCAGACTGGGGTGCAGTGGTGCGATCTCAGCTCACTGCAACCTCCACCCTCCAGGTTCAGGAGATTCTTGTGCCTTAGCCTACTGAGTAGGTGGGATTACAGGCGCAAGCCACCACACTGGGCTAACTTTTGCATATTTTGTAGAGTCGGAGTTTCACCACGTTGCCCAGGCTGGCCTCAAACTCCTGAGCTCAAGCCATCCTCCCACCTCAGCCTCCCAAAGTGCTGGGATTACAGGCGTGAGCCACCACACCCAGCCAATTTTTTAAAAATCGTAGCAAAATATACATGAAATTTACCATGTTAGGCGTTTTTAGGTGTGCAGCTCAGTGGTATTAAGTGCATTCACAGTGTTGTCCAACCATCACTACCATCCAGCTCCAGACCCTTTTCATCTTCCCCAACTGAAACTGTCCCCATTAAATACAAATTCTCCATTCCCTCCTTCCCCTGCCCTCAGCAACCACCACGCTACCACGCTACCTCTGTCCACACAGACCTCCTCCTCCAGGAACCTCATCTGGGAGAAGTTACATTTTGTCCCTTTGCTTCTGGCTTGTCACTCAGCCCAGTGTCCTTAAGGTTCATCCAGGTTGCAGCACCAGGTGGCAGCACGTCAAGATGTCCTTTTTTTTTTTTTTCAGACAGAGTCTCACTGTGTCGCCCAGGCTGGATTGCAGTGGCTCGATCTCGGCTCACTATAACCTCCACCCCCCAGGTTCAGGCAATTTTCCTGGCTCAGCCTCCCAAGGAGCTGGGATTACAGGTGCCTGCCACCTCACCTGGCTAATTTTTGTATTTTTAGTAAAGATGGGGTTTCACCATCCTGGCCAGGGTGGTCTTGAATTCTTGACTTTGTGATCCATCCGCCTAAGCCTCCCAAAGTGCTGGGATTACAGGCATGAGCCACTGCGCCCGGCCGATGTCCTCCCTTTTTAAGGCTGAACCAGTGTGATGCCGGTTCCCTCTCTCTCCTTTGAAACTCCCCAGACACACACACACACACACACACACACACAGACACACCTCAGCAGGCATCACTCAGCAGGCATCACACACCTCAGCAGCCCACCTCAGACGCTCAGAAACATGCCCACGATCACAGCCCACGTGAACACTCAGCCAAACACAGCCTTGCACACACAGTACGCAAAGTCCCACCAGGCAGGCACAGATGCACCCAGCACAACACGTAAGCTGTGGCTGTGGCCCCAGAATCTCCTCCCTCCCAACCCTTCCCTCTTTCATCCCGTCGGTTCTGGGGCCACCTCCTTGAGCTGAGGATCTTGGGTGCAGATTGGTCTCCTCGCCTCCTTTCCCACTGGTCCTGATTCACCTGGACCAGGCCTGTCAAGGCACTGACAGGGGAGGACAGAGCCAAGCCCACCCAAAGGTCTTCAAGTCAGGAATACCCTTTGCAAGGATAAGGGAAAGTGTGAGCCCCTCAGGGCTGTGTCAGAGAACCCCAGAACCATGGACAGGGCTCCAGCTGGGGAAGAGACAGGTGGGGCTATGACAGTTCCCTGGGAAGCAGGCTGGGCTCTCGGGGCTGGGTGGGCACTCCGGGAGCTGTGCTTCTCATGCTGCCAGGGAGCACCAGCAGGGCAGGGTGCTCAGGTCGAAACCTGATAGACCAGCAAACAGCCTTTTCTGGAACCCTGGCTGAGGTCATGTGACCCGGTCCTCTCTGGGCCTCTCCTTAAGGACCTGGTGGCCAGGCAGAAGCTAAGACTCAGAGAGGTTAAGCTATTTTTTCAAGGTCACACAGTTCGGTTTGACTGAGGTTAGATCAGAACCCAGGTCTGCTCTCACTCATAAGTGGGAGTTGAATGATGAGAACACATGGACACAGGGAGGGGAACATCACACACCCTGTCGAGGGGTGAGGGGTAAGGGGAGGGAGAGCATTAGGACAAATACCTAATGCCTGCGGAGCTTAAAACCTAGATAATGGGTTGATGTGTACAACAAACCACCATGGCACATGTATACCCACGTAACAGACCTGCACGTCCTGCGCATGTACCCCGGAACTTAAAGTAAAAACAAAAACAAAAAATGGTGCTTGTGGCCACTCCTGGACCAGAGGGGAGGGAGCTGGTCTCCCAGGTGGGGTGCGAGGGTCCTTGCCACGAGGCCAGTCACTATCTCAAGAAGCCAAGGGTCCGGCTGC
Organism: Aotus nancymaae; assembly: GCF_030222135.1. NCBI lineage: Eukaryota > Metazoa > Chordata > Mammalia > Primates > Aotidae > Aotus > Aotus nancymaae. The sequence continues at coordinate 8,745,060 of NW_026988473.1, read as the reverse complement.
TGGAAGCCTGGGCTGCGGGAGCAGGAGGGTGGTTCTTGGGCCTTATCAATGGAGTCTCAGGGAACCTCGGGAGGCCCCACTCTCACCCACCCTAAGCGCACCCAGAAACGTCCACCCAGGGGTACGTGCGCCACCCACACCCAAGCGAGTGGAAAGCAGCACTCGAGCTCTCTCATTGGGTACCTGAGCAGAGATGGGTGAAAGCGGTGGAATCAAAACGGCACCCCCAAGCACAAGCTCCTGGAGGCAGCGACAGGCCCTGTGCACAGCGGCACCCTGAGAGGTGGGCAGAGAGCAGCTGCTCAACAGCAGGTATGAACAAGTGGGCGAGAGCCGACCCTCCACAGCCCACAAGGCAGGGGCACGAACCATTTTGCTGGTGAGGAAATGAAGCCTCAGAGGGAAGGGATACCTGCCAGGTCACAGTTTTTTTTTTTTTGAGACTGAGTCTCACTTTGTCGCCTAGGCTAGAGTGCAGAGGCATGATCTCGGCTCACTGCAACCTCCGCCTCCCAGGTTCAAGCAATTCTCCTGCCTCAGCCTCCCCAGTAGCCGGGATTACAGGCGTGTGCCACCACACCCAACTAATTTTTGTATTTTTAGTAGAGATGGGGTTTCACCATGTTTGCCAGGCTGATCTAGAATTCCTGACCTCATGATTTGCCTGCCTCGGCCTCTCAAAGTGCTGTGATTACAGGGGTGAGCCACAGTGCCCGACCAGGTCACAGTTAATAGTGGCAGAGCTGGGATTCGAACCCAGGCCCGTCTTCCATGATGTTCATGCTCCCTCAGGATACAGAGACAGCTCAGCCTGGCCTTGGTCCCTGGAAGCCTAGAGTGGCTCAGTTGGCCATAAAAGCCCATGCCCTGCCCCAGCCCCACCATGAAGTCCACACAGCAGCTGGTCAGGGGAGGTGGCTCAGAGCCAGCCTGCCCAGGATGGAACCTGAGCTGCTACCCAGGAGCCAGGGAGACCCAGATGAGAACACACACCTTTCTCATCAGTATTTTTTCATCAGTAAACTGGGAACCACAAATGCACATCTCGCTGGGAGGATGGAGTCAGTGGCAGTAAAGCACTTAGAAGGGGCCTGGTAGCTGGCAAGAGCTCCACAGTCCAGCTCTTATCTGAGCCCGGCAGCCCTGATGCGCCTTCTCCTGAGAGTCCACTTAGAGGTAAGTGCCTGTGGGAGGAGCCTGCAGGTGTAGGGGAAGAGAGTGGAGATGCTGCTTTTCCACCTGCCTGTTAAGTCCTGGCCAAGCCTGAGGCTGAGAGGAGGAGTGGGCAGCCTTCTAGAAGAATCGAGAATGTTCTAGATCAGTCAGGAAGGAGGAGGAGGGAGCAGGGAGTGTGGCAGGGCTGCTGGGGGCTCAGGTGGTCAGGGTCTGTCCTCGCTGCCTCCTCATGCCTTTGCAGGAGGTTGAGGTGACAGGGCTATACCTCAAAGGACACCCCCATGATGTTCCTGCTTCTCTCCTCTCCCAGGTAGGCGGGTAGAGCAGGAGCATGCCCAGCACACCATGCTCCATCCCATCCTCTCCCTGGTGCCCCTCAGAGGAGGCCAGTGGGGAAGCACTATCAGTATCCATTTTACAGATGAGGAAACTGAGGCCCAAAGAGATCCAAAAGACACACAACTCTAAACATGGCACATCCAAATTTGGCCTGTGTAGCGGAGCCCAAGTCGAAGGCAGACACCCCCAAGAAGCCACCCCTGTCCCCCTCAATGTCCTGGTGAAGGGTGGGCATATATGTGAGGGCTCCTGCAGCCAGCATCTTGGCCTCACAGGTGTCGCTGAGGCCTCGACAGCCCCAAGGCAGCTACAGCCTCTGGCCCCTGGTCCTCTCTCCACCACTGACCTCTGGCTTCACAACTGGATCCCACTTGTTTCATCAGAAACCCGCAGGAAGAAAGGGGGAGGGACGCCCAGGGGCAGTATCCTGCTGACGCCACCAGACAATCCCGATTCCTTCCACAGGGAAGGGACAGGGCACTGCAGCCCCTCTGGGGAAGGGGCCTGGGTGGACAGTGGCCTTGCAGAAAATGACTGCTGGGGCCCCAGAGCAGTCACATTTCATGGGAGTGGCCATTAAGGGGACTTTCTCAACAGGCTGGAGTGCAGTGGCGTGATCTCGACTCACTGCAACCACCGCCTCTTGGGTTCAAGGGATTCTCCTGTCTCAGCCTCCCAAGTAGCTGGGATTACAGGCACCCACCACCATGCCCGGCTAATTTTTTGTATTTTCAGTAGAGATGGGGTTTCACCATGTTAGCCAAGACGGTCTCAATCTCCTGACCTTGTGATCTGCCTGCCTTGGCCTCCCAAAGTGCTGGGATTACAGGTGTGAGCCATGGTGCCTGGCCATTTGGGGACTTTCAAGGCAGTCAGTGTGGTAGGAGGGAGCAGAGTAGCTCCAGAGCCACTGCCCCACTCTGGTGGCCTCAGATCTGCCCCTCCCCAGCTCCCACCCAGACACAAACCCCACCCTTGTGGCCCAAGTACAAAGGCCCCACCCTTCAAGGGTCCCAAGAAGGTTCTATTACACTACCCAGTTTTAAACTCAGTCTCCTCAGCTGCAAAATGGGCTAACAACAGGACTCACCTCACAAAGTTGTTAGGTGAATTCAGTTACCACATCTAAACCCCTCAGAACAGTGTGTAGTCAACAACTGTTGGCTGCAATTACTATGATTCAACCTCTGGTGCAGCACTGGCCAGCCCAGACCAGGCTTAGAGAACCACTCAAAAGGAAGGTGCTAAGGCAGAGAGCTCAGAGGGTCTGCTGGAAATTGGATTTTCCCACAGTTGTTAGGGCTTCGGCCCAAAGGGCACCAGGGCTGCTGGGAAACCCCTCATCCACCCTGAGGAGCTGTGGGCAATGCATTCACCATACCCATGAATAGAGCTGTGTTGCCCATGGTAACCAGGCACCCAGATGTCCAGCATCATCCTCACAGTGTGCCCAGTACAAAAGCATTCTTATCCTCCTCACACTAATGGGGAAACTGAGACCCAGAAGCAAAAGGATGTGTCCAAGGTCACAGAGTTAGGCCAGGCTGGCTCCCTCTCTAAAGACTACAGGAAGCTAAATCTAGTGGTTCACACTGGACCAGTGTGCCTGTGTCCACAGTCTCTCTTGCTGTCTGCCCTGGCCACACTCTGCCTCTTCTGAGTGGCCTCCCCTGGGGAAGGCAGGTCCCCATCCTCCTTTCTCTTACCCTCTACTCTTCTAGGAGGCTCTGCCTTCGCTCTCTCCATTAAGGATCCTTTCAAATGTCCATCAGACTGCTCTGCCCTCTGCGGCTCCCCATCCTCTTTAGAATAAAGCCAAAGTCCTTCCGAGGACACAAACATCTAGCATGAACCAGCCCAGCCGCCTCTAGACCTCGCTGCCAGATCCTCTCTCCACTGCTCTCTGCTGCAACCACACTGTATTACTGAAACACAGGACACACAGTCCCACCAGTCCCTCTGCTGGGAACTCACTCCCTGCAGAAGTTTTGCTCACAGCCACATCTTCAGAGGTGAGAACCATGCATGACATAGAGAAGGTGCTTATTGATGGACTGAATGAGTAATCATTGAAGAATGAATGAGTGATAGAAATAAACAGGCTAGAGTAGCATGGCATGTGCTTAAGAACATGACTGTGGATTCAAATCCCACACCAATCACTGAATTTCAAGTCACTTTGCCTTTCTGAGCCTCTGTTTTCTCATCTGTCAAGTGGCAATAACAGTAAATGGTGCCTGCCTCATACGGGACACCTTGAGAATTAAAAAGAGAGTTTCAATAAATCAAGCACTGAATTCAAAACCTGGCACATAGTAGGTGGTTAGCACATGGCACTTGTGTACTATGGCCAGCAGCGGCTGGGCCTCATCCCTCCCTGTCTGGCTCTGTTAGTATCAGGCTGCCTATGACTCTTAGACAAACCTGGCCAACAGCCCAGAGCATTCTCCCCAGGCACCCGGCTTTGTGTCCTAGGATGGCTACAGGCTGACTTCATGGCACAGAAACTCTGGGAATTTCCTGGCAGGAAGGCTTCGCTGCCTGGACATGAGAACAGCTGATGGGCAGCCGGGGTTGGTGAGAGGTGGCGGCCGGAACCCAGCCCTGGCAACTGGCTGGCCCACCTCCACCTGAGGCCACTGCCTAGGATGGGGTCTGGGCTCAACTACACGGGACATGAAGTTGGCCCAGCTCCTGGTCTGCCCTGTGGGTTCTTCATGGACAAAGACAGATCGCTCCACCCTGGCAACCTCACGCCCCTTTGGCCTAAATGGACCAGGTGTTTCTTGCAACTCTGGTCCAGGGTGTGAGGCTTTGAGAGAGCTAAGAGACAGCCTAAAGTGGCTCCTTCCTACTACAGATAGGGCTGTAATCAGATAAGGTCACCCAGCAAAGGGGTAGCCGTGCAGGGCTGCAGTGAGCAGGACACACTCATACTTAGGGACCAGCAGCATTTACTGAACACAAACTACTACCTGGAAGGCCTGGGCCACGGGCTTGAGAAGACATAGGCCTGCCCTCAGCCGGCTCACCATCTGTCCCAGCTCTCCCCACTTTACAGATTAGTAAACTGAGGCACAGAGGAGTGATATACTCCTGCTTCAAGGAGTGATATGCTCTGCCTCAGTGCCTCCAATAGCAGAGCTGGGACCCTGCCCCAGGGAGCAGAGAGATGTTTTTAAAACAGATCATATTAGCTACGAATCAATGAGAAAACTGTATGATGGAGTTCTCAGCATCCCAAGCTCTAAATGTTCAGTCAGGAATTCCACTTGGGGGAAACCCCAGCATAGGCCTGGCACCAGGCAGGACGAGTGATGAAATAAAAGCTTTCTGTATCCCGGCTGGGCATGGTGGCTCATGCCTGTAATCCCAGCACTTTGGAAGACCAAGGTGGGTGGATCATGAGGTCAGGAGTTCGAGACCAGCCTGGCCAACATGGTGCAACCCCATCTCTACTAAAAATACAAAGCTGGGCGTGGTGGCATGTACCTATAATCCCAGCTACCGAGAGGCTGAGGCAGGAGAATTGCTTGAACCTGGGAGGCAGAGGTTGCAGTGAGCCAAGATGGCGCCACTGTACTCCAGCCTGGGTGACAGGGCGAGACTCCGTCTTGGGCCGGAATGTGTTGGGGGTGTGGGGAGTTGGGGAGGAAAGCTTTCTGTATCCACACAGAAAGATCAGAGCAGGCTGGGTGTGGTGGCTCATGCCTATAATCCCAGAACCTTGGGAAGCTGAGGCAGGAGGAATGCTTGAATCCAGGATTTTGAGACCAGCCCAAGCAACAAAGCAAGACCCTGTTTCTATTTTTAAACAAATAAAAATAATAAGTAATAAATAAAATAAATACTGTTTTAAAAAAGATCAGTGCAGGCATCTGCAAGACCCCTTCAAGGGAGGCCAGGGCTCAGCCAGGCTAAGGGGGAGAGGCTGTGCCCCTTATCTCGCCATGCCCTGGCAGAAAGGCACACACACCCACACTCACCCAGCCATGCAAACACCTGCACACTGAGATACTGCCCCCGGCTGCTTCAACCCACGGCTGTGCTCTCCCCTCGGGCCAGTGCCTGGCCCTTGAGCAGCCACAGACAAGAGTTTCTCTTTTATTTTTAGAATTTCAGGAGGATTCTTATCCTCACTCCTCAGCTTCCTGGGATGGGAAGGGAAAAGAGGGGCTTTCTTCCTCAAAGAGTCCAGTGAAGATTGTCTAACACGTGGGAGATGGCCATCAGCGAGAGCAGGTGGCCCTGACAAGAGTGACAGTCCTGGGACAGGACAGAAGCTCCTCTGCTGCCCACAGCACTGAATTCTTCAAGACCTGAGGGCAGCACTCGGGATTCATGTCTTCGGGTCTTGAAGACCTTCCTGGTACCCAGTGTGGCAACTTAGAAATTTAGAGGGTCAAGGACAGGGCATCGTGGCCCTAACTCTTGTTCTCCAAGGCAGGGTGGGGGGACTGAGGAAAAGGGGCTGGTGTGGCTGCTCCACCATTGGACCCCAGCCAGACAGTCCCCAGGGGCCAGACTACATTCCCTTCCTGTCTAGACAGGGGCTGGGAATGGGAAGTTGGGGTCCCCAGGGGCCAGCCTGTTCCTGGGGTGACTGTCCTTCCCAGAGAGGCCCACCTCGCCTGGCTGGCAAAGCCCTCCCACGTGCAGCTGCTAGCCGGGAGAGGTGACTCACTGTCCCTTAGCCCTTTACAGCAGCTCTTGGGAAAGCCACAGACCTCAGGCCAGCCCAGCCCCCAGCCTCTAATGGCATAGCCTTACCAGCCCCTGGGGACCCTGCCCTGCCCCACCCCTAGCCCTCAGCAAGCACCCAGCATGGGGACCCAGACTGAAACAGGGACCTGGGAGCAACAGGGCAGCCCATCGCCTACAGCAGGCTCTGCAGCATGACACACCCACCTCTGAGGCCCCCTCCTCCCCCGCAGACCTGCTCCGTGGACAGCGATGGGTCCTCCAAGCAGGGAAGTGGCCTCCGTACCCCATAATAGACCCTGGCTGGTCCATCCCAACTCTGGATCCCGGCGTGGAGGTCAAAGGTCAGCAAAGGGAGGGAGGATGCTAAGGCCCCACAGGTGGAGGGGGACATCGCGCCCACGACCGAGCTCCAGGCTCCACCCGCCGGTGGGTGGCTTCCCTACGGCTTGCTTACCGTAGCGTCCTCAGCGCCGTGGTGGCCGATGAGGCGGCTGCCTCCCGGGTGCCGCTGTTCCCAGCGGCTGATGTCGTAGACGCGGCGCTCGATGACCAGCCACTTGTCGCCAGGCTGGTCGTGCGCGCGGATCTGCTCCCAGCAGAAGATGGGCAGCGGCGCCCCCGGCTGCGCGGGTCCCTCCTGCGGTCCAGGCTCTCCGACTCCGCCCATGCTGCACGCACGAGTCCTGGAGGTCCACCCAGGCAGTGACCGAGATCCGAGCGAGACCCCGAGGAAGCAAGGCGTGCTCCTGGGTGCCGTCTCCGCCGCCGCCCGCTGCTCCGGCCCCGCCCCGCCGCCGCGGCCGCCGTACGAGCAAGCGTGCACCTCCCGACCCGCGGCGCAGGGAGCTCCCCGCCTTATAACTGCGCGGACTGCGCCCGCCTCGCCGGACCCCGCCCCCGGCCCGGCCCCGGCCCCGCGAGCTGGCTGACCTCCCGCGCCCGCTCCAATCCCCGCGCGGAACCTCGGCCTCCATTGGTCGCTGGGGAGGGCGGCGTCGAGGCGGCCCGCCCCGCCCAGGAGGACGGCGGCCGCCACCTAGCCCTGCCCTGGGCACCGTCCCGCCCCCTCTCCCCGGCCTGCGGGCACCCAGGCTCTCGACTCCGCCCGGGTCGCGGGGCGTAGGGACACAATGCGCACCTGTTGGGCGTCCTGCGACGCTCCGCTGCGCCCTCGGGGACCCGAGGCGGAGTCCTGGTCTGCGAGCCACGGGGCCTAGGGGGGTTTCCAGGCGTGAGTCCTGGAACGTCAAATCCAGTGCGCCCAGAATGGGGACGCTGTCTCGGGGTGCCTGTGAACAGCCTTCAAATCCTGGGCCCCAACGTCTGCGCAGCCCCCACTGCCGCTGCAGCTCTCGCGGAGCCCTCTGCTGGGGGCGGGTAGCCTCCCCGGCCGTCAGCGCTGCAAGGCTGGGGACGCCCAGGTGGCCGAGGGGGAGGAAGGGAGCCAGAGGGCACTGGCGCCTGGAGGCGGGTGCTGCCACCCACGTGCTGAGGAGACCTGTGCTTGTTACTGCTTTCCTACCCCTTTTTGGTTTTTGTGTCGCGACAAGGGTCTCACTGTCGCCAGGCTGCAGTGTAGTGGCAGGATCTCGGCTCACTGCACTCAGTCTCGAACTCCTGGACTCAAGCGACCCTCTCGCCTGGGCCTCCCAAATGCTAGGATTACAGGCCTTAGCCATTGCACCTGCCCTCCACCCCCTTTTTAAATTTAAATAAAGTCAAGTCCTTTTGAAAGTGTAGGTAGCTCCCCTAATTGCTATGGATTTCTTTGCGATAAAGATACCTATTCCTGGCCGGGCGCGGTGGCTCACTCCTGTAATCCCAGCACTTTGGGAGGCTGAGGCGGGTGGATCACAAGGTCAGGAGTTTGAGAACAGCCTGGTCAATATGGTGAACCCCCATCTCTACTAAAAACACAAAAATTAGCTGGGTGTGATGGGGGTCACCTGGAGTCCCAGCTACTCGGGAGGCTGAGGCAGGAGAATCGCTTGAAAGCGGAGGTTGCAGTGAGCCAAGATCACACCACTGCACTCCAGCCTGGCAAAAGAGCGAGACTCCGTTTCAATCAATCAATCAATCAACAAGATACCTGTTCCTAAAAGTTAAGCGTTCGCACCAATAAGGAATTCAAATCAGGCTAAGGTTGCTTCCAGAGCACTGGTCGTCACACGTGTCAAACTTCTATCAGACCCACCTGGAAAGCCAGAATGACCCAGGAGGGCCATGTTCACACAGCACAGGAACAGGGAAGGCAGACTCTTGGAGGAACACATTCCCTGCGCCAAAATCCAGCGCTTCCACTGGGGGCATGGCCCTGGCGCCACCTTCAGCAGCCCTGGGTGGTCAGATGTGGCCATCTTGGGGCTGCTTCCTTGGGGCCAGCCCTGGCCTGGTCTCAGCCCCTGCGTGTGAGGTGGTTGGGGGTTGTGATAGGTTAGGACCTCCACCTTTCCCAGCTGCCCCCAGAAGAGATGGGGAAGATGGGGGGTGGGTGGTGCACAGAACCAAGCAAGAGCTGTGAGTGAGGGCAGGGACCGAGGCCCTACTGGCCAGGTCCTCCTTGAAGGCATCACTGTGGAGGCTGGGCGGAGCTCCCCAGAATATCCCTCAGGAAATAGTGGGTGCACACAAATGGCAACACACACACGAAAAGGGACTCAGCACTGCTAATCATCAGAAAACTGCAAATCAAACCACAATGAGATACCACCTCACACTTGTTAGGAGGGCTCCTATAAAAAAGAAAAAGGCCTGGAATTCCGGCACTTTGGGAGGCCAAGGCAGGGGGATCGCTTGAGCCAGGAGTTCAAGACCAGCCTCGGCAACATAGCAAGATGCATAAATGAAAAATAAAATCATTCCAGGCATGGTGGTTCATGCCTGTAATCCCAGCACTTTGGGAGGCTGGGTGGGGTGAGTGGATCTCTTAAGCCTAGGAGTTCACGACTAGCCTGGGCAACATGACAAAAATCCCCCCCCTTTTTTTTTTGAGACGGAGTTTCACTAGGGTTGATCAGGCTGGAGTGCAATGGCACGCAATCTTGGCTCACTGCAACCTCCACCTCCCGGGTTCAAGCAATTCTCCTGTCACAGCCTCCGGAGTAGCTGGGATTACAGGCACGTGCCACCATGTCCGGCCAACTTTATATATTTAATAGAGACGGGGTTTCTCCATGTTGGTCAGGCTGGTCTCAAACTCCCAACCTCAGGTGATCCGCCCGCCTTGGCTTCCCAAAGTGCTGGGATTACAGGCGTGAGCCACCGCACCCAGCCAACAAAACCCCGTTTCTACAAAAATAAACAAAAACTAGCAGGGTGTGGTGATGTGGGCACCTGTAGTCCTAGCTACTTGGGAGGCTGAGGTAGGAGGATCGCTTAAGCCTGGGAAGCAGAGGTTGTAGTGAGCCAAGATCATGCCACTGTGCTCCAGCCTGGGCGACAGAGGGAGACCTGGTCTCAAAAAATAAAGAAAATCACAAGTGTTGGCAACGATGGGGAACCCTTGTGCATTGTGGGTGGGAATGTGAAATGCTGCAGCCAACTACAGAAAAGAGTATAAAAATGCCTTTAAAAAATAAAGATAAAACTACCATATGATTCAGCAATTCCACTTCTGGGCATATACCCAAAAGAACCGAAAGCAGTCTTGAGGAGAGATTTGCACATCTATGTTCCTGGTAGCACTGTTCACAATAGCCAAGAGGCAGAGGCAGCATACTGTCCGTCCACAGATGCTGGATAAAGAAAACGTGGTCAGCCGGGCGCGGTGGCTCACGCCTGTAATCCTAGCACTTTGGGAGGCTGAGGTAGGTGGATCACCTGAGGTCAGGAGTTCAAGACCAGCCTGGCCATCATGGTGAAACCCCATCTTTAAAAAAAAGAAAAGAAAAAAAAAAAAAAAGAAGAAAACGTGGTCTATGTGTACAGTGGAATATTATTCAGTTTCAAAAAGAAAGGAAATCCCATCATATGCTACGACGCAGATGAACACTGAGGACACCATGCTAAGTGAAATAAGCCAGTCATGAAAGGACAAATACAGCATGATCCACTTAAATGACATCCCTAGTACAGTGAAATTCATAGGAAGTAGAATGGGGGTTGCCTGGGGTAGGAGGAGGTGGAAATAGGGAGTTAATTAATGGGTACAGAGTCTCAGTTTTGTGAAATGAAAATGTTCTGGAGATGTTTTACAACACTGTAAATGGACTTAATGCTACTGAACTATACACTTAAAAATGGTTGGTGGGGGGTGTTGGCGGGGGGCTGAGCATGGTGGCTCACACCGGTAATCCTAGCACTTTGGGAGGCCGAGGTGGGTGGATCACAAGGTCAGGAGATCGAGACCATCCTGGCTAACACGGTGAAACCCCATCTCGACTAAAAATACAAAAAATTAGACAGGCATGGTGGCACGCACCTGTAGTACCAGCTACTCGGAAGGCTGAGGCAGGAGAATCGCTTGAACCCGGGAGGCAGAGGTTGCAGTGAGCCGAGATCATGCCACTGCACTCCAGCCTGGGTGATAGAGTGAGACTCCATCTCAAAAAAAATGTTCACATGCGCCAGGGGCACTCAGAGAGGCCCAAGTGGGTTATCTAGAAAACCCATGTAAGGAACCCTGGTGGCTGTTGTCAGCTAACCCTCCCCAGCCACCTCCAAGCACCCTGCAGCTGTTCAGGAAAGGGCATCTAGGATGCTGGTTCCTGCTGTGGGCTCCAGGGCTGGGCTCATGATCCCTGTCCTGGGGCCACCATTTCCTCTGTGTCACTTCTGTGTGCCTCCCTCTACTCATCTGCAGAATGGGAGAACAGTACTTTATAAGGTGCTGTGAGGATGAAATGAATTAGATCTGAAGGGTTTATTTAGAATCACGCCTGGCAGTCAGTGCTGTTGTTAGCTCTGGTTGGGAGATAATGAGGTGAGTATGTGCATCCTGCAGGAGTTTCAGTTCTCTGTTTATCACCCCACCTGGGGGGCTGACAGCAGGCGATGTTATTGAGGGGCAGGCGGAGCAGGTCTGAGGTGTGGGACCCTCTGGGAGGTCCCTGGAGTGTGGCCTGGTGTCTCCTAGGTCTTGGGTGTGGCTGGGCCAGGAGCACAGAAGCTGGGGGTAGGATGGACGGCTCCAGGGCCCAGACCTCCAACTTCCTTTGGCCCCCAGCTGACCCAGGCCTGACACAGAGGAAAGTGATTGCCACACAGGAGTTGGGATCACAGCAGGGAGCATGGCCTCTCATGCCTTTTTCTGACACCCTCCTTTGCCTGCCTGCTTTCCTCGCCTCCATCTGATACCCTGCGCGTGTTCCTGGTATGTGTTTTGATTGCCAGTCTCCCAGCTGGACATTCTCAGCTCAAACACAGGAGTCCCCAGCATGGGTGCAGGGCTTCATGCGGTCCTGGCCAGTCCACAGCTCAAACACAGGAGTCCCCAGCATGGGTGCAGGGCTTCATGTGGTCCTGGCCAGTCCACAGCTGGTCTGACCTACCAGCAGTGTGGCACCGAGGCCTCAGGCCAATAGGGAAGTCCCCATGGATGCCACCAGCCTGGCAGACACTGACTCAGAAGCTGCTGTGCTCCCCACCACCCCAGGAAAGCAACTCCTGGCCCGGGCCCGCATCCCTCCAGATGGGGAGGGGCTCAGCCACCACAAGACACCTTCCCAGCCCCACTCTGGGTCCTCAGAGGTCCTGGCCACCCCCACCTCTTCCACCTGCTACTGCTGCCCTTGCCGAGAGCCTAAGACCTGGGCTGGAAAAGCCAGAGCTTGCACGGTCCCCACCTGTGCTTCCAGCAGACATCACCAATCAATCCTGCCACTGTCATGCTGAGCAGCAGGCAGCCTGGATGACTTGCCTCTGAGCTGCAGGCTTCTACAAGCCTGGAGTGGGCCACTGCTGGGGGCAAGGGACCCAGAGGGGGACCTGCCTAAGATACTACAGCGAGGCAGTGGCAGAGCCAGCCTTGGTGCCATTCTTCCCAACAGCAGGCCACCAGTCACAGGGAGAGAGAGGCCTGGCTCATCCCCCGGGAACCCACAGCCCTCTGAATACTAAGGGAGGACTCAAACAGTCCTCTCCACAGCAAGTCAGTGGTGATGGCGGAGGTGGGGTGGCTTCAGGATTTGGGTTTAATCCCAAGCACGAGGGCGGGCAGGGAAAGGATTTGGTTTCATTCCTTCAGATGCCCAAGCCTTGGCTGGAGCCCCATGGTGCAGGAGTGAGGGCGCGTGGCCACCCAGCCTGTACCAACAAAGCCTTCCTTTATTAAATAGAGATCGCGTTACATTCCATCCGAAGAAGGAAATCCAGACGTGGTGAGGGATGTGTCCAGATGGGAGCCCCTAACCCTGGTCTGGTCCCGAGTGGGCTCTGATGGGTGGGAGGGCCCAGGTCCTGCCTGCCCACCCAGGCCCCACAAGCCCGGGCGGGTGTCTGCATGGCCACCCACAGCGGAAAACAGGCATGGGCAATCTGAAGCCCTGTGTGTGTTCTACTGTGGGAGACAGTGCCCCAATCCTTCCAGTGGTTTTGGGAGCAGGGCCTCCAGGAGCACAGGGCTGAGACAGGGTGGGAGGGGAGGTGACAAGGGAGGCCTTTATGAAGGGGGAGGGAGGGAAGAAGGGGGAGAGGGGGAAGAAGGGAGGGAGGGAGGCAGAGGGGCCCTGATTCATCTTAACAAGGCTTTGGGGCAGTTCTGTGCTGTGGAGGCCCCGCTAGCTCCTCCTAGCAGTCCAACAGGGAAGCCACCGAGAACAAGGCACGGGACAGCCACAAGGGGGCGCTGCTGGCCCAGGGCTTGGCAGCTGGGGCGGAGGGTACCCCGGAGATCCAGCCACCCAGACAGTCTCTTTCTGAAGACATGCTGGCAACAAGGCACCTGCAGGCAGTTCTGGGGACTGGGGAGGGGGAAGCTGGCTGCCTCAGGTGTCCCCTCCCAAGGGCTGAGGACCCCCGAGTACGGATCCGAGCTCCCTGGTCTTTGGTGCTTTCTTGAAATCCTCCTGGTGGTGGCAGAACCCAGTTGGGAAGAGAGAGGGGTCTTCCCGTGAAGTCCAGGCCCGTCCGTCCCTCTGTCTGTCCCAGGATGGACATGTGGTGCTGGCTCAGGCTGCCTCCGCAGCCTGTCTGTCCATCTGTTCTGCCTCTGGCTCCCTGCGTGTCTGCTCGCTCTGGGGTGGGTGTTCACTCCATCTCAGAGCTCCCTCCAGGCCTGGGCTGTGCCCTAAGCCTCCTGGGGGAAGAAGCCAAGCTTGGCCAGCGACATCTCCTTCCGCAGCCGCATGATCTCCCAGAACATGGGCTCTGCTGCAGGCAGAGAGAGGGTGAAGAGGTTGGGGACAGCTCAGAGTCACTCTGGGCAGATGGCCTGGTCCCCTCCCATGGCTTTGGACAGGGCAGCTGGCACAGCACTCTAGGGCCTCTGGACCCCAAAACAGATGACCTCGCCAAGTGGCTGGACCTCTCTGAGGCTCCACTCTTGAGCCTTGGAAACCGCTGAGCACTGACCACCCACAGGGGACCTGTCTGCACCACACTGACAGTCACCTCACAGCCCGACGCAGACATCAGGCACACACTGCCACACACAACAGCAGCGGCCCAGACCTGGAAACTGCATTAAACAAGGCACAGATGCCTCCCTGGGGTCTCACAAGGACCCTGAGCATTGAGCGGGGTCCACAGATCCATCAGGGGACCTGGAAGGCATCAACACCCAGCATGCCTTGGCCTTGGCCTTCAAGGGGACTTGACCCTCAGGATGGGGAGGAGACGGCTCCTGACTCAGAGGGTCAGGCCAGACTGGTTCAGGAGAAGACTCAGCGGGGAACAAAGGTTGGTGGAGGAGCAGGGAGCCAGGCCTTGCAGAACAGGCTGTGAGGAGAGGGGTGGAGGGAGGACCTGTCCAGCATGGAGTAAGTGGGAGCAAAGGCTGGAGGTGGGTGAGAATTCACAGGGTGGCCTCCTGTGAATCTTGAGAGATTTGGAGCCAGGAGAAAGACCAGCCAGACAGACCCAGGTACAGAACTCAGCACCCTGGAGGCCTGTGAGCCCTTTAATAACCCACAACCCTCCCCGCTCCCTGACTTCCTAGCTGAGTCTCGCCTCCAGTAGGGCAGATGGGCCCAGAGGGCGCTTCCCTGCCTAGCCCCACTCCCGTGTGCCATCCCTTCACTGGCCACCAGGGGGCGCTCACCGTCCTGCCGGACCAGGCCTTGCTGGATGTAGCGGATGTAGGTGAAGAAGTTGCACACTGCGGTGATCTGCAGGCAAAGGCGGGGATGGTGTCACTGGCCAGCCCCACACTTGGAGTCCCCTGACAAGTGGATTTCAGTCCAGAGCAGGAGGCCCCAGGTCCCCGCTGAGCCAGGTAGTGCTCCCTGACTCAGTTGGGACTGGGCTTTCAAGCGCTAATCAACAACAGCCTGACTAGTGCTGCTCCTAACAGCAGCAACAGCAGCAGCTGCCATTTAATCAAGCGCCTGCAGCGAATGAAGCAGATGCACTTAGTATTCCACCCTGCACGGGGGAATGCAGAGCCACCCAGGAGGAAGCCGCTGGCATCCATCACAGGGATGGCGGGGTGACGAACCAGCCTGCAGCAGAGCTGCGGGACAAACCGGGCAGCCTGTCCCGGAGTCTACACTGCCCTCTCATGGGCCTGCCTGCTGCAGGTGCCGGAGGTCTGGGCCATCCAGGCCTCAGTCCAGTGCTACTCATAATGTCGGGAAAGGCACAGGGTCAGAAGCTGCTCACCCAGACGGCCCAGGCCCTGGGGCCTCAGGCCTGCTCCATGCCAGGCTCCTGGGGATCCTGTGCTGGCTCAGACATTGCTATGAGGACTCATACCACAGAGAAGGCACTGTTGGCGCCTGGCCCAGGGCCCCTTCCGAGGCCCGGGCCCCATCTCCCAGCTGCTGAGAGTGAGGGCACTAATGGCTCAGAGGTGCCCCCTGCAGACCTCAGCCAATGACTGACTTGTGTGGCAATAGAAAGGCCAGTCCCCTTTCCTCAGGATGAAACCAACTCTACGAAGAGGCCGGTGGATGGGGCTGAAGGTGGGGGCAGCTGAGGCCACATCCTGGCTGGACTCCTCCCTCCCTTCCCTCATTCCCCTGAGATGGGCACACAATCTCCAGGTGAGGCCGTGCTTCTAGGGAACCCAGGCTAAGATGGTGCAAGGTGGCCGGCAGCTGTGCCCACCCGCAACAGCCCCTACTGAGCGTCCAACACTCCTGGGGAGGGACGTAGAGTGACAGGGGCACCCACAGCCTGGAGAGTGGAGAAGCTTTGGGGAGAGGCAGGACAGCGGTGGCCTGGCAAAGACAGGGAGGTTCGAGAGAGCAGAGCGACGTCGGGCCAACATGAGGCTCGTGCACCAGATGCACCTCTGGAACCTTCTCCAAAGCCCCGGCCGGCACCTGAGCCTGGGAGTCAGGAGCCCCGAGCTCTAACCGGAACTCTAGCACCACTCCTGGATTAGGTGACATCGAATGACAGAGGGGCGATGCCATCCCCTGACCACATTTCATCCATAAAGCTGCATCTGAGCTGACTGGAGAGAGGCCCTCCTGATGGCTCCAAAGTCAGCCACCCTGGGCGACAGGGTCCTGAGGCAGGGGACTGCGAGTGTCCTCTAGAGGCTCAGGGTGTCCCTGCCATCAGCCAGCAAGAAAGCAGGACCTCAGTCCTTCAACCACGAGGATCTGAATGCTGCCAACAGCCGTGTGAGTTTGGAAGAGGACCCTAACGTCCAGAAAAGAACACGGCCGGCTGACAGCTTACTGCGACCTTGCGAGTCCCTGAGTAGAGAATCCAGTAAGCAGCTCCCCTGACACAGGGAATTGCGAGCTGTTTTAAGCTACCAGGTTGATAGTAACTTGTTACACAGCAACAGCAAGCCACTGCCCTTGGCTTGGCTGTGTGGCCCGAGTCAGTCTCTGCCTCTCTGAGCCTGTACTGTACCCTGCTCTGTAAATCAAGGTGTAAGGCTGGGTGCGGTGGCTCACACCTGTAATCCCAGTTCTTTGGGAGGCCAAGGTGTGCGGATCACTTGAGGCCAGGAGTTCGAGACCATCCTGGCCCCATCTCTACAACAAATACAAAAATTAGCTGGGCGTGGTGGCACATGCCCATAGTCCCAGCTACTTGGGAGGCTAAGGCAGGAGAATTGCTTAACCTGGGAGGCGGAGGTTGCAGTGAGCCGAGATTGTGCCACTGTATTCCAGCCTGGGTGACAGTGAGAATCTGTCTCAAAAAATTAAATAAATAAAAATAAATAGCCGGGCGCGGTGGCTCACGCCTGTAATCCCAGCACTTTGGGAGGCCGAGGCGGGTGGATCACAAGGTCAAGAGATCGAGACCATCCTGGTCAACATGCTGAAACCCCGTCTCTACTAAAAATAACAAAAAATTAGCCGGGCATGGTGGCACGTGCCTGTAATCCCAGCTACTCAGGAGGCTGAGGCGGGAGAATTGCCTGAACCCAGGAGGCGGAGGTTGCAGTGAGCCGAGATCGCGCCATTGCACTCCAGCCTGGGTAACAAGAGTGAAGCTCCGTCTCAAAAATAAATAAATAAATAAATAAATAACTCACTCCAGGTGTAGTGCTATTTGTACTCCCAGGCCCAGGGCCCAGAGTCCCAGCACCCAGGTGACCCCAAGGAGCCAAGCAACCCTTGCAGAGGACGACTCACCCTGGCCCGGGAAGATGGTGAGATGTAGTAGTGGCTTTTGGAGTCCCCGAGCCGGATTCGATGGCGGCAGGTGCGGGTCAGCCCACTCAGGGCACATGTGCTGGGGGAAAGTAAAACAGGTCATGGGGGCTGGCTGGGCCTCACCCCCCACACCAGCCCCCCACCTGTGCATGCAGGGAAGATGCAGCAGCTGAGAGGATACACGAGGGAGGGGCAGGCCTCCCTTCCCCCACCCAGCTTTCAAAGGAGCCCAGAGCCTGGCAGAAGAGGGAGCTGGCCCCAGCCGTCCCTGGGACAGACCTGAAACTCAGCTGAGCCCACCCCTAGGACCCTTGTTTTGCCCCTACTGGGCAGGAGAGCTTGGTGAATCTCATGCCAGAGGTACAAAGCGCCACCCTCTGCAGGCTCTGCAAATGCCTCTCCCTCCACTTCTGGGGACTCAGACCAGGCACTCCTCCCCCAGCTAGGCCAGTGTTGAGGTCTGGCTGCCTCCTGCTTCCCAACACCCAGCAGCTCCCCTGCACCCAGGCCCTCTGACCCCACTAACCCCCACGTTCTCAGCCTTGTGCCAACCAACCCCGTCTAAGAGCCTTCTCTCATGCCCCCTTCTCTCCTCCCCCAAGTCCTGCATGACCTCAGCATCTTCAGCCACCCACATGCAGGGTCTCTGCAGGCCCTAAGCAAGCCTCCTCTGGATGCCACTCCCCAAACCTGCTCCTCCCTGGCCACTGTCTGCTCAGCTCTCTCCTCCTCACCCTCTGCTTGGTCACCAAATCCCCAGGCCAGGGCACGGCGGCAGGGCTTCTGGCCTGCATCCATCCCCTCGGCTCCTTCTGGCCAGCTGCCTGCCTCATCTCTCTTCTCCACATCACAGCCAGGAGCTCCTCCAAAAACCAAGTCTAACCCATCATCTTCCCCTCTTGCTTTTCTAATTCCCAGGAAATAGGGAGAATCCCAAATAAAAGAAGGTTTAAAAAGCTCCTTGGCTGCAGGACTTATCAGAGCATTTGTTGCCTCCTGGTTCACTGTGATTCTCTGATGGACCAGAGAGCTTCTTTTCAGGTGGCAGCTATTGATGACTTTTTTTTCTTTTTGAGATAGGGCCTCACTCTGTCACCCAGACTGGAGTGCAGTGGTATGATCTCAGCTCACTGCAACCTCCGTCTCCCAGGCTCAAACAATTCTCCTGACTCAGCCTCCTGAGTAGCTGAGATTACAGGCACCCGCCACCACACCTGGCTACCTTTTGTATTTTTGGTAGAAACAGGGTTTTCTTCATGTTGGCCAGGCTGGTCTCGAACTCCTGACCCTCAAGTGATCCACCAGCCTCAGCCTCCCAGAGTGCTGGGATTACAGGCGTGACATACTGCGCCTGCCCTACTGATGACCTTTGCAGCACTGGCTAGTGGGTTAAAGCCCAAACCTGTGAAGCCTCTTTATACTCTGGCCCTAACATCCTCTGCAGCCTCAGCCCCAATTCCCTGTCTCCCCACTGCTTAGCCAGATGCCCAGTGGTGCTTCTGCTAATACCTCAGCTTCTCATACCTTTGCACATTCTGTTCCCTCTGCCTGAAATGGCCTTCCCTGCTTGGCAAACTTCTATTCATCCTTCAAAACCTGGCTCAAATGCTCCCTCTCCATGATGAGCCTCCCACCAGGGCGTCAGCCCTCCCCAGCCAGCTCTTGGCTGCCAAGGCGAAATCCTCGCCAATTTCTGCCCCTTGCTCCACCTGGCTGTTTCGTTCTGCTGCTCCCCTGCTCAATGCCAGCTGAGTATTGGGAGGACAAATACCAGGGCTACTGCATTATTTATTGGCAGGGGCAGTCAGGAAGAGGCAGACCCCAGCTCCCGGGCTCTGTAGAGAGCCTGGGGGTCCACAGGAAACCTGCCAAACTGCCTCCTTGCCCTGCGGGGGGCAGCAACTGTCCCTGTCCCGTCAGGCGCTGCTGTATCCCTGACCAGCCCTCGGGCCTGGCGGAGCTTTCCCGCACGTGCAGGGAGGAGCTAAGACCCTCAGCTTACTTGGTGCTGCCGCACTCAACCTCGGCCACCTTCACTGCGGGCAGCGTCTGCGAAGCCACCGGTTCGATGGTGAGCGTGTTGTCCTCCACGGCGGCCCGTACCAGCCCCGAGAGCTATGGCAGACCGGGGCGGCAGGCAGGGTGGTAAGGGGCTGGTCCCTGGGAGAGAGGCAGGGCCCCCCATCTGGCCCCCCTCTGCCATGTCTCACCTCCTGCATCGTGAAGTCCAGGCAGGGACCCACGTCCTCCCGGTACACCCTTTCCAGGAAGGGGCAGGTCTTGTCCAGGGTGGGTGATTCCCTCCAGGTCTGGAACTCTGTAAACAGGATTGTGTCCACCTGTGGGGGAGGGTGAGCGGGGTGGGGGCAGTCAGCGTGCTAGGGCCAGCATGGAAGATGCAGGCTGAGCTGAAGGGGAGTGAGGGAAGACGTGGGGCGGGCCCAGCAAGCCAGCAGGTTGGTCCCCAGCAGCCGGGCAGGGAAGCCAAGTCCAGCAGCAGCAGAACTCCCTTCTGCCCTTTGCACCAAAGAATTTAGAACTAAAAGTTTTTTTTTTGAGACAGAGTCTCGCTCTGTTGCCCAGGCTGGAGTGCAATGGCGCACCTTCTGGACTCACTGCAACCTCTGCCTCCTGGGTTCAAGCGATTCTCCTGCCTCAGCCTCCCAAGTAGTTGGGATTAAAGGTACCTGCCACCACACCCAGATAATTTTTGTATTTTTAGTAGAAATGGGGTTTCACCATGTTGGTCAGGCTGGTCTTGAACTCCTGACCTCAGGTGATCCGCTCACCTCAGCCTCCCAAAGTGCTGGGATTACAGGTGTGAGCCACTGCACCCAGCGTAGAACTAAAAGCTTTGTTTCCAGGTGGGCATTAAGTTTCTGGGCACTACAGGTTTTTAGAGTAGGGTGCAGGGCTTGGTCCTGAAGACCCTCACTGCCTCCTTGAGGAGGAAAAGTCAAAGAGCAACTGGCAGGAGGCCTCAGGCACCAGCAGGTCCACAAGCACACACAGGCACGGACACACAGGAGGGGACGCACACAGGCTGCCCTGGGCCCTTGCCTCGGAGGCAACTGCTGGCCTGCCCCAGGCCGCATGCAGAGGGAAGGAGGCTGGGAGCGGGCACAGTGGAGACCCCTTTCTGGAGCCATTTACCTGTCGGGAAAAGGAGGAAGAGGGAGTGCAGGCGGGGGCCGGGGGCTCCCCAGGTGGGAGTGGCCAGGCCGGCTCGTAGGTGAGGTGAACCGCCTTGCTGGGGACCACGCAGAGGAGCAGGGAGAGCAGCAGGGGCAGCCCAGGCTGGGCGGGAGAGACAGACAGACAGACAGACAGACAGACAGTGCACAGAGACAGGAGGAAGGAGGAGAGGTTAATGTTCATTCAGAAGCTCAGAGCTCAGGAGGTGGACGAGGGCCTGCACATCTTCCCTGGAGGCCCTGGAGACAGAGGCGGAGGCCAGGATGGAGGCGGGTGGGCTGAGGCCAGGATGGAGCCGGGTGGGCTGGCGCCAGGGACCCAGGAAGCTGAAGGCACCACCCACGGCCCTCTGAGGCACTCCCTGTTTGCAGCCCCAAACTCGGCTCTTTATGTCCCCGTCTCTTTGGTTCCTCCGGCAGCCCCAGCAGGCCCCATTCATCAGGTGAGAAAGCTGAGGTGCTGACAGGTGGCCTCATTTGCCTACAAACCCATGACCATGAGTGTCAGCCCAGCCTGGACCAAGCACCCAGTGTGGTCAGCTGAGGTGGGACAGAGACACCCCTCCGAAGGCCATGTTTGTCTCAGCCCCACCGTCAGAGGGCGCCAGAAACCCCTCAAGCACAGGGCTGTCACCAAGTGGTCCTGGGCCTCAAGGCTGTAGCCACACAGGGTCCAGGCAGCCTGTCCCTGGAGGCCCAGGGCCCCTGTTTGGCCCCTGCTTGGCCCCTACTTGACTAAGGGAGTGTGTGCCTCAGCAGAGGCCCCAGACCCTCAGGCCCAAAGCCAGCCTCAGGTGCAGAGACCACTACCTACTGCTTGGAGGCAGCGGGGCAGGGAGGGGGCATCAGGCCCCAAGAGGGCACACCCTGGGGGCTGTGGGCCAATGCCTCATATCACAGGAGGTTGGGGAGAAAGGACCTGCCCAGCCCTCACATCCCAGAGAGGTGCAGGACAGCCTCCAGGTCACAAAGCAGCATGGGGCAGGCTGGTCCTCACTGGGCTGTGACCCTGCTAGCCGCAGGCACCGCCACCCTTCCCTGTGCCCAGAGCCCGCCTCCCGCCCTCACCTCCTTGCCCTCTCTGTCTGGGGTGAGGGTGTGTCCCGCAGCAGGGCACACGGCGGGGCAGAGGGTGCTGCTGGTGCTCTTGTGGCGAGAGTGGCCCTTTCGGGGCCCGGCCTTGGTGGGGCTCAGCAGCTGGGGATGAAGCTCGCGGTTGGGAGAGGCTGGTGTGGATGTGATGACCAGCGTCTTCAAGGCTGTCACCTCTGCCTGCAGCATGTCGATCTGCAAGGGATGGGACACCCGTCAACCCTAACCCAGGCTGGATGCCACCCTGGCTGCCACCACCTGTCAGCCCAACTCAGGATGACACACTCCTGCAGCAACGAGCACCTGGTCCCACCCGACACCCTCAGAACAGCCTTCGAGGGAGAGACTCAGACACTCGAGGGAGAGACTCAGACACTCGTTTTACAGATAGGGAAACTGAGCTGACACGGCCTGCCCAAGGTCACGCTGTGAGCAGGATTCTGTTAGGAACAAGTGTCTGGGAGCTGGCTGGGCCTCCCACTGAGTGTTCTGGGGGCCCCCAGGAGCCAGGAAAGGCCCAGGGCTCACACTTTGCAGACAGGGAACCAGGCTTGGAGAGAGAAAGCGACTTCCCCAGGCTCACACAGCCACACTGAGCGGGATTTCTGCTTTGTAAGGTGGGGCTGGGAGGAGGAGGAAGAAAGTGTAAAAGCCACAGGGTCGTCCCAGCCCCAGCACGGCCCCAGAAAAGGCGGTGTCATGCAGCAGAGTCACTGAAGGGGTCCTGGGGCGCTGGGCCACGTGATCTTAGACCCCCTACCCTCCCTTCCCTCCCTGGGCCTGGGATCACCCAGTCCTGCTGGCCCCACCGAACCAGGCGAGTGTCCCCTTGGGTGGCGGAGCTCAGTGCTCCCTGAGCCAGGAGACAGGGTGGGTGCCTGGCTGGCCTGGGCAGGCAGGGACGGGCCTCACCTTGCCCCGAGCCTCCTTCAGCTGCTTTTCTGATGCCGCCTGCTTCATGTTGGCTTCTCGAACCATCTTGTGAGCTTCCTAGGAAGAAGCAGTCCCTGGGTGAGTGGCGAGGAGCCGATGGGTGCCCAGGTGACCCACTCCCCAAGTGGTTCCCGCCGCCCGGCAGGTGTACCTCAAACAGGCTGGCCGTCAGCTCCTCCAGCTCCTGTTCTAGCTGCTCCCGCACCTTGGACAGCCGCTCACATTCCTCGTCCTTTAGCTTCAGCTCCTGGAGGAAAAGAGGCAGGCGCCCGAGCCCCTCAGCATCCCCAGGCCTGGCACAGGAGGGACCAGGCCCACCTCACCAGGTTCCGTCCCCCGTCACCTCATGTGGGGCCCAGAGCTTATTTCCTCCAGTGTCTGACAGTTTGTGAGGCTTTTTCCATTTAGCCACAGCATGAAGCTGAAGCCCTGCCTGCCAGTCCATTAGGGCGCAGGGCAGGTTTGCAGACAGTCAAGATGGGTGTGCCCGCCGGTATGCCCAGTACAGGCCTGGCCTGCAGTTGGCCTTGGTGAGTGTACATCCTTCTTCCTCGGGCACATCTCTGGGCACCTGATGAGAGCCCACAGCTCTTCCAAGCTGACTTCTCCCATCAAAGCCCCTCCCGCCTGCCGCAGACACCCACCTTCTGCGCTCTGTGCAGCTCCTCCTTCAGGAACTCGGAGCCCTTCTCTCGGATCTCCATGGAAGAGCTGCGCAGGCGCAACACGTCCAGCTGGGCGGCCGCGGGGCCCTCCTGGCCTTGGGCCTCCTCCCCTGAGGAGGTCTCCACCAGGGCTCCTGGGGACTCCCTGTGGCCTTGGCAGGGGCCCGAGCTCTTCCAGGAGACCGGGACAGCTGCGAGGGACGGCGGGAGGCCCTGGTCTGGCTGGGGTGGGCTGGAGACAAACAAGGGTATCAGCAGGTTCAAGGCGGGGTCCTGAGGCCTGGAGAGCTGAGCCCAGAAACCACCCCTGGGCAATGTGCCTGCCACTGGAGCCTCAGCCTTTCCATCTGAAAACTGGGACACTACCAGCTACAATCAGCGTTGTTAGGAGGCTGAATGTCCAAGCACAAGGTCTCTTGGGGCAAGAGGCTCATACCTCTTTGTCAACCACCCCCTCCAGCCCAGGGCTGTGGGCTGTGTTTGGCACACACAGTAGGTGCTCAGCACACAGTAGGTGGTCAGCGTGTTTGTCTAACAGATGACTGTAAATGCATCAGGGTTGAGAACAGGAGTCCTGCTAGTCTAAAGTGAAGCCAATTCAATGGCCCTACCTCAAAGGTCACTGAGTGATCAGAGGAGATGTGGGTAAAACCTTGGTACCCGGGACACACTCAAGCAGGAGCTGCCTTCACTGATATGGTTAATGAGAATTCTGCCCCCTTTGGGGTGAACCAGAGAGGAAGGATGAGGCCAGGGCAGGCAGGGCTGAGGCAGGAAGATTCTGCAAACAGCCTGGGCAAGACAGACCCACTTCCTGTCCCCCTGGACTTGGTGGGGAGCAGTCCCAGCTCTCCCCTGGCTTGCCTTGTGACCTCAGGCAAATGCCCCTTCCCTGGGCCTCAGGACCCTCCCTTCCCTGAAGCTGAAGACCCTGGAGGTGGTGTGGGGCCCCATTCCCCCCATCCCCACTCCCCACTTCAAAGTGGACCCTGGAGAGGGAAGGGAGGGCCAGGGCCCGGCCAGTAGTGTTTTGTGCCAAGACAGCACCTCTGGACTCGCTCAGTCAGCAAAAGCTGGAGGCTCCTGAGCCAGCAGCTTCTGAGCGGCAGCGGCTGGGGATGGGGGGCTGGGTCAGCCGCTGATAACAGTGGGGAAGTTGGGGGGAGGGGCCCAGGGAGGCTGCACCAGAGCGAGAAGGCGAGGCCAAGGAGAATGTGGGACTCAGGACAGCTGAGGGAGGCAGAGGGAGGAGTGAGAGGCAAGTCTGCGGACCAGTCTCCCCTCCGTGTTCTCAGGACCTTGGGAAGGCTGCCAAGCAGCCCCTGAGCCTCAGTTTCTCACTTGGTTAACACACAGAAAATGGGCCCCCAGAGACCCCAGCAAGGAGCCCACTTCTAGCAATGAGTCCCTTCACTCAGCCCCGGCCAGCTGCCCAGCCCCACCTGCCCTCCACTCTGGAACCGGCCCAGAGTGTGGCCTCAAGGCTCCTCAGGCTGGGTCCTGCCTGGCAGGGACGTGGGCCTTGAGGATTAAGGTGGGGACACATATCCATCACTCCGTCAACGGTGCCTATGCCAGACAGGGCTCTCTCTTAATACTTTTGTTTGGGGAAGTCTTGTTAGCAAGGTCCCTGAGGTTTGAGAGCTATGGCAGCCACTCCCCAGCCCACTGTGCCATGGCAGTGCCCTCGGCTGGAGTCTGTGCCCCGGAGAATCTCACTGCCAGACTCTACACAGGTCTTTGGCCACGCTATCTCCTTTAAACTCTCTCGACAGCCTACAGGAGTGAGCCGGGCACAGTGGCTCATGCCTGTAATCCTAGCACTTCGAGGGGCCAAGGCAGGTGGATCACCTGAGGTCAGGAGTTTGAGACCAGCTTGGCCAACATGGTGAAACCCTGTCTCTATGAAAAATACAAAAATTACCCAGGCGTGGTGGCACATGCCTGTAATCTCAGCTACAAGAGAGGTTAAGGCGGGAGAATCACTTGAACACAGGAGGTGGAGGCTGCAGTGAGCCGAGATTGTGCCACTGAACTCCAGCCTGAGTGACAGCAAAACTTCATCTCAATACAAACAAGCAAGCAAACAAACAAAAACTCAACAGCGCTCGTGGTATCGTCCCATTCTACAGATGAGGGGACGGAGGCTCACGGAGTGAAGGGACTTGTCGGGGGTCATGCGGCTGGTCAGTGACAGTGCTGGGACGGGTGTCCAGGTCTTCAGCCCAGGCCCAAAGCTGCCCCGCTGCAGGGGAAGGGCAGGTGGGGTGGGGAGTATGAGTGCTGGAATCGGCACATCTGCTTCAAGATAAAGGGCTGCCGGGCCCAGGGGGACTCGGAGGCTCCTCTTTGGCTGTAGCAGGGAAATCTGACCTAATTCTGGCCCGAACTGGCGTCTCAGACTTTGCGCATGCCCAGAAACCCCCTTTCCAGGAGGGAAGGCCAGGGCAGGGGGAGCTGTGGCAGAGAGAAGGGGCCAGATCGGGCAAGCCTGGGGTCCATGTCAGCCTCTGACCTGAGGTACACAGGAGCTCCTGGGAATGTTACTGAAATTCTCTAATTCTGCTTCCACATCTGAGGGATAGGAGCTGAAATCCTGCAGGAGGTGCTCTAAGAATTAAGCACTCTAACTGCAGTTCTGACCTGGTGCTGGATGAATCCTGTTCAGTCCACAGCCTTGTTTGGCTGAGACACCCATGAAGCCTGCCTGGGCTCTGGGTCCCGCAGCTTAAATGGGGGGGATTAGGAGAGAGCTCTGTCTGGCATAGACACTACTGATGGAGTGATGGGGATGTGTCCCCACCTTAATCATCATGGCCAAGTTCTTCAGGTACCACACACCCAACTCAAGTACTTTCTCCTAAGCCAGGCTCCTTCCCCCAGGGTACAATGCCAAGGAGGCTCTCAGGCCAGCCTGCAAGCCTATAGTCACTCAGGCTGGGCTGGGGACTGCTCACTCCAGGCCAGTGAGAAGTGACAGGGCCAGGGGTGAGAAGTGACAGGGCCAGACAGAGGACCCTCGCCACCGCCTATGCCCCGGCCGAGGAGAACCAGGCTGCCCATGGGGGCCGAGCCTCATCCACAGTGTGGCCCGGGCCTCTGGCCACAGTGAAAGACTAACTCTCTCTCCTGCTGGTCCCAAGCACATGCGCTGGAGGTGTGGCCGGCAGTCCTCACCATTTTCCCAACAGGCTCTCACTTTTGACTTGAGGGAATGTGGGGTGGTGCGGTGGGGGGCGGGGGACAGGGCTCAATTTTGCAGCCAGAGGAAACAGTGGTCCAGGAGGGCTGAGACAGAGTCTGTGACACCCTTCCCATCCCCCCCAGTAGAAGAGCCCAAAGCCAAATCCTAACGGCAGGAAGTGTGAGAAAATGGGAATGGCGGGACCACCTGGTAGCTACCAACTCCCAACGCCAAAGTGTCAGGAGCAGGAGGGGAAGAGGGCCTGCCCTGCACTTTGGGGGTAGCTGGAATCTGCAGACCCTCCTCCCCTCACTTCCAGGCTGCAAGGCCCACTCTTGAGACTCAGAAATTTCAAAGAAGGGACCCTGGGCTCCTTGGATCCAGCCCAAGCCAGAATCTCCAATCTCACCCACACTTCAGCCTCCCAGGCCACAGTCCTAAAATCCTGGCTGTGAACACCCAAGTCAGCGGGGAATGCAGTCCTCCGGCGAGCAGGGACCACCTAAGGCTCTGCTGCCCGACTCCCTACCCTCCTCAGTCGGGATCCACTACTCTCTATGCAAACCTCCTCAGTCCCTCTTCCCTGCAGAAACAGCCCAGCATCTGAGATGAGCTGCAGATGCCTCTGGAAAGGAGCCTGCTCAGAGGGTAAGAGTCAAGGTCAGAGGTAGATGGGGCAGCCAACATCCCCCATCCCAAAGCCGGCTCCCACTGCCGAGAAGTTCTGGCCGGTTCGTACAGGAAAGGCCCCGTGGGTCACTTCCCCAGGAAACACACAAGAGAAAACGCAGCAACCACAATCCTCACCTCACAGGGCCTGCCCTAGAAGGGCCAGCAGGGCTTTTGCCCCAACCCACAAAATAGGGAGGAGACCTAGACTCCATGGCCTTAGGTGTCTCAGTATCCCCCTGAGCCAGCAGGGCCCGGCCAGAGGCCAGACCAGCATATCCCTTCACTAGTGGCCAAGATGACCCCGTCCAGGCACCTCCTGGAGCTAAAGACCCCCTGTGCTTATGGGCACAATGGATTCATTAAATAAGCAGGGGAGGGGACAGCCAGGGCAGCTCTGAAACTGGGTGAAGGAGCAGGCTGGGAGGGCACACTGGGACCACTCAAGTGGGATGCGAGGGCCACAGGCCTCTGGGGAGGCTGCAGAAACCCCAACCCAAGGCCTGGCTCCCAGGGGCAGTGCCATGGCACAGAGGCTGGTTCAGACTCATGCTCAGCCTGTGTAGTAAGGCTCTGAGGGGCTGGGTGAGGTGGCTCACGCCGGTAATCCCAGCATCTTGGGAGGCTGAGGCAGCTAGATCACCTGAGGTCAGGAGTTCGAGACCAGCCTGACTAACATGGAGAAACACCATCTCTACTAAAAATACAAAAAATTAGCCAGGCATGGTGGTGTATGCCTGTAATCCCAGCTGCTCAGGAGACTGAGGCAGGAGAATCACTTGAACCTGGGAGGCAGAGGTTGCAGTGAGCCGAGATCATGCCATTGCACTCCAGCCTGGGCAACAAGAGCTAAACTCCATCTCAAAAAAAAAAAAAAAAAAGTAAAGCTCTAAGGGAACAGAGGCTGACAGCCATGTGACTCATATCCAGGGACCAAGGGGGTCCCAGGAAAGGGTTTGTGTGCTAGCTCTCAGGCCAGCCTACAAGCCCAGCAAAGCTCGGCTCCCCTAGAGAGCGGCCAAGTCTTTAGCCCCAAACCCACAAGCATGTCATGTCCCCAAGCTCTTGGCCACATCCACACCAGCCCACCACTCCACACGTGTCATGTACTGGAGGCTCGGGACAATGTTGCAGGGATGCGCTCCTCCGTCTGGGTTCCAGGTGAGGCCCCTGAGGTTCAGAGAGGGATGGTGAGCTGGCCAGAATACACAGCGAGGAAGTGGCAGGGTGGAAACTGAACACAGGCTGCGGGCAAAGCACACCACGTGGCCTGTCACCCACAGCAAAGGGGATGAATGGTGGTTTTGGAGAAGCGAGGCAGGAGGCAGACGGGGTTTGAGGAAGTCTGAGACACTGCCCAAGTGCTAGGGGTGCCACCCAAGACCACTGTACAGCCAGGCAGGACCAGGGTTAGGAAGGGATAGCAGAGAGACGCACAGAAACAGAAGATGGGAAGGGGAACTGTGGGAGGACCAGGGGCTGGATGGCGGCGGGGCAGGACAAAGCAATAATAGTAATGAATTAAGATAATTCCAAACTAAGTGAAAGGTGATGCTGAGAACCACAGCAGCCATGCCAGGAAAGAGGAACTGGGAGGGGGTCTTTCAGAGACGGGAAAGTGGGTGGCTGAGGCATCTGGGAAGTGGCACGTCCCGTAGGCAGTTGAAGGGGAACAGGCAGGATGGGGTGACGCTGTCGAGTGGCACTGGCTTGGGAGAGCAGCCACAGCCTGAGCCTGGATGAGGGGGCTATCAGAGAGGACAGAGGCCAGAAAGCCAGCCAGAAGAACAGATGAGCATGTTGGACGCTGGAGCCGAAGTGTCTGGGACCCAGGGATGAAAGAGGTCGTCTTGCGTCTCACTTGAGTTAGGCCAGGATCCAATGAGCTCAAGGCAAGGAGGGGACAAAGGGTAGGTGGGGACCAGGGTGGGCCTGGGCCACTCGAGGAAGGGGGAGCCGGAGTAGGGAGAAGGGCAGAGCAGCAGGTCCTAGTAGGAGACCATGGAGGAGGAGCGGGGAGAAGGTCAGGAACAGCTGGGGATGGGAAGCAGATCAGAACACCTGAAGCAAGTGGGCCAGGCCACACCTCCGCCTGCCACAGCCCGAGGCGACCAGCCCAGCCCAGCCCTGGTAGGGGAATCCATCCCTGTCTCTCCATGGGAGCCAATACAGGGCCTAGGAGGGTCGCATCTCACTGCCCTTCTGCTACAGGGCTGGGCACGCAGTACATCCTCAAATCTGCCTGTGGTGACCCTGCCCATTCAGTCCAAGAACTGATACCCAAGACCTCCAATAGCTAACAGGTATACTGAGCACCGATTATGTGCCAGGCACCCCACCAGCCACAATCATCCAATCTGCGTGACCAGGAGGCCCCCTTCTTACCATATCCTATGTGGTTTGCATCTCCCTGTTGGGCATAAATCCTGTGCAGAGGCTGGGCGGGTCTAGGACAAGCAGGATTCTGTTGTTTTTGTTTTGTTTTGTTTTGTTTTTTGAAACAAGAGTTTTGCTCTTGTTGCCCAGGCTAGAGTGCAATGGCACGATCTCGGCTCACCACAACCTCCGTCTCCCCGGTTTAAGCAATTTTCCTGCCTCAGCCTCCTGAGTAGCTGGGATGACAAGCATGCGCCGAGACGGGAGTTTGGGAGTTGGGAGGTTGAGGCGGGCGGATCACTACCTGAGATCAGGAGGACCAGGGGCTGGATAGAGGGGCAGGAAAAAGTAATAATAGTAATGAGTTCAGATAATTCGAAACTAAGGAAAAGGTGATGCTTTTCCAGGCTGGTCTTGAACTCCCAGCCTCAGGGAATCCGCCTGCCTCGGTCTCCCAAAGTGCTGGGATTACAGGCGTTAGCCACCGCGACTGGTGGATGAGCAGGATTCTAATGAGGATATCTGCCCCCCACACCCAAGTCCTGATGGAAGAACAGCAGGAAAGAACTCTACCTGTTGAGGGGTAGTGGGGGCAGATCACAGAGGGCTTCCAGGAAACAGCAACAGTGAGGGTTATACGGCCCCTTCCCAACGAAGAGGGCTGTGTGCCTGACCCTGGAGCCCTCAGGCCATACTTTAGACTCTGTCTCATAGCCTCTAGTGCCCTGCGACTTAGGCCTTACAGTCAGGAGCTCACAGATCCATGCCCTTAGAATAGCCAAGGCCAGGGCAGTGAAGTGACTTGGTTAAGATCACACAGTCAGCTGATGGCCCTGGAGCCCTGGAGCTCCCCAGCATCTTCTTGCTGCAAAAACATGGTCCCCAACCCCTGGGAGGTTGGAGTGGTCTCATCTCATTCCTGGGCCGTCCATCAAATCCCGGACCTCACTAGTGATAGGTATGATGAGCCCTGTCTCTGGGGAAACTCAGACGGGGGGTCGGCGGGGAGATGCTGCAACAGTGTCATGCGGGAACTTGAACGCTGGCTTCTGCTGAGCAAGTTCCAAGAGGCCAGCACTGTGTTAAATATGAAAGTCCTCAAGACGTTGTCCTCACCTCATCACCTTGGAGCAGGCTTGGCACCAAAACTATGAATGTGTGAAACTGTGGGGGATTGGAATGGGGCAGTCCAGTTTGGAGGGCACCTTGAAGCTGCCTCTGGGTTTGGCGTTCAGGGCCTACGCTCAGGAGCCCCAAGGAAGAGGACCCACCCAGGCTGCCGCAGCATCCAGCCACCACCGCCCACCCCAGGAGAGCAGCCCAGGGCCGGGGCCATGACCAGGACCTGTCCATTAACAAAGCCCAGCCACCAAGAGAAAGATCGCAGTTCATTTCACAGGCGAGGAAACCAAGCCCAGAAACACTACTAGCATCACCAGGGCCACCGACTCCTAATCCCAGCTCCTCCTATTCTAGAATCAATAGTCCCAAACATACAACTGCCAGAGCTGCCATGAGCTTGGTCAGAGTCACCTTGCAAGTATGACTCTGAGCAGGACCCCTCCCAACTGCTGCAGCGTCTGGGTGAGCTCTTAGGAGACCAGGCACCCAGCGGGTGCTAGCAGCTTGGCCCCTGACTCTAAATCCCTGTCTCCACACCCAAACGGGGCGGGGGGGTGCGGGCGCATAAAAATACAGAGCTCAAGGTAACCCCCAAGCTCTGCCTCTCACCCCTGCTCCCGGCTCCTCAGCCCCTCATCCTTTCCATCCGCATTTATGAAGCACCTACCACATATGATACAAGCTCAGCACCCAGCTAGGCCCCGGGGGATGCGTGCAGGAAGTAAGCCACATTGAGGATTCTGTGGGGGTGAGCCTGGCAGCTGGCTCATCCAGAAGGGTGCTGGGAATATAACAGGGGGGCTTGACGGTTGGGGAGGGGTCCTTGCCCAGGACTTAAGGCTGACTCTATCCATCTACCAGAGGCTCTCAGCTGTGTCTGGCCCTGGCCTGGATGCCTCCAGGGAAGGACATTCTCTGACTTGAGATCACTCCGACTCCAGAAACCACTGATTTTACCTAGAGGCCCAGAAAAGGAAGTCCACACTCTCAAGGTCACACAGCAACTAACTCAGCAGCTGTTTTTCCTGGGCCCATCCCATGTAAGACACAGGCTTCCTGCAGACAAGGCTGCTCCCCAAACACAATTTGCCCCAGGCAGGACTGCTCCAACCTCTCCAGGTACCACACACCCACCTCAAGCACTTTCTCCTAAGCCAGCCTCCTTCCTGCTGGGGTACAATGCCAACAAATACACTGGTTGCCTTCAACTCTCTCCCTTTGAGAGTCTCAAGCAAGCTGGGCACAGTGGCTCATGCCAGTAATCCAGCGCTTTGGGAGGCTGAGGCAGGTGGATCACCTGAAGTCAAGAGTTCCAGACCAGCCTGACCAACATAGTGAAATCTCAACTCTACTAAACACACACACACACACACACACACACACACACACACAAATAAATTAGCTGGGCACGGTGGTGTGCGCCTGTAGTCCTAGCTACTTGGAGAGGCTGAGGTAGGACAATCACTTGAACCCAGGAGGTGGAGGTTGCAGTGAGCCAAGATAGTGCCACTGCACTCCAGTCTGGGTGACAGAGGGAGACTCCATCTTAAAAAAAAAAGAAGAAAAAAAGAAAAACAAAGAATCTCAAGCCTTAGGGCAGGGCGTGGTGGTGTTAAGCCTGTAATCCCAGCACTTTGGGAGGCTGAGGTGGGAGGCTCACTTGAGCCCCAAGAGTTTGAGACCAGCCTGGGCAACATAGAGAGACTCCACCTCTATTTAAAAAAAAAAAGTCTCAAGCCTCTCCACACCTCACCCCTACCAGGGGCCCACTCTCTTTGCAGCCCCCGCTGGGGATGAAAGGCTATCCCTCCCCTAGCACCGCAGCTCAGCCTTTGCTAGGTGCCATGGAATGAAGTGGATCCTGTCTGCCTGCCTACCTTTCCAGGGGGGCTTCCCTCACTCCCCAGCTCTAGATGGGGCGTAGCTCTCTCCCGCGACCACTCATCTGGCCCAGGGTGCACAGGAATACAAGCTGCCCCCATTCTGGCCACATTTCCTCCAGGACCTGGTCTTTCCAGGCCACTGGGAAGAGGAAGCGTTTGCCCAACTCCACAAAACCACCACAGCCTTTCTGCACATACAGGGCAGGGGTCGGTCCCACATCACATGGGCCAGGAACTGCGACTCTCCCTGAGAACCAATGGCTGAACAGACACCGCCACTGGGGCCACTAATCCAGGACACGGAGCCTGCTGCCCACTCCAGGCTGCAGGAGGGTCCCACTTCACAACTCTGAGCGCCTCCAGACTTCGGGAGACCCACAAGGAGGTTCTGCACTCAACTTGGGAACCACCCTGGCAGAGACCCAGCCCCTCTTTCCCAGTTGCACTGCTTTCCAAGACTTCATCCAGCCGAGGGGACTGAGGGACGGGTTGGGAGGGTGGGCTGGGGGTCCCTCCTCTAGATGCATGCCCCAGAGTCGTGCACACTCTTCCCGTAACCTGACACGTGCGTTCCTGATGAGCTAGGAGTTGACGCTGTCACCCCGGGTCGGTCGGCTGCCCACCCTTCGCACCCTGCACTCGGAGAGAGACGCTCGACCCTCCCCGGAGTGTCCTTCCATCTCCCGGCTGCGAGTCGGCTCGCCTGCAGGCAGGGAGGGGGCGCACAGCACCTCTCCAGGTGGCGGCGCAGACCCGGCGGGGACGGCCCCCCATCCTCACGAGCCGGGAGGCGGCCGCGGCCCAGACCCGGCGCGGGACCGCAAGCGCGCGCGCGCGGACCTACCCGCTCCACATCCCGGCGCCTCGGGCGCCCGGGCGTCCGTTCCCAGCGCCGCCGCCGCGTCCTCCCGCGCCGCGTCCCCGCCTGCCGCCGACTCCGCCCGGGGCCGAGCCGCCCCAACGCCTGTCAGCTCTGCCCCACGCCGGCCCGTCAGTCTGTGCCGCCCGGGCTCGCAGCCCCCAGCCCAGCTCAGACCCTGCCCTGGGCGGGTCACGTGGCCGAGGGGGCGGCCCGAGGACACGTGCCCGGCCCCGCCCCTCCCCCGGCCCGACGCTGGGATCCGGCGCGCGCTCCCAGGGCCTGGCCCCACCCGGCCCGCAGCGCCGGGACAGGGAGACCGCGGCGCGGGGAAGGAACCCGCCCCCAACATCCCGGGGCCCGCGACGCGCTCGAACTCTCTAGCTGACTCTTCCTCTCCAGTCGCCCTCTGCACCACCCACTTTGGGCCACCCCTGCTCAAGAACCTACAATGGCTCCCGGGCTCTCAGCTCTCCTATTCTCACACAGATTGTCACTTAAGGCCAGCAGACACCCTCCCCCCTCCTCACCCGGCACTCTTCCTAGGCTTTCAGCTTGGTGCCTGTCCCTGTGGGACATCCTGCCTCCAGGGAAGGGGAGGGCAGAGACCCAAAAGAAGTTTTCTGAGTCCTGCTCCCTGAGTTTGATCCCGAGGGAGTTTCCACCTCTGATCAACTCTCCTCCCGGCCTCCTGCCTCCTAACACACTCTGCCCATCCTGCCTTTACCCACCATTTGCCCTCTGGATGGTATTCCCCTCCCCCCCACACACACCAGTACACACATACACACACCTGTCTGGTCCCACATCCTCTGTGAAACCTTTCCTTGAACCCCAGACCACTGGGCCTGTCCCTCAGTTCCTCTGTTCCACTCATTCTGAGCCCTGATCATTGGCCTCAACTTCAGCCTGGGACTGGACCAGTGAGAGCAGAACCCCTCTTGTCTCCCACCAGGAACCATGGCTCCCACCTTCTCTGTCTGGGGGAGGACTGCGAGTGTAGCGGGGAGGTACTTCCCCTTCTAGGTGCTACCAGAGGTCTGGGTGCTACCCCTCCAGGTCCACTGACTCAGGGCTCCATAGGGGGCCTCCCCTATGGGAGGACTCTACTGCTCGAGTGAATTAGATCATTTGAGGACACATGTTATTAATTCACTCAACTCATTCATATATTCAGCCACTCCGAGCGTAGACTATAGGGCATACAAGGGCTGCGGACCCAGAAGGAAACTGTACAGATACAGGCTCTGCCCTCCTGGGACTCCACGATGGTGGAAGGATGGAGGATGGGGGACATATTCTCCAGGACTCCACATCCAGGGCACAAACAGACAACAATGCTCCTTCCCCACTGGGCATAGTGCACACCAAGGTACGGACCCTGGAGAGTGGAGGCCAGGCTGGATTCTATACCTTGCTTGCTCACTTGGCCTGCACTTTGTGCAGTGAACAACCTAGACAGCTCTCCATAGCATCCCTTCCAACTTTCTAGAATCATTCAGCCCTGGTGTCCCATAGCCATCATTGCAGGGCAGTTGTTTTCATGGCCATGGCTTCTAGAGGGCAGGGATTCTCACTCTCTTGGAGCTGTGTTCCCCCACCCCACCCCCAGCCCAGCTCAGGGCCTGGCCCACCCAAAGCAGATGTCCACATGTGTTTGCTGGCTTGAATCCCTCATCAGTAGGTCTTGAGCAACTGCTGTCTTCCTGGCCCTTGTTCTGCTCACCATTGAGGGGAGGAGGAGAAAGTGACACAGAAGGAGCCCAGCACAGGACCCTTACCCTCCAAGTCTTCACAAGCCCTGGCAGGAGATAAGTCATGGCAGCCAGACCACAGGGAGATAAAGGGTGGAGGAGGCGGCAGCTCAGGGCCCTGTCCCTGGAGGAAGAGTCCTCAGCCTGGGAGGGCCGGTGGACCGGGGAGGCTCTTGAGCGAGGTCTCGAAGGACAAGTGTGTGGTCACCACTCTGGAAGCATCAACACTCAGTTTCTAACCAAAAATAGCCTGTCATCCATACTTCCTGCTACCATGGACTCTCAGGCCTCACTGCCTCCCCCATAGGGAGGACTCTACTGCTCAGCTGAACTTGCTCCTCAGCTGAAAAGGATGGGCTCAGAGAAGTTAAGGAATCTGCCTGATATCACACAGCCAGGGGCAGTAGGGCTGAATCCTCTTACACCAGTTTTCCAAAAAGACCACCCAGAAACTCGAGGCTCACTTGTAGATGCAGCTGTGTGCGGCCAGGCAGCAAGAGGTTTCTGAACACATGATAGGTGTCTGGCCAGTAGCAGGGAAGGGAGAAACACAAGTTGTGTCCTCACCGGGCGAGTGGCTTACACCTGTAATCTCAGCACTTTGGGAGGCCGAGGCAGGCAGATCACGAGGTCAGGAGTTTGAGACCAGCCTGGCCAATATGGTGAAACCCCGTCTCTACTAAAAAAAAAATACAAAAATTAGCCAGGCGTGGTGGTGCACACCTGTAGTCCCAGCTACTCGGGAGGCTGAGGCAGGAGGATCGCTTAAACCTGGGAGGTGGTGGTTGCAGTGAGCCGAGATCATGCCTCTGTTCTCCTGCCTGGATGACAAAGCAAGACTCTGTCTCAAAAAGAAAAAAAAAAATAAGTTGTGTCCTCTGCCCACAAGCCACTACCCTCCTCAGCCTCCCTCCCTCCATCCCCTCCTGCCTGCTCCATCCTGAGCCTGGCAGTCTTGACCACAGACCCTTGGCTGAAGGCAGCCAAGGAGCAGGAGACAGTCAGCCTGGATGACCCAGGCCCTGATTCTGGACTTCCAGGTCTGTCCTCAGCTCACTGTGTGACCCAGGACGAGCATCTTGCTCTCTCTGAGCTTCAGTCTCCACCTCTGAACAGCCACCAAATTGGACAAGACAATCCGAGCCATTCCCTGGGACTCTCTGAGCCCAGCTTCTCACACTGGCTGCCCCGCAGCTTGCCAAGATTCCCCCTCCCTTCCAAGCCCCAGGTCCCGAGCTCACCTGTCTGTGCCCCAGGGCTCCTCTCTCAAGTTCCCCTCAAGGGCAGGGCACAGACCTGATGGGGCGTAGCGGACGGTCCCTGCACTCATGGCCAGGAACACAGGGCATGTCCCTCTGGCGGGGCAGCCAGCGGGCTCCTCAGTAGAGTCCATGCTTGGAGGGCCAAACTGAGGGTCCCTCTGGAGATTGCCGGGCAGGGAGGTAGCAGGAGCCTTCTTCCCACACCCAGGCTGAGCCTCACACTAACCTTTGCTATCTCCCCAGAGCAGCAGCCTGGGAGGGAGGCGCCACCTCCCAGGACAGCCGCTATCTCCTTCAACCCCATAA
Organism: Aotus nancymaae; assembly: GCF_030222135.1. Classification (NCBI taxonomy): domain Eukaryota; kingdom Metazoa; phylum Chordata; class Mammalia; order Primates; family Aotidae; genus Aotus; species Aotus nancymaae. Next base: position 8,708,824 of record NW_026988473.1, on the reverse strand, counting down.
TTATTAACTCATGTGGCTCCTCCGGCAGCAGAAGACACTGGGCCCTCCTTCTGGGCTCTGGGCCAGGGGAGGTGAGACACCTCGAGGGGAGGCCCCGTGTTTCAGCCAGGCTCCCAGATGAGGCTTGTCCCCTCTCCACGCAGGCTGGGGTGTTGGAAAGAGCTGGTCCAGCCTTGACCCTGTCATAGATGGCTGTGTGGCCCTTCTGCCCATGACCACAGGCCTGAATATCCCCTTAAAACTCTATTATTTTTTTCTTTATTTTTAAATTGTTTCTTAGATTTGAGATTCCCTCTTTTTTATTTTTTATTTATTTATATATTTTTTTCCTGAGATGGTGTCTTGCTCTGTCACCCAGGCTGGAGTGCAGTGGCGTGATCTCAGCTCACTGCAACCTCCACCACCCAGGTTCAAGTGATTCTCATGCCTCAGCCTCCCGTGTAGCTGGGATTACAGGTACGTGCCACCACACCCAGATAATTTTTATATTCTTAGTAGAGACGGGGTTTCACCATGTTGGCCAGGCTGGTCTCGAACTCTTGACCTCGTGGTGCACCTGCCTCAGCCTCCCAAAGTGCTGCGATCACAGAGTCACCACACCTGATCCTTTATTTTTCAAGACAGGGTCTTGCTCTGTCACCCAGGCTGGAGAGCAGCCTCAAACTTCCAGGCTCAAGCCATCCTCCCACCTCAGCGTCCTGAGTACCTGGGACTCCAGGTGTGTGTCACCATGCCTGGCTAATTTTTAATTTTTTCTGGAGAGGCAGGGTCTCGCTACCCTTAGAACTTTTAACCACCACCACCCAGGAACAACTCGGTGTAGCAGCTGGGAACACAGGCCTGGGTCAGACAGGCTGGATTCAACCCCACTGTCAGATGGTGTGCCTTTGAGCACATCAGCCTCTCTGTGCCTCAGTTTCTCCAACTATGAAATGGATTCTCACCCTCCAAAGTGCACAGGCCAGTTGCCACTGCCCAGATGTGCTCATTCCTCTTCCCACCCACAGTCCCCTCTGTCTGCAATCTCCACTGCGTCCCACCTCTGCTGGTAAGTTTCTCTTTCATTCATCCCCGCTCCTCTAGAAAGCCCTCCCCTGTGGGTTACCTTTTTCCTCTGTGGGCACCAGAGCCCTCATACACATGGTTAGCCCTGTGTCATGACAAACACCCCACAGTACCATTGGATACTCCCACAAGAACTGAGCCCAGCCTCTGCCCATCCTCGTCACCCTTCTCAGTGTCCCCTTGCCTGGTACACAGTCAGCCTCCATCCACCTGTGGGATGGTATGAATGTGCCGCCCTGTCTTCATCTGACCTGAATTCTCATCCTGGTTCTGCCCATTCCCCGGCTGTGTGGCCTTGGGCAAGTCACTTAACCTCTCTGGGACTCAGTTTCCTCATGTATATAAAATGGGAACAGTTCTACCCTGTGAAGTAGTGAGTATTAAACAGATAACATTTGCGGCAAGGTGCAGGGGCTGACGCCTGTAATCCCAGCACTTTGGGAGGCCGAAGTGGGAGGATTGCTTGAGCCTAGGAGTTCAAGACCAGCCTAGGCTACAAAGCAAGACCTCATCTTTATTACTTAAAAAAAAAAAAAAGTTTTTTTTTTAAAAGGGGCGGGGCATGGTGGCCCATGCCTGTAATCCCAGCACTTTGGAGGCCGAGGTGGGTGGATCGTGAGGTCAGGAGTTCAAGACCAGCCTGGCCAAGATGGTGAAACCCTGGCTCTACTAAAAATACAAAAATTAGCCGAGCATGATGGTGGGTGCCTGTAATCCAAGCTACTTGGGAGGCTGAGGCAGGGAACTGCTTGAACCCAGGAGGCAGAGGTTGCAGTGAGCTGAGATCTCACCACTGCACTCCAGCCTGGTGACAGAGGGAGACTCCATCTCAAAAAAAAAAAAAAGTTAAAAAAAAAAAAGAAGGTAACATTTGTGAAGTGTCTGCCACAGTATAGCCTAAAAGAAATGTTTCCTAGTCCCTTCTCCCTGAACTTCCCTCTTCTTTCTGGGCAGCCTCTGAGTCCCTGCTGGGGAGAAGCTGCCAGCTCCTCACACCCCGCCCCGCCCCGCCCAGCGGATAACAACATCTCCCACTTGGGTTTTGGGCTTCGAAGTTCTCTGTGCCTAATGCAAACCAGATGCTGGCCTCCCTTTCCTGGCAATGAATTTTCCATGGCCTGCTCCCACCCCCTTCCTGTTTCTGCTCCTCTCTGACCCCCCTGCTCAATTCTCCTGTGCCCCCACCTTCCTCTGCTGGGCAACCTCTTGGCCCACCTGGAAACGATTAATGGAAAACAGGATGTGTGAATGGGGGGGTCTCCCCATCACCCCAACATGGCAGGAGGGGAAGGGGCTTGGCCTGGCTGGTGGCAATGTATGCGGGAATTGGTCCCTCCCTGCCAAGACCCCACCAGCCTCCCAGGGGGGAAACTGAGTCAGGGTTGCTAGAGACTGTGTAGAAAAACCTGTTGTTTCTGGACATTCAGACACAGCATGGACTGGATGGGAAGCTGTGAAGATCTTGTCTTTGGCTGTAACTTCTTAGGAAAAAAGTGGAGCCAGAAAAGGCCAACCCTCTCTTCTTGTGGATGAGGAAACTGAGGCTCGGAGACTCATCCGGGGTCAATGGTGAGTCACAGCAAGAGGCAGCCAGGTCTGGGACATCTTGTCAGTAAAAGCTGCTGCCCGAAGTCACCTCCCCTGCTTGCTATCTCAGCGTCATTCCTGCCTGCCCTTCCCTGCCTCTGTGTAGCGCTCAGTCACGAGGGGAGGCTCACAAGGCCACCACCCGCCTGCCTGTGGCGCAGCCACCTCCCCGCTGGCAGGTGCGAGGCAGCCACGCACACCTGGCTGGGCAGACTTTGAGGCAACTGGATTTTCTGCTGCAGGGCTGGGTGCTCAGCAGAGGGGCCCTAGGGAAACTCCAGGAGCATGTGTGCAGATGGGGCTCCCTCAGATCAGCCAGTGCTGCTCCTCTGATTGAGGGCTCCCCCATTTCTATGAAAATAACAGCCCCAGGGCTCCCGAAAGCCTGTTCTGGCTGCCCCTCCCTCCGCCAGCTGTGCGGGGTGTTTGGACAGCGGGATGGAATGTTTTGCAGCCAGAGTCCTCCTGGATCCCTGAGCTCGGATTTCAAGCAGGAGGGAAAGAGGACGCTGGCTCTGGCTCCAGGGAGAGGGAAAGTGAAATAAAAGGTCAAACTTGGGCCTGGAGGCTCCCTGCTCTCCCACCAGGCCTGACCAAGACCAGGTCCAGACCCCTCAGGGAAGGGCAGGACAGAGCGGGTGGAGGTGGCCGAATGGGGTCACAGCTTTGGTCAGGCCAACCTGGTGAAGCAGGCCCCAGGGACGGTCTGGGCTCAGGGAGGGGCTTAGCCCAGAACAGCACTTTGAGAACACTGAGGTTCACAAGAGACCTCTCCTTCCACCATCATCTCCATTTTATAGGGAGGGCAGCTGGGGTCCAGAGGGGGCAGGCATTTGTTCCAGCTAATACAGCATGCTGGGTACACAGCTGGCCTAGCCAGGCCTCCTGAGGCTAAACTTGCTCTTTTCACTGTTCAGGAAATACCCATCCTTGCTCTCAGCCCTAGATGTGCAGCCCCAGCCAGTGAGTCGTCATCCCTGCTCCTTCCCCAAATGACGAGGGCAAAAGAATCTACTCACGGACGTCAGCTCACAAAGCAAACGCAGACACTGAGCTCCAGGCCGGCCTCTGAGAGACTGGCACTAACCTACCTGAGGACAAGGCTGAGGCCCTGAGAGACAGGATTCCTGGCCCATCTCCTGCTCTGAGGCCAGAGCTCCCCCAGTTCCCCACCACAGCTGCCCGGGCCCCTCAGGCCCCCCTGAATGAATCCCGTCTCTGGCTGCAAAGACCAACAAGTTCTAGACACAGATATAGGAAAGCTAGTTTGAACCTCAGTTTACCCACCTTAAACCTGGGAGGCTTATCTTTGTTCCACTTGACTCATCATCATATCGTGGGGTGCTCATGGCAAGGGGTGAGAGGTGCTGGTGAACCCCTTTGGAAACGTCACCGTTTCTCCGTAATTAAACTGACCTCAAATGAAGAAGAAAGGAAGGAGGGGATTCCCTTGGGCCCAGATGGGTGTGGGAGTCCCACCAAGGTGCCTGGGGCCTGAGCTGAATTCCTAGAGGTGAAACCTGTTTGCCCACTCTCGAATCCTCAGAAGAAAAGCTCAGCCACCTCATGGAATTATTAGGGAACAGAGAATCCATCAGAAACCTCTGGGGGAAAACATGACTAGTGGAGGAGGGTATGACCCCCAGAGAGCTGGTGACTCCCTTCCAAGGTGGCAGAATGTGGGGTGAGCTGGGGACTGTGCTAGGAGCTTTACATGCAATCTCACACTCCATTCATCCTCACAGCGGCCCGATGGTCCTTGGTGGTCCTTCCTTGCTTTCTGTTCCTTATTTATTTATTGAGACAGAGTCTTGCTCTCTCGCCCTGGCTGGAGTGCAGTGGCACGATCTCAGCTCACCACAACCTCCACCTCCTGGGTTTAAGAGATTCTCCTGCCTCAGCCTCCTGAGTAGCTGGGATGACAATCGCGTGCCACCATGCCCAGCTTTTTTTTTTTTTTTTTTTTTGGTATTTTTAGTAGAGATAGGGTTTCACCATGTTGGTCAGGTTGGTCTTGAACTCCTGACCTCATGATCCACCCGCCTCGGCCTCCCAAAGTGCTGAGATTACAGGAGTAGCCACCATGCTCAGCCTCTGTTCCCATTTTAAAGACAAGGAAACTGAGATTTGGAAAGGCTAAAGGATTTGGTCAGTGGCTAACAAGTAAAGGAACTTGGATTTTAATCCAGGTTTGTCTGACTCCAAAGCTTATTTTCCTATCTCCCTACCACTCACCCTCTAAGGAGGACGGGTAAGGTTAGGCTTTTAAAATAAAGTAGGGATTGAAGATGATTTAAATATCCGTATAGCGCGGGATGCAGTAGCTCACACCTGTAATCCTCAGCACTTTGGGAGGCCAAGGCGGGAGGATCACGAGGTCAGGAGTTCAAGACCAGCCTGGCCAACATGGTAAAACTCTATTTCTATTAAAAATACAAAAATTAGCCAGGCATAGTGGTGCATGCCTGTAGTCCCAGCTACTCAGGAGGCTGAGGCAGGAGAATCACTTGAACCCAGGAGGTGGAGGCTGCAGTGAGCTGAGATCACGCCACTGCACTCCAACCTGGGCTACAGAGCAAGACTATGTCTCAAAAAAAAAAAAAAAAAAATCCATATAGAAATGAAGGATGGGCATTCCCTGCAGAGGGACCAACAGGTACAAAGGTCTGCAAGTGGGAAGGGCAGAACACAGACAGACAGAGGTGAACCCTTCACTTTGCCAGGAGCTCAGGCTAATTTGAGGGACAGGAAAAAAAGTCTGGGGCCGGGCGCAGTGGCTCATGCCTGTAATCCCAGAACTTTGGGAGGCTGAAGCAGGCGGATCATGAGGTCAAGAGTTTGAGACCAGCCTGGCCAACATGGTGAAACTCCATCTCTACTAAGAATACAAAAATTAGCCAAGCATGGTGGCACGCACCTGTCATCCCAGCTACTGGGGGAAGGGGGACTGAGGCAGGAGAATTGCTTAAATCTAGGAGGCATAGGTTGCAGTGTGCAGAGATCACACCACCACACTCCAGCCTGGGTGACAGAGCAATCCTTCATCTCAGGAAAGAAAAAAAAAAAAATGTCTGGAAAGACAGCCTCAGGTTAAATCCTGAAAAGCCTTGGAGGTGAGTTAAAGAATTTGGACTTTGTTCTAAAGCCTCCAAGGAGATGGTTAAACATTTTTGAGCAGAGGAAAGAAATGATCAGAGCCCTGCTTTGGGAAGATTAAACAGACAGCTGTGTGCATAAAAAATAGAAGTGAACACTTATTACACAAGTAGCCAGGGAAAGACTTTCTAAACTTGGAAATATTTTGAAGAGATCTTAACAGAAAAGGATCAATAGATCTGCTCGCACTCTTTATGCTCCTCCCTGCCAAAAAAGAAAAAAAAAAAAAACAGAAATGAAAAGGCAAATAACTTGGGGAATATATTCCCAGGCAATGGCAATTTGTTAACATCTTTAACATGTAAAGAATTTGCAAAAATCAGTAAGAAAAACACTGAGAGCTCAGTAGAGGTTCATTCATCAGATATTTAAGAACACAAGTGTCAAGGGCTGACGGCATATTAGTGAACCAGACAGACAATGGTTCTACGCTCACGAAGTATACAGTTTAGAGGGGGATTATGTGTAGGGGGAATTCAGACATCCAATTGCAGCATGATATGGTTTGAGTATTTGTACCCCAGGTGGGCCTTGTGGGAGCTGTTTGGGTCATGGGGGCTTGGTTCCCTCATGAATGGTTTGGTCCCCTCCCTGTGGTATAAGTTACTGCAGGATCTGATTCTTTTTTTAAGATGGAGTTTCGACCGGGCGCGGTGGCTCACACCTGTAATCCCAGCACTTTGGGAGGCCGAGGCGGGTGGATCACGAGGTCAAGGGATCGAGACCATCCTGGTCAACATGGTGAAACCCCGTCTCTACTAAAAATACAAAAAATTAGCCGGGCACAGTGGCACGTGCCTGTAATCCCAGCTACTCAGGAGGCTGAGGCAGGAGAATTGCCTGAACCCAGGAGGCGGAGGTTGCGGTGAGCCGAGATCGCGCCATTGCACTCCAGCCTGGGTAACAAGAGCGAAACTCCGTCTCAAAAAAAAAAGAGATGGAGTTTCACTCTGTTGCACAGGCTGGAGTGCAGCGGCATGATCTCCACTCACTGCAACCTCCACTTCCCTGGTTCAAGTGATTCTCCTGCCTCAGCCTCCAGAGTAGCTGGGATTACAGGTGCATGTCATCATGCGTGGCTAATTTTTGCATTTTTAGTAGAGACAGGGTTTTACCATGTTGGCCAGGCCAGTCTTGAACTCCTGACCTCGAGTGATCCGCCCACCTCAGTCTCCCAAAGTGCTGGGATTGTAGACGTGAGTTACACCTGGCTTCGATACAGAAAGCTTTTATTTCATCACTCTTTCCTGCCTGGTGCCAGGCCCATGCAATGGCACAATCTCAGCTCACTGCAACCTCCACCTCCCGGGTCCAAGCAATTCTCCTGCCTCAGGCTCCTGAGTAGCTGGGATGATAGGCACATACTACCATGCCCAGCTAATTTTTGTATTTTTAGTAGAGACAGAGTTTCAGCATGTTGACAAGGCTGCTCTCAAACTCCTGACCTCAGGTGTTCCACCTGCCTCGGCCTCCCAAAGTGCTTGGATTACAGGCATGGGCCACCACACCCGGCCAGATCTGACTCTTAAAAAAAGAGTCTGGGACCTCCCCTCATCTCTCTCTTTTTCTCTCTCACCATGTGCCATATAGGCTCTCCCTTAACCTTCTGCCGTGATTGGAAGTGTCCTGAGGCCCTCACCAGAAGCAGATGCTGGGGCCATGCTTCGTGTACAGTCTGCAGAACTGTGGGCCAAAGAAACCTCTTTTTTATGTAACATAGCCAGTCTCAGGTATTCCTTATAGCAACGCAAAACAGACTAACACACAGGACCACGAGTCAGGTACAAGGATAGGGGAAGTACAAAGTGGTCTGGGAGCACATTCAGGAACTCCTAACCTAGGCAGGGTTAGAAGTCTGGAAACATTTCCTGAGGCAGGAGTTTGGGAGTGGAAAGGGAGGCCACTGAAAGAGCTGGGGCTGGCAAGAGAGTCAGGGGCTGGATCATGTAGGTTTTCTATGTGGCATGGTTCGGCTCTGCGTCTCCACCCAGATCTCATGTCGAATTGTAATTTCCAGCACTGAACCAGAGGCCAGGTGGGAGGTGATTGGATCATGGGGGCAGATTTCCCTCTTGCTGTTCTCGTGACAATGAGTGAGTTCTCACAAGATCTGGTTGTTTAAAAGTATGTAGCACCGGCCGAGCACGGTGGCTCATGCATGTAATCCCAGCACTTTGGGAAGCTGAGGTGGCAGATCATGAGGTCAGGAGTTCGAGACCAGCCTGAGCAACATGGTGAAACCCCATCTCTAGTAAAAATACAAAAATTAGCTGGGCGTGGTGATGTGTGCCTGTAATCCCAGCTACTTGGGAGGCTGAGGCAGGAGACTTGCTTGAACCCAGGAAGCAGAGGTTGCAGTGAGCCGAGATTGTGCCACTGCACTCCAGCCTGGCCGACAGAGCTGAGACTCCATCTCAAAAAAAAAAAAAAGTGTGTAGCACCTCCTGCTTTGCTCTCTTCCTCCTGCTCCAGCCATGCAAGGCGTGCCTGCTTCCCTTTCACCTTCTGCCATGATTGTAAGTTTCCTGAGGCCTCCCCAGCTGTGCTTCCTGTACAGCTGCAGAACTGTGAGCCAATTAAACCTCTTTTCTTTATAAATTACTCAGCCTCGAGTAGTTCTTGCAGCAGTGTGAGAATGGACTAATATAGTATGCTACATAAAGAGTTCAAACTTCATACTTAAAGACAAAGAGGAGTCACTGAAGGATTTATGCAGGAGTGTGATGTGAATGGATTTGTATATCAAAAAGATGGCTTCTATGGATGAGTGTGGAATGGGTTGGAGAATTTCTGCTCCTAGTGATGTGGTGGACTTGGAGCAGAGCGGAAGCTTCCTGCTACGGAAAAAAAAAAATCCTAGAAAAAGAGGCTACAATTATTTGAGGACTTGTTGTCTATCAAGCTCTAGGCCTTGTCTGTCAAAGCCACCTCCTAACCCATAAAGGAAAATGGAGCCAAAGCTGGGAGCTTGGCCAGGAGGGAGGTTGGGCAGCTGAATGCTGGGTATCTACTTGGCACTAGGACCCTCGGAATACATGGAGCTGGGACCCTCAGAATATGTGGAGCTGGGACCCTCAGAATACACGGAGCTGGGACCCTCAGAATACGTGGAGCTGGGACCCTCAGAATACACGGAGCTGGGACCCTCAGAATATGTGGAGCTGGGACCCTCAGAATACATGGAGCTGGGACTCTGAAAGTTCATGGAGCTAGGACCCTCAGAGAGGGCTGAAGTGTTCCATGTTGGTGACACCCCTGGCTCCAGGCAGAAGCAAATTCAAATCCTTGCTGGAGGAATGTATCCAAAGTTAGATATGAAGGATTTCCATTGCTCAATATCAAGCAGTGCACTCACAATCAGAGATCACCAGCACGTAAACGTGCTAGCGACTGTGAGTAAGACTCAATAGAAACAACACACAGGCCGGGCGTGGTGGCTCACGCCTGTAATCCCAGCACTTTGGGAGGCCAAAGTGGGTGGATCACCTGAGGTCAGGAGTTCGAGACTAGCCTGACCAACATGGTGAAACCCCATCTCTAAAAAAGAAAAGAAAAGAAAAGAAACACCACACAACAGATTTAGATGCTATGGGACTCCAGAGAGTGGTATCCTAGATATGATGTTGAAAGGTTAACGTATGAATTTTTAGAATCAATTTTTAAAGAAAAAGGACACAAAAAATTTACAAAACAAAAAACAAAGAACAGAATTTATTTTTAATTTTTTTTTTTTTCAGACGGGCTTTCACTCTTGTTACCCAGGCTGGAGTGCAATGGCGCGATCTCGGCTCACTGCAACCTCCGCCTCCTGGGTTCAGGCAATTCTCCTGCCTCAGCCTCCTGAGTAGCTGGGATTACAGGCACGTACCACTGTGCCCAGCTAATTTTTTGTATTTTTAGTAGAGACGGGGTTTCACCATGTTGGCCAGGCTGGTCTCGAATGCCTGACCTCGCGATCCACCCGCCTCGGCCTCCCAAAGTGCTGGGATTACAGGCGTGAGCCACCGCGCCCAGCCTATTTTTAATTTTTATGGCTATGTTATAGTTGTACTTATTTGTGAGGTACATGTGACCTTTCGAAACAAGCATACAATGTAAAATGATCAAATCTGGGTAACTGGAATATTCATCACCTCAAATAATTATCATTTCTTTGTGTTGGGAACATTGCAAATCATCTCTTTTAGCTATTTTGAAATATATGATAAGTTATTGTTAATATATACATATGCGTGGGCATGGTAGCTCCCAGCACTTTGGGAGGCTGAGGGAGGTGGATCGCCTGAGCCCAAGAGTTTGACACCAGCTTGGGCAAAATGGTGAAACACTGTCTCTCCTAAAACACAAAAATTAGCTGGGCGTGGTGGCACATGCCTGTTGTCCCACCTACTCGGGAAGCTGAGGCACAAGAATCCATTGAGCCCAGGAGGCAGAGGTGCAGTGAGCTGCCAAGATTGCACCACTGCACTCCAGCCTCGGAGACAGAGTGAGACTTGGTCTCAAAAAATTTAAAGACAATTTAAAAAAAAATGTATGAATTCAAGACGAATAAACAATAAGAGATTATCAAGGAGAACCAAGCAGTTTTTTGTTTGTTTGTTTGTTTGTTTTTTTAAGACAAGGTCTCGCTCTGCCCTCGCCGAGGCTGGAGTGCAGTGGTGCAATCTGGGCTCACTGCAACTTCCACCTCCCGGGTTCAAGAGATTCTCATGCCTCAGCCTCCTGAGTAGCTGGGATTACAGGCACACACCACCATGCCCAGCTAATCTTTGTGTTTTTAGTAGAGACAGGGTTTCGTCATGTTGGCCAGGCTGGTCTCGAACTCCTAGAATAAAGCTATTCACTCGCCTCGGCCTCCCAAAATGCTGGGATTACAGGCATGAGCCACTGCACCCAGCCCTAAGCAGATTTTTTTAAATGATTAAATAAGTAAATAAATATCTAAAAGAACAAGTTGAACAGCAGCTAGAGAGAGAATTAGAGCTATGTAAGATATATCTAAAGAATTAGGTGACTCGCTCTCTTGAGTATGCCACGTTCCCCTTTCTAGACTGTGTACTTTTTGCTTAGCAATACATCTCCATACTTTCACTAGGTTCTGACTCATCCTTGAATTCCCTCTCGTGATAGTGTCAAGAGCCTGGACACCGACTGGGTTTGAGGTCCCATGGGCATTTGGGGACCTCCCCTAGTGCACCAGTATCTTCAAACCTAAAGAATAATAACAACCCATATATATATATTTTTTTTTAAAGATGGGGTTTCACCATGATGGCCAGGCTGGTCTTGAACTCCTGACCTCAGGTGATCCACCCACCTCAGCCTCCCAAAGTGCTAGGATTACAGGTGTGAGCCACCGCGCCCGGCTCAACAACCCATATTTTAAAACAAACAAAAAAGAATCAAAAGGCAGCACAGAAACACACATACAAAGATGGAAGATATGAAAAAGAAGTTAAAAACAGATGTAAAGCATAGACTTATTTATTTATTTATTTGAGATGGAATCTCTCTCTTATTGCCCAAGCTGGAGTGCAGTGGCATGATCTCGGCTCACTGCAATCCTAGAAAAAGTGGCTACAATATTTCAGGTTCAAGCAATTCTCCCAAGTTCAAGTGATTCTCCTGCCTCAGCCTCCCAAGTAGCTGGTATTACCCACGCCCAGCTACTTTTTTTGTACTTTTAGTAGAGACGGGTTTCGCCACGTTGGCCAGGCTGGTCTCGAACCCCTGACCTCAGGTGATCCGCCCACCTTGGCCTTCCGAAGTGCTGGGATTACATTCGTGAGCCACCACTCCAAGCCAAGCATAGACTCATAAGGTCTATGAAATCAAGAACAGAAAACAGAGAATGGAGGGGAGATGATATTTGTTTAATAGGCATGGAGTTTCATTTGGGAAGACAAAAACGGTTCTAGATATGGATGACGGTTGCACAACAATGGGAATGTAATTAATGCCACTGAACTGTACACTTAAAAATGTTCAAAATGTTATCTGACACACCTAAGCAGAAGGATATGGAAAGGATGAGCTTGAAAAAGTTACACCAAAAGCAAGGTGGTATTTCTGCATTGATAACCAAACTTTAAGATGAATCATGCGCTGGGTGCGGTGGCTCCTGCCTGTAATCCCAGCACTTTAGGAGGCCGAGGTGGTGGATCATGAGGTCAGGAGTTCGAGACCAGCCTGGCTAAGACAGTGAAACCCCGTCTCTACTAAAAATGCAAAAATTAGTCAGGTGTGGTGCAGGCGCCTATAATCCCAGCTACTCGGGAGTCTGAGGCAGGAGAATCTCTTGAACCTGGGAGACAGAGGTTGTAATGAGCCAAGATTGACCCACTTCACACCAGCCTGGGCAACAGAGCAAGACTCCATCTCAAAAAACAAAAAAAATACGAATCATGGTGAATCACGTGTGTAATCCCAACACTTTGGGAGTCTGAGGAGGGAGGATCACTTGAGCTCAGGAGTTTGAGACCAGCCTGGGCAACATGGGGAGAACCCATCTCTACAAAATATCAAAAATTAGCCAGGTGTGGTGGTGCAAGCCTGTAGTTCCAGCTCTTGGGAGGCTGAGGCAGGAGGAACACTGTAGCCTGAGAGGTCGAGGCTGCAGTGAGCTGTGATCATGCCACTGCATTCAGTCTGGGCAACACAGCAAGACCTTGTTTCAAAAAAATCAAATTAATAGAAAACTTTAAGATGAAAAACATTAGGGTAGAGGTGGTCACTATGCAGTAATAATAAAATGATGACACTGTTTTTTTTTAAATTCAGCAGATAGATATAACCATCTAAATTAATATGTGCCTAATAAAATAGCCTAAAATATTTAAAGCAAAAATAAGTAAAGCTACAGGGGAAAAGAGACACATCATTACGGTGTGAGATATCAACAAGTCTCTCCGAATTATGGCTACATCAAGGCAACGGAACCTCAGGAACTGGCGGCAGCAGAGACCACTGGCATTGGTAGCAGAAGCTGAAGTATAGAGCACTAGATCAAAGCAAACTGAGAGCAATTCAATCCCCAGATCCCCGCCTCTACTCCATGCCACTGGCCAACTGCCCCTTTCTGAGTCTATCATAACCCTGAAGATTTATTCTCTGGAAATGGTAAAACAGAGGGTCTTTGGGCCACTAGCAGATTAAGGGGGTTAAGTAATTGTACACACACTGAGATCTGAGACCTCCAACCCTCTTCTCTCACTTGTCAGCCAAAATGGCAACTCAGTCACCAGGAGGGTAATGCCAGACCTTTACCCTCCAGACAGCCCCTCTGTGGGACTCTGACCAACCCAGGAAGAGAGATCTAAGATGAATGTTACCCAATTAAATATCCAGCCAGCTCAAAGTCAACATGCTTGCCATCAGTTTTTAAGATCTCGTTCTTAATAATGAGCAATCAAGGATTATTAAACAACTGAGGGGAAATCTCTCTACCTTAAGAGAGACCAAACCCAGTAAGCAGAAAAAACCCAACTTGCAGGAAATAGACGCTGTAGAAAAACGGAGAAGAGGTGAAGAGGAGGAGGAGAAGGAGGGCGAGGAGAAGGAGGGCGAGGAGGAGGAGGAAGAAGAGGTATTAATAACCTCAGAGTAAGAAAAGAAAGTATTGCGTTCGTGAAATAAGTACCTGATTCTATGAAAGTAAACATTCAGAGAACAGCAAAAACTATTGGAAAATAATATATTTTTTAAAAGCATGATGGCAGAAATGAAAACAATGAGTAAAGTTGGAAGACACAGTTGAGGGAGTGTCCCCAAAAAGAAAGAAATGGAAAATAGAGAAAAGATTAGAAAAGTAGAAAATCCGGCCGGACGCGGTGGCTCACGCCTGTAATCCCAGCACTTTGGGAGGCCGAGGCGGGTGGATCACAAGGTCAAGAGATCAAGACCATCCTGGTCAACATGCTGAAACCCCGTCTCTACTAAAAATACAAAAAATTAGCTGGGCATGGTGGCGCGTGCCTGTAATCTCAGCTACTCAGGAGGCTGAGGCAGGAGAATTGCCTGAACCCAGGTGGCAGAGGTTGCGGTGAGCCGAGATCGTGCCATTGCACTCCAGCCTGGGTAACAAGAGCGAAACTCCGTCTCAAAAAAAAAAAAAAAAAAAGAAAAGTAGAAAATCCATTTAGGAGGTTCCATGTCTGAATAAAGAAGGAACAGAAGAAAATGAAGGTGGTAAAGCATCAGATAAATAACTCGAGATGTCTGGGCGCAGTGGCTCATGCCTGTAATCGCAGCACTTTGGGAGGCTGAGGAAGGAGGATCACTTGAGCTCAGGAGTTTGAGACCAGCCTGAGCTACATAGTGAGACCCCATCTCAACAAAACCTAAAAAAAATTAGCTGGGTGTGATGGTGCCTGCCCTGAAGTCCCAGATGAAGTGGGAGGATCACTTAAGCCCAGGAGGCTAGGGCTGCAGTGAACAGTGATCATACTACTGCACTCCTGCCTGGGTGACAGGGTGAGATCCTGTGTCATAAAAAAAAAAAAAGAAAAAGTTCACCTCGTGCCTAGCAGAGGCAATGAAAACACTGAGACTCATCAGGGTACAATTTCAGAAAACTGAGACAAAGCAATCTTATAAGCTTCCCCAGGAACAGTCACAACAAAGGGTCTGGAATCAGAATGATTTGGACTTCTCAACAGCGACACATAAGCAGGAAGAAAATGGAAGAATGCCTTCAAAAATCTGGAAGAAAATTATTTCCAACCTAGAATTCTTTGCTAGCCAAACTATCACTCAAGTATGAGGGTAGATAAAATAAAAACTTTTGTTTTTTACATATTTATGGTCTCGAAAAACTTAACTATCTCATGATCCTTTCTCAGAAGCTGCTAAAAGATGCTGCTAGGTCTGAATGTGTCCTCTAAAATTCATATGTTGAAACTTCATTGCTAATGTGATGGTATTAAAAGGCGGGGCCCTTTAGAAGGTGATTAAGTCATGAGGGCAGAGCCCTTATGAATGGGATTAGTTACCTTACAAAAAGAGGTTGAAGGGAGCACCTAGTCCCTTTTCACCCATCTGCCATGTGAGGATACAGCATTTGTTACTTCCTCCATGTGAAGATGCAGCAAGACAGTGCCATCTTGGAAGCAGAGAGGAAGCGCCTACCAGATAGTAAATCTGCTGGCGCCTTCATCTTGGACTTTCCAGCAGCCAGAACTGTAAGAAATATATTTCTATTATTTATGAATTACCCAGTCTAAGGTATTTTGCTATAGCTGCAGGAGTGAACTAAGACAGATGGACTCCAGCACAATGAAGGGGTAGCCAAGAAAGAAGAACGAATAGGCAGAAGACAGGAGAGTCAACCCAGGATCAAAGGGAAGAGAATCTTCAGGATGGTAGTGATGGCATATCCTGGGATCCCACGTAGGCAAAGAGGGCAATCAGTCTAAATTAGAAAGCAGAAGATCAAGAGGCTGGGATGCTGAGTGCAGTCATCACCCTACATCACTCTACCACTCATGAACGATTACAGGATGTGTTCCAACAAAACAGAGGAGTAAATCATAAGAAAGAAAGACATACAGGAGATCTAGCAAAGCAGGGAACTCAGGAGAATGAGAAAGGTTATCACAAGGATGACAGCGAAGTCCCAGGACAATGACTGTGTAGCAGCGTGAAAAGCAGCCAGCCCAGATAGAGGAGAAAAGTGGTTACTTGGAATGATGGTGCCACAGAAACTCACTGAGACTGATAGGTCAACTAATGTGACTGAAGACATTGGAAGGCATGAGAGAAATTAGCAAAAGGTACAAAGAAAGCTGAGCAATTTTTAAACGATAATTACTAACTTTAGGGAAAATCAAAAGTAAAAAATATAATCATAGTCCCCAAAGTGCTCAGCTATGAATAATATTGAGTAAGCATAAAAATGTAAATGTCAAATATTCGCATAACCACTATTATTTTAATTCATAGTGACATAAGAAAATTAAATTCTCATCTGCCAAATAAGAATTCAATAGATAATTTCTGAAATTGATTAATAAAAAAGTGTAAGTAGACACATTATTTGGAAATATGAAGATGTATAAATCCCAGAAGAAACAGCTAGAGGGGGATGGAGGAGTGAAGTGGAAAATTGCTGTATTTTATCATAAGCCTTTTTGACTGATTTTTTAAATTATATCCACATATGACTGATAAAAATCAAAATTTTAAAAAGAAATAGAGCCACTGCTGGGCACAGTGGCTCATGTCTATAATGCCAACGCTTTGGGAGGTCAAGGCAAGCAGATCACTTGCAGTCAGTAGTTCAAGACCAGCATGGCCAAGGTGGTGAAACCCTCTCTCTACTAAAAATAAAAAAATTAGCCAGGCGTGGCGGCCTTCACCCGTAATTCAAGCTACTCAGGTGGCTGTGGCAGGAGAATTGTTTGAACTTCGGAGGCAGAGGTTGCAGTGAGCTGAGATTGTGCCACCATACTCCAGCCTGGGTGACAGAGCAAGATTCCAGTGTGGGCAACAGAGCGAGACTCTGTCTCAAAAAGAAAAAAAGAGAGAACTTCATTAACCTGGCAGAGTATCCACCAAAACCCCACTGAAAACATTCTTACTGGTGAAATGCTACAAACATTCTTTTAAAATCAGAAATGAGACAAGCATGGCTGCTTTCTCATTGCTTCTATTTAACATTGTACTGATTGCAGCCAGTGCAATAAGACAAGAAAAAGAAATTTAAGACATAAATATTGGAGAATCAAAACTAGAACTGTCATTATTCATAGATGATATCATTGTATACATATCAAATCCAAAATACTCCATAGGCAAATCATTATCATAAGAGAATTTGGCCAAAAGTTTGACTTATATTAATATAAAAATTATTTGCAGCTCTATACCAGCAACAGTTGGAAAACAGAAACATTTTTTGAGACAGGGTTTGACACTCTTTTGCCTAAGCTGGAGTGCAGTGGCATGATCATGGCTCAATGCAGCCTCAACCTGTTGGGCTCAAGCAATCCTCCTGCTTCAGCCTCCTGAGTAGCTGAGACTACAGGTATGCCCCACCACTCCCCACTAATTAAAAAAATTTTTTTGTAGAGACAGGGATCTCACTATGTTCCCCAGGCTGTTGTCAAACTCCTGGGCTCAGCCATCATCCCACCTTGGCCTCCCAAAGTGCTGGGATTACATGCATGAGCACCGTGCTCAGCCAGACAATAGAATTTTAAAAATATATTATTACTATAGCAATACAGGATAAGCATCTACAATAAATCTGACAAAAGATGTGCAAGACTTATTATGAAGAATATTTTAAGTCTGAATGCTAATTATAAAATTATAGTCATTCTAATATAAATTATTATATAATCTAAATTATAATTATAAATACTGAATGCAAACTGGATACAAACTATAAAACTGAGTATTTCACAAAGATGCTGATTTTCTCCAATTTGATCTATAGATTTAATGCAGTCACAATAAAAATTCCAACAGAGATTTTCTTGAAATCTGATATGCTAAATTTAAAATTTAGAAGAGTAAGAGTCAAGAATATCTAAGATACCTTTGAAGGAGAAGAAAGAAGTGAGGTGCTTTCCCTCCAGCTATCAGAATGAATTATAAAACTCTAGCGATAAAAATAGTTGGGCTAGAATGGACAAAATGGACTAATGAAATCAAATGAGAAACACAAACAGACGTATATATTTGGAGCTTTGGGATGGCCTTGCTGATAGGTGGAGACATGAGGGACAATAACATACAATCGGTATAGGAACAATTGGTCACTTCTGTGTGAATAAAAAAATTGGAACTACCTCACACTATGCAGAAAAAAAATCCAGACAGATTAACAATTTAAATGTGGGAAGCGAAACTCCTTTATTTATTTATTTATTTTGAGACAGGGTCTCACTCTGTCATCCAGGCTGGAGTGCAGTGGTGCAATCATGGCTCCCTGCAGCCTCAACCTTCAGGCAATCCTCCTGCCTCAGCCTCCTGAGTAGCTGGAACCACAGGCACCCACCACCACACCAGGCTTTTTTATTAGTTCAGAGACAGAGTCTCACTATATTGCCCAGGCTGGTCTTGAACTCCTGGCCTCAAGCAATCCTCCTGCCTTGGCCTTCCAAATTGCTAGGATTACAGGCATGAGCCATTGTGCTTGGCCCAAAACTCTTAAAAGACATTATAGGAGAGTATCGTTTTTACTTCAGGGAAGGGGTAAAAGGCATAAAAAATGGTAACCATGAAAGAAAAGATTCATAAATTCAACAACATTAATAAGATCAAGAACTTTTTATCAACCGATACCATAATGTAAGTAAAAAGATAATCCATAAAAAATAAAGTTTTAGTACATATAAGAAGAACTCCTAGAAGTCAATAAAAGTCAATAGAAAATGATTTATTAGAAAAATAGGCAAAAGACTTGAACACGCATTTCACAGAAGAGGAATTACAAATAGCCAATGTGAGTTTAAAAGTATGCTCAAGCTTAACCACAATGGCAATGAGGGAAACGTATATACAGTTACAATAAGACACCATTTTACACTCACTAATATTGGCAAAATCAAGGAATCTGACAATACCAAGTGATGACAAGATGTGGATCAGCAGAAGCCACAGAGCTGGTAGGAGTATAAATTGGTGCAACCACTGTGGTAAACAATCTGGTATTACGCTGTAGAATTGAACATCTGCATATGCTATCACCAAGCAATTCCACTCCCATGTATAGAAACTCGTGCATTTGCACTGGGCGACATGTACAATACTTTTCATAACAGCAATCTCTGTGTCCAACAAGCAAAGAATGGATAAATGCATTGTGTTATTGCATTCATTTCCTATGACAATTGTAGCAAATTACCGCAAACTGGGTGGGCTAAAGCAATGAAATGTATTCTCTCACCATTCTGGAGGCCAGAAGTTCAAAATCAGAATTTTGGTAGCTTCATGCTTCCTCTGGAGGCTCCAGGTGAGGATCCATTCCTTGTCTCTTCCAACCCCTGGTGGCTGCCGGCATTTCTTGGCTTTTGGCCACATCACTCCTCCATCTTCACAGCGCCTTTTCCTCTTTTGTGTGTGTCAGATCTCTTTTGCCTCCCCCTTATAAGGATACATGTGGTTGCATTTAGGATCTGCCGCAATAATTCAGGATAATATCCCAATTTCAAGATCCTTAATTATATCTACCAAAGACCATTTCCATATAATGTAGCACTTCCAGGTTCCAGGAATTAGGATCTGACGCGTTGGGGTAGGGGCATTTTGTGGCCTTCCAGAACCTTCCCTCTGGCCCCAAAAGATTCTCCTCCATTCCACACACAATATATACTTTCTCATCCCAACATCTTCAAAAGTCTCAAAATCATTACAAAATCAACTCAAGTCCAAAATCTCATCAAAATATAATCAGCTCAAAACCCCAAATCTCATTTTCTAAATCATGCGTGAGTGAGACCCTGGGTGTGATCCATTCTGGGGACAAATTCTTCTGTATCTCTGAAATTGCGAAACTAGAAAACAAGTTCTCTGTTCCCAAAATACAACAGTGGGATAGGCATAGCATAATAGTTATACACATTTCCATTCCAAAAGGGAGACAACGGAAGGAAGAAAGGGTCACTGGTCCCGAGCAATTTCATAATCTATTATAATAGTGCAGATTTCATTACATTTCAAGGCCTGAGGTCAGTCCTCTGTCATCCACAATTCCAGCCTCTGCACCTACTGCTGTGGCCTCTGGGCCTGAGTTTCTGTCCTGTGAGCCCGAGGCTCTTCCCTTTGAGTCATTCTTCCTTTTTCTTTTCTTTTTCTTTTTTTCGAGACGGAGTTTCACTCTTGTTGCCCAGGCTGGAGTGCAATGGCACGATCTTGGCTCACTGCAACATCCGCCTCCCAGGTTCAAGCAATTCTCCTGCCTCAGCCTCCCAAGTAGCTGGGATTACAAGTGCACATCACCATGCCCAGCTAATTTTTGTATTTTTAGTAGAGACGGAGTTTCACTATGTTGGCCAGTTCGGTCTCGAGCTCCTGACTTCAGGTGATCTGCCTTGCCTTGGCCTCCCAAAGTGCTAGGATTATAGGTGTGAGCCACTATACCAGGCCCCATTCTTCCTTTTCCTTCAAGGGTAATACATGCTTGAAGCCAAGCAGTTTTATAAGCTTGTTTTCTTCCTGTAGAATTTTGAGACTCCAACAACCTTCCTTCATGTCATTCTGTCTCTGTCCCCTGCTTTCAGTCTGAGCTGGCCGTGTTTCTGCTGACATAACATTCTTGAAAACTGTGGTTCTCCTGTGTATCATGGGAACCCACATCTTAAAAAAGAGGGTCCTCCACAGATCTTTCCTGGGTAATCCCATTTCTATTCCTGGCTTCTGCTGAGATGGTTGAGTCACACACCTAATGTTCTCAACACTAGCAAAAGCTTTCCAGCCATATTCACGGCTTCTCTTCAGAGCACACTTTCCTAGTACTGAGTTGCCTAATTTTAGCTTTGTGTGTGTGTGTGTGTGTGTGTGTGTGTGTGTGTGTGTGTGTGAAATCTGGATAAGCTGAGAATTTCCAAAGTCATCAAGTGCTGGTCTCTTTTTGCTTAGCAGCTCTTTCCTGAATACATGTTTTACCTCTCACGTTTTGCTACCATCAACAAGAAGAAAAACGGGAACTTCCCCTTTTGCTTGGAAATCATCTCAGCTAAATTTTCAAGTGCATCACTCACAAATTCTGCTTTCCATGCAACTGTAGGACAAAGTATAGTACCTCTGTATAACAGGAATCTCTTCCCCTTCAGTTTCTAGTAACATTTCCTTCATTTTGTTCTGAGTCCTCACTGGGACAGCTTTAATATCTATCTATCTTTCTTTTTCTTTCTTTTCCTTTCTTTCTTTCTTTCTTTTTCTTTTTCTTTCTTCTTTCTCTTTCTTTCTTTTTCTCTTTTTTCTTTTCTTTTTTTCACAGAGTTTTGCTCTGTCGCCCAGGGTAGAATGCAGTGGTGCAATCTCAGCTCACTGCTGCCTCCACCTCCTGGATTCAAGTAATTCTCCTGCCTCAGCCTCCTGAGTAGCTGGGAGGTGTGCACCACTGTGCTCAGCTAATTTTTGTATTTTTTGTAGGTTTCTCCGTGTCGGCCAGGCTGGTGTTAAACTCCTGCCTTCAGGTGATCCACCCGCCTAGGCCTCCCAAAATGCTGGAATTACAGGTGTGAGCCACTGTGTATATATATAAATTCTATGACTGAAGAAAAGGATCAGATGTCAGTGCAAATGGTACAGTAGAAAATTTCAAAAGTCCCTAAGGGCTTTGAAAAGCTCCTAGATAGTCTGGGGAATAGAGGTGCACATGCATACCTAGGGCTCGACGCATGCTCAGAAAATACCTGAAAAGGTCCTAAACTCCCACCTCTGCCTGCTCTTCAGGCTCTCTGTAAGCAGAAGACAAAGGCTAAGACACAGTTGTAAATTGCTTGGCTTAGAGTTGAACGTTTGTGCCCACACACATACAGAGCCTTTTGCAAAGACTGGAAGGTTTTTGTTATCGTTGTTGTAGGTATTTAAGAAAATCTCTGTCAAGCCACTAGCTGCTGATCACTAAGCTAATGAAACAAAGACTTTAGTGGATACACACAAGAAAAAATACAGACTTTACAAAATTAGTTCAGAAAAGTCACCAAAAAAAACAAAAAACAAAAATCCCAACAACCCAACAAATGACTATAAGCCTCAATAACAAACTCTGGGGTGCTGGGAAATCTGATTTCCAGAGTTGCTACCTTTAAATATTAAAAATGTCCTGTTCCAAACAAAAATAATGAGACATTCAAAGAAACGAGAGCATAGTTTGTGTGTGGGGGGAAAAATTTAATAGAAACTGTTTCTGAGGAAGCACAAACATTAGACTTTATAGACTTTAAATCAACTATTCTAATTAATTAATTTTCTTTTGAGATGGAGTCTCATTTTGTCACCCAGGTTGCAGTGCAGAGGCACTATCTCAGCTCACTGCAACCCCACCTCCCAGGTTCAAGTGATTCTACTGCCTCAGTCTCCTGAGTAGCTGGGATTACAGGCACCTATCACCACACCCAGCTAATTTTTGTATTTTTAGTAGAAATGGAGTTTCACTATGTTGGCCAGGCTGGTCTCAAACTCCTGGCCTCAAGTAATCCACCTATCTCAGCCTCCCAAAGTGCTGGGATTACAGGCGTGAGCCACCACACCTGGCCTAAATCAACTATTTTAAATATATTAAAAGACCTAAAGGAAACCATGAGAACTATGTTTCACTAAATATAGAATATCAATAAAGATAAATATTTTTTTTTAAATTGAAACCCTGGAGTTTTAGGTATGATCTGAGAAGAATATTAAAAGAAAAGAAAAAGAAAAAGGAAATAAATTCTGGAGTTGAAGAGTATAATAACTGAAATAAAAATTCACTACAGGAGCTCAGTAGTAGATTAGAGCAGGCACAAGAAAGAATCAGCACACTTGAAGATAAATCGATTGAGATTAACAATCTGAGGAGCAAGGATGGAGAAAAACAAACGAAGTTTAAGAGACCCATGGAACACCATCAAGCATAACAACATATGCATGATGAAAGTCCCAGATGGAGAGAAGGCAGAGAAAGAAGACAGAATATTTGGAGAAGTAATGTCCCACAACTTCCAAAATCTAATGGGAGATTCAGTCTTCACATTCAATAAGCCTAATGAATCCCAACTAGGATAAACACAAAGAGTCAAAACCCAAACACATTATAATCAAATTATTGAAAGACAAACACAAAATGATAACCTTGATTTTTTGTTGTTGTTGTTTTGAGACAGAGTTTCAACTCTGTTGCTTAGGCTGGAGTGCAGTGGCACAATCTCTGCTCACTGTAACCTCTGCCTCCTCCATGCCTGGCTAATTTTGTATTTTTAGTGGAGACGGGGTTTCACCATGTTGGCCAAGCTGGTCTTAAACTCCTGACCTTAAGTGATCCAACTTAAGACTAACTTAGTTTCAAAAGCATACAAAAACTTTGCACCTCTACAGCTTCATCCCCTACCTTTCATGTTTTTATTGCCAGAAATTACATTTTTATACCTTGTATGCCTATTGACATAGATTTATGGTTATTGTAGATATATTTTAAATTATATAAGGGAAAAAGGAATTTAAACTAAAAATACATTAATACTAACTTTTATATTTATCTATGTATTTTATCTATGTTTTTACTTTTACTGGTATTCTTTTTTTTTTTTTTTTGGCCAGCAGCCTATTGAGCTGAGAGCCTCAGGGGCTGACAGCTTTCCAGGCTGAAGGCTACTGGTGTACTTTATTGGCCTCCCAAGTGCAGGAATCACAGGCATGAGCCACTGCTCCCAGCTGGAAAAGACTGGGAGGCATATAAACTAATCTCAATAAGATTTACAGTTTATTTCTCATCAGAAACCATGAGGGCCAGATAGAGGGATGATATATTAAGAAAATGCTAAAATAAACAAACAAAAGAGGTCAACTAAGATTTCTATACCTGGCAAAACTATCCTTCAGGAAAAAAAGAAGAAATCAAGATACCCCTAGATAACAAAAATTGAGAGGCTTTGTCACTAGTAGACCTGCCCTATAAGAAATGCTAAGCTGGGCATGGTGGCTCATGCCTGTAATCCCAGCACTTTGGGAGGCTGAGGCAGGTGGATCGCCTGAGGTCAGGAGTTAGAGACCAGCCTGGCCAACATAGTGAAACCCTGCATCTACTGAAAATACAAAAAATTAGCTGGGTGTGGTGGCAGGAGCCTATAATCCCAGCTACTAGGGTGGTTGAGGCAGTAGAATCGCTTGAATCCAGGGAGCGGAGGTTGCAGTGAGCTGAGATCATGCCATTGCACTCCAGCCTGGGC
Organism: Aotus nancymaae; assembly: GCF_030222135.1. Taxonomy (NCBI): domain Eukaryota; kingdom Metazoa; phylum Chordata; class Mammalia; order Primates; family Aotidae; genus Aotus; species Aotus nancymaae. Next base: position 8,685,140 of record NW_026988473.1, on the reverse strand, counting down.
AATGAGAGCGAAACTCCATCTCAAAAAAAAAAAGCTAAAGGGAGCCGTTCAGGTTCCTATTAAAGGACACTAGATAGTAACTCAAAACCACATGAAGAAATAAAGAACACCTACAAGCTCTGAAATGAAAAATTAAAAAAAAAAAGAACACCAGTAAAAATAAATACATAGAAAAAGTAGAATAAACTAAAGCCAAAGCAAGCAAAAGGAAGGAAAGAGTAAAAATTAGAGTGGAGATGAATGAAACAGAAAAGAGAAAAACAGAAAGAATCAATGAAAACAGAATTTGATTCTCCAAAAAGATCAAGAAAATTGATGAAACTTCAGACTGACCAAGAAAAAGAAAAGAAGACTCAAGTGACTAAAGTTAGGAATAAGGCTAGGTATGGTGGCGCACACCTGTAATCTGAGCACTTGTGGAGGCCAAGGCGAGAGAGTTGCTTGAGCTCAGGAGTTCAGGACTAGCTTGGGAAACACAGGGAAACCTTGTCTCTACTAAAAATATTTTAACAATTAGCCAGGTGTGGTGGCACATATATGTAGTCCCAGTTGTTTGAGAGGTGAGGCAGGAGGACTACTTGAGCCCAGGAGATGAGGCTGCAGTGAACTATGATCTTGCCACTGCACTCCAGCCGGGGCAACAGAGTGAGACCCTGTCTCAAAAAAAAAAAAAAAGGAACGAAAGTAGAAAAATTACTACTGGCTGGACATGGTGTCTCGTGCTTCTATAGTCCTCACTATTGGGGAGGCTGAGGCAGGAGGATTGCCTTGAACCTGGAGTTCAGGGCTGCAGTGAGCTATGATCGCACCAGTTCACTCCATCCTGGATGATAGGGCAAGATGCTGTCTCTAAAGTAAATATATAAGTGAATGAATAAAAATTAAAAATAAAAATGTGGCCAGGCATAGTGGTTATGCCTGTAATTCTGGCACTTTGGGAAGCCGAGGTGGGAGGATTGCTTGAGCCCAAGAGTTCAAGACCAGCCTGGGCAGGATGGTGAGAGTGTATCTCTACAAAAACTTTAAAAATTAGGCTGGGCACAGTGGCTCATGCCTGTAATCCCAGCACTTTGCAAGAGCAAGGCAGGGGGACCACCTGCGGTCAGGGGTTTAAGACCAGCCTGGGCAACAAGGTGAAACTTTTGTCTGTACTGAAAATACAAAAATTAGCTGGGTGTGGTGGCATGCGCCTGTAGTCCCAGCTACTCAGGAGGCTAAGGCAGGGAATGGCTTGAACCTGGGAGGCAGAGGTTGCAGTGAACCGAGATGGTGCCACTGCACTCTAGCCTGGGCAACAGAGCAAGACTCCATCTCAAAAAATAAAAAATTAAAAAATTAGCTGGGCACAGTGGCATATGCCTGTAATCCCAACTACTTGGGAGGCTAAGAGGGGAAGATCCCTTGAGCCTAGGAATTCAAGGTGGCAGTGAGCTATGATCACATAGCTGCACTCCAGCCTGGGTGATAAAGTGAGATTCTGTTTCTAAAAAATAAATAAATAATACAATAAATAAAACATTTTAAAAAGAAAAATTACTACCAATCTTACAGATACAAAAAGGATCATAAAAGAACACTCTGAAAAATTGTATAACAACAAATTAGATAACCTAGACTAAATGAACAAATGCCTAGAAACCAAAACTTACTCAAGAAGAAACAGAAAACCTAAATAGACCTCAAACACGATTGAATCAGTAATCAAAAAACTTCCAATAAAGAAATGATTAGGAGCAAATAAAGAATAAACACCAATCCTCAAGCTCTTCCAAAAAGTAGAGAAGAATATACATCATAACCCGTTCTCTCATGGGAGTATTACCCTAAAACTAAAGCCAGACAATATCTCACAAGAAAAGAGATTTACAAACCAATATCCCTTATGAATATTGATGCAAATATCCTCAGCAAAGTACTAGCAAATCAAATACAGCAGCATATTAAAAGATTATATGGGGCGTGGTGGCTCACACCTGTAATCCCAGCACTTTGGAAGGCCAATGCAGGCAGATCCCTTGAGGTCAGAAGTTTGAGATCAGCCTGTCCAACATGGTGAAACCCCATCTCTACTAAAAATACAAAAATTAGATGGGCATGGTGGTGTGCGCCTGTAACCCAAGTTACTTGGGAGGTTGAGGCAAGAGAATCACTTGAACCCAGGAGGCGGAGGTTGCAATGAGCTGAGATGACGCCACTGCACTCCAGCCTGGGCAACACAATGAGACTGTCTCAAAAAAAAAAGGAAAAAAGAAAATCAATGTACAGTTGTCCCTTAATGTTCATGGGGCCTGGTTCCAGGACCCCTCTTGGATACCAAAATGTAAGGATGCCCAAGTCTCTCATATAAAATGGTGTAGTAGGGCAGGTGCAGTGGCTCATGCCTATAATCCCAGCACTTTGGGAGGCTGAGGTGAGAGGATCACTAGGGCCAGGGGTTTGAGACTAGCCTGAGCAACATGGTGAGACCTTGTCTCTGCAAATAAAATAAAATGGTATAGTATTTGCATATAACATATGCACATTCTCCAGTGTACTTTAAATAGTCTCTAGATTACTTATAATACCCAATACAATGTAAATGCTATGTAAATAAGTGTTTTATATATATAGATATATATATATTTTTTTGAGATGGAGTGTCACCCGCTGCCCAGGCTGAAGTGCAAGGGTGTGATCTTGGCTCTCTGTAACCTCTGCCTCCTGGGTTCAAGCAATTCTCCTGCCTCAGCCTCCCAAGTAGCTATAATTACAGGTGTGTGCCACCATACCCAGCTACGTTTTTGTATCTTTAGTAGAGAAGGGGTTTCACCATTTTGGCCAGGCTGGTCTTGAACTCCTGACCTCAGGTGATCCACCTGCCTTGGCCTCCCAAAGTGCTAGGATTACAGGGTGTGAGCCACTGCCCCTGGCCTATAGTGTATTATTTATGGAATAATTATAAAGAAAAAAACTGTACTTGTTTAATACAGACATAACCACCCATTTTTTCCAAATACTTTTTAAACTTTATTATTTTTTTAGATGGAGTCTCATTCTGTCACCGAGGCTGGAGTGCAGTGGTGCGAGCACAGCTCACTGCAGCCTCAAACTCCTGGGCTCAAGTGATCTTCCCACCTCAGCCTCCCCAGTAGCTGGAACTACAGGTGTGCACCACTATGCTGGGATAATTTTTTTATTTTTAGTAGAGACAAAGTATCTCTATGTTGCCCAAGCTGGTCTTAAACACCTGAGCTCAAACAATCCTCCCACCTCAGCCTCCCCAAATGCTGGGATGACACGTACGAACCACTGCACCTGGCAAATGACGGCGTGATCTTATACATAGTAAACCCTAAAGAATCCATACAAAAACTATTACAGCTAGTAAATAAATTCAGCAAAGTTGCAGGACACAAGATTAATATACAAAAATCAGCTGTATTTCTATACACTAGAAATAAACAATCTGAAAATAGAATTAAGAAAATAATTCCATTTATAAAATGGAACTTTAGTCTTAGCAAAAATAATAAAAGACTTCAAAATATTTTTAACCAAGGAGATGGAAGATTTGTACACTGAAGACCCTACAACAGTGGTGAATGAAGCTAGAGAAGACATAAATAAATGAAAAAACATCCTATGTTCATGGATTGGAAGACATGATATTGTAAAGATGACTAAGTGATCTGCAGATTCAATGTAATCTCCATCAAAATTCTAACTGTGTTTTTTGCAGAAATGAGCAAAGTGATCCTAAAATTCATATGGAGTTACAAGGGACCCCAAATAGCTAAAACTATCTTGAAAAAGAACGAAGTTGGAGAACTCACACTTCTTCGGTTTTGAAATTTCTGCCTTAGGTACATAATTAAAACTGTGCAATATTGAAGTGTCATATAGCTCAACAGAATAGAATTGACAGTTCAGAATAAACCCATATATGTATTATCAATTGATTTTCAACCTGTATGCCAAAACCAGTCAATAGGAAAGAATAAGCTTTTCAACAAATATACATGGACAGCTGGATAGCTACATGCAAAAGAAGGAAGTTGGGCCTTTACCTCAAATGATATATAAAAATTAACTCAAAATAGGTCAAATTCCTAAATGTAAGAGCTAGAAGAAAACATAGGGGTAGATCTTCATGACCTTCGATTTGACAGGGTCAAAAGTTATCAAAATTAAAATTTTAATTTTTTTTTTTTGAGACAGAGTCTCGTTCTGTTGCCCAGGCTTGAGTGCAGTGGTGTGATCTCGGCTCACTGCAATCTCCGCCTCCCAGGTTCAAGGGGTTCTCCTGCCTCAGCCTCCTGAGTAGCTGGGATTACAGGTGCCCACCACCATGCCCAGCTAATTTTTTATATTTTTAGTAGAGACGGGGTTTCACCATGTTAGCCAGGATGGTCTCAAACTCCTGACCTCATGACCCACCCACCTCAGCCTCCCAAAGTGCTGGGATTACAGGTGTGAGCCACCGCGCCTGGCCTGTGCTGTAGTTTTATTTGCTGAGTCTGGTAGCCCCAGCGTAGGTGGAGAAGGCTGGAGCTGTGGGAGCCCAGCCAGCCTGCATCTAAGGCAGGGTAAGGCAGCTAAGACAGCCTGCTGTCAGCCCACTGACCTGACAGACAGTGGCCAATGTGGCTTACTCCTCATCCCACCTGCCCTTATGCCGTCCTCCCCCACATCCATCCACTGCAACAGCTAGATGACCCGTCCTCTTCCCAGGGGTTGTTTGGATGATTAGATGTCATTTCTAAAGAGCGCTTAATGCACTGTCTGACGCTTGGTAAGTGGTCAAGATGGGGAGAAACGATTGTTTCTACGATTCTTTCCCTTCCACAGTGGCCACGGCAGCGCTAAGCACGGTCGGCGTTCAGTGCTGCCGGCGGAGGCGGACCGCAGGAGCATCCTGGAGCAGCAGGGAGACACGGCTCTCACCTAGATCGGGCAGCCTACTGTGACTCGGGCAAGTCATTTCCCTTCTCTATACCTCAGTTTCTTTGTCTGAAAAATGAGCAGCTGGGGCTGGGCGCAGTGGCTCACACCTGTAATCCCAGCACTTTGGGAGGCTGAGGCGGGTGGATCACCTGAGGTCAGGAGTTCGATCGAGACCATCCTAGCCAATATGGTGAAACCCCATCTCTACTAAAAATACAAAAATTAGCCGGACATGGTGGCAGGCACCTGTAATCCCAGCTAACTTGGGAGGCTGAGGCAGGAAAATCACTTGAACCCAGGAGGCGGAGGTTGCAGTGAGCTGAGATCGTGCCATTGTACTCCAGCTTGGCGGACAAGAGTGAGACTGAGTCTTAAAAAAAAATGAGGCCGGGGCGGTGGCTCATGCCTGTAATCCCAGCACTCTGGAAGGCCAAGATAGGTGAATCACCTGAGGTCAGGAGTTCAAGACCAGCCTGACCAACATGGAGAAACCTCATCTCTACTAAATTACAAAATTATCGGGTATGGTGGCATGTGCCTGTAATCCCAGCTATTCAGGAGGCTGAGGCAGGAGAACCGCTTGAACCTGGGAGGCGGAGGTTGCAGTGAGCCGAAATCTCACAATTGCACTCCAGCCTGGGCAACAAGAGCGAAACTCTGAGTCAAAAAAAAAGAAAAAGAAAAAAAGGAGCAGCTGGGTGAGAAAGTGTTGAGATTCTTTCACAGCACGCCAAACTCAACATGCCCATTTGAGATGAAGACCCTGAAGATACTGACGGGGTGTGAACCTTTGACAGCATCCAAGTCCCACAGAGTTGTCTAGGAGAAGCCTGACCTTTCCGATACTCACCTCCATGAGCCTCAGTTCTGAGCTGGTGGTGTGGGGGTGGGTGGAGGGTGGATAGGGTCAGTGCCTCACCTGGCTGGCTTCAGCCTGGCAGAGTCCATGCGGGACCGGGCAGCACAGTGAATCCTCTTGCCTCGTGTCTCTAGCTGGGCTGGCTCTGGTCTATTCCATGCTATTCCGTTGTCATGGGCAGGACCGGGTTTGATGAAGTTGGACCTAGGTGTATCCCAGCCTCTCCTGCCTTCCCTGGCTCCTGTTTTTCTGTGGTGCCCAGGGCTTATGTGTCCATCTCTTTGAATGTTGGGTCTACTCCACCCTTCAGGGATCAGGGCTGCCTGAGCTCAGGGTGGAGGTGCTGTCATTTGTCTGGCTTCTAGGCCCAGGATTGGCAGTATCCCTCCAACTATGCCAAGCCCTCTTCTTTTCTTTCTTGGCCTCTGCCTTGCTTGTTCTGTGATTGGCTCAAGAGATGGGTGTGGGCTGGCAGGTGTTCTGCATAGAGCCTGGAGGCAGCATTCAGGCCTGGCTGACTCACCCCACGGCCCCCTGACCACTGCCCCCAGCCAAGCTGGGTCTTCTTCTTCCTGCCTGGCTGAGGCAGAGCCTGGAAGGGCATCATGGCAGGCCCTTTGTGATGCTCCTGTTGCCATGGTGATCCTAGGTGAGAAGGCCATAGCATTCTGTGTTTGGCACCTCCACCCATCCCCCCAGCTCTGCTTTGCGGCCCCTCAGATGGCTCTCTGCTGGGGGGCTCAAGAGCACGGAATCTCCTGTAGCCAAAGTCTCTTCCATGCGGCCAGGCACAATGGCTCATGCCTGCAATCCTAGCACTTTGGGAAGCCGAGATGGGTGGATCACTTGAGGTCAGGAGTCAAGACCAGCCTGGCCAACATGGTGAAACCCTGTCTCTAAATATGAAAATTAGCTGGAAATCACTTGAACCAAGGAGGCAGAAGTTGCAGTGAGCCAAGATCGTCCCACTGCACTCTAGCCTGGGCAACAGAGCAAGACCCCATCTCGAAAAAAAAAAAGTTTCTTCTATGCAGGCCCCATCCCTTGGACCTCCCTTCAACCCCAACAGAGACCACTACCCTAGCAGTAAGACTCTACATCTCAGAAACTGACCTCTACTGTAGAGCTGATAGTGGGAAAGGGACCAGGATCCAAAATCAAAAGACCTAGATTCCAGTCTCAAGCCATTTATAGCTGTGTGACCTTGGACAAGGCAGGCCTTGAGCTTCAATGCCCTCCTCAGTAATTGTGGATAAACATGCCATACAGAACCATCCTTCAGTAATACCTCTGACTTTCCATGGGTTGTTTCCCCGATGTGTAATGCTCTTCCGTTTCTCTCAGCTCCGTGAACTCCTACTCACACTTCAAGACTCAACTCAAATGCCCCCTTGTCTGTAAAAATTTCCCTGACCTCTGTGCATTTGGCACAGATATTAGGCCTTGCCTTTCTGTGTTAGAATTATTTGTTTCCATAATTTTTTACTATGAATACGTAGAGGCAGGAGTCAGATTAGGCTCAGTTCTGGAAGGAGAAATGGCTTAGCGAATGATGTCTTTGCGGAACTTAAGCAGAAGAGGGTGACCTTGACTGTGTTGGGTGCCATCTCTGCAGGAGTCAATCCTGGGGCCCTCCGTCCATGCGTGGCTTGGGTCAGCCAGCACTCATGACTTTGCTGTGTGCCTGAGCCATGGCTGGCTAGCTGGGGCATTTTCATGGCTGAGACCCAGTAGGAGAGACCATGACTTGGTGCCAGGATGTGCCTGTCTCAGCCCTGGGGCAGGGCCAGGAGCAGCTGCTCATGGGATGTCTCTGGGGACATGGTGAGGCCTCTGGGAGGGGAAGGGAGACTGGGTATGCTCTGTCGATGGTCCTGGTGGGACTTCTGGGATATTGCCAAGGGGACTGTGGTTCAGGGAACAGGGAGGAAGGGCTCCAGTGTCTCCAACTCCCTCTCATGGCTCTATGGGTGCTGGTTGGGGTCAGGGAGATGAAGGAGTGCCAGCTCCCTGGTCTTACACTGATCCTGACCAGTGAACCAGGCTTCCCCAGCCAGAGCCAGCCAGTCGAGCACGCCCTCTAGTGGCCACTACAGGGAAGGCAAGAACTTGTCTCCACAAAGGTAGGATTTTCATTTATTTCTCCGGAGAGTACAGAATGAGCATCAGTATTCCAGGCATGGTGTCAGGCACGTGTTTTAACTATAGTTAAAACATAGTTATTGGCCGAGTGTGGTGGCTCACACCTGTAATCCCAGCACTTTGGCTTAGGTAAGAGGATTGCTTGAACCTAGAGTTTGAGACTAGCCTGGGTAATGTAGTGAGACCTTATCTCTACCAAAAAAAAAAAAAAAAAAAAATTCTGGGTGTGATGACATGTGCCCGTAGTCCCAGTGACTTGGGAGACTGAGGTGGGAGGATTGCTTGAGCCTGGGAAGTGGAGGTTGCAATGAGCCAAAATCACACCATTGCACTTCAGCCTGGGTGACCTTGTCTCAAAAAAAAAAAAAAATATATATATATGTATACATATGTTTATACATAAAAATATATTTGTAATATTATAGACATATATAATATATTAACATTTATTTATATATAATATATATTTATGTATTAATCATTTTCTAAGTGGAAAGCTCTCTCTTGAGTCTCAGAGTGTATTGGTGGGGAAGAGGGAATACAGGGTAGGGAATTAATCCCTTACAGCAGTGACTCAGCCCAGGATGTAAAATTAGAATCACCTGGAGAACCTGAACAACCCCAACACCTGGGGTCCATCCAGACCCATCCAATCAGAATTCGTAGGGGTCAGGCACAGACACCAGTGGTTTGCACCAAGAAAAGTTAATGGGCTGGCAGGCATGAGAGCCATTGGTTTGGAGAGTTGACGGACACGTCTCATCCTTCATTCTCACTCGGCTGCCAACATAGGCATCATTGTCCCTCCCACTTTGCATATGAGGAGACTGAGGCTGAAGTGAACTCACTTCTTTCCCCATTTCAGTTGAGGATAGCAATGGGGCAGTGAGGAGGAAGTAAATACTCCTACAAGGCTGTCTCTAAAGAGATTCTTATAATAACAACAGCTTTACTGTTTGCCATGACTAGAAAAGTATTCAAGATCATTGTGAAATAGTGTTTTTTTCTAGGCAGATAATTATATAAAGGCCAAAGTTGTGTTTGGTAGTGGGGGACAAGGGGAGGGAGAGCATTAGGACAAATATCTAATGCATGCGGGGCTTAAAACCTAGATGATGGGTTAATAAGTGCAGCAAACCACCATGGCACATGTATACCGATGTAACAAACCTGCATGTTCTGCACATGTACCCCAGGACTTAAAAAAAAAGGTGTGTACAAAAATCACCTGCAATCTCAGCATAGTTAATGCCTAGTACATTTCAGAGAGAGGGTGACAGGAAAGGGAGGATGAGAGTGGGTTTATTTTAAGGCACAAGGTCATATTAGAAAGCAGGGCTTCTGGAAGTGTGGTTCTAAGACCACGCGCATCATAATTCCCTGCAGTGCTTGATTAAAATGCAACATCCCCAAGGTCACAGACTCAGATTCTGGAGAAAGATTATATATAAAAAACAAAACAAAACAGGCCGGGGGTGGTGGCTCATGCCTGTAATCCCAACACTTTGGGAGGCTGAAGCAGGTGAATCACGAGGTCAGGAGTTTGAGACCAGCCTGGCCAACATGCTGAAAGCCCGTCTCTACTAAAAATACAAAAAAAAAAAAAAATTAACTGGACGTGGTGACAGACACCTGTAATCCTGGCTACTCGGGAGGCTGAGGCAGGAGAATCACTTGAACCCAGAAGGCAGAGGTTGCAGTGAGCCGAGATCGTGCCAATACACTCCAGCCTGGTGACGAGCAAGACTCCGTCTGGGGGGAAAACAAAACAAAAATAACTGCACCTTTAATAAACATTTGGGCGATCCTTATGGCCACTAAAGACCAAGTACCACTGCTGCCTGGAGCTCTGCTCTCTTCATTGAACAGCACAAGAGGAGTGTGTAGACAGACACCCATCACTCTCAACAGCTAAGGAGAGCCCTTGAGTATAGATTGATGTATTAAAATTGAATCACATGCCGAGATTTTCACCAGCTGCCCTTGGGGATCTGGGCACATATTCCCATATTGCACCAGCTGGCTGGAAGCCGGCAGCATAAACTCCAAGGCTGCTCTGTCAACCCCCACCAGACTCACCCCCAACTGGAGCTGCGGCAGGCTACTCCTTCCATCTCTCTGAGGCAATCTACTAATGGACCCTGCCAACCAATCACAGCCAGAATAACACATGATGTCACCAGCAACCAATCAGAGCTCCTCACCAGTATACGCAGAATTCTGTCATTCTACTAGGATGATGAGATTCCCAAGCTACACCATCCTTTTCAGATAAGGACACTGAGGCTGAGAGAGGAGCTGAAACCCACCCAGGGTCACCACACACAGGTGGCAAGGCTGGGACCAGAAACCAGGACTTCTGATTGCAGCCCAGTATTCATTCTTTCCACAGCTCACAGGGCTGTCAAGGACCCCAGGGCCTGGGCAGAGGCTCCTCCTCCCTGGAGAGTCAAGGCACTCCAGGGAGGAGTCAGAGCACTCCAGAGAGGAGTTGAGGCTCAGCACAGCCTCCCAACTCCCTCAGGGGTCAGAATACTGGTGGAGCAGATCCCTCAACCTCTGGATTTTAGGGCCATGGTAGAGGGAGTGTTACCCAAAGTTCCAGTCGTGGTCTCAGCCCAATGCCTCCCAAGAAGAAATTAGAGGGGCCCTGGCCAGGCTGTGCTGGCCATTGCTTCTGAGCAGATTACAAGGAGGGACCAAGACAAGGGCCCCTTTGTGGAAGCTTTGGCTTAGGGAGTCAAGTGACAGTTCAGCCCTCACGTGGGCAGCGCCAGCCTCTAAGTGTGGGCAGGGGCACTGGCCACAGAGTCCCAGGGAGTCCTACCAGCCTAGTGGCCAGACCTTCTGTGGGATCACCGGACCAGCCTGGAACCCACCTGTGAGTAGAAGGTGCCCCAGGTGGACTGGGCTGGGGCTTTGACGAGTTCTGGGTTGGATGGCCGCCTTGCGTATGTGTGTGGGATGTGCACACACAGGCAGCACATGCGTGACTGTGTGGGCACTTGTCTGTGCAAAGGCCCTGAGGTGGGAATGAGCTTGGTGTGCATTAGGCACAGCCAGCCAGTGTAGCTGCAGCCAAAACACACGGGGAAAGAATGGAGGGGACATCAATCACTGCTTCAGTAAATGTTCATCGAGTGCCCTCTATGAGAACACACAGGAGGAGCTTCCATTCTGAGGACGAAACAGGCAGTAAACAGGCAGATATCCCGTTTAATTTCAAGTAGTGGTAAGTGCTGTGTAGAAATATCAAGCAAGGCGAGGAGACAGTGAGCACCAGTGGCACTGGGGCTCTATTTCCAGGTAGGATGGTTGGGAACATCCCGTCTTTTTTTTTTTTTTTTTTCCCCGAGACAGAATCTCACCCCATCACCCAGGCTGGAGTGCAATGGTGTGATCTTGGCTCACTGCAACCTCCCCTTCCTGGGTTCGAGCAATTCTCCTGCCTCAGCCTGCCAAGTAGCTGGGATTACAGGCGCATGCCACCACGCCCAGATAATTTTTTGTATCTTGAGTAGAGATGGGTTTTCACCAACCTGGCCAGGCTGGTCTCAAACTCCTGATCTCATGATCTGCCTGCCTTGGCCTCCCAAAGTGCTGGGATTCCAGGTGTAAGCCACCGTGCCCGGCCGGGGACATCCTTTCTAAAGGTAACCTGGAATGGGAAGGAGCCATCCAGGTATCTCAGGTAGAGCTTCCTCCAGGCAGGAAGATGAGCAGGTGGAAAGGCCCTGGGGCCACCATTCAGTAAACATTGTTTGCACATCTCTACCAGCTAGGTTCGGTTCTGGGAATGGGAATACGGTGGTGGACAGCGCTGCCTGGCCCCTTCCATACTTCTCACAGGAGGGTGGTTATGAGAGCTTGGGAGCTAATGAACAAGATGGGCTAAGAACACTGCCTAGCTCAGAGGACCCGAGCTCAGTGTGTAGACATTGCTGCTGTTACTACTGCCTTTGTCATTATACAATTTTTTTTTAGAGGCAGGGTTTCATGGTGTTAGCCAGGATGGTCTTGATCTCCTGACCTCGTGATCCGCCCGCCTCGGCCTCCCAAAGTGTTGAGATTACAGGCGTGAGCCACCGTGCCCGGCACAATTTTTTTTAAGTCAGCGTTTCACTCTTGTTGCTCAGGCTGGAGTGCAGTGGCATGATCTCGGCTCACTGCAACCTCCGCCTCCCAGGTTCAAGCAATTTTCCTACCTCAGCCTCCCGAGTAGCTGGGATTATAGGCACCTGTGCCACAGCCAGCTAAATTTTTGTATATTTAGTAGAAATGAGGTTTTGCCATGTTGGCCAGGCTGGTCTCGAGCTCCTGACCTCAGGTGATCCACCCATCTTGGCTTCCCAAAGTGCTGGAACTACAGGTGCGAGCCACTGTGCCTGGCAATCATACAAAATTAAAGGCACATGGCAACGCACACACCTATCTATATCTTCCCCGAAGGCTGTGGGCAGCCTGTGGGCTCACTTTCTTGGGTTTCCACCTTCAACAGGCAGTCAGAGCTGGCAGGGCCTTGGAGACCACTTCATCCACCTCCTGGGTCCCTATGGAAGAGCTGAGACCCAGAGCAGGGAAGGGTCCTGACAGGCTCCGACCAGGGCCTCTGATCCCTACCAGCCCCCAATCAGCATCTCTCGCTGTCTACCAGGACCCAAGCCCAGCTGCTGGAGCGCAGTGCCTGGCCATGACCATCACCTACACAAGCCAAGTGGCTAATGCCCGCTTAGGCTCGTTCTCCCGCCTGCTGCTCTGCTGGCGGGGCAGCATCTACAAGCTGCTGTATGGAGAGTTCTTCATCTTCCTGCTCTGCTACTACATCATCCGCTTCATTTATAGGTAAAGCTGGCAGGGCTGGGGCCGAGGGCCTGGGAGGGATGTGGCTGGGGCTGGGAGCTCCTGGGGGCCTCTGACAGCCGGGGGCCAATGCACCAGTTCACTACAAGACTAAGCTGAGCTCCTAACCAGGTCCTGGGCACTGGAGCCAAGGCTGGGGCTGGGGGCTGGGGAGAGAAAAGAAGTCAGACTGAGAGGCTGCTCAACCCAGCCAGCAGGGTTTTAGCCACCCTCCCTCCAACACCGGGAGGAGCCCTGGAGCCCAGGCTTTGCCTGGCCCCACTCAAATGGCCTGTTTTATTGAATCCCACACAGACTCAGAAGCCCACATGGTACATAAAAACAAAGAGAGAGGCTGGGCACAGTGGCTCATGCCTGTAATCCCAGCAGTTTGGGAGGCCAAGGCGGGTGGATCACCTGAGGTCGGGAGTTCAAGACCAGCCTGACCAACATGGAGAAACCCTGTCTCTACTAAAAATACAAAATTAGCTGGGCATGGTAGTGCATACCTGTAATCCCAGCTACTTTGGAGGCTGAGGCAGGAGAATCACTCGCAGCCAGGTGGCAGAGGTTGCGCTCTGTCTGGGCAACAAGAGCAAAACTCTGTCTCAAAAAACAAACAAACAAAACAAAGAGAGAGACAGAGTCTCACTGTGTTGTCCAGGCTGGTCTCGAACTCCTAGACTCAAGCAATCCTCCTGCCTCAGCCTCCCAAGGTGCTGGGATTACAGATATGAGCCACTGCGCCTGGCTGACCACATGGTACTTTTTGTTGGTTTGTTTTTTGAGACAGGGTCTCACTGTCACCCAGTGAGTGCAGTGGGCATGATCTTGGCTCACTGCAACCTTTGCCTCCCATTTTCAAGTATTCTCCTGCCTTAGCCTCCTGAGTAGCTAGAATTATAGGCACACACCACCACGTCTGGCTAATTTTTTTTTTTTTTTTTTTTTTTTGGTATTTTTAGTAGAGACGGCATTTCGTCATGTTGGCCAGGCTGGTCTCGAACCCCAGACCTCAAGTAATCTGCCCACCTCAGCCTCCCAAAGTGCTAGGATTACAGGTGTCAGCCACCACGCCTGGCCCACATGGTATATTTTAAGAATTATTTTTTAATTAAAATGTTTATCTAAGGCCAGCAGCAGTGACTCATGTCTATAATCGCAGCACTTTGAGAAGCCAAGTTTGGAGGATCACTTGAGCCTAGAAGTTCAGCCTGGACAACATAGTGAAATCCTGTCTCTACCAAAAATTTTAAAAATTAGCTGGGAGTGGTGGCATTTGCCTTTGGTCCCAGCTACTTGGGAGGCTGGAACATAGTTCACTGCAGCCTCAACCTCACAGGCTTAAGCCATTCTCTGAAAAGCAAACAAAAGGCCAGGTGCGTGGCTCATGCCTGTAATCCCAGCACGTTGGGAGGCTGAGGCAGGCAGATCACCTGAGGTCAGGAGTTCGAGACCAGCCTGACCAACACGGAGAAATCCCATCTCTACTAAAAATAAAAAAAAAAATTAGCCGGGTATGGTGGCGCATGCCTGTAATAATACCAGCTACTTGTGAGACTGAAGCAGGAGAATAGCTTGAACCCGGGAGGCAGAGGTTGTGGTGAGCCGAGATCATGCCACTGCATTTCAGGCTGGGCAACAAGAGCAAAACTCAATCTCAGAAAAAAAAGAAGAAAGAAAAGCAAACAAAATAATGTTTCTCTGGGCCAGGCGCGGTGGCTCACGCCTGTAATCCCAGCACTTTGGGAGGCCGAGGCGGGTGGATCACGAGGTCAAGAGATCGAGACCATCCTGGCCAACATGGTGGAACCCCATCTCTACTAAAAATACAAAAATTACCTGGGCGTTTGGCACGCGCCTGTAGTCCCAGCTACTTGGGAGGTGGAAGAATCACTTGAACCCAGGAGGTGGAGGTTGCAGTGAGCCGAGACTGTGCCACTGTGCTCCAGCCTGGCAACAGAGCAAGACTCTGTCTCAAAAAAAAAAAAATAATGTTTCTCTGACAATAAATCACATGGTACACAGACTATATGATATAATCACAGACTATATGATAGTATTTTAAACTGAAAAAGCATTCATGATTACATGGATTGTAAAATATCAAATACATAAAATTCTTGAGATCCTAATAATGCTAGGAACAAAGCACATTTTATTTTTACTAGGGCATCAATGTATTTTTTAAAAAGTTAGGGCCAGGCACAGTGACTCACACCTGTAATCCCAGCACTCTGAGAGGCCAAGGCAGGAGGATCACTTAAGCCCAAGAGTTTAGGACCAGCCTGAGCAACATAGTGAGATCCTGTCTCTATAAAAAAATCAAAAAATTATCTGAGCATGGTGGCTTACGCATGTAGTCCCTCCCAGCTACTCAGGAGGCTGAAGCAGGAGGATTGCTTGAGCCCAGGAGGCTGAGGCTGCAGTGAGTCATGATCGTGCCACTGCACTCGAGCCTGGGTAACGGAGCAAGATCCTGTCTCAAACAAAACAAAACAACAATAAACCAAGAACGTTTAAACAATAAAGTAGAGGACAGATATAATCACAAAATATAGACAGCATTTTAAATTGAAAAAGTACTAATGACTACAATGGATTGTAAAACATCAAAGGCATAAAATTCTTGAGTTCCTCATAATACTAATAACAAAGCACATTGGTCTTCGGCTTTTACTTGGGGACCAATGTACGCTGAAAAAAGTCAGACTTCAGTTTTTAGAGCAGTTTTAAGTTCACAGCAAAATTGAGCAGAAGGTAGAGTTCTCATATGTGTCTATCCTCCTCCCCCTGCCCCTAGCCTCCCCACTATCAACACCCCACACTACAGCGGTAGATTTATTACAATCCCTGAACCCACACTGACACATCACTATCACCCAAAGTCCATAGCGTACAGCAGGGTCACTCTTTGGGCTGTACATTCCGTGGGTTTGGATAAATGTGTAATGATGTTTCCACCATCGAAGCATCAGGCAGAGTGGTTTCACTGCTCTAATAAAATCTTCTGCATGGCTATTCACCCCTCTCATTAAAGCCAAACAGTCTTTGTTCCTTTTTTCTTTTTCGTTTTTAGAGACAGGGTCTCGCTCTGTCACCCAGGCTGAAGTGCAGTGGCAACCACGGCCCACTGCAGCCTTCAACTCCTAGGCTCAAGTGATCATCCTACCTCAGCCTCCAGTGGCTAGGACTGCAGGCATGCGGCTACCGCACCTGGTTAATTTTTTGTAGAGATGGGGTCTTGCTATGTTGCCCAGGCTGGCCTTGAACTCCTGGTCCTGCCTCAGCGTTCCAGAGCTCGCTCTGGGATTACAGGCTTGAACCATTGTTTCAACCTGATTTTTTTTTTTAAGAGATGGGGTTTCACCATGTTGGCGAGGCTGGTCTCGAATTCCCGACCTCAAGTGATTCGCCCACCAAGGCCTCCCAAAGTGCTGGGATTACAGGTGTGAGCCACTGCGCAGGACCTCGACCTGCTTTTAAACAACTGACCCTTGGCTGCTTTCAAAGGGTCAGCGTGTCTGAAATTGACCTCTGCAGCAGGACCTTCCTTTCTACACACCTCCCAGTGGCCAGTGTGAGGATTCTCCTCATAAGAAACCACTGGAGCGGGCCTCTAGCCTGTCCAGGTTTGTGGCTGCACAAGGAATATCATGGACCTGGCTCAGTCCTCAGGAGGGGCCCTGGGCTGGGGAAAAGGTGGGACAGCATCGAGGCAGTCCCACTCCTACCCAGGGTCGGACTAGACCTGGGGACAGCCTCAGCCATCTCCTCGCTGCGTCCACACATGTCCACCCCACCCCCACCCCAGGCTGGCCCTCACGGAGGAGCAGCAGCTGATGTTTGAGAAGCTGACTCTGTATTGCGACAGCTACATCCAGCTCATCCCCATTTCCTTCGTGCTGGGTGAGCCCCCCTTCCTGCTGTTCTGGCTCCCCGTGGCCGCCCAGGCTGCAGACAGGCCGGGGGTGGACCACGAAGAGCTGGGTCTAGGGGCTGGGGTGGGGAATGGGGGGACGCCAGCGGCAGGTCGGCGCCTCTCTGTAGTTCAGGGAAATGTGCGGACTGCAGCCAGAGAGACTGAAGTTAGACGTTAGGTAAGACGTCCTGCTGTTAGGAAGCGCTGACATCATGGTCCCTGGAGCCCCTGCGCGGGAGGTGAGAGGCTCTGGCGGATTTCTGGGACCAGCAGGGGGACCTCCGGGAGACAGAATCCTTGGGGCTCTCGCGCTGGGGCTAGGCCCGCTCGCAGCAGAGAGCTGGAGGAGCTGAGGCGTCGCCGCGCGCTGGGCCCTGGGCTCTGGCCGCAGCCCGGCCCCTCGCCCCCCGCCCCTCCTGCCCAGGCTTCTACGTGACGCTGGTCGTGACCCGCTGGTGGAACCAGTACGAGAACCTGCCGTGGCCAGACCGTCTCATGAGCCTGGTGTCGGGCTTCGTCGAAGGCAAGGACGAGCAGGGCCGGCTGCTGCGGCGCACGCTCATCCGTTACGCCAACCTGGGCAACGTGCTCATCCTGCGCAGCGTCAGCACCGCGGTCTACAAGCGCTTCCCCAGCGCCCAGCACCTCGTGCAAGCCGGTGGGCGGGGCGGGAGCGAATGGGCGGAACGGGGCGGAGCCAGGGTGGAGATGGGCGTGGCCGGAATGGAAGATGGGTGGAGCTAAAGTCCCCTGGACTGTGGAGGAGGGGAATTGGGTGGAGCCAGGAGTGGGGTGGGGCCAAGATTTGGGGGTCCAATTGGGCGGGATAGAGTTGGGTGTCTAAAGGTGGGGCGAGGCCAGGAGCCTGCTCTCCGAGAGTGGGAGTTTGAGGCAGGGCTAAGGACCCTTGAGGGATAAGGGAAAGAAGGGTGGTGGCTTGGGAACTGGTGAGGTACTAGGTTCTACCTCCCTCTGCCCTCGCCCCTCCTGATCTCCGGTTTCCACTCTGGAGTTCTGCAACATCCGTCTATGACTCCCCCTCGGCCTTGCGTGACCTGGTCCTAGTTAATAAAACAGACCCAGGCTAAGCGTGGTGACTGTCGCCTGCAATCCCAGCGCTTTGGGAGGCAAAGGTGGGACGATCGCTTGAGCCCAAAAGTTTGAGACTTCCATGGGCAACATAGTGAAACACCTATCTCTACAAAAACATTAAAAATTAGCCGGGCTATGGTGGCATGTGCCACTACGGTGGGCCCAGTGTACAGGCACACTACGGGCATGGTGGCATGTGCCTGTAGTCTGAGGCAGGAGGATCACTTGAGCCCAGGAGTTCCAGGCTGTAGCAAGCTAGATCGCATCACTGCACTCCAACCTGGGTGACAGAGCCAGACCATGTCTCTGGAAATGAATTAATAATAAATAAATAGATAAATACCCTGCCCACATGCTCAGCCCAGAATAGCACATAGTAGGTGCTCAGAATTTTTTGTTGTTGTTGAAAGAAAGAGGATGGCAAAGGAGTGCTGAGGTCTGTATAGGTCAGCAGGTCCTGGCCTGGCCGCCAGGTGCCAGCCACGCGCCTCCTGCAGGTTCTTCCACCCACCTCCTTCTTCGCTCCCCTCTGCAGGCTTTATGACCCCAGCAGAACACAAGCAGTTGGAGAAACTGAGCTTACCACACAACATGTTCTGGGTGCCTTGGGTGTGGTTTGCCAACCTGTCAATGAAGGCATGGCTTGGAGGTCGAATCCGGGACCCTATCCTGCTCCAGAGCCTGCTGAACGTGAGCCCACTGTACAGACAGGGCTGCCGCAGGGTGGGAAGAGTTGGGGTCCACAGGAAACAAGGTTTCCTACAAAGAGAAGGCTGGGGGCCTCTAGGGTCTTCCCAGAGCCTGAGGTAGGGTTGCAGAATCTTTTCCAACAGCATTCCATAGCCAGAGATGGTCCCTCCTCATAGGCCCCTCCCTCCTCTCCCAGTCTGTGAGGTCCTGGCTCCTTTTTGATAGATGAGGAAGCTGAGACACAAAGAGGTTTAGTGAGCTGCCCATGACCACACAGCCAGGGATGGACCATGAGCACCAGACCCTGGTGCCTGGAGAAGAGGTGGAGGTGAACCTGGGTTGTGGGGTGGGGCGGCGAGCCCAGGGTGGGGGCAGGTGGTGTTCAGAACCCCATCCCTCCCTGCTGCCCTCCAGGAGATGAACACCTTGCGCACTCAGTGTGGACACCTGTATGCCTACGACTGGATTAGTATCCCACTGGTGTACACACAGGTGAGGACGACGCTAGTGAGGCTGCCCCTTTGGGAAACTGAGGCTAGAAGGACCAAGGAAGCAGCAGGGATGGGAAAGGCTCACCTAGAGGCTGAGTAAATTGCTCTTCCTGGGAGTTGGGTCCTCACTTTGAAGTTGGGCCTGGACTTTGAAGTGCTGAGTTCTAAGAGTCCAGGCTCCTGCCTGGCTCAGTAGAGGCAGTGTGATTATCCCCATTTTAGAGAGAGGTTGGCCAGGCACAGTGGCTCACGCCTGTAAACCCAGCACATTGGGAGGCTGAGGCAGGCGTACTCCTCCCTGAGGTCAGGAGTTGGAGACCAGCCTGGCCAATATGGCGAAACCCAGTGTCTACTAAAAATACAAAAATTAGCTGGGCATGGTGGCACATGCCTGTAATCCCAGCTACTCAGTAGGCTGAGGCAGGAGAATTGCTTGAATCCAGGAGGCAGAGGTTGCAGTGAGCTGAGATCACACCTCTGCACTTCAGCCTGAGCAACAGAGTAAGACTCTGTCTCAAAAAAAATAAAAATTAAAAAGAGGGGTTGACAGAGACCCTAAGTCACATGAGTGTGCAAGTCAGAACAAGTCTCCTGTCTCGGACCCCAGCCCCAGGAGCATCTGATTCAGGGTTCCTGCCTCGCCCTTTGCTGCCACACCCCTCCTCCTCCCAGGTGGTGACCGTGGCAGTGTACAGCTTCTTCCTGACTTGTCTAGTTGGGCGGCAGTTTCTGAACCCGGCCAAGGCCTACCCTGGCCATGAGCTGGACCTCGTGGTGCCTGTCTTCACGTTCCTGCAGTTCTTCTTCTATGTTGGCTGGCTGAAGGTGAGCCTCTCCAGGGCCCCGCTGGGCTGGAGGCACAGCCAGAGGGGTCATGGCCAGCAGCCACCTGAAAGGAGGATGCAGTGTCAGGAAAGGAAGTTCTCATGGGTAGAAAGCAGCAAGCAGGGCCCCGACCACAGCCCTCTGGTCTGCGCTTTCCTGTGTTGTTACACATGAGGAAACGGAGACTACAGGGCGGCTTTCTTGAGGCCTGGGTCTCCTTCTGGAGGCTGCACCCAAGGCCCAGACTTAGCAGCTTGGGGGACAGGGAGAGCTCAGTCTAACCACGTGCTGCTCCCTCAAGAGAATATTCTTCAAACGTCTGTCCGGAGAAAGGGGGATTCATGGAATAGGAGTGGCACTGGCAGGCCCCGCTGGTGAGGCTGTTAAAATGCAGGCTTTGAATGAAGAGACCCCCAAACAGGCTTTGTGTGAGCAACATGGCTGTTTATTCACCTGAGGCCGAAAAGGGCGTCAGCGAAGGGCAGTGGGAGAGGACTTGGTTTTATAGGTTTGGGGCGGGCAGTGGAAAGTTACAGAGTGAGATCAGTTACAGTGGTGGGGTAGGGGCAAGGAGTATACGTTACCACCGTAAGTACAGTTACAATGGCAGGTGGGGTAAGAGTAGTTAAGATGGTAGAGTTGGGTGAGGAGTATTCACATTATCATAAAAACAGTTAAGATGGCAGGGTGGGCTGAGGGGAAGCTTATGTTGCGGGGGTGGAAGCTCCGTTGGGCAATGGGGGGTGCGGTGATCAGCAGAGGCAGGCAGGACTTTAGACTTTCTGGGTCCAGGCTTGCACATGGAGGCCTGACAGAGGCCACTTCTCATCTCTGCTTAAAACAAAGCCGGGAGGCCGGGCATGGTGCCTCACGCCTGTAATCCCAGCACTTTGGGAGGCCAAGGCAGGCGGATCACCTGAGGTCAGGAGTTCAAGACCAGCCTGGCCAACATGGTGAAACCCCGTCTCTACTAAAAATACAAAAATTAGCTGGACATGGTGGCGGGTGCTTATAATCCCAGCTACTTGGGAGGCTGAGGCAGAGAATTGCTTGAATCCAGGAGGCAGAGGTTGCAGTGACCGTAGATCGTGCCATTGCACTCCATCCTGGGTGAGAGAGCAAGACTCTGTCTCAAAAAAGAGATTTTTTGAGGCAGATTGGCACCACCTCTCCTTATTCAAGATGCCTGTTGGGGGGTCTCGTTCCCCACCTTAAGTGGCTGGTATTTCCTCCCACCACACCCAGTACTCCGAACAGCAGCTCTGAATCACAGTTTTCTCTCTACCTGTCTTTCCTTCCTTCTGTTATCCACCCACTCTCTCTCCCTTCCTGCCCTTCTTTATTTTTTGGTAGTGGGGGTGGAAGTCTCCCTGTCTGCTCTTCCTGTCCATGTCTCTCTCTTTCTCTCTCTCTCTCTCTCTCTCACACACACACATTCCTATTCCTCTAAATTCCACCTGCCCCCCAGTTATCTTTGGTTTCTACAAATCAAAACAAATCACACTTTTATGCTTGAAATTCTCCAAAGTGCAGCTGGGCGAGGTGGCTCACGCCTGTAATCCCAGCACTTTGGGTGGCTGAGGTGGGCAGATCACCTGAGGTCGGGAGTTCAAGACCAGCCTGACCAACATGGAGAAACCCCATCTCTACTAAAAATACAAAATTACCTGGGCGTGGTGGCACATGCCTGTAATCCCAGCTACTCGGGAGGCTGAGGCAGGAGAATTGCTTGAACCCAGGAGGCGGAGGTTGCAGTGAGCTGAGATCACTCCATTGCACTCCAGCCTAGGCAACAGAGTGAGACTCCATCTCAAATTTAAAGAAAGAAAGAAAGAGAGAGAAAGAAAGAAAGATTAATAAGAAGAAAAAAGAAATTCTCCAAGGTGCCCCAGTGGCCTACAAGATGTCCCCTGGACCCCTAAGGCAGCTTGTCACCTCTTTGGAGCTTTGTTAGGGCATTTTAGAGATTACTATCCAGGAATCTGCCCTCCTGGACCGCCCTTTAGTTCAGCACATCTTCAGAGTGTATCTCTATTGGATGAATGAATACAATTATGCAACAGGATAAGATGCATGAGGTGACATAAAGGTGATGACTCCTCCGAGTGACACACACAGGGACAGCTGTAGATGTGCAGGGAAGGACTGGGTCAGGAGAGTTAGAGGGCCTGTGTCCAGAAGTGTGTAGGTGCCCATAAGTGTGGGGGCCTGGAGCCCTAAACTCTGGCTTTGAAGACAGTGGTCAGGCAGGAAGGGTGTGATGGGGTGTAGAAATGGCAGCCCTGAGTTTAAGTGGGGAGGCTGGCGTTGAGGAGTTCTGCCTGAGGGTTTACAGAGCCTCACCTGTCCCCAAGGTGGCAGAGCAGCTCATCAACCCCTTCGGAGAGGATGATGATGATTTTGAGACCAACTGGATTGTTGACAGGAATTTGCAGGTATGGAGAGAGGGAGAGAGGCCATACCATGGACCTTCCCCAAAGGGGGCCCAAAGACAGGACCCCACTGTTCTGCAGGGAGGTCTCATGGTGAATTATCACCCCTTCCCCTCCTCCCTCCTGCAGCCAGTCCTTCACTCACAGGATTCTCACCTCAATCTTTGAGGCGACAGGCGGGCACCCATCTCCTCATTTCACAGGCAGGGAAACTGAGTTCAAGAGAGAGGGAAGTGATTCCTCCTAGTCATCAGGCAAGTACAAGCTCCTGCCTGGCATGACCTTTCTGTGGGACTTCTCCTTCTGTCCCTGGTGACCAGGTGTCCCTGTTTGCTGTGGATGAGATGCACCAGGACCTGCCTCGGATGGAGCCGGACATGTACTGGAATGAGCCCGAGCCCCAGCCCCCCTACACAGCTGCTTCCGCCCAGTTCCGCCGAACCTCCTTTATGGGCTCCACCTTCAACATCAGGTGTGGCGAGTGCTACCAAAAGGACAGCCAGTGATCAGTGATGCAGTGGAACATTAGGACCTAGCTTCTTCTGTCATCCAGAACTATATTTTCTTTTTTCTTTTTCTTTTTTTTTTTTGAGAGGGTGTTGCTCTGTCACCTAGGCTGGAGTGCAGTGGTGTAATTTCAGCTCCCTGCAGCCTCCGCCTCCTGGGTTCAAGTGATTCTGCTGCCTCAGCCTCCCGTAGCTGGAATTACAGGTGCCCATCACCATGGCCAGCTAATTTTTGTACTTTTCATAGAGACGGGGTTTCACCATGTTGGCCAGGCTGGTCTCGAACTCCTGACCTCAAGTAATCCGCCCACTTTGGCCTCCCAAAGTGCTGGAATTACAGGTGTCAGAACTATGTCTTCTGATAAGCTAGGGTGCTTGGATAGGAAGTGGAAGTGAGGTTCCCTGGGATGTGGGAGGAGCAGCAAATATGTCCCAGCAAGCAGCCATGTCATCACAGGTACCTCCTGAATTGACTTTGTTCTACAGAGTAAAGGCCTCAGGCTGCCCACAGCAGCCAGACTTACCTCCACACGGGCCCACTGCCCTGATTCGATCCAAATCCCTCTTGATCTGCAGTGGGCTGAAGGGCTGTCCCAGCTGGTCCTGTCTCCCCAGGATGACAGAGTTGAGAGGGCCTTGGAGAGTGCTGGGCACACGTCAGGGTTTATACTCCAGGTTTTCTTCCACAGTATCCAGAGCTGTTCTTCACTTGTTCATTTTTGTTTTGTTGGTTTTTTGAGACGGAGTTTTGCTCTGTCACCAAGGAAGGAGTGCAGTGGCGCGATCTCAGCTCACTGCAACCTCCTCTTCCCGGGTTCAAAGGATTCTTTTGCCTCAGCCTCCTGAGTAGCTGGGATTACAGGTGCCCACCACCATGCCCGGTGAATTCTTGTATTTTTAGTAGAGACAGGGTTTTACCATGTTGGCCAGGCTGATCTCAAACTCCTGACCTCAGGTGATCCGCCTGCCTCGGCCTCCCAAACTGCTGGGATGACAGGCATGAGCCACTGCACCCAGCTGCTTGTTCTTTTATTTTTTTTAATTTTTTTTTTAAAGATGGGGTTTCACCATGATGGCCATGCTGGTTTTGAACTCCTGACCTCAGGTGATCCACCCGCCTCAGCCTCCCAAAGTGCTGGGATGACAGGCATGAGCCACCACACCCAGCTGCTTGTTCTTTTAAAGACCAAACATCCTACTAAACTGCAATCAGATTAACTAGAGTCTATAGTTAGTGTGAGTAAGGGGTTGGGAAGGTGATCAAATGAAAGCTGGGGGCTGGCTTAAGTCAGAAACATTTCTGGAGGATGACTTTGAGCCCTACATGAACTGTACCCCAGTAGCTGAAGGTTGAGGAGGGGGAAAAGCTAAAAACAGGACGATAAAGTGTAGACCTTGTCTCCAAGGAATACACTATTTACACAGGGAGCTCAAACCCAAGCCCCAAACTCTGTATACAAAGTTACAAAGTACTGGATGTCTAGGAAAGGGATAGAACGTGGAACACAGTCACACCTTTGGCTGCCTGCGAGGTGGCTTCCAGCTGAGTCTGGAACTGGGCCTTGGAACATGGGGACAATCTGAACTTGGGCAAGGGCAGGCCATACTCTGTGGTAGTTAAGCTGTCCCTTACAGGGTAAAGGTCTTGGGCTCCCAGGATGCCTGTTGCCAGGAAGCCAAACTTCTCTTTGTGGATGTCGCTCCCAGTTGGAACCACAAATCTCTGGCATTGCCAGAGTCACTCATGGGCCTGATCTGAACCACTCATGCCAGGGGACCAGTGGTTCTGACTGCCTGGAGCGAGGAGTTTTAAAGGAAGCATGTAAAGGGTTGGATGTTAACTCTGGTCAAGAGGGAGTCAAAGACCAGTGAGGTGAGCCAGGCCTGGAGGGGTCACTGGGAGGTACAGAGGGGTCAGGAGAGAGGTGAGAGCTGGGGCATTGTGTGGCCTTGGCTTGGGGCAGCCGAGAGAGAGGAGAAGGTAAGGGAGAAGTAAGGCCAGGAATTGGTCCTTTGTCCACCTGCTCAGCCCTGCATCTCCTGCTTCTTTCCAGCCTGAGCAAAGAGGAGATGGAGTTCCAGCCCAATCAGGAGGACGAGGAGGATGCTCACGCTGGCATCATTGGCCGCTTCCTAGGGCTGCAGTCCCATGATCACCAGCCTCCCAGAACAAACTCAAGGACCAAACTACTGTGGCCCAAGAGGGAATCCCTTCTCCATGAGGGCCTGCCCAAAAACCACAAGGCGGCCAAACAGAACCTTAGGGGCCAGGAAGACAATAAGGCCTGGAAGCTTAGGGCTGTGGACGCCTTCAAGTCTGCTCCACTGTATCAGAGGCCAGGCTACTACAGTGCTCCACAGACACCCCTCAGCCCCACACCCATGTTCTTCCCCCCTGAGCCATCAGCGCTGTCGAAGCTTCACAGTGTCACAGGCATAGACACCAAAGACAAAAGCTTAAAGACTGTGAGTTCTGGGGCCAAGAAAAGTTCTGAATTGCTCTCGGAGAGTGATGGGGCCTTGATGGAGCACCCAGAAGTCTCTCCCATGAGGAAGAAAACTGTGGAGTTTAACCTGACAGATATGCCAGAGATCCCCGAAAATCATCTCAAAGAACCTTTAGAACAATCAACAAGCAACATACACACTACACTCAGAGATCACGTGGATCCTTACTGGGCCTTGGAGAACAGGTCTGTCCTCACCCGAACTAGAGTTTCTGCATTGCCCTGTGCATGACCCCTCTTTCCCCCACCCTATCCTCCCTTGCTCTGAGCCTACCTTTCCTCCACAATTTCCTAGGGTCCATCACTGCCAGAGCACGCTGGACCTACACCCAGCACTAGCTTGGGGTATAGACTTGGCCACCTCCACAGGGATCCTAGGGAAGTGTTTGGGACCTTTTCTTACTTCATCCAAGAGCCTGGTATCACCAGGAAGACCTATTGGGACCAGGTGAAGGAAGATGAGGTTGCGCTGACCAGGATGCTGCTGAAGGAAGTGACCGGGCTTAGCTGAGCAGGTGTTATCACTGGCCCCAACTTACTTTGGTAGCTGACCGAAAACCATGGGGTGGCAGTCAGCTGCATGACAGATGAACACTTCCCCATAACCGTTTAGGGTAGTACCCAAGTACTTCAGGAAAGGGTGGCAGGCACTGCCTCACTCCCTGTAACTGGTCGATGGTGAGGTTGAGGGTGTCCGGGGCCCTTAGGCCATTTTCTCACTGCCTGGGGGACCTCACCAAAATACTTCATGCTTCCTTGGGGTCAGCCCAAAGCTGTCACAAAACCAGATGTTTCTCTTTATTCCAGATTTCCTGGGCACTTTCACCCAATTAGAAACACCCCACTTCATCCCCAGTCATGTGGAGAGGAAGTATAACTTCCCTTTTCTCGATTCTCAAGCAGTTCCTTTCATGGTCAGAAAACCCAGCTGTTATGATTGAAAACTTAAAAGGGCAACAAATTCAGTCTTGCTTCTAGGGCTAGACACGAACTTCACAAACACCTGTGGCTTGTTTAGGAAAGGATGTTAATATTTAAGAATCTGTGGCTGAGTGTGCGGTGGCTCATGTCTGTAACCCCAGCACTTTGGGAGGCAGAGGCAGATCACAAAGTCAGGAGTCTGAGACCAGCCTGACCAGTATGGTGAAACCCCGTCTCTACTAAAAAATTCGAAAATTAGCTGGGTGTGGTGGCATGTGCCTGTAGTCCCAGCGGGAGGCCGAGGCAGGAGATTGAATCCAGGAGGCAGAGGCTGCAGTGAGCCAAGATCTCACCACTGCACTCCAGCTTGGGTGACAGAGACTCTGTCTCCAAAACAACAAAAAAGGCCAGATGTGGTGGCTCATGCCTGTAATCCTAGCACTTTCAGGCGGATCACAAGGTCAGGAGATTGAGACCAAACTGGCTAACATGGTGAAACCCCATCTCTTCTAAAAATACAAAAAATCAGCCGGATGTGGTGGTATCTGCCTGTAGTCCCAGCTACTTGGGAGGCTGAGGCAGGAGAATCACTTGAACCTGAGAGACAGAGGTTATAGTGAGCTGAGATCATGCCACTGCACTTCAGCCTGGGTGACAGAGTAAGACTGTCTCAAACAAAAATCTTGGGCTGAGTGTGGAGGCTCATGCCTGTAATCCCACCAAGGCAGGCAGATCACTTGAGGTCAGGAGTTTGAGACCAACCTGGCCAACATGATGAAACCGTCTCTACCAAAAAATACAAAAATTAGCTGGGCATTATGGCGCATGCCTGTAATCCCAGTAACTCAGGAGGCTGAGAATTGCTTGAACTGAGGAGGTGAAGGTTGCAGTGAGCCAAGATTGAGCCACTGCACTCCAGCCTGGGCAATGGAGTTAGACCCTGTCTCAGAAAAAAAAGGAAACTTTGCCTTCCTACTGCAACAATTTAGTATTTGAAATGACGGTACCTTCCATACTCATGCCATTTTCTCTCACATTCTCACTAGGGATGAAGCACATTCCTAAACTGCCTTCTAAGGGGGATGCTTCGCCAGCCAGGTCCTCTCCTGCATGTACCAGCAGAACACTGATCCAGTCACAGCAAAACAACTGTCCACAATGAAGAGTATATCCCACAACAGCCTGAATCAAATGGTTAGCCTAATAGATAAAAATCAGTTGGCCGGGCGCGGTGGCTCAAGCCTGTAATCCCAGCACTTTGGGAGGCCGAGGCGGGTGGATCACGAGGTCAAGAGATCGAGACCATCCTGGTCAACATGGTGAAACCCCGTCTCTACTAATACAAAAAATTAGCTGGGCACGGTGGCGCGTGTCTGTAATCCCAGCTACTCAGGAAGCTGAGACAGGAGAATTGCCTGAACCCAGGAGGCGGAGGTTGCGGTGAGCCGAGATCGCGCCATTGCACTCCAGCCTGGGTATCAAGAGCGAAACTCCGTCTCAAAAAAAAAAAAAAAAAAAAAAAAAAAAAATCAGTAGTCCAGGACTTCAGCCTTTAATGCCTTTTATTCATAAAAATTGTGAAAGCTAGACTGAACCATTGGAAACATTTAACTCAAGACACTGGATTCAGTGGGAAACCCTTAGTCCTGTCTGAATCCAAGACAGCCACACCTTAGTATACTGCCCAAGCTAAGGCGTTTAATACAAAC
Organism: Aotus nancymaae; assembly: GCF_030222135.1. NCBI lineage: Eukaryota > Metazoa > Chordata > Mammalia > Primates > Aotidae > Aotus > Aotus nancymaae. The sequence continues at coordinate 8,657,282 of NW_026988473.1, read as the reverse complement.
ATTCTCGTTTCTTTTTGATCAGCATGACTAAAACTGAACAATGGAGGCTGGGCACAGTGGCTCACACCTGTAATCCCAACACTTTGGGAGGCTGAGGTGGGCAGATGATGAGGTCATGAGTTTGAGACCAGCATGACCAACGTGGTGAAACCTCATCTCTACTAAAAATACAAAAACTAGCTGGGAATGGTGGCATGCACCTGTGATCTCAGCTACTCAGGAGGCTGAAGCAGGAGAATCACTTGAACCCAGGAGGTGGAGGCTGCAGTGAGCTGAGCCGAAATTCCTGCCACTGCACTCCAGCATGGGCGACTGGTGGTGGTGGTGGGGTGGGGGGGAACAACACTGAACGGCACTTAAAGAATCTGGAGGCTCGCCTAGATAGATTTCTGACTCATCCCAAGACCTCAAAGACAACACCTGGGTACCAAATTTCTTTATTTGAAGGAATGGTATAAAGAACTTAAGTGGATGTTTTGGTACAACTTATAGAAAAGGTAAAGGAAACCCCAATATGCATGCACTGCCTTGGTGACCAGGGAAGTCACCCCGTGGCTATGGGGAAATCAGCCTAAGGCTTAGCTTTCATTATCACTGTCTCCCAGGGTGTGCTTGTCAAAGAGATATTCTGCCAAGCCAGATTGGGGTGCTCCCATCTTGCGCAAGTTGGTCACGTGGTCACCCAATTCTTTGATGGATTTCACCTGCTCATTCAGGTAATGCGTCTCAATGAAGTCACACAACTAGAAAACAATGGGGAAGACAGTTAGTAGTCGGCTTTCCCAATCCCTAAAGCAAATGATTTCCTCCATTTATTTCCTGGGTTTCCAATACTCACATGGGGATCATTTTTGTCAGTGGCCAGTTTGTGCAGTTCCAGTAGTGACTGATTCACATTTTTTTCCAAATGTAATGCACACTCCATCGCATTCAGCCCGCTCTCCCAGTCATCATGGTCTGGTTTCTAAATGAGGACAGGTGAATGCATCTCTGCCAACTAACCTACACATCAGCAAGCCCGTCTTATCTAACCACCATGCTTTGGCAAAGAGGACATGACTATTGGCCTAATTTAGTTTAGATGGTTAAGCCTAAAAAAGCACAAAAGGCAAAAGCCCAGTGTGTCATCACTTTATAAGGGCAACTGCTAGTTTAGGTGATTTCGGACACCCCAACACTGCTAGATTACGCAGTATGACAGCCGTGGTTCTTTTGTTTACCTTGATATCCTGAAGGAAGATGCGGCCACCTCGTTGGTTCTGCAGCTTCATCAGTTTCTCAGCATGTTCCCTCTCCTCATGAGACTGGTGAAGAAAGTACTTGGCAAAGTTCTTCAAAGCCACATCATCGCGGTCAAAGTAGTAAGACTGAAAGGGGAACACTGAATGTGTTATGTTAGGGATTTCCAGACAGGTAGCTGTTGACAATCTACGGGGAGGCGAGATGGTCTTGTGAGCCTAGGCTTCCTTTCTCAAAGCACAGCATGAAAGAATCAGTGCCTAAGGAGCTTGGGGGCAGATGAGCTACTGGATTGAACCCAACAGTAGTGCTTCTATTCTAAAATAGAAAATGGAAACTTGACCCCTCAAAGTTTACTTCAAGGAACCTTTAGAATATTATGGGCATTGCCTCAAACATAGAGTGTCTTAAGGATCTGTATTAGTGCAGAGAAAACTTCTTACAGCCCGTGCCAAATCTCATTGTTTGATGAGAGGCCGGCTACTGGAGTACTGACCCTGCACTTAGTCCTTCTCTCCTCCCCACGCCTGGATTAACCACGTTAAAGCATGGTTAAAACAAATAAAACAAAGAGCTCAGGAGCTTGCCAGCTATACCGCAGATTTATTTATAAAATCAAAAACCCCCATGCAAGGTGACAAATATGGACAGTATATTGATGTAAATATACTTTTATAATAATTGTATCACAAAAATTGACTTTTGGTTTTATGTATTTGATGTAGTCAAGTGTTTCTGAAAGGCAGTGACAGTCACAGAAACACAGGCTTGTTTTCAAATCCATTTAGAACATATCTATTCTTGGAACAGTTTGGACTATCACAAGGCAATTCTAAGGAAGACTCTCAGGACACCGCCTAAGACCAGGATTTGGGAAAATTGATTCCACTAATTACTGAAAAATTTCTTGCCCAGTAACTGTCGGTTGACTTTACCCAAGAACTAGGGGTTCAATTAGTAGGTCACAACTCCACAACTCTCACCGTAAGATACATAAAAGATAAATTAAGTTCCCTAGGCGCAAGATCAGGTGACACTTCGGTGACTGCAGAAGGGGCGATTTCTAGAGATATGCTTCAATGCAAGTGGGACTTAAGAGATAAGCAGAGCCGAGAGGTGGATACGGCTGCTCAAGAGGGATCTGCCCAAAAGATAAGCCACTACCCGCCAGCCCCCAAGGGGGCTATTCGACACAGTGACCCAGCAGGCCCGCCATACCTAGGCGGATGGGAGGTGGATATCTAAGCAAAAAACGTTGGGTCTCAGGGCCAAATGCCAAAGGCAGAGGAAAAAATGGGAGCGCAAAACTCCACCTTCCTAACCGCAGGTTTCCTGCACAAGCTGCTGCCAAGTCTTACAACCCAGGATTTCTGGACGCCAAGAGCTGTTTAAAAAAAAGAAGGGTGCGCAGAGGTGGCCCTGGCCTAGGAGGGAGCGTTCCCAGGGGACAGCCAAGAACCAGCTGCCCGGACTTTCTGCGCCAGAGAAATCCTTGGAGACCTCGAGCAGCCTCCATTTTCCAGAAGGCCGCAGGGAGGCGGGGAAGCCCGCGGGCGGCCACACCCCCGGCCCGCCCCAGCGCGCGCCCCGGGAACCGCGCCCGGCCCCGGCCCGCGCCCGGCCCCGGCCCCCGCCCCGGCCCGCCCGCGCTCACCATGGACAGGTAAACGTAAGAGGCATAAAGCTCCAGGTTGATCTGGCGGTTGATGGCGGCCTCTGAATCCTGGTGGTAGTTCTGGCGCACCTGCGAAGGTGATGCGGTCGTCATGGCGGCGGCTAAGAAGAGGCGGCGGCGGTGGCTGCGCGGCGCTGGAGAGGCGGCGGGGGCCTTGGGGCGGTCCGAGGGAGCGGTGTGGAGGTGACGGAGGGCTGGCTCTGGGCAGCCGGCCGGGGTAGGGGACGAGCGCCGGGTTCCGTCCAAGCACTGTTGAAGCAGGAAACCGCGGCGACTCTCGACGAAGAACGTCTGGCGTAGCGGGCCGCTCGCTGGCTCTTATAGCGGCTGCAGCGTCAGGCCCGCCCCGGCCAATCAGTGCCTCCCGCCCCGCGCCCGCTTCTTCCGGTGGGCGCGCGGCCTCGCCCCTACGGTGGGGGAGGGGCGACCGCTGGAGGCCCTCGCATGCTCTGGCGGAGCTGGGGAGCTGGGACGGGTACCGGACGGCCTCGGGGACGGCGGTGGCGTCTCTGTGCCCCTGAGGCCCGTTTAGTGGAGTTGGAGGGAAGCTGCAAGGAGGCGCGGGAAGCCCACCTCAGAGCCCCCTGTTCTAGGGGCTCCTGGGCCTTGGAACGCGGGGAGCAGGATAGGGGAAGTAATGGGGTGATCCTGATTTCCATTTTCCCGAACGGGCACCCTGAGGCTCCTGGCCCGGGGCATGGTGTTAAAAATCATAGCGGCGGGGAAGCCCTTGTGACATCCTGCTGCAGATTGGGAATGTGGAAAGTGGACGCGGGCCTTAGGTGGCCGAGCGCACTTTCTCTTCCTCAGAGTTCAGGAAGGAGCGCGATGGAGAAGTGGGGCGCACGGCCGGTTTCGAGTCCGCCCCTGCCCTTCCGACTCCAGCGACCTTGTCCGCCTTTGGCGAAAAACAAACATGGCTCCGTGTGCAGTTTCTGCAACAAAGGCTGGGCGGGTCGGGTTTCCCTAGGGATGAGGACCACCTCCCCCGGGGGTCGTGGGGGTGAGCCACCGGGGCCTCCGAGAGAATCGGTAGTGTCGCTTCTCACCCAAGGGACATATCTCGGGTTAGAAATAAAGGAGAAGCGACGTAGATCTAACGGCGAAGCCCATCCTGAGGCCTTTTCAAAATGGCCTCTTAGCGGCCCCACTCCGTGGCCCTATTGGACAACCCTGGGTGTGTCATTGGAGAGAAGCTGATGGGGTTGATGGCGGGCGACAGGTGGAAGAGACCCCCGGAGGGGCGGAGCCAGCGTGTGTGGCCTGCAGCTGAGTCCCAGGCACAGGGTGGATGTGAATTTATGGGTGGCAGAGCTGGAGCTAGGCCCTGCCCCTACCTAGATCCTGGCTTCGGGGTCCAATGTTCTGTCGCGTTTTTTGACGCATTGGTGGAAGAACTATCAAGATCATTTTCAGGATGCTAGCAAACCTGCAGCTAGAAGCTAGACTTCCAAACCTTATTTTTAAAAATCAACTCTACTGAAATATTAAAACAAATTGCCGATGGAATTAGGGTGATTTGTTTTTCACTGTTTCATTTAGAAATTCACCTATGTGCCGGCTATGTGCCGGGCGCGGTGGCTCACGCCTGTAATCCCAGCACTTTGGGAGGCCGAGGAGGGTGGATCACCTGAGGTCGGGAGTTCAAGACCAGCCTGACCAACATGGAGAAACCTTGCCTCTACTAAAAATACAAAAAATTTTCGAGGTATACCTGTAATCCTAGCTACACTCCAGCCTGGACAACAAGAGTGAAACTCCGTCTCAAAAAAACAAAAAACACCTATGTTACTTGCAGGAAAACCATTTTAGTGGTGCTAGAGCAACAATAATAAGGTAAACAGAAGAATGCTGCTAGGCAATGAGTACCTTACCCAGTCTGGGATAGGAGGAGGTCAGGGAAGCCTCCCCTAAGCGACACCTGAGCTAAGTTTGAAGAAAAAGTTAAAAGGAAGGTGAAGTGCGGGAGGGAAAGGGGGAAGGGAATTCGGAGCAGAGTGAACAGCATATGCAAAGGTGTGAAGATGTGGAAATGGGTAGCCTATTCAAGCTAGTTGGCCTGGGGTCAGACGCGGTGGCTCATGCCTGTAATCCCAGCACTTTGGGAGATGGAATCGGGCTGATCACTTGAGATCAGGAGTTGGAGACCAGCAAAACCCGTCTCTACTAAAAATACAAAAATTAGCTGGGCATGGTGGCATGTGCCTGTAATCCTAGTTACTCTGGAGGCTGAGGCAGAAGAACTGCTTGAACCTGAGAGGTGGAGGTTGCAGTCAGCCGAAATCACGCCTTTGCACTCTAGCCTGGAAGACGGAGCGAAACTCCGTGTCAAAATATGAAAAAGAAAGTATGTTGGCCTGGAAAATACAGTGCATGTTTGGGGTTGCTGGATAGGGTGAAGAATAGAACAAGGTCTGGCAGGTTTGTGTGCCATAAAGGGGTTAAACCTGATCCTAGAGACAGCATGGAGACACCACATTAGCTTTGTTTTTAAAGTTTACACTGGAAATCTCCTAGGATAAGCGTATAGCAAAGCCACCATATATAGGATCCAAAGCTTTCCTTTATAACAGTAACCAACAGTTAGAAAATGGGGAGAAAAAAGAATAGAAAAAAAGATGTTTTTTACTTCCATTGGCAACAAAAGCTTAAAGTACCTTGGAATAAAGTTAACAGGAAATATATAGAGAAAACTATAAATGCCTGCTGGACCAAAAAAAAAAAAAGGCAGCCTTGCATAAATGAAGAGGTACCATATTCCCAAATGGTCAGTCTTCATTTTGTAAAGATATCAGTTGGCCAGGAGTGGTGGCTAACGCTTGAAATCCCAGCACTTTGGGAGGCAGAGGCGGGTGGATCACGAGGTTAGAAGTTCGAGACCAGCCTGGCCAACACAGGGAAAGCCCGTCTCTACTAAAAATACAAAAATTAGCTGGGCGTGGTGGTAGGCACCTGTAAATCCCAGCTACTCGGGAGGCTGAGGCAGGAGAATCGCTTGAACTTGGGAGGCGGAGGTTGCAGTGAGCCGAGATCGCGCCACTGCACACCAGCCTGGACGACAGATCTAGACTCCGTCTCAAAAAAAAAAAAATGTCAGTATTCCCCAAATAAACGAATTCACTGCAATTTCCATAAGAGGCAGGTTTTTTTTTTTTTTTTTTCCTCAGCCATTACTGACTCTGGGACAGTATGTTTTTCTTGAAACTTCACAGAATGGTTCTAAAGTTCATTTGGAAGAGTCAGTGTGTTGATAGATTTGCATTTGGTGCTATAATAAAAGTACAGTAAAGTGCTATAAGCAGTGTGGTACTGGCGCAGAAAGAGATGACTACATTATTGCGACAAAATAGTCCTGCCCACCTACATATGGGAACTTGGGACATGTTGAAGTGTCATTTCAAATTAGGGAAGAAAGAATGGGTTTAACAAATTATGTTGAAACAATTGATAGTCATGTGGAGAAAAATGACTCACTCAGTGTTTAAAAATACATTCCAGATGGATTAAAACTCCAAGCCTTAAAAGAAGTATAAGGTTTTGAGAAGAATATATAGAAGATTATTTTTTATAATTTTGGGGTAAGGAATATTCTTCTGAGGCTGTCAGAAGCCATAAAAGTACAGTTGGCAGATTTGACTACTTAAAAATGAAAAGCTGTAAGACAAAAGATGTTGTAAACAGAGTTAAAACAGAGATGACAAATTGGGTTGATATTTGTAGCTCATATAAGTGATGAAGATTAGTAACTATAATATATATTTGTGTATGTCTAATTAAATGCTATATATTTGTCACACCTTTTTTTTTTTTGAGACGAAGTTTCACTCTTGTTGCCCAGCCAGGCTGGAGTGCAGTGGCTCGATCTTGGCTCACTGCAACCTCCACCTCCGGGGTTCAAGTGATCCTCCTGCCGCAGCCTCCCAAGTAGCTGGGACTGCAGGCGCTTGCCACCATGCCTGGCTGATTTTTGTATTTTTAGTAGAGACAGGTTTTCACCATGTTGGCCAGGCTGGTCTCGAACTCCTGATCTCAAGCGATCCACCCACCTTGGCCTCCCACAGTGCTGGGATTATGGGCATGAGCCACCATGCCTGGCGTTATGAGGCCCTTTTGATTGCCTGCCCTGGTGCTATAGATGTTAAGCTCCTGGAAGGCAGGCATTGTTTCTGTCTTATCTCTGCACTCCCAGCTTTTTGCAAGGTGCTTGTTACTTGGTACTCAATATGTGTTGCACGAACAGCTGGATGCATGATTGAATGTTCAGGACTGATGAGAGTGAGGCTAGAGAGCTGGGCACCAGTCGGGGGTCAGCAGCCTTAGTTCTTGGAGAGCAGAGGGGATAGAATGAAGATTTGACAGATCTGGAGAAGACCAAATTAACAGACCGATTGACAAAAGTTGGGGGCGGGGGTGGGCAGTGGGTAACGGAGCTCCTAGCTTTCTGATTTGGGCAGCCTGGCTGCTGCTGCCATTCCCTGAGCTGAGGAGCACAGGAAGAAACGCAGGTTTTGGGGAAGGCCCTTGAGGAAGGTCAGCTTGGTTTTGGAACAGATGTGCTGAGTTTCCAGGCTTCCGGGATGTCCAGGGGGACAGAGCCAGCATGAAGTTGTTGGACCCACCAGAAGAAAGTCGGTCTGCTGCAGGGAGCAGGTTTCCTGAATCAGTATTGGTGCCATGCTTGGCTAAACACGTATGTGGCTGCAGTGAACATCACAGCAATACTGAGGGGCAGCTTGTGCTGTAGAAGGTCACTAGGGAAGGCTGGCGGAACCAATGGAAGGGAAATCTGTTGGTGGGGGAGTGGAGTGTGAGTGTGTGTGTGTGTGTGTTTTTATATGATTGTTTATATGATTGCTCGTGTCCCTTCCCTACTTTCTGGTAACTTGAGGTGTCAGAACTGCAATCTCCAAGCCTTTAGATTCTTCCGAAGCTGTGGCCTGGTCTTTGGACCTTTGTTGACCAGGGTTTCACCTCCCCCACCCTCCAGCCCAGCTCCTCGTGACTTGGAGGCTGCAGCGGGGAGTTTGGCTAAACTCCCGGGACAGCCGCCTCCTAGGGCCAGGAGTGGCGGGAGGGACCTTGAATGTGAGAAGAGCCAAGCCGGTGGTTTCTGGAGGCTCAGCGCATCCCGGAGGAGGAGGGGGCGGGGGTGGGGGTTGCGGTGGAGAGTTGCTGTCCCACCGTGACTCAGCACTCTGCTGGTAGAGAGTTGCTGTCCCACCGTGACTTAGCACTCTGGTGGGCCGGGCTTGGGCTCCAAAAGTGCTTTGTACTGGAGGAGAGAAGCAGTCAGAAGACCCGGAGGGCTGTGGCTTCACTGTGGAGGGAGGGAGGGAGAGCGTCCCCCTCCCCTCATTTCCTAATGGAACAAAGAACAGAGGCTGGACGGGGAACAAAGGGGTCTGAGATCACCCAGCGGGGCCCCTAATGGTGTTTTTTGCTGGCAAGCCATGGTTTTTCTTTTCCTGCCTATCCCTTGCTCGTGCCTTCCCACTGCATGGGGAATTCTCAATAGATGCTTCTTTCCCTTCTCGGGACTGTTACCATTTAGGATTCCACAGCTAGGAAATCATAGACCCCCACAAATGTAAAGGCTTGGAAGGGACTTTAGAGCTTCCAAATCATTGTGTTTTACAGAAAGGTGAGACCCAAAGAAGGTTAGACTTGCCCAAGGCCATAGAGTCACTGGCTTTTCAACTGAAAACTAGGACAGGGCACATGACAGGAGCCCTGTGGCCATTAATACAATAACTGTGTTTAATAAGTGTGTTGAAGGAATGGGTGTGTGAAGGAACCACTGTGTGAAAAGGCAGAGCCCAAACTGTTCCACAGGCTGGTTACAACAAAGGAAAACCTCAAAAAAAACCTCAGGGCTGGAGACGTGGGTTACGTGGCCTTTTAACTGAAGAGCTGATGTTTTAAATGTCTGGGATTCCCCCTGAAGTGAAGTGAAGTAAAGCAGGAAATTCGAGTTTTGAAATTCAGAACATGGAAAAAACAATACTAAATCAGATTCGGGTACATTTCTGGATGATGCAATCATATTCACAGAGCTTGTCCTTAAATCGTTTCTTGAAAGCCCTTGAGACCAGTAGACTCAGAGTGTAGATACTCGGAACCCCCACCCACCCACCTCTTCCAGAAGGTTAACGAGAGCCACAGCCTGTGATGTTTGAGGACAACTGCAAACAGAAGGCAAGGCCTGTTTTTGAGCGCTAACTCAGGCCTCCCTGCACTCCAGACTTCTGCCAGAAACCTTATCACATGGGGCCCCAGCTGTGTGTTTGCTTCCTGGCTGGACTTTGAGCTTCACTTTAAGCTGTGTCTCCAGTCCTGGCACAGCCCGGGGGTCCTTCCATCTCTAGCAGTTTGCAGCTCCGTACCTCTTCTCCCGAATGGTCATGCCCAGCAGAACATCTGGTCTCTACCTATGGACTAGTGGCTCCTGGAGTTCAAAGCTTTTGCCTTTAGCAGTCCCCAGCTGTATCCTTCCCTGTGAGCCCCTGGGATCTGCCCGCAGTGAAGAGGCTAACTGGCATCTCTGAACTTTGATTCCTGTGTTATTTACGGTATCTGAAGCCAGCCCTCTCCCATGCTACCTTGAGCACACACTCTGGGTGCCCTCTTCACCACAGTTCTCATTGCACCCCATCAGCTGGGACCCAACCACATGGCATCCCCACGTCACCCCGTCCAGGCCCAGCTGTGCTCACCCTGGCCAAATCAGGGGAGGCCCAGCTCAGCACAGGTGGCAGGTGGTAGCCATGGCTAGCAGCATTGGGAGAAGGGTGAAAAAAAAAAACCAGAAAAATGGCTTGCACATCTGGGCAGGGACTTCAGCAGCCAGAGAGGCCTTGGCAGCCAGGGGCTGGGAGTGCCTCCTCATGGAAATGGGGACCGTGTCTGCCTTGGGAGCTTTCACTGTGTGGACGCTCACTATGGTGGAGGGGAACGATGGCTGCACAATCACAGTCTCTTGAGCACCGGGGTAGAGGGAGGGAGTAGATCTAAGAGGATCTGAGAGATCGGCAGCTAGGGACCAGCCCAGCCGGGAGGCAGCAGAATGAGGCAGCCAGACGGAGCGGCGAGGGCTTTCCTGCCCCCAAAGAAGGGGCACAATCCAGGAGAGCTAGTGAGTCTTGCTGGGCCAGCAGATAGGGCCTAAGTCAGCAGAGGGAAGTCCTGAATGTCCTATAAGAGTCAGGACCCAAAAGATCTCCCCCTCAGCATGGCCGAGGCCTCTAGCCTGTGGCTGCTCCCAGCGTCTCAGGCTCCTTCTTTCCTGCCTGGACCACTTCCTGCAGTCCCAGCCTCTCTAACTTGTCTCTGTTCTGTCTGTCCCAGCATTAAGAAATGCAAAGATAAGCACTTTGTGATTACAACTTAGGGAGGCTGGTACAGTGGCTCACGCCTGTAATCCCAGCACTTTAGAGGCAGAGGTGGGTGGATTACTTGAGCCCAGGAGTTTGAGACCAGCCTGGGTAACATAGTGAGTGCCCCTCTCTACAAAAAAATACAAAAATTAGCCGGGTATGATGGCACAGGTCTGTAGTCCCAGGTACTCAGGAGGCTGAGGCAGGAGGATTGCTTGAGCCCAGGAGTTCAAGGCTGCAGTGAGCTATGATTGTGCCACTGCACTCCACCCTGGGCAACAGAGCCAAACCCTGTCTCTAAAAAAATAAATAAATAAATAAATAAAAATCAAAACAAAACTCCTAAGGGCTCCCCACTGCCCTCGGGATACAATTGTGATTCCTGGGTGTGGCCCAGCCACTCACCCCCAGGCTTCTCTCTAGCCCTCCAGTGTTCCCCTCACACCTTGGGACTTCACACAGCTGGTCCGTCTGTCCAGACGGCTTGCCCCTGACTCTTCTGCCTGAAAAACTACCTGGCCTTCAACACCCAGCTCAAATATCCTCTCGAGGCTCCTTGCACTGCCCCGCGGAGCTGAGAATTTCCATTTTTTGTGCCCTCCAGCACTCTGACTGCATGGGCTCCTACGCCACGCCGTACTGTAGACCTGCCCCAGACCTGCCTCCCCCACTGGAAGGAAACTAATGCCCTTGATCTTAGGTATGCCTTTGCCTTTCCCACCTCAGCACCTGGCAAAGCACTTAACAGATTTAAAGGCTCCCAGACTACCGATAAATATGGGCTGGATTTAACTTGGACTTGGCTCTTAGCTCAACTCTTACCTTTTCTGTTACTGAGCGTTAGGCTGCTCCACCACCACCTCGGGTTTTTTTGTTTGTTTGTTTTTTATTTTTATTGAGATGGAGTCTCACTGTGTCACCCAAGCTGGACTGCAGTGGGGCGATCTTGGCTCACTGCAACCTCCGCCTCCCAGGTTCAAGTGAGTCTCCTGTCTCAGCCTCCTGAGTAGCTGGGATTATAGGTGCTCATCACCACACCCAGCTATTTTTAGTAGAGATGGGTTTTCACCATGTTGGTCAGGCTGGTATTGAACTCCTGACCTCAAGTGATCCACCCGCCTTGGCCTCCTAAAGTGCTGGAATTACAGGTGGGAGCCACTGCGTCCGGCCTTTTTTTTTTTTGACAGTCTTGGTCTGTTGCCCAGGCTATAGTGCAGGAGGCGCGATCTCAGCTCACTGCAACCTCCGCCCCCCGGGTTCAAGTGATTCTCTACCTCAGTCTCCTGAGTAGCTGGGACTATGGGCATGCACTACCATGCCCAGCTAATTTTTGTATTTTTAGTAGAACAGGGTTTCCCTATGTTGCCCACACTGGTCTCAAACTCCTGGCCTCAAGCCATCCACCTGCCTCAGCCCCACAAAGTGCTGGCATGAGCCACCGCGGCCAACCAGATTTGGTTTTTCCATCTTTACTCAAGTAAGACTCCCAGCTGTTTCTGCCTCCCGTATGGAAGGAGCTGGGAATTAGCGAGTCTTTCTGGGGTTTCAGGATTATTCCTTGGCAGAGACCTGAGGACACTGCGAGGCAGTGGGGGTTGGGGACTAGTGCCGCTACGGGGATGGAGATGTCACAGTCATGGGCTCAGTGGCTCTGAGGACCAGTTCCCTTGGCTTGCTTTTGTGGTCACAGAGTGTTTCCTCAACTGGAGGAATCTGTGGGCTGTCACTAGGGGCCGACGGGGGAAGAAGTCAAGAAGGGTTGGTATAAAACCAGCTTGCTACTTCAAAACAATGTCCTGTCCTTCCTGGCAGCGGACCAATGCATTGTTGAAGTTGTCATTCCATAAACATAACAGATTTTTACATAAAGTAAGTTTTGGGGCTGACACTGATAGCACCTCTGAGTAGGTAGGGCTGGCAGCAGAGGTTCCCTTTATCTGATGAACAAACTGTAGGTCGGAGAGATTAAGAGACGGCTTTGCCTAAGATTGCACAGCTGGTACGAGACAGGGCTCTGACCGGAACCTGGACTCTGATTGTGGCCCAAATTTCCAAATCTGGTGCCCTGACTCAGCCATGACAGCAATGCTGAAACTCAGCACATACGTTACCCTTAACCTCGAGGCATGCAGGAAGAAGACCTCCAAGATTCCACTTGCTGAGGCTTCTGAAATTTCCCTACAGGTGGAGAGCACTTCCTGCACCCTGAATCCTGAAGGCGAGCCAGCACCGACCTTCAGCTGACTTCAAGCCACCAGCTTTGGCAGAGGGCACTTTCAAAGTAGTTGCTGTGATTCTACTAGCAGCAAAGTGATCACGGGTGATCTTCGAAATTAATAGGCTGATTTGATTAGTAACTAGAGTCTGTTTGCTTGGTGGGAGTTTTGTGGTCCTTTGGAAGGTGCTATTGGGAATCTCATGGCAGGGCTTAAAGAATTGGACTTGGTCTTGAGTTTTCTCCTGGACTTAGTGCTCATGGCTGGCAGGCCCAGGAGATGCCTGAGCAGCCTGGAGACTGGTGGCTGTCCAGTGGCTTTCTGAGCAGGACAGTGGGTCTAGGCCCACGCCGGAGAGCTAAGGGTGTTTCTGCAGCTTGTAATTCACAGAGACCACGGCTGTCTCCTCAGACCACAGCTGGCTCCCACAGTGCTTGGCTGGTCCTCCCGGAGGTTGGGGGCCTCTACTCAGCCACAAGACACACCATCTTTTTTTTTTAATAAAGACGGGGTTTCACCATGTTGGTCAGGCTGGTCTTGAACTCCCAACCTCAGGTGATCCGCCTGCCTTAGCCTCCAAAGTGCTTGGATTATAGGCGTGAGCCACCACGCCCTGCCAAGACACACCAACTTAGGGAGCAGTGGGAGATGCTTCCCCAAGGGGCTCATGGTGTCTCATTACTAGGTAGGATCTGAGAACCGTATAAACTTGCCTGAAAGAGTGTCGGGGTCTCTGCAGCTGAAGGTGTTCACATGCCGGGGAGCATAGGATGACCCACTTCCAAACTGGGGCAACACCAGCTCCTCCCCTGAGGCCTTAGCCCACCCTTAGTTTTCTGGGGGGGAGGGCTCACCCACCCTTCTGACAAAGCTTGTGATCTGATGCTCAGAAGTCAGTCGGCCCCAGTCAGAGCTAGGAGAGCCCTCCCATGGGTAGGGGCTTTACATGCTATTATTACCTTTCTCATCTGTTTCCAACTGCATGGATGATATTCTAACCCCCTGTCAAACACCCCTGCCTTTTGTAATTCTCTGAAAGCATTAGTTGGAACCAAGTGGCTCTTGTTTTTTCCCACTGTTTACTCACCTATATGGCTGCCCTTTCAATATTGTGGGTATGTGTGGGGGTTAATGGGGCGTGTGTGTGTAGTGGCAGGAATCCAGATATTTCGCTTTTTGCTTTTTCCTGGAATTGATTTCTTCAGATCCATACCTACTTCCCAATATCCACCTCCCTTCTGGACACTAGATCCAGATTTTCCTCTGGGGAACTATTCGCTTCCCTCCAAGCTCTGTGATGTGCTGTAATTGAAACTGCCTCCATCTCTAGATTCAGGGGGTAGACATGTTGTTTTTTACTTGCAACAAAAAAAATTTTTTTTAGAGATGGGGTCTCGCTATGTTGCCCAGGCTGGAGTGCAGTGGCTATTCACAGGCATGATCCCACTGCTGATCAGCACAGGGGTTTTGACCTGCTCCGTTTCCTACCTGGGCCAGTTCACCCCTCCTTAGGCAACCTGGTGGTCCCCCGCTCCCAGGAGGTCACCATATTGATGCCGAACTTAGTGCAGACACTCAATTGGCATAGCGCACTACAGCCCAGAACTCCTGGGCTTGAGCGATCCTCCCACCTCAGCCTCCCAAGTAGCTGGGACTACAGGCACGTGCCACTGTGCCCAGCACAACAAAATTTTTAATCAACTTACGTTTTACATCGGGGGTCCCTGTAGAGAGCCAGTGTAGCCCACCCCCTCTGGCAGAATCAGCAGCAAGGCTGGGTGAACTCCAGAGAAGGAAACCATAATAGGGGAGTGTGTATGTCTCAGAGAAGAGCAGAGAGGCCTAGAAAAAGATAACCAGCTCTCACTGACCTTGCTGCAAGATAGTTGTTAGTGGAAATATGTTAACTGAAATATGAGAATTATAACCACAGGCTGTTCTAAGTAACTGTACCCTCCCTCTGCTATGTGCTTTGTAAACATATAAAATAAAGTACTCTGAGGCATGTCTGGGCCGAAGACACTGACATCATCAGCTTTTCAGACCGCTTGGCCCAGCTTTCTATATGTCTGTCTGTGTGTCTTTCTTTATCCCCCTGCCGTTCCCTCTTAGGTCTTTGAACCCTTGTGCAACGCAGGGCGCAGCACACGTCAGAGGTCCCCAACCCCAGGTAGACCAGTACCGGTTGGAGGCCTGTTAGGAACCAGGCTGCACAGCAGGAGCTGAGCAGCAGGTGAATGAACGTCACCTCCTCGCTCTGCCTGCTGCTTACCTGAGCTCTGCCTCCTGGCAGATCAGCAGCGGTATTAGATTCTCATAGGAGCGTGAACCTTATTGTGAACTGGACATGCGAGGGATTGAGGTTGTGTGCTTCTTATAAGGATCTAATTCCTGATGATCTGAGGTGGAACAGTTTCATCCCGAAAACTTCTCCCTCCCCCACCCCTTGTCCATGGAAAAAAATTGTCTTCCATGAAACTGATGCCTGGTGCCAAAAAGGTTGGGGACCACTGTTTTACATAATCTAAATGGCAACTGATTCCTTCATGGGTCACAGAATTTTCAAGACAGGAAGAAGCCTTTGAGACTATCTAATACTTTCAATCACTCAACTAACATTTTTATTTTATTATGATGATTTTTTTTTTTTAAGACTGAATCTCTCTCTGTCACGCAGGCTGGAGTACAGTGGTGTGATCTCAGCCCACTTCAACCTCCACCTTCGGAGTTTAAGCGATTCCTCGCCTCAGCCTCCCGATTAGCTGGGACTACAGGCATGTGCCACCATGCCCAGCTAATTTTTGTATTTTTAGTAGAGATGAGATTTCACCACGTTGGCCAGGATGGTCTCAATCTCTTGAACTCATGGTCCACCCGCCTCAGCCTCCCAAAGTGCTGGGATTACAGTTGTGAGCCATCGCACCTGGCCAGTAAACCCAATTTCTTTGGGATCCATTTGACACTGGTTGGCTGCTCACTGTCAGCCAAGCTCGCAGCCAGGCTTGGAGAAGCAGAGATGGCTGAGCCAGAGCTTGTGTTCACAGTAGCCCATAAAGATAGGCTCAGCAGAGACGTGTGGAAGGGGCACAGTGGGAATCAGATGAGCAGCCTGAGAGCCTGAGAGAGCCATGGAAGAGCCCAACAATGGAAGGGCCTTTTCCTTGCTAAGGAAGGTAAAATACCCAAACCAAGTCAATTCAGCAATGATCCAGGTGGAAACCTGGGATGCAAGAGTGAAAGGGGCAGGACTGTAGCTGCCTGTTAGCCCCAGTGTGGTGACTCCCTTCTGTTTCGTTTTGTTTTGTCCTTTTTTGAGACGGGTTTAGCTCTGTCATTCAGGCTGGAGTGCAGTGGCACATACATGGCTCACTGCAAACTCAACCTCCTGCGCTAAAGCAATCCTCCCACTTCAGCCCCCTGAGTAGCTGGGACTATATGTGTGAGCCACCACACCGGGCTAACTTTTCTGATTTTTAGTAAAGAAGAGGTGTTTCCATATTGCCCAGGCTGATCTTGAACTACTGGGCTCAAGCAATCCTGCTGCCTTGTCCTCCCAAAGTGTTGGGATTATAGGAGTAAGCCTCTGCACCCACCCTCTCTTAACAACTGTTAAGTGTACATCACAGTATTGTTAACTATATGTACACTGTTGCACAAGAGTTCTCCCGAACTCTTTCATCTTCCATGACTGAAACTCTGTCTCCTGGAGCAAAAGCTCCCCATTTCCCCTCCCCTCAGCTCCTGGAAACCACCATTCTACTTTCTGTCTCTATGAATTTGATGACTTCAGGTACCTCTTGTAAGTGGAATCATGCAATATATCCCTTTTCGTGATTGGCTGACTTCACTCAGCATGATGTATTCAAGGTTATCATCAGTATAGCATATGGCAGGATTTCCGTTTTTTAGAAAAGACTGAATGATGTTTCATTGTATGTATATACTATCTTTTCTTTATCCATTCATCCGTCCACGGACATTTAGGTTGCTTCCACGTCTTGGCTATTGTGGATACTGTCGTAATGAACATAGAAGTACAGCTCTCTCTTTGAGATCCTGTTTTTCATTCTTTAGGATATATGCTCAGAAGTGGGATTGCAGTATTGTACGGTTGGTCTATTTTTAATTTTTTGAGGAGCCTCCATATTATTTTTCATAGCAGTACACCATTTTACAATCCCACTAACAGTGTGCAAGAGTTCCAGTTTTTCTGCATCCTCACTGACGCTTGTTACTTTTTGGTTTTGTTTTGTTTTTTGAGACGGAGTCTCGCTCTGTCACCCAGCTGGAGTGCAGTGGCATGATCTCTGTTTGCTGCAACCTCTGCCTCCCCAGTTCAAGCAATTCTCCTGCCTCAGGCTCCCAAGTAGCTGGGACTACAGGCGCATGCCACCACACCCAGCTAATTTTTGTATTTTTAGTAGACACAGGGTTTCACCATGTTGGCCAGGTTGATCTCAAACTCCTGACCTTGTTATCCGCCCACCTCACCCTCCCAAAGTTCTGGGATTACAGGCGTGAGCCACCGCGCCCAGCCGACATTTTTTTTTTTAATAGTAGCTATTCCAGTGAGCACCAGGTAATAGCTGATTGTGGTTTTGATTTGCAGTTCCCTGCTGACTAGTGACAGTGAGCATCTTTTCATACGCTTGTTGGCCTGACTGCAAACAGAAAGCAACACCAAAAACAGCTTCAACAAAAAATCCCCAAGCAAACCCCATCCAAAGGTCAGCAGCCTTGAAGATCAAAGCTAAACTCATGAAGGTGAGAAAAAAAATCAATGAAAAGAATGCTGAAAACTCAAAGAGCCCGAGTACCTCTTCTCCTCCAAATGATCGCCAACACCTCTCCAGCAAGGGCTCAGAGCTGGGCTGAGGCTGAGATGGACGAACTGACAGAATCAGGCTTCAGAAGGTAGGTAATAACAAACTTCCCTGAGCTTGTTATTACCCAATAACAAAAAAGTAACAATTCTTTGCATTATTACCCAAAGAAGCTAAGAACCATGATAAAACATTACAGGAGCTGTTAACCAGAATAACCAGTTTAAAGAGGAACATAAATGACCTGATGGAGCTGAAAAACACACCACGAGAACTTCACAATGCAACCATAAGTATCAATAGCTGAATACACCAAGCAGAGGAAAGAATTTCCAAGCTTGAAGACTATCTTGCTAAAATATGACAGAAGGCCAGGTGCGGTGGCTCGTGCCTGTAATCCCAGCACTTTGGGAGGCCAAGGCGGGTGGATCACCTGAGGTCAGGAGTTTGAGACCAGCCTGACTAACATGGTAAACTATAATCCCAGCTACTCGGAGGCTGAGGCAGGAGAATTGCTTGAACCCAGGAGGTGGAAGTTGCAGTGAGCTGAGATTGTGCCATTGCACTCTAGCCTGGGAGACAGAGCGAGATTTATCTCAACAAATAAATAAATAATAAAACAGAAAAGATTAGAGAAAAAAGAATGAAAAGGAACAAACAAAATATCTGAGAATTATGGGATTATGTAAAAAGACTGAACCTACAACTGATTGGGGTATCCGAAAGAGACAGGAGAATGAAACCAAGTTGGAAAACATACTTCAGGATATCATCCAGGAGAACTTCACCAACCTAGCAAGACAGGTCAACATTCAAATTCAGGAAATCCAGAGAACCCCAGCTAGATACTCCACAAGAAGATCAACACCAAGACACATAATCATCAGATTCTCCAAGGTCAAAATGAAGGAAAAATGTTAAGGGCAGCCAGAGAGAAAGGCCAGGTCACCTCAAAGGGAAGCCCATCAGACTAACAGTGGACCTTTCAGCAGAAATCCTACAAGCCAGAAGAGATTGGGGGCTAATATTTAACTTTTTTTTTTTTTTTGAGATGGCGTTTCACTCTTGTCGCCCAGGCTGGAGTGCAATGGCACGATCTCAGCTCACCACAACCTCCACCTCCCGGGTTCAAGTGATTCTCCTGCCTCAGCCTCCTGGATAGCTGAGATTACAGGCATACGCCACCATGCCCAGCTAATTTTGTATTTTTAGTAGAGACAGGGTTTCTCCATGTTGGTCAGGCTGGTCTCGAACTCCCAGCCTCAGGTAATCTGCCCACCTCAGCCTCCCAAAGTGCTCAGATTACAGGCGTGAGCCACTGCACCCACCTCAACATTTTTAAAGAAAATTATTTCCAACCCAGAATTCCATATCCTGCCAAACTAAGCTTCATAAGCGAAAGAGATATAAAATCATTTTCAGACAAGCAAATGCTGAGGTGATTCATCACTACCAGTCCTGCTTTGCAAGAGCTCCTGAAGGAATCACTAATATGAAGGAAAAACCATTACCAGCCACTACAAAAACACACTGAAGAATCAAGACCTGTGAAGCAACTACATCAACAAGTCTTCAGAGTAACCAGTGAGCATCATGATGACGGGATTAAATTCACACATAACAATATTAATCTTAAATGTAAATGGGCTAAATGCCCCAATTAAAAGACACAGAATGGCAAGCTGGATAGAGTCAAGACTTGTATACTGTATTCAAGAGACCAATCTGACATGCAAAGACACACATAGGTACAAAATAAAGGGATGGAGGAAAATTTACCAAGCAAACAGAAAGCAGAAAAAAGCAAGGGAGAAAAATTTACCAAGCAAACAGAAAGCAGAAAAAAGCAAGGAAGGAAAATTTACCAAGCAAACGGGACAATATTAGGTTAGTGCAAAAGTAATTGCGATTTGCCCAGGTGATTTACCTGCCTTGGCAAATCGCAATTACTTTTGCACCAACCTTACTAGTATTTACAGGTCACCATCCAGGTACTAGAAGCGCTCATTGTTTCCGTGCTCAATAGTGCTAGACCTTTTCAGAGGACAGAGATAGGGCCCTTTAAAAAATTTTTTAAGAAAAAAATGAGTTCATTCTGATCTGAGACTTTCAATTCAAATTCAGAATTCTAGGTGTTTTGCTTCATCTTAAAGATTTTACATCCAGGCTGGGTGCTGTGGCTCATGCCTGCAATCCCAGCACTTTGGGAGGCTAAGGTGGGTGGATCATGAGGTCAGGAGTTTGAGACCAGCCTGGCCAACATGGTGAAACCCCATCTCTACTAAAAATACAGAAATTAGCCGGGCATGGCATGCACCTATAATCCCAGCTACTCGGGAGGCTGAGGCAGGAGAATTGCTTGAATCCAGGAGGTGGACGTTGCAGTGAGCTGAGACCGTGCCATTGCACTCCAGCCTGGGCGACAGAGAGAGACTACATCTCAAAAAAAAAAAAAAAAAAAAAAGATTTTACATCTGAATTGCCTTTCTTCTAAAGCCCCAAATATCTACTCTCAAGTATAATTGCAGAATTATTTATTTATATTTTTCTCCACCACATACACAGCAGTCTTAAAGTAATAACCCCTATACTACCACCAAACAGTTATTATTGAAAACAGCTTTGTATTTTGATCTTGTAGTCTTCTTCTTATAGTAAATCCCACCAAGAATACATAGTCAAATGAATGTACTTTAAAGTTCCTTGGAATAGCTCCTCTCTCTGTTTTTTTAAATTATTATCATTATACTTTAAGTTCTGGGATACATGTGCAGAATGTGCAGGTTTGTTATGTAGGTATACACATGCCATGGTGGTTTCCTGCACCCGTCAACCTGTCATCTACGTTAGGTATTTCTCCTAATGCTGTCCCTCCCCTAGTCCCCACCTCCCACTCTGTGTTTTTGCTACCAACCCATTACACAGTTAGGAGCATTTACTTAATTTTGCTTTCAGTTTTTAGAATTACTTTTTAAAGTTTAATTTAGTTTTATAATTATGTAAAATATGTGCATGGTCAAAGTTAAGTCTATAAAACAAGATATATTTAAAAGGATCTAGGCTGGGAATGGTGGCTCATGCCTGTAGTCCCAGCACTTTGGGAGGCCGAAGTGGGGAGGATCACTTGAGCTCAGGAGTTCAAGACCAGCCTGGGCAACATAGCAAGGCCCCATCTGTACAACAATTAAAAAAAATTTTTTTTAAAGCTAAGTGTGGCTTTGTGTAGTGGCAGTATCGTAGCCAATGAGGTTTATCCGAGGCATGATTATTGCTAATTGAAAACTTTTCCCAATACCCTGCTGTGATGACTTGCAATATAGTCAGCATTGGCAATTTTTCACAGTCTCTACAGAGACTGAAACATTTCAAAATAAATAAATAAAAGCCAAGTGTGGTGGTGCATGCCTGTAGTCCTAGCTACATGGGAGGCTGAGGTGGGAGGATGGCTTAAGCCCAGGATTTCAAGGCTGCAGTGAGCTATTATCATGCTACTGCATGGGTGACAGAGCAAGACCCTGTCTCAAAACAAATAAATAAATAAAAACAAATAAACCTAGTGTCTATTCTCCCCCTACTCTATTCCTTCTTTCTGTTAAACTACCAATATTTAGTATTTAATTGTAAGAAAGTATTTACATATTTTTGTTTATATTTGTATCTTTTGTTCTTAGAGAAACAGACCCTAAGGTGTCCTTAGGATCACATTGTATTAGTTTGTAGAGATCTTCCTTGTTCTTTTCCTGGCTGCAAAGCACCCCATTGTGTAGATGTGCTATTGTTTATTTCTCAAAGTCCTTATTGATGGATTTTTGGCTTTTTCCCATGCTTTGGCTTTTACAAACAGAGCTGCAATAAACAGCCGTGTCTCTGTGCCTTGCCATATCGTTTGCTATATATCTTCAGTATAGATTCCTAGATGGGGGATTGTAGGATCAAAGGGCAAATGCGCTCCTAGATTTGCTAGATATTGGCAAATCCTCTTCTGTAGAGACCATACCATTTTGCATTCCCACCAGGAATGTGTGAGAATGTTGGTTTTCTCACAGCCTGGAAAAGAGAGTGTACGGTATTAAGCTTTTGGATTTTGGCTAATCTGATCAATGAGAAATAGTTCCTTGGGGTAATTTGCGTTTCTTTTACTGTAAGCAAGGTTGAGTGTCTTTCTGTATAGTTTTGAAATATTTGCCTTTCTTTTTCTGTAAACTGTTTGTATTTTTAGTGCATTTTTCTATCAGGTTGTTGGCCTTTTATCTGTATTAGAAGCTCTTCATAGCTGGGCGCGGTGGCTCACGCCGGTAATCCCAGCACTTTGGGAGGCTGAGGTGGGTGGATCACCTGAGGTCAGGAGTTCAAGACCAGCCTGACCAACATGGTGAAACCCCATCTATAAAAAAAAAAGAAGCTCTTCATATATTAAGAATATTGGCCCTTTGTCTGTGATGTAGGTTGTACAGTTGTTTTTTTCTTTTTAAAACCAGTCTATCATTTGTTTTTTTAATTTTGCTATGTTTAAAATTTTCATTTTTTTTTTCATAAAAAACTTTAATTCCTTGAGACTTGTTCATCTTTTCCCCTTATTGCTTCTAGGTGTTGAGTCAGAATTAGGAAAGTTTTCCCCACTCCCAAATTATAGGAGAATTGGTCCATATTTTCTGTTAGTACTTGTATGGTTTCATCTTTACATTTAAATCTCCAACCCCACTGGATGCCCTGGCTCACGCCTGTAATCCCAGCACTTTGGGAGGCCAAGGAGGGCAGATAACTTGAGGTCAGGAGTTCAAGACCAGCCTGGCCAACATGGTGAAATCCCGTCTCTATTGAAAATACAAAAATTAGCTTGGTGTGGTGGTGCACACCTGTAATCCCAGCTACTCAGGAGGCTGAGGCAGGAGAATCTCTTGAATTGGGGAGGTAGAGGTTGCAGTGAGCTGAGATCATGCCACAGCACTCCAGCCTGGGCAACAGAGTGAGACTTCCTCTAAATCAATCAATCAATCAATCTCCAACTCCTTTGGAATACATTGTGGTCCACAGCATGAGGAATGCCTCTGGTTGGTTCTGAGTCCATGAAGCTCTCCTGCTATCCTGACACCAGCTATGAAGTCACCCTTCCTCCTTCCCTCCCTCCCTCCCTCTCTTCCTCCCTCCCTCCCTTCTTCCTTCCTTCCTTTCTTTTTTTTGAGACAGAGTCTTGCTCTTTCACCCAGGCTGGAGTGCTGTGGCATGATCTCAGCTCACTGTGACCTCTACCTCCCAGGTTCAAGCAATTCTCCTGCCTCAGCCTCCCAAGTAGCTGGGATTACAGGTGTGTACCATCACACCCAACTAATTTTTGTATTTTTAGTAGAGATGGGGTTTCACCATGTTGGCCAGGCTGGTCTCGAACTCCTGACCTCAAGTTATCTGCCCGCCTTGGCCTCCCAAAGTGCTGGGATTACAGGCGTGAGCCACCGTGCCTGGCCAAAGTCACCCATTGTTTCCCATGACTTGGGATGCTTCCTCTATCAGACATCAGCTTTCCATAGGCCTTGGGGGCGATTTCTGGATTGTATGCGGTGTTCCTCAGAAGGATTGCTTCATTTTATTCATCCCTCCCTGTCAACGTCCTCCCAGCATCTCCAGGATAATAGGATGTCAGGCAGAGCATCTGTAGCAGGAGGCACCGTGTGGCTGGCTCTAGGGCTGCGGAAGACTTCCCTCTGACAACAAAGCCCTTTGTTCCAGGTTCAGAGATCAAGCTTTATAGGCAAATGGTTTTGAGAAGATCCGCAAATCCCTACGAAACCACACTGCAGATAGAGAGGCATTTCTGGAGAATCACTTTCAGACAAGAAGAGTGGGCGTTGGAGGGGCCTCTGGGACAAGGAGACTCCTATTCTGTCCCTGGGGAAAGGATGGATAGGACCAAACATTCTACATCTAGAACCAATGCTGAGGCCTGCAGGGAATCAAATCCTGGCTCATGATGACCCTTGAAGGATGACTTCTTCATAAGCAAGGCAGAACCATCATCTATGCAGCTACCCACCCATCCACTCATCTTATAAATATTTACTTAATATTTAATTCCCTCCATAGCACACACAGGCTCTGTGCTGTGGGGGAGAGAGTCAGCACTTTGTTCCTTCCCCTTGTTTAGGGAGATGAGAGCAGAGGCTCCATGGGTCTGAGAGAGAAAAATGTCATAGAAAGAGGCATGGCCCTGTTTTCTGAGCAGTGTTCAACACATGTTTTCTTTTGAGACAGGTACTCACTTTGTCACCCAGGCTGGAGTGCAGTCATGGCTCACTGCAACCTCTGCTTCCCAGGCTCAAGAGATCCTCCTGTCTCAGCCCCCCAAGTAGCTGGGACTACAGGCATACACCACTGTACCCAGCTAATTTTTGTAATTTTTTTTTTGTAGTGACAGGGTTTTGCAATGTTGGCCAAGTAGGTCTCGAACTTCTTGAGCGCAAGCAATCCACCTGCCTCAGCCTTCCAAAGTGCTGAGATTGGCCGGGTGCAGTGGCTCACACCTGTAATCCCAGTACTTTGGGAGGCTGAGGCGGGCGAATCACGAGGTCAGGAGTTTGAGACTAGCCTGGCCAACATAGTAAAACCCCATCTCTACTAAAAATACAAAAAACTAGCCGGGCATGGTGGCAGGCACCTGTAATCCCAGCTACTTGGGAGGCTGTGGCAGGAGAATTGCTTGAACCCGGGAGGTGGAGGTTGTAGCAAGTCAGGATCATGCCACTGCACTCCAGCCTGGGTGACAGAGCAAGACTGTGTCTAAAAAAAAAAAAAAAAACAAAGCCGGGCACGGTGGCTCATGCCTGTAATCTCAGCACTTTGGGAAGCCGAAGCAAGCGGATCACCTGAGGTCAGGAGTTCAAGACCAGCCTGACTAACATAGTAAAACCCCATCTCTACTAAAAATACAAAAAACTAGCTGGGCATGGTGGCAGGCACCTGTAATCCCAGCTACTTGGGAGGCTGTGGCAGGAGAATTGCTTGAACCCGGGAGGTGGAGGTTGTAGCAAGTCAGGATCATGCCACTGCACTCCAGCCTGGGTGACAGAGCAAGACTGTGTCTAAAAAAAAAAAAAAAACAAAGCCGGGCACGGTGGCTCATGCCTGTAATCTCAGCACTTTGGGAGGCCGAAGCAAGCGGATCACCTGAGGTCAGGAGTTCAAGACCAGCCTGACTAACATAGTGAAACCCCATTTCTACTAAAAATACAAAAAATTAGCCGGACGTGGTGGCGCACACCTGTAATCCCAGCTATTCAGGAGGCTGAGGCAGGAGAATTACTTGAACTCGGGAGGTAGAGGTTGCAGTAAGCCGAGATCACGCCATTGCACTCCAGCCTGGGCAACAAGAGCAAAACTCCATCTCAAAAAAAAAAAAAAATGTACCAGGATTACAGGCATGATCCACAGCGCCCAGCCACCACATCTGCTTAAGTAAATCATTGATTCCATGTCTCAACTCTGCTGAATAGAAATACAAGTTCTAGGAGGAGAAGAGGGCCAGGGTATAGAATGACTAGGACAAATCTTTAATGACATGCTGAGCTGTCATGTTACAAAGAAAGAAAGAAAAAATACTTTCTGGGAGACAGGCTTGAAGTGTAGACAGAGAGAAGTCATTTTCAGCCTTGGGGCTCTAGGGCAGATTTGTCAAATTGATTTTTGGTGGGTTGGTTTGGGGCAGATTGCTTTTCAGTAAATTGTCTGCCTGCAGCACGGGCTCTAGCTATGAATGGCATCTTTTGAAGGGTCGCAGCTCCCACTTCCTTTCAGCACTTTTAAGATGTAGTGAGCGAAGGCCGGGCACGGTGGATCACGCCTGTAATCTCAGCACTCTGGGAGGCTGAGGCGGGCAAATCACTTGAGGTCAGGAGTTCGAGACCAGCCTGGCCACTATGGTGAAACCTCATCTCTACTAAAGATACAAAAAATTAGCTGGGCATGGTGGAGCATGCTTGGAATCCCAGCTACTCAGGAGGCTGAGGAATGAGAAGCACTTGAATCCAGGAAGCAAAGGTTGCAGTGAGCCAAGATCATGCCACTGCACTCCAGCTTGGGTGACAAAGTGAGACTCCGTCTCAAAAAAACCAAAAAGAAATGATAAACGGATAAATGTTGGAGAAGATGGATATGCTAATTACCCTGATGTGGTCACTAGAAATTGTATATATTGAAATACCACTATGTACCCCATTAATATGTACAATTATTATGTGTCAATTAAAAAATAAAATAAATAGCTAGATGCAGTGGCTCATGCCTGTAAGCCCAACAGTTTGGGAAGCCAAGGTGGGAGGATCACCTGAGCCCAGGAGTTCTCTGAGATCAGCCTGGGCAAACTAGGGAGAGGTCTTGTCTACTATAAATTTAAAAAAAAAAAAAAAAAAAACACTGGGTGCAGTGGCTCACTCCCATAATGCCAGCACTTTGGGAGGCCGAGGTGGGAGGATCACAAGATCAGGAGTTCGAGACCATCCTGGCCGACATAGTGAAACCCCATCTCTGAAAAAAAAAAAATTAAAAATCAAAAAAAAAACAAAAAAACCTAGCTGGGCCAGTGGTGTGCACCTGTAGTCTCAGCTACTCAAGAGGCTGAGGCTGGAGGATTGCTGGAGCTGGGGAGTTCGAGGTTGCCATGATCATACCACTGCACTCCAGCCTGGGTGACAGAGTGAAACCCTGTTTCTAAAAAAAATAAAAAATAAAATATAGGCAGGCCCTAAAGGTCTAGAGTAGGGTAGGGCCAAAGGCAGTGGAGCCCATCATAGGCTCCCTCTGCATCTGCATCAGGTTGTTCCTGCTCTGCTCACCTCCTGGGGTCACTGTGAGGACGGATGGACATGAAGACCCTGTAACCTATGGAGTGTCCCTACAATAATATCATCGTTTGTTTGCTGAGATTTTGCAACCCCTGCCCCGACTGCTAAACAACAGTTGATTCCTTAGCAGCTCTGACCTTTACCTCCTTATCTCTCCGAGGTGGCCCTGAAGCCCAAGCGTCACAGAGTCAAACGTGGTTAAGAGTAAAAGTGGATTTAGAAATCATGGTGTCTGGCAATTCTCAGCGCCTGGAGCTGTTGAGACTTTCATTCTGCCTCTGTTGAGACTTTCATGGGAAGCCGGGGCTTTTAGGGGAGCGTATCCTGACCCTCAGCTGTGTACAGAAGGAAGAATTACCTGGGTGGTTTGACCAAGTCCAGGCTGCCCCCAGCGCAGGCCTCCCCTCTATGCAGGACCAGGCTGGTGATGTTCACTGGCTCTCCTGGACTGCCCGTCCGGGCCAGGAGAACCAGAGGCTCAGTTCCAGGGGGGTTGAGGGGCTCCCCAGGACATGGCCCCTTCCTCTGCTGGTCCATAGCACAATGGGACCCTTCCTTCTGCCTGTTCCTTTTATTTTATTTTATTTTTATTTTTGGTGAGACCGAGTCTGGCTCTCGTTACCCAGGTTGGAGTGCAATGACACGATCTCGGCTCACTGCAATCTCCACTTCCCAGGTTCAAGTGATTCTCTTGCCTCAGCCACCTGAGTAGCTGGGATTACAGGTGCACGCCACTGCGCCCAGCTAATTTTTTTTTTTTGTACTTTTAGTAGAGACAAGGTTTCACCATGTTGGCCAGGCTGGTCTGGAACTCCTAACCTCAGGTGATCCGTCTCTGCCTCCCAAAATGCTGGGATTACAGACGTGAGCCACCGTGCCCAGCCCTGCCTGTTTCTTAACCCATTGCTCCCTGTCCTGAGGAGTCACATCTACAGCATCCAAGTGCCCCCGTTATGATGCCGCCCTCTCCCCTTCTGCTTATCTTCTTCAGATCCAGTGCCTGCTTCTTGAGCCTTTGTGCCACGTGGCATGATTTCCATCCCCTCTGTCCTGGTCCCCTCAAGAGCCTTGCTGTCCTTCCTGCCCAAGTGGCGTCTGGTGCAGAGAACAGACAGGCCCCCAGGTGGACTTGGCTAAGCTTTGCAGTGCTCACGGTGGCAGGTGGCAAAGTGCTGCCCCAGGGGCTTTAGAAGAACCCTAAGCAGAAACCATCAAGAAACCTCAGGAAGTCGGCAAGGAGCAGTGGCTCATGCCTGTAATCCCGGCACTTTAGGAGGCTGAGGTGGGCAGATCACCTGAGGTCAGGAGTTCGAGACCAGCCTGACCAACATGGAGAAACCCCGTCTCTACTAAAAACACAAAAAATTAGCCAGGCATGGTGGCACATACCTGCAATCCCAGCTACTCAGGAGGCTGAGGCAAGAGAATCGCTTCAACCCGGGAGGTGAAGGTTGTGGTGAGCTGAGATCACTCCATTGCATTCCAGCCTGGGCAACAAGAGCGAAACTCTGTCTCAAAAACAAAACAAAACAAAATCAACCTGTCAATTAGATCTCCCAGTCCCGGTGTGAGAAGTTAACTCAGGAGGATCAGCTGGAGGAAACGATGAGAGGGTGAGCAGAGGGGTGCGGGCTGGAAGTTCCTAAGATGGTGTGCCCTACCCCTGAGACCACCCAGCATCTTTCTGGTCAATTAAGTAAAAGAAGCTGTCCTGACTTCAGTGGGTGACTGGCCATGTGGGAGCAGAGCAGGCCTCTCAGCCTACAGCTCAAGGGCCTGGCCTTGGTGCTGCACTGAGCCTTGGCAGGGAGCCCACTGCAAGGTTAATCTTCACCTTCTCTGGCTCCACATCTTCTGGAGGAAGAGAGCAAAACCTTTGTTCCCTGTGCTGTAAGAGGAGTTTGGGGCCTACCTTGCCAAAAAAGACTGTGTTTGTAAGTGTTCAGTAGATTTGTGTGTACAAAGAGAAGTCGACAGAAGCATTTTCACCCAGAGAGGACGTTTCATCACCCTCATCCTTGGCACGTGAGAGTCAGGCAGTCTGTACAGCGAGTGACGGGAATGCCTGACTTCATGGGGCACTAAAAAGAAAACAGAAGGCTGTGTTCTGTCCTCGTGAAAGCAAAGGGTCCCTGCTGACAGTATAGCTTGTTATCTACAGCTCTGCTTAGTCAAGATGACTCTCCAGGCCGGGTGCAGTGGCTCACGCCTGTAATCCCAGCACTTTGGGAGACCAAGGCGGTCAGGAGGTCGAGACCAGCCTGGCCAACATGGTGAAACCCTATCTCAAAAAAAAAAAAATATGATGCTCCATGTATTTATTTATTTACTGAGATGGGGTCTCACTCTGTCGCTCAGGCTGGAGTGCAGTGGCACAATCTCAGCTCACTGCAACCTCTGGCTCCTCGGTTCAAGCAATTCTCCTGCTTCAACCTCCCAAGTAGCTGGGATCAATCACAGGTGTGCACCACCACTCTCGGCTAATTTCTGTATTTTTGGTAGAGACAGGGTTTCACCATTGTTGGCCAGGCTGGTCTTGAACTCCTAACCACAAGTGATCTGCCCTCCTCGGCCTCACAAAGTGTTGAGATTATACACTCAGCCAACGCTCCTTGTAAATGTGTATACACTTTATGTAGACAGAAAAGGTTTTCTGCTTCCATGAGTATCCCTGTGAGTAACCAGATGATAGGGAAAACAGCCCCAGAGATTTTCCAGAGTGTTCCCTGGATCTCCAGATTCCAGCATATTCGATGCCCCTCAGGATTTCTATATTTGCTGTTCTCTCTGTCCAGATGCTCTTCCCTAAATCTCTGCTGAGCTGGCCTCTTAGCACAGAGGGCTCAGCTGAAGAGTCAGCTCCTAGCAGCCTTCCCTGACCCCTCCTCAAAGGGGTGCATCTCCCCAAGACTAAGTCCCTCTCCATGCCATTACTGGTTTTGCTTGTAATTAACACTATTTCCGTGGAATATACTGACTCTTTCCAGCCTCCACTGACTACAGTGTGACCTTTCTGAGAGTCATCGGGCCCTATCATCATAACTGCTGTATCCCAGTGCTTAGACGGGTACCCGGCACCTGGGCAATGTTCAGTCAGTGTCCGTTGGATGGGTAGATGGAACTTGGGTTTGGATGGAGTGAGGAAGAAGATGGCCTGGAGAGACAAGTGGAGCCAAGAGGACAAAGTGGCTTGTCTCTTTCCTTTATTCAGCTTTCCTCTTCACATATGGCCCTGAGGAGCAGATTGCTGGAGAAAAAGGCAGCCCACTGTCCCTGTCCCTGGAAGCACCTTCACCAACCAGGGGCTGATGTTCTCCCCATAGGCTGGGCCAGGCAGACAGAGTCTCCTTCAGCCAAGATGCTTCTGGAGCAGCAGACCCACCTCTGCCACCATCCTTTACTTAAACTGGAAGACTCCCAGCCCCTGTGAACAAATCCATCGGGAATTCTCTGTCTGATGTGGGGCTGGAACTCAGGGAACTCCAGGCTGGAAAAAGTGGGATGGGCCCACGTGGCTTGCAGAACTTTAAAAGTAAGTGACACAGTTGGGAATAGGCTGAAGGAGCTAAGTTTCTTCCTTGTTTTTTTTTTTAGATGGAGTTTCACTCTTGTTACTCAGGCCAGAGTGCAGTGGCACGATCTCAGCTCACTGCAATCTCTGCCTCCGGGGATCAAGCGATTCTCTTGCCTCAGCCTCCCAAGTGGCTGGGATTACAGGTGCCTGCCACCAGGCCTAGCTAACTTTTTGTATTTTTATTATTTATTTATTTATTTTTGAGATGGAATTTTGCTCTTGTTGCCCAGGATGGAGTACAATGTTGCAATCTCGGCTCACGGCTACCTCCGCCTTCTGGGTTCAAATGATTCTCCTGCCTCAGCCTCCCTAGTAGCTGGAATTACAGGCGCCCACCACCACACCCAGTTAATTTTTTGTATTTTTAGTAGAGATGGAGTTTCACTATATTGGCCTGGCTGGTCTCGAACTCCTGACCTCAGGTGATCCACCTGCCTCAGCCTCCTAAGGTGCTGGGATTACAGGTGCCCACCACCACACCCAGTTAATTTGTATTTTTGGTAGAGACTGGGTTCACCATATTTGCCACGTTGGTCTTGAACCCCTGACCTCAGGTGATCTGCCTGCCTCGGCCTCCCGAAGTGCTGGGATTACAGGTGTGAGCCAGTGTGCCTGGCCCAGGTTTCTTTCAGTTTGGGCAGCTCACAGGCCCTTCTAGTTATTCTAGCATCCAAGGTCCCCTAACTCTGCCTTGTGCTGTCTCTAATTGGATTAAGCTCCTCAGAAGCAGAACCCTAGAGGGAGATTCTTTTGCCAATGACTCCTTGAGGGAGAACTCTCAGGATGAAAACCATCGTTGGTGGGGATCGGGGAGGGGGCGTGCAGAACAGAACAGGTGCAGAAGCAGAGCAGAGCTGTTCCAGCTCTGATCTGACTTGGCCTGATCCCTGGGGAACCGTGGAGTGTGAATAGCACCACGGAGTTGTTCCACCTTGAAGGCTTTTGTCCCCGCGGCCCACATGGTCACTGGGTGCAGGTCACTCCCTGGGGAATGCAGTAATTGGGTGGATTTTGTCAGCCAAAGGCACTGCTGTGAGCTATCAACAGCCAGCACTCCCAGTTGCTGGGGACAGGGATCTGGGTGGGCACCCACAGTAACCTTGCCTGCCTTCTACTGTCCAAAATGAATGCCCCCTCTCTTGAAGGTGCCATGGCCTCTGCCATCCACCGCCTCCAAGACCCTGCCTGCTCCTCTGAAAGGCCTCACCGTCTCCTCTGCGCCTTTGATTCCCACATGGCTTATTTATTCCAATCATGTCTTCCTATTCGACTCTCCCCTTCCCCCTGGGGTGTGGGCCTTGTCCTTGAGTGTCCTTGGAAGGCAGGGACCATCCACAAATCCCCTTGTGTTGCTAACGAGGCCTGGCACTGAGCTGGGCACCTCTGAGGTGTCCTAGAGTGGACACTGCTGGACTTGGGGGACACCGAGTTTAGGAGGCTATTGCCCAGGACCTGCTCAGCGTCTCGGGCTGCAGGCAGAGCTGGGACTAGAACCCATACCGCCACTTGAATCCTCCCCTGCTGTCAAATTCTGATTAGGGTACATTTTTTATTTTATTTTATTTTATTTGTTTATTTTGAGACAGGGTCTCACTTTGTCACCAGTCTGGAGTGTAGTGTTGCGATCTTGGCTCACTGCAACCTCCACCTCCCGGGCTCAAGTGATCCTCCTGTCTCAGCCTCCCAAGTAGCTGGGACTACAGGCACGTGCCACCACACCTGGCTAATTTTTTGTATTTTTGGTAGAGATGGGGTTTCACCATGTTGCCTAGGAGATCTCAAACTGACTGCCTCGACCTCCCAAAGTGCTGGGATGAGCCACCTCACCTGGCCAGGGTACATATTTTCTTTTTCTTTTTGTTTTTTGTGAGATGGAGTCTCACTCTGTCACCCAGGTTGGAGTGCATTGGCACAATCTCGGCTCACTGCAACCTCTGCCTCCTGGGTTCAAGCAATTCTCCCACCTCAGCCTCTGAGTAGCTGGGATTACAGGTGTGTGCCACCACACCTGGCTAATTTTTTGTATTTCAGTAGAGACGGGGTTTCACCGTGTTGCCCAGGCTGGTCTAGAACTCCTGACCTCGTGATCTGCCCGCCTCGGCCTCCCAAAGGGCTGGGATTATAGGCGTGAGCCACTGCGCCCGGCCTGGGATACACATTTTCTAACCCACTCTCCTGGTTTCAGTGTTTTGTGTTTCTGGGTATTAGGCTTGCTAGGATTCTAACGTTTGCTTTCCTAGAACAGAAAGCTCCAACTTTTTTATAATCTTACCAAAGTTGACCCACTGCTCAGGAAACAAAATAAGGATTAAAATCCCCAGGGGAATTACCATACACACATATTGCAAAAGCCTCCGAGGTCAAGTGTGTGGGATTTCCAGAGGAAGTGAAAGTCAGGACCAGCAAGAATATCAGACCAGCTGGCCAGAGCCCCACCCCCATGGCTAGCCTTGCCCTGCACTCAAGAACAAGCTTACTTCCTCTGAGCCAGAGCTCATAAGACCCCTCCGACCCAACACTGGGCTGCATGTTAGTGCCACTGCCATGGTGGGTCCCCTGAGAGTCCAGGAGGCCTTAGAAAGATTCCGAGGCCTGGCCATGCATGGAGTTTGCCTTTTAAAAATGTCTCTCTCTGGCTTACACCTGTAATCCCAGCACTTTGGGAAGCCGAAGTGGGCAGATCACAAGGTCAAGAGATGGAGACCATCCTGGCTAACATGGTGAAACCCCGTCTACTAAAAATACAAAATTAACTGGGCCTGGTTGTGCATGCCTGTAGTCCCAGCTACCTGGGAGACTGAGGCAGGAGAAACGCTTGAACCCGGGAGGCAGAGTGGGCTGAGAGCGTGCCACTGCACGCCAGCCTGGGTGACAGAGCGAGACTCCATGTCAAAACAAAGTCTCTCCTCTCTTTCAAATGAGCAGTTGCCCTAGAACCCACCCTAACACCACCCACGAATGGATGGAAGGACAGAGAAAGGCAGAAAAGACCCCCCGCCAGGACTCTTTGGAGGCCATGTTATCTCTCTGTTCTCTAACAGTGCTAGGAGACGATGGGCCCATGGGGAATCGTTCTGATCCAGAGCCAAGGCAGCAGCTGTGCTGTGCCTCCAAACTGTTCTGGAGGAAGAAAATAGTGCAAAGAAAGATGTATTCAGGGCAGCAAGCAGCCTCCTCTCCAGCTCAATCTCCCTCTTTCTCTCTGAAATTCTTCACACCCACGGGCATCAGCTTTTTCTGTCCCATGGTGTCGGGGGTGGAGATGGGGGATGGGAGAACTGCCTGCCTGACTCCGCCTGACCAGCTGGCTGCAATCTGTAGGTTGTGGAGAACCCGAGATCCAGACTGTTCCCCAGACACCAGCTGCCAGCCCTGAGTGTCCTCCATTTGCTACCACCGAGGGGACCAAGGATTTTTGTCTCCCACAAACTATGTAACTGGACTCAAAGCCTTTTGTTTTAGGAGAGCTTATTGAGGAGTTGATGGGAAGAGCATTGACAAGATGGGGGAGGCTACCAGCTTCCCCAGGGAAGGTGACTAGGCCAGGACTTCACAGCGTAAATTTGTGCTCATCTGATTTGGACAGTTGGTTAGGATTAAAAAGAAGCCATTTTTCAGCATATGTATGGCCACCTCCCCAGAAGAGTTTCTCTTCTGTGAATAAAATAGGAAGCAAGATCATATCAATGTTCAAAGCTCAGATAAGGCTGAGTGTGGTGCGCATGACTGTACTCCCTTGGGAATCCGAGGTAAAGGGACTGCTTGAGCCGGGGAGGCTAAGTCTGCAGTGAGCCGCGATCATGCCACTGGCCTCCAGCTTGGGTAACAGACTGAGACCCTGTCTCAAAACAACAACAACAACAACAAAAAGTTTAGAGAAGACATTTTGGCGTGGCCGAACATGGTGGCTCACACCTGTAATCCCAGCGCTTTGGGAGGCCGAGACTGGCGGATCACAAGGTCAAGAGATGAAGACCAGCCTAGCCGATGTGGTGATATCCCATCTCCACTAAAAATACAAAAAATTAGCTGGGCCTGGTGGTACGCACCTCTAGTCCCAGCTACGTGGGAGGCTGACGCAGGATAACTGCTTGAACCCAGGAAGAGAGGTGAAGGTTGCAGGGAGCTGAGACGCACCACCGCACTCCAACTTGGCAACAGAGTGAGACTCCGTCAAAAACAAAAAATAGATATTTTGGCTCAAAATCTATCATGAACCCCAAAAATTCTGCCCAGGTCAATCTAGTCCAGTGAGAAAAATGTTTTGCTTTACTAAATTTGTTTCCCTAAAGAGTTGGACCTCAGTTCATTTGTCTCTTTCTCCAATGCCTTAGAAATTGATGGTGTAGGCCAGGCGAGGTGGCTCATGCCTGTAATCCCAGCACTTTGGGAGGCGGAGGTGGTTGGATCATCTGAGATCAGGAGTTTGAGACCAGCCAGGATAACACGGTGAAACCCTGTCTCTACTAAAAACACAAAAATTATTCGGGCATGGTGATGGGTGCCTGTAGTTCCAGCTACTCAGGAGGCTGAGGCAGGAGAATTGCTTGAACCTGAGAGGTAGCAGAGATCGTGCCACTGCACCCCAGCCTGGGTGACAGAGTGAGACTTTATCTAAAAATAAAAAGGGGAGGGCACAGTCATTCAATAAATGGGGCTGGATTAACTGGATATCCATGTTCGAAAGAAAAAAATTGAACCCTTACCTCATACTATGTATAAAATTTACTCAAAATGGATCAAATGCCTAAATGTAAGAGCTAAAATTACCAAACTCAAAGAAGAAAACAGGGCTGAGTCTTCATGACCTTGGATTTGGCTATGGATTCTTAGATATGACACCAAAAGTACAAGCAAGTAACGAAGAAACAATGGACTTCATCAGTATCTAAAGCTTTTGTGCGTCACAGACCACGGTCAGGAAAGTGAAGAGATAACCCACAGCATGGGAAAAATATTTGCAAGTCATATATCTGATAAGGGTCTAGGATCCAGAATACAAAAAGAACTGTTAAAACTCAGCAATTAAAAGCAAACAAATAAACAAATGAGCAAAGGACTTGATTGTACATTTCTCCACAAAAGATCTGCAAATGGTCAACAAACATGGTGCTCAAAATCATCAGTCCTTAGGGAAATGCAAATAAAACCCACAATAAGCTCACACCTGTAATCCCAGCACTTTTGGGAGTCCGAGGAGGGCAGATCACAAGGTCAAGAGATGGAGACCATCCTGGCCCACATGGTGAAACCCCGTCTCTACTAAAAATACAAAAAATTAGCTGGGTGGTGGTGCACGCCTGTAGTCCCAGCTACTTGGGAGGCTGAGGCAGGAGAATTGCTTGAACCCGGGAAGCAAAGATTGCAGTGAGCTGAGATTGTGCCACTGCACTCCAGCCTGGCAACAGAGCAAGACTCTGTTTCAAAAAAAAACAAAAACCACATTGAGATGCCACTTTCCACCCACTCGGATGGCTATAACTAAAAGTGCTGAAAGTAACAAGTGTTGGTGAGGATTTAAAGAAATTAGAACTTTCATACATTGCTGGTAAAATGGTACAGCTACTGTAGAAAACCTTTTGGCAGTCTTCAAAAACTTAACCATAGAATTACCATATGACCCAGGAATTTCACTCTTAGGTATGTACCCAAAAGAAGTGAAAACAAAAACTGGTACTTGAATGCTCACAGTAGCACTATGTGTTAAAACACACACTTTGAATGAAGAGACCCCCTAAACAGGCTTTGTGTGAGCAACATGGCTGTTTATTCACCTGAGGCCGAAAAGGGCGTCAGCGAAGGGCAGTGGGATAGGACTTGGTTTTATAGGTTTGGGGCGGGCAGTGGAAAGTTGCAGAGTGAGATCAGTTACAGTGGTGGGGTAGGGGCAAGGAGTATACGTTATCACCGTAAGTACAGTTACAATGGCAGGTGAGGTAAGAGTAGTTAACATGGTAGAGTGGGGTGAGGAGTATTCACATTATCATAATAACAGTTAA
Source organism: Aotus nancymaae (assembly GCF_030222135.1). NCBI lineage: Eukaryota > Metazoa > Chordata > Mammalia > Primates > Aotidae > Aotus > Aotus nancymaae. Next base: position 8,621,552 of record NW_026988473.1, on the reverse strand, counting down.
GATGGCAGGGTGGGGTGAGCGATCTTAACCTGGGGAAGCTCTGCTCGGCTGGCTATCTGGGATAACGGCAAACACAGGCTGGGGGCTGGGGTGGGGGTTGGGGGGTGATCCGCCGAGGCAGGCAGGACTTCAGATTTTCTGGGTCTGGGCTTGCACATGGAGGCCTGACACTATGTATAGTAGCCAAAGGTTTGAAACAACGCAAATGCCTTCAACTGGTGAATGGATAAACAAAATGTGCTGTATTTATTCATATCATGGAGTTTCTTCAGCCGTACAAAAATGAAGTGTTGATAGATGCTACCACATGGATGAATCTATACAAGACGCCAGACACAAAAGCCCACATATTGTTATGACTATTTATATGAAATGTTCGGAATAGGCAAATTCATAGAGACAGCAGGTTAGTGGTTGCTAGGGACTGGAGAGAGGGGCAATGGAAGTCACTGCTCAATGGATATGGAGTTTCCTTTCGGGGAGATAAAAATGGTCTGGGATTAGACAGTGGTGATGGTTACACATTTTGAATGTATACATTCTACACTTTAAAATGAATTCTACACTTTGGTTAAAATGGTACCTTTCATGGGATGTGAATTTTGCCTCAATGAATGTTGTACCTGAGCAAGTCAAGGAATGTGCCACACTCTGAGTTTGAATTATGAGTCCTTCATTATGCCGGCGACCGAGAGGTGGCTAACACCCAAAATTCTCTCGGCCCCTAAGAAAAAGTCAGGTGGTCTTTTATACCCTAGTTTTAAAGGGAGGGGGAACTTAGCGGAAGCAAATTTTTCACAAAAGCAGAGTAAGCGAAAAGTTAAAAGATAAACTAGTACATGAGAAATAAAACGGTGCCAGGTGCGAGGGGTAAAGCTGTCATAAAAGACACACAACTTACAGATAATGGGGGCTCTGGGCGCTCGACGGCACCTGCATTCCCAGGCTCTGCTGGTACCACTTAACTCGGCTCTTATCAACACATGCATTCCTGGAGGTGCCCAGTGTCAGCCTGCCCCAGCCACATACTCTAGTTACATACTTAAAAGTGGGAAAATAAAAGAAGCTAAGATGGAGTCTGTCTGGCTCAAGAAGCTAACATAAAGCCTGAACAGCTTTTAGTCTGAGAAAGAGAGAGTTTTAGCTGGCAAAAAGCAGGTTATCACATAAAAAAGAAAAAGTTGGTGGCTCACACTTGTAATCTCAGCACTTTGAGAGGCCAAGACAGGAGGATTGCCTGAGTCTAGGAGTTTGAGACCAGCCTGAGCAACATAACCAGACCTCACTCTATAAATAATAATAATAATAAATTAGCCAGGTGTGTTGGCGCATGCCTGAAGCTCCAGCTACTCAGGAGTCTGAGGTGGGAGGATCGCTTGAGCCCAGGAGCTTGAGGCTGCTGTGAGCTATAATGGTGCCACTGCCCTCCAGCCTGGACAACAGAGTAAGACCCCATCTCTAAAAAAATAAAAGGATCAGGCACAGTGGCTCACGCCTGTAATCCCAACACCTTAGGAGGCTGAGGCGGGTGGATCACAAAGTCAAGAGATTGAGACCATCCTGGCCAACATGGTGAAACCCCAACTCTACTAAAAATACAGAAATTAGCTGGGTGTGGTGGCGTGTGCCTGTAGTCCTAGCTACTTGGGAGGCTGAGGCAGGAGAATCACTTGAACCCAGGAGGCACGTTGCAGTGAACCAATATTGTCCCACTGCACTCCAACCTGGTGACACAGTGAGACTCTGTCTCAAAAAAAATAAATAAAATTAAAAAAATAAAAATCACGGGCCGGGCGCGGTGGCTCACTCCTGTAATGCCAGCCCTTTGGGAGGCTGAATCACTAGAGGTCAGGAGTTCGAGACCAGCCTGGCCAACATGGTGAAACCCCATCTTTAATAAATAAAAAAAGAAAAAAATAAATAAATAAAAAACATGGCCAGGGCTAGCTCATGCCTATAGTCCCAGCACTTTGGGAGGCTGAGGCAGGTGGATCACCTGAGGTCAGGAGTTTGAGACTAGTCTGGCCAACATGGTGAAACCCTATCTCTACAAATAATACAATGAATTTGTTCCCAAGTCTGGTAGCTCAAAGTCAGGACTCCTAGAGCTGGTCAATTACAGCAAGTACTTTTGTTTGGTTAGCCCAAAGTCGCGGTGTTAGCCCATGCCCGGCTAATTTTTGTGTTTTTAGTAGAGACAGGGTTTCATCATATTGACCAGGCTGGTCTTGAACTCCTGACCTCAAGTGATCTACCTGCCTCAGCCTCCCAAAGTGCTGGGATTACAGGCATGAGACGCTGTGCCTGGCCTACTTTTTTTTTTTTTAACAGGCGTAATTAACTTTTTCTTGTATAAAAACACTATGTTATGGCCACAGCTGGAGCCTGGGTCCTCTACACAGAGACTCTGGTGTGGGTCTTGACAAGATGGTGAGTGAATTCCTGGTAGGGAGACTTAGTGAATACAGTCTTCTTCTACAGGTCTGGTCAGGTAGCTGTAGGTCTTGGAGATGGCATCAAAGCTAGCCTTGGAGAGGATGCCCAGGGTGGCAGTGCAGCTCCTGGCTAAGGTGTAGCAGTCATCAGTACCAGCCATCATCAGCACCTTCCTGGCATCAGGGCCAAGACGATGCCAGTGCCCTTGGGCACAGGGTTAAGGTGTACTAGCACAGAGCCACAGTGGCCTGTCACCTTGCAAGGAACAGTGTGGGGCTTGCTGATATTGTTCCCCCAGTAGCGTCTGTGCCCAGGGACCATGGAGAGCTTGGCCAGGATGACGGCCCCTTGGATGGCAGTGGCTACCTCCTTGAAGCACTTCACACCCAGAATGATGTGGCCATTGCAGTCTAAATGGCAACAAGCACCTTGAACCTGGTGCGCTAGCCAGTGCAGTTCTGCTTTTGCGCCAGCATGATCTTTAAAACCTCATCCTTGAGAGAGGCCCCCAGGAAAAAGTAATAATGATATCAGACTCTTTGATGGGGAGGGAAAAGAGATAGACCTCCTCCAGGGACTTGATCGTCATGTCATTGACCAGGCAGGCCAGCCTGGTGACGGGCATCCACTCCTTATCCTCAGCCTTGCCTCCAAGAGCTCCACAGCCTTGGAGCTCTCACAGCCCTGGCCCCGAACCTGGCCCTGACCCCAGCCCCAGATTGCCAGTGCTGAAGTCTCCGCAGAGACTGCTGCAGTTCCTCATCCCAGGGCCCCATTTGGTGTTTTCTCAGAGAAAAAGCTCTGTCATCTTCTTAAATGAGAAATGTAAAAACTATGTGTTTTCCACATTGTTGTCCATGTTTTCTGTTACTTGCAGCTGAATGCATTCCTGTGCCATCAATCATGTCCACTTTAGAGATAAACAGGTTCTCAAAAAAGGGGAGGCCTCCCTTTGGAGCCAGCTTGTTTCCTGGAACTGGAGATTCAGGTGGAAGAGGAGAAAAGTCCCTCTGCCCCGGGGGGGGGGGTGGGGGGGTGGGGGGGTTGAGCTGGGGATGAGGAGTGGAGTTTCCGGCAGAGAAGTCTTGGGGTAAGGCCAATATTCGCTTTCCTATGACAGAGCCTGAGGATCTTCCCCGGCCCAGGTCCCAGGCCTTGGCCACATGAGGAGTCAAAGATGCCTCTCCTGAGCTGAGTACCAGGGAGCACTCCCTGACACTGGTGGGGGCGGGGAGATGGCAGTAGCCATAGATGGTGACTCAGATCAGAGACCCAGCTCCAGTCCCTGCTCTACTATGAACTGCCTATGTGTCTCAGTGCCTCAACCAACTCCCTTAGGGCAAGTAATCTGAGCCCTCATCCATGAATAGGATACTGTGTGCTCACAGGGAGCCTCCTGCCTAGGTCCCCTGACCTCTGAGCCTCTTCTCAGAAACATGAGTAAATCCTGGCAGGTGAGGGATCCAGGAGAGCGACAGAGGGCTTTGTGTCACAGCCAGGACACTGCAAGCATCCATCCTCCAGGCATGTGGCTTCCCGAGGGCTAGGACCAGTGAGGGTGGGGGTGGGGGACTAAGATTCTGCTGTGAGCAATGCAGAGTAAGGAAAGGATCCACCTTCCAAGGACCATGGCTTTGCTGCCAGCTGACTCCCCCTCCACCTCAAATACTCCCCCAGTCCCCCATCCCCCGCTTGCTTCCTGTTTTCCTGTTGCTGGGGCAGTCAGCACGGAGGCCAGGCTTGGCACTGCAGGAGGGATTCCGGAGCCTGGGGAGTCCTGCACTCTGAAAAGGCTTTTCTTAGGATTCCTCCCTGGTTCCCCGGGAGGCTGAGGTGCAGGGAAATGCCCATGCCTGCCAGCTTTCCTGGAACCTTCCGTAGAGTGAGCCAAGAAAGGATCTGCCCACGGGCCCCTGGGGCTACAAATTCTCTTTTCCCTGCTCCTGGAGATGAACCAGGAAGAAAGCTCGGGCCTCTCCCCTGGGTGAATGCCTTCAAGAACGAAAACAAGGCCAGGTATGGCAGCTCACCCCTGTAATCTCAGCACTTTGGGAGGCTTAGGCAAGTGGATCACTTGAGCATAAGAATTTGAGACTAGTCTGAATCTACAAAAGAAAAAAAAATTAGCCAGGCATAGTGGCATGCACTTGTGGTCCCAGCTACTCAGGAGGCTGAGGAGTTCCAACCAGAGCAACTCCATCTTGACTAGGAGCTGGGTAATATAAGACTGAGACCTACTGGGCTGCATTCCCAGGAGGTCAGGTATTCCAAGTCACAGGATGAGATAGGAGGTCGGCACAAGATACAGGTCACAAAGGCCTTGCTTATTAAACAGGCTACAGTAAAAAAGCAGGCTGAAACCCACCACAACCAAGATGGCAACAAAGTGACCTCTGGTCATCCTCACAGCTCATTATATGCTAATTATAATCATTAGCATGCTAAAGGACACTCCCACCAGCGCCATGACAGTTTACAAATGCCATAGCAACATCAGGAAGTTACCCTATATGGTCTTAAAAGGAGCAGAACCCTCAGTTCTGGAAATCGCCCACCTCTTTCCCGGAAAACTCATGAATAATCCACCTGTTGTTTAGCATATAATCAAGAAGTAACTATAACTATCAGTTGAGCAGCTCAAGCTGCTTCTCTGCCTATAGAATAGTCATTCTTTCATTCCTTTACTTTTTTTTTTTTTTTTGAGACAGAGTTTTGATCTTGTTGCCCAGGCTGGAGTGCAATGGTGCGATCTTGGCTCACTGCAACCTCCATCTCCCGGGTTCACGCGATTCTTCTGCTCAGCCTCCCTAGTAGCTGGGATTACAGGTGCCCGCCACCACACCCAGCTAATTTTTTATTTTTAGTAGAGATGGGGTTTCTCTCCATGTTGGTCAGGCTGGTCTCAAACTCCTAACCTCAGGTAATCCGCCCACCTTGGCCTCCCAAAGTGCTGGGATTACAGGCGTGAGCCACTGCGCCCGGGCTTACTTTCTTAATAAACTTGCTTTCAATATAGTCTATGGACTTGCCCTAAATCCTTTCTTGTGAATAGTTCAAGAACCCTTTCTTGGGGTCTGGATTGAGACCCCTTTCTGGTAACACAAACATGTTTTTTACACTCTATAGCATTTAAAACCAAAGACATTGCTTCCAAATGAGTTACTCTTAAAATCCATTTTAGCGAAGGTTCCTCGGGGAGCTGATACAAATCTAGAGTAGACTGTAGATTTGAGGATCTCCATCGTGGAACAGAGTGTCACACTGTGCCCTCTGGTGTCAGTAGTTCGTGGTTTTGGCTTCCCTGACACTGACTACCTTCTTGGTACCCAGAGGTCTCAGAGATACATCTGTTGCCCTGGCATAATTTTTCACTGAACTCCAAAGGGAGAGAGGGTCCATAAGGCATATCTGGCCTCCCTTCCTGTCATGGTCAGGAATTCCATTCTCCGGGTTTCTTTGGTATCACCTTGGCCAAGAGGGTCTGTTTAGTTGGTCGGGGGCTTAAGATTTTATTTTTAGTTTGTAAAACTAATAAATTCTCTATACCTATAATCACTTGGTTATTACCATCTGTGATAGTTAAAATGAAAGTAAAAGGGCTGGGCATGGTGGCTCACACCTGTAATCCCAGCACTTTGGGAGGCCGAGGCAAGAGGATCACAAGGTCAGGAGTTTGAGACCAGCCTGGCCAATATGGTGAAACCCTGTCTCTACTAAAAACACAAAAACTAGCCGGTTGTGGTGGTAGGCGCCTGTAGTCCCAGTTACTTGGGAGGCTGAGGCAGGAGAATCGCCTGAGCTCAGGTCACTAATCTCAGAATGACTGCTGGCTGCCCTTCCTTATCACTGTGCGACGGATGGCTCTCAGTCAACAACGGCATTTTCAGGGCGTTCCCATAGTCACATGGGGGTCTATAGGTATATAAAAGGTGAGTCACACCACTCCACATTAAGGCTACCCCGACCAGGCACAGTGCTCATGTCTGAAATTTCAGCACTTTGAGAGGCCAAGGTGGGATGATCCCTTGAGCCCTGGAGTTCAATACTGGCTTAGGGAACATAGTGAGATCTTATCTCTACAAAAAGTTTAAAAAATTAGTTGGGCATGGTGGTGCACGCCTGTAGTCCCAGCTATTCAGGACGCTCAGGTGCGTTAGATATAGTGAACCCCAAGTTTCTTTTCATCAGAGAATCAGTATGTCAGTATGTTCAGCTCTCTTACTCTTTAATTCTCTATTTTAAAGTTTAACTTCCTTGTAGTTCCAGTAAACAACCTTCTCCACCAGTTCTGATCAGTAGTTCACATCTGTTCTCCCGAGCCCCCGGCTCCATCCTAACTCATCCCGGTCACCTGCTCCAGTCACCTTCTTTGACCTAGGTCACCCCTGGCTACCTGCTCTGACCCACCCATAACCGTCCTTCCCACCAAACCACCCACCCTGCCACTCCAGCTCTGACCCCTGCTCTATTTAAAATATCCAATCGGGATTAGTCTAACTTGTGTGGTCTAACCCTAGCCAATAGGGGAATGGCACAGCAGTAGGGGTGACCCCCATCAGGCATAAGTACCCTTCCCTCCTTGTCCAGGTGTGCTTGCCATCGTTCCATCTGTGAGCTGCACCCTTCTATAGAAGTAAAATGCCTTGCTGAGGAAATTTATATTTGAGTGCTACTTCTTTTGTGGCATCAAAGATTCTACTTATAACAGGTGGGAGGATCACTTGAGCCCAGGAGATCAAGGCTGCAGTGAGCTATGATGGTGCCATTGCATTCCAGCCTGGGCGACAGAGTGAGACCCTGTCTCAAAAAAAAAAAAAAGAAAAGAAAAGGAAAGAAAGAAAGTGATTGACCACCCTGAGATTTTCCCAACAGTTGATTCATTCCCTTCACTCATTTCTTTTATTTATTTATTTATTTTTGAGACGGAGTCTCATTCTGTTGCCAGGCTGGAGTGCAGTGGCACTATCTTGGCTCACTGCAACCTCCACTTCCCAGGTTCAAGTGATTCTCCTGCCTCAGCCTCTTGAGTAGCTGGGACTACAGATGCAGACCACCAAGCCCAGCAAATTTTTGTATTTTCAGAAGAGATGAGGTTTCACCATGTTGGCCAGGATGGTCTCAATCTCTTGATCTCATGATCCACCTGCCTCGGCCTCCCAAGGTGCTGAGATTTCAGACATGAACCACCAAGCCTGGCCCCCTTCACCCATTTCTTGATCTCTCAGCTCCTGGCCCAGCTGGCTTAGCTGGCTTGCCACATGCTCTGTAGGGGATAGGCCTATGGAAATTTATCCCCAGAGTCTAAGGAAGCTGAGAGGCCAAAGAAAGAGGCTGACCAATCTAGTTTCTTAGAAAGAAACATTTAATAGGAACTTGAAAGCCATGTCTGAGTCTCGGATGGCAGCGAGACAAGATGGTGGAGTGATGCCATTATTCCTTTTTCTTTTTTTTTTTTTTGAGACAGGCTCTCACTCTGTCACCCAGGCTGGAGTGCAGTGGCGCCATCATAGTTCACTGCAGCCTCAATCTCCAGGGCTCAAGTGATCCTCTCACTTCAGCCTCCTAAGTGGTTGAGACTACAGATATGCATTAAGACACCCAGCTAATTATTTTGTTTTTTGTAGAAATGGGGTCTCACTTTGTTGCTCAGCCTGGTCTTGAACTCCCGAGCTCAAGTGATCCTCCCACCTTGGCCTCCCAAAGTGCTGGGATTATAGGTGTGAGCCATAACATGTCTGGCTGATATGATTTCTTAAAGTGGGAGCCAGAAGCCCAGGGAGGACATCTCTTTGAGCCAGGATAGCAGAGCTGGCCTTCCTGAGTCCTGGATTGCCACTCCTGTGCTTGTACTAAGTGTAGTTAGCTCTCTCTGACTTCAGCAGGAAAGCAAAGATGTAAAAGGCTCGAGGGACTAAGAGCCCTGCCCTGCATGGTATCAGCACCATAATAATGGCCTCAAATACCTATTTCCTCCAACGTTCCAGGGGCCAAGTTACAAGATGTCCCCCCAGGCCTGGGGTTTAACTGTCTAGGCCTCCTCTTCTGTGACTTGCCAATTAAAAGGCTGATTTTCTGCCAGGCGCAGTGGCTTGCACCTGTAATCCCCAGCACTTTGGGAGGCCAAGGCAGGTGGATCATGAGGTTAAGAGATCGAGACCATCCTGGCCAACATGGTGAAATCCCGTCTCTAATAAAAATACAAAAATTAGCTGGGCGTGGTGGCAGGTGCCTGTAGTCTGAGCTACTTGGTAGGGGCTGAGATAGGAGCATCCCTTGAACCTGGGAGGTGGAGGTTGTAGTGAGCTGAGATCGTGCCACTGCACTTCAGCCTGGGCAATAGAGCAAGACTCCGGCTCAAGAAAAAAAAAAGAATTCATAAGCACAAGAGATTAGGACAGGAAGTAGAGGGAGGCCCTAAGTTGAGGGAGGATAGTTTATTTTGAAGAGGCTTCGTGGTGGAGCAGTCAGAGATGGGAAGGGGCTTCCTACTGAAGCCCCTTCAGTAGGGTTTGAGGTGTGGTTATTTCTGCAATTCTCTGACATTTCTTATTAAACTGAGTCCAGGAGACAGACTCAAGAGCCTCATCCATTGACTAAGTAATTACTAATACCTGCTCTGGTGAATCTATGTGTGAACCCTGGGCTTTACAGCTGCCCTCTCTTCCTGAAGACTTATAATATGGCCCAGCTATTTAACATTTGAAGAAACAAAATCAGATTTGAGCTCTGCTACTTGCTAACATTTTGATCCTCTTTCCTGTCAGTTTCTACCTGTACTGTGGAGAGCTGTTATGAAGTTTCAGTGGGTAAATCGAGCAAAAACAAACAAAACTGGATCCCTGATAAACACAACTTACAGGCAGGATTCTGATAAACTGAAGCCCAAACTGGGAAATATATATGATGACGTTAACAGAGACTCTAAGATAATTCCCTTATGGATTAGAGGTGAGGAAAGACTCCTCAACAAACATCACGAGTTCAATCATGAGCCATAAAATGGATTAATTTGATCTTCCCTAAATAAAGGATTTCTGTAAAACAAAGCACACAATGGTCAAAAGTAACAAACAGATGAGAGATTAGGAGAAGATATTGCAATATCTGCAGCCAAAAAGAGACTAATATTTAAAATATACAAGGAAATTTCTACACATGAGAAACAGAGACCCTAGTGGGAAAATGGGCAATGAGTGTGAACAAGCAATTTGCGATTAAGAACCTAAAAGGTTACATAAATATGTGAAAGATGCTCCTTGATCATAAAGTAATTGCATATTAACCTAACAATGAGATATTGTTTTCCACCTATTTGGCAAAAATGATAAAGCTAGATAATGCCAAGTGGGGTAAGGATGGTGAGTTTAAGTGCCCTACGGTATTGCTGGTCAAGGGTGGGTGGTGTGGACATTCTGCACAGCAAGCTGCCTTACTTGCCAGACTGTCTATATGTCTACTACACAACCAATAATCCATTCCTGGGAATGTATATATGTATACACACACACACACACACACACGCATCACACAGGAGCCTAAAGACACATAATGAAGATGCTCTTCATTGCAGAGACTAGCTTGGGAAGGCAGGTATGATATTGTGACATAATAAAAATTTGGTCTCTGCCCCCAGTTCCCGGCACAGAGCACCTCAAACCCTTAGAATTTCCTGGGTGATTGATAGAAGTCTCTTTTATTCTAATGAAGTGACTCTTGCTGGGCTTTCTGGTCACCAGAAACACCAAGCCATGGTTAGAAGCTCGGAACTTTCAGCTGCACTGCCCCCTGCCCCACCAGTCTCTGGGGTGGGGACAGGAGCTGAGAGTAGAGTTGATCACCAATAGCCCATCAATTTAATCAATCATGCCTAAGTGATGAGGCCTCTGTAAAAATCCAAAAGGACTGGGTTTGGAGAGCCTCAGTTTCTGAATGTGCTGGGAGGGTAATGTGCCCAGAGAGGGCATGAAGTTCCACGTCCCTTCCCCTATACTTCATCCCGCATACATCTTCATCTGTATCATTTGCAATATACTTTATAATAAACCAGGAAAGTGGTTCCCTGAGTTCTGTGGTCAGTCAGAAGTAGGAATGGTCTACAATTATAATTGGACTTTGAAGTGGGGGCAGTCTTTTTTTTTTTGAGATGGAGTTTCACTCGTTGCCTAGGCTGGAGTGCAATGGCGAGATCTCAGCTAACCTCAACCTTGGCCTCCCAGGTTCAAGCGATTCTCCTGCCTCAGCCTCCAGAGTAGCTGGGATTAGAGGTGTGCACCACCACACCAGCTAATTTTGTAGTTTTAATAGAGACAGGATTTCTCCATGTTGGTCAGGCTGGTCTCGAACTTCTAGCCTCAGGTGATCCGCCCACCTCGGCCTTCCAAAGTGCGGGGATTACAGACATGAACCACCATGCCCGGCCAAAAAATAGCTATTTTTAAAAGGAGTGCAAAGCAAGAGTTTAGCACAGAAACTGGTACGTGGGAAGGGCTCCCTGAGTGTCAGCTATTGCTAATTAATTAAGAAACAAATAGTCCAAAGACAGGCAGTGCTCTTCCCCAGGCACACATCTTGATAAGTTCCATGGAGAGGCCTGGTCTGTACCTGTCTTGCCGTGATCATATTTTCAGGAGTCTGGAGCAGTGTTTGGCAGTTGATTTGTCTTGAATGATTGAACAAAAACTAGTTCACGACAGAGCCATCCAGGAGAATGTTCACCCCGTCCAACTATTCTACACAATTGACAGAAATATTCCTTTCTAATTTCTTTTCTTTTTTAGAAAAAATTAATAGACCTTCATTCTGTCCTCAAAGGCTGAATTAGGGGTTAATTAGGATTAACCACATTTTGTATTTATATGTCCTTTCCTATGATGGACATGTAAGTATCAAAGCACAGAAATGTCACCTCAATGCCTGTACAGCTTTCCCCTTACCCCCAAGACTGGGAGAGTCAAATTTAGAATCCCAGGCCCTTGCGGGTAAGCCTGACAGTTTCAGTGAGCTCTGGAGGGGGAGGTGCCTACAGGGTTTGCTGATCCAGAAAGCAGCAGAACTGGGTAGGCTAAGGGAAGTGAGTCAGTGTCTTACCGTACATGGATTTCAAAACAGTAGGGACTGCAGACTTCATGGTGTGAAGAAACACATCTGACAGCTTTGTTATTACATCAGGGAAGCTGCAGTCAGCAGACACCTACGGGATGTAGACGGTTTGTTTTGACCACACCCCTGTCGATAGTTACAAGACAAGCCAAAGCAGAAAGCCCAGACACCATGACTGGCAGAAAAGCGACTATTTGCGGAACTATTTTATGTAACACAAAAAACCATGTTTTCAATCTGTAAGGCAGAGTTTTCACGTCTCTGTGTGTGCACAGACCAAACAATTGTGATGGCTCTTGCCTACAGGAAACGGCAGAATAGTCCATGTCCTTCCCCAGTGAGATCACCACTTATACACTTCTACAGTGCCTGGGGCTTCTTTACCTCTTTTTTTTTTTTTTTTTTTTTTTTTTTGAGACAGTGTTTCGTTCTTGTCACCCAAGCTGGAGTGCAGTGGCGAGATCCTGGCTCACTGCAGCCTCCACATCCCAGGTTCAAGCATTCTCCTTCCTCAGCCTCCTTAGTAGCTGGGATTAGAGATGCCCACCACCACACCTGGCTAATTTTTGTACTTTTAGTAGGGACAGGGTTTCGCCATGTTGCCCAGGCCGATCTTGAACTCTCGACCTCATTTAACCTCAAAGTGGGTGATCTGCCTGCCTTGGCCTCCCAAAGTGTTAGGATCACAGGCGTGAGCCACTGTGTCCAGCCTTCCTTACCTCTTTGTAAAAATCTCCCTCTGTGACAGCCCTGACCTTGCTCACGGAGGGCATAGTCTTCTTATTTGAGTCTTTAGAGCCAGCAGTGGCTAGCATGCTAGACTTACCCGGAGAACTTTAAAAAATTCCAGTACTGGCTGGGCAAGATGGCTCACATCTGTAATCCCAGCACTTTGGGAGGCTGAGGTGGGCAGATCACCTCAGGTCAGGAGTTCGAGACCAGCCTGACCAACATGGAGAAACCCTGTCTCTACTAAAAATACAAAATTAGCCGAGCATGGTGGTGCATGCCTGTGATCCCAGCTACTTGGGAGACTGAGGCAAGAGAATCACTTGAACCTGGGAGGCAGAGGTTGCAGTGAGCCGAGATTGCACCACTGTACTCCAGCCTGGAAGACAGAGCAAGACTCCGTCTTGAATTAAAAGAATCTCTGGAGTTTGGACTCAGGCAAGTGTTTTTTAAGCTCCCGAAGAGGGTCCTGACTGGGTCAAGGCTGAGTAGCACTGCTTTTGTGTCTTGCTGGTAGGACGCATTCGGTAGATTTATTAAACAAAACCTGATTCCTTCAGTGAAGGCCAGTGACAGAGTCCTTGTTCTGGGCATTTTACTGGGCCAGGTTGTAAGTAAGAATCATCTGCCAAGGCACAGGCCTGTTGGCCCTCACCTCCTGTGGCTCCCAAAGCAAAACTGTTACCGGATGGAAGGTCTTGACTGTGAGTTGTCCAGGTTCTTGGCATGTCGAACAAAGAATTGAACACGACGTACAAAGCAACAGAAGAACGAAACAACAAAAGACAAACAAAGCAACAAGACAGCAGACTAACGGAAGCACAGATTTAGTAAAACGGAAGTAATTCCACAGAGCAGGCGTGGGCTTGAGCAAGCAGCACAGGAGCCATCCTCCCCTCATGTAAGGGTTTTTATTAGGTTAAAAGAATTTGGAAACACCACTAGGTGCCCTTTAGAGGCCTCCGATTTGGTTTTACTTTTTCTTTTTTTTTTATGAGACAGGGTTTCATCATATTGGCCAGGCTGATCTCGAACTCCTGACCTTGTGATCCACCTACCTCAGCCTCCCAAAGTGCTGGGATTACAGGCATGAGCCACTGTGCCTGGCCTCGAGGCCTCCAATTTGTTATACCCTATGAAGGATTGGCCTGTGACCAATCAGAGGCTGAAGTGGAGGCTCAGCCCACGATCAGGCTGAGGTAAAAACTTCTGTCTTAGCTGGGTGCAGTGGCTCACGCCTGTAATCCCAGCACTTTGGGAGGCTGAGGTGGGCCGATCACTTGAGGTCAGGAGTTTGAGACCAGCCTGGCCAACATGGTGAAACCCTGTCTCTACTAAAAATACAAAAATTAGCCGGGCATGGTGGTGCACACCTGTGATCCCAGCTACTGAGGAGGCTGAGGCAGGAGAATTGCTTGAACCTGGGAGGCAGAGGTTGCAGTGAGCCAAGATCATGCCACTGCACTCCAGCCTGGGTGACAGAGACTCTGTCTCAAAAAAACAAAAAAACTTCTGTCTTGCCATCACAGGAGCGACGATGTGACCTGCGTGCTGCCTAATCTTGCCCAGAACTGGCTGCACCTGCTGTTCTTTTGCTTCTATCCAAACCCTTGGTTTACCCTGACCCTATTCTCCTGCCTTGATATGGTTTTGCTGTGGGCACAAATGGGGCCCAAGGGCCTTCAGACTCAACAAGTATGGGGCCTTGGCATCGCTGCTCCTGGATTTGCCATTCACCTGGTGCTAATCTGAGAGGACCCCAAGAGAACCCACTTCTGTAGCTCCCTATTAGGTGTCCAGCTTCTGGGGCAACTGTTTTTCAGCACAGTAGCTCCAGGGTTAGGACGGCAAGGGCTGGGAGCTGCAGCTGGGGTTCCAGCAGAACCCAAGGGCCCCTCTGCTTAGAGCTCTCATTCCTCATCCTCCAGCTTTCCTTGACTCCAAAACACCATCAAGTCTCTCTATTCCGTATGACAAAGATAGGATTAAAGGGGGAAAATATAACTTGCTTCTCAGGTGACTGAGAAGGTGCCAGGGGTAGCACAATTTGAGCCATGAATGCCAGTGACAGGGTAAGTAGCAATCGTTGCATTGTTTGGACTCTGTTCTCTAGAGAAACCCTTCAGATATTGTCACCACAGGAGCAGCCCAAACTGGGTCTACTCTGTTGATAGCAAAATGTTGAGTTACTTTTTTTTTGAGAAGGAGTTTCGCTCTTGTTACCCAGTCTGGAGTGCAATGGCGCGATCTCGGCTCACCACAACCTCCGCCTCCTGGGTTCAGGCAATTCTCCTGCCTCAGCCTCCTGAGTAGCTGGGATTACAGGCACGTGCCACCATGCCCAGCCAATTTTTTGTATTTTTAGTAGAGACGAGGTTTCACCATGTTGACCAGGATAGTCTTGATCTCTTGACCTCGTGATCCACCCGCCTCAGCCTCCCAAAGTGCTGGGATTACAGACTTGAGCCACCGCGCCTGGCTGAGTTACTTTTTAGGTATAACAGAGCCCAAAACTGTTAAGTCCTGTAGCCTGGGCATGCCAAATAGAAAACTAAACGTCAGGCTGGGCTAGGTGGCTCATGCCTGTAATCCCAGCACTTTGGAAGGCTGAGGCAGGTGGATCACGAGGTCAGGAGTTTGAGACCAGCCTGGCCAACAGGGTGAAAACCCATCTCCACTAAAAATACAAAAAGTAGCTGGGCGTTGTGGTGCACGCCTGTAATCTCAGCTACTTGGGAGGCTGAAGCAGGAGAATCGCTTGAACGTGGGGGGTGGAGATTGCAGTGAGCCAAGATCGTGCCACTGTACTCCAGCCTGGGCGACAGAGCAAGACTCTGTCTCAGAAAAAAAAAAAAAGAAAAGAAAAAAAGAAAACTTAACTTCTAAAACACCCAATACCCAAACCAACAATTCCTCCCCTCTGAACCAAGAAGACTAGAACAAGATCAGACATCACAGAATCTGAATGAAGCAGGAATGTTTTCAGAAGCGAGGGATTCAGGCCAGGTGCGGTGGCTCACGCCTGTAATCCCAGTACTTTGGGAGGCTGAGGTGGGTGGATCACCCGAAGTCAGGAGTTCGAGACTAGCCTGGCGAACATGGTGAAAGCTGCCTCCCTAGACTCTGTCTCAAGAAAAAAAAAAAGACCTAGGATCAATAGAAAGGAAATATCTGGGTTTCCTTTGTGGAGAAAAAGGTTGTGGAGACCAGAGTTCTTATTGTGCAGAGGAAGTCTTCAGGTAGCAGGCTTCAGAGAGAATAGATTATAAATGCTTCTCACCAGGTCTGTGTTGATTTTAATGCTGGGGAGGTATATGAGGCATGTTAGACCCCCATTTCCCATCATGCCCTGAAGCAGTCTCTTCAGGTTAAATTTTTTTTTTTTTTTTTTTTTTTTTGAGACAGAGTCTCACTCTGTCACCCAAGCTGGAGTGCAGTGGCACAATCTCAGCTCACTGCAACCTCTGCCTCCTGGGTTCAAGCAATTCTCTGCCTCAGCCTCTCAAGTAGCTGGGATTACAGGCATGCGCCACCATCCCCGGCTAATTTTTGTAGTTTTAGTAGAGACAGGGTTTCACCATCTTGGCCAGGCTGGTTTTGAACTCCTGATCTCGTGATCCACCTGCCTCAGCCTCCCAAAGTGCTGGGATTACAGGCGTGAGCCACCACACCAGGCCTCTCAGGTTAAATTTTAAGAGTGCCCAGGCAGAGAAGGAAGTCCATTCAGATGGTCCGGAGCCTTAGAATTTTACCTTTACTTTATGGTGCACATCTGGCAGCCTGATAACAGTATCTGAGACTAGAGATCACAACAGCTAATACTTTTTTTTTTCATTCTGAGACAGAGTCTAGCTCTGTCTTCCAGGCTGGAGTGCAGTGGTGCAAACTCGGCTCACTGCAACCTCAGCCTCCTGGGTTCAAGTGATTCTACTGCCTCGGCCTCCTGAGTTGCTGGGATTACAGGAACTCACTACCATGCCCAGCTAATTTTTGTATTTTTAGTGGAGACGGGGTTTCACATGTTGGCCAGGCTGATCTCAAATTCCTGACCTCAAGTGATCCACCTGCCTTGGCCTCCCAAAGTGTTAGGAATACAGGCATGAGCTGCCACACCTAGCCCACAACAGCTAATACTTTTTTTCAAGTCATGGTAAAATATACATAACAGAAAGTTTACCATTTAACGTTTTTTTTTTTTTTGGTCTGGGACACAGTTTCGCTCTTGTTGCCTAGACTGGAGTACAGTGGCGTGATCTCGGTTCACTGCAACCTCTGCCTCCCGGGTTCAAGCAATTCTCCTGCCTCAGCATCCAGAGCAGCTGGGATTATAGGCATTAACCACCATGCCTGGCTAATTTTGTATTTTTAGTAGAGACGGGTTTTCTCCATGTTGGTCAGGCTGGTCTCGCACTCCCGATCTCAGGTGATCCACCCACCTCGGCCTCCCAAAGTGCTGGGATTACAGGCATGAGCCACTTCGCCCGGCTTTTTTTCTTGTATTTTTAGTAGAGACGAGGTTCACCATGTTGGCCAGGCTAGTCTCGAACTCTTGACCTCAGCTGATCTCCCGGCCTCAACTTCCCAAAGTGCTGGGATTACAGGCATGAGCCACCATGCCTAGCCCAGGCGAGCAGACTTTTTAAGGATAACTTGGTGGGTTGCAGGGGAGTCAGTAAGGCAAGGGTGCTGATTGGTCAGGGATGGGATGAAATCATAGGGAGTCAAAGCAGTCTTCTTGCACTGAGTCAGTTCCTGTGTGGGGGCCATAAGCTCAGACGAGCCAGTTTATTCATTTGGATGGCACCACCTTACCCATCAAGTGCAGGGTCTGCAAAATATTTCAAGCACTGATCTCCTAAACCATAATTTCTAATCCTGTGGCTAATGTTATTCTAGTTCCCGGGCAAGAATGAAGTCTGTTTTGGGAAAGGGCTGCTGCCGTCTTTGTTTAAATTATAATCTACAAACGAAGTTTCAACCAAAGTCAGCTCAGCCTACCTCCAGGAATGAACAAAGACAGCTTGGAGGTTAGAAGCAAGATGGAATCACTTGAGTTAGGTCTCTTTCACTGTCTCAGTCATAATTTCGCATTCCTGCTGGCATTCACCTGTGCAGGCTCCCAGCTTGCAGGCTGCTGTTTGTTAGAAAGTGATTTGGGGCTGTTTTTCATTAATAAGAATAGCCTTGGCTGGGCGCAGTGGCTCACGTCTGTAATCCCAGAACTTTGGGAGGCCAAAGCGGGTGGATCATGAAGTCAGAAGATTGAGACCATCCTGGCCAACATGGTGAAACCCTGTCTTTACTAAAAATACAAAAATTAGCCGGGAGTGGTGGTGCACACCTGTAATCCTAGCTACTCAGGAGGCTGAGGCAAGAGAATCGTTTGAACCAGGGAGGCAGAGATTGCAGTGAGCTGAGATGGTGCCACTGAACTCCAGTCTGGCCACAGAGCAAGACCGTAGCTAAAAAAAACAAAAAAACCTTACCAAGGACTCCCATGCCCTTGCTATCTGCCTAAGTAACTTCTTCTCAACTCCTATATCGATAGGTCTGTTGCCCAAAGTGCCTGGTGAGTCAATATGCAGAGACACCCGGTTACAGCAGAAAAAGAGGTTTAATTGTAAAGCCCCTGAACCAGGCGATGGGAGGAGACCTCAAATTCATTTTTTTTTTTTTTGAGACGGAGTCTCACTCCATCACCCAGGCCTGAGTGCAATGGTGCGATCTCGGCTCACTGCAACCTCCACTTCCCGTGTTCAAGTGATTCTCCTGCCTCAGCCTCCCCAGTAGCTGGGACTACAGGCCTGCGCCACCACACCCAGCTAATTTTCGTATTTTTAGTAGAGATGGGGTTTCACCTTGTTGGTCAGGCTGGTCTCGAACTCCAGACCTCAAGTGATCCACTCACCTCGGCCTCCCAAAGTGCTGGGATTACAGGCGTGAGCCACTGCGCCTGGCCAAATTCATCTTTCCAAGAAATTTTGGGATAGTGTTTTTTAAATGCTTTGGAGTGGGCTGACTTGTGGAGATTGCTGGCTGATGGAAGAGTGCAGGGTAAAGTCATGGTGCTGGGAGATAAACAAACTGTATTCGCATGCTCATTTCCTTTCTTCTGTTGGAGTCTTCAAACTGGTTGGCATCCGCTGTTGTGCTAGAATTCAGAATCTGAAAAACATCTTAAGCAATTGATAAACAGAAGCCATGGTCGGGCACGGTGGCTCATGCCTGTAATCCCAGGACCTTGAGAGGCTGAGCTTGGAGGATCACGAGCTCAGGCGATGGAGACCATCCTGTCCAACAAGATGAAACCCAGTCTCTACTAAAGATACAAAAAATTAGTCGGGTGTGGTGACGCGAGCCTGTAGTTTCAGCTACTCAGAAGGCTGAGGCAGGAGAATCGCTTGAACTTGGGAGGTGGAGGTTGCAGTAAGCTGAGTGTGCCACTGTACTCCAGCCTGGGCCACAGAGCGAGACTCCATCTCAAAAGAAAAAAAAAGCCATATGATTTTTTTGAAATCATCTCCAATTTTATTGTTCAAGATAACATTCTTGTGCAGGGTAATAAGTACAATAAGAATTAGCAACTCAGTTCTACTTCCCCTAACCAAAATATATCCCTTATAGAAATTAAGGGTTCAACCCAAATCCACTTCTAATAAAATACCTCAATTTTAGAGTTTGAAAACCAGACTGCACTAGCAAATTGATACAATAACCCACTCTAGCATCTGTAGCTCAGGGCTCTGTCCCCTCCCCATGACTTCCAGGCCACTAGACCAGCAGATAGCTGAGCTGCGTCCCCAAGCTCACACACGAACTTCCTTGCTTCCAAAACGCTTATGTCTTACTCCCCAAGAACTGGCACACCCACAGAAGATAACAATAATCTGCTTCCACAAACAGCAAAGAATGCTTCATGTACCAGTCAACTGCTGCTGCAAGAATTCTTCCCCATTCCAGAAACCTGCAGATTTTTCCCCCTCGCCAAGCAAGGCCCCACAGCAAACCAAGAAAAACAGACACGGCTAGCTGCCTGAATAGCAAGCACAGGCCCCTTTCAGAGAAGCAAAACAACCCTTAAGATCCCTGGCGAGCACTATAGCGATTGCACAGATCAGCAACCTCCAACCGCGTTGTCTCAGTGAACAGGTGCACAAGGTGTCCAGGGTGCTGAACAATAAGAACAATGGGATGCCGACGATCAGTATTACGGTTGCAAGGAAGTGGGTCAAAGTGCAGCCTGATTAATGCTCAATTATAACCACATTTCTGTCCAGGGTTCTTGTTAACCCTGTGAAGGCAGCTTCAGGAAGAGTACGGAGCATTTGAAATCAGCACCGTTTTTGAGAACTTTGGCCTATCCCACCAGCGGGCCTGTGGGTCTTCCTTTAGAAATTTACCAAACTGGCTGGGCACAGTGGTTCGTGCCTGTAATCCCAGCACTTTGGGAGGCTGAGACGGGTGGATCACATGAGGTTAGGAGTTCAAGACTAGTCTGGCCATCATGATGAAATCCTCATCTCTACTAAAAATACAAAAAAAATTAGCCAGGAGTGGTGGCGGGCGCCTATAATCCCAGCTACTCAGGAGGCTGAGGCAGCTTGAACTGGGGAGGTGGGGGTTGCAGTCCGAGATTGTGCCACCGCACTCCAGCCTGGGTGACAGAGTGAGACTCTGCCTAAAAAAAAAAAAAAGGAAAAGAAATTTACCAAACTTGGCCGAGAGAGGCTTGAGAATGACTCCTCGTGGTGTTATAAGCAGAATTTTCAATGCTGCAAAAGAAGTAGCATCCGAATATCAATTTCCTCAGCAAGGCAATTTACTTCTATAGAAAGGTGTGGCTCACAGATGGAACGATGGTGAGCACACCTGGACAAGGAGGGAAGGGTACTTATGCCTGACAGGGGTTGCCCCTACTGCTGTGTCATTCTGCTATTGGCTAGGGTTAGACCACACAAGCTAGACTAATCCCGACTGGATATTTTAAATAGAGCAGGGGTCAGAGCTGGAGTGGCAGGGTAGGTGGTTTGGCGGGAAGGACGGTTATGGGTGGGTCAGAGCAGGTAGCCAGGGGTGACCTAGGTCAAAGAAGGTGACTGGAGCAGGTGACTGGGATGACTCAGGACGGGGCAGGGGACCAGGGGAACACATGTGAACTACTGACTAGAACTGGTGGAAAAGGTTGTTTACTGGAACTACAAGGAAGTTAAACTTTAAAATAGAGAATTAAAGAGTAAGAGAGCTGAACATACTGACATACTGAGTCTTTGAAGAGGAACCTGGGGTTCACTATGTCTCACAATAGCAAAAGCGAGTCACATAGCGAAGACAGGACAGGTGTTTTTCCTTTAGTAAACTTTCTAGATTCTGACAGCCAAATCATTTTTCACATTGATACCAAATATATCCTAAAATGTGAGTTTAATCATGCCTCTCTCCTCCTCAAAAACCCACAGTAGCTCCCTATTGCCGACAGAGTACAAACATAAATCCATTTGGCATGAGATGTGCTCCATTCCAGAGCCCCCCACTTCCTTTCCAGCCCCATCTGCCACCTCCTCCCCAGCACCCTCGCACTCCCGGACACACTGCGTGCTGCTGCGACTTAGCTCTTCTCCATCTCTTCTCTAGCCCCAGCCACTCCCTAAATGCTTCCTCTTCTGTAAACCTGCCCCCACCTGGATCCTTTGGTCAGAATTGATCTCTTCTTCCTCAGTGCTGTCACAGCAAATAGTGGGTGAGTCTACTGAACCCTTGTGCTGCCCTGCCTTGGATTACTGTGACATGTTTATGAGCCATTTCTACCATAGACAACAAATACCACAAGGGCATTGGCAGTGAACTCACCTTGGTGTAGGGCAGAAATCCAGACTTCCGTTTTCGGGCAATGTGATACCCTGTCTGTGCTGCATCCTTCCTGGGCCTCTGCTTCTCTACCTTTTTTTTTTTTTTTTTAATTGAGATGGGAGTCTCACTCTGTCATTCAGCTGGAGTGCAATGATGCGGTCTCGACTCACTGCAACCTCTGTCCCCTGGGTTCAAGCAATCCTCCTGCCTCAGCCTCCTGAGTAGCTGGGATTACACGTGCCTGCCACTGTGCCTGGCTAATTTTTATATTTTTGGTAGACATGGAGTTTCACCATGTTGGTCAGGCTGGTCTCAAACTCCCGACCTCAGGTGATCCACCCACCTCAACCTCCCAAAGTGCTGAGATTATAGGGGTGAGCCACTGGACCCGGCCTTCTCTATCCTTTTCATAACAGTGTTTTCTAAAACAGGATTGGAGGACGGTGGTGACTGTTAAAGTCACTCCTGTTTCTGATGGCAGTGTTAGGTCTCAATCCACACAGGATGGGGTGAAAGAAAAGATCAAGTCGGCCGGGAGCAATGGCTCATGCCTGTAATCCCAGCACTTCAGGAGGCTGAGGCGGGTGGATCATGAGGTCAGGAGTTCAAGATCGGCCTGGCCAAGATGGTGAAACCCATTCTCTACTAAAAATGTGAAAATTAGCTGGGCACAGTGGCAGGCGCCTATAATCCCAGCTACTCAGGAGGCTGAGGCAGGAGACTCACTTGAACCTGGGAGGCAGAGGTTGCAGTGAGCCAAGATCGTGCCACTGTACTCCAGGCTGGGTGACAGAGTGAGACTCCATCTCAAAAAAAAAAAAAAAAACCATCAAGAACTACTGCTTGGCAGCCACATTGTTTGAAAGAAAAGCCCCATTTCACCTGCCATTGCCTTAACCCACTGAAAATGGGATTTGGTCCCTACCGAGCTGTCCAGATTCCTTCCTCCAAGGCGATACCTCAAGAGCAAAGCCTAGCACATGACTCAGCACTCGACACCACCAGCAGTGTTTGCTTTGTCAGTTTTCAAACGGTCCTTCCCTAGCTGTCACCTCTTGCCCCTGTGGCTGTCCTTGTCTATATCTCCTAAACTGGAGCATCTCCCTGAGCCCAACTCACATTGGCAATGCTGTTTGCTTCTTCTACACTGTCCCCAGACAACTCAGTCACTAGTGGGGCTTTGGTTGCTGCCTAAATGCAGAAGAACTTGGTCTATGTGCTAGATCTTTCTGAGCTCTAGATCTTTCTGAGCTGACTGCCTACCTGGATGCCCCAAACGCTTCAATTTCTCCCCTCACTGAGGCTTTGGTGGGGAGAAATATTGACTCCAACTCTTTATCCCAATGCTTCACTGTGGGCAGAGTATACACCTCGCCTCTTGATTTTGGACTTGGCCCTGTGACTTCCTTTGGCCAGTAATGAGGGTGAGGGCTGGAAGCAGCAGTGTGCCACACCTGAACCTCTGGCATGGCAGTGAGAAGAGCTTCCCCTGGCAAGCTGCTACCTCCTGTGTCTGGGCCCAGAATGAGCACACATGGAGCCAAGCCCAGCTGCCCTCACCAACCCACGGACATAAAACAAGCAGGGCAAGCCCAGTATGGTGGCTCATGCCTGTAATCCCAGCACTTTGGGGGGCTAAGGTGGATGGATCCTTTGACCCCAGGAGTTCAAGACCAGCATGGGCAAACATAGTGAGACTCCATTGCTACAAAAAATAAAATGTATTTGCCAAGTATGATGGTGCATGCCTGTTGTTCCAGCTACCTGGGAAACTGAGGTAGGAGGATTGCTTGAGCCTGGGCTGAGTCAAGGCTGCAGTGAGCCATGATCATGCTACTGCACTCTTACCTGAGTGACAAAGTGAGACCCCTGTCTCAAAAAAAAAAAAAAAAAGAAAGCAAGAAAGAAAGAAAGAAAAGAAAAGGAAAAAAGAAACAGTCTCCACTCCTGCAGACTGAACGGAGCCACTGGCCCCCACAAATAAAGAACTGTGATTTTAAGCCACTGGATGTTCAGAGGTTTGTACGCAGCATTATTGTAACAAAAACTAAACAATACAATCTTGAATGAAGTTGAATGTATAAAACCTCAATATGCAAATTAAGATTAGTTGTGCAGGGAAAATCCACATCACCACCACCAAGGTCAGGAAATGAATCATTGCTCAATGCCACAGAAGCCTCCATGTGCCCCTCCTGATCACCACCTCCTCCTTCACCCATGGAGGTAATCAAGATTAATTTCCTTCCTTCCTTGCTTTCTTCCTTCATTCCTTTCTCCTTCCTTCCTTCCTGCCTTCTCTCTCTTTCCTTCCTTTCCTCTCTCCCTTCCTTCCTTCTTTCCTTCCTTCTCTCTCTCTCTCTTTCTTTCTGTGCAGTGGCGTGATCTCAGCTCACCACAACCTCTGCCTCTCAGGTTCAAGCGATTCTCCTGCCTCAGCCTCCCAAGTAGCTGGGACTACAGGTGCACACCACCATGCCCAGCTAATTTTTGTATTTTAGTGGAGAAGGGGTTTCACCATATTGGTCAGGCTGGTCTTGAACTCCAGACCTTAGGTGATCCATTCTCCTTGGCCTCCCAAAGTGCTGGGATTACAAGCATGAGCCATTGCGCCTGGCCCAGAATATATTTTGATACAGGCATACAATGCATAATAATCACAACAGGGTAAATGGAGTGTCCATCACCTCAAGCATGTATGCTTTCCTTGTGTTACAAACAATCCAATTTTAATTTTAGTTGTTATTAAATGTACAATAAGTTATTATTGACTGTAGCTATCCTGTTGTGCTATCAAATACTAGGTCTTATTCATTCTGTTGAATTATATTTTTGTGCCCATTAACCATTTCCCCTCCACCCCCCACTACCCTTCCCAGCCTCCGGCCATGAGTTTGTTTTAATTGTTAGCTTCTACGAATAAGTGAGAACATGACCAGGGGTGGTGGCCCACACCAGTAATCCTTTGGGAGGCTGAGGCAAGTGGATCACTTGAGCCCAGGAGTTCGAGACCAGCCTGGGCAACATGGTGAAACCTCATCTCTACAAGAAATACAAAAAAGTTAGCCTGGTGTGGTGGCAAACACCTGTAGTTCCAGCTACTTGTGGGGCTGAGGCAGAAGGATTGCCTGAACCCAAGAGGTCGAGGCTGCAGCGAGCCATGATTATACTGTTGCATTTCAGCCTGGGTGACAAACTGAGATCTTGTCTCAAAAAAAAAGATGAGAACATACAAAGTTTGTCTTTTTGTGCCTGGCTTATTTCACTTAATGACATAATGGCCTCCAGCTCCATCTATGTTGTTGCAAATGACAGGATCTTATTCTTTTTTTATGGCTGAATAGTACTCCCTTGTGTATGTGTACTAAATTTTCGTTATCCATTCATCTGCTGATGGGCACTTAAGTAGCTTCCAAATCTTGGCTATTGTAAATCACACTGTAATAAACATTGAGGTGCAGGAATCTCTTCAGTGTACTGATTTCCTTTCTTTGGAGTGTATACCCAGCAGTGGGATTGCTGGCTAGATCATATGGTAGCTCTACTTTTAGTTTTTTTTTGTTTGTTTTTTTTTTTTGAGATAGAGTTTTGCTCTTGCTGTCCAGGCTGGAGTGCAATGGCACAATCTCGGCTCACCACAACCTCTGGCCTCCTGGGTTCAAGCGATTCTCCTGCCTCAGCCTCCTGCGTAGCTGGGATTACAGGCATGTACCACCATACCTGTAATCCTAGCTAATTTTTTATTTTTAGTAGAGACTGGGTTTCTCCATGTTGGTGAGGTTGGTCTTGAACTCCTGACCTCAGGTGATCCGCCCACCTCGACCTCGCAAAGAGCCGGGATTATTTTTAGTTTTTTGAGGAACCTCCAAACTGTTGTCCAGAGTGGTTGTACTAATTGACATTCCCACCAACAGTGTACAAGGGCTCCCTTTTCTCAACATCCTCACCAGCATTTGTGATTGTCTGTCTTTTGGATAAAAGCCATTTTAACTGGGGCGAGATGATCTCTCACTGTAGTTTAAATTTGCCTTTCTCTGATGATCAGTGATACTGAGCATCTTTTCATATACCTGTCTGTTATTTGTATGTCTTCTTCTTCTTTTTTTAAGACGGGTCTCGCTCTGTCACCCAGGCTGGAGTGCAATGGCGTGATCTTGGCTCACTGCAACCTCTGCCTCCCGGGTTCAAGTGATTCTCCTGCCTCAGCCTCCCAAGTAGCTGTGGTTACAGGCGCCCGCCACCATGATAAGCTAATTTAAAAAAAAAAAATTGGCTGGGCGCGGTGGCTCAAGCCTGTAATCCCAGCACCTTGGGAGGCTGAGGCGGGTGGATCACGAGGTCAAGAGATCGAGACCATCCTGGTCAACATGGTGAAACCCCGTCTCTACTAATACAAAAAATTAGCTAGGCACGGTGGCGCGTGCCTGTAATCCCAGCTACTCAGGAGGCTGAGGCAGGAGAATTGCCTGAACCCAGGAGGCGGAGGTTGCGGTGAGCCGAGATCGCGCCATTGCACTCCAGCCTGGGTATCAAGAGCGAAACTCCGTGTCAAAAAAAAAAAAAATTTTACTAGAGATGGGGCTTCCCTATGTTGGCCACGCTGGCCTTGAACTCCTGACCTCAGGTGATCCACCCACCTTGGCCTCCCAAAGTGCTGGGATTACAGGTGTGAGTCACCATGCCCAGCCCTGTATGTCTTCTTTTAAGGAACGTCTATTCACATCTTTTGCCCATTTTTAAAACAGAGTTTTCTATAGAGTTGTTTGAACTCTTAATCTGGTTATTAATCCTTTGTAAGATATTTGCAAATATTTTCTCCCATTCCGTGGATTGTCTCTTCACTTTGTGGATTGTTTCCTTTGCTGTGCAGAAGCTTTTTAACTTGGTGTGATCCCATTTGTCCATTTTTGTTCTGGTTGCCTATGCTTATGGAGTATTGGTCAAGAAGTTTTTGCCCAGTTCAACGTCCTGAAGATTTTCTCTGATGTTTTCTTGTAATAGTTTCATAATTGGAGGTCTTAAATTTAAGTCTTTTATTTTTTTGAGATGGAGTCTCAGTCTGATGCCCAGGCTGGAGCACAGAGACGCGATCTTGGCTCACTGCAACCTCCACCTCCTTGGTTCAAGCCATTCTCTTGCCTCAGCCTCCTGAGTAGCTGGGATTACAGGCACCCACTATCACACCTGGTTAATTTTTGTATTTTTAGTAGAGACAGGGTTTCACCGTGTTGGCCAGGCTGATCGAGAACTCCTGACCTCAGATGATCTTCCTGCTTGGCCTCCCAAAGTGCTGGGATTACAGGCATGAGCCACCTCACCTTACCCAGATTTAAGTCTTTAATCCATTTTGATTTGATTTTTGTACATGGTGAGAGATAGTGTCATTCTTTTGCATATGGGCATCCAGTTTCCCCAGCACCATTTATTGGACAGACTGTCCTTTCCTCAATGTATGTACTTGGCACCTTTGCTGAAAATGAGTTCACTGTAGATACACGGGTTTGATTCTGGGTTCTCTATTCTGTTCCACTGGTCTATGTGTCTATTTTTATGCCAGTACTATGCTGTTTTGGTTTCTATAGCTCTGTGGTATAATTTGAAGTTAGGTAAGGTGATTCCTCCAGTTTTATTCTTTTTGCTCAGGATAGCTTTGGCTAGTCCAGGTCTTTTATGGTTCCACATAAATTTTAGGAAAGCTTTTTTTCTATTTCTGTGAAGAATGTCATTGGTATTTTGATATGGATTGCCTTTAATCTGTAGATAGCTTTGGGTAGTATGGGCATTTTAACAATATTGATTCTTCTAATCCATGAGCATGGAATAGCTTTCCATTTTTTGGGTCCTCTTCAGTTTCTTCCATCGATGTTTTATAGTTTTCATTGTAGAGATCTTTCACTTGTTTGGTTAATTCCTAGGTATTTAATTTTATTTTTAGCTATTGTAAATGGGATTAATTTCTTGATTTCTTTTTCAGACTGTTCACTGTTGGCATATAGAAGTGCTACTAATTTTTATATGTTGATTTTGTATTCTGCAACATTTTTTTTTAAGACGGAGTCTTGCTCTGTTGCCAAGCTGGAATGCAGTGGCGCGATCTCAGCTCACTGCAACCTCCACCTCTCTGGTTCAAGTGATTCTCCTGCCTCAGCCTCCCAAGCAGCTGAGAATACAGGTGTGTGCCACCGCACCTGTCTAATTTTTGTATTTTTAGTAGAGATGGGATTTCACCACGTTGGCCAGGATGGTCTTGATCTCTTGACCTCATGATCCACCCGCCTCGGTCTCCCAAAGTGCTGGGATTACAGGCGTGTGCCACCACACCCACCCTGTATTCTGCACCTTTACTGAATTTATCAGTTCTAACAGTTTTTTGGTGGCGTGTTTAGGCTTTTCCAAATGTAAGATCGTATCATCTGCAAACAAGGATAATTTGACTTTTTCCTTTCTAATTTGAATGTTCTTTATAGCTTTCTCTTATCTGATTGCTCTAGCTAGGACTTGCCTTTTGATTGTTGTTAAGTTGTATGGATATCATCTTACTGTTCGTATTGCTTTGTGTCCTGTTACATTTGCTCAGTATTGTTTACGAGCCTCATCCAAGTGTTACATGTAGCTACAGTTTGTTCATTGCCATCACTGCATAATATGCACGACATGAACTTACTTTTACATTCATTTATTCTGCTGATGATGGATATTTCAGATGTTTCCAGTTTTTTTTGTTGTTGTTGTTGTTGTATTACAAACAATCCTGTGTAAGCATTCCTATATATCAGGTCTGGCAAACTTATTCTGTAAAGGACAGATAATAAACATCTTAGGCTTTGTGTGTACATCTGGTTTCTGTTGCATATACATTCTTCTTCTTCTTCTTCTTCCTCTTCTTCTTCTTCTTCATCTTTTAAAATAGAGATGAGGTCTCACTATATTGCCCAGCAAGTCTGAAACTCTTGGGCTCAAGCGATCCTCCTACCTCAGCCTCCCAAAGTGCTCAGATTACAGGCACAAGCCACCACACCCAACCTACATTCTTTCTTTCTTTTTGTAAAAGTAAAAGTACTTTTTAAAAAGAAAATGTAAAAACCATTTAATTTGATTAATTTATTTATTAGAAATGGAGTCTCACTCTGTCACCCAGGCTGGAGTGCTGTGGCACGATCTTGGCTCATTGCAACCTCTGCTTCTCGGGTTCAAGCAATTCTCTGCCTCAACCTGCCGAGTAGCTGAGATTACAGTAGCTGTGCCCACCACCACATCCAGCTAATTTTTGTATTTTTAGTAGAGACAGGTTTTTACCATCTTGGCCAGGCTGGTCTTGAACTCCTGACCTTGTGATTTACCTGCCTCGGCCTTCCGAAGTGCTGGAATTACAGGTGTGAGCCATTGTGCCTAGCCATAAAAATACATTTTTAAATGTAAAAATTGTTCTTAGCTTGCTGGCTGTACAAACACAGGTCGTGGGAGCTGGCTTTGGTCCATGGGCTTCGATGTGCCGACCTCTGCTTTCTGCTCCTGGGTGCATGTGACAAACATTTCTCCAGGAGTGTGATGGTTTGCACATCTTTTGCCTCACTGGGTGATGCCCATCTTAAATTCAGCATATGGAAAATGGAAATTTCATCTTCTCAAGCAAATGAATCTGTGGGTACCAGTTTCCTAGAGAAAATGACATTCCTGTGGTTGCCATGGGAACTGAGCCCTCTGCAATGTCATCCCCCTTCATTCCAGATGGTAGTGACTGGCACTACTGTCCAGCAGGGTGTCCAGCAGGGTGTCCATCAGAGTAGGCCAGGGAGGGTGGTACCAGACAGGTCAGAGGTGGGTCACAATGCATTGAGGCTGGATGGTGAGCTTGGATTTTAATACACCTGTAATAGAAAACCAGTTTAAGGGCAGGGCGCAGTGGCTCACGCCTGTAATCCCAGCACTTTGGGAGGCCGAGGCGGGTGGATCACGAGGTCAAGAGATCGAGATCATCCTGGTCAACATAGTGAAACCCCATCTCTACTGAAAATACAAAAATTAGCTGGGCATGGTGGCGCTTGCCTGTAATCCCAGCTACTCGGGAGGCTGAGGCAGGAGAATTGCCTGAACCCAGGAGGCGGAGGTTGCAGTGAGCCAAGATCACACCATTGCACTCCAGACTGGGTAACAAGAGCGAAACTCTGTCTCAAAAAAAAAAAACAAAAAAGAAAAAGAAAACCAGTTTAGTGGGTGAAGCAGGATGGAGATAAATGAGTTACGTTTTAAAAGGATTACTTTGGGCTGGGGGAGGTGGCTCACGCCTGTAATCCCAGCACTTTGCAAGGCCGAGATGGGTGGATCACCTGAGATCAGGAGTTTGAGATCAGGCTGGCCAACATGGCGAAACTCCGTCTCTACTAAAAATCAAAAAAACAAAAAAAGAAAGAAAGAAATAGCTGGGTGTGGTGGCAGGCACCTGTATTTCCAGCTACTTGGGAGGCTGAGGCTAAGGGTTCCTCTTGAATCCAAGAGGCAGAGGTTGCAATGAGCTGAGATTGCGCCATTGCCCTCCAGCCTGGGTGACAGAGCGTGTCTCAAAAATAATTATTATAATGATAAAAATAAAATAAAATAAAAGGATCACTTTGGCTTCTGAGAATGGATCTTAGGGGGACGAGAGGGGAGGCAGAAAGCTCCCAGAGGAGTCTCTTGGCAGGGACACCCACGGCTCCAGCCACCTTGCACCTGAGAAAGTCTCTGAGCCATCCCCGCCCTTATCCCCTTGCACATCCTGTACTCCATTTCTGCAGCCTGCTCTCCCCTAATCCAGTCAACATAGTTCAAATATTCTACCCCGGCTGACCCCACTCCCAAGCCCCCAGACTTTTTCAGTAGACAATTAGGTGGCCCCACTTCACATGACTTAAGGATAAAATGTGACACATGCCTCAAATCTGTTTTTTTTTTTTAAAGGAAATATATTTTATTTTATTTTAGACAGAGTCTTGCTCTGTTGCCCAGACTGGAGTGCAGTGATGCGATCTTGGCTCATTGTAACCTCTGCCTCCTGGGTTCAAGTAATTCTTGTGCCTCAGCCTCTCGAGTAGCTGGGATTACCAGTATCCGCCACCATGCCTGGCTAATTTTTGTATTTTTAGTAGGGATGGGGTTTTGCCATGTTGGCCAGGCTGGTCTCAAACTCCTGATCGCAGGTGATCCACCCCCCTCAGCCTCCCAAAGTGCTGGGATTATAGGCATGAGCCATCATGCCTGGCCAAAACGGTTTTCTCACTGAGCTTCAGATAACTTTATCTTTGAGTCTTATCTTTGCAGTTCAGCTGACCACAGGCCATTGAGTGGAGGGTTGAAGGAGAGAATGTGGAACTGAATCTGTTATCTGGCAACCACCTGGGAGACTGGCAGGGCAGAGATGGTTCTGACTGTGGCGATTAGGAAGCAGGGCCGAGTGGCTGCACCTGCTAGCTGGGTCACCAGGAAAGATACAGGTGACTAGAGTGTGTGAGCCTAAACTGGAATGCATGGTGTATGTGACATCCTCAAAAGAGTAAAGGCAGGTGGGGGTGAGTTGGAGTGATTGCAGCAATAGCGGCACCCACGCTGTACCATGGGGAGAGAGCTGGAGGTGCCTAGGGCTGGAGCTAGAACACACCTTGACATGGCTTAACTAAGGGTGAGTCTCTCTTATCGCTCCTCCTGCAACGTTAATTACCATTAACTGTTAGCAGTTGTTACAACCGCCTCTGCCTCAAGATATGGGACAGAAGGCACTGCTGGTTCCCCTTGGCTCCGCTCCCATCTTTTCTCTGGAGAAACTGCAATACAAATTAACTCATTAAAAAAAGGTCAATCTATCTAGCTAGTTTGGAATAAAGGGAGAAGAGGAGGAGGACGGAGTCTCATTCTGTCACCTGGGCTGGAGTGCAGTGGTGCAATCTCGGCTCACTACAACCTCTGCCTTCTGGGTTCAAACGATTCTCCTGCCTCAGCCTCCTGAGTAGCTGGGATTCCAGGCACCCGCCATTATGCCTGGCTAATTTTTTGTATTTTTAGTAGAGACAGGGTTTCACCATGTTGCCAGGCTGGTCTCGAACTCCTAACCTCGTGATCCACCCCCACCTCAGCCTCCCAAAGTGCTGGGATTACAGGCGTGAGCCACCGCACCCAACAACATTTTGATTTTCTTCCTTGTTATGTCAGAGTCAGATTGGAAAGTAAGTCATGATATACAGGGTCAAACAAAACCCATCTGATGAGAATTTACGGTTTGTAGGGCATGACTCCCCAGACCCCTTAGGTGGGAATTTTGGCAAGATAAAAAAATCAGAGCTTAGTCCTCAATGCGAATCAGCAATGTCAGCACTTCTTAAAGACTCTGGGTACAAATTGATCAGATTACTGTGTAGAGGCTTCTGTGATAATCACAGAGGTGGATCTAGAAGGCTGGCAGAAGTTAATTAGACAGGAACAATTTGTTTTGTTTTTTTTGGCTAAAAGGCAAAGCAAAGAATACAATAGAATGCCAGAATGCCAAAGGGTTTCTTGGGTAATTGAAACACATTAAGCGACTCAGGTCTGTATCTCAGAGTTATTCACACCCAAGGCAGTTACAAAAGCAGGCTCCTGCCAGCGAGGTGGCTCATGCCTATAATCCCATCACTTTGGCCAAGGCGTGCTGATCTCGAGGTCGGGAGATAGAGACCATCTTGGCTAACAGTGGTGAAATCCCATCTCTACTAAACATAAAAAAAAAATTAGCTGGGCGTAGCGGCGTGCCCCTGTAGTCCCAGCTTCTGCGGGGGCTAAGGCAGGAGAATGACTTGATCCTGGGAGGCGGAGGTTGCAATAAACGGAGATCACACCACTGCACTCCAGCCTGGGCGACAGAGTGACACTCGGTCTCAAAACAACAACAACAAAAAACAGGGTCAAAGAGCACCTTTGGTGTTGCCCATAATTGCACTGGATAGCGATAAGGAAGAGAAGAAAGAGTTGCCTTAAAATTATTAAGATCGCCAACCAGGATTGCAACATCCCTAGTTACAAATAGTGTAGGAGAAGCAGAAAACTCCCTGTATCCGAGGAGACCAGTCAATGTCACCGTGCGCTACTAAGACAGGCAGTTCCTTGTCGGGAATGTGCAGAAGAGGCTGGCTCCGGATCCCAGTCCCTCCTTAGCTGGGTCAGCATAACCTGCCTCAGAGTCCCCCGGCTTGCTGGAACACCTCCCGTTTCCTACACTATGCACCCGGAACCTAGTCCTAGAAATGCACAGTGGTGAGATAATGTGGGTGACTGGAAGGTGGTGCTTTATTCCTGTGTCCCCAGAGGGGCCCCAGGGCAGCGGCCAGGCAGCACCCACAAGGCTGACCTGGCAGCCTCGATGTTACCCCAGGTCTCCTTCCAGAACACTTGCTTGTATCCTCCGGTATATATGCTAAATTTCTCATTTTTTGGGAAAAGAGCTGGGTGGTTATTTTTCATTTTCAGAGATCCTCAAAGGGTAAAGCCAACCAAAAGGGGATTTTGGATGTGCAGCCAACCCCCAGCTCAGCCCTCAGGCCTGGCTAGTGCCGCAGGAGGCTCTGAGAGCCCTTGGAGGTCCCACTACCGGGGGGTCATTTGCTTATTCATTTAGTAAATATCAGTGTAAAGAATGGAAGGGTGGGCCGGGCTCCTTGGCTCAGCACTTTGGGAGGCTGAGGCGGGCAGATCACCAGGTCAGGAGATCGAGACCATTCTGGCCAACATGGTGAAACCCCATCTCTACTAAAAATACAAAAATTAGCTGGGTGCGGTGGTGCGTGCCTGTAATCCCAACTACTCAGGAAGCTGAGGCAGGAGAATTGCTTGAACCTGAGAGTCAGAGGTTGCAGTGAGCTGAGATCGCGCCATTGCACTCCAGCCTGGTGACAGCGAGACATCGTCTCAAAAAAAAAAAAGAAAAGAAAAGAAAAGAAAGGTGGAGGGTGCAAACAGCACAGTCTCCACACTCCAGAGAGCCTCTGCTCACCCAGCTCATCGCCATCCTCCAGACTTCTTCCTTCCTCTACCAGATCCAAGCCAGAGATCAGGGCCATACCTCGGATTCTTCCTTCTCTCTCTCTCTCTTTTTTTTCTTTTTGAGATGGAATCTCATTCTGTTATCCAGCCTGGAGTGCAGAGGTGAGATCCCAGCTCACTGCAACCTCCATCTCCTGGGTTCAAGCAATTCTTCTGCTTCAGCCTCCTGAGTAGCTGGGACTACAGGCGTGCACCACCACGTCCGGCTAATTTTTGCATTTTTAGAAGAGACGGAGTTTCACCATATTGCCCAGGCTGGTCTCAAACTCCTGACCTTGTGATCCGCCTGCCTCAGCCTCCCAAAGTGCTGGGATGACAGGCCTGAGCCATGGTGCCCAGCCTCTTCCTTGCCTTTCATGCTCCCTTCTCCATCTTCCTCCCCTGCTCCCTACTATCTAATCGATCACTGAACTTTCTCAATCTCACCTCTTACAACTTCCCAAATGATAAATGTTGATAACTGAAGACAATGGGTGCTCGGGGCATGGAGGTTCATTGTACGATTCCCTCTCCTCGTGCAGGAGTCTGAATGTTTCCAAAACCGAAAATTACATTTAACAAAAAATAAAGGAATACAATTTCTCAGGTCGGTCCCCTCTGCTCTGTTACTTGCAGAATCCGGACTTTCACCGTCCCCCTTGCCCACTTCAGCCCCCAGCCTCCAACTACCCCGACCAGCCACCCTTGGATGAGCAGATGTGTTTCCCTCAGTAGTGACGTGGATGGCAGCAGGGACTCCTTCTTCCAGACAATAGTTTAAACTGCTTTTAAGTGAATGAGTTTCAAGACATGTGATACAGTTAGGCACATAGCCAGATGTACTTTACCCCAGGCTGGGGCTCAGGGCCCAGGTTCTAGTCCCAGCAACGCCTCCAACAGGGTGTGAGGTTGAGCTATTTCTTCCACTTCTGTTTTGTTTATTTATTCATTTTTTTTAGTTTTGAGATGGAGTTTCGCTCTTGTTGCCCAGGCTGGAGTGCAATGCGCAATCTCAGCTCACTGCAACCTCCGCCTCCCGGGTTCAAACAATTCTCCTGCCTCAGCCTCCCGAGTAGCTAGGGCTACAGGCATGTGCCACCATGCCCAGCTAATTTTTGTATTTTTTTTTTTTTTAGTAGAGACAGGGTTTCACCATGTTGGCCAGGATGATCTCGATCTCTTGACCTTGTGATCCACCCGCCTCAGCCTCCCAAAGTGCTGGGATTAGAGGCGTAAGCCACTGTACCCAGCTCCACTTTTGTTTTATACAAATGAAATACACAAAAGCATCACTAGCCCTTGGCCCTGGCTTTCACTGTCAAAGGGATTTGAAGAATTTTGTCATATATTTGAACCTCAAAACAGTCCTGGGGAAGCAGGGCATGTTTGAAGATGATTTCATCCACTGCTTTCTTGGTATGAACTAAGCACCTTCGCCTCCCTCCCTCTTCCCAGGGAAGGCTCAGACATGTCTGGCTCCAGTAAATTAACGACCTCATCTCAACTGACTTATTTGTGTGAAACATGTTCAAAAAGCAAAGCAAATAGAAAAGAGGAGAAGTCTTGCAGGAAGAAGGAAAGCAAACACACAGTTCAGCTTATTAGGATAAATGTTTAAAGGCGTGTGTTTTAAATTATGCATCAAGAAACAGGCATGCCTAATTTTAGGCATTGATGAAGGTATTTTATGCCATACAACCAGTAATCATGGAGAGGCCATCTGAACCCGTGTATTTGATCATTTTACTAAAATATCTCCCTTCTTTCTTAAGGAAACAAACCCATATAAATCCAGTGGAAGGGAAAAATAAATGTGGTGGTAGTGAGAGGTCACTGAACTGTAACCCTTCGGCTACAGTGAGCCATGATGGCACCACTGCACTCCAGCCTGGGTGACACAGCGAGACTGTGTCTTTTAAAAGAAGAAAAGAAAAAAAAAAGTCCCTTGGGTCTAGTTCCAGTGTCGCCACACAAAGGTCACCTCTCTGCTCTCCCATCCTGCCTTTGTCACAATCCTAACCCATTTAGAACCTAAGTCAAGGCCTGGACAGAGTCATTCTAAGGCAAAGTGTGCGTGCGAGCATATGTGTGTGTGTGTGTGTGTGTGATTCCCAGTGTACGGATTTCCTTTTTACTTCTGAGATTGTACCTTCTGGGGCAGGCAGAAGCCTTTCTTCTTTCAAGTCTTTCATCTTCAGTGGCTATTTTCCATCCCCATAGCCCGAGTTTAAGAAAATCTATCCTTAAAGAAGAAGTCCGCCCTCAAGTCTTAACTCCCATTTTTTGAGACAGTGTCTCTCTGTCTCCCAGGCTGGAGTGCAGTGGCACGATCTTGGCTCACTGGACTCAACCTTGAACTCCTGGGCTCAAGCGATCCTCCCGCCTTGACCTCCCAAAGTGCTGGGATTACAGGCATGAGCCACCACACCTGCCTAATATTTTTTTTGAGACGTAGTCTCACTCTGTCATCCAGGCTGGAGTGCAGTGGCACAATCTTGGCTCACTGCAACTTGCAACCTCCACCTCCCCGGTTCAGGCGAGTCTCCTGCCTCAGCCTCCCGAGTAGCTGGGACTACAGGCGTGTGCCACCACACTTGGCTAATTTTTTGTATTTTAGTAGAGATGGGGTTTCACTGTGTTGCCCAGGCTGGTCTCGAACTCCTGAGCTCAGGCAATCCACCTGCCTCAGCCTCCCAAAGTGCTAGGATTACAGGTGTGAGCCATCACACCCAGCCTAATTTTTGTATTTTTAGTAGAGATGGGGTTTCACTATGTTGGTCCGGCTGTTTTCAAACTCCTGACAGATGATCCGCCTGCCTTCGCTCTCAAAGTGCAGGGATTATGGCGTGAGCCACTGCACCAGGCCTTATTAACTCTCTAGAAGGCATTAGCAGCCCCAATTTGCTTGCTGAACAGATCTTCTTTGCATGACTTGGAAAAAACTCCTCTCAAAAATTTCACATATGGACTTTTTACCTGATCATCAGGTAAGCCTTACATTTTTATCACACAAGCGCCGCCTTCCTACCTCTCTCTGCTATTTTTCTCTTTTTATCTTCACACTTTCTGCGTTTGGAAAAAGAAGAGGGGAAATGCATGTTAAAAAAAGAGGAGACGAATGAATGGAAGCCAGAGAGGCCTCACCCACGGTGGTGTCCACTTGGCCACTCGGGCCCTCCCTGGCCCGTTGCAGAAAAGTCGGTCTGTTTCTACTCTTATCCCGAATCAGGCAGAGGTAGGAGCAGGGAGGCCTCCTGCTGCCTTCTCTGGGAAGGGATCCTAAGTCCCACGGAACATTTACAGAGTCCCTTCTCTTCAACAAGGCAAGAATCTTATTGCAAAGGAGCACGAAGATCCCCAGAGAAGCCTGCGCAGGAAAGATAAAGTGGAAAAACCCACAGTAAAAAAGGCAAGAAAAACAGGCGTGGCCTTCTGAAAAGACAGGCACCCACTGTTCCCTGATGTGGCTGTTTCCTAACCCCCCACGTGCTGATTCCCTCCTCACTGGATGTCCCCAAGGCCACAGCACGGTCTGATTTGTCCAAAACCAACTGTTTTTCCTCTGCTCTCTCACCACACAATCAAGACAGAAGACTTCTGTGACCAAATGTGTGTGGCTTTTTCCCACACGGCAAGCAAGCCATTAATTCCGCCATAGACACCAGCTGGGTGTCCTCCAGTTTAATTCTATCTACATTACCTACCCCGAAATAGCATCGGATCTCCCAGGCTTAGGGCTCGGTCCCTCAGGACTGCCTTCCTCCCTTTAGATGCCAGTTGTGAGTCCATGCCTCTGGAACTGTTGACTGACCAGCCTCAACATTTCCCACAGCCCCCTCTTTAGGCTCAATTAATTTTCTAGAGCAACTTATAGGATTCAGGGAAACACTGATGTTTACCAGTTTATTGTAGAGGATACGATGAAGGATATGGATGAAGAGGTGCATAAAGAGAGGTATGGGGGAGCTGGGCACGGTGGCTCATGCCTGTAATCTCAGCCCGTTGGTAGGCTGAGGTGGGCAGATCACGAGGTCAGGAGTTCGAGACCATCCTGGCCAATATGGTGAAACCCCATCACTACTTAAAAAATACAAAAATTAGCTGGGTGTGGTGGTGTGCACCTGTAGTCCCAACTACTCGGGCACCTGAAGCAAAAGAATGGCTTGAACCTGGGGGACAGAGGTTGCGGTGAGCCGAGATCATGCCACTGCACTACAGCCTGGGTGACAGAGCGAGACTCCATCTCAAAAAAAGAAAAAAAATAAGAGGTATGGGGGAGGAGAATGGAGCATCCATGCCTTCAAGTAAATCACTCTCCAAGAACCTTCATATGTTCAGCTGTCTGGAAGCTCTTCATACTCCATCCTCCTGGGCTTTTTATGGAGACTTCATTGGTTAGACATGACTGAAGCATGGACAGCCATGCAGAAATGTGATTGAACAAAAAGGGAATGATCAAAGGTTAATGGACTGACTTGGGAATGCCAGCAAAGCCTGCCTGTCTAGATTCTTCTTGGTCTCTCTGCAGTAGTCCTTCCTCCACGGTATGGGGGCAGGATCTTGTCTGGAATGGTTATCTTGTAACCTACGATTAGGCAAGGTAGGCCTGGGAATTTCTTTATGGCCAGTTCCTACACAAAAAGGCAGGAAAAGATAAAGAGAGGTATGGGGGGCCGGGTGCGGTGGCTCACACCTGTAATCCCGGCACTTTGGGAGACTTAGGCAGGTAAATCATGAGGTCAGGAGTTCAAGACCAGCCTGGCCAACATGGTGAAACCCCGTCTCTACTAAAAAAATTAGTAGAGAAAAGATTCCTGCCTTGGGGAGAAAAAGGAGCAAGTGAAAGGAGGGCCGGAGAAGGTCAGGGAGAGAGATTCTGTTTTCTGAGGCCGTAGCGGTGCATGCCTATAGTCGCAGCTACCTGGGAAGCTGAGGCAGGAGGATCTCTTGAATCTGGGAGGTGGAGATTGCAGTGAGCTGAGATTTCATCACTGCACTCCAGCCTGGGTGACAGAGTGAGAGCCTGTCTCAAAAAAACAAAAACAGAAAAGAAAATGAAAGATTTTTTTTTGAGACGGAGCTCAGGCTGCAGTGCAATGGCTTGATCTTGGCTCACTGCAACCTCTGCCTCCCAGATTCAAGCGATTCTCCTGCCCCAGCCTACTGAGTAGCTGGGATTACTGGTGCGTGCCACGTGCTCGGCTAATTTCTGTATTTTTAGTAGAGACGGGTTTCACCATGTTGGCCAGGCTGGTCTCGAACTCCTGACCTCATGATCCCCCCCTGCCTCAGCCTCCCAAAGTGCTAGGATTACAGGCGTGAGCCACCACACCTGGCCTTTTTTTTTTTTTTTTTGAGACAGAGTCTCACTCTGTTGCCCAGGCTGGAGTGCAGTGGTGAAAGTACCACAGTGGTGGAGGCCTAAAGCAATAGAGACTGGGTGAAGCCCAGAGTCTGAAATCGAGGTGTGGGGCAAGGCCACGTGCCTTCCTGCAGCACCAGGGGAGGGGCTCACCTTGCCTTCTTAGACTCTGGTGGCCTCAGGCATTCCTTGGCTTGTGGGAGCATTGCTCCAATCACCCCCTCTGTCTTCACGTGGCCTTCTCCTTGGTGTCTGTGTCTTCTCCTCTTCAGGAGAGCCCCCCCAGGTTAATCCAGCACAAGTTAATTGTATCTAGAGAGACTGTTTTTCCAAATAAGGGCAGATTTACTGGGGCATGGACATCTTTTGTTGGGGACCACCATTCAACTCACTACATGTGATATTCCTGATGTTTAGGAAATGTACTTTTTTTTTTTTTTTGAGACAGAGTCTCACTCTGTTGCCCAGGCTGGAGTGCAATGGCACCATCTTGGCTCATTGCAACCTCCGCCTCCCTGGTTCAAGTGATTCTCCTGCCTCAGCCTCCTGAGTAGCTGAGATTACAGGCATCAGCCACTATGCCGGGCTAATTTTTGTATTTTTAGTAGACACGGGGTTTCACCATGTTGGTGAGGCTGGTCTTGAACTCCCGACCTCAGGTGATCTGCCTGCCTCGGCCTCCCAATGTGCTAGGTTTACAGGCATGAGCCATTGTGCTGGCAGAGTGTGCAAAGTTTCTTGGGAGCCAGGACTCCTGTCCATAAAGACCACCTCTGTTGGGAGCTGCGATGTCCTTCGATTGTTCTCAATTGGCTCCTGGGGTTGGGGGAACATGATGGCATATTTTATTTTCCCTTCGCTTTTGCCTCAGCAGAACCTAGGAGAAATCCTGGCATGGTGCCGATGATCAATTTCGTCTTGACCTTAGTGACGACCGAGGCCCTGACACTATGCTTCCTGCTGCCTCCATGCACACGCACAAGACGGTTCTGAGTGGAGTAAGGGTTAAAAATCCTTTTGATACTAACCTAAAGCTTTGCTCCCTCTGGTCCACAGGGAGAAATCAGTTACCGAAAGGAAAGGTCGTCTGAAGGATAGACAAAGAGCGCCTGATGTTTCCAGCTGAAATCCTAGGAGGGCTGACTGCAGAGCTCTGCAGAGAGAGAGAAAGCTCCAGAGAGCTCTGGCGGTGGAGGTGGCGGGTAGCTATGGAGTGCAGAGACTCTGGCCTTTCATGGCTGCCTTTAGAGAGGTCTTTAATGACTACATTAACTCTAGGGCCACCTGGGGAGAACCCAGAGCTTTGCAATACAGACTAAGAACAGTACTCCCTCCCTCTCCCACTGCCTATCCCCGGGATTGGGCTCCACTGAGTGATGTGCGCAGTCGCTAACAATTTCTTGTATAGTTTAATTTAGGATTCAGGCCATGCGGGTGTCTATTTTGTATTAGATTGGTGCAAAAGTAATTATGGTTTTTGCCACTAAAAGTAATTTTGCCGGCCAGGCATGGTGGCTCACACCTGTAATCCCAGCACTTTGGGAGGCTGAGGCGGGTGGGTCACCCGAGGTCAGAGGTTCGAGACCATCCTGGCCAACATGGTGAAACCCTGTCTCTACTAAAAATACAAAAATTAGCTGGGCATGGAGGTGGGCGCCTGTCCCAGCTGCTCGGGAGGCTGAGGCAGGAGAATCACTTGAACCCAGGAGGCGGAGGTTGCAGTGAGCCGAGATCACGCCACTGCACTCCAGCCTGGCAGTATAGTAAGACTCCATCTCAAAAAAAGAAAGAAAGAAAGAAAGAAAGAAAGAAAGAAAGAAAGAAAGAAAGAAAGAAAGAAAGAAAGAAAGAACAGGATCTGGAGGACAATGGAGCAATGCCTTGAAAAGATCTGTGGGAAAATGATTTCCCACCTAGAAATCAATTCCCAACCAGATCATCCATCAAATATAAGCAGAACAAAAGCCACTAAAAGACATGAAAAGCTTTCAAAAATTTTTGCTACCAAGCATCCACTTCCAGAAAGCTTCTAGAGGATGTGTTCCATAAAAATGAAGGAGTAAACCAAGAAAGAGAAGGCCATGAGATCCGGGAATCTAGGGCTCAACACAAGAGTGAAGAAAAGGAAGTTCTCAGGGTGCTGGTGCAGGGAGGTCGCAGGATGGCAGCAACCTGTCCATTTGGGAGTCAGTCAGAAGGTCCTGGGAAAAATGGCCTAAGAAGATGACATTGGTAAAGTGCACTTTTCTTTTTTTGTTTTCTTTCTTTCTTTCTCTCTCTCTCTCTCTTTTTTTTTGAGAGAGATGGAGTTGTGCTCTGTTGCCAGGCTGGAGAGTAGTGGTGCGATCTCGGCTCGCTGCAACCTCCACCTCCCGAGTTCAAGTGATTCTCCTGCCTTAGCCTCCTGAGTAGTTGGGACTACAGGTGCACACCACCACGCTCAGCTAATTTTTGTATTTCTTGTTTTAGTAGACATGGGGTTTCACCATGTTGGCCAGGATGGTCTCAATCTCTTGACCTTGTGATCTGCCTGCCTTGGGCTCCCAAAGTGCTGGAATTACAGGCGTGAGCCACTGTGCCCAGTCCAAAGTGCACTTTTCTTCTTCTTCTTTTTTTTTTTTCCTTTTGAGACAGGGTCTCACTTTGTTGCTTTGTCACACAGGCTAGATTGCAGTGGTGCCAACATGGCTCACTGCAGCCTCTATCCCCAGGCTCAAGCAACCCTCTTGCCTCAATCTCCTGAGTAATTGGGCCTGCAGCTGCACCACCACACCCTGCAGCTAATTTTTTTTTTTGTATTTCTTGTAGGGACAAGGTTTCACCATGTAGCCTAGGCTAGTCTCAAACTCCTGAGCTCAAGCCGTTGACTGCCTGGCCCTCTCAAAGTGCTGAGATTACAGGCATGAGCCATGGCTCGTGGCCAGCGGCCACAGTAAAATGCCTAATGTGCTTAAATATACAGAATGGAGTCTCACACCTTCAGGAAATATTTGGGAGAAAAACAGAGATAAGTACAGAGAAAACAAAGCAAACAAATAAAAAATAAAACCAGCATTGAATCTAGGAAAAATGAAAAGTTGTGCAGGAAAGAAAAAGTAAGCCTAGTGACCTGTGAACAGGGCAAGGTGGGGCTGAGTGACAGGGTGGGGAGAGCGCTAAACCGCCATTTCCAGAGTCAGAAGGTGATGTCTGATGGTCATGTGCTGGTAAGTAGAATATGAGTACAGTATGTTATTTTAAGACATGAAAGTAAATCCCAAAGGAATTGACTAAAATATTTCAAGTTTTGATCTGGGGAGCAGGATAGAAGAGAGACTTGAATTACTGATTTTTAGATTATGTCCATGTACATCTTGATCAAAAAGAAAGCAAAACCAGACAAAATTACATGCATTGATTCGAGAAAGCGGTCACAATATAATGTTAAGTTAAATAATAGGATATAAAATGTATATTCAGTATAGTCTTATTTGGTACATTAAATTGGAGGAGCAGATAGAAAAAAATAGAAGAAAATATTTCTAAGTGAAAAGATTAAGCATATTATATATATAATTTTGAGACAGAATCGTGCTCTGTTGCCCAGGCTGGAGTGCAGTGGCATAATCATAGCTCATTATAACCTCAAACTCCTGGACTCAAGCGATTCTCCCACCTCAGCCTCCCCAGTACCTAAGACTATGGGCATCACACCACCACACTCGGCTATTTTTTTTTTATTTTTTGTAGAGGGGGAGCCTTACTGTGTTGCCCAGGCTGGTCTTGAACTCCTGGCCTTAATCAGTCCTCCTGCTTTGGCCTCCCTAAGTGCTGGGATTGCAGGCGTGAGCCACTGTGCCTCTTCAGGACTAGATGTAATTTTCTTCTTTATATTTTCTTAGATTTTCCAATTTTTATTTTAAAATTAACATGTATTAATTTGTACCTAGAAAGGAAAACTTCTATAAAGATTGTAGAGACGAGGTTTCACCATGTAGCCCAGGCTAGCCTTGAACTCCTGAGCTCAAGCCATCCGTCCGCCTGTGCCTGTGACTGCCAGCTCTGCAAATCCCTTCCTGAGATCAAGAAGGGGAAGCAGCTTACCCAGGATCACTCAGGCAGGTTTTGTGAATACAAAACCATTGCCCTCTTACAGCTTTCTGTTTCTCCACGTGGGATTTCTTCCAGCTGAAAGCTTAACCGTTATATGAAGGCTCAGAGCTCCCAGGCCAAATGTCATCTTCTTCATGGAGCTGTGCCTGCCGATGATGCCCCCTTTCTCTGCTCCATTAAACCCAGTGTCTTTCCTGCTGTATGTGTGCCAGCGGCTGTGTTGTGGTTGTGGGTGTGCATGCTTCCGAGTCTTTGTTCTGCTGTAAGCCCCTTGGGAGTAAGGGCCACACCTTAGATATTTCCGTTTCTCCTTAGGTACCATCCAGAGGCATCACTCATATACAGGAGGGATTGGCTGTACACACAGGCAGGTTAACCCAAGAATAACTTTTTTTTTTTTTTTTTTTTGAGATGGAGTCTCACTCTGTTGCCCAGGCTGGAGTGCAGTGGTTCCATCTCAGCTCACTGCAACCTCCGCCTCCTGGGTTCCAGTGATTCTCCTGCCTCAGCCTCCGGAGTAGCTGGTATTACAGGCGTAAGCCACCACACCCAGCTGATTTTGTATTTTAAGTAGAGACGGGGTTTCACCATGTTGGCCAGGCTGGACTTGAACTCCTGACCTCAGGTGATCCACCCACCTGAGCTTCCCAAAGTGCTGGGATTATAGGCGTGGGCGCGGAATAAACTTTATTGTCTGCTTCTAAGTGCTGTAGTGTGATGTGAAGCGCGTAGCTCGTAATTGTGGAGATAGACTTGTGGAGTAGGTGGGTTGTGAGGTCCAGTAGGAAGATAGGCCCCACACTATGGTACTTTGATTATTAACCAGCGTGGAGCGGGTGAACCAGCTGTTGCATTCCCGGGAGAGAACGCGGGCTCGGCCGGCCTGTGCTGTACTCTGGCGCCCCCAAATGGTCATGTAGGGTTTATTACACATCGGAAGTAAACACCGCTTTTACTATTTTTTTTTTCCAACCAGAATTTTATCTTTTTGATTAGTGCTATATATAGTGAGGTACTGACTGTTCCTTGGTATCTCTACAAGCTCATCCGCCTTCTCTTTAAAGTGACACTTCACAGAGGCAGGATAATCCCGTCAAGGAGAAAGGAAAATTGGATCAGGGCTTCCAATAAACCCGTAATATTGTAGGTGTTCTGCTGAGTCATAAATATCAGCTAAGTCTGTTGTATCATCATCTGTACTTTATTTGTACATCTCAAAATACCATTTGAAATAATGAAAAAATCTAAAACTTAGCTCTAGAGGATCATTCCTCCAAAAGACACTGGAGTTTAATTTTTACATGTTTCTCCCTTTTTTCTTGGAGGTAAAAATAAAATTCAGGATGTTTTTCAGACCCATGTGTGTTTTCATACTTATAAAACCTATATATGTATCCATAAACACATATAGTATTGATTTGTGCTTCAGTTTTAAAAAATTGTTGTCACACTGTATCATTCTGAGGGTCTTGCTTTTTTTTTTTTTTTTTTTTGAGACGGAGTCTCTTGC
Organism: Aotus nancymaae; assembly: GCF_030222135.1. NCBI lineage: Eukaryota > Metazoa > Chordata > Mammalia > Primates > Aotidae > Aotus > Aotus nancymaae. The sequence continues at coordinate 8,577,453 of NW_026988473.1, read as the reverse complement.
TCTGTTGCTCAGGCTAGAGTGCAGTGGCATGATCTTGGCTCACTGCAACCTCTGCCTCCGGGTTCAAGTGATTCTCCTCCCTTTGCTTCCTGAGTTGCTGAGACTACAGGCATGTGCCCCACCAGGCTAATTTTTGTATTTTTAGTGGAGACAGGGTTTCACATGTTGGCCAGGCTGGTCTTGAACTCCCGACCTCAAGTAATCTGCCCACCTTGGTGTACCAAAGTGCTGAGATTACAGGTGTGAGCCACTGCACCTGGCTATCTATTGCATTTATTGATCAACATTGTGTTTAAGAATTATTCCCGAGATTGTGCCATTGTACTCCAGCCTGACAACAGAGCAAGACTCTGTCTCAAAAAAGAAGAAGAAAAAAGAAGTATTCATGTTGGTACATATACTTCTAGTTGATTCATCTTTATCGCTGAAAAATTCCTTGTATAACTACGCATATATATATATATTTTTTCTTCCTTTTTTTTTTGAGATGAAGTCTCGCTGTGTCTCCCTGGCTGGAGTACTGCAGTGGCACAATCTCAGCTTACTGCAATCTTTGTCTCCCAGGTTCAAGCGATTCTCGTGCCTCAGCCTCTGGAGTAGCTGGGATTACAGAGTAGGCGCCCACCACCACACCAGCTAATTTTTTGTATTTTTAGTAGAGACAGAGTTTCACCATGTTTGCCAGGCTGGTCTTGAACTTCTGACCTAAGGTGATCTGCCCATCAAAGTGCTGGGATTACAGGGGTTAGTCACTACACCTGGCCTTTTTTTTTTTTTTTTAACTTTAAAAATTTATTGAAAAAAAATAGAGACAGGGTCTTTCTATGTTGCCCAGGCTGGCCTCAAACACCTGGGCACAAGCAATCCTCCTGCCTTGGCCTCTCAAAGTGCTGGGATTACAGATGTGAGCCACCGTGCCTGGCTCTTATGACATCTTTTTGAATTCCAAGGTCATAAAATAGTCATCTAATTTTGAAAAGTATTTTAAAGATTTGCTTTTTACATTTAGATGCTCAAATCCCCTTGATTTTATTTATGTATTTGGTGCAAGGTGAATACTTCTTTGTCTGGATGACTTTCTCTTGGGCAGGGTATGCATTAGAACAGTCTAGGGAGCTTTTAAAAGTCCATTTCTGGGCCTCATCTATGGGAAATCAAAAATCTCTGAGTGTGGACCTGAGACATCAGATTTAAAAAATAAAATCAACACTCTCCCAGGAATTTTTAACATGGAGCCAGGGTTGAAGATCTTTGCTTTAAGGTCAGACCAAGAGTAGAGTTCCTGGGGTGTATATTATTCACATTGTCAGCTATACTGGATATTGCTGGTGCTCTCTAAAGTGATTAAAATAGGCCAGGCGTGTTGGCTCACACCTGTAATGCCTGTACTTTGGGATGCCAAAATGGGCAGATCACCTCAAGACCAGCCTGGCCAATATGGTGAAACCCCATCTCTACTAAAAATACAAAAATTACCTGGGCATGGTGGTGCACGCCGATAATCCCAGCTACTTGGGAGGCTGAGGTGAGAGAATTGCTTGAACTTGGGAGGCAGAGGTTGCAGTGAGTAGAGATTGCACCATTGCAATCCAGCCTGGGCTACAAAGTGAGATTCTGTCTAAAAATAAATAAATAAAATAAAGTGATTAAACTATTTATGGTCCTCAAGTAGGAGAATTTCAGTTGCTTCACATCTTTGAAAATACATGTTGTGATGTTATTTTATATAAAACCAAGAATCGTGGATGAAAACATAAATATATGTGTCTCATATATATATATGCATTTCATATATATGTGTTATAAACATATACATATGTCTTTCATATATATGTTTTCATCCACGATTCTTGGCTTCTAATTCCCATAGCCCTTGTTATTACAGTTTTTTGTTACAGTGTTAGGGCACTTTAGTTCTTAGAAACAGGCTTCAGGGAACAGAATCTCTCTCTTTGACCTTCTCCTGCCCACCTTTTACGTGCTCCTTTTTTTCCCCAAGGCAGGAATCTTTTCCTTTTTTTTTTTTTTTTTTGAGACAGACTCTCGCTCTGTCACCAGGCTGGAGTGAAGTGGCCCAATCTCGGCTCACTGCAACCTCCACCCCCTAGGTTCAAGCAATTCTGCCTCAGCCTCCTGAGTAGCTGGGACTACAGGCACATGCCACCACATCCAGCTAATTTTTGTATTTTTAATAGAGACAAGGTTTCACCATGTTGGCCAGGATGGTCTGAATCTCTCGACTTCATGATCCGCCTGCCTCGGCCTCCCAAAGTGCTGGGATTACAGGCGTGAGCCACCACGCCAGCCAGGGATCTTTTCCTTTTTTTTTTTTTGTTTTTTTTTGAGACAGAGTCTTGCTCTGTCACTCAGGCTGGAGAGCAATGGCACGATCTCGGCTCACTGCAAACTCCGCCTCCAGGTTCAAGCAATTCCCTGCCTCAGCCTCCCAAGTACCTGGGATCACAGGTGCCCGCCACCACGCCTGGATAATTTTCGTATTTTTAGTAGAGATGGGATTTCACCATCTTGGCCAGGCTGGTCTTGAACTCCTGACCTTGTGATCCACTGGCCTCAGCCTCCCAAAGTGCTGGGATTCCAGGCATGAGCCACCACACTTGGCCATCAGTACAGATTTTAAGTGGTTTGATTTTAAAGAAGTGACCAATATGAGCTAGTTGTTTGGATCAACTGACCTTGAAATTCCTCTTTTGCTTTGAATTCTAGGAATTTATGAGATAGTGAAAGCTCTGTGGCTGAAAACAAAACGAAACCTTCTTCTGGGTTGTGGCAGGCAGTCATCTGTGAATTCAGTTTGAATATTGTGGAAATGATGGTGGGCGACTTCTGAGGCTGTCATAAAAGGCATTGTAGTTTTCACCTTGCCCTGTCTTGCACTACTTGCTCTGTGGGAAGCCAGCAGACATGTTGTGAGGACACTCAAGCAGCCCTGTGGGGGCCTTGTGATGAGGAATGGAGACTTCCTTTCGACAGTTAGCACTAACGTGCCAACCACATGAGTGAGCCACCTTGGAAGCAGATCCTCCAGCGTGAATGAAACCTTTGGAGTGACTGCACCCAGGACTGACATCCTGACCACAGCCTTATGAGAGACTAGGGGCAGAACTACCCAGCTAAACTGCTCTCGAATTCCTGAGCCACAGATACTACGTGAGATAGTAAGTGTTTGTTGTTGTTTTAAGTTCCTAAGCTCTTGTATAATATGGAGCAGTAGATAACCAATACAGGAGTTTTCATGTGGCTGCACTGCCAACCTAGTAACAAGAAACATCTCTAGGCTGGGCGTGGTGGCTCATACCTGTAATCCCAGCACTTTGGGAGGCTGAGGTCCGATGTTTGAGGTCAGCCTGGTCAACATGGTGAAACCCCGTCTCCACTAAAACTACAAAAAGATTACTTTGGTGTGTGGTGGACGCCTGTAATTCCAGCTACTCAGGAGGCTGAGGCAGGAGAGTGACTTAAATGTGGGAGGCGGAGGTTCCAGCAAGCCAAGATCGCGCCACTGCACCACAGCCTGGGCGACAGAGCTAGACTCTGTCTCAAAAAAAAAGAAGAAGAAGAAAACTGTTGTTAGTGTCACAGCAAGGCAAGCCCATAGACCCGCTTCCTGTTCTCCCTGGTTAAGTCAAGCTCACAGCAAAAACAGCCTCATGCCTTGCCAACAGGGCACCTGGGTTCCAGGATGTGGTTACACCCGGCTCTCGAACCCAGGATGGTGACCCAATTTAGCAGGATGTTAGCACGTGAGAACCAAGAGGTGGTTTTTCTTAGAATAGCACCCAGCCACCTGCAAAACCCCTATATAACCCCCATAGTCTGTGAGCCAAGCTGCTGCCTTCACTGCCTGTGGTGAGGCAGCCAGCCTGGAAAGTTGAAATAAACTTGCTAAACCTGACCCTGGGTCTGCCTCTCCAGCCTTTCAGTCAGTCTCACAAAAACAATTTCTAATTACTTGAAAGATTTAAATACTGTCATTATCCCACAAACTCTGAAAGAGGCAGATGATAAAATGGAAGTCTTAGGGAAAATAATTTTTTTAAATATCATGGGGGCCTGTCATGGTATATTAGTTCATTTTCACGCTGCTAATAAAGACATAGCTGTGACTGGGTAATTTATAAAGGAAAGAGGTTTCATTGACTCACAGTTCCACAGGGCTCAGGAGGCCTCAAAATACTTACAATCATGGCATAAGGGGAAGCAAACGTGTCTTTTTTTCACATGGCAGCAGGAAGGAGAAGAATGACAGCTAAGGGTGAGGAGAGCTCCTTATAAAACCATCAGATCTCGTGAGAACTCGTTCATTATCACGAGAACAACATAAGCATAACTGCCCCCATGATTAAATTACATCCCACTGGGTCCCTCCCATGACACGTGGGAATTATGGGAACTACAATTCGAGATGTGATTTGGGTGGGGACACAGCCAAACCGTATTAGACCTGTAATCCCACCTCCTACCTGTAATCCCAGCACTTTGGGAGGCCAAGGTGGGTGGATCACTTGAGCCTAGGAGTTTGAGACCATCCTGAGCAACATGGCGAACCACTGTCTCTATTACAAATACAATCATTAGCCCGGTGCAGTGGCATGCACCTGTAGTCCCAGCTACTTGGGGAGCTGAGGCAATCGCTTGAACTTGGTGGGTTGAGACTGCAGTGAGCTGAGAACCCACTATTGCACTTCAGCCTCCGTGACAAAGTGAGACACTGTCTCAAAAAAAAACAAGTCCCTAAGCTTTGGTGTAATTTGTTATGTACAGTAGATAACTAGTACAATGATTTTCATGTAGACACATTGCCATCCTAGCAAGAGGAGAACAATTCCAATTACTTAAAAGCCTTTAGATATTGTTATTATCCCACAAACTCTGAAAGAGGCAGATACAAATTTTGCTCTTGTCACCCAGGCTGGGGTGCAATGTCGCTATCTCAGCTCACTGCAACCTCTGCCTCCCGTGTTCAAGCAATTCTCCTACCTCAGCCTCCCAAGTAGCTGGGATCACAGGCGTGAGCCACTATGCCCGGCTAATTTTTGTATTTTTAGTAGAGACAGGGTTTCTCCATGTTGGCCAGGCTGGTCTCGAACTCCTGACCTCAGGTGATCTGCCCGCCTTCCCTCCCAAAGTGCTGGGATTACAGGTGTGTGCCACCGCACCTGGCAATGAATTATTTATTTGAATAAATTGGGATAGGACTGCAGAGATCTCAGATTTCAATGTGTTTTTGTCCAATACTTGTACACTCAGGTTATAACCATTTCAAAAATGGTCTGGCAATTCATGTATGGCCTGTGGTGTTAGGTTTTCAGATGTATATGTGGGATACGTGTGGTTTAGGAAAAAAAACTCTGCAACTTTACAAAGTGCTAGACATACACTAGCTAGCCTTCTCTCCACTCCTGTCATTCTCTTTCCTCATTTTAGCAAATGGTCAAGATTTACCCCTAGAGAAAGAGTCAGGTTGTGGTCAAGTTCATGTTTGATAGATCTTCGCAGCTCTAAAACTGAAAGGGAGAAGCTTAAAATAACAGGAGGAGAAAACAAACAAGTTGGGGGTGGGTGGCTGAAATAATTTCCTATGGTTATTGAAACAAATTACCACAAATTTAGTGGCTTTAAACAACACAAGGCCCAGCTCAGTGGCGGTGGCGCATGCCTGTAATCCCAGCACTTTGGGGGGCCATGGGGAGACAACTGCTTGAGCTCAGGAGTTTGAGACCAGCCTGGCAACACAGTGAGACCTTGTCTCAAAAATAGAATGAAGGGAAGGGAAGGCAAAGGGAGGGGAGGGGAGGGGAGGGGAGGGGAAGGGGGCAGGGGAGGGAAGAAAAGAAGGAAAAAGGGAAGGAAGGGAAGAAGGGAAGGGAGGGAGGGAGAGAGAAGAAAGGAAGGAAGGAAGGAAGGGGGAAGGAAAGAAAGAAAGAAAAGAAAGAAAGAAAGAGAATAAACTCCAAAAACCAAAAACCACAAACCACCCCACCAATTTATTATCTTACAGTTCTGGGGGTCAAAAGTCCAAAATGGGTCTTCATGAGCTAAAAACCAAGGTGTCATCAGGCCTGCATCCCTTCTTTCTGTTTTATTTTAATTCTTTTTTTTTTTTTTTTTTTTTTTGGTAGGGATAGTGGTCTCACTCTAATGCCCAGGCTGGTCTTGAATTCCTGGGCTCAAGCGATTCACCCATCTCGGACTCCCAAAGTGCTGGGATTATAGGCATGAGCACATGCACCTGGCCTTACTCTTGGGTTTTTTAAGGAAAAGTGTGGTTTAGACACTTAGAAATGTCTTTGTTGAAAAAATTTTTTCTAAGTGCACTGTAAAAGCATCACATGATCTAATCTTATAATAATTCCCCCATTTTGGAGACCCAAGATTCAATGTGGGCTCTGCCCAGAGCTAAGAGATCCAGTTGAAACATAGGTAGGCCCTATCTAAATAAAATTGATCTCCTTATACAATCCATGATCGATTTCTGTAATTTTAAGTTTGATTTGGCATCGGTCTCTAATGTTCCTCTAGCACCACCAGGCTTTTTCTCTCTGTACTTGATGATGTAAATTTTTCTATTTGATTTTCACCTGAGTTGTTTTCTTTACTATGCACATTTAAGGCTATTTAACTGACAATTGCCTAGAGTTGTGAAATAGGTTATCAAGTGTCTGAAAGTCTAAGATGGGGGGCGGAAAAACGTGTTTATAAGTTTATGAGATGTAATTCTTTGCTTTTTTCTTTCTTTCTTTTTTTAGATGGAGTCTTGCTCTGTTGCCCAGGCTGGAGTGCAGAGGCACAATCTTGACTCACTGCAACCTCCACCTCCCAGGTTCAAGCAATTCTCCTGACTCAGCCTCCCGAGTAGCTGGGATTACAGGTGCCCACCACCACGTCCAGATAATTTTTTGTATTTTTATTAGAGACAAGGTTTTGCCATGTTGGTCAGGCTGGTATCAAGCTCCTGACCTCAGGTGATCTACCCACTTCAGCTTCCCAAAGTGCAGGGATTATAGGCCAGAACCACTGCACCCAGCCTATAAGATGTATTTCTATTGGCATGCCTAATACATCTATGTATTTATGCATTGTGTACACAATGTTTCACTACCAAAAATATATAAAAGAGCTCTAATTAATTGGCTTAAAGAAAAATAAAAGAACTTAAATACTTTATCAGAAAAAGGAAAAACTAGTCAAATTATTTTTCAAGTTTACATGACTTAAGTAAAATCTTTGATAAAAAGTAAATAAATCCCATAAGGAAATTTTGTTGTTCTAATCAATTCTTTAGTGTATGAGTGTTTTTTTTTTTTTTTTTTTACATCAAACCCAATGTCTAGAAAGACCTTTATAATTTCCCTTTAATTATGGACAACTTGATGACATGAAAGTCTTTTCTTAGGCTGGGTGCGGTGGCTCACACTTGGGCGTGGTGGCGCATGCCTGTAATCCCAGCTTCTCAGGAGGCTGAGGCAGGAGAATCGCTCGAACCTGGGAAGGGGAGGTTGCGGTGAGCTGAGATCACACCATTGCACTGCAGCCTGGGCAACAAGAGCAAAACTCCATCTCAAAATAAATAAATAAATACATAAATAAAATACAAAAAATTGGCTGGGCATAGTGGCTCAAGCCACTGTAATCCCAGCACTTTGGGTGGCCAAGGTGGGCGGATCACCTGAGGTTGGGAGTTCGAGACCAGCCTGACCAACATAGGGAAACCCTGTCTCTACTAAAAATGCAAAATTAGCCGGCATGGTGGTGCATACCTGTAATCCCAGCTACTCAAGGGGCTGAGGCAGGAGAACCTAGGAGGCGGAGGTTGTGGTGAGCTGAGATTGTGCCACTGCACTCCAGCCTGGGCGACAAGAGTGAAACTCTGTCTCAAATAAATAAATAATACAAAAGATTAGCTGGATGTGGTGGTGCATGCCTGTTGACCCAGCTATTCTGAAGACTGAGGTGAGAGGATCACTTGAGCTTGAAGGTGGAGGCTGCAGTGAGCCATGATAGCAGCACTGCACTCCAGCCTGGGTGACAGAGTGAGACCTGATCTTAAATAAATAAATGAATAAATAAAAATAAAGAAAGTTTTTTTTTTTTTAAAGAAATCTTTCTGTAACCTTTGAAAATGTTGCTAATGAAGCTGCTGCCTCTATCAAAGCTCAACAAAAAGCTATTGATTCTTTGGCCAAGGTTGTACTAGACAATTGCATTGCTTTAGATTATATATCAGCTGAGAAAGGAGGTGTGCGTATAATGGCAAATACTGCTCGTTGTGTATACACAAATATTTCCCATGAAATAGAAACTTGGCTAGGAAAAATTAGAAAAGAAGTCACCTGACTACGAGTTCCAAAGAAGAATCTGAATTTAATTTTCTTCATTACATTTCTATGTACTTATTTATTTGTTTATTTATTTATAGAGACAGAGTCTCGCTCCATCACCCAGGCTGGAGTGCAATGGTGCAATCTTGGCTCACTGCTATCTCCACCTCCTGGATTCAAGTGCTTCTCCTGCCTCAGCCGCCCAAGTAGCTGGGATTACAGGCGCATGCCACCACGCCTGGCTATTTTTCATATTTTTAGTAGAGATGGGGTTTCACCATGTTGGCCAGGTGGTCTCAAATTCCAAACCTCGGGTGATCTGCCCATCTCGGCCTCCCAAAGCGCAGGCATTACAGGCGTGAGCCACCCCACCCAGCCCTTCATTACATGTTTAGTTGGCTCCCTAAGGAAATTGGTTCTTTTTTCATTCTGCATACAAATTTTCTGTTTATAATCCTTACATACATTACATTTCTACTATTCAAATTATTAATGCTATGTATCTCTTCATGTTTTCCTTCTTTCGAGAAAATTAAAAACATGGTATTCCAAAAACTAGAGATGATTTGACAGCTGCGTAAATCGGTGACTTCACTGAGGCCTCTTTTTTTTTTTTTGAGACGGAGTCTCACTCTGTCACCTAGGCTGGAGTGCAGCAGCATGAGCTCAGCTCACTGCAACCTCCACCTCCCAGGTTCAAGCAATTCTCCAGCCTCAGCCTCCTGAGTAGCTGGGATTACCAGCATGTGCCACCACATCCAGCTAATTTTATATATGTTTTAGTAGAGACAAGGTTTCACCATGTTGGCTAGGCTGGTCTCATACTCCCGACCTCAGGTGATCCGCCTGCCTCGGCCTCCCAAAGTGCTGGGATTACAGGAGTGAGCCACCATGCCCAGCCGAGGCCTCCTTTTTACCCCTCTGTGGTGCCAGCCCAATTTGGCTTTTGGATGCTCTTCAAATTCCTCACTGACACACCTCCTCTCCTATCCCCAACCCAACCCCACCCTCCCTAGTCACGTGGGATAGAGCTATCCCGGCTCAAAAATGAGCCTTCCCGGCAACAAGAGATGCTTGACACTTACTCTTTGATCATCGATGCTTTCAAGTAGAAGGATTCGGATCAAAAGAAGGGAAAGGAAAAGGAACGCGAGCTTCCTCTAAATTATCAGGCCCAGAGCAGAACAGGAATGAGGCACTAGTTACGCCCCATACCCCCCTCGAGCTAGGTAACCATTTCTTCACACTGCTTGTCATGTGGACTCTAGACTGACTGCTGCCACAAGTAGCCACAGATTAATCGAACAACGCTGCACACTGGACACCGTAACTCACACCCTATAGTTCAACAATGAATAGCCAATCATCAATCAATGTTATTTCTGTAAATCAGTGAGAATTCCTGATAAACAACTTTGTTATCAGCCCACTCTTTGTGCCCCTTTTTGCCTTTAAAAAACCAACCAGAGCTCATATCAAGGTTACTTGGGTCTGAGTCTTCCAGGTAGCTGTCCTTATCTCTGCTCAAGGAAACTCTTTCTTTAAAAAATATTTTATTTTTAAGACAGAGTCTCACTCTGTCACCCATGCTGGAGTGCAGTGGCACAATCTCAGCTCACTGCAACCTCCGCCTCCCAGACTCAAGCAATTCTCCTGCCTCAGCCTCCTGAGTAGCTGGGACTACAGGCATGCGCCACCACACCCGGCTAATTTTTTTGTGTTTTTCAGTAGAGACGGGGTCTCATTATATTGACCAGACTGGTCTCGAACTCCTGACCTTGTGATCCACCCTATCTCGGCCACCCAAAGTGCTTGGATTACAGGCATGAGCCACCGCGCCCAGCTGGAAACTCTTTAAAATTATATTCTGTGCCTCTGATTTTCCTTTAGGTTGACAATCCTAGACAATCTTTCTTCTTATATCAACTTCCCTCTCTGCCTCTTTTAGCCCACCTACAATTTTGTTTTTCATCTTTTCTGAGGAAATGAGATCTTTGGGTATAACTTCAAATTCAGGAGAGATGGCAAGAAACCCTCTACATCCCAAGCAGTTATTGTTTGCTGTTTGCTTAGAAATACCCCAGGGCTCCTCGTTTTATCAGGTACATACAGTGTCTAGGGAGCACTCTGAATGCCCCTACTAATTTCCAGCATGCTTTTTTTTTTTTTTTTTTTTGAGATGGAGTCTCGCTCTATCACCCAGGTTGGAGTGCAGTGGTGTGATCTCAGCTCACTGCAACCTCCGCCTCCTGGACTCAAGCGGTTCTCCGACCTCAGCAGCCCGAGTAGCTGAGACTACAGGCGTGAACCACCATGCCTGGCTAATTTTTGTTTCTTTTGTTGTTGTTGTTGTTGTTGTTGTCGTTGTTTGAGACAGAGTCTCACTCTGTCACCCAGGCCAGAGTGCAGTGGTGCAATCTTGGCTTACTGCAACCTCCGCCTCCCGGGTTCAAGTGTTTCTTCTGCCTCAGCCTCCCGAGTAGCTGGGATTACAGGCATGCACCACCACACCCGGTTAACTTTTTAATTTTTTTAGTAGAGATGGGGTTTCATCATATTGGCCAGGCTGGTCTCGAACTCCTGACCTCATGATCCGTCCGCCTCAGCCTCCCAAAGTGCTGGGATTACAGGTGTGAGCCACCATGCCATGCCAAATTTCCAGCTTTTAAGAACTGTACGAAAAAAAAAAAAAAAAGAACTGTGCTTAGGACTTATCCATAATACTTTCCAATCCACATACATTTTTGGTTAAGATTTCTTTTGCAATTTGAATATTTTCTTCTCTTTTTTCCTCCCATCTCGCTTTCCCTCCTTCCTTCTCCTCTGCCTCCTCCTCTTCTTTTGACATGTTGGAGCTACAGTACAAACTAGAAAACATTGATTTATTTACGTCCTCAGCCTAATAGGGATCTCCAGCTGTATCTTCATTTCCCAAGGAAGAATCTCATGACCAAACCATTCATTGTGGCCATCTGAAGAATCTGTAAAATATAGCTAAGATGGTCAATGCTATAATAAAGAGACAGATTATGCAAGGCCTTAATTTATCCTCAAACCAAAATTATGAGCACAATAACATCAATATCCAACCAGGGCTATTTCTGGGCTTGTCATTTTTGATGAATGAGGAAGAAAGATCTGCTAGTGTGATCAAATCCAAGCTTTTATTCAATACATAAATATCGAATTTGACTAGCTCAATTTATGCATCCTTCCGATGGTACAATTAGGAAGGTCTGAAAAATTCATGTAAAAACCTACAATGGTGGCTAAGAAGCTGAGCTATAGAGAGTTTCACAGGTTTACTAGTGTGCTCCCTGACAAAATGTAAAAAGGACCCTGTTTTATTTTGTATCAAAAACTTTACTAAATTATTTGAGCTTAGCAGTCCTCACACAGTGTTTCTTTTTAAAAATTTTAATTTCATAGGAACAGGGTTCCACTGTGTCACCCAGGCTGGAGTTCCACAGTGTGATCATAGCTTACTGTAGCCTCAAAGTCCTGAGGCTCAAGAGAGCCTCCCACCTCAGACCGGGCACAGTGGCTCACGCTTGTAATCCCAGCACTTTGGGAGGCCAAGGCGGGCAGATCACCTGAGGTTGGGAGTTCAAGACCAGCCTGATCAACGTAGAGAAACCCCATCTCTACTAAAAATACAAAATTAGCCGGGTGTGGTGGCACATGCCTATAATTGCAGCTACTAGTGAGGCTGAGGCAGGAGAATCACTCGAATCCGGGAGGCAGAGGTTGTAGTGAACTGAGATCACACCATTGCGCTCCAGCCTGGGCAACATGAGCAAAACTCCATTTAAAAAAAAAAAAAAATAGAGCCTTCCACCTCAGCCTCCTGAGTAGCTGAGACTACAGGTGTGTGCCACCATGACTGGCTAATTTTTAAATTACTTTTGTGGAGATGGGGTCTTGTTATTTTGCCTAGGCTGGTCTCGAACTCCCAAGTGATACCTCCATCTTTCCATCTTGTCCTGACAAAAGTGGTGGGATTACTGACATGAGCCACCATGCCCGGCCAGCACTTTTTTTTTTTTTAAATGATACAGTTTTTTTTCTTGTTACCTAGGCTGGAGTGCAGTGGTGCAATCTCACCTCACTGCAACCTCCACCTCCCAGGTTCAAGACTGCCCCCCACTTCAGATGATGATCAGAAGTAATGGGTCCCCAGATGACCCATACTTCCGTCTGACATGGCTTATAAATCAAGAGTTCCCCTAAGCCCCCTTCATGTTCAATAATTTGCTATAACGGCTCAGACCTCTCAGGGAAACACTTTACTTATGTTTACTTGTTTATTATAAGGGATACAAATGAATGGTGAGATGAAGAGGTACACAGGGCAAAGGTCTCTGGAAGGGTTCCAAATGCAGGTGTGTTTGTCCCTGTGGAGTTTGGGGTGTGTCAGCCTCTTGGTTTGTGGATGCATTCATCAACCTGGAAGCTCTCTGAACCCCATCTCCATCATTTAGGGGTTTCTTTGTTGTTGTTGTTTTTTGAGACGGAGTCTAGCTCTGTCGCCAGGCTGGAGTGCAGTGGCGAGATCCTGGCTCACTGCAACCTCCCACCTCCCCCAGGTTCAAGCAATTCTGCCTCAGTCTCCTGAGTAGCTGGGACTACAGGCATGCACCACCACACTCAGCTAATTTTGTATTTTTAGTAGAGATGGGGTTTCACCACGTTGGCCAGGATGGTCTCGATCTCTTGACCTCGTGATCCTCGGCCTCCCAAAGTGCTGGGATTACAGGTGTGAGCCACCACACCCTGCCAGTATAGGGTGTTTATGGGAGCTTCATTACGTAGGCATGATTAATTAAAGCGTTGGTCATGAGTGATTCACTAAATCTCCAGCCCCTCGGGTGGAACCGAAAGCTCCAACCCTTTAATCGTGCCTTGATTTTCCTGGTGATGATATGATTTGGTTGTGTCCTCACCCAGTGATGATGGTCACGTTGGGGTCACCACCTGAGACGCTGATCACCACCTGCGGGGGTCTGTCCTGCAAACCCTGACTTCACAACAGATGAATAAGAACACTCAGAAACGGAGTACAGTGAACGAGTGGGCTAGGGAGGTCGTCACCTGCTCTAAGAGGGCGATTGCAGCTACCCGACCCCCGCTAGCTGTTCCTCCTTGCATTTATTCAGTACAGATTTAATAACAAAGGTTTTGAGTAAACACACTTGTGGGTAATTAACATGGTTAAGAGAGTAGTTCTTAAGATTAAGAGTAGTTCTTAAGATTAAAGCTTAGGTACCTATTCCAGAGCAAACATCATTAAAGGATAATTTCCCTGGTTGACCTTCCCCCTAGAAGTCCATCTTAGAATAGAGACAAAGGAATGTGGGGTAAATGTGGGGGGTACACTTAACTGGGGAAACTTCTATTATCCCTAATCTTTACCCTACGACCTAATGCTCTAAGGTAAGAACCTGATGCTCTAAGGTAAGAACAAGTTAAGAACAAAAGACTATATCTTATAGCTTTCCCTAATATTTCCCTTAATATTTTGCCAACCATCCTGAGTGAATCCCAACACCATCCAAATTTCATCTTGATTTGTAGTTTCCATAATCCCCACATGTCATGGGAGGGACCTGGTAGGAGATAGTTTAGTCAGGGGGTGGTACCTTCACACTGTTCTCGTGATAGTGAGTCCTCACGAGATCTGATGGTTTTATAAGGGGCTTCCCACCCACCCCCTCGCTCTCGTTTTTCTCCTTCCTGCTGCCATGTGAAGAAGGACGTGTTTGCTTCCCCTTCAGCCATGACTGTAAGTTTCATGAGGCCTCCCCAGCCCTGTGGAACTGTGAGTCAATTAAACTTCTTTCCTTTAGGCTGGGCACGGAGGCCAAGGCAGGTGGATCACTTGAAGTCAGGAGTTCAAAATCAGCCTGGCCAAATGGTGAAACCCCATCTCTACTAAAAATACAAAAACATTAGCTTAGCTGGGTATGGTGGCGGGTGCCTGTAATACAGGCTACTTGGGAGGCTGAGGCAGGAGAATTGCTCGAATGCAGGAGGCAGAGGTTGCAGTGATCCAAGATCGCGCCATTGCACTCCAGCCTGGGCGACTGAGGGAGACTCTGCCTCAAAAAAAGACAAAAACAAAAGATAAAAATCTTTTCCTTTATATAAATTACCCAGTCTCAGGTATTTCTTCATAGCAGCATGGGAATAGACTAATACAGGTGACTACTCACATATGGCAAATGCAGACAAGGGCACTCTGTGCTATTGGGACGCTGAGGTGGGGGTGTGATGGGAGTTTGGCAGGACTTGTTTCCCAAGACACAGGTCACAAAGACCCCACTGATGAAACAGGATGTGGTAAAACCCACCAGAACCAAGGTGGTGATGAAAGCGGCCTGGTCCTCTGACTGCCCATTATACACTAATCATAATCCATGATTTGTCCATGCTAAAGGGAACTCCCACCAGCGCCATGACAGGTTACAAACAGCATGGCAACATCGGGAAGTTACCCTATATGGTCTAAAAAGGGGAGGAACTCTTGGTTCTGGAAATTCCCTGACCTTTTCCTGGAAAATTTATGAATAAGCCCCCTTTGTTTAGCATATGAGCAAGAAACAAACATAAAAATAGCCAACGTGCAGGTCTCACGGCTGCTCTCCCATGGCATAGCCACTCTTTTATTCCTTTACTTCTCAAAGAAACTTGCTTTCACTTTACTCTGTTAACTCTTAACTCCTTCCTGTGCGAAGCCAAGAACTCACGTGGCCTCCTGGGCTGAACCCCAGTTTGGGGATGGGCTTGAGTCCAGGAGTTCGCGTCCAGCCTAAGCACATAGTGAGACCCTCATCTCTATTTTTTCTCAGACTGTGTAAGACAGATGAATCAAAGTGCATAAATGGCTGTGAGGAGCATGTGGTTTGTCAAAGCTGGGACTTTGTTCACAAAGAAGTTCCAGCATAATCTGAGTGAGTGTTGCTAACAATCATAGGGTGTTCTTTAAAGCTGCAGACTGGGATTAGACAGTTTGCCAAAAAGCCACTGACTAGATGAAAGCAAGAATTCCGATTTCTCAATGTATCTTCAGGTTTATTACGCCCTCCCTCTGTGCCCTTCTCTGCATTTGCTGTATGTAAGTATGAGGAGTCCACACGATGGCAGTCTACACCAGCGGTCTAGGTTTTCCCTACATCTCACTGGTCAAGCATGTTCGCATCACAGAAGGAACCCTCCCCCATTTTTGTTTTCCTGTTTTACTTTTAGTACATTTTAGGCCTTAAAAGTGTTTCTTTTTGTGTGTGTGTGTGAGATGGAGTCTTGCTCCATCACCCAGGCTGGAATACGGTGTCATGATCTCAACTTACTGCAACCTCCCGCTCCGGATTCAAGCAATTCTCCTGCCTCAGCCTCCCATGTAGCTGGGACTACAGGCACACACCACCATGCCTGGCTCATTTTCTTTTTTTTTTTTTTTTATGTATTTTTAGTAGAGACGGGGTTTCACCATGTTGGCCAGGCTGGTCTTGAAACTCCTGACCTCAGGTGATCTGCCCACCTTGGCCTCTCAAAGTGCTGGGATTACAGGCATGAGCAACCTTGCCCTGCCAAGAGTGTTTCATCATATAGAAATAGAAACTACAAATCTCTCAGGAGGTTCTTTGGAAGTGCAGCTTTAAAGACATACTTTTTGACCCACACTGTTTTCTTTTTCTTTTTTTTTTTTTTTGAGGTGGAGTTTCACTCTTGTCACCCAGGCTGGAGTGCAGTAGTATGATCTTAGCTCACTACAACCTCCACCTCCCGGGTTCAAGCATTTCTCCTGCCTCAGTCTCCTGAGTGGGATTACAGGTGCCCACCACCACGCCTGGCTAATTTTTGTATTTTTAGTAGAGATGGGGATTCACCATGTTGGCCAGGCTGGTCTTGAACTCCTGATCTCAGGTGATCCATCCACCTGGGCCTCCCAAAGTGCTGGGATTACAGGCATGAACCACCGCACCTGGCCTCATAAAGGAATTTATTGTGTCACTTTAATGTATTCTGAGATTGTATGCCCTCTTCTGATTGAGTTTTAATGTCTTTTATAATAGTAGGATAATAAGGGATAGATGTTTAAGAAAACCATACATATTTACTTAATAAAATCAACTCCGTGCCTAAAGCTAATGCCTAAACATTTTTGCAAATTTTGTTGCTCTGTGAAATCCAAAAGTCCAGAGAACTACCATTTTAATTAATGCAACTTGAGATTTAATGTGATATAATGGATTTAACAAGATTTAATTAAATTCCATTCTAATGAGAAAGGTTTTAGATAATCCAGCTCTACATATTCAGAAAAGTCAACCTACCCACCAATTTAATGCTTAGATCCACCACAGGGAAGCAGAAATCACTGAATAATGATCAGAGAGCCAGACTCTTAGACCTAAAGGAACTTCAGAGCCCACCTCTCATTACACAGCTGAGAAAATGGACTTGATGGTTTGTATTTCTGGTCCTGCCATTAACTTGCTATTGCCTTGAGCTCCTGACCTCAGGTGATCTGCCCACCTTGACCTCTCAAAGTGCTGGGATTACAGGCATGAGCAACCATGCCTTGTCAAGAGTGTTTTATCATACAGAAATAGAAGCTACTCACCACAACTGCAAAGGTCCCTTCAGGTCTGAAATTCTGAAACTTAACACGTAACATTGTTAAAGATAAAAAAAAAAAGGAAAAAAAGAAAAAGAAAAAAAGGCTAGGCATGGTGGCTCATGCCTGTAATCCCAGCACTTTGGGAGGCCAAGGTGGGTGGATTACTTGAGGTCAGGAGTTCAAGACCAGCCTGGCCAATATGGTGAAACCCTGTCTCAAAAAAATAAATAAATAAATAAAAATAAAAGAAAGAAAGAAAGAAAGATAAAAAATAAAAAGAAAGAAAGAAAAAAAAACAAGTAACATTGTGTTTGTTTGAGACGGAGTTTCCATCTTGTTGCTTAGGTTGAAGTACAATGGGGCGATCTCGGCTCCCTTGAACCTCCCAGGTTCAAGCGATTCTGCTGCCTCAGCCTCCCGAGTAGCTGAGATTACAGGAATACGCCACCACGCCAGGCTAATTTTGCATTTTTAGTAGAGACGGGGTTTCTCCATGTTGGTCAGGCTGGTCTCGAACTCCCAACCTCAGGTAATCTGCCCACCTTGGCCTCCCAAAGTGCTGGGATTATAGGGGTGAGCTACCATGCCCAGCCAACAAGTAATATATTAAGAAAAAGAGATGGGGCCGGGCGTGGTGGTTCACGCCTGTAATCCCAACATTTTGGGAAGGCAAGGCAGGGGGATCGCCTGAGATCAAGAGTTCCAGACAAGCCTGACCAACATGATGAAACTCTGTCTCTATACAAAAAGTTGTCGGGTGCGGTGGCACGTGCCTGTAATTCTAGCTACTTGGGAGGCTGAGGCAGGAGAATCGCTTGAACCTGGGAGGTGGAGGTTGTAGTGAGGTGAGATTGCACCACTGCACTCTAGCCTGGGTGATGGAGTGAAAGTGTCTGAAAAAAAAGAAAAAGAAAAAGAGATCATTCCTCATGGTAAAGGGCCAAATCCAGGGAAATTCAGACTGATGCAGAATACAACAAAATACTCATTTTTTTTCTTATTGCCCCAAATAGCCACGATTTACAAGGCTTTATTGTAGCTTGTTATGGAGGGGAAACCAAAGAGAGTCCTTATCCCACCTACCTGCCTCTTATTTTCTCAATAAAGGTGTCATGGTGTTTCAAGGGCTGTGGATCAGTGGATCCAAATTCGGACAGTTACTGCCCCCTAGTGGACTCACAGTATGGTGCTCATTTACAAATCAGATTAAAGCTTGACACCGCCCTGCTGCTGAAAGAATTGCAGTAGAGGGACCTTAAGAAGCCACCTGTTTTAACACCTTCGCTCTTCAGATGGAGGCACTGATCCTCTAAGTCCCATAGGTGCCCCAGGGCTTTTTGTTCCAAGTCTGGGGCCCACACCACTGCACCACAGCTTCATTAGGCTGTACAAGCTCCAACTATTTCTGGAGTTGCTGGGGAACTACCATGATCTTTCTTTCTGTGGCAAGGGAAATTAGCTGGTTGTGGGGGCGGGCACCTGTAATCCCAGCTATTTGGGAGGCTGAGGCAGGATAATCACTTGAACCCGGAAGGTGGAGGTTGCAATGAGCCGAAGATCGCTCCATTGCACTCCAGCCTGGGTGACAAACTCCATCTCAAAACAAACAAAAAACCAAAAAACCAACCAAACAAAAAACCCCAAAAAACAACAAAACAAAGCAAAAACACCCCATGTTCGATTTGCCTCCCACTGGGATTTTTGCTGTGGAGGACACCTCTGACACAGCTACGTGACCTAGTAAGATACACGGGGAGAACACTGTGTGATCAAGAAAGCAGATTTTCAGCAAAACATCTAAGTCCAGGCCGGGTGCAGTGGCTCACGCCTATAATCCCAACACTTTGGGAGGCCAAGGCGGGTGGATCACCTGATGTCAGGAGTTTGAGACCGGCCTGACCAACATGGAGAAACCCTGTCTCTACTAAAAATACAAAAATTAGCTGGGTATGGTGGCAGGCACCTATAATTCCAGCTACTCGGGAGGCTGAGGCAGGAGAATCACTTGAACCCAGGAGGTGGAGGTTGCAGTGAGCCAAAGATTGCTCCACTGCACTCCAGCTCCAGCCTGGGTGACAAGAGTGAAACTCCATCTCAAAGAGAAAAAGAAAAAAATCCACCACCACCAACAAAACACCAGAAGTTATGACAGCTGCACAGAACAGATTCTCCCTCACGGCTCTCAGAAGGGACTAACCCTACCAACACCGTGACCTCAGATTTCTGACCTCCAAAACCATGGGACTACACATTTCTGTGGTCTAAGCTGCTCCATCTGTGACACTGTTACAGCAGTCCTAGCAAATGAATACAGATTTTGCAAGGATTTATCCTTCAAACACCTTTCAGTGGTTACTTTGATTTTACTGAACCAAATTAAGTGGACTTCCCCAAAGCAGCCAACGACTGGAAAACTTCAAATTGTAAGGATGTGTGAACTTTGAATCTGCAGTCCAGTGATATCCTGAGCAGCAATTCCTTATACAATGTCTTTGCCAGCCAGGGTAGAAAAGAGTGCTGTGCCCTTACAAAGAAAGTCGGACAAAGAAACAGAGAAAACTGGATAGCCCACAGCCAGACAAGCTATTATACTGTAATAGAAGTTAAACTTAGAATGCAATGAAGAATTAACATTCTCAACTACCTTCAGTACTTGGAGCTAGAGAGAGGTGCTCCTAATGAAGCTGGAAATGAGAAAAATGGAAAACGAAATTGTCACCTGGCGCTCAACTCTGAGATCACTTATAAGGGATCAGAGCAGAGACACGCAAGGTCACCCGAGCAAAGCAAAAGGGAAATTAGAGAGGCAAATGTTGGCATTTCCTATCCAAGAGCTGTACAAGGAAGAATGAGTTTCAGGCACCAAACCTGAAGTATGTCCTGTTCCAAAGATTTATTTTTAGGTAGAGATAGATGCAGGGAGTTATGGCTGTAGGACTTCATGTATTTCTGATCCCATCAGCAAGACTCTCCCTGATATAAGTTGAATGCACCAAGCTGTCATAGTTTGATGCCATTAGCCATGCCCCAAATTGGCCTTCTTCCTTCATGATCACATGGCATTCTCCCAGTGTGCCTTACTAGGTCCCGTGGCTGTGTATGAGGCATCCTTCATAGTTTGATGCCATTAATCATTCCTCTAATTGTATTCCTCTAAACTATTAGCAACCCCATGCTAACTCTGTAAGCACTGATGACCTTCAGATTATGTGAGGCTTCCACTGGACCTTAGAGACAGAATACATTGGATTGCCCCCAGGGTCGCTGGCTACGAATGACAGTAATTCCTCATACTAAACCCTCAATAAAAGCCTCTGGCTAGGTGCAGTGGTTCACACCTAAAACCCCAGCACTTTGTAGGCTGAGGCAGGAGGATTACTTGAGGCCAGGAGTTTGAGACCAGCCTGATCAATATAGCGAGACCACATATCTATAAAAAAGTAAAAAATTACCTGGGTGTGATAGCATATGCCTGTAGTTCCAGCTACTTGGGAGGCTGAGGCAGAGGACTGCTTGAGCTCCAGAGGTTGAGGCTGCAGTGAGCTATTATCACGCCATTGGACTTCAGCCTGGGCACCAGATTGAGACGCTGTCTCTGGAAGAAAAAAAAAGGCTGATTATGATTTCCCTCATGTGCCCTGCTATGGAAGAGACTGAACAATCATGTGTGCACAAACATTCTAGCCTGATGAAATCTTATTCTTTGCAAGTTGATAAAAGTCACTCTTTTATTAACCTTCCTTCTGCACTGTTTTTTTTTTTTTTTTTTTTGAGACAGAGTTTCACTTTTCTTGCCCAGGCTGGAGTGTAATGGTGCAACCTTGGCTCACCGCAACCTCCACCTCCCAGGTTCAAGCGATTCTCCTACCTCAGCCTCCTGAGTAGCTGGGACTATAGGCATGTGCCATGATGCCGAGCTAATTTTGTATTTTTAGTAGAGATGGGGTTTCTCCATGTTGGTCAGGCTGGTCTCGAACACCCAAGTTCATGTGATCTGCCTGTCTCAGCCTCCCAAAGTGCTGGGATTACAGGTGTGAGTCACTGCACCCGGCCCCTTCTGCACATTTTTTGATGAGCATAAATGAGCCTCTCAGCCATCATCATCATCATAGGGCAACAACTAACAAGAGGGAGGCTTTGAGATTTCAACACACAGGCCCCCAGTAAAACACGGCACGGGTGACTTCTGCTATCATCCATGATGGAGGAACTGGTACAGAATTAGCCTTTCCACCATAAACAACAATAAAACTGGACAAAAAATATAAGGCAACTCTTCCAGGCACTGGACCACAGAAAGAGAAAGACTAATTCTGGAAAGAAGGAAAACACCTAGGGTTCGAGACCAGCTTGGCCAACGTGGTGAAACCCCGCCTCTGCCTCTACTAAAAATACAAAAATTAGCCGGGCATGGTGACAGGCACCTGTAATCCTAGCTACCCAGGAGGCTGAGGCAGGAGAATTGCTTGAACCTGGGAGGAGAAGGTTGCAGTGACACAAGATCATGCCACTGCACTCCAGCCTGGGCAACAAGAGGGACACTCTGTTTCAAAAAAAAAAAAAAAAAAAAAAGTCCTGTGTATCTGAGGAGGCAAAAGATGCCAGACGCAAGAGCAGACCGTAGGCCACATTATTATAAGCATTATTATTATTTTATTTTATTTTATTTATTTATTTATTTTTGAGACGGAGTTTCGCTCTTGTTACCCAGGCTGGAGTGCAATGGCGCAATCTCGGCTCACCGCAACCTCCGCCTCCTGGGTTCAGGCAATTCTCCTGCCTCAGCCTCCTGAGTAGCTGGGATTACAGGCACGCGACACCGTGTCCAGCTAATTTTTTGTATTTTTAGTAGAGACAGGGTTTCACCATGTTGACCAAGATGGTCTCGATCTCTTGACCTTGTGATCCACCCGCCTCGGCCTCCCAAAGTGCTGGGATTACAGGCGTGAGCCACCAGAGTCTTGCTCTGTTGCCCAGGCTCGAGTGCAGTGGCACGATCTTGTCTCACTGCAACCTTCGCCTCCTGGGTTCAAGAGATTCTCCTGCCTCAGCCTCCTGAGTAGCTGGGACTACAGGCGCGCCGCCACGCCCAGCTAACTTTTGTGTTTTTAGTAGAGTCTGGGTTTCGCTAAGTTGGCCAGGCTGGTCAGGTGATCACCTGACCACCTGGCCAGTTGGTCAGGTGATCTCAGGTGATCCACCCGCCTAGGCCTCCCAAAGTGCTAGGATTACAGGCGTGAGCCACTGCACCTGGCCATATTATTTTAAAAGCAAACTAAACTACAACGCTTAGGGATGCTGCTTGGATGGTAAAGCAATAATATGATTACCATATTTTTTATTTAGGGCAGTTACTTTGGAGGAGGTGGGTATCAAGAGGGCGCAGGAGGCCTCTGGGAGGATAGCAAAGCTTTATTACTTGAGCGGGGAGGTGGTTTTTCAGAAATGTTTTTGATAAAGTAATAAGCTGCTTAACTGTTTTGTGCACTTTTTAAAAGATGTGTTCTATATTTCGCAATACAAATGGATTTTTAAAAAAATATATAAAAAGAAAACGACATTCGGGACAAGCTGGGATGACCGAGAGAAGGCAGGACCCACCTCCAGGCCCATCACCATCTGCAGCCCGACCCCCTCCTTAGGCCAGGTAAGCGGCCTCGCCGGTCACTGGACTCCCAGAGCGACGGCTTCAGCCCCTAGAGTATACGAGGGTGGGTATAAATCCCTTGGGTACACATAGCCCGGGATGGGCACCTTCCAGCTCAGCACCCCTTCTTCTCGCACTCGGCTGGCAAGCTCAGCTCATCGGACCGTCTGCGCCTGCGCGGACGTGCCCGCGGAGACTCGGCTGCGCATGCGCCCTCTGCCCGCAGGCGCTCGAACAGTAGCTGGAGCGTAGGGAGATGCTGGCTCTGGGGTTGTGAGTGCTGTCACGTGTTCCTTGGACTGCTTTGCAGGTTCCTAAAAGGGCAACTATGTTCAGTTCTAGAAATGTTCCTTTTTTTCTTCTTCTTCTTTCGAAGTGTTCCACTGTCACCCAGGCTGGAGTGCAGTGGCTTGATCTGGGCTCACCACAGCCTCCTCCTCCCGGGTTCAAGCGATTCTCCTGCCTCAGCCTCCCAAGTAGCTGGAATTACAGGCGTGCCACCACCCCTGGCTAATTTTTGTATTTTTCGTAGAGATGGGGTTTTGCCATGTTGGCCAGGCTGGTCTCGAACTTCTGGTCTCAATCAATCCAAGCGCCTCTGCCTCCCAAAGTGCTGGGATTACAGGTGTGAACCACTGTGCCCAACCAGTCCTAGAAATTTTCTAGTGCTGGGGTTAGCAGACCGCTGTAAAGGGTCAGATAGTAACTATTTTAGACTTTGGACCGAGGCAAAATCTAGGACATCTAAATAGGTCTTAGGTAACGAGAGAAAAATAAATTGCCACAATTTTTTTAATTGATGAAATTAAAAATATTATAATAGAGTACATGTATTCTTAGTACAGGCCTACTAATGAGAAGTATGGAATTCTTTTTGGGGAGTGGGGTATGGAGGATAATATTTTCCTTAACAGTCGCTCAAAGTTAGTGTTTCCTAGAACTAACACACATACTGATTGCAATGTTCATCTGTTAATACAGATTTGCTGTGAGATTTTGTGGGCAACCCCCCATATAGGCACCGAGGAATGAGAGCTAAGCAGAACCCTGGCACAGTTAGGGCTTGAGGAATACCTCACTTTATAGTGTTACTACTCAGCTAGTTCCTTTTATAATCATATATTAGTTTATAGAAACAGGGCTTGATGAATCCCTTTATATAATCCTCTATATATAATCATATAATAGTTGATAGTATGAGTGCCTAAAGAATATTTCCCTACATATATACCTATAATTATATCTTAGTTCATAATCGGAGGAATGCCTACAGTGGACACAGTACAGAGCATGAATTAAGGGACAAGCAGCTTATAATTGGAGGAATGCCTAGAGCAGACACAGTGCAGAGCATGATTTAAAGGAAAAACAGTTATACCAGGACAAGAATCCATGGCCCAGGTGGCAGCATTCAGTATCGTAAAGATACCTGCTGTATGGCAGGCTTGGGGCGAGAGCCACTCCTCCTGATAAAGGAGTTGCAGGACCTTGCTCCAGTTCTTGTGGAAGGCTGCCCTCAGACCAGCAATCCACCTTGGTGACTGTGAACTTTATCAGCTCTTGCTACTGTGCTGCTTGAAAAGCATCTTCCCGTAGAACCCAGTGGAAGCTGCCAGAAGGTGGCAGTAACCTTGACAGCTCTGTCACTGCCATGTGACTTAAAGCATCCTCCTATAAATCTTCTTAGAAGTATTTTGCCCATAGATAGAAGTATTGTACACTGCACCCTCTTCACTGCGCACGGCTCACCTTCAAGCCTCGGTGACCTAATGGGGGTGGACCCCTTACTGCACACGGCCCTTGCCTTCATGGGAATGGGCCCCTTGCTGCGCACTGTCCACCTCCTAGCCTAGGTGACCTAATGGGGGTGGACCCCATGTTTTATTGCTCACGACCCTATCACTATCCTTAAAGATGACACTCACTGCCCTGCCCCCTAACCTATACACAATAAATACTCATGCTTCTGGACATTCGGGGCCTCGCCTGACTCCGCTTATAGGTGGCGTGGCCCCCTGAGTCCAGCTGTGTTTTCTTTGTACTTCTGTGTCCTGTCTCTTTATTTCTCGGATCCTGCGCCTCAGCACAGCATAAGGCACACCCCATGACCCTGTGGGGCCCCCAGCCCTACAAGATTTTTACCCACTTCATTTTTTTTCTTTTTTAAAGACAGAGTCTTGCTCTGTCATACAGGCTGGAGTGCAGTGGTGCAATCTTGGCTCACTGTAGCCTCCATCTCCTGGGTTGAAGTGATTCTCCTGCCTCAGCCTCCTGAGTAGCTGGGACTACAGGCACGTACCACCACGCTTGGCTAATTGTTGTATTTTTAGTAGAGATGGGGTTTCACGATGGTCTCGATCTCATGACTTCGTGATCTGCCTGCCTTGGCCTCCCAAAGTGCTGGGATTACAGTCGTGAGCCACCGTGCCTGGTCTACCCCACTTCATTTTTGAAATGTCCTTTATTGCCAAAAACTGGTATTAGGCCACTAGCATATGACTTCAGTTGATCATATTCATTGCCAGGATAGGAGGAAGGCATTTATAGAATTCTATTTGATTCTTCTCTTGATAGTTGCCTTTTTGCAGGTCATTATATTGCAGATTAATCACTGCCAGTAGAAGGCTAGGTGGAAGTGAGGTAGGAGGTGCAACTCCAGAGGTGGGGCTTGGACACCAGACCTAATTGAGGACTAGTTAAAACAGGGATGGAGCAAAAGCACCACCCCATAAGGCACACCCACCAGGAAAGGACACGAACAGACACTTCTCAAAAGAAGATGTACATGTGGCCGAGAGTCATGAAAAAAAACCTCAACATCACTGATCATTAGTGAAATGCAAATCAAAACCACAATGAGCCATTCTCACACCAGTCAGAATGACTATTAGTAAAAAGTGAAAAAATAGCAGATATGGGTGGGGTTGTGGAGAAAAAGGAATGTTTTTACACTGTTGGTGGGAGTGTAAATTAGTTCAACCATTGGGGAAGACAGTGTGGGTGTGGAAATTCCTCAAAGACCTAGAGACAGAAATACCATTTAACCCAGCAATCCCATTACTGGGTATATACCCAAAGGAATATAAATCATTCTGTTATAAAGACACATGCACATGTATGTTCACTGCAGCATTTTTCACAACAGCAGACATGGAATCAACCTAAATGCTCATCAACAATAGACTAAAGAAAATGTGGTATGTATACACCATGGAATACTGTGCAGCCATAAGAAGGAACAAGATCATGTCCTTCGCAGGGACATGGATGGAGCTGGAGGCTGTTATCCTTGGCAAACTAACGCAGGAACAGACAACCAAATACTGCATATTCTCACTTATAAGTGGGAGCTAAATGATGAGAACACATGGACACATGGAGGGGAACAACTCACACTGGGGCCTACAAGAGGACAGAGAATGGGAGGTGGGAAAGGATCAGGAAAAATGGCTAATGGATACTAGGCTTAATTCTTGGGTGATGAAATAATCTTTACAACTGTATTAGTCTATTCTCACCTTGCTGTAAAGGAATACCCAAGACTGGGTAATTTATAAGGGAAAGAGGTTTAATTGACTTACAGTTCCACATGGCTGGGGAGGCCTCAAGAAACTTACAATCATGGCAGAAAGTGAAGGAGAAACAAACACCTTTACAAGGCAGCAGAATAGAGAAGAGTGAAGGAGGAACTTCCAAACACTTATAAAACCATTAAATCAGGTGAGAACTCACTCACTATCATGAGAACAGCGTGGGAGAAACCGTCCCCATGATCCAATTACCTCCCTCCCTCGACATATGGGGATTAGAGGTCCCTCCCTCAATACAGGGGTTTTATAATTCAAGATGAGATTTGGGTGAGGACAGAGTCAAACCATATTAGCAACAAAATCCCGTGACATACAGTTACCTATGTAACAAACATGCACATCCTGCACATGTACCCATGAAATTAAAATAATAAGACATGCCTACGAGTGAGCCATGCCAGTTGACTACTGCCATGGCAACACCCCAAAGTTCCCAACCTTTTCCGTGGCAGTGAGACAACTGGGAAGTTGTCACCTTATTTCTAGGAATTTCTGCATAATCTGCCCCTTAATTTGCATGTAAATAAAAGTGGTTGTAAGTATGACTGCATAACTGCCTCTGAGCTGTTACTCTGGTTGTACTGCTTATGGGGTAGCCCGGCTCTGTGCACTGCCGCTTCAGTAAAACCTCTGGCTGGCCCTTGACTTGTTTCCTGGGCAAAGCCAAGAACACTCCCAGGCTAAGCTTGCCCTGCATCAGAAGCTCCTCAGTTGCACAGTTGACTGGAACTGTGGCTTAAGTTTGAAAAATGTATCTGCTGTGAATTTGTGTGGGAATGGAGATTTTTATTCTTGTTTTGACTTTTGACGTCATGAGAAACATGTAAAGCAGCTTGACTTTTCAGGAAAGTATCTGCTGATACACAATATGATGAATAATCATAGGTTTTTAACACTTTACACTGTCACAAGCTTTGTAAATTTTTATCTATTCTACACATTTTTACCACCATCAATTGTAACACATCCTAGTAGATTCCACTTCAGGTTGTACTGAATTAGTGTTTCCTCAACTTTTATGAAAATATTCTCTCCTATAGTTATTCCATGCAGTCTATTCATAGAGGCTAACTCGGCAGTCATGTCAGCCTCCACACTGACTCCTCAAGTAAACAACAACTGAGAAGTATCCGTAACAACTGAGAAGTATCAGTAACATCTGTCAATTCATGAAGAGCCAAGAAAAACTATCTAAAGTCCCTTGACTTTTTAAAAAATTAATTACTGTAGTAGTTTCCCAGGGCTGCTGCAACAAATTGCCACAAACTTGGTGGTTTGAAACAACATTCTTCTACAGGCCAGAAGTCTGAATTATGGTGTTGGTAGGGTCACACTCCCTTTAGAGGCTGGGAGGCAGAATTCTTTGCCTCTTTCAGCTTTTGGTGGTTTCTGGTTTCCTTGGCTTGTGGCCACATCATTCCAATTTTTGCCTCCATTTTCATATCATCTTCTCTTCTTCTCTGTGTCTCTTGTCATTGGATTTAGGACTTACTGAAGTTATCCAGGATTATCTCATCTCATGATCCTTAACTTAATTACATCTGCAAAGGTCCTTTTTTAAAATAAAGTCACATTCACAGTTTCCAGGGATTTGAAGTGGATTAATTTGACATGAATATATATTTTTGAAGGCTTTTCTTTGGCCCACCACAACTATCGGTATTGCTCCCAATGTCCTCAGCTCTCTGAGCAACTGTTCTCACCGAAAGGCTAATAGTTTAATTTTTTTTAGAGGCAACTTCTTGCTTTGTCACCAAGGCTGGAGTGCAGTGGCGTGATCATAGCTGACCCCAACCTCCAACTCCTGGGCTCAAGTAATCCTCTTGTCTAAGCCTCTCATGTTGCTGGGACTATAGGGGTATGCTTCCATGCTCAGCTAATTTTGCCATGATTAGTTTTATTTTTTGTAGAGATGAGGGTCTCACTTTGTTGCCCAGGCTGGTCTCAAACTCCTGACTTTAGGTGATCCTCCCGCCTTGACCTTCCAAAGTGCTGGAATTACAGGTGTGAGCCATCCTGAACTGGCTTAGGCTAAGAGTTTATTTTCTCTGGACACATTACTTTGGCTGCTTCAATAAAACATAATTTAATCAAATCGGCTGCAGTAAACAGTTTTCCTTGCTTGGTTAACAAGTGAGGCACTAGAAAACTTACTTTGGTTGTAGTCAAATTTTCATTTTTTACTTCTGTGAAGAACTTCTGCTGTGAGAAGATAAAATGTTTTAAACTGTATAAGTTTTTTAACATTGCTTTCCTGTGATTTGGGAATATTATGATAAGTGCTTAGTCTGGTAATGCTGCTGTTTATCTTATTCTTTTAGCACAGCTTACTATCATTGCCTAATAAACACACTGCTTTGTCATCTAATTAGATAAAATAATCCACACTCCACTGTTTCTTAATAGCGCAACATTCTAAATCCACCTTTGTTTTGTTTGGGCTGATGGGTTTGCACTAGTAGTTTAAAAGTACTGTGGTATGGCTGGGCGCAGTGGCTCATGCCTGTAATCTCAGCACTTTGAGAGGCTGAGGTGGGTGGATCACGAGGTCAGGAGTTCGAGATCAGCCTGCCCAACATGATGAAACCCATCTCTACAAAAAATACAAAAATTAGCTGGGCGTGGTGAAGAGTGCCTATAATCGGGAGGCTGAGGCAGTAGAATCGCTTGAACCCTGGAAGCAGAGGTTGCAGTGAGCCAAGATCGTGCCACTGCACTCCAGCCTGGGTGACAGAGCAAGACTCTGTCTTGGAAAAAAATAAAAATAAACAACAACAACAAAAAAAACCCATGGTGTGGAAATATGTGTGGCACTTGAAATCCCGTTGAATTGTTAACTGTACCACTGCAATTTGTAGTGCACCAAGCAGCAGTTCTAAATAAGTACCAGAAATGGTCTTTACTGCACTTACTCAAAAGCAGCCATAGATAGTACAGCATTGTCTAATATTGGTTGTGTTCCAATAAAACTTTATTTATGGATGCTTAGAGTTTTCATCTGTCACAAAATATTCTTGTTTTGATTTTTTTTCCCAACCATTGAAAAATGTGAAAACCATTCTCGCCTCTGGGCTATACAAAAACATGGTAGGCCAGATTTGACCTAAGAGCTCTAATTTGTTGGCCCCTGGTTTAAAATCTAAACTAGGAAAATAAATGCATTAGTGTCTTAGCCTCTTTTCTGTTGCTCATGACAGAATACCTGAAAGAGGGTAATTTATAAAGAAAATGAATTTATTTCTTGCTGTTATAGAGACTGAGGAGTCCAAGGTCAAGGGCCTGCATCTGGTGAGGCCTTCTTGCTGGTGGGGACTATCTGCAGAGTCCCAAGGCGGCACAGGGTATCATATGGCAAGGGGGTTAGCACAATAGCTCAAGTCTTTCTTTCTCTTATAAACACCAATCCTACTCCCATGGCAACCCATTAATTCATTAACCCATTGATCCATGAATATATGAATGGATTAATCCATTCACAGGGCTAAAGCCCCCTCATGACCCAGTCACCTCTTAGATATAGTCTGAGCTCAACTTAACTAACCGAAAGGTGGGAGTGCAATGCTGCTATGTATTGTACACAGGGTTTTGTTTATTTGTTTTTGTTTTTTGAGATGGAGTGGTGAACCTTTGCAGCTTTTACCCTAGAGTCCTTCAGTGCAAGGAGGATGCCGCATCCAGTCCACTGGTCTGCACATCAGGAAATACCTCCCCCACTGGGGGTAAAAAGAAGACTTTGGGGAAAATAAAAGGAGAGTTTTAAGGGAGTCCATTTTACATTCTCTTAGATGTGTCCTGTATGCACTTTCTCTTTCTCTTTTTCTTTCTCTTTTTTTTTTGAGACAGAATTTCACTCTTGTTGCCCAGGCTGGAGTACAATGATGTGATCTCAGCTCATGGCAACTTTCACCTCCCAGGTACAACCAATTCTCCTGCCTCAACCTCCCAAGTAGCTGGGATTATAGGTACGTGCCACCATGCCCAGCTAATTTTTTGTTGTTGTATTTTCAGTAGAGATGAAGTTTCACCATGTTGGCTAGGCTGGTCTTGAACTCCTGACCTTGAATGATCTGCCCGCCTTGGCTTCCCAAAGTGCTGGGATTACAGGCGTGAGCCACTGCGCCAAGCTTGCACTTCTTTTATCTGCTTGAGAATGTACCTGCCATCAGCTAGTTTTCCTTTCCCTCTCTTGAGGAAGATGGACCTTAATCCCCTTGGAAACTTACTAAAGTGCATTGCACAAGGTAGAAAACTCTCTGCAGTAACAGTCAAATAAACAATTTGAGATATTCATGTCAGAATTAATAGAGCAAATGATTAACGGTTGGGTAACATATCCTTTTATGATTCAGCTGATTTCCAATTATTTACATTCTTCAAAGAATAATTCAGAAATGGTTAGTTAATTTGGTCACAAATTATTTACTCATATATGATGGAGTCAGTTGGTAAATTAAGTAAAATAACAAAGGCAAAAACAGAATTGATAAGAGAGGGAAGAAGGGGAGAGGAAAAATACTGCAGATGACCTAGGAACAGGGTAAACTGCCTGCTGTTAACTGATTGTGGATGTACAAGTCTCTTCAAGATTTAACCGCCTTATTTCACAGGTAATGGCAACCTTGACTCACAGAGTAAAGTGACTTGTCTAAA
Source organism: Aotus nancymaae (assembly GCF_030222135.1). NCBI lineage: Eukaryota > Metazoa > Chordata > Mammalia > Primates > Aotidae > Aotus > Aotus nancymaae. Next base: position 8,546,607 of record NW_026988473.1, on the reverse strand, counting down.
GCAGTTTCTCAACAGCAGCAATTCTGGTATCTGGGGCCAGGTAATTCCTTGCTGTGGGGACTGTCCCATGCACTAGATGGTGTTTAGCAACATTGCTGGCCTTTACCCACTGAATACCACTAGCCCCTTTTCCCAAACCCAAATAAATTCACACACTGCCAAATTTGGGGGGCAGAGGCGGGGCAAAATCACCACTGGATGAGAACCACTGCTCTCAAGTAACGTCCAGACTGGCACAGGGGCTCACACCTGTAATCCCAGCACTTTGGGAGGCCGAGGTGGGCAGATCACCGGAGGTCAGAAGTTCGAGACCAGCCTGGCCAAGATGGTGAAACCCCATCCCTATTTAAAAAGTAATAATAATAAAGAAAGAAAGAAAGAAAAGAAACGTCCAGTAGCAGGGTAGGTGACCAAGGATTCTGTCACCCAAGAGATGACAGAAGGCTCTAGATAAACACGTACTCCATTGCAATTCACAAGGCGTTTTGTTTTTACTTCTCAAAAGAGCAGAGATTCTTTATAGGACATACTAGGTTGTCTTTTCTTCCCCCCGACATTGGAAAGATGAACTAATTGAAACATGACTTAGTAAAAACATTGTGCCAACTCGAAACCTTGATTTAGTAAAAATCTCAATGTTTAGATTCTTTGTCCAATGGTAGTATTTATCAGATGTATTCAGCTTGCTCAGAAAACCAAAAGGGCGTTAAAACTACACAAGCAAAGAAAAATAAGAAAATTTCGCATGTTTTGCTCAGTGAGTTGGCAAATGTTAGCCAAAAAAAAAAAAAAAAAAAGAAAACTTCCCAAGTTTGGATCTTGTTCTAGTAAGAAAGATTAAATTAAAATAACCGATTAGGCTTTTCAATTCATGAGCCAAATACTGTAATACCCTGCCCTCGGACGGGTTTGGATTTTTAACATTACTCGTGGTATTTCAGGAAGCGAGGTTACAGTTACACTCCTTATAGCCGCTAAGTGTAGTAAGTTGAATATAAGGATGCATTATATTGTTTGAACTGAGCCCCACTACTGATTCTTTAACAGATGGCATGAATTCTTATATGTAAATGATTTGGTGGAACTATTCCATCATAATTTCGAAATTGTTTATATACCAAGATAGCCTTAATTTGTATACGTTTCAGTACAATGAGATTTTGTTCCCTCTGTGATGTTGTTTGGTTTCTATTTTTATGAACGTTTTTCTCATAGGAAGAGAAACCTATGACTTCTTAACCTAGATCACTTGTTACATTAAAAAGCTGCTTTTTCAGCAATGTAAGTATATACGTACATGTTTTTATCAGAAAAAAAAAAAAGCAGCAGAGATGAGAAGAAGCGCCAAGGTGCTTGGAGAAGAAAAGAAGGCCCTCGTGGCCCTCGCAGTCAACGCCGGGACTTGTAGTTCCCGGCCTGACCGCTCCTCCTGGGCGGGTTTACTTCCTCTCTTGGCTGCTGCAAGAGCTCCCGGAAGCTGAGGAGGCTGAAAGTCTTTCGCTTCCTTTTTCCGCCTCTTAGTCCCGCAGATTGCCAGTCAATACAGCCAATAGAAGGGCGGATTGGTACTTCCTGTTACTTGATTGGCTTAAAGTTTTGCAACCGCCCATACAAACTTGCCGAGGATTGGCTGAGCCTTCAGTTTTGAAAATCATAGATTTCGCCCGCGCTGCGGGTTCTAGTTGCTCCTTCCGTGCGGTGAGCCCCGAAGTCCCGGAGCCGAGCGGGTCTGGGCAAGCGGGGCTTCAAGCTAGGGAGACCACCGGACTCGGTTCGCAGCAGCTTTCAGGGGACGCGGCGCAGTCGAGTGAGTGCGCGTCGGCGTGGGCGTGGGGATTAGGGGGTGGTTCGCGATTTTTTCCCCCGGTCCTTTCCTCCGTCCTTGCCGATTCCGGACCAGGGTCGTAACTCCCTATCCCCGCCCCTGGCTGCCTGGGCATATGAGGGTCACCTCTTGCAAGTGGCGAGGTCGCCTGCCTTGGTTCTCGAGCCCGAGATGCTCCCCACCCCTTCCACCTAGGCCCCCAGCTTCCTAGACCATAGCCCTATCCCCTCCGCTCCCAGCTGCCTAGCACTTTGTTTTGTGCCTGCGAGGATTATTGTTGATTTGCACGCGCAGGAAGCCCGAAACCAACTGTGTTGCTTGGCTAAATAATGCCAGATGGCGTTTCTGTACAGTTAAACCCCTCTCTCAACGCCCCCGCCCCCAGCTGAGCAGCATTTTAAACTGACCATTTCCGGAGGCTGAGCCGCCCCTTGTCACTCCCCAAACCTGTTCGCTTTCAGCGGTTCAGCCCCGTTCAGCTAACATGGGTGGCTCGCGGGGCTGCCCAGAGCCAAGACTGGGCGCCTGCTTTCAGAGGTTGATATCTAGAAGGCGGAATAGCCAGTGGTTAAGGGCACAGTTTAAATCCAGGCTATGCTCTTGATTTACCGGCTGCTTTGACTTAACTTCTCTTTGCCTCAGTTTCCTCATCTGCCCATGCATATCCTCAAGGTTGTGGTGAGAATTAAATGAGATGGTGTCTGACTCGGGCATGGAGTAGGACTCAGTAAATGAGAGCAGCTGTTATGAGCTTTCTGCTCAGAGGTGTGGTAGGCGCCCAACTTACAGCACCCTCAAAAGGACAGGAGTCATAGAGGGCGATGGGTCCTCTAGTCTGGTGTATGGTGTGGAAGAAGTGTTGTAGAGAAGGACTGGAGAGTGTCTCCCTTGGTGGGCGTTGGATGCATGCTCTTTGTGTGCAGGTGCTTACATGGACTGAAGAAGAGGTTTTCGCTGCTTTTCCAAGAGCCTGATTCTTGGTACACTGACTCCTTTTTCAGGGTCACCTCTGTTTTAACGTACTGTAACCCTTTTTAAATGGCTGCGCTAGGTCTGCTTAAATCATATTTCCCCACTGAAAGAAGTCTAAATGCTTTCATGGACTTTGTGAAAGAAGCTCTCATCCACGTTGCCCTTTTGAACAAATATCTTTTAAAAAGTTAGCCAGTTTTTGCTTTTCTTTGCAAATCTTTGGCTTCCTTAAGGTTTTCTCTTTCCTGGCCTGAGGTCCTGCACTTTGCCAGGACTGTAGTCTTGGTGCAGAAGGACTAGGGGAAGCAAGAAGGATGGCAGTGAAAAGGCCTTGCCCATGACTGGCTGGCTGCAGAGTTGAGGTTTCAGCCCAAAGCCTGTACGATCCTGCCCATTTGGCCCTGACCCGATTGTTGCTGCCGTTGGCGTCTAGGAGCAGGGGTTTTAGACATGTGTTGGCCAGTTCTGACCTGTGCAGATCAAGTTTATTTGGTGTCCCTTGTGTGGTGGGAGTGAGAACCTGTAGGATGTTTATTTCTTTTCTTCTTCTTTTTTTTTTTTATCTTGAGACAGACTTTTGCTCTTGTTGCCCAGGCTGGAGTGCAATGTTGCGAACTCAGCTCACTGCAACACCACCACCCTCCCCTCTGCCCCCGTACAAGTGATTCTCCTGCCTCAGCCTCTTTAGTAGCTGGGATTAGAGGCATGGGCCAACACACCTACCTAATTTTTGTATTTTTAGTAGAGACAGGGTTTCGCCACGTTGGCCAGGCTGGTCTCAAACTCCTGACTTAAGGCAGTCCACCCGCCTCAGCCTCCCCAAAGTGCTAGGATTACAGGTGTGAGTCACCATACCTGGCCCTGTAGGATGTTTATTTCTAAGTGTAGAGCTGATGGGTGGATTAATTCATTCAACAGGTATTCCTTGTTGCCAGGCACTGCTATGCTCTGGGCATTCAATGATGAGCAAGACAGGGGCTTGCCCTCAGAGAGCAATTTTTTAGTAGGCAGAGACAGGCAGTAAGCAACAGGTAAACAAGCACACAAGTGCTATGCAGAGAATTGCAATCAATGGATGGGATCGGGGCTGGGGTTACTTTACATTGGTGGTCAGGTTTCCCTGAGGAGCTGAGATCCAAGCCGTGAGGAGTGAGCCATACAAAATGGGAGACAGTATTCCAGACACAGGGCAGAACTTGTTGAGGAAGAAAGGCTAGTGTGTCCCTGAATGAGTCCCTGAAACCTGACCTCGTGCTACGCCCCATGAGGGATCAAGGGGTCAGCAGTTTATCTCTTCCTTCCAAGGTCTTCCATTGTAAGCGGGAGGCTGAGCTGTGCATGGTTCTTGGTTTTAAAGGGGTAAATCAGTATGGTACACTGACCCAGGATGGGTCACTGCTTTGACTAGAGGCATGTAGTCTGTTGTTAGTGGCACCACCCATTCATTTGTTCTTTCTTATTTATTTATTTTTTTGAGACGGAGTCTTGCTCTTGTTACCCAGGCTGGAGTGCAGTGGTGTGATCTTGACTTACTGCAACCTCTGCCTCCTGGTTTTAGGCAATTCTGCCTCAGCCTCCCGAGTAGCTGGGACTACAGGTGTATGCCACCATGCCCAGCTAATTTTTGTATTTTTAGTAGAGACAGGGTTTCACCATGTTGGCTAGGATGACCTCGATCTCTTGACCTCGTGATCCACCTGCCTAGGCCTCCAAAGTGCTGGGATTATAGGTGTGAGCCACTGGGCCTGGCCTTTGTTCTTTCCCTCATTCACCTGTTGGGATATTTATTGAGCCCCTGCTGTGATGTAGTGGAATATGGTTGTCTCTTGGTATCCTTCAGGGGATTGGTTTCAGGACCTCCTCTGGATACCAAGATTCACAGCTGTTCAAGCCCCTGATATAAAATGACATAGTTTTTACATATAACCTGCACACATCCTCCTATATACTTTGTATCTCCACATTACTTATAACACCTAATGTGATGTAAAAGCTATGCAAATAGTTGTTATACTGTATTATTAGGGGATAATGACGAGGGGAAAGAGTCTATACATGTTCGGTACAGATGCGGCTGCAACTTTTTTTCAAATATTTTCCACTGGTGGTTAGTTGCATCTATAGATGTGGGACTTACAGGTATTGGGGGGCTGACTATACCTTTTCCTTGCTTGAGGTTTTTGTAATGGTTATGGAGGTGTTTTTGTTTCTGAGACAGTCTTGCTGTGATGCCCAGGCTGGAATGCAAAGGTGCGATCTTGGCTCACTACAACCTCTGCTTCCCGGGTTCAAGCGATTCTCTTGCCTCAGGCTCCCAAGTAGCTGGGATTGCAAGTGCACACCGTGATGCCTGGCTAATTTTTTTGTAATTTTAGTAGAGACAGGGTTTCGCTATGTTGGCCAGGCTGGGCCTGAACTCCTGACCTCAAATGATCCACCTGCCTTGGCCTCGCAAAGTGCTGGGATTACAGGTGTGAGCCACCGCACCCGGCCTGTTAACAAGTTTTAAGGAGGATACCAGAGCTGCTAAGTTTTATAAGAAAGTGGGAAAAAACTGTTTTTGTGTTTTCCCTTGCTCAATGTTGGTAGGCAAGATTTCTTTTTTTTTTTTCTTTTTTTGAAACAGAGTCTCACTCTTTTGCCAGGCACCAGGCTGGAGTGCAGTGGCGTGATCTCGGCTCACTGCAACCTCTGCCTCCCAGCTTCAAGCAATTCTGCCTCAGCCTCCCAAGTAGTTGGGACTACAGGCATGAGCCACCACGGCCAGCTAATTTTTGTATTTTTAGTAGAGGCGGGGTTTAGTTGGCCAGGATGGTCTCGATCTCTTGACCTCGTGATCTGCCCGCCTTGGCCTCCCAAAGTGCTGGGATTACAGGCGTGAGCCACCGCACCCGGCTGGCAAAATTTCTTAAAAGCAAGACACTGCTTACTGTTCCCGTCATGTTCTATTTATGCTCCATTTGGAGGGCATTTCAGCTCAAGGGAGAGGAGTGTGGGTGGCCCCTTGAGGGCATGTCTCTGGATCCCTACTTTCTCATTCATTCCTTTGGAACACAGAACCCCTTCTGTCCACTGGGTTTGATGTTCTTTGGCCTGATGTCTGGAGTCAGCGTGCAGGTAGTGCAGGGTGGCTGTGTCTTATCCCTCACTTAACTGTGAGTAGTAAGAGGAGCGCCTATCAAAGAGCGAGAGCTGGACTGTGTTTGGGCAGGGAGCGAGGGGCACTGGGGTGGCAGGAAGGCAGATGACAGTGCCCTGTCATCGTAAGCCCAGAAAAGGCTATTTGTAAGGAGGACCATCAATGTCAGAATTGGCTGGGAAGTATGGACTTTTGGGATCAGTCATGCCGTGTGGGGTGGGGACAGGGAGGTATTTGAAGAGTGTAAATAGAAGGCCCCTTCTTCGTAGAAACGAGGCTAGGGGATTAATGTTTGGAATTCTGCAGCTCTGGGGAGTGGCTGTGAGCAGAGAGGGGCCCTGGTTTGGGCACTCGGTGTTCGTGGTTGTCATGGGTGGGGTGGGTATTGCAGCTTGGAGAAAGCCCCAGACCTGTACCCTGAGCCCCTAACTTGTGCCTCTTGTCGCTGCCTTCACCAGACAGAGCCACTATGGGGACGACAGCCCCAGGGCCCATTCACCTGTTGGAGCTCTGTGACCAGAAGCTCATGGAGTTTCTCTGCACCATGGACAATAAGGACTTGGTGTGGCTTGAGGAGATCCAGGAGGAGGCCAAGCGCATGTTCACCAGGTGAAGGCTGGGACCCCGTCAGGGGCTGGGGACACCAGGGTCTGTCTGGGCTGCTGTGGTCTTGGGGATACAACAGTCCCTCTTGCCTGCCTGCCTTGCAAAACAGACGGCCTGTCAGGGCTCCCTGCTGTATACTCTGTGCAGTGTGCTAGGGGCCCGATCTAGTGTCATGGGAAGAGGCAGCAGGAGATGCCGAAGTCCCTTGCCTGTTCACCATAGTTGGTGACTGGGCCTCTCAGGGTGTGGGGCTCTGGGCGTGCGCCTGGGAGCTTGCTTCCCTGATGTGTCTCTGGGAGGAATCCCTGAGTGCCCACAGGTGACTTGCACAGGGCCTTGGACAGCTCGGTTGGTGCTGGTCACCCCAGCTTGACCTGTCACTGCCAGAAATGGGCAGGGGCCAGGCTGGGTGGGAGAGGGGACCAGAGGCTCCCAGGCACCCTTGAGTGATACCCTCCTTGTGCCAAACAGAGAATTCAGCAAAGAGCCAGAGCTGATGCCCAAAACACCTTCTCAGAAGAACCGACGGAAGAAGAGACGTATTTCTTATGTTCAGGATGAAAACAGGGACCCCATCAGGAAAAGGTAGGAAGGGCAGGGGGAGCGTGAGCTGGGCACTGGGCTCTGCGGAGGCTTGGTGCCGTCTGGGAAGAGTTTCATTCCGAAGGTGTTGATTTGGAAGTAGCAGCCTGTAGGAGGGGCGGTGGGTACCGCCGCGGGTACTGTGTGGGCCATGCTGAGAGGGATTGGGATGCCATCGGGAACTGTAGCATGACCCAAGACCCTGGAGTCCAGAGCTGTGGCTGTGTGTTGGGAGTGGTGGTGTTTGATCTGGGCCCTGGAGGATGGGAAAGAGAAGCCGACCTTCTGTTAGGTGAGAGTGACCAGGGGTGCGGCCCACCCAGCTTGTCCCCACCCTCATATTGTCATGCTTGTTTTGGTCCCCGTCAGGAATGACTGGGGCTGCAGAGTGCTAGGGAAACAGACTGGGTCTAGGGGTTAGGCCTGGGTGTGAACCTCAGCTCTGCCCTTAGCAGAACATTATGGCTTTGAATTGAATTTCTGCCTCTCTGAGCCTCCATTCCTCACGCCTAAGATGGGGATAGTGGTCCCTACCTCTCAGGGGTGTGCTTTGGATTAAGGGAGAGCGTGTGTAAGGCTTTCAATGGGGGCTCGGTGCGGTGTGACTTAAGTCAGCCGGAGGTTTGGATGAATATAATCTTCATAGCCGGTTCTGTGAGGACTGTGGCATGATCCCCAGTTTACAGTTACGAGACTGAGGCTCAGACAAGAATGGCCTCATGGCTAGAGGTCACAGAGTCTGGGCTGGAACCCAGATCTCTTGTCTTCAGATTTTCTCATCATACTCCATCCAAGCTGGTGGCTCTTGGGGAGACTGGGGTGCCACCCTGTCCTTCTGTCCGTCAGCCTCTGTCCTGCTGCCTCTGCCAGGTTATCCCGCAGAAAGTCTCGGAGCAGTCAGCTGAGCTCCCGTCGTCTCCGCAGCAAGGACAGTGTGGAGAAGCTGGCCACAATGGTGGGGGAGAATGGCTCCGTCCTACGGCGTGTAACCCGTGCTACGGCTGCAGCTGCCGTGGCCACCTTGACATTGACTGCACCTTCGCCCACCCCTGAGTCTCCCACGATGCTGACCAAGAAGCCTGAGAATAGCCGTGCCCAGTGCCAGCTGGTGCCCATGGTGGAGATTGGCAACAGCGAGCGCCAGAATGCTGAACAGCACCTCACCCAGCTCATGTCTGCCCAGCCTCTGCCTCATGCTCTGTCTCCAACTCCAGCACCAGCCTCCGAGGGCATCCTGACATCGGATGAGGAATCAACACCCAAGAAGTCAAAGGCCAAGATACTGGAGTCTGTCACAGTGAGCTCCCTGATGGCTACACCCCAGGACCCCAAGGGTCGAGGAGTCGGGACCGGGCGGTCTGTGTCCAAGCTCAGGATTGCAAAGGTCTCCCCTGGCCCACGGGACTCGCCGGGCTCTCCAGACTCTCAATGGCAGGAGCGGGTGCTGGCTCCCATCCTGCCGGATAACTTCTCCATGCCCATGGGCTCCGGTGCCAACTCTCGGCCGGTGCAGCACAGCCTGATCGCCCCATCCTCCCCAAATCCCCAAGTGTCAGCCCAAAAGTACTCTCCGGTGGCCAAACAGGAAAGTGTTGTCTGCAGGGCAAGCAGAAGACTTGCCAAGAAGACTGCCGAAGAGCCGGCTCCCTCTGGCCGCATCATCTGTGAGTTGGGGGGCTTGGCGATGGTGGGGTGTGGCTGGTGGTCGTTGGTGTCAGGCTCAGATGGAGGGTTTCTGAGTCACCATCTAGCGAGGAGCTGTCCAGAGGACTTTCTGCAGTGAGATGGATGTTCCACATCTGGGCTGTCCTGGGCGGTAGCCACTAACTGGCCTCATCTGGCGATCGCATCCTCAAAATGTGGCTAGTCTGATTGAGAAACTGAATTTTAAATTGTATTGCATATAATTAATTTAGATTTAAATAATTACATGTAGCTAGTGGCTGCCGCATTGGACGGTGCAGATCTGACCCAGCGTACTTGCTTTACAAGTGAGGAAGCTGAGATTCAGGGAGGTTGGCCACTGTGTGGCCGTGGTTACTGGCCGTGTTGAGGCTGGAGCTTGGGCCTCTTCCCTGGGCCCAGCTCATTCCTCCCATCCCTGTGCTGCAGAGGCTGCTGAAATTCACCAGATTTGTGCGCCACCCGTTGGTGACACTGTTTGGTCTGGAGGAGGGAATTCTCACGGCAGCAGGCTCCTTCCAGGAGAATGGATGACTGGGCATCTGATGGGAGGCAGGAGGGGGAACCAAGTTGCTTCTGGAGCTGGCTGGCCTTCGTCTGAGTGCCAGCTCAGCCATTCACCCAGCCCGCAGCCTTGGGCAGGTCCTGGCAACTTCATGGGCCTCCGTTCCTTGCCTGTCAACTGGTGCTAATAGCATCACTTCAAACAGTCATTGTGAGGTTTTCTTTGGTTTCCCCATACAGGGAGTTTAGAAGGGTTCCTGGCTTATAGGAGGGGCTTGATGACGTTAGCTGCTCTCTCAGATGTCAGCTTAGGGGGCCGTCGCCCACTGGAGCGGGTGTCAGGCGGGGCGGGCTGGCTGCATGAGGAGGTGAGGTCTGAGCTGGGAGGGTTCTGAAGGATGGCTGTGCTTTTGCTAAGTGGGAAAAATGCAGGCATATGCATTCCTGGCTGAGGGAACAGCTTGTACAAGGACCTGATGCCTAAAGCAGCAAGTGATGGGTGTCTGGGGCTCATGTGTCACACAGGAGCTTGAACTTGACCCTACTGAAGCAAAAGAAGTGGCCTGATGATGAGGAAGGGAGGGAGGCAGGGAGACCAGGTAGGAGGCTGCCGTCAGGATGCAGGCAGAGGATGGGCAAAGCAGTGGATTGGTGGCAAGGATAGGCCAGGATTTATCTTTTTTTTTTTTTTTTTTTTTTTTGAGACAGAGTCTTGCTCTGTTGTCCAGGCTGGAGTACAGTGGCACTATCTTGGCTCACAGCGACCTCTGCATCTCAGGTTTAAGCAATTCTCCTACCTCAGCCTCGAGTAGCAGGGATTACAAGTGCCTGCCACTACGCCTGGCTAATTTTTGTTTTTTTAGTAGAGATGGGTTTTCACCATGTTGGCCAGGCTGGTTTCGAACTCCTGACCTCAAGTGATCCACCTGCCTTAGCCCTCCCAAGGTGCTGGGATTATAGGCGTGAGCCACTGTACCCAGCCCAGGTTTTATCTTAACACATATGAAACAGTAGCTGGCATCTGCCTGGCACTTTAAAATTTATAAAAGGAAAGGTTATCTCATTTGGTCCTTGCAGCAGCACTGTTAGCTTGTTAGGACTTTTTCACTTTACAGAGGAGGAAACTGAGGCTTCATGAGGCCATGGAGTCTGTAAATCGGGAAGCTGAGGCTTGAGCACTGTATGTTTCATTCTGTCCGGAAAGGCAGATGCTTGCAGAAGAGGCTTTGTGCAAGGCCCCAGGGCAGGGCCTGTCAGGCAGGGGAGGGCACCTCACCTTGGCAGCTTTGTCTCGGCCTGAGTCACACTGCCTGGGGAAGGGCCTGCTCCAGGGTTTGGGGAGACACAGTCTGGGGCATGCGCAGATGTGCAGTCTGGCACACTGTCTATTTCTGGATTCTCAGAAGGACCTAAATGGTTCTGATCTGTTTTGGAGATTTTCTCAGGCCTGGATCTGATCCTGGGAAGGGGCCCAAGGGGACAGGTGAGCCTGGATCTGTAGAGGGAGGGCCAGGCGGGGTTGCAGAGACTCTGGAGACCTTTGGAGCAGACACCCGGATCTGCAGCTCTCATGCCTGTCCGTCACTCTTCCCTCTCCATCTATCGTTTTCCTGCCCATGAATGGGCTTTTGATTTGACTGGTGCATGTGACCCAGGTCTGTCTGACTCCAAGCCCAGCGTCATCTCTCTTCTTAAGGTGGGAGGAGGAGAGAGAGAAGGACACAGAATCTAGGATCTGGAGTCACAGGCACTGGATGACCTTGGGCACACCCCTTCTCTCCACCTCAGTTTCTGTCTCTGTGAAGTGGTGATAACACTTGCTTTGCATGTGAATAGAGAACTCATCTTCGTGCTTGGGTATAGTGGATGCTCAGTGCATCTTATTTAAGCCAAAGAAATGATAAAACTGACCAACGGCTGACGCTCAGGTGTGACAAGGCTGACCCCTATCAATGGAGCTGCAAGGGTGTCAGGGTGTGCGGCGGTGACAGGGAGGAGGTTTCCCCAGGCTCTTCCCGCCAGCAGGCTCTGCGGGGAGTGGCTCTTGGGCAGCTCAGACGTGAGGTCTTGGTTTGGGTTTTCCCCAGGAGCAGCCCTTGATCACAAGGATTTGAGTGCAATTCATTAATTTTTGGGAAATTAACAAATTTAATTTCCCAAAATTAAATTCGGGAGGGGAAAGAAACACCTGAAGCAGAGGAATGGGGATGTGAGACAGGAAAAAAAGCCAACAGTCAGGGTGGGCGCAGGGGGCCTCTGGAAGTCAGTGTGGGGCCCTGGGGCATGGAACAGCTGGGTGTAGGCAGGAATCCCCTGCCTCCTGGCCTGGCGTATACCTGCCAGAGGGGACTGTCGGGCAGCAGTTCTGAGTGGATAGGAAGGGACAGGCCCGCTGCCTCAGGGCTCCTCCTTGGGGCTCCCAGCCACCTCTGCACTGGAGAACAGCCCTTCTGTCCCTCTGCCAGGACTTAGGCCACTTCCCTACCAGCTCTGAGACCTGAATGGCATGCAAATGGCATTTAACATTCCAGAGAATTCCTGTGCTGGGGGGATAGCCATGCAGTCATGTGAGCGTCTTCATCAGGGAGCACGTGAGCTGGGATGAGATGGCATGAGGAGATGAGGGGGACGTATCCTCTGGGTATAGACCCCTCAAATGGGGGTGATCACCACCCGTGACTGTCATCCTGGCCCTGCAGCTGCTCCCGCCACCTCCCCAAACCTGGCTACTACACCCAGGAAAGATCCCAGCTTCCCTTCCCTGTGCCTGGCCTGTTGTCTTCCCTCTTTTCCTGAGACCCTGTTCGTCCCAGTCTCCTGCCGGCTGCCTCCCAGCCTGACCGCTGGCCACACTCCCATGGCTCAGGACGCGCCAGCTCAGCTACCTTCTCTCCATTCCCCAAAAGAGCCTCTTTTTTCCTGCCTTGTGGCCTTGGCCCTCCTCCTCCCTAGACCAGTGGCACTGGGAATAGGCATGCTCCCAGCTAGGAAGAAGTCGGGACATGAAGCTAGCAGCTGTGGTGAGGATGCCAGGGTGAGTGCTGAGGGTGAGGGTCCTGGGCTTCCTGTTTTACAAATGATTGAGCCTCAGCCTCAAAAAGCTTTTGACAGCCTGGATAACATGGCCAAACCCTTTCTCTACGAAAAAGGAAAAAATTAGCCAGGTATGGTGGCTTGTGCCTGTAGTGCCAGCTACTCAGGAGGCAGAGGTGAGAGGATTGCTTGAACCCAGGAGGTCAAGGCTCAATGAGCTGAGATTGCGCCGCTGCACTCCAGCCTGGGTGGAAGAGTGAGACCCTGTTTAAAAAAAAAAGCTTTTGATTATAAGGTCGTATCTACTGATAGTTATTGTATTAGAAATTGAAACTGGAGTTTAAAAGTATTTTAAATATGTATTAATATTTTTATATAAATATTTAGTACTTTAATGTAAAGATTTAAAAATATTATTTAATATTTTAACACTACAAAATGTAAATACCAAGCCCAACACCTGTTTACATTAAGACTTTTTATGAAAAAATAACTTTTCCAAAGTAAAAATGTACTGAGGAGACTGGCATTATTCTACACTTTGCACATCTCTTTATTGGGTGGCTTTAAAGAAGCGTTCTGTGTTTGATCTGTTGCACTGTGCTGTTTGGGTTAAAGTAGTTGAAGAACATCTGGTCTCACACAGCCGTATAGTTGGGAAAGGGAGGAGTATCTTAATAGCTTTTTCAGATAATCGTGCATATTCTTTGTTATTAAGACCAGTACAAGAAGTGATAGTTCTTAAAGGTTTGTTGTGATAGGGAATCTGAAACCACATCGTTGATGCCGCATGAATCTACCGTGCGCTTTTATTTTCTTTTTGAGACGGAGTCTTGCTCTGTTGCCCAGGCTAGGGTGTAATGGCTTGATCTCGGCTCACTGCAACCTCTGCCTCCTGGTTCAAGCGATTCTCCTTTCTCAGCCTCCCGAGTAACTGAGATTACAGGTGCCTGCCAATACCCAACTAATTTTTGTATTTTTAGTGGAGACGGGGTTTCACCATATTGGCTAGGCTGGTCTCAAACTCCTGACCTCAAATGATCTGTCCTCCTCTGCCTCTCAAAGTGCTGGGATTACAGGCATGAGCCACCATGCCCAGCTGCACTTTGAATGGGTTTTTTTTTTTGAGATGGAGTTTCGCTCTTGTTACCCAGGCTGGAGTGCAATGGCACGATCTCGGCTCACCGCAACCTCCGCCTCCTGGGTTCAAGCAATTCTCCTGCCTCAGCCTCCTGAGTAGTTGGGACTACAGGTGTGCACCACCATGCCCAGCTAATTTTTGTATTTTTAGTGGAGACGGGGTTTCACCATGTTGACCAGGATGGTCTTGATCTCTTGACCTCGTGAGCCACCGCGCCCGGCCTTGAATGGGTCTTTTAGCTGTGTGTGATTTCATAACCTCATATACTCATCATTTGGAAAATATTGTTTCACTAAGTTATGCATGTCTGCCAAGTGTTGACACCCTTCGTTATATAATATCCTAAAAAAGCACATCTGTTTCTGACCTAATCAGAAAAGTCCTTAGGTACTAGGGTGCTGTGACACTGCTGGTGGTAGATACCCGCTTTTCAAAATTCTACGTTTGGATGTTTTTGGCTCAGTTTTTAAATTATTGTCAGCACATGTTGTTTTATTTTTGTGATGAATTCACTTTATTGACTTGTAAGAAAATGTCTTCCAGATACCCAAGTTTGAATAACCGTTGTCTGTCGGTCATTCTTTTAATTATTAATAGTATTCCAGGTAAAAAAGTGGCTAATGCAGCTGGCAGCTTAAGAGACAAGCACTTTTCATGGAGAGTTGGGTTTGCAGCAACAGGCTCTCTGCACATTTCCCACTTCAGCACACAGAAGAGGAGAATAGTATGTACTTGAATTTAGATTTAGTAAAATTAGTACTTTTGCAGGCGCGGTGGCTCACACCTGTAATCCCAGCACTTTGGGAGGCTGAGCCAGGTGGATCACTTGAAGACGAGTTCGAGACCAGCCTGGCCAACATAGCAAAACCCCCTCTCTACTAAAAATACAAAAAATTAGCTGGCTGTGGTGGTATGTGCCTGTAATTCCAGCTACTTGGGAGACTGAGGTCCAAGAATTGCTTGAACCCAGGAGGTGGAGGTTGCAGTGAGCTGCGATTGCTCAACTGCATTCAGCCTGAGCGACAGAGTGAGATTCTGTCTCAAAAAAAAATGAGTACCTTTTACGTCTTCATCAAGGACATTGTCCAGTGAAACTGGACATCTGTTCTTCCTGTGAATGTGGTCCGAGGATAGTGTTTGATGCTCTGGCCTTGACGGGGGCTGAGGCTTCAGCAGCTTCTTCCTCGTTGCTTTTGTGCTATCAGGCCAAATGTCAACACAGTGAAAGGGGAAAGTAACATTTTAGCATCAAAATGAAAATAGCTATGACCTCATGGATGCCCCAAGGATCTCAAGGATGTCCAGGGGTCAGAGGATACAAACTGAGAACCACTGGTCTGGATGTCCTCCTCCTTTGCCTATAAACTCCCGTTCCGCAGCGGATCCTCCAGGCCAGCTCGGGTCCCCTTGTCATAGGCTTTTAACTCTCTGTTCTGGACCAGGTGTGGTGGCTCACGCCTGTAATCCTAGCCCTTTGAGAGGCCAAGGCGGGCGGATCACTTGAGGTCAGGAGTTCGAGACCAGCCTGGCCAACATGGTGAAACCCCGTCTCTACTAACAATACAAAATTAGCTGGAAATCGCTTGAACCCGGGACGTGGTGAGCCCAGATCGTTCCACTGTACTCCAGCCTGGGCAACAGAGCGAGACTCCGTCTCATAAAAAAGAAAAAAAATTCCTCTGCCCTGTTCCATTATTCCCCGTGTCAGTGTTGTTGATAGGACTATTTGATGATTGCTATCGAGACCAGATAGTGGTTCTGTTTTGCTCACCATTGGGTCCCTGGGGCCTGGCCCAGGTCCCAGTACACTGTAGGCACTTGATGAATATTTGTTGACAGAATAAGCCGCTTTGTGTTGGGCCCCATGCTGGGAGTTGGGGGCCTGGAGCTGCAACAGACATTGTTCCTCTTCTCCAGATATTCCCAGCCTGGTGAAAGTGCCCAGCCGTGCTCTCAGATGGGCATGTGAATCCCATCTGGGAAGCAGCAGGGGACATGAAGCCAGCAGCTCCGATGGAGACACTGGGATGAGTGCTGAGGGGAGGGGCCTGGGCACGTGGGGCCTCTGTGGCTAGTGATGGGAGCAGTGGCCAGGCCCCTGCTGGAACCTGGTTCCCTGGACCCCTTAGAGTGGGACCTATGTGGTTTCTGATGAGATTGTTTGTGCATCTCTTTTCCCCCTCAGGTCACAGTTACCTGGAGAGGCTCCTGAATGTTGAGGTGCCCCAGAAACTTGGGTGAGTTCAGTTCCGGGGCTTTGCAGGTGGGCAGGGCACCCCTGGACAGGGAGCCGAGGTGAGCAGCAGGGCTGGAAGCAATTCCTGGGGATAAGTCTTCCCTGCTGAGCCCTGGCTGCCCACGGGCTGCCCCTGTCCCCTGTCAGACCAGGCATTTAGTGACATGGGTGTTGGCTGCCCGGTCTTCCTGCAGTGCCCGTCAGCGGTGCTGGTTGCCCTGGCCAGACCTGACCCTGGGGCATGAGCTCCAGAGGTTGTGGGTGAGGCGGAGCTGCCAGGAAGAGCTACATTCCAACTGGGTGGGGTGGGATGGGGGTACTCCAGGTTTACACCTAATGCTGCTTTGGGCCAGGACACAGACTCCTTTTCTTGGAGGCCATGTCCTGCCATCATGAAAACTAGCCCCTCCCTCCTTGCTACAGAGCAAGGGTTTGTTCTTGAGATGGGGAACAGGGTGACTGGGTGAACCTGCTGGCCTTGCTGGCCCCATGGTGAATGGAGAACAGACCACAAAGGAGATGCAGCTCACCTGGGCCCAAGACGGGGTGGCAGAGCTGAGGAGGGGGCTCACATCCTGTCAGCCCTGCGGTGGGATGGCAGTGGGATGAAGCCACATTCTGAATCTGAAATCCCTCGTCTGCCCACAGAGCCATTGCCTGGAGCTGCCATCTTCCCATCTGGCAGGGGGCTGTGGGTTGATGATCCTGGCCAGGGTACCTTGTGTTGACATCTTGGGTCCCCCATCCCTGGAGCAGGGGAGGGACTCCCTGTGCAGGAGGGCTTGGACTGGTTGGGCAGTCCCCACAGAGTCCCCCTTCTGTTTTCAGTCCTGAGCAGGAGCCTCCCGAGAAGGCTGAGCCTGTGGTGGCGGCTGAGTCAGAGGTAAGGCGGCCGTCTGGGGAAGGGAGGACTCGCCTCTGGGGCTCCCGCTCTGCCCTGCAGCATCCTGGACCTTGGGTTCCAGGTTGAGACTCCTAAAGCCTTCGTTCTTTCCACAGGTCCCTGAGAACAACGGGAATAACTCGTGGCCCCGTGATGACACCAAGATTGCCAGTGGTACACCCAACCCAAAGCTTGCAGCCAGCAACCAGGAAACACCCTCTGCAGGGCAGCAAGGTGAGTCTTCCAGCCCCGCCTGCCGTGTGCACCCAGAGCCACACCGGGCCTTGGCGGCCTCTGCCTGACCTTCTCTCTGGGGAAAGGAAGCCTCATTTTCTGGGCCAGTAGGCTAAAGAGAAATGAAACCTGGGGGTTCACAGATCTCCTTTGAGGTTTCACCTCCCACCATTGGGCTGGAGCTGTCACTGAGTGTGGCATGGGGGGCTGTGGCTGGTTGGGACAGGAAGCAGGGGAAGGGCCTGCGTTGGGGTGTGGATATGAAGTGGCCAGGCCAAGGCCTTGAGCTCGACTCCAGGGGACAACGAGAAGAGCTGTGGGCTGGGGATTGGAACACCCCCCGACCTCCTCCTTTGCCTCTGCTGCTAGCTCCTTTCTGACCTTTGTAGGTCCATCCCTGTCTAAAGAGGGCTGGAGAGCGGTAGGCTTGGGAGGGTCCCAGGGTCCTGCTCACGTCTCCCTGAGAAGGGTGCTTCTCTCTGGTGGGAAGAGTACTGTAGCTGTGATATCTTGAACATGGCCTCTTCTTCTTCACGACGTGGTCAGGGACAACTATCATGCCAGCCCCACAGCCCCCAGGGCTGCTGCAAGGAACTTTTGGAGTAAGGGACACTTTCTCCTAGCAGTGAAATACTGACCCTACACCCCACATGTGGACCCCACAGCAGGAGCCGCCCCCTGCTCCTGTCACAGCCACACCAGCTGCACAGCCCAGGAGGGGTGGGATTTAGAAGCTGTGCGAGGGGCTTGGAGCTCCTGCTTCTATAGAGTGTCCACACACTGTTCTTAGTGTCAGAGGTGGGTGGGGCGTGGCTGGGGCTGCTGTCTCGACAGGACCATCCTGTCCTGCCTACCACAGAGCCAGACACTCGTGGGCAGGGGTTCATGAGCTGGGTGTAACCAGGCTTTGGCATCTGTAGATTCCTCAAAGCTAGTCAGGGTTAAAGCTGATAGGTCTGCGTTTGGCCACCATGGAGTTGCCAGGAAGGGAGCATTGTCCCACTGCCAAGGCTGCTCCCCAGGGACCCCTTCCCGCTATGCCCCCATTCCCACCCTGCTGCCACCATCATTTCTGCAGCCTTGCTGAAATTGCTGTCTTCACAGAGGCCAAGATGGACCAAGCAGATGGACCCAGAGAGCCACCGCAGAGTGCCAGGTTTGCATCAGGGAAGGGACCTGTGGCATCTCTGTTCTGAGGGCCGCAGAGGGCATGGCCTTGTGTCCTTGCTCAGCGAAGGTGGACGTGTGCCGAGGGGCTCCTAGCCTCTCTGCTGAGGTGTGGTCTGGTGCTCTGACTTAACCAAAGAGGCAGCTCCAATGCTGTGGATGAGCACAAGCCTGGGAATAGGGTGACCCGATTGTTAACCCCGTCTTAGTGTGGCCTCCTGGCCATGTGACCTTGGAATGGTCACCTCCCTTTCTCTGAGTGTGCAGCAGAGGGTCGGTTAGGCTCTCTAGTCTCTTTCAGAAAGTCTAGAGGCCCGTGGCCTAGGCGCAGTGTTGTTCACCGGGGTTACCTTTGATGGGGTGTGGCTGGGCTGTGGCGGGCTGCCCTGTGATGCCATCGCCCGTGCCTTGGCAGGAGGAAGCGCAGCTACAAGCAGGCGGTGAGTGAGCTGGACGGGGACCTGCACCTGGAGGACGAGGAGCTGCAGCCCCCCAGGAGCAAGACCTCCTCCTCACCCTGCCCGGCCAGCAAGGTGAGCTGGGCGCCTGCCCTGCCCTGGTACCCTGACCCCCGTCGGTACCCTGCCCCGCCGGCCTACTCCTGACCCTGGTCCTCGTCTGCAGGTGGTACGGCCCCTCCGGACCTTTCTGCACACGGTGCAGAGGAACCAGATGCTCATGACCCCGACCTCAGCCCCCCGCAGCGTCATGAAGTCCTTCATCAAGCGCAACACCCCACTGCGCGTGGACCCCAAGGTTAGAGGCCTGTGCCCAGGTCGGGCTTGGCGGGAGCTGGGCGGTGTGGCTGAAGGTCCAATCTGTCCCCTAAGATACTGGGAGTAGCGTGAGCCTGGGCAGAGGCAAGTGTGGCCAGGCACTGTTAGGGGCCAGCTGAAGCCTCTGTGGCCACCCACTGCCTTGACCTCTGGGGGCACTGTCTGGACCTTGTGGGCTCTCGATGTAGGGGGATCAGGGTGGTTAAGGTGAAGGGCCCTTGTGGACACCTACCCCATTGGGATGAGGGTTGGGTGACAGAGGTGGTGGGGGTGCTGCTGGGAAGAGGGGCAGTCCCCATGCAGGCTGGCTGGCACAGCTGGGTACATGGCCTGCCTGCAGGATGCCCCCGGCCTGGCATTAACTCTTGGCTTTTCCCTTGTCTCCTTTCCACAGTGCAGCTTTGTCGTAAGTAAAGCCTTTCCTGTCGGTAACCTAGCCCCACCTAGCACTTACCCGCTTTAGCCCCTCCCTGCGTAGCTGACAGCACTCGTAGACGCACTAACATCGTGAGCGGGAGAGCCTTAGGGAGAGGATGGGCTGTGAGGGGTGCACTGGCTGGAGGCACCCGGCAGTTCTGGGCCTTAGCCTCCTCTGCCCTCTCTGCCCTTGACTGCTCCTAGGATGAAGCAAGGGAGTGTGGCCCGCGGCTTTTCACCAGGGCTACAGCTGACGTGTTCCCCACAGCCACCTCCCGCCCTCCTCCCCGGCACCAGGCACCAGGCCCCCTCAGGGTCTGTGGGTCTTTGAAGAGAACAGACAGATTGTCTCTGGTCCCCAGAGGCACTGAGATTTATTGGTTCACGGATCTGAGCAGTAGCCTTGAGGCAGTGTGGTGATGGGGGAGGGCCAGTGTGAGTCTGAACCGAGGTGGGAGGCCGGGTCTTGCTGTGCTGGGTGGCAGTAGAACAGTGAGTGGTAGCGTCTAGAAACAAGTCACAGAAGCTGTTCTCTTCTCAGACACCTCAGAACTGAGCTGAGTCCGGCTGGCCATGAGCAAGGACCCTTGGAGTGCAGGGATATGCTTCACCGGAAGTCCCAGCCCCCTGTGCCAGTGGCCAAGGCCCCAGCCGCCTCATTCCTTTAGTTCCTGCAAGCCTTCTGATGGGTCCCCTGCAGCCACATAGGGATACCTGTGACAGCCAGGAGGGCTCCTGCCTCCAGCTGAGGGCCTCGGCAGGTGGGAGGGGCTTCCCAGCAGCTGACCACATGGGCCCTGAACTGGCTTCTCCTGCATGGAGGCCTGTTCCCCTCTTGCTGGACAGAGTGACCGACAGTACACCTTCCAGTGACCTTACCACCTGTGCCCCACCCAGACCGATTAGAACTCTGCAGGTCTTAGTGACCTTGGACTGGTCACCTCCCTTCCTCTGGGGTGACAGAGAAGCCTAGGAAGTTGCCCTTTCCTGCTCTGGGGATCCCAGGTCCCTGCACAGGGCATCTAGTGGGTGGGGACAGTCCATAGCTAGGAGACCAGGGGCCTACGGAGTAATTTTGAACTGTATTCTGAACATGATGGTATGGGCCTCTGGGTCTAGTTTAAATTTGTGGAGAATTATTGCAATTTAGCAGCAATTGACCTGTTTAGGTGTAGGCTGCAGATTCCTGTCTGCCTTCTGTGGACTTAAGTTCCAATGTTGGTCCCAATTTTGAAGAAGGCAGTGCTATTTGGCCTTTTCCCAGCTGTGTGCCAGTCAGCAGTGAGCCTGGGACCTGGAAGGTGGTCTGTTCATTTAGTTCTCAGCTTTTGGTGTGATAATTAGGGTCAGATCCTAGCATCTGCAGCTTGGAGCTGAGCCTAGGCGTGGTGTCATCAATAACCCGTGGTGTCATTTTCCTGATCTCCAGCACTTTCTGCTCCTCTGGGGCTCCCTTTTCCATCCTCCAACCGGGAAGCTGGGGCTTGAGTTGCCTTGTTCTGCTTAGTGTGCTTCTGCGACTGTGTCCAGGGCCACCTGCCACGGGGACGGGGAAAGAACCACAAGCAGGGTTTGGCCCTCACTTCTGGGATCACAGCTCCTCCCTTGAGTTTTGACTCGGCAGCTTCCTTTAACTGCTGTCGCCCCTGGTTGCCATAGGACGGGGCACAAGGGAAAGAAGAAAAGAGAAAAGTCAGAAATGGGGTTTCTGCCTTCTCTTAGCGTTAGATACTCCTTTTCCACTACTGAGTCAGGACTAGAAGGCTTAACCTGGAATTCTTTGTCTGCACCCCAGTGACTCCTTTGGAGTTTCAGACTGTGTTGAGTTAGGCTGGAGGAACAATGGTGAACTCACTGCTGGTTGGCTGTTACTTCCAAGTCGAGTCTTCCCCAACTGCCAGCTCCTCTTTAGTTTTCAGAGGCCTCAAGCAGCCGCTCCTTGCCTTCTGTCCAGGTTTTGTAGCTGCGCTCAGTGGAAGAGAGGTGGCGTGTGTCTGCTCCGTCCGTTACTGGGCCCCTGCTCTCCATCTTTAGGAGGATAGTATTATCTTGGAGCCAGATTTCTAGTGCTCCTTCATTTGGGGTCAGAAGCCAAGGAGAAATCTATAGGAACCAGTACAGGAAGAGGGGGCAGCTATCGGACACTGTGCCCAGAGGTGGGAGTCTGCTGGGAGCCAGGTTGGGTGATGGGTGTGGGGCTTCAGTCTGGGTCCCAGCTTCCACCCAGCCCCAGACTGTTCAAGGGGAAGGCACCAGTTGTCCTTGTCCTTGGCCGGGGAGGGCTTAGAGCCCCTGCCCATCCCTGTGGGCTGCCCTTTGCTGTGGCTGTGCCCCCGGGGCTTTCTGTGTCTGCCCAGGAGGGTATGCCAGCATCAGTCAGCTTTTCAGAGAGCACTTTTTAAAAGTTGCTTTAGGGCTGGGCGTGGTGGCTCACGCCTTTAATCCTAGCATTTTGAGAGGCCAAGGTGGGCAGATCACAAGGTCAGGAGTTTAAGACCAATCTGGCCAAGATGGTGAAAACCCATCTCTACTAAAAATACAAAAAAATTAGCCAAGCATGGTGGCGTGTAGTCCCAGCTACTTGGGAGACTGAGGCAGAGAATTGCTTGCACCTGGGAGGCGGAGGTTGCAGTGAGCTGAGATCGTGCCACTGCAGTCTAGCCTGGGTGACAGAGCAAGACTCCATCTCAAAAAAAAAAAAAGTTGCTTTAAAAATGAATGTCGGCCAGGCACGGTGGCTCACACCTATAATCCCAGCACTTTGGGAGGCCGAGGCAGGCGGGTCACCTGAGGTCAGGAGTTCCTAGACAAGCCTGACCAATATGGGGAAACCTTGTCTCTAATATTAAATATATAAAATTAGCTGGGTGTGGTGACACATGCCTGTAATCCTAGCTACTCAGGAGGCTGAAGCAGGAGAATCACTTGAACCCGGGAGGTAAAGGTGCCCATGAGCCGAGATTGTGCCATTGTACTCCAGCCTGGGCAATAAGAGCAAAGCTCTATCTCAAAAAAAGAAAAAAAAAAAATAGCCAGCCTGGCTTGGTAGCTTATGCCTGTAATCCCAGCACTTTGGGAGGCCGAGGTGGGCGATCCCTTCCCTTGAGGTCAGGAGTTCAGGACCAGCCTGGCCAACATAGTGAAACCCTGCCTCTACTAAAAATACAAAAATTAGCTGAGCGTGGTGGTGGGTGCCTGCAGTTCCAGCTACTTGGGAGGCTGAGGCATGAAAATTGCTTGAACCCAGGAGGTGGAGGTTGCAGTGCAGCAAGACCGCACCATTGCACTTCAGCCTGGGTGACGGAGATTCTGTCTCAAGAAAAGAAGCAGAAAAGGAGCATAGCCATGTCATGGGAAGTTTGGAAAATAAACGAAAATTAATACCACCCCTAATCCAACTCACTAGACTATAGTAACCTCTGTTAGCATTTGGCAATATCTCCTTTTATTTTTTTCAACTATTGTGAAATAGCTGATATACACCAACCAAAGAATATGTGTATATAGTATGGATGTTATAATAGTAGGAAGTTACGCCTTGCGTCTGCACCACCCCTTACTAGAACATTCACTGTGACTTCGAGAGCTTTCTGCTCCTTACCCTTCCAAGCTCATCCTTCATTCTCTTTTTCAGTGCACGGTTTATGTAGTTGTCAGCACATAAATCCTATTTGGAGCATGACTTTTGTGTTGCACAGGCCTCAGCTGAGGGCCCTGTGGCTCAGGCTTTTGTGAGGCAGTTGAGTGCTCCTGGGAGGAAAGATGGGAGCTGTGGGCCTTGGCCAGGGTGCTAATGGGGGCACGTTGGGGATACCTCTGCCTAAGAAGCATTCTGATGCTGCTGCCCACGGGGCTGCAGGCTGCTGGGGACTGTGGGCATGGGCAAGGGGGTTGTCCCTGCTCATGTCCCATCTCCCTTGCTCCACCCC
The DNA here is from genome assembly GCF_030222135.1 of Aotus nancymaae. NCBI lineage: Eukaryota > Metazoa > Chordata > Mammalia > Primates > Aotidae > Aotus > Aotus nancymaae. Next base: position 8,523,480 of record NW_026988473.1, on the reverse strand, counting down.
ACCCAGGAGAAGGAGCGGCAGCGCCTGGAGAACCTGCGGCGGAAGGAGGAGGCGGAGCAGCTGCGCAGGCAGAAGGTGGAGGAGGACAAGCGGCGGCGGCTGGAGGAGGTGAAGCTGTAAGTGGCCTGGCTCCCTGGACCATGGCCTGCCCCAGCCTTGGCAGGGCTCCCCGTGACTGTCCTATGCCCCGCAGGAAGCGTGAGGAACGCCTCCGCAAGGTGCTGCAGGCCCGAGAGCGGGTGGAGCAGATGCAGGAGGAGAAGAAGAAGCAGATTGAGCAGAAGTTTGCTCAGATCGACGAAAAGACTGAGAAGGTGCGAGCCTGGACCTGGGGTGCCCAGGCAGTTCAGACTTGGCCCGAGCGTCAAGACCGGACCCCTCAGGAAATCGCAGATTTGTCACTGTACCCCTCTACCTGTCTCCTGTCTGCTCCGCAGGCCCTGGAGTTCACTCTGAGCCCAGTGGGGGGCTGACGCTCCCGGCTCTGGGTTTCCCTGGCAGCCCTTTGTGAGTCGGGTCTGACGCTCAGGCAGGACCAGCTTCTGGGGTCCTCTCCCTGGGCGGTGGGAACAAGCCAGGTGTGCAGGGGTGGGCGGGGCCTGTCATGCAGAGTTCTGGGCCCCACTCTGCAGGACTGAATGTGGGTGCTCCAATGGGCACGTGTGGGTGGGCTTTGCAGGCCAAGGAGGAAAGGCTGGCGGAGGAGAAGGCCAAGAAAAAGGCAGCGGCCAAGAAGATGGAGGAGGTGGAGGCGCGCAGGAAGCAGGAGGAGGAGGCGCGCAGGCTCAGGTGGCTGCAGCAGGTGCGAGCGCAGGTGGGCCTCACGGAGGAGGTGGGCACTATCTCAGCACCATGGGGTCCTACTGGGCGCACCCCGCCTTGTCGGGTTGATGGAGCACTCCTGTTGCTTCATGCCAAAAAGGAGGTTTCTCTGAAGCCTCCAGGGGGAGGATGATGACCAGAACTGCCTCTCATCTTCTGTAGCAGCAGTGGTTTGAGGGTTAAGTGCTCATACTTGGAGCCAGACTGCCTATCTCAGCTCTGCCATTTACTAGCTGTGGGACCTTGTGCAGGCTGATTGACCTCTCTGCGTCCGTATCTTCAAGTAGCAGTGAGGGTTAAGCATGTTAATGTCTGTGAAGTGTCAGTAGTGTCTGATGCCTGCTAAGTGTTCTCTACGATTGCTGTTACGGTTCATCCCCTGACTGTTCCCTCTAAGAGTAAGGGCTTGCCTCTTCCCAGTCAGTCTGAGGGCTCTAGAGAAGGCAAATCATCATTAGGGGTTATGTGTGACTAGTTACTAAGGTCAGTTCTTGACTGTGTGCTGAGCACTGTTCTGAGTGTGTTATGCATGTAAAACCAGCAACCCCATCAAGTGGTGGGGTCTGATATGAGGAACACCTGCGCTTTGGGCGAGCAGGGCCACTGTTCTCCCTTTCTGGCCCAGGCCCAGCCACAGCACCCGGCCTTGCTCTCCGTTTCAGGAGGAGGAAGAGCGACGGCACCAAGAGCTGCTGCAGAAGAAGAAGGAAGAGGAGCAGGAGCGACTACGGAAAGCAGCCGAGGCTAAGCGGCTGGCAGAGCAGCGTGAGCAGGAGCGGCGGGAGCGGGAGCGGCGGGAGCAGGAGCAGCGGGAGCAGGAGCAGCGGGAGCAGGAGCGGCAGCTGGCGGAGCAGGAGCGGCGGCGGGAACAGGAGCGGCTCCAGGCTGAGAGGTGAGGGGCCTACTGGCCTGCCTGCCTGCCCTCCGTGTGTGTGTGGAAGAGAGGCGGTTTGGCCCCTGCCCGGATACAGGCCCACCTGCACGTGGGGGTTTGCAGGCCCTGTCCTTGGCACCAAGCCCAGATGCCTGCAGCTGGTGGCCCACCTGAGCACACTGTCCATTGACTATGGGAGATTCAAGGAGTAATGCATGGGCTTGCTCAGGGCTTGGCTTGGCTTTGCCTCCAGCTGCGTGTACTGACTTCTTTAGTGTCTTTTGTCACTGGCAGGGGTGGGGTGCTCAGATGATGAGCTGGTATTTCTCAGCAGGGCCACCATGGGCATTTTGGGCAGGAGAGATCTTTGTGGTGCATTGCAGGCTGTTTGGCAGGTTCCCACTAACTGTACCTCCCCTGGTGAGGACGATAACTCAGATTGCCCCCCACTGATATGTGCAGACCATTCCCCTGCCTTAAGAACCGTGGACCCAGGAGCCCTGAGATCTTCCAGCTCTGCAGATGCAGTGGTCTCTGTACAAGAGACAGGAGTTCCATGTTTAGTTTTACAGGCATTTGTTTAGGGCCTACCCTGTGCCTGGTTGTTCTGAGAGTCGTGGGGATGCCAAGGAGGAAAAGCAACACTCAGTGTTGGTCAGGAGATACTCGGGATCCTGTGTCTGTGCGCACAGAAGTAGAGCACAAAGACCCATGTGTGTGCGAGACACACAGGCCCCGTAGGCGTTCGCTCTCTTGCCTCCACTTCCTGGGAAACACTGGGCAGCACTTTTTTCTGTGTCCATCTTTGTGGGTGGCTACAGGTTTATTAGAGAAGCGAAGAGTCGCAGCCAGAGGAGGGCCCACTGCGTCAGGGCTGCCTGATGGGCACAAAGCTGACCTTGGTCCTCTGGGCGGAGTCTGGGAAGGCAAGAAGGTGTAGGGGGCAGCTGATGTGGTTTTAGAATTGCAGGGTGCTGGGCAGGGCAGGGGCTTTGAGGGTGACGGTGTGATAGTCGTAGTGTCAGCAGCTTTGTTGGGTACCCAAGCTACATGCTTTACATCTGTTTCCTTGTTTAGTCCTCAGTTGAAGCCCATGGGGCGTGGGAGCCATCAGCTCCACTTCATACAGGGGGAAACAGGTCCAGAGAGGTTAAATGACTCGTTCAAAGTCACGAGCAAGTGTGTTGTGGAGGTGACTCCAGAACCCATCCACAGCCCCTTCCCTGTTCATGCTTGGAGCCTGCGTCTGCCCTGGAGGGTTAGGATAATTAGGGGATTGTGGATTATCCCATTTGATTCTAGTGTTGACCCTGGAGGAAATGTGTTATGGTCCCCATTGTGTAAAAGTGTGATGAGGCTCAGAGACTTCAGTTGCAAGGAAAAGTGGGGGCCAAATGCTGGGCTCCAGCTTGTGTTCCCTGCACTCTCTGGTGTGCACCTTTCTAGCCCCTGGGGCAAAATGCAGCTCTTGGTTCTAAGCCAGGTACCCATTCTGCAATCCTGCCTTCTAAGGCGTGTCCTGCTGGCTGGGCCTGGCTTCCCCAGCAGGGATGGGAACAGGGCTAGGGCTGGGGCTCCATTTCCAGTCCTAACAGGCTCTTGCTGGGTCCTCAGGGAGCAACAGGAGCGGGAGAAGGCTCTGCGGTTGCAAAAGGAGCGACAGCAGAGGGAACTGGAGAAGAAGAAGAAGGTGAGGGGAGCTGGGTTGCAGGCTCCCTTGGGGTCTACCCTGAGCTGTGGGCTGGTCTGGACTCCTGTGGCAGGGGCTGCCTAGGGAGGAGAGGAAGAAGGGAGGGAAAAGAGAGGAAAAGAAGGGGAGGGGAAGGAAGGGAGGGGAGGGGGAGAGAAAGTGGGGAAGGAAGGGAGGGGAGGAGGAGAGGAAGGAAGAGAAGACTCCTTAACACCCCATTGCCACCTGCATTCCAGGAAGAGCAGCAGCGTCTGGCTGAGCGGCAGCTGCAGGAGGAGCAAGAGAAGAAAGCCAAGGAGGCAGCCGGGGCCAGCAAGGTCTTGAACGTGACTGTGGAGGTGCAGGTGCAGCCTGGGCCCCAGTGGAGAAGCCCTCAGGTGGAGGGGCCCACTTTGATTATTCTCTTCCCAGTAGCTGGAGGCACAGGCTATGTTAGGACCCTAAGGAAGAGGACTGATACACTTGGCCCAATTGTTTTTACTATTTTTGATGTTCTTTGTTACTCTAAAAGTAGAATTTGTTGAGGGGGAAGATAAAAAGGAACTAAACTTTATAAAAGAGTATAAAGTTTAAAAAAAAAACGAGCCCTCAGGAAAACTCTGCTAAGCCTTCTAGATTTTTACCTATGTAACCATTTTAACACACACAGATGTTCTTCCTATTTCACCCATACACATATATATTTTAAGTGAGCACATTTGGCAGCTTGATTTCCAGCCCCCTCCCACCCTATGTTTTTTTTTTCCTCTTAGTATATTGTAGACATCTGTCTATTTCAACACAGATAAATTTCTTAGTTTTGATGACTGTATACCTTAATTGTGCTGGAATTCAGCCGGCTCCTCTTGATGAGCATTTGATCTATTTTCACTTCAGTGCTGTTATCAAACAAAACATAGTGTGAGGCAGGGTTTCACTGCAGCAAAGTTAAGATGTTGAGAACTTGGAAGTTAGTATGGTATCTGTCAATGATGGATGGTTAAGTTGCAAATCCTGGAGTCTCCTGGGTGGTTCCCAGGAAGAATCTACACACATTGACCTGGAAGAAAGCTTGTAATACACCTTAACATGAAAAAAGGAGATACAGAGTAGTGTGTGTTCTGTGACTTTTTAAAATTAAAAAGTAGGCTGGGTGCAGTGGTTCATGCCTGTAATCCCACCACTTTGGGAGGCCAAGGTGGGTGGATTACTTGAGGTCAGGAGTTTGAGACCAGCCTGGCCACCATAGTGAAACCCAGTCTCTACTAAACATACAAAAAATTAGCCGGGTGTGGTGGTGCACACTTGTAATCCAGCTACATGGGGAGGCTGAGACATGAGAATCACTTAAACCTGGGAGGCGGAGGTTGCAGTGATCTGAGATCACACCACTGCACTCCAGCCTGGGCGATAGCAAGATTCTGTCTCCACCGCCTCCCTAAAAAGGTGACCCTGCACCTTTTGTTTCTCCCATGACATGGGAGGAGGTGAGCAGGGCCCCAGAGCTCCTTGGGGGTGAGAGGCAGGAGTGCAGTGGAGGGAGCTGACGGCCGCCTTTGTTTTCCAGTCTCCAGCTTGTACCTCATATCAGATGACTCCGCAAGGGCACAGGGCCCCCCCCAAGATCAACCCAGATAACTACGGGATGGATCTGAATAGCGACGACTCCACCGATGATGAGGCCCATCCCCGGAAACCCATCCCCACCTGGGCCCGAGGTGAGCAAAGCCCAGAGCTCCCTGGGAGACTCAGGCCCTCACCGGTCTTCACCTTGAGGGCCCTGGAAGTAGTGGGTTGGCTGCTTCAGTGTTGGGAGGCTGCTGTGTGCCTGAGCTGGCGGCTCAAGGCTCTGGCTTTGGGCATGCATGTGCCTAGGGGAGAATGGGGCACCTTGTGTTCATCGTGCTTATCCAAGGACCAGACCCATGAGGTTGGGTTCCTTTGTTGTCGACAAATATATGAAATTGCGCTGGCTTTGGGCGTGCTGCTGGGTGTTTTGACTTGGACTGGGCCCCTCCTTAGAGTCCCATCCAGCAAGGCTGAAGAGACTTAGACCCAAGTAAGCCTCCTGGGGCAGGGGCAGAGCTAGAATGGGGAACAGCACCAAGCTGGAGCCTGGGGCTTCCAGCCAACTGGGCAGGCAGGAAAGGCCCTGAGGAGGGCACGAGGCACTTGAGCAGGATTTGACCCGGAGTTTACAGGCCCCAGCATGAAATAAGAACGTGAGTGAGCGTGACTGCAGTGCCTCAGGCATGAGTGCAAGGCCAGCTTGAGTGAGCAGGGTTGGTGCTAGAACTGGGTGCTGCCAGAGTGAATGCGGCCAGTGGGTACCACAGGTGCCTTGCAGCGTTTGCTGAGTTGGAAGTCAGGGAAGGGCACAGACGCCCCAGAGGGAAGGGCCTGGAGTCCCATAGCTGGTAGGCCCTCTACAGAAGCTTGTTTTCGTGTTTCACCTACAGTAACCAGCACGTACATTAAGCCTGTTAACCACTTGTATTAAGTTATGTGGGAGATGGCAGCAAGCAGGAGCCAGATCACTTGCAAAGCCTCCTAATGAGAGCTGACTTTGAACAGCTTACTTAAACAGTTTCCTCATCTGTGAAAGGAGGGTGATGACAAGACCCGCTGAGGAGTTCTATGTCGAGTGACCTGAGTGAGCTCACGGGGGCCCTTAGGGCCACATGCAGTGCTGAGCAAGTGCTGGGTGCGTGCTGGCCTCCTGATCCCCTGGGTCTTCCTCAGCCCTATTGCCAGGACTGTGCCCTCCCACATCCACTGCCCGAAGGGCCCCTCAGCACTGCGCCAGGGCCTGTGGGGTCGATGAGAAGCACCTGGCCAAGGTAGTTGAGGATGGCAACCTATGCTGAAGCTCTGCAGCTAGGCTTGTCTTCAAACACAGGCTTCGCCATGATTAGCTGTATGCCTTTAGGCAGATCTGCTGAATGGGAGAATAAAGAACCTGCCTCCCAGGTGGTGGGCGGGACAGGTTCAAGGGGTGCCTGGCTCATGTGAGCTCTCGAGGACTTTGTGCAGGTTAAGCTGCCAGAGGGCGTAAGGATGTGAAACAAGAGCATTCTCTGGGTTTGATGGTGGTACAGGCAGGGGTAGGGCTGAAGAGGGTGACAGAGCTGTGTAGGGAGGTTGGAGAGGGTGACATGGCTCTGTGGGGGCAGGGGATGAGGAGGTTCGTGGGGAGCCCCAAGGCAGTAATTGGTCTCTGGTCTCCTGCAGGCACCCCGCTCAGCCAGGCCATCATTCACCAGTACTACCACCCGCCGAACCTTCTGGAGCTCTTTGGAGCCATTCTCCCGCTGGACTTGGAGGATATCTTCAAGAAGAGCAAGCCCCGCTATCATAAGCGCACCAGCTCCGCCGTATGGAACTCACCGCCCCTGCAGGGTGCCAGGGTCCCCAGCAGCCTGGCCTACAGCCTGAAGAAGCACTGAGTCTGGCCTGTGGCCTTCTTGGCAACCTCACCTCCTGTCTGTGTCTCTCTGTCTGTCTCTGTCTTGGTCTGGTGCCCTTCTTGGCATGCCATCGTGGAGGGCTTGGCCGGGTGTATATAAATGTCCTCTCTGCTGGGTGTTTCTGCTGCAGGTGGCAGGTGGCCCCAGGCCTGTTTGGAGGATGGGCTGGGTGGGTGGTTGAGGGAGAACCGGGCCCAGCCCCACGTAGCTCACAGACAGTGCTCTGTAAATAGTCATTATAATTTAGCTGAATGTTAGCATTTTAGTCTTTGGCATTTTACTGTTTGGGAGGTAGATTAATAAAGTATATTCCTTCAAGCCTGCTGTCGGTACTGTGAAGACTGGGAGCCTCAGCCCTGGCCCTGTAGCTGTGTGTCTTGAGCCACCAGTGGACTGGAGGACCGAGGTTCTGTTCCATCACCTGCGGTGCCTCAGGATCACCGGGTGCAGGCGCCCACCCTCGGAGATGCTCCTGCAGTGGGTGGTTCCACTGCCTGGATAAGCTGAGGAACACTTCAGTTATTGTCATGATGGGGCAGGTGGAGCGCCTTCCTGTTTTTTGGGGTGCTCCCTGTTTGTAAAGGGGAGGTTGTTCGTTGGAAAGACCTGGGTCTTGACACAGCCCTGCCACTTAGTCCCTTACCCTCTCCATTCCGCAGGCTCCACTCTTGCCGCACAGGTGGCAAATGGACTTGAGAAAACCTATGTGCTGGTGAAGCATGAGGTCTAAGGAGTAAAGGGGTATCCCTTGAGACCACCTTGGGACAGTGCTTGCAAGCTGCGAGATGTTTCCCCAGCAAAACCAGGCAGCTGCTAATTAAATGCTTAGCACCGATGAAAGCTGGCTGTGGTTCCGCCTGTGAGCAGCCTGCTGCCTCCTGAATGCATACATCTGCTACTCTAGCCCTGGGTTGCCAGATTATGGCCAAATCTAGCCGCAGTGGGTTCTTTAGTTTTATTGGAACACACGCAATAGAAATGCCCATTTCTTTATCTTGTCTCCAGTTGCTCTGTTCCAAGGGCAGCTAAGTTGTACAGCAGAGGCCCATGTCCTATAAAGCTGAAAATGTTTACTATTTGAACTTTTACAGAAGTTTGCCAACTTCTGCTTAAGGACAAAAAAAAAGCCTAAATCCAAGAATACTTTTAAAAATGAGGAAATAGTGGACACAATAGATGGAAGTTAAGAAGTTTCTACCCATGTCAAGAAAAGCATTTTATGGTTCATTCAGATATCTTGTGCAATTCAAGTTTCTTCCCCATGTTCTCTGACTAGACACTTGTATTGAGTAAATTGGCAAGTGTATCTGTCCAAAACTACAGTATCAAAACATCACTTAAAGCATCTTTATATAGTGTGTTTAAGAAAAAGGTGTTATTGAGCAGAAAGGTAATTTCGGTTGGTCTGCATCTTTACTCTCACTTGGTATTGTCTGTGTCTTATTTTAGCCATTCTGATAGGCATGTACTGATATCTCATCATGGCTTTAACTTGCATTTCCCTGATGGCTGATGGTGAACATCTTTTCATGTGCATTTCTGCCATCTGTATATCTTTGGTGAAGAGTCTTCAAATCTTTTATCAAAGTGGATTGTTATATTACTGTTGGGTTTAAGGATCTTTACATATTATGGATACAAATATGTTGTCAGATGAGTTCCAACGAATTTTGCAGTATTTTCTCCCAGTCTGCAGCTTGTCTTTAAAATTTTTTTTTTTGTAGAGATGGGGTCTTGCTGCATTGGCCAGGCTGGTCTCAAAATCCTGGACTGAAGTGATCCTTCTGCCTCTGAAGTGCTGAGATCGTAGGCGTGAGCTGCCATGCCTGGCCCGGCTGTCTTTTTGTTTACTTACCAGTGTTTTTCACAGAACAAAAATTTTAATTTGGTGAAGTCCAATTAATGGAATTTTGAAAAATACAGTGTGGTTTTATTTTCCTGTCTAAGAAACCATTGTCTAGTCCTAGGTCCTCATTCTCCTATGTTTTCTTCTAAATGTTTTATTTTACATGTTACATTTAGATTTGTGATCTATTTTGAGTTAACTTTTTTAAAAGTATGAAGTTTGTATTTAGGAGCATATGGATGAATATCTAGCTGTTCCAGCACCATTTGTTGGAAAGACTGTCCTTTCTCTACTGAATTTCTTTTGTGTTTTGTCAGGAGTTAGCCATATTGGTGTGGGTCTATCCTAGACGTTTTATTTTCTCCCGTTGAGCTGTGCATCTCTCCTTATTGTCAATACCACAGAAGTCAAGATGACTATAGCTTTGTAGTAAGTATTAAAATCTGGTAATTTATTCTTCCAATTTTATTTTTCCTCTTAAAATTATTTTGACTATTATATAAATATTACCTTCCCATTTAAATTTTGTGATCAGCTTAGGTACAAAAATCCTGCTAGGGCTGGGTGTGGTGGCTCATGCCTATAATTCCAGCACTGTGGGAGGCCAGGGTGGGCAGATCACCTGAGGTCGGAAGTTCAAGACCAGCCTGACCAACATGGAGAAACCCCATCTCTACTAAAAATATAAAATTAGCCAGGTGTGGTGGCGCATGCCTGTAATCCTAGCTACTCAGGAGGCTGAGGCAGGAGAATTACTTGAACCCGGGAGGCTGAGGTTGGAGCAAGCCAAGATCGCGCCATTGTACTCCAGCCTGGGCAACAAGAGCGAAAGTCCGTCTCAAAAAAAAAAAAGTCCTGCTGGGAGTTCGATTAGAATTGCATTAAATCTATAGATAAGTTTACCTATAGATGTGGAGAATTCACATATTTGTGATCATGTTTTAATCCGTGAACATGATGTGTCCATTTATTTGCCCTTTTAGTTTCTTTCTTCAGTAGTTTATAGTTTCAGCATACAGATCCTATACATATTTTCGTAGATTTACAACTCTTTATCTTCTTGGAGCTGTTGTAAATGCTAATGTTTTTCTGATTTTTGGTTTCTTCTTGTTCATTGCTGGTGTATACAAATACAGTTGACTTTTGTGTCGACTTTGTATCCTGTGATGCAAGTAACGCAGTACCGAATTTATAGGGCTCAATGCCTGTGTTAGAAAAAAATGTTTCAAATCAATGAACACTTTAAGAAACTTCTACTTTAAAAAACTAGAAAAAGAAGAGCAAATCAAAAGTGTACACAGAAAAGGGGAAATCATACAAATAGAGCAGAAATCAGACAAGAGAAAATAAAGCAAATTCATTAATCAAAAGCTGGTTCTTTGAGAAGCTCAAGAAAAGTCGTATTTAGATTGATCAGGAGAAAAGATAAATTACCAATGTCAGGAATTAGGTAGCTTCACTGCAGATTCTACAGATACTAAAACAATGAGACTATTATGAACAACTTCTAGTAATTTGATAATTTGGATGTAACGAATGCAGATTCCTTGAAAGGTACAAATTAGTTTACTTAGGAAGAAATAGAAAACCTACGTAGCCCTATGAAAGATGTTATCACAAAGAAAACTCTAGGCATAGGTAGCTTTAGTGGTAAATGTTGCCACATACTTAGGGAAATAATCCTAATTCTGCACACTCTCTTACAGGAAATATAAAAGGAGTGAATACTCAGTTTCGACTAAGGCCAGCATTGCCTTGATCCCCAAATCAGACATTGCCAGAAAAGAAAAGTAGACAATTATCCCTCATGAACATCAACACAAGAATTCTTAGAGTTTTAGCAAATCAAGTCCAACAAGTTACATAAAAAGGATTGTACTTTTTTTTTTTTTTTTTTGAGACAGGGTCTCACTCTTGCCCAGGCTGGAGTGCAGTGGCAGGATCGTGGCTTGCTGCAACCTCTGCCTCCTGGGTTCAAGCAACTCTTGTGCCTTGGCCTCCTGAATAGCTGGGATTATAGGCATGCACCACCAGCCCAGCTAATTTTATATTTTTAGTAGAGATGGGGTTTTGCCATCTTGGCCAGGCTGGTCTCAAACTCCTGGCCTCAAGTGACCCACCCACCTTGACTGCCCAAAGTGCTGGGATTACAGGTGTGAGCCACCATGCCTGGCTAATTTTTGTATTTTTAGTAGAGACAGGGATTGCTGTGTTGGCCAGGCTGGTCTCAAAACTCCTGGCCTCTAGTGATGTGCTTGCCTTGGCCTCCCAAAGTGCTGGAATTACAGGTGTGGACCATAGCACCCAGCCCAAAATGGCCTGTTTTGGGGAGTAGGAGTTCATGAAAAAATCTGGTTTTAAAATGTATGCTGGGTGCAGTGGCTCACACCTATAATCCCAGGACTTTGGGAGGCTGAGGTGGATGGATGACTTGAGCCCAGGAATCTGAGACCAGCCTGGGCAACATGGTAAATCCCTGTCTTTACAAAAAAATAGAAAAATTAGCTGGGCATGATGGTATGTGTCTGTAGTCCCAGCTACTCAGGAGGCTGATGTGGGAGGATCACTTGAACCGGGAAGTCAAGACTGCAGTAAGCAATGATTGTGTCACTGCACTCCAGCCTGGGTGACACAGTAAGACCCTGTCTCAAAAATTGTATTTAACAGCATAGGACCTCCAATAGCTAAAACAACTTAAAAATAACAAATTTGGAGAGGTCACACTACACACAAGGCTTATTTCAAAACTACAGGAGGAGACCGATTTGAGTAATAAAACTCTAGTCTCCCACACAGCTGGCTCTGTGTGAATTACTTTCTATTGCAATTCTCCTGTCTTGAATGGGCTCTGTCTAGGCAGTGGTCAAGGCAAACCCCTTGGGCGGTCACAAATTTGGGGGCTTATCTGGGATTGCCTTTGTGGCTACATGTCCGTGGTTCAGTGAACCCCCTTCAGCGATGGATCCAGAAGGTAGCTCAAGTGGCTGCCTGGTTCTCAAAGCTCCAGGAATCGGGATAGTTTGACATTGGTGTAAAGGTAGTCATTGATACATGGACTTTTGTGGAATCCAGAAATAGAACTACACATATATAATCACTTGGTTTTTGGCAAAGGTAGAAAGGCAATTCAATGTGGGAAGCATAATTTTTCAACAAATTGTCCTGGAACAATTGGCTATGTTCTTTAAAAGCCCCAGCCCTTCTTCACACCATATATCAGGTTTAATTCCTAATGGGTCACAGGCGTAAATGTAAGAGCTAAAAATACAACACTCCAAGAAGAAAACAGGAGAAAATTCTAGTGTCTTTGTGTTTGGCACAGGTTTCTTACATACGACACCAACCGTGTGAACTTTAAAAGCAAAAGTCAATTGGACTTCACCAAAATTAGAAACTTTGGCTCTTTAAAAGTTACTGTTATTCGGCATCTTTCATTCTGCCCCGGGGAGGGATGGTACAAATAGCCCATCCTGCCATATTCTCAGGAATAGAATGGGGATCGATTCTCACCACTTGGTTAGGATGAAAACTGGAAAACCTAGGATCTATCCAGGCTATCTTGCTTCAGTAGGACCCATTTATAGATGCTAACCCCACCCCTCACGGTAACCCACCCCCTTACAAACCTGGCACATTTCCTCTTGTCAAGTACCAGCCAGCTGCCTGCTGTGTGAGGCCTTGCCTGTCTCCCTTAGGTAGACTAAGCCACAGCTTCTGGCTCCATCTGGGCTTTTCACAGCACACGCCTAGTCCACGTGCTGCAGCGGGATCTGGGGCGGTGAGCTGTGGGCACCACTTGCTGCTGAGCAACTGTTGATGCTGGCTGAGTCCTGCTGGGGCAAGACCCATAGCAGCCTCTCTTCCCTCTGGGCTTCCATGGTGCAAACATTCCTCCAGGTTTGGAAAGAAGGAAAAGCAAGCATGAGAAGGAAAGCAGGCCGTAACCTGCATTCCAAGGAATTGCAAATAATGTGGATTGCAGGTTATTGTTCTATCTGAGCCTCTTGGAGCTTGATTCTGAGGCTTCCCTGGACATCTATAGAAACCTGGGTAGCAGCACTCAGAGCTAAGCTGAGTTACCTGACACCTAAAGCACCTGCTTTCTATTCCTTACAGTGCTCGCTGCTCTGAACCAGCAAAGCAAAAAGTAACTTACACGGCCAACCCCAACCACATCCCCACTCCTGTCCACTAATTTTGAATGTTTTCAACCAAGGAGATCAACCCTGCATGCTGAAAGGAGGAAGTGAACTACAGCTTGCAAAGGGAGCTTTTAAAGTGCCTTTTAAATAGTCATGCCTTCGTGAGGGTATTTGCTTTTATTGCAGTTTATTAAGCCTGAAAGAGCTGACATAAAGATGGATACTTTGACTCAGGTTTGGTTGCCTGAGTCCATGAAGCTTTAATCTTACTTGCCCACAGATACACACACACACACACACACACCCCTACTTATATTACTTTGTACTTTATGCCCATTCCTCTGCTATTAAGACATAGGAAAGTTGGTAGTATCAGGTTAATTTCAGGTGAACTGTTTGGGAGTTACCTATAAAAGAAGAGGAAGCAATAACCCATGAGTGCTATGACATATTTTTGGATCTCTGTTTTTCCTGCCAGCTCTGCCCCTGGCCTGGCAGGATCGGTTTGGGTGGGGAATTGGTCCCTGAGAATTGGAGTAAGGGATCTTGAGGAATGTGTTTAGTGTCTTTGAGCTATGATTTGAGAATAACAGAGGCAGGAGCCCTCTGCAGGGATCCTGTCCTGCTTGCCTCTGGGACACTGTAACAAGACAAGTATGGATTATCCCCAGTGAGGACTCCTATAACTACTTGAACTCGGAAAGTGCCCCAGAGTTGCTGGGGGTGCAGCAGAAATGACTGGATGGGTGCAGCTACTACTGCAGGAATGGTAGGGAAATTGGCTAGAAGCCTCCTGCCCCAGTTATCTTATTTATTTATTTATTTTGAGAAAGAGTCTTGCTCTGTTGCCCAGACTGAAATACAGTGGTGCAATCTCAGCTCACTGCAACCTCCGCCTCCCAGGTTCAAGAGATTCTCCTGCTTCAGCCTCCTGAGTAGCTGGGATTACAGGCGCCCACCACCATGCCTGCCTAAGTTTGTATTTTTAGTAGAGATGGGGTTTCACCATGTTGGTTGGCCAGGCTGGTCTGAAACTCGTGACCTCAGGTGATCCACCCGCCTCAGCCTCCCAAAGTGCTGGGATTACAGGTGTAAGCCACCACACCCAGCCCGAGTTATCTTATGGTGTCATTGTTTGCATGTTTGTGACAGCCCTAGACAAGACAGATTGAGAGCAGGCTCTATGGCTTAGAGAAAGAGAGGAGAGAGAGTGATTGATTTGGGGTATGCCCAGGGCAGTGATGGTGACTTCATCTGGTCAGCGTTTCATCAGAGACACCTCTCTAGGCTAAAAAAGACCAGACTTTATTTATTTATGTATTTTTTATTTTTTTGCTACTTAGGCAACGCTGTCTTGATGTAGATGACCACTACGTTCCCTAGATGGACAATTTGTGTGGCCCCCAAACCTCTCTTACCCCAGTATCCCTTATTATCTTCAGCTACCATGCCACTCTCTTCCACCCCAGCACCCAGTCCTCACCTACCTCTGTAGGAGACCTCTGCAGCGAGGAGCCTCACCACGAAGGCGGCTGCAGTGTTTTTAATGAAAGGGGCCAAGATAAGGCGGCAATGAGGTCCTGCTCATATGAGCACCACTATCTAGATTGAGACAGTGACAATTGTGGGAACAGGAGCCAGTGAGGCCCAGTCCGAGGGCTCAGGTGGGAGAACATCTGCTGTTGCACTGACATGCTTGGGACCAGGTGCTGCCGGCCTTCAACAGTCGTGTCTCGTGTTCTACTGAAGCAGACTGAGAGCGACTCAGGCAGAGCATGTGTTCTCTGCCTGCCTCGGATAGACTAAGGCACGTTAATCAACAGGCAACCTGCAAAGGAGGGAATCCTCTCTCATTCCTCGGGTAGGAGGCAAGGCTGGGTATTACAACGGGGACCTCCCCTAGCGGTCCCCCAGCTGCCTGGAGTCACTTAGCAAAAGTAAAAATAATAAAAATCTGTGTTTGGCCCTGAAACAGACTCTACAGCTCCTTTTGCCACTCCCCGTGTCAGGGCCAAGGAGATGGGGTTTGTTGTCCAGCTCTGTCTAACCACTTCCCAGGGAATAGTCTGGGAATATGGATGACAGCCTTCAATTGCAAAACACCTACTGTGTGTGAGGCACCGGGCAAGTTTCATTGCCTTGGCCATAATCTTCAATCGCATTTGCTCTCTGAGTTGCAGGGTGATATTATCTTCATCTTCATTTTAAGTCTCTGGAAAGTGAGACTCAAAGAGTTAAAGCAACCTTAGGCCAAAAGTTGTAGGGAGTGTGCAGCCGGGTAGGAAGCTCTATTCGACTTTGAAGGCATTTCTCTAAGCCAAGTTTACCACAATGCCTATCAAGACATCAGGAATGTTAAGAGGCTTCCCTCCATTGCCTCTTGGTGACCAAAAGCACCCAGGCTTTTCTGATGCCAGACTGCTGTTTCCCCCCAGGCTTTCTGGTCCCTAGCCACAGGATGTGGGATCTGGTCCCACTGATGGAGCTGTACGGATAACGAGTCCCAGAAGTGCAGGGAATTGACGTCGTGGGGTGTACCTTGGCCAGTGGGAAACAGAAGGCAGGAGGGGGCTGGGCAGGTGAATTCCACCACCTTTGTCCCTCCGATGCTGGCCCGCAGGCATTGTTTCTCCTTGCAGCCCATCTGGAGAAGTCCCACTGCTGAGCAAACGACTTTGTCTCTTGATGACTAGGTGTGAACTCACCATCACTTCACATTTGCTTCCTGTCTCTCCTGTCTCACTTCCCTTTTGTCAGTTTCCTATTAGGCCAGGGAAGATCTCTGGTGGGACAGGGGGCACAGCAGGGGTACACAGGGTCCTGGAGTGTGACAGAGAAAGGGAGTGGTCTAAGGAGCTATAGAGTACATCAAGGTCAAACACAGCGTTGTATTATTTTTATTTTTTGCTAAGTGACTCTAGGCTGCTGGGGGACTTTGGGGACTGTGTAACTTTGGATATTAGGAGGGTTTTGTTTTGTTTTGTTTGTTTGTTTTTGAGACAGATCCTCACTCTGTTGCCCAGGCTGGAGTGCAGTGATGCAATCTTGGCTCATTGCAACCTTTGCCTCCAGGGTTCAAGCAGTTCTCTGCCTTAGCCTCCTGAGTAGCTGAGATTACAGGCACCTGCCACCGTGCCCTAATTTTTTTGTATTTTTGGTAGAGACAGGGTTTCACCATCTTGGCCAGGTTGGTCTTGAACTCCTAACCTCGTGATCCACCCATCTCATCCTTCCAAAGTGCTGGGATTATAGGCAGAGCCACAACGCCCTGCGGATACTGGGATTTTTACTGGTCAGGAGCGAATAGTCAGATTCTCACACCTGAGCTGCATACTGATAAGGCACAATGAAGTGGATATCCCGCCCTTTGGGACTCCAGGCCAGTTCCTCTCTGGGTTGTCCTGTCTAGGACTGAGCCCTGACTCAAGATGTCACTGTGAGAGAGAGGGGCAGAGAGGGGCCCACTACCATTGACTGTTGCTGCTTTCTGCTCAGCTGGATGGATATCCACCTCCTCTTTGAACTTCTTCAGGACCCTCAAAATCAGCACCTTTGAATCAGGGTCCTTGAAATCAGGATTCTCAACGCTGACAGAGGACCCAAAAGGACCAGCAGCAGCTGGGAAGCCAGCTCTGGAGCCCTCAAAGAAGCTTTGCTTGACTCAACTACCTTTTTGCACGTGGAGGTGGGAGGAAAAGAGTTAGGCACATTTATTATGATGGGAAAATGGCCATCATGCCTTGTCAAGGGAATAAGGCACGCAGAGCATGAACCCACCTGTCAGCAAGATGCTGATATACAGGTTATCTGGATGGATGGGAAAAGACTTGACTCCACGAGCCCAGCAAGTTAACACTGGTCGTATATGGGTGACTTCCATGGACTTTTCTTTATTTCCCCACATTTATTTATTTTTGAGACAGGGTATCACTCCAGTTGCCCAAGTGGAAATGCAGTGGCACGATTGCGGCTCATTGCGGCCTCAGCCTCTCAGGCTCAAGCAATCCTTCTACCTCGTTTTTTGATTTTTTTGTTGAGATGAAGTCTTTCTATGTCTCTTAGACTGGTCTCTAACTCCTGGGATCAAGTGATCCTCCTGCCTCAGCTGGGATTATAGGTGTGAGCCATCACGCCCAACCCTGTATTTCCCCAAATTTCTAAAGAATGGCAGGCTTGAACAATGAGAACATGTGGACTCAGGGAGAGGAGCATCACACACTGGGGGCAGTTGCGGGGCGGGGGGGGTAGGGGAGAGACAGCGGGAGGTGGGGAGGGAGGGGGGGGGTGGGGAGGGATAACATGGGGAGAAATGCCAGATATAGTATGCACCTAAAGTTAAATAAATAAATTAAAAAAAAAAAAGAAAGAATGGCAGGCACAGTTGCAGACCAGCCTGAGTGACATAACAAGACCCTGTCTGTATTTATTAAAACAACAAAAGAATAAAGTCTCCAAGACACACAGCCTTGCCTAATAACTTTGTTCTGAAAGGCCCTGCCCAGTAAGTGAAAAGCTGTTATATGAAAAGAAAATTCCCGTTACTTTGTTCAATTCTTTTATTGCAGTAAAATATACAAAACATGAAAATTACATCTTAATCGTTTTAAAAATAATTTTAAAATGTCTACATCAGTGGTATTAAATACATTTTGTAATTTTGTGCAACCATTACTGCCATCTAGAGTGATTTTCATCTTGCAGAACTGAAACGTCGCACCCATTAAACAATAATTCCCCATTCCTCCCTCCCCCACCTCCCGGCAACCACCATTCTACTTTCTGTTTCTATGATTTTGACTATTTTACCTGCTTCCTGTAAGTGAAATCATACATCATTTGTCTTCTTTTATGTAACTGACTTACTGCACTTAACATGTCTTAAAGATTTATTCATGTTGTAGCATGTAGTTTTCCTTCCTTTTTAAGGCTAAATAATAGTCCATTGTATATATGTACTATGTTTTGCTTATTCATTTGTCTGTTGATGGAGGCTTGGGCTGCTTCTATGCTTTATTGTGAATAATGCTGATATGAACAGGGGTGTACAAAATTTTTTTGAGACTCTGCTTTCAGTTGTTTTGGGTAAACTGTGGGAAGTAAAAGTTCCTCTTCAAAGTTTCCTTTCTTGTTAAAGAATAAATTTGCTAATAACTCTTTGTAAGCCCTATCCTGTGTAGCTGTCAGACATGCCAGGCTTACAGGCACATAGTATATTCTATGTCCGTGTACTTTATCCAAGATATCTGTGCCGGACGTGCTCACAGGCATGTACCAGCTCGCAGCCTATGACCCTTACCTGTTTAGAAAAGTTTTAAGTTGTTAGCCGATTGGGTTTTAGTTTAGATCGTGAGGTCTGGCTTCAGCCAAGGGAGACCAGAAAAGCAGTAAGGACAACCCCACATGCGTAAGGGATAAATATGTCCGTTTTTCGTTTGTTCATTGTACTCTCGTGGCAAGATGGCTTACATGGGTACCCTTCCTGCAGTACAGGAAGTAAAAAAGTAAAAATTGCATTGCTGAGCAATCTGTTGTCCCAGTGCTGATTTTTCTTTGTGACACTGAGCATCTGTTTCCTACAGATACCATGAAGGGGAATTGCTGGATCATATGGTAACTCTATTTTTACTTTATTTCTAGGCTTTCTATTTAATTCCATTGGTTTACATGGCTGGAATGCAGTGGTGTGATCTCGGCTCACTGCCTCCCAGGTTCCAGTGATTCCCCTTCCTCAGCCTCCTGACTAGCTGGGACTACAGGTATGCGCCACCATACCTGGCTAGTTTTTCATAGTTTAGTAGAGATGGAGTTTCACCATGTTGGCCAGGATGGTTGATCTCCTGACCTCATGATCCGCCCTCCTCCCAAAATGCTGAGTTTACAGGCGTGAGCCATCACGCCCGGCCTTTCCCCCCACCCACAATTGGATGCTCTTTCTTTGTGACCTATACAAAGAACAGAAAGAACTCAGTAACTTAGTTTACTGTGACAGATCTGTACCCCGCCTTACGGGAGGCAGTGGCCATTGATTTTGGCTGATGTCCAGAGAAACCTAATATGCCTTCCAATGCCCTTGGAGGGGCTCTATAAACATGGATGTCATCAGGAAGAGGTTAGATGAACCTGCATGAACATCCCTGTGTCCTTGATCCTGACATGGTAGGAGTTGACTGCCCTATTTCTATTTTTTGTCTGTTCTAGCAAAACATCAGAGAAGATTGTTAAAGGGCCAGCAAGTTTCAGTCTTTAGAAAGCTTGAGTCTCAGCACATGCTCATCCTGTCTCATACCCTCAAACCCGGGCTAGGCTGAGTGTGAAACCTGTCCTTCCCTCACCTCAGGGCCAGAAGCTTGACAATCGTTGTCAGGAGGCAAGAACCTTTACTAGCCAAACTTGGAGGAATGCACTCTAGGCTTGAAATCAGACATACTGGGTCAGAATCCTGACAATGCTCTGTGATGCTGGGCAAGTCGTTGTGAGTGCAGTGGAAAAAAATATACGTGGAAACTCTTCAGCATCTGTCATGCTTTTTCTGTTTTCTTTCTGATTGTCTTCCTTCTTTTGCACTGACTGGATGTTTTGGGTCAATTTTTCCTCCACCAGACTGAAATTCATACATGTTCTTGATATTTTCATGCAGGATATCATTGTTGTTTTTATTTTTTATTCTTTGACTCCAGTTCCCAGAATTAACACCACGCCATAGCTTATGATTAGCTGTCATTGTGATCTCATCTCAGGCTCCTCCTAATTCACTGATGCATGTATTCCTTTGGTTTCCCATTTTCCTTCCACTTTCAACGAGGTTATTAATGGATAACTGTATTGCTGATTCCATAAGCGGCAAAGGATTGTGTCTGTGTGGATCCACTCCTGCAATAAATCATTTCTGTTTTCATTTTATTCCAAGGTGAAATGAAGGTCAGTGAGCCATGAGGGTAACATACCTCTGCAGCCTGGGGTCACAATATCCATGTCAGTTCTGTGGCCACATAGGTGACCTCCTATGATCTTGGTTCCTTTAGATTAAGATTCCTCCAATGGAAGGTTCACTCTGCCTGCCTTTTCCTAGCACCACAATAATTTATTTTGGAATTTCCATATTCCATTGTATTTTTAAACATTCCCTCTGAATTACTTTTGCTTGATTCTGTATATGCCTCTACCCTTGATTTTCTTCTTAACCAAACTCACTCAGAACTGTGGCAGTGATCACTTGGTTGGGTTGTGTTACAATAATGGAGCCTCCAAGATGAAATGATTTGTAAACCTGTATTCCCACTTTAACTTCCAGGGAGAAATGGGAAGGCCAAGATGGTCAGAACATTCATGTCCTTGGAACAGCTCGTTCTCTTCAGTTTAAGGAAGCTAACTTAGTAGCACAATGAAGTTTAGAGTCAAGAATCTAGATTCTAGGCAAAGAGACGGAAATGAACTTCAGCGACATTAATTTGTTTATCAAATAGATAATGAGCAACTGTCATGAACAAAGCAAAATTTTGGGTTCTTTGTTGGCTGCAGAGTTGAGTCACTGATAAAATCCATCCCTTTAAAAGAGGTTTTTGGGGCCTGGCGAGGTCGCTCATGCCTGTAATCTCAGTAATTTGGGAGGCCGAGGTAGGCAGATCACCTGAGGTCAGGAAGTTCAAGACCAGCCTGACCAACATGGTGAAAACCCATCTCTACTAAAAATACAAAATTAGCTGGGCCTGGTGGTACACACCTGTGATCCCAGCTACACAGGAGGCAGAGGCAGGAGAATCGCTTGAACCGGCGAGGTTTCGGTGAGCCGAGATTGTGCCATTGCACTCCAGCTTGGGCAAAAAGAGCAAAACTCTGTCTCAATAAATAAATAAATAAAAATAAAAAATAAAAGAGGTTTTTGTTCACAGCAGACATAACCCTTTTTTGTTTCTATCTCAGGTTGAAAAAGGATCTATACTGAGATACCACTTAGTTTTGGGCCAGTCGAATATCTGTCTTAGTCCATTTTGTGTTGCTATAAATGAATACTTGAGACTGGGTAGTTTATAAAGACAAGAGGTTTCTTTGGCTCATGGTTCTGCAGGCTGTACTAGAAGCATGGCACAGCCACCTGCTTGGCTTCTGTGAGGACTTTTGGGCTGCATCAAAATGTGATGGAGAAGGTGAAAGGGGAAGCAGGTGCGTGTAAACAGGGGCACACAGGAAGAAGAACTCGCTTTATAGCAACCTATTCTCGCAGGAACTAATCCATTCCTGAGAGATCTAATCCTGTCTCACCAGAATCAGTCACTACCATGAGAATGGCACCAAGCCTTTCATGAGAGATCTACCCTCATGATCTAAACACCTCCCACTGGGACCAACATGACCGCATTGGGGACCGAATTTCAACATGAGTTTTGGTGGGGACAAACAAACCATATCCAAACCACAGCAATATCTCTTTATTTTTTATTTATTTTTATTTTTATTTTTTTAAAGACGGGGTTTCACCATGTTGGTCAGGCTGGTCTTGAACTCCCGACCTCAGGTGATCCACCCGCCTTGGCCTCCAAAGTGCTTGGATTACAGGCATGAGCCACCACGCCTGGCCTAGCAATATCCCTTTCATTTTCAGTGAAATTTCTGATATTGGTTGAAGCTGCTATTTCCCAGAGTAATTAGAAAAGCCTTATTGCAGGGTTTTTGATACCTTTTTATGTTTTTATGTTGTCTTCTTTGTTTCAAGGAATATATAGGTTGCTCCAAAATTGGGAACAAGAATTGTCACATTCTTTTATTTTTTCTTCATATTTTCTCCATATTTTCCTTGCTTTCCTCTTTTGCCCTTTAATCCTGGGAGGAAAGTAAGTGTCATGGGTGAGGAAGTTCCACTGCCTGGACCACTGGAGTCTTCAGGACCATGCACAGTCCCTAAGCCTGGGAATGTGCTCTGTTCTTTAGCATGTTAAAATGACCCTGGCCTGCCCTTAAATGACTCTAGAGGGGTCATTCAAGTGTATGCCTGTATGTAGGAAGATGATTAATATGTCAAATATGGTTAAAAGGAGACAGCAGGATCTTTAGACACAGTAAAAATATCCCCCCCCGCCCCACCCTTCAGAGGTGGGGAATTTTGATTCTTCCCTGATAAATCTCTGTCAAATTACTAATTATTGATCTCTGATAATTGCCAATTATTGATCCGTAACTCGTGATTGTCTGCTTTACAGCTGATGAGCAAGCCACTGATTCTAGACTTTCATGACTTTCTGATGACGTCTTACCAAATGACAAACCGCTGAGGATTTCCGGTCTACACTGTGTGCGATAGTGTCCCCTGAGCCGCCTTCTTTCTCAAATTGCTGCTATACTGTCTTAATCCACAAGGAAGGTCTTGTGTGGACATATGTACAAATCCAGAGTGTTCTGCTAGGATTATAGCTCCCTTTGCACTAAGGGGTGCCCGGAGCACTTACATGATGTATAGTTGTTGTCATTCACCACCCCCCAGGGGCTGGATCTTATCCTCTGTGCAAAATCGGAAGAAGTTTCCCTAGTCTTGGTTCACCTGGCTGCAGTTCTCACCCTCTTCCTAGGAGTCCACGCTGCTGAGTTCCCCTCAGGTCTTCCTCTGCACTGACTCTATGCTAGGTAGCTGCAGGTTGGACTGCTCCTTCAGCCTAGATTCTTTCTTTATTTCTCTATTCATCATGTCCTCCAAAAAGCCTCCTGTGAATGCTTAGGCCTGCCCTCCCTCCCTCCCCCCTCCTTCCTTTCTCCCTCCCTCCCTCCCTTCTTCCTTCCTTCCTCCCTCCCTCCCTCACCTCCTCCCTCCCTCCCTCACCTCCTCCCTCCCTCCCTCACCTTCTCCCTCCCTCCCTCCCTCTGACCCTCCGACCCTCCCTCTTTCCCTCCCTCCCTCCCTCCCCCTCCTTCCTTTCTCCCTCCCTTCCTCCCTTCTTCCTTCCTTCCTCCCTCCCTCCCTCACTCCCTCTGACCCTCTGACCCTCCCTCTTTCCCTCCCTCCCTCCCTCCCTTCCTTCCTTCCTTCCTTCCCTCCTTTTTGAGGTGGAGTCTGGCTCTGTCGCCCAGGCTGGAGTGCAATGGCACAATTTTGGCTCACTGCACCCTCTGCCTCTCAGGTTCAAGCGATTCTCCTGCCTCAGTCTACTGAGTAACTGGGATTTCAGGCACACGCCACCAGGCCTGGCTAAATTTCCTATCTTTAGTAGGGATGAGGTTTCACCATGTTGGCCAGACTGGTCTCAAACTCCTGACCTCAGGTGATCCACCTGCCTCAGCCTCCCAAAGTGTTGAGATTACAAGTGTGAGCCACCGCGGCCTGACCTGTTTTATTCTTTTAACAATCGAAGCCTAGCCTGTAGTAGGAGATGGCTGATGAGTTTTTCTTAAATTGAATGCAACAATAAGGTTTGCACCTCAAGGTGGCGCTATTTCATGTAGAGTCTGGAATCTCTGAACACTTGGAATCATCATTGGTCACTGCAGGAACCCTTAAGTTCCATTCCTGGATGCCGTTCTCAAAGTGAACAAAGCGAAATAAAAGTTTCACTCATGTTTGCATAAGGTCAAAACAACTGACAGGGTCTTCTCTTTCTGAGAAGAGAGGACTGTGCATTATCCTGGAAGGTGTATATAATATTTATCTCCTCTGATTTCTTACCAAGGAGACAGAAGCTGAGAAGAAACGAGATTAGGGGTTGTCTATCACGGGCAGAGGGAAAGAAGGGGCAGCTATGACTGTGTGGTGGTGTGTGGGATGAAAAGGAAGATTCGAAGGATAAAACCAGAAGGGAAATGAAAATGACTCCAAAGTGCCTTATTTGGAGAGGAATGAGGCTGACTGGATGGTTCGTGTTAAAGGGATCATCTCAGCACTGCTGAGTGTTTTGCACACATACTATTATTTAATTCTAATGACCTTCACGTCATTAGAAAGTGCAGTCTTCATTTACTGAGACTTAAAAACATTCAATGGCTTTTCCAAGCTCACACTCCATATAACCCAGAGATGGGAAACTATATCTGAACCTCAAATCCTTGATTTTACTTATCTGCTTGCCTACCTCTTCCTTGTGGAAACTGGGGAGGCATCAGGCACCCAGTTAGTGGCATACAGATAGACAAAGTCTAAACTGGATTATGAAAGGCTGGACTGGTTTCTTACTTAAACAATACTGGAACTTCTTTTCCTGCTGTTGTTCCAGTTCCCTTCCCTGGATTGTCTTCCTCTTTGTCACTACCACAAATCTAGAAAGATTAGCATTTCTAATTACAGAAGCAAATGTCAAAAGGAGATTTAGAGGGGTTACAGTTGCTTTTTTTTTTTTAAACCCTGCCCTTTGCCATCACAAGCCCACGATCATCACAGTTATCTGTCAGTCAAGCACCTGACTGTAACGGAAGTCAACAAATAAAACGCATCACTTGAGATTGGCTAAAGAACACAGAATGAGCATGAGTTTAATCCTTCTCCATCCTCTTCAGAAATCTGAAAAAATAACAACTTAAAATGACAACCAAAGAACAATATGAAGGACTCTACAGTGTGGTGGAAAGAAGCAAGGGGCAATATTTGATGAAAAGTATTTAAGATTTTCTGATGGATGGAGAGCAGATAATCTACAGATAAATAAGATAAGAGGAAACTGAAGTTGAAACGTGCTGGAGAAAAAACCTTCAGAGGAGCTTTTTGAAAGAAAGAGGAATTAGGTTTAAGATAAGTCTTGGATAATGATTGAAACTGAACACAGACAGAATAAGAGTCAAAATACATAATGAGATGTGGACAGCAACCTCACACCACTTCCCTCTGTCCTCCCTCAGTATATGCTTTTTTCGCATAATGCTTTTATTGTTCCCTTCAGTGCAAAGGACTATTGGGGAAGAAAGGTCTTCCCAGTGGGCAGCAGAAAACCGTAAGATTAAGCAAAAATAATTGCTATCAAGGATCCTAGGTGAGTATAAGTTCAGAAGTTTCCTGGTCCATCACAAGTCTTGGGGTTATTCGGCCTGCTTCTCTGTGAAGTTCTTCTAGAATTCTGTTTTTTTTTTTAATCCTTCAACTCATCGTGGGTGCCAAAGGGGTAATCCCTTTTCCCTCTAGGTTAAACATGAAAAAAATCTGATTTTCATCATCGTAAGTGGCACCTGTTTTTGCAGAGAAAACAAACTCCCTCTTTTGGGTGGTCTCAAATTCCCCTTCTTTGGGTGGTACCTTTGATGTGGTTGTGCTTGATGTTCTTAAGTCTCTGGTTTGCAAGGTGGGACTGACTGACAATGAGATGCAAGTATCTCATCCAGCACAACTTACTGACTGTGGGGATGGTTAAGATGGAGTGTTAGGACCTGGCTTACATCGCTGCCAGGCAGTTCTTTCTCTGAAATTTCTTTAGGTAAGATCAATTCCTGGCTGGGCGCGGTGGTGCACGTCTGTAATCCCAGCACTTCGGGAGGCCAAGGTGGGTGAATCACCGGAGGTCAGGAGTTCAAGACCTGTCTGACCAACATGGTGAAATCCTGTCTCTACTAAATATAAAAAATTTAGCCGAGCATGGTGGTACATACCTGTCGTCTCAGCTACTCAGGAGGCTGAGGCAGGAGAATTGCTTGAACCCAGAAGGCAGAGGTTGCAGTGATCTGAGATCACACCATTGCACTCCAGCCTAGGCAACAAGAGTGAAACCCTGTCTCAAAAAAAAAAAAAAAAAATCAGTTCCCCAAGTAGAATAGATGTATTGGAACAGAGCCTCACATTGGTGTCAGCCTTGACAGGAACTTAGGAAGGAAGGAGACTCCTTGACCTCCAAGGATCTGCTCCATTGCAGAGGAAAACTGCTGGAACACGGGACTTCTCCTGCGGCCATGATGATTTCACAGGGGCAAAGCCCCGCAGCTCATTTGAACACAGCCTGCATGTCCTTCATGACATTAGGAGGGCTTTAGGCCACATACAGTCTGTTCACTGTAGTTTATGTCTCCTCTGTTTTGCCACCAAATTTGTATATAGCCTTGCCAGGGCTCTGGGGATGGTGTGGGATACATGGTTGTAATTTGATGTTTAAGGCTTTGCATACTTGTTGGAAAATTCCATAAAATGAGACCCTTGTTCTGAGTCTTTGTTGAGTAGAATTGCCCCAAGGAGATTGTATGACTAAAGCAAATGGAATCAAACTTCCACAATAAGTGGAATTGGGTAAAGCTATAGAGATGTATCATTGCAACATAGCTTAGAGTTTGAAGTTCATTCCAAATACAAAGTTATGAGTGGCATTACTGGGGTAAAATGTACCATGATGAAAAAGTGCCTGCTTTCCAGAAGCTTCAGGCCATCCAGAGAGTGTACAATTTAGATCTGGGTTATGGGTGTACTTCACTAATGGGGGATGATGTATGAAGTCAATTTAAAGGTGGATGAAGAAGGGTCCCCAGACTCTAGGTGGTGTCCCAAATGGTATCTGCACTGGCTTCCAGCATTATGAACAGCACAAGTAGGGTAGTGCAGCCAGGTGTGGTGGCTCATGACTGTAATCTCAGCACTTTAGGAAGCTGAGGCAGGTGGATCCCTTAAAGTCAACAGTTCAAGACCAGCCTGGCCAATATGGTAAAACCCCATCACTACTAAAAATGCAAAAGTTAACTGGGCAAGGTGGTGCACGCCTGTAATCTCGGCTACTTGGGAGGCTGAGGCATGAGAATCACTTGAACCTGGGAGGTGGAGGTTGCTGTGAGCCAAGATTGAGATCGCACCACTGCACTCCAGCCTGGGCAACAGTGAGGCTCCATCTTAAAAACAAACAAACAAAACAAGTAGGGTGGTGCACACAGTGAGAAATGATTATTTTGGAAAATTCAGAACAAACTAAGAATGTTTTTATTTTCTTTTTTTTTCCCAGACAGAGTCTGGCTCTGTTGCCTGGGCTGGAGTGCAGCAGTGTGATCACAGATCACTGTCTGGGCTCAAGCTACTCTCCCACCTCAGCCTCCTGAGTAGATGGGTCTACAGGCATGTACCACCACACCTGTCTAAGTTAAAACTTCTTCTTCTTTTTTTTTTTTTGCAGAGACAGTGTCTTGCCATGTTGTCATGTTGCCCAGGCTGGTCTCAAACTCCTGGGCTTAAGCGATTTGCCCCCTTCAGCCTCCCAAAGAATTGGGATTACAGGTGTGAACTACTGTGCCTGGCCAAATTAAGAATTTCTGATTCCTTTCCTTCATTCTTCTTCCTAGGATATGACTCAGGTAAAGGGTTTAGACAGCACAGGACCATTTGATCATGGCAACATTTGGTGAATAAAGTGAAGGAAACAACCCCAGATATCCTTTTCCATATCGTGGGACTTACAACTCAGAACTTGCAGCAAGAATTCTGAGTATGTATGAGATCTGCAAGGAGTTTGTGACATACGATACATTGGTGACTTGGGTACCAGCAGAGATTCTTGAAGCTTTGACTGATGATCTGACATATGTATTCCAATTTTTGATAATCATTAAATAAATGAAGCAAGATGTTAATATATCTCTTAATGAGATGAGGGCCTAATGAAGCTTTTTTTTTTTTTTTGAGACAGAGTCTTGCTCTGTAGCACAGGCAGTACAGTGGCGTGATCTTGGCTCACTGCAACCTCTGCCTTCTGGGTTCAAGCAGCTCACCTGCCTCAGCCTCCCGAGTAGCTAGGATTACAGGGGCATACCACCGTGCCCGGCTAATTTTGTATTTTTAGTAGAGACGGGGTTTCGCCATGTTGGCCAGGCTGGTCTTGAACTCCTGACCTCTGGTGATCTGCCTGCCTCTGCCTTCCAAAGTGCTGGGGTTACAGGTGTGAGCCACCGCACCTGGCCATGAAGCCCTTTTTGATTTTATATATCCATGGATTATATTATTTATTCAATAAATGATTATATCATTTGAATAAAATTGATCATTTGAAAGCATGAATAAAATCGTCTCTTCCTTAAAAGGATCAATTTTATTCAAATGATATAATCATTTATTGAATATAATCATTTATTGTAGATGTAATCATTTATTGTAGATGTAAACCTTGTAAATACTTGTTACATAAATGGGCAAATGGGAAAAGAATGACTCTTGTGGTAGTAATGCCACTTGGTTCTCTGAATTCCTCCGAGCTGTAGGCTAAAGAGGACATAGTGACCTATCACTCACAATCAGTATTTTTAATTTTTTTTTTTTGAGACAGAGTCTCGCTCTGTCACCCTGGTTGGAGTACAGTGATTCGATCTTGGCTCACTGCAACCTCCACCTCCTGGGTTCAAGCAATTCTCCTGCCTCAGCCTCTTGAGTAGCTGGGATTACAGGTGTGTGCCACCATACCCGGCTAATTTTTTATTTTTTAGCTTTAGTAGAGACGGGGTTTCTCCATGTTAGTCAGGCTGGTCTCAAACTCCTGACCTCGTGATCCACCCACCTCAGCCTCCCAAAGTGCTGGGATTTACAGGCATGAGCCACCGCGCCTGGCCGTATTTTTAATTTTTAATCAACACCTAATAATGATACATATCTATGGTGTGAAATGTGATGTTTTAATAAATATATACATTGCGTAATGATCAAATCAGGGTAATTAATATATCCACTTATCATTTCTTTGTGGTGAGAACATTCAAAATCTTCTCTAGCTATTTTAAGATATACAATATGTTATTATTAACTGCAGTTGTCCACTGAGTGATAAGACATCAGAATTCATTTTTCCTAATTATAACTTTGTACCTGTTGACCAACCTCTCTCCATCCTCCCTCCTCGATTCTGTACCCTCCCCAGTATCTGGTAACCATTGTTATACTCTCTACTTCTATGAGATAGATGTTTTTATTTAATTTTTTTAGTTAAAAAAATTTTTGTTTGAAACGACGTCTTGCTCTGTTGCCCAGGCTGGAGTGCATTGGTGCAATCTGGGCTCACTGCAACCTCCGCCTCCCGGGTTCAAGTGATTCTCCTGCCTCAGCCTCCCTAGTAGCTGGGATTACAGGCATGCATCACCACGCCGGGCTAATTTTTCCATTTTTAGAGAGATGGGGTTTCACCATGTTAGCCAGGCTGGTCTCGATCTCCTGACCTCAAGCAATCCTCCTGCCTTGACTTCCCAAAGTGCTGGGATTGCAGGCATGAGCCACCGTGCTGGCCAGATCAATATTTTTAGATGCCAATTATAAGTGCGAGCATGTGTTATTCATCAACTGCATCTGGCTTATTTCACTTTACATATATTCTCCAGGGTCATCCATGTTGCCACAAATGACAGCATTTCATTCTTTCTTTATGACCCAATAGTATTTCATTGTGTACATACACCATATTTTAAAACTCCATTTATTTGCTTTTCTATGCTTAGGTTGATTCTATATCTTAACTATTGTACATAGTGCTGCAATAAGCATGGAATTGTAGATGTCTCTTGGACATACTGATTTTGTTTCCTTTGGATACAAGGTTGACCCTTGAACAACATGAGTTTGAACTGTGCAGGTCCACTTACACACAGATTTTTTTCACCCAAATGTGAGTTGAAAATGCAATGTTTGAGGCATGTAAAACTTGTGTATATGGAGGGCTGACCTTTTGAATATAGAGGTTCCACCAGGCCGAATGCAGGATGTGAGTTTGTGCAGTTTTTGATATATGTAACGGGGAAGTGCCTGGAACTAATCCCCTGAGTATAGAGAGGGATGATTGTATACTCAGTGGTAGGATTGCTGGATCATACGGTTGTTTTATTTTTAATTTTTTAAGGAACCTCCATACTGTTTTTCACAATGACTGTACTAATTTATATTCCCACTAATAGTGGGTAAAAGATTTCCTTTTCTCCACATCCTTGACAATACTTGTAATAGCCATTCTAACAGGTGTGACCTAATTGTGGTTTTGATTTGCACTTCTCTAATGACCACTCTAATAAGGTCTATTAAGTCTTAGGTCTATTAGGGTCTTTTGCCCATTTTCAAAATTATTTTTAATGATTTATCAGCCACTGCTAAATTAAGACCTTCTTTGAGTTGATCAAATACAATAAATTAGATATCACTTGATATGGACAAAATGTTGTAATCACAAAACAATACTTTAAATAGTTTCTTTGAAGTCTAGAGATTTCTACCTGCAGAGTCCATGCACTGTGTTAAGAGTCTGATGAAGGATGCATATAACTTCTGTCTTTGGAAAGTGGAACGAGAGCGATTACAGGAGGGAGGTGGGAAGGAGAACCAGTGTGACCACATGATACATAAATAGTAAAAGCCTATGTGGATGTCAGAATCTCAAAGTGATCCCTTAAAAGTCTCCATCCCCCAAGTATGTGTTCACCAATTTGAACATCAACTACCTAGAAAATCCTTGGATGATAACCTCAGCCAAAAGGAAGCTTGTGACCAGCACATCCTGCTGAGGACAGGAGTCCAGAGACTCTGTGTGTCTTGGGGCTCAATAATATTTACTCAACTTCCTACCCTCCTATATCCTTAGGTCCAAGATTCATTATTAAGGATATTAACAGCACAATGATATTCACTTGGACTTGACCATATGTGAGTAATTATCTTAACTGTGAGAAATGTCAATGAAACCAAAGCCAGATTCTGAAGCACACTTTGGTAGCATAGGATAAATAAACAATACACATTCCTTATTAATAGACTCAGATTTAGTTTGATATTTTACTTTGGGATTGAGGTGATTTATTTTATTTAACTTTCTCTCCCCTTGTTGTTACATAATTGTAATCATTGGCTTTTACTGCCAGGCACTGTACTGAGTACTTTTCCTTATTAATTTGTTTATTCTTTGTACAAATCCTCTGAGGTAGACACTATTTTTTATCACCTTATTTTACAGATGAGGAAACTGTGGCTGCAAGGCTAAGCAACTAGCTGAAAAACTCACAAGTTGGGTATATATCCAGGGAACGATTTATATTCCTTTGGGTACTTAAGCCAGAGCTGAGTTTGAAGCCAGGTAGTCTGGCCTCAAAATTAGACTTCTCCTTACTCCTCAATCAATATATATATCTAACTTTGAAAGATCCAAATATCACTTCAGAATTCAAAACAAAGCATACAACTACCCTATTCAGATTCTGATGGGGGTGCCTGAATTTGTAGAATAATTTAAGAGTAGTTGACATCTTAAAATTTTCCAAAATTTGCTTCAGAACAAGGTGTATGTCTCCGTTTATTTAGATTCTGTTTTATCTTTGTGTCAGTTTCATGTAGGATTTCATGATTTTATCATTGAAGGTTTGTATATTTCCAATATATATATTTCATCATATTTTTGTTGCTGCTGTTACTATTGTCAATGGTATAATTTTTTCCAGTTATATAATGCAAAAGCCGGTTACAGGAAAGCAATTGATTTCCAAATGGCGATCTTTACTTAGCTAACTTGACAAACTCATCAGTTTCATTATTTATTTATTTTCTAAATAATATTATGCAATTTTTTTCTTAAGGAAAATAAAATACAAAATTATTAGACACCAGAATCATAATGGAATTCATTCAGCATCTATTACTGTGCTCCCTGAGTTTCTAGTTGAAATATTTAAAAGCCATGATAGATGGCTTTTTTTTTCTTTCCAATTTTGTTTTTTAGGTTTTGGGGTCCATGTTCAGGTTTGCTATCTGGGTAAATTGTATGGCGTGGGGGTTTGGTGTACAGATTATTTCATCGTCAGGTAATAAGCACACTATCCAATAGGTAGTTTTTCAATTTTCACCGTCCCCCACTCTCTACCCTCAGGTAGGCCCTGGTATGTCTTGTCCCCTTCTTTGTGTCCATGTGTACTCAGTGTTAAGCTCCCACTTATAAGTGAGAACATGCAATATTTCATTTTCTATTTCAATGTTAATTTGTTTAGGATAATGACCTCTAACTTCATTGCTGCAAAAAACATGACCTAATTCTTTTTTATGGCTGTATTCCATGGTCTATATGTACCATGTTTTCTTTACCCAGTCCACTGTTGATGGGCGTCTAAGTTAATTCCAGGTCTTTGCTATTATGAATAGTGTGGCAATGAACATAACGCATGTATGTGTCTTTAGGGCAGAATGATTTCTATTTCTTTGGGTATATATCCAGTAATGGGATTGCTGGATCTAATGGTAGTTCTGTTTGAAGTTCTTTGAGAAATTTCCAACCTGCTTTCCACAATCGATGAACTAATTTACATTTCTACCAGCAGCTTACAAGCATTCCTATTCTCTGCAACCTTGTTAGCATCTGTTAGTAATAGATATTCTGACTGGTGTAAGATGGTATCACATCGTGGCTTTGATTTGCATTTCTTTAATAATTAGTGATGTTGAGCATTTTTCATATGCTTGTTGGATATGAGTATGTCTTCTTTTTGAAAAGTTCATGTCTTTTGCCAACTTTTTTTTTTTTTTTTAGGTAGGGTCTCACCCTGTTGCCCAGGCTGGAGTGCAATGGCACAGTCACGGCTCACTGCAACCTCAGTCTCCCAGGCTCAAGCGATCCTTCCACCTCAGCCTCTCAAAGTGCTGGGATTACAGGCATAAGCCACTGTGCCTGGCCTTTGCCAACTTTTTCATAGGATTGTTTGTTTTTGCTTGTTAATTTGTTCAAGTTCCTTAGATAGACCTTTGTTGGATGCATAGTGTGTAAATATTTTCTCCCACTCTGTAGATTGTCTGTTTACTCTGTTGATAGTTTTTTTTTTGTTGTGCAGAAACTCTTTAGTTTAATTAGGTCCCATTTGTCAATTTTTGGTTTTTCTTGCAATTACTTTTGCCATCTTCATCATGAAATCTTTGGTAGGGCCTATGTATAGAATAGCATTTCCTAGGTTTTTATAGTTTTAGGTTTTACAATTATGTCTTTAATCTATCTTGAGTTGACTTTTGCATATGGGAAAAGGATCTCATTTCAATCTTCTGCATACAGCTAACCAGTTATCTCAGCATGATTAATTGAATAATGAGTCCTTTTTTCATTGCTTGTTTTTGTCAACCTTGTCTAAGATCAGATGGTTGTAGGCGTGTGGCTTTATTTCTGGATTCTCCATTCTGTTCCACTGGTCTATGTGTCTGTTTTTATACCAGTACCGGACTGTTTTGGTCACTGTAGCCTTGTTTGAAGTAGATAATGTTTTGTCTCCAGCTTTGTTCTTTTTGCTTAGGATTGCTTCGGCTAGTCAAGCTTCTTTTTTGGTTCCATATGAATTTTAGAATAACTTTTTCCAATTCTGTGAAAAATGTTATTAGTAGTTTGCTAGAAATAGCACTGAATCTGTAAATTGCTTTGGGCGTATGGCCATTTTAACAATATTGAGTCTTCCCATCCATGAATATGGAATATGAAATGTTTTTCCATATGTTTGTGTTGTCTCTGATTTCCTTCAGTAGTGTTTTATAATTCTCACTGCAGAGATATTTCACTTCCCTGGGACGCTGTATTCCTAGGTATTTTATTTTTGTGGATGGCTATTGTGAATGAGATTGTGTTTTTGAGTTAGTTCTCATCTTGGACAATATTGGTGTATAGAAATGCTACTGATTCTTGTACACTGATTTTGTATCCTGAAACCTTGCTAAAGTTGTTTATTAGCAACTGCAGCTTTTGGGCAAGGACTATGGGGTTTTATAGGTACAGAATCATACCTCATCTGCAAAGAGGGGTAGTTTGACTTCCTCTCTTCCTATTTGGATGCAATTTCTTTCCTTTGCCTTGTCTAGGACTTCCAGTACTATGTTGGATAGGAGTGGTGAGAGTGGGCATCCTTGTCTTGTTCTGGTTCTCAAGGGGAATGCTTGCAGTGTTTACCCATTCAGTATGTTGGCTATGGGTTTGTCTAAGATGGCTGTTGTTATTTTGAGGCATGCTCCTTTAATGCCTAGTTTGTCGAGGGTTTTCATCAAAAGCCTTTTCTGCCTCTATTGAGATCATTATGTGGTTTTTGTTTTTAGTTCTGTTAATGTGATGAATCACATGCATTGATTTACATATGTTCAACCAAACTTGCATCCTGGAAATGCCTACTTCATCATGGTGGGTTAGTTTTTTGATGTGCTGCTGGATTTAGTTGGCTAGTACTTTGTTGAGGATTTTGTATCTATGTTCATCAGGAATATTTGACCTGAAGTTTTTTTTTTTGTTGTGTCTCTGCGAGATTTTGATATCAGAATGATTCTGGCCTCATAGAAGAGTTGGGGAGGAGTCCCTTGCCTCAATTTTTTGGAATAGTTTCTGTAGGATTGGTACAACTGTTCTTTATATGTGTGATAGAATTATTCTGTGAATCTATCTTTTCCGGGGCTTTCTCTGGTTGGTAGGCTTTTTATTACCAACCAGAGGGCTTTGGAACTTGTTATTGGTCTGTCCGGGGTTTCAATTTCTTCCTGGTTCAATCTTGAGAGGTTCTTTGTTTCCAGGAATGTATCCATTTCTTCTTGGTTTTCTAGTTTGTGTGCATAGACGTGTGTAATACTCTCTGAGGGTTTTTGTATTTTGGGAGGTGGGCAGGTGATAATGTCCTCTTTGTCATTTCTGATCTGATTGTATTTATTTGGATCTTCTCTCTTTTTTCTTTATTAGTCTAGCTAGCAGTCAATTCATCTTATTTATTCTTTCAAATACCAAATTTTGGTTTCATTGAGCTTTTGTATGGTTTTTCACATTCTCAGTTTTATTCGGTTTAGCTCTGAATTTGGTTGTTTCTTGGCTTCTGCCAGATTTGGGGTTGGTTTCCTATTGTTTTTATAGTTCTTCTGGGGCTCATGTTAGGTTGTTAATTTAAGATCTTTCTAACTTTTTGATGTGGGCATTTAGCACTATAAGCTTTTCTCTTAACACTTCTTTAGCTGTGTCCCAGAGATTCTGATATGTTTTATCTTTGTTTTCATTAGTTTCAAAGAATTTCTTGATTTCTGCCTTAATTTGTTTGCCCAAAAGTCATTCAGGAGCATGGTGTTAACTTTCCAGGTAATTGTGTGGTGTTCAGAGATCTTAGTGTTGATTTCTATTTTTATTGAACTATGGTGCAAGAGTGTGGCTAGTATGATTTCAGTTTTTTGAATTTGCTGGGAATTGTTTTATGGCCAATCACGTGGTCAGTTTTAGGGTATGTGTCATGTGCATATTCTGCTGTTTTTTGGTGGCGTGTTCTGTAGATGTCACATGTTGAGTTCTTGTCCTGAATATCATTGTTAATTTTCTACTTCAATGACCTGTCTAATACTGTCTTCAAAGTAGAAAACTAATAGTGGGGTGTAGAGAGGTGTTGAAATCTCTCACTACTATAGTATGGTTATCTAAGTCTCTTTGTGGGTCTCTGAAAACTTGTTGTATCTAGGTGCTCCAGTGTTGGGTGCATACATATTTAGGACAGTTAAGTGTTGTTGAATTGAACCCTTTATCATTATGTAATGCCCTTGTTTTATTTATTTATTTATTTATTTATTTTTGAGACAGAGTCCCACTCTATCACCCAGACTGGAATGCAGTGGAGCAATCTTGGCTCACTGCAACCACCACTTCAAGGGTTCAAGTGATTCTCATGCTTCAGCCTCCTGAGTAGCTGGGATTACAGGTGTGCAACACCACACGTGACTAATTTTTTCTATTTTTAGTAGAGATGAGGTCTCATCATGTTGGCCAGGTTGGTCTCAAACTCCTGACCTCAGGTGATTTGCTCGCCACAGCTTCCCAAAGTGCTTGGATTACAGGTATGAGCCACTGTCCCTGGCTTTCTTTGTCTTTTAATGATCATTGTTGGTTTAAAGTCTGTTTTGTCTAAAATTAGAGTAGTAACGCCTGCTCTTTTATGTTTTCTGTTTACTTGGTAGAATTTTTCCATCCCTTTGAGCCTATGGGTGTCATTCCTGTGAGATGGGTCTCCTGAAGACAGCATACAGTTGGGTCTTTCTTCTTTATCCAATTTGCCAGCCTGCGCCTTTCAGTTGGAGTGTTTAGCCAGTTGTTATGTTCAAAATTAATATTGATATGTGCAGATTTGATTGTCATTGTGTTTTTAGCTGGTTGTCATGAAGACTTGATTGTGTAGTTGTTTTATAGTGTCAGTGGTCATGTACTTAAGCGTGTTTTTTGTGGTGACCAGTAGCGGTTTTTCATTTCCATGTTTAGCATTCTGTTAAGGACCTCTTGTAAGGCAGGTCTCATGGTACCAAATTTCCTTAGCAGTTGCTTGTCTGAAAAGGATCTTATTTCTCCTTCACATATGAAGCTTACTTTGGCTGGGTATGAAATTCTTGTTTGGAACTTATTTTCTCTAAGAATTCTGAATATAGGTCCCCAATCTTTTCTGGGTTGTAGAGTTTTTGCTGAAAGGTCCACTGTTAGCTTGATGGAGTTCCCTTTGTTGATGACCTGACCCTTCTCTCTAGTTGCCTTTTTTTCTTCCATGTTAACCTTGGTTAATCTGACGATTATGTGTCTTGGGGATGGTCACCTTGTATACTATCATCTAACAAAGGTTCCCCGCATTTCCTGAATTTCAATGTTGATCTCTTTAGCAAGGTTGGGGAAATTTTTGTGGACAATATCCTCAAATATGTTTTCTAACCAGGCATGGTGGCTCATGCCTGTAATCCCTGCACTTTGGGAGGCCGAGCTGGGTGAATCACCTGAGGTCAGGAGTTCGAGACCAGACTGGCCAACATGGTAAAACCCTGTCTCTATTAAAAATACAAAAAAATTAGCCAGGAGTGGTGGTGGGTGCCTGTAATCCCAGCTACTCAGAAGGCTAAGGCAGGAGAATCTCTGGAACCTGGGAGGTGGAGGTTGCAGTGAGCTGAGGTCGTGCCATTGCACTCCAGCTTGGGCAACAGAGTGAGACTCCATCTCAAAAAAAAAAAAATGTTTTCCAAGTTGCTTGCTCTCTCCTGCTTTCTTTCAGGGATGCCAATGAGTTGTACATTTGGTCTCTTTATATAATCATCTTATATTTCTTAGAGGTTTTGTTCATTCTTTTTTATCCTTTTTCTTTATTTTTTCTGACTGAGTTGATTTGAATAATCATTCTTCGAGTTCTGAAATTCTTTCCTCAGCTTGGTGTATTCTGTTGTTAATACTTCCAATTATATTACACAATTCTTGCAGTGAGTTTTTCAGCTCTATAGGATCAGTTTGATTCTTTCTTAAAATGGCTATTTAGTCTTTCAGTTCTTGTATCATTTTATTAGATTCCTTAGATTCCTTAAATTGGGTTTTGGCCTTCTCCTGAATGTCACTGATCTTGATTCCTATCCAGATTCTGAATTCTGTGTCTATTGTTTCAGACATTTCAGCTGATTAAGAACCGTTGCTGGAGAACTAGTGTGATCATTTGGAGGTAAGATGGCACTCTGGCTTTTTGAGTTGCCATAGTTTTTGTGCTTTCTCATCTGTGTAGAGTGATGTTCTTTTAATCTTTCAAGTTTCTGTCCCTTGGATGGGTTTTTTCTTTTTCTTTTTTTTTTTTTTGGCTTTTATATTCTTTGATGCCCTTGAGGGTTTGACTGTGGTTTCAGGTGGGTTCAGTTGACTGACTTTGTTTCTGGAAGATTTCAGAAGGCTAAGACTCAGTTCAGCACTCCTGGGCTGCTTGCTCTAACCTTGGGGGCCTGGTACCAGGCCCACAGCTTTGTTCTCCTGCTGTGTTAGTGAGGTGGAGGTGTTTTTAGTCTGCTGGCAACAACACTCTAATGGGAAGTGACCAGTAAAGCAGTTCATCAGGGCAGTGGCAGCAGGGTCTTTGCTCATGTGCATTCATGCTGGCAGCTGTGGTGGCACAGCAATATTGATAGTTTTTCTAGTAGATTGTCTTAGATTTCCCTGATAGTTGAATGACTATAAGTAATGACCAATTCATGTTCATGGATTCATCTTTTAATATGGACTTTGTCCTTTGTTTGAAGAGAATATTATTAACATCATGTTTCTTACCATACAATTTTTAAATTTTAAATTGACAAATAATAATTGTATATATATTATTAATTTTTTTTGAGACAGAGTCTTGCTCTGTCATCCAGGCTGGAGTGCCATGGTGCAATCTTGGCTCACTGCAACCTCTGCCTCCCTAGTTGAAGCCATTCTCCTGCCTCAGCCTCCCGAGCAGCTGGGATTATAGACACCCACCACCAAACCTGGCTAATTTTTGTATTTTTAGTAGAGACAAGGTTTTGCCATGTTGGTCAGGCTTGTCTCAAACTCCTGACCTCAGGTAATCTGCGCACCTCAGTCTCCCAAAGTGCTGGGATTATAGGCGTGAGCCACTGCACACAATCTATAATTGTATATTTTTATGGCATACAATATGATGTTTTGATCTATGTTTCCAATGTAGAATGATTAAATCATATTAACAAATCCATCACTTCACGTACTTATTATTTTGTGGAAAAAAACTTTTATTGTGCTGTATTGTATTTCACGTTTTTAGAGACAAGTTCATGCTCTGTTCCCCAGGCTGGAGTGTAGTGGCGTAATTAGGGCTCACTGAACCCTGAAACTTCTGGGCTCATGCAGTTCTCCCACTTCAGCCTCTTGAGTAGCTGTGAATACAGGCACTCACCACTATGCCTGGCTAATTTTAAAAAATTGTTTGTAGAGATCGGGTCTTGTATGTTGCCCAGGCTGGTCTTGAACTCCTGGCCTCAAGTGATCCTGCTGCCTTGGTCTCCCAAGGTGCTAGAATTACAGATGTGAGCCACTGTGCCCAAACTATTTTGCTTTTGGGTGGTAGTCACGCTAATGGCTGCGAAAAGCTCATGTGATTTTTTTTTTTTTTTTTTTTTTTTTTGAGACAGAGTCTTACTCTGTTGCCCAGGCTGAAGTGCAGTGGCGCCATCTTAGCTCACTGTAACCTCCACCTCCCGGGTTCAAGCGATTCTCCTTCCTCAGCCTCCCAAGTAGCTGAGATTACAGGCATGCACCACCATGCACAATTAATTTTTTGTATTTTTAGTAGAGACAGGGTTTCACCATATTACCCAGGCTGGTCTTAAACTCCTGACCTCAAGTGATCCGCCTACCTAGGCCTCCCAAAGAACTGGGATTACAGACATGAGCCACTGCATCCGACCAGCACGTGTGATTTTGAGATCACATCTTAGGATCTGAAACCCAGCAAGAAAGCACTGGAACAAAAATCTAGATGTGTCCATGTCTACCCATTCTGCCACCGTGACCTGCTGAGGAAAGCGAACGTTTCCCTCCATTTGGTACATTCAGTTCTCCAGCCACAAGTCCTTCCCTGTTCCACTATGTGCACCTGTCTGTTTCAGGTTCACCTTGCTGCCTGATGCCCCGCAACGAGCCACCTGATTTCTGCTGTTTCAATTTCCCTCATGCTCTATGTTTGGGTTCCTTTCACCCAACTTTTCTGCATGTCAAAATTCTGCATGTCCTTGAGCAGTAGTACTCAGATATGCTCTCCTATATTCCCAAACTCACATCCCAATGCCTTCACCCAGAACTTTTCATGCCTCTCCTGTATTCACCCAGAACACTATGCTCATGGCTGTGGAGAGGCAGAGGAGTCCCCATGGGCTGCTCTACTGCTGGGATCCTGACGTCCCAGAAGCTGTGATCCTGCCAATTGACAGGTAAAACTTAAGAAGGGCTTATTTTCCCATAATCCCAGCACTTTAGGAGGCCGAGGCGGGGGATCATCTGAGGTCCGGAGTTCGAGACCAGCCTGATCAACATGGAGAAACCACGTCTCTACTAAAAATACAAAATTAGCTGAGCATGGTGGTGCATGCCTGTAATCCCAGCTACTCAGGAGGCTGAGGCAGGAGAATCGCTTGAACCCTGAAGGCGAAGCTTGTGGTGAGCTGAAATCGCACCATTGCACTCCAGCCTGGGCAACAGAGCAAGACTCCATCTCAAAAAAAAAAAAAAAAAAAAAAAAAAGGCTTATTTTGCAAATTTAGAACCTGCTGATTCCATTTGAAATCTCATTTGATTTTCTAGGGACACCTTGAATTATAAAAGGAAATTAGAAATTGGGGTGGCAGGTGGGGAGTCATGCTCTTGCCACTATTCTCCCTAGGAATACAGAAAACCACTGAGTTTCTTTCACAGTCATCACCATGCTACTAACTTCTCTTTCTCAACTACCCAAAGGGAAGCCTGGCATAGTGGACATCCTTTTACACTAGAGATGAACTTAACTTGTTTAGTGGTTGGTTAATTCATACATTTCTCATTAATTTATTTAAGGATTGTCTGCTCATTCTCCTCTCTGTGCCAGGCACTGTGCTAAGCCAGGATGAACAAAACCAAACACGCCCCTGCAATTATGGAGCTCACAGTCATGGGGAAGCTTGCATCAAGTAACTGATTAATCTTGTGTAAAAAATAACGATTTTGGGAATTGCTATAGAGGTGAGATCTATGGTTCCAGTAAAAACTATATATATATATATATATATATATATATATATATATGGTGTGTGTATATATATATATATATGGTGTGTGTATATATGTATATTCACACACACACTATATATATACTGTGTGTATATATACACACACACGCAATACACACACACACACACACACACACACATATATATATACAGGCAGGAGGATCACTTGAGTCCAGGAGTTTGAGGCTGCAATGAGCTGTGATCACAGCATTGCATTCCAGCCATTCCAGCCTGGACAACAGAGTGAGACCCTGCATCTAATAAAAAATATATATACACATACAAGTAACTGATTAAACATTATCTATCTATCTATCTATAGTGTTTACTGGAAGCATAGATCTCACCTTTGTAGAAATTTCCAAAATTGTTATTTTTTACAAAAGTTTAATCAGTTACTTGTGTGTGTGTGCATGTGTGTGTGTACATATATATATGTATTTACAAGTAACTGATTACTTGCATATTTATGTGTATATATATACAACCATAGATCTCACCTTTGTAGCAATTCCCAAAATTGTTATTTTTTACAAAAGTTTAATCAGTTACATATATATATATTTTTTGTTGTTATTGTTGTTGTTAGATACAGGGTCTCACTCTGTTGCCCAGGCTGGAATGCTGGAATGCAATGGTGTAATCATAGCTCATGGCAGCCTCAAACTCCTGGACTCAAGTGATCCTCCTGCCTCAGCCTCTAGAGTAGTTGGGACTACAGGTATGTACCACCATACCTGGCCAATGTTTATACTTTATTTTTTTGTAGAGAGGAGGTCTTACTGTATTTCCCAGGCTGGTTTTGAACTCCTGGCTTCAAGCAATCTTCCTACCTTGGCCTCCCAAACTGCTGGGATTACAAGCATGAGCCACAACATCCAGCCAGCAAAGCCTACAAATGGGAACACTGACTGAGTTATTGGGGTCAGGTACTGAGTTATTGGGGTCAGGCTGAAGTGCAGTGGCGCCATCTTAGCTCACTGTAACCTCCACCTACCAGGTTCAAGTGATTCTCCTTCCTCAGCCTCCCAAGTAGCTGAGATTACAGGCATGCACCACCATGCACAATGGTGGTACGAATCCGCTGAGATGAGAAGATTTTAAGCCAACCAGGGAAGGAGTAGAGCAGTCATAAAAAGTACCACCTATAAAAACTAAAAAAACCCTGAGCAGGTGTTAAGAGCTGTGGGAATGATAAAAGTATGTGAAAACAATCCTCTTTCAGATATACACATCCTTCCTAAAGGAATATACAGATGAAGGCCAAGCCCACATTAGGACAAGCTCTGTTCAACAGATACTGGGAAATTCCTCACCCACCTGTCATCTGTAATAATTTAAATTCATGTCCCTGGGTCTGTGGTCTCCGAGATCATGAGCTGGGTTTCCTCCATTTATTTCAGATGGTGGGGGTGTATCTAGGTTTCCTTATACAGTTGTGTGTCACTTAGTGACTGGGACACATTCTGAGAAATGCACAGGCAATTGTCATTATGTGAACATCACAGAGTGCCGTTACACACACCTAGATGGCATCACCTACTACACACTTAGACTATTAAGAGGAAAGCTTATTGCTCCGGGACCACAAACTGTGCAGCATGTTACTCCTGTTCTGAACACTGCAGGCAGTTTTAGCACAGTGGCAAGTATCTGTGTATCTAAACATATCAAAACAGCAAAGGTGCAGTGAAAATACAGTGTTAAAATTTTAGGGGACCCCCGTTGTATGTGGGGTCTGATGTTTATGTCCTTATGTGGCCCATGACTTGTAGTCCTGAAAATCAGTGATTGTGGGGTGAAGGTTGGCTGTGCTTTAAACCAGGAACTGGTGACAATCCATGAAATGTGTGACAGGTGGGACAAAATAATAGTAGTCAACATTTATTGAGAGTTTATTAGATGTCAGACCTTGGTAAAGTTTACAAGCACACCACACACACACACACACACACACACACACACACACTCTCTCTCTCATCTGAACATCTATCAACCCAATGATGTAGGCACCATTTTTAACTTACATTTACAAATGAGAAAACTGAGTTTACATAAACTGAGTAATTTTCAGAGTGTTCACTAGCCCGTAGATATGGACCTGAATGCTCCTAGTCATGGGCTTCACCACTGGACCTTCCACTCCTTGGTGTTAGAGGCAGAGCTGGCGTCAGGGACTTCCCCACCCTTTGGGGTGATGGAAGTGACAGCCACTGTTCCCCTCAGCTGGGACTCAGCCAGACCTGCCAAGGAGTCTCTGATGACACAGACCATAAGGTCCTCTTCCTTCATAAATGTCTTTCTGGCTGGTTCTCAGCCCTGCTGCCCATCAGACCCACCAGAGCAGTTTAAACGGTATAGGAATTGGGGTTTTGCCCTAGAGCTACTCAATCGAAGTCCCCAGAGAGGGAA
Source organism: Aotus nancymaae (assembly GCF_030222135.1). NCBI lineage: Eukaryota > Metazoa > Chordata > Mammalia > Primates > Aotidae > Aotus > Aotus nancymaae. The sequence continues at coordinate 8,480,836 of NW_026988473.1, read as the reverse complement.
GCCTTGGGGGGGTCAGTATATATTTTAAAACAGCTGAGAATGAAAAGCTCTGGGCTGGGCTGTGACTCTTCTCAAATTTGTATTCACTAAAGAGACAAACGTCTGATGATTTCCTACTCACCAAATGACAGCACTGCAGTGGAAGGGCAGGAGGATGTATTGCTTTGGCTGGGGGTGGCCTTTGCTTTCCATCAACATTGAGATGACCCAGGCAGCAGAGCTGGGTTAGAAGTGGGAAACTTGAGCCCAGGGGTTAGGGGGAAGTAAGCACCACCCCATTCATCTTTCTCTTCCTTTCCATTATCGTCCCTGCCTAGAAGCCAAGAGCAGTATCTCCGATGCCTGTTTGCCTACAGACACCCCAGAAGCTCCTTGGACAAAAAGAGTTGGGTAATTCAATCATCACATTGGCTCTATGAGGAAATATGGGTAGCTAGAGGTCACAGGAGGCTTGCTTTTAGTAGACACAAAATTTGAACCTGGGCTATGTCAACAACTCCGTCCATAAACAAAGACACAGATCTTGGAGTGAGACAGGGTAGAGGACACGGAGAACAGTTGTTTTCCCCAAGGAAATCCTCCACAGGTGGAGTGTATTCAGCTACGTTCTAGGTACCTACGTGGTGATGGTGGTGATAGAAGGGGCTGAGCGGGAGGATAGGTCTGGTTCAGACTTGATCTATGTGCACCTGAAACACGTGTGGCTGATTGTCAGACGTGCAGTGGAGGTCAAAGTGGGGTCTCTTCTGTGCCTGCTCTCCTATAACCAAACCACATTCCCTAGCTTCCTGCACCGCCAGTTTCTGTCCTCCTGAAATGAGAACTCACCTGTGCCCTGGTGCTGACATAAAGAACAGACAGATAATCATCAAAAGCCCTAAAGCAAACTGAAGTTCCAGGGAACATTGCCAGAGGTGCCTGGATACTCACCTGGAGCACAGAGCAGAGTTCCCACAGGGCTGCCCTCCTGTGCTCCGCCCCACTCGGGATGCAGGGATGCATGGGGCGTGACACTGATGGATGGCAGCAGCCCTGGCTAGGAATGGCGGGCTGGGAGCCAGACCTCATTACCTGCCAGATGCCCATGTGGGCAGGACCAGCCAGGCTCCCTAGGTACAAATAGCGCCAGGATCCACGGCTCCACAGGCTCCTGGGGTTGAATCTAAATCACTTATCATTTGTGAAAGCTGAGCTCACAGCAGAATAAGCCACCATGAGGCTGTCGGTGTGTCTCCTGCTGGTCACGCTGGCCCTTTGCTGCTACCGGGGTGAGTACATCAGTCATGAGTCCAGCACCAGCCCCTGCGACACCCTCTTCTCTGAGCACGAGGTCACCTCTTGAGTTAAGTTTGGTGTCTGGAACAAACCAAAATTCCAACCCTTATCCTGTGCTTGTTGAAGGAGCCCCTCATAAAGTCAGGGCTCATTTCATCAACTCCCCAGCACCTAGGAAGTTTTGCAGAAAATCAATACAGGCAAAATGTTAGGAATTCTGCCCAAGCTTCACTTCTGGATGGGATCTGTGTCAGATGATGTAATGCAAGGTCTGGGGTGACTCTGGGCTCTGCCACTTCTCAGCTTTCACCTTGGGCAGAATGCTCACCCTCCCCAAGCCTCCTCCTATCACTGGTACTTAGAGCTTCTGCCAGGAGTGGCAGTGGGAGTGGAGTGGGATTATTGTGTCAAGAGTCTAGCTGTGGAGGTGAAGCCAATCACTGTAGTGTCAGACATTCTCCTCCCCAGACCTTTAGGTGCCAGTCGAGCTCACGGCTTCTTAAATTGTAAATTCAGACTCATAAAATACTACATCTGGAAGGATCCTTGGAGAGCTCCCGTCCAAGAAGAGACAGTGATCTCTGATTCTCTCAATAAGAAGCCTGCAAATGGGCGGGGCACAGTGGCTCACGCCTGTAATCCTGGCACTTGGGAGGCCGAGGCAGGTGGATCACCTGAGACTGGGAGTTCAAGACCAGCCTGACCAACATGGTCTCCACTAAAAATACAGAAAATTAGCTGGATGTGGTGGTGCATGCCTGTAATCTCAGCTACTGGGGAGGCTGAGGTAGGAGAATTGCTTGAACCTGGGAGGTGGAGGTTGTGGTGAGCTGAGATTGTGCCATTGCACTCCAGCCTGGGCAACAAGAGCAAAACTCTGTCTCAAAAAAAAAAAAAAAAAAAAAGCCTGCAAATGAACTCTTAGAATAAGCAGCACTCAATATATTTTCTAGGGGTTCTATGAGTAGTGGTGGTAGAATTACTACAATGGTCAGCATTAAAACTTTTATTTTCTAAAATTAATTCTGGCTATTTTTTTCACAGTTCTTTTGGATGCTTTTATTTCCCCTGTCAGGACCAATCCAGACTCTGAGTTTTCTCTTTCCTCTTCCTTTCTGAACCTCTCCCTGTTTCCCCATGACACCCCTGATCCTCCCCTCTCCAAATTCTCCCCACAGTTTGAAGGTGTGTAGTCAGGGGTTGTGCTGAGCCTGGTGAGGTGCTTCCTGGATGCATGGTGTTTGCAAAAGAACTGGGGAAATGGAGAATCCAGACCAAGCAAAGTGATTACTCCATGTCTTTCCAAAATTCCCAGTGGGATCAGGAATGAGCCTCAGTTCCCTCCTACCGTCCTCTCCAAGTATTCTAGATGTTGCTGCAGAATATGGGCCAAGTACAATTTTCTGCATAAGCTTCTAATGTGTGTTAAAATTGATTAACATTATTTTATTTTGTTTTAATTTGTTTGCATTTTAGCTCTGTCTTTATTGAATCACATAAGCCTAAATCCTCCAATTTATTCTCAAAACATCACCTTCAACATTTTAATAATTTTAACTTCGTCTCCAGATCTACTCTCCTTTCTCTAATTTTTGATAAGATTCTGACTCTACCATTCACTTCAAAATTTGATTACCCCAAACCTCTTCACCAGCGTCTGAGACTAACAAAGTGCCACTTACTTGGCAGAGAAAAGTGATTATTTTCAAATCCAGAAAAGAGAATGTCAGCCATCCAACCAGAGAAGCATTGCAAAGTAATGGGCATGCTTTAAAAAAACAAAGACTGAATGAGTGATCAGGAAGTTGGTTTTCCAGTTCTAGTTCTGCCCTTTGCTGCGTGACCTCAAGGAAGTCACAAGCTCCTGGGTCTGACATTGTCACTGCCATAATTACTGAATAGAAGTCTAAAACCCTGGGATTTTTGTCTGGGAGGCATGGGAGAAACACTGATTTCCTTAAGTAAATAACATTTTTATTCTTTGGCTCCAGCAAATGCAGTGGTCTGCCAAGCTCTTGGTTCTGAAATCACAGGCTTCTTATTAGCTGGAAAACCTGTGTTCAAGATCCAACTTGCCAAATTTAAGGCACCTCTGGAAGCTGTTACAGCAAAGATGGAAGTGAAGAAATGCGTGGATCTGATGGCCTATGAGAACAGAGTGCTAATTACAAAGACATTGGTAATTTCTTTCTCTTCTATGTGTCGAGGCTTCTGGTCAGCTGCACAGGGTGCAGTGAGGTCAGCTTGCTGCTCTGTGGGGGACACAGGTGATGGGGCACCTGCCTTGCTGATCACCACTTGAGAAGGTCACCTGGGGCCACGGGGTGGGTGCTACCCTTTCACCTGCAGAATTCAACTCAGCTGCACACAGCACCCTGCATGTTCCTCCTCCTCAGATCACCTGACTGGATGCCGTGTCCCCAGAGCGTGCTGAGGATATGGGGAGTGAGCCAGGGCCCAGGCAGGGATGGTGAAGGGCCAAGCATGGCTGCCTTCCACCTGGAGGCTTTCCTGAGGCCGAGCTGCCCTCACACAGTCACTGTAGAATGTCCTGGGGAGCATGGGAGCCTTGAATAGGGAGAGGAAGGCAGGGAGGGACCTAGAGCCAGGCCTCCTGCAGATGCCACGCTGGCAGGCCAGTCTTCTCTGCAGCTTCTGCAGAGCCAGCAAGGAGCCCCTCCCAGCTGCTCAGACTCCACACTTCCCTTCTCTCTCACGATGCTCTCCTGACCACAGCCAGTGGACTAGGACCCTCCCGACTCTACCTCCTGCCGTGCCATGGAAGCAGGATGTTCTCACTCCGTCTTTCTCAAGAAATCAGAGGCTTTCCAGGGGACTGTCAACCTGGCTGCCTCTGGGTTGCTGTCCTGAAGTTTAGCTGCAAATGCTTATGGAAGCTGCAGGTTCAGAACAGAGAAATGCCCAGACCCTGAGGCAGAATTCCCACATGGGGAGGCTGGAGGCTCCTGGAAGCCAAGCTTCCCAGAGGCCCTCCCAACCCTGACCAGCCTCTCAGCCTTGGGTCCCTTATTGCAGGCAACAGAAAACTCCACAGTCCTGGGACAGCCCAGACAATAACCTCTGGTTGCTCTGTCCACCCCTCCTGTCCCCCAACATGAGGACCCTGGGCCTCACTCTTGGGTACCCCCCAGGGCTATTGGCCTGGCGAGGAAAGGCTGCTCCCTCACTGGCATGGGTGCTGTGAGGCCACCAGGTCTAGGCCCCAGTTTCCCATGCACACTGGGTTCCTGCCTCTGCCCTTCCAGTTGTTTTCGGGAGCAGAATTCCATCGGCCACTTGGATGTTAACCTGTTGTCTTCAGGAGCTGCAAGACCAACCTCACCTTCCTTTCTTTCCTTTTCAATTTCAGGGGAAAATAGCAGAGAAATGTGATCGCTGAGATGTAAAAACTTTTTCATGCTGGTTTCTACCCTCTTTCAATGATACCCTAATCTTCACTGCAGAATGTAAAGGTTTCAACGTCTCGCTCTAATAAATCACTTGCCCAGAATGTCTCCACTGGTCTTACGATCCTGCAGCCTTGGGCCTTGAGTCGAGGGTGGTTTCCATAGGGGAGTGGCCTCTGGGCGTGGCTGACAATCAACTCCAGAGAACCAGCGTCCTGTTACCAATGGGGCTTGAGTCCAGGCATCTCAGAGGGAAATATTTGGTAGGAATCATCCTGCATTCCTTACGGATTTCCCATCCTGCAGCCGTGAATGAAAACCATGGTAATGAGGACACAGGAATTACAGTGTTCCTGCTGGTCTTGTAGTGAGGGATCCCCCAGCCTGCCTGCCCAGGCCGAGTTTCCTCTTAGCAGGGTCCCCTCAGACCCACAGTCAGTCTGCTTGGTGCCCCTTCTGCACTGTGGTTTCTCTCCTTTGTTATCCCCAATATACTTTCTTTTCCACTTACCACAATTTGAGGACATCTCCAGGTTCCACCCTGGAGTTCACATTTGTTTACTCCCCACACTCAGAGCTCTCCTCGGTGTCTGCATCACTCACCAGCACCTGAGGCGAATGCTTCCTTCCTCCCTCAAGCTCTCCGAAGAGCTCCAGAGATCAGCACCGCCTAACAACTGGACAGCTCCAAGCGCACACTCCACAGACATTTCAGAAGCAGGATGTAAAATTGAGCCCAGGGTCCGCCCCCAGCCTGCTCTCCCTTCCACGAGCCTATCCAGGCTTATGCACTCACCCAGCAAGTCCCCTGACCAGGACCCAAGGAGAGGACACAGGTTCCCTGTTTGGTGTCCTGTGGCTGCTGGAATAAACCTCCACAAGCTTGGTGGCTTAAAACAATTGATTCCCTCGCACGCCTAGGGGTCAGAAGCCCAACATTAGTAGCACTTCAGGAGATCGGAGGCAGGAGTGCTCCACTTGCACTGGTGGCTCTCGGGGAGTTCACTAAGGGCTGCTTCTGGCTTCTGAGCTGCTGACCGCCCTGGTCGTGTGGCCACATCCCTCCACCTTCTGCCTCCATGATACATTCCCGTCTCCTTTTTCTTCCAGGTTAAACCCCCTCTGACTTTTAATTACAAACCATAGGGTTTGGGTTTTGGCACTACCAGAATATTCAAAATAATCTCCGCATCTCATGATCCTTAACTTAATCACATCTGCAAAGTGCTTTTTTTTGGGTTGTGTAATGGAACATTAGAAAGTGGATATCTTTGGGGGAATGGGGCATGAATTAGCCAACCACAGCTCCCCTCCTTCCTGTCCAAGAGTGCACTACATGCTACTCCCTCCACTGTCACAACATCACCTACGTGAGTCGCATCACAGAGTCACATCACACAGTCGTATCACACAGTCATATCACAGAATCACATCACATGGGCACATCAGAGTCACATCACAAAGTCACATCACACGGTCACATCACGGTCACATCACACAGTCACATTACACAGTCACATCGCATAGTCACATCGCACAGTCACATCGCACAGCCACATCACACAGTCACATCACAGTCACATTACACAGTCACATCGCACAGTCACATCACACAGTCACATCACGGTCACATCATACGGTCACATCACACGGTCACATCACACAGTCATATTGCACAGTTACATCACATAATCACATCACACAGCCACATCACAGTCATATCACGCAGTCACATCACACAGCCACATCATGGTCACATCATACGGTCACATCACATGGTCACATCACACAGTCACATTGCACAGTCACATCACAGCCACATCACACAGCCACATCACACAGTCACATCACACAGCCCCATCACACAGTCACATCACAGCCTGGTCCACGTCCTTTCCAGCTCAGATGAAGTCCCTGAATTGTCTTGCAACCTCTGTGAACACTCCCTGTAATACATCCTCCTCATTCACACCAAAGTGAGCCCCTTAAAATGGAAACATCATCCTATCCTCTTTTCAACAGCTCTATATGACCAGAAGCCACTTGTCCTCAAGGGTTTCAAGTAAGCGAACAAAATACTGAAAACCCACCTTCATAAAACAGTGGTTATTTTTATATGATGGAGAAAATAGTAGATAACAGTTATTATTGAGTAAGCATTGCTCTTAAGGGAAATTCCTATTTTAAATCACATCAGGAAATATGTACACTTAGAAGCAGAACCTAATGGGTGAAGGTCATGACCAGTTCAGCCTACTATACGCTATGTGTGCTGGAAACAAGGATTTATGGAGTCTTCCAGCACTTAAGACGCCTGGAAGGAACCACTGCCGGGGGAGCAAGTCCACACCCTTGTGTTGCAAGGACTTCCAAGACCCTGCTCCAGGCAGCCCTGGTCCCTTCCTCTGCTCTTCTCCCGGATGCTCCGTGCTCAGCCATAGTTGTTTATATCTCATTTCTCAGGCCTCAGGTGGGTCACACCCTTGCCCCAGGGTATATGTGTTTCCCTTTCCCTCTATAGCCTTTTCTGCCTATGACATCTGACAATCCCATCTTTAGAATCCACTTCTCCTCCTCTGCGAAGCTTTCTTGGATAGTCATACATTATGTCAAATCTTTACACACACAGGCACTCACATGCATAGATATCCCTGCTTTATCATTGCTTTTCCCTCCTATGATACAGGATACATATCATAGCATTGTGATAAAACGGACAACATATATACTAGAAAGCATTCAACAAATCTTAGCAATCTTTACTAGAATGCTTACAATTAATAGGTTTCTGTTTGTTGAGCACCTTAATATGCATTTTGCTGGAAGACTTCCAACTTCTGTCTGACTTAGTCCTCTGTAGTACCCAGGAAGGTCTGAGATTGTTCCTACTAATGAACCTGAGAATGAGAAATGCTCTACCCAGTGCCCCTCAACCCTGGCTCTGTTTTAGAATTTACTGGGAAGCTGTCAAATCAATCAATGTGCAGGCTCCATCTGGAGCGCACATGTCTATCTGTGTGCAAACAGAGTCCGTGCAGTCCCTGGCCTTGGACCTTCCGCTCCTATAGCTGCAGGCATCCAGCGACCTGGGGAGGCGCTGGTGCAGGAGTCCCCCACGATACTCGCAGGACTCCCGACATCACCCGGCTGTTACCTTGAGGCTTCTCCCTCAGCTACTTCCATAGCCTTTAAAGCCTGGGGATTTCAAGGTGCTCACTCTTTTCTCCAGTATACAGTTAATCACATAAGGGTCACATATGGTAAAGTTTTCCTTCCTGAGCTGCTGTTAAGAGAGTATGAAGTGGGATCCAGCAAGACTGCTCCAGCTGGGGCAGGGAGGGTATTGGGAGTTCTTGTTTCAGGGGTACAGAGTTTCTGTTTGGGATAATAGCAAGTTTCTGGAAACAAATATTGCAAAGACATCATAAATGCCCTTAATGCTGCTGAATTATACACTTAAAAATGGTTGAAATGGGCTGGACACGGTGGTTCAAGCCTGTAATCCCATTTGGGAAGCTGAGGTGGGCAGATCACAAGGTCAGGAGATCGAGATCATCCTGGCCAACATGGTGAAACCCCAAGATCGAGACCATCCTGGCCAACATGGTAAAGCCCCAAGATCGAGACCATCCTGGCCAACATGGCGAAACCCCGTTTCTACTAAAAAAAAAAAAAAAAATAGCCAGGCATGGTGGCGCGCACATGTACTCCCTTTGACATGGGAGGCTGAGGCAGGAGAATTGCTTGAACCTGGGAGGCAGAGATTGCAGTGAGCCAAGATCACGCCACTGCACTCCAGCCTGGGCGAAAGAGCAAGACTCCGTCTTAAAAAAAAAAAAAAGGTTGAAGTAAAACGTTACTGCAAGGGCTGCTGTGGTCTGAGCGGCAGCAGGAAGATAACTGTAAAAAGGAGCTGGGCCTGTGTTTCACCCCCTGGCCCTGTCAGCATTCCAAAGTCAGCACGTCTCTAGGTTCTCTGCTTTCATTGATTCGCCGGCTGGATGTTTTCCTTGTTGAAGATATCGCTAATTTTTAAGAAACTCTCATTCCAGAATCTGAGACTGAGGCTTATCAAGGACAGAATTCACTCATGCAGGGTCTGTTGACTTTATCCCTTAAAGCCTCTCCCATGACCTGTGAGCTAAGTGGAGCCTCATAATTTGCCTCTTGCACAGATATTATTGATCTCTACCTAGGCTCTTTTCCTCAAACATCTTCTCCCTAGGATCCATCTGACACTTTATGACAAGCTCAATATTCTGAACACAAAGCTCTTTTTGTGATAAGCTTCTTTAAAGTGAACCTTCAATGAATCTCCATTTTTTAATGAAATAAAGCTCAATATTTCAATTCAGAAACCAGAATATTCGTTTGTATAATAATTTAAGCTTCACATTGTTTAAAAATACATCTTTCTTTCTTTTTGTTCTTTTGTTCTTTCATTCTTTCTTTCTCTCTCTTTTTCTTTCTTTCTTTTTTTTTTTTTTTTCCCAGAATTTCACTCTTGTTTCCCAGGCTGGAGTGCAATGACATGATCTTGGCTCACCGCAACCTCCACCTCCTGGGTTCAAGTGATTCTCCTGCCTCAGCTTCCCGAGTAGCTGGGATTACTGGCATGCACCACCACATGCAGCTAATTTTGTATTTTTAGTAGAGATGGGGTTTCACCATGTTGATCAGACTGGTTTCGAACTCCTGACCTCAGATGATCTGCCCGCCTTGGCCTACCAGAGTGCTGGTATTGCAGACGTGAGCCACCACGCCCTGCCAAAAGAAATTTTAAAAACATGTTTTTCTTTCTATCCTTATTCTTTCACGTTTTCTTTCTCAACTAACTGGTTTCTAACAGATTAGGGACTAGGAAAAGAGAAGAAAAAAGGAAATATAAGTTCATAATTGACACAGTATTTTGTGCTTCATTCAGTTTCTCCGGGTCTGACATATGTTTTGTGTCCTGAGTCAGTTTCATGAGTGCGTCATGAAGTGCAGATTACTAAGGTCTCTCCTTCTTTTTATGGTTTAACAAGTATTCAGATAACAACAATGAACTTTAGAGAAATTAAAACATGATAGCTGGAATAATTAATAAAAGAATCGAAAGGAAAAATTAAAATAGTGTCACGAAAAGCAGTATGTATGTAGTAGAAAAGATAAATAAAAAATATGAGAGAAAAGGAGCAAAGGCTGGAGGATGAATCCATTATGTCTAACTGAAAGAATTCCAGAATGACAGAGATCATGGTGGGAAGAAAGTCACCAGAGGTCAAGTGGAGTGGCTCATGACTGTACTCCCAGCACTTTGGAAGGCCGAGGCAGGCAGATCACTTGAGTCCAGGAGTTTGAGACCAGCCTGAGCAACATAGTGAAAGCCCATCTTTCCAAAAAAAAAAAAAAAAAAAAAAAAAAAACGAAAATTACCTGGGTGTGGTGGTGTGTGTTTGTAGTCCCAGCTACTGGGGAAGCTGAAGTGGGAGGATCACTTGAGCTCAAAAGGCAGAAGTTGCAGTGAACCAAGATCATGCCACTGCACTCTAGTCAGGGTGACAGAGCAAGACTATCTCAGAAAAAAAAAAAGTAACCAAAGAAATAATACAAAAAAATTTCCCAGAAAAAACATGGTATTGAAAAATCCATAGACATCCGTTTCCTATACCAAAAAATATTTTGCTAACATTTTGGAACATTGTCTTTAAGAAAAGATTTTTTTTTTCCCCAGAAAGAAACAGTGAGATACATACAGTGATGGGGAATGATAATGGAACTAGCGGATGGGAAGAGATACTAAAAAAATCAGAGGATTGTCAACCTCTCATTCTATACAGTATGAATCTGTAATCAGCCTCCTCATTCAAACATAAAGAAGAAATAAAGATCCTCAAGCATTTTTGTCACCAATAAACTTTTTCTCAGAAAGGTACTGGAGGACAGAGCCCAGCAAAAAGAAGTAGAACAAGAAAGAGAAAGACACGGGACTCGATAACCAGAGATGAAAATAGGAGTTAGTGGATGAATCAAGAGAACAGCAATAAAGTATTATGTGAAACGTGGAAATCCTTCTTCAATGCAGAATCGACACCACACCCAATGGGGGAGGGTGACACATTTTGTTGAAAAGATTAATAAATTTCCTCAAGCAATTAGTTAGCAAGTTGAACGGGAAGACGAGATATAGAACTGAAGAAAGATACAATGAGATGAGATCTTATTATGCAAATTAAAAGTCTATAGAAATCCAAGGATACACAAAGGAAGCCTTGCGGAAGAGGCAGGTGATGGCTGAGTTGGACCATGAAACACCTACAAGATGAGAATGACAGGCGGGGGAAGTAGGGCCTCCAGGTAGGTCCAAGTAGGAGCAGCTGGGGCAAAGGCATGGACAGGAGGCTGACCCAGCCCCCTGGAGGACAAAGATGCCACACTTCCGCTGGTACCTTGTGAGGCTATGGAACTGTGCTTGCTGAGTAAGAGGCTCATGAGTGCTGCTGGTCATTCATCACAAGAGCAAATGTGTGCAGGTATTTCTCTAGCACTTGGCAGCACTGACATCAAAGGTAAGTAATTTTTTTTTTGTGGGATCTGCCCTTTGCATTGTAGGAGGTTCAGCAGAACCCCTGGCCTCTGCCCCCTGGGTGCTGATAGTACCCGCCCCACCACCCAGCTGTGACAACCAAAAACGTCCAGACTGATGTCTTTGGGAGTAGGGAGGAGATGGGAGTGGATGTGCACTAGTTGACAATCACGGCTCTACAGGGGAAAACTATGTTGATTCTCCTATGTGACTCTTGCGGTGGCCCTAAGGTAAGTCTTCACAACTTCGGGATCATTACAGTTACCAGCAAAAAGAATGCGGCACTGAAAAGAAAAAAAAATCACCAACTGAATGGAGAAGATGTTAGTGTAACTATCTAATGAACCTAATCAGTGGTTACATGGGTACAGGATTAAGCTTTTCACCACACATTATAGGGAAATGTCAAGTTAAGTAAAGTTCAGAGTTTTGGTTAAGGAGCCAAGGAGAATTAGCCAGGGGCTGACACCTGCCCTCGGCTCTGCTTCCTAATCCGCTCCATCTCCGAACTCATTAGGTGAACCCAGCTCAGATCACATCATGGTCATGGTCACTTTTGGAGAAAAGGAACATTGGGCCGGGTGCGGTGGCTCACGCCTGTAATCCCAGCACTTTGGGATGCTGAGGGAGATGGATCACCTGAGGTCAGGAGTTTGAGACCAGCTTGGACAACATGGCAAAACCCCCTCTACTAAAAATTCAAAAATTAGCCAGGCATGGTAGTGTGAGCCTGTAATCCCAGCTACTTGGCTGAAGCATGAAAATTTGAACCCAGGAGGCGGAGGCTGCAGTGAGCTGAGATCAAGCCACTGAACTCCAGCATGGGTGAGAGTGAGACTCTGTCTCAAAAAAAAAAAAAAAAAAAGAAACACTGAGGTACTGCTGAGTTGGCACAGTCTCCAACTACCTCCTCCCCTTACCTGTCTCCTCCCACCCTGACCCGAAAGCCCTCATCCAGGAAAGTATGACATTAGGGTTAGTGGCCAGCCTGTCACCCAGACGTGTTGTTAGTATTGTCCTGCCTTTACTGAAGATTAAAATGTAAATAGACCTGGTACTAAAACATGAGAGACGTTATCAGTGGACTTTTGTAAAGCACCAAATTTTGACCCAGAAAATAAATTACAAAATTATTGGTTAAGCACTTATTGTATGACATTGTCATACAGAGGCAGGACTTGCAGAGGCCATGTTCTCCAGGAGCATGAACAGAGAGGATGGGTCAGCGCCAGGTCCTGGGAATGTCAGAACAGAGCTGCCCACGGAGGGCCACAGATCCCTGGGAAAGGGGAGATCCAGGGAATCCGAGGAGCCAGCAAAGAACACAAGGCATGAGCTGCCTTGATGTGGCTTCCAGAATGAACGAAGTGTTTCAATCCAGAGTGACCGGGGCAGGGGCAGTGGAGTCCACAGGGAGCAAAGTAAAATTGCTAAATTACTGTAAAGTAAAACTGCAAAACAAATGTAAATTATTTCAATAATTTCTCAAGTGGAAAACTGTGGGACTTGTGCGGAAATCCACGTGGAGTTCCTATTGGGCAACGGTGGGAGTCAAGGCCACTGGGACCCACCTGAGCCGTGATGTGCAGGTTTCTTAGGGTCCAGCCAAGGAGGGAAATAGTGTTGAGAGCAGCCTGTGGAGCCAGAATGCCTGGTTTCATGTCCTGCTTCTGCCACTTTCTAGCTGTGTCCAGAGAAGTTCTAGGGAATCTCTGTGTCCTGTCTCCTGTAGTGGGGGTGAAATGATCTGCCCGCCTCACAGGGTGGTGACCACACATCCAGTTTGCTCAGGACAGTCCTGGTTTGCGTTGTTGTTCTGGCACCCCAACCATTTAGGGTTCCCTTTCATTCTCCAAAGTGTCCCCCATTTACAATAGATAGTATGGTCACCCTGCTCATAGGATCATGACTGTGAAATTCAAAGAGGCCTACAATAGTCCCTGTCACTTAGGAGCTGGCAGAGAGTTTTTTCATTCATATTTTATTGAACATTTCCTGAAAGTTGCTAAGCAATTAGATCCTAAGTGTTCTTACACACACACACACAAAAAAAAAAACAAGTGTGTGAGGTGATGGTATGCTTGAATTAATCATTTCAGAATGTATATATACATCGAAACATACAAACCGTAAATATGTGCAATTTTTATTTGTCAATTATGCCTTAGTAAAGCTGGGTAAAAAGTTAAAAAATGTATCTAAACATGTTAAATAAATTGGAACTGGTTTCTGGGAAGATTAATATGGTAATACTAAGTAGAATATGCTTGAGTGAGAAGTTATTTGTAAATTATTTCAATAAAACTCCAAAGTCAGGTATGGTGGCTCATGCCTGTAATCCCAGCAGTTTGGGAGGCCGAGGTGGGAGGATCACTTGAGCCCAGGAGTTCGAGACCAGCCTGAGCAACATAGCAAAACTCTGTTATTGCCAAAAATACAAAAATTAGCCAGGCGTGGTGGTGTGTGCCTGTAACCCCAGCTACTCAGGAGGCTGAGGCAGGAGGATTGCTTGAACCCAGGAGGCGGAGGTTGCAGTGAGCCAAGGTCATACCACTGATCTCCAGCCTGGGTGACAGAGCAAGACCCTGTCTCAAAAAAAACAAAACAAACAACAGAAAAACCAACCAACCAACCAACAAACAGAAACTGTGAGGAAAGAGGAACACAGAAAATATCAAATATACATGGATTGAAACACAGAACTTTGTTTTCAAACTTCAAAGTTTTAGCTTGTTTCTGAATATAGTTACTGGAATATTTTAGAGAATGTCGTGTGGAAGCCCAGGATTCAGTGGCGTCTAACCATCCTAGTGGTCCTTGAAGTTTACCATAAATACATTTTTTATCATTCGAAAACCATGGCTCCCAGGTGATGTTTGGATAGCATCTACTCTGTGTCAAGCGCTGTTCTCAGGACTTTCCACGTTTACTTCACTTGTGACTCACAGCAATTCTATGGCTGTTCCCATTTTAAAGGGAACACAGAGCAGTAAGTCTCCTGTCCATTGTTGCAGTCAGCAAACGGAGGAGCTGGGATGTGAACACAAGTGGCGGTCAGGCTCCAAGCCCTCCCTCACTACCCATCTGCTGTCCAACCCTTACGAGAAAGGGCTGCAGAATCTCAGAGACGGGACCCAGCAGTGCGGCACGGTAGCGCCCAGGGTGCGGTGGCTTCCCAGGTCCTCCCTTCCCAGGTCCTTCCTGGGAGTCTTGTGAATGTCCAGCTGGGATGGGACTGCCTCACGGAATAAGGGATTTTATCCTTTCCTGACCTTTCAATCATCTGACTCCTCTGGGAGTCACCTCTCCCATCTTCTGACTTTATCCACCTTTAACCTACCTGCTCCCTTACCCACAGCCTCCCCTCATCCTCTAAGCCAGAAGAAGTTTCTCCCACCTAAGGGAAAGCACCCTCTCCCTCCTCTGGCCTCCCAGATCCCTTCAGCCATCTCTCTCTCTGTATATCTCCTTTCCCATCGGGGCTTATAGTCTCCTGTGTGTGTCTCCTCAGGCCTCTCAGAGGTACAAAGGGTCACAGGTTTCTTCGGACAATTAAGTGAGTACAAAAAATACACCATTATCGCGTGCATCTTCTTAGGTGTGTCTGTACGGGGAAGGGAGTTCTTCCTCCTCCCCATAGAAGCTACAGCCTCTCCTTTCCTCAGCCCCATTTCAGAAAGGAGAGGCCAGGAAGTGTTTCTGATGTTTGTGGTCTCTTTTTTTTTTTTAATTTTTTTAAAGATGGGGTTACACCATGTTGGCCAGGCTGGTCTTGAACTCTTGACCTTGTAATCCACCTGCCTCAGCCTCCCAAAGTGCTGGGATTACAGGTGTGAGCCACCTCGCCCGGCTGTTTGTGGTCTCTTCAGAGGATTCACACCGTTCCCTTCACTCAATCCCAACCCCGTGTCACCAGATGTATTCACCCCCACGCAGGGGAAGGTCAAGCTTTGCAAGCTTCTGAAGCATTTTGGGACACTGAGCTGGAATATGGGGGTGCTGGGGTGGACTGAACACTGAGCATCTCAGACTTGGAATCCCAGGATGAGGCTTGGGTCAAGGTGAGGGAGCCACCGGGTCTACACGAGGCCTTGGTGACTTGAACAACAGGCATCTCGCTGCAAACCAAGATAGCTCTAAGACCAGAGGCCTTTCCTAAAGTTCTGTCCTGGGTAAGCCGCTCCCCACTCCACATCTACATTTTGCAAAGTCTCAAAGAGGAGGAGGTTCACCTCGAAAGACATGTCTGAAGTGGGTTTCTCACCAACCTTGTAGGTGACCAGCAGAGCTAGATGTAGAAGATAAGGTTAAAAAGAGACATGTGGGGTATGCTGCCCCCAAAGTCAGTGGAGCAGATTATTAGCTCCAACTTACAATTTTATAAAACACCTCATTAGTATCTAATTCTCAAAAAGGTTTTTTTCCGGCTGGGTGTGGTGGCTCACGCCTATAATCCCAGCACTTTGGGTGGCTAAGGCAGGTGAATCACCTGAGGTCAGGAGTTTGAGACTAGCCTGGCCAACATGGTGAAACCTCATCTCTACTAAAAATACAAAAATTAGGTGGTGTGAGCCTGTAATCCCAGCTACTTGGGAGGCTGAGACCAGAGAATGGCTTGAACCCAGGAGGTGGAGGTTGCAGTGAGCCGAGATCATGCCATTGCACTCCAGCCTGGGTGACAAGAGTAAAATTCCATCTCAAAAACAACAACAATAACAACAACAAAAGGTTTTTTCTTATGCTTTTTGTGCAAATGTACACATTGCTGATAAATATGACGCTCAAAAATTTGTCCTTAATATTATGTATGGCAAGGCCTTTCAAATGCCGAAATATATTAATGTGTCCATATCCAAGTCTTCTGGGAGACTGAGGGCAGGTCCTACCTAACTCTTTCTTACCACAGATTTGCATTCTCCCCATGACACCAGTGAGCTCACCCTGGAGAGAACCCGGGAACGATTCCTCTTCTCAGCGTGCTTGTCACACCAGCTCAATCAGTATTAGTTATGCCAACGCGAATCATCCAAGGACACTAGGCTTCTCAGGCTTCTGAGCTTCACTGAGGGACCTGAGGCAAAGTCCCCTTTGTGAAGAGAAAAAATTGCACCGGCAACACGGGTATGCTGAGCTCTGGGGCTCTCCCTCTCCCTGGGAAGGCTGCTTTGCCAATGTGTCTATTTTGGGTCGATTTATTATCTGATTCCCCAGAGAATAATCACCTTCAAATGTCCTGATCAAACGTGGAGGTTAAAGAAAACTCAACCTCTTTAGTGTGGGCACCTGTGCCTGATATGGGGTATTATTTACATGCATAAGAAACCTTTGGAGAGGCCTCTGGACCAGCAGGTGGCTGACAGGGCAGGGCCATAAGGACTGGGTTATCAGGCAGAGCCCCAGTAACTACCGGCCAAGGAGACAGTCTCACATTTCATGATTAAGGTCCTTTACTCCTCTTGGGAAACAAGACCAGCCACCAGGGTCAGCTGTGTACAGTGGTAAGTAAACAACGCTTCTCCTTTCTGTCCTCCCCAAAAGTAAGTTTGTTTTTGGCAACCGAGGCTCCAGCTGAATGGTGGAAGAAAAGATGTCACAGGTAATCCAGAGAGCAAATAATGCATTCACAGGGAATTAACAACGGATTCATCCCTCTGGCTGCTTCATCGATTTCTTTCTTTCTTGTTTTTTTTGTTTTTTTTTTTACCTGAGCCAACTTTGTTTTTCTTGTTCCTATGACCTTCACAGTGCTCCTAATTAAATAGGGGTGGGTTTTTTATCATGTGAGGCTGTCCCATCCTCATTCTCTGTGGCCCCGTTCCTTCCCTTCCTTACCTTGCCAGATGCCATCTGTCCTCAAGCTTCTGTACTTACAGTTCCCTCTCCCTGGAATGCTCTTTCCCAGATGCGTCCCTGGACATCGCCATCCACTCATCCAAGTCTCAGCTGAAACAGCACCTGCTCCTACAGGCTACCTTAGGGGGCTTACAGGCCGCTGCGACAGGCCATCTATGACAGTGTTCAGCTGCCGTGAATATTTTGCTGTTTTTTGCAGCAATGACCACTTTTTCATACCTCGGATGTCTCTTTAGCCTTGTTCTTTGTGTCTTTCCTTAGAAAATAAGGTCCACAGGAGCAAGCACCTGGTCTAACCTGTTTCTATAGCTGAGTCTAGCACAGGGCCCAGCTCACAGGAGAAGCGCAACGGTAACGTGTACAACGCAAGATCTATGCATGGACACAACTGCCGTTTATTCAGAAGTATCTCATGCTTGGCCGTGTGATTAAACATTTACAGAATGTCTGTCATCATTACAAAAATTCAGCATCACTTATACCCATTTCACACGAAAAAGAAAGGAAACCCAGAGGGACCAGCACTGTAACTTTCCCAAAGACACAGCATGACTACATGTGGCCTCCAGCATCCACACCCACAGCTGCCCAGATGTCATCACCTCAGTCCCATCGTCACCCAAACCCCATTGCCCCCCACTGCCCAGCACTGCCTGCCCAAGCAGTCAGTTACTCCACTCATTCACAGCATCCTGTCAGTCAGTGGAAGGAAAACCGTAAGAGGCTAACAAAGAACTAAGCACAAATTAAATTACAAATATATTGTAAAATAAATGTGTAAAGTTGAATTAACTTGCCGGGTTGGGTGGCTCATGCCTGTAATCTCCACACTTTGGGAGGCCACGGAGGGCGGATTGCCTGAGGTCGGGAGTTCAAGACCAGCCTGAACAACATGGAGAAACCCCGTCTCTACTAAAAATACAAAAAATTAGCCAGATGTGGTGGTGCATGCCTGTAATCCCAGCTACTCAGGAGGGTGAGGCGGGAGAATCACTCGAACTTGGGAGGCAGAGGTTGTGGTGAGCTGAGATCACGCCATTGCACTCCAGTCTGGGCAACAAGAGTGAAATGCTGTCTCAAAAAAAAAAAAGTTGAATTAACTTAGGGTCGTAATTCTTTTTTTTTTTTTAAACGCTATTTTTATTTTTTTTTTCTTAACAACAACAAAAAGCTTTCAGTAGAGGTTAGATATTAATGTTTTCCCCAAAACTTAAAGCACTTTTTTGGGCCAGGCGTGGTGACTCACACCTGTAATCTCCGCACTTTGGGAGGCTGAGGTGGGCGCATCACCTCACTTGAGGTCAGGAGTTCAAGACCCACCTGGCCAACATGGTGAAATCCTGTCTCTACTAAAAATACAAAAATTAGTTGGGTGTCCTGGCACATGCCTGTAATCCCAGCTACCCAGGGAGCTGAGGCAGGAGAATCACTGTAACCTAGGAGGCAGAGGCTTCAGTGAGCTGAGATGGCACCACTGCACTCCAGCCTAGGTGACGCAGCAAGACTCCGTCTCAAAAAAACCCACCAAATAAATACTTTTCTGAAAAAGAAATGTTTATGGATTAGGAAGTTCTGCCTCCCAGAGGAAGATTCAGGTATTGCATGTAGCCCAAATATTTGATGATTCCAGGACCAGCATATAGACAAGTTATGAAACTGTACCTTGAAGAATAAGGAGAAGAAGAGGAAGAGACAAAGAGGAGTAGAAGAAAAATAATAGAAGGAGGAGGAGGAGGAAGAAGGGAAGGACTAGAGGAAAACTACAATAATAACAACAGAGTTGCAAGCACCAGATCACATCCTTGGGTTTTGCTTTATATTTTGGAAAACACTGCCACATTCATTTTACTGAAAGCCACATGTGATTACTGCAGTCCCCAAATTGTCAGGGGTCCAAATATTACTGCCTTCTTGGTTTCTACAAACAGAGCACAGGCTGGCTGGGTTCCCCTTGGTCAGGCTGTCGTGTCCTGGTCCCACGCCAGGTTGAGACATTGCCTCATTCCTAGGAGGGACTAAGGTGCCTCCCTGGGGGATAAATAGAGGAGGGATGAGTGCTCACCTCCACAGCGACTTCCTTGATCCCCTGTCACACATGACTGAACGCTACAGCAGCTGTCTCACCATGAAGCTGCTGATGGTCCTCATGCTGGTGGCCCTTCCACTGCACTGCTATGCAGGTGAGTTCTGGGCAGAGAGGGCTGCCTCTGGGCTAGGACTTATCACCTGGCCCCCTGTAGAAGAACTGCCAGTCCCTAATCCCCAGAACGGATCAGCCCCAGTGTGAAGGGTCTGGGTGTGCCAGGTCTTACGATCCCCGTGAGTTCCTGACAATCAAGCAGGTAGTGCCCTCATGGACTGTCCCCTGCATTGGAGCTGCACGTGATGTGTCATGGCACTCAGGGTCTCACCATGGTCACGGCGACCATAGAAACCAGATGATTCTCAGGATTAGATATTGAAATTAACTATTTCAGTGGGGCAAGGGTGAGATGGCATCTACACCTAGAACCCACGATATAAGCATGGATGGCCTTCAATGTGGAAAGAAATGGGAAACCTCCCAGGACAAAAGGCCCAGGATGCAGAGTGTGGCCCAGTGTCTCTCACCCTGTGGGGCTTACTCTGTATTTTCAGAGTTTATCTGAGTCCTTCTGGGATGCCCTTTCCCTCCCAATTCCTTCAGGCTCAAGGCAGACCGGGGAGGAGAACTCACAAGATCCAGTGGGAGGAAAAAGCCCTGGCCTCTGGAATCAGCACTGATAGGGTCCATAGGCAGTCTGCCTTGTGCAATTCATAAAGGTGGATTCCAAACCCTACCTTATTGGTGCCCAAGGTAGGTGCAGACGGGTAGAAGGGTGACAAGCTCACAGTCAACTAACCAGAAAATCACAAAGTCCAGAGCACAACCAGCTCACATGAACCTAAGTCCTCAGCACTTTCTCCTTCCTTACAGTGGAGGGGCGGGGGGCACCTTAGATGCCTTCATGAACAAGTTCTATTTCACATTCGTGTGTGTGTGTGTGTGGGTGCGCGCGTGTGTGTGTGTGTGAGAGAGACAGGGTCTTGCTCTGTCACCCAGGCTGCGACTGGAGCGCAGTGGTGCAATCTCAGCTCACTGCAACCTCTTCCTCCCAGGCTCAAGTAATGCTCCTGTCTCAGCCTCCCAGATAGCTGGGACTACAGGTGCACACCACCATGCCTGGCTAAGTTTTAAATATTTTGCAGAAATGAGGTCTTCCTATGTTGTCCAGGCTGGTCTTGAACTCCTGAGCTCAAGCAATTCACCTGCCTTGGCCTCCCTAAGTGCTGGGATTACAGGCATGAGCCACCATGCCTGGACATTCCTTTGTATTGCAGTAGAGTCAACAGAACTAATGGACAATGTCCTAGACCCATTCATCTGAAATCCTTGGAAACCCTCCCTGATGCTGGGCATGAAAACAGGGAAGCATTGCATGACTTTGAACCAAGAAAGCCCAAGCAGTGTTTGCCGTGTCCCCCTAGTCAAAGCGCCTCATACCTCGAGGGTTCTCTTCACCAAGGCTGCATGGGGTTGGGCTTCTTTGGGTTTGGGAGTTGGCGAGAATTTGCAGAGCCTGAGTTTATGCTACCAGAGTTGAGAACTTTGCATCCTGTGCAACATCTTTCTGAACTTCGGTCTGTCCTGGAAGGTATGAAGATAACCAGCTTTCCCAATTCATCTGTAAAATGGGTTCACCCCTCTGGTAATGGCCCATGTTCTTGTGTCTTTGTTTTTTCAGATTCTGGCTGCAAGCTCCTGGAGGACATGGTTGAAAAGACCATCAATTCTGACATATCTATACCTGAGTACAAAGAACTTCTTCAAGACTTCATAGACAGTGACGCCGCTGCAGAGGCTATGGGGAAATTCAAGCAGTGTTTCCTCAGCCAGTCACGTAGAACTCTGAAAAACTTTGGACTGATGATGGTAATTTTAGTTTCTTCTTATGTACCTTTTGAAAATCACTGACCGGAATCAGCAGACTCTAAATTTGGCACCAAGAATGCCAAGCAACTGGTAAACAAACTTCCTATATCAGTTCATTAAACTTTGTTTCCAGGCTGCTTTGCCACTTCACAGTGAGAATCTTTAGGGAGTGATACATGGAAAAAGCAAAAGGGAGAAAAGAAAGTTTTAGAGATTGCCGATCTACCTCCGACCTCACCAGTCCATCCTCACACAGACATAGACACACACAGACACAAAGGGACAGGCACCTGCAAATTTTTCTTTTTTTTTTTGAGACAGAGTCTCGCTCTGTCACCCAGGCTGGAGTGCAGTGGTGCGATCTCGGCTCACTGCAACCTCCACCTCCCAGGTTCAAGTGATTCTCCTGCCTCTGCTTCCCTCGTACTTGGGATTACGGTGTGCGCCACCATGCCCGACTAATTTTTGTATTTTTACTAGAGACTAGGTTTTGCCATGTTGGCCAGGCTGGTCTTGAACTCCTGATCTCAAGTGATCTGCCTCCCTTGGCCTCCCAAAGTTCTGGGATTACAGGTGTAAGCCACGGCACCCAGACAGACACCTGCACATTTTTATCAAGAGAAAATATCTGATTCTCAAGGAGTCACTCACTTGTAGGAACAACCTACTAAGAAATTTCCTTTCACAAAAACAAATATTAAAGCCATTCTTAATATTTTTATCTAGCTCAGAAAATACAATTTGTGCAAATTCTACAGTTTCAAAAATAAAGGAAAAAAATTTTTTTTGAGACGAAGTTTCACTCCATTGCCCAGGCTGGAGTGCAATGGCATGATCTTGGCTCACTGCAACCTCCGCCTCCTGGGTTCAAGCGATCCTCCTGCCTCAGCCTCCTGAGTAGCTGGGCCTACAGATGTAAACCACCACGACCAGCTAATTTTTGTATTTTTAGTAGAGACGGGGTTTCACCATGTTGGCCAGGCTGGTCTCAAACTCCTGAAACTCAGGTATTGCCTGCTTCAGCCTCCCAAATTGCTGGGATTATGTTACGAGTTTTTTAAAGAATTTTTTAATATCTCAAAATTTTATTTAAAACATTTCATAAGAGAAAATTTAGAGATATATCAAATGCTCAAGGAAAATAGTAAATATTTACTGCAATTTGGGATGGTTGAATCATTTTTTTTCTTTAAAAACTCCAATTAGTCGGGCATGGTTGCTCAGGCCTGTAATCCCAGAACTTTGGGAGGCCAAGGTGGGTGGATCACTTGAGGTCAGGAGTTTGAGAACAGCCTGACCAAAATGGTAAAACCCTGTCTCTACTAAAAATACAAAAATTAGCCAGGTGTGGTGGCACGCACCTGTAATTCCAGCTACTCAGGAGGCTGAGGCAGGAGAATTGCTTGAACCCAGGAAGCAGAGGTTGCAGTGAACTGAGATAGTGCCACTGCATTCCAGCCTGGGAAACAGAATGAGACTCCATCTCAAAAGAAGAAAAAAAAATCATACTGTAAAACTCCAATCTTTTTTGTTTTTGTTTTGTTTTGTTTTGTTTGAGAAGGGTCTTGCTTTTTTGCCCAGGCTAGAGTGCAGTGGTGCCTTCATGGCTCACTGCAGGCTCCACCTCCTGGGCTCAAGTGATCCTCCTGCCTCAGACTCCTCAGCATTGCCCAGGCTGGTTTAAACTCCTGGGGTCAAGCAATCTGCTTACCTTAGCTTCCCAAAGTGCCTGGATTACAGGCGTGAGCCATCACACCCAGCCCAGCTCCAGTATTTCATAGGCCTCCAAGGTAATGGTGAAGAGTCTTGGACTGTTACAACATTTCTACCTTTGATGCCTGTGCAGCAACTCAAAACCATCCCATTCTTGTATTTGAGCTGAGATTTTTTAACAATTCTGTGTTGTAAAAGTGATATCAGAAATAGTCCAAATGATCAGGTCTTCAACAAATAGTATATGCAGCATATTTATTGGATAAGTTATTTCAAGGAATAGAATTTTTGAAGAAAAAAGTATTACATGGATCCCTGGTAGGGAAGAGGTCTTAAAACCCTGACCCCTGTTTGGCATTGTGGTGTATCCTCAACGACAGAATGAATGGAGAGGGGATGCCGGTTTTGCTTCCACTGTAAATTTTCCTGGGAGTTCGCTGTTCATGGACACATGCAGGAAAACAAGAAGACAAATTTTAATATTTGACTAACTTGCAAACCTAAGTGATCTATCTGTTTTTGTTTTCCAGCATACAATGTATGACAGCATTTGGTGTAACATTAAGAATAATTAACTTTGCACAAGACGTTTGGCTCAGGACTATGGCCAGAACTCATCTGGTGATTGCTAGAAACCGCAACTTTTCCTTCTTGTTTTGTCTTTTTATGTGGAAACTGCTAGACAATTGTTGAAACCTCACATTCATTTTCATTTCAATAAACTAACGGCAAATCATTAAAGTTCCTCCTTGTTCTTCTATAAAAAGAGAGGCTTGGCTGGGTGCGGTGGCTCATACCTGTAATCCCAGCACTTTGGGAGGCCAAGGTGGGTGGATCACAAGGTCAGGAGATTGAGACCATCCGGGCCCACGTGGTGAAACCCCATCTCTACTAAAATACAAAAAGTTAGCCGGGCATGGTGGCACGCGCCTGTAGTCCCAGCTACTCGGGAGGCTGAGGCAGGAGAATCGCTTGAACCCAGGAGGTGGAGGTTGTAGTGAGCCAAGATCATGCCACTGCACTCTGGCCTGGCCACAGAGCAAGACTCCATCTCAAAAAAAAAAAAAAAAAAAAAAAAAAAGAGAAAGAGAGAGAGAGAGAGAGGCTTTCCAGGTTTCCAGGCTTCCAGGCTTCCAGGCTTCCAGGCTTCCAGGCTTCCAGGCTGCACAGTCAGGCTGTAAATGGCAGACAGAGACAAACCTCAAAGAAAAGGGTCCAAGGCTTCTGGGAAACACTTTATTTCTCATCATCTCTAGCCCAAGAGTTGGTCTCTCTCTGAAGTGTTCCTTTCTCTACATCCCACTACCTCCCTAAGCCACTTTCTCTGGGGACCTCACGCTCTTGGGGCTGTGCTCAGAGGCCCTGATTCTACCCCAGTCCTATCCATGCTGAGCCCTTCTGGTTATTCCAGGCTCCTCTGGGCTGTCTTTGGGCCTTCCTCAGGCATACAGGGCCCAGACCAGAGCCAGCCTGGGAGCAGGGGCCTGCAAAGCAAGGTGAATCGTTGCATGAAAATATGACTTGCCCTGATTACTGAGTTTTCCAGCCTAGCAACACTTTAAATCATACAATGTCCCCTGGTCCAGTCTCTGCCAGTCGGTTCATCCTCCCCTGCCCCACAGTGAGCTGTGAAGGCAATGAAGGTGTAGGGGAGTGAGTGTGCTGTGCAGGGACCCAGCACAGCAGGGGATGTTTAAATGGAACCTGGGGTCTCCATCATGTCCTGTCCCCAGCACTCTTGTCACCAGGGATAGGTTATTGCCACCTCTTCTGCTCTCACCTCAGCCTGTTCCTCTTCTTTTGGGGGCCATCCCCTCACCCAGGAAGGCCCTGTCTATGTCTCTGGACCACTCAGCTTCACCAGGGCCGACTCTTCCATCCAGGTCCACAATATATAGAGGGGTGTCTGAAAATGTTAAAATTTGAAAAATAATTTCCTGAAGTGATTATAATATTAATGAACATATATCAATGAATCTAGCCTGGATTCTATACTTCATCTTACCAACACAGTTGTAAAGTATGTTTAATATGTTATTGTTAGATACAGTAAGTTCTTCTTCAAAGGTTCGGCTTGATTAACTTCCTTGTTCTTTGTTCTTAAGGTCAGTCTCCTTGTACAACCCCACTCCTAGTTACTTGTTTTGTAAGCAACTTCTCCTGCCTGCCTTAATCACCCTTAGCTACCCACTTTGTAACTTTCCTTCCCGCTGAAACTACCTTTCCTGCCTTTGCTGGGCCCTGACATGCCCAGAAATGCCTTGTACCATAACAGACAGCCCTTCCCTTTCTGTCTAATTAGCCATACTTAATTTTAAACAGTAGCCAATCAGATCAGCTTAGATTGTGCCATCCGACTCCAGCCAATGGGGACAGAACACAGAAGCAGGAACTGACTGCATTACCCCTTCCTTCCCTTGTCTGGTGTGCTCTCGCCATAATAAGGAGTGCCAGCAGCACCCTTCTGCAGAAGTAAATTCGCCTTGCTGAGAAATCCTTTGAGTGCTTGTTTTCCTTGCAACTCTGAGCTCTTGTTTCTAACATTATGAATAAGTGACCTATGAAGGCAATAAAATAACCTGTGGCCTACAAAAGTCATAATGAGCCCCTGCCCACAACACCTTTCCCAAACTGCAGTCCATGGTCTTTGCCTTAAGATCCTGAAAGGGAGGAAAATGGAAAAGAGATTCAGAGCTAAAAACTGGAAAATGAACACATGGGTACCCAGAATATGCAAATCTGTTCAGTGAAGGCCCTGGACCATTTGGTGAGGAAGCCAAACACATTCTAGAAAGGGAACAGGCTCCAAAGTTAGGGGTCACTCCAGGGTGCCTATGTCATGTGGGGAGCATCCCACAACCAAAAATAGGTTTGTTCCCCTGGGAGCCTGTACCCAAGCATGTCAGACCCATGCAGTTGAAAGGGGGCCCTACACAGGGGAGGGGACAGAACAGAGCTTCTGACTGTTCTGATGAAATAAACATTCCTGAGAAGAGGTCTTAAACAAGCACAAAGGTGGTGGGAAACTCTGACTTGGGGCCTTGGGGCATAAGGTCCCCACACCCAGCATTTCCTAAAGACCTCTGGGCACCCAGTACCATCCCCTCCAGTGTCCTGGCTCAGTGGATGACACAAGACTTCAAGGTAGTCCATGGAACAGGAAGCATGGGAAAGCATGGCCTTATCAAATTGTAAGGAGGCTAAAAGTTGGAGCTTACACCCAGATAAGGGAAAGCTCATAGTAGGCTCTGGAGGGAACACATTCAAAGTGGCACCAGTGCCCATCTAAGGCCAGAGACGTCTGGAACTCTAAGATTGGACCCCACAGGAGGATGCTCCAGGGGAATCTCCAGACCTCAAACTCTCCAAAGAGGATGCTCTTGGCAGAGGTTCTGAGGTCTAGTAATAAGCCCTCCTTAGAATTTTTTCTCACAATTGCAATGCTGCTTGCCCCTAAAATTGTTTCGAATCTGGTTTACTGTCTAATGGGAAAGTGAAATGGCATTGCATGTATCCAGGCTTTTGTGCTGCTGTTCTAAGCAGGGGGCCTGGTTAATGTGTGACTCCCTCCCTTGGTACTGTTTGGCCCCAGTGCTCCTTGGAATCTGGAGATATTTAGCCTTTAAAAATCAAACTGTCATGGATACTGCTTTATCTGAAATTTTGGTTCACAGCCTTCCTTGGATTATCACTGGGGCAAAGTAAAACCAGCAAGCTTGTATTACTATCTGATGGCTAAGGTTCCAAGCCATTGAATCTTTGTTTGTGTGTGTGTGTGTGTGTGTGTGTGTGTGTGTGTGTGTATACATGTCCAGATGTGTTTATTTGTATGTACACTTATTGTTATATGTTTTACTTACCAAATTGGTTTATAAGTAAAAGGGTGTCATAAATTAAGTAAATAAGTCTAAGTATTGGAAACAAATGCTTGGTGCCACAAAGAAGAACTAGCACTTAGGCAAAAAATTTTCTCAGCAAGGCAATTTACTTCTGCAGAAGGGTGCTGCCTGCATCAGTCATGATTGCAAGAGCATGCCAAACAAAGGAGAGAAGGGGTTTTTATCTCTAATGCAGTTCCTGTCCCTGTGTCCTTCCCCTATTGGTCAGGGTTGCACTGCACAATCTAAGCTGATCCTGGTTGGCTAAGACTCAAACTTTTCTGAATATGGTAAGCACACAATTTGTAAGGGAAGGAGGGGGTGGGAGTGGTTTGTCTGTTATAGTACAAGGCATGTCTGGACATGTCTGGGTATGTCAGGGCACAACTAGAGCAGAGGGTGGTTTGCAGGCTAGAAACGAGAAAGCACAAGGAGGTTCGGCTTTTGAACAAAGGATAAGAACATTACACAATTAAACCTTTTGAAGAGGAACTCATTATTCCTAACACAAGCAATTTTCAAGTATATGTGACCCAAGCATAACTTTACTAAACAAATTGGCATTAAAATTATTGGTAAAATAAAAATAGAAATGCCTTCAAAATTATCAACATACATTTTGTCTGAATTTTATGTTTGTCTTTTCTAGATTTTTTTTTTTTTGAGACACCCAGGCTGGAGAGCAGTGGCATGATCTTGTCTCACTTTAACCTCCCAGGTTAAAGAGATTCTCCTGCTTCAGCCTCCCGAGTAGCTGGGACTACAGGTGCCCAACACCACACCCAGCTAATTTTTTGTATTTTTAGTAGAGACATGGTTTCACCGTGTTAGCCAGGATGGTCTCAATCTCCTGACCTTGTGATCCACTTGTCTTTGCTAGGTATTTTAAAATGTCAATGTTAATTCAAGCTGGGAGCTGAGCTGCTTAGGGCAAGCCTGCCTCCTATTCTATTCAAAGTCTCACTGAGATACATGCATTATCTGAATGCTTCCTTTGGAAAGGATAATCAGAAACTCTAAAGAATGCAATCATTTGTCTCACACGTGTGATCTGAAAGCCACCAATCCCTCTCCCTGCTTCAAGTCCTCCCGCTTTTCCTGACCAAATCAATGTTGTTTATTTTACCTATGTTGATTGATGTCTCACATCTCCCTTTTTAAAAGTAAAATTTAAGTATAATGATGAGATAAAATTTTTAAGTAAACTTTTTGTGTAAATTAAAATCCTAAAGTTATTTTTGATGCTCATTTAATATATGGGTCATTTCCAATTAAGAAAGGGTTGTGATAGGGAAAATATGTTTCTAAAATTGTGGAATTGTTCTTTTCTATAAATGTCCATATCTGATGATTCAGGATTTCTTGCTTTTAGGTACTAAGGATAAACATTTTAGTTAACACGTAATTCTGCATAGAAGATGGCCCAGAAAGGGTTATGCTATTAGTAGAAAAAAGAATAATTTTGCCTAATTCAGAAGTTATCTAAAAGTTAGTTCAAATTACTGATTTGTAAAGGTTATTTATGAAACACAGTGAGGAATCATTAAATAAGGGAGAAAGATGTGGAAAAAGTTTAAATAATAAAATATTCTAAATGGCAGGATCAAATTCACACATAACAATATTAACCCTAAATGTAAATGGGCTAAAGGCCCCAATCAAAAGACACAGACTGGAAAATTGGATAAAAAGCCAAAACCCATCGGTGTGCTCTATCCAGGAAACCCATCTCACATGCAAGGATACACATAGGCTCAAAATAAAGGGATGGAGGAAGATTTACCAAGCAAATGGAGATTAAAAAAAAGCAGTTGCAATCCTAGTCTCTGATAAAATAGACTTTAAACCAACAAAGATCAAAAGAGACAAAGAAGGACATTACATAATGGTAAAAGAATCAATGCAACAAGAAGAGCTAACGATCCTAAATATATGCACACCCAATACAGGAGCACCCAGATACATAAAGCAAGTTCTTAATGACCTACAAAGAGACTTAGACTCCCACACAATAATAGTGGGAGACTTTAACACTCCACTGTCAATATTAGACAGATTAATGAGACAGAAAATTAACAAGGATATCCAGGACTTGAACTCAGACCTGGACCAAGCAAACCTAATAGACATTTACAGAACTCTCCACCCCAAATCCACAGAATATACATTCTTCTCAGAACCACATCACACCTACTCTCAAATTGACCACATAATTGGAAGTAAATCAATCCTCAGTGAATGCAAAAGAACGGAAATCATAACAGTCTCTCAGACCACAGTGCAATCATGTTAGAACTCAGAATTCAGAAACTAACTCAGAACCTCACAGCTTCATGGAAACTGAACAACTGGCTCTTGAATGCTGACTGGATAAACAATGAAATGAAGGCAGAAATAAAGATGTTCTTTGAAACCAACGAGAATGAAGACACAACATACCAGAATCTCTGGGACACATTTAAAGCAGTGTCTAGAGGAAAATATATAGCAATAAATGCCCACATGAGAAGAAAGGAAAGATCTAAAATCGACACCCTATCATCAAAATTGAAAGAGCTAGAGGAGCAAGATCAAAAAAACTCAAAACCTAGCAGAAGACAAGAAATAACTAAGATCAGAGCAGAACTGAAGGAGATAGAGACACGAAAAACACTTCAAAAAATCAATAAATCCAGGAGCTGGTTTTTTGAAAAGATCAACAGAATAGCCCACTAGCCAGACTAATAAAAAAGAAAAGAGAGAATAATCAAATAGATGCAATAAAAAAAAAAAGGGAATATCACCACCGATTCCACAGAAGTACAAACTACCATCAGAGATTACTACAAACAACTCTATGCACATAAACCAGGAAACCTGGAAGAAATGGATAAATTCCTGGACACTTGCATCCTCCCAAGCCTAAATCAGGAAGAAGTTGAAACCCTGAATAGATCAATAACAACGGCTGAAGTTGAGGCAGCAATTAATAGCCTACCAACCAAAAAAAGCCCAGGTCCAGTTGGGTTCACAGCTGAATTCTACCAGACATACAAAGAGGAGCTGTTATCACTCCTGCTGAAACTATTCCAAACAATTCAAAAAGAGGGAATCCTTCCCGAATCATTTTATGAGACCAACATCATCCTGATACCAAAACCCAGCAGAGACTCAACAAGAAAAGAAAACTTCAGGCCAATATCCATGATCAACACAGATGCAAAAATCTTCAATGAAATACTGGAAAACCGACTGCAACAGCACATCAAAAAGCTTATCCATCACGATCAAGTAGGCTTCATCCTGGGGATGCAAGGCTGGTTCAACATACACAAGTCTATAAACATAATTCACCACATAAACAGAACCAAAGACAAAAACCACATGATTATCTCAATAGATGTAGAGAATGCCTTTGACAAAATTCAACAGCGCTTTATGCTGAAAACTCTCAATAAACTAGGTATTGATGGAATGTATCTCAAAATAATAAAAGCTATTTATGACAAACCTACAGCCAATATCATAATGAACGGGCAAAACCTGGAAGCATTTCCTTTGAAATCTGGCACTAGACAAGGATGCCCTCTCTCACCACTCCTATTCAATATAGTATTGGAAGTTCTAGCCAGAGCAATCAGGCAACAAAAAGAAATAAAGGGTATTCAATTAGGAAAGAGGAAGTCAAATTGTCTCTATTTGCAGATGACATGATTGCATATTATAAGACCCCATCGTCTCAGCCCAAAATCTCCTGAAACTGATAAGGAACTTCAGCAAAGTCTCAGGATACAAAATCGATGTGCAAAAATCACAAGCATTCCGGTACAGCAATAACAGACTCAAAGAGAGCCAAATCAAGAGCAAACTGCCATTCACAACTGCTACAAAGAGAATAAAATATCTAGGAATACAACTAACAAAGAATGTAAAGGACTTCTTCAAGGAGAACTACAAACCACTGCTCAACGAAATAAGAGAGGACACAAACAAATGGAGAAACATTCTATGCTCATGGTTAGGAAGAATCAATATCGTGAAAATGGCCATACTGCCCAAAGTAATTTATAGATTCAACACTATCCCCATCAAGCTACCAATGACCTTCTTCACAGAACTGGAAAAAAACACCTCAAACTTCATATGGAACCAAAAGAGAGCCCACATAGCCAATTCTAAGTAAAAAGAACAAAGCTGGAGGCAACACACTACCTGACTTCAAACTATACTACAAGTCTACGGTAATCAAAACAGCATGGTACTGGCACCAAAACAGAGATATAGACCAATGGAACAGAACAGAGGCCTCGGAGGCAACACCACACATCTACAATCATCTGATCTTTGACAAACCTGACAAAAACAAGCAATGGGGAAAGGATTCCCTGTTTAATAAATGACGTTGGGAAAACTGGCTAGCCATGTGCAGAAAGCAGAAACTGGACCCCTTCCTGACACCTTACACTAAAATTAACTCCAGATGGATTAAAGACTTAAACATAAGACCTAACACCGTGAAAACCCTAGAAGAAAACCTAGGCAAAACCATTCAGGACATAGGCATAGGCAAGGACTTCATGACTAAAACACCAAAAGCATCGGCAACAAAAGCCAAAATAGACAAATGGGACCTAATTAAACTACAGAACTTCTGCACAGCAAAAGAAACAATCATTAGAGTGAATCAGCAACCAACAGAATGGGAAAACATTTTTGCAATCTACCCACCTGACAAATGGCTAATATCCAGAATCTACAAAGAACTAAAACAGATTTACAAGAAAAAAAAAACCCATTCAAAAGTGGGCAAAGGATATGAACAGACACTTCACAAAAGAAGACATATATGAGGCCAAGAAACATAAGAAAAAATGCTCATCCTCACCGGTCATTAGAGAAATGCAAATCAAAACCACATTGAGATACCATCTCACGCCAGTTAGAATGGCGATCATTAAAAAATCTGGAGACAACAGATGCTGGAGAGGATGTGGAGAAATAGGAACACTTTTACACCATTGGTGGGAGTGTAAATTAGTTCAACCATTGCAGAAGACAGTGTGGCAATTCCTCAAGGACCTAGAAATAGAAATACCATTTGACCCAGCAATCCCATTACTGGGTATATATCCAAAGGATTATAAATCGTTCTATTATAAAGACACATACACATGTATGTTCACTGCAGCACTGTTTACAATAGCAAAGACCTGGAACCAACCCAAATTTCCATCATATATAGACTGGATAAAGAAAATGTGGCACATATACACCATGGGATACTATGCAGCCATAAAAAACGATGAGTTTTTGTCCCTCCTAGGGACATGGATAAATCCAGAAACCATCATTCTCAGCAAATTGACACAAGAACAGAAAACCAAACACCACATGTTCCCACTGATAGGCAGGTGTTGAACAATTAGAACACGTGGACACAGGGAGGGGAGCATCACACACTGTGGTCAGTAGAGGGGGTTAGGGGAGGGACAGCAGTGGGTGGGAAGGTTGGGGAAGGATAATGAATGGAGAAATATAAGATATAGGTGATAGGGGGATGAAGGCAGCAAACCACCTTGCCATTTATGGACTTACGCAACAATCTTGCATGATCTGCACAGGTACCCCAGAACCTAAAGTACAGTAAAATAATAATAATAAGCAATTGAGAGAGGACTCCATATTCAATAAATAGTGCTGGAACAGCTGTCTAGCCATATGCAGAAGATTGAAACTGGATCCCTACGTTCCACCATATACAAGAGCTAAATCAAGATGGATTAAAAATTTAAAAGTAATACCTCCAACTATGAGAATCACAGAAGAAAACCTAGAACACACCATTCTGGACCTCAGCCTTGGGAAATAATTTATGAATGAGTCCTCAAAAGGAGTTGCAACACAAACAGAAATTCACAGATGGATCTTCATTAAACTGGGACAGTTTTTTAAGGAAACTAATTTAGAAAGCCAAATTAAGTTCAGAAACTAGAATCTAGACTCCAGCAAAACAGACTGAAATGAATTCCAATGATATTAATATGTTTATGTTTATTTCATATTTAATGTGCATCTGCTATGTACAGGCATAATGCAGGGTTCTTTGTTGGCTGCAGAGTTGAATCACTGATGACGTCCACCTCTCTGAATGAGGATTTGATTCATAGGGATTATGGACCAGCAGATATGATACTGCCACTCCTTGTCTCAGAATCCATAATTCTCTGGGCATTGACTATCCTCATCATTGTCACTGTTATCCCTGAAATTGGGTAACACTTGCCATTTCCCAGAGAAATTTAAAAAGTCTTTCCTGTGGGTGTTTCGAGGTTTTTAAAAAAATTGTTGTCTTTGTTTTCACAAGTGTAACATTGCTTCAAATTGTGGAGAAATGTTATCATTTTCTTTATTTTTTTTTTTCCTATTTCCTGTATATTTTTCTCACCCTTTCTCCTTTGCCCTCAACCCTCAGAGGAAAGTCTATCTGTGTCCTTGATGAGGCGTTTTTGTTTCCTGCTCCATTGGTGTCCCTGGCACCATCCCCGTCCCTAGCATGGGAGGTGCTCTGGAGTTGAGGACGCTAAACCTGGCCTTGGCCTGTTTTTACTGCAATCTAGACCAGGCACTGATGCTTATGCTTGCATGTGGTAGAAGGTGGATATGCTGATGATGGTCAGAAGGAGACATCATGACCTTTACAAACAGCACGAGTGATTGTTTTGTGCCTCAGTAGAGATGGGGAAAGTAGATTCTATACCCTTCCTTAGTGAATCTCTGGGAGCTGAAAAATTCACAAATGATTGATCCTCGATTCACAGCACCCTTCTTTACCACAGGTGAGCAAACCAGAGATATCAGACTTCCAGGAATTTCTGATGACTTCTTATTGACCAGATCCCAAACCACTCAAGATTTCTGGCCCACAATGAGCTTGTAGCACACCCCAAAAACCTCTCAAATCATGACTATGTTGTCCTAACTCACAAGATAGGTCCTGTCTGCCTCTAAATAGACCCAGAGATTTCATAGGAACTTCATTCCTCCCTGGTGTGGGAAGAAAGTTGCCCAAGTGTCAAGGCAGGAGACTGAAGGCACGAGCTGTCCCAGTATGATGAATAACTGATTAGTTTTAGCAATGGTACCAAATAGATTTAGAAACAATCACATAATCAATTATATAACCAATCCTATTAAATCATGATTCTTTATTAATCTTTGCTTTAGTATTATAGCATAGAATCATTTTAGTCTTATAGTATAGACACAATTGGGTGAAATATAATTAGGAACTGAAGGAACGTTGTGAGAAGTGATCAGGAGGTGAGAGTGAGAGCCTCGCGGTAGCGCCAGCGCCTAGGAAGGTGCCCATTACTTAGCAGGCAGGCCTTGCAGTAACTCAATGCCTGGGAAGGTGCCCGTTACTTAGCAGGCCGTGAAGGGGAGTTTCCCTTTCACTAGGGGAGTTCAGAGAACACTCTGCTCTGCCTGGCTCTTGAGGAAGGCCTGACATTGGCCAGGCCGGCCCGCAGACATCCAGGGGCTTAAATGCCTCTCTCTGGTGCTGTGCTCCGATGGTCACCATCCTTGTCCACTTCCATGTTCCGCTTTCCCACCCGATGCTCTTTTTAGGTTCTTAGAAGTTGTGGGAAGTAAGAAGAGAGGAATCCTAAAAGCCTTTGATCTTTCTGATGAGTTCATGGAAAGATGCTGATGTATGTGCCTCCCCTCCTTGCAGCAGCTACCTCAAATGGAGGGCCCCCCTGTACTGTAAGCATGTGATTTGCTTGACCTTATTAATCATGTCAAATGACTCACTCTCCTGACCCTGCCCCCCTGCCTTGTATATGATAAGTATCAGCATGTCCAGGCACTCAGGGCCACTACTGACTCCGCTCCTTGGTGGTAGTGGTCCCCGGGGCCCAGCTGAATTCCTCTCTTATCTCCATGTCTTGTGTCTTTCTTTCCTGCAATCTATCATCTCCGCACACAAAAGAACACCCACTAGACCCTGCAGGGCTGGACCCTGCACCCTGGCACTTAGGGTCCGCAGAGTATTTACCTCATGCCTGGTTACTGTCAACCCCCTCACCACACCTACCTACAGCACTCTCACAAAGGCTGCATCCCACTCCCTAGACAAAAGTAATGGCAGTTTCACCAACCTTAGTTTCAGCCACTTATATTAGGTTGGTGCAAAAGTAATCACAGTTTTTCAATTACTTTTAGTGGCAAAAACCGCAATTACTTTTGCACCAACCTATAATTTCTCTCCTACCCCAGAAGTCCATGTTGCTCAGTACTGAGAATGCACTGCGATCAGGTCTTCCTGTTTTCATCGTTTGCAAAGTTGCTGAAGGTCGACTGTTATTCCAGCCTAGATCCTTTCTTTATTTCATTTAATAACATACACTCCAGAGACCCACCTCCGAGTGCCCCCTCTGGTTTAGATAATCATTTTCCAAGTTCTTGTAATTTTTGGATCACAGCTCCATCCAAGCAATGAGCTCATCTAAATAGAAGACCTTTGAGGGTGTTCAATTGCATTCCGTACAATGGTGACTAAGGGATATCTTTTTGGGTCTGCTTCTCCCAGAAGACTGGAATCTTTGGGTACATAAATGTGCCTTTTTAATCTTCAAATCACCAAGTCTAGCACCAGGACAGGAATAATGAGGTTTCCTTAGACTGACCATGAGTGTGAACTGTGAACCTCAAGGTGGCGCCATTTATGTAAAATCTGGAATCTTCTTGAACATTTGCAATATGCCACCAGTCACTAGGGGGAGGCCTTAACTTTCATAACCAGATGCAAAGCTCAAAGTGTCTAAAATGAAATGATAGTTTCACTGGGTTCTATGAGATCAAGACAACTGACCAGCTTTTATTTTTTTGTCAAAAGAGGGTTTTGCATTATCCTGGCAGGTGTATCTAAGGGCTGTCTCCTTGGATTTCACACCCATGGAGAAAGGAATAAGAAAATGTTGACAAAATGGCACAGGAAGACAAATTTTGCATATTCTCACTCATACATGGGAGATGAAAAAGTTGATTTCATGGAGTCAGACAGTTGAGTGAAAAGTTACCAGGAGCTGGAAAGGGTGGGGAATGAAGAGATGTTGGTTAATGGGTACAAGATATAGTTTGATAGAAGGAATACATTCTTTTTTTTTTTTTTTTTTTTTTTTTTTGAGACGGAGTTTCGCTCTTGTTACCCAGGCTGGAGTGCAATGGCGCGATCTCGGCTCACTGCAACCTCCGCCTCCTGGGTTCAGGCAATTCTGCCTCAGCCTCCTGAGTAGCTGGGACTTCAGGCACGTGCCACCATGCCCAGCTAATTTTTTGTATTTTTATTAGAGACGGGGTTTCACCATGTTGACCAGGATGGTCTCGATCTCCTGGATCGAGATGGATGACCTCGTGATCCACCCGCCTCGGCCTCCCAAAGTGCTGGGATTACAGGCGTGAGCCACCGCGCCTGGCTAGAAGGAATACATTCTAATGTTCAGCAGAACAGTAGGGTGACTGTAGTTAACAATAATTGATTTATATTTCAAAATAGCTAGAATATTGAAACGTTCCCAACATAAAAAATGTTAAATCTTTGAGGTAATAGATATCTTAATTATACTGATTTGATCATTATACATTGTATGCATGTATCAAAATACTATTATTTAATCTGTATGACTTTTATCTAAAAAAATGTAGTCTTGGTCAGGCACAGTGGCTCATACCTGTAATTCCAGCACTTTGGGAGGCCAAGTCAGGTGGATCACTTGAGGTCAGGAGTTTGAGACCAACCTAGCCAACATAGTGAAACCTCGTCTCCACTGAAGAATACAAAAAATAACCAGGCGTTGTGGTGGGCGCCTGTAATCCCAGCTATTTGAAAGGCTGAGGCAGGAGAATCACTTGAACCCAGGAGGTGAAGGTTGCAGTGAGCTGAGATCACGCCACTGAACTCTAGCCTAAGTGACAGAGTGAGACCCCGTCTCAAAAAAAAAAGTGTAGTCTTAATTTACTGAGAATAGAAAGATTCTATGGCTCTCCCAAGCTGACGTGGTCCATACTACATAGTCCACAGTTGGAAATGAGTTTCAGACCTCACAGCCTTGATTTGACTAATTTGCCTCTCTTTCTCTTTCCTGTTTATCATGGGAATATATTAGGATGCTCAATTCTTGCTGTCCTACAAATAGACAATTTCTAACCTGGATTTTAAGAACTGAAACAATAAACAATACTGGAGGACCTTTCCCTACTGTGGCTACAACTCCTCTTTCTGAAATTGTCTTCCTCCTTGTCACTACTACAAGTTTAGAAAGGTGAACACTTCTAACTACGGGAGCAAATTTCAAAAAAAGATTTGGAGGGAGTTACTTTTGTTTTTAAACATAGGTGGCTCTAGTGGGCTCAGCATAGTGGCTCGTGTCTGTAATCCCAGCACTTTGGAAGGCTGAGGTGGGCGGATTTCTTTGAGCTCAGGAGTTTGAGACCTGCCTAGGCAACATGGAAAAACTCTATCTCCACAAAAAAAAAAAAAAAAAAAAAAAAAAAAAAAATTAGCTGGGTGTTGGAGGCTCATCCCTGTAGTCCCAGCTACTTGGGACACTGAGGCTGGATAATCTCTTGAGCCTGGCATATGGAGGTTGTAGTGAGCTGAGATGGCACCACTGCACTCCAGCCTGGGCGACAGTGAGACTTGTCTTATTTAAAAAAAAAAACACAAAAAAAACACCAGGTGGCTTTTGCCTGTAATTCCAGCTCAGCTAGAGGCTGAGCATGGGCAGTGCCTGAAGCCAGGAGTTTGACAAAATCTGGGCAACAAAGAAAGATGCTGTCACTTAAAAAATAAAATGAAAACAAAAACAAGAACAAAGGGAAACAACATCCTTTTGCCCTCGGAGTCCCATGATTGTCACAATTATCTGTCAGTCAAAGCACATGACCACAGTGGAAATCAACAAAGAAAACACATCTCTTTAGGATGGACCAAGACCGCAGCCTGAGCATGTGTTGAATCTTTTACCATCCTCCTATGAAATCTCAAAAGTTAATAAATTAGAACAACAAAAGAGAAAAGTGATAAACTCTACAGTGTGATGGAAACAAAACAGTGACAACACTTGGTGAGAATGTTTAAGATTCTCTGACAGAGAGCAGACAGCATGAGCTCTACAGGGAAATAAGACTGGAGAAAACTGAAGTACAAAATATGCTGCAGAAAAAAAGAACTTTAGATAGAGGAGCTTTTCGTGGAAAAGAGGAAACGATGTTTAGGGCACAACTTGGATAATTATTGAAGCTGAACACAGAAAAGGATGAGAGTAGAAATGTACAATCAGATATGGACCACTATTTCATCCCAGTTCCCTCTGTCCTTCCTTGGTAAGTGTTTTTTTCTTAACAGAAGACAGGAGTATAAATTGGACAACTGATTTTCCATAGCTACATTAAGTTCCCGAGATCAGGTGATCAAGCTGAAATAAGGCAGGATCACAAAAGATTATGTAGCGTCAACTATCAAGGAAACATATGTTAGCAAAATACCATTGGTCAAGGCTGCTGATCATGTATTTTTGAAGACGTGAGGATATTTATCCAGAAAACATGAAACCTCAAAGTCATACAGTTGGTCATTCATTAATTCTCTAGTTGGCAGGCAGTGTGACATATATCTCTCTTCCCTTTGTCATTCTGCAAGCCACACATCTCCAAGTCTACACTCATTTAAGATATTCTTTTCCAGTGTTTACCAGCCAGTGTCCAGTCAAGAAATATAAAATGTTATAGGTAAACTGAACCAAGAAAATGTCATACAGGAGCTGGTATTAGTGGGTTTGATGGGTTGCAGAAGCAAAAAACGGGTTGTGAACGATGTCCACTGATTGATAATGGCAGGAAGATCATACCACCCCTAGGGCTGGAAAAGAAGAAGAAAAATGGTACTGCCCAGATCCTATGACTGCAGGCGAAGGGGAGGCTGCTCTTGATGAAATTGAGCCACCTTAGCAGGAATGGAAGCCATCGCTATGGACTCTTCCTTGCTGGGCTGCTGGGTGCTGCAGGCGCTGCTGCCATAATCACTGCAAGAGGCAATGTCAGCAGCAGAGAAACATGACTTCTGCCTCCTCCAGTCTTCCAGTCTCCCAGCAGTGCCTTCCACTGGAGAACCCACAGGAGCCATCTACCACAGGGTTCTTCGATGTGAAATACACAGACCTTGTGTTTTAGCAATGAGGAGACACATTAGAAAAAAACAAATCTGGAGCTACAAAATAAGAGCCCTATCACGCATCCCATGATTGTAACCTGGAGTCTTGGTTTTGATTTTTTAGCTAATTGGTGGCCATTTGTCTGACCTATTGAAGAGTTAATAGCTGGAAAGTTTGTTGTGTATAAGTACCTGATTTAATGATGTTAGAAGAGCCAGTAACATGTAAAACAAAAGGTTTTTATTGTCTCTTTCAGTGAAGCAGACTGTTGGGGAAGAAAGGCTTTTCTCCTGAGTAAACTGTCAAGTTCATCAAAGTAAGCAGTCCCTAGGAACCCACAGTGAGAATCAGCCAGTCAGTTTCCTGGTTTATCTCACATATCCTGAGGTTATTTGTTCTGCTTCTCCATGAAATTTTCCCAAAATGTACAAAGCATGTCATTAAGCCTGTTGTGGGTGCCATAGGGTAACTGCTTGCCTCTCCAGAACAAGATGAAGAAAATCTACATAATTTCATCATCCCAAGTGGCACCGGTGCTTGCAGGGGACTCAAATGTCCCCACTTGACATTGTACCTCTGCTGTGGTTATGGTTTGCGTGCTTATGTGTGTTGTTCACACGTGGGGCTGACTTACAAAGACATGCAGTTACCTCAAGCACACCTTATGGACTGTGGGGAAGGTCGAGAAGAGGTGTGATGAGGACCTGGCCCAGTTCTCTGGCAGGCAGTTCTCCCTCTGAGATTCCTTTATGTGGAAGAGGAGGTGGAAAAGAGAACCATGGTGACCACCCAATAAGTGTATGATCTGTGCTAGCCTAACCTATGTTAGCCTGACAGACTCCATCTTGCTGAGAGCCAGACAGACTTCAACTTAACCTCCACCTCAGCCCTCCCGCCATTTCTCTCTTGAGTGCATGCCAGGGTCATGCTACGGTGTTGGGTCATGCTACTATAGAAGCATATAAGCTTTGTAACCATATCCTGCTTGGAAAGCCCACTTGCTATTGTGAATACCCCCCTTGACTGATTGTATGGCAAGTACTGAATACCCCCCTTGGTAACCAGCAATCATGGGAACTGCTTGTGTATACCCTCCTTAGTTAATCGACAATCATGGGAGCCTCTTGCCTCCTAGTTACCAGCTTCCGTATCTAACTTGCTTGTTCTGCTTCTGTAAAATTCTGCTTCAGCTAGACTCCCCCTCCCCGCTTTTAAACACGGTATAAAAAGGAATCCAGCCCCTTCCTCGGGGCTGAGAGATTTTTGAGTGTGAGCTGACTCTCGGTCACTGGCAGTAAAGGACTCGTGATTCAAACTCAGCGTGTGGCACTTTCTCTAACTCACACAGGTTACAGCAGTCAAAGTACTTGGACATTAGGATCTCAACTGATCCTCTTAAGGTTTCCATTTGCCTGGAAGATGTTCACCTGTTTGAAGGCCAATCCCTAGAAAATCAGGACACTGGGACCAACACATCCTGGTGAGGACAGGAGTCCAAGGACTCTGTGTGTTTTGGGGATCAGTAACCCCACCCCCATCATTCTGTAGACTTAGGTCCAAGACTCATTATTAAGGATATTAACAACATCATAATAATAGTCACTTTCATCTAACCATAAAACAATAAATTAGGTTATTGAAAAGTAATGATCTTAACTGTGGAAAATCCTAAGGAAACCAGAACCAAATTCTGAAGCACTCTTTGTTAGCACTCACGGGAAATAAACATTCCTTGTTGGCAGAACCAGTTAGATTCAGTTTGATATTTTGTTGAGAAAGACATGATTGATTTTCTTTGACTTTTTCATTTATTTTTTTTTCCTTTAGTTACATAAGTGTAGAAATTGACATTTGGTGCTGAGACGCTGTGATGTGTATTTTCCTCCATTAATTCACTTCTTATGTACATCCTGTGAAATAGACACTGTTTTCACCACCTGAGATTAAAAATGAGGAAACTATGGCTTCAAGGCTAAGCCACCTGCTGAAGAACTCACAAGTAGAAAATGCAAGGGCAGAGCTTGAACCCAGAGATAGTCTGGTCCCAAAATTGGACATCTCCTCACTCCTCAATCATGGATACATTCTAATTTTGAAAGATCCAAACAGCATTTCAGAATCAAACAAAAAAATCAAACTGCCCTAGTAAGATTCTGTCAGAGGCTAGCAAGGTTGTAGAGAAAAGGGAATGCTTATACAGTGTTGGTGGGAGCATAAATTAGTTTATCCCTTGTGGAAATCAGTGTGGCAATTCCTCAAAGAGCTAACAACAGAACTACCATTTGACCCAGCAATCCCATTACTAGGTACACACCCAAAGGAATATAAAACATTCTACCATAAAGACACATGCAGGCATAGATTCATTGCAGCTCTATGCACAATAGCAAAGACATGGAACCAATCTAAATGTCCATCGATGGCAGAGTGGATAAAGAAAACGTGGTACATATATACCGTGTTATGCTATAAAGCCATAAAAAAGAATGAGACCATGTCGTTTCCAGGAACATGGATGGAGCTGGAGGCCACTATCCATAGCAAACTAATGCAGAAACAGAAAACCAAATATTGCATGTTCTCACTTAAAAGTGGGAGCTAAATGATGAGAACACATGGACACATAGAGGTGAATAGACAGTGGGGCCAACTTGAGTGTGGAGAGTGAAAGGAGAGAGAAAAAATGATGTTGGGTACTAGGCTTAATACCTGAGTGATGAAATAATCTGTACAACACCCCCCATGATACCAGTTGACCTATGTAACAAACCTACACATGTACCCCAAACCTAAAATAAGAATTAAGAAAGAATTCTGTAAGAGGTGATGTTGAATTTGTAGAATAATAAAGCATAGTTGACACCTTTGAATTTTTTACTGTTTCTTCCAGGAACCAGGTGTGTGTCTTTATTTATTTAAATTTCCTTTTTATGTTGTGAATAAGATTTCATGACTTTATTATTAGTGGCTTGCATATCTCCACTCAGATAGATTTCAACATATGTTTGTTGTTGCTGGTTATATTCTTGTCAAAGAACCATTTTCCATTATGGTATGTAATGGTGTAGCTAGTTTGCAAGAAAGCAATTGATTTTTATATTCTGATCATATATTCAGCTAACTTTATGTACTCATATTCTTTTGAAAGTTTTCTAGTAGATTGTCTTAGAGTTTCATCAAAGTTGATAAGCTATCTATAATAGTGTATGATTCATTGATTCAGCTTTTTTCAATAAGGATTTTTTTCTTGTGTGAAGAGAATATTTCTATACAATTTGCATCTTTCTTATTTTTCTAAAGCACAATTTTTTAGAGCACTTTCAGGTTTACAGAATAATTGAGTAGAAAATACAGAGTTCGCATCTAACCCCTTCCCCCGCATAGGCACAGCCTTCCTTGTTAGTCATATCCTAACCCAGAGTAATATAAATAATTAATAAACTCACCTTGACAAATTATTTTCATCCGAAGAGCATAGTTTATGTTAAGGTTCACTCTTGCTGCGCTACATTCTGTAAGTTCTGAGAACTGTGTAATGACCTGTACGTACCATCACAGGGCAGGCACCCTATTCAACAAATGGTGCTGGAATAATTGGCAAGCCACCGGCAGGAGAATGAAACTGGATCCTCATCTCTCACCTTATACAAAAATCAACTCAAGGCGGATCAAGGACTTAAATTTAAGACCTGAAACTATAAAAATTCTAAAAGGTAACATTGGAAAAACTCTTCTAGACATTAGCTTAGGCAAAGACTTCATGACCAAGAACCCAACAGCAAATGCAACAAAATCAAACTTAAATAGATGAGACTTAATTAAATGAATATGCTTCTGCATGGCAAAAGGAACAGTCAGCAGAGTAAACAGACAACCCACAAAACAGGAGAAAATCTCCACAATCTATACATCCAACAAGGACCATTATACAGAATCTTCAAGAAACTCAAACAAATTAGCAAGAAAAAAACAAACGACCCCATCAAAAAGTGGGCTAAGGACATGAGTAGACAATTCTCAAAAGAAGATACACAGCCGGGCGAGGTGGCTCACGCCTGTAATCCCAGCACTTTGGGAGGCTGAGGCGGGTGGATCACGAGGTCAAGAGATCGAGACCATCCTGGTCAACATGGTGAAACCCTGTCTCTACTAAAAATACAAAAAAAATTAGCTGGGCATGGTGGCATGTGCCTGTAGTCCCAGCTACTCAGGAGGCTGAGGCAGGAGAATTGCCTGAACCCAGGAGGCAGAAGTTGCGGTGAGCCGAGATTGCGCCATTGCACTCCAGCCTGGGTAACAAAAGCGAAACTCCGTCTCAAAAAAAAAAAAAAAAAGATACACAAATGGCCAACAAACATATAAAAGTGCTCAACATCACTAATGA
Organism: Aotus nancymaae; assembly: GCF_030222135.1. Lineage (NCBI taxonomy): Eukaryota > Metazoa > Chordata > Mammalia > Primates > Aotidae > Aotus > Aotus nancymaae. The sequence goes on along the minus strand of NW_026988473.1, from coordinate 8,437,612 downwards.
TCAGGGAAACACAAATCAAAACCACAATACAATACCACCTTACTCCCGCAAGAATGGCCGTAATCAAAAAATAATAGATATTGGCGTGGATGTGGTGAAAAGAAAACACATCTACACTACTGGTGAAATTGTAAACTAGTACAACCACTATGGAAAACAGTGTGGAGATTCCTTAAATAACTAAGAGTAAAACTTCCAGCAATCCCACTACTGGGTCTCTGCCCAGAAGAAGAGAAGTCTTATACAAAAAACATACTTGTAAATGCATGTTTCTAGCAGCACAATTTGTTATTGCAAAAATATGGAACCACCCCAAATGCCTATAAGTCAATCAATAGATAAAGAAGTTGTGGTATGTATATTCAATGGCCATAAAAAGGAACGAATTAATGGCATTTGCAGCAACCTGGATGGAACTGGAGACCATTATTCTAAGTGAAGTCACTCAGGAATGGAAAACGAAACATTGTATGTTCTCACTCATGAGTGGAAGCTAAGCTATGAGAATGCAAAGGCATAAGAATGATGCGACGGACACTGGGGACTTGAGGGAAAGGGTGGGAGGGAGTGAGGGATAAAAAAACACTACAAATTTGGTTCACTGTATACTACTCGGATGATGGGTGCACCAAAATCTCACAAATCACTGCTAAAGAACTTACTCATGTATCCAAATATCACCTGTTCCCCCAAAACCTATGGAAATAAAATTTTTTTAAAAAAATTCAGAATCATTTCCCTGCCCTAAAAATCCTCTGTGCACTCCCTTTTTGTGCCCCCGCGTCACTAACCTCTGCCAATCACAGATCTTTGTCTCCATATGTGCTTTTCAGAATGTCATATGGTTGGAATTCTACAGTAGGTCACCTTTTCAGATTGGCTTCTTTCACTTAGTCATATGCATTTGAGATTCCTCTTTGTCTTTTCATGGAATAATAGCTCATTTCTTGATAGTGATGAATCATCTTCCATTGTCTGTCATTTCTTCTTGGTGGTGAATCATCTTTTACTGTCTGTATGTCCCAAAAGTTAATAACCCCTGCACCTATTAAAGGACTTCTCAGTTGTTTGCCAGTTTTGACAATTTTTAATCAAACCACTATGAATATCTGTGTCCACATTTTTGTATACAAATAAAATTGCAACTAATTTACGTCAATATCAAGAAGCACACTTACTGGAATTTGTGATGAGAATATACTCACTTTAGTAAGAAACTGCCACATTGTCTTCCAAATGGTTGTATCATTTTGCATGCATTCAGCTATGTTTTAGGTACCTATGCAGTGAACATGGTGGTGATGGAAGGGGCTGAGGGGAAGGGTAGGTCTTGTTTAGACTTGCTCAATATGCAACTGAAACAAGCCTGGCTGGCTGTCAGACATGCAGGGGGATCAAAGCAGGGTCTCCTTCTGTCCCTGCTCTCCCATAACCAAAACGCAGCCTTCCAGCTTCCTATGCCTGCCGAAGTCAGAATTCACCTCTGTCCCTGCACTGATAATAAAGAAAAAAAGAAAGAATCAGCAAAAGCTCAGAAGGAAACTGAGAATCCTGGGAATATTTCCAGAGGTGCCTGAACTCACCTGGAGCACAAAGCAGAGTGCCCACAGGGCTGCCCTTCTGTGTTCTGCCCCATTCAGGGAGGCATTGGGAGGTGACCCTGATGGATGGCAGCAGCTGTGGGTAGGAGGGGCAGGCTGGAAGCCAGGCCCTGTGGCCAGTGCCAGCTAGGCTCCCTAGGTACAAATAGCTCTGGACTCCACAGCTCCACAGGCTCCTGGGGTGGAGTCCAAATCACTCATTGTTTGTGAAAGCTGAGCTCACAGCAGAATAAGCCACCATGAGGCTGTCGGTGTGTCTTCTGCTGGTCACACTGGCCCTTTGCTGCTACCAGGGTGAGTACATCAGTCATGAGTCCAGCATCAGCCCCTGGGAAGCACCCTGCTCTGAGCATGAGGTCACCTATTCAGGCTGGGGTTGGGATCTACAAAACCAAAATTCTGAACCTTTTTCTGTGCTTGTTGAACAAGCCCCTCATAAAGTTCAGAGCTATTTTTTCTACTCCCCAGCACCTAGGAAGTTTTATAGAAAATCCGTGCAGGCAAATGTTCTTCTGCCTAAGCTTCACTCCTGGATGGAATCTGTGTCAGATGATGTCATGTGAGGTCTGGGGTGAATCTGGGCTCGCTACTTCCCAGCCCTTTAACCTTGGGCATAGTGATCCCCCTCCCTGAGCCTCGTCCTATCACTGGTGGTTAGCGCTTCTGCTTCTGCCAGGAGTGGCTATGGGAATGGAGTAAGAAAGATTAATTCTGTCGAAAGAGTCTAGCTGTGGACAGGGCATGGTGGCTGATGCCTGTAATCCTAGCACTTTGGAAGGTCAAGGTAAGTGGATTGCTGGAGCTCAGGAGTTTGAGACCAGCTTGGGCAACATGGTGAAACCCCAGCTTTACAAAAAAAAATAATAATACAAAAAATCCTCCAGGCGTGGTGGCATGCACTAGTAGTTTTAGCAACTTGGGGGGCTGAGGTGGGAAAATCACGTGAGCCCAGGAGGTCGAGGCTGCAGTGAGCTGGGATTGAGTAAACTGCACTCCAGCCTGGGTGGCAAAGGGAGACCCTGTCACAAAAAAGACGAAAGAAAGAAAGGAAAGAAAGAAAGAGAGAGAAAGAAAGAAAGAAAGAAAGAAAGAAAGAGAGAAAGAAAGAAAGTTTAGCTGTTGATATGAAGTTCTCCCTTTATCGTGTGACCTTGAGGAAGTCACCCCTAGAGGTCTGGAATTGTCATCAGCACAACAAAGGCATGAGAACATAGAACCCAGGGGATCCTGTCTGGACTAACATCAGGGAGCCATGAGAGAAGAATCGACTTTCCTAACATCAACTATATTTTTATTCTTGTGCTGCAGCCAATGCCGTGGTCTGCCCAGCTCTTCTTTCTGAGATGTTGGGCTTCTTATTCATTGACGAACCTGTGTTCAAGTTACAACTTGCCAAATTTAATGCTTCTCCGGAAGATGTTGCAGCCAAGTTGGAAGTGAAGAAATGCACAGATCAGATATCCCTTGAGAAACGAGGCCCAGTTGAAGTTGCCCTGGTAATTTCTTTCTCCTTTATGTGTCTAGGCTTCTGGTCAGCTGCACAGTATGAAGTGAGGTCAGCTTGCTGCTCTGTGGGGGATGCAGGTGATGGGGCACCTGTCTTGCTGGTCACCTCTTGAGAAGGTCACTCGAGGCCACAGAGTGGGTGCTACCATTTCACCTGCAGAATTAAACTCCGTTGCACACAACATCCTGCACGTTTCTCCTTCTCAGGTCACATTCCTGGATGCCGTGTCCCCAGAGTGTGCTGAGGACACAGGGAGTGTGCATGGGTCCAGGCAGGGATGGTGAAGGACCAAGCATGGGTGCCTCCCTGCTGGGGGCTTTTCTGAGACCAAGCTGCCCTCATGCAGTGGACATAGTCACTCTGGAATGGCCTGGGGAAATGGGAGCTTTGAACATGCAGAGGAAGGCAGAGAGGGACCTAGAGCAGGGGATCTCGCAGATGAAGCGCTGGTAGGCTGGACTTCTCTGCAGCTTCTGCAGAGTCAGGAAGGAGCCCCTCCCAGCTCCTCAGACCACATGCTCCCCTCCTCACCCACGAGGCTCTCCTGACCACAGTGGGTCAAGACTCTTGATGCTCTACCTTCTGCAGTGCCATGGAAGCAGGATGTTCTCACTCTGTCTTTCTCAAGAAATTAGAGGCTTTCCAGGAGCTTCTCAACCTGGCTGCCTTTGGGTTGCTGTCCTGAGGTTTAGCTGCAAATGTCTATGGAAACCACAGGCTCAGGACTGAGAAGTGCCTGGGCCCTGAGGCAGAATTCCCACAAGGGGAGGCTGGAGGTTACTGGAAGCCAGGCTTCCCAGAGGCCATCCCAGCCCTGACCAGCCTCTCAGCCCTGGGTCCCCCATTGCAGGAAACAGGAGACTCCAAGACCTGGGACAGCTCAGACAATGACCTCTTGCTGCTCTGTCCACCCCTCCTCTCTTCCTTCTGGGAGGATCCCAGGCCTCACTCTTGGATCCTTCCAGGGCTATTGCCCTGGTGAGGAAAGGCTGCACCCTCACCGGCATGGGTGCTGTGAGGTCATGAGATCTAGGCCTCAGTTTCCCAAACTGAGTTGTTGCCTCTGCCCTTCCAATTGCCTTTGGGGGCAGAATTCCACTGGCCTCTTGGATGTTAGCCTGTCATCTCCAGCAGCAGCATGACTGACCCCACCTTCCTTTCTTTTTTCTTTTTCTATTTCAGTTGAAAATCGTGGAAAAATGTAAAAAGTGACATGTAAAAACTTTCATCCTGGTTTCCACCATCTTTCAATGATACCCTGCTCTTCACTGCAGAATGTAAAGGTTTCAACGTCTTGCCTTAATAAATCACTTGCCCTGCACATCTCCACTGGTCTTGTTATAATCCTGCAGTCTCAAGCCTTGGGTAGAGGTTGCTTTCCATAGAGGGGTGGTCTTTTGCTGTGGGTGATAATTAACTCCAGAGAACCAGGGTCCTGTTACCAACACAGCCTGAGTCCAGGTGTCACCAAGAGAAGTATTTGATAGGAATTGTCCTGCATTCCTTACAGATTTTTCATCCTGCGGCTGTGAATAAAAACCCGTGGTAATGAGGACACAGGAATTGAAACGTTCCTGCTGGTCTCGTACTGAGGGAACCCCCAGCTTGAATGGGTGTCCAGGCCTGGGGTTACCACCCAGTAGAGACTACTGTGATGTCCCCTCAGACCCACAGTCAGCCTGCTTAGTGCCACCTCTGCACTATGGTTTCTCTCCGCTGTCACGTCCAGTATACTTTATTTGCCATTTATCACAATTTGGGGGCCTCTTCAGTTTTCAGCCTGGAGTTCACATTGTTTCACTCCCCACACTCGGAGCACTCATCAGTGTCTGCATTACTCTCCAGCATCTGAGGCAAACGCTTCCTTCCTCAGGTTCTCCCAAGAGCTCCAGAGACCAGCACCCCTGCCAACTGGACAGCTCCCAGTGCGCACTCCACAGTCATTTCAGGAGCAGGCTGTGAAACGGAGCACAGGGTCTGCCCCCAGCCTGCTCTCCTTTCCATGAGCCCATCCAGGCTAATGCAAGTCCCACCCAGCAAGTCCCCTGACCAGGACACAGGGAGATGCCACAAGTGTCCTGTGGCTACTGGGACAAAACTCTGCAAACTTTGTGGCTTAAAACAACTGATTCTCAGGCATCTCCGGGGTCAGAAGCCCAACATTAGTATCACTGTGAAGAGGTCAGTGGGTAGCAGGGCTCTGCTCCCTTTGGGGGCTCTTGGGGAGAATTCACCAAGGGCTGCTTCTGGCTTCTGAGCTGATAATCGTCCTGGTCCCGTGACCACATCATTCCAACCTCTGCCTCCATGTTAGGTTCCCTTCCCCTTTTCTTTCTATATCAAGCCCCACCCACTCTGACTTTTAATCACAAACTACACAGGTTTGGTTTTGGAACCCCACAGGTTATTCAAATAACACCCCATCTCATCATCCTTAACTTAATCATGTCTGCCAAGTGCTTTTTTGGTCACATAATGGAACATTCACAGACTTCAGGGATTAGGATGTGGGTTTCTTCAGGGTGGGCATGAGGCAGCCAACTACAGCTCCTCTCCCTCCTGACTCCTAACAGTGCACTATGTTCTATTCCCTCCATTGCCCCAGAATCACCTTCGCAAGTTGCTTCTTTCCCATCACACAGACACATCACAGTGCGGTCTATGTCCTTCCCAGCTCAGACCAAATTCTCCTAAATTGTCTTGCAGCCTCTGTGAAGCCTTCCTACAATACATCCTTCTCATTCATGCCACAGTGAGTCTCCTAAATTTAAAACGTGATCCTGTTCTCCTGTCAACAACTTTAAATGACCAGAGGGCACTGGTTCTCAAGGGTTTCAAGTAAGGGAAATTCTTTTTTACCCCAAATCTATCTTTATATGATAATAGTCATCATTATGCAATTGGCAGAAGAGTAAGTTATTATTAAACATTGTTTTTAAAAGAAATGTGTATTTTAATCACACCAGAAATTATGTACACTTAAACATAGACCCTAAATATATGAAACTTATTATCAGCAGGCATAGCATGTGCTGCTGTGTGTGGCAGATACAAGAATTTATAGAGCTCTCCAAACACTGAGAGAAAACCAGAGAGGAACCACTGCTCGAGAAGCAAGTCCACACCCTTGTGTTGCACACAAGGACTTCCAAGACCCTGCTCTGGGAACCTTTTTCTCCTCCTCTCCTCTTCCCTCAGGCACTCTGTGCTCAGTCATACTTGTTTATATCTCATTTCTTAGGCCTCATGTTTTTCACACTCCTGCATAAGTGCCTATGGGTCTCCCTTTCCCTGTATAGCCTTCTCTCACTATGGTATCTGACAACCTCATTTATAGAATCCACTTCACACGTCTCCTCCTCTGTGAAGCCCTCTAGGATTCCCATGCCTTATATTATATCTTTATACACATATGTGCCCAGATACATAGGCATCCCTCTTTTATTATCAGTTTATCTTTCTGTGACATAGGATTCATATCATAGTATTGTTGTGAGAACATATTAAATAAATTAATACTATAAAGCACTCAACAAATTATAGCAATCATTATTATAATGCTTACAACGACTAAAAATTTCTATTCATTTATCATCCTGATATGCTTTTTTTTTTGGAGATGAGATTCGCTCTTATTACCCAGGCTGGAGTGCAATGGTCCAATATTGGCTCACTGCAACCTCCGCCTCCTGGGTTCAAGTAAATTTCCTGCCTCAGCCTCCCGAGTAGCTGGGATTACAGGCATGTGCCACTACACCCAGCTAATTTTGTATTTTTAGTAGAGACAGGGTTTCTCCATGTTGGTCAGACTGGTCTTGAACTCCTGACCTCAGGTGATCCTCCCGCCTTGGCTTCCCAAAGTGCTGGGATTACAGGTGTGAGCCACCGCGCCCAGCCTGATATGCATTTTGTTGGAAGGCTTCCAAGTTCTCTCTCACTTCATCCTCCCTAGTACCCAAGAAGGTCCAAGATTGTTCCCACTAATGAACATGAGAATGACTAATGCCCTACCCAGTGATCCTCAACCCTGGCTCTATTTTCAAATCCACTGGTAAGCTGTTGAAATCAAGTGATGTTCAGGCTCCATCTGGGGCATATGTGTCTATCTCTGTGTAAGTAGAGCTCCTGCCATCCCCGTTCTTGTGCCTTCAGCTCCTATGGGTGAAGTCATCCAGGTTAAAGCGAAATCTATACCACACCGAACATCATCTATAGTGTATATATCTGTAGTGTATTTTGTTGAAAGAATTAGTGAATTTCCTTAAAGAATTAATTAGCAAGCTGAATGGGAAGACAAGATATAGAACTGAAGATAGACACATGTATATCGCTGAGATGAGATCTTATTACACAAATTAAAAGCCTCCAGACATTCGAGGAAATGTCAAGGAAGGCTCGTGGAAGAGGTGATGGCTGAGTCGAACCATGAAGCACAGAGAAGATGAGGATGGCCGGCAGGGGAAGCAAAGGCATGGATCAGAGGCTGACCCAGTCCTCTGGAGGACAAAGATGCCCACATTCCTTTCGGCATCTTCAAGGCTCATAGATATTTCTCTAGCACAGGATTTCTCAGTCTCGGCAGTAGTGACATAGCAGGAAAGTAATCCTTTCTTGTGGGATCTGCCCTGTGCATTATGGGATGTTCGGCAGCCCCCCTGGCCTCTGCCCACTCAATGCCAATAGTACCTGGGCTGCTATACAGCTGTGACAACCAAAAACACCTCCAGACTCATGTCTGCAGGGATGGGGAAGGTGTGGAGTAGATGAGTCCTGGTTGAAAGTCACTCTTTGGAGTGGGAAACTTCATCAGTTCTGCTGTACAACTCTACCAATACTTCTAATGATTAGACGTTCATGACAGTGGAATTACTACAGGTACAAGAAAAATAGGGGCATTGAAAATAAAACAAATACCAACTTGATGATGCAAATGTTGAGATATTTTAGGAACCAAATCAGCGGTCACACATGTACAGGATTAACGTTTAACCACATATTACAGGGAAATGTCAGGTTGAGTAAAGTTCAGGGTTTGGTGAGGGAGCCAAGGAGAATTAATCAGGGCTGACACCTGATTCTGGCTCTGCTTTCAAATTCAGCTCCTAGTCTGAACTCAATAGATAAATCCAAGTCATATGCTGTTATCGTAACAGTCACTTTTGAGGAAAAAGGACACTGAGGTGGCCTAGGCACTGGTGGGTCAGTCTCTACCTACCTCTTCTTTTAGCCCACCCTGATCCCAAAGTCCTCACCCAAGAAAGCACGTCATTGGTGTTAGTGTCCAGAATGTGACTGTGATGTGTGGTCAGTGTTGCATTTGATCCCTACCTTTACTAAAGATTCAAATGTAGATAAGCACCTATTTCTAAATACACCTTATAGCAAAACATGTAGTATCATCTGTGAACTCGTGAAAACAGCAAGTTCTGCTCTGAAAAATCAATTAAAAATTGTTCATTAGGCACCTACCCTATGATGCTGCCATATAAAGACAGGACATGCCCAGAACTTGCTCTCAAGGAGCATGAACACAGAGGAGGGGCCAACATCAGGGATATGGAGATGTCAAGAGGGATCTGCCCATGGAGAGTCATGGGGTCCTGTGAAGGAGGAGATCCCTGGAGATGCAGGGGTTAGCACAGAACACAAGACCTGCGCGGTCCTTGATGTGCCTTTGGGAATGAATGAAGTGGTTCAACCCAGAGTGACTGAGGCAAGGGGAGTGGAGGAGGGGCATCCATATGGGGCAAATGTCTCAAGCAGAAATTGATGGAGCTTGTGCAGAAATAAACCTAGGGTTTGCATACAGCAGCAATGAGAGTCATGGACACCAGCACCTACCTGAGCCATGATGCATGGGTCCCTCAGGGTCCAGCCAAGTAGGGAAATAGTGTTGAGAGCAGCCTGTGGACCAAGAATACCTGACTCCATATCCTGGTTCTGCCCCTTCCTAGCTGTGTCCCGTGAAGTTCTATGGAATCTCTGTGTCCTGTCTCCTGTAGCTGGGGTTAAATGATCTGCCACCTTACAGGGTAGTGACCACACATTCAGTTTGCTCAGGACAGTCCTGGTTTACATTATTGTCCTGTTTCGGCACCCCACCTGTTTAGGTTCTCTCTTATTCTCCAAAGTGTCCCTTATTCACAATCAATATTACGGTCACCCAGATTACAGGGTGGTAGTTGTGGGATTAAAAGAGGCTTACAACAGTGCCTGTCAGTTAGTAGTTAAAAGAATTATTTTTCATTCATATATTTTTTAACATTTTCATGGACATTGCTAAGAAGTTGGATCTCAAATATTATGACAAACAAGTCTTCCTCCTATAATTCTTCAGCCCTCCAAAAAAACTTGGGATTGTAGGCCATTCATTTGTATTACTCTTATATTTATAAAGTTAGTCACATTAGTTTTGTGCTTCATATGATTTTCTTCCAGAGCTGCTGTTAAAGAGTGTGAGGTGGCAGCTGGGCCCAGTGGCTCATGCCTGTAATCCCAGCACTTTGGGAGGCCGAAGTGGAAGAATCCCTTGAGGCCAGGAGTTTGAAACCAGCCTGGCCAACATAGTGAAACCCCGTCTCTACAAAAAATACAAAAATTAGCTGGGCATGTTGGTTCACACTTGTAATCCCAGCTACTCAGGGGACTGAGACAAGAGAATGGCTTAAACCCGGGAGGCGGAGGTTGCAGCAGTGAGCCAAGATTGTGCTGCTTTTACACACCAACATGAACTCTGTCTCAAAAAAAAAAAAAAAAAAAAAAGAGTGTGAAGTGAGATCAAGCCAGACTCTACAGTCTATACACAGTCAGGGGCAGTCTGAGTGGTAGTAAGAAAGTGATAGAAAGTGGAGTGGGCTTGTATTTTAATCCTCATTGGACATATTATCCCAGAACCATTAACACTCCAAAGACAATATATCTCTAGATAACAACTTTCTGCTTGATTCACATCCTATGTATCTTCCTTGTTGGAACTATCAACTATTTTTTTTTTTTTTTAACAAACTCTGGCTTAAAATAAAAGGAAAACTGAGCTTTACCAGATACATAAAATTCATTTATGCTGGGTCTCTATTATTTGGAGCCTCCCCCACACCTGTTCACCCATGTAGGGTCTCAAAATGATTTTTTTTTTTTCCTTGAGAAGCTTTACTTACCTCTGCTTAGGCTTTCTTGTTGAAATCACTTTTGCTTATTATCTGCCTAATACTTTAGGACAAAATCAGTGTTGTGAAAACAAAACTCTATCTTTCTCATAGGCTTACTTAAAGTAAACCTTCAATGGCTCTCTTCTTTCTATAAAATACTGCTCAGTGTCTCAATTCAGAAATTAAAATACACAGACCTGTGCAATAATCAGAACTTCACAGTGACTCAAAATTAAGCCTTTCTTTACTCCTCTCCTGACACTTCTACTGATTCTTCCCATGGTACCTACCCGTGGTGTATGACACTTCACTATTGAGGTGCAGAAAGAGGAAAAACGAAGATATGAAAGCTCTCAATTAATCCAAATGCCTTTGTGATTAGTCCAGGTCCTCTATGCATTATGATAATTCATCTCATAGAACACAGTCATGTGTCTCAGAAAGTCCACACTACTAAGATCTATCATTTCCCTGATGCTTTAAAAATCAATGGGAAAACAACAAAGAGTTTCAGCAAAGTAAAAGTATTATTGGGTGAAAAATGTGTAAAATAGTGAAAGACAAAATTTAAACAGTATAACAGAGTATATATGTGGAGGATAAATTAAAGAAAGAAAAGCTATGAATGAAAGGGGAAGAATGTTGAGGAATTAATTCACAATGTCCAGCTACAAAATTCCATCACGAGAAAGAGAGAAAATTGTGTGAAACTCGATATTGAAGAAATAATACACAAAATCTCCCAAAATAAAGGATATGGAATTAAATTAAGAAGGCCCTCATTCTTTACTCCAAAAGCAATCAAGGTGAAATTTTGGAACATTATTTTCAAAAAAAGATCTTTTCTCTAGAAGAATCACATAGTTTTATCCAAGCTGTGGAATAAAAATGGCATCAACACAATAAACTTAACTGTAAAGGAGAAATACATATTTACTGAATTTTCTACCTATAATTCTATAATCAGCCAACTTTCATTTAAGCTTGAAGATAGAATTAAGAAATTTTTAGTCATGCAAAATTTCCCAAGCTTTTTTACTACCTGCAGGGGTTGGTCCTGACCCTGACTCAGTGACGGATGAATAAAGTACACCGACACGCAGATATTATGCTTTGTCAGTTTGGCTGAGGGTCTGTGGCCACTTACGGACTCCCTGGACAGTGCTGTAAACAGTTGCAACTGCCGGCCCCCACCAGCCAGAGAGACTTGCGTTTATTCAGTAAAGTTTAATTGACAAAGGCTTCAGTCAACATCACTAGAGGTTGAAGATTAAAGCACAGGTTCCAATGCCCAAAGCAAGCACCATCACAGTTTCATCTCCCTGGTCAACCTCCCACTGAGAGGGCCATTCGGCTCAAAGATTAGTTTTAAGACCACGTAAATAAACAAGTTAGTTAGGTAAACTCCTCCACATATCCTAGTTACTTGCTTTACTTATTAACTAAATGTAAAGAGGATTTAGACTGCCTTCAGCCAAAACTTCTATTAAAACTGGAAAAAAACCTGTAGGTCTTCCAAAAGGGTTTGAGACTATATCCTATAACTTTCTCTACTGCTTTCCCATACTATTTTTGCCACCACCTTGAGTGAATTCCTACAATCAACAGAGTAAATTGACAACCTACAGAATGAGAGAAACTATCTGCAAACTATGCATCTGACACAGGACTTATGACCAGATTCTACAAGCAATGTAAACAAATCAACCAAAAAAAAAAAAAAAAAGCCCACAAAGAACCCTAGTAAAAAGCGAGCAAAGGACCTGAAAAGACACTTCTCAAAAGAAGCCAAACAAGGGACCAAACAAACATACAAAAAAATGCTCAACATCACTAAGTATCAGAGAGATGCAAATCAAAACCACAATAAGATAGCATCTCACACCAGTCAGAATTACTGTTATTAAAAAGTAAAAAAAAATGATGAATGCTGGCAGGGCTGTGGAGAAAAGGAACACATGCATTGTTGGCGTGAGGGTACATTAGTTTAGTCCCTATGGAAAGCAGTTTGGAGATAGTTCCAAAAATGAATAATACAATGACATTTGACCCAGCAATCTCATTACTGGGTATATACTCAAATGAAAACAAATTATTCTACCAGACTCCTGCATTTATATGTTAATTGTAGCACTATTCATAGTAGCAAAGACATGGAGTCAATTAATGGTGTCCATTAATGGTGGATTTCATGAAGAAAATGTGATACATATATATCATGGAATACTAAGCAGTCATAAAAAAGAAAAAAGTCATGTGCTTTGCAGCAACATGGATGCAACTGGAGGCCATTCTCCTAAGTGAACCAGTGCAGAAACAGAAAACTAAATACCAGAATACCACATGTTCTCTCTTATAAGTGAGAACTAAACATTAGGTGCACATGGACACAAAGATGGGAAAAAGAGACACTTGGGACTCCAAAAGGGGGAGGTGGGGAAGAAGAAGACATTGAAAGACTACCTCTCAGGTTCTGTGTACACAATTTGGGTGACGAGATCATTAGAAGCTCAAACATCAGCATCAGAAAATATACTCATGCAACAATGCTGCACATGTACTCCTTGAATCTAAAAAAAGTAAGAGGTGTCTGCATGTGATAATGAACAGAGAACTGTATTAAAAATTCATTAGATGTGCAAGACATGGTGGCTCATGCTTGTAATCCCACCACTTTGGGAGGCTGAGGCAGGCAGATCACTTGAGGTCAGAAGTTTGAGACCAGGCTGGCCAATATGGTGAAACACCATCTTTTCTAAAAAAACAAAAAATTAGCAGATGTGGTGGTATGTGCCTGTAGTCCCAGCTACTCGGGAGGCTGAGGCAGAAGAATTGCTTGAACCCAGGAGGCAGAGGTTGCAGTGAACTGAGATTTTGCCACTGCACTCCAGCCTGGGTGACAGAGCAAGACTCTGTCTAAAAAAAAAAAAAAATTAATTGGACCTATGAAGATAAATACCAGGAGAAACACCGAACCAAGTTCAAGGTAAGTATGGACTATATTAATGAGAATGGAAAGGAACAGAGAACTAGCATTTTTAATTAGAATCTATTTAACACAATTATATTTTTTACTCAATGCACCTATATCATTTAAAAATTAAAAGTATTAAAAAATAAGTTGGAAGACAAATGGAAGATGAGGAGATACAGAAGGAACACTGGGAAAAAGTGGGTGGTGAAAAAATTTAGTGGAAAGAGACTGTGATGCTGAATATAATCTCAGTTCAACCTACAACCCTACCAAAGGCTTAGGAGGTACATATTTTATTAAAAGAAATAGAATTGGGGAGAGAGATCCAAGATGGCTGATGATTAGCAGCTCAGGCACGTACCTCCCAGTGAAAGCGCAAAGAACGAGAGGACGCCACACTTTCAGACGAATATTAGTTGCTCACGGACCAGGAGATTCCCAGTGAAGGAGCTCCACGGGTCGCCAGGGCGACTCTTGTGGCCGACGTGGCGGTTTTGCTGGTGCCTTAGCACGCCAGTTCTTGGTGCAGAGTCCGGAGATTCCCGGGCAGAAAAGCACCATCAATCTTAACACCGCTGTTTTGGCCAGCTCAGTGGATTGCTCAGATTTCGGCGCAGGGAATCAACAAGTTGGACGTCAGAGACCCAGTTAGAAAGTCGGTAATTATAAAGACGACAGACGGACAAATATATAATGAAGGGAAGAAACCAGCGTAAAAAGGTAGAGAATACTCAAAATCAGAATGCCTCTCCCTCTACAGGGGATTGCAATTCCTCATCAGTAACGGAACAAGACTTAATAGATTACACGTGTGTTCCAATAACAGAAGCAGGTTTCAAAATGTGGGTGATAAGAAACTTCTGTGAATTAAAAGAACTTGTTCTAACCCAAAGCAAAGAAACTAAGAACCTTGAAAAAAGGTTTGACGAAATGTTAATGAGAATGGACAATTTAGAGAAGAATATAAGTGAATTGATGGAGCTGAAAAACACAACACGAGAACTTCGCGAAGCATGCACAAGTTTAAACAGTCGAATTGACCAAGCAGAAGGAAGGATATCAGAAGTCGAGGACCAGCTCAGTGAAATGAAACGAGAAGACAAGAATGCAGAAAAAAGGATGAAAAGGAATGAGCAAAGTCTCCAGGAAATATGGGACTATGTGAAAAGACCTAATTTACGTTTGATAGGTGTACCTGAATGTGATGAAGAGAATGAATCCAAGTTGGAAAATACTCTTCAGGATATCATTCAGGAAAATTTTCCCAACCTGGCAAGGCAGGGTAATATTCAACTCCAGGTAATACAGAGAACACCACAAAGATATTCTTCAAGAAGACCAACCCCAAGGCACATAATCGCCAGATTTATTAGGGTTGAAATGAAGGAGAAAATACTAAGGGCAGCCAGAGAGAAAGGTCAGGTTACCCATAAAGGGAAACCTATCAGACTTACAGCAGATCTCTCAGCAGAAACCCTACAAGCCAGAAAAGAGTGGGGACCAATATTTAACATCCTTAAAGAAAAGAACTTTCAACCCAGAATTTCCTATCCAGCCAAACTAAGCTTTATGAGCGAAGGAAAAATTAAATCTTTTGCGAACAAACAAGTACTTAGAGAGTTCACCACCACCAGGCCTGCTTTACAAGAGCTTCTGAAAGAAGCACTACACATATAAAGGAACAACCAATATCAGCCTTTCCAAAAATATATCAAAAAGCAAAGAACTTTAACACAATAAAAAATTTACATCAACTAATGGGCAAAACAGCCAGCTAGCATCAAACGCCGGTATTAAACTTATATATATTTTAATTGGATAAAAAGCCAAAACCCATCGGTATGCTGCATCCGGGCCCATCTTACATGCAACAATACACAAAGACTCAGAGAGAAGGAGGAAGATTTACCAATCAAACAGAGAGTAAAAATAAACTAATAAACAAAAAGCAGGAGATGCAATTCTCGCCTCTGATGAAATAGACTTTAAAGCAACAAAGATCAAAAGAGGCGAGGAATGACATTACATAATGGCAAAAGGATCAATGCAACAAGAAGAGCTAACGATTCTATAGATCAATGAGATAGAAAATTAACAAGGATATTCAGAACTTGAACTCAGACCCGGAACAAGTAAACTTAATAAACATTTATAGAACTCTCCACTTCAAATACACAAAACATACATTACCACCTCACACCTATTCCAAAGGTGACTATATAATTGGAAGTAAATCACTCCTCAGTAATCGCATAGCATTTCATAGGTTTAAATTAAATATTGGTTGGCTGTTTGTTTGTTATCTTCTTCCCTTATTCCTTCCTGACTACATCATTAAGTATAATTATCAGTATAAAAGAGGTTTTCAATACCCATTACTAAATTGCATTCTAGCCTGGGCAAGAAAGCAATACTCCCATTCTCTCTCCCTCTTTCTTTTCCTTCTCCGTCCTCCCCATTCTCTCTCTCTTTCTCTTCCTTTTTCCTCCTTCCTATTCTCTCTCTCTCTTTAAAAAAAAAAAAAAAAAAAGAAATAGAATTAATGACATGGTGAACAACAAGACGTAGACTGAGGACTCATGAAAGGCATGAAGTATATCACTAAGAATAAGATTTCTTCATGAAAATTAAAGGCCTGCAGAAAGTCAAAGAAAAACAATGTCTTTCTGAGCTGTGCATGCTTCCGTAAGAAAGGCTTCTTGGAGAAAATGATGGTGAGTAGCGTTGGAAGTGTTAGGGAAGCAGGAGTCTAGGAGAGCCAGAGTGACACCATTTTAAAATCAACTCTATCTGAAAACCAGAGAGACACATTCCCTGCCAGTTACCACCCATGGTCCCAAAAGGTTTACAGCTAAGGAAGCAGCTTGGTCATGCCTGCAAAGGCAAACTCCAACAACAGAAAGTCCAGATGTCCCAATACCTATAACAATATATGCTTTCAAGATAATTATGGTTATGCTTTGATGTACTTGCACACGAAAATGTCAAGGACAGTTTCCTTCAAATCAATACATTATATCATGCTGTCTGCTCACCCTCATGTAGTCACAGCTTAGATTAGTCTTCACATAGACAAGACCCCTATACAAGAAAAAGTGGAAACAAAGATGGTGTGTTTCTCCAGCTGCTTTCTGAGGATGCCTTACCCTGTAATGGATTAGTTTCTAAGAAACTCTCTTCTTTTATTGTGCTCTGTGACTCACCTTGAATTCCGTCCTGTGTGAGATACAGAAACCCTCTCTTGGGGTCTGGGTTGAGATCTCTTTTCCAGTAACAGAAGGACTTAGAAGATGAAGAAGACAGAGGAGGAATTAAGGCCCTCCTGGTGGGCAAAGCAGCCTGGGCAAGGGTATGCAGGTGAGATGGAGTACAGCTCACTGGAGGACAGAGATGCCCATACATCTACTGGCATCTTACCATAGTTGGGACTGCAATAATTTTGCACCAAGTGGGAGGCTAGCTAGCACTCCGATGTTTCATTACCAGGACAAAGTCTCTTTGATATTTCTGTACATAAGGTTTCTCAATATTGGCAGTATTCATATTTGTGATTCTGGACAGCTGTCTTGGGCATTTTAGCATGTTCAGCGGAATTTAGTAGGATGTTTAATTCCTAGCCTCTGCCACTTGATCTCAATAGTGCAATCACCCCATCTAGTAGGAACAACAAAAACCTACTGCAGATACTGACAAAGGTTCTCCAGAGCTGAGGGAAAGGGCAAAATGCTCCTACTGTGACCCACTGCTCTAGCAGTGGAGATGCTTTATATAAGTCCCTGTATACCCCAGGTAATGTCCCCATTGAAGCAGAGGCTCATGACAGTGGGATGACAGCTGTGTCCAGGAAAATGCTGGCTTTGAAGAGAGGGATAAATTAATAACTCACTGGCAAAAGCACTGGTGAAAGTATCTAATGAACCAAGGCAAACTTTCCCATGTTTTTGTGCATTAACATTTGAAATCATATACATTAGGGGGACATGGGAAGTTGTGTAATTTCTGGGTTTTGATGAAGAAGCCAAAAGAATCTGCCAGAGGCTGACAGCTGACTCTGGCTCTGCTTCCAGATCTGGATCCTGATCCCAACTCATCAGATAGATCCTGGTCACATGGTGTCATGGTAACAGTCACTTCTAAAGAAAAGGGACACTGAGGTGACCCAGGCCCTGTTTGGCAAGGTCTCTGGTCACCTCCTCTCTTCACTTGCGTTCTTTCTCCCTTACTCCAAATTTCCCTCTGGGAAAGTGTAAATAGTGGTGCATTGCCCAGGAAGTCACAGTGATGTCTGATTTAGTATTAAGTCTGATGCCTGTTTTCAGTAAGACTTTAAATTAATCCTTTTTGTCTAAATAGACTTTGTAATAAAGCATGTAATTCAATCAATAAACTGTAAAAAAGTCAAAATCTGCTCTTGAAAGTCAATTTCATGGTAGTAATTAAGCACCTAGGCTTTGTGACTGTTACGCAAAGACAAGGAAACCACAGCATTCTCAAGAAGCACATACAGAGAGGAATGGGCACGTGTCAGGATTCCGGGGATGTCAGGAAAGAGCTACTTTAATCATATAATCTCCTGATTGAAGAAACAGTATATACCAATGACTGTGTATTTAATAATTCCCTTTAAATAAATTTTCATTTCTTTCTTTTTTAAAACTCTTAAATTTTTTATGGGTGCATAATAGGTGTATATAATCATGGGGTACATGAGATATTTTGACACAGGTAGACAATGTCTAATAATCATATTTACCAATGTCAGTAAATGTGGTATGTATCACTTCAAGCATTTATCATTTGTGTTACAAATCTTCCAATTATACTTTTTTAGTTATTTTGAAATGTACAGTAAATCATGTTGGCTGTAGTCACTGTGTTGCTGTGCTGTCAAATACTAGATCTAACTCATTCCATGTAATTATATTTTTGTTGTCACTGACCATCCCTACTCTGCCCCAAAATATCTGAATTAACATTTCTCAAACGAGGACATACAAATGGCCAAGAAGTATTATACATTTTAAAGTTATTTAAAAAAAAATTTTCCCCACCTCTCGTAGGCATCATTCTACTCTCTATCACCATAATTCAGTTGTTTTAATTTTTAGGTCCCATAAATGTGAAAACATGCCAAGTCGGTGTTTCTGTGCCCAACTTATTTCACTTAACATAATGTCCTCAAGTTCCATTTATTTATGTTGCAGATAATGGAATCTCATTCATGTTTATGACTGAATACGGCTCCGTCGTGTATATGTGTTACAGTTTCTTTGTCCATTTATATGTAGATGGAAGCTTAGGTTGATTCCAGATCTTGGCTGTTGTGAATTGTGCTACAAGAAACATGGGATATCTTCAATATATCAATGTCCTTTCTTCTGGGTACACGCCTAACAGTGGGATTGCTGCATCATGTGCTAGTTCTATTTTTAGTTTTCTGAAAAATCTCCATAGTGTTCTTCATAGTGACTGTCCTGATTTATATTCCCACCAACAGTGTAAGATGATTTCCCTTTCTCCATATTTTTGCTAGCATTTGTTATCGCCTGTCTTTGGGATAAGATCCATTTTAACTGCGGTGAGAAGATACCTCAGTGTATCACATTTCTGGGATGATCCATGACGTTGAGCACTTTTTCATATACTTGTTTGCCATTTATAGGTTCATTCAGATCTTTTGCCTATTTTTAGATGAGATTCTTACATTCTCTCTTATTGAGCTCCTCATATATTCTAGCTATTAATTCCTTGTCAGCGGAATAGTTTGCAAATATGTTCTCCCATTCTGTGCATCGTCTCTTCACTTTAATGATTAAATGTGTATATTTCTAATCACATCAGGAAATATGTTTACTTGAAAAAGTCCCTAAATGTGTTAATCACATTACATCTTGGGTCTCTATGCTGGGTTTCATAGACACTAGGATTCAAGAAGTTCTCACAAAACTCTGAGAACCCACAGGGGAACCTCTGCTGGAGGATCATGTCTACCCTCATGGCATCGGGCCCCTGCACCTGCATGCCACACTAACCTCATGTCCCCGCAGGCACTGCTGTCTATATGTCTCACTCCCGCATTGGGGAATTTGGTGTACTTTCTGCCTGTCTAACCTTCCCAGCCTAAGACGACTGATGACCTCATCTGTAAGCTTATTGTCACGTCTTCTCCTCTGTAAAGCCCTCTGTGGCCTCCACTTCTTAAAATAAATATTTTGTACACACACACACATAAGCATGAGTGCCTACACATCTTTTTTCATCGTCACTATAGCTGTCTGTGACACTATAAGTATATTATAGAGTTGATGTGAAATTAAGTAAGTTAACAATATAAAGTACTCAAGAAACATTAGCAATCATTATCATTATTTTATACACTACTAAGAGTTTCTATTTATTGGAATTCTTATGTGCTGGACATGATGCTGGAAAGTTTACATGTGTGCTTCTTATATTACTTCCTTTAGCCCAGGGATGTAGAGAGTGCCACCACCACTTACAGGGGGGTAAGAAATGCCCTTCCCAGTGGTCCTTTGTTTCAGGGTCAGCTGGGACGCTTTCAAAAGCCAGGACAAAAATATCAGTATCTCAGCAAGATGAGCATATCCAGTCCTCATTTTCAAACCTCACATTCCTATAGGGGAAAACTTTCAGTAAATTCTGGAAGCAGGGGGTAGGATAAGAGAGTTCTGCGTGAGAATCAGAGAATTGCATGCATCCCCAGAGCTGTCACTTTGAGACCGTTCCCTTCTAACATTCTCCCTGCAAAGCTGAAGATTGCGGATTTTTCACTGGTTTCCTTGTTATATAAATAATCACATTAGATTCATATGCTGTCTGATCCCTCCAGGAGCTACTGCTGAAGAATGTGAGGTGGGATCAGGTAAGACTTGGCAGGCTGAGGGCATCTGATGGCAACAGGTAGGAACTCCAAAAGGGAGTGAGTGAGCTCTGCGTGTTTATCCCCATTGGACATCCTCTTCTAGAACCATTGACATCTCCCAAGACCACACACCTCTAGCTGTCAACAAACTGTGCAAAAAATGAAAGTACATTTTGCTATACCAACTGCAAAGAATTTACTTATGCTGGCTCCTTTTATGTAACCCTTGCTGCCTCTCCCATTGGGCATCTTAACTGTTTTCTTTGACAAGACTTACTAATCTGTGCCTATGACCTTTCCCTCAAAATCTCTTCTCCCCACTGTCTACCACTTAGGCAAAACAAGGTCACACTGAAAACAAAGGCATGATTTTGCCATAGGGTCACTGATGGTGAATTTCAATGTATCTATTCTTTCCACACAACACAGTTCAAGGTGCCAATTTAGAAAGGAGAATATGCAGCTGTGTGTAATAATCAAAACTTCACGTGGACTTAAAGTTAGGGCTTCTGTTGTCTCCCTCCCTCCCTCCCGACCTCCCTCCGTCCCTCCGTCCCTCCGTCCCTCCGTCCCTCCCTCCCTCTTTCTCTTTCTGTCTCTCCCTCCCTCCCTCTTTCTCTCTCTCTCTCCCTCCCTCCCTCTCTCCCTCCCTCCCTCCCTCTCTCTCTCTCTCTTCCTCCCTCCCTCCTTCCCTCTGTCTCTCTCTCTCTTTCTCTCTCTCTCTCTCTTTCTCGATGTTTCCACAAATTCTCCCCAGGGTGATTAGTTGTGGTTTCTGACCTCTTCAGTGTTGGGGGATAGAAAAGAGAAAAAACAAGGGCTAAGATGGTCTGGGTTCTCTGGGCCTTACACACGCTTCCTCTCATGGGACACCCTCGAGGATCTCAGAAAGTGTTCAGGAACACTGAAACAAGCTGAAGGTGACACAAGACAATACTGTGGGGATCAGAAGAGTCAGGGAACCAATTTTTAAAATTACAACCTATTTTACTCTATTCTCTTATTCACAGTGTACCTATATGACACTAAAAAATTAAAATTTTAAAGAAATGTAGGTTGGAAAACAGTGAAAAGGAAGTTGGTATAGAGGAAATACTGGAAAAAAGTGGGTGGGGGGATAATTTACTAGAAAGTAGTCAAGATGCTACAAATTATCTCGTCCATTCAGAAAACACCATGAAATATCCAGGAGGAATTTGAGATATTTTATTAAAAGAAATAATAGACGTCCTTAAAAATTAATTACATGTTGAACAACAGGATATGAGACAGAAGACTGAAGAAGGACGTGTGGAATATCTCTAAGAATGAAATTTCATCATGGAAATTAAAGGCCTTTGGAAAATCAAAGAACAATGTCCTGAGCTTCACATGCTCCAGGAAAGAAAGTTTGTGGATGAGATGATGGTTGAGTAGCATCTTAAGGACCTAGAGGAGGAGGAAGAAGACATAGAGATGGAAGTAAGGCCCTTCTGGTGGACAAAGCAGCCTGGGTCAGGGCATGAATTTACATAGAGTCCAGCTCATTGGAGGGCAGAGATGCCCATGCACCTGCTGCCATCTTACCATAAGTGGGGCTGCACCTACTGTGCACTGGGTGTGAGGCTGGCTGGCACTGCTGTTTTTTCATGACCAGAGCAAAGGTTCTTCAATATTTCTGCACACATGTCTTCTCAGCATTGGCAATATTAATATTTGTGGTTGAATATCTCATTCTTGTGGATGATTGTCCTGAGCACTGTTAGATGTTTAGCAGGATTTAGTTGCTGTTTAATTCCTGGCCTCTGTCACTTGACCTCAATAGCACACTCACCCCATTCAGTTGGGACAAGCAAAACCCACTTCAGACATTGGAAAAGGCTTTTCATGGTGCGGAAAATGAAAAAGTGCCCCCACTGAGACCCATTGCTCCTGCTCATATACTGTTGTTCAACATGTAATTATTCTATGATTATTATTTCTCTTGAGACAGAGTCTTGCTCTGTCTCCCAGGCTAGAGTGCAATGGCGAGATCTTGGCTCACTGCAAATTCTCCCTCCTGGGTTCAAGCGATTCTCCTGCCTCAGCTTCCCGAGTAGCTGGGATTACAGGCTTGCGCCAACATGCCCAGCTAATTTTTTGGATTTTTAGTAGAGACGGGTTTTCACCATGTTGGCCAGGCTGGTCTTGAACTCCTGACCTTGTGATTCTCCCGCCTCAGCCTCCCAAAGTGCTGGGATTACAGGTGTGAGCCACTGCACCCAGCCAACATGTAATTAATTTTGTAAGGAAGTCTATTATTTCTTAGTAGCGATACTTTATATAAGTTCCTCCACATTCCTCCTAAGGCCCCAGTGTAACAGAGGCTCATGACGGTAGGCTGACTACTGTTCCTGGATAAATGTTGGCATTGAAGTGAGGGAAAATTACCAATTCACTGGCAAATGTACTAGTTAAGGTATCTGATGAGCCAAGGCAAACTTCCTCTTGTCTATGTGCATTAATGTTGTTAACCACATGCATTGTGGGGACATGGTGAGTTGCATAGTTTCTGGGTTTTGGTACAGGAAAGAATTAGACAGGGGCTGACAGTGATCCTATCTCTGTTTCCATATCCGGTTCCAGGTCTCAATTCATTAGATACATCCTGGTTAGATGATGTCACGCTAACAGTCACTTCTAGGGTGGCCCAGGCTCTGGTTGGCAGGGTTTCCAACCATCTTCTTTCTTCACTGCCTTCTTACCCCACAACGCCAAGTTTCCCTTCAGGAAAGTACAAATGATGTTGTATTCACTCTGTCCAGGAAGTCACAGTGGTGTTTGATTTAAGTGTTACATCTGATGTCTGTGTTTAGTAAAACTTTAATTTTAAATGAGCTGCTTTTCCTTAATAGATCTAGCAATAAAACATAAAATACAGTCAATACACTCCTTGTGTAAAACAACAAAATCTGCTCTTGAAAAACAGTTACACAATAATTAAGGAAAATATATAGTTTTCATCCCTATAATACAAATGCGAAGTACCCAAGCCGTGAGTTCAATGAGCAGCGACAGGGAAGAAGGGCCAGTGTGAGGGTCCTGGAGATGTCAGACGGGGCTGCCCATGGAGAGATACGGGGTCCTGTGAACAGGGAGGTACTCTGAGATGCAGGGAACAGCAAAGAACACAAGGCATTAGCCATCTTTGATGGGGCCTTTGGAATGAATGAAGTGTTTCAACCCAGAGCAACTGAGGCAAGGGCAGTGGAGGAGGGGAATCCACTTGGAGTAAAGGTCTCAAGCAGAAAACTCTTCTCCAGGGCCTGTGCAGAAATCAACCCAGAGTTCCCACAGGGCAGCAGTGGGAGTCAGAGCCACCAGGACCCATTGAGCCATGATGTGCAGGTCCCTCAGGGTTCAGTCAAGGAAGAAAATAGTGTTGAGAGCAGCCTGTGGAGCCAGAACATCTGGATGTTTATCCTGCTTCTGCCCCTTCCTAGCTGTGTTCTCTCAGGTAAGTTTCTTGACCTCTCTGTGTCACATTTTTGGTAGGTGGGGTGCAATGACATGCCCATGTCATAAGCAGGTGACCACTCACGCTGATTTGCCCAGAGCAGTCTGGTTATGTTGTGTTATTCTCCTAGCATCCCATTGATTTTGTTTCTTTTCACCCACCAAAGTGTCGGAGTTTGGGTAATAAATGATAGGTCGCCCTTGTGATAGGGTTGCTGCTGGGAATGTTGTCACAGGGCTCAACAGTGCTTTTCAAACAGCAGACTGCTACATAATTGTGATCCCTGCTCTACTGAACATTAAAAAGCAAGAGGAAGCACATTTGGAGCTGAGTTCTGGGAAGATTCATCAGACAACCGTATGTAGGGTCTGTTTAGGAGAGAATTCACATGTCAATTAGAGCTCAGTAACCTCGTATACTTTTTATTTTGTAAAAGACATAAGATGGGTAAGTTTCAATTTACAACTAGAAAAAAAACAAGAGTTTTACAAATATAAAGTTGCTTCCAATTTTTTTTTTTTAAATGGGATTTTACAATGTTATGCAAGCTGGACTCTTAACTCTTGGGCTCAACTGATCCTTCCTCCTCAGCCTCATAAATAGTTGAGACTACAGGGCTTCTCGTTTTTGAATGGAGAATATTTGTTTCCTTGATCACTTTAGGGAGTGCAATTTACATTGAGCTGACTTTAAAATGAACTCAATTCACTTTACTGTTTTCCTTGTTTGAAAGACAGGAAAAATCTAATTTATTTCTTAAAATTTCCACTAGGTGGTGCTCAAGTGAAATTAATTAAATGTCTTTAAAAAAAATCCACTAGTTCTCAAAGTTTTTATCTTATTTTGGTGCTCAAGGTGTCTTTCATTTCACCCACTCAGTCTCTTCATTTGTTACTGCTGATAAACAAAAGCAGATCGACTTGCTGCAAGTCTAGAGCTGATTTCATGCAACACCTAGAAGGCGACATCTATCAAATATTACGGAAAACTAATTGACTTATGCTACACTACAAACAAGCAATAATCTATTAAAAACATTTAAATTACATAATTCTGACCCTCATAACTGTGAGGTCCTTGGAAATAACAGGCAGTACCTGGACCATACTTTGCGAGCCATTAATTTATAATATAGTACTTTAAGAAATTTGGATAAGTAATCTTCCAATTACCCGTACTCAACTTTCAGATATTCAGCTAAAGTAATAAAAAATTATGGCTCCCTTCTGATCACATGCATTTATGTGGCATTACCTATGGTATTTAGAGGAGTCTGCAAAAGCTGTAACTTACGATCTTCTTCCTCGGTACTGTGGACAGAGGTCCTCTATCAACGAGGGTCAATAAGTTTCCCCCTTTGCTGTGTGTTTGTTCACCACTGATCTCTCTGGCTCATGATGGCAGAAATCACAAAATTACCTCATCGTAATATATGGTATTCAGCTTTTTTCCTGGTTGTATTATCAATAAATAAAAGAAAAAAAAAACTCTTTTAAATGGACTGGGAGAAAAGATACCCAAGCATGGATCACAACACAGTGCTTTATTTTCCAAGTTAAGTGATTTTGCTTTGTTGAACTATGGTTATTGTGATATATTTTGGAGAATATTAAGGGCAGCCTAATTTTCCAGTGTTCTGTGATGAGCCTGGTAGTCTTAGGAGTTGAATCATAAACACAACTCTAAATAATAGGAAAAGATGATGAGCAGCTGACGTTTAGACATCACTGACTCTGCACCAGGCACTGTTCCCAGTACCTTACCATTTTTACTTTCTTATGAGTCACAACCATTCTATGACTGATTCCACTTTGAAGGGGACACAAAGAGTTGTCTCCTGCCACTGCGGAACCCTCAGCAAACAGGAGAGCTGGGATGTGAACACAGGCGGTCGGTCTGGCTTCAGGCCCTCACTCAGGAGCCATTAGCCATGGGCCTGTGACGGAAAAGGGCTGCAGAACTCAGCAGAGATGCAGCTTCCAGGGCTGGCCGTTCTACGCTTTTCTGTGCAAATACCGAAATTACTGAGAAAAGATGACTTTCAAACAACATTGCTATTTCATATTAAGTACGGCAATGCCTTTCGTTTGCCAACATGTCTCTATATCTCAGATCTATTGTGAGCCCAAGTCCAGATGTCTGCCTTTTTTTAAAGACATACTTTCCCCCTCCCAAGACACAAGTTCATTCTAGAGAGAATGTGTGAATGACCTGTTGCCTTGCTGTAGTAAGGGCTCAGTAAACACTTGTCACAGAAACACTGAAGACTGATGGACCCTTGGTCTCCAGTTTCTGAACTGAGTTACGGACCTGAATAAAAGACCCTTTGGGGAAGAGAAAAAATTGGACCAGCAGTACAGTGTTTTTACCTCCTGGTTCTCCTCTCTCCCTGCAAATGCTGGCTTGCAAATGAGTCTCTTGGTCCAGGTATGTTTTGTGACTCATTTGAAAATGATCAGTGTCAGATCTGGATACAACAGATGAAAGAAAACACCATCTCTTTGGTTGGGTACCATGTAGGTGGTATGGGGAGTTGATTTTAGATGGGCCAGATACCCCTGGGTGAGCGTTTGTGTCTGTGGGAAACAGGGAAGGTCCATAAGGACTGGGGCACCAGGCTGAGCCCTGTTAAGTCTTGGCCAAGGAGAGGGTCTCTCATTTCTTGATCAAAGTTTTTTCACTTCACTTATGGAAGAAGGATGCCAGCCATGGCCAGCTGGGTGAAAGTATGCCTGTAAGTGCAGAACCCTTCTTTTCTAGCCTCTTCCCATACCAATTTTGTTCTCAACTGAGAGTATCTTAGGCTCCAGCTGAGTGATGGAAAGAAAGATGTCATGAGTAATCAGGACAGCAAATAATGCATCCACGGGAAGTGAAGAACTGACTCATCTCTCTGGCTCTCTCATCTCTATCTTCTTTTACAAAATACCCAAGACATTTGTATTTCTTGTTCCTATGACCTTCACCATGCCCCTAATTAAACAGAGGTGGGTTTTCTGTCACATGAGGCTGTCCTGTCCTCCTGATCCCATGTGACCACATTCCTTGCCTTCCTTACCTGGCCAAGTACCATCTGCCCTCTGGTCTCTGACCTTGTCATTCCCTCTTCATGGAACACTCTTCCCTGGATCTGTCACTGGACACTGTTGTCCACTCATCCAAGTGTCAGCTGAAATGGCACAGCCTCCTCCCCTCGGCAGTCCGTCCGTATCATTTTGCTGTAGTGGATATTTTGTGTCCTTTGCAGTGATTACTGCTTTCCCATATCTCTCTTATGTGGCAGGACGCTTGTTGCCTCCATTATTGGCAAGTCAGCTCCACAAGAGCAAGAACCTGTTCTAAATTGCACCTGTAACTGAATTTATGGTGTGTAGCTCAGTGACAGGTCATAGGAGATGCTCAGTAGTTATTTAAAGATGGATGGATGCATGTGTAGATGAAGCCTTCTCTTTATATGTGACTGCTTTGTACTGGGCTGTGTGAAACAATCTTTCCGTGAAGCAATTATCGTCCTTATACAAATTCTGCATGTTATCCCATCCTGCCTCTTTTTCTTCTTCAAGTGATGAAAAGGAAGGATGCTCAGAGAGACCAGCAAGGACATGGCAGGACTGCAAGTTGCATCCAGAGTCCAACCCTCCTCCCTGATTCCACATTCCATCACCACCCACCCACGGCCCAGCACTGCCTGCCCCGCCCATCAGTTACTCTGCTAATTCACAGCATCCTTTCAATCAGTGGAAGGAAAACCCTAAAAAGTTACCAAAGAAATAAAGTTATCAATCCATTTATAATTAACTGAGATAATCCTTGTCAAAATAACTTTCAGCGGAAGGTGGATGGCCTTACATTTCTCCACAAAAGTTAGAACTTTCCCAGACATCCCTTTCTGAAAGCAAGATGTCAGTGGATGAGAAAAGCCTGTCCCCTAGAGGAGGTGTGAGGTACTGCACCTAGCCCCGCTGCTGGGATAAGCAGGCACAGACACACAGGACATGACGCTGTCATTCTCACCTTGAAGGAAGAGATGGAGAAGAAAAGGAAAGGAAGTGGGTGGAGAAGGAATACAAAAAAGAGGAGGAGCAGCTGGAAGCTTCTACACACAGGCTGGCTGTGTTTCCCTTGGTGCATGCTCCTGTTTACTGGTCCCATGCCAGTTTGGCTCATCGCCTCATTCCTGGGAGGAATTAAGATGCCTCTGTTGGGGATAAATAGAGCAGGGCTGGGTGCTCATCTCCACAGCGGCTTCCTGGATCCTTGCCACTCGCGACCGAACGCGGACAGCGGCTGCCTCACCATGAAGCTGCTGATGGTCCTCATGCTGGCGGCCCTCCCATTGCACTGCTATGCAGGTGAGTTCTGGGCAGAGAGGGCTGCCTCAGCGCCAGGGGTTGTCACTTGGGCCTCTATGGAAGAACTCCCGCTCCCCAATTCTCAGCATAGATCAGCCCCAGTACAAAGGCTCTAGGTATAACAGGTCTTAGGATCCCCATTACTTCCAGGCAATCAAGCTCGTAGTCTTTCGTGGGCTTTACCCCTGCATTGGAGCTACACGCAGAGTGTCTTTGCATTCAGTGTGACCCATTATGGTCAAAGTGACCATGGACACCAGGGCAAGTGTCAGGAATGAGTATTGAAATTATCTATTTCAGTGGGGCGAGAGAGAGACACTAATGAAGGCCCCGTGGCATCTGGACCCACGACAATGAAACAGTCATGAGTCTCCCTGAATGTGGAAGGAACCAGGAAACTTCCTGGGACAGAATGCCCCAGCTGCAGAGTGTGACGCAGTGTCTCTCACCCTGTGGGACCCACTCTGTGTTCTCAGAGTTGATCTGAGTATTTCTGGGATGTCCTTTCTGTGCCAGTTCCTTCAGGCTCAAGGTAGACCGGGGAAGAGAACTCACACCCATAGGTCCCACAGGTAGTGTGCCTTATGCAATTCACAAAGCTGGAATCCAAACCCTACCTCACTGGTGCACGAGGTAGGTGCAGGCGGTGCGGTAGGGTTTGGATTCCAGCTTTGTGAATAGAAGGGTGACAGGCTCATAGTCAGCTAACCAGAAAGCAGCCAAGCCAAAAGCACAGCCAGCTCACATGAATCCAAGTCTTGAACACCCTGCAGGAGCTGCCACTTCAAATATCTTCACAAACAAGAGGTTCTGTTTTACATTCTTTGTTATTGCAGTTAGATTCAACAGAACTAATGAACAATGTTCTAGACCCATTCATCTGAAATGCTTGGATTTTTTTTTTTTTTTTGACACTGGGTCACCCAAGTTGAAGTGCAGTGGCACCATGTCAGCTCACTGTAACTGCCACCTCCCAGGCTCAAGCCATCCTCCCATCTCAACCTCCCAAGTAGCTGGGACCACAGGTGCGCCCTACCATGCCTAACTAATTTTTCATAGAGACGGGATTTCACCATGTTGCTCAGGCTGGTCTTGAACTCCTGAGCTCAGCCAATCCACCCACGTTGGCCTCCCAAAGTGCTGGGATTACAGGTGTGAGCCACTGCACCTGGCCTAAAATACCTGGAAATCTTTTGTGATGCTCCGAATGGTAGTAGTGAAACATTGCCTGAATTTGAACCAAGGAAGACCAAATAATCTTCAGGAATCCTTCCAAGTCTGTGTATTTCATTTCGCAAATTTTCTCATTAACTGGAGCTTCACGAGGCTTAGTTTTTCTGAGCTGGGGAGAGGGGAGGTAGAAGTCACAGGGCTTACAGGAAACGTTAGAGCCTGAGGCTTCCTCCCAGGATTGAGAACTCTAGATTCTGCATCATTATCTTTGAGTCTGTATTCTCTTGGGCTGTCAGACAATGAGGAAGGTAATAGGTCTGCCCCAAGCCTCTCACGCCTTCCATACTGAGCCTGTTTCCTTTCCTTCCTCTCAAGGCTCTGGCTGCCCCTTAGTGGAGGAGGTGATTTCCAAGGCAATCGATTCAGAAGTGTCTAAGACTGAATACAAAGAATTTCTTCAAGAGTTCATAGACAATGACGCCACTGCAAATGCCATAGATGAATTGAAGCAATGTTTTCTCAGCCAATCTGATGAAACTCTGGACAATGTTGGCATGTTGATGGTAATTTCATTTTCTTCTTACACGCTTTTTAAATCCGCTGACCAGGGACAAGTGGGCTCTTTATTTCTCACTGACAATGCTAAAGACACTGGTGAACAAGCTTTTTCTTACATTGGTTCATTTAGCTGGATGGTTAGTCTAATGACTTTGCCATCAAGAAAAACATATGGGGCCCCTGGACTGTCACTCCACTCAGAGAATCCCCAGTGGATGATAAATGAATGGGCCAAGAGAAGAAAGAGAAGGGTCAGGGAAAGACTTACCTATCCCCAGAGTTCTCTAGTTCATGCTCATAAACACAGACACAATCACACAAACACAGAAACACACATTCACACATCCAGACACATGCAAACACACAGACACAATCACACAAACACACACACAGTCAGACATACACAAACACAAACAGGCAAAGACACAGATGCAGACACAATCACACAAACATATGAACATCCAGACACAACACAACCACACAAACACAGAAACACACAGACACACACAGACACACACATACAAACATGTTTACTCTCTAGAGAAAAAAAAAATTTCCAGAAGACCCACCCTATAGACCAATCTGCAGAGAAAAGTTCTCTTCTTTTTCAAAAAAAAAAAAAAAATTGTAAAAGTGTTCTTAAAAACGCCCTACTTTTGGATAGAGTTTGGAAAATACCATTTGATCAAGATTCTATACATCTTAAATAAAAAGAATTTAAAATGTACTTCCAGGCAATTATAGTTTGTTAGCATAAATGATGAGAATCCTTGAACTATTCAAAGACAAGTGTAGATCATGGGCATGAAACCACCCTGGAGGAAAGAATCGTCTCAAACAAAAACCAATCGTTTTGTTTCTTTCTAATTATACATGTATATTATTGAGGGTTTTCTCTAGCATTTATTCCCTATGCTGAAATTCTTCTTTAATCCTTCCACGGTAGAAAAGTTAGAAATATACCAAACATCTCTATAAGGATGAAAGTCAGCATCGCCTTGGGAAATCCTGACACCTGTACAACATGGATGAACCTTGAGGACATTACATTGAGTGAAGCAAGAAGTCACAGAAACACAATTGTTGCATGACGCATGCACCTGGGCATCTGGCGAGTCAAACTCAGAGACAGTGAAAAAAGTGGCGGTTGTCAGGGCTTGAGTGCAGAGGAGAAGGGGGAGTCGTGTTGAATGGGTCCAGAGTTTCAGGTGTGCAAAACAAAGTCTAGAGTTGGGTTGCACAACCATGTGAATATACAGGACACTCTTGAACCGTACACTAAAAATGGCAAATTTTATGAGATGTACATTTTGCCGCTATTAGTAATTTGTTAAAAACCAAATATCAACTGCAGTGAATGGTGACCGGAAATTTTTCTTTAAAAGCTTCCATAGACTAATCATAGTCTACCGCACCAATTCTTGGTACAGCACAGTGGTAGCGGCAGAGGGCGTCAGACTGCTGCCAATATTTCCATGGTGGAGGGTTATATAAGAGTTCAATATTTTTTTTTTTGCATTTGAGCTAAGATTTTAACAATCCTGTGAAAATAGGTAATACAGTCACATATTTGTTGAAGATGTTATTTCAAAGAACAACAAACACAGAGAAAAAATATTTTAAAAGTCCATGGCAGGGAAATGATCTGGAATCAACAGCTCTTCTCCTTCCAGCCCTCACTGTCTCTGATGCCAGATGTTTGTGGAAAACCCTGGAAAACAGTAAGTTTCTGTTTTTCAAGGTTTTGTTGGAGAGTGCAGAACAGAAAATCTAAGTGATGTCTCTGTTTTTGCTTTCTAGCAAGCAATATATGACAGCCGTTTTTGTGACAACTTTTAACTTTCCACAAGACCTTTGGCTCATGGGACTGCAGAGGATGGTGAGAAACCAACTACGGATTGCTCTAAACCACACCTTTTCTCTCTTATGTCTTTTTACCACAAACGGCAAGACAATTGTTGAAACCTGCTATACATGTTCAGTTTAATAAATTGACTGCAAAAACTAAAGTTTCTCTTTGTTCTGGCACAGAAAAGAGGCTTTAGAGGGCCTCATATATTACACACACACACACACACACACACACACACACACACACAATTAAAGAGCATGTGGTCATGGATTGAAGACTCAGTGAAGCACTTGCTTCCTGTCTGTCCTCTAAGCCTTGGTCCTCTCTCTCTGAAGTGTTTTCCTGCCCCTATCCCACAACTTCCTCAGTCGACTCTCTCTGGGGTCCTCAGGCTCTGGGCTGTGAGGCAGGGGTTTCACTCAGAGGCCCTGCTTTCACTCCAGTCCTCCTGTCCTCCCCTGTCTCTGGGCATCCCCGAGGCATGCAGGGCCTGGGCCAGAGCCAGCCCAGGAGGGGAGGCTTGCAAAGCAGGGTAGCTCCTGATTGGAATTTATATTTTATAAAATTTTTCCCCATCATAGATGTTGGCCTCAGTTTTAATATATAAAGTACTACATGAAAATATTATTTCTAACCATATTATGTTACTATTTGAATCCTATGCAATATGATTACTGAGTTTAACAGCACCCACGTTAAAATTTTCAATGTCCTCAGTCCTGTCCCTGCAGTGGGAATGGGGTCCATCCTCCCCAGCCCCAGAGGGAGCTGTGATGGCCATGAGGGTGGAGGGGAGCGAGTGCGCTGTGCAGGGACCCAGTACAGCAGGGGATGTTTAAGTGGAACATGTGTCCTTCACGTCCTGCCCCCAGGATTCCTGTCACCAGGGGTAGTTATTGCCACCTGCTCTGCTCCTACCTCAGCCTGTCCCTCTTCTTTCCGGGGCCATCCCCTCACCCAGGAAGACCCTGTTTCTCAAGACAACTTGCCTCCACCAGGGCCGACTCTTCTATCAGGCAAGGCAGGTGCAGAGATTAAGGACCACAAACCTTATAAGAATCCATGAAAATGTCATAATTTAAAAAATCATTTTCTAAAGTGAGTATAATAATAATGATGAATATTTATCAATGAATCTAGCCAGAGATATACACATCATTTGACCAATGCAGTTATAAAATACAATGTTTAACATGTTCTTATGGAGAAGTGGCCCATGAAGGCAATAATACCTGTGACCTACCAAAGTCATAATGAAGGCTGGGTGTGGTGGCTCATGCCCGTAATCCTAGCACTTTGGGAGGTCGAGGCAGGTGGATTCCCTGAGCTTAGGAGTTCAAGACCAGCCTGGGAAACATGATGAAACCCCATCTCTACTAAAATACAAAAAATTAGCTGGGCGTGGCAGTGTGCGCCTGTGGTCCCAGCTACTTGGGAGGCTGAGCGGGGGGAATTGCTTGAACCTGGGAGGTAGAGGTTGCAGTGGGCTGAGATCTTGCCATTGCACTCCAGCCTGGGCGACAGAGCAAGTCTCCATCTCAAAAAAATAAATAAATAAAGTCATCATGAGGCCCTCCCGCAGCACCTTCCCCAAACCACAGCCCACACTCATTGTCTTGAGATACTGAAAGGAAGGAGAAGAGAAAAGATTCAGAGCTAGGAACTTGAAGATGGGCATATGGGTAGCAGAAAATATAAATCTCTTTAGAGATGGCACTGGTCCCTTTGTTGAGGAGGCCATACGCTTCCTAGAGAGGCAACAGGCTCAGGAAGAGAGGGCATCTGATAATCAAAAACAGACTTGCTCCGGTGAATGAGCCTGAGAGAATCATCACTGACCTTCCAGTGTCCTGGCTCAGTGGAGCACACAGGACTCCATGGTGGCTATGCTGGCATCAGATGAAACTCCAATTTGTTTAGAGTGACCATGCCAGGTGACTTTTGACAGCCACCATGAAAGCTTGTCTTGGTCAAGACCCAAGCAAGGAAAAACTGAAGGTTTAAAGCACCACTCAAAGGAAATCACTGCTGGACATTATTTGACAAGGTATTATTTGAGGGAGTATCTCCTGGGTAATTCCTCAATGGGATGAAAATTCTTAACGTCTGCTGGGACAGTTGGGGACAATGCTCTTTCACTTCCTAGAGGTCTAGGATAGATCATAAATTGTGGTCTAGTATTAACTCAACTGGTACCTGTAATCAAAGATTTTTTTTTTGGTAAGGAAAATTAAGATAATATTTATGCATAAAAATATCAAGAACACATATAAGTTTTAGACTGCTACAGGAAAAAATGAGATTAAACACATTCCAATCAGTGCAAAAGAAGGAAGAAGGGCAGAGAGAAACATAGAAAAAGCATCGCTATGCAGCAAACCACTACCATGGCATGTGTATACCTGTGTAACAATCCTTCATGATCTGCACACGTACCCCCAGAACTTAAAGTATAATAAATAAATAAAGCATCACTGTTGCCACATTGGGCCCCTGTGAGTTGCACTCTAGAATAATTGGACAAGCATCTAGCTGAAGACAAGAGAATATATGGAGAAAATACAGGGAAAACTACCAAAAGCATGAACAGCTTGGCTTAGATCGGGCAGGACACAAGCATAGGGGGATGACCACACATTTGGGGCTGGTTGTCTTCAGGTAGCAGTTGGCAATCCTGCAGGTAGGAATGACAGTCATCACATTCACGATGATAGGGCAATTGAGGTTGATGTCCAAGCTCCGTCTATGGATCATTCCATCTCAAATCTCTCACCTTGGATGGAAAGAAACCTAGAAATGAAAGTGAAACAGAAGATAGGCCCTTGTAAGGAGCTTTAGTTCAGTGCCAGTGATACGGAGGTGATCGCAGAGTGCATGACTCCAGGTATCCTGATGCGTTCATAGTTGACTGTGAGAAGAAAACGTAAAGAGAGGAAGAGAATGTCATCCCAGGCCTTGTAATGCAAGAGACTGATGCTGTGTTTCACAGATTCTGATCCTCTCAACAAACCAGATGGCCTCTAGGAAGCAAAAGAGCATTATCCCCAACCATCTCAGCAGGAGGCAGGAGTAGAGAAGGGTTTATCCACTGTCCCTGCTTGCCCATACCTTAAAGCCCAGGGCCGGACACAGACCCTTTTACAACAATTTCAAAAAGTATTTAATGACCCATTGATCATTGAGCAGTAGGGAGTTTAATTTTCAAGTGACTGGAGAATTTCTTTTTATTCTGCTCTTGATTTTTAATTGGACTCAATTATGGTCACAGAACAGGGTTTGTGTGATCTAAATTATTTTCAACCTGCTAACACAGATGATGCAACTCCAGCCACTTGCAGTCCTGGACCTGCACAGTCTCATTCAGTGGCCTCTAGACACCACATCCAGCCCCTGACACTGAGGTCGGGCCCTGGGCTGGTCACCACATAGGTGCCCCAGCTCCTCCCGCAGCTCTCCATGCAGTCAGTGCTGGGGCCAGAGCCATTGACGACCAGTGTCCTTCCTGCCAGGTGCTACTCCTGTCTTCAGTCTCCAGGGCTCTTCATTAATCCCTGCCTCAGGACCTCAGCATCCACCCCTGCCAGAAGGGGTGGATCTCAATCCTCTTTGAGAGATACACATCTTTCCTGTGGACTGTACGCTGATGAGGTGAAGTTCAAGCCTGTGCCAGGACAACCTCCGGTCTACAAATAGGGAGAATTCCTCACAGATCTGTCTGCTGAAAAGACGTCTCAGTCCTGAAGCCCATGTCCATGGATCTGTAGACTCAGAGACCATGAGCTGGGTTTCCTTCCCCATTTTTTCAGAGAGAAATGGTGTATCTAGATATCCTTGTAGTTCTGAAAATAGGTGATGTCATGGATTTTAGCTGTGCTTTAAACTAGGAACTAGTGGCAAACCATGACATGTATGACAAATGGAACAAGACAATAGTAGTTAATATTCACTGAGAATTTACTGTGTGTCAGACATGGTAACTTTTACTCAATGTTGTAGGCACCATATTTGCCTACTTCCACAAAGAGGAAAATTGGGTTTACATAAACTGAGTGATTTTCCTAAGGTTCTCCCTTAGATGTGGATTTGAACCCTCCTAAGCCGTGAGCCTCACCAGTGAACCTCCCACTCCTTGGTGGTAGTGGCAGAGCTGGCACAGGGACTCCCTCATCATCCTGTGTGATAGAATCAAAAGCTACTGTTGCCCTCAGCTGAGACTGAACCAAACCTGCCAAGGTGTTTCTGATGACACAGCCCATTAGGTTCCCTTCCTTCATAAAGGTCTTACTGGTCTTCCTTCATAAAGGTTCTCAACCCTTCTCCCCATCAGAATCACCAGAAGAGTGTTTGTTTGTTTGTTTCATGGAGTTTTGTTCTTCTTGCCCAGGCTGGAGTGCAACAGCGCAATCTTGGCTTACTGAAACCTCTGCCTCTCGGGTTCAAGTGCTTCTCCTGCCTCAGCCTCCTGAGTAGCTGGAATTATAGGCATACACTACCACGTCCAGCTGATTTTGTATTTTTAGCAGAGATGGGGTTTCACCATATTGGTCAGGCTTGTCTCAAACTCCTGACCTCAAGTGATCCACTGGTCACTTGAGGTCAGGAGTAACACACAAAATCATCCCAAAATAAAGGATATGGCATTAAATTAAGAAGGCCCTCATTCTCCACTCCAAAAACTTTGAGATGAAATTTTGGAACATAATTTTAAAGACAGAATCTTTCCCCTAGAAAGAACACATAGTCCTATCTAAGCTGTGGAATAAAAATGGCATCAACATATGCAGCAAACCACCATAGCACATGTACACCTGTGTAACAAACCTTCACATTCTGCACATGTACCCCAGAACTTAAAGTATAATAAAAAAATAAAAATAAATGAGTAATTTTCACATAAAAAGTGGCATCGACACAAGAAATGTAACAGCAAAGGAGAAATATATATTTGTGAGATTTTCAACCTATAACTCTATATGGATATAATTCTACAATGTGCCAACTGTCATTTAAGCATGAAGATAGAATTAAGATATTTTTAGACATGTAAATTCGTCCAAGCTTTTTGTACAATGACCTTTTCTCAGAAAGGTAAGAAAAGATATGCTGTAGAAATAAGTGGTAGGAGAAAAAGGGAGAAGCATGGGTTCAACGTTGAGGATTCTGCATAGCAGGAAGAGATGTTAGGGATACATTTAACCAAGGGGTGAAAGATCAGTACAAGAAGGACTAAAATACACTGCTGAAAGAAATGATAAAAGACACAAACGCAAAGAAAAGCATCCCAGGCTCATGGATTGGGAAAATCAATGTTATTCGAATGTCCGTAATGCCCAAAGCAATCTACAAACTCAATGATATTCCTATCAAGTTTTCTATATCATTTTTCACAGATTTATAAAAACTTGAAAAATTCATATTAAACCAAAAGAGAGCCCTAATAAACAAAGCAATTATATGAACAAAGAACAAAGTTGGAGGCATCACATTACTGGACTTCAAACTATACTATAAGGTTACAGTAACCAAAACAGCATGCTACTCATACTGAAATACACACAGACAAATGGAACAGAATATAGAACTCAGAAATAAAGCTGCACACCTACAACCATCTGATCTTTGGCTAAGTTGACACAAATAAACAATGGGAAAAGAATACTCTATTCAATAAATGGTGCTAAAAAAAATTGGCTAACCATATGAAGAAGAATAAAACTGGACCACTACCTCTCATCATAAAAAAATCACTCCAGATGAATTAAAGACTCAACAGCAAAGTAAGACCTCAAGTAATAAATAGGTAAAACCACAAAAAGTAAAAATCCTGGAAGAAAACTTAAAAATACTTTTCTGGACAATGACCTAAGCAAGGAATTTATGACTAAATCCTCAAAAGCAAATGCAACAAAAATAAAACTTGACAAATGAGGCCTAATTAAATCAAAGAGCTTTGGCACAACAAAGGAAACTATCAACAGAGTAAACAGACAACCTATAGAATGGGAGAAAATGTTTGTAATCTATTCATCTGACAAAGGACTTCTGTCCAGAATCTATAAGCAAGTTAAACAAATCAACAAGAAAAAGAAAAAAAATTACCCTATTAAAAAGTGGGCAGAGGCCATGAACAGACACTTCTCAAAGGAAGAGATAGAAGGAGCCAACAAACATGAAAAAATGATCATTGTCCCTAATTGTCAAACAGATGCAAATCAAAACCACAATGAAATACTATCACACACAAACCAGAATGGCTATCATAGAAGTAAAAAAAAAAACCAATTGTTGACAAGGAACACATACACATTGTTGGTGCAAAGGCATATTACTTAACTTCCTGTGGAAAGCAGTTTGGAGCTTTCTCAAAGAACTAAAAGCAGAATTACCATTAGACCCAGAAATTCCTTTACTGGGTATATACCCAAAGAAAAATAAATCATTCTACCAAAGAGACACCTGCATTCATATGTTTATCATAGCACTATTCACAATAGCAAAGACATGGACTCAACACAGGTGCCCAGCAACAAGGGATTGTATGAAGAAAATGTGGTACATATACACCATGTAATACTATGCAGCCATAAAAAACACCACAATCATGGCATTTGCAGCAACATGGATGCAGCTGGAGGCCATTATCAAAAGTGAACTAACACAGAAACAGAAAAACAAATACCAAATGTTCTCACTTATAAGCGGGAATTAAATACCAAGTGCACACGGACACAAAGATGGAAACGGGAGACATTGGAGACTCTAAACAGGAGGAGGGGGAAGGTAGGAAAGGTTTAAAAACTACCTATCAGATTCTGTGCTCACAATGTGAGTGACAGGATCATTAGAAGCCTAAACCTCAGGCATCACAAAATACACTCATGCAACAAAACGGCAGCTGTAACCTCTGAATTAAAAAAAAGTTAAAAGTGTCTGTATTTGTATTAAAATTAATAAGACTGATGAAACTAAATACCAGGAGAAACACTGAACCCAGTTCAAAGTAAGTATGGACTATACTGTGAGAGAGGATGGAATAGAGG
The DNA here is from genome assembly GCF_030222135.1 of Aotus nancymaae. Lineage (NCBI taxonomy): Eukaryota > Metazoa > Chordata > Mammalia > Primates > Aotidae > Aotus > Aotus nancymaae. The sequence continues at coordinate 8,399,049 of NW_026988473.1, read as the reverse complement.
ACTAGAGTTTAAAATTGCAATCCATTTTACAGCATTTAATTTTTTACACAATGGAGCTATATAATTCTAAAAATTAAGGTGTTAACAAATAAGTTGGAAGACAAATGAACAGGGAGGAGATACAGAAGAAATACTGGGGAAAAATGTGTGGTGGAATTATTTAGTGGTAAGTGGTTATAATGCTGAAAATTATCTCAGTTCAACTCAGAACCTCACCACATGCTTAACAGGAATTTGATATATTGTATTAAAATAATGGACTTTCTTAAAGAATTAATTACCTATTGAACAACAGATATAGACAAAGGGTAGATGAAAGCATGAAATATACCACTAAGAACAAGATTCCATCATAGAAATAAAAAGCCTTTAGAAATTCCAAGAACAATGTCTTCTGAGCTGTGCCTGCTCCAGGGAGGGAGGCTTTTTGGAGGGGGTGATGGTTGGTAGCCTTGGAAGAACCTAGAGGATGAGGAAGACAGAAAGGTGAAAGTAAGGCCCTCCTGCGGGACAAAGAAGCCTGGGCAAGGGCAGGGAGGTGAGATGGAGTCCAACCAGACCAATAGTAAGATCTGAAATTGAGGCAGCAATTAATAGCCTACCAATCAAAAAAAGTCCAGGACCAGATGGGTTCACAGCTGAATTCTACCAGAGGTACAATAAGGAGCTGGTACTATTCCTTCTGAAACTATTCCAAACAATAGAAGCAATAGAAAAACTCATTTTATTTTATTTTATGTATATATTTTTTTGAGATGGAGTCTCATCCTGTTACCCTGGCTGGAGTACAATGGCACAATCTCAGCTCACTGCAACCTCCACCTCCCAGGTTCAAATGATTCTCCTGCCTCAGCCTCCCAGGTAGCTGGGATTACAGGCACACACCACCACGCCCAACTAATTTTTGTATTTTTAGTAGAAATGAGGTTTCACCATGTTGGCCAGGCTGGTCTGGAACTCCTGACTATGTGATCTGCCACGGCCTCCCAAAGTGCTGGGATTACAGGCATGAACCACCACACCAGGCCCTAACTCACTTTATGAAACCAACATCATCCTGATACCAAAACCTTGCAGAGACACAACTAAAAAAGAAAATTTCAGGCCGATATCCAAGATGAACATTGATGTGAAAATCCTTAATAAACTACTGGCAAACCGAATCCAACCACATCAAAAAGCTTATCTATCACGCTCAAGTCGGCTTCATCCCTGGAATGCAAGGCTGGTTAACATACGCAAATCTATAAACGTAATCCATTACATAAACAGAACCAAGGACAAAAACCACATGATTATCTCAATAATTGCAGAGAAGGCCTTTGACAAAATTAAATAGCCCTTTATGCTAAATAATTTCAATAAACTAGGTATTTATGAAACATATTTCAAAATAATAAGAGCTATTTATGACAAACTCACAGCCAATGTGATACTGCATGGGCAAAAACTGGAAGAATTCCCTTTGAAAACTGGCAAAAGACAAGGATGCCCTCTCTCACCACTCCTATTCAACGTAGTATTGGAAGTTCTGGCCAGGGCAATCAGGCAAGAAAAAGAAATAAAGGATATTCAATTAGGAAAAGAGGAAGTCAAATTGTCTGTATTTGTAGATGATATGATTGTATATTTAGAAGATCCCATCATCTCAGCCCAAAATCTCCTTAGGCTGATAAGCAACTTCAGCAAAGTCCCAGGATACAAAATCGATGTGCAAAAATCACAAGCATTTCTACACACCAATAACAGACAAACAGAGAGCCACATCATGAGCAAACCCCCATTCACAATTGCTACAAAGAGAATAAAATACCTAGGAATACGCCTAACAAGGGATGTGAAGGAGCGCTTCAAGGAGAACTACAAACCACTTCTCAAGGAAATAAGAAAGAACACAAACAGATGGAAAAACATTCCACGCTCATGGTTGGGAAGAAACAACATCGTGAAAATGGCCATAGTGCCCAAAGTAATTTATAGGTTCAATGCTATCCCCATCAAGCTACCATTGATCTTCTTCACAGAATTGGGAAAAACCACCTTAAATTTCATATGGAACCAAAAAAAAGAGCCTGCATAGCCAAGACAATTCTTTTTTTTATTATATATATAGTACTTTAGGTTCTGGGGTACATGTGCAGATCATGCAGGATTGTTGCATAGGTACACACATGGCAATGTGGTTTGCTGCCTCCATCCATCCCCCTGTCACCTATTTCTAGAGAAAAAAAGAAGAAAAAAAGCTGGAGTCATCACATTACCTGACTTCAAACTATACTACAAGGGTACTGTAATCAAACCAACACGGTACAGATACTGAAACAGAGATATAGACCAATGGAGCAGAACAGAGGCCTCAGAAGCAACACCACACATCTACAACCATCTGATCTTTGACAAACCTGACAAAAACAAGCAATGGGGAAAGGATTCCCTGTTTAATAAATGGTGTTGGGAAAACTGGCTAGCCATATGCAGAAAGCTGAAACAGAATCCCTTCCTTTTGCCTTATAGAAAAATTAACTTCAGATGGATTAACAATTTAAACATAAGATCTAACATCATAAAAACCCTAGAAGAAAACCTAGGCAATACCACTCAGGACATAGGCATGGGCAAGGACTTCATGACTAAAATACCAAAAGCAATGGCAACAAAAGCCAAAATAGGCAAATGGGATCTAATTAAACTAAAGAGCTTCTGCACAGCAAAAGTAACTTTCACTAGAGTGAACCAGTAACCAACAGAATGGGAAAAAATTTTTGCAATCTACCCATCAGACAAATGGCTAACATCCAGAATCTACAAAGAACTTAAACAAATTTACAAGAAAAAAACAACCCCATCAAAAAGTGGGCAAAGGATATGAGCAGACACTTCTCAAAAGGAGACATTTATGCAGCCAGCAGACATATGAAAAAAGCTCATAATAGCTGGTCATTAGAGAAATGCAAATCAAAACCGCATTGAGATACCATCTCAAGTCAATTAGAATGGTGATCATTAAAAAATCTGGAGACAACAGATGCTGGAGAGGATGTGGGGAAATAGGGACACTTTTACACTGTTGGTGGGAGTGTAAATTAGTTCAACCATTGTAGAAGACAGTGTGGTGATTCCTCAAGGATGTAGAAATAGAAATGCCATTTAACCCAGCAATCCCATTACTGGGTATATACCCAAAGGGTTATAAATCGTTCTACTCTAAAGACACATGCACACATATGTTCATTGTGGCACTGTTTACAACAGCAAAGACTTGGAGCCAACCCAAATGCCCATCAATGATAGGCTGGATAAAGAAAACGTGGCACATATATATCATGGAATACTATGCAGCCATAAAAAGAATAAGTTCATGTCCTTTGTAGGGACATGGATGAAGCTGGAAACCATCACTCTCAGCAAACTGACACAAGAACAGAAAACCAAACACCACATGTTCTCACTCATAAGTGGGTGTTGAACAATGAGAACACATGGACACAGGGAGGGGAATATCACACACTGGGGCTTGTTGGGGGTTGGAGGGCTAGGGGAGGGATAGCAGGGAGGTGGGGAATAGGGGATGGATAGCATTAGGAGAAATACCTAATGTAAATGACAGGGTGATGGATGCAGCAGACCACCAGGGCACGTGTATATCTATGTAACAAACCTGCACATTCTGCACATGCACCCCAGAACTTAAAGTATAATAAAAAATAAATAAATAAAATAATAAATAATAATATTAATTTATTTATCAAATAGATAATGAACATCTGGCATGAACAGAGCATGATGCTGGGTTCTTTTTTGGCTACAGAGGTGAGTCAAGGATAAAGCTTATCATTGAGAATGAGGACTTGGTTCACAGGGATTATGAACCAGCAGATACAATGCCTTTGGTCCCTGCCTCAAAACTCATTAGTTTTTGAATATTGACTATTATCCCCATTTTTTTTTTTTTCAGACAGAGTCTTGCTCTGTCACCCAGGCTGGTGTGCAGTGGTGCAATCTCCACTTACTGCAAACTCCACCTCCCAGGTTCAAGCGATTCTCCTGCCTCAGCCTCCTGAATAGCTGGGATTACAAGCATGCACCACCATGCCAGGCTAATTTTTATATTTAGTAGAGATAGGGTTTCACTATGTTGGCCAGGCTGGTCTTGAACTCCTGACCTCAAGTGATTTGCCTACCTCAGCCTCCCAAAGTACTGGGATTACAGGTGTGAGCCACCGTGCCCGGCCTATCCTCCCCATTTTTTAATCCATCCCTGAAATTGGGTAAACTTTACCATTGCTTTCAGTCATTAGAAGAGTCTTTTCTGTGGGCGTTTTGTGTTTTTAAAAAATTGTCTGCGGTCCTTTGTGTTGTCATGAATAAAGCTGTTCCAAAATTGGAGAGAAGAATTTTCATTTCATATGTTTACTTCATATTTTCTATGTATTTTTTTCTCAGTCTCTGTCTTTGCCCATAACCCTGGAAGGAATATCCATCTCTGTCCTGGGTGAGGAGATGGGGAAAATAGATCCTTTTTTTTTTTTTAGACAGAGCCTTCCAGGCTGGAGTGCAGTCCTATGATCTCAGTTCACTGCAACCTCTGCCTTTTGGGTTCAAGTAATTCTCATGCTTCAGCCTCCCAAGTAGCTGAGATTACAAGTGCGTGCCACCAGACCCAGGTCACTTATTCTGTATGTTTAGTAGAGGCAGCATCTTGCTGTGTTGCCCAGGCTAGTCTTGAATTCCTAGCCTCAAGTGATCTGCCTGGCTTGACCTCCCAAAGTGCTTGGATTACCGGTGTGAGCCACTGTGTCCAGCAAAGTAGATTCCTTATCCATCCTTAGTAAGATTCTGGTAGCTAATAATCACCAATTATTGATCCCTGACTCACAACATCCTCTTTAACTGCTGGTGAGTAAGCCACTGATTCTAGGCTTTCATGAATTTCTGATGACTTCTTATTGACCAAACGCCAAACCACTCAGAATTTCCAGTCTACAATGAGCTAGATAGCAGCCCCTAGCAACCTTCTTCTTCAAACTGCTGCTCTGTTATCTTAACTCATAGGTCTTGTCTGCCCAACTGCATAAATCTAGATATTTCCACAGGAAATTTATCCTTTGCTTGCACTTAAGATCCAAGAAGTATTTACATCATGCCTGGTTATTGTCAGGCCTCTCTCCACACCTATCCACACACACACAGAGACTGGATCTTATTTCCAAGACAAAAGGAATGGAAGTTTCCCCAGTCTTGGTTTCACCCATTTACAGTTTCTCTTTTACCCCAGAAGTTCATGCTGCTCAGTTCCCAGAATGCACTGCTGTCAGGTCTTCCTGTTTTCATCCTGTGGAAAGTTACGGAAGGTGGACTCTCATTCCAGCCTAAATCATTTCCACATTTCTCTTCATGTCATCTCTCCAAAAACCCTCCCCTTAGTGTCCTCCCTCCCCAGTTTAGGTGACCATTTTCCATGTTCTCATAATTTCTGGATCATAGCTCCATCTAAGCACTGAACTCATCCACATCCAAGACCTTGTGCATGTTCAATTGCATTTGATTCCAGTGGGATATCTTTATGAGTCTGCCTCTACCAAAAAATTGGAATCCTTGAGTGCACGAACGTGTCCTTCTAATATTTAAATCACCAAGCCCAGCACAGGGATGGGAAGATGAAGCTTCCTTAAACTGATCATCAGTGTGAACCTCTAGTGACACCATTTCCTCTAAAATCTGGGGCCTCCTTGAACATTTGCAATATGACACTAGGCACTAGAGAAAGTCCCTAGCTTCATTCCCAGATGCAAAGCTAAATGATAAAAATGAAATGATAGTTTCACTGGCTTGTATGAGTTCAAAACAACTGACCTTTTTTCTTCTTGACAAAAGAAGCTTCTGCATTATCCCGGCTGGTGTATATAAGGGCTGTCTTCTCAGATTTTACACCCAGGGAGAAAGACACAAGAAAATGTGGGTAAAAAGGCATGGAAAGGCAAATATTGCAAGTTCCCACTCATATGTGGAAGCTCAAAAAGTTGATCTCATGAGGTTGGAAAGTAAAATGATGGTTACCTGTTATTGGAAAGGGTGGAGAGATAAAGAGAGTTTGGTTAACGTGTACGGAATACAATTAGATAGAAGGAATAGGCTCTAGTGTTCAATAGCACAGTAAGATGACTATAGGTAACAGTGATCCATTGTATATTTCAAAATAGCTAGAGTAGAGGATTGAAATGTTCCCAACAAAAAGAAATAATAAATCTTTGAGAATATAGATACCCTAATTATTCTGATTTGATCATCACACATCAGATGCATGTATCAAAATATCACTTGTGCCCCATAAATATGTACGGTAATTATGAATCAATTTAAAAAAGAAATATGTGTAACCTTGGTTGACGAAAGTATGGGACAGAATGTGGATAGAGCCCAGACAGAGAGTTGGCCTTAGCAGATGAAGAAATGAAGGGAGCAGGTCTGTGATCAGGGTGGTGGTGGTATGTGGAAGAATAGTAAGTAAGATTTGAAAGATGAAGTTTCAGAAAGTGAAGATGACTCACAGGTGCCTGTTTGGAGGGGAATGAGATAGCCTGGAGGTCCACATTAAAGGGAAAATCTAAATTAGGCACAGGAGTGAATGTTTTACACAATCCTATTATTTAATTTCTTTGGATTTTATATATCAGAATAAAAGTGTATTCTTAATTTACTGAGAATAGAAACATTAAATGGCTCTCCTAAACTGACGTAGTTTATTTACTCAGTGCTGGAAAATTAGTTCCAGACCTTGTAGACTTGATATGACTGCTTTGGCTATCTATCTCTTTCCTGCTGATCATGGGAAAACATTATGACCATCAATCAGTGGCATCCTACAAAGAAACAAATTCTAAACTGGAGTATAAGAGCCTGATTTTTTTTTTTCTATAGGTTTTTGGGAACAGGTGGTGTTTGGCTATATGATTATTTTGTGGTGATTTATTAGATTTTGCTGTACCCAATACCCAAGCAGTATAACTGTACCCAATTTGTAGTCTTTTATCCCTCATTCCTTTCCCACCCTTTTCCCCAAGTCCCCAAAGTCCATTCTATCATTCTTATGCCTTTGCATCCTCATAGCTAAGTTCTCACTTACAAGTGAGAACATATGATGTTTGTTTTTTCATTCCTAAGTTTTTTCACTTAGAATAATGGCCTCTAATTCCATCCAAGTTGCTGCCAATGCAATTATTTAATTCCTTTTTATAACTCAATGTTATTCCATAAACAATTTCTTTATCCACTCATTGATTTATGGCCATTTCAGCTGATTACATATTTTTACAATTATAAATTGTGCTGCAATAAACATGCATGTTCAAGCATCTTTTTCATATAATGACTTTTTTTTTCCTTTGGGTAGATATCCAGTAGTAGGATTGCTGGACCAAATGGTAGTTCTACTTTAGTTCTATAAGGAATTTCCACACTGTTTTCCATAGTGGTTGTACTAGTTTACATTCTTACCAGCAATGTGGAAGTGTTCGCTTTTTACTATATCCCTACCAACATCTATTATATTTTTGTTATTATGTTCATTCTTGCAGGAGTAAGGTGGCATTGCATTGTGGTTTTAATTTGCATTTCACTGATAATTAGTTATGTAGAGCACTTTTTTTCATATGTTTGTTGGCCATTTGTATGTCTTCTTTTGAGAACTGACTATTCATATCCTTAGCCCATTTTTTAATGAAATTGTTTGACTCTCTAAACAATACTAGATCTTCCCCTACTCCTGCTACAAGTTCTTTCTCTGGAATTATCTTCATCTTTGTCCCTAGTATAAATTTGGGAAGATTAGTATTTCTAACTACAGAAGCAAATGCCAAAATAAGATTTAGAGCTAGTTACATTCACCTTAAAATAAAACATATAAATAAAAATAAAAACACCTTCCGTTTACCACCCCAGGCTGATGATCATCATAGTTGTTTGTCAGTTAAAAAATGGGTCCATGATAAAAATCAACACATAGAACACATTACCTGAGATTGGGTTAAGATTACAGACTGACCATGAGTTTAATCTCTGCCAATCTTTCTTTGAAATTTAAAATATCAATAAATTTAGAAAACAACAAATGATAAAAACATTAAACTGTACAGTGTTGTAGAAAAAAGAAAGTGACAACATCTGAATAGAAATGCTTAGGAATTCCTGGCAGATGAAGAGCAGATGGGATCAATCTACATATACAGATATGTGCTGGGGGATAAAACCTTCAGACAGAGGGGCTATTTCTGGTAAAGAGAAAATGAGGTTTAGGATAGGACATAGATAATTATTGAGACTCAACACAGAAAAGGATGAGAGTAGTAATCTGTAATCAGATAAAGACAGCGATCTCATTCCAGTTTCTTCTATCCTTCCTCAGCATGGGTTTTTCACCACAAAGGATGGGTAAAATTGGATCACTGGAGTTCTGCAGGTACATGAAGTCAGAAGGTCAGGTGATCAGGCTGAATGAGATAGCATCACAATCTATTATGTAGTGTCAACTATCAAAGGAAACATATATTAGTAAAATACCTGACGTATTGGTAAATAGTGCTTATCACATGCTTTTGAAGATGTCAGGGTATTTATCCAAAGAATGAAAAACCTTAAGGTCTTACAGTTCTGTGATTCATTAACTTTTTTTAACTGGTAGCCAATGTGAAACAAAGTTCCGTCCTTCATGGGACTTCTCTCTTCCTTTGATATTCTGCAAACCACACATTTTCAAATATGTATTCATTTCAGAGAGGGATGTATGTATATATCTCAGGTGAGAAAGATATATAATATATACATATTTCCAGTTTTTATCAGAAAGTGTACAGTCAAGAAAATAAACATTATATACAAATTGATCAGAACAACATTTCACGTAGAAATTGGTGTTAGAAATTTTGAAGGACTACAGAACCAAAAAGGGGTTTATGAAAGATGCCCTCTGATTGAGAATTGCAGAAAGACCATACCAATCCTGGAGCTAGAAGAGAAAAAGATAAATGGTGTTGCTTAGATCCCATGGCAGCAGATGAAGGGGAGGCTGCTGCTGGAACTGAGCCACCTCAGCAGGAATGACAGTCATTGCACTGCACTGTGCCCTTCTGGGCTGCTGGGTGTTGCAGGCTCTGCTGCCACAGTCAGTACAAGAAGCAACGTGAGAAGCAAAGAAACATGACTTCTGCCTTATCTCAACTTTCAGTGTCCCAGCAATGCCGTCCACTGGAGAACCCACAAGGAGCCAGCTTCCCCGATGATCTGAGATGTAAAACACAACGGTTTTCATTTTACCAATGGGGGATACAAATAAAAAGTAAATCTGGAACTAAGAAACATGTGCCCTATCTGGCATCGCATGATTGTAATCTAGAGTCTTAGTCTTAATTTTTCAGCCATTTGGATGCCATTTGTCTGACCTATCAAAGTGTTAATAGCAAGCTTGTTCCCTGGATTATAATGAACAAGGCTTAATTGATTCACTAAATACATAGAATAAGGACCACACAAGTCTTATTGGGCAATAGCCAGTACTAAGTCATCCTGGGATAGGAAAAATTTCTGCAAATATATGCCTTAGAGCCAAAGAGTGGCTGACCTACAGTCAGAGAGATTTCAAGAAAGACGCTAAGGCTAGGTGTGCACAAAGTAACAGAGCTAATGGCATTAAGGGGGTCACCAACACATGGTACAAAAAGTTTTTGTTGTCTCTTTCAGTGCAATGGACTGTTGGGGAAGAAAGATCTTTCTAGTAAGCAAAGCATCAACTTCACCAAAGTAAACTGTCCCTAGGAACCCACAGTGAGGATCAGCCATCATTTTTCTGGTCTATCTCACATACCCTAAGGTTGTTTATTCTGCTTCTCTATGTAGTCCTTCCAAAATTTATAAAACACTTCATTAAGCCTGCTGTGAATGCCACAGGGTAACTGCTTTCCTCTCCAGAACAAGATGGAGAAAATCTACTTAATTTCTTCATCCTAAGTGGCACCTGTTTCTTCAGGGGACTCAAACGTCCCCTTTTTGACATGGTACCTCTAACGTGATTGTGGCTTGCTGTTATCATGTATGTTGTTCACGTATGGGGCTGAATAACAAAGACATGCAGGTACCTCCAGGGTGGGCCAGCACACCTTATGGATTGTGGGGATGATCAAGAAGAGGTGTGAGAACCTGGTCCAATCCTCTGCCAGGCAGTTCTCCATCTGGTATTCCTTCATGTGGAAGAGAATTTACAAATTGAGAACCACAGTGACTGCCCAATAAGCGTATGGTCAAAGTGCATGGACATTAGTATCTTGATTGAGCCTCTAAATTTTTTCATCTTCTAGGAAGATGATGACCAGTTTGAAGACTAATCCCTAGAGAATTGCTGGGGCGTAACCTCAGGGGAAGGACACTGGGACCAACACATCCTGGTGAGGAAAGTAGTCCAAGGACTTTGTGTGCCTTGGGAATCAATGATATTTACTCTACCCATACTCATAACTAGACTTAGGTCCAAGATACATTATTAAGAACATGAACAGCATCATAATAATAGTTACTCTGATGTAATCATAAAACAATCAATTTGAAAAGTCATGATCTTAACTATGAAAGATCCTAATAGAACCAAAACCAGATTATGTAGCACTCTTTGTTAACCCTTAGGGTACACAAACATTCCTTGTTAGCAGAATGGGTTAGATTCCACTTGGTATTTTGTGTTGAAAAGAGATGATTGATTATTTTTTACCTATTATCCGTATTTTCTCCTTTGGTTTCATAACTGTAGGAATTGACACTAGTGCTCAGAGGCTGTCATGTGCATTTTCCTCCAGTAATTCAGTAGACACTGTTTTTACCACCTGAGTTTAAAAATAAGGAAACTGTTTCTGCAAGGGTAAGCCACTTGCTGAAAAGCTTACAAGTAGAAAATATCAGAGCTTAGCTTGAGACCAATAAGTCTGGTCCCAAAATTGGGGTTCTCCTCACTCCTTAATCAATGGATACATTCTAATTTTGAAAGATCCAAACAGCACTTCAGAATTAAACAAAACATCAAAATGTCCTAGTAAGATTCTGTTAGACAGAGGCTAGCAAGGTTGTAGAGAAAAGGGAATGCTTATACACTGTTGGTGGAAGTGTAAGTTTAGCCATTGTGGAAAGCAGTGTGGCAGTTCCTCAAAGAGCTAAAAACAGAACTACCATGTGACCTAGCAATCCTGTTGCTGGGTGTACACCTAAAGGAATATAAAGCATTCTACCATAATGACACAGGAATGCTTATGTTCATTGCAGGACTATTCACAATAGCAAAGATATGAAACCAACCTAAATGTCCATCAATGGCAGACTGGATAAAGAAAATGTGGTACATACACACCATGGAATACTATGAAGCCATGAAAAAGAATGAGATTGTATCTTTTCCAGGAACATGGATGGAACTGGAGGCCATTATCCTTAGCGAACTAATGCAGGGAAAAAAACCAAATACTGTATGTTATCACATATAAGTGGGAGTTAAATGATGTGAACACACAGACACATAGAGGGCAACAACAGACAGTGGGTCCAACTTGAGCATGGAGGGTGGATGGAGGGAGAGGATCAGAAAAAATAATATTGGGTACTAGGCTTAGTACCAGAATAATAAAATAATCTGTACAGCAACCCCCATGATACCAGTTGACCTATGTAACGCACTTGCACATGTACCCCAAACCTAGAATAAAAGTTAAAATTCTGTCAGAAGTGACTTTGAAGTTGTGGAACAGAGCATAGTTGACATCTTTAAATTTTCTACTCTTTTCTCTAGGAACCAGGTTTGTGCCTCCATTTATCTGATTTCCTTTTGATATTGTGACAAAAGTTTCATGAATCTATTTTTGGAGGTTTATACATCTCCACTCAGGTAGCTATTAATTAATTTTTGTTGCTGGTATTTGTATTATTGTCAGTTGTACCATTTCTTCATTACGGTATGTAGTGGTGTAGCTAGCTTGCAGGAAAGACTTTTTTTAATATTCTTAGCTTGTATTTAGCTAACTTCATGCTCTCTTATTTCTTTTAATTTTTTTAGTTGATTATCTTAGATTTTCACCAAACTTGATCAGCTATCTATATTATTGTACAATTCATTGATTTGACTTTTTTCAATAAGGATTTTTCTTCTTGTGTGAAGATTTTTTTGTTGCAATTTGCATCATTCTTTTTTTAACACACTATTTTTTTCATAGCACATTCATGTTTACAAAAAAATTGAGTAGAAAATACAGAGTTCACATCTAACTCCTGCCTCTGCACAGGCATACCCTCCCTCGTTATTCAAAGCCTAACCCAGAGTGATATACATAATGGATGAATTCACCTTGACAAGTTATTTCCATCCAAACTGCATAGCTTATGTTAAGGTTCAGTCTTGCTGTCCTACATTCTATAAGTTCTGAGAAATGTGTAATGACCTGTATGTACCATCATAGGATACTCTATTCAACAAATGTTGGCAAGCTGCATGTGGGAGACTAAAACTGTAGCCTTGTCTCTCATCTTATACAAAGATCAATTCAAGATGGATCAAGAACTTAAATCTAAGACCTGAAACTATAAACATTCTAGAAGATAACATCAGAAAAACCCTTCTAGACATTGGTTTAGGCAAAGACTTCATGACCAAGGACCCAAAGGCAAATGCAACAAAAACAAAGATAAATAGGTGCGATTTAATTGAACTAAAGAACTTCTGTATAGCAAAAGAAACAGTCAGCAGAATAAACAGACAACCACAGAGGAGGAGAAAATCTTCTCAATCTATACATCCAACAAAAAATTGAGTAGAAAATACAGAATTCACACCTAACTCCTGCCCCTGCACAGGCATACCCTCCCTAGTACAACCACTATGGAAAACAGTATAGATGTTCTTTACATAACTAAAAGTAGGACTACCATTTGATCCAATAATCCCACAACTGTGTATCTACCCAGAGGAAAAAAGTCATTATATGGAAAAGATCTTTGCATTTTTTTATAGCAACACCATTTGGGACTGCAAAGACATAGAACCAGCCAAAATGCCCATCAGTCAATGGGTGAATAAAGAAATTGTAGTATACATATATAATGGAATACTACTCAGTCATAAAAAGGAATGAATTAATGGCATTTGCAGCAACCTGGATAGAACTGGCTACCATTATTCTAAAGGAAGTAACTTAGAAGTGAAAAATAAAACATTATATGTTCTCACTCATAAATGGGAGCTCAGCTATGAGGATGCAGAGGCATAAGAATAATACAAAAACTTTGGGGACTCGGGGAAAATGATGGGGGAAGGAGTGGAAAAAGATTACAAATTGGGCTCGATGTATGCTACTTGGATGATGGGTGCACCAAAATCACACAAATCACTACTAAAGAACTTACTCATGGAACCAGTACCACCTGTTTCCCAAAATTCTATGGAAATAAAAAATTTTAAAAAAATAAGAATTGTTTCTCTGCCCTAAAAATCCCCTGTGCTCTCCCTTTTTTTGCTTCCTTCCCTGTTAACCTTTGCCAATAACAGATCTTTGTCTCCATATGTGCTTTTCAGAATGTCATATGGTTGGAATCCTATAGTAGGTAACTCTTTCAGTTTGGCTTCTTTCACTTAGTCATATGCATTTGAGATTACTCTTTGTCTTTTCATGGCATAATAGCTCATTACTTCTTGGTGGTGAGTCACATTCTTCTGCCTGTATGTAGCAAAAGTTAATAATCTCTGCATGTGTTAAAGGGATTCTCAGTTGCTTCCCTGTTTTGACGATTTTCAAGCAAGCTTCTATGAATATCTGTGACCACATTTTTGTATGGAAATAAAATTTCAACTAATTTAGGTGAATATCAAGGAGCACACTTACTGGAATTTATGGTGAGAATATGTTCAGTTTAGTAAGAAACTGCCACACTGTCTTCCAAATGGTTGGGCCATTTTGCATTTTCACCAGTCAATGAATGAAAGTTCCTGTTGCTCCTCATCTCACCAGCATTTGATGTTGTCAATATAGGATCTTATTTTAAAAGGAAAAGAAGAAAAAAAAAAGAAATGAACTAGAGGAAGGAGCTAATGTGAGGCATCATTGATTAGAAGAATTCATATGAGTGAAAAAGTAAAATGCAAGGAGCAACTGAGATAGAAATTAATCTGCATCCACCTCCAGCCCACCTCACATGTAAACATTGCCAGATTTTGTTGTGAAGTAACACACCTGAGTCAGACCTTCTGGCTTTCAAACTGTGCAACTCTAAATAGGTTTCTTATTACTCCAAGTCAGTTGCCTCAACTATACTATTAGAAATGTATAGTTTATATCTTATACTTTGTAACAAGAATGCGAATATGATACATTGTGTTTTGCAGGTGTAGACATACAAACTGAAAACTATTGCTACTCTTTTTATTACCACTATTCTCATTAACTACAGAAGTTTTTGCAACCCTCTGGGCCTGTATGTTTCCAAGTAGATTCAGCTCATGGTTAAGTTTGGTGACTGGATTTTCATGGAATGTTCCATTCTATGAAGCCAAGGAAATGTTTGTGTGATGAAGGATAAAAATGATTTGTTGGTTGAATGAATGCGTCAACAAAAAGTAAGGGCTTAGGAAAGAGAATGTGCTCAAGGTCCTTTTAAATATATATATATTTTATTGCACTTTAGGTTCTGGGGTACATGTGAAGAACATGCAGGATTGTTGCATAGGTATATACCTGGCAATGTGGTTTGCTGCTTTCCTCCCCATCACCTATATCTGGCATTTCTCCCCATGATATACCTCCCCAACCCCCTACCCCTCACTGTCCCTCCCGTAGTCCCCCCCAGCAGACTCCAGATTGTGATGCTCCCCTCCCTGTGTCCATGTGTTCTCATTGTTCAACATCCGTCTATTAGTGAGAACATGCGGTGTTTGATTTTCTGTTCTTGTGTCAGTTTGCTGAGAATGATGGTTTCCAGGTTCATCCATGTCCCTACAAAGGACATGAACTCATCATTTTTTATGACTGCATAGTATTCCATGGTGTATATGTGCCACATTTTCCTTGTTCAGTCTATCATCGATGGGCATTTGGGTTGGTTCCAGGTCTTTGCTATTGTAAACAGTGCCACAATGAACATACATGTGCATGTGTCTTTATAATAGAACGATCTATAATCGTTTGGATATATACCCAGTAATGAGATTGCTGGGTCAAATGGAATTTCTATTTCTAGGTCCTTGAGGAATCGCCACACTGTCTTCCACAATGGTTGAACTAATTTACACTCCCACCAACAGTGTAAAAGTGTTCCTATTTCTCCACATTCTCTCCAGCATCTGTCTCCAGGTTTTTTAATGATTGCCATTCTAACTGGCACGAGATGGTAGCTCAATATGGGTTTGATTTGCATTTCCCTAATGATCAGTGATGATGAGCATTTTTTCTTATGTTTGTTGACCTCATATATGTCTTCTTTTGAAAAGTGTCTGTTCATATCCTTTGTGCACTTTTGAATGGGTTTGTTTGTTTGTTTCTTGTAAATCTGTTTTAGTTCTTTGTAGATTCTGGATATTAGCCTTTTGTCAGATGGGTAGATTGCAAAATTTTTTTCCCATTCCGCCGGTTCACTCTAATGATCGTTTCTTTTGCTGTGCAGAAGCTCTGGAGTTTAATTAGATCCCATTTGTCTATTTTAGCTTTTGTTGCCAATGCTTTTGGTGTTTTAGTCATGAAGTCCTTGCCTATGCCTATGTCCTGAATGGTTTGACCTAGATTGTCTTCTAGGGTTTTTATGGTGTTAGGTCTATGTTTAAGTCTTTAATCCATCTGGAGTTCATTTTAGTGTAAGGTGTCAGGAAGGGGTCAAGTTTCTGCTTTCTGCACATGGCTAGCCAGTTTTCCCAACACCATTTATTAAACAGTGAATCCTTTCCCCATTGCTTGTTTTTGTCAGGTTTGTCAAAGATCAGATGGTTGTGGATGTGTGGCATTGCCTCCAAGGCCTCTGTTCTGTTCCACTGGTCTATATCTCTGTTTTGGTACCAGTACCATGCTGTTTTGATTACTGTGGCCTTGAAGTATAATTTGAAGTCAGCATGATGCCTCCAGCTTAGTTCTTTTTGCTTAGAATTGATTTGGCTATGTGGGCTCACTTTTGGTTCCATATGAAGTTTAAGGTGGTTTTTTCCCTTTCTGTGAAGAAGGTCATTGATGGGTCATTTTGAGATACATTCTGCCAATACCTAGTTTATTGAGAGTTTTTCGCATAAAGTGCTGTTGAATTTTTTCAAAGGCCTTCTCTGCATCTATTGAGATAATCATGTGGTTTTTGTCTTTGGTTCTGTTTATGTGGTGAATTACGTTTATAGACTCACATGTGTTGAACCAGCCTTGCATCCCCGGGATGAAGCCTACTTGATCTTGATGGATAAGCTTTTTGATGTGTTGTTGCAATCGGTTTGCCAGTATTTTATGAAGATTTTTTGCATCTACATTCATCATGGATATTGACCTCAAGTTTTCTTTTCTTGTTGAGTCTCTGCCAGGTGTTGGTATCAGGGTGATATTGGTCTCATTGGGAAGGATTCCTTTTTTTAGTATTGTTTGGAATCGTTTCAGAAGGAGTGGTACCAGCTCCTCTTTGTACCTCTGGTAGAATTTGGCTGTGAACCCATCTGGACCTGGGCTTTTTTTGGTTAGTAGGCTATTAATTGCTGCCTCAACTTCAGATCTTGTTATTGGTCTATTCAGGGTTTTGACTTCTTCCTGGTTTAGGCTTGGGAGGGTGCAAGTTCCAGGTTTACTGGTTTATGTGCATAGAGTTGTTTGTAGTAATCTCTGATGGTAGTTTGTATTTCTGTGGAATCGGTAGTGATATCTCTTTTATCGTTTTTTATTGCATCTATTTGTTTCTTTTCTTTTTTATTAATCTGGCTAGTGGTCTATTTTGTTGATCTTTTTGAAAAAACAGCTTCTGGATTTATTAGCTTTTTGAAGGGTTTCTTGTGTCTCTATCTCCTTCAGTTCTGCTCTGATCTTAGTTATTTGTTGTCTTCTGTTAGGTTTTGAGTTTTTTTGATCTTGCTCCTCTAGCTCTTTCAATTTTGATGATAGGGTGTCGATTTTCAATCTTTCCTTGCTTCTCATGTGGGCATTTATTGCTATATATTTTCCTCTAGACAGTGCTTTAAATGTGCCCCAGAGATTCTGGTCCATGAATACCCAGATTTGCTTTACCCACTCATCTGGGGAATAAACACTGGGTTGGTTCATCTTGTTCAGTGAGGTGAATAGTGTCCTTAAGGACATGTGCATACAATATCTCTACAAGACTCTGATTTCAGTACTTGCAGCTGTATCATCAGTGGAGAAATTCCTTGATACTATGATATTTTCTATTTTTTTTTTTTTTTGAGAGGCCCCCATACTCTCCAATGATGGATGCGCTATTTTACATTCCCACCAAGAGTGCACTAGGGTTGCTACTTCTGCACTTCCTTGTTACAATGTTATCTTCAAATTTTTTAGTTTACTTGTTTGTCTCTTTTACAGCAGCTATCCTAGGGGATATGAAAAATCCGTTATTTTGACCTGAGATTTAAAAATACCAAAAAAAGAAAAAAAAAAGCAGTGGAGTAACAAAATCTGAAAGTGTCTCACCTCTCCCGCCCATTCTACTTTCCACAGAGGAAATTGAAACTCCACTTCATTTGGCCCATCTTGTTCTTTAGCCACAAACCCCTTCTTTATTATACCATGTGCATCTGTGTGTTTCGGGTTCACCAGGCTACCTGATGTTCCTCACAAGCCACTTTGCTTATACTGTGTCAACTTCTCTCATGCTGTTCTCTGGGATCCTTCAACACATTGTTTTCTTGTTTGTTTTTGGTTCTTTCATTTTAACAAAATTTTTTTTTTTTTTTTGAGACAGAATTTCACTCTGTCACCCAGGCTGGAGTGCAGTGGCGCGATCTCGGCTCACTGCAACTTCTGCCTCCTGGGTTAAAGCGGTTCTCCTGCCTCAGCCTCCCAAGTAGGTGAGACTACAGGTGCATACCACCATGCCCAGCTAATTTTTTGTATTTTTAGTAGAGACGGGGTCACATCTGCAATCCCAGCACTTTGGGAGGCCGAGGCGGGTGGATCATGAGGTCAGGAAATTGAAACAAATTCTCTGTGTCCCTGAGCAGTATACAGATATGCTCCTCTACATCCCAATCCCTTCACCCAGAACATTCTGTGCTTCCCTGTGTTTCCCTGGAGTGCACTGCTCATAACTGGTGAGAGGCAGAGGAGGAGTCTTCATGGGATGCTCTACTGCTGAAACCCTGGAAAAATAGAAGCTCTGATCCTCCTAATTGAAAGAAAAACTAAAAAGGAGCTCCTGTTAGTCAATGTAGAGCTTGGTGAGCTGTTATTAAATTTCCCTGAAATTGTTTTCAAAGTCTTGGCTTCTACTAGAAAGGTAGGAGTTGGGGCAGTTGGGGAAGCATCATCCTCTTGCTAATTCTCTTTCTAGGGACGTGGAAAACCACTAAGTTTTTTCATAGTCACCACCAGGCAAATCATGACATATATGACAAAAAGGACAAGACAATGGTGATTAACATTTATTGAGACCTGCTACATGTCAGAACTTGGTAAATACGTTTTGTTTGTTTTTTTTTAGACAGAGTCATGCTCTGTCTCTCAGGTTAGAGTGCAGTGGCATGATCTTCGCTCACTGCAACCTCTGCCTCCAGGGTTCCAGCGATTCTCCTGCCTCAGCCTCTCTCAGCCTCTCGAGTAGCTGGGCTTACAGGCACCCACCAGTGTACCTGGCTAATTTTTGTATTTTTAGTAGAGACAAAGTTTCACCATCTTGGCCAGGCTGGTCTTGAACTCCTGATCTCCTGACTCATCCGCCTTGGCCTCCTAAAGGGCTGGGATTACAGGCGTGAGTCACCACGCCTGGCCAGAATATGGTAAATATTAAACACATTATCCGTGAACACACTTATTTGATCATCTGTCACCTAATGATGTAGGCACCATTATTTGCCCACTTTGGCAAATAGGAAAACTTGGGTTATATAAACTGAATAATTTTCCTAAGGTCCTAGAGCCCATAAATGAGGATCTTAACCCTCGTAGCTGTGATCCTCACCACTGACTCTCCCCCTTGTTAGTGCTGGCGGCAAAGCTGGCTCAGAGACTGTCATCATCCTGTGTGATGGAAGTGAGAGCCACCTGCTGCTCTCACTGTTGCCCACTGTTGATGCAGACTATAAGTCCCTTCTTCCATAAAAGTCTTTCTGGGTGATTCTCAGCCCTACTGCTTGTCAGAAACACCAGAGCAGTTTAAACAGTACAGGAATCAGGGACTCGCCCCAAAGGTAGAGTCAAAATCCACAGAGAGAGAAGCCTGGAGTCAGTAAAGTTTAAAAGCTCCAAGTGATTTGATAGCACAGCTGAGAATAAAAAGCTTGGACTTGGGCTGTGACTTCTTTCAAATGCAAGTTTATTTAAGAGAAGTTTCTTGTGACTTCCTACTGACACCACATGAAGGCACCGCAGTGGGAGGGCAGGAGGTGTGAATTGCTTTGTCTGGGGCCTTCCTTCACTTTCCATTAAAAACAGGATTAGCCCAGGCAGCACAACTGGGTTTGAAGTGGAAAATGTGTGCCTAGTTTTTGAGGGAAAGTGACCAGCCACCCTGTTTATCTGTCTCTTCCCTTCCATCATCTTCCCTGTCTAGAGCCCCAGAGCAAAGAACTGTCCATACCACTGTGATGCACGATTAGCTCTGGACACTTCAAAACCTCCTTGGGAAATAGTTGGGTTATTTATTCATCAGATGAGCCTTAAGATAAGATGTAGGTGGCTACACATCACAGAAAGCTTGCCCTTAATAGGTAGAAAATGTGAATCATGGTTGTATTTATAACTGCACCCATAAACAAGACTCAGGTCTGGGAGTGAGGCAGGCTAGGGAACAGGTGCAGTGGTTGTTTTTCCCGGGAAATCCTCCAAAGATGGGATGTATCGAACTAGGTTTTAGGTACCTATGCTGTGAACATGATGGTGATGGAAGGGGCTGAGGGGAAGGGTAGGTCTTGTTTAGATTTGCTCAGTGTGTAACTGGAACAAGCCTGGCTGGTTGTCAGACATGCAGGGGGATCAAAGCAGGGTCTCCTATATCCCTGCTCTCCCATAAACAGAACACAGCCTTCCAGCTTCCTGTGCCTGCCAAAGTCGGAATCCACTGATACAAAGGGAAAAAAATTAACAAAAGCTCAGGAGGAAACTGAGAATTCTGGGAATATTTCCAGAGGTGTCTGAACACTCACCTGGAGCACAGAGCTGAGTTTTGGATGGTTCTCAGCTTTGCTGCTCACACGTGGGCTGCTTCCTGAGCGCCACCAAACTCGGGATGGAGGGAGGTGTAGGGACATGGCACTGGTGGATGGCAGAAACCCTGGCTAGGAAGGTTGAGTGACAGCCAGGCCTCATGACCTGTCAGGTACCCCTGTGGGCAGGACCAACCAGGCTCCCTAGGTACAAACAGCCCTGGGCTCCACAGTTCCACAAGCTTCTGGGGTTGAGTCCAAATCACTCATTGTTTGTGAAAGCTGAGCTCACAGCAGAATAAGCCACCATGAGGCTGTCAGTGTGTCTCCTGCTGGTCATGCTGGCCCTTTACTACTACCAGGGTGAGTACATCAGTCATGAGTCCAGCACCAGCTCCTGGGAAGCACCCTCCTCTGAGCACAAAGTCACTCATTCGGGCTGGGGTCAGAGTCTTCACCAAACCAAAATACCAGACCTTTTTCTGTGCTTGCTGAATGAGCCTCTCATAAAGCTCAGAGCTATTTCTTCTCCCCAGCACCTAGGAAGTTTTATGCAATATAAATGAAAGAAAATGTTAGGAATTCTTCTGCCTGAGCTTCACACCTGGATGGGATCTGTGTCAGAGGATGTCATGTGAGGTCTGGGTTGAGTCTGGGCTATGGGAATGGAGTATAAGATTAAGGCTGTCAAGAGGCTAGCTGTGGGCCAGGCATGGTGGCTCATACCTATAATTTTAACACTTCAGAAGGCCAAGGTGGGCGGATTGCTTGATCTCAGGAGTTTGAGACCAGGCAACATGGTGATACCCAGTATTCATTAAAAAAAAAAAAAAACTACAAAAAATTAGCTGGGCATGGTGGCATGCACCTATAGTTTCAACTTGGGGGACTGAGGTGGGAGCATCGCTTGAGCCCAGGAGATTGAGGCTGCAGTGAGCCAAGATTGTGCCACTGCACTCCAGCCTGAGAAGATGATACTCTGTCAAAAAAAAAAAAAAAAAAAGTTGAGCATGGTAGCTTACGCCTGTAATCGCGGCACCTTGGGAAGCCAAGGTGGGTGGATCACCTGAGGTTGGGAGTTTGAGACTAGCCTGACCAACATGGAGAAACCCTGTCTCTACTAAAAATAAAAAATTAGCCGGATGCGGTGGCACATGCCTGTAATTCCAGCTACTTGGAGGCTGAGGCAGGAGAATTGCTTGAACCTGGGAGGCAGAAGTTGCAGTGAGCCAAGATTGTGCCATTGCACTACAGCCTGGGCAACAAGACTGAAACTCTCTGTTTCAAAAAAAAAAGAGAAAGAGAGTCTAGCTGTGGGTATGAACCTCTTCCCTTTGTTGTGTGACCTTGAGGAAGTCACACCAGGAAGGGCTGGCATTGTCATCAGCACAATCATGGTGTGGAAATACAGAACCCAGGGGATGCCGTGTGGCTTATCATCAGGCAGCCATGAGAGAAAAATCAACTTTTTCTCACATGAAGTGTATTTTTATTCTTGTGCTGCAGCCAATGCTGAGATCTGCCCAGCTCTTTTATCTGAGATCTCAGGCCTCTTCTTCATTAGTGAACCTGTGTTCAAGTTAAAACTTGCCAAATATGATGCACTTCCAGAAGCTGTTGCAGCCATTTTGGAAGTGAAGAAATGCCCAGATCAGATGGCCCTTGAGAAACGACTTTTAATTGAAGAAGTCCAGGTAATTGATTTCTCCTTTGGTGTCCAGGCTTCCCCTCAGCCGCACAGGGTGAAGTGAAGTCAGCTTGCTGCTCTGTGGGGGACACAGGTGGTGGGGCGCCTGCCTTGCTGGTCACCTCTTGGGAAGGTAACTCAGGGACACAGGCTGGGTGCTGCCATTTCCCCTGCAGACTTCAACTCAGCTGCACACAGCCTCCTGCATGTTCCTCCTTCTCAGGTCACCTGCCTGGTTGCTGTGTCCCCAGAGTGAGCTGAGGACATGGGGACTGAACCAGGGCCCAGGCAGGGATGGTAAAGGGCCAAGCATGGCCACCTCTATGCCTGGGAGCTTTTCTGACTGTGTCCACTGCTCTCAAGCAGTGGACACGGTCACTGTGCAAGGTCCTGGGACCATGAGAGCCTTGAAAAATGAAAAAAAAAAAAAAATGACAGGGAGGGACCAGAGCTGGTCCTCCCACAGATGCTGTGCTGGTGGGCTGGGCTTCTCTGCAGCTTCTGCAGAGCCAAGAAGGAGCCCCTCCCAGCTCCCCAGACTCCATGCTCCCCTTCTCACTCACCCATGATGTTCTCCTGACCATGTGCAGAGACAGAGACTTTCACTGCTCTACCTCCTGCAATGCCATGGAAGCCTGGATCTTCACACTTTGTCTTTCTCAAGAAATCAGAGGTTTCCAGGACCCTCTCAGCCTGGCTGCTTCTGAGTTGCTGTCCTGAGGTTCAGCTGTAAATGCCCATGAAAGCTGCAGGCTCAGGGCTAAGAAGTGCCTGAGCCCTAAGGCAGAATTTCCGCATAGAAAGGCTGATGTCTCCTGAAAGCCACACTTCCCAGAGGCCCTTCCTGCCCTTCCTGACCTCTCAGCCCTGAGTCACCCATTGCAGGGAATGGGAGACTCCACAGTCCTGGGGGCAGCTGTGACAACAACCTTTTGTTGCTCTGTTCACTCCTCCCCTCCAACTTCCCTGAGGACCCTGGGCCACACTCCCGGGTCCCCCCCGCCCCAGGACTATTGGCCTGGTGGGGAAAGGCTGCTCCCTCATTGGCATGGGTGTTGTAAGGGCACCAGTTCTAGGCCTCCATTTCTTTTTTTATCTTTTTCTTTTTTGAAATGGAGTCTCACTCTGTCGCCCAGGCTGGAGTGCAGTGGCACAATCTCGGCTCACTACAACCTCTGCCTCTCTGGTTCAAGTGATTCTCCTGCCTCAGCCTCCTGAGTAGTTGGGATTACAGGTGCACACTGCCACCATGACTGGTTAATTTTTGTATTTTTAGTAGAGATAGGGTTTCATCATGTTGGTCAGGCTGGTCTCAAACTCCTGACCTTGTGATCCACCCACCTTGGCCTCCCAAAGTGCTGGGATTACAGGTGTGAACCACTGTGCCTGGCCAGGCCTCAGTTTCTTAAACTGAGTTCTTGTCTCTGCCCTTCCAATTGCCTTTGAGGGCAGAATTCCACTGGCCTCTTGGATGTGAGCCTGTTACCTCCAGCAGCAGCATGACTCACCTCACCTTCGTTTTTTTTCCTTTTTCTATTTCAGCTAAAAATAGTAGCAAAAAGTAATGTGTGACATGTAAAAACTCTCATCCTGGTTTCTACCATCTTTCAATGATACCCCGATCTTCACTGCAGAATGTAAAGGTTTCAACGTCTCGCCTTAATATATCTCTTACCCTGCACGTTTCCACTGGTCTTGTTATAATCCTGCAGTCTCAGGCCTTGAGTCAAGGGAGGCTTTTATAGGGGAGTGGCCTTTTGCTGTGGGTGATAATCAGCTCCAGAGAACCAGCATCCTATTACCAATGGGGCCTGAGTCCAGGCATCCCAGAGGGAAATATTTGGTAGGAATCATTCTGCATTCCATAGAGATTTCCTATGCTGTGGCCCTAAATAAAAGCCATGGTAAAGAGGACAAGGAATTACAACGATTCCAATGGCCTTGTACTGAGGGAACCCCCAAGTCTGCCTGGGTGTCCAGGCCTGGGGTTCCCACCCAGCAGTGGCCCTAGTGTGATGTCCTTTAAGACCAAAAGTCAGCCTGCCTGGTGCCACCTCTGCACTGTGGTTTCTCTTCCCTGTCA
Source organism: Aotus nancymaae (assembly GCF_030222135.1). Taxonomy (NCBI): domain Eukaryota; kingdom Metazoa; phylum Chordata; class Mammalia; order Primates; family Aotidae; genus Aotus; species Aotus nancymaae. The sequence goes on along the minus strand of NW_026988473.1, from coordinate 8,374,932 downwards.
TGTTTATTTCCTAATTTATCATGTTTATTTCTCAATTTGAGGACATCTCCAGGTTTCATCCTGGAGATAACATTTTTTCACTCCCACACTCAGAGCACTCATCAGTGTCCGCACCACTCACCAGCACATGAGGCGAATTCTTTCTCTCTCAAGCTCTCCCAAGAGCTCCAGAGCCCAGCACCCCTGCCAACTGGACAGCTCCAAGCGTGCACTATACATTCATTTCAGAAGCAGGATGTGAAACTGAGCACAGGGTCCTCCCACAGCCTGCTCTCCCTTCCATGAGCCCATCGAGGCTAATGCATGAGCCCAGCAAGTCCCCTGGGCTTGGGAGACACCACAGCAAGGGACATGCCACAGGTTCTTGGCTTGGTGTCCTGTGTTGCGGGAACAAACCTCTGCAAGCTTGGTGGCTTAAAAGATTTCTGACACCTCTGGGGGGTCAGAAGCCCAACGTTAGTATCACTGCTGGGAGGTCAGGGAGCAACAGGGCTCTGCTCCCTGGGGGGCTGTGAGGGAGAGATGATTAAGAGCTCCTTCTGGTTTCTGAGCTGCTGACTTTCCTGGTCCTGTGGCATATCACTCCAACCTCTTTCTCCATGACAAAAACCTTTTTTTTGCTATTGTTATTTCTATGTCCAATCCTTCTCTGCCTTTTAATTATAAAATACATGGGTTGGGTTTAGGGACCACCAGATTATTATTATTATACTATTATTATTATTATTATTATTAAGATGGAGTCTTGCACTGTTGCCAGCCTGGAGTTCAGGGGCACGATCTCAGTTCACTGCAACCTCTGCCTCCAGGGTTCAAGTGATTCTCCTGCTTCAGCCTCCTGAGTAGCTGGGACTACAGGCATGCACCACTACACCCAGCTAATTTTTGTATTTTTAGTAGAGATGGGGTTTCACCATGTTGGCTAGGATGGTCTCGATCTCTTGACCTTGTGATTCACCCACCTTGGCCTCCCAAAGTGCTGGGATTACAGGCGTGAGCCACTGCACCCAGTTGCCCACCAGATTATTTAAAATAATGTCCACATCTCATAGTCTTTAACTTAATCACATCTGCAAATGATTTTTTTTTTTTTTTTGTCATATAATGGAACATTTACAGATTCCAGGGATTAGGATGTAGACATTTTTTTGGGGAAAACATGAGTCAGCCAAAAACATCTCCCCTTCCTACTGTCTCCTAGCAGTGCACTGTTTTATTTCCTCCATGGCTACCGCCTCTGCAAATATCTTTTTTCCTATCATGTAGTCACCAACACAGTCTGGTCTATGTCCTTCGTGACTTAGACTGAAATCTCCTAAATTGTCTCTGAGCCTCTGTGAAGCCTTCCTGCGATACATTCTCTTCATCCATGCCAAAGTGAATCTACTAAAATTAAAATGTGATTCTGTCTTCTTTTCCACAACTGTAAATGACCAGGGGGCTCTTTGTTCTCAAGGGTTAAGTAAGGGAGCTTATTTTTACCCGAAACTTACCTTCATATGATAATAGTAATGTTTATACACTTGGGACAATAATAGGTAAGTTATTATTAATTGAACATTGCTTGTAGAATAAATACCTATTTTAAAAATCACACCAGAAAATAGGTGCACTTAAAAATAGAACCTAAGGCCAGGTGCAGTGGCTCACGCCTGTAATCCCAGCACTTTGGGAGGCTGAGACAGGTGCATCACAAGATCAAGAGATCGAGACCAGCCTGGCCAACATGGTGGAAACCTGTCTCTACTAAAAATACAAAAATTAGCTGGGCGTGGTGTCAATTTGTCAGATTCATTCTCTGTCTTTTTTTGTTCCCTTGATGGTGAGGAGTTGTGATCCCTGGGAGGAGAAGAGGTGTTCTGTTCTTTGATGGTTTCATCCTTTTTGTGCTGTTTTTTTTCCCATCTTTGTGGATTTATCTCTCTTTAATATTTGAAATTGGTGATTTCAGGAGGAGTCTCTGAGTGGTCGTTTTTTTCTGTTGAGGTTGGAGCTATATCTTTTTTTGGCCTGTAGAGGGCGTTGCTGGGCTCTCTCGGGTTCAGTCAGGTTGTTGGGTGGGTGGTCCTTTCCTGGAGTTTGTTTGCAGATGAGATTGGCCCCGCCTTCCCAATGGCGTCTCTCCCAGAGCTGCATCTTCCTGGTTGGGGTCAAGCTGGTGTGTTTGCTGCCAAGCTGTCTAACAAGGGCTTCAGTTTCAGTTCTGTGTAGGTGGTGCCTGCCAGTCCTTATGGTCTGTTTCACTGCTTTCAACTCTGCCTCCCTCTGTGGGATGGTCCATCCCACTGGCGTTAGTCCAAATTCCCACCCAGGTCCCTGCGACAACTTGTCACACCCCATGGTAGACGCTGCTCAGATTTGCATCAACTACCCATGGCGCCCCTCTGTCTGGCAGGGCTCTCATGGACCATGGGTTGCAGGAGGGATGGGATAAGTGCAGAATCCAATTCGGAGCACTGAGGGTGTTAAGTCCCCTGACCCTCCAAGCCGGCTACACGTTTCAGGTGGGGACATGTCCCCCATCTTAATTTGCCCCCCTGGGCATCTCTTGCCCTCTAGCTCCTTTCCTGGGCCTATTTTCAGAGCCCTATCTGTCCCCAGAAATGAACCCAGCACCTTGTTTGGAATTGTGAAGTCCTCTAGCCCTCTGCATCTCATTCGCTGGAAGCTGCATTCAGGTGCTGGCTTCTCTTGGCCATCTTGGCACCCCCCTCAATTTTTATTTTTTGGGATGGATTCTTGCCCTGTTGCTCAGGCTGGAGTGCAGTGGCACAATCTTGGCTCACTACAACCTCTGCTCCCAGGGTTCAAGTGATTCTCCTGCCTCAGCTTCCCAGTATCTGGGATTACTGGTCTGTGCCACCATGCCAAGCTGATTTTTGTATTTTTAGCAGAGGTGGGGTTTCACCATGTTGGCCAGGCTGTTCTCAAACTCCTGACCTCAGGTGATCTACCCACCTCGGTCTCTCAATATTCTGGGATTATATGCATGAGCCACTGCACCCAGCCAAGGCTGTTTTTATTTTTTAAGAATTAAAGTTATGTGAATGGAAAGGTATCATGGCCTTTTAAAAATATTTGCTTTTTGAAGGAGAAATAAAATCCTTTACAGACAAGCAAATGCTGAGAGATTTTGTCACCACCAGGTTTGTCCTGCAAGAGCTCCTGAAGGAAGCACTAAACATGGAAAAGAAAAACCGGTACCAGCCACTGCAAAAACACACCAAATTGTAAAGACCATCGATGCTAGGAAGAAACTGCATCAACTAACAGGCAAAATAACCAGCTAGCATCATAGGCTTGCCTGATATGGCTGTCAAGAGGTTAGGGTTAATTTTATAATGCTTACAAAGACCTGGGTTGTTTTGCAGGGCAAAGAAAGGTTTAGATGTTGGATAGTATTGAAATAATGCTTCCCTGGGGAGGCCAGGGCTCCTATCTGTAAGATGGCCATGCCCTTATACAATATAATATAAGAAATTTTTCTTTAGAGTTTTGGAGTTAAAGGAGTTCCAGTGTTTCAGAATGCACTCAAGGGGAGTGTAGACTGCAGATGGTTTGTTACCTATCTAGAAAAGAGAGGAGAAAAGGCATTTCTCATTTTCCTTCTTATTTTCTGAGTGAACCAGCGTGGAGAGAAGGATAGAGCAGCATCCCTCCTCTCTTCTTTGCTCTTTTGCCCTCTGGATCCTGATGACTGTCATAGGTACTGCCCCATGGAGACAACTGTGACCTTTACACTGGTCCCAGAGAAGCTAGTTGACAGGATTAGTCATGCTCACCTGCACAAGGCCCCAGCTTTCTATCCTGTTGGATTCCTAGACTCAGTCTGCCCACAAGGCTCCCAAGGTACCCCAGAGGCCTGGGAGTTGAACAATGAGAGCACATGGAAACAGGGAGTGGAACATCACACACCAGGGCCTGTCCATGGGTGGGAGTCAAGGAGGGGAGAGAATTAGGACAAATACCTAATGCTTGTAGGGCTTAAAACCCAGACGACATGTTGACAGGTGCAGCAAACAAACATGGCAAATGTATATGTAACAAACCTGCACATTCTGCACATGTATCCCAGAACTTAAAGTAAAATTAAAAAAAAAAATTAAAAATTCAGAAAAAAATGAAAAATACAAATTAAGTAGACTGCACTAGGCTTTCTAGCTATTTTATTTCTAGGACCACCATGATTAATTAGTCAATGCCAGAGTGCTACACAAGTCAGACTATTCTGATTGCTGCTTTGCCTCTGCTGTCAATTCTGGTAGCTACGCCCACCTTGCTTTTGAATACATGTGCAGAACATGCAGGTTTGTTACATATATATGTGCCTTGGTTGTTTGGTGCCACCACTTGGCTGCTGCCACCTCAAGATCCAATTGCTCTCATTGTATTTAAATTTTGTATTTGAGTGATTGGAGTTCCCACCATTAGATCTGATATACAGAGAAATGCAATTTCAGGGCTCTTCAAAAATGCAGTTGATGCCTCACAAATCTATTTCGCAAGGCATTGGCCAGAGAAATATCTTCTGGATCCTTCCAGCTGGAATGAGTAGGTCTAAAGTGACTAATGAGTAGGTCTAATCTACTCGACCATCTCAATCTCCCTAAGCCTTTGGATCCCTTTCTCTACATTAAACCAAGGGAGATCAGGCATTTCCAGCTCACTCACAGTGGGCCATCTTTTAATCCATATTTCAGCTAACCAAGCAAATAAACTATTCGCACCTTTTTAACTCCCCAAGCTTCAACATTAAAAGCAGAGTCCCTGCTTAGTCGGCCCAAATCAATAAATTCTGCCTGATCTATCTCTAGGTTCCTTCTACCATTATCCCACACCCTTAATATCCATTCCCATGCCTGTTCTCCAGATCTGTGTTTATATAAATTAGAGAATTCAAACAGTTCTTTTTGTGTGTAGTGCACCTCCTCATGGGTCACACTCTTATCCTCAACCCTAGGAGCCCTCCAGGACTTTAGTCTAGTTATAGGTCCAGAAGTAAACAGGGGCATTGGGAGTGGCTCCTGAAGAGAATCAATATTGTTTTTCCTGGCAACTGCCTCAGGGGAGGCTATCACTGCTGCCTCAGGCAGCACAGGGTTTATCTCCTCAGACAAATGTGGAAAGGCTGATGGCAGCATGAGTCACAGAGGGGACGTTGGCACTACTGGGGATGGGGAAGCTCTTCCTTCTGTCAAAAAAGATTCATCAAAGTTTACAAACTCAGTGTCCCCTGCTTCATCAGGGTCCTCCCACACATTTTCACTCCATGTTGCAGGGTCCCATTCTTTTCCAGTCAATGCCCTCACATTAACAGTAGACACCTGGCCAGGTTGTGCATGCACCTTTCCTTGCAGGTCAGCCACTTGCATGATAAGAGCTTGTGTCTGTTTTTCCACAATTTCAGCTGTTTTTCTACAGGAAATAAGTAAGACTCTCACTCAGGTCAATCTTAGCAGATTTGAGGCTCAGTATCTGCTTCTGAAGCTGGGAGTCAGAATCCCTGTGCTCATCATTTTCTTTCATGTCTTTGTCCACTGAACTTAGGAGAAACCAACCAGCTTCATTATGTTGGGTTCTGACATATGGTCAAAGGTATTATGTATAGAGTCACTAAACTCCTTGCCTCTCATGAGTGGTGAATCAGGAGTGTCAAATGCATTTATTTTGTATAGCTCTCTAAACAGTTTACACCAAAAACTATCAGTATTCTCTATACTATTAGAAGTAGAGTCCTTGGCATTTTTGCATCTAATATATTAAGCAGCCAGCTCCAGAAACCCCCCAAACAGTGAAAGAACTCCATCTTTAATATCTGTTCCTCTAGAACCACTCCTGGTACCAAAATATATAAAATATAAACTCATATATATAAAAAAATATATAAAATATAAACTCGTATATATATATAAAATATAAAATGTAAACTCATGTATATAAAAATATAAACTCATATATATGAGTTTATATTTTATATATTTTGGTTTAACTCATATATACGTTTATATTATTATATAAAATTTATATTATTATATATAATATAAAATTTATATTATTAAAATATAAACGTATATATGAGTTATAAAATATAAACTCATATATATGAGTTTATTAAGTATTAGCTTACATGATCATAGGGTCCCACAATAGGCTGTCTGCAAGCTTGAGGAACAAGGGGAGCCAGTTCGAGTCTCAAAACTGAAAACCTTGGAGTCCAGTGTTCGAGGGTAGGAAGCATCCAGCATGGGAGAAAGATGTAGGCTGAAAGGCGAGGCCAGCCAGTCTCTCCTTTTCAAATTTTTCTGCCTGCTTTATACTTGTTGGGGGCTGATTAGATGGTGTCCCAATTAACGGTGGGTCTGCCTTTCCCAGTCCACTGACTCCAATATTAATCTCCTTTGGCAACACCCTCACAGACACACCCATGACCAATACTTTGTATCCTTCAGTCCAATCAAGTTGACCCTCAGTATTAACCATCACACCCTGGTTCTCAGTTTTTACCTCCTCTTCCACATAAAGGAATCCCAGAGAGAGAAGTGCCTAGCAGTGACCCAGGTCAGGTCCTCACACCTCTCCTTGTCCATCCCCACAGTGTATAAGGTGTGCTCACCCACATATAAGGTATCTGTGTGTCTTTGTAAGTTGGCCCCACATGTAAACAACACACATGAGGACAGTAAACCACAACCACATTGAATGTATAAAATGAAAAGGGGAGCATGTGATTCCTTTGCCAAAACAGGTACCACTCAGGAGATAAAATAAATAGATTTTCTCCATCTTTTTCTGGAGAGGAAAGCAGTTACCCTGTGACATCCACAACAGGTTGAATGAAGTGATTTACAAACTCTGGAAGAGCTGCGTGGAGAAGCAGAATAAATAACCTCAGGATATGTAAGATGGATGAAGAAACTGATGGGCTGCTCCTCACCATGGGTTTCTAGAGACAGTTTTCTGAACTTGATACTTTACTCAGCAGAAAGTCCTTTCTTCCTATAAAGTGCACGGTAGTGAATTGGATAATAAAAGCCTTTTACACTATTTGTTATTGGCCCCCTTTAATCCCATTAGCTCTGATACTTTATGTACACCTAGCCGTACATAGCATCTTCCCTGAACACTCTCTGGCTGTAGGTCAGCCACCCTTTGGCACTAAGGCATAAACTTGCAGAAGTTTTTCCTATTCCAGGATGATCTAGTACCCGGTTATTGCCCGTTAAGCCTCTGTGGTTATGTATCTATTGAGCTAATTAAGCCTCATTTATTGTATTGTAGGCAAGAAACTTTCCAGCTATTAACTCTTCAATAGGTCAGATAAATGGCCTCCAGTTGGCTGAAAAATTAAGACCAAGACTCTAGATTGTTATCATGAGAAGCCAGATAAGGCTCATTTTTCCTTAGGTCCAGATTTACTTCTTCTGTGCATATTTCCTATCTCACAACCTCGTGGCAGCTGGCTCCTTGCGAGTCTCCAGTATTGCTGGGAGATTGGAAGGTGGGAGGAGGCAGGAGTCACATTTCTCTGCTTCTGACATGGCCTCTTGCCGTGATTGCGGCAGCAGAGCCTGCAGCACCCAGCAGCCTGGCAGGTGATTTTCTGGCAGTGCAGTGCAAGGCCTGTCATTCCTGCTTGGGCAGATCAGTTCCAGAAGAAGCAGTGGTTGTCATAAGTCACCCAGGATGGTTCCTCTAAGCAATCTGGAGTCTCATCTGGTTCCCAGCCTAGCCACTTAGAGTCCTGTGTCCTGTAGTAGACAAGGACTCTGGGGTCAACAGTGATGGGTTTCTCAGGAATCTCCAAAATTTCTGGGTGTGGGTGCCTCAGGCCTGAAAGACCTAAGGTACAGTTTGTCACCACCCTCAAGTTTGCTTAAGGCCCTTCTCTGGGAATGCCACACAGAGAAGCCAAGAAGAAACTCAACAGCAGGCCTTGCTGGATTTTCCCACTCAGTCTATTCGCATGAGCTGTTTCCCTTTTTGTCCAATCACATTTCTACATGGCTGCTATTCTTTATTAAATCTAAGCCTTAAAGTGAACAGTCTTTGTTGGTTCTTTGTGACTTCATTTCTGAAGCTTTTTATGTAAAGTAAAACTTGGATTAAATGAACTTGTTATGCTTTAAAAACAAACAACAATAAAAAAAAAAAACAACCTCTTCTCCACAATGTTCATTTTGTTGGCAATTTCAGAAGCTCTCACGTCTGTTGCTTACCATGCATAGGTTCCCCTTTCCACTGCACGTTCTCGAGCATAGGCTCATCCACACGTGCGAACCTGGTTTTGGATGTGGGGTGTTCCCCATGTGGCCTGGATACCCTGGAGCGGCACCTTCCCTTACAGCCTGTTTCCTCTCTAGAATGTACATGGCCCCCTCACAAAATGGGCCAGGCCCTTCTCTATACAGATTTATATTTTCTGCTACCCATGTGCCCATCTTCTAGTTCCCAGTTCTGAATCTCTTCCCCCTTTTCCTCTCTTTCAAGATCTTAAACCAAAGAGGGTGGCCTGTGGTTTTTGGAAGTTGTTGGGCCCAAGGCCTCATTGTGACTTCTGTAGGTCACAGATATTTTATTGCCTTCGTAGGCCATGTATTTACAAAAAACATATTAAACTTTGTATTTTACAATGGCATTGGTAAAATAGAGTATATATTCCTGGCTAGATTCATCGATGTATATTCATCACAGTTATATTCATTTTATAAAATGGTTCATTAAAATTATTTTGTTTATGGTCCCCTATAGATATTGTGGGCCTGGATCCCTGCAGCTGCCTTGCCTGAAAAAAGAGTTGGCCCTGGTGGAGGTGAGCTGCCCTGAGAAATAGACAGGGTCTTCCTGAGTGAGGGGATGGCCCCAGAAAGAAGAGGGACAGGCTGAGGTAAGAGCAGAAGAGGTGGCAGTAACCTACCCCTGGTGACAGGTGTGCTGGGGACAGGACATGAAGGAGACCCCAGATTCCATTTAAACATCCCCTGCTGTGCTGGGTCCCTGCAGAGCACACTCACTCCCCTCCACTCTCATTGCCTTTGCAGTTCACTGTGGGGCAGAGGAGAATGGACCCCATTCCTACTGCAGAGAAAAAACCCAGGGAAACTCAACAATTTCAGGAGGTTGCTGTGAAATGCAGTAATTATATTTATATGTCTAAAATATTATAAAGATTATTTTAATGCACTGTTCAAAATAATCAAATCTGAGGCCAGCATCCACAAATAACAAAAATTAAAATTGAAAATCCAGACAGCATCCACCCTGCTTTGCAGGCCTTCCCTCCCTGGCTGGCTCTGGTCTGGGCCCAGCACACCTGGGGGAGGTCCAGGGACAGTGCAGAGGAGCTGGCCTTGCCAGTGGTGCTCAGCATGGGCAGGAGTACCAAAGTGAAAGCAAAGCCTCTGAGCAGGACCCCTCATCAGACCCCAGAGCCTGAGGACCCCAGAGAGAGTCGTGTGGGGAGGTGGTGGGATGGGGGTAGGGAAACAGTTTTCAGAGAGAGGCCCAGTGCTTGGGCAAAAAAATAATGAGAAAGCAAGTGCTTCGAAGAAGCCTCATCCCTCACCTGATGCTTGCAAGGCCCGTCTGTGGCCTGTCTGTGTCTGCCTCCCACAGGCAGCCTGACTGTGAGGCCTGGAAAGCCTCCCTTTCCCGAAACAACAAAGGAAACTTTGTGATTTGCAGTTAGTTTATTGAAATCAAAACAAATTTGGGGGTTCAATCATTGCCTTGCAGTTTCTACATACAAGGTCTAAAGAAAAAAGAAAAAGAAAAAATTGTGGTTTGTAGCAGTAGGCAGCAGTTTTCTGGCCGTATCTTACAGTGTCTGAGCCAATGGTCTTGTATAAAGTCAGTAGAGATCACAGAAAGGACTGTTGTATATTACTTGCTGGAAAACAAAAGCAGGCTACTTAAATTTGCAAATCACTCTTAGAAAGTGGACTTTTCAAATACAGAAACTTTTCTTCATGTTGCTTTCCTACATTCATCCACAAACATCTCACACCCAGGAAAATTTGAACTGGAACCAAAACAAGAATTCTCTTTTCATTTATTCTGTCATCCAGGAGACACTTTTTTTTTTTTGAGACCAAGTTTTTCTCTGCTTCCTACACTGCAGTGCAGTGGTGTGATCTCGGCTTATTGCAAACTCTGCCTCCAGGTTCAAGCCATTCTCCTGCTTCAGCCTCCTGAGTAGGGGGAATTACGGGTGTCTGCCACCATGCCTGACTAATTTTTGTATTTTTAGTAGAAATATGGTTTCACCATGTAGGCCAGGCTGGTCTTGAACTCCTGACCTCAAGGGATCCGCCCACCTCATTCTCCCAGAGTGCTGGGATTACAGTTGTGAGCCACTGTGCCAGGCCCAGGAGATGCTTACTGACGCCCAACAGGAGTCATTTTTAAGATCTTTTTTCCACCGGGGATCCCCTTAATACTTTCTTCTCCAAAAATCCTATTCCTTGAAATAGTTTATCCAATAAATATGTGATGTATGGTATTTGATAAAGACCTGCCAATATAAACTGATTCTGATACAACTCAACACAGAATTGTTAAAATCTCAGCTCAAATACATGAATGTGATGTTTTGGAGCTGCTGTGTGGCCTTGCAAATGAGAAATATTGAAACACTCTGAGGCTCTCCACCACTACGTTGGTATAGATTAAAAAATATTGGAGGTAGGAATGATTAGTCTACTCCAGATTTTTTTTTAGAGACACTCTCAGCAAGAATACTACAGATTTTTTAAGAGAAAATAATTCTGCAATTGTTTGGTAGATCTCCAAATTTTCTACCATAAAATATTTCACATGGAATTTTGAAATATTAAGTAATTGTTAAAAATAGAATCTGTAAGTAATGTGTGTTTTTAAATAGGCAGAAATACTCGTCGTTATAACCATTGAGTTTTATGCTGAAGAATGCTGGCACTCGTGCTGTTTCACACCATGATCTGCACTTCCCATTTCCTGAGGTGCTTAATTAAATGGTGCATGATTCCCAGTCATGTGTGCTAACAAATCTGGGCATGGGTTTTAAATTCTTTATATTAGAATCTGTAGAATTTGCACAAATGGTATTTTCTGGACTCTAAAAAAATTTGAGAACATTTTGATTATTTGTTACTGTGAAAGGGAAAATTGTATTATTGGTTGCTCCTAGCAGTGAGTGGCTCTTTGAGAATCAGATATTTTCTCTTGATAGAAAATGTCCAGCCTTGCCAACATGGTGAAACCCCATCTCTACCAAAAAATACAATATTTGCCCAGTGTGGTGTCAGGCACCTGTAATTCCAGCTACTTGGGAGGCCAAGGCTGAGGCGGGAGAATCCCTTGAACTTGGGAGGCAGAGGTTGCAGTGAGCCAAGATCGCACCACTGCACTCCAGCCTGGGTGACGGAGTGAGACCCTGCCTCACCAAAATAAAATAAAAAAAAAAAGAAAGTATGTATATGTCTGTACCTGTGAGTCTCTGTCTATATGTTTCTTTTTGTGTGTCTATGTGCATGTGTCTGTGTGTTTCTATGTATTTCTATGTATGTGTGTGTGTCTGCTGTGTCTCTCTGTGTTTATATGCATGTGTGTTTATTCGAGTGTGTGAGAGAGAGAGAGAGAATGAACTGGAGATCTGATGATTAGCTCTTCCTTTTTTGGAGTTTTCTTTTTTCTTTCTTTTTTTTTTTTCCTGTCTTTTCCATTTATTACTCCCTGAAGACTCTCAAAGTGCAGTGGCAAAGCACACTAAGGACAAAATTAAATTAACTGATGTATAAAGAAAGCTTCTTCACCAAGTTCTTAACACTCCTTGTGGCACATTTAGAGCTTGTTTCTTTCTGGACAGTGATTTTAAAGGGCACATAAGAAAAAAAATGAAATTACCATCATCACTCCAAAATCATGCAGAGTTTCATTTGACTGGTTGAGAAAACACTGTTTGAATTCCCCTACAGCCTCTGCACTGTCATCACTGTCTAAGAACTCGTGTAGATATTGCTGGAATTCTGGTACAGACACTTCTGGATCCATGACCTTTATAACCATTTCCTCCAGCAGTTGGCAGCCAGAACCTGAGAAAAAGGCATAAGAACATGGGCCATCCCCAGAGGGATGAAACCATTTTGGGGATGAGCTCTGAGGCTAGTCATCTGCTTACCTCCCAGGAGAGACCAAAATTCAGAAAGATTATGGCGCACAGTGCCAAGTTCTCAATTCTGGGAACATCAACTCAGGCTGTGCAAATTCTCCTGACCTCTAAAGCTCAGATCAGCCCAATCCTATGTATCCTTGGTGATGAGGACCCTCGGGAAATGAGGTCCTCTGACTGGGGACACACAGCAAACACCGCTTGAGCTTCTTTGGTTCAAAATCATGCAATGCTTCCCTTTTGTCATTCCCAGGATCAAGTAGGGGTTTGAAGATTTCAGACGAATGAGTCTAGGATATTGTCCATTAGCTCCGTTAACTCTACCACACTAGAAAGGAACCTGAAACAGAACTTTTTGCTCATGATAGGACCTTAGGTGGCCCCCACTTTTGGGGAGTAGAAAGTGCTCAGGATGTGGATTTGCATGAGCTGCTTGTGCTCTGGGCTCTGCTGTCTTCTGTTTAGCTGACTGTGAGCTTGTCAGCTATTCACCCATCTGCAACTACTTTCGGAACAAATGAGGCAGAGTGTGCAAGGGAAGCTTTGTGAATTACACAAGACAGGCCACTGACGGGACCTATCAGTGCTGATTCCAGCTGTCAAGGCTTTTTCCTCCCACTAGATCTTCAGTGCTGGAAGAAGACTTTAGGGGGTGTGAGTTCTCCTCCCAGATCTGCCTTGAGCCTGAAGGAACTGGGATGGAAAGATCATCCTGGAAAGACTCAGAACAACTCTGAGAACACAGAGTGAGCCCCACAGGGTGACAGATGCTGGGTCACACTCTGTAGCCTGGAACTTCTGTCCTGCGAGGTTTCCCATTTCTTTCCAAATTCAAGGAGACCCATGATTGTTTTATTGTCTGTGGGGGCCCTTATTTACGTATCTCTCTTGCAACACTGAAACAGCTAATTCCAATATTCAATCTTGAGACTCATCCTGGTTTCTGTGGTTGCTATGTCCTTAATGTGACCCTGAGTGCCATGACACACAGCGTGCAGCTCCAATGCAGGGGACAGCCCACGAGAGCACTGCCTGCTTGATTGTCAGGAACTAATGGGAATCTTAAGGCCTACCACACCCAGACCATTCGAGATGGGGCTGACCTGTGTGAGAAACTAAAGTCTGAGATTTTTTTCTACAGGAGGTCCAGGTGATGAACCCTAGCTTTGAGGAAGCCCTCCCTGTTCAGAACTCACCTGCATAGCAGTACAGGGGGAGGGCCACCAGCATGAGGACCATCAGCAGCTTCATGGTGAGGCGGGTGCTGTCGATGTTCAGTTGTGTGTGGCAGGGATCAAGGAAGCTGCTGTGGAGGTGAGGGCCCAGCACTGCTCTATTTATTCCCCAGGGAGGCACCTTAGTCCCTTCCAGGAATAAAGCAATGTGTCAACTTGGCGTGGGACCAGGACACATTAGTATGCACCAAAGGGAACCCAGCCGGCCTGTGCTCTGTTTGTAGAAACAGAGAAGGCAGTGATTTGGAGTCCCCTAACAATTTGGGGACTACAGTAATGACACATGGCTCCAGGTAAATTGGATGTGACAGTGTTTTCAAAAATACAAAGTAAAACCCAGCAGCGTGATCTTCTGCTCTCATCACTGTGGTGATTATGATCGTGTCTTCTCTATTCCTTCCTGCCTTGTGCTTTTTCTCTCCTCAACTCTTTCCACTTTCACTCCTCTTTACATCTTCTTCTTCTCCCTATACTTCAAGATACAGACAGCTTCATATCCTGTCCGTCTTTCTCTCCTGGAACTATTACAGTTGGAGTAGGTGCAATGCCTGTATCTTCCCCTGAGAGGCAGTCCTTCCCCATCCATAGTTACTGTTTTTTTTTTTCATTAAAATTTCAAGTTTGAAGGGAAATATATTAACATCTAATCTCTGGGTTTTTGTTTTTTTAAGTTCCAGGGCACATGTGCAGTATGTGCCGGTTTGTTGCATAGGTAAACATGTGCCATGGTTGTTTGCTGCATCTATCAACCCATCACCTAGATATTAAGCCCAGTATGCATCAGCTCTTTTCCCTAATATTCTCTCCCCTACCCTCCCCAACAGGCCCCAGTAAGTGTCGTTTCCCTCTCTTTGTCCGTGTGTTCTCGTTGTTCAGCTACCACTTGTAAGTGAGAACATACAGTATTTGCTTTTCTGTTCTTGCGTTAGTTTGCTGAGGATAATGTCTTCCAGCTTCATCCATGTCCCTGCAAAGGACATGATCTTATTCCTTTTTATGACTGCATAGTATTTCGTGGTGTATGTGTACCACATTTTCTTTATCTGGTCTATCATTGATGGGTATTTCGGTTGATTTTATGTCTTGGCTATTAAGAATAGTGCTGCCATGAACATACGTGTGCATGTATCTTTATAATAAAATGATTTGTATTCCTTTGGGTAGATACCCAGTAATGGGTTTCCTAGATCAAATGATATTTCTGGTTGTAAATCTCTGAAAACTCACCACACTGTCTTCCACAATGGTTGGACTAATTTACATTCCACCAACAGTATAAAAGCATTCCTGTTTCTCCACAACCTCACCACCATCTGTTTTGTTGTTGGTTGTTTGTTTTGAGATGGAGTCTCACTCTGTCGCCAGGCTGGAGTGCAGTGGTGCAATCTCCACTCACTGCAACCTCTGACTCCCTGGTTCAAGCAATTCTCCTGCCTCAGCCTCCCAAGTAGGTGGGATTATAGGCGTGTGCACCACGTCCAGCTAATTTTTGTATTTTTAGTAGAGACAGGGTTTCACCATGTTGGCCAGGATGGTCTCGGTCTCCTGACCTTGTGATCTGCCTGCCTCAGCCTCCCAAAGTGGTGGCACTACAGGCGTGAGCCACTGCACCCAGCCAGCATCTGTTCCTTCTTAACTTTTTAATAATCACCAATCATTCTGACTGGCATGAGATGGTATCTCATTGCGGTTTTGATTTGCATTTCTCTTATGACCAGTGATGTTGATTTTTTTCATGTGGTTTTTGATCACTCTGAGTTTCAATGTTTTAAAAATAAGAATTGTGTTTTATTTATTTTTTAAAAAAATAATTTTATTTTTTTAAAATAATAATCCTTATTTTTCTTAAAATAAGAATTAGTTCTTATTTTTCTTCACTAAATTAACCCGTTTACAAATCCACTGTAGTAGAAATCTATGAATTAATATTTGTTTATCACTTTGGTAGGTTTTTAGGGGTTTCCTTCCACTGATTGAAAGGATGCTGTGAGTGGAGTAACTGACTTCCTGGGCAGGCAGTGCTGGGCAGTGGGCGTTGATGGGATTTAAGCTCATGCAGATGTGGGCTTAGATCCTGGAGACCATGTGTAGTCATGCCATGTCTTTGGGCAAGTTACAATGCTGGTTTCTCTAGGATTTTTTTTCCCCTCTTTTGTAAAATGGGTATAAGTGATTCTATGCTACAATTTGTAGTGATGATAAACACTCTATGCCACGTTTTTAGAACATGGTGTAACGTAAGAGAATTCTGAATAAATGGTAGTTTTCATCTATGCACGTATCTATTGTTGACCACATAACCCATGGACATCTCTTATGAACTGGGCCTTACAAATTTCATTGTAGAAAAAATTCGATCAAGTCCTTGCTTTTATATACTTCCTTTCTAAGAAGAAAGGCAACAAATAAGCCTACACATGAATCAGAGATACTGGAAAGTGAGAATTGCTGCAAAGAATAACAGCATATCCATAATGGCAGAATGCTGTCATGGACTGGATGGTGAGGGGCAGTGTCCTGTAAGCAGCCCAAGGCAGCCTGGAGGAGCAGGTGCCGTTTCAGCTGAGGCTTGAATGAATGGAGAGTGATATACAGAGACACATCTGAGGAAGAGTGTTCCAGGTTGGGAAGAGCAAGTACAGGGCCTGAGAGCAGAGGGCACTTGGTGAGGTCAAGGAAGGTAGGGAAAGTGTGACTTTTGGGCACAAGAGGACCTCACATGATAGAAACTCACCCTCATTTATTTTTAGGAATAAGATTAAGGCAAAAGGTACAAGAAACATAAAGTTGGCTCAAGTTTAAAAATAATAAATAAGACAGCCAGACAGATGTGTCCCCTCTTAGTATCTTGTGAATGCATTAATTGCTCTCTGGATTACTTGTGGCATGTATTAGCCATCATTCCGCCAGAGCTTCAAATGCCAAGAGCAAACCTTATTTTGGGAGGACATAAAGTAGAAGGATTGTGTACTTAGCTATGCACACAGTTGGCCATGGCTGGCGTCCTTCATTCCCAGGGAAGTGAAAGACTTTCATCAGGAAATGGGACACTGTCATTTTAGCCAAGATTTCTTGGATCTCTGCCTAGTGCTGCAATCCTTATGGCCCTTTTCTGTCACCCCTTGGGCCAGAGATGACAGGTGCATGTACCCACACTAAAATGGTTGTGTTTTCTTTAACCTCCACGTTTGATCAGGGCATATAAAGGTAATCATTCACTCATGAGTCAAATATGAGTCACTCAGGCCAAAAAGACTCATTGGCAAAACTGTCTTCCCAGAGAGAACTAGGAGAGCCCCAGAGATCAACATACTCATGTTGCAGGTGCAGTGTCTTATCTTCACAAAGGGTCTTTGCTTGGGTCTCTCAGTGAAATTCAGAACCTGGAGAAGTCTAGTGTTTTTCAGTATTCTGCCTAGTTTCACTAATATTCAGTCATCACACAGTGTATCAAGCACACTGTGAAGGTAAATTACTCAGAGGTTCTATCTGGAGTGAGCTGGTGTCTCTAGAAAGAATGAAAGTCTTTGGTAAGAATAGCTATGTTTGATCTGTCCTCAGGTTTCCAGGAGACTCACATGAAGATGTATTAATATTTTTTGACATTTGAAAGGCCTTGCCATCCTTAATGTTAATAACAACTTTTTTTGAGAGCCATATTGCTTAGTGATTTATGCATTTGAACAAAAAGCATAGAAAAATGATTTTTGAACATGAGGTGATTGTGAAGTTTCATATTTTAAATTGTACGGGCAGGTATGAACCTCCTCCAGTGTGTTTGAGAAAGGATAACACATATTACTTTTATACCTCATTCTGTGCAACTAGTTAAGCCTCTCACCCACTACTAGATTAGTAAGAAAAGCACTTGAGACAGGTCTTTTGAGGTGAATCTCTTCTCCTCCTCTTTGAGACTTTGCAAAACGTATATGTTGAGTGAGGAACTACTTACCCAGTACAGAAACTTTAGAAAAGCCTCTGGCCTTAGAGCTGTCTTGCTTGGCAGTGAGATGTCCATTATTCA
Source organism: Aotus nancymaae (assembly GCF_030222135.1). Lineage (NCBI taxonomy): Eukaryota > Metazoa > Chordata > Mammalia > Primates > Aotidae > Aotus > Aotus nancymaae. Next base: position 8,357,528 of record NW_026988473.1, on the reverse strand, counting down.
AGTCACCAAGGCTTCTCTCAGACCCGGTGGCTCCTTGTCTTATCCAAATCTGGGGCTACAATTCCATACCTGTGTCTCTCACAGTTTAATCCATACCCTACTATTCCCATACTCCAACTCAGTGCCCCAAAATGTGTCCAAAGGAACCTGCAAAGACTAACATGCCCCTGGGTGGGTGGGTATGCGTGTGGTGACATGGGGTTGGGATTGAGTGAATGGAACCATGTGATTCCCCTAAGGAGACCACAAACATCAGCACACTTTGTGGCCTTTCCTTTCTAAAATGGGATTGAGTAAAGAAGAGGCCGTAGCCTCCATGGGGAGTCTACAGCAACCAAGGATGAATCCCCTTCTCCTTACACAAAAACACAGGAAGAAGGGCGTGGTAGTGGTGTGTTTTTAATACTCAATTTTCCAAAGAGACCTGTGTCCATTTGTATGTCTCAGAGGCCTGAGAAAACACACGGAGAATGTAAGCCCAGGTGGGAAAGGAGAGGTGCAGAGAGAAAGATGGATGAAGAGCTCTGGAAGACCAGAGGAGGGAGAGGGTGCTATCCCTTAAGTGAGATAACCTTCCTCTGGCTCAGAGGATCAGGGGAAGCTGTGGATTGGGAACAAGTAGGTCAAAGGTGGATACATTCAGAAGATGGGGGAGGTGAGGATGTGCCCAGAGGAGTCAGACGATTGAAAGGTCAGGAGGAAATAAAGTCCTTTATTTCGTGGGGAAGTCCTATGACAGCGGGACATTCTCAAGGCACCTGGGAAGCGAGAATATGGGAAGGGAGGACCTGGGAACAGAGAACCTGGGAAGAGACAATCTGGAAAGGGAGGATCTGGCAAGCTGCAGCTCTACTGAGCACCTCTGTGCTGTGCTGCTATTCCAGTCTGCAAGTTTTGCAGCCCTTTCCTTTTATGATCCAATGGCAGACAGGCTGTGAGCGAGGACTCCGAGAGGGACCCTCTGTGTTCACCTCCCACCTCCCCCATTTGCTGACTGTGCCACATTGCAAGGGAGGACTTGATGCTCTGTGTCCCCTTTAAAAAACAGGAACAGTCATAGCATTGTTGTGACTCATCAGTTAGTAACAAGTGTGAGGTCCTGAGTGCTTGGCACAGAGTAGATGCTACCTAAATGTCAGCTGGTCATTATTTTTATATAACTATCAAATATGTTTCTAATAAACTCTAAAAAGCTTTATAGACACTGAAAATTGAAATTGTGCATCACTTTCTCGAAAGCACTTAGAGTAACCATCTTCAGATACAAGCTAACACTTTTCAGGTTGGAGATAAAGCACTGTGTTAATTTATGTTTATGTGAAATTTCCTGAGTTCCTCTTTTCTCAAAGACATTATAGATATAATTTACAAAATATTTCTCCCCAAAACATATTCTATTTACTGCTGCTATATTTCAGAACATAGGTCCTTTTAATTGTCCATATTTTAAAATATAATGTAAAAATTTTTATCCCTCATTAGGGTATAGTTGGCAAATATAAATTGTATATATTTATCATGTATGAAATGTGTTTGATGTGTTTTTACATTATGAAATGATTAATTCAATGTAATTAACATATCCATCATCTCAAAACTTATTTGTTCTTGTGATAAGAACACTTACAATCTAATTCTTAGCAGTTTTCATAAAATGGTTTAATAATATGTGAATGAAATATCTTATACCCATTCCTAAATGACAGGCACTATTGTAGGCCTCTTTGAATCTCACAGTCACCATCCTATGAGCAGGGTGGCTATGATATTGGTTGTAAATGTGGGGCACTTTGGAGAATTAATGGGAACCCTAAAAGAGTAGGACACCAAGACAATGCAAACCAAGACAGTCCTGAGCAAACTAGATGTGTGGTCACCACCCCGTGAGGTGGGCAGATCACTTTACCCCAGCTAAAGGACACGGGACACAGAGATTCCACAGAACTTCCTGGGACACAGCTAGAAAGTGCAGAAACAGGAAATGAAGCCAGGCATTCTGCTTCCACACACTGCTCTCAACATTATTTTCCTCTTTCGCTGGACCCTGAGGGACCTGTGAATCATGGCTTAGATGGGTCCTGGTAGCCTTGACTCCCAGGACTGCTTCCCTATGTGATATTTGTGATAACTTCTACACCAGCCCCACAATTTTCTGCTTGAGACTTTTGCTCCCTGTGGCCTCCCCTCCTCCACTGCCCTTGTCTCAGACCTTCTGTGTTGAAACGCTTCATTCATTCCCAAAGCCACATCAAAGATGGCCCACATCTTGTCCTCCTTTCTCAGCCCCTGCATCTCCTGGATCTCCCCCTTCACAGGGCCCCTGGCTGTCCATGGGCAGCTCCATCCTGACATCTGCAGGACTGTCCCTCTCATGCTGACCCTCCCTCACTGCTCATGCCCCTGGGCAGCATGGCCTCTGCATCTTCTGTCTTTGTGTGGCAACATTGTACAGTAGATGCTCAATAAATAGTTTTGTAATTGATTTTCTGGAGCAGAATTTGGTGTTTTACAAGACTTCCCTGAGGATATTACATGTTTCAGTACTAGGTCTATTTAGAAAGAGGTGCTCATCTATTTTGAATTGTTAGTAAAGGGAAACATCAGACACGACAATAAACCACACATCAGAGTGACATGCTGAACATTTACACCAATGTTGTCCTTTCCTGGATGAGGAGTTCAGGGTTAGGGTGTGAGGACACAGGTAAGGAGAGGAGGTAGTTGGAGACTGTGCCAACCAGGGCCTAGGCAACTGCAGTGTTCCTATTTCCAAGAAGTGCCCATTTCCATGACACCATCTGACCTGGATCCACCCAATGTGTTCAGACCAGGAGCCATATTTGGAAGCAGAGCCAGGAACAGGTGTCTGCCCCTGGCTAATTCTTTGTGGCTCCTTCACCAAAACCCTGAAGGGGTTGGCGAACTTAGTAAACTTACTCCACGTGACATTTTCCTATAATTTGTGTTTCCTTAATCCTATACACATGCATCTGTGGATTTAGTTCAGCAAATATTTACACCAACAGATTCCTTAAGTTTGTGATTTTTCTTCTTTTCAGTGTCTCCATGTTACTAGTAACTGTAGTGACCCCAGAGTTGTGAATGTCCAGTCCCGTGGGACATTAGTAGAGTTATTGAGAACGGATATAAAATGTCCCACTCCAGAGCAGTGATTTCCAACTAGTCCACATCTACTTCCCTCTTTTCCTGAACCCTGCAGATGTCAGTCTGGAGATGTTTTTAGTTGTCAGGGCTGGATGGCAGTGGGGGTCCTATTGGCATCGAGTGAAAAGAAGCCAGGGGTGCTGCTGAACCTACTACAATGCACAGGTTAGACCCCAAAAGAAGTGCCCATGAAACTGTCCTGAGACACAAAGCAGGTGTGAGGCTCAGAGAACAGGAGCCAAGCACAAAGCACTTTCACATTTCCTTCTCTCTCCTCTTCTCCTAAGCCCTAGCTCTGTCAGGAACCATGGTTGGAAGAGAAAAGATGATAATATAAGAAAAGACAGAAGTATAAAAAGAGAAAGAAAGAAGGAAAGGAATGAAGGAATGAAGGGAGGGAGGGAGGGAGTGAAGGAAGGAAGGAGAAAAGAAGAAAGAAAGAAAGAAGAGAGAAAGAAAGAGAGAGAAAAAGAGAGACAGTGAGAAAGAGAGAGAGAAAGGGAGAGAAAAAGGTATAGAGAAAGGGAGAAAGAAAGAGAAAGAAAGAAAGAAAGAAAGAAAAAGAAAGAAAGGAGAAAGAGAGAAAAAGACTTTTTTAGAAATGTGAAGTTTAGATTAATATGCAAACTTGAATATTTTAATTTCTGGATAGGGATATTGAGCTTTATTCTATAATACATTGAGGCATATATTTAAAAAGCAATGACTAAACCAAAACTGTATTCAGAATATTGAGCTTGTCATGAAGTGAAAGATAGATCATGGAGAGAAAACACTGGAGAAGTGCCTAGGCAGACATTCATAGTATTTGTCCAGGGGGCGATTTATGAGACTCTACTTAGATCAGCGGTCTTGGGAAAGACCTGAAGAGATAAAGTCAAGACATACTACAAGAGACAATCCTACATCCTTGGTAAACCTCAATCTCATGTTTTTGAACAAGATGTTCTTCAAAATTAGTAATATCATCAGCGAAGAAGAAATGCAGGATGTGAATCAATGAGAGCATGAACACCCAGAGATTTGCTGACTGTAGGATGCTGGTAGGTCTAGGAAGGTGTTTCCTGGGGTAAAATACAGGCCCAGGTCCCCTGCAGTTACATTCCTCCTGCCCCTCAGAGAGCAGCAGTCCTTGTATTCTTTTATTGTATTGTCATTTCGTGAAACTTGTCATTTCAATCATTTTTAAGTGTACAATTATGTGGCCTTCAGTGCATTCGTGATGTTGTCACACTATACATTTCTAGGAAATTCTCATTCGAAACAGAAACTCTGTCCCCTTTAAACAATGATTCTCAATACCCTCTTCTCCCTGTCCCAGCCTGAGTGGTCTTGCTGGATCCCACTTCATACTATTTTAACAGCATCCCAGGGAGGAAAACGTTACCATATGTGACATGAATGTGATTAGCTCATAATGGTGAAAAAAGTGAGCACTTTGCAACCCCCAGGCTTCAAATGCTATGGAAGTAGCTAAGGCAGAGGCCCTAAGCGGCAGTCCTGGTGATGCTAGGAGTCCCGTGAGTAACGTGTGATGGGAAAGAAGGGACTCATGGAGGTGACACTGTGGCCATGGAGTAAGTAGAACTTAGTGTATGGTGAGGAGTCAGGAGGGAGGGAGCCATAGTTGACTGACTTATGCCTCCATCTCCCAAAAGATATCCACATGCAAATCCCTGGAATCTGTGAATGTTCCATTACAAGATGAAAAAGCATTATGTAGATGTGATTCAGTTAATAACCTTGGGATGAGGACATTATTCTGAATAATCTGGTGCTTCCTAACCCCAACCCCTGAGTTTAGTAATTAAAAGTCAGAGGAGGATAAGACATGGAAAGGAAAGGAGACAGGAATGTATCACTGAGGCAGAGGTTGGAGTGATGTGACCACAGGACCAGGACGGTCAGCAGCTCAGAAGCCAGAAGCAGCCCTTAGTGAACTCTTTTTGAGAGGCCCCAGAGTGAGTAGAGCCCTGCTGCCCCCTGACCTCCCCACAGTGACACCAATGTTGGGCTTCGGACCCCCAGAGGTACAAGCGAATCTGTTGTTTTAATTCTTCAAGCTGGCAGAGGTTCGTGCCAGCAGCCACAGATTACCAAACCAGGAACCTGTGGCATCTCCTTAGGTCTGGTAAGGGGACTTGCTGGGCTCACACATTAGCCTGGGCTCACGCATTAGCCTGGGTTCATAAAAGAGAGAGTAGCCTGAGGACAGACACTGTGCTGTTTTTTGTTTGTTTGTTTGTTTTTACTTTAGGTGTATACTATATCCAGCATTTCTCCCCATGTTATCCTTCCCCACCCTCCCCACCTTCCCATCCCTACCCTACACCCTCAACTGCCCCCAGTGTGTGATGCTCCTCTCCCTGAGTCCACGTGTTCTCATTGTTCAACACTCACCTATGAGTGAGAACATGCAGTGTTTGGTTTTCTCTTCTTGTGTCAGTTTGCTGAGAATGATGGCTTCTAGATTCATCCAAGTCCCTGCTCCTGAAATGACTGTGGAGTGCGCACTGGGAGATGTCCAGTTGGCAGGGGTGCTGATCTCAGGAGCTCTTAAGAGAGCTTGAAGAAGGAAGCACTTGCCTCCGGTGCTGGTGAGTGATGCAGAAACTGAGAAGAGCTCTGAGTATGGGGAGTAAAACAATATGAACTCCAAGTGGAAACCTGGAGATGCCCTTAAATTGTAATGATGTAAAATAAAGTATACTGGACATGACAGAGGAGAGAAACCAGCATGCAGAAATGGCACCAAACAGGCTGGCTGTGGGTCTCAGGGGACATCACATTAGGGCTGCTGCTGGTGGGAACCATGTGCCTGGACACCCAGGCAGGCTGAGGGATCCCTCAGTCCAAGACCAGCAGTAACCTTGTAATTCCTGTTTCCTTGTTACCATGGTTTTCATTCACAGCTGCAGGATGGGAAATATGTAAGGAATGCAGGATGATTCCTACCCAATATTTCCCTCTTGAGTGCCTGGATTCAGGCTCCATTGGTAGCAGGATGCAGGTTCCCTGGAGTTGCTTATCAGCCACAGCAGAAGGCTACTTTCCTATGGAAACCACCCCTGACTCAAGGCCCGATACTGCAAGATCATAACAAGACCAGTGGAGATGTGCAGGGCAAGTGATTTATTAAAGTGAGACATTGAAACCTTTACATTTTTTAGTTAAGATAAGGGTATCATTGAAAGATTGTGGAAACCAGAGCAAGAGTTTTTACATATCACGCAATACATTTTGCCACAATTCTCCCCTGAAAAAGAAAAAGAAAAGAAAACTGGGTCAGTCATGCTGCTGCAGGAGACGACAGGCTAACATCCAAGAGGACAATGGAATTCTTCCCTCAAATGCAACTGGAAAGGCAGAGGCAACAACTCAGTTTGGGAAACTGAAGCCTAGACCTGGTGGCCTTACAACACCCATGCTTGTGAGAAAGCAGCACTTCTCCACCGGGTCAATTGCTCTAGCAAGACCCAGGAGTGAGGCCCAGGGTTTTCATGAAGGGTAAGAATGGGGTGGACAGAGCATCCAGAGGTTATTGTCTAGGCTGTTCCAGAACAGCGGAGTCTCTTGATTCCTGCAATGGGGGAACCAGCACTGTGAAGCCAGGCAGGGCAGGGAGGGCCTCTGGGAAGAGTGGCTTCTAGGAGACTTCAGCCTTCCCATGAGGGATTTCTGCATCAGGGCCATGCACTTCTAAGCTCTCAGCCTGCAGCTTCTATGGGTATTTGCAGCTAAACCTAAGGACAGCAACCCAGAGGCAGCCAAGCTGAGAGGACCCTGGAATCCTCTGATTTCTTGAGAAAGACAGAGAGAACATCCCATTTCCATGGCACTGCAGGAGGTAGAGCAGCAAAAGTCTTCACCCACTGGCCACGGTCAGGAGAGCATCGTGGGTGAAGAGGGATACGTGGGCCCTGAGGATCTGGGAGGGGCTCCTGGCTCCTCCCAGCCCACCAACACCGTGTCTGTGCAAGGCCCAGCTCTAGCTCCCTCCCTGACTTCTCTCCCTGATCAAGGCTTTCACACTTTCCAGGATATTCCACAGTGACCATTTCTACTGCGTGAGGGCAGATGGGCCTCAGAAAAGCTCCTAGTGGGGAAGGCAGTCATGCTTGGTCTTTCACCTTCTCTGCCTGAGCCCATGTCCTCAGCACACTCTGTGGACACAGCATCCAGGGAGGAGACCCAAGGAAGAGAAACGCAGGATGCTGTGTGAAGCTGAGTTGAATTCTGCAGGTGAAATGGTAATACCTACCCTGTGGCCTCGGGTGACCTTCTCAAGGGGTAACCAGCACAGAAGGTGCCCCACCACCTGCATCCCCCACAGAGCAGCAAGCTGACCTCACTTTACACCATACAGCTGACCAGAAGCCTCGATGTATAAAGGAGAAAAATTACCAGGACGTTTTCAAAGACAAGTCGTTTTTCAATCGCTATCTCATCTGTGCATCTCTTCACTGTCAACTTAGCTGCAACAGCTTCCGGCGATGCACCAAATTTGACAACTTCTGACTTTATCGAAGCTTCATTTGAGAATAAGAAGTTTGTGATCTGAGAATCAAGATCTGGGCAGATCCCAGCATTGGCTGCAGCACAAGAATAAAAATACAGTTGATGTTAGGAAAGTCGATTTTTCTCTCACGGCTCCCTGATGTTAGACCAGACAGGATCCCCTGGGTTCTATGTCCCTATACTATGATTGTGCTGATGACAGTGCCAGACACTCCAGGTTTGACTTCCGGAAGGTGACACCACAAAGAAAAGAGCTTCATATCTACAGCTAGACCTTTTTGTTTTTTGTTTTATGGGTTCTTTTTTGAGACAGGGTGTCACTTTGTCACCCAGACTGGAATGCAATGGTGTGAGCATGGCTCACTGGACCTCCATCTCCTGGGCTCAAGCAATTCTCCCACCTCAGACCCCAAAGTAGCCCAGCTAAAGTTTATGGGTTTTTTGTTTGTAGAGATGAAGTTTCTTCATGTTGTCCAGGCTGTTGTCAAACTCCTGAGCTCAAGCGATCCACCCACTTTGGCCTCCCAAACTGCAAAGATTACAGGTATGAGCCACCAGGCCCGACCCACAGCTTGACTCCTGATAGCCTTAACGTTACTTCATTCTCATATACACTCCTGTCAAAAGCTCTAACCACCAGCGACAAGAGGAGGCTCAGGGAGGGTGAGTATTGTGCCCAAGATCTAAGAGTGGGAAGTGGCGAATCCCAGATTCACACCAGACTTCACATGACATCATCTTACACAGATCCCATCCAGAAGTAAAGCTCAGGCAGAAGATTTCTAAACATTCACTTGCGCTAATTTCCTAGAAAACTTCCTAGGTGCTGGAAAGTAGAAGAAATAGCTCTGAACTTTATGAGGAGCTGGTTCAACAAGCACCGAAAAAGTTCTTGAATTTGGTTTTGTGCAGACCCCAACCCCTTGTGCTCAAAGCAGGGTGCTTCCCAGGGGCTGGTCTGGGACACAAGACTGATGTACTCACCCTGGTAGCAGCAAAGGGCCAACATGACCAGCAGGAGACACACCGACAGCTTCATGGTGGCTTATTCTGCTGTGAGCTCAGCTTTCACAATGAGTGATTTGGATTAGACTCCAGGAGTCTATGTAGTCATGGAGCTCAGGGCTATTTGTACCTAGGGAGCCTGGCTGGTCCTATCCACTGGGGCACCTGGTAGGTCAGGAGGCCTGGCTCCCAGCCTGCCCTTCCAAGCCAAGGCTGCTGCTATCCATCAATGTCGCCTCCTTAGGCATCTCTGCATCCGAATGGGGCGGAGCACAGGATGGCAGCCCTGCGGGAACTCTGCTCTGTGCTCCAGGTGAGTGTTCAGGCACATCTGGAAATGTTCCTGGGATTCTCAGTTTCCTTCTGAGCTTTAACTGATTATTTACTTTTTTCTTTGTATCAGTGCAGTCACAGGTGGATTCTGACTTCAGCAGGCTCAGGAAACTGGATGGCTGTGTTTTGGTCATGGGAGAGCAGGGACATAAGGAGACCCTGCTTTGATCCCCCTGCATGTCTGACAACCAGCCAGGCTTGTTTCAGCTGCACCCTGAGCAAGTCTAAACAAGACCTACTCTTCCCCTCAGCCCCTTCCATCACCACCATGTTCACGGCATAGGAACCTAAAACCTAGTTCAGTACATCCCACCTTTGGAGGATTTCCTGGGGAAAAACAACTGCTGGACCTGTCCTGTAGCCTGCCTCACTCCCAGACCTGAGTCTTGTTTATGAGAGCGGTTATATATATGGCCAACATTCACATTTTCTACCTACAAAAAGCAAGCTTTCTGTGATGTGTAGCCAGCCACATCTTATCTTAGGGCTGATCTGATTATTAAGTAACCCAACTCTTTTTTATTCAAGGAGCTTTTGGAGGGTCCACAGCCAGTCATATATAAGAGATGTATTGAGATTTCTTTTTTCTGGGGCTCCAGGGTGGGAAGACATTGGAAAAGAAGAGATACATAAACAGGGTGAAGGGTCACTTCCCCTTAACCCCTAGGAATAAGTTTTCCACTTCAAACCTAGCTGTGCTGCCTGGGCCAATCCCGTTTTTAATGGAAGTGAAGGAAGCCCTCAAACAAAGCAATACACACCCCCCTCCCCTCCCACTGTGGTGCCTTCATGTGGTGTGAGTAGGTAATCACCAGAAATTTCTCTCTTAAATGAACGTACATTTGACAGGAGTCACAGCCCAAGCCAGAGCTTTTCCAACCTCAGCTATGCAATCAAATCACTTAGAACTTTTAAAATGTACTGACGCCACAGGCTTCTCTCTCTGGTGATTTTGATTCAGTAGCTTTGGGGTAAGTTCCTGATTTCTGTACTGTTTAAGCTGCTGGTGTTTCTCACAGGCAGCAGGGCTGAGAACCAGTCAAAAAACCTTTGTGGAGGAAGGGGACCTTATGGGTTGTCATGAAAGACACCTTATCAGGTTTGTTTGAGTCTGAGGTGAGGGCAACAGTGGATATCACTTTCATCACACAGGATGATGAGGAAGTCCCTGAGCCAGCCTTGCCACCACCACCAAGAAGGGGGAGGGTTAGTGGTGAGGCTCACGACTATGCGGGTTCAGATCCTCATTTATGGGCTCCTAGACTTTAGGAAAATTTTTCAGTTTATGTAACCCCAGTTTTCTTACTGCCAACGTAGGCTACTAATGTTGCCTACATCATTGGATTGATAGATGATCAAATCAGTGTGTTCGTGTGTGTGTGTGTGTGTGTTTAAAATTTACCAGTAGTAAATTGATAGATAGTAATTCTCAATGTATGTAAATTGCCATTATGTTGTCCCATTTGTCATATGTCATGGTTTGCCACTAGTTCCTAGAGCACAGCCAAAATCCACAAAATCACCTACTTGCAGAACTACACAGACACCTAAATACACCATTTCTCTACATAATGGAAAAGGAAACCCAGCTCATGGCCTCTGGGTCTACAGACCCATGAATATGGGCTTCGGGGCTCAGGCCTCTTTTCAGCAGATACGCCTCTGAGACATTCACCCTATCTGTGGATGAGAGCTTGTCCTCACTCGGGCTTGGCATTCATCTTGTCATCGGTACAGTCCACTGGGGAGGATGTGTATCTCTGAGAAAGGATTATTTACATGTACTTTTATTATTCCAACCACAGTTAAGACCTACACAGGGTTTTTTGGTTTTCGTCATTGATGCTTTTTATGGGTCCCTCCTTTTTACATAGTTGACTCAAGATTTTAGTTTATTCTTTCATCCATGGTCATTGTTGCCTGACCCCAATGACTTGGTCAGTGCTCCCCTTTATAGAATCTGCTAGAACCATGCACCTCTTATTTGCAGCAATCTCAAGTCTGTTGTTTTACAAATGTGTAATCTGTTCATTGATGTAATTTTTCTGGACTGTTAGCTCCTTAATCACAGGGTGAGTATCTGGGTTTGTTCATCCTGGTTTAGCACGGTGGCTGGAATGGAGAAGAAGATCAGCAAGCCATCTTTTAACAAATGAATGAAAAATTCATGAATCAACAAACTGCTAAATTGGTGATGGTCGTGTTTAGTGTGAAAGAATGCTCATGGTGCCATGCTTCCCTGGGCGCAGTTGAGGGTGATGGTGACTGTGGAAGAAACTCAGTGGTTTTCCACATCACTAGAGAGAACAGTGGCAAGAGGAGGGTGCTGCACCAACCACCCAACCCCTAATCTTCTAGTTCACGCCAAGACTTAAACAATTTCAGGGAAACTTAATATAAACTCACCAGGCTCTACATCCACTAACAGGAGCTCCTCTTTAGTTTCTCTTCCAATTAAGAGCATCACAGCTTCTGAGTTTCCAGAGTCAAAGCAGTCGAGCAGCCCATGGGGACTATTCCTCTGCCTCTTCCCAGCCATGAGCAGAGTGCTCTAGGGAAACACAGGGGAGGCATGGAATGTTCTGAGTAAAGACATTGAGATGTGAGGCTGGGAATATAGAGAAGTGTATCTATGTCCTGCTCAGGGACACATAGCATTTGATTCACAAAACAAAATAAAATGTGGAAGAAGCCCAGGGAAGAGCATAAGAGAAGTTGACTTGGCATAAACCAAGTGGCTTGTGAGGGACATCAAGTAGACAGGTGAACCTGAAACAGACAAGTGCACATGGTAGATAGAGTAAGGAAGGGTCTGTGCCTGGAGAACATGACGGGCCAAATGGAGGAGCCTGCAGGTTCCCCTGTGGGTCATGACAGCAGAATGGGTGGGGGAGGTGAGACATCTTCAGATTTTGTTACCCCACTGCTTTTTTTTTTTTTTTTTTTTTTTTTTGGTGTTTTCAAATCTCAGGTCAAAATAACATAGATTTTTGTACCTATTGGGATAGCTATTTTAAAACAGACAAAGAGGCAAACTAATAGATTTGAAAAAATATATATATATATGTCACAATTTCTTTACTCATAGATTGGTGGCCTTTGGGCTGGTTCCATATTTTTGTAATCACAAATTGTGCTGCTATAAACATAAGTGCGTGAATATATTTTTCGTATAATGACTTCTTTTAGTCTGGGTAGATAGACAGTAGTAAGATTGCAGGATCAAATGGTAGTTCTACTTTTAGTTCTTTAAAGAATCTCCACACTGTTTTCCATAGTGGTTGTACTAGTTCACATTCCCACCAGCAGTGCAGAAGTGCTCCCTTTGTATCACACCTATGCCAACATCTATTATTTTTTGATTTTTTGATTATGGCCATTATTGTGGGAATGATATAATATCCCCTTGTGGTTTTGATTTGCATTTCCCCGATCAGTAGTGATGCTGAGTATTTTTTCATGTGTTTGTTGGCCATTTGTACATCTTCTATTGAGAATTGTTGATTCATGTCCTGAGCCTTCTTTTGATGGGATTCTTTGTTTTACTTTTCTTGCTGATCTGTTTGAGTTCCTTGTAGATTCTGGATATTAGCCTTTTGTCAGATGTGTAAATTGTGAAGACTTTTTTCCCACTTTGTGAGTTGTCTGTTTACTCTTCTGACTTTGTTTTGCTGTGCACAAACTCATTCGTTTAATTAAGTCCCACCTATTTATCTTTGTTTTCATTGCATTTGCTTTTGGGTTCTTGGTCATAAAATCTTCACCTAAGCTAATCTCTGGAAGGGTTTTTCTGACATTGTCTTCCAGAATTTTTATAGTTTCAAGTCTTAGGTTTAAGTTCTTGATCCATCTTCAGTTGATTTTTGTATAAGGTGAGAGATAAGGACACAGTGTCATTTCCCTACATGTGGCTTGCCAATTATCCTAGCACCATTTGCTGAATAGAGTGTCCTATGATGGTATGTACAGATCATCACACATTTCTCAGAATTTATAGAAAGTAGGACAGTGAGAGTGAACCTTAACATTAACTATGCCCTTGGGATGAAAATAATGTGTCAAGGTGAGTTCATCAATTGTGTATCTCACTCTGAGTCAGACTGTGAATCACAAGGGAGGTTGTACCTGTTGAGGGGGAAGGGTTAGATGAGAAATCTGTATTTGCTACCCAATTTTTTGGTAAGCCTGAAAGTCTTAAAAAAAATAGTCTTTTAGGGAAAAAAGGAACTGTAATTTGCAAATAGTATTCTCTTCTCACAAGAAGAAAAATCTCAATTGAAAAAACTGAATCAATGAATTGTACACTATTATAGACTGTGTATCAATTTTGATGAAAACATAAGACAATCTACTGGAAAAAATATTAAAATAAATTAGAGTTTGGGCACAGTGGCTCACGCCTATAATCCCAGCACTTTGGGAGGCTGAGGCAGGTGGATCACGAGGTCAGGAGATTGAGACCATCCTGGCCAACATGGTGAAACCCCATCTCTACTAATAATACAAAAATTAGCTGGATGTGGTGGTGCATGCCTGTAATCCCAGCTACTCAGGAGGCTGAGGCAGGAGAATCACTTGAACCAGGGAGTCAGAGGTTGCAGTGGGCCAAGATTGCGCCACCTTACTCCAGCCTGGCGACAGAGTGAGACGAGACTCCGTCTTAAAAAAAAAAAAAAAAAAAATTCATGAAGTTAGCTAAATACAAGATCAGAATATAAACATCACTTGCTTTTCAGTAAACTAGCTACACCATTACATTCTATAATGGATAGACGCTACAATTGACAAGATTATACATAGCAGTGATAAAAATACATTGAAATCTACCTGACGGGAGATATGCAAGCCTCTAAGAATAAAATTATGAAACTTTAGTCACAAAATAAAAAGGAAATCTAAATATATGGAGGCACACACCTCGTTCCTGGAGGAAAAATAGAAAATTTAAAGATGTCGTCTATGCTCTGATATTCTACAAATTTAATGACACTTCTTAGCAGATTTTTTTTTAACCTTTTATTTTCGGTTCAGGATATATTTACAGGTTTGTTACATAGGTCAGCTGGTATCATGGGGGTTTGTTGTTCAGCTTATTTTATCACTCTGCTATTAAGCTTAGTTCCCAATATTATTTTTTCAGATGATTCCCTCCATCCAGCCTCCATGCTGAAGTTGGGCCCGCTGTCTGTTGTTCCCCTCTATCCATGTGTTCTCATCATTTAGCTTCCAAGTATAAGTGGGAATATGTAGTATTTGGTTTTCTGTTCCTGCATTAGATTGCTAAGAATAATGGCCCCCAGCTCCATCCATGTTCCTGGAAAAGACATAATCTTATTCTTTTTTATGGCTTCATAATATATCATGGCGTATATGTACCACATTTTTCTCATCCAATCTGTCATTGATGGGCATTTAGGTTGGTTCCATGTCTTTGTTACTGTGAATAGTGCTGCAATGAGCTTATGCACACCTGTGTATTTGTAGTCGAATCATTTCTTTTCTTTTGGGTGTATACCCAGTAATGGGATTGCTAGGTAAATGGTAGTTCTGTTTCTAGCTCTTTGGGGAATTGTCACTCTGATTTCCACAATGGCTAAACTAATTTACACATCCACCAAAGGTATATAAGCAGTCCCTTTTCTCCACAACCTGGATAGCATCTAACAGAATCTTACTAGGGAAATTTGATGTTTTGTTTAATTCTAAAGTGCTGTTTGGGTCTTTCAAAATTAGAATGTATCCACGGATTGAGAAGTGAAGTGAAGACAAGATTTGGTGACTTGACTACCTGGGCTCAAGCTCAGCTCTGGCATTTTCTACTTGTGAGTTCTTCAGCAAGTGGCTTAGCCTTGCAGCCATAGTTTTCTCATTTTTAATCTCAGGTGGTAAAAACAGTGTCTACCTCACAGGATTCACATAAAAAATAAATGAATTAATGGAGGAAAATACATATTACAGCATCTGAGCACCAAAAGTCAATGTCTACAGTTATGTAACCAGAGGAAAAAATTATAACTAATAAGGCAAAGGAAATAATTCATCTCTTTCTCAACATAAAATATCAAACTGAATCTGACCGATTCTGCCAACAAGGAATGTGTACTTACCTTAAGTGCTAACAAGGAGTGCTTCAGAATCTTGTTCTGATTCCGTTGGGTTTTCCCATAGTGCAGATAATTACTTTTCAATAACCTAATTCATTGTTTTATGGTTAGCTCAAAGTGCTATTGTTATGATGTTGTAAACATCCTTAATAATGAATCTTGGACCTAAGTCTACAGGAGAGTATGGGTGGGGTAAATATTATCAATCCCCAAAACACACAAAGTCCTTGGACTTCTCTTCTCACAAAAATGTGTTGGTCCCAGTGTCTTTCTGCCTCAACTTACTGCTCAAGTATTCTCTAGAGATTGGTCTTCAAACTGGTGAACATCTTCCTGGAAGATGGAAGCAGTAAGAGACTCAATCAAGATCCTAATGTTTAAGTACTGTGAGCATACACTTATCAGGTGGTCGCACTGCTTAAGGAATCCCAGAGGGAGAACTGCCTGCCGGAGAACTGCCTGCCACAGAACTGGGCCAGGTCCTCAAACTTCTTCATGACTATCTCCACAGCTCATAAACTATGCTGGCCCACCCTTGAGGTACCTGTGTGTCTCAGCAAATCAGCCCCACATGTGAACAATACTCATGAGGACAGCAAGCCACAATCACATCAAAGGTACCATGTCAAATCGCGATGTTTGAGTCTTCTGCAAAACAGGTGCCACTGAAGATGATGAAATTAACCGGATTTTCTGCATCTTGATCTGGATAGGAAAGCAGTCACCTTGAGGTATTTACATACAGGCTTAATGAAATGTTTTATAAGTTTTGGAAGAAGGGCATGGAGAAGAAAACCAAATAACCTCAAGTTATGTGAGAAAAACCAGGAAGCTGATAGGCTGATCCTCACTATGGTTTGTTAGGGACAGTTTACTTTGGTGAAAGTGACAGTTTGCTCACTAGAAAGAACTTTCTTTCCCAACACTCTGTTGCACTGAGAGAGACAATAAAACTCTGTGTACCATCTGTTACTGGCCCCCTTTAATGTCATTAGCTCTCATATTTTGTGTACATCTAGCCTTAGGATCTTCTCTGAAATCTCTCTGACTGCAGTGAGCCACTCTTTGGCTCTAAGGCATAAATTAACAGAAAGTTTTCCTATTCCAGGATGACCTAGTACTAGCTATTGCCCAAAAAGTCTTGTGTGGTCCTTATTCTATGTAGTTATTGAGCTAATTATGCCTTGTTTATTACGGTATAGACAAGAAACTTACCAGCTATTAACACTTGGATAAGTCAGACAAATGGCCTCCAACTGGATGAAAAAGTAAGACCAAGACTCTATATTACAATCATGTGATGCCAGATAGGATGCATGTTTTCTTAGTTCCAGATTTGCTTTTTCCTGTGTATTGCCCTCTTGCTAAAATGGAGGTCTGTTTGTTTTCCACCCTAAACTTTGTGGCAGCAGGCTCCTTGTGGGTTCTCCAATGGAAGGCATTGCTGGGACACTGGAAGGTGAAAGTAGGTAGCAGTCATGTTTCTTTGCTTCTCATGTTGCTTCTTGTAGTGACGGTGGCAGCAGAGCCTGCAACACCCAGCAGCCCAGAAGGGCAGAGTGCAGTGCGATGACTGTCATTCCTGCTGAGGTGGCTCAGTTCCAGCAGCAGCCTCCCCTTCACCTGCTGCCATGGGATCTAAGCAACACCACTTACCCTTTTCTCTTCCAGCTCCAGGGTTGGTATGGTCTTCCTGCAATTCTCAATCAAAAGGCATCCTTCATAATCCCTTTTTGGCTCTGTAGTCCTTCAAAACTCACTAATGACAATTCCTACCTGAAATATTTTTCTGTTCAATTTACTTCTACTCTTTATTTTCCTGACTGGACACTTTCTGATAAAGACTGGAAATATGTATATACTTTATATATTATATATCTCTCTCACTTGATATATATATGTACATATAATATATATACCCATATATTCCTCAAATTATATATACATATATTCCTCTCACAAATAAATACATACATGAAAATGTGTGGTTTGCAGAAAAACAAAGCAAAGAGAGACATCCCATCATGGGAAGAACTATGTATCACACTGACTGCCAGTTAGAGAAAAATTAATCAGTCACCAAAATGAAAGACCTTAAGGTTTTACCTTCTCTGGATGAATACACTAACATCTTCAAAAACACACAATTATCACTATTTACCAATACTTCAGGTATTTTGCTAACACATATTTCCTTTGATACTTGACACTACATAACAGATTGTGATGCTGTCTCATTCAGCCTGATGACCTGACCTTCTGACCTCATGTACCTGATGAAATCCAGTGTCCCAGTTTTACACCTGTCTTCTGTGGAGAAAAACCCATGTTGAGGAAGGACAAGATAGAAGAAACTAGAATGAGTTCACTGTCCCCATTTGATTATAGCTTTCTGCTCTCATCCTTTTCTTTGTTGAGTCTCAATAGTTATCCACATCTTATCCTAACCCTTCTTTTCTCTTTACCAGAAAAATCTCCTCTATCTAAAGGTTTTTCCTTCAGTGCATGCCTGTACTTCAGTTTCCCCTAGTCTTATTTCTCTGTAGATTTCATCCTTCCTGCTCTTCATCTGCCAGGAGTTCTTAAACACTTCTTTTCAAATGTTGTCACTGTCTTCTTTCACAACACTGTAGAGTTTAATGTTTTGTTCTTTTGTTGTTTTGTAAATTTAATAATATTTGAAATTTCAAAGAAAGATGGGTAGAGATTCAACTCATGCTTGATCTGTGGTCTTGGCCCAATCTTAGGGAATGTGTTCTATTTGTTGATTTTCATCATGGTCGTGTTCTTTAACCAACAGATAACTCTGATAATCATAGGCTTGTGGTGGTAAAGAAAATAGTTTCTTTTAAAGGCAAATGTAACTCCCTCTAAATCTCCTTTTGATGTTTACTTCGTGTTTAGAAATGCTCATCTTCATAGATTTATGGTAATGACACAGAGGAAAAAAAAGTCCAGGGAAAGGAGTCGTAGCCTAGCAGGGAAAGATCTTCTAGTACTGCTTAAGAAAGTCAAGCTCTTATAATCCAGTTTAGAATTTGTCTATTTGTAGAACATCACTAAGTGATGATTGTAATGTCTTCCCATGATCAACAGGAAGGAGATAGGGAAGTAAAACAGTCCCATCCAGTCTGCGAGGTCTGAAACTTATTTTCCAACACAGGGTAAATGAAATGTGTCAGCTTGCAAGAGCCATTGGATGTTTCTAATCTCAGTAAATTAAGACTACACTTTTATTCTGCTACACAGAAGTCAAAGGGATTAAATACTAGTATGTGTGTTAAGCACTCACTGCTGTGCCTCATTCAGATTTTGCCTTTAATGCGTAACTCAGGGCAACTTAATTCCTCTCTAAATAGGCACCTGTGAGTCATCTTCACTTTCTGGAACTTCATCCTTCAAGCCTTACTTCCTATTTCTTGCACACGTCACCGCCACCATCACCACCATGATCACAGACCTGCTCCCTTTATTCCTCCATCTGCTAAGTCCAACTCTCCATCTAGGCTCTCCCCACATTCTGTCCCATACTTAATATCTACCTAGGTTACACATCATTTCTATTTTAAAATTGATTCATAATAATAGCACATATTTATGGGGCACAAGTGATATTTTGATATATGCATCTGATGGGTAATGACCAAACCAATGTATTTAGGATGCCCATCTCCTCAAAGATTTATTATTTCTTTATGTTTGGAACATTTCAATCTTCTCCTTTGGCTCTTTTGAACTATACAATAAATCTTTGTTAACTATAGTTATCCTACTGTGCCATCAAACATTAGAGTGTATTCCTTCTATTTAACTGTATTTTGCATGCATTAACCAAATTCTCTGTATCCACCCTTTCCAGTAACTGATTACCATCATTCTACTTTCTAATTTCATGAGATCAACTTTTTGAGCTCCCGTTATGAGTGAGAACTTGTGGTATTTGCCTTTCTGTGCCTTTTTGCCCACATTTTTTTGTGTCTTGCTCCCTGGGTATAAAATCAGAGGAGACAACTCTTACATAAACCTGCTAGATTAATGCAGAACAACCTTCTTTTGCCAAGAAGAGAAAAGTTAGTCAGCTGTTTTCAATTCATAGAACCCAGTGACACGATCATTTCATTTTGGTCCTTTAACTTTACATCTGAAAAGGAAACTTGGGCCTCCCCCTAGTGACCAATGTCATATTGCAAATGTTCAAGGAGATCCCAGATTTGAGAGGAAATGGTGCCACCTAGTGGTTCACACTCATGGTCAGTTTAAAATACCTAGGAATACAACTAACAAGGGATGTGAAGGACCTCTTCAAGGAGAACTACAAACCACTGCTCAACAAAATAAGAGAGGACACAAACGGATGAAAAAACATTCCATGCTCATGGTTAGGAAGAGTCAATATCGTGAAAATAGCCATACTGCCCAAAGTAACTTATAGATTCAATGCTATCCCCATCAAGCTACCATTGATTTTCTTCACAGAATTGGAAAAAACCATGTTAAACTTCACATGGAACCAAAAAAAGAGCCCACATAGCCAAGACAATCCTAAAAAAAAAAACTGGAGGCATCACGTTACCTGACTTCTAACTATACTACAAGGCTATGGTAACCAAAACAACATGGTACTAGTACCAAAACAGATATATAAACCAATGGAACAGAATAGAGGCCTCAGAAATAATGCCACACATCCACAACCATCTGGTCTTTGACAAGCTTGACAAAAACAAGCAATGAAAAAAGGCTTCCCTATTTAATAAATGGTGTTGGGAAAACTGGCCAGGCATTGCAGAAAGCTGAAACTGGATCTCTTCCTTACACCTTATACAAAAATTAACTCCAGATGGATTAAATATTTAAATATTAGACATAACACCATAAAAACCTTAGAAGAGAACCTAGACAATACCATTCAGGACATAGGCATGGGCAAGGACTTCATGACTAAAACACCAAAAGCAATGGCAACAAAAGCCAAAACAGACAAATGGAATCTAGTCAAACTTCTGATCTTCTGCACAGCAAAAAAAACTATCACTAGAGTGAACCAGCAACCAACAGAATGGGAAACAATTTTTGCAATCTACCCATCTGACAAAGGGCTAATATCCAGAATCTACAAAGAACTTAAACAAATTTGCAAGAAAGAAAGAATCCCATCAAAAAGTGGGCAAAGGATATGAACAGACACTTTACAAAAGAAGACATTTATGCAGCCAATAAATATATGAAAAAATGCTCATCATCACTGGTCATTGGAGAAACACAAAACAAAACCACGTTGAGATACCATCTCACGCCAGTTAGAATGATCATTAAAAAAATCTGTAGACAACAGATGCTGCAGAAGATGTGGAGAAATAGGAACACTTTTACACTGTGAGTGAGAGTGTAAATTAGTTCAACCATTGTGGAAGATAGTGTGGTGATTCCTCAAGAATCTAGAAATAGAAATACCATTTCACCCAGCAATCCCGTTACTGGGTATATACCAAAGGGTTATAAATCATTCTATTATAAAGACACATGCACAAGTATGTTTATTGTGGTAGTGTTTACAATAGCAAAGACTTGGAACCAAACCAAATGCCCCTCAGTAATAGCCTGGATAAAGAAAATGTGGCACATATACACCATAGAATACTACGCAGCCATAAAAAGGATGAGTTCATGCCCTTTGTAGGGACATGGATGAAGCTGGAAACCATCATTCTCAGCAAACTGACACAAGAACAGAAAACCAAACACCGCATGTTCTCACTCATAAGTGGGTGTTGAACAATGAGAACTCATGGACACGGGGAGGGGAGCATCACCCACTGGGGTCTGTCGGGAGTCGGGGGCTAGGGAAAGGAAGGGATAGCAGGGGGTGGAGGGGATTGGGGAGGGATAATATTAAGAGAAATACCTAATGTAGATGACGGGGAGATGGATGCAGCCAACCACCATGGCACTTGTATACCTATGTAACAAACCTTCATATTCTGCACATGTACCCCAGAACTTAAAGTAAAAATAAAAAATAAAGCATCCTAAATAAATAAATAAATAAAAATAAAGGCTATGCGGTGTGAACAGCAAAAAAAAAAAAAAAAGAAAAAGAAAAAAGAAAGGAAAGAAAAGAAAAAGCTCATCTCTACTAACAATACATTTAAAACAAAATTAGCTGAGTGTGGTGGCATGTGCCTATAAATCCAGCTAATCAGGAGAGTGAGGCAGGAGAATGGCTAGAACCGGGAGGCAGAGATTGCAGGGAGTGGATATTGCGCCACTGCACTCCAGCCTGGGAGACAGAGTAAGACTGTCTCTCTCTCAAAAAAAAAAAATTTTCCATCTCCTCCTCACACAGGACAGACAGGATCATTCCCTCCAGGGTTATGGACAAAGGACAGAGACTGAGAAAAAATATACAAAAAATATGAAGTAAATATAGGAAATGACAATTCTTCTCCACAATGTTGAAATAGCATCACTCATGAAAACAAACAAACGAACAAAAAAAGTCAGACAATTTTTCTTTTGAGAGAAATTCTCACTCTTGTCACCTAAACTAAAGTGCAATGGCATGATCTCAGCTCACTGCAACCTCCACCTCCCAGGTTCAAGC
This sequence comes from Aotus nancymaae, assembly GCF_030222135.1. Taxonomy (NCBI): domain Eukaryota; kingdom Metazoa; phylum Chordata; class Mammalia; order Primates; family Aotidae; genus Aotus; species Aotus nancymaae. Next base: position 8,335,799 of record NW_026988473.1, on the reverse strand, counting down.
AATTCTCCTGCCTCAGCCTCCAGAGTAGCTGGCATTACAGCTGCCCGCCACCGCACCCAGATAATTTTTTAGTAGAGATGGGGATCGCCATGTTGGCCAGGCTAGCCTCGAGCTCTTCACCTCAAGTGATCCACCCACCTCAGCCTCCCAAAGTGCTGGGATTACAGGAGTGAGCCACCGTCCCCGGCCACCAGATAATTTTTTAAAAACACAAAACACCCACAGAAAAGACTCTTCTAATGCCTGAGAGCAATGGTAAATTTCACTCAGTATCAGGGATGACATTGAAAATGGTGAGGATAATCGATATCCAAAAACTAATGGGTTTGGAGGGAGGGATCAAAGGGATTATATCTGCTGGTCCGTAATCCTTATGAACCAAGTCTTCATTCATAAGGATGGGCTTTACCAGTGACTCACCTCCACAGCCAAAAAAGAACTCCACATCATGCTCTGTCCATGGCAGATGTTCATTATCTATTTGATAAACAAATGCGTATCACTGAAGTTCATTTTATTCTGTTTGCCTAGAGTCTAGATTCCAGTTTTTGAAATTCATTTGGTTTTCTAATATAGTTTCCCTAAAGAGAACAGAACAAGCTGTCCCTAGGACAATTTTTGACCTTCCTGACTTTCTCATTTCTCCCTGGAATTCAAAGTTGGAACACTGGCTTACAAATCACTTTTTGGGGGGATCTCAAGTATTGTGATTCAATCCAACCAAGAGGTCACTACAAATGTTCTGAGTAAGTCAGATGAATGGTAAAATCAAGGAATGCAGGTGCACAGGATTCAGCAACTCAATGGCACATGTGATTTTCAAAATAAATTATTGTGTTGTCCCATTATGGGAAACAGTTTACCTTCTGCTGGGTCAAAAAGGGGTCTCAATTTAAAGAAACCAGATTCTGGAAGTTTGCCTAAGTGGCCCAAGACATAACAGGGCAACTGTGGACCCAGGCTGCTGAGATCTGTTCCTCTCTTGGCCATTCACCTTTATTTGACCTTGGAATACAATGAGAGGAGAAATGATCAGTGGCAGGAATGTACTCACAAGTCTGTAACGTTTCTTCACAGTTTAATACCAAACTTGTTTGGAATAATTAACTCTATTAGACATTTATAAACCCATTGCACAGTGGAAGGAAAATGGGAATACAAGGGAACATATAAATACATATAATGGAAAAGTCTCAGATAAGACAGTAACTACAGGAGAGATCATATATTGTGGAGCAGTATTAGCACAATCAGCACTTGTTATTAAGATGTTTTGCTAAAAGAAAATAATAAAAATGAATTTATGTATGAAAATATCAAGAGCATACGTAAATTTCAGACTGGTAAAGAAAGACGAAATGAAATTAAAAGCATCTCAGTGAGTGCAATGAAGAAAGAAAGGCAGAGAGAAAACCCAGAAAAAGCATCACCAGTGACACCTTGGGCCCCAGTTCATTGCAGGCTAGAAAAATTGACAGGCATCTGGCTGAAGGCGAGACAGTATCTGGAGAAAATATAGGGGAGCTGCCAAGAGCATGACAAATATCTCAGCCTAGATCTGGCCAGGACACGGGCATAGGGAGCTCACCGCCCATTTTGGGCTTGCTGTCCTCAGATAGCAGTTGCAATCCTGTGGATAGAAGTGACAGCCAACACATTCCTGTGATAGGGCAACTGAGGTTGCAGTCCAAAGTCTACCTACGGATTGATCAATTCTAAATCCCTGACTTTGTATGGAGACAAACATAGGAATAAGAATGAAATAGAAGCAGACTCTTGAAAGGAACTACAGCTCAGTGCAAATGGGACGGAGGTGATCACAGAGAGCAGAGATCTTGGGCGTTCTGATGCATCCATAGTTGGCTGTGGGAAGAAAATGTACGTAGAGGAAGATGGCGTCATCCCAGGCATTGTAACGTAAGAGATTCGTGTTGTGCTTCAAAGACCCTAACACTCTCAACAAATCAGAGGGCATGTTATTAAACAAAAGAATGTTGTCCCCCAACTATCTCAGCAAAAAGTCAGAGTAGAGAAAGTCATATCCATTGTCCATGTCCACACCTCACAGCCTGGGGCTGGACAGAGACACTTTCACAACAATTTCAATAGGTATTTAATCACTCACTGATTGCTTAGTAGTAGAGTGTTTTATTACCAAGTGACTGGGGAGTTTCTTATAATTCTGCTCTGGATTTTAATTAGACTCAATTACAGTTGCGGAACATAGTTTCTGTGATCTCGGTGACTGCAAACCTGTGAAGGTTGGTAGTGGATCCACAGCCGGTTGCAGTGCTGGGCCCCCGTAGTCTCATTCAATGGTACATAGACCAACACATCCAGCCCCTGTGAAAGCTGTGGTCGAGCCCTGGGCTGGTCACCACATCTGTGTCCCTTCTCCCCATGGAACTCTCCACGCAGTTAGTACTGGAGCTGGAGCCATTCACAAGCAGTGTCCGTCCTGATGGGCACCACTCTAGTTCTCAGTCTCCAAGCCTCTTCATCCAGTTTTGCCTTGGGACCACAGCATCCATCCTTGCCTGAACCAGGTAATTCCCATCCCACTGAGGAATTCCTCAATGGGTTATGTGCTCCCCTGAACTGAAATACAGAGGTGATTTACTCCATCAGGCACAACTCTGAGCATTGCTCTGAATGTGCAGTTTTTCTTTGCTTGAGTCTTGATTAAAATAGGCTTTCTCCAACATTGTCAAAGTCATCATGGATGGTTGGTCTAAGCTATTTGGAGTCTCATCTGTTTCCCCACTGTGGCCACCTGGGAGACCTATATCCCTCACTGAGCCAGGACACTGGGGCGGACAGTGATGAGCTTCCCAGGGGCCTTCAGGAAGTTCTGGGTGTGGGCACCTTATGCCTCAAGGACCCGAGTCATACTTTCTCATCATCCTCATGCTGTCTTAAGACCCTTCTCATAAATATTCTTTTCCTGGGCAAATTTAGAAGCTATTTGACCAACCTGGGTTGTTTCCTCTGTCAGTTACATGGGCCTTACATGTGCAGGCACAGGCTTGACCATCAGACTCAACCTGTTTTTCCTTGTGAGATGCTCCCCATGTGGCATGGGCATTCTGGAACAGCCCCTTCCATTGGAGCCTGTTTCCTTTCTAGAATGTATTTGCCCACCTCGCCAAATGGGCCAGGGCCTTCACTGAACAGATTTGCATTTACTGAGGGCCCATATGCACATCTTCCAGTTCCTAGCTCTGAATCTCTTCTCCCTTTTCCTCCCTTTCATGGTCTTAAGCAAAACAGGGTGGGTTTTGGTTTGGGAAAAGTGCTAAGGGAGGATCTCATTACAACTTTTGTAAGTCACAAGTATTACGGCTTTCATAGGCCACTCCATAAAAATAAACTTTGTATTTTACAACTGCATCGGTAATGTGGTGTGTATATTAGTAAAATTTTTAAAATTTTAACAGTATCATAAGCCCCTGTTGTGAGCCTGGATCTCGCACCTGCCTTGCCTCAGGGAAGTGTCGGCCCTGGTGGAGCTGAATTGTCCTGAGATATAGAGAGGGGTGAGGGGATTGCCTGGGGGAGGGGATTGCTTGGGGGAGAGGAAGGACAGACTGAGGTGAGAGCAGAACAGGTAGCACTAACTACCCCTGCCTGCTGACAGAAAGGCTGGGGACACAACATGAAGGATACCCCAGGTACCATTTTTAAATCCCCTGGTGTGCTGGGTCTCTGCACAGCACACGCACTCCCCGCAACCCTCATTGCCTTTGCAGTTCACTGTGTGGCAGAGAGGATGTGCCCCATTCCCACTGCAGGAACAGGACTAGGGGAAGCTGAATAATTTAAGGGGGTGCTACCAAAGTCAGTAATCATAACTTTGTTATTAAAATAATAGCATAATGCTGTTATATATAATATTTTTATGCAATATCTTTAAAAATTAAAATTGAAGGCAACATTCATGATGAACAAAAATCAAAATTTAAAATCCAGACAGGAGCTGCCCTGTTTTGCAGGCCTCCTCTCTCTGGCAGGCTCTGGTCTCAGCCCTGCACACTTCGGAGAAGCCTGGAGAGAGTGCAGAAGAGCCTGACATGGCCAGCAGGCCTCAGCAGGAACAGGAGGACTGGAGTGGAAGCAGGGCCACTGAACAGAATCCCATCTCAGACCCCAGAGGTTGAGGGCCCCAGAGATAGTCGTGTGGGCAGGTAGTGTATGGGGACAGGGAAACAGTCTTTGGAGAGAGGACCAAGGCTTGGGGGACAGACCAAGGAAGCAAGTGCTTTGCAGTCTTCAATCCCCAACCATGAGTTCTTTCATAAAAAGTGTGTGCGTGTGTGTGTGTATACGTGCATGCACACATGTACATAAGGAGGTGATATGTGATGAGACCCTCTAAATTCGTCCTTATTATGGGAGAATAAAGAGAATCTTTAGGGTTTTTTAAATATATATTTTATTGCATTATAGGTTTTGGGGTACATGTGAAGAGCATGCAAGATTGTTGCATAGGCACATAGGCAGTGTGGTTTGCTACCTTCCTCCCCATCACCTATATCTGGCTTTTCTCCCCATGTTATCCCTCGGCAACTTCCAACCCCTGATGTCCCTCCCCTAGTTCCCCCCGACAGACCTCAGTGTGTGATGTTCCCCTCCCTGTGTCCATGTGTTCTCATTGTTCAACACCCACCTATGAGTGAGAACATGTGGTGTTTGATTTTCTGTTCTTGTGTCAGTTTGCTGAGAATGATGGTTTCCAGGTTCATCCATGTCCCTACAAAGGACACAAACTCATCGTTTTTTATGGCTGCATAGTATTCCATGGTGTATATGTGTCACATTTTCCCTGTCCAGTCTATCATCAATGGACATTTGGGTTGGTTCCAAGTCTTTGCTATTGTAAACAGTGCTGCAATGAACATTCGTGTGCATGTGTCCTTATAATAGAACTATTTATAATCCTTTGGATATATACCCAGTAGTGGGATTGCTGGGTCAAATGGAATTTCTATTCCTAAGTCCTTGAGGAATCGCCACACTGTCTTCCACAATGATTGAACTAATTTACACTCCCACCAATAGTGTAAAACTGTTCCTATTTCTCCACATCCTCTCCAGCAACTGTTGTCTCCAGATTTTTTAATGACTGCCTTTCTAACTGGAGTGAGATGGTATCTCAATGTAGTTTTGATTTGCATTTCTCTAATGACCAGTGATGATGAGCATTTTTACATATGTTTGTTGGCCTCATATATGTCTTCTTTTGTAAAGCGTCTATTCATATCTTTCGCCCACTTTTGAATGGGCTTGTTAGTTTTTTTCTTGTAAATCCGTTTTAGTTCTTCGTAGATTCTGGATATTAGCCCTTTGTCAGATGCGTAGATTGCAAAAATTTTTTCCCAGTCCATTGGTTGCTGATTCACTCTGATGATTCTTTCTTTTGCTGTGCAGAAACTCTGGAATTTAATTAGGTCCCGTTTGTCTACTTCGGCTTTTGTTGCCAATGCTTTTGGTGTTTTAGTCACGAAGTCCTTGCCTATGCCTATGTCCTGAATGGTTTTGCCTAGATTTTCTTCTAGGGTTTTCATGGTGTTAGGTCTTATGTTTAAGTCTTTAATCCATCTGGAGTTAATTTTAGTGTAAGGTGTCAGGAAAGGGTCCAGTTTCTGCTTTCTGCACATGGCTAGCCAGTTTCCCCAACACCATTTATTAAACAGTGAATCCTTTCCCCATTGCTTGTTTTTGTCAGGTTTGTCAAAGATCAGATGATTGTAGATGTGTGTTGTTGCCTCCGAGACCTCTGTTCTGTTCCATTGGTCTATATCTCTGTTTTGGTACCAGTACCATACTGTTTTGATTACTGTAGCCTTGTAGTATAGTTTGAAGTCAGGTAGTGTGATGCCTCCAGCTTTGTTCTTTTTGCTTAGAATTGACTTGGCCATGCGGGCTCTCTTTTGTTTCCATATGAAGATTAAGGTGGTTTTTTTCCAGTTCTGTGAGGAAGGTCATTGGTAACTTGATGGGGATAGGGTTGAATCTATAAATTACTTTGGGCGGTAATTTATATCAATTTCACAATATTGATTCTTCCTAACCATGAGCATGGAATGTTTTTCCATCTGTTTGTGTCCTCTCATTTCGTTGAGCAGTAGTTTGTAGTTCTCCTTGAAGAGGTCCTTTACAATCTTTGTTAATTGTATCCCTAGGTATTTTATTCTCTTTGTAGTAATTGTGAATGGCAGTTCGTTCTTGATTTAACTCTCTTTAACTCTGTTATTGGTGTATAGTAATGCTTGTGATTTTTGCACATTGATTTTGTATCCTGAGACTTTGCTGAAGTTGCATATCAGTTTCAGGAGATTTTGGACTGAGACAATGGGGTCTTCTAAATATACAATCATGTCGTCTGCAAAGAGAGACAATTTGACTTCCTCCTTTCCTGATTGAATACACTTTATTTCTTTTTCTTGCCTGATTGCTCTGGCTAGAACTTCCAATACTATATTGAATAGGAGTGGTGAGAGAGGGCATCCTTGTCTAGTGCCAGATTTCAAAGGGAGTGCGTCCAGTTTTTGCCTATTCAGTATGATATTGGCTGTGGGTTTGTCATAAATAGCTTTTATTATTTTGAGATACATTCCATCGATACCTAGTTTATTGAGAGTTTTTAGCATAAAGGGTTGTTGAATTTTGTCAAAGGCCTACTCTGCATCTACTGAGATAATCATGTGGTTTTTGTCTTTGGTTCTGTTTATGTGGTGAATTATGTTTATAGACTTGTGTATGTTGAACCAACCTTGCATCCCCGGGATGAAGCCTACTTGATTGTGATGGATAAGCTTTTTGATGTGCTGTTGCAACTGATTTGCCAGTATTTTATTGAAGATTTTTGCATTTATGTTCATCATGGATATTGGCCTGAAGTTTTCTATTCTTGTTGAGTCTCTGCCAGGTTTTGGTATCAGGATGATGTTGGTCTCATAAAATGATTTGAGAAGGATTCCCTCTTTTTGGATTGTTTGGAATCATTTCAGAAGGAGTGGTACCAGCTCCTCTTTGTACCTCTGGTAGAATTCAGCTGTGAACCCATCTGGTCCTGGGCTTTTTTTGGTTGGTAGGCTATTAATTGCTGCCTCAACTTCAGCCCTTGATGTTGGTCTATTCAGGGTTTCAACTTCTTCTTGGTTTAGGCTTGGGAGGGTGCAAGTGTCCAGGAATTTATCCATTTCTTCCAGGTTTCCTGGTTTATGTGCATAGAGCTGTTTGTAGTAATCTCTGATGGTGGTTTGTATTTCTATGGAATCTGTGGTGATATCTACTTTATCATTTTTTATTGCATCTGTTTGATTCTTCTCTCTTTTCTATTAATCTGGCTAGTGGTCTGTCTATTTTGTTGATCTTTTCAATAAACCAGTTCCTGGATTTATTGATTTTTTGAAGGGTTCCTTGTGTCTCTATCTCCTTCAGTTCTGCTCTGATCTTAGTTATTTCTTGTCTTCTGCTAGGTTTTGAGTTTTTTTGATCTTGCTCCTCTAGCTCTTTCAATTTTGATGATAGGGTGTCGATTTTAGATCTCTCCTTTCTTCTCATGTGAGCATTTATTGCTATATATTTTCCTCTAGACTCTGCTTTAAATGTGTCGTAGAGATTCTGGTATGCTGTGTCTTCGTTCTCATTGGTTTCGAAGAACATCTTTATTTCTGCCTTCATTTCATTGTTTATCCAGTCAACATTCAAGAGCCAGTTGTTCAGTTTCCATGAGGTTGTGCGGTTCTGAGTTAGTTTCTGAATTCTGAGTTCTAACTTGATTGCACTGTGGTCTGAGAGACTGTTTGTTATGATTGCAGTTCTTTTCCATTTACTGAGGAGTAATTTACTTCCCATTATATGGTTGATTTTAGAGTAGGTGTGACCTGGTGCTGAGAAGAATGTATATTCTGTGGATTTGGGGTGGAGAGTTCTGTAAATGTCTATTAGGTTTGCTTGGTCCAGGTCTGAGTTCAAGTCCTGGATATCCTTGTTAATTTTCTGACTCATTAATCTGTCTAATATTGACAGTGGAGTGTTAAAGTCTCCCACTATTATTGTGTGGGGGTCTAAGTCTCTTTGTAAGTCATTAAGAACTTGCTTGTATCTGGGTGCTCCTGTATTGGGTGCATGTATATTTAGGATCATTAGCTCTTCTTGTTGCATTAATCCTTTTACCATTATGTAATGTCCTTCTTTATCTCTTTTGATCTTTGTTGATCTAAAGTCTATTTTATCAGAGACTAGGATTGTAACTCCTGCTTTTTTTCTCTCTCTCTCCATTTGCTTGGTAAATCTTCCTCCATCCCTTTATTTTGAGCCTATGTGTATCCTTGCATGTGAGATGGGTTTCCTGGATACAGCACACCAATGGGTTTTGACTTTTTATCCAATTTACCAGTCTGTGTCTTTTGATTGGGGCATTTAGCCCGTTTACATTTAGGGTTAATATTGTTATGTGTAAATTTCATCCTGCCATTTTGATGCTAGCTGGTTGTTTTGCCTGTTAGTTGATGCAGTTTCTTCATTGTGTTGATGCTCTTTACCATTTGGTATGTTTTTGGAGTGGCTGGTACTGGTTGTTCCTTTCTATATTTAGTGCTTCTTTCAGGAGCTCTTGTAAAGCAGGCCTGGTGGTGATGAAATCTCTGAGTACTTGCTTGTTCGCAAAGGATTTTATTTTTCCTTCACTTATGAAGCTTAGTTTGGCTGGATATGAAATTCTGGGTTGAATGTTCTTTTCTTTAAGGATGTTGAATATTGGCCCCCACTCTCTTCTGGCTTGTAGGGTTTCTCCTGAGAGGTCTACTGTGAGTCTGATGGGATTCCCTTTGTAGGTAACCCAACCTTTCTCTCTGGCTGCCCTTAGCATTTTCTCCTTCATTTCAACCCTGGTGAATCTGACGATTATGTGCCTTGGGGTTGCTCTTCTTGAGGAATATCTTTGTGGTATTCTCTGTATTTCCTGGACTTGAATATTGGCCTGCCTTGCTAGGTTGGGGGAAGTTTTCCTGGATTTTATCCTGAAGCTTGTTTTCCAGCTTGGATTTATTCTCCATCACATTCAGGTACACCTATCAAACGTAGATTAGATCTTTTCACATAATCCCATATTTCTTGAAGGCTTTGTTTGTTTCTTTTTACTCTATTTTCTCTAATCTTGCCTTCTCATTTTATTTCATTGAGTTGATCTTCAATCTCTGATATCCTTTCTTCTGCTTGGTCAATTTGGTTATTGAAACTTGTGTATGCTTCACGAAGTTCTCGTGTTGTGTTTTTCAGCTCCATCAGGTCATTTATATTCCTCTCTAAGCTGTTTATCCTCGTTAGCATTTTGTCAAATCTTCTTTCAACATTCTTCATTTCTTTGCTTTGGGTTAGAACATGTTCTTTTAGTTCAGATAAATTTCTTATTACCCACCTTCTGAAGCCCTGTTTCTGTCAATTAATCAGACTCATTCTCCATCCAGCCTTGTTCCCCCACTGGTGAGGAGTTGTGATCCCTTGGAGGAGGAGAGGCAATCTGGTTTTGGGTATTTTCATCCTTTTTGCGCTGGCTTCTTCCCATCTTTTTGGATTTATTTACTTGTGGTCTTTGTAGTTGGTGACTTTCAGATGGGGTCTCTGAGTGGACATCCTGTTTGTTGATGACAGTTATTCCTTTTTGTTTCTTAGTTTTCCTTCTAACAGTCAGGCCTCTTTGCTGTAGGACTGCTGGAGGTCCACTCCAGACCCTGCTTGCCTGGGGATCACCTGCAGCAGCTGCAGAACAATAAGGGTTGCTGCCAGTTTCTTCTGCTTTCTTTGTCCCAGAAGGATACCTTCCAGATGTCAGTCTGAGCTCTCCTTTATGAGGTGACTCTTTGGCTATATGGTGGTCGGAGAGGTGCTTGAGGAGACAGTCTGTCCTTTATAGGAGCTCAAGTGCTGAGCTGTGAGCTCTGTTGTTCTGTTCAGAGCTGCTGGGCAGGTACGTTTAAGTCTGCTGCAGCAGAACTCATAACCTCCTTTTTTTCCCAGGTGCTCTGTCCCAGGAAGGTAGGACTTTATTATTAAGTTTCTGTCATGCTGCTGCCTTTTTTCAGGGATCCCCTGCCCAGCACGGAGGTAGCCTAGTCACAGTCTGCCAGCAGAACAGTTGCTGAGCTGCCATGGGCTCTGCCCAGCTGCTGTGTGAACTTCCTTGGAGTTTTGTTTACCGGGGTATAGTTAGAACTGCCTCAGTAATAGTGGCCTGCCTCTGTAATGGCAGACTCTCTCTGTAATGGCAGACTGCCTCGATAATGGTGGACTACCCCAGTAGTGGTGGACTCCCTCGGTAATGGAGGATGCCCTTCCCCCACAGAACTGGACCATCCCTGGTTCAGCTGTGCTTGCCGTGAAACTCTCAATCCAGAGCGTTTCAGATTGCTGGTCTTTATGAGGGTCGGACCAGCCAAGCCAGATCACCTGGCTCCCTGTTTCAGTCCCCTTTTTTTTTCAGTTGAACGGGTGACTCTGTCTTCCAGGCATTCCAGTTGCCAGTTGAAATGGCACCCGGATTTGTGTGAGTTTTTGTACAGAGACCCACTGCTCTAGCTGAAACAGCCACGGGGGAGACTGTTGATGCTTTTTTACCTGGGAATCTCCTGGCCTGGCTCCCTGTTTCAGTCCCCTTTTTTTCAGTTGAACAGGTGACTATGTCTCCCAGGCATTCCAGTCACCCTCTGCATTTTTGCTGGGAGCTACAATCCAGAGCTGTTCTTATCTGGCCACCTTGAATCCCCCCAGTGGGCTCCTGCAGTCTTATTCAGTGGTCCCTAGTCACCACATCCAGCCTCTGAAGCTGGTTGGGCCCTGAGTTGGTGACCACATCGATGTCCCTGATGCCCCTAGAGCTCTCTGCACAGTCAGTGCTGGAGCCAGCACCACTCTTGATAAGTGTTTCTCTTGCTGGGCACTGCTCCTGCCCTCAGTCTCCAGGCCTCTTTATTCAGTCCTGCCTTAAGGACTCAGCCTTCATCTCTGCCTAAAGCAGCAAATTTCCATCCCACTGTGGAATTCCTCCAGGGAAATGTATTTCCCTCAATTAATGTCCAGAAATAATTTCCTTCATCAGCCATGACTCTAAGCAACCTTCTGAATGTTCAGTTTTTTCCTGCTTGGGTCCAAGATGGGCTTTCCCCGTGGTTCTCATAAGTCACCCAGGATGTTTCCTCTAAGCAATTTGGAGTCTCACCTGGATCCCAGTGTAGCCACTTGGAGTCCTGTGTCCCATAGTAGGCCAGGACTCTGGGGGCAAGAGTGATGAATTTTTCAGGGGTCTTCAAGAAATGCTAGGTGTGGGTACCTTCTGCCTCAAAGACTCAAAGTTATACTTTGTCATCACCCTCAGGCTTCTTAAGACCCCTTCACTGGGAATGCCACACAGAGAAGTTAAGAAGAATCAAAACAGACAGGGTTTGCTGGGTTTTCCCACTCAGTCTATTAGCATGAGATCATTTGCTTTTTGTCCAATCGGATTTCTACATGGCTGTGTACTCTTTATTGAATTTAAGCTTTAAAATGAACAGTTTTCCATTGGTTCTTTGGATATTCATTTCTGAAGTTTCCCACGTCAAATAAAACTTTGATTAAATGAATCTCTTATGCTTAAAAAGAAAGAAAAAAACTATCTCCTCTCAAGAATGTTCATTTCATTGGCAATTTCAGGAGCTGTTATGTCTGTCACCTACTACACATAGGGTCCCCTTTCCACTGCGTGGGTCTGACATGCTCAGGCATAGGCTCCTCCGCTGGGGCAAACCTGTTTTTGGTTGTGTGATGCTCCCCCTGTGGTGTGGGTATCTGGAAATGGCTCCTTCCCTTATGGCCTGTTGCTTCTCTAGAATGTATATGGCCCCCTCACCAAATGGGTCAGGGTCTTCTCTGAACAGATACACATTTTCTGCTACCTGGGTGTTCATCTTTCAGTTTCTAGCTCTGAATCTCTTCTCCCTTTTCCTCTCTTTCAGGGTCTTAAACTAACAAGGATGGGCTATGGTTTCAGCAAGTTCTGGGGACAAGACCTCATTGTAACTTTTGTAGGTAATGTGTATTTTATTGTGGTCATAGGCTACTTCTTTATTTTTTCTTTTTTGTTTTATTGTACTTTAGACTCGGGGTACATGTGCAGATCATGCAAGATTGTTGCATAGGTACATTCATGGCAAGGTGGTTTGCTGCTTCCATACCCCCATCACCTATACCTGACATTTCTCCCCACATTATCCCTCCTCACCCTCCCTCCCACTATCCCTCCCATATCCCCCCACAATGGATGCCTGTGTGTGAGGCTTCCCTCTCTGTGTCCACGTGTTCTCATTGTTCAACACCCACCTATGAGTGATGGTGTTGAACAATGAGAACACGTGGACACAGAGAGGGGAGCATCACATACTAGGGTGTTTGATTTTCTGTTCTTGTGTCAGTTTGCTGAGAATGATGGTTTCCAGGTTCATCCATGTCCCCACAAAGGACATGAACTCATCATTTTTTATGGATGCGTAGTATTCCATGGTGTATATGTGCCACATTTTCTTTGTCCAGTCTATCATTGATGTGCATTTGGGTTGGTTCCAGGTCTTTGCTCTTGTAAACAGTGCTGCGATGAACATGTATGTGCATGTGTCCTTATAATAGAATGACTTATAATCCTTTGGGTATATACCCAGTAATGGGATTGCTGGGTCAAATGGAATTTCTATTTCTAGATCCTTAGGGAATTGCCACACTGTCTTCCACAATGGCTGAACTAATTTACACTCCCAATAGTGTAAAAGTGTTCCTATTTCTCCACATCGTCTCCAGCATCTGTTGTCTCCGGATTTTTTAATGATCGCCATTCTAACTGGCGTGAGATGGTATTTCAATGTGGTTTTGATTTGCATTTCTCTAATGACCAGTGATGATGAGCATTTTTTCATATGTTTGTTGACTGCATAAATGTCTTCTTTTGAAAAGTGTTCATATCCTTTGCTTACTTTTGGATGGGTTTGTTTGTTTGTTTGTTTGTTTTTCTTGTAAATCTGTTTTAGTTCTTTGTGATTCTGGATATTAGCCCTTTGTCAAATGGGTAGATTGCAAAAGATTTTTCCCATTCTGTTGGTTGCTGATTTGCTCTAGTAATTGTTTCTTTTGTTGTACAGAAGCTCTGAAGTTTAATTTGATCCCATTTGTCTATTTTGGCTTTTGTTGCAATTGCTTTTGGTGTTTTAGTCATGAATTCCTTGCCTATGCCCATGTCCTGGATGGTTTTGCCTAGATTTTCTTCTAGGGCTTTTATGGTGTTAGGTCTTATGTTTAAGTCTTTAATCCATCTGGAGTTAATTTTAGTGTAAGATGTCAGGAAGGAGTCCAGTTTCTGCTTTCTGCCACTTCTTTATAAAAACATATTAAACTTTTTATTTTACAACCACATTGGTAAATGGTGTATACATTTCTGGCTACATTTGCCGATATATATATTCATCATCATTATATTCACTTTAGGAAATGATTTTCTAAAAATTATAACATTTTCATATACTCCTATAGATATTGTGGGCCTGGATCCCTGCAGCTGCCTTGCCTGAGAAAAGAGTTGGCCCTGGTGGAGGTGAGCTGTCCTGAGAAATAGACAGGGTCTTCCTGAGTGAGGGGATGGCCCCAGAAAGAAGAGGGACAGGCTGAGGTAAGAGCAGAAGAGGTGGCAGTAACCTACCCCTGGTGACAGGTATGCTGGGGACAGGACATGAAGGAGACGCCAGATTCCATTTAAACATCCCCTGCTGTGCTGGGTCCCTGCAGAGCACAGTCACTCCCCTCCACTCTCATTGCCTTTGCAGCTCACTGTGGGGCAGGGGAAGATGGACCCCATTCTCACTGCAGAGAAAGGACTCAGGGAAACTCAACAATTTAGGGAGGATGCTATGAAACCCAGTAATTATATTTTTATGTGTCTAAAATAATATAATATTATAAATAATATTTTCATGCAATGTTTAAAAAATTAAATCTGAGGCCGACGTCCATGATGAACAAAAATCATAATTTAAAAGCCAGACATGATCCACCCTGCTTTGCAGTTCTCTTATCCCTGGCTGGTTCTGGTCTGAACCGTGCACACCGCAGGGAGGCCCAGGGATAGTGCAGAGGAGCCTGGTGTGGACAGCAGGACTCAGCACACACTGGAGGACTGGAGTGAAAGCAGGGCCTCTGAGCAGGACCCCACCTCAGACCCCAGAGCCTGAGGAACCCAGAGAGAGGCATGTGGGCAGGTGGTGGGATGAGGGTAGGGAAACAGTCTTCAGAGAGAGGCCCAGTGCTTGGGCGAGAGATGCTGAGAAGGCAAGAGCTCCACAGAAGCCTCGTCCCTCACCCAGCACTTGCAAGGCCTGTCTGTGGCCTGTCTGTGTCTGCCTCCCACAGGCAGCCTGACTGTGAGTCCTGGAAAGCCTCCCTTTTCATGAAACTACAAAGGGAACTTGATGATTTGCAGTTAGTTTATTGAAATAAAATGAATTTGAGGTTTCAACAATTGCCTTGCGGTTTCCACAAAAAAAGATCCAAAGGAAAAAGAAAATAAGAAAAACTGTGGTTTTTAGCAGTAGGCAGCAGTTTTCTGGCCATCTTCTGTGTTGTAGTGGTGTCTGAGTCAAAGGTCCTGTATAAAGTTAGTAGGGCGCACAGAAAATGCTGTCGTACATTACTTGCTGGAAAACAAAAGCAGGCCACTTAGATTTGCAAATCACTCTTAGAAAGTGAGATACTAAAATACAGACATTTCTCTTCATGTTATTTTTCTGCATTTGTTCACAAACATCTAACACTTAGGAAAATTTGCACTGGAAGCAAAACAAGAATTCTCTTTTCATTTATTCTGTCATCCAGAAGACACTTTTTTTTTTTTTTGGCAGTGCTTCTCTGCTTCCCAGGCTGGAGTGCAAGTGGCATGATCTCAGCTCACTGCAATTCCCACCTCCAGGTTCAAGCCATTCTCCTGCCTCGGCCTCCCAAGTAGGTGGGATTACAGATGCCTGCCACCATGCCCAGTTAATTTTTGTATTTTTAGTAGAGATAGGTTTTCACCATGTTGGCCAGGCTGGTCTTGAGCTCTTGACCTCAGTTAATCCACCCACCTCAGATTCCCAGAGTACTGGGGTTACAGTTGTGAGCCACCACACAAGACCCAGGAGACACTTACTCCTACAGACGTCCAACAGGGGTCAGGGTTTTAGGATCTTTTCCCTACCAGGATCCCCTTAAGAT
The DNA here is from genome assembly GCF_030222135.1 of Aotus nancymaae. Classification (NCBI taxonomy): domain Eukaryota; kingdom Metazoa; phylum Chordata; class Mammalia; order Primates; family Aotidae; genus Aotus; species Aotus nancymaae. Next base: position 8,320,529 of record NW_026988473.1, on the reverse strand, counting down.
TTTCTTCTCCAAAAATCCTATTCCTTGAAATAATTTATCCAATACATATGTGACATGCACTATTGGATGAAGAACTGCCAGTTGAAACTGATTCTGAGACCACTCTTTCCACAGAGAATTGTTTTTGCTTTTGTTTTTAAGAGATGGTGTCTCCCTATGTTGCCCAGGCTGGAGTGCTGTGGCTATTCACAGGCCCGATCCCACTACCGATCAGCACGGGAATTTTGACCAGCTCTGTTTCTGACCTGGGCCAGTTCACCCCTCTTTAGGCAACTTGGTGGTCCCCCACTCCTGGGAGGTCACCATATTGATGCCAAACTTAGTGCAGACACCTGATCAGCATAGCGCACTACAGCCCAGAACTCTTGGACTCAAGTGGTCCTCCCGCCTCAGCCTCCTGAGTAGCTGGGACTACAGGAATGCACCACTGCACCCGGCTACAACGCAGAATTGTTAAAACCTCAGCTCAGATATATGAATGTGATGGTTTGGAGTTGCTGTGTCACCTCACAAGTGAGAAATATTCTAACAGTCTGAGACTCTTAGCCCTTTACCTTGGAATAGATTTAAAAATATTGGAGCTAGGTATGATTAGTCTACTCTAGGTTTTTAAAGAAGAAATGATTCTACACATGTTTGGTAGGTCTTTACATTTTCTACCATAAAATGTTTCAAATGGAATTTTGAAATATTACATAAAAGTTAAAAATAGAATCTGTAGGTAACATGGTTTTTTTTAATGGGCAGAAATAGTCGTTGTTATAATCATTGACTTTTATTTTGATGAAGAATTCTGGCACTCGTGCTGTTTCACACCATAATCTGCACTTCCTAATTCCAGAGGTACTTAATTAAATAGTCCATGATTCCCAGCCAGGTGTGCTAATAAACCTGGGCATGGGTTTTAAATTCTTTATATTAGAATCTATAGAGTTTGCCCAAATAGTATTTTCTGCACTGTGTAAAATAATTTTGAGAACACTTTGATTATTCATTACTATGAAAAGGAAAATTGTATTGTTGGCTGTTCCCAGTAGTGAGTGGCTCTTTGAGAATCAGACATTTTCTCTTGATAGAAAATGTCCAGTCTCACCAACATGGTGAAACCCCATTTCTACTGAAAATATAAAACTTGCCCGGCGTGGTGGCAGGCACCTGTAATTGCAGCTAGTGGGGGGACTGAGGCAGGAAAATACCTTGAAGTTGGGAGGTGAAGGTTGCAGTGAGCTGAGATTGCACCACTGCACTCCAGCCCAGTGACAGAGTGAGACCCTGTCTCACAAAAATTGAAGAAAGAAAGAAAATGTAGGTGTATCTCTGTCCCTGTCTGTGTCTATGTGTGTATGTCTATGTGTTTATTTTTCTGTGTCTATGTGCATGTGTCTGTGTGTTTCTATGTACATGTGTGTGTCTGTCTCTGATTCTGTGTGTGTGTGTCTGTGTTTCTGTGTGTGTCTCTGTGTTTCTGTAAGTGTGCATGTCTGTGTCTGTGTGTGTCTATGTGAGAGAGAGAGTGTGTGTGTGTGTGTGTGTGTGTGTGTGAATGGACTGGGGAGCTGATGATTAGCTCTGCCTTCTTTTCTGGAGCTTTCTTTTCTTTCTTTCTTTCTTTTTCTTTTTTTCCAATTATCACTCCCTGAAGACACTCAAAGTAAAGTTGCAAAGCACCCTTAAATTAACCAACATATAAAGAAAGCTTGTTCACCAGTGCTTAACACTCCTCGTGGCATATTTGGAGCCTGTTTGTTTCTGGACCGTGATTTTAAAGGGCACATAAGAAAAAAAATGAAATTACCATCATCACTCCAAAATTGTGCAGAGTTTCATTTGACTGGTCGAGGAAACACTGTTTGAATTCCCCTACAGCCTGTGCACTGTTATCACCGTCTATGAACTCTTGTAGATATTGCTGGTATTCTGGTACAGACACTTCAGTATCGATGGTCTTGTTAACCACATCCTCCAGGAGCTGGCAGCCAGAACCTGAGAAAAAGGCACAAGAACATGGGCCATCACCAGAGGGGCGAACCTGTAACTGGGTTTTTTCCTGGATGCCGGTGATTGTTGTGGGGTTTTGGCCTCCAACCTCTTAAGGAATAAGCGGTGGGGCCACTGCAGGTGGACCGTATGCTCGTAAAAAGAATATCGGACCCAAAAAGCGTTGCAGAAAGGTGATTTTATTTAGGTAGAGAAAAGAGAAGGAAAGGAGAAGAAGAGAAATGCTTCCACGAAGAGTGTGTGGAAGGGGATTCCAGAGGGGAAATCCCAGAAAGAGCTCCCACCCTGTGGGAGGGGATTCCAGAAAGCTGGAAAATCCGGCTCAGGTGAGGGAGCACGGACTTTTATCCTGGGAGAAACCCCCACCTTCTCTAAGACCCTGAGCCAATGAAAGGACTTCCTTAGAACTTCCGCCGGAGTGACTGACTTTTCGTTTCCTCCCGCGACCGTGAAATTCAAACATAAACCATTGAATCTCCCGGATGGAGAGAGATGGGAGCGGAGTATGGCGCTGGGAAATTCTTGCCCTTAAAGCTACGCCCCGTCATGGACCCCTAAAGAGAACACATTCCCTCAAACCCATTCTGGGGATGAGCTCTGAGGCTAGTCATCTGCTTACCTCCCAGGAGAGACTGAGCTTCAGAAAGATTACTGCGCAGGGTCTCAGGTTTTCAATTCTAGGAGCATAAACTCAGTCTGCGCAAATTCTCCTGACCTCTAAAGCTCAGATCAGCCCAACCCTGTGTATCCTCGGTGAAGAGGACCCTCGGGAAATGAGGGGCTCCGACTGGGGACACACAGCAAACACTGCTTCAACTTCTTTGGTCCAAAATCATGCAATGCTTCCCTTTTATCATTCCCAGCATCAAGTAGGGGTTCGATGATTTCAGATGAATAGGTCTAAGATATTGTCCATCAGCTCTGTTAAGTCAACTGCAATAAAAAAGGAACCTAAAACAGAACTTCTTGCTTATGATAGGATCTGAGGTGGCCCCCACTTTTGGGGAATGGAAAGTGCTCAGGACGTGGATTTGCATGAGCTGCTTGTGTTCTGGGCTCTGCTGTTTTCTATTTAGTTGACTGTGAACTTGTCAGCTATTCACCCACTTGCACCTACTTTGGCAACAAATGAGGCAGAGTGTGCAGGGTAAGCTTTGTGACTGCACAACCCCTAGCTTTGAGGCAGACCTCCCTGCCCAGAACTCACCTGCATAGCAGTACAGGGGGAGGGCCGCCAGCATGAGGACCACCAGCAGCTTCATGGTGAGGCGGGTGCTGTCGGCTTTCAGTTGTGTGTGGCAGGGATCAAGAAAGTTGCTGTGGAGGTGAGGGCCCAGCACTGCTCTATTTATTCCCCAGGGAGGCACCTTAGTCCCTTCCAGGAATAAATCAATGTGTCAACCTGGCGTGGGACCAGGACACATTAGCATGCACCAAGGGGAATCCAGCCGGCCTGTGCTCTGTTTGTAGAAACAGAGAAGGCAGTGATTTTTGGACCCCTGACAATTTGGGGACTGCAATAATGACACATGGCTCCAGATGAATTGAGTGTGACAGTGTTTTCCAAAATATAAAGCAAAACCCAGCAGTGTGACCTGTGCTCTCGTCACTGTGGTGATTATGATCATGACTTCTCTATTCTTTCCTGGCTTGTGCTTCCTGCCGCCTCAACTCTTCTTCTGCCTCTCTTCACCTCTTCTTCTCCTCCTATTCTTCGAGGTGCAGACAGCTTCATATCCTGTCTTTTTCTCCTGGAACTATTATAGTTGGAGTAGGTGCAATACCTGTATCTTCCCCTGGGAGGCAGTCCTTCTTCACCCACAGTCATTCCTTTTTCATTAAAGGTATTTCAAGTGCAAGGGGAATATATTAATATCTAATCTCTGGGTGTTTTATTTATTTATTTTTTTTGAAGTTCCAGAGCACGTGTGCAGTATGTGCCAGTTTGTTACATAGGTAAACGTGTGCCATGGTCGTTCGCAGCACCTATCAACCCATCACCTAGGTCTAAAACCAAGTGTGCGTCAGCTCTTTTCCTTAAAACTCTGCTTTCCTGCCTTCCCACAACAGGCTCCAGTAAGTGCTGTTTTCCTCCGTGTGTCCATGTATTCTCATTGTTAACCTCCCACTTATAAGTGAGAACATACAATACTTGCTTTTCTGTTCCTGTGTTAGTTGCTGAGGATAATGTCTTCCAGCTTCATCGTTGTCCCTGCAAAAGACGTGTTCTCCTTCCCTTTTATAACTGCACAGTATTCCATGATGTATACATGCCACATTTTCTTTCTCCAGTCTAGCATTGATGGGTATTTGGCTTAATTCCATGTCTTTGCTATCGTGGATAGTGCTGCTATGAACATACACATGCATGTATCTTTATATCAGAATGATTTATATTTCTTTGGGTATATACCTAGTAATGAGTTTACTGGGGCAAATGATATTTCCAGTTCCAGATCTCTGACAACTTGTCACTCCGTCTTGCACAATGGTTGAACTAATTTACATTTCTACCAACAACATAAAAGCATTCCAACTTCCCTGCAACCTTGCCAGTATCCGTTGTTTCTTACCTTTTTAATAATCACCATTCTAACTGGTGTGAGATAATATTTCATTGCAGTTTTGATTTGCATTTCTCTAATGATAGGTGATGTTGAGCTATTTTTCGTGTATTTATTAGCCACTGAAAGTTTCAGTGTTTCAAAAATAAGAAATTAACCCAAGTTTACAAATTCACTGTAGTAGAAACCTATGAATTAATATTTGTTTATCACTTTGGTAGCATTTTAAGGTTTCCCTGCCACTGATTGAAAGGATGTTGTGAGTTAGTGGAGTAACTGACTTCCTGGGCAGGCAGTGCTGGGCAGTGGGCGGTGATGGGATTTAGGCTCATGCAGATATGGGCTTAGATCCTGGAGGCCATGTGTAGTCATGCCATGTCTTTGGGCAAGTTACAATGCTGGTTTCTCTAGGATTTCTGTCTCTCTCTTGTGAAATGGGCATAAGTGATACCACGCTAAAATTTGTAATGATGATGGATACTCTATGCCAAGTTTTTAGAACATGGTGTAGCATAAGAGAATTCTGAATAAATGTCAGTTTTCAGCTATATACACATCCATTGTTGACCACATAACTCGTGGGCTTCTCCTATGAGCTGAGCCATGGAAATTTCATTGTAGACAAAAATTCGATCAAGTCCTTGCCTTCATGTAGTTTTCTTTCCCAGAAGATCAAAAATAACCCTGCAAACGAATCAGAGATGTTGGGAAGTGAGAATTGCTGCAAAGAACAGCAGAATATCCATAATGGCAGAATGCTGTCGTGGACTGGATGGTGAGGGGCAGTGTCCTGTAAGCAGCCCAAGGCAGCCTGGAGAGCAGGTGCCATTTCAGCTGAGGCTTGAATGAATGGAGAGTGATATACAGAGACACATCTGAGGAAGAGTGTTCCAGGTTGGGAACAGCAAGTACAGGGCCTGAGGGCAGAGGGCACTTGGTGAGGTCAAGGAAGGTAGGGCACACGTACCTTTTGGGGACAAGTTGGCTTCACATGATAGAAATCAACCCTCATTTATTTAGGAATAACGTAAAGGCAAAAGGTACTAGAAACACAAAGTTGGCTCAAGTTTAACAGAAATAAATGAGACAGCCAAAATTAGTGTCCCTTCCTACTCATGAATGCATTATTTGCTATCTGGATTATTTGTGACATATATTTGCCATCATTCAGCCAGAGCCTATGATATCAAGAACAAACCTAATTTTGGGAGGACAGAAAGTAGAAGGATTGTGTACTTACCTGTGTAAACAGTTGACCATGGCTGGCATACTTCATTCCCAGGGGAAGTTAAGGACTTTGATCAGGAAATGAGTGCTGTCTTTTTAGCCAAGACTTATTGGGTCTCTTCCTAGTGCCACAGTCCTTATGACCTTGTGCTGTCACCTCTTGGGCCAGAGGTGACAGGTGCAGTTGCCCACACTAAAAAGGTTGTGTTTTCTTTAACCTCCATCAGGACATCTGAAGGTGATTATTCTCTCATGAGTGAAATAACAGTAACTCAAGCCTAAAAAGACTCATTGGCTAGCTGGGCACAGTGACTCACGCCTGTAATCCCAGAACTTTGGGAGGCTGAAGCGGGCAGATCACAAGGTCAGGAGTTTGACACCAACCTGACCAACATGGTGAAACCCCGTCTCTACTAAAAGTACAAAAATTGGCTAGGCACGGTGGCACACGCCTGTAATCCCAGCTACTCAGGAGGCTGAGGCAGGAGAATCGCTTGAATACAGGAGATGGAGGTTGCCGTGAGCTGAGATCACACCACTGCACTACAGCCTGGACGACAGAGCAAGACTCTGTCTCAAAAAAAAAAAAAAAAAGACTCATTGGCAATGCAGCCTTCCCAGAAAGAACTAGGAGAGCCCCAGAACTCAGCACACTCGCGTTGCTGCTGCAGTTTGCAGTCTTTTTCTCTTCACAAAGGGTCTTTGCTTGGGTCTCTTAATGAAGTTCAGGAACTGAGGAAGTCTAGTGTCCTTCAGTGCCGTGCTCGGTTTCACTAATATTTATTCATCACTGCTGTGACAAGCACACTGCAAAAATAAATTATTTACAAGTTCTATCTGGAGTGAGCTGGTGTCTCTGGAAAGAATAAGAGTCCTTGGTAAGAAATAGTGACGTTTGAGCTGTCCTCAGGTTCCCAGGAGACTCAGATAAAGACGTATCAATATTTTTTGACATTTGAAAGGTCTTGCCATCCTTAATATTAAGTAGCAACTTTTTTGAGAGCCACACAGGGTTTAGTAATTTGTGCGTTTAAACAAAAAGCATAAAAAATGTTTTTTGAAGGTGAAATGATCAAGAAGTTTTATATTTTAAATTGTACGTTATGGGTATGAACCTCCTCCAGTGTGTTTGAGGAAACATAACACAGATATACTTTTTTACTTCATTCCCTGCATCTAGTTTAGCCTCTCCCACTAGGTTGGTGGGAAACCTCTTGAGACAGGTCTTTTGAGGTGAATAAGAGACTTTGCACAATGTAGATGTTAAGTGAGGAGCTGCTTATCCAGGAGACTTTAGGAAAGGCCTCTGGTCTTGGAGCTGTCTTGTTTTGCATTTAGGTGTTGATTAAGTCACCAATGCCCCTCCCAGACCCAGTGCCTCCCTTGTCTTAGTCCAAGTCTAGGGCTGGGATTCCATGTCCATGTGTATCTCAGTGTTTAATCCACACCCTACCACCACCCCCATATTTCAACTCAGTTCACCAAAATGTGCCCAAAGAAACCTGCAAAGACTGACATTCCCCTGAATGGGTAGGTGTGTACATGACGACACAGGGTTGGGATTGTGTGAACAGAACCGTGTGGTTCCCCTAAAGAGACCACGAACATCAGCAACACATTGAAACCTCTCCTTTCTGAAATGGAGCTGAGAAAAGGAGAGGCTGTAACCTCCATGGGGAGTCTACAACAACCAAGGAAGAACCCTCTTCCCCTTACACAAAAACACAAGAAAATGGGTGTCATAGTAGTGTGGTTTTTATATGCAATTGTCCAAAGAAAGCTGTGTCCCTTTGTGCCTTTCGGAGGCCCGAGAAGACCCACACAGGAGACTATCAGCCCCAGTGGGAAGGGAGAGGTGCAGAGAGAGAGATTGATGAAGGGTTCTGAAAGTCCGGAGGACGGAGAGGGTGCTTTCCTTTAAGTAGGAGAAACTTCCTCTGACTCAGAGGATCAGGGGAAGCTGTGGATAGGAAACAAGTAGGTTAAAAGTGGATACGTTCAGATGTATCCACCTCACCTCAGGAGAGGTGAGGATGTGTCCAGAGGAGTCAGATGATTGACAGGTCAGGAAGAAATAAAAACTCTTATTCCAATGGGCAGTCCTACCCAGCAGGACATTCCCAAGGCACCTGGGAAGAGATGTGGGAAGGGAGGACTTGGGAACAGAGGATCTGGGAAGCTGCAGCTCTGCTGAGCACCTCTGTGCTGTGCTGCTGTTCCAGTCCCTGCAAGTTCTGCAGCTTTTTCCTTTCATGGTCCAATGGCAGATGGCTGGTGAGTGAGGACCCTGAGCTGGACCCTCTGTGTTTTCACATTTGCTGACTACCACATTGGATAGGAGTCTTGATCCTCTGTGTCTCCCTTATAACAGAAACAGTCATAGAATTGTTGTGACTCGTCAGTGAGTTAACAAGTGTGAGGTCCTGAGAACAGTGCTTGGCACAGAGTAGGTGCTACCTCAATGTCAGCTGGTGTCATTATTTTTATATAATTATCAAATGTGTTTCTGATAAACTCTAAGGAGCTTTGTAGTCTCTGAAAACTGAGTTTGCACATCACTTTCTCTAAAACAGAGCAACCTACTCAAATACAGGCTAAAAGTTTTCACTTTGAAAAGAAAACTTATGTCTGTGTAATGTTTTATGAGTTCTTCTTTTCTCAAAGACATTAAAGATAGAATTTGTAAAAGATTTCTCAGCTGGGCACAGTGGCTTATACCTATAATCCCAGCACTTTGGGAGGCAGAAGCAGGCGGATCATGAGGTCAGGAGTTTGAGACCAGCCTAGCCAACATGGTGATACCATATCTCTACTAAAAATACAAAAGTTAGCCAGTCATGGTGGCACGCACCTGTAGTCCCAGCTACTTGGGAGGCTGAGGCAGAAGAATCGCTTGAACCTGGGAGGTGGAGGTTGCAGTGAGCTGAGATCGTGCCACTGCACACCAGCCTGGGCGACAAAGTGAGACTCTGTCTCGAAAAAAAAATTTCTCTCCCAAGTATATTTCATATACTGCTGCTATATTAATCTTTTAGAACCCAGTTCTAATTAATTGTCCATATTTTAAAATATCATTTAAAAATTGTACCCATCTTTATTAAGGTATAATTGATGGATATAAATTGTATATATTTATGGTGTATAACATGTGTTTTGATATGTTTATATTATTAACGGATTAATTCAATGATTAAAATATCTATCATCGCAAAACTTGTGTGATAAGAACACACAAAATTTTGTGTGATAAGAACTTACAATCTAATTTCTTAACAATTTTTATGAAAATGTTTAATAAAATATGAATGAAATAATATTTTATATTAGATCCTAAATGACAGGCACTGTTGTAAGCCTCTTTGAATCTCACGGCCACAATCCTATGAGCAGCGTGGCCATATTATTGATTGTAAATGTGGGGCACTTTGGAGACCATTTGGGAACCCTAAAAGGTGGGACCCCAAGACAACATAAACCAGGACTGTCCTGAGCAAACTGGATGTGTGGTCACCACCCTGTGAGGTGGGCAGATCATTCAAACCAAGCTACAGGACACAGAGATTCCACAGAATTTCCCGGGACACAGCTAGGAAGTGGCAGAAGCAGGATATGAAGCCAGGCATTCTGCTGCTCTCAACGCTTCTTGGCTGGACCCTGAGGGACATGCGCATCATGGCTCAGATGGGTCCTGGTGGCCTTGACTCCCACTGCTGCTCTATATGTACTCCGGTTGATTGTACCAGCCATTATTTTCTGCCTGAGACCTTTGTTCCCTGTGGCCTCCCCTCCTCAAGTGACCTTGCCTCAGACTCTCTGAGTTGAAATACTTCATCATTCCCAAAGTCACATCAAAGACAGCCCACAACTGGTCCCCCTTTCTCAGCCCCTGCATCTCCTGGATCTCCCTCTTCACAGGGCCCCTCGCTCTCCATGGGCAGCTCCATCCTGACATCTGCAGGACTGTGATGCTGACCTTTCCTCTCTGCTCATGCCCCCTGGACAGCATGTCCTCTGCATCTTCTGTCTTTGTGTGGCAACATTGTACAGTAGATGCTCAATAAATAATTTTGTAATTGATTTTCTGGAGTAGAATTTGATGTTTCACAAGATTTTCCTGATATTATATGTATATTATTAGATCTATTTAGAAATAAGGCCGGGCGTGGTGGCTCACACCTGTAATCGCAGCACTTTGGGAGGCCAAGGCAGGCAGATCACAAGGTCAGGAGTTCAAGACCAGCCTGGCAAATATGGTGAAACACCGTCTGTACTAAAAATACACAAATTAGCCTGGTATGGTGACGGGCACCTGTAGTCCTAGCTACTCAGGAGGCTGAGGCAGGAGAATCACTTGAACATGGGAGGAGGAGGTTGCAGTGAGCCGAGATCGAGGCACCACACTCCAGCCTGGGCAACAGAGCAAGCAAGAAGAAAGAAAGAAGAGATAGAGAGAGGGAAGGAAGGAAGGAGAAAAAAAAAGAGAAAGAAAGAGAAAGAAAGAAAGAAAGAAGAAGAAAGAAAGGAAAGAAAGAAAGACAGGTGTTCATCTATTTTGAATCTTTAGTAAAGGGAAGGATCAGACACAACAATATTTATACCAGTGTTCTCCTTTCTTGGATGAGGAGTTCAGGGTTAGGGTGTCAGGACACAGGTAAGGAGCAGAGGTAGTTGGAGACTGTGCCAACCAGGGCCTTGGCCACTTCAGTGTCCCTTTTCCCCAGAAATGACCATTTCCGTGACACTGTCTGACCTGGATCCACTTGATGAGTTCAGACCAGGAGCTGGATTTGGAAGCAGAGTCAGGAATAGGTTTCTGCCCCTGGCTAATTCTCCATGGCTCCTTCACCAAATTCCTGAACTTTACTCAACCTGACATTTCCCTATAATGTGTGGTTAAAGGCTTACTCCTGTACACACGTAACCATGGATTTAGTTCATCAAATATTTGTGCCGACAGGTCCCTTAAGTTCATAATTTTTCTTTTTTCTGATGCCCCATTTTCCTGGTAACTGAAATGATCCCAGAGTTGTGAATGTCCAGTCCTTACGGCCATTAGTAGAGTCATAGAGGAGAATTGAGGTAAAGTTTCCCACTCTGGAGCAGTGATGTCCCAACTAGGGCACATCTCCTTTCCTCTTTTCCTGACCCCTGCAGTTGTCAGTCCGGAGATGTTTTGGTTGTCAGGGCTGGATGGTAGTGGGAGCGCTATTGGCATCAAGTGGGCAAAAGCCAGGGGTGCTGTTGAACCTTCTACAGTGCACAGGTTAGACCCCAAAAGGTTTATTCACTCTTGATGTCACTAAGATTGAGAAATCCTGAGCTAGAGAAACATCTACCAGCATTCAAGATGCCAGCAAGAGTGGGGGCATCTTTGTTCTCCAGCGGGGCTGGGTCAGCCTCACGTCCATGCCTTTGCCCAGGCTGCTCCATGCACCTGGAGGCCTTACTTCCCCTGACTGTCATTTTCATCTTCTTGGTGCTTCATGGTCCAACTCAGCCATCACCTCTTCCACAAGCCTTCCTTTGTATATCCTTGAATTATATGGGCGTTTAAACTGTATAATAAGATCTCAGTGATATACACTGTGTCCTCTTTAGTTCTACATCTTATCTTTTCATTCAACTCGTTAATTAATTCTTTATAAAATTCATTCTTTTTCAACTTTTATTTTAGGTTCAGAGGTATGTGTACAGGATGTGCACATTTTTTACACAAGTAAACGTGTCATGGGGGTTTGTTGTACTGATTATTTCATCACCCAGGTATTAAGCATAGTACCAATTAGTTATTTTTTCTGATTCTTTTTCCTCCCACCCTCCACCCTCCAGTAGACCCCAGTGTCTGTTGTTCCCCTCTATGTGTCCACGTGTTCTCATTTATTAGCTTCTACTCATATGTGAGAATGTGAGGTACCTGGTTTTCTGTTCCTGCGTAAGTTTGCTAAGGATAATTGTCTGCAGCTCTATCCATGTCTCTGCAAAAGACATGATCTCATTCTTTTTTATGGCTACATAGTATTCCATGGTGCATATGTGCCGTATTTTCTTTATGCAGTCTATCATTGATGGGCATTTGGATTGGTTTCAAGTCTTTGCTATTGTAAATAGTGCTGCAATAAACGTACATGTGCATGTGTCTTTATAGTAGAATGATTTATAATCCTTTGTGTATATGTATTTTCAAAACATGCATTTGTATCAGCTTTTAAAAATAAAAGTTGCTGGGTCAAATGGTATCTAGAACCAGAAATACCATTTGACCCAGCAACTTTTATTTTTAAAAGCTGATATAGATGCATGTTTTGAAAAACAAAATAGTACAAAAAAGAATTTTATTAAAAGTGACCTTTCGTTGCCCTTCCCCTAGGGATCCCCCAATTCCATCCTCACCCTGAACTTCTTTCCCTGCAGAAGGATTTCCATGTTCTAAATAATTTTTATTGCTGTTTTCTTGAGTATCCACTAACTCCTATTTTAACTCCTGTTACCAAATCTTAAGTCTTCCTCTTACTTATTCTACTCCTTTCTGGTGGAGCATATTATCCAATACCTTTCTGAGAAAAAGTTCACTGGTGATAAAATGTTTGAGGATTTGCATGGCTGAAAATGTCTGTATTCTGTCTTCATGCTTGAATGATAGTAGGCTGGATGTAGATTCACATCTGTGTAGAATCACAGGTTGGGATCCTCTGAATTTTGAGTTGATTTTTCCTCTGCCATCCTGTTCTTGTGTTGATTCCATTTTTATTCCCCATCTTTGGATGATTCTTGTGTTTCTTTCTGGAAAGAAGACCTTTTCTTTAAGATGATGTTTCAAAACATTAACAAAAGATTTTTTGATATGGGAAATTAGTGGATTTTTAAATCTCATTCCAATCTTAATTTCACACATTTTTTCTAGGACATTTTCTTGTATTTTTTGGGGGGGTGACTTTCTTCCCACCATGATTTCTCTCATTCTGGATTTTTTTTTTTTAGTTGGACATAATGGATTCATCCTCTAGCTTTGTTTTCTTTTATCTTACACATTTTTTTCTTTAACTTTTCAACTACATTTTTGTTACACTATTTTAATATTTTTTCCAATTTTTAATTAAGTGTTCCAGCTATCATATTTTTAATTTTTCTAGGGTTCTTTGTTATCATTCACATACTTTCTAAGCCATAAAAGGAAAAATACAGCTTAGTAATCTGGACTTTCTGAAGCACCCATGAAACTGTCCCAAGACACAAAGCATGTGCCAGGCCCAGGAAACAGGAACCAAGCATATAGCACTATGAGTCCATTAAGAACTTTCCAATTTCCTCTCTCTCCTCTTCTCCTAAGCCCTAACTCTGTCAGAAACCACGCTTGGAAGAGAAAAGATGAAAATGTAAGAAAAACGGAAGTATAAGAAGAGAAAGAAAGAAAAAAAATTTTTTAAACAATGTGAAGCTTAGATTGTCATACAAACTTAAATATTCTAATTTGAGTTATTAAGTTCTATAAAAAGTGAGATGATTCATTGAGGCATACATTTTAAAAAAGGCAATTACCAGATAAAAACTTTGTATTCAGAATATTGAGCTTGTCATAGAGTGTAAGATGGATCGTGGGAAGAAGACACTGGAGAAAAAGTGCCTAGGCAGAAATTGATAATATTTATCCAGGGGGCACATTATGAGACTCTACTTAGCTCAGTGGTCATGAGAGACACCTTAAAAGATAAAGTCAAGAGACCCTGCATGAGTCAATTATATGTCCTTGGTAAACCTCAATCTCAGGTTTTTGAGCTATATGTTCAAAACTAGTAATATCCTCAACTAAAAAGAAATCCAGGATTCGAATCAATGAGAGCATAGACACTGAGAAATTTGCTAACTGTAGGATGCTGGCAGGTCTAGGAAGGCATTTCCAGGTGTAAAACACAGGCCCAGCTCCTCTGGAGTTACATTCCTCCTGCCCCTCAGAGAGCAGCAGTCCTTGCATTTTTCAAATTGTATTCTCATTTCATGAAATTTGTAATTTCAATCATTTTTAAGTGTACAATTATGTGGCCTTCAGTGCCTCATGATGTTGTCGCACTATACATTTTTTTTCTTTTTTTTTTTTTTTTTTTGAGACCCCAAGTCTCACTCTGTCGCCCAGGCTGGAGTGCAGTGGCACCATCCCGGCTCACTGCAACCTCTGCCTCCTGGGTTCAAGTGATTCTCCTGCCTCAGCCTCCTGAGTAGCTGGGATTACAGGCCATGCCACCACGCCCTGCTAATTTTGTATATTTAGTAGAGACGGGGTTTTGCCATGTTAGCCAGGCTGATCTCAAACTCCCAACCTCTGGTGATCCGCCCACCTCGGCCTCCCAAAGTGCTGGGATTACAGGCATGAGCCACTGCACCTGACCTCACACTATACATTTCTAAGATATTCTCATTCCAATCAGAAACTCTGTCCACTTTAAACAATGACTCCCAATACCCTCTTCCCCCTGTTCCTGCCCAGGCAGTCTTGCTGGATCCCACTTCACTCTCTTTAACAGCATCTCAGGGAGGGAAACGTTACTGTGTGTGGCATGAATGTGATTAACTTGTAATGGTGGAAAGAGTGAGCACCTTGCAACCCCCAGGCTTCAAAGGCTATAAAGTAGCTAAGGAAGAGGCCCTAAGTGACAGCCTTGGTGATGTCAGGAGTCAGTATCTGCCTATGAACAAGGTGTAGACTGAACTCTTCATGAGTTCTGCACATTTTTTAACTGCAAGTATTTTCTGGTGTTATTAACATAGAAATTTCTTTTAAAAGTAATGTTTAATAATAACTACTGTTATTTATTGTTTTCTCAATTGTATAATAACTATTATTATTTAAAGATGAGTTTAGGGTAAAACATAAGTCCCCTTACTTGAAACCTTTCAGAAGCCCTCTTGTCATTTAGGGTTGTTGAAAGAGGATAGGATCACGTTTCAGTTTTGGGGGGGCTCACACTGGCATGAAAAAGGAGGATTTATCACAGGTAGGGTTCACAGAGGCTGGGAGACAATTTAGGAAACTCATCTGAGTTGAGTTTGGAAGGACTCAGACAAGACTGTTAGGTGGTTGTGTGATGGGAAAGAATGGACTCACGGAGGTGATGCTGTGGCCGTGAAGTCAATAGAACTTAGTGTACAGTGTCAGGAGGGAGGGAGCGGTAGTTGGCTGATTTAAGCCTCCATCTCCTAAAAGATATCCACATTTGAATACCTGGAATCTGTGAATGTTCCGTTACAAGATGAAAATGCATTGTGTAGACGTGATTCAGTTAAGGATCTTCAGATGAGGACATTATTCTGAATAATCTGGTGCTTCGTAACCCCAGCTCCTGTATTTAGTATCTAAAAGTCAGAGGGGAATTTGACATGGAAAAGAAAGGAGATGGAAACGTATCACAGAGGCAGAAGGTGGAGTGATGTGGCCACAGGGCCAAGATGGTCAGCACCCACACGGCGAGAGAGCCCTGCTGCCCCCGACCTCCCCACAGTGATACCAGTGTTCGGCTTTTGATTCCTAGAGGTACGAGAGAATCAGTTGGGGTGTGTTTTTCTTTTCTTTACTTACTTTCTTTCTTTTTTTGAGACAGAGTCTTGCTCTGTCACCAGGCACCAGGCTGGAGCGATCTTGGCTCACTGCAATCTCCACCTCCCGGGTTCAAGCAATTCTCCTGCCTCAGCCTCCTAAGTAGCTGGGACTACAGGTGTGCGCCACCACACCCAGCTAATTTTTGTATTTTTAGTAGAGACGGGATTTCACCATGTTGGTCAGGTTGGTCTCAATCTCTTGACCTCGTGATTTGCCTGCCTCGGCCTCCCAAAGTGCTGGGATTACAGGCATGAGCCACCCGGCTCCTTCCTTCCTTCCTTCCTTCTTTCTTTCTTTTTTCTTTCTTTTTTTGACAAAGTTTTACTCTTGTTTCCCAGGCTGGGGCACAATGGCATGACCTCAGCTCACTGCAACCTCTGCCTCCCAGTTTCAAGCGATTCTGCTGCCTCAGCCTCCCAGCAGCTGGGACTACAGGCATGCCCACCACCATGCCAAGGTAATTTTTGTATTTTAAATAGAGATGGGCTTTCCAACTTGAACCAGGCTGAAAGGTTCCCGCAGAGAAAGGTGGCGAGAAAAAAAAGGACCATTCTGCCATCAACGAGGTGGTGACCCCAGAATACACCATCAACATTCACAAGCGCACCCATGGAGTGGGCTTCAAGAAGGGTGCCCCTCGGGCACTCAAACAGATTTGGAAATTTGCCATGAAGGAGATGGGAACTCCAGATGTGCACATAGATACCAGGCTCAACAAAGCTGTCTGGGCCAAAGGAATAAGAAATGTCCCATACTGAAACCATGTGCAGTGGTCCAGGAAATGTAATGAGGATGACGATTCACCAATAAGCTTTATACTTTGGTTACCTATATACCTGTTACCACTTTCAAAAATCTACAATGTGGATGACAACTAATTGCTGATTGTCAAATAAAGTTATAAAACTGCCAAAAAAAAAATAGAGATGGCTAGGCTGGTCTCGAACTCCTGACCTCAGGTGATACACCTGCCTCGGCCTCCCAAAGTGCTGGGATTATAGGCATGAGCCACTGCACCCGGTGGAGAATCAGTTGTTTTAAGCCACCAAGCTTTCGGAGGTTTCTTCCTGCAGCCACACGACACCAAGCCAGGAACCTGTGGCATCTTCTTGGGTCCTGGTCAGGGGACTTGCTGAGGTCGTGCATTAGCCTGGATGGGCTCATGAAAAACGAGGCAGGCTCGTGGCAGGCTCTGTGCTCACTTTTACATCCTGCTCCTGAAATGACTGTGGAGTATGCCCTGGGAGCTGTCCAATTGACAGGGGTGCTGATCTCTGGAGCTCTTAGGAGAGCCTGAGGAAGGAAGCATTCGCCTCAGCTGCTGGTGAGTGACGCCGACACTGAGGAGTGCTCTGAGTGTGGGGAGTAAAACAATGTGAACTCCCTGTTTAAATCTGGAGATGCCCTCAAATTGTGATAAATTGAAAATAATGTATGCTGGACATGACAGAGGAGGGAAACCACCATACACAGATGGCACCAAATAGGCTGGTTGTTGTTCTGAGGGGACATCAAACTAGGGCTGCTGCTGATGGGAACCATGTCCCTGGACACCCAGGCAGGCTGGGAGATCCCTCAGTCCAAAACCAGCAGGAACGTTGTAACTCCTGTTTCCACGTTACCATGGCTGAAGGATGCTAAGTCTGTAAGGAATGCAGGATGATTCTTACCAAATATCTCCCTCTGGGATGCCTGGACTCAAGTCCCATTGGTAACAAGATGCTTGTTCTCTGGAGTTGGTTATCAGCCATAGCAAAAGACCACTTACCTATGAAAACTACCCTCGATTCAAGGCCCAAGACTGCAGGATTATAAGAAGACCCATGAGATGTGCAAGGCAAGTGATTTGTTAAAGCAAGACATTGAAGCCTTTACATATTTTAGTGAAGATCATGTACATTGAAAGACTATGAAACCCAGGATGAGAGGTCTTCATATCACGCATTACATTTCACCACTATTTTCACCTGAAATAGAAAGAAAAAAAAAGAAAGGAAGGTGGGGTCATTCAGGCTGCTGCTGGAGATGACAGGCTAACATTTAAGAGATCAATAGAATCTTTACCCCAAAGGCAATTGGAAAGGCAGAGGCAAGAACTCAGTTTGGGAAACAGGCCTCGACCAGGTGGCCTGACAATACCCATGCTAGTGAGAAAGCAGCCTTTCTCCCACCTGGCCAATAGTCCTGGGAAGACCAAGGAGTGAGGCCCAGGGTTTTCATGGAGGGAGAGGAAAGTGGTGGACAGAGCAACCAGAGAGATTGCCTGGGCTGTCCCAAGTCTGTGGAGTCTACTGATCCCTGCAATGTGAGAGCCAAGGCTGTGAAACCAGGCAGGACAGGGAGGGCCTCTGGGAAGCACGAGTTCCAAGAGGCTCCAGCCTTCTCATGCGCGCATCTACCTCAGGGCCTAGGCACTTCTCAGCCTTCATCCTGCAGCTTCTATGGGTATTTGCAGCTGAACTTCAGGACAGCAACCCAGAGGTAGCCAGGGTGAAAGGGCCCTGGAATCCTCTGAATTCTTGAGAAATAATACAGAGAACATCTCATTCTATGGTACTGTAGGAGGTAGCACAGCAAAGCTTTTGGCCCACTGGCCATGGTGAGGAGAGAGTCGTGGATGAAGAGGGGAGTGTGGGCGCTCAGGAGCTGGGAGGGGCTCCTGACTCTGCAGAAGCTGCAGAGAAGCCCAGCCCACCAACACTGTATCTAGGAGGCCTGCCTCTAAGTCCCTCCCTACAATCTCTCCCTGTTCAAGGCTCCTGCACTCCCCAGGACATTCTGCAGTGACTGTATCCACTGCGTGAGTGCAGGTCATCTTCAGGAAAGTTCCCAGAGGGAGACAGCTGTGCTTGGTTCTTCACCATTCCTACCTGAATCCCAGCTCACTCCTGTATCCTCAGCACACTCTGGCAACACATCAGCCAGGCAGGTGATCTGAGGAAGAGAAACGCAGGATGCTGTGTGCAGCTGAGTTGAATTCTGCAGATGAAATGGTAGCACCCACTCTGTGGACCCAGGTGATCTTCTCAAGAGGTGACCAGTAAGGCAGGTGCCCCACCACCTGCATCCCCCACAGGGCAGCAGCTGACCTCACTTCACACTGTGCTGCTCACCAGAAGCCTCTATGCCTAAAAAAGAAAGAAATTACTAGGGCTTTCTGAAGGAGAAGTTGTTTCCCAAAAGCTATCTGACCCTTGCATTTCTTCACTTCCAAATTGGCTGCAGCAGTTTCTGGAGGTGCATCAAATTTGGCAATTTGTAATCTGAATGAAGGTTCATTTAAGAATAAGAAGCCCTCAACAGGACCTGGTGTGTGTTGTTCTGCTCTCTGTGTCCACGTGTCATGGTTTAGCACTAGTTCTATATATGTCATGGTTTGCTAGTAGTTCCTACTTTAGAGCACAGCCAAGATCCATGAAATCACCTACTTGCAGAACTACATAAACACATAGATACACCATTTCTCTCTGACACAAACAGGGAAGGAAACCCAGATCATGGTCTCTGAGTCTACAGACCCATGGACATGGGCTTGAGGACTAAGGCCTCTTTTGCAGCAGGCAGGTCTGTGAAGCATTCTCACTCTCTGTGGTCCAGAGCTCATCCTGGCATAGGCTTGGCATTCACCTTGTTAGGTGTATGGTCCATTGGGGAAGATATGTATCTCTCAGAGAGGATTGTTTGCATGTACCACTCTTAACACCAGTGCAGGATTTTTTAGTTTTCATCACTAATGCTTTTAATTGTTCCCCAAGATTCATTCTTTCCACCCATGGGCACTGTTGCCTGACACAGATGACTTGGTTAATGCTTCTTTTCACAGACTCTGCTGGAACTATGCCCCTCTCATTTTCAGCAATTCCAAAGTTGTTGTTTTACAAATGTGTAGTCAGTTTATTGCACATTTTCCTGGACTGTTAGCTCCATAATCACAAGGGTCATTATCTGGTTTTGTTCATCCTGGCTTAGCACAGTGGCTGGCATGGAGTAGAAGATCAGCAAGCCACCTTGTAACAAATGAATCTGTGAATTAACAAACTGCTAAACATGCGATGGTCATGTTTAGTGTAAAAGAATGCTCATGGTGCCTCCCTGTGGACAGTTAAGGGTGAAAGGTGAGTAGTGTCATGGTGACTGTGAAAGAAATTCAGTGGTTTTTCAAATCACTAGAGAGAACAGTGGTAAGAGGATGATGCTACACCAACCACCCCAACTCCTAATCTTCTAGTTCAAGCCAAGACTTCAAAGACAATTTTAAGGGCTGGCCGTGGTGACTCATGCTTATAATCCCAGCACTTTGGAAGGCTGAGGCGGGTTGATCACCTGAGATCAGGAGTTTGAGACCAGCATGGCCAACATAGAGAACCCTGTCTCTACTAAAAATACAAAAATTAGCTGGGTGTGGTGGTGCATGCCTATAATCCCAGCTACTCGGGAGGCTGAGGCAGGAGAATTGCTTGAACCCGGAAGGTGGAGGTTGCAGTGAGCTGAGATCGGGCCACTGCACTCCAGCCTGGGCGACACTGCCAGACTTGGTCTCAAAAAAATAAATAAATAAAAATTTTCAAGGAAATTTAATATCAACTCACCAAGTTCTATATAGAATAACAGGAACTCCTCTTTAGTTTCTCTTCCAATTAGGAGGATCAGAACCCCTAAGTTTCCAGGGTCCCAATAGTAGAGCAGCCCATGGGGACTCCTCATCTGCCTCTCCTCTGTCATGAACAGAGTGCTCCACGGAAACACAGGGAAGACATGACATGGTCTGGGTGATGGCATTGAGATGTCAGGCATGGAATACAGGGCAGCATATCTGGGTACTGCTCAGGGACACACAACATTTGATTCACAAAACAAAATGTGTGGAAGGAGCCCAGGGAAGAGCATGAGAGAAGTTGACACAACATAAACAAAGTGGCTTGTGAGGGACATCAGGTAGACAGGTGAAGCTGAAACCAACAGGTGCATATGGTAGGTAGAACAGGGAAGGGTTTGTGGCTGGAGAACAGCATGGGCCAAATGGGGGGGAGCTTGTACTTTCCTCTGTGGGTCATGACAGCAGAATGGGTAGGAGAGGTGAGACACCTTCAGATTTCGTTACCCCACTGCTTTTATTTTCCTGATGTTTTCAAATCTCAGGTCAAAATAACATAGATTTTCATACTTAATAGGACAGCTATGGTAAAACAGGCAAGGAAACTAAGAATTTTGATAATAATGTTGTAACAAGGATGAGCAGAGGTAGCAATTCTTGTATACTCTTGGTGTGAATGTAAAATACTGCAGCTGCCATGGAAAAGCATGGGGGTCTCTCAAATTAAAATAGAAAATATCATAGGATTAAGGAATTTCTCCTCTCATGATATCGCCAGAAGAACTGAAATTAGCATCTTGTAGAGATATTGCATGCGCATGTTGTTGTTTTTTGTTTTTTGTTTTGTTTTGTTTTGTTTTTTTTGAGACCTAGTCTCGCTCTGTCACCAGGCTGGAGTGCAGTGGCACGATCTCAGCTCACTGCAACCTCTGCCTCCTGAGTTCAAGCAATTATTCTGCCTCAGCCTCCCAAGTAGCTGGGATTATAGGCACGCATCACCACGCCTGGCTAATTTTTGTATTTTTAGTAGAGACAGGGTTTCACCATGTTGGCCCGGATGGTCTCGACTTCCACCTGCCTCAACCTCCCAAAGTGCTGGGATTACAGGCATTAGCCATTGCCCCTGGCCGCATACGCATGTCTTTAAGAACATTACATCAGTTAGGAAGGGGAAAACAACCCAGTGCTTATCCCCAGATGAGTGGATGAAGCAAATCTAGGTATTGGTGGAATGGAATCTTATTCAGACTCAAAAAAATGAAAGAAAGAAAAGAAAATTCAGATACAGACTGTAGAATTCAAGATAGATGAACTAGAGTGCATTGTGCTATATGAAATAATCCAGTCATAAAAACAAATATAATATGATTCCACTTAGGTGTGGTATCTACAGTAGCCAAATTCATAGAAACAGAAAATGGAAGAGTGGTTTCCAGAGGTTGGAGGAAAAAAGATACTGGGAGTTATTGTTTAATGATAGAGCATTTCCAGTTCCCTCCAAAAAAAGTTTCTGGAAATTAATTGTACAACAAAGTGAATGTACTTAATACTACTTAGGTGCACACCAAGAAATGTTTAAGATGATACCCTTTACATTTGTGTATCACAATGAAAACAAAATGTAAATCTCCTGGGCATGAAGTCAAAACTATACCTTCCAAGCACCTGAATTCTGAGCTACATGCTTCTGTAGGTTAAAAATCAAGAAAGCCTTGAGCACATTCTCTTCCCTAAGCCCATTCTTTCTGTGACTCATTTATTTTGAAAACAAACCATTTTTTATCCTTGAGCACACAAGCATTGGCTTGGTTTCACAGAATAGATTGTTCCATGAAAATCCAGTCACCAAACATACACTGAGCTCATTCTATTTGGAGACATGTAGGTCCTGAGGATTGCAAAAACTTCTGTAGCTAATGAGAATAGTGATAATGAAAAGACTAACGATAGTTTTGAATTTATATGTTCATACACATATTTCACATATATGAAAATTCATTATATTCACATCCTTGTTGCCAAAGTATAAGATATGAGCTACTACATTTCCAGTATTATAGTTGATACAACTGGCTTGCAGAAAATAAGAAACCTGTTCACAGTTGCACAGTTTGAAAGCCAGAAGGTCTGGCTCAGGCATTGATAATGTGTGAGTTGTGAAGTAACAAAGTGCTTCTCTCAGTCCATACATCTGGCAATGGTGACATGTGAGTGGGCTGGAGATGGATGAAGATTAATTTTTATGTCTGCTGCTTCTTTCATTTCACTTTTTGACTCAAATGAATTCTTCTAATCAATGATGTCTCATGCTACCTCCTTCATTTAGTTCACTTCTTTTTTTTCCCCCTTTTCCTTTTAAAAAAAAATCCTATACTGACAATTAGCAAGTTGCTGGCAAGAAGAGGAGCAACAGGAACCCTCATTCATTGACTGGTGGGAATGCAAAATGGTACAACCATTTGGAAGACAGTGTGGCAGTTTCTTATTTAAGTGAGCATATTTTTACCATAAATTTTAGTAAGTATGCTCCTTGATATTGATCTAAATTAGCTGAGATTTTCTTTCCATACAAAAATGTGGACACACACATTCATAGCAGTTTGATTGAAAGTTGCCAAAACTGGGAAGCAACTGAGGTTTTTAATAGGTCCGGGGATTATTACTCTGTGATACATACAGTGGAATATGATTCACCATCAAGAAGTGAAGTATTATACCATGAAGAGACAAATCTTCATTTGAGAACAAATGGACACAGGGAGGAAAACATTACACACTGGGGCCTGTCAGGGTGTGAGGGGCTAGGGGAGGGATAGCATTAGGAGAAATACCTAATGTAACTGAGAGTGTGATGGATGCAGCAAACCACCATGGTATGTGTATAACTATGTAACAAACCTGCACGTTCTGCACATGCACCCTAGGACTTAAAGTATAATTTTTTAAAAAGGAAATC
The DNA here is from genome assembly GCF_030222135.1 of Aotus nancymaae. Classification (NCBI taxonomy): domain Eukaryota; kingdom Metazoa; phylum Chordata; class Mammalia; order Primates; family Aotidae; genus Aotus; species Aotus nancymaae. The sequence goes on along the minus strand of NW_026988473.1, from coordinate 8,297,601 downwards.
TAAATGAATGGAGGCACACACCTGGTTCCTGGATAAAACACTAAAATATTTAAAGATATCAACTTTGCTCTGTTCTTCTAGAAATTTGATGTTGCCTCTAACAGATATTTTTTAACTTTCATTTTAGGTTCAGGGTACATGTGCAGGTTTGTAACATAGGTCAACTGATATCATGGGAGCTTTTTGTATGGATCATTTCATCACTCAGGTTTTTTTTATTAAACTTTAAGTTCTGGGATACATGTGCAGAATGTGCAGGTTTGTTACATAGGTATGGATGTGCTATGATGATTTGCTGCATGCATCAACCTGTCATCTACATTAGATATTTCTCCTAATGCTATCCCTCTCCTAGCCCCCCACCCACTGACAGACCCAGTGTGATGTTCTTCTCCCTGTGTTCATGTGTTCTCATTGTTCAACTCCCACTTATGAGTGAGAACATGCGGTGTTTGGTTTTCTGTTCTTGCATTAGTTTGCTGAGAATGATGTTTTCCAGCTTCACCCGTGTCCCTACAAAAGACATGAACTCATCCTTTCTTACGGCTGCATAGTATTCCATGGTGTATATGTGCCACATTTTCTTTACCCAGTCTATCCTTGATGGGCATTTGGGTTGGTTCCAAGTCTTTGCTGTTGTGAACAGTGCTGCAGTAAACATATGTGTGCATGAGTCTTTATAGTAGAATGATTTATAATTTTTTTGCTATATACCCAGTAATGGGATTGCTGGGTCAAATGGTATTTCTATTTCTAGATCCTTGAGGAATCGCCATACTGTCCTCCACAATGGTTGAACTAGTTTACTCTCCCACCAACAGTATACAGTCATTCCTGTTTCTCCACATTCTCTCCAGCATCTGTTGTTTCCTGACTTTTTAATGACCACAATTCTAACTGGCCTGAGATGGTATCTCAATATGGTTTTGATTTGCATTTCTCTGATGACCAGTGATGATGGTCATTAGAGAAATGCAAATCAAAACCACATTGATTTGTTGGCAGCATGAATGTCTTCTTTTCATATGTCTGTTGGCAGTATAAACGTCTTCTTTTGAGAAGTGCCTGTTCATAGCCTTCATTCAGTTTCTGATGGATTGTTTGGTTTTTTTTTTTTCTTGTAAATTTGTTTAAGTTCTCTGTAGATTCTGGATGTTAGCCCTTTGGCAGATGAGTAGATTGCAACATTTTTCTCCCATTCTGTAGGTTGCCTGTTCACTCTAATGATAGTTTCTTTTGCTGTGCAGAATCTCTTTAGTTTAATTAGATCCCACTTGTCTATTTTGGCTTGTGTTGCAATTGCTTTTGGTGTTTTAGTCATGAAGTCCTTGCCCATGCCTATGTTCTGAATGGTATGGCCTAGGTTTTCTTCCAGGGTTTTTAGGATTTTAGGTCTTACATTTAAGTCTTTAATCCATCTTGAGTTAATTTTTGTATAAGCTATAAGGAGGGGGTCCAGTTTCAGTTTTCTGCATATGGCTAGCCAGTTTTCCCAACACCATTTATTAAATAGGGAATCCTTTCCCCATTGCTTGTTTTTGTCAGGTTTGTCAAAGACCAGATGGTTGTAGATGTCATCACTCATGTATTAAGCCTAGTACCCAACATTATTTTTTCTGATTCTCTCCCTCCACACTCAAGTTGGCTTCACTGTCTGTTGTTCCCCTCTGTGTCCCCATGTGTTCTCATCATTTAGCTCCCACTTACAAGTGAGAACACATAGTATTTGGTTTCCTGTTCCTGAATTAGTTTGCTAAAGATAATGGCCTCCAGATCCATCCATGTTACTGAAAAAAATATGATCTCATTCTTTTTTATGGCTCACAATATTTTATGGTGTATATGTACCACATTTTCTTTCTTAAATCTTCCATTGATGGATATTTAGGCTGGTTCTATATCTTTGCTATTGTGAATAGTGTTGCAATGAACATATGCATGCATGCGTCTGTATGTTAGAATGATTAATTTTATTTTAGGTATATACCCAGTAATGAGATTGCTAGGTCAAATGGTAGTTCTGTTTTTAGCTCTTTGAGGAATTGACACAATGATTTCCACAATGGCTAAACTAATTTACACTTCCACCAACAGTGTGTAAGCATTTTCTTTTCTCTGCAGCCTCTCTAGTATCTGTCTAACAGAATCTTACTAGGGCAGTTTGATGTTTTGTTTAGTGCTGTTTGGATCTTTCAAAATTAGCATGTATCCATTGATTGAGGAGTGAGAAGAAGCCCGATATGGGGATCAGACTACCTGGCTCAAGCTCAGCTCTGGCATTTTCTACCTGTGAGTTCTTCAGCAAGTGGCTTAGCCTTGCAGCCATAGGTTTTCGTTTTGAAATCAGGTGAAAGCATGGTCTACATTACAGGATTTACATAAGGAATAAATGTATTAGTGGAGGAAAACACATATCGCAGCATCTGAGCACTAAATGTCAATTCCTGTAGTTACGTAACCAAAGAAAAAACATAAGTCAAAGAAAATCAATTAACCAATCTTTCTCAACATAAAATATCACACTGAATCTAACTGATTCTGCCTAGAAGGAATGTTCATGCACCCTAAGTGTTAACAAAGAGTGCTTCAGAAGCTGGTTCTGGTTCTGTTGAGATTTCCCCCAGTTAAGATTATTACCTTTCCGTAACATAATTTATGGTAAGATGAAAGTGAATATGTTCATGCACAATAAGGGTTAACAAAGAGTGCTTCAGAATCTGCTTCTGGTTCTGTTAGGGTTTCCCCCAGTTAAGATTATTACTTTTCCATAACGTAATTTATGGTAAGACCAAAGTGACTTATTATCGTAATATGTCTAAGGGAGGGGTTTGGGGTGTTTCTAAGGGAGGGTAAGTATTATTGATCCCCAAGGCACACAGAGTCCTTGGGTTCCTGTCCTCACCAGGATGTTTGGGGCCTGGTGTCCTTCTGCCTGATGGTACTACTCAGGGATTCTCTAGGGATTCAAATTGGTGAACATCTTTCTAAAAGATGGAAACATTTAGAGGATCAACCAGAATCCTAATGACCAAGAACTTGACCATACACTTATCAGGTGGTCACTGTGGTTATTGTTTCCACCTCCTCTTCCACATAAAGGAATCCCAGAGGGTGAACTGTCTTGCAGAGAACTGGGCCAGGTCCTCACCCCTCTTCTTCACCCTCTCCACAGTCCATAAGGTGTGCTGGCCCACACTTGAGGTACCTGCACGTCTTAGTAAGTTGGCCCCACATGTGAACAGCACACATGAGGACAGCAAGCCACAGTCTCATTGGAGGTCCCAAGCCAAAGAGAGACATTTTAATCCCCTACAAGAGCAGGTGCCACTTAGGATGATGAAATGGTGTAGATTTTCTCCATCTCATTCTGGAGAGAAAAGTAGTTGCCCTGTGGCACCCACAATAGGTTTAATGATGTGTTTCATAAATATTATAAGAACTGCATGGAGAAGCAGAGCAAATAACCTCAGGATATGTGAGATCAACCAGGAAACTCATGAACTGATCCTCACTGTGTGTTCCTAGGGACAGTTTACTTTGGGGAATTTGAACTTTACTCACTAAAAAGGCCTTCCTGCCCCCCCCCAAGAGTCTATTGCATTGAAAGAGACAATACAAAACCTTTTCTACCATCTGTATTGACCTTCTTAATGTTATTAGCTCTGACACTTACAGGCAACAAACTTTCCAGCTATTAGCTTTTTGATAGGTCAGACAAGTGACCTCCAACTGTCTGAAAAATTAAGGCCAAGACTCTAGATTACAATCATAGGATGCATGATAGGGCTTACATTTTGGAGCTCCAGATTTGTTTTTTCTAATGTGTCTCCTCATTGCTAAAACTCTGTGTATTTCACATGGCAGAACCTTGTGGCAACTGGCTCCTGTGGGTTCTCCAGTGGAAGGCACTGCTGGGAGACTGGAAGACTGGAGGAGGCAGAAGTAATATTTCTCTACTGCTGACATTGCCTCTTGCAGTCATTATGGCAGCAGCACCTGCAGCACCCAGTAGCCTGGCAGGGAAGAGTGTATAGTGATGGCTTCCATTCCTGCTGAGATAGCTCCATTTCAGGAAGAGCAGCCTCCCCTTCGCCTGCAGTCTTGGGATCTGGATGGCACCATTTTTCTTTTTCTCTCCCAGCCCTAGGGGTGATATGGTCTTTCTGCCATTATTAATCAGTGGGCATCCTTTACAACCCTTTTTTTCTTCTGTAACCCTTCATACCCACTAATACCAATTCCTGCATGAAATTTTATCTGTTCAATTTACCTATAATATTTTCTATTTCTTGATGGACACCAACTGACAAACACTAAAAAAAAAATCTTAAATGAATATGGACTTCAAGATATGTGGCTTGCAGAATGACAAAGGGAAAAGGAAAGCCCTGTCATGGGCAGGGCTATATGTCACATTGACTGCCACTTGGAGAGAGAATTAATGAGTCACCAATCTTTATGACCCCGAGATTTTGTTTTCTGGATAAATATCCTCACATCTTCAAAATCATGTGATCAGCACCCTTGACCAATGGTATTTTTGCTAATATACGTTTCCTTGATAGTTAGCACTACCTAATATTTAGTGATTCTGCGTTTTTTCAGCTTGATCACTTGATCTTGGAACTTAATGAACCTATGGAAAAATCAGTTGTCCCATTTTTACTCCTGTCTTGTGTTGAGAAAAAACACTTATTGAGGAAAGACAGAGGGAGTTGGAATGAAATAGCTGTCCATATCTGATTGTACGTTTCTACTCTCATCCTTTCCTGCGTTCAGCTTCAATAATTATCCAAGTTCTGCCCTAAACATTGTTTCCTCTTTTCTACAAAAGCTCCTCTATCTAAAGTTCTTTTTTTTTCTGCAGTATATTTTGCACTTCAGTTTCCTTCAGTCTTATTTCCCTGTAGAGCTCATGCTATCTGCTTTCTATCAGGAAATCTTAAACATTCTCATCAAATGTTGTCACTGTTTTGTTTCCACCACACTATGGAGTTTACCACTTTGTTCTTTTGTTGTTTTAATTTATTAATTCTTCAGATTTCACAGGAGGATGGTCAGAGAGTCAACACAAGCTCAGGCTGCAGTCTTGGTCCGTTCTAAGGAGATGTGTTTTCTTTGTTGATTTCCACTGTGACCACGTGCTTTGACTGACGGATAACTGTGACAATCATGGGACTCTAATGGCAAAGAGATGTTGTTTCTCTTTTTTCTTGTTTTTTATTTTGTTTTCGGTTTTTTTAAGCAACAGAGTCTTCCTATGTTGCCGAGGCTTTTCTCAAATTCCTGGCTTCAAGCATTCCCTGGGTTGAGCCACCCAGGTACCTGGAATTACAGGTAAGAGTCACCCCTTTTTTTTTTTTTTTTAACAGGGTCTTACTCTGCCAGCCACCCAGGCTGGAATGCAGTGGTGAGATCACAACTCACTGCAACCTTTGCATTCCAGGATCAAGCAATTCTCCAGCCTCAGTGTCCCAAGTAGCTTGGACTACAGGCACAAGTCACCAAGCCCAGCCAATTTTTTTGTATTCTTTGTAGAAATAGGGTTTCACCATTTTGCCCAGACTGGTCTCAAACTCCTAAACTCAAAGTGATCTGCCCGCCTTGGCCTCCCAAAGTGCTAGGGTTACAGGCGTGAGCCACTGCGTCTGGCCCACAAGAGCCAACTATTTTTTTTTCATAGGTTATTGAGGTACAGGTGGGATTAGGTTACATGAATAAGTTATTTAGCTGTTATTTGTGAGGTTTTGGTGCACCCGTCACCAGAATAGTATATACTGCATCATATTTGTTGTCTTTCATACCTGCCAGGAGGTTGCAAAACCCTCTTTGACAAAAAGAGAAAAGCTGGTCAGTTGTTAACTGCTTAGAACCCAGCAAAACTATCATTTCATTTTAGTCACTTTGAGCTTTGCATCTGGGTATGGGAATTAAGGCCTTCCCCTACTGACTGGTGGCATATTGCAAATGTTCAAGGAGATTCCAGATTTTACACAAATGGTGCCACCTTGAGGTTCACACTCATGGTCAGTTTAAGGACACATTATTCCAGTCCTGGTGCTAGACTTGGTGATTTAAAGATTAAAAAGACACATTTATGTACCCAAAAATTCCAATCTTCTAGGAGAAGCAGACCCATGAAGATATCCCTTAGTCACCATTGTACTGAATGCAACTGAACACTCACAAAGGTCTTCCATTTAGATGAGCTCATTCCTTGGATGGAGCTGTGATCCAAAAATTACAAGAACTTAGAAAATGATTATCTAAACCAGAGGTGCACTTAGGGTAGGATTTTTGGAGGGTATGACATGAAGTAAGAAATGAAGAAAGGACCTAGGCTGGAATATGGTCAACTGTTAACAACTTCGCACATGATGAAAACAGATAGACCTGATCACAGTGCATTCTCAGAACTGAGCAACATGGACATCTGGGGGCAGGGTAGAAACTCTAAGTGGTTGAAATGAAGGTTGGTGAAACTGCCATTCCTTCTGTCTAAGGGATAGGATCCAACCTCTGTATGTGTGTGTGTAGGTAGGTGTGGTGAGGGAGTTGATAATAACCAGGCATGAAGTAAATGCTCTGTGGATCCTAAGTGCCAGGGAGAAATGAATTTCCTGTGAAATCTCTGGCTCTATTTAAAGAGGCAGACAGGACCTATCTTGTGAGTTGGGGCAACATAGCAGTGATTTGAGGAGAAGTTTGCTACTAGCTCATTGTGGACTAGAAATCTTGAGTAGTTTGACATTTGGTCCATAAGAAATCATCAGAAATTCCTGGAAGTCTGGCATCTGTGGTTTGCTTACCAGTGATAAAGGAGGGTGTTGTGAATCAGGGACCAATGACAGGTGATTTTTCAGCTGCCAGAGATTCACCAAGGCAGGGTATAACATCTACTTTCCTCATCTCCACTGAGGAACAAAAGTTTGAGATACTTGTACTGTGTTTGTAAAAGTCCTGATGTCTCCTGACCATTTTCAGCATATCCACCTTCTACTCACATGCAAATATAATCATTAGTGTTTGTCCTACATTGCAGTAAAAATGGGCCAAGATCAGTTGTAGTCTCCTCAAATCCAGAGTGCCTCCCATGCTAGGGACTGTGGATTGTGCCAGAGACTCCAATGGATCAGGGAACAAAAATAACTTGCCCAGGAAAAAGATAGACTTTCCTCTGAGGATTGGGGGCAAAGGAGAAAGGATGAGAAAAATATACAGGAAATAGGAAAAAGTATAAAGAAATGACAATTCTCCACAATTTGGAGCAACTTTATGCTTATAAAAACATAGGATGGGAAACCTCAAAAACCTTAAACTGACCTTTCTTAAACCGACCATGTGTGAATCTCAAGGTGGCATCATTTGTGGACAATCTGGAATCTTCTTGAACATTTGCAATATGCCACCAGTCACTAGGGGAGGCCTTAACTCCCATACCCCGAGGCAAAGCTCAAAGTGACTAAAATGAAGTGATAGTTTCGCTGGGTTCTAAGTGATCAAAACAACTGACCAGCTTTTCTCTGTCAAAAGAGGGTTTTGCATCCTCCTGGCAGATATGAAAGAGAAACCTTAAAAAGACCTGAAAACACCCACAGAAAAGACTTTTCTAATTTCTGTAGGAAAAGGCAACTATCACCCAATATCAGGGATAGCAGTGACAATGGTGAGTATAGTCAGTGCCCAAATTATAATGGATTCTGAGACAGGGACTGGCATTATCATATTTGCTGGTCCATAATCTCTATGAACAAAATCCTCATTCAGATAGGTGGATGTCATCAGTGACTCAACTCTGTAGCCAATAAAGAATGCAACATCGTGTTTTATTCATGACAGATGCTCACTAAATATTAGATAAGCATATTATTATAACTGGAGCTCATTTCAGTCTGTTCTGCTGGAGTCTAGCATCTACTTTCTAAACTTGATTTGGGTTTCTAGGTTAGTTGGCCTAAATAGAGACTGAGCTGTTCCAAGGATGTTAATTTTCAACGTTCCTGGTCCTTCCATTTCTCCCTGTAATTAGAAGTTGGAACACTGGCTTACAAATTATTTTTGGGGGGAGGTGGACCTCAGACATTGTGAGTCAATTCAACAAAAGGGTCACTACTAAGATTCTGAGTGAGTTAGGTTAACAGTAAAATCAAGGAACAGAGGTACACAATGTTCAGCAACACGGACCTGGGGGTCATGGCAGGTAGGAGGCCGGAGTAGATGGCAACTCCAACTCAGACAAACAGAGCAGCATGTGGCGGCTCACATAGTAAATTTTTGATCCAGAACGACTGCAGGAATAAATCAGGAAACCTGAGAGTACTCACAGACCCCCTTGAAGGAAGCAGATTGCTCCTGCAGAATCTCAGAGACACTTCAAATATGGTGAAAGGGATATCATCCACCCTCAAGCACACACCCCCACTGGGGAATCTGAAGGCCTAGATTACAGGAGAAGATTTTGATCTTACCTAAACCTGAGTCAATTTAGAGAGCCAAGCAAAATACAAGGGTAGAGGAAGCAGTGGGAAAAGTTGTGGGAGCTTGCTGAATCCCCTAGCAAGCTGTTTTTGCCTGGCTTCACAGGGATCCTTCAGGAGGGTGGCCAGAAGTGCTAGGAAAAGGCCACAGGAAGAAGGAAATCTCCAGCTGAACTTTATAACAATTTGAACTGATCAAGAAGCCTCCTGGCCAGAACTCAGAACAGGTATGCAGACGTCACAGATGGAGAAGAAGGAAAGCCATGTTTGATTATCCAGCTGAGAGACAGGTAGCCTGGGGCAAGTTCTCAGCCTTGCTCACCCACTGCCTGGAAACACACTTGGTGCTTTTGGGCAGGCATGGTGGAAGTGAGACCAGCCCTTTGGATTGTGTGGGAGCTGGGTGAGGCCTGTGACTGCTGACTTTCTCTCACATCCCTGATGACCTGCATGGCACAGTAGAGACAGTCATAATTCTCCTAAGAACATAACTCCATTGACCTCGGAACCTTACCCTCAACCCCTACAACAGCTACAGCAAGACCTGCGCAAGCAGAGTCTGAGCTCAGACATGCCTAGCCCTGCCTCCACACAATGGTCCTTCCCTACTTACCCTGGTAACTGAAGACAAAGGGCATATATTCTTGGGAGTTCTAGGGCCCTGCCCACCACCTGTTCCTCCCCACACTACCACAGCTGATGCTCTCTGGAAAGTGTCACCTCCTGGAAGGAGGTCAAACTGCACAAAAATAGTGCATTAAACCACCAAAGCTAAAAACCTTCACAGAATTCATTTCTCCCCCTGCCACCTCCACCAGAATAGGTGCTGGTATAGACAGCTGAGGGACCCACAGAAGACAGTTCATATCACAGGACTCTATGCAGACACCCTGAGTACTGGACCAGAGTCTGACAGACTTGCTGGGTGGTTAGATCCAGAAGAGAGATAACAATCACTACAGCTTGGCTCTCAGGAAGCCACATCCATAGGAAAATGGGAGAGTACTACATCAAGGGAACACCCTGTGGGACAAAAGAATCTGAACAACAGCCTTCAGCCCTAAACCCTGTCTCTGACATAGCCTACCCAAATGAGAAGGAACCAGGAAATCAACTCTGGTAATATGACAAAACAAGGTTCTTTAACACCTCCAAAAAAATCACACTAGCTCACCAGCAATGAACCCAAACCAAACAGAAATCCCTGATTTACCTGAAAAAGAATTCATGTGTGTAGTTATTAAGCAATCAGGGAGGCACCAGAAAAAGGTGAAGCCCAATGCAAGGAAATTCAAAAAATAATGCAAGAAGTGAAGGGCGAAATATTCAAGGAAATAGATCACATAAATAAAAAAACAATCAAAACTTTGGGAAACAATGGAGACACTTATAGAAACGCAAAGTGCTCTGGAAAGTCTCAGCAACAGAATTGAACAAGTAGAAGAAAGACATTCCGAGCTCAAAGGCAAGCTCTTCAAATTAAACCAATCCAAAAAAGACAAAGAAGAAAAGAATAAGAAAATATCAACAAAGACTCCAAGAAGTCTGGGATTATGTTAAACAACCAAACCTAAGAATAATTGGTGTTCCCAGGTAAGAAGAGAAATGTACATTTGGAAAATATATTTGGGGGGATAATCAAGGAAAACTTACCCATCCTTGCTTAGAGACCTAGACATCCAAATACAAGAAGCACAAAGGAAACCTGGAAAATTAATCACAAAAAGTTGATTGCCTCGGTGTATTGTCATCAGGTTATCTCAAGTTAAAAGAAAGAAAAGAATCTTAAGAGCTCTGAGGCAAAAGCACCAGGTAACCTATAAAGAAAACCTAGGCTGGGCCCAGTGGCTCATGCCTGTAATCTCAGCACTTTGGAAGGCCGAGGTGGGCAGATCACGAGGTCAAGAGATTGAGGCCAGCCCGGCTAACATGGTGAAGCCACATCTCTACTAAAAATACAAAAAATTAGCCAGGTTTGGTGGCACGGGCCTGTAGCCACAGCTACTTAGGAGGCTGAGGCAGGAGAATTGCTAGAACCTGGGAGGCAGAGGTTGCAGTGAGCCGAGAGCATGCCACTGCACTCCAGCCTGGGTGACAGAACAAGACTCCATCTCAAAAAAAGAAAAGAAAGAAAACCTATTAGATTAATGGCAGATTTCTCAGCAGAAACCCTACACACTAGAAAATATTGGAACCCTATCTTCAGCTTCTTCAAATGAAACAATTGTCAGGCAAGAATTTTGTATCCAGTGAAACTAAGCTTCATATATGAAGGGAAGATATAGTCACTTTCAGACAAACAAATGCTGAGAGAATTCATCACTACCAAGCTACCACTGCAATAATTACTGAAAGGAGCTCTAAATCTTGAAAGAAATCCTGGAAATACATCAAAACAGAACCTCTTTCAAGCATAAATCTCACAGGACCTATATAACAAAAATTCAATTAAAAAAAAAGGAAACAGGTAACAAATAGCATGATGAAGGAAATGGTACCTCACATCTCAATACTAACATTGAAAGCAAGCAGCCTAAATGCTCGTCAGATACAAAAGTGAAGAATGGATAAAAATTCACCAACCATCTGCTGCCTTTAAGAGACTCACCTAACACATAAGGACTTGCATAAACTTAAGGTAGAGTGTTAGGAAAAAGACATTTCAGGCAAATGGACACCAAAAGCAAGCAGGAGTAGCTATTCTTATATCAAACCAAACAAACTTTAAAGCAGCAGCAGTTACAAAAGACAAAAAGGGACATTATATAATAAAAGACCTTTTCCAATAGGAAAATATCACAATTCTAAACATATATGCACCTAATACTGGAGCTCCCAAATTTATAAAACAATTTCTAATAGACCTAAAAAATGAGACTGAAAGCAATACAATAATAGTGGGAGACTTCAATACTCCACTGACAGCACTAGACAGATCATCAAGACAGAAAGTCAACAGAGAAACAATGGATGTAAACTATACCCCAGAACAAATGGACTTAACAGATATATACAGAACATTCCATTCAACAACTGTAGAATATACATTCTATTCAACAGCACATGGAACTTTCTCCAAGACAGACCATATGACAGGCCACAAAACAAGCTTCAATAAATTTAAGAAAATTGAAATTATACCAAGCACTGTCTCAGACTACAGTGGAATGAAACTGGAAATAAACTCCAAAAGAAACCTTCAAACCGATGCAAATACATGAAAATGAAATAACCTGCTCCTGAATGATCAGTGGGTCAAAAATGAAATCAAGATGGAAATTTAAAAATTCTTAAACTGAATGATAGTAGTGACACAACCTATCAAAATCTCTGGGATAAAGCAAAGGTGTTGCTAAGAGGAAAGTTCATAGCCCTAAATGCCTACATCAAAAAGTCTGAAAGACTACCAAGAGACAATCTAAGGTCACACCTCAAGGAACTAGAGAAAAAAGAAGAACAAACCCAACCCAACCCCAGCAGAAGAAAGGAAATAACCAAGATTAGAGCAAAACTAAATGAAACTGAAACAAAAAACAACATTATAGACAAATGAAACAAAAAGCTGGTTCTCTGAAAAGATAAATAAAATTAATAGACCATTAGCAAGATTAACCAAGAAGAGAGAAAATTCAAATAAGCTCAATAAGAAATAAAATGAGAGATATTACAACTGACACCCCAGAAATACAAATACATTCAAGGCTACTATGAACATCTTTATGCACATAAACTAAAAAACTTAGGAGAGATGGATAAATTCCTGGAAAGAGACAACCCTCCTAGCTTATATCAGGAAGAACTAGATACCCTGAACAGACCAATAACAAGCAGTAAGTTTGAAATGGTAATTTAAAAATTATCAACAAAAAAAGTCCGGGACCAGATGGATTCACAGCAGAATTCTACCAGACATTCAAAGAAGAATTGGTACCAATCCTATTGACACTATTCCACAAGATATAGAAAGAAAGAACCCTCCTTAAATCGTTCTGTGTAGCCAATATCAGTAAGAATATGTAGCAGTTACTTTTATGTTATCGGTTAATTCACTTATGATAATGACCTCCAGCTGCATCCATGTTGCTGCAAAGACAGGATATCCTCCTTTTTTATGACTGTGTAGTATTTTATAGTTTATATATACCACATTTTAAAACTCCAGTCCATATCTTTATCCAATTCCATGTCATTTTGTGAATAGTGTTGCAGTGATCATACAAGTATATGTGTGGTTTTGGTGGAATTACTCATTTTCTTTTGAATATATATCCAGTAATGGGATTGCTAGATTGAATGATAGCATTGTTTTAAGTTCCTTGAGAAATTTGCAAACTGCTTTCCACAGTGACTGAAGTAATTTACATTCCCACCAAAAGTATATAAGTGTTTCCTTTTCTCCAGAGCCTTGCCAGGATCTGTTGTTTTTTACTTTTTTATAGTAGCCATTCTGACTGGTGTTAGATGGTATCTCACTGTGGTTTTGGTTTGCATTTTTCTGATGATTAGTGATGTCGAGCACTTTTTCATGTTTCTTGGTCACTTGTATGTCTTTTTTTGAGAAGTGTCTGTTCCAGTCTTTGGCCTTCTTGGGATTATTTGATTTTGGCTTGTTCAGTTGCTTCAGTTCCATGTAGATTCCAGATATTAGACTTTTATTGGATGCAAATTTCACAAATATTTTCTTTCAATCTGTAGACTGAGCAAACAGTGTGATTGAAATGGTGATAAAAGAAATTACAAACAAAAAAAAAGTCCAGGACCAGATATATTCACAGATGAATACTATCAGACATTCAAAGACTTGGTACCAATCTTATTGACACTATTCCATAAAAGAGAGATAAAGAGAATCTTCCCTAAGTCATCATTTGAAGCCAATACTACATTAATACCAAAACCAGGAGAGGACACAAAGGAAAAAAAAAAAAAAAAAACGACTACAGACCAATATCCCTGATGAACTTAGATGCAAAAATTCTCAACAAAGTACTAGCTAACCAAAACCAATAGCATATCAAAAAGATAATCCACCATGATCAACTGGGTTTCATGCCAGGGCTCTTTTAACACACACAAGTCAAAAAATGTGATATACCACATAAACAGAATTAAAAACAAAAATCACATGATTATCTCAATAGATGCAGAAAAAGCATTTGACAAAATTCACCATCCCTTTCTCAGCAAAATTGTCATACAAGGAACACACCTTAATGTAATAAAGCCATCTATGACAAAGCCACAGCCAACATAATACTGAATTGGGAAAAGTTAAAAGCATTCCCTCTGAGAACTGGAAGAAAACAAGGATGCCACTCTCACCACTTCTATTCAACACAGTACTGGAAGTCCCAGCCAGAGAAATCAGACAAGAGAAAGAAATAACGAGCATCCAAATCAGTACACAGGAAGTCAAACTGTCACTGTTGTTTAATGATATGATTATATACCTAGAAAACCCTAAAAACTCCTCCAAAAAGCTCCTAGAACTGATGAATTCAGCAAAGTTTCCAGATACAAACTTAACGTACACAAACAGTAGCTATGCTACACAACATAGTAACCAAGCTGAGAATCAAATCAAGAACTCAACCCTTTACACAATAACTACAAAAAAATAAAATATTTATGAATATACCTAACCAAGGAGGGGAAAGACCTTGCAAGAAAAACTGCAAAACACCTCGAAAGAAAGCATACACAACACAAGCAAATGGAAGCAAGTCTCATGCTGTCATGAATTTGTAGACTGCTGAAAACAATCTACAAATTCAATGCAATTCCCATCAAAATACCACCATCATTCTTCACAGAATTAGAAAAAAAAAAAAAATCCTAAAATTCATACGGAACCAAAAGAGCCTGCATAGCCAAAGCAAGACTAAGCAAAATGAACAAATCTGGAGGCATCATATTACCTGATTTCAAACTGTACTATAAGACCATACTCATAAAACAGCATGGTACTGGTATAAAAATAGGCAATAGACCAGTGGAACAGAATAGAGAACCCAGAAATAAACCCAAATACTTACAGCCAACTGATCTCCCACAAAGAAAAAAAAAAGCAAATGACAACAACAATAAAAAATCATAAAGTGGGAAAAGGATACTCTACTCAACAAATGATGCTGGAATAATTGCCAGGTGACACAGAGGAGAATGAAACTGGATCCTCATCTCCCCTTATAGAAAAATCAACTCACAATGATTCCAGGACTTAAATCTAAGACCTGACACTATAAAAATTCTAGAGAATAACATTGGAAAAACTCTTCTAGACATTGGCTTAGGCAGATTTCATGACCAAGAATGCAAATCAAATGCAACAAAAACAAAGATAAGATTTCCAAGTAGTAGTCTGGGCGTAGTGGCTCATGCCGGTAATCCCAGCACTTTGGAAGGCCAAGGTGGGTGGATCACAAGGTCAGGAGTTTGAGACCCACCTGGCCAACATGGTGAAACCCCGTCTCTACTAAAAATACAAAAATCAGCCAGGCGTGGTGGCACGCACCTGTAATCCCAGCTACTCAGGAGCCTGAGGCAGAAGAATTGCTTGAACCCAGGAGGCAGAGATTTCAGTGAGCCGAGATCACACCACTGCACTCCAGTCTGGGTAACAAAATGAGGCTGTCTCAGAAAAAAAAAAAAAAAAAAAGCAGTGCAACATGTATTTGATATCACTAAACAGTTTCATATGCAAGGCATATAAAAACAGTAAAATGGGTTTTTTAGTAAAAGGTTATAAGAAAGCATGGAAATGTAAATTTCACCCTGGGATGAGGGATTATGTTAAATTTGATAAGATAGAGCTAGAGGTTTAAGCAAGTTAAAGAAAGATTGTAAAAATTAATCTTGCAAAAAATGTGTAAACATTAAACTCAAAAGGGTATTATATGGTTTTTTTTAATAAATTGAGCATTAAAATAAAAGCACAGCAAGGAGGTTTTAAGACACTAATTTGCCCTTTAGTAAAAGGGTTATAAACGGTTTGTAAAGATTTCACCTCATGGTCAAATTGGTTAAGATTAGATGGAATGATCTATAAGGTTTCATTAAAACAAATTGGGGTTAACATTAAACAACTAATGCAAAGATAAAATTTGGCTTTGAAGATTGTAACATTGGAATAGAGAAGGAACATACAGGACTCATGAAGAACTGACATGTTCACAAATATCAACCAAAACAAGAGCTAACTAAATGGACTGCACTTGGAAAGTTAAAGAAACTTTTTTGACTTTTGCTTGGAATATTGCTGATCCTTGTTTTGTTTTTGAGAGTCAAGGAAACTTATTTTGAACTATTTACAACCTTTAATAATTGAGTAAGATGTACTCCTGTGAACAAAATTTGGAGCATGTTTGTTTTTCTCTGCCTGGTTCCTCCAGAATTTGGAAGCTGTCTGAGTACTCTTAACTTATGGCAATATAGTTGTTTTCATCAGTGCAGTAACAATCTATTTTTCTTTGTCAACAAGACACAGTTGGAAAAACTGATTATTTCACCAAGGCTTTAACTGAAAGAGTGTGTTTCCCGTTAAGAAATCAAGTTTGATATGCAGAACCAAAAAAGGCCCCTTGGGGAGAACTGGTCTTATACCTTGTCTACATAGCACCTGCACAGGGTTCCTAGTCCGTGGTCAGTAAGAATGTCACTTTCTAACTGATCCAGGAGCTCCAGCTTTATCTTGGGACCGCAAGAGGATTATCCAACTCATAGGTATTTGAGGATACAAACCCATGTCTGGGCACAGCTTTAACACTCTTATCTGAAATTCCTTGTGGAACAGAGTTTCATCAAAGCCAATCCAAAAGGCCTATGTAGAAATAACCATTCTTGCTACACTTGATGCAAATAATCAGGCCAAGTATAAGGCTAAAGTTTATTCTACAAACAATACACACAGTCTTATAATTTGTTTTTATTAAAAATAAGGACTAGAGAGAGAAATTGTGCTCCAAAGCTAATAATATGTTTGTCATTAAATCCTAGTCTCATTAATTATTGTTAAGCTTTTGCCCACATTTTAGACTAACCCTGCTTATTGCTGTAAATCAAGTGGTGATCTCCTGAAGCTTGGAAGAAACAAGGTTGCTTTGTTTGGGAAATAAAACCAAGAAACTTCATAAACCCCAAATGGAAATGCTGTGTCTTAGCAAGTAAATTTTTAGATGAAAATTATCTACTACACCACACATGAGTGAGTATCCCTATACTCACTCTACTATTTGCAATAGGGTTATACACAGTATTGCCTTCTAACTGAGATATTGGATAGAGAGATTATGTCTTGTATTAGTATTTGGACCCTATTTACTCAATACTATAACTCAAATTGTTTCCTTTCACTTAGAAGCAATCAAATTCAAAATGGTGTCACGAACTGAACAATGCATGGACACGTCATTCTTCTGAGGACACTTAGATCGACCCCAGGAGGATCCCTAGCTGCCATTCCCCATTTGACATCCCTTTTCAGCAGGAAGCAGCCAGAAAGAGTTGTGGCCCAAAACCCCCTAACAACAGTTAGGGTGACATCTCCACATGGGGGAATGTTTAGGAGTTGTTAAGAAATTATTTTAGGCAGAGAAAGGAAAAGAGGTCCTTGGGAAGTTTTTATTTCTTTTTTTTTTTTTTTTTTTTTTTGAGATGGAGTCTCACTCTGTTGCCCAGTCTGGAGTGCAGTGGCACTATCTCAGCTCACTGCAAACTCCACCTCCCGGGTTCAAGCCATTCTCTGCCTCAGCCTCCCGAATAGCTGGGATTACAGGCACCCGCCACCATACCCAGCTAATTTTTGTATTTTTAGTAGAGATGGGGTTTCACCATGTTGGCCAGGCTGGTCTTGAACTCCTGACATTGTGATCCACCTGCTTCAGCCTCCCAAAGTGCTGGAATAACAGGCATGAGCCACCGCACCTGGCCCAGTTTTTGTTTCTTTCAAAGCAGCTCCAGAAACATTTCTTGTCTAGCAGGAAAGCCCCAGCTTTTAGAGCCTGGCCGGCAAGCTTTGATATGCAAATACAGGCCATTAGAAATTGGGCCCACACAAACATGGTGATTCCCGCCATCTTCTTCTTTGCCCCCACACCTGCCTGGCAATACACATCCTCACTTGTGTGGAACATCTGGGCACCCTGGATTTGCATACTAAAAGGCTAGGGTAAATGGGCCAGCTTTTTCAGAGGCTATGTGAGTGACATGCCTGGTCAAACCAATCAATCCCCTGAGCCCTACATAAATCAGACACCCCTCCTCCAGCCCCTTCATATAAGCAGCCACTTTTCTGCCACACAGGAGGTTTTCTCTTTGTTCGAATCCCCACTCCCTCTGTCTCTGTACAGGAGAGCTGTTTTCTTCTGCCTTCTTTTTTTCTGGCCTATTAAACTCTCTGCTCCTTAAAACCACACACACAAAAAAAAACCTCATCACACTGTCTGAGACTAAGTGTGGATTCCTACAGTTATTTAACAAAAGAAAAAATATACATAATAAGCCAAAGAACTCAATCACCTCTTGCTCAACACAAAATATCAAACTGAATCTAATGAATTTTTCCAACAAGAAATGTTTATTTACCCAATATGCTAACACAGAGTGCTTCTGGATCTGGTTTTAGTTCCATTGGGAATTCCCACAGTTAAGATCATTAGTTCCCAATAACCTAGTGTTTTGTTTCATGGTCAGATCAAAATGTCTATTATTGTGGTTTTAATATCATCAATGATGAGGAGTGGGGTAAATATTATTGATGTCCAAGGCACAGAGTGTCCTTGAACTCCTGTCCTCACCGAAATGTGTGATCCCCAAGGCTACCAGTGTCCTGTCCAAAGTTACTACCCAGGGATTCTCTAGGGATTGGTCTTCAAACTGGTGAACATTTTCCTGAAAGATGGAAACATTCAGAAAATCAATCAAAATCCTAATGTCCAAGTACTTTGACCATACACTTATCAGGTAGTCACCATGGTTCTCAATTTTTACCTCCTCTTCCACATAAAGGAATCCCAGATGGATAACTACCTGGCAGAGAACTGGGCCGGCGCCTCATACCTCTTCTTGACCATCCCCACAATCCATAATGTGTGCTGGCCCACCCAGGAGGTACCTGTAGGTCATTGTAAGTTGGCCCCATGTGTGAACCACACACATGAGGACAGCAAGCCACAACCACTTTGAAGGTACCACTCCAAAAGGGAGGCATTTAAGTCCTTTTGCAGAAAAGGTTCCTGCCACTTGGGATGATAAAATATATTTTTTTCTCCATTTTGTTCTGGAAAGAAAAAATGTTGCAGTTAACCTGTAACATTCACAACAGGTTGAATGGAGTGTTTTATGAATTCTGGAAGAGCTGCGTGGAGAAGCAGAATGAATAACCTCAGGATATGTAAGATGGATGAGGAAACTGATGGGCTGATACTCACCGTGGGTTTCTAGAGACAGTTTTCTGAACTTGATACTTTACTCAGCAGAAAGATGTTTCTTCCTATAAAGTGCATTGCAGTGAAGTGGGTAATAAAAACCTTTGGTACTATTTGTCATTGGCCCCCATTAATCCCATGAGTTCTGATACTTTTTGTACATCTGGCCATAGCAACTTCCCTGAACACTCTCTGACTGTAGGTCAGCCACCCTTTGGCGCAAAGGCATAAAGTTGCAGAAGTTTTTCCTATTCCAGGATGATGTACTACCTGGCTATTGACCAGTAAGCCTCCTGTGATTGTATATTGATGTATTTATTGGGCTAAGGTAGCCTCGTTTTTTATAGTATAGGCAACAAACTCTTCAATAGGTCAAACAAATGGCCTCCAACTGGCTGAAAAATTAAGACCAAGACTCTAGATGACAATCATAGGATGCCAGGTAGGGCTCATATTTTCTTAGTCCCAGATTTGGTTTTTCTTATGTATCCCCCTATTGTTAAAAATCTTTACTGAATCTAAACTCTAAAATGAACTGGTTTTCCTTAATTCTTTGCATCTTTATTCCTGAATCATCCCATGTCACATAAAACTTTGATTAAATGAATCTGTTTTGCAGAAGAAAAAAAACCCTCTGCTCTAGAATGCTCATTTCATTGGCAATTTCAGGAGCTGTTATGTCTGTTACCTACTATGCATAGGGTCCCCTTTCCACTGCATGGGTCTGACATGCTCAGGCATAGGCTCGTCCACTGGGGCAAACCTGGTTTTGGTTGTGGGATGCTCCCCATGTGGCATGGGTTTCCAGGAGTGAACCCTTCCCTTACAGCCTGATGCCTCTCTTCAAGGTACACGGCCCCCTCACCAAATGGGCCAGGGCCTTCTCTGAACAGATTGACATTTTCCGGTATCTATGCCCATCTTCCAGTTTCTAACTCTGAATCTCTTCTCCCATTTCCTCTCTTTCAGGATCGTAAAACAAAAAGGGTGGGCTATGGTTTTGGGAAGGTACTGAGGGTAAGGCCTCATTGTAGCTCTTGTAGATCACAGGTATTTTATTGCCTTCTTAAGCCACTTCTCCATAAAAACATATTATTCTTTGTATTTTACAACTGCATTGGTAAAATTGTGTATATATTCCTGGCTAGATTTATAGATATGTATTCATCATCATTACATTCACTTTAGGAAGTGATTCTTTAAAATTTTTTAACATTTTCATAGACCTCTATAAATACTGTAGGCCTGGATTCCTGCCCCGCCTTGCTTGATACAGGAGTCAGCCCTGGTGGAGCTGAGCTGTTCTGAGAATTAGACAGGGTCTTCCTGGATGAGGGGATGGCCCTGGAAAGAGGAAGGACAGGCTGAGGTGAGAGTAGAAGAGGTAGCAATAACTGATGCCTGGTGACAGGAAGGCTGGGAATAGGACATGAAGGAGTCCTAAGGTTCCATTTAAAAATCTCTTGCTGTGCTGGGTCCCTGCCCAGCACACTCACTTCCCTTAACCCTCATTGCCTTTGCAGCTCACAGTGGGGCAGGAGAGGATGGACCCCATTCCCGCTGCAAAGACAAGACTAGAAGAAATGGAACAATTGAAGTGTGGTGCTATGGAACTCAGTAATTATATTTTATATGCCTAAAATAATATAATATTGTAAATAATATTTTAATGCAATATTTTAAAAAATTAAATCTGAGGCTGACATCCATGATGAACAAAAATCATAATTTAAAATTATGCCAGACGGCATCCACCTTGCTTTGCAGCTCTCCTCTCGCTGGCTGGCTCTGGTTTGGGCCCTTCACGCCATGGGGAGGCCCAGGGATAGTGCAGAGGAGCCTGGTATGATCAGCAGGGCTCAGCACACACAGGAGGACCGGAGAAAACAGGACCTCTGAGCAGGACCCCACCTCAGACCCCAGAGCCTGAGGACGCCAGAGAGAGGCATGTGGGCAGGTGGTGGGATGGGAGTAGGGAAACATTCTTCAGAGAGAGGCCCAGTGCTTAAGCAAGAGGTGCTGAGAAAGCAAGTGCCCCACAGAAGCCTCGTCCCTCACCCAGCACTTGCAAGGCCCGTCTGTGGCCTGTCTGTGTCTGCCTCCCACAGGCAGCCTGACTGTGAGGCCTGGAAAGCCTCCCTTTTCAAGAAACGACAAAGGGAACTTGATGATTTGCAGTTAGTTTATTGAAATAAAATGAATTTGAGGTTTCAACAATTTTCTTGCAGTTTCCACATAAAAGGTAAAAAAAAAAGAAAGAAAGAAAGAAAAATTGCAGTTGCTAGCAGTAGGCACCAGTTTTCTGGCCATCTTCTGTCTTGTAGTATCTGAGGCAAAGGTTTTGTATACAGTTAGTAGAACTTACACCAAAAGCTGTTGTATATTGTGTTCTGGGAAACAAAAGCAGACAGGCAATTTAGATTTGGAAATCACTCTTAGAAAGTGAAATATTAAAGTACAGAAATTTTTTTTCATGCTATTTTCCTGCATTTGTCCACAAACATCTAACACTCAGGAAAATTTGCACTGGGAGCAAAACACGTTTTTTTTTTTTTTTTTTTTTTGGAGAAGGAATCTCTCTCTCTTTTTTTTTGGAGACAGAGTCTTGCTCTGTCGCCCAGGCTGGAGTGCAATGGCGTGATCTCAGCTCACTGCAACCACCTGGATTCAAGCAATTCTCCTGCCTCAGCCTCCTGAGTAGCTGGGATTACAAGCACACGCCACCACGCCTGGCTAATTTTTGTATTTCTAGTAGAGATGGGTTTCACCATGTTGACCAGGCTGGTCTCGAACTCCTGACCTTGTGATCCACCCACCTCAGCCTCCCAAAGTGCTGGGATTACAGGTGTGAGCCACTGCACCCAGCCCAGGAGACCATATTAATGCCCAACAGGGGTCAGGGTTTTATGATCTTTTCCCTGCCATGGATCCTCTTAATACTTTATTCTCCAAAAATCCTATTCCTTGAAATACTCTATTTAAAAAAATATGTGACATATACTATTTGATGAAAACCTACCAATTAAAACTTATTGATACCTCTCTTTCAATTCAGAATTAAAATCTCAGCTCAAATACATGAATGTGATGGTTTGGAGTTGCTGTATGGCCTTACAAATGAAAAATATTCTAACACTCTGAGGCTCTCCACCATGACTTTGGTATAGGTTTAAAAATGTTGGCACTTTTACACTAGGAATGATTAGTCTAATCTGGGTTTTTAAGGGAGAAATGAAATGTTTGGTAGATCTCTAAATTTTCTACCATGGAACATTTCAAACGGAATTTTGAAATATTAAATAAACATTTTAAAATATAACCTGTAAGTAACATGTATTTTTAAATAGGCAGAAATACTCGTTGTTACAACCATTGAGTTTTATGCTGAAGAATGCTGGCACTCGTGCTGTTTCACACCATGATCTGCACTTCCCGTTTCCTGAGGTGCTTAATTAAATGGTGCATGATTCCCAGTCATGTGTGCTAACAAATCTGGGCATGGGTTTTAAATTCTTTATATTAGAATCTGTAGAATTTTCATAAATGGTATTTTCTGGACTCTAAAAATATTTGAGAACATTTTGATTATTTGTTACTGTGAAAGCGGAAAATTGCATTGTTGATTGTTCCTAGCAGTGACCGGCTCTTTGAAAATCAGATATTTTCTCTTGATAGAAAATGTCCAGCCTGCTCATCACGGTGAAACCCTGCCTTATGGTGGCAAGTTCCTGTAATCCCAGCTACTCAGGAGGCTGAGGTGGGAGAATTGCTTGAACCAGGAGGTCAAGGTTGCAGTGAGCCGAGATCACACTAATGCACTCCAGCCTGGGCAATAGAGTGAGACCCTGTCTCACAGGAATAAAAAAAAAAAGTGTGGGTGTCTGTCCCTGTGTATCTGTGTCTAATATGTGTGTGTTTATGTGTTTCTATTTGTGTGTCTATGTACATGTGTCTGTGTGTGTCTGTATATATATATGTGTGTGTGTCTGTGTATTTCTATGTGTGTGTCTGTGTATTTTTGTGTTTGTGTGATTCGATGTGCTTACGTCTCTGTTTCTATGTGTATATGTGTCTATGCATTTTTTTTTTTTGAGATGGAGTTTTGCTCTTGTTGCCCAGGCTGGCGTGCAATGGCAGAATCTCAGCTCATTGCAACCTCTGCCTCCTGGGTTCAAGTGATTCTTCTGCCTCAACTTCCTGAGTATCTGGGATTACAGGTATCTGCCACCACATCAGGCTAATTTTTGTGTTTTCAGTAGAGACAAGGTTTCACCATGTTGGCCTAACATGTCTCAAATCCTGACCACAGGTGATTCATCTGCCTCAGCCTCCCAAAGGTTTCTATGTATTGCTGTGTGTGTGTGTGTGTGTGTGTGTGTGTGTGTGTGTGTTTCTGTTTCTGTGTGCCTGTGTGTTTCGTGTGTGTGCATCTGAGTGTTTCTGTGTGTGTGTGTGTCTCTTTGTAAGTGAGTTTGTGTGTGTTTGAGTCTCTGTGGGAATGAACAGGGGAGCTGACAATTAGCCTGGCCTTTTCTGAAGCTTTATTTTCTCCTTTTTGCCTTTCCCCTTTATTACTCCCTGAAGATTCTTAAAGTGAAGTGGCAAAGCACCCTAAGGACAAAATTAAATAAACTGATGTACAAAGATGCACATTTAGAGCCTGTTTGTTTCTGGGCAGTGATTTTCAAGGGCACGTAAGAAAATAAATGAAATTACCATCAATACATCAAAATTGTTCAGAATTTCATTAGACTGGTTGAGGAAACACTGTTTTGCCTCCTCTACAGTCTCTTCAGTGTCATCAATGCCTATGTACTCCTGTAAAAATTGCTTGAATTCTGATATAGACACTTCAGAATCGATGGTCTTTGCTGCCACATCCTCCAGCGGTTGGCAGCCAGAACCTGAGAAGAAGGCACAAGAACATGGGCCGTCACCGGAGGGGTGAACCCATTTGGGGATGAGCTGTGAGGCTGGTCGTCTTCTGATCTCCCAAGAGTTACATCTCAAGGTTCAGAAAAATTATGGTGCGTGGTTTCAAGTTCTCAATTCTGGGAGCATAAACTCAAGGCTCTGCAAATTCTCCTGACCTCTGAAACCTCCCAGGATAGAAGGCCCAGGCTGCAGAGTGTGACCCAGCATATCTCACACTGTGGGGCTCACTCTATGTTCCCAGAGTTGTTCTGAGTCCTTCCAGGATGCCCTTTCCCTCCCAGTTCCTTCAGGCTCAAGGCAGACTTGGGAGGAGAACTCACACCCCCTGGAGTCTCCTTCCAGCACTGAAGATCGAGTGGGAGGAAAAAGCCCTGGCTACTGGAATCAGCACTGACAGGTCCCGTCTGTGGCTTGTCTTACGCAATTCACAAAGCTTACCCTGGGCATCCTGCTGCATGTTTCCAAAGTAAGTTAATTTATAGATTTCTACTACAGTGAATTTGGAAACTTGGGTTAATTTAGTAAGGTAATTCCTATTTAAAAAATTGAAACTTTCAGCCAGGCGTGGTAGCTCATGCCTGTAATCCAAGCACTTTGGGAGGCTGAGGCAGGCGGAGATTGCCTAAGGTCAGGAGTTTGACACCAGTCTGGCCAACATGGTGAAACCCAGTCTCTATTAAAAATACAAAAAAAAAAAATTGGCTGGGCATCATGGTGTGTGCCTGTAATCCCAGCTACTCAGGAGGCTGAGACGGGGGAATTGCTTGAACCAGGGAGTGAAGGTTGCAGTGAGCCGAGATTGTGCCACTGCACTCCAGCCTGGGCTGGATCAGTGATGTAATTAACTTGTCCATCATCTTTTGAGCATTGTCTCCAAACTATCCCAGTAGGAGGTCAGAGTAGAAAAGGGTTTATTCATTGTCCCTGCTCATACCTCACAGCCTGGGGCTGGACACAGACACTTTCACAATTTCAAAAAGTATTTAATCACCAATCATTTCAGTGTTTACTGAGCTCCTACTATGACAAAGTGATAAGTCATTCCACACATTCTATCCAGAATGAGCTTGTGTCTTGGGAGGGGGAAAACAAAGTGTGCCTTACTTAGGAAAGAGATAGACATTTGCCCTAGCCTCAGGCTCACAAAAGACCTGAGATATAGAGACAAGAGGGGTTTTGGCAAATAAAAATCTTTACCATACTGAATAATAAGTAGTAACATTATATGGGAGCCATCTTCTCTCTGTGATTTATTTTGTTTTATTTTGTTTTATTTTTTAAAGACAAGGTTTCACCATGTTGGCCAGGCTGGTCTCAAACTCCTGACCTCAGGCGATCCACCTGCCTCGGCCTCCAAAGTGCTGGGATTACAGGCATGAGCCACTGCCACCAGCCTTCTCTCCGTGATTTCTACACTTACGCAGGAAAGCCTAGAATGGCCGGCCTTGGAAGCTGCAGCTGTGCTGATTTTTGCAGCCCCTTCCCTTCAAAGGCCCATGGCTGATGGCTCCTGAGTGAAGACCCCAAGCCAGACTGACCACCTGTGTTCACATCCCAGTGCCTCCATTTGCTGATGGTGCCACATTAGACAAGATGCTTAATGCTCTGTGTCCCCTTTAAAATTGAAACAGTCATAGAATTGTTGTGACTCATAAGTAAAAATTGTAACATCCTGGGAACAGTACCTCGTGCAGAGTTGGTGCTGTCTAAATGTCAGCTGCTCATCTTCTTTTTCATCTCATTAAGAATCGTTTTCATGATTCAACTCCAAGCACTACTAGGCTCATCATAGAACACTGGAAAGCTAGGCTGCTCTTAATATTCTCTAAAATATATTGTGATAACCATATTTAGACTCAGCTAAAACTTTTAAGTTGGAAAATAAGACAGCGCTTTGATCCATGCTTAGGTATCTTTTCTCTCAGTCCATTTTAGAGAGTTTTACTCAGCTCTAATTGACATGTAGATTATCTCCTAAACAGACCCTGCGTACTGTTGTCCAATGAATCTTCCCAGAACCTAACTGCAATTGTGTTTTAACTCATTTTTCAATGTTCAATAAAGGAAGAATAGCAAATGATTACGGAGCACTTTGCTGTTTGAAAGGCAATGTTGAATCCTGTGACAACCTTCCCAGCAGCAAATCTAGCAGAAGAGCGACCATGTAATTTGTGACCCAAACTCGGACACTTTGGTGGGTGAAAAGAACACAAAATCAATGGGATGCCAGGACAGTTACATAACCCAGGACTGTTTTAGGCAAATTAGTATTAGTGGTCACCTCCCCATAGGCGGGACATGTCTTTCACCCCTTCTACCAGAAATGGGAGTCGGAGAGGTTCAGAAACTTACCTGAGAGAATACAGCTAGGAAGTGGCAGAATTATGAAGCCAGGTGTTCTGGCTACACAAGCTTCATTCAGCACTATTTTTCTCCTTGGCTGGACCCTGAGAGACCTGCACATCATGGCTCAGGTGAGTCCTGATGGCCTCAACTCCCACTGCTGCCCTCAACTCTGGGTTGACTTCTGCACAAGCCCCACCGTTTTCTGCTTGAGACCTTTGCTCCCTGTGGACTCCCCTCCTCCACTCCCCTTGTCTCAGTCGCTCCTGGTTGAAACATTTCATTCATTCCCAAAGTCACATCAAAGATGGTACGCATTCATCCCTCTTTCCCAGGCCCTGAGTCTCCAAAGATCTCCCACGTTGCAGGACCCCATGGCTCTCCGTAAACAGCTCCGTCCTGACATCTCCAGGACCCATGCTGAATCTTTCTCCCTGTCGGTGCTCGTTGAACCCATGGCATGTGCACTTCATGTTGGTATTATAGTCATGAAAACTATTTATTTTGCTTAATTATTGTGTAATTGATTTTCAAGAGCAGATTTTGGCCTTTTCACAAAGAATTTACTGATTGTATTACATGCATTATTAGTAGGTCTATCTAGAAACATGAAATAATTTAAAATTAAAGTTTCACTAAAAACAGACATCAGAAGTAAAACTAACATCAGATGGCAGTGTAACTTTGGGGACAATACAACACCATTTGCACTTTCCTGGAAGCTGACATTGGTATCAGGAAGGAAGGAGGCAGGTAAAGAGAAGAGGTAACTGGATACCCTGCCAACCAGGCCCTGGGCCCCCTCAATGTCCCTTTTTCTGAAAAGTGACTGTTACCATGATACCACCTGACTAGGATCTATCTAGTGAGTTGGGACTAGAAGCCAGATCTGGAAGCAGCACCAGAGTCAGGTGTCAGCCCCTGGCGAGTGCTTTTAGGCTCCGTCACCGAATTACACAACTTTCCATGTCCCCAGAACGTGTGTGGTTGAAAATGTTGATACACATACAGCTGGGAACGTTTGCCTTGGTTAATGAGATGCCTTCACCAATGTCTTTGCCAGTGAGATAGTAATGTTACCTCCACTTCAAGGCTAACATTTTCTTGATAACTGTAGTCAGTCCCCTGCTGTGAGTCTCAGGTTCATTGAAGGATGTTCCAAGAGGCAAATGGGGGAGACTTAAATAAAGTATCCCAACTTTGAGAGCAGCAATTCTTAGTAGGAGTAGCTTTGCCTTTCCCTCAGACTCCAGAAACATTTGGTAATGACTAGACTGGGTATTGGTTGTCCCAATTGGATGGAGTGAGTGTGCCATTCGAATGAAGTGGCAGAGGCCAGGAATTAAATGTCCTACTAAGTCCTGCTGAACATCCTATAATGTTCAGGACAGCTGTCCACAGCAAAGAAATACTTAACCAGAAATATCAGTGGTGCCAAAGTTGAGAAGCCATGTGTACAGAAATACTGTAGAGCCTTTGTTCTGTTCATGAAACACCAGCAGTGCCTCACAGCCGGGGCACAGAGATGCAGTCCCATGTACAAGAAGATGCCAAGAGGTGCATGGACACCTCTTCCCTCCAATAGGCTGGACCCCATCTCACTTCCATGTCTTTGCCCAGGCTGCTTTGCCCACCAGAAGGACCTAACTTCCACCTCTCTGTGTTTGTGTTCTTCATCCTCTGGGTCCTTAAGAAGTTGCTCAACGATCACCTCCTTCACAAACCTTCCTTCCCAGAGCATTTGCATCTCAGGAGAACATTGTTCTTTGAATTTCTAAAGGATTTACCTTCCATGATGAAACACTGTTCTTTGGGATACACTTCATCTTTGCTTCAGTCCTTCGGTGATGTATACATCACTGTTCAACATGTAGTTAAGTATTTAAGAAAATTTATTATTTTTTTTTTCAATAAGCTATATTAAATTCCTCCTAGGTATCTGGTGGGGTTCTAAGTTGACCTGAGATAACTTACAGCATCTTAGCTGCTTTTCAGTAAATTACCCCTGACCAACTTTTCCCAGTATTTCTTCTATGCTGCCCTCTTTTTCACTTTTTTTCAACATACCTTTCTTTAAAATTTTTAGTTCTTAATGTCATACAGGTATACTATGAATAGAAAATAAGGTAAAATGGGTTGTAACAAAGAATATCAGTTCTCTGCCTCTTCTCTTCCCCACAGTATTGTCCCATTGCACCTTCAGCTTGTTTCAGTGTTTCAGAAACAAGGGAACTACCTGAGATCCACGGGAGCATCCCAGGAGAGGAAGCATCTGTAAGGCCCAGAAAACCTGTTGAAAAACACTTGCTTTGAATGAAGAGACCTTCCAAACAGGCTTTGTGTGAGCAACATGGCTGTTTCTTCACCTGGGTGCAGGTGGGCTAAGGCTGAAAAGGGCATTAGCAAAGGGCACTGGGATAGGAGATGGTTTTATAGGTTTGGGTAGTCTTTAGGGGGCGGGGGTATTGCAGAGTAAGTTCAGTTACAGTGGTGGGGGGTGGGGCAAGGAGTATACAAGACCACAAGTTCAGTTACAATGGCAGGGTTGGGTAAGAGGTATTCACGTTATCATAAGAACAGTTAAGATGGCAGGGTTGGGTGAGGGGCTTGTCCCGGGAAGCTCCGCTGGGTGATCAGGGTCAATGGCGAACGCAGGCAGAGGGTGGGAGACATCATCCGAGGCAAGCAGGACTTCAGACTTTCAGGCTCCAGGCTTGCATATGGAGACCTGACAAAACCCAATCACAGAAGAGTTTGTGCCAGTTAAGATCTTTCTCGTGCCCTTATTTTTTCTGTCTCCCATTCTCCAACACTGAAGAGGTCAGAAACCATAATTAATTACCTTGAGAAGAATCAGTGGAAGTCTCAAGAGAGAAAGACAACAGAAGCCCTAATTTTAAGTCCATGTGAAGTTTTGTTTATTACACAGAGCTGCATATTCTCATTTCTAAATTGACACATTGATCTGTCTTGTATAGAAAGAGTAGATTCATTGAAGATTTACTATAAGTAAGCCTATGACAAAATCATAGCTCTTCACCCTGTCCTAGACTATAAGCTACAGAGTAGAGAGAAGAGCTTTGAGGAAAAGATTCTAGGCAGAGATTAGTAAATCTCATCAAGAAAAACAACTTGGAGACCCAACGTTAGAGCAGCAACCAAGGGAGAGGCAGCAAGGGTTATGTAAAATGAGCCAACACAAGGAAATCCTTGGTACTTGGCAAAGCTCAGTGTGCTTTCATTTCTCAAACAGTTTCTTAAAACTTGGTATGTTCAGCAAGTACACAGTGCAGGGTGTGAATCCTGGAGGGAGTTGACAGCTAAAGATGGGTGGTCCTTACAGGCATCAATGGTTCTAGGAGAGGATGTTCCATGAGGGTGAACACGCAGGTCTCACTCCCTTTTGCAGATGCTATTTGGTGCCATCGGATACCCGCAGCCTGCCAAGTCTTACCTGATCCCACCCACACTCTTCAGCAGTAGCTCCTGGAGGAATCAGAAAGCACATGAACCTAATGTGATTGTTTTTATAACAGTGAAATCAATGAAGGTCCTGCAATCTCCCAGCATTGGAGAGCTGGGGAAGTATTAGAAGGAAAAGTTCTCAATGTAACAGCTCTGGATATGCATACAGTTCTCTGAATCTCATGAAGAACTCTTGTATCCTACCATCTGCTTCTGTAGTTCACTGGAATTTTTCCCCCATAGGAGTGTGAGGTTCATAAATGGGGACTGCATGGGCTCAACTTGCTGAGGTACTGATGTATTTGTCCTGGAGTGGGGCTTTGAAAGCATTCCAGTTGACCTCAAAACAAAGGACCACTGGGTAAGGCATTTCTCATTCCCACTATAAGTGGTGGTAATGTTGGAGGAGTTTGAACCAGAGCAACTTTTTTTGAATAGGGGCTAGGTAAAATAAGGTTGATAACAGTTAAATTCTGAGTAATTTGCATTAAAAAAACCACACACACACACAAAATTTATCTAACCTTAAAGGTTATTACTCAGAAAAGCCTGACCTCACAGGTTATGAAAAAGACTAAAAAGGAAATAATTTTAAATGATAACTATCACAGTTTTTGTAAGTAATCTGGGTAAACTGTTTTTAAAAGTAATTAATTAGTTAAATATAATGGAATAGATTCTTGTAGACAATCTTGACCTATAATTTATAATCTACAGTGATATTAAGCTAAGTAATAAATATTCACTAAATGTCTAGGTCATTTCCAAATTTTTTCAATTATAGCAAAACATTTTTCTGAAAAAAAAGAAATGTGTTCTTATTTTTAAAAATAATTTTGTCTAATTCATAGGCTACATAAAAGTGAATTATGAATTAGGTAGAGGTTATCAGTGAATAAGAACAATGTAAAGAAAGTTATAAAGAGGTATTTCGGGCAAGAAAGGTTAAAAGAAGAATAATCTTATATGAGAAATAATCTTGTATGGTAACATTTTGTCCTAAAATAAAATAACTGGTTATTTAAGAATGTAACCTTTTGTCTCTTATCTACTTCAAGCCCCCACTTCCCATTGTCCCCCCTTAGTGAATTCAGCCAGTGTACATTTTACACATATTGGTTGATATCTAATGTCTCCCTAAAATGTATATAAGCAAACTGTACCCCCAACCACCTTGGGCACGTGTCTCAGGACTTCCTGAGGCTGTGTCATGGGTGCCTCCTTAGCCCATGGCAAAATAAACAATTTAGGATAAAAATAGGCATTTTTATCCTAGAAATGTCTAGCATAGATCAGGAAGTCCAAGCATGTAGTAAATGATTTGTATCAAATTGTCTATAATTAAAGGAAAATTATTTAAATAGTAATTCTAGAGTTTGGGTTTTGCTTAAAAACACACACACTAAAGAATTTCTTCAAATAATAAAATTTTCTTAAGGGATTGATTTACTCTTAATAAATTATAAGAGTCTTTTTTAACCCAAAGTTCAACTTTTATTGCATCTTACCGTTTTTGGTTTTTCTCCCTTTTTAAAAGGCATGAAGTAATAACTCTCTCCTTCAACCCATTTTCAATTCATATAAGTCTTTTTTTTCTCCTTGGGTTCTCACTGTTGTGGTCTAAAGCTAAAAATATTTCCTTAAAGATCTAAAAGAGGCCAGGTGTGATGGCTCAGGCCTGTAGCACCAGCACTTTGGGAAACAGAGCCAGGTGGATCACCTGAGGTCAGCAGTTTGACACCAGCCTGGCCAACATGATGAAACCCCATCTCTACTAAAAATACAAAAATTAGCTGGGTGTGGTGGTGAGTACCTGTAATCCCAGCTACTTGGGAGACTGAGACAGAAGAATCACTTGATTCTCCAGGAGGTGGAGGTTGCAGGGAGCTGAGGTCACACAATTGCACTTTACCCTGGGTGATAAGAATGAAAATAAATAAATAAATACAGTGCAAAGAAGGCCAAACAAAATTTCATATTCGATAATGCTTCCTGTATAATTTTCATATCAAATAAGCCACATGTCTCATTTTTGACTTTACAGAATGTAATATCTTAAAGGATTAATTAGATCAGAAAAAGACATAATGTAAATTTGATTTTGGAAAGTTTGTCAAATATCAAAAGTTTAAAACAATTGATATTAGAAAATAGAATCACAGGTCATTGTAAAATAAGTCATTCATTTAACCAAAGTAATAACTCAAGGATTTCCAAAAAAAGTGAAAATCAGCCGAGCACAGTGGCTCACACCTTTAATCCCAGCACTTTGGAAGGCCTAGGTGGGTGGATCACAAAGTCGAGAGATTGAGACTATCCTGATCAACATGGTAAAATCCTGTATCTACTACAATACAAAAATTAGCTGGGCATGGTGGTGCACACCTGTAGTCCCAGCTACCTGGGAGGCTGTGGCAGAGAATCACTTGAACCTGGGAGTCAGAGG
Organism: Aotus nancymaae; assembly: GCF_030222135.1. Lineage (NCBI taxonomy): Eukaryota > Metazoa > Chordata > Mammalia > Primates > Aotidae > Aotus > Aotus nancymaae. Next base: position 8,265,511 of record NW_026988473.1, on the reverse strand, counting down.
TTACAGTGAACACCATTGCACTCCAGCCAGGGCAACAAGAGCAAAACTCCACCTCAAAAAAAAAAAAAAAGATAAAAACCATTCTTTTGAGAGAAGAGGCTTAATTTTCCAAACAATAAGCCCTAATGAAAACAGCACAAAGCCAATTAAATTTATTTTTCAAAATATTATAAACAATCTATAAAATTTTAATCATCTTGGCCATAAGATAAAATTTCCATAAGTTTTTCATAATCTTTATTAAAAGGAGTTCGCTGAGGCTTCAAGAAAACCTTCCCCTAATCTGACACAGAGACTCAAATACTGATCTTGCATCAGTGTGTCTTTGACAATAATGTTTAATTTATAGAGAAGCAACTTCTTTTCTTTCTCTAAATCAACCCTTGCAGTCTCATACGCCCACCTCTTTCATGATAGTCCCTGGCCTTGAAGAGTTAAATACCTTTAATTTCTGGCCCTGTGTCTCACAAACACAATTTACTTTGATTGGCATCTTCTATGGGGTCTGAAGACGAGGCTTAGTGGCTGCCAGTATTATGGTTTATCAGGACTCGGTGTACTTTTATACCCATCAGTCAAAGTCCTATAACTTAATGGCACAAGGATTTTAAAAATACATGTGGAAGGTAACATGAATGTATTATCCTTAATTTTAAAAACCTTTTTTAATCTCTTTTTTCTAAGCAACCCAAATGTAGAAATAATAATATAGAAATTATTTCAATAAAGCATAAGATCTGTTTATTAGGCCAGTTACCAAGGCAAAAGGAAAGACCTTCTGCAGTGTTACTGCTATTCCCTATTGGGAGAATTATGTTGGAAGGAAAATTTCCTTTGGACCTTTAAGATAAAAGTTTTTGTTTGTTTTCTGTTTTCTTTACAGTTTTTGTTGTTGTTTTAGCATCAGGCCACAAGGTAGATCCCAAAGTGGGGAAAAAACTTGCAGAAGGCGAAAATAAGTTGAAGGGTAGAGTTATTATTTCAGGCCTTTTAAAAGAGAAGAGAAAGCTGAAGACACAGTGAGATATAATAAAATTTGAACTTTGCATAAAAAATAGAATGTCTTATAATTTATTAAGAGTAAAGCAGTACCTTAAGGAAATTTCATAGTTTGAAACAATTCTTTAGTGTATACATTTTTTTAAATCAAAACCCAATTTCTAGAAAGACCACTATAATTTCCCTTTAATTATAGACAACTTGGTCATATAGAAGTATTTTTTAAATAAATTATCTTATTATAACTGATACAGACGATTTATGACGTGCTTGGACTTTCCAGATGTCCTGAACATCCATCTTTCTTAAACAACCAGTCACTTTATCCTAGGACAAAATTTGCCATACAAGATTCTTTCTCAGATTAAATCTCTCTTTAAGCTTTCTTACAAAAAAAAAAAATCTCTTTATTTCTATAAATTTCTTTTCATCTCTCTTATTTCCTGGTTCCTTTTTTCTCATTTTATATGTAACTGAAACAGGAGAGTCCCCTGACCTCCATCACAGGATCTGTGACAGGAGTGTGGCTCATCTGTTCAGCTGCTGCACGCTCTCAAATTCCGTATGGGAGGAGGAGCATGCAGATGAGCAGGTACAGGAGCCAGGGCAAGCAGCTTGGGGCTCTGGCCCCACAGTAGCGTCTGGGAGTGGGTGCCTGTGACTCCCAAAACCCAAGTGGATGTGTGTCACAGTGTGCTTTTTTAGCTTTGCTATCTGCGGACAGCTTAAGTGTTAAACAGCTCAGTGGGCCCTCTGCCTTTTTGCAGGGCTGGAGGGCCAGTGTGACAGCTTTCTGTATTCTAAGCTCTTGTCCAGCATCTAGGAAAAATCAGATCACATATTGACTTGAAAGATGAATGCAGGGGTTTTATTGAGTGGTGGAGGTGGCTCTCAGTGGGATGGATGGGGAACTGGAAGGGGGATAGATTGGGAAGATAATCTTCCCCTGAGTTTGGCTGTCCAGTGGCCAATCTCCTCTTTTTTTTTTTTTTTTTTTGAGACGGAGTTTTGCTCTTGTTACCCAGGCTGGAGTGCAATGGCGCGATCTCGGCTCACCGTAACCTCCGCCTCCTGGGTTCAGGCAATTCTCCTGCCTCAGCCTCCTGAGTAGCTGCGATTATAGGCATGCGCCACCATGCCCAGCTAATTTTTTGTATTAGTAGAGACGGGGTTTCACCATGTTGACCAGGATGGTCTCGATCTTTTGACCTCGTGATCCACCCGCCTCGGCCTCCCAAAGTGCTGGGATTACAGGCTTGAGCCACCGCGCCCAGCAATCTCCTCTTTAAATGTCCCCTGTTAAATTACTCTTGGCTTTCAGATGTTCCTTCTCTTCTCTCTGCCATGCCATTCTGCTGTACTTCTGCTCTTCTGTTCACCTCCTCTCCTGCCTCTGGAGCCTGGGGTCTGGGGTTTCTATGGATACAAGATAGGCGGGCATGGTAGGCCAAAAGTCAACTTTTGGGTTCAAAAACAGGAATGCCTGTTCTCATTTAGGGCAATGGGTTTCCAGGCTTGAGTGTGGGGCCTTTGCCAGGGAACAGCCCTCTTCTACCCAGTATTTCCCTGTCTCTTGTCTACATCGTAACCTTTAAGTAAGCTTTGAATTAGACAAAAATGTTTACTTTTTCAAAAAGGACACTTTTTTTGAAAGAATGTTTTTCTACAATATAATTTTATTGGAAAAATACCTAAATAATGAAATATCTATAATTTAATATAACTTTAGTTTATAAATTATGACAAATTTGTTTACAAGTGTTTAGCCATTACATTTACCTAATTATTTTATTTTAATCATTTACCTGGGTTATTTGAAAACTGCAATAGTTATAATTTAAAGTTATGAAACTGCCATTGCAAAATTATAACTAAGACAGTGAAAAAGATCTGACCTAACTGACTCCATCTTGCTTCTAACTGCCAAGCTATTGTTGTTTGTTCCTGTGTGTAAGCCTAACTAACTTTGAGAGGAACTTAGTTTATAGTTTAGCTTGAAACAAAAATGATAATACCCCTTTCCCAAAACAAACCCCCTTCCTGCCTGGGGTACTAAATTGCCTAAACCCACAATATTAGAAGTTATGGTTATTTTACTAAATAATTCAAGATTTCACTCTTTTCATTAAGCCAATATCAATGTCTCATTTATTAAAAGTTAAACAAGCAAATATCTTCTTTTGGGCTGGGTTTATAGTTTTGTAACTCCTATGCCAAATTTTGACACCCTATAGCATTTGGCAGGGATAACTATGAAACTGCTTGATTAAAAAATGCAAACAAAAATGCATGCTGGCAATTCTTAAGACATTTCTAATATTACTTTACCAATAATTTTAAAGCTAGTTTACTTGTAAAGAGTTTACATAAGTCGCATAAACTTAAATAAGCATTTGACTAGTCTTTCCTTTTTTCTGATAAAGTATTTGATTTAAGTGTTTTTCTTTAAGCCAATTAATTAGAGTTCATTATATATTTTTAATAGTGAAACAGTGTGCACAAAACACATAAATACATAGACATATTAGGCATACTGATAGAAGTACATCTTATAAATTCATAAGACCTTTTTTCCCCTATATTAGATTTCCAAACTCTTGATAACCTGTTTCATCACCTTGGCAGCTGTCAGATAAATAGCCATAAATCCACATATTGAAAGAAACAAACCTTAGGTGAAAAATCAGATAGCAAAATTTACATCCCAGGTACAGAGAGAAAAAGTCTCGTGGTGCTAGAAGGAGATTAAAGATGAATGCCAAATCAAATATAAAGTTATAGAAACCTATCATGTGATCGTATAAGGAAACCAGTTTTAGTCGGATAGGGACTACCTATCTTCTAACTGAATCTTTGAGCACTGGGCAGAGCCCACTCTGAATCCTGGGTCTCCAAAAAAGGGAGAATTATTGTGAGGTTAGACCACATGATATTTTTACTGTGTACTTTTAAAAAATTTTCAAACAAAGACATTTCTAAGTGTCTAAACTACACTCTTCCTTAAAAATCCAAGACTAGCCTCTGTTGCAATAACTATTTTCGTTGAAAAATTATGTAACACAATACAAAAGTAAGCAGTTTAAAAGCTGAGACAAACTTCGTTTACAAGACTCCTGGGGTTCCATAAGGAAAAACAGAGGTTATCCCAAAAGGGAGTTTGGCACCTTCTCCATTTTCTTTAAGGAAACCCAGGCTATTATAAACTATTTTAGGTCCTCAGGCAGCAGAGGCTGTCAAGAGAAGGAGAGACAGCAGAAGTCAATGAAGAAAACAGAATTCAGTCAACTGAAAAAAATAGTAACTTTTGCTTAGAAAAGACAAGGTCCTAGGGAAGAAAACAAACAAAAACATGAAGGCCTTTTAAATAAACACACATACATACACACACACACACATACACACACGCACACACACATACACACACACATACACACATACACACACACGTACACACACACATACACATACAGACATACACACACGCACACACACACGTATCTTGGATATTAGCTTTTAATTATGCTGACTTTTAAACATAAAGCTCCTTTGAAAAAAATCTTTTTAAATCTCATGACCATAAATCAACAACAACAAATTGTTGATATTTCCGGAGTACCAAGTATTAAACTAGAAAGGGCCTGATTTAGGAATCAAACCCAGGCTGCAGTGGTGAAAAAAAGAAGGCAGAACCTTAGCTATGGAACTGCAGTGTGGGGTGACAGCCATTGCTCTTTCCGTTTGGCCTAGCTAGCAAAAAGGTGGCCTTGTTAGGTGAATAAAGACCCTCAAGTAGTCAAAATCAAAAATCTTTCTTTTGCTGGCTCTTTTTATACCCCTCTAGCAGTTACCCTGTAACATTCACAGCAGGTTGAATGAAGTGTTTTATGAATTCTGGAAGAAGTGCATGAAGAAGCAGAATAAATAACACACAGTGAGGATCACATGTGAGATGGACCAGGAAACTGATGGGCTGATCTTCACTGTGGGTTTCTAGAGACAGTTTACCGAACTTGATACTTTACTCAGCAAAAAGACGTTTCTTGTTATAAAGTGCAAATTCTCCTGACCTCTGAAACCCAGAGAAGCACAACTCTGTGTATCCTTGCCAAAGAGGACACTCCAGAAATGAGGTGCTCTCACTAGAGGGACATAGCCAACACTATTTCAACTTTCTTGGTTCAGAATCATCCAATGCTTCCCTGTTATTATTCCCAGAATCAATTAAGGTCCAGTGATTTCAGACTAATGGGTCTAGAATATTGTCCATTTGCTCCCTTAACTCTGCCACAATAGGAGAGCACCCAGCACTGCTTTATTTTTTCCCCAGGGAGGCACCTTAGTCCCTCCCAGGAATGAAGCAACGTGTCAACCTGGAGTGGGACCAGGACACATTAGTATGCACCAAGGGGAACCCAGCCAGCCTGTGCTCTGTTTGTAGAAACAGAGAAGGCAATGATTTGGGGTCCCCTGACAATTTGGAGACTGCAATAATGACACATGGCTCCAGGTAAATTGGATGTGACAGTATTTTCCAAAATACAAAGCAAAACCCAGCAGCGTGACTTTGTGCTCTCATCACTGTTGTGATTATGACTGTGTCTTTTCTATTCCTTCCTGCCTTGTGCTTCCTCCCTCCTTAACTCTTTTTGTTTTTACTGCTCTTCATCGCTTCTTCTTCTCCTCCTTACACTTCAAGGTGGGCTGATCCTCACTGACAGTTTCATATCCTGTCTGTCTGTCCTGGAACCATCAAAGTTGGAGTAGATGCAATACTTCCCCTAGGAGTCAGTCCTTCCTAACCCATATTCATTTTTTCCCATTAAAGTATCAAGTTTGAAGGGAAATATACTAATATCTCATCTCTGTTGTTTTTTTTATTTTAAGTTCCAGGGCACATGTGCAGTATGTGCAAGTTTGTTACGTAGGTAAACATGTGCGGCAGTCATTTGCTACATCTATCAACCCACCACCTAGGTATTAAGCCCAGCATGCATCAGCTCTTTTCTCTAATATTCTCCCCCTCTTCCCTCCCTCAACAGGCTCCAGAAAGTGTTGTTCCCATCCCTTTGTCCATGTGTTCTTGTTGTTCAGCTCTAAGTTTCCTAAAGTTTCTGTCCTGCGTAAGCAGCTCCTCACTCAACATTTACATTTTGCAAAGTCTCAAAGAGAAGAAGAGACTCCCCTCAAAAGACCTGTCTCAAGTGCTTTTCCCACCAACCTAGTAGGTGAGAGGCTAAACTAGATGCACAGAATGAAGTAGGAAAGTAAATATGTGCTATCTTTCCACAAACACACTGGAGGAGGTTCATACCTGCAATGTACAATTTAAAATACGAAACTTCATAATCACCTCATCTTCAAAAACATTTTTCTAGACTTTTTGTTCAAATGCATAAATCACTAAGCAATATTGCTCTGAAAAAGCAATACAAGTGAGAACATGTGATATTTGCTTATAAATGAGAACATGTGATATTTGCTTTTTGTTCCTGCGTTAGTTTGCCGAGGATAATGGCCTCCAGCTTCATCCATGTTCCTGCAAAGGACGTGACCTCATTCCTCTTTATGACTGCATAGTATTCTGTGGTGTATATGTACCACGTTTTATTTATCCAGTCTATCATTGACGGGTATTTCAGCTGATTCTATGTCTTTGCTATTGTGAATAGTGCTGCAATGAACATACACTCGTCCATGTATCTTTACAATAGAATGATTTATATTCCTTTGGGTATATATCCAGTAATGGGTTTTCTGGATTAAGTGGTATTTTCAGTTCTAAATCTCTGAGAACTCACCACATCATCTTCCAAAATGGTTGAACTCATTTACATTCCCATCAATAGTGTAAGTGTTCCTATTTCTCCACAATCTCACCAGCATCGGTTGTTTCTTAAATTTTTAATAATAGCCATTCTGACTGGCATGAGATGATAACTCATTGCGGTTTTGATTTGCATTTCTCTAATGATCAGTGATATTGAGCTATTTATCATGTGTTTGTTGACCACTCAAAGTTTCAGTGTTTTAAAAAATAAGAATTACCTTGCTAAATTAGTCCAAGTTTACAAATTCACTGTAGTAGAAACCTATGAATTAATCTTTGTTTATCTCTTTGGTAGCATTTTAAGGTTTCCCATCCACTGATTGAAAGGATGCTGTGAGTTAGTGGAGTAACTGACTTCCTGGGCAGGCAGTGCTGGGCAGTGGGCAGTGATGGGATTTAGGCTCATGCAGATGTGGGCTTAGATCCTGGAGGCCATGTGTAGTCATGCCGTGTCTTTGAGCAAGTTACAATGCTGGTTTCTCTAGGATTTTTTTCTCTCTTTTGTGAAATGGGTATAAGTGATACCATTCTACAATTTGGAGTGATGATGGATACTCTATGCCAAGTTTTTATAACATGACGTAATATGAGAATTCTGAAAAAATGTCAGTTTTCATCTATGCACACATCTATTATTAACCATACAACCTGTGGGCATCTCTTATGAGCTGGGCTGTACAAATTTTATTGTAGAAAAAATTCTATCAAGTTGCTGCCTTCATATACTTTCCTTTCTAAGAAGAAAAGCCACAGATAAGCCTACAAATGAATCAGAGATATTGGAAAGTGAGAATTGCTGCAAAGAATAACAGCATATCCATAATGGCAGAATGCTGTCGTGGACTGGATGGTGAGGGGCAGTGTCCTGTAAGCAGCCCAAGGCAGCCTGGAGGAGCAGGTGCCGTTTCAGCTGAGACTTGAATGAATGGAGAGTGATATACAGAGACACATCTGAGGAAGAGTGTTCCAGGTTGGGAACAGCAAGTACAGAGCCTGAGGGCAGAGGGCACTTGGTGAGGTCAAGGAAGGTAGGGAAAGTGTGACTTTTGGGCACAAGAGGACCTCACATGATAGAAACTCACCCTCATTTATTTAGGAATAAGATTAAGGCAAAAGGTACAAGAAACATAAAGTTGGCTCAAGTTTAAAAATAATAAATAAGACAGCCAGACAGATGTGTCCCCTCTTAATTACTCATGAATGCATTATTTGCTGTCTGGATTACTTGTGGTATATTTTTGTCATCATTCAGCCAGAGCCTCAGATGCCAAAAACAAACTTAATTTTGGGAGGACAGAAAGTAGGATTGCGTACTTACTTGTTTACAAAGTTGGCCAGGGCTGGCATCCTTCATTCCCGGGGGAAATGAAAAACTTTGATCAGGAAATGGGACACTGTCTTTTCAGCCAAGAATTACTGGATCTCTGCCTAGTACCCCAATCCTTATAGTCTTTTCTGTCACCTCTAGGGCCAGTGGCCCAAGGATTTTTCCTAGGATATTTTTCCCTCTTTTGTGAAGAGAGAAAACTTTTCAGTTTGAAAATAAAGTGCCCACACTAAAATGACTGTGTTTTCTTTAACCTCCATGTTTGATCAGGGTATATGAAGGTGATCATTCTCTGATCAGTCAAATAACAGTAACTCAGGCCTAAAAAGACTCATTGGCAATGCAGCCTTGTCAGAGAGAACTAGCAGAGCCTCAGAGCTCAGCATACTCGTATTGCTGGTGCAGTTTTCTTCTCTTCACAAAGGACGTTTGCTCCGGTCTCTCAAAGAATTTCAGAAACTGGAGAAGTCTAGTGTTTTGCTGGTTTCACTAATATTTATTCATCACCTGCTATGACAAGCACACTGCAAAGCTAAATTACTCAGAGGTTCTATCTGGAGATAGCTGGTGGCATCTCTGGAAAGAATGAAAGTCTTTTATAAGAAACAGTGATGTTTGAATTGGCCTCAGGTTTCCAGGAGACTCAGATATGACATTAATATTTTTTATACTTGAAAGTCCTTGACATCTTTAATATCAAGTAACAACATTTTTCAGAGCGATATTGCTTAGTGATTTATGCATTTGAATAAAAAGTATAGAAAAATGTTTTTGAAGTTGTGATAATTATGAAGCTTCATATTTTAAATTGTATGTTGCAGGTATGAACCTCCTCCAGTGTGTTTGAGGAAGGATAGCACATATTTACTTTCCTACTTCATTCTGTGCATCTAGTTTAGCCTCTCACCTACTAGGTTGGTGGGAAAAGCACTTGAGACAGGTCTTTTGAGGTGAATCTCTTCTCCTCCTCTTTGAGACTTTGCAAAATGTAAATGTTGAGTGAGGAGCTACTTACCCAGTACAGAAACTTTAGGAAAGCCCTCTGGCCTTAGAGCTGTCTTGCTTGGCAGTGAGACGTCCCTTGTTCAAGTCAACAAGGCTTCTCCCAGACCCAGTGCCTCCTTGTCTTAATCCAAATCTGGGACTAGAATTCCATGTCTGTGTCTCTCATAGTTTAATCCATACCCTAACACCCCCATATTCCAGCTCAGTGCCCCAAAATGTGTCCAAAGAAATCTGCAAAGACTAACATGCCCCTGGGTGGGTGGGTATGCGTGTGGTGACATGGGGTTGGGATTGAGTGAATGGAACCATGTGATTCCCCTAAGGAGACCACAAACATCAGCAACACTTTGTGGCCTTTCCTTTCTGAAATGGGATCGAGAAAAGAAGAGGCCCTAGCCTCCATGGGGAGTCTACAGCGACCAACGAAGAATCCCCTTCTCCTTACGCAAAAACACAGGAAGACGGGCGTGATAGTGGTGTGTTTATACTCAATTGTCCAAAGAGACCTGTGTCCCTTTGTACCTCTCAGAGGCCTGAGAAAACACACGGAGACTGTAAGCCCAGGTGGGAAAGGAGAAGTGCAGAGAGAAAGATGGATCAAGGGCTCTGGAAGACCAGAGGAGGGAGAGGGCACTTTCCCTTAAGTTAGATAAACTTCCTCTGGCTCAGAGGATCAGGGGAAGCTGTGGGTAGGGAACAAGTAGGTCAAAGGGGAATAAATTCAGAAGATCGGGGAGGTCAGGATGAATCCAGAAGAGTCAGATGACTGAAAGATCAGGAGGAAATAAAATCCCTTATTTCACGGGGAAGTCCTATCCCAGCAAGACATTCCTGAGGCACCTGGGAAGAGATGTGGGAAGGGAAGCCTTGGGAACAGAGGATCTGGGAAGCTGCAGCTCTGCTGAGCACCTCTGTGCTGTGCTGCTGTTCCAGTCCCTTCAAGTTCTGCAGCTTTTTCCTTTCATGGTCCAATGGCAGATGGCTGGTGAGTGAGGACTCTGAGCTGGACCCTCTGTGTTTTCATGCCACCTTCCCCATTTGCTGACTGTGCCACATTAGACAGGAGTCTTGATGCTCTATGTCCCCTTTAAAACAGGAACAGTCATAGAATTGTTGTGACTTGTCAGTGAGTTAACAAGTGTGAGGTCCTGAGAACAGTGCTTGGCACAGAGTAGGTGCTACCTCAATGTCAGCTGGTGTCATTATTTTTATATAATTATCAAATGTGTTTCTGATAAACTCTAAAAATCTTTATAGACACTGAAAACTGAGATTGCACATCACTTTCTCTAAAGCACGTAGAGTAACCATCTTCAGATACACGTAAAGAGCTGTGTTGATTTATGTTTGCGTGATGTTTTCTGAGTTCCTCTTTTCTCAAAGACATTATACATAAATAAAATGTATAAAAGATTCCTCCCATGTATAATCTACATACTGCTGCTATATTAATCTTTCAGAACCCATCTCCAATTAATTTGCAGTATTTAAAAATATCATTTAAAAATTTATCTATCTTTACTAAGGTATAGTTGACAAATACAAATTGTATATATTTATGGTATATAACGTGTCTTGATATATTTTTACACTATGAAAAAAATTTAATGTAGTTTACATATCCATCATCTCAAAACTTGTTTTTTGTGTGATAAGTACACTCAAATCTAATTTCTTATCAATTTTTGATACAAAGTTCAATAAAATATGAATGAAATAATATTTTATACCAGTCCTTAAATGACAGGCACTGTTGTAAGCATCTTTCAGTCTCACAGCCACAATCCTATGAGCAGGGTAATCATACTATTGATTTTAAATGCAGGGCACTTTGGAGAATGAAAGGGAACCCTGAATGGCTGGGGTGCCAGGACAACAAAGTAAACCAGGACTGTCCTCAGCAAACTGAATGTGTGGTCACCACCATGTGAGGTAGGTAGATCATTTTACCCCAGATAAAGGACATGGACACAGAGATTCCATAGAACTTCTCGGGACACAGCTAGGAAGTGGCAGAAGCAGGATATGAAGCCAGGCATTCTGGCTCCACTGGTTGCTCTCAACACTGTTTCCCTCCTTGGCTGGACCCTGAGAAACCTGCACATCATGGCTTTCAGGTGGGTCCTAGTGGCCTTGACTCTCACTGCTGCCTTATGTGTATTCCAGGTTGATTTCTGCACCAGCCCCACAGTTTTCTGCTTGAGACCTTTGTTCCCTACAGACTCCACTCCACTACTGCCCTTGCATCAGCAACCCTTGGTTGAAACACTTCATTTATTCCCAAGCCATATCAAAGACAACCCATATCTTGTCCCCTCCCAGCCTCTGTGTCTCCTGGATCTCCTTCTTCATGCAACTGCATGGCTGTCCATGGGCAGCTCCATCCTGACATCTGCAGGACCTTGATGCTGACCCTCCCTCACTGCTCATGCCCCTGGACAGCATGGCCTCTGCATTTTCTGTCTTTGTGTGGCAATATTGTATAGTAGATGCTCCATAAATAATTTTGTAATTGATTTTCTGGAGCAGAATTTGGTGTTTTATAAGACTTTCCTGATATTACATGTTTTATGACTAGATCTATTTAGAAAGAGGTGCTTACCTATTTTGAATTGTTAGTAAAGGGAAACATCAGACACGACAATAAACCACACATCAGAGTGACATGCTGAACATTTACACCAATGTTGTCCTTTCCTGGATGAGGAGTTCAGGGTTAGGGGTGTGAGTTCAGGATATAGGTAAGGAGAGGAGGTAGTTGGAGACTGTGCCAACCAGGGCCTAGGTCACCTCAGTGTCCCTTTTCTTCAGAAGTGACCATTTCCTTGACACCATCTGACCTGGATCCACTTGATGAGTTCAGACCAGGAGCTGGATTTGGAAGCAGAGCCAGGAATAGGTTTCTGCCCCTGGCTAATTCTCCACGGCCCCTTCACCAAATCCCTGAACTTTACTCAACCTGACATTTCCCTGTAATGTGTGGTTAAAGGTTTACTCCTGTACACATGTGACTGTGGATTTAGTTCATCAAATATCTACGCCAACAAGTTCCTTAAATTTGTGACTTTTCTTCTTTCAATGCTCCCATTTTACTAGTAACTGTAGTGACTCCAGAGTTGTGCATATCTAGTCCTTAGGGCCACTAGTAGAGTTATAGAGGAGAATTGATATAAAGTTTTCCATTCTAGAGCAGTGATTTTCAACTAGTCCACATCTATTTCCCTCTTTTCCTGACCCCTGCAGATGTCAGTCTGGAGATGCTTTTAATTGTCAGGGCTGGATGGCAGTGGGGGCACTATCGGCATCAAGTGGGCAGAGGCCAGGGGTGCTGCTGAACATCCTACAATTCACAGGTTAGACCCCAAAAGGTTTACTCACTCTTGATGTAACTAAGATTGAGAAATCCTGTGCTACAGAAATATCTGCCTGCATTCAAGATGCCAGCAAGAGTGTGGTCATCTTTGTTCTCCAGGCGGCTTGGGTCAGTCATGGCTCACATCCATGCCTGTGCCCAGGCTGCTCCATGCACCTGGAGGCCTTACTTCCACTGCCTGTCATCCTCATCTTCTAGGCGCTTCATGGTCCAACTCAGCCATCACCTCTCCCACAAGCCTTCCTTTGTAGTTCCTTCAATTACAGAAGCTTTTAAACTTTCTTTAATAAGATCTCATAGCAGTGATATACATTGTGTCCTTCTTTAGTTCTACGTCTTGCCTTCCCATTCAACTAGCTAATTAATCCTTTAAGGAAATTCATTCCTTTTTTAACTTTTAATTTCAGAGGTACGTGTACAGAATGTGCAGGTTTGTTACATAAGTAAACATGTGTCGTTGGGGGTTTGTTGTGCTGATTATTTCATCACCCAGGTACTAAGCATACTACCCATTGGTTATTTTTTCTGATCCTCTCTCTCTTCTTATCCTCTACCCTCCAATAGGCCCCAGTGTCTGTTGTTCTCCTCTATGTGTCCACATGTGCTCATTAACTAACTTCCACTTATAAGTGAAAACATGAGGTATCTGGTTTTCTGTTCCTGCATTAGTTTGCTAAGGATGATGGTCTGCAGCTCCATCCATGTCTCTGCAAAAGACATGATCTCATTCTTTGTTTATAGCTACATAGTATTCTATGGTGCATATGTGCCACATTTTCTTTATCCAGTCTATCATTCATGGGTGTTTAGGCTGATTCCATGCCTTTGCTATTGTGAATAGTGCTGCAATGAACATATGCATGCATGGCATTGCCGGGTCTAATGGTATTTCTCACTTTAGGTCTTCGAAGAAGACCACACTGTCTTCCACAATGGTTGACCTAATTTACACTCCCAACAACAGTATCTTCCACAATGGTTGAACTAATTTACACTCCCAAGCATTCCTTTTTCTCCACAACCTCACCAGCATCTGTTATGTTTTGACTTTTTAGTTATAGCCATTCTGCCTGGTATGAGCTGGTACCTCACTGTGGTTTTTATTTGCATATCTCTAATGACCAGTGATGTTGAGCTTTTTTTCATATGTTGGGCACATGTATGCCTTCTTTGGAAAATGTCTTTTCATATGTTTGCCGACATTTTTGTTTATTTTTATCTGTGTGTAAATTTGATTAAGTTCCTCACAGGTGCTGGATATTAGACCTTCATCAGATGCATAGTTTGCAAAAATTTTCTCCCATTCTGTAGGTTGTCTATTTGGTCTGTTGATAGTTTATTTTGCTCTTTAATTCGTTTTCACTTGTCAACTTTTGCTTTTGTTGCAATTGCTTGCCATCATTGTCAGGAAACCTTTGCCTGTGTCTATGTCCTAAATGGTACTTCCCAGGTTGTCTTTCAGGGTTTTTATAGTTTGTTTTCTTAAGCATCCACTAACTCCTACTTTAATCTCTGTTTCCCAAATTCCTTGTCTTCCTCTTGCTTGTTCTACTCCTTTCTGGTGGACAGAGCCTCCCATACCTTTCTGAGAAGAATTTCATTGGTGATAAAAATGTTCAAGGATTTGCATGCCAAAAAATGTCTGTATTCTGTCTGTGTGTTGGAACAACAGTAGGCCAGGTGTAGATTCACATCTGTGTAGAATTACAGAATGAGATCCTCTAAATTTTGAGTTGTTACTCCTCTGATTTCCTGTTCTTGTGTTGGTTCCATTATTACTCCACATCCTTAAATGTGTCTTGTGCTTTTTTCCAGAAAGATCTTTCCTTTAAGATGATGTTTCAAAATACTAACAAAATATCTTTTAGTATGGGAAATGAGTGGATTTCCATGTTCTAAATAATTTTCAGTGCATGCTTGATGTTGTCACACTATACATTTCTAGGAAATTCTCATTCCAAACAGAAGCTCTGTACTACTCAACAATGACTCTCAATGCCCTCTTCTCCCTGTCCCAGCCTGAGAAGTCTTGCTGGATACCACTTCACACTGTTTTAACAGCATCTCCAGAAGGAAAGTGTTATTGCACATGACATAAATGTGATTAGCTTCGAATGGTGAAAATGATGAGCACCCAGGCTTCAAAGGCTATGGAACTAGCTAAGGCAGAGGCCCTAAGCGACAGCCCTGGTGAGGTCAGGAATCCTGTGAGTATCATGGGGGACTCCTGTATCAGCTACTGCTTCCCCAGGTCACTGGATGACTGCACCTATAGAAAAGAGAGGTGAGAGAATGGGGACTGCATAGGCTTTACGTACACACAGATTCATGTGTTCCGTATAGAGCCTTGGCATCACCTGCTTTTGGCAGCTTCCCAGTGGATTCCAAAACAGAGTCAGGATTAAGGGGCCCTGGGCAAGGCATTTCTCATTCTCATGTTCATTAGTGGAAACAATCTTGGACCTTCTGGGGTACTAGGGAGGACTAAAAAAGAAATGAAAAATATTCCAGCAAAATGCCTACTAGGGTGTTCAATAAATAGAAATTTTTATTAACTTTAAGTATTAGAGTAATAATTTCTAAAATGTGTTAAAAGCTTTACAGTATTAATTTATATAATGTGTTCTCACAACAATGCTATGACATTCATCCTATTTCAGGAAAAATAAATGGATGATAAAGAAGGATGTCTATGTATATGGGTGCATGTGTGTATAAAGATGTAATGTAATGTGGGAATCCAAGAGGGCTTCACAGAGAAGGAGACATGTGAAGTGCTTTCAATGGATGGAGTGGTCAAATGTCTTAGGTAAGTAAGTCTGTAAAGGCAAAGGAAACCCCATATGCCCTGGGGCAAGGATGTGACTCGTGTGATGCATAAGAAATAAGATATAAACAACTATGGCTAAGGACAGAGCACCCAGGAAAAGAGAAGATGAGGAGACAGGGCTCCCAGGAGCAGAGTCTTGGAAGTCCTTGTGTGGAACAAAAGACTTTGGATGTGTTCCTCCAGTAGTGGTTCCTCTCTGGGTTTCTCAGATTATAGCCTGAGCTCTGTGAACCCTTGTGTCTGTCCATGCACAATGTGTAGACTAAACTGATCATGAGTTCACACACTTAGGTTCTATTTTTTTAAGTGTACATTTTTCTGGTGTTATTAAAATACAAATTTCTTTTGAAAACAATGTTTAATAATAACTACTGTTATTTACTCTTTTCTCAGTAGTATAATAATAAATATTATTATGTAAATATGAGTTTAAGGTAAAAAAAATATAACTTCCCTTACTAGAAACCCTTGAAAACATGTGCCCTCTGGTCATTTAGGATTCTTGAAAGAGGATAGGATCATGTTTCAGTTTTGGGAGGCTCACTTGGGCATGAATAAGAAGGATTTATCACAGGAAGGGTTCACAGAGGCTGAGAGAAAATTTAGGAGACTTTAATCTGAGTTGAGTTTTAAAAAAACTCAGACAAGACTGTCAGGTGGTTGTGTGATGGGAAAGAAGGGACTCGCAGAGGTGACGCTGTGGCTGTGGAGTCAATAGAACTTAGTGTACAGTGAGGAGTCAGGAGGGAGGGAGCCATAGTTGGCTGATTTATGCCCCTATCTCCTAAAAGATATCCACATTCGAATACCTAGAATCTGTGACTGTTCCATTCCAAGATGAAAAAGCATTGTGTAGACATGATTAAGTTAAAGCTTTTGAGATGGGGACCTTATTCTGAATAATCTGATGCTTCCTAACCCCAACCCCTGTATTATGTAATTAAAAGAAGTAGTTTGACATGGAAGGGAAAGGAGACGGCAATGTATCATGGAGGCAGAGGTTGGAGTGATGTGGCCACAGAACCAGGATAATCAGCAGCCCAGAAGTCAGAAGCAGCACTTAGTGAACTCCCCCTGAGAGCCCCCAGAAAGAATAGAGCCCTGCTGACCCCTGACCTCCCCACAATGATACCAATGTTGGGCTTCTGGCCACAGAGGTGCAAGAGAATCAATTGTTTTAAGACACCTAGCTTTCAAAGGTTTCTTCCAGAAGCCACAGGACACCAAGCCAGGAACCTGTGGCGTCTCCTTGGGTCCTGGTAAGGGGACTTGCTGGGCTCATGCATTAGCCTGGGTGGACGCATGGAAGGGAGAGCAGGCTGGAGGAAGACCCTGTGCTCAGTTTTAACCCTGCTCCTGAAATGACTGTAGAGCGCTCACTGGGCGCTGTCCAGTTGACAGGGGTGCTGATCTCTGGAGTCTCTGGAGCTTGAGGAAGGAAGCATTTGCCTCAGGTGTTGGTGAGTGATGCAGACACTGAGGAGTGCTCTGAGTGTGGGGAGTAAAACAATCCGAATTCCAGGTTGAAACCTGGAGATGTCCTCAAATTGTGATAAATGCAAAATAAAGTATACTGAACATGACAGAGGAGAGAAACCACCATGCAGAGATGGCACCAAGCAGGCTGTCTGTGGGTCTCAGGGGACATTACATTAGGGCTGCTGCTGGTGGGAACCACGTGACTGGGCACCCAGGCAGGCTGGGGAACCCCTCAGTCCAAGATCAGAAGGAACGTTATAACTCCTGTTTCCCCATTACCATGGTTTTCATTCACGGCTGCAGGATGGGAAATCTGTAAGGAATGCAGGATGATTTCTGCTGAATATTGCCTTCTGGGATGCCTGCACTCAGGCCCCATTGGTAATGGAATGCTGGTACTCTAGAGTTGATTATCAGCCACAGCAAAAGCCCGCTCCCCTATGGAAACCACCCTCGACTCAAGGCCCGAGACTGCAAAATCATAACAAGACCAATGGAGATGTGCAGGGCAAGTGATTTATTAAAGCAAGATGTTGAAACCTTTACATTTTTTAGTGAAGATCAGAGTATCGTTGAAAGAATGTGGAAACCAGGTTGAGTATTTTTACACATCATATACATTTTATCACTATCTTCGCCTGAAATAGAAAAAAAAAGAAAGGAAGGAAGGTGGGGTCAGTCATGCTGCTGCTGATGATGACAGGCTAACATTAAAGAGGCCAATGGGATTTTGCCCCAATGGCCCTTGGAAAGGCAGAGGCAAGAACTCAGTTTGGGAAACTGAGGCCTAGACCTGGTGGCCTTACAACATTCATTCTGGTGAGAAAGTGAGCTTTCCCCCACCAGGCCAATAGCCCTCGGAAGACCCAGGAGTTAGGCCCAGGGTTTTCATGGAGTGGGTGGGGAGGGGTTGACAGTGCAGCCATAGGTTATTGTCTGGGCTGTTCCAGGACTGTGGAGTCTCCTGACACTTCTAATGGGGGACCCAGGGCTCTGAAGCCAGGCAGGGAAGGGCAGGAAGGGCCTCTGGGAAACACACCTTCCAGGAGACTCCTACACTTCCCATGAGAGAATTCTGCCCAAGAGCCAAGGCACTTCTCAGCCCTGAGCCTGCAGCTTTCATGGGTATTTGCAGCCAAACCTCAGGACAGCAACCCAGAGTCAGCCAGGCTCAGAGGGCCCTGTAATCCTATGGTTTCTTGAGAAACACTTAGTGAGAACATCCCACTCCATGGCACTGCAGGAAGTAGAGCAGTGAAAAAGTCTTGGTCCACTGGCCGTGGTCAGGAGAGCTTATGGATGAGGAGTGGATAGTGGGCCCTGAGGAGATGGGAGGAGCTCCTGGCTCTGTAGACGCTGCAGAGGAGCCCAGTTCACCAGCACCCTGTCTGTGGGAGGCCCAGCCCTAGGCCCCCCACAGCCTTCTCTCCCTGTTCAAGACTCCCACACTCCCCAGGACATTCCACAGTGACTGTGCCCACTGCCTGAGGGCAGGTGTGCCTCAGGAAAGCTCCCAGCAAGGATGCGGCCATGCTTGGCCCTTCACCACCCCTGCCTGGGCCCCAGTTCACTCCTCATGTCCTCAGCACACTCGGGGATGTAGGTGAGTTGAATTCTGCCCCTGCATAAAGGAGAAATAAATTACCAGGACTTTTTCAATGAGGAGTCGTTTCCCAAAAGATATCTGATCCGTGCATTTCTTTATTTCCAACTTGGCTTCAGCAGCTTCTGGAGGTGGATTAAATTTGGCAAGTTGCAGCTTTACGATGTTGTCACTTAAGAATAAGAAGCTTGTGATCTCAGAAATAACAGCTGGGCAGACAGCAGCATTGGCTGCAGCACAAAAATAAAAACATAGTTGATGTTAGGAAAGTCGATTTCTCCCTCATGGCTTCCTGATATTAAACCAGACAGGATCCCCTGGATTCTATGCCTCTATACCATGATTGTGCTGATGACAGTGCCAGATACTCCAGGTGTGACTTTCTCAAGGTCACACAACAAAGGTAAAAGCTTCTTATCCTCAGCTAGACTTTTTTTTTTTTTTTTTTTTTGAGACAGGGTCTCACTTTGTCATCCAGACTGGAATGTAGTGGCACAATCTTAGCTCATTGACGCCTCAATGTCCTGGGCTCCAGCGATCCTCCATCAGCCCCCAAAGTAGCTGAGACCACAGGTGCATGTCACCATGCCCAGCTCATTTTCTTGTTTTTTTGTTTTTTTGGTAAAGATGGGGTTTTGCCACATTGCCCAGGCTGGCGTCAAACTCCTAAGCTCAAGTGATCTACCCACTGTCGCCTCCCAAAGTGCTAAGATTACAGGCATGAGCCACCATGCCTGGCCCACAGATTGATCTGTGACATCCATAACCTTACTTCATTCTCATAGCTACTCCTGGAAGAAGCTTTAACCACCAGTGATAGGAGGAGGCTCGGGGAGGGTGAGTACTGTACCCAAGACCAAGGGGTGGGAAGTGGTGAATCCCAGATTCACCCCAGACCTCACATTACATCATCTGACACAGATACCATCCAGAAGTAAAGCTCAGGCAGAAGAATTCTGAACATTGGCTGCACTGATTTTTCTATAAAACTTCCTAGGTGCTGGGGATTAGAATAAATAGCTCTAAGATTTATGACGGGCTTATTCAACAAGCACAGAAAAGGATCCGGAATTCTATTTGGTTTTGCACAGATCTCAACCCCAGCACAAATAGGCGACCTCGTGCTTAGAGGGGTGTGCTTCCCGGAGGCTGGTGCTGGACTCATGACTGATGTACTCACCCTGGTAGCAGCAAAGGCTCAGCATGACCAGCAGGAGACACACCGACAGCCTCATGGTAGCTTATTCTGCTGTGAGCTCAGCTTTCACAATGAGTGATTTGGATTAGACTCCAGGAGTCTATGTAGTCATGGAGCTCAGGGCTATTTGTACCTAGGGAGCCTGGCTGGTCCTATCCACTGGGGCACCTGGTAGGTCAGGAGGCCTGGCTCCCAGCCCGCCCTTCCAAGCCAAGGCTGCTGCCATCCATCAATGTCGCCTCCTTAGGCATCTATGCATCTGAATGGGGCGGAGCACAGGATGGCAGCCCTGCGGGAACTCTGCTCTGTGCTCCAGGTGAGTGTTCAGGCACATCTGGAAATGTTCCTGGGATTCTCAGTTTCCTTCTGAGCTTTTGCTGATTTTTTCTTTTTATCTTTGTAGCCAGTGTGGGGGTATAAGTGGATTCTGACTTCAGCAAGCAAAGGAAACTGGAAGACTGTGTTCTAGAGCCTTTCAGTTTCCTTTGCTGGGAGAGCACAGACATAAGTAGACCCTGCTTTGATCCCCCTGCATGTCTGACAACCAGCCAGGCTTGTTTCAGCTGCACCCTGAGCAAGTCTAAACAAGACCTACCCTTCCCCTCAGCCCCTTCCATCACCACCATGTTCACGGCATAGGTACCTAAAACCTAGTTCAATACATCCCACCTTTGGAGGATTTCCTGGGGAAAAACAACGCTGCACCGGTTCTCTATCCTGCCTCACTCCCAGACCTGAGTCTTGTTTATGGGGTAGGTTAGATATATGAGCAACATTCACAGATTCACATTTTCTATCTATAAAAAGCAAGCTTTCTGTGATGTGTAGCCACCCACATCTTATCTTACGGCTGATCTGATGATTAAATAACCCAACTCTTTTTTTCAAGGAGCTTTTGGAGTGTTCAGAGCTAGTCATGTATCAGAGACATATTGAGAGTTCTTTGCTCCGGGACTCTAGGCTGGGAAGATAATGGAAGGGAAGAGACAGATGAACAGGGTGGCTGGTCACTTCCCCTTAAGCCCTAGGCTCAAGTTTTCCACTTCAAACCTAGCTGTGCTGCCTGGGCCAATCCCATTTTTAATGGAAAGTGAAGGAAGCCCCCAGACAAAGCGATATATACCCCCATGCCCTTCCACTGCGGTGCCTTCACGTGGTGTGAGTAGGTAATCACCAGAAATTTCTCTCTTGAATGAATGTACATTTGAGAGGAGTCACAGCCCAGACTAGAGCTTTCCATTCTCAGCTACACAATCAAATCACTTGGAACTTTTAAAATATACTGACCCCACAGGTTTCACTCTCTAGTAATTTTGATTCAGTAGCATTGGGGTGACTCCCTGGTTTCTGCACTGTTTAAACTGCTCTGGTGTTTCTCACAGGCAGCAGGGCTGAGAACCAGCCAGGAAAATCTTTAAGAAGGAAGGGGATCTTGTGGGTTATGTCATGAAAGACACATTGCCTGATAGGTTGAGTCCAAGCTGAGGGCAACAGTGGATCTCTTTCATCACACAGGATGACAAGGGAGTCCCTAAATCAACCCTGCTGCCACCAAGGAAGGGGAGGATTAATGGTGAGGCTCATGGCTATGAGGGTTCAGATCCTCATTTTTGGGCTCCTGGACCTTAGGAAAATTATTCAGTTTATGTAACCCCAGTTTTCTTCTTTGTCAAAGTAGGCTATTAATGGTGCCTACATCACTGAGTTGATAGGTGATCAAATGAGAGTGTTCATGGGTGTGTGTGTATTTTTAAAATATACCAAGTTCAGGCATGTCTTAGTTCTCAATTAATGTAAACTGCCATTATCTTTCCCATTTGTCATATATGTCATGGTCTGCCACTAGTTCCTAATTTAGAGCACAACCAAAATCCACAAAATCACCTACTTGCAGAAGAACTACATGGACACCTAGATACACCAATTCTTTCTGACATAAATGGAAAAGGGAACCCAGCTCATGGTCTCTGGGTCTACATGGGTTTCAGGACTCAGGCCTCTTTTGCAGCAGACAGGCCTGTGAGACATTCACCCTATCTGTGGATGAGAGTTTACCCTCGCTCCAGCTTGGCATTCACCTTGTCATCTGTACAGTCCATTGGGGAGGATGTGTATCTCTCAGAGAAGATTGTTTGCCTGTATTTTATTATTCCTACCACAGTTAACACCTACACAGGGTCTTTTTGTTGTTGTTGTTGTTGTTTTCATCATTGATGCTTTTCACGGCTCCCTCCTTTTTACATAGTTGACTCAACATTTTAGTTTATTCTTTCCACCCATGGGCATTGTTGCCTGAGCCCAATGACTTGGTCGATGCTCCCCCTCATGGACTCTGCTGTAACCATGCACCTCTCATTTGCAGCAATCTCAAGGCTGTTGTATTATAAATGTGCAATCATTTCATTTATGCAAATTTTTCTTGACTGTTAGCTCCATAATCACAGGGTCAGTATCTGGTTTTGTTTATCCTGGCTTAGCACAGTGGCTGGCATGGAGAAGATCAGCAAACCATCTTGTAACAAATGAATGATAAATTTATGAATCAACAAACTGCTAAATTGGTGATGGTCATGTTTAGTGTAAAAGAATGCTCATGGTGCCAGGCTTCCCTGTGGGCAGTTGAGGGTGAGTAGCATGGTGATGACTGTGGAAGAAACTCAGTGGTTTTCCACATCACTAGAGAGAACAGTGGCAAGAGGAGGGTGCTGCACCAACCACCCAACCCCTAATCTTCTAGTTCACGCCAAGACTTAAACAATTTCAGGGAAACTTAATATCAACTCACCAGGCTTTACATCCACTAACAGGAGCTCCTCTTTAGTTTCTCTTCCAATTAGGAGTATCACAGCTTCTGAGTTTTCAGGGTCCCAGTGGCAGAGCAGCCCATGGGGACTATTCCTCTGCCTCTCCCCAGCCATGAGTAGAGTGCTCCAAGGAAACACAGGGGAGGCATAGAATGTTCTGGGTGAAGGCACTGAGATGTGAGGCTGGGAATATAGAGAAGTATATCTAAATCCTGCTCAGAGACACATAGCATTTGATTCACAAAACAAAACAAAATGTGGAACAAGCCCAAGGAAAAGCATGAGGGAAGCTGACCCAGCATAGACCAAGCGGCTTGTGAGAGACATCAGGTAGACAGGTGAACCTGAAACAGACAAGTGCACATGGTAGGTAGAACAGGGACGCATTTGTGGCTGAAATGGGGGGGAGCTTGTACTTTCCTCTGTGGGTCATGACAGCAGAATGGGTAGGAGAGGTGAGACACCTTCAGATTTCGTTACCCCACTGCTTTTTTTTTTCTGATGTTTTCAAATCTCAGGTCAAAATAACATAGATTTTCATACTTAATAGGACAGCTATGGTAAAACAGGCAAGGAAACTAAGAATTTTGAAAATAATGTTGTAACAAGGATGAGCAGAGGTAGCAATTCTTTTTTCCTCTAGCCTCTGGAAACCACTATTGTAACTTCTCTTTCTGTGAATTTGTCTACTGTAGATACCACACATAAGTGAATCATAGTATATTTGTTTTTGTTACTGGATTATTTTATATAGCATAATGTACTCTCTAATTCATCTATATTGAATTCTATAGTCTGTGTCTGAATTTTCTTTACTTTTAAGTCTGCATAAGATTCTATTCCACGAATACCTAGAAACGCTTAAGATGATACCCTTTACATTTGTGTATCTCAATGAAAAAAATTTGAATCTCCTGGGTTTGAAGTCAATATTACACCTTCCAAGCACCTGAATTAGGAACTTCCTGCTTCTGTAAATTCAAAACCAAGAGAGCCTTAAGCATATTCTCTTTCCTAAGTCCTTTATTTCTGTTGACACATTCATTCTGCAAACAGATATTTTTTATCCTTGAGTGCACAAACATTGGCTTGGTTTCATAGAATAGAATGTTCCATGAAAATCCAGTCACCAAAATTACAGTGAGTTCATTCTATTTGGAAACATGCAAGTCCTGCAGGTTGCAAAACACTTCTGTAGCTAACGAGAATACTGATAATAAAAAGACTAACAATAGTTTTTAGTTTGTATGTCCATACCTGCAAAATGCATTTTATTATATTCACATCTTTGTTACCCAAATGTAAGATACAAGCTATTATATTTCCAATATTATAGTTGAGGCAACTGACTTACAGAAAATAAGGAAGCTGTCTGCAGCTGCACAGTTTGAAAGGCAAAGGTCTGACTCAGGCATTGATGGTGTGTGAGTTGTGAAGTAACAAGGTGCTTCTCTCAGTCCATACATCTGGCAGTGGTGACAGGTGAGGCAGGCTGGAGGTGGATGAAAATTAATTGCTATATTTGCTGCTCCTTGCATATCACCTTTTGACTCAAATAAATTCTTCTAATCAATGATGTCTCATACTAGCTCTTTCATTTAGTTCATGTCTTTCTTCCTTCTTTTTCGTTTAAAAAAATGTGCTATACTGACAACACCAAATGCTGGCAAGATGAGGAGCAGCAAGAACTCTCATTAACTGACCGGAGGGAATGAAAATGGTACAACAATTTGGAAGACAGTATGGCAGGTTATTACTAAAGTGAGCATATTGTCACTATGAATTCCAGTAAGTGTGCTCCTTGCCGTTGACCTAAATTAGTTGAAATTTTATTTCCATAAAAAATATAGACACAGATATTCATAGACACAGATATTCAGCTTGACTGAAAGTTGTCAAAACTGGGAAGCAACTGAGAAGTCCTTTAATAGGTGCAGGAATTATTACACTTTGGTCCAGACAGTAGAATATGATTCACCAACAAGAAGAAATAAGCAATTCTGTCATTAAAAGACAAAGAGGAATCTCAAATGCATATGACTAAGTGAAAGAAGCCAATCTGAAAAGGTGACCTACTGTAGGATTCCAGCCATATGACATTCTGAAAAGCACATATGGAGACAAAGATTAGAGATTGACATAGGCTATTGGGGAGGAAAACCTGAAAAGAGAGAGTGGAAAGGATTTTTAGAGCAGGGAAATGATTCTGAATACCTTTTAAAAATGTTTTTATTTCCATAGGTTTTTGAGAAAGAGGTGGTCTATGGTTACCTGAGTAAGTTCTTTAGTGGTAATTTGTGAGATTTTATTGCACCCATCAACAGAGTAGTATACACTGAATTCAATTTGGGGTCTTTTATCCCTCATCCCCTCCCATCCTTTCCCCTGAGTCCTCAAAGTCTTTTGTATCATTCTTATGCCTTTGCGTCCTCATAGCTTAGCTCTCACTTAGGAGTGAGAATATATAATGTTTGGTTTTCCATTCCTGAGTGACTTCACTTAGAAGAATAGTCTCTAGTTCCATCCAGGTTGCTGCAAATGCCATTAATTTGTTCCTTTTTAATGGCTGAGTAGTATATCTATGCCACAGTGGTATATCTATACCACAATTTCTTTATCTACTCATTAATTGATAGGAATTTGGCCTGGTTCCATATTTTTGCAATGCAAATTGTGCTGCTATAAATATACACGTGCAAGTATATTTTCGTATAATGACTTTTTTTACTCTGAGTGGCTAGCCAGTAACAAGATTGCAGGATCAAATGTTAGTTCTACTTTTAGTTCTTTAAAGAATCTCCACACTGTTTTCTGTAGTGGTGGTACCAGTTTACATTCCCACCAGCAGTGTAGAAGTGTTACCTTGGTATTGCATCTATGCCAACATCTATTATTTTTTGATTTATTGATTATGGCGATTATTGTGGGAGTAATGTGGTATCTCATTGTGGTTTTGATTTGTGTTTCCCTGATCAGTAGTGATTTTGAGCATTTTTCATTTGTTTGTTGGCCATTTGTATACCTTCTTTTGAGAATTGCCAATTCATGTCCTGAGCCTACTTTTTGATGGGATTGTTTGGGGTTTTTACTTGGTAATTTGTTTGGGTTCCTTGTAGATTCTGGATGTTATCTTTTGTCAGATGCAAGGATCATGAAGATTTTCTCCCACTCTGTGGGTTGCCTGTTTACTCTGCTGACTGTTCCTTTTGCTATGCAAAACGCTTCAGTGTAATTAGGGCCCAGCTATTTATCTTTGTTTTTATTGCATTTGCTTTGGGGTTCTTGGCCAAATCTTTGCCTAAACCAATGTCTAGAAGATTTTCTCTGGCATCATCCAGAATATTTATAGTTTCAGTTCTTAGGTTTAAATCCTTGATCGATCTTGAGTTGATTTTTGTATAAAGTGAGAGATGAGGACCCAGTGTCATTTCCCTACATGTGGCTTGCCAATTATCCCAGCACCATTTGTTGAATAGAGTGTCCTATGATGATATATACAGGTCATTACACGTTTCTCAGAATTTATAGAATGTAGGACAGTGAGAGTGAACCTTAACATAAACTACGCACTTTGAATGAAAATAATGTGTCAAGGTGAGTTCATCAATTGTGTATCTCACTCTGGGTTAGGCTGTGAATAATAAGGGAGGCTGTACCTGTTGGAGGGCAGGGGTTAGATGTGAACTCTGTATTTTCTATTCAATTTTTTGGTAAACCTGAAAGTGCTCTAAAAAAATAGTCTTTTAGAAAAAAAAGAATGATACAATTTGTAAAAAGTATTATCCAACACAAGAAGAAAAATCCTTATTGAAAACAACCGAATCAGTGAATTGTACACTATTATAGATTGTGGATCGACTTTGATGAAAATCTAAGACAATCCACTGAAAAAACATATTAAAAGAAGAGTAATTAAGTTAGCTGAATACAAGATCAAAATATGAACATCAATTGCCTTTCTGTTAGCTAACTACACCATTACATTCCATAATAGAAAAATGATACAATTGACAAGATTATACATAGCAGCAACAAAAATATATTGAAATCTACCTGAGTGGAGATATGCAAGCCTCTAAGAATAAAATCATGGAACTTTAGTCACAATATAAAAAGGAAATCTAAATAAATGGAGACACACACCTGATCCCTGAAAGAAAGATAGAAAACTTAAACATATCAACTGTGCTCTGTTCTACAAATTCAATGTCACATCTAACAGACTTTTTTTTTTTTACTTTTTATTTTTGGTTCAGGGTACATTTGCTGGTTTGTTACATAGGTCAACTGGTACCATGGGAGTTTGTTGTTTAGCTTATTTTATTACTCTGCTATTAAACTTAGTACCCAATATTATTTTTTCTGATCCTCTTTCTCTATCCACCCTCCATGCTTTAGTTAGACCCACTGTCCGTTGTTCCCCTCTATTTATCCATGTGTTCTCATCATTTAGCTTCCACTTGTAAGTGAGAACATGCAGTACTTGGCTTTCTGTACTTGCCTTAGTTTGTCAAGGATAATGGCCTCCAGTACCATCCTGGAAATGACATGATTTTATTCATTTTTATGGTTTCATAATATACTATGGTGTATACGTACCACATTTTCTTTATCCAATCTGCCATTGATGGACATTTTAGTTGGTTCCATGTCTTTGTTACTGTGAATAGTGCCACAATGAACATATGTGTGCATGTGTCTTTATGATAGAATGATTTATTTTCTTTTGGGTACATACCCAGTAATGGGATTGCTAGGTCACATGGTAGTTCTGTTTTTAGCTCTTTGAGGAATTGCCACACTGATTTCCACAATGGCTAAACTAATTTACACTCCTACCAACAGTGTATTAGCGTTCTCTTCTCTCTGCAACCTTGCTAGCAAACAGAATCTAACTAGAGCAGATTGATGTTTTGTTCAATTCTGAAGTACTGTTTGGATCTTTCAAAATTAGCATGTATCCATCGATTGAGGAGTGAGGAGAAGCTCAATTTTGTGACTAGACTACCTGGCTCAAGCTCAGCTCTGGCATTTTCTACTTGTGAGTTCTTCAGCTAGTGGCTTAGCCTTGCAGTCATAATTTTTCATTTAAAAACCACTTGATAAAAGCAGTGTCTACATACAGAATTTGCATAAGAAATAAATTAATTAATAGAGAAAAATACACATCACAGCCTCTGAGCACTAAATGTCAATCTTTCTCAACATAAAATATCAAACTGCATCTAACCAATTCTGCCTACAAGGAATGTTCATGCACCCTAAGGGTTAACAAAGAGTGCTTCAGAATCTGGTTCTGATTCTCTTGGGATTTCCCACAGTTAAGATTATTCCTTTTTCATAACATAATTTATGTTTTATGATAAGATCAAAGTGACTATTATTATGATGTTGTTAATGTTCTTAATAATAAATCCTGGACCTATATCTATGAGGGTGGGTGGCGCAAATATTATTGATCCCCAAGGCACACAGAGTCCTTGGGTTCCTGTCCTCACCAGGATGTTTGGGGCCTGGTGTCCTTCTGCCTGATGGTACTACTCAGGGATTCTCTAGGGATTCAAATTGGTGAACATCTTTCTAAAAGATGGAAACATTTAGAGGATCAATAAGAATCCTAATGACCAAGAACTTGACCATACACTTATCAGGTGGTCACTGTGGTTATTGTTTCCACCTCCTCTTCCACATAAAGGAATCCCAGAGGGTGAACTGTCTTGCAGAGAACTGGGCCAGGTCCTCACCCCTCTTCTTCACTCTCTCCACAGTCCGTAAGGTGTGCTGGCCCACACTTGAGGTACCTGCACGTCTTAGTAAGTCGGCCCCACATGTGAACAGCACACATGAGGACAGCAAGCCGCAGTCGCATCGGAGATCCCACACCAAAGAGAGACATTTTAGTCCCCTACAAGAGCAGGTGCCACTTAGGATGATGAAATGGTGTAGATTTTCTCCATCTCGTTCTGGAGAGGAAAGCAGTTGCCCTGTGGCACCCACAATAGGTTTAATGATGTGTTCCATAAATTGTGGAAGAACTGCATGGAGAAGCAGAGCAAATAACCTCAGGGTATGTGAGATAAACCAGGAAACACATGGGCTGATCCTCACTGTGTGCTCCTAGGGACAGTTTGGGGAACTTGAACTTTACTCACTAGAAAGGCCTTTCATCCCCCAAGAGTCTGTTGCATTGAAAGAGACACTAAAAACCTTTTGTACCATCTGCATCTGTATTGACCTTCTTAAGCTATTAGCTCTGATACTTGTAGGCAACAAACTTTCCAGCTAATAACTCTTCAATAGGTCAGACAAATGGCCTCCAACTGGCTGAAAAATTAAGACCAAGACTCTAGATTACAATAACAGGATGCATGATAGGGCTCATATTTTGTAGCTTCAGATTAGTTTTTTTCTAATATGTCTCCTCATTGCTAAATCACAAGGTCTGTGTATTTCACACCCCAGAACCTTGTGGCAACTGGCTCCTGTGGGTTCTCCACAGTGGAAGGCACTGCTGGGAGACTGGAATACTGGAGGAGGCAGAAGTAATGTTTCTCTGCTGCTGACATTGCCTCTTGCAGTGATTATGGCAGCAGAGCCTGAAGCACCCAGCAGCCTGGCAGAGAAGAGTGCATAGCCATGGCTTCCATTCCTGCTTAGGCAGCTCAGTTGCAGCAAGAACAATCTCCCCTTCACCTGCAGTTTGGGGTCTGGGCAACACCATTTTTCTTTTACTCTCCTACCCCTAGGGGTGGTATGGTCTTTCTGACATTATTAATTACTAGGCATCCTTTACAACCCCTTTTCTCTTCTGTAACCTGTCATGCCCACTAATACCAATTCCTGTATGAAATTTTCTCTGTTCAGTTTACCTACAATGTTTTCTATTTCTTGACTAGGCACTAACTGATAAATACCAGAAAAGAATATCTTCAATGAGTGTAGACTTGGAGATGTGTGGTTTGCAGAATGACAAAGGGAAGAGAGAAGTCCCGTCATGGGCAGGGCTATACATCACACTGCCTGCCAGTTAGAGAGAATTAATGAGTGACCAAACTCTGTGATCCTGAGGTGTCACATGTTCTGGGTAGATATCCTCACATCTTTAAAAACATGCAATCATCACCCTTGACCAATGGTATTTTTGCTAATATACATTTCCTTGACAGTTCGCACTACATAATATTTAGCGATTCTGCATTTTTTCAGCTTGATCACCTGATCTTGGGACTTAATGAACCTATGGAAATTCAATTGTCCAATTTTTACTCCTGTCTTGTATTGAGAAAAACCACTTCTTGAGGAAGGATAGAGGGAACTAGGATAAAATAGCTGTCCGTATCTGATTGTATGTTTCTACTCTCATCCGTTCCTGTGTTTAGCTTCAATAATTATCCAAGTTGTGCCCTAAATATTGCTTCCTCTTTTCCACAAAAGCTTCTCTATCTAAAGGTTTTTTTTTCTGCAGCATATATTTGTACTTCAGTTTTCTCTAATCTTATTTCCCTGTAGCGCTCATGCTGTCTGCTCTCTGACTCTCAGAAAATTTTAAACATTCTCAACAAATGTTGCCACTGTTTTCTTTCTTTCTTTTTTTTTATTTTATTTTTAGACGGAGTTTCGCTCTTGTCACTTAGGCTGAAGGGCAGTGGCTTGATCTCGGCTCACTGCAACCTCTATCTCCCACGTTCAAGCCATTCTCCTGCCTCAGCCTCCCGAGTAGCTGAGATTACAGGCATGTACCACTACGCCCAGCTTATTTTTGTATTTTTAGTAGAGATGGGGTTTCTCCATGTTGGTCAGGCTGGTCTTGAACTCCTGACCTCAGATGACCCACCAGCCTAGGCTTCCCAAAGTGCTGGGATTACAGGTGTGAGCCACCACACCCAGCCCACCACCGTTTTCTTTCAACCACATGTAGAGTTTACCACTTTGTTGTTTTGCTGTTGCTTCAGTTTACTAATTTTTGACATAGGAGGATGATCGGAGACACAACACGTGCTCAGGCTGCGGTCTTGGTGCATTTTAAGGAGATGTGTTTTCTTTGTTGATTTCCATTGCGGTCACATGCTTTGACTGACAGATAACTGTAACCATCATGGGACTCCTATGGAAAAGAGACGTTGTTTCTCTTTGTTCGTGTTTTTTTGTTATCAGTTTTTTTTTTAATGACAGAGTCTTCCTATGTTGCCCAGGCTTTTCTCAAACTCCTGGCTTCAAGCATTTTCTGGGCAGAGCCTCCCAGGTTTCTGGGATTATAGTCAAGAGCTATCTACTTTTTTTTTTTTTTTTTTTTGAAACAGGGTCTTACTCTGTTGTCCAGGCTGGAATGCAGTGATGCGATTGCAGCTCACTGCAACCTCCACGTGTGATGATCAAGCAATTCCTCAGCCTCAGCATCCCAAGTAGCTGGGACTACAGGCATGACTGACCAAAGCTCAGCTAATATTTTTGTATTTTTTGTAGAGATAGGGTTTCACCATGTTGCCCAAGCTGGTCTCAAACTCCTGAATTCAAAGTGACCCTCCAGCCTTGGCCTCCCAAAGTGCTTGGATTATAGGCATGAGCCAATGTGCCTGACTCACAAGAGCCACCTATTTTTAAAAGCAAAAGTAATTCCCTTGAAATCTCCTTTTGAAATTTGCTCCTGTACTTAGACATGCTTATCTTCCTAGATTTGTAGTAGTGACAAGGAGGAAGATAATTTCAAGAAAAGAAGTGGTAGCAACAGGAAACAAAGGTCCTCCAGCATTGTTTAAGGAAGTTCAGCTCTTAAAACACAGGTTAGAATGTGTCTGTTTGTAAGAAAGCAAGAATTGAGCATGCTAATATACTCCCATGATAAACAGGAAAGAGAAAAAGAGGCAGATCAGTCAGAACAAGGCTGCGAGTTCTGGAACCAATTTTCCAACTCTGTATTAGGTACAGATGGTGTAGTATGGACTATGTCAGTTTGCGGGGAAGGGCATAGAACCTTTCTATCCTTGGTAAATTAAGACTACACTTTTTTAAAAAGTAAAAGTCATGCAGACTATATAATAGTATTTTGATACATGCATACAATGTGTAATTATCAAATCAAAATAATAAAGATATTGCACCTCAAAGACTTAGCATTTTTTTTTTTTTTTTTTTTGAGACGGAGTCTCGCTCTTGATACCCAGGCTGGAGCGCAATGGCGCGATCTCGGCTCACCGCAATCTCCGCCTCCTGGGTTCAGGCAATTCTCCTGCCTCAGCCTCCTGAGTAGCTGGGATTACAGGCACGCGCCACCGTGCCCAGCTAATTTTTTGTATTAGTAGAGACGGGGTTTCACCATGTTGACCAGGATGGTCTCGATCTCTTGACCTCGTGATCCACCCGCCTCGGCCTCCCAAAGTGCTGGGATTACAGGCTTAAGACTTAGCATTTTTAACGTTGGGAACATTTCAATCTTTTAGCTATTTTGAAATATAAACTAATTATTGTTAACTACAGTCACCCTACTGTGCTGCTGATCATTAGAATGTATTCCTTCTATGAAACTATGTCTTGCATCCATTAACCAACCGCTCTTCATTCCCCACCCTTTCCAGCTCCTGGTAACTTTCATTCGACTTTCTAAGTACATAATCAACTTTTTCATCTCCCATGTCTGGGTGAGAACATGTAACGTTTGTGTTTCTGTGCCCTTTTGCCCATATTTTCTTATTCCTTTCTCCATAAGTGTGAAATCCAAGGAGACAACCCTTAGATACACCTGTCAGGAGGATGCAAAGCCCTCTTTTGACAAAAAGCTGAAAGCTGGTAGGTTGTTTTGATCACATAGAATCCAACAAAACTATCATTTCAGTCACTTTGAGCTTTGCATCTGGTTATGAAAGTTAAGGCCTCCCCCTACTGACTGGTGGCATATTGCAAATGTTCAAGGAAGATTCCAGATTTTACACAAATGGCGCCACCTTGAGGTTCACACTCATGGTCAGTTTAAGGAGATATTATTCCAGTCCTGGTGCTAGACTTGGCGATTTAAAGATTAAAAAGACACATTTATGCACCCAAAGATTCCAATCTTCTGGGAGAAGCAGACCCATAAGACATCCCTTAGTCACTATTGTACTGAATGCAACTGAACACCCACAAAAATCTTCTATTTAGGTGATCTCAGTGCTTGTATGGAGCTGTGATCCAAAAATTCCGAGAACACGGAAAATAGTTACCTAAACCAGGGGCACTCAGGTTGGGGTTTTTGGAGGGTATGACATGAAGTGAAACAAAGAAAGGATCTAGGTTGGAATAACAGTCAACCTTCAGCAGCTTCGCACCCAATGAAAACAGGAAGACCTGATTGCAGTGCATTCTGAGAACTGAGCAACATTGACTTCTAGGGTAGAAGAGAAACTATAAGTGGGTGAAACTAAGGTTAGTTAAACTGCCATTTCTTCTGTCTAGGGAGTAGGATCCAGCGAGAGAGTGTGTGTGTGTGTGTGTGTGTGTGTGTGTGTGTGTGGACAGGTAGGTGTGGTGAGGGGGTTGACAATAACCAAGCATGAAGTAAATACTCCATGAATTCTAAGTGCCAGGGAAGGATTAAGTTCCTGCAAAATCTCTGGATCTATTTATTTTGTTTTTGTTTTTTCAAGTTGGGAATTTTTGTTGTTGTTGTTGTTGTTTGTTTTGTTTTGTTTTGTTTTGTTTTGTTTTGTTTTGCTCTTGTTGCCCCGGCTGGAGCGCAATGGCACGATCTCGGCTCACTGCAACCTCTGCCTCCTGGGTTCAAATGATTCTCCTGCCTCAGCCTCCCGAGTAGCTGGGATTACAGGTGCCTGCCACCACGCCTGGCTAATTTTTGTATTTTTAGTAAAGACAGGGTTTCACCATATTGGTCAGGCTGGTCTCGAACTCCTGATCTCAGAAGACCCACCCGCCTCGGTCCCCCAAAGTCCTGGGATTACAGGCAACAGCCACCATGCCCAGCCACTCTGGATCTATTTAGAGAGGCATGCAGGACCTCTCTTGTGAGTTAGAACAACATAGCAATTATTTGAGGAGAAGTTTGTTGGGATGTGCTACAAGCTCATTGTGGACTAGACATCTTGAATGGTTTGGCGTTTGGTCAATAAGAAGCCATTAGAACCTGCAAGTCTGGCATCTATGGTTTGCTCACACTGGTAATGGAGGATGTTGTGAGTCAGGGATCAATGAGTAGTGATTTTTCAGCTGCCAGAGATTCACCAACGAAGGAAATAGAATCTACTTTCCCCATTTCCACTGAGGAACAAAACAACCACTGGTACTGTGTTTGTAAAAGTCCAGATGTCTCCTTCTGACCATCATCAGCATATCCACCCATTACCCACATGCAAACACAGCATTAGTGCCTATCCTAGATTGCAGTAAAAACTCCAAAGCACCTCCCATGCTAGTGACTGTGGATGGTGCCAGGGATTCCAATGATTCAGGGAACAAAAATACCTCAACCAAGAGGGAGATAGACTTTCCTCAGAGAGTTGGGGGCAAAGGAGAAAGGGTGAGAAAAATACACAGGAAATAGAATAAAAATATAAAGAAAATGACAATTCTTCTCCACAATTTGGACAACTTTATACTTATGAAAACAAAGGATGGCAAACAACTTTAAAAAACCTCAAAACACCCAGAGGAAAAAAATTTTTTTTAATTTTTAAAATTTTAAATTTCACCACGTTGGCCAGGCTGGTCTTGAACTCCTGACTTCAGGTGGAGTTTTAAAATTACTGTGGGAAATGGTAACTATCACCCAATTTCAGGGATAACAGTGACAATGGTGGAGATGGTCAATACCCAAAGAATAATAGATTCTGAGACAGAGACTGGTAGGATCATATCTGCTGGAATTCCTATGAACCAAATCCTCATTCAAAAAGGTGGACTTCATTAGTGACTCAACTCTGCAGCCAAAATCATGCTTCATTCATGACAGATGCTCATTAAATATTAGATAAACATATTAATATCATTGGAGTTCATATTAGTCTGTTTTGCTGGAGTCTAGACTAGTTTCTAAATTAAATTTGGACTTCTAAGTTAGTTTTCCTAAAAAGAAAATGAGCTGTCCCAAGAACATTAATTTTCAACGTTCCAGGTCCTCCCATTTCTCCATGTAATTAGAAGTTGAAACACTGGTTTACAAATCATTTTTAGCAGAGTGGACCTCAAGTACCGTGATTCAACCCAACAAAAGAGTCACTACAAGATTCTGAGTAAGTTAGTTGAAAGGTAGAGTCGAGGAACAGAGGTACACAAAATTCAGCAACACGAACCTGGTG
Organism: Aotus nancymaae; assembly: GCF_030222135.1. NCBI lineage: Eukaryota > Metazoa > Chordata > Mammalia > Primates > Aotidae > Aotus > Aotus nancymaae. The sequence continues at coordinate 8,230,782 of NW_026988473.1, read as the reverse complement.
ATCATAAAAAACAAGAGGCAGGACTAGATTGCAGCTCCGACGTGGATGGACAGAGCAGCATGTGGAGGCTGGCATCGCGAATTTTTGCTCCAGAATGACTGCAGGAATAAATCAGGAAACCTGAGAGGACTCACAGGCCCCTGAAGGAAGTGGATTGCCCCTGCGGGACCTGGGAGACATTCCAAATACTGTGAGTGCCCATCAACATCATTAATGACCATGGAAATGCAAGTCAAAACCACAATGCCGTACCACCTCACTCTTGCTGAATGGCCATAATCAAAGACATTTTTTTAAATAGTAGATGTTGGCATGGATGAGGTGAACAAGGAACATTTCTTCACTGCTGGTGGGACTGTAAACTAGTACAACCACTATGGAAAACAGTGTATAGATTCCTTAAAGAACTAAAAGTAGAACTACCATTTGATCCAGCAATCCCACATCTGGGTATCTGCCCAGAGTTAAATAAGTCATTATATGAAAAAGATACTGGCACATGCATGTTTACTGCAGTACAATGTGCAATTATAAAAACATGAAACCAACCCAAATGCCCATCAACCAACAAGTGGCTACAGAAACTGTGCCATACATATATATACAATGGAATACTACTCAGCCATAAAAAGGAATTAATTAATGGCATTTGCAGTGACCTGGATGAGACTGGAGACTATTATTCCAAGTGAAGTAACTCAGAAATGTAAAATCAAACATCATATGTTCTCATTCATAAGTGGGAACTAAGCCATGAGGATGCAAAAGCATAATAGTAACACAGAGGACTTTGGAGACTCAGGGGGAAAGGGTGGGAAGGGAGCGAGTGATAAAAGACTGCAAATAGGGTGCAGTGTATACTGCTCAGGTGATGGGTGCACCATAATCTCACAAAGCACCACTAAAGATTTTACTCATGTAACCAAACACTACCTGTTCCCCAATAACCTATGGAAATGAAAAAAAGAATTCAGCAACACAATGGCATACATGAATTCCAGTTAAACCATTGTGCAGTTACATCATGGGAAGCAGAGTGTACCTTCTGTTAGGTCAAGGAGGAGTCTTAACCTAAAGGAACCAAGATTCTGGGAGTTTGCCTAAGTGGCCCAGGATATAACATGGCAACTGTGATCCCAGGCTGCATAGGTCTGTTTCCCTCCTGGCCATTCACCCTCATTTGACCTTGGAATAAAATAAGAGAAATGATCAGTTGCATGAACATGCCCACAGCTACATAACACTCCTTTGTAGTTTAATACAAAATTATGTGGAAGGAGCCTCGCTAGACATTTATAAACCCATCGACCAAATGGAAGGCAAATGAGAATAAGAAGGAATATATAAATACATATAATAAAAAAGCCTCAAATAAGGCAATAGTGACAGAAGATAACATAATCATGGAGTAGTATTAACAAAGCCATTAGTTGTAATCAAAGATCATTTTTGCAAAAGGGAAAATAAAATTATAACTATGTATAAAAATATCAAGAGCACGTAAAGACTTCAAACTGGTGAAGGAAAAATTAAATTAAACACATCTCAGTCAGTGCAAAAGAAGGAAGAAAGGCAGAGAAAAAAAAAACAGAAAAAAAAATCACAAATGCCACACTGGGTCCCTATTAATTGCAGACTATAAAAATTGGACAGGTAGCTGACTGAAGGCAAGAAAATATCTGGAGAAAATACAAGGGAGCTATCAAGAGCATGAAGAATATCTTGGTCTACATCTGGGCAGAACACAGGCATAGGGAGATGACCACTCCATTTAAGGCTGGTTGGCCTTGGATAGCAGTTGGCAATCTTGCAGGTAGGCAGGTAGGAGTGACAGCCATCGTGTTCACAGTGAGAGGGAACTTGTGGTTGGAGGCCAAGTACAGCTATGGATCTTCCAATTCTAAATCTATCACTTAAAAAATATTTCAAGTTTTATTTTAGATTTGGGGATATACGTGCAGGTGTATTATATGAGTATATTGTATGACACTGAGGTTTAGGATACTAATGATCCTGCTATCCAGATAATAAGCGTAGTACCCATCAGTTTTTTAACACTTACTTTCTTTGTAGTCCCTCTAGTAGTCCTCAGTGTGCATTGTTGCCATCTTTCTGTCCATGAATATCCAGTGTTTAGCTCCTACTCATAAGTAGTAACATGCAGCAGTCACTTTTCTGTTATAGGTTAATTCGCTTAGGATAATGACCTCTGGCTGCATCCATGTTGCTGCAAAGACAGGATATGATTGTAATGATTCCCTTCCTTTTTATGACTGTGTAGTATTTTATGCTTTATATATACCACATTTTAAAAATCCAGTCCATATCTTTATCCAGTTCCATGTCTCTGCTATTGTGAATAGTGTTGCAATGAACATACAAGTACATGTGTGGTTTTGGTAGAATAATTCATTTTCTTTTGGATATATACCCAGTAACGGATTGTTAGGTTGAATGGTAGTTCCGTTTTAAGTTCTTTGAGTAATTTACAAGCTGATTTTTACAGTGACTGAAGTAATTTACATTCCCACCAAAATTGTATAAGTGTTCCCTTTTCTCCACAGCCTCATCAGTATCTGTTGGTTTTTTCTTTTTAATAATAACCATTCTGACTGGTGTTAGACGGTATCTCACTGTGGTTTTGATTTGTATTTTTCTGATGATTAGTGATGTTGAACATTTTTTTCATGTTTGTTGGCCACTTGTATGACTTCTTTTGAGAAGTGTCTGTTCCAGTCTTTTGTCCACTCTTTAATAGGGTTATTTGTTTTTCACTCATTCAGTTGTTTAAGTTCCATGTAGATTCTGGCTATTCAACTTTTGTTGGATGCAAACTTTGCAAATACTTTCTTTCAGCCTGTAGGCTGGCTGTGTATTCTGTTGATAGTTTCTCTTGTGCAGAAGCTCTTTAGTTTAATAAAGTCCTACTTGTGAATATTTGTTTTTGTTGAACTCCTTTGAGGACTCATTCATAAATTGTTTCTCAAGGCTGATGTCCAAAATGGTGGGTCCTACGTTTTCTTCTAGGATTCTCCTCATAGTTGGAGATATTATATTTAAATCTAAACCCATCTTGATTTAAGTTTTGTGTATGGTGAAGTGTAGGAGTCTAGTTTCATTCTTCTGCATATGACTAGACAACTATCCCAGCACTATTTATTGAATAGAGAGTCATTTCTCCATTGCTTATTTTTTGTTGACTTTGTCAAGATCGGATGGCTAAAGGTGCACAGCTTTATTCCTGGACTCTCTATTCTCCTTCATTGGTCAATGTGTCTGTTTCAATACATAGTCCACAAACCCTTTAAAACAACAACACTGTAGTAAATACAAAGTAACCATCTAACAACTTCATAATAGGAATCAAAACTACACATATCAATATTAACCTTGAATGTAAATGGTCTAAATGTTCTACTTAAAATGCACAGTTGCAAGTTAGATTCAAAAAATATATATAAGACCCATTTATCTGCACTCTTCAATACACCATTTCACACCTGAGACACTCATAGGCTTAAAGTAAAGGGTTTTACAAAGATCTAACATGGAAATAAACCCCTAACTTTAAAGAAACCTAGGAATAAAAATGAAATAGAAGACAGGACCTTGTAAGAGAGTATAACTCAGTGCAAATAAGATGAGGAGATTACAGAATGTAATGATTCCAGACATCACAATGTGCCTACAATTGCTTATAAGAAGAAAATGTGAGTAGAGAAAGACAGTGCTCTCCCAGGCCTCATAATGTAAGAGATTAATGGTGTGCTTCACAGATCCTCTCAACAAACCAGAGGGCCGTAGGAAGTGAAACAGCATTGTCCCTGCAACCATCCCAGCAAGAAGCCAGAGTAGAGAAGGGCTTATCCACTGTCCTTTCCCACCTATACCTCTCATCCCAAGTGCTGGACACAGATACTTTAACATAAATTTCACAAAGTATTTAATAACTCATTGATTGTTTAACAGTAGGGTGTTTAATTTCCAAGTTATTGGAGGATTTCTTTTTCTTCTGTTCTTGATTTTAATTTTGCTCAATTATGGTCACAGAACATGGTCTTTATGATCTCTGTTTTTTTTTTAATTTATTTGTTAGTTTATTTTTGAGATAGGGTCTCACTCTGTTGCCTGTGCTGGAGTGCAGTGACCTGATTCCAGCTCACTAAAGCCTTTAACTCCCGGGATCAGGTGATCCTCCTGCCTCAGCCTTCTAAGTAGCTGGGACTACAGACATGCATGCCACCATGCCTCGCTATCTTTTCTATTTTCTGTAGAGATGGGGTTTTGCCATGTTGCCCAGCCTTGTCTCGAACTCATGGGTTCAAGCGATTCCCCCCATCTCAGTTTCCCAAAGTGCTAGGATGAGCCACCAAGATTACTTTAAACCTGTGAAGCTTGGTGGTATGACGCCAGCTGGTTGCAGCCCTGGGCCTTCACAGTCTCACGTAGTGGTCAGTAGACATCTCATCCAGCCTCTGAAGTGGCCATTGGGCCCTGTGCTGGTCACCAGGTTGGTGTCCCTACTCCCTGTGGAGTATATTAATATAGCAACATAATACTGTTATACATAATATTTTTATGCAATATTCTTAAAATTTTAAATGGAGGCTAATACTCATAATGAACAAACATCAAAATTTAAAATCCAGACAGGGCCCACCCTGCTTTGCAGCACTCACCTCCCTGGCTGGCTCTGGTCTGGGCCCTGCACACCTTGAGGAGGCCTAGAGACAGTGCAGAGGAGCTGGAGAGGCTGTCAGGGCTCAGCATAAACATGAGGACTAAAGTAGAATCAGGGTCTCTGAGCATGACCCCACCTCAGAACCTAGGAGGCCGAGGACCCCAGAGTCAAGTGGGGAAGTGTGAGAGGAGGGGAGGGAAGCACTCTTCGGAGAGAGGCCCAACGCTTTAGGAACAGACTGAGGAAGCAAGTGCTTCACAGAGTCCTCAGTCCCTCACCCAACTCCTTCAAAGCCTGTGAGTGTGTCTTCCACTCATAGACAACCTGGCTATGATGCGTGGAAATCTTCTAGTTGCTGTGGGAGAAGGAAGACGAACTTTATGGACTTGCAGTTAGTTTACTGAAATGAACATGAATTTGAGGTTTCAACAATTGGCTTACGGTTTCCACAAAATATGAACGAAAAATTGTGGTATCCAGCAATCAGCAGACAGGTTCAGACCACGCTCTGTCTGTAGTCCTCTGACCCAAAGGTCTTGGGAAAAGTTAGAGGGCCTTATACCACATGCTGCTGTACATTGTTTGCTGGGAAACGAAAATGGGCAGGTCACTTGGATTTGCAAGTCTCTCCTGCAAAGTCAAATATTGAAATCCAGAAACTCATCTTCTTCTTGTTTTCCTGCATTTGTCCCCAAACATCTAATGCCAGGAAAATTAAAGCAAAACCACAATTCCCTCTCCATTCATTCCGTCATTCAAGAGACACTTACTGACGCCAAACAGGGACCAAGGTTTTAGGAACTTTTCCCTGCCAGGGGCTTCTTTAATAATTTCTGTTCCAAAAATCTTCTTTGAAGTTATTTACCCCATAAATATGCTGCAAGTACTATTTGTTGAAGACCCTCCAATTTGAACAGTTTCCTGTATCATGTTTTCAACACAGAATTGTTAAAATTTGATCTCAAAGACAAGATGCGATGGTTTTGAGTTGCTATATGGACTTAAAAGTGAGAAATATAACAATCTGACACTCTCCATCATTACATTAATGGACTGCAAAATATCGGAGCTCTACACTAGGAATGATGGATCTCACCTGGATTTTTATTTTATTATACTTTAAGTTCTGGGGTACATGTACACATCTTGCAGGATTGTTGCATAGGTACACACATGCCATGGTGGTTTGCTGCCTCCATTCCCCATCACCTACATTAGATATTTCTCCCAATGTTATCCCTCCCCAGCCTCCCCATCCCCCACTATGCCTCCCCTAGTCCCTCACCCCACAATAGAATACTGGCAAACTGAATGCAACAGCACATCAAAAAGCTTATCCATCATGATCAAATAGGCTTTATCTGGGGGATGCAAGGATGGTTCAACATATGCAAATCTATAAACGTAATTCATCACATAAACAGAACCTAAGACAAAAACCACATGATTATCTCAATAGATGCAGAGAAGGCCTTTGACAAAATTCAACAGTGCTTTATGCTAAAAACTCTCAATAAACTAGATATCGATGGAATGTATCTCAAAATAATAAAAGCTATTTACAACAAACCCACAGCCAACATCATACTGAATGGGAAAAAACTGGAAGCATTCCCTTTGAAATCTGGCACAAGACAAGTGTGCCCTCTCTCACCATTCCTATTCAACATAGTATTGGAAGTTTTAGCCAGAGTAATCAGGCAAGAAAAAGAAATAAAGGGTATTCCATTAGGAAAAGAGGAAGTGAAATTGTCTCTATTTGCAGATGACATGATTGTATATTTAGAAGACTCCATCATCTCAGCCTAAAATCTCCTTAAGCTGATAAGCAACTTCAGCAAAGTCTCAGGATACAAAATCAATGTGCAAAAATCACAAGCATTCCTATACACCAATAATGGACAAACAGACAGCCAAATCATTAGCAATCTCCCATTCACAATTGCTACAAAGGGAATAAAATATCTAGGAATACAACCACCAAAGGTTGTGAAGGACCTCTTCAAGGAGAACTACAAACCACTGCTCAAGGAAATAAAAGAGGACACAAACAGATGGAAAAATATTCCATGCTCATGGTTAGGAGGAATGAGTATCGTGAAAATGGCCATACTGCCCAAAGTAATTTATAGATTCTGTGCTATCCCCATCAACCTACCATTAACCTTCTTCACAGAACTGGAAAAAAACCACCTTAAACTTCATATGGAACCAAAACAGAGCCTGCATAGCCAAAACAATGCTAAGCAAAAAGAACAAAGCTGGAGGCATCATGCTACCTGACTTCAAACTACACTACAAGCCTACAGTAATCAAAACAATGATCTGTTTTTGGTGCTGGTACCAAAACAGAAATACAGACCAATGAAACAGAACAGAGGCATCGGAAGTAATGCTGCAAACCTACAACCTCTAATCTTTGATAAACCCGACAAAAACAAGCAATGGGGAAAGGATTCCCTGTTTAATAAATGGCGTTGGGAAAACTGGCTGGCCATGTGCAGAAAGCTGAAACTGGACCCCTTCCTTACACCTTATACAAAAATTAACTCCAGATGGATTAAAGACTTAAACATAAGACCTATTACCATAAAAACCCTTAGAAGAAAACCTAGACAATATCATTCAGGACATAGGCATGGGAAAGGACTTCATGACTAAAACACCAAAAGCAGTGGCAACAAAAGCCAGAATAGACAAATGGGATCTAATTAAACTTAAGAGCTTCTACACAGCAAAAGAAACAATTAGAGTGAACCGGCAACCAACAGAATGGGAAAATATTTTTGTAAGCTACCCATCTAACAATGGGCTAACATCCAGAATCTACAAAGAATTAAAACAAATTTACAAGAAAAAAACAAACAACCCCATCAAAAAGTGGGCAAAGAATATGAACAGATACTTTTCAAAAGAAGACATTTATGAGGCCAACAAACATATGAAAAAATGCTCATCATCACTGGTCATTAGAGAAATGCAAATAGAAACCACATTGAGATACCATCTCACGCCAGTTAGAATGGCAATCATTAAAAAATCTGGAGACAACAGATGCTGGAGAGGATGTGGGGAAAAAGAACACTTTTACACTGTTGGTGGGAGTGTAAATTAGTTCAACCATTGTGGAAGATAGTGTGGTGATTCCTCAAGGATCTAGAAATAGAAATACCATTTGACCCAGCAATCCCATGACTGGGTCTATACCCAAAGGATTATAAATCGTTCTATTACAAGGACACATGCACATGTATGTTCATTGCAGCACTGTTTACAATAGGAAAGACCTGGAACCAACCCAAATGTCCATCAATGATAGACTGGACAAAGAAAATGTGGCACATATACACCATGGAATACTATGCAGCCATAAAAAGGATGAGTGCATGTCTTTTGCAGGGACATGTATGAATCTGGAAATCATCATTCTCAGCAAGCTGACACAAGAACAGAAAACCAAACACGACATATTCTCACTCATAGGTGAGTGTTGAACAATGAGAACACGTGGGCACAGGGAGGGGAACATCACCTGGATTTTTAAAGAAAAAAAAAATGATTGGCTGGGCGCGGTGGCTCACATCTGTAATCCCAGCACTTTGGGAGGCTAAGGCGAGTGGATCACAAGGTCAAGAGGTGAAAAACATCCTGGCCAACATGGTGAAATGCCATGTCTACTAAGAACATAAAAATTAGCCAGGCATGGATGCATATGCCTGTAGTCCCAGCTACTTGGAAGCCTGAGGCAGGAGAATTGCTTGAACCTAGGAGGTAGAGGTTGCTGTGAGCGGAGATCACGCCACTGCACTCCAGCCTGGTGACAAAGGAACACTCCGTCTTAGGGAAAAAAAGAGAGAGAGAAAAAAAAAAAGATCTTACCATATTTTTGGCATATCTCTAAATTTTCTAACGTGGAATATTTTAAATGGAATTTTTGACATTTAAATAAATGGTTAAAAAAATCCTGTAAGCAATATGTACTTATAAATAGACAGGAATGCTCATTGTTATAACCACTGACTTTGTTCTGAACAAGTCTGGCACTGGTTCTGTTTAGTACCTATGCTCTGCACTTCCCATTGCACTTCACCATGAGGTAGTTAATTAAATGGAATCTGATTTCCAGTCATGTATACTAAGAAATCTTGGTTGCCTGAATATCAGATTTAAATTCTTTATATTAGGATGTATAGAAGTTACACAAATGGTATTTTCTGCACTCCACAGAAAAAATATATATATATAAGGAAGATTTTACTACTTGTTTTTGTGAAACAGGAAAACTTTTGTGTTAGTTGCTCTTGCAAGTGAGTGGCCTTTTTTTTTTTTTTTTTTTTTACGAAGTCTCACTCAGTTGCCAGGCTGGAATGCAGTGGTGTGAGCTCGGCTCACTGCAACCTCCACCTCCCAGGTTCATGCGATTCTCCTGCCTCAGCCTCCCGAGTAGCTGGGACTACAGGTGCCCGCCACCATGCCCAGCTAATTTTTTTATTTTTAGTAGAGACGGGATTTCACCGTGTTGGCCAGGATGATCTCAATCACTTGACCTGTGTTCTGCCCACCTCAGCCTCCCAAAGTGCTGGGATTACAGGTGTGAGCCACCGTGCCCGGCCAGATATTTTCTTTTGATAGAAAATCTGTGTGTGTGTGTGTTTGTGTGTGTGTGTGTGTGTGTGTATTTGTGCGTTTGTGTCTGTGTGAGAAGGGACTGGGGAGATGAAGGTCAGCTTTGCCATTTCTGGATACTTCTTTTCTCTCTTTTGCCTTTTCCATTTATCACTTACTAACAATTCTCAAAATGTAGTGACAAAGCACCCTAAGGAAAAAAATAAAATTAACCGATATATAAAGAAAGCTTGTTTATAGTTGCTTAACATTCCTAGTGAGACATTTAGAGCCCACTTTTCAAAGGCAAGTTAAAAGAAATACTAAATTGCCATCATCACTCCAAAACTGTTCAGAGTTTTACTTGACTGGTTGAGAAGCACTGCTTAAGTTCCCCTACAGCCTCTGCACTGGCGTCACCGTCTATGAACTCCAATAGAAATTGTGTGTATTTTGGTATAGACACTTCAGGATTGAGGGTCTTTGCAACCACATCCTCCAGAAGTTGGCAGCCAGAACCTGAGAAAAAAGGCACAAGAACATGGGCCAACACCAGAGGTGTGAACCCATGTTGGGTATGAGCTGTGAGGCTGGTCATCTTCTCACCTCCAAGGAGAGACTGAGCTTCAGATGAGGTGCAGGGTGCCAAATTCTCAATTCTGGGAGCATAAACACAGGCTGTGCAAATTCTCCCAACCCCCCAAGTTCAGAGAAGCTCAACCCCATATACCTTTGGTGAAGAGGACGTTTAAGAAATGAGGTGCTCTCACTGGAGAGGCACAGCAAACTCTGCTTGGCCTTTCTTGGTTCAAAGTCATGCAATGCTTCCTTTTTATCATTTCCAGCCTCAATTAGGGGTCCCAAGGATTTCAGATGAATGGGTCTAGGATATTGTTCATTAACTCTGTTAACTCTCTTATCAGCATCAACGAGGAATGTGAAATAGAACTTTTGCTCATGAGGGTATCTGAGGTGGCAGCCCCCGTGGGGGACTGGAAAAAGCTCAGGACTTAGATTCTCATGAGCTAGTTGTGCTCTGGGCTCTACTATTTTCTGTTTAGTTGACTGTGAGCTTGTCAGCTTTTCACCCATCCACATTCACTTTGGAAACAAATGAGGCAGGGGGTGTGAATGAGCTTTGTGAATTGCACAAGGCAGGCTACATACAGAATATATTAGTGCTGATTCCAGCAGCCAGGGTTTTTTCCTCTCACTGAATCTTCAGTGCTGGAAGGAGACTCCAGGGATGTGAGTTCTCCTCCCCAGTCTGACTGAAGCCTGAAAAACTGAGAGTGAAAAGTCATCCCAGAATGGCTCAGATCAACCCTGAGAACAGAGTGGGCCCTACAGGGTAAGAGACGCTGGGTCACACTCTGCAGCCTGGACCTCTATCCTGGGAGGTTTCCCATTTCTTTCCACATTTAAGGACACCGTGATTGTTTTCTGGTTTGTGGATGCAGATGTGATTGGGCTTCCATACGTCTCTCTCCTGCCCCACTGAAGTAACAAATTCCAATATTCAGTCCTGAGACTTATCCTGGTTTCCATGGTCACTGTGACTGTGGTGGAACACTGAGTGCCATGAGATACTGCATCCAGCTCCAATGCAGGGGAAAGCCCATGACAGAACTGCCTGCTTGATTATCTGGAATTAATGGAGATCCTAAGGCCCATTACACCCAGACCCGTTGTACAGGGGTTGACCTGTGCTGGGGCTTGAGGACCAGGAGTTCTTCCACAGGGTCCCAGGCAATAATCCCAACCCTAGGGAAAATCCTCTTTGCACAGAACTCGCCTGCATAGTGATGCACCGGGAAGGCATCCAGCATGAGGACGATCAGAGGCTTCATGACAAGGCAGCTGCTTGTGGTGTTCAGTTGTGCATGGCAGGAATCAAGGAACTCACTGTGGAGATGAGCACCCAGCACTGCTCTATTTATTCTCCAGGTAGGCACCTTAATCCCTCCCAGTAATGAGGCAATGCGTCAACCTGGGATGGGACCAGGAGACAAAGGGGTGCACCAAGGGGACCTAACCATCCTGTGGTCTGTGTTTAATAACCAGATCTTCCCTCTGACACAGCCTACCCAAATGAGAAGGAACCAGAATAGCAATTCTGGTAATACGACAAAACAAGGTTCTTTAACACCCCGAAAAAAATCACAGCAGCTCACCAGCAATGGATCCAAACCAAGAATAAATCCCTGATTTGTCCGAAAAGAAATTCAGAAGGTTGATCACTAAGCTAATCAAAGAGACACCAGAAAAAGATGAAGTCCAATTTAAGGAAATTTTTTAAAAATATATACAAGATATGAGAGAAGAACTTATCAGTGAAATAGATAGCTTAAATAAAAAAAATCACAACTTCAGGAACTAAAGGACACACTTAGAGAAATGCAAAATGCCCTGGAAAGTCCTAGCAATAGAATTGAACAAGCAGAAGAAAAAATTCATAGCTTGAAGACAAAATTTTCTAATTAACCCAATCCATCAAAGGGAAAGAAAAAAAATTTAATGAATGAAGCCTCCAAGAAGTAGAAGTTTGGGATTCTGTTAAATGACTAAACCTAAGCATAATTGGCATTCCTGAGGAAGAAGAGAAATCTAAAGATTTGGAAACATATTTGGGGGAATAATTGAGGAAAACCTCCTCGGCCTTGCTAGATACCTAGACATCCAAACACAAGAAGCTCAAAAACACCTATAAAATTCATCACAAAAAGATCTTCACCTAGGCACCTTGTCATCAGGTTATCTAAAGTCAAGACAAAGGAAAGAATCTTAAGAGCTGTGAGACAGAAGCACCGGGTAACCTATAAAGGAAAATCTATCGTATTAACAGCAGATTTATCAGCAGAAACCCGTCAATCTAGAAGGGATTGGGGCCCTAACTTCAGCCTCCTCAAACAAAACGATTATCAGCCAAGAATTTTGTACCCAGTGAAACAAATGTTCATATATGAAGGAAAGATACAATCTTTTTCAGATAAACAAATGCTGAGAGAATTCGCCATTACCAAGCCACCACTACAAGAACTGCTAAAAGGAGCTCTAAATCTTGAAACAAATCCTGGAATCATATCAAAACAGAACCTCTTTAAAGCACAAATCACACAGGACCTATAAAACAAAAATACAAGTAAAAAAGCAAAAACAAGTGGCTCACTCCTGCAATCTTAGGACTTTGTGAGGCCGAGGCGGGCGGATCACCTAAGGTTAGAAGTTTGAGACCAGCCTGGCCAACATGGCAAAACCGCATCTCTACTAAAAATACAAAAATTAGCTGGGTGTGGTAGTGGGCACCTATAATCCTATCTACTCGGGAGGCTGAGGCAGGAAAATTGCTTGAACCCAGGAGGCAGAGGTTGCAGTTAGCCGAGATCGCAACATTGCGCTCCAGCCTGGGTGAAAGGGTGAAAGTCCATATCAAAAAAAAAATCCAAAAAGCAAAACAAAAAACCCAGCAAATTCTTCCTGGCTGGGCTCGGTGATGCATGCCTATAATCCCAGCACTTTGGGAGGCCGAGGCAGGTGGACCATGCGGTCAGGAGATAGAAACCATCCTGGCCAACATGGTGAAACCCCATGTCTAATAAAATACAAAAAATTAGCCTGTAGTCCCAGCTATTTGGGAGGCTGAGGCAGGGGAATCTCTTGAACCCGGGAGGCAGAGGTTGCAGTGAGCTGAGATTGCACCACCATACCAAAAAAAAAAAAGCAAAAACAGGGACTTGCTGAGATAGCTGAGATAGAGGCAGCACCAAGAAGAGGCCTTTGCCACTGGTGGAATTGGGATGTTGAAGAACGCAGTGTAGTTGGCCAGTTCCGGAAGGTGGACATGGATGAAAATGATGAGAACAAGTTCATGGATGAAGAAAATGGGGGCAACGACCAGGCCAGGCCGACAAGAGCAAGGTGGACTCCTGCCTGCAGCAAGAAAACATGATGCAAAGAGTCCGGTGGTGAAAGACTGGGAAGGCAGCATTGTCTTGAAGGTGCTCAACTCTTTTTTTTTTTTTAATTTATTTATTATACTCTAAGTTCTGGGTACATGTGCAGATCGTGCAGATTTGTTACATAGGTATACATGTGCCATGGTGGTTTGCTGCATCCCTCTCCCCGTCATCTACATCAGGTATTTCTCCTAATGCTATCCCTCCCCAATCCCGCCACCCCGTACTATTTCTCCCCAGCCCCCCCACCAGGCCCCAGTGTGTGATATTCCCCTCCCTGTGTCCATGTGTTCTCATTGTTCAACACCCACTTATGAGTGAGAACGTGGTATTTGGTTGTCTGATCATGTGTCAGTTTTCTGAGAATGATGGTGCTCATCTCTTTTAAAGCTAATGATATTGAAAAGGCAGTTCAGTCTCTGGACAAGAACGGTGTGGATCTCCTAATGAAACAATTTATAAAGATTTGAGAGCTGCTCCGACAACAGCAGTGCTATGTTATTAGAAGGGCATGAAAAGGCACTTGCTTCTGGAGGAGCAGGGTCCATTGTTCGTGTCTTCGCTGCAAGAAAAACCATGTGGTCTGGCAGGAAGTGGATATCTGCCTCGGGAGTGGGAATTGCTGGTACAAGATGAAAACAACCAAAGACCACTGCTGCCCTGAGGGTAGCATCTGTTACCACTGCTGCCCTGAGGGTAGCATCTGTTACCACTGCTGCCCTGCGGGTAGCATCTGTTTCTCTCAGCTTTGCCTTCTTGCTTCCTTCTTCATATGCGCATAGAAGAAAATTTCATAGCAGTTTTCCTTTAATGAAAATTGGGATAATATAGAAGAAATTGTGTTTCAATAGAAGTGTTTCATCCTCTCAAAACCACTTCAGTAGTGTTTATACCAGTCTGTATATAGTATAAACTTACAATGAAGTTTAATTGTGCAATTTTTAACCCCTGTTGGCTGGTTTTTTTTTTTTGTTTTGTATTATTTTTAACTAATACCAAGAGTTTTGGTCAGAATCTGAGGCCAGTTTCCTAGCTCATTGCTAATCAGGAAATGATATTTACAAAAAGATGAGAGACTGGCAGCTATTAACACTGCAAAAGTGGACCATACTTCCCTTATTTAAGCAAAATATGTTTTCAGACTGAAAGATATTAACATTGCAAAACTGGATCGTACTTCCCTTATTTAAGCAAAATATGTTTTTGGAGTAAGTGGTGGGTGAACACCACGTCCAAGGTCCAGCTTTGTTTCTGCTTGCCTCCAGATTATCTGTAATGTGGGTTTAAGTATGCTACTTTCCCTCAGCATCCAATAATCATGGCCTATCAATTTCTTTGTGGTCACCCAGGGTTCAGAACAAGAAGTCTTGCTCTACACAAATGTATCTATAATATATCAGTGCTTGTTGGCATGAACATCAAACTTTTGTTCCAAAAATATGGCTCTGGAAAAACTGAAAATCAGAAAGAATGTGGAAACTATGATGTAATTCAAACTCTGTGCAGCCTCTGAATGAAATGCTACTTTCTTTAGAAATATAGTAGCTGCAAAAGAAGACATATATGAGGCCAACAAACATATGAAAAAATGCTCATCATCACTGGTCATTAGAGAAATGCAAATCAAAACCACATTGAGATACCATCTCACGCCAGTTAGAATGGCAATCATTTAAAAAATCTGGAGACAACAGATGCTGGAGAGGATGTAGAGAGATAGGAATACTTTTACACTGTTGGTGGGAGTGAAAATTAGTTCAACCATTGTGGAAGACAGTGTGGTGATTCCTCAAGGATCTAGAAATAGAAATTCCATTTGACCCAGCAATCTCATTACTGGGTCTATACCTAAAGGATTATAAATCGTTCTATTATGAGGATATATGCACATGTATGTTCATTGCAGCACTGTTTACAATAGCAAAGACCTGGAACCAACCCAAATTCCCATCAATGATAGACTGGACAAAGAAAATGTGGCACATATACACCTTGGAATACTACACAGTCATAAAAAACGATGAGTTAATGTCCTTTGTAGGGATATGGATGAATCTGGAAACCATCATTCTGAACAAACTGACACAAGAACAGAAAATCAAACACCGCATGTTCTCACTCATAGGTGGGTGTTGAACAATGAGAACACATGGACACCAGGAGGGGAGCATCACACACTGGGGTCTGTTGGGGATGTGCTAGGGGAGGGAGAGTGGGAGGTGAGGAGGGTGGGGAGGGATAATATGGGGAGAAATGCCAGATACAGGTGATGGGGGGATAGAGGCAGCAAACCACCTTGCCATGTATCTATGCAGCAATCCTGCACGATCTGCACATGTACCCCAGAACCTAAAGTACAATTTTAAAAAAAGAATATAATAGCTGCCTTAGACATTATGAGGTATACAACTAGTACTTAAGATACCATTTAATATGATCCATAAATGTCTTCAGTGTTCTTCAGGGTTCTAATTGGGATCGCAAAAGATTTGGTTCAGATCCAAACAAAAACACATTCTGTGTTTTAGCTCAGCATTTTTTTAAAAAAGAAACTGCCACACAGCAAAAAATTATTTACTTTGTTGGACAAACCAAATCCCTTCTCAAAAAAATGACTGGTGCTTATAAAAAGTTATAAGTCTCCAGTAGCTCCAAAACAAACCATCTGACCGAGAGGAAAATCAGCCTGTCCTTAGTATTTACATTGAATGCCAGTTTTATAATCACTGACTTATGTGAAAACTGGTGCAGAAATTCTATAAACTCTCTGCTACTTTTGATAACCGTTTTTTGTTTTGTTTTGTTTGTAAAAATGATAAACTTCAGAAAATAAAATATCAATGTTGAGTTTTAAAAAAGCAAAAACAAAAAAAAACAAAGTATGCAGACAACAAAGAGCATGATGAATGCAATGGTACCTCACGTTTCAATACTAACATTGAATGTAAGTGGCCTAAATGTTCCACTTAAAAGGTACAGAACCACAGAATGGACAACAACTCACCAACCATCTGCTGCCTTCAGGAGACTCACCTAGCACATAAAGACTCACATAAACTTAAACTAAGTAGGTGGAAAAAGAGATTTCATGCAAATAGACACCAAAAGCAAGCAGGGGTAACTATTCTTATATCAAACGAAACAAACTTTAAAGCAACAGCAGTGAAAAAAGACAAAGAGGGACATTATATAATGGTAAAAGGCCTTGTCCAGCAGGAAAATATCACAATCCTAAACATATATGCATCTAACACTGGAGCTCCCAAATTTGTAAAATACTTACTAATAGACCTAAGAAATGAGATAAACAGCAACACAATAATAGTGGGAGACTTCAATACTCCACTGACAGCACTAGACAGGTCATCAAGACAGAAAGTCAACAGAGAAACAATGGATTTCAACTACACCCTGGAACAAATGCACTTTTTACACACACACACACACACACACACACACACATATATATAAAACATTTTATCCAACCACTGCAGAATACACATTCTATTCAACAGCAGATAAAACTTTCTCCAAGATAGACCATATGACAGGACATAAAACAAGCCTCAATAAATTTAAGAAAATTGAAGCACTCCCTCAGACCACGGTGGAATAAAACTGGAAATCAACTCCAAAAGAAACCTTCAACAACATGAAAATTCATGGAAATTAAATAACCTGCTCCTGAAAGAGAATTAGGTCAAAAACAAAATCAAGGTGGAAATTTAAAAATTCTTCAAACTGAATGATGATAATGACACAACTTATCAAAACCTCTGGAATACAGCAAAGACGGTGCTAAAAATTTCATAGCCCTAAATGCCTCATGAAAAGGAGTGAAAGAGCACAAACTGACATCCTAAGGTCACACCTCAAGCAGCTAGAGAAACAAGAACAGACCAAACTCAAACCCAGCAGAAGAAAGGAAATAAGCAAAATCAGAGCAGAACTAAGTGAAATTGAAACAAGAAAACAACACAAAAGATAAATGAAACAAAAAGCTGGTTCTTTCATAAGATAAATAAAATTGATAGACCATTAGCAAGATTAATCAAGAAAAGTATAGAGAAAATCCAAATAACCTCACTAAGAAAGGAAACAGAAACTGACATCAGTAAGACACAAAAGATCATTCAAGGCTACTATGAACACCTTTACACACATAAACTAGAAAACCTAGAAGAGATGAATAAATTTCTGGATTCCTGAATGAATAAATACAACCCTGCTAGCTAGCTTAAACCAGGAAGAAGTAGATACCCTGAACAGACCAACAACAAGCAGCAAGATTGAAATGGTAATTTAAAAATTACCAACAAAAATAAGTTTGGGACCAGACGGATTCACAGCAGAATTCTGCCACACACTCAAAGAAGAATTGGTACCAATACTTTGACACTATTTTACAAGATAAAGAAAAAAGGAAAACTCCCTAATTCAGTCTATGAAGCCAGCATCACCCTAATACCAAAACCAGGAAAGGACATAACCAAAAAAGAAAACTACAGATCGATATCCTTGAAGAAGTTAAATCTTACCAAAATACTAGCTAACAGAATCCAACAACATATCTACAAGATAATCCGACATGATCAACTGGGTTTCATACCATGGATGCAGGGATGGTTTAACATATGCAAGTCAATAAATGGGATACACCACAAAAACAGAATTAAAAACAAAAATCACATGATCATCTCAATAGATGCAAAAAAAAGCATTTGACAAAATCCAGCATAGCTTTATGATTAAAACTCTCAGCAAAATCAGCATACAAGGGACATACCTTAACTTAATAAAGGCCATCTATGACAAACCTACAGCCAAATGGGGAAAAGTTGAAAGCATTCCCTCTGAAAACTGAAACAAGACAAGGATGCCCACTCTCACCACTCCTCATCAACATAGTACTAGAAGTCATAGCCAGAGCAATCAGACCAGAGAAAGAAATAAAGAACATCCAAATAGGTAAGGAGGAAGTCAAAGTGTCACTGTTTGCTGATGATATGATAGTTTACCTTGAAAACTCTAAGGACTCCTACAGAAAGCTCCTAGAACTGACAGAGACCATCCTGGTCAACATGGTGAAACCCTGTCTCTACTAAAAATACAAAAAATTAGCTGGGCATAGTGGCGCGTGCCTGTAATCCCAGCTACTCAGGAGGCTGAGGCAGGAGATTGCCTGAACCCAGGAGGCGGAGGTTGCAGTGAGCCGAGATCTCGCCATTGCACTCTAGCCTGGGTAACAAGAGCGAAACTCCATCTCAAAAAAAAAAAAGAATCCAGCAAAGTTTCTGGATACAAAGTTAATGTACACAAATCAGCAGTTCTTCTGTACACCAAATGTGGCCAAGCAGAGAACCAAATCAAGAACTCAACACCTTTTATAATAGCTGCAAAAAAACAAAAACAAAAAAACTTAGGAATATACCTAACCAAGGAGTCAAAAGACCTCTGCAAGGAAAACTACAAAACACTGCTGAAAGAAATCACAGATGACACAAATGGAAACACATCCCATGCTGACAGACGGGTAGAATCAATATTGTAAAAATGACTGTACTGCCAAAAGCAATTTAAAAATTCAACTCAATTCCCATCAAAATACCACCATCATCCTTCACAGAATTAGAAAAAAAATTCTAAAATTCATATGGAAACAAAAAAGAGCCTGCATAGCCAATGCTAGACTAAGCTAAAAAAAACAAATCTGGAGGCATCACATTACCTGATTTCAAACTGTATTATAAGGTCATAGTCACCAAAACAGCATGGCACTGGTATAAAAACAGGCACATAGACAAGTGGAACAGAAGAGAGAACCCAGAAATAAACCTAAATACTTACAGCCAACTTATCTTCGGCAACGAAAACATTAAGTGGGAAAAGGACACCCTACTCAACAAATTGTGCTGAGATAATTGGCAAGCCCCATGTAGGAGAATAAAACTGGATTCTCATCTCTCACCTTATACAAAAATCAACTCAAGATGGATCAAGGACTTAAATCGAAGACCTGAAACTATAAAAATTTTGGAGGATACCATTGGAAAAACCCTTCTAGATATTGCCTCAGGCAGATTTCACAACCAAGAACTCAAAAGCAAATGCAACAAAAACAAAAATAAATAGCTGTAACTTAATTAAACTAAAGAGCTTTTGTACAGCAAAAAGAACAGTCGGCAGAGTAAACAGACAACCCAAAGAGTGAGAGAAAAATCTTCACAATCTATACATCTGACAAATGACTAATATTTACATCTACAAGGAGTTCAAACCAATTAGCAAGAAAAAACAAAAAGTCCCATCAAAACATGGGCTAAGGGCATGAATAGATAATTCTCAAAAGAAGATATACAAATGGCCAACAAATATACTTTTAAAATGCTCAATATTATTAATGATCATTGAAATCTAAATCAAAACCACAAATGTGATACCACCTTACTCCTGCAAGAATGATCAGAATCAAAAAATCAAAAAAAAAATTAGACGTTGGCGTGAATAAGGTACAAAAGAAACACTTCTACACTGCTGATGGGAATGTAAACTAGTACAACCACTATGGAAAACAATGTGGAATTCCTTAAAGAACTAAAAGTAGAACTACCATTTGATCCAGCAATCCCACTACTGAGTATCTACCCAGAAGAAAAGAAGTCATTGTACAAAAAAGATACTTGCACATAGCAGCACAATTTGCAATTGCAAAAATATAGAACCAGCCCAAATGTCCATCAATCAACAAGTGGATAAAGAAATTATGTATATGTATATGTATGTATGTGTGTGTGTATATATATATATACACACACACACACACACACACACACCATGGAAGACTACTCAGCCATAAAAAAGGAATTGGTGGCATTCTCAGCAACCTGGATGAAACCGGAGAGTATTATTTTAAAAGAAGTAACTCAGAAATAAACAACCAAACACTATATGTTCTTACTTATAAGTGGGAGCTAAGCAATGAGGATGCAAAGGCATAAGAATGATACAATGAACTTTGGGGACTTGGGAGAAAGGGTGGGAGGAGAGGGAGGGATAAAAGACTACAAATTGGATTTAGCATATACTACTCAGATGATGAATGCACCAAAATCTCACAATTCACTAATAAATAACCTACTCAGGTAACCAAACGCCACCTATTCCCCAAAAACCTACACAAATAAAAAAAATTTTAATAATTCAGAATCGTTTCCACAATGTCATATGGTTGATATTCTATAGTAGATCACCTTTTTCAGATGGGCTTCTTTCACTTAGTCATATATTGAGATTCATCTTTGTCTTTTATTGGCATAATAGCTCATTTCTTCTTGGTGGTGAGTCATATTTCACTGTCTGTATGTACCAAAAGGTAATAATCCCTGCACCTATTAGAGGACTTCACAGTTGCTTCTCAGTTTGAAGTTTTTGATCAAGCTGCTATGAATATCTGTGTCCACATTTTTGTATGGAAACAAAATTCCAACTAATTCAACATCAAAGAGCACACTTACTGGAATTAGTGTTGAGAATATGCTCACTTTAGTAAGAAACTGCCACACCGTCTTCCAAGTGGTTGCACCATTTTGTATTCCCACCAGTCAATGAATGAGAGTTCCTGTCGCTCCTCATCCCACCAGCATTTGTCAGTATAGGATCTTTTTTTCAGAAGGAAAAGCAGAAAAATAAGAAATAAACTAAATGAAGGAGCTAGTGTAAGGCATCGTTGATTAGAATAGTTCATTTGAGACACAAAGTAAAATGCAAGGAGCAGCTGAGATAGAAACTAATCTGCATCTATCTCCAGCCCACCTTACATGTCACCACTGCCAGATGTACGGACTGAGAAGACCATTTCATTACTTCACAACTCACACACCATCAATGCCTGAGCCAGACCTTCTGGCTATCAAACTGTTCAAATGTAGACAGGCTTCTTATTTTCTGTAAGTCAGTTGCCTCAACTATAATATTGGAAATGTAATAGTTTATATCTTATACTTTGGTAACAAGGATGCAAATATGATAAATTGTGTTTTGCAGGACATACAAATTGAAAAACTATTGCTACCCTTTTTATTATCACTATTCTCATTAGCTACAGATGTTTTTGCTGGACCTGCATGTTTCCAAATAGAATCAGCTCACTTAGTTTGGTGACTGGATTTTCATGGAACATTCTATTCTATGAAGCCAAGCCAATGTTTATGTGTTCATAGGATTAAAAAAACGGTTTGTTGGCTGAATGAATGAGTCAACAGAAAGAGAGGGCTTAGGAAAGAGAATGTGCTCAAGGCCCTCTTGAATTTTTGAATTTACAGAGCAGGTAGCTCCGAATTCAGGTGCTTGGAAGGTGTAATATTGACTTCAGGCTGGACACAGTGGCTCATGCTTGTAATCCCAACACTTTGGGAGTCCGAGGCAGGTGGATCACAAGGTCAAGAGATAGAAACCATCCTGGCCAATATGGTGAAACCCCGTCTCTACTAAAAATAAAAATAAAAATAAATTAGCTGGGCATGGTGATGCATGCCTATAGTCCCAGATACTCGGGAGGCTGAAGTAGGAGAATCACTTGAACCCATGAAGCGAAGGTTGCAGTAAGCAGAGATCATGCCACTGCACTCTAGCCTGGCAACAGAGTAAGACTCTGTCTAAAATATATATATTTTTATATATATATATATATATATATATAGTTTATATTTTTTAATATATAAAATGAGCTTGAAGTCTATATATGTATATATACACACACATATATATACGTGTATACATATATATGTATATATACGTATATACGTGTATATATACACATACATATGTATACATAGATACATGTATATGTATACATAGAGAGAGAGAGACTTCAAGTCCAGGTGATTAAATTCTTTTCATTGTGATACAAAAACATAAAAGGTACCATCTGCAGCATTGCTCAGTGTGCACCTCAGTCGTATTAAGTACATGTTGTGCAACCACAATATTCAGAAATATTTTTCATGGAAACCTAAAACTCTCTATCATTAAACAGTAACTCCCAATATTTTTTTTCCCTCAAGCCTCTGGAAAGGCTTATCCACATTGAATTCTACAACCTGTATATGAATTTTCTTCGCCTTAGAAGGTGAATAAGATTCCATTCCATGTGTACCCAGATTTGCTTCATCCATTTATCTGGGGGTGAGCAGTGGGTTGGTTTCCCTTCCTGACTCATGAGGATAGTGTCCTTAAGATCATGCATATGCAATGTCTCTGAAGATCCTGACTACAGCTTTTGTGGATATGGCCTCATAGGAGAAATTCCTTGATCCTATGGTATTTTCTATTTTGATTTGAGAGGCCCCTATACTCTTCCATGGCAGTTGCACTATTTTACATTCCCAGTAAGAATGCACAAGGGTTGCTACCTCTGCACATCCTTGTTACAATGTTATTATGAAATTTATCAGTTTGCTAGTTTGTCTTTTTTATAGTAATGATTCTAAGAGGTATGAAAAGTGTATATTATTTTGACTTGAGATTTGAAAAAAAAAAAAAAAAGTGGGGCAGCAAAATCTGAGGGTGTCCCACCTCTCTATCACCCATTCCATCATCATGACCCACAGAGAAAATTGGAAGCTCCCCTCCATTTGGCCCATCCTTTTCTCCAGCCACCAACCCTTCCCTGTTCTACCATGTGCACCTGTCTGTTTCAGGTTCCCCTGGCTACCTGATGTCCCTCACAAGCCACTTAGTTTATACCTTGTCAACTTCTCTTATGTTTTTCTCTGGGCTCCTTCCACACTTATTTATTTATTATTTATTTATTTATCTGCAAATCAAACTCGATGTGTCCCTGAGTACTCAGATATACTTTTCTATATTCCCAACCTCATGTCCCAATACTATCACCCAGAACATTCCATGCCTCCCCTGTTTCCCTGGAGCACTCTGCTCATGGTCGGGGAGAGGCACAGGAGGAGTCCCCACGAGCCACTCTACTGCTGAGAACCTTGGAAACTCAGAAGTTCTGATCCTCCTAATAGGAAGAAACACTAAAGAGGAGCTCCTATTAGTGAATGTAGAGCTTGGTGAGCTGATATTAAATTTCCCTGAAGTTGTTTTTGAAGTCTTGGCTTGCACTAGAAGACTAGGAGTTAGGGTGGTTAGTGCAGCATCATCCTCTTGCCACTGTTCTCTCTAGGGATGTGGAAATCTGATGAGTTTCTTTCACAATCACCACCATGCTACTCACTTTTCACCCTCAACTCCCCACAGGGAAGCCTGGCACCATAAGCATTCTTTTACATTAAACATGAACATCACTCGTTTAGCAGTGTGTTCATTCGTAAATTAACCATTCATTTGTTAAAAGATCATTTGCTTATCATCTTCATCATGCCATACAGGATGAGCAAAACCAGATATTGCCCTTGTGATTGTGGAGCTAATACTCCAGGAAAACTTGCATCAATAAACTGACTACACATTTGTAAAACAACCACCTTGGGATTGCTGCAAATGAGAGGTGCATGGTTCCAGCAGGGTTTATGAAGATGAATATTGACCAAGTTATTAGGGTCAGGCAACAATGCCCATGGATGGAAAGAATGAGCTGAAATCTTGACTCAACTAGGTAAGGAGAATGGAACCATAAAATGCATTAATGATGAAAACTAAAATACCCTGCACAGGTGTTAAGAGTGGTAGGAATAATAAAATCACATGCAAATAATCCTTTCTGAAAGATATACATCCTCTTCAATGAACTATACAGCTGACAAGGTGAATCCCAAGCCTGTGCCAGGACAAGCTGTGGTCCACAGACAGGTAGAATGCCTACAACATAGCAGCAGTTTGAGGAAGAAGGTACTTGGAGCTGCTCTCCAGCTCACTGTAGACTGGAAATTCTGTGTGGTTTGGTGTTTGGTCAATAAGAAATCATCAGAAATTCATGAAAGTCTGGAACCAATGGCTTACTCACCAGCAGTTAAAGAGGTTGTTGTGAGTCAGGGATCAATAATTTGTGATTATTAGCTGCCACAGTCTTACCAACGAAGGATAAAGAATCTACTTTATGGCTGGGCATGGTGGCTCATGCTTGTAATCCCAGCACTTTGGGAGGCTAAGACAGGCTGATCACTTGAGGCCAGGAGTTTGAGATCAGGCTGGCCAACAGAGCACAGCCCTGTTTCTTCTAAAAGTAAAAAAAAATAAAAATAAAAAATAAATTAGCTGATCATGGTGGCACATGCCTGTCTATAATCCCAGCAACTTGGAAGGCTGAGGTATGAGAGTCCCTTGAACCCGGGAGGCAGAGGTTGCAGTGAGCCAAGATCACACCATTAAACTCCAGTCTTGGGGACAGAGTGAGACTCTCTCCAAAAAAAAGAAAAAGAATCTAATTTCCTCATCTCCTCACTAAGGACAGGGATGGACATTTCTGCTAGGGTTATGGGCAAAAGACAGAAACTGAGAAAAAATATACAGATAATGTGAAGTAAATATAGGAAATAGCAATTCTTCTCCCCAGTTTTGAAAAAGCTTCACACATAAAAACAAAAAGAGCAGCAGACACTTTAAAACACACACACACACACACAGACACAAAACACCCACAGAAAAGACTCTTCTAATGGCTGAGAGCAATGGTAAATTTCACCAATTTCAGAAATGACATTGAAAATGATGAGGATAGTCAATATTCATAAACTAACAAGACCAAAGGAATTATATCTGTTGGTCCATAATCCCTGTAAACCAAGTCCTTGTTCATAAGGATGGGTTTTATCGGTAACTCACTTCTTCAGCAAAAAAAAGAACCCAGCATCATGCTCTGTTCATGGCAGATGCTTATTATCTATTTGATAAACAATTTGTATCACTGAAGTTCATTTCATTCTGTTTGCCTGGAGTCTAGATTTCAGTTTCTGAAACTCATTTGGGTTTCTAAGTTAGTTTCCCTAAAAGAAGAGAACGAGCTGTCCCAAGGACAATTTTTGACCTTCTTGGCCTTCTCACTTCTCCCTGTAATTCAAAATTGGAACACTGGCTTATGAATCACTCTTTTGGGGGAATATCAGGTTTTGCAATTCAATCTAATCAAGGGGTCACTACGATGGTTCTGAATAGGTTAGGTGAATGGTAAAATCAAGGAGCAGAGGTACACAAAATTCAGCCACACAATGGGATACGTGAATTCCAAAATAAATTATTGTGGGGATATATCATGGGAAACAGATTGTACCTTTTGTTAGCTCAAGGAGTTGAACTAACCAAGATTCTGGAAGTTTGCCTAAGTGGCTTAGGACAGACATAACATGGCAACTGTCAGCCCAGGCTGCAGAGGTGAGTTCCCCTGCCAGCTGTTCACCTTCATTTGGCCTTGGAAGATGGAGAAGTGATTAGTTGCAGAAATGTACCCACAGATGCATAATTATAATACTTCTTTACAGTTTAATACCAAACATTTCTGAATGAGCTTCACTATTAGGCATTTATGAACTGATTTCACAGTAGAAGGAAAATGGGAGTAAGAGGGAACATATATGCATAAAATGGAGGGGTCTCAAATAACAATCACAAAAATGATCTGTTAAGATCATTTTTTCAAAAAGGTAATAAAAATTGTTATCTATGCATGAAAATACCAAGAGCATGTGCAAAAGCCAGACTGGTAAAGGAAAAATGAAATTAAACACATCTCATTCAGTGCAAAAAAAGGAAGGCAGAGAGAAATCATAGAAAAATCATCACCAGTGCCACACTGGACCCCTGTTAATTGCAGATTAGAAAAATCTACCACCATCTGGCTGAAGGCAAGACAATATTTGGAGAAAATAAAAGGGAGCTGCCAGAAGCATGAAAAATACCTTGGCCTAGATCTGGCCAGGACACAGGCATAGGGAGATGACCCCACATTTGGGGCTGATTGTCCTCAGATTGCAGTTGCAATCTGGTGGATGGGAATGACAGCCAACACGTTCCTGTGACAGGGCAACTGAGATTGCAGTTTGAGGTCTACCTATGGATTGATCAATCTAAACCCCTCACTTTGTGTGGAGACAAAGCTAGGAATAAAAACAAAATAGAAGACACTCCCTCATGAGGAACTATAGCTCAGTGCAGATGGGATGGAGGTGATCACAGAGTGCAGTGTTTCCAGGCATTCTGATCTGTCCATAGTTGGCCATAAGAAGAAAATGTAAATAGAGAAAGATCATGTCATCACAGGCCTTACAATGTAAGAGATTAGTGCGTGCTTCACAGACCCTAATACTCTCAGCAAATCAGAGGGCATCTAGGAAGCAAAAGAGCATTGTCCCCCCAACTATCCCAGTGGGAGGCCACAGTAGAGAAGGGTTTATTCATTGTCCCTGCCCATACATTACAACCCGGGACTGACCACAGACACTTTCACAACAATTTCAAAGAGTATTTAATCACCCATTGATCTTTTTGTAGTAGAGTGTTTCATTTCTAAGTGATTAGAGCATTTCTTGTAATTCTGTTCTTGATTTTAACTGAACTCAATTATGGTCACAAAACATAGCTTCTATGATCTCAGCTACTGCAAACCTGTAAAGGTTGGAGGGGCAAGGTTGCAGTCCTGGACCCCAGTAGTCTCATTCAATGGTCTATAGACCACTGCATCCAGCCCCTAAAACTATGGTCGGCCCCCGGGCTGGTCACATCTGTGTCCCTGCTCCCCCTGGAACTCTCCACACAGTCAGTGCTCGGGCTGGAGCCATTCACGGTGTCCCTCCCAATGCACACCACTCTAGTCCTCAGTGTCCAAGCCTCTTCATCTGATTCTGCCTCAGGGCCACAGCCACCATCCCTGTCTGAAGCAGGGAATTCCCATCCCACTGAGGAATTCCTCAATGGGCCATGTACTCCTCTCAACTGAAACACACAGGTGATTTTCTCCATCAGGCATGACTCTGAGCATTGCTTTGAATGTGCAGTTTCTCCTTGCTTGAGTCTTCACCAAAACAGGATTTCCCCATCATTGTCAAAAGTCGCCTTGGATGGTTGGTCTAAGATATTTGGAGTCTCATCTGTTTCCCCAGTGTAGCCACCTTGGAGACCTATATCCGCCACTGAGCCAGACACTGGGGCGGACAGTGATGAGCTTCCCAGGGGTCTTCAGGAAGTGCTGGGTGTGGGCACCTTATGCCTCAAGGACCCAAGTCATGCTTTCTCATCACTTTCATGCTGGCTTAGACCCTTCATGAATATTCGTTTTTCTGGGCAATTTCAGAAGCTCTTAGATCTGTTTCCTTTCCTTGGGTCATGTCCTCTGTCAATTACATGGCTCCGAGTGCTCTGTCACTGACTCGGCCACCAGAGCAAACCTGCTTTTTGTTTGCTCCCCATGTAGTATGGGGATCCTGGAGCAGCCCCTTCCACTGGAGCCTGTTTCCTCTCTAGAATGTATCTGGCCAGGGCCTTCACTCAACAGATTCACACTTTATTTTTCTTTCATTTTTTTTTTTTACTTTCCTACAGTTTTATTTAAAACACAAACAAGTATTTCTCTTTCTGTAAGGGCAAATGGTTCAAATAATGCAAAACACAAAACATCGACTAATACAAGTGACTTAAATATGAAACAAAATTTTTTTTAAAAGCAAAAGAATAAAGAATATATACAAAAGGGACCTGGAGTCTGTAAGCTGATTCCAAAAATGAAATAAGTAGAAAATCTGTGGTGAAACCTGAACATTCTACACCTGCTTTGGAGAAGGGGTATCATACAGCATTCAGTCAGCTGAAGATGGACTGGTAGAGATGTGTCTATACATAAATTTCAAGTCATTTTTGCTTGTGCAGAATTACCCAGATCTTCCCAAGACTGAATGGACAGTCCTGTGGCTTTCTTCCTTTTTTCATATTCCCAGCAAGGCTACGTGAAGTTCAGCTCCCAATGAGCCGCTTACAACAGCAGTTCCTTAGGCACCGACATGACAGGTGGGTCAAATTTCTCTATGACAAACAAAACTGGCCACCTACAGCAAAGTATCAAAACGGACAAGTCCTTCCTTCCTTCTCCTTCTGATTATATACAACACATCTCCTTTCAAGACTGTTATTCCCATCTTGCTTATTCCTTCACAGATCTAAACCTTGAGGTGATAGGAAAGAAACCAACATCAAGGAAAGAAAACTCAGCTGAGAAATGAAGAAAACTGGCAGGTATACAATATACTCCCACAGCATCTCAATATCCCCAGTGCAGTACAATTCTGTGTACTGATACAGCCCAAAGATAAATGTTGGCAGCTTAAATAAGCTCATTTTTCCCTCAGGTAGTTAAAGACCACCAAATAAATACTGGGCAACAGGGGTTTGTTGGGAGAGTTAGAAGTAGAGAATTAACCAAATTTTGTCCCTGTGATAATTCAGTGCCACTAAGGAGGGAAGTACTGAAGAAGAAAAGGGACAATTTTCATACTAAAAAAGAATTCCTCTAATCATGTCACCATCTCACATAATGAATCCAAGGAATCCCAGAAATAGAAAATTAGTTTCAGCTGGGCACAGTGGCTCACACCTGTAATCCCAGCACTTTGGGAGGCCGAGACAGGCTGTTCTCCTGAGGTCAGGAGTTCAAGACCAGACTGACCAACATGGAGAAACCCCATCTCTACTAAAAACACAAAATTAGCTGGGCGTGGGGGCACATGACTGTAATCCCAGCTACTCCAGAGGCTGAGGCAGGAGAATAGCTTGAACCTGGGAAGCAGAGTTTGCAGTGAGCCAAGATTGCACCATTGCACTCTGGCCTGGGTAATGAGAGCGAAACTCCATCTCAAAAAAAAAAAAAATAGTTTCAGTGGAGACCTGAGGCACTTTAAAGTCTTTTTTTAAATTGCAGTAATAATACATTAGACCTTGCTCTTCAGAGACTAGCAGAGCGGCAGAAGCATCAAAATCAGGTCCAAAGAATTATGCCCACATTACAGGCTTCCTGAGCTGCTCAGCCCTCTTTAAAGCTTAGTTGACTCTCCAAATACCTTTAAAAAGACATACAATTTAACACGGACTGAGTGGGTATTTTTGTTTAGTGGTAGCATAAAATTTGGTCCTTAATGGCAGCAGCTGTCTTCATCCATTTCAAACTCAGGTAACATTAAGTGTATCAAGACAATATATAAAGAATACAATGAAGGAGAAAAAAGCCAAAACTGACAAACACCTTAAGGAGTCTTCAAGTTCACTTGCACCCTTTCACGTGGGTCTCCCTCTCAGTCCCTTCTTTGTGGAGAGAAGGGTACGACATAACTGTTTTCTCAAAAGATGATAAACATTAGCATCAAATGGACAAAATGGTTATAAAGTAACTTTAAAAATCTGACCCCAAGGAATCCAGGACACATACAGATAATTCAGAGGTATACTTCTGATTTGGGGCAAATTCTCGACTAAAGAAATGATCATCTCAGGTAAATGTTATAAAAGATGAAACTTGGCTGGGCGCAGTGGCTCATGCCTGTAATCCCAGCACTTTGGGAGGCTGAGGCAGGCGGATCACCAGGTCAGGAGTTCAAGACCAGCCTGGCCAATATGGTGAAACCCCGTCTCTACTAAAAATACAAAAATTAGCCGGGCATGGTGGCACACACATGTGGTCCCAGCTAGTTGGGAAGCTGAGGCAGGAGAATCACTTGAACCTGGGAGGCGGAGGTTGCAGTGAGCCAAGATTGTGCCATTGCACTCCAGCCTGGGAGACAGAGGGAGACTCTGTCTCAA
Organism: Aotus nancymaae; assembly: GCF_030222135.1. Classification (NCBI taxonomy): domain Eukaryota; kingdom Metazoa; phylum Chordata; class Mammalia; order Primates; family Aotidae; genus Aotus; species Aotus nancymaae. The sequence continues at coordinate 8,200,803 of NW_026988473.1, read as the reverse complement.
ATTTAAAAAAAAAAAAAAAAAAAAAGATGAAATTCAAGTCCAGTTTTTTGGTGAGTTTTTTTTTTAAGTCTCCTCACTACCACCTTCAGCTATCAATCATTTCTGATAGCTCAAGCAGAAAGTCATCTTCATCCTTCCAGAATCCAGGTCAATCTCAGCTTCCAATTTGCCTCCTGAAATTTACCGTATTAGTTTCTCAAAATCATCCTCAACAGAGAATGGGGGCTTTCCTGTTGAGGCAGAGCTGAGTCGGCAAGTTTTCGTGCTCATTTGGGATGAGGAAGGGCCAGACCTCTCCGGGGTGAGGGATCTGAGAGGACTTGGTTGGAGGCAGCACAAGACCGTCTCTGATTTTCTGCATCAGGCAGAGTGATGCATTTGTCGTCAGACATGAGTGGGACAACAGCCACAGCTGCTTTTTTGGCTGAGATTTCCTGTAGGACACTGCTAGAGCTGAGTGGCTTCACAGTGGCAGTGACAGCAGGGTACATCTCCACTGTCTTACATTTTGGGCCGATTTAGGGGATAACACAACTCGAACCACAGATGACTTCACATTCACTTTGGGGTTAGCTTTACCTCCTTTTTCCAAGGTCTGTGCTGCACATTTCACATTCAATACTGAGTCTTCAATCCCTGAGGTTTCTACCTCCACCTTCTGGGGTGACTTTGTGGGAAGCCACTTGGTCAGGTGCTGTGCAGTTCCTGGTACAGCAGTGAGCACTAGTTTCTCTGCCACTTGTAGCAAGAGGCTATATCTCCCCAAAGAGGTGTCAAGACTGATTTTTCCCTCTCCTGCTGTTTCTGCATCTGCTTCTCTCTCATCTTTCTGACTTGAATTTAGTGATGTCAACTCCTGTGGTCTCACCTGAAGCCTCTTTAGCTTCTGTTCTAATACTGCTCTGAGAATCAACTTCATTTCCTTCCTGAAGTTTCTTCTCTTCTTTCATCCCTGTCATTTTGGTGACTGGCAGCAGCAGCCTTGCCCCTGGAGTGGCCACATGTAGAGATGGGGAGCTGGTGCTGCTCTCAGAGCTCTGCTGCACCCTCAGTGCCTCTCCAGTTTAATTTCCTGCAGCATCTTGATGTGAACCTCCTGCCTAGACTTTGTTTCACCTGCAGGCTCCCCTGATTGTCCTTTGCTGACAACAATGGGCTGCAAAACTACTATTCTTTAATTTCACTATCGGTCTTTAGCTTGATGCAAGTTGCATCCTTTTTGCTCTTTTGTCTCTCTGCTTCCTGCTGCCGATGGGTTTTTTTTTTTCAGCCAGGACCTCAGAGAAGGTTTTGATATGGATAGTGGAGGAGCTTCTTGTTCCTGAAGTAGAATCATCAGTTTTTAAAGGTCCTTCTGACTTGAGTTTAGTTTGCAATTCTCCACGTTTCTGACTGGCTTTTTCAAGAATTTCTTCTAATGTCTTCACTTGGATTTCACCAACTTTATTAACTTTCTCTGTTGCTTACTTATTATTTGGACCAGTTGACACACCTAATCGCTCCTTCAGAGACTTGGAAACTTGAGCTCTCTTTGGTGTTTTTTCAATGTTAGTTTCTGGAGCTTCAACTTTCTTCCCCCCAGCCTCTGTGCCAGGCTACACTTTAATGGAGGATCACTGTCACTGCCTGCTGAAAATTTTCATTTCCCCAGTCTCTCAGTAAGAATCAGTCTAACTAAAGGTTCTTTTCCTTGTTTCCTGGAGAGAGTTACTGTCCTCACCACAGTCCTGACACTTTCTTTTCCAGAACCTGGAATGGGCTCAGGGTAGAGTAAAAGACTGGAAACTCCTGAAGAACCCTCACCTGCCTTCTTAGATTTTTCCTTCATTTTCTTTGACTTAATTTCCTCCAGAGTTTATATTCCAAAATTTAAATATTCACTTTGCTTTAAACTGACCACAGGTTTATGGGCAGAAGTCACTTGTAATCCATTGTGAACTTCAGAAGATGGCTGCAGGGTAGGTGTTTTGGTTTCATCACCTTCCTCAGAAAACTGATCATCATCATCTTCATCATCATATCTGCAGTTTTAATTACAACTGGTGGATGTGTGGGGCTAGGAACATTTTTGGAACTTTCTACTGTTATACGTAAAATTTTTTGGGCCACAAAAGAAGTAGCACTCAAATATAAATTTCCTCAGCAAGGCAATTTACTTCTAGAGAAGGGTGCAGCTCAGATGGAACAATGGCGAGCGCACACCTGGACAAGGGAGGGAAAGAGGTACTTATTCCTGACAGAGGTCATCCCTACTGCTATGACATTCCCTTATTGGCTAGATTAGACCGCACAGTCTCGACTAATCCCAATTGGCTGTTTCAAAGAGAGCATGGGTACGAGCTAGAGTGGTAGGGTCGGTAGTTTGGCAGGAAGGACAGTTACAGGCAGGTGAGAGCAGGTAGCCAGGGGTGACCTAGATCAAAGCAGGTGACCAGAGCAGGTGACCAGGACAGGTGACCAGGATGAGTCAGGACGGAGCAGGGGGCCAGGGGAACAGATCTGAACTACTGATTAGAGCAGATGGAAAAGCTTGTTTACTGAAACTACAAGGAAGTTAAACTTTAAAATGGAGGACAAAGAACTGAACATACTGACATACTGATTCTTTGAAGAGAAACTTGGAGTTTACTATGTCTAACACTGCTTTCATAACACTCTGCAGCTGAGGGGAAGGGTTGCACTGGACAGACAATTTGTTCTGCTGAACTGAAAGTTGGCTAGCCTCCACTTCCTCTTCTGGTGACTCAGCCACAGTGGGCAACACAGTTTTGCTTGGAGGTAGGAAAAGACCATCAACATATTGTCCTCTATTGTGATGAAAAGTGCAGTTTAATTTTCGACATCCTGTTGGCTGATTTTCTCAATAACAAGGAATTTCACTGCCTTTTTTTAAAATCAATCTCCATGTGCCGAAACCTGCACATCTGTCATAAACAGCGCCATTCTTGCCACAATGTGCAGTTTCATTTCCTAGTGCAGCTTCACAGTGACGGAATGGGCAGCTGTCACCTTTGGTACATGTAGAAGAGAAAAAAGAAATAGCAGGCTTCTCATTGATTAGGCGTGCTGGGTAGATTCTTAGATCAGAAGTGGCTTCTTGAAACAAGCCACTGTTTCAAAGCAAGGACCAGGCTCCAGGTCCTCGTGAAATGGGTTTAATCTTCCAAATGACAACTCAGTCACAGAAATTGTCTTTAAACTATCATCATTAGCTGGTTGCTCTCGACAGAAATGCCTGCGTCTTCATTGAGTTCCAATCTATTACATACTTAATACTAGTCAATTTTACGGGAATTTTTTGGGCAGGGAATATGCCCAAATCAGAGAACAAAAACTTTACCGAACCGATGACACTATCCCCGACGCCCACTTGCTGCCACGTCTTTCTTCTCACTTGGCCACTGCTGTCCATCATCCTCCCAGCAGCAGCAGCAGCACCAACAGGAAACCAAGACTGCCACCGTCAAAGATCCGTGTTTGCATTTTCTGAGTGTCCATGAGCACATCTTCCAGTTCTTAGCTCTAAATCTTCTCTCCCTTTTCCTCCCTTTCAGGATCTTAAACAAAACAGTGTGGGCTGTGGTTTGGGGAAGATGCTGGCAGCAAGGCCTCATTATGACTTTCGCAGGTCACAGGTATGATGGCCTTCATAGGCCACTTCTCCATAAAAACATAATAAACTTTATTTGGCAACTGCATTGGTAAGATAGTTTATATATTCCTGGCTAGATTCATTGCCATGTACTCACTTTAAGAAAGGATTTTTTTAATTATAACATTATCATGGACTCCTATTGTGGCCCTGAATCCCTGCACCTGCCTTGCCTCAGGGAATAAGCACTTCTGGTGGAGCTGAGTTGTCCTGAGATATAGACAGGGTCTTCCTGGGTGAGGAAATGACACCAGAAAAGAGGGACAAGCTGAGGTGAGAGCAGAACAGGTGGCAATAACCTTACCCTGATGAGAGGAATGATGGGGACAGGACATGAATGATACCCCAGGTTCTATTTAAAACTCCTCTGCTGTGCTGGGTCCCTGCACAGCACACTCACTCCCCTCAACCCTCATTGCCTGAAAAGGGGAAGGGGAGGATGGACCCCATTTCCACTGCAGGGACAGGACTAGGGGAAACTGAACAATTTAAGGAGTTGCTGCTAAACTCAGTCATCATATTTTTATGATTCAAATAATAACATAATGCCATTATGTATGATATTTTCATGCAACATCTTTCAAAATAAAAACTGAGGCCAACATTCATGATGAGCAAAAATCAAAGTTTAAAACCCAGACAGGAGGAACCACCCTGTTTTGCAGGCCTACCCTGTTTAGCTGGCTCTGGTCTCAGCCCTGCTGCACACCTGAGGGAGACCCAGAGACAGTGTCGAGGAGCCTGGCATGGCCAGCAGGGCTAACCATGTACAGAAGGACTGGAGTGAAAGCAGGACCCCAGCTCAGAACCCAGAGCCTGAGGACCACAGATAGAGTCATGTAAGGTGGATGGGGGCAGAGAAACAGTCTTCAGAGAGAGGACCAAGGCTTGGAGGACAGACAAACGAAACAACTTTTTTGCAGTCTTCAACCCATGACAATGAGTTCTTTCACGAACAGGTGAGTGCGTTTGTGTACGTGTGTCCATAAGGGGGTGACATGTGATGAGACCCTCTAAAGCCCCATTTTTATGGAAGAAAAATTGAAACTTTAGTTTTTAAATTAATTTATTGAAATGAAAATTAAAAGCAAGTTTCAACAATTGTCTTGCAGTTTGTAGTTAAAGAACTTAAGAAAGAAAACTTGTGGCTTATAGAAATTAGCAATTGGTTTCTCACCATACTCTGTGACATGGTTTCTCACCACATCTATGTCTGTGTGCTTGTCTCTATGTTTGTGTGTGTCTGGATGTGTGTGTGTGTTTCTGTATTTGTCCTTTGAGCCAAAGGCCTTGTGGAAAGTTAAAATAAAACACAGAAACTGCTGCCATGTATTGATTCCTAGAAAGCAAAAACAGAGATGTCACTTAGATTTCAGCACTCTCTAACAAAATAAAATCTTTTTTTTTTTTTTTTAAGACAGGGTTTCACCATGTTGGTCAGCCTGACTCCCGACCTCAGGTGATCACAGAAACTTCTCACTGGTTTTCTGGGTTTGCCCACAAACATGAAGCATCCACAAAAGCTAGTGCTGGGAATGAAATGAAAATGACCTCCTTATTAACGCTGTCATTCAAGACATTTAGTGATGCAAAAAAGTGCTGCTGATTCTGGATCATTTCCCCACCACACAGGATTGTTAAAATCTTAGCTCAAATGCAAGGAAATGTGAAGGTCTGACTTTGTGAATGGCCTTCCGTTGTGGAAGTATGGGCAGCAGCCTGACACCCTCCACCACTACCTTTGTCTCCTACAAATTATTGGCACTGTAGACTCTGACTAGTCTAAGCAAGCTTTAGAAGAAACAAATCACATCACACTTCATTGCAATTGATATTGAATTTTTAATGAATTGTTAGTTATGGTAAAATGTACATCTCATAAAAATGTGCCATTTTAAGTGTATGGTTCAGGAGTGTTCTGAATATTCACATGGTTTTGCAACCCACTCTAGAATATAATTGTCCTGCACATCTGAAACTCTGGACCCATTCAACACAACAGCCCTTTCTCCTCTGCACCCAAGCACCAACAACCACTATGTTCCTTTCAGTGTCTCTGACTTTGTTGTTTTTTTTTTAGTGTGTGTGTGTGTGTGTGTGCTTTTTTTTTTTTTTTTTTTTTTTGGGACTACAGGCGTGCACCACCACACCAGGCTAATTTTTTGTAGCTTTAGTAGAGACGGGGTTTCACTATATTGGCAAGGATGGTCTCGATCTCCTGACCTCGTGATTTTCGCCCGCCTCGGCATCCCAAAGTGCTGGGATTACAAGCATGAGCCACCACACCCGGTGTGTCTCTGACTTTGACTCCATCAATGTCCGTGTGCGTGGGTCATGCAGCATTTGTTTTTCTGTGACTCCTTGGTTTATTCAGCGTCATGTCCTCAAGTTTCATCCATGTTGCAGGGGGTGTCAGAATTTCCCGAGGTGATGTTCACTTTCAGCTTTGTGGGTTTTTTTTTTTCTTTTGGTATATTTCTAATTTTTCTACCATGGAAGGATTAAAGCAGAGTTTTAGAATAGTGAATAAATACTAGAGAAAGCTCTAAACAGTATCTACGTATAACTTGAAAGAAATACAATGTAACTATTGGGTTTTGTTTTAGAAAATTCCTTCCTCCATGGTGGCTTCATACTCATGATCCACACTTGTCTATAGTCCAAGGTTTCTCATCAGTTCTGCTAACAAATTTGGATTGCTTGGAAGTGCATTTTAACTTCTTTTCATTTAAGCTGAATAGAATCTTGCTCAAATGATATTTTCTGAACTCTACCCAACTATAATGCTTTTTAATGAACACTTTTACAATTTTTTTATTTTGAAGAAGAAGAAAAACAAGAGGACTTTTCTCTGCAGATTGCCTCTATAGGTGGGTGTCTTCTGGATAACTATTTTTTCTCTAGAAAGAAAATGTGTGTTTGTGTGTGCCTATTTGAGTGTGTTTGTGTGTGTCTTAATATGTGTGTTTGTGTATATGTTTCTGTGTTTGTGTGATTATGTTGGTGTCTTTGTGTATTTGTGTGTGTGTCTGCATGTGTGTGTATGTGTGATTGTGTGATTGAATCTGTGTGTTTGTGTGTGTCTGTGTGTGTGTTTCCATGTTTCTGTTATTATGTCTACGTGTCATTGCCTGTCTTTCTGTGTTTGTGTTGTCTGAATGTATATTGTGTGTGTGATTGTGTCTGTGTCTGTATGCTTATCTCTGTGTTTGTGTGTGTCTGGATGTGTATGTGTTTCTGTACTTGTGTAATTGTTTGTGTTTGTGAGCGTGGACTGGGGAGCTCTGTGGATAGGTAAGGATTTCCCTAACCGTTCTTTTTCCTCCTTGCCCTATTCATTTATCATCCAGTGAGGATTTTATGAGTGGAGTGAAACACAGAGTCCCTGGATGGTTTTCTATGATGACAAGATTGTTAGACTAACCATTCAAATAAATTAACCAATGTTAGAAAAGGTTTGTTCACCAGGGGCTTTGCATTATTAGTGAGAAATAGAGTTTGCTTGATCTCAATCAATGGTTTTAAAAAGTGCATAAGAAGAAAACAAATTGCCATAAACACTTCATCATTGGCCAGAGTTTTATCTGACGGGTTAAGAAGACCTTGCTTCAATTCATCTGCAGCATTTCCAGTGGTACTGTCATCTATAAACTCTTGAAGAAATACTTTGTATGCAGTCTTAGATGCTTCTGCATCTATTGTCTTAGAAAGCATCTCCTCCAGAAGGGGGCAGCCATAGCCTAGGAGTGAAGCACCAGCAAACAGGCTCAGTATGGAAGGTGTGAAAGGTTTGGGGCAGACCTACTACCTTCCTCCTTTTCTTACATCCAAAGAGACATACACTCAGAAAGATGATGGTGCAGGATCTAGGGTTCTCAATGCTGGGAGAAAACCTCAGCCTCTGGGATTTTCTACGAACCCTTCAACTTCTACGTCTCCCCTCCCCAGTCCAGAATAGCTAAACCTCATGCAACCTCAGTTAATGAGAAGGCTTGAGAAATGAAATACCGTGATTTGGTGGAGCATATCAAATATTATTTGGTCTTTCTTCTTTGTTCAAAGTATTCAAAGTCATGCACTGCTTCACTATTATCATTCGCAACATCATATAAGATTCCCAAGTACTTTAGGTGAAAGGGTCTAGAACATTGTCCATTAGCTCTGTTGAGGCTAACTGCAATAACAAAGAGTAAAACAGAACCTATTGTTCACGAAGAGATCTGACGTGGCAGCCCCTGTAGGTTATGGATACATTGTTAGAAACACATTCCTGGTCTGTAGGACTGGGAGATAGATGGAGATAGCAGATCCCAACTCTTTTTTTTTTTTTCCCCTTGCTCTGTCACCCAGGCTAGAGTGCAGTGGCACAATCTCAGCTCACTGTAACCTCTGCTTTCTAGGTTCAGGTGATTCTCAGGCCCTACCCTCCCAAGTAGTTGGGATCACAGGCATGTGCCACCACACCCGGCTAATTTTTGTATTTTTAATAGAGACGGAGTTTTGCCATGTTGGCCAGGCTGGTCTCGAACTCCTGACCTCAGGTGATCTGCTCAGCTCAGCCTTCCAAAGTGCTAGGATTACAGGCATGAGCGACCAAGCCTGGCCTGAAGCCAACTCTTCTGAGGCTAAATTAACAAAACTCCTCCATCCTCACCAATTTCTTCCACTAAGGGCTATTAACAATGACATGCAGACCAGTTACACTGTCCAAACCATTTGTAACTAGATAACCAACTTTTACTCCTTCTGTCCATTCTCTGGGTGAATTTTAGATAACTTTGGGAAGCCGAGGCAGTTGGATCACCTGAGGTCAGGAGTTCGAGACCAGCCTGGACAACATGGTGAAACCCCATCTCTACTAAATATACCAAAGTTAGCCAGTCGTGGTGGCAGGTGCCTGTAATCCCAGCTACTTGGGAGACTGAGACCGGAGCATCACTTTAACCCAGGAGGCAGAGGTTGTAGTGAGCCAAGATCATGCCACTGCACTCTAGCCCCGGTGACAGAATGGGACTCCACCTCAAAATAAATAAATAAATAAATAAATAAATAAATCATTGTATAAAATTACCTTATACACATTCCTTATATGTCTAAAAGGTATATATGAAACAGAGATGAATTTCATATTTAGAGTTGGGTTCCATTGCCAAGATAGCTCATCATGTACATGCAAATGTTCCAAAATCTGAAATCAGAAACACGAAACACCTCCAGTCCCAAGCATTTGGGACAAGGGATACTCAACTTGAACCAACTGCATGGAGTTGTCACGAGGATTAAATGACAGCATTCATGGAAAGGGCTTGGGACAGTGCTGGGCACAGAGTAAGCGCCCAATAAATATTACCCATTATAACTCACAGAGGTGGGGGTGTGGATTCACTGACTTCTTTTTCTTTTTCATAGTAATGCACATAGATACCCAGAAAGGAGCAGAAGCCCTCTAGCTGAGTTGGGGTGTAGGGTGTGGTGGGGGTGTGGCTGCAATGTTGGTTTGACCCCTCCCAGGCAGAGTCACCACAGGGCATTCCAGCTCCCTGAACCAGGTGACCACCAGTCTCCATGCTGCCATAGGCACCTGGTCCTCTCCCCTGGTTTCTTCTGTGCCGCACCCCCATGTTCCCCAATGTCTCATTCATACTGGGGTGCTCCCTGGGTTTTGTACCTTCTTTGTCCTCTAGGGCAGTGGTTCTCAACCAGGGGCCATATCCCTCCAAGGGAACATTTGGCAATGTTTGGACACAGTTTTGGTTGTCACAACTAGGGGGTTTCTACTGGCATCTTTTAAGTGCCTTCTGCCCACCGGATGCCAGTAGAAGCCCCCCCAGTTGCGACAACCAAAGCCCCCTAGTTGCCTTAACATCCGGCAACATACAGGACAGCCTCCCACAGCAAGGAGTCCTCTGGCCCCAATGTCAAAGGCGCAGCTGTTGAGAAGCTCTGCTCCAGGGCCCCCGATCCTTGTTTTGTATTGGTGTAAATAAAATCTGAAGTCTTTCAGCTTGCAGGGGTTGACCCCAGGTGGACGAGGCATCTCAGCTGTCCAGCAGGGACACTCAGCTCTGGGGGACTGGAACAGGCCCAGCATCTTGTATTATTTAGTTCTTCTATTGAAGTTCAGCAGCTGGGTAAGCACTGGATTATTGTGAACCATGTGGCTGTTTAGAAGTTTTGTTTTTTTCCCTGAAACAAAAAAGAGTTGAGAGATGAAGGTTGGTGGGAGAGGACGATCTGGTGGAAACCGTCATTGAAATTGATGTAGCCCACCTGGATGACCACTGTCGGACTCCAACCAGCACACGAGCCGCGTTCTGTGGCTGCATTAATGAGCATCTGGACGATGGGTTTTAAACTTCTCAACTTTTGTGGTTTTGGTCGCTAGGGACCAGAGCTCTAGTTACGAGTTATTCTCTAAACCCTGTGAGGTTTCTCATGTGATTTTTGGTGTATGATTGAGTGTGTGCACATGGGTGAACTGTGCTTTCTGTTCTTCCTATCTTGTCCACTTTGTGCATCAGTTTCACAGGTCACCTTCTCTGTTTCTGACACCTCTCCCTCTGGTGGAATTACCTGTTGCTATATCTGGTCAAAAGACAAAAATTACATGTAGGCCTGGTGCGGTGGCTCATGTCTGTAATTCTAGCACTTTGGGAGGTCAAGGTGGACAGATCACCTGAGGCCAGGAGTTCGAGACCAGCCTGGCCAACATAGTGAAATCCCATCTCTACTAAAAATACAAAAAAGTTATCCTGGTGTGGTGGCAAATGCCTGTAATTCCAGCTACTAGGGAGGCTAAGGCACAACAACTGCTTGAACCTGGAAGGCAGAGGTTACAGTGAGCCAGGATTGCACCACTGCACTCCAGCCTGGGCGATGGAGTGAGACTCTGTCTCGAACAAACAAACAAAAATTACAACATGTTTAGTTAGTTAAAGATCCCAACTGGGGCTGAGCGCAGTGGTTCACGCCTGTAATTCCAGCACTTTGGGAGACTGAGACAGGTGGATCACTTGAGGACAGGATTTCAAGACCAGCCTCTCTACTAAAAATACAAAAATTAGCTGGGTGTGGTGGTATGCACCTGTAGTCCCAGGTACTCTGGAGGCTGGGGCGGTAGGATCTTTTGAACCCAGGAGGCAGAGTTTGCAGTGAGCCAAGATCGTGCCACTGCACTCCAGCCTGAGCAACAGATCCAGACTCCAACTCAAAAAAAAAAAAAAGATCCCAATTGGACCACACAAGGTGGCTCACACCAAGCTAGGAGGCAGAGGTGGAAGGATCACTCGAGACCTGCCTGGACAATATAGTGAGACCTTTTTCTCCACAAAAGAAAAGAAAAAAAAAAGAGAGGAAATACCTAATGGCTTTTATTTGCAGATCTAGAATCATGCAATGCCTTATTCTACAAAATAGAATGAATGTTCCAAGGAGCTGAGCAGAGGAGTTTAACTTTAAAGAACAGAAAGAGCTGAGGAAAGCAGAAACAGAGAACAAAATCCAGATGGGTTGTCTCGGAGTACTTTCCCTGTAAAGCGTTTAAAAAAAATTTTTTTTTAACTAGAGGTGGGGTCTCACTATGTTTCCCAGGCTGGTGTGTGGTGACTCTTCACAGGCGTACACCCACTACTGATGAGCACGGGAAGTTTGACCTCCTTGTAAAGGCTAAAGCAGAGGACGCTTCCTTATTATGCCGGCTCAAACTGGCCTTTTTGATGATTCAGTTGTTATGGCTCTTTCTCCTGATTTCTCGGAAGGTCAGATAAGCAGTTTGGCTTGGTGGTGTGGAACCTGAGCATGAATAACTCCATTTTGGTTTGGTCTGTTGGGCCTGGGGCAGGAGCTCAGTGTAAACCAGTGGCCTCCTATGATTTTATTTAGCAACCTGTACACACACGCCCACACATTGTGCACCCCACCCTTAGCTCTTACTGAAGTCTGTCTCTGAATAAAATCCCCATATATATTTTTTAATATAAAATATGTATTGAGGGCACATTGGGGGAACACAGAGTCTCACTCTGTCACCCAGGCTGGAGTGCAATGGCATGATCTCAGCTCACTGCAACCTCTGCCTCCCGGGTTCAAGCAATTCTTCTGCCTCAGCCTTCCACGCAGCTGGGACTACAGGCACATGTCACCACACCTGGCTAATTTTTTGATTTTAGTAGAGATGGGGTCTCACCATGTTGCCTAGATGGTCTCAACCACCTGACTTCAGGTGACTAGCCCACCTCGGCCTCCCAAAGTGCTAGGATTACAGGCATGAGCCACTGCATCCGGCCAAATCGCCATGTAATTAATATAACTAACATCATCATCCCTCAGTGGAATAAGATTCCAAAGGACAGGGACCGCATGTTGTTTACTTATCCTTGAGCCCTTGACCCCTTGACCCCAGCAGTGGGTCTGACCTGAGATAAGGCTTCAGGAAGTGCTTTGTGGGCTGAACTGAAATTCAAAGAACAGAACAACATGCAGCAATTTGTCAGGGAAAATGGCATTTGGGGCCCCTGAATATACGCTGAAGAAACGTGTTGCTGCAAGCTTTAGTAGGGTGTTGGGAACTGCCTGAGAGTGTCCCTCTCTCTTTTCCAAACCAATCACAGCTAAGATTATTTCCTCAATGTCAAAAGGCTTGACTATTTCAAGAGGCGTTTGTTGTGGTTGCTGTTGTTGTTGTTGAGATGAAGTCTCTCTCTGTTGCCCAGGCTGGAGTGTGGTGGTGCGATCTTGGCTCACTCCAACCTCCACCCTCCACCTCCCGGGTTCAAACAATTCTGCTTCAGCCTCCTGACTAGCTGTGATTACAGGTGCTCACCACCATGCTCAGCTAATTTTTGTATTTTTAGTAGAGATGGGGTTTTGCCATGTTGGCCACGCTGGTCAAGTAATCTGCTCACCTCGGCCTCCCAAAGTGCTAGGATTACAGGTGTGAGCCACCACACCCGGCCCAGGCTAGAGATATAATAAATTGGGGGTTGTATTAGTTTCCTATGGTTGCTGTAACTAATTATCACACACTGAGTGGCTTGTAACAACAGCCACTTGTTGTTCTGGAGGCTGTCGTCTTGCAGTTCTGGAGGCTAGAAGCCCAAAGCTGGCAGGGCTATGTTCCCTCTGAAGGTCCTAGGGAAGAATCCTCCTTTGCCTCTTTCTAGCTCCTGGTGCTCAGGATCCTTGGTGTTTCTTGGCTTAGAGCAGCGTAACTCCAATGTCTGCCCCATCTCCACGTGGCCATCTTTGTCTGTGTCTCTGTGTTTTCTCTTAAAAGGACACCAGTCATTGGAGCAGGGCTCACTCTAATCCCATCTGACCTCGTGGTAAAATCTGATCACATCTGAAAGACCCTGTTCCAAATAAGATTCCACTCGCAGGTACTGGGGGTGAGGACTTGACTATATCTTCTGGGCGGGGGGTGGGGACAGAACTCTGTACACATGGCCGTCCATGTGTAGGTGATATTGACAGCCAAGAGACTGCTTGGCACCAGCCGGAAGAGCATGGATTAAGAACAGAGGGAACCAAGGGTTGAGCCGTGGGGCTCTCCAACATCTGGGAGCTGGGAAGAGGATGCAGCAAAGGAAACGGGAGGAACAGCAAGTGTGAGAGGAGGAAAGCCAGGAGGATGTGGGATCTAGAGGTTCTAGAGGAATGCTCTTCATTTTTTTTTTTTTTTTTTTTTTTGAGACGGAGTCTCTCACTGTCACCTCGGCTGGAGTGCAGTGGCATGATCTCGGCTCACTGCAACCTCCACCTCCTGGATTTAAATGATTCCCCTGCATCAGCCTCCCAAGTAGCTGGGATTACCATTACGCCCAGCTAATTTTTTGTATTTTTAATAGAGACAGGGTTTCACCATGTGGACCAGGCTAGTCTCAGACTCCTGACCCGGTGATTCAGCCACCTTGGCCTCCCAAACTGCTGGGATTACAGGCGTGAGCCACTGCACCTGGCCGGAATGCTCTTCAAAAGGAGTTCCTGACAGTGCCTGTCCAGGAGCTGTTTGTTACTGCCCCACAGGAAACACCTGACAGAATCCGAGAGCAGGCGGACGCTGCCAGGCCACCCAAGCAGGTGCTTTGTTTTCTTTTTCTTTTTTTGAGTCAAGGTCTCCCTGTGTCTCCCAGGCTGGAGTGCAGTGGTGCAATCACAGCTCACTGCAGCCCTGATCTCCTGGGCTCAAGCCATCCACCCACCTCAGCCTCTTGAATAGCTGGGACTACAGGTACACACCACCATGCCCGGCTAATTTTTGTATTTTTTTTTTTTGTAGAGATGGGGTTTCACCATGTTTCCCAGGCTGGTCTTGAACTCCTGAGCTCAAGCCATCTGCCTGCCTTGGCCTCTCTAAGTGCTGGGATTACAGGCGTGCGCCACCACTCCTGGCAAATATGCCTATCTTTCTAGCCATTCGTTTTTATTTTCTTTTGCAAAAGTATTGGTTTGTAACCAGTGGGAAATGATCTGCTGGCCTCTGTCTCCCAAAGTGCTGGGATTACAGGTGTAAGTAACTGCTCCCAGTCTGAAAATCCAATTTTATAATAGCAAGTTCAGGCTGGGCACAGTGGCTTCTGCCTGTAACCCCAGCACTTTGGGAGGCTGAGGCAGGAGGATCACTCGAGCCCAGGAGTTTGAGACCAGCCTGGTCAACATGGTAAGAGTCTGTCTCTACCAAAAAAAAAAGATTTGTCTTGGGAGGCTGAGGTGAGAGGATCACTTGGGCCAGGGAGGTTGAGCCTGCAATGATGACAAAGGAAGACCCTGAAAACAAACAAACCAAAAAAAAAAAAAAACCCTGGGCGTGGTGGCTCCCGCCTGTAATCCGGAGACTTTAGGAGGTTGAGGCAGATGGATCACCTGAACTAAGGAGTTCGATCCTTAAGAGCAGGTGATTCAAGAAGTAGCAACATGGCCAGGCGAGGTGGCTCACGCCTGTAATCCCAGCACTTTGGGAGGCCAAGGCAAGTGGATCACTTAAGGCCAGGAGTTTGAGACCAGCCTGACCAACATGGTGAAACCCCATCTCTACTAAAAATACAAAAAAATTAGCCAGGTGTGGTGGTGGTTCCCTGTAATTTCAGCTACTCGGGAGGCTGAGACAGGAGAATTGCTTGAACCTGGGAGGCAGAAGTTGCAGTGAGCTGCTCCAGGCTCCTGTCAAGTCACCCCTACTGAGCCTGGTGTCCACACCGCCTCTCCGAGAGCTCCCCCAGGCTGAAGGCTTCCGATTTGGTCTGAGAAGCAGGGTCTCCAGTCTCATCTCCTGGTGCTCTAGTCCTGCCTTTCTCTGGACATGATCGTGAAAGTCTCTCATTTCAGATGCAGCATGTCTCCAGATCTGGTTGGTTGGTTTGTTGGTTTGTTTGTTGTTTCACTCTGTCTTCCAGGCTGAAGTGCAGTGGCGCGATCTTGGCTCACTGCAGCCTCCCCTCCCAGGTTCAAGCTATTCCCCTGCCTCAGCCTCCTGAGTAGCTGGGATTACAGGCTTGTGCCACAATGCCCAGCTAATTTTTGTATTATTAGTAGAGATGGGGTTTCACCATGTTGACCAGGCTGGCCTTGAACTCCTGACCTCGGATGATCCGACCGCCTCGGCCTCCCAAAGTGCTGGGATTAAAGGCATGAGCCACCACATCCGGCCAAAATCTGTTGGTGGTATACACATCTAAAACCACTGTGAACAGGCCCCAAATGACCTGTAAGAGGGGTTTCCTGTATGTAGTCTTGGGAAAGATATTTGACCTCTGTGTCTCGGTTTCCTTATCTGTAACTTGCAGGAGATTAGGGCACCATGATCCCCTGTCTCTTTTGTTTTGACCATTCTATGCATCTAGCCTCCTTCTCAATGAATATTTCTGGGCTTTTTCCTGCTCTTGTCATTTTCTGCCCAGCAGAAGGGCTTGTGTGGGGGTGTGGAGGTCAGGGCAGGTGCATTCATCTCTGGGCTGGCTGACTGGTGCCTCTCCATCACTGGGCCCTTCTGAACTTTAGTTTTCTCTTCTGAGAAATGAGGCACCAGGACGGTGTGAGCTCCAGGGGAGTTTCTGGTGCTGACATTCCATGATTTTCATGACTTCCTCCTCCCCAGGGGTGACCCCTGATGCTGAAGGAACGGTGAGCCCAGAGTAGGTGAGGGCTGCTTTCCGTGTAGACTGAAACTTTTGGGCAGGGGACAGGCTGGAGGAGCTGGACCCATTTCCAGTGCTCCCGAGTCAGTTCCCTGTGGTCTGACTTTATTTTTTAATGTGAAGTGTTGTGAAATCTCAAAATATCACCCACGCCCACATTCAACTGTGAGTATATTTGTGCTGCATTCCAGCACCAAGTGTGAGTGCTCTGGGGACGCTCTCTTGCCTGGGAACTTGAGAACCCCTGCTCCTTACCCTTGTGTGGGGAGTTTGGAGAGGTGGAGGGGTGACCCAGTTTGCCCTGCACTGTCCTGCTTTTAGCACCCCGAGAGGCTTATCCCAGGAAACTCCTCAGTCCAAACCGGGACAGGTGGCAATCCTGCCTAGTTCCACATCAGGACATGGCCCGCTTCCTTAGTGGGACAGGTGACAGTTAAACAGCCAGCAGGGCAGTGGACTTTGGAATCAGCTGGAGTACTTCGGGCAAATTCTTAGGTCGCACCCTAGAGCGTCTTATCTGGAGCAGGGACCAGGAATTCACATTTGTTTTTTTTTTATTATTTTTATTTTTTCAGATGGAATCCTGCTCTTTTGCCCAGGCTGGAGTGCAGTAGCACAATCCTTGCTCACTACAACTTACACCTCCCAAGTTCAAGCTATTCCCCTGCCTCAGCCTCCTGAGTAGCTAAGATTACAGGCTTGTGCTACATGCCCAGCTAATTTTTGTATTTTTAGTAGAGGTTTTTGTTTGTTGTTTTGGTTTAGTTTTTCTGTATGTTTAGTAGAAGGTTTCACCATGTTGGCCAGGCTGGTCTTGAACTCCTGACCTCAGGTGATCCGCCCACCTCGGCCTCCCAAAGTGCTAGGATTACAGGCGTGAGCCACTGTGCCCAGCCTGAACTAAGCCTTTTCTAAGGTGAATTGATGAGCTAAAGTTCTTAGGGCACTTCATTACTGGGATGATTTGAAGAGTTCCTGAGGTCAAGTGACTCCAGGTAAAGGGCTTGCTTATTCCCTAGGCTCATTCCTGCTGACAAACGACAAAGAGCTGGAGGTATCCCTAGGTGGGGAGAGGAAAAAAATGATGACTCTCTGAACCATCTGCTCCAGACTCAACCAGAGGCAGTGGCAGGAGAGGAGCTTATAAGTGTGAATCCATGACCTTCACCTTTCCTGCATCTTTGCGTTAATGGTCCAATATAACAGACTCTTTAGAAAACCCCAGATCACATCTGTGTGGTTGTACCCTGAGAAGTCCCAGGACAAAACCCACTCTTTGGGTTTTCTTGTTTGGCTGAATGGAACAGCCTAGTTCATAGTCATGGGTGTGGCTATTATGGGATGCAATCCAGAAGGCGCAGGTCACTTAACAAACAGCACAGAGCCACCAGATCCTGCAGAGTCAGGTGGGCAGCCAGGTGGAGGGGGAGAGCCCTGAGCTGGGGAGAGAGGGCTTGAGTTTCAGGTTGCAGGTTCAGGTCCTGCTCAAGCACTTACAAGCTGGGCTTCATTGGCGTCCTCCGAGCCTGTGACCTCATCTGCAGGGGGGTGGGTTAGCAGCTCTTCTCCTCCCTTCCCTGCCTATAGTTACAAAATGTACTGGTTCCTTATAGGAAATTAATCAAATGCCTTCCTGCCCCTCTTCCATTCCTCACTGGGGAGCCTGCCCCTGTTCAGTACCACCCAGAATAGAATTGAAGTAGAAAATAAGAGCAGAAAAACAAATTTTCCTTCTTTCCTGAAGTGTAAGTAAGACTTCCCTGAATCACCCTCCTCAAGGAATTGTATCCTGCTTTGCAAGTTTTGTAAGTTTATAGATTCATGTATTCTTGTTCTCTGTAGCTGATAACTGAACTTGTTTTTCATCTGAGCAGCACAGCAAAAGGTCAGGAGACAGTTCTGAGCAGGCTGGATTACAGCCACCCAGATGTCATAGTGAAAGACGTGAGATAAACTGTGCTTGCAACCCAGATAGCAGTCATCTGGACCATATAGCATAAGTCATATGTAAGCTTAAGTTGTAAACCTGTCATTTTTTATAAACTGACTTTGTTCTGCTTCCATGTTTCATGTATAAAAATCAAGTTTTGTCTTTGTTCAATGTGAACAAAGACAAAAGTCTTTTAGATGTGAATCCAAGGAGGCGGTGCACACATTAACAAATTGAATTAAAAATCCTCCTGTTCCACCCATTAGTCTCTCCGATCTCCTGATTACCACAACATATGTTGGTGATCCAGCCAGGAGAGGCGACGACAGGTTTACTGTCTCCTTTGCCTGTGGGCTTGGAGCCTAGGCCAGGGGAGACCTGTGACCCTAGGTGCACCATCAGGAGAACTTTAACCTGGAGAGGAGATTGGCTTTCCCATGCCCCAGTGCTCCTCCCTGACAGCGCAACAGAACCTAAAAGGTGACAGGATGATTCCAGGTCACCTATAATGACAACGCACTATAAGACCACAGTAAGGTTTAGGGCCCGAGGCAGGACCTGTCCCATAAGGACAGAAGGGGAGCCTGATAATGCCCAAAGTGTACCTAGTAATCTGACCTAGGACGTGAGAGCGGCTCGCAAAGTCAGAAGAAACCTACATCCCAACCAGGGGAATTGGAGTGGGGAAGTGTGTGAAAGTGAGTGAAAGAGGCAGTTCCACAAAGGACCAACATAGGGGAGAGATGTGTGGAGGCCGCAGGTCCCTTAGCATAGACTATATGCTCTGAGAGGAGTGTGGGACTGACTGGGACTGGGGTGAATCACACACAGCTTAGGGAGACCCCCCACAATTTAGTGATTGTGGGTGCCAGTTTCAATCAAACCCTCGAATGCTAAACGGCATCTGAAAACTCCCAAAAGGGAGCCAGTCTAGTTAGCTCGAAGCAGAAGGACAGGTGCGTGTGTGTGTGAGTGTGTGTGTGTGTTCTGCGGTAAATAGGAGGAAATTCGTCGAAATCCACCCCACTGGGATGTATGTTAAAGAACTTTAAGAAAGGCTATTCAGAGGATTATAAGGTCAAGCTGAGTCCCCAGAAGTTAAGAACTCTGTGAAACAGAATGGTCCTCTTTTAGTGTCAGATGGCCGGCCGAGGGAACTATAGATAGGGAAACAATTGACTGCATATTTAGTGTGGTGACCAGGGTCAGAGAACAGCCAGGGCATCCAGACCAGTTTCCTTATAGTGACTCATGGCTGAATACAGTTCAAACTCGACCTGCTTTGCTGCAGCCCTGGCTGGCAACTTCTTGCAAACACTTGTAACTCGAGCTGAGTTGAAAGTGAAAGAGAATTCAGCTCCCTTGTCAGCTGCAGGGAAAAACATGAAGTTACAGGAAAAATCAGTTTTGCTGTAACCACCAGAGGAGACAGGACTCCCTCCTCCCTATGCACCAATCTACCCGCTTTTACCAAGACAGGCCCAGCCAGCCCCTGAGGAGCCAGGCTCAGATAGTGACGCACCCCAGGCTACACCCCAAAGAGTGGAATCTGAACCCCTGCCCCAGGAAGTCAGAGAAGAAAGTCAGGATGATCAAGTAGGCAACCTTCTATCTGGCCACATCAGACCTATGCAGATGCCCCTCTGAGAAACGTGAGGACCTATCTGTTGTGATGATCAGGGCCAGATCCAAGGGGGACAACTAACTTTTGTTTACCAACCTTTTTCAACCACTGATCTCCTAAACTGGAAACACCACACTCCTTGCTACAGGGAGAAGCCCCAGGCACTCACAGATCTGATGCAGTCCATTTTCAAACACAATCCAAACTATCCAGATTGCAAACATCTCCTCCTGACACTGCTTAACACTGAGGAGCCCTGAAAAGTAAGTAGCTCAGCCAGCCCTGCACTGGCTAGAGAGCAATGCACCAGAGGACACAGAGAATGTCCAGGCACACACCCAAAACCAGTTTCCAGAGGCAGACCCACACTGGAATTCAAATGATGCAACCCAGTTGCCCCTCCTGGATATAATTATGCTGTTCTTTACTTTGTTTCTGCTCCTCTTATCTGTGTCAGGTGAAAGGCCCATAGAAGAATGCTCTTGTAACTGGGTTTGCAGGACGTGGGGGAGGGTCGGCTCCCTCCCCCAATGGGATGTGCCCGAGGTTTTTGGGCTTTCACTCACCCAAGAATGGGGAGAGGGCCCTGGTGGTGCAGTGAGCTCATTCAAGTTAATATCGGACCCAAAGAGTTTTGCAGAAAATGAGTTATTAGGCAGGAGAGAGAAAGAGAAATAGAGAGAGAATGAGCTCCCACACTGTCGTGGGAGGGGATCCAGAGATGGAGTCCCCATAGGTAAGGGAGTAGAGAGGTTTTAACTTTGAAGTTATTCCCACTCCATTCATGTTCTTGTCCAATGAGAGGAGTTCTTTCAAACTTTCACTGATCCCAGATTGGTTGCTTGGGGCCCACAAGAGAGCCTCTCCTTCCAGGGCTTTTGGCAGTCTTTTTAAACAAAGGAGCACACCTGAAATTTTACCTAGCCTGCGTGCAGGAAAGTTAGACAAAGAACTCTAGGTTCCCAGATGGGGAGGTGGATGGAGGCATGGCTCTGGGAAGCCTTTGAAACCACGCCCCTTGTGGACCCAGGAAGAGAAGTTAACATATAACTCCTACTGCACTCACACTATGCGGTCAGGAGGCACCGTAACCCAGACTCTGCTACACCACACTTACTATGAGTGCATAAGACCAGCTTAAGAACTTACACCTGCAATCTCACAACCTACTCAGTTTGTGACCCAGGAAATAACCAACCTTATATATGCTATGATCCTAAGACCTCACCCCATGAGACCTGGTTTAAGATATGTGTAGAATCAAAGGAAGGAAAAGAAGGGAAACTTCTAACTCAAACTAAAAAAGGCTTTTCCTTCTACAAAAGGCCTGTTTCCTTGTAGTTGGATGTTTGCCAGGCTGCATACCTCGATAGCCTAAGTAGTCTGAAAGTCTCCTGTGGAAGCTTAACACAAGACAGACTCAGCAGTAACAGTCCCAAGCATCTAACAGAGGACTCAAAGCCCAGGTGTCCAAACTGCATCCTACGGTCTACTGGGTTTCAACCCCATTTTCCAGGAATGGCAGCCATGCTTACCAGCATGTCAACGAAACCCAATTGTAAAACAAAAACATGCAGTCCTTTACATTTCACCATCTTAAGGCCAGATCTACCCTTTTAGACCACAGGACACCCCGTGACATTAGATAGTGACGGAACAGGAACAAGCTTTGCAGTTCCACTGTATATTATCAAAAAGACTCGAACCCATCCGGCCCAACAAGTTCGAGTTTTATGTTTTTTGGTTTTTGGGTTTTGTTTTTTTTTTTTGGTCAAATGCTCCTTTATTGAAATATTTTCCTTTGTGCTTCTTAACTAGCTGGGCAATCCACAGCACCACTGTTGATGTCATCTATGATGTCATGAGGGTGCGGCCGTCAACATTACAGCCCACAGACTGGGGAGTCCCCAGGATCTCTTTAATGGTTCTAAAGAGTTCTCTGGCTAAAGATCAGTGCTGCATCTGTTGAGCAATGTTGACAATCTCATCAAAAGTGATATTCCCACTGTGTTTGTTTTTCTGTTTCTTTCTGTCTCTTGGTGATTCATTGAGGGCTTTGATGATCAGGGCAGAGGCAGAAGGCACCACCTCAATCTGGGCCTGTCTGTTCTGAATGGTCAGTTTCACTGTAATCCTCAGGCCCTTCCAGTCACCTGTTGCCTTGGCAATGTCATCACCAACCTTTTTTGGAGACAGACCCAGGGGGCCAATCTTGGGGCCAGAGAAGTGACACCAACTTCACCCCTGATGCACCTCAGAATATGACTTTGATATCATTGGGGTCGAACTTCGGCAGCATGGTGGAGGGGGCTGGTGTCGGATGAACCCGGATTCAGGACAACCCAAGAAAGCTGCACCTTGGCCTCCCCTGAGCTGAAAGCCAATTTCAAGTTTTCAAGTCATTTTATAAGCATACTGAACAGGAGCTGCCTGAGCCCTCCCCTGAGTAGGAAGCTATTTGCTCAATTAGCTGAAAACGTTGCCAGTAGCCTAAGTGTCTCCTCAGGCTACGGTTGCAGAGGAAACAACATAGGAAGCCAGTGGCCATAGGAAGCAAGACAATTAGTGCTGGAAGATAATTTCACTCTAATTGTCTCATCCCCCAAACCTGAGCTTGCAAATCTGAGCATCTGGCTCTTAAAAACCTCTATAATCAGGAGGTTCTGCATTGCTCGCTAAGGAAACACCTTCACAAACCCAGTAGGAGAATTAACTTGCCTAGGACAACAATACTACAATGAGACAGTAAAGAAAACTTTATGGTGAGGCAGGAAAAACAATTCTGCGGGCTGGGCGCAGTGGCGCACACCTGTAATCCCACCACTTTGGGAGGCTGAGGTAGGCGGATCAAAAGGTCAAGAGATCAAGACCATCCTGGCCAACATGGTAAAACCCTATCTCTACTAAAAATACAAAAATTAGCTGGGCGTGGTGGCACACACCTGTAGTCCCAGCTACTCAGGAGGCTGAGGCAGGAAAATTGCTTGAACCCAGGAAGCAGAGGTTGCAGTGAGCCGAGATCACGCCACTGCACTCCAGCCTGGTGACAGAGCAAGACTCTGTCTCAAAAAGAAGAAAGAAAGAAAGAAAAATAATGCAACTGGAAGTGCCAAATACCTGGCAGGCACCCTCTAGCCTTTGTTAGATCTGTGAACTACAGGTATATCAACAACTGCCAGCCAAATGGACAAGAACCTGTGTACTAAGCACAATTAAGCCGTCTTTCTTTCTAATTCCTCTAAAGCAAGGAGAGGCCTTAAAGTGCCCCATCTATGATGAAACTAAGCAAAGAACTAAAAAAGGTGAAACCATAAAGGACTGGAAAGACAGTGAATGGCCCCCAGAATAATTCAATATTATGGCCCAGCCACCCAGACAGAAGATAGACTATGAGGATACCGCACCCCATATATGCTCAATAGCATCACAAAATCACAGGCAGCACTTGAAATCACTACTAATGACACAACAAGAGCCTTAAATCCGCTTTCCTGGCAAGCTACAAAAACGCGAAATGCCATCTATCAAAATAGACTGGACTTAGATTAACTCCTAGCCCAGGAAGAAGAGATACGTCAAAAATTTAACCTAACCAGTTGTTGCCTAGAGATCGATGACAATAGAAAGGTCATCGAAGATATAACTGCAGAAATCCAAAAATTAGCCTATGTCCATGGAAGCTCTAGTAACCAAACAGACTACTGCTCAGTCAATGGCTTTAACTAAGTTTCCACCCCTGCCAACTAAGGAACAAACCCTCTGTGAAGAATTAAATAACAGTGATGCTTTCTATTAAACCTCATTTATAGAAAAGCATCAAAAGGAGGAAATGAAGTAGAAAATGAGAGCAGAAAAACAAATTTTCCTTCTTTCCTGTAGTATAAGTAAGACTTCCCTGAATCCCCCTCCGCAAGGAATTGTATCCTGCTTTGCAAGTTTTCTAAGTTTATAGATTCATGTATTCTTGTTCTCTGTAGCTGATAACTGAATGTTCTTGTTTTTCATCTGGGCAGCACAGCAAAAGTTCAGGAGACAGGTCTGAGCAGCCTGGATTACAGCCATCCCAATATCATAGTGAAAGACATGAGATAAGCTCTGCTTGCAACCCAGATAGTGGTCATCTGGACCACCTAGCAAAGTCATATGTAGTCTTAAGTAGTAAACCTGTCATCCACCCATTAGTCTCTCTGACCTCCTGATTCCCGAAACAGGATGATATTTTTGTTTTGGTTTATGTGTTTATTGGTTTGTTTGTTTGTCTTGCTCTGTCACCCAAACCGGAGTGCAATGACCCGATCTTGGCTCACTGCAACCCCCACCTCCTGAGTTCAAGCGATTCTCCTGCCTCAGCGTCCCAAGTAGGTGGGACCACAGACACACACCCCCACACCCAGCTAACTTCGTATTTTCGGTAGAAACTGGGTTTCACTACATTGGTCAGGCTGGTCTGGAACTCCTAACCTTAGGTGATCTGCCTGCCTCGGCCTGTTTGTTTTTTGAGACAGGATCTTGCTCTGTCACTCAGGCTGGAGTGCAGTGGTGCAATCATGGCTCACTATAGCCTCGACCTTCTGTGCTCAAGTGATCCTCCCCATTCAGCCTCCCAAAGTGCTGGGATTACAGGCCTGAGCCACAGTGCCCAGCCGGGATGTGGTTTTTCTTCACCGTTACCCCTGGTCACTCAATTCTGGCATCTTTCCTCCTTTGTTTTGGGAATGATGGCATGGGGCCCAGGGAGTAGGGTTGGGAGCCAAACCTTTCTCCTCTGTTTATTCAGATCATAGCTATGGATGCAGCAAAAAGCAAACAGAAGTTTGACAAGATATATGAGCTCAGTATTCCACAACATGTAAAGCTTGTGTGCACTTACGTAGGAGGCATAAAACGACATCATGGGCCAGGTGCAGTGGCTCACGCCTATAATCCCAGCACTTTGGGAGGCCAAGGCAGGCAGATCACCAGAGGTTGGGAGTTTGAGACCAGCCTGACCAACATGGAGAAACCCCATCTTCTACTAAAAATACAAAATTAGCCGGGTGTGGTGGCGCATACCTGTAATCCCAGCTACTCGGGAGGCTGAGGCAGGAGAATCGCTTGAACCTGAAAGACAGAGGTTGTGGTGCACTGAGATTGCCCCATTGCACTCCAACCTGGGCAACAAGAGTGAAACTTCATCTCAGAAACAACAACAGTGAAAGAAAAAAATAATAGTAACATTGTTAAAATGAATAGTAGCCCCAACCAAAAAAAATAATAATAATGCCTTCGAAAGCAAAAGTTCTTAGTGGGAATGTTCAGAAGCCTGGTTGCTTTGATTGACACTAGCTCTGTGTGTCTCCTTCTTGGAAGCTCCGTCATGTCCCTGTCATTGCCGTCTCCCAGGGAGAGTTTGGAGGGAGCCATGTTTCCTTTTAGGCCACCTCTTTATTCATCTAGCACATGGGGTATGACCGTGACCGAAGGAGGGCTCCGTGCACGTCTCCCACGTTGTTGGAGGAGGTAGTATTGGTAACAGGCGAGGAGCAGAGTCATCTGGTCCCAGCAAAGCTGCTTCCATCAGATCGCTCCCGCCCCTTTGCTAGGCAGCCTGGACTTGCCTTCATCATCTCCAAAATGAGATTAAAGATTGTTTCTCCCTCACGGGAAGGCTCCAGAATTTGGTGAGCTTATACCTGTTTAGGAAAGTATCTGGCACAGGGTCACCACCCTTGTCCCATCACATCTGCCCAGATGAAATCAGCCAATCAACCGACACACCCGGAGTGCCCATGGCGCATGCGGGCTGTTCCCCATGGGAAAGGGGCGTCAGAGGTGACTCTGCCCTCAAGGAATCAGCATCTAGCAGGAGAAAGAAAGCTGACACTGTGGAAATAAGTAGAGAGCTAGCAAGGTCAGCGGAACCCACGCTTCCCCATGGCAAGGACATCCTGGAGGCCGAGCAGCTGCCAGGCGAGTCACGCTGTCAGCCAGCCCTGCCTAATCTCCTGGCAGCCAGAGCAGAGAAAGCAGAATCTGGCATTCATTGTGCAGTTGTTTCTAATTTCCTTCTGCTTTCGAGATCCTCTTCTAAGGGAGAACAGCGCCTTGAATGATGGGGCGCAGACTTCCTTGGCTGGGCACCCACCCAGCTGTGGCAGAGGCCAGGCACTCGCAGGGCCAGTGGCATTTGATTCCAGCCTCTGAGGAGCTCCTCTGACAGTGGGGTATGGTGGCTGGTTTGAGTCCTAGTGCAGAGAACAACTCCCCCCATCTCACTTATGAGTATTGTCTTTAAATTTCCCCTATCTGCCAGCGAAGAATAGTCTTTTGTGTTATCACCAGGGTTCTCATGAGGCTGGGTGGGTGAAGGGGGCCGTAGAACTCCAGAACTCTCTGTAGGACCCACATCTGGAGCCAAGAGGCCACTCTGTGCCACCACGCCCCCAACAGGAGGGGGACGGTGTCGGCCTCTTGAAAGTGCTGCCTGGCAGGTCCCACTCAGACCACGCCTGAGAGGACCCTCAGCAGAGGACCCAGGCTGACATTTCTATAGCCGGTGCCTCGGAAGGCTGGCCAGGGGCAGGAGGCCCAGGACTGAGTCCAAGGAACGGGGTGGGGTTTCCTCATTCCTTGCTGTCTTCATACTTGGCCTTCTATTTGTAGATTTCAGTAATTTATCAGCCTTTCTGGGTTCCCCTTTCATCACCAGAAGCAGAGTGAACCCAGGGTGAGAAACCCACATGCATAAAGGGCCGAGTGAGGTTAAGGGGCATTAGACGATGACCTTCAAGTCTCTGGGGTTGTATCGAGGAAGATGCTCTGGGCGTGGCAGCTGGGAGGGTGGGCGAGGGGCTGCACAGCCCCAAGAGGCCCCAGCAGGGTCAGCTGTCTTCAAGATGTGCAAAGCCCAAGCCAGGTCTCCCAGGCTTAGGTCACCCAGGTGCATCCTCACCCACATGCCATCCTCACTACTATTTGTTTAATATTTTCCTGGGTGTTTTGTTTTGTTTTGTTTTGTTTTGTTTTGTTTTGTTTTGTTTTCTGAGATGGAGTCTCACTCTGTCTCACCCAGGCTGGAGTGCAGTGACACCATCTCTGCTTGCTACAGCCTCTGCCTCCCAGGTCAAGCAATTCTCCTGTCTCGGCCTCCCAATTAGCTGGGGACTACAGGTGTACGCCACCATACCCGGTTAATTTTGTATTTTTAGCAGAGACATGGTTTCACCATGTTGGCCAGGCTGGTCTCAAACTCCCAACGTCAGGTGATCTGCCTGCCTCAGTCTCCCAAAGTGCCGGGATTACAGGCATCTGCCAGTGCACCTGGTCAAATATTTTTCTTTAAAGAGATTTATTTGTTTGTTTGTTTATTTATTTATTTATTTATTTATTTATTTATTTATTTTTGAGATAGGGTCTCACTCTGTCTCCCAGGCTGGAGTGCAGTGACACAATCACAGCTCACCACAGCCTCGACCTCCTGGTTTCAGGTGATCCTATCTCAGCCTCCCAAGTAGCTGGGACTACAGGCACACACCACCATGCCTGGCTAATTTTTGTATTTTTCATAGAGATGGGGTTTTGTCATATTGCCTAAGCTGGTCTTGAATTCCTGGGCTCAGGCAATCTGCCTGCTTCAGCCTCCCACGAAGTGCTGGGATTACAGGTTTGAGCTACCGTGGCCGGCCCTAAAGAGATTTATTTTGAAAACCTTAATCATTTAATGAAAAAGAAACCTTTATGCCACTGGTGTAAATGAAACCCAGCATTTTGCTGACAGACATTGAAATAAGTACAGACGGAACTGTTAAAAGCAGGCATTCTGTCCCTTGGATATAATCTCGAGCACCACCCAGTGCTCTGTCTAAGATCCTGGTGTATAAATCTTTCTCTACGATAGGGGCTCCATGCGTGCCTGATGGAGATGTTGAGGGTGAGCTTGATGTTGTTGAGGAGTAGGGTGATTTGCACTGACTTGTGACCCCATCAAAGTTGCTGGGGAGACCCCCCCTGCTGCCTGACCAAGGGCTTGCTGGCTCTATAACAGCATCTCTAACAGGGGAGGACGATAGTGGCTCCTTCAGAGGGCGAGGTGAGGGTGAAAACTGAGCTCCTTGAGGATTGATTTACTCATATATTTATTTATTTTTGAGGCCAGGCTCAGTGGCTCACACCTGTAATCCCAGCACTTTGGGAGGCCAAGGTGGGTGGATCACTTGAGATCTGCCTTTGTGGAGACGGGGCTGGGACGGACACTGCTGGGCTCCCTCTGGCTCTCTGCAGGTCTCCGTTGCTCCCTGACTTCTCCATTGGGTCAGGTGTGACCAGGTAGCATGAGCCTCGCTTCCCTCATGATTATAGGGTTAAACTAAGATGTGATTATGACATGCGTCATCGTGAAATATCCCCACCGCAATCGGTGGCCATCTCTGTCCACTAAAGGCTCAGAAATGGGCTCCCAGGAACGGACCCTGGTGTGCACTGCTGGGAGATCGTGGGATCTGTGTCTGCCATTCCCTCTGGCCAGCCATGGGTTGTTTTTGGAATGGGGCTCGTGGGAGGGAGGGAGGAAGGAAGGAGCTGTGGGAAGCAATCCCAGGTTCCTTGGTGGGACTGGAAACTCTGCCTCAGGCCTTGGAATTTGGACTTCCTGTTTGGCCTGGCACTTCTTCCCCCACATTTTCGGCTCTGACACCTCCTCTCCCTCCCTCTCTCAGCATCGTTTCCTCATCGTAAAATGAGGGGGTTGCACTAATATCTAAGGCCCCTGTGAGCTGGAGAAAGCTCCAATTCTACCTCCCGGCCATCCCCTCACTTTTCCCTTGGGCCTCTTGACGGGCAGTGAGTGGAGAGGTGGAAAGGAGGAGAGAAATCACAGTAGCTGTGCATCAGGCCACACACAGGACAGCTCCGTGGCAAGGAGCTGTCCAGTCCAAAATGTGAATAGGGTCAAGGTGGAGAAATCCTGTTTTCGGGAAGGAAAGACAGAAGAGAGGAGAGGCTTAAAAGACAAATGCGGTCGGGCACAGTGGCTCACGCCTGTAAGCCTAGCATTTTGGGAGGCTGAGGTGGGTGGATCACTTGACATCAGGAGTTTGAGACCAGCCTGACTAACATGGCAAAACCTTGTCTTTACTAAAAATGCAAGAATTAGTCAGGCATGATGGTGCATGCCTGTCGTCCCAGCTACTCTGGAGGCTGAGGCAGGAGAATCACTTGAACCCGGGAGGTGGAGGTTGCAGTGTCCAGATCATGCCAGTGCACTCCAACCTGGGTACCAGAGTGAGACTCCATCTCAAAAAAAAAAAAAAAAAGAATCCAAAACAAACCAAAAAGAAAGACAAACGCACAAATGCCCTACAAATAATCAATGGTTACACAAATGACAATGAAAAGGAACATTTAGGGAGAAACAAAATGCGCAGGAAAAGGGTTGATGAAGGAGACTGGGAAAAGTTGCCTGGATAGGGAAGGATGGGTTTGCAAAGTGATCACAGCTGGGCTGGTTGAGTTTAAGCTGCTGACCTTAGAGTACAAACCAGCACTCACTTTACAGATGAGGAAACTGGGGAAATTGAGAGGGACGGGTATCCTCCCCTCTCCTTCCTGGTTCACTTTGGAAGATGCCGCCTCTCTTAAGGACCCCTCCTATGGGATTTCAGCAATGCAGCCAGGTCTGCAGTGGTACCTGTTGATGCCACACAACAGCCTCAGGATGGCAGGCTGCGTAGTCCAAAGGCCCAGGAAGTCATTATCATACGAGCATTAGCATGTGAGCCGGTCATGATTAGTTTCTCTATGAGATCTTTGCTCCTCACTGGAATCACAGCAAATCAGTTGTCTCCACTCTAGAGGAAGATGCCACATAAAGCAAGACTAAATAAATGAATAGAGAACCCAGAGAATGTCTCCATGGCCTTAGGGATGGGCAAACATTTCTAAAACAGAATGCAAACAGCACTAACCACAGAAGAAAAATTGATGAATTGGACTTTATCAAAATTAAATCCTCTCTTCATCCAAGGGCACCATTAAAAAAATGAAAAGGCAAGCTTCGGACTTGGAGAAGATATATATCTGCAATACATGTATCTGATAAAGTATTGGTTTCCAGAATATTTGCAGTACTGCAGATCAATAAGAAAAATAAAAGTGACCCAATAAAAAAATGAGAAAAAGAGGCCAGGTGTGGTGGCTCATGTGTGTAACCCCAGCACTTTGGGAGGCCAAGGCAGGAGTATCACCTGAGGTCAAGAGTTCAAGACCAGCCTGACAAACACGGTAAAACCCTGTCTCTACTAAAAATGCAAAAATTAGCCAGGTATGGTGGCAGGTGCCTGTAATCCCAGCTACTCAGGAGGCTTAGGCAGGAGAATTGCTTGAACCCAGGAGGAGGAGGTTGCGGTGAGCCAAGATCCCGCCACTGCACTCCAGCCTGGGCGACAGGGCAAGACTCCGTCTCAAAACAATACAAAGCAGGAAAAACCTAAGGGATCTGAGTGCCTGTGCTGATGATAACATATATACAAGAATGTTCAAAGGAGTTTCTCCAAACCTAAAACACTCCAAATTCCCATCAACAGAAGATTGGAGAAATAAATTGGTGGTCTATTCATATAAGAGTACTAGGCGATGATGAAAAGATTACAGGCTCTGATTCCATTAATATAAAGTTCAAAAAGAGGCAAAGCTGATCTATGATGAGTCAAATCATGGTTCTGTCTGGTGGGGATATGGATTGGGAAGGTGCATGAGGGAACCTTTTGCAGCGCTGGAAATATTCCTTATGTGGCCTGGGGTGGTGGTTATAGAAATCCCTATATATGTAAATGATTATCAAGCTGTCCATTTAAAATTACTGCACCTTATGTACTCTGATGAATGTATGTTGCACTTCTATTTTTAAAACATGAAGAGAAATGCAGATTCGCATTTCCAAGAGAAGAAATAACAATAATAATTTATGGAACAACCAATATACACCCAGTTGCTTTATAGAGATTATTTGCCTTAATCCGTCTAAACCACCTGTCAAACAAAAGACATTGTTTTTTTGTTACAGAGGAGGAAACTGAGGCTTAGAGAGGGAAAATAGCTTGTCTGAGTATCACAGCTGGTAAGTGTAGGAATCAGGACTTGAACACCATATTCTGCGCTGTTGCCACTTGGCTTGGGATCTGGAGCGTGAATCGTGGTGCAGCATCAAAGCTCTCTGTGGTGCCTGCTACTCCCCCAGGGCATCAGCTGTTGTCGACACCATTCTTTAAAGAGAACTTCTTTGTGTGAGCCCCAAGTTCCCCTACCTTCTTCCAAACAAAAACATGGACTGGGAAACCCAGCCCCTTTATGAACCCTTTCCATGAATTTGTTCCAATCAGGAAAAGAGCCCGCAGCTTCCTCCCCACCCCACTGTTCTGTGTTGTGAATTCTCTGAGAATGAAAGGGGATGGGCTAGAGCTGTCAATATTGTGAGCCAGGCTTGAGCTCCAGCTCTGATCCTTTTAAACAGTGAAGCTCTTGGGTAATTATTTAACTCTCAAAGCCTTTGTTTCCTGGTCTGTGAAAAGTGACAGTGGTACTTCCCTTCTAATCTCACAGTGAGAGTTAAGTGCAGTCATATATAAGAAGTGCCCAGCTCAGCGACAGGTTCATAGCAAGTGTGCAATAAAGGGTAGCGTAGAACCATCAAAGCCAGCTGGGTGCAGCCAGCCTGTAATCCCAGCACTTTGGGAGGCCGAGGCAGGAGGATTGCTTGAGTCCAGGAGTTCAAGACCAGCCTGAGCAACATAGTAAGACCCCATCTCTTAAAAATATAAATATATAAATAAATAAATAAAGCTTTCACTTTCTTTCACTTTGGCCTGATTCCTTCTAAGCCTGTTAAAGAGGCTTAGCACCTTTCCTCTCTAAATGATTCAACACACATTTGGAAGTTATGTGAATGGTTTCTTCACAAAGTGTAACATATAGTGAATAAATGGGTCTGCATTTCAGCGCTTCAGCAAGAAAAGGAGGGCGTTTTGAACTAGGGTGGTCAGATGGAGGGTATGATTTGGGTGAGTCTTCAAAACCGGGTAAGATTTAGTCACAGATAGAGAACCAGGAAGGTCATTCTCAATTAGAGGGAGGGCGGGAGGTAGTTCCTGGGAGCCAAGCTGAAGTCTGGGAAGGGTGAGCAGGTGATTTTGGTTGGTGCTTGAGACTTGTGTAGGGACTAGTGGAAGATAAAGCAGGAAAGGAGGCCTGGTTCCAGGTGAGGTCCCATTAGGAAAGCTGGATTTTTTTTTTTTTTTGGGGGACAATCTTGCTCTGTTGTCCAGGCTGTAGTGCAGTGGCAGGACCGTGGATCACTGTGCAAATTTTGCCTCCCGGGTTCAAGTGATTCTCCTGCCTCAGCCCCCTGGGTAGCTGGGATTACAGGTGTGTGCCACCATGCCTGGCTAATTTTTGTATTTTTTTTTTTTTTTTTTTAGTAGAGGCAGGGTTTCACCATGTTGGCCAGCCTACTCTTGAACTCCTGACCTTAGGTGATCTGCCTGCCTCGGCCTCCCACAGTGCTGGGATTACAGGCGTGAGCCATTGCGCCCTGCCCGAAAACTAGATTTGTTTCTGTTGGAAAAGGAGCTGCTGAGCTTTCTTGAGCGCAGGAGGTATAAGATGAAGCCAGGGGCATGCAGACCCACATGGGAGGTGAGAGAGGCCAGGCCAGGAGGCCCATGAGAGGACAACCTGCGTGTTCACGGAAGTCAGATGGGGATGAGTTGGGTGTGACTCAGAGAGGAGCACTGGGCCGGGACAGAAGGTGTAGGTAGGCTCTGGGAGCCGGGGAGGGAAGGTGAAGGGCTATGAAGTCTCAAAGCCAATTCATGCTCAGGTTCATGAATCAGAAAGAGGAAAGGGAAGAGAGAAAGTCAGCTTGGCCGTGATAATGAAAGGATTTCTTAATGGCTGAGGCTGGAGGCGGCAGGTGCTTTGGTGGTTCCTACCTTCCTCTGTTACTTAAATGTTCCCGGGAACACACTGTCCTCTTCTGGTCTCAGGTTTGTATGGGGAGCACCAAAAGGACAGACACAGGCTTTCTGCAAGCTTCCTTTCCACGCCTGCCGCATAGAAACCACACAGAGGGAGGCATGGCAAGACCAAAAGACACCCAACAGCAGGACCGTTTAAATCGATCCCTTCCACAGGCCAGCATTTGTTTAGATGCTCGAGAAGGGAGTGCGGGACCTTCTTTCAGTGTGTACAAAGTTAACGAACCGTCTTCTGATTTTACAGTGAGATGCAAACAGTGTTTTGAATAAAAATCTCTTTGTTGTTTTTTCACAGGGCTGTAGCAGTGGCCAGGAAGAAAACCACCCCCTCTTAAGGTTGTTTTTGTGACCGTTCTTTGGAGCATTGTTCTAAAAATGGGAAATGACATCTTGCTGTGCCAAGGGAAACAAGCACCTGCAGTTGAAGGCATACCTTCCACGAGGCGGCTTGCAGAGCATGCGCGGTGATAGCTCCGGCCGTGCCGGGCCGAGGGCTGCGCAGAAGCTCTGCTTGGTGCATTTCTTTACTTGCAAGGGGACAGAGGGTGGGCTTAGGTTTGGGACTAGAGGGGCTTTGGCAACTATGGGGCTCAGGTGATTATCCTTCACTCATTCATCCAATAAACATTTATCAAGCATCTATTCTTGTGTCAGAGAAAACAGGGTTTTCTGTTCCCTTCCCAGGCGTTGTGAAAATCCCTGGGAGAGGTGATCACAGGCAGCAGCTTGCTGTCACTATTTTTTTTTTTTTTTTCAGTTTTCAGAGTCAACGCATGGCTGCTGCCTCCACATGACTGAGAACCTACCTGCACGTTTTCTCTCCTTCCTCTCCTATTTCTCCCTCTTTCTTACATCCCTTGCTCTCCTTTCCCTTTCTCTTTCCTCTTTATCTAAAATAGGAGAAATGTTAATTTTTTTGAGATAGTGTCTCACTCTGTCACCCAGTCTGGAGTGCAGTTGTGTGATCCCAGCTCACTGCAACTCCGCCTCCTGGGTTCAAGCGATTCTCATGCCTCAGCCTCAGTAGCTGGGATTACAGGCACCCACCACCACACCCGGCTAATTTTTGTATTTTTTTTAGTAGAGACGGGGTTTCACCATGTTGGCCAGGCTAGTCTCAAGCTCCTGCCCTCAACTGATCCACCTGCTTCAGCCTCCCAAAGTGCTGGGATTACAGGCCTGAGCCATCACGCCCCACCAAGAAATGTAATTTGTAACATACCAATCAATATATTTCTTCAGGCACACGCCTTTTCAAAGTTTCCTGTCACTGGGGGTCAGTTTAATTCTTATGCTATGGTGGTAGATGTTAAAGGATAATTTTCAATTATTGAAGCAGAGTTTCGCTCTTGTTGCCCAGGCTGGAGTGCAATAGTGCCATCTTGGCTCACTGCAACCTCTGCCTCCCGGGTTCAAGCAATTCTCCCACCTCAGCCTCCTGAGTAGCTGGGACTACAGGCACACACCACATCCAGCTAATTTTAATGTTTTAGTAGAGACAGGGTTTCACTATGTTGGTCAGGCTGGTCTCAAACTCCTGATCTCAGGTAATCTGCCTGCTTCACCCTCCCAAGGTGCTGGAATTACAGGTGTGAGCCACTGTGCCTGGCCTCCTTCCTTTTTTCTATCTATTTAGCCATTGTTGTCTTCTCCAAAAGGCCCCCCCCTTTCCAAACACCAACACGATTCTGTTTACCTCCTGTTATGGGCTGAATTCTGTCCCCTCCCAAATTCACAAGCTGAAGCCCTAACCCCCAGGACCTCAGCATGTGAGTGTATTTGGAGACAGGGCCTTTGAAGAAGAGGTGATTAAAGTTAAATGAGGCCGGGCGTGGTGGCTCATGCCTGTAATCCCAGCACTTTGGGAGGCCGAGGCGGGTGGATCACAAGGTCAAGAGATCAAGACCATCCTGGTCAACATGGTGAAACCCCGTCTCTACTAAAAATACAAAAAATTAGCTGGGCATGGTGGCGCATGCCTGTAGTCCCAGCTACTCAGGAGGCTGAGGCAGAATTGCCTGAACCCAGGAGGCGGAGGTTGCAGTGAGCTGAGATCACGCCATTGCACTCTAGCCTGGGTAACAAGAGCGAAACTCCGTCTCAAAAAAAAAAAAAGTTAAATGAGGTCATTGGGGTCCACTCTAGTCCAATATGACAGGTGTCCTCATAAGAGGAGGAGGTTTGGACATATAGAGACAGACGGTAGGGCTGTGCATGTACAGAGGAAAGACCACGTGAGGACCCAGCAGGAAGACGGCCAGCTATTACACAAGCCACGGAGAGAGGCCTCAGGAGAAACCAACGCGGCTGCACCTTGATCTTGGACTTTCAGCCTCCAGAACAGAGAAAATATTAATACATTTCTGTTGGTTAAGCCACTTCGTCTGTGGACTCATGTTGTGGCAATCCTCAACTAATACACCTGCTAACAAAATCCTTGCTCCTAAAGGGGCAGTTGTTGCATGTCGAGGTTTTTAAGGACACAAACTCTATCCTGGGTCTAGCCAGTTTCTCTATTTGTCCATAAGATCCTTAAAGTAAAACACTGAGAACTGCAGTTTTTCTTTACCTTTCTTTCATCATCATAGTAATCTACTTTATAGACGAAACATTCTTAAAAGTTAATTTGCCCAGGGTCACCCAGGTAGTGAGAAGCAGGATTCAAACTCACTTCTGCCTCTAAGTGCCCTCTCTTTCTCTCTGGTTTGGAGCAGCTGACACAGCCCCAAGGAGGGTCTGGGGACAGGAGCCAGAACTGTGCACCTCTGTCTGGGGTGAATATTGGCAAACTGCAGGAGGACTGAGCCATAAACCCTATCATGGTTTGGCTTCTTCCTTAACCCACTCAGAAGTTCAGTTCTTGGGAAAAACTCACATGTCCTCCACAAGGGGGCAGGTACCGCCCCCCACACCACCCCCATCTCAAGGTCTCTTTGGTACTTCGGAATTGAGACCAGGGGGAGAGCTCGTGTGCATTCTGGTCTTTGTCAACAGTGACTCCCAACCACACTCTTACTCTTTCAAAATACATTTTATTAGCAGCACATGGAATGTGAAGTTAGGCAATTTCTTTCCAGAGAGAAGGTGAACCCTGAGAGACTAAAAAACTGACCATGGATATTACAGCAGAATCGCATTTCCAGTGTAACAAGAGAGAGAGGGGAATACTGTCCCTGAGGAAATGAGTTTCTTCACGATGCTGACCACACTGCACAGCGCCCAATCCAGCTGGTGGGGATGGGGAGGTGGGAAGAATCTCAGAGCACAAAACAGGATGAGGACGCAGGAAGTCATGGGGTCAGCCCTATAACGGCGGCTCCTCTCTGTTGTTGGAGAGGCTGTGAGTCCTGTCACCCACTATATGAGGACCAGAGGCTCTTTGGCAGGTGGAGTCTGGCTCAGGGGAGAACACTAATTGAGGGAGGCTCATCTCTGAACTCAAGAAACTTCATGGAATCCCACAGCATCTCCATTATGACCTTCCATCACCAGGTTAGGGAGCTATGAGTTCCCAGAGGGTCCTTTGGAAGTATCTGGAAACATCCAGATAAGTCAGAGAAGATCTGAACTTTCTTAGGAAAATTGGTTTAGTCTCTCATACATGGAGAACATTTCCCTTAAAGGATTTTGGTTCTTTTCCCCGATGTTCTTGTGCACCCAGGCTGGCATACAGTGGAGTACCCATGGCTCGCCTCAGCTTTGACCTCCCAGGCTCAAGCAATCCTCCTAATACAGGCAGGTCTCTCATGACTTCAGAACCCGCCCCTCAATCAAACGTTCAGATGATTATTAAGGCAACAAAGCAAGTGACAGACTGCACAATTTGTTTCCATTTCTAGACATAATTGATTAGGCTGTGTCTCATGAGGAGACTGTACCCCTCCTCTAAGCTAGCATCTGGAACACAATCTTCCAGGGCCTTAGGCCAGGTCTTTGATAGTAGTTTCGCCAGGATCAATCCCAAAGTGCAGCTTGCCATCTTTGGCGGCTGCCCAGGGCATGGAGGTGGTGGTCCACTTTGCCACCCAGTCTCCTGTCTTGCTAACCAAGATGAGGCCACCTAAACCTTTGACCCTTGACTTCATATAACCCAACGATAGGTCCGCAGCCTCTTCTACCGTCTTTCCTGAAAACAAGGAAAGGTTGAAAAACGACACGTTACTAAACGGAATCTCATGGGAAAATCACTTGCAGTTTGAAATGCCAAAGTGAACTAGGAAGGATTTGTGGTAAATGAACACCTGAACGCTTAAAAGGAGGGTCCTCCCCTCCTTGCCCTGAGATAGCGCCCTAGCATCAGCCCAAGCAGAGGGGTCTTCCCTCCCTCACTCAGACTCAGTGTCTCTCCACTGCCCGCTTCTCCTGAGATGCGGAAGGTAACAGTACTCAATGCTCTCCCATTCCAGACCTAAGGGAAGGTGGAGAGTCAAAACACAGTGTTAACCACCTGAAAGCAACATCTGTAGCCAACAGGAAAGGGTTTCCTACACGTCTCCATGCGTTTACTTATCAAATACCTTCTAAGCATTTGTCTTCACAAATTATGTGACTTGTCCTGTGGTCTGTGTACCTTGTTCCATGTGGAACAGAGTGAGTCTGGCCAGGTTCACCTTCAGGATGCTTTCCCCGTGCCCTGTGGTTGAGATGGCTCCGATGTTACTGTCAGCATAACCTCCGGATCCTGCTCAAAAAGGGTGATTGTTCTGAGCATTAACAGTTGAGAAATTCAAATCCATATTAGAAGTTGGACACTATGTGAAAGTTAAATCACGAAGGGCGCTCGAGTATAGACGAAGGTCAGGTTAGCAGCCATGATCTACAGATGCTAAGGTGGACTAGAAAGCGCCATGTAGATGCCCAGAATGGAGGAGGATAAAGGGAGCCTCAGGAGGGCAGGCCTGACCTTCACACAGCAGCTACAGCAGGACAGCGTCTCCTTGGCCCCAAAGCATAGCCATTCCTTTCTGCTCAATGATGCCCGCCCCCCCGCCTCCTCCTCATGCCCCACACACTATGGAGGAGAAACAGCATGACTGCATTATATGGATCTCTAACAAGGCCATCACGTTCCAGTGATTTCGAGAAAACGGATACCCACAACCTAATATACGTGCACACTATCTAATGGAGGGCAGCTCTATTTGTTGAGGGTGGGCATGACTGGCCCTGAGGGAACTATTCTGGGCTATCCACTTAAGCAGGGGTCTGCAGCAAAAGCTACTTTGGTAAGATTCTTCCTTATTTTGTTCTGGGATCAAGCAACCTTACAGCCTTCTCTAAGTCATTCCTCTATCTGTTCACACACAACTACCAGCCTGACAGTCCTTTAGCCTTGGAAGGATTCACCTTTACTCTCCCACAGTTGATACAGAAGCAGAGATGACTGACATTTGCCTTACTTATGGATGCTGGACATGGGGCAAGGACTTAAGAGTTGAGATGTTGCACTCAATTGTCACAAGGCCCCAGAGGTTCTCAAAGGCAGATCATCCCTGGCTCTGGTTCTGGAGGGAGATGACACTGGGCAGTGAATGAACTG
Organism: Aotus nancymaae; assembly: GCF_030222135.1. Lineage (NCBI taxonomy): Eukaryota > Metazoa > Chordata > Mammalia > Primates > Aotidae > Aotus > Aotus nancymaae. The sequence goes on along the minus strand of NW_026988473.1, from coordinate 8,162,920 downwards.
CTGCAGTGGGAGGAGGCGTCTTTCCTTTTTCTCATAAGCTTCTGCTGGAGAATAAACTGGCCAGGTCCCATGGTGTCAATCTGCCCTAATATTTGGAAGCAGCCAAGTCTTTGCTTGCTTTTCAGTTACTCTAGGACCACAGAAGGCCAGGTGTCTCCAAGGGTGGTCCTGGCACAGGTGTCGGGTCTGTGAAGCTGTCCTCCCCACCACATGCACTTCTCAGGACAAGTGGATTGCCTGAGTGACCATTGCTGTGCCTAGCACCTTCCCTCCCGACTGTCCAGCCAAGGGCCTAAGGCTGCTCAGAAGGCCAGGCAAAGCACACCTGGTGCTCACAGCTGGACAAGGACTTCTGATAATTTAGCTTACGCCTCTTCTTGTCTAGATTTACCACTGTAACTGAAGTTTAAAATTAATTTCTAGGATCCAACCTGGAGTGGCCCCATGGTCTGGTCTGAACCCAGCTGAAGCAAGCTGCACTACTGACCAGGGATGGTTTGGAAGGATTTTTGCTAAGGAGAAAGAAAGGTAGACTACTTCCTATCGTTTGGGTGATTTATCAAGGAGGAGAGGCGTTACCAAGCCTCTACTCTTTAAGGAAGCTTCCAGTGTCTCTGATGACAGAAAAAGGGTATCAAGAATTGTCAAGAGTGTAGATTATTACTAAAGACTAGAGGAACACATTAAAAAGGGAGGGGAGGGCTAGTTTTCCTCTAAAAGAGTAAGTTGCTCTTTGGGGCAGATGGAATAATTTAGCTGTTTCTCAAAACTCCAGTCACCTGCAGGGGTTCACGAGGACTCCTGCATGAAAAGTGTGAAAGTTTGCACAAAGTGAAACATACAACCCCGGCCCTGTCTCTCACTCCCAGGAATGAGAGGATGCGCTTCCCTGTTGATGTAAAAAACATCTCAATCTGTAATATGTCTGTAGAAGTCTGTCCCTTTCATGCTGCTCAAATCTAATAACCACAGTCTTAAACTCTCAGATTTCTCAGATTGCTAATTAGAGCCCATGTCTGGGGAGTAAGTCTCACTCAAGTAAGTCTGCAGATCCTGAAACTGCAGCTAAGGAGAAGGCAGAATCACTATCGGGTAGACTGGGGGCAACTTTAGCATCCCTGTCTCCACTTCTCTCCCCAAGTTGTTCCAAAAAAGCAAGCGTTCTAGAAAAACAGTGCCGCCAATACAAACACCCTCTCAGAGCAGGGCCTCAAACAGCCACTTCCAACCCCATTTCACTCCCAGACATCCTGAAGCTGCACCAAGAGCAGAAAGGGAACACAGCAAGAAAGGGAGAGGGGGCAGGGAATAGGGAATGAGGAGAGCCTGAGGATGCAGGAAAGGAGAAGGGGCAGGAGCCATCCCTTGGTCCTACCTACACACGGTGAGTCCCCAACGCGGCCGACCATTTTATTAACGATACCCCCAGTAGAGGTTGCGTAGGCCACATTCCCTTTGCAGTCCAAGGCAACGGCACCCACGGTTGCCAAGTTTCTGCCAAAAATAAACAGCAAGAAGCAACAGGCTGAAAATGAGAATGAACCCCATGACCAACAATGTAGCTTCGAACCACTTAAGTCTCATGTTATATGTTAATGGCAAATGGGGCACCCTTTAACTCCAACATTCTAGAGAGAACCTGCCTGCTTCTCATTCTACATGTAAGTTACAGGTGGATTGCTGGACACTCCTCTACACCTCAGCTTTAAGAGCACATCCAATCCCAACACCGCCGTTTGCTAACTGTGACCTTAAGTTTTGTTTTGTGTCTCATTATCCTCATCATAAAATGAGGATAAAAAGAAGAGTGCATCTCTAATGTTAGTGTGTATAAGAATCCCTTGGATCCTTGACCCACAGAGATTCTGAAGCTGACACCAAGAGGAGAAAGGAAAGGAAAAAGTGAGTTGGTAGATACGGGGTGGGGTCCAATATCCTGTGGGGTTTTTTTGCTTTTTGGTTTCTTTTTTTTTATTTTGAAATGGAGTCTCACTCTGTTGCCCAGGCTGGAGTGCAGTGGCACAATCTTGGCTCACTGCAACCTCCACCTCCTGGGTTCAAGAGATTCTCCTGCCTCAGCCTCCTGAGTAGAGAAATGTATTTTCATCAAAAAATAAAGAGCTAATCTAAAAAATTAAAAAAAAAAAAAAAAAGTCAGCCAGACATGGTGGCTCATGCCTGTAATCCCAGCACTTTGGGAGGCCAAGGTGGGCGGATCACCTGAGGTCAGGAGTTTAAGACCAGTCTGGCCAACATGGTGAAACCCTGTCTCTTCTAAAAATTCAAAAATTAGCCAGGTGTGGTGGCACACACCTGTAATCCCAGCTACTCAGGAGGCTGAGGCAGAAGAATTGCTAGAACCCAGGAGGCACAGGTTGCAGTGAGCCGAGATCGCACCACTGCACTCCCACCTGGGAGACAGAGTGCAATTCTGTCTCAAAAAAAAAGAAAAACTGATCTGCAGGGATAATTTCCAAAAAGTTACAAAAGTAATTGTAAAATATACAAAATTTTTGTTAATATTAAAACATGAATTGCAATTAATAAATATAATACATCAAACTAAAATTACAAAAAAGCTAAAAATTTTAACACTATAGTTTTGAAATTAACTAAATCTTTTAAATATTTTTATCAAAATAAAACCATTAGTAGTTATAATATTCAATATTCATGTAGTAGCTAACACGGAGAGTTGGCTCTTCACACAGGTTCTGTCTAGACCTGTGCTGTCCATTTACAGAAGCTGCAGCTACCTGTGGCGAGTGAGTGGCTGCTCGCTAACTGTGGCCGTCCTCAGTGAGACCTACTCTAAGTGTAAAACATGCATCAGATTGTGAAGATTTAGCATAAAAAAAGAGTAAGACATCTCATAATTTCTTATATTCATTACATGTTGAAATGATATTTTGGACATATTTGGTTAAATAAAATATATTATTAATTTCACCTTTTTAGGGGGTTTTTTTGTTTGTTTGTTTTTTTGAGACAGTTTTGCTCTTGTTCCCCAGGCTGGAGCACAATAGTGTCATCTCAGCTCACTGCAACCTCCGCCTCCCAGGTTCAAGTGATTCTCCTGCCTCAGCCCCCCAAGTAGCTGGGATTACAGGTGTGCGCCACCACGTATGGCTGGCCTCTCCACCTCAGATCTATTTAAATCTGATTCTTCTGGTGGGGTGACCTAAACATGCATATTTTGAAAAAGCTCCCAAGGTGATACAAGGTGCACCTCAGGTTAAATATTATTATCCTAAAAAGTATGCAGAGTCAATAGATTTAATTCCATTATAAACTCCCAGGCCATATTCACATTTTTCTTTCAAATTCTGCTTCAAATAAGTGGTCTTTTATTTGGGATTTCAAAATCTGTAACAGAAAACTGTAAATCAGAACATGACTAATTTGAATTTTTAAGAGTTGTACTGATTTCTCTACACTATGACCGAATACTTAAGTTTATAAGGTATACTAGATCACAGAGAACCTGTTTAGTCTATTTAAGATACACTGATCAAGAAGAATCCGGACAACTGATGCATTAATACATAAAATTCTTCTATTAAATCATGTCGGAGGCCAGGTACAGTGACTCGTGCCTGCAATCCCAGCACTTTGAAAGGTTGAGGCAGGTGAATCACCTGAGATCAGGAGTTTGAGACCAACCTGGCCAACATGGCAAAATCCCATCTCTACTAAAAACACAAAAAAAAATCAGCCGGGCATGGTGGTCCACCTGTAGTCCCAGCTACTCAGAAGGCTGAGGCAGGAGAATCACTTGAACCCAGGAGGTGGAGGTTGCAATGAGCCGAGATCGCACCACTGCACTCCATCCTGGGCAACAGAGGGAGACTCCATCTCAAAAAAAAAAAAAAAGAAAGAAAGAAAGAAAAAGAGAAAGAGAAAGAGGAAGAGAAGAGAAGAATGTAGATAATCGGGTATTTGCCTAACTTTCATATTTTAATAACTCCCAAATAATGTGAGCTACAGGTAAGACTTACGGTTCACTATCTGTTTCCTGAGCCTCTTTTTCTCGCTTCTCTTTTTCCAGGAGCTTTTTGTTTTCCTCTGTTATCAGATTTTCTGCAGGAATCTCTGGAACTCCCATAGCTGCTGCAAATTGTGCTGCACCATGGTGAGTCAGAAAGCAATGAGGTGTCTGAGCCAGAAAGAAAAGAGAAAATGACTGGTTTTTGGAAAATTTTAAATCTTTTTAACTGTTCCAACTTCATTGAAATAATTACATCTCTCTGGGTGCAAAGGCTTAAAAATACAAATTCCAGTTCTTGCTTTTCTATATGCTGAACAAAGCCTGACTCTCCTTCTGAGTTTTTGCACACACAAAAAAAAGACCCCAGCCAAGCATGGTGGCTCACACCTGTAATTCCATTACTGTGGGAGGCCGAGGCAGATGGTGGATCACCTGAGGTCAGGAGTTTGAGACCAGCCTGACCAACATGGCAAAACCCCATCTCTACTAAAAATACAAAATTAGCCAGGTGTGGTGGCATATGCCTGTAATCTTAGCTACTCAGGAGGCTGAGGCAGGAGAATCACTTGAACCTGGGAGGTGGAGGTTGCAGTGAGCCAAGATCGCACCATTGCACTCCAGCCTGGGCAACAAAAGTGAAACTCCATCTCAAAAAAAAAAAAAAGCCCCCAGTTGATGGAATGTTACTAGAGATGCGATTTACATTTTTATGTTAAATTTAGAGAACTCAATCCATCTTTAACACATGCTATTAAATAGCTGGTCTGGTCATTTTGTATGTGGTCTGAAGATAATACAGGAAGATAAAGTAATCACTCACTGGTCAAGTGATTACTAGTCAAGAATCTTGGCTGATTTGAGAAACTCAAATACATTGCTTCTGTTTTGTATATATTTTATGAGAACAGTGATCTCAAGCATTTCTGCACAGTTGGAGCCCTTATCACTGAAGTATAGCGATAACAATTCATTAGGAAAAGGATGTTTAGTCACATATACCTTTTCCTTGACAAGCCGAGCAAGTTTAATGGGATTTGCTATACCCCGGACTGCGGACACTGCTCCTGTAGACAGGTCTTTTCCCTCCATGATACTAGCGTCCATTTCAACCTCACCATTTGTGTTCAAGATAGACCCACAACCTAAAACCAAAAAGAAGTTGAAAAGCAAGAATTAAGAATTTAGAAATGGCTCCAGATTTTCTCTAATTTGCCCCCTTTAATCCATCCTCTATTCCATTGCCAGAGGAACTTTTCTTTAAGAAATCTTGAGTTGGAGGCTGAATGCAGTGGCTCACACCTGTAATCCTAGCTCTTTGGGAAGCTGAGGTGAGCGTATCACTTGAGGTCAGGAGTCTGAGACTAGCTTGGCCAACATGGTGAAACCCTGTCTCTGCTAAAAATATAAAAATTAGCCAGGTGTGGTGGTGTGTGCCTGTAATCCCAGCTACTCAGGAGACTTAGGCAGGAGAATCACTTGAACCCAGGAGGCAGAGGCTGCCATGAGCCAAGAGTGACAAGAGTAAGATTCCGTCTCAAAAAAACAAAAAAGAGAGAGAGAAGTCTGACTTGGCACTCCATGACCTAGAAAATAAAAAGTACAAAACCCTTCCCAACCTGACCTCTGACCTGCTTTTCCAGCTTCATTTTCTCTCCTTGGTTACATTTTACTGAAATATTAGGTTTCCCTGAATACAGTAGTCCCCTTATCTACAGCCTTGTTCTGAGGTTTCAGTTACCCTCAGTCCACCATGGCCTCAAATTATTAAATGGAAAATCCCAGAAATAAACAATTTTCAAACCATCCCACTCTGTCCCCCAGAGGGACATGATTCCTCCTTTTGTCCCACCCATACACACCCACACTGTATGGGTTCCCTGCCTGTTAGTCACTCAGCAGCCATCTCAATTATCAAGCAGATCAACTGTAGTAGCACTGCAGTGCTTGTGTCCAAGAAACCCTTATTTTACTTAATAATGGTTTCAAAGCACATGATCTTGGCTCACTGCAACATTTGCTTCTGGGGTTGAAGCGATTCTTGTGCCTCAGTCTCCTGAGTAGCTGGGATTACAGGTGCCCGCCGCCATCATGCCTGGCTAATTTTTATACTCTTAGTAGAGACCAGGTTTCACCATGTTGGTCAGGCTGGTCTCAAACTCCTGACCTCAAGTGATCCACCCACCTTGGCCTCCCAGAGTGCTGGGATTACAGGTATGAGCCACCGCGCCCAGCCTTGAGGCTTCTTCTCTTAGCTTGTAGGTGGTTACTATCTCACTGTGTGCTCACTGCTTGCTCCATGACCTCTTCTTGTGCCCATGAGAGTGGGCAAGCTCTCTGGTGTCTCCTCTTATAAGGACAGTAATCCTATTAGTTCGGGACTCCACCCTTATAGCCTTCCTTAACTTTAATTACTTCCTTGGAGGCCCTATCTCCAAACATAGCCACCCTGGGGGTTAGGACTTCAACATATGGGTTTTGCGTGGGACACAAACATTTAGTCCATAACACAGATAAGGGAAAATGGAAAGAATTTGTTGCCATCAGGTCTAACCTAAAAAAATGGCTACAGGAAGTTCTTGGCTGGGTTAGGTGGCTCATGCCTCTAATCCCAGCACTTTGGAGGCCAAGGTAAGAAAACTGCTTGAGCCCAGGAGTTTGAGACCACCATGGGCAACAGAGGGAGACCCTGTCTCTACAAAACAATAAAAAATTAGCTGGATGTAGTGGTGCTCACCTGCAGTTCCAGCTTTACTGGGAGGGTGACACGGGAGGATCACTTGAGCCTAGGAGGTCAAGGCTGCAGTGAGCTCTGATTGTGCCACTGCACTCCAGTCTGGGTGTCAGAGTAAAATTAAGACCCTGTCACCCCTCACAAAAAAAAAAAGGATGGAGGTTTTTTTTTATTTTTTTGAGATGGACTTTTACTGTCATCGCTTAGGCTGGAGTGCGACGGCACGATCTTGGCTCACTGCAACCTCCGCCTCCTGGGTTCAAGTGATTCTCCCGCCTCAGACTCCTGAGTAGCTGGGATTACAGGTGCCTGTCACCATGTACAGCTAATTTTTGTATTTTTAGTGAAGATAGCATTTCACCATGTTGGCCAGGCTGGTCTCAAACTCCTGACCTCAGGTGATCCACCTGTCTCGGGCTCCCAGAGTGCTGGGATTAAACGCGTGAGCCACCATGCTTAGCCAAAAAGGAATCTTGGAACATCAGGAAGGAAGAAAGAATAAAGGAAAAAGTGAAAAAAAAAGGATAAACATGATAGACTTTCCTTCTCCTCTTGAATTTTCCAAATTATGTCTGCCGTTTAAAGCAAAAATGGTAACATTGTCTGAAGTGGTTCTCGATGTACATAGCGGAAATATCTCAGACAACTATATGATCAGCAGGGGAGGGTAAAGGGACTATAAAGAAAGGTAAGGTTTCTACAGGCTGCTAACCTGGTAAAATGGTAACTTTTCAGAATGTAGTAAGTTACATGTGTCTATCCATCTACAGCATAATATCTAGAGCAAACACCTAAAAAAAATCTACACAAAGAGATACACTCAAAAAAAAAAATACTACAGGTAAAACAAAACAAAATTCTAAAAAATGCTTGAATAACCCATAGGGAGGCAAGAAAAAGAAAGCACAGCCAGAGAACAGAGCACTAGACACACAACAGCAGGTTTAACTCAATGCATCAGTGATTACATAAAATGCAAAGCTTCTAAATACACTAATTAAAAGACAGGTAAAGGCAGAGTGGATAATTTTATTTTTATTTTTTTGAGACAGAGTCTTGCTCTGTTGCCCAGGCTGGAGTGCAGTGGTGCAATCTTGGCTCACTGCAACCTCTGCCTCCCAGGTTCAAGCAAATTCTCCTGCCTCAGCCTCCTGAGTCGCTGAAACTACTGGCGTGTGCCACCACACTCGGCTAATTTTTGTATTTTTAGTAGAGATGGGGTTTCACCATGTTGGTGAGGATGGTCTCCAACTCCTGGCCTCAAGTGATCTGTCTGCCTTGGCCTCCCAAAGTGCTGGCATTACAGGCGTGAGCCACCGTGCCCGGCACGGGTAAAAAATTTGACCCAGCTATATGCTGTCTACCACATGACCCAGAAATCACATTCCTGGGCATTTATCCCAGAGGTATGAACATTTATGTTCATATAAAAACCTGTTCACGAATGTTCATAGCAGCTTTATTTGTAATAGTCCCAAACCAGAAACAACCAAAATATCCTTTACCAGGTGAACGTGTAAATAAACAGTGGTTCACCTATACTAGAGAATACCATTCGGCAACAAAGGAATAAATGATATGGGCAACGACTAGATGGATCTCAAGGGCAAAAATGCTGAATGAGACAAGCATCTCCAAAAGGTCACATACTGTATGATTCTGTCAGAGGCGTTTGAACCAGAGCAACTCCATCTTAAATAGGAGCTGGGTAAAATAAGGCTGAAACCTACTGGGCTGCATTCGCAGACGGTTAAGACTTTTTAAGTCACAGGATGAGACAGGAGGTCAACACGAGAGACAGGTCATAAAGACCTTGCTGATAAAACAGTAAGGAAACCAGCCAAACCCCACCAAAACCAAGATGGCCACGAGAGTGACCTCTAGTCATCCTCACTGCTACACTCCCACCAGCGCCATGACAGTTTACAGATGCCATGGCAACGTCAGGAAGTTGCCCTATATGGTCTAAAAAGGGGAGGCATGAATAATTCACCCCGTGTTTAGCATATCATCAAGAAATAACCGTAACGATGGGCAACCAGCAGCTCTCAGGGCTGCTCTGCCTGGGGAGGAGCCATGCTTCATTCCTTTACTTTCCTAATCAACCTGCTTTCACTTTACAGATTCGCCCTGAATTCTTTCTTGCGCGAGATCCAAGAAAACCTCTCTTGAGGTCTGGATCGGTACCCCTGCCTGGTAACAATTAAATTTATAGAACATTCCCAAAACAATAAAACGGTAGTGACAAGAAACAGGTAAGTGATTGCCAGCTGTTAGGGAGGATGTCATACTGTGATTTCTACTGAGAAACACATACAGCTGTCCCTCGGTATCCGTGGGGAACTGGATGTAGGACCCCTGGAAATATTGAAACTGCCTTTGCAAAAATTACTTCAGTGAGAAAATTATGACAGTGAAAGAGATCCGAGTTAACATACCATCCTATCTTGCCTTTCCCTTAATTATTCCTAGGCTATTGGGCGGAGCTAACTTTGAGAAACATTTAGGCTATAGTTCAAAGGATAACAGGCCTTGCCCAAAACACAACTGCTTTGTAAAGTGAATGAAAGTTCATCTAGGCTGGGCGAGGTGGCTCATGCCCATAATCCCAGCACTTTGGGAGGCTGGGGTGGGTGGAACATAAGGTCAGGAGTTGGAGACCAGCCTGGCCAACATGGTGAAACCTCATCTCTACTAAAAATACAAAAATTAGCAGGGCATGGTGGCACATGCCTGTAATACCAGCTATTCAGAAGGATGAGGCAGGAGAATCGCTTGAACCTGGGAGACGGAGGTTGCAGTGAGCCGAGATTGTACCATTGCACTCCAGCCTGAGCAACAGAGCAAGACTCCATATCAAAAAAAAAAAAAAAAAAAAAACAAAGAAAGAAAGTTCATCAAGCTGGGGGAGGAGAAGAAAGCCTGATTATAAAGAGGTGTAGAGACACATACCTGAAGGAATGCCTGCCATTCCACCACTATTGTAGATTGACCTTTTGAGATATCTTTTCAGGATTTTATGCATGTCTGACATGCACGGCTCCACCTGGACCTGCCAGCCCCCTCGCCTGTAGCCTCACCCAGAAGCAACTCAGTGCACAGGAGGAAAGTTTTGACCCCCTTTCATTTTATTTTATTTTTTTTTTGAAATGGAGTCTCGTTTTGTCACCCAAGCTGGAGGGCAGTGGTGCAATCTCAGCTCACTGCAACCTCTGTCTCAAAACCTTGAGTTCCTCGAAAAACTAAAAATAGAGCTACCATATGATACAGCAATCCCACTGCTGGGTATACGCCCAAGAGAAAGGAAATCAGTATATGGAAGAGTTATTTGCACTCCTTGCTTGCTGCAGCATTGTTCACAATAGCCAAGATTTGGAAGCTACCTAGGTGTCCATCAACAGATGAATGAAGAAATGATACATAAACACAATGGAGTACTACTCAGTCACAAAAAAGAATGGGATTCAGCCATTTACAACAACCTGGATGGAACTGGAGACCATTATGGTAAGTGAAGTAAGTCAGGCACAAAAAGACAAACTTTGCATGTTCTCACTTATCTGTGGGAGCTAAAAAGCAAAACAACTGAACTTATCAAGATAGAGAGTAGAAAGATGGTTAGCAGAGGCTGGGAAGGATAGCAGAGGTGGGGCAGAAGGGGGGATAGGTAATGAGCACAAAAATAGAATGAGTAAGATTTAGTATTTGATAGCACAACAGTGACTATCGTCAATAATTTATACATGTTTAAATAACTAAAATAATATAATTGTTTATAACACAAAGGATAAACGCTTGAAGGGATGGATATCCCATTACCCTATTTTGCACTGCATGTCTGTATCACAACATCTCACATACCCCCGTAAGTAAATATACCTACTTGTATCTCAGAATCACCTGGGAATCTTCAAAACAAAGAAACAAATTACAGTTCCTAAACCCTACCACAGATGTTTACCTTACTGATTCTACACTGTAAGTCCAGAAAGAGAGTAGATAAATGAAAAAAAAAAATCCTGTTCTCTCAAAGATTCTCTAACAGCTTATCGAATTGAATTGTAGAGAGAATAAATATCTAAAGTGCTGTGTAAATATTGTTGAGCTCCAATGAAAACAAATGGTCGTTATTTGGTTGCCAATCTAAGAAAGTTTTTAAAGAATATTTCTAGCATTCAAATTTACAAGTTCAATCTTTACAGTGTTGGCATCTAAAAATCAACCACTTTTTAATAAACTTATGAAACAAGCTTTAGACATAAAGTAAAATCCAAATTGAAACAGGAATAGAATGTAAACAATGCTTTTACAACTGTTCAGGCAAGTTGTGTCATGAATGCTAATTATTGCCACTGAACTCAATGCCTACAAGGATCAGCTTTTTGTATGAAGTTCCCAAACAGTTATTTATTCTAGAGGATTATGGCAGAGACTGCTGGGAATATTGTTTGCCTGTACTGAAAGGTTCACAGTATGCTGTTAAAAGTCCCACCTTTCCCCCCAGAATCTTCGCTTTCCTTCTTTTCAGCTCTACTCTTTTCTTCCTCAATCTGCTGAATAGTCACATTTGAAAGATGAGAGGGGAGACATTGAGAAGGAAGGCCTCTGGATACAGAGCAAAAAAAATAAGAACTAGCTGCTTCAATTCCCTAATCTGTACTTCCCAATTAATGCAAATGACAAATTGTTAGAATAAGAGACGGTTGGAAACCAGAATGAAGGTCCTGTGTAAATAAGTGCAGGTTTGTCAGCCCAGGGGGTTCTGAGTGCTAAGAGGCAATAGTTTAACGAGTCACTCACAGAAAGAGCTGGCTGCTCCCTCTGCTGGCAAAGTCAGTCCCTATCTGGTAAATTATGGCTTGGTAACTCATAAGTGAGTTAATCATTTAATGTTCATTATGAGTTAACTTGAGTTAGTTTAACTCAAGTCAGCCAACTCAAGTGAGTTAAATGATCAACTCATTTAATGTTCAGATTAGATATTATCAAGTAAATTTCTTAGACTACTGCCTGACACATGGTAGATAATCATGTTAACTATAATGATTAGTATTCTAACAAAGGGTGGACTGGCCAGGCACGGTGGCTCATGCCTGTAATCCCAGCACTTTGGGAGACTGAGAAGGGTGGATCACCTGAAGTCAGCTGTTCAAGACCAACCTGGCCAACATGGTAAAACCTTGTCTCTTAAAAAAAAAAGGAGTCGGGGGTGGACTGAGTGAAAGGAGCAAAGCACAAAAGAATACACCCTACATCCCAAAGTTAACCTGAAAACTTTGGAACCTTGTGGGGGGTGGTAAGACATACCTCATTATTCCCTCCTTCCGCTTGGAATTCATGCCCAGCTGACCAGCATTAACATTAAAACAGATATTAAGACTGACAAAGCAGACTTTGATTGTAGCAGTAAGATATCAAATTCCAGCAGGACTCTAGTATGACATCACATGACACATAGTAAGCCCTGAAAGTGAACTATTTTATCCCAAACTATGTTTCTTGGCCGTATCTTGAAATAGTCCTGCAAAGCTACCTCTTGTAGGGAAAATCTACATTCTGAAGAGAATCCCCTTCCTTTTCTAGGCCTTTTTCCTGATTCAGGAGAGAATCAACTCTGATAAGAAACATCTGCAATTTATTCTCTCAATAACCAGGAGGCTTTCTCTGCATAAGGGTAGTCTTGGTCTCCCAACCCCTTATCCTAAGGCAGACATTCCCTTTTTTTTTTTTTTTTTTTTTTTTGAGATGGAGTCTAGCTCTGATGCCCAGGCTGGAGCACAGTGGCATGATCTCAGCTCACTGCAACCTCTGCCTCACAGGTTTAAGTGACTTTCCTGCCTCAGCCTCCCAAGTAGCTGGGATTACAGACTCCCACCTCGATACTTGGCTAATTTTTATTTTATTTTTAGTAGAGATGGGGTTTTGCCTATTGGCCAGGCTGGTCTCGAAATGCTGACCTCAGGTGGTCTGCCCACCTTAACCTCCCAAAGTCCTGGGATTACAGGCGTGAGTCACTGTGCTCAACCACCTTCTATCAATTCCATCTGCAGCCACAAGTCCTTATATAATCCAGACATTCCCTTCTATGGATTCTAGGTCTTTAGACAAACCGTCATCAGAAAATCTTTGAATCTGCCTATGACCTGGAAGCCACCCTCCCACCCAGTAGTCCCACCTTTCCAGATGGAACCAATGTACATCTTATATGTACTGATAGACGTCTTTTGTCTCCCTAAAATGTATAAAACAAGCTGTAGCCCAACCACCTTGGACACATGTTCTCAGGATTTCCCAAGAGCTGTATCACAGGCAATTGGTCACTCATATTTGGCTCAGAATAAATCTCTCCAAATATTTTAGCATTTGACTCTTTTCATCACAGGTGAAAAATAAAAGTTTCTTTTTTACATATGTAGTTTCACACCAAAGCTCATTAGATTCCCCGACACTTTACATAGGTTCTATTTATTCTGAGGGAGGAGCTTGACCGGACTGACATTATTTACTACCTGAAAGGCACATTTACCTGCGTTGAACTCGGGATTGTCTTCCAGGGTGACCACAGCTCCCTCCACGGCGTCCACGGCGCTCCCGCCCTCCCGGAGGATGCAGTAGCCCACGGTGGCGGCTCTGATGATGCCCTGGCGCACTCGCTCCCTCACATCCTCGGAGACGGGGCCAGCTCCGCCGTGGACCACCAAGACGGGATTCATGTCGGCGGATCCTAGGCAGCAGGAAAACGAAAGCGTCGTCCAAAGCCAGCCCAAGGAAGCCTCGGGGACACAAAGTCCTCAGGAGATCTCGTTGGGACAGCGCTCAGTCTCTATTTAGGGAGGTCGGGTCGACAGCGGGGGGTGGGAAGGGGCGACGGGGTCGAGCTTGGTACGAAGAGCCTAAGGGGCCTCGCGCTCTCCCGCGTTCCTCTCCGCCCCGGCCCGGACCTGCTGGGGCCTCAGTTTCCCCGGGGACGTTGACCCGCGCCCACCGCCGCCCGCTCCAAGCCCCGACACCGAGGGAAGATGTATATTTCGCCTTCCGGAAAATGTCTATTTTCGTTCGCCCTCCCCAGTCTCGGCAGGCTGCTCCGGGAGGACCGCGGACTTACTGCGGGCACTGCGGGAGGCGGACGCCGAAGCCTCAGGCTGGGTCTAGCGCTCCCCGCAGCCGCCCGGTCCCGCCGCTCAGCGGAGCCGGCTAGAAACTGCTCAGCCGGCATCTGCTCCCGCCGCCACGGCTCTGCGCCGGCGCACGAGGGCGGGGCCGCCGCACCGCCTAATTCCCGGAAAGCCCCGACGCCCGGTCAGGGCGAACCAGTCTCACCGCTCTCAGGAGTCTCGGCTTCTGGCCCGTGTGAGCTTCCTAGTGGCATGATGGGACCTTCTTCCTCCTGACGAGGCTGGGAGCTGGGTGGTTGGGTTGGTGGTGAGGAGCGTGAAGTGGCGTCCAACGGTTTTGTAATTGCAAATTGAAAAGCAAAGCTGGGCCCACGCAGTGGCTCACACCTGTAATCCCAGCACTTTGGGAGGCCGAGGCAGGCGGATCACCTGAGGTCGGGAGTTCGAGACCAGCCTGACCAACACGGAGAAGACCGTCTCTTCTGTTGGAAATAAGAGTTCGGAGTCACAAAGGAAATGAGCACTCGAACAAAAGATCTCTCAGCAAAGCAAATTTACCTCTGCCGAAGGGTGCTGCTGCTCACACCTGGGGTGGTCACAAGAGCACAAGAGAAAAAGGAAGAACAGGGGTTTTTATTCTTAACTGCAGTTTGTCCCTGTTACTGTGTCCTTTCTCCATTGGCTGGAGTTGGACTGCGCAATCTAAGCTAAACCTGATTGGCTAATTTGAAGAATGCAGGGGCGTGGGCTACAATGGTAGGAAGGGTAGTTTCAGACAGGAAGAGTCCTTACAGCGGGAGGGGTCGTTTACAGAGCGGTAACAGATGTGGGTTGCAGATTTGGGCCATAGTGAAAGTTGCTTACTGGAACCAGGGGCAGGGAGGCACAAAGAAGGAGGAAGTTTGGCCTTGAAAGTAGAGAACAAAGAATAAAGAAACTAAGCAAGCCAAACCTTTGAAGACGAACTTCTTTTTGTATCTGTCAATTAAATCCTTTTAATTTTTATAATTCCTCTTCTTTAAACCTTTTTAACATGTCTTGACTTTGTTGTTCTGTCTTCTAAAGGAAAAAACTCATTAATAGGGAGGGGGGCAATTGAGGGAGTTTTGGGTGAGAGCTGTTTCCATAAGTCTTTGTATTAATCCTTGTGCACAGGGTATGATACAGCATCCTATGAGAATAAGTACACCTATGACAATTGTGAGAAAGTTAACATTGAGGACATGAGCCCTTTCCATTTACTGAATCATCTTTCTGTAAAATTTTTGAAGGGATCATTTATTCTGGAATTTTTGGCTAGTTCATTTGATAAGGAGGTGAGGTTTGTAAAGCTTTGGTAATTGTTCCATCAGGGACTGTGTTGTTAGGGACAAATATACGGCATTGGATTCCAATCATGACACAGACTGCAGCTTTTTCTGCTAACATCATGTCAAGGGCTATTCTATTTTTCTAGGTTATTTGGCTGGTGGGGCCTAATTGTTCAGCTATCCCCTTCATAGCATCTCTAGTGTAATTGACAAATGGCTGTTTATAGTTTATACAATCTACATTTTTACTTATAATTGACCACCAGAATCATGCAGATTTGAATCCTGTAGCTATTTGATTTTGAGTCTTAAATGTATCTGGTACTCCTAGTGGGACTCCAATATCATCTATATAAATGTGAGGGTCAAAAGATCCGGGTGGAGCACTTCTGTTCACCCAGTTTTGACTTTCTTGCCTGCTGTGTTAGCGGAATGCCAGGGTGAAAGGGATGGCCAGTTGGACTAGAGCGAAAGTTCCGCTCCAGTTACTTGGCAGGTAACTCAATGGTAGCTTTCTGCAATATCACCATACCTCCGCTCGAGTGTGAACAACAGCAGCTTGACTGGTAAGCTCTTGAAAGGCTTGGTTTCACTGTACCTTTTTAGATCTCTGAGACGTTAACCTCTCCCCCTGTCATGAGAGACACAGATAAAATTAACATCCAAGGCTGGTGGCCGGATGACTCTCAGGGGCTGACCCGAAGAGCCTTTAACTTCAGGGAATAGCAGTGAGAGTCTTGCACGCCTTACTGCCTCAGGCTGTGGGGTTTTGAAAGAGGCTTACCATGCAGCTCATGCCCAGTCAGCCAGAAGACCAAGCGGGAAAGGGACTATTTGAGCCTCTGGCCTTCCTGCCGCACACGTGTAACCGTCACTTTTGGTTATCGTGGGAACAGAATATTTAATCCATTCCAACCAGGCATTTGCATCTTGGTATCTTGTCTCAACTACTAAAGTTTGTTTTAAGTCTTTAACTTCTACAATGTCTACTATGGCTTTGTCACTGGAGAGAATAACAGTTTGATTGAAAGAAGATTCTGAAGGAGAAGGGAGGGAAGTGGGTGGAGGAGCAATGACGTGCATCTCAAAAGATCCTATTGGGTCTACCCCTCCCACGTCAGCTCCTAAGCTGTAGAGGCCACCTGGAGTGGGGTTACTGTCAGTAGGGGTGGAGACAATGATAGAGATTTCCAAAGGATTACCATTGTTGAAGTTGGCAACAGGAGGAAGTTATTCCTTTGCAAAGTGGATGTAAGGTTTTGGGTCAATGCAGCTTCCTCCTGGGGAGGTCTAGCCTTGTTACTTGGTGGTCCAGATTACATCTCCCCAACCATAACAGAATTTCCACTGACTGCTTTGTGCTTTCCTGGTACAAGTGTCACTATTACAGGCAGTCTTGTTTATCTTAGAGGGGCAGAGGTACTTTTTGGAAGGGGCTAGCTTTCTTTAGTTTTGGAGATCTCCACAGGGCATAAGAAGACAAGCATCAAAAGTGATAATTTGAGGTAGGCTTGAACTAGTTACGTTACATGAATGACAAGCTGGCTAGCCACAGTGAAGAAAGGCTATAAAATAATATAGTAAGTATAGGAGGGTTAGGTGTTTTTTGTTGTTGTTGTTGTTGTCTTTGTTTTTTTAGTTTTAATCTGGTAGGACTTTCCTCTGGAATGATGGTCCATGACTCTGGAGGTAGTGATGTCTTCTTGGCCCAGGTCTGATGAGTCTATCCTTTTTTTGCTGTTTGGACTGCAGCTCAGTGGTTAGGAGCACTAGGTAGGTCCTTCCCAAGTTGGTTTGAGTTTTCCTCTTTCCAGCCTTTGACGAGAATGTGATCTCCGGCTGATGCTGATGTGCTGGGAGCTCCAGGGGTGGCGCCTGTGCTAGGAGGCCTTTACTTTTAAAAGAAAGTGGAAGATAGAGCAAGTATACTGTTTTTGAGGAACTGGTCTTTTGTTTCAAATGTGGGAATGTCAGCAGTGGAATGTAAATAAGGCAATCCATATAGCATTTCGTGAGGGGATAAATCAGCATCTTTCCAAGGGGCAGTTCTAATTCTCAACACAGCAATAGGAAGGCATTTAGTCCATGGCAACCAAGTCTCTAAGACTAATTTGATAAAGTGACTTTGTAGGGTTTGATCCATTCTTTTTACTCTTCCCAATGAGGGTGGGTGTCAGGGAGTATGGTATTCACGTGTTATGTCTAGTACTTGGGATAGTTTTTTAATGATATGCGCAGTGAAATGGATTCCATTATCTGAACCAATATTTTTTATTAGTGCAAACCTTGGTACAATATTTTCAATAAGTGCCTTCACTACATTATTAGCAGTCGCATTTGAAAAGGAAATAGCTTCTACCCAGTGAGTGAGATGATCTACGATCACTAATAGGTATTTTAGACAACTGATTAAAGGTATCTCCATGTAATAAATTTGGACACTTTGGAACAGTCTTAGTCCTGGACTTTTTCCCCCAAAGAGTGATTTTTTTAGGGTTTGCTTATTAGAGCCCCAAGGAGGTGATTCTAACCACAGTGGCACTGGATGATCTAGGAGGAGGAGGCTTGGGGTGGGGAATGCCAGAGATGGGGAGAGGAGGTGGGACCAGAAAAGGAAGGACTGGGCAGGGAGGGTCTGAGTCAGGAATAAAGGAAGCGTGTTAGAAAGACTGAGGAAGAAGGAATGGGGGTGGAAGGGAGGAAGAGAAGAAGAAAAGAAAGAAGCAACTAACATTTTCTTTCTTTCTCTCTTTTTTCAAGACAGCGTCTCACTCTGTTGCCCAGGCTGGAGTACAGTGGCGTGATCTTGGCTCACTGCAACTTCACCTCTGGAGGCTCAGGCATGATTCTCCTGCCTCAGCCACCCAAGTATCTGGGATTACAGGCATACACTACCACACCCAGATAATTTTTAGTAGAGATGGGGTTTCCACATCTTGGTCAGGCTGGTCTCAAACTCCTGACCTCAAATGGTTTGCCCACCTTGGCCTCCCAAAGTGCTGGGATTACAGGTGTGAGTCACTACACCTGGCCGCAACTAACATTGTGTGAAGGTCCACTGGGGAATCAGCAGGCTGCCTTGACTACATTCTCACTCCCTAGCAACTTCCCATCCCCGCCAGTCTCAGCTACATGAGGAAAAGGCTTTTGGCCGACCCCACTGCAGGCAGGATGGGAATCTGTGAGGCTCCCTCCGAATTCTAGAATGTGTAAAAGGGTCTTGAGCTTGCTGCCTTCCAGGGCTTTCAAACAAGAAGCGGGACACATACCTTTCAACTCTGAGATCCCTGAACTTATTTAGGAGATCTAGGACCCTCAAATTTGTTCAGGAATAGGGCACAAGGCTGTTTTTAGGAGGCCTACGTACACATTTTGTGCACTAGCCCTTCTTTCTAACTTTCTTCTCCTCCCCTCTGACCAGAGAGTTGTAATTTACTTAGTGATACGGGATGAGGGCAGGGAAGTGCTGGGTAGAGAAAGGCATGGTCCCTGGCTAGGGCTCCACCCCTGGGCCTGTGCCCATGGACCTAGGTGAGGACAGGCACTCCTGCCTTCAGGCCCAAATGTTGCATTTTCCAAGACCACCCTGGCCCACCACGACTCCATCCTGTGCTTATAAAAACCTGAAGACCCTGGGGGGCAGGAACACCAGTGGCTGGATGTTGAAAGAAGCACAGTGGTAGAAGAGCGCATGACAGGCACCAGCAGATGCTGGTAGGCCATCGACCAGTGGAGCAACGCGGAGTTTGGCTGGGGCAGTCGCAAGAGAGCCTGGCCGTGGGCAGCCCGGCTCTTGGGGAGAAACCACCCTCCCACTCCATCCCCCTTCTGGCCTCCCCATCCACCTCGCTGAGACCTACTACTCAATAAAAAACCTTGCACTCATTCTCCAAGCCCACGTGTGATCCGATTCTTCTGGTACTCCAAGGCAAGAACCCCAGGATACATAAAGCCCCCTGTCCTTGTGATAAGGCAGAAGGTCTAATAGAGCTGATTCACACAAGCTGCCGCGGAAGGCAAGACTGAGAAAGCACCCTATAACTCACGCCCACTGGGGCTTCAGGAGCTGGAAGCATTCACCCCTAGAAGCTGCCGAGGGGTGGGAGCCCCACAACCTGCCCATCTGCATGCTCCCCCTGGAGGTTTGAGCAGCAGTCACCGAAGAAGCGAGCCCCTCCCCCTGTTGCTCACCCTTCTACAGAACTAGGTCCTATTGGCGTTTTAGGAGTTTTTTCCTGTTTTTTGAAATGGATTCTTGTCCTTTTGATCTTGGTGTTGAAGATGGTTTTGAGTCTTTTCCATTCTGGTTTGACTTTTGTGCATTTTTGGCTGGAGTCTCTCATATAGATTTCTTCACTGGTGCTTTTCTTCAGTTTCCTCATCATCAAAATCATCATGATCGTCATCATCTTCATCATCATCTTCAGCTGCCCCAAGTTTTACTTTTTTCTGTGGAAACTTGCTGCCACCTTCAGGGCAGGCAGACCGCTTTCCAGATATACTTAAGAGTTTCACATCCTCCTCCTCTTCATCTGACTCTGCATCTTCCTTCACAGCTACTAAGTGCTGTAATATCACCGGCCCCGAACCACACTTCAACCATAGGACCACGTTTCAAAGCCCCCAAGGAAACCGTTGTCTGTACCATTTTCAAAGTTGCCAGTGTTACTTTAATGGGACTGCCTTCGTAATTCATTGCCTCTGCTTCAACAATGTGCAATTCATCCTGTGCACCAGCCCCTAAGCTGACCGTTCTTAGAGAAAACTGGTGCTCATTTTCATGGTTATCCACCTTAAAGACATCATCTTTGTCGGCCTTTAGTTCACGACCGAAAAGAGAGTTCTGGGGCCTCGGGGGGCTCATGTCCATGTCCATTGAATCTTCCATCGGGTGGCAGCAGGCACACAGGTGGGAGAGAAGGCGGACGGAGATAAATGACCACTGCTCAAGAGAACAGCCACTCAGGACGGAATCACACCAGGGAAAAGCCGCACCACGTCTCTTACTAATAAATGTAAACACCACAACTCCCTGACTTAACAGTAATTACTGCTAGCTTGGCTTGATACTGATTTAGATTATTTATAGGTTCTCCTTTTCTCCTATATATATACACAGATATATATATATATCAGACAGAATCTTGCTCTGTCACCCAAGCTGGAATGCAGTGGCATGATCTTGGCTCACTGCAACCTCCACCTCCTGGGTTCAAGCAATTCTCCTGCCTTGGCCTCCCAAGTAGCTTCGATTACAGGCACACAACACCATGCACAGCTGATTTTTGTACTTTTTAGTAGAGACAGAGTTTTGCCATGTTGGCCAGGCTGGTCTTGGACTCCTGACCTCAGGTGATCCACCCAATTCAGCCTCCCAAAGTGCTGGGAATACAGGCATGAGCCACCCCACCCAGCCCAAATTTTTTTTCTAATGATGTTCCTCTTCTAGAGAACTGTCACTTTTCATTCACCTATTTTGTTATGATGTTTTCTGTACTATTTTCTTCAGAAAAGTGTGTTTGGATTAAGTAAGCAACTTCTAAGTAAAATTCTCAAAGTACTTACTATATCTAAAAAATCATACTCAGATTTTAAAGGGCTCTGTTCTCATTTACCTTCTTTTTTTTAACTTTTAGTTTCAGGGGTACAAGTGCAGGTTTGTCACACAAGTAAACCTGTGTCATAGGGGTTTGCTGTACAGATTATCTCATCGCCCAGGTCTTAAATCTTTTCTAGTCATTCTTGTTTTAGAGATAATTCCATAAACATCTGGCTTCCTGACTTACCCCACTTGGTTGTGGGTTCCTGGAGGATGGTTAATGTCAGTTTTAATATTAATCTTGAGTATCATACCAAGAGGTTTCACTTGATATTATAGAAAGGTTTTCACCTAGAGTTTGGTGCCCCCAAAACTCCAGGTAAAAGGGCGGTAAAGAGTCACACCACGTGTGAAGTGAGAGGGCCAGAGCTGGAATTCTGGCCTTCCTTCTGCAATCCTCCTGCTCTCGCTGTCCCTAAAGGATCTGGCATCCTCTGCATTTTCATATTGTAACTCACTTACGATCGCTTTTGGAAAGAACTAAGATGTGAGTAACAAATCAGTTCTATTGGTTCTAGTAATTTATTACTAACCCTACGCTTATGGATGCCTAAATACTTATATCTTTTTCTCCATCTACTCTCTGTCATTGTTTTCCCATCCTACACTGCAGATTCTCCTTGGGCAGAGATTGTGTCTGAAACGCACAGGACATGATCCTCTTGGGGTCAGGATTTTGGGCCAAGCGGCTTCTCAATAGCTTGTGCTGTGGCTAATCCCGGTGAAGAGGCAACATGGTGATAGCAGGATTTGAACTTCTGTTCTTTTCTGATGGGATAAACGAAACAGCCGAAGAGGCTTCTTTCAGAGCACCACCATTTCTTAGCGTCCTCACCAGGGGTAGGTGAGATGAAGCAGCCGCCCTCCAAGGCGGCCTCAGCCCTCCAGCCACCTGCGATCCGGAGGTGCGGGGTGCAGTCACAGCGCTCTGACCACAAGGGGGCGCTGTTCCCCCAGAGATCGGCGGGCGGAGACTTCGCGATGACCAAGTTGGCCTCTGCTGGGGGCCTCCTCTGTCTGTGGCCACCCTTCTTTGATACAAATGGGATTGCGCCCTGCAGAACGTCCTGAGGGACCTGTAATTTCCTCTTCTCACTCAGTAGTATCTCTTGGACACCACTCTGTCTCCGCGCTATCGGTGGTTGTTTAGACTGTTTGCCATCTTAGCCAGTGTAAACACATCTGTGATGGTGGTGATGGTCCCACATTGCCCGGAGCCAGGGCTGTTTGTAGAAACCACTCTTCATCTCGCCGTAGAAGGGAGGGGGTCCTCGCCTTCTCAGAAGGAGGACGGACTTCCTTGGCTCTGGAAGCGGGCAGTGGGCTATTGGGCACGTGGAGCTGCGCCTCTCCTTGGCTCTCCCAGGGGCTGGCCTAAGGCTTTTCCTCCGCTGACCTCTGGGGATAATCGTCTGCGATTGTGGGAGCACTGCTGGCCGTAGGTGAGAGAGTTACTCGCATTCTCCACCAGCATGCATCCTCTGCTCTGCTCCTGCCCTCTGCACGTTGTGAAGCTCACTGGGGCAGGCCTGGAGATGGAGCCGCGGTGGTTCGCAGAGTTCATTTTGGCCTAAACCTAACTTGATGCAGAGAGCTTTTGACTGCTATTAGTTTAGTGCAAAAGTAATTGCGGTTTTTGCCATGAAAAGTCCTATTTTACTCCCAGGCATATATTTCACTTGATTTACCACTCAGAAGAGATGTGATGACTTCATACCCTGAAAGCCACAGCGTGGGCCCTGAGGCAGAGGACCCAGGTTCAAATCCTGATCCTTTCATTCATTTACTAGCTTTGTGACCTTTGGCAAATCACCCTTTCTGAGCCTCAGTTTGGTATTCTGGAACGTGGACTATTTAAATAGTGGGTAGAATGAACTTGACACATTGCATGACACATAGGAAATGCAGAAGAAATGTTAGCTCTTGCCGTTTTGACCTGTGCTCTGAAACTGTCAAAATGTCATAGAAATTATCTGATTCTTGAAGGTTTGTGAAAATTAGTAACTCTTATCTGGGCTGGCAACCTTTTAGAGTTAGATCAGAGGTTCCCAAACACAGCCTGTGGGACAAATCCAGCCCTATGCTTTTTTTTTTTTTTTTAAATACAGTCTGAAAGCTAAGAATGGATTTTTTATTTTTTAATGGTTAAAAAATCGAAAGAAGGCTAGGCACAGTGGCTCATGCCTGTAATCCCAACTCTTTGGGAGGCTGAGGCGGGTCGATCACCTGAGGTCAGGAGTTCAAGACCAGCCTGGTCAACATGGTGAAACCCTGTCTCTACTAAAAAAATACAAAATTACCTGGGCATGGTGATGGGCACCTGTAATTCCAGCTACTTGGGAGGCTGAGGCAAGAAAATCACTTGAACACGGGAGGCAAAGGTTACAGTGAGTGGAGATTGTGCCATTGTACTCCAGCCTGGGTAAAAAGAGCAAAACTCCATCTACAAAGAAAAAAAATCAAAAGATTTTTTGTCAGTGTTTTGTGACATATGTAAATTATGTGAACTCACATTTCAGGGTTCAGAAATAAAGTCTTATTGGGAAACAAACACGTTCACGTGAAAAGAAACCCAGGGTGGGAATGGCTATGTCAGAGGCATCTGAAACGTTGCTGGGTGGGCAGGAAGAGTTGGTCCCGGGCCTGGACACACCCAGATGGAATGCCACCTGTGGAACTGGGTCAAACTCTAAACCACCTCGAGAATCAGGTACATTTAATGTAGCCTATTTATATTGGGCCTGATCACAAATCTCCTGGGGAGATAGCTGTGCCAACATAAGCTGATCACCAGCTAGAGACATTCTAAGCTGTCAATCAACCACCATTAATCATGGACGGTGCTACATTGTCCCACTTGTGTAAATTGACAGTCAACCTCTATAAGCTCCTCTTCAGCCTCACTTGGATTTAGCTGCTTGTTAGATTTGAGTCCCCTGCATTGCAGTTCCTCTTATGTTTGCTGCCCTGCAGGAGTTTTATTTCTTATCAGTTGACAGTCATTTGTTCGTTACATATTGTCTCTGGCTGCTTTCACCCTAGAGGGGCAGGATTGAGTAGCTGCAACAGGCCATGGTGGCCCACACACCCTCACATGTTTACTACCTGGCCCGCTGCAGAAAGTTTGCTGATCCTGAGTTAGACGACTGATGCTTTTCTTTCTTCTACACTTGTTAGCCTTTCCAGAAATATGTGTAACGAGAGGAGGGCTCTATCCTTTGCATGTTGGTCTAGCTAGTTGATTGACTATTTGATCTAGCTAATGGTGTAGCTAATTAGAGATGGCAGGTAGTTAGCAAGCACTTTACCTAGATTATCATTTAGACCTCCATTACTGTAGAGCTGTGTAGAGCGGGGTGTTAGTTGAAGTCTCTAGAGAGACAGAACCAACAGGAGATTATTTATAACTATATATCTATAGAAATATATGGGGGGATTTGTTAGGGGAATTGGCTCGTGTGATGACGGAGGCTGGGAAGTCACAGGGCAGGCCGTCTGCAAGCTGGAGAACCAGGGAAGCCTGAAACATGACTCGGTCCAAGTCCAAAGGCCTCAGAACCACAGGAGCTGATATTGTGAAATGAAATCTGAGGCCGAAGGCCTGAGAAACTGGGAGGCAGCTGATGTGTGTTCCAGAGTCCAGAGTCCAGAGAACCTGAAGTTCCGACGCCCTAGGGCAGGAGAAGAAGGGTGACCCAGCTCCTGAAGAGAGACAGCAAGAGCACATTCACCCTTCTTCTGCCTTTCTGTTGTAGGTGGGCCCTCAGCTGACTAGATGGTGCCAGCCCACACTGGGTGAGGGTGGATCTTCCCAGGGATTCAAATGCAAACCTCTTCTGAATACACCCTCACGGACACACCCAGAAAGAGTGGTTTACCAGCTATCCGGGTATCCCTTGATCCAGCCAAGCTGACACCTGAAATTAACCCTCACAAGCAGGGAAAGCTGAAAATGAAGCCTGAGCGTTCCATTCGTGTGCGTCTTAGGGCCAAGGGCCCACACTGAAGTCCCGTGCTGTGTGTCTGCCTGGGGCCATCCTGGCAGCCTCACTTGTTTCTTCTGAGCTGGACCGACACTGTTTTCCTGCCTATGCTCAAATGAACCTAGACCATTCTCTTCCCGGAGCCACTCTAGAATATGTTCCTTCCCATTGATGAATGAGAAGAAATAATGTATGTGAAAGTGCTTGATGAGATGTAGAGTAGAATCATATACTGGACACGATTGAGCTTTTATACAATAGGCTGGCTGAGTTCATGTAGTTTGCCTGACCAGCCTGGAGCAGCCTTTCCAGCTGCCAGCTGAAGTCTCCTCTGGGTGATCCTGGGCTCCTTCTCTGCTGCTGGTGTTGGCTCTGCCTTTTGGACAAAGAAGGGTGTGCTTGCTGATCCAGAGCTGCCTTTCCTGGTTGGCATTCCTGTTGTTTTACTTTTGAGTTTGTGTGTGTGTGTATGTGTGTGTGTGTGTGTGTGTGTTTGAGATGGAATTTCACTATTGTTGCCCAGGCTGGAGTGCAATGGCTCACTGCAACCTCTGTTTCATGTGTTCAAGCCATTCTCCTGCCTCAGCCTCCTGAGTAGCTGGGATTACAGGCATGTGCCATCATGCCCATCAGTTTTGTATTTTTAGTAGAGATGAGGTTTCACCATGTTGGTCAGGCTGTTGTCAAACTCCTGAACTCAGGTGTTCTACCCACCTTGGCCTCCCAAATGTTTTATTTTTGTTAACTGAGGTCATCCTCTTTGTCTGATGGCAACCCAGCTTCCTCCTGCCAATATACAACGACCCAAGGAGTTGCTGTGCCTTTGGGAAAAGCAGGGAGGGGGCGCAGCAGAAGCTGGAGTGTCAGTGACAGAATCCCAGGTTCCTTCCCTCCTATATGTAGGTTAACTGCAGAGCCTCCAGGCGCATATCCAGGTATCCCAGAAGAGTCATCCTATACATCTCCTGTGGTTTTGGATTCTCTCATCACTGCTCAGGCAACTCTGTCCATCACTCCTTTTGTCAAGTTTATCCAGGGCTGATAACCACAGGTCCCTGACTCAAAAGCCAGAACATCAGCTTTCAGTGTGAGCTATAAAGGTCAGTGTTGCCTTAGCCTCAGATGAACAAACCCTCCTCAGAAGCAAGGACAAGTGGGAGTATAATACTGGCCTGTTTTACACGTGGGCAACTGAGTGTTCGTGCCTAAATTTAGGATTTTGCATGATCCCTCTGTCCATTGTTTTTTTGAGACCCCAAATTTATTACGACTTAATCCCTCAAGGCAGTGCCTTGATAGGCTCTAGAGAATCTGCCAGCTGTGTTATCTTCTCTCCAACATCCTCTTTCTCTCTGTGTCCCTACCCCACCACCCACTCACTCCTCAACCCAGTCCGTTCCAGCCACCAGCACGCTTGTCCTCAAACTCTTCCCTTCAAGATCAACCTGTCTGCTCAAACTCACATTTAAAAAAAAAAAAATTTTTTTTGAGACAAAGTCTCACTCTGTTGCCCAGGCTGGAGTGCAGTGGTGCAATCTCTGCTCACTGCAACCTCCGCCTTCCGGGTTCAAGCGATTCTCCCGCCCCAGTCTCCCGAGTAGCTGGGACTAGAGGTACATATCACCACGACCAGCTAATTTTTGTATTTTTATTGAAGATGGGGCTTCACCATGTTAGCCAGGCTGGTTTTGAACTCCTCAAATGATCTACCTGCCTCAGCTTCCCAAAGTGCTGAGATTACAGGCGTGAGCTTCTGTGCCTGGTAACATTTAAACAATGTTATAGGAAACAATAATTTGATTAAAAATGGGTAAAAGATCTGAATAGACATTTCTCAAAAGAAGACATATGAATGGCAAACAGGCATACGAAAAGGCACTCTACATCACCGATCATCAGAGAAATGCAAATTAAAACTACAGTAAGATATCACCTCACTGCAGTTACAGTGGCTTTTATCCGAAAGACAGGCAATAACAAATGCTGGTGAGGATGTGCGGAAAAGAGAACCCTTGTCCACTGTTGGTGGGAATGTAAATTAGTACAACCAATATGGAGAACAGTTTGGAGGTGCCTCAAAAAACTGAAAATAGAGCCAGCATACGATCCAGCAATCCCATTGCTAGGCATATATGCAAGAGAAAGGAAATCAGTGTATTGAAGAGATATCTACCCTCCAAGGCTTACTACAGCACTATTGACAATAGCCAAGATTTGTTAGCAACCTAAGTGTCTATCAAAGATGAGCTGGGCGTGGTGGTTCACGCCTGTAATCCCAGCACTTTGGGAGGTTGAGGTAGGCGGATCACCTGAGGTCAGGAGTTCAAGACCAGCCTGGCTAACATGGGGAAACCCTATTTCTACTAAAAATAAAAAAAAATTAGCCGGACGTGGTGGCACACCCCTGTAATCCCAGCTACTTGGGAGGCTGAGGCAGGAGAATCACTCAAACCCAGGAGGCGGAGGTTGCAGTGAGCCGAGATTGCACCATTGCACTCCAGCCTGGGCAACAAGAGTAGAACTCTGTCTCAAAAATAATAATTAAAAATAAATAAAGATTAAAAAATAAAATATGCTTTGTGATTCTTGTCTTGCTTGGTCTCTTAGTAGCATTGAATCTTTTTACCACTCTGTCCTCCAGACTCGCTCTTCCTTTCTCTGTGCCCTCACACTCTCCTAGGCCTCCTCCTCCCTCCTTCTTTGGATCTTCCTTCTCGGTTTCCATTGTGAGCCCACCCGACCTACTGGGTGTTTTTCAGGACTCCAGCCTAGAGTGGCTTTTTTTGTCTTTTTACTCTAATCTTTCTCCCTCGACTCACTAGTCCATGGTTTCCGTCGTTATCTGTATACCGACAACTCCCAGATATTTACCTGTAGTCAGACCTTTGTCTCACTTGCAAATCCACATATATTACTTGTTCCTTAATATCTTATCCATTCATTCCATGGCTATTGAGCTTCCATTATGTTCCAGGCCAGGTTTTAAGTACTTATGATACATCATTGAACCAGACAGGGTTGGTCCCTACCCACATGGACCAGCTTACATTCTGGGTGAAATTAGGGTGTCGAGACAGTCAGACACAAAGTAGTGTACAGGAGAATTTCAGAGAGCAAAAGGCATTCGAAGAAAATAAAACAAGGTGATAGGATATGAATACCTCTTGTAGTTAGGAAAGCTCTTTCTGACAAGAGGACATTTAGGTTTGTTTTTTTTTTTCATTCCCTTTTTGACCATAGACATTTAGGTTTAAACGTGAAGAGTAAGAGAGAATCAGCTGCGCAAAATCCAGGGGTAGATCTGACCAGGCGAGGAGGAGCGGGCTTGGCACACTCAGGAAATAGAGAGAAGGTTGCTGTGGGTGGAGCACAGTAAGTGAGCGGGAACATGAGATGAAGGAGTGCCGGCCAGCGAGGTCCACACCCCAAAAGCCCTGGTAACAAGTATGGCTTCTATCCTAAGTGTGGCTGCCACTGGCAAACCACCGGAAGGTTCTATGGAACAATTTTTTTTTTGAAACAGAGTCTTGCTCTGTCGCCCAGGCTGGAGTGCAGTGGTGCGATCTTGGCTCACTGCAACCTCTACTCCTGGGTTCAAGCGATTCTCCTGCCTCAGCCTCCTGAGTAGCTGGGATTACAGGCGCACATCACCACACCGGGCTAATTTTCATATTTTTAGTGGAGACAAGGTTTCACCATGTTGGCCAGGCTGGTTTCGAACTCCTGACCTCAGGTGATCCACCCACCTCAGCCTCCCAAAGTGCTGGGATTGCAGGTGTGAGGCACCATGCCCGGCCTCTAAGGAGCAATTTAAATGATCACTTTGGCCACTCTTATGTCCTCTAGGCATCTCAAGCTCAGCACATCCCAAGCCAAACTTAATATCCTTCCTGCAAACCTCTTCTGTCTCGAGGATTCCCCAAATGATAAACAGCTCCACCATGTTCCCAGTTGCTAAGTCGGAATTTCTGGTTTTTCCTTACCCACCTGCATGTCCAGTTCCTCTACCACGTTTATTTTACTTCATCTTTCATGTCTAGGTTTCTTGGGGAGGATACAGCAGTCCCTTCAGGCCAGGATAGGTCCCTGTAAGACGCACTCATAGAACCCTATTCCTCCTTTATAGAGTCTTTCCCAGCTGAATTAAGTAGCCATGTAGCTGGAGTCTGTGATCGCTCTCCCCTGCTGCATCATCAGCTCTGTGGCTCTCCAGCTCCCTTGTATATCCAGGGGTCTGGCACAGGCAGAGATGAATTTTGATTCACTTCCAGAAGGTACATCCATTTTCACACTTTTTTTCTTTTATGAGATGGAGTCTCTGTCACCCAGGCTGGAGTGCAGATCGCGGCTCACTGCAACTCCCACCTCCCAGGTTCAAGCGATTCTTCTGCCTTAGCCTCCTGAGTAGCTGGGATTATAAGGCATGCCCCAGCCCACTCACCTAGTTTTTGTATTTTTTAGTAGAGACGGGGTTTCCCCATGTGGGCCAGGCTGGTCTTGAACTCGTGACCTGTCTCCTTGGAACACACAGACTTTTGTTCCGATCCCATCTTCCTTTTGGGTCTGCATATCCTCTATTCCCAGGCTGGAGGCTGCAGGGGGCGAACCCCCACGTGGCACATTCTAGGCATCAAACCATGGACCGCATGTGGGCCCTGCCTTTGGGGAGTTGCCTCTCTAAAAGTGACCACACAGAATGTTACAAAGTACTGATCCCTAGATTAATGGGCCACATCTTTGAAGGACACAATACCCACACACACAAAGGCTATGAGACTGTGAACTGCAGGAGGACAAGGCTTTATCCATCTTCTTCACTGTTATAGCCTCAGAGTTCAGTATAGGACCTGGCCCACGGCGGATACTGTTCATTGATTGGAAAAAGGCAGAAATACTTTACGTGAAAACTAAGGCGGCCATGGCTTTCACATTGTGGCAGTTACAAGCTGTTCATGTGAAAGAAAACTAAAAGCAAAGATCACACCTGTGCCTTTACCTCTGTCTTCTTTTTCTTTATGATTAACAATCTAGAGTGCTTATGATGCCTTCTAGGCTTTGCAAAACAATTTGAATAATTGTTTTAAATAATTTGAACACCTCCTTAACAGTAAGCAAAGTCAAACTGCCTGAGGCTGCAAAAGATCCATCAATCAAGGTAATTAGGAGTTCTAATTTGTAAGCAGGGAGCTATTTTTACTAAATGGATGAATGTGGTAGGCAGTGAATGATTTTCCATGATGCCAGATGCTCTCCAGTGATGATAGGCCACTGTTCATCCTAATCGCTTTCCAATATACTACTGCCAACAATTCATCAACAAGCATGTATCAAATATTAATGGCATGCCCAACCCTGGGATTTGCAGACATTGTGGAAGATACAAAAGGAATATGACATTTCCGCAAGACACTTTCAGTCTAGTGTGGGGGGCAAGTATATGTGCCCAAATGTGTGAGGTTGGGCAGAATTGGTGAGTGCAGTGGTCTAGATCTTTGTTCTGACTCCACAGGATTCACGTGGGCCACGGGTCCCCATCAGGAAGATTCTGTTATGCACAGTGGTCCTCATTAAGCATCTGGAAAGGATGGGGAGAAGAGGGTTCCCTGCAGTCATAATTATAATGATTATTCACTGTTTACTAAGGGCCAGAAACTGTGATAGGTAGTTTCCAGACACATCTCAGTTGATCCTTGCAACAACTGTATGAAGTATGTATTATTTTCTCTATTTTACAAATGAGGAAATCAAGATTGGCTAGGATGAGTAACTTGTTCGTGGTGACACAGCAAGGGCCTGGGATCAAGAGTCAATGGATGCCTGAGCCTGTGCTTTTAACCACAGCTCAATATTGCCGCCATCAACTTCTTAGCATCTCCTTAGGGGAGCAAGCTGCCTCTCCCAAAACTTTCCCAGTAAAGAGTCTCTAGACCAGAAAATTAAGAGAATTCAGAACACGGAAAGATCATGTTGAGGTGTGACAGTTTGTTGATAAGGAGGCTTCCTAGATTATTCTTGAAGGGATCTGCAATTTTTCTGGCAGAAGGAGAGGGAGATTCAAGGAGAGGGTGTGAAGAAAAGACCAAAGACCAATATGATCGAAGTCCAGCTCCTCCGTGTGCTGCCCATACTATGCCAAGAAGCCATCAGTGACCCCGGTAGTGGGATGTAAGCTGCAGAGTCTTGCCCTCCAGGTCCATGCGAGGCCCCTGCCTCTGCAGCTTTCCAACTGCAGTGCTCATGGCCGGACCAGGTACCAGCAACCAAGAGAATGGCAAGAGGATCCCAACACCCTGCTGCTGGGCCAGAGTCTGCAAGCGGACCTGGAAGGTTTCTGCCAGAGGGAAAGGGCTGGGGTTGGAGAAACTTCTACTGTGTCCTTGCCTTACTTTACAAGCCAGTCACAAAGGGCTGTGTGCTGTGCCTGGGTCAGAAACACCAAGGGAAGGGCTAAGACCTGTGGAAACAAATTCATCTGAAATATAAAATGCAGGTATAACCAAAATATTCAAATTCTGTTAAAAGAAAAATATCTATAGGTGGCCTGAGCACAGTGTCCTGTGTCTCCTTCGGCCACTGCCTTTTCCATCTGAAGCTGATGACTCTTGACCCTTCCAGATTGAATATTCCCACCTAAAGTATTAATATATGGAGATCACACCAGAAAAATCTGGGTATATACATTTGTGTGTGTGTGCATGCGTGTGTGTGTGTGTAGTGTGTATCTATGTACTATCGAGTATATACATCTAAAATGGTAATAATATATTATTGTTTATGCATAACAGGGATTTTACCTTCCTGGTCCCTGCTACTGATGTTCCTGGCAGCCCCGCTTGCCCAGATCTCACCTGATAGGTCCTACTGGGACTCACTGCAAGTAGCTCAGAGCATAGCCTTGGGGGACAGGCAGAGGAGAGCACAAAAGTCCCAGGGCCAAAGTACCCACCTTCCCCCTGGCCACTGGGAGGCAAAAAGTAGTGTTACCATGTGACCCGACACTTCCACTCCTAGGTATATACGCAAGAGAAATGAAAACATATGTCCACACAAAAACCCTTGTACATGCCTGTTTACAGCAGTGTTATTCATAACAGCCAAAAGGTGGAAACAACCCAAATGTCCACCAACCCATGAATGGATAAACAGAATTTGGTATATTCATACGGGGAGTAATATTTGGCCATAAAAGAGAAAGAAATGCTGATGCACGGATGAACCTTGAAAACATTATGCTAAGTGAAAGAAGCCAGTCACGAAAGACCACATATAATTCGACTTATATAAAATGTCCAAAATAGGCATATTTATGGTAGACAGAAAGTGGTTGCTTAGATCTGTTTGGGGGATTGGGTGATTGGGGAATGATACGTAGGGGTTACAAGGTTTCTCTTTGAGGTGATGATAATGTTCTAAAATTGACTGCAGAGATGGTTTCCCGTATCTGTTAATAGGCTCATGAGTGCATTGTATATGCAAATTACATCTCAATAAAACTCTTTATTTAAAAAAAGATGTATAGTTCGAGTGAAATTAGAGAAAAAAGAGAAATATTTTAAAATTAGATGCATTTAATAGCATAATTCAGGTTTAAACGATCATTAAGCCATTCGTTTGGAAGGGACCGGTGACGAATTTTGAATAAAGTAGGCTTTCTCTCAGCCTGGCAACACACACGTGGAATCAAAGAATATTCAATCAGTGTTTTATTCAGATTTAATTTTTTTTGAGAATTGGGCATGGTTTTTAAAATATATTAGCCCCCCCAAACTCCAGCCCCAGGCAGGGAGCAAAGCTGTAGGACTCTTAGTACGCATCTTGGGGAGAACTCAGGTCGCCCAGGATAGATGCGTTCCCTAGACCAGCAGCATCAGCATTGCCTGCCGAGGGCAGTGGCGAGGCATGGGTGGTGGTGAGAGGAGTGGCTGCAGGAGCAGCAGCAGCGGCAGTGGGTCCCTGGCGCCCCGCATCCCCTGGCGCCCAGCATCCCTGCCGCAGCCGACTGCGCAGAGCCCACCCTACGGCCTGGAGGGACCCGATCCCACGCCCGGAGCCCCGGAAGCTCCAGACCCTGGCTCCGCCTTGCGGTTCTCGCCTGCAGGTGCTGCGGGGAAGGTGCGGGTGGAGGAGGCGAAGCTGGGGCCGAGCTTCCCGGGCCGGGGTGGGAAGTGGGAGCGGCACCAGCTTCGGGGACCGGTCAGCAGCGCAGTCACCTCGCCCGCCCCACCGAGGGCACTGGGTTCCTGCACCTCGGGAGGAGGCTCTGCGCAGGACCGCCCAGGCTGCGTCCGCCCCACATATGGGTGACCACCGGGCCTGACACTCCACTCCCTACGGTGCGATCCGTTCCTGAAGGCGCCCCCAGCGCAGGGCTCTGAGCTGGGTGAGCGGGAGCCCTGGGCGGCCCCTGAGCGCCGGGGCCACCGGGGAGCTCGCGGAGACGTCGCCCCTGCCCCGGAAGCCAGCAGGGTCCCAGCGAGGACCTGGAGCCCCATTCCCAGGCTGTGAGGGGACGTGGTCGGGGCTTCAAGCTCCACGGAGCCGGCTCCAGCCAGGAGCAGGCAAGGGCCCCGCGGCAGCTGCAGCTGCCCAAGTTGGAGCTGTGGACCCAGGCCTCTCTGCACTCTTGGGGACCTGGGGAGGCCCCCATCTTGCCCTTGCAAGCTTGGAGGTGCCTGCTCCATCTGCCTGGCGTCTCCCCACTCCAGGTGCCCACTCCGATTTCAGAGCGGGGTTGAGGCTGAGCCTGGACGCTGTCGCAGCCCAGCTAGGTGGACAGCGCTGAGAGTCCAGCAGACCCCTGTGGGATGCCGACAAGTGGGAGGCAGGGGAGGGACGCTGAGGAGGGAAGTGGGCTGAGGGAAGTTTGGGTGCCCCTGGGGAGAGCAGCCTAAGCACCATGGACAGTGGCACCAGGTGGAAGGGGGCGGGTTTCCAGTAAGGCCACACCTTCAGGCCAGGGGGTGCCTGAAGGCTGGCCGCTGGGCTGCCAGTCCTGTGGACCGGATTGGGGACTTATGGTGCCTTTTCTGGGCCTGCCCATGGACCAGTCTGCCTGCACTTCTTCCCTTCTGACGGCCCTTGAAGTCCAGGGATCAGCCAGAGCAAAACAGAGAAGGGAGAGACTAAGGGACGACCGGCTGCAGAGAGAAGCCATCCACTCTAGGGCCTCCTCTCTCTGAGAGCTGCAGATGATGGACAAGCAGCTGCAGAGAGGAGCTGCCTTCTCTGCTAGGAACCCAACACTTGTCAGGACACCCTGGCTATGGAAAGGAGTTGCCCACTGCGGGACTTCTCAGAGCTGTTCTATTGCTCAATAAAGCTCTTCATCTCGCTCACCCTCCACTTGTCTGCATGCCTCATTATTTCTGGTTGCAGGACAAGAACTCAGAACTGGACAAATGGCAAGACTAGAAAAGCTGCTGTAACACACACAGGGCCGTAACATGCCCCTTTATTGCCATGTTGCTGGCAAAGAGAAGGAGAGAAGAGCTGTGGCCCTTCAGAAAGCCCTGACCTGAGAGCTCCTGAGCCAGGGCTGTGATTCCCTCTTTGGGGTCCTGTGGTTCCTGGTGTCTCCAAGCTTCTGGGTCCCACCTCATTCCCCAGTGCCAGTGGGGAAGCTACTTGTGGTACGCCTGGTCCAGCTGTAGCCTTGCAGAGAATTGGCACCCATGCTGGCAGCTGGGGTACCTGGAGCTGCCTGTTCTTTGGCAGAAGCCAGTGTGTCTGACTGCACAGTGGCCAGACACGACACTTGCTCACACCCACCTTGCTGCTTCATGCCTGACTGCAGTCTCTCTCAGAGGCATGGGATCCAGGCCAGTAGCATGAGCTGAGCACAGTCTGCCAGGCCAAGTGGGTGGAACGAGTCCAGTGGTCCAAGCAAAACTCTGGCAAAGGTACCACAAGTCACAGGTTTATAGCCAGAAAAGCGACACTTCAAAGACCCTGTAACACTGTGATATTGCTAAAAATGCAAATTCTAGGGCTTTTCATCAGGTCTTTTGAATCAGAAGTTTTGGCAGTAGGGCCCATCAATCGGCATTTCATGGAGATCCCGCCCCCCGATGAGTCTCATGTGTGCCCAATTTGACCACCACTGCATTTGAGCAATTTTCTCAGACCTCAGAGTGGAGCCTCTGAAAGCAATGGAACTATGTGATAGTTCACTTTTTGAGCCTTC
The DNA here is from genome assembly GCF_030222135.1 of Aotus nancymaae. Classification (NCBI taxonomy): domain Eukaryota; kingdom Metazoa; phylum Chordata; class Mammalia; order Primates; family Aotidae; genus Aotus; species Aotus nancymaae. The sequence continues at coordinate 8,128,011 of NW_026988473.1, read as the reverse complement.
TGATGCCAAAATTGTGTTTGGCTTCTTCCCAGTCTTAAGTCACATTCAAAGTTCATTCTTCTGTTCCCTCATCTGTGTTAAGTGATGGGATGCCCAGAAAGGAGAGGGTGGGAAAAAGCATTATCCCACAGAAAAGTGGAAGGAGTCAATCCAGCTTGATGGGTCAAGAGTAGATTCTGAAAGAACTGCCAGCTGGGCAAGGCAATGCAGATGACTAGGAGTTGCTGAGATGGCTAACAGCAGAGGCGGGCAGATCTGCCCAAGGACACACACCACCTTGACACACAGTGTGTTTGCTGCTTCAGGCATGGCCCCAGTTCCGTGAGTTGTGCTAGGACACGGTAAGTAGGTGGTAACAAAGTTTCTCGTAAACAAGCTCTGTGAGCCTTGCTTCCCATCTTTGAAGGAAGTATGAATATAATTCCTTCCCAGGGTGATTGTGAGAATTAAGTGAAATAAGTCCAAGTGCCTCAACCAGGACTGGACTAGAGCAATGATTCTGTGAATACTGGCTCTATCTCAGGCAGTCCAAACAGGTACCTACCCAGGATATTGATGTGTAGAGTGGGAGGTGAAGATACAGGATAAAGGTGGGCTTCAGGACTCACGGTCCCAGAGAGCTGCCTGCCCTCAGCGGGGCTGTGGAGCTAACCAGGTGTTGTGGCTGTTTGTCCTTCTTGGCTGTTGTGTATCCAAATGTCTCCCAATTCTCTGGTAATTTTAGGCTAAGGGGTCTGAAAATCACTCTTCCAGCCCTCTCTAGCCATAGGGTTTAGACGCATGGCGATGTGAGTCGGTTTGGTCAATGAGATACTCTTGCTCAAGACTTTAAATCTTGAGAGATTTACACAATGGTCCAAGGACAGTCAGGGTTTGTTCTGACTTGATGTTTATTAAACAAGCATCCAGTAACTGTGGACTCCAGTGGTGTGGCCATAACTGTGTAGCACCAGGCACCTATCCTAAGCAGATGGTTTCCATGGTTAGATCAGGACTTGGCACAGACTCACTGCACTTTGATAATTTTCTGAGATTTGTTCCAGTATTGCTGCTGATTTTGTGGCCAAATCCCACCTCAAACCACCCACGGTTTTATAACGAACTCCTTTTATGCTTCAGTTAGCCATAGTTGTTTTTGCTTATTGGCAATTAATTACTTTGATTGATCTATATCATGTGTGAGAAAAGAGCCTAGAATCTTGACCATGTTCCGTTGGGTTGTTAATGCACCAGTTAATCGACAAACATTTACCAAGTTCCTAGCTATGGATATTCTGTTCTTACTTGTTACTGCCTCTGGAACAGTAAGGATTGAGATTCTGTCTTTGCCCTGAATGTAAATATACTGCTTTAACTAGCATCATGAATTTGAATGAAAAATTTTAAAGATGTATCCTTATTTTTTTTTCTTAAGGGCAATATAGACACAGGTAAGGAACATGGCTGTGCTTTGGTCAAGGATAGGCCTTGGTAAACACCCAGAGTGACTCAGTGAGTCTAGAGCGCAGGCGTACAACTCCACTTGTCACCACAGCCATGCGGACATAATGTAGAGAAGCTCACCGCCACAGCCATAACATAGGGAAGGCCATCACTTGGCTCTAAGCCACTATTGTCTGAAAAAGGTATTATTGCCCGTAAAAGGTATTATTGCCCTGTTGATACTGTGCAGGTGCTCTTGGGCCCAGAGAAAGAGTCAGAACTGTCCATCTTTGCAGACAGACAGAGGGGAGCCAGGACACAGCTCGGCCTGCTCATGCCCAGAGAGAGGAAGAGTTAGGCTGCTGACCCTGAAGGCAGGGAGAGCCAGCTGTGCAGCTGTGTGGGCATGCCGGACCAAGCAGCTGAGACAAGGCAAACAGTGTAGGACAGCTGGTGTAAGTAAGCTGCCGAAGAGAAAGCTGTTGATGAGAGCTGCTGCTGAATAAAATCATCTTCACCTTCCCACAGTCCGCCGAGTGTTCTTTCTGCTCATCCCCCCATTCCCTTCAGACCTCAACATGACATTCATAGTTGTGAACCTGACAATTGGCGATGTCGGCAGGATGAGGTGGTTGGGTCTTCAGCTCCTGAGGGTCCCTGGGTTGGCTGTGTGGCCGCAGCATGGGCTGTAGTACCCGGTGGCAGTGGTGCTGCTTGGATGAGCCCCCGTGGAAGAGTCGGGGGCAGTGGACAGGTTTCCTGCGAGTGTGGAGAAAGCACTGAAGCCACTGGAAGCTCTTGGCACCAGGGAAACGCACCTTGGCTGGCGGAGTCAGATGGATGTTTCTGAGTGGGCTTCAGGAAGTACATGTTCAGTCCCACAGGTAAGGGACCTCCCCGCACAAGCCACATGCCTGGGGCCCAAGTGCACAGCCTGGAGCAGGGCCTGGCAGTGGGGGACCTCCAGGGGCAAGCAGGACACTTAGAGGCCCAGATCAACCGCCTGGAACAGGAGTTAGCAACAGCTGTTAACACGACCTTGAGTCGGTCCTCCCAGCCGGACACTCCCGTTTGGTCTGACGCTGAGAAGGAAGAGGCTCCTCCACTGTGGGCTCATCCTGTGATTCGTCAGAAGGTAGAATATGAGCAGTCCATGGGACCCCAGGGGAGAGCCCAGAGACCCCCTCCATGGTGGTGGAACACACCTCTTTTCGTGCTTATACGCTTATACCCGCACTGAGTTGTGGGAATTAGATAAACAGTGCCTGCGGGGGTGGGAGGTGAGGCAAAGTTGTTCAACCTTCTCCCGCCCAGACACTGCAACTCAAAAACTACCTGCAGCGTATAGGGAGCTGACAGCATTTCTTGCTCTGCCTCCGAGATGGAGAAGCTGGCTTCTATCACAACTCACCCCTCCCTTCATCAGTGGCTACAGCTGTGCTGACGGTTGGCACAAGGGCATGGTGGTGGGCACCTGTAGTCCCAGCTGCTCAAGAGGCTGAGGCAGGAGAGTTGCTTGAACTCAGGAAGCGGAGGTTGCAGTGAGCCGAGATTGTGCCACTGCAATCCAGCCTGGGTGACAGAGCGAGACTCTGTCTCCTAAAAAAAGAAGCTAGAGGAGGTGCAAATAGTGCATGGCACTGCTAGCCCATACAATTCTCTGGTATGGCCAGTGAGCCTGATAGAACTTGGCGGGTGACAGTGGATTATCAAGAACTGAATAAGGTGACACCCACCTCTGCATGCAGCTGTCCTCTCCATCACGGACTTGATGACCTGCTTGACAACGAAAGTGGGACAATGTCACTGTGTGGTGGACTTGACCAATGCGTTCCTCTCAAATGACGTTGCTCCAGAGAGTGAGGAACAGTTTGCCTTCATGGGAGGCTGACAACAGACTTTCACAGTGCTGCTGCAGGGACATATGCGTAGCCCCACCATAGGTCATGCTCTTACTAATAATGGTATGCTAACCTCTGATTCTCTGGCACATTTAGAAGCAGCAATGCCCCTCTTGCTGGGATTGGATAATGCAGTTAAGACAGGCTTCCTGGTAGCCAAGCAGGCCGTGTAGCAGGAGCAAGCCCTACGGGTAGTTGACCGGGGTGCCCATTTAAGCTAGATGTGTGTGTAACCACAGATAGTTTCATTTAGGGCCTATAGCAGCGCATGGAGTGCCTGAGTATGCCAGTAGGCTTTCGGTCCTAACTGTGGAAGGGAGCTGAACCCTGGTATTCCTTAATAGAGAAGCAGTTAGTAATAGCGGGATGGGTGCGATCATGGGTGACAACCCCCTGCACTGCGACAGCACAGTCATCCACTTTAGCAAAGTGGGGTGCCTGCTTAGAACAGGAAAGTACACTTAGTACAAGTCCCTAGTAGCAGAGGTACAAGAGGTTTTAGGGTCTGTAGTCCTAACACAAGTTAAGGCCGTGGGGCCTAAGGCACCCCCCATTTCTAATGAGATGTAGTGTACAGATAGGTCTGTGTACTATGTCTGTATACCTAGCCAGAGTGCTACTGCTGCCTGGATTGCTGCCGCGGTCTAGACTAGTACTGACACTGTATGGTTTGATACCAAGTGTGGGCAAAGTAGCTAACGGGTTGAACTCAGGGCAATGTAGATGATAATTAACCACAAGGTTAATCTCGATAATTATTGAGGTGACGCCTATGGTACTCTACACCAATAGCTGAGCAGTTTATTGAGGCTTAACCTTGTGGTTAATTACCTGAAGGTTGCAGAATTATCTAGCTACCCACTGACTCCTGTAGGGCCAGGCCATGCAGCCAGGAAGGATGACTTTCTCCAACCAGGCACGGGGAGGAACGGCACCCTGTCACTGCCTGCCCCAGTGACCCTAAAGGTCGGGAAGCAAAAAGCAAAAGAAAACAAAACCTGGTGTTGGCCACGGACCCCCCAAGCCCCTCACTGCAGCTGGTCGGCTGTTGTCCCCTGGAGGGAAGGTCTGTGGTATGACTTACATGTTACTCCTCAGGTATTTAATGTGTGGCCTCCACAATTGGCCGTTCATAGGGGAATGGCCAGGGAAGGGACCCTCCTCTGGGGGACATATGTACTGTCCGTGTGGTCTATTATGAGCTCTTCTGTAACTTTGGCAAGGGTACAGGACCCAAAAGAACCATGGGGAGCTGAGAAGGTGTGGTATCGCCCAGGGAAGAAGCCCTTGGCGGCTGCATCGTTGTTATCCAAAGATGAAAAATTGGCCTGTATTTTGCCTGAGGGACGTGATTTACCCTTGTTAGTACGTGTGCTTGCTTTGTCATTTTGGTTATAGGTTGGTATGCCCCAACAGCATCATGGACTGAGCCCACACCTACACTGAAGTGGCCAATCTCCAGCTGTTGGATCTGCACCACCCCTTCCGGCAGCAACTGCAGACCACTTGCCCTGGACCGCTTGCCCTGGCACATGCATCCAGCTTCTGTGAAGAACTGGACATGGCTAGAGACTTGAGGTCCCATGGACAACGGTTGGGATGCAACACGGCGAGCTTTGAACAAGGGGCGTCGCAAAACCCATGGCAAGTCTGCCCCCTGCCTCACTCCCATAGTGTCCATGATGGGTGGGGCTGGCTACCGGAAGAACACATGGTCCCCCATTGCAGGTACCACAATGTAGAGCGCGTACTGGGGCGAAGTCAATGTGGGATAGTTGCCTGCTGAGGTTTCTGCAAACATAACATGTGTGTGGAACAAGGGGCCTTACCAACGCCAGGCCCCCATGGACTTTGTGCTCCCTGGGAGTTTATGGGTCTGTGGGGACACAGGATGGCCATATCTGCCAGCCAGTTGGACTGGACGTTGAACCTGGGAGTGGCCTGATGTGCCTGCCACTGTGCTTCCCACATTGCCTAGTAGCCCGCAGAACTGGGAGATGCTGTGTTCTCACTTTTTGTGAGCGTGGGGGGCCCCCTGGTGGTTCTATCCTTTAGCAGTAACTATCCCTGAAGCAGGTGTCACTGCTGCAGAAATGCAAGTTACAGCCCTGCAGAGCACATGGCTCAGGCCCTGCATTACACCGGAGTTGTCCCCTTTCGCTGACTGATGAGGTTAATGAGATCAGAAAGGTGGTGCTTCGAAACCAGATGGCCTCAGACGGAGTCACAGCTGCCCAAGGTGGCACCCGTGTCCTTGTAGGGATGCAATTTTGTACATTTATTCCCGACAACCACCAGAACATAACAGTAGCTTTACAAGGAGCGTGACAGGAGATTAAAGCGATTAAGTGCCTTACTGATGACCGCCTGCAGAGATGGTGGATGTTTCTGCATCCACCCTACGTTGCGCTTTAATAATCACAGGTAGCATAATGGGAATATTAGTGGTAGGGTGTCACTCCCTGTATTATTACCATAACCCATGGGTCCAACATGCTGCCCCATGTGCATGGATCCCCACTAAGGACTCCTTCAGCCTAGCGGGTAGAATGTAAGGCCTGTTGATCAAGCCAATGTGCCCAAAACTTATATATAAAGCCTGTGTGTGTATACATTGAGTCTATGTACTCAAAGCTTATGTGTATAACCTGTGTATCCAAGGCTGATGTCTCCCTCAGCCAAGGGGGTGAAGTGTAAGAAACATGGCTATCCTTTGGTCAAGGATAGGCCTTGGTAAACATCCAGAGTGACTCAGTGAGTCTAGAGCGCAGGGGCCCCCCACGCTCTGCTTGTTACCACAGCCGTGTGGACATAACGTAGAGGAGCTCACTCCCATAGCCATAACATAGGGAAGGCCACCACTTGGCTCTAAGCCACTATTGTCTGTAAAAGGTGTAATTGCCCTATTGACACTGTGCAGGTGCTCCTGTGCCCAGATAAAGAGGGAGACTCAGAGCTGTCTCTCTTTGCAGATGAACAGTGGAGAGCCAGGACACAGCTCAGCTTGCTTGTGCCCAGAGAGAGAAAGAATTAAGCTGCTGACCCTGAGAGCAAGGGAGAGCCGGTTACACAGCTGTGGGGGAGCTGCCGGACTAAGCAGCTGAGACAGGGTGAACAGTTCGAGAGAGCCGGTGTAAGTAAGCTGCTGTTGAGAAAGCCATTGATTAGAGCTGCTGCTGAATCAAATCATCTTTCACCTGCCTACCCCCCCAGGGTGTTCTTTCTGCTCATTCACCCATTCCCTTCAGACACATGACATTTGGCATAGTCGTGAACCTGACAGCATATCTTTGTGAGTGCTGGGTGTGGGTTTCCCTGTAGCATTAACACTATGGCCTTCATGTGTAGTTTCTTGTTAAAAAAAAAAAAAAAAGGCAGTTTCTCACCTCTTTCCAACAGATCTCTGTGGTGCCCTAGTACTAACCTAGACTCATGGCTCCTTTAGCTATAGACTGTGCCTCACTCTCAAATTTTTTTCTTCTTCTTTTGGGAAACCACTATGAACAAGTTCCTCACAAGTCAGGTTAGGACTGAATGGGCCTGCCTGCTGCATGCAGTGACCTTGAGTCCAGGGAAAAGATCAACTCTATGAGCTGCAGATCATCAGCTGCGTCATATACTTCTGTTGATATATAGGGGTGAGGTAGAGGGAACGTCACAGCTAAACTTATGCAAGTTCTCAAATGTCCACCTCCAGGAAACACAGTGAAATTACAGGAAAAGCAGCAATGCTGGGCAGCCAGGGAGGCTCCTTGGCTAAGCTGGCCCCTCAGCTCTCCAGCCCCCGCACCCGCTGCCTCCGCTCTGGATTCAGGAGGACTCTTGGCTGCCAGGACTCAGGGGTGGTGTGTTCCAGCTGGCACTTGAATCTACATCTTTGATCTTCTTTCTGTTTTCTAAGCCCTTGGGGTCCTGTGACTCTGGCCTATGTTTATTCTTGTGATCTGAAGGGGCTCCTAGCTTTAGAGTGGAAATTCATTCAGTCAGTGGGAATTTATTGGCACAGACCTGTTACAAAGGGCTGAATGTTCTTGTCTCAGCTCCACCATCTACTAGCTTCGGAGGCCAAGGCAGGCGGATCACCTGAGGTCAGGAGTTCGAGACCAGCCTGACCAACATGGAGAAACCCTCATCTCTACTAAAAATACATAATTAGCTGGACATGGAGGCACATGCCTGTAATCCCAGCTACTCGGGAGGCTGAGGCAGGAGAATCACTTGAATCCATGAGGTGGAGGTTGCAGTGAGCCACCATCGCACTCCAGCCTGGGCAACAAGAGCGAAACTCCGTCTCAAAACACAAACAAAAAGAATAATAATAATAATAAAAACAGGAATGCTAACCAGGAAAGGCAGCTCTGGATTAGCAAGCACACCCTTCTTTGTCCAAAGGGCAGAGCCAACACCAGCAGCAGAGAAGGAGCCCAGAATCACCCAGAGGAGACTTCAGCTGGCAGCCGGAAAGGCTGCTCCAAGCTGGTCAGGCAAACTACGTGAACTCAGCCAGCCTATTGTATAAAAGCGCAATCATGTCTAGTATATGATTCTACTCTACATCTCATCAAGCACTTTCACATACATTATTTCTTCTCATTCATCAATGGGAAGGAACATATTCTAGAGTGGCTCCGGGAAGAGAATGGTCTAGATTCATTTGAGCATAGGCAGGAAAACAGTGTCGGTCCAGCTCAGAAGAAACAAGTGGGGCTGTCAGGATGGCTCCAGGCAGACACACGGCACGGGACTTTAGTGTGGGTCCTTGGCCCTAAGACGCACACGAATGGAACGCTCAGGCTTCATTTTCAGCTTTCCCTGCTTGTGAGGGTTAATTTCAGGTGTCAGCTTGGCTGGATCAAGGGATACCCGGATAGCTGGTAAACCACTCTTTCTGGGTGTGTCCGTGAGGGTGTATTCAGAAGAGGTTGGCATTTGAATCCCTGGGAAGATCCACCCTCACCCAGTGTGGGCTGGCACCATCTAGTCAGCTGAGGGCCCACCTACAACAGAAAGGCAGAAGAAGGGTGAATGTGCTCTTGCTGTCTCTCTTCAGGAGCTGGGACACCCTTCTTCTCCTGCCCTAGGGCGTCGGAACTTCAGGTTCTCTGGACTCTGGACTCTGGACTCTGGAACATACATCAGCTGCCTCCCAGTTTCTCAGGCCTTCAGCCTCAGACTTCATTTCACAATATCAGCTCCTGTGGTTCTGAGGCCTTTGGACTTGGACCGAGCTATGTTTCAGGCTTCCCTGGTTCTCCAGCTTGCAGACGGCCTGCCCTGTGACTTCCCAGCCTCCGTCATCACACGAGCCAATTCCCCTAACAAATCCCCCCATATATTTCTATAGATATATAGTTATAAATAATCTCCTATTGGTTCTGTCTCTCTAGAGACTTCAACTAACACCTCGCTCTACACAGCTCTACAGTAATGGAGGTCTAAATGATAATCTAGGTAAAGTGCTTGCTAACTACCTGCCATCTCTGATTAGCTACACCATTAGCTAGATCAAATAACCAATCAACTAGCTAGACCAACATGCAAAGGATAGAGCCCTCCTCTCGTTACACGTATTTCTGGAAAGGCTAACAAGTGTAGAAGAAAGAAAAGCATCAGTCGTCTAACTCAGGATCAGCAAACTTTCTGCAGCGGGCCAGGTAGTAAACATGTGAGGGTGTGTGGGCCACCATGGCCTGTTGCAGCTACTCAACCCTGCCCCTCTAGGGTGAAAGCAGCCAGAGACAATATGTAACGAACAAATGACTGTCAACTGATAAGAAATAAAACCCCTGCAGGGCAGCAAACATAAGAGGAACTGCAATGCGGGAGACACAAATCTAGCAAGCAGCTAAATCCAAGTGAGGCTGAAGAGGAGCTTATAGAGGTTGACTGTCAATTTACACAAGTGGGACAATGTAGCACCGTCCATGATTAATGGTGGTTGATTGACAGCTTAGAATGTCTCTAGCTGGTGATCAGCTTATGTTGGCACAGCTATCTCCCCAGGAGATTTGTGATCAGGCCCAATATAAATAGGCTACATTAAATGTACCTGATTCTCGAGGTGGTTTACAGTTTGACCCAGTTCCACAGGTGGCATTCCATCTGGGTGTGTCCAGGCCCGGGTCCAACTCTTCCTGCCCACCCAGCAACGTTTCAGATGCCTCTGACATAGCCATTCCCACCCTGGGTTTCTTTTCACATGAACGTGTTTGTTTCCCAATAAGACTTTATTTCTGAACCCTGAAATTTGATTTCACATAATTTACATATGTCACAAAATACCGACAAAAAATCTTTTGATTTTTTTTCTTTGTAGATGGAGTTTTGCTCTTTTTACCCAGGCTGGAGTGCAATGGAACGATCTCCACTCACTGCAAACTTGGCCTCCCGTGTTCAAGCGATTTTCCTGCTTCAGCCTCCCAAGTAGTTGGAATTACAGGTGCACACCACCACACCTAGCTAATTTTGTATTTTTTTAGTAGAGACAGGGTTTCACTATGTTGGCCAGGCTGGTCTTAAACACCTAACCTCAGGTGATCTGCCTGCCTCGGCCATCCAAAGTGCTGAGATTACAGGCATGAGTCACCACGCCCAGCCTTCTTTTGGTTTTTTTAACCATTTAAAAATATAAAATCCATTCTTAGCTTTCAGACTGTATTAAAAAAAAAAAAAAAAAAAAAAAAGCATAGGGCTGGATTTGTCCCACAGGCTCTGTTTGGGAACCTCTGATCTAACTCTAAAAGGTTGCCAGCCCAGATAAGAGTTACTAATTTTCACAAACCTTCAAGAATCAGATAATTTCTATGACATTTTGACAGTTTCAGAGCACAGGTCAAAACAGCAAGAGCTAACATTTCTTCTGCATTTCCTATGTGTCACGCAACGTGTCAAGTTCATTCTACCCACTATTTAAATAGTCCACGTTCCAGAATACTAAACTGAGGCTCAGAAAGGGTGATTTGCCAAAGGTCACAAAGCTAGTAAATGAATGAAAGGATCAGGATTTGAACCTGGGTCCTCTGACTCAGGGCCCACGCTGTGGCTTTGAGGGTACAAAGTCATCACATCTCTTCTGAGTGGTAAATCAAGTGAAATATATGCCTGGGAGTAAAATAGGACTTTTCATGGCAAAAACCGCAATTACTTTTGCACTAAACTAATAGCAGTCAAAAGCTCTCTGCATCAAGTTAGGTTTAGGCCAAAATGAACTCTGCGAACCACCGCGGCTCCATCTCCAGGCCTGCCCCAGTGAGCTTCACAACGTGCAGAGGGCAGGAGCAGAGCAGAGGATGCATGCTCGTGGAGAATGCGAGTAACTCTCTCACCTACGGCCAGCAGTGCTCCCACAATCGCAGACGATTATCCCCAGAGGTCAGCGGAGGAAAAGCCTTAGGCCAGCCCCTGGGAGAGCCAAGGAGAGGCGCAGCTCCACGTGCCCAATAGCCCACTGCCCGCTTCCAGAGCCAGGGAAGTCCGTCCTCCTTCTGAGAAGGCGAGGACCCCCTCCCTCCTACGGCGAGATGAAGAGTGGTTTCTACAGACAGCCCCGGCTCCGGGCAATGTGGGACCATCACCACCATCACAGATGTGTTTACACTGGCTAAGATGGCAAACAGTCTAAACAACCACCGATAGCGCCGAGACAGAGTGGTGTCCAAGAGATACTACTGAGTGAGAAGAGGAAATTACAGGTCCCTCAGGACGTTCTGCAGGGCGCAATCCCATTTGTATCAAAGAAGGGTGAACACAGACAGAGGAGACCCCCAGCAGAGGCCAACTTGGTCATCGCGAAGTCTCCGCCCGCCGATCTCTGGGGGAACAGCGCCCCCTTGTGGTCAGAGCGCTGTGACTGCACCCCGCACCTCCGGATCGCAGGTGGCTGGAGGGCTGAGGCCGCCTTGGAGGGCGGCTGCTTCATCTCACCTACCCCTGGTAAGGACGCTAAGAAATGGTGGTGCTCTGAAAGAAGCCTCTTCGGCAGTTTCGGTTATCCCATCAGAAAAGAACAGAAGTTCAAATCCTGCTATCACCATGTTGCCTCTTCACCAGGATTAGCCACAGCACAAGCTATCGAGAAGCCGCTTGGCCCAAAATCCTGACCCCAAGAGGATCATGTCCTGTGCGTTTCAGACACAATCTCTGCCCAAGGAGAATCTGCAGTGTAGGATGGGAAAACAATGACAGAGAGTAGATGGAGAAAAAGATATAAGTATTTACGCATCCATAGCGTAGGCTTAGTAATAAATTACTAGAACCAATAGAACTGATTTGTTACTCACATCTTAGTTCTTTCCAAAAGCGATCGTAAGTGAGTTACAATATGAAAATACAGAGGATGCCAGATCATTTAAGGACAGGGAGAGCATGAGGCTTGCAGAAGGAAGGCCAGAATTCCAGCCCTGGCCCTCTCACTTCACACGTGGTGTGACTCTTTACCGCCCTTTTACCTGGAGTTTTGGGGGCACCAAACTCTAGGCCTTTCTATAATATCAAGTGAAACCTCTTGGTATGATACTCAAGATTAATATTAAAACTGACATTAACCATCCTCCAGGAACCCACAACCAAGTGGGGTAAGTCAGGAAGCCAGATGTTTATGGAATTATCTCTAAAACAAGAATGACTAGAAAAGATTTAAGACCTGGGCGATGAGATAATCTGTACAGCAAACCCCTATGACACAGGTTTACTTGTGTGACAAACCTGCGCTTGTACCCCTGAAACTAAAGGAAAAGTTAAAAAAAAGAAGGTAAATGAGAACAGAGCCCTTTAAAATCTGAGTATGATTTTTTAAATATATTAAGTACTTTGAAAATTTTACTTAGAAGATTTTTCACTTAATCCAAGCACATTTTTCCGAAGACAGTAGCACAGGAAACATCATAGCGGAATAGGTGAATGAAAAGTGACAGTTCTCCAGAAGAGAAACATCATTATAAAGAAAATTTGGGCCAGGTGCGGTGGCTCACACCTGTAATCCCAGCACTTTGGGAGGCCAAGGTGGGCAGATCACCTTAGGTCAGGAGTTCTGGGCCCAGTGGCTCACACCTGTAATCCCAGCACTTTGGAGGTTGAGGTGGGCAGATTACAAGGTCAGGAGTTTGAGACCAGCCTGACCAACATGGTGAAATCCTGTCTCTACTAAAAATACAAAAGTTAGCCAGGCATGGTGGTGCCCACCTGTAATCCCAGCTACTTGGAGGCTGAGGCAGGAGAATCACTTGAACTCGGGAAGTGTAGGTTGCAGTGAGCCAAGATTGTGCCACTGTACTCCAGCCTGGGCGACAGAGCAAGGCTCTGTGAAAAAAAAACAAAAAAAGGAAGAAAGGAGGAAGGAGGGAGGGAGGGAGAGAAAGAAAGAGAGAGAGAGAAAGAGCGAGCTGAAGGAAACACTAAAGGAACTGCTGATTTTGACTCTGCAGGAATTGGGTTAGGTGTCTCGGAACAGATGAACTATGATCTTGGGAAAAATTGTTTCCCAGCAAAGGAGAAGCCATGCATAGTCCCTCAGAAGAATGGATGCCAAATTAGTGTGGCAAGAAAATAAAATACACAGAGGGGAGAGGGAGGGAACTGAAGGAAAGTATGGAAAAATAATCAAGTCCAAATCTGCCCTCCTTTTTTATATGACTTTTATTCTATAGATAGTCAGAAATCATAGAAAGCTTTTGAACAAAATTAGCACACGCTCAGGCATGTGCCAAAGCATAGAACAATGATTCTCTTACAGGGTCACTTGAGTGCGGGGGCAAAATGCTCCAGCAAAATGACAAAGTAAATCAACAATGTAAGATTCATGTGTTAGTCAGGGTTCCCAGAGACGCACAACAAACAGGATACATACATAGATACATAAGAGACTGATTATGGGAATTGGCTCATGTGATTGTGGAAGCTGAGAGATCCCTCAATACGCCCTCTCCAAGCCGGAGAACAAATCTAGAAGGTGCTGAATCCAACTCTTAAATGAGGAGAGGTCTTCAGGAGAGAGTAGTCAACAGACCTGGGGAACAGTCAACATATATGAACGTGGGAAGAAAAGAGGAGGAATTCAAGGAAAGGGGAGGACCCTGGGCATTTTCTACTACACTTGGGAACTGCAACAAATTCAAGATCTGCTTTGGAAGGCCAACGCAGGCGGATTGCTTTGAGCTCACAAGTTCAAGACCAGCCTGGGCAACATGGCGAAACTCCATCTCTACAAAAAAAAACACAAAAATTAGTTGAGTGTAATGGTGTGCGCCTGTAGTCCCAGCTACTGGGGAGGCTGGGTTGGGAGGATGGCTTGAACCCAGGAGGTGGAGGTTGCAGTGAGGCGAGATCATGCCACTGTGCTCCAGCCTGGGCGACAGAGCCGAACCTTGTCTCAAAAAACAAAAAAATTAAAGATCTAATAAGGCAGGTAATGAAAAAAAGAAAAGAACCATTGCACACTTACAAAGAACCAGGTAAAAATAAAGTCTTTAACAAAGAAAAAAAATGAACAGAAACTCCAGGGGTAGGGAAACACTACGCCCAACAAGAAATATCAGCCCCAGGCAGGACCCGGATCTGCAGTGAACACGGCTCACATAGTCCAATAGTGCAGACGCCAGTTATTCATCGCTGACTTCTAGAGTCAGTCTACCACCATAGCACGTGAGACCTAACTGCACAGCAGTTCCATATTCACGGAGGAAAGAGATAAAGGGGAAAGAAATGCAGGGAAGGAAACGGCACCAATATCCTGATCTTACAAAGTGGGAAGGCAAGAGATACTGTTTCTAGTTAATAGAGCTAGAAATTAAGAGTCAGTTTATTACTTACATTTATGATGATAAAACTCAGTTTAAAAGAATAAAGCAGAGGGCAGGGGGCAGTGCCTCACACCTGTTATCCCAGCAGTTTGGGAGACTGAGGCGGGTGGATCACTTGAGGTCAGGAGTTTGAGACCAGCCTGGCCAACATGGTGAAACTCTGTCTCTATCAAAAATACAAAAATTATTGGGGCATGGTGGCGCACACCTGTAATTCCAGTTTCTCGGGAGGCTGAGGCAAGAGAATTGCTTGAACCCAGGAGGTGGAGGTTGCAGTGAGCCGAGATCGCGCCATTGCGCTCCAGCCTAGGTGACAGACTGAGATTCTGTCTCAAAAAAAAAGAATAAAGCAGAAAAGGAGAACCTGTAAATGAGCCAGATCTGAATCTAGCCAAGCAAGAAGTCAGTCAGTAATGACTAATGTTAAGTCAGGGAGTTGTGGTGTTTACATTTATTAGTAAGAGACGTGGTGCGGCTTTTCCCTGGTGTGATTCCGTCCTGCGTGGCTGTTCTCTTTAGCAGTGGTCATTTATCTCCGTCCGCCTTCTCTCCCACCTGTGTGCCTGCTGCCACCCGATGGAAGATTCGATGGACATGGACATGAGCCCCCCGAGGCCCCAGAACTCTCTTTTCGGTTGTGAACTAAAGGCCGACAAAGATGATGTCTTTAAGGTGGATAACCATGAAAATGAGCACCAGTTTTCTCTAAGAACGGTCAGCTTAGGGGCTGGTGCACAGGATGAATTGCACATTGTTAAAGCAGAGGCAATGAATTACGAAGGCAGTCCCATTAAAGTAACACTGGCAACTTTGAAAATGGTACAGACAACGGTTTCCTTGGGGGCTTTGAAACGTGGTCCTATGGTTGAAGTGTGGTTCGGGGCCGGTGATATTACAGCACTTAGTAGCTGTGAAGGAAGATGCAGAGTCAGATGAAGAGGAGGAGGATGTGAAACTCTTAAGTATATCTGGAAAGCGGTCTGCCTGCCCTGAAGGTGGCAGCAAGTTTCCACAGAAAAAAGTAAAACTTGGGGCAGCTGAAGATGATGATGAAGATGATGACGATCATGATGATTTTGACGATGAGGAAACTGAAGAAAAGCACCAGTGAAGAAATCTATATGAGACACTCCAGCCAAAAATGTACAAGTCAAACCAGAATAGAAAAGACTCAAAACCATCATCAACACCAAGGTCAAAAGGACAAGAATCCTTCAAAAACCAGGAAAAAATTCCTCAAACATTAAAAGGACCTAGTTCTGTAGAAGACATTAAAGCAAAAATTCAATAAGTATAGAAAAAGGTGGTTCTCTTCCCAAAGTGGAAGCCAAGTTTATCAATTATGCGAGGAGTTACTTCTGGATGACTGACCAGGAGGCTATTCAAGATCTCTGGCAGTGAAGGGCGCCATGGCTCACGCCTGTTATCCCAGCACTTTAGGAGGCTGAAGTGGGCAGATCACCTGAGGCCAGGAGTTCAAGACCAGCTTGGCTAACATGGTGAAATCCCATCTCTTCTAAAAATACAAACAATTAGCTGGGCATGGTGGCAGGCACCTGTAGTCCCAGCTACTCAGGAGGCTGAGGCAGGAGAATCGCTTGAACCCAGGAGCCGTAGGTTGCAGTAAGCCGAGATCATGCCATTGCCCTCCAGCCTGAGCATTAAGAGCAAAACTCCATCTCAAAAAGAAAGAAAGAAAGAAAGAAAGAAAGAACAGAAGAAAGAAAGAAAGAAAGTAGTTTAAGCAATTTGTTTAAAATTTTCCCTCTTATTTCATTTCTGCAACAGTTGCTATCTGGCTGTCCTTTTTATAATGCAGAGTGAGAACTTTCCCTACTGTGTTTCATAAACATTGTCCAGGTTCCATTGCCAAGAATGTGTTGTCCAAAATGCCTGTTTCATTTTTAAAGATGGAACTCCACCCTTTGCTTGGTTTGAAGTGCGTACAGAATGTTATGATAGGACATAGTAGTAGCAGTGGTCAGACATGGAAATGGTGGAGAGACAAAAATACACATGTGAAATAAACTCAGTATTTTAATAAAGTGAAAAAAGAGAGATGTGGTGCAGTCTCCCAGAAGATACAACCAAACAGCTGTAAAGCGGCTGCCCCTGGGTAGCAATCTGAGAGTTGGGAGGTGGGGTAATGGGGGGTTGTGGGGGGGGAGAAGAGGACTATACCTTTCATTTTAAATTATTTTGTGCCATTTCATTTCTACACCATATGCAATGAAATAAAATAGTGCTTTTCCTCTCTCCTGCATTTCTCATATCGTGACTCTCCTCCCAGTGAGACTTCCAGACTTCAGTTTTGTTTCTTTAGACGGGATCTCACTCTGTCACCCAGGTTGGAGTGCAGTGGTGTGACTGCAGCTCACTGCAACCTCTGCCTCCCAGGCTCAAGCAATCCTCCCACGCAGCCTCCTGAACAGCTGGAATTACAGGTATGCGCCTTCATATCTGGCCAATTTTTTGTATTTTTGGTAGAGATGGGGTTTTGCCATGTTGCCCAAGCTGGTCTTAAACTTCTGAGCTCAGGAAATCCACCTGCCTCAGCTTCCCAAAGTGCTGGGATTATAGGCGTGAACCACTATGCCCAGCCCTGATTTTGAGTTTAAAAGAGAGAGCCCAGATATAAATCAAAATATGTATAGGAATCCAAATTCCAGCACCCATACATGTGCCATCCTAATGCAATGGGAAAAGTTCCTTATCCCCCTCTCAGGGCGAGCAACAGGGGGAGGGGCTCGCTTCTTCGGTGACTGCTGCTCAAACCTCCAGGGGGAGCATGCAGATGGGCAGGTTGTGGGGCTCCCACCCTTCGGCAGCTTCTAGGGGTGAATGCTTCCAGCTCCTGAAGCCCCAGTGGGCGTGAGTTATAGGGTGCTTTCTCAGTCTTGCCTTCCGCGGCAGCTTGTGAGAATCAGCTCTATTAGACCTTCTGCCTTATCACAAGGACAGGGGGCTTTATGTATCCTGGGGTTCTTGCCTTGGAGTACCAGAAGAATCGGATCACACGTGGGCTTGGAGAATGAGTGCAAGGTTTTTTATTGAGTAGTAGGTCTCAGCGAGGTGGATGGGGAGGCCAGAAGGGGGATGGAGTGGGAGGGTGGTTTCTCCCCCAGAGCCGGGCTGCCCACGGCCAGGCTCTCTTGCTACTGCCCCAGCCAAACTCCGCGTTGCTCCACTGGTCGATGGCCTGCCAGCATCTGCTGGTGCCTGTCATGCGCTCTTCTACCACTGTGCTTCTTTCAACATCCAGCCACTGGTGTTCCTGCCCCCCAGGGTCTTCAAGTTTTTATAAGCACAGGATGGAGGCGTGGTGAGCCATAGTGGTCTTGCAAAATGCAACATTTGGGCCTGAAGGCAGGAGTTCCTGTCCTCACCTAGGTCCATGGGCACAGGCCCAGGGGTGGAGCCCTAGCCAGGGACCATGCCTTTCTCTACCCAGCACTTCCCTTCCCCTATCCCATATCACTAAGTGAATTACAACTCTCTGGTCAGAGGGGAGGAGAAGAAAGTTAGAAAGAAGGGCTAGTGCACAAAATGTGTACGTAGGCCTCCTAAAAACAGCCTCGTGCCCTATTCCTGAACAAATTTGAGGGTCCTAGGTCTCCTAAATAAGTTCAGAGATCTCAGAGTTGAAAGGTATGTGTCCCGCTTCTTGTTTGAAAGCCCTGGAAGGCAGCAAGCTCAAGACCCTTTTACACATTCTAGAATTCAGAGGGAGCCTCACAGATTCCCATCCTGCCCCCAGTGGGGTCGGCCAAAAGCCTTTTCCTCATGTAGCTGAGACTGGCGGGGATGGGAAGTTGCTAGGGAGTGAGAATGTAGTCAAGGCAGCCTGCTGATTCCCCAGTGGACCTTCACACAATGTTAGTTGCGGCCAGGTGTAGTGACTCACACCTGTAATCCCAGCACTTTGGGAGGCCAAGGTGGGCAAACCACTTGAGGTCAGGAGTTTGAGACCAGCCTTACCAAGATGTGGAAAC
Source organism: Aotus nancymaae (assembly GCF_030222135.1). NCBI lineage: Eukaryota > Metazoa > Chordata > Mammalia > Primates > Aotidae > Aotus > Aotus nancymaae. The sequence goes on along the minus strand of NW_026988473.1, from coordinate 8,109,900 downwards.
CCCGTCTCTACTAAAAATACAAAAATTATCTGGGTGTGGTAGTGTATGCCTGTAATCCCAGATACTTGGGTGGCTGAGGCAGGAGAATCATGCCTGAACCTCAGGATGTAGAGATTGCAGTGAGCCAAGATCGCGCCACTGTACTCCAGCCTGGGCAACCAAGCAAGCCTCTGTCTCGAAAAAAAGAAAAGAAAGAAAAGAAAGAAAGAAATAAAGAGAAAGAAAGGAAGGAAGGAAGGAAGGAAGGAAAGAAAATGTTAGTTGCTTCTTTCTTTTCTTCTTCTCTTCCTCCTCTGCCCCCCGCCACCCCCATTCCTTCTTCCTCAGTCTCTCTAATACGCCTCCTTCATTTCTGATTCAGACCCTCCCTGCCCAGTCCCTCCTTTTCTGGTCCTACCTCCTCTCCCCATCTCTGGCATTCCCCATCCCAAGCCTCCTCCTCCTAGATCACCCAGTGCCACTGTGGTTAGAATCACCTCCTTGGGGCTCTAGTCAACCTCACAGAAATGGGTTACCCCTCCCTTCTAAACTCCTCTAAAATGATAGTAAACAATCTTAAAAAGAATACTACCCACAAAGGAAGAATGAGAGAGATGACAATGGCAGGTAAAATAGGTCACTTTGGAAGATGAATAACAAATGGCAGATTAAAGGAAGTGATCATCTACTTGAGAGGTGAATCCATTTGTTCTGGAGAACCCTTGAGAGACTCAGTGCTCAGACACACAGGAACATCAAAGGTGGGGAGGCAGGAGTGGCAGATGTTCCCAGTTGTCTACCCAATATCCTGTCACTCTTCCTTCTTGCCAAGAGATCTTGATTTTATCCAGGGCCATGATGTGTCCTGCTAAAATAAAAACTCACTCCCCAGACTTTCTTGCCACTAAGGGCAGCCACCCGATCCAGTTCTGGCCAATGAAAGTCCACTTGAAGGACTTCCAGGAAAGCTAGAGCGCTTTCCTGAATTAAAGGAGCAAAGGGGAGCTGGTGAGGGCCTTCTCCCCTCTGCCCTTCCCCATTCCTCCTGCCCCAATAGTGATCAAAGTGCCTAGGAGTGCGATGCGTGTGAAAGCCACGTGCCGAGAGCAGCAGAAGGGAAAGAGAAGGAGACGGGACGTCTGTGTCACCTTGGAGCTGCTGCACCAGCCTGGCAACAACCACTAGATTTCTTGTTGTTGTTGTTGTTTTCAAATCAATAGTTATCTGGTTAAACCACTGTGGTCAAGTTTTGTCAGGGACAGTTGAATACAATCCTTAATCCATAAAACTGTTGTTGATGGAACATCGTCTGCAGAAGAGTTAGCCAGATTCCTTCTCCTAGCCCAGAGTCAGACAAAAAGATGCTTCCTCCTTCCTCCTCAAAGACCAGAAGTTAGTTAGTTAGTTAGTTAGTTGGTCGGTTAGTTAGAGACGGAATTTCACTCTTGTTGCTCAGGCTGGAGTGCAATGGTGCAATCTTAGCTCACCACAGCCTCCATCTCCCAAATTCAAGCAATTCTCCTGCCTCAGCCTCCCAGATAGCTGGGATTACAGGCATGCACCACCATACCTGGCTGATTTTTGTGTTTTTAGTAGAGATGGGGTTTCTCCATGTTGGTCAGGCTGGCCTCAAACTCCTGACCTCAGGTAATCTGCCCACCTCAGCCTCCCAAAATGCTGGGATTACAGGCGTGAGCCACCGCACCCAGCTCAGAAGTTTATTTTCTAGAGAATTTATCTAAGAGACTTGGGATTGGGACAGGAATATGAAGCCCATCAGAGAAGTGGACAAAGGCATGAGGCTGCGATGGAAGGACCAAATGGAAACCAACACTCTAACCCCTTGGGCCACTAGTCACCTTTCCCAGCCTCGGTCAGGAATCGACCTGGACTCCATGAGAAATATGAAGGCCAGCTTGGAGAACAGCCTGAGGGAGGTGGAGGCCCACTACACCCTGCAGATGGAGCAGCTCAACGGGATCCTGCTGCACCTGGAGTCAGAGCGGGCACAGACCCGGGCAGAGGGGCAATGCCAGGCCCAGGAGTACCAGGCCCTGCTGAACATCAAGGTCAAGCTAGAGGCTGAGATCGCCACCTACCCTCGACTGCTGGAAGATGGCAAGGACTTCAATCTTGGTTATCCCCTGGACGGCAGCAACTCCATGCAAACCATCCAAAAGAACACCACCCACCAGACAGCTGATGGCAAGGTGATGTCTGAGACCAACGACACCAAAGTTCTGAGACATTAAGCCAGCAGAAGCAGGGGACCCTTTGGGGAGCAGGAGGCCAATAAAAAGTTCAGAGGTCAAAAAAAAAAGGAGGCAGGAGAGTCAGAGTCAGAGAAGTAAATGGTGATGATGGTAGCAGAGAGAGAAGAGATGTAACAGCAGAAACAGAGGTCAGAGAGAGAGAGTTGAAGATGCTTGGCTGCTGGCTTTGGCAATGGAAGATGAGGCCATGAGCCAAGGACACAGGCAGCTTGTAGAAGCAGGTAAAGACATGGATTCTCTTCTGGAGCTTCCTGAAGGAACTCAGCCCCTGCAGACCCGGTTTGAATTGCTGACCACCAGAACTGTCAGATGATGTGTGTTGTTTGAAGCCAATAAATGTGTGGTAATCACTCACAACAATAGGTCACTAGAAGGAGAATGACTGATCCTTAGTGAGGTTCCAGGGGGAAGGCTTTGCAGAGGGGTTAATTTAAACTGGGCCTTAAGGCAGGAAAGGAAGGTAAACCAGGAGTAAAGGGAATTCCCAAGAGTGGTAAAATATGTTATTAGTTGTGGGTTAACAAGAAGGGAAGGGATTCTCCTATCCACAGGAGATCAATCCGTTTGCCTGGATCTGTCCCTGCTTATGCCTATTGCCCAGTATAATTTTTTTTTTTTTTTGGTGTTTTTTTGTTTTGTTTTGTTTTTTTGAGAGAGTTTTGCTCTGGTTGCCCAGGCTGGAGTGCAATGGTGCGATATCAGCTCACCGCAACCTCCGTCTCCCAGGTTCAAGCGACTCTCCTGCCTCAGCCTCCCGATTAGCTGGGATTACAGGCATGTGGCACCATGCTGTGCTAATTTTGTATTTTTAGTAGAGACGGGGTTTCTCCATGTTGGTCAGGCTGGTCTCAAACGCCTGACCTCAGGTATGTGCCCAACTCGGCCTCCCAAAGTGCTGGGTTTACAGGCGTGAGCCACCGCACTTGGCCCATCCCAGTATGATTTTTTAGTGTGCTTCCTTTCACAGTCAAGTATGCTGGTTGGGACAACAAATGCTATGGCCATCCTCCCACTCTACATCTTTGCCCATGCAGTCTCCCCCAGGAAAATTCCTCCTCTGCCTTCTTCTCGTCTCCCAATTCAGATCCTTTCTTTCCTGCACACCACATTCAAGACCTTTCTACTCCAAGTCATCTGTGCCAAATCACTGGTCACAAGTTCCTTTCCATTCTCTGAAATCCCCTAATACTTGAATAACTTATACCACAAAATCTCACCTTTAACTGTGTTGCTGTTCAGTAGTTTTCATACACTGGATAGCAAATATTTACATTTGTGGCCACCAACATCTTTTCAGCACTGTCCCTACATTTCAGTAATATTTCTACATTATAAATCCTACCTTCCCACAGTAGAAACCCCAAAATTTGCATTCTCACCTTAGCAGCATTACTTCCTTGCAACTAAGATGGGGCGTGTAGCTGGGTTTCACCCAGGATTCAAAGGTGAGCAATGGGAAGAAATGGTATAGGGGACCGATCTTCCAGGAAGCAGAGTAGCAAAGATGCCTCATGGTCAGGGGAAGCAAGGGTGGAGCATCAGGCAGCCAATCCCAAGGAAAGATGCCCAGCAAAAGTGCCCGGCGAAAGCGGTGACAGTGTGCTCTCTAGAGACTAGAGCAAGCCCATAGCATGGCTGTGGATTATTCCTGTCTGTGTGGATTTAAAGCCATTTAGAAATTCTATGGGCTTCTTAATATTCTCTATAAATCCTTTTTCATTTTAATCTAGCCAGATAGTTTTGTTGTTTGCAACCAGAAACAGACTGACAGATGCGACTGGTCTTGTCACGACAGTTAGTTGATAACCTCCCTACTGGCAGTTTGGATTCTTAAGAGCTTTTATATTCCTCTAAGCACCTTCCCAGCACAGGCCCTACAGACTCTGCTGTCTCAAATATGACGGGTGGAATTAGGGAAAGCATAATCAGAGGAGAGGGTGGGGTTGTGGGGCCCACAGTGAGCTAGGCTGCTTACCAGGCACAGAGCAAAACAGTCCGATGGAAGATGCCTGCCACACCCCAGTGAATTCCAGTGAGTCAAGGTAGGTGGCAAGCAAGCAATGGAGACAAATGCCAGCAGTACGGCTTGGCCCTGACGCTCTGACGTCCACGACTGGAGACGGCCAGTCCCTCCTCCAGGGTCCTTTCAGCACAAATCCTTCACTCAAGCAGTATTTCTGGAATGTGGAAATAAATGGAAACCACCCAAATGGGAGTAAGCAAAGGCTATTTATTTAGAGCTTGCCATTGCAAGGGAGTCACCCACATCACTTGTGTTAGGCAGAGATTCAGGGGCAGGCAGGAGAGTGGAAAGCTTTTACAATGGCAAAAAGGGAAGGCTCAGGTGTGCTCTGTTTGGAGGCACTTTCGCTGGGGAAGTCGGATGGACTAACAAAAAGCATCATCCTATGTGACTGGTTAGAGGAGAAGATTTAGCTTTCTCTGATTGAGACTAAGTTGGAAGCAAGGACAAAAATTAGGGAAGCTGGCACTTATTGACCAAGTCCTAACCATTTAGAATGCATTGCTGATGGCCGGGCGCGGTGGCTTACACCTCTAATCTCAGCACTTTGGGAGGCTAAGGCGGGTGCATCACGAGGTCAGGAGTTCAAGACCAGCCTGGCCAATATGGTGAAACCCCGTCTCTACTAAAAATACAAAAAATTAGCTGGGCATGGTGGCGGGCACCTGTAATCCCAGCTACTCAGAAGGTTGAGGCAGGAGAACCCGGGAAGCGGAGATTGCAGTGAGCTGAGATTATGCCACTGCATTGCAGTCCAGGTAACAGTGTGAGACTCCATCTCAAAAAAATAAATAAGTAAAATAAAATAAAAATTTTAAAAATTTAGAAAAAGAAATAGAGGGCCTGGCGCAGTGGCTCATGCCTGTAATCCCAGCACTTTGGGAGGCCAAGGTGGGTGGATCACCTGAGGTCAGGAGTTCGAGACCAGCTTGGTCAACATGGTAAAACCCATCTCTACTAAAAATACAAAAATTAGCTAGGCATGGTGTTGGACACCTATAATCCCAACTACCCAGGAGGCTGAGGCAGGAGAATCACTTGAACCCAGGAGTCGGAGGTTGCAATGAACCAAGATCGCACCATTGCACTCCAGCCTGGGCAACAGGAGTGAAAATCTGTCTCAAAAAAAAAAAAATAGAATGCACTGCTGTTAAGGTTGTGGTTTGGTGTCCTGGACTAGCTGCTGCATGGGTTCTGGTTCAGAGTTTATTTTTGTATAAGTTCTGGCCATGGTCCCTTTGTACATTTGGGTCTCTCAGGAATGAATCAACCCCTGTGCCGTCAGTACCTTCAGTGCATGGAGTGGGTTGGGGAAAGGTGGCATTTGCTGGACAAAGTGAAAGCCTATCTTTGACATTGGCTCATCCAGCCAATAAACAATTTAGAGCAAATTAATAAAAACAAAATAATTTTGCTGTGAGCCTAAACTGCCCAAAAAAATAAGAATAACATCATAATTCAAAAAGGTACTTTCGTAATAGAGTAAGGTATCTTTCAGGTCATACCACTAACCCAGTTGTCTTCCTGGGTACAAATGTAAACTTACATCCACCTTGACTACTGGAAGGACAAAACAGGAATCTAGAACAGCCATGGGTGAATACAGGCGGTTTCATCCAGTCACCAGGGGTGTCAAGTCTTTAGGAAACACACAGAGGCAGGGAGGAGTTGAAGTATCGACAAAAAATAAGGACTCGAAAGTGCTTACGCTGTAATCCCAGCACTTTGGGAGGCCGAGGTGAAAGGATTGCTTGAGCTCCGGAGTTCAAGACCAGATAAAGAAACCCCATCTCAAAAATAAATAAATAAATAAAATAAGGACTTCTGCGGGTGATGAAATTTAAACCCGGGGGTTTTCAGACTCTCCGGGCACCCGAAGTAAAGGTATAGAATCAGACCAAGTAGACTTTTTTTTTTTTGAAAGAAAGGAAGAAAGAAAGAAAGAAAAAGAATAAAGAAGAGGAAGAAAAAGGAAGAGAAAGAGAGAGAGAGAATGGGAGTATTGCTTTCTTGCCCAGGCTAGAATGCAGTTTAGTAATGGGTATTGAAAACCTCTTTTATACCAATAATTATACTTGATGTAAACAGGAAGGAATAAGGGAAGAAAATAACAAACGAGCAGCCAACCAATATTTCATTTAAACCTATGAAATGCTATGCGATTACTGAGGAGTGATTTACTTCCAATTATGCAGTCACTTACGGAGTAGGTGTGAGGTGGTAATGTATGTTTTATGTATTTGAAGTGGAGAGTTCTATAAATGTTTATTAAGTTTACTTGTTCCGGGTCTGAGTTCAAGTCCTGGATGTCCTTGTTAATTTTCTGTCTCATTGATCTATAAAATCGTTAGCTCTTCTTGTTACATTGATCCTTTTGCCATAATGTAATGTCCTTCTTTGCCTCTTTTGCTCTTTGTTGCTTTAAAGTCTACTTTATCAGAGGCGAGAATTGCATCTCCTGCTTTTTATTTATTTGTTTATTTTTACTCTCTGATTGGTTGATAAATCTTCCTCCTTCTCTTTGTTTTGAGTCTTTGTGTATAATTGCATGTGAGATGGGTCTGGATGCAGCATACCAATGGGTTTTGGCTTTTTATCCAATTAGAATATATATAACTTTAATACTGGCATTTGATGCTAGCTGGCTGTTTTGCCCATTAGTTAGTGTAAATTTTTCGTTATGTTAATGTTCTTTTCTTTTTGATATATTTTTGGAAAGGCTGATATTGGTTGTTCCTTTATATGTATAGTGCTTCTTTCAGAAGCTCTTGTAAAGCAGGCCTGGTGGTGGTGAACTCTCTAAGTACTTGTTTGTTCGCAAAAGGTTTAATTTTTCCTTCGATTATAAAGCTTAGTTTGGCTGGATAGGAAATTCTGGGTTGAAAGTTCTTTTCTTTAAGGATGTTAAATATTGGTCCCCACTCTTTTCTGGCTTGTAGGGTTTCTGCTGAGAGATCTGCTGTTAAGTCTGATAGGTTTCCCTTTATGGGTAACCTGACCTTTCTCTCTGGCTGCCCTTAGTGTTTTCTCCTTCATTTCAACCCTAATAAATCTGGCAATTATGTGCCTTGGGGTTGGTCTTCTTGAAGAATATCTTTGTGGTGTTCTCTGTATTACCTGGAGTTGAATATTACCCTGCCTTGCCAGGTTGGGAAAGTTTTCCTGAATGATATCCTGAAGAGTATTTTCCAACTTGGATTCATTCTCTTTATCACATTCAGGTACACCTATCAAACGTAAATTAGGTCTTTTCACATAGTCCCATATTTCCTGGAGACTTTGCTCATTCCTTTTCATCCTTTTTTCTCCAATCTTGTCTTCTCGTTTCATTTCACTGAGCTGGTCCTCGACTTCTGATATCCTTTCTTCTACTTGATCAATTCGACTGTTTAAACTTGTGCACAAGTAGACATTTTTACAGTTTATCTTTCTGTTCTTCGCAAATGGTTAAGGGGAGAGACACTTCAAGGGGAAGGATTTTATTTCAGAATAATAACTAGCGAGTCTGCTAAACATCTCTGGCAAAGGAAGGATTTTAGGGCTCACAGCGTTGCTTTTCAATTTGCAATTACAAAACCGTGGCACGCCACTTCCCGCTTCTCGCCACCAACCCAACTACCCTGCCCCCAGCCTTGTCAGGAGAAGGAGGGTCCCCATCTGCCTCTAGGAAGCTCGCGCGAGCCAGCTGCTGAGACTCCGATGAGCTGTGAGACAGGTGCGCGCTGGCCGGGCGTCGGGGCTTTACGGTAACTGGGTAGTGCGGCGGCCCTGCCTTCGTGCGCCGGCGCAGAGCCGTTGCGGCCCGAGCGGTGGCAGGTTGAGCGGTTTCTAGCCAGCTCCGTTGAGCTGCGGTACTGGGCAGCTGCGAGGGCAGTTCGACCCAGCCTGAGGCCTCGGCGTCCGCCTCTCACGGTACCCTTGGTAACTCGGCGGCCCTCCTGAAGCAGGCGCCCGAGACGTGGAAGGGCGAACAAAATAAACGAAAATAGACATTTTCCGGAAGGCGAAATACACATCCTCCCTCTGCGCCGGAGCTTGGAGGCGGGCGGCGGTGGGCGCGGGGCAACGTCCCCGGGGAAACTGAGGCTCCGGCAGGTCCGGGCCGGGGGCGGAGAGGAATGTGGGAGGGCGCGGGGCGCCCTGGGCTCTTCGTACCAAGCTCGACCGAGCCGCCCCTTCCCACCCCCCGCTGCCAACCAGGCCTCCCAAAATAGAGACTGGGCGCTGTCCCCACAGGATCTCCCGAGGACCTTGTGTCCCCGCGGCTTCCTTGGGCTGGCTTCGGACGACGCTTTCGCCTTCCTAGTGCCTAGGATCCGCCGACATGAATCCCATCGTGGTGGTCCACGGCGGCGGGGCCGGCCCCATCTCCGAGGATCGGAGGGAGCGAGTGCGCCAAGGTGTCGTCAGAGCCGCCACCGTGGGCTACTGCATCCTCCGGGAAGGCGGGAGCGCCGTGGATGCCGTGGAGGGAGCTGTGGTTGCCCTGGAAGACGATCCTGAGTTCAACGCAGGTAAATGTGCCTTTCAACTAGTAAGTAACGTGAGTCAAGTCAAGCTCCTCCCTCAGAATAAATAGAACCTATGTACAGTGTCAGGGAATCTAATGAGCTTTAGAGTGAAACTAAATATGCAAAAAAAAGAAATAAGACTTCAATCAATAAATATAAAATGTACATTGGTTCCATCTGGAAAGGTAGGACTACTGTGGGGTGCGGTTCCAGGTCATAGGTAGATTCAAAGATTTTCTGATGACGGTTGGTTTAAAGCTTTGTCTAAAGACCCAGACTCCACAGAAGGGACTATCTGGATTATATAAGGACTTGTGGCTGCAGATGGAATTACTAGAAGGCGGTTGAGCACGGTGACTCACGCCTGTAATCCCAGCACTTTGGGAGGCCAAGGCGGGCAGATCACCTGAGGTTGGGTTTGAGACCAGCCTGGCTGGAGCCTGTAATCCCAGCTACTCGGAAGGCCAAGGCAGGAGAAGCACTTGAACCTGGGAGGCAGAGGTTGCAGTAAGCCGAGATCACGCCACTGCACTCCAGCCTAGGCAACAGAGCAAGACTCCATCTCAAAAGAAAAATTAAAAATAGAAGGGAATGTCTGCGGTAAGATAAGGGGTTGGGGAGACCAAGACTCCCCTCCCCCTATGCAGAGGAACTCCCCATGTAGCAGTCTATTGAGAGAATAAATTGTAAATGTTTCTTATCAGAGTTGATTCTCTCCTGAATCAGGAAAAAGGCCTAGAAAAGGAAGGGGATTCTCTTCAGAATGTAGATTTTCCCTACAAGAGGTAGCTTTGCAGGACTATTTCAAGATACGGCCAAGAAACATAATTTGGGATAAAATAGTTCACTTTCAGGGCTTACTATGTGTCATGTGATGTCATACTAGAGTCCTGCTGGAATTTGATATCTTACTGCTACAATCAAAGTCTGCTTTGTCAGTCTTAATATCTGTTTTAATGTTAATGCTGGTCAGCTGGGCATGAATTCCAAGAGGAAGGAGGGAATAATGAGGCATATTTTACCTCCCCCTGACAAGGTTCCAAAGGTTTCAGGTTAACTTTGGAATGCAGAGTGTATTCTTTTGTGTTTCTCTTCTTTCACTCAGTCCACCCTTTTTTAGAATATTAATCATTATAGCATGTATCAGGCAGTGGTCTAAGAAATTTACTTGATTTATTTAATCTGAACATTAAATGAGTTAATCATTTAACTCACTTGAATTGGTTAACTTGAGTTAGTTCAACTCAAGTTGGTTAAACTAACTCAAGTTAACTCATGATGAACATTAAATGATTGAGTTAGGCAAAATTATTATCCTCATATCTTGGATCAGACTAAGGCACAAAAAGATTAACTTGCTGGAAGACATTCATCTCTTTGTTTTAAAATGGAAAACCTGACATCTAGGCTAGGGATTGAAATATTTCTTGGAATTATACCACCCACCCAACATCTGTGAGGGAAAAGAATTTCAGGAAATCTTAATCTTTGTTGTCCCCTTTACAAAGCACTCTTTAACACTCTTTAAATTGTATAAGTCTACCTGAGACCAGCACAGTGGCTCATGCCTGTAGTGAGCCACAGTGGCCTAGCACTTTGGAAAGCCAAGGTGAGCGAATCGCTTGAGCTCAGGAGTTCAACGCCATCCTGAGCAACATGGCAAAACCCCACCTCTAAAAAAAAGTACAAAAAACAGTGTGATGGCACGAGCCTATAGCCCCAGCTTCTCAGGAGGCTGAGGTGGGCAGATTGCTTAAGCCCAGGAGATCAAGGCTGCAATGAGCCAAGACTGTGCCACTGCACTCCAGCCTGGGTGACAGAGTGAAACCCTGTCTCTAAAAATAAAAATAAGTCAATCTGAATTTAAAATGAGACCTAACAGTGTGCTTTCATGGCTCCATTTGTGGAACCAGAATTTACCAGATAGGGACTGACTTTGCCAGCAGAGGGAGCAGCCAGCATTTTCTGTGAGTGACTCGTTAAACCATTGCCTCTTAGCACTCAGAACCCCCTGGGCTGACAAACCTGCACTTATTTACACAGGACCTTCATTTGAAATGGGTCATTCTGGTTTCCCGTCTCTTATTCTAACAATTCCTCATCTGCATGAACTGGGAAGTACAGATTAGGGAATTGGAGCAGCTAGTTCTCATTTTTTTTGCTCTGTATCCAGAGGCCTTCCTTCTCAATGTCTCCCCTCTCATCTTTCAAATGTCTGCCATTCAGCACATTGAGGAAGAAAAGAGTAGAGCTGAAAAGAAGGAAAGCAAAGATTCTGGGGGGAAAGGCGGGACTTTTAACAGCATACTGTGAACCTTTCAGTACAGGCAAACAATATTCCCAGCAGTCTCTGCCATAATCCTCTAGAATAAATAACTGTTTGGGAACTTCATACAAAAAGCTGATCCTAGTAGGTATTGAGTTCAGTGGCAATAATTAGCATTCATGACACAACTTGCCTGAACATTTGTAAAAACATTGTTTACATTCTATTCCTGTTTCAATATGGATTTTACTTTATGTTTAAAGCTTGTTTCATAGTAGTTTATTAAAAAGTGGTTGATTTTTAGATACCAACACTGTAAAGATTGAACTTGTAAATTTGAATGCTAGAAATATTCTTTAAAAAATTCCTTAGATTGGCAACCAAATAATGACTATTTGCTTTCACTAGAGCTCAGTAGTATTTACACAGCACTTTAGATATTAATTCTCTCTACAATTCAGTGTTATAAGCTGCTAGAGAATCTTTGAGAGAATACGATTTTTTTCATTTATCTACTCTCTTTCTGGACTTACAGAATCAATCAGGTAAAGATCTGTGGTGGGGTCTAGGAATTGTTACTTCTTTGTTTTGAAGATTCCCAGGTGATTCTGAGATACAACTAGGTTTAGAATCTACTAACCTAATACCACCATACAATTTTAATGGGTTTGGTGTCTGTTTTTTGGTATAATTTGCATGTGGTAAAATTCCCTTTGCAGTATACAGTTCCCTGACACTGACAGATATATAAGTCATGTAACTACCACCACAATCAGGATATAAAACAGTTCTGTTACTCTCCCACGTCCCTTTGAGTCCACACCTCCATTCACTCCCAGCTCCTGGCAACAACTCATCTGTTCTCTATCCCGGTAGTTTTGCCATTTCTGAATGCCATAAATGGCAGCACTTTGGGAGGCTGAGGCATGTGGATCACTTGAGGCCAGGAGTTCAAGAACAGCCTGGCCACCATGGCAAAACGCTGTCTCTACTAAAAATACAAAACAGCCAGTCGTGGTGTCGCACACCTGCAATCCCAGCTACTCAGGAGGCTGAGGCACAAGAATCACTCGAACCTGGGAGGTGGAGGTTGCAGTGACTCCACTGCAATCTAGCCTGGGCAACAAAGGGAGACTCTGTCTCAAAAAAAACAAAAAAGGAATGTCATAAATTGAATCATGCAATATGTAACCTTAGTTTGTATTCTTCAGTTAGCATAATGCATTAGAGTGTTACCTGTGTAGACATGAGTATCAGTCATTTGTCCCTTTCAATTGAGTAGTAATTCATTGTATGAATATACCACAGTCGATTTAACCATGTAACAGCTAAAGGACATGTTCCGTTTGGGGCCATTATAAATAAAATCACCGTAAATATTTGCATACAGGTGTTTATGTGAACATAAGTTTTTATCTCCCTTAAGGGTGAATATGTAGGAGTGGGACTGCTGGCTTGTGGCAAGAATTTAACTTCATTATAAACTGCCAAACTTTTACTATTCCCACTAGCAATGTGTGGAAGTTCCACTTAGAGGTCAGGCACGGTGGCTCACACCTATAATCTCAGCACGTTGGGAGGCCGAAGCAGGCGGATCACGAGGTCAAGAGTTTGAGACCAGTCTGGCCAACATAGTGAAATCCCATCCTCTACTAAAAGTACAAAAATTAGTTGGGTGTGGTGACGGGTGCTTGTAGTCCCAGCTACTTGGGAGGCTGAGGCAGGAGAATCGCTTGAACCTGGGAGGTAGAGGTTGTGGTCAGCCACAATTGCAGCACTGCACTCCAACCTGGACAACAAAGCGAGACTCCATATCAAAAAAAAAGGAAGTTCCACTAACTCCACATCTTCATCAGCACTAGCTAGTGTCAGCAGTTTTTATTTTAGCCATCCCAGTAGGCATATAGCGGAGTCTTATTATGGCATTGATTTGCCTTTCCCTAAATGGGAAGTGGTATTTAACATCTTTTCATGTGCTTTTTTGTTGTTCATTTCTTCTTTTTTTTTTTTTTTGAGATGGAGTCTCGCTCTTGTCACCCAGGCTGGAGGGCAGTGGTGCGATCTGAGCTCACTGCAACCTCCACCTCCCAGGTTAAAGCAATTCTCCTGCCTCAGCCTCCTGAGTAGCTGGGATTACAGGCATGCACCACAATGCCCAGCTAATTTTTGTATTTTTAGCAGAGATGAGGTTTCACCATGTTGGCCAGGCTGGTCTCAAATTCCTGACCTCGTAATCCACCCACCTTGGCCTCCCAAAATGCTGGGATTACAAGCGTGAGCCAGTGTGCTCAACCTAAATGAACTTTCATTCACTTCACAAAAACAGTTGTGTTTTGGGCAAGGCCTGTTATCCTTTGAACTATAGCCTAAATGTTTCTCAAAGTTAGCTCCGCCCAATGGCCTAGGAATAATTAAGGGAAAGGCAAGATAGGATGGTATGTTAACTCAGATCTCTTTCACTGTCATAATTTTCTCACTGAAGTAATTTTTGCAAAGGCAGTTTCAATATTTCCAGGGGTCCTACATCCAGTTCCCCACGGATACCGAGGGACAGCTGTATGTGTTTCTCAGTAGAAATCACAGTATGACATCCTCCCTAACAGCTGGCAATCACTTATCTGTTTCTTGTCACTATCATTTTATTGTTTTGGGAATGTTCTATAAATTTAATTGTTACCAGGCAGGGGTACCGATCCAGACCTCAAGAGAGGTTTTCTTGGATCTCGCGCAAGAAAGAATTCAGGGCGAATCTGTAAAGTGAAAGCAGGTTGATTAGGAAAGTAAAGGAATGAAGCATGGCTCCTCCCCAGGCAGAGCAGCCCTGAGAGCTGCTGGTTGCCCATTGTTATGGTTATTTCTTGATGATATGCTAAACACGGGGTGAATTATTCATGCCTCCCCTTTTTAGACCATATAGGGCAACTTCCTGACGTTGCCATGGCATCTGTAAACTGTCATGGCGCTGGTGGGAGTGTAGCAGTGAGGATGACCAGAGGTCACTCTCATGGCCATCTCGGTTTTGGTGGGGTTTGGCTGGTTTCCTTACTGCAACCTGTTTTATCAGCAAGGTCTTTATGACCTGTCTCTTGTGTTGACCTCCTGTCTCATCCTGTGACTTAAAAAGCCTTAACCGTCTGCGAATGCAGCCCAGTAGGTTTCAGCCTTATTTTACCCAGCTCCTATTTAAGATGGAGTTGCTCTGGTTCAAACGCCTCTGACAGAATCATACAGTATGTGACCTTTTGGAGATGCTTGTCTCATTCAGCATTTTTGCCCTTGAGATCCATCTAGTCGTTGCCCATATCATTTATTCCTTTGTTGCCGAATGGTATTCTCTAGTATAGGTGAACCACTGTTTATTTACACGTTCACCTGGTAAAGGATATTTTGGTTCTTTCTGGTTTGGGACTATTACAAATAAAGTTGCTATGAACATTCGTGAACAGGTTTTTATATGAACATAAATGTTCATGCCTCTGGGATAAATGCCCAGGAATGTGATTTCTGGGTCATGTTGTAGACAGCATATAGCTGGGTCAAATTTTACCCGTGCCGGGCACGGTGGCTCACGCCTGTAATGCCAGCACTTTGGGAGGCCAAGGCAGACAGATCACTTGAGGCCAGGAGTTGGGGACCAGCCTGGCCAACATGGTGAAACCCCATCTCTACTAAAAATACAAAAATTAGCCGAGCGTGGTGGCACACGCCAGTAGTTTCTGCGACTCAGGAGGCTGAGGCAGGAGAATTTGCTTGAACCCGGGAGGCGGAGGTTTCAGTGAGCCAAGATCCCACCACTGCACTCCAGCCTAGGCGACAAGAGTGAGACTCCATCTCAAAAAAATAAAAATAAAATTATCCACTCTGCCTTTACCTGTCTTTTAATTAGTGTATTTAGAAGCTTTGCATTTTATGTAATCACTGATGCATTGAGTTAAACCTGCTATTGTGTGTCTAGTGCTCTGTTCGCTGGCTGTGCTTTCTTTTTCTTGCCTCCCTATGGGTTATTCGAGCATTTTTTAGAATTTCGTTTTGTTTTACCTGTAGTATTTTTTTTTTGAGTGTATCTCTTTGTGTAGATTTTTTAGGTGTTTGCTCTAGATATTATGCCGTAGATGGATAAACACATGTAACTTATCACAGTCTAAAAAGTTACCATTTTACCAGGTTAGCAGCCTGTAGAAGCCTTACCTTTCTTTATAGTCCCTTTACCCTCCCCTGCTGATCATATAATTGTCTGAGATATTTCCACTATGTACATCGAGAACCACTTCAGACAATGTTACCATTTTTGCTTTAAATGGCAAATGTAATTTGGAAAATTCAAGAAAAGAAGGAAAGTCTATCCTATTTACCCATTTTTTTACTCCTTCTTTTATTCTTCCTTCCTAATGTTCCAGGATGCCTTTTTGGCCAAGCACTGTGGCTCACACATGTAAACCCAGCACTTTGGGAGGCCAAAAACACTTACTGTTTGCCCACACGTGCTAGACATTATTCTGAGTGTTTAATATGCAATATCTACCTCATTGATGGTTGTAAGGATTAAATGAGTTGATGTTCTTACTCATTTTACACATGAGGAAACAGGCACAAAGAGGTTAAGAAGCATAGCTAGATTTGTAGGCATTATCTGGGCAGAGAAATACAGAGAGAGGGTGCTAGTGGTAAAAACAACAGCATGTGCAAAGGCACAGAGACATGCAGGCTTTTGGTATATAGTAGTCCTCCCTTATCTATGGGGGATGTGTTCCAAACCCCCTGTGGGTACCTGAAACCACCAATAGTACTCAACCTTCCATACATACTTACATACATATGATAAAGTTTAGTATCTTAATTCAGTACAGTGAGAGATTAATAACAATAACTGATAATAAAATAGAACAATTATAACAGTATGCCAGCATCACTACTGTTGTGCTTTGAGACCATTATTAAGTAGAATAAGGGTTTCTCGAACACAAGCACTGTGGTACTACTTGATAATCAAGACTTCTGCTAAGTGACTAACAGCAGGGAACCTATAAAGTGTGGATATGCTGGACAAAGGGAGGAATCGTAGCCGTGTGCTGTGGCTCATGCCTGTAATTCCAGCACTTTGGGAGGCTGAGGCGGGTGGATCATGAGGTCAGGAGTTCAAGACCAGCCTGGCCAATATGGTGTAACCCCCTCTTTACTAAAAATACAAAAAGTAGCCAGGTGTGGTGCCACACGCCTGTAGTCCCAGCTACTCGGGAGGCTGAGGCAGAAGAATCACTCGAACCCGGGAGACGGAGGTTACAGATATCACGCCACTGCACTTCAGCACTTCAGCCAGGGCAATAGAGCGAGACTCCGTCTCAAAAACAATAATAATAAAAATAAAGGAAGGAATCACATTGTTTATTTCTGGAATTTTCCATTTAAAAATTTGGGGCCAAGGTTGACTGAGGGTAACTGAAACCTCAGAAGCAAGGCTGTAGGTAAGGGGACTATTGTATTCAAGGAAACCTAATATTTCAGGAAAATATAGCCAAGGAGAGAAAATGAAGCTGGAAAAGCAGGTCAGAGGTCAGGTTGGGAAGAGCTTTGCACTTTTTATTTTGTAGGTCATGAAGTGCCAAGTCAGACTTCTCTTTTTTTTTTTTTTTTTGAGATGAAATCTTACTGTCACTCTTGGTTCATGGCAAACTCCGCCTCCCAGGTTCAAGTGATACTCCTGCCTCAGCCTCCTGAGTAGCTGGGATTACAACCACATACCACCACATCTGGCTAATTTTTATATTTTTAGTAGAGACAGGGTTTCACCGTGTTGGCCAAGCTGGTCTCAAACTCCTGACCTCAAGTGATACGCCCACCTTGATTTCCCAAAGTTCTGGGATTACAGGCGTGAGTCACCGCAACCAGCCTCCAAGTCAAGATTTCTCTCTTAAAAAAAAAAATGTTCCTCTGGCAATGGAATAGAGGATGAATTAAATGGGGCAAATCAGAGGAAAATCTGGAGCTGTTTCTAAATTCTTAATTCTTGCTTTTCAACTTCTTTTTGGTTTTAGGTTGTGGGTCTGTCTTGAACACAAATGGTGAGGTTGAAATGGATGCTAGTATCATGGATGGAAAAGACCTGTCTACAGGAGCAGTGTCCGCAGTCCGGGGTATAGCAAATCCCATTAAACTTGCTCGGCTTGTCATGGAAAAGGTATATTTGACTAAAGCATCCTTTTCCTAATGAATTGTTATCGCTATACTTCAGTGATAAAGGCTCCAACTGTGCAGAAATAGAGATCACTGTTCTCATAAAATATATAAAAAAACAGAAGCAATGTATTTGAGTTTCTCAAATCAGCCAAGATTCTTGACTAGTAATCACTTGACAAGTGAGTGATTACTTTATCTTTCTGTATTTTCTTCACACCACATACAAACTAACCAGACCAGCTATTTAATAGCATGTGTTAAAGATGGATTGAGTTCTCTAAATTTAACGTAATATGTAAATCGCATCTCTAGTAACATTCCATCGAGGTCTTTTTCTTTTTTTTTCTTTTTTTTTTTTTGAGACAGAGTTTCGCTCTTGTTGCCCAAGCTGGAATGCAATGACACAATCTCAGCTCACTGCAACCTCCACCTCCTGGGTTCAAGCAATTCTCCTGCCCCAGTCTCCCGAGTAGCTGGGATTACAGGCATGCACCACCACACCTGGCTAATTTTGTATTTTTAATAGAGACGAGGTCTCTCCATGTTGGTCAGGCTGGTCTCGAACTCCAGACCTCAGGTAATCCCCCAGCCTCGGCCTCCCAGAGTGCTGGAATTACAGGTATGAGCCACCACGCTTGGCTGGGGTCTTTTTTTAATGCAAAAACTCAGAAGAGAGTCAGGCTTTGTTCGGCATACAGAAAAGCAAACCACTGCAATTTGTATTTTTGAGGCTTTTTGCCCAAAGAGAAGTGATTATTTCAACACAGTTGGAACAGTTTAAAAGATTTAAAATTTTCCAAAAACCAATCATTTTCTCTTTTCTTTCTGGCTCAGACACCTCATTGCTTTCTGACTCACCATGGTGCAGCACAATTTGCAGCAGCTATGGGAGTTCCAGAGATTCCTGCAGAAAAACTGATAACAGAGAGAAACAAAAAGCGTCTGGAAAAAGAGAAGCATGAAAAAGATGCTCAGAAAACAGATTGTCAAAAGTAGGTCTTACCCATAGCTCACATTATTTGGGAGTTATTAAAATATGAAAGTTTGGCAAATATCTGATTATCTACATTTTTTTCTTTTTTTCTTTCTTTTCTTTTTTTTTTTTTTTTAAGATGGAGTCTTCCATTGCCCAGGCTAGAGTGCAGTGGTGCGATCTCAGCTCACTGCAGCCTCCACCTTCTGGGTTTAAGCAATTCTCCTGCCTCAGCCTCCTGAGTATCTGGAACTACAGGCATGTGCCACCATGCCTGGCTAATTTTTTTTTTTTTTTTTTGTATTTTTAGTAGAGACGGGGTTTATTTAAAAGATTTAGTTAATTTCAAAAAAAAATAGTGTTAAAATTTTTAGCTTCTGTGTAATTTCAGCCTTGATGTGTTATATTTACTAATTACAATTCATGTTTTATCTTTTTTTTTTAATCTTTTTGCCCTGGCATCTTGGTATTGCTGGTATTCAGTACAATTCATGATTTAACGTTAATATTAATAAAAATTAACCAAGTACGGTGGCTCATGTCTATAATCCCAGCACCTTGGGAGTCCGAGGCGGGCTGGTCACCTGAGGTCAGGAGTTCGAGACCAGCCTGACCAACATGGAGAAACCTCGTCTCTACTAAAAATACAAAATTAGCTGGGCATGGTGGTGCATACCTGTAATCCCAGATACTCAGGAGGCTGAGGCAGGAGAATCGCTTTAACCCAGGAGGCGGAGGTTGTGGTGAGCCAAGGTCACACCATTGCACTCCAGCCTAGGCAACAAGAAGAAAACTCCGTCTTTAAAAAAAAAAAATTAATAAAAATTTTGTATATTTTACAATTACTTTGATAACTTTTTGGAAATTATACCTGCAAATTACTTTTTTTTTTTGAGACAGAGTCACCCTCTGTCACCCAGGCTGGAGTGCAGTGGTGTGATCTCAGCTAACTGCAACCTCTGCCTCCCGTGTTCAAGCAATTCTCCTGCCTCAGCCTCCCGAGTATGTGGCATTACAAGTGTGCGCCACCACACTTGGCTAATTTTTGTGGTTTTAGAAGAGACGGGGTTTCACCATGTTGGCCAGACTGGTCTCAAACTCCTGAACTCAGGTGATCCACCCACCTCAGCCTCCCAAAGTGCTGGAATTATAGGCGCACACCCGGCCAACTTTTTTTTTTTTTTTTAGATTAGCTCTTTATTTTTTGATGAAAATACTTTCTTTACTTGGGAGGCCGAGGCAGGAGAATCACCAGAACTTAGGAGGTGGAGGTTGTGGTAAGCTGAGATTGCGCCATTGCACTCCAGCCTGGGCAACAAGAGCGAAACTCCATCTCAAAAAAAAAAAAAGAAAAGAAAATACATTCTCATTTTTTATACTTTGGATGTAATTACATTTCACTTTTAATCCCTTAGATTATTGAAAATAAGCCAAGACTTTGATAGAATAAGAATGCTAAAGTGGAGCTCACAAAAAAAAAAAAATGAAAAAGGAAGTAAAAATCTTCAAAAGAAGCAGGCTGCTTGCATTTTCCAACACTGGAAACAATAAAAATAAGCAATCTTCTTCTAGAGTGACCTGCATAAAATTCACAAACAAGACATTACAAAGGTTTTGTTAAATGAAGATCTACTTATTAATCAAAACAATGAAAATTAGTAAGAAAATTATTTTCACCACATCCACAGTTTGAACAAGTCAGATGAAATCCTTGCAACTTCTTATTCTTTACTAAAGGAAGATTTAATTGCTAATCACAAAAAATCACACACAAAAAAGCATACAGGCAGTTACAGGAATTGAGGGAAAGAGGCCAAATAAACAGACAATTGATTTTACCGGAAACAGAAAACAATATAAAACACTGATGTGATTGATGTTCTTGAAAGAATAATACAATGTGTCCAATACTTAGCCACGCCTAATCTTTTCATGATACTATCAGTACAGTGAGTGCAAAAAACAATGGAAATTTTCTAGGTTTAGTAAAAGAAATTTCAAAATTTAGTAAAACACTAAACATGTAATGAAAACAACAATACTATTTTTCTTTTCTATGAATTTGCCTATTTTTGTCCTATACTCATTTTTTCCTTTGAATTCTTTTTTCTCTTATCAGTCTTTATTTATTTTTTATTTTACTTTTTTTTTTAACATTCTTTATAGGTAGATGGAATTTCTCTATGTCGCTCAGGCTGGCCTTGAATTCCTGGGTTCAAGTGGTCCTCCTGCTTCAGCCTCTTAAGTAGCAAGAATTATAGGCACAAGCCACTGTGCCTGGCTCTTTCTTATCAGCCTTAAGGTTATACTCTACTGTAAATTTTTTTAAAAAATTAAAAGTACCAAATCTGTTGTTTTTATTTTGCTTTTGCTATGGTATTTTTGCCATATAAAAGATTTTAGGGCCAGGGACGGTGGCTCACACCTATAATCCCAGCATTTTGGGAGGCCAAGGTGAGCGGATCACCTGAGGTCAGGAGTTCAAGACCAGCCTGGCCGACATGGTGAAACCTCGTCTCTACTAACAATACAATAATTAGCTAGGCATGGTGGCGTGTGTCTGTTGTCCCAGCTACTTGGGAAGCTGAGGCAGGAGAATCACTTGAACCTGAGAGGCAGAGGTTGCAGTGAGCTGGGATGGCACCATTGCTCTCCAGCCTGGGCAATGAGAGCAAGACTCCATTTCAAAAAACAAAATAAAATAACTGGTCTCAAACTCCTGACCTCAGGTGATCCACTGGCCTCAGCTTCCCAGAGTGCTGGGATAGATTTTAATTTTTGGTAATCAAATATGCCTTCCTCTTCTTTTATAGTCATAAGACTCGAAACTCCTAAGGTAGTCCCCTAGCCTGACACATAAAGTCACCTAGATTTTCTTGAAAAAATTCATTTTGTGTTTTATATTTAGATGTTTAGCTATCTGGAGTTAGTTTTTATGATGATGGAAAGTGGGATTCCTATTTGCTTTCCTTCTAGCTAGGATGCCAAATTTCTCTCTCAAGCCCCTCAAATACCAGACTCTATCCAGCTACTATTCAGTCTCCACGTTACTGCCTAACCTCAAGCTTAAATCCAAAACTGAATTTATTTCTCCACCCTGCTCTCCACACAGACACACACACACACACACACACACACATGTGCACATACACCCACACACACACACCAGCAAGAAAACAAAAGAGCTATTCCTAATAGTCTTCTACATTTCAATAAATGTTCTTATGTCCTTTCAGCTGCTAAAGCCAAAAGCCTTAATGTCTGTCATGATTTCCAGTCCTCCTAGAAATTCTATCAGCTCTACCTTCAAAATTCCCCAACTCCAGCCTATATCTTACCTCTCCACTGAAACCATCCTTACCCAAACCACTGCCTCCTCAATCCTCCTAACCGGTCTCTGTTTCTACTCTGGTCCTCAGTGAATACCACATTTCAGCCAGAATAATTATTTTATGATAGGCTGGGCACAGTGTCAGCCAGAATAATTATTTTAAGATAGACTGGGTGCGGTGGCTCACGCCTGTAATCCCAGCACTTTGGGAGGCCGAGAAGGATGGATCACTTGAGGCCAGGAATTCAAGACCAGCCTGGCCAGCATGGCAAAACCCCTATCTCTACTAAAAATACAAAAATAATTAGCCAGGCGTGGTGGCGCATGCCTGTAATCCCAACTACTCGGGAGACTGAGGCTGGAGAATCGCTTGAACCTGAGAAGCCGAGATTGCAGTAAACCGAGATCACACCACTGCACTCCAGCCTGGGCAACAGAGCCAGACTCCATCTCAAAAAAATATATTTTAAGATAAAAATATTATAGATGTATAGCATACATACGGAAGTACACAAATCCCGCGTATGCACGTTGATGAATGTTCAGAGGGAAAACACCGTGCGATCAGCACCTGGTTGAAGGAGAAGGATGTTGCCCGAAGCTCCCCTCTCTCCCCTTTCCACTCACTACCCTGCCCCCAAGGTGACCACTTTCCTAACTTCTACATAGATGAGTATTGCCTGTCTTTTACCTTTATTTCAGTGAAATCGTATAGTATATACTTTTTTGGCCTGCCTTCTTTCAAGATGATACTTCTGAGATTCATCTGTTTGTTGCAATAGTTCATTCTCATCGCCGTGTAGTATTCCAGTTCATTAACACACCACAGCTTATCTACTCTACCTGTGGTGGACATCTGTGTTTTCAGTTTAGGGTGACAGTAGCTCCCCCTTATCTGCGGTTTCACTTTCCGTGCTTTCAGTTACCCACACTCAACTGCGTTCTGATGTTTTGAGAGACTACATTCACATAACTTTTAGTACAGTGTATTGTTATAATTGTATTATTTTATTATTGTTAATCTCTTACTGTGCCTAATTTATCAATTAAACTTTATCATAGGTATGTACATACAGTACATCAGAAAACATAGTATTTATAGAGGTCAGTCATAGCTGAGGTTTCAGGCATCCACTAAGGGTCTTGGAACGTATCCCCTGCAGATAAGCAGGGACTCGTGTATTATACCTACTGCTGCTGTGAGCACTAGGTATATGCTTTTTTGGTGAACACCTGCCACATTTCTGATGGACAGATACACAGGTGAATAATTGCTGAGTCATGGAATGTGCATATGATCAGTTTTAGTAGATATTGTGAAACGGTTTTCCAAAGATGTTGGTACAGTTGACACTAACAGCAGGATTGAATGAGCATCCCAGTTCCTGCACATCCTTGCCGGGTTTGATATGCCTCTTTCATTTTAGCCATTCTGCTGCAGGGCGGGTAGAGTGGAAAGAATGACTTTTGGTTTTGTTTCCCTGAGACAGAGTCTCGCTCTGTTGCCCAGGCTAGAGCGCAGTGGTGCCATCTCAGCTCACTGCAACCTCCACCTCCTGGGTTCAAGCAATTCTCCTGCCTCAGTTTCCTGAATAGCTGGGATTACAGGCACCCACCACCACACTCAGCTAATTTTTTTGTATATTTAGTAAAGATGAGGTTTCACCATGTTGGCCAGGCTGGTATCAAACTCCTGACCTCAGGTGATCCACCTGCCTCGGCCTCCCAAAATGCTGGAATTACAGGCCTGAGCCACCACACCTGGCCCAGAGTGATTATTTTTAAGATTAAACTTAGATTGTGGCACTTCTTAACTCAGACTCCCCAGTGTCCTCTCATTTCACTCAGAATAAAAGCCTTTGCAATGGCCTAAAAGTAGGATGATTATATTATTTGGTGTTTAAACTGGAACTCTATCTTGAGAGTAAAAGTGCCACTATTAATAATTAAGCCATGATAGCAGGCATAAATTTAAACTGTCCTGGGTAACTAGTGCATATAGTCACCCTAGTTGTCAGAGACGTTGTGATCTGGCCTTGGCTGTCCTGTGATCATTCGCCTACCATGCTCTCCCTCATTTTATTCTCCCCAACCATGCTGGCCTCCTTCAAATTCCATGTACATGGCAGGCATGTTTGTGCATTAGAAACATTCCTCCCCAGCAGTTGACATGGCATGTTGCCCCTCTGTCGTTCAGAGACATCCTGTATAAAACAGCACCTCCCCACCATCACTCTTCCCTGATGCTGCAGTATTCTTTGTTTTTTGTTTGGGTTTTTTTTTTTGTGGGGGAGTGGGGAGGGTTGGTTTTGTGTGTGTGTGTGTGTGGTTTTTTTTGTTCGCCTGACACACTATTGCCCTGTTACTACCACCCTCTACCCCAAATGCAAGCTCCATGGAAGAAGGGACTTTGTTTAGCTTACCACTGTGTCCCAATACTTAAAACAGTGCCTCGAGGCCGAGCGCAGTGGCTTACACCTATAATCCCAGCACTTTGGGAGGCCGAGGCAGGTGAATCACCTGAGGTCAGGAATTCAAGACCAGTCTGACAAACATAGAGAAACCCTATCTCTACTAAAAATACAAAATTAGACAGGCATGGTGGCACATGCCTGTAATCCCAGCTACTCGGGAGAATGACTTGAACCCGGGAGGCAGAGGTTGCACTGATCCAAGATCACACCATTGCACTCCAGCCTGGGCAATAAGAGGAAACTCCATCTCAAAAAAAACCAGTGCCTTATATACAATTTATTATAGAATTTTGCTGGTGGGTATTGGGTGTTAGTGGACAATTTCTTTAACTTTGTTACAGTCACGCATTGCGTGACAGGATGAGAAATGCATTCTGAGAAATGCATAGTTGGGCAATTCCATGGCTATGCAAACATCATAGGGTGTACTCACACAAACCCAGAGATGTACAGAGCCTACTGCACATCTAGGCTGCGTAGCTCAGCCTGTTGTCCCCAGGCTACAAACCTGAGCAGCACGTGACTGTGCTGAATACTGTAGGCAGTTGTAACACAATGGTAAGTATTTGTGTATTGAAACATAGAAAAGGTACAGTAAAAATAGAGTCTTACAATCTCATGGGACTACCTTCATATATGCAGATGCAGTCTGTTGATCCAAACATCATACGTGGCACATGACTGTATGCAAGAATTCATAATAAAATGTTAGGGGAAATTAACTGATTTGATCTTTACGACAACTGCATGACACAGGGTCCATAGGCAGGCAGCATCAGCGACACCCAGGAGGTTATCAGAAATGCGAGATCGGCCAGGCGCAATGACTCACACCTGTAATCCCAACATTTTGGGAGGCCAAGGCCGGCAGATCACCTGAGGTCAGAGATTCCAGACCAGCCTGGCCAACATGGTGAAACCCCATCTTTACTAAAAATATAAAAATTAGCCAGGTGTGGTGGCACGTCCCTGTAATCCCAGCTACTCAGGAGGCTAAGGCAGGAGAATCACTTGAACCTGGGAGGCGGAGGTTGCAGTGAGCCAAGATTGTGCCACTGCACTCCAGTCTGGGCGACAGAGTGAGACTCTATCTCAAACACACACACACACACACACACACACACACACACACACATACACACACACGATATTGGGCCCCACCCCGTATCTACCAACTCACTTTTTCCTTTCCTTTCTCCTCTTGCTGGCAGCTTCAGAATCTCTGTGGGCTCAAGGATCCAAGGGATTCTTATATACACTAAAGTTTGATATGCAACTTATTTTTATCCCCATTTTATGATGGGGACAATGAGACAAAAGAAAACTTAAGGTTACAGCTAGCAAACGGCGGTGTTGGGATTGGATGTGCTAAGCTGAGGTGTAGAGGAGTGTCCAGCAATCCACCTGTAACTTACATGTAGAATGAGAAGCAGGCAGGTTCTCTCTAGAATGATGGAGTTAAAGGGTGCCCCATTTGCCATTAACATATAACATGAGACTTAAGTGGTTCGAAGCTACATTGTTGGTTATGGAGTTCCTTCTCATTTTCAGCCTGTCACTTTTTTCTGTCTATTTTTGGCAGAAACTTGGGAACTGTGGGTGCCGTTGCCTTGGACTGCAAAGGGAATGTGGCCTACGCAACCTCTACAGGGGGTATCGTTAATAAAATGGTCGGCCGCGTTGGGGACTCACCGTGTGTAGGTAGGACCAAGGGATGGCTCCTGCCCCTTCTCCTTTCCTCCATCCTCAGGCTCTCCTCATTCCCTATTCCCTGCCCCCTCTCCCTTTCTTGCTGTGTTCCCTTTCTGCTCTTGGTGCAGCTCCAGGATGTCTGGGAGTGAAATGGGGTTGGAAGTGGCTGTTCAGGGCCCTGCTCTGAGAGGGTGTTTGTATCAGCAGCACTGTTTTTCTAGAACACTTGCCTTTTTGGAACAACTTGGGGAGAGAAGTGGAGACAGGGATGCTAAAGTTGCCCTCAGTCTACCCGATAGTGATTCTGCCTTCTCCTTAGCCGCAGTTTCAGGATCTGCAGACTTACTTGAGTGAGACTTACTCCCCAGACATGGGCTCTAATTAGCAATCTGAGAAATCTGAGAGTTTAAGACTGTGGTTATTAGATTTGAGCAGCATGAAAGTAACAGACTTCTACAGACATATTACAGATTGAGATATTGTTTGCAGTAACGGGGAAGCACATCATCTCATTCCCGGGAGTGGCTGAGAGGCACCTAATGTGTTCCTCTAGTCTTTAGTCATAATCTACACTCTTGACAATTCTTGATACCCTTTTTCTGTCATGAACTCAGAGACACTGGAAGCTTCCTTAAGGACTAGAGGCTTGGTAACTCCTCTCCTCCTTGATAAATCACCCAAGAGATAGGAAGTAGTCTACCGTTCTTTCTCCTTAGCAAAAGTCCTACCAAAGTATCCCTGGTCAGTAGTGCAGCTTGCTTCAGCTGGGTTCAGACCAGACCACGGAGTCACTCCAGGTTAGATCCCAGAAATTAATTTTTTTTTTTCAAGACAGAGTCTCACTCCGGAGGGCAGTGGAGCGATCTTGGCTCACTGCAACCTCCACCTCCCAGGTTCAAGTGATTCTCCTGCCTCAGCCTCCTGAGTAGCTGGGATTACAGGTGCACGCCACCACACCCAGCTAATATTTTTTGTGTTTTTAGTAGAGATGAGGTTTCACCATCTTGGCCAGGATGGTCTCAATCTCTTGACCTTGTGATCTGCCCGCCTTGGCCCCCCAAAGTGCTGAGATTACAGGCGTGCGCCACCGTGCCCAGCCTAGAAATTTATTTTAAACTTCAGTTACAGTGGTAAATCTGGACAAGAAGAGGCGTAAGCTAAATTATCAGAAGTCCTTGTCCAGCTGTGAGCACCAGGTGTGCTTTGCCTGGCCTTCTGAGCAGCCTTAGGCCCCCGCTGGACAGTCAGGAGGGAAGGTGCTAGGCACAGCAATGGTCACTCAGGCAATCCACTTGTCCTGAGAAGTGCACGTGGTGGGGAGGACAGCTTCACAGACCCGACTCCTGTGCCAGGACCACCCTTGGAGACACCTGGCCTTCTGTGGTCCTAGAATAACTGAAAAGCAAGCAAAGACTTGGCTGCTTCCAAATATTAGGGCAGATTGACACCATGGGACCTGGCCAGTTTATTCCCCAACAGAAACTTATAAGAAAAAGGAAGGCCATACGCAGTTGCTCATGCCTATAATCCCAGCACTGTGGGAGGCCAAGGCGGATAAATCACGAGGTCAGGAGTTCAAGACCAGCCTGGACAGCATGGTGAAACCCCATCTCTACTAAAAATACAAAAATTAGCTGGGTATGGTGGTGTGCGCTTGTAGTCCCAGCTACTCGGGAGGCTGAGGCAGGAGAATCACTTAAACCCAGGAGGCAGAAGTTGCAGTGAGCCGAGATTGCGTCACTGCACTCCAGCCAGGTGACAGATGGAGACTCCATCTCAAAAAAAAAAAAGAAAAAGGAAAGGCTCCTCCTCCCACTGCAGCAGTTCACTCACTGCCCACTGTCATCTCCCTCCAGAACCAGAGCCAGGGATGATCTGCCTTTGAGAACCTCTGGGGCCTTGTGACAATTGAGTGCAACATCTCAACTCCTAAGTCCTTGCCCCATGTCCAGCATCCATAAGTAAGGCAAATATCAGTCATCTCTGCTTCTGTATCAACTGTGGGAGAGTAAAGGTGAATCCTTCCAAGGCTAAAGGACTGTCAGGCTGGTAGCTGTGTGTGAACAGATAGAGGAATGACTTAGAGAAGGCTGTAAGGTTGCTTGATCCCAGAACAAAATAAGGAAGAATCTTAGCAAAGTAGCTTTTGCTGCAGACCCCTGCTTAAGTGGATAGCCCAGAATAGTTCCCTCAGGGCCAGTCATGCCCACTCTCAACAAATAGAGCTGCCCTCCATTGGACAGTGTGCACGATGTTAGGTTGTGGGTATCCGTTTTCCCAAAATCACTGGAACGTGATGGCCTTGCTAGAGATCCATATAATGCAGTCACGCTGTTTCTCCTCCATAGTGTGTGGGGCATGAAGAGGAGGCGGTGGGGCGTGAGGAGGAGGCGGTGGGGCGGGCATCATTGAGCAGAAAGGAATGGCTATGCTTTGGGGCCAAGGAGACGCTGTCCTGCTATAGCTGCTGTGTGAAGGTCAGGCCTGCCCTCCTGAGGCTCCCTTTATCCTCCTCCATTCTGGGCATCTACATGGCGCTTTCTAGTCCACCTTAGCATCTGTAGATCATGGCTGCTAACCTGACCTTCGTCTATACTCGAGCGCCCTTCGTGATTTAACTTTCACATAGTGTCCAACTTCTAATATGGATTTGAATTTCTCAACTGTTAATGCTCAGAACAATCACCCTTTTTGAGCAGGATCCGGAGGTTATGCTGACAGTAACATCGGAGCCATCTCAACCACAGGGCACGGGGAAAGCATCCTGAAGGTGAACCTGGCCAGACTCACTCTGTTCCACATGGAACAAGGTACACAGACCACAGGACAAGTCACATAATTTGTGAAGACAAATGCTTAGAAGGTATTTGATAAGTAAACGCATGGAGACGTGTAGGAAACCCTTTCCTGTTGGCTACAGATGTTGCTTTCAGGTGGTTAACACTGTGTTTTGACTCTCCACCTTCCCTTAGGTCTGGAATGGGAGAGCATTGAGTACTGTTATCTTCCGCATCTCAGGAGAAGCGGGCAGTGGAGAGACACTGAGTCTGAGTGAGGGAGGGAAGACCCCTCTGCTTGGGCTGATGCTAGGGTGCTATCTCAGGGCAAGGAGGGGAGGACCCTCCTTTTAAGCGTTCAGGTGTTCATTTACCACAAATCCTTCCTAGTTCACTTTGGCATTTCAAACTGCAAGTGATTTTCCCATGAGATTCCGTTTAGTAACGTGTCGTTTTTCAACCTTTCCTTGTTTTCAGGAAAGACGGTAGAAGAGGCTGCGGACCTATCGTTGGGTTATATGAAGTCAAGGGTCAAAGGTTTAGGTGGCCTCATCTTGGTTAGCAAGACAGGAGACTGGGTGGCAAAGTGGACCTCCACCTCCATGCCCTGGGCAGCTGCCAAGGATGGCAAGCTGCACTTTGGGATTGATCCTGGCGAAACTACTATCAAAGACCTGGCCTAAGGCCCTGGAAGATTGTGTTCCAGATGCTAGCTTAGAGGAGGGGTACAGTCTCCTCATGAGACACAGCCTAATCAATTATATCTAGAAATGGAAACAAATTGTGCAGTCTGTCACTTGCTTTGTTGCCTTAATAATCATCTGAACGTTTGGTTGAAAGGCGGGTTCTGAAGTCACGAGAGACATGCCCGTGAGCCATGATTACTCTACCGCACTCCAGCCTGGGCAACAGAGCGAGATATCAAAAAAAAAAAAAAAGAAGAGAAAGAAAGCAGCAGCATGATCCTGACACGACAGATTTGGGAGACCCACAGCATGCAGACACTGTGGGCTGAGAGGTGGGGAGGGAGGCTCCGGCGCAGCTGGAGGTGTCTGGAAGTGAGACGAGAGTCGCAGACACACTGGTGGGCGGAGTCCAGATGACCCTCAGAGTGTTGCACAAGAACATCAGGGAAAAGAACCAAAATCCTTTAAGGGAAATGTTCTCCATGTATGAGAGACTAAACTGATTTTCCTAAAAAAGTTCAGATCTTCCCTAACTTACCTGGATGTTTCCAGATACTCCAAAGGACCCAGATTTCCAAAGGTTAGCTCCCTAACCTGGAGACGGAAGGTCATAATGGAGACTCTGTGGGATTCCATGAAGTTTCTTGGGTTCAGAGATGAGCCTCCCTCAATTGATGTTCTCCCATGAGCCAGACTCTACCTGCCAAAGACCCTCTGGTCCTCGTATAGTGGGTGACAGGACTCACAGCCTCTCCAACAACAGAAAGGAGCCGCCGTTATAGGGCTGACCCCATGACTTCCTGCGTCCTCACCCTGTTTTGTGCTCTGAGATTCTTCCCACCTCCCCATCCCCACCAGCTGGATCGGGCGCTGTGCAGTGTGGTCAGCATCGTGAAGAAACTCATTTCCTCAGGGACAGTATTCCCCTCTATCTCTTGTTACACTGGAAACGCGATTCTGCTGTAATATCCATGCTCAGTTTTTTAGTCTCTCAGAGCTCACCTTCTCTCTGGAAAGAAATTGCCTAACTTCACATTCCATGTGCTGCTAATAAAATGTATTTTGAAAGAGTAAGAGTGTGGTTGGGAGTCACTGTTGACAAAGACCAGAATGCACACGAGCTCTCCCCCTGGTCTCAATTCCGACGTACCAAAGAGACCTTGAGATGGGGGTGGTGTGGGGGGCGGTACCTGCCCCCTTGTGGAGGACATGTGAGTTTTTCCCAAGAACTGAACTTCTGAGCGGGTTAAGGAAGAAGCCAAACCATGATAGGGTTTATGGCTCAGTCCTCCTGCAGTTTGCCAATATTCACCCCAGACAGAGGTGCACAGTTCTGGCTCCTGTCCCCAGACCCTCCTTGGGGCTGTGTCAGCTGCTCCAAACCAGAGAGAAAGAGAGGGCACTTAGAGGCAGAAGTGAGTTTGAATCCTGCTTCTCACTACCTGGGTGACCCTGGGCAAATTAACTTTTAAGAATGTTTCGTCTATAAAGTAGATTACTATGATGATGAAAGAAAGGTAAAGAAAAACTGCAGTTCTCAGTGTTTTACTTTAAGGATCTTATGGACAAATAGAGAAACTGGCTAGACCCAGGATAGAGTTTCTGTCCTTAAAAACCTCGACATGCAACAACTGCCCCTTTAGGAACAAGGATTTTGTTAGCAGGTGTATTAGTTGAGGATTGCCACAACACGAGTCCACAGATGAAGTGGCTTAACCAACAGAAATGTATTAATATTTTCTCTGTTCTGGAGGCTGAAAGTCCAAGATCAAGGTGCAGCTGCGTTGGTTTCTCCTGAGGCCTCTCTCCGTGGCTTGTGTAATAGCTGGCCGTCTTCCTGCTGGGTCCTCACGTGGTCTTTCCTCTGTACATGCACAGCCCTGCCATCTGTCTCTAATATGTCCTAACCTCCTCTTCTTATGAGGACACCTGTCATATTGGACTAGAGTGGACCCCAATGACCTCATTTAACTTTAATCACCCCTTCTTTAAAGGCTCTGTCTCCAAATACACTCACATGCTGAGGTCCTGGGGGTTAGGGCTTCAGCTTGTGAATTTGGGAGGGGACAGAATTCAGCCCATAACAGGAGGCAAAACAGAATCGTGTTGGTGTTTGGAAAGAGGGGGTCTTTTGGAAAAGACAACAATGGCTAAGTAGATAGAAAAAAGGAAGGAGGCCAGGTGCAGTGGCTCACACCTGTAATTCCAGCACCTTGGGAGGCTGAGGCAGGCAGATCAGGAGGTCAGGAGTTTGAGACCAGCCTGACCAACATGATGAAACCCCGTCTCTACTAAAAGATACAAAAATTAGCTGGGTGTGGTTGTACATGCCTGTAATCCCAGCTACTCGGGAGACTGAGGCAGGAGAATTGCTTGAACCCGGGAGGCAGAGGTTGCAGTGAGCCAAGATTGCACCACTGCACTCCAGCCTGGGTGACAGAACAAGACTCCCTCTCAAAAAAAAGAGAAAGAGAAGAAGAAAAGAAGGAACTGGGGGATAGGGAGGCCGGTTGAAAATGATTTTGAGCTTGTCTCATCAGTTCTCCAGTTTACAAGGAAATTGACTAGTTATTAAAGACTGTTGTAGGCTCAGCTTGTGGGCACTTGACCTCTTCGGCAGGGCAGCCCAGGTACTGGGATACGTACGGGGTCGTCACCCCCTCTGTGCCAAGCCAAAGTGTGTATTTTTGCCCTCAGACATGAGTTGTACCAAAAGCCACGTCCACCAGCCTGGGAATTCTGTCAGTGGAGACCACGTACAGTGCTCGCTTTTGCCCCACACCTTGTCCATGGGCTGCTCACCCACTGTCAGAGAAATGAACCTGATCTCATCTGAATGAGGAAGACAATCTTTTTATCACTTCTGTGCCACAAGAGGGCAGCAAACTACAAACTCTCCACGCCTTCAGCCGCCCAAAGGGAAGGTACTCTGGATCAGAGCAGCCTGCTTAGAAAATTTGGAACCAAAAGAACATTCCTCTTCCTGACCTTCATTTTCATCCAAATTCTACAATTTATTTTAGAGCAGGATTGTCCAAAACACAAACACTGGCAAATGCCCCGAAGAACCCATCCAGATCACAATGGAAGCTCGCTCTGCCCTGGGCGCTGCCAGAGGCCAGATGATGTGGGATCCCACAGTGAGCCAGCTCCAGCAGCCTGGCCCTGTCCCCACTTGCTCCTTCGAGCTGGGAAGACAGATAAATCATCAGGTAGCTGCACCCACCAAAGTGATGGCATAATAAGGAGCACAAGATGGGCCCAGAGCCAAGGGCAAGTGTCCCCTGCTATAGTCAGGACTTGGCCCCACTGCTGGGCTGCAGAGAAGAGGCCTGGGTAAGGAAGGGCCTTGACCTTGTAGCTGTTGCATAATACACATTCTTCTCAAATAATACGCATCCTAGACTTCTTCCTCTCTAGCTTGAGGGATTATAAACTCTGAGAGCAAAGGAAGGTGGAGTGGGGAGCACATCAGTCCTCTCCAATGTCCTGTTGTCAGAGGTGATGGTGTGTGGGGAAGGCTGGGAAGGGACACTCATTCTTCCAGCCCCCTACCTGCTCCTCTGCAGTCCTCCCATCAGCCTTCATCTTTGCATTTGGATTTTGTAGCTGTTTTTTTTAATCATTTATTTTTAGGATTTTTTTTTTGAGATGGAGTCTCGCTCTGTCACCAGGCTGGAGTGCAGTGGCGCCATATCAGCTCACTGCAACCTCTGCCTCCTGGGTTCAAGCAATTCCCCTGCCTCAACCTCCCGAGTAGCTGGGACTGCAGGCATGCACCACCACATCCAGCTAAGTTTTGTGTTTTCAGTAGAGACGGGATTTCACCATGTTGGCCAGGATAATCTCGATCTCTTGACCTCATAATCTTCCCACCTTGGCCTCCCAAAGTGGCCTCCCAAAGGGATTATGGGATTATAGGCATGAGCTACCGCTCCCGGCTTTTTCTATTTTTTTTTTTTTTGAGACAGAGTCTTTCTGTCACCTAGGCTGGAGTGCAGTGGCATGATCTCAGCTCACTGCAACCTCCACATCCCAGATTCAAGCAATTCTCCTGCCTCAGCCTCCCGAGTAGCTGGGATTACAGGTGCACGCCACCATGCCTGGCTAATTCTTTTATATTTTTAGTAGAGATGGTGTTTCACCATGTTGGACAGGCTGGTCTCTAACTTCTGACCTCAAGTGATCTGCCTACCTCAGCCTCCCAAAGTGCTGGGATTACAAGCATGAGCCACAGTGCCCGGCTTCGTAGCTGTTTCAAGGGAACAAGGAAGTGGCCCGTCAAGCTTGTCTGGCTAAGAAAAATACAGATGTCCTCTCCCTTCTGCACAGGTGTAAGCCTGACCCAGAGAGGAATGGGGATGGGCAGAAGGATAGAGGCAGAACCAGGCCTAGGAATGGGGGTGGGAGTATGAGCCTGGAACACAGTGGGGGTTGGGGGAGGTGGTGGGGGTGCCCATTAGTAGCTGCGTCCACAGTGTAAATGCCATTAAACAGAAAAGCAGCCTTTCCACCTCACCCCACCCCATATCCACACCCCCACAAAGAACTGAGCCACAGCCAGCCATAGCACGTCTCTTCTGAGAAGCTAAAATATGGAGGGGGAGGCATAGAGATTATTCCATCCTTTTGGAAGATGAGAAAATAAGGCTCAGAGAAGTTGGAGTTTCCCCAGGCCCTCGTCCCTCTCGGGTTAAAGTGAGTGTATTAAACAGCGGAACTGTTTAATCCAGCCTCCCCTATTTCCAAATCCTCAGGCTCTCACCCCTGAGATGCTCCTCCTAGATCTAGGGGCAGCCCCAAGAGGGCCCCAGGTGAAAAGCAGGAAAGACCAGTCCACATGGACAACTCTAGTTTTCAAATTCTGGGTTTCTTACAAACCATTTAAATGAAGTTAGATTTTCAGTGAAAGAGGTAGGGGGGCAGCCGTGGACTCTGCTGAGGGGAAACCGGCCTGGGGTGGTTTTTTCTCTTTTTTTAATCACTGATCATCTCCAGAGTTGACTTTTTTGCTATGCACTTATCAGCATGTGCGGAACTCTGATCATGTGCGGACCTCAGATAAGAGAGTTCTTATCCACAGCAGGGAGCCCAGGAGAAAAGAGGCTGGGTCTTCCTGTCCTGTCCCTGGAAGACTGAGGCTCCTCTCCTCAGTGGCCACCACCTCATGCCTGTCCCCCGCGGCCCCGGATTGTCACCTTGAAGGGTGGCAATTTCTTATTAAACATTTTTAAGTTAAAAATAACTTTCTGCCCAGGCGAGGTGGCTCACGCCTGTAATCCCAGCACTTTGGGAGACCGAGGCAGACAGATCATGAGGTCAGGAGCTTGAGACCAGCCTAGCCAACATGGTGAAATCCCATCTCTACAAAAAATACAAAAATTAGACGGGCATGGTGCTGTGCACCTGCACTCCCAGCTACTCGGGAGGCTGAGGCAGGAGAATTGCTCGAACCTGGAAGCGGAGGTTGCAGTGAGCCGAGATGGCATCACTGTACTCCAGCCTGGGCAACAGAGCGAGACTCCGTCTCAAATAATAATAATAATAACTTTCTACTACAACAGGAGCAATATAAGAATTGTAGAAATTGGAAAAAAATAAGGAAATTAAGAATAATGAATTTTTTTTTTTGAGATAGAGTCTCGCTCTGTCACCAGAGCTGGAGTGTGGTGGCACGATCTCAGCAACCTCCGCCTCCTGGGTTCAAGCGATTCTCCTGCCTCGGCCTCCTGAGTAGCTGGGACTACAGGCTCACCACCACGCCTGGCTAATTTTTGTATTTTTAGTAGAGATGGGGTTTCACCGTGTTGGCCAGGATGGTCTCGATCTCTCGACCTCGTGATCTGCCTGCCTCGGCTTCCCAAAGTGCTGGGGTTACAGGCATGAGCCACCACGTTCAGCCAAGAATAACGAAAAATTTAAAGCACATGTGAGAAAACATCAACAATAAAAAACAAGGAAAATTTCCTATCAGCCAGTGAATATCACTCTTAAGACCTTACAGTGTATTCTTCCAGATCTTTTTCTGAGTGTGTGTCCACATAATTATTTTTTCAAAAGTGAGACCATACCATGCCTGCTATGTGTAAGTTTCCATTAACATTCTCCACCTGTCCTTGCCAAGAAATGTTCACCTTACCTAATATTTAATCAATCTTCAAATTTTCCCAGTTTTCTCAAAAATTGTCATTTTAGCAGAACTGTTCAAACCCCACACCTCTCTTACTGGCACTGCTTGCTGTGTAGTTAGGGCCCAAGGCCCTGCAGTGTCACACCTTCTGGTTAGTCCGGCAGCCCCTCGAGAGTGAGGGAACACCTGGCTATACACTGCCACGGGCGCTGGGGGCAGGCTCATCATTTCAAACAGAAACGTCAACACCCTGCAGCCACGCTGGCCTGTGGGCTGGGGAAGGTTTGGAAAGGGAAATAGGGGTTGTGCCAAAGCACGAGGCCCCACCCAGAAGTTTGGCAAAGGGCGACTTGGAGTGAGAAGAGCAGGTGGGGAGCAAGTCCACCCTGTGCCGCCACCAAGAAAGCACCTGCTCCCGCCCTTCCTCAGCCGGCTCTTCCCAGGTCACTTCCCCTCATACAAAGAGTGTGTGCCCTCCCTTCCAAGCTCCCCTCACCTCTTTCCCACACAGCTCCCAGCTGGGGCTCCCCCAAGTGCTTGTGGGCCAAAGGGCCACTTTCAGGAGTGTTTACGGATCAGCCCAGTTGGAGGCCACTCACACCAAATCCAGGAATATTTACCTTGGGCTCAGGATCCTGTGGTTCCTGTCTTCCAGAACCACATTCCACAGGCTACCCAGTGAAGATCCCCGGGGGCTCGGACTCCCAAACTTTCCCAACATTCTATTCAGACACCAAGTATTTCATCTTTTTTAAAAGCAAGAAAGACCAAGGCCAGTTTCCTTCCTCCTCCCATCTGTTCCCCGCCCCTCTCCTGGGCCCACTCCGCCCCAGCGTCGTTGGCTCACTGCAGGCCCGCATGCCTCCCCAGTGACCTAACCCTGGATCTGGCCTTTCTGTGTCAGGCCTCCCAATCTTCCGGGGCATCTTCGTTATCTTATCTCTGGCTCTGGCACAAATATCACACCCTGGATGCCTCATGACTAAAAACTCTCCACTTTCCCCAAGCCCTTTCCCTGTCTTCCTTAGAAATTCCAGCATATGGCAGGGTGCCATAACTCACATCTGTAATCTCAGCACTTTGAGAGTCCAAGGCTGGCAGATCACCTGAGGTTAGGAGTTCAAGACCAGTCTGGCCAACATGGTGAAACCCCGTGTCTACTAAAAACACAAAATTAGCTGGGCACAATGGCACATGCCTGTAGTTCCAGCTACTCATGAGGCTGAGGCAGGAGAATTGCATAAATTCAGGAGGTGGAGGTTGCAGTGAGCCTGGATCATGCCACTGCACTCCAGCCTGGGCAACAAGAACAAAACTCCATCTCAAAAAAAAAAATTCCAACATAATTGTCCACTGCTCTCAAGCAGAAAGGGTCAGAACTCAGGGCAAGGCACCCTGCAGAACTGAGAATTCTCCCACACTTGCCTCCTCAGCATTCCCAGCCCGGAGTTCTCACTTGAATTCATGCAGAGAACAGGCAGCCAGTTCATGTGGGTGCATATCCCCTACTGTTGTTCTTCCGGGTCCCCCACTGGTGTGTCTGCACCAGCTCCCTCAGACGGGAAGCCTCCATCATGCCAGCTCTACAGTGGCTTCCCTAGCAAGGGGCTTCTTTTTTCTTTTTTTTTTTTTTGCAGGCAGAGTCTCACTCAGTCACCAGGCTGGAGTGCAATGGTACCATCTTGGCTCACTGCAACCTCCACCTCCCAGTTCAAGCAATTCTCCTGCCTCAGCCTCCCAAATAGCTGAGATTACAGGCACATGCCACCACACCCAGTTAGATTTTTAACTTTAGTAAAGATGGGGCTTCACCATGTTGGCCAGGGTGGTCTCGATCCCTTGACCTCATGATCTGCCCACCTCGGCCTTCCAGAGTGCTGGGATTACAGGTGTGAGCCACTGCGACCTGCCAGGCTTCATTTTATTTGAGAGAAAGGGTACCAATACTGCTCCTGTCTCTTACCACCATGGCTACAGCCTTCCTGCCCGCTCCCCAACTCAGCCAGCCCCTGGCCAGGCTTTGCCTGCAGCCGGCTCAGACAGGGAAGGCATGAGTGTCCTGCTGGTGTGAGCAAGATGTTCCAGGCACTTCTAAGACCCAGTAGACAGCACTGCCCTGAACTTCTTGGGGTCAGTTCCCAGGATGGGGTACAGTTGGCCCCCGAGAGCTACCTGTGAGGGCTGGCACAAGCAGCATCAGGACCAGGCTGCAGGCCATTTCGCTGCCACCCTGGCCCTGCCAGGGCTCTGAGACCCCATACCACACACAGCCTGGCTTTTGAGCCCATCTCAGCATCAAGGCTTCCGGTGGGGGCCACTGGGTGGCAGCGGGGCCTGTGCTCAAGGATGAAGACCAAGAATGAGGAAATCCCACCTCCTTCCATGAACTCCACACCCATGCCGGTCCATCACGGTCCCTCCCAGAAGCCCTATCCCACCCACCCACCAGAATGAGGTCACGCAGGAGGCTCTGGGGGTTCCGCCTGCTGCCTGGATCCAGTCTAAACCCCTTGGCTGCCCTTCCTGGCTGCAGGTCAGGTGCCCCACTGACCCCCAGGATATGAGGAGCTCCCAGGCCTTTGCACACACAATTCCCTCCTCAGAAATGCCTTTCCGCCCTCAAAGGTGCTCACAGCGGGGACAAGAGTAGCCTCTCTGAGTGGGTTGTTGTGAGGCTCAATTAACAACTGGAAAATTCTCAGAAGCGGGCCTGCCCCTTTTGTAAGCAAATGTCAGCTATTATTTTATTAACCACACCAACCACAGTGAGCCCTTCCTTTTCCGAGCCCTGGCCCTCCTCGTGGTCACCAGCCAGCAGCTTCTGAAATGTGCCTCTGTTCCATGGACTCCAAGTTTGCTTTGACCATTTTGGACACGTGGACCAGCGGGGGCATAGCTGCTTCTGTGCAGGGCTTGGCCACTGGGCAGAACCCCACCCTCTATGCCGTGAACACGAAAGAGAAGCCCGGCTTCATATTTTATGCTTTCTTTCTTTATTTATTTATTTATTTGATTTTTTAGAGACGCGGTTTCACCATGTTGGCCAGGCTGGTTTCCAACTCCTGACATCAAGTGATCTGCCCGCCTCGGCCTCCCAAAGTGCTGGGATTACAGGCATGAGCCACCATGTCTGGCCTATATTCTATGCTTTATGAAACACATTTGCATCTATTCCTATTTTGTGGATTAGCCAGGGCAGAAATCATCATTGCCATTTTCCGATCGGGGCCCCTGATGCTCAGAGCCGTGGAGTGCCATATGCAGGCCACACAGCAGGTGAGTGGCCGAGGCAGGCTTCAAGTCCAGCTCTGCTTTGATCCCAGGTCCAGGACTTCTTCCTCAGCACCATGCTGGGTCACAACCAGTTAAGTGTGTCTCCCTCTTTCTGAAAAGCAGCTCAGATGCCAGAGGAATGAGAGACGGCCGCACAATGAAAACCAGACGCCCTGCCCCTCGTCTCTGGACCAGCTCCCAGGAAAGGGAGGACAGCTGGCTGATATGTGGCCTCTGCGGCCCGCCCTGCCCATGAGCTCAGCTCTGGCAGAAAGAGCTCCTCACTAGGGAAGGCCTGGTGAGCCCCTCGGCCTGGGAAAACCTCTCCACAGAGCCAGGGCCAGACCACAGGGCAGCCGAACAAGGAGTGCCCAAGGCTGATCGCATTGCCATTAACCCTCTGCACTTTCACAGTCCTGCGAACTAGGGGCTGTGCCTGCTTTTCAGATGAGAAAACCGAGGCTTGGAGAAATGTGATGTTCACGCTAGCAAGTGGGGATGCCAGGGTGTGTATGTATCATTACAGCTGCACCTTCAGGCCAGTGCTGGGAAGCTCATAGTGGGGGGTTCAGGGGGCTCTCCCTGTAGCTGCCTTGAGGGCAGAGACCACCTCTGCCTTCTCATAGCCATTCCCCGGCACCATGCCCGATAAATATCTGTGAAATGAAAGAACTAATCCCTAGGTGCATCCTTCATTTATCCGGAGGAAGGCGGGATTACAGGTGCTTCGACCCCGGTTGCAAAGGTGCCTGGTTGGGGCAAGCCCACCCTGAGGCCTGGGAAACACAGCCAGCCTACACCACCCCTCCTAACTCCACAGCCTACAGGGTAACCCCATCCACGCCAGCCACTTCAGGGGGTTGGGGTCACCTTGCCCTTGCTCCCTCCCTTGCCTTTGAGGACAAGAGCTCAGTCACTGGTGAAGCTCTCAGGGCCTGCAGGAAGAGAGAGGGCAGGGTTCCACGAGGAGAGTTGGGGCGGAAGGAGCAAACATGGGGGTGGTGAGAAGCTGAGAACAGAACGGGGGGATACAGGAGGACACACCTGGGGGCCCCTAGTCACTGGCCGAGTGCACAAGGTGCTGCTGCCTTTAGGAAAGCCCATGAGGCTGAGGGCAGAGCCAGGCTGTGTGGAGCAAGGGAGGCTGTGGCAGGGCTCAGGCCTGTGTGGGTGCTTGTGGGGTGGGATCCAAGTCCATGAGCCCAGGCAGAGGGATCATTCACATTCATTTAACAAACATAACAACAGCCATGGCCACAAAGCAGAAATCACAATGAAACCGAACTCCACCCAATCCCAACCCGCCAGCTGCTGGCCGGGAGAGCTCAGCACGCAGAGCTCAAAAAGACCTGGAATTGAACGGTGGCCCCAGCGCCTGGCTGTGCCCGCCTCCCTCCTACCCCCCAACAAACCCCATTCTCCAGTCCCTGGCCGCTCTTCCTCCACCCATGACCATCGCCCTCACTGCCCCAGCCCCACCTGCTTTGACCCCACTTTCATGCCTTTTGTAGCGTCCCATGGACTCTCAAGTGAAACCCCAATGCCTGGTCCTGCCCTGGGGTCCCAGCCTTGTGAGCGCTCAGCACCTCTGTGCCACGTGCCCGCTTCCTCCCACCACCAAGCTCTTCCCTCTGCCCACTGCTCTTCCTCCCCGCTTCAGTCACTGACAAAGCTCACTCAGGGCCACCTTCTCTGACCCCCTCACCCGGTGATCCCTCCAACACCCCTGAATCTGTCCTTCCTGGAAACTGTCACCATTGCAATGACCATCTGTCTCTCCCACTAGACAGTGTCCCAGCACTAACACCAGGCATGGCGCATAGTAGGGCCTTATGTGAAAGAACAGTGGACAGGCCGGGCGCAGTGGCTGTAATCCCAGCACTTCCGGAGGCCGAGGTGGGCAGATCATGAGGTCAGGAGATACAGATCATCCTGGCCACCATGGTGAAACTCCATCTCTACTAAAACACAAAAAATTAGCTGTGTCTGGTGGTGGGCTCCTGTAGTCCCAGCTACTCAGGTGGCCAAGGCAGGAGAATCACTTGAACCCTGGAGGCAGAGTTTGCGGTGAGCCGAGATTGTGTCACTGCACTCCAGCCTGGGCAACAAGAGCAAAACTCCACCTAAAAAAAAAAAGGGTCGGGCGCAGTGGCTCATGCCTATAATCCTAGCACTTTGGGAGGCCAAGGCAGGTGGGTCACGAGGTCAAGAGATCGAGACCATCCTGGCCCACATGGTGAAACCCCTGTCTCTACTAAAAAATACAAAAATTAGCTGGATGTGGTGGCACGTGCCTGTAGTTCCAGCTACTCGGGAGGCTGAGGCAGGAGAATTGCTTGAACCTGGGAGGCGGAGGTTGCAGTGAGCTGAGATCACGCCACTGCACTCCAGCCTGGCGCCTGGTGACAGAGCGAGACTCTGTCAAAAAAAGAAAAAAAAAGGAAAGAAAGAGAGAGAGGAAGGAAGGAAGGAAGGAACAAACGAACGAACGAACAAACAGTGGACAGAGGCTCCTGGCCTCTCCCGGCTCTGACCTTGCTCCCTCCCATGAGGTCTATTCCAGCCCTCACCAGACCCAGCCCAAAGACACCTCCTCCAGGAAGCCTTCTGTACACACTCAGAAGTGGCGTTTTTTCCCTCTGAGCAGTTCTTACGGGACTTCCCATGAACTGTGGTCAGATTTGTCTCCCCATTCAACTGTGAGACCCTTGAGGCAGAACCAAGCCCCTGGCCCAACCCACAGCAGTGTCTTCCCACACCAGCCCCTCAGCAGCACCAGCCCACGCCCTCTGGGGAGCTTTGATTCCTCCCATCACTTAACGAGCTCTGACAGCCCCTTTGATGTGGAGGCTGATGGCCTCCATCAGCCCCAATATACAGATAAGACCTCTGAGACTTAGAGAAGAAAAGCGGAAAGTTCGGCCCCCTTCCACACGTCCACATTCTCGGCGCTATGTAGACTCGGGGACAGAGTCCCAGAAGTGCCCACCTTAGGGCCTGAACTTTTCACGTGAAGGTCCCACCCTGCAGAGGAAAGAAACAGAGACAAAGAAGACTTCATTACTTTAATCCAAGTCCACAGACTCCAGGATCTGGTCCACCAGATTCTCTGGGCTGGAACCAAGCAGGGAGATGAGGGTGGGATTCAGGCCCTGCTTGCGGGGGGTGGGACTGGGTCATGGGGTACAGTCTGCTGGGGCAGGGCCCTGAGTGGGGCGCCAGGGAGGACCTGAAGGCTCTGACGGGACCCTGGCTGGGCAGGAGACCCTGTCTCTTTTATAAAAAAACAAGATTGGGAGGCTGAGGTGGGCAGATCACAAGGTCAGGAGATCAAAGCCATCCTGGCTAACATGGTGAAACTCCGTCTCTACCAAAAATACAAAAAATTAGCAGGGCGTGGTGGTGGGCACCTGTAATCCCAGCTACTTGGGAGGCTGAGACAGAAGAATTGCTTGAACCCGGGAGGCAGAGGTTGCAGTGAGCCAAGATTGTGACACTGCACTCCAGCCTGAGCAACAAAGAGCGAAATTCCATCTCAAGAAAAAAAAGAGGCCAGGCACAGTGGCTTTACACCTGTAATCCCAGCACTTTGGGAGGCCAAGGTGGGCAGCTCACAAGGTCAGGAGATCTAGACCATCCTGGCTAACATGGTGAAAACCCATTTCTACTA
This sequence comes from Aotus nancymaae, assembly GCF_030222135.1. Classification (NCBI taxonomy): domain Eukaryota; kingdom Metazoa; phylum Chordata; class Mammalia; order Primates; family Aotidae; genus Aotus; species Aotus nancymaae. The sequence continues at coordinate 8,067,668 of NW_026988473.1, read as the reverse complement.
AAAATACAAAAATTAGCTGGTCGTGCTGGCACACACCTGTAGTCCCAGCTACTGGGAGGCTGAGGCAGGAGAATAGCTTGAACCCGAGAGGTGGAGGTTGCAGTGAGCCAAAATCGTGCCACTGCACTCCAGCCTGGCAGCAGAGCAAGACTCTGTCAAAGAAAGAAAGAGAGAAAGAGAGAGAGAGAGAGAGAGGGAGGGAGGGGAAGGAAGGGAAGGAAGGGGACCAAAATGGAAGGAGCTTCAGGTGGGCGGAAGAAGGATCAGAATTAAATTCCATTTCACCCAGCAATAGCTGTTGAGACTCAGGGTGTACCGAGATTCTATGAACAGCAAGGAGGACTCAACCTCAAGATGAGGACGCCTGATGGAGGCAGCCAGCAGGGACTGGGCTGCAGGCAAGGGGAGAAGCAGGGTGGGGCTGGAGGATGATGAACTCAGCAAGGCGGGTGTAGAAGTGAGTTTGGACAATGGACTCAGCAGTGTGGGTGTAGACAGTGGGTTTGGGTGTAGACAGTGGGCTTGGGCAACTTCCTGAGCCTCAGTTTCTCCATCTTTAAAATGGGGACAGGAGCAGTGCCTACCTCCGAGGATCATAGCGAAGGTTAAATGAGATACTGCATTTAGCACAGGGCCTGGAAGAACGGAGGTGTTGTTATCGCTGTTGTTGTCAGGGTGGGACACTGAGTATTTAGTAAGCGCCACACACCGCTCTGAGCCCTGGATACATCCTCCCCACTGATGCTCCCAGAACACCCGGAAGTGCTGTTGGAGGGTGAAGGGTTCAGAGCCCATCATCCATTCAGTAAATATTTCATAAGCACCTACTGGGTAGCTGGGGCCTGGAGAATCAAAGGTGAGCATGCAGCTTACATTCTAGAGGGAGAGATAGATAATACACAAGGAAACACATAAGCAAAATCATTTCAGACGGTGACCAAGGCGATGAAGGGAAGAAAGCCAGACCCCGAGATCCCGAGGCGTGGGAGAGGGTGCCCCGCGGTGATCAGAGAAGACTCACCTATGATGAGAAGAAGGTGCAATCAGGAGACAACCTGGAGGAGGGGGTGCAGGCAACAAGAGTGAAAGCCGGAGCTGTTCCAAGGATGTTCATGCACCCCGGAGGTAAGGAGGCCAGTGTGGCCACAGGGTGCTAGAGGGGTACTGTGATAGTGACACAAGATGAGGCTGGAGAGACGGGGGAACAGGTCACGTGAGGTCTGGAGTTTTATTCTAAGTGTTATGGGGAGCCAAGAAGAGTTTACACAAAGAAGTGGCATGACCTGATTTACTTTTTGGTTTCTTGAGACGAAGTCTCACTCTGTTGCCCAGGCTGGAGTACAATGGCACGATCTCAGCTCACTGCAACCTCCGCCTCCCAGGTTCAAGCGATTCTCCTACCTCAGCCTCCTGAGTAGCTGGGATTACGGGCATCTGCCACCACACCCGGCTAATTTTTTTGTATTTTTACCCAGTAGAGTCAGGGTTTCACCATGTTAGCCAGGATGGTCTCGATCTCTTGACCTTGTGATCTGCCCTCCTCGGCCTCCCAAAGTGCTGGGATTACAGGGGCAAGCCACTGTATCCCGCCCTGATTTACATTTTTAAAAGATCAATGTGAGCCCGGCGCGGTGGCTCAAGCCTGTGATCCTAGCACTTTGGGAGGCCGAGGTGGGTGGATCACCTGAGGTCAGGAATTCAAGGCCAGCCTGGCCATCATGGTGAAACCCCATCTTTATTTATTTATTTATTTATTTATTTATTTATTTATTTATTTTGAGACGGAGTTTCGCTCTTGTTACCCAGGCTGGAGTGCAATGGGGCGATCTCGGCTCACCGCAACCACCGCCTCCTGGGTTCAGGCAATTCTCCTGCCTCAGCCTCCTCAGTAGCTGGGATTACAGGCACGCACCACCATGCCCAGCTAATTTTTTGTATTTTTAGTAGAGACGGTTTCACCATGTTGACCAGGATGGTCTCGATCTCTTGACCTCGTGATCCACCCGCCTCGGCCTCCCAAAGTGTTGGGATTACAGGCGTGAGCCACCGCGCCCGGCTCCCTCTTTAAAAAAAAAAAAAGATCACTGTGGGGAGAACAGACTTCATGGGGGCACTGTGGATGGCAACCTTGACCTTGGACATGAATCCCTTGCTGAGCCAGAGTTAGCCCCTCACCCAGGCCCTGCCCCCTGCCGGGCCCCTGGGAAACAGGTTGCTTACACTTGTCCCCGCCTGACCAGGGTGTCTCCATTTCCATCCTCTGGGGCTGGGGGATGCATATTCTCCAGCTATCATATTTTCTGGTATTACGAATCCACCCAGGAAAGACCCACAAGTGACTTTAGAGGAAAGCAGATAGCGGCCAGCAGTGCTTGTTTTTCAGCTTTTTTAAGCCCCACAGCTGCATCAAGTTCAGAGCACAAGTGCATTGAACTGTGTTTGCTGCTAAGATGTTGCGTACATCTACAGCTGAGCAATAAACGGCAGGGACAGAGCGACGCTCTGCAGCTCAGAACAGCAGGAAGACTCCTAGACTGAGCACCCCAGGACCTGGAACCAGTCCTGGCTCTGCCCCAACTCTCTATGCAACCTCCGATCAATTACAGCTCCTCTCTAGGCCTGAGATCTCTTCTCCAGAGCAGAGAATGGAGTGAGTAGCTCTTCCCTACCGCCCTTCCACTTCCTTCCAGGGCAGAGACTAGAGTCTAGAATTCCCAGGAGTTCAGATCTGGGGCAAGCCAGAGGCAGCTGCTGAGACCATCCAAGCCGTCCTCTTGCACTGGGAAATTTTTGAAACATTAACCTATACTATCTTTTCTCTTATGTTCCTTTCTTCTCTTAGTGCTTCCCCTGATTCTGGAGGCCAAGGCAGCCCCAGGGAAAGGCTGTGATAGAGGAATGGGGAGTCTTTTCCTGGCTGTACAGTTGAAAAGCCCAGGCCTTTGGAGGAATGGAAAGACCTGTGGGTGCTGGTTTTGTGTAAGAGCCAGGTTTCCAGAGCCCCCACCACACCTCCTGACAAGAAAAGGATTCCCAGGGCAGCCAGGAGGTAAAGAGCAAGAGTTACTGAGTGTTGCTCCCTGCTGATACCAGTGACCGGCTATAAAAGGCTTTAAAAACAATGATAAGGCCGGGATGGTGGCTCATGCCTATAATCCCAACACCTGGGGAAGCCAAGGTGGGTGGATCACCTGAGGCCACAAGTTCAAGACCAGCCTGGCCAATATGATGAAACTCCACCTCCACTAAAAATACAAAAATTCACCGGGTGTGATGGCGCTCCCCTATAATCCCAGCTGCTAGGGAGGCTGAGACAGGAGAATCACTTGAACCCAGGAAGGGTGGTTGCGCTGAGCCAAGATCGTGTCACCACACTCCAGCCTGGGTTTCAGAATGAGACTCCATCTTAAAAAAATTAAAAAACTGTGATAAATAAGACTCACTAAACATTGGTCTCCTTTTTATTGTCACCACGCACCAGCAATTCTAAACAATGTCCGTGACAAAACACTGCTGCCTGAAAAATTTCCCTAAGTTCTAAGTCATTTGCTGCAGTTACTGTTTGTTGAGTTTTAATAACATATATGCAGCCAAGCACAGTGGTCACTTGAGGTCGGTGGTTCAAGACCAACATGGTAAAACCCCGTCTCTACTAAAATTACAAAAATTAGCTGGGCATAGTGGCTCATACCTGTAATCCCAGCACTTTGGGAGGCTGAGACAGAAGAATTGCTTGAGCCCAGGAGTTTGAGACTAGCCTGGGTAACATGGTAAAACCCTGTCTCTACCAAAATTTTTAAAAAGCCACACATGGTGGCACACACCCGTAGTCCCAGCAACTGGCGAGGCTGAGGCAGGAGAATTGCTTGAACCCAGGAGGCGGAGGTTGCAGTGAGCTGAGATCGTGCCATTGCACTCCAGCTTGGGCGACAAGAGCGAAACTCCATCTCAAAAAAAAAGAAAAACTGAAAATGATGACTGTCTGCATTTCTTTTATGGCCTTTATTCTTACTCATTTCGTTTCACCATTATTACTGAGAATAATCCTGGTTTTTTGTTTGTTTGTTTGAAACTTTTTTTTTTTTTTGAGATGGAGTTCCATTCTTGCTGCCCAGGCTGGAGTGCAGTGGCCCAATCTCGGCTTACCTCAACCTCCGCCTCCCAGGTTCAAGCGATTCCCCTGCCTCATCCTTCTGAATAGCTGGTATTGCAGGTGCGCACCACCATACCCGGCTAATGTTTTGTATTTTTAGTAGAGATCGGGTTTCTCCATGTTGGTCAGGCTGGTCTCGAACCCCCGACCTCAAGTGATCTGCCCACCCCAGCCTCCCAAAGTGCTGAGATAACAGGCATGAGCCACCATGCCTGGCAATAATCCTGGTTTTCTAGAGTAAGGGATTGTTAAAAAATGATCCTCCCTGTTTGTCCAACTCTCCAGGTAAGCTACTAGAGAATCCTTAGTGAGGTGGCAGAGTCCCCGAGTGGATTTGAAGAGTCTGAGAAAAGAGAGACGAGCCCTCCAAGAACAGGCTGAGCGCAGTGGCTCAGCCTGCAATCCCAGCACTTTGGGAGGCTGAGGTGGGCAGATCACCCGAGGTCAAGAGTTCAAGACCATTCTGGCCAACGTGGTGAGACACCGTCTCTACTAAAAATACAAAAATTATCTGGGCATGGTGGTGGACACCCATAATCCCAGCTACTGAGGAGGCTGAAGCAGGAGAATCCCTTGAACCAGAGAGGCAAAGGTTGTGGTTAGCCATTGCACTCCAGCCTGGGCAACAAGAGCAAAACTCCGTCTCAAAAAAATAAAAAATAAAACAAAACTATTTATATTTGTTATAAAAATAAAACGAAACACAGGGATAAAGGGAAGTTCTGTTTCATTTTGTGAACACCTGCATTGAGACCCTAAATCACCCTGTACACCCTGATGAACCAAAAATGACAAGGTGCCCAGATAAAACAGCATCAGGCCATTGGCGGGAGCAGACCAGAGGCTTGCCAGGCTCCTCTGGGCAGAGCCTCCCTGGGCCACAGACCATTCAGGCCTAAAGGAGCCCCTGGTTGCCTTCTCTACCCCCTCCCTGGGTGCACAGGGTAACTGCAGCCCCGCAAAGCTCCCTCAGCATTCAGCAACCGAGCTGATCCAAGTCTACTGACCACGCCAGCTCCACTCCATACAACCTACCCTCAGGGCACTGGCCACAGTGGGGGCAGATGGGCCTCGGCAGTGACCTGCCAAATCTACAAGTGGGAACAGGCTCAGGGCAGGGAAAGAGGAAGAGGGCAGCCAGGCACAGAGGGCAGGACCTGCGTGACTCACCCACAGAACAAAGAATGTGCAGAAGTAAGCGAGAAAGTGCGCTGGCGTCCTGGCCAAGGTCACCCAGCGAGCAATAGTGTCATTCTGCTGTCAGCCCCAAATCTGCTGCCCAAATCCCCAGTGTCAGCCTGTGAAATGGAGGAGAGCCAGTTTCCACCCTGCAGGACAGGGACTTCTGCCCCGCTTCACTGTCCCCACCCCTCAGAGGGAGCTCATCCCAGAGCAAAGAGCTTGCAGGTTCTGCCGGTTGCCTTGGGAAGGCACATTCCGCAGCTCCCACCCTGCTCCGTCTATGACTTGCAGCTCAAGGAGCACGAGAAAGTGCCCAGATCCCCAACAGGTCCCAGCCTGCCCCTGCCCTCTCTGAAACCCTGGGCTCCATCTGCAGAAACAGAGAAAGCCAGGTCCCTCTGTGACGGGGCACAGCTCACAGCTGGCTGTGGTGGGGGGAGCCCACAGGATGCCACTTCGCAGCCCAGAAGGACACCCATATGCTGGGCAGACGTGAACAACTCTCCAGATTCTCAATATGCTGCTCACATCCTAGTTTGTGGGCAGAGTGACAAACTGGGAAGGGGACCAAGATCCCTGTGGAAAATCGGAACCGTTGACAGCCACACTCCCCCACCTCTCACACCTTCCCACTCCTGCTTCCCAACCCTGGAGTATTACCACCAACAGCCACTCTGGAGTGGGAGCTGAAGGGCTTCCAGGCTCAGGAGAGTCGTTCCAAATGAAGAGTGGTCGCTCCTCTAAATCCAGGCACCTCTCCCACAGAAAGAGTCCCCAGAGTGGGAAGAGGAACACACGTTGCTGTGTGGTTTGTAATGGCAGAAAAACTAAGGGAAAAAAACGCAAACATCCATCAATAAGGCACTGGAAAATTAAATTATATTACATCCCTGCAAAGATGATATTACATCCATGCAAAGGGATATCTATCCCACAGCATGAAAATTATCAAAGGTGGCTGGGCGCAGTGGCTCACGCCTGTAATCCCAGCACTTTGGGAGGCTGAGGCAGGCAGATCACCTGAGGTCAGGAGTTCAAGATCAACGTGGTGAAACCCTGTCTCTACTAAAAATACAAAAAAAGTAGCCGGGCATGGCGGCACGTGCCTGTAGTCCCAGCTACTAGGGAGGCTGAGGCAGGAGAATTGCTTGAACCCAGGAGGCGGAGGTTGCAGTGAGCCAAGATCCTGCCTGCACTCAAGCCTGGGTGACAAGACTGAAACTCCATCTCAAAAAAAAAAGTGGCCAGATACAGTGGCTCGTGCCTGTAATCCCAGCACTTTGAGAGGCCAAAACAGGCAGATCACCTGAGGTCAGGAGTTCAAGCCCAGCCTGACCAACATGGAGAAACACCATCTCCTGGGTGTGGTGGCGCATGCCTGTAATTCCAGCTACTTGGGAGGCTAAGGCAGGAGAACTGCTTGAACCCAGGAGATGAAGGTTGTGATGAGCTGAGATCACGTCATTCCACTCCAGCCTGGGCAACAAGAGCAAAACTCCATCTCAAAAAAAAAAAAAGAAGAAGAAGAAAAAAGAAAAAGAAAATTAGCCAGATGTGGTGGCACACACCTGCAGTCCCAGCTACCCAGGAGGTTGAGGCAGGAGAATCCCTTGAGCCCAGAAGTTTGAGGCTGCAGTGAGCCGTGATCACGCCACTGCACTCCAGCCTAGATGACAGAATGAGATCCTGTCTCAAAAAATAATAATATTAGGCCAGGTGCAGTGGCTCACCCCTATAATCCCAGCACTTTGGGAGGCCAAGGCAGGTGGATCACTTGAGGTCAGGAGTTCAAGACCAGCCTGGCCAACATGGCAAAACCCCGTCTCTATTAAACATACAAAAAATTAGCCAGGTGTGGTGGCGAATGCCTGTAGTCCCAGGTACTCAGGAGACTGAGGCATCAAAATCGCTTGAACCTGGGAAGCAGAGATTGCAGTAAGCCCAGATCATGCCACTACACTCCAGCCTGGCCAACAGAACGAGACTCTGCCTCAAAAAATAATAATAATAATTTTGACCCTAAAAACAGATTATGCATTGGGTTGACATAATTTAAACTTTATTACATTTGCATACAACTATATAATAGTTGAACTAAAATGCAGCTTACTAGTCGAAATTATATTATCAATATCCATTAATTACAATTTTGAGATTTTCTTTTTGTATTTTGGAGGCAGCAGATACGTGACCATTTCTGAGGCCCTCTAAAAGCTCACAGGCCCTCGGCATGTGGCTGGTGGACAGAAAGGATGGAATGTCCAGAGGTTGCCAGGCTCTTCCTGGGAGGTCCCTGGGTCGATCAATGCAGGGGTCAGCCCCAGGAGCCACCAAGGCAGAAGAGAATGAACCAAACCCATAAGGAAAAGTCTGCTCTGCTAAGAGTGATTTCCTGAGCACTAGAAGAGCCGGATGCTCAGGGAGGAGGGAGGAGGCTGACCTCTACAGCTTGCCCCGGGAGCTGACCCAAGCCCATGGCCCGACTAGTCCTCCCCCAGCAGCCCAGCTGGATGGATAGGCTCAGAACAGCCAGCCCAGGCCGCCAACCTGTTTTCTGGGCCACGCTAGGACTTGCAGCCAGCCAGCTGCCAGCATGCTGCACCCCAGCTTCCTGCTTATTAGAATACACCAAGCACTGAACCCGGGGACGAGCTCTGGCTTCAACCAGTGGCTTCTGGCAGTATGGGCTGGGGCTGCTGTTGGCCCACTCCCTCCCACCTGCCATTGTCACCAGACCTCTAGATGGGGACATGGGCAGGGCTCCTCAAGGAGCACTGAACATAGCTCAACAACCTGGCACCCACATGTGCACCCATGATACCCCATACATGGGGAGGGGCCAGCAGATCTAGGGTCTTGTAGTCCAAACACCCAGGAGAGGCTTCCAGGCCCCTTGGCACTCTCCCACCCTCTGGCTCTGGCGAGGCTCTTTCCCCTGCTCCATTCTCAAAGGCCAGAGCCAGGCACAAGGTGCTCACGTCATCCCAGCTGGAGTCTGGGCAAGGAGTGAGCTCAGAGCAGGCTCCCCAGTCACTGCCCCAGCTGGAAGGTTCAGCCACCCAAGGACCAGGGCTCCCCCAGAGCCAGGCACAGCCAACACAGGATCTGGGGTGCAGGGTTTGGCAGGAGCTGTTCCGATTCACTGCCATCATCATGGTGCTAATAACCACTTGTCTTCCTCCTGAACAAGTTTGTCTTTGCACAGTGACCAGGTAGGTAACTGACCACATGTGGCCAGACACGGCAGGTCCCAGCCCTTTCCACATGCTAAGTCAGGCTTGAGGGTTGGAACTCAGTGTATAGAGTTTAAGGATTTGAGGAGCAGGTGTTAGAGTTGAAGAAGCTCTGAGTTCTGGCTCGGCATGGTGGTTCACGCCTGTAATCCCAGCACCTGGGGAGGCTGAGGCAGGAGGATCACCTGAGGTCAGGAGTTCAAGGCCAGCCTGGCCAACATGGTGAAACCCCATCTCTGTTAATAATACAAAAATTAGCCAGGCATGGTGGCACATGCCTGTAATCCCAGCTACTCGGGAGGCTGAGACAGGAGAATCACCTGAACTCAGGAGGCAGAGGTTGAAGTGAGCCAAGATCGTGCCATTGCACTCCAGCCTGGGCAGCAAGAGCAAAATTCTCATCTCCAGAAAAAAAAAAAAAAGCTCTGAGTTCCCACTAAGTTCCAAGCCTTGACTAACATACTTTTTGCCTAGCTATCTCAAGTAGAGGGTCAGAGAAGCAGCAGCTTTGCAGACTCCTGGGGCAGGGGAGAGAAACACCCACCACCACCAAGCAGAGCGCTCTCAAGGGCCAAATGGAAGAGCCTATCTGGGACACTTGGTGGTGGTAGTCAAGGCACCATCCAGATTCAGAGCATATCTCCAGCCTCGCACCTGAAAGGCCGGTGCCCGCTGGCACCCCGGGCTCCCTCTGTACCTGTGCTCTCATCTGTTCCATGCCAGTCAGACCATGGCCAGGTCCCCTCCTGAGCCCGGGCCCCTTCCATGTGGCTTCCTCCTCCTGGCACATCCCTCACTTCACCCCAGTCACCAGCACCAACCATCCACCTCAGGCCAGCTCAAATGCCAGCCCTCCACGAGCCCTCTCTCCTTTGCCCTGCTACCTTTCTTGGGGCAGCCGCCTTTTTTTTCCCCCTTTTTTCTTTTTTTTTTTTTTTTTTTTTTTTGAGACGGAGTTTCACTCTTGTAGCCTAGGCTGGAGTGCAATGGCACGATCTCAGCTCACTGCAACCTCTGCCTCCCAGGTTCAAGCAATTCTCTTGCCTCAGCCTTCCAAGTAACTGGGATTACAGGCGTGCCACCACGCCTGGCTAATTTTTGTATTTTTAGTAGAGATGGGGTTTCACCATGTTGGTCAGGCTGGTCTCGAACTCCCGACCTCAGGAGATCCGCCCATTCCAGCCTCTCAAAATGCTGGGATTACAGGTGTGAGCCACCGCGCTTGGCCTGGGGCAGCCCCCTTTCAACTCCCAGAACACCGCTTCCTTCTCTGACTTCCTCCATCTCCCCACAGAGCATTCCCATCAGTTGCGCCCATCGCTGCCTCTCCCGCTAGCTGTTACGTTCCTCAAAGACCCAGGAGCCAGCTCTCCTGTCCCCAAGACCTTGAACCATGAAGGTGGAATGTACAGAGCAAGAGTCTGTGACTATGGGTGATGTGACTCCTGCCTAAAACCTCTGCTGCCATCACTGCTGCCCCGGCCAGACCAGCCACTGCCCACAGAGGGACCTACTAGTGGTGGCATTGGATGGGCTTTAGGTGCCCCCAGTGGTCCAGCTCACCTTCCTTGCCCACTTCAGCTCCATCGGCCACACCTTTCAACAGTCCCCAAGAGGGGAGGAATGCAGACACCTGAAGTCCTCAAGATGGGCTGGCCTCAGGAACCTAGATGCTGGGACACAGAGGGAAATCTAAAAGGAAGAAGTCACTTCAGAGATGCTTTATGCAAATACAAGCAGATGCATATGTAGATTCTTTTTCTTTTTTTTTAAGACAGAGTTTCAGGTCTCTCACCCAAGGCTGGAGCCCAGTGGCGCAATCTCGGCTCACTGCAACCTCTGCCTCCCAGGTTCAAGCAATTCTCCTGCCTCAGCCTCCCAAGTAGCTGGGACTACAGGCACGTGCCACTATATCTGGCTAATTTTTTGTATTTTCAGTAGAGACAGGGTTTCATCGTGTTGGCCAGGATGGTCTCAATCTCCTGACCTCGTGATCCACCCATGTCGGCCTACCAAAGTGCTGGGATTACAGGCGTGAGCCACCGTGCCCGGCCACATACGTGGATTCTTTTTGTTCTTTTTACCCTCTTCCATGCCTTGTGTCTCCCCTTTGCTGTCGGCCTTGGAGATCATTTCACTATCAGGTCAGAAGATCTTATTTCTCTGTGTTTTCAGCCACACAGCGTTTCATTGTAAGAACACGCCGTAATGTACTTGACGAGCCTTTGTTGGTTGTTAGTTTAGAACGTGTGCTCTTACCCGTGTTAAGGCATCTCTGAGTGGGATGGTTCAGGCGTCACCATGGCCTCGAACTGTCACATGGCACAAAGGCCTCATGCACGGATTCATTCCAAGGATTCCTGTTTAGCAAGCGTTGCGTTCCTTGGCTTACAGAGGCCTCAGCCTTAAAGGAGGTCAGTTAAGTAAAGGAGTCATACAAGAAAATAAAGAATAGCAAAGTTAAAATATTGTATGATGGGCCCTCTAAGCAGAGGGTGGCAGAGAGGCACATGGGGAGAGTCTCACTCACCAGAACCGCCTGTCGGGGAAGGTTTCACTCCCTGTTTTCACCCCCAACCCTATTTTCTCCAAGTCTTCTCTATGTCAGGAAATAACACCCCATTCCCCCAGCTGCCCGCGTCAGGGTCATTTCCTCAGGAAAGGGATATCAGACCATGTCATTCCCTGACTGAAACCCATCAGGAGTTTCCCACTCTGAGCGTAAAGCCCTTAGAAGAAGGCTTGTGTGCTCTGCCCCTAAACAGTCCCCGATGCAGACACAGCAACCCTCGGGCACAACAGCGTCCTTCTTTTCCTTGTTGTTTTTTTCTGAGATGGAGTTTCGCTCTTGTTGCCCAGGCTGGAGTGCAATGGCGCAATGTTGGCTCACTGCAACCTCTACCTCCCGGGTTCAAGCGATTCTCCTGCCTCAGCATCCTGAGTAGCTAGGATTACAGGCACGTGCCACCACACCCAACTAATTTTTGTATTTTTAGTAGGGACAGGGTTTCGCCATGTTGGCCAGGCTGGTCTTAAACTCCTGAGCTTAGGTGATCCGCCCACCTCAGCCTCCCAAAGTGCTGGGGTTACAGGTGTGAGCCACCACGCCCAGCGGGGGTCCTTCTTATCTTAGGGCCTCAGTGGTGGGTAAGTCCCCTCTGCCCAGAACCCTCTTTGCCTGAGGGTCTCAGCATCAAGCCACCTGCTGAGAAAAGCACCCCAATTCCCCCATCTAAGTAGTTCTCAATCATTTTTTTTCTCTCCAACTCCCTGTTTAGTTCCTTGCCAGTGTGGATCGCAATGTGTCATTATTTCATTTGTTTAATTGTTTACTTGCCTGTCTCCCCTGCTGAAGTAAAGCCTCACAGTGGCAGGGATTTGGGTCTGGTTCATTCATCGCCGTCCCTCTGTCATGAGTCGATGCTATCAAGAAAGCAGATGTCGAGCTGGATTTGGGGGTGCCAGACGGCTATTAAGGAGCAGTACCTGTGAAGGAAAGCGGGTGAAGTAGGACCGGGCAGAGGGAAAAGCTGACCTGCGGTGCAGGCCCAGTAAGATGTCCACCAGCCAGCCTGGGGTTGCCCCCGTGGTGCGGAGACGCCCAGGCCTCTACATCCCCTTCTTGTTTGGTCACCATAGGTGAGTGACCCCGGGAAGGGTGTGACCTTGAGCAAGGCAGGTCTCTGCAACGGGGGCAGATCCTGGCCTTACCGGCTCTCTGCCAACCACACTCCTCAAACCTGGGCACTGAGTTCTTCTTTTTTTAATTAATTAATTAATTTTTTTGAGACAGAGTTTCACTCTTGTTGCCCAGGCTGGAGTGCAATGGCACAGTCTTGGCTCACTACAACCTCTGTCTCCCAGGTTCAAGCGATTCTCATGCCTCAGCCTCCTGAGTAGCTGGGATTATAGGTGTGTGCTACCACGCTCTGCTAATTTTTGTATTTTCAGTAGGGATGGGGTTTCTCCATGTTGGTCAAGCTGGTCTCGAACTCCTGACCTCAGGTGATCCGCCCACCTCAGCCTCCCAAAGTGCTGGATTTACAGGCGTGAGCCACTGCGCCCGGGCTTTTATTATTTATTTATTTATTTATTTATTTATTTATTTATTTATTTTGAGTTCTTGAAGCGGCACACAATGCCTCTCCATGGCTATCTACCCTAATTCCCAACTCCTAGCACCACGTCTGGCATGTCATAGGTGGTCAGCATTTATTGGATAAATAAGTGAATCAACATTTGATTGAGTCTTGAAGTACGAATAGAATTTGGAGAAGTGGGACTGAGCACGGTGGCTCACGCCTGTAATCCCAGCACTTTGGGAAGCCGAGGACGGTGGACAGCCTGAGGTGAGGAGTTCGAGACCAGCCTGGCCAGTATGGTGAAGCCCTGTCTCTACTAAAAAAATACAAAAATGAGGTGGGCGTGGTGGCAGTCGCCTGTAATCTCAGCTACTCGGGAAGCTGAGGCAAGAGAATTGCTTGAACCCAGGAGGTGGAGGTTGCAGTGAGCTGAGATCGCACCATTGCACTCCAGCCTGGGCAATAGAGTGAGACTCTGTCTCAGAACAAAAAAAAGAGAGACAGAATTTGGAGAAGAGGACAAGGCAGGAAATGTGTGTTCAGGCATGAGGCTTAGCTTGTGCACAGGTAGAAAGGCATGAAAAAGCATGGAACATTCCCGAATCCACAAATAGCAAGAGAGGACGAAGCCGCTGTGTAGGGGAGTAGAGAAATGATCAGACGGGGTGGGCACAGGCCAGTGGGCAAGGGCCTTGTAAATTGCACTTGAATTTTATTCTATGAGCAAAAGGAAGAGTTTCAGGGTTTCAAGAAAGAGAAGGACATGAGCAGTGGGTTTTAGGAAGCTCATTCTGATGGCCTTTCAGAGGATGGCTGAGGAGAGTCAGCTGGGAGGCAGGGAGGTCGAGTCGGGGGACTTTGACCAGGCCAGGCTGGGTGCTATGAGGCCTGGACTTTGGAGAAGAAGCAGGAAATGGCAATGAGGGCAAGAAAGGGGAGAAGGCCAAAGCCTGGGAACCACCACCACTTAAGAACAGTAAAGAATAAACATCTAAAGAGAACAAGAAGGAATGGGCAGAGCAGGAAAACAGGAAAGAACAGCCGTGGGAGCGCAGGAGAGAGAATGTTTCGAGAAGGAAGCAGTCACAAGTGTCAAGGCTGCTGAGAGGTCAAGTGAGATAAGGACGGAAGGTACCCCCAGTAGGGCCATCAGGAGCGTGGGACTTGAGGGCACTTCTGGGTGGGAACAGACTCAGCCTGGGGCAGGGTTCAGGTTTCTAATGGGAGTTCTGGAAGGGTCCATGGTGGCCAACATGCTTCAGTCCAGGATGCCCTTAAGTCTGACCACAGCGATACTTCGAACCAAGTCACCTTCCTGGCTTAAGGGGCAGCCGCCCTCTTCAGAGGGAAGCCTGGGCAAAAGCGCAATGGAGTGTCAGGGTCCTGAGTCCTAGTCCTGGCCCTGCCACTTGTGAGGGACCTTGGGCCTTAGTTTCTCCAGGGGTGATGGGTCCAGGTGGGCTCCACAATTGCTTCTCTTGATCTGGACTGCCCCAGTGCCCAGGTTCAGAGAGCGACACAGGCAGCTGTCCTCTCACTTGGGTTCCCTCCACTGGCTCCAGGCAGGACTCGGCCCTTCACCCCCAAGTGGCCCATTGTGTGAGCTCAGTTTCAATGGGGACAGAAACTGGGTTGAGAAAAGAGAATGTTTACCTATTCCACCGAGTCAATGCCCAAGTAAATAGCACGGCATCATACGTGGAGCCCTTGCCCTGCCCTTCCCCATCTGGGCGCTGCTACCTGGAGCATATAAAAGGCACTTGCTGGGCTCGTCTCATACTAGTCCACCAGACCCAGAGACGGAACCAGAGACAGGCCAGAGCATCTCCTGCCTCCACCATGAAGCTCGCTGTCACCCTCACCCTGGTCATGCTGGCTCTCTGCTGCAGCTCTGGTAAGTGTCCAGAGTCCCTTCCCTCCCTCTTGGACTCAGGAATCCTCAGGACCACCCACCCAGTTCTGCTCCAAAGAAGGGGTGAGCTGCGCATGCCTGCTCTGGAGCTGCTGGGAGGACCTGGGCATGCCGAGTCTCAGAAAACTGGGTCTGGTGAGCAAGTTCGTCTTAGGAACTTAGCGAGAGTCCTAGGCTGTGAGGAAGCCTAAAAAGGGTCCCATCTTCCATATCCAACAACCTCAGAATCCCAGGGAATGGAATAGCCTGGAGGGAGGAGTGGAGAAGACCCCATAGGGATAGTGCATCCAGCACAGGAAGGATGAGGCCCTCAAGCCCAGACTTGGACAGACCCCAAGATGCTGAGATCTTGGTGCAGCCTCCAAGTCTGGGGTCTCCTCTCCATGCTGGCAGCTGAAGTCGCTGGAAGGGGAGCTGTAGGGACTCATGACCCCGAAAGAAACTCAACCCAAGACAAGGTCTCTCATCCTGGGCACGGAGGAATATTCCAGAAAGAGATCTTCCCTTTGGGGAACTGCCAACCCAGAGTGGAGTTTTCTAAACATTTTTGTCCTCTGCAAAAGGGATTAGGAGTCTCTGAGTTGTTGCTGCTGTCATTAAAAGGAAAAGAATGTGGGGGGAACGGAAGGAGAGAGGGAGAGAGGAAGAGAAAGGAAGGAAGAATCACACCTCTCTCCAAGATCCCCGTCTTCGGGGAAGTGGAACTCTGTTTTTCACTCTGCATCAGTCTCATTCTCATCTGAAAAGGCTGTTGCTGTTTTTTTTTTTTTTTTTTTGAGACGGAGTTTCGCTCTTGTTACCCAGGCTGGAGTGCAATGGCGCGATCTCGGCTCACCGCAACCTCCGCCTCCTGGGTTCAGGCAATTCTCCTGCCTCAGCCTCCTGAGTAGCTGGGATTACAGGCACGCGCCACCGTGCCCAGCTAATTTTTTGTATTAGTAGAGACGGGGTTTCACCATGTTGACCAGGATGGTCTCGATCTCTTGACCTCGGGATCCACCCGCCTCGGCCTCCCAAAGTGCTGGGATTACAGGCTTGAGCCACCGCGCCCGGCCGCTGTTTTTTAATAAACAAATTCCAATTAATTCACTTGGAAAGTTTCACAAGACCCATGGAAATAAGTTTTATGACCCTGGGGGGTTAGAAAACCCAAACCAAGCAGCAGTAGGAACGACTCTGTTGCAGAGAGGTTTATTTGTTTCCCAGAGCAAATGACATCATTTTGGACTGAAATGTGTGTTAATTACAAGACGTCAGTGCTGTCTGCGTACAGAGGTGGGCGGCTGAGCAAGATAGGACTGAAACACGTTAAGGGGTGGGTCAGAGATGCCTTTCTCTATTTGCGCGGACACACGTACAACATCTAATACTCACTTCGCACAGTGTGCCAATCACTGTTTGTCACCCTTTCACTTATTATCTCTTTTCATTCTTACAACCCTATGAATTAGGGATGTTGGGCCGGGCACAGTGGCTCACGCCTGTAATCCCAGCACTTTGGGAGGCAAAGGTGGGTAGATCACTTGAGATCAGGAGTTAGAGACCAGCCTGGCCAACATGGTGAAACACTGTCTCTACTGAAAATACAAAAATTAGCTGGGCATGGTGGTGGGCACCTGTAGTTCCAGCTACTTGAGAGGCTGATGCAGGAGAATCACTTGAACCTGGAAACAGAGGTTGCAGTGAACCCAGATGGCATTACTACACTCCAGCCTGAGCGACAGAGCGAGACTGTGTCTCAAAAATAATAATAAAGTAAAAAAAAATTTTTTTTGAGATGGAATCTCACTCTGTCATCCAGGCTGGATTGCAGTGGCATGATCTTGGCTCACTGCAGCCTCCACTTCCCAGGTTCAAGAGATTCTCCTGTGTCAGCCTCCTAAGGAACTGCTATTACAGGTACAAGCCATCATGCCCAGTTGATTTTTGTATTTTTAGTGGAAATGGGGTTTCACCATGTTGGTCAGGCTGGTCTCGATCTCTTGACCTCGTGATCCACCCGCCTGGGCCTCCTAAAGTGCTGGGATTACAGGTGTGAGCCATACCACGTGGCCAATAAAAATTGTTTCAAAATGAAATGAAGTAGGGATATTGTTCCCATTTTACAGATGAGAAAACTGAGGTACAGAAAGAGTGACTTGCGGTGGCATTGTAAGTTACAAAGCAAGGACCTAAGTTCTGGAGAGGGTCTGACTTGGAGTGGCCATTTCTAGTGAGGCCCCAGAGCTAGAGGAAGGAAGTCAAATTTGTACACAAGGCAGAGAATTCAAGGGCAAGGGATTTGAGATTCACTGGGAAGACGGAGGCAAGCAAGGGTAAAAACGTGAGTTTCAGCCGGGTGTGGTGGCTCACACATGTAATCCCAGCACTTTGGGAGGCCAAGGTGGGTGGATCATCTGAGGTCAGGAGTTCAAGACCAGCCTGACCAACAGGGTGAAACCCCATCTCTACTAAAAATACAAAGTTAGCTGGGCGTGGTGACCCAAGCCTGTAATCCCAGCTACTCAGGAGGCTGAGGCATGAGAATCCCTTGAACCCAGGAGGTGGAGGTGGAGGTGAGCTGAGATCGTGCCACTTCACTCCAGCCTGTGCAACAAGAGTGAAACTCTGTCTCAAAAAAAAAAAAAAAAAGAAATGGTGAGTTTCCTCCCTGTCCCTGGTTGTAAAGAGCTGAGAAGGGAACACAGCCTGAACTCTGTGTTGAAGGGAATGCAGTGGGACAGGTGGCTGCTCTGTCCGTGAGTGTCCTGAGCGTGCCACAGGGCCCAGTGCCCACATGAGCACACCTCTTCCCGGCCAGGTCTGGGGCCCCATGTTTGGCTGGTACAATCGTGTCTTCCTGCCAGAGCCTGAATTTGTCACGTGCCCCCGGTGACACATGGCTCGGGGCATCCCTAACCACTGGTGAGAGGCAAGTTTCCGGTGGAAACAAAGCCCTCTGTGGCTTCTTCCCAGCCTCCACGCTTCATTAAAACTTCAGGCTGGCGGCTTCTATGATCAATACTCTGCCTTGATCTGTAACAGAAAGGAACATGGTGTCTTGCTCACCTCAACACAAGAAGTCCAAGGAAGACTGGACAATCCACAAAAAGCTGGCTGTAACCCAGAAAGTATTCGCGCAGCGCCAAATAGGCAGCCGCTTAGAGCACCAGCAGATCTTATAGTCTGGTCCATGGATGAAAAGACAGCTATCTCCTGCTGATGGGCCTGGCTGTTTGCATCTGGGCAGACCCAGCCAGAGAGCTGGCCAGCTTGGAAAGGGGCCTGGAGACATATGCTTTCTCTTCTGTGTTGCAGCTTCCGCAGAGATCTGCCCCAGCTTTCTGGAGGTCATCAAAACCCTCTTCATGGGCACACCCTCCAATTATGAGGCTGCCATGGAACCTTTCAGCCCTGATCAAGACATGAGTGAGGCGGGGGCTCAGCTGAAGATGATGGTGGACACCCTCCCCCAGAAGGCCAGAGACAGCATCATGAAGCTCCTGGTAACCAGCACCCTTCACTTCCCACTGTTCTGAAGTGGCTTCCCCAAATGGAGCTGCAGGGTTGCCCCAGTGTTCGGACCCATTTTTAATCCAGAGAGGAGAGTCACAGTGCCACTGTCCCCAGGCAAGCAGCACGGTGATCTTTCTAGGCATCTTCTCTTAATTTTTTTTTTTTTTTTTTTTTTTGAGACAGAGTTTCACTCTTGTTACCCAGGCTGGAGTGCAATGGCACGATCTCGGCTCACCGCAACCTCCGCCTCCTGGGTTCAGGCAATTCTTCCTGCCTCAGCCTCCTGAGTAGCTGGGATTACAGGCACACGCCACCATGCCCAGCTAATTTTTTGTATTTTGAGTAGAGACGGGGTTTCACCATGTTGACCAGGATGGTCTCGATCTCTTGACCTCGTGATCCACCCGCCTCGGCCTCCCAAAGTGCTGGGATTACAGGCTTGAGCCACCGCGCCCTGCCCCCTCATATTATTTTTCAGGAGGCTTTTGAGAAACAGTCCAAGCACTTACCACCTTAGCTCCTCCTAGAGCTGACTGCCCCTCTTGTTTGATGCTAACGTTTCAGTGCCTCGTCATCTCTGCCTAACTATGCAATTCATTCGCTATTGTGTTAGATTTTTCTGTTTCTTTCTTTGTTTATTTCTTTTAGGAAAAAATAATCAAAAGCTCACTGTGTAATTAGGCTTCAGAAGCCAAAGTTCCCTGACGTCTACCACCCTTGCCGCTGCTGGAGCTTCTCCGGCCCCATGCCCACCGGCCTTGCTCTCTTCAGTAAACCACGAGCATCTCACTTGGTGCCCCCTGCGTCTTTTTTGTCTCCCTGTTATGGTGGGCAGTCTGCCCCTGTCTGGGTAAGGTGGGCCAGGACCAAAGGAAAGCCGCGGATCTCTGTCCTTGGATCCCAGCAGAAATCTCCATGCTCTTCCAAAGCTCCTTTCCTCTAGGTTTCTGCCTCCATCAGAGCTCAAACCTCTCCCCTTATATCAGACTATCTGCTCGACATCGCAGACTCCACCTGTCCAACAGAACCAGTGACCCCGCCCCAGTCTGTTGCTATCTCAGTGAGTTCTGGCTCCATCCTCCCCACTGGGCTGCACCAGCCTGAGGAGCATCCCCGATCCTTCCTTCTCCAGCCAACCCAGGCTACCTCTACGGCCTCTGGAATCCTTCACTGCAAGTCCACAGGCAACACCCCCAGCCCTGCCTGTCCAGCCCCCAGGGCCTCCCCACTGCTCCCAGCCAGACTCCACAATCCCTTCTCCAGCAACCCAAAGGAATTCTTATCAACTGCAAAGTTCCACCCCATCCTTCAAAGCTTTCCAGGGCTCTTATTGTAAAATCCTAAATCCCAATGACGGTGGTCCCTCACCAGTCTTTCCTGCCCCCCTCCTTCCCATGGCTCCCTCATTCTGCTCAGTCCCCACACACACTCCCACCTTCCCTGCCCTCAGTTTTTAAAAAAAAGCCCAGCGCCTTCCAAACTTACAGGCTGGGAGCAGTGTCTCACGCCTGTTATCTCAGCACTTTGGGAGACCGAGGCAGGTGGATCACCTGAGGTCAGGAGTTTGAGACCAGCTTTACCAACATGGAGAAACCCTGTCTCTATTAAAAATACAAAATTAGCCAGGTATGGTAGGACATGCCTGTAGTCCCAGCTACTTGGGAGGCTGAGGCAGGAGAATGGCTTGAACCCAGGAGGCAGAGGTTGCAGTGAGCCAAGATCATGCCATTGCGCTCCAGCCTGGGCAACAAGAGCAAAACTCTGCCTTGAAAAAGAAAAGACCTTCATACCAGCCACATAGCACTGGCTGCTCAAAAAGTGTGGCTGATTGGTTTTAAAAATTGCTCTAGACCAAAACGTGCAAAGAATAGAAATCCTAAAGATGCATCCATGTGATATAAAGATCCCCAAATCACACCCCCCACCACCACGCTCAGTTTCACGGCAGCCAGCCCCTTGCTGGGCCACATCATCCACAGCACCTAAACAAAAGAGGAGAATTGGCTCGGCTTGATGACCCACACCTGTAATCCCAGCACTTTGGGAAACTGAGGTGAGAGGATGGCTTGAGCCTAGGATTTCGAGACCAGCCTGGCAACATAGTGAGACACTCCGTCTCTACAAAAATAGAAATGAATCAGCCGAGTCTGGTAGCATGCCTGTATGCCTGTAGACCTGGCTACTCTGGAGGCTAAGGTAGGAGGATCTCTTGGGCCCAGGAGTTCCAGGCTGCAATGGGCTATGATCCTGCCACTGCACTCCAGCCTGGGTGACAAGGGTGAAACCCTGTCTCAAAAGGAAAGAAAGAAAAAGATGGAGGACTGCAGAGAGCCACAAGAATCGGAGGAGCGTCTGCCCAGAGGGCACGGAAGGAGGTGGCTGGTGAGAGGCGGAGCTCTCCAGTCCGGACCCTTCCAAGGGGCACCGTGGTATGGCGGGCCTGGCGCGCCGCGGCCACTAGGGGGCAGCATTGGCCGCAGGGTCCCGGAGCGGACGCACTGTCGGGGCTGTGCGGCACCCAGAGGCCCGGCTCTGGGGATCTCGTGTCATCTGTGTAATTTTTAAAATCTCGTCCTGGCGAGGTGGCTCACGCCTGTAATCCCAGCACTCTGGAAGGCCGAGGCGAGAGGATCACCTGAGGTCAGGAGTTCCAGACCAGCCTGGTCAGCATAGTGAAACCCCATCTCTACCAAAAACATAAAATTAGCCGGGCGTGGTGGCACACGCCTCTAGTGCCAGCTACTCAGGAGGCTGAGGCAGGAGAATCACTTGAACCTGGGAGGTGGAGGTTGCAGTGAGCTGAGATCGGGCCACTGCACTCCAGCCTGGGCGACGGAATAAGACTCCATCTCAAAAATAATTAAGTAAATCTCATTTTTTGAGGGTTTTAAAAATCCTAATTCTGAGAGAAAACAGAGGCAGTCACACAAACCATGCTGCCACCCGGTTGAACCCCGCTAGGGAGTGATGCATCAGTTCTTTGGGAATTAGCAATAATTACATCCCCAGATGATTCCAAGGGCCAGGCCCACAGAATCTAGAATCTGAGATGGCCCCAAAGGTGGAGAGGACAGCGGCGAGCTGGCCAGGGCGGCCTTTGACTTTTGCCTGCCCTGTTTTAAAGTCCCCAGGCAGAAACCACAACCCAATAACCCTTATTGATCGCTTAGATGCAGGCAGGTGCTTTCACAATCTCTCGTCTGCTCCTCACACAACCCGGATTCCAGAGCCCAAGCCCCAAACCCTGCCCTGCAGGCGGTGGTGGGATCCCCAATTCCAGAACCCCCAGAACCAAAAATCCAAATCCTGATGCTGAGAAAGTCCACCTGCCCCCAGGCGCACACAAAAACTGGAAAGCCACCTGCCCATCATTGTCAGCCACGAAGGAGGGGCTCTGATTGTAAAAATTCCAGAGTAGGTTGTGGAGGTGGGGGACGATGACAAGCAACTCCAAAAGAGATTCCTTGAGGAGGCGGCCTGGCTCCCTCTCCTCCCCCACTCCCTCCCAGCTGAGGAATCACATTCTCCCTCACCAGGTTCCTAAAGCACATACCTTTCCCTCTGGTGGGTTATCTGCCTGGATGAGTATTGTTCCATGGGATAAGGATCCAGAGCCATAAACGGTTCAGAATTTTAATTGCCTATTCACAGCCAAGGGAAATATTTACCCAGAGTCAATACAAGGCGGGTGTCTGAGAATAGGAAGCACAATTAAGGTGCAGCAGGGTTGGGGGCTGGGATGACGCTGCAGGAATCACTGTGGGTGATTCACAAGAATGTGAGCAATGTCAGCCCACAGAAATGGGTGTTAAATTTTCAAACAGCAGAATGCAAAGATAAACTGATTGCAGCCACAGGAAGAGCACGTATCTGTGTGATGCATGCTGACAGAAAGCAGAAGGAAATTTGAGAAATGAAGGCACCAGTCACCGGGTTCTTTTCTGTCTTTGCTCACACCAGTTACCCGTGTATTACAGCATTGGGTCTGCAGACTATGGCCAGTGAGCCAAGTTCAGGCTGTGGCCTATTTTTTTTTTCTTTTTTTTTTTTTTTTTTTTTTGAGACGGACTCTCACTCTGTGACCCAGGCTGGAGTGCAGTGGTGTAATTTCAGCTCACTGCAAACTCCACCTCCCAGGTTCAAGCGATTCTCCTGCCTCAGCATCCCAAGTGCCAAGGGACCTCAGACACACGCCACCATGCCAGGCTAATTTTTTTGTATTTTTAGTAGAGATGAGGGTTTCACCATGTTGGCCAGGCTGGTTTTGAACTCCTGACCTCAGGTGATCCACCCGCCTAGGCCTCCCAAAGTGCTGAGAGCGTGGGCCACCGCGCCTGGCCTATGGCCTGTTTTTAAACAAACCTCAAGCTAAGCATGGTTTTTACATTTGAAGGAGGAGGAGGAGGAAGAGAAAGAAAAAGTATGGCCCCTTGTATTATATAAATATATATACGATTATACAGTCAGTCATTTTAACTATGAATATGCTAAGCTCTAAACCCAGGGAGGCCAATGCATGACTATAAGCATCCTGCCTTTGGGAGGCATTAAGCTGTGTGAAGAAAAAACTGAAAACTCATCAAAGCTGGGCACAGTGGCTCATGCCTGTAATCCCAGCATTTGGGGAGTCCAAGACGGGCAGATGGCCTGAGTCCAGGAGTTTGAGACCAATCTGGACAATATAGTGCCTCTCCAAAAAAAAAATCTACAAAAAATTAGCCGGGTGGGTGGCGCATGCCTGTAGCCCCAGCTACTCAGGAGGCAGAGGTGGGAGGATCGCTTGACTCCAGGAGGCAGAGGTTGCAGTGAGCTGAGATCTCACCACAGCTCTCTAGCCTGGGTGACACAGCAATATCATGTCTAAAAAAAAAAAAATCATCAAAGCCAAAAAAAAAAAAAATTAAAAATACAAATGTATAGTAGTTTTAGCATTCATACCCTTGAGGAACCCAAGGAAGGAAAAAAACACATTTCTTGATCACATTGTCAAGAAAACTAAATCTGAGTGAAAAACTTTTTTGAAAGTATCTGTTATTCCTGAAACCTGCAACCAAAGGAAACTTACCTGGAGGAAAGCTAACGCAGAATGGTAATTATCAAACGCTGCTAACACATTGTAAAATCCAGGGGCTGTGTCAATGTGCCCAGACTAATCAATCAGCAGGAAAGCTACAGCTGTACATGTGAGACAGGCGAGGTGAGCCGGACAGAAATATCTACAAATGACTCATGAGGCAGGAAGAAGCAGCAAAAGCAGCCTCCATCGGCCTTATCACGATGATATGGATAAAATTATGTCTAGTTTGCAGCTGATGCAAGGCCTGCTGTTTTCAAATGCCAAGGGATTTGTGGGCAGTCATCATCATAGGGGAGACTGCCACACCAAATGGCTTCAGATAGACAATAAAGAGAACCTTTATTGATGATGATGGGGCCACATAAACAATGCATTTGGAAACGTGTAATTAGGGAATGTTCCTCCCAAGCGCTTTCAGAATACACCAACAGGCACATGGGGATAATGTGAGGATGAATCATCAGTAGTTAGCCACCCAACGTATTTCCATGAGCAAACTAAAATTATAAAACTACAGTACATGCAAAAAAAAAAAAAATCTGAAAATAGGCCGGGTGCGGTCGCTCATGCCTGTAATCCCAGCACTTTGGGAAGCCTAGGCGGGCTGATCACCTGAGGTCAGGAGTTCGAGACCAGCCTGACCAACATGGAGAAACCCCATCTCTACTAAAAATACAAAATTAGCCGGGCGTGGTGGCACATGCCTGTAATCCCAGTTACTCCAGAGGCTGAGGCAGAAGAATCGCTTGAATCCAGGAGTCGGAGGTTGCGGTTAGCTGAGATCACACCATTGCACTCCAACCTGAGCAACAAGAGTGAAACTCCGTCTCAAAAAAAAAAAAATCTGAAAATAGATTCAGATTCAGCTAAGCTAGCATGGGAATTGATTGCCAACTTGGGAATTGACAAAATGGGGGTTTGGAATTCAGATTTGTCCCCCCATCAAGTGAATGAATTCCCAGCTTATCACAAGAGTCTAGTTAACTCCTGAAATACCTGCAGTTATATGCGCATAGCTATAAGTGCCCAGAGGGTTCACCTTGCCCGCTGCCTAGACAGAGCCGATTTATCAAGACAGGAGCATTGCAATGGAGGAGTAATTCACATAGAGCCGGCTGTGTGGGAGACTGGAGTTTTATTATTACTCAAATCAGTTTCCCTGAGCATTCGAAGAATGGAGTTTTTCCTTCTTCTTTTTTTTTTTTTAGAGATGGGGTCTTGCTATGTTGCCCAGGCTGGTGATCTTGCTACGTTGCCCAGGCTGGAGTGCAGTGGCTATTCACAGGTGCAATCCCACTGCTGATGAGCCCAGGAGTTTTGACCTGCTCCGTTTCTGACCTAGGCCGGTTCACCCCTCCTTAGGCAACCTGGTGGTCCTCTGCTCCCAAGAGGTCACCGTACTGATGCCAAGGACACCCAATCGGCATAGCATACTACAGCCCAGAACTCCTGGGCTCAAGTGATCCTCCAGCCTCAGCCTCCCTAGTAGCTGGGACTATAGGCACATGCCACTGCACCCGGCAGGAGTTTTAAAGACAAATTGGCGAGTAGGGGCTTGGGAAGTAGAGAGTGCTGATTGCTCGGGTTGGAGATGGAATCACAGGGGGTCGAAGTGAGTTTTTCTAGCTGTCTTCTGTTCCTGGGTAGGATGGCAGAAATGGTTAGGCCAAATTACCAGTCTGGATGGTTTCAGCTGATCCATCCAGTACCGGGTCTGTAAAATATCTCAAGCACTGATCTTAGGTTTTACAATAGTGATGTTATCCCCAGGAGCAATCTGCAGAAGTTCAGACACTTGGAGTCAGAGGCTTCATGACACCTAAACTAAATTTCTAACCTTGTAGCTAATTTGCTAGTCCTGCAAAGGCAGACCGGTCCACAAGCAAGAAGGGGGTCTTTTTGGGAAAGGGCTATTATCAATTTTGTTTCAGAGTCAAACCATGAACTGAATTCCTTCCCAAAGTTTGTTCAGGCCTACACCCAGGAATGAACAAGGACAGCTTAAAGGTTAGAAGCAAGATCAAGTCCATTAGCTCTGATCTCTTTCACTGTCATAATTTCCTCAGTTGTAATTTTTGTGAAGGCAGTTTCACAGCCACCCTGTATAACCACGAAGCAGATACCTACAGAGTTTCCTTTAGAATTTCCTCTTAGGGCCCAGCACGGTGGCTCAAGCCTGTAATCCCAGCACTGTGGGAGGCCAAGGCAGGCGGATCACCTGAGATCAGGAGTTCGGGACTAGCCTGGCCAACATGGTGAAACCCCGTCTCTACTAAAAATACAAAATTATCCAGGCGTGGTGGTGCATGCCTACAGTCCCTTATCCCCTTCTCTCGACCCTATTGCCAATTCCAGGCCTTCACTATCTGTGACCTGGATCATTGCAAACAGCGTCTACATTAGTTTCCATGGCTGCTATAACAACTTACCATAAACTTAATAACTTTAAAACACACAAATTTATTATATTATTGTGCTGGAGGCCAGACGTCTGACATGCATCTCACTGGACTAAAAACCAAGATGTTGGCAGGATGCATTATTTCTGGAGTCTCCGGGGGATAATCTGTCTCCTTGTTTTTTCCGTTTTCTAAAGGCCACCCACATTCCTTGGCTCATGGCGCCTTCCCCATCTTCAAAGTCAGCAGGGCAGCCTCTGCAAATCTCTCTCCACCTCTGATCTCCTCTTCTGCCTCCCTCTTTTATTCATAAGGATCTTTGTGCTTACATTGGGCCCATCAGATAATCCAAAACAATTGAGATAATCCCATCTCAAGGTCAGCTCTTTATCAACCTTCATCCACACGCAACCCTAATTCTCTCTTGCCAGGTAACCTAACACATTTGAAAGATCTGGGGATTAGGACGTGGACATCCTTGGGGGGCCATTAATCTGCCTACTAAATAGTCTGTAAGATTTTAGCCTTACTTCCTTCTCATGATTGCCAAAAATCAAACAGGTATTTCATGCTTTTGCTTAAAATCCTTCCCTATTCCTGGTTCCTGGTTCCTGGTTCCTGTCTGATAAAGTACAGTGGCATGATCTCAACTCACTGCAACCTTCGCCTCCCAGGTTCAAGCGATTCCCCTGCCTCAGCCTCCCAAGTAGCTGGGATTACAGGCACTCACCACCAACCACACCCGGCTAATTTTTGTATTTTTAGCAGAGACAGGGTTTCACCATGTTGCTCAGGCTGGTCTCAAACTTCTGAACTTGTGATCTGCCCGTCTCAGCCTCCCAAAGTACTGGGATTACAGGCCTAAGCCACCGTGCCTAGCCCCTGTTGCCTTCTCTAGAATGTGAGTCCTATAAAGGCATAATTCACATTTTAGTTATCTTGCCACTAATTGTAGAAAAATTAGAAAATCCAAGTAAGCAAAAGGAAAATAAATCATTCAAATGTACGTCTGCATTGAACACCTGATTCAGCAGCAGGATTCCACTTTTGAGCCTCTAGTGGAAAGACTGAAACCAGGTGGAAGCCAAGACAGTAAATTAAGTGCATTACAGGACTTGAGACCTTTTATTCCATCTCTCTGCTTCCAGGAGGACCACATCAATAACCCAGTGGTCTCTGAGGCATAACTCTGCTCCCCCAAAAAGATGTCCCATTACTCTCTGGCTGACCCATTTGAGGAATTCATATGCTCTGTGGGCAGGAAGTTCTAACCAAAATGCAAAAATAGTCTGAAACTCATTGTATTCCATTCCTCCCTGCTTTTTTGTTTCTAGATAAAGATGGGATTATTTGGCCAGGCATGGTGGCTCACGCCTGTAATCCCAGAACTTTGGGAGGCCGAGGCAGGTGGATCACCTGAGGTCAGGAGTTCCATACCAACCTAGCCAACATAGTGAAACCCCGTCTCTACTAGAAATACAAAAATTAGCCAGGCATGGTGGTGGGTGTCTGTAATCCCAGCTACTTGGAAGGCTGAGGCAGGAGAATCACTTGAACCCAGGAGGCAGAGGTTGCAGTGAGCCGAGATCACGCCATGGCACTCCAGCCTGGGCAACAAAAGAAGAGAAAATCTGTCTCAAAAAAAAAAAGAAGTCTACGGCCATACCACCCTGAACCTGAATGCGCCCCATCTCGTCTGATCTCGGAAGCTAAGCAGGGTCGGGCCTGGTTAGTACTTAGATGGGAGACCACCTGGGAATACCGGGTGCTGTAGGCTTTAAGAAAAAAAAAAAAAAAAAGATGAGATTAGTTTATGAAACTGGATTCTTCTTAAAGCACAAATCCATCTGAATGGTATTCATTTCACACTTGACAAATTTCAAGACCTGATTATTTTGCAATATCAATGTTGATAAAAGTTAAATATTAACCAGATAATCTAAAATTATCCTTTAACGTCTACCACCACAGAAAAAGAATTTCAAACTGACCCCCAGTGACAGGAAACTTTGAAAAGGCATGTGCCTAAAGAAATGTGGACAGGCACAATGACGCATGCCTATAATCCCAGCACTTTGGGAGGCCGAGGCAGACGGATCACCTGAGGTCAGGAGTTTGAGAACAGCCTGGCCAACATGGTGAAACTCTGTCTCTAACATAAATACAAAAATTAGTCAGCACAGTGGCAGGTACCTGTAATCCCAGCTACTCGGGAGCCTGAGGCAGGAGAATCACTTGAACCTGGGCGGCGGAGGTTGCAGTGAGCTGAGATCACACCACTGTACTCCAGACTGGGCAACAGAGTGAGATACTGTCTCAAAAAACAAACAAACAAAAATTCTCCTTTTTTAGATAAATAAAGAGGAAAGAGAAAGGGGACGGGGAGCAAGGGATGTAAAAAAGAGGGAGAAATAAGAGAGGAAGGAGAGAAAGCAAGCAGGTTCTCAGTCATGTGGAGGCAGGAGCCATGCGCTGACTCTGAAAACTGAAAAAAAAAATAGTGACAGCAAGTTGCTGCCTGTGATCACCTCTCCCAGGGATTTTCCCAACGCCCTGGAAGGGAACAGAGTAAACCAGAGGCTGACACAAGAATAGATGCTTGATAAGTTTATTGGATGAATGAATGAAGGATAATCACCTGAGCCCCGTAGTTGCCAAAGCCCCTCTAGTCCCAAACCTAAGCCCACCCTCTGTCCCCTTGCAAGTAAAGAAATGCACTAAGCAGAGCTTCTGCGCAGCCCTCGGCCCGGCACGGCCGGAGCTATCACCGCGCATGCTCCGCAAGCCGCCTCGTGGAAGGTATGCCTTCAACTGCAGGTGCTTGTTTCCCTTGGCACAGCAAGATGTCATTTCCCATTTTTAGAACAATGCTCCAAAGAACGGTCACAAAAACAACCTTAAGAGGGGGTGGTTTTCTTCCTGGCCACTGCTACAGCCCTGTGAAAAAACAACAAAGAGATTTTTATTCAAAACACTGTTTGCATCTCACTGTAAAATCAGAAGATGGTTCGTTAACTTTGTACACACTGAAAGAAGGTCCCGCACTCCCTTCTCGAGCATCTAAACAAATGCTGGCCTGTGGAAGGGATCGATTTAAACGGTCCTGCTGTTGGGTGTCTTTTGGTCTTGCCATGCCTCCCTCTGTGTGGTTTCTATGCGGCAGGCGTGGAAAGGAAGCTTGCAGAAAGCCTGTGTCTGTCCTTTTGGTGCTCCCCATACAAACCTGAGACCAGAAGAGGACAGTGTGTTCCCGGGAACATTCAAGTAACAGAGGAAGGTAGGAACCACCAAAGCACCTGCCGCCTCCAGCCTCAGCCATTAAGAAATCCTTTCATTATCACGGCCAAGCTGACTTTCTCTCTTCCCTTTCCTCTTTCTGATTCATGAACCTGAGCATGAATTGGCTTTGAGACTTCATAGCCCTTCACCTTCCCTCCCCGCCTCCCAGAGCCTACCTACACCTTCTGTCCCAGCCCAGTGCTCCTCTCTGAGTCACACCCAACTCATCCCCATCTGACTTCCGTGAACACGCAGGTTGTCCTCTCATGGGCCTCCTGGCCTGGCCTCTCTCACCTCCCATGTGGGTCTGCATGCCCCTGGCTTCATCTTATACCTCCTGCGCTCAAGAAAGCTCAGCAGCTCCTTTTCCAACAGAAACAAATCTAGTTTTCGGGCAGGGCGCAATGGCTCACGACTGTAGTCCCAGCACTGTGGGAGGCCGAGGCGGGCAGATCACCTAAGGTCAGGAGTTCAAGAGTAGGCTGGCCAACATGGTGAAACCCTGCCTCTACTAAAAAAAATATATATATATACAAAAATTAGCCGGGCGTGGTGGCACACACCTGTAATCCCAGCTACCCAGGGGGCTGAGGCAGGACAATCACTTGAACCTGGGAGGCAAAGGTTGCACAGTGATCCACAATCCTGCCACTGCACTCCTGCCTGGGCAACAGAGAAAGGCTGTCTCAAAAAAAAAAAAAAAATCCAGCTTTCTTAATGGGACCTCATCTGGAACAGGCCTCCTTTCCTGCTTTATCTTCCACTAGTCCCTATACAAGTCTCAAGCACCAACCAAAATCACCTGCTCACCCTTCCCAGACTTCAGCTTGGCTCCCAGGAACTACCTCCCGCCCTCCCCCTAATTGAGAATGATCTTCCTGGTCCTCTCTCTTCATCCTATCCATTTTTGAAAACTCACCCAAATCATACCCTCCATCTGACCACCCTAGTTCAAAATGCCCCCCTTTCCTTGCTGAGGTGCTGAAATTCTGACCCATTTATTCACTATATGTTACACTTTGGGAAGAAACCACTCACATCAACTGCTTTTTTCCAAATGCATGTTGAATTATTTAGAGGGGAAAGGTGCTAAGCCTCTTTTTTTTTTTTTTTTTTTTTTTTTTGAGACGGAGTTTCACTCTTGTTACCCAGGCTGGAGTGCAATGGCGCGATCTCGGCTCACTGCAACCTCCGCCTCCTGGGTTCAAGCAATTCTCCTGCCTCAGCCTCCCGAGTAGCTGGGACTACAGGCGTGCGCCACCATGCCCAGCTAATTTTTGTATTTTTAGTAGAGACGGGGTTTCACCATGTTGACCTGGATGGTCTCGATCTCTTGACCTCGTGATCCACCCGCCTCGGCCTCCCAAAGTGCTGGGATTATAGGAGTGAGCCACCACACCTAGCCCGGTGCTAAGCCTCTTTAAGAGGCTTAGAAGGAAACAGGCACCAAGAAAGTGAAAGCTTTATTTATTTATTTATCTATCTTTTTAAGAGATGGGGTCTTACTGTGTTGCTCAGGCTGGTCTTGAACTCCTGGACTCAAGCAATCCTCCTGCCTCAGCCTCCCAAAGTGCTGGGATTACAGGCTGGCTGCACCCAGCCAGCTTTGACGGTTCTACACTACCCTTTATTGCACACTTGCTATGAACCTGTCGCTGAGCTGGGCACTTCTTATGTATGACCGCACTTAACTCTCACTGTGAGATTAGAAGGGAAGTACCACTGTCACTTTTCACAGACCAGGAAACAAAGGCTTTGAGAAGTTAAATAATTACCCAAGAGCCTCATTGTTTAAAAGGATCAGAGCTGGAGCTCAAGCCTGGCTCACAATATTGACAGCTTTAGCCCATCCCCTTTCATTCTCAGAGAATTCACAACACAGAACAGTTAGGACGAACAGGGTGGGGAGGAAGCTGCGGGCTCTTTTCCTGATTGGAACAAATTCTTGGAAAGGGTTCATAAAGGGGCTGGGTTTCCCAGTCCATGTTTTTGTTTGGAAGAAGGTAGGCGAACTTGGGGCTCACACAACGAAGTTCTCTTTAAAGAATGGTGTCGACAGGGCCAGGCGCGGTGGCTCAAGCCTGTAATCCCAGCACTTTGGGAGGCCGAGGCGGGTGGATCACGAGGTCAAGAGATCGAGACCATCCTGGTCAACATGGTGAAACCCCGTCTCTACTAAAAATACAAAAAATTAGCTGGGCATAGTGGCGCGTGCCTGTAATCCCAGCTACTCAGGAGGCTAAGGCAGGAGAATTGCCTGAACCCAGGAGGCGGAGGTTGCGGTGAGCCGAGATCGCACCATTGCACTCTAGCCTGAGTAACAAGAGCGAAACTCCGTCTCAAAAAAAAAAAAAAATGGTGTCGACAACAGCTGATGCAAGTAGCAGGCACCACAGAGAGCTTTGATGCTGCACCACGATTCACGCTCCAGATCCCAAGCCAAGTGGCAACAGCGCAGAATATGGTGTTCAAGTCCTGACTCCTACACTTACCAGCTGTGATACTCAGACAAGCTATTTTCCCTCTCTAAGCCTCAGTTTCCTCCTCTGTAACAAGAAAATGATACCTTTTTGACAAGTGGTTTAGATGGATTAAGGCAAATTAATCTCTATAAAGCAACTGAGTGTATATTGGGTGCTCCATAAATTATTATTGTTATTACTTCTCTTGGACATGAGAATCTGCATTTCTCTTCATTTTTAAAAAATAGAAGTGTAACATACACTCATCAGAGTACATAAAGTACACTCATCTTAAATAGAAACCTTGACAATCATTTACATATATAGGCATTTCTATAGCCACCACCCTAGGCCACATAGGGAATATTTCCAGCACTGCAAAACGTTCCCTTATGCACCCTCCCAATCCATATCCCCACCAGACAGAACCATGATTTGACTCATCATAGATCAACTTTGCCTCTTTTTGAACTTTACTTTTGCTTTTTTTTTTTTTTTTAAAGATAGGGTTTCACCATGATGGCCAGGCTGGTCTTGAACTCCTGACCTCAGGTGATCCACCCACCTCGGCCTCCCAAAGTGCTAGGATTACAGGCGTGAGCCACCATGCCTAGCCAAACTTTATATTAATGGAATCAGAGCCTGTAATCTTTTCACCATTGCCTAGTACTTTTTTTTTTTTTAGATAGAGTCTCACTCTGCCACCAGGCTGGAGTATGGTGGCATGATCTCGGCTCACTGCAATCTCCACCTCCCAGGTTCAAGTGATTCTCCTACCTCAGCCTCCCGAGTAGCTGGGACTACAGGTATGCGCCACCACACCAGGCTAATTTTTGTATTTTTAGTGGAGACAGGGTTTCACCATGTTGGCTAGGATGATCTCGATCTCCTGATCTCGTGATCCACCTGCTTCAGCCTCCCAAGGGGCTGGGATTACAGGCATGAGCCACCGTGCCCGGCCTGCATAGTACTCTTATATGAATAGTCCAGCAATTTATTTCTCCAGTGTTCTGTCGATGGGAATTTGAGGTGTTGCAGGTTTAGAGAAACTCCTTTGAAAATTCTTGTACATACATTATTGTCAGCATAGGCACTCAAATCCCTTAGGGTTTTTTTGCTTTGTTTTGTTTGTTTTGAGACAGAGTCTTGCTCTGTCGCCCAGGCTGGAGTGCAATGGCTCAATCTCGGCTCACAGCAACGTCTGCCTCCCGGGGTTCAAGTGATTCTCCTGCCTCCACCTCCCAAGTAGCTGGGACGACAGGCGCTTGCTACCACACACTGCTAATATTTTTTGTATTTGAGTAGAGACAGGGTTTTGCCATATTGGCCAGGCTGGTCTCGAACACCTGACCTCAGGTCATCCACCTGCCTCAGCCTCCCACAGTGCTGGGATTACAGGCGTGAACCACCACACCCGGCCCAAGTCCCTTAGGTTTATATACCTAGGAGTAGAATTACTGGGCTGTAGAGTAGGCATATCTATAGCTTTAATAGAATCTGCCAAACAATGTTCCCAGTGGCTGTACCCCTTCCACACTCCCCACCACAATACACAACAGTCTAGTTGTTCCAAATTCCATATTCTCAACCACATTTGGAATTGTCAGTCTTTTCATTGTAGACATTATGGTGGGTGTTTAGTAGTATCTTTTTGTGGGAGTGTTGTGTGTGCGTGTATTGTTCTTTTTTATTTATTTATTTATTTTGCACTCAGTCACCGAGACCAGAGTGCAGTGGCATGATCATAGCTCACTGCAGCCTCAAAGTCCTAGGCTTAAGTGATCCTCCCACCTCGGCCTCCCAAGTAACTAGGATTACAGGCTTGTGCCACCAGGTTCAACTAATCTCCCAGGGAATTTGCATTTTCTGATGAATAATGATGTTGAGCACCTTTTCACAGTGTATTTGGCCATCTGGATAGCCTCTTGCGTTAGTGCCTGGTCAAGTCTTTATCTCTTTTTTCTTTTTTTCTGAGACAGAGTCTCGTTCTGTCACCCAGGCTGGAGTGCAATGGCGCAATCTCAGCTCACTGCAACCTCTGCCTCCCGAGTTCAAGTGATTCTCCTGCCTCAGCCTCCTGAGTAGCTGGGATTACAGGCACCCGCCAGCAAACCTGGCTAATTTTTGTATTTTTGGTAGAGACAGGGTTTCACCATGTTTGTCAGGCTAGTCTCGAACTCCTGACCTCAGGTGATCCACCCGCCTGGGTCTCCCAAAGTGCTAGGATTACACACATGAGCCACCATACCCGGCCTCTTTTTCTCATTTTTTTATTGGGTCACTTTTATTTTTCTTATTGATCTGCAGTACTGCAAATATTCTGGAAACCAATACTTTATGAGATACATGTATTGCAGATATATATCTTCTCCAAGTCCGAAGCTTGCCTTTTCATTTTTTTAATGGTGCCCTTGGATGAAGAGAGGATTTAATTTTGATAAAGTCCAATTCATCAATTTTTCTTCTGTGGTTAGTGCTGTTTGCATTCTGTTTTAGAAATGTTTGCCCATCCCTAAGGCCATGGAGACATTCTCTGTTCTCTATTCATTTATTTAGTCTTGCTTTATGTGGCATCTTCCTCTGGAGTGGAGACAACTGATTTGCTGTGATTCCAGTGAGGAGCAAAGGTCTCATAGAGAAACTAATCATGACCGGCTCACATGCTAATGCTCGTATGATAATGACTTCCTGGGCCTTTGGACTACGCAGCCTGCCATCCTGAGGCTGTTGTGTGGCATCAACAGGTACCACTGCAGACCTGGCTGCATTGCTGAAATCCCATAGGAGGGGTCCTTAAGAGAGGCGGCATCTTCCAAAGTGAACCAGGAAGGAGAGGGGAGGATACCCGTCCCTCCCAACTTCCCAGTTTCCTCATCTGTAAAGTGAGTGCTGGTTTGTACTCTAAGGTCAGCAGCTTAAACTCAACCAGCCCAGCTGTGATCACTTTGCAAACCCATCCTTCCCTATCCTGGCAACTTTTCCCAGTCTCCTTCATCAACCCTTTTCCTGCACATTTTGTTTCTCCCTAAATGTTCCTTTTCATTGTCATTTGTGTAACCATTGATTATTTGTAGGGCATTTGTGCGTTTGTCTTTCTTTTTGGTTTATTTGGGATTTTTGTGTGTGTGGTTTTTTTGGTGTTTTTTTGTTTTGTTTTGTTTTGTTTTGAGACAGAGTCCCACTCTGGCGCCAAGGCTAGAGTGCAGCGGCGCGATCTCGGCTCACTACAACCTCCATCTCCCCTGACTCAAGTGATTCTCCTGCCTCAGCCTCCGGACTAGCTGGGACTACAGGCATGCACCATCACACCCAACTAATTTTTGTATTTTTAGTAGAGACGAGGTTTTGTCATGTTAGGCTGGTCTCAAACTCCTGATGTCAAGTGATCTACCCACCTCGGCCTCCCAAAATGCTAGGCTTACAGGCGTGAGCCACTGTGCCCGACCGCATTTGTCTTTTAAGCCTCTCCTCTCTTCTGTCTTTCCTTCCCGAAAACAGGATTTCTCCACCTTGGCCCTATTCACATTTTGGACTGGACAGCTCCTTGCTGCAAGGCCGTCCTGCGTGTGGCCTGATGCACAGCTATTGCGATTTCTCTCCTCCTTTCCACCTCTCCACTCACTCATCAAGAGGCCCAAGGGAAAAGTGAGGGGGTGGCCGGGAGGTTAGAATCGGGGCTTTCTCCAGCTCACAGGGGCCTTAGATATGATCTAGTGCAACCCCCTCATTTTACGATGAGGAAACGATGCTGAGAGAGGGAGGGAGAGGATGTGTCAGAGCCGAAAATGTGGGGGAAGAAGTGCCAGGCCAAACAGGAAGTCCAAATTCCAGGGCTTGAGGCAGAGTTTCCAGTCCCACCAAGGAACCTGGGATTGCTTCCCACAGCTCCTTCCTCCCTCCCTCCCACGAGCCCCATTCCAGAAACAACCCATGGCTGGCCAGAGGGAACAGCAGACACAGATCCCACAATCTCCCAGCAGTGCACACCAGGGTCCATTCCTGGGAGCCCATTTCTGAGCCTCTAGTGGACAGAGATGGCCACCGATTGCGGTGGGGATATTTCACGATGACGCATGTCATAATCACATCTTAGTTTAACCCTATAATCATGAGGGAAGCGAGGCTCATGCTACCTAGTCACACCTGACCCAATGGAGAAGTCAGGGAGCAACGGAGACCTGCAGAGAGCCAGAGGGAGCCCGGCAGTGTCCGTCCCAGCCCCGTCTCCACAAAGGCAGATCCCCAGGGCAGTCGAGGGCCCTCAGCCAAAATCTCCCAAGTGCTTACTACGTACCAGACACTATCTCTAAACACTTCATAAAACTATAGGGTGGCCGGGTGCAGTGGCTCATGCCTATAATCCCAGCACTTTGAGAGGCCAAGGCAGGTGACTCTTGCGCTCAGGAGTTCAAGACCAGCCTGGGCAACATAGAGATAACCTGTCTCTATAAATTTTTTTTTTTTTTTTTGAGACAGAGTTTCACTCTGTTGCCCAGGCTGGAGTGCAGTGGTGTGATCTCAGCTCACTGCAAACTCTTCTGCCTCCCAAGTTCAAGCAATTCTCCTGCCTCAGCCTCCTGAGTAGCTGGGATTACAAGTGTGTGCCACCACGCCAGCTAATT
The DNA here is from genome assembly GCF_030222135.1 of Aotus nancymaae. Classification (NCBI taxonomy): domain Eukaryota; kingdom Metazoa; phylum Chordata; class Mammalia; order Primates; family Aotidae; genus Aotus; species Aotus nancymaae. Next base: position 8,031,772 of record NW_026988473.1, on the reverse strand, counting down.
TTTCTATTTTTAGTAGAGACAAGGTTTCATCACGTTCGCCAGGCTGATCTCAAACTCCTGACCTCAAGTAATCCATCCATCTCGGCCTCCCAAAGTGCTGGGATTACAGGTGTGAGCTGCCACATCTGGCCTCTACAAAAATTTTAAACATTAGCCTGGCATGGTACTGTGTGCAACTGTGGTCCCAGCTACTCAGGAGGCTGAGGCAGGAGGATCGCTTGAGTCCAGAAGGTCGAAGCTACAGTGACCTTTGATGGAGCCACTGCCCTCCAGTCTAGGTGACAAGAGTCAGAAACTGTCTCAAAAATAAATATTTTATTTTATATTTTATTCTATTTTATTTTTGTTTGAGATGGAGTCTCGCTCTGCTACCCAGTCTGGAGGACAATGGTGCCATCTCGGCTCACTGCAACCTCCGCCTCCTGAGTTCAAGCAATTCTCCTGCCTCAGCCTCCTGAGTAGCTGGGATTACAGGCACGCGCCACCATGCCCAGCTAATTTTTGTATTTTCGGTAGAGACAGGGTTTCACCATGTTGGCCAGGCTGGTCTCAAACTCCTGACTTCAAGTGGTCCACCCACCTCGGCCTCCCAAACTGTTGGGATTACAGGCATCAGCCACTGAGACCAGCCTCAAAAATAAATAAATGCATAAATAGATCAATCATCCAGGAGCTCAGTTCTCCCTCACCTCGCCCTCTGAAGGAGCCACTGTTGTCCTCCCCTGTTAGAGATGCTGTTATGAAGCCAGCAAGCCCTTGGTCAGGCAGCAGGGGGGGTCTCCCCAGCATCTTTGGTGGGGTCACAAGTCAGTGCAAATCACCCTACTCCTCAACAACATCAAGCTCACCCTCAACATCTCCATCAGGCATGCATGGAGCCCCTATCGTAGAGAAAGATTTATACACCAGGACCTTACACAGAGCACTGGGTGGTGCTCGAGATTATATCCAAGGGACAGAATGCCTGCTTTTAACAGTTCCGTCTGTACTTATTTCAATGTCTGTCAGCAAAATGCTGGGTTTCATTTACACCAGTGACATAAAGGTTTCTTTTTAATTAAATGATTACGGTTTTCAAAATAAATCTCTTTAGGGCCGGGTGCAGTAGCTCTCACCTGTAACCGCACCACTTTGTGGGAGGCTGAAGCGGGCAGATTGCTTGAGCCCAGGAGTTCAAGACCAGCTTGGGCAACATGGCAAAACCGCATCTCTATGAAAAATACAAAAATTAGCCAGGCCTGGTGATGTGTGCCTGTAGTCCCAGCTACTTAGGAGGCTGAGATAGGATCACCTGAGACCAGGAGGTCGAGGCTGTGGTGAGCTGTGACTGTGCCACTGCACTCCAGCCTGGGAGACAGAGTGAGACCCTATTTCAAAAATAAATAAATAAATCTATTTGAAGAAAAATATGCCCGGGTGCGGTGGCTCACACCTATAATCCCAGCACTTTGGGAGGCCGAGGCGGGTGGATCACGAGGTCAAGAGATCGAGACCATCCAGGTCAACATGGTGAAACCCCGTCTCTACTAAAAATACAAAAATTAGCTGGGCATGGTGGCGCACGCCTGTAGTCCCAGCTACTCGGGAGGCTGAGGCAGGAGAATTGCTTGAACCCAGGAGGCGGAGGTTGCAGTGAGCCGAGATCGCGCCATTGCACTTCAGCCTGGGTAACAAGAGCAAAACTCCGTCTCAAAAAAAAAAAAGAAAAGAAAAGAAAAATATTTGGCCAGGTGCAGTGGCTCACACCTGTAATCCCAGCACTTTGGGAGGCTGAGGCAGGTAGATCACCTGACGTCAGGAGTTTGAGAACAGCCTGGCCAACATGGTGAAACCACGTCTCTACTAAAAATACAGAATTAATCAGATGTGGTGGCACACACCTGTAGTCCCAGCTACTTGGGAGGCTGAGACAGGAGAATCGCTTGACCTGGGAGGCAGAGGCTGCAGCAAGCACAGATCGTGCCACTGCACTCCAGCCTGGGTGAGAGAGAGTGAGACTCCATTTCAAAAAAAAAAGGAAAATATTAAACAGTAGTGAGGATGGCATGTGGGTGAAGATGCACCTGGGTGACCTAAGCCCGGGAGACCTGGCTCAGGCCTTGCACATCTTGAAGACAGCTGACCCTGCTGGGCCTCTTGGGGCTGTGCAGCCCCTCACCCACCCTCCCAGCTGCCACGCCCAGAGCATCTTCCTCGATACAACCCCAGAGACTTGAAGGTCATCGTCTAATGCCCCTTAACCTTTCTCGGCCCTTTATGCATGTGGGTTTCTCACCCTGGGTTCACTCTGCTTCTGGTGATGAAAGGGGAACCCAGAAAGGCTGATAAATTACTGAAATCTACAGATAGAAGGCCAAGTATGAAGACAGCAAGGAATGAGGAAACCCCACCCCGTTCCTTGGACTCAGTCCTGGGCCTCCTGCCCCTGGCCAGCCTTCCGAGGCACCGGCTATAGAAATGTCAGCCTGGGTCCTCTGCTGAGGGTCCTCTCAGGCGTGGTCTGTGAGTGGGACCTGCCAGGCAGCACTTTCAAGAGGCCGACACCGTCCCCTTCCTGCTGGGGGCGTGTGGCACAGAGTGGCCTCTTGGCTCCAGATGTGGGTCCTACAGAGAGTTCTGGGGTTTTGCGGCCCCCTCCACCCACCCAGCCTCATGAGAACCCTGGTGATAACACAAAAGACTATTCTTCACTGGCAGATAGGGGAAATTTAAAGACAATACTCATAAGTGAGATGGGGGGAGTTGTTCTCTGCACTAGGACTCAAACCAGCCACCATACCCCACTGTCAGAGGAGCTCCTCAGAGGCTGGAATCAAATGCCACTGGCCCTGCAAGTGCCTGGCCTCTGCCACAGCTGGGTGGGTGCCCAGCCAAGGAAGTCTGCGCCCCATCATTCAAGGCGCTGTTCTCCCTTAGAAGAGGATCTCGAAAGCAGAAGGAAATTAGAAACAACTGCACAATGAATGCCAGATTCTGCTTTCTCTGCTCTGGCTGCCAGGAGATTAGGCAGGGCTGGCTGACAGCGTGACTCGCCTGGCAGCTGCTCGGCCTCCAGGATGTCCTTGCCATGGGGAAGCGTGGGTCCCAATGGACTTGCTAGCTCTCTACTTATTTCCACAGTGTTGATTTTCTTTCTCCTGCTAGATGCTGATTCCTTGAGGGCAGAGTCACCTCTGACGCCCCTTTCCCATAGGGCACAGCCCGCACATACAACAGGCACTCCGGGTGTGCCATTTGATTACCTAATTTCATCTGGGCAGATGTGATGGAACAAGGGCGGTGACCCTGTGCCAGATACTTTCCTAAACAGGTATAAGCTCACCAAATTCTGGAGCCTTCCCGTGAGGGAGAAACAATCTTTAATCTCATTTTGGAGATGATGAAGGCAAGTCCAGGCTGCCTAGCCAAGGGGCGGGAGCGATCTGATGGAAGCAGCTTTGCTGGGACCAGATGACTCTGCTCCTCGCCTGTTACCAATACTACCTCCTCCAACAACGTGGGAGACGTGCACGGAGCCCTCCTTCGGTCACGGTCATACCCCATGTGCTAGATGAATAAAGAGGTGGCCTAAAAGGAAACATGGCTCCCTCCAAACTCTCCCTGGGAGACGGCAATGACAGGGACATGACGGAGCTTCCAAGAAGGAGACACACAGAGCTAGTGTCAATCAAAGCAACCAGGCTTCTGAACATTCCCACTAAGAACTTTTGCTTTAGAATGCGCTATTTTTTTCCTGTTAGGGCTACTCTTCATTTTAACATAATGTGCTGTTTTGTTTGTTTGTTTTTTGAGACAGAGTTTCACCCTTGTTGCCCAGGCTGGAGTGCAATGGCGCAATCTTGGCTCACTGCAACCTCCGCCTCCCGGGTTCAAGCGATTCTCCTGCCTCAGCCTCCCGAATAGCTGGGATTACAGGTATGCGCCACCACACCCGGCTAATTTTGTATTTTTAGTAGAAGATGGGGTTTCTCCATGTTGGTCAGGCTGGTCTCGAACTCCCAACCTCAGGTGATCCACCCGGCTCGGCCTCCCAAAGTGCTGGGATTATAGGCGTGAGCCACTGCACCTGGCCCATGATGTCGTTTTATGCCTCCTACGTAAGTGCACACAAGCTTTAAATGTTGTGGAATACTGAGCTCATATATCTTGTCAAACTTCTGTTTGCTTTTTGCTGCATCCATAGCTACGATCTGAATAAATAGAGGAGAAAGGTTTGGCTCCCAACCCTACTCCCTGGGCCCCATGCCATCATTCCCAAAACAAAGGAGGAAAGATGCCAGGAGTGAGCGACCAGGGGTAACGGTGAAGAAAAACAACATCCCGGCCGGGCACAGTGGCTCAGGCCTGTAATCCCAGCACTTTGGGAGGCTGAATGGGGAGGATCACTTGATCACGGAAGGTCAAGGCTATAGTGAGCCTTGATTGCACCACTGCACTCCAGCCTGGGTGACAGAGTAAGACCCCATTTCAAAAAACAAACAGACCAGGTGCAGTGCCTTATGCCTGTAATTCCAGCACTTTGCGATGACGAGGGAGGCACATCACCTGAGGTTAGGAGTTCCAGACCAGCCTGGCCAACATAGTAAAACCCTGTTTCTACTAAAAATACAAAGTTAGCTGGCCGCAGGGGCATGCGCTTGTAGTCCCAGCTACTCAGGAGGCTGAGGCAGAAGAATCGCTTCAACCCAGGAGGCAGAGTTTGCAGTGAGCCGAGATGGCGCTGCTGCACTCCAGCTTGGGCGACAGAGTGAGACTCCATCTCAAAACAAACAAACAAACCAAAACAAACAAGCAAACCAAAACAAAAATATCACCCTATTCTGGGTGGTACTAAGCAGGGGCAGGATCCCCAGGGAGGGATGGAGAAGGGGCAGGAAGGCATTTGATTAATTTCCTATAAGGAGTCAGTACATTTTATAACTATGGCAGGGAAGGGAGGAGAAGAGCTGCTAACCCACCCCCCTGCAGATGAGGTCGCAGGCTCGGAGGGTGCCAGTGAAGCCCAGCTTGTAAGTGCTTGAGCAGGACCTGAACCTGCAACCTGAAACTCAAGTCCTCTCTCCCCAGCTCAGGGCTCTCCCCCTCCACCTGGCTGCCCACCTGACTCTGCAGGATCTGGTGGCTCTGTGCTGTTTGTTAAGTGACCTGTGCTCTCTGGATTGCATCCCATAATAGCCACACCCGTGACTATGTACTAGGCAGTTCCATTCAGCCAAACAAAATCCAAGGAGTGGGCTTTGTCCTGGGACTTCCCAGGGTACAACCACACAGATGTGATCTGGGGTTTTCTAAAGAGTCTATTATGTCAGATCATTAAAACAAAGATGCAGGAAAGGTGAAGGTCATGAATTCAATCTCTGAATGAGCCCACTGCCACACAAAGGAAAGTGAGGGGAATCGTTGTCCTGGCTGGGCATCTTCATGTTTTGCCATCCTTCCTCCTGCCCTCCTGTCTCAAAAGGCACCAGAGTCTTCTCAGAAAAGCCTTCCTGCTTGTTCCAGTGACAACCACCACCTCCTGTGCACTCTATGCCGCCTCCACGCCTCCTTGAGGATGTGGGGATCAATTATCTCATCTTTTTTCTTTTTTTTTTTTTTGAGACAACGTTTCACTCTTGTTGTCCAGCAGGAGTGCAATGGCACAATCTTGGCTCACCGCAATCTCTGCCTCCTGGCTTCAAGCAATTCTCCTGCCTCAGCCTCCCAAGTAGCTGAGATTACAGGCATGTGCCACCACACCAGGCTAATTTCGTATTTTTAGTAGAGACCAGGTTTCTCCATGTTACGCTGATCTCGAACTCCTGAGCTCGTGATCCACCCACCTCGGCCTCCCAAAGGGCTGGGATTACAGGCGTGAGCCACCTCGCCCAGCCAATTATCCCATCTTCCTTCAAAATCTTTACCTCTCTCTCACCAACTCCTTTTGCTCAGCCTGTAAACATCATCAGGTCTGCCCCAAACTGAAAAGATCTCCCTGTGTCTGCCTCCTGCACCCGGTGATGGTGCCACCTCTCCTCTTACCTTCCACACCAGGCTTCCTGGTAGTCTCCCTTCACCTCCTAAACTTCTCCCGGTAATTCCTAAGCCCCCCAAAATATACAATCAAACCCAGCCACTCTATGGAAACAGCCCTCTCAAGGGCCACATATAGTGCACTAAGCGTCACATCTAGGGTTACTTCTCATCACTCATCCCACTTGACCTCCCTGCATGAATTAATGCAGCAGAAAATCTCTTCCTTATGAAAAGTGTTTATGGCAAACGCGATTCCTTCCTTACTCAAAAGCCATTTCCCTCCCCTTGGCTGGAAGAATCCTGTTCGTTCAAGGACAGAAAAGAGATTCTTTGATTTCAGCAAGACAGGCACAGCCCCTGGTCCACAGCAAATGTGTGTCCTTCTGCCCAGGGGGATCTAGGTGAAGCTGAGTGGGGTCTTCCGGGACAATCCTTCCATCATTACCACCCCGCATCCCACCAATAAAAGAGGCATGAGGAGAACATCTGCTCTACCCTGCTGCTGTTTCCCGCCTCTGAACAGTTATGTGAGTATGTGATGCTCAAGGCTAGGAGAAGGCCGGGGGCACCTGGGTGACACTGACACAGAGCTTTGCTGCTGAACACCCAGACTGTGAGAAAAATCAACAATCTAATCACCTGGACAGCTTTGCTGTTACCCCAGTGAAAAGCTTCCCCAGCCCACGCAGCCCTCCTCCCTTGGTTACTGCCTCCACCCTCTGTCCCTCCTTATCAAGTCTTGACAGCCCCTCTGCCCACTCCTTGAATATCACTGTTCTCCTGGCCCTCCGTGCCCCATGCATCTCTGAAGTTCATGCCCTCAGCATGTACCTGTTTGTTAACTCAGTGAACACCTGTCGGCGCCTTCCATGTTTCAATAGGTATGGCAGAGTTGACACTCTAGTGGGGGAGAGACACTATAAATAAGATGAACAATTTAAAAATTCCAAGTTGTGCTGGGCACGGTGGTTCACGCCTGTAATCCCAGTACTTTGGGAGACCGAGGCGGGTGGATCACCTGAGGTCAGGAGTTTAAGACCAGCCTGGCCAACCTGGTGAAATCCTGTCTCTACTAAAAATACAAAAATCAGCCGGGTGTGGTGGTGCATGCCTGTAATCCCAGCTACTCGGGAGGCTGAGGCAGGAGAATCGCTTGAACCCAGGAGGCAGAGGTTTCAGTGAGCCAAGATTGCACCATTGCTCTCCAGCCTGGGCGACAGAGTAAGACTCCATCTCAAAAAAAAAAAAAAAAGGAAAAACACAAAATTTCAAGTTGTGATCAGTGTGTGCTCTGAGTGAAATGACTGGCTAAAGAGGATGCAGAGAGGGCCTGTGGAGCCCCTTAGGTCGTGGGCAGTGACCTGAGAGGGGACATTGAGGCCGAAGTTTGAAGGATGGGAAGGAGCCAGCCATGCAAAGGCGAGGACGAACACTCCCGACAGTGGGGACTATGGTTAACCCTGGATGAGGCCCAGAGGAAGGAAAGACGTGGCGTGTGCGGAGACCAAAAGGAAGCCAGTGAGGCTAGAGGGACGTGAGTGATGAGGAGAGGGGACATTAGTGAAGCTGGGATCTGGCATAGAAACTTGTAAGCCACAGGAAGGTGGTTGTTACACTAAGTGTGGCTGGAAGTCATTGGATATGAGGATTAACAATCAAATGTGTGTCCCTAAAAGAGCCCTGGGGCTGAAATTTGGAGATGCGGATCACGGCCATCCAAGTGAGATGGCAGTGACTCGACCTGCAGTGGTGGCGGTACAGAAGGAGAGAGGTGGTCACCTTTGTGATGTCTTTCCAATGGAGAATGGGTGGCATTTGCTGACAAGGGGCTGTGAGGGCTGAGGAAGAGGAAGGCATCGAGGACGACACTCAAGTTTTTTGGTTTTTTTTTGACGGAGTTTCACTCTTGTTGCCCAGGCTGGAGTGCAATGGCACGATCTCGGCTTATAGCAACCTCCACCTCCTGGACGATTCTCCTGCCTTAGCCTCCCAAGTAGCTAGGATTACAGGCATGCACCACCATGCCCAGCTAATTTTTTATTTTTAATAAAGATGGGGTTTCTCCAGGTTGGTCAGGTGGGTCTCGAACTCTTGACCTCAGGTGATCCACCCGCCTCAGCCTCCCAAAGTTCTGGGATTATAGGTGTGAGCTACTGCGCCCGGTGACACTCAAGTTTTCTAGCTTGAAGGTGGACGGCTGCTACTATTTGTTGAGATGGAGAAGCAGGTTCGGGGGTGGGGGAGGCGAATCATTTTGGAGCTCCAATTTGAGTTCCATTTGGGAAGTGCTGAGCTTGAAATGCCCGAGAGACATCAAGTGAAGACGACAAGGGGAAGCTCAGTGTTCAAGGCTAGAGCCCAGAGAGCTGGGGATTGTCAACTTACAGACGGTATTGAAAGTTGTGGGAATGGGTAAGGCTCACCACGCAGAGCCATCAGGTCATTCAAGCTACAAGTCACGTTCATTTTTCACTTCTTGCTCTCCCTTGTCATGGTGTGAGATTGTCACAGGCTAGCAATTCTAACTCCAGCAGATTTCTGAAAGCGACGCTCTCTCCCTCCATTGCCTTCACCTCACCTCTCCTGGAGAATTTCCACAACTACCCAGCCTTTGTCGCTCCAGTCCACCTGCACCCTGCCACCCGGGGGGTCTGCCTCCTGCTCAGCTGTAGCAAAACTGAAACCAGAGAGGGAGGCGGGAGGCAACCTCAGAGAGGCAGCTGTGGAGCAACGCCAGGTGGGAGCAGGGTCCCCCAGGCCTGAGCTGGAGAGGTGCCAGTGACCGAGAGAGAACCAGGTGGCCGGGTTATAACACAGCAACCGGGGAGAGCAGGGGCTGACGCTGGTAGCGCACTCTATCCTGCACCTACTCTGATGGAATGGCTTTATTAGTTCAGCTCGCTGGCACCAACCCAGGCAGTTACCACCCAACACCTGGCATGCCAGGGGACACTCTGAAAAACAGATATTAGCAAACATAACAATGACTAACCTTTACTGAACTCTTCCAATGCGGTGGTTTGTCCCAGCTCCACTGCTATGTGACCAGGCTTGCTGAACTCTCCTAGTCTCATCCGCAATGTGGGATTCAGTGAGATAACTCACGATAAATTACCTTAGCTGATGCCCCGCCCAAAGAAAATGCTCAATACTGAAAGGTAGAATTGCTGTGATTATGATTATGATTATGATTATGATTAAAACAAAGGTCAACGCAGGTCTTTTCCCTGCATGAAAATCTCCAGTGGAGGCTGGGTGCGGTGGCTCATGCCTGTAATCTCAGTGCTTTGGGAGGCTGAGGCAGGCGGATTGCTTGGGCCCAAGAGTTTGAGACCAGCCTGGGCAGCATAGCAAGATCCTGTGTCTTGTCCTTGTCTTTGTCTTTGTCTTTGTCTTTGTCTTTGTCTTGTCTTGTCTTGTCTTTGTCTTGTCTTGTCCTTGTCTTGTCTTTGTCTTGTCCCTGTCTCTGTCTCTGTCTCTGTCTCTGTCTCTGTCTCTGTCTCTGTCTTGTCTTGTCTTTGTCTTTGTCTTTGTCTTTGTCTTGTCCTTGTCTTGTCTTGTCTTGTCCTTGTCTTGTCTTTGTCTTTGTCTTTGTCTTTGTCTTGTCCTTGTCTTGTCTTGTCCTTGTCTTGTCCTTGTCTTGTCCTTGTCTTGTCCTTGTCTTGTCCTTGTCTTGTCCTTGTCTTGTCTTTGTCTTGTCCCTGTCTCTGTCTCTGTCTCTGTCTCTGTCTCTGTCTCTGTCTTGTCTTGTCTTGTCTTGTCTTGTCTTGTCTTGTCTTGTCTTGTCTTTGTCTTTGTCTTGTCTTGTCTTGTCTTGTCCTTGTCCTTGTCTTGTCCTTGTCTTGTCCTTGGCTTGTCTTTGTCTTTGTCCTTGTCTTGTCTTGTCTTGTCTTGTATTTTTTCAGATGGAGTTTTGCTCTTATTGCCCAGACTGGAGTGCAGTGGCACAATCTGGGTTAACCACAACCTCTGCCTCCCAGTTTCGAGCAATTCTCCTACCTTAGCCTCCCAAGTAGCTGAGATTACAGGTGCCCGCCACCACGCCTGGCTAATTTTTTGGGGTTTGGTTTGTATTTTAGTAGAGATGCAGTTTTATTATGTTGGCCAAGCTGGTCTCAAACTCCTGACCTCAGATGATCCACCCTCCTTGACCTCCCAAAGTACTGGGATTACAGGTGTGAGCCACTGTGCCCGGCTTCTATTTAAAAATAAATAATTTAAAAAATTAAATTTGAAAATCTCCAGCAGCTCCCTGCGCCCAGACATAAGGCCTCACCATCAGCCAGCCCATACGAACTGCAGCTCCAGCTGTGCTGTGTCCCTCACCATGACCTGAAAGTGTCCTGCACTGTCAGACCTCCAAGCCTTTGCTCTGGCCATCTCCCTTGCCTGCAATACCCTCCTCGACCTTCTCCGCCAGGGAGGAGAAAGGAAGTCATCAGCAGAGCAGTCTGACAGCCAACAGCGCATGGGCCTTTCAGACTGGGACACCTTTCTCGTGTTTGCATTCTGGGCACTTAGCACAGCACCAGGCACTCCATAGATGCTGATGGCAGTAAATATTAAAAGCTCGTTACATTTTTAACCAGTAGTAAAGGTAGGCGGCAAGCTCAGTTCAAGATTCCAGGAAGAAGGTCGGGCGTGGTGGCTCACGCCTGTAATCCCAGCACTTTCGGAGGATCACGAGGTCAGGAGATAAAGACCACCCTGGCTAACATGGTGAAATCCCATCTCTACCAAAAATACCAAAAAAAACGAGCCAGGCGTGGTGGCATGCGCCTGTAGTCCCAGCTACTTGGGAGCCTGAGGCAGGAGAATAACTTGAACCTGGGAGGTGGAGGTTGCAGTGAGCCAGGATCACGCCACTGCACTCCAGCCTGGGCAACAAGAGCAAAACTCTGTCTCAAAAAAAAAAGAGGAAAGTCAGACACACAAAGAGACACGAGGGGTACATGAGCACAGAGGCAAGACCATGTGAGGACATAGGAAAAAGACAGCGTCTGCAAACTGAGAGAGGCCTCCGGGAAAACTAACCCTGCAGGCACCTTGACCTTGGACTTCCAGCGTCCAGAATGGCGACAAAATCAATTTATGTTGTTTAACCCACTCAGGCTGTGTTATTTTGTTACAGTAAACAAATACAGCCCTCATCATTGGCCTTTGCCTCTTTCTGTGGCTGATAATGATAACAGAGGTTAACCTTATTACAGGTCAAGCACTGTGCTAGGCGGTCTACATGCTTTAGGCAGTTTACATGCTTACCTCATTCAATCTACTGACAACATAGGGAACATTGTTACCCAATTTTACAAGGGGGAAAATTTGAGTCTCAGTTGACACTCAGAGAGGTTAATAACCTGCCCAAGAGCACCCAGATGATACATGACTGAGATTTCAACCCAGTCGGCTGGGTTGGGTCTCAGACCAGCTTGACCCTGATGGACACTCCCTGGCCAGGTGTGAGGCTCGGCCCCACAGTTCCAGGCTGCCATTTGAGGCTGGTCTCCCTAGAACCTTGGTGGTGGTATGTCACCCCAGGAGCCCATCAACCTCATGTCCCACAGCAGAGCCCTGCCTCCTCCGAAGGCCTGTAGATCATTCAGTAGATTTGGATCAGAGACTAGGAATTCACACTTAAAAGCCCTGTCCCTGACACTGCCTCTGGCTGAGTCTGGAGCAGGTGGTTCGGATAGTCGTCATTTTTTCCCTCTCCCGTCCTAGGACGCCTTCAGCTCTTTGTCCTGTGTCAGCAGGAATGAGCCCCGGGAACAAGCAAGTCCTTTACCTGGAGTTACCTGACCTCAGGAACTCTTCAAATCATCCTAGTAATGTAGTGCCCTAAGGACTCCAGCTCATCGATTCACCTTAGAAAAGGAGTTCGAGACCAGCTTGACCAACATAGTGAAACCCCGTCTCAAGTAAAAACACAAAAGTAGCCAGGCGTGGTGGCACATGCCTGCAATCCCAGCTACTCAGAAGGCTGAGGCAGGAGAATCGCTTGAACGCGGGAGGCAGAGGTCGTGGTGAGCAGAGATCACATCATTACACTCCAGCATGGGCAACAAGAGTGAAACTCCGTCAGAAAGAAGAAAGGAAGAAAGAGAGAGAGAGACGGAGGGAGGGAGGGAAAGGGAGGAAAGGAAGAAAGGGAGAAAGAAAGAAAAGGCTTAGTTCATAAACAACAGAACTGACAGCTGTTCGCCAAGAATAAAGATAGGACTCACTTCCTCACCCCTCTGTCAGAAGGTCAGAGCTGCGATGGACTTTAGAGACAGTCCCTGATGATCCTCTCACCGGAGGGGCCACATGGTACAGTACAGAGTGCACCATAGTTCTGAGACAGGAGAGTCTGGCATAAGCTGGAGAGGACAGCCACTTTCTGCAACTAACTCACCCTCCCTACGACTGCTGGAAAATGCCAAGTCATCCCTTATAACCAACAAAGCCAAACTTTATAAGGACTGAATTACTTTGGACGGTGGGAGCGGGGCAGAAAAATTGGCCGAAACATGTTATAGCTCTCATTTCACTCTGTGTATCAGGATTCATTAGTTCCCTACCTGGCTTCTCTGGCCTGTGTTATAAACCTCTTGAGGACAGGGGCTAGCTCTGTAGAGACAGGTTTCACTGTGTTGCCCAGGCTGGTCTCAAACTCCCAACCTCAGGTGATCCATCCGCCTTGGCCTCCCAAATTGCTGGGATTACAGGCCTGAGCCACCACACCCAGCTGGAGGGCTTATTAAATGTGAATTCTGCCCAGGCATGGTGGCTCACATCTGTAATCCCAGCACTTTGGAAGGCCAAGGCAGGCAGATCACAAGGTCAGGAGTTTGAGACCAGCCTGGCCAACAGAGTGAAACCCCATCTCTAGTAAAAATACAAAAATTAGCCAGGCATGGTGGCAGGCACCTGTAGTCCCAGCTAGTCGGGAGGCTGAGGCAGGAAAATCACTTGAACCCAGGAGGTAGAGGTTGCAGTGAGCCAATATCATGCCATTGCACTCCAGCCTGGGCAACAGTGCAAGACTCCATCTCAAAAATAAATTAAGTAATTAATTAAAATAAATAAATAAGTATGAATTCCTGGTCCCTGCTCCAGATCTACTGAATCAGATGCTCTAGGGTGGGACCTAGGATTTGCCCCAAGTACCCCAGCTGATTCCAAAGTCCACTGCCCTGCTGGCTTCTCTGTTTAACTGTCACCTGTCCCCCTAAGGAAGAGGGCCAGGCCCTGATGTGGAACTAGGCAGGATTGCCACCTGTCCTGGTTTGGACTGAGGGGTTTCCTGGGATGCCTCTCAGGGTGCTAAAAGCAGGACAATGCAGGACAAACTGGGATGACTGGTCACCCCTGCACCTCTCCAAACTCCCCACACAAGGGTAAGGAGCAGGGGTTCCCAAGCTCCCAGGCAAGAGAGCGTCCCCAGAGCACTCACACTTGGTGCTGGAATGCAGCACAAATGTACTCACAGTTGAATGGGGGCGTGGGTGATATTTTGAGATTTCACAACACTTCACATGAAAAAATAAAGTCAGACCACAGGGAACTGACTCAGGAGCACTGGAAATGGGTCCAGCTCCTCCAGCCTGTCCCCTGCCCAAAACCTTCAGTCTACGTGGAAAGCAGCCCTCACCTACCCTGCGCTCACTGTTCCTTCAGCATCAGGGGTCACCCCTGGGGAGGAGGAAGTCATGAAAATCATGGAATGTCAGGACCAGAAACTCCCCTGGAGCTCACACAGTCCTGGTGCCTCATTTCTCAGAAGAGAAAACTAAAGTTCAGAAGGGCCCAGTGATGGAGAGGCACCAGCCAGCCAGCCCAGAGATGAATGCACCTGCCCTGACCTCCACACCCCCACACAAGCCCTTCTGCTGGGCAGAAAATGACAAGAGCAGGAAAAAGCCCAGAAATATTCATTGAGAAGGAGGCTAGATGCATAGAATAGTCAAAACAAAAGAGACAGGGGATCATGGTGCCCTAATCTCCTGCAAGTTACAGATGAGGAAACCGAGACACAGAGGTCAAATATCTTTCCCAAGACTACATACAGGAAACCCCTCTTACAGGTCATTTGGGGCCTGTTCACAGTGGTTTTAGACGTGTGTACCACCAACAGATATTGGCCAGATGTGGTGGCTCACACCTGAATTCCCAACACTTTGGGAGGCCAAGGCGGTCGGATCACCTGAGGTCAGTAGTTCAAGGCCAGCCTGGTCAACGTGGTGAAACCCCATCTCTACTAATAATACAAAAATTAGCTAGGCATGGTGGCACAAGCCTGTAATCCCAGCTACTTAGGAGGCTGAGGCAAGGGAATAGCTTCAACCCAGGAGGTGGAGGCTGCAGTGAGCCAAGATCGCGCCACTGCACTCCAGCCCGGGTGACGGAGTGAAACTGTGTCTCAAAAACAAACCAACCAACCAGATCTGGAGACATGCTGCATCTGAAATGAGAGACTTTCACGATCATGTCCAGAGAAAGGTAGGACTAGAGCACCAGGAGATGAGACTGGAGACCCTGCTTCTCAGACCAAATCGGAAGCCTCCAGCCTGGGGGAGCTCTCGGAGAGGCGGTGTGGACACCAGGCCCAGCAGGGGTGACTTGACAGGAGCCCGGAGCAGCTGGGAGCTTCACTTTTCACTTTAGAACAGCTTTTGAGTTGCATGAAAAAAATTGATTAAAATGTTTAATTTTGTGATATTCTTACCAAAATGATTGAAGGGGGAAAAATACCTTTCTTGAGTGAATAGTGACAGGAGAGAAGGAGAGCAAGCCCTGAGCTTTGGAAAGCAGAAAGATAAGGATGGTGGAATCAATTGCTGGGATCAAGAAAAAGAACAAAAGACCCTTAGGACCTGGAGAGAAGGTGGTCTCAGGTACCCTGGAGGCGAGGTGGCTATAATGTGGTAAAGTGGGACTTCAAGTTGCCTTTGTATTTACTTATTTATTTATTTATTTTGAGACAGTGTCTCGCTCTGTCGCCAGGCTGGAGTGCAATGATGCAATCTTGGCTCACTGCAGCCTCCATCTCCTGTGTTCAAGCAATTCTCCTGCCTCAGCCTCCTGAGTAGCTGGGATTACAGGCACGCACCACCATGCACAGGTAATTTTTGTATTTTTAGTAGAGACAGGGTTTCACCATGTTGGCAAGGATGGTCTCAATCTCTTGACCTCGTGATCTGCTCACCTCAGCCTCCCAAAGTGCTGGGATAACAGGCATAAGCCACCACGCCCAGCCCAAGTTGCCTTTTTAAGTAAATTAAGAAGAAATCCAAATTTAATCAATCTAGAGATCATAAAACATTTCCATTTGTCAGAGTCAATAGTAAGAGAAAGACCATGCGTAAAGACTTTAGAACTAATTCCTAAAAAGGATCTAAAAGTTCTCCATAATTGAGAATTCAAAAATATTACCTCCACAACCATCCTGGCCAACATACCAAAACCCTGTCTCTACTAAAAATACAAAAATTAGTTAGGCATGGTGCTGTATGCCTGTAATCTCACCTACTCGGGAGGCTGAGGCAGGAGAATGGCTTGAACCTGGGAGGTAGAGGTTGCAGTGAGCCGAGATCCTATCACTGCACTCCAGCCTGGGCAATGGAGCAAGACTCCATCTCAAAAAAAAAAAAAAAAAAAAAAAAACCTCCACAGGATAGTTCACGACAAAATGGGAACAATCTTCCAGGAACTGATGTCTTTGTGGTTGGCCCAGGAAAAAAATACCATGGCCATGTGGAATCCTTGGGGAAGAAATGAGTCATTTTATAAGGAAGAATTTCCTGAATAGCTGAAGGTGAAACCTTTACGGGATGGGCATTTAAACTTTTAAATAGAAGTCTTTCTAAAATGGCCTCTTGGACCCTGCATTCCAAAAAAGAGCACAGGGCGCATTATGTCAGCAATCCCACGTTTAAGGTGGCGCCCTAGAGCCTGCTGGCGCCCAAAACTCTTCCTGTCAGGGTCTCGTCTTCCCAACTTTCCCTCTCTCACCACAAACCCGCCACCCCGACCCCCACCCTCCACCCACTGTGCCTCTCCCACTCAACCTTCACCCTCCCGTCTCATCTCAACTCTCCGGTCCCGCCTCAGTCCTCCTCAGCACTAGACAGTTATTCAAAGCTCAGCGGCCACACCCAATGGATCAGCAGTTTTGTCTCTGCCAAAGCTACAGAACTGGAAACGACTGAAGACAGTCCCAGAACCAGGCCGTGGATAATTATAGCAACAGCCAACGTTCCTTTGCCACAAGACACTCAATTCACATATTTTATGAAGTCCTTACAGCCTCGGAAGCAGCCAAGCACAGGTGGTTTTAGCCACATTTTTATGACAAAACTAAGTTTGACAGGTTCCACAAGCTTTGTAAGGGCACCCGGTTGATAAACGGTAGATGGATAACTTAATTCAGATCTTCTAACACTAAATCCACACATGTTGCTACTTCTTGTATCAGCTACGCTTAAGAATCAGTTATCTAAAGTCTGCCCAGAGAATGGGCAGAAAGAGTAAAAGTTGGTTATCTGGTTACAAAGCATTTGGACAATGTGACTGGTCTGCATGTCATTGTTAATAGCCCTTAGTGGAAGAAATTGATGAGGAGTTTTGTTAATTTAGTCTCAGAAGAGTTGACTTCAGGCCAGTCATGATGGCTCACTCCTGTAATCCCAGCACTGTGGGAGGCCAAGGCAGGCGGATCACCTGAGGTCTGGAGTTCAAGACCAGCCTGGCCAACATGGTGAACCCTGTCTCTACTAAAAATACAAAAATTAGCTGGACATGGTGGCACATGCCTGTAATTCCAGCTGCTTGGGAGGCTGAGACAGGAGAATCACTTGAACCCAGGAAGCAGAGGTTGCAGTGAGCCTAGATTGTGCCACTGCACTCTAGCCTGGGGGAAAGAGCCGGACTCTGTCTAAAAAAAAAAAAAAAAAATGGAGTTGGCTTCCGCTATCTCCATCTCCCAGTCCTACGGACCAGGAAATGTGTTTTTAACATGTATCCATTTTAACCATATTCCAGGACAACAAACAGTGTCTTCTGTTCCAATAAGTTAATTATAACAGGATGTTGGCAGTTAGGCTCTTTGCAGAGAGTACACATCCCACACTTATGCAGACGGCATCACTTTAAATTTGTGACCACAGATCTCAAGTTGCCACCCAGCACTGCCCGGAAATGCTGCTGCATTTTTTAGCAAGTTCTCGGGTCCCTTTTTCAAGATGACTACTCCACTCCTGTCCTCCGTCTTCCGTCCTCCAGCCTCCAGCCTCCCTCCCCATCTTGCTTTCAGTCCATGATCTTGCCCCGTACACCAAGAAAAATGAAGCCATGATCAAGAGCTAGCTCATCTTCCCTCCATCAACCCTTCCACTTCCCTACATCCAACTGTGCATGCTGTTCCCAACTGTCCTGGTTTGCCCGGAAGTGAGGGGGTTCCTGGGATATGAAACTGGCTGGGTTTTTGGTTTGGATTGTGTGTGGTTTTTTTTTTTTTTTTTTTTTTTTTTAGACAGAGTCTTGCTCTATCCCCCTAGGCTGGAGTGCAGTGGTGCAATCTCAGCTCACTGCAATCTCCACTGCCCAGGTTCAAGCAATTTTCCTGCCTCAGCCTCCCAAGTTGCTGGAATTAGAGGGACCCAACACCACGCCTGGCTAATTTTTTTGTATTTTTAGTAGAGACAGAGCCATGTTGGTCAGGCTGGTTTCTAACTCCTGACCTCAGGTGATCCGTCCGCCTCGGCCTCCCAAAGTGCTGGGACTACAGGTGTGAGCCGCCACACCCGGCCTGGGCTTGTTTCGTTGTTGTTGTTGTTGTTTGAGACAGAGTTTCGCTCTTGTTGCCTAGGCTGGAGTGCAATGGCACAATCTCAGCTCACTGCAACTTCTGCTTCCCAGGTTCAAGCGATTCTCCTGCCTCAGCCTCCCAAGTAGCTGGGATTACAGGCGCCCACCACCACACCCAGCTGATTTTTGTATTTTTGGTAGAGACGGGGTTTCAACATGTTGGCCAGGCTAGTCTCAAACTCCTGAGCTCAGGTGATCCACCTGCCTCGGCCTCCTAAAGTGCCAGAATTACAAGCATGAGCCACCACTCCCAGCCGTTTTTCTGTTGTTTTTGGGTTTTTTTACAGGGTCTTCCTGTGTCATCATTGTAGCCTCAACCACAACCACGCTAGCTCAAGTGATCCTCTCACCTCAGCCTCCCAAGTAGCAGAACCCACAGGCCCAGGCCGCCACACCTTGCTAATATATATATATAAATATATATATATATACACATATACATAGAGAGAGAGAGAGACAGACAGACTCTTACTATGTTGACCAAGCTGGTCTCAAACTCCTGGGCTAGAGTGATCCTCCTGCCTCAGCCTCCCAAAGTGCTGGAGTTACAGGCAGGACCACCATGCCCAGCCTGAACTTACTATTTTAAAATTGGAAAATTGGATTTTCAGGCCAGCAGCTTAGTTACTCACACCTGTAATCCCAGCACTTTGGGAGGCTGAGGCTAGCAGATCATTTCTCACTGGTTACAAACCAATACTTTTGAAAAAGAAAGTAGAAACAAATGGCTAGCAAAACCGGCACATCGGCCGGGTGTGGTGGCACACCCCTGTAATCCCAGCACTAGAGAGGCCAAGGCAGGCAGATGGCTTGAGCTCAGGAGTTCAAGACCAGCCTGGGCAGCATGGTGAAACCCCATCTCTACCAAAAAAATACAAAAATTAGCCGGGCATGGTGGTGTGTACCTGTAGTCCCAGCTATTCGAGAGGCTGAGGTGGGTGGATCACTTGAGCCCAGGAGGTCGAGGCTGAAGTGAGCTGTGATTGCACCGCTGCACTCCAGCCTGGGCGACACAGGGAGAACTTGACTCAAAAAAAGAGAAAGAAAATGAAGCACCTGCTTGGGTGAGTTGGCAGTGTCAATTGCTGTAACAGCTGCAGAACACCTGCTCTCAGTTTCTGTAAAGTGTTCCCTTGTGGAGCAGTAACAGACAGCTCCTGGACAGGCACTGTCAGGAACCCCTTTTGAAGAGCATTCCAGCCAAGTGCAGTGGCTCACAATTCCAAAACTTTGGGAGGCCAAGGCGGGTGAATCACAAGGTCGGGAGTTCGAGACCGGTCTGGCCCACATGGTAAAACCTCCGTCTCTACTAAAAATACAAAAAATTAGCCAGGTGTGGTGGCAGCTACCTGTAATCCTGCTACTCAGGAGGCTGAGGTAAGAGAATCATTTAAACCCAGAAGGTGGAGGTTGCAGTGAGCTGAGATCATGCCACTGCACTCCAACCGAGGTGACAGTGCGAGACTCCATCTCAAAAAAAAAAAAAGAATGAAGAGCATTCCTCTAGAACCTCTAGATCCCACATCCTCCTGGCTTTCCTCCTCTCACACTTGCTGTTCCTCCCGTTTCCTTTGCTGCATCCTCTTCCCAGCTCCCAGATGTTGGAGAGCCCCACGGCTCAGCCCTTGGTTCCCTCTCTTCTTAATCCATGCTCTCCTGGCTGGTGCCAAGCAGTCTCTTGGCTGTCAATATCACCTACACATGGACGGCCATGTGTACAGAGTTCTGTCCCCACCCCCCGCCCAGAAGATATGTTCAAGTCCTCACCCCCAGTACCTGTGAGTGGAATCTTATTTGGAACAGGGTCTTTCAGATGTGATCAGATTTTACCACAAGGTCAGATGGGATTAGAGTGAGCCCTGCTCCAATGACTGGTGTCCTTTTAAGAGGAAACACAGAGACACAGACAAAGATGGCCACGTGGAGATGGGGCAGACATTGGAGTTACGCTGCTCTAAGCCAAGAAACACCAAGGATCCTGAGCACCAGGAGCTAGAAAGAGGCAAAGGAAGATTCTTCCCTAGGACCTTCAGAGGGAACATAGCCCTGCAAGCTTTGGGCTTCTAGCCTCCAGAACTGCAAGACGACAGCCTCCAGAACAACAAATGGCTGTTGTTACAAGCCACTCAGTGTGTGATAATTAGTTACAGCAACCATAGGAAACTAATACAACCCCCAATTTATTATATCTCTAGCCTGGGCCGGGTGTGGTGGCTCGCACTTGTAATCCCAGCACTTTGGGAGGCTGAGGTGAGCAGATCATTTGACCAGCCTGGCCAACATGGCAAAATCCCGTCTCTACTAAAAATACAAAAATTAGCTGAGCATGGTGGTGAGCACCTGTAATCCCAGCTAGTCAGGAGGCTGAGGGAGGAGAATTGTTTGAACCTGGGAGGTGGAGGGTGGAGGTTGGAGTGAGCCAAGATCGCACCACCACACTCCAGCCTGGGCAACAGAGAGAGACTTCATCTCAACAACAACAACAACAACAACAACCACAACAACAAATGCCTCTTGAAACAAGCCTTTTGACACCGAGGAAATCATCTTAGCTGTGATTGGTTTGGAAAAGAGAGAGGGACACTCTCAGGCAGTTCCCAACACCCTTCTAAAGCTTGCAGCAACATGTTTCTTCGGCGTATATTCAGGGACCCCAAAGGCCATTTTCCCGACAAATTGCTGCCTATTGTTCAGTTCTCTGAAGTTCAGTTCAGCTCACAAAGCACTTCCTGAAGCCTTATCTCAGGTTGGACACAGTGCTGGGGTCAAGGGATGATGATATTATTTACATTAATTACATGGCAGTTTGGCCGGGCGCAGTGGCTCATGCCTCTAATCCTAGCACTTTGGGAGGCCGAGGCGGGTGAATCACCTGAGGTCAGGAGTTTGAGACCGCCTAGGCAACATGGCAAGACCCCTTCTCTACTAAAATACAAAATTAGCCAGGCGTGGTGGCGCACGCCTGTAATCCCAGCTACTCGGGTGGCTGAGGCAGGAGAATCGCTTCAACCCAGAAGCAGAGGTTGCAGTGAGCTGAGATCCCACCATTGCATTCCAGCAAGACTCTGCCTCCCAAAAATATATATATATACGTATATATATATATATATATGTGTGTGTGTGTATATATATGTGTGTGTGTGTGTATATATATACACACACACACACACATAAAGGATGGGTGCACAATGTGTGGGCATGTGTGTACAGGTTGCTAAATAAAATCACAGGAGGCCACTGGTTTACACTGAGCTCCTGCCCCAGGCCCAACAGACCAAACCAAAATGGAGTTATTCATGCTCAGGTTCCACACCACCAAGCCAAACTGCTTATCTGACCTTCCGAGAAATCAGGAGAAAGAGCCATAACAACTGAATCATCAAAAAGGCCAGTTTGAGCCGGCATAATAAGGAAGTGTCCTCTGCTTTAGCCTTTACAAGGAGGTCAAACTTCCCGTGCTCATCAGTACTGGGTGTACGCCTGTGAAGAGTCACCACACACCAGCCTGGGCAACATAGTGAGACCCCACCTCTAGTTAAAAAAAAAAAAAAGTAAACCCTTTACAAGTAACTCTGAGACAACCCATCTGGATTTTGTTCTGTTTCTGCTTTCCTCAGCTCTTTTCTGTCTTTAAAGTTAAACTCCTCCGCTCAGCTCCTTGGAGTATTCATTCTCTTTTGTAGAATAAGGCATTGCATGATTCTAAAACTGCAAATAAAAGCCAATTGGTTTTCTCTCGCTAGCTCGCTCTCTCTATTTTTTTTTTTTTTTTTTTGGTGGAGAACGAGGTCTCACTATATTGTCCAGGCAGGTCTCGAGCAATCCTCCCACCTCTGCCTCCTAGCTCAGTGTGAACCACCTTGTCAGGTCCAATTGGGATTTTTTTTTTTTTTTTAATCAGAATCTCAATCTGCTGCTCAGGCTGGAGTGCAGTGGCACGATCTTGGCTCACTGCAAACTCTGCCTCCCGGGTTCAAGAGATCCTACCACCTAAACCTCTGGAGTACCTGGGACTACAGGTGCATGCCACCACACCCAGCTAATTTTTGTATTTTTAGTAGAAAGGACGTTTCACCATGTTGGCCAGGCTGCTCTCAAACTCCTGTCCTCAAGTGATCCACCGGCCTCGGCCTCCCAAAGTACTAGGCTTACAGGCATGAACCACTGCGCCCAGCCACAGTTGGAATCTTTAACTAAACATGCTGTAATTTTTGTTTGTTTGTTTGTTTGTTTGTTCGAGACATCACCCAGGCTGGAGTGCAGTGGTGCAATCCTGGCTCACTGTAACCTCTGCCTCCCTGGTTCAAGCAACTGTCATGCCTTAGCCTCCCTAGTAGCTGCAATTACTGGCATTTGCCACCACACCTGGATAACTTATTTGCATTTTTAGTAGAGACAGAATTTCACTGTGTTGGCCAGGCTGGTCTCTAACTGGCCTCATGTGATCTGCCCACCTCGACCTCCCAAAATGCTAGGATTACAGGCGTGAGCCACCGCACCGGGCCTACATGTAATTTTTGTCTTTTGACCAGATATAGGAACAGGTAATTCCACCAGAGGGAGAGGTGTCAAAAACAGAGAAGGTGACCTGTGAAACTGATGGAGTTCACAAAGTGGACAAGACAGGAAGAACAGAAAGCACAGTTCACCCATGTGCACACACTCAATCATGCACCAAAAATCACATGAGAAACCTCACAGCGTTTAGAGAATAACTCGTAACTAGAGCTCTGGTCCCTAGCGACCAAAACCACAAAAGTTGAGAAGTTTAAAACCCATCGTCCAGATGCTCATTAATGCAGCCACGGAAAGCGGCTCGTGTGCTGGTTGGAGTCCGACAATGGTCATCCAGGTGGGCTACATCAATTTCAATGACCGTTTCCACCAGATCGTCCTCTCCTGCCAACCTTCATCTCTCAACTCTTTTTTCTTTCAGGGAAAAAAACAAAACTTCTAAACAGCCACATGGTTCACAATAATCCAGTGCTTACCCAGCTGCTGAACTTCAATAGAAGAACTAAATAATACAAGATGCTGGGCCTGTTCCAGTCCCCCAGAGCTGACTGTCCCTGCTGGACAGCTGAGATGCCTCGTCCACCTGGGGTCAACTCCTGCAAGCTGAAAGACTTCAGATTTTATTTACACCAATACAAAACAAGGATCGGGGGCCCTGGAGCAGAGCTTCTCAACAGCGGCGCCTTTGACATTGGGGCCAGAGGACTCCTTGCTGTGGGAGGCTGTCCTGTATGTTGCAGGATGTTAAGGCAACTAGGGGGCTTTGGTTGTCGCAACTGGGGGGGCTTCTACTGGCATCCGGTGGGCAGAAGGCACTTAAAAGATGCCAGTAGAAACCCCCTAGTTGTGACAACCAAAACTGTGTCCAAACATTGCCAAATGTTCCCTTGGAGGGATATGGCCCCAGATTGAGAACCACTGCCCTAGAGGACAAAGAAGGTAAAAAACCCAGGGAGCACCCCAGTATGAATGAGACATTGGGGAACACGGGGGTGCGGCACAGAAGAAACCAGGGGAGAGGACCGGGTGCCTATGGCAGCCTGGAGACTGGTGGTCACCTGGTTCAGGGAGCTGGAATGCCCTGTGGTGACTCTGCCTGGGAGGGGTCAAACCAACATTGCAGCCACACCCCCACCACACCCCCCACCCCGACTCAGCTAGAGGGCCTCTGCTCCTTTCTGGGTATCTATGTGCATTACTATGAAAAAGAAAAAGAAGTCGGTGAATCCACACCCCCACCTCTGTGAGTTATAATGGGTAATATTTATTGGGCGCTTACTCTGTGCCCAGCACTGTCCCAAGCCCTTTCCATGAATGCTGTCATTTAATCCTCGTGACAACTCCATGCAGTTGGTTCAAGTTGAGTATCCCTTGTCCCAAATGCTTGGGACTGGAGGTGTTTCTGATTTCAGATTTTTTTCAGATTTTGGAATATTTGCATGTACATAATGAGCTACCTTGATGATGGAACCCAAGTCTAAATATGAAATTCATCTCTGTTTCATGTATACCTTATACACATATAAGGTATGTGTATACGGTAATTTTATACAATGTCTTATTTATTTATTTACTTATTTTGAGATGGAGTATCCACTCTGTCGCCCAGGCTGGAGTGCAGTGGCACAATCTCAGCTCACTGAAACTTCTGCCTCCTGGGTTCAAGCAATGCTCCTGTCTCAACCTCCCAAGTAGCTGGGATTACAGGCATAAGCCACCATGCCAGGCTGATTTTTGTATTTTTAGTAGAGATGGGGTTTCTCCATGTTGGCCAGGCTAGTCTTGAACTCCTGACCTCAGGTGATCCGTCCATCTCGGCCTCCCAAAGTGCTGGGATTACAGGCGTGAGCCACCACGCCCAGTCAATTTTATACAATGTTTTAAATAATTGTGTGCATTAAGCAGAGTTTTGACTGTGACCCAAGGTCAAATGTGGGATTTTCCATTTTCCATTTTGAGTGTGGCATCATGCCAGCACTCAAAAAAGTTGGGTTTGGGGGCATTTTGGATTTGGGGTTTTTGGATTAGGGATGCCCAACCCGCACTATCACTGTACATGTTGCAAATGGAGAAGCTGAGGTTCACAGCCCAGTAAAGGCCTCCCTGGGGCCAGGCTGCCCATGGCAGGTGCAGCCGGACGTGCCCTGAGGCCTGGGTGTGGGAGACTGGCTGCGATGTGGGTTCCCACCGGCCCGCCCCAGCCTGGCACACTGGCAGTCAGGAGAAAGAGAATGGAAGAGAGAAAGGAAGCTGAGAACAGCCAGAAGAGCATGAATGAAGGAAGGGAGGGATGAGATGGACAGGGAGGGGATGGAGAGATAGAGAAAGGCCCATCTGTCCAATACCTGGGTGACCTGGGGGCTGCGACTACCACTCCTCCCAGGGTCTGGGTCATCTTCCCTCGGATCTAGGAGGCTGCCCATGACCCGGGGCCTCCTCAGGAGGAAGCATGCACAGTCCCCTTGGTGAGGCAGAGGGTTGGCTCCATCTCAGTCCTTCTCTGCACCCACATGCCCCCCCTTCCTACATCTCTGACCTCGTCACCTGCACTGACTTCCCATACCACCTCCCTCTAGACCTGGAGTAGGCCCAGCCCCTGCCTCTACTTGGATTGACTCCTGCGGCTCTTACCCGACTCCTCTCACCCTCTGTGGACCCCATGGCCAAACACCCACCTGACCCAGCCCCTCCCACCGCTGGCCTTCCTTTATCAGCTCCTTGCCCTCCCCTCTGACCCACAGCTCACAGACCCTCCCTGCACTGGCCAGTTTTCACAACTGTCCTTCCACCCTGAGTTCTTTTTTTATTTTGTTTTGAGATGGAGTTTTGCTCTTGTTGCCCAGGCTGGCATGCAATGGCATGATCTCGGCTCACCACAACCTCGGCCTCCCAGGTTCAAGTGATTCTCCTGCCTCAGCCTCCCGAGTAGAGTAGCTGGGATTACAGGCATGCGCCACCACATTTGGCTAAATTTGTATTTTTAGCAGAGATGGGGTTTCTCCATGTTGATCAGGCTGGTCTTGAACTCCCGACCTCAGGTGATCTACCCACCTCAGACTCTCAAAGTGCTGGGATTACAGGTGTGAGCCACCGAGCCTAGCCTATTCCACTCTGAGTTCTTAGGCCTCAGTTAACATCCTACCCCTCAGCAATGCCTCCCAGAAACCAGAGACCCCAATCCCAGAGCCCCCCTGTCACCCTTACCCAAACCTCTCTCACTCTTACCCAAACCTCCTCCTTCCTGCCTCTCAGCCCACACTCGCTGACTCATCCTGGCCCCTGCCATCCCTATGAAGTCAACCCTCAAAGCC
This sequence comes from Aotus nancymaae, assembly GCF_030222135.1. Lineage (NCBI taxonomy): Eukaryota > Metazoa > Chordata > Mammalia > Primates > Aotidae > Aotus > Aotus nancymaae. Next base: position 8,006,084 of record NW_026988473.1, on the reverse strand, counting down.
TGGGCCAGGACAGCACAGCCCCCACCCGCTGTCACCATCCTGTCCCATAAATTCTCAAAGAATGGACCAGACCCCTACATGAGAACTACCAGGGGCCTTTGCTTAAAATACTATGACAGTGAAATAAGCCAGACACAAAAGAGCAAATGCTATATCACTCCACTTATCTGAGGTACCTGCAGTAGTACAATTCACAGAAACAGAAAGTAGGGCCAGGCGTAGGGGCTCATGCCTGTTATCCCAGCACTTTGGGAGGCCAAGATGGGAAGATCACAGGGTCAGGAGTTTGAGACCAGCCTGGCAATACTAAAAATACAAAAAATTAGCCAAGTGTGGTGGTGCACACATGTAACCCCAGCTACTCAGGAGGCTGAATCAGGAGAATCACTTGAACCCAGGAGGCAGAGCTTGCAGTGAGCTGAGATCACACCAGTGTACTCCAGCCTGGGCAAGATGGCAAGACTCCATCTCAAAAAAAAAAAAAAGGCTGTGTAAAAAAATTATAGGAACCAGGTTCAGTGACTCATGCCTATAATCCCAGCACTTTGGGAGGCTGAGGCTGGAGGATTGCTTGAGCCCAGGAGTTCCAGACCACCCAGGACAATATCGTGAGACCCCTTCCTCTACAAAAAAAAAAATTAGCTGGGCATGGTGGTGTGTGCCTGTAGTCTCAGCAACTCGGGAGGCTAAGGTGGGAGGATCACTTGAGACTTGGAGGTTGAGGCTGCAGAGAGCCATGATCACACCACTATAATTCAGCCTGGATGACAGAGTGAGACCCTGTCTCCAAAAAAAAAAAAAACAAAATAGGTAAGTGAGTTGACCGACATGTTAATTAGCTTGATTTAATCACTTCAAATTGTATACATATATCAAATACATCAATAAAAAATAATAGTAATAATGTATAAATAAAACAATTTAAAAATTAGAAATACAATGACAAAATCAGAAATCTTGGGATTGGGGCTCAGAAACCTACATCTTTTTTTTTTTTTTAAGACGGGGTTTCACCATGTTGGTCAGGCTGGTCTTGAACTCCCCACCTCAGGTGATCTGCCCACCTTGGCCTCCAAAGTGCTTGGATTACAGGCATGAGCCACCACGCCCGGCCAGAAACTTACATCTTTAATCCACTCCCCAGTGATTCTTACCCACCTTAAGCAGAAGAACTGAGATTGCTGCCACTTAGCTGCACATGCCCAGCCAAGTTGCCAAAACTACACAGCCTCAATTTCCCAACCTGCAAATGGACACAACACCTTCCTCACGAAGATCTTGAGAGTTACTTGAGATAAGGAATATAAAGTGCCCAGGGGTGACAGCTGCTTGACAGACGTGAATTGGACATTTAGTCAGTTCACAATGTCTACTGAGCACCCTGCTCTGGGTCCTGGAAACATAAGCATGAGCAAACTATGTCCCACCATCCTGGTGCCTACAGACAGTGATGGGTCCTCCCTCTCACACCTTAGGCCTCTGAAAAGCTACCTGCTGGAAAGGAACACCTGGCAACAGGTAGGAAGGATCCTGACCTCAGAGGCTGGTGAAGGAGAGGGACCCAGAGAAGCCGCTGCACAGGCAGGGACAGCAACAGAGGTGAGGTGTGGCGGGTCACCAGAGCACTTAAAAGAGGACCCCCGCGGCCATCAAAATGAACAAGATCCTGTCTTTTGCGGGAACATGGGTGGCGCTGGAGGCCATTATCTTCAGCAAACTAATGCAAGAATGGAAAACCAAACACTTCATGTTCTCACTTATAAGTGGGAGCTAAATGATGAGAACTCATCAACACAAAGAAGGGAACAACGGGGCCGGCTGTGGTGGCTCACACCTGTAATCCCAGCATTTTGGGAGGCCGAGGCAGATGGATCACGAGGTCAGGAGTTCGAGACCAGCCTGGCCAACATGGTGAAACCCCATCTCTACTAAAAATACAAACTTAGCTGGGTGTGGTGGCGCACACCTGTAGTCCCAGCTACTTGGGAAGCTGAGGCAGGAGAATCGCTTGAACCTAGGAGCTGAGATTGCACCACTGCACTCCAGCCTGGGCAACACTCTGTCTCAAAAAATAATAAAAATACAAATAAAAAGGGTAGACTGGCGGGCGGGCAGGCAAAAAAGAAGGGAACAACGGACACTGGGGTCTATTATGTTGGTGCAAAAGCAACTGCAGTTTTGCATTGTTGAAATTTGCATTTGATATTGGAATATATTCTTAAATAAATGTGGTTATGCTATACTTTTTTTTTTTTTTTGGAGATGGAGTCTTGCTCTGTCGCCCAGGCTGCAGTGCAGTGGCCTGATCTCAGCTCACTGCAACCTCCGCCTTCCGGGCTCAAGTGATTCTCCTGCCTCAACCTCCCAAGTAACTGGGATTACAGGAGCCTGTCACCACACCCATCTAACTTTTGTGTTTTTCGTAGAGACAGGGTTTCACCACGTTGCCCAGGCTGGTCTCAAACTCCCAACCTCAGGTGATCCAGCTGCCTCCGCCTCCCAAAGTGCTGGGATTACTGGCATGAGCCACCACACCCAGCTATACATCATTTTAATGCACATTTCTCACCTTAAGTTTTTTTTGTGAATGACTTATTACTTGCTGTTTATTTTATGTTAATTTTAGACTATGAAAATTATGTTAGACAAAAAGCAAATTCAAGCTATTTTCTTATTCAAGTCCAAACTGGGTCGTAAAGCAGCAAAGACAACTCACAGCATCAATGCGTTTGACCAGGAACCGCTAATGAACATACAGTGCAGTGGTGGTTCAAGAAGTTCTGGCCGGGTACGGTGGCTCATGCCTATAATCCCAGTACTTTCCAGAGGCCGAGGCAGCCGGATCACCTGAGGTCAGGCGTTCCAGAGCAGCCTGGCCAACATGGAGAAACCCCATCTCCTAACAATACAAAAAGCAGTTGGGTGTGGTGATGCACACCTGTAATTCCAGCTGCTTAGGAGACTGAGGCAGGAGAATTACTTGAACCTGGCAGGCAGAGGGTGTAATGAGCCAAGATTACGCCACTGCTCTTCAGCATGCCTGGGCAACAGAGCAAGACTCCGTCTCAAAAAAAAAAAAAAAAAAAAAAAAAAGAGTTTGCCGATTCCCTAAGCACAGATTTATATGCTACAAAAATCATTAAAAAAAAAAAAAAGTATTTCTCATTAGCAAAAATGTGTTGATTGAAATGGTTCCTATTCTGGTTAATAAAGATGTGTTTGAGCTTTGTTATAATGATTTCAAATTCACAGTCTGAAACGTCGATTATCTTTGCCCCAATACTTGAGGGTGCAGTGTGGGAGGAGAAAGAGAAGCAGAAACTGTTGGGTACTGGACTTAATTCCTGGGTGATGAAATAGCCTGTACAACAAACCCCAGTGCCATGAGTGTACCTATGTAACAAACATTCACATGCACCCCAGAACCTAACACAAAAGTTATAGAGAGGGACCCCGGCCGCGCCCTGGGGCGAGGCTTTCCCGAGGTGGTGCTGCTTGGGCAGAAACCTGGAGGATAATTGGCTTAGACGGTGAGGGGCCTTCCTGGCCAAGGAACAGCATGTGCAGAGGCACGGAGGCCTCTGGGACATTTGAGAAGAGACAGAAGGCCAGGATGGTAAAGGCGGGGACCTGTACACACAGAGCAAAGGGAAGGCCGGGGGCGGTGGCTCACGCCTGTAATCCCAGCACTTAGAGAGGCCGAGGCGGGTGGATCATGAGGTCAGGAGTTCAAGATCAGCCTGGCTAATGTGATGAAACCTCGTCTCTATTAAAAATACAAAAAAATTAGCCAGGCATGATGGCAGGTGCCTGTAATCCCAGCTACTCGGAGGCTGAGGCAGAGAATTGCTTGAACCCGGGAGGCGGAGGTTGCAGTGAGCCGAGATCACGCCACTGCACTCCAGCCTGGGCAACAGAGAGAGACTCCGTCTCAAAAAAAAGAAGAGTAAGAATAAGAGTAAGGAGAAGGAGGAGGAGGAGGAAGAGAAAAAGAAGAACAAGAATCAGCAGCAGCAGCAGCAGCGGGAAGTCAGGTATACTCAAAATCCTCCCAGGAATTCCTCTCAGCAGGACTGAGTGCTCCCTGAAGAGCAGAGCTCCTGGCTCCCATCTCCCCACCCACTGTTCCACTGGTTTCTTGGAATGGCCTCTCACCACCACCCACAGCCTCACAGTGCCAGTCTGGTCAGATCTGGTCAGCACACACATTCGCCCTTCTTCTCAGCCCAGACCCAGGGCTGAGCAGGAGCTGGGGCTGAGCCCCTGAGGTCTCTTCACACTAAGACTGGACCCCTCCAGCTCCTGCCAGGGTTCACCCCAGGGCTCCCCAACAGACCCAGGAGAGCATCGATGGAAGAATGCCTCTTCTTTGATTTTCCCTTGTCCTTTACTTCTCCCAAATTATTGCCCCTAGCAATGCCTAGAAAAGAGGAAGGTGGGCCGGGTGCTGGTGACTCATGCCTATAATCCCAGCACTTCGGGAGGCCAAGGCTGGGGGTTGGGAGTGGAGATTGCTTAAGCCCAGGAGTTCTTTTTCTTTCTTTCTTTCTTTCTTTTTTTTGAAACAGAGTTTCACTCTTGTTGCCCAGGCTGGAGTGCAATGGCATGATCTCGGCTCACCGCAACCTCCGCCTCCCAGGTTCAAGCGATTTTCCTGTCTCAGCCTCCCAAGTACCTGGGATTACAAGCATGAGACACCACACCTGGCTAATTTTGTATTTTTAATAGAGACGGGGTTTCTCCATGTTGGTCAGACTGGTCTCGATCTCAGTTGATCCGCCTGCCTCAGTCTCCCAAAATGTTGGGATTACAGGCGTGAGTCACCATGCCCAGCCCTTTTTTTTTTTTTTTTGAGACTAAGTTTCACTCTTGTTGCCCAGTCTAGAGTGCAGTGGCACAATGTTGGCTCACTGCAACCTCCACCACCCGGGTTCAAGCTATTCTCCTTCCTCAGCCTCCTGAGTAGCTGGGACTACAGGCACATACCACCATGCTTGGCTAATTTTTTTGTATTTTTAGTAGAGACGGGGTTTCACCATGTTAGCCAGGATGGTCTCAATCTCCTGACCTCATGATCTGCCCACCTCAGTTTCCCAAAGTGCTGGGACTACAGGCATGAGCCACTGCTCCCGGCCCCTAATCGTTGTTGTCAGGCCAACATTTTCGTCTTGGGTTCAAGGAGGGTTAGAAGGTTACCAGACTGCTCATGACCCTTCTATCAAGTTGTTTCCCTAAGAGCCTGTCACCATGCAGAGGGGAATACCCCACACTAACAGCAGGCCTCCATCTCCCCAACCAAATGCCTTCCGTTTCCTTCTTCCACGACACATGAAGCAGATAAGGCATGAAATCAAAGCTCTCTTTCCAGAACCGGCTCCCCAAGTGGGTGACCCAGGCCTGCATGCAATCTTGTCCTCTTGCCTGTTGAACTGTGAAACTGCTCTTGAAAGTATTCCAAAGTGGCTTTAGGGAATATTCATATCTTGACTGCTTTTTACTTCAATAAAAAGTTAAGGCAACTGGCCCATTCCAGGGAGCTGGAATCCAGAGAGGAGGGAGATGAGGTCCCAGTGCTCCTTCTGGTTGGGTTATGCCAGGTTTATAAGAGGGTCTCACACCACTCACCCCTGATTTCAAGCAGAAGGGTAGCAGGCAGAGCTTGGGAGGCCTCACCCACACCCTGCTTCCTCCCAGGAAGGTCAGCCCCTGCTCCCCTGCGTGTGCCCGCTGCAGGGAGCAAGCTGGACACAGTGGCCAGCTGTCCTGGACAGTGACAGCTACAGAACCCTCAGCCCTGCCAATCTTGCTTCTGATCCTTTCTAAATCACTTTAGCAGTTGATACTTTCAGGGTGGAGAAAATAAGGCTCAAGGGTTAAATTAAATTACGGGTTGTGACAGAGTTCATTCCAGGTACATCCATTCGGAGGCTGATCAGGCAAACCTGAGATTATCAGAGAAAGGCCTGACTCTCAGTGGTCCTGGACTCTGAAGCCTTGACCTCTGTCCCCAAATAGGGCCTTCCTTCCTGAGCTCTCTGCTATGCAAGGAATTCTGCATGCAGTTAAAAAAAAAATTGGATTTGTTGCCTTCTGGTCTGACCAAATTGGAATGCACAGTGTGGAGAAATGTTCATTGCCTGGGCAGGAACAGCCATCCACAGGAAAACAGACCTCAGTGAATAACATCCTCGACCTTCCCCCAAACACCCAGGGGCTGCCTCCTGTGAGTAACTGAGGAAACCTGAGGAGGATCGGAGCGTGGGTAGCTCCTGAGCTAATCCCTCACCAGGAGGTGACTTGGATGAAAAGGAAGGTGCTATGGGCTTCCCTTTCTTTCTTTCTTTCTTTTTTTTTTTTTTTTTGAGTTGGAGTTTCGCCCTTGTTGCCCAAGCTGAAGTGCGTTGGCACAATCTTGGCTCACTGCAACCTCCACCTCCCAGGTTCAAGCAATTCTCCTGCCTCAGCCTCCCAAGTAGCTGGGATTACAGGCATGTGCCACCACACCCAGCTAATTTTTTTGTATTTTTAGTAGAGACAGGGTTTCACCACATTAGCCAGACTGGTCTCGAACTCCTGACCTCAGGTGATCTGCCGGCCTTGGCATCCCAAAGTGCTGGGATTACAGGTGTGAGCAAGACTTCGCCTTTCTTCCACTTCCCTTACCCTATATTTAGCAGGACCTTCAGGGCCCCATTTCTGCCTCCATACCTCCCACCTTCAAACCTACCATTGCTACCCAAAAACCTCCCGAGACCTAGGCTTCCAGCAAGTCACCCTTCAATACTCTTTAAAGTCTGTGTCCTTCAACCCTCTTCCTCGATGTCAAGACCTTTTATGACCCATCTCCTGCCCCGTCTCCCCCACCACTCCCCAACTCATGCCGTGTCGGGTGAGGTCAGTCCCTCTTCCCTGCTGGGTCAGCCATGCTCACTCCATCCCTGGGTCATCACCCATATTGTCCACATGTAGGTCCTCTCTGATGAGGTGACATTATAAGGGGAAGAGTTTATCAAGGGGAAGAACATTCCAGGCATAGTTCACAGCAAATAGAAAAACCCTGGGTTGGAAGCTTGGCTGCCAGATCAAGGAACAGCAAGGAGGCCCTTGTGGCCAGAGCTCCATGAGGAAGGGAAAGAAGAGGTGGGAAGAACAGTGAGGGCCAGGTGGTATGGAAGGCTCTCCGCCACCGCCAGCGCCTGAGCATGCTTCCGAGTGAGATGCAGAGCCATGGAAGGCCATTCATGAGGCACGGCAGCACTTGGCTTAGGTTTCACAAAGATTAACTGGCCGGGAGCAGCGGCTCACATCTGTAACCCCAGCACTTTTGGAGGCCAAGGCAGGAGGATCATTTGAGGCCAGGAATTCGAGACCCGTCTGGGCACCACAGTCAGACCCTGCTTCATTACAAATATTTTTTAAAACTAAGCCGGGCGCGGTGGCTCATGCCTGTAATCCCAGCACTTTGGGAGGCCAAGGCAGGCAGATTGCGACGTCAGATCAAGACCATCCTGGCCAACATGGTGAAACCCCGTCTCTACTAAAAATAAAAATATTAGCCGGGCATGGTGGCATGCGCCTGTAGTCCCAGCTACTTGGGAGGCTGAGGCAGGAGAATCACTTGAACCCGGGAGCCGGAGGTTACAGTGAGCTGAGATCACACCACTGCACTTCAGCAACAGAGCAAGACTCTGTTTCAAAAAAAAAAAAAAAAATACATAGCCATGGTGGTGCGTGCCTGTACTCGGGAGGCTGATGTGGGAGGAGTGCTTGAGCCCAGGAGTCTGAGGCTGCAGTGAGCTGTAATCCCACCATAATACTCCAGCCTGGGTGACAGAGTGAGACTCTGTCTCAAAAGAAAAAAAAAAACAAAAAGGATCAATCCAAGGCAGAAACAGGGAGGCAAGTTAGGAAACAACTGTAATCCCGATGAGAGATGCAGTGGCTTAGTTCAGGGCGGTGGCCGTGGAGATGGGGCGAAGTGGCCAGATTCAGGACACAGAAGATGGAGCTGATAGGAACTGCTAATGGTATCACTATCTGATGTAAAAGAGTAAGAGGAAGCTGGGCTTGGTGGCTCACACCTGTAATCCCAGCACTTTGGGAAGCCGAGGCAGGTAGATCACCTGAGGTCAGGAGTTTGAGACCAGCCTGGCCAACATGGTGAAACCCCTGTCTCCACCAAAAACACAAACAAATTAGCCAGGCATGTTAACACATGCCTGTAAGTCCCAACTAGTCAAGAGTCTGAGGCAGGAGAATCACTTGAACCCAGGAGGTAAAGGTTGCAGGTGAGCCGAGATCGCACCACCGCACTCCCGCCTGGGTGACAAAGCAAGACTCTGCCTCAAAAAAAAATTCAAATGAAATTCTGACACGTGATATAACATAGATGAACCCTGAAAATATTATGCTAAATGAAGTAAGCCAGACACAAAAGGACAAATACGGTGTCATTCCATTTACATGAGGTATCTAGAGTAGTCAAATTCATACAGTCAGAAAGCAGCTTGGTGGTTGCCAGGGCCTGGAGAGTTAGCATTGAATGGTTACAGAGTTTCATTCATCGCTCTTTTCATCTTGTGAGATGAAGAAAGTTCTGGAACCGCACAGTGGAGATGGTAGCGCAGTGACATGAATGTGCTTTATACCAGAGCTGTGCACATAAAAATGGTTAAAACGGTAAATTTTATGTTATGTCTATTTTACCACCGTTTTTTTTTTCTTTAAATAGATGGAACTCACAGATTGGTCCACTGGCAAGGGTCCTATAAGGTTTTAGAGATTTATAAACACAAATGCAAATGAAAAACTACCCTGGAGTAGCCAGGCGTGGTGGCTCATGCCTGTAATCCCAGCACTTTGGGAGGCCAAGGCAGGCGGATCACCTGAGTTCAGGAGTTCAAGACCAGCCTGACCAACATGGAGAAATCCCATCTTTACTAAAAATACAAAATTAACCAGGCATGGTGGCGCACGCCTGTAGTCCCAGCTACTCGGAAGGCTGAGGCAGGAGAATTGCTGAACTCAGGAGGCAGAGGTTCAAGGCAAGTTTCCTCCCAAGAGCAAAACTCCATGTCAAAAAAAAAAAGAAAAATTACCCTAGAGTTTTCCCATGGTTATCATAGGTACAGGAATAAATATCTGCCTCCATCCCACCAAGAGGGCATCACAATGGGAAGAGAGGGATCACTGAGTAAGGAGCGGCAGATTCCAAATAGAAGCCTATTCCAGACCAAAGAACATCGTGAAAGAGGAGAGGACTGAAGTAAGATGGTCAGAGAAGCCAAGTGAGCCAAGGGGGTTCAAACCATGAAACAGCAACACTGTGGACCACCAATGGTGCAGAACGTCTGATGACGGCTTAGGTGACCAGTCCAGTGCGAAGCTGATAAGGGAGCATAATTACAACAGCTAACATTTATTAAGCACTTACTGTATGTCAGGCACCACTATAAGCACTGTGCAGGTACTAACTCAATCTTCACAACCATGAGATGTAATCACCCTTTTTTTTTCTTGAGGCAAAGTTTTGCTCTTGTTGCCCAGGCTGGAGTGCAATGGCGTGATGTCGGCTCACCGCAACCTCCACCTCCCGGGTTCAAGCGATTCTCTTGCCTCAGACTCCCAAGTAGCTGGGATTACACGCATGCACCACCTTGCCCAGCTAATGTTTTATTTTTAGTAGAGACAAGGTTTCTTCATGTTGGTGAGGCTGGTCTTGAACTCCCTACCTCAGGTCATCCATCCACCTTGGTCTCCCAAAGTGCTGGGATTACAGGTGTGAGCCACAGCGCCCGGCCTTTTTTTAATTTTTATTTTTTTGAGATAGAGTTTCCCTCTTGTTGCCCAGGCTGGAGTGCAATGGCACCATCTCAGCTCACCTCCGCCTCCTGGATTCAAGCGATTCTCCTGCCTCAGCCTCCCAAGTAGCTGGGATTACAGGCATGCACCACCATGCTCAGCTAATTTTGTATTTTTAGTAGAGACAGGGTTTCTCCATGTTGGTCAGGCTGGTCTTGAACTCCTGACCTCATGTGATCCACCGATCTCAGCCTCCCAAAGTGCTGGGATTACAGGCGTAAACTACCACGCCCAGCGGATGTTATCATCCTAATCTCACAGATGAAAGAAAAACTGGAGGGTTCCCCAGGGAAGAGTACAGAGACAGGATTTGAACCCAGAAAGTCCAGTTTCCGAGCTCAGCTCCTAACCATGAGAGCACATGGCTCAAGGCAGGACAGTATGACATCCAGCACCATGAGTTTATAGGTTTCCATTTGTGGCTTCAACTCTCCAGCACCTCACTCCTCAAAACCTCCTTGAGCATTTAGGACACAGCATAGGCCGGGTGTGGTGGCTCACTCCTGTAATCGCAGCATTTTGGGAGGCTGAGGCGGGTGGATCACGAGGTCAGGAGTTTGAGACCAGCCTGACCCAACATGGTGAAAACCTGTCTTTTAAAAAAAAAAAAGACATAGCATAGATGGCTTGATTCAAAAGTTCTGCTGCTCTGAACTGCACAGACTTGTCTCCAAGCTTAGCAATCATCCTGTGATGTCCTGACTATTTACCAAAATGACCCTGTAAGCAGCTGACTGAAGTGTTACCGTGAGAAAACCATGTTGTGTTCAAATGGGTTATCCCCTTGAGAAGTTGACTTAGAGAAAGCTGGAGGCTCATGGCAGGGGCAGGGAAGGCTTGTTTCTCACACGCCCATGAAGTAATGTTTACACAAGACTCCAGCTTCAAAGTCCATGACAGTGGGGGACACGAAAGTTGGTTTCTAAGGAAACATCCATGATCGGGGAATGAGGCGTCTCTGGCAAAGAGAACTATAATCTTTCTCCTGTACTTTAAACCAAGGCATGAGAAGATGAAAAGCCATGGAAGTTCCTCTAAGCTCCACAGACTTGATCGGGATCCCTGTGACTGGCTGCTTTAAATCTGCCACCCTCAGCGCCTGGCTCTGCAAAGGTGCTCAGTGAATAAACGTTCATTGAATGAACAGACATTATGCAGCTAGTGAACAAGTCCTTTGAGAAAAGGGGTCAAATCCCAATTCCCTTTTCATCCCAAGACATTTAATTTAATTAATGTTGAAGTAAAGCGTACAATAAAAAAGTGCTGCATTTGGCAACACAAACACTAGAACCCAATCCCCAAACAGCAAAAGAGAAATGGCCACCATGTAAGTGCTGGGAAGCCAGAGAGCGGCTCTTTCCATCATCTGTCTAGTTTTTGGTTTTGTTTTGTTTTGTTTTTGAGTTGGAGTTTTGCTCACGTTGCCCAGGCTGGAGTGCAGTGGTGCGATCTCAGCTCACTGCAGCCTCCGCCTCCCGGGTTCAAGCGATTCTCCTGCCTCAGCCTCCCGATTAGCTGGGATTACAGGCACCCACCATGCCTTGCTAATTTTTTTTTTCTTTTGTGTTTTCAGTAGAGACAGAGTTTTGCTATGTTGTCCAGGCTGGTCTCAAATTCCTGGCCTCAGGTAATCCACCCTGCTCAGCCTCCCAAAGTACTGTGATTACAGGTGTGAACCACAGCACTAACCCATCTGTCTAGTTTATATTCCAGGCAGATGGTGCTGGAGATCCTCATGGGCTCTACTGAGACTAAAATCTAGAGGAGGCCAAGCATCGTGGGAGCCAAATCAGGGATGCCTGGGCACCATGGGAGAGCACAGAGAAGGGGCCCTGAGCCCAGACTGGGAGGCCCAGGTGGGCCTGGAGTGCTGGTTCAAAGGCCCAGGAAGATGGGGGGAGAGAGGTGTGGAAGTGCACAGTAAAGACACAGGAGCATGGCCTGGCATCACGGATGTGGGGACCAGCACTAGGGTGTGGTTGGAGTGAAAAGAGCACATGGGAAGTGGTGAGGGCTAAGCTAACAGCTGGGTCATGGCAGCCTTGGGTGCTGAGCTAAGGATGCGAACTTAACCCAAAAGCCATAAACCGCCACTGAAGAATTTCAAGGAGGGAAGTAACATGATTTGACTCTTCTATCTTAAACTCATTACTATTTAAGATCACTCTATCCATGAAGGAAAAGACCTAAGACAGGTAGACAGTTAGGAAGGGATTGTAGCAAGTAATAAAAACTAAAACTATTGGAAATGTTAAGAAGGTGGGTGGGGCTGGGTGAGGTGGCTCACGCCTGTAATCATAATCTCAGCACTTTGGAAGGCCGAGGCGGATGGATCACAGGGTAAGGAGCTCGAGACCAGCCTGGCCAATATGGTGAAACCCCGTCTCTACTAGAAATACAAAAATTAGCCGGGTGTGGTGGCATGCACCTGTAATCCCAGCTACTCGGTAGGCTGAGGCAAAGGAATCACTTGAAGCAGAGGTTGCAGTGAGCCGAGATCGTGCCACTGCACTCCAGCCTGGGCAACAAAGGAAGACTCCAACTCAAAAAAAAAAAAAAGGTGGGTGACTGGTGTGGTGGCCAGATGGTTAGCAGAGCTGATGAGAGACAGTGGGGTGGGAGATGAAAGAGACAGGAAGAGGGGAGATGGAGGGGAACCCAGATGTGCAGGCCTGGAGCTCGGAAGAGAGGCAGGCTTGAGAGTCACAGAGCCCCAAGAGGTTGCCCGGAGACAGAGTCTAGAGTGAGAAAAACAAAAACCTATGACAGATCCTTGGGAAATTCTGCCAGTTTCAAGGTCATGGGAAGAGAGGAGCCCACAAAGGGCCTAGAAAAGGAGGGCAAAGTCATCCTAACCAAACAGACATCAACACAAAGATGTCGCCAAGCAGAGGGGGCAGGGTGTTTCAAGGAAGGAGAGGGCACAGCACCAAGTGCCAGAGATTTTCCTGGGCACTAACAGAAATAAAGCTGAATCGTAGGCTGGGCGCGATGGCTCATGCCTGTAATCCCAGGACTTTGGGAGGCCAGAGTGGGCCTATTGCCTGAGGTCAGGAGTTCGAGACCAGCCTGATCAACATGGAGAAACCCCATCTTTACTAAAAATACAAAATTAGCCAGGCGTGGTGGTGCATGCCTGTAATCCCAGCTACTCGTGAGGCTGAAGCAGGAGAATCGCTTGAACCTGGGAGGCGGAGGTTGTGGTGAGTCAAGATCGCGCCACTGCACTCCAGCCTCGGTGATAGAGCTGGACTCCATCTAAATAAATAAATAAATAAAGTGGAATCAGCAAGAGCAGTATTGAGTGGTGGGGTGGGAGCCTGGGCACGGGGAGTGGGGGGACTGGAGGGAAGGGAAGATGAGGAAGAGGCCACAAGAACAGAACAGGCAACGCTTTCCAGTTGGCTCTCAAAGAATAGCACCACAGCAAGAGGGGTTCGGGCTTGAGGGGGCTTTCTTTAAAGGAGAAGGAGTGTGTGCATGTTTACTTGCTGGAGGGACATTCACCCCAAGCTACCGGTGGAATGCGGTGGGGAAGAGGTGAGAGGAGGGAATGGGGCTCAGATGAAGGAAGGAGGGTCCACGGGGCAGAGGTAGGAAACAGAGCTCCTTTCCCCAGTGCCTGGGCAGTCAGCCCTCTTCAGCTGACATTGCCATGTGGGAATGCAGGCTCAGTGAACATGACAAAATGTTGAAAGGCCATATAGTCCATATTTTCTGTTTATTGTTTTGTTCTGTTGAGACGAAATCTCACTCTGTCTCCCAAGCTGAGTGTAGTGGCACGATATTAGCTCTCTGCCTCCAAGTGATTCTCCTGCCTCAGCCTCCCAAGTAGCTGGGATTACAAGCACCCGCCACCATGCCCGGCTAATTTTTATATTTCTAGTAGAGACAGGGTTTCACCATGTTGGCCAGGCTGGTCTCGAACTCCTGACCTCAAGTCATCTGCCCGCCTCGGCCTCCCAAAGTGCTGGGATTACAGGCATGAGCCACCATGCCCGGCCCATGTTTTCTATGAAGTCTCCTGATTCTTAGATGTTTGCAACTACCTCCAAAAAACAGTTTCGTTTTTGTGCAGGCCAGAAACATGGCTACAGCCCAGATTGAGCTAATGAGCCCCCAACGTAGCTCCTTAGGACCCAGGATTTCCATACCCCGCAGTCACTCACTTCTTCCCCTCTGGCTCACCCTCCTGTGGGCATCTCCCTCCTAGGAGGCCTGAAAAAGCATTTCCTTTCGAGGATCAAAAGGACTTTTTCTAAGCTCTGGTAGATCTTCCACTAGTAGATTCCAACCCTTTAATTCTACGTCTTTGGTTTCTGCCCCGCCCTGGCTTCTGGGTTTAATAGGTACTGTTTTAAAAGCATGGGATATTCCGCAGCAGCCCTCCCTATGAAGAAACCCTTGAGGTTCCTTCTGAAGGAGTCTGTAATCCTTCTGTAGTAAGTGCATTTCCTATGTGTGTCTCACAAAGCTGAAAGAAGAGCAGAAGGACTTGAATTTCTAGGCCCAGGCGGAAGAGGGGCTGGGCCCTGGGGGCCCTGAGCCATATCCTTCCAGGCGTGGCTTCCACAGCCCAGGCAGGCATGCCCATCTGTATAAAGGGTATCATTATCATAATGAAGGTCATCAGCCCTTCAGTCCCCACCACTTCTCTCACCTGCATTTGGGGTGGAGACTGAAACTGCCCCGGCTTGGCTGGTGTCTTCCTTCTGTTTGTTGCGGTCTTTGCATTCCAGTGCTGATGGTTGTGGTGTGTTCTAACAAGGATAAAGATTATCACCAGGTCACTTATCAAATCATCCAATCAATGAGCACTTTTCAAATGCCTACTATGGGTGTATAAAACAACAGAGACCCACATTTACCAACAACAACCCCCAACACATCCCAGCCCAGCCCAGGCTCCATTCTTGCCTGGAATCTCTAGCTGTAGAGAAGATAACAGAGATCTTTAGAAGGCAACTGGCCTAACCTGAAGCATAGCCTTTTGTGACAGCCCAGGGAATCTCATGCAAAGGGGACAGTGTTATCTGGGGTTCATCCAACCACCAGCCCCAGTCCTTCTCCTCAAGGACTTTGCCATGACAGAAGGAGAGAGATGAAGTACAACTAAACACTGAGGAACAATGTGCAAGAAAGGACGGTTTTGTTGTGGGACCAGCATACTCATTGGTTACTGTCCCCTGGGGATCTTTGCTCCGTCCAGCATTAAGCTGGATCCTGCGGGGTAGGGGTTCCGATCACTAGACTCAGCTCCACTCAGAGCTCCTGATGCCTTTCATGGTAGCTCTCCAGTCATAGATCACTACCATCTGTGGGGAAGGGGAGTGTTCCCGTCAAGAAGGAGAGCCCACCTGCTCATGCCTGTAATCTCAAGGTTTTGGGAGGCCAAGATGGGCAGATCACCTGAAGTCGGGAGTTTGAGACCAGCCTGACCAACATGGAGAAACCCTATCTCTACTGAAAAATACAAAATTAGCCAGGCATGGTGGTGCATGCCTGTAATCCCAGCTACTCGGGAGGCTGAGATGGGAGAAGCACCTGATCCCAGGGAAGTCGAGGCTACAGTAAGCTGTGATCACACCACTACACTCCAGCTTGGGTGACGGGGTAAGACCCCCCCGCAAAAGAAAAGAAAGTGGCAGAGCTGAGATTTGAACCCAGACCACCTGGTTCATAAACCCACACTCTAAACGCTACACCATCCACTCATGTTTCACAGCATATATTAGGAAATATGAAAGAAGGAAAAAAACCCAAGCCAAAGTTGCCACTATATTCAAGTTAAGAAGTTATCCTATAGAAAGCATGACTTTTAGCTAAATATGTAGCTAACCTCACAGTGTCCGGTTGTAACTCACTGCCAAAACTAGAGTGCTTTAGAAATAACAGTAATAGGCCAGACACAGTGGCTTATGCCTATAATGCCAGCACTTTGGGAAGCCAAGGCGGGTGAATTATTTGAGGCCAGGAGTTCGAGACCAGCCCTGCCAACATGATGAAACCTCGTCTCTACTAAAAATAGAAAAATTAGCCAGGCATGGTGGTATATGCCTGTAATTCCAGCTACTCAGGAGGTTATAGCAGGAGGATCATTTGAACCCAGGAGGTGGAGGCTGCAGTGAGCCAAGATTGAGCCACTGCACTCCAGTGTTGGGGATAAAGTCAGACCCTGTCTCTCTTTTTCTTTTTTTTTTTTTTTTTGAGACGGAGTTTCACTCTTGTTGCCCAGGCTGGAGTACAATAGCACGATCTCTGCTCACTGCAACCTCCACCTCCCAGTTCAAGTGATTCTCCTACCTCAGCCTCCCTAGTAGCTGGAATTACAGGCACCTGCCACGATGCTCAGCTAATTTTTTGTATTTTTAGTAGAGACGGGGTTTTGCTATGTTGGCCAGGCTGGTCTCGAACTCCTGACCTCAGGCAATCCTCCCACCTCAGCCTCCCAAAGTGCTGGGATTACAGGTGTGAGCCACCCCACCTGGCTCGACCTTGTCTCAAAAAAAAAAAAAGAAAAAAAGAAAGAACGGTAATATTACTAAAAACCAGCAAAACAAAGATTCCTTAGCAGCTGGACTAAATAAAGGAGTAGGGAATGAGTTCAGTTTCTATTCACTTTGGAAAATGAAACAATCAAATCATTAAGCAACTGGTTTTCGGATACAAATACAAAATTAATCTGAAACCATTAAAAAAAGTCACACTGCCTTAAAAGTCCTAGGCTCCCTCTGAAAAGCAAACTTCAAGAAAAAGCCATTATTATTAAATCCAGCCATATCCTGGGTGATATTCAATCACTAGAGATTAATATTAAGATACTCTATGAGTCTAAACAGTAGTGAAATCATCAAAGCAGGGAAAAGGAAAATCTTGTTAGTAACAAAAAACTATACCTAGAGAAAATACTCAGGGAGAAAAATTCTTCCACAGCCACCACTCTGATGTTATTTTGAAAACAGAGATTGGCCAGGCAAGGTGGCTCATGCCTGTAATCCCAGCACTTTGGGGACCCAGGCGGGCAGATCACAAGGTCAGAAGTTCAAGACCAGCCTGGCCAACATAGTGAAACCCCCGTCTCCACTAAAAATACAAAATTTGGCCAGGCATGGTGGCATGCACCTGTAGTCCCAGCTACTTGGGAAGGTGAAGACAGTAGAATCGCTTGAACCCAGGAGATGGAGGTTGTGGCGAGCTGAGATCGTGGCGAGCTGAGATCACGCCACTGCACTCCAGCCTGGGCAACAGAGCCAGACTCATCTCAAAAAAGAAAAGAAGAAAACAGAGGTTGAGAAAAACAGAAGAGCAAATGACATTAAGGGGCGGATAGGAGAAGGAAATCCCCATGGAATTAAATGGTATAAAATGTAGAGTGTTCTTAAAGCTGTTCCTTTTAAAATGTACTTCTCTGTGGAAAACATCATACTGAGTGTGAGCTTTGAAAAGATTAAGGCAGGATCCAGACTGCGGTATCGTTCCTCCTGAGGTACCAGAAAAAGGTTTGAAGATGGGCCTGATATCATCAAAGCCAAGCATAGAAAACTAACAACTTCTGCTAAAGTGTTCTGAACTGATCAAAGGAGGAGTCCAAAGGCCAGTGCACCGAGCAGACTGGGACTGAATGATCGGCAATGTCACTTCGTCATTCCAGGTCATGACCACTGTGTGGCAGGAAAGGATGTGGCAGAAGGGCAGGCTAGGATATCAGAGAACTCCTTGAAGCCGCTGAGAAAACAGAGGATAAGGAAGGGAAGGGGGAGGTCACTCCCCTGAAGCCCGAAGATAAGGAAGGGAAGGGGGAGTTCCCTCCCCGGAAGCCCTCCAAGACCCCAGACTCTCCTGTTTCATATCTAAAGGTAATGGTGAAATGTGTGGAGAAAACTGATACATAACCATTCCTAACAAAAAAGGTAGAGACATGATTACTCACTCCAGGTAAAACAGTTACTAAGTAACAGAAGACATGGCATTCAATAGTATCATTAGGGCACATGTGATTATGTTACTAATGTGAATCATTCACAATTTCCTGGCCAAGAGAGAGCTGAAATTTTTATTCTAATGAGATCGTAGAAACTGGTAACAAATAAGATCAATAAACCATACAAGTGTGCAGAAAATAGGGCTTTCATATCCAGAAGTGGGGTGTACATGGATGCAACCTTTTTGGGGGCAATTTGGAAGTTAGCTATTCAAATGTCAAATGCATAGGATTTCCATCTCTAGATATCCAAGTGAAATACTCCTATGCATGTTGAAAGTGACATGTGCAGCCGGACGTGGTGGCTCATGCCTGTAATCCCATCACTTTGGGAGGGTGAGGCGGACGGATCACCTGAAGTCAGGAGTTCAAGACCAGTCTGGCCAACATAGCAAAACCCCATCTCTACTAAAAATACAAAAATTAGCCAGTGTTGTGGCGCACCTGTAGTCCCAGCTACTCAGGAGGCTAAGGCAGGAGAATCACTTGAACCCAGGAGGCAGAGGCTGCAGTGAGCCGAGATTGCACCACTGCACTCCAGCCTGGGCGACAGAGCAAGACTCCATCTAAAAAAAAAAAAAAAAAAAAAAATGGCATGTGCGACAACATTTGTAGGTACAAAAAAAAATGTAAACACTGGGGCCAGGCTTAGTGGCTCACACCTGTAATCTCAGCACTTTGGGAGGCCGAGGCAGGCAGATCACCTGGTCAGGAGTTCAAGACCAGCTGGGCCAAAATGACAAAACTCCGTCTCTACTAAAAATACAAAACAATTTAGCCAGGTGTGGTGGCACGCCCCTGCAATCTCAGCTATTCAGGAGGCTGAGGCAGGAGAATCACTTGAACCTTGGACTCAGAGGTTGCAGTGAGCCAAGACTGAGCCACTGCACTCCAGCCTGGGTGACAGAGCAAGACTTCATCTAAAAAAAAAAAATGTAAACACTGAAAATAAAAGTCCATCAATAGAGGAATTGTCAAATATGCAATATATTTGTGCTGCACAATATTTTACAACAATGAAAGGAATGAGGTAGGTCTGTTTTTACCTACACAGAACATCTCCAAAATATTAAGAGCAAAAGCAAATTGCAATACAACACAGTCCAATCATATTTATGGTTTTGTGGGTGTTGTTGTTGCTAAACCACAAAACTATAGACTTCTGTGTTAACATACAGACATGTCCAAGTGCATTGAGCACAGTCTACAGGGCACACGCCACGATGATGCCGATGGTTATGACTAAGGAGGAGCATGCAAGTGTGTTTACAACAAAGGGGAACTTGTCTTGTTTTACCTTTTTTTTTTAAGCAGAGTCTTGCTCTGTTGCCAGGCTGGAGTGCAGTGGCGTGATCTCAGCTCACTGCAACCTCTGCCTCCCATGTTCAAGCAATTCTCTGCATCAGCCTCCTGAGTAGCTAGGATTACAGGTGTGCGCCACCACGCCCAGCTAATTTTTGTTAGTAGAGCCGGGGTTTCACTCTGTTGGCTAAGCTGGTTTTGAATTCCTTACCTCGTGATCCACCCGTCTCAGCCTCCCAAAGTGCTGGGATTACAGGCATGAGCCACCATACCTAGCCTGTTTTAATTTTTTACAAAAATGAATGGCATGCTAAGATTACACTAAATGTAATTATAATTGTAAGGCCGGTCGCCTCACCGGGAGCTCGGACACGCCCACCCCCCTTCCAGCCTCGCCCGGAGCTTGGACACGCCCACCCCCTTCCCCGCCTAGAAACCACGTCACCACTCCACGCCCACTTCTGCACTCAGCACACAAATCTGCACTAGACACTAGCCTCTGCACTCAGCACCTAGCCGACCGTTGAAGAACCCTGCCAAAATTTAAAAGAAGCTCCGCCAGAACCTGCCCAATAGCATTTTGCCCCGTCCAGGTCCCACTCCTCCTGGGCGGCCCGCTCACCGGAAATCCCGCCTACCTGCCAATGGCAGCTTGTCCCCACCCACGTCCTGCTTCCCCACAACCAATCAAAATGCTCTACTCCCTATAAAATCCCACGCCCAAGAGGAATCAAGCGCGACTTCTCCGGCCTCTCCTGTTGGACCGCAGAACTTTGCCCAGGAGCCAATTAAATTTATTTATTTCCATAATTGGCCTCAGTTGCCTCATTCGAACCTCACTTGTTTCATTTAAACCTTACAATAATTACATTATATGGTGTAATTAAAAAATTGAATCTTTGGGGCCAGGCATAGTGGCTCATGCTTATAATCCCAGTGCTTTAGAAGGCCAAGGTGGGAGGATCACTTGAGGCCAGGAGTTCAAGATCAGCATGTGGGCAACACAGTGAGCCCCAGACTCTAAAAAAGAAAAAGGTTTATTTTTATTTATTTATTTTTTTTATTAGCTGGCATAGTAGCTGTGCCTTTAGTAAGAGCTACTCGGAAAGCTGAGGTGGGAGAATCTCCTGAGTCCAGGAGTTTGAGGTTGCAGTGAGCTGTGATCATTCCAGTGCACGCCAGCCTGAGTGACAGAGCAAAGCCCTGTCTCAAAAAAAAAAAGAAGAAGAAGAAAGAAAATAAATAAATATTTGGAAATGTTGATCGTAAAAATTTCCACCTGCCCAATAGAATATTCATTAGGATGGAAAGTGCTTTACCAGCTGTGATTACTTCAACCAGGGGAGCTTCATTATTCAACAAATATTTATTGAGCATCAACTATAGGCCACGCACTGTTCTAGACTCAGGATACATTAAAACTCCCTGCCTTCATGGAGCCTATATTCCAGTGGACCTTATGGCCTCTCTTCCACCTCTCTTCTCACACTTCCTTTGTGGGGGTGGTCTCTGGAAGGGAGGCACGGACATGGGGAGATAAAATATGCCCAGAGGCAGGGGCATGACATAGATGAGTTCTGACGGTGTCTTCTGGGTCTGGGAAAGAAGAAAAGATGGAGAGGGTTTAAGGCTTTAGAGCAGGACCATAGCATCTGACTGGCCCCTCACTAAACATCCTCCGTATCTGTTCAAACCTACCAGGCACAGTGGCTCACACCTGTAATCCCAGCACATTGGGAGGTCGAGGTGGGCAGATCACCTGAGGTCAGGAGTTCAAGACCAGCCTGGCCAACATGGTGAAACCCCTTCTCTACTAAAAATACAAAAAAAAATTAGCTGGGCATGGTGGTGCATGCCTATAATCTTAGCTACTTGGGAAGCTGAGGCAAGAGAATCACTGGAACCCGAGAGGTGAAGGTTCTGGTGAGCCGAGATTGTGCCACTACACTCCAGCCTGGGCAACAGAGCCAGACGCCGTCTCAAAAAACAAAACAAAACAAAACAAAAACAAAAAAAACCCAGCTGCGCAAGTTGAGCTGTCGGCAGCTGCACCACTCCTGTGCCACTCCTCCACTTCCTGGAGACTGTGAACCAAGCCATGAAAGGGGAAGGGGTGTGACCAAGTGCTGGTGGGGCTTAGGAGCTCCTGGCTCCTCCAGGATGCCAATGAGAGTTCCCTTCTGGCATGAGGTCACTTAGAATGCTGATGGCTGAGAGAGCAGTGGTGGGAGGACAGAGATTAGCTGGTAAGGGGAAAGTGAGGAAGTGAAAGGAAGCCCATGTAAGAGCTAACTGTGCTCCATCTGGGCCAAAATGGGGAGAGCACATCTCCCTTTGGGCGTCATCTGGCACCAGACCAAGGCTCGGCCAAGCTTTTCTGTGCTGGAAAGCCAGAAACCAGGCAGGAGAGCCTGCTGGTCCTCAGCGCCCTCACTTCCCAGTCCTCTGCTCCTCTGTCCCCTGCACCAGACTTCCTGGCTCCAGCTTGCTTCTGGTCTAAGCTGAATAGAATAGGGAAGAGGGCAGGTGAAATGCTTCAAGACAGGCTTGGCATGAAAACGTGGAACTGAGTTTGTGGCTTACCCAAGAGATTAAACATAGTCTAGCTGTACCCATGCAATTTAAGGTAGGAAGGTTACAGATCCTGTATTCCAAACCAACCTGCATTCACAGGACAAGGGCTATAAAACACAGAGGAATGACTCAATAATGGTGAAACTCAGACATCCTTGACAAGCCAGTAGGGATGATATTTCAGGCTAGGGCAGCCTTACCTGAGGCCTTCAAATCAGACTATAAAGGTACCTGGCTGCCCCACCTGAGCTCAGCCTAGCCAGCTTCCCAGCTATGCCAGTTCACACAGGTGCTAGAAGGCTGGGGTAATCTGATTGGCCCAGAGAGTCACTTGTGCTAGAGAAGACGGGCTTTGTTAATGATCAGAATCAGGTTTGAACCTGTTCCTGCCAAACCTACGTGCTGTCCCTCAGAGAGCCCGATGGTGACATACACAGGGTGTGGTTTGTGGCTCTGAACCTCCCCAACCTCCTCAATGACTTAAAAAATCCAAGTGGGTTTTCAACTGCTGAGCCCAGTTGACCATACCAGAAATTGAGCTAAAGAACCATCCACCTCGGCCAGGCACAGTGGCTCACACCTGTAATCCCAGCACTTTGGGAGGCTAAGGCAGGTGGATCACCTGAGGTCAGGAGTTTAAGACCAGTCTGACCAACGAAACCCCGTCTCTATTAAAAATACAAAATTAGCCATGCGTGGTGGCACATGCCTGTAATCTCAGCTACTCTACTTGGGAGGCTGAGGCAGGAGAATTGCTTGAACCTGAAAGGCGGAGGTTGCAGTGAGCCAAGATCACACCACTGCACTCCAGCCTGGGCAATAAGAGTGAAACTCCGTCTCAAAAAAGAAAGAAAGAAACAAAGAAAGAAAGAAAGGAAGGAAGGAAGGAAGGAAGGAAGAAAGGAAGGAAGGGACGAACTACCTCAACATCATTTTTTTTTTCCACTTTGAGCTAAGGTAACAAACTGGGAGATGTCTGCCTCACCACTTTACGTGGTAAATAATCCTTTCATCTCACCTGCGGCCGGAAAGAGCTTACTCTCTGTGGACAAGGAACCAGCAGAAGCCGGTATGTCAGCTGAGGTTTGGACAAGGCAGCGCTGAGCTGGGAATGCTCACTGTCAAGTCCTTTTCCCTTTGACACCTAGATGTGAACATTGCTCAGACATACTGTATCACATTAAAACATACAATTCTAAGTCAGGCACAGTGGCTCACACCTGTAATCCCAGCACTTTGGGAGGCCAAGGCGGGAGGATCACGAGGTCAGGAATTCGAGACCAGTCTGACCAACATGGAGAAACCCTATCTCTACCAAAAATACAAAAATTAGCCAGGTGTGGTGGCGACACATGCCTGTAATCCCAGCTACTCGGAAGGCTGAGGCAGGAGAATCTCTTGAACCTGAACCCAGGAGGCAGAGATTATGGTAAGCCAAGATTGTGCCATTGCACTCCAGCCTGGACAACAAGAGCGAAATTCTGTCTCCAAAAAAAAAAAAATTCCAGCAGGGCATGGTGGCTCACACCTGTAATCCTAGCACTTTGAGAGGCTGAGGAAGAAAAATTGCTTAAGCCCAGGAGTTTGAGACCAGCCTGGGCAACATAGTGAAACACCATCTCTACAAAAAAAAAAAAAAAAAAAAAAAAATCAAAAACACAAAACAAATTAGCCAGGCGTGGTGGCACTTGGGAGGTTAAGGTGGGAGGATTGCTTGAGCCAGAAGGTGGAGTGGCAGATGGCACCACTGTTGTCCAGCCTAGGAGTCAGAGTAAGACCCTGTCCAAAAAAAAAATACAGTTCTATACCTGCCGTCACAGGGAATTTCCGGTCTCAGTGCCTCAAATGCTACATTCTGGAAGAACATCGCCAAAACCTGAGCGAAATAAATGCATTTGCCAAACCCCAGCATGATGTGAGCACTTGCTCTCCAGATGCCACAAATACTCTCCTGTGCTCACATGTCAGTATATCACGGCCAAGTGCTGCCCAGCAAACACACAGGGCTTTGTCTCATTCTGCAGTGCTGGGCACTGGCCATGGGGCCACTGTCACTGTGTCTGCCAGACTCAAAAAAAATGGTGGGCCAGGCAGAGGGCATGGGGCAGTTAGCTGCAAAGACAAAACCAGCCCCGCCTTGCTGCAGGTGGAAATCACAACTCTCCACCTCCCAGTTAGGCTTTCCGGGTCAAAAATTCTCTAGGAAGGAAGGGAAGGACAACAAAAGAATAATCAAAAGCCACACTTCCTAGACTTAAGCAGTGAGTGACGTTTCAGATGCCAGCCACCAGTTTCGGACCAAACTGGGCAGATTTGGGGTGTCTTCTCCTCTTCGACACCCGAGCACCAAGAACTCCTCCACTCTCTCTTCCTCAACTTTTCTTTTATTTATTTTTTATTTTTTTTTTTTTATTTTTATTTAAGACAGGGTTTCGCCATGTTGGTCAGGCTGGTCTTGAACTCCCAACCTCAGGTGATCCGCCCGCCTTGGCCTCCAAAGTGCTTGGATTACAGGCGTGAGCCACTATGCCCGGCCTTTTCTTTCTTTTTTTTTTTTTTTTGAGATGAAGGAATCTTGCTTTGTCACCCAGGCTGGAATGCAGTGGTACGATCTCAGCTCACTGCAACCTCCACATCCTGAGTTCATGCAATTCTCCTGCCTCAGCCTCCCAAAGTGCTGGGATTACAGGCATAAGCCACCACCCTGGCTTGATCACTGATATTTTCATATAAATAGTGTTAAGAACAAAAAAGTACAGAGCAACATGAATGCATGGGATAGCAGGGGAAGATGGGGCGTATCCAGGAAGGCTTTCCAGGAGGAAAAGGCCCCTGAACTGAAACCCAAAGGATGAGGAAGAGAAGCCTGCTTGAAAGCCAGGGTGCTGGAGGGAGAAGAGTGTGTTAAGAGTGCTGAAAAGAGCTGAGTGTGGCTGGAGAGGCCAGCTTGAGGCTGCGGGGGTTGACAGTCAAAAGCAGGGAGACAACCGAGTGCTCCCTGGACCTTGGCTGGAGTATGAAGAGGCTGAGACATGTAGTGCTCAGAGCCACCTCCAAGACCTTTCTTCCCTGTGTGAACCTACGTACAGCTCAGGCTGACTTACTAAAGCATTTCTGTTCAATTTTTAAATCTGCATATTCCGAGAGAGTTCAGCAAATGCTCATAAATACAAAACAATCAACAGTATTCCAACCCATGTCAGAGTAGAGTGAGTGGGGGACACGCCCTGATTCCCATGTTTTTTCCAGTCCCTATTTCTGCCACCAGCAAAGCCCAATCAAAGGTTCTCCACGATTACATAACCAGAACGTGGCAAGTAAGCCTCAGCAGACACACAGGATCTGACCACTTCCCCTTTGGAAACTGTAAAGCAACGAAAGTGGGCCGGGTGCAGTGGCTCACGCCTGTAATCCCAGCACTTTGGGAGGCCGAGGCAGGCGGATCACAAGGTCAGGAGTTCGAGACCAGCCTGGCCAACATGGTGAAACCCCATCTCTACTAAAAATACAAAAATTAGCCAGGCCTGGTGGCGAGCACCTGTAGTCTCAGCTACTCAGGAGGCTGAGGCAGCAGAATTGCTTGAACCCAGGAGGCGAAGATTGCAGTGAGCCGAGACCACATCATTGCACTCCAGCCTGGGCAACACAGTAAGACTCCGGCTCAAAAAAAAAAACAACGAAAGGGAGTGTTTGCAGAACATGCAGAGCAGCCTTTTACTGGGTTGCCAGCAAGGTCCAGTGGCAAGAACCTGATTAATCCAAGGTGTTTATTTCCTTTTGATAAACAGTAACGTGTAATTTTCCACTTTTAGACACAATAATTACTTCAAACAAAGAGCAGTCACCAAAATCAGTATTTAGAGGAAGTGGTTTTCCTTCAAAAGAGGACAGCATTTCAGTTAAAAAAATAATAATTTTTTTTAAAAGTCCCTGCCTCAAGGCTGGGCGTCATGACTCACACCTGTAATCTCAGCACTTTGAGAGGCCAAGGCCAGCGTATCACCTGATGTCAGGAGTTCAAGACCAGCCTGGTCAACATGGTGAAACCCCATCTCTACTAAAAATACAAAAATTAGCTGGGCGTGGTGGCAGGCGCCTGTAATCCCAGCTACTTGGGAGGCTGAAGCAGGAGAATCACTTGAACCCAGGAGGCGGTGGTTGCGGTGAGCTGAGATTGTGCCACTGCACTCCAGCCTGGGCAAAAGAGCAAGACTCTATCTCAAAAAAAAAAAAAGTCCCTGCCTCAAAGCATTCATTAGTGTCAGGCCGGGCACGGTGGCTCACATTTGTAATCCCAGCACTTTGGGATTACAAGAGGCCAAGGCAGGCAGATCATGAGGTCAGGAGTTCTAGACCAGCATGGCCAACATGGTGAAACCCCATCTCTACTAAAAATACAAAAATTAGCTGGGTGTGGTAGTGCCCACCTGTATTCCCAGCTACTCAGGAAGCTGAGGCAGGAGAATAGCTTCAACCCAGGAGGCAGAGGTTGCAGTGAGCCGAGATTGTGCCAGTGCACTCAGAGCAAGACTCTGTCTCAAAAAAAAAAAAAGAAAGAAAGAAAGGAAAAAAGGCCCTGTCTCAGTGCATTTGTTAGTCTCTTAGGCTGGGAGCGGTGGCTCACACTTGTAATCCCAGCTACTCGGGGGCTGAGGCAGGAGAATCCCTTGAACCCGGGAGGCAGAGGTTGCACCGAGCCGAGATTGCATCACTGTACTCCAGCCTGGGCGACAGAGTGAGACTCTGTCTCAAAAAAAAAAAGAAAGAAAGAAAGCATTAATTAGCCTCTTAGATATGATTCAGGAGACAAGTAATTTTTGGAAAAACATGGTGTTCAAATAGAGTGAAGGACAAAAAGCCACCCCTCCCTAGCAGACCTCCCAGAAAATGCACCCAGTGCTTCTCCCACCTGGGGCTCCTCCCTCTTGCAGCTAAATTCCTAGAATTTATTTTCTAAGAATTTAGACAATCCCCACTGGCTGCCTCCACTCTCTCATCTGACTTCCCTATCTGCCTAAAGGGCCCACTTGAAATTCAAGTTGTGAGCCGAGCTTGCAATCTTACAAATAGAAAATGGCCTGGCATTATTCTTGCCTGCCTGTTCACATTCCAGCCCTCCCCACAGCCTGGCCACCAGAGTCAGAGGACAGAGGCGTGGCTGGCAGCCACGCGCCCTTGAGGAGATGACACACCCAGGTAAACACACAAACCCAGGCCACACCACACTGGCTGGAAAGGCCCAAGGTTGTCAAAAGCCTCCCCTTTCACCTGGCTGGGGATGGGAACCCTAAGGCCAAAACTCCTCCAGGTAGGGGTCAAGTGCCCCTGCCCCGCCCCCTACCCTGCCCCACTCCCTACCCTGCACCCTGCAGCCCAGCATCCATAGGATGTGTCAGGAGCTGCTAGAGGAGAAAGCAAGGCGGTTTGTGAGGGTGTTGTAAAAGGCTCTGCTGTCCCAAAATGCCCTAAGCTGGCCTGCCGATATTCCTGAAACAACCACGGGAGAGAACCATCCCTCAGGGTCCAAAAGCTCTCTTTTAAATGTAAACGTTCAAAAGCAATAACATAGTATATGAGGCTGACACTCAGAACCTGAGTTTCTCAGGGTACAAAGCTGTCATTTGAAGGAAGTCTGGATAAAGTGGAAAGCGCTCAATGAATGATGCACTGTTTGGGGATTAGGGACGCACGAGGGTAAGGGGTGCGGTCCCGTGGCTACCCCTTGGGAGGTGTAAACCTGGCCCCAGCAGCTTCCCGACGGCCCCCCAGGGTCTTCTTTCCCGTCTGCTCGGCCTCAATCCCAGGTGATAAAAATCTGCCTAGCAACGGGTCACGGGGCCCAAATACGGCCTGGCGATAGGCAATTCGGCCGAATGGGGCGTGGCCGAGGATGCTCTCTAGAGACAAACCAGGGTCTCACGCCCTTGATTCTGAGGGCCTCAGGCTTGCTGGATGGGGGCTCACGGGTATTATCCCGTTTCTGGTGGGAGCAAAGGACCTTGCCTAGACACTGCAAGCGCGCTGCTTTACTTAGATTGTAGCTTTGTTTGGGGCGCTAGGAGGGATCGATGGAGACGGGGAGCGGGGCTAAAGTCCCCCCCAAGCCAGCCCTTGGCATTGTCCCTGCTCCCCGTGAGTCCTCTCCTTCTTTTTCTTTCCTTCCCTCTCCACGCTCCCTGCTGCTCATTGCAAGCCGCTGCCCCTCCCTGCCTTCGGCCTAGGGCTTTGCTCCGCCTGTGCTGCCTACTCCCCACCCACACACACCTACCCCCAGCATCCACCCCCCAGCAGGACCCCTGGCCACACCATGTCCGCCTCTGCCCATCCCGGGCTCTTTCTCGTGTTTCCCCTCTTAGTTTTCTACTTGCTTTCTTCTTCCCCCCGCTCCCCATAATTTCCAGAATGAAGAGCAAGCGGTCCAGGCCGGACGTGGTGGCTCATGTCTGTAATCCCAGCACTTTGGCAGGCCAAGGCAGGAGGATCGCTGGAGCCCATGAGTTCCAGACAAGACCCTCTTCTCTACAAGGAAAAAAAAAGCAGGGAGCGGGGCGGATGTGGTTGACGAGCTAGGCATGGTGGCACACGCCGGTAGTCCCAGATACTTGGTAGGCTGAGGTAGGAGGATGGCTTGAGCCCAGGAGGTCGAGGCTGTCATGAGCCATGATTATACCACAGCACTCCAGCCTGGGCAACAGAGCGAGACCCTCTCTAAAAGTAAATAAATAATAATAAGTAAATAAATTAAAACAAAAAAAGAGCAAGTGGCCGGGCTCAGTGGCTCACGCCTGTAACCCCAGCACTTTGGGAGTCCGAGGTGGGTGGATCACAAGGTCAAGAGTTCAAGACCAGCCTGGCCAGCATGGTAAAACCCTGACTCTGCTAAAAATAAAAAAAAAAATTGGCCAGGCATGGTGGCGGGCACCTGTAATCCCAGCTACTCAGGAGGCTGAGGCAGAGAATTGCTTGAACCTGGAAGGCGGAGGTTGCAGTGAGCCACCGCACTACAACCTGGCGACAGAGGGAGACTCCATCTCAAAAGAAAAAGCAAGTGGTCTGATCTTGAGGACGGCCAAGTTCCTTCCCCTTGGGCAGGTGTTGGGGTTTGCCAGGTGGGGGTAGCTGCTCCGTCCCACCCAGGAAGCCAGGAAGCCTGAGGTCCTTCTACTCACACGAGGGATTGTTGTCAAGTTCTCACTTAGGGCTAAAATCAGCCTTACTCAGGAGCCAAGCAGGGCCGGCAGGTGAAGAGATACCAGGGGAAATTGTCAGGGTCAGTAACAATTTTTTTCCACCCAAAACTCCTCCCTGGAACCTCCTTGCATTTCCAGGTTCTCCCGGAACAGGAGGACCCGCAGGACCCCAGCTGGCCAGGGGGTTGTGCAGCAGCAGGAGGCCTTGGGCTTAGCAAGTGGTGGGAGTGTCCAGGCTGCATGGGCCCGGTGGTCTGGGACAAGTGGGTGGGGCTCATTACAATGCAAATGATTTGATGATAGTTTCTCCCTTGTTTGTTATTATAGTGGAAGAGTGAAGACTCAGGAAGGGAAGGACCCAGGGTGGCCCTGGACAGGAGAGCCTCAGGAGGGACTGACAGCAGCCGGGAGGCTGGGCCTGAACCCTAAACCCTACCCCCTCCTCCCCAAAATGGGAAAATGGATGTATGTCCCAGTCTTTTCCTTTCAGGGCTGGACCTGAAACCAGTCAAGCTGCCTGGGTCCCAGGTTTCAGTTCGCCCCTGTTCTCTTGCTCCCTGGCCTGGCCCTGCTGAACTTCCCACACACACACATCTCTGCTTCCACGCTTTTATTCCCCTGAATGCCCTCCCCACACTCCTCCCCAAACCTTGCAACAGTTAATACGCATTGGCTTGGGGCCGGGCACGGTGGCTCACGCCTGTCATCCTAACACTTTGAGAGGCCGAGGTGGGCGGATCATGAGGTCAGGAGTTCGAGACCAGCCTGGCCAACATGGTGAAACCCTGTCTCTACTAAAAATACAAAAATTAGCCGGACGTGGTGGTGCGCACATGCAATCCCAGCTAATCAGGAGGTTGAGGCAGGAGAATCGCTTGAACCCAGGAGGTGGAGGTTGTTGCAGTGAGCTGAGATTGCACCATTGCACTCCAGCCTGGGCAACAGAGCGAGACTCTGTCAAAAAAAAAAAAAAATGGGCTTTTCAGTCAGCACAGACCCCAGTGTGAATCCTGACTCTGCTATTTGCTAGCTGTGTGGTCATGGACATCATCTTAACCTCGCTGAGCCTCAGTTTGTCTATTAAATGAGAAAATTAATCCCACCTCATGCAGTTGTTGTGGAAATGAAGAGATAAAGCATGTAAAATACATACACAACACCCCACACAAACTAAGAATGTGTAGGAATGGCTAACACAGTATTTACTACATGCTGACCACATTATGTTAATTTAAATCATCCTCCCGCAAAGCCGTGAGAGAAGTACCCTATCATCCCTATTTTATAGATTAAAAAAACAGGGGTAGGGGATGCCAGCTCACACCTGTAATCCCAGCACTTTGGGAGGCTGAGGCAGGTGGGTCTCTGAGTTCAGGAGTTCGAGACCAGACTAGCCAATATGGCAAAACCCCATCTCTACTAAAAATACAAAAATTAGCTGGACGTGGTGGTGCACACCTGTAGTCCCAGCTACTCAGGAAGCTGAGGCAGGAGAATGGCTTGAACCTGGGAGGCAGAGGTTGCAGTGAGCTGAGATCACACTACTGCACTCCAGCCTGGGCAACAGAGTGAGACTCCATCAAAAAAAAAAAAAGAGGCCTGGCGTGGTGGCTCATGCCTGTGGTCCAAGCACTTTGGAGGCCAAGGCGGGCGGATCACCTGAGTTTGGGAGTTCAAGACCAGCCTGACCAACATGGTGAAACCCCATCTCTATATTTAAAAAAAAAAAAAGAAAGAAAGAAAGGAAGGAGGGGAGGGAGGAAGGAAGGAAGAAAGGAGGTAAGGAGGGAGGGAGGGAGGGAGGGAGGAAGGAAGGAAGGAAAGAAAGTAAGCAAGCAAACTAAGGCACAGAGAGGTTTGATAACTTGCCCAAGGTCATACAGCTAGGAAACAGCAGAACTGTTAGCTGTTATTATTATTATTATTATTATTTCCCTGCTAGATGGTAGGTTCATTGAAGAAAGGGGCTTTGCACTTAATAATTGGGGTTTGTAATTTGTTTTATTGTTTTTTTTTTTCCTTTAAAAAGAGACGGGGTCTCGCTATGTTGCCCAGGCTGGAGTGCAGTGGCTGTTCACAGGCCCAGTCCCACTACTGATCAGCACGGGAGTTTTGACCTGCTCTGTTTCCGACCTGGGCCAGTTCACTCCTCCTTAGGCAACCTGGTGGTCCCCCGCTCCCAGGAGGGAGCAAAAGAATGGCCTGAACCCAGGAGGCAAAGGTTGCAGTGAACCGAGATCACACCCCTGCACTACAGCCTGGGTGACAGACTCCGTCCCAAAAAAAAAAAAAAAATTTCCCCAGAAAAAAAATTATCAGCCTCTTCAGACATCACAGGGAAGACAAATAATAATAATAATAATAATCAGAAAGCCTGGATCAACTTTGGCTGGGTCACCTCTTCCCAACTCTGTAAGTTGAGACCAGTCGCTTCTCTCTCTGAGCTTCACCTTTCTGGTTTGTAAGATAGGGTCAGCAAATGCCGGAGCTGCCAGATTGCCTGGGCGGAGCTGAGAACTCAGTGTGAGATCTCAAGAGATAAAGCACTCTGTGGACTAGAACGCCCTGTCCAAAGAGAAGGTCTTTTCATTCGTAACCCTTTCCATCCTTGGCCCCATTACTGGGAAGTTTTTCCGTTAGGGCCAAGCCTCAAGCTTGTGGTGGAAAATAACAGAGGCATTTAAAGGGAAATGAAACCGCCCTCCTCAGTAAAATGCTCCCCACACATTTGCTGTCGCCCATGGCATTGCCTCTGCTGGGCGCCTTCAGCCTTAGGAAGCACTCGCGGCTGCCTGACGCCACAGGGCAATTCAGAGGCTGGTAAACAGCACATGGCATTCCCCGCCCGTGGCAGGCATTAATGCGGAATTCTTTGTCTTCATGAGGAAAGACAGAGAGTTGCTCTATGCTGCAAAGCTCAAAGCCAGAACTCCATTTTCAAAAACC
This sequence comes from Aotus nancymaae, assembly GCF_030222135.1. Lineage (NCBI taxonomy): Eukaryota > Metazoa > Chordata > Mammalia > Primates > Aotidae > Aotus > Aotus nancymaae. The sequence goes on along the minus strand of NW_026988473.1, from coordinate 7,974,230 downwards.
CCAGCCCGAGATCACGCCAAGGCTAAGCGTGCCACCAACCCCTTAAAGTGTGTTTGTGAAATAAACTTGCCCAAACTTGGACTTTCTTCTTGAAAACTTGGGTCTCCTTGTTAATTCCAATGGCAACGTTATAATGGAGAAACTTAGCAATCTCCTACTTAACCAAGGAGTTGAAATTAACATACCCATCATGTACCTCCTGACAAAAGGCACCAAAACTGCCCCAACATTATTTCTGTGATATTCCTGCCCCAAATGCATAACCTGAACCCAACCATGAGGAAACGCCATCAGACAAATCCAGATCGAGGGACATTTCTACAAAACCGGTCCCCCACACTTCAAAAATATCAATGCCATGCATGACAACAAAAAGCTGAGACACTCTTCCAGATTAAAGAAATGAAGAGAACAGGACAACTAAACATCACGTGAGGCCATTAATGATTGAAGCCCAAAGAGGAAAAAAAGACATTGTGGCCAGGATTGGTGGCAAATTCTAGTGCTTTGGGAGGCAGAGGCAGGTGGGTCCCTTGAGGCCAGGTTCAAGACCAGCCTGGCCCCATCTCTACTAAAAAATATAAAAATCAGCCAAGTGTGATGGCACATGCCTGTAATCCCAGCTACTCAGGAGGCTGAGGCACAAGAATCCCTTGAACCTGGGAGGCAGAGGCTGCATTGAGCTGAGATCACACTACTGCACTCCAGCCTGGGGGACAGAGAGAGACTTTGTCACCCCCCCAAAAAAAAAGATGTTACTGGGGCAATTGGTGAAATTTAAAGATAGACTACACCTTAGATAATATGTCAATGCTTTGTTTCCTGAATTTAATTATTATACTGTAGTTATATAAGATAATGTCCATACATGCTGAAGTATTTATGAGTAAAAGGTCATGATGTCTGTAATTTACTCTCAAATGTTTTAGCAAAAGTAATGATAATTATAACACTTATATGGGCCAGCGAGGTGGCTCATGCCTGTAATCCCAGCACTTTGGGAGGCAGGGATCACCTGAGGTCGGGAGTTCGAGACCAGCTTGGCCAACATGGTGAAACCCCATCTCTACTAAAAATACAAAACTTAGCTGGGCATGGTAGTGGGCTCCTGTAATCCCAGCTACTTGGGAGGCTAAAGCAGGAGAATTGCTTGAGCTTGGGAGATGGAGGTTACAGTGAGCTGAGAGCATACCCCTTCACTCCAGCCTGGGCAATAGAGTGAGACTCTCTCAAACAAACAAGCAAAAACACATATGTATAGAAAGAGAGAGAGAGAGAGAGAGAGATTAAAGCAAACAAAGTAAATGTTAGCAATTGGTGAATCCAAGTGAAAGCTACATAAATATTCATTGTATTATTCTTGTAACTTCTCTGTAGGTTTGCATTCAAAATAAATACACTTTAAAAAAAAAAAAAAGAAAGTTCAGGTGCACACTTAGCTGCATCTCCCACATAATGTTTCTTAATGTCACAGCTAATGCAAAATGCCAAAGAGCTGAGGTGGCACTCTGAAGCGGGGCATGTATATTAACAACCTGCAAAGTCCTCGTGGGTGCTGTGCCTTTTGCTTTCAGGTGCTGGAGACATAGCAATATTTCAACAGTGCTGCCTTTGCTCAAAACATTTGAGACAACTTCCCAACTACACAGGAAAGTTAGTCACACACGTAATCACGCCTTGCTTTTGACCCAAAACAGCCCATCCACCTAATTAACCAGCCTTGTTTTTGTTTTTGTTTTTGTTTTTGCTTTTGTTTTTTGAGACGGAGTTTCGCTCTTGTTACCCAGGCTGGAGTGCAATGGCGCAATCTCGGCTCACCGCAACCTCCGCCTCCTGGGTTCAGGCAATTCTCCTGCCTCAGCCTCCTGAGTAGCTGGGATTACAGGCACACGCCACCATGCCCAGCTAATTTTTGTATTTTTAGTAGAGACAGGGTTTCACCTTGTTGACCAGGATGGTCTCGATCTCTTGACCTCGTGATCCACCCGCCTCGGCTTCCCAAAGTGCTGGGATTACAGGCATGAGCCACCGCACTCGGCCGGTTTTTGTTTTTTGAGACAGCGTCTCACTCTGTCACCCAGGCTGGAGTGCAATGGCACGATCTTGGCTCACTGCAACCTCTGCCTGCCAGGTTCAAGCCATTCTCCTGACTCAGCCTCCCGAGTAGCTGGGATTCCAGGCACTCGCCACCAAGCAGAGCTAATTTTTGTATTTTTAGTAGAGACCAGGTTTCGCCATCTTGGCCAGGATGGTTTTGATCTCTTGACCTTGTGATCCACCCTCCTCAAACTCCCAAAGTGCTAGGATTACAGGTGTAAGACATTGCAGCTGGCCCTTTTTTTTTTTTGAGTCTCGCCCTGGATTCAAATGACTCTCCTGCCTCAGCCACCGAGTAGCTAGGATTACAGGCATGTGCCACCACACACAGCTAATTTTTGTATTTTTTTTAGTAGAGACGGAGTATTGCCATATTGGCCAGGCTGGTCTCAAACTCCTGACCTCAAGTCACCCAACCACCTCAGTCTCCCAAAGTGCTGGGATTACAGGCATGAGCCACCATGTCCGGCCCAACAGTAGATTTTTTGCAGAAGTAAGTATGGAGCTTCCCAAGGTAACACTGAGAGCAGAACAGCCATTGGGATGTATGTGGGTTGTTCAGTGAAAAACCGGAGCATTTCTTTATGATCATACCTTAAATACATCTCATATAACCGTGGCTAGTTTAAGAAACCTCGACGTATAAAAATTCAAACTTACCAAACAGAAAAAACAAGAGGATGAGGACATTGTCCTGGTTATTCTTTTTTTTTTCTTTTTTTTTTTTTTTTTTGGAGACAGAGTCTCGCTCTGTCACCCAGGCTGGAGTGCAGTGGTGCGATCTCGGCTCACTGAAGCCACCACCTCCCAGGCTCAAGTGCCTCGGCTTCCTGAGTAGCTGGGACTACAGGCAAGTGCTACGCTGGGCTAGTGTTTTTGTTTTTGTTGTTGTTTGTTTTTCTGAGATGGAGACTTGCTCTGTTGCCCAGGCTGGAGTGCAGTGGCACAATCTTAGCTGGCTGCAACCTCCACCTCCCAGTTTCAAGCAATTCTCCTGCCTCGGCCTCCCGAGTAATTGGGATTACAGGTGCACACCACCACGCCTGGCTAATTTTGTATTTTAGTAGAGACAGGGTTTCACCATGTTGCCTAGGCTGGTCTCAAACTCCTGAGTTCACACAATCCACCAAAGTGCTGGGATTACAGGCCTGAGCCACCGTGCCTGGCGCTGCGCTGATCATTCTCTATTTGTCCCCTGCACCTTCAGACCCCTGCTCCTGCTTCTCTGCCCCGCTCTGCGCCCCAGAAGGTGGATCACCTGCAACACCTGGGCTCCCTTGCCCTCTTGGGGGGGCAGCAGCAGGAGGAGAGAGGGGTCGGGGTGTTCCTCCCTGCTTCACACGGCAGGCAGTCCTGGCAGATGCTGGTCCTCTGTGGCTATGGCCCCCGCTGAGGCTCCCTCCTCTACCTCTTGCTCACGCTGGACTTCAGGACCACCACCTCTTCCTCACACCCTTCAGGACCAGGGACAGTACCAGCTTTCCACTTGCCCCTGGGGGTCTCACCACCCCTTCTGGTCTCCTTTGCCCCTGCCCACTACTCCATAAACTGTCTCTTTATTAAAGTCTCTCTGACTGAACTATCTTCAAATGGAACTAAGTTTGCCAGAGGGAACCTGACAGATGAGAAATGAGTGTGAATTTATGAAAACTGTACCCTGGGCCAGGTGCGGTGGCTCACACCTGTAATCAGTACTTTGGGAGGCCGAGGAGGGCATGATTCATTGAGCTCATGAGTTTGAGACCAGCCTGGGCTACATGGTGAAACCCCATATCTACGAAAAGTACAAAAATTAGCCAGGCGGGTGGTCGAGCTTGGGAGACGGAGGTTGCAGTAAGCTGAGATAGTGCTACTGCACTCCAGCCTGGGTGACAGAGCAAGACCCTGTCGGGAAGGAAGGAAGGGAGGAAGGGATGGAGGGAGGGAGGGAGGGAGGGAAAGAGGGAGGGAGGGAGGGAGAGAGGGAGGGAGGGAACAGTTTAATATCCCCTGCCATTTGTAAGCCCACGATATATTGCAAAATAATTCTATTTTCCCAGATGCCCCCTTAACCACACCACTGTCTGCACACAGTCATGCTGCCTAAAGCGAGGCTGACCTTGAGGTTGTTGTCCTTGCAATCGCTCCTTGCTGAACTCTGGGAAACAACATGGAAGAGCCCAGCCCCTTCCCAATCTCCCTACACTGCTCTCACCCTCGAGTGCAGGAACCAGGACCTTAGAGTATAAAACCTTGCAAGGCTGGGTTAGGTCCTTGCAGGACTTTAGGGGATAACTGGGACCACCCCTATCAGGAACTGAGGGAGGGCAGGGGTGGGCAGTGATGAGGGCATCAGGGAGAACAGGGAGGCCAGGGGTAAGAAGCATGGGCAGGTGGAGGGTGGGCCCTCCACGCACCACACAAACCCCTGTGCCTCCTCCCATGCCGCCCCTGCCATGGTAACCGTCACTGTGGGAAGCAGCATTCCTGTTCGGTGACCACTGCCTCCAGCCCAGGCCTGACATTGAAAAGAAGGTGGCTAGAAAACTCTCAAGTCTGAACGGCCAGTTGCGATGTCCTTTCTCCATCCTACCCACCACCCTGACTGTCCCAGCCAATGAGATCATATGATTTCCACAGGTTTGTTGCCAGGGCTCAAGGCATTCCAGTTTTTCACACCCATCACACCGCTCCCTCTGTGGAGATCCTCAGAAGAGGAATCTGAGATCAGTGAGGCTGGGACACATCTAGCCACATGGGGCTCAGAAAACATTTATTGAATGGACGCTGGGGGCCACCACTAGCCTGCATCACTTCTTCCTCAGGCTAAAAAAAAAATTTTTATTGACACATCATTGGACAACCTGGGTAGTTCTGCCCAGAGGACCTTTCCAGCATCCTAATGGGCATTCCTTCCTGTGTACACAAGTGCACCTCACTGTCACCCACTCACCCCACCGTCGCCCACTCACCCCACCATCGCCCACTCACCCCACCCTCCAGACACCAGAGCTACTCATCTCGAGCGGCACACACACTCTGACTTGCCCCATGCTCTTGGCCTCAGAGTTGAGAAAGGAACAGGAGAAGATGGGAGTGAAAGCAGCACCCGGGGTCAGGCCCAGACCCGGTTTTTCCTAGGACAGGCAGCGATCTGTGCAGGTGTGTGCGCCACCCATCTGGCAGGAGTCTGCTCATGCCTGGAGTGTCCGTGTGCGGCCTAGTGTACCAGGAGGTTTCTGTAGAAGATGGGCTCATGCCTGTCTCTCTAGGGTTTTATGCCAACTTTTGTGCTCTCTGTAAGCACGTGTCTGGCTGTCACACAAATGCTGCACACTTCAATGTGATGCCGTGATGCAATGCATAACCCAAATACCTGAGCGAACTCTGGCCCTATCAATGCTGCTATCCCAATTTTAAGGGTGATGAAACTGAGTCTTAAAGAGGTTAAGCATCTTGTCCAATTCACAAAAGAAGCTGTAGGTCAGTTTCCTAAAGAAAAGCCACAGGGCATCAGGGGCCTCCCTCCCAACCTATCTCTCCAACATTACCAGGCACCCTTAAGCTCCAAAACCCCCAGGAACACTGACTCTGCTGGCTGAGATGAGAATGGACAAGGCTAGGGAATGCAGGTCTGAAATCTAAACAAGGACAGGTAGAGCCCACACTGGCAGGAGATCCCACTGACAAGCTGGTGCTAGAGAGGGAAGGATGGGCTAGGAGCTATTTTATCTCTGTTCTGGGGGGATCCAGAGAGGTACAGAGCTGCCTCCACCGGCATCTCTGAGGAATGGCAAGGGGGACAGGCTTGGTCTAAGTACAAAGAATCACCCTTTGCCCAGCAAGGATCAACATTAGGAGTCAGTGACTAGAACCACTCCTCCCCGACCCCGCATACTGTCAACAGAGCTGGAAATCAAAAGGGGACTTTTGTCAGAAGAATTGTCCATGTTTAGCCCTAAAATGGACTAGAAAGAACCGTAAAGACACCTTATACAAGATCAGCACCCTGGACAGGTGTGGTGGCTCACACCTGTAATCCCAGCACTTTGGGTGACCGAGGCAGGTGGATCACTTGAGGTCAGGAGTTTGAGACCAGCTTGGCCAACATGGTGAAACTCCATCTCTACTAAAAATACAAAAATTAGCAGTGTGTAGAAGCGGATGCCTGTAATTCCAGCTACTCGGGAGGCTGAGGCAGGAAAACTGCTTGAACCCAGGAGGAGGAGGTTGCAGTGAGTCGAGATCGTGCCACTGCACTCCAGCCTGGGTGGCAGCAGTCACTCAGCAAATCTGCAACCATGTCAGGAATAAATGGCAGACTGGTGACTCACAAGCAGAGCCCTTTCAGTAACTCCAGCAGGCCTTTTAACTGTTCACATCTGTAACCCATTTAGAACCATTTCTGAATTATATAATCATATCTGAGGATGCAAAGTAGGTGAGTGGGTCCTGAGGCCAAGCCTCCTCTTGATTTTTCAGCAATGGCGCAGCCAACCTCACCATGAGAATCAAGAAGCAGTGATTTTCTCCCGCCACCTCCCGAAAGTCACTGCCCTCAAGTCACTGATGAAACTAGCAATGCCACCAGATGGATCCGGTCTGAATAGTCACAGCTGGCTGTACAGCTTCCCCAGGCTTCCCGCCCGCCCCCAACACAGAATGCAAAGGCATAAGACATCACGGTTAATAAACAGCTTTATTTGCCTGGTACAGCATCATTTTCTTACATTCTCCATTAAAGTGCTGGAAATTTTCTTAATCATGATAACATTTGTTAAAAAGAAATCAGAACTAACATCAGGAACATGGCGATCATGAATAAACATTTCCCTTGCAAAACCCAGAAAATGGAGGCCCCTCATGTTGAGTTGGTGGGTTGGACAATTTGCAAACAGATTCTAATTTCCTCTCACTGTCAGCACCAAACTGGCTGGGATCATCAACCCTGGGTGAAAAAAGCAAAAAAAAAAAACCCTAAAAACACCCACACCCTGACTGCCGCCACCGCTGAGCCATCTGCAGGTGTTTGCTGTTGGAACAGATCCAATCTCAGGAAACAGGGAGACCTGACCTCCGTCTGCAACCCATCACCCCACCCTCCCTTACTAACAGCCCCCAAAGTCATTACAATGAAAAAGTGGGTTTCCATTACCCCGAAACTAACAATGTCAGTAAAAATGAGGATAATAAACACAAAAGCTTGCTTAGTAAACAGGAGCTCTCAGCAGTCAATGCAAAAAAAATAAAAAGAAATGAAATCTTAAGGCAAATACTGTTGACTTTGCACACGGGCTGGACGAACTTGGAACTCTTGACCTGTCTGTATAGTTCCAGGGGCCGACAGGCAGTCGGTTTTTCAGCGCTTGCCACTGCGTCAGGCAAGATCTTTGCATGATTGCTGAGGCTGTCGGTGTGTTTCTCTTTGGAGTTGATATAGGAACACACCCAAGTTTGATGTTTTGTTATATATATATGTACACACATACAAAGGCCTGCTACTCTTTCTTTGTGGAAACTGACAGCTCCACCTCGGGAAGCTGGATGCCAACCTTAGGCCCACTGTCGTTGCTAGAAGAGGAGGACAGTCGGGACTTCTTAGAGGCCAGGGACACCCCACTCCCCTGTAACTTGCCTGTCTCATCATCACTCCCAGTCACCTCATAATGACCTTTGCTCTTTGACCCCAATCCACCAAAGGTACCGAATTTCAGCTTCCCCTGTTTCCCTTTCACTTTCCCGCCTTCCAGCGACACTTCCCCACCTTCAAACTCCAGAGTCCCCGTCGGGGTGGAAGGCGCAGAGAACTCTCTTTCATCACTGAATGAATTCGAGCGGTGCCGTGGCTTCTTACTTTTAAATAAGGAGAATTTGCCTTTCGGTGAAGAGGCTTCACCCTCTGCCTCTCCTTCCAGAGAGCCCAGGCTGGCCTTTGAACTTTTCAGGTCACCTTTGGACCCAGAAATGGATGCTTCCGGTGAGCCAGTGACACCACCTTTCCCTTTAGGTTTGGAAAAATTAAACTTGGGCATTTTGATTTTGGCCTTTTTAAGTTTCACTTCGGACTCTTCCCACTCGCCTTGTCCGGCACCAGGTTGGACACTGGCCTCTGCTTTAGGGAAGTGAATATCTACCCCCACTTCTCTGCCAACCAGCTCACGGCCAGAGAAGGTAAATTTGGGCATCCTCATCTTAGGGAATGTAACTTTTCCAGATCCACTTTCCAAGTGACCTTGAGGCCCAGACGCACTCAGCCCAGGAGCCTGGAGTCCAATCTGACCTCCTTTCACACCTCCGTCCACCTTTGGTCCTGAGAAATGAAGGCTCCCAGCAAACTTAGATGTGTCCAAGTTGAGAGCAGAGGAGACCTGGGGCCCCTTCCACTCACCCCCGGAGCCTTTAACACTCACATGCCCTTCACCAAGACTGATGTCTGGGGCACTGACACCCCCGGAAACATCCACACCTCCTTTGATCTTTGGACCCTTCAAGCTGATGCCAAAATCTGACTCAGAAGATGCCGTATTAAAGGAAGGCCCCCTCACACTGATATCGGGAGCAGCCCCATGGAAACCTACTTCTGAACCTTTCAGATCACCTTTGATTTCAGGACCAGAAATCTTCCCGGTTGGGAGTTTCACATTCACACCCGGCAGGTTCACATCACAACCAGAGGACTTAATTCCAGGCATCTGGAGGTTTCCTTCTAGGCCTGGAACGCCTCCTCCCACAGTGGGGCCTTTCATCTCGCCAGTGACCCCAAGGCTCCCTTTCACTTTTGGTCCTTCCAAGTTCAAGTCCACATTCGGTGCTGAAATCTGAGGCCCCTTCAGTTCTCCAGAAACCTGTGGCCCCTTGACATGCAAGTCGGACCCTGGAGTAGAGATGCCAAATTGGGGCAACTTCATTTTGGGAAGTTTAATGCCACCTTCGGAGGCATCCAAGCTTAGATCAGGAGCGCCTACGGATACTTTAGGGCATTTGATGTCACCAGAGACAGCCAGGTCTCCCTGCAGGCTTGGTCCCCTCAGTGTCACATCTGGTGCCCCCACGTTAAGCGTTGTTGTGACATCGATCCCTGGCACTTTCACTCCGTCTCCTCCCACCTGCACTTTGCCACCAACACCGCTGAGGTCGAGCCCCGGAGCCTGCACCTTCACGCTGGGAACAGAGGCATCCAGGTCTCCCTTCAAACTTGGTCCTTTCAAGTTCAGGTCAAGGTCAGGCCCAGAGACTTTTGGCATAGAGAGCTTAACTGAAGGCAAGTCTACTCCTGGCCCCTTTAGAGAAACATCAGGCCCTTCAAGCTTCACATCTGGTCCTCTCAAGTCTCCTTCGAGAGAGGGTAGCTGGCCACGGACCTCGGCTCCCCCACCTTCCATTTTCACACCAGGGACGCCGATCTTGGGCATGGAAAACTTGGGGAACTTAATTTTTGCTTCTGGACCTTGCAGATCTACGTCTGGTCCTTCCAGTCCCACACTGGGGACATCACCCTTTATCTTTGGTCCTTTCAAGTTCACATTCACATCAGGGATGGAGACTTGAGGGGCAGAAATGCCGAAGGACGGTGTTTTGACTTTAGCATCTGGGCCTTCGATGTTGATGTCAGGCGCATCCAAGTTCGCCTGCACTTTGGGGCCTTTCAGGTCACCCTCTATTTTTGGCACTGAGATGTCCACACCTGGCATCTTGACCTTGGGAGCCTTCGCCTTGATGTCAGGACCTTCGAAGTGAATCCCTGGCGAAGAAAGTTCCAGATCAGGTGCCTGGAGTTCACCCTCCAATTTGGGGCTAGGGAGAGAGGCCTCAGCTTTAAATTTAGGTGATTTAATGTCAAACTCTACATCTGGGAAGTACATTTTTCCAAACATCGGTTTCTTGGTTTTGGGCGATTTAACGTCGACTTTGAGAGCAGCATCCGGCCCTGCGATATTGACATCTACGTCGGGAGCCTTGAGACTGGCATCAATTTCACCCCCAGGAACATTCACATCAAATCCCTGTTTTTTGGCCTTAATTTTAGGACCACTCATATGAATTTTAGGCATCTTAAACTTGCTTTTCTTGCCCTTGCCACCAACACTGATTTCAGGAGTCTCAAGGTTCAGCTCTGCCTCAGGAATGGTGACATCTAGAGAAGGTGACTTGATGTCAGCTTTGGGGCTTTTTGCCCCAAATCCAAACTTGGGTTTCTTAAATTTGGGAATTTTAACATCTGGCCCTTCGATGTTAATATCCGGGCTGTCCATATGAACATCTAAGCTTGGAGCTTCAACCTTGGGTCCCTTGAGGTCCACTTCACCACCTTCTAACTTCGGACCGGAAAATCCAATTTTTGGTGCCTTGAGATGCAAATCAACATCAGGTGCAGATACTTTAGGAGCAGATATCTCCAGTGATGGCATCTTCAAAGATGGGCCACTGAGTTTGGCATCGGGGCCTTCAAAATCCAGACTTGGACCTTTAAGATCTACGTCTGGGCCTTTCAAAGTCCCTTCAACCTTAGGGACAGACACATCAAAATCTCCTCTTACTTTGGGTCCTTTCAAATCCAGGTCAACATCAGGCATGGAGATCTTGGGAGCTTTGATATTTATTTCAGGCATCTTGAACTTGGGGCCCTTCAGTTTTGCATCTGGACCTTCAATATTCACATCTGGAACATCAACGTCCACCTTGGGTCCTGAGACATCAAGGTCAGCCTTAGGCAGGTTCACATCCACATCTGGGCCCTCTCCTTTGAAGCCAGGCATGCTGAACTTGGGCATTTTTACCTTGGGCATCTTCAGGTGCCAGTCTGGGCCATGAACATCCACATCAGGTGCATCAATGTCCAATTTTGGGCCCTTGATGTCAACTTCTGGGCCCTTGAGGTCACCTTCCACTTTAGGAAGGGAAACGTCCACATCGCCCTTCACTTTGGGTCCTTTCAGGTTTAAGTCAATATCAGGCATTGAGATCTTAGGGGCTTTGATGTTCATCTCTGGCATCCTGAACTTGGGGCCCTTCAGTTTCGCATCTGGACCTTCGATATTCACATCTGGAACATCAATGTCCACCTTGGGTCCTGAGACATCAAGGTCAGCCTTGGGCAGGTTCACACCCACATCTGGGCCCTCTCCTTTGAAGCCAGGCATGCTGATCTTGGGCATTTTCACCTTGGGCATCTTCAGGTGCCAGTCTGGGCCATGAACGTCCATATCTGGGACATCAATGTCCACTTTGGGGCCCTTGACATCAACTTCAGGGCCCTTGAGGTCGCCTTCCACTTTGGGCAGAGAAACGTCCACATCGCTCTTCACCTTTGGACCTTTCAGATTCAGGTCAACTTCAGGCATAGAGATCTTCGGTGCCTTGAGGTGTAGGTCAGGCATTTTAAATTTGGGGCCCTTCAGCTTCCCTTCTGGACCATGAATGTCAATGTCAGGGGTGTCAATGTCCAAGTTCGGGCCTTTGACATCCACTTTGGGACCTTTCAGATCTCCTTCCAGTTTAGGAACAGAAATGTCCATGTCTCCTTTTATCTTAGGTCCTTTCAAGTTCAAATCAATGTCACTCATGGAGATTTGCGGGGTTTTGAAATGAACATCAGGCATCTTAAACTTGGGACCTTTGAGTTTCCCTTCAGGACCTTCGATGTCTATCTCTGGCCCTTTCAGATCACCTTCCACCTTAGGGAGTGAAACATTTGCATCACCCTTTACTTTGGGACCTTTCAGATGCAAATCAAAGTCAGGCATGGAGATCTTGGGGGCTTTGATGTTCATCTCTGGCATCTTAAATTTAGGCCCCTTCAATTTTCCTTCCGGACCTTCAATATTGACATCAGGAGTGTCAATGTCCAAACTGGGGCCTTTGATGTCAATTTCAGGACCCTTGAGATCACCTTCTACTTTGGGCAGAGAGACGTCCACATCACCCTTCACTTTGGGACCCTTTAAGTTAAAGTCAATGTCAGGCATGGAGATTTTGGGGGCCTTGATGTTCATATCTGGCATCTTGAACTTTGGGCCCTTCAATTTTGCATCTGGACCTTCAATACTGACATCAGGGGCATCAATGTCCACCTTGGGTCCTGAGACGTCAATGTCGGCTTTGGGAAGGGTAACATCCACATCTGGGCCCTCTCCTTTGAATCCAGGCATGCTGAACTTGGGCATTTTCACCTTGGGCATCTTCAGGTGCCAGTCTGGGCCATGAACATCCACATCAGGGGCATCGATGTCCACTTTGGGGCCCTTGATGTCAACTTCTGGGCCCTTGAGGTCACCTTCCACTTTAGGAAGGGAGACATCCACATCGCCCTTCACTTTGGGTCCTTTCAGGTGCAAATCAAAGTCAGGCATGGAGATCTTGGGAGCTTTGATGTTCATCTCAGGCATTTTGAATTTGGGGCCCCTCATTTTTGCATCTGGACCTTCGATATTCACATCTGGAACATCAACATCCACCTTGGGTCCTGAGACATCAAGGTCAGCCTTGGGCAGGTTCACATCCACATCTGGGCCCTCTCCTTTGAAGCCAGGCATGCTGAACTTGGGCATTTTCACCTTGGGCATCTTCAGGTGCCAGTCTGGGCCATGAACGTCCATATCTGGGACATCAATGTCCACTTTGGGGCCCTTGACATCAACTTCAGGGCCCTTGAGGTCGCCTTCCACTTTGGGCAGAGAAACATCCACATCGCTCTTCACCTTTGGACCTTTCAGATTCAGGTCAACTTCAGGCATAGAGATCTTCGGTGCCTTGAGGTGTAAGTCAGGCATTTTAAATTTGGGGCCCTTCAGCTTCCCTTCTGGACCATGAATGTCAATGTCAGGAGTGTCAATGTCCACTTTGGGTCCTGAGACATCAATGTCAGCTTTGGGCAAATTAACATCCACTTCTGGGCCCTCTCCTTTAAATCCTGGCATGCTGAATTTGGGCATTTTCACCTTGGGCATTTTCAGGTGCCAGTCTGGGCCACGAACATCCACATCTGGAGCATCAATGTCCACTTTGGGGCCTTTGATGTCAACTTCAGGGGCCTTTAGATCACCTTCCATCTTCGGCAGAGAAACATCCACATCTCCTTTCACCTTAGGGCCTTTCAAATGCAAATCAAAGTCAGGCATGGAGATCTTGGGGGCTTTGATGTTCATCTCAGGCATCTTGAATTTAGGGCCCTTCAGTTTCGCATCCGGACCTTCGATATTCACATCTGGAACATCAACATCCACTTTGGGTCCCGAGACATCAAGGTCAGCCTTGGGTAGGTTCACATCCACATCTGGGCCCTCTCCTTTGAAGCCGGGCATGCTGATCTTGGGCATTTTTATCTTGGGCATCTTCAGGTGCCAGTCTGGGCCTTGAACATCCACATCTGGGGCATTAATATCCACTTTGGGGCCTTTAATATCCACATCAGGAACTTTCACATCACCTTCCACTTTTGGCAGAGACAAGTCCACATCACCCTTCACTTTGGGACCTTTCAGGTTAAGATCAAAGTCAGGCATGGAGATCTTGGGGGCTTTGATGTTCATCTCAGGCATCTTGAATTTAGGGCCCTTCAGTTTCGCATCTGGACCTTCAATATTCAGATCTGGAACATCAATGTCCACCTTGGGCCCTGAGATGTCAACGTCAGCCTTGGGCAGGTTCACATCCACATCTGGGCCCTCTCCTTTGAAGCCAGGCATGCTGAACTTGGGCATTTTCACCTTGGGCATCTTCAGGTGCCAGTCTGGGCCTTGAACATCCACATCTGGGGCATTAATGTCCACTTTGGAGCCCTTGATGTCAACTTCAGGGCCCCTGAGGTCACCTTCCACTTTGGGCAGAGAAACGTCCACATCACCCTTCACTTTGGGGCCCTTCAGGTTTAAATCAATATCAGGCATTGATATTTTGGGAGCCTTCAGGTGCATCTCTGGCATCTTGAATTTGGGTCCCTTCAATTTACCCTCTGGGCCTTCAATGTTAATGTCAGGAGTGTCAATGTCCACTTTGGGGCCCTTGATGTCCACATCAGGGCCTTTTAGATCACCTTCCACTTTGGGCAAAGACACATCCACATCACCCTTCATTTTGGGTCCCTTCAAGTTCAGGTCAAAGTCCGGCATGGAGATCTTGGGGGCTTTGATGTTCATCTCAGGCATCTTGAACTTGGGGCCCTTCAGCTTTGCATCTGGACCTTCGATATTCACATCTGGAACATCAACGTCCACCTTGAGTCCTGAGACATCAAGGTCAGCCTTGGGTAGGTTCACATCCACTTCTGGACCTTCTCCTTTGAAGCCAGGCATGCTGAACTTGGGCATTTTCACCTTGGGCATCTTCAGGTGCCAGTCTGGGCCATGAACATCTACATCTGGGGCACTGATGTCCACTTTAGGGCCTTTGATATCAACCTCTGGCCCTTTCAGATCCCCTTCAAGTTTGGGAAGAGAAACATCCACATCACCTTTCACCTTGGGACCCTTCAAGTTTAAGTCAAGGTCAGGCATGGAGATCTTGGGAGCTTTGATATTCATGTCAGGCATCTTGAATTTGGGACCTTTCAAGCCTCCCTCTGGACCTTCCACATTGAGCTCTGGACCCTCAATGTTCATACTTGGGCCCTCTATGTTGATGTCTCCTTTTGGTAGATCCACAGCTACATCCGGCCCTTCTGCTTTTAAGCCAGGCACACTGAACTTGGGCATTTTCATCTTGGGCATCTTCAGATTCCAGTCTGGACCATGGACATCCACATCGGGTGCATTAAGATTGACTTCTGGCACCTTAACATCAACTTTGGGACCTTTAAAGTCACCTTCTAGATTGGGACCTGCCACATCTAAGTCTCCTTTGACTTTGGGACCTTTCAAATTTAGCTCCACATCAGGCATAGATACTTTGGGAGATGAAATACTCAGGAAAGGCATTTTAAACTTGGATCCTTTCACTTTTCCTTGGACCTCGACATCAGGAGCATTAATATCAACTTTTGGACCTGTTATGTCAATATCTGGCTTTTTACCTTTGACATCCACCTCAGGTGTCTGAACTTTGGAGCCTGAAAAATTAAATTTGGGAAGCTTAAAACGAGATTTCTTTGACTTGCCTTCAATATTAAGCTTAGGACCAGAAACATCTACTTCTGGGCCCTTTACATCCAAACTGGGAGCTTTAATTTCACCTTCCAATTTGGGCACAGAGACATCAACATCTCCCTTAAGCTTTGGGCCTTTCAAATTCAAGTCAATTTCTGGCATGGAGATCTTGGGCATGTTTACATGCATGTCAGGCATCTTCAGTTTTGGACCTTTTAATTTGCCATCAGGGCCATGAATGTCAATACCTGGAGCATCTACATCTATCTTCGGGCCTTTTATGTCAAGAGCAGGTCCTTTCAAATCACCTTCTACATTTGGAAGTGAAACATCCACCTCTCCTTTCATTTTAGGGCCTTTAAGATTGAGGTCCAAATCAGGCATTGATATTTTAGGAGCCTTGATGTTCATCTCTGGCATCTTGAACTTGGGGCCCTTCAGTTTCGCATCTGGACCTTCGATATTCACATCTGGAACATCAATGTCCACCTTGGGTCCTGAGACATCAAGGTCAGCCTTGGGCAGGTTCACATCCACATCTGGGCCCTCTCCTTTGAAGCCAGGCATGCTGATCTTGGGCATTTTCACCTTGGGCATCTTCAGGTGCCAGTCTGGGCCTTGAATATCCACATCTGGGGCATTAATGTCCACTTTGGGGCCTTTAATATCCACATCAGCAACTTTCACATCACCTTCCACTTTTGGCAGAGACAGGTCCACATCACCCTTCACTTTGGGACCTTTCAGGTTAAGATCAATGTCAGGCATGGAGATCTTGGGGGCTTTGATGTTCATCTCAGGCATCTTGAACTTGGGACCTTTCAACTTTCCCTCTGGACCTTCGATATTCACATCTGGAACATCAATGTCCACCTTGGGTCCTGAGACATCAAGGTCAGCCTTGGGCAGGTTCATATCCACATCTGGGCCCTCTCCTTTGAAGCCAGGCATGCTGAACTTGGGCATTTTCACCTTGGGCATCTTCAGGTGCCAGTCTGGGCCTTGTACATCCACATCCGGGGCATCAATGTCCACTTTGGGGCCCTTGATGTCAACTTCAGGGCCCTTGAGGTCGCCTTCCACTTTGGGCAGAGAAATGTCCACATCGCCCTTCACTTTGGGACCTTTCAGATGCAAATCAAAGTCAGGCATGGAGATCTTGGGGGCTTTGATGTTCATCTCAGGCATCTTGAACTTAGGCCCTTTTAACTTTCCCTCTGGTCCTTCAATGTTAACATCAGGACCTTCAATGTCCACTTTGGGTCCTGAGACATCAACGTCAGCCTTGGACAGGTTCATATCCACTTCAGGGCCTTCTGTTTTGAAGCCAGGCATGCTGAACTTGGGCATTTTCATCTTGGGCATCTTCAGGTGCCAGTCTGGACCCTGAACATTAACATCTGGGACATCAATGTCCACTTTGGGGCCTTGGAGGTCAACTTCAGGACCTTTCATATCTCCCTCTACCTTAGGGCCTGTAACATCCACATCTCCTTTTATTTTTGGACCTGTGAGATTCAGGTCAATATCTGGCATGGATATCTTTGGAGTCTTAAAATGCATTTCAGGCATCTTAAACTTTGGACTTTTCCACTTTCCTTCAGGTCCTTCGATATTCACATCAGGACATTCAACATCCACCTTGGATCCCGAGACGTTCAGGTCAGCCTTGGGCAGGTTCACGTCCACTTCTGGGCCTTCTCCTTTGAAGCCAGGCATGCTGATCTTGGGCATTTTTATCTTGGGCATCTTCAGGTGCCAGTCTGGGCCATGAACATCCACATCAGGTGCTTCAATGTCCAATTTTGGGCCCTTGATGTCAACTTCTGGGCCTTTGAGGTCACCTTCCACTTTAGGAAGGGAAACATCCATATCACCCTTTACTTTGGGACCTTTCAGGTTTAAGTCAATGTCAGGCATGGAGATCTTGGGGGCTTTGATGTTCATCTCAGGCATCTTGAATTTAGGCCCTTTCAACTTTCCCTCTGGACCTTCAATATTCACATCTGGAACATCAACGTCCACCTTGGGTCCTGAGACATCAAGGTCAGCCTTGGGCAGGTTCATATCCACATCTGGGCCCTCTCCTTTGAAGCCAGGCATGCTGAACTTGGGCATTTTCATCTTGGGCATCTTCAGGTGCCAGTCTGGGCCTTGAACACCCACATCTGGGGCATCAATATCCACTTTTGGGCCCTTGATGTCAACTTCTGGGCCCTTGAGGTCACCTTCCACTTTGGGCAGAGAAACATCCACATCACCCTTCACCTTGGGACCTTTCAGATGCAAATCAAAGTCAGGCATGGAGATCTTGGGGGCTTTGATGTTCATCTCTGGCATCTTGAACTTGGGTCCTTTCAACTTTCCCTCTGGTCCTTCAATATTAACATCAGGGCCTTCAATGTCCATCTTGGGTCCTGAGACATCAATGTCAGCCTTGGGCAAGTTGACATTGATTTCAGGGCCTTCTGCTTTGAAGCCAGGCATGCTGAACTTGGGCATTTTCATCTTAGGCATCTTCAGGTGCCAGTCTGGGCCTTCGACATCGGGGGCATTTACATCAAGTTTGGTGCCCTTGATGTTCACATCTGGTACTTCAATTTTACCTTCTACCTCATGCACAGACACATCTACATCCCCTTTGATTTTGGGTCCTTTGAGATTTAGGTCAACATCAGGCATGGAAATATTGGGGGCTTTGAAATGCATATCAGGCATCTTGAACTTAGGAGTTTTCCATTTGCCATCTGGGCCTTCCATGGCTACCTCTGGCATGTCAACATCTAATTTGGGACCTTTGACATCCAATTCTGGACCTTTTAACTCTCCCTCCAGCTTTGGGGCAGAAACATCAACATCTCCTTTGATTTTGGGTCCCTTTAAATTGAAATCAACATCAGGCATGGAGATCTTGGGGGCCTTGAAGTGCATCTCAGGCATCTTAAACTTGGGACCCTTCAGCTTCCCTTCTGGACCTTCGAGGCTCACATCTGGGACTCCCACATCCACCTTGGGTCCTGAGATGTCAAAGTCAGCCTTGGGCAGGTTCACATCCACTTCTGGGCCCTCTGCTTTGAAGCCAGGCATGCTGAACTTGGGCATTTTCATCTTGGGCATCTTCAGGTGCCAGTCTGGGCCTTGAACCTCCACATCTGGGGCATCAATGTCCACTTTGGGCCCTTTGATGTCAACATCTGGCACTTTCATTTCACCTTCTATCTTGGGCACAGACACATCCACATCCCCTTTGACTTTGGGACCTTTTAAGTTCACATCAGGCATGGAGATCTTGGGGGCCTTGAAGTGCATGTCTGGCATCTTAAACTTGGGCCCTTTCAACTTTGCATCAGGACACTCCAGCTCAACGTCAGGCACCTCCACATCCACACTGGGGCCTGTTAACTCTCCCTCCAATTTTGGTGCGGACACATCCACATCCCCTTTGACTTTGGGGCCTTTCAAGTGTAAGTCCACATCAGGCATGGAGATCTTGGGGGTCTTGAAGTGCATGTCTGGCATCTTAAATTTAGGGCCTTTCAATTTTGCATCAGGACACTCCAGCTCAACGTCAGGCACCTCCACATCCACACTGGGGCCCGTTAACTCTCCCTCCAATTTTGGCACAGACACATCCACATCCCCTTTGACTTTGGGGCCTTTCAAGTGTAAGTCCACATCAGGCATGGAGATCTTGGGGGTCTTGAAGTGCATCTCAGGCATCTTAAACTTGGGACCCTTCAGCTTCCCTTCTGGACCTTCGAGGCTCACATCTGGGATATCCACATCCACCTTGGGTCCTGAGACGTCAATGTCGGCCTTGGGCAGGTTCACATCCACTTCTGGGCCCTCTGCTTTGAAGCCAGGCATACTGAACTTGGGCATTTTCATCTTGGGCATCTTCAGGTGCCAGTCTGGGCCATGAACGTCCACATCTGGGACATCAATGTCCACTTTCGGTCCTTTGATGTCAACATCTGGCACTTTCATTTCACCTTCTACCTTGGGCACAGACACATCCACATCCCCTTTGACTTTGCGGCCTTTCAAGTGTAAGTCCACATCAGGCATGGAGATTTTAGGGGCCTTGAAATGCATCTCAGGCATCTTAAACTTGGGCCCTTTCAACTTTGCATCAGGACACTCCAGATCAACATCAGGCACCTCCACATCCACAGAAGGACCTTTGATATCAACTTGTGGCCCTTTGAGATCACCTTCCAGTTCTGGCACAGAAGCATCTATCTCTCCCTTCAGTTTGGGTCCCTTCAAATTCAAGTCCACATCTGGCATGGAGATCTTGGGAGCTTTTATATTCAACTTGGGCATCTTAAATTTGGAGCCTTTCAACTTGCCTTCTGGTCCTTCAATATCCAAATCAGGAGCATCAATGTCCACAGTGGGTCCAGATACATCAATGTCAGCCTTGGGCAGGTTCACATCCACTTCTGGGCCCTCTCCTTTGAAGCCGGGCATGCTGAACTTGGGCATTTTCACTTTGGGCATCTTCAGATGCCAGTCTGGGCCATGAACATCCACATCTGGGGTATCAATGTCCACTCTGGGCCCTTTAATGTCAACCTCTGGCACTTTCATTTCACCTTCTACCTTGGGCACAGACACATCCACATCTCCCTTTAGTTTTGGCCCCTTAAGATTCAGGTCCACATCAGGCATGGAGATCTTGGGGGCCTTGAAGTGCATCTCAGGCATCTTAAACTTGGGACCCTTCAGCTTCCCTTCTGGACCTTCGAGGCTCACATCTGGGACATCCACATCCACCTTGGGTCCTGAGACGTCAAGGTCAGCCTTGGGCAGGTTCACATCCACTTCTGGGCCCTCTGCTTTGAAGCCAGGCATGCTGAACTTGGGCATTTTCATCTTGGGCATCTTCAGGTGCCAATCTGGGCCATGAATGTCCATATCTGGGGCATCAATGTCCACTTTGGGCCCTTTGATGTCAACATCTGGCACTTTCATTTCACCTTCTACCTTGGGCACCGACACATCCACATCCCCTTTGACTTTGGGGCCTTTCAAGTGTAAGTCCACATCAGGCATGGAGATTTTAGGGGCCTTGAAATGCATCTCAGGCATCTTAAACTTGGGACCCTTCAACTTCCCTTCTGAACCTTCAATATCAATATCACCAACATTCACATCCATCTTAGGGGCTTTCACATCAATTTCAGGACCCTTCAAGTCTCCTTCCACTTTGGGAAGGGAAACATCTACATCAGTTTTCAATTTAGGGGCTTTCAAATTAAGTCCAACATCAGGCATAGAGATTTTGTGTGTCTGTATATTCATGCTTGGCATCTTGAACTTAGGGCCTTTCAGTTTCCCCTCTGGAGCTTCAAGATTCACATCTGGAACATCAATGTCCACCTTGGGTCCTGAGACACCAAGGTCAGCCTTGGGCAGTTTCACATCCACTTCTGGGCCCTCTCCTTTGAAGCCAGGCATGCTGAACTTGGGCATTTTCACCTTGGGCATCTTCAGGTGCCAGTCTGGGCCATGAACATCCACATCTGGTGCATTCATGTCAACTTTCGGGCCTTTGATGTCAACATCAGGAGCTTTAATCTCTCCTTCTACTTTTGGAACTGTAACATCATAATCTCCTTTCATTTTAGATTTCAAATGCAAACCAACATCTGGCATGGATATCTTCTGAGGCTTTATATTCATTTCTGGCATCTTGAATTTGGGACCTTTTAGTTTCACATCTGGACCTTCAATATTCACATCTGGAACTTCCACATCCACCTTGGGTCCTGAGACATCAATGTCGGCCTTGGGCAGGTTTACATCCACTTCTGGGCCCTCTCCTTTGAAGCCAGGCATGTTGAATTTGGGCATTTTCACTTTGGGCATCTTCAGGTGCCAGTCTGGGCCCTGAACCTCCACATCTGGAGCATCAATGTTCACTTTGGGCCCTTTAATGTCGACATCTGGCACTTTCATTTCACCTTCTACCTTGGGCACAGACACATCCACATCTCCCTTTAGTTTTGGCCCCTTAAGATTCAGGTCCACATCAGGCATGGAGATCTTGGGGGCCTTGAAGTGCATCTCAGGCATCTTAAACTTGGGACCCTTCAGCTTCCCTTCTGGACCTTCGAGGCTCACATCTGGGACATCCACATCCACCTTGGGTCCTGAGACGTCAAGGTCAGCCTTGGGCAGGTTCACATCCACTTCTGGGCCCTCTGCTTTGAAGCCAGGCATGCTGAACTTAGGCATTTTCATCTTGGGCATCTTCAGGTACCAGTCTGGGCCTTGAACCTCCACATCTGGGGCATCAATGTCCACTTTGGGTCCTTTGATGTCAACATCTGGCACTTTCATTTCACCTTCTACCTTGGGCACAGACACATCCACATCTCCCTTTAGTTTTGGCCCCTTAAGATTCAGGTCCACATCAGGCATGGAGATCTTGGGGGCCTTGAAGTGCATCTCAGGCATCTTAAACTTGGGGTCCTTCAGCTTCCCTTCTGGACCTTCAATATTCACATCTGGGGCTTCCACATCCACCTTGGGTCCTGAGACAACAATGTCAGCCTTGGGCAGGTTCACATCCACTTCTGGGCCCTCACCCTTGAGGCTGGGCATGCTGAACTTGGGCATTTTCATCTTGGGTATTTTCAGGCTCCAGTCTGGGCCTTGGCCTTCCACATCTGGTGCTTTAATATCTACTTTGGGACCTTTAATGTCCACATCTGGAAGCTGCATCTCACCCTCTATCTTTGGTGCAGAGATATCTACATTTCCTTTCATTTTGGGTCCTTTAAGATCCAGGTCAACATCTGGCAGAGACATCTTAGGAGCTTTGAAGTGCATCTCTGGCATCTTAAACTTGGGGCCTTTCAACTTCCCTTCAGGTCCTTCCAGACTCAGATCTGGAGCACTAATATCTACTTTTGGTGCAGAAATGTCCACATTTGCTTTGGACAGGTTCACATCCAATTCTGGCCCCTCTCCTTTGAGACTGGGCATGCTAAATTTGGGCATTTTAATCTTTGGCATCTTCAAGTTCCAGTCAGGACCCTGCATTTCAACATCTGGGGCACTGGCATCTACTTTGGGGCCTTTCAGGTCCCCTTCCAGCTTTGGCACTGTAACGTCATATTCTCCCTTTACCTTGGGCCCTTTCACATGCAAGTCCACATCAGGCATGGAGATCTTGGGGGCCTTGATATTCATCTCTGGCATCTTGAACTTGGGGTCCTTCAGCTTTCCTTCAGGTCCTTCAATATTCACATCTGGAACTTCAACATTCACCTTGGGTCCTGAGATATCAATGTCAGCCTTGGGCAGGTTCACATCCACTTCTGGGCCCTCTCCTTTGAAGCCAGGCATGCTGAATTTGGGCATTTTCACCTTGGGCATCTTCAGGTGCCAGTCTGGGCCCTGAACTTCCACATCTGGGGCATCAATGTCCACTTTGGCACTCTTAAGTTCAACATCAGGAACTTTAATGTCACCTTCAACCTTCGGCACTGTGACATCATATTCTCCCTTTACATTAGGGCCTTTCAAATGTAAGTCCACATCAGGCATGGAGATCTTAGGGACTTTGATGTTCATCTCAGGCATCTTAAACTTGGGCCCTTTCAGTTTCCCTTCTGGTCCCTCAATGCTCAGATCAGGAGCACTAACATCTACCTTGGGCCTGGAAATGTCCACATCAGCCTTGGGCAGGTTCGCATCCACTTCTGGGCCCTCTGCTTTGATCCCTGGCACACTGAATTTGGGCATTTTCATCTTGGGCATCTTCAAGTGCCAGTCTGGGCCATGGACGTCCATATCCGGGGCATCAATGTCCACTTTCGGGCCTTTGAGTTCTCCTTCAAGTTTTGGTACAGTTACATCATACTCTCCCTTCACCTTTGGACCTTTCACATGCAAATCTACATCAGGCATGGAAATCTTTGGTGTCTTCACACTCACATCAGGCAGCTTAACATCAGGGCCTTTCAGTTTTCCCCCCAGACCCTCCATGTTGACATCTGGGGCTTCCACATTGACCTTGGGCCCTGAAATACCGACATCTCCTTTGGGTAGAGTCACGTGCACATCTGGACCTTCCCCTTTGGCTCCTAGAGTGCCAAATGTGGGCATTTTCATCTTGGGCATTTTCAGGTTCCATTCTGGGCCATGTACTTCCACATCTGGGGCACTGACGTCCACTTTGGGGCCTTTGACATCACCTTCAGGGACTTGGACTTTCCCTTCTACTTTGGGGAGTGTGACGTCTACACCCCCTTTCACTTTAGGTGCGGCCACATTTAAGTCTACTTCTGCCATAGAGATACTACAGGTTCCGGTTTTCCCGGAAGGACTGCCAAGCCTGGGGCCAGTCAAGGTTCCCTCTAGGTTTGGTGTCTCAATGTCCACTCTGGAGCCTTTAACTGCCACTTGAGGGCCTTTCACATCACCTTGCACCCCAGGAGCAGAAACCTTAATATCTCCTTTCAGTTTAGAAGACCCAAGGCTCAGATCCACATCCCTCATGGAGATTTTAGGTTTCTGAACAATCATTTCAGGAGTCTTGACTTTCACACCTTTCACCTTTCCTTCCAGCCCACCAGTAGCAATCTCAGGCAGGCTGATATCCCCAGAGACCCCAGGAACAGCCACTTCACCTGTAGGCAGGGTCACGTCAATCCCAATTTCCTCTCCCTTTGTACCTGATACAGAGAACTTGGGGACTTTCATCTCGGGCAGGTTCAGTCTGCTCCCAGTCCCATGAATATCAACGTCAGGGACCTGAACTTCCACATTGGGGCCAGTGATCCTACCCCCAATTTGGGGAACAGAGGCGTGCACCCCAATGCTCCCCTGTGGCTTGGCACCTTTCAGGCCCAGGTCACCCTCAAGTGATGGCCCAGTGATTTGGGGGCCCTTCAGCTTCCCCTCAAGCCCTCCAATACTGGCAGAGGGTGCACTGACTTCCAGCTGAGAGGCTTGGACAGTCAAGCCTGGCTTGCCACCCTTGTGCCCCACAGAGACTTCGGGTGCAGAAACCCTCAGCCCTGCCTCTGGTGTCTGGCCCTCAGGCCCTGTCGAGACACCAAATTTCGGCATCTTCATGGTGGGAATTTTAATTTTCCCATGATCACCACTCTCCAGCGACGGGCCCTGCACCTCTACAGCCCCACCCCCAAGAGAAGATGAAATGTCCAATGCTGGAACCTGGACCCCTCCTCCGCCACCCAAGTCCAAGCCCTTGGCACTGACATTGACACCCGAGCCTCCCACCTTTATCCCAGGCATGGTGACCTGGAGCTTCGAGTGGCCAGCACCTTGGAGCTCTGGTCCTGAAGCAGAAATGGCCCCTGCTCGGATATCCACAGCAGAGCCTGTGGTTGCAGAGGCCGCCTCAAAGCCCGAGGGCAGTCTGATCACGGTCTTCCCGGACTGGGTCTCCACATCCACATTGGAGATTTCAGTCAGTTCATGCCTTGGAATCTTGATCTTGAATTCAGGGCTACTTATGTCTATATCCTTGGCTCCTTCCCGGCCGGTCACATCCACAGTGTAGGCCGTGACCCTTCTGGTCACCGTGATGGTGCGGCTCTGGGTCTCCCCAAGGTCTCCTTCCACTCCGTCTTCCGACTTCAGCCGTGGCTTGATCTTCGTGGTGTAGATGCGCTGGTACTCCTCATCATCCCCGCTCTGCAGAAAGACATGCCCGGCAGAGGTTGCAACAGAGTCTGCCTGAGTTAACAGATGCCTGGCCACAGCCCAGCCGACCCCACGTTGCCTGTTTCCCAGAGAAGCTGGGACCAGAACAGAGGTCCATGCAGCCTCCTGGGGCACAGCACGAGGGAGTGAAGAAAGGGGCTGACAGCCACATCACAGGAGGAAATCAGAAATTCTCTGGAGGTCATACCGGTAAGCAAAAACCACAGGGAGAGAATGGGAGGTATATGCTTGAACTGGGCTGCTTTCCAATCAGTTAGCGATTCAAATCAGCCTGTGCAGGGACACCTCCCAAGACACCAGGCCCTTCACCTCCCAACTCTCAACCCACTGGCTTGTGAGTTTAATCAGGAAGGGAATCTTCTCAAGGGCTCTTGTACACTGGAAAGCACTTGATAAGCCTAAGAGACTGGTTGTGCTTGGGTTAACAGTCTCACTTTGAGGACCCATTATTTGTTAAATAAACAAGGCATCAGAAGGAACAATGTCCCCACAGGCACTTTGCTGCCCAGCGTCTGACTCACAGAAGGTATCAGGCCTCTGCAGAGAGGAAAATGGTGTCTGAGGTAGAGCTGGGCACCTGTGAAGTCATTTCAAAGATTCTTGCAAAGCAGCTGACCTTCCTCCTAGGATCTAGGACCAGGCTGCAAAGTCATTCCCACACTGTGGCCACTCTGAAGAGACTGATGGAAGACACTGAGGGGCAGCACAGCCACATGTCACATGAGAACAGACAGAAACAGGGTGGCCAAGATCTCAAGAGAGTGAAGACAGGTGAGAGGAGGAGAAAGAGCAAAAAGAGAGGCTCGGAGGCTCATGGAAGGCTCAGGAGTGGGGTCTGGAGGCCGGCATGGCCGGGGGAGCTCAGGGCACAGACGGGCCGGCAAGGTACTCACCAGAACGACTTCAGAGCTGCGGGAGCTGAAGACTTCATGGGTCCAAGTCTGGCCAGGCTCAGGGGACCGGTCACCCTTGCGGTGCAGCTTCAGGCCCACTGTGTGGTGCCCCATGGTGTTCAGCAGCTGGGTCACCTCGTCCGACTGCAGGTTGTCAAAGTAGATGGTGGCACCCACAATCTGGTCCCCTGAGCAGGGAAGAGCAGGAAGCAGGTGAGGCCCACAGAGCTTCAGGAAAACAGCACACAGCCACCACACACTGCGCACCGGACTGACTTCATCTCATGACCACCCTGCAAGGTGGGCATGGCAATACTCATCGTATGGGCATGGAAACTAAGGCTTAGAAAGGCCAACTCGCTGGCCAGGTGCAATGACTCATGCCTGTAGTCCCAGCACTTTGGGAGACCAAGGTGGGTTAATAACCCGAGGTCAGGAGTTCGAGACCAGCCTGACCAACATGGAGAAACCCCATCTCTACTAAAAATACAAAAATTAAGCCAGGTGTGGTGTGGTAGTGTACGCCTGTAATCCCAGCTACTCAGGAGGCTGAGGCAGGACAATCGCTTGAACCCGGGAGGCAGAGGTTGCAGTGAGCCAAGATGGAGCCACTGCAGTCCAGCCTGGGCACCCAAATCTGCAGAGCTAGTAGGTGGGAGCCAGATGTGAGGTCTCCACTACCCCGACACAACTGCCTCCCCTGAGGACCACAAGTGACAGACACAGAGTGACCAAGGGAGGGCAGGGCTTGGGTACCAACCACCCTGATGCCACTGGGAACAGGCCCTTGGCAGTCACTTGCCCATTTCTGCCTGCTCCCTGCCCTTCCCTCCAACACCCCCACCTACCCTCAACCTTCAGCACCCAGTCTGCACCCTGGGGTGACTTACCCTCCTTGACCACCCCAGTGCGGGCCGCAGGGGAGTTCTGCATCACCTCCTGCACAAAGACGCCGTCGTCCCTCTGGGCGATGGTCAGCCCGTGCGAGCCGCTACCCTGCCAGTTGGGCAGCAGCAGCTCCCGGGTTGTCTCCTCCTCCTTCTCCATCTGGAACAAGGTGAGGAAGTGGAGCTGGGGTCAGTGGGGGTGCGAGGACATGAGGACATGGGAAAGCCAGCAATCTCTGGTGCTGTGAACTCCAGGGAGTGGGAGCGTCTGCAATGCACCTGCCCCTGCTGCCAGTTCACCCGCCAGGTGAGGTGTTGGGGGTGGGGCAATTCATCTCACGTCCTTCCACTGTGGAAGTTCTCCCAAGGCACAGCAGAAAAGATGGAAAGGAAACAGCGGATGCAACTTGCCCCAGAGGTAGCCAGCCCTTCTCCCTGCCCCCAACGGCCCCAGCCTCCCATCCACACGGGGCCCACCCTCCCCACATCCCATCACCTCCGCCTCTCTCTGCCCCTCCTGGCTACTGACCTTTGCAGGATTCCACTCAGGAGCAAATGCCTTGCCAGGAGCCCACCCCTCTTTCCTCTCTTCCCCTTAGTCTCTCTCGTCGGGAATCTTCACAACCTAGGGAAAAGTTCATGATGATGCTCGCACTCCAGTCGGCAGCTGGTAGGCTCCAAGTCCCCACTCAAGGGACAGCCAGGTACTCTGCTACCCAGGCCAGCCCACAACCGCCGTCAACCCGACCCCCACCACCGCCGTCAATTCCACTTGTCCACGACTCTCCAGCCTGGCTTAGCAGAAAGGGGCTTCAGAGGAACCAGACTCGGAGTCAGAGCCTGGCTCTGCTTCCTCCTAGCTGTGGGACCCTGGGCAGGACACTTCAGCTTTCTGAACCTCCATTTCCTCATCTGTGAAAATGGAGACAACAGGCCAGACACGGCGGCTCACATCTGTAATCCCAGCACTTTGGGAGGCTGAGGTGGGTGGATCCTCTAAAGTCAGGAGTTCAAGTCCAACCTGACCAATATGATGAAACCCCGTCTCTATTAAATAAATAAATAAATAAACAAATAAAAATCAGCCAGGCGTGGTGGCGAGCACCTGTAATCCCAGCTACTCGGGAGGCTGAGGCAGAAGAATCGCTTGAAACTGGACGGTGGAGGTTGCAGTGAGCCAAGATCGCAACACTGCACTGCAGCCTGGGTGAAAAGAGCAAAACTTCATCTCAAAAAAAAAAAAAAAAGAATGGAGAGAATAAAGGAGAAAGAAGAGAGCACCGGCCGGCAGGAGCAGCTTCACATGCACGCTCTCACCACACGCTTTTTATTTTTTTGAGACAGGGTCTGTCTCTGTCACACAGGCTGGAGTGCAGTGGCATGATCACGACTTACCACAGCCTCCACCTCCTGGGCTCAAGTGGTCCTCCCACCTCAGACTCCCGAGTAGCTCAGACCACAGGCACGTGCCACCACAACTGGCTGTTTGTATTTTTGGAGAGATGGGGTTCTGCCATGTTGGCCAGGTTGGTCCAGAACTCCTGGGCTCAAACGATCCTCAAGTGCTGGGATTCTAAGCAGGAGCCCTGCACCCGGCCTCTCGCTACATTCTCAACCACAGCTGCAAGAGGGTGACATTCCCGTGCTCATTTCAAAGACAGAGATTGAGTCTCTGAGAGCACAACTTACCCGGGGTACACATGACAGCCCAACTCTGCTGGGCTTGGACCCAAGTCTGTAACTCCTTTGCCTCCCCACACTAGGTTATAACAGGCAGGTGACTCCTCAGAGGCTGCCTCCAGCAGGAATGGCAGTGTCCCACTTCCCTCAGTAACAGACTAGGGCCACCTGGTCTCACCCAGCAGCTGGGAGCTCTGGGAGCCCTGCCACCAGCAGCTGCCTGAACAAAGGAGGCCCCGGCCCCACCAGGCACCACCCAAGCCCTAGAGGCTAGAGCCCAGCTGAATCTGCCTCGGGCCATGGTGAGTCGGGGCCCACTGGCTGCCCACACCACGCCCTGAGCCAGGCCCCTATAGGTGCAAGCATTTAGGAACAAATTCATCCTCCAGCCACAGGATGAGCTGTCAGCTGCAGGCACCCTGGAAAGACACCAGGCAGGACTCTGCATAGGGCCACAGACTACAGCCACCCGCACAAAATGGCGACAGCAGCCACCACTTGAAATGGTGTGGGGGATACTATCGGTCATGGGGAACCTAACCCAAAGCCCCGCCTTTGGCTGTTTACATCCAGAAACTATCAGCAGTCAGTCAATGCCTGCATACCGGCTGCCTCCATATGCCCAACACTATACTTTGCACTGCAGAGGGAACCGGCCAGGGATGGACACAGCTGGGCCCAGCATCTAATTACACGCTGGCATCAGACGATGACTTCACGTCACTCACGCACATACGTGCCAGACAGGGAGATTTAAGACTCAGTTCCCGCTAGGCGCAGTGGCTCAGGCCTGTAATCCCAGCACTTTGGGAGGCCAAGGCAGGCAGATCCCAAGGTCAGGAGATCGAGACCATCTTGGCTAACACGGTGAAACCCCATCTCTACTAAAAATACAAAAAACTAGCCAGGTATGGTGGCACACGCCTGTAGTCACAGCTATTCAGGAGGCTAAGGCAAGAGAATGGCTTGAACCTGGGAGGCGGAGGTTGCAGTGAGCTGAGATCTTACCACTGCACTCCAGCTTGGGTGACAGAGAGAGACTCCATCTCAAAAAAAAAAAGACTCAGTTCCTGTCCCAGATACACATGATGAGCAAGGTGTACTGGCTGTGACTGATTTTGCCGCAGAATATTCCAGAAGGCTTGGGAGCCTTCTGGGGGAAATGAAATATACATGGGGTCTTTTCTTTTTTTTTTTTTTTAAGATGCAGTTTCACCATGATGGCCAGGCTGGTCTTGAACTCCTGACTTCAGGTGATCCACCCACCTTGGCCCCCCAAAGTGCTAGGATTACAGGCATGAGCCACCGCGCCCGGCCACTACATGGGGTCTTGAAGGTACTAGGGGTGACCTCTGAGGGTGGGACTGTGTCTCCTGGGAATGTGTGGGCACTTAGCAGTTCCCGACTCAGACAGATCACAACATGGATGAAAGAGAAACGCAAGGCCTGGCGCGGTGGCTCAAGCCCGTAATCCCAGCACTTTGGGAGGCCAAGGCGGGTGGATCACGACGTCAAGAGATCGAGACCATCCTGGTCAACATGGTAAAACCCCGTCTCTACTAAAAATACAAAAATTAGCTGGGCATGGTGGCGCATGCCTGTAATCCCCGCTACTCAGGAGGCTGAGGCAGGAGAATTGCCTGAACCCAGGAGGCAGAGGTTGCGGTGAGCAGAGATCGCGCCATTGCACTCCAGCCTGGGTAACAAGAGCGAAACTCCGTCTCAAAAAAAAAAAAAAAACACAGATCCCAGGCCCCGACAGCCATCCTCCCCTTTGACAACGCGGAGTGGGCAATGGACCGCCTTGTCAACACAGGTGCTGGCTATGAGGTGAGCAAAGACGCTGAGCCTGTGGGCTCAGGTGCAGACTGGGGAAAACACCATCTCCCCTCTGGCTACAGAGGAGGCTGCGATGGGAAATCACTCTGACCCTTCCCAGTGTGAAACAGCAAAGCTGGGGCTTCAATGGCACCTTGTCTCCCAGTGTCCAACCCTGCAGATAAGGAGCCAGGCAGAGGCAGGGAAGGAAAAAAGATTCCAGACTTCATCTCTCAGACAGAACTGAAGGCACCCCTTCAGACAGCCCAGACACCCCGTCCTCCTCCTGGAGCAGGGCCCCTTTGCTCACCCGGCATCCTGGTGCTGTGCCAGCAGCCATCAAGGGGGAGAGAGCTAGCTGAGCCAGCTCTCCCTCACCCACACCTCGTCCCCACCCTCCCTCCTTCCCTCCCTCCCCAATGAGTCACTGCAGCTGGCTGCAACAGCTCCAGACCTGCAAAGGGTCGCGCCTAAAACCCCAAGGACAAAGTGTCTCCTGGGCCAGACCCCCAAGTGCCAGAGGAACCAGGACTCCACTGCAGACAGGCAGGTGGCTTCCCTGCCAGGGCCTCAGGCAGGAGTCCCTTTTGAGGCCCAGGAGAGACTTGCTACCTGCCTCAACACAGGTGGCTCCTGAGGAGGGGAGAACCCATCCTAAGTAGAGAACGATCCATACACTTTGGCTCCAGCGAGGACTAGAGGCGTAGGATGAGAGGCTGCAGGTTGGCCATGGCAGAGCACCTGATGGCTTCCCGGCCAGGTGGGGCTGCCAGCCACCCTGCCTGCTCTGGCTCTGGCCCTGCTGTCCCAGCACAGCCTGGAGGGACTCCCCTCTCATCTGACCTGGGCCATTCAGTTGCAAGGAGGGGCGTGGAGGTACTGAAGGGGATGCGGAAGTAGGGGCGTGGGATACTATGTAGCCAGGGTTTCCTGTTCCTTGCATTTGGGTCCCAGCCCTTAGTCTCTCCTCCACCTCTGGAGCCTGTACCAAGCCAGGTGGCCCTTCCTTCTCCTCCCACACGAGTCAGGTTCAGCCAAGCTTTCCCCAGAGGCTGAGAGCTCTGCCCTGCTGCTACCCAAAGGAGGGTCTTTGGAGCTTTGGGGAATTCTGCATGATTCAGCCAACTGCCATAGCCACCTTGGGAACTGGAAGAGACCTAGAGTCGTGCCACCCAACACAGCGGCCACATGTGGCTATTTAAATTTCAATCAATTAAAATTCAGTTACAAAGCCGGGCATGGTGGCTCAAGCCTGTAATCCTAGCACTTTGGGAGGCCGTGGCAGGTGGATCACGAGGTCAAGAGATCGAGACCATCCTGGTCAACATGGTGAAACCCCGTCTCTACTAAAAATACAAAAATTAGCTGGGCATGGTGGCACGTGCCTGTAGTCCCAGCTACTCGGGAGGCTGAGGCAGGAGAATTGCTTGAACCCAGGAGGCGGAGGTTGCGGTGAGCCGAGATTGCGCCATTGCACTCCAGCCTGGGTAACAAGAGCGAAACTCTGACTCAAAAAAAAAAAAAAAAAAATTCAGTTACATTGAAATTTTAGCTCATTAACTGCACTAGCCACATTTCAAGAGCTCAACAGCCACAGGTGGCTACTGGCTACTATATTACCAAGGACACACAGCATTTCCCCCACTGCCGAGAGTTTTATGGGATAGCGCTGCCTGTTACTTAAGGATGGAGAGAGTAAAGCCCAGAGAGGGGAGAGAATGGGCGTGTGCTGGGGCCCTAGTCCCCAAGCCTGCTAGCCCACAGCAAGGTGGTCCTAACAGTCTCCCTCGTGATAGAAGGAGCAGGGCAGGGCTGGTCGAGGTGGCTCATACCTATAATCCCAGCACTCTGGGAGGCCAAGGCATGCTGATTGCTTGAGCCCAGGAGTTTGAAACCAACCTGGACAACATGGCAAGACCCTATCTCTATAAAAAATAAAAATTTTAGTCTGGAAGCAGTGGCTCACGCCTGTGATCCCAGCACTTTGGGCAGCTAAGGTGGGCAGATCACGAGGTCAAGAGATCGAGACCATCCTGGCCAACATAGTGAAACTCTGTCTCTGCTAAAATACAAAAATTAGCTGGGCATGGTGACGTGAGCCTGTAGTCCCAGCTACTCGGGAGGCTGAGGCAGGAGAATTGCTTGAAGCCAGGAGGCGGAGGTTGCTATGAGCCGAGATCACACCACTGAACTCCAGCCTGGCGCCTGGCAAAAGACAGAGACTCTGTCTCAAAAAAAATAAATAAATAAAAAGTTTAATTTTATTTTTAATAAAGAAAGAGTAGGGCCAGAGTGGAGACCCCCTAAGGCAGAGGATTGCTTGGAGGGCAGAAAAGATGGTAAGGCTGCTCCAGCTGCAAAGGTGACGGCACGCACGCCCGACACTGTGGGACAGACTGTAATTCAGGCCAGAAGCAGCAAGAGAACAGGCCATCCTGTCACTTCAAAACTGCAGAGAGCATGTGCCAAAGGGCAGGGCTCAGCCCATACCCTGCAGATTGTGGACAATGTCAAGGAGACCCAGGAGAACTACAGGAAGCAGATTCTCGACCCCGGCAGATGGCCTCTGCCAGAGGTGACCTCCAGAGGAGCTCCTTCCTCCACTGCCCTCGGAGAACGGTGCCCCTTCCCTGGAGAGCCAGTATAAAGACAGCCAGGATGGGAACCAGGCCAACTGCACTAGAAACAGCCTTGCAGCCAGCGTCAGTGTCGAGATGACAGGAATTGATATATACACACTCCCCCAGAGACAGACCACGGGCCTCAGTGCCCAAATGCACCAAACCAGAGGACAAAATACGCAACACAGGGGCACACGACTGTCCATCCACCCAGCACAGGCTGGACACAGCGGGCGACCTTCCGAGGGGGAGAAAATCACCCCCACCCACAGTGGGGAGGACATCAGCCACAGTGAAACCTCCACCCAGCACATCGGCACGCACATGGGCCAATCCACCCACTACACACACAAGGCCAAAGAGAAGCAGTCCCCATCCCAAGAATGAAATGACTCATGCCTAGAGTTAGAGACCCCTACCAGAAGGGAAGCCCCCAACATTCGGAATCAGGAGGGGAGAGAGGCTATTCAGAGAGACACACCCAGAAGACAGTATGCTTGCTCTCATAAACACTCTTCAGGAGGCAAAGAGGAACAGAAAGCTCCACGTTGAAAGAAAAACCCCACATACACAAGTAGAGAGAATTCTACAGAGCACTCTTGTGTGCCAGGGACTGTGCTGGCAATGTCTCACACCTGGGGTCTCATTCAAACCCCAAATGATGATGCTATGTGAAAAGAATTAATATCCTGGCCGGACACAGTGGCTCACGCCTGTAATCCTAGCACTTTGGGAGGCTGAGGCGGGTGGATTACGAGGTCAGGAGTTCTAGACCAGCCTGGCCAACATGGTGAAACCCTGTCTCTACTAAAAATACAAAAATTAGCTGGGTGTGGTGGCTTGTGCCTGTAATCCCAGCTACTCGGGAGGCTGAGGCAGGAGAATTGCTTGAACCGGTACCCAAGAGGTGCAGAGTACAGTGAGCCGAGATTGTGCCACTGCACTCCAGCCTGGGCTACAAAGTGAGACTCCGTCTCAAAAAAAAAAAAAATTAATATCCTTATTTCAGAGATGTGAAAACAGGCCCCAGAGATAAGACGGCTTGCCCAAGTGTGCGACAGAGTTGAAATGCAAGCCCAGGAGTGTCTGACCTCCCTAGGCCAACGATCTTTGCCCAGGTAGAGGGATAAAGGCAGAGGGAAATACACAGGAGGAGACACAGGAAAATCCACAGAGGAAGATGCACAGAAAAGAGATCTACATGGCCAGGCACAGTGGCTCACGCCTGTAATCCCAGGACTTTGGGAGGCTGACGTGAGCAGATCATGAGGTCAGGAGTTCAAGACCAGCCTGACAAACACGGTGAAACCCTGTCTCTACTAAAAATACAAAAAAATTAACTGGGCATGGTGGTGGGTGCCTGTAATCTCAGCTACTTGGGAGACTGAGGCAGGAGACTCATTTGAACCCGGAGGCGGAGGTTGCAGTGAGCCAAGATCGTGCCACTACACTCCAGCCCCAGAGACAGAAGAAGACTCCGTCTTGGAAAAAAAAAAAAAGAGATGTACACTGTAGTGAGAGCCAGAGGAACAGTGGGAAAATGGAGAGGCCTCCAAACCCGCTTCCCCACGCTCCAGCCTCAACCCGGCCCAACCTGTGGGCCGCAAACCCAGAATGGACAGTGCCAGGCATCCCAGAGCTGTGCATGTGAGGGGCCTTTTGCTTCTGGGACTTACTGAGGCTGGGTCCCCAGGGGGTCAGGACCCTGAGCTGCCCAGCCCCCAACCCACTTCTATCTAGATTTCTCTTGGGCCCCAACAGGTGGGAAACAAGAGAACGTCTCCTTCTGGGGCTCAACCGGCACCAGACACCCGCTAGAGGCCAGCACTGCCAGGACAAGACAAGCATTTCCACTGCTGGGAGATGGAATCAGTCATGACAGGGAGACCCTCGCCCCAAAGGAACAAGGAGAAACACAGGGGTGATGTCCCTTCCGGGATGCAGCTTCCAGACTTGTTTAGAAAAAACATTATGCCCATTCTAACTAGAGCAAAAGTGTGCAGACATCTCAGAGTCTAAGCCGGCATTAAGGACATTTACAAACCCACCTAGCTAATTCTCGGCAGCGTACAGGGAGGAGGGGCAGGTTAGGGAGGTGGAATCACCAGGAAGAATTAGACGAGCATGTTGCAAAATACACACAACTTGGGCGCTGGAGGCACCCCCAGAGAAAGGCACACAAGGAGACACACACACACACACACACACACACACACACCATGAACACATGGAGACCCTCAGCCGCATTCTCCACTCTACACAGCCCAGAGCAGCCTGCAGCCCCAGCCAGCCTTCACCGGCTCACAACAGACACCTGTCACGGAGGCCCCCACCTGTTCACCTGGTGCCTGTGCCCCTTGAGTCTGTACCTCCTCCTCTGTGTGTGCACCTGCCAGGCCCCCTCCCTGCTCCCTGCCCTTAGGAGAGGGAGGCACCACCCCAGTCACTACTCCCACCAGGAGGAAGTTTTTCCAGCCTTGTCACTCAGCCCTCTTCTCCCCATCACCCCCTTCCCCTGGCCCCTCACATCATGCTGACTTCCAGGGCAGCCCCCCACACCCTGACCTCGCCAGCTGGTTGCTTTCTGACTCTGCTGTGACACCTTTCTCCATCTCTCTCTACCCAGACTGGACCGTGCACAGCCCCCTCCCGCGCTCCCAGTGAGCTCTGAAGACCTGAAGCTCCAAGCTCTCACTTCCAGCAGCCAGGGAGATTCCTTCTTCCCTCCCTAGCCAAGAGGGACTCCCCACACTCCTTGTGGGAGGGGGTTGGGGACAGCATATTCTCCAGTGGGGAGTCCCCACACCTGGACATAGAAGCAGGGAAGAGTGGGCCTTTACCCAGGACCACTGGGATTCAGATACCAACTCTGAGGGTGGCGTCCCATAGGAGAGGGGGTGAAGAAGAACGCTTGGTCTTGCCCTGGGGGTAGATTACAGTTTGGGAGCTGCCTGTCTGCCCCACCCAAGGCTGGGATCTGGGGAGGACGCTGCTTGCTCTCCCCGCAGCGGTCGGGCCACGCTACTACAGGGGCTTGGGGCCAGGCCGCTCAGGCTCTGTCGCCAAAGGGCTGCCCCCCAGCCCCACCAGGACAAGTAGCGGTAGACAGGATCAGCTCCAGGCACTTCCCCTTCCCCCAGAACCTCCGCTCCAGCCCCCGGGGACCGGGCAGGATGCCCCTCCCTGACAGGCCGTGTGCAGTGCCTTGCTCAGCCTGCTCAGCCGGGACCTGCACCCCCAAGGCTGTCCTCAACCTCCCAGAGGCCTCTGGACACAAACTGCGGGCACAGATCTGTCCAGGACCAAGAAACTCACTTCAGTCCTTACCTATGACCCCTGCGGGCCAGCAGGAAACCGCCACCACCAGGGCAGAATGCCACTGCCATCCTCTGCCTCCAAGCCCCTCGACAATGCAGGTAGAGGTGATACATCCAGGCATGCTACAAGGGGATGGCCCTCACTCACAACTGGCTGGACACTCCCACAGGCAATGACACACACCTCACTCAGAGACACCGGCTGTGACATGGTCACAAGGATCTGAGGCCACAGCGGAGCGACTCCTGCAGTGCTCATAGTGACCGACCTAAGACTGCCAGCGACAGCCCAGCCGAGCCCTGGTGGGAACTGAGGCCAGCAGGGACGAAAAGGGGCTTCATTCCTTGGGAATCCTCTTGTGGTCCACCCACCTGCCTCCCACACTCCCACGGGAACACCCAGGAATGCTGGAAACTGTGTACTCAGAAAGTCCTGGGAGTCTAGCTGAGGGCCTGAGCCCAGGGAAATCCCAGCATAGATGAACCCATGGGGGACGAAGAGACGGAAGGAAGCCCTAGATACCTGCCACCGCCACCCCCATGTAGCACATTCTAATCCTCCCCAGCGGCCACCACCCTTCCTCAAACCTAAGCATGCACAGCATGTGGCCAGCCCAGCTCCGGGGAGAGAAACTCTGGGGCCTCCGGAATGGTGGGGGAGAGAGCCACACGGTTCCCATGAGGAGTAGGACGAGCTCTCCCGGTCCGCCTATCTGCCTGTCTCCAGGCGGTTCCCAAGTTCTGAAGGTAATGACCACACCCTAGAGACCCACACACCCCTCCGCCCCCACGGCTTTGCCCCAACTCCTCAAACCAGCTCCTCGGGCTCAGGGCGACCGGCTCTGCCGGGACCCGCCAGCCAATTCCAAGTCCAGCAAAAGAATCCAACCTTGGCAGCACTCGCCACCTTTCCCCAGGGCTTCTCGAGGGTCAAGATGACTCCAGGGACCCCCAGCTGCCTCCCTGCCCTGGGCTGACGCTGGCGTTCTCCCTCAACAGGCCCCTGTCTCCCACCCCAGGCCCTGCACCACGTCTGGCTGGCACAACTCCCCAACTCCGAGGGGTCAGCTCCTCAAGGAGTTCACAGACCAGGACCCCTGAATCCCTGCGGTGGGCCTCCTTTTCAGCCCGCATGACTTACGAGGCTCCCCATGTGTCCCTGTTCTCTGATCAGGGACATCAGTGTCCCTGTGCATAGCCTCTTAGGGTCAAAGGCTTTAGAGAGGGGCTCAGACAGTCTCTAACCACATCTGCAGCCCCCAAACCCTACGACCTCTCCTACCTCCACTCTCACCCTCCTAGTCCCCTCCCCACTACGCCATAGCTCACAGCTCAAAGAGGTGTCCCTAACTGCGGGGGCTCCCCTGTCCTCCCCATTCTGCACATGCCACTACCCACGCGGTGAGGGGTGGGCAGCGCTGCTGTCCCTAAGGGCAGGAGAAGGAAGCTTCCCCACATTCAGCTTCTGAAAGGAAGTGAGTGCCACACCCTGCCCCCGGGATTTCCCTCTTGGGGCGGGGATGAAAGTGAGAGCGAGAGCTACTCCCCAGAATTAGCCAGTATGGGTGCAGAGGCCCTTAGCCTTCCCCCACTCCCTCAACTTCACTACAACAGCCCCTCACTGTACTGCACAAAACCAACCCCACACCCACTATGCGCCGCGCTGTGCCGGGAAGGGCAAGCAGAGGGGAGAAGCCCTGCAATCCGAGGTTGGACTCTAACGAAGACGAGTTCAAAACCAATTACTGGGCTCCCGCAATGCCTTTCCACAAACCTCCTCCACAGAGCAGGGTACTCTGCAGCGACCGCACGCTACCTGGGAGCACCTCACCGCCACCGTCGCCGCGACGGGAGCCACACCCGGCGAAACGGGCAAGCACACACATCTCACACAACCCTCTGTGGCCTCATTGTGCAAAGGGGCCAGAGCCGTTCCCCACCTGGTTGTCTGGGCTCGGCTTCAACTGAGAACCCCCATCTGCCCCCTCCGCACACCTCCCAGCAAGGGGCACACCAGACCTGCTTGGGCCCCTGGAGTCCCTCATGGTCAGCGCCGCCAAGGGGCTGCGCCCCCACATCCCGGCCTGGTCACTGCTGGGGGGTGCCCGGCCCTGCCAGGGGCGGCTCAGGCCCTCGCACACTGCACACCCCTCCTCGCATGGGAAAGCCTTACATAACACAGCTCTGCACACACCCTGAGCACGCCGTCTTTCCAACCCCAGGCGGGACCTCGCCCCGGGCCCCCTCTCCTGGCGCGCACCGCTGGAGCGCAGGGTTCCAGCGAGCGCAGCTTAGCCCTCCTCCCACGCCCAGCCCGGCTCCTGCCCCCAACTCCCACACACAGCCCCTTCCTCCTCCCCTTTGCCCCTCACCACTCCTCCCCGAGTTCTGGTTTGAATTAGTCACCCGCTCCAACCACCACATTCCTCAGGCTGCTGGCGCCGGGCCAGGCGCTGGGGCGGGGGCCATCCCGCCCGGACGGGTTTGGGAGTTGGGTGGGGGGAAAGCGCCGCCTCTGAAGGGGAAGGGGCGGTCCCGAATCCTGGCCGCTGCACAGCACCCCCTCCTCGCCCACCCCAGCGTAGGAATCTCCCTAATTATGTCCCCCTCCCCACCCATCCCGCTGGGAGGTACACTGCAAACTTCCAGGCTCCGCGGCCCGAGAGGAAGAAGGTTTTCTGGAGCGGGGAACACGGAGGGGCAAGCCTAGGGCGGGGCAGCTAGAGGGGGCTGAGGGGCCGGTGGTACAGAACAGGGTGGGGCCTGGACGACTCGGGACGAGGTTGGGGCGGAGGTGCCGGGAGCGCGGAAGGACTGCCGAGGGGGCGCGCGGCGCAGGGGGCCGCGGGGGCGATCCCGGAAACTTCCCCTCCAGTAAACACGGAATCCGAACGGAGAAGCCCCTGAGCCACCGCCCCATTCAGGGAGAGGAGGTGGGACAGAGGCCACCAGGCCCGGAACCGGGCGCCCTGCCTTGCAGTGGAGCCAACAGTCCGCCCTCCGGTGAAATATGGAGTGAAGCAAAGCACTTCGGAGCGATTTTCCAACTTTAACTAACTTGCGCCCCAACTCCGGAGGCAGCGCTCCGCTCCCGGAGAGCGACGCGTCACCTCCCCGGGCGGCCCCGTTAGTTCCAAACTGAATCCTCACAGTGACACCCCCAGCTACGCGCCCCGCCGGAGCCCCGCAACCCGCCTCCCCCCACCCGCCCTTGGTGCCCCGGCCCCCGACGGCGCCCCGGTGCGCCTGGCACCCCTACCTGTGAGCTCAGCCCCAGGGCACAGCCATAGCCGGCGCGGGGCCCGAGGCTGCGGTGCTGCGGCTGCTGGCGGCGACGAGCCCCGGTCCGGGCGGGTCTGGCAGGGCGGGCGGTGCAGTCCCCGCGGCAGAGCAGCTCCGAGTGGCCGGTCCCCCGTGCGCGGAGGCGGCTCTTGTAACTCCGGCTCCGGCGGGCGGGTCTGCCCGGAGCTGTAGGGAGAGGGCGGGGCCGGGCGGGGCCCGAGCGGGGCTGGGACTGGCGAGCCGGGCCGACCCTGGAGGGACCCGGGAGGGGGCTGCTGGGGAGGGGGACCAATGGTGGACGCGGGGACGTTGCTTTGCCCCCTGCCGCCATCCACTGCCCCAGTCCTATCCCGGACCTTGATCTGCTCTCCAGCGTGTGCAATATGTGGCTTCACTGGCCAGAAACTCCTGCAGGCTCCCTGGGCTCACCCTCACAGCTGGAACTTGAATCTACTTATTTTGCAGGAAGGGCCTGGGGGCTCTGAAGGCGGCTGGGGGCTTGGGTGATTCCGCCGCAACCTCCAGCCGGCACCGACCTTTGAGTTTTCTCTCAGCGTAGGCAACCACACTTCAGATCCCAGGCCCCAGCCTCCTCGCTTGGTTCCCAAGCTCCATGCAGCCGCGCCTATTTCTCGCGTTCCCTCTTTCTGGGGGCCCCTCAGTCCCTACCCACGCAGAACCGGCTTGGATTCCCACCCTCAGGAGCCGGGGTCACCAGTGCCCCGCGCACTGCCCTGCTGCGCAGGCCGCGGGCAAACAGGGGTGAGGCCCGCAGGCGTTGGAGAGCGGACCTGACGCCCACCTTCCTCTCCAGACTCCCGCCTCCAGGAGCCGGAGCCCCAGCGCTTCCTCTGCCTCCCATTCCATCTCCACACCCCTCTACGCGCCCCTCCCCCACCTCCCCGCTTGCGGGACGCTGAGTCTCCCATTTACAGCAATTTCCCACAGCCACTTCTAACTACAGGGAGATTTTATTAAACGCTTAATGATGGGGTGCGGGGCCTTCTGGCTACACGCTCCCTCTCCTCCACACTCCCTTTCTCTTCTCCCCCAGGAGTCCTCCTATCCTCCCTCCTAGGTGGCCACCCACGGCCCACTCCAAGTCAGTGTCCCCTCCTTTCCAAAAACTGGGAAAGAGAGACCCCAGGCTGAGGAACTGAGGAGACCTGGCCCAGGCAGGAGCGCCCTTCTTGCTGCAAGATCATGAGTGGGCTGGAGCTGAGACCAGCTCGGCCCTGTCCTCTGAAATGGCAAACATGTTTACAGGCTAAAAATACTCAGCAGTCAATTCTGCTGCCAGCCCTGGGGGCTGTGTCCAGGTCCAGTTACCGGCACAGGGTACAGGCTGTGGGGGAGGGAAGACACAGCCAGAGGAGCCACAGACATGGGCACTCATATAATGGACACAGAAAGGTGGAGCCGCATGTGTAGACATCTAGACAGGCAGAGACAAGTGAAAACACAAAGCAGAGACTTGGGCACCAGCATTTTCTCTCGCTCTCTCTTAATACACACACACAGGTGCCCAGATCATGACTCAACCGCATGGCACAGGCAGCCCCGCCACAACACATCCCAAGCACACAGTCATAGACCCAGACTTTCCCAAGAATCACCTTCTCCCCATTTTGTTCTGCACCCCTTATTTAAAAAGCACCCACATTATTTAAAGAAAAAAAATCTAAACTTTTGAACTATGAAATACTCTAGGGAAAAAAAAAAAAAACACCAAGGTCAGGTACGATGGCTCACGCCTGTAATCCCAGCACTTTGGGAAGCCAAGGCAGATGGATCACTTAGCTCAGGAGTTCGAGACCAGCCTGGCCAACATGGTAAAACCCCACCTCCACTAAAAATACAAAAATTAGCAAGGAATTGTGGCGCACGCCTGTAATCCTAGCTACTCAGGAGGCTGAGGCAGGAGAATCGCTTGAACTTCGGAGGCAGAAGTTGCAGTGAGCCAAGATTTCACCACTGCACTCCAGCCTGAGGGACAGAGCCAGACTCCATCTCAAAAAAAAATAAAATAAAAAAAATAAAAGTACAAAACATAGACATCTCCCTCTTCCCCTATCCCAGACACTCTCCCCAAAAGTAACCATTGCTAACAGTTTACCAAAGGATTTTTAACTTTATGAATGAATCATCATTTGGTTCCTTGAAAGAGCAAATGTTCCAATGTTCGCAGTACATATTAAAACAGACTTTGAGCCAGACACGGTGGCTCACACCTGTAATCCTAACACTTTGGGAGGCCAAGGCAGGTGGATCACGAGGTCAGGAGATCGAGACCACCTGGCTAACACTGTGAAATTCCATCTCTACTAAAAATACAAAAAAATTAGCTGGGCATGGTGGCACACGCCTGTAGTCCTAGCTACTTGGAAGGCTGAGGCAGGAGAATCGCTTTAATCCATGAGGTGGAGGTTGCAGTGAGCCAAGATCTCGCCACTGCACTCCAACCTGGGCAACAGAGTGAGACTCTGTCTCAAAAAAAAAAAAAAAAGAAAAAGAGGCTGGGCACAGTGGCTCACGCCATGGTGACACCCTGTTTCTACTAAAATACAAAAAATTAGCTGGGCATGGTGGCGCACGCCTGTAGTCCCAGCTACTCAGGAGGCTGAGGCAGGAGAAGCGCTTGAATCCAGGAGATGGTGGTTGCAGTGAGCCAATATCATGCCACTGCACTCCAGCCTGGCAAAAGAGCAAGACTCTGTCTCAAAAAAGAAAAAGAAACAGGAGATGATTTACACCTAGGTTGGAAACACAGGCTATCTGCAAAAATGGATATGGGGGTTTGGGGGAGCTGCTGGAACAGAAAAGGAAGAAGAGCGTGGAAAGGCGTGGACACTGTGCCTTCGCCTTGACTGGATCCAAATAGCAGAGGCCAGAGTCCCAGGCTCAGAGCCAGCTTATCTGCTCCATTGTTTGTTCTGGCCACCCTCTTGGTCAACAGGGAAGAAGGCAGAAGGGAGGAGTTGGTTTTTGAAGCAGCCCCAAAGCAGAGATCACTGTCCAAGTACTTCATTCAGGGGTATGAGCATCAAGATTACCTGGTGAGGGGTAGTTCTGGGGATTGGCTCTTGCCCCATTCAGCTGGAAGGCTGGAGAAGCCTTAACCTCAACCCTACCCTCTAAAAAAACATGATCCAGGCCAGGTGTGGTGGCTCACACCTGTAATCCCAGCACTTTGAGAGGCTGACGCAGACAGATCACCAGGTCAAGAGATCAAGACCATCCTAGCTAACATGGTGAAACCCCATCTCTACTAAAAATACCAAAATTAGGCCGGGCATGGTGGCGCATGCCTGTAATCCCAGCACTTTGGGAGGCTGAGGCGGGCGGATCACCTGAGGTCAGGAGTTTGAGACCAGCCTGGCCAACATGGTGAAACTCCATCTCTAAAAAAAAACACTAATAAATACCAAAATTAGTCGGGTGTAGTGCCTCGCGCTTGTAGTCCCAGCTACTCAGGAGGCTGAAGCAGGAGACTCACTTGAACCTGGGAGGCACAGGTTGCAGTGAACCAAGATTGAGCCACTGCACTCCAGCCTGGTGACAGAGCAAGATTCCATCTCAAAAAAAAAATAAAGAAAAAAAGAACCATGATCCTACAGGCTGGAACAGAGCTGGGGTTTCCTAAGACTGCCTCCTCAGCCCAGGGGAGGGGAATATTTTCAAAAGTTTCAGTGGTATAAGTGGAGATACGCACACTTTTAGAAACTTCTGCCAACTCCTCTCCTTCCGCCCACTGATGTAGCCTCCCCCACACTCCCTCCCAAAACTACCTTAATAATGATTGTGTCTGATCCTGCAGCAGCTACTTTGGGTGGTTTTTTGTTTTCTTTTGTTTTTTGAGATGGAGTCATGCTCTGTCGCCAAGCCTGGAGTACAGTGGCTTGATCTCAGCTCACTGTAACCTCTGCCTCCTGGGTTCAAGTGATTCTCCTGCCTCAGTCTCCTGAGTAGCTCGACTACAGGTCCCCACCACCACATCTGGCTAAGTTTTATATTTTTTAGTAGAGATGGGGTTTCATCATGTTGACCAGGATGGTCTCGATCTCTTGACCTCGTGATCCACCCGCCTCGGCCTCCCAAAGTGCTGGGATTACAGGAGTGAGCCACCTCACCAGGTGCTACTTTCATCTGTCAGCTCATTTAATCCTTGCACACCCTGGGAGGGAGGCACTTAGTGAGGAACGGTCTCAGAGAGGGTTCACGATTTACCTAAAATCACACAACTCACAGAAGCAAGAGTCAAAACTTCCACTAGCATTTAAGGCTCATGAGTGCAGGGTTCCCTTTTCTCTGCTGTATGCTTTGTGCCTAGATTAATTGATGGATTTTTTTTTTTTTTTTTGAGACGGAGTTTCGCTCTTGTTACCCAGGCTGGAGTGCAATGGCACGACCTCGGCTCACCGCAACCTCCGCCTCCTGGGTTCAGGCAATTCTCCTGCCTCAGCCTCCTGAGTAGCTGGGATTACAGGCACGTGCCACCGTGCCCAGCTAATTTTTTGAATTTTTGTAGAGACAGGATTTCACCATGTTGACCAGGATGGTCTCGATCTCTTGACGTCGTGATCCACCCGCCTCGGCCTCCCAAAGT
The DNA here is from genome assembly GCF_030222135.1 of Aotus nancymaae. Taxonomy (NCBI): domain Eukaryota; kingdom Metazoa; phylum Chordata; class Mammalia; order Primates; family Aotidae; genus Aotus; species Aotus nancymaae. The sequence continues at coordinate 7,930,263 of NW_026988473.1, read as the reverse complement.
GCTGGGATTATAGGCATGAGCCACTGCGCCCGGCCAACCTCCATCTTCTTGAAGGTTTAGACTCCTCTGTGATATTAAGTAAAAGCTTTCCTCTTATAAGAGGGAGGTCAGCCCTGCGGCTGGTGCTCCACCACCTTTCAGAGGCAGCTGGTACCACGATCCTCCAAAAGCACTGGCAAAGCTGGATGAGCTCTAGGACTTGTCATCACAGGGATACCCCAGCTTCCCCAGAAGTAACACTCCCTCCCTGGCGGGTAGAGGAGGTTCCCTGGTATGTACGGTTTTGTGTGTATGTGTCAGTGTGCGTGTGTGTCTGTAATGAACCTTGGGCTCTTCTGTTGCCTGGCAACATGCCTCTATTTTGTTCCTATTATGCCTGTTTCCATAGTAACCACAAAGGGGCGCTCTGTGGGCAGGCCCCTGGCCAGGGGATTCCCCTTACCCTCTCTTCTCTCCACAGTCCCCTTTTCTGAAATCAGCATGTTACAAGGAAGACAAAAGGTTGACTGCTCAAAGGGTAATCTCAGTTTCTGATCCCAGAAGGGAAATGAGGTGTGCAATCTGTTTGCAGTCTCTTTAGAAGCAGACCTTTCCCCCCAGTCAATGTCCTTTTGCATGATATCCTCAGAAGCAGCCAAATAGGCTGGGCCTGGTGGCTCACACCTGCAATTCCAGCACTTTGTGAGGCCAAGGCGGGTGGATAACTTGAGGTCAGGAGTTCAAGACCAGCCTAACCAACATGGTGAAACATCCTCTCTACTAAAAATACAAAATTAGCCAGATGTGATGGTGCACGCCTGTAATCCCAGCTACTCAAGAGGCTGAGGCAGGAGAATCACTTGAACCCGGGAGGCAGAGGTAACAGTGAGCTGAGATTACACCACTGCACTACAGCCTCAGCAAGAAGAGCAAAAGTCAGTCTCAAAAAAAAAAAAAAAAAAGGCAGGCAGAGAAATGACTGTTAACCCTTCTTAGCATCACCATCAGGGATCTCCCAGACTCCACTTCCACCCAACACACACACACACACCCCAGCCCAGAGATTAGCATTCCTGCCAAATAGGCCCTTCTCCACTCACTTCCATCACTTCCGAATCTGTCATTGTCCCCCCGTCTAACAGCAAATCTATCTGGTGATTTTGGAATCTAAACATTATTTCCTAAGCAAGTCTCAAGTCCCAAACCCCTAACCCTACCCTAAAATATAAAGCCAAGTAAAATCAGCCTTCCCCAGCTCAATTCAAACCCTACCCTGGATTTAAACTTCAAGCTTCAAATAAGGAGTTCCTGAATTTCTTAGATCAGAGCCCTGATACACAGAAACTCTCCAGTTACACTCAGACCTAATGAAATCTTCAAGCCCAAGCAGAACCCAGGTGAAAGCTGGTTAGAGAATAAGAGACATGAGGCTGTCTCCAGAGTACCGTCTGGGAGGAAAGAAGGCAAAGAAAGACTGTTCAGGCAGGTGGGAGAGACAGGAATTGGGCAGGGAGAGTGGGGCAGGTGGACACGTGGGCCATGTCTGGATTCAGGCACAGATTAGGGGTGTGGAGATGCTGTAGGACAATAATAGGAGATGCAGACCCGAGATTAAGGAAAAGAAGCGACAAAATATGATTGCATGAGGCTGTGAAGGAAGGAGGGAGGAAGAGAGAGAAGACAGAAGAGCTCAGCACTGAGCTAAGAACTGGGCAGGCTGAGTTGTAAACAGGAGCCGAGGGAGGGAGCTGGAGTAAACGGAGCAGCCAACGCCCCAGCCAGCTCCCCTCCCCAGCGGGGAGCAGGGAGGGGGGGCTGAGAAAGGAGGGAACACCACTTCCTCGCCCCTTTCTTGGAATCTGCTTTTCTCCCGTCCTTTCCAACTTCCTCTGCTTTTCCCCCAGCTTCCTGGGGAAAGAGAGACCAGCCTGGGTTTCCCTCTCTCCTCTGCTTACAGTTCCCTAAGTCCAGTTGAAGGAGATCAGGCTGAGCAGGGAAGGGCCTAGGCTGCCCAGAGCCTGAGTCACCACATAGTTGAGGTTCCTGTCACTCAAAGTCCCGCCTCTGCTACACTCCGTGCCCTGTGCCCGCCCCAGGACTTGGATCGCTACATCTGACCCTGGCCCCAGGGCTGGCTCCACTTCCACACTCCTTACCAAGCTACCCTTACCAAGCTCTGGGTGCAGGAAGCCTTTAGATGCCTTGCTCTTCCTGCCCCTCCACACGTGGCGTGCTGCGCCCACCACCCTTATCCCTTGATGTTTGAGGGAAGCATCCTCCTGCTCAGCTTTGGAGCAAAAGTGATTCAGTGAGTGACTGCAAGGACCCTGGAAAGGCTCAGATACACCCTTGATAAGTCACTTCCCTCTCTGGGCTCGTTTCCCCACTGGTAAAATAAAGGGTTATTAGAGATGGTCTCTGGCAGTCCCTGTAAGAGATACATTCTGTAAGTCTGAGTCAAAGAGACGGATAGTTACTATTGAAGAGTGGGATAAAACAGGCGTGTTTGCTAGCCCCTGTCATAACAGTAGGAGTGGGTGGGGTGGGGCAGGGCAGGGCACAGGACCTGCCACCATAGGGCAGCCAACACCCTAGGCATCTTGGTGACTCAGGTCCCACATGGAGGACTAGCCGGAAAGCACCCTGTGTGTCCCCTGTGAGTCAGGGGAAATGCTGATTCCCTGAAGGATGACTGGCTGTGTTCCCACTATAACCAACTCTCCTTCCACCTTGAAAGTCTCCCAGGATGGGTACTGTAAGCTCATTCCACCTCCCTGGCCTGCTCAGCAGCTTCCACCCCTCCGGCCTGACCTTGGCAGCCCTCCTTCCCTCAGCCCTCAACTCTAGAGCCCTCCTTACCCTCTGACAGCTCCTCATGCCCTACCATGTTCCCTCCTTTACCCCTTGGCTCTGCCCATCCTGGCCATCCACGCCATCCCAGCAGAGCCAGCCAGATGATTGCAAAAGGGCTGAGCCAGCAGAGAGGCCTTCACATGACAGCTGTTTCTGCTGTAGAGGGGAGGGGGCAGCTGGGAGTGGAGGCACATTCCATGGGAGATCCTATCAGAAATAGCCCCAAATCCTAACTGACCATCTAGCCCCTGATCTGCACGTCGCCCATTGTGTTCAAAAGGTAGAGTCAATAGGCTTGTCTCGAAATCCTGAAGAAATCCAGAAAACAAAGCGGGGTGGTGGAGAAGGGAGGGGCCTAAGGGAGTGAAGAGAGCCCAGCAAAGTGAAGAGATGGGGTCTCCAGGACATCACCACTGAGCCAGTACCACCAGTACAAGGTATTCTTCCTCTAATGGGAGATTCAAGTGACAGAAGTGCTGCCCTCAGCAACCCCCACCATACCCCACCCCACCCATCCCTTGGGTGCTGAGGCACTGGGACACCCCAGTAATTCCCCTGCAGTAAAACAACAGCCTGCTCTGGGAGCCATGCCAGTCTGACTGGAGCAAACAGACAGGAGCAGGTGGCAGTTTCTCTAACCTTTCAGGAGCACCAGTGTAAGCTGCACAGCACTAGAGAGAACTGGGTGGGAACCCGAATCACAAACACACAGGAGCACAGCAAGTGGGGGACGTCTGTGCCCTGCGGTGCCCTATAGCTACACTGGCTGGGGGAGCCAGGGAAGCTACGGCACCCAGAAAAACCGATTTGATGTGTGTGGAGGGAAAGTTCTGAGTTGACAATAAAGAGTGCCTGTTGCCATGAAAACCACAGTATTAATTTCAGAAATGACTGGGTGGAGCCTCCAAAGTGCTTCATTCCTCTCCCTTCAACATTCTAGGCTTCCCCCACCTTTCAAAAGGGGAAGTGGCACATTTGGGGCATGTGGGCAGCTGGTGGGATGGGTCTGACCCATTGAGAGCAGCAGCTGTCCAGCTCCAGCTCAAAGCAGGACACAGGAAAAAAGGAAACAATATAGGTTTTTCTTGGAAGAACTTTAAAGGTTTGTAACTTTTGAATAAGTGACTTAAGCAGAAGTGCCAACAAAGCTAAAATAAATAGCTGCTTATAACCAGTATCTACTGGTTTATCTACAAACTAACCAAGTCTCTCTCAGCCACTCCCATTCACACTCCAGGCTCTGTGAAGATTTTATCTGAGTCAACTGAAACCCTGGGCCCCAGACCCCTTCTCGTTTCTTTCATCCTCCCTCTGTGGAAGCTCTGAGGTTTTGCCAGGTTAAGTGGATAAAAGAGCCTCCTCCTTCTCTCAATCTACCCTAGCTTTCCAAGATCATGCCCTGCCCTCAGTCCCTGATCCAAACACCCCCTTCCCTTTCAGCTTCTCGCCTCTAGCCTCTGTGCCATGTGCTGGACCGTGGAGCCAGGTCGCCAGCTCTATGTGGTTTTTGGGTGACATGAGCCTCCCAAGCACCAAGAGAATACTGCCCAGCAACCACAGACATCCACAGGCGCAGGCTCTGATTGGCTGCCCACAGCAAAAGCAAGGAAAAGGAAGGATCCAGCAAACCATGCAGAGCCCAGCTGGGATGGGAAGGGCAAGAGTCCTTGCTGCAGTGACTCAGGCCTCCCTGGGGCAGGGCGGGGACAGAAAGAACTCCAGATGTGCTTCCCCTTTCCTGCCTCACATCTGCCGCTAGAAACGTCCACTGTTAACCTCTCCCCTACCCACTTCGGCAGAGAAGCCCTCAAATCCCACCCCTGTCTAGAGGCCAACGGCCCAGCCTTCCTGAGGCCACTACCCTCTCCTCTCGAGGCTCCTCCTTCACCTCCTGCTTGTGGGTACTGGCCCTTGCCCAAGTGCAAGCCCAGCCTCAAACAACAACCTGGCCACCCTTACTCTGCACCACACAGCGAGGGCTGCAGGCAGGATGTGCAGATGACTCACTCTTCCTGCAGGCAGAGGGAGGCTGAGGTAGGGGTCCCTGCCCCAGCCCAGACCGCCTAGTCCATGTGGGCTGCCAGGCCCGCTGCTGTCCATGGCCCGCCCAGCAGAACCCCACCCTTTTTCAGTTGGGCTTCCCTCCTGAGCCTTTCAAGCCACCCTCTCAAACCTAAACTACTCTTCCAACTTGGTCCCTCCTGCCTGAGGCTTCAACCACAGATTTGGTAAGCAAACACCAGGAAGGTGGTGAAGATCCCACAGCCACAGAAGGGGATATGATTTGAAACAGAAATTGCGAAGAGTCTGACAGCTTCAGTGAGGCCCCAGCAACAAGCTAAAAGGCACACCCTAAGCGTGCATCTAGTACTTTGAGATGGGGGTCTCACTGTGTTGCACAGGCTGGAGTGCATTGACTATTCACAGTTGCAATCACGGCATGCACCACAAAGGCCTCCAAATCCTGCCTTCAGCCATGCCCCACCCAAGTAGCCAGGACTATAGAACGCGTCAACACACCAGCTGCACCTAGCATTTTCAGATCCTAGCTAACAGGAGCCTAGAAGGCTCAGAAGAAAGCTATCAAGTTTGGACCCAGCTCAAGATGAGCTGCCAGGGAGCAGAGTCTGAGCAAGCATGAGCCCATCCCCACCCATCTGGATCCTAAACCACAACTCTTCTCTGCCCACTCCAACTGCAGGTCAAAGAGCTCAGCTGCAGATGACAACCCTATCTATCCCCTCTCAACTACCAGCCCACTGTGTGTGCCTGGTTTCCCCACGCAAGCCAAGAGCCCTCTTCTTTTCCTGGACTAATAACTGGAATGAAAAAAACCACACACAAAACCGTAAGCTGGGGACCAAAGGCAATCAACTGTTTCTGCATATACCTCAAAACATGACTCAATCTAGAGGTTTCCAATTTCACCTGAGCTGTTAAATTTACAGGGAGATCCTCAATGATCTTCAGAAAAGACAGAAGAGCAAGAAACTCTGAAAAGGATGTAATAAAAATTAAACTCAATGGGGAAGAAATAGTAACCATTAGCCTGAACAGGATTATTAGCTGACAATTACAACTACTCTACCTTCTAGGAGGCAGCAGGGTGTGGACACAGGCCTCAAGAGTGACACCCAAGCCAGGCATGATGGCATTCACCTGTAGTCCCAGCTACTAAGGAGGCTGAGGCAGATCACTTGTGGCCAGGACTTCAAAACTATAGCATGATTGAGCCTGTGTACAGCCAGCCACTGCACCCTAGCCTAAGCAACATAGAGCCAGTTCTACAAAAATAATAATAAAAAAACTGATACCCACTGGGTTCAAAACTCTGCCTCTACCACTTGAAATGTATGATCACAGGCAAGTTAGTGAAATCTCTAAACCCCTATGCTTCCCGTTAGAAATCAGGGACACCACCAGGAAGATAACACAGCCAGGAAAGGTAACATGGGCCAGGCCCGTTGTCTGTTGAGTAGTCTGTGCCTGATACTGAGGATTTGAGGCATTGGAGTGATAACCCTAGGGCAGGCATGGTGGTGCATGCCTGTAATCCCAGCACTTTGGAAGAGCAAGGTGGGACTGCTGGAGCTAAGGAGTTTGAGACCAGCCTGGGCAACATGGTGAAACCCCATCTCTACAAAAAAAATACAAAAACTAGCCGGGCGTGGTAGTGTACGCCTATAGTACCAGCTACTCGGAAGGCTGAGGTGTAAGGATGGCTTGAGCCTGGGAGATGGAGGTTGGGCTGAGATTGCACCACTGCACTCCAGCCTGGGCGACAGTCAGACCTCGTCTCAAAGAAAACAAAAAAACCTACAACCCTTACATATTGTCAGCTACCTACCTCACAGGCCAGTTACAGGAAATCATGTAAAGTTCCTCTGCACTCTGTGAATTATACATGTTAGCTCTTGTTACTAGCAGCTATTCTCTCCCTTCACTGGGAAAGGTCTGGAATCCAATCCCTAAGTATTAGGTAGCCACAAAGCCCCATGTCACTACCCGCCCCAACTGCTTCCGCTCTTTCCCAGCTAGAAGACACTCATCGCCGTAGGAGGCAGGGTAATTAAAATCACAAGTGAACACAGGCCTCTATTTCTGTTCTTCTGAAGTCTTCTCTCCTGCATATCGAGGTACTGCAGACACAGAAAATACCTACTACTTCAACATATCTACTCCCAGGGAAGAAGCCGCCACTCACAAAGGAGGCAAGACAGGAGAAGGTTCAATGTTCAGTTTCCTTTAATGAGCCCCATCTCCCTGAAGGGCAGGTGCAGGCAGCGAGGCGATGGCAAGAGATGTTCACTTGAAGATCTTGCCCTGATTGAAGGCTTTGCCCACATGCTGGAAGGCCCCCTCCCAGGAGAAGTACTCTCGAACCAGCGTCTGGGCCTCCTCGCTACCAGGATCCAGTTTCCGCCATGTGTATGACTCGTAGTCCACCTGCCAATCTGGACTCAGCTGGGGATAAAAAGACAGCATGTGGTCAAGTTATGAGACACCACTCCACACCTGTGTTACTTCCAGCTCAAACACTTGTCATCAGACCCCAGGTCTCCTGTGAACATGAATTGCTCCTTCCTATAAGCATTCCTGAACTCTCCCCAACGTCCATCGGCTCAGAAATAAAACACTGTGTTTCCTATATCCTTGCCCCACCCTAAAGAGACTCCTCTCCTCCACCGTCCTCACCGGAAAGGCAAGCTCCTGGCCTCGGAAGACCCAGACTCCAGAAATGGAGCTGCTATTGTTGGTACCAAAGAGGATGACACTGGCAAAGGCATTCTTCCTCAGCTTGTCCAGTCGCTGGAACATTCCTGAAGGGGCAAGGGAGAACACTCAGCCTTTGGAATCACAGCACTCACGACACCTTGTTCTCCTTCCTCATCTCAGACCCACTGTCTTCTTACCAGTGATGAGATTGCAGCTCATGAAGGTCTGAGTGAGTTCTTCAGGGAAGCGATACTCTGAGTACCACAGGGACCAGCCGTCCTTATCAAAGTGCTCCCAGAAATACGGCAGTGCCACAGAGAGTGTGTCCTCGTTGGAGTACTTGCGCTTAAATTCATCCAACACAAAGGTACTAAGAGGAAGAAGAACGCACAGGAGGTCAGTAAGAAGGAGGGTTGCCAGGCTAAAAGAAGTGAGGGATGCTTTCACTTAAAATTTACTAATTAATACAGTGGTCACTGTGCTGGGAGATGTGTATGACCTTATGAGGGAAGAGAGCTCTGAGGGGTATGAACAGGGGCCTAGGACACTCCTCTGCATAAGTATGCAAGGCATGTGGAGGGTGGAACTCCAAGAGGGGCTGGGGAGACCTGCCCCAGGAAGGGCATGGATAACTGCTGCCCCCACGTGGAGACAGTGAGGACTTTTTCTCCCTGTTTAGCCCCTCCCCAGGCAGTTTTCCAAGAACCACAGTCAGTCACTGACTCACCCAAGTCTCTCCCCCCTCCACCATACAGGCCTCTTCAGGTTACACAAGCTGTAACAGGAATGTAAGCAGTGAACATTCTCTAAGGGCCTCCACCCTAAATCTTACACCCATGTCCTTTAGTCCCTCTCTGCCTATAAACAAGTTTTCCGATGTTTGGTCTTTTCTGAGGTTTTCTGATGCTGGAAAACCCTTAAGTTCAGGTTATCTTGGAAGCAATGTGGCACCCTGAGCCAAGAATGGCAGCGTCAATACAGCAGAGGCCCCTCCCTCCATGGTTGGTGCTCTATTTTCTTTCTTTCCAATTATAAACGTATATACCGGCCAGCACCCCTACACCTATAATCCCAGCACTTTGGGAGGCCAAGATGGATGGATGACTTGAGGTCAGGAGTTTGAGACCAGCCTGACCAACAAGGTGAAACCCGTATCTACTTAAAATACAAAAATTAGTCAGGCATGGTGGCAGGTGCCTGTAGTCCCAGCTACTGAGGAGGCTGAGAAAGGAGAAGTGCTTGAACCCAGGAGGCAGAGGTTGCAGTGAGCTGAGATCACACCACTGCACTGCAGCCTGGGCAATGGAGCGAGACTCTGTCTCTCAATAAATAAATAAAAACATGCTGACTGAGGAACATCAACTATAATGCCAACGAACAGGATAATCTTTTTATGTATTTTCCTATAGCCTTTGATTTTCCAAAGATGCAGCCATGACATATGCAGTTTTGCTGGGCACGGTAGTGTGTGCCTGTAGTCCCAACTACTCGGGAGGCTGAGGTGGGAGGATCGCTTGAGGCCAGGAGTTCTAGGCTGTAGTGCGCTATGCTGATCGGGTGTCCGCACTAAGTTCGGCATCAATATGGTGACCTCCCGGGAGCGGGGGACCACCAGGTTGCCTAAGGAGGGGTGAACCGGCCCAGGTCGGAAATGGAGCAGGTCAAAACTCCCGTGCTGATCAGTAGTGGGATCGAGAATGTGAATAGCCACTGCACTCCAGCCTGGGCAACATAGCAAGACCCCATCTCTACCAAAAAAAAAAAAAAGACATATGTAGTTTTGTGCCTTATACTTTGTTGTTACTGTGACATGCCACCCAGGCTATTAAGAATTCTTCTAGCATGGGAAATATAGAGAGACATTGCCTCTACAAAAAATTTTAAAATTGTAGATGCAGTTGCTGAAAAGAAAAAAAATTAAAAAATAAAAATTTAAGGGCCGGGTACGGTGGCTCACGCCTGTAATCCCAACGCTTTGGGAGGCCGAGATGGGCGCATCATGAGATCAAGAGATCGAGACCATCCTGACCAATATGGTGAAACCCCGTCTCTACTAAAAATACAAAAAAATTAGCCAGGTATGGTGGCACACGCCTGTGGTCCCAGCTACTCGGGAGGCTGGGGCGGAAGAATCGCTTGAATCTAGGAGGCGGAGGTTGCAGTGAGTCAAGGTTGCGCCACTGCACTCCAACCTGGCAACAGAGCAAGACTCTGTCTCAAAAAAATAAAAATAAAAATTTAAAAATTAGCTGGGGTCTGGGCACGGTGGCTCACACCTGTAATCCCAGCTACTCAGGAGGCTGAGGCAGAATTGCTTGAGTCCAGGAGGCAGACGTTGCAGTGAGCTGAGATCTCACCTCTGCACTCCAGCTTTGGAGACAGAGCAAGATCCCGTCAAAAAAACAAAATAATTCTTTGCACTAGCAGTCCCAGCTACTCAGGAGGCTGATGCAGAAGGATCACTTGAGATCAGGAGTTAGAGACAGGACTAAGAAACATAGCAAGACCCTGTCTCAAAAAAAGAATTATTTGCAAACATTTTAACGGCCAAACAATCTCCTAATGCAGAACCGTGCCACAAATCTATTAAACATGGAATATTAAACTGAATGTTTAGTTGGTTCTATTGTTTATAGCATAAATATTGCCATGAGTATCCCAATTATTTCACTCAATCCCTTTAACAAACCCATGAGTTATGAACTGTTACCTTGACCCTCCCCTCTCTTTACAGATGAGAACAAGTAGAATGACCTGGCCAAGATTACACTCCATCAAAGCAGAGAATCCGTCCTTTAACCCTAGGTCCCAGGTTCCTTTCCAAAAGCATAAGAGACCTCACCTGAGGAGCCTTAAAATCTCAACCACACCAAAGTGGGGTGGGGAATTTTTTCACACCCTCCTGAGCTGTTCGAGCTTTATTATTTTTGTTAACAGGGTCTCACTCAGTCACCCAAGTGCAGTGGCACGATCATGGCTCACTGCAGCCTCAACTTCCTGGGCCCAAGTGATCCTCTCACCTCAGCCTGCCAAGTAGCGTGAGCCACCACACTTGACCTAGCTGGGTCTTAAAAGAACGAGAATTGGCCGGGCGCTGTGGCTCATGAGGTCAAGAGATCGAGACCATCCTGGTCAACATTGTGAAACCCCGTCTCTACTAAAAATACAAAAAATTAGCTGGGCACGGTGGCGCATGCCTGTAATCCCAGCTACTCAGGAGGCTGAGGCAGGAGAATTGCCTGAACCCAGGAAGCGGAGGTTGCGGTGAGCCGAGATCGCGCCATTGCACTCCAGCCTGGGTACCGAGAGTGAAACTCCGTCTCAAAAAAAAAAAAAAAGAAACAAAAAAAGAACGAGAATTAAAATCTGGACATTGATAGTCTTGGCCTTTTAGGATATCACTTTTATGACATTAAAAATGCTGGGGGAGCCAGGTACAGTGGTTCACACCTGTAATTCTGGCACTTTGAGAGGCCACAGCAAGATCGCTTGAGCCGGGGTGTTTGTGATGAGCGTGGGCCACATAGTGAGAACTAGTCTCTACAAATAATAATAAATTAGCTGGGTGTGGTGGTGTGTGCCTTAGTCCCAGCTACTCCGGAGGCTGAGGCAGGAGGATCACTTGAGCCCAGGTTGTCAAGACTGTGGTGAGCCATGATCACGCTACTGCACTCCAGACTGAACAAGAGTATAGCCCTGTCTCAAAAAAAAAAAAAAAAAAGCTTGGGGAAAGCATTTCTGGCAGCCCTGTAGGGCATCATGGTAACCCAACAAACAGACACTAAGAGAATGTAACGTTTATTAAATAAAGAGTTTAAGTTTACTACTGCCTGATTTATTTTCTGCCCAGTGTACTGACTGACCTACTATAAGTGAAAATCTCTAGCTAATAATTAACAACGTCTAAGTTACAACAGAATATGTAATTTGGGTTAGTCATCATGACCTATTTACACACACCAAAAATCCTGCTCACTCTTGACCTGCACCTGTGCTAAATTAAAGACAAATCACTAGTTCAAAAAATACACCTTTAAAGAGCGACTGCATCTGGATGGAGCCTTCCTGGTCTTGTACAAAGTACCTGGGAGTAAGAACTTTCAGCTACATCCCAAGTTGCTCCCATCCATTAGTGCAATGCTTGTAATTCACAACTCTATGCATAGCGATTGTGTCCCTACCAGTGGGTGCTCCTTTAGGCTGGTTCACCCTGGATCAAAACCATTACAAAATGTGGGAGGGTCAAATGCAAACCCTACCAGACCAAGCAGTGAAAAGATGGATGGCTCTGGAAATTACAGAGTAAGTAGGAAGAAAAAGTGCAGAGAAAGAGGAGTTCCAAAGCAAAGTGATCACAGAACATGTACGTCTCATACTGCTTGAACTCTCAATAAAATGACTTGGAGCAGTGATGGAAGAAAGACTCCATACCAGAGAACTGGGCAAGCACTCAGTGTCCTACTTTCTTCACGCCAAAAATCTCGTCTTTATTATATTATTTCTTCCAAGAACCCCTCTTTAAAAAGTTAAAGGATACAGAGGACACCTACTTTCTTCTACTTAGGGACTTAACTCTCCCCAGTTGTGGAAACGATGAACTACACAGACACTACTTAGCTACAATCTGCATCCTTTTTCTTAGTGAGCAATTTTTGTACAGTCTGATTCAGCAAAACAGAAAACAACAAAATTCAAAGGACTCTGCTCTGGCATCCCCTAGCTCAGCACAGCCAGCCGGGCAGCACAATGCAAGGTTCTCTTCTTCCCCACACCTCTCCCTGTATTTGTTCTCAGAGCCCTCAAATGGTTGAATGAGCTTGCTAAAAACCAATTAACCACTACATCAAACTCTGCTCCCGTCTTTGTTGGAATAGAAGTTCCAATCTTCCCCAATACTAGCTGTACTTGGAACTTGCTGTCCACATTCAAAATTTGCCCAATTCTTGATGATCAGCCCAGAAAGCTGCTTTATTTGCAACTGAAATATACCTTTAACTTTATATGAACAACCTAAAATCCTGGTTCTAGCTGTGTGTGACGGGGGACATACAGAGGTGAGAACAGGTCTTCTTCGGTCCCACACCCTCCACTCTCAATATCCTTACCTCTTGGGCAGGTGAGCAAAGGGGTCTTTGGCCTTGGGCTCAGCAGCCAGCGCCTGCTCACATTCATCCATCTCCTCCTCAGGAGCAGGGGCAGCTGCCTTTTTCTCCTCCTTCCGCTCAGCCTGGGGCTTCTGCTTCTCTTCCCGTGAACCCTTCTCTTTCCGTGGTGTGTCCCTTTTAGGTTGGCTCTCTGCAAACTTTTTAGCTGGTGCAGGGGAAGGGAGGAAAGTGAATGAATGTCCTGCCTCTTTCCACACTTCTCCAAAACCATGCAGAGCAAGCAGGGTAATAGAGGAAAATTGATGAATGGGACAAGTAAGAAATCTAGGCTCCAGACTGCCCATCAGTTCGCTGTACGTCCTCGAGCAACAACACAATCTCAGCAACAAATACTTTATGTTGCAACTCTATATAGTAATACAAATTAGTCAGGGTGAGTGTATTGCACATAAGCAAGACAGGAAATCAAGGGGTTGATGCAGAGCAAACAAGACCCTGATCCTGGCCCTGTGCCTCCTGATCTCCTCAGACTCACCATCAAACTGGGCCATCTTCTCACACAGTTTCACTTCCCCCAAGACAGCCCGGAACTGGGGCTGGTTAATGCAGGTGAGGAACCAGCGGTTGGTATTGGGAAAGGCCTGGCGGAAAGAAGGCTCTAGGACCTGCCAGGACACAAAGGTGGAAACAAAGTCAGTGGAAAGACCCTGAAGAGTTCTGTCCAGGGCGAGAGCCCTTTCTCTACCTAAGTCCCAGTGCTCACCTTCTTTACAAACATTACAGAAAACAGCGTCATACAACATCATCCTTCCCTGGATTATGTCCCATTTCTTTTTTTTTTTTGAGACAAAGTCTAGCTCCCTCTGTTACCCAGGCTGGAGTGCAGTGGCACAATCTCTGCTCATTGTGGTTCACCTCCTGGGTTCAAGTGATTCTCCTGCCTCAGCCTTCCAAATATCCAAGTAGCTGGGACTATAGGCGCCCTCCACCACGCCCAGCTAATTTTTGTACTTTTAGTAGAGAGTAGAGACGTGATTTCACCATGTTGGCCAGGCTGGTCTCGAACTCCTGACCTCAAGTTATCAGCCCACCTCAGCCTCCTTAAATGCTGGGATTACAAGCACGAGCCACTGCACCTGGTCAATTTTTATATTTTTAGTAGAGATGGGTTTCATCCTGTTGGCCAAGCTGTTCTAGAACACTGACCTCAAGTGATCCGCCCACCTTGGCCTCCCAAAGGGCTGGGATTACAGGTGTGACGACTGTGCCCAGCCTCTTTAAAAATTTTTTTTTGTGACAGAGTCTTGCTCTGTCACCCAGGCTGAAACGCAGTGGCGCAATAAAAAATTTGTAATAGACATGGGGTCTTACTGTGTTGACCAGGCTGATCTTGAACTCCTATGCTCAAGCAATCCTCCTGCCTTAGCGTCCCAAAGTGCAGGGATTACAGGCATGAGCCACTGCACCCGGTCTCCATTTATTTTTCTAATTTTTTTTTTGCAGTGCAGTCCAGTTTAATGGACTGGATGCTTGGGTTCATCCTCCATTTACTATCAATCTACTCGGTAGAAATAATTGTCTTGCTCCTTTACAAAACTATTTCAGGTCTACTGTTTCCAATCTTTTAAATTTCACATCAATAAAACTCAAAAAAAAAAAAAAAAGGTTGGAACTCACAAAGGGCTATCAAGTACTTATTTCACCAAACAAATAAATTTAAACACTATAGATATTTACTATCTACATTGGCCATACTACACACTACACACACACAGAGACACACACACACACCCATCAAACTTCAGAAAGTAAAGAACATTCAAACTCATTTAGAATAATGGACAGTCCTTCAAATTAAACTTAGTTTCAGGTATGTTAGCCATGGTCAAAGAAAAATAAGAATAAAAGGGCAGGCAGACTATCTGAGGTCAGAAGTTTGAGACCAGCCTGACAAACATGGAGAAACCCTGTCTCACTAAAAATACAAAATTAGCTAGGCGTAGTGGCGCAAGCCTGTAATCCCAGCTACTCGTGGGGCTGAGGCAGGAGAATCACTTGAACTTGGGAGGTGGAGGTTTCAGTGAGTCCAGATCGCACCACTGCACTCCAGCCTGGGTAACGAGTGAAATTCCACTTCAAAAAAAAAGAGAAAAGAAAAGAAAAATAAGAATAAACAGCTTCATGTAGAACTGTTTTCATTTTTTAGTTTGCAAAGATCAGAGGAAAACAAAATCTTGTCATGGAAACAGAACATAGCAGTCAGAGTACTGGTTCCAGTACTTGGGTTCAAATTCTACTCCACCACTTACTAGACTCACTAAGATGATTCCCATGAGGCCCCTGGCACAGGGTCTGGCATGCAGTAAGTTTTTTCTTTGCTATGATCACATTACTATTCTGGACCAGCATGAGTCCAAGAGCTGCTATTTGGAAGCCAGTGACTTGTCATTCTTTTTTGACCCAATAACCTTGACAGTGACTATCACTACCCTTATTTTATAGATGGCAAAGAGTAAAAAAACAGGACTAAAGGAATTCACCCACATGTAACCCTTACCTACACTGGTAAACAATGAAGCCAAGGCTTGAACCTGATCTGCCTCCAAAAGATTTTTTTTTTTTTTTTTTGAGATGGAATCTTACTCTGTCACCAACGCGGGGGTACAGTGGCTGGATTTGGGCTCACTGCAATCTCCACCTCCCAGGTTCAAGTGATTGTCCTGCCTCAGCCTCCCAAGTAGCTGGGATTACAGGCAACCACTACCACGCTCAGCTAATTTTCATATTTTTAATAGAGATGGGGTTTCACTATGTTGGCCAGGCTGGTCTCAAACTCCTGACCTCAGGTGATCTACCCACCCAGGCCTGCCTCCAAAAAGATCTTAATGCAGCTAACATCATCATCCATGTCTTCACAACTAAGCATAACCAGTCTTCCTCAGAAATATGGCGACAAACTAAACATCTTAGCTGCCAAACAAAAACTAAAGGCAAGAGAACATTACCAACTTCTCAAGAGAAGAGCAAGTGATGGTACTCTGTTCTGTCCGGGGATTTCGGGCTGTTTTCCTTTTTTTTTTTTTGGAGACAAAGCCTCACTCTGTCACCCAGGCTGGAGTGCAGTGGGGCGATCTCTGCTCACTGTAGCCTCCGCCTCCCAGGTTCAAGTGATTCTCATGCCTCAGCCTCCCAAGTAGCTGGGACTACAGGTGCATGGCACCATACCTACCTGATTTTTTTTCTATTTTTATGTTTTCTTTTGCCACGTTGGCCAGGCTGGTCTCAAACTCCCGCCCTCAGGTGATCTACCCACCTCAGCATCCCAAATTGCTGGGATTACAGGTGTGAACCACTGTACCTGGCTCTAGCTGCTTTGCAAGTCCTCAGCAGAAGACAGGGTAACCTAGATATCTTGTCACTTTGTTTCTAATCCCATCTGCCAAATGAATTCCCATAAACTTCACCTGTTTATAAAGCCACAACAAAGTGCAGACAACTGTGATGTCAGCCAATGTCACTCGTTCGCCCACCAGAAAAGTCCTCGTCTTCAAGTGAGCATCCAGCAGCCCCAGAATTCGCCTCACTTCCTCCTTTGCGTTCTCTGTGGCCTAGGGATTTAACATGATAGAACTTATCAGTGGGTACCAATCCCTTTCCCTAACCTCCCCTACTAATAGAACTAAGAAAGCTATTTCTTCTTTGTATTTTAAGACGGAGTTTCATTCTTATTGCCCAGGCTGGA
Source organism: Aotus nancymaae (assembly GCF_030222135.1). NCBI lineage: Eukaryota > Metazoa > Chordata > Mammalia > Primates > Aotidae > Aotus > Aotus nancymaae. Next base: position 7,913,868 of record NW_026988473.1, on the reverse strand, counting down.
ATGCAGTGGGGCGATCTCAGCTCACTGTACCCTCTGACTCCCAGGTTCAAGCAATTCTCCTGCCTCATCCTCCCAAGTAGCTGGAACTACAAGTGTGTGCCACCACACCCAGCTAATTTTTTGCATTTTTAGTAGAGACAGGCTTTCACCATGTTAGCCAGGATAGTCTCCTGACATTGTGATCCGCCCACCTTGGCCCCGCAAAGTGCTGGGATTACAGGCATAAGCCACCACGCCCAGCTGAAAGCTATTTCACCTAGAAGTCCGAGCTCACCCTCACCCTCTTCCAATGGAGGCAGATTCTAGGATCATTCTAAAAGTATCACAAACAAAGGTCCTCTGGTCCAGCCACCCTCTTACCATTTGGTATCATCTCTTCATAGCAGCAATTCCTCTTCTGACCACTCATGACAGACACTTCCTCCATTAACTGCCCACTGCTTCAAACCTGTACCCCAGAGACGATGTCTTCTCACTGCCCACCTATCCTTGGCATTTCCGTTTTTCAACCTATTTCATTTCTTACTCCCAACACCCAGGAGCTGAGGCTACCCCTGCCCCTGGTTTCTCCCAAAGTTCCAAGGCTCACCTGTTTGTTGTGGTGCATGATGCCCAAGGTGGGGAACACCCAGGTACTGGCTGGGGGCACTATGTCGCTATCAGCAAAGCTCACCCACTGCACCACCTGGGCTGCTGCCTCTGGAGTTCCTCCCCGCAGCTCCTCATTGCTCACTGCAGAGGCAGAACACAAAGGTCAGAAATCTGGGGGCATGCCAACACCAGTTCAGGTCCTGGAGAATTCCTTCATCTCCACCCCCCAGTCACCCTCATCCTCTCTACACCCTCACCTCCAAATTCTCCCACTCCCATATACCCCCGCAAATTACCATAGTAGGCAATGGCATTGCTCTCAAACACACAGAATCCATCGTCACCTTCAAATGCTGGAACCTGGGGACAAAACAGTGAGAAGATAAGGTAAAACACACAAAATGTCTCACTTACCAGTATGAGGAATCGAACTGCTTTGGATAAAAATGGTTATATAAGGCTGACGATCCTCACTATCCAAACTCTCAATACTATCTGAAACTCAGGAACCATAAATAAGTACTTCCACAACTTGGCATCCTTTTGCAATCTGAATTCACAATATGTTAACCAGGAAGCCCAGCAGATTTGAATATTACAGGATATTTATATCAAATAGCTGGATCAAACAAGCAGAAGGCCAAAAGCAACTCCTGTATCAATGTCTGTATTAGTGAAAGTATTAGTGTGTGAGCCAGACCCATATGGCACTTGATCTCCTCTATTCTTAGCATGGTTTTTTTTTTTTTTTTTTTTTTTAGACGGAGTTTCGCTCTTGTTACCCAGGCTGGAGTGCAATGGCACGACCTCGGCTCACCGCAACCTCCGCCTCCTGGGTTCAGGCAATTCTCCTGCCTCAGCCTCTTGAGTAGCTGGGATTACAGGCACGCGCCACCGTGCCCAGCTAATTTTTGTATTTTTAGTAGAGACGGGGTTTCACCATGTTGACCAGGATGGTCTTGATCTCTTGACCTCGTGATCCACCCGCCTCGGCCTCCCAAAGTGCTGGGATTACAGGCTTGAACCACCGCGCCCGGCCCTTAGCATGGTTTTTTACCTATCTCTATAAACCTTTGGGGTAAGAATCCTGCTCATAACAGATACCTGATATATTTGCACTGAAAATGCTTAGTCAAAACTCATTCTCTTTCCCACAAAGTAAACCCATGAATTTTATAAAGTCATAGAATAGCTCTGTACTTTTTTTTACCACTACATGTGAATCTACATTTATCTCAAAATAAAATCACTGAAATGTTAAAGAAAACAACATGAGAAGCTCCCTTTTAGAAACAGGGACCATCTCCAGAGTGACAGAATCCCAGGGCTCCTTGGTTTCTCAGAACCAAAGGATGCTCCCCGTCTCCCAACTCACCTTGCCGGCAGGAAATTTGCGGAGAAATTCAGGGGTGCGGTTGGTTTGGCCAAAGTGGAAGTGGGGTGGTGCGGAGAGCACGCGGACCTGAGCCCCGCTGTACTGAGCAGCGATGAGGGCCTTGAAGGCCCTCCAGTTTTCAGGATATGTGTACAGGGTCTATTGGAGAAAGACAGGGACAAAATCAGCAAGAGTAGAAGAGTCCCAGTCCTAAATGCCACTCCCCAGGATGCCTTTCCTGAATATCCCTATGTGTTCAACTCACCCCTTTACTTCCTCTGGTGAACCAAGTCCTTTAGTACTGTATGTAATCAGAATCCTCGGAAATACCAACAACAGAACTACACACCAACTGCTAGATAAAGCTTGTTGACAGATTTGACCTTCCCTAAGGACACCTCTAGAAGCATTCTCTTCCCCTCAAATCTGTCTCCAAGAAATCCAGAACTTTTAGCTCCATCAGACTCCATATGCCCATAAACATAGTCCCTCCCTTCCCGGAGCCCTTGTTTCATTCATTGATGTTTCCGAGCGCCTGCCTACTCTACTGCTCAGCTGCTCACCGCTTCAAAAGCATCGCCTCGTCTCTAAGGCATGTACAACGACAGAGAGACTTCTAGTTCCCCTCAGAATGGCCAGAAATAGGGGATGGCACGCTGTCTTCTTAAATCAGCTCCTCTCCCTCAAAAGCCTTTCTTTCCTGGTCGCGCATACCATCCCTCCCGTCCTGTCCCGCAACGAGTTCTCCGGCGTTTGCCTTCTCTATTAAGCTGGCCAGCAGAGTCCAATTGGTCTGACTGCACTGTCCAGAGAATTCTCTCGCTTCCAAACCTCCCTGAGAGACGACCTTTAACTATGCCAGCCGGACCTACCTACAAAGACTCTCCTCTTCACCCTGACCCCGCTGTTACTCCACAAACCGGTCACAGAAGTTCGTCAACCTGCCCAAATACCACGTCTCAAGGCGGCAATAGAGCCGAACCCCTTTTTCAGGCTTCGGACGACCTAGACCCGGCATCTCTTTTCTCCTCTTCCCCAGACCCTTCTTCCACCTCTGGCCTCTGAGAGCCCCAGCCTCAGTTCCCCTCCAGGCCCTAGGAATCTTGCTCTCCAGTAGTACGGTCTGTAGACCCCGAATCAGTTCCCCACTCAGCCTCAGAACTCCTCTGGCGCCGACTGGCCCCATTCGGGCAAAGGATGGCGGTGGATAGGATGACCCGAACCACCAGAGCCGGCAAACTTACCCCAGCCGCCATGGTGATTCCGCAAAGAAAGGGGGTGGGGTTCTCGGCGCTGCCGCAAAGTAAGCCGCCCGGGAGAGAAGGGAGGGGGGAAAGGAGAGAGCCGTGGAGAAACAGCAGCCGGAAAGCGAGGACGACACAGAAGACATACGTACGACAGTTCGGTATCCAGGGGCGCTGAATTGGAAAAAGAACGGGGTGGGGCCTGCGCGCCAGAGCGAAAAAAAGCCTAAGCCTGCGCATTGGAGCTCTTAACTGGCCCGCCCCCTCAGGCGCAGCGGACCAATTGGAGTTCAGACGTGGAGGTAGACGGCGCGGAGGGCGGGGAAGTTGTGAGAACCCTGTGTTCCCGGCTACGTGGCGCTACTGCTCGCCCCGCGCAGCCAGGCTGCAGGGGGCGTCCCCCTCTGGCCAGCCCAGGGACGAGTGACTTGATGGTAGGTTCTGCCAGCCCTCTCACATGATTCTGTGAAACTCACGGGAGCGTGGAGCAGCTGCTGCGCGGAGGTGGCAGTGGGCTAAATCCCTTTAGTCCTTGCTCTGCTTTTCCTCCAGAAAGGGATGTCTAACAGGGACCCCCGGTCTGAACCCGCCTGCCAAAGTGAGGTTTGCTCACATCCAGCCGCTTACAGCTCCAGGGTGCTGTTACTGCGAGCAGGGCACCGGCCCTCCGGCCCAAAGCGGGTAAGGGACAAGAGGGAGAACGCGTCCTGTCCCTCCCACCTCCTCCAGACTCGGCCCCTGTAGGGGCTGGCGCTGAAGACCTGACATCGTCCCTTCTGATGTTCATGGCTTTTGACCCATGTTCAGGTTTTAAATCTTACCCAATTTGAGAACGGAATGAACTCTCCTCGTTTAAAGGAGAGAATGAAAAACCCTGAACGCAAATCTCCATCCTTGTCCGCATAAATCTGGGGTGCAGGAAGAATGTGGAGGCAAACCTGGCTCTCCTCAGTACTGCTGGAGCCACCCACCGTTCTGCCATTGAGAACTTTGCAGGGGTGCCAGGCGCCACGCACGGTGCTGCCCCCGCACTCCCCACGAGCCGTGCAAAGTATAGGAAGGACAGGCTGCTGGGGTGGAAAGCAGCAGGGAGAGACCCATGTTCGAGGTCCGACAAGGCAGGGCCGAGCAGCTGCATGAAGTTCTGAGGTAGAGGAAGGAGGATTATGACCAGAAGGAAATGAAACGGGAGACTCTCTGTATTAAGAAACTAGCAGCTTTATTGCCCTTTAGGGGCCATGTCTTTACTTGAGATGTCGAAGTGCCTGAGGGAGGAAAAGCTGTAAGAAATGATGGAGATCAGGGAATAGGCCTTGGGGATCCTGGAGCGGGGTCACGGTGAGCATTCCATCAGCCGAGGAGACAGATGCCACAAAGCTCAGCAGGGGCTCAGTTTCTGGCCTCTGTTCGCCACCACTCAGTCCTCTCAGCTCCTGGGTGACCTGAGCCTCAGTTGCCAGCCACCCTGCTCCTGTGCCAGCACTGCCTCCAGCTTCTTCCTTGGTTTGCTGCTGCAAGCGTCTACGGGCTCGCCGCCGCCCCTGCCACACTCGGTGCCACAAGGCACAGCGCCAGCTCACTGAGGAGGGGAGGGATATCTCCTTCCCTGCCTTACCCTGCGACCCTCCTCGGGCTGTCTCATGTCCCTTGGGCCCCTGCTCTCCCAGGGCTGCTTGGCTGGACTGCGCCTCTTCTTCAGGGGCTGCATGATTGCCAGTCATCAGGGGCAGTTCCCCTGGCTGCCCAGGGCTCTGCATGGCCCAGTCCTGCACCATCTCTCCAACCTCTACAACCATCTCTTCCACCCTGTCTTCCCCACCATCCCCTGCACATCCCTGCTGCTCCTCTCTCCCCTCCTCACAGCTCTTTTTCTGTCCATCTAGTTTCAGTCTTTTGTTTGTCCCTCCCTGAGAGGACTCTCCAATTCCACCTCCTTCTGACCGAGGTCTCTTGGTTCCCTGTTCTATATGACACCCCAGTGCTTCTCTGAATACCTGCACCAGGGCAGCAGTGAGCTGGGTGAAGGGTGCAAGGGGTAAAGGGATTGGCGTAGCAGAGAGCAGGGAGCTGGGGGAGCTGGGCTGCAGAAGGGGGAGCAGGCCCCAGTCCCGACCCCGGGAGGAACGGTGCTGGTACTGGAGGCTTCGGCAGTAACTGGCTGCCGCTCGGCAGCAGTTCTGTAGGTGCCCGGCCACCCGGCTGGTCACATTGGCTGCAACATTGTGACTGAGGTCAAAAGGGTCCTGGAGATTCATGGGGCCGAGGCGCAGACCCTCCCAGAGATTAGAGGGCAGGCCCCCTGCCACAGGCAGTGCCTGACCCTCCCTCAGGGACAGCAGTGAGCCACGGAGATCCCAGCAAGAGACACAGGAGAAGAACTGGGCTAGCAGGGAACCTGGAGGAGGAGGAAAAGTGGGGAAAGGGGGTCATTTAGAGCCCAGAACTGAGACAGGTCCTGCAACCGAGCCATTTCCTTGGCAGGACTTTCTTTTTCCCTTTCAAGGGGCTCAGCATCAGCAGAGTCCCAGGAAGCTAGACTTCTCTGATCCCTATGAACAAGAGGTCAGGCCGGGTGCAGTGGCTCACGCCTGTAATCCCAGCACTTTGGGAGGCCAAGGCGGGCGGATTATGAGGTCAAGAGATCAAGACCATCCTGGCCAACATGGTGAAACCCCATCTCTACTAAAAATACAAAAATCAGCTGGGTGTGGTGGTGCGCGCCTGTAGTCCCAGCTACTCAGGAGGCTGAGGCAGAAGAATCGTTTGAGCATGGGAGGCAGAGGTTGCAGTGAGCAGAGATCGTGCCATTGCACTCCGGCCTGGCAACAGAACAAGACTCATCTCAAAAAAAAAAAAAAAACAAGAGGTAACAAGAGGTCAAACCTCTCTCCGTGCCCCCACATGATGTCCTTCCCAGATGCTGCTCCCTCTTGCTGGCCATGTAACCTTGGGCAAGCCACTTAATTGCTCCAAAACATGGTTTCCTCATCCATAAATGACAGTAATAGTGTTAGGTATCTCACAGGCTTTCTTTGAGAACCATGCCTGACACACAGTGTAATATTACCTACTATTGATGAACATCACTACTAGTCCCCTACCAGGCTCCCCAGACTCACTGAGGGGCTCCACATTTGTGCTGGGCTCTAGTCTCGAGGCATCCCTAGGGAAACTACAGTCCCAGCCATCAACTTCCACCTGTTCCCCGTCTCCTGTGAAAGTAAAAAAGGTGAGAGTCAGTCTGGAAGCAGGGAGATTGAGGGTGGGGGTAGAAATGAGAGTGATAGCAGAGATCTCATTCACAGAGCTGCTTTGGTGTCTAAATGTGATGAAGAAGAGAGAGGAAGCTAACAAGATGGAGAGGGTGGAGGCTAGGCTGAGTACCTGCTTTCTGGGTGAGCTGGGACACAGTGGGCAACACAGGAGGGTCCCTGGTCTGAAGGAAATAGATCACCAGCAAGGTCAGGGCGTAGTTACTAAGAAGGGGGCCACTCCCTAGGTAAATAAGCAATAATTCTGGTTAGATCAGAGGTGCTTCCAGTCCCCTCATTGGCAGTTTTCTCAACCCCGGTGCCCATTTGGACCTACCTTCTCTCCCAGAATCCCTGCCTTTGTCCTGACACCAACTCAGCCCCAAGCCTGTCCTGATTCATTCTCACCTGACAGCCCCCGGCCCTGAGCCCAGCAGCGGAGGGTGTACACGAGGGGCCGGACTCGATCATCCAGCTCAGAGCAGAGACTCAGGAAACGGGAGTTATGCAGGGCCAGCCTGGGACGAAGCAGGGACAAGGGTGTTAGGGCTTGGGGATATCAGAACATACCACCCCGCGCTTTCATTACAGACTTGCATAACTGGGGCCAGCTGGAATAAGGCCAAAAGAGAGTTTCCCCAAATGTTGCTCAAACACTGAGCTTGTGAGAGAGTGTGCAAAAGGATAAACGCGTTCAGGAAACACTTCATCCTGTACGCCCATCCTGGACATGCACAGAGCACATTATTGTAAGACTGCTCATGAGACATGGTCACACCACTGCACTCCAGCCTGGGTGACCGAGCAAGATCTCATCTCAAAAAAAAAAAAAAAAAAAAAAGGATTGCCCAGAGCCTTTACTATGCAAAGAAACAAAGACAGGAAGGGAGACAGGAAGGAAGGAAAGGAGAAAGGAGGGGAGAAGGGAGGAGATGGAGAAACCTTTTTGCATCTAATTTGGAATTTCCCACATTTATTCAACCACAGAACTCTTTTCTATATCCCTTGAAAGTAGTATTCTAAGTTGTTTACAAACACTGAAATGGAAACGAGGCAGGAGGAGATAAAGCACAGAAAGAGGGATGGTCCCAAGCAAGGACAAACTTGAGACTCGGCAGGTTCAGGAGTTTCCCAAGCCAGACTCTCCTGGCCCACCCTAGAATTCTCAGCTGGCCTTCCCCAAAGAAAGGTACCAATTACTGGCCGGGCCCAGTGGCTCATGCCTGTAATCCCAGCATTTTAGGAGGCTGAGGTGGGCGGATCACCTGAGGTCAGGAGTTCGAGACCAGCCTGACCAACATGGAGAAGCCCCATCTCTACTAAAAATACAAAATTAGCCTGGTGTGGTGGCACATTCCTGTTAATCCCAGCTACTCAGAAGGCTGAGGCAGGAGAATCGCTTGAACCCGGGAGGCTGGGGTTGTGATGAGCCAATATCGCACCATTGCACTCCAGCCTGGGCAACAAGAGTGAAACACCATCTCAAAAAAAAAAAAAAAAGAAAAAAGAAAGAAAGAAAGGTACCGGTTACCGGTTACTGAGGGAGACGTCACCATGGAGACCTGAAGGCCGATGACAGAACTTGACCACAGGGCGCCGGGCAGAGGGCACAGTTTGGACTCGGTATACTCCGGGGACACAGCCCCGGAGAATGGATCCCACCAGCTCCAGCATTGCTGTCCCCTCTGTTTTCTCCCTCTTTGGGGCCTCTGTTAGTTCCAGGGCCTTCCCCAGGTCCCCCTGTCCCCTGTCCTCCAGCAGTGGTGAGGCTGGAGGCAGAGACTGGGGAGAAGCAAGGGTCTCAGAGGCCAAGGCAGAGTCTGGAGTTTGGGGTGCCAGGGAGGAGGAAGGTGTTTCAAAGTCCAGGGCTTCAGAATCTTGGGGAGAAGCTGGAGGCTGTGAGTCTGGAGGTGAAGCTGGGGTACAGGCCAGGGCTTGAGGGTCCAGTGGGGATGCAAGGGCCGAGTCCAGTGATGGAGATTCTGGAGCCTTTGGAACTGGCTGTGGACAGAAATGAGCTGAGTGAAATGCATCTCCTGTCCCCTAAGCAGGGAACATCTCTATCCCCAAGATAATATTACTTCCAGCTTATTCAGTCCTATTCTAAGGGCTTTATACATATGAATTCATTTAATCTTCACAGCAACCTTTTTTTTTTAAGATAACCTTTCAATTTTATAAAATAAAAGGTCTATCTTTGCAAAAAATGTCATTGTTATGAAAGACAAAAACAGAGGCACCATTACAGACTAAAGAAGACTAAAGAGAAACTGTAACAGTCCATTGTCAGGACAGCTGACCAAATTAAAGTATGACTGTAATATCTGTAAAGGTTTATAATTGATCAATGTAACATTTCCTCAACTTAATAATGGTACTGTGGTTATATACTAGAATACCTTTGTTCATAATACACATTGAAATATTGAGGGGTAAAGAAATGTGATACATACAACCTTCTCTCAGATGATTCAGAAAATATAAATAGTAAGAGAGCGCGCGCGCACGCGTGTGTGTGTGTGTGTAGAAAGATAAAAGAATGATAAAACATTTTTTAAAAACTGCTCCTGTTGTGGGGGAGGGAACAGGCATATGGAAACTCTACTTTCTGCTCACTTTTGCTGTGAATCCAACACTGCTCTAAAAAATAAAGTCTATTTTTATTTTTATTTTACCTTTTTTTTTGAGATGTGGTCTCCCACTGTAACCCAGGCTAGAGTGCAGTGGCTCACTGCAAGCTCCACCTCCCACGTTCAGGCCATCTTTCCTGCCTCAGCCTCCCAAGTAGCTGGGACTACAGGTATGTACCACCATCCCCAGCTAATTTTTTTTTTTCGAAATAGAGTCTCACTCTGTCACTCAGGCTGGAGTTCAGTAGCACGATCTCAGCTCACTGCAACCTCCACCTCCCGGTTTCAAGCAATTCTCCTGCCTCAGCCCCCTTAGTAGCTGGGATTACAGGTGCGCACCACCACACCTGGCTAATTTTTGTATTTTTAGTAGAGAAGGGGTTTCACCATGTTGGCTAGTCTCGAACTCCTGACCTCGTGATCCACCCACCTCAGCCTCCCAAAGTGCTGGGATTACAGGCATGAGTCACTGCACGCAGCCTGTATTTTTGTTTTTTGTTTTTTAGTAGAGACGGGTTTCACTACATGTTGGCCAAGCTGGTCTTGAACTCCTGACCTCAGGTGATCTGCCTGCCTTGGCCTCCCCAAAGTGCAGGGATTATAGGTGTGAGCCACCTCACCTGGCCCTGTCAATTCATTTTCATCCCATCTAATACCCATCCATGTTCATATCTCTCCTATTACAATAAACCCTTTCAGGTAGGTCCTATTATCTGCATTGTAGATGAGTAACTAAGGCATGGAGAGCTAAAGGACTTGGCCACACTCACATGGCCATTCTCACTGACTCTTCTCAGCTGCCTCCCTGGGGCACTCACTCACCTGGGGCTCTTCCAAATCACCCAAATCCAAGAAGAGGTCAAGATCACAGCCATGGACATCAAAGCTGTTTATGGAAGAGCCAAAAGGGTGGACCACACAGCCTGGGTGCCAAGCAGAGAAGAAAGGTCAAGAGATGTTAGGGAGCAGCAGGAGGAGGAAGAACAAAAGGGGGCACAGAGATGGAAGAGCAACCAAACACCTCTAGCCAACAGAGGACCAGGGATACAGACACAGAGGAGCAAATGCCAGGGAGGGCTCAGACATAGCAGGAGGTAACATACCAGGGAAGAACTCTGTGAAGACCTCCTGCATCAGGGCCACCACCAGGCTCCGAAGTTGCCGCTCAGCCTCGGACAACTCCCTCAGCCCCACAAGCTTTATCATTTGTGCCCCCACATCTGCGGCCTCAGCTAGTGCTTTGGCCAGCTGGTGACTGTCAGGGGCCGCTCCTTTGGGGGATTTGGCAGCTGGGCTCTGGAACTCTTTCTGCTCCCGTGGCCGGACACGCAGGCGATGCCCTCGCAGGCTGTGCTGGGACTGTGACAAGACAGCCTCTCGAGAACCCACGTCCCCCATCTCCACAATGGCAAACACTCCCTGGTAAATAACAACAGGGGCAGAGATTATGGTTTTGGAACCAAGAATCTAAGTACATGATCTACAGTTGATGAGAATATTTGAAATGGGGCCTGTCCCATAAATTGAGAATATTTGCTTGCTGTTTTCATAACAGGACATATTTAGAAAAGCAACTTTCAGCCAGGTGCAGTGACTCATGCCTGTAATCCCAGCACTTTGGGAGGCTGAGGCAGAAGAACTACTTGAGCCCAGAAATTGGAGACCAGCCAGGGCAACGTAGTCAGATCTCATCTCTACATTTTTTTTTTTTGTTTTGAGACAGTCTCAATCTGTCACCCAGGCTGGAGTGCAGTGGCGTGATCTCAGCTCAAGGCAACCTCTGCCTCCCAGGTTCCAGCAATTCTCCTGCCTCAGCCTCCCAAGTAGCTGGGATTACAGGAGCATGCCACCACGCCCAGCTAATTTTTGTATTTTTAGTAGAAACGGGGTTTCACCATGTTGGCTAGGCTACTCTCGAACTCCTGACCTCAGATGATCCACTCGTCTTGGCCTCCCAAAGTGCTAGGATTACAGGTGTGAGCCACTGCACCCAGCCAGTAAATTTTTTTTTTTTTTTAGATGGAGTCTTGCTCTGTCACCCAGGCTGGAGTACAGTGGCAAGATCTCAGATCACTGCAACTTCCACCTCCTGGGTTCAAGCACTTCTACTACCTTAGCCTCCCAAGTACCTGGAATGACAGGGGCACATCACTACACCGGGCTAATTTTTGTTGTTTTTTTTTTTTGAGATGGAGTTTTGCTCTGTCACCCAGGCTAGAGTGCAGTGGCACCATCTTGGCTCACTGCAACCTCTGCCTCCTGGGTTCAAGCGATTCTCCTGCCTCAGCCTCCCAAGTAGCTGAGATTACAGGCACTCGCCACCACGCCCAGCTAATTTTTGTATTTTTAGTAGAGACAGGGTTTCAACATCATGGTCAGGCTAGTCTTAAACGCCTGACATCATGATCCACCTGCCTCAGCCTCCCAAAGTGCTGGGATTACAGGCGTGAGCTACCTCGCCCAGCCAAATAACTTTTGTATTTTTAATAAAGATGGGGTTTCATCATGTTATCCAGGCTGGTCGTGAACTCCTGATCTCAAGTGATCCTCCTGCCTCAGCCTCCCAAAGGGCTGGGATTACAGGTGTCAACCACCATAGACACCCCTAAATTGTATACTTTTTTTTTTTTTGAGATGGAGTTTCACTCCGTTGCTGAGGCTGCAGTGCAATGGCACAATCTCAGCTCACTGCAACCTCTGCCTCCCAGGTTCAAGTGATTCTCCTGCCTCTGCCTCCTGAGTAGCAGGGATTATAGGCACCTGCCACCATGCCCAGCTAATTTTTTTTTTTTTGGGGGGACTGAGTCTCGCTGTCACCCAGGCTGAAGTGCAATGTTACCTAGGCTGCGGTGTAGTGGTGTGACCTTGGCTTACTGCAACCTCCATCTCTAGAGTTGAAGCAATCTCCCGCCTCAGCCTCCTGAATAGCTGGGATTACAGGTGCATACCACCACACCCAGCTACTTTTTGTATTCTTAGTAGAGACAGCGTTTCATCATGTTGGTCAAGCTGGTCTTGAACTCCTGACCTCATGATCTGCCCACCTCGGTCTCCCAAAATGCTGGAATTACAGGCATGAGCCACTGTGCCCGGCTAATATTTTGTAACTTTAGTAGAGACAGGGTTTGACCATGTTGGCCAGGCTGGTCTCCAACTACTAACCTCAGGTGATCCATCTGCCTTGGCCTCCCAAAGGGCTGGGATTACAGGTATGAGCCACCGCATCTGTATACTTTTTGTTTGTTTGTTTGTTTTATTCTTTTTTTTTTTTGAGACCGAGTTTTGCTCTTGCCCAGGCTGGATGTAGTAGGGCAATCTCGGCTCACTGCAACCTCCACCTCCTGAGTTCAAGCAATTCTCCTGCCTCAGCCTCCTGAGTAGCTGGGATTATAGGAGTGTGCCACCATGCCCGGCTATTTTTGTATTTTTAGTAGAGACAGGGTTTCACCACATTGGATAGGCTGGTTTCAAACTCCCGACCTCATGATCCACCCACCTTGGCCTCCCAAAGTGCTGGGATTACAGGCATGAGCCATCACGCCTAGCCACACCCTTCTGCTTTTTAAAGAGACAGAGTTTGCTCTGTCACCAAGACTGGAGTGCAGTGATGTGATTATAGCTCACTATAGCTTTGAATTCCTGAGCTCAAGCAAACCTCCTGCCTCAGCCTCCCCAGTAGCTGGGATTACAGGGCACACCACCATGCCCAGTCTTACTTCCACCCTTATGCCAAACACAGCAAAGAACCAAAGTGAAGTCAGGACAAAGGTAGCTACTTGGACCCGCCCAGGCCAGTCTTCTGACTCTGAGAAACCACAGTTTACCAGATTTCATTACCACACCAAGCTTGTAACCAAAGCCCCAGCTAGAAATTAAGTGTCGCTTTGGCCTTGTCTGTGCTTCTATTTTTCTACAAAACCTCACAGAAAGCATCAGGGAGGGCAGGATTAGAAGATTCAGAAGACCGTGTCAGCCAGGCATGGTAACTCATGCCTATAATCCCAGCACTTTGGGAGGCCAAGGCGGGCGGATCACCAGGCTGGTCAGGAGTTCGAGACCCGCCTGGCTAATGTGGTAAAATCCCATGCCTACTAAAAATACAAAAAAAATTAGCTGGGCCTGGTGGCATGCACCTGTAATGCCAACTATTCAGGAGGCTGAGGCAGGAGAATCGCTTGAACCCATGAGGCAGAGGTTGTAGTGAGCCGAGATCACACCATTGCACTCTAGCTTGGGCAACAATAGCAAAACTCCATCTCAAAAAAACGCAAAAAAAATTTGCCAGGCATGGTAGCAGGCGCCTGTAATCCCAGCAACTTGGGAGGCTGAGGCAGAAGAATCACTTGAATGCAGGAGGCGGAGGTTGCAGTGAGCCAAAATTGTGTCGCTGCACTCCAGCCTGCGCAACAGAGCGAGACTCCATCTCAAAAATAAATAAGTAAAAATACGGAGCCTGTGTTCTTGCCAGTTTTGTCCTCTCAACCACTAGCCACCATCCATAGCTAGAATTACTATTTCTTGAGGGCTTATTATATACTAAGGAGTTCACATAAACTATGTCTGAGGCTTATAAGACACCTACAAGGCATATATTATTATTTCCATTTTACAAATTAAGAAACTGAAACTCAAAGAGGTTAAGTAACTTGTAATTGCCTCACAAGTACTGTCTTAAACTCCCAAATCTCCAACTTCCTACTGACCGTTTCCGTTAAGGGAATGTTGGAGAACAAATCCAAGTATATATAATGTACTCAGCACACAATTGGTGCATAGTAGTTCCTCAATAAAAATTTTAATCATTAAGTAGCCAGGTGTGGTGGCACACTCCTGTAGTCCCAGCTACTCAGAAGGCTGAGGCAGGAGAGTCGCTTCAACTCAGGAGGCAGAGGTTGCAGTGAGCCAAGATCGCGCCATTGCACTCCAGCCTTGGCAACAAGAACAAAACACTGTCTCAAGGAAAAAAAAAAAAAAAAAAAGGCTGGGCCTGGTGCCTCATGCTTGTAATTCCAGCACTTTGGAAGGCCAAGACAAGTGGATCACCTGAGGTCAGGAGTTCAAGACCAGCCTGGCTAACATGGTGAAACCCCGTCTAAAAAAAAAAAAAGAAGAAAAAAGGAAGTACTTTTCTCAGCCAGGCATGTTGGCTCACATTTGTAATCTCAGCACTTCGGGAGGCCAAGGTGGGCAGATCACCTGAGGTCAGGAGTTCCAGACCAGCCTGACCACCATGGGAAAACCCCATCTGTTACTAAAAATACAAAAATCAGCCGGGTGTGGTGGTGGGCACCTGTAATCCCAGCTACTTGAGAGGCTGAGGCAGGAAAATCGCTTGTTCCTGAGAGTATAAGCTTGTACTGGGAGGTGGAGATTGCAGTGAGCCGAGATCTCACCTGTACTCTAGCCTGGATGACAAGAGTGAAACTTCCTCTTAAAAAAAAAAGAAAAAGGCCGGGCGCAGTAGCTCAAGCCTGTAATCCCAGCACTTCGGGAGGCCGAGGCGGGTGGATCACAAGGTCAAGAGATCGAGACCATCCTGGTCAACATGGTGAAACCCCGTCTCTACGAATACAAAAAAATTAGCTGGGCATGGTGGCGCGTGCCTGTAATCCCAGCTACTCAGGAGGCTGAGGCAGGAGAATTGCCTGAACCCAGGAGGCGGAGGTTGCGGTGAGCCGAGATCGCGCCATTGCACTCCAGCCTGGGTAACAAGAGCGAAACTCCGTCTCAAAAAAAAAAAAAAATTTTTAAATAAAAAAAAAAAAAGAAAAAGAAAAAGAGGGAGGAGGGGACTCAGACTCAGCTGGCACTAACCTTTTATACTGTGCCCTACAACCTGCCCCTTCTTCTTGCCTGAAGATATGGGGGCAGCAGTATCACAATTATGAAGTAAGAGCCACGTGCCAATAATGGCAAGAGCAGGAAACAGCAAAGCCTTGAACTGCCCAGGTCTGGACTTCTTGTTACATGAGAAAAATTAAGTTCCTATTGTTTAAGCCATTTGTAGTTTGGTTGCTGAATGCAATCCCTAACAAACACAGGCTCCACACCATTCTAAAAGATAATCTGGGCTGCAAAGGGATATTTGGGATTACCTAAGTCATGCCTACATAACAAGAGTGCAGCCTCAGAATCACAGTATGACCAAAGAACACAGCACTGCAACAGTGAACTTTTTTCAAGGGACTAAAGGGACACTAACAAAGCCTGCATGGAAGCAACGCAAAAAGCACGAGCTTGTTTATCTAACACTCTACGAAGGACAGGGTGTTCCAACCAAACAACTCCAGTACCTCTCAGCGGAAGTTAATAAACTGCTAACTGGTTTATCAACCAGGTTCTTGTGGAGTTGATCCAATCGTATGTTGTGCTTTAAGCACCAACTTTTCACTATAATTACTTATTTAATTGTTCGCTTTCTCCTCTAGACTACAGACTCTGTGAGAACAGGGACCATATCTATCCCATTCACTACTCAGAATGCAACCCTAAGCATCGTGCCTAGTACAAAGTTAGCTGTAAATAAATATTTGGCAAATAAAGAATTCACTGAGCCGGGCACAGTGGCTCATGCCTGTAATCCCAGCAATTTAGGAGGCCAAGGTAGGTGGATCACGAGGGCAGGAGTTTGAGACCAGCCTGGCCAACATAGCAAAACCCTGTCTCTACTAGAAATTAAAAAACTTGGGGCCGGGCACGGTGGCTCATGCCTATAATCCCAGCACTTTGGGAGGCCACAGCGGGTGGATCACGAGGTCAAGAGATCGAGACCATCCTGGTCAACATGGTGAAACCCCGTCTCTACTAAAAATACAAAAAATTAGCTGGGCATGGTGGCGTGTGCCTGTAATCCCAGCTACTTAGGAGGCTGAGGCAAAAGAATCGCCTGAACCCAGGAGGCGGAGGTTGCGGTGAGCCGAGATCGCGCCATTGCACTCCAGCCTGGGTAACAAGAGCGAAACTCCGTCTCCAAAAAAAAAAAAAATTAGCCAGGTGTCATGACGGGTACCTGTAATCCCAGCTACTCAGGAAGCTGAGCCAGGAGAATCACTTGAACCTGGAAGGCGGAGGTTGCAGTAAGCAGAGATCACACTGTTGCACTCTGGCCTGGGCAACAGTGTGAGACTCCATCTCAAAAAAATTCACTGAATCAATAAATGATACACACAAAAAATCCCCCACTGACTAACTCTGGTGGAGTGATAAAATTCAAGGGGTAGGACTGGGCACGGTGGCTCATGCCTATAATCCCAGCACTTTGGGAGGTTGAGGCATGCAGAGCACCTGAGGTCAGGAGTTTGGCTAACATGGTGAAACCCCATCTCCACTAAAAATACAAAATTTAGCTGGGTGTGCTGGCACTCGTCTATAATCCCAGCTGCTTGTAATGCTAAGGCTGGAGAAGTGCTAACTAACAAAGCCTACATGGAAGCAAGGCAAAAAGCATGAACTTGTTTATCTAACACTCTCCGAAGGACAGGGTGTTCTAACCAAACAACCTCAGTACCTCTCAGTGGAAGTTAATAAACTGCTAACGGGTTAACAGTTACAGGCAGGGGCCGGGCACGGTGGCTCATGCCTATAATCCCAGCACTTTGGGAGGCCGAGGCGGGTGGATCACGACATCAAGAGATCGAGACCAGCCTGGTCAACATGGTGAAACCCTGTCTCTACTAAAAATACAAAAAATTAGCTGGGCATGGCGGCGCATGCCTGTAGTCCCAGCTACTCAGGAGGCTGAGGCAGGAGAATTGCCTGAACCCAGGAGGCGGAGGTTATGGTGAGCCGAGATCGTGCCATTGCACTCCAGCCTGGGTGACAGAGCAAGACTCATCTCAAAAAAACAATAGTAAAAATAAAAATCCAAGAGGAGAGGGAGGTGTGAGAAGCTCCCAAAGCTGGAGTAGCCCAAGTACTGTGATGTCCATCAAGAACAAACCACATTAGGAACCAGCTCAAACAGCCTGTTGGTTTCTCTCTCGTCTCTCTGGTACACAGCACATCTGATTCTTTTTTTTTTTTTTCAGAAGGACTCTTGCTCTGTCACCCAGGCTGGAGTGCAATGGCACGATCTCGGCTCACTGCAACCTCTGCCTCCCGGGTTCAAGCGATTCTCCTTCCTCAGCCTCCCGAGTAGCTAGGACTACAGGCGCATGCCACCACACTCAGCTAATCTTTTATTTTTAGTACAGACGGGGTTTCACCAAGTTGGTTGGCCAGGCTGGTCTTGAACTCCTGACCTCAGGTGATCCGCCCACCTTGTTTGTCCTCCCAAACTGCTGGGATTACAGGAGTGAGCCACTACACCCAGCCCTGATTCATTCTTTACCCCCAGAGCCATTCACTTTACCTTGTCCTTATCCATGACAATACTGGCCACAGGTCCAAATGCTTGGAAGTACTCAGAGAGCTGGGCAGAATCCACATCCCTGGGAAAGCCACTGACAAACACACTTCGAAGTCCCTGGGCCTTTCTCGCAGCTCGTAGTTCTACCAGGTGCCGGTGCTTTCTGCCTCCCAAGTGGGCGTCAAGGCTGGGTCCTGCAAAGACAAGTGTGAGACAAAAACTCTCAAAGCACTCTTCAGCGAGTCTGCCCGCAACATACCTAAATCGTCTGATCCTTCCAAGCCACAGAAACTGACCTTTGAATAAGCAAAGTCCTGGCTCCTTTCACCTTCCTCTCTTATACATTTGTCTAAATAATACATTCTCTCTTTATTTTTTATTTTTATTTTTTAGACAGAGTCTTACTCTGTCACCCAGGCTGAAGTTCAGTGGCACAGTCTCAGCTCACTGCAACTTCCGTCTACCAGGTTCAAGAAATTCTCCTGCCTCAGCCTCCTGAGTAGCTGGGACTACAGGCGCATGCCACCATGCCCGGCTAATTTTTCTATTTTTAGTAAAGATAGGGTTTCACTATGTTGGCCAGGCTGGTCTTGAACTCCTGACCTCAAGTGATCTGCCTGTCTCAGCCTCCCAAAGTGCTGGGATTACAGGCATGAGCCACCGCACCTGGCCTAAATAGTACATTCTCTAAGTGGTTCCCAAGAGAACTGGCTACACAGGTATTTTGTTTACTTTTATTTTTAATTTTTACTTAAAGACCCATGTGACAGTATATCTTAAATCACCTATTTGTGCTAGGTAGAGTTGGAAAGAAATTAACAGGTAACTTATCCAAGTCATCCACAGAAAAACTAAAAATACTAGGATCCAGGCCAGGCACGGTGGCTCACGCCTATAATCCCAGCACTCTGGGAGGCCAAGGCAGGAGGATCACGAGGTCAAGAGATCAAGACCATCCTGGCCAACATGGTGAAACCCCATCTCTACTAAAAATACAAAAATTAGCCGGGCGTGGTGGCGCATGCCTGTAGTCCCAGCTACTCAGGAGGCTGAGGCAGAAGAATCGCTTGAACCCGGGAGGCGGAGGTTGCAGAGAGCCTAGATCGTGCCACTGCACTCCAGCCTGGTGACAAGAGCAAGACTCCATCTCAAAATAACAACAACAACAACAAAAAATGTATTAGGATCCTGGAATACTTCGTGGATCATCTCTGGGCGTGGTATGGTATAGTGATGTCAAGGGCAGGATCTGAAATCACACTGCCCAAGTTCAAGTCCCAGCTCTGTGAAGCTGTATGAAATCTTGGTCAAGTTACAAAGCCTCTCTGTGCACCAACTTCCTCAGATATAAAATGGAAATACAAGTACCTAGCACCTAACACTCAGGTATTATTCATATATATCACTTGGAGAGTCTGGTACATGGTAAATGTCAAAAAACTAGCTATTGCTATTATTTTATTATGAGTTAGCTGCTTGATGTCAAAATAAATGTGGGGCCAAGGAAGACTCCTAGGTTTCTGGCCTGGCTTATTGGATGAACAGTGATAGTACCATTCACAGAGGAAAGGAAGAATGGAAGTAGACCCTGTTTAGGGAAGACTGTGATTCCAGACTTCAAAAGTGGGGCCAGGCACTTTGGTTCATGCCTGTAATCCCAGTACTTTGGGAGGCCAAGATGGGAAGATCACTTGAGGCCAGGAGTTGGAGACCAGCCTACACAACATGGCAAAACCCTGTATCTACAGAAAAACAAAAAATTAGACAGGTATGGTGGTACACGCCTGTCAACCCAGCTACTTGGGAGTCTAGCCAGGAGCTCACTAGCCAAGATCACACCATTGCACTGCAGCCTAGGTGACAGAGCAAGAGCCTGTTTCAGAAAAAAAAAAAAAAAAAAAAAGGGTAGAATTTGAGGTTTCACTGAACTCCTTGTCTGTCATACAAGAACCTTGTCTGTTTTTCCAAACCCATCTTCTGTCTCTTTCTCACTGGTACCTTATGGTTTAGTCATTCATGCCACCTATTTCATCCGTCCCCACCTATGAGTAGGTCCTCTGTAGGGCTTCTCTGAGTTAGTTACTGATTCTCTGTGGTCCTACCGTTCTCTAAAGATAACTACAAAGCACTGAAACTTTCTCCATCTCTAGAGGGTGAGCTCCTCCATCTCTGAAACCCCTTCCCCCACCCTAAAGATCAGCAGAATACCAGCCACAGAGCATATGTCCAATAGATGATGGTTAAAGAAGGAATAAAACAATGAAACTTGCGTCGTGGAGATGTCGTATACTGAGGAGGAGTGTAATGTGGTGGGACTTTCTCGACTCTCCAAATCCCCTCGGACTTGCGGAGTAAAAACAAAGGTGAGACCCTACCAACCGACTTGACAGAAACGAAGACCTATAACCCTAACTTTCGCCAGGATCAAAAGACGAAAGCCCGCAACCACCCAGGTCCCTCACTAGCCACCGCTTACGGTTGGCTGTAGTAACGTGGCACAGGCAGCAGCGGAAACCCCCACGCGGCAGCGATTCGACATCCGAATCCACCGCCGCCATAGCGATTCTCCTGTACCGATAAAAACACAAGCACCTCTGCCACCACCTGAACCCACTTCTCCAAAGCTCAACGCGCTCGGAAACAACTTCCGCCCGTCCGATAGGAAGTGACAAAAAGTCTTCCAATTGCGAGGACAAACTCCTCCGGAAACCAAGCCCCAGCGACTCCGGGTTCCGTTTCTAGCCGGTGTCAAGTCCCCGCCCATTTTAGGAAAAGCCGCGCGTTACGATGCCTATCTGCATGCGGTAAGCCGATTGGTGTGCTCTAAGCTGTTCAGACGTCGATTGGCCCAAAGCGTCATGAATATTCATGACAGCAGCCACAAAGGCCGGCGCCCGGTGGCCTCTCGCGGCCCCTCCTTCACCCCGCAGTAAACACTCGTGCGTCCGTACCCTCGACCCTTATTTACCTGACGAATAAAGGCAGAGGATCGGCGGCTTTCAGTCCTTTGTCCCACGAAGCCCAGGGCTGTCCCTGGACTTCCAACCTTTTCAGGGCTGTTACTCCCTCCCTTTCCTCCCACTGTCCTCTCGCAAAACGGGTATTCTGCGATTGCTTCTAGGCCTAGTTAGGGAGCTCTGCCACCACCGGGCACCTTCCGGACTCCATGAGGTCCCGGGAGCCAGGACCATTCCTTACGCAGTATTGGGCTGCGTGGTGTACTCTGGAGGTGCCAGAGCCACTGCTGCACCTCGGAGCAGTGCGACAGTGCGACAAGACAAAACCGAGTGCTGGTAACCTAGTGAAGACACTGGAGGGGACAAATGCTGTCGAACCCCAGCAGGTATAATCGTCAGTTCCTCCGAACACCCCCGAGATGTAGGCTCAGGACAGTGAGGGACTACGGGAGCTGGGGATGCCCTAGGGACAGGGACCATAACAAGGTGGAGAGGACCATTAGATGGGCTCAGCAGCTTGTACTGTAGTTATCAGCCCATAGCTTTGAATGGTGCAAAGAGAAATGGACTTAAGGCCACAGCGAGAAAGTCACAAGTGCTGAGGCAGTACCCCATCTCTAAAGGAAGTGCCCAAGGAGCACATAGTAGGCTGAACTTCTTGTTTTCTCCCTTAAGGTGTTCCTTCTAATGGGCCCAGCTCAGGCATCTAATCTCAGTGTCCCAAACCTTTAAGGCAGGAAATGGTGCTAGTGGATCAGGATATCAAGGCAGTTGCTGAGGCTGGCCTTGAGACTCCTGAAGCAGCAAGCAGGCTGTAAACATACACCCAGAGGTGCTCGGGTGGTTCAGTGGTAGAATTCTCACTTGCCAAATAACACCACAGCTCTCCTTTAACCCCACCACCACCACCAAGGTGGTATACATCTTACCCTGGCTGCTAGCAACTTCCAGAATTCCTTAAGTAAAAGGGAGAGGGGAGTAAGAGGTGGGAAACAGGAAGAAACGCCTCCAGTCCCCTTTCCTATGGAGGCCACCAGCCACCCAGAAAGCTCATCTCAACTACTTTGAACGAATCTGGGCCAAGATGGTGCTTGGGCTCCAGCACCACTGGGAGCTAGGGAGCAGTTTGGGTCCCACCAGAAGGCTAGCTGGAGCAAGTCACCTCTGTCCAGGCTGCGTATCTCATAAAGCCGTTCCCAGGGTAAGAACCATCTGTACTGCCTTTGTTGTCCTTTGTCCTTTATTTTCTCTCTCAAAGACACCCCCTACACACACACAACACACACCCATGGCAGAGAACAGCTGAGCCAGGAGAAGCTGAAGAAAACAGCTTTTTATTTGTTACTATAAGAACCAATTACAGAATCCGAGGTTAAAAAAACGGACAAAAGATCTTTATTTCTGAGAACTGGAGTACAAAAGGCGGAGGGGGAGGGGAGGGAAGGAAAGAGCTAGCATGGCCTGGGGTTAATGCCAGCTTAGGGGCCTCAAACTCCAATTAGGAAAGTCCGGACACCGGACAGAAAGAGAAACCCCCAATTAGGAAAAAAAAAAAAGACATGGCAGTGCATGCCCCCCTCCCCCAACCAGGTACCACCACCTGATATCTGTGTACTCTTCCCCTTCCCATCCCCTTTCACAAAGGGAGGCAAAATTTTAAAAAAATTAAAAAACCCTCCCCCCGAAAACTGTCAAAGACATCTGTGGGTCCTACCCCCCAAAACAGGCTAGGTTTCCACATGGGCCAAGTTCCTGCAGTCTGTCCTCCATCAGCAAGCACGGAGGCATAAGGAGACAAGTCTCAAGGTGGTAACACTAGAGGGCGCCCAACCCCTCCAGGGACACACACACACTTGCTCCCTTCCTTTATTCACTCCTCACTCCCTTTGACAGGAAAGGGAAGGGAGGTTCGGGTGCCCTGGGCATCCACCCTCTACCTCTCAGCCCACCTCCCTTCCCCACAGGTGCTCAATCCTCCAGGACAATAGGCTCATTGGTGCTGGCAGGATGTGAGGGTGCAGGTAGAGGGACTGGGGGCCGCACTGCAATCAGCGTTGGCTTCACCTTCAGGGGCAAGTTGGGTCGGCGAGCAGCTCGCCGCATTTCCAGGTGGGTCAGAGCCTTGCGTAGGGCCCTGGCCAGAAAAAGCAAGTGGGAAACACAAAAGGCTTAGAGAACACTAAGACCCCTAGGGGAAGCCCCACATTCCCCACTGCTGTTCTGCCTTCTGGCCCATTCTCCTCTGACATCCCCACCCAGCATCCACAACCTTCCTGGAGCTCTTACTCTGATACTGCTACTCCCCATACTCACCAGCCTGGACCATCCCTCTCAGCCCCTCCCACGGTGGACTGCCTACCTAGTATCTTTTGTGGCCACAAACACCACAGGATTCGGTGCATCAGCTGGGTTTAGTTTTTGACGTTTGGCTGCTGGCTGTGAGCTTGAACGAATCCCTGAAGCCAGAGGCCTTCCATTGGCGGAGAAAGGAACCCCTGCCCCTGCCATCTGGAAAAGGGTAGGATGGCACAATGAGGGAAAGAACCCTCTCAGACTCCTATGAGAAACAAAAGCCCACCCAATTCAGCTTGGCCCACTCTTTTCTGTCAACTCACAGTCTCATAGGCCCGTTTCACCATAATGCCCCCCAGTCCTCGGTTCTGGGACAGCTGGTTTCTGTTGATCGGTGTCTTGGTACCCCGAGGTGTTTTTGGTTTCAGGGGTGCCTGGGCCACTGAAAAAAAATAGTAAAGTTTTGCACCTTTACTTCCCTACACAGTTCCCTTTTGTTACTTCCATCTCTCTTTCCTGGACCAGCAGTTTACCTGGGCATCCCCAAAAGTAGCAATGGGGGAAGGTTCTGGCAAGCTATCACGAGTATTTTTCAAGTATCAGTATGACCTTATCAAATCAATACAGTAATACTGAATAGTTTACCAAAAAAATTATTAAACAACGAAGTGCACTTTTTTAGATTAACTCTCTGAGGACACTAAGAAAAAAAGCAAGGGGTGAGAAGATGTCTGATAAGGAAGGGACTGGGAGCCTGACGCCACCCTCACTGGTCCCCATCCCATACCCAGATCTTTGACGATAGTTGCCAGGGGCAGCCGCACCAGAGGGTGAATCTTCAATGGAGTCTTCGCTGCCTTAGGAAGTCGAATGGAGCCTGGAGAACAAAGATGAAAGCTTCTGAAGGGCTTCACCATTCAGGTCTCCTCTGAGGCCAGAAGCCAAGTCTAATCTTAAAAAAAAAATCTCTGTAGCCTACTATCCTGCCTGTCATTAAACATCCAGAGAAACACTGGTCTCTGGGCAGAGCAACTCTAAACCACCAGCCCCACCGCTCCCTGCCCTTACACTCTGCTTTGATGGCATTGGCATTGATAGGAGCATAAGGTCGTCGGGCAGCCCTCCTTGGCTGTAATAGGTCCCTGCACATGCGTCTGGCAAGACGGGTCAGCTTCGTGGTCTGAAGCAGGAAAGTTTGCCTGTTTTTAGCCAGTAGCTTGGCCCGGTTGGCGCTGGTTGTGTAAGGAGAGAGACTTTGAGCTTCAGGTCTGGACAAATGACCCCTCGAGTGTGGTTCCTAGAAGAAGAGCATAGGAAAAAGAACAGAAATCAGCACTGAGGCTCCCTTCTTTCTTCCATTCCCTCCAGAGGACAATTTATTCCTGCCTAATCTCTTTACTGACCTCCTGGCCTAGTATCTCTCCAACCAGCATCAAGTACCCCCTGCCCATCAAACGATCACCATGTAAAGAGTCGGGTATTCCGGCCTTCGCCTAAGCTCACAATCAATATGCTTACTGCTCTCCCTTGCATTTTTTTTTTTTTTGAGACGGAGTTTCGCTCTTGTTATCCAGGCTGGAGTGCAATGGCGCGATCTCGGCTCACCCCAACATCCACCTCCTGGGTTCAGGCAATTCTCCTGCCTCAGCCTCCTGAGTAGCTGGGACTACAGGCACGCACCACCATGCCCAGCTAATTTTTTGTATTTTTAGTAGAGACGGGGTTTCACCATGTTGACCAGGATGGTCTCGATCTCTTGACCTCATGATCCACCCACCTCAGCCTCCCAAAGTGCTGGGATTACAGGCGTGAGCCACCATGCCTGGCTCTCCCCTACTTTTCCTCCCACTGGTCCTTACCGTGGTGCCCCGAGCGGCCCCCTCAAGCTGAGTTGGAGTCTTCAGTCCCCCATACTTCTTCCAGTAAATCCAACAGGAAGCACAGAGGCGGCACTGCATGTTAGGTGGGCCCCAGGCATACCACTGAGCAGACTGTGTGGCTGTAGAGCATGGAGAGGGGACAGGGAAGAAGCATGCTACCTGAGCCCCACAGGTTCCTGAGCCACCGCAGGCCTTCCACCTCGCCCCAGCATCCCTGTGCCCCAACACTCACTGTGGCAACTCTCACAAGTCAGGCCCTTCTGAAATCCAGCCCCATTCATGCCAGGTTTTGAACCCACCGAAATGATCTGGTTAGGGTTTGGCTTAGTGCTAATGGGGGAGGTGAGGAGAAGAGGAAAAAAATCAAGAAACTGGTCAAGGAAAAGAATCAATTTCCACTCTCAATTTGACCCTACTTCCTGCCCGCCCCTAATCACTGAGAGAGGCACAAGTCAGGGGAAGGGAAGGAAAACACTCCAGTCTCCCCTACCCACCACACTTACTAGGTGGGGATGTAGACCTGTTTCAGTTTGCTGTCTGCTTCAGCGGCTTTCAATCTTTTCTGCAGGAAGGAAAAAAGAAAAAAAAGGATCAGACCCTCACAGCAGGGAGAATGTCATCAACTTCAAAAGCAGAGATCAGCAGGTGGCCTCTGATTCACCCTCCCCAGCTCAGATGATACCTGCTGAATATACCGGTCTGTGGTTTTCCACATGTAATAAAACTGGACTATGCTGGCGAGTGACTTCCAGGGTAGCTAAGGGGGGCAGAGGGAAGAAGAATGAGCTGGTATCTGACCCCAGGTCCTGGTTCCCTCACCTGTCATCTCTCCCACCTCTCCTCCTAGCCCCATCCACTTACAAAATCCTGGCGAATATCGTTGAAGTCCTTCCCATACTTCTCTAGGGCCTCCTCAAATAGCATGGCCTCTGAGGCTGACCATTCCTCCATCTCATCCCGACACAGCACCGGGCCTCCCTGGGGTACCAGGGTCGACATGGCCTTAGCCAGGTCATAGCCGTTCCTTTGCAAAGTATCCATGGCATGAAACTACAGGGAAGATGGAGAACGACTGAGGACCTGAAACTTTTGGCACCACTCCCTTGCTGCTGCTCCTTTTTCTTTTTTCTTTTTTGAGACGGAGTCGGGGGGTAGGGGGGGTGACAAAAATATATATAAAAAATAATAAATAAATAAAGAGACGGAGTCTCGCTGTCACCCAGGCTGGAGTGCAGTGGCATGATCTTGGCTCACTTCAACCTCCACCTCCCGGGTTCAAGCAATTCTGCCTCAGCCTCCCGAGTAGCTGGGACTATAGGCACATACCACCACGCCCAGCTAATTTTTGTATTTATAGTAGAGACAGGGTTTCACCATATTGGCCAGGCTGGTCTTGAACTCCTGACCTTGTGATCTGCCCACCTCAGCCTCCCAAAGTGCTGAGATCACATGTGTGAGCCACCACGCCTGGCCCCTTGCTGCTCCTTAAAACATTCCCACTCCCTCAGAGATACCCTCCTCTCCTGTCCCCAGGCTCTGCAAGTCCCCAGAAAGCCCAGCCTGGCCAACTACCCACCAACTTCTGCTCACCAGGGTGATATCTCGGGAAGCAGCAGCTGCACTCATGTGCAAGCTGGGCTGCCGGATGGAGCTGCTGCAATCTAGGGCTCTTGCAAAGGTTCCCACAGCCCTAAGGAAAAAATTGAGAAGTCAAAAGCGAAAGAAGAAAGCCCAAATGGGCTGGGTAACTAAGCCATAGAAGAAAGAAGGAAAACATCCATGCCAATGAAAGAAATAAAGTCCATCTCTAAAAACCATGGGACTCAGAACAAGGTCCACACCTCCCCCAGCCCATCTTCCCCATCCACCCACCCCTCACCGGGCCACCACGAGAAACTGGTCGATCTGCCGGTCTGTGAGAGGGTTGTCTGGGTCCCAGACCTTCATCTCCATCTTCTGTTGGTTCCGATTATCAGATTCTCCTGGGGAACAGAACAATGGCATCAACAGGGAGAGGGCAAGGGGAAATAGTTGGTGTCTTTTCATGCACAATAACACCTCCTCCTTCCTCTTCATCTGCTTGGATTCTACCAGCTCCTCGAATTCCCAAGTGTGCCCATTTGCCCTTTTCAGGTTCCTAAGGTCCCATCCTGTCAGGGTCACAGCAGAGAGCCCTTTAGACTGTGCAATGCACCACCCCAGGTGATGCCATTGACAGAGACTATAATATTAAAGTGCCCCTTGGAATTAGCTAACCTGGTAGCCGTACAGTCTGTCCTGTTGCTTACCCTCTGCCAGGCGATCTGGAATCTCAGCTTGGTATTTGCAACCAACTCTGATCTCGCCCTGATCAGCTAGAAGTGTCTTCTGCACAGGATCAAACACCAGCGAGTAAAAAAAGCAGTCCTGGAGTTGGGGAGAGACAAGGTAAGCAGGGCAGAAATCCAGAGAGGTGGCAGGGAGGGAGGTGTATCTGAGTTCCCAAAATAGGCAGTCTGGCAACCCTGTACCTCATCATTGTTCTCCTTTCCCCCTCCCTTTTGGGGGCAATACCCATTCCCCTCCCTCTTCTCCCAACATCTCTTTCTCACCTCCTTTTCCAGATACTGGCTCAAGATATCTGTCTCATTCAAGAGGGTCACACTGCATTTCCCCCTATAGAAGATAGATCGGAAAACCCTGGTGAGCCCCACTCTCCCTCCCCACAGCATCTCTGAACACCACCTCCTTCTCTCTACCTTCTACATAAGTGCATGCAGGCTATACTGGCCCCAGTTGTCCTATACCGTATGTGGGTGGCTGGTAATGATTCAAACTGCCGAGAAAGGAAAAGTTCCCGGTGCTTCAGTTGATGGCGCTGCTGCTCAGACACACCTGGCTGTTTTGATTCCTCTTCAAACTCCCCTGGGAGATTAAGGAGGAAGAAACAAAATCAGAAACGAATCCAGCAAGACACCACCCTGGAAACTCTAACTCAGGAAAAATATTTCCTATCTCAGCTGTTTTCTCGCACATTTCCCAGGCGTCTGCCTTCTATACTCTTGTCCTACCAGCTTTCTTTTTCTTTTTTTTTTTGAGGTAGAGTCTTGCCCTGTTGCCCAAGCTGGAGTGCAATGGCACAATCTTGGTTCACTGCACCCTCTGCGTCCCAGGTTCAAACAATTGTCCTGCCTCAGCTTCCCAAGTAGCTGAATTACAGGTGTCCGCCACCACACCCAGATAATTTTTATATTTTTACTAGAGACGAGGTTTCACCATGTTGGTCAGGCTGGTCTCGAACTCCTGACTTCGTGATCTGCCTGCCTTGGCCTCCCAAAGTGCTGGGATTACAGGCATGAGACACTGCAACCAGCCCCAGCTTTCTTTCTTAGCTCTATGCCCCATCACAAATGCTCCCAACTCTATCAGTAATGCTCTTAGGGAATAACTGCTGAAAGTACGAAGAATGCTGTAGAAATACATCCCTACCCAGCTGCCAATGCTCAGACACCACTCAAAGTCCACAACAGGCCAGCAAGAACATCACACTTGTCTCTTTCTTGCTAAACCAGCCTGAGATCCAGGAACCCAGTAAAATGAAAAAGTATCACACAAGACTGTTTACAGTTCTTTTAAATTTCAGGAGATTCTGCTCTAAAACATCACACGTGGCCCTAACTATCCCTCATTTTCTACTTGGCTAATAATAGTTCCTGGGGTTTTCAAGGACAACACCTCTCAAGCTAGTGCCAACACATTCCTCCCCAAGGAGCTGCAGCTTGCCCTGAAACCTTGTGGAAGGGGTTAACCTGGCTAGGCGCCAACCAAAGTGGGAGGGAACAGAAGAGCCTCAGGCCCAGGCTCATTGGTGCATTGTTCCCAACATCAGGGAGAAGGGGGGGTTGTGCAGTAGGCTCCACCCTTGGCCTGTGTGCTCCGGAAACCCTGTGCTAAGGCAAGGGGGACCACACCCCCAACACCCATTCTGATTGGACAAGGCCAAGGTCAGCCCCTGCCAGATGGGGCTGGAAACCCTAAAGGGCCAAGGAACTTGGTAAGCCGGGATCCTCCTTAACCCCTTCTCACCCAGAACAGTCTGAAAAAGGAAAATTTAGAAAGGTGGAACAAAAGGAAGGAGAAAGAAAACCAGAGCAGGAAAGGAAAAAGAAGCTGAGGAAAACATGTTTTTAAAAAAAAAAAAAGAAAAAGAAAATGAGAGTTTAAAGAGAATGAAGATAGGGCAAAATGAAAAGGGAAAGATGTAAAATGGAGTGGGGTGGGGGCCGGGAAATGGGTGAGGTAAGAAATGAAAAGTGCAAGAAAACTTTCCTACCATCTTCCAGCTTCCAGGTATTCCCACCACCTTGTGATTACAAAATGAGCCTACTTCCCTGTTATGCGGGCCTCTCAGTACAATCTCTTCCTCTTCACCTTGACATTCAGTCACCACCTACTGTTCCAAAAAAACTGTCCCCCTTTAGAAAAGGATTCTGCTTCTCTAAAGTTCATCCTCATCCCCTAAATAAACATTATCATCTCTCTCTTACACTCATACACAAACCATATTATAGCTTTCCTTACCACAATCTCTCCATCCTGCTTCCAACCCCAACGTGTAAAAACAGGCCTCCCTCCTCAGACCAGGCATTTCCCACTCCTAAACTCACACCTCTGCCTTGGGCATCTACCAGGAGAAACTCCTGCAGGGACATGCCCAGGCCTCAGATCATGGGGAGGGGGGAAAGAAAGGGATGAAGATACTCACTGGCATTACTATCAGCCAGGCTGTTGAGGCTACTAGAAATGTCCCTGCGCCGGAAAAGACAGACAACCTTTGCCTCCACATTTCCATTTGCAGTCTAAGAAGAGAAAAAAAAAAATGTAGCAGTGAAAAATTAATCAACTGGGTACAGAAATGCACAAAGAGACAAATAACAGTAAGTTTCAGAGGGACCTAAATAAAATATCCCAAGAAAATAGGAGTAAAGACTTACATTCAAAGACAGACTTCCAAATCCCTTTCCTTTGCCCCCAAGAGACAGAATAGTAAAGTTCCTGCTAAGCTCTCAATAGCCTTTCCTGAATACATCCAATGAATGAAAGAATGAATATGAATGGATACTTAGCATAGAGTCCTCTCTTCCACCAGAAGTTAGAAACCTCAGAAGAAAGAGACCACTGGGGGAGGGAGAGGGATTCTGCTCCACTCACCTTGTTGAGCTCCTCAATCCGTCTAACCAGGTAAGGATTGCTGGAGGAGTTCTCAAAATAGACGTAATCTGTAAGGGAGAGGAGGGGGAAGAACCACGAAGATCAGAGGAGGAGACGGAGACACAGAGCACTAGAGTAGGAGAGAAAGTTGGCCTGAGTGGACCAAAAGAAGATAAAGATCCACGTAGAGAGGGCGCTGAGATGTGAAAGTGGAAAGACTAAGAGAAAATAAGGATGTTCCCCACCCCCACCGCACCTAGTTCTAAAATCAGATCCTTCACTGAAAAGTGAGCCTTAAGGAACAGGCAAGAAACAGGGGTTCCCCTGCAGTCCCCACAACTCAGCTATGAGTTGCAGCCCAGTCGCGGCGAAGTCATTGTTCGCGCTAGCGCTGGGCCCCCACCTTTTCGAACCGAGGCGCACAATAACGCCTGGCAAGAGGAAACCTCCGGGCGGCTCCCCCGCGGTGGCAAAGCCGTCGCCCCAGCCCCTCGCTTCCCCTCCCTAGCAGGTCAGCTCCTTCGGAACCAGTTTCCGAAGCCCACTCTGTGCCCCGGGGAGCCCCCCAACGCAGCCCTGAGAGTGCCGTCGGGGCTGCCCACAGCTTCTCTCCGGGAGTCTCGGCACCCTGCCGCGTCGCCGTCGTCGTCCCCGCACCCTCGCTTCCCCGCTCCCAGTCTCCTGGTTCCGGTTCCGGTCCGCGCTCGGGTCCACGCTGCCCCAGACGCGGCGCCCCGCGCCACCCGGTGCGGAGCCCCTCCAGTCCCGACCCCAACCTCTCCCGCCCCGGGCCCCGCACCCCTGCGCCTGGTACTCACCCCCCACCCGGTACATGTTGGCCGCCATGGCCGTTCCCGCCGCCGCCTCCGGCCGCACAAAGGGGTCCGGAAGGCTCGCGGGGGCAGGGCTCGGCTCGAGGCAAAGCCCCAAGCGTGGGGCTGGAGCTTCAAGGGAGTCTAGATGGGACCCGCGCAGCCGGCACCTCCACTGCCTCAGCCGTCGCAGTTCATCCCGGCCCGCGCTGTCGCCGCTGCCGCCGCAGATATCGCCCCACTCCCGGGACGCTGAGGCCGGCCCCGGTTCGCTCGGCTTCTTCCGGAACGAGCTCGGCTCCTGCCAGGCCAGAGCCAAGCTCCAGCTACCCCCGCCCCCGCCGAGTCCCACTAGTCGTTGGGATCTGCCGGCCGCAGGGAAGGCTTGCCCGGCCCGCCTCGGGGTTCGCCTCCTTCCGGAACACCTTCGGCCGATCCGGAGAACAAGGCCCACCGTTCGGCTCAGGTCGTAGAGCGAGACCCCGCAGATCGGCTACTTCCGGAAGAAGTTCGGCTCCTGTCGGCCTACCGCGGCCCGGCACTCGGCTAGTTCCGTCGCAGCTCGGCCCCACCCCCTTTTCCGAGGGCGGGAGAGAAGTCAGACTTAACTGTGTCCTCGCTGGGTCTCTGCTTCTCCTGCCGCCCCGAAAGACTCGCGCGCCTTCACGCTTCGCCAGGTTATTTGCAAGCGGCTTTGCCTGTTATTTGCATAAATGGCCTACGCTCCCTTACCCTTTTCCTTCGTCCCCACCCCACAAGGCCCCGGAGGCGCCCAGCAGCGCCCCACAAAAGCACCGGGAGGCGACTTTGGTTCTGGTTTATTGCCCCTCAGCAGGCAGCGGGAGTCAAGGCCGGGGCTGGGGCTGCCCAGCTCAGCCAGCGGGTCTAAACAGTGTGTGCAGAGGCGCCGTTCGCGCCCTCCAGGCAAATGCGCGATCGGGAATGTCTCGAAGTCAGTCGAGGAGTCGGCTCCTGGTCTATGGGGACTAAGGCGGGGCAGGGCGGGTCGGGTCCACGCCTCCAGCCAGTTGGTCCGCCAGGCAGCGATCAAACGTCGAGGGAGGAGGCGGGGGACAGGGAGGGGGTTCGAGAGGGCGTGGCGGGCGCTGGCCCCGCGCCCCCGGCGCCCAGCACTCGCCACTGGAAGATGCTGGCGTCCTTGCCGCCCAGCGAGATGAGGTGCGAGTCGTCGTGCGTGAACCGGACGCTGGTCACGTGGCTGCCGTGGCCCCCGTACATGCGGCTCGGCGCCTGGGCAGGAGGGAAGGGAGTTGCGGTGGCGGCGGAGCCCTCGGGCCCACCCGTCCTGTCCCGCCCCACCCCGCCCGGAGGCCCCCGCGGCCTCACCTTGGCACGAGCGCATGGGTACTGGAAGAGATGCACTTTGCAGAAGTCGTCGGCCACCGCCACCACACGCTCGTTGTGGGAGCGGCACAGGGAGTTGATGTCGGTCCCATCGGAGCCGTCCGGCCACACGCCTAGCACAGCGGCCGGCCTCAGCCCGACCTCCTCCCCACTGCCACCCACAGCCCAGAGCTGCACTATTTCAGGCGCTCCGGCAGCCACGGCCACCCACTGCCGCGTTCCAGGCAAGCCTTCCGGGTCCCGAGGGCCGTGGGGGCCTCCTGGGCTGGATCTTCAGGTTTCTGGACTCCCACCCAACGACACAGGCCCAGCGTTCCGAGCCCAAACTGGGCTCCACCTTGTCCCCCACCCCTCCAGCAGGGTTCCACGCCCCTGCTCACCGTAGACGTGAAAGCCCAGCACACAGGTGTACGTAGCCCACTCCCGGTCTCGACTCTCATAGCGATTCTTCAGCTGCTTGCAGCCTCCAGCCACGTCCCCTGGGGAGAAGGAGCCGGCCCAGCTCAGCTCTCACCCTGCCCTCAGTCAGGAAGATGCCGGGGAAAGCCAGATTGGAAAGACTGGCATGAGACCCGGCGATGGCAGGTGATCTGGTCACCGTAGTAGCATCTCCCCCTCCCACTGTTCAACCCACCCTGTGTGCGTCAGTACTGAGCTCTAGCTCAAGTTCTAACAGCTTCCGTGAGTTCCTCCTCCATAGATAAGTCCTCCACACTTGCCCTGGGAAACTTTTCCCAAACTTTTCTTGGAGCATTTTTCAACTACCTCAAGTCAACAAGACATGGCGTGAAACTAGTTGGTTCAAAATCACAAAATTTCTCCTATGTACAATTCCAACTCCACATCAACCCCACCTCCACTTCCTTATCTGACAACATCTACAAGAGCCCCCTACAAATAAAACCCACTCCAATTACCCTCTTCCCACGTCCTGCTTCACTGCCACTCACAGTAAAGAATCTCATAGTCCCCAGAATTGGACATGATGAAATTCCCATCCTTGGACCAGTCAAGATGAGTGATGAAGCTGGAGTGACCCTAGGAGCAAAGGTCAAGAGTTTTAAAGTGTCCCATCCATTTCCCACCCCAGAGCCCCCTTGATGCATCAGAACCCTGTGAGTTTCCCAGCTGTTATCATGCCCACCATACACCCCAACTTCCTCACCATACAGCGGCCAAAGCGGCTGGATTTGGCACCATCACTGGAAACACTATAGATGTAGATCACGTTGTCATGGGAACCAATGGCCAGGTACAACCCATCTGCAAATACAGTCACTCAGAAAGGGAAGGGGCAGGGACCCCTGTGAGTCCAGGGTAGGGGTGGCTCCCACCTGGGCTGTATCGGACCACTGAGAGCTGCTCATTGCCATCGATGACATCAGACACAATTTCTCTGGTCTCTGTGTCCAAAACCAACCACCTGGAAGGGAGGGAAGTAGAGGCAGATAGGAAGGCGAAAAGGCAGGATGTGGGGAGACCCCCAGGGAGGCCACCCTGGGCAGGCTTGGGGGTGGCAAATCAAAGAAACTCAGAGATACACACAGAAAGACTGATAAGACTGATGTAGAAGACAGGTCACAACTGCATTCTTTTTTTTTAGTTTTCTCTCTTTCTTTTCTTTTTTTTTTTTTTTTGAGACAGAGTCTCTCACTCTATCACTCAGGCTGGAGTGTGGTAGCAAGATCTCACTGCAACCTCCACCTCCTGGGTTCAAGTCATTCTCATGTCAGCCTCCTGAGTAGCTGGAATTACAGGTGTGCACTACCATGCCCAACTAATTTTTTATTTTTATTTTTAGTAGAGATGAGGTTTCACCACGTTAGCCAGGCTGGTCTTGAACTCCTGACTTCAAGTGATCCGCCCACCTCTGCTCCCAAAGTGCTAGGATTACATGCATGAGCCATCGCGCTCTGCCACCACTGCATTCTTATGCTGAGACATGAGAAGGAGCTAAGTGCAGATAAAGACTGAGGGGCTTCTAATGCCATCTAAAAAGGAATCAGAAACTACAGACCAGGGGCCGACTACAAAGGCCCTGTGCAGGCTGTAAGCCTGTCACTCCCCAGTGTTTGTCTCCCCTATGCCCCTCCCATTCCCACAGCTTCTCTATCCTGGGCTGCCGCCTCCTCCACTCCCAGGCTTGGAGGAGACAGTGGTTGGGGGAGGGGGAGAAACGATTACCATCAGGGAGGAGGGGAGCCCGGGCGGCAGGGGCTGCAGGGAGAGGCACGGAGAAGTGCCAAGGCACAGTTGGCTCCTGGGCAGAGGTGGTCACTCTTTCCAACTCCCCCAGTACCAGGAACCCTTCCCAGACCTCCCTGCTTTCCCTTCTGGGAGTCCTGGCTCCCTCTCACCTCCCTGTGTTCAGTCCTACAGCCACAACTGCCCCACTCGGGTGGAAGTCAGCACAGAGACCAGTCTCCTGGGAGAGGGGAGAAGGCGAATTTAAGAAGATGCCTTTCTAGTGAGGGAACCAGAATGGACCCCTTGTCCTCCTGATAACTTCAAAGCCGCTTACTCCCAAGGAGAAGATGGGAAGAGAGGAAAGGGATGCCTGGGTGTCACTGAACCTAAACAGGCAGTGATACCAAAATATTCAACCGCAGAACTGAGACCAACAGCTGTGCTGGAGATTAACCATTTAGATGCTGGACCAAGAGAAAGTCTGAGGGGTTCCGGGGGTGGCGGGGAGTGAGGCGGTATTAGAAGCATCAGCTTTTACCAATCAGTACAGAAGAATTAATATTTGAGTAGCCAGTGCAGCCCTACCAGTACAAACTAGCTGCCTCTGGAAGGCAGGAGGAAGGTGCTAGGGAAAGAGTGGCGGCCACGGGAGTCCTGGTAGGGGTGGTATGGGGGATCCAGGGACATAGGGCTCTACCTTGAGGTCGATGCTCCAGGCCAGCGCGTGGCTCTCCCCATCCCACAGGCAGAGCTGCCGGTCATGGCCGCAGGTGAGGAAGCGGTTCTGGGAGGGGTGTGTGCAGAGCCCCCAGAGCTCATCAGTGTGGCCCTGCAGCAGAGCATGACTGTCACTCCTGCCCCTCTCTCACACCCCTTTGCCCCCTCCTTACCTGAGCCCTTAACCCCCAACCTGGATTACAGGGGAGAAGCCCTGGGCCAGATCTCCCCTCAGCAACGCATTCTTCGTGGTTCCCACCAGCAGCTCAGAGCCAGGCCCTTCAGCAATGGCTCGCACGGCCCCAAAGTGTTCAGGAATCTGCAGTGATGGCAGGATGTCAAGAGCCCACTGACCATTGCTCTTACCCCTCGCTCCCTTGACCCCAGCCCAGCCCTCACCTCAGCTTCCTGGAGGGCCACCAACCCAGGCCCCCATTGTACCAGCCGGCGGTCCCGCCCGCCACCACTCAGCACTGTCCCGTCCCGCCGAAGACACAAGGCGAAGATGGAGCCTTCATGAGCGTGAGCCTGGGCCACAATCCCATAGGTCTCTGTTGGCAAAGCCCCAAGTAGGTCATGTTTTTGGGGTAGAGGGGAGTGAGAAACAGGGCCAGCTTTGGCTGGCACAATAGAGTAAGAACTCCCAGCCAAGGAATGCACTCACTACTATCTCTCATCCTCATATTGCCAACAGATCTGTTATTCTCCCCATTTTACAAACAGGACGACTGAGACTCAAAGAAGTGAGGTAACTTCCTAAAGCCCAGACAACTAATGGCAAAACTGGAATTTGAGCCTGAGATCTGGCAAGCCCAAAGCTCCAGCCCTTTCTCCTTTGCTGTGCTGCCCACACCCTTCTAGACCGGCCCCCACAGAGAACTATCAACTCTCAAGGTGAAAAGATGGGAAACCTCGCCGGGCACAGCGGCTCACGCCTGTAATCCCAGCACTTTGGGAGGCCGAGGCAGCCTGAGGTTGGGAGTTCGAGACCAGCCTGGGGTCTTGGAATCTGAAGGGCTCTGCCTGGATTCAAGTTCAAGGCCAGCCTGGCCAACATGCTAAAACCCCATCTCTACTAAAAATACAAAAATTAGCCGGGCGTGGTGGTGTGTGCCTGTACTCCTGGCTACTTGGGAGGCTGAGGAGAGAGGATCGCTTGAACCTGGGAGGCAGAGGTTGTGGTGAACTGAGATCGTGCGACTGCACCCCAGCCTAAGCAACAGTGTAAGGCTCTGTCTCCAAAAAAAAAAAAAAAAAAAGAGGGGAATGGAAAACCCTCTCCTCTGTTCCAACAGACCCTCTGGAATACTAGACTTCCCAGATGCTACCCCCAGCCACATACCTTTGGCCCCACCCCTGCCTGGGGTCTTGGAATCTGAAGGGCTCCGCCCCCAGGTGAGAATGTTCCCCTCTGAGTCCCCAGTGAGAATGTCTCCATCCGGAAGGAACACAAAGCAAGGGATAAATTTGGGTTTCTTGTATTTCTAGGGTGAGGGGAGAGCAGAGAGCAGAGGTCAAAGGGGAAGGCAAAGATTAAAAGTCACAGGGCAGGCCAGGTGCAATGGCTCATGCCTGTAATCCCAGCACTTTGGGAAGCCAGGGCAGTCAGGTCACCTGAGGCCAGACATGAGACATGGTGAAATCCCGTCTCTACTGAAAATACAAAATTTAGCTGGGCGTGCTGGTAGGTGCCTGTAATCCCAGCTACTTGGGAGGCTGAGGCAGAAGAATAATTGCCTGAACCCAGGAGACAGAGGTTGCAGTGAGCCAAGATTGAGATTGTGTCACTGCACTCCAGCCTGGGCAATAGAGCAAGACACTGTCTCAAAAAAAAAAAAAGCCAGGTGTGGTGAATCACACCTGTAATCCCAGAACTTTGGGAGGCCAAGGTGGGGGGATCACGAGATCAGGAGTTCGAGACCAGCCTGGCCAACATGATGAAACCCTGTCTCTACTAAAAATACAAAAATTAGCCAGGCATGGTGGCATGCATCTGTAATCCCAGCTACTCGAGAAGCTGAGGCAAGATAATTGCTTGAACCCGGGAGGTAGAGGTTGCAGGCAGCCAAGATCCCGCCATTGCACTCCAGCCTGGGCAACAAGAGCAAGATTCTATCTCAAAAAAAAAAAAAAAAAAAAGGCCAGCTGGGCACGGTGGCTCACACCTGTAATCCTAGCACTTTGGGAGGCCAAGGTGGGTGGATCACCTGCAGTCAGGAGTTCAAGACCAGCCTGGCCATCATGGTGAAACCCCATCTTAAAAAAAAAAAGGTCACAGGGCAGGTGGGGGTTAGGGAACCTTAGGGTCTACAGTTCTCAGCCCGGTACTTCCTCTTCCACTCTGCCCTCCCCATCATCTTCTACTGATCCATGCCTCACCCCAAAGACTCCCTGTTTCCGTGTAAGGGTCCCGTTCCCAGGAACCCCTATTCCACCACTCCAGTTCCAGAAATGGACGTGAGATTTCCCACTGGTGACGATGCAGCTGCTGTCACGAGGGTTGAAGCCAACGGCCAGGACTGAGTCATTTGTACTCTGAAGGGAAGACACTAGATTCAGCCACCCCAAGCCCTGAGTACTTTTCTTCTATTTGACTCTCCTCAATTGTATCATCATGACAGCTGGCTGGCAGAAGTCCAGAAACCCCAGGACAACCCTTCTTTCAAGAGCCTGGTCCCCTAAGAGCACTATTCCCTGTCAATCATAATTAATCACCCTAATACCTAATACATTATCCTTCATGAGGTCAGAACCCATATCACAAATGAAGAAACTAAGGCTCAGAGAAGCTAGAAGATTTGTCTCACGTGACCCAGCCAAAAAGGAAGGAAATGTATGGGTGAGTCTGGAGCTTTCTGTACTCCACCACTCCCACCCCCAACCTCAGAGCCCCTCCAAGGCACGTGAACTCCTCACCTTGATCTCAGCCAGCTTCATTCCCCGGCTGCAGTCCCACACCGACAGCATGTGCTCATTGGAATCATCCACCACACAAAGAAAGGCACCCTGATCCTTAAGAAAGGTGACACATGGGAGGGGCAGAGTGAGCCCTGGAGGTCCAGGGGTTCATGGTCATTAGGTTAGGAGGTAC
The DNA here is from genome assembly GCF_030222135.1 of Aotus nancymaae. Lineage (NCBI taxonomy): Eukaryota > Metazoa > Chordata > Mammalia > Primates > Aotidae > Aotus > Aotus nancymaae. Next base: position 7,875,939 of record NW_026988473.1, on the reverse strand, counting down.
CATCACAGATGGAGAGGGCAGGAGGACTTGACACATGTCCCTTTCCCAAGAGAACCAGCTGGGTGGGGTTCAGGAAGGCCAGAACTTCCAAGGCTTCCTGGTGACGTGCAAGAGTGGGGTTCCTAGGCAAGAATGGGGGTCTAGAGGCTTCGGGGCCAGCTCACCGCAGCTGAAAAGGCCAGAGCCCCAACACCCCGCTCGAAGGCCCCCAGTCCAATCTCCTGCAGTTTCAGCAGCGTCTCCGAGTCCCAGATGTGAACCACAGGCTGCAGGGGCTGGTGGAGGAGGAAGAGTCACGGGCGTAAAGAAAAGCTGGGCTGCAATTACCGCGTGTCTGCCTGCTCCTCAGCTTTGGCCTTACCTTTCCGTCCTTATCCACTCCAGCTGTCTGTCCCGAGGCTACCCGAATACCATCAGGGTGAACAGCAAGGCTAAGGCGGGGGGAGACACTCTAGGGAAAGGGTCTCTCCAGACCATCCAAGACACTTTCTCCAAGCTTGCAGACCAGCAAGGCAACTCTTCCCTCCTGCTCCTCCACCCTCCCAGACCCTCTTCCTGCCAAGCCCACCATCCCCAGGCTCCTCACCATCTAACGCAGTCTGTGTGCCCCCGGTAATGTCTCTGGCCACCACCTCCAGGACCCCCTGGGCCTCCTCCAGGCCGATACAGCACCACCACACAGGCGATAAAGTAGACCACCTCCCCAGAGCGCAGCACAAACAGATTAGAGCGGGAGTCACGACCCCTGTACCCATAACTAGGGTGGAGATCACAGTCAAGGAAAGGGTTAGATCAAGGGCAGGAGGAGGAAGGGGGGAAAAAGACAGAGCTTCTGGCTGGCAGTGCCTGGGGAAGAATAATGGCAGGAGAGGATTTAGAAGGCTGCTTGTCCCCATAGACCCAGGAGAAAACTGTAAAGGGAAGAGGGGTCCCAAGGTGGGAAAGGTGGTTCCTATGGGACTGGATGGGGCAGGATACACCCAGTCAAGGCTGAGGGTCTCTGGCGGTGGACCGCTGGGCAGCTCCTCAAGGCTGCGGATGCCAGATGGGATGTACATGGTAATGGGGCGACCTCGAAGGAACATCTTCACTGAGATGCCTTCTACAGAGAAAAGGGGTGGTGTCAACTACCACCCACAGCCCCCCTTCCAGGAAAGACAGAGCAGAACTCTACCCACCACACCTCACAGCCCAAAATAGCTCCTGGGGCTACAGCCCAAATCCTAACCCTGCCATCCAAGTTTTTCTCTTTGTCCCTCTGTACATACCCAAATTATAATTGCTCCTCCGAGATCCAGGGCCCCCGGGGCTGGAGAGAGGGTCTTTTCCCCCACGGCTATTGGGAAGAGAGAAAGCACAGGGATTGGGGTCAGGTCCCAAGACCTAAGAGGGGGACAGGCAGGACACAAGAAAGGAGGTCACTGCAGAAACCACAGTCACCTCTGCAAGCCTGTAGTTTGCTTCATGAGCATCAGGGCCCTAGAACAGACGGAGACTTTAGTTCCATTTAAGAGATGAGAAGATTGAGGCTGAAGGGGCTGAGCGCACAGCACAAGGCCACAAAACTTGGAAGAGGCAGTGCAGGGTGCCAGAGCCCTTTCTCTCCTCCAGACTACCAGGCCTCGGTCTTATTCTGTCGCCCAGGCTGGAGAGCAATGGCGCAATCTTGCTCACTGCAACCTCCACCTCCTGGGTTCAAGCAATTCTCCTGCCTCAGCCGCCCCAGCAGCTGGATTATAGGTACACACCACCAGGCCTCACTATTGACCCTTTCCTCTCCCCATCTGTAAAATGGGACCAAAGGGAGTCCAGAATGTACACCAGCCCCGCCTCTCAGGAATGCGGGAGGTAAGCAAGAAAGTCCACATCTCTCCAGAGATCCCTGTGATTAGATAACAGTAAGGTGATACTATCTTTTCAGAGAATAAAGCACAGGCCAAGGACAGGGCTAGAATGCACATTCGAGTGTCCTAGAGCCCATACAAACTCTGAGGCAACTACGTTCGGCCAGCAGGACGTCCCCTTGCCCTCTAGAAGTAAGTATTAATAGATTGGTACTTGGTAGATCCAGCGGAAAGAGGGCTGAAGCTCTAGGGACAGCCATCCATGAAAGTCATGGGAGCTTCTAGAAAAGCCTCTTGGGATCGCGGAAGGTGTGCTGTGATGTAGTGGAAAGGGTAGGGGAACTGGAGTCAGGAAAAGTTAGGTTCAAATCCTGACTCTAGTTGTGTGACCCCAGGCAAATGACTTACCCTCTCTGAGCCTGCTTCCTCACCTGTGCAATGGACAGCATGAGACCACCTCCCCCCCAAGGATGTTGTAGGGACTGACTGGAATGGAGGAGGTCGAGGGTTTCGCACAGTGCCCAGTACCCAGCAGGCGCCCCAGGAGTACTTGTTTCTTTCTTCCTGTTGGGCAATGAGGTCCCCCCACCCCACCCAGGGATGTGAGGTGAGGGATGTGGAAAGTCAAGAGCCTGCCCCTGGGGCGGGGTGGGTTGAAGGGAGGCCTCACACACCTCTCTGTGCTCCCGGTCCGCACTAACAGGTTGGCAGAGGAAATTGCCTTCCTGGAGAGCTTCTGCCGAGGCCGCTCTGAGGGGGATGAGGAGGAGGAAGAATTTCTTCGGGGCCTGGTGGGGGTACAGTGAAGGTCATTCCCTCCAATTGCACTCTGAAATCCCACCACCTCTCCCAGCTTCCACCACGAGGCCACAGGACACCTACGTGTCAGCATGCTGTGGGGGCTGCAAGGGCCTGAGGATCCCCGGGGGGCCGGGGGAGCCAGCACCACTGCTGCTGCTGCCCCCTCCTTCAGATTGGGTCCCACTGGGCTCTTCGCTAGCTCCCTGAGGGGCTGAGGGTCCATTGCTCAGGCCAGGGGGTCCAGGGGATGACTTGAGCTCCACCTCTGTCTCCGTCTGGGTGCCTCGGCTCACCAAGGAGGGGGTGCACGTGGGTGGCAGTCCTGGGGGTGCTGCAAGACTGCCGGAGAGATGGTGAATTAAACTGAAGCCCCAGAGGCCCCAGGGAGGAGGAAAAAGGGGGTGTGCTGACATGCATACCTGTCCCCTGGAGGAGCTGGTGTGCCAGATTCCTGCAGGGAGGAGGGGGGCACCTGCAGCCGCAGCAGGCGAAGGGCTTCTGCCAGGGCTGCCTTAACCAGCTCCATCTCCTGCTCCTGCACCCGAAGCCGCCGGCTCAGAGACTGCAGGGCCTCCCGAGCAGAGCCCTCACCTGGGAAAAGGGCAAGAAGTACTCAGAATGTACCCATCACCTGAGGAAAGCATAGAGGGGATTCTGTCCCCCCACAACGTTCCATATGTCCAGCAGGACCGCTCTTTCAAGCAGCCCCAGCTTTGGATGCTCGTCCAGACGGGAGGAGACGGTGGTAGAGGATCAAGGGCCTCCTTCTGGCAGGGCAGGCGAGAAAGCTGGCAAAGCTCCCTTCCTGCTGCCGTCTCAGCCTCCGCAAAGACTGGGAGTACCATGGAGTATGGGGCGGGGTGGGGGGGATATGGAGTACTGCCGAGGAACGTGGGAGCCACAGAGAGAGGCACCGCACTGGTGAGGGGAGGGACGGCAGCCCTCCCTCCCTCCCCACGCGCCCACAGCAAGCTCAGGTCTCCAGCGAAACAGGAGTAACTGAGCGGGGGGACTCCGGGAGAGAGGACGGGGCACGGGAATGGAGTCATACTGGGGACCCAGGGTACAGGAAAACAGATACAGGGTGACAGGAGAGGGGTTTGGGTGGTGAGCAGAGTCACAGTGAAGGTCTCAGGGAACAGTGGGGGTTAGAAGGAAAAAGACCTGAAATACCAGGAGAAGAGGCCCGGAGTAACGTAGGGAGCAGAGAAACATCGAGGGGTCTGGAGTTACGTGGGGGGTAGAATGACGCTGGAGAAGCCCGAAGTGACAGCAAGACCCGAGTAACTAGGGAGGGCGACCGGAGGAACTGTGAAGGATGCTCGGAGCCCCTGGGCAGAGGAGCACGCGGGGACGCCTCCAGACAGCCGTCCAGCTCTGGCAGAGCCCGACGGGCCGGGCGCTCCGGGAAGGGGCACGCCGCCCGCCCCGCCCCGTACTCACCGGGCCCCGCGGCCCCGTCCATCCGGCCCCCGGGTTGCTCCGAGCGGCGGCGGCGGAGGAGGCGTCTAAGCCGCGGGGGCCACGGCCGGGGAGAGGGGAAGGGGAAGCACCCCGGGGCGCGCGCGAAGGGCGCCGTACCACCACCCCGCGGGGGCGCTGTCGGGCGCGGGGAAGGAGCCTGGAGAGGGCGCTGTGGGCCCGGGGCCACAGTCTCCGGACCCCCCGGGCCCTCGGACTCTCCCGGGGCCGCTCTCGGCTCCCGGGGGTGGGGTGGCGGGGCCGTCCGGGGCCACAGCGCCGCAGCACAAACAGGCGCCGGACGCGGAGCCGCCAGGAAGCGCGGGAGGGGGGGCGGGCCCGAGGGGGGGGCCGGGCCGCTTAGTAACCCCTCCCTGTCCGGGCTTCACCGCTCAGTACGGGGGCGGGGCCAGCCGGCTGACCCCCCCGGACTGCTCGCGGCCTCCGGCTCCAGGCCCTTCCCGGATCCCCGCCCCCGGATTCCCAGGGGACGCGTGAGGAAGCGCCTGCCCCGAGGTCTCCGCCCCCCAGCCCCGAGCCCCTCAGGGCTGAGCGGACCAGCTCCACCACTTCCGCGAGGGGCAGGGGCGGGGTCACAAAACGGGCCCTCGGCCTAGGGGCGGAGCTTCTCCTAAGGGGCAAGGCCGAGGCATCCTGTATTGGGGCAGACAGGGCCGCGAGTTATTAAGGCTGAGGCTGGGAGGATGCTCAGGGTATTGGGGTCAGGGTGGCATTAGCTCAGCTCAAGCCGGGCCAGGCTGACTCAGCATCCTGCCCCAGCCAGCTTCCATCCCCGACAGCCCTGCACTTCCTTGGGCAGAGATGGGAGATGGCGCCGGTGTTGCCCCTGGTGCTGCCCCTGCAGCCCCGCATCCGCCTGGCACAAGGGCTCTGGCTCCTCTCCTGGCTACTGGCACTGGCCAGTGGCCTCATCCTCCTCTGTAGCGGGCACCTCCTGGTCCAGCTGCGGCACCTTAGCACCTTCCTGGCTCCCTCCTGTCAGTTCCCTGCCCTGCCCCAGGCTGCCCTGGCAGCGGGTGCGGTGGCTCTGGGCACAGGACTAGTGGGTGCAGGAGCCAGCCGGGCAAGTCTGAATGCAGCTCTATACCCTCCTTGGAGAGGGGTCCTGGGCCCACTGCTGGTGGCTGGCACAGCTGGTGGTGGGGGGCTCCTGGTCCTCGCCCTTGGCCTAGCCCTGGCTTTGCCTGGGAGTCTGGATGAGGCGCTGGAGGAGGGCCTGGGGACTGCCTTGGCTCACTACAGGGACACAGAGGTGCCTGGGCACTGTGAGGACAAAAAGCTGGTGGATGAGCTACAGCTGAGGTACCACTGCTGCGGGCGCCACGGCTACAAGGATTGGTTTGGGGTCCAGTGGGTCAGCAGCCGTTACTTGGACCCCAGTGACCAGGACGTGGTTGAGTGAGTGATTTGCTTCTCCCTTCCTCCTCCTCCTCCTCCTTAGCCAGGCTCCCTCCTGCTGCCTTGAAACCTCACCTGGCCCAGAGAGGCAATAAGTAGAGCACAGTAGCAGTAAGGCGGGTTACAGCTCTGCTACGTATTAGCTGTGAAACCCAGGCATGTTACCAAACCACCCTGGGCCCATTCCTTCACCTGTAAAATGGAGATAATAGTACCTATCTGATAGAGTCGTTGTGAAGATAAAGTGAATTATGCTTGGCTGGCACATAAGCCAGCAGTCAGTAAATGTTTTACCATCCTTTTTCCCTTCTCAAACACCTGTGTCCCTCACCTCCTCCCCCAGGCCTCTATCTCCAGACATCCTAAACCCTCTGTCCCTCTGTTTGCAGCCGGATTCAGAGCAATGTGGAAGGCCTATACCTGACTGATGGAGTCCCTTTCTCCTGCTGCAACCCCCACTCACCCCGGCCTTGCCTGCAAAACCGTCTTTCAGACTCCTACGCCCACCCCCTGTTTGATCCCCGACAACCCAACCAAAACCTCTGGGCCCAAGGATGCCATGAGGTGCTGCTGGAGCACTTGCAGGATTTGGCAGGCACACTGGGTAGCATGCTGGCTGTCACCTTCCTACTGCAGGTGAGTCAGCAAAGCATCTGAGGCCTCCTCCCACCTGGGACTCCTCCCTGCCTCCAACGCTGGGCCTCCTGGAAAACGCTGACTCTCTCTGACTCTTTCCCCTTGCTTCCCCCACAGGCTTTGGTGATCCTCGGCCTGCGGTACCTGCAAACAGCACTGGAGGGGCTTGGAGGGGTCATTGATGGGGAAGGAGAGACCCAGGGCTATCTCTTTCCCAGTGGGCTGAAAGAGATGCTGAAAATGGCATGGCTACAGGGATGGGTTGCTCGCAGGCCAGCACCTGAGGAGGCCCCACCAGGAGAGGCACCTCCCAAGGAGGATCTATCTGAGGCCTAGGGGCCTGGAGCTTGGGATGGGGAAGAGGGAGGGATGGACAAGTCTGGAAACCTCACAACTCCTTACCAAGGCTCCAGGTTGGGGAGGGGAATCCTGGAATTAGAAGGGTTAACGATAGTCAGTGAGCTGGACTGGGGTAAGAAAGAAAACCAGATATCCTAGGGCCTCGCCCTTGTAGCCAGAACCACCAGGGAACAACCACCAAGAACAGAGTGATGGGAAAGTGACATGGGAAGGCCTGGAAATGGATTCTGGTACAAACTCAATAAAGTTTTTGGATGGAAGCAACTGCTTTTTCTTTCAAGGGGATGAGGGCCTGGGAGAACTGATTTCTGTCTGATGGAGCAGCCAGGACTCCAAAGTTTGGACCCTGGCTCGACCTGTGCAGAACAGGAGCCCACATCTGTAAGGATCAGAAAGCGACAACCCGATGTAAGAAGGAAAGGAAAACAAGAGGCCCTCCAGGTTGAGATTCTTTATTCTGGAGGTAGGAAGGGATCAGCATGCTCAGGTGGGGAGGGTCCAGCCCAGCTCCTCCAGCCCCCCAGTGCATGCCCAGCCCCAATAAGCTACCCAGTTACTCAGCTGCCCTCCCTCTTGAGTCCGTCTGTCCTTCTACTCCACCCTAGACAGGGTTGACCTGGCTCAATACAAGGGCTGCTTGTCCCCAGCCTGTGGGCAGTGCCACATGGCAGGACGGGGGAGGGGCAAAGCAGCAGGGCCATGCCGTGGGCCTGGAGGGGCAGAGGGGCCACTTCTGGCTCTGAAGGGTCAGGATTTGGAAAGCCACATCCTGGGCAGGCCTGGGACCCAGTCCCATGAGGTCTGTGCATGAAAAGAGGTGGGAGTTGGGGTGGGGCCATCACACCTCAACTGCTGGGTCTGAGCCCCGGCCCTGCCGCTGCAGCTGCTCCTCCTGCTTCATCTTGGGCTTCTCTGTCCGTGTATGCCACACCAGTACCTGTGCCAGGAGGGAAGCAGTGAGAGCCAGGCCCAGCGGCAGCGAGGCCTCTGGGGCCCTCAGCCTGGAATGGATTCTCTAACCCTCTCCACATATTCAAAGTGTAAAGGGCAGGGTGGAGGAAGACTTAGTGTGTCTAAAATGGGGCCTTATTCCTTCATTCTCTCTGTGCCACGTGGGTTCCCAGGACTCAGGGACGGAGTGGCAGCAGACCACTTTCCCTCCCTGGTTCCCAGCTTCCCCTTCAGTAGAGTCAGCAAGGCTGATCAGAGATCTGGAAAGTCCCTCCTGGTTAAACCACCCATTCCCAGGGTCTCACTGCACCTCCCCAAAACCTGTCCGTCCCAGAGCCAGGTTTCTGTGCCCGCCTCCATTCCCTTACCCGAGTGCAGTTGGCAGCCCGTGGCTCCAGGTCCTTGGGATCCACAAGGTGGCTCAGAATACTGCTCTCCAGGTGGCCCCGGGGAGCGGTGGAATCAAACTGGGCATTGGGTTTAGCCAACAGCAAGGGCAAGGCCACAGCAAATCCAGCCATATCCACAGGGAAGGGCCTGTTGGGCTCCCACGCTGTGTGGAAGCCCACAACCCGGCCATCCTGGACCTGAGGGCCCTCAAATCGCAGGCCGCCCACCAGCCCCACAGGCCACACTGAGACACCACGGGTCCAGCGCATCTATCGGAGGTTGGAGAGAAGAAACAGAGGAGTGGTCCGGGGAAGGGAGCAGCAGCAGGAGCCACCTGGCTCACTCTGCCCACTGCTTCCAGCCTCTCACCCAGCAGCCAACGGCAACACTGCTAACCAAGGTAATGAATGAAGCTGGCCACATCTGGCCTCTTGCCCATCCCCATCCTCGTGCTCACCTCCTCAAACAGTTCCCGGCTGTAGGTGTTGTCATCATCAGCAAAGTACACAACTCCCTGGGTCCCTGGTGGTGGTGGGTCCTTCTCCCCACCCACAGCTCCCCCTCTGCCCCGGAGCCAGTCCAGGGCCTTGTTCCGCTGCTCTACACCACGGGGATGAACCCAGCCAGGCTCGCCCTCCCGAAGTCGCTGGGCTTTGGGTGTGAGGACCACCAGGTGTGTGAAGAGAAGGCCAGAGGCAGCCAGCAGCCCTGAGACCAGTGGGGTGGGACCCTCAGCGTCCTCCACCAGCAGCCAATGTAGCCGGGGCACCAGGCTCAGTGTCTGGGATAGCCGTACCAGCTCTGCCTTCTGTACCAGCCTGCAGGGGAGAGATGCAGTGCGAGAGAAAAGGGTAGGCACCATTTGCCCACTCCAGCTAGGGCAGACAGCTTCACCTGGGCCACCGCCTGTATCAACCGTGGTCTGTCCCAACCAATGCCTAAACTCCCTCTTTCTTGCCTGTCAACTTCATGCTAACACTCACCTGCCCTGTTCTTCCAGTTTATGTCCATCCCTCACCTCAACCCCAGAGCTCTGGCTATGGGAGACCATAAATTAAGGGCACAGGGCCAGGTGCGATGGCTCACACCTGTAATCCCAGCACTTTGGGAGGCCGAGGCAGGTGAATCACCTGAGGTCACGGTTTCAAGACCAGCCTGCACAACGTGGCGAAACCCCACCTCTACAAAAATACAAAAAATTAGTCGGGTGTGGTGGCAGATGCCTATAATCCCACTACTTGGGAGGTTGAGGCAGGAGAATTGCTTGATTGAACCCCGGAGGCAGAGGTTGCAGTGAGTCAACATCATACCACTGCACTCCAGCCTGGGCGACAAAAGCAAAACTCTTTCTCAAAAGAAAAAAAAATAGGCACAGCCTTTGGAATCAGGTAGATCTAGTTCTGAAATCCAGTTTTGTAACTTACTAGGTGAGACAACTTGGGAAAATGGATCAATCTCCCTGAGCCTCAGTTTCTTCAACTGTAAAATGGGAATAACAATACTTTATAACAATGTTGTTTTAAAGATTAAGAGCCAGGCAAGGTGGCTCACACCTGTAATCCCAGCACTTTGGGAGTGAGGCAGGCGGATCACCTGAAGTCAGGAGTTTGAGACCAGCCTAGTCAACATGGTGAAACCCCATCTCTACTAAAAATACAAAAATTAGCTGGGCATGGTGGCAAGCACCTGTAGTCACATCTACTCAGAAGGTTGCGACAGGAGAATCATTTGAACCTGGGAGGCGGAGGTTGTAGTCAGCAGAGATCATACCACTGTATTCCTGCCTAGGCAACAGAGTGAAGCTCTGTCTCAAAAAGAAAAAAAGGCTGGGTGAAGTGGCTCACGCCTGTAATCCCAGCACTTTGGGAGGCGAGGTGGGAATCATCTGAGGTCAGGAATTCCAGACCAGCCTGGCCAACATAGTGAAACCCTGTCTCTACTAAAAATACAAAAAAAAAGTTAGCTGGGTGTGGTGGTATGCGCCTGTAATCCCAGCTACTCAGGAGCTGAGGCAGGAGAATCACGTGAACTCGGGAGGCAGAGGTTGCAGTGAGCCAAGATCTTGCCATTGCACTCCAACCTGGGCGACAGTCCGAGACTCCATCTCAAAAAAAAAAACTAAAGATTTAATAAGATAATGACTTTCTAAAATACCAGTAGAACAGGTTCTTTTCCTTCTGCACTGGGTTTCCAGAGAGAAGGATTTATTTTAGGGGACCCCTAGGTTCATTCCTCTCCAGAACTTAGCAAACCAGGAGGCTGGGCGCAGTGGCTCACACCTGTAATCCTAGCACTTTGGGAGGCCAAGGTGGGCGGATCACAAGGTTAGGAGTTCAAGACCAGCCTGGCCAATATGGTGAAACCCTGTCTCTACTAATAATTAAAAAATTAGCCTGGTATGGTGGTACACACCTGTAATCCCAGCTACTCAGGAGGCTGAGGCAGACGAATCACTTGAACCTGGGAGGTGGAGGTTGCAGTGAGCTGAGATTGCGCCACTGCACTCCAGCCTGGGCAACAGAGCAAGACTCCCTCTTGGGGCGGGGCCAGGGTGTATGGAAAGAACAAACCAGGAATGTGGAACGTGGGGTTTGGCCTCTTCTGTGCTTCTTTATCCTTCAGATCTACCTGCCTGCCTCAAGGCTGGTGGTGTTTACGTGTATGTGTGCATGTCACAGGTGGGGTCTAGAGCTGCCTGTGCCTGAATGGGACGGCTATCTGATTCCCAGATGTGTTAACACCCCTATGGCTACAGATCCAAAACCACATTCCCCAATTGGTTTTGTCAGTAAAACCAATTACGTTTTGATTCAAAACAAAAACAAATGTAAATCATTAAACACAGTGTCTGGTGGAGAGTGAACAAAACTGGCCAGGTGCGGTGGCTCACACCTGTAATCCCAGCACTTTGGGACGCCAAGGTAGGCAGATCACGAGGTCAAGAGTTCGAGACCAGCTTGGCCAATATGGTGAAACCCCATCTCTACTAAAAATACGAAAATTAGCTGGGTGTGGTGGCATGCGCCCGTAGTCCCAGCTGCTTGGGAGATTGAGGCAGAAAAATCACTTGAACTCAGGAGGCAGAGGTTGCAGTGAGCCGAGATTGCACAACTGCACTCCAGTCTGGGTGATAAAGCGAGACTCCGACTCAAAAAGGAAAAAAAAAGAGTAAACACACTGTAAGTAACACCTGGTAAAACTATTTCTGGACCCTAGTATGACTATCAGGCCAAACGCTTTCAGCGTTTTTTTTTTTTTTTTGGTCTAATGGAGTAAAAGCAGATTCAGCTTTTTTTTTTTTTTTGAGATGGGGCTCTCTCTCTCTCTCTCTCTCTCTCTCGCCCAAGCTGTGTGATCTCCACTCACTGCAACCTCTGCCTCCCAGCCTCAAGCAATCTTCTCGCCTCAGCCTCCAGAGTAGCTGGCATTACAGGCATGCACCACTACATTCAGCTAATTTTTGTATTTAAAAAATTTTTTTTTTTTTTTTTTTGGTAGAGACAGAGTTTCACCATGTTGCCTAGGCTGGTCTCAAACTCCTGAGCTCAGGCATTCCACCAGCCTTGGGCTCCCAAAGTGCTGGAATTATAGGTGTGAGCCACTGCGCTCCGCCAAGCACTTTCAACTTTAACCAGGGGTTTTTAACTTTCTCAACAAAGGGTCCCTAAGGAAAGAGAGTTAATTCGCTGCCAAGCTCAAAATTTCTTTGAAATTGATTGTTCTATTTTATAATTTGGCAGGAATTTTGTATTTTCCTTCTAGAAAAAGAACTTTTTTTCTTTTTCTTGTTTTTTTGAGACAGAATTTCAAAAAAACTGGAGTGTGATGGTGCAAACTTGGCTCACTGCAACCTCTGCCTCACGAGTTCAAGCAATTCTCCTGCCTCAGCCTCCCAAGTAGCTGGGATCACAGGCATGCACCACCATGCCCAGCTGATTTTATATTATTAGTAGAGACAGGGTTTTGCCATGTTGGCCAGGCTGGTCTCGAACTCCTGACCTCAGGTGATCCACCCGCCTTGGCCTCCCAAAGTGCTGGGATTATATAAGTGAGCTACTGTGCCCGGCCTGAAAACGAACTATTTTCCCACAAATCTTTGAGTATAGATATGGTTCATTTTTCCTGTCTTTGGCATGCTATAGTTTGAGAAACATCTCCCAGCCCAGTGCCTCCCCAAACTCCTCATCATCAACTCCAACTTCTTAGATAACGCAGACCTCTTGGATGCACCAGAGCCCATACCTGGCGTAGGTGGGGGTAACAACATAGATAGTAGGCAGGGCCTCGGGTTCAGGGGGCTGGGCAGGGGCAGGGGGTGGCCTTCGGAGCTCTGCTTGCAGCTGGGAAATCCTCAGATCCTTCTGCCGAAGCTGCTCCGCTGCTGCCCGAAGGGGAGGAAGGCAGTCACATGGCTGGCCTGGTCCCAGAAAGCATCAGTGGGGAGAGGGTGGAGGCAGAGAACCACAGAATGTTCAGCATCCCAAAGGGCCATGATCTTCTCATTAATTCCTAGTCAATGCAGAATCCCCTTATTACTTCCCTAGTAGCCCTTTTCTATACCTCTGGTGTAGGGACCTCACTGCCTCAAGCAGCAGACCCTCTCCATCTTTTTTTTGAGACAGAGTCTTGCTCTGTTGCCAGGCGCCAGGTTGGAGTGCAGTGGCACGATCTTGGCTCACTGCGACCTCCGCCTCCCAGGTTCAAGTAATTCTCCTGCCTCAGCCTCCTGAGTAGCTGGGACTACAGGTGCATGCCACCACGCCCAGCTAATTTTTGTATTTTTAGAAGAGACGGGATTTCACCATGTTGGCCAGGATGGTCTCGATCTCTTGACCTTGTGATCCGCCTGCCTCAGCCTCTCAAAGTGCTGGGATTACAGGCGTGAGCCACCGTGCCCGGCCGACCCTCTCCATCTTTAATAAATTCCATTGTTACAATTTTATGTTGGATATTGAACTGATTCCATCATTTCTACCCGCTGGCCCTAATTTTGCCTCCTGGACTCATAACAAATAAGCTGATGTCCTTATCAGGACAGTTTTTCAGGTCCAAGGTGCTAACCATTACACAACAGAACCCCCTTTAGGACAGTCTTTCAAATACCTGAGGATAATGCAGTGGTACTGTCCCTAAATCCTTGCATAAGGGGCAGGGTTCAATCCATTCCCTTGGCTGTGTGACCAAAGACTCATTGTTAAATTCATTTATTCCATTGTAGGATAAATATTTATTGAATAGTCTTCCTAGGAGGCACTGCCTTAGGTGCTGGGTATACAGCAGGGAACAACAAGACAGACACAGTCCCTCCCCTCAAGGAGCTTTCAGTTTAGTGGAGGAAGCAAACACTAAGCCAAGAAACAAATTAGCGCCGGGAGCGGTGGCTCACGCCTGTAATCCCAGCACTTTGGGAGGCCGAGGCGGGTGGATCACGAGGTCAAGAGATCGAGACCCTCCTGGTCAACATGGTGAAACCCCGTCTCTACTAAAAATACAAAAAATTAGCTGAGCATGGTGGCGCGTGCCTGTAGTCCCAGCTACTCAGGAGGCTGAGGCAGGAGAATTGCTTGAACCCAGGAGGCGGAGGTTGCGGTGAGCCAAGATCGCGCCATTGCACTCCTGCCTGGGTAACAAAAGCAAAACTCCGTCTCAAAAAAAAAAAAGAAAAGAAAAAAAAAGAAACAAATTAATAAAATTATTACAAACTGTGATGAGGCCATGAAGAAAATAATCAGGATAGAGAATAAAAGGGAATGGAATAAGAACGGTAACTTTAGCTACGGTGTTCAGGGAAGGCCTCTCTGAGGAGGTGACATTTGAGCTAAGACCTGAAGGATGAGTAAGAGGCAGCTAGGGAAGAGCTGGAAAAAAAGCACCCCACGCAGACGGAACAAGTTAAGCACTTGAGAGAGCAATGAGCGTGGGGTTTTCGAGAAACTGTCAGCAAGCTAGTCAGGCTGGAACAGAGCGAGGGAGAGGGATGGGAAATGGGGTTGGAGAGGCGCACGGCAGCAGGATCATGCGGGGCCTTGCAGGCTCTGGGAAGGAATCTGGATTACATCCGAGGTGCTGCGGCCAGCCGCGGTGCGTTCTATAGAGGGGAGTGCCCCTGCAGCCGCAGAGCTGTCCGGAGGGCCGAGCGGGATGAATGGTGTTTGCCGGGGATTCATCCCCAGGGCGGGATGCACGGCGGCGGGCGCCCTCGGCCGGCCCGCCGCACCCCCGCCCCGCCCCGCTCACCGAGCTGTACCAGCGCGTAGAGGAGGCCGGCGATCGACACCAGGAAGTAGGCGAGAAACACGTTCTTCAGCTTCAGCTTCATGGCCACGCCGCGGCCGGCGCCCGAGCAGGCGGGGTCTGGAGGGGACTAGGGGTTCCCGCCCCAACCCCCGGCGCCTGCCTGCAGGCCCCGCCCCTGCAGCAGCTCCGCCCTGCGTCCCGCCTTCCTCACACTACCCTACCAACTCTAGGCTAGGACTGGCAGCTCCGCCCGGGCCCGCTTCCGGTCATCTGTGCCCCCTCGTAGACCTGATTTCCGGTCCCATAGCCAGGTTCCTGGAACCACGGGGCGGTGACGCCATATCCGGCGTGCCAAACGCGCGTGGCCGGCAGTCAGAATCGCGGGTAGATGCAGAATCTCCGGTAGGTGCACGTGGCATCTACCTCAAGGCCCGCCCCCGATCACGGAATTGCACGAGTAAGCCAGTCCTGGCGCCCGGATCTTCACCTTATTCATCCATCCAGTCACACCACCCAATAATAGCACTTGCTCAATACTCATTACACAAATGAGTGAAATCTAACGCCCACCCCATGATCCTCAGGGTGTCTCTCCTGAAATCCTCACTATAATCCTTTGTGATAGGTAAGAAACCAAAGTTGACAAAAATTGTATCATTGCCATAGGGCAGTTTTGTGTCCTTTCTAGACACCTGAGTCCAGCATCTCTTGTGTTTCCTCTGGCCCACCTTTCAATAGATGACAACAGGGGTCCCAAGGAATGTTTTATCTACCAAGAAACAGCGAAAATAGTTCCTGAGCTGGGGAATTACATGAATGCATCCTCTACCTCCTCACAAGCACAAGCCATCTGTATTTTTCCTTTAAAAAAAAAAAAAAAGGCCGGGCACGGGGACGCACACCTGTAATCCCAGCACTTTGGGAGGCTAAGGCAGGTGGATCACGAGGTCAGGAGATCGAGACCATCTTGGCTGATACAGTGAAACCCTGTCTACTAAAAATACAAAAAAAACTAGCCAGGTTTGATGGCACGCGCCTGTAGTCCCAGCTACCTGGGAGGCTGTGGCAGAAGAATCGCTTGAACATGGGAGGCAGAGGTTGCAGTGAGCAGAGATGGTACCACTGCACTCCAGCCTGGGTGACAGAGCAAGACTCCATCCCCCACCCAAAAAAAGGGAGGGGGCCTGCCACAGTGGCTCACATCTGTAATCCTAGAACTTTAGGAGCCCAGGAGTTTGAGATCAGCCTGGGCAAAATGACAAAACCCCATCTCTACAAAAAAAATCACAAAAATTATCTGGGTGTGATGGTGAGGGCCTACAATTCCAGCTACTTGGGAGGCTGAGGCTATAGTGAGCCGTGATCATGCCACTGTGCCACTGCACTCCAGCCTGGGTGACTGGGTGAGACCCTGTCTCAAAGAGCCAGGCCCGGTGGCTCATGCCTGTAATCCCAGCACTTTGGGAGGCTGAGGCAGGTGGATCACCTGAGGTCAGGAGTTCAAGACCAGCCTGGCCAACATGGTGAAACCCTATCTACTAAAAATAGAAAAATGAGCCAGGCATGGTGGTGTACGCCTGTAGTACCAGCTACTAGGGAAGGTGAGGCAGGAGAACCACTTGAATCCAGGAGGCAGAGGTTGCACTGAGCTGATATTGTGCCACTGCACTCCAGCCTGGGCAAAAGTGAGGCTCAGTCTCAAAAAAAAAAAAAAAAAAAAGAAGGGAAAGGAAGGAAAGAAAGAAAGCGAAAGAAGAGGGGAGGGGAGGGGAGCAGAGGGGAAGAGAAAATGTAAGGTCTTTAGGCTTCTAGGGTCTGTGGTTCAGGCTAGAAATAGAATCCAGACTACCACCAGTTATTTATGGTTTATTCCTTTATTGTTTCTTTTATCAAAACCTGTCACAGCTGGGAACCAAGAGGAAGTAAAAAAAAATACCCACAAATATTCCCCCTGGCTCCTCATTAGTCCTCCCCCAACCCCCAACCTAGAGCTTCTGGCCAACCCCGAGCACACACGATCATCTCCCCCCACCCTCAGGTTTCTCCCAGCAATAAATACAGGTGACCATGATTCAATGAAACCACAACTGATTTTTCCATCTTAAATGCCCCTCACAGGGGACAAAAAGGGAGGAAAAGAAGTTTAATGCCCATTCCCTCTTAAGAGGTGTGGAAACTTCTTTCCCCCAAGGGACAGAGGAGGTAGAACTGCCCCTCTCAGAACTGCAGCAGCTCTACAAGGAATCAGGGAGATGAAAAGGATGGAATGAGAGGGAAAAGGACATTCTTTAGCAACCTCACTCCTTTGATCCATTCATCCCGCACCAGGTAAGGGGTGGTCCCAGTGTATCAGTGGGGCATAAAAAAGGGAGGGCTGACAGAGTAGATACTGGAGGAAGAAATGAAAGGAGAGCAATCTGGTGGGAGGGAAGGAAAAAAGGAGCCCTAACTCATTGCCCTCATCTTCAAGAAATGGTATCAACATACAAGAGCTATGAATGGATAGTCTGGGGGAGTTCAGGGCCCCTAAATAAGAGAAAGATAAGGGACGGCAAGGGCCCTGTGGTTTCCAGGTCTTCCTAAGTAAGCGTGCTCCAGTTAGAGCAACAGGATGTTGGGGGCATGAAGGGAAAGGCTTGGTATCATCAGAGTGGGAGAGGTCAGGAGATCACAAGAGGAATTTGGATCCCAGGGTCAGTCCTCTCATCCTACCCAAATGTTGGCAGAATCTGGGTCTTAGACTAGGATATGTGAAGTCTGGGGAGGGCCGAACTCTGAGGCAGAAGAAAGAATAACTCTCACCACTACTGCTCTCCTTCCCTCCCCCAACCCAGAATGTTCCTTGGGTTATCGCAGGTGAATACTCCAATCAGATGCCACATTGATGCCAGGCTTGCGCAGGACCAACACAGAAGTCTCAGGGTCGTGCTGGAAGGACAAGCGGCTTTCCGGAGATCCTGGAGGAGGAAGGAAAAAGAATGCCATAGTCATACCAATGGGCTATACCATATGTTCCTACAGGCAAGGCCATCCCCAAACCTGCGCTGTCTTCCCTCCTTCCCCCATCCTGGGGGCCAGAATGGTCACTCACCTTTTGTCTGGAGTACCACAGCTGCTGGCTTTCCAGCCCCTATAATCACCACTCGCTCAATCCAGATTGGTGTCTCAAAGTGTCCTTCAGGGTCTGCTGAGCTGGAGATGACAAAAGCAAATGCCCATCGGGGGAAAAAATGTCGGAAGGAGGAGACCCAAAGCAAGGTGAGGATGTGAGAAAAGAGCACAGCGAACTGGGAGCCCCCGCAAAGAACAGGCCCCCAGCAAAGGCAGCCAAGGAAGAATAGGTACCCCATTACCTGGAGACAAGGGTGTTGCCAGAGAATGAGAATCGACGCAGCAGGAACTCTTGGCGAGTCTGATAGTTGAACGTGTGCCCATCATCCAGAAAGAGCTCACCTTGAGCTGTACCCTGAACAAAAAGTGGGATAGGTGAGCGCCTAAGCCCAAGAGGGAATGAGGGGAACAACCCCAGGGGACTGAGTCTTAGGAAGGTAGGCAAATGGCAGACTTGCTGCCCATGCACTTACCTGAGGGCTAAGCGCAACAAAGAGAGTGATGGGGTCATTCGTCATACAATCTGCAGACCGTCGCACTCGCATCCACCGAGGCACGATTGTCCCTCCACGCTGGAACACGGGGATCTAGGGCAAGAGCAATGCCAGGATGAAGCTGCCTCCTTGTCCAACCTAGAGCCCCACAGGATGTTTTGCTCTTACTCATGTATGCCCACGTAGGTAGTGGACCCTAAGGCACATATTCTCTCCCCTTCTGGAAATCTACAGGGAAATGGAACTGGCAGCGAGACCAGGCTTACTCACACTGCTTAGAGTTACAGGCAGGTACAAGGTCTGGGGACCATGATGTTTCTGGTAGCTTTGAATGTCATACCACACCTGCGGGTGACAAAAGAGATAAGACACCAGATCACTCACTGCACAGGGGTCCCATCCTGTTTGCCTCCTTTGACTTCCACCATCTTTCCCCACCACCCTCTTCCTTAACTCACCTCCCCTTGGCCAGGGAGATAGACCTGCACACCATGGGCTCCAGAATCTGATACCGGGTGAACCAGCAATGCATCCCCTAAAATATACCAGAATCAACTCTGAATGGAGGGGATTAGTTCCCAGACCAGGGAGCACCACTAACCTCTGCAGAGGTGCCTGCCCTCTGTACCACTAGCCTCACTAGTCTCTCCCTGGGCATCCTCAGTGCTTCCTGGCCCAAGCCAACCCACCACCAAATGTCCTCATTTCTCACCAAGCAAAAACTGATCATCTATACTGAAGGTGGTCACATCCTGAGGATACTGCACCCACAGGGGCCTAGGAGGGAATAAAGACAAGAAAGGAAAACTTTTCCATTTTGGCACAAGTCAGAGATACTCCTCGAGGAACTGGCAGTAAGAATAGGACAGGGGTTAAGACTCAGGAGTTTGCAGTGAGACAGTCGAGTTGGGGTTCATGTCTTAGTTATGCAATCCAATCTTAGTCATTTACCTTCCTAAGCCATCTCCCTGCTACTTCTCTATCCCCTACTGAAACTATGCTGCACAGAGCCTGCCAGTAGCCTCCTTGCATGTTTCACTGCCCTCGTTTGCAGGGCCCTCCAGAAACATATCACACTTTCTTTTTTTTTTTTGAGACCGAGTCTCACTCTGTCTCCCAGGCTGGAGTGTAGTGATGCAATCTCGGCTCACTGCGACCTCTGCCTCCCAGGTTCAAGCGATTTTCCTGCCTCAGCCTCCTGAGCAGCAGGGACTACAGGCACCTGCCACCACGCCCAGCTAATTTTTGTACTGTACTTTTAGTAGAGACACAGTTTCACCATGTTGGTCAGGCTGGTCTCAAACTCCTGGTCTGTCCTCCTGCCCCCATTTTCTGCCCATGTTCTCAGGGCTTCCTTACTCAAGACATACTGATATATATATATTTTTTTGAGATGGAGTTTTGCTCTGTCGCCCAGGCTGGAGTGCAATGGCGCAAACTCGGCTTGCTGCAACCTCCCCCTCCCGACTTCACATGATTCTCCTGGCTCAGTCTCCCAAGTAGCTGAGATTACAGGCGTGTGTCACCACACCCGGCTGTTTTGTATATTTAGTAGAGACGGGGTTTCACCATGTTGACCAGGCTGGTCTTGAACTCCTGACCTCACTCAGGTGATCCACCCGCCTCAGCCTCCCAAAGCGCTGGATTACAGGTGTCAGCCACCGTGCCGGGCTGACATGTTTTCCTATTCCTAGTACACAACAAACTAATTTCTACTTTAGAATTTTTGTACTTGCAATCCCCTCTGCTTGGAAGATTCTTCCTACATGACACGATTTGTCCCACTCATTCAGGCCTCATCTTACATAGCCTTCTTCTCAAAAAGCTTTTTTTTTTGTTTGAGACGGAGTCTCGCTCTGTCACCCAGGCTTGAGTAGAGTGGGGCAATCTCGGCTCACCATAACCTCCACCTCCTGGGTTCAAGATTCTCCTGCCTCAGCCTCCCGAGTAGCTGGGATTACAGGCACCCACCACCACACCTGGCGAATTTTTGTTATTTTTAGTAGAAATGGGTTTTCACCATGCTGATCAGGCTGGTCTTGAACTCCTGACCTCAGGTGATCCACCCGCCCTGGCCTCCCAAAGTGCTGGGATTACAGGTGTGAGCCACCGCACCTGGCCTCAAAAAGGATTGTTTTTTTTTTTTTTTTTTTCTGAGATGGAGTCTTGCTTTGTCGCCCAGGCTGGAGTGCAGTGGTACAATCTCAGCTCACTGCAACCTCCACCTCCAGGGTTCTAGCAATTCTCCTGCCTCAGCCTCCCGAGTAGCTGGGACTACAGGCCCACACCACTATGCCCGGCTAATTTGTTTTGTATTTTAGTAGAGACGGGGTTTCACCATGTTGCCCAGGCTGGTCTCGAACTCCTGAGCTCAGGCAATCCACCCACTTCACCTCCCAAAGTGCTAGGATTACAGGCGTGAGCCACCATGCTAGGCCTCAAAAAGGATTTTTATGACCACCTAATCCCATTACCCTGTTTTACATTTCTGAAGGAGCTTATGACTGCTGGAAATTTTCTTTAAATGTTTACTATTATTCATCCTCGTTAGTCTCCTTCACTCTTGACCTTAAAATCAAATTTCATTCTTTACAAGGCTGTGGTGAGTGAAGAAAGAGGCCCAGAGATGAAGCCCAGTCCCTAATGTCCCCCAGCCACCTCAGCCCACTCTTCACAGCCCAAGTGAATGTCTCACCTCATGATAGGAATGCCTTCACGATGGGCCTGATAGAACAGGGTGTACCAGAAGGGCAGCAAAGAATATCGCTGGCTCAAGGCATCACGGATTATATCATTATACTGAGATGGTAACAGCCACGGCTCTCGCCGCCGAGTGTCCAAGTGGGCATGTGTCCGGAAGAATGGCTGGTAGGCACCCATCTGGTACCAGCGCACAAGCAGCTCTGGCTCTGGATTTTTGAAGAAGCCACCCACATCAGCTGGAAGAGGGGATAGAGGGAGCAGGTTGGAAAACAGGATGACGGAGAGATACTGCCTATGAAACTTCCCAAGGTCCTACCTTGGACTCTCAACTCTCTTTGCTTACACCTCAGTCCTGTGACCTCTACTTTGCCCCTCTCCCACCAAACCGAGACACCAAATTCCTTCCCCTCTTACCCCCACAGAATGAAAGTCCCACCAGCCCAAAGCTGAGACACATAGGGACAGAGATCTTCAAATGGTCCCATTCGGCAGTGTTGTCCCCTGTCCACACGGCACCTGAGGAGACAAGAAGTGGGGAGCTTGCACATGGTAAAGGGGTTCAGCTTTTTACATGGCTGACCTCCCACACCTGCTCTGGGTCCCCAGAACCCTGCTGAAGATGCAGTTCACAAGAACACTTGAACAAGGAGTGGACCTCCCACTCCCTGACTTCCCACAAAGCACACAGCTGGGAGGAAGCAGATGCAGTGTGTGGCACCCAGAGGACATATGCATGGAGAGATTCCTCAGAGAGCCAGGCCCTGGTCCATGGCTCCTGAGATCTGGTCTTCACACCCTTCTGCCAGAGCTTCATTCTCTAAACCTTACCAAAGCGCTGGGAGCCAGCAAAGAAGGCCCTGCTCAGGACAAAGGGGCGTTCCATGCCCCCAGAGCGCTGTCTCAGCCCATCAGCCGTCGCCATGTGCTGGGTGGGGAGAGAAGAAAAGAACAGTAGTAAGAAGCAAAAGCCAGCTGTCATCTGGTGCATCAGCCCTACGCCTCAGTCTCCAGGCTGTTTTCCCTCTTTCCACCAACTCTCCTCTCTCAGCCCCTTACCACATAAAGGCCATAGATGTTATGCAAATCCCGGTGTTCCCAACCCCCATAATGCTGCGCATCCTTGAGCATGGTGACTTCAGGACCATTGAACACAGATGGTTCGTTCATGTCATTCCAGACAAAGAGGTTGGGAGCTGAGCCCTGGGAACATGGGCAGAAAATGGGGACAGAGGACAGAAGGGAGGAAGAAAACAGTGTCAGAGCAGAGAGCTCCTAGGAATCTAAAAAGATGCATTTTTCAGGGCCCTCCCAGGATCATCAAGGCCCCCTGATATGTTGCTGGCAATCAACCACAGAAGGGTTGGCAAGCAGAGAGATATTCAGGGAGGCAGGTGGGACAGACAGACACAGGTCACGGGGAGAGGCGTTCCCTACCTCGTAATTGTCATAGCTGAACATGTTAGCCCACCAGGACCTCATCGTAGGATTAGTGAAGTCAGGGTAAGCAGCTGAGCCTGGGAGAAGTTAAGGGTGGCTCTCAATCTCCTAAGAGGCAAAAGAGCCACCATTTTACCTCCCTGGTCAATCACCTCTCCCTCAATTCTGGGTCTGCCTACCTGGCCAGCACCAGCCCTCATAGTCAGAGCCATCCCGGGTTTTAACATACAGCCCCAGGTTCCGCAACTCATCGTGAACTCGGTAGCCAGAGTCCACCTTGATGTGGGGGTCTACGATGGTCACCAGCTAAGGGCAAGGAACATGGGTGGTCAGGTCTCTTTAGGGCTACTATGCTTCAGCCCTACCCTGAGAAGACCAAGCATGACTGCAACCCCTTACCTTCCGCCTCTTAGAGGCCAAGCGCTCAAGCATGGTGCGAGGCTGAGGGAAGCGACTGGGGTCCCAGGTGAAGTACCGCTTGCCATCAGCATGTTCAATGTCCAGCCAGATGACATCACAGGGCAGGTTGTGATCATCGAAGCCCTGATCCACTTCCAGCACGTCAGCCTCGTCCCGGTAGTTCCAGCGGCTCTGGTGGTAGCCGAGGGAGAAGAGCGGGGGCAACGCCTGGGTTCCTGGAGGTTCGAGGGATGGAGGTTACAAAGAGGATCAGAAACTGAGGGAGGCTTGTGAACTAGAGGCAGGCTGAAAGGTACAGAGCTAGGAAAGAAACTAGGGCACAAAATCTCTGAAAACACATAGAATCACCCCTGACAAGAAGAAAAGAGCAGAAGGATGAGGCTGTCAGGGAAAACCATGTACCTGTGAGACTAGCATACTGCCGGAAAACATCAGAGATGGAGGGCCCAAGCAGCAGGAAGGTATCAATGATGCCAGTCTCTGACATCCAGTGAACATCTGTCTGTGGGGTCTCCCCAGAGCCCTGCAGGTAGTCCATCATCTTCCCAAACAGGGTCTGTATAGAGAATGAGAGAGAGGTCAGATACCTCCTGCCCTCCATTTTCCAAACCCGAGACAAAAAGCAGCAATTTTCTCCTCACAGTCCACACATAGCTGGCTCTTATAAGTTGGTTTGGGTAAAATTAAATGGGCCTCCTCAGTGAGGCTTTTGCTCGTCATCTTGGTTTTTTTTTTTTTTTTTTTTGAGATGGAGTCTTCCTCTGTTGCTAGGCTGGAGTACAGTGGCTTGATTGATCTCGGCTCACTACAACCTCCACCTCCTGGATGCAAGCAATTCTAATGCCTAAGCCTACAGAGTAGCTGGGATTACAGACATCCGCCACCACACCCAGCTAATTTTTGTATTTTTAGTAGAAACAGCATTTCACTATGTTGGCCAGGATGGATTCGATCTCCTGTTGTGATCCACCCACCTCAGCCCCACAAAGCGCTGGGATTACAGGTGTGACCCACCACACCCAGCCATTATTTTTATTTTTTAGACATTTTTATAGAGATGTGGTCTTGGGCCAGGCATGGTGGCTCAAACCTGTAATCCAAGCACTTTGGGAGGCTGAGGCAGGCAGATCACAAGGTCAGTTCCAAACCAGCCTGACCAACATAGTAACACCTCATCTCTACTAAAAATACAAAAATTAGCTGGGTGTGGTGGCACAGGCCTGTAATCCCAGATACTGAGGTGGCTAAAACAGGAGAATCACTTGAACCTGGGAGGTGGAAGTTGCCGTGAGCTGCGATCGTGCCATTGCACTCCAGCCTGGGCCACAGAGCAAGACTTGATCTTAAAAAAAAAAAAAAAAATAGTGAGAGAGAGAGAGAGAGAGAGAGAGAGAGAGAGAGGGTGTCTCGCCATGTTGTCCAGGCTGGTCTCGAGCTCCTGGCCTCAAGCAATCCTCTTGCCTCAGCCTCCCAAGGTGTTGGGATTACAGGCACAAGCCACCATCCCTGGCCCGACCTTGCCTCCTTTGTTATGCATTTAATGTGTCTTCCTCCCTGTGAATCAGAACTTTTTCTTTGTTTTTTGTTTTTGAGACGGCGTCTCACTCTGTCACCCAGGCTGGATGGAGGGCAGTGGTGCAATCTTGGCTCACCACAACCTCTGCCTAGTTGGGATTACAGGTGCCCGCCACCAGTCAACTAATTTTTATATTTCTAGTAGGGACAAGGTTTCACCATGTTGGCCAGGCTGGCCTCCAACTTCTGACTTCAGGTGATCCGCCCACCTCAGCCTCCCAAAGTGCTGCGATTACAGATGTAAGCCATTGCACCCAGGCCAGAACGTTTTCAGCCTCAGTTTACACTATATCCTCAGCACCCAGAAGAGTACCTAACACATAACATGCTGATAGTAAGCGCATCCCGTCAGTCCAGAATAGGCAATGCCTTCCCTAAGAATCTGTGTGAGCATGTATCATCTGGGAGTGATTAGGGAACTCAAATCCTGCCCACCAGGCCCAGGGCCCCTTCTCTCACCCAGTCCCCAAATAAGCTATCACCCCAGCTTCCTCAGAGTGAATACCCCTAGTATACCTATTTGTCTCAAGGCTTAGAAGTCTTACTCCCTCCTTTCTCCCCATGCTCTCACCTTCCCGGCAGTGTTGGAGGATATATCAACCCAGGTCTCTGCAGCATTGAGCCAGAAGATGCCCAAGTCGCGATGAGGGTTGTGTGCCAGGAGCACAGGCACAGACCCATACAAGGCCATGGGGTTGTACAACTCATACTGGAAGACATCCAAATTGTAGAGGCGATATGGCTCCCCACCCCTGCAGGCAAACAGACAGACTTGAGCTGCTAACTGGCCCCAGGCGGCAGTATATGCTAACTCCACTCCACAAACACAGGTGAGAGATAAGCATTGACTTCTGTCCTTTCTCAAAAAATTTTCTGATCACCAAAGATGATTCTGGACACAGGAAGTGACCCATACTTGTCTGGAGTATCCAAAATGCACACACATCTCCCTAAAGGCCTGACTCCTTCCTGCCCACCTCTTATCTTCCTGGTGTCACCACAGGACTCACTCAGTGACCTTCAGTCTCAGATTGTCTGCATGCTCAGGGATCCCATAGACATGCTCCATGCCTGGCAGAGAGAAGTCCAAACCCACAGACATGGGGCCTGGAACAAAAACAAAGAACAAGTTTCAGAGCTTCTGCTTGGAAAGGAGCCCTGCACACCAGCCGAAGGTACTCCCAACCCCTCACCATATGGCTTGCTGTCAGAGTGAGTTTTGAATGTCTCCTCCCAGGCTCCTGGCTCATCTTTCTCTGCATTCCCCTGAGTCTCCTCTGGCTGTAAGAAGAAAAGAGGACCACTATCCAATCATACCAGTTCTCTTTTCCCCCTCCCATCAACTAAATCCCATCCCTGATAGTGAGACTAAGTTCAAGTTTCTCATGGGCCTTTCCCCTCCAGCTTCCTAGCCAGCCCTATCCTCCAACCACCCATCCCTCCAACTTGCCTTGTCGCCATCCTGGGATGTTTCCTCAGGCTGGGCTCCATTGCCCTCAGCTGGGTCTTTTGATCCTTGCCTGGAAGGTAGGAGAGCTGTCTGCTCCAATCCAGAGGGGGCAGGGTCGAGGGGCTAGTGGAAGGAGGGGTGGGGGAATAGAGAGCCAAGGGTCCAAAGGAACAAAGGCACTGGAGGAAGGGACTAAATGTTAAATCTTGGAGAGGAAACCCACAATGAGCAGATAAGTTTGCAAAGGATGGGGAGAGAAATGAGAAAGGAAAACGAGGAATAAGTGCCACCAAGAGGCACAGGCCTGAAAACCAGCCTCTGCGAACATCCCAGAAGAGATAGGCACGATGATTCAAGGGCCTGGGTTATGAATGCCAATCCTGGGGCTCTGTTGCCTCTACTGAGAGATTCTGGCCCCAACTGCCCTCCCTGGGCCTCAGCCTCCTGGCCTGACACAAGCGCTCACTTTGCAAAGGCATGTGGGTCACACTATACGAAGCCTCTACAGATATACACAGGGACTTCAAGAGCTTCTTCCAAAAAAATGCTTTCAAGGGCAGGTAGCTCTGCCTAGAACCTCAGGTGCACGTCAGCTGAGAGTCAGGAACCCCAGCAATAGGCAGCATCTCTCCATCCCTTGGCAAAGCAGTAAGTTCCCTATATTCCTTAAGGACCTGACTTCCAGCATTTCATCTTCCTTCTTCCAGGCAGCTCCCAGCCAGGGTAACATGTAACAGGGGACCAAATATCACACAGCAGGGGAAAGTAGGATGAGTGAAAAGCTGGGCATGGAAGGGTCTGGGGCACCTCCCCGTGAAGGCTAGAGTGAAGAATGGGTAAGGACAGAGGAATAGATACAGTACCAGTGGCCATGGATTTACCTAGAGAAAAGGTTCTTGATCTTATCCCATATGCTACCAAGCGTGAGACTAACTTTATCCGAGAAACTGGGGCAGGAGGAGATGGGTAGGGAAGGGGAAAAAGAGGCACAAAACCAACACAAAAACAGAAACATAAAAGTGAGTTTCAGTCGACAAACTTCCAGAGACGGGGGGGAAAAGAAACCAAAACAATAAAAAATTAAAAGGAAGAAAATAAATCTGGGAAATGTGATGATGTGAGAAGGGGTAGGAGGAGACACAGACCCAGGCAGGCCTCCCAGAGATGCCCAGGGTACAGCTCAGGGACAAAAGTGATTGCCTCCTGGTCTGTACAGGATATGGAAAAAATTACACCCAGGTCTGGTTCCTACTCTCCCTGAGAGAGAGCTTCTCCCAGCCCCCAGCCCTTACCTGGCTGTCCTGCCAGCCTGTCTCCTCCCAGTGCCATACCCCACAACACCCCTACACTCTTCACTCTAGGTTCCCTGCAGTCCCAACCCCTGTACTCACGAGACCCTAGGAGCCCTCTGGTGCTCAAAATGCAAAAGTCCTCGGGCATTGACACTAAGCAGAAGACTTCGGTCCTCTAGTAGGTCAAGGCGGAATGGCCGTGCTGTCAAGATGATCTTGTAGGGTCCCTCAGCCATGGTTAACTCCACACTGTTGTCATCACGACCAGAGACAGAAAGCCTGGAAGAAATATCAAAAGAAATATAAGGAATTGCAAAGGGCCAAGAAGAGTAATGACACCTCACAAGATAAGGGGACCTACCTGCTAAGAGCAATAGGCAGTGTGGTAATAGAGCAGGGATGGACAAGTTAATCAACAGAATCAAATAAAGGCCCCAGAAACAGATCCAAGAATACTTATTACTTTGAAATGTACTAAATACTAAGAGGTGGCATAGGAGATGAGTGAGGAAAGGCGAACTATTCAATAATGGAGTTGAAAAAACATTTTTCACATTAAAAAAACTGACTTTGCATATAGGAAGACAAATGAGGCCAGGTGCGGTAGCTCAGGCCTGTAGTCCTAGCACTTTGAGGGGCTCAGGCAGCCGGACTGCCTGTGCTCAGGAGTTGGAGCCCAGCCTGGGCAAGACAGTGAAACACCAACTCTAATAAAATACAAAAAATTAGCCAGACATGGCAGTGTGTGCCTATAGTCCCAGCTACTCAGGAGGCTAAGGCAGGAGAATCGTTTGAACCCAGGAGGCAGAGGTTACAGTGAGCCAAGATATCACCACTGCACTCCAGCCTGGGGGACAGAGCAAGACTCTGTCTCAAATTAAAAAAAAAAAGAAAAATGATATAATTTTTTTTTTTTTTTGAGACGGAGTTTTGCTCTTGTTACCCAGGCTGGAGTGCAATGGCGCGATTTCAGCTCACCGCAACCTCCACCTCCTGGGTTCAAGCAATTCTCCTGCCTCAGCCTCCCAAGTAGCTGGGACTACAGGCATGCGCCACCACGCCCAGCTAATTTTTTTGTATTTTTAGTAGAGACAGGGTTTCACCGTGTTGCCAGTATGGTCTCAACCTCTTTTTTTTTTTTTTTTTTTTTTTGAGACAGAGTCTCGCTCTTGTTACCCAGGCTGGAGTGCAATGGCGTGATCTCGGCTCACCGCAACCTCCGCCTCCTGGGTTCAGGCAATTCTCCTGCCTCAGTCTCCTGAGCAGCTGGAATTACAGGCACGCACCACCGTGCCCAGCTAATTTTTGGTATTTTTAGTAGAAACGGGGTTTCACCATGTTGACCAGGATGGTCTCGATCTCTTGACCTCGTGATTCACCCGCCTCAGCCTCCCAAAGTGCTGGGATTATAGGCATGAGCCACCGCGCCCAGACGATTTTTTTTTTTTTTTTTGAGATGGAGTCTCGCTCTGTTGCTCAGGCTGGAGTGCAGTGGCACAATCTTGGCTCACTGCAACCTGCACCTTTGAGGTCCAAGCGATTCTCCTGATTTCAGCCTCCCGAGTAACTGGGATTACAGGCAGGGGCCAACATGCCCAGCTAATTTTTTAAATATTTTTAGTACAGATGGGATTTCGCCATGTTGGCCAGGCTAGTCTCGAACTCCTGACCTCAAGTGATCCACTTGCCTTGGGCTTCCAAAGTGCTAGGATTAGAGACCTGAGCCACCAGGCTCGACCCCTTGATATCATATTTCTATCTAATACCAGATACAAATAACAACTCCAGAAAGATTGTGACTTAAAATCGTTTTTTTCTTGAGACTGAGTCTCGCTCTGTCACCCAGGCTGGAGTATAGTGGCTTGATCTCGGCTCATTGCAGCCCCTGCCTCCTGGGTTCAAGTGGTTCTCATGCATCAGTCACCCAAATAGCTGAGATTACAGGCAACCACCACCAGGCTAAGCTTTGTATTTTCAGTAGAGTTTACTGAAAACCCTATTTTCAGTAGGGTTTCACCATGTTGGCCAGGCTGGTCTCGAACTCCTGACCTCAGGTGATCTGCCCGCCTTGGCCTCCCAAAAGTGCTGGGATTACAGGCGTGAACCACCATGCCCAGCCGACTTAGAATTTAAAAGTAAAGGCTTTAGGGGAACTGCGGCTTAGGTGCAGACATAGGCAAGTCCAAGAACCACACCACACACAACCAGTCCAGAAAATGGCACAGAAATTGTATCAAGAAACCCTGATCACAAAGATATGAATCTCTTAAGGGGGTGGACCCCAAGTTCCTTAGGAACATGCACTTTGCCAAGAAGCACAACAAGAAGGGCCTAAAGAAGATGCAGGCCAACAATGCCAAGGCCCTGAGTGCACGTGCCAAGGCCATCAAGACCCTCATAAAGCCCAAGGAGGTTAAGCCCAAGATCCCAAAGAGTGTCAGCCGCAAGCTCGATCAACTTGCCTACATTGCCCACCCCAAGCTTGGGAAGCGTGCTTGTGCACGCATTGCCAAGGGGCTCAGGCTCTGCCGGCCAAAGGTCAAGGCCAAGGCCAAGGATCAAACCAAGGCCCAGGCTGCAGCTCCAACTTCAGTTCCAGCTCAGGCTCCCAAAGGTGCCCAGGCCCCTACAAAGGCTTCAGAGTAGATATCTCTGTCTGCCAACGTGAGGACAGAAGGACTGGTGCAACCCCCCGGGGCTGTCATCTGCATGGGGCTGGGGTCCTCCTGTGCTATTTGTAAAAGTAAACCTGAGGCAGGAAAAAAAAAAAAAAAAGTAAAGGTTTTAGGCTGGGCTTGGTGGCTCACGATTGTAATCCCAGCACTCTGGAAGTCCAAGGCAGGTAGATCATTTGAGCCCTGGTGTATAGACCAGCCTGGGCAACATGTCGAAACCCCATCTCAACCAAAAATGCAAAAATTAGCCAGTATCAATCCGGTCTCAAAATCAGTAAATAAATAAAAGCAAAAGCTTTAGAAGAAAATTTAAAAATATATTTTTGGCTGGGCGCAGTGGCTCACTCCTGTAATCCCAGCACATTAGGAGGCTGAGGCGGGCGGATCATGAGGTCAGGAGTTCAAGACCAGCCCAGCCAACATAGTGAAACTTCACCTCTACTGAAAAATACAAAAATTAGCTGGGCATGGTGGTGTGCACCTGTATTCCCAGCTACTCGGGAGACTGAGGCAGAAGAATCGCTTGATCCTGGGAGGCAGAGGTTGAAGTAAGCCAAGATCACACCACTGCACTCCAACCTGAGAGACAGAGCAAGACTCTGTCTAGAAAAAATATATGAACATGTATATATTTTTCTGACCTTGAGGTAAAGAAAGACTATTTAAACCAATAAAGAAAAGGTTAACACCAGAAAATAAAAGACTGACACATCTAACTACATTAAAATTAAAAATTTCTAAGCCGGGCGCAGTGGCTCACACCCGTAATCCCAATACTTTGGGAGGCCAAGGCAGGAGTTCGAGGCCAGCCTGGCCAGCATGGTGAAACCCAATCTCTACTAAAAATACAAATAATTAGCTAAGCGTAGTGGTGGGCGCCTGTAATCCCAGCTACTTGGGAGGCTAAGGCAGGAGAACCGTTTGAACCTGGGCGTCAGAGGTTGCAGTGAGCTGAGATGCGCCATTGCACTCCACCCTGGGCAACAGGGCAAGGCTCCATCTCAAAATAATAATAATAATAATAAAGTTTAAAAAAAAAATTTTTTTAAGACTAGTCTAGTGACACATGGCTATAGAAAACAAAAAAAAAAAGGCCGGGAGTGGTGACTCACGCCTGTAATCCTAGCACTTTGGGAGGCCAAGGTGGCTTACCTGAGGTCAGGAGCTCAAGACCAGCCTGGCCATCATGGTGAAACCCCATCTTGAAAAATAAATGAATGAATTAATTAAAATAAATAAATAAATAAATAAATAGGCCGGGCGTGGTGGCTCACGCCTATAATCCCAGCACTTTGGGAGGCCAAGGCGGGTGATCACAAGGTCAAGAGATCAAGACCATACTGGTCAACAAGGTGAAACCCCATCTCTACTAAAAATACAAAAATTAGCTGGGCACGGTGGCGCGTGCCTGTAGTCCCAGCTACTCGGGAGGCTGAGGTAGGAGAACTGCTTGAACTCAGGAGGCGGAGGTTTCGGTGAGCCAAGATCGAGCCATTGCACTCCAGCCTGGGTAACGAGTGAAACTCCATCTCAAAATAAATAAATAAATAAATAAATAAAATAAAAATAAAAATGATATTTAAAAAAAGTGTTAGTCAAGTGCAGTAGTGAGAAGAGGGGAACGAATAGAACAAGGAGTTTGATCTATAACTGACTGTGAGCAATCAATTGAGATAACTCACTACCTTTGGGACCAGCCAATAAAATTTTAAAAAAGGAAAAGCTGGGTGCCAATAAACACGAACTCTCATCCTTGCATCTTTCCTTTATATCTAAAACTACTCTAAAATGAAAACTGTATTTTTTTTTTTTTTAAAGAGATGAGGTCTGACTATGTTGCTCAGGCTGACCTCAAACTCTTGAGCTGAAGAGATACTCCTGCCTCAGCCTCCTGAGTAGCTGGGACCATAGGCATGCGCCACCATGTGCAGCAAAAGTATGTGTGTGTGGTTTTGTTTTTGTTTTTTGAAACAGAGTCTGGGTCTGTTGCCCAGGTTGGAGTACAGTGACAAGATCATGACTTGCTGCAAACTTCGCCTCCCAGGCTCAAGCGATCCTCCCTCCTCAGCCTTCTGAGTAGCTGGGACCACAGGTACATGCCACCACACCTGACTAATTCTGTATTTTTAATAGAGACGGGGTTTTCCCATGTTGCCCAGGCTGGTCTCAAACTGCTGGGCTCAAGCAATCTGCCCACCTTGGCCTCCCAAAGTGCTGGGATTACAGGCATGAGCCACTGTGCTGGGCCATGTGTTTTTTTTTTTTTAAAGACACCTTGGCTGGTGCAGTGGATCATGCCTGTAATCCCAGCACTTTGGTAGGCTGAGGCAGATGATCACCTGAAGTTGGGAGTTCAAGACCAGACTGACCAAGATGGAGAAACCCTGGCTCTACTAAAAACACAAAATTAGCTGGGCGTGGTGGCACATGCCTGTAATCCCAGCTATTCAGGAGGCTAAGGCAGGAGAATTGCTTGAACCCAGGAGGCGGAGGCTGTGGTGAGCCAAGACAGTGCCATTGCACTTCAGCCTGGGCAATAAGAGCGAAACTCTACCTCAAAAAAAAAAAAAGAATAAACTAGAGCTATATGAAAGGGTATTAAAGCTATGAGAAAAAATGGAAATCCTGGAAGACTACATGTACTAAGATATTTCCTCTGTAAAGCTCAAAAACAAAAAATATATATAATTTATTGCTTAGGCGCACATATACACGTGTATATATGTATACACACGTAATACAACTGTACAACAAAAAAAAGGCAAAGGAATAAGCTTCAGAATAACAACTACCTACAACTGGAAAAGTCAAGAGTACAGGACAGTGAGAAGCATACGGTTGGGCTGAGTGGAGAGTTTATAGGGTGGAGTATTTACTATGTTATTTTCTTTTCTTTCTTTTTTTTTTTTTTCTGAGACGGAGTTTCGCTCGTTACCCAGGCTGGAGTGCAATGGCGTGATCTCGGCTCACCGCAACCTCCGCCTCCTGGGTTCAGGCTATTCTCCTGCCTCAGCCTCCTGAGCAGCTGGGATTACAGGCACACGCCACCATGCCCAGCTAATTTTCTGTACTTTGAGTAGAGACGGGGTTTCACCATGTTGACCAGGATGGTCTCGATCTCTTGACCTCGTGATCCACCCGCCTCCGCCTCCCAAAGTGCTGGGATTCTTTTTTTAAACAACAGAATCTCGCTCTGTCACCCAGGCTTTAGGGCAGTGATACGATCTCAGCCCACTGCAACCTCCACCTGCTGGGTTCAAGCAGTTCTCCTGCCTCAGCCTCCTGAGTAGCTGGGATTACAGGCACCTGCCACCACACCCGGCTAATTTTTGTGTTTTTAGTAGAGATGGGGTTTCACTATGTTGGCCTAGCTGGTCTCGAACTCCTGACCTAATGATCTACCCACCTCGACCTCCCAAAGTGCTGGGATTACAGGCGTGAGCCACCATGCCCAGCCACTATGTTATTTTCTAAATTATGTATTTATGAAAAAGTCATGCATGGATGCATGGAACCCAGATGACAGGGTATCATGACTCAAGAATCTGAGTAATCCTATTCTGAATATCGGAAGGAAGGGGAAGGGGAAGGGGAAATAAACAGGGCCTTATTTATTTCCATTTATATCACCAGCACCTGGCCCAGGCCTGGCAGGGAAAAGAAAGCAATACTTGTTTGCTGAATGAATGAATGAATGAATGAACGAATGAATGAGGATAAAGGGGTAAAGAGAAAAGTGAAACAGAAGAAGAGGTGGGGAAAGTTTGAGTATGGCAACGTTCTAGTTAACTATTACCTTAATGTGGTAAACAATGTCAGTCACCAAAAAAAAGTTCATAAGGAAGTTTTGGGAGCACAGAAATGGAAGTTTTTCAGGAAACATTTACCGAGCTGTCGGCGGATCAGCCACCAAAACATCTGGCACACGGTATCGGGGTCGCCGAGGCTCCAGTTCATCAATCCTGATCCGAGTCATGTTCTTTTGAAGCCCCTGGAGCTCTAGCACCAGCAACACCTGCTGGGACAGAGGTTTGGATCTGGAGAAAAGCAAAGGGCTACACCAAGGAATTCACTTTGAACCCATTCTCTCCTAAGGGGTCTCTTCCTTCCCTAAGGGCCAAGATCACATTTCTTCATAAAGTAAAAGTCACAAGATTAGACTGGGATAAGATGTTGGCCACAATTTCCCCCTTTCCAAATTACCCCACAGCCACTGCCCCACCGCCCCCAGACTCTTCCTTGTCTCGCCTGACCTTGGTGACCTCATTGATCAGATGGACTGTGAGGGAATCAGGACCAAGCTGTAGAGAGTCCAGCAAGGCTCGGTATGGAGAGAGGCCTGGCCGTATGCTTCGTTGTCGCCTGCCAAGTGGAAGGGTTGGGAAGTAAGGTAGGTGGCCACCTCCAATATCCCTAGGTCCCTCTATCACCTGCAGTGTCCTTAGGCACTCCATCTGCCACAGACACCTCCCACATTACCCTATATTCCATCCCTCTCTCCCAGAAATATCATACTTGCAGAAAGAACTCTCTTCACAGGTCTTAAAATTGCTTCTATCCACAGCAAGTGTAATCCCCAGGCAGACCCCTAAAAAAGCCAGTACTAAAGATGTCCAAGACCTATGAAGAAAAGGACAAAGACGGAACAATCAGCATGGGGGTCAGGAAGGACCCTTCTTCAGAAGGAAAAGCTTCTTCCTGTCAGAGCATTAGAAGACAGTTGAGGAAAGAGGGGAGAAAGATGGAGTCACATTAAATAGAAAAGGAGGCAGAGTGGACATGGGGTTAAGGGTCAGGCCTGAGAAGTTGGCTCACTTACACTTTCCCTTTTTTTTTTTTTTGACAAGGAGTCTCGCTCTGTCACCCAGGCTGGAGTGCAGTGTCATATCTCAGATGACTGCAACCTCCACCTCCACCTCCTGGGTTCAAGCGATTCTCCCACCTCAGCCTCCCCAGTAGCAGGGATTACAGGTGCACACCACCATGCCCGGCTAGTTTTTGTATTTTTAGTAGAGATGAGGTTTCACCTTATTGGACAGGCTGGTCTCAAACTCCCAACCTCAGGTGATCCAGCCACCACGCTGGGATTACAGTGAGTGCTGTAATTACAGGCGTAAACCACCTCACTTGTCTACACCTTCCCTTTGAAAGGCAGAGTAGACAAAAGATCTTTCCCCTTCAGAGGCCCTGGTGTTGACTCTGGTGACATCAGCCTCTCAGAGGAAAGGAGCAGTAACAGCCAGTCTCAGAGGAAATGGTAGTACTATATGTGTGGAACAGAGAAACAAAGCAAGCTACATCTTTCCATGGGCAAGACACTGGGTGGATGCAGAGTTAAAAGTTAAAGATGAGGGCTGGGCACGGTGGCTCACACCTGTAAACTTAGCACTTTAGGAGGCCGAGGTGGGCAGATCACCTGAGAGGTCGAGACCAGCCTGGCCAACATGGTGAAACTCCATCTCTACTAACATACAAAAATTAGTCGGGCGTGGTGGTGCACGCCTATAATCCCAACTACTAGGAGGTTGCAGCGAACGGAGATCATGCCATTGTACTCTAGCCTGGGCGACAACAGTGAAACTCCTTCTCCAAAAACATTTAAAAAAAAGAAAAAAAGGTAAAGATGTATCCTCAGGCTGGGTGTGGTGGCTCATGCCTGTAATCCCAGTACTTTGGGAGGCTGAGGCAGGTGCATCACCTGAGGTCAGGAGTTCAAGACCAGCCTGGCCAACATGATAAAACTCCATCTCTACTTAAAATACAAAATTTAGCTGGGCAGGGCATTGAGCATCTATAGTCCCAGCTACTCAGGAGGCTGAGGCATGAGACTTGCTTGAACCCCAGAGGGAGAGGCTGGAGTGAGCTAAGACCATATCACTGCACTCCAGCCTGGGTAATGGAGCAAAACTCCATCTCAGAAAAAAAAAAAAAAAAAAAAAAAAAAAAAAAAAAAAAAAGATGTACCCTCGGCTAGCCTACCAGTTAGCTCCTAGGGTCTTAACGTCCCAACACCCTAGGCAGCCTGTTTTTCTGATTTCCACTCCTGTATCTTCAAAACACCACCATCGCTACTTAAAACTGAAAAAAAAATAACAAAAGCTAAAATGTACTGAGCCCTAATGCACCCCTAGGGGCATGGGTAACCACTTTATATTACTAGTTTTTGATTCTGCCTGAAATTTTTTTTTTTTTTTGAGACAGTCTCACTCCATCACCTAGGAGAGAGTGCAGTGGCGGGATCTCAGCTCACTGTAACCTCTGCCTTCTGGGTTCAAGTGATTCTCATGCCTCAACCTCCTGAGTAGCTGGAAATACAAGAGCATGACATCATGCCAGGCTTTTTTTTTTTTTTTTTTTTTTTTTTGAGACAGAGTCTCACTCTGTTACCCAGCTGGAGTACACTGATGCAATCTCAGCCTACCGCAACCTCCTGGTTCAAGCAATTCTCCTGCCTCAGTCTGCCGAGTACCTGGGATTACAGGCATTAGCCACCAGGCCCGGCTGATTTTTGTACTTTTAGTAGAGATGGGGTTTCACCATGTTGGCCAGGATGGTCTCAATTTCCTGACCTCACGATCCGCCTACCTCAGCCTCCCAAAGTGCTGGGATTACAGGCGTGAACCACTGTGCCCCGCTTAATTTTTATATTTTCAGTAGAGACAAAGTTTCACCATGTTGGCCAGGCTGATCTAAAATTCCAGACCTCAAGTGATCCACCTGCCTTGCCCTCCAAAGTAGCTGGGACTGCAGGTATGCCAGAGCGCCCAGTAAATTTTAAAAAAAAATTTTTTACGGGGCCAGGCACAGTGGCTCACACCTGTAATCCCAGCACTTTGGGAGGCTGAGGCGAGCGGATCACGAGGTCAGGAGTTGCAGATCAGCCTGGCCAATATGGTGAAACCCCATATCTACTAAAAATACAAAAATTAGCCAGGCATGGTTGCCGGTACCTGTAATTCCAGCTACTCAGGAGAACTGCTTGAACTCGGGAGGCGGAGGTGGCAGTGAAGACTGCGCCATTGTACTCCAGCCTGGGCAACAGAGCGAGACTCTGACTCAAAAAAAAAAGTGTTGAGATTATAGTGTGAGTCACTGCAGTTTTTAACAGTATCAGTGCCCTGGTCTTACATCTAGAGATTTTAACTTTAATTAGAGAGAAGTCTGGGCATTAGAGATTTTTTTTTTTTTTTTTGAGACAGAGTCTCGGTCTGTCACTCAGGCTGGAGTACAGTGGCACGATTTCAGCTTACTGCAATCTCTGCCTCCTGGGTTCAAGCAATTCTCCCACCTCACCCTCCTGAGTATCTGAGATTACAGGCGCCCACCACCATGCTCAGCTAATGTTTTGTATTTTCAGTAGAGACAGAGTTTCACTATGTTGCCCAGGCTGGCCTCCTACTCCTGACCTCATGATCCGCCCACCTTGGCCTCCCAAAGTGCTGGGATTACAGGAGTAAGCCATCGCGCCCTGGGACAGAGTCTTGCTCTGTCACCAGGCTTGAATGCAGTGGCGAGATCTCGTCTGACTGCAACCTGTCTCCCAGGTTCAAGTGATTCCCCTGCCTCAGCCTCTCAAGTAGCTGGGACTACAGGCACATGCCACCACACCCAGCTAATTTTTTGTATTCTAGTAGAAATGGGGTTTCACCATCTTGGCCAAGATGGTCTCAAAATCTTCTGACCTTGTAATCTGCCCACCTTGGCCTTCCAAAGTGTTGGGATTACAGGCGTGAGCTACCACACTTGGCTAGTTTTCCTAAAGCTCCCTAAACAACTCTAATGAGCAACCTGGGTTCAGAACCACTTCTTTACATGCATACTTCTTTTCCCTTTCTTTGTTTTCTTGGTGAATATACGGTTGGGGTTTATTTCCAGACGGGCACCCTGCCGCCCAGCTCAGTTTTTAAAAATTTGGGGGCTGGGCCAGGCGCAGTGGCTCATGCTTGTAATCCCAGCACTTTGGGAGGCCGAGGCGGGTGGATCACGAGGTCAAAAGATCGAGACCATCCTGGTCAACATGGTGAACCCCCGTCTCTACTAAAAATACAAAAAAAAATTAGCTGGGCATGGTGGCGCATGCCTGTAGTCCCAGCTACTCAGGAGGCTGAGGCAGGAGAATTGCTTGAACCCGGGAGGCGGAGGTTGCGGTGAGCAGAGATCACGCCATTGCACTCCAGCCTGGATAACAAGAGCAAAACTCTGTCTCAAAAAAAGAAAAAAAAAATTTTGGGGGCTGAGCGAAGTGGATCACACCTGTAATCCCAGGACTTTGGAGGCCAAAGCAGGCAGATCACCTGAGGTCAGGAGTTCGAGACCAGCCTGACCAATATGGCGAAACCCTGTCTCTACTAAAAATACAAAATTAGCTGGGCAAGGTGGCACATGCCTGTAATCCCAGCTATTCAGGAGGCTGAGGCAGAAGAATCACTTCAACCTGGGAGGCAGAAGTTGTGATGAGCTAAGATCATGCCGCTTTACTCCAGCCGGAGCAACGAGAGCAAAACTCTGTCTCAAAAAAAAAAAAAATTTTTTTTTGTAAAGACGAGGTCTCACAAAAGTTCCCCAGGCTGGGGACATGGTGGCTTATGCCTATAATCCCAGCACTTTGTAGCTAGTTTAAGACCAGCATGGCCAACACAGTGAAACCGCATCTCTACTAAAAATACAAAAATTAGGCCAGGCGCAGTAGCCGACACCTGTAATCCCAGCACTTTAGGAGGCCGAGGCGGATGAATCACCTGAGGTCAGGAGTTTGAGACCAACATGGGCAACATGATGAAACCCCATCTCTACTAAAAATACAAAAAAAAAAAAAAAAGAATTAGCTGGGCATGGTAGTGCACGCCTGCAGTTCCAGCTACTTGGCAGGCGGAGGCAGGAAAAGTGCTTGAACCCAGGAGGCAGAGGTTGCAATAAGCCAAGACTGTGCCACTGCACTCCAGCCTGGGTGTCAGAGAAAGACACCGTCTCAAAAAGAAAAAATTAGCCAGGCGTAGTGGCACATGCCTGCAATCCCAGATACTCGGGAGGCTGAGGAATAAGGATTGCTTGAACCTAGGAGTCAGAGGTTGCAGTGAGCCAACGTTGCACCACTGCACTCTAGCCTGGGCAACAGAGTGTGACTCTGTCTCAAAAAGAAAAAAAATAGTTGCCCAGGCTGGTCTTGAACTCCTAGGCTCAAGAAATCTTTCCACCTTGGTCTTCCAAAATGCTGGGATTATAGGTGTGAGCCACAGCACCTGGCCTGAACACCGAATTTTAAACGTGCTTTCCCAGTGACACTGATGTGGGCAAAATAAGAGCGTACCCTGAGAAAGTGTTTCAAACTGGGGGTGGGAGGGTTCTTCTAAGCAATAAAGATTTACAACCAGCCGGGCACGGTGGCTCATGTCTATAATCCTAGCATTTTGGGAGGTCAAAAAGGGAACATTAGGCAACATAGCAAGACCTCATCTCTACTGAAAAAAAAAAAAAAGGAGCAGGGCATGGTGGCGGGTGCCTGTAGTCCCAGCTACTCCTGAGCTACTCCTGTGGCTGAAGCCAGAGGGCTGCCTGAACCCAGGAGTTTGAGGCTGCATGAGCTATGACTGCGCCACTGCTCTCCAGCCTGGGCCACAGCACAAGACTCTGCCTCAAAAAAATAAATTAAGGCCGGGTGCGGTGGCTCACGCCTGTAATCTCAGCACTTTGGGAGGCCAAGGCGGGCGGATCACCTGAGGTCAGGAGTTCAAGACCAGCCTGGCCAACATGGTGAAACCCCATCTTTGAAAAAAAATAAAAATAAATAAATAAATAAATATAAATAAATTAATTAATTAAGACTGGACAACATGGTGAAACCCCATCTCTACAATACAAAAATTAGCTGGGTGTGGTGGCACACGTCTGTAATCCCCGCTACTTGGGAGGATGAGGCAGGAGAATCGCTCAAACTCGGGAGGTGGAGGCTGGAGTAAGCACCACTGCACTGCAACCTGGGAAACTGAGCAAGACCCTGTCTCAATAAATAAATAAATAAATAAAATTTTACAACCTGTAATAAGGTAACTAAACACAGGATCTATTATACACGTTGTATCTAGTTATCTAGCATTAGCTTCAGCATCTACTTGAAAGCTAAAAGAAAGTTACCAGAAAGGAGATCACAGTGAGCCCTCCAGCTCCAGAGGAATGTATGAAGCAACTATTCCACAGCACGGAGACAGAAAAATGAGGAAAACACTAGGCACCATGGTTTAATAGGACAAGCAGGAGTAAGTACTAGCAAAACCAACAGAATAAATGCTACCAGAAAACTCTATAGCAAGGCATGCGGCACAGGTCCTGCAGTGACCTGAGTGACTGCAGCAGGCACTCTCAGTCACTGACCCATGTCCACCTGCCAAAAGCAGCAGCAATCAGAAGTACAGTGAGTTAAATATCCTCTGGGGCCCGATTTGCACAGTCTGTAAAATCGGTTTGGGAAAATGCCCGTGAAGATAGGATTTCTAAAGTATCTTTCAGAGATGACCTGTCGGAGACAGGTCATAGACCAAATAGTCTATGACTTTTGTCCATAGACCAAAGTCAGGAATGACCTGTCGGAGGGCCCTAGCAATTCACGGAGGCCTTGACCACCCCAAAAGACAGGTGTTCAAAGACCAAAGTCAGGAATGAGCTTCAGGGCAAAGTGCACCCATTTATTGTTTCAGATCACAGGCTCTCAGAGAACTGAGTTTATGATCCATGCTTTTTCTTCACTGCTTCGGACAGTACACGCCTACCCCACCCCAGTACCTCCGTTAGTTGCTTGTAAACATTTTGTGGTACTGGTGACGTTTTGAATCCTTTTTTTTCCCCCCGGTAATATAAACTCGAGAGCGTGAACCAAGCCATTCGATTACATGTTGTGTTTGAGCAACATCAGCCACGCTAACTGTGAGCTTACTGGACCCTGGCCCAGCCGTGCCCAGCGACCGTGGACACTGAACTAAGCCAGAGCTAGTGCTCACGTGAAAACAAGGGCAGAGGAGGATTGGGAGCTCTAGGGGATACAGCAAGAAGGGTAGTGCAGGCTTAACTGCTGGCCCGGTGCTTCCAGCTCAGCCAAGGGGCCGCAGGGCAGCAGGCTGCATTCCCCGAGGCCAGGCCTCATCTTGTCCCCCGCCCCGACGGCCCCGCGCACTGCAGGAAAGGGGCGGCGACGTTGACTGCCGCGAGCCGCCGAAACATGGCGGCGGCTGAGAGCGGCCAAGGCCAAGAAAAGCGCACAGCTGCGGCTTTTTTGAGCCGCCACACAAGGGCCCCCAGCGTTGCGCGGATCTACGACGGGGAGACTGGAGGCGTCTGAGGCCGCCTTCAGAAGAACAAAGGTTCCTCGCGAGGCCGGGGGTGGCAGAGTGTCAAGAGAACATACAGGAGGAGTGGAATGGGGCTTGGGGGATCTAGGGGCGTCCCAGGCGCGCCCCCAGGTTCCGGGCTCCTCACCGCCTTCTACGCGCCGCCACTGCCGCTACCGCCGCCATCTTGTGCCGGGTTTGCTCCTTGACCCCGAACCTCCCGCCCCACCGTGCGCGCTCAGCCACGTATACTAGTTCCCGCCCCTTCCGGCCTTCTGATTGGCTCGGCCTGAGCGCCGCCGGGCGGCTGTGTCATTGGTGGAGTGCGCACTCCACTCCACAAGGGGCGGGGCTTCATGCCAGGGGCGGGAACGTCCAGAGCCGGGCGCTGTCCGACTTTGCACGCTCTCAGCTTGACAGAAGTATTGGACTGGTTTTCTCAACTCGGTAAATTTTATTTAGAAAAAAAAGAGATGGGAGAGAAAAAAGCGACAGGGCTCTTTAGGCCAAGGACTTAGAAGAGAAACCTCCACACTTCCATAGAACATTAGTCCCTTCCCTCTCTCAATGCTCAACCTTCCTGGGCTTCCAGAGCAAGAAAAGGCTACGTCCCCTGTCGAAGGAGAGTGGACGGTGAAGGTGCCTGGAAACGACCAGAGAAAAGGCCCAGGCGGTCGATGTTGCGGTGGAGGACACTGTGCAGCACAGCCAGATGGGGTCCACCCTCACCTCCACCCTCCCTGGAGAAGTCCCGGATGAAGCGACCCCGCTCTGATTGGAAAATGAACTTCTGGGGCAAGGGCCCATGCTCCCGGAGAAAGCCCCAGACACTGAGTAGCAGCAGACGCACCTCGAAAGGTGCCAGTTGGCTAAATACCTCGTGCATATTACCCAGGGCCGGAGGCAGGAGGCTTCCCTCAGCCATGACAGCTACTAAGGTGCAGGATGCCTCCAGGTGCCAGGGGGAGTGGGTCGTGTCAGGGTGGCGAGAGGCTTCCCAATGGCCCAAGAGGGCAGCCAGCAGCCCCCGAAGTAGCACTGAACAGTAGCACAGGGCTGGGGGAGCAGCTGCCACCAGCTTTAACAGCTCAAAGAGCAGGGGCTGTTCCCGAAAGCGCCGGCCAATGCGGAGATCCCGCTCCACGGTGGCCCGGGCATGTTCCTCGGGGGGCCAGGCCAGCTCTGCACCAGCTGCATCAGGACACACACTCTCCACCAAGGTCACTGCCACTGCTTTGGCTGCCTCCGGGCTCAGGATGGGCACCCCCCAGCATCCCCCACATTCAGTGCCCCCTGGGGCACTGCAGCAATGAACCAGGAGGCTGAGGAGGCTCTGAGTGTTATAGATCACTTCCTGCTGATTTCGTGACTGGACAAACTTGGGTGGCTTCAAGCCACGGCCGATGACTCCAGCATGGAAAACTGACCAAATCCCTCCAGGGCCTGGCACAGCTGCCGTGTGCCTCCGGTTAGTGTCCAACAGGGAGGCAGAAGCCAAAGAAGCTGAAACAACGGAAAGAGTCTCATTGTCCCCATCTACTTCCCCTCCAAATAGTTCTGTGTTGCCTCGATGTAATGCTCCCTCAACCAGCAGCTGCAGAACAGCCTTGAGCCCAGCTGGGGACGTCTGAGACAGGCGGGTGAGAAGTTGAGAGGCTGAGGCCACACCTGGAGGCCCATGCAGCCTCAGAGAGGCGAAGAAGCGGTGCACCCCAGCCCTCACCAGTCCCAGGAGCTGGGAGGGGGACAAGGCTTCAGGAGGAAATGGACAAATGGCCAGGAGGGAGGCAGCAGCTTCAGCTACTTCTTCCTCAGGGTGTAGCAAGAGAGGTGCCAGGTCAGACAGATGGGCTGAGGCAGATTCCCCAAAGTGGGCCCCTAGGGCTGCAGGGCCCTCGCCATCCTGCTGTTCCCACCCTACTAGCAGTGCCAAATTGCGCAGGAATCGGGCCGTAAAGGGAGGCTGTAATGTCCCCGCATGCACCCGAGCCAGACAGCTTCGGAAAGCCAGAGGCAGGAGGCCAGAGAGACTGACCACTAGCCCTGCATATAACTGGGTGGCCAAACTCAACTCTTCAGGGCTTCGGGCTCGGCTCAGCAGATAACCCAAGGCCTCAGGTCCACAACTGGGACGGGTATAGACAGACAGCAGGCCCAAGAGCTGGTGCTGCCAGAGGAAGCGCTTCCGTTCCAGTCTTAATGTCTCTCCACACAACTCTCCAACATGGTTTTTTAGTGCATCTAAGAAGGGCACCGGGCGGGGAGGAGGGGGCGGGCCCAGCACCCCTTCGCCAGGAGACCCTCCCCGGTGATGAACCAGTTTTTGCAGGTGCAGCAGCAGCAGTTGGATTAGTCGGTCACAGGCCTCACGCACGGTGTCTGGCACAGCCAGGCCCTGGGTAGTAATGACTGAAGCAGGCATAGCTGTGTCCACCAGGAACTGCAGCAAGCGGTAGGCACCTGCCCCAGAGGCCTGGCTCACCAGGTGCACAGCCAGGTTCAACATGTTGTCCAGCTCCTCTCGGGGGAATCCTTGCAGGTGTTGCTGCAGCTGGCTCAGCACAGCTGGGGGCTTGAGGCAATCCACAAGCTCTCCGGAGACTGTGCCCAGCAAAGCTGGTGACATGACTGCCAGCTGCAGTAGGAAAGGAACCGTGGCCTGAAGGGAGGGGTCCCCACTGCGGCCTCCAGTTCCCCCGGCCAGGCTATCATGGAACATTCGCAGGAGCTCCCGTCGGATGCTATCTCCGTGGCGGGAGGCCAGGTGCCCTAGGATGCCTACAACTGAGGCAATCTTGGGTACCCGTTTCTCCGCAGGAATGGCAGGAGATCCAGGGAAGGGGTCTGTAGAAGGGGTCTGAGAAGAGCTTCCACCACTACTGCCAGCTCCACCACCAGCCCCACCATGGACACAAAAGTCCTTAAGGCCACAGGAGAGAACTCGGGAAATGATGGTGCCAGGAAAAGAGGAGCCAATATGTGCCACAACCCAGTCAAAGTGTGGAGAATGCTGAACAGAGGTATCCAGCAAGGCATCCACACATGCATCTGGGCAGCTACCAATGAGAGCCGAGAGGCACTGCACATAGATGTCCATTAATGTACGCGTGGCCCTACAACCCATCCACAGCTGTAGCAGTTCATTGAGAGAGCCAGTAGCATGGGGAACACGCTGGTGTTGGCCCGAGTACGTGCTGCTGAGTTGCCCCATGAGGTCAATGGACCATGCACTAATCACAGGTGCCCAGGCCTTTGGGTTGGCCCGAATAAACTCAGACAGCACCTGCTGCACTTCCTGAACCACATCCTCTAGACCAGGTCCCCCAGCAGGGACATGGGAGGGCGGAGGTGGACGGAGGTGAGGTGGACCAACCACAGGGCTTTCATCCAGGGCAGCCAGGTGAGCCCGGACACTCTCATCAAAGACACCTCTCAAGTGGTCAAGCACAGCAGCCCGAGCAGGTGGCAAAGAGCGGAGCAGGAGAAGACCACAGCGAGCATGTTCCCGGGCTGAGAGTTGGTGGCCCAGAATAGGGTCTACACCAGTCAGAAAAGCCTTGATTTCCTGAGACAGCTCCTGAGCACTACAAGGAAGCAAAAGAAACAGACTTAGAGTGTTGTGAGATGTTAGGCAACTTAGCTTTCCTGTATGAGCTTTGTCTTTTATGTAAAATAAGGATGATAGGGCACGGTGGTTCATGCCTGTAATCCCAGCACTTTAGGAGGCCAAGGCGGGTGGATCATGAGGTCAGGAGTTCAAGCCCAGCCTGGCCAAGATGGTGAAACCCCATCTCTACTAAAAATACAAAAATTAGCCAGGCATGGTGGCACGTGCCTGTAATCTCAGCTACACAGGAGGCTGAGGCAGAGGTTGCAGTGAGCTGAGATCATGCCACCGCACTCCAGCCCGGGAGAC
Organism: Aotus nancymaae; assembly: GCF_030222135.1. NCBI lineage: Eukaryota > Metazoa > Chordata > Mammalia > Primates > Aotidae > Aotus > Aotus nancymaae. Next base: position 7,831,449 of record NW_026988473.1, on the reverse strand, counting down.
AGAGCAAGATTCTGTCTCAAAAAAAAAAAAAGAAAAAGAAAGAAAATAGGGATAATAATACTTTCCTCAGAAGAGAATGTTTACTTGTTTTTCTTTGTTTTGTTTTTTTGAGATAGAGTCTTGCTTTGTCGCTCAGGCTGGAGTGCAATGGTGCCATCTTGGCTCACTGCAACCTCCGCCCCCTGGATTCAAGCAATTCTTCTGCCTCAGCCACCTGAGTAGCTGGGAGTACAGGCATGTGCTACCATGCCCAGCTGATTTTTGTATTTTTAGTAGAAACGGGGTTTTACCGTGTTACCCAGGCTGGTCTCAAACTCCTGACCTCAAGTGATCTACCCACCTCAGCCTCCCAAAGTGCTAGGATTACAGGAATAAGCCACTGAGCCCAGCCTGTTTGTGAAACAGGGTCTCACTCCATCACCCAGGCTGGAGTGCAGTGCCAAGAACACAGCTCACTGCAGTCTCGAACTCCCAGACTCAAAGCATCCTCCCATCTCAGCCTCCTGAGTAGCTGGGACTTCAGGCATTTGCCACGACACCCAGATAATTTTTTTACTTTTTTGTAGAAATGAGGTCTGGCAGGCTGGGCCCAATGGCTCACACCTGTAAACCCAGCACGCTGGGAGGCCAAGGCAGGTGGATCACGAGGTCAGGAGTTTGAGATCAGCCTGGCCAAGAAGGTGAAACTCCATCTCTACTAAAAATACAAAAATTAACCAGGCGTGGTGGTGGACACCTGTAATCCCAGCTACTTGGGAGGCTAAGGCAGGAGAATTGCTTGAACCCGGGAGGTGGAGGTGGCAGCGAGCTGAGATGGCACTTCTGCACTCCAGCCTGGGTGACAGAGCAAGACTCTGTCTCAGGGGAAAAAAAGAAAAGAAAAGAAATGAGGTCTGGCTTTGTTCCCCAGGCTGGTTTTGTGGCCTCAAGCAGTTTGCCCACCTTAGCCTACCAAAGTGCTGGGATTACAGGTGTGAGGCACCATGCCTGGCTGAGAATGTTTATAAAGCACTTAAGTACTGCAGAAGGATGGTCTGAGTGAAAAAAAAAACTTACATACCATACCTCATTCACACTAATCACTCAATAAAATCTATGTTTCTTTCGATGACAACAGTAATAATATCAGTAATAGATAACTTTTAGAATATGTCAGGTACTCTTTTAAGTACTTTGCCTGTATTATTTAAATCCTGACAAGAGTTGTAAGGTAGGTAGTATTATGATCCCATTTTACAGACAAATAAATCAAGGCTGGCTGCAGTGACTGATGTCTATAATCCCAGTACTTTGGGAGGCTAAGGCTGGTGGATTGCTTGAGCCCAGGAGTTCAAGACCAGTCTGAGAAACATAGTGAAACCCCATCTCTACAAAAAAAAAAATTAGCCAGGCATGAGGGCATGTGCCTGTGATCCCAGCTACTGGGAAGGCTGAGGCAGGAAAATCACTTGAGCTCTGGAGGCAGAGGTTGCAGTGAGCCAAGGTCACACCATTGCACTCCAGCCTGTGGGTGCCATCACAAAAACAAACAAACGAAATCAAGGTTAAGCAATCAGACTATATGTTCCAAGAGTGTAGGAACCAATTCTGTGCTCTTCAACACTGAATCCACTTCTATTGAGGTGCATAGTATATGGGAGGTAGTCAATAAATATTTGTTGAATTGACTATATTTGTGTTTCCATAATATCTACTTTAAAACACCTTTCCAGGTTGGCTGCAATGGCTCACGCCTGTAATCCTAGCACTTTGAGAGGCCATGGAGGGTGGATCACTTGATGTCAGGAATTCAAAACCAGCCTGGCCAACATGGTGAAAACCCTTCTCTACTAAAAATACAAAAAAAAAATTAGCCAGGCGTGGTGTAATCCAAGCTACTCGGGAGGCTGAGGCACGAGAATTGCTTGAACCCAGGAGGTGGAGGTTGCAGTGAACTGAGATCCAGCCTCGGCGATAGGGTGACCGACTCAAAAAAAAAAAAAAAGACACCTTCCCAACTTTATCACGTTCCACCACTACCCCCCCCACCCCGCCCCCCGCCGTCCCCCTGCCCCCTGCTTTCCCACAACAAAAGCACCTTGGAATCTGCTCTTAATGGAAAAAAAAAAAAACTGTAAGCCCCTTATTAAGGGCTTTCCCTCCTAACATCTGTTTCTTTCCATCGAAGCAAAATCTTAATCACCTACCAACATATCAACAACCACTACCTACCCAGCACCCTCAAAGTGCCTGGACATCAAGGTGTTCCAGGGCACAGAGTAATAATGCTTTTCCACCCTCTCCCTCCTGAAACATATGGGTTCACCCCTAAAGGTTCAGAAGCCAGTGTTATGGGAGGAGGTAAATCCCTTTCTCTTATCGTCTTTTCTGTCAAAGAAGACAGCATCCTCCAGGTGCTGATAGGGCTCTGACGGTGCCATTCCTCTGTTTCCTCCAAAAAACACCCTAATACAAGGGAGTATCTCAACCGGACTGCATTCAGTGGGTAGTTCTAGGCCTGGGGTCTCAGGGAGTCTCTATGAAGTCAGGACCCTGGGTTTCCTAGGGTCAAAAATGGGCAGAGCAGCCGCGTTCCCAAGAGTTCTGATATCCCCGACTCTTGGAAGAGGAAGGCCGGGGTCGAGGGTAGCTAGGCATTGGAGTCTAGCGAGAGGCAGTCCCGAGGTCTTGGGAAGGCGTGCACTGGAGCCCTGAGTTTTGGTGAGGCAGTCCCCGAGTTCTGCGAGGACCCCATCAGGAATCTGAGAACCCTGACGTGAGTTCTCGAGGTAGGATCCGAGTTTCTACCGAGAAGGCTAGGGAAGGGCACGGGGCCGCGCGGTGGGGATAAGGTGCCAAGGGCTCTAACTACCTGAGAGGTGCGGGACCGTGGGTGGCCGGGGCAGGCCCAGGAGGCCCTGGGGCCCCGGGAGGGTCGCACAACGCGGACATCCCGGAGCCCGAGCCGAGCCCGAGGCGGGAGCGGCGGACCGCAGGCGGCGCATGCGCGCTAACAGGAAACGCGAAAGGAACTAGATACCAGGCCTCTCAGGAAAATTAATCCGGCGATGTCCTCTACCCTCTTACGTTGGTTCCGCACCCTATCGGAGTCCCAGGGCAGAATACCGAGACGATGATAGCGGGAAGCCGATCCGCCCTATATGCAACCACTTTTTTCAAAAACCCATTGACATACAGACTAGGGCGGGCGCAGTGGCTCACGTCTGTAACCCCAGCACTTTGGGAGCCCGAGGCGGGTTGATCACCTGAGGTCGGCAGTTCAAGACCAGCCCCTGCGTGGTGGTTTATGCCTGTAATCCCAACAGTTTGGGAGGCTAAGGCAGGAGAATCGCTTGAACCCAGGAGGCGGACGTTGCAGTGAGCCGAGATCGCGCCACTGCACTCCAGCCTGGCCAACAGCGAGACTCCGTCTCAAAAGAAAAAAGAAATTATCCGGGCGTGGTGGCAGGCGCCTGTAATCCCAGCTACCCCGGAAGCTCCAGAGTTTAATTATTTACAGTGTTTCTACCACCTATTACCAAGCATCATTCTTGGACAATAAATATGAGGCAATTTCTACTCCTAGCTCTGCCTCAAACTTGGACCCAACACTTCCCTTCTCTTGGCCTCAGATCTATGAGAGGAAGCTTTTGAACCAGATGAATTCTTCCAGCTATGAGACTAGCATATATTTCTTGACCTTAGAGATTGCATAATATAAGGGTGTTCATTTTGGAGTTGGACAGATCTGGATTCCTATCTGCCATTTTTTTTCTTTCTTTAAAAAAGATGGGGTTTCACCATATTGGTCAGGCTGGTCTCGAACTCCTGACCTCAGGTGATCCGCCTGGCTCAGCCTCCCAAAGAGCTGGGATTACAGGCATGAGCCACTGCACCCAGCCCTATCTGCCATTTATTAGTAAAACAACCCCGAGCAAGTGACCCAGCTGTTTGGAGCCTGTTTCCTTGTCTGTAAAACAAGCATGACACCTCCATCCCACAGACTTTGTGAAGGTCACTTGAGATAATTGAAGTAGAGCTTAGTGTACATGCTAGATACAGAAACTCCTCTTTGAATGACAACAGTGACAAGAGGCAGTTTGAAGGACTCTGGAATTAGACTGCCTGGACCCAAGTTCCTTCTATAATTTTCTAGCCAGTTACCATGGACAAGTTTTTATGTACCTTGATTTTGTCTCTCTAAAATGTGGATAGTGGCTGGGAGCGGTGGCTCACGCCTGTAATCCCAGCACTTTGAGAGGCTGAGGCAGGCAGATCACTTGAGGTTGGGAGTTCAAGAACAGCTTGGCCAACATGGTGAAAACCCATCTCTACTAAAAATACAAAAAATTAGCTAGGCATGGTGGCGGTATCTGTAATCCCAGCTACTGGGGAGGCTGAGGCAGGAGAATCGCTTGAACCCGGGAGGCAAAGGTTGCAGTGAGCTGAGATCGCACCACTGCACTCCAGCTTGGGCAGCAGAGCGAAACTCCTACCAAAAAAAGAAAAGAAAAGAAAAAAAGAAAAAAGAGAAATTGTAAGTTTGGAAAAGGTGATGAATGAGGGTTGGAGCTAGGCAATGAGTAATATTGTGTCTACTTTTGTATATGTTTGAGATGTTTCCATAATAAAAAGCAAAATGTAACTAAAATAAACAACTTTATTTTATTTTATTTTGAGATGGATTCTCACTCTGTTGCCCAGGCTGGAGTGCAATGGCACAATCTCAGCTTGCTGCAACCTCCACCTCCTGGATTCAAGCAATTCTCCTGCCTCAGCCTACTAAGTAACTGGAATTACAGGCTAGTGCCACCATGCCTGGCTAATTTTTGTATTTTTAGTAGAGATGGGGCTTCACCATGTTGGCTAGGCTGGTCTTGAACTCCTGACCTCAGATGATTCGCCCATCTTGGACTCCGAAAGTTCTGGGATTACAGGCATGAGCCACCGCACCCCACGGGAAACAACTTTAATACTTCTCATTATACTTATAACAAAATTTGTATTCCCTACTGGCCCTAAGTTTTATGGCTCTTGTATTCCTCTCTAACTTCATCTTTGTCAGCTGCCCCTTTCTCACTCTACTCAGAGCTACACTCAACTTCTAACAGTTCCTAGAACACAGTAAGCTCCTTTTCCCCGTCTCTCTCACAGAGAGAGCAAAACTGTGAATGATTGAGTATACCAAGCTGTTGAATATGTCTTTCCTTCTCTTTCCTATCTCCTCCTCTCCTTTCCTTACTGTATCTGAACACAGTTCAATTTCTTTCTTTCTTTATTTTATTTTATTTATTTATTTATTTTTGAGATAGAGTCTTGGCTCACTGCAACCTCTGCCTCCCAGGTTTAAGCAATTCTTCTGATTCAGCCTCCCAAGTAGTTGTGACTACAGGCATGTGCCATCACACCCAGCTAGTTTTAGTATTTTTAGTACAGACAAGGTTTCATCATGTTGGCCAGGCTGGTCTCAAACTCCTGACCTCAAATGATCTGCCCACCTCAGCCTCCCAAAGTGTTGGGATTACAGGTGCGAGCCATCATGCCCATAATTTCACGCCAGTTCAATTTCAAGAGAAAACTTTTCCTGTGTTTAAAATGACATTGGCGGGGCATGGTGGCTCATGACTGTAATCCCAACACTTTGGGAGGCCGAGGCAGGTGGATCACTTGAGCCCAGGAGTTGGAGGCCAGCCTAAGCAAAATGGCAAAACCCTGTTTCTACAAAAAATAAAAAACTTTGCTGGCCATGATGGCATGCACCTGTAGTCCTAGCTCCCTGAGAGGCTTAGGTGGGAGGATCACCTGAGCCCAGGAGGGTCAGGCTGCAATAAGCAGTGGTCACGCCACTGCACTCCAGCCTGGGTGGCAGAAAGAGACCATGCCTCAAGAAAACAAATGAGGCCAGTCGTGGTGGCTTATGCCTGTAATCCCAGCACTTTGGGAGGCCGAGGTGGGTGGATTACCTGAGGTCAGGAGTTTGAGACGAGCCTGGCCAACATAGTGAAACCCCATCTCTACTAAAAACACAGAAATCGGCCGGGCACGGTGGCTCACGTCTGTAATCCCAGCACTTTGGGAGGCTGAGGTGGGTGGATCACGAGGTCAAGAGATCGAGACCATCCCGGTCAACATGGTGAAACCCCATCTCTACAAAAAATACAAAAAAATTAGCTGGGCATGGTGGCGCGTGCCTGTAATCCCAGCTCAGGAGGCTGAGGCAGGAGAATTGCCTGAACCCAGGAGGCGGAGGTTGCGGTGAGCCGAGGTCGCGCCATTGCACTCCAGCCTGGGTAACAAGAGCGAAACTCCGTCTCAAAAAAAAAAAAAAAAAGAAAAGAAAGAAAGAAAAACTGAATACTGAATATGAATATTAGGTATTTAATTAATGTTAAACATCTTAGCTGTGATTATAGTATTTTGGCTACATAGAAGGATATCCTTAGGAATGTTTCACATCATCCATATTTTACTTTCAAAGGATTTAATTCAATAAGGACAAGGAAAATGCAGATTCACAAGGGTAGCACAGTATTAATAATTGATAATACTGAATCTAGTAGAGGTAATACTAAGTAGAGGGCATATATAGGAGCTTGTTTATTGTAACAATCTCTTCACTTTACTGAAAGATTGTTTTGTTTGTTTTTCCTTTGAGACAGGGTCTCACTCTGTTGCCAGGTTGGAGTGCACTGGCACAATCTTGGCTCACTGCAACTTCTGCCTCCTGGGTCCAAGGGATTCTCCTGCCTCAGCATCCCAAGTAGCTGGGACTACAGGCGCGCACCACCATGCCCAGCTTATTTTTGTATTTTTAGTAGAGGTGGGATTTCACCATATTGGCCAGACTGGTGAACTCCTGACCTCAGGTGATTTGCCCACCTCAATCTCCCAAAGTGCCGGAATTACAGGTGTGAGCTACTGCGTCCGGCTTTTTTTTTTTTTTTTTTTTTTTTGGGAGATGGTCTCGCTCCGTCGCCCCGGCTGGAGTGCAGTGATATAATCTCAATTCACTAAAACCTCCACCTCCCAGGTTCAAGCAATTCCCTGCCTCAGCCTCCTGAGTAACTGGAATTACAGGCACCTACCACCATGCCCAGCTAATTTTTGTATTTTTAGTAGAGATGGGGTTTCACCATCTTGGCCAGGCTGGGCTTGAACTCCTGATCTTGTGATCCACCTGCCGCAGCCTCCCAAAGTGCTGGGATTACAGGTGTGAGCCACTGCGTCTGGCCTTTGTTTTTTGTGTTTTTTAAGATGGAGTCTTGGTCTGTCACCTAGGCTGGAATGCAATGGCACAGTCTCGGTTTACTGCAACTTCCACCTCCCAGGTTGAAGCAATTCTCCTGCCTCAGCCTCTCAAGTAGCTGGGAATACAAGTGCTCACCATCACGCCCAGCTAATCTTTTGTATTTTTAGTAGAGATGCGATTTTACCATGTTAGCCAGGATCGTCTCGATCTCCTCACCTGGTGATCCACCCTCCTCAGCCTCCCAAACTGTTGTCATTACATGCGTGAGCCACAGTGTCCAGATCGGTTTTAAATGTTCAAAGGTAGCAGAAGGGGGCCAGGCGCAGTGGCTCACATCTGTAATCCCAGCACTTTGTGAGGTCGAGGCAGGCGGATCACAAGGTCAAGAGATTGAGATCATTCTGGCCAAAGTAGTAAAACCCCATCCCTACTAAAAATACAAAAATTATTTTTTGGGGGTGTCATGATGCACACCTGTAGTGCCAGTTACTTGGGAGGCTGAGGCAGGAGAATCGCTTGAACCTAGAAGGCAGAAGTCTCACCACTGCACTCCAGCCTGGCAACAGAGGGAAACTTTGTCTCAAAAAAAAAAAAAAATTAGCCAGGGGTGTGCCTGTAGTCTCAGCTAGTCAGGAGGCTGAGGTGTGAGGATTGCTTGAACCCAGGTCAAGATTGCCTCTGGGCAATAGACCAAGACCCTGATTCAAAAATACATATTAAAAAAATCATTAAAATAAAAACACAATCCAGCAAAAGAAGCAAGACGGGGCTGGGTGCAGTGGCTCATGCCTGTAATCCCAGCCCTTTGGGATGCTGGGGCAGGTGGATCATAAGGTCAGCAGTAGGAGATGTGCCTGGGCAATATAGTGAAACCCCATCTCAAGCAAAAATACAAAAAAAGTTAGCTAGGTGTGGTGGCGGGCACCTGTAGTCCCAAGCTACTTAGGAGGCTGAGGCAGGAGAATCGCTTGAACCCAGGAGGCCGAGGTTACTGTGAGCTGAGACCACACCATTGCACTCCAGCCTGGGTGACAGAGCGAGACGCTGTCTCAAAAATAAAAAAAAGAGGTCGGGCTCGGTGGCTTACGCCTGTAATCCCAGCACTTTGGGAGGCTGAGGCGGGTGGATTACGAGGTCAAGAGATCGAGACCATCCTGGTCAACATGGTGAAACCCATCTCTACTAAAAATACAAAAAATTAGCTGGGCATGGTGGCGCGTGCCTGTAATCCCAGCTACTCAGGAGGCTGAGGCAGAATTGCCTGAACCCAGGAGGCGGAGGTTGCGGTGAGCCGAGATCGCGCCATTGCACTCTAGCCTGGGTAACAAGAGTGAAACTCTGTCTCAAAAAAAAATAAAAAATAAAAATAAAAAAATTTTAAAAAGGGGCCGGGCGCGGTGGCTCAAGCCTGTAATCCCAGCACTTTGGGAGGCCGAGGCGGGTGGATCACGAGGTCAAGAGATCGAGACCATCCTGGTCAACATGGTGAAACCCTGTCTCTACTAATACAAAAAATTAGCTGGGCATGGTGGCGCGTGCCTGTAATCCCAGCTACTCAGGAGGCTGAGGCAGGAGAATTGCCTGAACCCAGGAGGCGGAGGTTGCGGTGAGCCGAGATCGCGCCATTGCACTCCAGCCTGGGTAACAAGAGTGAAACTCCGTCTCAAAAAAAAAAAAAAAAATTAAAAAAAGAAGCAAGACAGAAGAGGTAAAGTGACTTGGTCACAAGGAACGGTGGCAGAACTGGTATCAGGACCCTTACCTCTGCCATCCCTACAATGATCTATATGTATATTTTTCAAGAGAAGGGCTCACTCTGTTGCCCAGGCTGACGTGCAAGTGGCACAATTTCTACTCACTGTAACTTCAACCTCTCAAATAGTCTGTATCTTTGTCATAAATGGAAAGTTAGAGTATCACTCGCTAGGGAGACAGATGTGATCACAGCACACTACAGCCTTGAGTTCCTGGCCTCAAGCAATACCCCTGCAGGCACCACCACTCTTTTTTGTTGTTGGAGATGGAGTTTCACTATTGTTGCCCCAGCTGGAGTGCAATGGCAGGATCTCGGCTCACTGCAACCTCCACCTCCCAGGTTCAAGTGATTCTCCTGCCTCAGCCTCCCAAGTAGCTGGGATTACAAGCATGTGCCACCATGCCTGGCTAATTTTTTTTTTTTTTTGATGCCATGACTCGGATATGAACTAATTTTTATATTTTTAATAGAGACAGGGTTTCACCATGTTGGTCAGGCTGGTCTCAAACTCCTGACCTCAGGTGATCCACCCACCTCGCTGGGATTACAGTGAGTGCTGTAATTACACCTTGGCCTCACAAAGTGCTGGAATTACAGGCGTGAGCCACCGCACCCGGCCAGACAGCACCACTCTTTAGGCAGAGTCTGGCATTTTGCTGCATTTGCTCAAGCAAGCTCTGTGGGTCCTGTTTCTTGTCTCATTGTTGAGTATGTTTTCATATTCACCAATCTCTTCATGGCCCATCCCCATTTCTACATTTAATCACACACATCTCAGAGTGCTAGGGCTTTATTACAAATGGAGTTGACTGCTGCAGAGGCCCTTCTCCAATCTTTCTTCTCAACATTCTTCCCTTCCAAAGACATCCCTCTAGGGGAGGTCAGTAGGCCATTAGGGAGGAGGAAATCTGGAGAGTGAAAAGCAGCACTGCTTTTATCAAAGTGCTCTGAAACATCCACTGAGTCTGAAGGCTGGCTCCAGTTGAGAATCTTCTAGTGGAAGAGGTTTAGCTCTTATCTTCAAGGTCCTTCATTTCTATGTCCTGAGGGGCTTTTGTCTTCTTTTGCCTTTTGAGCTGTGGTTCACTAGTCCTGGCTGGCTTTGTAGGGGCTTCCACTGAGTAAAGGGAAGAAGGAAGTATTAACCCAAATAAATCCAGGCTTTTCCTCACCCACCTCTATCCCAGACTCACCTTCCATGGCTGCCTTGTCTTTCTGGGCAAGCCGGATCTGCTGCAGAAGTTTTCTGCGCTTCTTCCCCGACAGAGTAATGTTGGCACGTGCACTGGACCTGATGGATAGGTGAAAGTAAAGATATCTAGGACCCGAACCAACTGAGGTCACATAAATGGTTCTGGCTCTAGAAAAAGTATTAAATAAGCCGGGCGCGGTGGCTCACGCCTGTAATCCCAGCACTTTGGGAGGCCAAGGCGGGTGGATCACGAGGTCAAGAGATCGAGACCATCCTGGTCAACATGGTGAAACCCCGTCTCTACTAAAAATACAAAAAATTAGCTGGGCATGGTGGCGCGTGCCTGTAATCCCAGCTACTCAGGAGGCTGAGGCAGGAGAATTGCCTGAACCCAGGAGATGGAGGTTGCGGTGAGCCGAGATCGCACCATTGCACTCCAGCCTGGGTAACAAGAGTGAAACTCCGTCTCAAAAAAAAGGAAAAAAGAAAAAGTATTAAATAAATATAAATATAAATGATAAATATAGAAAAAGTATTAAACAAAGTACTTAACATTAATTGTTAAAGTTTTGTATGTAGTAGAGACCCTAAATATTTACATTGAAGAAGCCAATGAAGAGACATAGACCCGGCGCGGCGGCTCACGCCTGTAATCCCGACACTTTGCGATGCTGAGGTGGGAGGATCACCTGGGGTCAGGAGTTCAAGATCAGCCTTGCCAACATGGTGACACCCAAGGAGGGGAGCTGAGAGGTGAAGCTGCTTCGGAGCTCTGCAGTGAGGAGGGAAGACTCGGTGGGGACTACCAACAGGACGAGGGTCTGGTACTCACGCCCGCTTCTTGAGGTGGTGTCTCGTGATCAGCCCTTGGTCTATCACAGCCCCGATCACCCGGTGCCTCACACGCCGCTCCCGATTCAACACCCGCCGGCGTTTGAACAGCTTCTTCTTCAGCTCCTAACCGGGAGAAAGATGCGAATCAGATGGAGGCAGCGTGCCGCGACCCCGGGCTGCTCTACCAGGCAACCCGGGCCCCCATTGATCCCATCTCGGACGAGACAAAAGGGCTCGGGGACGCTTGAGGAAACAAAGCCGCGGCCCCCACACAGTCACCGTTCGGGGCCGGTTGATCTTTCCCCCGGGAGCTCCCATAATCGCGCCGCTACGCCAGCTCACGGTCCGTACTTCCGCTCCGCACCGGATCCGCGGGGCTCCGCCCCGGCCTTCCGCGGGCCAATCGCACCTCGGGGGCGGGTCCTTGGGCTATATAAGGGAGCTCCGTGACCCTGAAGGTCTTTTGGAGGGCAGAGAGCTGGTAAGTGTGGGTTTTGTTGTAGTATCGGAATTGAGCGTCTGGGCGGAGTGGGGTGCCGGGCGGAGGGCTCTGGACTGGGCCTCAGACCCTCCTTTTCTTGGCGGGGACCGAGCTTGTGGTCTCGCTCCCCGTAATGTATGGAGGAAGAGGGAAAGGGCTCTGGTCCCCTCGGCGTCATGTCTTCGGTGCCGGTGGCTTCCCATCCGCTGGTTCTATCCTCAAGCGCCGAGACACCGGGCATCTCGGAGCAGGGCAACCGAGATCCAGCTGTTTCCTTCACGGGGGTGCTCACACTTTCTCATTTGATTTCAGGTCTGCGGACGCTGTATCCCCTCTTCCACATCCCGCTGCAGCCAATAAAGGCCGTTCCTACCATAGTCGGTCTGTGTCCGCGTTCTTTTTTCCGAGACTGCAGAGTTCGGGGAAGCTGTACGAGTTCTTCTGCTACTCGGAATTTGCAGATCTTCCCCTGGATCTCAGGCCTCCGGCTAGAGTACGGTGGACACTTCACACAAGGTTCTCTGGTCGACCTTACCCGGACTTCCAGATGGCTGCGCTGCGTCGAATGCTCCACTTGCCGAGCCTGGTGGCAGGGGTGTGCCTCCCTTTTGCGGGTAGGGAGGTGGGGGCAGAGTGGGGAGGGCAATGTGGGTTCCTCGTGACCCGAGAGCCTAGTCCCTGAAATTGTGGCTCTCAGACCCCACCGTGGGCCGGGCGCGGTGGCTCATACTTGTAATCTAACATTTTTCGAGGCCCAGGCGGGTAGATCACTTGAGCCCAGGAGTAAAAAACCAGCCTAGGGCCGCATGCCGAAACCCTGTCTACAAAAAAAATACAAAAATTAACAGGGCATGGTGGAGCCTGTAGTCCTAGCTACTCAGGAGGCCCGGGTGGGAGGATCACCCGAGCCCGGGAAGTCGAGGCTGCAGTTAGCCATGATTGAGTCACTTCACTCCACCCTGAGTCACAGTAAGAATTGCCCCCCGCCCCCAAAAAAAGACCTCAGTGTCCCAGTATGTATATGCATCATTTTTGCGTGGTGAGATAGACGGAGTGACATGTACCCTCCAACCGTGTCGACAGGCTCACTGGCTGGTAGCTCCCTGGCGGACCGCTGTCTCTGGGATCGGCTCCACTCCCAGTCCTGTTTGGGCAGTGTCCCCACCTTCGACTGGTTCTTTGGATACGAAGAAGTCCAAGGGCTCCTACTGCCATTGCTGCAGGAGGCACGTGCTGCCTGTCCTCTGCGGGTGCTGGATGTGGGCTGTGGGACCTCCAGCCTATGTACTGGCCTCTACACCAAATCCCCACACCCAGTGGATGTGCTTGGGGTGGACTTTTCTTTTGTGGCTGTGGCCCACATGAACAGCCTCCTGGAGGGTGGCCAAGGCCAAACACCTCTATGCCCTGGGCACCCTGCTTCCTGCCTCCGCTTCATGCAGGCTGATGCCCAGAACCTGGAGGCTGTGGCTTCTTCGGGTTCTTTCCAACTACTGCTGGACAAGGGCACCTGGGATGCTGTTGCCCGGGGGGGTCTGCCTAGGGCTTACCAGCTGCTGTCAGAATGCTTGAGGGTTCTAAGCCCTCAGGGTACCCTGATTCAGTTCTCAGATGAGGACCCTGATGTGCGACTGCCCTGCCTGGAACAAGGGTCCCATGGCTGGACTGTGACTGTGCAGGAGCTAGGCCCATTCAGGGGCATCACCTACTTTGCTTACTTGATTCAAGGCTCTCATTAAAGATATGTTAGTAGTCATGACCCTAGTATTTCTGTGGGCAAGGAGAGGGCTGAAGAGGGAGCTCTTTCCAAGGTATCTGGCTGGCTGCAAAGTGAGAATTTGAGTGCTGGCTTCCACATTTACTAGCTGGGTGCACTATTACTGAATGTTTCTGTGCCCCAGTTTACTTATCTGCAGAGTGGGAATAACCTGGAGTTTCAATATTTAGCACAAGATGAGTGCTGAAAAGAGAAGTTTCAAGTGGGTCATTCCCCACTTCCAACTAACTGGAGCTCCTAAAAGCAAACAGGAACTGAATCCAACCCCCTGCCCCACCGACTGTCTTGTAAATTTTTCTCACCTGTAAAAGGAGATTGTGAGAGTATGGGTATAAGGAGCTTCATAAACCTGGATGAGATGTTTGAAGAGGAGGGAACAATACTTACTCTCAAAGCTACTGGGAGGCAGGAGATGGGAATATTCCACAAAGCTGCTTCTGCAAACATGGGACCCTGTTGCTGAGTCCCAGAAAGGACAGTGGTTGGTGGCTTCCTGACACTCCATGTCCTCACGAATCCAACAAGCATCTTCCTCATCCTGGTCCTGCCCCCAGCTGAGTCCAGCGTTAAATGTTCTTAAAGGAGATCTAGCATCCTGTGGGCTCCAAGCCCAGCCTGGAATGGAGAAGAGAGGGGAGTTACAATGAAAAATATTACTGATATTAAATTACAAACCGAGGCCAGGCATTGGTGGCTCATGCCTGTAATCACAGCACTTTGGGAAGCCAACCTTGGCAGATTGCTTGAGTCCAGGAGTTTCAGCCCTGGCAATAAAGTGACAGCCCTAACTCTACAAAATAGCCAGGCATAGTGGCACAGGCCTGTAGTCCCAACTATTCAGGAGGCTAAGCTGGGATGACTGCTTGAGCACTGGGAGGTTGACGCTGCAGTGGGGTGTGATACGCTGCTGCGCTCCAGCCAAAAATTACTTTCTGTGGCAGTTTTTGCTCATGAAAAAATACAGCAATTTTATGACTAAGAGCCTAACTTTGCAGCCTCAATTTTCTCATTTATAAAGGGGAAATACCTTCATTGGGTTGTTCTGAAAATCAGAACAAGTAAAAGTGTTTAGCATAGTACCTAGCACATAGTAAATGATCAAAGAAATGTAGCTTTTTTTTTTTTTTTTTTGAGACGGAGTTCCACTCTTGTTACCCAGGCTGGAGTGCAATGGCACAATCTCGGCTCACCGCAACCTCCGCCTCCTGGGTTCAAGCAATTCTGCCTCAGCCTCCTGAGTAGCTGGGACTACAGGCATGTGCCATCATGCCCAGGTAATTTTTGTATTTTTAGTAGATAACAGGGTTTCACCATGTTGACCAGTATGGTCTCAATCTCGTGACCTTGTGATCCACCCGCCTCGGCCTCCCAAAGTGCTGGGATTATAGGCATGAGCCACCCTGCCCAGCCAAAATGTAGCTTCTATAACAGTACACAGACATGAAAGAAGTCTAGACGAGAAGGCATCAAAAATGTAAACTATTTTTAGGTAGTTGGACTTGAGGTAACTATCTTTTCCTGCAGGTCTCTAAAGTTCACCGACTTTGCCAACTGCCTTGACTTTCCTCTCCCAGATCGTCACATTTATTGAGCACCTGCTGTGTTCCTGGCACTGCTGAATGCAGGGGTCATAACTGACATCCGTCTTGGCTCTGCCCAGAACATTCAGATTGCAATGGCCTTCTGATTGAGCTACTTCACTCACCTGGCTCTTCAATTTGGTCTTGGAAAAAGACCTCCGCCTCCTCTTCCTCACCATCAGTGAGCAGCAGCAGCTCCTCATGGGGCCAGTGGAGATCCCCACTCTCTTCATTCACCTCAGAGGCTCCCACCACAATAGATGGCAGATGGGACTTTTGAGAGAAAACCTGAATAGGGACAGCAGGGAGGTTGACCCAAATTGGAGGGTAAGCCAGCTGCCAGACACAAGGTAGGGAAGCACTAACCTGAATATCCTGGTGACCTTCAGCCTTGCCAATCTCTCCTCTGTCCCGGAGAGGGTTGGGCAGCCTGGGACTTTCTGGATGCTGGGAGGAGCCTAGGCTATTTCTATTCCAAAGCCCATCCTCCTCACTGCTCCCTGGCACAAGGGCCATGGTGGTGATTCTTAGGAGTGCAAGATGATTGAACTCAGAGGAGAGTACTCCTTGTCCAGTGCACCCCACAAACTGTTCCTTTAATCTTCTTTGGAGCCTGGCTCCTTAAGCACTGACGTGCCAGGCGATTATGGGCTTCCTGGGGAGGGGAAAATGCCCAAGAGGTGAGATAGGATCTTTATTTCTACTTACTCCGTGGAGACACTGGGATGACAGCAAGGGTAGGAGACAAGGGCACCTGGATTAAAGCCCTATGAGCTGAGAGTGTTGGTAACAACTTGGAATTTCCTGACTCCTTTGCTTACTACTGATTTTCCCAAGCTGGCATGTTTATATGTTATTTAATAAATATTTTTATGGTGTTTACTCTTTGTCAGGAGCTGTTTTGTTTGCTTTACCTGTAACTCAATTACCCTAAAACTATGAGACGGGTACTGTTAATAAGCTTCATTTCTTATGCAGAAACCGGGGCACAAGAACTTGCCTAGGATCAGTCACACGGCTAAGAGGTGTTTTCTTCTGTAAAGCAGAATTCAGTACGTCACACGAATCCAGCCTTTTCGTGGCTGAAAACAAAACAGCCGGGCGTGGTAGCGCGTGCCTGTAATCCCAGCTATTCGGGAGGCTGAGGCAGGAGGATCGCTTGGGCCCAGGAGGTCGAGGCTTCAGTGAGCCGTGATCGCGCCACTGCACTCCAACCCTGGGCAACAGAGTGAGATGAGACCGTGTCTCCAAAAACAAACAAAACCACAACCTCCCCCCCAAAAAAACCCCAAACAATACCAAGTGTGTACCATGACGAGAAAAGGAACAGGTTGTTTATAAAATAAATTTTAAAGATACCGTTTCTCCAACCAGTACACTTGACTTTGAGTGTTTATTCCAGAGTTGAGGGGATGGAGAGGGGATAATAGATTGACGTGTGTATATGTGTGGATAACCTCCACGCGCTGTGTTGAAAATGCGCAGGTGACTGCAGAAAACCAGAGCACAGCTCGGCCCTCTACTGATTGGGAAACTTCGGGAGACACAAAAAAGAGTGTGGAAATTAAGAAGAAACTAGGTCTGATATCCAAATGGACAAACTGCCAGTTTTCTTTCCTGTCACTGGCCACAGTTGTTTGATGCATTAAAAGAGAAAAAGAAAAAGTTGTGTAGGCGAATCATTTGTTCAAAGCTGTTGGTTTCTGCAAAGGAAATACCAGTTCCGGGCAATCAGTGTTAGCGTTCACCAATTGCCATTGAGGGCTTCAGAGAGCCCTTTTCTAGGCCTACATGCTTTGTGAACAAGTCCCTGTAATTGTTGTTTGTATGTATAATTCAAAGCACCAGAATAAGAAAAGATGTAGATTTATTTCATCATATTATACAGGCCGAATTGTACAAATTTATTTACTGCTAGTCTTAAGAACTGCTTTCTTTCTTTCGTTTGTTTCAGTACTTACCTTCTCTCTCAATTTTTGGTTGAATAAACTAAATGACATTAAAAAAAAAAAACATGAAGACACGCACTCTCTCCCTAGCAATCCTACTCTGAAATTGAGGACGCAAATTCCCCGCGCTCAGCCCTTGGTGCCAGCACCTCTTTACAACCTCAACGCCCTCAGCTAAACCTGAGACCCAGGCGCTCTGGATTCTAAACGTTTCCCTGAGCAGGTCCTCTCTAGCCCGCCGCATCTCTATGGTTTCCGCTACCGGGCGCTCTAGCCTGCGCAGGCAGGCAGTGAGACGGCGCGGCGACAGCTCGCAGCTGCGGGGAACTCTGGAGGGCGCCCCGCTGGCTGCGCAGGCGGCCATGCAGTCCTTGAGGAAAATGCTGATCACGGTCGCAGTGCTGGGCGCAGGGGCTGGCGTGGGCTCCGCGCTCTTTGTTATCGTGACCCCGAGAGGGCAGCGGAAGCAGGAGATGCTGAAGGTAGAAGCAACTCGTAGTCCCGAAGTTGGGTGGGCGGGTGGAGAGCCCCGGACTGGAGCTCCTGCGAACCTCCCTTCCTGCCCTCAGGAGATGCCACTGCAGGACCCGCTGAGCAGGGACGAGGTGGCCAGGACCAAGCAGCTCGTGATGGACGTTCTGCAGGAAGCAGCGACCACGCAGGAGAACGTGACCTGGAGGAAGAACTGGATACTTGGCGGCAAAGGCGGGAAGTCAGCGTGAGACCGGACTTGCCCCCAGTGGGCGCTGGAACCTTGGCTAGGGCGCAGGAGTCTGAGGCAGGCTTTCTCCTTCGTGGGCCCAGCGGGGAGTCCGGACCGAGATGCCATTCCCAGGACTTTTTTGGGTCCTGTGAGCTGCCATTGGGTGAGCACGTTCCCCGCAAACCCTGCACTGATTGCTTTAAAGTCCGCAAAGGCTGGCTGGGCGTGGTGGCTCACGCCTGTAATCCAAGCATTTTGGAGGCCAAGGCGGGCGGATCACCTGAGGTCGGGAGTTCAAGACCAGCCTGACCAACATGGTGAAACCCCGCCTTTAATAAATAAATAAATAAATAAATAAATAAGTCCGCAAAGGTGGACAGGGCCGAGACACGAGTCGGATGTGGTGAACTGAAAGAACCAATAAATCACGTTCCTCCATCCAGATGAGCCCGGCAGTCGACGCCTATCAATGCTTAGACACTCGTGGTCAGTGCTCAGGGCTCAGGCTGCAGCTGCTGTCTGTCCCACCTCACCAGGAGGGGCTGACCCAATAGGTATTGCGACCACATTTTCTTTTCTATTTGAGATGAAGTCTCACTGTCACCCAGGCTGGAGTGCAGTGGCCCGATCTCAGCTCACTGCAACCTCCGCCTCCCAGGTTCACACAATTCTCGTGTCTCAGCCTCCCGAGTAGCTGAGATTACAGGCGCACACTACGACGCCCAGCTAATTTTTGTGTTTTTAGTAGAGACAGGGTTTCACCATGTTGGCCAGCCTGGTCTTGAACTCCAGACCTCAGGTGATCTGCCTGCCTCGGCCTCCCTAAGTGGTGAGATTACAGGTGGGAGCCACCTCAACCTGCCTCGACCTCATTTTCAAAACAGGTCATGTGGTGTCAAGTTGGAGTGTACTTCAGGGGATAACAGTGGGACATTCTTGAAATCTGAACTATCCTGGAAAATCTTGTAGCAGTGGATGCCTGTAGAGGACACTCAGGACTCCTGTCCTTGGAGTGAGACTGGAGGGGCATCTAGCACTTAACATATGCCACAATGCTTTCTGTGGCCATTATCTAACCTCTAGTTAAACAAGCTTAGAAGGCTTATTTATAGTAGTAAAAGGAGTGTGCTTTGAGTCACAGATCTTGGTTCAACTCCAGTATGTAATAAACCTCAGTCCTGTTCTACGAAGTGTCATAACTACGAGGATTATTATAAAAAATTTAGAAATGTAAAGTGGTCTCTAATCTCTGAATCTGGTCAGGAGATGCCACTGAGGGGATAAAATAAAAGTGTGGGGTCCCAGCTCCACAGCCTAGTCAACCAAGTCGCTCCTCTTTTTTTTTTTTTTTTTTTGAGACGGAGTTTCGCTCGTTACCCAGGCTGGAGTGCAATGGCGCGATCTCGGCTCACCGCAACCTCCGCCTCCTGGGTTCAGGCAGTTCTCCTGCCTCAGCCTCCTGAGTAGCTGGGATTACAGGCACGCGCCACCATGCCCAGCTAATTTTTTGTATTTTTAGTAGAGACGGGGTTTCACCATGTTGACCAGGATGGTCTCGATCTCTCGACCTCGTGATCCACCTGCCTCGGCCTCCCAAAGTGCTGGGATTACAGGCGTGAGCCACCGCGCCCAGCGTCGCTCCTCTTTTGTCTGCTTTATAGCCTGTGGTTCCCAAGCAAGATTGCAATTGACAGAAAAAAAAGGCTGCTGTTATTAAAGTCAGAACACCAAATAAAGCTGGTTTGTTTGTTTTTGAGACAAGAGTTCCACCCTTGTTGCCCAGGCTGGAGTGCAATGGCACGATCTCAACACTGCAACCTTAGCCTCCCGGATTTAAGCAATTCTTCTGCCTCAGCCTCCCCAGGAGCTGGAACTACAGGGGTGCGCCACTACGCCAGACTAATTTTTTTGTATTTTTAGTAGAGACGGGTTTTGCCATGTTGGGCAGGTTGGTCTTGAACTCCTGACTGACTTCAGGTTATCTGCCTGCCTGGCCCCAAATAAAGCTAACACTGAGGTGTAAAACCTAGATGAGCACTGGTGCTCTTTTCAGCTACTAAAACACATGTGTTATGTGTGATCTTTACAGATTAACTATGGCCTCTTCCCTAGCCAAGGAATGAGAGGAGTCAGCAGCAGTTTGACAGGACACCAGGTTGGGGTATCAACAGCCAGAGGGGCTATCATGGAGAAGCTCATCAGTGCTTCTTGGTTTTAAAAAGGAGAGAGAACAGCCAGGTGTGGTGGGTCACACCTGTAATCCCAGTACTATGGGAGGCCAAGGCAGGCAGATCACCTGAGGTCGGGAGTTTGAGACCAGCCTGACCAACATGAAGAAACCCTGTCTCTACTAAAAAAAATTAAAAATACAGGCCGGGCACGGTGGCTCACACCTATAATCCCAGGACTTTGGGAGGCCGAGGCGGGTGGATCACGAGGTCCAGAGATTGAGACCATACTGGTCAACATGGTGAAACCCTGTCTCTACTAAAAATACAAAAACTTAGCTGGGCATGGTGGTTCGCGCCTGTAGTCCCAGCTACTTGGGAGGCTGAGTCAGGAGAATGGCTTGAACCTAGGAGGCGGAGGTTGCAGTGAGCCGAGATCGCGCCATTGCACTCCAGCCTGGGTAACGAGCGAAACTCCGTCTCAAAAAAAAAAAAAAGGGCTGGGCGCGGTGGCTCACGCCTGTAATCCCAGCACTTTGGGAGGCCGAGGCGGGTGGATCACGAGGTCATGAGATCGAGACCATCCTGGTCAACATGGTGAAACCCTGTCTCTACTAAAAATACAAAAAATTAGCTGGGCGCGGTGGCACGTGCCTGTAATCCCAGCTACTCAGGAGGCTGAGGCAGGAGAATTTCCTGAACCCAGGAGGCGGAGGTTGCGGTGAGCCGAGATCGCGCCATTGCACTCCAGCCTGGGTAACGAGAGCGAAACTCCATCTCAAAAAAAAAAAAAGAAAAAGAAAAATTAAAAATACAGAAAGTTAGCCGCACGTGGTGGCACATGCCTGTAATCCCAGCTACAAGGAAAGCTGAGGCAGTAGAATCGCTTGAGCCCAGAAGGCAGAGGTTGCAGTGAGCCAAGATCACACCACTGCACTACAGCCTGGGAAGCAGAGCAAGGCTCCATCCATCTCAAATAAATAAACAGAATTATCCTTTTAATAGCTAATACTTACTAGGTCCCAGGCACTATGCTAAAGCATCTTACACCAGCATTATGTAACCTTCATGACAATCCCAAGAAACAGGCACCGTTATCCCTATTCTATTAAGAAGCTGGGCTTTTCTGGGTGAGATGTGGAATAACTTAAATCACAGTGAAAAGCAGCCTTACATCACTTAAGGTGGCAAACCCGAAGGAAAAGTATGAGAAGGATGTTGCTGACTAAGGTGAAAGGAAAGTTTGATGGTACAAAAGGTCCTGCTAAAGTTTCCTGGAAAAAGGTGGAAGATGAAGAGAGGGAGGAGGATATATAAAGAAACTGTTTGGCTCACACCTGCAATCCCAACACTTTGGGAGGCCAAGGCGGGTGAATCACCTGAGGTCGGGAGTTCAAGACCAGCCTGACCAACACGGAGAAAGCCCATCTCTACTAAAAAAAAAAAAAATAATACAAAATTAGCCAGGCATGGTGGTGCATGACTGTAATTGCAACTACTCAGGAGGCTGAAGCAGGAGAATCGCTTGACCCCGGGAGGCAGAGGGTGCCGTAAGCCGAGATTGTGACATTGCACTCCAGCCTAAGCAACAAGAGTGAAACTCTGTCTCCAAAGGAAAAAAAACCTTGTTTATCTGTCTCCTTGTGAATACCTTAGAGTAGGGGAGCCCCGTAATTGACACATCTCTTATGTGAGAAGTGTCTGTTGCCCTCATTAGGTTTAATTACAAAATTTGATCATGATCATATTGTTGTCTTTCAAAGTGCTTTAGAACTTGTCAGTGGTTTACATGAAGTGGCCACGGGTGTCTGGAGCACCTTGAAACTGTATCAAAGTTATACATATTTCCAAACATTTTTTTGAGACAGGGTCTCACTCTATTGCCTAGGCTGGAGCGCAGTGGCATGATCTCAGCTCACTGCAACCTCTGCCGTCCGGGTTCAAGTAATTCTCCTGCTTCAGTCTCTCAAGTAGCTGGGATTACAGGCGCCACCACGCCCAGCTCATTTTTGTATTTTTAGTAGAGATGGGGTTTTACCATGTTGTCAGGCTGGTCTCTAACTCATAACCTTGTGATCTGCCCACCTTGGCCTCCCAAAGTCCTGGGATTACAGGCGTGAGCCACCGCGCCTGGCCTCCAAACATTTTTTAAATGAAAAGGCACTCCCCTGTTCGCCTCAAAAAAAAAAAAAAAAAAAAAAAAAGCCCTCAGGGCACAGTGGCTCACACCTGTAATCCCAGCACTTTGGGAGGCCAGATCACCTGAGGTAGGGTTTGAGACCATCCTGACCAACATGGAGAAACCCATTTCTACTAAAAATACAAAATTTGCCAGGCGTGGTGGCAGGCACCTGTAATCCCAGCTACTTTGGAAGCCTAGGAAGGAGACTCACTTGAACCTGGGAGGCAGAGATCGCAGTGAGCCAAGATAGTGCCATTGTACTCCAACCTGGGCAATAAGAGTGAAACTCTGTCTCAAAAAAAAAAAAAAGCAGCAGCAGCAGCTGGGCCTTTATGTTCTGTCTCACCACAGGAGGAAAAGGTGCCATCCAATGTACTTTCCACCCCTTTTAGCACTTCTCCTCCTCAACTTCCCCAGCAGTTAATCAGACCCAGAGATTAGAAACAAGTGTCTTGGCCGGGCTCGGTGGCTCACGCCTGTAATCCCAGCACTTTGGGAGGCCAAGGTGGGTGGATCACAAGATCAGGAGTTTGAGACCAGCCTGACCATGGTGAAACCCTGTCTCTATTAAAGATACAAAAATTAGCTGGGTGTGGTGGCGTGTGCCTGTATCCCAGCTATTCGGGAGGCTGAGGCAAGAGAATCACTTGAATCCAGGAGGCAGAGGTTGCATTGAGCCAAGATGTCGCCACTGCAATCCAGCCTGGGCAACAGAGCGAGACTCTATCTCAAAAAAAAAAAAAGTGTCTTTGTTGGAAGTTAAAGATGAGGAAGAGGGTCTACTACAAATGTGTTCCCTTTTAGCTTCTTCCTCTGCCTTCG
The DNA here is from genome assembly GCF_030222135.1 of Aotus nancymaae. Taxonomy (NCBI): domain Eukaryota; kingdom Metazoa; phylum Chordata; class Mammalia; order Primates; family Aotidae; genus Aotus; species Aotus nancymaae. Next base: position 7,808,777 of record NW_026988473.1, on the reverse strand, counting down.
TTTTGTCCCTCCCAGCCATTCAGTAAGGAGTCAGGCATGTACAGAACTCAGGGTCTATTTATTAGGAAGGAGATGTCAGTGCTTTACCAAAGATGAAGGGATCACAGAGGGACGATGAGACAGCCCCTCAGCTGGGACATTTCTTGGCCACAATGAGGACAGCAGAAGGCACGAGTCCTGAAGATGGAAGAATACAGGCTTGAAACACAAGAATACTTGAGTTTTGCTCCCAAAATGCCTGACCTTGCACCATGTCCACAAAGTCCCTTCCCTTTGCATTCCTCCTTTTCCCAGGCATGTCTCCCCACTCCCCCAAGTCCCAGTTTCTGGTCTTGCAGCCATACCCAGCTCCTGCAAAGGCCGCTCCATGTCAGCTTCTGAGAAGGCCCGTCTGGGGAAGCCACTGAGCAACTGCACAGGGTCCTGGCCCCCTCCCGGTTCCTCTCCACGGTGGAGCTCCACATAGAGCCTCACGGCTGCCAGCTGCTCCCGGGCCCGGAACGTCTGGGTCAGTGAGGTCCCATCTGGCAGCCTGACCTAAAGGGCAAGGGAGATACTCAGTATTGTGAGCATCAAAACTGAATGGAGTGCCAAAGTAAGGAAAAGAGCTAAAGCAGGCCCCTCCTCCTTCTTAGATTGAACCAGTACAACTACTATTTAAAGCACCAAATGAACCTCTTAGGCTCTGCTTTATTAAGTGTGGATGACAGACTCCTAGTTCCCTCAGCCTAAGAAAGACAAGGATAAGATTATACAAAAGAATCTGGATAAATACCACATCACCAGATAGCTGCATAATAAACCAAATAAAAACATGAACAAGTAAAAGGGTAACTGCTGAGTAAGAGGGAGGTATGGATTTAAATGAGACTGGGGCAGGTGAAATTTGATACCTTTCCCAAGAGTAGAGATCGAATTTCAAAAGTCATTTACAAAGAAGGGAGACATTTGGCAACGGGCACATTAACTGAAAAAAGCTCTGAGATGGTCACCTTACAGGCCAACAAAGGGGTCCCAGGAGCAAGATAGGAATCAGAATCGGTACCTGTATGCGACACTGGTCATACTCCCGCTTGGTGGGAGGCTCCTGGCTGGGAGAGGAGGGAACAGGACCTGGCTCTGGTGCCGGTGGAGGTGGCTGAGAGCCCACACTGCCACCATACTAAAGGGCAAAGTAAAACATTCAATCAGGTACTCACCCACCCTCAGCTGAAACAGATCGTGTAACCCCATGCTTTCCCTCTGAAGCTGGAAAAGATTTCCTAACCTACCTACTCTATTACTCGCGGCGTCTTCTCAATCACCTACCTTCTTGGCTCTCTCTGCTTTGTCCCTCTCGATCTTTTCTCTAACTCTTTGTCTGGTATGTAGAAAGAAGAAACGGGGTCAAACGGCAACAAAGCAAATCCTGATTTCTTTCTCATCTGCTATCCATCATCCCCATTGCCCAGACCTGGCTGCTAACTCCTCGGCCTTTTCTCTCCGCCTCTCCTCAGCAGCCCGGCGCATCTCATCTTCCTGTAGCCGCTGTCGTGCTGCTGACAACTCTTGCCCTTGTCTCCTGCGCTGCCGTTCCCGTTCCAATGCCTCCCGTTCCTCTCTCTCTTCACGCTCACGCTGCTTCTGGGCCACCAGCTCCAACATCCTGTGTTGCCGAGAGAAAACAGCTCAAGAGAAATGGACAGAGTGGGAAGGTGAGTTTACAACAAAATTAGGCGACAAATATATCAAGATGGATGAAAGAAATGGAAAAGAAAATGCCAAGAAAAAGGAAATGTGTTAATGCCATTTCTTACAGTTTGCACAAAAAAAGAAAAAGGAAATGTGGAAAGCTCAAGGTTCTCCGACCAGACTGTGTACTGGGGGGAGATGGAAGACGACCCACAGAGATGTGAGATGGTTCTTACTGTACCTCTTAGTCTGTTCCTGTCTTTCCTCTTCACTCAAAATGGGTTTGCCTTCTCCAGCGGCAGAACCAGGTCCTACAACAAGCAGTCGGTATTATTATCCCTTCAGATTCTCCTCAGACCCTCCTGAATAATCACACCGTGTCCCCGCGTCAGGACCTTCAAGGCCGCCCTGCTCTGCGGGGGTGGGCTCCCGTCCCAGGATATGTCCAAGGGGAGTCTCTAGAGGTTCGTCCACATCGGGGTCGTCTTCGTGCTCCATCAGCCTGGCAGGGAAAGTCGGCGGGGAGGTTAGCTTTGAGGCTGCGCCTCCCAGCAGCCCCCAATTCTCCGCCACCCTGAGCGGGCGCTCACCAGTCCATCGCAGCCTCGATGCCCTGGTTCCCTGTGAGGGCCAGAGCCTTCTCCCTGAGGGCAGAAACACCGTGAATAGCAACCACGAGCCATGGTGACCGTCAGGCTGGGGCAAAGGCCGGGACAAGTCCGCGGCCCCGCACCCCCGCAGGCCGGGGTTCGGGTGCTTCCTTACGCGCGTCCCCTGGGGAAGCCCATCTCGATGAGACTCTCAAGAGCCGTCAGCTCCGCCATGGCGCCGCCACCGCCGCTTCCGCGGGGACCTGGTGTGACGAGAAGGAGGGCGAGAAGGGTCAGCGCGAGGCAACCCGCCCTCGATGCCCGCGGACGGGCGCTCGCTCGCTCACCCGGCTCTGGAGCAGCCGGAGACACCGTTGAGAAGAAAGCCTAAGGGAAGCGGAAGTGCCGGATCTGTTTGGGTCACGTGGGGGCGGACGTGGACGGGTGCCGCTGAGAACCATAAAACTTCTGGCCCTGCTGCCAGGACTTTGCGTGGGCGGGAACTGGGAGGATCCCCACCAAGCCAAGGCGACTGGCTGGCTGCTGTGGTGAAGAAAGCTGGTGCGGCTTTAAAACCCGTGGGCGGAATGAAGCCAGTTTCCGGAACTTCATCCAGCCTCACCCTCCTTAGAAATTGGAATGGAATATGGGCCCTTAGCGCAACGTTTTGGAAAATTCTTTGGCAGTATTTGCCAGGAGCCGAAGAGAAATGTGCATGCTCTTTGGCCCACTCATCCTCTCTGGGGAATTGAACCATCCTCTGCCTGACTTCAAAGGGGTCTCTGCAAAACACAGTGATCTAATCCTGTCCTCACCTCCTTGCTTAAAACTCCATGACACTCTCACCATGTAAGACAACTTGTTTTTTGTTTGTTTGTTTTTTGAGACGGAGTCTCGCTTTGTCGCCAGGCTGGAGTGCAGTGGTGCGATCTCGGCTTATCGCAACCTCCGCCTCCCGAGTTCAAGCGATTCTCCTGCCTCAGCCTCCCGAGTAGCTGGGACTACAGGCGTGAGCTAATTTTTGTGTTTTTGTTTGTTTGTTTGTTTTGTTTTATTTTTTGACCGAGTTTTCACTCTTGTTGCCCAGGCTGGAGTGCAATGACACAATCTCGGCTCACTGCAGCCTCCACCTCCTGGGTTCAAGCAATTCTCCTCCCTCAACCTTCCTAGTAGCTGGCATTACAGGATAGCACCACCATGCCTGGCTTATTTTGCATTTTTTGTAGAGGCGGGGTTTCTCCATGTTGGTCAGGCTGGTTTCAAACTCCCGACCTCAGACGATCCGCCCGCCTCGGCCTCCTAAATTGCTGGGAATACAGTCTTGAGCCACCGCGCCCGGCCTTTTTGAGACGGAGTCTCGCTTTGTCGCCTAGGCTGGAGTGCAGTGGCATGATCTCGGCTCACTGCAACCTCCACCTCCCAAGCTCTAGCGATTCTCCTGCCTCAGCCTCCCCAGTAGCTGAGATAACAGTCACCCGCCACCATGCCCAGCTAATTTTTGTATTTTTTGTAGAGACGGGGTTTCACCATTTTGGCCAGGCTGGTCTCAAATTCCTAACCTCAAGTGATCCAGCTGCTTCGGCCTCCCAAAGTGTTGGGATTACAGGCGTGAGCCACCAAACCCAGCCATTTTTGTATTTTTAGTGGAGATGGGGTATCACCATGTTTGTCAGGCTGTTCTGAAACTCCTGACCTCAGGTGATCAGCTTGCCTCTTCCTTCCAAAGCGCTAGGATTACAGGTGTGAGCCACAGCGCCTGGCTGTTTTTGTTTTTAAGACAGAATCTGGCTCTGTTGCCCATTGCATTCCACCACTTCTGAGAGTGTAATGATGCAATCTTGGCTCACTGCAACCTCCACCTCCTGGGCTCAAGCTATCCTCCCACCTCAGCCTCCCAAGTAGCTTGGACTACAGGAGCACACCATTACACTCGGCTAATTTTTCTATTTTTTGAAGACATGGGGTTTCACCATATTGGCCAGGCTGGTCTCCGACTCTGAGCTTAAGCGATCCACCTGCCTCAGCCTCCCAAAGTGCTGGGATTAAAGGTATGAGCCACCGCACCTAGCCATCTAGGACAACTTAAATGCTAGTGGTCTGACTTCCTTCCTCCCCGACTGGGCTTTTTGTCGGCGGGGCGGGGGTTAGAGCCATATCTCAAGTGGAGATCACAATAGCACCTACCTTGGTGCCTGGCAAGGCAGGATATGTAAATGCTGGTAGTTACTGTGAAGTTTAATCATCCATCACTTGAGGGTAACCTGTGCATATTCCAAACCAGACCTAACCCTCCTCTTGGCCTGTGCATCTGCCAGTCTCTCTTTCTGGGATGTCCTGTCTCTTCACTTAGTAAACTAACTCCCAGGAGCTTTTCTGAACTTAGGATTTGCCTTCTAAGATCACTGCTGTCTGCCTGCCAGCTGCAGTATTTAACTCATTAAGCATTTATTACTCTGCTGTGAGTCCTTGTTGATTACTTTGTGCTTCACCCACTAACTGGGCTGTTAGATTCCTGAAAGTGAAGTTCACTTTAGATGTTTATTAGAAGGTAGAGTAATAATGACAATAACCATTACTAATATCGATAATATATGCACTAGAGACCTGTGTGTGTGTGTGTGTGTGTGTGAGAGAGAGAGAGAGAGAGAGAGAGAGAGAGAGAGAGACAGGGTCTCACTGAGAGAGAGAGAGAGAGAGAGACAGGGTCTCACTTTGCTCAGGCTGGAGTGCAGTGGTGGGATCTTGGCTCACTGCAACCTTTGCCTCTCAGGCTCAAGTGATTCTCATGCCTCAGCCTCCCAAGTACCTGGGATTACAGGCACCTGCCACCATACCTGGCTAATTTTTATATTTTTTAGTAGAGATGGGGTTTCATCATGTTGGCTAGGCTAATCTTGAACTTCTGACTTTAGGTGATCCATCCACCTTGGCCTCCCAAAGTGCTGGGATTACAGGCATGAGCCACCTCACCCGGCCTACTAGAGACTTTTGTATGACTAATCCATATTTAATTATCACAACAATCCCTTTGATGTAGAAACTATTTTTAGTCACAAAAAAAAAACAGACACAGAAAGATGATTTTTTTTTTTTTTGAGACAAGGTCTGGCTTTATTGCCCAGGCTGGAGTGCAGTGGCACAATCTTGGCTCACTGCAACCTCCTTCTCCCAGGCTCAAGCTATCCTCTCACTTCAGCCTCCCAAGTAGTATGTGCCATGCCTGGCTAACTTTTGTATTTTTATTATAGTAGAGCTGGGGTTTTGCCATGTTGCCTGGGCTGGTCTCGAACTTGTGAGCTCAAGCCATCCGCCTGCCTTGGCCTTCCAAAGTGCTGGAATTACAGGTGTGAGCCACCACGCCCAGCCAAGATGAGATAATTTACCTAAAATCAAAAAGTAAGTAATAAAAAATACAAAACTAAAAATACACAAATTAGCTGTGCGTAGTGGTGGGCGCCTGTAATCTCAGCTACTCAGGAGGCCTAGGCGCACCCATGCAGTGTGTGTTCTAAAAATCACTATTCTGTGTTGCCTCCTCATGGTAGAGTGACAAGCATGGGCTTTATGTTTTTATTTTATTAGTTAATAATTTCTTTTTTCAGACAAAGTCTCCATCTCAAAAAATAACTAACTAAATAATAATGAGATAGTATGACCTCTTATTATTTGTAAATGAATGAACGCTGAGGAAATACGGGAATCAAATGAAAGACAAAATCAAAATCAGGAAAAAAAGAGAAAAAAGAAAAAAACAAAAGAAAAATAAAAGGCACAGGGTATTCACTGCAGTGTTATAACAAGTGTATTCTGGATAACATATGTATGTGTGTATATAGATAGATAGATATGTTTTTTTTTTTTGGAGGTGGAGTTTCACTCGTTGCCCACGCTGGAGTGCAATGACACAATCTCAGCTCACCAAACCCTCTGCCTCCCAGGTTCAAGTGATTCTCCTGCCTCAGCCTCCTGACTAGCTGGGATTATAGGCATGTGCCACCACGCCCGGCTAATTTTGTATTTTCAGTAGAGATGGGTTTCTCCATGTTGGTCAGGCTGGTCTCCCAACCTCAGGTGATCTGCCCGCCTCAGCCTCTAAAGGTGCTGGGATTACTGGCATAAGCCACCTTGCCCAACCCATATATATTTTTTAAGATGGAATCTCACTCATTGCCCAATCACTCATTGCCCAAGCTGGAGTGCAGTGGCACAATCTTGGCTCATTGCAACCTCTGCCTCCCGGGTTCAAGCGATTCTCCTGCCTAGGCCTCCCGAATAGCTGGGATTACAGGTGCCCATCACTACGTGCAGCTAATTTTTGCATTTTTAGTAGAAATGAAGTTTCACCATGTTGGCCAGGCTGGTCTTGAACACCTGACCTCAAGTGATCTGCCTACCTTGGCCTCCCAAACTCCTTGGATTACAGGTATGAGCCACTACGTCCAGCCAGGATAGCATAGTATTCTAAATTTATTCTAGAGGTTCAGTACTAAAATATATATATATATATATATTTTTTTTTTGAGATGGAGTGTCACTTCGTCGCCCAGGCTGGAGTGCAGTGGCCCAGTGTTAGCTCCCGCAACCTCTGCCTCCTGGGTTTAAGCAATTCTCCTGTCTCAGCCTCCCAAGTAGCTGGGACTACAGGAGCCTGCCACCACACCTGGTTAATTTTTCTATTTTTAGTAGAGATGAGGTTTCACCTTGTTGGTCAGTCTGGTCTCAAACTCCTGACCTCAGGTGATCCACCTGCCTTGGCCTCCCAAAATGCTGGGATTACAGGCATGAGCTACCATGCCTGGCCTTTTTTTTTTTTTTTTTTTTTGAGAGTTGGGATGTCACCATGTTGGCCAGGCTGGTCTCGAACTCCTGACCTCAGGTGATCCGCCCATCTCGGCCTCCCAAAGTGCTGGGATTACAGGCATGAGCCACCGCGCCCGGCATTTTTTTTTTTGAGACGGAGTTTCGCTCGTTACCCAGGCTGGAGTGCAATGGCGCGATCTCGGCTCACCGCAACCTCCGCCTCCTGGGTTCAGGCAATTCTCCTGCCTCAGCCTCCTGAGTAGCTGGGATTACAGGCACGCGCCATCATGCCCAGCTAATTTTTTGTATTAGTAGAGACGGGGTTTCACCTTGTTGACCAGGATGGTCTCGATCTCTTGACCTCGTGATCCACCCGCCTCGGCCTCCCAAAGTGCTGGGATTACAGGCATGAGCCACCGCGCCCGGCATTTTTTTTTAATTTAAAAAAAATTTTTTTTGGAGACGGAGTTTCACTCTTGTTACCCAGGCTGGAGTGCAATGGCACGATCTCGGCTAACCACAACCTCCGCCTCCTGGGTTCAGGCAATTCTCCTGCCTCAGCCTCCTGAGTAGCTGGGATTACAGGCATGTGTAATTGCCACCATGCCTGACTAATTTGTATTTTTAGTAGAGACAAGGTTTCTCCATGTTGGTCAGGCTTGTCTCGAACTCTCAACTTCAGGTGATCCTCCCACCTCAACCTCCCAATGTGCTAGGATTACAGGCATGAGCCACTGTGCCCGGCCTGATTTTAATTTTTTTTCCCACCAGTTCTCAAATGATCCTTTATTGAAATATTTTCTTGTTTGCTTCCTAACTAGCTGGGCATTCCACAGCACCACTGTTAATGTCATCTATGATGTCATGAGGGTGTGGCCACCAACATTATAGCCCACAGACTGGGTAGTCCCCTGGATTTCTTTTTTTTTTTTTTTTTTTTTTTTTTAATGAGACGGAGTTTCGCTCTTGTTACCCAGGCTGGAGTGCAATGGCGCAATCTCGGCTCACCGCAACCTCCGCCTCCTGGGTTCAGGCAGTTCTCCTGCCTCAGCCTCCTGAGTAGCTGGGATTACAGGCTCACGCCACCATGCCCAGCTAATTTTTTGTATTTTTAATAGAGACGGGGTTTCACCATGTTGACCAGGATGGTCTCTATCTCTTGACCTCGTGATCCACCCGCCTCAGCCTCTCAAAGTGCTGGGATACAGGCGTGAGCCACCGCGCCCAGCCCTGGATTTCTTTAATGGTTTCAGAGAGTTCTCTGGCTAAAGATAGGTGCTGCATCTGTTGAGCAATGTTGACGATCTCATCAAAGGCGTTATTACCAGCCGGGCTCGGTGGCTCACGCCTGTAATCCCAGCACTTTGGGAGGCTAAGGCGGGTGGATCACGAGATCAAGAGATTGAGACCATCCTGGCCAACATGATGAAACCCCGACTCTACTAAAAAAATACAGATTAGCTGGGCGTGGTGGCACACACCTGTAGTCCTAGCTACTCAGGAGTCTGAGGCAGGAGAATTGCTTGAACCCGGGAGGCAGAGATTGCAAGACTGTCTCAAAAAAAAAAGTTATATTCCCACTGTGTTTAATGTTTTTCTGTTTCTTTCTGTCTCTTGGTAGTTCCTTGAGGGCTTTGATGATCAGTGCAGAGGCAGAAGGCACCACCTCAATCTGGGCCTGTCTGTTCTGAATGGTCAGTTTCACTGTAATCCTCAGGCCCTTCCAGTCACCCATTGCCTTGGCAATGTCATCACCAACCTCTTTTGGAGACAGACCCAGGGGGCTGATCTTGGGGCCAGAGAAGTGGCACCAACTTCACCCCTAATGCACCTCAGTATACGACTTTGATATCATTGGGGTTGAACTTTGGTGGCATGGTGGAGGGGGCTGGTGTCGGATGAACTCGGATTCCAGATGATGAAAGAAAGTTGCACCTTGGCCTCCTCCAAGCCAAAAGGCAATTTTTAAATTTTTTGTAGAGCTAAAGTTTTGATATTTTGCCCAAGCTGGTCTTGAACTCCTGGTCTCAAGCAATCCTCCTGTCTCAGCCTCCCAAAGTGTTGGATACAGTCATAAGCTGCTGCACTGGACCGTATTATTCAGTATTAACTGAAATTTATATGTTACTTTCTTTTTTTTTTTTTTTTTGAGACAGAGTCTCACTCTGTCACCAGGTGCTAGGCTGGAGTGTGGTGGCACAATGTCGGCTCACTGCAACCTCCACCTCCTGGGTTCAAGCAATACTCCTGCCTCAGCCTCCCAAGTAGCTGGGACTACAGGCGCACACCACTACGCCCAGCTAATTTTTGTGTTTTTGGTAGAGATGGGGTTTCACCATGTTGGCCAGGATGGTCTCGATCTCTTTTTTTTTTTTTAAGACGGAGTTTCGCTCGTTACCCAGGCTGGAGTGCAATGGCGCGATCTCGGCTCACTGCAACCTCCGCCTCCTGAGTTTAGGCAGTTCTCCTGCCTCAGCCTCCTGAGTAGCTGGGATTACAGGCACGCGCCACCATGCCCAGCTAATTTTTTGTATTAGTAGAGATGGGGTTTCACCATGTTGACCAGGATGGTCTCAATCTCTTGACCTCATGATCCACCCGCCTTGGCCTCCCAAAGTGCTGGGATTACAGGCTTGACCCACCGCGCCCGGCTGGTCTCGATCTCTTGACCTCGTGATCCACCCGCCTCGGCCATGTTACTTTTTTTAAAATTTATTTTTATTTTTATTTTTTGAGATGGAGTCTTGCTCTGTCCCCTAGGCTGGAGTGCAGTGGTGCAATCTTGACTTACTGCAACCTCCACCGCCTGGGTTCAAGCGATTTTCCCACCTCAGCTTCCCCAGTAGCTGAGGTTATAGGTAGCTGCCATCATGCCGGGCTAAGTTTTGTTTTATTAGGAGAGACAGGGTTTCACCATGTTGGCCAGGCTGACCTTGAACTCCTGACCTCAGGTGATTGACCTGCCTCGGCCTCCCAAAGGTGTAAGCCACCATGCCTGGCCTAATGTGTTACTTTCATAATTTAAAAAAGTTGTAATATGGGCCGGGCACGGTGGCTCAAGCCTGTAATCCCAGCACTTTGGGAGGCCGAGGCGGGTGGATCACAAGGTCAAGAGATCGAGACCATCCTGGTCAACATGGTGAAACCCCGTCTCTGCTAATACAAAAAATTAGCTGGGCATGGTGGTGCGTGCCTGTAATCCCAGCTACTCAGGAGGCTGAGGCAGGAGAATTGCCTGAACCCAGGAGGTGGAGGTTGCGGTGAGCTGAGATCGCGCCATTGCACTCCAGCCTGGGTAACAAGAGTGAAACTCCGCCTCAAAAAAAAAAAAAAAAAAAAAAAAAAAAAAAGTTGTAATATTAGTAGGGCTGAGCACAGTGTCTCACGCCTGTAATCTCAACACTTTGGGAAATTGGAGGGAGGCAGGGCGGGGGGTGAATCTCTTGAGCCCAGGAGTTCAAGACCAGCCTGGGCAAAATAGTAAAACCCCCCCCATCTCTATAAAATATATACATATATATTATTTAAAAAGTTATAATATCCAGCCAGGCATGGTGGCTCATGCCTGTAATCCCAGCACTTTGGGAGGCAGAGATGGGTGGATCACGAGGTCAGGAGTTCAAGACCAGCCTGGCCAAGATGGTGAAACCCCATCTCTACTAATAATACAAAAATTAGCCAGGCATGGTGGCAGGCGCCTGTAATCCCAGCTACTTAGGAGGCTGAGGCAGGAGAATCACTTGAACCTCTGGGGGTGGAGGTTGCAGTGAGCTAAGATCACGTGCCACTGCACTCCAGCCTAGGCGAGAGAGTGAGACTCTGTCTCAAAAAAAAAGTTATAATATCCACACAAGTGAGGATTATACTGTGTAGTAACACAAAACAGACTTTTCTACATACACTTAATTTAAAAAAATTCAAAAGTATGGCCGGGCGCGGTGGCTCAAGCCTGTAATCCCAGCACTTTGGGAGGCCGAGGCGGGTGGATCACGAGGTCAAGAGATCGAGACCATCCTGGTCAACATTGTGAAACCCCGTCTCTACTAATACAAAAAAATTAGCTGGGCATGGTGGCGCGTGCCTGTAATCCCAGCTACTCAGGAGGCTGAGGCAGGAGAATTGCCTGAACCCAGGAGGCGGAGGTTGCGGTGAGCCGAGATCGCACCATTGCACTCCAGCCTGGGTAACGAGAGCGAAACTCCGTCTCAAAAAAAAAAACAGAGAAAAAAAAAAAAATTCAAAAGTATGTATACTACTCTGAAAAATAGGTGTGTGGACAGTGAATTGAATGGAATCATAAACAATGAAAATGACTTCCTTTTAAAGGTCCTTTAATATTGTTAAAGTGGATATACAATAAATACAAATGGAGGGGAAAGGGGAGGAGAAATTCCTTGATATTTTTGTTGTTTTTGTTTTGTTTTACCTAGCAAGAATGTAAACTTATTCTCAAAATCTCACTGAAGCCACCCACAGTGACAGAGCCCTTCAGAAGGTGTATGATCCAGGTCAACTAACTACAGCCAATGTGCCAGTGGCCTGATTTGTATGGCCCATGAACTAAGAATGGTTTTCACATCTTTAAAGAAGGGGGTCTGGCCGGGTGCAGTGGCTCATGCCTGTAATCCCAGCACTTTAGGAGGCTGAGGTGGGTGGAGCACCTGAGGTCAGGAGTTCAAGACCAGCCTGACCAACATGGTGAAACCCCGTCTCTACCAAAAAAAAAAAAAAAAAAAATTAGCTGAGCATGGTGGTGGGTGCCTGTAATCCCAGCTACTCAGGAGGCTAAGGCAGGAGAATTGCTTGAACTCGGGAGGTGGAGGTTGTAGAGCCAAGACAGCGTCATTGCACTCCAGCCTGGGCAACACAGCAAGACTCCCTCTAAAAAAAAAAAAAAAAAGCCAGGCTCGGTGGCTCACGCCTGTAATCCCAGCACTTTGGGAGGTTGAGGCAGGTGGATCACAATGTAAGGAGATCGAGACCAGCCTGGCCAATATGGTGAAACCCAGTCTCTACTAAAATACAAAAAGCCAGGCGTGGTGGTGTGCACCTATAATCCCACCTACTTGGGAGGCTGAGGCAGGGCAGTAGCTTGAACCTGGGAGGCAAAGGTTGCTGTGAGCTGAGATTGATTGAGCCACAAACTCTAGCCTGGCAACAGAGCAAGACTCTGTCTCAAAAAAAAAAAAGAAGAAGAAGAAGAAGGGGTCTGGCCATGTTGCCCTGGACTTGAATTTCTGGGCTCAAGAGATCCTCCCATTTCAGCCTCCGGAGTAGCTGCAACTATAGGTTTGCAATTTCATGTCGGGTGGTTTATACATTTTTAAATGGTTACAAAGGTCATATAAGTACCCAACATAATAGTATCCTCAATTTTATCCTCTTAAACTGCAAAAACTACATTATTTACTATCTAGTCCTTTAAAAAAATGTGGGGACTCTTTCTACTCCTTCCCAGACTTCAGTCAGGAAACAAAGCGCCAAGCCCGCTACCTAAACAAGCGCTCAGCCCAGAGAACCAAGACTCAGCTGTGGCCCTGGCGCTGCCTCCCAGCTCGCCGTCCAACCTGCCCTCGTGGCAGCGGGGTCCCCGTCTTCCCCGGGGAGCGGGGCTGAGCGCCCCAAGTGGGGCTGGCTGTGCCCGAGATGCCCCCAGGCCCCTTTCAGAGCGCCCCTGAGGCTCGGGCGGTGGCTCGGCGCGGGCAGCCCCAGCGATCGCGCAGGCAGAAATGCCACACCAGGGCGGCACAGCTCAGCAGGGCCAGGGCCATGCCCACCCCGATGGCCGCGTGGACCAGGGTGTGGGGGTTGGGCGGCACCACGAGGCGGCTGCAAGGCCCAAAGGCGGGGATGTCGGCGCCCTCGCGGCCCTCCCCTCCAGCCTCGGGCACGCGGCTTGCCCCGGCCTCGTTAGCGGCTACCACACAAACGACATAAACGCCCCCAGGCTTCAGCCCCTTCAGTTCGGCTCTGCGGACCGTTGCGTTCAGCAGGGGTCCCTTCTGAGCAGCCTCGCTGCCGTCCCAGAGCAGCAGCCAGTAGAGAAGGACCGGGGAGGAGGGGGCACACCAGTGGACCACTGCGCGGCCCTCCTCGGCCACAATGCGCACTTCTCCCATGCGCGGCGGGTCGGGCGGCTGGGCAGGGCTGGAGAGTCCTGGGCACAGGCAGGCCGCCGGCCCGGCCCTCTGTAGCTCCTTGCAGGGCACCTGCAGGTGTCGGCAGTGGTCGTAGTCGCAGGGGACGGCTGACAAAGGCGGCCACGCCGTCTCAGTCTCATCTTCCTCCTCTTCAAAGTCTTGAGGGGCCAAGGGCTGACCTCTGGGAACCAGGAAGGTCACGGCCAGGAGCCACAGAAGGCAGGGAGAGCCCAGCATGGAGACTGGAAGGGAAGTGGTGGATAAAGCCTATTCAGCCTGCAAGCGTGCCATGCCCCCTGCCTGGACACAATCTCTGGGGACAGGAAAATGCAACTGGGGACCAGAAGAGGAAAGAGATTGGAATGAGGCAGACACGCTCATTTGTCAGCCAACTTGAGGCCAGGCTATGTGCTTGGTTTCAGACAAAAAATAAAACATGGTCTGACACATGAGGCAGATGCATGATCAGTATGTGTTAAGTATTAGAAACAGTTAATTAATAAAGTACTGGGGGAGAGAAGGGAAGGAAATGATTTACTTAGCCCAGGGAAGAACCGTAGGATATTTACTAGCTGCCAGCCAGAGAAAAGATCAAAGCAAAACAAGTAACAGGCCCAGGCCCCTAGGCTAATGCCTGTAATCCCAACACTTTGGGGTGGTCAAGGCAAGAGGATTGCTTGAGGCCAGGAGTCCAAACCAGCTGGGGCAACACAGTGAATCCCCATCTGTAAAAAAAAAAAATTAAAAAATATTAGCTAGGCATGGTACGCATGCCTGTAGTACCAGCTACTCAGGAGGATTAGTTGAGCCCAGGAGTTTAAAGCTGCAGTGAGCCATGATCACCCCACAGCACTCCTGCTTGGGCGACAGTGAGACCTCAACAAAAACAAGTATCAGTCAGTGACACAAGCAAAAACCCAGAAAAGAGACAGAAGTGAAAAAACAGAAGGGAGAACTACTGTAAGCACAGCTGTTTAAAAAAAAAAAATAGGGACTCTGGAATCCTCCCTCCCCACCTGCTATCTGTGCAAATCCTGTCCAAGGCGCCCTGGCCCCTGCCTGCCCACCTCCTCCTCTCTGGCCCATAGCAGCTCCTCACCAGTGGGTAGGCCTTGATGCAGCGGGAATCTACCACTCGATGTCTGTGGTGTTGGGCTGAGGGATCCCCAGGATCTCAGGCTGTGCTGTCAGGTTGTATCTTCAACTTCAATGCTGTTTGGCTGGAAGCTTTTATAACCTTTGACTATGTCACGACCTAGCTTCCCTCCTCCTTCCCTACCTCCTGGTGATTTCCAAAAAAGAGGGCTGCTCCCTTCAGAGGGACTGAGTCACGGGGCCAGGGATGGGGAAAGCCACATGCAACGGTTTCAGCTGGAGACCAGGATGCCTGGGTTCTGGAAGGCGAGTGGAATGTGGAAAACAGCCAGGAGCTTAGAAGCCAAAGGCCGAAGTCATGTGAAGGGATGGGGAGGGGAACATGGGAGGCGGCCACCTGGCTGGTACCAGAGGAAAACAGCTGGGAACAGCATGGGGCTGAGCTGCAAAATGCTGTTTTGGTAAAAATCATACCAGATGCATGGCAGTCATTTCCTGTCTTCTGCCTCCCAATGGACAGAGAAAGAGAGGAAGGGAGGGGTGTAAAGGGGGCCAGAATGATGTCTCCCAGCTATCCAGACCTGCCCTACACCACCCTCTCCCCTGGGGGAGATGAGAGTCACATGCAGGGAGTGGGAAGACTGCTAGGGGCCAGGATAGCTTCTCCCTCCTTGGACTTCCTAGGCTTATGAATGGAAACATCTGTGCTTAAAATAGCCCAGGTCTGGAGGCCTTCCCCATGAGTAGCCCTTGACAAGACGTCCTCCAATGGCAGACAGAGATGCCTGGGGGACACAGCGTTTTCAAATGGCCCCGAATCCATTTCAGGGTCAAGGAAGAAGCTGACACAAAATAGTTTATTGAAGGAAAAATGAGGGGAGAGGGGTCAGGTGGGAAAGTGCTGGAATGTGAGGAGTCTGTCCTTTTCTTTAGGAACTAGAGCAGGTGGGGCGTTGGCGGAGAGCACCCCCAGAGGGTTCAGAGCTGCCCAGAGTCTCTGGGGCAGGGGCAGGGGCAGGAGCAGGAGCAGGAGCAGGCAGGTTGGCCTCAGTCAGCAGAGCTGCATCTTCCCAGGAGCCTGAACCTAGGCCAGGAAAGGGAAAAACAAAATCCCAAATGGGGTATTAGATTAACCGGGGGTCCCACCCAGGTCCCGCTGCAGGATGCCCCTCACCATCACTGGCCTCAGGCTCTAGCTCCTCTTCTCCACTCAGGGGCTGCTGATCTGGTTTCTCCTCCTCAGACAGCTGACCCTCTGCAGCCAAAAGGGGAACGCAGGGGTCAGACCCGGACACTGAAGGAAAGAGCCAAGGAGTGAGAAAGGAGAGAGGGTGGCACTGTGCCATACCTGTCCCTGAGGGATCTTCATGGCTCTCACCATCTTCCGTAACATCTGATTGCGGAGTTGACTCCTCCTGGCCTTCAGGCCCTGTGCCTCCAAAGTGGGAGAGGACAGGTTAGGATAGGGTGGCTGTGCCCGCATGGCAGTGCCAACCTCACCTCCCTTGCCTTTGACCCTTGTCTCAGTCTGTGATACCCTAAGCCTCATACTGGATGAAGCAGGGACTCCCTCTGACCCAGCCCAGCTCAACCCAGCCCAGTTCAACGGCTCCCCAGCCAACACCTTTACCTGGCTGATGAGCAGAGATCCTTTGTTGGACTTCCTTCCGGGAACCATCTCTTCTTCGGATGTTAACCTGTGGAGGAAAAACTACTGAGCCGCTGGGACTAACTCCCCTCACCAACAATCAGGGTCCTCATGCCCTAACCCCTACACACCCCTGACCACCCACAAAGATCATCAAGGGGAGATGCCCTTTTCGACCTGCAAAGAGAAGCGGTGTCGGGGCCAGATGCCCCCCCACACCCACTGCATGTAGCTGAAGAGCACGATGACGCTGAGGAAGGTGAAGTTGCTGGCGACACCTATGAAGGCGCAGGTCATCGGGAAGTTGTACAGCAAGTATCTGAGGTAGGAAGTAGGGACAGGAGGGGAGTCGCAGTTACCAGAGACCAGCCTTCTCATTTCCCAGAAATAATTTCTAGGGCAATTCAAGTGAGTTTGGTTACGGCCAGCTCTGCCGCCCCTGCCTCCCACCCACACGGTTCCCAGAACGTGTTGTATCAGGTTCTGACAAAGGTCAAGGACCCTGGGAAGTCTCCTGTGGCGGGGCCATAGGCCACAGCCTCAATGTTGGCTGTCTCTCAAGAGTTACCCCAACTCTTGCTCGGCCAGCAGTTCAAGACAGTAGCTCTTAACTCTGTCTGCCCATCAGCACTCCTCGGGGTGCTTTAAAAAATTCTGCTCACTTGGGTGGAGCCCTCAGCCCTGGATGTCTGGGTGGATGGCAGGGTGGAGGGAAGATGGACAGGGCTGAGGAAGGGTGGGGAGGGCGGGGGCAAAAAACAAATTAAAAATTCCGATGCCTAGACATGACCCTGACAAATTCTGGTTCAGTTAGTCTAGGAGGTGCCCAAGGGTGTTTTTAAATAGTTCTCCAGGGAGCTGATAGGCTAATGGGCAGCCAGCATTGAGAACCTCTGGCCTTTGTGAAACCCGACTCTGTAAACCCATTACCTCTGCTTGGGACCCTCTCGGTGGAAGGTCAGCCCCCGTGAGAGATGCCCAAGGTCCACTCCAGTGGCCTCTCACCTGAGCCCAGTGAAGTGCGCGTGGATGCGGAGGTAAGCTCCGTATAGCTGGATCCGCTTGCTGTGGATCTCAATAATCGCTCCGGTGGTCGGCACATACTGCAAGGGGATGGGATGAAGGCGGCGTCAGGCCAGGGCCCTGCCGCTGGCAATCTTACCCACCCCATCTGAGGCCTGCTTCCAGCCTCTCAGGTGTGGTGCCTCCTGACTGAGCCTGGGGGTTCCCAGGGAGAATCCTGGGCTAGTGGGGAGGGGCTGTCTCCTAGTCATCGTTCACCTCACTCACCGAGTTCTCTCTATAGTCCGCATAGAGCTCCACCTCCAGCATCTGCTTCTGCTCTGCAAAGCCAAACAGCAGGAGGCTAGAGAAGACCAGCGTGTCCAGCATCTGGAGCAGGTCTGAGCGGTAATGCAGCATCACCTGCCGGGGGTGGGAAAAGGAGAGGCTGGGGACAGGTGCGTGAGGTCCCCATGACCCTACCTACCCCTCAACCACCCCAGAGCAGTCTCCAAAGGCTGCTTCTTGCTCAGGTCCCCAGCTCCCTCACCTTCACTTCCTACCCTCAGTCTTCACCCAACCATTCCAATTGCTTGAGTACCTTTCTCCATACCCAACCACACTCTATTCTAAAGCAAAGGCTCCTCCTTCCAAGACACCTTCCTAGATTAAGCCCAGCGCTGTCTCTGATCTGCCTTTCCCACCAAGTAGTTCTGTAATCCAGTAAGGGATCTAAGTTCCAGTGTACCATCTGAAGCATCCCCCTCAATGTAGACATGAGGAATTTGCTTCATGATGAGGTTCTGTTGCGAATTCATGTAAGAATGGAGTCTTAACATTTATGAGGCTGGGCAAGGTGGCTCACACCTGTCATTACAGCATTTGGGGAGGCTGACATGGTTGGATCATTTGAGGTCAAAAGTTCAAGACCATCCTGGCTAACATGGTGAAACCCTACCTCTACTAAAAATCCAAAAATTAGCTGGGTGTGGTGGTGGGCGCCTGTGGTCCCAGCTACTCAGTAGGCTGAGGCAGGAGAATCTCTTAAACCCAGGAAGTGGAGGTTGCAGTGAGTTAAAATGGCGCCACTGCACTCCAGCTTGGGCGACAGAGCGAGATCTCTGTCTTAAAAACAAAAAAACATTAAACACCCACTATGTGCTAATAGGAATTTTACATGTCCCCAATGAATCCAAACTAGTCTTGCTATGAGGCAGTTACTATTATACCCATTTTATAATATCTTATGCCCAAGAAGTTAAGTCAGGTGACCCACAGCTAGCTTGTTTCTGAATGAGGACACAAGCCCATGTCTGTCTGGCTCTAAAGCCTGTTTTTGAGAGCAGCTCTACTCTTCACACTTCACCTCAAAGCTGGGCATGCTCATGAGATGGCTGGGATGTTTGGCAAATGTTTCTGATTTGGTAAGCGGAGACCTCTTTTTTTTTTTTTTTTTGAGATGGAGTCTTCTTCTGTCACCTAGGCTGGAGTGCAGTGGCACAATCTCGGCTCACTGAAACCACTAACTCACAGGTTCAAGTGATTCTCCTGCCTCAGCCTCCGGAGTAGCTGGGATCACAGGCATGTGCCACCATGCCCAGCTAATTTTTGTAGTTTTAGTAGAGACAGGGTTTTGCCATGTTGGCCAGGATGGTCTCGATCTCCTGACCTCATGATCCGCCTGCCTCGGCCTCCCAAAGTGCTGGGATTACAGGCGTGAGCCACCATGCCCGGCCTGATTCCTTTCTTTATCGTGATGTGTCTGTGACCTCAGAGCCAAGGGTGTTTTCTCCTGAATCCCACCCAGCTTTTTTTTTTTTTTTTTTTTTTTTTTTATGAGACAGTCTTGCTCTGTTGCCCAGGGTGGAGAACATATGTTGCCCACTGGAGAACAGTGGCTCGATCTTGGCTCATTGCAGACTCAATCTCCCAGGCTCAAGCAATTCTCCCACCTCAGCCTCTACAGTAGCTGGGACTCCAGGCCTGTGCCACCATGCCCGGCTAATTAAAAGAATTTCTTAGGCTGGGCGTGGTGGCTTACACCTGTAATCCCAGCACTTTGGGAGGCCGAGGTGGGTGGATCACAAAGTCAAGAGATTGAGATCATCCTGGTCAACACGGTGAAACCCCGTCTCTACTAAAAATACAAAAAATTAGTATTATATTACGGTGGTGCGTGCCTGTAATCCCAGCTACTCAGGAGGCTGAGGCAGGAGAATTGCCTGAACCCAGGAGGCGGAGGTTGCGGTGAGCCGAGATCGTGCCATTGCACTCCAGCCTGGGTAACAAGTGCGAAACTCCGTCTCAAAAAAAAAAAAGAATTTCTTTTCTAGAAATGGGATTCACCATGTTTCCCAGGCTGGTCCTGCATTCCTAGTCTCAAGTGATCTGCCTGCCTTGGCCTCCCAGACTGCTGGGATTATAGGCATGAGCCACCACACCCAGACCCCTACCCATTCTGATCCTGCCCCTTCCTCCACACCTTCTCACAAACACTTACCGAACGCGAAGAGGTGGAGATGATTCGGCCACCTCTGGTGTAGCAGGAAATGGTGACCAAGAACATGCCCAAATCTTGATTCACAGGGGACTCTGGCAGCTCAAGCTCTAAGGTAACACGATACGGCTGTCCGTACATCAGCACCTGCCCAAGGTAGCCCCCATTTATTTAAAAGAAAAATTTTGTTGAAAATGTATCATCCCTATTCCACCTCCCTCCCAGCCCCTCAACATCCCTATATACTCTGCCAAAAACCTCTTGGGTAGCCTAACGGGCCTTTCAATCTCTCATCTCAAGAAGGTGCTGCCCCCTTCTGGTGGCTGGAGCCTCCCACGTCCAGGTCTTCCGTACCCTGTTGGCTCTCCTGAATTAGACTGGCTACCCCATTCCCAGCAAGGCTGTGTCATATTTCTTTTCCAAAAGTGAACCATCACATTGCCAACTGGGCCATCTGTGACTGTGGCCTATGTGCCGGTGAGGCTGTCCCCAAGGCCCAACCTGCCCTCTCTTACATTATTAATTAATCAAGCGCTGACTGCTCAGTCTCCCCAGCCAGCTCTGGCATAGCCATCCTCGCTCATCTTTATGCCATTCTAGGTCCCTTACCTTAGCTCTGTTGGTAGCACCCCAAGGCTCATAGTGGGAAGGCTTCTTCACAGGGACTACCCTCAAGAGGTTAAAGATTTGCTACCAAACAAACATGCCCTAGTTTTTCCTTCCTTTGAGAGAGTTTTTCCTATTTCTATATATTTTTTTTCTTTTTTGAGACAGAGTTTCGCTCTGTCACCCAGGTTCGAGGGCAATGGCTTGATCTCAGCTCACTGCAATCTCCCCATCCTGGGTTCAAGCAATTCTCCTGCTTCAGCTTCCCGAGTAGCTGAGATTACAGGCGCCCACTACCATGCCCGGCTAATTTTTATATATTTAGTAGAGACAGGGCTTCACCATGTTGACCAGGCTGGTCTTGAGCTCCGGACCTCAAGTGATCCACCCGCCTTGGCATCCCAAAGTGCTGGGATTACAGGGATGAGCCACTGCACCCGGCCCCTGTTTCTGTATTCTTCTAACCACTTTATTGATTCTTATCTAGCAACAGGGCCCTCACACCATAGTATATAAAAATCACAGGGGTGAGAGTAAAACCTTTGTTTTTAATCAAAGAGGGAATGGGTTAAAAAAAAAAAAAAAAGTTGGCCGGGCGCAGTGGCTCATGCCTATAATCCCAGCACTTTGGGAGGCCAAGGCAGGTGGATCATGAGGTCAAGAGATTGAGACCATCCTGGTCAATATGATGAAACTCCGTCTCTACTAAAAATACAAAAATTAGCCAGGCATGGTGGTAGGTGCCTGTAATCCCAGCTACTAGGGAGGCTAAGGCAGAAGAATCAATTGAACCTGGCTCACTGACTAAAATCTCTGCCTTCCGGTTTCAAGGACCTGTAGTCCTAGCTACTCAAGAGGCTGAGACAGGAGAATCCCTTGAACCCAGGAGGCTTAGGTTGCAGTGAGCAGAGATCGTGCCATTGCACTCCAGCCTGGGCAACAGAGCAAGACTCTGTCTCAAAAAACAAAAAAAGAACTATCTGTTGAAGAAAATGGATTCAGTGAGGTTCCTACCCCCTGTAGAGGGCAGATGATTAAGCCAGTTGCTTCATAAACTCTTTTTTTTTTTTTTTTTTTTGAAGACAAGGTCTTAATCTGTCACGCAGTGTGGGGTTCGCTCTCATGTGAGGCCCCTCGGAATTGGGCCTCGCCATATGGTGAGCTTGAGCCCGGACACAGTTTCTCGTTGGAGGCAGTCGAGATCGGGGAAAGTTAAACTGAGATCAAAGGATATCTAAAAGCAACTTTGCTAGACGATAAGGTGATACCTATGTGGTCTGAGAAGACATTGTGTTTATTTTCTGTTTCTGCTTTTTATGACTTTGTCTACCCATTTGCTGGGTCCTGTGCTTGTTCTTGTGACTGCTGTTTGCACAGTTAACAGGCTTACTGCCTCTCTGGTGCCCTGCATAGATAGTTAACTTTTTAACTTTAGCCTTCACTGCTGTTTGCACAGTTAACAGGCTTACTGCCTCTCTGGTGCCTTGCATAGATAGTTAACTTTTCAACTTTAGCTTTCCCCAACCTGATAATAAGACCTGTCTGGATGACTTGATTGTATCGGATTATGTACCTGATTTTACTATTGTGTTATCTGCTGCCTAAGCTTGTATCCCAGGACTTTCTGTTCCCTTTGATGTATGAGATATTGGTGTCTGTTCCTGCAAACGAAGTAGGACAAAGATATATATACTAACTGTGTGCAAAAATAAATTTGTCACTTAAGCAAAAGCTTACTTGACCCTCCGGACCTCTCTATGCTTTCTCTCTTTTCTTCCAGCGCACTCCCCTATTCAGGTTGGAACCCTCTTGCTGGCCAAGAGTCCCCGGCAGACGTGCCGGCCGACCGGGAGCCCAGAACGCAGGCTGGAGTGCAGTGGCACGATCATGGCTCACTGTGCCTGGAACTTCTGGGCTCAATCTGTCCTCCTGCCTCATGCTACAAGTTCTTGGGACTACAGAGGGTATGGGCACATGCAACCACACCCAACTAAATTTCTTTTTTTGGGGGAATACACAGGGATCTTGCTTTGTTGCTCAGCCTATTAATTCTTCCCCCTGGCCACTCTCTCAGTCTATTAATTCTTTTTTTGTTTTTTGAGACAGGGTCTCGCTCTGTCACCCAGGCTGGAGTGCAGTGGTGTGATCACAGCTCACCGCAACCTCTGCCTCCTGGGTTCAAGCAATTCTCCTGCCTCAGCCTCCCAAGTAGCTGGGACTGCAGGCGCGTGCCACCATGCCCAGCTAGTTTTTGTGTTTTTAGTAGAGATGGGGTTTCACCATGTTGGCCAGGATGGTCTCAATCTCTTTTTTTTTTTTTTTTTTGAGACGAAGTTTCGCTCGTTACCCAGGCTGGAGTGCAATGGCGCGATCTCGGCTCACCGCAACCTCCGTCTCCTGGGTTCAGGCAATTCTCCTGCCTCAGCCTCCCAAGTAGCTGGGACTACAGGCGTGCGCCACCATGCCCAGCTAATTTTTTTTGTATTTTTAGTAGAGACAGGGTTTCACCATGTTAACCAGGATAGTCTCGATCTCTTGACCTCGTGATCCACCAGCCTCGGCCTCCTAAAGTGCTGGGATTACAGGCGTGAGCAACTGCACCCAGCCATATTTTTTTTAAGACGGAGTCTCACTTTGTTGCTCAGGCTAGAGTGCATCGGTGCGATCTCAGTTCACTGCAACCTCCACCTCCTGGGTTCAAGTAATTCTCCTGTCTCAGCCTCCCAAGTAGCTGGAACTACAGGTGCACACAACCACGTCCAGCTAATTTTTGTATGTTTAGTAGAGACAGGGTTTCACCATATTGGTCAGGCTGGTCTCAAACTCCTGACCTAAGGTGATCCAACCACTTTGGCCTCCCAAAACACTGGGATTATAGCCGTGAGAAACCGCACCTGGCCAGAATCTGCATCTTATAGTTTACTACTTAAATGCATGCAAACACATGCAATGTATAGTTTTCTACCAATCCTCTGAGCTGATTGACAGCAGTGACCACATCTACTTCTAGCAAGGCGTTACACATAGTGGACAGATTGATTCATTAATTCATTTAAAAATATTCATTGTCAACAAACAAAATGTTCAACCTCTTCTAATTTTCAGGGACATGGGCTGGATCTGCTCTCATCCTCCTTTTTTTCCCTCCCTTCCTCATGTGACAACCTCACAGCTGATCGTTTCAGGCTCCCTCCCTTGGCTCCCTGCATCCCCATCATGATCTCTGCAATGGGCCATACAACTGTATGCACCATTCCAGGTACTGTGGCTTTTCTTCTCATTTCTTCTCAATAAAGTCATTTATTATTAGTATTTTTTTTTTTTTTTTTTTTTTTTTTGAGATGGAGTTTCGCTCTTGTTACCCAGACTGGAGTGCAATGGTGCGATCTCGCCTCACTGCAACCTCCGTCTCCTGGGTTCAAGCGATTCTCTTGCCTCAGCCTCCTGAGCAGCTGGGATTACAGGCACGTGCCACCATGCCCAGCTAATTTTTGTATTTTTAGTAGGATGGGGTTTCACTATGTTGGTCAGGCTGGTCTCGAACTCCTGATCTCGTGATCTGCCTGCAATAGCCTACCAAACTGCTGAGATCACAGGCATGAGCCACTGCACCTAGCCAAGTCATTTATTATTTTTTTAACCATAGAAGCAAACTGAATAAATGTCTTTATAGAATATTCTAAGCCAGCTGTGGTGGCTCATAACTGTAATTCCAGCAGTTTAGAAGGCCCAGGTGGGAGGATTGCCTGAATCCAGGAGTTTGAGACCAGCCTGGGCAACAAAGCAAGACCCTATCTTTCTCTTTTTGAGATGGGAGTCTTGCTCTGTCGCCCAGGATGGAGTGCAGTGGAGCAATCTCAGCTCATTGCAACCTCCACCTCCCGGGTTCAAGCAATTCTCGTGCCTCAGCCTCCCAAGCAGCTGAGACAATAGGTGTGCACCACCACACCTGGCTAATTTTTGTATTTTTAATAGAGACAGGGTTTGACCCTGTTGGCCAGGCTGGTCTCGAACTCCTGACCTTAGGTGATCCACCTGCCTCCTCAGCCTCCCAAAATGCTGAGATTATAGGCATGAGCCATCACCCCTGGCTATAATCCTAACACTTTGGGAGGCTGAGTCGGGAGGACCACTTGAGCCCAGTGGTTTAAGACCAGCCCAGGCAACATAGCGAGACCTTGACTCTACCAAAAAAAAAAAAAAAATCAGCTGGGCATGGTGGCACATACCTATATTCCCAGTGCTTGGGAGGCTGAGGCACGAGAATTGCTTGAGCCTGGGAGGTCAAGGCTGCAGTGAGCCATGATCCCATCACTGTATTTCAGGCTGGGCAACAAAGTCCAGCCAAGGGCAAGATCCTGTCTCAAAAAGTAAAATAAAATAAAACAGGTTTGTATCTGAGTCACAGCACCAAAAATAAATAAATAAATAAAATAAAATAAAACAAAAACAGAACCCCAGACTCTATACCCCTCCCTTCAGAGGTGTAACATTCCATTGTTAGATCAGTTTCCTCCCAAGTATCATTTTTGAAAAATAACTTCATGCCAGGAACAGTGCCTCACACCTGTAATCCCAGCACTTTGGGAGGCCAAGGTGGGCAGATCACCTGAGGTCAGAAATTTGAGACCAGCCTGACCAACATGGTGAAACCCTGCCTCTACTAAAAATACAAAAATTAGCCGGGCATGGTGGCAGGCACCTGGCTGAGGTGGGAGAATCCCCAGGAGGCGGAGCTCGCAGTAAGCCGAGATTGCGCCACTGTACTCCAGCCTGAGCGACAGAGTGTGACTCTGTCTCAAAAAAAAAAAGAAAAATAACTTCAAATGATTTTTAAATTCTTAGCAAGTTTCACCACTGACTACTTTTAATTATGTTGCCGACTGACAACTCAAAACACTTCAGTAATCAGACAATCAGAAAAAACGTTGATCTTCCAAGGTCTTTTTTATTTTAAGTGTTCATGCATCCTATCCTTTATCAGAGCCTCCTCTAGCTTGCCTACTATAGACAGCCCAGTCACCATGTGCATTTCTCAGGTTTCCCAGGTTTGTTGAAGTCACACTGGCATCTGGCCAGTTCTCTGGCACAGTACCCTTTGTAATGACAGGTTACACATATTTATCAATAGTTTCATCATTTTACATAAATGCTTTCAAAATTCTTGGGTGGATGCCATCTTATTCCAATGTAATAGCTGATTTGTTCATTTAGGTCTAAAACATTGCTTACTTCATGTAACAGATATGACCTACCTGAAAGAGATCATACCTCACCTGATACAGACAGTCCTCAATTTACTATAGGGTTACATCCTGATAAACCCATCTAAGTTGAAACTATCATAACCCAAAAATGCATTTAATACACAAAACCTAAAGAACATCATAGCTTACTTAGCCTAGCCTACCTTAAACATGCTCAGAACACTTATGTTACCCTAACTATAGTTGGGTAAAATTATCTAACACAAGGCCCATTTTATAATAAAGTAGTGAATATCTCATGTGATTTATTGAGTACTGTACTGAAAGTGAAAAACAGGCCGGGCACAGTGACTCACACTGTAATCCCAGCACTCTGGGAGGCTGAGGCGGATGGATCACGAGGTCAGGAGTTCAAGACCATCTTGGCCAACATGGTGAAACTCTATCTCTACTAAAAATATAATCAGCTGGGCATGGTGGTGCGCACCTGTAGTCCCAGCTACTTCGGAGGCTGAGGCAAGAGAATTGCTTGAACTCAGGCAGAGGTTGCAGTGAGCTGAGATCGCACAACTGCACTCCAGCCTGGCAACAGAGCAAGACTCCGTCTCAAAAAAAAAAAAAAAAAAAGTGAAAAACAGAATGGTAGTATAGGTACCTAAAGTATAGTATCTACTGAATGTGTGTCATTTTTGCACCACTGTAAAGCTGAAAATTGTTAAGTTGAATTATCATAAGTCAGGGACTATCTGTTGAGAAAAAACATTTCTAACATCTGATGCAGAAAGCTCAATCAATATATACAATTCATTTTAATTTATCATCAACCCTCTTTTCCTTCAGAACCTTCCTCTTAGTCTCTTATTCCTCACTTCCTGCTCTCCAGGCCTTTCTCAAGTTTTCCTATTTCAAGTCATCAAATCTCTAATGAAACCTCTTTCTAGTTCCCATACTCACCCGATCACGACCACTCTTAATTAGCGAGACATTGGCAACAGGGAAGGAGCAGAGTGAGGTGCTGGAGGAATCACAGTCAGTCCTAAATGAGAATGGAGCATACTCTGCTAAGTTAGTCTTACTAGTCTGTCCATACACCTTCTCGGCCCCACAGGGCTCCCTCCAGCCCTCCTCCCTTCTCTCAGAACAGGCACCCTTCTGTTACAAAGATGGAGAACAAATGTGGCCAGGAGACTCAAGATACCAGAATGATTATGTCAGTCACTTCCTGCGATTTCAATGTATGTCCTTTCATTAGAGCAGATGTTCTTAGATGGGAATCTACAGATACTTAGCTAAGTAGTTTCACACTTTAGTGTTTCTAAAGACTTATTTAAGGAGCTTGAAGAAAATGTAAATTCCAGGGCCAGGCATGGTGGCTCATGCCTGTAATCCTAGCACTTTGGGAAGCTGAGGTGGGCGGATCACCTGAGGTCAGGAGTTCAAGACCAGCATGGCCAACATGGAGAAACCCCATCTCTACGAAAAATACAAAATTAGCCAGGCGTGGTGGCACATGCCTGCAATCCTAGCTACTCAGGAGGCTGAGGCAGGAGAACTGCTTGAACCCAGGAGGCGGAGGTTGCAGTGAGCTGAGATCATGCCATTGTACTCCAGCCTGGGCAACAAGAGCGAAACTCCAACTCAAAACAAACAAAAAATGTAAATTCCGGCTAGGTGCGGTGGCTCACACCTGTAATCCCAGCACTTTGGGAGGCCGAGACGGGTGGATCATGAGATCAGGAGTTCAAGACCAGCCTGACCAACATGGCGAAACCCCATCTCTACTAAAAATACTTAGCTGGGTGTGGTGGCGCATGCCTGTAGTCCCAGCTACCCAGGAGGCTGAGGCAGGAGAATCACTGGAACCCAGGAGATGGAGGCTGCTGTGAGCCAAGATCATGCTATTGCACTCCAGCCACCTGGGTAACAGAGCGAGACTCCCTCTCAAAAAAAAAAGGTAAATTCCAGGGTCCCACCCCAAGAGATTCTGATTTGGTAGCTCTGGTCTGGGTCCTAATTTCAGAAAACGTCTCCAATAGGATCCATAGATGGTCATTAAGAGGCTAATAAACTCTTTCAATTGTAGGCAAATTTGCATGTAGGGGTTTGGGTGGGGCATATGCCTGGGCATGTATGTATGTTTTTATGGCAGGAAGGGCTGTAAGATCCATCTCCTAAGAGTTTAAGAAGCTCTACTTTAGAAACTATAGCTCTGGACCAGGAACTTAAGGGAAAAAAATGACTTTAAATCATTGCTTATAACGCCCTTTCCTGCATCTATTGATAGGTCTTACAACCACTGTTTTTTTTTTTTTTTTTTTTTTTTTTTTGAGACGGAGTTTCGCTCTTGTTACCCAGGCTGGAGTGCAATGGCGCGATCTCGGCTCACCGCACCCTCTGCCTCCTGGGTTCAGGCAATTCTCCTGCCTCAGCCTCCTGAGTAGCTGGGATTACAGGCACGCACCACCATGCCCAGCTAATTTTTTTTTTGTATTAGTAGAGGCAGGGTTTCACCGTGTTGACCAGGATGGTCTTGATCTCTTGACCTCGTGATCCACCCGCCTCGGCCTCCCAAAGTGCTGGGATTACAGGCTTGAGCCACCGCGCCCGGCCACAACCACTGTTAAGAAGAGAGTTCTGCTGTGAATCCAAGAAAAAAAGAAGAGAGAACTAGGCTGGGGGCATGGTGGCTCACGCCTGTAATCCCAGAACTTTGGGAGGCCAAGGCGGGCAAATCACAAGGTCAGGAATCCGAGACCAGCCTGGGTAACATAGTGAAACCCCCATCTCTACTAAAAATACAAAAATAATTAGCCAGGCATGGTGGCGGGCACCTATAATCCCAGTTACTTGGGAGGCTGAGGCAGAATTGCTTGAACCTGGAAGTCAGAGGTTGCAGTGAGCCAAGACTGCGCCACTACACTCCAGCCCAGGCAACAGTGTGAGACTCTTGTCTCAAAAAAAAAAAGAAAGAAAGAAAAAGAGAGAACTTAGTGGCAGGGCATGGTGGCTCACACCTGTAACCCCAGCAGTTTGGGAAGTCGAGGTGGGTGGATCACCTGTGTTCAGGAATTCGAGACGAGCCTGGCAAACATGGTGAAACCCCATCTCTACTAAAAATACAAAAATTAGCCAGGAATGGTGGCACATGCTTGTAATCCCAGCTAACTGGGAGGCTGAGGCATGAGAATCACCTGAACCCAGGAGGCGGAGGTTGCTCCAGCCTGGGCGATGGAGCAAGACTCCATCTCAGGAAAAAAAAAAAAAGAGAGAGAATTTGGCACTTGGCAGAGTTTGTGAAATGGGAGGGAACTGAGGGGCCAGTCAAGACATAGGACCCTCTGGGAGGCAACTTTATGCACCTGCTCATCTGTGTTTCCATAATCTCTATTGTGCAGCAGACTTTCAGGGGGTGGGAGGCAGTAATGTAAAAGGCAAACGGCTGCTTTCCTGATATTTCTTCTACTGAAAGCCAGGCTGGTTCTGAACTAAGGGATTGAGTTGGCTCAAAATTCTACATTGGCCCTGAGAGGGGGGTGATCCAACCAAAATAGAATTGATCTTCATAATGATAGAAGTGGATTTTTTCCCCTTTTTCTTGTATTTTTAACCGGAATACAGTAACCAGAGGCAGAATTAGAACCCTATCCCTGGCAGCCCAAATCCAGCTTTGGGCTGTGAAAGCCCCGTAAGCACACCTGGCTCCAGTTTCCTCATCTGTAAATAAGGGGATTGAACTGAATGAGTTCTAAGGGCCCTACAGCAATTCCCAAAGGACTCCTCTATTTTGATAGAAGGCCCCTCTCACCTGTAGTAGAAATGCACAGGGCTGAGGTGGCTGACCGTCGGCATGTAAGAATAGTAGAAGGAGCCATAGAGAAAGACAGACACCCAGAGCAAGAGGAGGATGGTGCAGAAGATCACCCCAAACTGCAGAAGCAGCCTGCGGGCACGGCCTGCCAAGACTTCGCCCACCTCCTGGGCCCACAGTAAGGCAGGTACTGGAGGGTCGTTGACCATGGCCGGGAGAGCAGGGTGTCTGGCCCCAGGGTCAGGCCTTGCGTTCCTAACTGCTCTGCCACCCGGACGACAACCCTGGCCATGGGATGAGGCAGCTGGCGGTTCCTGGAAAGAGAGAAGGGAGAAAAGAGTGACTCCTTTCCCCAGGGAGGTGGGGACACAAAAGCCTACTGGAGTGGTTTTGAGGAATGAGAGATAGCAGGATAGCAAAGTTATTGTTTCATATATATGGCCTTTCTCCAAATGATTGTGCTACTCAGCCAATTATCCCTTCCCTTTCCTCCGCTGTGCTCCCTTCGCCCCCAGTGCTAGAGCTCCTCAGTGAAACTCCTTCTCCAGCCACCTGATTCTGGGACAAACCACCTTGATATTCATTCACAGCTATATAACAAAGAACGAGCACCTTACAATTCTTACAAAGCGCTTTACACACACGGTGATACTGAATCCACACTGCTAGGCAGCTGCACGAGAATGTGCGACTTGCCTAAGGTCGCACGGCCAGACCCGAAGCCAGTAGCCTGAGAGTTGCCACAACTGCTTCCCGAGTTTCTCCTCTCCGCCTCGA
Organism: Aotus nancymaae; assembly: GCF_030222135.1. Taxonomy (NCBI): domain Eukaryota; kingdom Metazoa; phylum Chordata; class Mammalia; order Primates; family Aotidae; genus Aotus; species Aotus nancymaae. The sequence continues at coordinate 7,778,936 of NW_026988473.1, read as the reverse complement.
GCTGAGCTCGCTCCCAGATAAGGCTGCGCCCCAAGCCAGACGGAGCGCCCAGCAGCGAACCGCCGCTGCCCGCCAGCCCCCTCTGGCTCTGGGGTGGGTAAGGCGCCCAGAGACCCTATCTTAATCGTGCAACCATGGAAACCAGCCCGCCGGCTGCCGCAGGGCGGCCGACTCACCAGCCTCGCGCGCTGCCAAGGCAACCAAGAGAGGGGACTTCCGGCTCCCAGGGAAGTCCCGCCCGTCTCCGCCCGTCTCCGCCCGTCTCCGCCCGTCTCCGCCGGCCGCTTTTGTAGCCCTTGGAGGTGGGGCTTCGGCCCAGGGCGGGTCCAGCGCGGCAGGGCGGAGCCTTTCCGGGCTGCGCTGCTCATGTCTCCTGGCGCTCGCCACTGGCCCTCTCTGCGACAGGTTTCCCTCCGGTTACCGTGACCAAAGGGGAAAGACGCCTGCTTCCCCGCAGACCCCAAAGTATGCCCCAGGACATGCGCTGACTGCAGCATCCGCTTGGCCCTCCCTCGAATCGCAATCACGGTCCTCCGTGCACACCTTCACCACCGACCATTTCACCCCTGAAGAGGGCAAGTGAGGCGGGCATCCAGCTGGCGCTTTTTATCGCCCACAGCCCCTAGGACCTGTAGGCATCTAAAGTGGGGGCATTCACCTAGAGCATGTTGCAGTCTGCGGCAACCTGGGCCTCTTGCGTTGCGCAGGCAGATTAGTCCCCTGTTCCCAGCGTGGTAGCATTTCAGCTCTGCGTTTTGTGGACTTCTCTGACCCTAACTGGACGCAGTCTCTCTCAGAGTCACCCCCGCCCCCCAGCACATTATCTAGACTAGCTCTTGGCAGGTGGTATCTTCTAATTTGTAGACGTCTAATCACCCCAGATAAAGCCCTTCAGATGGCAAGGCCAGTGTTGTGTACATCTTTGCACACTGCTGCAGGCGTGGGAGATAATCTATTCAAAATGAATGAAATTCTTCAAACCAATCCCTCCACTCCACGCCAGCCCATCTATTTCCAGTATATTTCTGCTGAGTGTCCCCACAAGGCCCCCTACCTCCTCTTTGTCCGGTCCTTTGATCTGGTCTCCGCACGCCTCTTTTTCCCCAGCTTCCTCCGTTTGGTCTACCTTTTCTGTAGACATCTTCCTGACGATGAGCCTCTGCTGCTTCTGGATCTTCCACTGAGTCACTTGTGGCTACAACAAAGTGGCGATCCAGACGCCGATACCTGTGGCGCATCACATTTTCCTGGATATGGAAAATGGAGGGTCCCTGGGAAAGAAACGAAGATTCAGGTGCTAAGTGCTGTGTCAGGGTAGAGGAGGGAGGAAGAGAGGAGGGGGGCGACTGCCCAGCTGATGTCAGATTTTCAAATGAGCAGGGTCCCCCGCAGCCAGTACAGACTCCACTGCAGGGGCTGTCATAGGCCCAGACCACCCCATTTGAGAGGGGTAGTCAGCCTTGGCCTCAGCTCTATTGGGGAGGGCTCTAGCCCAGACTAAGGATGCCTGCAATGGGGGGAGGGGCAGGCAATGAACCAGCAACAGTGGGGGTGTGCGCAGGGGATGCAGGCAGCTAGGCTCCCCCACTGGCCAGGCAGTTGGTATGCTCCAGCATCTGAGCAGCTCCTTCTAGCATCCTTCATCCTTCAGGTACCAGCCATCCAGGCAGTGTTTGAGCTGCAGAAACTGAGACCAGCCCTTGACGGACCTCTGGCCTCACCCTCCCCAGTGGCCTCCTTCTCTATAAGTCACTGCGTCTGCATCAGATTCTTTCAGCTGCAACTCCCTACAGGGTGGGGCACCCATCTCAGGCAGAAGGTTTTGGTGCCCTCCATTGACCCTACACCCAGGGCTGCTACTGCCGCTCGTGGCTTCAGGTGAGTAGGGAATGGCCTGTTTTTCTCCTGTTGGGCTCATTGGGGCAGATAGGGGTGATGTACCCTCCTTATCAAGGTGGTTGAGGTCTTCAGAGCTGGAACACACATGGCCTGAAGGGCTGAAAAGCCTTACATCATTTGTGTAAGGCTTAATGATCTATGGTCCAGGCCATGAGTCTGGGGAACACCTCATCCCACCCTATTTTTTTCATGAGGAATACAGGGATGAGGCAGTCCACTGGAGGAGGAGGAGAAGGAGGGAAAAGGGAAACAAAATATTGGGGCACGACCACAGCCTTGTAAAGGTTGGTATGGAGTGAGTGTGGAGAAGGGCCTCCAGGTGAGACTGTGCTTTGAGATGTCCCTCTTTTTTCCAGAATGAAAGGTGAGACTCCAGTGAACAGCACTATGAGTATTGGGCAAGCACGCAAGATGGTGGAACAGCTTAAGATTGAAGCCAGCTTGTGCCGGATAAAGGTGGGTGGGACCCTGGCTGGCTCCCATTAGTTGGCCAGGCCGTGCTGTGCTGCAGGTTCCCAAAGCTCAGATGGCTTCTTTCCTTCACTCCCTGGGGTCAGGGGAGGAGTCTGAGGCTCTGCAAGGAGAGCTGTCCCAGGCCTCTATGGGGGATGAGGGAAAAGACAGTCGTAAGGAGCCCTGAAGAGGGCAAAAGAGAACTCATTTGGGGAGGGAGGCTGCAGTCCCCTTCAGAGGTCCTGGCTAACAATACCCACCCTGGCTGTGTCCCAGGTGTCCAAGGCAGCAGCAGACCTGATGACTTACTGTGATGCCCACGCCTGTGAGGATCCCCTCATCACCCCTGTGCCCACTTCAGAGAACCCCTTCCGGGAGAAGAAGTTCTTCTGTGCTCTCCTCTGAGCTGCCCTGTCCCTTCTCACAGCTCCTCACTTTTCCCTCTCCTGGGCCCTTCTTAGGTCTGTAATTGTCGTGAGCCCCTGAGGCTCCCTGCATCCCATCCTTAACCCTTGCCTGACCATGCGAGGTTATCTGAAGCACAAGGCCCGCCCTCACCTATCTGTTGACCCCATTTCCTCCGCCTCGTGGCCGACCCCAAGGACCCCAGAGACATGAAGCACCCTTTGCTCCACCCACAGCAGGGCCCCGTCAGACTCTGCCTGCAACCTGCCTGCTTCCCTTGGTGACCCGCTCAGACAGTGGAGAGAGGGATTGGCCAGGTGCTTGCTGTCTGTCTCACCTGGAGCTACTGGGAGGTTAAAGCCATTTGAAGAATAAAGTCATCCAGAGCCTCAGAGGACAGCTCCTGTGTTAGCATTCTTGGGGGGAGAGGATCAACAAGCAACAGATCTGCCATAACCCAGGGAAAAGGGCCAATCAAAGCAGGCTAGACATTGTCAAGGATCGGAGATCGGCGGAGTCAGGGGATGGCGGGTGAGAGAGGGTCCCCAGTGGAGAAATTAAGTACAACAGACACTCAAGAGGCTGCGGAGAGCAAACACACACACAAACGTGGAATGAAGCCAAGTGAAAAGGTAAACAGAACGAAGAGGGTGGATTTAGGGGAGGATTCGGGAGTGCAGTGGCACAGCAGAGGAACTCTTAGGAGGACGGGGCGGAGCTTGGTTTCAGTTAACCGCGACCGAAGCCGGTTTTATACCTAAGATGGCTGCGCCCACAGCCGCTCCCCTTCCAAGATGGCTGTGCCAACATGGCGGCCCCCACCTCACGCAGTTTACCGTACAGGGCTTCTCTTAAAATGGCGGCTCCCAGGCAGCCGGCGTTCTTAATATGGTCCCTTCCGCGCTCTTCTGGTCTCAAAATGGCTGCCCCTACCCTCACCAAGTCGGGGCCCACGCCCTGAAACCCCGAAATCTGGATTTCGATGTCCTCCCGATTGAGCCGAAGGCACACGGGCGGCCATAACGAGGAATAACGGAACAAGGGGAACTCAGGAAGCACAGCGTGGCCGATGCTGGTCGCATGAATCTTGGCGAGGGAATCTAGGTTTCTACATTTTTGCCAGGGAGAGGTCCCCTTTGGAACGGAAATATTAGCTGCAGGAGGTTACCGCCCAATGCCGTCTGTCTTGGTGCAGCGCTCCTCAGTTGCTTCCTGGTCTTCCTAGGAGTTGGATAACCCCAAGTTACTCAGTTTGGGTTTCCTAGTAGAACTGGGGCTTGTTTTTGCTTTCATTTCCCCCTCAGGCTGATTCAGCCACATCAGCCAGAAAGCAGTGTCTCCACCCTAATGTGCCTGGCAGGAGTCCAGCATGCTGTCTGGACAGGGACCAAACTTAAGGCTTAACATATTACGAACATCTCCAGGATTCACACATGGCGGAGGTTTACGAACACCAGAATGCCTCCTAGAATCTTTTCCTTCCAAGGGTGCACAAAGCGGAGATGGGGCCCAGGGCCAACAATCCGTCAGTATATGTGCTCCTCATAAAGTCAAGATCCCCTAAACTCAGGGACGTATCCTTCCCAGGAAAAGCCTAGGCTGGCTCCTGTTCTGTGCCTGGATATACTTTGGGGAGGGAGGCTGCTTTGAAATAGTAGGGATAGCTCATTACCCCCAGCTTCCAGGTACTTTTGTATAGAGAGGAAATCAAAGAAAGGGTGTTTCATCAGCAAGTGAAACACCTCCTAAGGATATCTTCATGAACTCCAGGAATACCCAATGAACTTGGGACAGGTGTCCCAAGCAGCTTTTTACTGTTGATGGAACTTCTGAGCTCTAAGAAGTCCTGGAGATCTTCTAATTAATTCCCTTATCTTAGAGATGAAGAAACAGGAAAAGTAACCTTTTGCCCTCCTGGAGTTGGACCTATCCCCATTCTGTTAAGGAAGAGCCTCTGTTCTTTCTTGGTTAAAATTCCAGGAAGGATCAATCAGGTCCGTTTTAATCCCTGTATCCTTACAATGGCACATATCAGGCACCCAAATACCCAATAAATGAAGGACTGTACTGTACATGCTCAAACAGCAAATGGGGCATAGCAGGAACCAAGCACCTTTGCTGCCTTGTCCCACTGCAACACAGTGTTGGGCAAATTCCAGGAAAGTAAGTTAAATTTTCCAGTAACAGCTCAGACATGGTAAAAAACAAACAAGAACAGAGTGCTTAGTAACTAACCTTGATTTTTAAAAATGCCTCCACTTGGCCTGGTGCGGTGGCCCATGCCTGTAATCCCAGCACTTTGGAGGCTGAGGCAGGCATCACCTGAGATCAGGAGTTTGAGACCATCCTGGTGAACCCATCTCTACTAATAATAAACAAATTAGCCGGGTGTGGTGGCGGGCACCTGTAATCCTAGCTACTTGGGAGGCTGAGGCAGGAGAATCACTTGAAGCTGGGAGGTGGAGACTGCAGTGAACCAAGATCAAATCACTGCACTCCAGCCTGGGTGACAGAACAAGACTTCATCCCTGCCCCCGCAAACAAAAGCCTCTGTTCAGTTTTTCTGCACACTCTGCAGCCCTAGTTGGGAAAATGGAGCATAAGTGGTAGAGACCAGGCATGAGCTATAACTATTTTAAAAATGACTAATTAACTCTTAACATCAACTTTAAATGTCCTAGAGAATAGGTGGCTACCAAAATCAAGGGTGGCCTTCAGGGTACAAAGCTGTAAACCTGGGTATCTGAGGCTGTGTCACATAGAGAGGGTAGGAATTAGAGTAGTATCTACATCCATACTACTAACCCTTCAGAACACTGGATGTCATAAGCCTGTGGTATCTCAGCTTTAAGACCCTGACCATTTATTAGAAACTGCCCTTAGGATTAGTTCATTGTTAATAATGTAATGTTGGCTGGGCACGGTGGCTCATGCCTGTAATCCCAGCACTTTGGGAGGCTGAGGTGGGCGGACCATGTCAGGAGTTCGAGATCAGCCCGGCCAATAAGGTGAAACCCTGTCTCTACTAAAAAAAAAAAACAACAACAAAATTAGCCAGGCGTGGTGGCGTGCACCTGTAGTCTCAGCTACTCAGGAGGCTGAGACAGAAGAATTGCTTGAACCCAGGAGGCGGAGGTTGCGGTGAGCTGAGATCCTGCCACTGCACTACAGCCTGGGCAACAGAGCGAGATGTTGTAAATTTAAGTTACCTTCTCATTCTCCAAATTCACTAGACAACAACCTCCATCAAATGCTGTTGAATGAGGGCTTTTCCCCTAGCAGCAATTACTCATGAATATGATTATTTGGCTCCACAAATAGAACTTTACATTTAACTTCGAGCATCCAACTGGTTTTTGCATAGGCCAAATACAGAGGTCATGAGTTATAATTTATTTTCTTGCACTTCACAGTGTCTTGACTCTTGGCCTAAGCAAGCACTAAACAGACTAATAACCACCCACCCACATCAACTGACTGCATGGCTGGCTCCCAAGTGAAGGCACGGCAGAATAGGGAGGGAATGGCAGCCACCATGCGAGAGCCCTCCTTGGTTGGAACCCATGCAACTTGAGAAAGAAGCATTAAAAAATGAATAAATAACCCAATGACACCCTCCGCCCCAGTCAGCACAGCCACAGGAGATAGGGTGAATTCAATCCAAATGGTTATTTATTCTAAAACTGGAAGCTACTTTGCCTACATTTTCGCCAGAATGGTGTAATGAGAACAGGGGAGGAAAAAGTTACAGATGTAAACAATGACACAGTTACATTTTTTTAGAATGGTAAAACCCTTTTTTACTGGCCACTTCCAAGAATGCTTTACAGGTTGTGCAAAAACATTTACAGGCTCCATGTGGTGTTTGTTTTTCTCACAAGCTTTTCCGTCTACAACTACAACAGACGTCTGATAAAACACTAAACAAGTCTTCTAAGGAAAACAAGGCTAGGGATTCCTCTGGTTGCCATAATCCACATTTTCCCCCTTAACATAGTTTTTTTCATAATAAAAAGACAGAAACAAAACCCAGACATCTACTGTTGTTGCAAGTGATCTCTTGGACTAAACCAACAAGGATGTGGCAGTTTCACTTTCCACACACCTAGAAAAACAGCTTTGTAAAAAAGATGACTTTCTAGTGTCAAATATCAACAGCGAGTACCTCCCTGAACCCCTGCTGGAAAATAAACCCAACCTGATTCAATTTAGTGCCCTTGCCCCTGAGGGCCCTAGCATCCCTGTCCATGTCACAGACTACAAGATAGATGCTATTTGCAGGACTAAACATTTGAAAAAGGGGTGGCAGCCACTGCCTCAGGAAATTCTGTTTTCTAATATAACATAATCTTGCCCTAAGGGACTTTCTTTGGGCTCCAGTTTTTACCTCCTTGCTTTGACATTATAAGCAAAGCTTTCTCAAACTCCCTTAATAATAATAATAATACAAAGTTAATGTGTTACAGAAAAATTCATGCAATCATTCCACCCACTGCCACACACAAACTTATTTGAGGGCACCTCAGGGAAGCAGATGCCAAGAGAAAGGACATGATTATGAGTAAGCAAACTTATCTCCTACCAGCCCCCTGTTCCTGCCTTGGGGTCAGAGGTATTTGGGCGGAAGGGTGTGTCATGACAGACAGGGACACTAGATGGCCAGAATAAGGGTCTGAACACCTGAACAAGGGCTGTATGGCAGTAACAGCGGGAGGAGGAGAGGAAGACCAAATCAGTACAAAATTTTAAACAGAAATGCCCAGGTGAGGAAATGGAAGTGAAGCATTTTCTAGTAGCACAACCGATTTTCTCTCACTAGGAAGTACTGCTATATGTGGTATCTGCTGAGTAAGCTCTTGGCTGACACAGTGCTGAACAGGAGGATGAATGAAAACTGAGGCTAGACATTGAAAGAGCATTCTATATCCCACCCATATTCTTGAACCCAGCAACCTACAGCTATCTATCAAGAACTGGGAGGGTATTGCTAAAGTCACAAACAAAACTATCCCAACTGAAGTCTCTTGGCTAGAGGCCTCTCTGGGGACATACAGGGAAAGCACCCCAAAAGGAATCTCGTTTCTAGAAGTCAGGAAGGGGTGCTCCCTTTCATACGCACATTTACACACCTTCACACTCACTCTTCCCAAGGTTCAGCAGCCCCACTGAGCCGCCTCCCACCCCCCACCCTCCCCTCTTCTATTCACTCTCAACCTGTGTATCAAAAAAACCAGCAGGGCAGGAGCCCTCCACACTGTAGAAAATAGTTGCTAGTTGCTATTCTCAGCACCTGGGCCTGGGAGCCCACACCACAGGATTCACCTATATACATATCCCGTTGCAGTGAAAAGAATCCTGCTGTGTTTCCGTGTGAGCTGAAACCCTGAGAAACGAACTTCTCTCACACTGTAAGAGGACAGACACTCTAACAGGGATGATTTCAGAAACCTCCCACCTCTATCAACTTTGGAAGACAGAGAATAGAGACTGGCAAATCACAATCTTCAGGCTGAGGGCTGCAATCCCATTCTCCCCAAGCTTTTATGGGAATTAATCTATGGGTCTGCAGAGGGGGCAGGCTATTCTGCTCTGCAATCAAAGACAGTCCTCAGGCTTTCTTGGCCTGGGAATCCTGTATCACAGAACCACCCACTGGCAGTCTCCATGCCTCAGCCAAACAGAACAAAGGCACAGGAAAATGGAGAGTTGGGACACTGTAAGCCTCCCAGCCCACCAGACCAGATATCCCAAAAGGGAAAGGTCGGTAAAGAAAATACAAACGGTTAGTTGGTGCAAGTGATTGATAAGAGCCAATCGTTTATTTTCACTGCCCCCGTCACAAGCTCTCCCTCTGTACCCACTCCTGCCTGCTCCGACCTGCTGTGGAGAGCACTCTCGTGCTGCCTCCCCACCCTCCCCATACCAACTCATCGCTCTCCTTTACTTGGCTGCCAGTCCAGCTGCCTCAGAGTGTCAGAAGGGCGCCATTTTCAGTTCTCTTCCTGTCTGACTGCAGGGTATAGAACAGGCAGCCCTAAGTGTTGCTTTCTGCGCAAATGTTTTTTGATTACAAATCTCTAACTAGGTTTGAAATGTTTTATAGAATAAGACAATATTCTTTTCAACAAACTTTAAAAAAAATGTACAGTTTTGTTGTTTGTTTCCACCTCCCCCCTCCCCCACCCCTGCTTGAGCACCCTCCCCCCCACCACCCCTCCCCGGCAGCTCAGCCCCACCCCGACAGCCCCTGTTTTCCTTGGTTGTGTTTTGGGGGGGTGCCTGGCACCCCCAGAGATTCAGCTTCATGGCTGACAGGTGACCATGGCAGGGGCTTCACCGATACCCTTGGTAACCGTAGTAGTTCCTGTAGTATCGGTCTCTGTCCTGGGGGTGGTGGTAGTAGTAACTCTGCCACTAGAAGAGAGGGGAAACCCCATCACTCGGAGCCAGAGCTGGCTGAGGATGAAGAGGCACAACATTCATCCTTCTGCTCCTGCCCCCCTTCACCCTGTGTCCATCCCAAGAAGATACTCACATCCCGATTGTATTGTCTGTAATAGTCTCTGTATCTGTTGTACTCATAATCTCGCCCGTAAAATCGATCATAGTCTCCCCTGTATCGATCATAGAAATTACGGTAACCCTGAGAAAGGAAAAAAAGGAGTGAAGATTTATGAGTTTTCAGCAGCACGATCCACTGCTACCCCCTTTTAAATAGGATACATCTTAGCTTGATATTATAAATAGGTTTAATTTTCCCAGAGTAAATCTTCCAGAACATATTAAATGGGCAAAACCCTAAGCCCTAAGAAAACAGCCCAAACCGCTCTGCTCCCCAAGCCAATAGGAATGGCTCTCACAGCCCAGAGTGAGGAGCAGAAGGAGAGCTGCACTCACCCCTCTGTTTCCAGGCTGCCCCCAGTACTGCTGCCCGTAGGCCCGGTTGTCGTAGCCTCGGCGCTGCCCGCCCACTGGAAGAGAAATGGAGAGCGCGCTCAGACAGCTGGCATGGGGTCCTGGCTCCACATTTGGGTGGAAATCAAAAAGTCGGAGCCAAAGGCAATTCTGGGGGAATATGAGGCCTACTTTGGCCAGGCTCACACATGTTAAAGCACCAGCCAGGAGCTTTTAAAAAGTCTGAGGGGGGAAGGCAGAGGAATAGAGACACAAGAAAACCAAGCCACCTTGCTTTTGAAGCTCCCAAATTCCTGCAAAACATTTAAGATGGCAAAAGGATACATGGCAGAGTTAGAACATAACGAAAAACTGCCATTCATAGACTCACAGACTTTCAGCCCTGGAAGGGATTTCAGCTATCATATAACCCATACCTATCAGTTTATACAAAAGAAACAAAGTCTCTGTAATCAGCTCCTCAAGGGCAGGAACTGTCACATTTCCAATACCTAGCACATACCAGGCACTTGAAAATTCTGCTGACTTAACAGTTACACACACATTTTTAAAGAACAGTGAAGGCACACTGAGGTTTTAACTGACAAACTAGACATTCGGGGTAAAATTAATTCTACTAATAGCCTAACTTGTTTGGTAACCTCCCCAGCCCCCCAAAAAAATACTGAATAAAGCATTCACTTTCTGGTCTATATAGTTAGGTTAACTGAAATGACAGAGCAGCAAGAAAACTGAAGATGAGACTCTGATTTCACTGCATAAATCCTTCAGATAGATGGGAACAGTGACACTGGGAACCCATATGTTAAAATGAAAACTAGACAGATGAGAAAGCCCAAACACTGCTTTTCAGAGAAACAAATACTTCTGGTGAAAAGTAACCCTTTTTTTAACAAGAGGATTTTTGTTGTTGAAGAATTAAGGAAAAAGCACAAGAAAAATGTGGGGATAAAGAACACAGGAAGAAATAAGCTCCACGAAGAAGGCACTTCCTGTTAATGGCCTGACTTGGTTTCTCAGGCCTTCCCTTGCACATCTTGCTGTACTAAGCACAAAGAATGGACTGAGACAGGGGGCTGGCAGGTCCCCAGGACTCACCATAGCCTTGGCCCCGACTTCGGTTCTGCCGGTTACGCTTGTTTCGGTTGTTTCGGCGGTTTGTCCGCTTCTCGGAGGGGGGCAGTAGCTTCCTTGCCTCCTCCTTGTACTTAGTGACAATGGGCTGAGCTTCCTCCTTCTCCAGTTCCCCATACGTCACTTCATCCATATAGTCGCATTTTTCAGGCAGAGAGAAGTTGGCTATAAGAGTAAGAGAGAAGCTTGTGGGCCTGAAAAGTGCATAGATGGGTAAGAACTCATTATGAAAACTCTACTACGAGAAGCATTATGACTTTCTATGCCTCACCTATTACTGCACAAACATGTGCTAGGTTCATACCCACTCGCATCTAAATAATATTAACTTTTTCTACTCTTAAGTTTTCCCTAAATTGTAACAGACCCAGGCAAAGGGCTATCTGCAAACTGCAGATTTACAAGTTTTCAAGTCATCTATAATAAATTAGGAGTGAATTGGGTTAAGGTTTCTTATCAGGACAGAAGCAGGTAACCACAGGCTAAAAGTAACTGAGAAAGTTTTGGTGTTAGTCAGGTAAGGTGCTAAGAAATGACATTTTAAAGAGACTCAATGATGGCCAGGCTCAGGCAGATTGCTCACACCTATAATCCCAGCACTCTAAAAGGCTGAGGCAAGCAGATTGCTTGAGGTCAGGAGTTCGAGACCAATCTGGCCAACATGGTGAAACCCCGGCTCTATTAAAAATACAAAGATTAGCTGGGTGTGGTGGCAGGCGCCTGTAATCCCAGTTACTCGGGAGACTGAGGTTGCAATGAGCCGAGATCATGCCACTGCACTCCAGCTTCAGTGACAGAAAACAGACTCAATGAGAAACTGACCCAAGCATAAAGGCATCTGCTCATCTATACAAGGAGAAGATGAGAGTACAAGGGCTCTCATTTACCACCTGTCCATGATAGGCCAACACCACATCTGCCAGTCTCTGGATGTGAAGTTCAGAAGCTGAGTCCCAGTGGAAATTCAGTTCAATGGGGCTCTCATGATTCTTACATGAATCCAGTTGGCCCTCAGTTTTATAAAACTGACCTGTATTTCTCTGAATGCCTAAGTATGAGTTATGGACTAGCATAGTTCATTCTGAGTAAACTCTGAGGATCTGCCTCATACATGTGCAAATCAGTTCCCATGCCTGGGAATTATCAGAATTTGAAAAATGAGTAGTTGATAAAGCAGGGGGGATGTCAGGAACTAAAGGCAGCAAGGAGAAAAATCACATTTTTAAGGGAAGAGTAGAAAGGAGGATAGATCAAAATATTAATAGTTAATATTAACATTTCTTATTAATATTTCTTTCTTGTATAAACCTTGTCTCTGGCTTATGTATTTCATTATGGATTTCAGCCAAATTAACAAACAAAACAAAACACAAACATAATGTGATACCAGAAATCAAGTTATACCAATGAGATCATTCATTCTAACTGCCATATTTTATCTTTTTTTTGGAAGACAGAGTCTTGCTCTGTCACCCAAGCTCAAGTTAAGTGGCATGATCTTGGCTCACTGCAACTTTCAGCTTCCGGGTTCAAGGGATTCTCCTGCCTCAGCCTCCCGAGTAGCTGGGATTACAGGCATGCGCCACCATGCCAGGCTAATTTTGTTTTGTTTTGTTTTCTTTTTTTTCAAAGTAAGAGACAGGATTTATCCATGTTGGTCAGGCTGGTCTCAAACTCCTGACCTCAGATGATCCACCCGCCTCGGCCTCCCAAAGTGCTGGGATTACAGGTGTGAGCCACCATGCCCAGCTGCAGGGAGATTATTATTGTTTGAATGAAAATATGGCAGGCCAGGCGTGGTGGCTCACACCTGTAATCCTACCACTTTAGGAGGCTGAGGTGTCAAATCACCTGAGATCTGGAGTTCAAGACCAGCCTGGCCAACATGATGAACCCCTCCGTCTGTACTAAAAATACAAAAATTAGCCGGGCATGGTGGCGGCCACCTGTAATCTCAGCTACTCGGGAGATTGAGACAGGAGAATTGCTTGAACCTGGGAGTCGGAGGCTGCAGTGAGCCAAGATCACACCATTGCACTCCAGCCTTGGGAGACAAGAGCAAAACTCCGTCTCAAAAAAAAAAAAAAAAAAACCTCTCCCTGCTTTCATGGAATATAAATTCCAGTAAGCTGAGCTTCATTTCTTCCTTTTATTTCCCCCCCGAGACATTGTCTCACTCTGTCACCCAGGCTGGAGTGCAGTGTTGCGATCTCAGCTCACTGCAACCTTCACCTCCTGGTTTCAAGCGATTCTTCTGCCTCAGCCTCCCAAGTCACTGGGATTACAGGCATGCACCACCGTGCCTGGATAGGTTTTATATTTTTAGTAGAAATGGGGTTTCACCATGTTGCCCAGGCTGGTCTCAAACTCCCAACCTCAGTGATCTGCCCACCTCAGCCTCCCAAAGTGATGGGATTACAGATGTGAGCCACTGTGCCCGGCTGAGCTTCATTTGCTATACTATTTTCCTATGTCTAGGACAGTGTTACACAAGTAGTAGATGTGCCAGAAATATTTACTTATTGAATAACTGACTGAAGGAAGCCTCTCCCTTGAGTTTAAATTATCCTATGGTTTATATCACTATTTCCCTTTCTGTATCTTTTCCAAAATGAGTCAAGGCAGCTGGGCATGGGCTCACACCTGTAATCTCAGCACTCTGGGAGATCGAGGAGGGCAGATCACCTGAAGTCAGGAGTTCAAGACCAGCCTGGGCAACATGGTGAAACCCCACCTCTACTAAAAACACAAAATTTAGCTAGGCATTGGCACATGCTTGTAATCTCAGCTATGTGAATTGGAGGTGAGAGGACTGTTTGAACCTAGGAAGTAGAGGTTGCAATGACCCAAGATCACACCACTGCACTCCAGGCTGGGCAACAAGGTGAGACTCTGTCTCAAAAAAAACAAACAAAACAAAAAACCAAAACAAACAAACAAAAAAAACAATGAGTCAAGGGTTATTGCTTCTCTCTGCTCATTCATCTACAAGTGCTCACAACCATTAAGTTCCTCTTCAGATTTATATTTTAGATGTAGAGTGTCACTCCAAGTGCTAAGAAGCCCCAATAAGGTGTGCACTGACCAGAGATAACATCTCTTTGTACAATTTTAGCCCACTGCTATGGTTTGAATTATGTCCCCTCAAAGTATAAGTGTTGAAAGAGTGAGACTTTTAATATGATTCGTCATGGGGACTCCATCCTCATGAACAGATTAATGCCATTATTGTAAGAGTGGCTTTGGAATAAAAACAAGTTCCCTCACATGTGCCCTCTTGCCTTTTGCCCTCCTGCCATGGAATGATGCAGCAAGAAGGACCTCACCAGATGCCAGGGCTGTGCTCTTAGACTTCCCAGCCTTTAGAATCACAAGGGAAATAAACCTCTATTATTTATAAGTTACGAAGTCTACTGTATTCTGTTATAGCAGCAGAAAATGGAGGGACTAAGACACCCACCTTTCATCTCCAGCATTATAGATTCAGGCACATCATCTCCCTCTACTTCCTTTCTCAACTCCAGCCTCTTCTTCCAATCTTCCTCATTAGGGACAACTACCACCACTTTCCGAGAGAAGGTCTTGAACAGCAACAGCTTCCGCCGTTGGCCAGAATTGTACACATTACACTAGAAACAGGAGGAATGGCTGATTTTTAGGGAGAAAAATTATCACTCAAATATAACCAAAAGACTCAATATTGGCCAGGTGCAGTGGCTCACACCTGTAATCCTAGCACTTTGGGAGGCAGGTGGATCACCTGAGGTCAGGAGTTCAAGACCAGCCTGGCCAACATGGTGAAACCCCGTCTCCACTAAATACAAAAATTAGCCAGGCATGATGGTGGGTGCCTGTAATCCCAGCTACTTTGGAGGCTGAGATGGGAGAATTACTTGAACCTGGGAGACAGTGGTTGCTCTGAGCCAAGATCGCACCGCTGCACTCCAGCCTGGGTGGCCGAGCAAGACTCCATCTCAAAAAAAAAAAAGATTCAGTATCTTTGATAACTCAGACATGAGATAAGGTGTCAACATACACCATCTGCTTTAAGTTTTCAAATTATGTGACAGGCATTATCCTGTTTTGCTCACCAGGAAAATTGAGGTTCAGCGAGGATAAGGGGCTCATCCAAGATCACAAACCTAGTAAGTGGTGGAGCCAGGAATTCAAATAAGCTCCAACTCTTTCCATCGTCTTTATTACATGTTTTATAGCCTGGGTCCATATACTCTCAGGTAAAAACACTAATTAGGGGTACCGCTGAGTTCAAAAAACACTGCAACCACAACAAACAACCAGATGGTCATAATTAGTAAGCTGATTCTGTTCCTTAATTCAGTTTCTCTCTCTTTTTTCGAGAAAGAGTCTCACTCTGTCACCCAGAATGGAGTGCAGTGGTGTGATCTCTTGGCTCGCTGAAACCTCCACCTCCCAGGTTCAAGCAATTCTATGCCTCAGCCTTCTGAGTAGCTGGGACTACAGGCGCGTGCCACCATACCTGGTTAATTTCTTTTTATTTTTAGTAGAAATGGGGTTTCATCATGTTAACCAGGCTGGTCTCGATCTCCTGACCTTGTTGTGATCCACCCACCTTGGCCTCCCAAAGTGCTGGGATTAACAGACGTGAGCCACTGCGTCCAGCCCAGTCTCTCTTTATATACACACCCCACCTTGACTCTAAGCAATTTTATCAGATTAATACCTGATCAAGAATAAAGTTCCTCTTTGTCCGGGAAGCAATCTGGACCAGCTTACTAAGGCACTGGGAGGCTTGCTGAACTAAAAGGTCTCGGCTTTTGGGGTCCATCTCTGGCTCTTCGAGCCCCTTCATCTGATTAGTTTGAGAGGAAGTAAAAAAAAAAAAACCACAAGTTATATAACAAGTTATTGGTAAACGTCACCTCTTTAAATACTGAAACTATTATATCACTCCCTTCCTATTCTTCAGTGCTGTGAATGTTGTCCATTTCCTGCAGTAGTCATTTCCAGTCTTAACCTGGATGTATTTCAGATCCTACCTGCTTTCAGAAATTTCACAGCACAGCAGAGAAAACAAACAAACAAACAAAATAAATCCACCTAAAACACATATAGAGAAAATCTCATTTCTCTATTTGTGGGACCCTTGTTTTCAGACACTTGAGACTAACTCTCCATTGAAGATAGGTTGTAAGAGCTCTTGGCATCTGAAAAGCAAATACTGTATCTGATGAATCCCCAACAGCAAATTACCCTCATTTGATTGAGCACAGTCTCAGCTCCCAGGACATTGTATCTTTTCTCAGGGTTTTCTTTTGCATATTTCAGAGCCCACTGGGTCTTTCCAGATCCAGGTAGTCCCACCATCAGAATCACCTGCAAATAAATAGAACCAGAAGTACAATGAAAAATAAGTGAGGGTCATGTTTATCAAATCCAATTTAAGAACATCCTCCCCATTCCCATTTGGTAACGCTTTGAGACCTGGGAGAGCACATGCACCCATCACTGCAAAGCACACACCCTAAATGTTTGCATACTATTTGGTATACCTCACATTCCTCTATGGTCTTGGGAGGAACTGCAGTGCGCACACGCTCCTCAACAGGCACAGCATGAATGAACACAAACTCTTCTGGTGGTGGGAAGAAGGGCTCCTCCTTCTGACCAAAGTTTAATTCTACAACACAATTTTTGCAGAGGACATGGGGTAGAAGGGCCCGGTCTCCCAGGGATTCCTTGTTGATCTGGAATGCCACACCTAGGTCTTCTCCATTCTTGGAGAAGGAAAGTTCTACTTCTTCAGTCTCAAAATTCTATAATGATAAAGGACAAGAGCACTTATTGGCTGACAAGGCTTGAGATTGATTAAGCCTTACAATTTAATCTTTTTCACACAGACTGCTGCACCACATAACTAAGTGAGCCACACATCAAATGCATAAAAGCCAGCAGTTGATGGAAAACACAAGTGAATTCCCGGTGCCCTCTATCCACCCCTTGTTATGACCCACAGCTTTCAGAAGCACTTACAGCAAAGCAGCCAATAACATCATTCTCCCCAAAAGTCTGGCCAAATTCCTCAAACTGTCCATTTTCTGCCTTGAGTCCTCGTCCATCGAAACCATAAGAGAATTCATCTTCACCTGGAACAGTCAGCAAATTAGTTCTCTACATCCCAACTTCCCATAGAGTAAGCAATATGGTAGTAAACACTAATAAGGACATTAAAAAATAACTTTACCAAGCTGTGGACGAGAAAAATCAACAGACCACCCAACTCGAAGGAGAGACACCTCTGTGCAGCCTTCTTTCATTGGGAGATTCTGGGTTACCTGGCCAAGTCAAGAAGGGAACTATTAGATACTGTGACCAACTGAGTAGCAAACTCTGAGTTAGAAAGGCAAGATTTTTATACAAACTGAAAACAATTATCACAACTCAACATCAGAGTAACAGTCACTGAACTTAAACCAAAGCCACAGGGATTCATTTCTTGGTTACTGAAACTAAAGTTATTGTTAAAGCACAGTGCTTTTCCCTACCTGCACTAATAAAAGCCTCATGGACAAAAGTCCAGTATACATAGGTAGCAGTTTAATGAATAAATGAATGGTCTTTTTCAAATAATCTTTTTTCCTCAGCTGGGTACTGTGGCTCATGCCTGTAATCCCGGCACGTTAGGAGGCCGAGGCGGGCAGATCACCTGAGGTCAGGTTAGGAGTTCGAGACCAGCCTGACCAACATGGAAAAACCTCATCTCTACTAAGAATACAAAATTAGCCAGGCATGGTAGCACATGCCTACAATCCCAGCTACTCGGGAGGCTGAGGTAGGAGAATCACTTGAACCTGGGAGACACAGGTTGCAGTGAGCCAAAATTGCACCATTGCACTCCAGCCTGGGCAACAAGAGTGAAACTCTGTCTCAAAACAAAAAACAAACTTTTTTTCTCTAAGAACCTAGGAATAAATGAATGGTCTTAATGAGCTACCTTTGCCTCAAAGCAGACTTTTCCCTTTGTCACTCCATAAGTACTCCTTGCCCCAGACCAAAGGGTGGGAAACTTCTCTGAGAAAAGTGGCTGCCCTCCATAGCGGTCTTTGCTTACTTGAAAATGCAGATCCGAGGTATCTGTAAAGAAAGAAGCAATCAGTTTACTCCAATGCCCAATACTTTTAAGCCACCAACAGAGCACAAGTATAGCCAGTTGTTGAAGTGGATACAAAGTCTCAGAATTTACAGGCTATGAAGTTTTAATCTCCAAAATCACTTTTAGGAGATTAGTCAAAACACAATCTGTCTGCCTTATACATACACGTGTCCAGGTTCACAAGAGTTTGATCCTCCTCCTCATCTTTTGCCTCTTCTTCAGGAGGCGGTGGAGACTTTGAGCTGTACATGTGAGACAGAAAAGAAACACAATGTAAACAAAGCCCTCTTCTTTGAGAGGTATATGTTTGACATTACGTCCATTTTAAACTATCAGTGAATATCAAATCCCAGCAGACAGCTTTTTTCAACAAATGAGAAAGGGTAATAGGAGCTTCCATGGTATATGCAATCTAAAACTCATGCCTATAAAAACCTATTCCATTTTGAATCCACCCTCCTTCCAGTCTCTCCAGTCAATACCAGGTATACCAAAATCAGAGCAGACACTCCCTTCCAGGAAAGGGACTGTTTCCCTCACCGGCTGTGGTAAGCCTCCTCTCGGAATTCATAGTAAGCTCGGCCATGTTCATCCTTCTCATCCCGCTGTCTCTTTACCCCCCGCCGCTCACCATCTGAGCCTGCTGGTTTTGACTTTTCACTATCTTGGTCATCTCCTACAAAAAGGAGGGAAAGAAAATCAGCAGTTTTCATACTAGAGTGTAGAATAAGCTCAGAACTAATAGACACTAGTGGGGAATCTGAGAATCTGTTTGATCAAAATAGCCAGCTTATTCCCACTACATTCACAGAGCATTTGATTTCTAAAGATCATCTTTCCTTCACTGGCTGTGATTTTATTTTTTAAAAAAGGGACATTATGGGCTAATTACAGTCAAGCAGTAGATAAAAATTGGAAATTTTTGCATTCTAAATTTATCTGCTTAAATCAGGTCAAACTTGCAGATTTCCCCATCAATATGACATTAAAAAAATATCCCCTAGGTCTCTAAAAAAACTTCAAAGGTTATTTTAACTTCGAATCTTGTCAGATCTAGATTTAAGGTAGGCACTTAATACGTATTTTGTAACACGTTTCTACAACTTCATGATACAGAGAAGCCTGATATTTTTTTATTTCCCTTTGCTGCATTAAAATGCACAGCCACCCATGGCTTTATTCATATGGCAAATGGACTCAAGTGCATGACATACAGCTGCATTTTTATCAGGAACTTCTACTGAAAGTTGCAAGAGCAAACCACGAAGTCACAAGAGATCCATAAATAATACTGCATCTACACTGCACATAATTTGGGGCAGAAAGGTGTTGTTGTATATTTAACAACAATCTATACATCTAACCAAGAGAAAAAAACCTGGACTTTTCCCCTAGAATTTTGTATTTTACAACACTAAGAAGGTTTTTAATAATAGTTTCTTTTTTTTTTTTTTTGAGACGGAGCCTCCTTCTGTTGCGCCCAGGCTGGAGTGCAGTGGTGAGATATCGGCTCATTGCAACCTCTGCCTCCCAGGTTAAAGCCATTCTCCCACCTTGGTCTCCCAAGTAACTGGGATTACAGGTGTCCACCATCACGCCCGGCTAGTTTTTTGTATTTTTAGTAGAAATGGGGTTTCACCATGTTGGCCAGGCTGGTTTCGAACCCCTGACCTCAGGTGATCCACCCACCTCGGCCTCCCAAAGCGCTAGGATTACAGGCGTAAGCCACCGCACCCAGCCTATCCTTCAATATTTTTTTTATCTGCTCTTTGGGATACACACAAGTCAAAGGTTATGTAATGGGATTTTTGTTACAGGACACAGGACAAACAGTCTGCAAGTTGCATGTGATTGCTGTACAATAGGTTCCGATTATACCATGATTCTTGGTAGTGGCCTAAAAAAAGGACTAACAAAAGAACTACGGCAACCCACTTTATAGTAAGAATTATCCTTCCTACTCAGACACACAGTGTTATGGATCAGTTCTAACCAATCACTTCAAAAGAAAGGAGAAAGGTCATTAACTCCGTAGGGTGATTCAACAACACACCTCTTCCACAAGGTTACTCAACGGACCCACAAGCACCTCAATCATTACCATTCAGGAAGCCAGAGACCTGAAATGCAAAAGGCCAGTAGTACCAGGTGTTCAGCAAATCCACAAACATGCCCATCCACGGACTCAGTGGGACAATTAAAATTTAATCATAATCCAAACAAGTTAAAAACCCTAGTCAAGTAATGTTAACTAACTCTAAATGCACAAGATTAAGATTTTCTCTTCACTGGTTAACTATTAAACTCGACACTGTTACACTAGAGGCTGTCTCCTACAGCTCAAAGAGGAGTAAGGTTAGATTTCCAGATTCTCTGTGGCTCAAGCTCTGGTAACACGCTTTTGACCGAGCGGACTCTGACGAACTTCGATTTTTGTTTAACATTTTTTTACAGTGAAACAGTCAACAGTCAGATAGCCCAAAGGCCCGAACCTCTAACTGTGGGCCTAGCTCTCCGTGTAATCCCCAATTGCTTAGCACGTTCTCAGCTAAGAAAAATGTAACAAGCACCGTGGGAGACTGTTCCACAGGTAGCTCGCAAGCAGCTCGCACGCAAAATCACTCACTGCCATCCGCTATCACCAAGGAACCAAGTTAGGCAGGAAGCTTCCTCCTGCAAAAAGTGGAGCCACAAGAGGCAGCCTAACCCCTCAGAAAAGTGGACAGAGAATGAAAGGAAGCGATGGGAATCTTGCACTTTCAGGCAAGCGAGAACAAGGACTCGGACCCCGCGGTGCAGGGCGGGGTGCTAGATCACAGGCGCAGCCGGCAGATTGGAGCCGGGATCGGCTGCCAGCTCCTCACCCTGTTCCTCGGCGGCCTTGTCACCCGGCACCTCGGATCCCGGCGTCTCGTCCCCGCTCCGCTCCTCGGGTTCGTCTTCCTCCCCCTTGCCGGGGCCCTGCTCTTCGCCACCATTTACCCCACCTGACCCGGCCGTGGCCTCCGCCGGCTTCTCGGAAGCATCAGGCTCCGCCGCGGCCTCCATGGCTGCCGCCTCCGGGGGCTCCGGTGGCGGCTGCGCGGCCTGACCCGAAGCCTGAGCAGGGGGTGGCTCCTCGTCCTCGTCCTCAAGCAGCGCCTCCTCGTCCTCCTCCTCCTCCTCTTCGTCCTCCTCCTCCTCCCCGCCCGGGCCGCCGCCCGACGCGGCCACAGGCCGAGGCTCCGCCTTGCAGGCCCCACCGGGCCCGGCCCCGCCGCCGCCGGCCTCGTCCTCGAGCATCTCGGCGTCCAGCGCCTCTTGCAGCCGCTGCGCCAAATCCACCTTGAGGCCGCGCGAGTCCAGGCCCCGCCGCTGCAGCTCCGACCGCAGCTCGGTCACTTTCAGCCGCTTCACCTCCATCGCCGCCGCCGCCTCCTCCGCCTCCCGCCGCCTCCTCCCCTGCGAACCGTCGACCGAGCCCGACCGCGCAGGCGCCGCCGCCGCCGCCGCCGCCCGCCGCCGCCTCACGCGCCAGCACTGAGCCCGCGCAAGCGAGCGCACGCACGCAGGAGCGGAGGCCGTGCACGGTCTCACTGCGCAGTGTTTGGTTCTCCTTCCTCTCCCCTCCCCCTTTCGGCTGAAGGAGCCCAAAACAACGCAGCGCGGCGCCGCTTCCCTTCCAGGCCCTCGGTTCCTCAGCCGCGGGCAGGAGCGCGCGGAGGACGACAGAGTTCCTCCCGCCCCCTGGAGCCCCCGGGCCAATCGCCGCCGAAGCTTTTACCGCGCAGCCGCAGTGGGGTCCAAGACGAGCAAGGCTGGCGGCTGCTCAAGTGCCTCGTAGCACGGAAGCGTGTGCGCGCCGGTCTTTCCGTACTTCCAGCTGGCGGGTTCTGCGCAGCCGCCCGGAGCTCCCCGATGCCATGCCCCTCCCACCACCCTTACTTCCGTCCGACTTCCAATTGCTGCGGCGTCTTAGGGGTCGCTAGCCCCTTTTCCCTACTATCTGCTTGCAGAATTAACAACAAAAAAAGTCAGAAGAGAATGTGTTGCAACATGTAAGCCTACTACCAATTATTTTTCTAGCTAGGAAGTAAAAGGGCTCTCCAGAACCAAGAAACAGTAATCCTGGGTCCTCGTTTTTCCTCACTGCCTCAAGGTTCTACCCAGCAACAGACGCTCTGACTCCGCCCTTTTTCTCTTATTGGACAACTTGAATCGTCATTTGCCGTTCCGATTGGTCATCCGTGATCGCCCGGATTTTTCCAATTGGCGAAGCCGCAGGGGATTTTTTTTTTTTTTTTTTTTCCCCCCGGGTTGGTCCGCTGGAGAGGCGGGGTCGTTTCTGCGGGATTATTTTTCCGGAGCTTCTTCTGATTGGGCGGCGTGGCGCGACGGGCGCGATCCTTTAAGATACCAAGCCATCGGCAGATCTGACCCTTTCCTCTCTTTACTCCCACCGGTAAACCGAGGCCCAGGAGACTTCCGGGCTTGGGCATCTGCAGAGGGCGAGAAACTGGTCGCCGGGTGGGCTTGCAGCTGTGACGTTTATGCGGACACCTCAGACTCGCTTGTACGTTGAGGTGCACACACCTCATTCACCTTGGCTTCCCAGTTTATAGCACTGACGTCAACAAATGTTGAATTAGGAAGAATAAAGAACTGGAATTGCTGCAAGTCCTCTGGACTTCTTTTAGCAGTAGTCCCACCCACTCACTTCTACTTCCGGGTCAGGGGGCGTGTCCAGAAGTAAGGTGGACTCCAATTTGCCCGGCGTTCTCACGCCCGCCACAATTCCTGAGTAGGGCCTTGCCTGGCTTTTTCGGGAAGTCTCCTTACGCCGGCATCCCCTCTTTAGGAAGTCACTTAATATTTGGCTTCATTATTCCCCCATCGCCTTCCTACGTACTTTCCTGCGCTTCTGACGAAAAAGGCTGCAGAAAGGAGAGGTGGGGCTGTGAGTCGAAATTAGCAAACCGCAGGTCCCTGTGGCGTGCATCCTCCGGGAGAAGGGTAATTTCCTACCTTTTTAAATTGGCTATTAGAATCCGTTATTTTGCTCCCAACCCCAGAGCTTCAGTTTCTCCTTCACTTCCCAGTTCCACAAGAACCCTAGGCGACAGTTATGGAGAAGCGTCTGCAGGAGGCTCAGCTGTACAAGGAGGAAGGGAACCAACGCTACCGGGAAGGGAAGTACCGAGATGCTGTGAGTAGGTATCATCGAGCTCTGCTTCAGCTGCGGGGTCTGGATCCAAGTCTGCCCTCTCCGATACCTAATCTCGGACCTCAGGGCCCCGCCCTCACACCTGAACAAGAAAACGTACTGCATACCACCCAGACAGACTGCTACAACAATCTAGCTGGTAAGAACAGGGCTAAAGGGTGGCTGGAAAGCAGTAAGATAGGAACATGAACATCTGTGAACATTGGGGAAAAAACGCTTTTGTTTTCTTTACCGTCATCCATTTATTCTGCCATGAATTGGAATATCCTGCCAATCTGTGGGGCTCTAAGTTGCAGTAGAGCAGGGCTTACCAGACTTCACCTGGAGAGTTTGTTAAAGCACAGCCTCCTAGGCCCCATCCCCAGAGATTCGGATGGGTCTGACATGGGGGCTACCAATTTGCCAGTTTGCATTTCTTCTTCTTCTTTTTTTTTTTTTAAGACGGAGTTTCACTCTGTCTCCAGACTGGAGTGCAATGGCGCCATCTCGGCTCACTTCAACCTCCTTCTCCCAGGTTCAAGCGATTCCCCTGCCTCAGCCTCCTGAGTAGCTGGGATTACAGGCGATCACCGCCTCGCCCGCTAATTTTGTATTTTTAGTAGAGACCGGGTTTCACTATCTTGGCGAGGCTTGTCTCAAACTCCTGACGTCGTGAGCCACCCGCCTCGGCCTCCGAAAGTGCTGAGATTACAGGCGTGAGCCACCGCGCCAGACCTTTTTTTTTTTTTTTTTTTTTTTTTGAGACAGAGTCTCAAAATCGCAGTGGCGCGATCTTGGCTCACTGCAACCTCCACCTCCCAGGTTCAAGCGATTCTCCTGCCTCAGCCTCCTGAGTAGCTGGGACTACAGGTGCGTGCCACCACCACGGCGGTCTCATTTTTTGTGTTTTTAGTAGAGATGGGGTTTCACCGTGTGAGCCAGGATGATCTCGATCTCCTGACCTCTTGATCCGCATGCCTCGCCCTCCCAAAGTGCTGGGATTACAGGCATGAGCCACCACACCCGACTAATATATATATATATATTATTTTTTTTTTCTTTTCTTTTTTCTTTCTTTTTTTTAATTTGAGACGGAGTTTTGCTCTTCTTGCCCAGGCTGGAGTGCAATGGCGAGATCTCGGCTCACTACAACCTCTGCCTCCCCGCGTTCAAGCGATTCTCCTGCCTCAGCCTTTCGAGTAGCTGAGATTACAGGCATGCGCCACTATGCCCCGCTGATTTTTGTATTTTTAGTAGAAACGGGGGTTTCTCCATGTTGGTCAGGCTGGTCTCGAACTCCTGACCTCAGGTGATCCACCTGCCTAGGCCTCCCAAAGTGGTGGGATTACTGGCGTGAGCCACCGCTCCTGGCACACCTGGCTAATTTTTGTATTTTTAGTAGAGATGGGGTTTCACCATGTTGGTTAGGCTGGTCTCAAACTCCTGACCTCAGATGATCAATATGCCTCTGCCTCCTAAAGTGCTGGGATTACATGTGTGAGCCACCATGCCCAGCCCCAGTTTACATTTCTAACAGCCTTCTGAGTATTGCTGATAGCTTTAGGGAATTTTGCACGCTATAGAGAAAAACTATACCTAAGGTCAGTCCATTGTTTAAGGAACATTTAATATTTGGGAAACACGGTGATTGCTTTAGCCGGTGGTTTATATCCTTTATTATATTCAGTCGGTTGTATAGCTTTTCCTTATTTTTCTCTTTCCTATAATTTAGGTAACATGGATAACTATCTTTCATCTCTTTGTGGTCTTGGGTGAAAAGATACATGCCACAGTTAGATCACCAAGATTAACCTGCTTGGCCTGGCATGGTGACTCATGCCTGTAATCCCAGCACTTCGGGAGACTGAGGTGGGTGGATCTCTTGGGTCCAGGAGTTTGAGATCAGCCTGGGCAACATGGCAAAACCCAGTCTTTACAAAAATATTAAAAATTAGCCAGTCATGGTGGCATGCACCTGTGGTCCAGGCTACTGGGAGGTTGAAGTGGGAGGATTACCTGAGCCCAAGAGGTGGAGCCTGCAGTGAACTGTGAGCCACTGCACTCCAGCCTGGGCAACAGAGCCAGACCCTGTCTAAAAAAATAAATAAATAAAATTAACCTGCTAAGTGAAGGAGATGTCTTAGGTCTGTTCTATGGCAGACAAAATAAACATAGAACTAATAAACTTATATTGCAGTATATGGCCGGGCGTGGTGGCTCACCCCTGTAATCCAAGCACTTTGGAGGCCAAGGTGGGTGGATCACCTGAGGTCGGGAGTTCAAGACCAGCCTGACCAACATGGTGAAACCCCGTCTTTAAAAAAAAAAAAATTAAATATATATATATATTGCAGTATATTAGAACATTCTAACAATCCAGGATGAGGCCATAGAAATTTATTAGGAGTAGTTTTTACCCTTCCTTATAGCCTAAAAGTGATTTTTAAAATTACATCTCAAGTCCACCTGGAGAGTCAAGATTTACAAGTATTCATCTCTAAAACAATTCATCTCCTTGATTTTTTGGCCAATTCCCTAATATACATTCTTTTTTTTTTTTTTTTTTTGGAGAGGGGCTCTTGCTCTGTCACCCAGGCTGAAGTGCAGTGGTGTGATCTCAGCTCACCGAAACCTCCGCCTTCTGGGTTCAATCGATTTTCCTGCCTCAGCCTCCCGAGTAGCTGGGATTACAGGTGCTCACCACCAAGCCTGGCTAATTTCTTTGTATTTTTAGTAGAGATGCGTTTTCACAATGATAGCCAGGCGGGTTTTGAACTCCTGACCTCAAGTGATCCGCCTGCCACAGCCTCCCAAAGTACTGGGATTACAGATGTGAGCCAGCCACCGCACCCGTTCTCAAGCTTTTTAATCATCAAGCTGGGCTGGGCGTGGTGGATCACCTGAGGTTGGGAGTTCAAGACCAGCCTGACCAAAATAGAGAAACTCTCTCTCTACTAAAAATACAAAATTAGCTGGGTATGGTGGCGCATGCCTGTAACTGCTTAGGAGGCTGAGGCAGGAGAATCGCTTGAACCCAGGAGGCGGATGTTGCAATGAGCCGAAATCGCGCCTTGCACTCCAGCCTGGGCAACAAGAGTGAAACTGTTTCCAAAAAAAAATAAATAAATAAATCAGGATGACAGCCTTGTTTCTCATATCCTCTGCTCCTAGCTCAGTGCCTGGCACATGGTCAATGCACAAGAACTGGTTGTTGAATTAATAAGCAAGGGTAACAGGTTGGTTGACCTCTGGGGAAATATCTAAGTATAAACCATATGACCACTTGGTGGGGATGTTGTAGAAGGGATACAAACATAAGCACAGGCCCTTTAATGCCCTCATCAGTGCTGATTCTTGGTCTTCCTCAGCCCCATGATTCAATAATAGTATGTTTAATTCTCACAGTTGTGAAATAGGGAATGTGTTTCCCTTCTTAATCATAAAAAGGCAGAACATTAACCTGAATTGCCTCCTCTGTAGGTTTGTATTTTAAGGTCTCATTAAGTCATCCAAGAGAATAGTGAAGTCATATACTGTATTGTTATTGAGAATGATGATTTTGGGTTTAGAGAACACTTCACTCAATTCATTCCACCTAGAATCTCTAAGATCTTGGACAGCTTACTTCTCTGAGTCTTGATTTCTTCATCCACTAAATGAAGATAGTAATACTTGTTTAATAGTGTAGATGAGAAGATTAAACGCGACAGTGTATATGAATCACATAGCACAGTGCTTGCTGTTTCCTCACATCATTAATGGCAACCGTTGTTTTTTTTTCTTTTTCTCTTTTTTTTTCAAAGATGGGGTTTCACCATATTGGTCAGGCTGGTCTCGAACTTCTGACCTCATGTAATCTGCCCACCTCAGCCTCCCAAAGTACTGGGATTACAGGCGTGAGCCACTGCACCTGGCGGCAACCGTTGTTAACCAAGCCGCAATATAAAAACTGTGGCGAAATGGGGGATTTAGGACATAGAGCCTTGGGTAGAAGAGATACAGTGGGCCCTGGCTCTGGTTTTTGAAATTTTCAGATAAAAAAAGAAGAAGAAAAATGGGTCCTAGCACGGTGGCTAACACCTGTAATCCCAGCACTTTGGGAGGCCGAGGTGGGTGAATCACAAGGTCAGTTTAAGACCAGCCTGGCCAAGATGGTAAAACCCAGTCTCTGCTAAAAATATAAAAATTAGCTAAGCGTGGTGGTGGGTGCCTATAATCCTAGCTACTGGGGAGGCTGAGGCAGAGGATTGCTTGAACCTGGGAGGCAGAGATTGTAGTGAGCTGAGATTGCACCACTGCACTCCAGCCTGGGCAACAGAGCAATACTCCATCTCACACACACACAAAAAAAATTAGCCAGGCATGGTAGTGGGTGCCTGTAACCCCAGCTACTTGGGAGGCTGAGGCAGGAGAACTGCTTGAATCCGGAGGCGGAGGTTGCAGTGAGCTGAGATAATGCCATTGCACTCCAGCCTGGGCAACAGGAGGGAAACACTGTCTCAATAATCATACTCAGAATCATAATAGGGTCTTGGCTGGACATGGTGGCTCATGCCTATAATCCTTGGGAGGCCAAGGTGGGCAGATCACTTGAGGTCAGGAGTTCAAGACCAGCCTGGCCAACATGGTGAAAACCCATCTATACTAAAAACACAAAAATTAGCTGCACATGGTGACACATTTTTGTAATCCGAACTACTCAGAGGTTGAGGCAGAAGAATCAGTTGAACCTGGGACAGGGAAATTGCAGTGAGCCAAGATCATGATACTACACTCCAGCCTCGGTGATGAGTGAGACTGTCTTTTAAAAAAAAAAAAAGAAAAGAAAAAAAAGGCCAGGTGCAGTGGTTCACGCCGATAATCCCAGCACTTTGGGAGGCCAGGCAGGTGGATCATGAGTTCAGGAGTTCAAGACCAACCTGGCCAAGATGGTGAAACCTTGTCTATACTAAAAATACAAAAATATTAGCTGGGCGTGGTGGCAGGTGCCTGTCATCCCATCTACTCGGGAGGCTGAGGCAGAGAATTGCTTGAACCTGGGAGGTGGAGGTTGCAGTGAGTGAGCTGAGATCGTGCCACTGCACTCCAGCCTGGGCAACAGTACAAGACTGCATCTCAAAAAAAAAAAAAAAAAAAAAAGGAATACTTATGTTATCCAGAATATATTTGTTATAACACTGCAGTGAATACCCTACCAAAAAAGGCAATGGGGGTCTCACTGTGTTGCCTAGGCTGGTCTTGAACTCTTGGGCTCAAGCGATCCTCCCACTTCAGCCTCCCAAAGTGCTAGGATTATAGGCATGAGCCACCATGCTCAGTCCAAAGATGAGTTTTAAGTAAATTTTAAAGTATGTTCTTACCAGCTTTATAGCTTGGCCTAAGGCATGAGCCACCATGCTCAGCCCAAAGATGAGTTTTAAGTAAATTTTAAAGTATGTTCTTACCAGCTTTATAGCTTGGCCTAACTCAATACTAAATATGTAGCAGAAAATCAGTAAATATTGAAGTACATTACAAGATATGTGAAGCTTTTATTCACTGCTGCATCCCCAGTGTGTAGAAGAGTATCTGGCATATGGGAGACACTTCAGCTTTTGTTGACTGAATGTTGTTGATACCGGTACTGCCTTGAGCTGGCCAGTGGAACCTGGTGTAACAAGCCCCTCCTCCCACTTCTCTCCTTTCATATGGCCCATTAGCCTGTCTCCTTCAGATGGAGCCAGTGAACTATGAACGAGTGAGAGAATATAGTCAGAAAGTCCTGGAACGACAGCCTGATAATGCCAAGGCCTTGTATCGGGCGGGAGTGGCCTTTTTCCATCTACAGGACTATGACCAGGCCCGGCACTACCTCCTGGCTGCCATCAATAGGCAGCCTAAAGGTGAGTCAAAGGGGCTTTGAAATGCTGAAGACAAAATTGTCTTGCTGGGGTGGATCTGTGTGGAAGGGGGATTTTATTTTACTTTGCCAATGTATTATTTTCAATAAGTAATACATTCACATGGTTGGGAATTCAAATTGTGTGAAAAAGTGTATGATGACTAGGCCTTTTTTCTTTTGTTTTTTTGACATGGAGTTTCGCTATTGTTGCCCAGGCTGGAGTGCAATGGCACGATCTTAGCTCATCGCAACCTCCACCTCCTGGGTTCAAGCGATTCTCCTGCCTCAGCCTCCTGAATAGCTAAGATTACAGCAAGCACTACCATGTCCAGCTAATTTTGTATTTTTATTAGAGACAGGGTTTCTCCATGTTGGTCAGGCTGATCTCAAATTCCCAACTTCAGGTGATGTGCCCACTTCAGCCTCCCAAAGTGCTGGGATTACAGGTGTGAGCCACCATGACCAGCCAGTATTATTAGTTTCATGTGTCAGGTGTTGATGCTTAAACAGGCATATACTATATATATTGGTATGTCTGTTTCGTATATATATATACCTGGCTGGGTGCGGTGGCTCCTGCCTATAATCCCAGCACTTGGGAGGCTTAGGCAGGCGATCACCTGAGGTTAGGAGTTTGAGACAAACCTGACCAACATGGAGAAACCCCATCTCTACTACAAATACAAAATTAGCCGGGCATGGTGGCCCATGCCTGTGATCCCAGCTATGAGAGAGGCTGAGGCAGGAGAATCGCTTGAACTTGGGAGGAAGAGGTTGCAGTAAGCCAAGATTGTGCCATTGCACTCCAGCCTGGGCAACAAGAGTGAAACACCATCTCAAAAATATATATATATATAGATAGATGTCTGTATGCCTATTTTAATATATAAATGTATACATATGAGTGTACTTTTATTTATAAATATACATAAATATATATAAAATAGGCATCATATATATGAGATATATATGTGAAACAGACTTATATGTATGCCTATTTCATTCAATACTGTTATATATAATGCCCCCACCCCCAGGCCAAACACAAGGATTTAAAAAGTGTTGTTTTGGCCAGGCACAGTGGCTCGTGCCTGTAATCTCAGCACTTTGGGAGGCTGAAGTGGGCAGATCACCTGAGGTCAGGAGTTCGAGACCAGCCTGACCAACATGGAAAAACCCCATCTCTATTAAAAATACAAAAATTAGCTGGGTAGGCTGGGTGCCGTGGCTCATGACTGTAATCCTAGCACTTTGGGAGGCCAAGGTGGGCGGATCACCTGAGGTCAGGAGTTTGAGACCAGCCTAGACAACGTGGTGAAACCCCATCTATAAAAAAAAAAAAAATTAGCTGGGTATGGTGGCACATGCCTATAATCCCAGCCACTCGGAAGGCTGAGGCAGGAGAATCGCTTGAACATGGGAAGCAGAGGTTGCAGTAAGCCGAGATGGTGCCATTGCACTCCAGCCTGGGCAACAAGAGCAAACCTCCGTCTCAGAAAAAAAAAAAAAAAAAAAAAAAAGTGTTGTTTTTCGGGACCTGGCACAGTGGCTCACGCCTGTAATCCCAGCACTTTGGGAGGCTGAGGATCACCTGAGGTCAGGAGCTGAAGACCAGCCTAGCCAACATGGCAGAGCCCCATCTCTACTAAAAAAAAAAAAAAAAATACAAAAACTAGCCAGGCATGGTGGTGGGCACCTGTAATCCCAGCTACTCAGGAGTTGAGGCAGGGAGAATCACTTAAAACCAGGAGGCAGTGGAAGACAATGTGGCGATTCCTCAAGGACCTAGAAATAGAAATTCCATTTGACCCAGCAATCCCATTACTGGGTATATATCCAAAGGATTATAAATCGTTCTACCATAAGGACACATGCACACAAATGTTCACTGCGGCACTGTTTACAATAGCAAAGACTTGGAACCAACCCAAATGCCCATTGATGATAGATTGGACAGGGAAAATGTGGCACATATACACTATGGAATACTATGCAGCCATAAAAAACGATGAGTTCGTGTCCTTTGTGAGGACATGGATGAACCTGGAAACCATCATTCTCAGCAAAGTGACACAAGAACAGAAAATCAAACACTGCATGTTCTCACTCATAGGCGGGTGTTGAACATTGAGAACACATGGACACAGGGAGGGGAGCATCACACTCTGGGGTCCGTCGGGGAGAAAAAGGGGAGGGACACCAGGGGGTGGAGAGTTGGGGAGAGATAGCATGGGGAGAAACGCCAGATATAGGTGATGGGGAGGAAGGCAGCAAATCACACTGCGATATATGTACCTATATAACAATCTTGCATGTTCTTCACATGTACCCCAAAACCTGAAATGCAATAAAAAATAAAAAAACGGGAGGCAGAGGTTGCAGTGAGCCAAGATTGCATGACTAAATTCCAGCCTGGGCAGCATAGCCGAGATATGCAGTGAGCAGATATCTGTCTCCAAGAAACAACAAAAAAGTGTTATTTTCAAGTTCAGTTCCTGGTCTTTAAGAGTGACTGGGGCTGAGCGCGGTGGCTCACACCTGTAATCTTAGCACTTTGGGAGGCTGAGGAGGGCAGATCACTTGAGGTTAGGAGTTCAAGACCAGCCTAGCCAACATAGTGAAACCCCTATCTCTACTAAAAATACAAAAATTAGCCGGGTGTGGTGACAGGTATACCTGTAATACAGGAGGCTGAGGTAGGAGAGTCACTTGAACCTGGGAGGCGGAGGTTGCAGCGAGCTGAGATTGTGCCACTACAATCCACCTTGGGAGACAGTGAGACTCCATCTCAAAAAAAAAAAAAATAGCCAGGTGTGGTGGCTCAGTCTGTAATCCTAGCACTTTGGGAGGCTGTGGCAAGCAGATTGCCTAAGCTCAGGAGGTCAAGACCAGTTGGCAACACGGCAAAACCCCGTCTCTACTAAAAATACAACTTAGCCAGGCGTGGTGGCTTGCAC
This sequence comes from Aotus nancymaae, assembly GCF_030222135.1. Classification (NCBI taxonomy): domain Eukaryota; kingdom Metazoa; phylum Chordata; class Mammalia; order Primates; family Aotidae; genus Aotus; species Aotus nancymaae. The sequence continues at coordinate 7,746,978 of NW_026988473.1, read as the reverse complement.
CTGTAATCCCCAGTACTCAGGAGACTGAGGCAGGAGGATTGCTTGAATCCATGAGGCAGAGGTTGTAGTGAGCCCAGATCGCACCACTGCACTCCGTCTGGGGTGACAGAACGAGACTCTGTCTCAAAAATAAAAAGAGTGACTGCAATAGGATACGTGAATGCCAGTAAATACACTTGATAATCCTCATTCTGCCAGTTCTCCAGCTGGGGTCTGGCATTTGCTTTCACTATCATTTTTATCCTTTAGCTCAGCTAACACCAGGTATGACCTAGAAAAGGGGCAGGCCTACTCAGAGAGAATTTGAGACTTTGTTTCCAAGGCAAAAAGGAAATTGTGAGGGAGATGAGAGACTCATTCCTATGTTGGTTGGTTGAGCACTGAAAATTGTCTCCCTTTTGCATTCTGGGTTACAGTAGCCATTGGATACTAGTAGCAGAGTCCTCAAATGTGTAACACTGCAGTAAAATCTCACTAATCTAAATGACTGGGAAAGCCATTAGGAATTTCTAAAGATATAAAGTATGAGCCATTTGTTCATGTTTCTCACCTTCAAGTACATAAATTGTCACCTACATGAATAGTATCTTTAAAGGCTCTATTTTAAAAAAATTATTATAATTTTAATTTTTTTATTATACTTTAAGTTCTGGGGTACATGTGCAGAACGTTTGTTACATAGCTATACACATGCCATGGTGGTTTGCTGCATCCTGTCATCTACATTAGGTATTTGTCCTAATGCTATCTCTCCCCTAGCCCCCTACCCACAAGAGGCTCTCCTTTAATGGTAGCTATTTCACTGATCTTCCTTTCATTAAAAAATTAGTAGCCAGTGGCCAGGCTCAGTGACTCACACCTGTAATCCCAGCACTTTGGGAGGCCGAAGCAGATGAATCACGAGGTCAGGAGTTGAAGACCAGCCTGGCCAATATGGTGAAATCTCGTCTCCACTAAAAATAGAAAAATTAGCCAGGTGTGGTGGTGCATACCTGTAATCCCAGCTACTCGGGATGCTGAGGCATGAGAATTGATTGAACCTGGGAGGCAGAGGTTGCAGTGAGCAGAGATCACTCCACTCTGGGCAACAGGGTGAGACTCTGTCTCAAAATAAATAAATAAAAATTAGTGGGCCGGGCGCGGTGGCTCACGCCTGTAATCCCAGCACTTTGGGAGGCTGAGGCAGGTGGATCATGAGGTCAAGAGATTGAGACCATCCTAGTCAACATGGTGAAACCCCATCTCTACTAAAAATACAAAAAATTAGCTGGGCACGGTGGCGCGTGCCTGTAATCCCAGCTACTCAGGAGGCTGAGGCAGGAGAATTGCCTGAACCCAGGAGGCGGAGGTTGCAGTGAGCCGAGATCGCACCATTGCACTCCAGCCTGGGTAACAAGAGTGAAACTCTGTCTCAAAAAAAAAAAAAAAAAAATTAGCAGCCAGTCCAGCCCTGTACAGAAATTTTTTTTGTAATTCCAAATGTTATTAATTAATGAGAGTTACTGTTGCATAGAATGGTCATGATATATTTGGATCTTAGGTTTTGTTTGTTTTTGAGACAAGAGTCTCGTACTATCGCCTAGGCTGGAGTGCAGTGATTGTATTTTTAGTAGAGATGGGGTTTCAATATGTTGGCCAGGCTGTTCTCAAACACCTGACCTTGTGATCCACCCACCTTGGCCTCCCAAAGTGCTGAGATTAAAGGCGTGAGCCACCTCACCCAGCCTTTCTCTTTTTTTTTTGAGATGGAGTCTTGCTCTGTAGCCCAGGCTGGAGTGCAGTGGCACAATCTCAGCTCTCTGCAACCTCTGCCCCGCAGGTTCAAGCGATTCTCCTGCCTGGGTCTCCCAAGTAGCTGGGGCTACAGGTGCTTGCCACCACACCCAGCTAATTTTTGTATTTTTAGTAGAGACGGGGTTTTACCTTATTGGCCAGGATGGTCTGGATCTCCTGAACCTGTGATCCACCCGCCTTGGCCTCCCAAAGTACTGGGATCACAGGCGTTAGCCTTGGAGAGATTTAAAAATGGGAGCATGTGGGCTGGGTGCGGTGGCTCACGCTTGTAATCCCAGCACTCTGGGAGGCCAAGGATGGCAGATCATGAAGTCAGGAGCTCGAGACCAGCCTGGCCAACATGGTGAAATCCTGTCTCTACTAGAAAGACAAAAATTAGCTAGCCATGGTATTGGGCACCTGTAATCCCAGCTACTTGGGAGGCTGAGGCAGGAGAATCACTTGAACCTGGGAGGCAGAGGTTGTGGTAAACTGAGATCAAGCCATTGCACTCCAGCCTGGGCAACAGAGCGAGACTCCATCTCAAAAAATAAAAATGGGAGCATGTGGCTGTGCGTGGTGGTTCATGGCCCACCACTTTGGGAGACCAAGGTGGGTGGATCACCTGAGGTCAAGAGTTGGAGAGCAGCCTGACCAACATGGAGAAACACCATCTCTACTGAAAATACAAAAATTATGTGAGCATGGTGGCACATGCCTGTAATCCCAGCTACTTGGGAGGCTGAGGTAGGAGAATTGGTTGAACCTGGGAGGCAATTGCTTGAACCTGGGAGGCAGAGGTTGCAGTGAGCCGAGATTGTGCCACACTGCACTCCAGCCTGGGCAACAGAGTGAGACTCCATCTCAAAAAAAAAAAAAATGGTGGGAGCACATTAACAATTCTTTTCTGCCACAAGGTACAATTATGGTCTTAACTGACTCTGTTTCTAATTGCTTCTCTATCATCTTCCAAGATGCCAACGTCCGGCGGTACCTCCAGCTAACACAGTCAGAACTCAGCAGCTACCATAGAAAAGAGAAGCAACTCTACCTGGGCATGTTTGGTTAACAAAGAAGAAAGATGCTCTTCCACTTGAACTTAGGTGGGCCATTAAACATGCATCAAGGAGAAACCTGAGCCTCAGCAAGAGAAATTTACCCTATACCTCTGACCCAGGTGGATTTCTGTTTCTAGTTCTGCACAAACTTTACTACTTAGACAGTCTGAGTCCTTTTCTGTCTATCCATCTGTATATTTCTGTAGCTTTCAATACATGTTATTGTTGGGGCTGTTTGCCTTAAGAAATACAATCAGAAAACATCCGCTGTGGGTGGAATTAATCATATTTCTGGCATAGATTTTTCATGATAATGTTGTTAGATATATTCATATACAGAGGCGAGGACTTGCAGAGGATGACATAGTAAGGATAGGCAGAAAGAAGTGTCTTTATTTTTTTCAGAAGCCCAAACCAAAGTGGGAAATATGGCTATTCGCGGTGGCTTATGCCTGTAATCCCAGCACACTGGGAGGCCGAAGTGGGCAGATAGCTTGACTCCAGGAGTTTGAGACCAGCCAAGGCAACACAGTGAAACCCTGTCTCTACAAAAGATACAAAGATTATCAGGGCCTGGTGATAGGCACCTGTAGTCCCAACTATTCTGGAGGCTGAGGTGGGATGATTGCTTGAGTTCTGGGGGGCAGATGTTGCAGTGAGCTGAGATCCTACCACTGCACTCCAGCCTGGGCAACAGAGTGACATGCTCTCAATAAATTAATAAGCCCAAACATATTAAAGTAACTTTTTTTTTTTCTGCGACAGAGTCTCACACTGTTGCCTAGGCTTGAGTGCAGTCGTGCCGTCTCGGCTCACTGCAGCCTGTGCCTCCCAGGTTCAAGTGCTTCTTGTGCCTGAGCCACCCAAGTAGCTGGGATTATAGGAATGTGCCACCATGCCCAGCTAATATTTTTGTATTTCTCTTTTAGTAGAGACATGGTTTTGCCATGATGGCCAGGCTGGTCTTGAATTCCTGGTCTTGAATTTCTGCCCACCTCGGGCTCCCAAAGTGCTGGGATTACAGGTATGACCCACTGTGCTGGCCGAAGATAACCATTTTGCTTAAATTATGTTTTTTTCTCTTTTTTTTAAAATTTTAAGTTCCAGGGTACATGTGCAGGATATGAAGGTTTTGTTACATAGGGAAGTGTGTGCCACAGTGGTTTGCTGCATCTATCAACCCATCACCTAGGTATTAAATCTAGCATGCATTAGCTATTTTTCCTCATGTTCTCCCTCCCCCACCACCCCTCCTTAAATTAATTTCTCATCCTCCTTAATATTCCACATACATTCAGATTTCTTCTCCCCTAAGAAAATATTTGCTTTCAGGCCGGGCGTGGTGGCTCATACTTGTAATCCCAGCACTTTGGGAGGCCGAGATGGGTCACCTGATGTCGGGAGTTTGAGACCAGCCTGACCAACATGATGAAACCCCATCTCAAAAAATAAAAATAAAAAATTGGCCGGGCGTGGTGGCTCACACCTATAATCCCAGCACTTTGGGAGGCTGAGGCAGGTGGATCACGAGGTTAAGAGATCAAGACCATCCTGGTCAATATGGTGAAACCTCGTCTCTACTAAAAATACAAAAATTAGCTGGGCATGGTGGTGCATACCTGTAGTTCCAGCTACTCGGGAGGCTGAGGCAGGAGAATTGCTTGAACCCAGGAGGCGGAGGTTGTGATGAGCCGAGATCATGCCACTGCACTCCAGCCTGGGTAATAAGAGCGAGACTCCATCTCAAAAAAAAAAAATTTGCTTTCTATTTTTTTCCTTGCTATTGCTTGTACTTAGATCATTAATATAGTATATTTATTTATTTTTTCTTTTTCTTTTTTTATTTTTGTTTTAAAGACAGGGTTTCACCATGTTGGTCAGGCTGGTCTTGAACTCCCCCACCTCAGGTGATCCACCCGCCTTGGCCTCCAAAGTGCTTGGATTACAGGTGTGAGCCACCATGCCCAGCCTATTTATTTTTTCATTAAAGTATTTTAGAAACTTTGGAGTCAAGCATTTAAGTATATATTTTAATAAATCCTTCAGACTTCATGCCAAATAAAACACCTAAGTGAACATTTCAATTTTTAATAGATGCGTATCTGTAGTATGCTCATTTCTCTAAAAAAATAAATAAAGATTATCACATCTTCTAGAAACCTATATAATAGCCAGGTACGGTTGCTCTTGCCTGTAATCCCAAGACTTTGGCAGGCCAAGGCAAGTGGATCACTTGAGGTCCGGAGTTCAACACTAGCCTGGCTAACATGGCAAAACCCCATCTCTACTAAAAATACAAAAATTAGCTGGGAGTGATGGCGGCTGCCTGTAATCCCAGCTACTGGGGAGGCTGAGTAGGGAGGATCACTTGAGCCTAGAAGGCAGAGCTTGCAGTGAGCCGAGATTGCGCCACTGAACTCCAGCCTGGGCAACAAGAATGAAACTCTGTCTCAATAAAAAAAGAAAAAAAAAAAGAGAGAGACAAGAGAAACAATCCAGAAGGGCTGTTCTTGCTTAGTGCCTTTTAAGCACCTGATGGAACTCTCTGACCTGTTTTGGACATGGAGGCAGGTTGCAGTAGAGTACAGTGCAGTGCAGTGCAGTCCTGGCTCAGTAGGAGGCTCCATCAACCAGGAGCCCCTTTGTTACTTCTTTTTTTTTTTTTTTTTTTTGAGACGGAGTTTCGCTCTTGTTACCCAGGCTGGAGTGCAATGACACGATCTTGGCTCACCGCAACCTCCGCCTCCTGGGTTCAGGCAATTGTCCTGCCTCAGCCTCCTGAGTAGCTGGGATTACAGGCACGCACCACCATGCCCAGCTAATTTTTTTTTTTGTATTTTTAGTAGAGATGGGGTTTCACCATGTTGATCAGGATGGTTTCGATCTCTTGACCTCGTGATTCACCCACCTCGGCCTCCCAAAGTGCTGGGATTACAGGCATGAGCCACCGCGCCCGGTCAACTTCTCTTTTTTAATAGTGGATAATGTCTATGATATTGTGGGTACGACATAGATGAGACTGTATAGCATGGCCTCTCCCTTTATAAGTGGTGGCAGTAAGCATGTGTCATAACCATCATATAACCACAGAGCAAACAGATTTCAGGAAAAACACACACATTTTAGTCATTTATCAGTAACACCCCCTTCCTTTTTTTTTTTTTTTTTTTTTGAGATGTAGTTTTGCTCTTATTGCCCAGGATGGAGCGCAATGGTGCAATCTCAGCTCACCGCAACCTCTGCCTCCCAGATTCAAGCCATCCTCCTGCCTCAGCCTCCCGAGTAGCTGGGATTACAGGCATGCACCACCACGCCTGGCTAATTTTGTATTTTTAGTAGAGATGGGGTTTCTCTGTGTTGGTCAGGCTGGTCTTGAACTCCTGGCCTCAGGTGATCCGCCCACCCAGGCCTCCCAAAGTGCTAAGATTACAGGCATGAGCCACCACGCCCGGCCTACACCCTCTTTCTTGATGGGCTAGACTCCTCTTTGTTCTTCCCTATACCTTTAAATAATACAACCATCACCTTACAAGAAAAACTTTTACTAAAGTCCAAGGACAGGACAGGCATTGTGGCTCATGCTTGTAATTCCAGCAGTTTGGGAGGTTGAAGTGGGTGGATTCCTAAAGTCAGGAGTTCGAGACCAGCCTGACCGACATGGTGAAACCTTGTCTCTATTTTAAAAAATACAAAAGCTGAATGTCTTATTCCTTTTTCAAGTTTCTTAAATTGACAAAATGTTGTCATGATTGCATGTTTTACTTGCTTTACAATGGTTTTGTGTTCTCATTTTCATTTCAAAGACTTGATGTTACAGTAAGCTATCTTCTGCATCAATGAGGAAAAAATAAAACTGATATTTAAAAATGCATTTTAGAAATTTGTTGCACCAGTCGTTTTCTTAGCACTGCTAAGAGATAGCACAAGTTTGGGCCAGGCATGGTGGCTCATATATGTAATCTAGCAATTTGGGAAGCCAAGGCGGGCAGATCACCCGAGGGCAGGATTTTGAGACCAGCCTGGTCAATATGATGAAAACCCGTCTCTACTAAAAATAAAAAGAGGCCAGGCACGGTGGCTCACGCCTATAATCCCAGCACTTTGGGAGGCAGAGACAGGTGGATCACGAGGTCAAGAGATCGAGACCATCCTTGTCAACATGGTGAAACCCTGTCTCTACTAAAAATACAAAAATTAGCTGGGCATGGTGGCGCGCGCCTGTAGTCCCAGCTACTCGGGAGGCTGAGGCAGGAGGATGGCTTGAATCTGGGAGGCAGAGGTTGCGGTGAGCCGAGATCGCGCCATTGCACTCTAGCCTGGGTAACAAGAGCAAAACTCTGTCTCAAAAAATAAATAAATAAATAAAAATTAAAAAAAACAAATTAGCTGAGCATGGTGGCAGGCGCCTATAATCCCAGCTACTCAGGAGGCTGAGACAGGAGAATTGCTTGAACCCAGGAGGTGGAGGTTGCAGTGAGCTGAGATAGTGCCACTGCACTACAGCCCGGGCAACAGTGCAACACTCCATCTAAAAAAAAAAAAGAAAGATAGCAAGAGATAGCACAGGATCAGGCTTACATTTGTGTTTTGACTTAGAAGTCCAGCTCCTAATGGAAATGTTAATGAACAGGGAAGTGGACAAAGGCAGTCTGATGCAGGTCTTGAAGACCTCAAGGTCCTGAAGGAACCAGCCAGAGAGTGCCTAAGTCTCTGTATTCAGAAGTTTGAGGAAGGAAGGAGAGGCTGCTCTTTATCAATCTTTGTTTTCACACAGGATTTGAAGATTTTGAATGAAGAAAAAGCATTTATGATGGAGGTGAAGGATTGTGCACATTGGCACGTGAGGGACAGTATTTCTCAAAGCGTTTCCCAAACTCATGCCTAGCACCTTCACAATTTCACCAAAACCACTACCTGTACCTGTATTAATATATGTGTACATGTGTGGAGAGAGATATATAGATAGATAGATTTTTTTTTTTTTTTTTTTTTTTTTTTTTTGAGACAGATCTGGCTCTGCCCCCCAGGCTGGAGTGCAGTGGCATGATCTCGGCTCACTGCACCCTCCACCTCCCAGGTTCAAGCTGTTCTCCTGCCTCAGTTTTCCAAGTAGCTGGAATTACAGATATGCACCACCTTGCCCGGCTAATTTTTTTTTTATATTTTTAGTAGACAAGGGATTTCACCTGTTGGTCAGGCTGGTCTCGAACGCCTAACCTCAGGTGATCACCCACCTTGGCGTCCCAAAGTGCGGGGATTACAGGTGTGAGCCAAATTTTTTTTTTTTTTTTAGAGACAGGATCCTGCTCCTTAGCTCCAGGCTGGAGTGATCATAGCCTTGAACTCCTGGGCTCAAGGGATCCTCCTGCATCACCCTCTTGAGTAGCTGAGATTACAGCTCTGAGCCACCTTGTGCAGCCCTAAATAAATATTTTTAAAGGAACCTTTGCACAGGAAATATGTTAAATGAAACTATGGGGATGGCCAGGCATGGTGGCTCACGCCTATAATCCCAGCACTTTGGGAAGCTGAGGTGGGCGGATCACCAGGTCAAGAGATTGAGACCATCCTGGCCAACATGGTGAAACCCAGTATCTCTTAAAATACAAAATTAGCTGGGTGTGGTGATGTGTGCCTGGAATCTTCAAGATCGTGCCACTGCACTCCAGCCTGGCCACAGAATAAGACTCCGTCTCAAAGAAAAAAAAAAAGAAACTGGGGATGTAGTTAGTAAACTCCAGACCCTCAAACCATAAAACAACCCCAGCTTCTTCAACAAATAAATTGCAAGGAAAAAGGGAAGGGAAACCTAGTAAAAGTTAAGGCCAGGTTCATTAGCACAAGCCACTGATCCTAGAAGTTTGGGAGGCTGAAGGGGGCAGATGGCTTGAGACCAGGAGTTCGAGAGCAACCTGAGCAACGTGGCAAAACCCTCTGTCTACAAAAGATACAAAAATTTAGCTGGGTCTGGGGTACATGCCTGTAATCCCAGCTACTCAGGAGGCTGAGATGGGAGAATCACTTCAACCCAGGAGGCAGAGGTTGCAGTGAGCCGAGTTCAGACCACTGCACTCCAGTCTGGGCAACAAAACAGAATCCATCTCGATCAATCAATAATAAATAAATAAAATGTACTGGGGTGGGGACCAGGTGCGGTGGCTCATGCTTGTAATCCCAGCACTTCGGGAGGCTCAGGCAGGCAAATCATGAGGTCAGGAGTTCGAGACCAGCCTGGCCAACATGGTGAAACCCTATCTCTACTAAAAATACAAAAAATTAGCTGGGTTTAGTGGCGGGTGCCTATAATCCCAGCTATTCGGGAGGCTGAGGCAAGACAATCCCTTGAACCCAGGAGACAGAGGTTGCAGTGAGCTGAGATCACGCCACTGGACTCCAGCCCTGGTGACAGAGTGAGAGTCTGTCTCAAAAAATAAATAAATAATAAATGTATTGGAGCCAGGCGTGGTGGCTCACGCCTGTAATCCCAGCACTTTGGGAGGCTGAGGCAGGCTGATCATGAGGTCAGGGGTTCAAGACCACCCTGACCAACTTGGTGAAACCCCATCTCTACTTAAAAATACAAAAATGAGCCGGGCGTGGTGGCGCACACCTGTAATCCCAGCTACCTGGGAGGCTGAGGCAGGAGAATGGCTTGAACCTGGCAGGTGGAGGTTGCGGTGAGCTAAGAGTGCGCCATTGCACTCCAGCCTGGGTGACAGAGTGAGACTCGGGTTGTCTCAAAAAAAATTAATAAAAAATAAATAAATGTATTGGTTACATGCAGTGACTCATACCTGTAATCTCAGCACTTTGGGAGGCCAACGCAGGAGGACTGCTTGAGCCCAGGACAAGCCTGAGCAATATAGGAAGACCTCCATCTCTACTTTAAAAAAAAAAAAAAGGCTGGGCGCGGTGGCTCAAGCCTGTAATTCCAGCACTTTGGGAGGCCGAGGCGGGTGGATCACGAGGTCAAGAGATCGAGACCATCCTGGTCAACACGGTGAAACCCCATCTCTACTAAAAATACAAAAAATTAGCTGGGCATAGTGGCACGTGCCTGTAATTCCAGCTACTCAGGAGGCTGAGGCAGGAGAATTGCCTGAACCCAGGAGGCGGAGGTTGCGGTGAGCTGAGATCATGCCATTGCACTCCAGCCTGGGTAACAAGAGCGAAACTCCGTCTCAAAAAAAAAAAAAAAAAAAAAAAGGGCTGGGCGCAGTGGCTCACACCTATAATTCCAGCACTTTGAGAGGCCAAGGTGGGTGGATCACCTGAGGTCAGGAGTTCAATACCAGCCTGGTCAACATGGCAAAAATCTGTCTCTACTAAAAATATAAAAAAAGTAGCCAGGCATAGTAGGTGCTTGTAATCCCAGCTACTCAGGAGGCTGAGGCAGGAGAATCGCTTGAACCTAGGAGGTGGAGGTTATAGTGAGACGAGATGGTGCCACTGTACTCTAGCCTGGGTGACAGAGCAAGATCCCACCTCAAAAAAAAAAAAAAAAATCCCAATGCGAAGAGCTGAAACAGCTTTGTGAAGCCAGATTTGGCCAAATGTCTGGTAACTGAAGAGTCATTAGACACCAAGTAAAGAAAAACACTTAGCCGGTGGGGTCACGCCTGTAATCCCAGCACTTTGGGAGGCTGAGGTAGGTGGATGATGAGGTTAAGAGATCGAGACCATCCTGGCCAACATGGTGAAATGCCATCTCTACTAAAAATACAAAAATTAGGCGTGGTGACTCGTGCCTGTAGTCCCAGCTATTCGGGATGCTGAGGCAGAAGAATCCCTTGAACCTGGGAGGCAGAGGTTACAGTAAGCCAGGATCGTGCCACTGCACTCCAGCCTGGAAACAGAGTGAGACTCTGTCTCAAAAACAAAAAAAAAAAGAAAGAAAGAAAAACACAAAGTAGAATAAAAGCACTGATGGCGCCGGGCATGGTGGCACGTGCCTGTAGTCCCAGCTACTTGGGAGGCTGAGGTGGGAGGATCACTTGAGCCCAGGAGTTCTGGGCTGTAGTGCACTATGCCGATCGGGTGTCCACACTAAGTTCGGCATCAATATGGTGACCTCCCGGGAGCGGGGGACCACCAGGTTGCCTAAGGAGGGGTGAACCGGCCCAGGTTGGAAATGGAGCAGGTCAAAACTCCCATGCTGATCAGTAGTGGGATCGCGCCTGTGAATAGCCACTGCACTCCAGCCTAGGCAACATAGCGAGACCTCGTCTCTTAAAAAAAATAAAATAAAAAAAAAGCACTGATGGGGCTGGATGCGGTGGGTCATGCCTGTAATCCCAGCACTTTGGGAAGCCAAGGTGGGCAGATCACTTGAGGTCAGGAGTTCAAGACCAGCCTAGCCAACATGTTGAAACCCCTGTCTCTACTGAAAAGACAAAAATTACCCGGACATGGTGGTGGGCACCTGTAGTTCCAGCTACTGGGGAGGCTGAGAGTTACTTGAACCCAGGAGATGGAGGTTGCAGTGAGTCCAGATTCCGTCAGTACACTCCAGCCTGGTCTCAAAAAAAAAAAAAAGAGGCTAGGCCAGGCATGGTGGCTCATGCCTGTTATCTCAGCACTTTAGGAGGCTGAGCCGTGTGGATCACTTGAGCCACCCAGGATTTCTTTTTTGTTGTTGTTGGTTTTTTGAGGAGTTTCGCTCTTGTTGCTTAAGCTGGAGTGCAATGGCACAATCTCAGCTCACCGAAACTCCCACCTCCCAGGTTCAAGCAATTCTCCCGCCTCAGCCTCCCAAGTAGCTGGCACTACAGGCATGTACCACCATACCCGGCTAATTTTGTATTTTTAGTAGAGATGGGGTTTCTCCATGTTGGTCAGGCTGGTCTTGAACTCCTGACCTCAGATGATCTTCCTGCCTCGGCCTCCCAAGGTGCTGGGATTACAGGTGTGAGCCAGTGCACCCGGCAGGATTTCTTTTTTAATTTGAGATGGAGTCTTGCTCTTTCGCCCAGGCTGGAATGCAGTGGCTTGATCTTGGCTCACTGCAACCTCCACCTCCCAGGTTCAAGTGATTCTCCTGCCTCAGCCACACGAGTAGCTGGAACTACAGGCACGTGCCACTATGCCCAGCTAACATTTTGTATTTTTTTTAAGTACAGACAAGGATTCACCGTCTTAACCAGGATGGTTTCCAACTCCTGACCTTATGATTTGCCTGCCTTGGTCTCTGAAAGTGCTGGGATTATAGGCATGAGTCATTGCACCCGGCTGTGAACCCAGAATTTCAAGACCATCCTGGGCAACATGTAGAAAAGTGAGACCCCTTTTCTACAAAAATTAAAAAAAAAAAAAATAGCCTGGTATGCTCCTATAGTCCCAGCTCCTCAGGAGGCTGAGTGGGAGGATAGCTTGAGCCCAGGAGTTTGAGGCTGCAGTGAGTTTGACTGCACCACTGCGCTAACCCAAGTTAAGGGCAAGATTATGTCTATTAAAAAAAAAAAAAACATGAAAAAGCTGGAGAGGAAAGGGTGGTCTGAAAACTAAGTCAGTTTATAGCTCACAAGCAAATATTCTCGAGATGAAACTTAATAGGCTGGGGCCTGGTCCATACCCCTATAAAAGGAGACAGATTTTGGCTCAGTCTAAGGAAATCCAGATGGCCAACAATAGGTTTCCTTTGAGAAAGAGGTGGATTTTTTTTTGTTTTCATTTTTGTTTGAGACGGAGTCTCACACTGTCGCCCGGTCTGTATAGTGCAGTGTTGAGAACTTGGCTCACTGCAGTCTCAGCAATTCTCTACCTCCTGGGTTCAAGCAATTCTCCTGCCTCAGCCTCCCAAGTAGCTGGGACTACCGGCATGTGCCACTACGCCCAGCTAAGTTTTTTTGTATTTTTAAGAGACGGGGTTTCACCATGTTGGCCAGGTTGGTCTCCATCTCCTGACCTCGTGATCCGCCCGCCTCAGCCTCCCAGAGTGCTGGAATTACAGGCGTGAGCCACTGTGCCCAGCCTGTTTTTGTTTGAGATGGAGTCTTGCTCTGTTGCCCAGGCTGGAGTGCAGTAACGCAATCTTGGCTTGCTGCAATCTCAGCCTCCCGGGTTCAAGCAATTCTCCTGCCTCAGCCTACAAGCATGTAGCTGGGACCACAAGTGTGTGCATACCACCATGCCCGGCTAATTTTTGTATTTTTAGTAGAGATGGAGTTTCACCATCTTTAACTCCTGACCTCAAGTAATCCGCCCCCCTTGGCCTCCCAGAGTGCTAGGATTACAGGCATGAACTACCGTGCCCGGCCTCATATAAAAGTTTGATAACTGGCAAAAGGAGGATTCAGTGTTAGACTAGAAATTAGATGAGCTGACACCCAGGAGCCTATGGTTCCCTGAATCCATGAATGGGACCATTAAAACCAGTGGAAATGAGAAAGAATTTATTGATCATATCTCTATAAATTGGTATAAACTGTTTCTAGCATTCAGCAGATATACTAAGGCCACAGGCCAGGCACTGTGGCTCACGCCTGTAATCTCAACACTTTGGGAGGCCAAGCCGGGCAGATCACTTGAGGTCAGGAGTTCAAGACCAGCCTGGCCAACATGGTGAAATCCTGTCTGTACAAAAATAGAAAAATTAGCTGGGTGTGGTAGCTCGCATCTGTAATCCCAGCTGTTTGGGAGGCTGAGGCAGGAGAATTGCTTGAACCTGAGAGGCAGAGGTTGCAGTGAGCTGAAATCACACCACTGCACTGCAGCCTGGGCAATAGAGGGAGACTCTGTCTACAAAAAAAAAAAAAAAAAAAAAAAAGGCTATAGTGGCCATAATTGTGATAGCTACTGCTTTACAGATTTTGCAGGCTGGGCCTGATGGCTCATGCCTGAAACCTCAGCACTTTGGGAGACCAAGGCAGGTGGATCACTGGAGCCCAGGAGTTTGAGACCAGCCTGGGCAACAGGGCGAAACGTCATCTCCACAAAAAATACAAAATTAGCCATGCGTGGTAGTACATGCCTGTAGTTCCAGCTACTTGGGATCGAGAGAGGTTGAGGCTGCAGTGAGTCATGATAGTGCCACTGCACTCCAGCCTCAGCGACAGGGAGAACTTGTCTCACAAAAAAAAAAAAAAAAAAAAAAAATCTTGCAAATACCCGACTGCCACCTGCAAAAAAGAATGCACTTTATGCTGGATATTGAAAGCAAATGCTTGCTCCTCAGGAGAATCTCACCAGCAACAGAGCCTCTTTAGTTACGTAGTGCATGTGACCACAATCCGATCAATACAATGGTTCCTGTCTTCCCCAGAATGTCTGGAGAGATTATCTACATCATAAAATGTCTATATATATAGATCATTTATTATGCCTTGAGTTTAGAAACTCATGTTCTGAAACAACGAGTTTTGGGGTTTTTTTTGTTTTTTTTTGCTTTGTGTTTCTGTTGAAATCGAGATATACAGACTGTAAAATCCAACCTTTTAAAGGCAACTGATTCGTAAAGGCGTTTTGATTTGATATTTTCTCTAGGTAAGACTTTTTTTTTTTTTTTTTTTGTACAGAGTTTTGCTCTTGTTGCCCAGGCTGGAGTGCAATGGTGCCATCTCAGCTCACCACAACCTCCGACTCCCTGTTTCAAGTGATTCTCCTGCCTCAGCCTCCTGAGTAGCTGGGATTACAGGCACCCACCACCATGACCGGCTAATTTTGTATTTTTAGTAGAGACGGGGTTTTTCTATGTTGGTCAGGCTGCTCTTGAACTCCCAACCTCAAGTGGAGTTCAACCTCCACCCGCCTTGGCCTGCCAAAGTGCTGGGATTACAGGCGTGAGCCACTGCGCCTTGAGTAGGGAAAACTTTTGAATCCACCCAGCTAGAATAGCTTTTATTGTATTTATTTATATATTGCCTTGTTTCATCAAGGAATTAAGGCAATGATGTATTTGCATAAATAAAATTAGAAGCCATTTGAAAGATAAATTAGAAGGTTATTTCAACACAAAGAATGTGAAAGAATGTACAATTTGCTCAGCAGAAAAATGTTCACCATCTTTGGCTTCCCACATGTCCTAGTTAAGGAGCTTTCTTTAGCCACGTGGCGGCTCACCTTTTCCTATAACTCAAAAATAGTCACTTGCTGGTAAGGGTTCACAGTGCTGAATATGACACAGACTCAACAAGAGAGAATGAAAATTCAGACTATTTACTTGTTATTTTCTCCCTTTTCTGGTTTCCTTCCTGCTTTATTTGCACTCATGTCCTTATGTAACAAGGAAAGGTTTGTAGGGAACCTTGAGGCCCTCCTCTAGCACAGGTGGGGCCAGCCACCACACACTCCTAGAGTTCTTTTTTTGCCCCATCCCACGATGGCACCCCCAAACTCCCATTTCTTTGCTATCTCCACTGTCAGTAACCACCTGGGTGACCTTAGGTGAGTAATCAACATCACTAGACTGTCGTCGTCACTTTTCAAGAGGAAGTTGGATTACGCGAACTGTAAGATCCTCTCATCCGGAGTTTCTTGCTTCAGGTTTTGCAAGCACCCGTCATTGCCACACCACCTCAGACCCTCAGCCTCCCGCCACTGATCAGCCACCACGGGCCTCAGTGTGTTCTGCCTTTCAGAGAACTCAATTCATATCTACGACTTGTAGCCAAAAATTTCAAATAATCAATACAGTATCTGCAACAAAAGGTCTTTCAATGGGGAAAGCAGAGGTAACAAGGGAACAAAGCCAAATACGCAAAAGGACAAAAAAAAAGAAAACGACTTATACTTCTTGGTTAACTACCTTCAACTTTTTATTATTATTATTTTATAGAGACAGAGGTCTCACTATGTTGCCCAGGCTAGTCTGTAACTCCTAGCCACAAGGGATCCTCTCACCTCAGACCCCCAGAGTGCTGGGAGAACAGGCATAAGCCACTTAACAGCCCTTCAAACAATGTTCAAACAATGTTTGTTTTTTGTTGTTGTTTTTTTTAAGATGGAGTCTCACTCTTGTTACCCAGGCTGGAGTGCAATGGCACGATCTCAGCTTACTGCCACCTCTGCCTCCTGGGTTCAAGCAATTCTTCTGCCTCAGCCTCCCGAGTACCTGGGATTACAGGCGCCCACCACCACGCCCAGCTAATTTTTTTGTGTTTTTAGTAGAGATGATGTTTCACCATGTTGGCCAGGTTGGTCTCAAACTCCTGACCTCAGGTGATCTGCCCACCTCGGCCTCCCAAAGTGTTGAGATTACAGGCGTGAGCCACGGTGCCTGGCCCAAACAATGTTTTTTTTGTTTTTTTTTGAGACGGAGTTTCGCTCTTGTTACCCAGGCTAGAGTGCAATGGTGTGATCTCGGCTCACTGCAACCTCCGCCTCCTGGGTTCAAGCAATTCTCCTGCCTCAGCCTCCTGAGTAGCTGGGACTACAGGCGTGCGCCACCATGCCCAGCTAATTTTTGTATTTTTAGTAGAGACGGGGTTTCACCATGTTGGCCAGGATGGTCTCAATCTCTTGACCTTGTGATCCACCCGCCTTGGCCTCCCAGAGTGCTGGGATTATAGGCGTGAGCCACCGCGCCTGGCCCTAAACAATGTTTTTAAACAGCACAGCAGGCACGGTGTTTGCAGTCACAACCCAGGTTCAAATGCTGGCTTGCCCCTTAACTAGCCTCTGTGACCTTGAACAAGTTAAACTTTGATTTCTGAGTCTCAAGTTTATGAACAACAACAACAAACAAAACAGGAGGTGGACCTAATACATCCTAACGTTATTGAGGATTAAATTAGTATTTATATGAAATGTCTGCTATAGCCCAGAAGACAGGCGCTCAACTGCAATAATAAATCATAATTTTGTAAGCTTCCCTAATTTGTATACTTTTCCTAAGTAAAGGCTACATCACCATCACCCTCTGCCTGTCTCCCTTTTTTCCTCATAAGCAATCTGACCCCTACCCCTACCCCAAGTACATATGTGAGATTCCAAAAGAACTGAAGGAGAGGAATGAAGGCATGCAGGTTTTTAGAAGAAACCAGCCAACATCAGTTCAAAGAGATAACTTTCACTGCTAGCTTTATGTTCCAGAACATAGAGTGAAAAGTGATGACACCTCAGGAAAATTCCCAGTGCCCTTGGAGAGAGCTGACATATGCTCTGCCCTGTAAAGTCCTGCTTATCTGGCTGGGCAAAGAAAAGGGTAGGAGGCTGGGTGCGATGGCTCATGCCTATAATCCCAGCACTTTGGAGGGCCAAGGTGGGTGGATCACCTGAGGTCAGGAGTTCGAGACCAGCCTGGCCAACCTGGGGAAACCCCATCTCTACTAAAAATACAAAAATTAGCTGGGTGTGGTGGCGTGTGCCTGTAATCTCAGCTACTCGGGAGGCTGAGGCAGGAGGATCTCTTGAACTCGGAAGGCAGAAGTTGCAAGTGAGCCAGGATTGCGCCATTGCACTCCAGCCTAGGTGAGAAAGCAAGACTGTCTCAAAAAAAGAAAAGGTATGATCTTTCAGCCTGGGCAGAACCTTTGTTCTTGTCACCCAGCAAGAGTGATGAGATATGCCACCAACCTTCTGTGCTGCCGTCTAAGGATGGTAAGAGCAAGCCTAGCATCAGCTCATGCTCCCTTAGATGTTAGTTTTTGGGGCCAGGTACAAAATCTTTAGGTGGCCCCCCACCACTGCTGCTCTGTCTGTCTGCTGTTGGGGAGCCAGGGAGGGGCTGTACCCCTAGGAGGGGTCCAGCTTCTGGATCCGGTTTGCTGCGTTTGGCCAGGTCCTCATTGTGAGCTTTGCGGATGTGGCGATAGAGGTCCCCTGACTGGGTGTAGCTGCGCAGGCAATAGCGGCACTCGTAGGGTCGCTCACGTGTGTGCACCGTGGCATGTCGCCGTAGTGTGTAAGAGCATGAGAAGGTCTTCCCACATGTCTTGCAGGTGGGAACATCCTCAGTAAAAACCCCAAAGCTTCCTGGAGCTGCTTCATACTCAGAAGCCAGGTAAAGTGGCTCATGCAGGGATGCAGGTGCAGGCAGGGGTGAGGTCACCAGTCCTCGATGATACTGCCCTGCACCTGGCAGCAGATGGTAGGGTAGATGATCTGGAGGCAGGAAGTGGTCACTTGGCCCCACCTCCTCCAGTCCTGCTGCCCCTGGCTCTTCAAAAGCCTCTGGCTGGGAGGCCTGTCCCCCATACGCTGCTCCTCCAGGTGAGAACACTCCCTCGGGACCCTGAGGCTGTTCATCTGACACATCTGTCTCTTCATCGGAGATCACGATAGCTTCAACTTTCACCTGGACCAGCTCAGCCTCAGCTGGGGCTGGAGCCTGGGATGGAACTGGGGCTGAGACAGGGGCTGGGGCTGAGGCTGGGGCTGAAGCTGGGGGATAGAAGCCTTGCAGTGGTCCTCCAGGATCCCTTGATTCCACCACCCTCAGACTCTCAGGAGCCACATCAAGAGATGTCAGTGGCTCCAATGAAACTGCTGGGAGGCCAGAAGAGAAGTAGTTTGCAGGAATGGTCTCAGTGGAGCTACTAGGACTGGCAAGAGAGACATCAGCCACCGCTTGGGGATGTGCCCGTAGATGTGGTGCGTCAACCTCCATGCCAGGCTGTGTAGTGTCAGCCCCACTGGACATTGGTGGCTCATCTGGAGGACGGACAGTAGGTGATGAAGCAGCAGAGCCTCTCCATTCCCCTTTGCCCCAGTGGCCTGATGTCTCACCAGATGCCAACAAGGGCTGGGGGCCACGGGAAGTACTGGACAAAAACTCTAAAGTAGGAGGCTGTGAGTTAGTTTCCTCCTCCTTCTTGGTACTGTCTGCTTCTGCCAGGGCCCGGGCTTGAAGCCGCCGCTTACACACCTTGACGATGTCATTCATGTGCAAGTAGCTGGCAGCTGCGAGCACATCCTCCACAGGGGTATCCCCTCTCAGGGCCAGCTGGCCAGCATACATAAAGTCCAGAAGCAGCCCAAAGGCTGGGGCTGTGACAATTTCGTTGTGAATACACACCAGATCCCTCTTGTCCAATTCCCGCTCCTTGTAGAAAAGCTGGAAGAATGGGCTGCAGGAAGCCAGCACAGCCCGATGGGCCAAGAACTGGGTACTACCCACCATCACGGTGCAGTCACAAAGGAAACCCTGGGACCGCTGTTCCCGGAGGCTCTGCAGCAGCTGCTGACTGTGTTCTGGGAACTCCATAGTACCCCACGAAGGAGATGGGGCCAAAAAAAGGTCCCCACCAGTGGCTCCCTGGGAATAAAGGACAGTGGGTTAAGGCAGGGAACCTCCCCAGCAACCGTAACATCAGCCCTTAAGTATCACTTGCATCCCCGAGGCAATCGCTTAAGTTACTGTCCTTCTTTCTCCTAGGTCACACCCAAAGCTCTCCCATTAGCTCCGCCCCCCCACTAACCTTAGAACAGGCCCCGCCCCGCCCGATTAGCCCTGCCCCCGGAAGTCCCGCCCCTTGGCCACCCTCCGCTTCCTTGATGCCCACCCGGTAGCTTCCAACGTCTCCACGAAGTAGGGATCTTTTCCGCTCCCAGGCCTTTCCAGGCGATGCCTCTACGCCCCACTTCGGGAACTCCCTAAGCATCTCCCTCACGCATTCCAGGGTCTAAGGACTCCCAAAGTGAGAACTAGGAGAGAAAGCTGATCCCTCACCCACCACCGACCAGCCACCGAGAGAGCTCCGCCTCTTCCCACCTTCTCAGTTTTAATTGGCTTAAGATCGCCCTCCCCTGTCACGGATTGGTCCGCTGTCCACTAACCATACTACCCCCCCAACCGCGGTCTCCAATTGGGTGCTCGCCGCCATCGCTTTTACAGTCAGGCGCCGCATTGGGTGGCGCTCCTGTCCTCAACTTTTCCTCCTCGTCCCGCCTTCCTTGCCTCTGAACCCTCAGCATTGGCTGAGCGCAGGAGGTACCCGGCTACAAGTGGCTGAACGCTGCGCCCTCCCGGCAAGGCCGGAGATCCGGAACCGTGCCCTGTCGGACCTGAGCTGACAGCTGCTGCAGGCTGACCGGGTAAAAGAACCAACTAGGCCCGACGCAGTGCCTCACGCCTGTAATCCCAGGACTTTGGGAGGCGGAGGCGGGCGGATTACTTGGGATCAGAACTTCAAGACCAGCCTGGCCAACATGGTGAAACCTCGTCTCTACTAAAAATACAAAAATTAGCCGGCGTGGTGGCGCGCGCCTGTAATTCCAACTATTGGGGAGGCTGAGGCAGGAGAATCACTTGAACCCAGGAGGCAGAGGTTGCAGTGAGTCACAATCGTGCCACTGCACTGCAGCCTGGGCGACAGAGCGAGACCCTGTCCCCTCTACGCCCCCCCATCAAAAAAAGAACCAACTGGTGACTGTGGCCTATAGCCCCAAGTCCCTGAACTGCATTTGTCTCTTGAAGGTCTCTTCCTCTCAAAAATTCCAAGATTGCCCGGGTGCGGTGGCTCACGCCTTTAATCCCAGCACTTTGGGAGGCCGAGGCGGGCAGATCACTTGAGGTCAGGAGTTCAAGGCCAGCCTGGCCAACATAGTGAAACCCCCATCTCTACTAAAAATACAAAAATCGGCTGGGCATGGTGGCGCGTGCCTGTAATCCCAGCTACTCGGGAGGCTGAGGCAAGAGTTCAAAACTCTTAAACCCAGGAGTCACATATTGGAGTGAGCCGAGATGGCGCCACTGCACTCCAGCCTCAGAGACAGAGCGACACTAGGTCTCAAAAAAAAAAAAAAAAAAAAAAATCCAAGATGCCTTTCTGCTCCCTTCCTCCAAGCTAAGATTTCGGGGCTCCTGGTCAGTGATGGCGTCAGAGAACTAGCAGCTACCGGGATGATATCGTGGTGTCCCTAACCTGGACTCTACAGTCAATTTACAGTTGAGAGGATGGACCATTCTTTGTGTTCAGAGCGTACTGGGCAGGCGCCGGTAGGAAGTGTAGGAATGGGGTCAGGGTCATAAAGTGTCACAGGATAGGAGAGAAAAAACAAGAACTATGTCTGCCTCTGAAGAAATCTTTGAGAGTTCCTACATATCCAGAGGAAAAGGCTGTAAGTTGGGAGTCAGTCATACCTGCCTTGTCTGACTTTCCAAACTGAAGCTGGGGGATAGTGTTACTAGAAGAGTAAACTCAGTGCCTTGATACTCCCCACTTCACCCACCACTCTAAGCATCTCTATTCTGCAGTCACGTCCTTCAATCAGACCTAACCAGAATTAGGGAGAGTTCGTCTATACAACACACTTGTGCTAGATACATGCAGGGTATGCTGGCCTCTTCAAGACACTGTGTCTGTTCTTATAAGCCATACAATATTTACTGTATAGGAATTTAACAAATGGGCTGGGTGTGGTGGCCCACGCCTGTCATCTCAACACTTTGGGAGGCCAAGGTGGGCAGAGGTTGGGAGTTTGAGACCAGCCTGACCAACATGGAGAAACCCCATCTCTACTAAAAATACAAAATTAACCGGGCGTGGTGGTACATGCCTGTAATCCCAGCTACTCGGGAGGCTGAGGCAGAAGAATTGCTTGAACCCAGGAGGCGGAGGTTGTGGTGAGCCAAGATCTCGCCGTTGCACTCCAGACTGGGCAACGAAATCGAAACTCCATCTCAAAAAAAAATTAGCAGGGTGTAATGGCACACACCTGTAATCCCAGCTACTCAGGAGGCTGAAGCACAATCACTTGAACCTGGGAGGTGGAGGTTGCAGTGAGCCGAGATTGTGGCATTGCACTCCTTCCTGGGCAAGGAGAGTGAAATTCTGTCTCAAAAAAAATAAAATAAAATTAGCTGGCAGTGGTGGCACATGCCTGTAGTCCAAGCTACGTGGGAGGCTGAAGCAGGAGAATCACTTGAACTCAGGAGGTGGAGGTTGCAGTGAGCTGAGATTACGCCACTGCACTCCAGCCTGGGAGACAGAGCAAGACTCCATCTCAAAAAAAAAAAAAAAAAAAAAGGTAAATAAATAAATAAATAGGTTTATTTATTTATTTATTTTTGAGACAGAATCTCTTGTCCCCCAGGCTGGAGTGCAATGGTGTGATCTTGGCTCACTGCAACCTCCGCCTCCAAGGTTCAAGCAATTGTCCTGCCTCAGCCTCCTGAGTAGCTTGGAATACAGGTGCCTGCTACCACGACCGGCTAATTTTTGTATTATCAGTAGAAAAAGGGTTTCACCATATTGGCCAGGCTGGTCTCAACTCCTGACCTTGTGATCCACCCACCTTGACCTCCCAAAGTGCTGGGATTACAGGCGTGAGCCACTGCACCTGGCCTAGAAATGTTTAAATTAAAAATTTTTTACTTACTAATTCATTACAAAATGACAGCAATATGCTGTTAAAAGAAAATCACTAAGAGGGGAAAAACAAAGAAAAAAACAAAATGACAGCAATAAACTGATTGCCTGCTAACATAAATAACATTTTCATTTATATGAAAAATTATAATATTTGTATTTTAAAAATATATATGTACATAATGTAAATAGAGACAAGAGACTCTATGTTGCCCAGGCTGGTGTTGAACTTTTGTGCTCAAGCGAACCTGCCACTTAGCCTCCCAAAATGCTTAGATTACAGGTGTGAGCCACCAAACCTGACCTTTTAAATTTTTATTTAATTTTTATTTTTTTGCAACAGAGTCTTGCTCTGTCACCCAGGCTGGAGTATAGAGGGGAGATCTTGTCTCACTGCAACCTCTGCCTCCTAGATTCAAGCAATTCTCCTGCCTCAGCCTCCCAAGTAGCTGGGACTACAGGTGCCTACTACCGGGCCCAGCTGATTTTTTTGTATTTTCAGTAGAAACATGGTTTCACCATGTTGGCCAGGCTGGTCTCTAACTCTTGACCTCAGGTGATCCGCCCTCCTCGGCATCCCAAAGTGTTGGGGTTATAGGCATGAGCCACCACACCCAGCCCTTTTTACATTTTTATTTCATATATATGTAATTAAAAATAAATTTTTTTTTTTTGAGATGGAGTTTCACTCTGTTGCCTAAGTTGGAGTGCAGTGGCACCATCTCAGCTCCCTATAACCTCTGCCTCGGGGTTCAAGTGATTCTCCTGCTTCAGCCTCTCCGGTAGGTGGGACTACAGGTGCTCACTACCATGCCTGGCTAATTTTTGTATTTTTAGTAGAGACATAGTTTCACCATTTTGGCCAGGCTGGTCTCAAAATTCTGACCTCAGGTGATCTACCCACCTCAGCCTCCCAAAGTGTTGGGATTAGAGGCGTGAGCCACCGCACCTGGCCTCTCTCTCTATATATATATTTAAATAGAGATGGAAAAATAACTATCGAAATAAAAAAATATGTAGTGAGAATAATAACATTGTTTTACAGGGGGGTTGGGGGAGGACACTGTTTTTTTCTTTTCACACCACCACAACAATCAACACAGAAGGCTTCTGTGTGACCAAATGTGTGGGTTTTTTCCCCCATCCACAAGCAAACAATCAATTCCAGCTGGGTGTCCTCTTTAATGCCAACACTGTTTACCTGGAGATAACGCCAGATCTCAAAGGTTTAGGGTGTAGCTCCCAAGACCACCCTCCCCACCGGCCCCCAACTTCTAGTTTCTTTTCTTCTTTTTTCTTTCTTTCTTGCTTTTTTTTTTTTTTGAGACGGAGTTTCACTCTTGTTACCCAGGCTGGAGTGCAATGGCGCGATCTCGGCTCACCGCAACCTCCGCCTCCTGGGTTCAGGCAATTCTCCTGCCTCAGCCTCCTGAGTAGCTGGGATTACAGGCACGTGCCACCATACCCAGCTAATTTTTTGTATTTTTAGTAGAGACGGTGTTTCACCATGTTGACCAGGATGGTCTCGATCTCTTGACCTTGTGATCCACCCACCTCGGCCTCCCAAAGTGCTGGGATTAAAGGCGTGAGCCACCGCGCCCGGCCTCTTGCTTGCTTTCTTGTTTATCTCTCTCTCTCTCTCTTTATTTCTTTCCGTCTTCTTTAATTAATGTATTTATTTTTGAGACGGAATCTCTATCACCCAGGCTGGAGTGCAGTGGCACAATCTTGGCTCACTGCAACCTCTGCCGCCCAGGTTCAAGCAATTCTCCTGCCTCAGCCTCCTGAGTAGCTGGGATTACAGGTGGCTGCCACTGTGCCCGACTAATTTTTGGAGCTAGATTTTCACCATCTTGGCCAGGCTTGAACTCCTGAACTCATGAACCACCCACCTCAGCCTCCCAAAGTGCTGGTATTACAGGCGTGAGCCACCGCACCTGGCCTTTCTTTTCTTATTTTTCTTTTCTTCTTTCTCTCTCTTGTCTCTCTCTTTCCTCCTGCCTCCCTCCCTCCCTTTCTCCCTTCCTTCCTATTTTTTTTTTAACCAAATTATTGTTTACCAGACATGGTCCCTGACTTCTGATGCCAGTCAAAAGCCCCCAGTTGTTTTACCTGTGCCTCTGATTGACCAACTGTAAATCTAGGCCCCCACAGCTCTATTTGGGCTCAATTAATTTGCTAGAGTGGCTCATACAAATCAGAGAGAAACACTTACGTTTACTGGTTTTTTTTTCTTTTTTTTTTGAAACAGAGTCTCGCTTTGTCACCAGGCTGGTGTGCGATGGTGCAATCTTGGCTCACTGCAACCTCTGTCTCACAGGTTCAAGCAATTCTCCTGCCTCAGCCTCCGGAGTACCTGGGACTACAGGCACGCACCACCACGCCCAGCTAATTTTTGTATTTTTAGTAGAGATGGGGTTTCACCATGTTGACCAGGATGGTCTTGATCTCTTGACCTTATGATCTGCCCGCCTTGGCCTCCCAAAGTGCTAGGATTACAGGAGTACGCTACCGCACCTGGCCACGTTTACTATAAAAGTTTTACAAAGGATACAGATGAAGAAGTGTCTAGGGTGAGGTATAGGGGAAGTAATGTGGAGCTTCCAAGACCTCTTCGGGTATGCCACCTTCCAGGAACCTCCAGGTGTTCAGCTACATGGAAACTCTAGTCCTTTTGGATTTTTATGGATGCTTCATTATGTAAGCATGATTGCTTAAACCACTGGCCACTGATGGTCAAATAAGCAGTTCAGCAGCCCCTCCACTCCCCAGAAGTTGGAAGTGGGCTGAAAGCCCCAAGCTTCTAATCATGCCCTGCTGTTTCTGGTGACCAGCCCCCCTACCCCGCCCCCTGCCGGAAGCTACCTAGGACCTGCCAGCCATCAGTCAATCATTAGCATACCAAAAAAAATCACTTTAGAGATTTAGGAATTGTATGCAAGAAAATGGGATCAAAGAAATGTATATTTCACAATATCACACTATTTCAATAGAAGACAGCTCAATTCTCACATCTGCTTCTGTTAGCTATTAGGATATATTGTTTTGATTGAAATACAGGAAGAAAATTGGGTCTAACACAGACATGTAACTAGAAGACGATCTCAACAATCCCCTGGAATTTTTTTTTTTTTTTTTTTTTTTACAGTCCAGAGGTCTTTTATTTATTTTTTTTTTAACACCTATTATGCCATGAATTCATAGGGAATAGGTTCCAGCAGCTCAGGCTCCTTCCCATTGGTTCTCACAAAGTGTGCTTCTCTGGGTGGAGCAGGCTGGCGCTTCAGTTGGACCCAGGTACCTTTCTCTTTGGCTTCTTTCTTTTTCTGATCATTTTCCTTCACACGTTTTAGGAAGCTATCTCGGCTCTTAGAGTGCTTGATGTGCTCAGTATGCACATTAATTCTCTTGGCAAGAATCTTGCCCTTCACTTGCTTGTTTACAACAATGCCAACAGCATGCTGGGTAACATTGTAGACTCTTCCAGTTTTGCCATGATAACATTTGTGGGGCATTCCTTTTTGAACAGTACCCATTCCCTTGATGTCTACAATATCACCTTTCTTATAGATTCGCATATACGTGGCCAAAGGAACAACTCCATGTTTTCTAAAAGGCCTAGAGAACATGTATCGAGTGCCTCTCCTCTTTCCCTTTGTGTTCGTCATTTTGGCGAATTACTGGAAGATGACGGTTCCGGCTGAAAGGCGAAAGTTCTTTACCACACTTTCAGAATTGCTGTTCTGCGCTTTCAAGCTCTATGTGCACACACTTTGAGGAGCAGACACAACAGTCCTTTTTATTGCTTTGGTGTCTTTTTTTTTTCTTTTGAGATGGAATCTCGCCATGTCACCTGGGCTGGAGTGCAGTGGCACAATCTTGGCTCACTGTAACCTCAGCCTCCCTGGTTCAAGCGATTCTCCTACCTCAGCCTCTGGAGTAGCTGGGATTACAGGGGCACGCCACCCCACCACGCCAGACTTATTTTTGTATTTTTAGTAGAGACGGGGTTTTACCATGTTGGTCAGACTGGTCTCAAACTCCCGACCGCATGATCCACCCACCTCAGCCTCCCAAAGTGCTGGAATTACAGGAATGAGCCACCGCTTTGGTGTCTTTTTTATCCAAAGTGTCAGTCTTAGACAGTAGAGTGTACAGTAGTGAAGAATACAACTTTCCCAGGTGTGAGGGCTCACACCTGTAATCCCCACACTTTGGGAGGCCGAAGCAGGAGGATCACTTGAGGCCAGGAGTTCAAGACCAGCCTGGGCAAGAGAGTAAGACCCCTGTCTCTGCAAAAAATTAAAAAGTTAACCGGGCATGGTGACCCAAAACTGTAGCTTCGGAATTCGATGAACACTCCAGTCTGGCAGTCTAGGTGAGAGAATGAGACCCTTCTTCAAGAAAAAAAAAGGGGGCTGGGCACAGTGGCTCATGCCTGTAATCCCAGTACTTTGGGAGTCCAAGGTGGGTGGATTACCTAAAGTCAGGGTTCAAGACTAGCCTGGTCAAGATGGTGAAACCCCATCTCTACTAAAAATCCAAAAAAAAAAAAAAAAAAAAAAAAGGGCCAGGCGCGGTGGCTCACGCCTGTAATCCTGACACTTTGGGAGTCCAAGGTGGGTGGATCACGAGGTCAAGAGAACAAGACCATCCTGGCCAAGATGGTGAAATCCTATCTCTACTAAAAATACAAAAATTAACTGGGCATGGGGGAATGCAACTGTAGTCCCAGCTACTGGGGAGGCTGAGACAGGAGAATTGCTTGAACCCAGGAGGTGGAGGTTACAGCGAGCTGAGATCACGCCACTGCACTCTAGCCTGGCAACAGAGGGAGACTCTGTCTAAAAAAAAAAAAAAGAAAGAAAGAAAAAAGAAAAGAAAAAGAAAAAAACAAACAAAAGGAACACTAGCTTTGGAGCAGATCGGCTATTCATACCCAAATACTTCCACTTAATCTCTTTGGGTCTCATTTATAAAGGTGGGAATAATAGTAGTATGAGTATCAACCTAAAATAATGCAAAGGGTCAGAACCTAATTTAAAGAGTTTTTTCAAGTGTGAAGTATGAGGATGGACTACCTGGAAACACCAACTCCAGAGGAATGGAGTCAGTGTTCTGAAGTAAAGTTAAGATTTCATTTGTAGGCAAGGACACAGGACTTTTGATCAGGATTACATTTTTCATAGAAGATTGGTACATAGTTACAGCAATTTGGTTGGCTATAGACAATGTTTCTTTTTGGAAAGAGACATGTAACATTTTTTTACAGAGGATGAAATAGTCATGGATTTTCTGTCATGTAGTCTAAGCAAAGCAGGACAACAAAAGGCAAGTTAATCCATAACAAGGGTCATTTATTAAGAAGGTAGGAGGTGGCCGGGTGCGGTGGCTCACGCCTATAATCCCAGCACTTTGGGAAGCCCAGACGGGTGGATCACGAGGTCAAGAGATTGAGACCATCCTGGTCAACATGGTGAAACCCAGTCTCTACTAAAAATACAAAAATTAGCTGGGCATGGTGGCGCAGGCCTGTAGTCCCAGCTACTCGGGAGGCTGAGGCAGGAGAATTGCCTGAACCCAGGAGATGGAGGTTGTGGTGAGCCGAGGTCGCGCCATTGCACTCCAGCCTGGGTAACAAGAGCGAAACTCCGTCTCAAAAAAAAAAAAAAGAAGGCAGGAGGTTTTTGTCCCTGACGTCATTTAAGTCTCTCTAGTTAATGTAGAGAACAAGACAAATAAGAAAGTGAGTTAATCTATAATCTGAGAACAGAAATTGTAAACTGTATGTGATTCGAAGTCACATCTCTCTCGAGGCTTAAAGTGTTTTTTAGGATTCCAACAGCTTTTTTTTTTTGAGATGGAGTCATGCTCTGTCACCCAGCCTTGAGTGCAGTGGCGCAATCTCAGCTCACTGCAGCCTCCTCCTCCCAGGCTCAAGCGATTCTCCTTCCTCAACCTCCGGAGTGGAGTAGCTGAGATTACAGGCACCTGCCACCGCGCCCAGCTAATTTTTGTATTTTTAGTAGAGACAGGATTTTACCATCTCGGCCAGGTTGGTCTCGAAGTTCTGACCTTGTGATCCACCAGCCTCGGCCTCCCAAAGTTCTGTGATTACAGGTGTGAGCCACTGTTCTGTAGATTATTATGAGAATTAAGGGAGATAATTATATAAAGGGCTTTACACAGTGTCTGGCATCTAGGAAGAAAGCAGTAAGTGGTAGCCTATAAATATATTTTTATTTTTTTATTATTTTTTTCTTTTGAGATGAAGTCTCGCTCTGTCTCACAGGCTGGAGTACAGTGGTGTGATCTCAGCTCGTTGCAACCTCCGCCTCCTAGGTTCAAGCGATTTTCCTGCCTCAACCTCCCAAGTAGCTGGGACTACAGGCACACGCCTGGCTAATTTTTTGTATTTTTAGTAGAGACAGAGTTTCACTGTGTTAGCCAATATGGTCTCTATCTCCTGACCATGTGATCCACCTGCCTCGGCCTCCCAAACTGCTGGGATTACAGGCGTGAGCTACCATGCCCGGCCATATTTTTTCGAGATGGAGTCTCACTTTGTTGCCCAGGCTGGAGTGCAGTGGTACAATCTCAGCTCACTGCATCCTCCACCTCTCGGGTTCAAGTGATTCTCCTGCCCCAGCCTCCCAAATAGCTAGGATTATAGGCACGTGCCACCATGCACAGCTAATTTTTGTATTTTTATTAGAGATGGGATTTCACCATATTGGCCAGGGTGGTCTCAAACTCCTGACCTCATGATCCTTCCACCTCGGCCTCCCAAAGTGCTAGGATTACAGGCCTGAGTCACTGTGCCTGGCCTGAAGAGTATACGATCTTTAGATTGTATGATCAGGAAAGGCCCAACTAGGAAGTGATATATACCTGAAATGTGAATTACAAGAAAGAGCAATGCAGGCCAACATCTGGGAGGGGCAGCTTGCTCCTATAATCCCAGCACTTTGGGAGGCTAAAGAAGAAGGATAATTTGAGGCCAGGAGTTGGAGACCAGCCTGGGCAACATAGGGAGACTCCATTTCTAGGGGAAAAAAAAAAAAAGCCTGGTGTGGTGGTTTACCTATGTAATCCTAGCACTTTGAGAGGCTGAGGTGGGAGGATCACGAGGTCAGGAGTTTGAGACCACCCTGGCCAATATGGTGAAATCCCATCTCTAATAAAAATACAAAAATTAGGCAGGCATGGTGGTGCATGCCTGGAGTCCCAGCTACTCGGGAGCCCGAGGCAAAAAAAATCACTTGAACCTGGGAGGTGGAAGTTGCAGTAAGACGAGATCGCACCACTGCATTACAACCTGGATGACAGACGGAGACTCCAGCTCAAAAAAAAAAAAAAAAAAAAAAAAAAGCCTGACTGGTGGCACTAATGCAGTCCTAGCTAGTTACTCAGGAGACTGAGGTGGGAGGATCTCTTGAGGCTGCAGTGAGTTATGATAACCACTGCATTCCAGCTTAGGCAATAGAGCAAGGCACTATCTCTCACTTAAAAAGAGACGAGAGAGAGCTCACAAAGAGATAGAGGAGAGAGAGAGAGAGAGAGTGTGTGTGTGTGTGTGTGTGTGTGTGCATGTGTGTGTCACTCTGTTGCCAAGGCTGGTCATGAACCCTGGCCTCAAGAGATCCTTCTGCGTCAGCGGAGATCCCTTCTCTTAGAAAAGAAAAAAGAAAGACAAAGGTCTGGCGTGGTGGCTCATGCCTGTAATTCCAACATCTTGGGAGGCTGAAGCGGGAATATCACTTGAACTCAGGAGTTGGAGACCAGCCTGGGCAACAGAGAGAGACCCGGTCTGTACAAAAAACATTACAAAAATTAGCCGGGCGTGGTGGCGCGCGCCTGCTGCCCCAACTACTTGGGAGGCTGAGGTGGGAGGATCGCTTGGGGCCACGAGTTGGAGGCTCCAGTGAGCTATGATCCAGCTGGTGCACTCCAGCCTGGACAACAGAGACTCTCTGCCCAGGGCAGTGAAGTACTTGGGCCTCCAACAAACATGTGTAGATATATATTTGCTGAATCGATTTGCTGCACTCTATTATAGCGCTTGACTTATGGATTCTTTAACTAATTAATTAATCTCGTTATAAGTATTTACTGAGCAGTTGTTATAGGCTGTGCATTAAGAGAGTTGCCTTTTGAGGCTCAGGTTGGGTGGACGAGGGGCGTGGCTTTAGTGGTTCCCGCCCACGACAGCGAGACCCAATCAGGCCCGCGAAGGGGGTGGAGTTCCGCCCTCTTTGTCGCCGCCGGCCCGGAACTGGGATTGCGGAGGCTACCTGTGCTTCCGGTGGATTCCTGGGGGCGGCCGGAGGTGTGGACAGCCTCCCAGACTGCTCTGGGAAGATGTTCTACCATGTGAGCAGGGCTCAGGATGGCAACAAGAGCTGGGTGGGAAGGAGGAGCAAAGCCAGGCGCCCGCGCGAGGGGCCCCTTCTTGCCCGATAACCTCCCAGCGCCTGACCTGGTCGCCATCCCACTTTTCTCCGCAGATCTCCCTAGAGCACGAAATCCTGCTGCACCCGCGCTACTTCGGCCCCAACTTGCTCAACACGGTGAAGCAGAAGCTCTTCACCGAGGTGGAGGGGACCTGCACCGGGAAGTGAGTGCCGACCTCACCGCGCAGCCAGATCGCTCACACGGGGCGCTATACCTGCAACCCCTCCCCAGCTCCTGCTAGTCCTGCCACTCACTCTGGGGACCTCTCTCACTCTCTCAGACTGCCAGTTGTTTCCTGCTTTGGGTTCCCACGACGCCCTCTGCAATGCTGGCCGATAAGACTTCCTTCCCTCAGTTGAAATTGGTCATTCATTTACTCCTCAAACATGTTAAAAAATCCTTGCTGTGTGCCAGGACCCATGTTGGGCTCTGAGAACAAGATAGAATGAGACCAGCCCTCGTGGAGTCCGCAGTGTAATTACTGTTCTGTGTCTGTTCTCCCTCTGTCATTCTGCTGGTTTTCTCTTATCCCCTGTGCCCAGGGACCACACACCATGGCCTTCAATATGTATTCTGAATGAATGACCAGAAAAAGCAGATCGAGAGTTGGGGGAGGAAGGAAGAAGCCTGGGACTTGAACATCTCTGGGCTTTGCGCAGAGGGGCCTCTCACAGGGTGATATTAATGACCCAGCCCAGGGCAGTGGAGTTACTTGGGCCTCCAGCATCAGAAAAACCTGGGGTGGTTCTTGAACATGCAAATTCCTGAGCCTCATTGTTCCCTACAGAATCAAGATTCTCTGGGGCAGACCTGAGAGTCTGCTTTTTTTTTTCTTCTTTTTCTTTGAGATGGAAGTCTCACTCTCACCCAGGCTGGAGTCCAAACCATTCTGCCTCAGCCTCCCAAGTAGCTGGGATTACAGACGTGCATAACCACATCCAGCTAATTTTTGTATTTTTAGTAGAGATGGAGTTTCTCCATGTTGGCCAGGCTGGTCTCAAACTCCTGGCCTCAGGTGATCCATCTGCCTCAGCCTCCCAAAGTGCTGGGGTTACAGGTATGAGCCACCGTGCCAGGCCAGAGAGTCTGCATTTTAATAAGATGATTATCAGGCATCCCAAAGATTGAGACCTGTTGGCTCAAGGACTCTAGCCTGCTTGGACATTTATTGTGAAATTACCAGAGCAGCATTTGGCCTTATACATACTGATCTGTGTTCTATCTTCTCTTGGTCATTAAGCTCTGGGAACTGAGGTGCTATCAACTTGTCCTTTTGTTCTACCCGACCCTACTCCCAAAAGCTCAGTGACTTTTATTGCAGAATCTTTAGAGGCTCTTGGACACAAAATGCCTTTTGTTTCTCCTCCTCCTTGCAGGTATGGCTTTGTAATCGCTGTAACCACCATTGACAATATCGGTGCTGGTGTGATCCAGCCAGGCCGAGGCTTCGTCCTTTATCCAGTTAAGTACAAGGCCATTGTTTTCCGGCCCTTTAAAGGAGAAGTCGTGGATGCTGTTGTCACTCAGGTCAACAAGGTGAGACCATACATAGGGAAGCCAGTGGGGTAGTCTCTTGGAAGATGTCGGTTGGGTCCTGGCTCCACTTGATAACTCTGTGCCTTCAGCTAAGTCACTTTACTTTTTGTTTTTTGTTTTTTTTGAGACAGAGTTTTGCTCTCTAACCCAGAGTGCAGTGGCACGATCTCGTCTCACTGTAACCTCTGCCTCCCGGGTTCAAGTGATTCTCCTGCCTCAGCCTCCCGAGTAGCTGGGATTACAGGCACGCGCCACCACGCCCGGCTAATTTTTTGTATTTTTAGTAGAGATGGGGTTTCACCATGTTAGCCAGGATGGACTCGATCTCTTTACCTTGTGATCTGCCCGCCTTGGCCTCCCAAAGTGCTGGGATTACAGGTGTGAGCCACTGTGCCTGGCCCAGCTCTTTACTACTTTAAAATGAAAGTTTAGGCCGAGTGCTGGTACCTCACACCTGTAATCCCAGCACTTTGGGAGGCTGAGGCAGGCACATCACCTGATGTCGGGAGTTCAAGACCAGCCTGGCCAATATGGTGAAACCCCATCTCTACTAAAAATTCAAAAATTAGCCAGGCATCACATGGTGTGTGTGTGTGTGTGTGTGTGTGTGTGTGTGTGTGTGTGTGTGTGTGTGTGTGTGTGTGTGTAGTTCCAGCTACTTGGGAGGCTAAGGTATGAGAATCACTTAAACCTGGGAGGTGGAGGTTGCAGTGAGTGGAGATTGTACCACTGCACTCCAGACTGGATAACAGAGCAAGATTTTGTCTCAAAGTAAATACATAAATAAATACAAACGAAAATCTAAAAAAACAGAGAAAAGGGCTGGGTGCATTGGTTCATACTTATAATCCCAGTGCTTTGGGAGACAGAAGTGGGAAGATTGCTTGAGCCCAGGAGTTTGAGACCAACCTGGGCAACATAGTAAGACTGTTTCTACAAGAAGTTTTTAAAAATTAGCCTAGCATGATGGTGTGCACCTGTAGTCTCAGCTACTCGGGAGGCTGAGGTGGGAGGCTCACTTGAGCCCAGGAGTTCAAGGTTGCAGTGAGTTGTGATCGCACCACTGCTTTCCAGCCTGGGCAACAGAGTGAGACACTGTCTCAAAATTTAAAAAGCAAAAAACAAAAATACAACACTTTAAGTAGCAAAAAAAAAAAGCAAGATCACTCATTTTTTTTCTAGGTTGGACTCTTCACAGAAATTGGGCCTATGTCTTGCTTCATCTCTCGACATGTAAGTCTAGGCACACTGGGTGGGGCTGAGGAAGAGA
The DNA here is from genome assembly GCF_030222135.1 of Aotus nancymaae. Taxonomy (NCBI): domain Eukaryota; kingdom Metazoa; phylum Chordata; class Mammalia; order Primates; family Aotidae; genus Aotus; species Aotus nancymaae. The sequence goes on along the minus strand of NW_026988473.1, from coordinate 7,713,640 downwards.
GATACCCATTCATTACCATCTACTGACACATCCATTGAAAGTGCTAACCCAGTCTCACTTTCCTTTCAGTCCATCCCTTCAGAGATGGAGTTTGATCCTAACTCCAACCCACCATGTTACAAGACAATGGATGAGGTAAGTGGGCAGAAAGAAGTCAGGGGGAGGAGAGAATCAGCCATCCTGAGTATTGGCCTGGGGATGACTGAGTACAGATGGTCCCCAAATTACCATGGTTTAACTTATGATTTTATGACTTTACAATGGTGCGAAAGTGCTGTGCATTCAGTATGCCCCCGGACTTACAGTGGAGTCGTTGTGATGTAACCTATCATAAACTGAGGAGCATCTGTATGCTGTTCCTCCTTTCCCCAGGATATTGTGATTCAGCAGGACGATGAGATCCGCTTAAAGATTGTGGGGACCCGTGTGGACAAGAATGACATTGTGAGTCTTTTCTCTGCCTCTCTGCCTATACCAGGTTGAGCTGAGAGCTGTCGATTCCTTACCACCCGCGGTTTCAGGGGGTTCTATGGTCTTCTCCCAGGAAAAAGGGGTGGATAGGCAGAAGGCCTGGGGCTGCGGGGTGGAGGTTGGTTCTGTGCTCACCTTGGCTTCACTTTCTTTTTACCTTCCTTCCTGCAGTTTGCTATTGGCTCCCTGATGGATGATTACTTAGGTGAGTGCCTGATTATACATGCCAGAGCTATTGCCTGGAGAAGGGGTGTGTAGGTGTGGGGAGTAATATAGGATTTAATGCCCAAATCAGAGAGACAGAAGAAACTTTTATGCTGTCTGCTTGGAAGATCCAGGACATGTGCCTTGGGATGAGAAGCTGTGGTTGCCCCCAAACTCTAGGTCTAACTGATTTGCTTTTTCTGGTTTCACAGGGCTTGTAAGCTGAGCCTGGTGGCTTCCTACCTTTGGTCCTGATCTAGGAAGTGATTGTCACACTTACTGTGTTGTCCAGAGGTCCAGTCTAGCTGCTGTTGTGGAGGCAAGGAAGGCAACTCATCCCCGGAAGTTTCTTCTTTTGGCTTAGCTGCTGCTTTCTGATTTTTCAGTATGTGTTCTATGTAAAAAAGCCCTTGGTTCTCATGGAAGTGTTATCTTTTTTTTTTTTTTCTTTTTTAAGCAGGAATAATAACTCTAAAAAGGCTGACTGCTTACTAGCCCCTCTTTTCCTTAGACTGATGCCTCTACTAGCCTCAGCCACCCAGGGGATCTGACTAACCCATTTGTCAAGGTTTAATGTTGACCTCATTGAAGTCAAGGCTCTGATGTTGGGTCTTTGGCTTCCAGCAAATGATATCATCATTAGTGGCATTCTGAGTCCTGATCTAATTCCAGAGTGTTTGCCCTTCTCCTGCCCTTAAAAGTAACCAAGAGTATAACTGGAAAAGAAGGGAGAGGAGACAGCAGACGGGGAGAGATGAACAAGAGGCCAGTAGTGACACAGATTATGGGATCTCAACACAGCCCTTCCTAAGATGGGTATCTAAACAACAGTGTATCACTATTCTAAACTGAACTGAAAATGTAAAAGGACTCAGAATCTAGTTAAGGTAACATAAAAATGTATGAAATGCCTACAGGAGTAAACAAACATGCCAGTTTTCCCTGACACTGTACCTCTGCAATACTATTTGTCTACCTTGGAATGCCCTTTCCCAGCTTGTCCTCTTCCTATCTACCCATCTCTGAAATCTCAATTCAATTATGTTTTTTTTTCTTTAGCTTTCTTTGACTTCCTTGGGATACAGACCTCTGTAGCAGAAAACAAGAAAGCATGGTATTTGCATTAGTAACAGAGCTGGTTTAAGTCTCAGCTGGACTCAGGACGTTGAGGCAGGGGAATCGCTTGAACCCGGGATGGGGAGGTTATAGTGAGCTGAGGTCCCTCCACTGCACTCCAGCCTGGGTGACAGAGTGGGACGCCATCTTAAAAAAAAAAAAATTCTTAGCTGGATGACTTTCTGTTTCCCATTATAAAATGGGCAAAGCCGGGCATGGTGGCTCACGCCTGTAATCCCAGCACTTTGGGAGGCCGAGGCTGGTGGATCACGAGGTTAAGAGATTGAGACCATCCTGGTCAACATGGTGAAACCCCGTCTCTACTAAAAATACAAAAAATTAGCTGGGCACGGTGGCGCGTGCCTGTAATCCCAGCTACTCAGGAGGCTGAGGCAGGAGAATTGCCTGAACCCAGGAGGCGGAGGTTGCGGTGAGCCGAGATCGCGCCATTGCACTCCAGCCTGGGTAACAAGAGCGAAACTCCGTCTCAAAAAAAATAAATAAAAAATAAAAAAATAAAATGGCCGGGCGCGGTGGCTCAAGCCTGTAATCCCAGCACTTTGGGAGGCCGAGGCGGGTGGATCACGAGGTCAAGAGATCGAGACCATCCTGGTCAACATGGTGAAACCCCGTCTCTACTAATAGAAAAAATTAGCTGGGCATGGTGGCGTGTGCCTGTAATCCCAGCTACTCAGGAGGCTGAGGCAGAATTGCCTGAACCCAGGAGGCGGAGGTTGCGGTGAGCCGAGATCGCGCCATTGCACTCCAGCCTGGGTAACGAGCGAAACTCCGTCTCAAAAAAAATAATAAAAAAAAAAAAATTTAAAAAAAAAAAAATAAAATAAAATAAAATGGGCAGAAAACCCTCCTTGGAGGTTGCTGTATCAGAGATCATATGTTCAGGTGGCTGGCATAGAACCTCATCCATGATGGGCACTCAACTGTTAATTATAATAATTATTATATAATGCATATAGTAATGCATCCCAAAGCCGATACAGTGGTGTGTATCTGTAGTCTCAGCTACATAGGAGGCTGAGGTGGGAGGATCTCTGGAGTCCAGGAGTTCTTTCCAAGTTCTCGAATAGAGCCACCCATTTATAAGTGGTGTAGGGGAATAACACCAAGCCTGGAAGGAAGAGACTGATGGACAGAGAAGCAGCTCATGGATCTTGAGCATGTGGGTGCTGGTGAGGATGTAGGGTGTGGCATCAAAAAGGCTGACACTAATTATTATTATTATTTTTTTAGTTGGAGTTTTTCTCTTGTTACCCAGGCTGGAGTGCAATGGCGCGATCTCGGCTCATCGCAACCTCTGCCTCCTGGGTTCAAGCAATTCTCCTGCCTCAGCCTCCTGAGTAGCTGGGACTACAGGCGCACGCCACCATGCCCAGCTAATTTTTTTTTGTATTTTTAGTAGAGACGGGGTTTCACCATGTTGACCAGGATGATCTCGATCTCTTGACCTCGTGATCCACCCGCCTCGGCCTCCCAAAGTGCTGGGATTATAGGCTGGCACTAATTAAAAAAAAAAAAAAGAAAGCATTGGCACCGTGTGGGGGAAGGGAGCAAGTGGGAATGGCCTGGAGATGGTTTCCAGAACTCTTCTGAGCTTTTAAGATTAGTACTAAGTGAGTCAGAAAGTTATAGCCTCTTAAAGAGGTCACAGGCTAATGGAGTACCATGTGCTTGCAACATGCTAAATCCTTTACACACATTTCTGAATCTCCACAACAGTTCCATAGAGTAGATTTTGTTATCCTGCTTTGTAGTTGATGAGACAGGTCAGACAGGTGAACTAATGTGCCTAAGGTCACACAGCTAGTGACCTGTGATTCTTTAAAAAGAGTCTGGGCCTGGGGCAGTGGCTCCTACCTGTAATCCCAGCACTTTAAGAGGCCGAGGTGGGCAGATCACTTGAGGTCAGGAGTTTGAGACCAGCCTGGCCAACATGGCAAAAACCCGTCTCTACTAAAAATACAAAAATTAGCCAGGTGTGGTGGTGTGTGCCTGTAATCCCAGGTACTCAAGAGGCTGAGGCACAAGAATTGCTTGAACCGGGGAGGTGGAGGTTGCAGTGAGCCAAGATTGCTCCACTGCATTCCAGTCTGGGTGACAGACTGGCTCAAAAAGAAAAAAAAAAAAAAAAAAGACTGGGCAATGTGGCTCATGCCTGTAATCCCAGCACTTTGGGAGGCTGAGGGTAGATCACAAGGTCAGAAGTTCAAGACCAGCCTGGGCAAATGTGAAACTTTATCTGTACTAAAAATATAAAACTTACAAAACAGCTGGATGTGGTGTTGGGCACTTATGATCCCAGCTACTTGGGAGGCTAAGGCAGGAGAATCGGTTGAAATGGGGCATGGTGGTTCATGCCTGTAATTCCAGCACTTTGGGAGGCAGAGGCAGGTAGATCACCTGAGGTTGGGAGTTTGAGACCAGCTTGACCAACATGGAGAAACCCCCGTGTGCACTAAAAATACAAAATTAGCTGGGCGTGGTGGCGCATGCCTGTAATCCTAGCTACTCAGGAGGCTGAGGCAGGAGAATTGCTTGAACCCAGGAGGCAGAGGTGAGCCGAGATCACGCCATTGTGCTCCAGCCTGGGCAACAAGGGTAAAACTCCGTCTCAAAAAAAACCCGAAAAAACAAAAAAACGGGAGGCAGAGGTTGCAGTGAGCTGAGATCACGCCACTGCACTCCAACCTCGGAGAGAGAGCAAGACTCAGTCTCAAAAAGTAAATAAAGGCCGGGCACGGTGGCTCACTCCTGTAATCCTAGCACTTTGGGAAGCTGAGGTGGGTGGATCACCTGAGGTCAGGAGTTCACGACCAGCCTGGCCATCATAGTGAAACCCCATCTTTAAATAAACTTGAAAAAAAAAAAAGGAAAAGTAAAAATAAAAATTAAAAACAGTCTGACTCCAAAACCATCCTAGTTCTTGCCAGGCACTGGGTGTGTGGAGTGAGCTACCCTTCTCTCGTCTGTGGCCATGGGGGGTCACTGCCTTCCCTGGTCCCTGCCTCCACTCGGACTGGGAGCAAATGAGCGCCAGACAGGTTGGATACAGGGTCACTATCTCTAATAGGTCCCTGAGAGTCCCAGCCTCCCTCGCATCTTTTAGTGTCTCCAACGTTGCTGATGGCTGTCCAGATTAGTAAACCTAATCAAGAAGTGCCGGCAGCCCAGGTCTGGCTGAGCTGACTTCAGACTCAGTCAGACCTTAGAGGAGAGCCCCCTCTCTCTTTCTCTTAATGCACAGGTGGGCAGACACTTGAAACCACTTGTAATGTGGTTCTGAATATGACTGGAAGAGACTCAGCAGGGTGACAGTCTCCTCAGGTGGGGTTGTCATGGCAACCACAGTGGCATCCATCTGGCTTTGCCAGCTTGGGTCCCAGAGGATTTTCTTTTCCAGAGGCAGCACCATCTAGCCCTGAGAGCGGGGAAGAGAGAGAATGTGTATATTCATGCTCCCTTAGTTCACCCTGTATGAACTACCCATCTTGGGTGAACCTAACAGAATTCACTTCATGCCTGGTGACATATGAGGGAAAGAAAGTTTAACCTCCAACTCGGCCAGGGACTCTCACAAACATTAATCTACTACAACCCCCATGTAGTGGGGCATTATTACCCCATATTAGGTAATTTGCCCAAAGGCAGTGTCAGAATTATTTATTTATTTATTTATTTTTATACTTTCCTTTTCCTTTTTTTTCACCATGTTGGCCAGGAGGCAGTGTCAGAATTTTAACCCAGTTCTGTCTGATTCCAAATACTATCCTTTACTCGCTAAGCCCGCTGCTTACCAATTGAGAACGGCCCAAGTCGCTGCTATCGCAATGGGAGTTGGAGAAAGAGAGCTGTCAGTGTGCGTGTGCCACGGTCATGCAAGGGGAGGTAGGCCGGGGCTTATATTTGGTTCACAAGCGTGGCAAGAATGCGAAGTAGGTGCAGAAAGAGCAGAACCCTGGAGTCCGGAGCTTGCACGGGATGTTCGGGGCGGTCCGAAGTCCCCTCTGCCTGCAAAGATCACCTACAGAGAGCCCCTTCTATCCCTCCAGGAAGGGGAAGTGGCAGGTGATGCTGGGGAGGTAGGCTGGGCAGGAAAACTCAGCCGGATACCAAAATCTAAAGCTTTGCTGCAGCTGCGACAATGCAGGTGCTCAGAAACTCGGGAGCAAACAAGACTAAGAAAATGGGGACGCTGTCCTTGAGACTGTTTATTTCCTCGTTACTATTGTGGCGAATAAAAAAATAAAATTAAAAAACAGGATATACTTATTGAACGTGTGTCAGAACATAATACACACCTACTCCCAAACCTAGCAAGAGAGTTTGCTTTAAGAAGCGCGACTCTTCAGCGTCACGTGACCGCCAGTCTTTACAGCTTGTTCACACTGACCAATCAAGTGCCGAGAAGCCTCCTGGAGGGCGGAAACTTTCTAAGGCACCCGCCAAGATAGGTTATACTCGTCAAGGGCGGGGCTGGGGCGCCGACAGAGGGAATTAGTGTGAGCTGGTGAGTGGGCGACGCCGCTGCCGCCGTCGTCGTCGTCTCGGTAGCCGTCTTTGCCACGCCGGGGCCCTCAGGTAAGCAGGCCTTGCCCAGGCCCAAGTACTCCCCATTCCCGCCGCCAACCGCTTACTCACTGGACTTGGAGTCCGCTCCGCGGAGGCCCGCCCTCTTTTCTGACCACGTGACCCAAGTTCGGTGACCCCTGACCTCCTCTACCCCACCCCCCCGATCTGGTTGAGGGGCGAGGCCGGGCGGGAGATTACGCGTCGCGGAGGCCCGGCCCGCGGAGGTCAGTTCCCACGCCTCCTAGGCAACCTGACTAGTGGCTGAGGATGCGGAGGAGAGGAAGCTGAGGAGCGAGAGACCTTGGTCACAGCCACACTTTATGGGGGCTTAGTACGGGCACAAAATAGGGAAACCCCCTCGGCGCCTTCCGCGTGGGTGGACTAAATGCTCCCATTTTACAGATGGGAAAATTGCAGCTTAACAATGGTCTTTTGGCGGGCCTAGGGTTACCGAGGGGTAGGTCTCCGAATGCATGTCTTTGGGCTGGGATCCAGGCCTTGTTCTCCACACAGCTGGCTCCTAGGAGCAAGAGATTGAGTCCCTGCGTCCCCTCCCTACTTAGTGCTCACTACAGGGTCTTGGAGCAGTCATGCAACATTTAACACCTTTGAGGTTTGATTTCCTTTCCTGTGAAATAGACGAAATATATAATAGTATTTATTATTGACAATATAATGAAGTAATCCATATAAAGCACTTAGCTCAGTGTCTCAGGCACAGTACAGTGCTTACAAGAATAGCTCTTCGGCCGGGCGCGGTGGCGCACGCCTGTAATCCCAGCACTTTGGAAGGCCGAGTCGGGCGGATCACAAGGTCAGAAGTTCGACAGCCTGGCCAGCATGGTGAAACTCCATCTCTACTAAACAAATATGAAAAATTAGTCGGGCATGGTGATGCACGCCTGTAGTCTCAGCTACTCGGGAGACTGAGGCAGGAGAATTGCTTGAACCTGGCAGGCGGAGTTTGCAGTGAGCCGAGATCACACCACTGCACTCCAGCCTGGGTGACAGAGTGAGACTCCTTCTCAAAAAAAGAGTAGCTTTTTGTGGCAGGGCGCGATGGCTCATGGCCTGTAATCCTTGAACTTTGGGAGACCAAGGCGGGCAGATTGCCTGAGCTCAGGAGTTCCAGACCAACCTGGGCAACACCGTGAAACCCTATCTGTACCAAAATAAAAAAAATTAGCTGGGAGTGGTGGCCTATTCCTGTTGTCCCAGCTACTCTGGAGGCTGAGGCAGGAGAATTGCTTGAACCAGGGAGGTGGAGGTTGCAGTGAGCTGAGATCACGTCACTGCACTCCAGCCTGGGTGACAGAGCGAGACTCCGTCTCAAAAAAAAAAAAAGAATAAGAATAACTTTTCTAGGCGGGGTGTGGTGGCTCACGCCTATAATCCTAGCACTTTGGGAGGCCGAGGCGGGTGGATCACGAGGTCAAGGGATCGAGACCATCCTGGTCAACAAGGTGAAACCCCGTCTCTACTAAAAATACAAAAATTAGCTGGGCGTGGTGGCACGTGCCTGTAGTCCCAGCTACTTGGGAGGCTGAGGCAGGATAATTGCTTGAACCCAGGAGGTGGAGGTTGCGGTGAGCCGAGATCGCGCCGTTGCACTCCAGTCTGGGTAACAACAGCAAAAACTCCGTCTCAAAAAAAAAAAAAGAATAACTTTTCTTTCTTTCAGCAAGTCTTTTTTTTTTTTTTTTTTTGAGATAGAGTTTTGCTCTTGTTCTTTGTTATTGTCGCCCAGGCTGGAGTGCAATGGCATGATCTCGGCTCATTGCAACCTCTGCCTCCTGGGTTCAAGCAGTTCTCCTGCCTCAGCCTCCTAAGTAGCTGGGATTACAGGCATGCGCCATTATGCCATGCTAATTTTTGTATTTTTAAGAGAGATGGGGTTTCTCCATGTTGGTGAGGCTGGTCTCGAACTCCTGACCTCAGGTGATCTGCCTGCCTTGGCCTCCCAAAGTGCTGAGATTACAGGCGTGAGCCACCGCACCTGGCCGAAAGTCTTTTTTAAAATTTTTTTATTACAATTTTTTTTTTAGAAGGAATCTCGCTCTGTCACCCAGGCTGGAGTACAGTGGTCTGATCTCGGCTCACTGCAATTTCCGCCTCCTGGGTTCAGGCAATTCTCATACCTCAGCCTCAAGAGTAGCTGGAATTACAGGCCCATGCCACCACGCCCGGCTAATTTTCTGTATTTTTATTAGAGACAGGGTTTCACCATGTTAGCCAGGATGGTTTTGGTTTCTTGACCTCATGCCTCCCAAAGTGCTGGGATTATAGGTGTGAGCCACTGTGCCTAGCCTCAGCAAGTCTTTATTGGGGGTGTGTTATATACTGACACAGTGCTGGACACTGGATATGCAAAGGTGAGCAGACAGACTCTGTCACCCAGCTGGAATGCAGAGGTGTGATCTTGGCTCACTGCAAACTCCACCCCTTGGGTTCAAGTGAATGTCCCATCTCAGCCTCCTAGTAGTTCGGATTACAGGCATGCACCATGGTGCCTGGCTAATTTTTGTATTTTTAGTAGAGACGGGGTTTCACCATGTCTATCAGACTGGTCGGGAACTTCTGACCTCGGAGTTCCAGATCTACCCATCTCACCACCCAAAGTGTTGGGATTACAGGCGTGAGCCGCCTTGCCTGGCCTATAATTACAAATTCTTTATTTTTTAATTTTTTTTTTTTTGAGATGGAGTTTTGCTCTTGTTGCTCAGGCTGGAGTGCAATGGCATGATCTCGGCTCACCACAACCTCCGTCTCCTGGTTTCAAGCTTTGAGAGTAGCTGGGATTACAGGCATGCACCACCACCCCTGGCTAATTTTGTATTTTAGTAGAGATGGGGTTTCTCCATGTTGGTCAGGCTGGTCTTGAACTCCCGATCTCAGGTGATTCTCCCACCTCGGCCACCCAAAGTGCTGGGATTACAAATGTGAGCCACCGTGCTTGGCTACAAATTCGTATAACTGGTTTGAAGGCAGAGTGCAAGAATGTTGGGGGATCTGGGAAGACTTCCCTGAGCAAGTGACATTTGAACTGAAATCTGAAGGAGTGAATAGGAGTTCACTAGACAAAGGGATTGGGGGTGGAGTAGAGCGTTCCAAACGTGGGTAACGAAGGTCAAAGGTCCTGAAATAGGTTTATTTGAGGAACTGACTGGAGGCCACAGGTGGGAATGCAGAACACAGAAAGTAAGAAGTAATGGCTGAGTGCAGTGGCTCACACCTGGAATCCCAGTACTTTGGGAGGCCGAGGAGGGCAGATCATGAGGTCAAGAGATCAAGACCATCCTGGCCAACATGGTGGAACCCCTTCTCTACTAAAAATATGAAATTAGCTGGGTGTGGTGGCGCACACCTGTAGTCCCAGCTACTCAGGAGGCTGAGACAGGAGAATCTCTTAAACCCAAGAGGCAGAGGTTGTGATGAGCCGAGATCATGCCGCGGCATTGCAGCCTGGTGACAAAGCAAGACTCCATCTCAAAAAGAAAGTACGAGGTAAGAGGTGTTGCAGAAGTAGTAGGCAGCAAGTGAAGCCTCCAGAGCTATTGTACAAGTTTGTTCTTTATTTCAAAGACAATGGGGGAGCCGTTGGGTGGAGTGCTGCGCAGAAGCCGGGTAGCGGCCCATTAGATGTAGGGACCTGAACATCACTGGTGACCCATTCATCCCTGGCAGAGGAGTCGTGGGGTCAGTGCCTGGGTGGGTCATCGTGGCACTGGGCCTTCCTGTCAGAGGTACTGATGCTGCACTTTGGCGCGTGTGAGCCACCTTCTCATTGTGGTGTGTGTTGTTGGAGTGAGTCATCAGCTGTTGTTTTTGTTAGGTTCTTATTGTGCTGTATCTTGTGAACAAAACAGGTTCCTGCATTTAGGCCTTGCAGCCAAACTGGGGAAGACCAGACACATGGGCAAAAAGCCCAGCTACTGTTTAGCCTGAGCAACATGACAAAACCCCGTCTCTACCAAAAATAAAAGTTGGGCACAGCGGCTCACGCTTGTAATTCCAGCACTTTGGGAGGCTGAGGCAGGTAGATTACGAGGTCAGGAGTTTGAGATCAGCCTGGCCAACATGGTGAAACCCCGTCTCTACTAAAAATACAAAAATTAGCTGGGTGTGGTGGTGGGCGCATGTAACCCCAGCTACTTGGGAGGCTGAGTCAAGAATATCACTTGAACCCAGGAGGTGGAGGTTGCAGTGACACAAGATCGTGCCATTGCACTCCAACCTGGGCAACAGGGCGAGACTCTGTCTCAAAAACAAAAATTAGCCATGTGTGGTGGCAGGTGCCTGTAATTCCAGCTACTCAGGAGATTGAGGCAGAAAGTTGCTTGAACCTCGGAGGCAGAGGTTGCAGTAAGCTGATATTGGGCCACTGCACTCCAGCCTGGGTGACAGAGCGATAATCTGTCTCAAAAAAAAAAAAAAGATGGGGTAATTTCTAAAGGAAAGAGGTTGAATTGACTCACTGTTCCTGAGTGCTGGAGAGACCTGAGGAAACTTACAATCATGACGGAAGAGGAAGCAAACTTGTCTTTCTTCATGTGGCCGCAGCAAGAAGTGCCGAGCAAAAGGGAGAAAGCCCCTTATAAACCGTTAGATCTTTTGAGAACTCACTCACTGTCAGGAGAACAGCGTTAGAGAAACTGCCCCTTGATTCAGTTATCTCCACCTAGTCTCGCCCTTGACACGGGGAGATTATTAGAATTCAAGGTGAGATCTGTGTGGGGACACAGAGCCAGACCGTGTCGTCTCATTTTCACAGCAGCCCTGTGAGCTCGAGACGGCAGGGATGACTGCCTGTTTTACCGTTTAGGACACAACGGCTCAGACTGATGGAGGCCTTGGCCAAATTCACATAGACAGTGGCAAGGCAGAAATGAGACCTAGTTCTTTGAACCTCAAGGCCTTGGACTTTCTCTAGCTTCACCGCTTTTGGCCCACTGGCCAGTCTGTTTCCTTCTCTGAGCCTCAGTTTCCTCATCTGGGTACTCAGGGCTCCTTGTTCAGAAACTCCAGAGCACGAGCAGCAAGACTGGTGTGGAGGGTCTTGGGTCACGTTCCTGGCTCTCCGGGAGGCTGGGGCAGCTTTTCCAATCTTCCCTCTCCACTCGCAGCTCCACTGGGGCCATGTCGGAGAGAGAAGAGCGGCGGTTTGTGGAGATCCCTCGGGAGTCTGTCCGGCTCATGGCAGAGAGCACAGGCCTGGAGCTGAGCGACGAGGTGGCGGCCCTGCTTGCAGAGGACGTGTGCTATCGTCTGAGAGAGGCCACGCAGGTTACTCTCCCCTCACCCCCCATACCTTCAGCTTTCCTTGTTCCTGCGTTTTTACTCACCTCCACCCTCACTGATGTATTCACGTGTGTTGGATAGAGCAGGCGCCCAATGAACAAATCACCCTGCGTGTGGTGGCATGTGCCTGTCACCCTCAGTGATTTGTTCACTGGGCGCCTACTGTATCCAACAGAGACAGTCCATGCCTTTACAGAGCTCCACGTCTAGCTGTCCGGGCTTCTAGCAGACATAGCTCTTGCCGGGCATCTCCTCATGTGCTCCTCACCACAGCCCCACTGGGCAGGCAGAGCGGGTAGATACTCTCATTCTGCATGTGAGAAACTGAGGTGCAGACAGAAGATGTGACTCCCGGGCGATGTTTTTGTACAAGACCAGAGACGGAATCTAGGCTTCTGGGCTGGGCGAGGTGGCTCATGCCTATAATCCCAGCACTTTGGGAGGCCGAGGCAGGTGGATCACCTGAGTTCAGGAGTTCAAGACCAGCCTGACCAACATGGTGAAACCCCGTCTCTACTAAATATACAAAAATTAGCCGGGTGTGGTGGCACGAGCCTGTAGTCTCAGCTACTCAGGAGACTGAGACAGGAGAATCGCTTGAACCCAGGAAGGGGAGGTTGCGGTGAGCTGAGATCACGCCGTTGCGCTCCGGCCTGGGCAACAAGAGCAAAACGTCGTCTCAAAAAATAAAATAAAATTATCGGCCGGGTGCGGTGGCTCATGGCTGTAATCCTAGCACTTTGGGAGACCAAGGCGGGTGGTTCGCAAGGTTAGGAGTTCAAGACCATCCTGGCCAACATAGTGAAACCCTCGTCTCTACTAAAAATACAAAAATTAGCTGGGCGTGGTGGCTGGTACCTGTAATCCCAGCTACTCGGGAGCCTGAGGCAGGAGAATCACTTAAACCCAGGACATGGAAGTTGCCGTGAGCCGAGAGCGCACCACTACACTCCAGCCTGGGTGACAGAACGAGACTCTGTCTCAAAAAAAAAAAAAGAACTAGGCTTCTGATCGCTAAGCGTGGCCTCCTTTTTGCCTTCTCTCCACTCTAGCCCACTTCATTTGGGGTTTCCCACACCCACTGCTCCACATCCTTTGACTCTGGCTTCTGTTCCTCCCCTCCCAGAATAGCTCTCAGTTCATGAAGCACACCAAACGCCGGAAGCTGACGGTTGAGGACTTCAACAGGGCCCTGAGATGGAGCAGCGTGGAGGTCAGTGGGGTGCAGGCCACAGAGGGCTCAGGTGGCATGAAGCCACTTCCATGTCCAGTTCAGAGGTGGCGATATGGTGAGACATTAAGACCAAACGCTGCCAGGCTTGGTGGCTCATGCCTGTAATCCCAGCACTTTGGGAGGCCGAGGCAAGCAGATCACTTGAGACCAGCAGTTTAAAGACAAGCCTGGACAACATGGTGGAACCCCATTTTTACTAAAAATACAAAAATTAGCTGGGCCTGGTGGTGCATGTTGGAATCCCAGCTACTCAGGAAGCTGAGGCATGAGAATCACTTGAACCCAGGAGGTGGAGGTTGCAGTGAGCCGAGATCGCACCATTGCACTCCAGCCTGGGCAAAAGAGTGAAACCTTGTCTCAAAAAAAAGTAAATAGGTCAGATGCAGTGGCTCACGCCTGTAATCCCAGCACTTTAGGGGGCCGACGTGGGTGGATCATGAGGTCAGGAGATCGAGACCATCCTGGCCATGGTGAAACCCCGTCTCTACTAAAACACAAAAAATTAGCTGGGTATGGTGGCGTGCACCTGTAGTCCCAGCTACTCAGGAGGCTGAGGCAGGGGAATTGCTTGAATCCAGGAGACGGAGGTTGCGGTGAGCTGAGATTGTGCCACTGCACTCCAGCCTGGCAAAAGAGCAAGACTCCGTCTCAAAAATAAATAAATAAATAAAAAGAAAAAAGAATAAAAAGACCAAATGCACACATAAGGGAAGCCAGAAACTCACAGCAACAGCAGGCCACGTGCCAGGCCTAGCCCACCTGAGCTACGTGTTCAGAAAAGAGGGAGAGGAGGCTTCTGGGGGCCCAGAGGTTAGAGAAAGCTTTTTGGAAGAGGTGAGACTGGAGCTGGGCCTTAAAGGGTGGGGAAGAACTTGAGCTTGGCTTAAACTAGGCCAAGAGGAAAAGAAGGCATTGAGGCTAAGGGAGAAGCCTGAGCAAGAGTATGGGCGTTAGGGCCTCGTGTGTGGTTTTTCTGGAGCAGTGAGTTCAGAGAGGACGGTCACGTTTAGAAGACAGTGAGTTTTCAAAGTTGAGTGACTGTGAATAAGGAGGACCAGTGCTTGGGGTGGGGGCTCAGGACCCTTCCAGTTATGGGAGGAGTAACCATGTTCACCCTTCACCCAAGGATCCCTGGATGTTCCAGGCAAGTCCTCAGCTATGGCTCTGAGCCCCAGGGTTCCACCGCTTTTCTTGGGACCTCTGGACTTCCCTCAAACATGGGCTCTCGGTTGGGCGCGATGGCTCACACCTGTAATCCCAGCACTTTGGGAGGTTGAGTCAGGCGGATCACGGGGTCAGGAGTTCAAGACCAGCTATCTCTACTAAAGATGAAAAAAAAAAAAAAAAATTAGCTGGGCGTGGTGGCACGCACCTATAATTCCAGCTACTCGGGAGGCTGAGGCAGGAGAATTGTTTGAACCTGGGAGGTGGATGTTGCAGTGAGCTGAGATCTCACCACTGCATTCCAGCCTGGGTGACAGGGTGAGACATCGTCAAAAAAAAAAAAAAACAAAAAGCAAACAAAAAATATGGCCTCTCTGTCCTGATCAGCAGAGCCTCATCTTGGATCCTGACACCTGATCCCTCTCTGGATTCAGGCTGTTCTCCAATTCTTTTTTTCCTCAGGCTGTGTGTGGTTATGGATCCCAGGAGGCGCTGCCCATGCGCCCTGCCAGAGAGGGTGAGCTCTACTTTCCTGAGGATCGAGAGGTGAACCTCGTGGAGCTGGCCCTGGCGACCAACATCCCCAAAGGCTGTGCCGAGACAGCTGTCAGAGGTGGCTGCCAGGGTCCTGCATGGGTTGGGGATTGGAGTTGGGTCGTTAAGAGAAGTGGTGACGGGCTGGCGGGTGGAAGAGGTAGATCTTGGAGGAGAAGGTGGTACTCCCAAGGGTAAAATGCCAGGCTGACACATCTCTCTGCACTGGTTCTAGTTCATGTCTCCTACCTGGATGGCAAAGGGAATCTGGCACCTCAAGGATCGGGTAAGGGGTGCTGTAGGGAACCGGCCCTTTGGATGAATTTTCTCCCTTAGGTGCTGAGGGTGGTGCCTCTGTGTCCCTGAGTGCATCTGACATGTGGTTACCCATGCCTGGCTTATGCCATGGTCTAAGTGGGCACTGGATTCTGCATGGAGGGCTCCGAATTGGAGATGAGAGCCCAGACCTGTAATCAGTCATGATGCAGCGTGCTGGATGCCAAGACAAAAGTCTGGGCAGCATGCTGGGGTCTCTGGGGTGGTGTTTCACCCCCAGGGTATGCTGAGCAGAGCTTCACAGAGCCTGAAGCTTTCAGGAGTCTGTCTGGCAGAGGGTGGGGGGAAGATGGGACAGAGCACAGAGGTGTGCGGAGCCTAGATGGTCCAGGCTGAGCAGGCTGCTGAGAGCAATGGGAGTCTCTTGCCCTGGTTGTCCTGTCTGAATGGCTTCTCGTGGATGTGTGTGGGGATGGTGGTTGTTGGGGAGCAGGCTGGAGAGGCCAGGAGAGGGCCAGCTCTCCACCTGTCCCTGCTTCCTGCCTGTCCTTTGGCAGTGCCCAGTGCTGTGTCTTCACTGACGGATGACCTTCTCAAGTACTATCAGCAGGTGACTTGGGCTGTGCTAGGGGATGATCCGCAACTGATGAAGGTGAGTGAGTGGGCCAAGTGGGGGCACAAAGTTGAACTTGTAAATTCTATAAACTTCTTAATTTTTTTAACTTTTTTTTTTTTTGAGACGGAGTCTTGCCCTGTTGCCAGGCCTGAGTACAGTGGCGTGATCTCGGCTCACTGCAACCTTCCCCTCCTGGGTTCAAGCAATTCTCCTGCCTCAGCCTCCTGAGGCAGGGACTACAGGTGAGCACCACCGCACCCAGCTAATTTTTGTATTTTTAGTAGAGACAGGGTTTCACCATGTTACACAGGCTGGTCTCTCACTCCTGACCTCATGATCTGCCTGCCTTAACCTCCCAAAGTTCTAGGATTACAGTTTTTTAAATTTTTTAATTAAAAGGAAGCTTTTTTTTTTTTGAGATGGAGTCTCTCACTGTCTCCTAGGCTGGATGGAGTGCAGTGGTGCAGTTTCAGCTCACTGCAACCTCCACCTCCCAAGTTCAAGGCCTCTGGAGGGTGCAAGTGGTAGAGGTTCAGGGCTAAGATGCACGTACTCACTCTAATACATTTTTATTGCTATTATGAAAGTGGCCCGGTGCAGTGGCTCACACTTGTAATCCCAGGACTTTGGGAGGCCAATGCTGGTGGATCACTTGAGGTCAGGAGTTTGAGACCAGCCTGGCCAACATGGTGAAACCCCATTTTCACAAAAAATACAGAATTAGCTGGGCATGGTGGTAGGTGCCTATAACCCCAGCTACTTAGGAGGCTGAGGCAGGCGAATCACTTGGACCTGGGACGCAGAGGTTGCAGTGATTCAAGGTTGCACCACTCAGGTGGATCACCTGAGGTCAGGAGTTCAAGGCCAGCCCAGTCAACTTGGTGAAACCCTGTATCTACTAAATATACAAAAATTAGCTGGGCATGGTGGCGGGCCCCTGTAATCCCAGCTACTCGGGAGGCTGAAGCAGGATATTCTCTTGTACCCAGGAGGCAGAGGTTGCAGTGTGCCAGGGTTGTGCCATTGCACTCCAGCCTTGGCAACAAGAGCAAATCTTCCTCTCAAAAAAAAAAAAAAAAATCCTGGGCACAGTGGCTCACACCTGTAATCCCAGCACTTTGGGAGGCTGAGCGGGCAGATCACAAGGTCAGGAGTTCAAGACCAGTCTGGCCAACATGGTGAAACCCCGTCTCTAGTAAAAATACAAAAAGTAGCTGCAGTGGTGGTGGGTGCCTGTGGTCTCAGCTTCTTGGGAGGCCAAGGCAGGAGAATCACTTGAACCTGGGAGGCAGAGGTTGCAGTGAGCTGAGAAAGCGCCACTGCACTTCAGCCTGGGCGACAGAGTGAAACTCCATCTCAAAAAAAAAAAAAAAAATCACGCCACTGCACTGCAGCCTGGCTAATAGAGCAAAACTGTCTCAAAGAAAAAACAAAAAAGTAATACTAGTATATGTTTAGCGTAGAAGTACACATAAGAACAGAATAAGAAAGTGGCCAGGCCAGGCACCATGGCGCGTGCATGTAGTCCCAGCTACTTGGGAGGCTGAGGTGGGAGGATCGCTTGAGCCCAGGAGTTCTGGGCTGTAGTGTGCTATGCCAATCGGGTGTCTGCACTAAGTTCTGCATCAATAGGTGACTTCCCGGGAGCAGGGAACCACCAGGTTGCCTAAGGAGGGGTGAACTGGCCCAGGTCGGAAACAGAGCAGGTCAGAACTCCTGTGCTGATCGGTAGTGGGATCATGCCTGTGAATAGCCACTGCACTCCAGCCTGGGCAACGTAGTGAGACCCCGTCTCTTAAAAAAAAAAAAAAGGAAAGAAAGGGGCTGGGCACAGTGGCTCATGCCTGTAATCCTAGCACTTTGGGAGGCTGAGGTGGGTGGATCATGTGACGCCAGGAGATCAAGACCAGTCTGGCCAACATGGTAAAACCCCATTTCTACTAAAAATACAATTGATTAGCCAGGTTTGGTGGTGGGTGCCTATAATCCTAGCTACTGGCCAGGCTGAGGCAGGAGAATCACTTGAACCTGAGAGGCAGAGGTTGTTGCAGTGAGTCAAGATCTTGCCACTGCACTCCAGCCTGGGCAACAGAGTGAGACTCCGTCTTTAAAAAAGAAAAGAGCCGGGTGCAGTGGCTCACGCCTATAATCCCAGCACTTTGGGAGGCTGAGGCAGGTGGATCACGAGGTGAAGAGATCAAGACCATCCTGGTCAACATGGTGAAACCCCGTCTCTACTAAAAATACAAAAATTAGCTGGGCATGGTGGTGCATGCCTGTAGTCCCAGCTACTAAGGAGGCTGAGGCAGGAGAATTGCTTGAACCCAGGAGGCGGAGGTTGCGGTGAGCCGAGATCGTGCCATTGCACTCCAGCCTGGGTAACAAGAGCGAAACTCCGTCTCAAAAACATAAATAAATTAAATAAATAAATAAAAGAAAAAAAACCTGAAAAGTCTATTCCTCCACCTACTTTTTTTCTCTGTATCAATGATGATTATTCTCATAAAAACCTAAGTGGTATTATGTTAAGCATCTGGTTTTATAGCTTGCCTTTCTCAGTTAAAAATATGTTGGACATTAAGGTTGTATTCAGTGCTATATGCAGGTATATGTGAATGAGTTTCTGTAGGTTACATTTAGAGAAGTAGAATTGCTGGATCAAAGAATATGGACTTTTGAAATTGTTAAACATGAATACGGTGGTACACTGCCCTCCAGAAGAATACCGTATTCATGTTTACAATTTGCTGGTGGATCCAGTGCACTCCGGGCCCTTCCTTCTAGGTTGCGCTCCAGGACCTGCAGACAAACTCCAAGATTGGAGCACTCCTGCCTTACTTTGTGTATGTGGTCAGTGGGGTAAGTGACCAGGCTGAGACAGGGAGAATGTTTTGTAAGGAAGACATGACCCAGCAGTGTGTAGGGCTTATGGCAGGTGCTGTCAGAATGGTGGGCTCCTGCTTGTCCCCTCATGTCCCCGTAAGCTACCCTCTTCTCCCAACAGGTGAAATCCGTAAGCCATGACCTGGGGCAACTGCACCGGCTGCTGCAGGTGGCACGGAGCCTGTTTCGGAATCCACACCTGTGCTTGGCGCCCTATGTCCGCTGTCTGGTGGGCAGTGTCCTCTACTGTGTCCTGGAGCCACTGGCTGCCTCCATCAACCCCCTGAATGACCACTGGATTTTGCGGGATGCAGCTGCCCTCCTGCTCAGCCACATCTTCTGGTAGCCACTGGGCCTAGAGCTGAGCAAAAGCTGGGATTGCTGCAGAGCCAAGTGGGTTGGGGAAGGGAATGGGGGGAGCCTCTGGCTTTGAGGGTCTATGAGAGGATGGGGAACCCTTTCCTTGGAGCATCCTAGCTGGTGTGCTGTGGCATAGTGGGATTCTGCAAATGGATTATAAATACGTAAAGGTATTGATTCTTCAGCCCTCAGGTCCTAGGCCAGTCATGCCAGCAGCTTTGTTCACTTAACCCCAGCATGCCCCAGTGTGCTGTACAGATGCTATTCTCTTTTCTCTTTGTGTTGTCTTGTGCCCCATTGGGTAGCACCATGCCTCATTTCCCTCCCTAACTGAATGTTACTCCGACAGGACTCATGGGGACCATGTCAGTGGCCTCTATCAGCACATCCTGCTATCCCTGCAGAAGATCCTGGCAGATCCTGTGCGACCGCTCTGTTCTCACTATGGGGCCGTTGTGGGGCTGCATGCTCTTGGCTGGAAGGTGAGGACCCGCGCCTTTCCCACAGAGCCGTAAGAACTCCCATTTGTGTTAGAAAAAGAGTATTTGTGTGTCTATCATAAAAATGGTATGTGCTTGCTACTGCCATGTATTGAGTTCTTGCCTCAGGCCAGGCTCAGTGATAGCTTGACTTTCCGTATGTAAATGTCTCATCCTTTCAAAAGTCCTGTATGGCAGATACTGATGTACCCTCAATTTTATAAATTCCTGCCCATTCTATATTATCACATTAAGAAATACCTTTGGCCAGGCATGGTGGCTCACTCCTTTAATCCCAACACTTTGGGAGTGAAGGCAGGTGGATCCTGAGGTCAGGAGTTTGAGACCAGCTTGACCAACATGGTAAAACCCTGTCTCTACTAAAAATACAAAAATTAGCTGGGTGTGGTGGCGCACGCCTATAATCCCAGCTACTCAGAAGGCTGAGGCAGGAGAATCGCTTAAACTTGGGAGGCGGAGGTGGCAGTGAGCCAAGATTGTGCCACTGCACTCCAGCCTGGGTGACAAAGCAAGACTCTGTCTCAAAAAAAAAAAAAAGAGAAATACCTTCGACCAGACATGGTGGCTCATGCCTGTAATCCCAGCACTTTGGGAGGTGGAAGCAGTTGAATCACGAGGACAAGAGATTGAGACCATCCTGGCTAACACGGTGAAAACTCGTCTCTACCAAAAATATAAAACAGCCAGGTGTGGTGATTCGCACCTGTAGTCCCAGCTACTAGGCAGGCTGAGGCAGGAGAATCCTTTGAACCTGGGAGGCGGAGGTTGCAGTGAGCCGAGATCAGGCTACTGCACTCCAGCTTGGGCAACAGAGCGAGACTCCGTCTCAGAAAAAAAGAAATATCTTCAATTCCTGATGTAATTGAGCATTTTCTATTTTTATTTTATTTTATTATTTTTTATTGAGATGGAGTCTTGCACTGTCGCCCAGGCTGTAGCGCAGTGGTGCGTCTGCCTCCTGGGTTCAAGCAATTCTACTGCCTCAGCCTCCCAAGTAGCTGGGACTACAGGCGTGCACCACCGTGCCCAGCTAATTTTTTTTTAATATTTTTAGTAGAGACGGGGTTTCACCATGTTGGCCAGGATGGTCTTGATTTCCTGACTTTGTGATCTGCCCACCTTGGCTTCCTAAAGTGCTGGGATTACAGGCATGAGCCACTGCGCTGGCCTGTATTTTACACATGAATAGATACTGAATTTTGTCATACCTTTTTAGCATCTACAGAAATTGTCAAACAATCATGTGCTTTAAAAGTTAGGTGTTGCCGGGTGCAATGGCTCACGCCTGTAATCCCAGCACTTAAGGAGGCTGAGGTGGGTAGATCACCTGAAGTTAGGAGTTTGAGACCAACCTGGCCAACATGCTGTCTCAAATACAGAATATAAAAATTACCCGGGCATGGTGGTGCACGCCTATAATCCCAGCTACTCTGGAGGCTGAGGCATGTGAATCATGCCTGGGAGGGGTACGTAGCAGTGAACCGAGATTGTGCCATTGCACTCCAGCCTGGGCAAGAGTGAGACTCCATCTCAAAAAGAAAAAGAAATAAAGAGGAAAAAAAATTATTTCACCTGGTGCAGTGGCTCATGCCTGTAGTGTTTTGGGAAGCTGAGGTGGGAGGATCACTTGAGTTCAGCAGTTCAAGACTAATTTCGGCAACATAGTGAGATCCCATCTCTACAAAAAGTTTTAAAAATAGCAAAGCGCGATTGGCATGCAGGTTCAGTCCCAGCTACTTGGGAGGCCGATGTGGGAGGATTGCTTGATCCTGGGAGGTTAAGGCTGCAGTGAGCCAGATTCCTGAACTCCATCGTGGGTGACAGCGTGAGACTCTGTCTCAGATAAAAAAAAAAAAGAAACCAACTGTTCCTAAATTCTTGCTGTCCTTCGATGCTGTTGTAATGGTGTCTTTATGGTGTTTCTGTCTCCCAGGCTGGAGTGCAGTGGTGCGATCTCAGCTCACTGCAACCTCTGCCTCCTGGATTCAAGCGATTCTCCTGCCTCAGCCTCCCAAGTAGCTGGCACTACAGGCGTGTGCCACCAATGCCTGGCTAATTTTTTGTATTTTTAGTAGAGACAGGGTTTCACCATGTTATCCAGGATAGTTTCGATCTCCTGACCTCGTGATCTGCCCATTTTGGCCTCCCAAAGTGCTGCGATTACAGGCATGAGCCACCGTACCTGGCTATGGTGTTAGTTTCTTGCTTGTGTATACAAATGGAATTCATTTTCGCATTTGTATCTTCCTAAACTATCCAGTTACTTTGCTAAACACTGGGGATACATACAGGGTATAAAGACAGATAATAGTGACCCCACTATCACTGTTACATGGGTGAAGGGCTAAGAGGGCATATGTAATGCCTATTGTTAACAGAAATTTACAGTACAAACTGCCACCCAATACAATAAGCAGGAAAGTACTGTCCAACTACTTTCTTAAACTATTATTTCTAATTGTACATTCTTTGGGGATTTTAATATAGATGATCATATCGTATGCAAATAATGACAGCTTTATTTTCTTTTTTTTTAAGAGGCAGGGTCTCACTTTGTTGCCCAGGCTGGAGTAAGGCATGATCTTCGCTCACTGCAGCTTGACCTCCTGGGTTCCACCTGGGTAGCTGAGACTATAGGCATGTGTCACTATGCCTGGCTAATTAAAAACAATTGTAGGCTGGGCACGGTGGCTCATGCCTGTAATCCCAACACTTTGGGAGGCCAAGACAGGTGGATCACCTGAGATTGGGCGCTAGAGAAACATGGAGAAACGCTTTCTCTACAAAAAATACAGAATTAGCTAGGTATGGTGGCGCATGCGTGTAATCCCAGCTACTCCAGAGGCTGAGACAGGAGAATCACTTGAGCCTGGGAGGCAGAGGTTGCGGTGAGCCAAGACTGTGCCATTGCGCTCCAGCCTGGGCAACAAGAGCAAAACTGTTTCTCAAAAAAAAAAAAAAAAAATTATAGAGACAGGGTCTCACTGTGTTGTCCAGGCTGATATCAAACTCCTGGCTTCAAGTGATCCTCCAGTTGGGCCTCCCAAAACGCTAAGATTATAGGCATTGAGCCCAGGAGTTTTAGACCAACCTGGGCAACATGGCAAAACCCTGTCTCTACAAAAAAAAAAAAATTAGTGGAGTGTGGTGGCTCATACCTGTAGTCCCAGCTACTTGGGAGGCTGAGGTGGGAGGACTGCTTGAGCCCAGGTGGTTGAGGCTGCACTGAGTCATCATCATTCCACTAACTCCAGCCTGAGCAACAGAGCTAGACCCTGTCTCAAGAAAAAAAAAAAAAAAAAACAAAAAACCAAAACCACAAAAACAAAAACATACTACTTTTAGGTCTGCTCAATTTTAGTAAGGTTTATCTTTATTCATGAGTGAAGTTAAACATAATTCCTCTCATGTACTTTCCTTGTCTGGTTTTAGAATCAGGGTTATATTGGCCTTATAGAATGAGGTGGGGAGTATTTCTTTTTTATATTTACTTTTATAGGATTTAGGTCGTAGAGACGGGGTTTCACCGTGTTGGTCAGGTTGGTCTCGAACTTCTGACTTTGTAGTCTGCCTGCCTCAGCCTCCCAAAGTGCTGGGATTACAGGTGTGAGCCACTGCACACGGCCTGTACTTTTATTCCCAACGCTTAGCTTAGGTACACAGTAGGTTCCGAATAAATGTATGGCTGAATATGCCAATCAGGGAATTTAGGAGGATTGAGCCTTGTCTAGGATCAGAAATAAAGGTAGGTCCTTCATGGGGAAAGGTCCTTGAGAGGAAATAATAACGAAGAGACGCTAACTGCATTCCTTCTCTTCCTTCCAGGCAGTCGAACGAGTCCTGTATCCACACCTGTCCACTTACTGGACAAACTTGCAGGCTGTGCTGGATGATTATTCAGTATCTAATGCCCAGGTAAAAGCAGATGGGCACAAAGTCTATGGAGCCATTCTGGTGAGTGCCATCCCCATCCAGCCTCCCTTGCATGAGCTTAGCACAAGCTGGCTTACTTTGGAGTACTTGATGGTCCCAGGTTCATCGAAGTTCTTGCCTGTCTTAGTCCCTGACTCTTACAGGTGGCCGTAGAGCGACTGCTGAAGATGAAGGCCCAGGCAGCAGAGCCCAACAGGGGTGGCCCAGGTGGCAGGGGGTGCCGGCGCCTGGACGACCTGCCTTGGGACAGCCTTCTCTTGCAAGAGCCTTCTTCCGGGAGCGGTACAGAGCCCAGCTTTGGGTCCGGTCTCCCGTTGCCGCCAGGGGGCGCGGGGCCGGAGGATCCTTCTCCTTCGGTGACCCTGGCGGACATCTACCGGGAGCTCTACGCCTTCTTCGGTGACAGCTTGGCCACACGCTTCGGCACAGGCCAGCCTGCACCCACGGCTCCGCGGCCGCCCGGGGACAAGAAGGAGCCGGCGGCCGCCCCGGACTCAGTGCGGAAGATGCCGCAGCTGACGGCGAGCGCCATGGTCAGCCCGCAGGGCGACGAGAGCCCTCGGGGCAGCGGCGGCAGCGGCGGCAGCGGCCCCGCGTCGGCCTCTGGGCCTGCCGCCTCTGAGAGCAGACCCCTACCACGCGTGCACCGGGCGCGCGGAGCGCCCCGGCAACAGGGGCCCGGGGCCGGCACCCGCGACGTCTTCCAGAAGAGCCGTTTCGCCCCGCGCGGCGCCCCCCACTTTCGTTTCATCATTGCCGGGCGGCAGGCTGGGAGGCGCTGCCGCGGGCGCCTTTTCCAGACTGCCTTTCCTGCGCCATACGGGCCTAGCCCGGCCTCCCGCTACGTGCAGAAACTGCCCATGATCGGCCGCACCAGCCGCCCCGCCCGCCGGTGGGCGCTCTCGGACTACTCGCTGTACTTGCCGCTCTGAGGCGGTTGTCGCCTACGTTTTTGTAAATAAATCCCGCCTCCGGAAGTGATGTTTCCGCTCTCGTGGGTTTCGCCGGATGAGGCGGGGTTTGGGCGAGTTGCTGGGACGGTGTCGCTTCCTAGTAGCCGGGGCGCCATGGCGCTGCCTTGGGTGCAGCGCTTCGAGCTCGTGCTCTTTGCCGCCGCCTTCCTGTGCGGGGCCGTGGCGGCCGCGGCGCTGACTCGGACCCAGGTGCGGCTGTTGGGCGGGGCAGGTAGGCGGGGAAGCTGGCCGGTCCTGACGTGGCGAGGCCACTGTCGCTTTCCGATCCGGCTTGCTGTTGCTCCAAGCCGGTGGACCTAGTGAGGCCCGGCTGGCGCCGCCCTGTGCCTAAAATGCAGCGACGCGAATCGCGCTTTGTGGCTCCTCCTGGCCAGGTCATACTTCGAAGTTGTTGTTCCCTTGCCAAAGGGACGAGTCAGTAGCGTCTTACAGAACTAGACGGAATCGGGCTTGGCGGCTCCTGCTGCACCACCTTGCTCTGGTTCTGAAACAAGTCGGTGCAGGCTTTGCGTCCATCCGTTAAATCAGAAACCGTTTGTGCTGAGCTTTGTCGAGAAATAAAGCATAGTGTAGTGGAGATGATCAGGCTACCACAGGATTGCAGCACAGTGTATTAAATGACAAAATAGAGATGTAGAAAACGCTGACGTAAAGGTAGAAACCAATAATTTATATCGTTTACCCCAGCCAGGTAATCTTGTTAGTAAACATGGGTTCATTTAATTCCTATAAAGTAGGCACTAGCGTGCCTATTTTACACCATTAGAAAACCTCAGAGATCTCCCGGGTGCGGTGGCTCACACCTGTAATCTCAGCACTTTGGGAGGCCTAGGCGGGCGGATCACTTGAGGTCAGGAGTTTGAGACCAGCCTGGCCAACATGGCGAAACCTTGTCTCTACTAAAAATACAAAAATTAGCTGGGTGTGGTGTGGGCGCCTGTAATCCCAGCTACTCAGGAGGCTGAGGCAGGAGAATTGCTTGAACCCAGGAGGTGGAGGTTGCAGTGTGTTAAGATCGTGCCATTGCACTCCAGCCTAGGCACAAGAGCAAAACTCCATTTCAGAAAAAAAAAAAGAAGAAAACCTCAGAGATACTTATTTGTTGAAGAATATACAAGGCCTGGCTTTACTCTAAGGTTTCTCCTGCACAGAGCCCAGAACTTGTGAGGCTTCTCTGAAGCTCATTGTATTCTATAATCATTGCGTATTTTCTGATCCTTGGGCCACTGCAGGTTTGATTCCCCAGCAGGCCCTCTCCATCAATATCCTTGTCCCAGAAACAGGAATTGACAGTGCACAAGTAACTTCCTGGAATGGTCCTGGACTAGCTTATCACTAACAAACACCTACCAAGAGACTGCATCCAGAGGCATTAACCTGAAATCTAGGACTTAGCAGCTTCTCTCCACAGGGTTCCTTCAGCGGTAGATGTCCCCTGTACGGTGTGGCCGTCCTGAATGGCTCCTCCCTGGCCTTATCCCGTCCCTCAGCCCCATCTCTCTGCTACTTTGTAGCTGGGGCCTCTGGCCTCTTGGCCCTCTACTGCCTCCTGCTTCTGCTCTTCTGGGTCTACAGCAGCTGCATCGAGGACTCCCACAGGTGATTGCTCAACCCTGAGGGCCAGGGGCTGAGGTAGGATGAGTCTCCCCTCAACCCCAAGGCTTGTTCTCTTCCTCTCAGAGGTCCTGTAGGGCTGCGCATTGCACTGGCCGTCTCAGCAATAGCCATCTTCCTGGTCTTGGTGTCTGCCTGTATCCTTCGATTTGGCACCAGGTCTTTCTGCAACTCCATCATCTCCCTGAACACTACAATTAGGTAATAGGAGAGGGAGGGAATCCTGGCTGGGGCTGTCTCTCTTCTCTCATGGGAGTCCTGTAATTTCCCTTTTTATCCCCATCAGTTGCTCTCAACTCACAGGGCACTAGGCACGGGTGTGCCTCGAATATAAACTATCATCACCCTTTCTCACAACTGTCTCTTGGACCTCACAGCTGTTCTGAAGCCCAGAAAATTCCATGGACACCCCCTGGAACTGCTGTGCAGTTTTACTTCAACCTACACAATGCTGAAGTGAGACCCAGGGATACACAGAAAGATTCACATAAGTATCTGTAGCTGTGTGGGTGCTCACCAGTGTATAATGAGCTTGTTGGCCCAGCAGTGAGAGAAGCTGAGGGGCTTGTCAACCTAAAATTCAGCAGTTAAGAGTGGTGTGTGGGTGGGAAGGACTGGATTTGAAATGGTCCCACTCCTCACACCCCTGTCCCTGTCTCCCACAGACCTCTTCTTGGGTGAATTTGGTATTGTGGTGTGTGGTCTTGGTGCTCCAGGTCGTGCAGTGGAAGTCTGAAGCCACCCCATGCCGGCCTCTGGAGAGGGGTGACCCTGAGTGGAGTTCTGAGACAAATGCTCTCATTGGGCCACGCCTTTCCCATTTCTGAAGAATAACCAGAGTGCTTCCTGCAGCCAAACACTCCGTGCCCAAGTGCCTGCAGTCCTCTTGCCCCCACGAAGCCCTGTTTATGCTGGGAGCCTTAGTTTTCCCTTCAGGAGGGAAATGTAATGACAGGCCCCCCCTCCACCTCTTCCTACAGCTGTTTTTGTACCAAAATATATTACTGTCTGTCTTCATCTTAGGAGTGAGTTTTTGATGTTAAAGCACAAGTAGATGGGAGGAAGGAGTGAAGGCTCAACAGACATGGATTGAAACTTAGAGGTACTGTCTGGCAGCTGCCCTAGGGATGACTGCTCCTTTATTTGTTAATGAATCTTGGGCCTCCTTGCGGGACCCTGGTTGTTACTCCATCTCTAAGGTGGTTTTTTTTTTGGAAATAGAGACAAGGTCTTGCTGTGTTGCCCGGGCTGTTCTCAACCTGGGCTCAAGCAGTCCTGCTGCCTCAGCCTCCCAAAGCACTAGGATTACAATAGGTGTGAACACACCTGGCTCTCTAAGGTTCCGTTTTTTTCCCCCTCTTGGAGAGATGAGTGACTCGAGGTCGTTTCTTCACAGGCTCCGGTAGGCACCCACAGTATTGTCAAAGAGCTTTGTGTTAGGGAAGCGTCCAGCTTTGTCCAAGAGGAAATAGAAGCGCCGGCCTTTGACTTTCAGAGGTAGCATGGCAGGGACTTCATCCCGGTGGGCCATGCAAGATACCTGGTTCAAAGGAACTGTGAAATTGGCCCACAAGCCAAAGGGGGCATGAGTGGTGAGGGTCACCTGCTGCCCTCCAGCTCGAAGCACCACCGAGCGCACAGACCGGAGAGAGAAGAGAAGACCAGCACCAAGTACCAGGGCTCCTGCAGGAAGAGCAGGGATTGGGGTGAGGCGTTTTCACTGGACAACTAAGTACCCACCTTCCTAGTCTCCTCTAAGAAATTTGAGGGGTGAAAGTAATATTTACTGAGCTCCTTTTATGACCCAGAATCCTGATATTCCTCCCTACAGCCTTAATAGATGTCAGTTTCCATTTTAAAGGGAAAACGAAGGTTCCCGAGTTTTTTTTGTTTTTTGAGATGGATTCTCAGTCTGTCTCCCAGATGCAGTGCAGTGGCACGATCTCGGGTCACTGCAACTTCCGCCTCCCAGCTTTAAGCGATTCTTCTGCCTCAGCCTCCCGAATAGCTGGCACTACGGGTGCGCACGTCCGGCTAATTTTTTTTTTTGTATTTTTAGTAGAGAAGAGGTTTCACCATATTGGCCAGGCTGGTCTGGAACTCCTGACCTTGTGATCCGCCAGCCTCGACCTCCCAAAGTGTTGGGATTACAATTGTGAGCCACCGCGCCCGGCCGGGTCCACAGCTTTAAGGACCTTGCTCAAGGTTGCAGAATGAAGGGCAGACCTCAGCCTAGATTATGACAGGGCATGGTGCTCAGAAACATCAGTGTTTCGCATTTCTATGGGGCAAGCCCACCCACCACTCTTGCTCATCTGGGATAAAGGGCCCCTGATACTGCCTGCGTACGGAGAGTCCTGTTCTGCCACCCCATGTTGAAATAGTGGGAAGGCAGCTCACGTCTTACCGATGGTGCCGCAGCCAACGGCCAGACCGTAGCGCCAAAGCGCGGAGCGCAGGTCGCGGCCATGGTTTGGGACCTCCTCATCTTGAGGCTGCACCGAGACATGGGGCCGGGACACAGTTGCCACAGCCAGGGAGGCCCAGAAGACGCCCTGGCCCGCGCAAAATAGCCCAAGGATGGTGAAGAAGCGGCCCCGTTCGTGCTCAAAGAGCAGCACATCCCGTTGCAAGGTCGCGACTTGCAGGAGCTGGCGCGTAGGCAGTGTCCGCAACGCCGCTAGCAGCCCCGTGAGCCACCGCCTCCTAAGAGCCGCCATGACTAGCCGACTTCCGGGGCGGGGCTTCTTGCCGCCGAGCCACCTCCCCTCTCCCCGGAAGCCGTCTCCACTTCCCCTCTTCCCTGACTACAGGGCCCGCCCTCACGCTCAGGGCTGGGAGGAGAAAACGGATCTAGCACACAGAACACAAAATACAACATCACTGTTTATCTTAAAAAGTAAGGAGGTCCTGGGGTTAAGTACACAAAGCACCTAAGTCCTTCGGGTAGTTTAGTGTCAGTTCTACAAAGTAAGCTTTGGCTTCCTGGCACCAGTGAGGCTCAATCTTCTGAAGTCTTCCAGAAGGCAGGTGAGAAGGATCCAGCAGCCCTCCTCCCTCGGTCACAGTCACAGGGCAGCCTTGGGCCAGACAGGAGGAGATGACAGATGACAACCAGACAGTGATATCCAACGGCTATTTACAGGGGGGCTGCTTCTGGAGCATGACTACGATCATTTCATGAATGCCACTTCTGGGATCTCCCCCTTGGCCTGGAGAAAAATGAAAGGTCAGTAGAGGCAGGCCTACCCTCCCCACTCAGCAACCCCAGCTAACCTGACCTCCTGAAGGCCAGGAGATCCTAGTGTTTTTGCCACTGTATTTCCAGACCTTACCTTGAGATGAGTGAAGGCCTGGGCGGATCTGGTGTAGTCCCAGTTGTTGTCCTGAAGGCACCTGGAGTGGGGAGAACAGGCAGCTCCATAAGAACTCTGACCCCGGCCGGGCGCGGTGGCTCACGCCTGTAATCCCAGCACTTTGGGAGGCTGAGGTGGGTGGATCACTTGAGGCCAGGAGTTAGACCAGCTTGGCCAACATGGTGAAACCCCATCGCTTTAAAAAAAAAAACTCTGACCCCTAAATGCCATTTGAAAGTCCATTCTATAAAAGCACCCAAGTTTGCCAACAAGTATGTACATTCTTATATATCCTTGCACTACTTATACAAGTGAGAAATTAGTAAAAGTCCAAATGTTCTACCAATGGTCTATCAAAGATAAGGAGTATTAAATGGCTGTCAAGCCCAAGACAGTTTTTACACTGGTAGGGAGAGATGAGCATGGTCTAAGTAAAGAAACTAAGTGCAAAACAGTATATAAAAAGGAAGTTCCATTTTGGCTTTTTTTTTTTTTTCCAGACAGTCTCCCTCTGTTGCCCAGGCTAGAGTGCAGTGACTTGATCTCAGCTCACTGCAGCCTCCACCTCCTGGGTTCAAGCAATTCTCCTGCCTTAGCCTCCCTAATAGCTGGGACTACAGGTGCATGCCACCATGCCCAGATAATTTTTTATATTTTTTAGTAGAGATGGGGATTCATCATGTTAGCCAGGATGGTCTCCAACTCCTGACCTCATGATGCCCACCTCAACCTCCCAAAGTGATGGGATTACAGGTGTGAGCCACCATACCTGGTCAATTTATTTTATGAGACAGTCTCGCTCTGTCTCCCAGGCTGGAATGCAATGTCACAAGCTCTGCCCACTGCAGACCTGTGCCTCCCAGGTTCAAGCAATTCTCCTGCCTCAGTCTCCCAAGTAGCTGGGATTACAGGTTTGTGCCACCATGCCTGGCTAATTTTTTTTGTATTTTTAGTAGAGACAGATTGGCTAGGCGGGTCTCAAACTCCCTTGTGATCCACCCACCTCTGCCTCCCAAAGTGCTGGGATTACAGGCATGAGCCACTGCAGCCAGCTAAATTTTTTATGCTAATTTATGCATAGGCGAATTTTTTATAAACTATCTTTTTTTTGTTTGCTGGGTTTTTTTTTTTTTTTTTTGAGACAAAGTCTCGCTCTCTTCCCAGGCTGGAGTGCAGTGGCGAGATCTCAGCTCACTGCAACCTCCGCCTCCCGGGTTCAAGTGATTCTCCCACCTCAAACTCCCGAGTAGCTGGAACTATAGGGGCGTGCCACCGCACCCAGCTAATTTTTGTATTTTTAGTAGAGACACGGTTTCACCATGTTGGCCAGGATGGTCTCGATCTCTAGATCTCATGACCATCTCAGTCTCCCAAAGTGTTGGGATAACAGGCGTGAGCCGCCACGCCCAGTTGACTACTGGGCTTTTTTAAGCAGCAAAAAGTTTTGCCTTTTAAAATTTCAGGAGGCCAGGAATGGTAGTTCACACCTATAACCCCAGCACTTTGGGGAGGCCTAGGTGGGAAACATGGTGAAATCCCATCTCTACAAAGAAATACAAAAAAATTAGCCGGGTGCCGTGGCCTATGCCTGTAGTTCCAGCTACTCTGGAGGCTAAGGTGAGAGGAGAGCTTGTGCCCAGGAGTTAGAGGTTACAGTGAGTTATGATCACTACTACACTCCGGCCTGGATGACAGAGCAAGACCTTGTCTCTAATAAAAAAAGAAAAAAGAAACCACTCATCAGAAGCTCTCATTATTCACGACTAGTCCTACTTCAGTTCAGTTCATCCCCACCCTACATATGCCCAACACTCACTTCTGGGACCACTCGAGGTTCATGCCAGACTGGGTAGAGAATGCCTGCAACATTTCCTGCTGCTCTGGAGAGAGGGTGGGCACTGGGCTGGAGGAAGGCGTGGGTGCAGGCATAGCGAAGGCTCTTTGGATCTCTTCAGAACTGGCATTCCGCACAAATAGCTCGTCGTTTACAATACACAGCCTTGAGGACAAAGAGCACTTAAAAAGCTGGACAGATATATACTGTCATCCCCCAGCATCACTCCTATTCTCAGATTCCTTCAGTATTCACAAGGTTCCCCTCCCACTCTTGGCTATTGTTACCTTTTATCATTTATCTTCTCCCATGGAATCCATGTTTGGAAGGATTATCTACCAAACACACTAGAGTTCTCCCAATACATGGGCAGTTCTTAGCCCTTTATTTATCTTCACAACAAACTTAGGAAGTGAATACTGTTATATGAACTTTCAGATGAGGCAGCAGCCTACTTGCTAGAAGTGGTGGAGCCAGGATGAAAACCCAAACAGTACGATTCCAGAGCCACGCTCCTAACTAGCTCTTAACTACTATGTGAGCTTTCCCCGATT
Source organism: Aotus nancymaae (assembly GCF_030222135.1). Lineage (NCBI taxonomy): Eukaryota > Metazoa > Chordata > Mammalia > Primates > Aotidae > Aotus > Aotus nancymaae. The sequence continues at coordinate 7,682,132 of NW_026988473.1, read as the reverse complement.
TCCTGTTGCCTTTCTGAAAGCACCCCGAAGACTGACTCTACCCTCCAATTACCATACTGTTGGCTATGGATTAGGACTGGTATCCAATGTGAAAAGCAGAATATTTACCCTGAATTGGTAGCAGGAACAGCAATGAATGTCCGGGTGAAGGCTCGCAAAGAATCCCGGGACTTTCCATCCACTGCAATGAGAACAACAGCAACGACACCTTAGGGTCGCTAGTGGTTTATGTTTACAAACAGCTTCTTGAATCATGGTCTTATTTGATACATTATTTGATACAAAGAATACCAGCGGGCCAGACAGGGATGATTAAATGTATAAGGGAAGTAGAGATGGGGTAAAGGGTCGGGCAGAGAGGACAGTAATAGTAGTAACTACTAACCCACTGATAGCATCTGTGTGCCAGGCCCAAGGCCAAGCACTTTTTAAGTTATTTCATTTTACTTCCTACAGCACCACTGTGAGATGGCTATAACCCCATCTTACAAATAAATAACCTAAGTCTTAGAGGTAATGTTACTTGTCCACAGCCCCACACAACCAAAACTGGGATGGAAACTAAGAACTGCCTGACTCCAAAGTCTTCCTAAGCCCCAGGCTTTTCCAATATCCTGACAGGACAGACGGAGAGGGAGGCCAAGCCAAGATGGCTTAGAGGCAAAATGGGAGGAGGAGTTCAAAAAGAAAATGGGAGAGAAAGGAGCTGGGAAGCTAAGAGCGCTGAGGAACATTCCAGCTGGGGGTGGGACCATGCTACAAACTCAGGACTTTAAAGATTCTTACCTTCCTTGAAGACGCCATTGACAGAAAAACACAGCAGTGTGCTCTGAAAGAGAAGAAGCATCAGGTACAATGTAGACTTCTGAGCGCACCCCAACCTTGCCTATTAAATGCCACCCCCACCCCAATTCTAGGCTTCTGTCAGGGCACAAGCAGGAGCTTACTGTCTGGGCGCTTATGTCTACCACGAAGGAATTGACGTCGTGCTGGGTTCTGGGCAATTCGTTGAGGAAGGCGACAACATTGAGACGCGTGTGCTTCAACAGCCGGAACCGCAAGGCTGTGGGTGGAGAAAGTTCAGCAGGGCTGCCACATACTCCTGAGTTTTATGATTGATTCCTTCCCATGCCCTTTTCCCATCCTGTTTTGTTCACATCACACACTTACTAGGGTCTTTAAGCTTCTTCACATTTCTGCTATCCTTGAAATACTCGGCCAAGTTGCTTCTGGGGGAATAAGAGGAATGGACACGGTGTTCAGAGCGGTGCTGCAGCAAGTGTTGCCCTGTATCTGCTGGGAAACCCTGTGGTCCCAGGCAGATTCTGGGATGTGATACTCACCGGGCAGGGTTTTGAGGAATGAAAGGAATGCTCAGGGAACAACAGGCCCCATCATGGTAGGCATCTAGGAGCCCTTGCCGGTCTCCAGAGTCATAAATAGCATAGTACCTGTGGGAAAAACAAAAGAGAAAGTATAGGCTCTGTGGTCTAGAGCCACAGCAGGACCCAGTACCTCCCAAGAGTGAGCTGTGGCTGGGCACGGTGGCTCATGCCTGTAATTCCACCACTTTAGGAGGCCGAGGCAGGTGAATTGCTTGAGCCCAGGAGTTTGAGACCAGCCTGGGCAACATCGTGAAACCCTGTCTCTACTAAAATTCCAAAAAAAAGGCTGAGCATGGTGGCTCATGCCTGTAATGCTAGCACTTTGGGAGGCAGAGGCGGGTGGATCACCTGAGATAAGGAGGTCGAGACCAAGCTGGCCAATGTGGCAAAACCCCGTCTCTACTAAAAATACAAAAAATCAGCTGGGCATGGTGGCAGGCGCCTGTAATCCCAGCTACTCAGGAGGCTGAAGCAGGAGAATCTCTCTAACCCAGGAGGCAGAGGTTGCAGCAAGCCGAGATCATGCCATTGCACTCCAACCTGGGTTACAGAGTGAGACGCCATCTCAAAAAAAAGAAAAAAAAATTAGCTGGGCGTGGTGGCAGCCACCTGTAATCCCAGCTATGGAGAGGCTGAGACAGAAGAACCTCCTGAACCTAGAAGGTAGAGGTTGCAGTGAGCCAAGATTGTGCCACTGCATTCCAGCTAAGGCAACAGAGTGAGACTGTTCAGAAAAAAAAGAAAAGAGAGTGAGGTGTGCCTGGGTCTGCCCGACTTTCCCCAACCTCGGGCTGTGGAGAGGGGGTCCTGGGATACTTACTGCTGCAGGAAGTGCAGGACCAGACTCTTCAAGTTTTCTGTTCCAAAATAGCTTCCCTGGAATCAAACAGGTATTAGGACCATGGAAGCAGTATTCCCTCCACACACAAGTTCTTACTCTGTCCGTGCTTCCTACCTTACAGGGCGGTAATGTCGTGGGGGGTTCAATATCAAAGGCAATTGGTGGGGGTAGCTCATGGCCATCCTGTGGAAAGAAGTAAAAGTTGACATTGTAGACTGGGCACGGTGGCTCACAGCTATGGTCTTAGAACTTTGGGAGGCTAAGGCAGGAGGATGGCTTCAGCCCAGAAGTTTGAGACCAGCCTGGGCAACATGGCAAAACCCCATCTCTATCAAAATTACAAAAATCATCTGGGCATGGTGGTGCATGCCTGTATTCCCAGCTACTTGGAAGGCTGAAGTGGGAGGATCACTTGAGCCTGGCAGGTGGAGGTTACAGTAAAAGCTAAGATTGTAGCACTGCACTCCAGCCTGGACAACAGAGCCAGATCCTATCTCAAAAAACAAAACAAACAAAAAGAAAGTTGTCAGTGCAAACATGAGAGAAAAAGACTGGACGCCTAAGTAGAATGAACTAGGAGAGAAGGGTCGAAAGTCAAGTGTAAAAGCGTCATGAAAAGTATCCAGGAATCCAGGCCAGGCGTGGTGGCTCACACCTATAATCCCACCACATTGGGAGGCTGAGGTAAGTGGATCACTTGATGTCAGGAGTTCAAGACCAGTCTGGCCAACATTGTGAAACACCATGTTGTTTTGCCAGCCTGGGCTCAGGGAAAAATGGCCCCCACTCCCTACTAAAAATACAAAGAGGCTGGGCGCAGTGGCTCACACCTGTAATCTCAGCACTTTGGAAGGCCGAGGCGGGCAGATCACCTGAGGCCGAGAGTTCAATACCAACCTGACCAACATGGCAAAACCTCATCTCTACTAAAAATACAAAAAATTAGCCGGGCATGTGGCAGGCACTTGTAATCCCAGCTACTTGGGAGGCTAAGGCAGGAGAATCCCTTGAACCCAGGAGGCGGAGGTTGCAGTGAGCCGAGATCACGTCACTGCACTGCAGCCTGGGCAACAAGAGCGAGACTCCATCTCAAAAAACCAAACCAAACCAAACAAAATTAGCCAGGCGTATTGGCGTGCGCCTGTAATCCCAGCTACTTGGGAGGCTGAGGCAGAAGACTTACTTGAACCCAGGAGGCAGGGGTTGCAGTGAGTCAAGATCGCACCACTGCACTCTGGGCAACAGAACAAGACTCTGCTAAAAGGAAAAAAAAAAAAAAGGAAAAAATGGCAGGATGTGATGGCTTATACCTGTAATCCTGTAATCCCGGCATTTTGGGAGGCTGAGGTGGGTAGATCACCTGAAGTCAGGAGTTTGAGGCCAGCCTGGCCAACATGGTGAAACCCCGTCTCTACTAAAAATATGAAAATTAGCCAAGCGTGGTGGTGCCTGTAATCCCAACTACTGGGAGGCTGAGGCAGGAGAATCACTTGAACCTGGGAGGAGGAAGTTGCAGTCAGCTGAAACCATGCAGTTGCACTACAGCCTGGGTGACAGGGCGAGACTCCATCTCAAACAATGAAAAAAGAAAACTATCCAGGAATCCTTGTGAGTGGGAGATGCTGTGCTTGTTAGAATGAAAAAAAATTATAGACTTACCAGGCGTAATAACTTGGGAAATCGTTCACGAATGGCGCTGTCAAGAACGGGACAGAAGTGAGTGACACTTCAGAGCTACCGTGCCTCCTGGGCTGCTCTAGGAGCAAATATACCAAACCCAAGGGACAGCCCATCCCATCCTGCTCATCCCTCCACGCCTTCCCAGCCTGGGCTCAGGAAAAAATGGCCCCCACTCCCCACCTGACCCGGGTCACCCAGACACGGACTGCCTTGAAGGCTGTCTCTTTTCTCTCTGCCTGACTCTGAGTGCCACAATGAACAGCACTCCAAGCCCAGGCTTTAAGCCCAGGACCTCCTTCCCCTCCCTGCCCCCCTTACCTTCCACCTACTCACCTGTGCAACCCCGGGAGGAGGGAATGGGGTGGGAGCCCAGGGGCTCCGCTGCCTCACCAGGTATCCATCAGTTCTGCCAGGTCTGGCCTTGGCCAAGACCCAAACACACCACAGGGATGGCACAGGATGTTGGGGCAGGGAGATGAGCAGGTGGGGCTCATGAATTGAGAGGCAAAGGAATAAGAAAGGAAAGGAAAAGGAGGAAAAAGAGAAAAAGGCAGGATGGGACAGGGGCAAGGGAGAGATGGGGGAGGTATAGGAGATAGAGAGGGTAAGGCAAGAGAAAGCAAAGAAAAAGGGAAAGAACCACCAGGCAAGAACGCATCTAAAAACGACGGAGAAAAGGGAGAAAGACAGCCTGACACAGCCCTTTCTTTCAGCTGCCCCATCTCTGTGGTCCAAGTTAGAAATGAGAAACAAATCCTTGCTGTGGTGAGTGGGCACTTGCTGTTGGCCAGGTCTCTGTCTGCTACCTGGGTCCCGATCTGAGCTGGGTGTGGGAAGCAAAGCAGCCATGGGGACAGGAGACCTCCCTCAGAAGGTATAAGGGTTCAGGACCCTGCATGGTTGTGGGGGTGAGGGTCTGTGCCTCACCTCTGTTGCCTTCAAGCTCTCTCCTGATGGCCCCTCTGCGACTGTGCCTGTCTTAGGTTGTTCCTTCCCTGAGGAATCTTACCCGTCTCTGGCTAACCAGCCATCCACTGGGGCCAAACAGGGTGATGTGCAGTGTGTGAGTGAGGGAGAGGCAGTCCCCCCGAGGGGGTCAGTTCTCTGTCTCCTTGGTAGACTATGCCCCCATGGCCTCCACGCCCAGCACCTGCCTTGGGAGTCCCACGCCTGCTGGCGGGGCCCCAGCTCCGGTCACATCTTGGGGAACCCAGGTTTCTTCTCCAGGGAGAGCCCAGGTCATAGCACTGGGCAAGAGAGACAGATTGCATGGCACCAGCCCCTAGGAAGCCTCAACCTCAGCATGGGCAGGAAAGCCCAGGCAACAGCCTTGGGCAAATGGATCCTGAGAAAAGGGTCCCTCTTGGCACAAGGGCAAGAGGGGCCATCACAGTACACAAGGAGGAAAGGCCCAACTCAGAAGGAAATCTCAGGTAGGGAGAGCTTCCTCAGCCCATGGACACCAGGCTCTTGGCACAAGGCAACCCCGTCTATAGGGTATGTACAAGACACACTCTGGTCAGAGTAGAAATGGGGAGTTGCCTTTCCTGGAACAACAGGATAGGGGAGATTCTAGAAAAAGCTGTGTTCAGGAAGCAAAGAGAAAGAAGGGCCACGGTCCCAGCAAACAGAGAGTCAGGTGAAAAATAAAGAGAGGAGATCTCAGGACAAAGCTAGAAGGCATAGACAGACCAAAGTGGGGAGCACGTGATCCTCCCAAAATATAGGTGGCTCCAGCTCAGGGCTGCACATCTCCTGCAGACGGTCACTGGTCAGGATGCATTAGCTCAGCCTCCCAGGGGGTGAAGGTCCCCAGGAGGGGAGACAGAGGCTACAACTGACCTAATGTAGGTGGACTGGTCTCGGAAGGTGTCACACAGGGAGTTTCCGTCAAGCCACAGCTCTTCTAGCTTCAGCCCCTTTATCTTGTCCAACTCCCGCTCAGACTTCAACTGCAAAGGTTGGGGGGAAACATGGGAGGAGATCGTGGTGAAGAGAGCCAGCTGGATCCCCACACCTCCAATCCCTATCATTAGCTCTGCTCTGAGATCTTCTTGTTTAATCTTTTTAGATTTCCTTTTTTTTTTTTAATTTTAGAGACAAGGTCTTGCTCTGTCACCCAGGCTTCAGTGCCGTGGCATGATCATAGTTCACTGTAGCCTCAAACTCCTGGACTCAAGAGATCCTCCCACCTCAGACTCCTGGGTAGCTAGGACTACAGGCATGTGACATCATAGTGGCCTTTCCATTAAAAAATTTTTTTTGAGACACGTTGCTCAGGCTGGAATGCAATGGCACAATCATAACTCACTGCAGCCTTGAACTCCTAAGCTCAAGCAATCCTCCCACCTCAGCCCCCTGGAGCAGCTAGGCAAACTCCTAGCCTTAAGTGATCCTCCTGCCTTGGCCTCCCAAAGTGTTGGGATTACAGTCGCAAGCCACCACATCTGGCCTGAGTTCTCTCTCTTGCCTCTTGCCATCACCAGACAAACCCTGCACACCCTCTACCCGCCCCCCTCAAAAACACAGCCGAGGTATCAGCTCTCACTTCATTTCCAGAAAGGTTTAGGATCTTCAGGTTGGGTGCCTTCTGCACAATGCTAGACATGTCATCCAGCCTGTATAGCCTGTTGTTGCTCAAGTTCAAGGACAAGAGCTGTGAAGAGAAAGGAGTTTAAAGGAAGCACCACCAGCAAGTGGATCAGAGACAAATTTGCCCTCCAGCCATATTCTATCTAACCCACCCTGCTTCCTCATGCCTAATATTGGGTCAAAGGCCTTACCTCAGGGATGTTCTCTTCAATGATTCTCAGCGTAGCTGCCATACAGCTTCTGCGATTCAGGACAACATCAATGTTCTGGGCTACCAAATCTTCAGGAAGAAGGGAAGGAAAGGGAGACTGAAAAGTCTTGCCCAGGCCAGCGTTAGCACTAAAATATCCTCAAACTTTCCCTCCCTGACAGATCCCCACCTGTCACCACCTATCTGAGAACTACTGTTATCAACCATACCTGGGTCTGAACGAAGGCCCTTGAGGTCAAGGGCTTGTTGGGAGCCATCATATCGTTTGCTCATGATCAGCTACAAAGGAAGAAAGGTTTAGTGGTTACTGGGATTGTGTGTGTGGGGTAGGGGTGTGAGAAGTGGTAAGACTGGGTTGGAAACTTATCTAATTTAAGCCTGCCTCACCTTTAGCTGTTCTACTTGTTCTGGCTTCAGTTCATTCAGTATAGTGGGGGGCGGAGCAGAGGAGTTGATGATGATAGATATCTGGAGGGAAGACACAAAAGGCACAGAAAACTCTAGGGATGCCTAAGCTGCAAGACCAAGACCCAGTCCCTTCTCTGATCACCAACCCCCACCTCCAGCCAAGCCAGACCCTTTAAACACACCCTTCGGTTCTCCCGATCCAAAATCTTATAGTTGATAGCTTTCAATGCAGAGGCAGTGCTGGCGTCCTCAACAAAGAACTGGGCCCGTGTATTCTCATAGTGAAACTGCAAGAGGAAACAGGAGCATTACACTGGAGTCCAGAGCCCCTTGCCCATCCCTGCTGCCCAGCCAGCCAGCCACTCAGGCCTTGTCTTACCTCAATAGGGGTGAAGGGCACACTGCACTTGCTCTGAATCATGCTCAGGAGCCATGCTTTGTCATACTTTTTGCCATAAGGAATCTAGAAATGGGAGAGAAAAGAAGGGAATTATATGTAAGGTTGAATAGCAGACCCAATACAATGCCTTTTATACCTTCTACTAAACTTTAAAAGACATTCTAAAGAAAGGACCAGTATTAGGTTTTCTACTCGAGACACACATAGGATCTTCGGGTTGGGTGCCTTCTGCACAATACTAGACATGTCATACAGTCTGTATAGCCTGTTGTTGCTCAAGTTAAAGGACAATAGCTGTGAACTCCTTTCTGTCCACTTATACTTTTTCTCTTTTTAGTAACAGGGCCTCACTCTGTCACTCAGGCTGGAGTGCAGTGGTGCAATCATAGCTCATTGCAGCCTTCATCTCCTGAGCTCAAGCGATCCTCCTGTCAGCCTTCTGGAGTAGCTAGGGCTATAGGCATGCACCACCATGCCTGGCCGATTTAAAAATTTTCTTTAGAGAAGGGGTCTTGCTGTATTTCCCAGACTGGTGTTAAACTCCCAGCCTGAAGCGATCCCCTGCCTCAGCCTCTCAAAGTGCTGGGGGATCACAGGAATGAGCCCCTGTACCCAGCCCACTTAAACTTATAATCCCTCAAAAAAAATCAATTTTTTGATTCTAAAAGTTCCAAGATATTATTTACACCTTGCCTGCCCCTCAGAGAACTACAGGGACTCCAAGCCCCACACTCAGCTTGAGCCAAATGAAGACATCCAGAGGAATTACTCCCTCCCCGAACCAGTTTTCATATTTCTCATTCACCCCTTCTCTGAACCTGCTCTAAGGTGTCTGAAGATACTGATTCCTAGGAGAAAAGATAGATGCTTGACTGTGAAGTAAACAGCTGACAAAAATAATTTTTGGGCAGGATGTGGTGGCTCATGCCTGTAATCCCAGCACTTTGGGAGGTTGAGGCAGACAGATCATGAGGTCAGGAGTTTGAGACCAGCCTGGCTAATATGGTGAAACCTTGTCTCTACTAAAAATACAAAAATTGGCCGGGCACGGTGGCTCAAGCCTGTAATCCCAGCACTTTGGGAGGCCGAGGCGGGTGGATCACGAGGTCGAGAGATCGAGACCATCCTGGTCAACATTGTGAAACCCCGTCTCTACTAATACAAAAAAATTAGCTGGGCACGGTGGCGCGTGCCTGTAATCCCAGCTACTCAGGAGGCTGAGGCAGGAGAATTGCCTGAACCCAGGAGATGGAGGTTGCGGTGAGCCGAGATTGCGCCATTGCACTCCAGCCTGGGTAACAGAGCGAGACTCCGTCTCAAAAAAAAAAAAAAAATACAAAAATTAACCAGGCGTAGTGGTGGGCGCCTGTAGTTCCAGCTACTTGGAAGGCTGAAACAGAAGAATCGCTTGAACCCGGCAGGCGGAAGCTACAGTGAGCCGAGATCACACCACTGCACTCCAGCCTGGGTGACAGCATGGACTCCATCTCAAAAAAAAAAAGAACAATTTTTGTGGAATAAAACTAAACATCTCCAGGCTGAGTGCAGCATCCCATCGCTACTGCACCGTCTACTTTCTCCAAGAACTCACTGTAATTTTGAACCAGTTCTTTGAGGTCCCATCCTGGCTGGTGCCAGCTCCTCCTCTCTCTGAAGGAGCTCTATCTCTCCGCACGGTAACATGAATGCGATCTCGATCATGCCACGTATCACCCCGACGGTTAGGCCGGGTGGTATAGGGGTTGCTGTGGGTAAGCAGAGAATAAAATGACCATAAATGCTAGGACAGTCTTCTCAGAGATCTACCTGCACTGTTAGTGGGACTACAACTAAGATTGTTCAGTCATTAAGCTACTCCTGGCATTTCTCACTCTTTCAGGTGGGAAAGGAAATGACATGGACAGTAAAAGGGCCATATAATCTTATGGGCCACTAAATTCAAACCAGACCAACTGGTCACTTACTATCGTACTCGGGGACCATCTTGGGCATCACTCATTGCCACATCTCCATCATCTTCCTCAAGGCGGGAAGACCGAATACCAGAACCACCTCTTCCAGACCTACGGTTTCCTTCACCATATTTCCACCGGAAGGGACCCCGGCCTTTCTTCCTTCTTTGAGGGAAATTAACACGTTCATCATCGTGCTCTGGAGTTAGAAACAGGAACACAAATTAGGAGTAAGTAACTGGTCCTGCTTGGTGTGGCAATCGCAGTTTCTAGTACTCTGCACTATGGGAAGAAATACATACTAACTACAGAGGCCATCTCCATGCAAACTCCACTGCCAGACCAGCAGTAAGAACCCTCTCTGTGGAAGGGAAGCATCAGGAAAAAGTTATTGGAAAATTGTGTATAAGGCTTTTGAAAAATGAAGCAGAAACTGGAATTAGAAGCAGAATGTAGAAATGTGACAACCAAAAGTGTAACTGAACACAAATCAGACCTCTAAAAGCCACGTGAAATCTGCCACTCAGTACTGTTGTCTATACAGTACAGATGCCAGTTACAAATATGACCAATTTAAGGATCCTCTAAAAAATTCTCCTTGTTCTCAAATTGCCACTTTGAAGTTTTGTGAGGAGCTCTTCATTTCCTTTGCCAGAAATGGCCTTTAACTCAGAAGACAGACAACTTCTAGACTCAGGATCTAGTGGCAGTGCCAGGCTCAGGTGCTTAACCAGGGATCCTGGAATGCTCTCCAGGAATATGACCTTCTGACACATGCTGTGTAGGACTGGCATCTTTAAAAGATCTCTAACTCTCAAAAGAAGTCTGCCTAATACAGATACTGTAAACAATGAATCTCAACAAATGACCCTAAGTAAAAAGTACACAGAAGGCGCACCTAACATTCACTGAGAACTTTCTCCAGTGCCGGCCACTATGCTTCAGGCACTTGATAGACATGATCTCATTCCCCCCACCCCCACCCGCCCCCTCCACTCTTAAAAAACAGATACTGCTGTTATTCCGCATTAAGGAGGTGGAAAACGAGAGTTTTAAATTCACGGTTTCAACCTCCGCCATGCACTTCTAACTACTACAAAGGACTAACACCTAGTGTAGTGTTCAGACTAGAACATCCAGTTGATTTGTCTCAAATATTAAGCCAAACCCAGGCCCGAGGATTCAAGACCGACTGGACGCAGTAAAAAATAGGGCACCAGGGCAGCCCAAGAGCAGGGCACTAACTCACGTTAAAGGAAGAGTCAGGCCGCCAAACCGAACTGACAGGCATTAACCACCCACAAAGTTCAAAGGAATCCCGTCACCCCACCCCCAAGCCACCCGCTCCGAGCTGCAGGTCCTCCAACACCAGGTTTCCAACAGGAATCCAGGAGTTCAACTACTCGGTGTCCACCTCAAGTGCTCCCGTTCCTCCGCGCGCCGCTCCCCACGGACGCCGAGCGCCTGCGGCCTCACGTCCCGGGGGCTGAGGCCTAGGCCGGCGCCGCCCACCCGGGGGTCCCAGATAGCCGGCTCCCGACCCAAGGACCAGCACTGACCGCTGTACGACTTCCCCTCGTCCGCCATGCCACAGCGAAGAGCAAGGGCGGGCTCAGGCGCGGGCCGCTACGCCTAGAAACGTCCGAACTCCCAAGCGCTCAGAACCAAAGTGCCCCTACGACGGGCGCCGCCGCCTTTATTCGGTATAGCACGTCGCGCGCCGCTGACGTTCTAGGCTGTGGGCGGTGCCACCGACCAGAGAAAGCGCGGCCCCTGCGCGTGCGCACACTTAAGCCCGTCGTGCGAGGGGCGGGGCCCGACCCTCCACGCCCCGCCCAAGGCCTGAGCTTGAGGAACCCCGGCTGGCTGCCAGCAGGTCCTCGCACCTTTTCATTTGTCCGCTGACGCTGCCCTGGGCACCTCCAGAGTTAGTACTGGAACAGAGTGCTGCAACTGCAGCCCAGAGTTCAGAGCGGGGAAGGGGACCACACGAAGGGCTTCCGAGGAATGGAGACTGCGCCTCCAGGTGGCAGTGATGGCTTAGACCCCTACCGGAATCCAGCCAGTTTCAGCTCGGCTCCTTGTCTATGCCTCGCTTTCTTCGCCTATAAGATGGATTAATAATCACGAAGTTGAGAATTAGAATGTAAGCTTCATGGGAGCAGGAACCTTGACTAATTAATAGCTTTTTTCCTTGATTCGTACCATGCCTGGCACATAGTAGAAACTCAACATGTATTTGTGAAATAAATGAATTTCTGTACTATGCATTTCCCCAACCCCCACCCGCCCCGCCGCAAGTTGCTGAGTCAAATGAGACGGCATCTATCGGATTTGCCGAGCATTGTCATAGACCTTCCATCAATGGCGTTCCCTACTAGAAACCCATCGTCCCAATAGGGCCGACAGTGAAGCTCATCAGCAGTGGCAGACAACTTGCTGGAGATGCCAAGGAGAACATTTTAAAGTATTAGGGCCTTGGGATCTCCTAGACCCTCAGAAGCACCAGCCCCTGGTTGTTGTCTCTATAGCTTTAGCTTCCTTTGGAATATGTGAGACAGGGGCACTTGAGTAGCCTCAGAATGTGGTTGAGTCTTGGTCAGGAAGAACAAAGCACACCTGGATGGTGCGTGTTCTGGGCAGGTGTCTCCTCCAGTCTCTGTGATTGGCTTTGATTTGGTGAGGGGCTTGGAGGGAACCAAAAGCCTCAGCCTGGAGTTGGGAACAAATTCTTCACCTTCCACTCCTGGCAGCAGGCAGAGCTTCTGCCTTGCTTAGCTTAAGCAAGATATGAAACAGGTCCAAACAGTCCTTGAGATGGTCCTGGAAGTTGCCACCAATCAAGGACCCCCTCTGGGATCCTGCTCCCCTGTGTGAAAGGAAGTTTCTATGCTAATGAAGTGTTGCAACACTTGGTTCTGCCCTGCCTAGAGGCAGCTGTGTGTCAGAGCCCAATATAGCCTGTGTCAGCAGTGATACCCAGCAGAGCCATTGGCCCAACGCTTTCAGTTCTGGTACTGGGCAGTGGGCTCATTCCACTCACTGCCTAGGCCCTTCGACGCTCCCACCCAGAAATGATGACATAGCTAGTGAGGATGACAGTCTTGCTGTAATTGGGAGAAAACAGGCTGCAGCACATTTGGCAGATTGAGAGTCACCAGCAGCCAATGTCGGAGGTTGTGCAGGCAGCTGAAGGGCTCAGGGCTCCCTGCCTCACATGGTGAAAGAGGAAGAAGAAAGAGATCAAGTCCTAACCCAGATGGGAAAATTGGTCCCTGGGACATTTTACTTCCTCTCTTCACTCACAGGAAGGTGGGGAAGGGCATCATCTCCCTTTGCTGCCAAAGCTTCCTTTAGGAGAGGTTGGAGAGGGTTTATAAAAAATCTCCTAGTAGAAGCAACCTCCCCCAGCTGGCCTCTGCTCCCTTCCAGTCACTTCACAGCAGAGTCCAAATCCAGAACTGTTTGTGTTTCATGGGCCTGAGGGTGGTGGGGGCAGGACAGGGTGGCCAGAGGCAAGGGGTGAGAGATCAGGGGCAGTGGCCATTCTTAGCAGTTCCAGGGAAACAGGGCCTTTCTCCCAAGCACCCTGCACAGGCTCGGTGGCAGCATCGGCCACTTGCCCTCCCAGGAGGGTCCCAAACCCCAACAGAGTGCCTCAGGGTGGAGCAGGTTCAAGCAAGGAAGACCACAAAGATGATGAAGAAGACAATGAGAATGAGGAAGATTTTGACCATGAGCCACCGATTGGAGGTGACTGACTGGAAGTACTTGAGGATCTCTGAATGGGCGGCCTCAACGTCCAGCTGGGCTCCTAGCACATTCTCGTCGATCCTGGGAACAAGGCCGGGAGAAGAGAAAACAAAAGGACACTGGATTAAAAAGAATGCTGTTGAAGTCTGTTTATTTACTTATTTTGAGATGGAGTCTCATTCTGTCGCCCAAGCTGGATCTCAGCTCAGTACAACCTCCGCCTCCGTGTTCATGCAATTCTCCTACCTCAGCCTCTTGAATAGCTGGGGCTACAGGCACGTGCCAACATGCCCAGCTAATTTTTGTATTTTTAGTAGAGATGGGGTTTCACCATGCTGGCCAGGCTGGTCTCAAACTCTTGACCTTGTGATCCACCCACCTCAGCCTCCCAAAGTGCTGGGATTACAGGTGTGAGCCACCGTACCAGCCCTATTTATTGACATGGAAAGATGGTCACAATATGATCCCATTCTTGTGTATAGAAAGGCTTTTGAAGAGGGCTATAAATGAGTTATTTCTGGCTTGAAAACCAGCTCTGCCATTTATTAGCTTAAGACTCTAAGGTAGGCCAGGCGCGGTGCCTCATGCCTATAATCCTAACACTTTGGGAGGCTGAGGTGGGTGGATCACCTGAGGTCATGAGTTCAAGACCAGCCTGGCCATCATGATGAAACCCCATCTTAAAAAAAAAAAAAAAAATTAAAAAGAAAAGAAAAAAAGACTCTAAGGTAGTCTTTAACTTCAAGCCTCATTTTCCTCACCGGCAAAATGAGGTCTACACAAACCCTACCTTCCCTCAGGCTGCTGCCAGTCTTCAGTGAGTTAACAAATATAAAGTCCCTAACCCACAAGAGCCCCCAAAATGTTAGTTATAATTTTTGCTCATCAGTATTTACAGATTTTTATCTGATGAGTATGCATTATATTTATTGTAAGGGGAAAAAAGTTCAGATACTACAGTCAGGAAATCATGGTTCTGAGTGAAAAAGGAAACCTTCATGACATGTACAGGAAGTCAAGGGATAAAAAAGCTCTATGGCCAGCCGTGGTGTCTCATGCCTGGAATCCTAGCACTTTGGGAAGCCGAGGCGGGCAGATGGCTTGATCTCATGAGTTTGAGACCAGCCTGGGTGACATGCAAAATCCCATTTCTGCAAAAAATACAAAAAGTAGCCGGGTGTGGTGGTGTGACCCGTAGTCCCACTTACTCGGGAAGCTGAGGTGGGAGGATAGCTTGAACCCAGGAAGTTGAGGAGTTCAAGGCTGCAATGAGATTGTGCCACTGCACTGCAACATGGGTGACACAGCAAGACCCTGTCTCAAAAACAAAACAAAACAAAACAAAACAAAACAAACGAAAAAAGGACATAGACCCCCAGTTTTGGCTGGGCTATAATCCCAGCACTTTGGGAGGCCCAGACAGAATGATCACTTGAGCCTAGGAGTTGGAGACCAGTTTGAACAACATGGTAAGACTCTTTATCTTGAACAACATGGTAAGACTCTTTATCTATTAAAAAAATTTTTTTTTAAAATAAGTATAGGGCCGGGCGCGGTGGCTCACGCCTGTAATCCCAGCACTTTGGGAGGCTGAGGCGGGTGGATCATGAGGTCATGAGATCGAGACCATCCCGGTCAACATGGTGAAACCCCGTCTCTACTAAAAATACAAAAAATTAGCTGGGCACGGTGGCGCGTGCCTGTAATCCCAGCTACTCAGGAGGCTGAGGCAGGAGAATTGCCTGAACTCAGGAGGCAGAGGTTGCGGTGAGCCGAGATCGCGCCATTGCACTCCAGCCTGGGTAACAAGAGCGAAACTCCGTCTCAAAAAAAAAAAGAAAAAAAAAAAAACGAAAAGAAAAAAAATAAAAATAAAAATAAGTATTGGAGGATGAGAGATTACGTACAAATATGACATGATTTTATGGGACTTGAGCATGCATGGATTTTGGTATCCTCCGGGGCTCTTAGAGCCAATGTCCCATAATACCAAGGGATGAGTGTGCTTAGTCTAATGGTTAGCACCTTGAATAAGTGATTCAATTGACCTCAGCAATAAAGGGATAACTTAATCAAGTGCCTACTAATGTGATCATCATGACAAAAGTATTTGACCTAAATTTAATCATGAGAAAACACTGAACAAAAAAAGTTGATGTCATGAAAAATAAAAGGCACACTAAAGAGACACATCAAATACAAAATGTGAATTTTCCTGGGTCTTAAATTGAAAGAAAAGAAGATAAAAATTTTTGTTTTAGGCGGGCACGGTGGTTCATGCCTGTAATCCCAGCACTTTGGGAGGCCGAGGCGGGTGGATCATGAGGTCAAGAGATCGGGACCATCCTGGTCAACATGGTGAAACCCCATCTCTACTAAAAATACAAAAAATTAGCTGGGCATGGTGGCGCATGCCTGTAATCTCAGCTACTCAGGAGGCTGAGGCAGGAGAATTGCCTGAACCCGGGAGGAGGAGGTTGCGGTGAGCCGAGATCGCGCCATTGCACTCCAGCCTGGGTAACAAGAGCGAAACTCCGTCTCAAAAAAACAAAAAAAAAACCAACGTTTGTTTTAAATATCAGATGGGAAAACTTAAACATGGGCTGAATACTGGATCATGCTGGAGAACTGTTAATTTTCTTAGCCTCACCCTCCCCAGTAGCTTGAAAATGACATTATGAAAAAAAAATTAAAAAAACAAAAACAAAAAATCAGCAGGTAATAGCCTTAAAAAATATATAAAAAATTAAAAAATTAAAAAAAAAAAAATGAAAACGACATTATGGTTGTTCAGGAGAATGCCCTATTCTTAGCATGCTAAAGTACTTGTGATAAAACAGCATTAAATTTGCACCTACTTTCAAATGATTTAGCAAAAGAAAGAAGAAAGGCCGGGCCGGACGCGGTGGCTCACGCCTGTAATCCCAGCACTTTGGGAGGCCGAGGCGGGTGGATCACGCGATCGAGAGATCGAGACCATCGTGGTCATGGTGAAACCCCGTCTCTACTAAAAAAATGCAAAAACTTAGCTGGGCATGGTGGAGCGTGCCTGTAATCCCAGCTACTCAGGAGGCTGAGGCAGGAGAATTGCCTGAACCCAGGACGCGGAGGCTGCGGTGAGCCGAGATCACGCCATTGCACTCCAGCCTGGGTAACAAGAAACTCCGTCTCAAAAAAAAAAAAAAAAAAAAGAAGAAGAAGAAAGACCAGGTGCGGTGGCCCATGCCAGTAATCCCAGCACCTTGGGAGGCAGAGGCGGGTGGATCACAAGGTCAGGAGTTGGAGACCAGCCTGACAAACACAGTGAAACCCCATCTCTACTAAAAACAAAGAAAAAAGCCAGGTGTGGTGGTGTGCACCTGTAACCCCAGCTACTCAGGAGGCTGAGGCAGGAGAAATCGCTTGAACCTGGGAGGTGGAGGTTGCACTGAGCTCAGATTGCGCTACTGTACCCCAGCCTGGGCGACAAACCGAGACTCTGTCTCAAAAAAAGAGAGGAAAAACAAAAAGAGAGGAAAAAAAGTGATAACATGTTAACAATCGGTGACCAAGCCAGATGGCTCATGCCTATAATCCCAGCACTTTCGGAAGCCAAGGGGGCTGGATTGGTTGAGTTCAGGAGTTCAAGACCAGCCTGGGCAATATAGGGAGACTCCGTCTCTATAAAAACATTTAAAAATAAGCCAGACATGGTGGCATGCACCTGTAATCCCAGCTACTAGGGAGGCTGATTGGGGGGATCACTTGTGTTTGGGAGTTTGAGGCTGCAGTGAGCCATTTCCTCAAAAAAAAAAAAAAAAAAGGAAAACAAAAAAGTTAGTGTCTACAGGTACAGGGAACATGAGCGTTTATTGTGCTATCCTCCCAATGTTTCTGTAGTTTGAATACTTTATGAGGGGTAAAGGAAAATGACTGAGCAACATTACATCAGTGGTATTCACACCTTAGGAAAAACAAGAATCACCTGTTGAATTCTCAAATAGACAAATTCTCAAGTGTCACAACCAGAAATTCTAGGTTGGGGCCCAAGAATCTACATTCCAAAGAACTTCAGACTTAATCAGTAGTTTTAGAGCAAGTGCTCAAACTCAGATCCACTGGCATGCAGGGAGGAAGCATATAAACATCTCTACCTATTTTAAAGACTGCATCCTTTCGGGCCAGCCACGGTGGCTCACACCTACAATCCCAGCACTTTGGGAGGCCGAGGCGGGTAGATCATGAGGTCAAGAGATCGAGACCATCCTGGTCAACAAAGTGAAACCCCATCTCTACTAAAAATACAAAAATTAGCTGGGCATGGTGGCGTGGGCCTGTAGTCCCAGCTACTCAGGAGGCTGAGGCAGGAGAATTGCTTGAACTCAGGAGGCAGAGGTTGCGGTTAGCCGAGATCGCGCCATTGCACTCCAGCCTGGGTAACAAGAGCGAAACTCTGTCTCAAAAAAAAAAAAAAAAAGATTGCATCCTTTCATGAATTTATTTTGCATATGGTTGTCCATAAATTTCCTCTACTTATATCCCTTTTGTGGTCCAAACTGTAAAACTGCTACTGAGCCATTCCCCTGAAACTATTGGCACTGATCCGATTAATTCAAACCTCCTGACTCAAACACATCCTTACCTCAAACCAAAACACTCCTTAAAATTCCTCTACCCCAAGTTCTAAGGACACATTTCTCTCTCCGCTTCCTCTCATCTTCCTCAACCTTCCTCCTCAGTCTGGCCAGATTCTTCCCTTTTCTACATAGTCCCTGACTCCAGGAGGAATCTGTCCTGATCTTTTTCTCACTTTACCCACTGTCTCTGGGTGGTCTATGCCCAGGGTTTCACCCAGAGGCCACTGACTCCTAAGTCCTTACCTCTAGCACTGCCTTCTCTTCCAAATATCAGAGCATGAAATGGCTACTAAACTCTGTCACTTACCTGTCCCACCAAGTCTGAAACACTCAACACATCCAGAACAAACCTCCTTACCAAGCATCAATCCACTTGCTGCTTCTTATGTTCTCTCCCTGACAACGAATTTCTTGCTGTGACCCACAGGTCATTTGTGACCTGGCCTTGCCTATCACTAATCCCCCAAGCTGACCAAATAATTCTGCGCTCCTGAATCTACCAAATTCTTTCTCATTTCTGTGCTGTTTTTTCCTCACATGGAACAGCTTATCCTTTCCCCTTTTTGGCTGGCATTCCCCTCAAATCTTAACTTGGTATCACTTCTGGGAAGGTCCCTTGGCCCCATCTAGGAGTAGTACCTACTCTGAGTTTCTCATCCCCTTCTCCATTTTTTTTTTTAAAGATGGGGTTTCACCATGTCGGCCAGGCTGGTCTCAAACTCCTGACCTCGTGATCTGCCTGCCTTGGCCTCCCAAAGTGCTGGGATTACAAACATGAGCCATAGCACCCAGCCCCGCTTTTTCTTTTTAAATAGAGACGAGATCTCTGTGTTACACAGGCTGTCTTGAACTCCTGCCCTCAAGCAATCCTGCTTTGGCCTCCCAAAGTGGTAGGATTACAGGCATGAGCTACTGCATCCAGCCTCATCCCCTTCTCTTCTTGCCCTATCATACTGAGCTGTCACTGTCAACCTATGTCTCTCCTACTAGTGCACTCCAGTAGGACCAGGATGGTCTTTCACCTTCTTATCCTCAGACCAGGATGGTCTTTCACCTTCTTATCCTCAGACCAGGATGGTCTTTCACCTCCTACTAGTGCACTGCAGGAGGACCAGGATGGTCTTTCACAACAGCAACAAATATTTCCTAAACCAATGAGCAAATGCATGCTAACAGTGAAAAATACTTATGACACTTTTTTTTTTTTTTCCCTTTTTTGAGACGGAGTTTCGCTCTTGTTACCCAGGCTGGAGTGCAATGGCGCGATCTCGGCTCACCGCAACCTCTGCCTCCTGGGTTCAGGCAATTCTCCTGCCTCAGCCTCCTGAGTAGCTGGGATTACAGGCACGTGCCACCATGCCCAGCTAATTTTTGTATTTTTTTTTAGTAGAGACGGGGTTTCACCTTGTTGACCTGGATGGTCTCGATCTCTTGACCTCGTGATCCACCCGCCTCGGCCTCCCAAAGTGTTGGGATTACAGGCGTGAGCCACCGCGCCCCGGCATGACACTGTTTTAAGGAAGACTAGAATGTAAAGTTGTATGTATGGTATAATTCTATTTTGGATGTATAAGGATTGAGGAAATAACTCAAATATCTTTTATAATTCTGTTTCACTGAATCTATAATAATATTCTAATATTCAAAATACAACATAGCTCAAAGAGCTATCACATTTATGGCCTAACTCTGCAAGGGGTTTCCTAGGTCTCAGCTGAAACAGATGAAAACCAGTCAGTTATTAGCCAGGCATGGGGGCAAACACCTGTAATCCCAACTACTCGAGAGGCTGAGGCAGGAGAATTGCTTGAACTTGGGAGGCAGAGGTTGCAGTGAGCCAAGATTGTGCCACTGCACTCCAGCCTGGGTGACAGAGTGAGACTGTCTCAAACACCACCAGCAAAAATCAGTCAATTCTCCTGACTCTAGGTCAAGACAGCTGATCTTACAGTACCTTATAAATCGATGGTGCTCAACATTTAGTAGTTGAATAAACAAACTTTTTTTAAAATCAGTGGTTTCCAAACCTGGATGCTCATCAGAACCCCCTATGGAATTTTTTAAATGAAGTTCCCTGAAAACCCACTCCATTCACATCTCTTGAATCAGAATCTCCAAGGCCTGGGCGCAGTGGCTCACCCCTGTAATTCCAGCACTTTGGGAGGCCAAGAGGGCGGATCACGAGGTCAGGAGTTTGAGACCAGCCTGATCGACATGGTGAAACCCTGTTTCAACTGAAAATACAAAAATTAGCCGGGCGTGCTGGCACGTGCCTGTAATCACGAATACTCAGGAGGCTGAGGCAGAAAAATCACTTGAACCTGGGAGGTGGAGGGTGCAGTGAGCCGAGATTGCAGCACTGCACTACAACCTGGGGAACAGAACAAGACTCTGTCTCAGAAAAAAAAAAATCTCCAAGTGTTTTCTTTTACCTTAGTCAATTAAATTTGTGAGGCTGCTTAATGAATTGATGATGTTCAGAAACCTGCTTTATATAAACGTAGGTGTTCACTCAGTTTCACATGATCAACAATGTAGGGTAAAAGCACTCTGCTAGGTACTACGGGGAATGAAGATCAATCAGGGTTGGACACTGCCCAAAGGGATAAGAGCAAGTGGGCAGGAATGGATTCCTTAAACCTCCTATACCTCCTCTCCCCTATCCTCTCCTCTACTGGTCTTCCTTCTTCTTCTGTTTTTTTGAGACACAGTCTCACTCTGTTGCCCAGGCTGGAATGCAATGGCACGATCTCAGCTCACTGTAACCACTGACTCCTGGGTTCAAGCGATTTTCCTGCCTCAGCCTCCCAAATAGCTCGGATTATAGGTGTCCACCACCACGCCCAGCTAATTTTTGCATTTTTAGTAGAGACAGGGTTTCACCATGTTGGCCAGGACAGTCTCGATCTCCCGACCTTGTGATCTGCCCACCTTGGCCTCCCAAAGTGCTGGGATTACAGGCATGAGCCACCACGCCCAGCCAGCCTCTCTTCTCAATGAGCTGAGAAGACTGAAGTTGTCTGAAGATAAATGCCACTCCACCCCCAGGACTAGTACAATATCCTCTGTTTTCCCACCTATTGCCAGCTCCTCTTAGAGCTAAGCTTCGATTTATGTGCTGGAGCCCATTATCTCTCACCTTCTCAAGGACATCATCTCAAGAATTCTCCCATGTTTCTCCTATATTATGATTTTTAATATATCTGTTGCATCATTCCCATTGGCATGCAAACATACCTTTATTTTCTCTCAGCCTTTTAAGCCCTCTAGGCTCCCACCAGACAAATTTGGAACAATTTAAGCACCGACAATAATCATTGCCCTCACTAACTATATACAAACAATAAATTAAAACCCATAATTTAAGTCTATAATGATGCTCAAAAAAGAGGAAGAATTTTATTATTTATTTTTGAGACAGAGTTTTGCTCTTGTTCCCCAGGCTGAAGAGTGCAATGGCATAATCTCAGCTCACAACCTCCGCCTCCTGGGTTCAAGCAATTTTCCTGCCTCAGCCTCCCAAGTAGCTGGGATTACAGGCATGCACCACCACATCTGGCAAATTTTGTATTTTTAGTAGAGATGGAGTTTCTCCACGTTGGTCAGGCTGGTCTCAAACTCCTGACCTCAGGTGATCTGCCCACCTTGGCCTCCCAAACTGCTGGGATTACAGGCAAGAGCAACCTCATCCGGCCAAGAGGAAGAATTAAAAAAAACCAACTACTGGCCAGGCGCAGTGGCTCACATAATCTCAGCACTTCAGGAGGCCACGGCAGGCAGATCACTTAGGTCAGGAGTTTGAGACCAGCCTGGCCAACATGGTAAAACCCTGTCTCTGCTAAAAATACAAAAACTTAGCTGGGCATGGTGGCACACATCTATAATCCCAGCTCAAAAAAAAAAAAAAAAAAAAAAAAGACATGATTGGGCTGGGTGCAGTGGCTCATGCCTGTGATCCCAGCACTTTGGGAGGTGGAGGTGGGCAGATCACTTGAGGTCAGGAGTTCAAGACCAGTCTGGCTAACACAGTGAGACCCCGTCGCTACTAAAACCACACACACACACACACACACAAAAAAAATTAGCCAGGCGTGGTGGTGGGCGCCTGTAATCCAGCTACTCTGAAGGCCAAGGCACAAGAATCGCTGAAACCCAGGAGGTGGAGGTTGCAATGAGCCCAGATTGCACCACCACACTCCAGCCTTGGTGATAGAGCGAGACTCAGTCTCAAAGAAGAAAAAAAGGACATGATCTCACCACTGCCCTCTTGCCTGAGCAACAGAGTGAGATCTTGTTTCGACAACATAAAAAGCAGACAGAGAAAAACACATTACACATAACAATTAGAATTATCACTGACTTCTCATTAGAAACCAGACAGACCAAAAGACCATGTAATAAAAAGTGCTTTAAGAATAAATCTGGCTGGGTGCGATGGTTCATGCCTGTAATCCCAGCACTTTGGGAGGCTGAGGCAGGCAGATCACGAGGCCAGGAGATGGAGACCATCCTGGGTAACGCGGTGAAACCCCGTCTCTACTAAAAATACAAAAAATTAGCCAGGCGTGGTGGTGGGCGCCTGTAGTTCCAGCTACTCGGGAGGCTGAGGCAGGAGAATTGCTTGAACCTGGGAGGTGGAGGTTGCAGTAAGCCGAGATCACGCTACTGCACTCCAGCCTGGGCAACAAAAGTGAAACTGTTTCAAAAAAAAAAATTAGTTTTGATTTAGTTAGTGAAAAAGATTTCATTTTTCTTTTCAGATGAAAGAAAACTAAAAGAAATTGTTATCAGCAGATCTCCACTACAAAAAAATGCAATAGGAAGTACCTCTTCAGGTTAAAGGGAAGAGATACCAGTGGGAAACTTAGATCTACTCAGGGAGGAATGAAGAACCCTGAAAATGGTCACTATATATAATTATCATTTCTTCCTCTGAATTTCTTTAAAATACATTTAACTTTTTAATATTTTTCTTCTTTTCAGACAGGGTGCTGCTGTCATCCAGGCTGCAGTGTGGTGGCGCAATCTCTGCTCACTACAACCTCCACTCCCAGGGCTCAAGCAATCTTCCTGCCTCAGACTTCCCGGTAGCCAGGACCAAGGAGTGCACCACCATGCTCTGCTTGTGTTTTTGTATTTTTAGTAGAAACTGGGTCTCATCATGTTGCTGCAGGGGAATTTTTGGTTTGGCTTTTTTTTGTCTTACTGCAGGGTTTTGAGGAAAGGTTACATGATCTCACTTTTTTTTTCGTTTTTTTAGAGACAGGGTCTCAGTAGTAGCCCAGGCTGGAGAGCAGTGGCACCACCATAGGTCACTACAGCCTTGAACCGCTGGGTTCAAGCAATCCTCCCACCTCAACTTCTCAAGTAGCTGGGATGACACACACATGCCACCATGCCCAACTAATTTTTTAATGTTTTGTAAAGATGGGTTCTTGCTATGTTGGTCAGGCTGGACTTGACCTCCTGGCCTCAAGTGATCCTCCCCTAGGGGTCTCCAAAAGTTCTAAGCCACCAGGCGCAGCCCTGACTTCTATTTTAAAAGGGTTATTCGTTGTTTTAACAATAAATTGTAGGGGCTAGGATAAAAACAGATTAGGTACAGAGGTCGTTGCAGAAACCCAGGCAAGAGGCAATGGTGGCCGGGGCCAAGTGGAGGTGCTGAATATATAGTACTTGGATTCTGGATATATATATACGTATATACGTGTGTGTATACATATATATACACACACATATATATATATATATTTTTTTGAGACGGAGTTTCGCTCTTGTTACCCAGGCTGGAGTGCAATGGCGTGATCTCGGCTTACCACAACCTCCACCGCCTGGGTTCAAGCAATTCTCCTGCCTCAGCCTCCTGAGTAGCTGGGACTACAGGCGCGCGCCACCATGCCCAGCTAATATTTGTATTTTTAGTAGAGACGGGGTTTCACCTTGTTGACCAGGATGGTCTCGATCTCTTGACCTCGTGATCCACCTGCCTCGGCCTCCCAAAGTGCTGGGATTATAGGTGTGAGCCACCGCACCCGGCCCTGGATATATTTTTATTTATTTATTTATTTATTTTGAGAGAGTCTTGGTCTGTCACCCAGGTTGGAGTGCAGTGGCGCCATCTCAGCTCACTGCAACCTCCGCCTCCTGGGTTCAAGCGTTTCTCTGCCTCAACCTCCTGAGTAGCTGGGATTACAGGCACCCGCCACCACGCCCAGCTAATTTTTGTACTGTAATTTTGTATTTTTAGTAGAGCTGGGGTTTCACCATGTTGGCCTGACCTTGTGATCCAGCCACCTCGGCCTCCCAAAGTGCTGGGATTATAGGCGCAAGCCACCATGCCCAGCCTATATATTTTTTTATTCATTTTTGGAAATGGAATTTCACTCTTGTTGCCCAGGCTGGAGTGCAATGGCATGATCTCAGCTCACCACAACCTCCACCTCCTGGGTTCAGGGATTTCTCCTGCCTCATCCTCGTGAGTAGCTGGGATTACAGGCATGCACCACCACACCAGGCTAATTTTGTATTTTCAATAGAGATGGGGTTTCTCCATGTTGGTCAGGCTGGTCTCGAACTCCTGACTTCAGGTGATCCACTGGCCTCAGCCTCCCAAAATGCTGGGATTACAGGCATGAGCCTCTGTGCCTGGCTGAATTCTGGATATATTTTTAAGATAGAACCAACAGGATGAATTACTTAATGAGCTGAATGTAGAGTGTAAGAGAAAAAGAGCAGTTTTAAAATATATTTAACGTTTTGTTACTTTTTTTGTGTGTGTGTGTGTGTGATGGTCTCACTCTGTTGCCCTGGCTAGAGTGCAGTGGCATCATCTGGACTCACCCCACAGCCTCAGCGTCTCAGGCCCAAGTGATCCTCCTACCTCAGCTCCCAAGTGGCTAGGACTACAGGCATGCGCCACCAGGCCCAGCTAATTTTTGTATTTTTTTTTTTTTTTTTTTTGACGGAGTCTCGCTCTTGTTACCCAGTCTGGAGTGCAATGGCGCGATCTCGGCTCACCGCAACCTCCGCCTCCTGGGTTCAAGCAATTCTCCTGCCTCAGCCTCCTAAGTAGCTGGGATTACAGGCATGCGCCACCATGCCCAGCTAATTTTTGTATTTTTAGTAGAGACGGGGTTTCACCATGTTGACCAGGATGGTCTCGATCTCTTGACCTCATGATCCACCCGCCTCGGCCTCCCAAAGTGCTGGGATTACAGGCGTGAGCCACCGCGCCTGGCCAGTATTTTTTTTTTTTTTTGAGACGGAGTTTTGCTCTTGTTACCCAGGCTGGAGTGCATCTCAGCTCACCGCAACCTCTGCCTCCTGAGTTCAGGCAATTCTCCTGCCTCAGCCTCCTGAGTAGCTGGGATTACAGGCACGCATCACCATGCCCAGCTAATTTTTTTGTATTTTTTAGTAGAGACGGGGTTTCACCATGTTGACCAGGATGGTCTCGATTTCTCGACCTCGTGATCCGCCCGCCTCAGCCTCCCAAAGTGCTGGGATTACAGGCGTGAGCACCGCGCCTGGCGCTTTTGTATTTTTTTGTAGAGAAGTTTTGTCCTATTACTGAGGCTGTTTACTAACTTCCGGGCTGAAGCAATCCACACCCCCTCAGCCTCTCAAAGTGCTTGGATTACAGGCATGAGCCACTGAGCCCAATCAGTAGAGTAGGTATAGGGAAAAAATAAATTCTATGTTGGACACATCCAACAACATTTAAGTGGAAATGGTTTTTAGTTTGGTTTATTTTTTTATTTTTAAAGATGGGGTTTCACCATGATTGCCAGGCTGATCTTGAACTCCTGACCTCAGGTGATCCACCCACCTTGGCCTCCCAAAGTGCTAGGATTACAGGCATGAGCCACCACGCCCGGCCAGTTTTTCCTTTTTTTTTGAGACAGAGTCTTGCTCTGTCGCCAGGCTGGAGTGCAGTGGTGCAATCTTAGCTCACTGCAACTTCCATCTCCCAGGTTCAAGTGATTCTCCTGCCTCAGCCTCCCGAGTAGCTGGGACTACAGGCGTCTGCCACCATGCCTGGCTAATTTTTGGATTTTTAGTAGATACGGAGTTTCACCATGTTTGCCAGGATGGTCTCAATCTCCTGACCTCGTGATCCGCCTGCCTCAGCCTCCCCAAGTGCTGGGATTACAGGCATGAGGCACTGCGCCCAGCCTTTGAGACAGAGTCTTGTTCTGTCACCCAGGCTGGAGTGCAGTAGTGTGATGCTGGCTCACTGCAAACTCCACCTCCTGTCTTTAAGTGATTCTCCTGCCTCAGCCTTCTGAGTAGTTGAGATTACAGGCATGTGTCACCATGCCCAGCTATTTTCTTTCTGTATTTTTAGTAGAGATGGGTTTTCACCATTTTGGCCAAGCAGGTCTCAAACTCTTGAACCCGCAAATCATCGGACCACCTCGGCTTCCCAAAGTGTTAGGAATACAGGCGTGAGCCACCGTTCCCAGGCCTGTAAGTGGAGATGTTGAAGAGGCATTATGGATACATGGAGTTTAGAAGACAGGTCTGGGACGAAGACTAAAATATGGGCAGAATCTGGCCAGGCTCGGTAGCTCACGCCTGTAATCCCAGCACTTTCGGAGGCCAAGGCAGGCAGATCACCTGAGGTCAGCTGTAATTTTTAATAAAGTTGGATTTAGGTCTACTCTTTTTCTATTTTCTATTTTTCTCTCCTATTTTTCTCTGTTTATCCTCTCTTGTCCTTCTTTTGAATTAAAATTTTGTTTAAAATCCTATTTCCAGGCCGGGCCCGGTGGCTCACACCTATAATCCCAGCACTTTGGGAGGCCAAGGCAGGTGGATCACGAGGTCAAGAGATTGAGACCATCCTGGTCAACAAGGTGAAACCCTGTCTCTACTAAAAATACAAAAATTAGCTGGGCATGGTGGCGCACACCTGTAATCCCAGCTACTCGGGAGGCTGAGGCAGGAGAATTGCTTGAACCCAGGAGGCGGAGGGTGCGATGAGCCAAGATCGTGCCATTGCACTCCAGCCTGGGTAACAACAGCGAAACTCCGCCTCAAAAAAAAAAAAAAAATCCTATTTCCGTTTCAATTTGGTTGTTCCTCTTCTTGATATATGTCATTGTTCAGTTTCACTTTAGTGGTGGCTCTAGGGATTACGATATATCTTATTAACTTTTCACAGCCTACTTCATGTAAACTGTCAAAATCTTGAAACCCTCTTCTTTCATCCTTCATTGTATAGTTAAATTTGTTGGATCTACATACTTTATAAATCTCAGAGTATAGACTATTATAAGTTTTGTTTTAAAGTTAAATGTGGCCAGGTGTGGTGGCTCACCTCTGTAATCCTAGCACTTTGGGACACCCAAGTGGGCAGATCACCTGAGGTCAGGAGCTCGAGACCAGCCTGGCCAACATGGTGAAACCCCGTCTCTGGTAAAAATACAAAAATTAGCTGGGCGTGGTGTGGGCACCTATAATTCCAGCTACTCAGGAGGTTGACGCGGGAGAATCACTTGAACCCACAGTGAGGCAAGAGGTACCACTGCACTCCAGTCTAGGCAACAAGAGTGAAATTCCGCCTGAAAAAAATAAAAATAAATTAAGGCTGGGCGTGGTAGCTCATGCCTATAATCCCAGCACTTCGGGAGGTTGAGGGAGGCAGATCACGAGGTCAAGAGATTGAGACCATCCTGGCAAACATGGTGAAACCCTGTCTCTCTAAAAATACAAACGTTAGCTCAAAGTGGTGGCTGCAGTCCCAGCTACTTGGGAGGCTGAGGCAGGAGAATCCCTTGAACCCAGGAGGCAGAGGTTGCAGTGAGCTGAGATTGGGCCACTGCACTCCAGCCTGATGACAGAGTGAGACTGTCTCAAAAAAAAAAAAAAAAAAAAGGTTGGCTGGGCACAGTGGCTCACGTCTGTAATCCCAACACTTTGGGAGGATGAGGCAGGCGGATCACAAGGTCAGTAGTTTGAGACCAGCCTGGCCAATATGGTGAAACCTCGTCCTCTATTAAAAATACAAAAATTCGCCAGGTGAGGTGGCACGTGCCTGTAGTCCCAGCTACTTAGGAAGCTGAGGCGGAAGAATC
This sequence comes from Aotus nancymaae, assembly GCF_030222135.1. NCBI lineage: Eukaryota > Metazoa > Chordata > Mammalia > Primates > Aotidae > Aotus > Aotus nancymaae. The sequence continues at coordinate 7,654,215 of NW_026988473.1, read as the reverse complement.
GCTTGAACTTGGGAGGCGGAGGTTGCAGTGAGCCTAGATCCCACCACAGCTTGGGCAACAGAGCAAGACTCCATCTCAAAAACAAACAAAGTTAAATGTATTTGGCTGGTTGTGAGGGCTCACACCTGTAACCCCAGCACTTTGGGAGGCCAAGGAGGACAGGTCCCTTGAGGCCAGGAGTTCAAGACCAGCCTGGCCAACATGGCAAAACTCCTCTACTAAAAATACAAAAATTAGCCATGCATTGTGTTACACACCTGTGGTCCTAGCTGCTCAGGAGGCTGAGGCATGAGAATCACTTGAACCTAGGAGGGGGAGGTTGCAGTGAGCCAAGATTGTGCCACTGCACTCCAGCCTGGGAGACAGGGCAAGGCTCTCTCTCAAACAAAAACAGAAACGAAAGCAAACCCCTGCAATGACTCCTTATGTCACTCAGAGTGACAGCTAAAGCCTAACAAAGGTCCTAAGAGGTCCCACAGTTTCCCTCTGACCACACCTTGTACAATTCTCTTCCTCATTTATCCCATCTGCAGTGGTCTCTGCTGTCCTTTAACTCATCAGACATATTGTCACCTGCAGGCCTTTATGCTGGTTCTTCCCTTTGCCAGGGTCTATGTAGTTAATTTCCTCACCTTCTCCCAAGTCTGATGCCACCTTTTTTTTTTTTTTGAGACAGACTTTCGCTCTGTCACCAGGCACCAGGCTGGAGTGCAGTGGTGGGATCTCGGCTCATTGCAACCTCTGCCTCCTGAGTTCAAGCAATTCTCCTGCCTCAGCCTCCTGAGTAGCTGGGACTACAGGCATGCATCACCACACCCAGCTAATTTTTGTATTTTAGTAGAGATGAGGTTTCACTATGTTGGCCAGGATGGTCTCAATCTCCTGAGCTTGTGATCCGCCTGCCTCGACCTCCCAAAGTGCTTGGATTATAGGCATGAGCCACTGCGCCCAGCTGATGCCACCTTCTTAATAGGGCCTACCTCCCTCCAAACCTGGCACTCTTGATTAGTTGATCCTGTGTTGACTTTTTTTTTTAAACATACTATACTATTTATTATTACTTTTTCACATCTATCTCCCTATTAGGCTGTAAGTTCCACAAGGGCAAGGATTTTTTTTTGTCTTTTGTCTACTGCTATATACTCATGACCAACTGAATGCTAAGCACCACAGAGGAGGAGCAGATAAAACCTCTTGTCATAGCAGGAGGCACAAGAGGAACAGAGGCCAGCCCATTGTTGGGCCTCTGCCTACATCCCTCCAGTACACCCTGTACTTCTCTATCTCTGTTCATTACTTTCTAGCAGCACTGGTCTTGTTGATTCTTACAGCGAGACTGTCTCATCATAAGGCCTTTTCTCTAGCTGTCCCCTTGGCCCAGAACACTCTCTTTTCTTTGCATGGCTAGCCTACCCTTTTGCAATTCAAGTCCGCTTAAATGTCATGTCTTCAGAGCAGCATTCCCTGCCACAGAATCTGATATACCTCCTCAGTCACTTTCTTTCTTTTTTTTTTTTTTTTTTTTGAGATGGAGTCTCGCTCAGTCACTTAAGTTGGAGTGCAGTGGTTCGATTATGGCTCACTGCAGCCTCGACCTCCTGTGATCAAATGATCCTCCCGCCTCAGGCTCCCAAGTAGCTGGGACCACAGGCACGCACAACCACATCCAGCTAATTTTTTTTATTTTTGTAGAGATGGGGTTTCACCATGTTGCCCAGGCTGGTCTCGAAATCTTGAGTTCAAGCAATTGTCTGGGCCTCCCAAAGTGCCAGAATTAGAGGTGTAAGCCACCATACCCATCCATCACTTTCTTAACACATCATCTTACTTTAATGCTCTGTATACAGCCCTTACTACTACCTGAAATTTTTTGGTGAATTTTTTACTTTTATTATTTTATTTTATTTTATTTTTTTTGAGACGGAGTTTCGCTCTTGTTACCCAGGCTGGAGTGCAATGGCATGATCTCAGCTCACCGCAACCTCCATCTCCTGGGTTCAGGCAATTCTCCTGCCTCAGCCTCCTGAGTAGCTGGGATTAAAGGCATGCGCCACCATGCCCAGCTAATTTTTTGTATTAGTAGAGACGGGGTTTCACCCATGCTGACCAGGATGGTCTCGATCTCTTGACCTCATGATCCACCCCCCTCGGCCTCCCAAAGTGCTGGGATTACAGGCTTGAGCCACTGCGCCCGGCCTTACTTTTATTTTTTGAGAGAGAATCTGGCTCTGTCACCAAGGCTGGAGTGCAGTAGCACGGTCTTGGCTCACTGCAACGTCCGCCTCCCAGGCTGAAGCCATCCTCCCACCTGAGCCTCTCGAGTAGCTGGGACTACATGCCCATGCCACCATGCCCGGCTAATTTTTGTAATTTTTTGTAGAGACCGGGTCTCACTTTGTTGCCTAAGCTGGTCTCGAATTCTTGAACTCAAGCCATCTGCCTGGCTCAGCCTCCCAAAGTGCTGCTTTTGGGATTACAGGTGTGAGCCACCATGCCCAGCCTAGTCAATTATTTTCCACAGCTGTCCTCATCTGCCCTATCAAATTCCATACACATGCTGCAAAGTAGCTCCAGAGAGACTTTACTGTCCTATTTGCCACTGTATTTCCAGCACCTGAAACAGTGCCTCACATGAACAGGTGCTCAATAAATACTTGTTGGGTGGATGAAAGCAGGTGAACTGGGTCCCACAGGTGGGCAGGATTCACTCTATCTTCCAAGAGGCATCAAGCAGTCCCTGGGAACTTTAAGATGCCAATCCACGGGGAAGAGAAGGCTCCTGTGTCTGGGGTGAGAGAGTGTGTCTCACCTCTGAATGGTTTCCTCCTGTTCCTTAACCATGTGTGCCAACTGCTGAAAGATGGAGCCCAGCTCAACAATTGTCGACTCAATGTTCTGCATGGTGTCTGCCCGGCTCTGGATGTAGGAATCCTTCAGGAGAAGGAGACAGCACATGAGCATCATGAGCTTCTTCAGGGTGAGACCTGCATCTTTACAAACCGCCCAGCTTGCCATTCTGCCCATGGCACACTCCAAACACTCTCTTGGGAGTCACAGAGGATAATAGAAAAGCTGATTCTCCCAATTTCAGAGGCTGGGTACCTGCTCGTCAATGAGCTGCAGCTGCTGGCTGGTCCGAGAGTCCATCATGTCGATGGCGACATCCTTGGAGGCACGGGACTCTGCCCCCAAAACCACAGCACCACCCCCTGGGGGAGAAAACAGAATGTGGCACATCTGAACAGTTAAAAGCAGGATCAAAGCCCACATGCTCTGGGTTTGAATCCCAGCTCTGGAACTTACTAGCCTTGTGACCCTGGACAGGTCATTTTAACTCTCTGAGCCTCAGTTTCCTCACCTGTAAAATGGGGGATAATAATAGTTGCTTTCTCAAAGGGTGGTTGTGAAAATTAAATGAGAATGTGAATAAAGATAAGTGTACCAAAAAATTAGAAATTATCATTCTTCTGGATATAACCAAATTCACCCCAACAGTGAGAATGCAGGAGTCTAAATGTGGATCGTGAATCTCAATCATCTGGTTCAGCCTAGCAATTTCCTTGACCCTCCACTCTCCTACCCAACACCTGCCTTTAGAAGATGCCATCACAAGCCGGGCGCGGTGGCTCATGCCTGTAATCCTAGCACTTTGGGAGGCTGAGGCAGGCGGATCGCCTGAGGTCAGGAGTTTAAGACCAGCCTGACCAATATGCTGAAACCCTGTCTTTATTTAAAAAAAAAAAAAAAAAGAAGAAGATGCCATCACAATCAGAGTAAATAACCTTACCTCCTGGGGCTTCCCATTTTACCTGTGACTTACCCAGGTGGTTAGGGGCAAGGGGCAGGGCTGACACAGGTGCCTGGGAGAACTGCTCTCTCCGGCTTCTCTGCTGCTTCAGGTTCTGGGGTTGGGGAAAAATGCAAAGGACCTGAAGCCGCTAGAAAGCAGGCACGTTAAAGGGATTCCCACTGTTGGCCCATGACCCTGTAGAACTTGTCCCTTCCCCATTTCCCTCCTGGATCCTTACCCCCATATTCTTATCGCTCCTACACAGATTGTTCTCACCTCTGTCCTCACTTCTAAAACCGATTTGAAGTCATTGGACATAGAAGCCAGTTTCGACTAGAAGAAAAGGAGAGGGTCAACCAAAGACTCCACATTCCTCCCGTTTCCCTCCCTCCCTTCCTCCCCAGGTCCCACCTGCAAGGACACCACAATGGTGTTGGAATGGGTCTGCAGGTGCCGGCCACTCTGGCTGCCCTTGGCCCTCACGAAATCTTGGAGCTGAGCAATCTGTTTGTTGAGGCTATTGATGTCCTGGTAAAAGAGCCCACGGAAAAACCAAGTATTAGCCAAGGAGTCCTCAGTCAGCATCTCTCTCCATGGCCATCTCTGGTAGGAAGGGCAAGGTGGAAGTTACTAACTGAAGTGAGAGTATCCCAGACAGTCAGACCAGATGGGCCTACTAGAATTTTCCAAGGTCTAGTATATGCTCTAGCTCAGTCCCTGCAGAGAAGAGCTAGAAAGAGGCAAAGAGGGCTTCATCTATTTGTAAATGACTTGTTTATTCCTCCAGCCTACTGCCCTGGCTCCACTCTGTGAGGCCATGCTCTTGGCTACAGAACTCTTTCAAAGGCCAAAATCTTGGGTCTAGAGCATAACCAACAAAGCACCTGGACAATACTTAAGAAAAGGGAAGAGTAAAAGGCACTGTAGTTTCCAGAGGCATCAACAGAATTATTTTTATACACATAATTCCTCAGTGGCTGACACCTGTAATACCAGCACTTTGGGAGGCTAAAGTGGGCAAATCATTAGGTCAAGAGATTGAGACCATCCTGGTCAACACAGTGAAACCCCGTCTCTACTAAAAATACAAAAAATTAGCTGGGTGGGGTGGTGCACACCTGTATTCTCAGCTACTCGGGAGGCTGAGGCAGCAGAATCGTTTGAACCCAGGAGGCAGAGGTTGCAGTGAGCTGAGATTGCGCCACTGCACTCCAGCCTGGTGACAGAGCAAGACTGTGTCTAAAAAAAAAAAAAAAAAAAAAAAAAAAAATGCCGGGTGCTGTGGCTCACGCCTGTAATCCCAGCACTTTGGGAGGCCGAGGTGGATGGATCACCTGAGGTCAGGAGTTCAAGACTAGCCTGGCCATCATCGTAAAACCCCATCTTAAAAAAAAAAAAAAAGTTTTTATTGGCCGGGTACAGTGGCTCACGCCTGTAATCCCAGCACTTTAGGAGACCAAGGCAGGCGGATCACCTGAGGTCAGGAGTTTGAGACCAGCCTGACCAACACGTAGAAACCCTGTCTCTACTAAAAATACAAAAATTAGCCAGGCATGGTGGCATGTGCCTGTAATCCCAGCTATTCAGGAGGCTAAGGCAGGAGAATCACTTGAACCCAAGAGGCAGAGGTTGCAATGAGCTGAGATCGTGCCACTGCACTCCAGCCTGGGCAACAAGAGTGAAACTCCATCTCTTTTTTTTTTTTTTTTTTTAAAAAAAAGACAGGGTTTCACCATGTCGGTCAGGCTGGTCTTGAACTCCCGACCTCAGGTGATCTGCCCGCCTTGGCCTCCAAAGTGCTTGGATTACAGATGTGAGCCACCACACCAGGCCAACTCCATCTCAAAATAAATAAATTAATTAATTAAATTTAAAAATAAAAGTTACTATTACAGCTGAGTGCAGTGGCTCACACCTGTAATCCCAGTACTCTGGGAGGCCGAGGTGGGAGGATTACTTGAGGTCAGGAGTTTGAGACCAGCCTGGCCAACATGGTAAAACCCCATCTCTACTAAAAATTAAAAAATTAACCAGGCGGTGGTGGTGGGTGCCTGTAGTCCCAGCTACTAGGGAGGCAGGAGAATCGCTTGAAGTCAGGAGGCAGAAGTTGCAGTGAGCCAAGATTGCGCCACTTCACTCCGGCCTGGGCAACAGAGGAAAACTCTGTCTCAAAAAATAAATAAATAATTTAAAAATAAAGTTAGCTGGCCGGGCGCGGTGGCTCACACCTGTAATCCCAGCACTCTGGGAGGCTGAGGCGGGCAGATCGCGAGGTCAATAGATTGAGACCATCCTGACCAACATGGTGAAACCCCGTCTCTACTAAAAATACAAAAATTAGCCAGGTGTGGTGGCACATGCCTGTGGTCTCAGCTATTTGGGAGACTGAGGCAGAAGAATAGCTTGAACTCAGGAGGCGGAGGTTGTAGTGAGCCGAGATTGCGCCACTGCACTCCAGCCTGGTGACAGAGCAAGACTCCATCTCAATCAATAAATAAATAAATAAATAAAGTTAGTCTTGGCTCTGAAAGAGTCGCTCCATAATGTCAGTGATAAAAAAAAAAATAAATGAACCCTCACAAGAACCCTACGAGATAGGTACTGTTAATATTCCCTTCTTACTAATAAAGGAACTGAAGCTCAGAGTAATCAGGAGCTTCCCCAAGAACTCAACGTAAGTGCAAGACCTGGGATATGAACTCAAGTCTGTCAATCCAGTAAGCTGGCTCTTAAATGCCTAGGCAATAACACCCCAATAGTTAATGGAACCCTTCCTTTTCCATCAGTGCATCATCTCTTAGATGGGTCGGCCATCTGGCATAATGATCTTTGTCCCAGACAATCACACCAGCCTCCTCCCCAGCCTCTCTGCCCTATCCATATTCTGGGTCAGATTCCATTTGCAGCCCATGGCATTCAAGATGACTCCACACGCCTTAGCAAGGCCCATATGCTCTCCAGAACCAGCCACCAACCTACCTTTCCAGCTTCCTGCCAATCCCTCAATCAATAAATATTGAGAGGTTACTATGTCCCAAATACTGTTATGGGGACTAGGAATATATCTGTAAACAAGCTGGGAAAAATTCCCTGCTTTTGGCTGGGCACGGTGGCTCACGCTGTAATCCCAGCACTTTGGGGGGCCAAGTTGGGCAGATCACAAAGTCAGGAGTTCGAGACTACCCTGGCCAACATGCCATAACCCCGTCTCTACTAAAAAATACAAAAATTACCCAGGCGTGGTGATGGGTGCCTATAATCCCAGCTACCCAGGAGGCTGAGGCAGGAGAATCACTTGAAATGGAAAGGTGGAGGTCACAGTGAGCTGAAAGACCAAAATTCCGTCTCAAAAAAAAAGAAAAAAATCTCCTTTTGTGGTATGTATGTTTTTCTTTCCTTTTGAGGGGGTGGGGTGGGATAGATGGCAGGGGACAGAGACAAATATTACACAAAATGAGTAAGTAATTTCAGAGACTGTTAGGATGTATCAAATACCATGGAAAAAGAAAAGAGTGTAAGTAAGAAAGATTAGAATTTGGGGTGATGGAGTATTAAACAGCATGGTCAGGATAGACCTCCTTGGGCTGGTGACATGTAAGCAAAAGACTTGAATCTTCCTTCAAAAAAAATTTTATTTTGGCCGGGTGCATTGGCTCACGCCTGTAAGCCCAGCACTCTGGGGGGCAGAGGCGGGCAGATCACGAGGTCAGAAGATCGAGATTATCCTGGCCAACATGGTGAAACCCCATCTCTACAAGAAATACAAAAAAAAATTAGCCAGGTGTGGTGGCATGCACCTGTAACCCCAGCTACTCAGGAGGCTGAGGAAGGGCGAACTGCTTGAACTCAGGAGGTAGAGGTTGCAGTGAGCACCCAGCTGGGAGTGCTTTTTTCTTTTTTTAAACGAAGTCTTGCTCTATTGCCCACACTGGAGTACAGTGGCGTGATCTCGGCTCACTTAACCTCCGCTTCCTAGGTTCAAGCAATTCTGCCTTAGGCTCCTGAGTAGCTGAGATTACAGGCGCCCGCCACCACGCCCAGCTAATTTTTGTAGTTTTAGCAGAGACCAGGTTTCACCATTTTGGCCAGGTTGGTCTTGAACTCCTGACCTCGTGATCCACCTACCTTGGCCTCCCAAAGTGCTGGGATTACAGGCATGAGCCACCACGCCCGGCCTGGGAGTCCTTTTTTATATAATCCCAGTGGGACCTGAGTAACTTTCGCTTTTTTTTGGAGACTGAGTCTTGCTCCGATGCCCAGGCTGGAGTGCAGTGCCCCATCTTGGCTCACTGCAACCTCTGCCTCCCAGGTACATGTGAGTCTCCCTTCCTCACTCACAAGTAGCTGGGACTACAGGCACACATCACCATGCCTATCTAATTTTTTTGTGTATTTCTAGCAGAGATGGGGTTTCACCATGATGGCCAAGATGGCCTCAACCTCCTGATCTCGTGATCTGCCCACCTCGGCCTCTCAGTGTGTTGGGATTACAAGTATGAGTCACTGCACTGGCCTATTTTTTTATTTCTGTAGAGACAAGGTCTTGTTTTATTGTCCAGGCTAGTCTTGAACTGGCCCCAAGTGATCCTTCCATCTTTTTTGTTTTTTTGAGACGGAGTTTCGTTCTTGTTACCCAGGCTGGAGTGCAATGGTGCGATCTCGGCTCACCGCAATCTCCGTCTCCTGGGTTCAAGCAATTCTCCTGCCTCAGCCTCCCGAGTAGCTGGGACTACAGGCATGCGCCACCATGCCCAGCTAATTTTTGTATTTTTAGTAGAGACAGGGTTTCACCATGTTGACCAGGATGGTCTCGATCTCTTGACCTCATGATCCACCCGTCTCGGCCTCCCAAAGTGCTGGGATTATAGGCGTGAGCCACTACTCCCGGCCTGATCCTCCCATCTTGGCCTCTCAGAGTGCTGAGATTACAGGCATGATCCATGGCATTTGGCCTTGAACCCGCTGTTTTAAAGGCCATGTCTGGGCACACATTGTTTCCTCTGCTTGGAATGTCCTTCCATTGCCTCTACACAAGCCTTGAATCTACACAAGTTCAGATTTCACCCCCATTATCACATCTTTCCTTGTACCCAGACTGTCTCATTCATCTTTCTGTAAAATCTTGCTGTACCATTTGCCTTCTATACTCATTTTTTTTTTTTTTAGACGGAGTCTTGCTCTGTCACCAGGCTGGAGTGCAGTGGCGTGATCTTGGCTCACCGCAACCTCCACCTCCTGGGTTCAAGCAATTCTCCTGTCTCAGCCTCCCGAGTAGCTGGGACTACAGGCGTGAGCCACCACGCCCAGGTAATTTTTGTATTTTTTAGTAGAGACGGGGTTTTACCATGTTGGCCAGGATGGTCTCAATCTCTTGACCTCGTGATCAACCCACCTCGGCCTCCCAAAGTGCTGGGATTACAGGCGTGAGCCACAGCGCCTGGCCTTCTATACTCATTTTAAGGATGGGTCTTTGAAACTGGATACCTCTTCTAGACAATAAGCCCTTAAAGGCAAGAATCTTTTTTTTTCTCCACTCTTGTCGCCCAGGCTGGAGTGCAGTGGTGCAATCTTGGCTCACTGCAACCTCCACCTCCCGGGTTCAAGCGATTCTCCTTCCTCAGCATTCCGAGTAGCTGGGATTACAGGTGCGTGCCACCATGCCCAGCTAAGTTTTGTATTTTTTTTACTAGAGACAGGGCTTCACCATGTTGGCCAGGCTGGTCTCCAACTCCTGACCTCAGGTGATTCACCTGCCTTTGCCTCCCAAAGTGCTGGGATTACAGGCATGAGCCACGGTGCCTGCCCAAAGGCAAGAATCTTGCCCCGTTTATGTTAACACTGCCCATCCTGATGCTTTGCCTATGGTAGATGATCAGCAAGTATCTACTGACTCAGTGCAGGATGTTTGCACTTGCTCTAAAAACTTGCTCTGGGACCAGGACTGTAACGCCAGAACTTTGAGAGGCCGAGGGTGGAGGACTGCTTGAGGCCAGGAGTTCAGGACCAGGCTGGGCAATACAGCAAGATCCCATCTCTACAAAAATAAAAATAAATTATGGCCAGGCGTGGTGGCTCACACCTCTAATCCCAATACTTTGGGAGGCTGAGGCGGACAGATCACTTGAGGTTAGGAGTTTTAGACCAGCCTGGCCAACATGGTGAAACCCCATCTCTACTAAAAATACTAAAGAAATTAGCTGGGTGTGGTGGCAGGAGCCTGTAATCCCAGTTACTTGGGAGGCTGAGGCAGGAGAATCACTTGAACCCGGGAGGCGGAGGTTGTAGTGAGCCGAGATTGCACCACTACACTCCAGCCTGGGCGACAGAGCAAGACTCTGTCTCAAAAAAAAAAATTATCCAGGCATGAGGACATGTGCCTGTAGTTACTCAACCACTCAGGAGGCTGAGGCTGGAGGATAGCTTGAGCCCAGAGCCCAAGAGTTAAGGGCTGCAGTGAGCTAGGATCGCACCACTACACTCTAGCCTGGTCAACACAGTGAGACCCCGTTCTCTGAAAAAAGAAACTTGCTCTGGGTCCCCATGGCAATGGAGAATGACAGAACGATAGAAGTGGTCCAATTGGAATGCTGGGCTCTTCTGATGGCTAGTAGCTCACCTGTTTGATGATATATGTTAGCTCTTCAATTTCCACCGCTTTATCATCAAAGAGGGACTTCCGCTTTGCCACTACAGAGACAAACAAGAAGCCACAATGAGTGAGGTAAAAGACAAAGCTCAGGGAATATAGTCCTCAGCCCTCTGTGATGTACTACTGCCCCACTTCTGAAAGACCCCAAGAACACTCACAGATTGTCAGCTTCTCCAGCTTGGCAAATGTGTTGCTAAGGTCTTTCCCAATGCGCCTGCAAACGATCACTAGTGAGACTGTGGGAAAGGGCAGGAGAAGGCCTTTTCCCACATAAGCTCCAGCACAACCAATCCCAGACTTCACAGTCAAGGCCACTGAAGGCAAGCCTACTTTTTTTCAGACATTGTATCACCCCACCAGAAAGCTTCTCTCAACTCACTTGGCCATGAGGGTGAATTCACTGCGCTGTCGGACAGCACGCAAAGCTGGCTTATTTGTCTGGATTCCATTCTGAAAAGCAATGGCAGGAGGTGACAACTTTAGTTCCCCCTTCCCCAGTTCCAGTTTTCACTCTTCCTCAGGTGTCCACTAAACTATCTCTAGTACTGGTGGCATCCATCTGATGATCTAGATTTATCAGTGGTAGTGGTTTAGACTCCAGATTTGAAGACAAGTAGACCTGAGTTCAAATCTTGACTCACTACTTACTAGCTAGGGGTTTTGGGGAAGAGTACTTAAAATATAGTGAATCTCTATTTCCCCTTCTGTAAAATGAAGACAATCCACACCTCTCCACTTCTTGTTGCTAAGATTAAATAACAAAAAGGCTGAAAAGTACTTTCACCAACTAACTGGTACATTGTAAGCACTAAATAAATGGTAGCTAGTATTGCCATTCTATTCCTCAAATTGGGAAATCAGTGAGGATGACTGCAAAGCTCTTGGAGATCACATAGAAGAGCAGCTTTACCAAGAGATGAACAGTAAAAAAAGACTTTTTTTTAACTGTTCTATTTTTGAGACAGAGTCTCACTCTGTCTCCCAGGCTGGAATATATGATCATAGCTCACTGTGGCCGTGACATCCCTGGCTCAAGCGATCCTCTCGCTCAGCCTCCCAAGCAGCTGGGACTACAGGGCACACCACCACACCTAGCTAATTTTTAACTTTTTGTAGAGATAGAGTCTTGTTATATTGCCCAGGCTGGTCTCGAACTCCTAGACTCAAGTAATCCTTCTACCTCAGCCTCCCAAAGTGCTGGGATTACAGGTATGAGCCAGCATGCCCAGCCATCAGTAAAAACATTTTAAAATACAGTTACCTGGCTGGGCACAGTGGTGCATGCCAGTAATCCCAGAACTTTGGGAGGTTGAGGCAGGCGGCTCATGAGGTCAAGAGATTGAGACCATCCTGACCAACATGGTGAAACCCTGTCTTTACTAAATATACAAAAATTAGCTGGGCTTGGTGGCGTGCGCCTGTAGTCCCAGGTACTCGGGAGGCTGAGGTAGCAGAATCACTTGAACTCGGGAGGCAGAGGTTGCAGAGAACCAAGACTGCACCACTGCACCTCAGCTTGGTGACAAAGTGAGACTCTGTCTCAAAAAAAAAAAAAAAAAAAATTACAGTTACTCAGGTCCCACTGGAATTGTTTAAAAAAGCACTCCTGAAAATAATAAATAAAAAAAGAAAAAAAAATAAAGCACTCCTTGCCGGGTGCGGTGGTGGCTCATGCCTGCAATCCCAGCACTTTGGGAGGCTGAGGCAGGCAGATCACCTGAGGTCAGGAGTTCGAGAACAGCCTGACCAACACGGAGAAACCCCGACTCTACTAAAAATAAAAAATTAGCTGAGCATGGTGCCTCATGCCTGTAATCCCAGCTACTCAGGAGGCTGAGGCAGGAGAATCGCTTGAACCAGGGAGGTGCAGGTTGTGGTGAGCCGAGATCACTCCATTGCACTCCAGCCTGGGCAACAAAAGCAAAACTCCATCTCAAAAATAAATAAATAAATAAATAAGCACTCACAAATGATTTTTTTTTTAAGAGACAGGAACTGAGTGCAGTGGCTGATGTTTGTAATCCCAGCACTTTGGGAAGTTGAAGCAGGTGGATCGCTTGAGCACAGAAGTTCAAGACCAGCCTGGGCAACATGACAAAACCCCATCTCTCAACAAAACAGAAATTAGCCAGGCATGGTGACACATGCCTTAATCTCAGCTACTAAGGAGCCTGAGGCAGAAGGGTTGCTTGAGCCCAGGAGGCAGATGTTGCAGTCAGCCAAGATGGAACCACTGCACTCCAGCTTTGATGACAAAGTGACTGTTTCTAAAAAAAGAGAGAGGGGCCAGGTGTGGTGGCTCATGACTGTAATTGCAGCACTTTGGGACGCTGAGGCAGGAGGATCATCTGAGATCAAGAGTTCAAGATCAGCCTGACCAACATGGTGAAATCCTGTCTCTACTAAAAATACAAAAATGAACTAGGGGTGGTAAAATTTTTTTGGGAATCTGTAATCCTAGCCACTTGGGCTGCTGAGGCAGGAGAATCGCTTGAACCCAGAAGGAGGAGGTTACTGGGCAACAAGAGCGAAACTCCTCAAAAAAAAAAAAAAAAAAAAAAAGGCCGGGTACAGTGGCTCATGCCTGTAATCCTAGCACTTTGGGAGGCTGAGGTGGGTGGATCACCTGAGGTCAGGAGTTCAAGACCAGCCTGGCCATCATGGTGAAACCCCATCTTAAAAAAAAAAAAAGGAGAGACAGGGCCTTGCTCAGCCTTCTAAGTAGCTGGGACTACAGACACATGCCACCACATTCAGCTTTTTTTTTTTTTTTGTAGAGACAGGGTCCTGCTTTGTTGCCCAGGCTGGTCTCTAACTCCTGGCCTCAAGTGATCCTCTGGCCTAGGCCTCCCAAAGTGCTAGAATTACAGGTATGAGCCACCGCATCCAACCCATTGATTTTGATACAAATTGCTGATCTAGGCCAGGTGTGGTGCCCAGAACAACCTGGGCAACATAGTGAGACACTGGATATGTGAAAAAAATTTAAAAATTAGCTGTGTGGTACATCCACGTAGTCCCAGCCACTCAGGAGGCTGAGGTAAGAGGATCCCTTGAGTACAGGAGTTCAAATCTGCAGTGAGCTATGATCACGCCACTACACTCCAGCCTGTTGACAGAGCTGAAATTGGACCTCAAAACAAAATAGAAACAACAAATTACTGATCTAGAAAAATGTCCTTCACCTTACAGAGATTAAAAACTAAGACATAACTAGATTAACTAATTTTCTCATGGTCACAGAGCAAACTTGAAAATTCAAGGTGCGTCTCTCTCAGCTAAAGGCTCTTCCTAGAACTTGTTCCTTATTCACACCAATTATATTGCAGCCAAGTCTGGCCCTGAAGTACTCCCTCCAGAATAGCAATCCTGCACTCCAGGAGATTCCTCATTAAAAAATGTCTAAGTCCTTGCCTCTAATTAGCCAGCCGACCTCTTCTCTGTTGCTTATAGCAGACCCTACCAGCCCCATCCAAGCCTATCAGTTCCATCAGGTTTCCCCAAGAATTACTTCAGTTAACAGTGCTGGAGCACAGTCCTTCCTAGATTTGGGTAAGAGTCACTCCTCGCCTTTTCCACTCCAAGTCCTTACCTGACGGCTCTGCAGCGACTTGCAGGCAGACAGAAACTCCTGGGTCCGATCCCGGCAGGACATGGTGTCGGGAAGGGGAGGGACGAGGGCCACTGGGGGGGGCAGAGGGGCGATGTCGCTGCTGCTACTGCCAGCAGTTGCAGGGGACAGGACCTGTGTCTTTGAGAGACCCAGGTAGACACCCTGATCCGTGTTCTTAGACCCGTAGCGTTTCCGCGGGATCATTGAGACGCATAACCTCGGACTGTTGTGGAGGGGAGAGTGTCATTCCCCAGCAGCTTCTTTTCCCAGACTCCCCCGCCCCGCCCAATCAACAAATGCTCGAGCCCCTTCTGCACTTTTTAAAGACTTTCGCGCCCAAGGCGCTCGCAGATCCTGGAGCAGGCCCGCAGCGGAAAGGGCCCTGATTTTCCCCTGGCCCAAGTCGAACCCTCTTCAGACTTCTTCCAACTTGGCTCTGGCGGCCAAAAAGCGGGCCGAGGGCCCTGAAGCAGAGACAGGGCCCAAGCCAAGTCCTGTGGCCCTGAGACTCCGGCCCGGCCCGGCCCGTGTAACTGCCCCGGGTCCTACCCAGCCCTTTTGTATCTGCGGTTTCCTTCGGCCAGCGAGAGCGGGTGACGGACCTCCAGAGAGGGACACACTTCGGTGGGCGGAGGGGGAAACCTCTGGGTGTTTATTTGAAACAGGAAGTCCCACCCCCCGCCCAAGGTCCGCCTTCTGGAAGACTTCAACCACTCATTAGCTAAGGCCGACGTCTCTCTCAACAGTGGCTTTCCTGATTGGACAGCAAGGAATTCGCTCACCGGGAACCGGGCCGGCAAGACTTGCCCGCTCGCCCCTGGTTCCCTTCCCCCCGCTAGTCGTCGCCCCACTAAAACCACTGCCCCGGAGCTGACACGGCGTCCAGACCCCCTCTTAGAGCGAATCTTACCTCCCCTCTGCCGCCTGCCGCCGCCGCCACTGCCAATCTCCCCGGTCGTCACCGCCTTCTCCCTGGGTACCAAAGCCGCCGAAACCCGACCAAAGACTGGAAGCGGCCACGTCACCCACACGTAGCCCCACCCCCGGTGACGAGGGGGCGGTCCCACACGTTTTCGAGCCCGGCTATCCGAGAGGCAGGCCCCTCACCAAACGCAAGAGCAACCCCACCATCCCATTGGCTAAGGTACCACCATGACCCCGCCCCTGAAGACAACAGCCCGAGCCCAGGGGGCTGGGTCCGCCTCCGCGGAGGAGCCTTAAAGAGCCAGCCGCCCGGTAGGTCTTGCAGGTCCACGCTAGAAATTTTATTCTCTGGAGGTTCGGGCGGACTAAGAGCGGGTCTGGAGTCATCCCTTCTCCGGCTCCTCCGGGTTGCCTTCTCGGATCGGAGTCTCCTTCCGAACCACGTCTGAATGCCTGTTGCTTGACCGCAAGGAACCCCGACGACTGAACAAGGATAGCCGCCGCCACAGCACAGTGATCAGAAGGCTTTCGTTCGACTTGTGATTCCGGTGGTCTGGGGAGTTCAAGTCGATATTTTCGGCGCCTGAGGGGACGACGAGGCCTCTGAGCTCAGTCCTACCCTCAGGAAGCCCCCTCTCCCGCTCCCTGGGCCCTCTTCGTTTAGCCGTGGCCTCATCTTCCCCGAGGTCCTCAGACTCTTGTTCCTGCTCATCAGACGTCTGAAAGTCCTTGTCTTGACAGCAGCCCATGGCCCCGCGCAGCCCCAGACTCCGTGCCACCCACGCCAGCCTGCCTGGCTCCAGGCCCGGCTTTGTGACGTCAGATATCCCGTCGCCCCAGCTCAGGGAGCCCCCACCCCAAGCTACCCCTCATTCCTTTCTCCCATCACAAAAGGCTCAGGGTCATGGTGAATGTTTAGCTGTTTATTTACAAAGGCATCAGGGGCTGGTGGACCCAGGCCGCTTCTTCTTTCTCCGTCTGGTTTGGAGAGCTCCTTGGGTCTGCTCCAAATCCGAGAGCTTCCGCTTGGCAGCTGCCTCCAAGGATGCCCAAAGTTCATCTGTCTCTTTGTCTTCTAGGGGCACCTTGTTGGGTTCTTGAGGTTCTCGGGGCTCATCCTGGTGAGTGAGAAGAAAGCTTCAGAGTCAGGGGGGCCGGGCACAGTGGCTCCCACCTGTAATCTCAGCACTTTCGGAGGCCAAAGCAGGAGGATTGTTTGAGCCCAGGACTTAGCGACCAGACTGGGTAACATAAGGAGACCCTGTCTCCACAAAAAGTAAAAAAAAAAAAAAAAAGTCAGGGGCACAGGGACAAACCCATAGGGAAGGAGACCCTGGCTGAGAAATAATCCTTGTGGGTACCACCACCTTTATTCCCCACTCCCAGAAAGCAGCCCCATCCATGTTCTTGGCAATAACCCTCTCAGGATTTTAACTGTTAATGCCTCTCAGAGAAATTAAGTGACCAGACAGGTAAACAGAGGGTCCCAGGTCTGCATTCCAGCTGCCTCCTTTTCCTCTCCATAGGGAGGTCCTCACACCTATGCCCTTGGCTCCCACATTCCTACCCAACTCACCTCCCAGTTGTCCCTGTCTGACAGGAGGAGACAGTTCAATTGAGACTTGAGATAAACCTGCAAAAGACGAGACGCCTTGAGGAGATAGGCATGCTGAGACAGAAACGTGAATGGGGGCACAGGAGGCTGGGCTTCCACAAGACCATGAGTTGGGGGTAGGAGGGATGACTTACCTTATGCTCCAGACCCCGTGGATTCTGGATCCTGTGTATCCTCAAGACTCTGTCCAAGCCACAGGAGGCTAGTAGAGGCTTGGAAGGGTGGCACTGCAACCCACGGACACTGCCTGCCAGCCCCTTCAGACAGCCCAGTAGACGCCCTGAAGAAGAGGGGGAAGCATCAGTGATAACTGGCTGGCCAATAACCAACCATTTATTGCTTTCTGTTTCAATCACTTTCCATTTCAACACTTAATCTTCAACAAAACCCTGAAACTGGAGCGTCTACTAATATTTCCATTTCGAAGGTGAGGAAAACAAGGCACAGGGAGTTGAAATAATTAGTTTAAGGTTGGGCCAGGTGCGGTGGCTCACACCTGTAATCCCAGCACTTTGGGAGGCAGAGGCGGGTGGATCACAAGAGTTCAAGACCAGACTGGCCAACATGGTAAAACCCTGTCTCTACTAAAAAATACAAAAAAAATTAGCTGGGCATGGTCGCTCATGCCTATAATCCCAGCTACTTGGGAGGCTGAGGTAGGAGAGTTGCTTGAACCGGGATCAGGGAGGTGGAGGTTGCAGTGAGCTGCGATTGCACCACTGCACTCCAGCCTGGGGTACAAGGCAAGACTCCATCTCAAAAAAAAAAAAAAAAAAAAAAAATAGTTTAAGGTGATACAGCTTTTGGGGAAACCAGGATTTGAACCCAGGCAATTTGGCATGGGCATGAGGCCTCACTGGCCCCACTGCACCACCTTAGAGGGAATCCTAACCCTTATCCCTGCTCCTTCCTTTCCCCAAACATACCCTAGTCCACTCACCTTGCCGAAGATCAATTTCTGCCAGCTGCCCATGAGTGTTTCCCACAATCACTGAGCTGAGAATGAGACCAGAGGCAGGCGGGGTCAGCAGTAACCTCCTGGAGCCCTTCCCAAGCCCCACCCTCCCATGCCTTCCCCTCTAAACACTCACTTGCCTCCAGGAGTGAGGGTCATGGCTGTCAGTGGGTACTCTCCATATGTGGTCTCTAGGACTGGCCGGCGCTGAGGGGAGGCTGGATCATAGACACGGACCTAGAGGAAGGCTGAAGCATCACAAAGTATCCTCACCCTGCACCCACCCTCTGGCATCTCTGTATCCTCACCCCCTCCCTGCACACTGCTTTATTTATGACCTACTCTCAGAGAAACTTTCTCATCTTAGATGTATGCCTCTTCTTTGAGCATTGGGGTGTTAGAAGCGCTCTTAGCAGCATGAATGGACAGAGCTGAGAGGAGAGGTCCCCCAGGTTGGAAGTGTGTGAGCATTCCACCACCCATACTCCCATCTAGGGAAATGAAGGGATGGAAAACAAGTTAGTCCAGTAGGCAGTGGGTGCTAAATTTCAAGCAGAGGTCAGCCTGAATGAAGGAGGAGAGAGAATGCCCTTATATGTGTTTTGAGCAGAGGCGTATGACCAAGATCAGACTACAATGTGGAGAAGCAAAGGAAACAGGACAAATAACAGTGACCCAGCCCTGCCTATGTCTCAAGACCTCAAATGAGACAAGCCATAAAGATTCCCCATTCGGGCCCTTCATGTAAAGCTGAGGAGCTGAGGCCAGAGATGGGAGGCTCAGGCCTGGGTCCCAAAGTAAATCAGAGAGGCTGCATCAGGACCAGAACCCAGTTCTCTTAACACCTAGCCCAATGTCCTCTGATGCCTGCACCCTATAATTCCCACTGTGAAGGGGGTCCACTCTCCTCTCTTCCAGGTGGGAGGAAAACAGGCATAGTTCAGGAAACTCTACCCTAGAATGCAATAAAGGAAGATCATGGGCTCAGTGGCACGGCTGGAACAGATGGGGAAGTGCTTGCTCCTCTGAGCTCAGGATGGTGAGAAGGGCACCTATGCCAAACTGTGGGGGCCATTTCTCCAAGAGGCTGCTTTATACCAGGAGAAGGTAGGAGTGAGGTGGCACCTTACCTGGTGGTACCCTGTACAGGTGACAAGCTTCTGTGATCCTGGGAGAAACTGTATGTCCTGGTCCCAGATGGGAACTCGCAAGTCCAGCCAGTCATTCCGCACCTGGTGGGGTGGGCAGATGGGGACAGGGCTGTGGGGGGCTCAGTGTGCCCCTCTTTTCATCCCTACTTTAAGCCCATCTAGTCTCAGACTCATAGTAGCCTCAGCCTCCCTCAACTTCAGGACCAGCTCCTCCACACTCTTGTCACTCACGTTCTTGGCCCTGAACACAGGTTCCTCAGAGCCCTGCAGGTCCCACATCTTCAAGGCATTCTCTTTCCCACCTGTGGCAACCACATGGGGGTGTGCTGGGTCTTGGCGCATCCTACACACCCCAGGGCCCACTCTCACTTCCAGGAGCTGAAAAGAAGGGGAGGTAAGAGTCCATTCCAGAGTCCTTAATCCTCCCTTCCCCAACATGATCATCAGGCTCCTACCCCAGCCCCCTCCCCCAACCATCAGGGCAGAGGAGCCTCACTGGGTCGGAGGATATGTCCTTGTCATTGTCATTGTCATGCCAGACTCTGAGAATCCCAGAATCCACACATGTGATGATGGTGCTGCAGAGAGAGAAAGGGTAGAGTTGAGACTTTTTTTTAAGTGCTTAAACTCCTTGTTCTAATCTTTCTCCCCATCTCACTACTGTACTTGACTAATGTTTAAATTAAAAAAAAAAAATGTATAAATGTGTTCTCTAGGCCCCGAACTCATATCAACCAGATTCCCTCCTAACAGTTCAGTTTAGAAGATAACCTCTAGGTCACTGGGCTCTAGGCAGGGTTTGACAGCTTCCAACTTCCTAATCTGTTAATTCAACTAACTCAACAGGGTGAGGGTTTACCAAGTGAGGAAACAGAAGCTCTGAGAAACTAATTTGCCACTCAGCTATGAATGTTAAAGAGCTAGAAATCAACTCTGTAATATTCCAATGTGCTTTTGCTGTTCACCGATATGTCTAACACCTTGCTGTGCTGGTCTATCTGAATCTTGAGTTGCTTACTAGGGCTCAGGATCAGCAATTCTAAAAGAATTGACTGAAATGGAACTAGTCTGAATTTAGGGTTTGGCCAAAGCCAAACACCAGCTTCTTGTGTTCCTTGCTCTGGGTTTCAGGCACTAAATGTCAGTCTCTTGCCTAAAATATCCCACCCAAGATGTCCAAGCAAGCCTCTCCCCAGGAGCTGCACAAATGTTGGGCCTATGTTCTTTCTCAAACCTGCCAACCCTCCCCAACTGGGTTGAGGCTCTGTATTGGCTTCCCTGAGCTGTGGCAAAGTCTCCCAGTTGCTCAGTCTCCAATCCATCCTCTATACTCCTACAGGTTCCCAGTGCTGACCAGGGTACTTCCTGTTTAAAAACTAATAACTCAGCCAGGCGTGGTGGTTCACGCCTATAATCCCAGCACTTTGGGAGGCCAAGGCAGATCACCTGAGGTCAGGAGTTCCAGACCAGCCTGGCCAATATATAGCGAAACCCTGTCTCTAGTAAAAAATACAAAAATTAGCTGGGCATGGTGTCACACACCTATAGTCCTAGCTACTTGGGAAGCTGAGGCAGAAGAATAGCTTGCACAAGGGAGCTGGAGGTTGCAGTGAGCCGAGATCATGCTGCTGCACTTCACCCTGGGTGACAGAGCAAGACTCTGTCTCTCAAAAAAAAAAAAAAAAAAAAAAAAGGCCAGACATGGTGGCTCACACCTGTAATCCCAGCACTTTGGGAGGCTGAGGCAGGCAAATCACGAGGTCAGGAGTTCAAGACCAGCCTGGCCAACATGGTGAAACCCCTTTTCTATCAAAAAAATACAAAAATTAGGCCGGGCATGGTGCCTCACGCCTGTAATCCCAGCCCTTTGGGAGGCTGAGGTGGGTGGATCACCTAAGGTCAGGAGTTCAAGACCAGCCTGGCCAACATGGTAAAACCCTGTCTCTAAAATAAAAAATAAAAAAAATTAGCCGGATGTGGTGGCACATATCTGTAATCCCAGCTACTTGGGAGGCTGAGGCTGGAGGATCACTTGAATCCCAGTGGCAGAGGTTGCAGTGAGCCAAGATTGTGCCAATGCACTCCAGCCTGGGGAACAGAGCGAGACTCCATCTAAAAAAAAAAAAGCACTGACAAGTCCCTAATACCAATATAAGTGCAAATCTCTCAACCTAGCACTTTAAGCCCTTTACATTTAACCCCAACCTAATACTGTGTCCATCTTGTATTAAAACGTCCTTGGAGTCAACTTCCAAATGCTATTTATCCTATTTATGTACCCTGTAGCCTGCCCCGAGTCCTTTGTCTCTTCCAGGCAGTACCCCCTTTCTAGAATACCTGTATCCCTTTTTCCACCAGTCAAAATTCTACCCATCCCTCAAGACCCAGTTCAACATCCAGTCCCCCACAGAACTTTACCAGACCTCACCTGTCAGAATTACCACCATCAAGCCTATGCAGGCTGCTTACAGCCCTCTTTCATCATCTTTGGAAGAAAGCAGGGCCAGTAATCCAACCAATTAGCACCTTCCTATTTTTTGCTTTCAGAGCTACATCACCTTATTGGTGGTTCTTAATTCTCATTATGTTAAGCATGCTCAACTTGAGTCCAGGAGTTCGAGAACAGCCTGGGCACACAAACCCCATCTCTACAGAAAATTTAAAAATTTAGCTGGGTGAGTGGCACCTGCCTTTGGTCCCAGGTACTCAGGAGGCTGAGGCTGCAGTGAGCCATGAATGTGCCACTGCACTCAAGCCTAGGTGACCCAGGGAGGCTCTGTGAATGAATAAATAAATGAATGCTTAAAACAATTTTTTTATTTTTTGAGATGGAGTCTCACTCTGTTTCCCAGGCAGGAGTGCATTGGCACAATCTTGGCTCACTGCAACCTCTGCCAGCAGGATTCAAGTGATTCTCTGGCCTCAGCCTCCCAAATAACTGGGGTTACAGGCATGTGCCACCACATCTGGATAATTTTTGTATTTTTTTTAGTAGAGAAGGGGTTTCACCATGTTGGCCTAGCTGGTCTCGAACTCCTGATCTCATGATCCGCCCATCTCCGCCTTCCAAAGTGCTGGCATTACAGGCGTGAGCCATCGCGCCAGCCTTGCTTAAAACTATTAAATGACAGACCGGGCACAGTGGCTCACATCTGTAATCCCAACACTTTGGGAGGCTGAGGCAGGTGGATCACCTGAGTTCAGGAGTTCCAGACCAGCCTGGCCAGCCTGGCCAACATGGTGAAACCCCGTCTCTACTTAAAATACAAAAAATTAGTCGGGTGTGCTGGTGGGCGCCTGTAATCCCAGCTATTTGGAAGGCTGAGGCAGGAGAATCACTTGAACCAGGAGGCAGAGGTTGCAGTAAGCCGAGATCGCGGCCACTGCACTCCAGCCTGGGCAACAACAGCAAAACTCTGTCTCAATAAAAATTTAAAAAAAAACTTAAAAAACTAGCCAGGCACAGTGGCTCAAGTCTGTAATCCCAGCACTTTGGGAGGCAGAGGCGGGTGGATCACCTGAGGTCAGGAGTTAAAGACCAGCTTGACCAATGTGGAGAAACCCCGTCTCTACTAAAAACACAAAATTAGCTGGGCGTGGTGGCGCATGCCTGTAATCCCAGCTACTCGGGAGGCTGAGGCAGGAGAATCGCTTGAACTGAGGAGGCGGAGGTTGCGGTGAGCCAAGATCATGCCATTGCACTCCAGTCTGGGCAACAAGAACAAAACTCCATCTTAAACAAAAAGCAAAAAACAAACAAACAAACAAAACACTATTAAATTACTTGCCCGTGGTTACCCAGAAAGTTATAATGGAGTCAGGTGAAAAACCTTCGAGGATTCTAACTTTTTGAAGGCAGAAATTTTAACCACAGCCCCTGCACTTCGCCCAGTACGTGGAATTCAGTAGGTGTTCGATAAATGTGTTACAGGTATGAAGTACGGAAGGCAGAAATCCAGGTCCCTGTTACCCATTCAAAGCTGTGTCACTAAGGGTTTGTCTGTCGTCATCATTCCAGTATCCTCAGGGAGCATCAACGCTCTCCCTTCGCCCTGAGTTTAGCGAGGGGATTGGTCTTACCCGTAGGCCTGGGCGAGGCCACGGAACGTGCCCTCCCCGCCCGGGCAGTGTCTCTGACCCTGGAATATGCCGTCCTCGGTACTGAAGTGCTTCACTGTCCGGTCCGCGCAGCCCACCAGGATCTGCGGCAAAGAAGGGAGAGATGGCGAGGAGAACGAGGCTGCTGCGCCCAAGGCCTCCAGCTCCAGCCCGACCGGCGGCCACTCACCTGGGTCTCGCCGCCGGCGCCCCAGCACAGAGCGCTCACCGACTCTTCGCGTCGCGGCTGTCCCCCAGCCGTGAAGTTCGCCGCCTGTTTTCGCTGAAGGTTTACCCCTGAGAGACGAGAGCGTCAGTCACACCGGAGGCGCGAGTGCACCCCTGCACTTCCTGACGCCCGAGCCTGCCACCCACCTTTCAAGATCCCAGTCTCGGTGCCGACCCACACATGGTTCCAGCGCGCGGCAGCAGTCGCCATGACAGAGCCCGGATACAGACTGTTCGCACTTCCGGCGCAGCCGGTACGTCACCGGCGGGCAGCTAGTCAGATGCCGCGCAGCATGTTTGCTGGGAGTTTGAAGAGCCGGAAGAGTAAAGCTCCTCTGCGTGTTTTGCTTTACAAAAATGAAACCAGGAGATACTTGTTTATGGAGATCGGAAGAACATATTGATCATTTTGCACTTGGAGTGAAACGCATCTTTCCTGGACTGCGTGGCCGGGTCAAGCCAGCCCTAGTTTGTCTCCCGGCTCCATTATGTAATATGTATTCTGGACTATTAGACAAGAAGAGAGCCCACTTTAGAAACGATTCAAATCATTAATGATGCGTGAGGCTTCATAATGGAGTGTAAGTCACACAAAAAAAGAAAGATTGGAAAAGGAAGCCGACGATCTTAAACAGACCTCTGTTTTGGAAAGCAGAGGTAGGGGCATCGTTTTCGTTTCCTCTCATTGAATCCTCGTGGTGTTTTAAAATCAGCTCAAATTTTGAAAAAAATCCGCAAACTTAACAGGAAACATGGCCGGGCTCAGTGGCTCACGCCTGTAATCCCAGCATTTTGGGGGTGCCGAGGCGTGCGGATCACAAGGCCAAGAGATCGAGACCATCCTGGCCAACATGGTGAAACCCCGTCTCTACTAAAATACAAAAATTAGCTGGGCGTGGTGGTGCGTGCCTGTAGTCCCAGCTACTTCGGAGGCTGAGGCAGGAGAATTGCTTGAACCCGGGAGGCGGAGGTTGCAGTGAGCCGAGATAACTGCAACCTAGCGACAGAGTGAAACTGTCTCAAAAAAAACAAAACAAAACAAACAAAAAAAAAGGTACATTTCTCCCAAGGATGAACTGCAGCTATAAAATATAATAACGACCCCCTTCGAGTGACAATTGCTTTTTTTAAAATCTTCTTAAATTTTTTAAATTTTTTTTTTTTAGAGACGGGGTTTCTCTATGTTGGTCAGGCTGGTCTTGAACTCCCAACCTCAGGTGATCCGCCCGCCTCGGCCTCCCAAAATGCTGGGATTACAGGCGTGAGCCACCGCGCCCGGCCGACAATTGCTTTAACTCACAAACTATCACAAACTTTGCTGTTTGACATTAGATTAGTGAAGAATCCCAATCTTGCCTGGCGGATCTGTCCTCACTGAGTAGCAGACTTGATTTCCAATTCAGGGCAGAGCTTCACATAAGGATTTCCTGAACATAACATTTGACGTTATTTTTTTAATGTGTGTGTGCGTTTGAGACGGAGTTTTGCTCTTTGTTGCCCAGGCTGGAGTGCAGTGTTGGGATATCGGCCTCGGCGAAATTTTTGTACCTTTTTAGGAGAGACGAGGTTTCACTATGTTGGCCAAGATGGTCTTGATCTCCTGACCCGCACTCATCGGCCTCCCATTACAGGTGTGAGCAACCGCACCGGAGCAGTTATTTGGAATCTCGGTACGTCACCCAAGATAGAGCGCCAGCTATCAAGTCTGGTTTTCTACACCACGATAGCCAGAATAGCATTACAAGAGAATATGAAAGAAACTCCCACAACGTCCTCTCGGAAGAATACGAAAGGAACCGGCCTCCCAAGATCATAATAGTCATGAGAAATGGAGCCTGATAAGGTCCACACATTCGTTGAAAGTGGAGCATGGCGTTGTTCTAAAACAAACACCGTTAGTCTAACTTTAAAACTGAAATTTGGAGATGCACCGTACCTGGAAGTACTGCAATACCAGGTCGATGCGTGGAGTGGGCAGAGCAAGCTCTTATTCCATTTCCTACTTACCAAAAATCCAGTTAATATATTGTTCTCGAGTAGAGAACGTATCAGATGTTAAACTGATAAGAACAGATACTAAACTTGATCTTAGCCAAAAGGCCGAGAAGCGATAACTTCGTTGGCGCCTCTTTGGCGGCCTTATCCTCTCCTTCCTTTTTATAGTTATGGTATCTTTGTGGCCATTAATTGTTACATTATTTTCCAATACATTAAATTTCCTAAACACATTTTGCATTATTCTTTCTTCATAGAAGTGGCTTTTTTTTTTTTTTAAATAGAGGGTATTGAAGCGTCCTGTACTGCTTCTCCCGCCTGCCCTCTGCTCAGATTGTTTTGCATAAACCCGCCCCTGTGCTTTTTTGCGATCTTGGGATTGGCCCACATATCCGTCGTGGACCAATCCTCCTTCCCCCCTCCCCCCGCCCCGTTGTGCGTTAGTCTCCCATCCCCCGGCGCTCCGGGGAATGGCAGGTCGGTGCTGCAGGTGGCAGCACCCCTCTCCGGGACCTTTCTTCCGAGAAGCACGGCGCGTTTTCTTTTTTCTTTTTCTTTTTTCGAGACGGGGTTTCATCATATTGGTTAGACTGGTCTCGAACTTCTGACCTCAGGTGATTCAGCCGCCTCGGCCTCCCAAAGTGCTGGGATTATTGGGATTACAGGCGTGAGCCACCGCGCCCGGCCCATGGCTCGTTTTCAAAGCACGGGTTTTGGAGTACAAAAAGGGGTGGGGCCGGGCGCGGTGGCTCACGCCTGTAATCCCAGCACTTTGGGAGGCCGAGGCGGGTGGATCACGAGGTCAAGAGATTGAGACCATCCTGGTCAACATGGTGAAACCCTGTCTCTACTAAAAATACAAAAAATTAGCCGGGCATGGTGGCGCGTGCCTGTAATCCCAGCTACTCAGGAGGCTGAGGCAGGAGAATTGCCTGAACCCATGAGGCGAAGATTGCGGTGAGCCGAGATGGGGCCATTGCACTCCAACCTGGGTAACAAGAGCGAAACTCCGTCTCAAAAAAAAAAAAAAAAAAAAAAAAAAGGGAGGTTGGGCTTCCTGCTCGCCAGTTCCTGACTTAATGGCCTAATGGCCTGAGGTTTGTTACTTAGGCTTTTGTCTCCTCCCCAGTTAAACGGGGAAATGGTGACGCGCACTCTCAGAGGTTTGTGAGAAGTGAGGACATAAGGACGAGGCTCGACCCGCACCTTGCATTTGTACCATTCACCAGCAATCGTCTGGCCCTTAATTGAGAGGGAAACGCCCTGAGAAAGCCATTTCGGAGGTTCCTGATCCTCAAACGAGGGATCCCGCGGTGGGAGAAGGATGCTGGCGCCTCAGCTTCGTTGTCCTCGGACCCACGCAATCCTTATTTTTAGGCCGATCAGCAACGCCGCAAGGCCGCCCACCCGGAAGTCCGACCGACAAACCACAGGGTCTCTCCTCCAAGGCAGAGGCAGGATCCTTAGAGGATTAGGGGGAAGGAGAAGGAGGAGAGTGTAGGTAAAATTGAAATGGAGCGATTTTTTAAAATCGATCAAAGCAAACCCTCCAGAATTAAAGGGATTAATATGAGGCCTTGGCTGAGAAGACACTTAAGATCTTGCTATATTAATATAAATGTGGATCCTTCTGTTGGAAACCCCTTAACCTGGGTTGGAAAAAGAGGTGGTGTCTTTGTTCGTTTGTTTTAAGACGGGGTTTCACCATGTTGGTCTGGCTGGTCTTGAACTCCCGACCTCAGGTGATCCGCCCGCCTTGGCCTCCAAAGTGCTTGGATTACAGGCGTGAGCCACCGCGCCTGGCGAGGTGTGTCTTTGAATCAAAGCGTCTTGCATGACAGATCCTCCATGCAGGACTGGGGCGTTACATTCTCACGGATAAAATTTCAATCAGCAGGCCGGGCACGGTGGTTTACGCCTGTAATCCCAGCACTTTGGGAGGCTGAGGGATTTCTCCATGTTGGTCAGGCTGCTCTTGAACTCCCGACTTTAGATAATGCCCCCGTCTTGGCCTCCCGAAGGGCTGGTATTACAGGCGTGAGTCACCAAGCCCAGCCTTTTTTTTTTTTTTTTCAAATAAAGATGGAGTCTTGCTATATTGGCCAGGCTGATCTCAAACTCCGGGCCTCAATCGATCACCCCTCCTCAACCTCCCCAAATGCTCAGATTACAGGCTTGAACCAGGGCACGTAGCTTCTTTCTTTTTTCTTTTCTTTATTGAAGAAGAGAATGTTACAAACTTGTTGAATAATTTGCGCTTTGAATGAAGAGACCTCCCAGACAGGCTTTGTGTAAGCAACATGGCTGTTTATTCACCTGGGTGCAGGTAGGCTAAGGCCGAAAACGGCATTAGCAAAGGGCAGTGGGATAGGAGTTGGTTTTATAGGTTTGGGTAGTTTTTTTGGGGGGGCGGGGGTGTTGCAGAGTAAGTTCACTTACAGTGGTGGAGGTTAGGGGCAAGGAGTATACATGACCACAAGTTCAGTTACAATGGCAGGGTTGAGTGAGAGGTATTTACACTATCATAAGAACAATTAAGATGGCAGGCAGGGTTGGGTGAGGGGGCTTGTCCAGGAGAAGCTCTGCTGGGCGATCAGGGTCAATGGCGAAGGCAGGCAGAGGGTGGGAGACATCAGCCGAAGCAAGCAGGGCTTCAGACTTTCAGGATCCAGGTCTACCTGACAAAAGTTTTTTTTTTTTTTCTCTCTCTCTCTCTTCTTTTTTTTTAAACACAGGGTTTCACCATGTTGGCCAGGCTAGTCTTGAACTTCTGACCTCGTGATCCACCCACCTCAGCCTCCCAAAGTCCTGGGATTACAGGTGTGCGCCACCGCACCCAGCTCTTTCTTTCTTTTCTTATTGAGATAGAATCTCACGCTGTCCCCCGGGCTGGAGTGCAGAAGTTCAGTCTTGGCTCACTGCAACCTCTGGGTTCAAGCAATTCTCCTGCCTCAACCTCCAGAGTAACTAGGATTACAGGTGCGCACCACCATGCCCGGCTAATTTTTGTATTTTTAGTAGAGACAGGGTTTCACCATGTCGGCCAGGCTTGTCTCAAACTCCTGACCCCAGGTGATCTACCGGCCTCGGCCTCCCAAAGTGCTAGGATTACAAGCTTGAGCCACCGTGCCCAGCCTCATTTTTATTTTTTATTTTTATTTTTTCGAGACGGAGTTTCGCTCTTGTTACCCAGGTTGGAGTGCAATGGCGCGATCTCGGCTCACCGCAACCTCCACCTCCTGGGTTCAGGCAATTCTCCTGCCTCAGCCTCCTGAGTAGCTGGGATTACAGGCACGCACCACCATGCCCAGCTAATTTTTTGTATTTTTAGTAGAGACAGGGTTTCACCATGTTGACCAGGATGGTCTCGATCTCTTGACCTCGTGATCCACCCGCCTCGGCCTCCCAAAGTGCTGGGATTACAGGCATGAGCCACCGCGCCCGGCCCTTATTTTATTTTTTATTTCATTTTTTGAGACAGGGTCTCACTGCAACCTCTGCCTCCCAGGTTCAATCGATTCTGCCTCCTCAGCCTCCTGAGTAGCTGGCACTAGAGGTGCCTGCCGCCATGCCTGTCTAATTTTTGTATTTTTAGTAGAGATGGGGTTTCACCATGTTGGCCAGGCTGGGTTTTTCATTTTTATTGCATCCTCCAACTCTTCTGATAATTTCTTGAACGTTTTCCCCAAATCAATGCATATTTGCCTTACATGATTTTAATATGCATTGATTTGGGGAAAATCAATTTTTGGGGAGAATTCTTGGAGCCCCGCTGAAGCCCATTCAGCTAATCTACACATTAACAACCACAGCTGCAGAGAGACAGGAGAACCTGACTGAAGGTGTCCAAACATCTAGAAAAAAGGCCACATCAATCTGGAAAGGGCTGGCCAGACATGACAGAACAGGATTCTTGGGCCATTGTGGGCAGCCTTAGTGAAGGGCTGACCAGGAGGATCTTTGGCTCCAGGACTTGATTGGCTATCCTGGGCGCATATTCCCTCGTGGTTGTTAAGAGTTAAAGAAAGAGGAAGGCTGGGTGTGGTGGCTCACTCTTGTAATCCCAGCACTTTGGGAGGCCGAGGTGGGCAGATCACAAAGTCAGGAGTTTGAGACCAGCCTGGCCAACATGTTGAAACCCTGTCTTTTTTTTTTTTTTTTTTTTTTTGAGACGGAGTTTCGCTCTTGTTACCCAGGCTGGAGTGCAATGGCACGATCTTGGCTCACTGCAACCTCTGCCTCCTGGGTTCAGGCAATTCTCCTGCCTCAGCCTCCTGAGTAGCTGGGATTACAGGCACGCGCCACCATGCCCAGCTAATTTTTTTTGTATTAGTAGAGACGGGGTTTCACAATGTTGACCAGGATGGTCTCGATCTCTCGACCTCGTGATCCACCCGCCTCGGCCTCCCAAAGTGCTGGGATTACAGGCGTGAGCCACCGCGCCCGGCCTGAAACCCTGTCTTTAAAAAAAAAAAAAGAAAGAAAGAAAGATTTGGGTGCGGTGGCTCATGCCTGTAATACCAGCACTTTGGGAGGCCGACGCAGGCGGATAACAAAGTCAGGAGTTCAAGACCAGCCTGGCCAACATGATGAAACTCTGTCTCTACTAAAAATACAAAAATTAGCTGGGTGTAGACGCATGCACCTGCAATTCCAGCTACTTGGAAGGCTGAGGCAGGAGAATTGCTTGAACCCAGGAGGCGGAGGTTGAGGTGAGCCAAGATCCCAACACTGCACTCCAGCCTAGGAAAAGCGAGACTCTATCTCAAGGAAACAAACAAACAAACAAAAAAAAAACAAGGAAAGAAACACAAAAGTCAGCTTAACAGTCAAAGACAGGTTTGTTTTAAAGAAATAAACCTGAGAGAGGCTGGCCAATTTCGGTCAGGAGCATTCTCTCTTATAGACAGTATGTATTGGTTTTAGGGTGAGGGGCCTTATCACTGCAAGGGTAGCTGAGAGAAAGGAGAATAGACCCAAGGTCAGGCAAGAAAGTTTTATTAACCTGCTGGGCTGCTCCGTAACAGAGGAGGCAGCCCAGAGCTTACAAAACAAGGGGTTTATATAGAGTGAGAGGGGCATAATTTATCCACTGGTAACAGGCACAGTGATAGTTTGTTAACTTGTAACAGACCTATAATGCATCATCCTGTGACTTTTGTGGCGGCAGTCTTTTAAGAAAAGAGAGAAACCAGGAGTTTTTTTTTTTACAGATATTCCTGTAAAAAAGGAATATCTGTCAAATAGGAATTTACAAGTATGGATAACCAACATATGTTTTCCCTGTCCTCCCTGGAGCTGCCTGAGCTGCCTGGATGGCTGTTATCAAGCTTTGTTTAATTACAGCACGTCTGGCAGCCTTGATGTGGCACCCAGGTAGGGGTTCAGGAATGCAGCTGGAGAGCAATGGGGTGGGGGATGGGGGCGGTGGGGGGGGGTGGGGAGGTGGGGAAGGGGTCAGCCTGCGCAACTTGTCCCTAACAATCACAAACTTGGAATATTTCTATGTTGGGGAGAAGTTTATGGTGGGGTTGGAACATCTCTGGGTGGAGGGAAGGTTATCCTGGGGCTGACATCTTTCTGGCTGGTGGGGAGGTTATCTCATGGTTGGCATGTCTCTGGTCAGGGAGGGGTTTCGAATGTTTCTGGTCGGAGATGTCATTTGTGGTTTATAGTCATGCTGACATTAACCATTAGCCTGATGCCTTTTGGATTTAGGCAATTTTTGATCAAGGTGAACTTAAAATGACAGTGCTTGTCCAAGATGGCGATACTCCTGCTCTGTCAGTGGTGACTTTGGCTTGGAGTTGGGCAGGTCCTGGGAAAGAAAAGATTGGTGGCTGGGCGTGATGGCTCACGCCTGTAATCCCAGCACTTTGAGAGGCCAAGGTGAGCAGATTACTTAGGAGTTTGAGACTAGCCTGGCCAACATAGTGAAACCCTATCTCTACTAAAAGTACAAAAATTAGCCGGCATGATGGCACACACCTGTAATCCCAGCTACTCAGGGGATTGAGTCAGAAGAATCACTTGCATCTGTGAGGCAGAGGTTGCAGTGAGTTGAGATTATACCATTGCACTCCAGCCCAGGTAGAGCAAGACTTGGTCTCCAAAAAACTAAAAATAAATAAACTATTAATAAAAATACAAAATGAAGCTGGTCGCAGTGGCTCACGCCTGTAATCCCAGCACTTTGGAAGGCCGAGGTGGGTGGATCACCTGAGGTCAGGAGTTCAAAACCAGCCTGGCCATCATGGTGAAACCCCATCTTTAAAAAAAAAAAAATGCAAAATGAAAGTAAGAAAGAAACACTGGCTTATCTGTTGGCCATCAATCTTACCCTTGCTAATTTTATCAGCTCCCTGGTCTCTAGGAATTAGCTTTGACCTCCCGGGCTCAAGCCATCCTCTCAAGTACCTTAGCCTCCCAAGTACCTAAGACTATAGGCATACATCACTATGCCTGGCTAATTTTTATTTTTTGTAGAGATGGGGACTTGCTATATTGCCCAGGCTAGTCTTGAACTCCTGGCCTCAAGCAATCTTCCTGCCTTCACTTCCCAAAGTGCTGAGATTACAGGCACGAACTAGTATGCCTGGCCAGGAATTTGAATTTTCTCCCTTTATTCACACTCTGCTGAAATGTCCCATGTAGGGTCCTAGTTTCCTTCCTATCTATTCCCTGGTGATGACTGATTCCAGGTCTCTAGCCTGCTGGTCAATGGTGCCAGGCACCATTCCAGGTGCTTTTTAGGTATTAACAACCTCAAGAGATAAATAGGTGCTTTTAATGTTCCCTTTTACAGAAGAGAAGACTGAGGCACTGTGGCCAGGTGATTTTCTTAAAGTCACACAGTCAGTAAATGGCAGAGGCAGACGCCAACCCCAGGCAACCTGGCTCTGGCAGCCCACATCCTAACCTTATACCATACTGCCTGTGTGACTCTCCTTGGGTGTCTGGGAGGCCTCTCAAACTCAGTATGTCCAGAATGATTGATTCTCTCCTGCCCCCGCTGGAACATCCTTTTTTTTTTTTTCTAGTAGCGATGATGTCTGGCCATGTTGCCCAGGCTGGTCGGGAACTCCTGGTCTTGAGCATTTCTCTTGCCTTGGGCTTCCAAAGTGCTGGGATGATAGGTGTGAACCACTGTGCCTCACCATCCTTTGTTTCCTTCCTTTCCCCTCTCCGTGCTCCATCAGCCAATCCTGTTGTTTCTGCCTCCGGAATGCACGCTGAATCATTAGTCCCTTTTATGTCATCTCTTGTTTCCTCAGCCTGGACCTTTCTGCCCGACTCTCCCTATCATCTCTTATAGGTCTCAGCTTAAGTGGCACACCTTCAGAGATGCCTTCCCTGACCACCTTTTTTTTTTTGAGACAGAGTTTCATTGTGTCGCCCATCCTGGAGTGCAATGGCATGATCTTGGCTCACTGCAACCTCCACCTCCCAGACTCACGCAATTCTCCTGCCTCAGCCTCCTGAGTAGCTGGGCTTACAGGTGTGCGCCACCATGCCTGGCTGATTTTTTTCTTTTTTCTTTTTAATTTTATTTTTTTACTTCCCTGACCCAGAATTTTTGTATTTTTTATTTTATTTTTTTGAGGTGGAGTTTCGCTCTGTCCCTCAGGCTGGAGTACAGTGGTGCGATCTCAACTGCAATCTTCACCTCCCGGATTCAAGCAATTCTCCTGCCTTAGCCCCCCAAGTAGCTGAGATTACAGGCATGTGCCACTATATCCGGCTATTTGGCTTTTTGTGTTTTTTTCTTTTTTTTTTTTATCTGTGGTTTTCTTTTTAATTATCTTAAGTCTTATGATCACACATCATTTTTAAATTTGTGTATCTCCTCTAATCCTTTTAAGTTGGCAAAAGCACCATTCCCAATCACAAATACACAGCAGTTGTACAGTTTTGTTTCTGAATGGCTGTTTAAAGACAATCCTAAATTATAACTTAGTTTGACTTAGATTGTAAAGAATCCAAGAGTGAAGTTTAATTGCCTGCTATTTTAAAAGCATGTGACCTTATAGATCATCTATAAAATGTGTGAAGTGTTAAATAATTTTTGATATTACACATAAACCACACAAAATGCCTTTCAATAAGTAAAAGGAACCATTTTAAATACAGGGAATTCTAATCAGATTGGCATAGTTAAGGCCAAAAATATAAAGTAGCCATTGCTACCCATTTATCTTCAACCCTTGCCTTTAAGAGGCAAATGAACACAAAACACAGGTGAATCTTGCTTGGTTCTGAGACAGTGAAAGAATTTCCCCCATATTTAAATATATTCACATAACCAGTTATATAAATCTAAATATAAAACCAATCTCCAGTAAGTTTGAAGATGGCACTCACCATCTTTGCGAAAAGTTTAACATTACTAATGAAGTCTAATCATATCTTTAGAAGGGGTAAACAGTGATAGAATTTACTAAATTGGAATTACTATTAAAATCCAAAAACTGAACATATTCATTTAACCACAAGCCAGTCTTAGTTTTAAATCAGGACTGCCCAACAAAATATTCTGTCAGTCATTCATGATGTAAATTCTGGTGTATGAGATCTGTCTACACATAAAGTCATGAGACATTTGTTTCATAATAAATAAGGCAGTGGCCAATTATTACTCATTAGTAGCTTTTTTGAGATAAGCTATTAAGTCTTCCCTTTCTCGCTTCTTCTTAATGCCGACAAAGATCATTTTTGTTCCAGGGATATACTTCTTGGGATTCTCCAAATATTCCATCAGTGTATCCTCTCCCCAGATGATACCTTTGTTCTCATTGGCTTCAGTGTAAGTGAATCCAGAGGCGTGACCTGTCTTCCGCCCAAAGATACCATGGAGATTAGGCCCAGTCTTGTGCTTGCCTCCCTTTTCCACGGTGTGACATTGGGAACACTTCTGAATAAAAATCCTCTTGCCTTTCTCAACATCACCCATATTTAATTCTTTTTCATTGTTAGCGCAACAAAGGTTACCGCTCAGAAGCCGGACGTCCCACTCTCTCTCTCTCTCTATTTTTTTTTTTTTTTTTTGAGATGGAGTCTCACTCTGTTGGCCAGTGTAGAGTGCTATGGCGCCTTCTCTGAGAGCTCCACCTCCCAGGCTCAAGCGATTCTCTTGCCTCAGCCTCCTGAGTAGCTGGGATTATAGGCGCCTGCCACCACGCCTGGTTAATTTTTTTTTTTTTTGAGACGGAGTTTCGCTCTTGTTACCCAGGCTGGAGTGCAATGGCGCGATCTCCGCTCACCACAACCTCCGCCTCCTGGGTTCAAGCAGTTCTCCTGCCTCAGCCTCCCAGTAGCTGGGACTACAGGCTGCGCCACCATGCCCAGCTAATTTTTGTATTTTTTTTTAGTAGAGACAGGGTTTCACCATGTTGACCAGGATGATCTTTTTTTTTTTTTTTTTTGAGTCGGAGTTTCTCTCTTGTTACCCAGGCTGGAGTGCAATGGCGCGATCTCGGCTCACCGCAACCTTCGCCTCCTGGGTTCAGGCAATTCTCCTGCCTCAGCCTCCTGAGTAGCTGGGATTACAGGCACGTGCCACCATGCCCAGCTAATTTTTGTATTTTTAGTAGAGACGGGGTTTCACCATGTTGACCAGGATGGTCTCGATCTCTTGACTTCGTGATCCACCCGCCTCGGCCTCCCAAAGTGCTGGGATTATAGGCGTGAGCCACCGTGCCCAGCCTTGCCCGGCTAATTTTTTGT
Source organism: Aotus nancymaae (assembly GCF_030222135.1). NCBI lineage: Eukaryota > Metazoa > Chordata > Mammalia > Primates > Aotidae > Aotus > Aotus nancymaae. The sequence continues at coordinate 7,619,474 of NW_026988473.1, read as the reverse complement.
ATTATTAGTAGAGACAGGATTTCACCATGTTGGCCAAGCTGGTCTCAAACTCCTGATCCACCTGCCTCGGCCTCCCAAAGTGCTGGGATTACAGGCATGAGCCACTGCACCTGTTTTTCTTTCTTTTTTTTTTTTTTTTGATATGGGCTTTTGCTTTTGTTGCCCTGGCTGGAGTGCAATGCTTTGAACTTGGCTCACTGCAGCCTTTGCCTCCTGGATTCAAGCGATTCTCCTGCTTCAGCCTCCATAGTAGCTGGGATTACAGGCATGTGCCACCATGCCTGGCTAATTTTGTATTTTTAGTAGAGCTGGTGTTTCTCCATGTTGGTCAGGCTGGTCTTGAACTCCCAATCTCAGGTGATCAGGCTGCCAAAGTGCTGGGATTACAGGCACGAGCCAGCCATGGTGCTTGGACTGATTTTTGTATTTTTAGTAGAAACGGGGTTTCACCATGTTGGCCAGGCTGGTCACGAACTCCTGACCTTAGGTGATTCACCCACCTTGGCCTCCCAAAATGCTGGGATTATAGGCATGAGCCACTGTGCCCAGTAAAATTTATACATGTGTGTGTGTGTGTGTGTATGTGTGTGTGTATATATATATATATATTTGTTTTGTTTTGTTTGAGATGGAGTCTCACTCTGTCGCCAGGCTGGAGTACACTGGTGCAATCTTAGCTCACTGCAACCTCTGACTCCCTGATTCAAGCAATTCTCTTGTCTCGGCCTCCTCAGTAGCTGGGATTACAGGCATGTGCCACCATGCCCAGCTAAGTTTTGTTTTTTAGTAGAGACGGGGTTTCACTATGTTGTCCAGGATGGTCTTGATTTCTTGACCTTGTGATCCGCCAGCCTCGGCCTCCCAAAGTGTTGGGATTACAGCCGTGAGCCACCACATCCAGCCTCCTGACCCCCACCTTTCTTGATGAATCACAGTTTCTTCTTTGCCGGCAAATGTTGTAAATCCCAGGGAGTCTGAAATTCAGCATTATAGACTTTTTGGACTGTACAATTGATTGTTTAAGGGATGGTAGGCGAGAGGGGCTGTCCTGTACACTGTGGGACTTGGCAGCATCCTTGGCCTGTACCCACTAGATGTCAGTAGTATATACCTCCCCTCTCTAAGTTGTGACAGCCAAAAATGTCTGCAGACATTGCTAAATGTCCCCTAGGGGGAAAACCACCCTTGGCCGAGAACCACTGCACTATTTTAAATAATATTCAATTGTTTGTTCATCTGTCTCATTTTGTCTCTCCTCCTTCCTCTGGGATGTAACCAAACAGCAGTCAACAAAGAGCAAGGCCTTGGTTTTTCTGGTGAGCGCATTGCTGCATTTGAGATAGAGGAGCTTGTCAGTGCCTTTTATTAAGGTGGGGAGATGGGGTTGGGCGGGGAGCAGGGGAAGGGCAGGGAATCAAGGAGCCGAATGTCCCATTGGACATCAAGTGGGAGGTTTGGTGTATCTGGAGCTTAGGGAAGATGTCCTGGCTAGAGACATTGTAGTCCGAGTCATTATTGTACAGAAGAAATATGAGCGGTCAGGTCCCAATCATCCTGGCCTTCTCCATTTCTCCATATTGTCCCAGTCTCATTTCTTTCTGTAACCTCTACCTCCCAGACTGAAGCAATTCTCGTGCCTCAGCTTCCCAAGTAGCTGGAATTACAGGCATGTGCCACCACACCTGTCTTTTTATTTTTATTTTTTTTCCTCGAGACGGAGTTTTGCTCTTGTTACCCAGGCTGGAGTGCAATGGCGCGATCTTGGCTCACCGCAACCTCCGCCTCCTGGGTTCAGGCAATTCTCCTGCCTCAGTCTCCTGAGTAGCTGGGATTACAGGCACGCGCCACCATGCCCAGCTAATTTTTTGTATTAGTAGAGACGGGGTTTCACCATGTTGACCAGGATGGTCTCGATCTCTTGACCTCGTGATCCACCCGCCTCGGCCTCCCAAAGTGCTGGGATTACAGGCTTGAGCCACCGAGCCCGGCCAAACACCTGTCTTAACTTTTGTATTTTTAGTAGAGAGGGTTTTGCCATGTTGGCCAGGCTGGTGTCAAAATCCTGACCTCGGGTATCAGTCTGCCTTGGCCTCCTAAAGTGCTGGGATTACAGACGTGAGCCACTGTGCCTGCCTCCCTCAATTCTTTTATCTTTTAGCATAAGTAGGTATTAACTTGAGCTTTCACTTGAATTTATTTGCCAAATGGTAAAAATAGTATTTGCAGAAGACTTTGTTATCTATCAAACACTTCAAATGACTCCTGCTTGGACCCTACATCAGCCTCACTCTAGCTTTGGTTTCACCACCTTGTTAGATTCTCTGGATTAGAGTAACAATGGCCTCCAGACTCTTAGAGCTAATAGCCTGGTCTAGTGGTTAAGCCCCTGGGATTTTGGCAACTGACCTCCCTCCCTTCCCCTATTCCGTCTAACTCTGTGACAGTGGTCAAAGTTGCTTATCTTCTCTGCCTGTTTCTTCCTCTATCCAAGAAAGCTTCTGGCAGGAGTCTCCTGGGGTTGGTGAGAGGGTGATATGGGATAATGCACACGTAGTGGCTGGTGTGTAGCAAAGCTCAACACCTGTTTGCAGTTATTTTTAGTCTCAGTCACCACCTGCCATTTTGAGACTTTCACTCTTGCCCAGGCTGGAGTGCAATGGCGCCATGTTGGCTCACTGCAGCAACCTCTGACTCCTGAGTAGCTGTGAATACAGGCACACATGCTACCATACCTAATTTTTGTATTATTATTTTTTGAGATGAGTCTCACTCTGTTGCCCAGGCTGGAGTGCAATGGCTTGGTGTCAGCTCACTGCAACCTCTGCCTCCTGGGTTCAAGCGATTCTCCTGCCTCAACCTCCCAAGTAGCTGGGACTACAGGTGCCCACCACCATGCCCAGCTAATTTTTGTACTTTTAGTAGAGATGGGGTTTCGGCTTGTCTCAAAATGCTGATGTCATGATCTGTTTGCCTCAGCCTCCCAAAGTGCTGGGATTACAGGCATGGGCCACTGTGCCTGGCTATTAATTTTTTGAGGCAGAGTTTCATTTTTGTTGCCCAGGATGGAGTGCAGTGGTGCCATCTCAGCTCACATCTGCCTCCTGGGTTCAAGCAATTCTCCTGCCTCAGCCTCTTGAATAGCTATTTCAGGTGGCAGGTGCCTTTAATCCCAGGTGCTTGGGGAGGCTAAGGCAGGAGAATCGCTTGAACCTGGGAGGCGAGGTTGCAGTGAGCCAAGATGGCGCCATTGCACTCCAGCTTGGGCGGCTGAGACTTCGTCTCAAAAAAAAAAAAAATGACTGTCCAGGTGTGGTGGCTCATGCCTGTAATCCTAGCATTTTGGGAGGCTGTGGATCACCTGAGGTCAGGAGTTCAAGACCAGCCTAGCCATCAGGGTGAAACCCCATCTTTAAAAAAAAAAAAAAAAAAAAGCCCCGACCGAATCAAAAAAACAAAACGGGCTGAGTGTGATGGATCACGCCTAGAATCCCAGCACTTTGGGAGGCCGAGGCGGGTGGATCATGAGGTCAGGAGATCGAGAGCATCCTGGTCAACATGGTGAAACCCCGCCTCTACTAAAAATACAAAAATTAGCTGGGCATGGTAGTACATGCATGTAGTCCCAGCTACTCGGGAGGCTGAGGCAGGAGAATTGCTTGAACCCAGGAGGTGGAGGTTGCGGTGAGCCGAGATGGGACCATTGCACTCCAGCCTGGGCGTAACAAGAGTGAAACTCTGTCTCAAAAAAAAAAACAAAAACAAACAAAAAAAAACTGGCCAGATTCAGGTGTCTGTAATCCCAGCACTCTCGGAGGCAGAGGTGGGTGGACTGCTTGAACTGAGGAGTTTGAGACCACCCTGGTAACATGGTGGAAATGTCTCTACCAAAAATACAAAATTAGTTGGGAATGCTGGTATGCATCTGTGGTCCCAGCTATACAGGAAGAGATGGGAGAACACAGGTGCCCAGGGTGCAGTGAGCCATGATCACACAAGTGTTCTCCTGGGTTACAGCATGAGCATCTGAAAAAATTGAGAGCTGCTGACCTAACCATACACAACTCTCTGCCCCACAGCATCCACAGGTTGGTACTGTCCCTGTGCTCTCCCTTCTTTCCCAAGATCAGTGAAAAACCAGTATTTGGGAGGAGGGAAGGTCACTTGAGGTCAGGACCAATCCTGGCCAGCCTGGTGAACATGGTGAGATGCCACCTCTACTGTAGTCCCAGTCCCAGCTGCTAGTGATGGTCAGGTAGGTTTGCTTGAGCCCAGAGGCTTGATGTTGCAGCAAGCTTGTGATAATGTCACTGCACCCCAGGATTGGGCAAGAGGGACTGTCTAAAAAAGAAAAAAGCTATGTTGAGGTATAGTGGTGTCGCGCACACACACCAAGATGGGCACTCCACTCCAATGGGTTATTCATTTAACATAATGCGTACTACCAGGCAAACCCTGTCAGATGTCGTCAAGCATGACAGGAAACCCAGCTTCTCATGGAAATTTACACACTAGTGGTAGGAAATGCAAAAAACAAAACTAAACCTCAGGACTAAGTATTTTATTACTTTCACCAACAACCAATACAGTAACAGAAATTGAAAGCAACTCAAAGCAACTTGTTCACATTATGGTGCAGCTAAGACACCCAAACCCAGCAAGTTTTTCATTCAAGATTGCTTCAGTGGTGTACATCTAGGGAATAAGTCCCTTAAGTATGCTGATAGCTCCCTGAATGCTGCCTTGGGTCAGGAAATCCAGTATTAGGCAGATTGCCTAATGAAGCTGGGTAAAACCCAGTTAAAACAGCAAACTCTCAGGGCTTACTTCCTTGTGCCCAGGTAGACCCACTGAAAAGCATGATTTATAGTAAGGCTTAAAAAATGAGCTGAAGACTAAAATGACAGTATGCAAACTTCAACAGCCAAGTTGTCCAAGGACTTGGAAAATTCACCTTCTAATGTTCAAGACAGATTCCTGCAGAGGAAGAAAAGTTACTGGATTGGAAAATACAAATCAATAGAATATTTAACACCATGTAACCTAGGAGCTTATTAAAGCCTATTTTAAAACCAGTTAAATATTTAATCAGATACCTACCACTTATATTTATCTTGTTCTTTACTCAGACCTGGAAAAAATAAAACCAATGTTTTCAGTAAGTGATGATTACTCCTTTTCTCTGCACAGAAATATTTATGGTCCCTCAGACAGTTCCTTCTGGAACAAACCTTCCTCTTCTCCCCCAGCCAGTCCCAGTGGGTTCACCTTTACAGGCTCTGGGACTAGGACAGAGAGTAAGACGTGTGAAAATTTCTTCATTGGGAAATTTTAGCTTAGCCCACTTTACAGTTAGGTTTACTCACCTATAACTTCAGTTTGGAAGTAAGCAGAAAGATCTAGTTTTCCTGCAAAATCAAGAAAAATGTTTTGAGAGTTTCATTTTACAATCTTTCCAGTGTATCTGTTGCTTGCCAGAAGGTTTCAGGGCACATTTTACAGGAAACACTTAGGCCAAGAAACATACTGGCTGTAAAGAAGGCCTCCTCAATTAACTTCTAATTTTTAGAATGTCATTGCCAAGGAGGCAGGCTCACAGCTCAGAAAACACCATTCAGTCACACTGATCAGACTGGGGCGGTATTCAACTCATCACTGGTGAGCAGGAACTCTATTGGTGGTTCAGGAATGATTAAAGACTTTGGGTTAGGCAAGTAATGCCTATACATTTATCCAGAACACAGTGCTATCACACACAAAAATCACAGCCATTGATCGTAGCCATTGCAAAGGCATTTACCTGAAATTCCCCTTGGGCTGTAGAGAGAAGGTGCGGGCCCTGAAAGGAGGAAGACATAGTAATGTCTCTGACACCCTGTACCAAGTTGTTCCCACCCAAGTTATCATTCCTAGAAAATCAGATTTTAGAGTCTCAACAGCAAGTTATCAGCCGAACGAGATTCTATTTAAGTCATCACAGAGGCCTAAAAAGGCACTGTTTCCCACTTTATATACTGAATGCACTGAATACAGTGAAATTACTCACCTTTGAGCCCAAAAGCAGGTTATTGGTAATAGCACCTAGAGAAAAACAAGTCTGTGAGCGAAAGATTCCTCAGACATATGGTGACCCCTCACTCCCTTGCATTCTCAAGTTTCTCAGGTGTTCATGTGTTTTCACTGTCAGTCATAGTGAGCTAGTTTGATTCATCATAGAAACTGCCTACTTGGTGGTATATGCTGCAAGTAACAACAAAAAAATCAACTAACCTCTTAACTTCGAAGGCTTTTCAATGGTAAATAGTAACGAACTGCTCCTGAATAAAAAAAAAATTCAATTAGCTAATTATCCCAAAACAGCTGAAACTATTTTAGTTATGGTTGCTAGGGACAAGCTAAGAAAAGGTAACCAAATGCCCCAGACAGTTCCTTATGGAATAAGCTTTCATGCTCTCTTCGAGTTAACACTGGCGGGTTCACAATGATTTGTTCCCAGGCTTTAACAGCGGGGTAAGGCTGAACTCTGGAGAAAGCTACGACTGACATGCATTTGTCTGATCCTGGGCAGATCAGTGGGTATCTGAGAGGAAAAAGGGGAGGCTTTGAAACACCACTACAGAGAACAAGAGAAACCAGCAAACTTTATGGGTTAAGCAGACTTTGGAAACAAGTATCAAGATGGGCAAGTTGGATAACAGACTCATAGAATTCGAAAAGCAACTTACTCTAAAATAGAAGCAGACTATCAGCAGGACTACCTGGAAAGGAGAGCAAATTAGTTACTTCAAGGTATTAGGATGGAATGAAGCTTCCTCATAAACAACAACTGCCATCAGAACTCTAACATGCTATTAACTTTTGTACCTCACAGAACATCAGCTCATCAATTCAAATCATCTGACAGTAATGTGATATGTGGATGAGGGAAACATCGCACCCTTAACAAGTACTGTAGCACTGGGCTGCCTTCTCCCTCCCCAGAAAAATCATTTCAAGAACAAGATGGAAGGCGACAAAAAGCAGTATTGCTTCGGCCGACCACTTGCCTTTGTGAACATTTAAGAGACGACATCCCCCAATTAATTTGGATAATTACCTGTATTCACCTTGGGAGGCATTTGAATTCCTCAGAATAGACTGTGAGATGCTGCAAACAGAGGAAGGCATTTTATGAACCTAAAAATAGCCACTCAAAAACACCGTAAGACCTCTGGCCCACTTCTCAGTAGTAAGATGACATCACTTTTAAAGTTCAGCCATATGCTTGTCATTTTGTGTTCATCACAGCGTGGTTAAACTAGCAAGGTGTCCTCCGTAATAGCATAAACCAGATAAACCTACCTGGAGCATTACTGTAACGTTGGCTTTGCCGAAAGATGGGTCTTGTCCCATTTCTTCACCAGTAAGCTCTTGTGGGCTGAACATCTGAAAAGTAACACCCTTCACTAACACCTCAGAATGAATTCAGTAGGCCCCTGACGTTTGTTGCTTACAGTACAGTGCTACTCAGAAATGTGTTTTCTCCACTAATCCATCAGAAAGAGAGAGTTCAGTAAGTAAAATCATCCCCGTAGCGTCTTCCACACACACAATTAAAGAGCAGAGATTAAGAAATGGCCATAAGAACTTACTGTAACGATAGAATTCTTTTCAACTCAAACGTGCGCGTAAACCCTGCAAACAAGAGCCCAAGACGACATTATGTCAGTACAGGGTATTTCAAAAACGCTATTTTCTGAAGCGACGGCTAAGTAGGTTTGCAGGGCCCGTCTCCTCAGAGTTGCTTATCCTCACGGAGCTCAGTACAGGTCTGTGAAAAGTTCCTCATCATAGAGAGGGCCACCTGCACGGCCCGCCATCGCCATTTTGTCCTTCATAAAGGCCCGATACTGCTTTGAAGCCTCGAGGCCATGCCCAAGACCTCAACCGCCTTTCAACCCGGCCAGACAGCTACAACACAGAAACTACAACACAGAAGGTATTGCGCGTGCTATGCTGCGTTCGCACAACGCACAAAAACAACAACAACAAAAAAAACACCATCTACTTAACAACTACGAAGCATAAGGAAACACTCACCGAACCTAGTGAAGCAATAAGACCGATGGGAGCGCCGAGAGACGCTTAAATATCTTCCCGCAGAGGCCCACGGGATTTGTGGGTGGGGCTATGGAAGCGCACGCGCATACATTGACCGCCTGCGACCCCGGTGAGTTGTGGGTAGAGAGATCCGGGGCAGGCGGGAGTAGACAAAGCGCTACCTGAACTTGTAGCGCGAAAAAGGCGCGCATGCGCTCTACGGAAGCGCGCTCGCTCACCTACCGCATTGCGGCTTAGGCGTTTCTCCCAGTGCACGTGGCAGGAGCGGTGAGATCACTGCTTCACTCTGATCTTGGACTGCCGATCGGCTCCGAGCTTCGACGATCTGAGCTCACGCCGATCCTGGACTGCCGGTCGGATCTGAGCACCCTGTTCTGAGTTCCCCTTTGCCCACACACGCCTTAAACCCGTGTGCAGGATCCGCCTCCATGGAACCACAGCCTCCTGAAGCCTTGACCAACGTCGTCTCGGTTCCGCGCCAGCAGCCCAGCTCACATTCGGAGGCTGGTGTCCAGGCTGTCAGCGCGGGGGACGACTCAGGTACTGGATCCCGGGCTAAGCTCGGGTGGAGGTCCCCTTTCGTGGAGCCATTTCGGGAGAGTATGTCAGGGCGTAAGTGCTCCAGTGAAGACAGGATCTGATTTTTTTCCTAACTGGCCCACGATATCCTGCATTCTGGTGAGTTTTCTTTAGATCTTGGACTACTACGGGCCAACGTTAGCTAACATTTGTGGAGCACCTTTTTTTTGTTTGTTTGTTTTTGTTTTTGTTTTGAGACAGAGTTTCGCTGTTTCCCACTCTGGAGTGCAGTGGCGCGATCTCGGCTCACTGCAACCTCCGCCTCCCGGGTTCAAGCGATTCTCCCACCTCAGCCTCCCGAGAAGCTGGGACTATAGGTGCATGCCATCACGCCCGTTTAATTTTTTGTAGTTTTAGTAGAGATGGGGTTTCACCATGTTAGCCATGCTGCTCTCCGTCTCCTGACTCGTGATGCGCCCACCTCGGCCTCCCGAAGTGTTGGGATTATAGGCGTGAGCCACTGCGCCGGGCCGATGGTTCCCCTTTTTAAGCAAACTATATCAATCTGTTAATCCACAAAATCTTAACCTAGGTGGAATGACAAGCCCCATTTTATAGAAGCCGAACCTTAAAGAGCTGCGGCAGTGCTGCCTGCTGCACCTCCTATCTGATCAGATCGGTTGCAGTCAGCTATAGACTGTTTTATAGAGACCGGACAGCATTAGTTCAGTCGTTTGTGATAAACATCTACGTGTACAAGCACACTTTATAAACATTTTTTATTCCCCCCGAGACGGAGTCTCCCTCTGCCGCCCAGGCTGGAGTGCAGTGGATGGAGCGATCTCGGTTCACTGCATCCTCCGCCTCCCAGGTTCAAGCGTTTCTCCTGCCTCAGCCTCCCGAGTAGCTGTGATAACAGGCGCCCGCCATCATGCCTGGCTAATTTTTGTATTTTTAGTAGAGACGGGATTTCACAATGTTGGCCAGGCTGGTCTCGATCTCCTGACCTCAGGTGATCTGCCCGCCTCGGCCTCCCAAAGTGCTGGGATTACAGGCGTGAGCCACCGCTCCCGGCCCAGAATATTTTATTTTTAAACTTGTAGAGATGGGGTCTCATTATGTTAGCCAGGCTGTGCTTTACTACTTTTACATCACTCAGTTCTGTTCTCAAGATAGTTGGAGGGGTAGGGGCCAGCAAATACACAGGAAACAAGTGGAATAATTGGGTGCTGTTTCTCATCTCTCATCTGGCTCAATTTTCTCTCTCTTGGGGACACTTCCCATGAATTCCCCAGGGGAACATTGACACTGTGCATAAATGCTGAGGGAACTGCAGTTTGAAGGAAGTTATTTTAGACTGGAATAAGTTTATTCACTAATCATTAAGTGCTTATTCTGTGCATGATAAAACATATAGGGGGAAAAATAAGACACTCTGCCCTCTAGGAGATTTTCATCTGTTGGGAAATTAAGATTTGAGTACAAGTAGCCTAAGTCCAGGACTGAAAAGTTGTAGCAAAATAGACAGAAAATGAGATAGGCCTGGTGTTTGGCTCAGCACTTTGTTTTTTTTTTTTTTTGAGATGGGGTTTGCTCTTGTCTCCCAGGCTGGAGTGCAATGGTGCAATCTCAGCTCACTGCAATCTCCAGCCCCTTGAGTTCAAGCAGTTCTGCCTCGGCCTCCTGAGTAGCTGAGATTACAGGCGCTCACCACCACACCCAGCTAATTTTTTCTTTTTAAGTAGGGACAGGGTTTTACCATTTGGCCAGGCTGGTCTCAAACTCCTGACCTCAGGTGATCCTCCCACTTTTTCCTCCCAAAGTGCTGGGATTACTGGTGTGAACCACCACGCCTGGCCTGGATCAGCATTTTGGGAGGCAAGCCTGGAGGACCTCTTGAGCCCAAGAGTTTAAGACCAGCCTAAGCAACATAGTGAAAAACTCATCTCTACGAAGAAAAAGTAAAGAAAAGAAAAGAAAAAATTAGCCAGTAGTGGTGGTGCGTGCTTGTAGCCGCAGCTACTTGGGAGGCTAAGGTGGGAGGATTGCTTGAGCTCAGGAGGTTGAGGCTGCAAGTGAGCTGTGATCAAGCCACTGCACTGCACTCCAGCTTGGATGACTGAGTGAGACCTTGTGTCAAAAAACGAAAGACAAAGTGGGACAGATAAGCTATGGGAAATCAAGATGGCCCAGAGTGGACAGAGAAGGCTGGGGAGGTTTTGTGTGGGAATGGCAGTTGGGAAATGCTTTATATAGTGTCTGAGCCTGAAAGGGTAGATAGACAGACTTGGGAGGGGAATTCCAGTTAAAGAAACACTTTGAGCACAGGCTTGGTGCTAGAAAAGAAGGAAGTGTATGGATATAATTCATGAAAGATGGGCAAAAGGGGAGTACTAGAATATAAAACTGGAAAGTATTTGCTGGACAAAGCCAGATAAGCAAGACCTTGAATGCAAAGCTAAATCATTTGAATTATTGATAGAAAAAAACCAGGGAGAGTTTTTAAGTAGGAAGGTGATAAAACATGGGGGGATAAGATGGAGACAAGGAGATAAATTAGATTGCCATAGTAGCTTAGGCAAGAAGATTCAATACTAACAAGTGTAATGGCAGTGGAAATGGAAAAGAGGGGATTTAGATCAGGGGTCTCCAACTCACTTATAGAAATCAGGTAAGTAATGTGGGTAAGGGAAATGAACTGAGTTGGGACTCTGGTGAACTGGGCAAGCCCTCTCACAGTTCCAGCTGATTGTTGCTTTGTGACCATGTTGTCTCTGTGTGATCAGATAGTCACAGTTTTCAAGAGAATCCAGAAGTCCATAATAGTGTATTTACCCATTTTAAAATGTTAAATTTAAAATTTTTGGCTGGGCGTTGGTGGCTCACACCTGTAATCCTGGCACTTTGGGAGGCCGAAGTGGGTGGGTCACCTGCGGTCATGAGACCAGCCTAGCCAACGTGGTGAAACCCTGTCTCTAAGAAAAATACAAAAATTAGCCAGGCGTGGTGGTGGGGTTTGTAATCCCAGCAATTTAGGAGGCTGAGGCAGGAGAAGTAATTGAACCCAGGAGGCGGAAGTTACAGTGAGCAGAGATCAGGCCATTGCACTCTAGCCTGGGGAACAAGATCGAGTCTCAAAAACAAACAAATAAGAAAACCCAAATATGCCTGTGGGCCAAAGGTGACCCATGATTGTGAGTTTGCAACCTTTGTGTAGTGACCTAGAATTCACTAGAAAAGAGGGCATGAAAAAAAAAAGTAGGCCAGGTGTGGTGGCCCAGGCCTGTAATCCCAGCAGTTTGGGAGGCTGAGGCAGGTGGATCGCCTGAGGTCAGGAGTTCAAGACCAGCCAGGGCAATATGGTGAAAACCCCGTCTCTACTAAAAATACAAAAATTAGCCCGACATGGTGGCGTGTGCCTGTAATCCCATCTACTCAGGAGGCTGAGGCATGAGAATTGCTTGAACCCGGGAGGTGGAGGTTTCATTGAGCTGAGATTGTGCCATTGCACTCCAGCCTGGGCAACAAACAGAGTGAGACTGTCTCAAAAAAAAAAAAAAAAAAAAATCCCTGCTTGGGGAGAGGGTCCCTTGAGGCCAGAGGTTTGAGACCAGCCTGGGCAACATAGTAAGATGAAACCCCTATCTCTACAGGAAAAAAAGCCCTGCCTCCCTATCACCACTCCTTTCCCAAACCTAATCTGCCACTTCCCACCCACAGTAAACGCCCTGGGATTTGATTTTATCTAGGTAAATCATCCCATTATCTCTATTGTCTAGCAGAATACAATTTGCAAATAGGACTCAATATACACTTATTAGTTGTCCACATAAGTTTTTTTTTTCAGTTTGCCTCTTTATGTTGGGAAGGCTGTAAATTTTAAGTGATCTTTTCCCAGGAAATTCATTTACTGTCCTACCTTACCAAATGATTTTGCTCTTTAGAGAGCTGGAAAGTTTGTTCAAAGAGCAACCCTGCCCCCATCTGGCAGCAAGAGGGACTGCCTCAATTAATAGAGGAGACGGATATGCAAATTCCCTCCCAGTGCTTGTCAGGGAACTGGGAGACAGTAAGTCAGGACCATGGAGAAAAGGTTCAAGTTCAGTTTCTTTTTCTTTTCTTTCTTTCTTTCTTTTTTTTTTTTTGAGACAGAGCCTGACTCTATCACCCAGGCTGGAGTACAGTGGTGTGATCTCAGCTCACTGCAACCTCTGCCTCCCAGGCTCAAGCGATTCTCTTGCCTCTGCTTCCTGAGTAGCAGATACCTGCTACCACACTTAGTTACTTTTCATATTTTTAGTAGAGGTGGGGTTTTGCTATGTTGGTCAGGCTGGTCTTGAACTCCTGACCTCAAGTGATCCTTCTTCCTCGGCTTCCCAAAGTGCTGGGATTACAGGCCTGAGCCATCACGGCGGGCCTCAATTTCTTTTCTTTTTAAACCAGGGTCTCACTCTGTCATCTAGGCTGGCGCGCAGTATGTGATCATGGCTCGCTGCAGCATTGAACTCCTGGGCTCAGAGGCTCAGAGGATCCTCTCACCTCAGCCTCCGGAGTAGCTGGGACTATAGGTACGTGCCATCATACCCAGCTAATTCTTTAATTTTTTTGGTGTGCAACAGTGTCTCACTATGGTGCCCAGGCTGGTCTCCAGCTCCTGAGCTCAAGCAACCAAAGTGCTGGGAAACAGGTATGAGCCTCTGTATCCGGCCCAAAAGAAATCGAATAGAATTTCCTGAGTTGTGGAAGAGTGTGACATTGAGGTGGTCTTCCAGGCAAGAGGTGCTTTTACAACCGTGGTAGGTAACATGGGTGTTTGGGCTACCTGCTCATGCAATCTACTAATGTTTTCTGATTCTGCTTTTAGCTTCATCCTGGTATACTATTTCCATCTTTATGTCCGACTAAAGGATCTCCCTGACTTTATGACTTTATAGGTTTGACAAAACCGAATCCCTAATAGGGCAGTTCCGGATGCTTCATAGTCAAGCTTTCCAGTAACACCCCAGTGCTGTTTCTCAAAAGGCATCTACTTCTCTGCTTTGGACAGCTTGGCCTTGCTCCAGAATCTCAGGGACTTGCATTGTGCTTTTGCCATAGGCGCTTGCCTTAAGTTCTACACTGCATCTTTTTTTTCACTGCTGATACTGTCAACCCCCCAGGATCTGCTGGATTGCATGGTTTAAGTGGTAGGGCCCTTTACTGCTCAAGAGTTTGATTCAAAGTTGGCAGCTCACCCAGTATGTGGGCTGGAGATATTTCTAGGTATGGATGTGATAGACACCACACCCATGCATCCTTTGTTCCTGTAATGGTGGCACTGATCTCTGTCGCTCCCCAGGATGTGATAATGCTTTTGATTTACTATCAGGGCCGAAGAGAGGGGGAGTTTTAGAGATCTCTTTGTCTCACTATGATAGCTCTTACCTCTTAGGCCTAGGACCCAGTGTGATTACTTCAACTCTGAAATATATCCTGTTAAATACTTGTTTTTTTTTTTTTTTTTGAGATGGAGTCTTGCTCTGTGTGGCCAGGCTAGAGTGCAGTGGTGTGATCTCAGCTCACTGCAACCTCTGCTTCCTGGGTTTAAGTGATTCTCCTGCCTCAGACTCCCTAGTAGCTGGGATTACAGGCATGCACCACCACGCCCAGCTAATTTTTGTATTTTTAGTAGAGATGGGTTTCACCATGTTGGCCAGGATGATCTCGATATCTTGACCTTGTGATCCGCCCGCCTCAGCCTCCCAAAGTGCTGGGGTTACAGGTGTGAGCCACCGTGCCCACCTTTTAAATTTTTTTTTGAGATGGAGTGAGCTGGCTTGCAGTGGTGCCATCTGGGCTTACTGCAATTTCCACTTCCCAAGTTCTTGGGCCTCAACCTCTCAAGCAGCTGAGACTCCAGGTGTGCACCACCATGCCCGGCTAGTTTTTGTTTTGTTTTGAGACAGAGTCCCACTGTGTTGCCCAGGCTGAAGTGCAGTGGCATGATCTAGGCTCACTGCAACATCTGCCTCCCAGGTTCAAGCAACTCTCCTGCCTCAGTCTCCCACCCCCAGCCCCCATTAAACACTTAACTGAGGAAATGACTAGTGATGGGTCCATGGACAAGCAGACTTACAGTGAGCTCTGTTTTGGCTAGGACTTGAGTTACTGCCTGACACCTGTAAGTCCTCAGGCTAATGCAGGGATCATGATGATGCTTTGGGTTTTCAGGTCTCATTGTCAGCTCAGATCTTGTGCCCCAAGTCCTGAAAGTGCCTAGGCATTTCCCTTTACCCAGCGTACAGGTATCTGAGTAGGTGATATGTTGACGTTCTCACTTTTGGGAGGAATTAGGGGAATTGTTCAAAGAGCAACCCTGCCCCCACCTGGCAGCAAGAGGGACTGCCTCAATTAATAGAGGAGAATGATATGCAAATTAATGGAGAAGGATATGCAACTTCCCTCCCAGTTTTAGCATCCTTTCCTAGGGATTTGGGCACTTCTTCTTCAGTAATTGAGTTTTGGGTATAAAAGTTGGCTCAGCTGGGCACGGTGGCTCACACCTGTAATCCCAGCACTTTGGGAGACGTGGGCAGATCACTTGAGGTCAGGAGTTTGAGACCTGGCCTCAACATGGCGAAACCCCGTATCTACTAAAAATACAAAAATTAGCTGGGTGTGTGCCTGTAATCCCAGCTACTGGGGAGGCTGAGCAGGAGAGGCACTTAAACCCTGGAGGTGGAGGAGGTTGCAGCAGGGCTAGATTGTGCCACTGCATTCCAGCCTAGGCAACAGAGCAAGATTCTGTCTCAAAAAAAAAAGTTGGCTCAGATCCAGGAGTGAATTAAGGATTTTAACTGTTTACTGTGGTGATTGCCCTTAGCTGCCCCTTCCTCTCCTCTTTTCTTGCTTTTTTTTTTTGGTTTTAGATGTGTAGTAGCATCCTTTTTGGCTGTCCACATATTTTTCCTCTAAGGATGCCATGCTCCATGTATCCACAACTGTGTGGGTCAAAGTCCCATGGCTACCAACATTGCCGGTTTTATGGTAGTTGCACATTTCTGGCTTTTGGCAGCTAAGCAGTGCTACCCGGCCTCTGCTATGTAGTGGGAGGTACTTCCCCATGTATCTTGAGTACTGTGTATTTTGAGTAGCTCAGCTCTGTGACTGCTTCTCCTGTCATCAACTGTGGATTGCACAGGAGCCACCACTGAATTTCTAAGCAGTGCTGATGCCCACTGACATCACTAGTGCATTCCTGATGGTCTTGTAAATGTTATGTCCTTTGAGGCCTTTCTTGGAACACCATTCTCTCTAGTCTCACATACTAACAGTACAGTATACTATTCCAGCATGCCCATTTTCTTCAGCCACTTTTTTTTTTTTTTTTGAGACGGAGTTTCGCTCTTGTTACCTAGGCTGGAGTTGCAATGGCACGATCTCGGCTCACCGCAACCTCCGCCTCCTGGGTTCAAGCAATTCTCCTGCCTCAGCCTCCTGAGTAGCTGGGACTACAGGTGTGCACCACCATGCCCAGCTAATTTTTGTATTTTTTAGTAGAGATGGGGTTTTACCTTGTTGACCAGGATGGTCTCGATCTCTTGACCTCATGATCCACCCACCTCGGCCTCCCAAAGTGCTGGGATTATAGGCATGAGCCACTGTGCCCGGCCCATTCAGCCACTTTTTTTTATTGAGATGGAGTTTTGCTCTTGTCACCTGGGCTGGAGTGCAATGGTGTGATCTCAGCTCATTGCAACCTCTGCCTCCAGGGTTCAAGAGATTCTTCTGCCTCAGCCTCCTGAGTAGCTGGGATTACAGACAAAAATTCAGCTAATTTTTGTATTTTTAGTAGAGACAGGGTTTCACTATGTTGTCCAGGCTAGTCTCAAACTCCTGACCTCAGGTGATCGCCCTCCACAGCCTCCCAACATGCTGGGATTACAGAGTGAGCCACCAGATCTGACCGTGCTTTTTTTTGGTCTCGGAGCAAGAACAGTATCTGTTCTTATCCTCTAACGTCTCATCAGTTCTCAGTTCTCTACTTGAGGGTACTTTGTCTGTTGGAGTTTTGGAACAAGGAGATCGAATAAAAGCTTGCTCATCACTTTTGCAAGTCGGTATAGTATTTCAGTAGCTCCATGAATGCTGTGGTTCTCCCTTTTGGGGTAGATGTCGGTTAAAATGCAGACTGTTGCATTCCACCGTATCTTTCAGTTTCTGGAAAAAACTAGGGTGAATTTGCTATTTCTCTTTTTTCTTTCAATTTAATTTAATTTTAAAAATTAAGACAGTTGTCTCACTATGTTGCTCAGGCTGGTCTCAAACTCCTGGCCACAAACAATCCTCCTACCCCAGCCTTTCAAGGTGCTGGGATTATAGATATGAGCCACCATGCCTGGCCCCTTTTTTCTTTAACATTATGTTTTTGACACATTTTGCAATCTTTTATGTCTTAGTTCTTTTAGATTTAGTCATTTCTAGCATTCTAGTTAGAAATTTTCTACAAATTATTTTTCAAATATGCTCAAAATTATTTTTCAAAAAAAAATTTTCTTTTGTGACAAAGGCTTACTTTTGTCATCCAGGCTGGTGTGTCCGCCTCAGCCTCGGCCTCCCAAAGTGCTGGGACTATAGGTGTGAGCCACTGTGCCCAGCCCTAATTTTTGTATTTTTAGTAGAGACAAGGTTTCACCATGTTGGCCACGCTGGTCGAGAACTCCTGACCTCAACTGATCCACCCACCTTGTCATCCCAAAGTGCTGGGATTACACGTGTGAGTCACCATGCCCAGCCTGAATTGGCTATTTATTTTTTTATTTTTGTGTTTTTATTTTTTTATTTTTTTTAATTGTATTTTAGGTTTTGGGGTACATGTGAAAAACATGCAAGGTTGTTGCATAGGTGCATACGTGGCAGTGTGATTTGCTGCCTCCCTCCCCTTCACCTATATCTGGCATTTCTCCCTATGCTATCCCTCCCCAACTCCCCACCCCCCCCACTGTCCCCCCCCCGCCAACAGACCCCAGTGTATAGTGCTCCCCTCCCTGTGTCCATGTGTTCTCCTTGTTCAACACCTGCCTATGAGTGAGAACATGTGGTGTTTGATTTTGTGTTCTTGTGTCAATTTGCTGAGAATGATGGTTTCCAGGTTCATCCATGTCCCTACAAAGGACGCGAACTCCTCGTTTTTAATGGCTGCATAATATTCCATGGTGTATATGTGCCACATTTTTCCTGTCCAGTCTATCATCGATGGGCATTTGTGTTGGTTCCAGGTCTTTGCTATTGTAAACTGTGCTGCAATGAACATTCGTGTGCATGTGTCCTTATAGTAGAACGATTTATAATCCTTTGGATATATGCCCAGTAATGGGATTGCTGGGTCAAATGTGTTTTTATTTTTTTAAGACGGGGTTTCACCATGTTGGTCTGGCTGGTCTTGAACTCCCGACCTCAGGTGATCCACCCGCCTTGGCCTCCAAAGTGCTTGGATTACAGGTGTGAGCCACCACCGCGCCCAGCCTGTTTTTATTTATTTTTGAGTTGGAGTCTCACTCTGTCACCAGGCTGGAGTGCAGTGGTACAATCTCGGCTCACTGCAACCTCTGCCTCCCAGGTTCAAGCAATTCCTTGCCTCAGCCTCCTGAGTAGCTGGCATTACAGGTGCCCGCCTCCATGCCCGGCTAATTTTTGTATTTTTAGTAGAGACAGGGGTTTTGCCATCTTGGCCGCTGGTCTTGAACTCCTGACCTCGTGATTCACCGCCTAGGTCTCCCAAAGTGCTGGGATTACAAGCGTGAGCCACTGCGTCCTGCAATTGTGTGATCTTGGCTCACCACAACCTCTGCCTCCCAGATTCATGTGATTTTCCTGCCTCAGTCTCCCAAATAGCTGGGATTATGGGCATGCACCACCATGCTTGGCTAATTTTGTATTTTTCATAGAGACATGGCTTTTCCATGTTGGTCAGGCTGGTCTTGAACACCCAACCTCAGATGATCCGCCCACCTCAGCATCCCAAAGTGTTGGGATTACAGGCGTGAGCCACAGTGTTGGGCCCTATTTCTATTCTGTAATTAGAATAGAATTTCTATTCTGTGATTTTTTTTTTTCCTTGCTGAATTATTGGGCTTTTTCTTACTGATTTTTAGTCGTAATTTATGTTTCATCTACTTTGTTGTATTAGTTTCAGATACTATGCCTTCTATTTGTGGCTCGTCTTTTTAGTTTGTTATGGCAAGTTGTGATGCATAATTTTTTTCTCTTTTTATGTTGTACGATTTTTCTTTTTCTTTTTTTTTTGTTTGAGACGGGGTCTTGCTCTGTCGTCCAGGCTGGAGCCCAGCGGCGCAATCTCAGCTCACTGCAACCTCCACCTCCCAGATTCAAGCGATTCTTCCGCCTCAGTCTCCCGAGTAGCTGGGACTACAGGCGTGTGCCACCATGCCCGGCTAATTTTTATGTTTTTAATAGAGTCAGGGTTTCACCATGTTGGCCAGGATAGTCTCATCTCTTGACCTTGTGATCTGCCCGCCTCGGCCTCCCAAAGTGTTGGCATTAGAGGCGTGAGCCACCTCGCCTGGCCTTATTTGCCTTTTTCTTAATGGTTTATTATTTTTTGAACATCCTTTGATTTTCTGTGGCATCTTAATGGTTTATTCTTTTGTGTCTTCTTAAAAAACTCTTCATCCTGACATCTGAAAGATCTTTTCTTCTAAAATTTTTAAATATTTTCTTTTTATATTTAGATTTTTTAATTACTTAGAGTATAATTTTGTGATTAATGTGAAGTAGTGTTCTAATTTTTTTTTATAGTGCCATTTGGTGAATAGTTCATTCTTTCCCCAGTGATTATGTTATCTCCGTCATATATTGTTTCAAGTGTGCATGGGTTATTTTTAGGCCGTGTTTTCTGTTCCATTGGTCACTTGCTCATCCTTGTGTCTTTTTTTTTTTTTTTTTGGGGGGGGGAGATGGAGTCTCACTCTGTTGCCCAGCCTCCGCCTCCCAGGTTCAATCAATTCTCCTGCCTCAACCTCCTGAGTAGCTATGATTACAGGTGACCGCCACCACACCAGGCTAATTTTTTTTGTAGTTTTAGAAGAGACAGGGTTTCACTATTTTGGCCAGGCTGGTCTTTGGCGTACTGTGATTGTTACTTTAGACATTGTTATTCTTTTGTAGAAATGGTGTCTCACTGTGTTGCCCAGGATGGTCTTGAACTCTTGGCCTCGAGTGATCTTCCTGCCCTGGTTTCCCAGAATGTTGAGATTAAAGGTAACTATGACTTTAGCAAATAATATGCTTGCTACCTGGTAGGACTTGTGTTTTTTTTTTCTTTCCCCCCTGAAGGGAAGGGGTTCTGAAGGGAGGGATCTTTTTTTTAAAACGGAGTCTTGCTCTGTTGCCCAGGCTGCAGTTGCAGTGCTGTGATCTTGACTCACTGCAACCTCTGCGTCCCAGGTTCAAGCAGTTCTCCTGCCTCGGCCTCCCAAGTAGCTGAGATTACAGGCGCCTACCACCATGCCCAGCTAATTTTCTGTAGTTTTAGTAGAGACAGAGTTTTACCAAGTTGGCCAGCCTGGTCTCGAACTCCTGATCTCAGGTGATCTGCCTGCCTCGGACTCCCAACGTGCTGGAATTACAGGCTTGAGCCACTGGGCCCAGCCACGTACAGACCAGGTCTGTGTTGCCCAGGCTAGTCTCGAATTCTGGCCATACTTTATATGTTATTAATAGTATTAATATTATTATTATATTATTTGTAGACACTGGATCTGTGTTGCCCAGGCTGGTCTCAAATTCTAGCCATACTTTATATATTATTAATGTTATTATTATCATTATTTGTAGAGACTGGGTCTGACTGTGTTGCCCAGGCTGGTCTCGAATTCTTGGCCTCAAGTGATCCTCCTGCCTCAGCTTCGAAGAATGCTGAGATTACAGGTAACTATTATTTTAGCAAATAACATGGTTGCTATCTGGTAGGCTTTGTCTTTAAAAATACAATTTTGTTCTTTAAAGATATCTTTACATATTCTTGGCCCTTTTCTCTTGCACATGAATTATAGAATTATCTTATAAAATTCTCAACATCAGATATTAAGACCTGTTTTAAAATTGTGTTTGGATTTATAGATTGTGTTGGGAACCAGCCCAACCATGAAGGAGTGAGAAAGGAAATATAGACAAAGACACAAGAACAGAATTTTACTGCATGGGTCCAGGGGTCCAGTGCACTCCGGGGATCATTGGCACTGAGCTCTGGGCTTCATCTTGAAGGTTGTGGGGAGGGGCAGTTAAGGAGGAAGATAGCCCAAGGAAGAGCATGTGTCTGCAGCATTCCATAGCAAAGGTGGTTCTCGTAAGAGATGCTAACTAAGGATAGTGAGGTTTTACAACCCATTGTCTATCCAGATGTTCAGGCAAGAGAGGGGCAGTGTATAAGGCACCATAAGGTCTGACCACACACAGTGCATCAAGGGGCTTTTATCTCCCGAGCATCATGGACACAGAGCAATAGGGATTGCTCCATATTCTGAGAACATAGGCAGAGCCTGTGGCATTCCTGTGATCTCTGCCCTGTAAGGCCTTCTGGCAGAGGTTGCATTACTTCCCAGAGTGTTTTGCATAAGCTCCCTTTAGAAGATCCTCGCACAAACTCTATGTTGGGAAGAGTTTTGGGACCAAAGCAGATTTTTCTGCTCTACAACCACACAGAGTGTTCGGCGGTTACAAGGCGCTCTCAGATGGTCTTCACCATAGGCCTCCTGTTTCTGCTGGATCTCTGCTTTTATTTTACTGCACCATAGTTTGGATATGATCTGTGGCAAATCTCAGTGTATAAAAAGCAAAGCAAGCTTGTAATCATTTAGCTATAAATAACGCAGGTCTGCCCCTGGCCATCTCTTCCCACATCTCCTCCCTTTTTAGCTAAGAGGGTGAGAGCGATCATTCGGTTGTCTCTCTGAAATTTTCTCCTGCATCTGTAGACTAAAACCAGACAGAATAAACAGACACCTGCTAAAACAAAATTAGCAATGTGGATCCTCCAAGAGTTTTAACCCACTTGATAGGATTGAGGCCGGAAAGCTCATCTGTAGCTTATTCCAATATATCAGCTGCAGGTAAAACATTTAAATGAAACTGTGAGGCCTGAAAAATCTGTTCCTTTAATTTGGGAATGTCCAATGTTAAATTGCCTTCGTTCCCTAGTGTCTCCTTACTTGTTCCCAATGATGTTCATTAAATTATAATTATGGGAGGTAATACAATAATCAGATGTGTTCCAATCACAATTCAACTGTAATCTGTGTTCTCAGCTCATTATTCGATCTTCCATCCAAATTACAGTCTGTCGAAGATCATTAATTTGATTTGCCAATTTTTGATCAATTCTTGTTTGAGAATTCCAAAGCCTAGAAGGATTTTTCTGCCAAAGATCCACATAGTGAGCAGTTTGAACTGAGGTGTGCAGAGCTACTCCTGTAGCTGCAGCAGTAGCTGTCACGGCTATAATTCCTGTAATAGCAATTAGTGTAAACATGAATCATTTCGATCGATTTAACACTCCTTTTAGTACCTCTGTGATAATATGTACTGAAGGAGAGGATTCCCATGGTCGGTTAAGAGTTGCTGGAATCCACACTCCTTCTCTGGCTCTGACTAGTAGAATACTATTTTCAAGATTAAATGTTGAATCATGCAAGTCAACAATTTACAGTTTTCACAGGTAAGGGTTTGAGTATCAGGTCTAATGCTTACAGTTCCTACTACCAACATATAGGGTGGCTTAACACAACTTTGAAACGGAATAGTTCTGTTTGAAGTTGTTTTTTGTGCCAGTCGATCCTTTTCCTTTCCACACTCTCATAGGAGCTGTTGCCATAGCCAATTCCACAGGCTCCGGATGCTCTGGACTTAAAATGGGTTTAATGAGCTTTGGTTTGGGTGGGGCTGTTCCTTTATCTTCCCATTTAGTGGGAAAAGGACGTTCTATTCTTTTAGTAAGGTTATTTCTAGTTATTACGTTTTCTGTTATCTCTAACAGTATTGGTGCATCTACACAAGATACCTGTCTCATACAGTTTTTTCTTAATCCACCTTTAGGAACCCAGTCAATAATCGTTCCATATGCATTATCTTGAAGTATGACTGCCCTGTCAGCTACACAATCTTTCCAAGTAAGAATTTCTAATCGAGGAGACCATTCTGGATTGGTTTTTGGGCAGCGTTTTTCTTTTGGCTTATACTGATTAGTGTACTCAAAAGTTGTGTAATGTCCGTAGGGTTGCATCTTATACAGGGTATTTGGTCTAAAGGACATTCCGCTGACTATAGGATAAGGAGGACCAGTTCTGTTATCCCTTGGGATGTATATCAACCAGCTTTGAGGCTTTAGGGTTAAACACCCTGGAGCTTTCCCGAGGCAGATAGGAGGAAAATGATATCCAAGAGAGACGTTCATTAACATTCCTTTCTCCTCTGGTTGAGCAGGGCATGGGTTATTAATAAGACCAGCCATCCAAATGCTATCATTTATGTGAGGAAGGAGACCAAAGCGTCTAAGATCACCTCCCCCTTGACTTCCACACTGCATTTCGAGACTGGCGCCTCCTTAATTGCCTTCCTATAGCAGGTATGGTATGGGGGAATCTTTCCAGAAGACATTGCTTTGGAAGCCCCACGTCATGGACCAAGATCCTTTCACATGTAAATTCGAAAACTGTAAACCCAAGGCCCTTTCACATGTAATTTCTAAGGCTGTAAACCCAAGACCCTTTCACATGTAATATCTAGAGTTGTAAGCCTATATAGAGGCAGAGCATCTCTTTGTTAGGGGAGCTTGGCAGTTAGACAACTATGTTGCCTTGCTCCTGGCTGTTCCTGCTACATATGTACACCTCTGTAGGTGAATCCATCCAAGTGACAGGTGTAATCAAAGGTGGAAATGGCACATACGCCCAATATGTATAGTTCTCTAATGCTCAAACAGGGTTATTACCCCAGCAGTCACAACCATGTCTGTTGCCAGAATGAGATTACCCGGTGTCACCTCCATGCGAGTCTCCCTCAGGCTTGCTGTTGCCATCTGCACCAGCCTCTTCATTTGACCCCATGCCAGCGGATTGGCTTTCTGTGTTGCCTTTGTCCCTGAGACACTTAGCTTGGCTATCTTGCACCACACTACTCCTGGGCCTGTTCTTTCTCTTCTTGCTCCGTAGTTTGGAGGGGTTCATTGTAAAGCTTCGGCTGTCTGGTAGGTACCCGAATGTGAGGTTGGGTTTCTCCTGGTAAAATACAAGCATAGCCTCTTCCCTAGGTTACAGCCTTTCCCAAGTTCCATTGATTGGTGGTGGAATCTTTCCACCATATTGTCTTTCCTTCCTTGGGATTAATTTTGTGTCCAACGAAATGTTGTTCGGCAGCCGTGGACCCTTGGAAACGTTCAAAAAATTTAAAGTGATTAGTGCCAATTGTAATTGTGCTTGAGGAGTAAAATACGCCTTATTGTCTCGCCCGGTTTGGTTTTGCCAGTTGAGTTTTCAGGGTTCTGTTTGCCCTTTCTACTATTGCTTGTCCCTGTGAGTTATAGGGGATTCCTGTTGTATGAATTACGTTCCATTGTTTGAGGAACTGCTTTAGTGGCTTACTGCAGTATTCTGGCCCATTATCAATTTTAATTTTTTGTGGGATTCTCATAATCGCAAAGCAAGAAAATAGGTGTTTTTTTTTATTTTTATTTTTATTTATTTATTTATTTTTTTAGGTGTTTTTTTTTAACATGTGCAGTGCTTTCTCCTGTTTGGCAAGTTGCCCAAATGAAATAAGAGAAAGTACCCACAGTAACATGAACTTAAGGTAATTTACCAAATGAAGGAACATGAGTAACATCCGTTTGCCGGCCGGGCGCGGTGGCTCAAGCCTGTAATTCCAGCACTTTGGGAGGCCGAGGCGGGTGGATCACGAGGTCAAGAGATCGAGACCATCCTGGTCAACACGGTGAAACCCCGTCTCTACTAATACAAAAAATTAGCTGGGCATGGTGGCACATGCCTGTAATCCCAGCTACCCAGGAGGCTGAGGCAGGAGAATTGCCTGAACCCAGGAGGCGGAGGTTGCAGTGAGCCGAGATCGCGCCATTGCACTCCAGCCTGGGTAACGAGAGTGAAACTCCGTCTCAAAAAAAAAAAAAAAAAAAAAAATCCGTTTGCCAAAGTGAATTTGGGTGTAATCCTCTATGATTTACCACTGCCTCTTGTGTGTGCAGTTGAAGAACTTGACATTGAGGGCAATGTTGGACAATTTGTTTCAACTGTCTCCAAGTTAAAGGAAATTTATTTTTTAAACCTGCCGCATTTGTAGTTAATGCATGAAATTTTTTGGCTTCTGTAAAAACTGGAAAAACCAGTAAATCTGCCTGTTCGTTCGCTTGAGCTAAAGGTCCAGGTAAACAAGTATGTGCTTGAATGTGTATGATATAATAAAATGGAGCTTCTCTGCTTCTGCTTTTTGAAGTGATTCAAATAGCTGTCTTAATTGATCATCCTGAATGTATTTTAACAATGCAGTTTCAACGGCCGGGCGCGGTGGCTCACGCCTGTAATCCCAGCACTTTGGGAGGCCGAGGCGTGTGGATCACGAGGTCAAGAGATCGAGACCATCCTGGTCAACATGGTGAAACCGTCTCTACTAAAAATACAAAAAATTAGCTGGGCATGGTGGCGTGTGCCTGTAATCCCAGCTACTCAGGAGGCTGAGGCAGGAGAATTGCCTGAACCCAGGAGGCAGAGGTTGCGGTGAGCCGAGATCGCACCATTGCACTCCAGCCTGGGTAACAAGAGTGAAACTCCGTCTCAAAAAAAAAAAAAAAAAAAAATGCAGTTTCTACATTTTTTTTAGAACGTACTACATCAGCTGAGTCTGAAACTATATTAACTGGTTGGTGTATATCTGTAAGGACCGAGATAACTGCTTGTAACTCTGCTCTTTGTGCTGACTGAAAATTTGTTTGGATGTCTCTATGTAAAGGACCTGTGTAAGCTGCTTTTCCACGCTTAGGTGCATCAGTAAAAGCAGTAACAGCGCCCACTATTGGCTGATCTTGGGTAATTTTAGGTAAAACCCATGATGGAAGCTTTAGGAACTGAAAAACTTTTGTTTTAGGATAATGATTATCAGTTTTGCCTACGAAATCTGCCAAGCTTAATTGCCAGTTGACCGAATTGATGTCAGCTTGTCAAACTTGTTTTTTAGTTAAAGGAACAATTATTTTGTCAGGTTCATATTCCAGACAATTGAACAATCCTTGACTAATGACACTAGCTATTTGATCCAAGTACACAGCAGTTAAGTTTTACTTGTATTGTGAGGTAAGAAGACTCATTCTACTAAACTTTCATCTTGAACAGTGACTCCTGTTGGAGAATGAGGTGTTGAGAATACAATGAGCTGTAACTGTCAGTGTTAATTCTACCTGGGCTTGCTGTATTTTTTCTTCAATTATTTTTAACTTCTTTGCTGCTTCTTTTGTTAACACTCTTTTACTATTTAAATTTGGATCACCTCTTAAAATTGCAGATAGATTAGACATAAGTAAGTAGGAATACTGAGAGGTGACCTTATCCAATTAATGTCTCCTAACAACTTTTGGAAATCATTTAATGTTTTAAGTTTGTCCTTTCTCATTTCTACCTTGTGAGGGCGTATTTGCCTCTCTTCAACTTGCATTCCCAAATATTTTACTGGTGTTGAGGTTTGAATTTTATCAGGAGCTATAATCAGCCCTGCTTTTTGCACACATTCTTTTAGGCAATTATAACATAAAACCAACTCTTCTCTAGTTTCTGCAGCACATAATATATCATCAACATAGTGAATGATATAGCATTGAGAAAAGTGCTCTCTAACAGGCTGAACAGCATTTCCCACAAAAGTCTGACACATTGCAGGACTATTTAACATTCCCTGAGGCAAAACCTTCCATTGATAACTCCTAGCTGGCTTTTGGTTGTTTACTGCAGGTATTGTGAAAGCAATCCTGCTTTGCCAGAGGAATTGTAAAGAAACAATCTTTTAAATCTACGATTATCAAGGCCATTCCTTTGGGATCACGGCTGATGAAGGCATACCTGGCTTGTAATGCTCCCATGGATTGAATTACTGCATTTACTGCTCTCAGGTCAGTCAGCATTCTCCATCCCCCAGATTTTTTTTTGAATTACAAACACCGGGGAATTCCAGGGAGAAAATGAAGGTTTTACATGGCCCTCTTTCCAGGTGCTCTTGTGCTAATTCATGTAATGCCTCCCAATTTATGCTTTGCAAGTGGCCCCTGCAGTTTTTCTGTTTTCCATGTTAAAGCAATGGGTTCTGGAGGCTCATCAGAATCCACTATTAAAAATTGTAGCCAATCCCTGCTCTGTCTAATTTTATAGCAGCTTCTATAGGTTGAGTGGTTCCATTTTCATTTTTTCCTAATCCTTTTCCAGGCCAATATCCCATTTGAGACATAATCTTTTGACTTTGCTTGCTGTGTTTGGTGGAAAAGAGATTTCAGCCCCCCACTATTGTAAAATGTCTCTCCCCCATAAATTAATGGGAACATCAGTAACCATGGGTTGAATAGTGCCTTGCCTGACCTTCAGGTCCCACACAATGCAAAATTATACAGCTCTGGTGAGCTTCTGGGGTTTTCCAACCGCAACTAATATTAGCCTTTTGTTCTGACCAGTGCTTGGGCCATTGATTAGAG
Source organism: Aotus nancymaae (assembly GCF_030222135.1). Taxonomy (NCBI): domain Eukaryota; kingdom Metazoa; phylum Chordata; class Mammalia; order Primates; family Aotidae; genus Aotus; species Aotus nancymaae. Next base: position 7,592,122 of record NW_026988473.1, on the reverse strand, counting down.
CTTATTATAGAAACATCACTCCAGTATCTACCAGACCCTTAAAAGTTTTTCCTTGAATTGTAATATTACAAACTGGCTGATTATCCGTAACTTTGCTTGCCCAGTACACTGCTTTTTCTTGAGAATTACTAATTTTCTTCTTTTTTACTGCATCACTGATTCCTACTTTTACATAAGGTAGAAGCAGTAATTGAGCAATTCTGTCTCCTGGTTCTGCTTTCCAGGGTGCACTAGAAGTCACTATCAATTGAATTTCTCCCTTTAGATCTGGATGAACAATTCCCATCTGAATATGCACTCCCTGCAATTCAACACAAGTCCTACCCGTATTTTCTGGTAGAGGCCTGCACACTCCTATAGATAATTTTTGTGGTGTGTCCCCTGGGAGAATTGTTATAGGCCGAATGCAACACAGATCTACTGTTGCACTTCCTGAGGTAGCAGGAGACAACTTATTTATTTATTTATTTGTTACTTTTAAAATTTATTTTGATTTAATTTTTTTAGAATTTTACAGCACTTTGTTTATGGTGGCATTTGCTGCACACCACTATAAACTACAGGTGTTGCGACTTCTACTCATTATCCTGTTAATTGTCCTGGCTGCAGAGGTTGAACTTCCTGAGTTTGCCACTTAATGAATGGATTTGTACCTTGCCAAGACTGTGGAGGAGGTGGCCATTCATGACTATCTCATTTTGGTGCTGTTGGCTCAGCCCGTTTCTGAGTGAATGCTGAAGGAGGTTCCTCCAAACTGCGAGGCATTTTAGACACATTTGCATAGATTACCTCCTTTTCATGATGCCCTCCTGAAATTAATCTTTCCTTTTCTCTTTTTTCTGACCTGAAAGATTTTCTGTCAAACTCTTCTTCACTATCATCTTCTATACTGATACTTACACTATTCTCAGGAGTTCCTTCGGCCCCCTGACTCTTTACTGAGAGTGCTGATGAGAGTAGTATTTTCAAGAGGTTCTAATGTGGCTCTCACCATGGCCCAATCATTCCACACAGTCTGCGGTATAAATTTTCCTTCGTCCCGTGCACATTTGGGTTCTGACCCAACTCTTTCCCATACACCAACATCTATAGTTCCAATATCTGGGAACCACGGACAGTACTGATCCACTGCCTCAAAGAGAGTAATGAGATTTCCCATCCCAATCTTTACACCGCCTTTCTTTAAAAGTTCCTGAATAAGACAAAGGTAATTATTATGCTTGCTGTGTGATTTTCCCATTTTGTTACCCTAGACTATTCCGGGCACACTAGCTTACCGCTAGGCTGACCAAAACACTTTCCCGGGAGTCCCTGGATGAACTGCTTCCCGCAAATGACCACATTCAGGCGTCTCTTCACCAGGAGCACAGGGAATCCACATTTAGTGCCAGATGTTGGGAACGAGCCCAAACCTGTACGTGGGTGCGCTGTGTCCGGGCAGTGATGAGGGAGTGAGAAAAGAAATAAAGACAGAGACACAGGAATAGAATTTTACAGCATGGGTCCAGGGTCCAGCACACTTGCTTACCCAGCTCTGGGCTTCATGAGCTTTTATTGGGTGCATTATCTTGTTAATCTTACAGGCTGTGGGGAGGGGGGGTTGAGGAGGAAGTTAGCCTGAGGAAGAGTGTGTGTTTCCAGCATTCAATAGCAAACATGGTTCTCCTAAGAAATGCTAACTAAGGGCCGGGCACGGTGGCTCATGCCTGTAATCCCAGCACTTTGGGAGGCCGAGGTGGGTGGATCATGAGGTCAAGAGATCGAGACCATCCTGGTCAACACGGTGAAACCCTGTCTCTACTAAAAATACAAAAAATTAGCTGGGCATGGTGGCGCGTGACTGTAATCCCAGCTACTCAGGAGGCTGAAGCAGGAGAATTCCCTGGACCCAGGAAGCGGAGGTTGCGGTGAGCTGAGATCGCGCCATTGCACTCCAGCCTGGGTAACAAGAGCGAAACTCCGTCTCAAAAAAAAAAAAAAGAAATGCTAACTAAAGACACTGAGGTTTTACCACCCATTGTCTATCCAGGAGTTTTGGCAAGAGAGGTCAGCCATAAGGTCTGACCACACACAGTGCATCAAGGGGCTTTTATCTCCCAAGCATCATAGGCCAAGTCTGTGGCGTTCCCGTGATCTCTGCCCTGTAAGGCCTTCCAGCCTTACCAGCTCCCATCTGCAAAGACCTTCCCAAGTCTTGTGAGCAGAGGTTGCGTTACTTCCCAGAGTGTTTTGCATAAGCTCCCTTTAGGAGATCCTCGCACAAACTCTGTGTTGGGAGGAGTTGTGGGACCAAAGCAATTTTTTCTGCTCTGCAACCACACAGAGTGTTCCGCGGTTACGGGGCGCTCTCAGATAGTCTTCACCATAGGCCTCCTGTTACCGCTGGATCTCTGCTTTTATTTTACTGCATCATAGTTTGGATATGATCTGTGACACAAATCTCAGTGTATAAAAAGCAAAGCAAGCTTGTAATCATTTAACTATAAGTAACACAGGTCTGCCCCTGGCCATTTCTTCCCACAAAAATGACATCAAATCTTTCTATTTAGGAATATGTAGGGGTTTTTTTTGGTTATTGTTTGTAGAGACAGAGTCTCACTGTGTTGCCCAGGCTGGTCTTGACCTCTTGGACTCAAGAGATCTTCCCATGTGGGCTGGGATTGCAGGCAAGAACCACCATGCCCAGCCATTGCAGGTGTTTTTTTGTTGTTGTGGGTTTTTTTTTTGAGATGGAGTCTTGCTCTGTCGCCCAGGCTGGAGTGCAGTGGAATGATCTTGGCTCACTGCAACCTCCCCCTCCCAGGTTCAAGCGATTCTCCTGCCTCAGCCTCCCGAGTAGCTGGGACTACAGGCACCCACCACCACACTGGCTAATTTTTGTATTTTTAGTAGAGACAGGGTTTCACCGTGTTAGCCAGGATGGTCTCAATCTTCTGACCTTGTGATCCGCTCGCCTCAGCCTCCCAAAGTGGTGGGATTACAGGTGTGAGCCACTGCACCCAGCCTTCAGTTTTTTTGAAAAAAGAATTTGTTGGTTGAGTGCAGTGGCTCATGCCTCTAATGCTAGCACTTTGGGAGGCAGATCACTTGAACCCAGGATTTCAAGACCAGCCTGGACAACCTGGCAAAACCCCGTCTCTAACAAAAAGTACAAAAATTAGCCAGGCATGGCTGCGTGCTCCTGTAGTACCAGCTGTTCAGGAGGCTGAGGTGAGAGGATTGCTTAAGCTGAGGAAGTTGAGGCTGCAGTGAGCGGAGATGACACCAGTGCGCTCCAGCCTGGGTAAGAGTGAGACCCTGTCTCAAAACAAAAAACAGGCCGGGCGCGGTGGCTCAAGCCTGTAATCCCAGCACTTTGGGAGGCCGAGGCGGGTGGATCACGAGGTCAAGAGATTGAGACCATCCTGGTCAACATTGTGAAACCCTGTCTCTACTAATACAAAAAAATTAGCTGGGCATGGTGGCGCGTGCCTGTAATCCCAGCTCCTCAGGAGGCTGAGGCAGGAGAATTGCCTGAACCCAGGAGGCGGAGGTTGCGGTGAGCCGAGATCGCGCCATTGCACTCCAGCCTGGGTAACGAGAGCGAAACTCTGTCTCAAAAAAAAAAAAAAAACAAAAAAAAACCCAGAAAAACAGCAGAATTTGGGCTCAAGTAATTCTCCTACCTTGGCCTTGCAAAGTGCTGGGAGTACTGGGTGTGAGTCACCACGTCCGGCCAGCTAATTAAAATCAAACTTTTCTTTGTAGAGACACGGGGTCTTGCTATGTTGCTCTATTTGGTCTTAAACTTCTGGGCTTGGCCAGGCGTGGTGGCTCACGCCTGTAATCCCAGCACTTTGGGAGGTTGAGGTTGGAGGATCACGAGGTCAAGAGATCAAGACCATCCTGGCCAACATGGTGAAACCCCGCCTCTACTAAAAATACAAAAATTAGCTGGGCATGGTGGCGTGCACCTGTAGTCCCTCGGGAGGCTGAGGCAGGAGAATTGCTTGAACCCAGGAGGCAGAGGTTGCAGTGAGCCGAGATTGTGCCACTGCACTCCAGCCTGGCGCCTGGTGACAAAGCAAGACTCTGTCTCAAAAAAAAAAAAACAAAAAAAACTTCCGGGCTCTAATGATTCTCCCATTCATTTTGGCCTCCCAAAATTACAGTCATGAGGCATGACACCTAGCCTGACTCATCAGTTATTTATTCACTTTTAATTTTATTTTAATTCTTGTAGTCAAGATCTAGCTCTGTTGCCCAGGCAAGAGTGCAGTGGTGCAGTCATGACTCATTGTAGCCTCAACCTCCTGGACTCAGGTAGTCCCTTCCACCTCAGCTTCCCAAGTAGCTGGAACCACAGGTGCTTGCACCATGCCCAGTTAATTTTTTGAGACAGTGTCTCACTCTGTTGCCCAGGCTGGAGTGCAGTGGCGTGATCTCGCCTCACTGCAACCTCTGCTGCCCTGGTTCAAGCGATTTTCCTGGCTCGGCCTCCTGAGTAGCTGGTTACAGGCACCTGCCGCTGTGCTGGCTAGTTTTTATAGTTTTATTAGAGACAGGGTTTCACCATCTTGGTCAGGCTGGACTTGAACTCCTGACCTCGTGATTTGCCACCTTGGCCTCCCAAAGGGCTAGGGTTACAGGCATGATCCACTGTGCCTGGCCAATATATATATATTTTGAGAAGGAGTCTCACTCTGTCACCTAGGCTGGAGTGCAGTGGCGTGATCTTCTTGGCTTACTGCACCATCCAACTCCTGGGTTCATGCAATTCTCCTGTCTCAGCCTCACAAGTAGCTGGGATTATAGGCACGTGCCACCACACCCAACTAATTTTTGTTTTTGTTTTTTGGTAGAGACGGGGTATAAGAATTCACTCAAGGTGGTGGCAAAAATATTAAAGGAAAGATATTAGAGAAAGATATAGAATATAGTCTTAAACTCTTTTAGAAGGCTTAAAGGTTTTTTCTATAGTTCTTGGCTAAAAGTGCCCAGAGTCTCTTTGCAGGAGCCACAGAGATTAAGGCACAAATATAAAGGAACGTGAGTAGTTTACCTGGCTAGCCTGTTTACTCATATAGTCTTAAAACTAACCTTTAAGCTGTGGATGGCCCTCTCAGGAGGAGGTTGACCAAAGATATTACCCACTAATGGTATTTGCTTTAAGCATCAGAACCTGTTTTTTTTTTCTTTTTTGGACAGTTTCGCTCTTGTTGCCCAGGCTGGAGTACAATGGCGCCATCTCGGCTCACTGCAACCTCCACCTCCGGGGTGCAAGTGATTCTTCTGCCTCAGCCTCCCAAGTAGCTGGGATACAGGCGTGCACCACCACGCCCAGCTAATTTTGTATTTTTAGTGAGACGGGGTTTCTCCATGTTGGCCAGCCTGGTCTGGAACTCCTGACCTCAAGTGATCTGCCCGTCTTAGCCTCCCAGAGTTCTAGGATTACAGGTTTGAGCCACTGCATCCGTCAATTTTTAATTTTCGCGTCAGCTGGATAATGTGTCAGTATCAACAAAGTTGAAGAGAGGCACATGTTACACTTGCACGTGAACACCCAAACATGCTTATGAACTATGAAAGGATCCCTTCAGTCATCTCTGAATGGCTTTTTAATATAAATTGAACTGTATTTGAATATTTTGATGGTTTCTTTTTTTAGTACTTACTACCAGCCATTACTTGTTCAATATTCCAAATGTGGTTTTGTATTACTTGCTTACAGTTTGACCTAAGAAAAGGGAAAGGGGCTTTCCTGAGTTGCATTTCTTTCCTTCTCTTTCTTTTTTTTTTTTTTGGAGGCGGAGTCTCGCTCTGTTGCCCAGGCTGGATCTCTGCTCACTGCAGCCTCTGCCTTCTGGGTTCAAGCGATTCTCTTGCCTCAGCCTTCCGAGTAGCTGGGACTATAAGCGCATGCCACCACTCTGTCTCTAAATAAATAAAATTAAATAATTTTTAAAAAATGTTCAAAAGTACTGCTCCAGCTGGGCGTGGTGGCTCATGCCTGTAATCCCAGCACTTTGGGAGGCCGAGGTGGGTGGATCACCTGAGGTCAGGAGTTCAAGACCAGCCTGACCAACATGGAGAAACCCTGTCTCTACTAAAAATACAAAATTGGCTGGGCGTGGTGGCGCGTGCCTGTAATCCCAGCTACTCAGGAGGCTGAGGCAGGAGAATCGCTTGAACCCGGGAGGCAGAGGTTGCGGTGAACCAAGATTGCGCCATTGCCCTCCGACCTGGGCAACAATAGTGAAACTCTCTCTCAAAAAAAAAAAAAAAAGAGTACTGCCCCATCTTTTCCACATATTGACCTGCTTTTTTTTGAGACAGAGTCTCGCTCTGTGACCTAGACTGGAGTGCAATGGCGCCATCTTAGCTCACGGCAACCTCTGCCTCCCAGCTTCAAGTGATTCTCCTGCCTCAGTCTCCTGAGTAGCTGGGATTACAGGCACGTGCCACCACGCCCAGCTAATTTTTGTAGTTTTTAGTAGAGACAGGGTTTCACAATCTTTGTCAGGCTGGTCTGGAACTCCTGGCCTGCTGATCCACCCGCCTTAGCCTCCCGAAGTTCTGGGATTACACGAGCCCGACTGGTTTGTTTGTTTTCAGATAGGGTCAGGCTCTGTCAGCCAGGCTGGAATGCAGTGGGTGTGATCCTCACCGCGCCTCAACCTGAGGGTTCAAGTCATCCTCCCACTTCAGCTCCCTGAGTAGCTGGGACCACAGGGGTGAGCCACCATGCCTGGCTAATTTTTAAATTTTCTGTAGAGATTGGGTCTCTCTATGTTGCCCAGGCTGGTCTCAAACTACTGGGCTCAAGTGATCCTCCTGCCTTGGCCTTACTTACAGAGGCTGGAATTAAAGGCATGAGCCACTGTGCCTGGTCAATCCTTTTTATATGTTTGAGGAAAAATAAATGTCTTGTTTTCAGGCTAAGATCAAGTAATCCTCGTGTGTTAGGAAGCATGTGACATGGATTTTTGCAGCAGAGGGTTAGAAAGGAACTTTGTTAATGTCCTTGGTCCTCTGCATTTCAGGGCTCCACCGCCATCTGTCTGTCTAAGTGTACAGTGCACCTTATTAGCTTCCGGACTGCCAAACTGCTTTTTTTCCTTTGCTTTGTCCCAGCCTTCTCTTGAAGGCTACATTCTTCTTGAAAAGTTAATATTCTTTGTGTTCCTTTAGTAAATATTCAGCTTTATGTCAGCTTTATACTGCAGGATCTGAGGCTCTGTAGGCACCTCTGGTCCCTTTCTCTAGTCTTTTCTCTCTAGTCTGTTTGTTTTCCTGCCCTTCATCTCCTAATTTATTAGTTTGTTTTATTATTATATTATATATATATTTTTTGAGACAGAGTTTTGCTCTTGTTTCCCAGGCTGGAGTGCAATGGCACAATCTCGGCTCACTGCAACCTCTGCCTTCTGGGTTCAAGTGATTCTCCTGCCTCAGCCTCCCGAGTAGCTGAGATTACAGGTGCCCACAGCTATACCTGGCTAATTTTTGTATTTTTAATAGAGACAGGCTTACACTGTGTTGACCAGGCTGGTCTTGAACTCCTGACCTCAATTGGTCCACCTGTCTCGGCCTCCCAAAGTGCTGGGATTACAGGTGTGAGCCACTGTTCCTCGCCTGTTCAGTTGTTTCTAAGAAGGGAGATATTACTTTTGATTGAAATAGTTCATCCATTTATTTATCAAACAGCAATTGCTTACTATATGCTGCCTCCAAATAGGCGAGTTCATCGACGAAAAGGACAAAGCTCCTGCCACTTAAGAACAAACAGACATCCAGGCAAAGAAATGTAATAAACCAATGGGGCATGATTGTAGCAGAGGCAGATGCATGGTGGAGGGGAAGTAATTCCGTCTGAGGAGTTGAGAAAAGCTGTCCTTGAGCTAGATCTTGAATCAGTAGGAGCTCATGAGGTTGAGAGGAAGAACAAGAAGGGCCAGCAGCAGAGGTATGGCATGTACAAGATGCAAAGGCCTGAAAAAGCCTAGTGTGTTGTTGTGAGACTGGCAGGTGTTTGAAGGCAGATGTGGCTGGAGGGTGAAGCGGGTGGTGGCTGATAAGAATGGAGAGGCAAGCTGTTTTATCCTCTTTATGCATGCAGAAGGAAGTGACTTCAGACTGGGCACAGTAACTCACGCCTGCAATCCCAGCACTTTGGGAGACCTAGGCATGCATATCATCTGAGGTCAGGAGTTCAAGACCAGCCTGGCCAACATGGTGAAACCCTGTCTCTTCTAGAAATACAAAACTAGTAGGGTGTGGTGGTGGACACCTCCTGTAATCCCAGCTACTGGGGAGGCTCAGGCAGAAGAATTGCTTGAACCTGACAAACAGACAAACAAAACCACACACACACACAAGAGGAATTGACTTAAGCCATTTAGAGCCATGAGGGTCTGTGAGTGAAATACTATGTTTCTAGGGAGTTATGTTGGACCATCTCAAAGACAGCTTCTGACCTCACGGTTTTCAACCTTTTTAATATTTATTGATTGATTTTTTAAATCAGTCTCCGTAGAGACTGTCAAAAATTGCCAGTGCCGACTATATTGCAAGTCATCACCGCAGGGTATTGGGAAAAGTTTTCAATTATCAACAATCGCGCCTTGGATAAACCTCATTGGCTATGATACTGCCACTGCGCAAAGCTTTTCTTTTCTTTTCTTTTTTTTTTTTTTTTTTGAGACAGAGTTTCGCTCGTTACCCAGGCTGGAATGCAATGGTGCGATCTCGGCTCACCGCAACCTTCGTCTCTTGGGTTCAGGCAATTCTCCTGCCTCAGCCTCTTGAGTAGCTGGGATTACAGGCATGCACCACCATGCCCAGCTAATTTTTTGTGTTTTTAGTAGAGACGGGGTTTCACCATGTTGACCAGGAGTGTCTCAATCTCTTGACCTCGTGATCCACCCGCCTCGGCCTCCCAAAGTGCTGGGATTACAGGCGTGAGCCACTGTGCCTGGCTAGCTTTTCTTATTTATTTTTAGAGACAGCGTCTTGCTCTGTCTCCTAGGCTGGGATGCAGTGGTGCCACCATCGCTCACTGCCGCCTCACAACCTCCTGGACTCACGTGATCCCCTTGCTTTTGCTTCAGTTAAGTGTTGGCGCCTGATGGGACTTACAGGGACACATCAGGAGTCCCAGATAATTTTTTTTTTTTTTTTTTTTTGAGACGGAGTTTTGCTCTCGTTACCCAGGCTGGAGTGCAATGGCGCGATCTCGGCTCACCGCAACCTCCACCTCCTGGGCTCAGGCAATTCTCCTGCCTCAGCCTCCTGGGTAGCTGGGATTACAGGCACGCACCACCATGCCCAGCTAATTTTTTGTATTAGTAGAGATGGGGTTTCACCATGTTGACCAGGATGGTCTCGATCTCTTGACCTCGTGATCCACCCGCCTCGGCCTCCCAAAGTGCTGGGATTACAGGCTTGAGCCACCGCGCCCGGCCGATTTTTTTTTTTTTTTTGAGACAGTCTCACTCTGTCATCCAGGCTGGAGTGCAGCTGCGCTATCTTGGCTCACTGCAACCTCTGCCCCTCAGGTTCAAGAGATTCTTGTGCCTCACTCCTCCAAGTCTGTGACTATAGGCGTGCACCACCATGCCTGGTTAATTTTTGTATTTTTAGTAGAGATGAGGTTTCACCATGTTGACCAGGCTGGTCTCGAACTCTTGACCTCAAGTGATCCGCCAGCCTCAGCCTCCCAAAGGGCTGGGATTACAGGTATCAGCCACCACACCTGGCCTGTTAGTTTTGTTGAGACAGAGTCTTGTTCTGTCACACAGACTGGAGTGCTGTGGCCCAATCTCAGCTCACTGCAACCTCTGCCTCCTGGGTTCAAGTGATTTATCATGTCATAGCCTCCATTTCTCATGCCATAGCTGATATTACAGGCATGAGCCACTGTGCCCAGGTTGGCCTTAAACTCTTGGCCTCAAGCAATCCTCCCTCCTTGGCTTCCCAAAGGGCTAGGTGACAGGCATGAGTCACTGCACCCAGCCTTGAGCTTTCATGCTAGAGATAAAGTCTGTTCAGAACCTCTGGTTGGCACTTTTTATCTGGCACATGCAGGGCACCTTGGACCTCGTATCTTTGAGCACTGGTCTGAACCCCAATCTCTACCCACTTGCTCTGCTTCTCACAGGGGCTGCCCCGTGCACCCCTTGTTCCTAGGGTGGGGATGGGGATGGATGCCTTAGGCTGCAGAAGGGACTAGCAGAGGATGAGCCTTTCTACACCGTTTTCTCTGTTATTACTTAAGATATTGGCTTTTGCTTTCTTCTAAGTACACAGCAATCTTGGCTTCCAGCCTCGGTGGGAAAGGGAGAAAGAACCAATTTCCTCCAGCTCCTCTCTGAAAATATCCCAACTGGCACTATTTAGGAACAAGGAGTTCCTGAGAGTGTTGGCACTCCATGGTGTTGATGTCTGGTAGTTTCCTGCTGTGAACCTTGTCTCTGCCCCACTTCAATCCAAGCGCCCTGTGGAGGGAATTCTAGAGGTCTTCAAAGCATCTGCAGTAGCAGCTGCCTCCAAGGCCTAATACAGTGAAGTGATAGGAAGACAGGACCTTGGGGGAGTTTGGGGTAATCTGTGCCCTGTAAGGTGGGTAAGAGTCTGGCCGTGGCATCTTCTGGTCTATTCTAGGAAAAAGGTGGATGCCTCTGATTCCCAGCTCTGTTACGTTCCTTACAGCCCTGTCATTCTCTTCTGGATGTCTGATTCCTAGCTGCTAAACATCCAGCTAGGGGTGGGGTAGGATAAGAAGAGGGACGTCTACCTCAACTCTGCTGCCCAAACATTAATTTTAAAGTACTGTGAAGAAGACCGCATTAGCGTCAATTCAATAAAATTAACAAAGCAAAGTATTGTAGTGAGTACACAATAAATAGTTGCTGCATGAGGAAGTACTTGAAATAAACTCAAGAAGAGTCTTGAAAAATGAGTGGGAGTAAGCCCTGCACGGAAGCAGACGTCTGCGCCAAGTCCCAGAGGCCTGAGAGGGCAAGCCTTGGGGAAAAGACAGAAGCTGTGTCTGGCTGCCTCTGAGAGTGTTAGCAGCCATGCAAAGTTGAGAATACCAGGCGGTGGCCAGAACCCTGAACCAGGGGCAAGTAGAGGATGATGTTGGGGTAGTCACTAGCCTGCCGGAATGGGCGAAGAGGTAGGGGCCTTTGGGGGCGGTTAAGCCTAAGGGACGCAGGAGGGGCCTCGGGATTTGGGGCTGGATCAGAGACCTCGTCCACTTAAAGGTGGCTCCGTGCCGAGCCGTCCCAGCCTCAGGTTGAAAAGAACCTTAGGGTTAGACAGGTTGGAGATGAGAAATAGGGCGACGCAGGAAGTACTGTCGGAGGCGTGTTTCTGACTTTACTACCCTGAGCCGCCCACAATGGCTGGGGCAGTCGCCGAGGTTCCACCTTAAGGGGCGGGGCGGGGCTCCATTGCCCCTACCCTGAGGCCGCGCCCGCTGCCGAGCATATGTACTAGCGGAAGCTGCGCGTAGTCACACCGACCTGGGAGATCGCTCTGTGTCCAGGGGTTCGGGTAGGGATTGAGCCACCATCTGACCGCAGTCTGAGTCGTGTCGCCGGTTCTGCAGGCACCATGAGTCAGGACACCGAGGTAGATATGAAGGAGGTGGAGCTGAATGAGCTAGAACCCGAGAAGCAACCGATGAACGCGGCGTCTGGGGCGGCCATGGCCGTGGCGGGCGCCGAGAAGAATGGTCTGGTGAAGATCAAGGTGGCGGAAGACGAGGCGGAGGCGGCAGCCGCGGCCAAGTTCACGGGCCTTTCCAAAGAGGAGCTGCTGAAGGTGGCAGGCAGCCCCGGCTGGGTGCGCATCCGCTGGGTGCTGCTGCTGCTCTTCTGGCTGGGCTGGCTCGGCATGCTGGCGGGTGCCGTGGTCATAATCGTGCGGGCGCCGCGCTGTCGCGATCTACCCGTGCAGAAGTGGTGGCACACGGGCGCCCTCTACCGCATCGGCGACCTTCAGGGCTTCCAGGGCGACGGCGCGGGCAACCTGGCGGGTGAGTGCAGCGCGCCCCTGTCCCTGGTTGAATCTGTGGCCTGCACAAACCCCCTCCCCTGTCCCCAGAGTGATCTAGCCGGTTCTCCCCTCCATCCGGTACCCAGGACTGTTCCCCTCCCCACACCCCCTCCCCGCACATTGTCCTTCCCTCCTTTCTTTGAAGAAAGCCGACCCGCCCCTCACTCCGTCACGAGGGTGGGTGACTCAGCGTCCTCACTCCCAGCGGCGCCTGGAGCCAGTTGCAACCGGTTTCTGAAGTAACTTGCAGGGCTCCTTACATCAGCTCCTGAGTCTCGTGATTCAATCTCACCTCCCCCTTTCCCCTGTCCCCCCTCCCAGTCCCACCGTTAGGCTCTGGGGGAAGGGAGAGTGGGGAGGTCAGGGGCCCCTCAGAGGAGCCTCACCTGTTAATCCAGCCCCCCATTTCAGGTCTGAAGGGGCATCTCGATTACTTGAGCTCTCTGAAGGTGAAGGGCCTTGTGCTGGGCCCAATTCACAAGAACAAGAAGGATGATATTGCTGGGACCGACTTGCTGCAGATCGACCCTAATTTTGGCTCCAAGGAAGATTTTGCCAGTCTCTTGCAATCTGCCAAAAAAAAGAGTGGGTATCCTGGGGTTCCCAAGGAAACAGGTAGAAAGGACTTGGCCAGAGGAAAAGTAGGATAGAAGTTTTGTCTGGTTTCCTCCTAACTGGCTCTGAGTTTTCCTAGGGCAGGTAGAGGGGAGATTTGGTTGTCTTCAGCCTAAAATGGATTTATTTGTCCAGTCGTTTGGGGGGCTTTCTACTTGGCTGTGGAATCTTGAACAGGTCATTTAACTTCCGGGCTTCAATGCCCTTATTTGCAAAATGTAGATATTTACTAAATCAGTGGTTTTAGACTTGTAAAACAGTATGTTCTTTTCGGGGTCGGAAATCCCAAATGTTTTACAACTCAATATAGACACATGTTTAAAAAGGTTCACTTTGGGAGTGGGAAACACAGGGTCCACTTATCTGCACTATAAACTTTCTGCTTTCCAATATCTTTTTTTTTTTTTTTAACAATGGAGTCTTGTTCTGTCACCCAGGCTGGAGTACAGTGGCATGATCTTACTGCTGCAACCTCCTCCCCTGAGGTTCAAGTGATTCTCTTGCCTCAGCTCCTGAGTAGCTGCAACTATAGGCATGTGCCACCACACCTAGATAATTCTGGATAATTTTTTTCCCCCCTGAGATGGAGTCTTGCTCTGTCGCCCAGGGTGGAGTGCAGTGGTGCGAGATCTCGGCTCACTGCAACCTCCGCCTCCCCAGTTCAAGCAATTCTCCTGCCTCAGCCTCCTGAGTAGCTGAGATTACAGGTGCCCACCACCACACCGGCTACTTTTTTATTTTCAGTAGACACGGGGTTTCACCATGTTGGCCAGGCTGGTCTCAAACTCCTGACCTTGTGAGCCACCACACCCGGCAATTTTTTTTATTTTTAGAGATGTTTTTCACCGTGTTTGCCAGGCTGGTTTTGAACTCCTGACCTCAAGTGATCTGCCTGCCTCGGCCTCCCAAAGTGCTGGGCAGGCATGAGCCACCACACCTGGCCTGCCTTCCAATATCTTAAGGCCTTTCCTTGCTTATATCTATTTCAGTGGGACGAATTTTCCCAGGGTTCAAATTCAAGCTTTTGTACCAAATAATACATAGGAAACACTCAGTGACTTGCGTTTGTGATTTCCTTATTTGTCCTTAGCCCCTAGACTGTCTCATGACTGCCTCTTCCTCCATTGGTCTAGGCATCCGCGTCATTCTGGACCTCACTCCGAACTACCAGGGTGAGAACTCGTGGTTCTCCACTCAGGTTGACACTGTGGCCACCAAGGTGAAGGTGAGTGTTGGAGCTGATGGCTGGTGGAAGTCAGATGCTGGGGCTGGGATGGTCCTTTCACAGCAAGCCCTGTAGACCCAACCTGGCTCCAGTTGAAGGGTCCCTTTGCTCCTTGGGGCCAAGCAGGAACGCCTCCTCCCGTAGTCGAAGGATAGGCCAACAGCACACTTCTGTTTTTCTTGTTCCTTTTCTGATCGCTTATATTTCTTATTTCCTTGACTCTGAGGATGAGACAGTGCCAGGAAGGGACCTTCTCAGATGTCAGTCTGGAAGTTTGATTTTTCTTTCTTTTGGGAGAGGAAGCTCTTTGTCTGTGGGAATCCTATCCTGACTGGTTTCTCAGTTCTTGTTTGATGTGTTTGGAATAGAGCCCAGTCTGAAATTATAAGCACTGGGGTACTCCTATGTGTCTGGGACTATGCCAAGTATTTTATAGATGTTTTCTAATTTCCTGTATAACTGTATCTCATTTGCCATAGGCTCAAATCTATACCTGGCAGGCTAGGAGTAGGGCTTTGAATGTCACCCTAGCTCCTGATGCCTGGATCCTAGGACGCTGACTTGTTCAGAATGGGTAGAACAAAAATGGAGGCAGATACTGACACTGCTGGTAGCTGTCATTCCGAGATAGAATTCTGGACTCCCAGCATTTGGTTAGGACCCGGGGATTGTCCAGTTTAGGCCTTGCCTAGCGGACCTTCTAAAAATTACTGATAAGGGAATGTTTTTGGATGGTTTGTTGTGAGGGGTGGTACCCTCACATGGAAATGGAGACCAGAGGACAGAGCAGGGGGCCCAGGGAAAGGGAAGAAAGGAAGAGTGGGGGGAAGTTCCACATTGTGCACCAGATGACTACCAGGGCTCTATTCTGCAGCACTGGCCTCTTTTCAAATCTAAACTGCCCTGGGGCTGTGCTTTGAATTTCAATCTTTGATCCTTGGTCTTGCTTTGAGCAGCTATTGTACTCATACCTTCCCCAGGCCTCAGGAAACTGGGAGAGGGGGGATCTTGACTGACATTTTAGATCCTGTCTGCTGCTCACTGATTATGACCCGTGGACATGTCTCCCTGCTTCTCTGATTCTTCATCTCTAAAACAGATATACTAACATTCCAATACTAAGCGTTAAACGAAGTTATGTTTGTGGACATCTTCTCTGGGCCCCTTTCTGTAGCTTTCAAAGGTGAAGCTGTGTGATTTGCCAGAGGCAGGAATAGAGAACTAAAGTGCTGTAGCACTAAGAAAATCAGTGGAAGGGTAGAACTGGAGGGGTGCCAGGGCTAAGCCTTGTAGTGCAGGCGGGGAAGACCCAGGCAAGGCACAAGACTCTCCCCAGGTCCTGGGGAAGTGTGTGGTGGATGAGGTTTAGTGTGGGCTGGAATTTTCGGAGCCTTTTCCTGAGAATTGATGTCTGTCCTCTACTATTCTGCCCCCTATAGGATGCTCTGGAGTTTTGGCTGCAAGCTGGCGTGGATGGGTTCCAGGTTCGAGACGTAGAGAATCTGAAGGTGAGTTCCCTTTCCATATTAGGGACAAAGCTTGGGTGAGAACAGAGGGACTCAGCCAGACCCTGGGGATACCTTCTGTTCCTTGATTCTGCTTTTTTCTTTCTAGGATGCATCCTCATTCTTGGCTGAGTGGCAAAACATCACCAAGGGCTTCAGTGAAGATAGGTGGGTACAGGCACCATTTTGCTGACTCAGCTCCATTGTGGGAACCCCTCAGTGGAGTGCTAGGCCTAAGAAGTGGGGGTTCTTAGTCTAGAGAACTTTCTTTATCCTTTTTCTTTTATTTTCTTTTATTAAATTTTTCCTCCACTAAGACTTGTATTCTTTTCTTTCTTGACGGAGTTTTGCTCTTCTTGCCCAGGCTGGAGTGCAATGGCACGATCTCCACTCACTGTGACTTCCTCCTCCTGGGTTCAAGTGATTCTCCTGCCTCAGCATCCCAGGTAGCTGGGATTACAGACATGCACCACTACACCTGGCTAATTTTGTATTTTTAGTAGAGATGGGGTTTCACTATGTTGGTCAAGCTGGTCCCAAACTCCTGACCTCAAGTGATCCACCTGCCTCGGCCTCCCAAAGTGCTGGGATTACAGGTGTGAGCCATGGTGCCTGGCCCCATTCTTTCTTATACCAACCTTGACCCCCTCTCTCCCCTCTGCAGGCTCTTGATTGCAGGAACTAACTCTTCCGACCTTCAGCAAATCCTGAGCCTACTCGAATCCAACAAAGACTTGCTGTTGACTAGCTCATACCTGTCTGATTCCAGTTTCACTGGGGAGCATACAAAATTCCTAGTCACACAGTATTTGAATGCCACTGGCAATCGCTGGTGCAGCTGGAGTGTGAGTACCATGCTGGTGGGAAAGGGGGCAGGTGGGCTTTGGGAGAAAGGGTCATTGGGAGAGGGAGGCAGGGGTGGGCGACAGGGCTCACTGGAGTCTCTCCTTGTAGTTGTCTCAGGCAGGGCTCCTGACTTCCTTCCTGCCGGCTCAACTTCTCCGACTCTACCAGCTGATGCTCTTCACCCTGCCAGGGACCCCTGTTTTCAGCTACGGGGATGAGATTGGCCTGGAGGCGGCTGCCATTCCTGGACAGGTACTACTTGCTGTCTGTCCATCACAGGGAGGTTGTTTATCCATCTTATCATGATTCTGGGGATGGCAGCAGAGAGACGTTAGCCTTGGGGTGAAACCGCATTTGATTCCTAGTCGGTAGCTGAGTGGCTGTGTGGCTTTGGGCAAATTGTTTTACCTTTCTGAATTTTGTCATCTCTTGTGTTACTGCAGTTTTTGAAGGGTGGTTAGGGTTAAATAAGGGCATGTTTTTAGTGGTAATGCCTGGTACCTAGAAGATGTTTAGTATGGTAGTCACCGTTCATTCATTCATTCCTTTATTCTTTGGACAGAGGGTACTGTGCTAGACTCTGTGCCCTCACAGGTTCATAGTTTAGGGAGGGAACCATGCAAATAAGGGAGAAGTACATGGCAGTGGCTGGGCATGGTGGCTTATGCCTGTATTCCCAGCACTTTGGGAGGCTGAGGCGAGTGGATCAACTGAGGTCAAGAATTGGAAACCAGCCTGGACAACATGGTGAAACCGTGTCACTACTGAAAATACAAAAATTGGCCGGGCGCGGTGGCTCATGCTATAATCCCAGCACTTTGGGAGGCCAAGGCGGGTGGATCACGAGGTCAAGAGA
The DNA here is from genome assembly GCF_030222135.1 of Aotus nancymaae. Taxonomy (NCBI): domain Eukaryota; kingdom Metazoa; phylum Chordata; class Mammalia; order Primates; family Aotidae; genus Aotus; species Aotus nancymaae. The sequence continues at coordinate 7,575,033 of NW_026988473.1, read as the reverse complement.
TCGAGACCATCCTGGTCAACATGGTGAAACCCTGTCTCTACTAAAAATACAAAAATTAGCTGGGCATGGTGGCGCACGCCTGTAGTCCCAGGTACTCAGGAGGTTGAGGCAGGAGAATTGCTTGAACTCAGGAGGCGGAGGTTGCGGTGAGCCGAGATCACACCATTGCACTCCAGCCTGGGTAACAGGAGCAGAACTCTGTCTCAAAAAAAAAAAAGAGAAAATACAAAAATTAGCTGAGTGTGATGGTGCACGCCTGTAGTCCCAGCTACTGGGGAGGCTGAGTCAGGAGAATCGCTTGAACTGGGAGGCAGAGTGAATCGAGATCGTGCCACTGCACTCCAGCCTCGGCAACAAAGTGAGAAGCCTTCTAAAAAAAATAAGAAGAAGCATCTGGTAGGGGTGCTACTACAAAGGCATTCGATAGCTTTAGACACAGGGTTACTGTTGGTCCTCGACATTTTTTTTAATTTGAGATAGCATTTCACTATGTCACCCAGGCTGGAATGCATTGGCATGATCTTGGCTCACTGCAGCCTCTGCCTCCCAGGCTGAAGTCATCATTCCACCTCAGCCTCCTGAGGAGGTGAGACGAGACTACAGGTGCATGCCACTATGCCCAGCTAATCTTTTTATTTTCTTTACTTTGGAGACAGGGTCTTGCTCTGTCGCTCAGGCTGGAGTGCAGTGGTGCGATTATGTCTCACTGCAACCTCTGACTCTTGGGTTCAACCAGTACTCCCACCTTAGCTTCCTGAGTAGCTGGGAATACAGGTGCACACCACCACACCCAGCTAATTTTTTTTGGAGATGGAATTTCGCTCTTGTTACCCAGGCTGGAGTGCAATGGCGCGATCTCGGCTCACCGCAACCTCCGCCTCCTGGGTTCAGGCAATTCTCCTGCCTCAGCCTCCTGAGTAGCTGGGGTTACAGGCACGCGCCACCATGCCCAGCTAATTTTTTGTATTTTTAGTAGAGACGGGGTTTCACCATGTTGACCAGGATGGTCTCGATCTCTTGACCTCGTGATCCACCTGTCTCGGCCTCCCAAAGTGCTGGGATTACAGGCGTGAGCCACCGTGCCCGGCCCCAGCTAATTTTTGTAGAGGCAAGGTTTCACTGTTGTTGCCCAGGCTGGTCTTCAACTCCTGGGCTCCATTGATCTGCCTGCCCTGACCTCCCAAAGTGCTGGGGCTACAGGTGTGAGCCACTGTGCCTGACCGCAGCGAATTTTAAAAATTCAGAGGCGTGGTCTCACTATGTTGCCCAAGCTGGTCTCAAACTCCAGGATGCAAGTGATCCCCTGACCTTGGCCTCCCAAACTGCTGGGCTTACAGGTGTGAGACACTGCACCCAGCCATCAGCATGATGTTTATAGAACCAGTTATTCATTTAGTCCATGGATTTATCTATTAACACTGAGGATACAGCATTGCACAAGTGAGCTGGAGGTGGTTAGGTAATTAGATATGCATAAATAAAATGCCAGCTGCTGATGAGTGCTATGCAAAAGAAGGCAAGGTAAGGAGCCTAGAGAATAGGGGGTGATGGGGCTTGTTCTTTTTTTTTTTTTTTTGAGACAGAGTCTCGTTGTTACACCTGCTTGAGTGCAGTGGCTTGATCTTGGCTCACTGCAACCTCTGCCTCTCTGGTTCAAGCAATTTCCCTGCCTCAGTCTCCTGAGTAGCTGGGACAACAGGCGCGCACTACCACACCCAGCTAATTTTTGTATTTTTAGTAGAGACAGGGTTTCACCATGTTGTCCAGGATGGTCTCGATCTCCTGACCTTATGATGAGCCCGCCTCAGCCTCCCAAAGTGCTGGAATTACAGGCAGGAGCCACCACGCCCGGCTGGGGCTTGTTTCATAGAGAGTAGCCACAGGAAACCTGGTGAGATAACCAAGCAAAGACCTGAGGGAAGTGAGAGCTCACCTGCAGCCATCTGTGAGCTTTCTTGGCTGAGGGGTAATAGTGTATGTGTGAAAACCCTGAGGTGGGAGCTTGCCTTGCTTGTCCAGTAGAAGTTAGCCAGGCTGGGCGTGGTGGCTCATGCCTGTAATCCCAGCACTTTGGGAGGCTGAGGTGAGTGGGTCACCTGAGGTCAGGCGTTCTAAACCACCCTGTCCAACGTGGTGAAACCCCATCTCTACTAAAAATACAAAAAAATTAGCTGGGTGTGGTGGCACGTGCGTGTAGTCTCAGCTACATGGGAGGCTGAGGCAGGACAATTGCTTGAACCCAGGAGGCAGAGGTTGCAGTGAGCTGAGATGGCGCCACTGCACTCCAGCCTGAACAACACAGCGAGACTCTATCTCAAAAAAGAAAAAAAAAAAAAAAGCCAGACCAATGAGGATGGAAATGAGAAGAGGGATAAAGGACAGTGGGCCCAGGGTTTTTTTTTGAGACAGAGTCTCACTCTGTTGCCCAGGTCGGAGTGCAGTGGCGCAGTCATGGCTCACTGCAAGCTCAAATTTCTGTGTTCAAGGGATCCTCCCTCCTCAGCCTCCCCAGTAGCTGGGAATATAAGGACGTAATACTATACCAGCTAATTTAAAAAAAAATTTTGCCAGGGATGAGGGCTCGTTATATTGCCCAGGCTGGTTTCAAATGCCTGGGCTCAAGTGATCCTCTTGGCTTGGCCTCCCAGAGTGCTGGAATTACAGATGTGAGCCACCATGCCTGACCCCAGGCCTTTTTAAAGTCCTATTTTCTCTGCTTTTCAGCCTGTGGAAGCTCCAGTCATGCTGTGGGATGAGTCCAACTTCCCTTACATATCAGCGGCTGTAAGTGCCAACATGACTGTGACGGTAAGAGTTTTAGATGGGCAGAACCTGACCAGTGGAGGGTGGGCTGGGCTTGTAGAAATCTGTACCTGGGGGACCTTCCTCACTCGCTTCTGCTATGTGTTTACCATTCTTAGGGCCAGAGTGAAGATCCCGACTCCCTCCTTTCCTTGTTCCGGCGGCTGAGCGACCAGCGGAGTAAGGAGCGCTCCCTACTGCATGGGGACTTCCATGCACTCACCTCTGGGCCTGGATTCTTCTCCTATATCCGCCACTGGGACCAGAATGAGCGTTTCCTGGTAGTGCTTAACTTTGGGGACGTGGGTCTCTCGGCTGGGCTGCAGGCCTCTGACCTGCCTGCCGGCGCCAGCCTGCCAGCCAAGGCTGACCTCCTGCTCAGCACCCAGCCAGGCCGTGAGGAGGGCTCCCCGCTTGAGCTGGAACACCTGAAACTGGAGCCCCACGAAGGGCTGCTGCTCCGCTTCCCCTATGTGGCCTGACCCCAGCCTGATGTGAACCCACTGCCCTTCTCCTTTCCCCAGGCCCTTAGGGTTCTCGTTTTTCTCTTTTTTTTTTTTTCCTTTTTTTAAAAAAAACAGTCTTGCAGATTATAAGTGAACCCCCAAATAGGGTGTTTTCTTCCTTCAAATAAAAGTCACTCCTGCCTGGTGAGGTCGTGTCTTCCCTCTGCTTCTCTCGTAGTGGGAATTTCTCTTCTTCCTCCCCTCCCAGACCTACCCCATAGTGTTTTGGCTAGAGAGTTCCATGCATCTACTCCAACTCCTTCATTATTTCCGTAAGGACCAAGGCTCAGAGAAGAGGGGTCCCCCCAAAGTCAACAGCAAGAAAGTGTCAGGGCTGGGATAGCACCATGCCTCCTCACCCATGCTGGGCCATGGGGCTCTCTGGACATCTTGGGTCTTGCCAACTCTTAAGCTCATCTCCCTCAGCAAAGGGCTCTAGCGAAGCATAGTTAGTTAGTTCTCCTGTTTTTGCAGACTTGGCCTTTCACGGAGAAAGAGGGGATGGGATGGTCTGTTTTGTTTTTTGTTTTTGAGATGGAATTTGCTCTTTAGCCCTGGCTGGAGTGCAGTGGGGCAATCTTGGCTCATTGCAACCTTTGCCTTCTGGGTTCAAGTGATTCTTCTGTCTCAGCCTCTTGAGTAGCTGGGATTACAGGCGTCCACCACCACACCTGGCTGATTTTTGTATTTTTAGTAGAGATGGGGTTTCGCCATATTGGCCAGGCTGGTCTCGATCTCCTGACCTCATGATCTGCACACATTGGCTTCCCAAAGTGCTGGGATTACAGGCGTGAGCTGCCACGCCCAGCCAAGTCTGGTTTTTAAAAGGTATTTCTAAAAGATACTAGAGGTCATACATTCAAGAATTGGTTGAACACTCAGCACGTGCCAGAAACTATCCCTGTCCTGGGGTTACAGCAGGGAACACAGTACAAAAATTCCTGCCTCCTTGGGGCTGATACTCTTGTGGAGAGACAAAAACACAGCAGTTATAGTGGACATGGTGACAGTGTTTTTCTGGAGGAAAAAGTAAAGCAGAAAAGGTGCTTCAGGGTGGTGGGGTGTAGAGGAGGCCTCACCAAGGAGGTAACTTGAGTAAAGGAGTTCAGCTGGTGAGTATCTGGGGAAGGCTTCCTGGGATTGATGAGGGGAGCCTGGCTGATGTGAGGGAGGAGTAAGAGATGAGGTCTTACCTGCAAGGAGCGGGCAGATCATGACGGTTGTAATGAGGTGGTCACTTGGGGCGCAGAGAGTTTGGCAACATAAGCGGTTAGAGGGCATGGTCCCCACAAGTCTGTCCTCACTTCAATACCAGCTGCGAGTTTAGGGGTCCCCATGACCACCTTCAGGTAGGTAATAGACTAGAGTGATTCACAGAACTCAGGAAGGTACTGGGATTATGGTTTTATTACAGCAAAAGCATACCCAGAGCCAGCCAAAGAAAGAGAGATCCTGGGGCAGGATCTGGGAGGGAGCTAAATAGGAAGCTTCCCCCTGGCTTCTTGCAATGGAGTACGGGTACGTCTTCCCGGCCATGATGGAGGTGTAACCAGAGAAGCTCCCTCAATCCTTGGCTCTGTGGCTGACCTTTAATCGTCAGCCCCTGCGGAGCTTTGGGCTTAAGGCCTTTAATTGTCTTCGTTTCCCCCAGAGGTTGCCTGTCCCAAAGCTCAGGTCGTAAATCACATTTATCACTGCTGCTGCTGTTAGCCAGGACATTCCGTGGGTCTAGAGGGCCAGTAGCCGAGGGTAAAGGCCAGACTGCCGAGTAAGATTAATTCTTCACTACCACAGGGTCTGAGGGAGTGGAATGAGAGTCAGTTGTTGGAGGGTTTTGAGCAGAGTGACATGGTCTCACTTGGAATTTAACAGACTTACTAGCTGTTGACTAACCTGCAAGCTGGGACGCCAGTAAAGATGGTTTGTTCCTGCAACCTAGGATGCTTTTGAGGATGGTAGTAGTGGAGGTGGTCAGAAGTGTTTGGGTCCTGCGTTTGTTTTGCAGGCAGATCTGCAATACTTGCTGTGGGATCCTGTTGCAGTACTAGTGATTTGCGCAGGCCTCATGGCCCTTGGGGTTATTTTGGCCCTCCTAGCTTTCTTACAGAAAAGAATGGGGGCTGGGCACGCACGGTGGCTCAGGCCTGTAATCTCAGCTCTTTGTGAGGCTGAGGCGGGGGGATCACCTGAGGTCAGGAGTTCGAGAACAGCCTGACCACCAATATGGTGAAACTCCGTCTCTACTAAAAATGCAAAACTTAGCCAGTTGTGGTGGGCACCTGTTGTATCAGCTACTGGGGAGGCTGAGACAGGAGAATCACTAGAACCTGGGAGGCGGAGGTTGCAGTGAGCGAGATGGTGCCACTGCACTCCAGCCTGGATGACAAGACTCAGTCTGAAAAAAAAAAAAGAATACAGGTCACTGGTGCAGGCTTCCCTTCCCATGGACTGTGACCTGGGGTGGGCCTGGGCCTCTGATCTCTAGGGGAGAGATCAATTGATTAAAAGACCCAAATTAAGGCCCAGGATCCTGAGGCTGTCAGCACAGTTACTGAGAAGACACCCAGCCTGCTGGACCTTGGCTCCCCTCTGCCTAGGGTTTCTCTTCTCTCTCAGTAACCACCCCCCTCCCCACCCCACCTCCTGGCTCTTGCCTGCTCTGGGCCTCTTCCTGAAGCTCCCCACCCTTCCCTCTCCGTGTCCTTTCCCAGGGTCCCAGCTCCAGCCCTCCCCCTTTCCTCCTTCCTCTGCCTCCTGGACTCCCCTCTTAGGCAGATTTCATCATGGTGCTGTTACGGATGGAGCCTCATTATGGTTCTGTGCTTATTTGATTTTCATCTTTCCCCCTATCCTAACCACTAAACCACCAGGGGGATTTTCACTTAAGAAAAATATGGTAAGGCCAGGTGGTGGCTCATGCATGCGCCTCCTAGCACTTTGGGAGGCTGAGTGGGGAGTTTGAGACCAACCTGGGCAACATAGTAGACCCCTGTCTCTACTTAAAAAAAGAAAATTAGCTGGGCATGGTTGCATGTGCCTGTAGTCCCAGCTAACCTGGAAGCTGAGGCAGGAAGATCACTTGAACTCTGGAGGCTGAGGCTGCAGTGAGGTATAACTGCACCACTGCACTCCAACCTGGGTGACAGTGAGGCCCTGTCTCAAAAAAAATAAAAAAGTATTGTAAAATACATGGCATAAAATTTACTATTTATTTTTTGAGATGGAGTCTTGCTCTGTTGCCCAGGCTGGAGTGCAGTGATGTGATCTGGGCTCACTGCAACCTCTGCCTCCCGGGTTCAAGCGATTCTCCTACCTCAGCCTTCCAAGTAGCCAGGATTACAGGCGTCCACCACCACACCCATAATTGGTTTAATGAGACTTTCACTTTTAAGTCATTGTGACACACCTAGGAGGACTGTGGGGACCCTGTTTACAGAGGCTGGGGGCTCGGAGAAGTAAAGGGACCTTCTAGACATAGTGGAGCTGCCATTTGGACCCAGGCCTTAGTACCATGGTCAAACCCCATGTGCCAATGGACTTGGTCCTTCTTGGGATCACTTGAACTCTGTTGTTACTTGCCCTTGGATCACGGGTCGGGGAGCAGGTGGACATCTCCGTCAGCCTGAGCCATTCTTCTGGTTCCAATCAATGTGCTACATCTTGGGGACATAAACGGGACTAAAATACAGTGTTGCTGATGTGACCTTCACTGATTGGGAGTGAGAGCAGATAAGTAATTGCCTCCATGAAATAATGGCTGTGGAGCACCAGGGTCTCTGATGGGCAGAGGAGGAGTTTAACCCCAGAGGAATCTGGGAAAGCTTCTTGGAGTCTTCATTTGAGCTGAGATTGAGGTACCAGTAGGCATTCATGTTATGCATGTGAAGGAAAAGGCCACCGGGTATAGGTGACATGTACCACTGCTCGGTTGAGACAGCATGATGAGTGTGAGGAACTGTAACTGGGACATAAAGCATGATATTGGACAATTTGGGAGAGTGGTGAGAGCCAACCAGAGGCTGAAGCTTAAAGGGCTTGAACAGCCATGGCTCAAGCTGTCTATATTTTACTGTATCATATAGATTAGCGGCTCCCAGCCTGCTTATTCAGAATCCTCTGGAAAAAATTTTCCCATCCAAATTACGCCAAATCAGAATCTCCAATGGGGATATGCCATGAAACTCCAAGGGTGTGAGCTTGGAAGTTAATTTTAATTTTATTTTGCTACTTTTTTTGAGAAGGAGTCTCACTCTGTTGCCCAGGCTGGAGTGCAGTGGCGCGATTCGGCTCACTGCAATCTCTGACTCCCGGGTTCAAGCGATTCTCCTGCCTCAGCCTGTGGAGTAGCTGGGATTACAGGTGCTCACTATCATGCCTAGCTAATTTTGTTTTTTTTTTGAGACGAAGTCTTGCTCTTTTCCTCCAGGCTGGAGTGCAATGGCATGATCTCGGCTCACTACAACCTCTGCCTCCTGGGTTCAAGTGATTCTCTTGCCTCAGCCTCCAGAATAGCTGGGATTACAGGCACCTGCCACACCTGGCTAATTTTTGTATTTTTAGTAGAGATGGGGTTTCACCATGTTGGCCTGGCTGGTCTCAAACTCTTGACCTCAGGTGATAAAGCCCACTTTGGCCTCCCAAAGTGCTGGGATTACTGGCATGAGCTGCAGCTCCCGGCGCCTGGCTCCCGACTGGAAGTTTATTTTTAGCCACCTTCCCCAAAAGATTCCCAAAGCAGGTCAGTGTTTCCCGTGTGCTGACTTAGGCCTGAGGGCAATGATTAGAAAGAAAAGCCTTGAATTTTTTCTCCTGGATGTTCTGATTTAGAAAGTCTGGGATGGGACACCAGAATCCATGGTAACAAGCTCCGGTAAGAACAAGAGAAAGAAGAAAGAAACATTGCTCTTATTGATGGGGAAACCACTCACATGTTCTTGGCAGCGAGTGGCTTGCTCAGGTTTGAGCTCCAGGAAGCTCCCTCTATACTTGTTGTTGAGGAGGAAGAAGTTTCAGGTGGCTGAGACTGGGCCAGGAGCCATTTTGGAGGCTGTTGGAAAATGCAGTCCAGTAAGATTAAGAAGTTAAGGAGGCAGCCCAGGCTCGGTGACTCACATCTGTAATCCTAGCACTTTGGGAGGCTGAGGCAGGTGGATCACCTGAGGTCAGGAGTTCGAGGCCAGCCCGACCAACATGATGAAACCCTGTCTCTACTAAAAACACAAAAATTAGCTGGGCATGATGGTGCACACCTGTAATCCCAGCTACTCGGGAGGCTGAGGCATGAGAATCGCTTGAACCCGGAAGGCAGAGGTTGCAGTGAGCTGAGATGGCATCACTGAACTCCAGCCTGGGTGACAAAGCAAGACTCTTTCAAAAAAAAAAAAAAAAGTTAAGGGGCAGAGGCTGTGGGTTTGGAGAGGAGGGAATGGCTTGGAGAGATATTTCAAGAGAAGAAACTCCAGGATTTATGACCTCCTAGGTGGGATAGACTGGATGTGAAGGGAGAAGAGAGCTGTGCAGTGACTCCTGAGTTTCTACCTTGGGTGACTCGGGGTGCAGGCTGGGACCATTAAGCTGAGTAGGGGAGGCAGGACGAAGGTGAGGGTGGGAAGCTGATCAGCTCCATGCAGATTCGCCAGGTGCCCTTATCCTTGCAGGTGGAGGTTTCCAGCAGGGGAGTGTCTACAGCTCTGCAGAAGGCAAGATCTGGGAATCCTGGGGGTTGAGGTGGGGGGAATTTGCCATGAGGATAAATGATGCGTGCGGATGGTGAAGGGTAGAAGGGTAACACTGGAGCCCTGAGGACCGGCAACATCTGTAGACTAGACAATTGAAGACAGACCCACATAGAGGGCAGAGAACAGAGCCTGGGGTGGGGGATAGGAAGACAAGAAGAGGCCAGTTGGCATCAGAGTAGAACTGTCCCAGGTAGCTTCAGATTTGATGACAAGGAGAGCATCGATGATTTCTGGGTGATCTCCAGACTACTTCCAGGGAAACATGGAGAAACTGATTTTTCTAATTTCAAGGGCAAGAGGGATTTGTACATGTTTCTAGATAGTATCAGTTGGAGCACCTGGTTTTCTTAAGCAGTAAAAGAATTTATTGGAAGGCCACCAGGAACTGCCAGGAGGAAGCAGAACCAGGCTTGGAAAATGGGCAGGAAGCAAGCGCCAAGAAGCAGGAAGTACAATTGTCTTTTAACTGGAACAGCCTGGGATGCTGCCACCGGGGGACATTCTGCCAAGATGTGTGTGACTGGGCACAAAGGCGTGCTGCACGAAGGCACTGGCCACCCTGGGCGGGACGTGGGTGGTGCTGAAATTCAGAACATGTTCCATTTGCAATGGCCTTGTGTGTCTCAAGTTCAATGACAAAGGGGGATCATCTTTTACTTCTTATCCACAGACTATCTCCACGGTAACCCCAGCTACTCAGGAGGCTAAGGTGGGAGGACTGTCTGAGGCCAGGAGTTTGAGACCAGCCTGGGCAACACAGCGAGGACATGTCTCTAAAAAAAAAAAAAAAAAACCCAGCATGGCACGTGCCTGTAGTCCCAGCTACTTGGGAGGCTGAGGTGGGAAGATTGCTTGAGCTGGGGAGGTTGAGGCTGCAGTGAGCCATGATTACACTACTGCACTCCAGCCTAGGTGACAGAGCGAGACGCTAAATCTAAAAACCAAAAACCAAAAAACAAAAAAACAGAGCTCTGTCCAGTTGCCAAATCATGCATCCATGGTACTGTCACTGCTCTTCAGGGACACCCTTTTAAAATTCACACAATAATGCTGATGTGGTCAGTGTGGCCCTAGAAATAGAATAGTCAATGGTGATTTTATTTTGTTTGTTAATTTTATTGTTGCTCTGTCATCAAGGGTGGAGTGCAGTGACTCGATCTTGGCTCACTGCAACCTCTATCTCATCAACAGTGATTTTTTTGTTTTGAGTCGGAGTCTCTCTCTGTTGCCATTCTGGAGTGCAGCGGTGCTCTCTCGGCTCACTGCAACCTCCGTCTTCCAGGTTCAAGCAATTCGCTGCCTCAGCTTTCCGAGTAGCTGGGACTACAGGCATGCACCACCACACCCAGCTAATTTTTGTATTTTTAGTAGAGAGGGGGTTTCACCATGTTGGCCAGGATGGTCTTGATCTCTTGACCTCACGATCTGCCCGCCTCGGCCTCCCAAAGTGCTGGGATTACAGGCGTGCACCACTGTGCCCGGCCTCAAGGGTGATTTTAAGGTTTTTGGGTTGAGCAGCTAGAAGATTGGATTTGCCATTTAATGAGATGGGGAAGACTGCAGAAGGAGTGGACTTACCAGGAGAAACAGGTGGCTGAGTTTGGGCTTTCAATGCCTTTGAAATCTTAGACATTAAAGTGGAAATGTCAAGATGTCCATTGGACATACCGCTCTGCTGTTCACGGAGAGACCTGGGCTGGAGAGGTGAATTGGGAGTCCTCTGCACAGCTGGTATTTAAAGCCGTGAGGTGATAGGAGGTGATCAGCGGAGTAAGCATACAGAGGGCTAAGAAGATGGCCCAGGACTCAGCTCTTCAGAGGTTGGAGAAATGGGTGTGGGCCAGCAATGCAGACAAAGCATGAGGGGACAGTGAGATGGGCAGAGGGGAGTGACCTGGGGACCAAGTGAGGAGGAAGGTCCCCAGTATACACTATCAAATGCTGCTGAGGGGTCAAGTGAGAGGACAGAGGCCATGGAGTCTTTGGTGACCTTGACAAGAGCAGTTGTGGTTGAGGTGAGGGCAAGAAGCCCTACTGGAGGGAGTGTGGAGGGACAGAGGGGAGACTCTGGAGATAGTGACTACAGACAGTGTTGCTTTAAAGGGAGGGAGAGGCCCGTCGTGGTGGCTCACGCCTGTAATCCCAGAACTTTGGGAGGCTGAGGCGGGCGAATCACTTGAGGTCAGGAGTTTGAGACCAGCCTGGCCAACATGGTGAAACCCTGTCTCTGCTAAAAATATAACAATTAGCCAGCATTGTGGCACGTGCCTGTAATCGCAGCTACTCAGGAGGCTGAGGCAGGAGAATTGCTTGAACCTGGGAGGCGGCGGCTGTAGTTAGCCAAGATTGCACCACTGCACTCCAGTCTGGGCGACAGAGCGAGATTCTGTCTCGAAAAACAAAAAATTAATTGAGAATTAATAATTGCATAGATTTATGGGGTACCCTGTGATGTTTTGATATATGTATCCTGATTGCTTTTATTTTCTCCAGTGAAACAGGAAACAAGATCATCAGCTGAGAATGAGGACTGGTGTCTCCCAAGTGTCGGAGGTTTGGGGAGAAAGGAGAAATTGGAATAAACATCCCAGACCTTCTTATTCACAATGTCTGTCTGGGGATCAGTAGCAACCACAGTAACTACTTGTTGCACATGCAGATTCTCAGGTCTATTCAGCCTATTGAGTCAGGGTCTTGCTGCCAATCAGGCTGGAGTCAGTGGTGCTGTTATAGCTTACTGTAGCATTGAACTCCTGGGCTCAAAGGATCCTCCCATCTCAGCCTCCTGAGTAGCTAGGACTGCAGGCATGCACTACTAACTTGGCTTTTTTTTTAAAAAAAATTGAATATATATATATTTTAGAGATGAGGTTTCACCATGTTGGCCAGGCTGGCCTTGAACTCCTGACCTCAGGTGATCCACCTGCCTTGGCATCCCAAAGTGCTGGGATTACAGGCATGAGCCACTGCCACTGTGCCCCGCTTTTTTTTTTTTTTTTTTTTTACTTTTTGTGGAGATGGGGTCTTACTACATTGCCCAGGTTGGTCTCAAACCCCTGGCCTCAGGCAATCCTCCTGCCTTAGCCTCCCCAAGCACTACAATTACAGATGTGAGCCATTGTGCTCAGCCAAAATCTGCACTTACTATTTTTTTTTTTTTGAGATGGAGTCTCACTTTGTTGCCCAGGCTGGAGTGCAATGGCCTGATCTCCACTCGCTGCAATCCCTTCCTCCCAAGTTCAAGTGATTCTCCTGCCTAAGCCTCCCGAGAAGCTGGGACTACAGGCACCTGCCACCTAATTTTTGTATTGTTAGTAGAGATGAGGTTTTGCCATGTTGACCAGGCTGGTCTCGAACTCCTGACCTCAGGTGATCCGCCCACCTCGGCCTCCCAAAGTGCTGGGATTACAGGCATGAGCCGCTGCGTCACACCTGGAATCTGCATTTTCACAAGATCCCAGGTGATTCCTACGCACACTCAGATTTGATAAGCTCTTATGTAGGAGTGTGGAGAGCAACTGTTTGAGAGACTTGCAAGTTGATTGCCATGTAGTGGGTGGCGGGAACGACTGGCTTGAGAGCAACCTCTCAGCCTGCCTTTGTTTCTCTAGGTGCTGCCTTGAAGACTCCAGATCCTTCTAACTGGTGGTGACAAAAAAAAAGTATGATAAGAAAGAGAAAATGTGCCCTCTTCTTCTGCAGCAGCAGAAATAAAAGCAGATTCTTTTGTGCCTGGTAAAACCATCTTCGCAAATGTAATTTCTAACAAGGGAGTCTTGTCAGACAATTAAATTTATGAGACTTGCTTTGTCCTGCGAAAGTAACCTTTAACTTTTAAAAAGCTTGTGATTCTGATTGCTTGTCTTCCTTAATAATGTGTTGCCCTGGCAATAATATTTAAATTCACATCTCTGTTTTCTAGAAGGTAGAAATACCTGTGAGTTTTCTTTGTTAAGCCAGAGGGGGAGCATTGACACATCCCTCTTCTCCCACGCACATGAAGTAAAATCAACCCAGTGACTGCAAGATTTCTTTTTCTTTCTTTCTTTTTTTTTTTTTGAGACAGAGTTTTGCTCTTGTTACCCAGGCTGGAGTGCAATGGCGCAATCTCGGCTCACCGCAACCTCCGCCTCCTGGGTTCAGGCAATTCTCCTGCCTCAGCCTCCTGAGTGGCTGGGATTACAGGCACGCACCACCGTGCCCAGCTAATTTTTTGTATTTTTAGTAGAGACGGGGTTTCACATGTTGACCAGGATGGTCTCGATCTCTTCACCTCGTGATCCACCCGCCTCGGTCTCCCAAAGTACTGGGATTACAGGCGTGAGCCACCACGCCCGGCCTTGCAAGATTTCTTAAACAAAGAATTTGAGAATCTTGTCTCATTTAAATCAACATGCAGACCAGGTGTGATGGCTCATGCCTATAATCCCAGCATTTTGGGAGGCTGAGGTGGGGGGGCTTGTTTGAGTCCCGGAGTTTGAGACTAGCTTGAGCAACACAGTGAGACCCTGTTGCTACAAAAATAAAAATAAAAATAATTAGCTGGGGCCGGGCGTACTGGCTCACACCTGTAACCCAAACACTTTGGAGGCCAAGACGGGCGGATCACCTGAGGTCGGGAGTTCAAGACCAGCCTGATCAACATGGTGAAACCCAGTCTTTAAAAACAAATTAAAAAAAAAAAAATTAGCTAGGTGTGGTGGCATGCTCCTGTAGTCCCATCTACTTGGGAGGCTGAGGTGGGAGGATCCCTTGAGCCCAGTAATTCGAGGCCGCAGTGAGCCACTCCAGCCCAGTGACAGAGAGAGACTCTCAGCTCTTTTTTTTTTGAGACAGAGTCTTGCTCTGTTGCTCAGGGTGGAGCGCAGTGGCGCCATCTCTGCTCACTGCAACCTCTGCCTCCTGGGTTCAAGCTATTCTCCTGCCTCAGCCTCCCAAGTAGCTGTGACTACAGGTGCCCGCTACCACGCCTGTTTAAGTTTTGTATTTTTAGTAGAGATGGGGTTTCACCATGTTGGCCAGGCTGGACTTGACTGCCTGACCTTAGGTTATCCATCTGCCTTGGCCTCCCGAAGTGCTGAGATTACAGGTGTGAGCCACCACATGGCCCCCCAACTCTTAAAAAAATATCACACGGGGGCAGCAAGCCGGAGGTAGCGGGCATGAGGAGAGGTGGAAGCTGAGAATAAACACTTTTGGGAATAAGGCAAAGGGAGCTGAGTGATGACAAGCACAAAGATGTAGGGAGGCGCCATGCGGCTGCAGAGCAGAGGTCAGGAACCCTGCGTTTATTCTGGTGCCAATCTGCAAGAGAGTGGGAGCTTTTTCCGGCAGTGCTGGGCTGCCCATGTGTCAGGTTAGAGAAGATGGATGGTGGCATCGACCCAGGTGGTGAATTTGTGGTAGAAACAAGGAGCCGGGGGATTGTGACTACTGGTGGTGCTGATGAAAGATTTCATGGTCCAGGCTGCTCAGGGAAGGAAGGCACTTGCTGAGGAGGGGCAAGGGCAGGGCCTGGAGAAAGGTGAGAGGCTGAGGGGGTGAGATGGTGAGAGTGGAAGACATGGGGTTTTAGCTCTTGAAAAGGGAGCAGTTGAGGACTCTGGATTTGGCTGACATAGGGTGGAGGGTAAGGTCCTTGGGGCTGAAGAGATCCTGATACTGGCGTGGTTGAGTTGAGTGGGTCACCCAGCCAGGACAGTGGCCAGATTTAAGAGGAGGAAAGCATGGGCTTAGAGATCATTTGGGTGTGGAATCCTTGCTCTATCCCTGCCTCAATCTCCTTTTTTTTTGAGCATCTCACAGGTCCATTTATTCATGCCATGAAGTAAACGGTACTCATACAAGTGTACAGTGATGTTCCATGCCCCCCATCTAACACGGCTTGCTCAAATTTACAGGCAGACAGACGTTTTCTTTCACAGGTACTCCAAGTAAGCTGGTTAATGATGATCACGAGCAGACGCTGCAGCTTTCGCAGCCTTATTTCTTTTATCGGCGGCATGGAGTTTATAAATGATGAAGCCCATCAGTCCCATTCCTACCCAAATCTCCTAGTAAACTTGGGTATAGTAGGGTTTCAAGGGGAGCCACATATTTTTAATAAAATTTTGAAGCATCTTGGCGCAGGAAAGACAACTCAGGGAGCACCACAAATCCACACCCAACTGAGTAAAGCTTTTTTTTTTTTTTTTTTTTAAGACGGATTCTTGTTCTGTCACCCAAGCTGGAGTGCAGGGGAGTGATTTCAGCTCACTGCAACCTTCACTTCCCAAGCACAAGCAATTCTTGGGCCTTAGCCTTCTGAGTAGCTGGGATTACAGGCGCACGCCACCATGCCCGGCTAATTTTTGTATTTTTCCGGTAGAGACAGGGTTTCACCATGTTGGACAGGCTTGTCTTGAACTCCTGACCTGGTGACCTGGTGGGAGGCCCATCTCAGCCTCCCAAAGTGCTGGGATTACAGGAGTGAGCCACCACACCCAGCCTTTTAATATTCTTTTTTTTTTTTTTTTTTTGAGACAGAATCTTACTTTGTTGCCCAGGCTGAAGTGCAGTGGTGCAATCTTGGCTCACTGCAACCTCCACCTTTTGGATTCAAGCGATTCTTCTCCCTCAGCCTCCCAAGTAGCTGGGACTACAGGTGCGTGCCGCCCGTTAGAGAAGGAGATAGACTTCCTGCCTGGTTCTCAGGTGTCCAAGGCAGCAACAATGTTGTATAGTAATCATTTATTGGCCGGGCACAGTGGCTCACGCCTCTAATCACGGCACTTTCGGAGGCCAAGGTAGGGTGGATCGCTTGGGGTCAGGAGTTTGAGACCAGCCTGGTCAACATGGCGAAACCCCATCTCTACTAAAAATACAAAAATTAGCCAGGCATGGTGGTGTGCACCTGTAGTCCCAGCTACTCGGGAGGCTGAGGCAGAAGAATTGCTTGACCTCGGAAGGCAGATGTTGCAGGGGGCTGAGATCGTGCCGCTATACTCCAGCCTGGTGACAGAGCGAGACTCTGTCTCAAAAAAAAAAGACACAGACAGATGATGAGGGGAGAAGCCATGTGGTGATTGAGGCAGAGATTGAAGTGTGGCATCTGTAAGACGAGGAGTGCCTGGGGCTACCAGAAGTGGAAGAGGCAAGGAAAGAGTCTTCCCTACAGGTTTCAGAAGGGAGCATGGCTGATCCAAAACCTTGGTTTTAGAATTCTAGCCTCCAGAATTGTGAGACAATGGGTTTCTGTTGTAAGCCACCCAGTTTGTGGGGCTTCGTTATGGCGGCCCTAGGAAACTAATCCCTGTACCTCATCTCCTTTAATCCTTTCAGGGACTCTCAGTCCAGGGGATTTCAAACTCCTAGCACCATATTCCACCATTAGAAATAGTTTACATAATGATCTGGTGCATGCAAACATGTATCTGCTTTCTGTTTCTAAACTGAAACAAAAGTTTCAAAAAGTGCTACTTACCCTCATTATGTGTCACACCCAGGTATTTTCAAATCTATTTTAAACAAGTTCATTAAAAAAAAAAAAGCTGATCATGACTCTGATTTCATGACTCACTAATGGGGTCACAACTTACATTCTGAAAAACTCTTAGAATGTGAGCTTCTCCAGGGCAGGGACTGTGTTCTGTTGACCTCTATGCTCCCTGCTCCGCCAGTCTCTGAAGCAGAGTTGGAGCCTGGCAGATATTTATCTGAACTGAACTCCCCATCAGGAAAGTACAGCAGCTCTATTTTCCCAGTAAGGAAATGAAGGTTCCTAGAGGTTAAGGCAGTTGAACAAAGTCACCCAGCTTGTGAGCAGAGGAGTCAGTGTGGAGATGAAACCTTGGTTTAGCTCTGGACTTGGACAGCCCTGGTTGTCCTGGTCCTGCCATTACCAAAGTGATTCCAAGCAAGCACCTCCACTCTCCTCCCCTCTCTAAATATTGGACCCCTCGAAGCATTGCCTCAGCAGAGGTCTCTCTCCAGGTAACCAGAGGAGAAGACCACAGTAGATGTGGTGGAATGGCACTGGGGGTATGATGATGTCAGAAATCGCCACGAAAAGACGCTGTCCATCTTCTCCAGGACCTTGGAGCTGGCCCTGTGCACAAAAGCCCTCCAGGATGGGGCCGGGCACAGTGGCTCACACCTGTAATCCCAGCACTTTGGGAGACTGAGGTGGGCGGATCACCTGAGGTCAGGAGTTCGAGACTAGCCTGGCCAACGTGGTGAAACCCTGTCTCTTTTAAAAATACAAAAATTAGCCAGGTGTGGTGGGGAGCACCTATAATCACAGCTACTCGGGAGGCTGAGGCAGGTGAATCGCTTGAATCTGGGAAGTGGAGGTTGCTGTGAGCCGAGATCACACCACTGCACTCCAGCCTGGGTGACAAGAGCAAGGCTTCATCTCAAGAAAAGAAAAAAAAGCCCCCCAGGATGGGTCTTCAGGGAGAACTGCTGGAGGAGGGGTGGGCTCATGTGGGTCTGTCTCTGCTTTAACTGCCATTTGCTTACCTTTCCCCATGAGTCCCACACGTCCCCTCCCTCTACTGCCTGGGCCCTTCCTCCCAGCCTCTCTGCTGGGCCTTCTCTGTCTGGTGTTCTGCCAGTGCCTCTGCGTCTGAGCCTCTTCTCTGAGCATCTCCTCCACCAACTGGCTTCAACTGAAATCTGCTGTCCCCCGAGAACACCCTGCAACCCTCTCAGGTGGGGGCTGTTTTTCCTCTCTGGATTTTGAAGGAAGCATAGGAGTTTCCCAGGTGAAGTAGGAAAAGACTATTCCAAGCAGAGGAAGTAAAAGGAGCAAAGCCATCAAGAAGTGAGCTGAGGGCCTGTGTGAGGACCAGGAGAGTTCCAGAGGCTGGGACTAAGGTCTGTGGGGTGAGGGGGTCACAGAAGAGGCTGAATAAGTAAGTAGGGCTGAATGGCAAGGGTTTTGAAGGCTAAGGCGCTTGCATTTTTATTTTAAGCGATTGGCTAGCTGTAAGCAAGGAGTTGAAAGCATCAGATCTGTGTTTTGGCAAAATCACTTTGGCTAGAGCATGTAGAGCTTGGAGAATGGATGGAAGTGGAACCAATTAAGGCAGGGATTGGTCAACTATGTCTACTGGGCCTGTTTTTGTACCAATCATTAGCTAAGAATGGATTTTGCTTTTTTTTTTTTTAGAGATGGGTTTCACCATGTTGGCCAGGATGGTCTCCATCTCCTGACCTCATGATCCGCCCGCCTCAGCCTCCCAAAGTGCTGGGACTATAGGCACGAGCCACCGTGCCTGGCCTTTTTTTTTTTTTTTTTTTTTTTTTGAGATAGAGTTTTGCTCTCGTTGCCCAGGCTGGAGTGCAATGGCATGATCTCGGCTCACCGCAACCTCTGCCTTCTCAAGTGATCTTCCTGTCTCAGCCTCCTGAGTAGCTGGGATTACAGGCATGTGCCATTACACCCGGCTAATTTTGTATTTTTAGTAGAGACGGTGTTTCTCCATGTTGATCAGGCTGGTCTCAAACTCCGGATCTCAGGTGATCCACACACCTTGGCCTCCCAAAGTGCTGGGATTACAGGCATGAGCCACCGTGCCCGGCAGATTTTGCATTTTTAAAAGGCTGAAAAACAAACAAAAATAGTATTTGTGACACAAGAAAAATTTTATGAAATTCAAATCAGTGATATTCAAAGAAAATATTTTTGGAACAGAGCCATGCTCATTATGTTTATATACGTTTATATGTCTATGGCTGCTTTTGACTGCAACAGCAGAGTTGAATAGTGTGACAGAGACTGTGTAATATTGGAATACCTACATAATATTCATGATTTTGTCTCCTGTTCTGCGGAGTCTAAAACTAAAAATATTTGCTGTCTGGCCCTTTAGAGAAAAACTTTGCTAATCCGTGAATTAAGGGATTGTTTTGGCATTTCAGGCAAGAAGCCTGTGCTACTTTAGAGGCAGTGGGGTTGCAGAAAACTGGATGAATTTGGGAGCTACTGAGGAGATAGGCTGAGTACAGGGAGTCAAAGGGAGAAGGAGTCTGGAATGCCTCCCAGCTTTCCGGTTTGAGCAACTGTGTGAATGGTGGTGCTAGCCAGGGCAGGAATATCAAGACAGAAAGTGAAACTCAGGGGCTGGGGAAGGACAGGGGCTGGCAGTGAAGGGTGAGAACTGTTTTCAGGACCATTTTGTGTGATAGTCTGATTTGTGGGGTTATACAGTGTGCGTGTGACCGAAGATGCTAACAATAGCGATGTTGGAGGTAATAACCTCAAGCCCCTTAGAGCCTGAGGCTGGTGTGGGGAACCTGGGCATTCAAAAGGCTTTTGTGCTCTGGCCGGGCGCAGTGGCTCATGCCTGTAATCCTAGCATTTTGGGAGGCCGAGGTGGGTGGATCACGAGGTCGAGAGATCGAGACCATCCCGGTCAACATGGTGAAACCCCATCTCTACTAAAAATACAAAAAAAAATTAGCTAGGCACGGTGGCGTGTACCTGTAATCCCAGCTACTCAGGAGGCTGAGGCAGGAGAATTGCCTGAACCCAGGAGGCAGAGGTTGCGGTGAGCCGAGATCACGCCATTGCACTCCAGTTTGGGTAACAAGAGCGAAACTCCGTCTTAAAAAAAAAAAAAGCAAAAAACAAAAACAAACAAACAAAAAAAAGGGTTTTGTGCTCTAAAGGTGAGCATGTACCTGTCTAAATTTCCAGTTGGGTCAGCATGAGTCCTGTGAAATCCGAGCCAGTGTCTTAAGAATGAAACCAAGGATTCCTAAGGCCTGGGGCCATGGAGGATTAGAAGATGGAGCTGTTCCTAGATGCCAAGCCTCCTACCTTCTATGTTCTTGTTGGTGAATTTGGTATACTGGCCAGAGAGGTAGGGCCTGTCTCTGCAAGTTTATAGTAGTATCCAAGGAAGGTGATCCTTCTGGGGTCTGATGTACCTGCTGAGACTTGGAGGCAGGGACTGGGGTGGCCAAAACCACCTACTCTGTTATGTCCTGTGGTCTTGTTATCTGAGAAGCAGGCCCAGGCAGGTTCCAAGAGCCGTTTTTTTTTTTTTTGGCAGAGCTATTCCTGTGATTGCCAGCAGACGGCGCTAAAGCAACACGGTGAGAGTGGAAGGTGGCGCAGGAGAAGAGAGGATCCTAACCTCTCCAGGCTGGAGAAAGGGTTGGTAGCAGTAGGGGAGAAGATAGCATTACAAAGCCACCTCATTCTTTGCCTATTTCCAGCTCAGGCAGTAGTAGCCCTTGTTTCTGGGGCGAAGGACTCCCTCAGAATGGGGGAGTGGTGCAGTGTGTTGGGGGGACAGTTGCCATGTCCAGCCACCCTCTCTCTTTGGGCTTATCCCATTTCCCTGATTCTCTGGCAGCTGGATCTGCAGGACTCTTGCTTCAGAGGCCTGAGGGCACAGACGGCATCTCTGGGAAGGTTTCCTGGAATGCACACCGTCTCCCGCCAAGACTCGTTCCCCCAAACTCCTTTAACCAAGCCATGATGGGGTTTACGTTTCTTCTCCCTGGGTTGGGGGAGGTGTAGGGTCAGAGTTGGGTCTGAAACTAATCCTGGTTTCTGGGATTTACTGGTGAGCAGCCCTATCCCGTGTAAACACTGGCCATAGAGCCATTGAGGGGATTTCCCTACACCGTCTCATACTCATAACTCTTCTGTAAAGGGCTTGTTCCCCTTCCAGAGATGAAGACGCTGAGACATGCCTGAAGTTGTTCAGTGAGGGACATGGCAGGTCAGACCTGCATCTGGGACAAGGGACAGGTGTGAACTGCTAGCCCCATTTCTGATGTGAATACCAGATTTGACCCCCTTCACCTCCGGCCTTCAGGTTAACCTGACCCCAGAGATCCTCCTCTCCCAGCACTGCTCAGCTTTCTCAGTCCCTCTGCCTCCCAGGACCTCAGTTTCAATGCCTTCAATACGGGCCAGGGCCTTAGGGCAGTGAGGGAGCAGTGGTAAGGGAGGGGCCCTCTAGGGTCTCGAGCTGACAACCCAGTAAGCTGTGCTGGTGGAAAGGGCATATGGGATTTGTATCCTAGAGTCATTCTCACAGTGCTGTAGCTCCTGGCTAGCCTGTCCTGTTTACATCTTCAATGGATACCAGTTTTCATCGTGTTGGAAGCTTTCTTCCAAAGGCTTCTGGGAGTCTGAACAGCTGCAAGTGGGCTGAATCCCCACTTCTCCCTCTGCAAGGGTTTAGCTCCATCTAGGACCTCATCCCTCTAGGGTAACGATTCCCAAACTTAAGCCTGCATTGGAACACCTGGAGGGCTTGTTAAAAACAGGTGGTGAGTGACTGGGTGAGGTGGCACACGCCCGTAATTCCTGAACTTTGGGAGGCTGAGGCAGGCGGATGACCTGAGGTCGGGAGTTTGAGACCAGCCTGACCAACATGGAGAAACCTCATCTCTACTAAAAATACAAAATTAGGGGCCGGGCGCGGTGGCTCAAGCCTGTAATCCCAGCACTTTGGGAGGCCGAGGCGGGTGGATCACGAGGTCAAGAGATCGAGACCATCCTGGTCAACATGGTGAAACCCCGTCTCTACTAAAAATACAAAAAAAATTAGCTGGGCATGGTGGCGTAATCCCAGCTACTCAGGAGGCTGAGGCAGGAGAATTGTCTGAACCCAGGAGGCAGAGGTTGCGGTAAGCCGAGATCGTGCCATTGCACTCCGACCTGGGTAACAAGAGTGAAACTCCATTTCAAAAAAAAAAAAAAAAAAAAATTAGCCGGGCGTGGTGGCATGCGCCCGGTAATTACAGGCATTACCACCTGTAATCCCAGCTACTCAGGAGGCTGAGGCGAGAGAATCACTTGAATCCAGGAGGCAGAGGTTGCCGTGAGCTGAGATCTCGCTATTGCACTCCAGCCTGGCAACAAGATCAAAACTCTGTCTCAAAAAAAAAAATGTGGCAGCTGGGCGTGGTGGCTCACGCCTGTAATCCCAGCATTTGGGGAGGCCAAGGTGGACAGATCTCCTGAGGTCAGGAGTTTGAGACCAGCCTGACAAACATGGAGAAACCCCATTTCTACTAAAAATACAAAATTAGTCGGGGATGATAGCGCATGCCTGTAATCCCAACTACTCAGGAGGCTGAGGCAGGAGAATCGCTTGAACCCAGGAGGTGGAGGTTGTGGTGAGCTGAGATTGCGCCATTGCACTCCAGACTGGGCAACAAAAGCGAAACTCTGTCTCAAAATAAAATAATAAATAAATAAATAGGTGGTGAGTTCCACAGAGTTTCTGATTTAGTAAATCAAGGATGACCCTGATAATTCTCACATGGAACAAGTTCCCAGGTGATACTGATGCTCCTGTCAGAACACTGTGAACTGAAAGATTCACTCAGCAGGTCTGTATTATCCGAACCCTGCACGTTTGCACATTTCAAAGAAAGGTTCGGCCTTGCCTGGCTCCTGGAAGATAACACTAAACCCTTGGAATAGCCTGCCTGGTAAGAGTGTTTTGCTTACCTTTGGGCCTTGGGCCACACCAGGGGGTCTATGCCAACAGTGGGATTTATTGGGGAGGCCTTGGGTCTCATGGTATCAGTCTGACCTCTGGAAGAGCTGGAGACTAAGGAAGTACGGTCAGCCACGTGGGTGGTCCGCCATGCTTACGTGACCAACTTCCAGTAAGAACACTGGACACCGAAGCTCTGCTGAGCTGTCTTGGTTGGCCTTGGCAGACCTTCCTTTATGTTGTCAGACATCATTGCTTGGAAGATGGGTGCTGTCTGCATGGCTCCACTGCGAGAGGACAGCTGCAAGCGTGTATCTGGCCTCTCCTGGACTCTGCTCAATGCACCTTTTGCTGTTGCTGTTTTATACTCTGTATTCTTTCCCTGTAATAAACTGGGAGCATAGTAGCTTTGCTGAGTTCTGTGCATCATTCTAGCAAATCACTGAATCCAATGACAGTCTTGGAAACTACTATTCTAGGCTACGAGATTAACCTCTCTAGAATTCCTTTGCGTTAGGCTTTGGGGACCCTTCACCAATGAAGTGATTTATAACCTGACCTGGGTCATCCTGATGGAGTGTTTTGGCCTAAATGCTTTAGGCCTCTCATCTGCACAGTCCAGAGGTCAGGAGGCTATGAATTGCCTGGAAGTCTGGGTGTTGCTTTGTGGGGTAACCCTGAACAATCCTCCTGGATCTCTGAGCCTTATCTCCTCATGCGTAAGTGAGGGTTTGGAAGAGTTCTGTTCTCCCTGGGTATGGCAGGGCCAATAGAGAAAATGCAGGGATGTAGGCAGGGGTGGTTGATTTCACCCGGCTGCCTCACTTCTAGAGGCCAGGTCTGCCTTTTATAGCCCCACTCACCTGAACCAGGGACTCCACAGTGCTGGGGTCCCCACACTTTGGTAGATCCAACCATGCAGTGCTGTCCCTCCTGGAACCACTTTCAGGGCCACGGCCCACATTCCAAAGTACTTGGGCCCTCCCTGCCCCATCCAGCCCTGACCTGAGACCAAGGCCTTGAGCCAACACAGGGAGGAAGGCCCCTTAGTGCCCGCTGGTTATGTGGCTTTATTCACAGACTCAGCACTTGCTGAGGATGAAAGGAAAGAACATTTGGGGCCAGGCTGGGCCTGGAGATCCGGGTGGCTGGGAGGCCATGCACGGGTTGGATTGGGGAGCTCACTGGAGAGAACCTGCTGGCTGGGCCAGGCCTGTGTGGGGCAGGGCCGGAGGCAGGCAGCATGCGGGAGACCTGGCTAGATCTGCAGGGAGCAGGTCCATCCAGGTGGTGGCTGTGAGCCAGGAGGGAGGGACTGAGGCTTCTCTGGGGCAAGGGGTATGGACAGCAGGCACACTTGACTCCCACTCCCAGGGATATGATATCATAGGACAGTCAGGACACCTGGCTCCTGGTCCTGCTGCCTTGGGACTTGATGTGTGACTAGCCAAGCTGGTCCCCTCCAGTGTCATTGTCCTGCTGATGCTTGGACATGTGCCTTGGAGGTGACCCACCTAGGGACCCTCTGGGGACATCTGTGGGGGTCTGGACAATCCTGGAGCGTATGCCTAGGGCCCAGCTGGGCGGGCTCTGCCTATGAAGCGAGGGGATCCCCTATCCGGGCTCCCCAGCTCCCTGTAGTCAAGCTTTTGTCCCAGTGGTCGGTTCAGTTCCCGGCTGTGTCCCCCAGGGGGCGCCGCCTCACACCGCAATGCGGGCCGCCCCTGGGCCAAGGAATACTGTAAGGTTAAGCCCTCTTTCTCCTGGCCCGCCCTACTGGCTCCTGACTTCCTGCCTAAAGGCAAACAAGGAGTCCAAAGCCCGGATCCTTCTCCCGGGCCTTCTTCCTGGTGAAGAGCCCATTCCTACCCAGCAGGGAACAGAAAAACCAGTTCCCCGGGTTTCCCTCCCTGCCTGGGAATAGCAAAGTCTGGAAAGTTGGCAGAGTCTCTCTGGGCTGCCCAGGAAGGTGACCCAGGGGCTTGGGAGGCCAGGTGAGGCCTGAGCAGGGCCCTGGGGCTGAGGATGCAGCCCCTGCCCGCTTCCCTCCGGCCTCTCCCGGGGACTGGGGTGGAGGAATGCAGGAGAGGGACCATCAGCATTGGCGGGAGGGGGTGCGGTGCACGGAGCCAGGGCGCTTGGGGATCTTGCGCCAGCGTCTCTTGTCCCAGCGGCAAAGCAGCAGCAGGCGAAAGGTGTCCCGGAAGGCTTTGTTGCAGAGTGCGTAGCACATGGGGTTGATGGTGCTGTTGACGTAGCACAGCCAGTAGCCCAGCTCCCACAGGGTCTCAGGAACACAGTCCTTGCAGAAGGTGGACACCAGCACCATGATGTTGTACGGCGTCCAGGTGAGGATGAAGGCCAGGAGGATGGCACTCAGGGTCCGAGCCGCCTTCTTCTCCTTGACCAGTGAGAAGGTCTTCCGCTTGGCCAGCTGCTCCTTCCCTCGGGGCTTCTGGCCCTTGCCGGCTCGATCACGCCCTTTCTTGGTCGGCCTCTTGACTGTATTTGGGGAACTCCGTGGGGGCTGCTTGGTGGGGGCCTGCGCCTCGGGGTCCACCATGGGCATCTTGATCACCACTTCGGAGCCAGGCTCCTCTCCCTCTGAGGATGTGAGGGACTCCATGGAGCCTTCATCCTCTTCCTCTTCTTCCTTCCAGCTGTAGGCCTGCAGCAGCCTGGGGGCCCTGCAGCAGCGACAGCAGCGGCCTGGAGGAGTCTCTGGGGAGCCCTCGGCCCCTGGCTGAGACCTCTCTGAGCTGCTGCTGCTGCCACCCCCTTTGCCTGGCGTCTCAGAGCCCTGAAGGGCTGCCAGCTCCCGTGCTCGGTTCTCTGTCTCCCGGTAGATGCGCCAGTAGAGCGTGCACATGACTGTGACCGGGAGGTAGAAGGCGGCCATGGCTGTGCCAAAGGTGATGATGGGCTGGGAGAGGAACTGGATGTAGCACTGCCCCGCCGTCACTGTCCGCTCCCCGACCAGGTACTGCCAGAAGAGGATGGCTGGGGCCCAGAGGACAAAGGAAACCAGCCAGGCCAGGCCGATCATCAGAGCTGCCCGGCGGGGTGTGCGCTTGGCACGGTAGCTCAGGGGCCGAGTCACGGAGAAGTAGCGGTCAAAGCTGATGAGCAGCAGATTCATCACGGAGGCGTTGCTGGCCACATAGTCCAGGGCCAGCCAGAGGTCACAAGCTAGCGTGCCCAGAGCCCAGTGGCCCATGAGCAGGTACGTGGTGTAGAGGTTCATGGAGAAGGTACCGATGATGAGGTCAGCGCAGGCCAGGCTCAGCAGGAAGTAGTTATTGACTGTCTTGAGCTCCGTGTTGACCTTGAAGGAGATGAGTACCAGCAGGTTGCCTGTCACCGTGGCCAGTGACAGGAGGCCCGTGGTGATCCCAATGAAGGCCACTTGCCAGGGACCCTTTCCTGGTGCCAGGACGGTGATGTTGGGGCTGACAGCAGGTGGGGCTGAGGTGTTCATGGTGGCTGGGTGGGGCTGGGGTTGGGGAGCCCCTTCCTCCAGGCAGGCTACGGGGCTTCCTCAGAGGAAAGTCATCACCTGAAAAGAGAGGACATGGGCTTTGGTTGGGCCACTGGATATTTCTTTTGTTTACTTTTTTTTTTTTTGAGACAGTCTTGCTCTTGTTGCCCAGGCTGGAGTGCAAGGGCATAATCTTGGCTCAGCGCAACTTCCACCTCCCCGGTTCAAGTGATTCTCCTGCCTCAGCCTCCGGGGTAGCTAGGATTATAGGCGCCTGCCACCACGCCTGACTAATTTTGTATTTTTTTTTTTAAGTAGAGATGAGGTTTCTCCATGTTGGTCAGGTTGATCTCGAACTCCCAACCTCAGGTGATCCGCCCGCCTTGGCCTCCCAAAGTGCTGGGCTTACAGGTGTGAGCCACCATGCCTGGCCAACATTTCTGATCGCCCTTATTGGAAGATGCTAGGGATATAATTTCTACTCTTGCAGAGCTTCAGACCAGACAGCGTCGCCCTCCCTAACTGGTGCTCACTCAGACGCTCATTTATCATGCACGTTCCCAGCCATCAGCGGATTTGCCAGCAGTGTGGAGTGGCTTTGGGATCCAGGGACTGGAATCTTCATTCCAGTTTTACCATTCAGACTCTGGGCCTCAATTTTCTCACTGGGAAATTACTACAAATTCCTGCCTTACATAACTCGGGTGGCAGGAGTTGGGAGACTCACTTTGTACACAGTCCTACCAAATTCTCGAAGCATTTCACTCAACTTTATTAAAGCTCTCACTGAGTAGCCACTGCGTGCCAGACACAGTGCTAAACACCTAAAGGAATTATCTGATTTCACCGTCTACATCTCTAGGAGGAAGGTCTTTTATTATGCCCATCTCACTCTGAGGCGACTGTGGCTCTGAGCAGCCGCGAGACTTGACCATGGTGACACAGTAAATATGAGAAGAACCCGCAAGAACAGAGATAAGAACTTGCAAGAACAGAAACGTGTCCTAAAAGAGGAAAAAAAGAAAAGAACCCATTCTCACTCTCCCTGGATATGTGGTGCTCTAGTGGGATTCTTCTAAGAAGGAGAGATGGGTCCGGGCGTGGTGGCTCACGCCTATAATCCCAGCACTTTGGGAGGCCGAGGCGGGTGGATCACGAGGTCAAGAGATCGAGACCATCCTGGTCAACAAGGTGAAACCCCATCTCTACTAAAAATACAAAAATTAGCTGGGCATGGTGGTGCGCGCCTGTAATCCCAGCTACTCGGGAGGCTGAGACAGGAGAATTGCTTGAACCCAGGAGGCGGAGGTTGCGGTGAGCCGAGATCGCGCCATTGCACTCCAGTCTGGGTAACAACAGCGAAACTCCTCCTCAAAAAAAAAAAAAAGGATAGATGGGAAGAAAGGGGAGCTCCTGAGAAGATCAACAGAAAGAGGGCTGGGCGCTGTGGTTCACGCCTGTAATCCCAGCACTTTGGGAGGCTGAGGCGGGCAGATCACGAGGTCAGGAGTTCGAGACCAGCCTCGCCAACATGGTGAAACCCTGTCTCAGCTAAAAATGCAAAAAATCAGCCTGGCGTGGTGGCGCTTGCCTGTAGTCCTAGTTACTCTTGGGAGGCTGAGGCAGGAGAATTGTTTGAACCTGGGAGGAGGAGGTTGCAGTGAGCTGAGATCGCACCACAGCCTGGGTGACAGAGCGAGCCTCTCTCTCAAAAAACAAACAAACAAAATACCAGAAAGAGATGGGAACAGAAGGGCCCTGGGATATGTGCATGTGTGTATTTTTAATGCACATTTTTCTATGCATGTGGGTTTACATATGTATATGGGGGTGGTATTTGGCGCTGAATTGAATCATCTATGAGGGCAGCAGGGAAAGTCATGCTGGACTCAGACACTCACTTGGTGGTAAGAAGGTCTGGGGCAAAAGCAGGAAGCAGAGATGAGAGCCTCAGCTCCCAGCTCAGTGGGGGTCTGGACCCATATGGGGCGTGGGAGGCTTCCCTCCCTCTCCCGGCTCTGTTCCTGGGCCCTAGCTGAGTGGGGGGAAGCAAGGGGAATGGGAAGATCCTCCAGACTTTTTTTGGATCTGGAATCTGATCCAGGCACTAGGGCTGGGTAAAGAGAAAGGTCAGGGCCCTTCACAAACTAACCTGCTGGCTGGGCAGGAGGCCCCCACAGCCATAGTGAAGCCAGATGCAATGGTGAGGGTCCAGGCAGCTCAGCCAGGGGCTTGCTGCCATGGGATTTGGTGGGTCCCTTCCTGTCCTGGGCCTCAGGTGTCCATCTGTCCATTGAAGAGATTGAGGGTCCCCTGACCCTCAGCTGTGGCCTTCAGGGGCTATATTGTCGGGAAAATTCCAAGGGAGAGGTGTCAGGCAAGGGCCCACAGAGCACTGGTGTTCCTTGGGCACCTGGCCTGTGACAGACTGCTGTGATGGGAGGCCTGGGTGGTGTGTGGCTGAGGGCATCTCCACAGCTTGCCATCAACCCTCAGTGTGTGCAAGTCACTTTCAGTGTGGCGAGTTCAGTGCGGGACAAAATGAGCAAGGACTGTGGCTGGCAGTGTGTGCTCGTGTGTCTGGGACAGTTTGTGCATGAGGGGGCATGTGCCACCTGGACTCCGGAGCCAGACGGTCTGGATTGGAATCCAGGACACCCTGTTCACTGTGTGTGTGATGATTGCTGGTGATGTAACTTCTATATGCCTAGGTTTCCTCAACTGAAAAATGGGATAGGCTGGGCGCAGTGACTCATGCCTGTAATCTCAGCACTTTGGGAGGCTGAGGCGGATGGATCACCTGAAATCCAGAGTTTGAGACCAGCCTGGCTAACATGGTGAAACCCCGTTTCTACTAAAAATATAAAATATCAGCTTGGGCACAGTGGCTATCGCCTGTAATCCCAGCACTTTGGAAGGCCAAGGTGGGTGGATCACGAGGTCAGGAGTTCGGGACCATCTTGACCAACTTGGAGAAATCCCATTTCTACTAAAATTACGAAAATTAGCCGGGTGTGGTGACGCATGCCTGTAATCCCAGCTACTCGGGGAGGCTGAGGCAGGAGAACTGCTTGAACCCGGGAGGCGGAAGTTGCAGTGAGCCAAGATTGCACCATTGCACTCCAGCCTGGTCAACAAAAGCAAAACTCCATCTCAAAAAAAAAAAAAAAAAAAAAAGAATTACCTGGGTGTGGTGGTGTGTGCTGTAATCCCAGCTAATGGGGAAGCTGAGGGAGGAGAAGTGCTTGAATTCAGGAGGCAGAGGTTTCGGTGAGCTGAGATTGCACCATTGCACGCCAGCTTGGGCAACAAGAGTTAAACTGCGTCTCAAAAAAGAAAAAAAAAAAGAAAAGAAAAATGGGATCATACCCATTAGCAAGACCATCACCTCTTTTCAGGTGATGAGCTCAGTAGGGGTCTGGACCCAGACCGAGAGGGAGGCTTCCCTCCCTCCCTCTCCTGCCTTCCCTCCCTCTCCCGGCTCTGTTCCTGAGCCCCAGGAACAGAGGTTAAATGAATTAATACATGTGAAGTGCTTAGAATGGCCCCTGGCACATGGTAAACAGTAGGTGCCCTTTAACTCTCAGGACGTGTAGCGATGAGGGTGCTAGGCTGCCTAGAATGTCTACTTCTTGGATCTAAAATCTCTGATACTATGACAATAGCAGCTAGTAGTAACAATGCTCATTGCTATTATTTTTTTAAAAAGTGCTCCTGAGTCCCAGTTGCTGCTAAAGGGTTGATATGCATAATATCATTTAATCTTAACAGGAACCTGTGGTCAAGGAATTACTGTCGTCTCCATCTCACGGATAAGGAAGCTGAGGCTGAGAAAAGCAAGAGAATTTGCACGATGTCATGCAAGGAAGGTAGGAACTAGGATTTGAACCCAAGTGGTTTGTTCCAATGAAGGTTCATTTACAGAAGCCGAAGCCAGCCTGGGGGTCATAGTTAACTAATTTGAATTCTAAAAATATTACATTAAAATATGATTTGTCTTGATTACTGAGTTTTGCTGTACCCCTCCCCTTAAAGTCAGCCACTAGGCTAGAGGGTGGGATTAGGCTGGGACTTTTCCCGGTAAGGCCACTGGTAGACACTACCCTTGAGAATTTGAGAATTTGTCCAATTCTTGTCACCATCATCTTCTGAACTCAGTGTTCTTTAATGCCCATTGTGCACAGGGAGCAGCTGAGGCACAGAGAAAAGGCAGTAGAAGGCACTGTCGGCTGGGCACCGTGGCTCACCGTTGGTCAGGAGATTGAGACCATCCTGGCCAACAAGCTGAAATGCCGTCTTTACTAAAAATACAAAAATTAGCTGGGCGTGGGTGCGTGCCTCTAATCTCAGCTACTTGGGAGGCTGAGGCAGGAGAATCGCTTGAACCTTGGAGTCGGAGGTTGCAGTAAGCCAAGATTGTACCACTGCACTCCAGCCTGGGTGACAGAGCAAGACTCCGTCTCAAAAAAAAAAAAAAGAAGGCATTGTCTAGTCCAAGGTCTCCGGGCTCCTAGATTGGGTACTTCCTCCCATGTCATACCTTTCTGGTAGTTTGGATCAGCTCTGTAGCCCTGGACCCTGGGCAAAGACCTGCAAAGGCTGAGTTAGACAAGAGGAGCTCCCTAGCCTAAGAGGCTGCACCCTACCCTGCTGCAGGGGCCTCTCATCTGCCTGGGCGTGGCGCAGCCTTTAAAGCTTGACTTCTTAGGCGTGCTCTGGTGGCTCACACCTGTAATCCTAGCACTTTGGGAGGTTGAGGCAGATGGATCACTTGAGTTCAGGAGTTCAAGACCAGTCTCAGCAACTTGGCGAAACCCTGTCTCTACTAAAAATACAAAAATTAGCCGGCGTGGTGGTGGGCGCTTGTGGTCCCAGCTACTTGGGAGGCTGAGGCAGAAGGATCACTTGAGCCCAGGAGGATCACTCGAGCCCAGGAGGTAGAAGTTGCAGTGAGCCGAGATCATGCCACTGTACTCCAGCCTGGGTGACAGAGTGAGACCCTGTCTCAAAAAAAAAAAAACAAAACCAAAAACCCAAAGAACAAACACTTCACTCCTTATACCTCTCAGCAGGCTAGGACTAGGGTAAGGTGAATCAGGCATTTGCCTCCAATGCAAAATGTAACAGGTGTCCCAAAACTTAGTAATCAAGAAAATATTTTAAAGTAATATTTACAAAAATGGAAGTTAATGCAAAAAAAAAAAAAAAATCCAAGATGAACAACACGTTAAATAACGACAGGGTTCACCCTGCACTTGCACAGCCCTTTCTCACTCACCTCAGCCTAATCCTGGCCCTGGTTCCAATAAAACTTTATTCACAAAAACAGACAGCCAGCCTGTGGGCTGGAATTTGCTATTTGATTTTTAAAAATATTATTATGATATTATTTCTCTTGATTGGTGAGTATTTTTATGCCTCCCTCTTAAAAATTTTGCTCTGAGGCCAGTGCCTCCCTTGATTCACCTTAGTCCAGGTTTTGTAGTTCCCAGTTTTGGGTTTGAAGCTTGACGCTGACCCTTCCTAGCTGTGCGGTCAGCAATCAGTCAATCTTTCATTCCCCTGCTGCCCTCATCCCCAGCTGATGGGGATGATGCTGTTCAGAGTGCCTGGCCCTGAATCAGTTAAAGAGTTAAAGCCTTGTTGTTCTGGTTTTTTTTGAGACGAAGTCTTGTTCCATCACCCAGGTTGGAGAGCAGTGGTGTGATCTTAGCTCACTGGAACCGCTGTCTCCTGGGTCAAGTGGTCCTCCTGACTCAGCCTCCTGCGGAGCTGGGATTATAGGCTCCTGCCACCACATTCAACTAATTTTTGAATTTTTAGGAGAGACAGGGTTTTACCATGTTGGCCAGGTTGGTCTCAAACTCCTGACTCCAGGTAATCCACATGCCTTGGCCTCTCAAAGTGCTGGGATTATGGGCACGAGCCACTGTACCCAGCCCTGTTATTCTCCGCTCCTTCTCCTGATCCAATGCCCAGCCTCTTCCTACCATGCCCCTTCCCCTCCAGACCCCAGGCACACCCCTACTCTGGTTCCCAGTTTGCTCATCTGTAATGGAGGAGTTGGACAAGTCTGGTGTCTGGGAGATTTTACAGAGTCCCGAAACCAACAACTCTAGGCGCTGAACAGAAAGAGCCCAAGTCCCTGAGGCAAGCAAGGCTGAAGGCTCACTTACGTTTTCTCACTTGGGGCTGGAAATGACATCAACTCAGGGTGGGAACATGGTGCCCATCACAAGGCCAGCTCTAACTTTGGTGAATTAAAAAATGCTTTCAGAACGGGAGTGCTTGCAAGAAGTAACTCAAGGAGTCCTTGGAGGTGAGGACCTCTCCTGGAGGGGTCCTTGGAGGTGAGGAAGCCAGCGGTCTCTTGCCTTGATGTCTGGAAATCCCTTCCAAGTCTCCTATTTTTTTTTTTTAGATGGAGTCTTGCTCTGTCCCCAGGCTGGAGTGCAGTGGCGCTATCTCAGCTCACTGCAAACTTCGCCTCCTGGGTTCAAGTGATTCTCCTGCCTCAGCCTCATGAGTAGCTGGGATTACAGGAGTGTGCCACCACACCCAGCTAATTTTTGTATTTTTAGTAGAGATGGGGTTTCACCATGTTGGTCAGGGTGGTCTTGAACTCCTGACCTCGTGATCTGCCCACTTCAGCCTCCCAAAGTGCTGGGATTACAGGCATGAGCCGCCGTGCCCAGCCATCTCCCATTTTAATAGTCATATTGCTAACCACTGTAACTAATGCCTCCTGCATGCCAGGCACTTAATATGTATTATTATTATTATTATTTTTTGAGACGGAGTTTCGCTCTTGTTACCCAGGCTGGAGTGCAATGGCGCGATCTCGGCTCACCGCAACCTCCGCCTCCTGGGTTCAGGCAATTCTCCTGCCTCAGCCTCCCGAGTAGCTGGGATTACAGGCAAGCGCCACCATGCCCAGCTAATTTTTTGTATTTTTAGTAGAGACGGGGTTTCACCGTGTTGGCCAGGATGGTCTCGATCTCTTGACCTCATGATCCACCCGCCTCGGCCTCCCAAAGTGCTGGGATTACAGGCGTGAGCCACCGCGCCCGGCCCGTAATATGTATTATTTCCCTTGACCACAGGACAGCTCAGTGGACATCCCATGGGGGGCTCTATCTTTATAGTAGAGATAAGGGCATTGATGCTCAGGGTGCAAAGTAGATTTCTGATGGACCCACAGAAGTGGTGGAAGTGGGATTCTCACCCAGAGCTGCGGGCTCCGAGCCTGGGTTCTGTCCACCTCTGCCCCACCTATGCTGGATGAGGGCTGAGGCCTCTCACCTGGGACAGGTGGCACTGTCACCTGAAGTTCCAGAGAATTGGAACCTGATTCTTGCCACCATCTAGATCTTCTGCCCCCTATGACACAGCCAAAGAACAGATCCATCAATGGAAGACTCTGCCTTTCCTCTATAATCGGAGGTCCTCACCCACTAGCCCTCTCTTGGACAGAGAAGGAGCTTAGGAGAAGGTTCCTGGAGACATGCTCTAGTCCCCGCTGCATCTAGTCCTTAGCTGTCGATTCGGGGCAACCTTCTACTGTTCAAGGCTCCTGTGGGATCAGTGACATGGTGGCTGTGCAAGAACCTGGTTTCCTAGGATTGTGGCAGATCCCTGAGGAGACCAGCCCTGGGCTGAGCATTAAGATATTGGGGGCTCAGGCCGGGCATGGTGGCTCACACCTGTAATCCCAGCACTTTGGGAGGCCAAGGCGGGTGGATCACCAAAGTCGGGAGTTTGAGACCAGCCTGACCAACATGGAGAAACCCCATATCTACTATAAATAAAAAATTAGCCAGGTGTGGTGGCACATGGCCTGTAATCTCAGCTACTCAGAAGGCTGAGGCAGGAGAATCGCTTGAACCCGGGAGGTAGAGGCTGCAGTGAGCCGAGATTGTGCCATTGCACTCCAGCCTGGGAAACAAGAGCGAAACTTTGTCTCAAAAAAAAAAAAAAAAAAGATATTGGGGGTTCAGTGGCGGCTCTAGAATTTCTACAAAGGAGGGACTTAGGGCAGCCATCTGGTTGAAAAGGGGGCTTGAAGCTGCATTTTAGGGCACGTCCTGTGGGGGCACCCATGGGGGCTGAGGCTCACAGAGGCAGTGAGTTTGTCAGTGGGGATTGCAGTGGGCAAGAGGAAGACTCCCCAGGGCAGCCCTTGGCACTGCCTCTGCCTAGCCTCAAGCTCTTGTCTTGCTGTGTGACCTTGGGTAAGTGATCGCCCTGACCTGGTGACCTTCTGTGGGGTGGCGTGAACTCCTAGGATGAGTGTTTGTGTATGAGGGTGTATGCATTGCTGAGCAAGGCTGGGATGGTAGAGGTGGGTCCACAGCTTTGTG
Organism: Aotus nancymaae; assembly: GCF_030222135.1. Taxonomy (NCBI): domain Eukaryota; kingdom Metazoa; phylum Chordata; class Mammalia; order Primates; family Aotidae; genus Aotus; species Aotus nancymaae. The sequence goes on along the minus strand of NW_026988473.1, from coordinate 7,540,698 downwards.
AGGATGAGTAGGGACTTGTCCTCAGAGGGTGTTTGGCCTGGAGTCAGGAGGATAGTGAGGAAGCAGGGAGGGGCGTCTCTGTAGGACTGTGGCCTCCTGATGACGGCTGTTAGAAGCCTTTGATGATATTGCTGGGTGCGGTGGCTCTCATCTATAATCCCTGTGCTTTGGGAGGCCGAGGTGGGCAGATCACAAGGTCAGGAGTTTGAGAACAGCCTGGCCAACAAGGCGAAACCCCATCTCTACTAAAAATACAAAAAATTAGCCGGGTGTGGTGGCAGGTGCCTGTAATCCTAGCTACTCCGGAGGCTGAGGCAGGAGAATCGCTTGAACCTGGGAGGCAGAGGTTGCAGTGAGCCGAGCCGTGCCACAGCACTCCAGCCTGGGCAACAGAGTGAGACTCTGTCTCAAAAAAAAAAAAAAAAAAAAAAAGAAGTCTTTAATAATATTACTAATACTCCTTATACATAAATAGTAGCAAAGAAAAATTACTAATATTAAAGTAACTGATATTTACTGACTGCGTACTATACACCAGACATGGCTCTAAGCATTACATACACAGACATTCTATACTTGATCTGTCTACCTGTTACAACTCCTTATGAAATAGATCCTGTTATCCTCAATTTGCAAAAGGCCTAACCTGAGGCTTCAAGACCTGAAGGACCTTTCAGCTCATCAGTGATGCAATCAGGATTTGGATCCAGGGCGCCTGTGTCGGAGACCAACCTCTCAAGCCCTACTCCTGCTCTTGAGGGATGCGGGGTTTAGGGTTAGCCTCCTTGCCCACTTCAACTAGCTCACCCAAGTCCTACTTTGAATCAGTTAACGATGAGCAATCGGTCCTTGTTTCAGAATCTGGTCTTCTTGTTGCGTGGCAGTGTCTGTCGTATATCTGTGTGATGTGTGTTAACAGTGCTGTGGGAAGAGGGTGGGTCTACTGGAGCTCTTTAAAGGGCAGGGTAGGGGCTGTGTCTGTCTCGTTCAATGTTTCTCCCAGGGCTTGCACATAGTAGTTGCTCAATAAATACCTGTGGAATAAATGTACGTGTGTGTACTCAACTTCAGACCCTGGAGCCTGAGAATGAGCCTGTCGGGGTCAGGACCAGCTCCAGAGCATGGTCCATAGGCCCCGCTTTTCTCTTGAGCTCCCACATCTCATCTGCTAGGTCCCTGCTCCTCTGAGTGAGGCCCTGCCTGGCTGGAGAGCTTGGGAGAAAACCAGCCAAGAGCATCCTTGTCTGTAAAAGGGACCAAGGAAACCTGCTTCGACCGGCTGCAGGGAAGCTAAGTGAGGTGGCAGGACAGACATGGACGTGCCATGGCATTTGTCACTGGGGTGAGGACAATGTTAGCCTGGGCTCAAAGGGTTAAGGGATGAGGTCAGAGCCTTTATTACAGCAGGCCAGACTGCTGACTGCCAGCGCCCAGGACCAATCCCCAGGGGCTGGGGATCTGGCTTGTGAGAGGATTCGGGAGGAGATAGAAATACTGGAGACAGCAGGGAAAGAGAAATGGGGAGAAAGATTCCTGAACGCCAGGCTTTTCTGAACTTCCCACTGGCCAGGGAGTACCGAAGGGGAGGGAGAGAATGAGGGGATGCCGGGGAAGAGATTTAGGAGGGAGGAGCGGAGCCATCTTGTGATTCTGGGCCTGGAAGCTGGTAGCGTGCTGGTTAGGGAGAGGGGACAATATTGGGGAGTGGGAGGTCTGCAGAGGGGCTGTGGGGTTGGGCACCTGAGGCCACACATATGCAATGAGGAGGGCACTCCTTCTGGCCAGGCCTCCTCTCTGGTCCCTTCTGCTAGGGCCTGAACCCAGAAGCCAGCCACGTGAGGCAGCTCTCCCCTTGACGTTAACTTTTATCTGATGGTAGCTTTTGACCCATTAAGGTACACAAAACTTCCACACCTGATGCCTGGCTTTGGGAATGAGGGAGGAAACAAACAGAATTGATCACGTTTCTTTAGGCTCAACAGTTGCCATTGGGAGGGCCAACTAGCGTTGCGGAGGGCAGCAGCCATCAGTTAAATGCTACATAAAACGCAGCACTTAGCCGGAAGAGAAGCATCAGTCCTGGAATCACTGCCAAATTTGCTCCCCCATGATGGATCTTAAGCAGTTGCCCGACTTTGGCCAGTCCATGCCAGAGCCTGGGCATGAGAAGCTGGACCCTAGACCTTATTCTGCCAGTGTGGCGTCAGAGGTGCTGGGTCCCTCATCCTCTAATCTGCGTGCCCTCTGCTCCTGGCTCCTTGCACTCCCCTCCTCATTTCCTTTCTTCTTTCTCCCTCCCTCCTCCATCCCTGTAGGCATCACCATGGCACCACAGCAGAGCAGAAACCCAGCGCAATTCACCCACCTCTCCCCGCCTGCTGGGAGCCCAAGCTTCTGCCTCTCAGAGCTGGCTGCGCCCCCTGCTCTCCCACCCCATCTTCCTGCTCATGGAGGCGGCAGCGCAGCGTTGTGCTAAGGATGCGGAGAAGGGGTCCAAGCCCCCTTCTTTGACCATAAGCATGTCCCTCGCCCTTTGTCAGCCTCAGTGCCTCCATCTGTAACGTGGAAAGGCTCCTTTCTAGGTCTGCCATGACCTTTGTTTAGCCCCTTCTTGACACTTTGGACTTCCATTACACTTCAGGATCCAGTTCTCAGAACTCCAACCGCCAGCTGTCAGCTGTAAGCCAAGACTCACATCTTCTGCAGCCCATTTCCCTACCTCCTCCCCTTTGATATCTCAGCACCGATAGTGACAGCAGCTTGCCCGGCGGCTGAGGTCAGAGGGCAGAGAACTCTCATCTGACAGACAGCCCGGTGAACAGCTGATTACTCCTGGCAAGGAGACTGCCTGGCCGCTGGAGACTGCCCGACTCCTTCCAGCCAGTTGGGCAGGGGTCTTACGTTAGTCTGGGTGGAGCTGCAGGTGTGTTTTGTGCAAAGAGGTGAACCCCTCTTCATTGGCTCTGATAACCTCTAAGCTGCAGATGTCGGAATGAGCTATGAAAGCTGACGAACCCCTCCCCAGCTGGCCTGCCCAGGAGCTGACAGCTCTACAAGAACCAGAGCTCCTGGCCCCTAGTCCTTCCCCACATTGTGCAGTGTGGGGGCACTGGGTGAGTACCTGGCATGGGTGCCCACTGGTATCCATGCATTGCCTGGACGTAGGACTGAGACCCACCCTGGGGGAGCCCAACATACTAGAAACATAAAGAGGGTCCTCTGGGCCCCTGCGCTCTTCAGAGTGGCCATCCAATGCCCATTTGTCCCCAGAGAGCCCTGGGGCTCTTTGCCTGGTCTCATGCTGGCTTCTGGCCCGACACCCACCTTGACTTCCAGCTTCTCTGTCTGGCCAGCAGCCTAATTCAGTCCATCTCGGGGGAGCTGAGGTGGATGGAGGTGGTGGGTTTCAGGGTGCCCTGAGAGAGGAGAGGAGGAGGTTCTGGGACTCGGACCCCCATCAAGAGGGAGGTCAACTTCCCACAGGCTGCTGGTGGCAAGGGCTGCTTCCTGGCCCCTTGCCCTTCCACTCTGCCCCTAGGGTGCTGGGGGCTCTGCTTGCTGCCAGGGCAGCCTCATCCCTTCTGGGCCTCAGGTCCAGTTTCCTGAGGGGGTCTCCATCTCCTCTGCCAGCTGAAGCCCAGAAAAACATCAGCTATATCCACTCAAAGCCAGGAGGCTGGGTGTTCGGAGCAGCCAATGTGCAATGCTACAGAGCCCCCTTGCCCTCTAGACCCCTCCCTGGCCCCCTCCCATCTCTGGGAGTCCATCCCTATTTCCATCTCATGCTGGTCCCTGCCCTCCCCCACTCCCCAAGACCCTCCTACCCTCCAGCTCAGTGCGGCCCCTCCCAAACCCTTCCAAATGTACTCACCATGGGGCTGAAGAGGGGTCTGTAGGGTCCTCAGCCCCACTGCCTCCCTGGGGGCCGGCGGCGTCTCCAGGGACCCAAACACCTGGCTCCCGGGGGGAGCTGCGCCCTGTGCTGGCAGCGGGAGAGGCACAGCCAGTGATTGGCATGTCCCACCCCCTGGCACGCCAGCCTTAGGGGGGAGGGAGAAAGGGAAAGAGAGGGAGGGAGGAAAGGGAGAAAAGGAAGGGAGGGGAGCTGGAGGGAAGCCTCAGGCAGCGTCTGGGGTTGGACTAGGTTCTGGAGTGTGCCCCCCTCCTCCACCAGGGCACCTAGTTTGAGCCCCAAGACGGAGGAGGAAGGACATGAGGAAGGTGAGCCCAGGAAGGCTAAAAGTCCAGGACGGGAGAGAAGGCGGATACAGGGAGGCAAACACCCACACCCACTGCACAGACCCGGCGGCACACACACACCCTCACAAAGGCACACTGTTTCCTCGGGCTTCTTCCCCACCCAACCTTAGAGCCCCCAACCCATGTGCACCATGCCCCAACACACATGCCCCTGTATTCACATGCCTGCTTCCCTTGCACACACGCCCTCCCCCCTGCACACGCCCACGCGCCCACCCACCCAGCTACACACCCTGCTCTTCCTCCCTGCTGTGAGAGAGCTAGATTCCTTCTGTTTGGAAATGACACATTGGGTCTCACGTGAGAGGCTCCAACTTGGAACAGACCCAGAGGGCTGGCGCACCCGCCCGGGGGCTGAGCGAACGTGCCCATGTGGTGGGCTCTGTGATCCAGCATTGGTCTCTGCACAGCCCCTTGTGAGGGTGTATGGGTGTCTGCTTCTCAGGGATGAGGAGGGGGCCAGGTGCCTGCCCCATGTGCAGCTGAGCGCCCCGCATGTGTGTGTCCCTGTGTACTCGTGTCACCATGCAGCCTGTGTAAATGCAGGTGTGACCCTATTGTTCTGCAGCAGGACACATGTGCACACGTGTGTCTGTATTTGATGTGTGGCTGAGTGTTACCCAACTGTGGAACTTGCTAATTCTGACAAGGGAGGCAGCCTCTACCTGCCTGCTTCACCCCAAGCTTCCACTTGGAAGACAGACAGACAGGCAGACAGACAGCTCTCCTCCCAGCTTGTCAAACTCTGTCTCCCCTGACTCCCACTCAGGGCTCACAGGTGTGTACCTGGGAGGAGATGAGCCCTCCTCCCCATTTCACTCAGCCCTGCTGCTAGGCCAGCAGCTCTCCCTGCCAGGCTGGTTTGGACTTCTGTGCTGAGCTTCCTGAGACAGAACCTCTGGGGATGGGTGGGGGTGGGGGGCTGTTTGCCATAGATACCTGGGTCCTGAACCTCCTCCGTTTGTCCCTAGAGACCTCCCCAGGAGCAGACTTGGGAGGATAGTTGGAGGCTTCAGGGACTGCCTGCTGGGGCTGCTGTATTCTTTACCCCACTGGGCTGTGCTGATGTCCTGGGGTGAGAAGCGGGAAGGAATGGGACCATCAATATCCCCATTTTGTAGTTGAGAAAACTGAAGAGCAGAGGTGTGATTAACATGGTGGCAGGTGTTTGGACTGGGTCCCTTGGCTCTAAGCCCAGGGCTCTGGAGTCTGGGGCAGGGGTTTCCCGTACCCATTTTCCTACCAAGGACCCCCGCCAACGGTGATGCCTGAGGGCAACCTGGGGCTTTCTCACCCAGAAGCCCAGTTGGCCAGTGCAGCCAAGTGGAGCTGAAACTGGAGTTCCTGGGGTTTGCTACTGGAGTTCCTGGGGTTTGGTTAGCAGCTACTGGTGGGCACACGTGGCAGGTACATGTGGGGGCATCGGTGCTTCTCAAAGCCAGCTGGGGGCTCCAGCAGGCACCCAGTCCTCCTCCCTGCTGAAGCCAAGCAGAGGCTGCAGCTTGGAGAGAAATCTAAGTGAGCATCCCCCTTCCCTCCCAGGGTCACCCAGACCGTCAGGGTTGGGTCAGAACTTGACCGTCCCTGCCCTTGGGCGCGGACTCCGGATGCCCCCTGCTGGGCTGCCCTGGGTTTGCCGCTGCGCTTACGCGGCGCGGTGGGGCTGCGTGTACTTGTGCGCGTACACGTGGCTGAGTGTGGGGGTGTTAGGCCTCCACGCTCAACATCCATTTCCGAGTCTGAATCAGGCTCCCTCTTTGCCACCTCCCCCCAATCTCCTTGGTCTCCCTTTTCTCTTCTCCCACCGCCTCTGCACACGTCCCTTTAGAAATAAAAACACTTATTTTGTGGGCGGGTGGGGAGGGTGTCCAGCTTTCCCCTGCCTCCCCCTGAGTGCCCCCCCTGTGTCCCACGCGGCTTCCTTCTAAAGTCTGTGCAGTCGCGGAGGCAGGGGGATGGCGCCCCCCTCCACCTACTGTATCACTCTTCTGACTTCTCCGCCCAGACTTGGCTAGGTTCCCCCTTATCAGTGGGGAAACTGAGGCAGAAGGGGAGAGGAGAGGTAGGACCGGGAGAAGCGCTCCCGCCCGGCTCGCTCACCACCCCCGCACCCGCGCCCGATTTAGCCGCAGGGAGGCTGGGAACATTGTCTTTATTTTAAGCCGCTGAGTGCGGCACGAACGCGGCTGCTCGCGACAAAGGGCTTCTTGAAGAGGCTGCGGGCGGCGCACGTGGGGCTTTGGCCCCGCCCCCGGGCGACCCCCTCCAGTTCTCCCCCCATCTCTGGCTGGGTCGGGTTGGGGCTGAATCTCGGGTCTGCTGGTTGCTATTTTTGGTCGCTTGGCCGAGAATTCACTCCTTAGGCCACCGAGGGAACGTGGAGTCGCCCTTGCGCGGCTTGGCCCCCTTCTCGGCCCCTTACTGTGGAGGAGGAGAGTGCCCTGCGTGCGAATTCAGCTTGGCATTTTTCTAGCTGAAGCGGCCTGAGAAAGTTAGGCCCCCTCTGTAGGTCTCAGTTTCTTCATCTATGACAAGAAAATAGAAATACCTCCCCGATCAGGTTGTTTGACGGGTTAGTTGAGCTTCTGCAGGTAAAACGTGGCACGTGCATCTGCAAAAAGTGAAAGCCATCATTGCCTTTTTTTTTTTTTTTGATACAGGGTTTCGATCTGTCGCCCAAGCTGGAGTGCAGTGGCGCGATCAGAGCGCACTACAATTGCCTCCCGGGCTCAAGCGATCCTCCTCGCACCGCAGCCCTTCCCTCCACCCACCCCTACCCGCGCGCAGCCTCCCCTCCGCCTCCGAGTAGCTGGAACTATAGGCGCGCGCCACCCCACCGGGCTTTAAAATATTTTTTTAATTAATTAAAAAAAAAAAGAAAAAAAATTTTTAATTGACGGGGTTTCACCCTGTTGGCCAGGCTGGTCTCAAACTCCTGAGCTTAAGTGATCCTCCTGCCTCCGCCCCTCTTGGTCTCCCAAAATGCTGGGATTACTGAGCCAAAGCGCCGGGCTGTTATTTATAACACGTTTCGAGCACCTACTACGTGTCAGGAACTGCTAAGTGCTCTATATTCTTTTTTTGAGAAAGGGTCTCACTCTGTCGTCCAGACCGGAGTTCAGTGGCATGATCTCGGCTCACCGGTAACCTCTGCCTCCCGGGCTCAAGCGATTCTTCTGCCTCAGCCTCTTCAGTACTGGGATTACAGGCGCTCACCACTACCGGCCAGCTAATTTTTGTATTTTTAGTGGAGACGGGGTTTCTGTGTTGACCAGGCTGGTCTCCAACTCCTGATCTCAAATGATCCACCCACCTCGGCCTCCCAAGGTGCTGGGATTACAGGCCTGAGCTACCACTTCTCACAACTCTACGAGGGAGATTCCATTATTCCCATTTTACAGATGAGTAGATTTACAAGCGGCGTGGGTCCCTGTGGTTTCGTGGAGGCTGCGATCAGTGAGCCTGGAACCATCCTAAGGCTGAGCACCGGCTGCAGTTCTGGGGATGGCAGGACTGTTGAGACCAAGTCTTGCTCTGTCACCCAGGCTGGAGTACAGTGTCGCGATCTCGGCTCACTGTAACCCCCGCCTCCGGGGTTCAAGAGATTCTCCTGCCTCAGCCTCTCGAGTAGCTGGGACTACAGGCGCGAGCCACCACGATTAGCTGATTTTTATTTATTTATTTATTTAATTTTTTTTTTGAGACGGAGTTTCGCTCTTGTTACCCAGGCTGGAGTGCAATGGCGCGATCTCGGCTCACCGCAACCTCCGCCTCCTGGGTTCAGGCAATTCTCCTGCCTCAGCCTCCCGAGTAGCTGGGATTACAGGCACGCGCCACCATGCCCAGCTAATTTTTTGTAGTTTTAGTAGAGACGGGGTTTCACCATCACCATGTTGGCCGGGATAATATCGATCTCTTGACCTTGTGATCCGCTCGCCTCGGCCTCTCGGAGTGCTGGGATTACAGGCAGGAGCCACCGCGCCCCGCCGGGACAGCATTTTTAAGAGTCCCAGGGTCGGGCAAGGCCGCAAGTGGGTGGAGGAAGGAAGTGAACAGGCTCCGGGAGTGCGCTGCAGACCTTGGGTGTAAGTCTTCACCCTCGGTTTTAATCCGTGTCAGAAACTCAAACCCAGCTAAATGTGTCACTTTTAGGACGCTGCTTCCTCTGGCCTGGGTCAACCTGCATTCTGAGCCCGGGTGGGAGGCACAGGGTTGGCCTGAGGGCTCCGCTCCTCGCCTCTTCACGGTCGATGGCCATAGGCCCTCAACTTCGTCTTTCCCCGCCATCCCCTCCCCCCAGGACTCCAGGAGAGACTAATTCCCAGATTTAAAACAAGAAACTCAAATCCAGGGCGGGGCTGCGGAAAGAGCTGGCCCAGCAAGGGGTCCCCAGAGTCCCCGCCGTCCGAGGCAAGAGCGGAAGCGGCCACAACAAAGGCATCTTATTGGGACAGGAAATCGGGGTTTTCCGAGTCCTGTTTCCAAGTTGAGGCCTTGTAGACGCTTCGCCTTTCCTCCCCTACCACGTGCTGGGCGCCGGAGGGCAAGGGGAGTGCGGGGAAGCGGCTCCACTTTCCCGCCCCGTCTTGGGGGAAGTTCCCGAAGAAAAGTTGGGTTTGGGGCGGTCACGAGCGCGGCGCGTGTTTTCCTGCGGCGCTCGGGTCCTTACAGCCCGGCAGGAGACTCCTCTCAGTTGACTCTGCGTCCGGGGTCGGGCCAGGGGTAGTGAATGCTGGGAACTGAGGGATCGCCACCTGGCGTTTCGGATCCCCGGCTGGACCGGGCCGTGGAGGGGAGCTGCGTTCCCACAGGGCATCCCTAACTGTCCTCGGTCCCCGCCTATGAGGACACGACCTGGAAGTCCAGGCCACTGGCTGCCACCTTGGAGTTGGACGTGCCGCGCACTTGCGGCCCCTACCGAGGAAGCAGGCGCCTTCCCCCGCACTACGGAAGCTCGCGCCCCTCGCTGCCCGAAACACCTCATTCACGGCGTCGACCCTGCTTCGCTAGGTCGTCTGCGGACACTCGGCTCCCAGTTTTCGGCCACAGGGTGGACGCGCCCTGGCCCAGGCGAGTGTATGTCCCCCGCGAAACTGCTGGAGCCCCGCGGAACTTCGGACGGGATATTTGGGGTCAGAGCAGGTCCAGTCTCAAGGCAACCCCCAACTCTGGAATCCGCTCGCCCAGGGTCGTGGCACCAGGATCCCCCGCTCCCAGCCCGGCGAAGTTCCATGCTTTCTTCCCTTGCCCGCTTCCTCCCCCAGTTCCCTAGACGCCCGGTCCTCGAGTGCCCCCCACCCAGGCGAAGGCCAAAGCTTGAAGCCCAGATGGCGAGGGGCGAGTGGAGCCTCAGCCGGGTTCCTCTACTGAGACCCTCGCAGGCACCGCAAGTATCCCCGAGGCACCGAGAGGTTCAGTAACCTGTCCAAGGTCACACAGCTAGTAGGTGCCAGAGTCAGGCCAGTAGAATTCCAATCATTGCTTTTGCCCGGATCCTAAAGTTCCCCCAAATGTCAAATGTGCTCGCTTCTCCGAGAGACCCTCGCCCCAGCGCAGGCGCCGCAAGTACGTCGGTGGGTCGGGGGCTGCCCTTTGCCCTCCTGGCCTGCAGAGACGAGAACCTTTGTTTATTGGGTCCCAGGGATTCTGCGCCTCAGTCCTCGGGCCGCTCCGGTGACGCCCACGACCCTCCACGCCCCCGCTGCGGCTCCTAGCGGCCCATCCAGCTCGGTGCCTAGGAGGGGCCGGACGAGGGGCTGGAGTGCCTGGGCAGGGTCGGGGGCCCACTTCCCTTCTCCGGGAGAGAAATAACAGCACTTAGACCTCCTTCTTGCCCCAGTGCAGGCATTTTGTTGGGTGGGGTGGGTAAGGGGTTGTGCACAACTAACTCTAGGAAAGCGATAGGAGCTGGCTGCCCTGTCTTTATTGAGGGCTTGCTCCTGGCTACCGCATTCATAACATCTTTGCGCGCACCTTCTCATTTAATCTTCACGACTGCTCCACGACGTAGGCACAGTTACGGTCCCCATTTTGCAGACAGAAAACTGAGGCACAGGGAGGTTAGGTAACAATCTGCCCTCTTAAGCCTTGCCCAGTTTGCAGGTTTTGCCCCCAGCTTGGAGCCTAACTATCTGAGAACACTGCTGTCTGTAAGAGGTAGTTTCCTGGGAAATTGCGAAATCGATGTCTCCTGCAGTCCTTTGTTTTCTGGTCCCATCATATTAACAAACACTTGCATAGCACCATCAATCTGCTGTCCCCCTTCTCAGTGTTTTACATGTTTTAACTCATTTAATTTTTGTAATAACCCAACAAAGCAGGTAGAATTATTATTCCCATTTTACAGATGAAGAAACCGAGGCACAGAGAGGTTCAGTGACCCGTCCAAGGTCACACAGCTAGTACATGCCAGAGCCAGACCAGTCGACTTCCAATCATTGCTTTTGCCCCTATCCTAAAGGTTTCCCAAATGTCAATGTCAATGTATCCACATCACCTCCTGCCACCTTCTCCTCTTCTGGCTCCCACTGTGGGGCAATCAGCTTTTTTGCTAGGACCTGACATGACCCTGGCCCCACAGCCCCCCTTCCCCGCCCCCTTGGCGCCTCCTGCCAGCCCCATTGCTGACGGATGCCTGACCAGGGCAGAGATTGATGAGGATGAGAGGATCTCCTAGGCCGCCTGTTTACTCTGCCGGCCAGCTCACGCAGTAATTAACAGTGGACAATTGAGTTAGGACCTGAGCTCTGCCGCTGGAGGCTGGAGGCTGGGGCAGGGGGAGGGGCCTGCTGCTTAGAGCCTCTGCTCCCTGGGGATCTTGGGCAAGAAGCCCCTTCAGGAGACAGAGAATGAGCAGTGCCTGGCCAAAGGGGACAGGGTGCAGGTAGACAAACTTCCCTGTCCTTCTTGCCCCCATCCCCTTGCCGCAGAGATAGTGGGGCTAGACAAGGTCTGCTCCAGACCTTTCCAAGGAAGAAAGGAATGAAGGAAGGAGGAAGGCTTTTCCCAAAGGGCAACCTCTCAACAGGAAATGGTAGCCACGCAGGGAGACAGGGAGGAGCCTGCCGGGTCTGTCTGGGGTTTGGATGGCGGGGGACAAGCCTCCTCACTTGCATCTCTATGTCTTTCCCCCAGGCGTGAACAAACTTCTCTCCTGAGCACATGCCCAGCCTGCTCTAGTTATCTTGTTATAACAGCCTAGCCTGGAGGAACACATGAATAAAAGCCCAGCCCCAGCCGTGGCCCTCCTTCTGGGGACCCTTTGTTCCCTTGCCCTGCATTCAGGGCACAGGTCACCAGAATTTCACTAGTTTAAAACCCACACAGTACAGCCGGGCGTGATGGCTTACACCTGTAATCCCAGCACTTTGGGAGGCTGAGGCAGGCAGATCATAAGGTCAAGAGATGAGACCATCCTAGCCAACATGGTGAAACCCCGTCTCTGCTAAAAATACAAAAATTAGCTGGGCGTGGTGGCATGTGCTTGTAGTTCCAGCTACTTGGGAGGCTGAGGCAGGAGAATTGCTTGAACCCAGGAGGTGGGGGTTGCAGTGAGCCGAGATCACACCACTGCACTCTTGCCTGGCAACAAGAGCTAGACTCTGTCTCAAAAACAACAACAAAAACAAAAAACAACAACAACAAAAAACAAAACCACACAGTGCAGCCCCATAGCATGTCCTGCCTCCTCCAGATTGGTAATGAAGCTCCATCCTAAGGGGTCAGACTGGAGTCTATGCCCAGTGCTGTGCTCAACACTGGGAAGGGAACAGGAGAAACCAGAGCCCAGAAACCGTGGGGCTTATGAGCTTGCTGGGGAGAAAAAATGATTTTGGGAAAGGTATTAGGCACACTGGAGCCCGTACATTTCCCAGGAACAGGATAGAAAGGTGAGGGAAGGTAGAAGCATGGTCAGTAGAAGCCGGCCCTGTGCGGAGGGTGCAGGCCTGCCCAGGGAGGGTGATCTGGTTTTGGAGGTTGTGTAGTATGTCAGGGCACCAGATTGAGTCGAGTCATGGGGCTCTGTCTAGCACCTTGTAGAAGAGGAATCATGGCCTCTCTCCCACCCTCGGTCTACTTATCTGTACATGGAGTGGAGATGGAGGTGGGTGGGACTAGGTAGCCCAAATGGGCTCTCCCAGCTCTGATGTTCCTTGAAGATGGGACATCCGGGGTTTGACTTCGTTCTGTGTCCTGGCAGATCCCTCTGTTCTCTGAGCTTCAGTTTCTCTGAAAGTAAAATGGGAACTCAGGTAGCCCAGTGTTCCTCAGTCTATTTTGTGGATGTTAGTAGGTGTTAGTTATTTTATTTTATTTTTTAAAACAGGCCTCTGTGATGAAATGGGAACTTTCTTTACTGCAGGAACCTCTCCATGCAAATAAATGGCAAATGTGCGTTGAGAGTCTCTGAGAGGCAAAGAGAACGATCAGCATTTCCCAAACTTATTTCACCACGGGATCTTTTTTCACATGGAACGTCTTATAGGACTGGCTTCTGAGGAACACGGGTGAGTCACTCTGAACTGGCTTGTCTAGAAAACCTCCAGCTCTGGATTGGGCACAGTGGCTCACGCCTGTAATCTTAGTATTTTGGGAGGTGGAGGCAGGCGGATATGAAGTCAAGAGATCGAGACCATCCTGGTCAACATGATGAAACCCCGTCTCTACTAAAAGTACAAAAATCAGCTGGGTGTGGTGGCACTTGCCTATAGTCCCAGTTGCTCAGGAGGCTGAGGCAGGAGAGTTGCTTGAACCCAGGAGGTGGAGGTTGCAGTGAGCTGAGATCATGCCAGTGCACTCTAGCCTGGCGACAGAGCAAGACTCCCTCTCAAAACAACAACAAAAAACATAATAAATAAAGTTTATTTAAAAAAAAAGAAGAAAACCTCCAGCTCTGCTGTGATAGTTTTGGGCACTGCCCGTCACCCGTTGGGCCTCTACTCCTGCCCCCCTGAAGGATTCTTTTCCCTGGCCCCAACCTTTCCTGGACACTGCCCACCTCTGGGCCCCTTACTGTACTCTCTTTAGGGAGCCTTTTTTTTTTTTTAATTTTTAATTTTATTTTATTATTATTTTTTTAGAGATGGGGTTTCACCATGTTGGTCAGGCTGGTCTCAAACTCCAGATCTCAGGTGATCCACCTGCCTCGGCCTCCCAAAGTGCTGGGATTACAGACGTGAGCCGCTGCGCCCAGCCTGAGGGAGCCCTTCCTGTGCCTGGCTTCCTGGGACCTCCCTGGCTTAGCCCCGTCGAGGGCTCCACTTCATTCAGCTGTCCCTTTCCTGGTCCTTTCCAGTTCCCAGAGGACCTGAGGGACACAGTCTGGGCTCTTCTGGTAGGGTCAGTGTGATGGCCACCCTCAGCCCCAGTACGTGGTTTTCTGGTTCCTAATCCCAGACCCCAGTCCCAAGTTTCCCAGGCTCAGCTACAAGCCTCGCACTCCAACCCTCAATCCACAGACCTCATTCCCTAACCCCTACACGAGGCCTCTAGCCACAAGTCTCCTGGCTCCCAGCTCCAGGCTCCTGCACCTTAATCTGCAGCTCAAGCCCTAGTCCCACTACCCACCCGTGGCGCCCAGCCTTCCTCTCCAAAGCAGTTTCTGAGATTCTGGGTTCTAGAGGGTTAATAGGCAGCCTCTTTCCTCTCTCCAGCTGCAGCTGCAACCTACTTGGTTTTTGGGCCTGAGCCAGGGGCCTGGGCCAGAGGAGAGCAATTGAGCATATTGACTGAGTGAGGGGTGAATCTCAGGAGCTGAGGACAAGTATTTACAGTAACACTGCCCCCAACCCCCCAGACTGGTTCAAGGTGAGGGAACCCCTTAGAAGCAAAATTACAGATTATGAATAGAAAATTCTAGTGAGATAAGTGGTGGGAGGTGGGAGTTGGGGCCAAGGGCGGGGTAAGAAGACAGGAGAGGGATGGGGTGGTAAACCTGGTCCAGCCAATGGTCCTAGATGGTGCTAGGGATAGGGTCTGCCACAGGGTGTCCTAGCTGGGGAATCTCTAAAGAACCATTTTACAGATGGGGAAGCTGAGGCCCTGTGACTTGCCGAAAGCTACACCCAAAATTGTCTCCTCATATCATGATCTCCGTGTGCAGTTTCCAGAGTGCCTTTCCTTCAGCACTTCCTCTTTCTGGAAATACTTGCTGTGCTCAGCCTCTCGGGATAGCCCCTCTTGGGTCTCTTCCTACTCCCTCAGCTGTTGTTCCACGTTCTCCTTTTTTTCTTTTTTTGAGATGGAGTCTTGCTCTGTCACCAGGCTGGAGTGCAGTGGCGGGATCTTGGCTCACCGCAACCTTCGCCTCCCGGGTTCAAGTGATTCTCCTGCCTCAGCCTCCTGAGTAATTGGGATTACAGGCGTGAGTCATAACACCCAGCTAATTTTTGTATTTTTAGTAGAGATTCTAGTAGAGATGGGGTTTCACCGTGTTAGCCAGGATGGTCTCGATCTCTTGACCTTGTGATCTGACCACCTCGGCCTTCCAAAGTGCTGAGATTACAGGCATGAGCCACTGCACCCGGCCTGTTCCACATTCTTCTCTGCTGATGTTCCTCGCCATCCTGCTATAAACTTTGGGAGTGTCTGGGCTCAGTGTTTGGACCTTTTTACCCACTTTCCAGGTGAACTTGTGCCACCCACACATTGATGACTGTGTGTCTGTCCCAGGCTCTCCTCTGAACACCTTCCTTGTATATCCAATACTTCCTCCTCTGTAAAATGGAATTAATATTAGTAGCTGTACATCCCAGGCCATGATGAGGATTAAATGAGTTTAGACGTGTAAAGTGTCGGAAGAGTGCTTGGCTCAGAGTGAGCACTACGGCTGGAGCTGTGATTATTATTATCACCGTCATTATTGCTGCCTGCCAGCTCCATTTGGATGTGCAGAATCATCTCAGTCAGTCATGACTCATCTCAAACCCCAAACTTGCTCTATCCGCAGCCTTGCCCATGTCAGCAGGTGGCAACCCGGTTCTTTAAGCAGCCCAGGCCGAAAACCTCGGAGTCACCCTCGACTCCATTCTTTCTCTCACATGCCAAATCTAACCCATTCGAAAATCCTGTGTCTGTTCCTTAAATACATCCAGAGTGCAACACTGATCTTGCTAGTGGATTACTGTAATCTCTCACCTGGATTACCGTCTCAGGCCCATCACCCTTCTACAGCGTGAATGCTGAAGGCAGCATTCCGAACATTCCTTTTGACAGGTAAGTTGTATCATGTCTCTCCTCTGTTTAAAATGCTCTAACAACTCTCCAACTTTTTCAGAGTAAAGCTTGAGTCCTTATCATGACCTGCAAGTCCCCGTAGGAGCAGCCCCTGCTTCCTCCTTAGCCTCTTTTCCTACCTCTGACTCCTCACTGCTGTCCTCAGCCACACTGGCTTTGTGGTTCCCAGAACCTGCCAAACACTTCCTGCCTCAAGGACTTTGTACTAGTATTATCTTTGCCCAAGTAATAAATAAACAAACCATCAGGTTTCTACAAGATAAAGATTATGATGGAGATCATGCAAAGGTTTGGGAGTTGGGGCAGTGGGCACATAAAGTGGAGCCCAGAGAGCCTGGCCGGGGCCAGTCATGAAAGTCACTGAACGTCTCGTGGCTGTATGCAGTGGCTCACGCCTGTAATCCCAGCACTTTTGGAGGCCAAGGCAGGCAGACCACGAGGTCAAGAGATTAAGACCATCCTGGCCAACATGGTGAAACCCCATCTCTACTAAAAATACAAAAATTAGCTGGGTGTGGTAGTGCGTGCCTGTAGTCCCAGCCACTCGGGAGGCTGAGGCAGGAGAATCACTAGAACCTGGGAGGCAGAGGTTGCAGTGAGCGGAGATTGCGCCACTGCACTCCAGCTTGGCAACAGAGGGAGACTTCGTCTCAAAATAAGAAGGTCACTGAATGTCCCTTACACAGTGGGCAGCTGAGGAAGGAGTGTGTGTAGGGCAGGGTGGGACTAGGGTGAGGTGAAGTGCAAATTTAAGAGGATGCCAAAAAACTCAACAATCATGATAAATAATATTTTAATGCAGTATTTTTAAAATAAAAATTGCAAAAGTTCAGTATGAACAAAATATCAAACTTTCAATTAAAGACTGGATCAGGATCGGGCATGGTGGGTCACGCCTGTAATCCTAGCACTTTGGGAGGCTGAGGCAGGTGGATCACCTGAGGTCAGGTGTTCGAGACCAGCCTGGCCAACATGGCGAACCCCCCTGCTCCTGTCTCTACTAAAAATACAAAAAAATTAGCCAGGAATGGTGGCAGGAGCCTATAATCCCAACTACTCCAGAGGCTGAGTCAGGAGAATTGCTTGAACCCTGGGCGGGTGTCGGGGGGGAGCTGGGGCAGAGGTTGCAATGAGCCGAGATTGTGCCCCTTCACTCCAGCCTGGGCAAAAGAGTGAAATTCCATCTAAAAAAAAAAAAAAGACTGGATCAGGCAGGGCTCAGACAGGAGAGGTAAGTCCATGTGGTGCTTCTCTGTTTCACTCACTCCACGCTAGTGTTGGCCCTGGACTGCAGGCCAGTGACTCAAGATCCTTCTGGGACTGTGGGAGGATGGACTAGACAGGGACACCAAGCAGTGAGCCAGGGAGAAATCAGGTGGAGAAGCCTGGCCCAGGGGAGGGCAGTGGGCTGGACGAGACGTTCTTGGCCTGTGAAATGATATTAGCGAGTCTTGGTGAGGTAATGAACAGAAACTCTGTGCTTTGTGGTGGTGCAAGTTTGGCTGAGAGGCAGTTAAAGACCAGGGAGGGGTGGGGCATCAGGGATGGGGTGGGGCCATGTGGAAGAAGGGGCACTCACCTGGCTCATGCTGAAGATTGCCCTGAATCAGCCATCTGATCAGGAAGGGAAGCTGCAGCAGGTGGAGAAGCTGAGAGAGAAGGTTGTGCAGATCCTCGAATTCTCAGCTGAGGTAGGACCAGGGGAATGGGGCCTTGAGATTGACCCTGGCGATAGGGTCTCAGGAGCAGCGCCAAGGCTGAGAGGCGGGGGGTTAGGGGGTGGGTCAGAGCTGTGTTCAGGGTCTGAAGGCTGGGCTGATAGATGGGGGGTTGGCAGGCCAAGGCTAAGGGATGGGATCAGGGCAGGCAAGAAGAGTGTCTGGAGATCAAATCTAGTACCTGTCCAGAACCTGTGTGATGGGTTAGCCTTAGCATGGTTGCCCCCTTCCCCTGCAGGGCCAGGTGTGGGTCATGCCAGCCTGCTTTCTCCCTTCCTTGGGGCTGGGACAGTGCATGCCTGTCTCTGGGTGTGGCTGGAATCAGGCACCTAGGCCCGGGGCAGGGTCTCATTAGCCCAGAGCAGGTCTTGGGTGGGCAGATGGACATGGTGAATGGTTAACTGTTGTGCTGGGCAGTACAGCTTGCTTTCCACCCCAGTCTGGCCAATCTGCAGTCCCTGCCAGAGCACCTCACGGCCTGCACCCTCAGGCCCTTCCTGATGTGAGCACCAGAACAGGCACCGGGTATCCTGGGTTCTGTTCTGGACGCAGATCGTGGCCATCCTTCATCCCGCTCTCCTGCGGTCTCCCCATTGCCATCAGCACTGGCTCCTACCAGCCCAGGAGGGGAAGGGAGGGGCTGGGGAGGAGGCAAGACCTGAGGATGGAGGATGGAGGAGATCAGACCTCAGGCACTCTCCCGGATGTGTTTTTCCTTCTGGGACCTCACTACTGCCAGCCCGGGGATCTCTAGAGGCAGATTACAGTAAAGTCCAGCAGTGCTACAGAAACGTCCAGAAGGGCAACAGAAAAGCTAAGGTTAGCTGGGGGGGTTGAACTTCCTGGGCAAGGACCTAGATGTAAGGTGGCAAACTGCTCCTGCAGCCAGGACCCAGCCTAGGGAGGAGGGGCTGTTGCCCCCACCTCTGCGTTCTTCTGGCCTCCGGTTTCCAGATGTTTGCACCTGCCTCAGGGAAGGGAATAGCCTAAAACAAAGTCTCCTTCTTGGCTTCCTTCATTTTACTTCCTTTTACCCTTCCAGGAAAGACTGAATTGGGAGGAGGAGGAGGAGGAGCAAGACTTGTAAGGTTTTTCACTAGTACCAAAGGAAAACCTTTAAGGGAGTAGAGAAAATGTCAAGGAAGGTAAGGAGGATGGTGTGTGTGTGTGTGTGTCTGTGTGTGTGTGTGTGTCTCTGTGTGTGTGTGTCTGTGTCTGTGTGTGTGTGTGTCTGTGTGTCTGTGTGTGTGTGTGTCTCTGTGTATACATATCCCTGAATTCTGCCAAGCCAACTCTCTGGGTTCAAGTGTATCTCCTAGCCTATTTCTTCTTTTTTTTGAGACAGTTTTGCTCTTGTTGCTGAGGCTGGAGTGCAATGGCACGATCTCAGCTCACCACAACCTCTGCTTCCCAGGTTCAAGCGATTCTCCTACCTCAGTCTCCAGAGTAGCTGGGAAGCCTACTTCTTAGCTGTACTTCTAGCCTTCCTCACCTTGAGGATAATGCTATTACTTACCTTACAGGTTATTGAGGGTTTTGATACGTATTATGCCACGTATCCACCATTATAGTACCATAAAGAATGGCTTCAGAGACCAAAAAAATCCCCTGTGCTGGCCCACTCATCTCTCTCCTCTCCCTCTGAAACCCTGGAAACCACTGATATTTTTACTGTCTCCTTATATTTTTTGATGCTATTGTAAGTGGTATTGTTTTTTAAATTTCAATTTCTGATTGTTTACTGCTAGTATGTAGAAACACAACTCTTTTTTTTTTTTGTTTTTGAGACGGAGTCTCGCTCTGTTGCTCAGGCTGAAGTGCAGTGGTGCAATCTTGGCTCACTGCAACCTCCGCCTCCCAGGTTCAAGTGATTCTTGTGCCTCAGCCTCCCAAGTAGGTGGGATTACAGGGACCCACCACCATGCCCAGCTAATTTTTGTATTTTTAGTAGAGATGGAGTTTCACCACATTGGCCAGGCTGGTCTCGAACTCCTGACCTCAGATGATTCACCCACCTTGGCCTCTGAAAGTGCTGGGATTACAGGTGTGAGCCACCGTGCCTGGCCACAATTCTTTTTTAAATATTGATCTTATAACCTGCAACCTTGCTAAACTCATGTTTTAGTTGTAGTAGTATTTCTGTAGATTCCACTGGATTTTCTACACAGATAATCACTGAAGGACATTTTGAACCAAGGGTTGGCTAATATGGAGTGGCCACTACGTAAGGGTCAGAGGGGAACAATGGGATAAATTGTGCATATTTTTTTTTAAGAGATGGGGTCTCGCTATGCTGCCGACGCTGGAGTGCACTGGCTGTTCACAGGTGTGATCTCACTACTGATGAGCTCCGTTTCTGACCTGGGGTGGTTTAACCCTCCTTAGGCAACCTGGTGGTCCCCTGCTTGTAGGAGGTCATCATGCCAAGCTTAATGCAGACACCCCATCAGCATAGTGCTTAGAACTCCTGCTCCCAAGCGATCCTCCCGTCTCAGCCTCCCAAGTAGCTGGGCCTAGAGGCCTGGCTCCATAGTTACTTTTAATGAAGTGGTCTTGGGTGGATCTGACCAGGAGTGAGGGGCCCAGGGGAAGTGTTTCTCTGAGACCACAGGCCCTGCCCTCTACTGGCTGCCATTTCTCCATCCCACCTCCTGGCGTGGATTTCCAAGAGATACAGGGCTCCTCTTCTCCACCCTCTGCTCCTTCTCAGTCCTCGGGAGGCTTGGAGTGGGTCCATCTGCTGTTCCTGTTGCTGCTGCCCCAGTTTCTCTTTCTACCTGGGAGGGGAGGAGAAGCAGCATTCAGGAGTAGAGTTGGGGGATTCTTTTTAGGTGTCTGTGCTCAGTCGTCCTACTTTATATCCAAAACCACCCACTATTTCTAAGAGCTGAGAGTCTCAGGGAGGATTCCTGGGACTCAGCCAATGTGTGAGAATAGGATCCAGGGGGCCTGGATTTCAGCCTTGGCTCCATTCCCCAGCTGCATGACCCTGGCTAAGTCCCTGCTCTCCCCTGATCTGGCCTTTGTGACAAAATAAACTAGGTTTAGGAGCTGTGAGCTCCTATGACTCTGAAGTTAGGGGAGGGTGCTGCCCACCTTCTCTTCAGGTCCTTCTCCACCTTTTTACCATGTTGGACAGTGGCTGGCCCAGGGTCTCTGGCAGGAGGACAGTGATGATACTGGCAGCCACAGGGACCACACCGTAGATGAATAGAGGCAGGGAAGGGTAGAACTCAGCAGCCGTGTCCACCAGTAGGCTTAGGAGGGTGCCTCCATTGGTCATAGTTGTTATCATGCTCACACCTGTCTGGCTATGGGAAGGAGGAACTTCTTGGTGAGGACTGTGGGACTTGGGGGTGCCCTTACTCTGCCTGCCACCCTGGTTTCCTCTTTTCACATTTGCTCAGGGTCAAATGATTGCATTTAATTTAGCTAAAAGGAGAGGGGGAGCAAATGATGTTGAACCTAGGAAGTCTAGGTTCTAGTCCTAATCTGAACTCATTGTGTGTCTGTGAACAAATTCCTAAGCAACCTGTCTCTCCAGCTCCAGGCTACATATCAAGCTACTCTGCATCTTCATTTGGATGCATTAAAGGCCTCTCAAATTTTGTATGGTCAAGGAACTCTTCATTTCTTCCTCCAAGCTTGGTCCTCCCCCAGACTTCCCCATCTTAGTAAATGGCACTTCCAACCACCTACTTGCTCAAGCTCAAGTATCTAGGAATTATCCCTGATGCCTCCTGTTCCCTTATTTCTCCACATCCAAAATAGGAATTTGGATGGCTATTACAGGGTTAGTTCCCTTCTCTCTATCTCTATAACCTCTGTCCACCACTGATATGGTTTGGCTGTGTCCCCATCCAAATCTCATCTTGAATTGTAACTCCCACAATTCCCTTGTGCCATGGGAGGAACACGGTGGGAGGTAATTGAATCATGGGGGCAGGTCTTTCTTGTGCTGTTTTCATGATAGTGAATAAGATCTGGTTTTAAAAACAGAAGTTTCCCTGTACAATCTCTCTTTTTGACGGCTGCCATCCATGTAAGATGTGACTTGCCCCTCCTTGCCTTTTGCCATGATTGTGAGGCCTCCCCAGCCATGTGGAACTGTAAGCCCATTAAAACTCTTTCTTTTGTAAATTGCTTTTGTATGTCTTTATCAGCAGCGTGAAAATGGACTAATATAAACATGTCACTTCAAGTGATTTTCATCTCTTGCCTGGATGATTGCAGTAGCCTCCTGATGGGTCTTTTCATTTCTACTATTGGCCCTGACCCTGACTCCCTGGCCCTACCCCATTCTCTATGCAGAAGCCAAAGTGTTCTCTTAAAACCATAACTCAGATCATTTCACCCTCTGCTTAAAACCATCCAGTGATGTCCCATTGTATTACTAGAATACAATCTGGTCTCCTTATAAATCCTTATATGACTGGTTTCTGCCTACCTCTTCTTTTATCTTATGCCCTGTCTCTTTGTTTCTACATTAAAGCCAACAGACTTTTTTTTTTTCTGAGACTGAGTCTCACTCTGTTGCCTAAGCTGGAGTGCAGTGGTGCGATCTCGGCTCCCTGCAACCTCCACCTCCCAGGTTAAAGCAATTCTCCCTGCCTTAGCCTCCCAAGTAGCTGGGATTACAGGTGCCTGCCACCACACCTGGCTAATTTTTGTATTTTTAGTAGAAATGGGGTGTTGACATGTTGGCCAGGCTGGTGTCAAACTCCTGGACTCAAGTGATCGGCCCACCTCGGCCTCCCAAAGTGCTGGGATTAGAGGCATGAGCCACTGCGCCTGGCCCAGACTTGGTCTTTACCTTTGATCTTTACTTAGACTTTCCTGATTGCCCTGATTATTTTATCTAAAGTAGCTACCGAATGGTTCCTTCTCTGCAGGTCTTTTTTTAATGTCAGGTGCAGAGGGTTGAGTTAATCATACTCCTCATTTCATGACTCTATTTTTGTTTGTCTTTGCCATGGCCCCTTGTTTTACCCTTTAATGTTTATTCCCCTTATCACCATTACCCATGTCTAATTCCCTTCCTGCCAAAGTCAACTAGTGTATTGTGCTTGATGTGTACTCTTTTATTTACATGTGTTCTTATAAAATGTGTATTGTTGGCTGGGCTCAGTGGCTCATGCCTGTAATCCCAGCACTTTGGGAGGCCAAGATGGGCAGATCACTTGAGGTCAGGAGTTCGAGACCAGTCTAGCCAATATGTCAAAATCCTGTCACTACTAAAAATACAAAAATTAGCCGATGGTGGTGATGTGTGCACCTGTAATCCCAGCTACTTGGGAAGCTAAGGCTGGAGAATCGCTTGAACCTGGGGGGCAGAGGTTGCAGTGAGCCAAGATCGTGTCACTGCACTCCAGCCTGGGCAACAGAGCAAGACTCCATCTCAAAAAAAAAATGTATTGTTTTGTATGCAAATATTTTAATTTACCTAAGTGGTATAGGCATAGGTCTTATTCTATTTTTTATTCCATTCAGCACTATTTTTTTTCTTTTTTGAGACAGAGTCTTACTCTGTCACTAGGTTGGAGTGCAGTGGTGCAATCTTGGCTCACTGAAACTTTTGCCTCCTGGGTTCAAGCGATTCTCCTGCTTCAGCCTCCTGAGTAGCTGGGACTACAGGCACATGCCAGCAAGCCCAGCTAATTTTTGTATTTTTAGTAGAGACAAGGTTTCACCATGTTGGCCAGAATGGTCTCAATCTTTGATCCATGATCTGCTCACCTCGGCCTTCCAAAGTGCTGGGATTACAGTTGTGAGCCACCGCGCCTGGCTTAGCACCTTGTTTTAAAGAGATTTTCATGTCAATGGTGTTTACCTGCTGCTGCATAGTATACCATTGTGTGCCTGTTACCTAAACACTAATTCCCTTGGCTATGGGGATCTAGATTGTTGCTAACACCCGTGACCTCAAACAATACTGCAGTAAAAGTCCTTGTACACATCTCCTTAAGGGCTTTTGTGAGAAGTTCTCTGAGATACAGACCCAAGAAGGGAATTACTGGTGTGTGTGTGCTTGTGTGTGTGTATTTGTGGATGTGAATGTTGCCAATTGCTTTCCAGAATGGTGGTACCAACTTTCACTCCCACCAGCAGTATATTTGAGACGTGAAGATATAGAGGTCTTGTATTCTAACATGGCCGCTAACACTTGCCATTACCCGGCTTTCTAATGCTGCCAGTTTAATGGGTGTAAAGTGCTATCTCATTTTTCATTTGGTGATTAACCTTGTGGATTTCTTTCTCTGTAAATGTCTATTCATTTTTTTTTTTTTTTGCTCATGTGTCTACTAGGGTTCCTTTCTTTTTCTCGTTGAAGGAGTCTTGTCTGTGTTAAAGGTTGCAAATATCGGGATGGAGCAGCGGCTCACACCTATAATCTCAGTACTTTGGGAGGCCAAGGCAGGTAGGTCGTTTGTGCTAACGAGTTTGAGACCAGCGTGGGCAACATGACAAAACCCTGTCTCTACACAAAATGCAAAAATTAGCTAGGCATGATGGTGAGCGTCTGTAGTCCCAGCTACTCAGAAGGCAGAGGTGGACGGATGGTTTGAGCCTGGGTGATGGAGGTTACCGTGAGCTGAGATGGCGCCTCTACACTCCAGCCTGGGCAATAGAGCCAGATCTTGTCTCGGAAAAAAAGAAAAAAAAGAGTTGCAAATCTCTTCTCTCATTCTGTCATCTGTCTGTTAAATTTGTCCAGTAAGCAGAAATCCTTTCTGATGCAAATTTATATATTTATATGTCTATCTCCAAGTTCTCTTCTCAATTCTGTTTCTTCTTGCATCAAGAAAAGCTGTAGACATACTATATCTTTGTTGTGTGTCTCAATAGACAGTAGAGTGAGTATCCACTCTTTGCTTTTCTATTTCAAAATTGACTCAACAATTGCAGTTCTTTATTCTTCTATATAAATTTTAGAGTAAGTTTTCGGATACAAAAACAGAAAGTGAATCTAAAATATATAAATAAAATAAGAAAAACATTTTTAAAGAAAGAAAGTAAGTTTTTGGAGTTACTAAAAAAAAATCCAACTGGAATTCTGATTAGGTTGTATTGAATTTCTATATTTCTGTAAGTTAATTTGGGGATGATTGACATCTTTATAATATATGTCATTCTAAACCAGAGTGTGGAATGTTTCTCCATTTACTAAGATAATCCTTGTGATCTTAAAAGAATTTCAAAAAGTTTCTCCATGGAAGTCTTGGGTGTCTTTTGTTAATTCCATAATGATATATATCTTTTGGTGCTATTCTGAGTGGTGTCTTACTTTTCAAAACAATATTTTCTAGATTATTGCTTCTAAGTTATTGCTATTGTTGACAAGATTTTTAACTTTTCTTTTTTAATTTTTAATTTTCTTGTTTCTTTTTCTTTCCTACTAGAGTGGTATTGGTCAGGCCCCCCAGTACCGTGTGAAATAGTTGATTCTGATGCTGAAGTGAATGCATATACATTTTCTCATACACAGTATTTGCTTTTGTGCTCAGATGCTCTGCTTCCCTCTCTGGGTTTGCATTTTTCCTCAGATGATTGGCCTAGATTTTCCTTACTATCTTTTTTTTTTTTTTTTTTAAGACAAAGTCTCACTCTGTTGCTCCAGCTGGAGTACAGTGGCTCGATGTTGGCTCACTGCAACCTCAACCTTCTGGGGTCAAGCGATCCTTCCCTCCTCAGCCTCCTGAGTAGCTGGGACTACACACGCATGCCACAATACCCAGTTAATTTCTGTATTTTTTGTAGAGATGGGTTTTCACCATGTTGGCCAGGTTGGTCTTGAACTCCTGGGCTCAAGCAGTGTACCCACTTCTGCCCCCCAAAGGGATTACAGGTGTGAGCCGCCACACACGGCCCCATTTTCCTTACTATCTTTCTAGCTCTTGGTGCTTTTAAGGTTATTTAAAAATAATTTATACCTTTTTTGGGATTATTTTCTGTGTAATTTTGTTATTTTAAAGGAAACAGAAATCATTTTTCTAATCAATTTCTAGAAATTCTTTATAAATTCTGAATACAAATCCTTGTAAATTTCATCTTTTACTCTCTTCACCTTATATATAGTGAAACATATGACCCAAATTAAAACACTTTAAAGCAGAAAAATTTATTAATTTTTTTTTTTTGGCTAGCACTTTATATGTCTTAAATTCACCCTTTCAGCAGGAAGAGGTGGGTTTTCACCATGTAGAGATGGGTTGGAATCAGCAGGAATTCATTTTTGTTTAAGGTTGAAATATGGATTGTGTTTTATTTCTTTTCTATGTGGGTAAACACACGTCCTGGTACTACTTGTTGAATGGTCTGTGTTTTATCCAGTGATCTGCAGTGCCTGTTCTGTCACTTGCCAAGTTCCTAGATTTTTTTGAGATGTAGTCTTGCTCTGTCACCCAGGCTGGAGTACAGTGGCACGATCTTGGCTCACTGCAACCTCTGCATCCCAGGTTCAAGCAATTCTCCTGCCTCAGCCTCCTGTGTAGCCGAGATTACAGGCCCGTGCCACCTCATCTGGCTAATTTCGGTTCCCCGCCCCAAGTTTCTTCTATGCTTGATCTTCTCCACTGGTGTATTGTTTTTCCTGAGCCGTCATCTACTGTCTTAATTACTAGAGTGTTATGACAAGAGTTTATAATATGTATTAATTTCTGGTAGGGCAAGTTCTTCTACCCCGTTCTTTCTAAAAAGAGCATCTTAGTTTTACTTGGCCCTTAGCACTTTTATGTACATTTTATAATTGCTTAGTCAGTTTCTTGAATATGGCCATTGGGATTTTGATCAGAATTGCATTGAATATTTTTTGAGGAGTCTTTCTCTGTTGCCAGGCTGGAGTGCAGTGGCATGATCTTGGCTCACTGCAACCTCCACTCCCAGGTTCAAGTGATTCCCCTGCCTCAGCCTCCCAAATAGCTGGGCCTACAGGCATGTGGCACCATGCCTGGATAATTTTTTTTTTTTGTATTTTAGTAGAGATGGGTTTCACCATGTTAGCCAGGCTGGTCTCAATCTCTTGACCTTGTGATCGGCCCACCTTGGCCTCCCAAAGTGCTGGATTATAGGTGTGAGCCACCGTGCCTGGCCCAAATTATATTGAATTTATAGGCTGGGCACAGTGGCTCATGCCTGTAATCCCAGAACTTTGGGAGGCTGAGGTAAACAGATCACCTGAGGTCAGGAGTTTGAGACCAGCCTGACCAACATGGCAAAACCCTGTCTCTACTAAAAATACAAAACTTAGCTGGGTGTGGTGGTGTGCGCCTGTAATCCCAGCTACTTGGGAGGCTGAGGTAAGAGAATTGCTTGAACTCAGTAGGCGGAGGTTGCAGTGAGCCAAGATCACGCCACTGCACTCCAGCCTGGGAGACAGGGTGAGGTTCCATCTCAAAAAAAAGCTGCATTGAATTTATAAATCAATATTGGAATAACTGACATTTTTATACCCTCTGATACGTTTTGGCAGTGTTCCCACCCAAATCTTACCTTGAATTGTAGTTCTCATAATTCCCATGTCTTGTGAGAGGGACCCAGTGGGAGGTATTAGAATCATGGGAGTGTTTTTCTTAAGCTGTTCTCATGATAGTGAGTAAGTTCTCATGGGATCTGATGGTTTTAAAAGGGGCTTTTTCTCCCCTTCGCTCTGCATTTCTCCTTGCTGCCATCATGTAAAGAAGGATGTTGTTTACTTCTCCTTCTGCCATGATTTTCCTGAGGCCTCCCCAGCCATGCTGAACTGTGAGTAAATTAAACCTCTTTCCTTTATAAATTACCCAGTCTTGGGTATATCTTTATTAGCAGCATGAGAATAAACTATTACAGTAAATTGGTACCAGGTAGTGGGGCGCTGCTGTGAAGATACCTGAAAATGTGGAAGCAACTTTGGAACTGGGTAACAGGCAGAGGTTGGAAGAGTTTGGAGGGCTCAGAAGAAGACAGGAAAATGTGGAAAAATTTGGAACTTCTAGAGTCTCATTGACTGGCTTTGACCAAAATGCTGATAGTGATATGGACAATAAACTCCAGGGTGAGGTGGTCTCAGACGGACATAAGGAACTTACTAGGAACTGGAGCAAAGGTGACTCTTGTTATACTTTAGCAGAGACTGGTGGCATTTTCCCCTGCCCTGGAGATCTGTGGAACTTTGAACTTGAGAGAGATGATTTGGGGTATCTAGTGGAAGAAATTTCTAAGCAGCAAAGTATTCAAGAGGTGACAGAGCATAAAAGTTTGGAAAATTTGCAGCCTGATGACGCAGTAGAAAAGAAAAACCTATTTTCTCGGGAGAAATTCAAGCTGACTGCATAAGTAATGAGGAGCCAAATGTTAATTGCCAAGACAATCCGGAAAATGTTTTCAGGGCATTTCAGAGACATTCGCAGCAGTCCCTCCTATCACAGACCCTGAGGTCTAGGAGAAAAAAAATGGTTTTGTGGACCTGGTCCGGGACCTCCCTTCTGTGTGCAGCCTAGGGACATGGTGCCCTGTTTCCCAGCCACTCTAGCTGTGGCTAAAATAGGTCAAGGTACAGGTTGGGCCATGGCTTCAGAGGGTGCAAGCCTCAAGCCTTGGCAGCTATCACATGGTGTTGGCCCTGTGGGTGCACAGAAGTCAAGAATTGAGGTTTGGGAACCTCTGCCTAGATTTCATAGAATGTAAAGAAACTCCTGAATGTCCAAGCAGAGGTGTGCTGCAGGAGTGGAGTCCTCATGGAGAATCTCTGCTAGGGCAGTGAAGAAGGGAAATGTGGGGTTAGAGGCCCCACACAGAGTCCCCAGTGGGATATTGCCTAGTATAGCTGTAAGAAGAGCGGCTGGGCGCAGTGGTTCATGCCTGTAATCCCAGCACTTTGGGAGGCCAAGGCGGGCAGATCATGAGGTCAAGAGATCGAGACCATCCTGGCCAACATGGTGAAACCCCGTCTCTACTAAAAATACAAAAAATTAGCTGAGCATGGTAGCACACACCCGTAGTCCCAGCTACTCGGGAGGCTGAGGGCAGGAGAATTGCTTGAACCTGGGAGGCAGAGGTTGAAGCGAGCTGAGTAGCACACACCCGTAGTCCCAGCTACTCAGGAGGCTGAGGGCAGGACAATTGCTTGAACCTGGGAGGCGGAGGTTGCAGTGAGCTGAGAGCGCCACTCCAGCCTGGTGCCTGGCAACAGAGCAAGACTCTGTCTCAAAAAAAAAAAAAAAAAAAAAAAAAGAAGAGGCCCACC
Organism: Aotus nancymaae; assembly: GCF_030222135.1. Classification (NCBI taxonomy): domain Eukaryota; kingdom Metazoa; phylum Chordata; class Mammalia; order Primates; family Aotidae; genus Aotus; species Aotus nancymaae. The sequence continues at coordinate 7,512,264 of NW_026988473.1, read as the reverse complement.
ATCCTCCAGACCCCAGAACGGTAGACCCACTGACAGCTTGTACCTTGCACCTGGAAAAGCTGCAGACACTCAATACCAGCTGTGAAAGCAGCTAGGAGGTGGGCTGTACCCTGCAAAGCTACAGGGGAGCTTCCCAAGGTTGTGGGAGCCCACTTCTTACAATAGTGTGACCTGGATATGAAACATGGAGTCAAGGGGGATTATTCAGAGCTTTAAGATTTTTTTTTTTTTTTTTTTTTTTTTTTTGAGATGGAGTCTTGCTCTGTCACCCAGGCCGGAGTGTACTGGTGTTATCTTGGATCACTGCAACCTCCGCCTCCTGGGTTGAAGTAATTCTCCTGCCTCTGCCTCCTGAGAAGCTAGGATTGCAGGCATGTACCACCATGCCCAGCTAATTTTTTATTTTAGTAGAGATGGGGTTTCACCATGTTGACCAGGCTGGTCTTGAACTCAAGATCTTTAAACCTCTTTCCTTTATAAATTACCTGATCACTCCTGATCTCAAGCAATCCACCAGCCTTGGCTTCCCAAAGTGCTGGAATTATAGGCATGAGCCACTGTGCCTGGCCCAACTTTAATATCTCTAATAATAGATTTTTTTATATAAGGAATCATATCTTCTGTACATATTGACAATTTGGATTCTTCCTTTTCAATCCTATTGGTTTCATTTGTTATTCTTATTCTATACACACTGTTTTCTCCAGTTTAATGTTGAATAGAGAAATAAATAACAGGCACATTGGTCTTCTTCCAAAGTTTAAAGTAAATACTTTTAATATTTCACCATTTTTTTTTTCTGAGATGGAATCTCACTCTGTCACCCAGGCTGGAGTGCAGTGGCGTGATCTTGGCTCACTGCAACCTCTGCCTCCCAGGTTCAAGCAATTCTCCTGCCTCAACCTCTTGAGTAGCTGGAATTACAGGTGCCTGCCACCACACACAGCTGATTTTGGTATTTTTTTCTTGCTTTTATTGCCCAGACTGGAGTGTGATGGCGCAATCTCAGCTCATGGCAACCTCTGCCTCCTGGGTTCAAGTGATTCTCCTGCCTCAGCCTCCCCAGTAGCTGGGATTACAGGCACCCGCTACCACGCCCAGCTAATTTTTTGTATTTTTAGTAGAGACGGAGTTTCACTATGTTGGTCAGGATAGTCTTGAACTCCTGACCTCAGGCGATCCACCTGCCTCTGCCTCCCAAAGTGCTGAGATTACAGGCATTAGCCACCGCACCCAGCCTGATTTTGGTATTTTTAGTAAAGACAGGGTTTCACCGTGTTGGCCAGGCTGGTCTTGAACTGGCTGGTCTCGAACTCCTGACCTCATGATCCACCTGCCTCGGCCTCCCAAAATGCTGGGATTACAGATGTGAACCACTGCGCCTGGGCTGTTTCACCATTAAGAATAATGTTTGCTGTGGACTTTTTTCCATATCAAGTTGTCTTCTTCTATTACTGTTTTACTATGAGTGTTTATTTTTATATTTATGTATTTAATTTTTTTAAGAGACTGGGTCTCACTACGTTGGCCAGGCTGGCCTGAACTCCATAGCTTGAGTGATCCTACTACCTCAGCCTCCCAGCTAGTTAGGATACCTTCTGTTATTGCAGGAACAGAAAGTCAAGGGCTGCCTGTTCTTTTTTTTTTGAGATACAGTCTGGCTCTGTTGCCTAGGCTGGAATGCAGTGGTGCGATCTCGGCTCACTCCAACCTCTGCTTCTTTGGTTCAAGCTATTCTCCTGAATATTCTTACTTATACATAGGAGCTGAACATTGAGTACACATGGACACAAAGAGAGGAACAATAGACACCAGTGCCTACTTAAGGGTAGAGGGCGAGAAGAGAGTGAGGATCCAAAAGCTACCCTATCAGGCTGGGCATGGGTTCATGCCTGTAATCCTAGCACTTTGGGAAGCTGAGGGGGACAGATCACCTAAGGTCAGGAGTTTGAGACCAGCCTGGCCAACATGGTGAAACCCCATCTCTACTAAAAATACAAAAATTAGCCAGGCGTGATGGCACACATCTGTATTCCCAGTTACTTGGCAGGTTGAGGCAGGAGAATTGCTTGAGCCCGGGAGGCAGAGGTTGCAGTGAACTGAGATTGTGCCACTGCATTCCAGCCTGGGCAACAGAACGAGACTCCATCTTAAAAAAAAAAATCTACCCTATCAGGCACTATGCTCACCACCTGGGTGACAAAATCATTTGTACACCAAACCCCAGGGCCACACAATTTACCCATATAGCAGACCTGTACATGTACCCCCCGAAACCTAAAATAAAAACTAGAAGAAAAAAATATAACCACACACCCGCTAGAAATGGCTATAATAAAAATGTCAGACAGTAATGAGTGTTGGTTGGGATATGGAACCCTCATACATGCTGATTGTGGGTATGTGCAATGGTGCCACTTTGGAAAACAGTAGGGCAGTTCCTTAAAAAGTTAAAGATACAGTTACAAAATGGACTCAGCAATTTCACTTCTATTATACCTAAGAGAAATGAAAACATATATGTCTATGCAAAAGTTGTACAGAAATGTTCATAGCAGCATTATTTATAATAGCTAAAAGGTATAAACAGCTCAGATGTTCATCAACTGATAAATGGATGAACAAAATTGGTATTTCACTCAGCAATAAAATTGAATGAAATACTGATACATGCTATAACATGAATGAACTTTGAAACATTATGCTAAAAGAAGCCAGTCATAAAAGACTACATACTATATGATTCCATTTATAGGAAATGTCCAGAAAAGATAAAGCTATAGAGATAGAAAATGGATTAGTGGGGCCAGGCATGGTGGTTCATGCCTGTAACCCAAGCACTTTGGGAGGCTGAGGTGAGCAGATCATCTCAGGTCCGAAGTTCAAGACCACCCTGGCCAACATGGTGAAACCCTGTCTCTACTAAAAATACAAAATTAGCTGGGCGTGGTGGTGGTGCCTGTAATCCCAGCTACTTGGGAGGCTGAGGCAGGAGAATTGCTTGAACCTGGGAGGCAGAGGTTGCAGTGAGCTGAGACCGTGCCATTGCACTCCAGCCTGGGCAAAAAGAGTGAAACTCTGACTGAAAATTAAAAAAAAACAATAAAAAAAAGAGAAAATTTATTAGTTGCTTAGGGCTGGGTAGGGGGATAGAGATGGATGTTTGGGGGTTGAAAGCTAAAGGATACAGGTTTTCTGTTGGAGGGGATGAAAGTGTTCTAAAATTTACTATGGTGATGGTTGTACATATCTATGAGTATACTAAATATCATTCAATTGTATACTCGAAATGGATGACTTGTATGGTATATGAATTACATATAAATAAAACTGTTACAAAATATTCATTGTTATTTGAAATTTATAAGTATAAAATTTGTCAGCATAGACTTGTTTATAGATTTTTTGCATCTTTTTAATGACTCTATAGTTTTGTTTCCTTTTTATTCATATTTGCTTATGTCCTCTATCCTTCCATTTGATTGTTGAACCCAAGATTTGTCCATTTCATTGATATTATTAAGGACCAACTTTTTGTTTTGTTGAGCTTCTATATGTATCTTAGTTTTCTATTTAATTTATTTGTGGTATTATTGTTATTATTGTTGATGTTGTTGTTTTACAACTAAGGTAACTCAGCATTTGGACCAAAAACTTTGGCTCCAGAGCAAGATTCTTAACCATTGCACCATTTTTTTTGTTTTGTTTTAAAGTTTATTTGGACTATTGTTAGTGTTGCTAATCAACTTTCTTCTGGTTAATATTTGCCTGCTATATGTTTTTCCATTTCTCTACATTTAACATTTATATATACAAAATTTTAGATGAGTTTCTTATAAATAGCATGAAGTAGATGAAAAAAATCTACTTGAAATATCTTCACCTTTAAATTGATCAATTTAATTCATTTACATTTATTGTGGTGACTGAGATATTTGGAGTTATTGATACCATTTTACCCTTGATTTTCATGTTTTTGTCCTCTTTTCTTGCCTTAAAAAATAATTGATTGACCTTTGTACCCTTTCCAACTTGAAATCTGCTCTAGGGCCTGACTGGCCTATCCCAGGATCCCTCCCCCAAACCTCACTCACTACATTTCTATAGGTATAGTTCTCTCATATACATGAAGATGCAGTTTGTAGATCCAGTTGCATAGTCTTTTCCTCACATGACCATTGTAATGCAGAGGAATAACTGATATGGAAGGGAATGGAGATGATGGCAGGGTGCTGGGAAAAGTTTGATGGAGCCTTGGGTCTTTTCCACCCTTCTAGGTAGCTGGCCTGGGGCAGATTTGGGTCTGGGTCTGGGAAAGAATCAGGACAGGAGCAGAGGTACGGTAGGTGCTCACCCAGGAGTACCATTGCACAAGCCAGAGTACACAGATCTCTGAAAGCAGCAAGGAAGCCATTTGGGTAGGCTTGCGGCCCAGAAATCTGGTGACCAAAAAGCCCAGCAAATAAAATAGTGGATTCACAGTTGCAAAGAACACCTGGATCAGGTAGATCTTGATTTCCAAACTTTGCAGACTTATGACCTAACTGTAGGAGCTGAAGAAGATTATAGACCTGGGGCAGGAGCAGAGAAGATGTACTTTGGGTAGGAGCCATGACACATCTACATAGCAGTTTCAGCTTGCAAATGACTCTCACATCTCTTTTCTCCTTTAGGGCTTATATCAGTCCTGTGCTGTGTGAGTGGAGTTTTTAATCTTCCAATTGCAGATAAGAAAATCTTCCCTTAATTCTATTTATTTATTTATTTATTTACTTAGTTACTTTTTGAGACAGTCTCATTCTGTCACCCAGGCTGGAGTGCAGTGGCATGATCTTGTCTCACTGTGACCTTCACCTCCCGGGTTCAAGTGATTCTCATGCCTCAGCCTCCTGAGTAGCTGGAATTACAGGTGTGTACCACCACGCCGGCTGATTTTTGTATTTTCAGTAGAGACTGGGTTTCACTGTGCTGGCCAGGCTGGTCTTGAACTTCTGAGCTCAAGTGATCTGCCTGCCTTGGCCTTCAAAATGCTGGGATTACAGGCACGAGCCACTGTGCCTGGTCAGAAATTAGATAACATTTAAAAACTATCTGGGAAAGGCCAGGTGCAGTGGCTAATGCCTGTAATCCCAGCACTTTGGGAAGCTGAGGTGGGCGGATTGCTTGAAGCCAGGAGTTCGAGACCAGCCTGACCAACATGGCAAAACCCCATCTCTATCTGAGTGAACTGGATGTAGGAGAATAAAAAAATAAAAAAACTGAACAGACAACAAACAAACAAACAAACAGACAAACAAAGCCACCATCTCTACTAAAATTACAAAAAGAAAAATTACCTGGGTGTGGTGGAACATGCCTGTAATCCCAGCTACTCAGGAGGCTGAGACACGAGAATTACTTGAGTCTGGGAGGCGGAGGCTACAGTGAGCTGAGATGCTTGATTGCACTCCAGCCTGGGTGACAGAGGGAGACTATCCCCAGTCCCCAAAAAAATTTATCAGGGGAAAAATAATATTTTTTACTTAGCAATAAGTCTCCCTTTTCCCCTCCTAATTTTCCATCCTAAGAGACCAGCTTTTGATGGATACATGCATTTATAAGTTGATTGCACTGGGAAGTGTGTGTGTGTGTGTGTGTGTGTGTTTGTGTGTGTGTGTGTGTGTGTGTCCATGTCCATCCCTCCCCACTGGAATGCTCAAGTAACAACTGATCTGATGGACTGATTTATTCTGAGAAGTAAAGATTTATTTAATGGCAGGTGTTTTGCTTTGCTGAGTGATGTATACAGGTTTACAGACAGACATGAATTTTTAGGACAGTGAAGGAGACCTCGGAGGTGAAATGAGAGAAGAGTCAGGAGAGGAAGCACAGGAAGGATTTGAAGGAGAATAGAAATGCCTATTGTTTGTTGTTTGTTTTTTTTTTTGAGACAGCGTCTGGCACTGTCACCCAGGCTGTAGTGCAGTGGCATGATTTTGGCTCACTGCAATCTCTGCCTCCTGGGTTCAAGCAATTCTCCTGCCTCAGCCTCTCGAGTAGCTGGGACTACAGGTTTGTGCCACCATGCCCAGCTAATTTTTTTTCAATTTTAGTAGAGATGGGGTTTCACCATGTTGGCCAGAAAGGTCTTGATCTCCTGACCTCGTGATCCGCCTACCTCAGCCTCCCAAAGTGCTGGGATTACAGGTGTGAGCCACTGTGCTGGCCCACCTATTAAGTTTTTTATGCTGTGTGGTATGTGATGGAAGCATCTCCTTTATCTCCCCATGGAGTCTTGGTAAAATCGACAATGTTTAGTGACATTTTGTGGGGAAGCTTTCTTCTGAGATGTGATAAAGTTCTGTGCCCTGCCTCAGCACTGGTGAGGGCACAGTGAGAAGCTGTCCACAAGAAGACAATCATATATGCACCACACTATAATTAAAGATTAAACAGAACACTTTTGGCACCAGAATAGACAGACAAGTCAATGGGATGACATAGTCCAGAAATAGTATGTGATAAATGTGGTGTTTCACACCAGCCAGGGAAGGCGGAACTATTCATTAAATGCATTTGGGACAATTAGTTCATCTAGAAAAAAAAAATAGAATTCTACTTCCTACCCTATGCTAAACTAATTTCATATGAAACTGTGATACAATACAAAAGCCCAAGCAAATACATATGTGCTTGAAGAAAATCTAGGTGAATAGTTTTATACTTAGGGGGAGAGGAAGCCCTTTCTAAATGTAACCCAAAACACGGAAGCTGAATTTGAAAAAAATGGATAGATATCATTATATAAAGCAATAAAAGGTCATTATTTAAAAAAGTAATACTTAAAAAAAGAATAAGTGTAAAAGACATTTTAAAATGCAAAAATTATTGATCACACATGGTGATAGGTTAATATCTTTTTTTTTTTTGAGACAGAGTCTCACTCTGTTGCCCAGTCTGGAGTGCAGTTGTATGATCACAGCTCACAGCAACCTCTGCTTCCCAAGTTCAAGTGATTCTCATGCCTCAGCCTCCTGAGTAGCTGGGACTATAGGCAAGTGCCACCACCCCTGGCTAATTTTTGTATTTTTAGTAGAGATGGGGTTTTACCATGTTTGCCAGTCTGGTCTTGAACTCCTGATGTCAGGTGATCTGCCTGCCTCAGCTTCCCAAAGTGCTGGGATTATAGGCATGAGCCACCGTGATGATTATTTTATTTTTTTTAGAGATGGTGTTTCACTGTGTTAGCCAGGATGGTCTCAATCTCCCAACCTTGTGATCCTCCCACCTCAGCCTCCCAAAGTGCTGGGATTACAGGCGTAAGCCACTGTGCCTGGCCAAAGATGATTCTTTTTTTTTTTTTTTGAGACGGAGTTTTGCTCTTGTTACCCAGGCTGGAGTGCAATGGCGCGATCTTGGCTCACCGCAACCTCCGCCTCCTGGGTTCAGGCAATTCTCCTGCCTCAGCCTCCTGAGTAGCTGGGATTACAGGCATGCGCCACCATGCCTAGCTAATTTTTTGTATTTTTAGTAGAGATGGAGGGTTTCACCATGTTGACCAGGATGGTCTTGATCTCTTGACCTCGTGATCCATCTGCCTCGGCCTCCCAAAGTGCTGGGATTACAGGCGTGAGCCACCATGCCCGGCCCAAAGATGATTCTTATAAATCATTACAAAGGAAAAAATGGGGAAGGGATATGAATGGGAAGTTTATAGGATAAAGACTTATAAATCAAAATCATATGAAAAACAAGTCCAACTCCTTTCAGAATCAAATAAATGTGAATTAACACAACATACTATTTTCTGCTTCTCAGAGCAAGAATACTCAGTGTTAATGAGGGTATCTAATACACTTTTGCAAAATCTTACTTTTCTGGAGAGTAGAATATCTCCAGAAATATCTGTGAAAAGCCTTACCATGTTTTTGGACTTTTGACCCAGTAATCACACTTTTAAGATTTATCCCAAGGATTTAGTCAGACAGGTATATGTGTATAGATACTGTTTATAATTGGGAAGAGCTGGAAAGAACCTAAGTGTCCACTATTGGTACTGGTAAAATAAACTGTGAAATTATGAAATGCAACATAATCTTTAAAAATGAAATTCTGATGAGTATGGGAGAAAATATATTGTAATAACACAGGGAGAAACTGCCAGGAAAAGTAATATGTACAGTCAACATTCATAAGAGATTCTGTTTGTGATCGTGCACGTTTGGCAATATTTTATGTATTGTTTTGTTTGCAGAAAGAGAGAATATTCAATTGGCACAATTGGATAAACACAGTAATCTCCATCAACAACAACCACAAAAGTCTGGAAAGCAAGATGCTAGGAGACACATAAATGATAAAGAGGAAGCTGCAATGATTTCTTGTTTGTTTGTTTGTTTGAGACGGAGTTTTGCTCTTGTTGCCCAGGCTGGGGTACAACGGAGTGATCTTGGCTCACCACAACCCCCCGCCTCCTGGGTTCAAGTGATTCTCCTGCCTCAGCTTCCTGCGTAGCTGGGATTACAGGTATGCACCATTGTGCCCAGCTAATTTTATATTTTTAGTAGAGACGAGGTTTCTCCATGTTGGTCAGGCTGGTATTGAACTCCCAACCTCAGGTGTTCCACCCGCCTTGGCCTCCCAAAGTGCTGGGATTACAGGCATGAGCCACCATGGCTGGCCGTATAACTTTCATTTGAAAGAGATTCTGAGGCTATATCAAAGAAGACTGGGAGTTGATTTTACAACAATTTAATGGAAATATATGAATGGAATATGACGGTGGAGATGTCTGTGGGTCACACCATGGTGAGTGGGATGAGGACAGCCTGGATAGGAACTGAGGAATGGGAAGATAAGAAGCAAGAGAATGTAGGAAAGAGGCAAGAAGTCATAGGAGTGCAAAGAGAGCAAAATCTATATGCAGCCTAATGATGAAATCTACATGCAGTCCTGGTTAAAAACTGACTGATGCATACAAAATACTTAGCAAGAATCTCAGCCTCTGGTTTCCTGTAAGGTGCTTCTCATCTGCAAAAGCAATAGTTGTATGGGGGCTTGTATCGCCTTGCGGACTGAGTTCTCTTCATTGTACACCTGAAGCCCCTGAGGATCTCATATTTCTGTGTGTTCCTGGGCCTCAAGTATCAAGAGTTACTTTATCCCTAAAAGGAACCAAAGCCTAAGAAGAGACAGTGGTGGATTTGAGGGAGACTGAGGATTACTGCCCAGGACAGTCCTGCATTGCTAACTTGATAAAGACCATGATCAGTGACAGATACTATGAGACTTGCCTCAGGGGAAAGAAAATGGGGAGAAGAGAAAACCAATGACAGTGCAACCCGGAAGCAAAGAGGTGAAATGGTGCTTGTTATCCATCTGCAATGTAGGAGTGAACAGGAGGTAGACCGGGTCATTCATAATAACTCACGCCCCCTTCCCTACAGTCACTGGACTAATGTGTAGGCACATGACTCAGCCCAGCCAATCAGTCTTTTCCAAAATATTTCAAAGTTGGAGGTGGGAGACAGAAACTTTTTTTTTTCTCCCTGGTTACAAGGTTATTAGGGGTGAGCCCAGAACGGCAAGTGGCCACCATGTGAAGGATCCTGTCCACAATAGACATGACCAGCATGGAAAGATAAGCAAAGATGAGAGCACACAAGAATTCTGATGCCATGATCCTGGTTCCCAATGTCCCTAGAGCCAGCTCCACCTTTGTCCATCTTTGCTTTGGTCATGGGAGCCTTTACATGCCCCCTTTATGCTCAGATTAGCTAGAATTGAATTACAGCCACTTGCAAACAAGAATCCTTATGAATATAGATTCAGATAGATGTTGCTAGTTTCTGCCCAGTTTGTTAGTCTGTTTTCACACTGCTAATAAAGACATACTTGCGACTGGGTAATTTTTTTTTTTTTTTTTGAGACAGAGTCTCACTCTATTGCTAGACTGGAGGTGAGCTTGGCTCACTGCAACCTCCACCTCTCGGTTTCAAGCAATTCTCCTGCCTCAGCCTCCCAAGTAGCTGGGACTACAGGAGCGTGCCACCATGCCCAGCTAATTTTTGTATTTTTAGTTGAGACAGATTTCACCAGAGACTGGGTAATTTATAAAGAAAAAGAGGTTTAATGGACTTATGGTTTCACATGGCTGGAGAGACCTTACAATCATGGTGGAAGACATGTATCTTACATGGTGGCAGATAAAAGAGCTTGTGCAGGGGAACTCCCATATATAAAACCATCATCTCGCGAGACTTATTCGCTACCATGAGAAAAAGTATGGGGGGAACCTGGCCCTGCCCTTGACACGTGGGGATTATTACAATTCAAGGTGAGATTTGAGTGGGGACACAGCCAAACTATATCACCCAAGATGTTCAATTCAAAAGAAAATAACAGGAGGAGTCAGGTAGGGTTTTGTTGTTGCTGCTGTTGTTGTTTTGAGATAGGATGTCTCTGTCATGCAGGCTGGAATGCAGTGGCATGATCATAGCTTGTTACTGTAGGTAGCTTAGCCAGGCATGATTGGGGCAAGAGAGGGGTTCCCTCACCCCATCAGGAATGTCAGGCAACCATCAGGTGATGATCAGGCAGTTGTCACACTGCCTCTCTAAAGTAATAATTGGTCGCAGTCATCGCCAGGGAAAGGCAGTTTCCCAATAGATTAAAAACATCTGTAACTGGTGATTGGCAGCTTCCCAACAAGATCTCAGGAGTTGGATGAGTGAGTTCAAGCATGCTTGTTAAAAGGCAAAATGGTGGAGTTTAACTGGTATAACCTTCTGGGGGCATTCTATTGGAAAAGGGATGCAAGACGCCAGAAGTAGGCCAGCATATAAAACCCCAATTCCAAGGTCAAAGGGGACACGGCCTCCAAGGTGTCTGCTTGGCCCTCTTCCAAGTGTATTTTATTTTCTTTTCATCCCTGTTCTAAGGCTTTTAAATAAACTTTCACTCCTGCTCTAAAACTTGCCCCGGTCTCTTCTGCCTTCTGTCCCTCAGTCGAATTCTGAGGAGGCAAGAATTGATGTTGCTGTAGTAACAAGCTCACTGCAGCCCTGAACTCCTGGGTTCAAGCAGTCCTCCTACTTCAGTCTCCCTAGTAGCTAGGACTACAACCATGAACCACCACTCTCAGCTAATTAAATTTTTTTTTTTTTTTTAAATAGAGATAGGGTCTCACTATGTTGCCCAGGCTGGTCTCAAACTCCTGGGCTCAAGTGATCCTCCCACCTCTTCCTCCCAGAGTGCTGGGTTTACTTGAGTGAGCCATTGCACCTGGCTAGGCTTTTTATTAAAACCCATGGCCTGCATCTTTTTCTTGTTATATTTATTAGTTTTTTGCTTTGCATTCAGAGTGCTGAAGTATGATACTGGTATACTGTCCCTTTGGGATACTGGGTTCTTTGGGAGTTCCTCCTGAGGGACAACCTGGGGCTTGTTTTCCTCTAGTGACCTGTGTTGTGCTTACCAGTTATAGCCATGTGGTCTTGGGGCATGGGTGTCTTCACTGCAATGAAACGACGAAATGTCTTGTTCTTAAGTAACCCCTGTTGGCCTATGAGCCATTTCATTTGCTTAACAATCCAGCTTCACATTAGGTTATGCATGCAAGCTACCCATCCTCCTAATGAGATGTTCTTTTGATACAGCCATAGGCTTTGACATGATTGGCCCAAGGAAGAGGTATCTTGGCCGTGCTCATAAAATAGTGTCCCATGCCCATATGTGGTAGTGGAGGATGGTCCCATCCACAGTGCCTGTTGAAAGAGGATTGGATTATTTCTGGCATTTCCATATAGACATATTTGGAATTTGGTGTTAGTAACTGACAACATCAGACGTACGCACTTATCCTGATGAAATAACTGTGTGCATCTGATGTTGTCAGTCAGTTACTAACACCAAAAATGGTAAGAAGATTATTACCGACTCCCCATTTAGAAGGAAATCCAAGATGATCACTCACACAGATTCTCTGGACAGGAATCTAGGCTTTTGGATGAAACTGCCTGCTGTTTTGAACAGAAGAGCAACAGGTAGGTTGACAGTTCCTGGAGTATTGTTGACCTTGGAACACAGAGAGTTTAAGAAGGGAAATAAGGAAGCAGAACTGGGAGAATAACATACAGGTTATGGCGGGTGGACAAAGATATCTCAAAACTTGGCTTGAGGCTGGCAAATATGAAGAAAGTGTCCATAACTCTGTGTGGAGGGGATTGCATATGATGCCTACATCCATCAGAGGAAGTCTAGCCATATTGGTTACCTTCTGCTTCTGTGTCTTGGGTCTTTCTAGTAGGAATATGGCTTAACTGTAACCAGTTTCAGAGAGTTGCTACATGAGGCAGGTTTGCAGGGGCTATGCCTGATTGTAGCCCTTCTCAAGGCATCTTTTCTTTTGTTTCTTTTTTGAGACGGAGTCTCCTTCTGTCGCCAGGCTGGAGTGCAGTGGCGCCATCTCAGTTCACTGCAATTTCCGCCTCCCAGGTTCAAGTGATTCCCCTGCCTCAGTCTCCTGAGTAGCTGGGGTTACAGGTGCGCACCACCACATCTCAGGGCATCTTTTCTTTGCACAGCTGTAACCAATGGACAATGGGCCTCAAAATCTCACTACACTCCCCTTTGGCACACTGATAAGATGAAGTGTGGACACACCTGACTTAAGTGGGGAGGGTGAGGAGCATCAGTATGAGGCACTAAGCCAGTCAGAGCCTGCTCTAGGAATTTGAATTGAGATACACAGATATGTTCTGGTTGCTGATGAGCTCTAAATCTGAGAAACAATGACTCAGAGCTGGGACTGCTAGTCATCCCTTAAGAAGAGCACACAGATGAAACCGATTTAAGTAGGAGCGACAAATGGAGTCAGCATACAGAGATGCCTCTTGTGCTCCAGCTCCTGGTTCCAGTGTCCATGAGGCCTGAATACACTTTGTTTCCTGTTCTTGAATTCCCTGTAATCTCTGTACCCTTGCAGTTATGCCCCCTTTTCCCAAGAGCTGATTCGACGGGGCTTCTCTTCTTTGTGACCAAAAGACCATTGACTAGAACAGATGTTGAGAACATGATCAGTGTGACAGCTGCTAAGTACAGAATGCAGCCTGATGAACCACTCAGCAGGCCAGGGTGACTACAATTGCACGTGTGTGTGTATGTTTAGGGGGAGGGGCGTTAAATAACTAGAGATGAAAGGATCTCCCCCCACATAACCATCTTCTCTTTCCTGTCTTAGTTCCTTGGCTGCTCTCCATCTCCTGGCCCCAGCTGCTACGAGCTATTTCTAGATAAAGTCAGCAAACTGTTTCTGTTTCTAAGACTCTGAGTCCAGAATCCCCTGCTCAGGAATGTCCCCTCTGCCCTCATCACCTGCACTCCTCTCTCCCTTTCTCTGTATCTCCTCTTCACCTTATGGAATTGTCTTATCCCTCAGGGTCTTTTGACATTTTGAGAAAATGAAGTGGAACATTAAACTCCTGTAGCAGTGTCTCTCTCTGGTGGGGGCTGGGAGGCAGAGAGCAGCTCTCTGCAAGGACTTGATGTCTCCTCCACCAGGAAGCTCCTCTCCTGAGCTCCAACCTGGGTAAAACTCTTCCAAGCTCCAGGGTCTTCCCAAATTCAGACAAACTTGGGTCAAGGTTGCACAGTCTGTGTCTGTAGGTGGGATGGTAAGATGAGGGCACAGGGATTGGAAGGGGACAGAGGGCCCAGCTATCCTCACTTCAGTCACGGTGGTCATCGGGAAGGTGCTGTTGTCATAAATTCAGCTATTGGTGCAGGGCTCTATGGCCCCATGTTGTTGGCCTCTGTGCCATTAGTTAAATGTGGTCCCCGTTGGGAGGAGATGAAGTGGAGGCAGGACTGAGGCCATACCTGCCAGTCTTGGGACAGCCAAGCCTCCAGCCACCTGTCCTTGTTGAGGTTGGCGTTGGCAGGTAGGGGCGGCAGGGGTTGGGTGGGGAGAGGCAGTGTCAGTGAAGTTTTGTAGAGTAGTGTGCAAACATAGGAGGAGCAGGCAGAGGACCACCAGGGTGACTTGGATCTGCTGGAAGTGGCTGACACCCCCCATTTGCTGTAGGAAGTCATTGAAAGCCATGGAACTAGACCTGGTCAAGTGGCTGGGGAGCTGGGTCTCCCACTCAAGCGATCTGTCTCTTCCAGTGCAGTGGGAGGAGAGGGGCTGCCTTTGTCTCCTGCACTCATCAATTTCTGGGTCTGCTGTAGCCCTAGGCCTCCTGATGGCCAGCAGTAGTTTTTTGTTTTTGAGACAGAGTTTCAGTCTTGTCGCCCAGGCTGAAGTGTAATGGCGCAATCTCAGCTCACTGCAACCTCTGCCTCCCAGGTTCAAGTGATTCTTCTCTCTCAGCCTTCCTAGTAGCTGAGATTATAGGCACCCACTACCATGCCTGGCTAATTTTTGTATTTTTAGTAGAGACGGGGGTTTTACCACATTGGCCAGGCTGGTCTCGAACTCCTGACCTCAGGTGATCCACCCACCTCGGCCTCCCAAAGTGCTGGGATTACAGGCATGAGCCACCATGCCCAGCCAGTAGTTTTTTTTTTTTTTAATAACGTCTTTTGAAGCACCAAGTTAAACTGACTCGAGAGTGGGACGTTTAATTATAAGACTCATCTGGTCAATGGTCTGTTCCAGGAGGTCTAATGGGCAAGTAAAGTTGGATCAGGCAGAGGAAAGGCCCTTCCTCTGAAGGAGGGACATGTGTGAGTCTCTCTACCACCCTGGAACAGGTAGGGAGGAAGGGGAAGCACCAAGGGTGAAGGGGGTGTGAGCATGAAGCCTGATCTGAGCTCTCCTTCTCAGGGCCGGGTCCTACCTCTCTGAGCCAGACTGAACTGGGGAGACTCTGAAAAGCCCACGCAGAAATGCCGTGGGGTGTGGGCCTCAGCATCCCCTAACCTGTGAGCATTGCCTCTGTGTGACTCCCGGAGCCTGGGCCTTCAGCCCTAGATGAGGGCCAGGCCACAGCTTAACCTTCACTTGAAGGAGGAATTCTTTGTTAGAGGTTTGTGTTACCAGGGTCTTTTTTCTCAAAAATTTTTTTTTTTTGGAGACAGAGTCTCACTCTGTTGCCCAGGTTGGAGTGCAGTGGTGCGATCTTGGCTCACTGCAACCTCCGCCTCCTGGGTTTAAGCAATTCTCCTGCCTCAGCCTCCTGAGTAGCCGGGATTACAGGCCCATGCCACCAGGTCCACGCCACCAGGTCCACGCCACCAGGCCCAGCTAATTTTTGTTATTTTAATAGAGACCAGGTTTCACCATGTTGGCCAGGATGGTCTCGATCTCCTGACTTCCTGATCCACCCTCCTCGACCTCTCAAAGTGCTGGGATTATAGTCATGAGCCATCTCACCCAGACTGTTTTCTCATTAAAATATCCTCTCTAATCCACTCTCATTTTTTCCCCCTTCCCAGAATTGTACTAATATATGTGACACGATAAACAGCCATCAGAATGGGTAGTTATAACATTCTTCAAGGGTCTGGGCATATTGGGGTCTGTACCATGAACAGGGCCCAGGTGAATCCAGGTGTTCTGACATCTTGCCCCAGTTATGGACTGAATTGTGTCCCCCTCATTCATATATTGAAGCCCTAACCCCCAATGTAACTATATTTGGAAATAGGGCCTTTAAGGAGGTAATTAAGGTTAAATAAAGTCATGGGGTGGGGCCCTAATCCAGCGTGACTGGTGTCCTTACAAGAAGAGTGACAACAGCAGGGTGGGACGCACGTGCACAGAGGAAAGGCCATATGAGGACAGTGGGAAGGCGGCCATCTGCAAGCCAAAGAGAAGCCTCAGGAGAAACCAAACCTGCTGACAGCTTGATTGTGGACTTCTAGCCTCCAGAACTGTGAGAAAATACATTTCTGTTGTTTAAGCCACCAGTCTGTGGTATTTTGTTATGGCAGCCCAAGGCTGTCACTTATATCTGTAATGTAACACAATTCTAGCCAAGAAATGTGGCAGGAAGCCCATTGTGGGGGAGGTGGCTTTTGGGAAAGGTCTTCAGAAGAGATGTCTTTCTCTTCCAAACAGTTGTGTGAGGACTGATATCCTTTTCTGCCTTTGGATGGTGTGTGAGGGGTGATACCTGTAGCCACGGCAGCCCTCTTATTGTCATGAGGGGAGTCATTGACCTGCTGAGGAGAGAGTTGAAAGAACCTGGATCCATGATGATGTCTGGTGCCTGAATCATGGAAGCCAGCAAATCTGTATGTGTGTGTGTGTGGTTTTTTTTTTTTTTTTGCTTAAGCCAGTTAGAGTTTTGTGTCACTTGCAACTGAAAGACTCCTGGCTAATACGTCCATCATAAGAGCCATAACCTAGGCTGGGTGCGATGGTTCATGCCTGTAATCCCAGCACTTTGGGAAGCTGAAGCATGTGGATCATGAGGTCAGGAGTTTGAGACCAGCCTGGCCAACATAGTGAAACCCTGTCTCTACTAAAAATACAAAAAATTACCTGGGCATGGTGGTGCGCACCTGTAATCCCAGATATTCGGGAGGCCGAGGCAAGAGAATTGCCTGAACTCAGGAGGTGGAGGTGGATCGCGCCACTGCACTCCAGCCTGGGCAGCAGTGGGAAACTCTCAAAAACAAAAACAAAAGAGATATCCCAGAGTTCTGCGCGGCACCAGCCCTTCTGCCACGGCCGCCATTGGAGAGCGGCCGCCATTGGAGAGCAGCAGCCATGGCTCTTCGCTACCCTGTGGCTGTGGGCATCAACAAAGGCCACAAGGTAACCAAGAACGTGAGCAAACCCAGGCCCAGCCGTCTCCGCGGGCGTCTGAGCAAACACACCAGGTTCGTGCGGTACATGATCGGGGAGGTGTGTGGCTTCGCCCCGTATGAGCGGTGCGCCATGGAGTTACTGAAGGACTCCAAGGACAAACGGGCCCTCAAGTTAAAAGGGTGGGGACACACAGCTGCGCCAGGAGGAAGCGGGAGGAGCTGAGCAACGTCCTGGCCGCCATGAGGAAAGCTGCTGCCAAGAAAGACTGAGCCCCCGTCCCTGCCCTCTCCCTGAAGTAAAGAACAGCTTGACCCCCCAAAACCAAAACCAAAACAGCCATAACCTGGAAGCACAGGGAAAACTGAAGCCGGTGAAGCCTCTTAGGCTGAGTGGTGATAGAATGGCTGTATTAGTCAGGGTTGTTGAGTATAAACAACAGAAACAGACTGCGGCTACTGTAAGCTGTAGAAAAATCATGGAAGGGTAATGGGTTGCTCATGGAATTGATGCGGAGGCCAGAGAATCTGGCTCAGAAATGGGCAGGAGCTGAGGGAGGCCGGGAAACAGGCTAGGACGCCACTGGAGTGTTACTTGGGTGTTTCCATTCCTCCCTGGACCCTCACTGTCATTGCTATTGTGCGTAATTTCCCAAATGTTCCGTAGCTTTGTGTTTTTTCACAAGAGTCAAGGCCTTAGGTGGGAATCCTGATTAGCTAGCTGACCATGGTTCTGCACCTGAGTAAAACTTTATTAGGGTTTAGCATATGCAATAAAATGCATCGATTTTGGGGGTACATTTTGACAAGCTCTGACAATTACTTTTTTTAGACAGAGTCTCACTGTATTGCCCAGGCTGGAGTGCAGTGGCGTGATCTCGGCTCATTGCAATGTCTGCCTCCTGGGTTCAAGAGATTTTCCTGCCTCAGCCTTCTGACTAGCTGGTACTACAGGTGTGAGCCACCATGCCCAGTTAATTTTTGTATTTTTAGTAGAGTCAGGGTTTCACTATATTGGCCAGGCTGGTCTCGAACTCTTGACCTCAGGTGATCCACCTGTCCCGGCCTCCCAAAGTGGTGCAACTCTGACAAATTTTTATACCACATAACCACTGTATAGAACATTTTCATCTCCTGCCTCTCCCACCCCAGCAATTCCCTAGTACTGCACCCCAGCCAATTCTCATCTTCTATCCTAGGCAGTAGATTTGTCTTTTCTGGAGTTTCAAATGAATGATATCATACAGTATATCGCCTTTTGTGTCTGGCTTCTTTTGCTCAGCAAAATGTTTTTGAGATTCATCCACCTGGTAGTGTGCCAATAGTTTATTCCTTTTTTTTTTTTTTTTGAGACAGAGTCTCCCTCTGTCGCCGGGGCTGGAGTGCAGTGGCGTGATCTCAGCTCAATGAGGCCTCTACCTCCTGGGTTTTTCGTGCCTCAGCCTCCCGAGTAGCTGCGATTACAGGCACGTGCCACCACACCCAGCTAATTTTTGTAATTAGTAGAGATGGGATTTCACCTTGTTGGCCAGGATAGTCTCGATCTCTTGACCTCGTGATCCTCCCACCTTGGCCTCCCAAAGTGCTGGGATTATAGGCATGAGCCACTGTGCCCGACTAAGTTCATTCCTTTTTAATACTGAATAGTATTCCATTGTATGTATAAGCACAGTTTGCTTATTCATTCACCTGTTGATGAACATTTGTGTTGTTTCCAGTTTTTGGCTGTTATAAAGAAGCTGCCATGAACATTTGTGTATAGTGAGGGGACATATACTTTCATATTTCTTGGGTAAATACCTAGAAGTGGAATTGCTGGGTCATGTATTTAACTTTATCAGAAACTGTCAAATTGTTTTTCAAAGTGTTTCCAACTTTTACATTTCTACCGCCAGTGGATGAGAGTTCCAGTTATTTCACATTCTTGCCAACATCTTTGTATGACCAGTCTTTTACATTTCAGCCATTTATTATTTTATTAAGTATTTATTTTTTGAAATCGAGTCTTGCTCTGTCACCAGGCTGGAGTGCAGTGGCGCTATCTTGGCTCACTGCAGCCTTGGCCTCCTGGGTTCAAGCAGTTCTCCTGCCTCAGCCTCCCGAGTAGCTAGGATTACAGGAGCCTACCACTGTACCCAGCTAAATTTTCTTTTTTGTATTTTTAGTAGAGACGGGGTTTCACCGTTTTGGTCAGGCTGGTCTTAAACTCCTGACCTTGTGATCTGCCCACCTCTGCCTCCTGCAGTGCTGGGATTACAGGCGTGAGCCACCATGTTCATATATTTTAGCCATTTATATGAATATGAAGTGACTTGACATCTCACTGTGGTCTAACTTGCATTTTCCTGATGACTAGTGATGTTGAGCATTTTTTCATGTGCTTATTGGCTATTCATATATCTTTCGTGGTGAAGAACATGTGTAATTTTTTTTTTTTGAGATGTTATCTTGCTCTGTCACCCAGGCTGGAGTGCAGTGGTGCGATCTCGGCTCACTGCGCCCACCTGCCTCCCAGGTTCAAGTAATTCTCTTGCCTCAGCCTCCAAGCAGCTGGGACTACAGGCACATGCCACCACGCCCAGCTAATTTTTTGTATTTTTAGTAGAGAAGGGGTACGCCATATTGGCCAGGCTGGTCTCGAACTCCTGACCTCAGGCAATCTGCCCACATCGGCCTCCCAAAGTGCTGGGATTACAGGCATGAGCCACTGCGCTCAGCCTACATGTGTAATTTTTTGGCCTATATTTGCATTGGAATGTTTGACTTCTTTTTATTGAGTTGTAGGAGTACTTTTTATATTCTGCAGATCTGTTTGCATAGCTCTCTCCTCTCCTGAGAAATCTAGCTGCTTTGGCCATCCTGAACTCTTTTGTTCTCCTCGGCTCAGTGAGGTTGCCTGGCTCTGTTTGGATTCCACTTATCCACATTGCAGTCCAGAATTTGCTTCCAGGAAGAAAGCCTGGGTGATAAAAGTTGGTGGAAAAGTAATTGCGGGTTTTACAATGGAAAGTAATGACAAAAACCAGAATTACCTTTGCATCAACCTAATAGTAGGTCTTAAATAATCTGTTTCCCTTCTCACAGAAATTACAGTCCTGCGCTGCCTGTTGTCCAATGTCTGAACATTGTTATTTTCCACATTTCCTTCAGTTTTCTCTTTTCTTTTCTTTCTTTCTTTCTTTCTTTCTTTTTTTTTTTTTTACAGTGGGAGAGTTGTTTTGGAAGTTTATTTCCTGATGACTGAAACTTTTCCTTTTCCATTCTGGATGCACTTAAAACAGCAGTGTTCCTTGTACAATTGAAAGTGTCTTTCTTCCTTTCTAAAGGGGGATGCTGGGTAGCGAGTAGAGGGAGAAACTTCCATTCTTCTGGCTTCTTGTTTCCTTATGGAATAAGGAGTGGGTTATTTGGTGAATTTGGGAGAAGGAATAGGGCATGTATAGCTACGTTCTTCTTCCTTTCTTTTGGGCATGTGTTTTTTTTATTGTTTTTGACCATGTAGTAAGGTATTTGACTGCTGTGTCTCTCAACTGGTGAAGAATAGATGATTTTTTTTTGTTTGTTTTTTGAGACAGGGTCTCACTCTATCATCCAGGCTGGAATGCAGCAGCATGATCATGGCTCAGTAAAGCCTTGACCTCCTGAGCTCAAGCCATCCTGCCACTCAACCTCCATGTAGCTGTGCTACTGAAAAGGAGTCCTGATCCAGACCCCAAAAGAGAGTTCTTGGACTTTACACAAGAAAGAATTTCAGGTGAGTTCATACGATAAAGTAAAAGCAATTTTATTAGAGAAATAAAGAAACAAAAGAATGGCTACTCCATAGGCAGAAAAGCCCTGAGGGCTGCTGATTGGCTATTCTTATGGTTATTTCTTGATTACATGCTGAACAAGGGGTGGATTATTCATGAGTTTTCTAGGAAAGGGGATGGCAATTCCCAGAACTGAGGGTTCCTCCCCTTTTTAGACTCTATAGGGTACCAGCTGGGTTGCCATGGCATTTGTAAACTGTGCTGGTGGGAGTATCTTTTAGCATACTAATACATTATAGTTAGTTAGCATATAATGGGCAGTGAGGGTGACCAGAGGTCACTTTCATTGCCATCTTGGTTTTGGTGGATTTTGGTGGCTTCTCTACTGCATCCTATTTTATTAGCAGGGTCTTTATGAACTGTATCTTGTGATACCAATTCTGCCAAACTAAAGTAAGGCTGAGACCCATGGGCCCTCTTCTCAGAAGGTTAGGCTTTCTTAATCACAGGATGAGAAAGCCTAACCTTCTGAGAATAGGGCCCAGTAGGTCTCAGCCTTACTTTACCCAGCCCCTATTAAAGATGGAGTTGCTCTGGTTTGAATGCCTCTGACAGCTGGAACCACAGGCACATGCCACCACACTTGTCTAATTTTTAAATTTATTGTGGAGATGGGGTCTCACTATATTGCCCATCTGGTCTTAAAGTCCTGGGCTCAAGTGATCTTCCTGTCTTGGCCTTTCAAAATGCTGGGATTATAGGCGTGGGCTACCATGCACAGCAAAGATGGATGAATGTTTTGATGGTTTATTGTGCCCAGCTCCAGGTTAAGGACTTCTGAGTTACGTCTTCTTCTTTAGTTTTGTTGCAATGCCGTTGTTATGCTATGCATAGAAATCAGAAAATATTGTCTTTCTTTTTTTTTTTTTTTTTTTTTGGAGATGAAGTTTCACTCTTGTTGCCCAGGCTGGAGTGCAATGGCTCAATCTTGGCTCACTGCAACCTCTGCCTTCCAGGTTCAAGCAATTCTCCTGCCTCAGCCTCCTAAGTAGCTGGGATAACAGGCATGTACCACCATGCCTGGCTAATTTTTTTTTTTTTTTTGTATTTTTAGTAGAGACGGAGTTTATCCATGTTGGTCAGGCTGGTCTTGAACTCCTGACCTCAGGTGATCCGCCTGCCTCGGCCTTCCAAAGTGCTGAGATTACAGGCATGAGCCACTGCGCTGGGCCTGTTGTCTTTAATGTCTTCAGTCTTTTCTGTTTATGGAAATGTTTTGGCAAGAAATCATGGGACTACAATAATATATCAGTTGTTAGGATTCTGCTTCCAACCAAGATGGAGGCACAGGGACTAGTAAATAGTAAATACTCTCCTGCCTTAAACTAATTAAAAAAACCTGACAAATTAGGTTGGTATGATAACTGTTTTTACACATTGGACCATAGGCAGCTCAGGACAGTTGTTCCTGAGAGAGGGAAACAAACAGAATGAGCTTTATGAACCAGTTTACTTCCTGGAGAAACTTTGCAGGCTGCAGAACAGGGAGAGGGGAGCTACTCAGAGCCCAGAAGGCTCCCTGAGTTGAGGAAACAAAGTTGGGAGTCTGGGGAGGCCCAGATGGCAAGAGTTCACAGGGCAGAGGACTGGAGAGAGAGAGCTGCGTAGAGCACTGGAGATTTGTAGGGGGGTTTGTTATTGATAGACTCTTCAGCTGAGTATTGGTTGATGCATACACTCGGGGAAAGAACCTAGATGATTCACAAAGTTCACACAGGCCAGGAACAGTTTATCTTTCCACCAGCCACAGTGAAGACAAAACCCATAGTATTCAGGGCACTGGGTAGAGAACTCAGAAAGATCACTTGAGAGGAAAAATTAGCAGCACCTCCGCTCTCACCTAACAAAGCCTAAAAGCAAACCTTGAAAAGTAACTTATTGTGACCCAGAAAAAAGTTCAAAATGACCGGGTGTGGTGGTTCATGCCTGTCCCAGCACTTTGGGAGGCCAAGGTGGGCAGATCACCTGGGGTCAGGAGTTCGAGACCAGCCTGGCCAACATATGGTGAAACGCTGTCTCTACTAAAAAGTACAACAATTAGCTGGGTGTGGTGGTGCACACCTGTAGTCCCAGCTACTTGAGAAACTGAGGCAGGAGAATCACTTAAACCCAGGAGCTGGAGGTTGAAGTGAGCTGAGATTGCACCACTGCACTCCAGCCTGGGCAAGACACTGTCTCAAAAACAACAAAAAGAAACCAAAAAAAAAAAAAAAAAAAAAAGAAAGAGAAAAAAAGTTCAAAATAAAAACTACAGATTCAGATCCAAGAGGGTAAATTAACTCTGATATGATATTATAAAAACTACAAAGTGCATCATAATCAAATGCTTAGAACCAGGGATAAAGAGAAAATCTTGCTTGCAAACAGCTGGAGGAAAAAAAAGACACATTAGTATAAAGCAAAAAAGATAAGAATAGTAGCAGATTTCTTGTCAAAAATGATGTAAGCCAGAAGACAATGGAGAAATATCTTTAAAATGCTGAAAGAGAAAATCTGTCAACCTAAAACTCTCTACCAGCAAAAATATCTTTCAAAAATGATAATAGAATCAGTATCTTCAGGCATACATAAGTTGAAAGAACACAGCAGCAACAGACCTACACTGCAAGAAATGTTAAATGAAATTAAATTTGTACTTAAAAACCACCCCACAAAGGAGATTCCAGGAACATATGACTTAACTGATTAGTTCTGTCAAACAGTTAAGGAAGAAATAATACCAATTCTACATAAGCACCTACAGCAAGGTGAAAAGTAGGGAATACTCCCCAACTCATTCTATGAGGCTGAAATTACCCTCATACTAAAACCAGACAAAACATTATAAAAAGGGAAACTAGAGACAGATATCTCTCATGAACATAGTTGTAAAATTCTTAATATAATTTTATCAGATTTAACAAAAATATATAAAAAAGATAATACATCTTGGCCAAGTGGGGTTTATTCTAGAAATGCAAGATTTGTTTAACAAAAAATCAGTTAATGTAATTCACCATACTAATAGACTAAAAATGAAAAATCATATAATCATCTCAATAGATGCAGAAAAAGCATTTGATAACGTTCAATATCCATTCATAAAGCTTCTCAGCAAAGAAGGCGTAAAGGGAACTTCTCAGAATAGATAAGCCAGGCAGGGTGGCACATGCCTGTAGTCCCAGCTACTCACGAGGCTGAGGCAGGAGGATATCTTGAGCCCAGGAGACCAGCCTGGGCAACATAGGAGGATCTCATCTCAAAAAATAATTGATAAAGGACAACTATGGAAAAAATATAGGTAACATTATACTAAATTTTGAAAGACAATGTTTTTCCCCTAGGTTCAGAGACAAAGATATTCACTCTCACCACTTTTATTTAACAGTATACTGGAGATTCTAGGCAATGTAATAATGCAACTAAAAGAAATAAAAGAATTCTAGAAAGGAAGAAAAAAGGAAGTATACCTTTATTTGCAAACAGCATGATTGTATCAAAAATCTTGAGGAATCTACAAAATGCTATTGGGACTAATAAGTGATTTTAGTGAGTTTTCAGGATGCTAGTAGGATATATTAAAAAAAAATGGTATTTCTATACACTGGCAACAAACAATTGGTAATTAAAATAGGAATACCATTCATAATAGCTGTTAAAGCAAAATAAGCAGGAAGTTATTAGTCTGGAATTGTTTCTATATCCAGAACTCTTACACAAGCAAACTGAAACTTAACCTAGAGGCATTCTTTGTAACTAATAAATTTTGAAAAGCCAAAACCAAAACAGAGACCAAGCTTCCGCCAATCACAAATAGCACATTAGCCCATTAGTTATATAACTCGGAACTTTCCACCAGATCATACCCAAATAAGACAAATAGTGGCTGAGCATGGTGGCTCATGCCTATAATCCCAGCACTTTGGGAAGCCAAGGTAGGAGAGTCACTTGAGGCCAGGGATTCAAGACCAGCTTCGTCAAGATGCTAAAACACTGTTCTCTAAAAACAAAACAAAACAAAACAAGACAAGACAAAACAAAACAAACGCCTACCTGTAGCCAATTGAGTTATTTCTTTAATTCTGTGTTCAGACTATGAAGATCTCCTGCTTGTAGTGCTAAAGTGCAGCTACATGAACCTCTTCCGATTTCAAGTGCTGCCCAATTCATTAATGCTTTAATGCTCAAATAAAATCTGTTGCTTTTATTTTGTCTAAAGTTTTTCTTTTTCTTTTTTCTTCTTCTTTTTTTTTTTTGAAATAGCATCTCGCTCTGTTGCCCAGGCTGGAGTGCAGTGGTGTGATCTCAGCTCACTGCAACCTCTACCTCCTGGATTCATTCAAGTGATTCTCCTGCCTCAGCCTCCCATGTAGCTGAGTCTACAGGCACGCACCACCACACCTGGCTAATTTTTGTATTTTTAGTAGAGACGAGGTTTCACAGTGTTAGCCAGGATGGTCTCAATCTCCTGACCTTGTGATCCATCTGCCTCAGCCTCCCTAAGTGCTGGATTACAGGCATGAGTCACTGCGCCTGGCCAAGTTTTTAACATAGTAATATGAGATATGTAGGGATAAACCTGACAAAAGATGTACAAACCCTATACAGTGAAAATACAAAACATCGTTGTGAAGACCTAAATAAATGGAGAACTATGTCATGGATTGGGACACTCAATATTATTAAGATATCAGTTTTTCCCCAAGATGATTTATGATTCAACATAATCACAGAAGTTTTCTTGGTAGAAATATACAAGTTGATTTAAAAATTTACATGGAAATTTAAAGCATCTAGACTAGCCAAAACAACTTTGAAAAAGCTGAACAAAGTTAGAGAATCTACACTGTTTGAGTTCAAGGCTAATTACAAAGTTATGGTAATTATGACAGTGTGGGATTTATGTAAAGACAAATAGATCAATGGAAAAAAATAGAGTCCAGAAATAGAGCCACACATATGTAGCCAACTGATCTCTAACCAAGATGTTTAGACAATTCAATGAGGAAAAGAAAATCTTTTAACAAATGGTGCTGGAACAATTGGATATCTATATGCAAAAAAATGAACCACAGTCTGTTTACCTCACATCATTTACAAAAGTAACTCAAATTGGATCATAGACCTAAATATAAAAGTTAAAACTATGAAACTTCTATAAAAAAGGGAGAAAAATTTAGTGTCCTTGGGTTTGGCAAAGATTAAAAAAATAAGACACAGAAAGCATTAACTATAAAATTGGTAAACTGGACTTTATCACAGTTTAAAAACTTTTGTTCTTCAGAAGTCACTGTTATAAAACTGAAAAGGCAAGCTATAAACATGGGGAAAACATTTGCAAAACACATATCTGGCAAGGG
Organism: Aotus nancymaae; assembly: GCF_030222135.1. NCBI lineage: Eukaryota > Metazoa > Chordata > Mammalia > Primates > Aotidae > Aotus > Aotus nancymaae. The sequence goes on along the minus strand of NW_026988473.1, from coordinate 7,486,379 downwards.
ACTTTTTTTTGGAATATATAAAAAGTTTCCAACTCAACAATATGAAACAATCAAAATTTTAAAATGTGCAAAATTTTTAACAGACACCTCACCAAAGAAGAGGTCTAGATGGAAATAAGCATGTGAACAGTTGCTTTACATCATTAGTCTTCAGAGAAATTTAATTAAAACTATAATAAGATGCTACTACGCACTTGCTAGAATGGCTTAAATTAAAAACAGCAGTCAGACCAGGTACAGTGGCTCATGCCTGTAATCCCAGCACTGAGAGGCCAAGGCAGATGGATCACTTGTGGTCAGGAGTTTGAGACCAGCCTGGCCAACATGGCAAAAGCCCATCTCTGCTAAAAATACAAAAAAAAATTAGGATGTGGTGGTGCGTGCCTGTAATCCCAGCTACTTGGGAGGCTGAGGCGGAAGAATTGCTTGAACCTGGGAGGCAGAGGTTTCAGTGAGCAGAGATCACACAACTGTACTCCAGCCTGGGCTACAGAGAGAGACTCCATCGCAAAAAAAAAAAAAAAAAAAGCAATTATACCAAGTGTTGACAAAGGTGTGGAATAACTGGATCTCTTATATACTGCTGGTGGGAATGTAAAATGTTAAGAAAATTGTTTGGCTATTTCTTTTTGTAAAATTTTGGCTGATGTAATAGTTCATGCCTATAATCCCAGCACTTTGGGACTCTGAGGCAAGAGGATCACTTGGGGCCAGGAGTTTGAGATCAGCCTGGTTCACATGGCAAGACCCTGTTTCTACTAAAACATGGTTTAAAATTATTTATTTATTTATATTTTTTATAGACAGGGTCTTGCTATGTTGTCCAGGCTGATCTTGAACTCCTGGGTTCAAGGGGTCCTCCTGCTTCAGCCTCTTGAGTTATTGGGATTACAGGCATCAGGCACCACACCCAGCTGTTTGGCTATTTCATAAAAAGTTCAACATACACCTTACATACTATTCTGCCATTCCACTCCTTGATATTTGTTCAAGAGAAGTGGAAGCATATGTCCACATGAAGAAGGAGCATGAGAAAACTTAAATTTAAATTGTTACCCCTAGCAATTTTGGTGGTGATGGATATGTTCATTGTCTTCATTGTAGTGATGGTTTCATGGATGTGTGCATGTGTCGAAAAGCATCCGATTTTACACCGTAAATATGAGCAACTCAGCCTGGGCATTGTAGGGAGACCTTGTCTCTTCAAAAAAATACAAACATTAGCTAGGAGTGGTGGTCCGTGCCCGTAGTCCCAGCTATTTGGGAGGCTGATGTGGGAGAATTGCTTGAGCCCAGAAGGTTGAGGCTGCAGTAAGCTGTGATGGCACCACTGCACTCCAGCCTGGGGCCAAGAACAAGATCTTGTCTCAACACCACCACCGCCACCACCACCACCACCACAACTGGAGCAACTAATTGTCTGTTATATTTCAATAAAGCTGTAAGAATATAAGATATCTTTGATGAAGGCCTGGTGAGGTGGCTCACGCCTGTAATCCCAGCACTTTGGGAGGCCAAGGCAGGCAGATTATCTGAGGTCAGGAGTTCAAGACCAGCCTGGTCAACATGGCAAAACCCCATCTCTACGAAAAAAAAAAGAATTAGCCGGACATGGTGATACATGCCTGTAATCCCAGCTACTCGGGAGGCTGAGGCAGGAGAATCACTTGAACCTGGGAGGTGGAGGTTGCAGTGAGTTGAGATTGCACCACTGTACTCCAACCTCTCAAAAAAAAAAAAAATCATTATGTTGACCCAGCTGCGTTTCTTCTGCAGGCTTCACGGGAGAATCCATTTCTTTGCCTTTTCCATCTTTTAGAGGCCATTTGCATTCTTTGGCTGTGGTTCCTTTTTTTTTTTTTGACACCACCAAATGCATTTACTTCGTGGTTTGAATGATAAGTTATCGAATGAATTGAGGTCTCTGTTTTGACTTGAATGTTTTCTTAAGAAAATGTTTTTGGTCTCTTCTTGCTTCACTTCAACCTCTTGCTTCTGTTGCTGGATCTGCTACCCACTCTGAGCTCCTGCTCTTATAAGTACTGTTGTGACCACATCGGGTCCACCCAGATAATCCAGGATAACCCACCCCCACCATCTCAAAATCCTTAATTTTTTTTTTTTTTGAGATGGAGTCTTGCTTTTTTGCTAGGCTGGAGTGCAGTGGCACGATCTTGGCTCACTGCAACCTCTGTCTCCCAGGTTCAAGTGATTCCCCTGCCTCAGCCTCCTGAGTAGCTGGGACTACAGGCGCCTGCCACCATGTCTGGCTAACTTTTTGTATTTTAGTAGAGACAGGGTTTCACCATGGCCAGGATGGTCTCGATCTTCTGACTGCATGATCACTCGCCTCGGCCTCCAAAAGTGGTGGGATTACAGGCATGAGCCACTGCGCCTGGCCTCAAAATCCTTAATTTAATCACATCTGCAAAACCCCTTTACCATGTAAGGTAACATACTCACAGGTTCTAGGGATTAGGATATGGGTACCTTTGGGAGCCATGATTCAGCCTCCCACATGATATGAAATTTAGCTATTTGGGGATCTGCTCTATAAGGGGTTATGCAAACTCCTGGGAAGCGGGAGAAAAGAGCCTAAGGGAGGGGCTTGGAGTGGAGTGAAACTGGGCTGTCAAGGTGGGACCTGGGATGATAGTGTGGAGCCCTGAGAAGGTGGCTTCTGGTGAGCACACTACAGAGCCAGGCAGGTGAGGATCCTCCTGAGTGTGCCTTCCTGGCCAGGAAACAGGGTGGCTACAGGGCTCTGCCAAGCTGGCTGATGATAGAACCTGTGATCAAAACTGGAGATAGGCTGGGTGCGATGGGTCATGCCTGTAGTCCCAGCACTTTGGGAGGCTGAGGTGGACAGATCACTCGAGGTCAGGAGTTCAAGACCAGCCTGGCCAACATGGTGAAACCCTGTCTCTACTAAAAATAGAAAAATTAGGCAGGCGTGGTGGTGTGTGCCTGTAATGCCAGCTACTCGGGAGGGTGAGGTTGCAGTGAGAATCTCTTGAACCCAGGAGGCGGGGGTTGCAGGAGTGAGCTGAGGTCGTGTCACTGCACTCCAGCCTGGGTGACAGAGCAAGACACTGTCTCAAAAAAAAAAAAAAAAAAAGGAGAGCATCTGAGGCCACCGTGGTGGGGCATGACAGTGTCCCAACTCAGGCTCAGGGCCATGGCTAGAGGATAGGTCTGTGTTTGGGGGTGACTCCTTGGAGAGGCAAGGTCAGAAGTCACTTACTGGCGACTTAAAAGTGGGAGGAAGGTAGGGTTCTCTTTTGCTAAGGGCACAGGATGAATATAGGAAGTCTCAGACCAGGAGCTGGGGGAATGGATTCTGTGTGAATGGTCTGAGCTGGCTGAATCAGCACCCAGGACTCATACCTGATGGGATGCAGCAGGGGCAGGCTATGGCTGGCTCTGGGCAGCCCTGCTGAGGCAGATGCAGATACCAGGTGGTCTGAGCACAGAGAAGAGAGACCTGCAGGAGGAGCCAGGGCATGTCAGAGTCGCTGGCAGTGTCTGGAGGCAGGTAGGCCAAGTCACTGGTCTCAAACCCCGGATCTGCAGAAGCAGGGGTAAATTGATGTGTCACGTCTCCGATTCTCAGCCCAGACACCCTCTGAGGGTCAGTGATGAGGGTAATGCTGCCTGAGAAACTGCAGGTTGGGCGGGGCTGGTGACCCTCCAGCAACCAATGGGTCCATGATGGCCAAGACATTCTTGGGGAGCATGAGGAGTTTCAGTGCCAAGGGGCAATACCAAGGCTCCAGATGTTCCAGGAGGTGAGGCGGATTATGGTGATTTCTGCTGTGCCTGGATTTGCCCTGAGAGTCCTGCTGTCTGAGTTGCTGTGAGCTCTCCCAGGGCCGTGTAGTTTTTCCAGGGGATCTTCAGGCCAACCCCTCTTTCCAGATGGCCCTGACTCAACCTGAGCCCCTGGGGTCCCACCTGGAAGGCAGTAGTGTACAGCTAGAGGAATATGGACTTTCCCCCGGGGGATAAGAGGTTGGCTTAGGGGCCAGGCTGGCTGCTGGGGATAGGGTTCCAGGCAGCGTGCCAGCAAGATTTACGGCAGGGCGAGGCAGGACTCACTCCTGCCACCTGTAGGTGCGAACAGGGCTGCCTTTCTTGGGACGTCCCAGGCTTCCCTGAAGTGAGCTCCTTTTGCTGGACATCCTGGTCTTTTCCTCACTGTTACCCTTATATTGCCTTCCACCCCTCCTTTCATATGGTTCTTCCCATGATCCTCTCCCTTCCTCCCCTTCTCATCCTTTTCTTTTCAGCCCAGAAGGAAGGAGGAGAAGCTGGGTCCTGGGGATGAAAGAGGCTAAAGTGTCAGTGCCTCACAGCTCCTGGCAGCAGAGGGGTCAGGCACACGTATCCTGGTGCCAGATTATCTGGATTCTAATCCTGACTCCACAATTTACCAGCTGTGTGAACTGGACAGGTTACTTAATCTCTCTGTGTCTTGATTTTCTTATCTGTAAAATAAGGAATAATTGTAGTAATTGCCAAGGGTTACTGGGAGGAGTAAATGAGTTAATATAGGCAAATGCCTTGGGACAGTGCCTGGCATGTAGTTAGCACTTAGTGCTGGGTCTTACTGGCTCTGTTCCCCACTCCCACTTCCCTCTTCTCTTTCCTCCACCAGCCCAGAGCTCACAGGAGGCAGAGCAACCAAGAGAGCTGAGGTAGCGTAGCAGGCAGGATTTGGTTAGCTAGCAGGCTAATCTAGAGCGGGTTTTGAGTCCAGACTCTGCTGGAATCTAGAGATTCCATCATCCATGCTGCTAGACGGGCCGACATCCTGAAGTCACAGCTGTTGTCTGCTTTTTTTTTTTTTTGAGACAGAGATTTGCTCTTGTTGCCCAGGCTGGAGTGCAATGGCACGATCTCGGCTCACCACAACCTCCGCCTCCCAGGTTCAAGTGGTTCTCCTGCCTCAGCCACCCGAGTAGCTGGGATTACAAGCATGTGTCACCACGCCTGGCTAATTTTGTATTTTTAGCAGAGATAGGGTTTCTCCATGTTTGTCAGACTGGTCTCAAACTCCTGATAAGGCTGAGGTGGGCAGATGATCTGCCTACCTCAGCCTCCCAAAGTGCTGGGATTACAGGCATGAGCCACCGCGCCTGGCTGTGTTTTTTTTTTTTAAATAGAGACAGGGTCTTGATATGCTGCCCAGGCTGGTCTTGAACTACTGGGCTCAAGTGATCCACCCACCTCAGCCTTCCAACATGCTGGGATTACAGGTGTGAGCCAGCACACCTGGCCAGCCGTTGTCCTTTTTCTTCTCCTTTGCTGTCAGAGGTTCCCACCTGCTCTCACAGAAGGGGAGGAGCTTAAAACGAAGCTTCTGATTGGTTGCTTTCATTTCAGCCAGTCATTTCAGCCCTTGTCAGTTTACAGGGAAGGGAGGAGCATTAGATAGTTAACTAAAACTCACAGAAATATTTGAATAGGTTAGAGGGCCGGGGAGGGAAGAGGGAGGAAAGGAGGGATAGAAAGGGGCAAAGGCAAGAGTCTTTTCTAGTTGTCTGGGATACTCCTGGGGGTGGAGTGGGTGGGAGCGGACTGTACAGTCTCTTGGGCTGGAAGCTGGCTAAAGTGGAGTGGCCATTCCATTTATTCCATTTGAGACAAGAGAGACATGGGAGATGGTATGCAGTCAAACCTTTTAATGATGTAGTTTTGGTGGGGTTTATAAAGGGAGGGAGAACCCTGGGAAGGTGCTTTCCTGAACCACAGCCCCCACACTTGGGTCACCATTTCCTCTTCCTCCTCCTTGTGTGGGTAGCCCGAGACCTGTAGGACCCTCTCTTCCTTTAGGGTTCTGTAAGGCCCCTTCTCAGTCCTCAGAGTCCATTCTTCTCTTGTGCTGAGGCCTGCAGTGGGACCATATACTTCTGGTGCTCTTGTTGCTGTCGTCTCTGTTTCCCTTTCCTGCAGGGGGGAAGAAGAGTGGCACTCTGGGTGTGCAGCCTCTAGGCCAGGGCCGGGAGTTGGGAGCTCCCAGGGGGTCTCCATTCAGCTGTGCCTAGCCACCTACTCTCTGCCCCAAAAACCTACTGCTCCCTGGAGCTGGGATCCCCAGGAAGGATTCTAGGAGAAGCTCAGGCAACTGGGGACAAAGGGACATAGAGCTTTGCACTAGAAGAGGAAGCCAGGGCCTGAGTCTCAATGCCACCCCACTCTGCATGTATGACCTGGGATATATCCCTGCTCCTTTATGGACTGGGGCCCACCTGTTCTCCAGGTCATGCACCGTGTCTGGCAGTGGCTGGCCCAAGGTCTCTGGCAGGAGGACAGTGACAGCGCTGGCAGCCACGGGAACAGCACCATAGATGAAGAGAGGCACGGACGGGTAGAGCTCAGCAGTCATGCTCACCAGTGGGCTCACGATGCTGCCCACTCGGGCCATGGTACTGCCCATTCCCAAGCCTGTCTGCCTGCAGGGCCCACAGCAGGTGGGTGTTGGTTAGAGTTCTGGCATGAATGCCCAGGTGCTGGTCCCATTTGGAGGTGGCAGCTCAGGCCCAGCCCCCAGGACACTCCCAGTACCTCCTCTGTTCCCCATTTGATTAGCAAGCAAACCAATTTTTTTTTTTTTGGTTAGAGATAGGGTCTCTATGTTGCCAGGGCTGGTCTTAAACTCCTGGGCTCAAATGGTTCCCCCACACCACAGCTGTTGATAATCTTTTTAAAAAGAGAAGTTGGAAAGGACTCTGGCCAGAGAATAAGGAGACTAAAGATCGAATTTTGCTTCTGCCCTTAATTTTCTGTGTGAGTTTGGGCAAGCCCATTTCCCTCTCTGGGCTTCAGTTTCTGTAGCTGTCAAATGAGACAGTTGTGTTACACCTATGGTTCTCAGATCATCTGAAGGAATTGTGAGTTATAGTTGCAACAAGCCAACACACACCTATTGGATTAGAATCCCTAGGGAGAGGGAGCTGGAATCTGCATGTTAAGAATATTCTTGCCTGGGCGTGGTGACTCACGCCTGTAATCCAAGACTTTGGAGGCCAAGGTGGGCAGATCACCTGAGATTGTGAGTTCAAGACCAGCCTGACCAACATGGTGAAACCCCGTCTTAAAAAAAAAAAAAAAAAAAAGAATATTCTTCATGAGAGAAGAGGCTAAAAACATTGACTCAGGAGACAAATGGCTTGGGGTTCAAATTCGTGCTTTACCATTTGTTAGCTGTGTGATCTTGGAGAAGTCATGTAACCTCTCTTTGCCTCAGCTTTCACGTTTGTAAGTGGGAATAATGATAGTACCTACCACAATGGCTTGTTATGCAGATTAAATGAATTAATATTTGTGAAAAGTTGAAGACACTGCCTGGTACATAGTGAGCGCTTTGGATTATTGCTCTTTCATCTGAGATCTGGTAAGGGCACAGGACCATGACCATCAGGTTCCACTCTGCAGACCTTGCAGGCCCACTCCAAGTAACCTAGGGAAGCCTGACATTTCTTTGATATCTCATGTGAATTTTGCATCCTGTTCTTGTTTCTTAATGCAAAAATACCACCCCCGATCTTTGCACTCAAAAAAGCAATGCTATGTTTATTCCTACTGCTGGGATATCATCAGGAGTGATTCCTGGGATAGGAAATTGCTTTCATGTTTGTGGTCTTTGCTTTCAGATATATCACTTGGTATCTAAATAGATGGAATTTAGATTTGGTGGCAAGTTCTAATTTGTATTTTGGAGATTAAGGGAGGACTCCAATTTGTTGCCTCTGAGATGTGACTTCTTGGTTCCTTACCCTTCCCCAGTTGGTGGCTACTTTTGAGATCTTCTTCCAGAGTCTGGTAAGGGCTTAGAGACAGTAACACCTGTGTTAGCTAGGCCATGAGGTGTGTACAGAGTGGCTACTATGTGCTTTGCACTGAGAGGGGCCTTTGGGCTGGGGTGTACTTGATTTAGCTCTGGGGTCTGACCTGTGCACGGGAGAATGTCTTTCCCCAAGAAAACACTGTCATTCTCCCATTATGTTCCCACTCACCGGATCATCGTGGGATACAGTTCCCCAGTGTACAGGAAGATGCAGTTGAAGGAGGCAGCCAGGCAGCCCTTCCCCAGCACAGCAAGGGAGGTTCGGATAATGGACTGGTCTAGAGACAAAGAAGAGGGGATAGCAGGAGCTTGGGAGTGGAGGCTAGGAGGAATTGGTCCCCTCCCTTCTGAGAGGTTGGGTTACGTGTGGGGATGGGGCTGAGGAGAAGGGGCCAAGGTGCTCATGGGTGCTCACCCTGGGGTACCACCCCATTGAGCAGGATGCAGATGCCCGCTAGCAGCAGTGCGGCCATCTGGGCCGGCCGGCGACCCAGGGAGTTGATGACAAGGAAGCTCACAAGCTTGGCAGGCAGGTCCACAGCACCAAAGATCACCTGGATTAGGTAGATGCTGACTCCAAAGCCCTGCAGGTCCATGACCAGCCCATAGTATGCAAAGCTAGTGGCAAACCTAGTGGAGAGAAGAGAAGGGTATACAGTTTGTTAGCGAGGCTTAAAGTGGGGTGCTCTTTCAAAATGGGGGGAGCTGCAGTGGGTACCCTGCTTAAGGAGCTGGAGTGTGCCTTGGCTAATATTTCTTCAGACATTTAATTACATAATTAAACTGCATCACCATTTGAAGTATTGAGGTAGTCCTCTAATACTCCAAATTTCCCAATCTTTTGATAACTATGGTCACAATTAATTTGGGGATTTTCACTTAGTTGTTGTGTAGGATTTACATAGGTTTGGTTCTCATCTTATCAATTGATGCTGGGCTGAGGGAGGGCAGGTGGATATCCAAGCCGTCTTCAGGGCCAAGGCAGCTGGGAGAGTATAGAGCCTTCTGGGACCTGTCCATGGTCCTGGGATGAGTGTTGTGCTTTTTCAGATGTCAAGAGCCGGCAAAACAAAGCTCAGATTATTGGCTAGAACCATGACTGAGAATAAATCCCAAATTGGAAGCAAATAATTCATTGGCGGAATTGTTCCTTCTGATCATGTTTCCCTTAACTGTCATGGGACTGCCATCATGGTGGGAAGGAAGGATAATGGGGTGTGTTGCAAAGGGAAAGGCAGTTTCCTTGGCCTTGGCCAAAGTGTTCTTTGGAGATGAGTTTTAGTCATCTTGTTGCCCGTGCCTGTGTTTCTGGCAGGCATCATCAGGCCAATAAAATCTGTGAATATTTTGCAAGCCAGACTGCTCTCTGCTTTCATGATGTAAGTCTGTTGACTCTGGAGCCACTTGTCCTCATGAGGTGTCTACACATTGGAACAGGGCTAGTGAAGGGACAAAATGGGGAGATTGGTGTCCAGGGTAGAGGCTGGGACTGAGTTGAGGCTGGGGGGTGTCTGGTTCCTAAGGATGATCCCTAGTTTGGGGTTACTGGCTCTCACAGCTGGTCTGCTGCCCTTCCTGCCCTCCTGTCTGGCTGCTTCCACCCACTGTGTCTGCTCCCTCCCCAGCCAGCCTTTTGTCTCAGTCTGTCTGTCTTTCTGGGCCTACCACAGCATGGAGAGGTAGAGGAAGAGGTGGCGGAGGGTGGGGCACCGCAGCAGCTCCATGGCCGATGCCTGGCCTTTGCCCATGGTCAGCTCCTTCTGCAGACTGGCCCGGAGCACCTGCTGGGACCAGCAGAGCTCAGGGCCCAGGATCCTCCCAAGGAGCTCCTCCCAACCTAATCCCTTAATCAGAGAAGCTCCTTGGGCCCTGGGTCCTGGGTTTGGGGCTTGGAGGTGAAGCCCTGGGAGGTTATCATGGGAGATTTCCAGGGATCTCACCTCCATACTCAACTTGGCTCCTTCTTCCCACTTCCCATTGATCCGGGCGACTCTCTGCAGGGCCCTCAGGGTGAGGTCCAGCCTTCCGGAGGAGGAGTGCCAGCGGGCCGACTCGATGAAGAACCTGGGAGCAGGGGTGGGAGTGGGTGTTGGCATGGTTTCAGTTTCAGTCAGCTGGGTTGGGGGCTGGGGCTGGACTTTCCAGGGGCCTGCGATGGGATTTTATTTAAGGTTGGGAACCCAGGGTCCTTGTCAAATCCCTCTCTCTAGGACCACGAGGCAGTCACCAGCTTGGTAATGACATATTCCCCAATCCAGAAGCTCAGCTCTTGGTTCCTGGGAAGGGGAGCAGAGCAGGCAGATTGGAGAACTGAGTGGGGGAAGCCAGAGAATTGGATATCCTGGGGCAGAGCCTTCTCCCCACAGCCTTGATTTCCCTATCTGTCATACAGAGGCATCGGACTGGGTTTGACCTTCTCTAAATTTGTGGGATGGGATGTGTGCTGAGCTCTGGGAGAGGTCCTGTCCCTTGCAGCCCTCTGGGCTCCTGTGGCAACCACCTCCATCCCTAGGCCCCACGCACCAGGAGTAGATGAAGAAGGCAAAAAAGGGCACAGAGACCAGCAGCTGCAGGTGGCGCCAGTGGGGCACAGCATAGGCCACTCCGGCCAGGAGGAACTGGCCCAGGCTGTAGACATAGCCAATCAAGGTGCCCACGCAGGCCCGTGTGTGGATGGGCATCCACTCCACATCTGGAAAGAGGGTTAGGACAGGATGGTGCAACTACCTGGGCTGCTGGGCTAGTAAAGACCCCTCCCTCCATCCAAACCGTGGCCTGTCCCAAGGCTCAGTGGAAAATGCATCAAGTAAGTTGAGTGCCAGGGTGATGGGAGTGGGGGACTTTCAGTGGAGGTATGGATGGGGAGCTGGCTTCAGAATACCCAGGAACTGCCCCCTCCACACTCTTGATGGTTTTCTTTTTTTCATTCCTCCTCAACCTGCTCTCCTGGCTAGAGTTCATTCTCCCTTCAGAGCACTTCTGACAACTCGGTCTATCTTCAACAGCAACCACCTCTCTGGTTTTCCTCAGCCATAGGCTGGATTCTACTCTCACTGGCTAGAGCAGCTTGGAGGAGGCAGTGGCTTTTCTCCATCCTGGAGTCTTGAGGTAGGAGTGGGATCACCTCTCTGGTGTGGTCTGGAAAGGCCTACCTCTTGTCCTGGTGGGCTCCCCTTTCAGCTGCTGGGACAGGGACTTGGATACTTAGGCTGGACTTGGGGCTGGGTTTCTTAGGTGTCTTGCCCAGGCCCTAGCCGAGTCTTGGTTAATTCCTTTAGTCCAGAGAATCCCAAATCCTTGGATTCCCTTCTGTGCTTGAGGAATGACCTTGGGTAAATCCTTTCCTTTCTTCTCGGCCTCAGGTTCCTCATCTGAGAAACATGGGTAGGGGGTAGTGATCTCTCAGAGGATGCACATGGATGGCCCATGGGGAGACCATGCTCAGTCCACAGATGTATCATCTACACAATGCTCCCTGACTGTATGTTTAATATTAGAGTTAATTGCAAACATTAAAAAAACTGGGATATTTTATATTAATCCAAGAGAAGGGGGGAATATATGACAGCTGTAGGATCTCCTGGCTGGAATGCCCTAGGCATCTCCAGCTGCGTGCCTGTGGTGTCTCTGGATGAATGTGTCTCTCCTTTCAATACAGTTCTCACCATGCCCTAATGCCTTCTGCACCTGGCCTGCTTGGTCTCTTACTTGATCTGCTGGCTCTAACAATGGAATTCGCAATCCTGTTTCTAAATGAGGGGTCAGGGTGATATGAGCCTGAGAAAAAGGTTGTTCTATCAGCAGGAAGGTGAGACCCAAGAGAGAGGCTGGTGGGCAGGCAGGGCTCAGGAGGGGCAGGCTGGGAGGGGAGGCTGGAAAGGGGTTGCTGGGCTGGGTGGCCAGACGGGGGTGGGCAGGTAAGCATCTCTCACTCAGTGTCATGCAGTTGAGGGCGATGCCAGCCAGAGACATGCCCGAGAGGAGCCGGAAGGCACAGTAGATGGGGAAGTTGGGTGCGAAGGCCGCGCAGGTCCCTGATACAGCTGTCTGCAGGTAGTTCAAGATCAGTACCTTCCGGCGGCCTAGCCTGTGGGAGGAGGGGAGACCTGCAGCTGGGCCCTGGAGACTGACAGGGGCCAGGCTGAGCCAGGAGAGGAGCGCTCACCCTGGATGAGGCCTGGGCTGTGGGCCTTTGAGGACCTCTGAAGTATTACGAGGCTGGTGCTGTAGATCCTCAAACCAGCCCTGACTGGCAATGCCAAGCTCCCACCTAGACCCCATGAGCCCAGTTGACCCATAATCCCAGTCCAGCCCCTTGACCCTACCCAGGACCGACCTGTCTGCAAGATAGCCGAACACCATGGCTCCGAGCAGCACACCCACCATGTACAAGGACTGGGCCAGCTGGCGTAGGGCCCTGTGAGAGCACACGAGGTCCCACTGTGGGGAGAGGAGCAAGGATCAGGCAGAGATGAGCCTGGTTTCAGAGGATCCCCTTCCCCTCCTTCAGGCTGGTCCTCTGGGGTTCATGTCACCCTGTTCCTCTGGCACTTACTTTGCCCTTTGCTTCTTTGATCCTGAGAGCTGAGAGCGTTTTTCTTTTTGACTCAGCAGTTAAAAAACTCAGCAGTTAACTTATCCATGTACATTTTTTTTTAAACAAAGGCCCCCGTCTTCCCATCTTGATCCCTGGAGGGGGAGCCCCAAGTCCTCACCTCAGTCACGATGGTAGATGGGAAGGTGCTGTTGTCATAGATCCATCCGTCGGTGCAGGGCTCTGTGGCCCCCGTGCCATTGGCTTCTGTGCCATTGGGAAAGGGTGGTCCCCACTGTGGGGAGGTGAAGCGGAGGCAGGATTCAGGCCTCCCCTGCCTGTCCTGGGGCAGCCAGGCCTCCAGCCCCCCATCCTTGCTGAGGTTGGTGTGGGCAGGCGGGCGGCAGTGGTGGGTGGGGATGGCAGCGGTGAAGTTCTGCAGGGTGTTGTGAGAAGCCATCAGGAGCAGGGGGAGGACCACCAGGGTGACCTGGATCTGCTGGAAGCGGCCGACACCCCCCACCTGCTGAAGGAGGTCATTAAAGGCCATCGGGTCAGGCCCAGCCCAGCGGCTGGGGGCTGAGGCCTTCCAGTCCCAGGACCTCTGTCTGTCTGTCTGCCTGCCGTCCTTCACTGGAGGAGCAGCGCTGCCGTTTCTTCCGCAGCTGGGTTGCTCCCGGAGCTGAGTCCGAGCTGCTCTGTGGGGGGACAGCAGCCTCCTTGGCTGCTCCTCCTTCTTCCCTGGTCTCCCTGATCTGTCCCTCCCTTTTCCCTTGCAGCTTGTCTTCACTTTGGGGGTCAGGGCAGCTCAGCTTTCAGGGTCTGCTGGAGGCCTGACCCTTGCATGGGCAGTTTTTAATCCTTGGCCTGGAGGGAATGAGTTAAAGTATGACTTGGTATCAGAAGGATTAACCCTCCAAGGATTCCTTGTGTCAGTGGAATTTCTCCAAGTGGTTATAAAGGGCAGGAGAGGGTGAACTGAAGTAGGAATCGGGAGAGGGGTGTATTGGGGGGAGCATCTGGGCGTCTGGGGGCAGGAGGGGCCAGAGTGGGATCTATTGGATTTATTTGTCTTCCTTTTAGGAACAAGACTGGGCTCTGGGAAGTGCGGTGGCCTCTTGAGGAGTTTCTGCCCTTGTTAGTGGATGAGATCCAAATAGTCTGCCTTTGGGAAGGGTTGCCGGGGAAATTACAGGGTGCCCAGTCAAATTTGCATTTTAGATCAATGAAGAGTGTTTTTTTTCAAGGCCAGCAGCATCCGCATGTTTATCCGCACTATACACTGGGCTGGGTGGGCTGGGCAGAGGGTGCCTGGCCCCCAGTGAAGAGTTTTAAAAAGTTAGTCTCTAATATTGCACGGGACATACTTATACTAAAAAATTCTTCATTGATCTGAAATGCAAATTTGACTGGGCACCCCGTATCCTTGTTTGCTAAATGTGACAACCCCAGTCTTTGTTCTTATGGGGACAGCTCTCATCTTATAGGACCATGGCCTTATTTAATTGGAAGAAACAACAGAGGTCAGAGGCTGCTCTTGGAGTGGGACCCAAGACAAACGTCATACACAGTCTAGGGTGTCTCAGCTTCCACCTTCTTGCTGATCATTGGTCAGATTTTTCCCTTAGTCATATTGTCTTCTGTTCATAGTGCTATTCTTTCTTTCTTTCTTTTTATGTTTTATTTATATTTTTTTATTTTTTATTTTTTTGAGATGGAGTTTCGCTCTTGTTACCCAGGCTGGAGTGCAATGGTGTGATCTCGGCTCACCGCAACCTCCACCTCCTGGGTTCAAGCAATTCTTCTGCCTCAGCCTCCTGAGTAGCTGGGACTACAGGCGCGTGCCACCATGCCCAGCTAATTTTTTTGTATTTTTAGTAGAGACGGAGTTTCACCTTGTTGACCAGGATGGTCTCGATCTCTTGACCTCATGATCCACCTGCCTCGGCCTCCCAAAGTGCTGGGATTATAGGTGCAAGCCACTGTGCCCGGCCTCTTTTTATTTTTTAATTGTTTTTTGAGACACAGTCTTACTCTTTGCCCCGGCTGGAGTGCAGTGGTGCAGTCTCAGCTCACTACAACCTACACCTCTCAGGTTCAACCGATTCTCTTCCCTCAGCCTCCTGAGTGGCTGGGATTATGGGCATGTGCTACCATGTCCGGCTAATTTTTGTATTTTTAGTAGACATGGGGTTTCACCATATTGGCCAGGCTGGTCTTGAACTCCTGACCTCAGGTGATCTGCCTGCCTCGGCTTCCCAAAGTGTTTCAATTACAGGTGTGAGCCACCACACCCGGCCTCTTTATTTATTTTTGAGATAGGGTCTCACTCTGTCACTCAGGCTGTAGTGTTGCAGTGGCACAATCTTGGCACACTGTAGCCTTGACCTCCCTGGGCTCAGGTGATCTTCCTAGTTCAGCCTCCTGAGTAGCTAGGACGGCATGTGCACACCAGCACACACACACACACACACACACACACATGCATTTTTGTAGAGATGTGGTTTCGCTATGTTGCCCTGGCTGATATTGAACTCCTGGGCTCAAGCAATCAACCTGCCTCTGCCTTCCAAAGTGCTGGGATTACGGGAATGACCCACTGTGCCCAGCCATAGTGTTATTATTATTATTTTTATAACAATGAGCATGAACTACTGTATTTTTAGCCACAACTCTAAAATCCGTGAATTCCTCCAACAGAGTGTTGGCTCCTGAGTCACATATGACCAGGGAAGTGTCGAGCTCTGATTGGATGGGTTTCCATAGGATCCAGTTGGTTGGATCCCCAGATTGGGGGCACTGAGAAAGAGAAGGTGGCAACTTCTTGTTATTAATTTATGTAATTAATATTATCTAAAACTGGACTCTGGAGTCAGTCTACTTGGACCTACACCCTCATTCCACATTTATTGGCTGTGTAACCAGGGGCAAGTGACTAAACTCTGTACGTCAGTGTCCTCATTTGCAAGATAGAAATAATAGCTATGTTTGCTACCTTGAGTTTTTGGAGCATTAAATGAACTAATATAGGTAAGAAGCTTAAAGTAGCTCAGATTCTCTGTAATTTTTTTCAGTGGTTACAGGCTCTTCTTATTTGTTTCTGGTGAAAAGGTGAGATGATCACATTGATTTTAGAAAGAAATTGTGCCTAAGTACATCTTATCCTAAGAAGAGTGATGTTTGATTGGGTGTGATTTTGCCCCCCAGGGGACATTTGGCAATGTCTGGAGATAGTTTTGGTTGTGTGTCACGACTTGGGGTGGTGGTGGTGCTACTGGCTTTTAGTGGGTAAAGGTTAGGGATGCTGCTGAATATCCTGCAATGCACAGGACAGGCCCTCTCCACAAAGAATTATCTAGACCCCCAAATGTTGGTGGTGCTGAAGTTGAGAAATGCTACCTTAAAAGATGTTGTAGAGTTTGTGTGTATAATAATTAATCCTATACCTGCTTGACCAAGGAAAGATGGCTCCTATCAAAATATTTCCAAGAACCCCCAGGATCTCATTTGAGTGAAGAAAGTGTTCTGAAAGGTGAGGAAGAGAAATTCTCCTGCTCCTTGTTCTGCTGGAGGACAGCTGGTTAGCCTGGCCTCCAAAGGCCTGAAGCTCTTTCCCAGCCAGGGCCCACCCAGCCACTTTCATCACTGGGGTGGCTGAATCAGGACCCTGATCTTCCTGTGTCTGCTGTGACCCTCTTCTCCACGATATCCTAGCTTGACTCTTGGGCTTGGCTGCATGCTGGACTCTTCCTTGCCTTTTATGTGTGTTTCCATTTTGGGTCTCTAATTGTCCCTCTGGGTAACCTGGCTCCTGCTGACTGCCCCTCCACCTAGCTTTGTCATTATGTTGGCATGTATCTAGACATGATGGATAATTAGGGTTTCATTGTTTTACAGGAAGCACCCCAGGCCCTGTACAAATGAGCTGATGCCAAGGGTTATGAGAAGAAGGGATTTTTCTCAATTCTTCTGGGCAGAACTCTCCAACTCTTGCTGTTGAAGGGTTGTAGTTTGATGTTTAACTTCTCTTGTTAAAAGTCGAGATGACCTGTTAGTGTCGTGCAGTAACTACACCTTGTGTATTAAGTTGGGAGTGTATTTATCACTCATCAGGACCCTGAGATCCATGAAGTCTTAGACTGGCTCAAACCTATTCTGTCTAACTTCAAAGCTGAGTTCTTAACTGCTGCTGTGGAGGTGTAGACTGCCCAGCCCAAAGGGTTTTGGAAATTATCTGGGCTCATATGTACAAAAGAGAAAAGGGGAGGCCCAGAAAGGGATGTGACTCAGCCCAGCTTTCCCCCTCCCGCCCCGTGTTGGTTCTGGGCTGGGACCCAGTGGGTGTCCAGATGCCTGACAACATTCTCCAGGCCAAGATACATAAGAGTCCTGTGGTCTGGGGATGTGAGGACAGCTGGACAAACAACCTGGGGACTGCAGGGCCAGTCTCCTGCAAGGACTTGGTGCCCTCATGGGGGAGTGGGTGGAGTGCTGAGGGCAGCGGGGGATGGTGGGCCCCTACAAGCACCTTCTCTCTCCAAGCCTGTGCCAACCCCACCTTGGAGAAGAACTCCCTCCTGACTTCCTGACCAGCTGTGATCCTGGGAGAATCTGGAGAAGACTCCATCGGAGACTCTGGGCAATGAATTGTGTTTGGGTCCTGGGATCATCTGAATGGCAAGGGATTTCCCAGCAGCCTCCTGGCTCATGGAGAGTTTCTGGATGGACATACTCTCATGGCAAGTGATTTTCAGAGCCAGGAACTATCCCTTAGGGGAATCTTGTGGGCCACTAAAACCTCACAGTTGGACTTCCTTGTGCTGACTAGAATGTAGACTTAAATTCTGGTCATATTCACTGAGAAAGGGTCAAATCTGGGAATCTCTGATTGGCCCAGAGCCACAGAACCATATGCCAGCTAAGTTGAATGCCATCAGGTAAAAACGTCTTATCAGTACACATAAGGAGACCGAGACCCAGAGCAGGCAAAGGGTTTGTCCTTGGTCACACAGCAAGCAAGTCTGGAACTCAACTGTTTGGACTCCATTGTTCTTCCTACCATGCCAGCAGCCATCACATATCCCAGATTTTCTGGGGTAAGTCCTGATTTTGTATGATTTTATTCCATTAAATAAATGGGATTTAAAGTGTGGTACTACCTGTGATTTTGGTTTTTATTCTTTTGTGAGACTTTTCAAATAAATGATTTACAGATTATATAAAACACTCTTACTTAGATCATATGCCCTAAGCATGGGTTTGAAATGATTGACCTGGGGAGCAGTTCAGCAGATTCCAAGTGTCTACCAGACCCCTAGCAACATTCTGAGTAAGGAATTCTGAGCTACACTGAGAGCTTTGTGCCTTGTGGCCTGACTTTCCTGACTGATGGATGGTGCAGAAATTAGAAATTCATCCAAAGACTTCCATTTAAATGCTGGACATGAGGCCAGTGACCAATGAGTTGATGCAGCATGAGGACTCTGCCCAAATGTGGTGCTCCATATTGGATCTCCATGCACTGAGCCAGGTGGAGTCCCTGCTTCGAGACAGAAGGAGGGGAGAAGAAAGAGCAAGCGGAGCTGGGGTTGTAGAGGAATAAGCAGCAATGGAGAGGAGGAGGAATCCAGAATGGGGATTTGGGGACTGCAAGAAGAATGGATCTTGTGAGTGGCCAGTTTGTCCTGACCAGCATCCCAGTTCACCATGACTCCTGATCATGTACCTGGAAAGTGTTTTCTTGGGTGTCTTCCCTTCCCTTCATATGTGTCCTTACCTGAAGCAGCACAGGAATAGTCATGGCCAGGACATCCTGGCAGCCACTCTGATTTCTGGACAACTGACAGATGGAGGGACAGTGAAGTCAGTGTTCCTCCCTGAGCCTGGTCCTTCTCCCTCCAGGTTGAGCCAGTCAAACCAAGGGAAGGCATTGCTGGCTCTGTTGTCAGCTGATCCTAGGCTCCAAGGTAGAAACTTTATAGGCAGAAACCAGGTTTCAAGGTAGAAACTAGGTGGCTTCTCCCCATCCAGCCCCATAGCACTCTCAGCATAAAGGCCCGATCTCAGGGGGCAGTGTGGCACAAGGCTGGTCCTAGGTGCCAGCCCCAGATCATCTACAGGTTGGCAAGTGGGGAGTCCTGCATCCAAAATGATCATAAATGGCCAGTCCCAGCAGCTTCCCACATGGCTGGGTGACAGATGGGCTGGCACAGGAGACCCGCTTCCCTTCTCATTCTCTTTCAACCTGGCTCTTGCTTCTCTTCCCTGACTTACCCCCTAACTCCCTACTTACACTTTCTGGGATCTCCTGCCAAATAGACTGTGATACTTGGACTCAAATTCTTGTCTTGGGGTCTGCTTCCAGGAAAATACCCACTAAGACACAACTGTGATCACAGTTCAGTGTCTGATAAGCAGGATGCCCAACCCAGGCTCTGGGGGATGGGTGGCACGGAAGGCTGTTTAGAGGAATGAGGAATGCATCCAAGCTGGGCCTTAAGGATGAGTTGGCGTGAGCCAAGTGCTGGGGAGTTGGAAGGGGGGAAGCCAAGCATTGGGCATGAAGAGCAGGGGCAGTCCAGGATCTGGAAAAATGTTGGTTGAGGCTGGATTTCAGGGTACAGGGTAGACACTGTTAAAAACCAAAGCTGTTGAGACAGGTTGGGCCTGGTCATAGTAGGCCTTGTGAGAGACTTTAGATTTTATCCCAGTGGAAGCTCACCAGAAGGTTGAAGTAGGGATACAATACGATCCCTTTCATATTTATTAAGCTGTCTCTTAAATCTCTAAATACAGATTTGAGAGTAATTAGCTGCTGCTGATAAAGGCCTGCAGTGTGTCTGAGTTGTTCGGCGTGGTATCCAGTAGCCACTACTGAGTGCTTGAATTGAGCTAGTCCACCGAAATATGCTGCTAGTGTAAAATACACACCAGAATTTGAAGACAGTCTGAATTTAAGGTTATAAAATATCTAATTAATAACTGACTGGGTGCAGTGGCTCATGCCTGCAATCCCAGCACTTTGGGAGGCTGAGGCAGGCAAATCACAAAGTCAGGAGTTCGAGACCGGCCTGACCAACATGGTGAAACTCCCTCTCTACTAAAAATACAAAAATTAGCCGGGCATGGTGGCAGGTGCCTGTAATTCCAGCTACTCGGGAGGCTGAAGCAGAGAATCACTCAACTTGGGAGGCAGAGGTTGCAGTGAGCTGAGATCGCACCACTGCACTCCAGCCTGAGCAAGAGCGAGGTTCTGTCTCAAAAACAAAACAAAACAAAACAAAACAAAGCCCAAAAACCTTAATATTGATTAATGTGGAAATGGAATATTTGAATACATTGGGTCAAACAAGTATTATATTATATACATAATATATTCAAAATTATTTTCACCTGTTTCTTTTAGCTTTATAAAAATGGCTACTAGATGATTTGGAATCACATACATGGCTTACATTCTGTTTCCACTGGACAGTGCTGTGGAAGAATGTTATAGGAAGAGATCCTAGAAAAGATTCCTGAGGATCATCAGTGTTGCAGAGACGATAGAGGGAGAGGAGCTGATTTTGGAACTGTTTGGTTACAAGGAGCAGCCCGTCAAGTGAGCTTAGACAGAAAGGGGAATTTATTTGGAGAGTTCAGGGATATTTAATAGAACCCCAGTGCGAAAAGTGCATTCAGGGATGATGAGGAACTGAGACCTGGAATTCATTAAGAACCAGTGGAAATAGCCTCACTGGCTCTTTTTATCTGGGCCCATGTGGTCTCTTGTTCTCTTTCTCTCTGTGCATCTGTGTTATTCTCTTGCTGCAACTGGCTTTCTCTGCTCTATCTGCATCTGGGCCAGCCCAGCCTCATGCTAACATGCCTTCCCAGGACAAGGACCAAGAGATGGATGAGAACCTCTAAGATCTCAAATTCTAGCCCAGGAGAGAATATGTGATAAATGAGATTTGGATCTGGAGTGCCCTCTGGTCTAGTTGGTCACCACCAGAGTTGGTGGGTCATGGAACTGTTCAGATTCCGGGGATGCAGACCCTTAGAAAAGGGGTGGGGGCAGGATAGGCAAAGTGAACACTGCAGCATTTACAGGATACCCTAAGGGGGTCTGAGAAGGAGTAGCCAGTGTGTGGGAGGGAGCTGCAAACATGTGGCCTCTCAGAAACCAGGGAAGAGGAGAGTGACCAGTAGGACCAACCAGTAAGAGCAGGGCTGAAAAGTGACTTGTGGATTCAGCACAGGGAGGTGATGAGCGTCCTTGGTGAAAGCAGTTCCAGGGAGGGAAGGGGTGGGGTTGGAGTGCAGTGGGGAGATGTATGAGGCTAGAAGGTGGATACAGGAGAGGCAGACAGCTCCTTTGGCTTTGAAGGGAGAAAGAGCCAGTGTGGCCCTTGGAAGGAGATGCAGCATGCTGGCATGTGTTTGTCTGTTTGTTTTGATTTTTGTTAAGATGAGAGAAGCCTAAGCTTGTTTAATATGGTGATGGGCAGCAGCCAGGAGAGAGGGAATGGGCAGAGACCCCAGAGGGAAAGGGATGGCTGCCGATGGGTGAGGCTGGATGTGGAGCTCCAGTGGGCGGGGCTGGCTGTTCTTTTTTTTTTGAGATACAGTTTCACTCTTGTTGTCCAGGCTGGAGTGCAATGACACGATCTCCGCTCACTGCAACCTCCGCCTCCCAGGTTCAAGCGGTTCTCCTGCCTCAGCCTCCCGAGTAGATGGGATTACAGGCATGAGCCACCACGCCCAGCTAATTTTATATTTTTAGTAGAGACAGGGTTTCTCCATGTTGGTCAGGCTGGTTTCAAACTCCCAACCTCAGGTGATCCAGCCACCTCGGCCTCCCAAAGTGCTGGGATTACAGGCGTGAGCCACCGCGCCTGGTGGGATTGGCTGTTCTGCTGCAGCCGGAGGGACCCGGAAACATGGCAGCAGACATTGACAGTGGTCAGCTACAGGTTCAGTTTTCTCAGTTAACAGGAGAAAAACTATCTGCTGGGCATGGGGCTGAGACATGGATCAGAGATTCGGGGTGATTGGGGGAGGGGAATCAGGATTGGAGGGGCTCTGGCTTCTGTCTGCAGCCACTCTGAGCTTGATCGATCATCTGCTCACAGCATGCTGGGACATGTAGACACACACATGTATTTTCATGCACAGGCATGGTCTACACACCTCAGAGCACTCACACATGCTCACATATGTTCATATCAGTCCAGCTTTCATGTACCTCTGGTGCCTGTACACAGGCCTGTCGTACATGAAAGTATGGACGGACCCAGATGTGCATGCTCATGTGTCCACACAGTGGCCAGCTCCCATCCCCACCCCCGTTCCCGAACATCATGGCTCGAGTTCTTATTGCTGTTTATTGAAACCTCCCATCAAAGAAAAGTGTGGGAGGCATGAAGGGGAGGACTTCTTATCTTGTTAAGACTCAGTCTTGTTAGGACTGAGCCAGGGAATATCAGGAGACCTCAGGGGAAGAGGACCGGGACAGTGGAGGAAGGTGGCCAGTGGGGAAGGGCTGGACAGAAGAATGGCAGGGCCTGGGTTGCAGGGAGAACAAAGGCAGGGATGGGTATGGGAAGGCCTGTGGCTGGGTGGGAGGCGCTGGTGGTGGTGATGGAGATACCTTCACCAAGCTCTCCAAAGGCTTCATCCTAGGAGCATGGACCCATCTGGGGCCTCCCTGCACTCTCAAGATGCCTGGCTAGGATCAGTCTCTGGAAGGCAGGGAAAGGGGGTTCCGTTGTCCTCAGCTGGAGCCCAGGGCTGGTCCGTAAGGCTGCAGAGGGATCCTCTGGGAGGCCTTTTCCACCTCTGGCTCCTGCTTTGGCTTCTTTGCCTGAAGGGACCTAGGGACAGAGAACTCAGGAAAAGCCCTCGACCCAGACCTGCTTCCCCAAGGAGGAGCACTGATGGGGCCAGAGGCAGTGACTGACCAGTTTTCCAGGTCTTCGATAGTCTCTGGCAAGGGCTGATTCAGGGTCTCAGGCAGGAAGAGGGCAGCACTGCCCCCCAGGAGAGCGACGATCCCATAGATGATATTGGGGATGAGGGGCTGCACCTCACCCGTGATTTTCACCAGCGGGGACAACATGCTTCCTACACGGGTCCACAGGTTACTTACGCCCATACCTGTTTGCCTGTGAGGGTTCAGAGTAGGGATTGGCAGCCTGTGTATGGGGTTCATAAAGGATGGCCGCCCTGGGCAGGGAACAGGACAATGCCACAGTCCCACCTGACCTTGAGTCCTCTGGCTGGGCCTGGCCCCAGGTCCAGCACCTACCTGATGACTGTGGGGTATAATTCGCTTGTGTAGAGGAAGAGGCAGCTGAAGGAGCTGGATAGGCATCCCTTTCCAAACACAGCCAATACTGTCCTCACAGTCTGCAAGTCTGCAGAGGAAAGAAAATGTGGTGGGCCTTGGGGTTCAGGAGCACCTAAGAGTTCTCACTTCTTAGCCGATCTTTTCTCCCTTTTTGCTTTGGCTTCCAGGAAGCTCAGATCCAAACTTAAAGCTGAGTAATAGTCCCTCTGCTATTCCTAATTCTTTGCATGCCTGTGTCCTTCTATGTTTGTGTTTTTCCCTGCCTCTGATCCTCTATTCCCATTTATATTTTGTTGCAATGGTTGTATATGTTCTTGTCTTAAAATACCTTAAGTTCCTTTGGAAAGATATAGGTGTATCAACCAACCAACACCTATGTAAATTAAACGTGGCTTTTCCAAGGTCATGATGGAGTAGGTTGTGGGGTCTTTCTTGGGCGTGGCTCTGTCATTTTACCATCTCAGCTTATCCTCTACAGTGATGTCACTCAGGACACTCTCAATACATCAACATTTCTCACACTGTCCAGATACCACCATACTTTGCCCAGTCCAAGTAGATCTGGAAAGGAGCTTTGATGTCATCTAGCCCAAGTGAGTTATTTTCTGGATGGGAGACCCTGAGCCCCAGAGAGTGCAGGGACCTGCCCAAGGTAACACAGTGAATTAGAGGCAGAGCCAGCAGTGGAGTCCCTGGCACCCAACCTGGCAGCCTCTTCCAGAGGGTTCTGGGGTAGCCCCAGTCTCTCACCCAAGGGCACAAAGGTGAGAGCCAAGATGGCCCCTCCTGCCAGGAGCAGGGCAGCGGCCTGAGTGGTGTGCCGGCCCAGATAGCTTAAGGAGAGGATGGTGATGAACTTGGCTGGGACATCGACCCCACCAAAGATGATCTGGAGGATGTAGAGGTTGACTCCAAATTCTTCCACACCCATAGCCAAACTATAGTAGGCAAAACCGGTGGCAAACCTGAGAGGCAGAGAAGGATTGGTTAGCACCTGCAGCCAGGCAGAGGCCACTCCCCATGCTGGTCATTGGGTCACCAGGATGATGAATAGCTTCACTTCTTGTGCCAACTGCAACTGATGATAGGGAGTGTCCTTTTGAG
Organism: Aotus nancymaae; assembly: GCF_030222135.1. Classification (NCBI taxonomy): domain Eukaryota; kingdom Metazoa; phylum Chordata; class Mammalia; order Primates; family Aotidae; genus Aotus; species Aotus nancymaae. Next base: position 7,462,562 of record NW_026988473.1, on the reverse strand, counting down.
GTTTCTGAGAATGTGTCTGGGCCCATGGAGAAAGCGCTGTGATTGACTGGCCACGTCTGACGTGGGCATGGTCCAGGGCGTGGTGGCAAAGGCGCCGATAACTGACTCTAGAGAAGATTGGGACTGGAGGGAATCTTGGAGACCAAAGGAGGCAGTCAGTGATCTCTCCTGGTTGGGCAGCAGTTTCACCTCCAGACTGGGGAGGTGAGCACTGAGCTGTACGCCTGGGTCTAATGTTTCCCCTTCCTCTCTCTGAACTGTGGGATCCCTTTGAAGGGTTCCTGGACAAATTGAATTCTATCCACAAGGAAATTGCCAGGGTGGGAAGGGCCTCAGAACCAGGTCACAGAAAAGGCTTTCGGGGAGCTGGAGAAATCAGACAGAAGAGAAAACTTGAGAGAAATATAATTTTTGTCTTCAAGTCTGAAGCCCCGTGGGCCAGCCTTGCTCTGTGGGGTTCCAGAGGGCAGAGCTGGACCAGAGTGGGACAGCGACAGAGAAGCAGAGCGTGAGGACACTGAGTGGCAGGGATGTGAGCTGGGGAAGGGATCTGGAGCATTTGTCCTGTGGGTGAGGGGTGGAGCATTGTGACCCCAGAGGGCAGCAGACCCTGATGGCCGGACCTGGGTGTGGAGCAGGAATGCAGTAGATTTCTGGGGCTGGGCTGGGCAGTGGTGGCCCAGGAAAGGGGATCCCCTGACTTCTCTTTCAGATGCCCTAGGCCTTACCCTTAGGTGAGCCTACTGGAGGCCTTGTCTGTTACTCCTGCCTTGGCAGGGTATGGGGTTGGGGGGGCAGGTTACCAGGCCAGGGAAAGACAGAAGGTCATGCGGCGCAGGATGGGTATCCGGAACAGGTCAGTTGCGCTGTACTTGGCCTTGGCCAAGGAGATCTCCTTTTGCAGGTTGAGTTTGAGCTCCTTGGGGCAGAGGAGGGGGAGGGATGCCATTAATGACCAGCTGGTAGGCAGGAAGAAGAGAGGGAGATGCAGACCAGTTCCTCTAGAGGAACACAGGGAATCAGATGGGGTATAGGCTGTGAGCAGGGGAAACTGAGGTAAGGGAAGGGTACAGCTCCAGAGTGGAGCACAGGGGCCCGGCTCCCAGACTGCAGTCCTTCTCAGCCCCTACCTCCAAGCTGAGCCTTTCTCCCTCTTCCTTCTTGCCATTGAAGGCAGCCACCCGCCGCAGTATCTTCAGGGCCTTCGAGGACTTTCCAGACAGGACCAACCAGCGTATAGACTCTGGTGTCCACCTGGGGGCCAGAGACCAGTCACAGTGGCTCCTCCCACTCCAGAGCCCCTTTCGAGAGGCTGGAAGAACATCAGCAGCCAGGGCCAAGGGGTAGGAGGACCAGAAACCTGAGCTGTCTCACTGCAGATTTCATGGAATTTAAACTTGGCCAAACTCTGCACCTGGGCTGCCTGCAGCCAGCACAAATTCCAGTGTTCTCTTCTTCCCCTTCCAGAAGAACCTTTCCTCTGCCCCCTACCTGGGCTACTTGTTATTGTTGGGTGTCTTCCTTAACTAGGAGCCCCAGGCTCTAGGCCAAGGCAGGTGTGGCCTGGGGAGGGGACAGCATGTTCAAGGCTGAGGGGTCCTGCACATCCATCTCCCCAGCCTTCCTTGAACTCTGCTGGGGGAGTTGTGGGGAGGGTGTGAGCACAGCATGGAGTCTTGGGATTGGCAAATGGGCAGTCACCCCCAACTGCCCCCAGCCTGTGCTTTTGAGGTTGGCTCATTCTGAGCAGTCCCTGAGGGTCCCTAGGATAAGAGGAAAGGAAGAGGCTGAGACAAGGGGAGGAAGGAGTGGTGTTTGGAAAAGTCTGGTCCAAGGTGGGGTCAGTTTTAGCTGTAGCCCCTGTGGGTGACCTGGATCCAGTGAGGCCCTCAGGGAGTGGGCATTGGTTGCCTGGCCTCAGGCCACTGCCCCAGCTGATGGTGGCAGCTTCCTGGGCCCATCACTATCCCTCCTCCTGCTCTGACAGACTCCTGAGCCTGTTCTTACCAAGATTATCAGCGACTTCCTCTCAAAACCACAGCCAGGGCCTGGACTCTATCCTCCTCTTCCTGGGAATTATGGCAGCAATGGCTTATAGTTAGTGAGCCTTCCTATGTACCAGGCCCATGAAACTCTGGCTGACAGGCAATACTATCTCCATTTTACCTAGAAATATCCTGATGCTCAGAGTGCATGAAACTTGCTCTAAGTCACACAGTGAATGGGCCCAAGCTCTCGACTGTACTCTGCTGATCGCCTACCCTTATTTTGCCTCCTGACTCTGAGTCACCCCCAGGTTGCCCATCCCCTCTGGAAGCTGCTATTCTCATTTCCGAGCCGAGGTTCTATCCCAGCTTTGCATCTTTTTGTGTAACTTTGAGGAACTGCTTCACATCTCTGAGCCTCAGTTTCCTCATCTGTAAAATGGGGACAATAATATCTCCCTCACACAGAGAAGCCATGAAGGTCAGAGACGATGTAGGTTGATGCCCAAAGCAGGCCTTGCATATAGCACATGCTCAATAAAAGTTCGCTCCAGATGCCAGGTGTGGTGGCTCACGCCTGTAATCCCAGCACTCTGGGAGGTTGAGGCAGGCGGATCACGAGGTCAAGAGATCGAGATCATCCTGGCCAACATGGTGAAACCCTGTCTCTACTGAAAATACAAAAATTAGCTGGGTGTGGTGGTGTGTGCCTGTAGTCCCAGCTTCTGGGGAGGCTGAGGCAGGAGAATCGCTTGAACCTGGGAGGCGGAAGTTGCAGTGAGCTGAGATTGTGCCACTGTACTCCAGCCTGGGATCAGAGCGAGACTCCACTCAAAAAAAAAAAAAAAAAAAAAAGATCGCTCCAAGACTTCACTTCTTTTCCTGAGCTCCTTTGGGATTTCCTGTGCTTCCTGAGCTCCCTTGGGATTTCCTGCTCTTTGACTCTGACTACTTTCTTCTTTTTTGAGACAAAGTTTTGCTTTTGTTGCTCAGGCTGGAGTGCAGTGGCGTGATCTTGGCTTACTGCAACCTTCACCTCCCACGTTCAAGCAATTCTCCTGTCTCAGCCTCCTGAGTAGCTGGGATTACAGAAGCGCGCCCCCATATGCAGCTAATTTTTGTATTTTTAGTATAGATGGGGTTTCACCATGTTGGCCAGGCTGGTCTCAAACTCCTGACCTCAAGTGATCCCCCTACCTTGGCCTCCTAAAGTGCTGGGATTATAGGCGTGAGCCACCTTGACTGGCCAGCTCTGACTGCCTTCTAAAGACCCATTTCCTGTCTTTTGGTGTGGCCTCGGGTTCAACACGTTGGTAATGAGCTCTCTGCCTGCTCTGGATAGAGACCCCGGCTGACCTTCATTTTCCCAGGTTCCCAGGTTCAGGCTCCTCTTTGAACTTTCCTTTATACTTCAACTCCAGTAGTCCCCAATTCTCCAGATTCTTCCTTCAAGATATTTCCCAGATTAGTCTCCCAGAATCCTCCTCCCTGTACGATCCTCTCCCATCTGTCTGTTGGGTCTCAGCTGCGTTTGTCCTTCTGGGCTATTATTTCACAAATGGAACCTTGGTCAGGCCTGTAGCACCACAGACTTTTTCGGTGGCTTTCTACATGAAGTCCAGGCCCCCCAGCTTCCCGTGCTATCCCAGCCGTTCCCCATCCGGTCCACCTCCACTTACCCTCTTCTTCAGCTGCAGGCAGGCCCTGGTTCCCCACGACCCCTCATCCCTGCTCTCTTCTGCAGCATGCATTTTTTCATGTAATTCCTCCTCCCTGGAGTGCCCTTCCCTGACTCTGGGACGGGGTGCCCATGGACACAGAGTCAGCCGGCCTGGGCAGGGATGGGCTCCCCTGTGTGGCCGTGGGGCGCCTAAGGAAACAGATGAAGAGGAGAGGGACACGTACCAGGATGACAGGAAGAAGATGAAGAAGGGAATGGACACAGTTAACTGCAGCCAGCGCCACTGGGGGATGGCGTAGGCCAGGCCGGGCAGGATGAACTGGCCAACGGTGTAGCAGTACCCGAGTGCCGTCGACATGATGGCCCGCATCCGGGTAGGCACCCACTCCACATCTGTGGGAGGAGCCCAAGGACCAGATTAGGGTTCTGCTAGGCCCCAGGCACCTCCTCGTGAAGGGGCACTGGCTTCTGACTCCCCACGGCTACTTGATCTGATGCTGACCCTAAATTCATCATTCCCATTTTACAGATGCCACAGCTTAGGCTCCAGGAGGCAGGACTCAAACCTAGGTGTGTCTATTTCCAAACTCAAGCTCTTAACCACGGCTTCCCCAGTGGCAAGTGACTTTCCCTGTTCTGCCTCAGTTTCCTGATCTGTAAAATGGGGACAATAGTGTCACTTACTTGCAAGTGTTATTGAATGAGATTGTGTACTTAGCAGAGTGTCAGGCCCTGGATATGTCCTCAGTATTGACAGCTGCTATTTCTATGCTTGTGGCCAATGTTAAGTTCAAATGGGGTCTCTGAGAAGGGGAGGCACCTTGACCAAGGTCACTGGGAGCCTGTGGTTGAGCCAGACCCAGACCCCATTCTCTTTTGGCTTCTGGATTGTGCGCCCCAAAGCCCAGCTAACTGCCCCCTTGCGGCTCACTCAAGATGACGGTGCTCAGGGTGATGCCTGAGATGCCACAGCCACACAGGAAGCGGAAGATCACGTAGCTGGGGAAGGAGGGGCTGAAGGCTGCACTGGAGCCGCTGGCTGCCAGCAACAGGTAGCTGCAGGTCAGAATGGGTCTGCGGCCAAATCTGCGGCTCAAAGGAGAGGAGGGGCCAGGTTAGCCACAGTGTATCTGCCAGGAGGAGTGACTCTGCAGACTGTGGGACAAAGGGCTAAACCTGACCCCCAGCCCTTCCCCGTGGGGCATGTAAAGTTCCCTGTCCAGACAGAGCTTTCTTGGTAATTGTTATTTTTTGACAAGTTTGCAATTAGAGGTTTGAGTTAATATGTGATCTCCTCTACATCCGTCTCAGCTCAGCTGACCGAGCAAGGGTCAAAGGACCACCCATTTCTAAGCAGTCCATCTGCTCTGCCTCCACTCCTACGCAGCCACTGCGCTGTGTCCCAAAACCTGGAGGCTTTTCTCCCTGGAAGAAAGGAAGGCTGGAAGATTCCAGTTGTAAGGGCTTTCGGGTGGAGACAAGGCTGTGGTCCAGAAGGTAGTGAGGCTTGCCCAAGACCACACAGCAAGGGCCATCCCACCCTCCTCCAGCTCTTTGCCTCTTTGGGGGTGCATGGGTGGAGCAGAGCAGGGAGGGGTTGTCTTCATGTGTCATGCCTCCATGGGCTGTGCCCCCACATCTCACCTGTCAGACAAGTCTCCAAGCACGAGCCCTCCGATCAGTATGCCTGCCATGAAGATAGACTGGGCCATCTCCTTCAGTTTGTTGGAGTTGCACACCAAGTCCCACTGCACAGGAGAAAGGTTGGGCTAGCCTGACCCAGTGTAGACAGCCCGCTCAGCCATGCTCAGCCTGTGCCCTCATACATGTGGGCTTCCTCTCCCAGTGCCCTAACTTGGCCCCTACCTCCTGAGGACCATTTCCTTTTTCAGCCTGGCTCGGGGCTCCTTGGGTTTGTCTGTGGCTCTTTGGCCCCTGACCTGTATCCCTCAGGCATGTGTGGCCTGTCGTATGGCTCTCAAAGTCTACTCAGCTGCCACATCCAGGTCCGGCCTCCACTTCTTCCTTCCTCTGCTCCAAGATGCCTGCGTCCCTGCTACTCCCTGCTTGCCTCCTCCCCACCCCTCACACAGCCCAGGGCACTCCCTCTGCCAACACCCTTGACCTCACTCTCTCTCCTCTACAGGGACACTCCTCTATCCTTGCCACCCCTCTTCATCCTGCATATCCAATCTCTCCCTCTCTCTGCTCCTCCTCATTCGTATTTGGGTGTGTCCAAGTCTCTCCACCTTAAAACCTCTTTCCTTTCCCCATTCACTTCCATTTCTTTCTTCCCTTCAAAGCCAAATTCTTTGAACGAGGAACTACCCTTGCTATCGCTCTGTCCTCATCTCCTTTTCATTTCTCAATTGTGTCCCCAATCCGTCCACTGATTCTGTGCTTATCAAGGTCACTGAAGCTTCTTTTTTACGATGCACAATGGAATGTCCCGAATCCGGTACTGGCTTGCCCTCTGGCAGATGTGGATGCCGCTGACCTTGCCCTCCATCCGTCAGGGCTTCCTGCTGTTCTGCACTCCTTTCCTTCGAGGTTCCTTTCTCTCTGCCTAGCCCTTGAAGCTTCCCCAGGGCTCTTCCTGAATCCTCCTCTCTCTCCACTTTCCCTGGGCGATGCCAGCTGTTCCTGTGGCTTCAATTCCTATTTTATGCTGAAGATTCCAAATCTACTCCTCCAGCCCAATCTCTCTTCTGACCTCCAGAGGAGTAGATTCAGTGGCCTAACTTGAGAACTCCTCCTGGATAAAGTCACAGGCACATCCCAGACTCAATGGGACTTGTCACCGAACTCCTCAGTGAAGTCCCAATCTCAGCGACTGATAACCTCCTATTTTTAATTAATTAATTAATTAATTAAATTATTACTATTGTTATTTTTTTTGAGACAGGGCCTCACTCTGTTGCCCAGGCTGAGTACAGTGGTGTGATCATGGCTCACGGAAGCCTCAATCTCCTGGGCTCAAGCTGTCCTCCTGAGTAGCTGGGACTACAGGCATGCATGACCACACCTGGCTAATACTGGATTTTTTTGTATAGACAGGAGCTCACTGTGTTGCCCAGGCTGGTGTCTAACTCCTGGGCTCAAGTGATCTGCCTGCCTTGGCCTCCCAAAGTACTGGGATTATAGATGTGAGTCACCACGTTCGGCCTCTTCTTTATTTTTATTAAAAAAAAATTATATTGGCCGGGACCAGTGGCTCATGCCTGTAATCCCAGCACTTTGGGAGGCCAAGGCAGGCAGATTATGAGGTCAGGAGGTCAAGACCATCCTGGCCAACATGGTGAAACCCCGTCTGTACTAAAAATACAAAAATTAGCTGGGCTTAGTGGTGCGCGCCTATAGTCCCAGCTACTCCGGAGGCTGAGGCAGGAGAATTGCTTGAACCTGGGCGTTGGAGGTTGCAGCGAGCAGAGATCGTGCCACTGCACTCCAGCCTGATCACAGAGTGAGACTCCGTCTCAAAAAAAAATTGTATTATTTTTAATTGGCAAATTATAATTATATTACATGTATGAAAACAATATGATGTTTTGATATATGTATGCAGTGTGAAGTGATTACATTAAGCTAATTAACATCACTTCATTTACTTGACATTTTTTGTGGTGATACATTTTTGAAAGTCACCTTTTGAGTTATTGTGAAATAAACAATACACCATTATTACTGACTATAGCCATTCTGATGTGCAACAGATCTCAACACATCAGAGACTTCTGTACTTTGTGAGATGCTATGTAAAGTCCCTTTAGGAAAATCTAAAGGAGAGACCTACTATTCACCCAAATTCATTCACCCCTTCTTCCACAGTACTCCACCCATCTAGCTGAAACTTTGTACCCTTTGACCAGTAACTCCCTATTCCCTTGCTCCAGACCCTTACCTTGAGCCTCTGGTAACTATCTTTATATTCTCTACTTCTGTGAATTGGAGTTTTTTCTTTCTTTCATTTTTTTTTTTTTGAGACAAAGTCTTGCTCTCTTGCCCAGGCTGGGGTGCAGTGGCGCTATGCTAACTGCAACCTCTGCCTCCTGGGTTCAAGCGATTCTCCTGCCTCAGCCTCCTGAGTAGCTGGGATTACAGGCATGCACCACCACACCCGGCTAATTTTTGTATTTTTAGTAGAAGGGGGTTTCACCATGTTGGTCAGGCTGGCCTCAAACTCCTGACCTCATGATCCACCTGCCTCAGCCTCCCAAAGTGCTGGGATTACAGGCTTGAGCCACAGTGCCCAGCCCAAATTGGACTTTGTTTTTAGATGCCACATGTAAGTGAGATCATGCTGATAACCCTCTCGACTCCTTCCTCTCTCCTACTCCACAATCAGTTGATCTTCAAGATTCTAGCTTTTATATATTTCTGGAATCTGGTTTCTTCCATTTCCACTACTATTGTTTTAGTGTCAGCCTCATCATCTTGTACTTAGATTAATAATGGCATCGTTATTTACTGAGGGCATTCTAGGTACTAGGCACTGTTCTAAGCTCTTTCCATGTTTTATCTTTAATCTTCACAACAGCCTTATTATGTAGGTGCTAATATCATAATATCACCCTACTTTACTGATAAAGAAACTGAGGCCCAGACCAGGCTGCTGCAGCAACCTCTTGGCAGGTGTCCTGGCCTTCGGTCTCATCCCTTCCTAGCCATTCTTCCCCTGATAACCTGAATGGCTAAAATGTCACTCAAATCAGGTTCCTGTCTTGCCTAAAGCACTCACTGGCTTCCCCTTGCCCTTTGGGTAAAGATAATGCTCTATTAACACAGGTTTATGAGGCCCTCTGTGCTCTGCCCCCTGCCTACCTGTCTGGTCTAATCTGCTAATCCCCAACATGCACCCTTTGCTCCAGCCATCTGAATTACTTGTGCAATGAAGTGGAGAATTTAATTCAATAGAAATGCCTCACAAGAATATTTTGGAAGCAAAACATTCCAAAATGTGAAGAAACACACATTCCAGGGGGCTCTTTCCCTCTTTCCTCAGCTGAAAGTCAGGGAGGATGGTGGTGTATGGAGTCTTTGGGTCCTGCAGCTGTCTCAAAGTGGCCCAGCATGGCCAGCAAGCCTGGTGGTCCCTTTTAGTTGGGAAGGGGGCCTGTATGGTGTGTGTGTTAGGAGGAAATGAAGGCAGGAAAAAGGTAAGGGAAGAAGCAAGGGGGTGTGAGGTGGAATATGCAAGAGGGCATCTAGAGAGACTTCTGTACTTTGTGAGATGCTATGTAAAGTCCCTTTAGGAAAATCTAAAGGAGAGACCTACTATTCACCCAAATTCATTCACCCCTTCTTCCATAGTAAATAGCACATTTCCCTGATGACCTTGTAGCTGGGTGGGGCCATGTGGTTCTTGACAATGGAATGTAAGTAGAAGAGATGTATGTTACATCCACCTCATTTGCTTAAGAGGGATTCCCTAGTCTGAACTTGCATGCTTTCTCCCCTCCTGTTGGAGGGAATGGTGACAACTAGAACAACTCTGAAGAGTTGCTGTCAGTCTGGGTCCCTGAATGACCCTGTGGAGCAGAACCATCCGTTGGCCTAAAATGCTGCTCACCTTGGAACTGTTATATGAGAAAGAGAAACATTTCAATATTCTTCAAGCCATGAATTATTGTTGTTGTAACAACCTAGCCTGTCCTGATACATCCCATAAGAAGTTGCAAATGGAAATTAGATTTTTATCCCAACCTCCATAATAATGAGTGTCTTAAGAAATCAATAATCTGTTTGGATCACAAGAGGGTCAATGTCAGACCTACTTGGAATAGTTTCAGGCTGCTGTCCTGCTCCACCATCTGAGACCAGATGGGCTGGGTCTTGGTTTCTGCCTTGATACTCATGATCACATAGGCTTTAGAATAACTGTCACAAACTGGTTTCTACCACAAAATTGAGCAATTTACAGAAAATATCATTCCTGGAATGAACTTTGAGTCCTGTTTAGAACATGCCAAAATCCTTACAATGGCTTATGAGGCCCTGCAAAATCAGCTAACCTCTTGTCACCTCTCTGATCTCACCTGCTACTTCCCTTTCCCTCACATACTTCCACTCTTGTTGAATTGCTCACCTTGCTGCTCCATAAACGTTTCAAGCATGCTCCTACTTCAGAGTCTTGGCATATGTTCTTCTCTTTGCCTAGAGTGTTATCCTCCCAGATAGCTACTTAGCTTGCATCTCCTTCAGATCTTTGCTCAAATGTTATCTTCTCAGTGAGACCTCCATATTTACAAGTATAAGTCCTGGCAGCCTGTATCTCTCTACCCTACTTAATATTCTCAGTAGTGCTTACACCATCAGAGTGCTCATAATTTTCCATCTTTTTGGTTTATTGTGTGTTTCTTTCCCAAAAATATCAGCCTGATGAAGATGAGGCTTTTAGTCTATTTGTTTACTACTGTACTTTCATTGTCAAGAACAGTGCCTGACACATAGTAGGCACTCAATAAATACTTGTAGAATTGAATGCGTGAACATTTCACAGAAAGCACAGAGGGATTGAGAGCCTTAGAAGTTAGAGATCTGCCAATGTCTACATGAGAGGTTATAGGGCCCACACTCCAAATGCTATGTGGAGAACTGCCTCATTTCACCAGAATGAGTGCAAGTCAAGATGAGTAGTGTCTGTAGGCTGTATGTGCTGAGGATATAACCACACACCAGTGAGCAGGAGAGGTGTTTTTTCTTCACAGTCAGACTGGAAGACCTTCTAAGGAAAAAGTGTCTACTGGAAGGTTATCATCCTTTAACGAAGTTTTGAAGTTTAGAAGGAAGAGTGCTTTATGGTTAAATATTTTTAAAAAATTGAACTTCAATTGCACTCTAAATTGCTTCCAGAGATTTCATGGTTACTGAAGCACATCAGAACTGACGAGAAAAATATGGCTGTGGCTTCTCTGAAGATCAGGGACGATCAGGAGAAAGCTTTGCAAGTAAAATCATAATAACCTTATAAAGTAGGTACTCTTGTTATTCTTTTTATAGACAAAGAACTGGATGCTCACAGGGTAGGTGGTTTGCCCAAGCACGGCTTGGTTCATTTCAAGACAGAGACCGAAACTCACATCTGAGACGTGCAGCTGTTATGGGCTGACTTGTGTCCCTCCAAAAAATACACTGACGTTCTAACTGTTCGTGGATCAGAATATGAACTCATTTGGAAATAGAGTTATTGTAGATGTAGTTATACTGAAGTGGAGCTGGTTCTTTTTTTTTTTTTTTGGTGCACCGTTCCTGGAAGTACTGCAATACCAGGTCGATGCGTGGAGTGAACGGAGCAAGCTCCTATTCCATCTCCTATTTCCAAAAATCCATTTAATATATTGTCCTCAGATAGAGGATGTATCAGATATTAAACTGATAAGAACAGATACTACACTTGATCTTAGCCAGAAGGCTGAGAAGCAATGAGCCGGTTCTTAATTCACTATGACTTGTGTTCTTATAAGAAGAGAAGAAGCTGAGGCAAGCGGATCATGAGGTCAGGAGATCAAGACCGTCCTGGCTAACATGGTGAAACCCCGTCTCTACTAAAAATACAAGAATTAGCCAGGTGTGGTGGCATGCGCCTGTAGTCCCAGCTACTCAGGAGGCTGAGGCAGGAGGATCGCTTGAACCCGGGAGGCAGAGGTTGTAGTGAGCTGAGATTGTGCCACTGCACTCCAGCCTGTTGACAGAGCGAGACTCCGTCTCAAAAAATAAAAAAAAAGAGAGATACACAGGGATGTTATGATACACAGAGGCAGAGGTTGGAGTGATGTGTCTATAAGCTGAGGAATGCCAAGGCTTGCCAGCAACCACCAGAAGCTGGTAGAGGCAAGGAAGAATTCTTCCCTAGAGCCTTTGGAGAGGACACACCGACACCTTGAGTTTGGACTTCTAGCTTCCAGATTTGTGAGACAATAAAATTTCTGTTGTCCTGAGCAACCCAATTTGTTATGCTTTGTTATGGCAGCCCTAGGAAACTAATATACAGAGTGATTCCTCAATGTTTGAAGTATCTGCTGGCTTTATAAGGTGTGATTGGAAGGGGATTGGGACTAGACAAGCATGGCAATGAGGGAACCAGGTGTGGAGAAAATGGGAGAGATTTTTAAAGGCATCCTGGAATTTCTGGGAGAGAGGAAGGTATTTAGAGAGAATTTTGGCCTGCTTTCTGTGCAAAAACCCTAAAAAGGCCCTGTGAAGAACACCTGTGGCAGATGTCTTGATTATTACTCAAGGTGTCAAGAGTGTGAGTTGTGTTTCCCTTGACTGTTTCCATGGTAGTCTGAGCCATGTGGAATCCTTGGATTTCATCAGGTTACACTACAGAAGCTCCATGCTGTTGCGTTCCTCTTTGCTTTGGTGCTTGTTATGATCCCCTTTTTCTAGTAATGTTGGCAGTCCTTTGAAACTCATGTCAAGATCATCTTTTTGGAGAGCCAGGAACTTCTTTTACGGTCATCTGGCACAAACAGGTGGTTAATAGATGTTTGCCAAAAGGACAGATGGATGAGAAGAGTCTCTAGCCTGCCAGGGTAGGTAGGGCGTTCCTCCTTTCCCTTTCTTGTTCTTACCTCCAATAGGGCACCTATGACTTGGCATTCTAGCTGCTTATTCCTTTGTTTTTCCCTCCTGTATGCTGCACTCTCACGGAGGACAGAGAATGTCTCATTTGCGTTTTTATCTCTAATAGCTGAGTAGTTGCTACATAGTATACGTTAATGTTTGCTCAACAAATAATTAATGAGTGAACAGGGCTGGGAGAATTTTGGCAGGCTTTCTGTACAAAGCCCCTAAGGAGGCCCTGTTAAGGAAACCTATAGCAGATGTCTTGATTATTATTCAAAGTGTTGAGTGTGACTTGTGTTTCCCTGGACTGTGTCTCCATGCATAGGCTGCACCACTTGGAGTCCTTGGATTTAATTATCCTTATTTTACTGATGAAGCTCAGAGGGTAAAGAAAGGCAACTTGCTGGTTGAACAGAGCCAGCTACTCAACTTCCTAGTGCTTCTGTTTAGCCCTTGACATGACCTTGACCTGTCTCATCAACTTCTGGCAATTCCACATAATGTTCTTGCTCCCAATATTCTAGTTCAGTGTTTTTGGTTTTTTTGAGACTGAGTCTCACTCTGTTACCCAGGCTGGAGTGCAGTGACGCAATCTCGGCTCACTGCAACCTCTGTCTCCAGGTTCAAGTGATTTTCCTGTCTCAGCCTCCCAAGCAGCTGGGACTACAGGTACCTGCCACCAAGCCTGGCTAGTTTTTGTAATTTTAGTGGAGATGAGGTTTCACCATGTTGGACCAGGCTGGTCTCAAACTCCTGACCTCAGGTGATTCGCTCACCTCAGCTTCCCAAAGTGCTGATATTACAGGCGTGAGCCACCGCGCCCGGCCTAGTTCAGTGTTCTTGACCATCTTTTTCCTTTCTTGGAATGTAACTGAGCCTCAGGGGAGCTGGGTTCTGGAAGGGAAGGGTAGGAAACTCACTGCCATGTCTTTCTGTGTGGGTTAATGCATCAGGAAAGTGGTGGGGAAGAAAGAGAAGAAGCATCAAGTTCAGGAGAAAGCTTTGCAAGTAACGCCTTAATAACCTTATGAAGCCAGGCGTGGTGGCTCACGCTTGTAATCCCAGCACTTTGGGAGACCAAGGCAGGCGGATTACCTGAGGTAGGGAGCTCGAGACCAGCTTGACCAACAGGGAGAAACCCCATCTCTACTAAAAATACAAAAAAATATTAGCTGGGCGTGGTGACCCATGCCTATAATCCCAGGTACCCGGGAGGCTGAGGCAGGAGAGTCACTTAAACTTGGGAGATGGAGGTTGCGGTGAGCCAAGATCGTGCCATTGCACTCCGGCCTGGGCAACAAGAGCAAAACTGCAACTCAAAAAAAAAAAAAAAGAAAGACAAAACAACAACAACAAAAAACCTTGTAAAGTAGGTACTATTGTTATCTCTTTTTATAGACAAAGAACCTGAGGCTTAGAGGTTAAGTGCCTTGCCCAAGAATAGCTTAATTCATTTTAAGAGAGACTCAAACTCAGGTCTGCTGGACCCAAGATGCTGCCCTTGGCCCTGAGCACAGCTCCTTGATGCCTCCCTCTGTGCCTTGCTTTGAGGCCTGGGCTGCTGAAGGAAAAACACCATACATGGGAGCTGTTGCTGTGAGCAACGGTAAGACAGCGTAGCCCAGCATAGGCTGGGATTGTGATAGAGGAGGCAGTCAAGGTCAGAGCCAAATGGGCTGCTCTGACATCGTATCCAGAGTGTGAGCAGCAAAGACCGAGGCCAGGTAGCCCCTGCAGAGCATGAGGCAGAAGGTGGGCTGTAGAGAGTCAGGACAAGCCATTTGTGATCAGGACCGTGATCAGTGGGATGGGGCCCTGCTGCGTGTATTGGGGCCCTGCTGTGTGTGTCGGGGAGCTGGCTCTGCCTGGGACTACACACGTGGTCCCTACCCCCTGGAGCAGGAAGAAAGAAACAGCCTGCCTTAGTTCAGGGGCCTTTTGGAGCTAGGTCAGATCTAGCTTAGGGGAGAATTGCTGCTGCCCATACACCTTCTTGGATCCCCAAAGGAAACTGTGCTGGGACACAAGGACCAGGGAGGATGAGCCAGGTATCCTGGGGACAGTCAAAAAGACATCAGTCTCCAGCTCTGCCACTTAGGAGCTATGTGTTTCAGGGCCAATTACTTAACCTCTGTGTGGCTCAGCCTCTTCATCAATACCCACAGGTACCTAGTACCTGCTTCTCAGGCTTGTGAATGACATAGGAATGAAAAGCACCCAGCACTAATTCCTGGAAAACAATGGGCACTCAATTCACAATAGCTGTCTTATTATTATTGTCACATGTCATTGTAAGGCCTGTGCTCACAGGGGCAGGAGATGTGGTAGAAAGGGCGTGGGTTCTATAGCAGGACCTCCCATCTCCATCCTTCTTCTATAAAGGCTTGACCCAAAATCATGTCTGGGAGGGCCACCTTCCGGATCTGAGCCCAGTGTATTCCTCTGTAAAATGGGGACAATAGTGCCTGATTTGCAGGGTCATGAAAGGAGGAAGGCAAAGCGCCAGCCCAGGGCCCTGCATATAGCAGGTGCTCACAGGAAGGTCCCAGCTCCTCCTGTGCACAGAATCAGGGGCTTTCTGGATCAGGGCTGTCAATAGGGATCAGGCTGGCTTGAAAAGTGGTTTGGGTGGAGCTCTCAGGCCTTTTCTCAGGAGTCGGATCGGAGGCTAGGAAAGAGATGGAGGAGGAGGAGCCCCCGGCAGGGTTGAGGGTGGGCAAATGGGGGTGTGAGGCAGAAGTGCTGTTGGAGATGAGAGATGGGCAGCCGGGGACTGGGGATTGGGATGAAGGATGGTCAGAGGTGGCTGGCCAGATATCCGGCAGGGGACCCTCCCCAGGGTGGAAGCCTGCCCCCAGGAGGCCTCACTGGGTAGCCTCTCTGCTTCTCCCGCAGTTGACCTGGGGCCTCCATGGAGCAGTCCTCCACCCTGGGGAGGGTGGGGGACAGACTTTTTGCAGTCCTGGAGACAAGACAGGGAGGCTCAAGGCCTAGAGAGGAAGCCCAGGGCCCTTAGAGAGATGGCCTTGCTCATCCATGGCCAGGCCCAGGCCCTGAGGCCCACAAGCTGAGGTTCAGTGGTGTGGGCTATGGGGTACGTGCCTCTCCAGGGAGCCCAGTGCCCAGAATTCATGTTCCCATGCTTTTCAGACTTAAAAGAAAGGCCTTTGTTTCCTCTTAATGTCCTAGTAAAGCTCATTCTGAAAAATCCTGACCTTGTCTCTGCTGCACTAAGAGAAAGAATTTGTGGTCACCCCTGCCAGGAAGGCTTAGGGGATCAGAAGGGGGAGGGAGGCTGCCTCCATGCCTGTCCAGACCCAGTGCTGGGCTTGCGCACACCACCAGCTTAGCCCTCCCACCCTCTTGCCCCTGCCAAGATGGAGGGTCCTTAAAATCCTGATTCTGCAGATGAGGGGACTGAAGCTGGAGAGATGAGGTGACTTGCCAGGTCACTGACTGTTGGGGTGGAGCTGGATATGAGCAGAAGAGGAGGAGGCTGAGACTGAGGAGGGAGGCAAAGTCAGGGCCTGGGTGAGCCAGAAACAACTGTGAGAGCTTGCTCCCCTTTTTACTGGGAGATCCCCCTTCTCTTCTGATGGGGATGAACCCTTTAGTTCTCAGACACCCTTATGAATGACAACAGCAAAAAAGCATGGCCCCAGCAAGGAGTGCAGCTCACATGGAAATGGAATGCTCTGTGCCAGGCCCTGGGCTCAGTCCTGTGCTTGTGCCATCCCTGTTAACCCTCACACTTGCTTTCTTAGCCCTTTTTACGCATGAGGAATCTGAGACTTCTGGGTATCATGACATTCCTGATAATTGGCTGAGGTAGGTTGTGAGCTCTGGTTCATGATCCCCCACTCTGTTTGGGAGATGGCACCTTGCTTCTCCTAACAGGAGTCACCTGGACTGACCTCGCTCTTTGCCAAATACCCCGCCTTCCTTGTTACCGCCCTCCTCACCTGGAGCCAGCATATCCAGTTCCCTGCCTCTGAATTCTAGGTAAGGTCCAGCCACTGCTCTGCCTCTAGCAGAGGGTGCCAGAACCTGACCCGAGCACATGGAGCTGGACTTGTTATGGCTGAACCACAAACAGAAAGATGAAAGGGCTTTGCCCTTGCTGTGCTGGTACCAGTGGCTGGCTGAGTCCAGCCACGAATGCATCAATGGCCGGGCAGTGACGCTTCCCATGGGTTCTCACAGCTGAGAGTTCTGGAGATCCAGAGCCTGATGCACGCCTGGACCAGACCTGACCCAGAGAAGGGTGCAGTGCCCTGAGGCCTGGAGACCCCTGTCATCTTGCTGGAATGGTGGTTCACACTGTCTCAACTGCTGACATGGTGACTGGGAACTGGCTTAAGCGTGAACTGATGCTTGACTGGGTGCAAGGCCTGCAGACCTTTCTCTGTCTTGCCTTCCTAGAGGCTGCTCGAGGGGTTTTCTGGAAAGGAAGCCACTTCCCAGCAGTTAGCAGTGTCTGCATCCCCCTGTCTGTCTCTCCCACCAGGCTCTGAGGGGGCACGTCCTTCATTCAGTGTTGATTGAGCACTTACCATGCATCTAGTCCTGTGATGACAGGGATGGGTGAGGGAAGGACTGTCCCTGCCCTGGAGGAGCCACTAAAGGCAGGGAAGGAGGATCTGTGGACAGGCCACCCACCCAACACTGCCCCTGGACAGCGGGGTGCACAGTCAGCCTCACAGATTAGGGGTTGGGGGTTGTGCAGTCCTGAGAAGCATAGGTTCTGGAGCTTGACCCCTGATTTTGACTCCCCACTCCATCGTGTATGAAATGTGAGGCCTTGGACCGGTGACCTGTCCCTCAGTTTCCTCATCTGTGAAATGGGATAATACTGGATAAAGAAAATGTGGCACAGATACACCATGGAATACTATGCAGCCATAAAAAGGGATGAGTTAATGTCCTTTGCAGGGACATGGATGAAGCTGGAAACCATCATTCTCAGCAAACTAACACAAGAACAGAAAACCAAACACCACATATTCCCACTCATAAGTGGGAGTCGAACAATGAGAACCCATGGACACAGGGAGGGGAGCATCACACACTGGGGCCTGTCGGGGGTGGTGGGGGTTAGGGGAGGGATAGCATTAGGAGAAATACTAATGTAGATGATTGGGGGGTGGATGCAGCAAACCACCATGGCACGTGTATACCCTTGTAATAAACCTGCACGATCTGCACATGTACCCCAGAACTTAAAGTATAATAATAAAATTGAAAAAATAGGTGCTAACCTTAGAGGGTTATTGTGAAGATGAAATGAGTTTATGTGGCCAAAGGGCTTAGAACCATCTGGCGCAATGTGAGCCCGCAGTAAATGTTGGTGATGATGATGATTTAATTGTTCCCTCTGGGATTTTTGTTTCCTTGGCTGGGTTCTGTGTTTTTGGAGGACATGGGTGGTGGGTTTTACTCGTCTTTGTCTTCCCAGAGCCCAGGTGCACAGCAAGTCACCTGTATATTTGGAAACATACTTATGGCTATTGAGGCATCTTTCACTCCCTCCCTGCCCCTCACGCCCTACATCATTCAGTTACATTCAGTTACCAGGTCCCATAGGTTCCAACTTCCTGACCTTCCTGATATCTATTCCGACTGTCCCGTCTATCTGTCGTCTCTGTCCTGGATCCCTGTGCAACTTGTTAACAAGTCTCCCTGCTGCTGGACTAAAAGACTCCACAACAACTCTCTAAAGGGCGAGTGACGATCCTTTGAAGGTGACCTGTGGTGCCACTCTCCTGCTTAACACCACCACATTCACTGGCTCCCCATTGCCCTTAGGACACAGGCCACACCTTCGCCGCTGCAGCATCCAAGCTGGGCCCTCCTGCTGTCCTCTCCAGGTCATGTCTGGGGACCTCCATATCCTACTGCCACTCCTCCAGCCTTCCCTTGGCACTTGCAATCTTGACTTTTTGCTCTCTTCTTTATTTTTTGAGACTAAGTTGTCCTGCTCTGTCGCCCAGGCTGGAGTGCAGTGGTGCAATCTTGGCTCACTGCAAACTCCACCTCCCAGGTTCAAGACATTCTCGTCTCAGCCTCCCAAGTAGCTGGGACTACAGGTGTGCACCAGCATGCCTGGCTAATTTTTGTGTTTTTAGTAGAGATGGGGTTTCACCGTATTGGCGAGGCTGGTCTTGATCTCCTGACCTTAGGTGATCTACCTGCCTTGGCCTCCCAAAGTAGCTGGGATTACAGGGGTGAGCTACTGATCCTGGCCTTTCTTCTTGCTTCTGTGCCTTTGCATTTGACCCTTCCCCTGCCGCCATCACTCTTCCTTTTGCCTGGGGTGTGCTACTCACTAACTCTCACCCTTCCATGCCCGGTGTTGGCATTACTGACTCCAGCAAGCCCGCCTCAATCCCCATTCCAGGCTGGTTAGATAACCCCGCCTTGGGCCTCAGAGCACTCTTAAGCGTACAAAGCGCATATTCATTCATACAGAACCCCTCCTCTGTGCCAGGCACTATTCTAGCTGCTGCAGATAGAGTAGTAAACAAAGCAGCAGAAAACCCCTGCCTTGAGAAACTTGTGTATTCCACCAAACCACCCATGATCCTTGAGAGTGGATCTGTGTCTCACTAGTGGTGTGCTCCTGGAGGCAGCCAGGCTAGCGGCTCTTTGACTTTGTGTCCTCAGTATTATGCACTGCGGGTCAAGAAATGTTTGGATACTTGATGGGTTTCAGGCATTATGCTTGATGCTGGGGAAGAAAAAGCCAACATGACTGGGAGAAGATACAATCTAGGGATATGAGAGCAGCAAATGTCATTGTTTGGAGTGCAGCTCTGGAGACAGGTGCGTGTGTTTGGGTCCTGAATCTGCCACTTATTAGCTGTGTGACCTCATCCAAGCTACTTAACCTCTCTGTGCTTCAGTTTCCCCATCTGAAAGAGGGAATTAAAATATGAACTCCCTTATCGTGTTGTCAGGAAGGTTAAAAGTGTTAATATCTGTGGAGCTCTTAGAGCAATGCCTGGCACATAGTAAGTACTTTATATAAAAATATTTGTTAAATGAATAGCAGTCACATAGACTCTGAACATAGCCCTACATTCAAATCCTGCCTCTGCCAGGTTCTAGCCATGTGTAACATGGGAAGGTCATGGAATCAAGCTGAGCCTGTTTCCTCATCTGTGAACTGGAGATGATAATACTTCTCCTAAAGAGATTTCATCTCCTGGGCCTCCAGGAGTCCACAGATGTGTAGTGCTTGGCACCAGGTAAGGGCTTTGCAATGCATCTCTTTTCATGAGGCAAAAACAGGATCCTGCCCTTGACGGGCTCATGGTACCTGAGGGAGGATGAAAACACTGGTCTCTGCTCACTGCTCAGACGTTACCTCCTCCAGGAAGCCTCCCTTGAATCCAGCGGTTTCTCTCTCTTTTGAACTTGCATAAACGTTTGTCCCCCTGTACCTCTTATGGGCTTTAGCTCTAAATTCCAGTTCTGAAGCTGACCAGCCATGTGGCACTACACAATCACTTCCCTTCTCTGGGTCTTAGATTTTTTGTTTTTTAAAAAATCTGTAAGGGGAGATAGAAATCACCTTCAACAGAGCATCACTTTGGAATCAAGAAAGACAGTGTCCACCGAGCACCCAAATGTGCCTGACAGTTAGCGATGTCCAATAAATGTCAATTCCCAATTCCTCATCTTCATCCTATCATAGGCTTCCTCCTATCACTGGCCTATCAGTTCACTGAGTCTGATTTAACTCTGGATTTCCCCGAGGTGGCGGGTGAGAGAGTCAGTGAATCAGTGAAGGGATGAGGGAATGAGACGTGAACTCAGGAGTGGCTGTGTGTGTGTGGTGAGACATTTTCTGGGTCTGCTGTGGAGTGTTCAAGCGTCCCCTCTGTGCAGTCCCTCCTCCACAGCCCTCCCACCTTGGGGCCTTTGCATAAGATGGAATTGTCCTCCTTTTCCTCACTGCCTGTCTGGCCCTTGGCTGAAGTTCAGATCAGAGTTCCAGGGGCATTTCTTTGGGGAGAATTCCTTCAACGCCCGTTCTCCACGCCCTCACTTCCACACCCACCCCGGGCCTAGGTCATAGTGTGAGGTCACTTTGAAGTTGTAATTTTACACTTATCTGTGTGGTATTTTCCTTAATGGGTGCTATCCCCACCACACTGTAGACCCCCTGGGAGCAGGCATGGTACATTTTTGTGTTCCCAGAACTGAGCTCTGCACCGGTCACAGAACAGGCCCTTGGTAGCAGTTTGCTGAAGCACTTGGACTCTGAGTGTGAAGAAACCAAGGCTCTTGGTGGAAATGCTTCTGCACTCAGGTCTTTCCTCTTTGCCTGCCCAGCGGCCTGTCCTCAGGTCCTGGGAACACCAGACCCCAGCCTCCTCTGCTGCCTACCAGCGGTGCAGGGTGTGGGGGTGTGTGTGGGTAAGTGGAGGGAGAGGGTTTGCCCAGGCATACCTCCATCACGATGGAGTCCTTGGTGCTGTTGTAGACCCAGCCATCCAGGCACGGCTCTGTGACCCTCTGGGTGTCATTGGGCAGGCTGGCGTTGGGCGGATGTACAAAACGGAGGCACCTCTCAGGCTTCCCATTTGGGCCCATGGGGAGCACCCAAGGCCCTGAGGAGGCATTGGGAGGCGGGCGACAGTGGTGGGCAGGGGTGGCAGCTGTGAAGATCTGCAGCAGGTTGTGGTTGGCCATGTTGAGGATCGGGAGGCCCAGTATGGCCACGTGCAGGAACTGGAAACGGCCCATGCTTCCCACACGGTCCAGAATCTCGGAGAAGGTCATGGCACTGGGGCAAGATGAGCCAGAGCTGTGGGCAGGGCATAGGCCAGGGAGAGGTATATGTGTGCGTGGTGGTGCATGGGCCTATGGAACCATAGGTGGGAGGCTGAACCAGGGGAATATGCCAGCACAGGTGTGTGGAGCAGTGCATGTGTAAGTGTGGAAAGAGGTGGAGGCAGCCGGGTGCTGTGGCTCATGCCTGTAACCCCAGCACTTTGGGAGGCCAAGGCAGGTGGATCATCTGAGGTCAGGAGATCGAGACTGTCCTGGCCAACATGGTGAAACCCTGTCTCTACTAAAAATACAAAAATTAGCTGGGCATGGTGGCGCGTGCCTGTTATCCCAGCTACTCAAGAGGCTGAGGCAGGAGAATCGCTTGGACCAGGGAGTCAGAGGTTGCAGTGAGCTGAGATCACGCCACTGCACTCCAGCCTGGTGACAGGGCGAGACTCTGTCTCAAAAAAAAAAAAAAAAAAGAGGTGGGGCCTCAGGTGTGTGGATCCATGGATTCTTGGGTGGATGCATGAGGAAGAACCCCACTGCATGGAGGGTTGTGGGATTAAAGGTGCAGGTGTGTGTCCAGGTGTGTGGACACAAAGGTATCTATAGGTATGTGTGCATTTAGGCTGGAGCAGAAGGACACAGCCATGTGAGCTCGGGTGTGTGTTATGCGTGTGTGCACCTCCGAGTACGAGCCTGTGTGTGCTCAGCTAGGCTGATCGCACACGCCGCATACATGGGACAGTGCAGGACACATAGCAGGGACCAAGGGGCCCAGCCTTGGGTGTTGGCTACTAAGGACGGATTGCGGGGGTGGGTGGGGGATGTCCCCAGTTGCTCCAGGCAGATACACAGGGTTAGCAGAGTTCAGATTGCCTGCTGGGAAAGGCCTCCCCAAGCCCAGAGCCTCCTGGCTTTTGGCGGTTTCCTGGAGCTGGCCTCCAAATGCTGGGGTGTCCGAAAGAGCTGAAGAGGGTCTCAGAGGGCATTAGGGGCTTGGACAGTCGCAATGAGGACTTGGTCCTGGGAGATTCCCGGGAGTTCCTTGGTGCCTGGGCTGGGGGGCCCTCCCTCCCTCCTCACCTGGCAGCTGGGTCTGGATCCGATGGGGCTGGTGATGAGCGTAGCTGAGGTCCCTGCTCTGTCCTAGGGCCCGGCAGCTGCTGTAGTTGGGCAGCTGAGCTCTAACAAGCTGTGTTTGTGCCTCCCCCAGGGGGGCTTATATAAGGCATAAGCTGTTTCCTGGGCTAATGTTTGACTTTCTTTTGCGGATTAACATCACTGGCAGGGAGAGCGCTGTGGACCCACCAAGCCCAGCTCTCCTCAAAGGGCTGCCTCAGCGAAGGCCGGTAGGGGGTGGGGCAGTGTGGCTGAGCCTAGCAGGCTGCTGGCTGGACAGAGGGACAAGCGGCCCAGGCAGGCTCACCCAGGGGAGATTCTGGGAAGGATCTGGCCTGAGCTCTGAGGGGCCAAGGTCCCTCTCAACTGATGTTCAGAGGACCTGAAGCTGAGGACAGCAAATGGGAGCCGCTCTGGTGCCCGTAAGCAGGCAGTGTTCTCCTCTATGCTACCTCCCCTGCTGGCACCTCCTGAGTAGGTGATGAGGATTTGCCTCTCAGGAAGTGTTAGGGCACACTCAGACAGAAAATGTCACCTTTATCCCTAAAGATGCAGGGCTGCCATCTCCTGGGCCCCTGGGGCAGCCAGGACCTCCCCTGACTGTGTCTCCCCTGTCTGTGTCCTGGACTGTGTCTCTGACTGTGTCTCCCCTGTCTGTGTCTCTGACTGTGTCTCCCCTATCTGTGCTTCTGATTGTGTCTCTGTCTGTGTCTCTCCTGTCTGTGTCCCTGACTGTGTCTCTGACTGTGTCTCTCCTGTCTGTGTCTCTGACCGTGTCTCTGATTGTCTTTCCTGTCTGTGTCTCTGACTGTGTCTCTTACTCTGTCTCCCCTGTCTGTGTCTCCGACTGTGTCTCTGACTGTCTCTCCTGTCTGTGTCTCTGACTGTGTCTCTCCTGTGTCTCTGACTGTGTCTCTGACTGTGTCTCCCCTGTCTGTGTCTCCGACTGTGTCTCTGTGTCTCCCCTGTCTGTGTCCCTGACTGTGTCTCTGACTGTGTCTCTCCTGTCTGTGTCTCTGACCGTGTCTCTGATTGTCTTTCTTGTCTGTGTCTCTGACTGTGTCTCTTACTCTGTCTCCCCTGTCTGTGTCTCCGACTGTGTCTCTGACTGTCTCTCCTGTCTGTGTCTCTGACTGTGTCTCTCGTGTCTCTGACTGTGTCTCTCTTGTGTCTCTGACTGTGTCTCTCCTGTCTGTGTGTCTCCGACTGTGTCTCTGACTGTGTCTCCCCTGTCTGTGTCTCCGACTGTGTCTCTGACTGTGTCTCCCCTGTCTGTGTCTCTGACTGTGTCTCTGACTTTGTCTCTCCTGTCTGTGTCTCTGACTGTGTCTCTGTGTCTCCCCTGTCTGTGTCTCTGACTGTGTCTCTGTGTCTCCCCTGTCTGTGTCCCTGACCGTGTCTCTGACTGTGTCTCCCCGTCTGTGTCTCTGACTGTGTCTCCCCTGTCTGTGTCTCTCCTGTCTGTGTCTCTGACTGTGTATGTCTCTCCTGCCTGTCTCTGACTGTGTAACTATGT
The DNA here is from genome assembly GCF_030222135.1 of Aotus nancymaae. Classification (NCBI taxonomy): domain Eukaryota; kingdom Metazoa; phylum Chordata; class Mammalia; order Primates; family Aotidae; genus Aotus; species Aotus nancymaae. The sequence goes on along the minus strand of NW_026988473.1, from coordinate 7,438,909 downwards.
CTCCCCGTCTGTGTCTCCGACAGTGTCTCTCCTGTCTGTGTCTCTGACTGTGTCTCTGTGTCTCCCCTGTCTGTGTTTCTGACTGTGTCTCCCCTGTTTCTGTCTCCGACCGTGTCTCTGACTGTGTCTCTGTGTCTCCCGTCTGTGTCTCCGACTGTGTCTCTGACTGTGTCTCCCCGTCTGTGTCTCCGACCGTGTCTCTGACTGTATTTCTCCTGTCTGTGTCTTTGACTGTGTCTCTATGTCTCCCCTGTCTGTCTCTGACTGTGTCTCTGACTGTGTCTCCCCTGTCTGTGTCTCTGACTGTGTCTCTGACTGTGTCTCTGACTGTGTCTCCCCTGTCTGTGTCTCTGCCCCCTTCCATCCCACCCTCAATGAATGGCTTCTCTTCTGATTAGCCACTTCCCCCTGGGGATCAAGTGCAGTCCCTACTGTTTTATTTTCACTATGAATATTATTTTATTTATATAATAATGTGTGTTTCTTGCATAAAACGTGGGAAATATAGATAAGCCAAGCCAAGCCAAACCGAACAAAGCCAAATGTCCAGTCTCACCTGAGAACCAACCCATGAACACTCTGTCTGTTCTTCCGGCCTTGTCCTCAGCAGAGACTTCGGGCTAAGACCCTGACTTCTAGCCACCACTATTAGGCTCATTTAACCCTTGCGGCAGCCCTGTGACTAGTCTAGCATTAATAATTGGGGAACTGAGGCAAAGAGAGATTAAGTGACCTTCTCACCATCCCTGAGCCAGGAAGCGGCAGGGCAGGCACAGGGTGGCTCTAAGCCCATTCCCTTCCTTAGAACCAACGTTTTCTATGAAGTCTGTGGGGGCATTGTACTATTAATATATTGCCTCTCCCTTAAAAAGGTCACCTAGGCTGGTCTTCAACATCACTCCTGCCTGCCTTTACCTCTCTCTTACTACCTCCAGAAATCCCTGGGAGCTGCCATTCCCACCTGCTCTGAGGGCTAGAGAGGGGTCCCTTTAGGGCTCCCCTTCTTGGTTGGAAAGGGCTTCCCATTCTCCTCCTATGCTGCCCTCTCCACCAAGGCAGCCTCCAGCCCCCAGGGTCCAGACTGAGCTTCTCCCCTACCGCAGGGCAGGGTCAGCTGGTCAACCTGGGTCCAGCCCCTCCCCTCAGCTTCCCACCTGGACCCAGCAGTTATTGATGTTCTTAGAGTAGCCTGAGGCAGGGCGAGATCCGGAGTCATCAAAGGAAGATTAAATTATGCTCCAAGGCAGCCAAGGGGTTGTTTTAGGAAGGTTTTTGACTGTGAGGCTTGCAGTGAGCTGGGCTGCTGCCCTGAGCTCCCCCTGTTCTGGGCATTCGCCCTCTTGGAGATTTTCTGGTTCCTAATTGGCTTGGGTTATCCATCTGTTCCTGTCCTAGTGGAATGTTGTTTAAAGGAGCCTGGTGACTCCCCACTGAGGCTGCTGGAGTTAAGCCAGAGTATACAGATCTAAACCGCCCAGGCAGGGGCAGCTGCATCCGGGCAGTGCCCCCCAACCCCTAATGGATGTGATTGGATTAGTGATACCAGGAATAGTGTGATGTACTTGTTGTATGACCTTGGACAAATCACTCTCTCTGGACCCCTTGTTTCTCTTCATTATTAAGTGCCTTTTTAAAAAAAGTATCAGGAACCTTTTATTCAAACAATATATTGGGTTCATAAGATCAATGCATAAAGCAGGCAAGAGAGATGCTCTGGCTGAAGTGAGGACTGTGGGTGTGGGCGATGCTCTGGCTAAAGCGGGAGATGAGGTGACCAGAAGAGCACCCCCAACCACACCTTCGCCCTACCTCTCCCCCCGCACACGGTTCATGCTTCCCTTTGGCATTCTCTGCCTCAGGCCGTGCCTGCCCAAGGCAAATCCACCTTATTAGGGGGATCCATCATTTCTTACATACTGTGATCCTACATTCAATATGTTCAAATTAACTTTTTTTAAAAGGATACTATACATTTGGGAAATCTTACATGCTAGATGCATGTTTAATTTGGGATATGGAAATAGATTTTCTTTCTCTTTTTCTCCTTTCCTCCCTTCCCCCTCCTTCCCTTCCTCCTCCCACCTTTTCTCTTTTCCTCTTTTGTTCCAACTCTTTCAGGCGCTCCTTTAAGCTGACCTGGGTTCAGTCAGTCTCCCCTGTTCTCTGTTGGGTCCTAGCGTGGAGATGTGTTTTGAGCTGGAAGGGCCCATGAAATCATCTGGTCTGATGTCCTCATCTTATCTCTGGGAAACTGAGGTGCAGGGAGGGAAGCAACACTGGTTGATTCTCCACTTCCCTGGCACCTCCACACAGCAGACACTTTAAAATCTTAAATTCACTCAGGCAAGGGAGGAGCTGTGACAAGTGAGACAGTGGAATCTTATCTTTAGGAGCAGTAGGGAAGTCTGGGCATTCTGGACAATTCCAGGCGGCCTCATAGAACTTTCTGTGAGCCGTCAACCCTCCTACCTGCTCACTCATTCATCTGTCCATTTGCCCATTCATCTGTCTATCCATTCATCCATCTATTCCATCCCTCCATCCCTCCATCCATCCATCTATCCATCCCTCCCTCCCTCCCTCCATCCATCCATCCATCCATCGTGTATCATGTGCTTGTACATCTGAGGCCCCATTCTAGGAGCTATGTTGCTTGCCCTACCATCCAGCCTCAAAAGGGGGAGCAGCCCAGAAACAATCATAGCATGAAGGAGATGACCTCATTGCCGTGGGAGAAGTCCACACATTCCAGGGGTTGGAGGAGAGGGAGATAATGACCAGGTTTGGGGAATGGGATCAGGGTGGGCTGCCTGGAGAAGGTGGCCTTTACACTGAATTTTGATACTGAGGGTGGGATCAACAGATAAAACTGGGGAGGGACCTGCCAACCCAGGATGTGAGTGCAAGGTGTGCAGGGGTGAAATGGGAGGTAAAATGGATGAATCAGCTTGGGGAGAATTTCTCTTCCATCCAGACTGGTGGCCTTGGTCTCAGGCTTGGGACATCTCTGTGATAGTCTCAGAGGGGCTGATAATCCCCTGGGCTTCTCCGTCCTCTTGGGGTGGGAGTGGGGAAGCTCCTGAGGCTTGCGACCCCTGAGGCTCCAGGAGCTCACTGAGTCATACTCAGTGGCGTCTAGACTTACTTTTTGCAGATTCCGGGTCTCTTGCTTCTCATGGAGCTTCCATGCCCCTGCTCCTGCTCTGGCTGCTGCCTTCTGACTGCCCGCTCATCACTCTCTCCAGGGTGGCTCCAGGTGATTCCAGGCAGTTCTGAAGCACGTAGGGGCCCCTGTCCTGCTGCCCAGACTGCGGCCTCTGGCAGGGATGGTGAGGCATTCCCTAAATTCCCAAAGGCCAGGAGCTTTTCCTCTCTGGTGGCTGATCGGGGGCCTCAGCCCTTGGTCTCATCAATGACTTATCAGGGACCCCAGATTCAGCCCCTGTCCTTGGGTGGTTCCAACAGATTGGGTGGCCTGTGTACAGTGGTTTCAGGCTGGACCTGGCAAGGGATGTCCTCTGCCCTCAAACCCCACCCCCCCGCCATGGGCTGATTGTAAAATGTCCTTTATAAGATTGAGGCAGTTCAGGGAATGGGGACTCTGCAGGCCTGCATTTGGATCTCGACTCTACCACTTGTTAGCTGTGTGGACTTGGGCAGGTGATGCCCATGTAAGCCTCAGATTCCTCACCTGTAACTGCAAAATGGGGATTAAAACCTACCTATGGGATTGTTGGGGTTTTAAATAAAAGTATATAAAGCCTGAGCACAGTACCAAGCACACAGTACTTAATTGTAGGGTCAGCCCCGAGGGAACAGGCCTCAGGAAGGCCCAGTGCTCCCAGAAGAGGAGGAAGAGAAGCAGGACAGGAGGAGCGCCAGGCCCCCTGGAGGTGGCCCTGGCCCAGCCAATTCTGACTGAGCCCATCACATTGCCAGGCAGCCTGGGCCTCAGCTGCCACCCTAAGTGGCACAGGGCAAGGGGTACAGGACACTCTGTGAGCTCCAGCTGCTAGGGCAAGGCTAGGAATGGCCCTCATGGGCAGCTCCGAAGGCACGGCCGGAGAGTCACCCCCTTCTGGTGTGCACCGGGACAGCACCTCTTTCCTCAAGACAGCGTGGCTGCTTATTGGCGCTCTCGCACTTCCTTCAGAACCCAGCACAGGGAACGGATTTTGCTGGTCCAGGAGCCCCGCACACCGGACACCTGCCTAAGAACTCGACGGCGGGACCCCAGGCTGGCGCTCCTTAGCAGCAGGCGGAAGGGACAGATGTCACAGCCCCCATGTCCCAGGCTGGCTTTCTGTTCATCTGAGGTCTTAGGTGGGGGTTGGCCGATTCAACCCAGGGGGCCAGGTGATGTGACCGAGTGAGGTGGTCCCAGTGCTAGCAGAAGGGAGCGCGGGCTGCAGGGAGTTGCAGAGCGCATGTCCAGTCTGAAGGGGGCAGCGGCCTGCTCAGCACCAGCTGGTGTTGCCATGGGGATCTGCAGGCTTCAGTTGCCAGATCTTCAGATATTTTAAAAATAGCTTGAAATCTGGACTTTTGTGTGAAATTTTCCAATTGTGTAGGCGACCCCTCCTCCCACCTTCTGGAATTCCTTTGTCTTTTCTGCTTGAACCACCTCAAGGGGCCATCAACTCCATCAAATGATTCCTTGCCGACGAAGGTAGGATCTCACTAGACTTGTCCTCATGCTTCCTCCTTGCTGGCCTTCAGGAGGTTATTCATCCAGCAGACATTTATCCAGCTCCTGCTCTGGGCTGGGCCTTGTGCAGAAATGGATTTTGAAGATGGGAGGAAATGGGGAAGACACAGAGCATTGCTTTGGAGAACGAAGGAAGAATGGTCGGGGGGGTGGGACAGGTGTCAGGCTCCCTGGGACACCTTCCCAGCACTTCCCCACAGGGATCTCCTGTCTGAGCTATGAGGTCTCCTCCCTATTACGCCACCCATGCTTTGGGTGGAGAGCCTCATTCCCTCTCAGCATCTCTATGCTTATTGCTTCCAAGGCTGGGTCTTTCTCGGCTCCTCAAATCACACCTCCTCTGAGAGGCTTTCCTGGACCACGCTAGCTAGAGCAGCTTTCTCCATACTGCCTCTGTACACTCTTTATAGCACTCATCACTGTCTGAAATGACGTACATGCTTATTATCTGTCCTCTCCCCAACCAACTATAAGGCTACAAAGGCAGGACCTTCTGGAAGGATGAATTTGCTGCTCTCTCAGCCCATGGCAGGAGCTTGGTGAGTTCATATTCCCCAGATGCTCTTCAGGCACTAAAAGCTAGACTGGAGGTTTTCAAACAATGTCCTAAGGGTCTTTAAACCTCTGGAGTCACCTCCATCATCTCGGCCTCAGTTTTCTTTCCTGTAAAAATGGGCAGAATAATTGTTCCAGGCTCATAGGGGTGTGACTGAGGAGGTGAGTGTAGGTTGTCCTGGGAGATGGTAAAGCCCAAACTCTGTCATGAAGTATGGTGTCCCCTGGGTCCTGGCAGGAAGCTTGGAGCCCATTTTATACCTACCCCCACCAAGCAGCGCGTGTATTCTGCCTGCCTTATTTTCTGCTCACGGCCCTTGCACAGGCCTGCTCTGCAGTTGGTCTCTCTCAGCATGGCAGAAGAGCTTAATGACAAAGATGGGCTGAGCCTCCAGGAGAAGACGGTGTGGGAGAGAAGTCACAGATGCAAGGGAAGATGCTCAGAGCCTGTGAAAGTCCTTCAACTGCCCCCCACCCCACCTTGTCCTTGGACTTGGAGTATCCCTCCTGGGAAGGGGGATTGGCGGATGTAACTTATGATGAAGGCAAGGGCCAGTCACAGCTGAGCTCCTGCAAGTAGAGGACTTGGCAGTGGGGACCAATTTGATGTTAAAGATGACAGCAACCATATACATAGCTGCTCGTCAGGGGAGAGAGCCTGGGGCTGGGGGTGAGGGCGGGAGTTCACTGTTGGGTGCATTTGTATCTGCTGAACCTACAGGGTGCAGAATCATAGTTGGCTGTTTATCTTGGGTAAGGGGGCACTGGTGTCCCACCCCAGAGCTCTGATCTCATCTTAGCTTCATCCGTGCCGTTGATGAAATTCAGAGAAGTATGAAGTTTGTCAGGTTTGCAGAGAACCAAAAGCTAGTGTCTAAGTAGGAGGACTGAATTGATCCAAAGCAATTGGAAGGTTGAATTCTGGGCCTGCTTCCTTCCGGCAATATCATTTCAGACAAGTTGCATAAAGTTTTTGAGCCTTGGTTTTCCTATCTGCAAAATGGGGACAATGCCACCGATGCTGAAGTGCTGTAAGGGTTAAGAAGACAGCCGACATTCAGCACCCAGCAGAGGCTGTATGCCTGGCACGCAGTAGGTCCCCACTCACTGGTGGCTACTGCTGTGATGAATACCAATGTGAGCTCCTTGGACCAGGAGCCTTGTCTTTCATTCCTGTATTCCTGGTGCCTGGTATGGCGTGGGCACTGAACAAATGTTTGTCAGATGAATGAACAAGATGAATTTGACAGGGATAAATGTCAGTTCCTGGACTCAGATCCAAAGACCCAGCTGCACAAGGATGCAGTGGGGGAGAAATGGCTTAGGAACAGCACATGTGAGAAAAGCCGAGGGATTGAAACTGACAGAAATTCAGTCAACATGAGGTGGCTGCCAAAACCAGCCAGGGCAAACTTGGGTAGCATTATTAGAGGCTGGGTGCTCAGAGGAGGGAAGCCACCATGGTCAGACCAGACTCAGGAGCCACAGACCCTTGCGTATTTTGCCTGTAGGGAGGCTGGCCAACCAGATGAGGTGGGGAAGAGTCCTAAAGACCATCTATCATGAGATATGGCTGAAGAAACCAGAGTACTGAGCCTGGAGAGGAGAGTCACAGGGCACGTGGTGGCATTCAGATCTTGCCTCTTCCACTTGCTCTGGATAATCAGCAGCTCCAGGTCCCAAGTTTCCTCATCCGTAAAATGTGCAAGCCACAGGTTGGAGGTCACGCTGCTGCTGGAGAGGAGCAGGAATGGGAACCCGAGCCTTACTGGACCCAGCCCCCCTTTACCTCCCTCCTGAGCTCTTCAGTCCGGAGGTTGTTCATGCTGAGGACAGCTGGCAGGGAAACTGTGGGTGGCCAGAGGCATCTGTTTCCATTTTAGGGGTTGGACCAGGATCACAGGGGCAGCTCCTTTCAGCCCTTACCCTCCCTTCTCCTTATCTCCACTTGTGGCCGATTCTATAGTCTGGTCACTTTCCTGGCAGCCAGCTTCCCTCTATTTGCATGGTTTCTGCGTGTAAGATTTTGTGTGCAAAAGGCCGGATCTGTTCCTCTTCCTCCCAGAAACCGCCAGGTGCCTGCAGTGCGCCCGCCTTGTGCTCCCTCTGGTGGCTGCAGCAGGTACTGCACTGGGCTCAACAGAGCCAACCAGAATAATGTTGGAATCAAGACATTTTGGTAAAAGTTCCCATCCTCCATCAACAGATGAATGGATAAACACAATGTTAACATAGACATACAATGGAATATTATTAAGCCTTAAAAAGGAAGAAAACGGTGACACATGGATGAGTCCCAAAAACATTAGTCTAAGTGAAAATAAATTGGCACAGAAACACAAATATTTTATAATTCAATTTATAGGAGGTGCATAGAACAGGTAAATTCAGAGACAGAAAGTAGAACAGAAGTTACCAGGGGCTCACGGAGGGGGAAAAGGGGAGTTATGATTTAATGGGTATTGAGTTTCTATTTGAGTTGATGAAAAAGTTCTGGAAATGGATAACAGTTGTGTTCACAACAACATTGTGAATATACTTAATGCCACTTATTGTACCCTTGAAAATGGTTAAAATGGTAAATTTTGTGTTATATGTATTTCATTACAATAAAAAGTAATAACATATATGTAACACAAAATTTACCATTTTAACCATCTGCTACCTAAAGGCTGCATGACCTTCATCAAATCACTTAACTTCTCTGGGACTCTTGTTTCCTCATTCGTAAAGTGAAGAGAGCAGCAATGCCTACCTCACTGCCACGACCCTGGTCCAAGCCACCATACTTTCTCACCTGGAGGATTGCAGACTGCCTCCTTGATGGTCTCCCAGCTTCACTTTGGCCCTCCCTAACAAGTCTTTTGCTACTAAGCAGCCATAACATCTAGATACCTAGGTCAGATCAGCCACTCTCCTGCTTAAAATTCACCCCACACTCCTCTTCTTGGCCAACAGGATCTGGTCTTGATCACCTCCTCTCCCTCAGTACTTTCTGCCACCTCTCCCTCACCAAGATATTACTCCATGTTCCTTCTGCCTCCAGTCCTTTGGCCTCATTGGTTACTCTGACTTGAATGCTGTTCTCCTGATTGTCTTATATTGTCGGGTTGTCCTTGTCATCAAGGTCTCATCTCAAATGTCACCTTCTTTTTATGGGGATTTCATTTCTTACCAACCACTGTAATGTTGCCTTACCTTCTAGCCTTACTCTTATCACCTCTGTTTTGTTTGATTTTCTTCATAGCACCTGTCATTATCTGAAATTGTCTTATCTTTATGAAACTGAGTCATTTCGTGGGCTGGACTTCTGGAGTGCAAAATAGGATACAGTTTTTATTTTTCTTCTGGCTTCATCCTTGCATTTGCTCTGTTGCTTCTCTCTCCCCACATTGTCTTAGTCCCTTTTTTGTTGCCTATAATAGAATACCACAGACTGGATACTTTATAAAAATAAAAAAAGAGATTTATTTGGCTCATGGTTCTGGAGGGTGGGAAGTCCAAGAGCATGGCACCACTTCTAGTGATGGCCTTAGTGCTGCATCATAACATGGTGGCAAGTGTCACATGGTGAGAGAGGGTGAGACAGTGAGACACAGAGAGAAGTGGGGGCTGAACTTATCCTCTTGTCAGGAGCCCGCTCCCAGGATTACTTACCCACTCCTCTGATAACATCATTAATCCACTGATGAGGGCAGAGTCCTCATGACCTAATCATATCTTAAAGTTCCCATCTATTTTTTTTTTTCAGATGGAGTTTTGCTCCTTTCTCCCAGGCTAGAGTGCAGTGGCACGATCTCAGCTCACTGCAACCTCCACCTCCCGGGTTCAAGCAATTCTCCTGCCTCAGACTTCCAAGTAGCTGGGATTATAGGCACATGCCACCATGCCCAGCTAATTTGTGTATTTTTAGTAGAGATGGGGTTTCTCCATGTTGGCCAGACGAGTCTCGAACTCCTGACCTCAGGTGATCCACCCGCCTGGGCCTCCCAAAGTGCTGGGATTACAGGCGTGAGGCACCTGGCTGGGTCCCCAGCTGTTAATACCATTATAATAGCAATAAAATTTCAACATGAGTTTTGGAGGGGACATTGAAACCATAGCACCACTCCTTGAAAATGTTTCAGCTAAGTATAGTTTACCCATTTCTTTCAGGTATTAGATCAATTTCAACTTCAGGCATTGAAAGTCTGATTCTTTTAGGAGATGTACATTGAAGGATTTAAGAATGAAGAGTCATGATGTCTGAAGCTTGCTTTCAAGTGGTTTAGCAAGACCATGTATACACAGACACACACACACACACACACAACAGTAATAATTTTTGAATCTAGGTGGTAAATATATAGGTGTTTATTATACTATTCTTTCAACTTTTCTGTATGTTTGAAAAGTCTTATAAAATGTTGGGCAAAAAGGAAACTGCTTTTGCCAAGTTAAGAAAATAAACCCAGTCCTATCTAAATAAACATATTTACCTCCCATCCAATATAAAACTTCTCCTATTCAAGCTGACCCAGGCCTGGCTTTCTGCAGTGGGGAATGTTGGGGGGATGGGCAGTGGGTGTGGCCAGTGTCCTTACTCTCTTGATTCACCTCCTCTCCCACTGCTTGCAGCTGCTTCCAGTTCCTTCAGGGTCTGGGAAGGGAGGAGGGAGGAAAGGAAAAGGAGAGGGCTCCTCATTTGTGCTCTTGTCATCCATGTATCCATGTGTGATGCGCTGCTGGGCTTCCCCCTCCAGGAACTCTGGCCACACTATTCTTTTTTTTTTTTTTTTTCTGAGATGGAGTCTGACTCTGTCATGCAGGCTGTAGTGCAGGGGTACAATCTCAGCTCACTGCAACCTCCGCCTCCTGGGTTCAAGCAATTCTCCTGCTTAGGCCTCCCTAGAAGCTGGGATTATAAGTTTGCACCACCACACCTGGCTAATTTCTGTATTTCAGTAGACACAGGGTTTCACCATGTTGGCCAGGCTGGTCTTGAACTCAGGTGATGCACCTACCTTGGCCTCTCAAAGTGCTGGGATTACAGGCATGAGCCACTGCACCAGGCTCCCACATCATTCTTGATGTGAGTGAAGCCCAGCTGATCTCTCACATTCTGCCCCAGTAGTACCAACAAAGCCTCCTTCTGCTGGGGTCAGCCACAGGCAGCCTTCTTGGGTGAGGTCTCATTGAGGAGGCAGTGTATTAGTTTGCTCTCATGCTGATAATACAGATACCTGAGACTGGGCAATTTATAAAGGAAAGGAGGTTTAATGGACTCGCAGTTCCACATGGCTAGGGAGGCCTCACAATCATGGTGGAAGATGAAGGAAAAACAAAGTCACATCTTACATGGTGACAGGCAAAAAACAGTGTGTGCAGGGGAACTCCCCTTATAAAACCATCAGATCTCGTGAGACTCATTCACTATCATGAGAACAACACGGGAAACACCCAACCCATGATCCAGTTACCTCCCACTGGATCCCTTCCATGACACATGGGAGTTATGGGAGCTATAATTCAAGATTTGAGTGGGGCACAGCAAAACTATATCATTATACCCCTGGCCCCTCCCAAATCTCATGTCCTCACCTTTCAAAAGCAACAATCCCTTCCCAACAGCCCCCCAAAGGCTTAAGTCATTCCAACATTAACTCAAAAGTTCACAGTCCAAAGTCTCATCTGAGAGAAGGCAACTCCCCTCTGCCTATGAGCCTGTAAAATCAAAAGCAAGTTAGTTACTTCCTAGATACAATGGAGGTACAGGAATTGGGTAAATACACCCATTCCAAATGGGGGAAACTGGCCAAAACAAAGGGACTACAGGCCCCATGCAAATCCAAAATCCAGCAGGGCAGTCAAAAAGCTCCAAAATGATGTCTATTGACTTATGTCTCACATCCAGGCCACACTGATGTGAGAGGTGAGTTCCTATGGCCTTGGGTAGCTCTGCCCTTGTGGTTGGGAAGAAACTGGAGCAATCACATAACATTTCCTGAACACGAAGGTATAGTGCAGCGAACATCCCTGCTTGGTCCTGGATGAAGGGATAGGGATAGGGTTAGGGTTAGGGTTAGGATTAGGGTTCAGGTTAGGGTTGCAATGGGTTGGGGTGGGGGTCAGGGTCGGCAGGGCCACACTTCTTCTAGAAGTTCTCAGGCAGAATCAGTTCTGTTTTGCTCCCAGCTTCTGGTGGCTCTGGGTCTTCCTTGACCTGTGGCTGCACCCTCCGATCTCTGCCTCTGTGGTCACACTGTCTACTCTGCTGTGGGTGGAATCACCTACTGCCTCACGGTCATAGGATGTTTGTCACTGGACTTAAAGCCCTCCCAGGTAACCAGGATGAGCTCCTCCTCTCAAAACCCTAACTTAAAAAAAAAGTTCATTAATTAATTTTATTTTTAAACTTTTTATTTCCATAGGTTTTTAGGAGAACAGATGGTATTTGGTTACATGAATAAATTCTTTAGCGGTGATTTGTGAGATTTTGGTGCACCCATCATCCGAGCAGTGTATACTGAACTATACTATGGTCTTTTATCCCTCACCCTCTTCCCATCATTTCCCCTGAATCCCCGAAGTCCATTGTGTCATTCTTAGGCCTTTGCATTCTCCTAGCTTAGCTCCCACTTATGCGTAAGAACGTATAATTTTGGTTTTCCATCCCTGAGTTCTTCACTTAGAATAATAGTGTCTGGTTCCATCCAGGTTCCTGCGAATGCCATTAAGTGATGACTTCTTTTCTTCTGGGTACCAGTAATGGGATTGCTGGATCAAACAGTTTTTCTACTTTTAGTTCTTTAAGGAATCTCCACACTGTTTTCCATAGTGGTTGTACTAGTTTACATTCCCACCAGCAGTGTAGAAGTGTTCCCTTTTCACTGCGTCCACACTAACATCTATTATTTTTTGATTATGACCATTTTTGCAGGAGAGTAAGGTGGTATTGCTTTGTGGTTTTGATTTGCATTTCCCTTATCATTAGTAATATTGAGTATTTTTTCATATATTTCAAAACCCTTAATCACATTTTTTATCATTTACCGTTATATTCACAGGTGTTGGAGATTAGGATGAAGATATATCTTTTTGGGAACTGCCTTTCAGTCCTCTACAAGTGGATTTGGGAAGCTAGATTGACCTCACTCAATTTTATAAAGGTGGAAAGAGAGAAAGAGTGTGGATGAGGATTGTTTTCTCATTCGACCTAGCAATCCCATTACTAGGCAAATACCCAGAGGAATATAAACTATTCTACTATAAAGACCACATGCATATATAGCAAAGACATGAAATCAATCTAAATGCCCATCAGTGATGGACTGGGTAAAGAAAATGTGGTACATATACACCATGGAATTTTGTGCAGCTATTAAAGAAGAATGAGATCATGTCTCATTCTTTGTAGGAACATGGATGGAGCTGGAGGCCATTACCTTTAGCAAAGTAACACAGGAACAGAAAGCCAAATACATACCTTCTCATTTGTAAGTGGGAGCTAAATGATGAGAACACATGGACACACAGAGGGAAACAACACACACTGGGGCCTATTGGAGGGTGGAGGATGGTAGGAGGGAGAGGAGCAGAAAAAAGTAACTATTGGGTACTTGGGTGATGAAATAACCTGTACAACACACCCCCATGACACAATTTTACCTATATAACAATCCTGCATTTGTAACCCTCAACCTAAAATAAAAGTTAAAAAAGAAAAAGTATGGATATGGGAGGAAGCAGGCACTGGGAGAGCTCGGAGGTGGAGGTTTGCCATGAAGCTCCTGGACCCAAAGTGTGCACTTCATCCCTTGTGTTGAAATTGACCCTGACCATCAGTCTGTTCTCTTAATTTCCATGTCATTAGAGGAAGACACAAACTCCAGTCTTCAGAATACACATTTCAGACTCTGCCACAAAAACTCAGGCTTCCAAAGGACATCTCTCTATTCATTATCACTGTGTGACAAATTACTCCCCCCACCAATCCTGGCTTAGTGGTTTACAACAGCAACTTTGTACTAGCTCACAGTTCCTGTGCATCAGGATTCTGAACCCAGCTTAGCTGGAGGTCTCTGGCTCAGGGTCCTTCATGAGGTGGCAGTCAAGCTGGTGGCTAGACCCGGGGTCCTATCTAAAGGCTCTTTTAGGGCAGATGATCCAGTTCCATGTGGTCATTGTCAGGTTTCAGGCCCCCACCGTGCAGGCCCCTCTGCATGGCTACCTCACAGCATGGCAGCTGGCTTCCTTTGGAGTGAGCCATGAGAGGGAGGGACTCTGACTCTCAAGATGGAAGCCACAGTCCTTTTATAATGGAATCTCAGGAGTGACAGCTTGTCACTTTTGCTGTTTTCTATTTGTTAGAAGCAAGGCAGTAAATGCAGTCCACCCTTAAGAGGGAGGAATTTCATAAGAGTTCCAATACCAGGAGGTGGGGATCATTGGGACACCTTAGCATCCACCTACCACAGCCTCCAAAGTCTAATATACATAAGGCATGAATTCAATTACCTTTAAGGTTAATCATGGATTTGTTTCCTAATTTATAATAAACCCAAACATTGGGGGGCTGCGGGGGAGATGGGTGTTATGGATTGGCTGTGTCCCCACCCACATCTCATCTTGAATTGTACTCTCATAATTCCCATGTGTTGTGGGAAGGATGCGGTGAGAGATAATTGAAGCAAGGGGGGCGGTTTCTCCCATACTGTTCTCTTGGTAGTTGTCTCTTGGTGTAGAATAGGTCTCATGAGATCTGATGGTTTGATAAGGGGAGACCTGTTTTGCTTGGCTCTCATTCTGTCTCTTGCTGCCACCGTGTAAGAAGTGACTTTCACCTTCCACCATGATTATGAGGCCTCCCTAGCCACAAACAACTGTAAGTCTATTAAACCTCTTTCTTTTGCAAATTGCCCAGTTTTGAGTATGTCTTTATCAGTGGTGTGGTGTGAAAACAACTAATACAATGGGGATGGTTAATGGGTACAAAAAAGTTAGAGAGAAGGAATAAGACCTACTATTTGATAGCACAATAGGGTGACTATAGTCAATAACTTGATGTACATTTAAAAATAACTAAAACAATGTAATTGGATTGTTTGTAACACAAAGGATAAATACTTGAAGGGATGGAGACCCCATATCCATGATGTGATCATTTCACATTACATGCCTGTATCAAAACATCTCATGTATTCCATAAATATATACACTACTGTATACCCACAAAAATTAAAAATAAAATAATAGGTCAGGTGTGGTGGCTCATGCCTGTAATTCCAGCACTTTGGAAGGCCAAGGCAAGTGGATCACTTTAGCTCAGGAGTTTGAGACCAACCTGGGCATCATAGTGAAACCCTGTCTGTAACACAAGAAATACAAAAAATTAGCCTGGCATGATGGTGTGCATTTGTGGTTCCAGCTACTTGGGAGGCTGAGGTAGGAGGAATGTTTGAGCCTGGGAGGCAGAGGCTGCAGTGAGCTGTGATCACACCTCTGCCCTCCACCCTGGGCAACTAAATGATATCCTGTCTCAAAAACAAAAAACAAAAAAATGAAAACAAACACTCAAAAACAACCACACACACGCAGAAAACCAAAAACCAACAAAACAAAAACCTCAAAAGCCAAAAACATGAAAAACAAAAAACTCCCACATAAATTATTAAAAAAACCCCTAAACGCCTTAAAACTAATGTTTATGTTCCCAAATCATCAATGAAACTGACATAAATGCCTCATTAGGGTTTTGAGTTAGATTGCTTCATCCCCTTCGCCCTTTGTTTCTCTAGAAGAAGAAGGGCCTAGAGAAGTTAATAATATTTCTGGAGTAAGCACAAGAGTACTCTGGCGTTGACATCTAGGTCTCCAGTTTTACATCCTAGATGTGCCCAGGTTCCTGACAGGAGAGCGGATTTTATGAGAGACCTGCAACTGTGTGTCAGCACTCAGCTTCTCCACGTGGCTGACTTTATATTAGTTTCTTAGGGCTGCTGTAACATGGTACACCAAACTGTGTGATTTAAAACAATAGAAATTTATTGTCTCACAGTTCTGGAGGCTGGAAGTTCAAAATTAAGGTGTTAGCAGGGTGAGTTTTTTTTTTTTTCCTGTTAAAGAATGCTTTATTAATACAAATACACACAAACTCATTAAGAAATGTAAATATTTATGTCATAGCAAACAGGTGGCATTTCATCACCCAGGGTCAACAGAAGGGTTGAAGAAGACTGCGACAGATTGAGTTCCCATGGTGGAGAGGGCGTCTTCACAGGCAAAGAGGGGCCCAGCTGAAGCAGCTTTTCAAGCTCTCTCCTAATCAAGGATCGTAAGAGGTGCTCCACTCAGGGAGAGGCCTGCTATCTGGTGCTCTTCAGGTAGGTTACAACTCTCAAAATCTAGACTTGAAGTGAAAGAATTGTTCTGTTTCTGGGTAGGCATTATCTGAGGCAGGAACAAAACTTTTGCTTTAACAGTCTTCTTGGTCATCTTTTTGGCAGATAAATTTGGCTGTTTTAGTCTGAGGAGTCTGTTCGTCTTTACTCACTTTTGTACCCCTGTTGACAGTTACAAAAGCCTTTCTGGTAGCTTTAGGTAAGGCTGGTAAAGCATTGGACATTTTTCCAGAACGTGGTGTTGAAACTTGAGATCTCCCATCTAAGGCTTTGATTGAAGGTCCAGATCCCAGCTTCAGCCTTTCTTTAGGAGCTTCCTGGTTACCTGGTTTTCTGTTCTCCTTATCAACATAGATCAGAGCAGGCTGGGTTCCTTCTAAGGGTTCTGTGGGAGAATCTGTTCCATGCCTCTCTCTTTGCTTCTGGTAGCCCCAGGTATTCCTTGGCTTGTGGATGCACCACTGCTGTGTTCCATGTCCACATGGTGTTCTCCTTGTGTGTCTGTGTCTTCTTGTACGGACACCAGTCATATTGGGTTAGGGGCCCCCTCTGCTCCAGTAGGATCTCATCCTAACTAATCACATCTGTAACAGCCCTATATCCAAACATGGTCACATTCTGAGAACTTCAATATATCTTTTTTGGGGCCACAATTCAACCCATAACCATACCCCTGAATAAACTGAAAAGAACAGAATTTGGGACATTACATTTCTAAGTAGTTAGAAAAACTACTTTTGTTTATCAAATAAAGAAGGTATTTGAAGTTGCTCCTTCAGCTTTAATTTTTTTTGTGTATGTGTGTATGTGACAGAGTCTTGCTCTGTTGCCAGGCACCAGGCTGGAGTGCAGTGGCGCAATCTTGGCTCACTGCAACTTCCGCCTCCCAGGTTCAAGCAATTCTCCTGCCTCAGCCTCCCTAGTAGCTGGGACTACAGGCACGCACCACCACACCCAGCTAATTTTTGTATTTTTTAGTAGAGACGGGGTTTCACCATGTTGGCCAGGATGGTCTCAATCTCTTGACCTCGTGATCCACTCGCCTCGGCCTCCTAAAGTGCTGGGATTACAAGTGTGGTGAGCCACTGCGCCTGGCCAGCTTTTATGTTTTTAAAAACTTTTGCCTCTAGGGTTTGCCTGATGAGTTAAACACTATCCCAGTTTTAGCTACAGGAGGTATTGGTTAAATTGATATTTACCTCCTGTGGCTAAAACTGGGTCAGCTATTTCACCTGCACCCTTCTTTGCCCTCAGGTGTGGGTTAAAGACCTGGAGACTGAAAAGGTTTTTCCTTTAGCAAGTGTTCCTATGACAAAATACTGAGCTGTTGACTGGGGCTGGGAAGAGGGGATGTCCTTAGGACTCCTGTAGAGGGACTTATTCCAAGGTGTCTCTAAAGCCTCTTGGGTAGTGGGCTTTTGGGATGATGACTGACAGACCCTGCATGCCTGGAGGATGCTGGGCGACTGGGAGCTGGCTTATTTCACTCTGCTCCAGGATAGGGACCGCATAAGCTCAATGAGCAGCTTGCACAGCTGCTATAGGCCATCCCTAGAAGAGGGCTTCTTACCTCTTGAAGTGATTCTTGATTCAGGAATGGGCAAAACCAATAGTTTTTTAATCAAGAATCATTTCAGTATTAGGTGGGATCCATCCAGACCAGTCACCTAGACAGTTCCTTAAATTGGGATTTTGTGAAGCAAAAAAAGGGGATATATTGAGAATGATGGAACTCCTGGTCTGAAATAAGAACTACATACAAATCCTGGATTTTTTCCTTTTCCTCAACTCCCCTGAAATGGACTGAATGTTTGCGTCCCCTACAAATTCTTATGTTGAAATCCTAACCCCCAATAGCACAGTATTAGAAGGTGGGGCCTTTGGAAGGTAATTAGATCTTCAGAGTAGAGGCCTCATGAATAGGATTACTGCCCTTGAGCTAGACCCACAGAGAGCCCTCCAGCCTCTGGCTGCCATGTGAGGAGACAATGAGAAGATAGCAGTCTTCAACCTGGAAAAAGGCTTGTACAACAGAGCTGGACCAAGCAGGCACCTATCTCAGATTTTCAGCTTCCAGAACTGTGCGAAATCAATTTCTGATTTGTATTGGCCACCCTGTATATGGCATTTTTATGATAGCAGCCTGAACAGACTAAGGCCTATTGGCTTTACTTCCACAATGGAAACCAGTCTTTTCATGCCTCATTCTCTGCTGCTTCCTTTCTAATTCAAGCTACCATTGCTGCTCCTCTGGTCTCCCTCCTCCATCCCTGTCTTCCACAATCCGTCTTCCACCTAGAAGCCAGTGGTGTTTTAGAAACCTGAATCTAAGCATGTTATCTCTATGTTAAAACTCTCCAATGCATTTAACAGTCTCCACAATCTGGCTCCCTGTTTAACTTTATCTGATACCACTCGTGTTGATTTTTTTTTTTTTTTTTTGACAGAGTCTCACTCTGTCACCCAGGCTGGAATGCAGTGGCACAATCTCGGCTCACTGCAGCTTTCACCTCCTGAGTTCAAATGATTCTCCTGCCTCAGCCTCTTGCCGTAGCTGGGATTACAGGCACAGGCCACCACGCCTGGCTAATTTTTGTATTTTTAATAGAGATGGGGTTTTGCCATGTTGGCCAGGCTGGTCTCAAACTCCTGGCCTCAAGTGATCCGCCCACCTCTGCCTCTCAAAGTGCTGGGATTACAGGTGTGAGTCACCGCGCCTGACCTCATGTTGGTTCATTTCTTGTTATTGTCTTTTCCTTTGCACATCCTTACCCTCCTCTCCCCATAGAACGCACACCTTTGAGAGCAGGGACCTTGTTTGTCTCGATCATAGAGACAGAGCTGTGCCTGGCACTTTGTGGGTGTTCAGTCAATACGTTTACAATGCAAATGGCAGAGACAGAAATTTAGGCAAGCAACCATGGGTTTTCTGTATTCAGTTCTGATACTGACTTTCAGTTCTTTTCACCAAAGAATTGGCAGGAGTCCTGAGCCAGGTGGTGGAGGGAATGATTAGGAATTCTCTTCTAGGCTCTGCAGATACCCTTTTGCGTGCCCAATATTGTTCTTGTCGCACACCAATCCATGCCTTGGTGGCCCTTTTCACATACAGCTTTCATTCTTGCCAGTGTGATTATGCAATGATTGTGTCAAGTACCGGAACATTCCACTAGAGGACAGTAGAATATAGTGTTCAGAGTTTGGGATCTGAAGCCATTGACTGCCTTGGCATCTATTCCCTTCCAGGAATCATTTTGGAGCGTGGGCAGCGATTATTTTGAACCATGATGACGTGAGGGCAATCACCTAGGGATGACAGAAGAGCAAACTGGATCAAATGGCCATATAACACATAAAGCACTATGGTTAAGAACTTAGTACCCCTGACACTCCTTCCTACCCCCCTAAAGGCAGGCTGCCTGGGTTGAAAAGGGGAGGAGGAGGGAGGTGGTGCACATTACTTCTGCTCACATCCCATTGTCCAGAAAACACTACTTGCTGAGGGGTCATATGGCTACACTTTCCTATAAGAAAGGCTGTGAGATGTAGCCTTCTTTCTCAGTGGCCAAATATCTATTATAGAAGAATGGGAAAATGGATATTGGAAATTAACTGGCAGTTTCTGCCACAAATCCTTAAACCAGCTGAGGTGAAATAATCTGAGTTAAATAATCTTGGCTTTTGTTAGGGAAGGGGATTTCCAAGGGGATTCAGACCCAAGCCACTGGTCATTAGGCTTTGCTTCCTTGTTTGTTAACTTGTTACATCAACTAGATTTTTGGATTTTATAGCCTGGCCCAGGCTATAAAATCCCCTATAGAAGTTTAGAATCCCCTATAGCTAGTGTCCTATCATTATGATTATGCAAAACTGGTCTGTTAGCATTTATTAAAAACTTTTGTTTGCCTTATTAGCATCTTTGTAGGGTCCAGCCCTACAGGGTCCTTTGAGCCCCTCTCTGCTGGTGTAGAGACGAGAAATTGTGCAAATAAAAGACACAAGACACAGAGATGGAGAAAAGAGAGTTTGGGCCCAGGGGTCCACTGCCCACCAAAGCGCGGAGTCCGGCAGTGGCCCTGAGTGTCTGCACACTCTGACTTTTATTGAGTACAAAGCTGGGGGCAGGGCAGGCAGGGCGTGGCATTGGTGGTCAGTGATAGGGTCAAGTATATTATGTGTCATTTAGGTAGGGGGCCAAGACTTTCTAGTAGCTGAGATGAGGTAAGGAGCATAATGGGTCAGCGCTTTTCCATACTTGTCAAGAAAGAAAAAAGACATTAAGATTTATATTACTTTTACTGATTATCTTTTCTAAGAAAAAAGGAACCAGGTGCAGAAGTAGAACATGAGAGTGGACATGGAACGTGACCACTGAAGCACAGCACCACATAGAGACAATTAAGCCCCCAGCTGTCTGTGGGCTTCCCTGACAGCTGTCAGGCCTACCACAAGAGCTTGGAGGAGTGGAGATTTCTCCTAACTCCCCTGCGGAAGGAGACATCTTGGCCTTACCTGGGCGTGACAGAGGGCTTAAAGTGTTTTGCCTTAGGGTCATTCCTTTCACAATGTCACCGCAGGTTCACACGAAAGCTGAAAGGCATTAGTAAAAGAACTAAGATCACCTATGAATAACTAAGATCACATATGAATAACTAAGGTCACCTATGAATAACTACTATAGTTATATGTCTAGTTATTTTCTTCTTAATTTTTTTTTTTTTTTTTTTTTTTTTTTGAGACGGAGTTTCACTCTTGTTACCCAGGCTGGAGTGCAATGGCACAATCTCGGCTCACCGCAACCTCCGCCTCCTGGGTTCAGGCAATTCTCCTGCCTCAGCCTCCTGAGTAGCTGGGATTACAGGCACGTGCCACCATGCCCAGCTAATTTTTTTTTTTTTTTGTATTTTTAGTAGAGACGGGGTTTCACCATGTTGACCAGGATGGTCTCGATCTCTTGACCTCGTGATCCACCCGCCTTGGCCTCCCAAAGTGCTGGAATTACAGGCGTGAGCCACCGTGCCCAGTCTTCTTCATTGTTTATATGGGAATAGGCTGAGGCTTCTGACTCCTGCCTCGGCACTTATGGGGTCTCCCCCACCAACATCTTATTATATTTAGTAGTGCTATCTGGAAGTTTCATCTACTAGGAGATGCGTGATGAAGTCTGAGTAGTCAGTTCTATTCTTGTTTTGCTTAACTGATGAATCACTTTGCCATGTACTGTTGACACCTGCCCCTTGCGCTTGGCCATTTTGTTTGACCACCTGTGCTGGTTCGCTGTTTGAATTACTTGATTTACAACTGATGCTGATTAGTCCCTCCTGTTTTCGTATATCTCCTACTCTTTCCAGGCTATTTGGCTTATACCCTTTTTTACATACATAAATGGAATTCATTGCATATTAATTACTTACAGACAGACATATATTTACTAGGAGAAACAAAAAGTCCAGGTATATAAATATTTTTCTATTTAAGAAAAAAATAACCAAAATCAGAGTGGAAGTGAATGAAATGGAGATGAGAAAAACCACACATAAGATAACTGAAACCAAAAATTGGTTTTTTGAAAAAATAAATAAGATTGATAGACTAGCCAGACTAATAAAAAAGAGAAAATCCCCAAAAACAGAATCAGAAATGGCAAAGGAGCATTACCACTGGCCCCAGAGAAATACAAACACCCTCAGAGACTATTGTAAACACCTCAGTGCATATGATTAGAAAACCTAGAAGAAATGGATAAATGCCTGAAATCATGCAACCTCTCCAAATTGAACCAGGAAGAAATGAAAACCTTGAGCAGACCAGTAACAAGTTCTGAAATGGAATCAATAACAAAAATCCCTACCACCCAGACAAAAGCCCTAATCAGATGAATTCACAGCTGACTTCTACCAGAGGGATAAAGTAGAACTGGTACCATTCCTACTGAAACTATTCCAAAAAAATCAAGGAGAAAGGACATGTTTTTAACTCATTCTATGAGGTCAGCATCATTCTGATACCAAAATCTGACAGAGACACATAAAAAAAGAAAATTTCAGGCCAATATCCCTGATGAACATAGATGCAAAAATTATTAGCAAAACACTAACAAACCAAATCCAGCAACACATCGAAAAGCTAATCCATCATGATTAACTAGACTTTATTCCTGGAATGCAAGGTTGCTTCAACGTATGCAAATCAATAAACGTGACTCATCATATAAACAAAAGTAAAACCAAAAACTGCATGATTATCTCAATAGATGCAGAAGAGGCCTTTGATATAATTCAACATCGCTTCATATTGAAAATCCAAAAAAACTAAGCATCAAAGGAACACCCCTCAAAATAATAAGAGCCACCATTGAAAAGCCCACAGCCAATATCATACAGAATGGACAAAAGTTGGAAGCATTCCTCTTGAGAACCACAAGAGGAATAAGACAAGGATGCCCACTCTCATCACTCTTATTCAACATGGTATAGAATTCCTGGCCAGGGCAATCAAGCAAGAGAAAGAAATAAAGGGCATCCACATAGGAAGAGAAGAAGTCAAATGATCTCTCTTCACAGATGATATGATTGTATACCTAGAAGACCCCATAGTCTCTGCCCAAAGGCTCCTAGATCTAATAAACAACTTCAGCAAAGTTTCAGGATACAAACATCAGTGAACAAAAATCAGTAGCACTTTTATACAACAATAGCCAAGCTGAGAGCCAAATCAAGAACACAATCTCATTTATAATAGATCTCATTTTAAAAAAAAAACCATTTTAAAAAAATAAATAAAATGCTGGCCAGGTGTGGTGGTTCACGTGTGTAATCCCAGCACTTTGGGACCCTGTCTCTACTAAAAATACAAAAAATCAGCCTGCTGTAGTGGTGGGCGTCTGTAATACCACCTTTTCCATGAGGCTGAGGCAGGAGAATCACTTGAACCTGGGAGGCAGAGGTTGCAGTGAACTGAGATCATGCCACTGCACTCCAGCCTGGGCAACAAGAGCCAAACTCTTGTCTCAAACAAACAAACAAACAAAAAACCTAGGAATATAGCTAACCAGGGAGGTGAAACATCTCTACAACCAGAATTACAAAACACTGCTCAAAGAAATCAGAGATGACACAAACAAAATGGGAAAACTATTCCATGCTCATGGCTAGGAAGAATCAATATTGTTAAAGTGACCATCCTGTTCAAAGCAGTTTACAGACCCAATGCTATTACTATCAAACTGCCAATGACATTTTTTCACAGAATTAGAAAAAATTATTCTGAAATTCATTTGGAATAAAAAAAGAGCTTGAATAGCCAGAGCAATCCTAAGCAAAAAGAACAAAGCTGGAGGCATCACACTACCCAACTTCAAACTATACTACAAGGCTACAGTAACCAAAAAAGCATAGTACTGGTACAAAAACAGATACAAAGACCAATGGAACAGGGCAAGAACCCAGAAATAAAGCCATGCACCTCCAACCACCTATCTTTGACAAAGTCAACAAAAACAAGCAAAGAGGAAAGGGCTCCCTAGTCAATAAATGGTGCTGGGATAACTGGTTTGCCATATGCAGAAGATTGAAACTGGACCCCTACCTTTCATCATATACAAAAATCAACTCAGGATAAATTAAAACATAAGCATAGAACCTCAAACTATAAAAACCACCTAGAAGAGAACCTAGGAATACAATTCTGTACATTGGCTCTGGCAAAGACTTCATAATGAAAACTCCAAAACTGCAACAAAACCAAAAATTGACAAGTGTGATCTAATTAAACAAAAGAACTTCTGCACAGAAGACATTATCAAGAGAGTAAACAGATAGCCTACAGAATGGGAGAAAATGTTTGTAAACCACGCATCTGACAGAGGTCTAACATCCAAAATCTATAAGGAACTTAAACAAATTAACAAGCAGAAAACAAAAAACTCCCCATTTAAAAATGGGCGAAGGACATGAATAGATGCTTCTCAAAAGAAGACATAGATGACCAAAAAATATGAAAAAATGCTCCATATTACTAATCATCAGGGAAATGTAAATCAAAACCATGATAAGAGGCCATTTCACACCAGTCAGAATGGTTATTATTAAAAAGTCAGACAATAACAGATGTTGGTGAGGTTGAAGAGAAAAGGGACTACTTATACACTGCTGGTGGGAATGTAAGTCAGTTTCGCCACTGTAGAAAGCAATCTGGAGATTTCTCAAAGAGCTTAAAAGATGCTACCATTTGGCCCTGTAATCCCATTACTGGATATACACCCACAGGAATATAAGTCTTTTTATCATAAAGACACATGCTTGTGCATGTTTATCACAGCACTGTTCACAGTAGCAAAGATGTGGAATCAACCTAGATGCCATCAGTGGTAGACTAGATAAAGAAAATGTGGTACATACACACCATGGAATACTATGCAGCCATAAAAAAGAATGAAATCATGTTTTTGTAGCAACATGGATGGGGCTGTAGGGCATTGTCCTAAGCAAATTAACACAGGAATGGAAAACGAAATACTGTATGTTCTCACTTATAAGTGGGAGCTACACACTGAGTACATATGGACACAAAGAAGGGAATCATCAATTCTGGGGCCTATTTGAAGATGGAGAGTGGGTGGAAGATGAGAATTAAAAAACTATTTATGGGGTTTTATGCTGATTACCTGGGTGACAAAATTGTGTGTACACCAAACCCCTGCAATACGCAATTTACTCATGTAACAAACCTGCACATATACTCCTTGAACTTAAAAATTCAGTTTTCACTGACACCTGTCACTATGACTCTATGTTAGATACACTGCCTGGACTCACCATGTGTGAATGCATCTCAGTCCATGTGTGGCAGGCAGGTGTCTAGATGGGCAGTGCCTGGCTGGGAACTCTACTGCCTGAAACATGGACAGCTTGATGGACAGATGCCCAGTGACAAGGTCATGGGTGGAGAGGGTGACTTCTTCACCACCTTCTTCTTTGAAACTGGTGCTAGAACACATGTGTCCCTGCCAGGTTTTTGTGGATCTGGAGCTTGTGGTCATTGATGAGATCTGATGCCCCAAACTGACAGCTCTTCCATCCAGAGCAGCTCATTACTGGGAGAGAGGATGCTGCCAACAGCTATGCCTGTGGTCACCATACCATTGGCCAGGGGAATATTGACCCAGTGCTGGAGCAGATCTGTAAGCTTCTGACCACTGCACAGAACTTCAAGGCTTCCTGGTGTTCCACAGCTTTGTTGGGGACACCAGCTCTGGCTTCAACTCACTCCGCATGGAGTGGCTCTTTGTTGACTATGGCAAGAAATCCAAGCTGGAATTCTCTATCTACTCAGCGCCCCCAGCTGTCTACAATGTAGACAGCCCTACAATTTCATCCTGACCACCCACACCACCCTGGAGCACTCAGTCTGTGCCTTCCTGGTGGACAATGAAGCCATCTGTGACATCTACCGCTGCAACCTGGGCATGGAGCGCCTAACCTTAACCAATTTCAACTGCCTCATTGGCCAAATCATCTCTTCCATCACATCTTCTCTGCACTTCGATGGGTCTCTCAACGTGAACCTGATGAAGTTCCAGACAAACCTCGCACCCTACCCTTGCATCCACTTCCCTGGCTACCTATTCACTCATCATTTCTGTAGAGAAGCTATGCCACGAACAGCTGTCGGTGGCCAAGATCACCAAACGCCTGCTTCGAGCTTACCAACCAGATGGTGAAGTGTGACCCCCAGCATGGCAAGTACATGGGCTGCTGCCTGCTGTACCATGGAGATGTGATGCCCGAGGATGTTCACACTGCCATTGCCACCATCAAGACCAAATGTTCTCCAGGGGCTTCAAGGTTAGTGTCAACTACCAGCAGCCCACTGTGGTGCCTGGTGGTGACCTGGCCAAGGTGCAGCATACCGTGTGCATGCTGAGCAACACGACCACTATTGCTGAGGCCTGAGACTGCCTGGGCCACAAGTTCGAACTGTGTATGCCAGGAGGGCGTTTGTGTACTGGTATATGGACGAGGGCATGGAGGAGGGAGAGTTCTCTGATGCCCCGTAGGATATGGGTGCCCTGGAGAAGGATTATGGGAAAGTAGTCATCAACTTATATGAGGACAAGGATAAGGGAGACTAGAACATCTTCCTGGAGCCTATTCACTATGTTTATTGCAAAACTTTAGAAATAAGCAGTCTCCTTGCATGGTTAAGAAAATAAAAGTTCAAAGAAAAAAAATCTTCTATTTGTTTTAAATCAACAAAAATTAATCATTCACCTTTAATTTTGGTATTTGTAACTCCCCTTTTTGCATACTTTGCATTAACTTTCTCTTTTGAATGTTATTATGAGTTACTGGAATTTCACGTACTCATCTTTTTCAATTAACCATTCTTTCTCTTTATTCTTTCCATCCCTTCCCTCCTTATGCTTCTCCTTGAAACAAGTTCTTTCTTTTTTAATTTATTCATTTTAAATTAATTATTTATATATTTATTTTTTACCTTTTAGGTTTGGGGGTACATGTGAAGGTTTGTTACATAGGTAAACATGTGTCATAACGGTTTGTTGAACATATTATTTCATCACCCTGGAATTAAACCCAGTACCTAATAACTAGTTATCTTTTCTGCTCCTCTCCCTCCCTCCACCCCCACCCTCAAGTAGACCCCAATGTCTGTTGTTTCCTTCTTTGTGTTCGTAAGTTGTTATCATTTAGCTCCCACTTATAAGTGAGAAAGTGTGGTATTTGGTTTTCTGTTCCTGTAGAAGCTTGCTAAGGCTAACAGCCCTTGGCTCCATCTACATTCCTGCAAAAGACATGATCTTGTTCTTTTTTTTTTATGGGTACATAGTATTCTGTGGTGTATATGTACCACATTTTCTTTATCTAATCTGTTATTAATGGGCATTTAGGTTGATTCCATGTTTGTTATTGTGAATACTGCTGCAGTAAACATTCGTGTACATGTGAAATGTGGAACATTACCAACAAAAACCAACAATGTATAAGTGTTTTCTTCTCAGTCTTGCCAGCATCTATTATTTTTTGACTTTCTGATAATAGCCATTTTGACTAGTGTGAGATGGTATATCCTTGTGGTTTTGATGTGCATTTCTCTAATGATCAGGGATACTGAGTTTTTTTCATATGCTTCTTGGCTGTATTTCTTTTGAGAAGTGTCTGGTCATGTTCTTTGTTCACTTTTTAGTGGGGTTGTTTGTTCTTCTTTTGTAAATTTGTTTAAGATCCTTATAGATGATGGATATTAGACCTTTGTCAGATGCATAGTTTGCAAAATTTTTCTCCCATTCTGTAGGCTGTCTGTTTACTCTGTTGACAGTTTCATTTGCTGTGCAGGAGATCTTTAGTTTAATTAGATCCCACTTGTCAATTCTTGCTTTTGTTTTGATTGATTTTGTTGTCTTTGTCATGAAATCTTTGCCAGTTCCTATGTCCAGGATTGTATTGCCTAGGTTGTCTTCCAGGGTTTTTATAGTTTTATGTTTTACATTTAAGTCTTTAATCCATTTTGAGTTGATTTTTGTGTATGGGGAAATGAAGGGATTCAGGTTCAGTCTTCTGCATGTGGCTAGCCAGTTATCCCAGCACCATTTACTGAATATGGAATTTTTTCCCCATTGCTTGTTTTTGTCAACTTTGTTGAAGATCAGATGCTCATAGATGTGTGGCCTTATTTGTGGGCTCTCTGTTTTGTTCCAATGATCTACCTATTTTTGTACCAGTACCATGCTGTTTTGGTTACTGTAGCCTTGTAGTATAGTTTAAAGTCAGATAACATGATGCCTCCAGCTTTGTTCCTTTTGTGTAGAATTACCTTGGCTATTCATGCTCTTTTTCAGTTCCATATGAATTTAAAAATAGTTTTTTTCTAGTTCTGTGAAGAATGTCATTGGTAGTTTGATAGGAATAACGTTGAATCTATAAATTGCTTTGGGCAGTACAGTCATTTTAATAATATGAATTATTTGTATCTATGAGCAGGGGACTTTTGCCATTTGTTTGTGTCTTCTTTGATTTCTTTGAGCAGCATTTAATTCTCAACCTCCCTGGTTAGCTGTATTCCTAGGTATTTTATTCTTTTTGTGGCAATCGTGAATGGGATTGCCTTTCTGATTTGGCCTCAGTTTGGCTGTTGTTGGTGTGTAGGAATGCTGGTGATTTTTGTACATTGATTTTGTAGCCTGCAACTTTGCTGAAGTCATTTATCAGGTGAAGAAGCTTTTTGTTCGAGACTATGGGTTTCTAGATAAAGAGTCATGTTGTTTGCAAACAGAGATAGTTTAACATTCTCTCTTCTTATTTGGATGAACTTTATTTCTTTCTCTTGCTTGATTGCTCTGGCTAGGACTTCCAATACTATGTAGAATAGAAATGGTGAAAGAGGTCTTCCTTGTCTTGAGCCAGTTTTCAGGGGGAATGTGAAGGTAAATTATTTCAACACTGCAAAAAGGAGCCTCTATAAACTGTCTTCTTGGTCCTTTAAGAATCGTTCAATTTTGACAGCATTATTGCTTTCTGGAACCACTAAATTTATGTTGGATCTTTTTTCTGTTTCCAAAGTTTATATTAACTTCCTCCAATAAGCCCTAGTTCCTTCTGTGGTCAGCAGTATTTATGATTAAAATCTGGGCTTAGGGAGTAACAAAAATGTTTGTGGTGGGCAAAAGTTCTGCTGCTGTTGGGCTACTTCTAGTGATCAAACAGGAAAAGATATTTATTTATTTTTTTATTTTTATTTTTTTTTTATTGCATTTTAGGTTTTGGGGTACATGTGAAAAACATGCAAAGTTGTTGCATAGGTGCATTCATGGCAGTGTGATTTGCTGCCTCCCTCCCCCTCACCCATATCTGGCATTTCTCCCCATGCTATCCCTCCCCAACTCCCCCCCCCGCTGTTCCCCCCACTCCCCCGCAACAGACCCCCGTGTATAGTGCTCCCCTCCCTGTGTCCATGTGTTCTCCTTGTTCAACACCCTCCTATGAGTGAGAACATGTGGTGTTTGGTTTTGTGTTCTTGTGTCAGTTTGCTGAGAATGATGGTTTCCAGGTTCATCCATGTCCCTACAAAGGACGTGAACTCCTCATTTTTAATGGCTGCATAATATTCCATGGTGTATATGTGCCACATTTTTCCTGTCCAGTCTATCATCGATGGGCATTTGGGCTGGTTCCAGGTCTTTGCTATTGTAAACTGTGCTGCAATGAACATTCGTGTGCATGTGTCCTTATAGTAGAACGATTTATAATCCTTTGGATATATGCCCAGTAATGGGATTGCTGGGTCAAATGGAATTTCTATTTCTAGGTCCTTGAGGAATCGCCACACTGTTTTCCACAGTGGTTGAACTAATTTACACTCCCACCAACAGTGTAAAAGTGTTCCTATTTCTCCACATCCTCTCCAGCATCTATTTTCTCCAGATTTTTTAATGATCGCCATTCTAACTGGCGTGAGATGGTATCTCAATGTAGTTTTGATTTGCATTTCTCTAATGACCAGTGATGATGAGCATTTTTTCATATGTTTGTTGGCCTCTTGTATGTCTTCTTTTGTAAAGTATCTGTTCATATCCTTCGCCCATTTTTGAATGGGCTTGTTTGTTTTTTTCTTGTAAATCGTTTTTAGCTCGTTGTAAATTCTGGATATCAGCCCTTTGTCAGATGGGTAGGCTGCAAAATTTTTTTCCCATTCTGTTGGTTGCCGATTCACTCTATTGACTGTTTCTTTTGCTGTGCAGAAGCTGTGGAGTTTGATTAGGTCCCATTTGTCTATTTTGGCTTTTGTTGCCAATGCTTTTGGTGTTTTGGTCATAAAGTCCTTGCCTACGCCTATGTCCTGAATGGTTTTGCCTAGGTTTCCTTCTAGTGTTTTTATGGTGTTAGGCCTTATGTTTAAGTCTTTAATCCATCTGGAGTCAATTTTAGTGTAAGGTGTCAGGAAGGGGTCGAGTTTCTGCTTTCTGCATATGGTTAGCCAGTTTTCCCAACACCACTTATTGAACAGGGAATCCTTTCCCCATTGCTTGTTTTTATCAGGTTTGTCAAAGATCGGGTGGTTGTAGATATGTTGTGTCGCCTCCGACGCCTCTGTTCTGTTCCATTGGTCTATATCTCTGTTTTGGTACCAGTACCATGCTGTTTTGATTACCGTAGCCTTGTAGTAGAGTTTGAAGTCCGGTAGTGTGATGCCTCCTGCTTTGTTCTTTTTGCTTAGAATTGACTTGGCTATACGAGCTCTCTTTTGGTTCCATATGAAGTTTAAGGTGGTTTTTTCCAGTTCTGTGAAGAAGGTCATTGGTAGCTTGATGGGGATAGCGTTGAATCTGTAAATTACTTTGGGCAGTATGGCCATTTTCACGATATTAATTCTTCCTAACCATGAACATGGAATGTTTCTCCATCTGTTTGTGTCCTCTCTTATTTCGTTGAGCAGTGGTTTGTAGTTCTCCTTGAAGAGGTCCTTTACGTTCCTTGTTAGTTGTATTCCTAGGTATTTTATTCTCTTTGTAGCAATTGTGAATGGCAGTTCGTTCTTGATTTGGCTCTCTTCAAGCCCATTCAAAAATGGGCGAAGGATATGAACAGATACTTTACAAAAGAAGGCATACAAGAGGCCAAGAAACATATGAAAAAATGCTCATCATCACTGGTCATTAGAGAAATGCAAATCAAAACTACATTGAGATACCATCTCACACCAGTTAGAATGGCAATCATTAAAAAATCTGGAGAAAATAGATGCTGGAGAGGATGTGGAGAAATAGGAACACTTTTACACTGTTGGTGGGAGTGTAAATTAGTTCAACCACTGTGGAAAACAGTGTGGCGATTCCTCAAGGACCTAGAAATAGAAATTCCATTTGACCCAGCAATCCCATTACTGGGCATATATCCAAAGGATTATAAATCGTTCTACTGTAAGGACACATGCACACGAATGTTCATTGCAGCACAGTTTACAATAGCAAAGACCTGGAACCAACCCAAATGCCCATCGATGATAGACTGGACAGGAAAAGTGTGGCACATATACACCATGGAATATTATGCAGCCATTAAAAATGAGGAGTTCGCGTCCTTTGTAGGGACATGGATGAACCTGGAAACCATCATTCTCAGCAAACTGACACAAGAACACAAAACCAAACACCACATGTTCTCACTCATAGGAGGGTGTTGAACAAGGAGAACACATGGACACAGGGAGGGGAGCACTATACACGGGGGTCTGTTGCGGGGGAGTGGGGGGGACAGCGGGGGGGGGAGTTGGGGAGGGATAGCATGGGGAGAAATGCCAGATATGGGTGAGGGGGAGGGAGGCAGCAAATCACACTGCCATGAATGCACCTATGCAACAACTTTGCATGTTTTTCACATGTACCCCAAAACCTAAAATGCAATAAAAAAAAAAAAATCTGGAGACAACAGATACTGGAGAGGATGTGGAGAAATAGGAACACTTTTACACCGTTGATGGGAGTGTAAATTAGTTCAACCATTGTGGAAGATAGTGTGGCAATTCCTCAAGGATCTAGAAATAGAAATACATTTGACCCAGAAATCCCATTACTGGGTATACGCCCAATGGATTATAAACCATTTTATTATAAAGACACATGCATACATGTGTTCATTGTGACACTGTTTACAATAGCAAAGACCTGAAACCAACCCAAATGTCCATCAATGATAGACAGGATAAAGAAAATGTGGCACATATACACCATAGAATGTCATGCAGCCATAAAAAAGGATGAGCTCATGTCCTTTGCAGGAACATGGATGAAGCTGGAAACCAGCATTCTCAGCAAAGTGACACAAGAACAGAAAACTAAACACTGCATTTTCTCACTCATAGGCAGGTGTTGAACAATGAGAACATGTGGGCACAGGGAGGAGAATATCACACCCTGAGGTCTGTAGGGTGGTGGGGGGCTAGGGGAGGGACAGTGGGGAGTGGGGAGGTTGAGGAGGGATAACATTGGGAGAAATGCCTGATGTAGGTGACCGGGGGATGGAGGCAGCAAACTACCATGGCATGTTTGTACCTATGCAACAATCCTGCAAGATCTGCACATGTACCCCAGAACTTAAAGTACAATTACAAAAAAAAAAAAAAGAAATCTTAACTTCTTAAAGTAGACATTCCTCTCAAGGCTAAGGAACCCACTTAGCCTTGAGAGGAATGTCTACTTTGATCAAATGCACTGTAATATGGGAAGAGCAGAAACATGTCCTGGTCTCTTCACCAAACTGATCTCCACATAACCACATTGCTAGATTAACACAACCTGCTCATTTATCTATAAAATGCACTGATGGATGCCCCAATGTGGTAGGCTAATATTACCATTACTACTCTCTCATCAGTTCAATTATTTGCTAATTAAGCTTTATTTGTGTTTGTTCTCAAACCAATATATTCCATTAGTATTTTTATTGTAATTCTATGATATAATTAATATTATATAAACCAATGATACATGAATGCAAAATTAAAAATTATTTGATTAAAATCACATTAAAAGACTTGAAAGATTCAATAAAGTCAACTCTCAAAAAAAAAAAAAAAAAGAGTGGACAGTTGTAGACCTAGTCTCATGGCATAAAAGCAAGGTTCCCCATACCTGGCTTTAGATCTGCTTCTATATGCCACAGAATAAATTCAGAATAGCCAAAATAATCTTGAAAAACAACAATGTTAGAGAACTCACAATACCTACTCAATGCCTGCCTATAAACCTACAGTACTGGGAATACTGAAGCACTTTATAAAGATAGATAAATAGATTTATGATACAGAATAGAGTACAAAACACATGTACACATGGACATTTGGTTGATTATCTACTAAAAAGCCCACTTAATTTATATAGGACCTTAGATACATAAAAATAAAACCTACAAGCTATAACTAAAAGGCAATCAAATACAAATAGGATAAAAGATACTCCACATAGTAAGTATTAATGGTCAATATGCACATGATAAAGAGGCCCAACATCCTCAGCTATCAGGGAAATGGAATTACGGCAACAGCGGGATACTATTTTCCATCAACTCACTTGAGTAAAATTTAAAATATTTCATTACCAAGTACTGAGTGTCAACATGATGAAGAGTATTAGCTCCTAAAATTATCATACTTGCTGATTACCATGTAAAATGGTACTTCACTTTTTTGGAGAACAGTTTGGTGGTTATAAATAAGGTTAAATGCATTACTACCACATGTTCACAGAGTTCACCTTCTAAATGTTTTCCAAAGGGGAATGAAAACATGTCTAAAAAACATGTACATTCATGTTATTGATAACTGTACTCAAAGTAGTATAAAATGGAAATATATCAACTATTCATAAGCAAATAAGAATATAAGTTATGCTGTATTCCTAAAATAGAATACTACTCAACAATAGAATGGAATGAGCTATTGCTATATGCAGCAGCACAAATGAATTTCAATAGCATTAACCAGACACAACCTACTATACTTTTCCTTTTACATGAAGTTCTAGAACAGATAAACTAATATGTGGTGACAGAAATCATAGCAATTTCAAGCATGTCAATTCCAATGAACTAAGGTTTTGCTACCAGTGTCAGCCATTTACTTACTCTCCCACTAATTGGGATTATTTTTTAAAAGAGGTCTTTTCCCCTGGCAAAGTTTTAGAAAATCTTACAAGAGGGGTAGTTGCATGACTTAATGGGAAGCGGCAACTTTGGGATGGAATTTACTGGAATGGATTAAAAATTTTGCATTGTTTCAGAGCTAGAAAAATTTTATGTATCAAAAATGATAGTAGCCTTACATTGAGTATAAATAATATTTAAAAGCATGTGAATATGTGACCATTTGTGATGTTATTTGTAAAAAAAACAGTATATATACTTATCTTTTGAAGTGTTAAAACTAGTACTTTATATTCTTTATCATATCACTTTTTGTAAGTGTTGAATATATTCCACACTATACTGTGTTCTATTGTATAGCCTTAAGAAGTGTATTAAACATATCTGAATGTGTCAAATAGAAGTAAATGTCCCATATGGTATAATGCTGCCTTATATATAAAACTGTGTAGATATATTAAAAAGAAATCATAATAATTGTATCCTGAGATATAGTATGCAGAAATTTACTGCAAAGAGACATTGGGGAACATTTGGGGATGATTAAAATACATTATTCAAATGTCAACTATGTTTAGTTGGCATTTTATTGTATGTAAGCTGTTGCTCTTTTAACAGAAACCAATATAATATGACCCTTTTATTTTTTTTCCAGGTTTATTGAGTTATAATAGGCAAATAAAAATTATATATATGTAAGGTGTACAACATGACAATTTTTTATTTTGTTTTATTTATTTATTTATTTATTGTAGAGGTGGAGACTTGCCATGTTGACCAGGCTGGTCTTGAACTCCTGGGCTCAAGCAATCTTCCGCCTCAGGCTCCCAAAGTGCTGAGATTACAGGCGTGAGCGACCACATTCATCATTATGATGTTTTCATAAACGTATATATTGTGAAATAATTACCAAGGGATGAAACTAATTTACATATCCATTATCTCATATAGTTTTGTGTGTGTGTGTGAAGCACATTTAAGATCTACTGTGTCAGCAATTTTCAAGTGTACAATGCAGTCTTATTAATATTAATCACCATGCTGGACATTAGATATCCAGAACTTATTTATCCTCCATAATGTATATTTTATGCTTAACCTACATAATTTACATTACACACTTACATTTAACATACTACATTACATAACTTACACTTTATACTCTTTGATCAACATCTTCAAGTTGCTTCCACTCCTCAGCCCCAGCAACCACTTTTACTTTCTGCCTCTATTAGGTTGACTTTTTTAGATTTCACATAAGAGTGTGATCACAAAGTAAAATGTTACCCTTTTAATACTATCTTTAACTTGCCTCTCAGAAGCTTTCCTCAAATTTCTATATAATACACATAGATGAAATTTTAAAAAATATATAATTATATGCTAAACATATCTCATAATTTACTCAACAAATTTCTTTTTTTTTTTTTTGAATGTTCCATTAGTTTTAATTTTAAAATACAATTGTCACATTGGGAAAATGAAATTACTTAACAAATTTCTAAACTGTGTATTTCATTTTCAGTATTTTATCTCACTGAAAAAAAAAATCTGATGAAGATTTTATTTATATATTTAAGTAACTTGTATTACTTATGTAGAACAGATTTCCAGAAGCAGGTTTTCTTCTCAATGAAGATTCCATCTTTTCAGCTGTTTTGGGCCTAACTTGTGAGGTTTAGAATAATTATGTTCCTCTGTTCATGACGAATATTGGGTTTTAGTTTAGATTGTGAGGTCTGGCTCCAGCCAATGGAGATCAGACACAGCAGTAAGGACGACCCCAAATGCATAAGGGATAAATTTGTGTGTTTTCCTTTGTTCTTTGTACTCTCATGGCACAATGGTTAGCAAGAGTATCCTTCCTGCAGTCCAGGAAGTAAAAATTGTGTTTCTGAAAGATCCTTTGTCTCAGTGCTAATTTTTCTTTGCCACACAGAGCATCTATTTCTGACATCTATTTCCAATAGCTAGAAGCTGTTGGTATCACAGTCAAATTAAAAAAAATACTATATCTATAAATAATATATTTATTATATCACTATCTCCGTTTTCTCTCTTTACCTCTTATTTCAAAGTATAAAACATAAATTCCCCGATGCACAAAGGCATTTTTAAAAACATTAAACATTTGGAATATATGCATTTTTCTGCATGCAATTCACAGACCAAGGGACAACTTGTGAGGACACAGTGAAAAGGAGGCCCCCTGTAAGCCCAGGTGAGCCACCCCAGAAGAATCCAGACCTGCTGAGACCTTGAACTTGAACTTCTATCCTTCAGTACTGTAAGAAAACAAATTTCCATTGTTAAAACTATTCAGGCTGTGGCATTTTGTTATGATAGTCTTCAATATACCTTTCATCTTAATTTTTTTACCCAGTCCCAACCACCACCATTGGGAAACCACCACAAAATGATTTAATGTTAATTTGTTTTCCTGTGTTGTTACAGAGCATACAATAGTTTTCTCTGTATATGGGTTTATATTGTACATAAATGTGATCATGCTATATATCTCCATTTTCTGCTTGAATTTGAGGCCTGTGGGAGCAGATCTTTGTGTATACAAAAAGGACTTAATTCTTAAATAAGATAATTTCCCCAAGGCATATTTCTTTCTAAACAATTCCATTAGTCATTACATGCATAAAAATGCATATGTCCTACATGTTAGGTGTCTTTAAAAATGCCTTTGTGCATCAGGGACTTTATGCTTTATACTTTGAAATAAAAGGTAGAGGGAGACAACAGAGATAACGACACAATAAATATATTATTTATAGATACAAGGTTTCTTTTTAAACTTTTGCTGTAATACCATCAGCTTCTAGCTCTTACATAGCTCATCTTGCAGTAATGAGTCTCTGAATGGAAATGGGTTACTTTAAAGACACAGTTTAATCACCATGTCCCTTAGCTGTAATGAACCTGAACTCACTTCAATAATACAGAATAAACACAGACTACCAGAAGGACTCACAGGGTGTCTGATTGACTTTCTAGAGGGAGACCTTGTTAAGGAATCAGTCCCAGCTGGCATCTTCCCCAAAGACATAAAAGGGAATGTGTATGTACAAGAGTTGCCTGTGCTTCAGAGTTAAGGTCTCAAAGGTTTTGAAAGCCCGACAACTCTCATTGTCACAGCCATGTATAAACTCTAAGAACCTGAAGCAGATTCTCCTGTAGAGGTGGGTGGAAAATACTTGTGTTTTTGGTATAATGATCTTTAAAAGATCCAAAACCATACCTTAAAATGAGCCACTTCACTTTCATTTGGGAAGGCTCATTTCATTTATGTATAATCAAATAATACAATGCTTAAACTAAAGTTTGGTTTTAGGATTTATAACTGTTTTTAGGAATACAGGGCATTAATTATGATCAAGCTATTTATGTTTCCAAGTTAGAAATAGCATCATTATATATAATCAAATAATACAATGATTAAGCAAATTATGTCACTACTGAAACTATGAATTTTTGCTTGTGGAGACTGTTTACATCATGGTTTTAGTATGCAATATTATTTACAATGAAAATTGCATGTTGCACAGTATAACTTATGAAAGAAATAACTGGATATACAACTACCTGAAGTCAAAATGATGCCTTTCTTTTTGGGAATACAAGTATAGAATGCAAGTGTCCTCAGAAAAATTATCCTCTCAATGTGATAATATACAAGGAAATATATATAGAAGTATAGTATGTAATCCAGTGCAATAATGGAAAATGTTTAAACCATCTATCTTGTCATAAAAGGAATCTGTCAGTATTTTAGTTCAGAAGAAATAGCAAGGAAGAACTTCCATTCGATATCAAAAAGTAGGACTTCAATTTGCAGGAAGACATTTCCAAAAGCAGAAGTAAGACTTTAAGAAAAACTGCACAACCCTAGATTCACGGTGTGATGGGACAAAACCTCTATAACATTATCAAGAGGAATATAGAAAAAAAACTCATTGCCTGGGTTGTCCTTAAACTAACCTAAAATAGAATGTTCAAAAATAAGTTTACTTTCTTTTCATTGCCTCTCAGATGGTATAAGAAAAGAAAATCTTAAGTACATGGAAAGTATTTTGAAAAAACACTTTTTAAAAGGCTATTATTGTTGACTAAAACTAGTAATAGGGAATAAATAAGAATTATTTTGTTTAAAAGTTAAAGGCTATTATTGTTACACATTAGCCATAAAACACTGTACTAATTTAAAGACAACTAACTGGGGTCCAACAATGGGAACAGTGGTTCACACCTGTAATCCCAGCACTTTGGGAGGCTGAGGCAGGTGGATCACCTGAGGTCAGGAATTCAAGACCAGTCTTGCCACCACCCATTTCTACTAAAAATAAAAAAAATAGGCAGGCATGGTGGTGTACGCCTTGTAGTCCTAGCTACCTGGGAGGCTGAAGCTTAAACCTGGGAAGCAGAAGTTGCAGTGAACGGAAATTGCACCACCACACACCAGCTGCCTGGGTGACAGCGTGAGACTCCATCTCACAAGAAAAAGACAACTCATCTATCTTTCTATTCTTTCAATTCAATAGTAGTTTTGAAAAGTTTGAACATGCCTAGAGAGTGATCACAAATGACATCTTTAAATACTACAAAATTAAAGTTCATTAGCCTCATTTGATGCTACCCTCATTTCCGGTTTTTAAATATATGGACACACTGCTACAAATGGTGGACAAACTTTTTTCAGAGAAGATTGTACCTCTCACCACACACACACAAAAAAAAAAAAAAAAGAAGAAGAAGAAGAAAGAGAAAGAAAAAGAAATCAGTCTCAGAAGAATCAATACCAGTGAGGACACGAAGGGTCAGAAATAAAAATATACCTTTAATGCATGTTTGTTAGGGTAGATGACCAGAAATGTCAAGTGAATCTGATGGTAAATGAGGTAAAAGCATATTTCAATTATTCTAAAAAATAGCTTGGATAACATAACTTAATTGTACAAAATGCCTTAATGACTGTCATTCCTACCAGTCAATCTAAAAGAATCATGACATGGTGAACCAGGAAGGATACAATACAATAATTAATAAAAGTGCTTGCTCTAAGGAAGTAGAAGAGTGAGATGTGTAGAATGGGAAAGTATTCACAGAAATTAGCATATAGTGTAATCTTGAGATCTGAAAGAGAAAATTACAGGATGAATATTGTTTTTGTGATTCAAAATGATTACTTTTAAGAATTAATTATTGGATTTTTAAATAAATCATAAAGCCAGTAAAGCACTAGGTGTCATCAGAAACAGTAGCTAATACAGTCTGCAAGCATTCATATTGGCTGATATCTGGCATGTTTGCTAAGGGGGACAACGAAGTGGCTGAAGGCTGCAGACGGAATACTAAAATTGCAAACCTAGAGAAAGTCAGATAAGAAAGGGGCATTAGAGGGGACACAGAAGCACGACTACCTGTTGTGTAGTGTTTGGAAATAAAAGGAAAACGAGAATTGATCTTGAGTCAGAAAGGATGCAAACTGAATGAAGAAGAAATTAGGAATTAGGGTTATACGTTTTTATAAAATCTTGAAATATAACAAAAAACTTTATCATTATCTAGATTGATGTTTCCCAAGCCTAATCACATCAATATCATCCAGATTTAAATATTAGCTTACTTAAATGATTATTTAAACGTTTCCTAAGCAACTAAAACTGAATATATTCAAAAATATCAACTTTGTTTACTCCATCTTAAAACATCTTGGCTCATACTCAAAAATGGCATAGCTGTTGCCCTAATCAAAATAAATCCCCCATCTGTCATTCTGTCATATATAACTTATATAACTTATTACGTAAATCGCGTTGAGGAGATTATCTTGTTTCTGCTCCAGACTATCAATGTTACTATCTTTTGATCTTGAGTTTCTCCATTTTAGCTGAAGCCCACATTATTTTATACCAGAAGTCCCATATCAACCTCTAAACTCATTTTTTATTATTTTAAAATTTCTATTGCAGCCCTGCCTCGCGCTTTTTCAGTCCTATAGTACATTATCTTTATAACAACAAGAGTAATCTTTTTAAATAAAGCTAATAATGTTATTCACCTATCTTAAAATGTTGTCATGGCTTACAATTCAAGGCCTGCAGGTCTCTGTTGAGCCGCAGACGTGGGCCTCTCTTCTGCAGAATGGGGTTTGTTAAAGTTGTTAGGAATAAGGCCTACCTTAAAAGACACCAAGTGAAATTTAGAAGACGATGAGAGGGTAAAACAGATTACTATGCTCTGAAATGCTTGGTGATACAGGATAAAAATAAATACAGAATGCCCAAATACAGGATGATAGTTTGTGTAACAAACAGAGATATCATTTGTCAGATTGCTTTTGCCTGTATAGAGGAGGATACGATATTCTGCACAGCATATGCACACGAACTGCCAGAATGTGGTGTGAAGGCTGGCCTGACAAATTCTGCTGCAGTGTATTGTACTGGCCTGCTGCCGGACTGCAGACTTCTCAATAGGTTTGGCATGGGCAAGATCTATAAAGGCCAAGTGGTAGTGACCGGCGATGATTACGACGTGGAAAGCACTTATGGTCAACCAGGTGCCTTTACTTGCTATTTGGATGCAGGCCTTGCCAGAACTACCACTGGCAATAAAGCTTTGGTGCCCTGAAAGGAGCTGTGGATGAGGGCTTGCCTATCTCTCACAGTACCAAACAATTCCCTGGTTATGATTCTGAAAGCAAGGAATTTAATGCAGAAGTACAGTGGAAATGTATCATGGGCCAGAATGTTGCAGATGACATGTGCTACTTAATGAAGAAGATGAAGATGCTTACAAGAAGCAGTTCTCTCAATACATAAAGAACAGCCTAACTCCAGACATGATGGAAGAGATATATAAGAAAGCTTATGCAGCTGTATGAGAGAATCTAGTCTATGAAATGAAGCCCAAGAAAGAAGTTAAAACGCAAAGGTGGAAACTGCTAAAATTAAAAAAGACCTTCCCTTAACATACCATGTGAAAATATTCTCCCAAGTTATCATAATGTATTTTCTTGTTTAATTTATTTATTATACTTATTGCAGTGTGCAATAATCTTGTTTATATGTTTGTTTACCAGATTTTTGTATGTTTCCTGTCATTGGACTAGCAGGTCCATAAAAAGAGGGATAAGCAATTTATCTGAAGTTTGCATGTTACCAGAGTAAGGTATACAATAAACAGGTGTAAATAAATAAATAAGATGATTATTTTTAAAAACAAGAAAAAGCGTGATGTTTGCTTTCAGAATCAAACTGAGATTAGATATTAACAATGTTAGGAATTATTATTTCATTCTTTTTTCACACTACAGAATAGTTTTCAATTTTTCTTTCTATTTATCTTTTTTTCAGAAGGAGAAAACAATGTAAACAGCTCTGGGATTTTAAAATTCAGGTATGTTTAATGATATTGTGTTAACCCACTGAAACTTAACTCTACATTTTTAGATAAGGGACTATGATAGGATTTCTTTGGGTCAGGTGCCCACACCAGTGGAACTATAAATTATGGCAGAGAAGGCACTCTAATTGCCTCAGTTAGGGGTAGGTGATCATCCTAAATTTATAAAGAACTCAAGGGAAATATTTAGACATATTAAAATAGCATTTAAATTCTATGTCAAATATAAGCACTGTAGTTTTCACAGAAAATCTCTAAAGTAATACTTATGCTTATTACACTAATGAAAATATTAAAAATATTAAGATGAATAAAAAAATCAACTAAAAAGCAGATATACTTTATAAGTTGTAAAAATAATATATAATTATATAATATATGCTCAACAAAAATGCTCAACAAAAATAATATATAAATAGAAATTGTGATTAAACATAAAATACAATGTGAAAACTATGAGGAGTGGTTCAAACTTGTGAAACAACAATCAAAAAAAAATGAGAAAGAAGAAACAGAAAGTAGTATTCAGTAAAGCATAACGTCATGAAATTACAAAAATGAAATTCACCAATATGATGTTATTTAAAGCTAAAGAGAAAATGTGTCACCTGAAAAACATATCTGAGGACATAGCTCTATGTATTTTAGAGTTAATTTAAAAAAGAGAGAAAAAGCAAACAGATGTGGATGGTAAAACATATGAGTTACATGTGCATAATCCACATTACACTCATGGAATAAAGAAAATGGGACAAGACAGTATCTAGAATCATCCATTCTTAGGAAAAAGCAAGAAGTCTCAGATTAGAAATTGGATTATTTGCAGATATAAAATGCCTCAAACCTTTCTCGTGCTCAACATAAATGATATAAAATATTAATTGTGGCTTCAAATGTTTTCAAACTAAGAATACACTCATAATTCAATAAGGTTGTAAGGAAGTAAATCCTCAAAATGTTTCATGATCATCTATTTAATTTATTATACTTTTCGATACTTGCTTTTT
The DNA here is from genome assembly GCF_030222135.1 of Aotus nancymaae. Taxonomy (NCBI): domain Eukaryota; kingdom Metazoa; phylum Chordata; class Mammalia; order Primates; family Aotidae; genus Aotus; species Aotus nancymaae. The sequence continues at coordinate 7,397,190 of NW_026988473.1, read as the reverse complement.
CTCTCTCCCAAATTATACTAAGTTCACTTATTAGAGTTAGAAGCTTGAGTTTAATAATTGAGTTAGATTAATACATAATTCACAGAAACGTTACCAAGGAATTGTCCTAGCCATATAATGGCAGTCCTACAAATAATTCTTTAAAGTTTTTAACTTCTCTTTTTCCCCAAACAGATGAATTTCCAAACTCTTACATGGCTCCTGAAAATTTCACCGGGGTCACTGAGTTTATTCTCACAGGTGTTTCTGACTCTCCAGAGCTCCAGATTCCCCTCTTCCTGGTCTTCCTGGTGCTCTATGTGCTGACCATGGCAGGGAACCTGGGCATCATCACCCTCACCAGTGTTGACTCTCGACTTCAGACCCCCATGTACTTTTTCCTGCAACATCTGGCTATCATCAATCTTGGCAACTCTACTGTCATTGCCCCTAAAATGCTGATTAATTTTTTAGTAAAGAAGAAAACTACCTCATTCTATGAACGTGCCACCCAACTGGGAGGGTTCTTGTTCTTTATTGTATCGGAGGTAATGATGCTGGCTGTGATGGCCTATGACCGCTATGCGGCCATTTGTAACCCTCTGCTCTACATGGTGGTGGTGTCTCGGCGTCTCTGCCTCCTGCTGGTCTCCCTCACGTACCTCTATGGCTTTTGTACAGCTATTGTGGTGTCATCTTGTGTATTTTCCATGTCTTATTGTTCTTCCAATGTAATCAATCATTTTTACTGTGATAATGTGCCTCTGTTAGCATTATCTTGCTCTGATACTTACTTACCAGAAACAGTCATCTTTGTATCTGCAGCTACAAATGTGGTTGGTTCTTTGATTATAGTTCTAGTATCTTATTTCAACATTGCTTTGTCCATTCTAAAAATACGTTCATCAGAAGGAAGGAAAAAAGCCTTTTCTACCTGTGTTTCACATATGATGGCAGTCACAATTTTTTATGGGACATTGCTATTCATGTATGTGCAGCCTCAAAGTAACCATTCGTTAGATACTGATAAGATGGCTTCTGTGTTTTACACATTGGTCATTCCTATGCTGAATCCCTTGATCTACAGCCTGAGGAATAAGGATGTGAAGTCTGCTCTACAGAGATTCATGACAAATCAGTGCTACGCTTTAAAACAATGTCATTTTAAACTGTACAGATAAATAAGGAGAGAGTTAATATAAGCTGCCATTATGTGAGAGAAAATGTAGGAAAAAGAAAAGGTAGGTATCTGACTTATAGGTTCATAAGCAATCGTAGGAATTACAAGATAGAATTTAGGAGACTTGAAATAAAAACGAAACTGAAACTCTTTGAGTTGTGAGGTTAATGTAGAAAAAAAATGTTATTCACCAATTCTGCCCAGGATTAAGCAGATACAGAGTTTGAAATAAAAATGGTTTCCAGCAGTTAGAAAAAATATAAATTAAAAAATGTAAATAAGTTTGAATGAAGCAAAATAATATGGTGAGAGAAGTAAAGTTGATTTTCTTATACTTTGGCGTCATTCACTGCCCTCCAGGTATAGCTGGGTATAATAAATTAATTCATCTTGAAAAATTGTAGTTACAGATGATTAAGATCCTTTCCTTCAGCTATTAAAATTCAAATAACAATCATATTTAAAATAAAACTTTCTAATGATTTTGTAATTTTGCTCAAAGAATGAAATTCATACTATTAATGACTTTATATTTTGAATGCTAACCAGAATAAGATTAAAATAATTTTATTCCACTTAATATAATTTATACAATTTTTAAATGACAGACACAAAGTATCATACTTAATATACTTTCATGCTGGATTATTTATAAACTTTATGGATTCTGTAAAAATGTCTCTTTCTCCTTACTCCAAGTATTGTTCTCCTTTAGTGTACAAAATGAATGCCTTGTGTTGTAATATTATTAAGTGAAACATGTTAATGAAAGGTTCTTACATAATTGGAATAAAATAAATTCATTTTATAAAAATTTTGTTCTGCTTTCTGATAGCTCTTGTTCACTGAGTGTACATTTAAATCTCTTGTACTGCTTTGAATATGAGGGAACCCAGCTATATCTCAGAATTATCAAATCAGAATCATAAGATAAAGGTCAATAAATTTATATGTTAATAAGCTTCATGCGGGATTTTTGATATAGAACCTTAAGAATGAATCTTGGGTTCGGGTACAGTGGCTCATGCCTGTAATCCCAGCACTTTGGGAGGCTGAGGCAGGTGGATCACTTTAGGTCAGGAGTTTGAGACCAGCCTTGGCGACATGGTGAAACTTCATCTCTACAAAAAATACAAAATTAACAAGGCATGGTAACGCATGCCTGTAATCCTGGCCACTCAGGAGGCTGAGTCAGGAGAATTGCCAGAACCCGAAAGGCAAAGGTTGCAGTGAGCTGGGATACTTCCACCACACTGCATCCTGGGGGACAGAGTGAGACTCCATCTAAAGAAAAATGAATGAATATTGACAAAGAACTGTACTGAACAAGATATATTACATTCTATGTGTATGTTCACTTTATTTATAAGTGTGTTTCAGCGTAGAAGAGTTTCTTCAAGTATAGGGAGTAAATCTTAAGTCGGATAATTTTAATACATCAAAAGAAATGTAAGAGGGTGGAGCTAGATGTTGGAATAGGATTCTCCAAGGATCACTCTCCACAGAACCATCAATTTGAACAAAAATCCATGCACAAAAATATCTTCACAAGAGCTAAGAAAACCAGGTGGAGTCTGCAGCACCTGATTGGAGCATAGTAATAAGAAAAGATGCATTGAAGAGAGTAAGAAGAACAATTTTACATCACCCACATCATCTCTCTTCCAAACCCAGGAAGCACATCATAGACAGACGCACCATCTACTTTGGAAAAAGAAAAGAAAGTGAGCATAGGATATGTTTTTGTCCCCAACACTGGGACTGCTATAGTTAAATCTAGCACCTTGCAGTCCCTCATGGATCCAGGCTGGTAACTCCTGACTGAGGTATTAGCATCCTGCAGACTGAATTTCCTGGCCTATCCTGGTGCCAGTCATGAACCTATAGCTGTGGCAAAATGTACCTGATATCTTGCCTCTATCACATATGGCTGACTACATTGACCTTGGGTTCCGGTCAAATCAGGCCTTAGTGGCAGTGGACTTTGATTGTACTCCAGTGCTGCATCAGGCTCAACAGTCACCAGGATTCCAGCCCCGAGATGCAGTGACCACAGCAGTCTTGGGTTTAGGGTACCAGCTAGTACTGCAGCAACTACTGAGGTCACAGGATGAAGGACAATGCCATACAACCTGCCCCAAATTTGTAAGCAATCCTACAGTTTAAGAGAGTTCTCAGAAAAGAATTTTCCCAGACTGTGAAAACCAAAATAAATAATAAAAAGTCTCCCATCAAAACAAATCCCAGGACTCGATGTCCTCACTGCCTAATTTTACCAAACATTAAAAAGGAAACTAATACCAATTCTCAAAATCTTCCAAAAGTTTAAAGATGAGGGAATATTTCCCAACTCACTTTGCAAGACCAGCATTATTACCCTGATACCAAAACCAGAAAAAAGACACAAGAAGAAAAGAAAACTACAGATCACTATCCTTGAGAAACACACATGCAAAAATCCTCAACAAAATACTCGTAAACTGAGTTCAATAGCATACTAAAAAGATCATCTACTATGATCGAGTGGAATTCATTCCAGGAATGCAAAGATGGTTCTACATATGCAACTCAATAAATGTGATACATCATGTTACCAGAAAGAAGAAAAAAACCGTATGATCAATTCAATATAAACAGAAAACACGTATGACAAAATTCAATATCACTTCATGATGAAACTCTAAACATATTAGTATAAAAGAAATGCAACTAAATACAATTAAGAATCATAAGAATAAGAATCCACAGCTACTATCAAAGACCCAGAAAATACTAGATCTTATTTATTCTTTCTATTTTTTGTACCTATTTTTTTTTTTTCACTTTTTTTTTTTTTTTTTTATTGCATTTTAGGTTTTGGGGTACATGTGAAGAACATGCAAGGTTGTTGCACAGGTGCACACCTGGCAGTATGATTTGCTGCCTCCCTCCCCTTCACCTATATCTGGCATTTCTCCCCATACTATCCCTCCCCAACTCCCCACCCCCCCCACTATCCCCCCTCCCCCCAACAGACCCCCGTGTATAGTGCTCCCCTCCCTGTGTCCATGTGTTCTCCTTGTTCAACACCCGCCTATGAGTGAGAACATGTGGTGTTTGATTTTGTGTTCTTGTGTCAGTTTGCTGAGAATGATGTTTTCCAGGTTCATCCATGTCCCTACGAAGGATGTGAACTCCTCCTTTTTAATGGCTGCATAATATTCCATGGTGTATATGTGCCACATTTTTCCTGTCCAGTCTATCATCGATGGGCATTTGGGCTGGTTCCAGGTCTTTGCTATTGTAAACTGTGCTGCAATGAACATTCGTGTGCATGTGTCCTTATAGTAGAACGATTTATAATCCTTTGGATATATGCCCAGTAATGGGATTGCTGGGTCAAATGGAATTTCTATTTCTAGGTCCTTGAGGAATCGCCACACTGTTTTCCACAGTGGTTGAACTAATTTACACTCCCACCAACAGTGTAAAAGTGTTCCTATTTCTCCACATCCTCTCCAGCATCTGTTGTCTCCAGATTTTTTAATGATCGCCATTCTAACTGGTGTGAGATGGTATCTCAATGTAGTTTTGATTTGCATTTCTCTAATGACCAGTGATGATGAGCATTTTTTCATATGTTTGTTGGCCTCATGTATGTCTTCTTTTGTAAAGTATCTGTTCATATCCTTCGCCCATTTTTGAATGGGCTTGTTTGTTTTTTTCTTGTAAATCTTTTTTAGTTCATTGTAAATTCTGGATATCAGCCCTTTGTCAGACGGGTAGGCTGCAAAAATTTTTTCCCATTGTGTTGGTTGCCGATTCACTCTATTGACTGTTTCTTTTGCTGTGCAAAAGCTGTGGAGTTTGATTAGGTCCCATTTGTCTATTTTGGCTTTTGTTGCCAATGCTTTTGGTGTTTTGGTCATAAAGTCCTTGCCTACGCCTATGTCCTGAATGGTTTTGCCTAGGTTTCCTTCTAGTGTTTTTATGGTGTTACGTCTTATGTTTAAGTCTTTAATCCATCTGGAGTCAATTTTAGTGTAAGGTGTCAGGAAGGGGTCGAGTTTCTGCTTTCTGCATATGGCTAGCCAGTTTTCCCAACACCACTTATTGAACATGGAATCCTTTCCCCATTGATTGTTTTTTTCAGGTTTGTCAAAGATCAGGTGGTTGTAGATATGTTGTGTCGCCTCCGACGTCTCTGTTCTGTTCCATTGGTCTATATCTCTGTTTTGGTACCAGTACCATGCTGTTTTGATTACTGTAGCCTTGTAGTAGAGTTTGAAGTCCGGTAGTGTGATGCCTCCTGCTTTGTTCTTTTTGCTTAGAATTGACTTGGCTATGCGGGCTCTCTTTTGGTTCCATATGAAGTTTAAGGTGGTTTTTTCCAGTTCTGTGAGGAAGGTCATTGGTAGCTTGATGGGGATAGCATTGAATCTGTAAATTACTTTGGGCAGTATGGCCATTTTCACGATATTAATTCTTCCTAACCATGAACATGGAATGTTTCTCCATCTGTTTGTGTCCTCTCTTATTTCGTTGAGCAGTGATTTGTAGTTCTCCTTGAAGAGGTCCTTTACGTTCCTTGTTAGTTGTATTCCTAGGTATTTTATTCTCTTTGTAGCAATTGTGAATGGCAGTTCGTTCTTGATTTGGCTCTCTTTAAGTCTGTTATTGGTGTATAGGAATGCTTGTGATTTTTGCACATTGATTTTGTATCCTGAGACTTTGCTGAAGTTGCTTATCAGTTTCAGGAGATTTTGGGCTGAGGTGATAGGGTCTTCTAGATATACAATCATGTCGTCTGCAAATAGAGACAATTTGACTTCCTCCTTTCCTAATTGAATACCCTTTATTTCTTTTTCTTGCCTGATTGCTCTGGCTAGAACTTCCAGTACTATATTGAATAGGAGTGGTGAGAGAGGGCATCCTTGTCTAGTGCCGGATTTCAAAGGGAATGCTTCCAGTTTTTGCCCATTCAGTATGATATTGGCTGTCGGTTTGTCATAAATAGCTTTTATTATTTTGAGATACGTTCCATCGATACCTAGTTTATTGAGGGTTTTTAGCATAAAGGGCTGTTGAATTTTGTCGAAGGTCTTCTCTGCATCAATTGAGATAATCATGTGGTTTTTGTCTTTGGTTCTGTTTATGTGGTGAATTACATTTATAGACTTGCGTATATTGAACCAGTCTTGCATCCCCGGGATGAATCCTACTTGATCATGGTGGATAAGCTTTTTGATGTGCTGTTGTAATCGGCTTGCCAGTATTTTATTGAAGATTTTTGCATCTATGTTCATCATGGATATTGGCCTGTAGTTTTCTTTTCTTGTTGAGTCTCTGCCGGGTTTTGGTATTAGGATGATGTTGGTCTCATAAAATGATTTGGGAAGGATTCCCTCTTTTTGGATTATTTGGAATAGTTTCAGTAGGAATGGTACCAGTTCCTCTTTATATGTCTGGTAGAATTCGGCTATGAGACCATCTGGGCCTGGGCTTTTTTTGGGTGGTAGGCTCTTAATTGCTGCCTCGACTTCAGACCTTGTTATTGGTCTATTCAGGGTTTCGACTTCTTCCTGGTTTAGGCATGGGAGGAGACTACTGTCCAGGAATTTATCCATTTGTTCCAGGTTTTCTAATTTATGTGCATAGAGTTGTTTGTAATAATCTCTGATGATGGTTTGAATTTCTGTGGCATCTGTGGTGATATCCCCTTTATCATTTTTTATTGCATCTATTTGGTTATTCTCTCTTTTCTTTTTTATTAGTTTGGCTAGTGGTCTGTCTATTTTGTTGATCTTTTCAAAAAACCAGCTCCTGGATTTATTGATTTTTTGTAGGGTTTTTCGTGTCTCTATCTCCTTCATTTCTGCTTTGATCTTAGTTATTTCTTGTCTTCTGCTAGGTTTTGAGTTTTTTTGATCTTGCTCCTCTAGCTCTTTCAATTTTGATGATAGGGTGTCAATTTTAGTTCTCTCCTTTCTTCTCATGTGGGCACTTATTGCTATATATTTTCCTCTAGAGACTGCTTTAAATGTGTCCCAGAGATTCTGGTATGTGGTGTCTTCATTCTCGTTGGTTTCGAAGAACATCTTTATTTCTGCCTTCATTTCAGTGTTTATCCAGTCAACATTCAGGAGAAAGTTGTTCAATTTCCATGAGGATGTGTGGTTCTGGGTGGGCTTCTGAATTCTGAGTTCTAACTTGATTGCACTGTGGTCTGAGAGACTGTTTGTTATGGTTTCTGTTCTTTTGCATTTGCTGAGGAGTGATTTACTTCCAATTATGTGGTCAATTTTAGAGTAGGTGTGATGTGGTGCTGAGAAGAATGTATATTCTCTGGATTTGGGCTGGAGAGTTCTGTAAATATCTATTAGGTTTGCTTGTTCCAGGTCTGAGTTCAAGTCCTGGATATCCTTATTAATTTTCTGTCTCGTTGATCTGTCTAATATTGACAACGGTGTGTTGAAGTCTCCCAGTATTAATGTGTGGGAGTCTATGTCTCTTTGTAAGTCTTTAAGAACTTGCCTTATGTATCTGGGTGCTCCTGTATTAGGTGCATATATGTTTGGGATCGTTAGCTCTTCTTGTTGTATTGATCCTTTTACCATTATGTAATGTCCTTCTTTGTCTCTTTTGATCTTTGTTGCTTTAAAGTCTATTTTATCAGAGATGAGAATTGCAACTCCTGCTTTTTTTTGCTCTCCATTTGCTTGGTAAATCTTCCTCCATCCCTTTATTTTGAGCCTTTGTGTATCCTTGCATGTGAGGTGGGTTTCCTGGATACAGCACACTGATGGGTTTTGGCTTTTTATCCAATTTGCCAGTCTGTGTCTTTTGATTGGGGCATTTAGTCCATTTACATTTAGGGTTAATATTGTTATGTGTGAGTTTGGTCCTGTCATTTTGATGCTAGCTGGCTGTTTTGCCCATTGGTTGATGGAGATTCTTCATTGTGTTGCTGCTCTTTACCATTTTGTGCGTTTTTGGAGTGGCTGGTGCTGGTTGTTTTTTTCTATGTGTAGTGTCTCCTTCAGGAGCTCTTGTAAAGCTGGTCTGGTGGTGATGAAATCTGTGAGTACTTGCTTGTTCACAAAGGATTTTATTTTTCCTTCACTTATGAAGCTTAGTTTGGCTGGATATGAAATTCTGGGTTGAAAGTTCTTTTCTTTAAGGATGTTGAATATCGGCCCCCACTCTCTTCTGGCCTGTAGGGTTTCTGCTGAGAGATCTGCTGTGAGTCTGATGGGTTTCCCTTTGTGGGTAACCCGACCTTTCTCTCTGGCTGCCCTTAGTATTTTCTCCTTCATTTCAACCCTGGTGAATCTGATGATTATGTGCCTTGGGGTTGCTCTTCTAGAGGAATATCTTTGTGGTGTTCTCTGTATTTCTTGGACTTGAATCTTGGCCTGCCTTGCTAGGTTGGGGAAGTTTTCCTGGATAATATCCTGAAGAGTATTTTCCAGCTTGGATGCATTCTCTTCCTCACATTCAGGTACACCTATCAAACGTAGATTAGGTCTTTTCACGTAGTCCCATATTTCTTGTTGACTCTGTTCATTCCTTTTTACCTTGTTTTCTCTAATCTTCCCTTCTCGTTTTATTTCATTGAGTTGATCTTCAACTTCTGATATCCTTTCTTCTGCTTGGTCAATTCTGCTGTTGAAACTTGTACATGCTTCGCGAAGTTCTCGTGTTGTGTTTTTCAGCTCCATCAATTCATTCATATTCCTCTCTAAGTTGTCCATTCTCGTTAGCATTTCGTCAAGTCTTTTTTCAAGGTTCTTAGTTTCTTTGCATTGGGTTAGAACATGTTCTTTTAGCTCACAGAAGTTTCTTATTATCCATTTTCTGAAAGCTGATTCTGTCATTTCATCACACTCATTCTCCGTCCAGTCTTGTTCCCGTGCTGGTGAGGAGTTATGCTGCCTTGTAGGGGGAGAGGTGTTCTGGTTTTGGGTGTTTTCATCCTTTTTGCGCTGGTTTCTTCCCATCTTTGTGGATTTATCCGCCTATTGACTTTGTAGTTGCTGTCTTTCTGATTTTGGTAATTTTAAGTCTGCAGCAGCTGAACTCATAAACCCCCTTTTCTTCTCCCCAGGTGTTCTGACCCAGGGGTTTAGCACTTTGTTTTTCAGCTGTGTTTCTACCGTTTTCCCTGCCCACAAGGTGGCAGTCTAGTCACACTCAGCCTGCAGAGGCTTCGCTGAGCTGCTGTGGGCTCCGCCCAGCTTCCGTGTGAGCTTCCCAGCAGTCCTGTGGGTATAGTTAGAACTGCTTCCGCTATGCTGGCCCGCCCCTGTAGTGACGGAGTCTCTGTAGTGGCGGGTTGTCTTGGTTACGGAAAATTGCCCCGGGGAACTGCAGGGTGTTTCCCGATGGAGGACGCCCCTCCCCCACAGAGCTGAACCGTCCTGGGTTCAGCCGTGTTTCTAGAGGGGCCCTCTTTCTCCTGTAATCCCTTGGCTTGCCTCCTTGCCACAGTTCCCCTTGCTGGCCCAGAGGGGACACAGTCTCGTTCACTTTGTTCAAGGAGCCGCTGCTCCCCGCCCCCCGTGCAGGCCAAGCGGCTGCTCCGGTCCAACCAGCGGCGCTGGGAATGCGGGGAGCTTCTCCACGCAATTAAAATCCGCTGCCCTGTGTGCCGCTGCGTCAGCCGAAGCAGCGGCTCTGAGATTCGTGGCACTCCCTTGCCCGGGGGTCTCCTGGCTTGGCTCCCTGCTTCAGCTCCCCTTTCTGGCTCAGAGGGAACTCTGTCTCTCTCGCTCTGCGCAAGAAGCCACTGCACCCCGCTCCAGGGCGTAGGCTGAGCGGCCACTCCGCTCAAACCAGCGGCGCTGGAGACCCGTGGGGCTTTTCCTCCTGTGAATCTCCTGGTCTGTGGGCAGTAAAAGTCCGTCTGGAAATGCGGCGTCCACTCACCCTCTGCGCCTTCTCTCGGAGCTGCAATCCCGACTTCCTCTTAAGTGGCCATCTTGGATCGATCCTCTTTTGTACCTATTAACTATCCTCACCTTCTCACTTGCCCCCCACTACCCTTCCCAGCCTTTGATAATCATCATTCTACTCTATACCTCGGTGAGTTCAATTATTTAATTTTTAGCTCCCACAATTAAGTGAGAACATGCAAAGTTTGTATTTCTGTGCCTGGCTTATTTCACTTAGCATAATGATCTCCAGTTCCATTCATGTTATTGCAAATGACAGGACCTCATTTTTTTTTTTTATGAAGAAATAGTACTTTCTTCATTAAATACAATAACTATTGATCAATTTAAAAATTATTATTTAACCTAGTGTGAAGTTAAATTAATGGAATATTATTTGTATATGTTCATGTAACCACACTGGGCATTTCTAGTAAAGGAGAACAAGTATCCTTTGAAATTAATTTACAAAAAATGTTTGGACCTTTGCACTAGCTATGTACCTGGTGCTATAAAGGATGTCCTAGAGAATGCTTGATTTTATTTGGACCCTGAAGTAGAGAGTGAATGTTAAACCACTCTTTGTGTAATAATAAAGTTATCCACATTCCTTTCAAACAAAATGTTTTGAACAAACTAACAATACTATGAGTACAACTTTTTGGGAGAAATTTCTGAATATCTTTTACTATTTTATTTGAGACAAGATCTTGCTCTGTCACCCAGGCTTGAGTGCGATGGTGTGATCATAGCTCACTGTAACTTCAAATTCCTATACTCAAGAGATCTTCCTGCCTCACCTCCCAAATAGTTAAGACAGCAGATATGCATCACCTACCATGTTTTTTGTTCTTGTTGTTTGTTTATTTATTTGTTTTTGTAGAAACAGGGTCTCACCATGTTGCCCAGGCTGGTCAAACTCCTGATCTCAAGCAATCCTCCCACTTCAGTTTCCCAAAGTGCTGAGATTACAAGCATTAGCTGTCTTGCTCAGCCTGAGAATTTTTCTTAATCTTCGGAAGTTTCTTCATAAAAGCATTGAGTAGATACTTTCCAATCCTGTTTTATACTTCCTCTCTCTTGTGAAATAGTTTACATGGGTTTCATCTATTACTTTCCTTTGCTCACCTTAAAAAATATAAAAAATAACAAGATAATGCCTACAGCAATTAAATCAGACACTGTGAATTTACCATAGTATCTGTGAATATTTAGACACCATTATTACTTTTTTAAATTGAAAAAGGTGACTGTGTAAAATAATTATTTATTAAAAGAAATGAGAAGACTTACTTGAAAGGAGGGATAAAAGGGCAGAGTTAAGTAGGTAAAACACATGGAATTATTTCCTGTAGTCAGACTATTCAGTATGATATAATACCACAATGGTGGATAAATGACACCATCCATTTTTCAAATACCCATAGAGTAGGTTTGAGAAATACTCATTTAGTAGGTTTGAGGAATTTGAAAAGGAATGCAGAATGTGACAAAACAATATATTGTATTAAAAATGCACAAAACTTGACAGGCGTAGTGGTTCATGTCTGTAATCCCAACACTTTGGGAAGCCGAGGTGGACAGATCATTTGAAGCCAGAAATTCGAGTCCAGCCTGGTCCACATGGTAAAACCCTGTCTCTCCTAACAGTACAAAAATTAGTGGGAGTGGTGGCCTATGCCCGTAATACCAGCTACTCAGGTGGCTGAGGCAGGAGAATCACTTGAACCCAGGAGGCAGAGGTTGCAGTGAGCCGAAATTGTGCCACTGCACTCAGCCTGAAAGACAGAACAAGATTCTGTCAATAAAAAATCATGAAACAATTTTCCTGTAAAGGATGGGGTAAATGTGCTGACCTAAGTAACATCTAAAAGAGTGTGAAAATTAAAGGCAGAATGAACTATACATTACTCTATAATTATAAAGTTGTTTCTCATAGGGATCTGTTTCAACAATTCTGAAACCAGTATGGTTGTATACTAGAACTGAACAGTTAAATAAGTGAATGGCAAGTAGTTGATCCCACATTTCACATTATTGGCGTAGGAGGTTACAGATTAGCATGGAGAGTATTCTAGAGTGATCCATGTGATAACCAATTAGTGTTAACAATGAAATGAACTTATTCTCAGCTTAATATATATACTAGATAGAAATAGTTATAAATAGGTATATACAACATATATGAATGCATATCCACATTTCTACCTCCTTGATCTGTCAGCTGAGAAGGCCTAAAGGCATGTGAACGATTCAGTGCAGCAAACAGACTTAGAACCCAAATAATAGTTTCTAATAACATTATTCCAAAAAAGGAGGCAAGGAACCTTTGAGACTTAACTAGGAAATGGGGGGAAATTTATGTGATGAATCCAGAGCATATTATAGTTCCAGAAGTTAAGGAAGCACTGAAAGAAAGTGATACAGAGAAAGGTAGGGAGGGAGGAAGGAAGGAAGGAAGGAAGCAAAAGAGAAACACGATGATGGAGCTATGCCAAAATAACGCTGGAGCAAAGTGAAAGGGTTTCCAATGATTAAAGCCAGAATAATTGGTGTAACAAAAATAAATAATGTAGAATGTTAGAAATTATTATCTTAAGTATAAAATAATTTTTATAACATATTGGTAGAAATACATAATTGAACAAATTAGAAATGGAAGAAAAGAGACAAATAAATTCTCACAAATTTATGTAGCTATTCTGCCCTCAAGGAGGTGAAGCATAATTCCCCACTGCCTAAATGTGAGTTGCACCTACTAACTTCCTTCTGAAAAGCACAATATGAAAGAAAGAGAAGAGGAACTTTTCAGTGGAGAAATCTGACAAGCACTATTTCAACCAGATGATCAAAGCTGACATTAGCAGTGATAAGTTATATTGATAGTATACAGAAATAGATATATATGTATAATGTATATTTTGATATACACACCAATATATATTTTATATATGTATATTTTATATCTATCTCTCTAACCTACCTACCTACCTACTTCACTATTATATCTATCTAGATAAGCTTAAGCACATAGTGATAACACGGCTTTTAATCCAGCATCACAGTGCTCATTCTAGTCATCTCCATTGATTATTTTCAACTTCTTTCTCTGAGAGTGGAATACATGGCTTTCTTTTCTCTAATCTAATTGTTTATTTATCTGCTCAAGCTTAGTATAGTTTTAGAGATGTCAGTCAATGCTCATCTCCATAGAATTCAAATGCATCTCAAAAAGCTGTCTGAAGCTGTGACAATGTAATCCACACTCCCACCAAGTTTAGTAGTTTTCTAACATTGATTCTCCAAGATGCATCCATAAGTTCTGCTTTGCCAATAAAGTTTTTATCACTAATATTGCCCTTTGAGCATGAATGAGTCTCACCTTAAAACATTTAGAACCATTTATACTTCAAATGTAGAGCCATATTATTGACTACAGTATCACGCAAAGAAAAAAAAAAACCCAAGTTCACTAGGATTCATTTGCCAATTATAAGTCATCTATTGGAAAAGGAAATTCTGTTGGCTGGCAAAATTCAAAATCTAGAAAGCACGTATTTCTTAGATAAATGTTTATTCTTCTTAGGTTAGAAAGACCTATTTTATCTTTAATAATTTTCCTAGAGGAAAATTAGATAGTGAGAGTCATTTGGTGTGCCTTAACTAAAATACAATTTCCTCAATTATTGAAATTACATTTCAATGACAGACTTGAGATTCTAGAAATTGCATATTTATTAGTGGTATTATGAGTTTTCTTAAATATGAAAAAGTCACTAAACTATGTAATGTTTTTCCTTTGTTTACACTGGCTCTATTAAGTTCTCACATCATAATCTCCCACGACTCAAGAGAAAAGGTGAGATTATTAGCAATGTCCCAGTAGAAGTTTCTCTGAGGACATTAGAAGAAAAGTACACCTTATTTTAAACACTCTAGAGACTGAAAATGAGGATTAAAACAAATAAACCTTCCAGTCTCCACCTACACAAGTCAAAGTGGAAAATAACGATGTTGAGAAAACACAGATTTTTCATTAGAGTGGAGAGAATACTGGACTCTGCTTACAAGGATTAATGAGAACTACACTGTGGTGATACGGGTACTCACATCCATACATTAGGCAGACCCATCTTCCATTTCTGTCAACCAATGGCACTGATACAAGCACAGGTATCTCTATTTGATGGCTTACTTTTTGTTTGATTGCTTATTGCAAGAGTCAAATCTATGTTACAGTCACTGAAAAAATATCCCATATTGTAAAAAAATTAGTTATAAGTTTAGCATATTGATGAAAAAAAAAACTCTAGGGTTTCACCTTTTCAAAAATAAAAACTTAATAGACAAAGCAGAGGAAACAATTGAATTGAAACTACAAAAAATTTATTTAGGGCTGGGAACTGTGGCTCATGCCTGTAATCCCAGCACTTTGGAAGGCCAAAGTGGGCAGTTCTCTTGAGGTCGGGAGTTCAAGACCAGCCTTGCCAACATGGTGAAACTCCCTCTGTACTAAAAATACAAAAATTAGCTGGATGTGGTGGCAGGTGCCTATAATCACAGTTACTCAGGAAGCTGGGGCAGAAGAATTGCCTGAACCCGGGAGGTAGAGCTTGCAGTGAGCCACTCTACGCCAGTCTGGATGTCAGAGTAAGACTCTGTCTCAAAAAAAAAAAGTTATTTAGTAGAAATTTCATAGATAATGAAATTTGACAGTCTTTGGAAGCATGTGGCATAATGCCTCAGATATATAATGTGCTTACTGAATGAATATTGCTGCTACTGAATAATTGCAAAAGTAATAATAATCATGAGGTTTAGTTTCTGATGGTAAAATTAAATTCAGCCATGAGAATTCATTTACTTTTGAATATTATTAAAAGTTCGAGGAATGACATTTTCAATAACTCCATCAAATATCGATCTGTGAGTAAACACTTGTTTTTAACATGCAATTAGAGATTTGGAATTTATGGATTCCTAGGTCCTCATCCATCAAATTTCCATGTTACTATAATTAGACATTAAAGTTTCACCTGTATTAGGGTTTTACATATTGCATATCTAATAAATATTTTATATTTATATGTACAATATATTTTATATTCATATGTATATATATGTATTTATATGTATAAAATATTTTATATGTATATGTATAATAAATATAATTGGTTTAGAATAAAATTAAGGTAAATAAGTATTTCTTGAAAGTTATTACTTACCACAATTTTCTTGAAAGTTATTATTTACCATTCAAATTTATTGAAAGTTATTATTTACCATTAATGTTGCTCAATAAATATGTTTATTAATACAAACCACAAATAACTGAAATGGATTCTTTGTTAAACTAAGCAAAAGCAAATACACAGAGCTATTAGTAAAGTTTGAAGAACAGTGAAGAAACACAGGCTCTTATATTATTTATATATTTATTTGCATAGTAATTTTCAGGGCATGTAATTTATAAGTTCAAGGAAAGCTTTGTTTTCAATTACTATATATAAAGGTGGGAGAGAGAGGAAAAGGGAATTGAAGAGACAGACATTTGCTAATATTTGGATATTCAATAATTCAATTATAAAGATTAGTCAAAATGAACAAGAAAAACAGTGACACACAAATTTAAATAGAGTAGGAAAACAAAAATTAATGCATAAAATATAATTAAATCAGTTTTTTAATAAAAGGTAAAAAAGAAACATGAACTGTAAAGAAACATAAATTTTCAAATCGCTTGGAAAGCAAATATCAAATTTACTCTAATTTACAGGATAATATTATGTGAGGCTTTATTCCCTACATTCATGTAAGTTCATGCATTAGATATAATGATGTTTATATGATGTCACATTATTTTTGCTCTCCATCACATTTCCAGAATTCGAGTATGCTAACAATCCCCATATTAGTTAAATAAATTAATAAATAAATCTAATTAATTAAACT
Source organism: Aotus nancymaae (assembly GCF_030222135.1). Lineage (NCBI taxonomy): Eukaryota > Metazoa > Chordata > Mammalia > Primates > Aotidae > Aotus > Aotus nancymaae. The sequence continues at coordinate 7,381,167 of NW_026988473.1, read as the reverse complement.
CTTTACAATGAAATAAATATAAAAACACCACATATAGGATTTACAGTTTTAAAATATAACTTAGACTTAACTCTTTTTCCAACTTCCACATTTAGATGACCAGAAAAGACATGGCTCACTTCAATTGCACCCAGGTGGCAGAGTTCATTCTTGTAGGCCTCACAGATCATCAAGAGTTGAAGATGCCCCTCTTTGTACTGTTTTTATCCATCTACTTATTCACAGTAGTAGGCAACTTGGGTTTGATCCTACTCATTAGAGCAGATTCAAGGCTCAACACACCAATGTACTTCTTTCTTAGCAACCTAGCCTTTGTAGATTTCTGTTACTCTTCCGTCATTACACCCAAAATGCTTGGGACTTTCTTGTACAGGCAAAATGTTATATCCTTCAATGCATGTGCTACTCAACTGTGCTGCTTTCTCACCTTCATGATATCGGAGTGCTTGCTACTGGCTTCCATGGCCTATGACCGGTATGTGGCCATTTGTAACCCTCTATTGTATATGGTTGTAATGTCTCCAGGAATCTGCGTGCAACTTGTAGCAGTTCCTTATAGCTATAGCTTCCTGATGGCACTGTTTCACACCATCCTCACCTTCCGCCTCTCCTATTGCCACTCCAACATTGTCAACCATTTCTATTGTGATGACATGCCTCTCCTCAGGCTGACTTGCTCAGACACTCGCTTCAAACAGCTATGGATTTTGGCCTGTGCTGGTATCACATTCATCTGCTCTGTTCTGATTGTCTTTGTCTCCTACATGTTCATTATTTTTGCCATCCTGAGGATGAGCTCAGCTGAGGGAAGACACAAAGCCTTCTCCACGTGTAGCTCTCACATGCTGGCAGTCACCATATTCTACGGCACCTTGATCTTTATGTATTTACAACCAAGCTCAAGTCATTCTCTTGACACTGACAAGATGGCCTCTGTCTTCTACACAGTGATCATTCCCATGCTGAACCCATTGATTTACAGTCTCAGGAACAAAGATGTAAAAGATGCCCTGAAGAAAGTCATCATCAATAGAAACCAAGCTTTTATGTTTCTGAAACTTCGAAAATGAGTTCAATAAACAAAAATGGGCATTCCTTCATATCCGGTTTTCCCCCCATATTAATAAAATTATTGGAGTACCTTGCTCTTAATTGGTAAGAAATAAAGATCTGTTTACTGAAAAACATTCTTTGCATTTTTGTAAGTTCTTTTAACATAAAATCATATTTCATATGTAGAAAGTACATAAGAATTTACATCATTGCTCACAGGAAAAAATGTATTTTAAAAATGTATTGTCTCATCTAATAGTTATACAACTAGGTGCTGCCAAGAATAGAAAAAATGAAGCCACTCTGAATGCCCAGTTTAGGATTATACGAATTCTTTAATGCATTCCTAAGAGTGTTTATAGTATATCTAAAATTAAATTTAATGATATTTAATTACATTACCTGCAACTGTAAAACAGTGGCTTTACATAGAGGTAATTTTTCTCCCAGGGGGACATTTGGCAATGCCTAGACTTAGTATTGATTTTCACAATAACAGGATATCATAAAGGAATGCTATTGCTATCTAGAGGGTTGAGGCCAGGTGTTCTGCAAAGTATTTTACAATTCACAACATGGTCCCTCACTCAGAAAGTATACATTCCCAAATGATAGTAGTGCTAAAGCTGAGAAAGCCTGTTTTAAATAACTTTTTCCTTAAGAGTCATTCTATAGATTCATTCAGATCAAGCTGGTTGATAGGGTTGCTCAAGCCTTTTGTAACGTTATGGTTTTCTCTTTATTTGCTCTACTGATTTTTAAGACTGATAATAAAATCTCAAGTTAAATTATGTATTTACATTTATTTTCTCTTGGTTTTAATTTTAGATGTTTTGAGGCTCCTTTGTCATTTGTGCATGAATTTCTAGTTACTCAATTTACTGATTTATTTTCTTATTAGCATGATTATATATGCTCTCTCATTTGTGTTAACATTTCATGACAAAAAGTCTATTTTTTTCTGACAATATAAGTACTTCAGCTCTCTTGTGGTTATTATAGGCATGAAGTAGTATTCCATCATTTTGCTTTTATTACATTTGTGATTTTAAGTGTAAATTTTGTCTCTTATCAGCAGTTAATAGTTGGATCTTGTCTTTGTAATTAACTCTGAATAGCTCTTCCTCTTAATTAGAGCATAAAGTCCATTCATATTTAACGTGATTACTGATATGGTTGAATTTATGTTGTTAATATTTAAAAGATTAATGACATTTCTTTTTTTATTTCCTTGTTTGAGCTCTAATGCCTTGTATTAAAAATTTTAAATTAGAAATGTAATTTCTGATAAGTTAAATATATACGCATACAAATGCACACATACAGACATGCATTAGTGATGATTGCTCTAAGGATTTATTTATTTTAACTTATCACAATCTACTTCAGATTAACACTAGCATAGCACTATGTAAATGCATACATACATACACATATATGCAATGTCTACTTATAAACCTCAAGACAGTATTATCATAATTGAATATGTATGCAATTTTGTATCATTACGATGAATTAAGAGGAGACAAGAAATATGCAATTGTATGTCATTTATATAAATGAAGAAGAGAATATGTATGTACACTCTCTAAATATACACAGATGTATAAGACTATGTCAGTAATATGACTCGATATGTCAATAAATATAAAAATTGACATATCTGCCATTTCCACTGTGCTTCATGTATTTCTGTGATTGAAATTCATACAGAATAATTTCCTGTCCTCTGAAAGACATTCTTTTGTACTTATTATAAGGCAGATTTGCTAGCAATGAATTATCTTAATCTGATTTACCCAGGCCAGTCTTTAAGTCACCTTTATTTCTGAAATATAATTTGGCGGGATATAGTAGTACCTGTGTACAGTTGTTTTCTTATAGCAGTTTGGACACATCATCAAGTTTCTGTTGATTATTTTCTTTTCTTCATCAATGGAACTGAATTTCCTAATTCTTCATTCCTAATTTTTGTCAAAATTGGACGTTTTACATTAGTATCAACTATAGCAGTCAGACCTTACACACACACACAAATACACACTCTCTCACACACTCACACACATACATACACCATGGGTTTGTTGGTTTTGCCCAGTCCTTTTTATATTGTTATAATTTTTATTGATGGCATTTGTTTTCTTAGTGACTTTTTGGACTAATTCTGCAAAATCTGTATTTCCTGTAGTGTGTGGTCACTGGGATGTTCTGCTAAGTTAGCTAAGGGATCAGCTAATGATTGGATCCCAGGGTTTGTATCAAATGTCTTATTGGCCTTCTCATTTATGTCTTTTCAGCTGACTGTGTGTAAACCCAGTTGTGATTTTCATGTTCTGTCTATAAAAGACATATTTGGGGAATCTTGTCCATTTTCATTTTCAGCTAGCAGAAAATATACTATATTTAGAGAAAAAAAGTGATTTTATGATTGCTTTCCACCCCTTGTCTTCCCTATCACACTCCCCCAACAAAGCCTTTTGCATTGTAGAGGATTACTTTGCTTTTGCTTTCTCAGAGACGCTCTCTTATTCAACTCATGCTACAGTAAAAAAAAACAATAAAAACCACAACAACAAAAACCCCACAACTCAGACAGGGTGGCCTAAATGACAGAAATTTATTTTCTGACAGTTCTGAAGAAGTCCAAGATCAAGATTCTCTCTGATTCAGTTCCTAGTTAGATCTCTCTTCATGACTTGCAGTCAGTCAACATCTTGCTGTGTGCTCACATGACCTTTTGTTTGAGAGCTTACAGGAGAGAGAGAGAGAGAAAAAAAAAAAAAGAAGTCCGGGCACAGTGGCTCACGCCTATAATCCCAGCACTTTGGGAGGCTGAGGCGGGTGGATCACAAGGTCAAGAGATCGAAACCATCCTGGTCAACATGGTGAAACCCTGTCTCTACTAAAAATATAAAAATTAGCTGGGCATGGTGGCGCGCGCCTGTAGTCCCAGCTACTTGGGAGGCTGAGGTAGGAGAATGGCTTGAACTCAGGAGGCGGAGGTTGTGGTGAGCCGAGATCGTGCCATTGCACTCCAGCCTGGGTAACAAGAGTGAAACTCCGTTTCAAAAAAAAGAAAAAAAAAGAGAGAGAGAGTGATCAAGCGTACACTTTAGTGTCTCTTCTTATAAAGGCACTAACCCCACCATGAGGACCCCTCCCTCATAAAGTTATCTAATCTTAATTTCCTCCCAAAGGTGTTGTCTCCAAATATCATCACAATGAGAGTTTGGAGCTTCAACATAATAATTTTGAGAGAAACAATTCAGTTCCTAGCAGATGCATTGTTCTGTAGTAAGTATTAAAATAATGTTCTTCTCTTGCTATGGCCACAGATTGGCTAATAAAATAATTTGGAAGACTACTCTGTAGACCAGGGAACTACAAAATTAAGTAATAACAGAGAACAACATCCTTAAAAAAGACAAAAATATTTCATAAGCATTTCAAAGAATAAGCCAAAGAGAGAGTATCGTGTATTAAGTTATTCTGGAATAGGTTACTGGGAGTTGCATATTAGTTCTTTGGAAGATATGCTGTAAAAATTTTTGCAAGGTAATTTTTATCTTTCTTTTAAAGATAAATCTAAACTCTATCACTGAGCAACAACAACAAAAGGAAAAGAATACAAATAAATAAATAAGCAATAAGAACAACAATATGAACAATTACAACATGAATAAATAGCAATATAAAGTATATAAATAAATAGCATTATTAATAATAAAATTATTGATAAATAGCATTCCAAAAATAAGAACATTGAAGCAATAATGTCATGCTAAAATAGAGCTGTAGATCTTTGGTCCTCAAAGCCAGATAATAATGTTAATTTATCTCTAGCCTGCTTTGGAATCCCTTGGGTTATTAACTACTTTTCTGATGCTTTTACTTGCATCATTCTTCTAAATAAGATCCTATGGGACAGAGTCACTGTCAAAACTCTACATTGTGTTGCTGCCCAAACCCACTTGGAGAAGAAATAGGAACACCCTTTATCCAAGTAAGTTCAAATAACATATTTCAAAATGAAGATCAAGATAAGCACTTAAAAAATGAAGTACCATAGAATATAATGAACTTTAGAATATAACATTTAAGATGGTATTTTCTGAAATAAGGCTACTGTTTCCTATAATCTTATTTAAGTTATATGTGTATGTGTTATATAAAATATATTTCTTATTGGTGTGAGATGGAAAGAAATGATTTGGGAATACCAAGATAAAATTTATTAGGCTGCTTGGAAAATTTGGGCAGTTAATTGACCCGATTGCAATTTACGTCAACAATGTGCTTCCTATTTTTGCCAAATGAAAAGTGAGCATATCAAAACCAAGTCATCAATATGTCACTTAATATATTTTTTATAAGCAAAGAACATTACTTGTGAACCAGTGAAATAAATATTGAAAGGTTATTGCAAAAATTTAATTATTAATTTCCCATTACCAAACATCTAGAAGGGGTTACATTAAGAAATTAATTAAAATGTTATGGCTTCCACCCATGGAGTCAGCAGTTTATCAAAAGAAAATATATGAAAACAGATGGTTGCCATATAGGTGATATAGGTAAATGAATTATGTATACAATATTTCTAGAACACAAAGACGAAAGGCAGTACCACCACATGGGAACCAGAAATTAGGGAAACCTTGAAGTATAAATAGTTTTCACTGCAGCTCTCCATTTGCCATTCACATGGTGGAAATAAGCAGAAGCAAAAGTACATATAAAGGCTGGGGAACATGTAGGGGCATGTTGTATTTGAGGACTGCAAAATAATTTTCCTAACTGATCACTGGGTGTTGGTAGTGGCAGAGGGAAGAGATGTGTCTGGAATTTTGATGGAAAACATCATGGGCTATATTGTAAAAGGTCATGTATAATTTTTTTTTCCAAATATAACGCGTACTCTACCTTTGAGATGAGATAAAGTGGTACTTTGAGGTGAGGTAATAAACTACTTATAGTTGTCAAACAGCACAGCCTTACCTGAAATCTCTGGAAATGGAAACTAAATTTTAAATCAAATAGTTGCTTAATTATCTTAAAACAAAATGTGTGTATTTGTATGAATACCGAAAAGTCTTTAAAAACTTTGATGATACACCTATTTCATATAACAATAAGCAGCAGCAGCAGCAGCAGTGATCAATATTATCTGTGGTTATCTTCTTCACAGAAAGGGGTAGAAACATACATGTACATATACTCAAAATTTTTTTTTATTTTTGATTCCCATGTCCATAATTTATAAAGAATATCTAACATTTCCTGATATATTCCCCTTCTGTTTCCTGAAATAATAAAATATATAAATTAGTTTATTTTGTTAATTTATTATTTGCTGAGATTATGTTTCAGGAACCAAAATTTTAGGACACTCTTCTCTCTATATTCAATTTAAAAGACACATTACATGTAAAAGTTTAACTATACCTATCTACTTCCATCAGTTAAGGATTTTCCATGTGTTTTTTACTATTTTTGTTTTTTATTTCTTCAGACTTCCCTATGTATAAGTCCTGGAATTATATTACCTTGACCCATAGCATTACCTACCCAGCTGTCAATGAATTTTAAAAGTGATTATGCTAACTTCTACATGCATATAACTTTTAATATATCGGGGAAGCAAGTTTCATGGTTTAACATTTTTTCTAATTTAAAATATATTTATACCTGTTATGTGCTGCAGATAACTTTCTTTTGGTAGTAACAATGATCATTTTAGATAGAAAATAACACCTTTTATAGATTAGAAACTTAAAAACAAACTGAATTTTTGATGTGCCAATGTTTATGTAACTAGAGAATGACGGAAATAAATTCCAAGTCTCCCAGTTTTATCTAGAGTTCTTTCTACTATATCCTGCTTGACTTAAATGTCAATCAAATGTCATTTTCAATAGTTATCTACCATTAAAATGCAATTGTTTATTACAAAGTTGCTAAGTTCATCAAAATTCACTGTATTTACTTTCTCATAGCTGTAATGACAAATTCTCATTTACTCTTTAAGGGTAATTGAATACTATTCAGCCACACACAGAAAAAAATGAAATTGTATCTTTTGCAGCAACATGGATGAAAATGGAGGCCATTATCTTAAGTGAAGGAATTCAGAAAGTAAAATACCACATGTTCTCACTTGTAAGTGGAAGCTAAATAATATGTACACATGGACATAGTATGTAAAGTAAGATTGGGAGGGAAGTGACAATGAAAATTTACTGACGGGGTAAAATGTGTGTCTTTTAGGTGATGGTTACACTAAAAGCTCAGACTTCACAACTGTGCAATAGATCCATATAACAAAACCATCCTAGAACCCCTTAAACTCACATACATGGAAAAATGGAATGAGATTTAACTCTTTTATATTTCAGCAAAAAGCCAAAAAAAGCTTGAATAACTTGACTAAGAGGTGCAATGACTTTTGCATGACATTGCTATAATCAACAATATAATCTCATATTTTAATACTATATCATATTGTCTCTTTACTATGAAAGGTCATTATCAATACTATGAAATATTATGAAATAATGTAGCACTAGGAGAAAAAATCAGTATGCCTCAGCTAACTGTCATGTAAGACTATAATTGATGATGAAAGAAAGCCTATTGGTGTAAAGAGGATTCATCTAACTGAGCAAGTATTTACTGAGGACCTACTGAATGCTTAGCACTGTGCTAGAAGCTCTAGAAGGAGAAAAGGCAGTAATATGTATTTCTCCAAAAATTAAATCCTTATGATTTTGATTTAATGTTAACAGAAACTGAATTTGCAAACATATCTGTGTACATATATATTTGTTTATATATATGTATGTTATAAACACAAATACACACAGAGACATATATATACACACACACACACACACACACACACACACACACACACACACACATATATTTTCTTTTAATTGGAATACAGAATAAAAATGATTAGTCTATCTGGGTTCCTGAGAGGCTGGCACGTCTGCTGGGGACTCTTGGCCAGCAAGAGGGTTCTGACCTGAATAGGGGAGTGCACAGAAAAAGAGAGGACAGGCAAGCAGGGTCTGGAGGGCTGAGTAAGCAATGCTTAGACAGCAATTTTATTTTGCACATAGTTAGTATATATATCTTTGTCCTACTTCATTTGCAGGAACAGACACCATTATCTCATACATCAAAGGGAACAGAAAGTCCTCAGGATACAAGCTTAGGCAGCAGATAACACAATAGTAAAATCAGGTACGATCAAGTCATGCAGGTGGGTCTCATTATCGGGTCATGCAGGTGGGTCTTATTATCGGGGTGGGGGAACCTATAGTTAAAAAGTTAATGATCTATACAAGGCACCAGAGAGGCAGTAAACCTATTATGTTTGCAAACAGCAGTCACAAGAACAAGCACAGGACCCAACAATAGTGGGTAAACAAAGTCATAAATGCAGGAACAGAGAATAGACACAACGTCTTCTCAGACCACATAGGCATCACATCATCGTCTAGCAAAGTTGTTTTCATATATCCTTTGATTTCAGCTCAGCTTTCCCATAGCTCGACTGCCTCCAATGGGAAACTGTGTCTGGGCTCAAGCTCACCATATGGTAAGGCCCAATTCCGAGGGGCTTCACATGGGAGCTTTCCCCACAAGTCTAGGTACTAACTACAAGGAAAAAGTGACACTTTATATCAGAAAAGTACTGAAATAATTGTTCTGAAAAGCCAGAGATATTGCCACTAGGAGGTGTTTGTAAGTAAGCAGTGTATGTTTTCATTTTGGGTTGTTAACCTTCAGGTGGGGAAGGGCACTGAGATAAACTGTCCTTATGAAACATTATCCAAATACTGAAAATGGATAACTTTATACTCTAGGTATATTCATATTAGATGGTGAATACAATGCATATTTTAATGAAATATACAATCTTTAAAAAGATATTAATGCATTTTGGTAATCATTGTGGATCTGTGGGTCCACGTATCTACTTATGAGAGTATTGCTTTGAATACATGATTTATGACATTTTACCACACATTTCTTAAAGTAAATTATGGTCAATATATGATAAATAACATTATATATTGAAACACTATGCCAAGAGGGACTATAACACTAAATAACGTAAAACGTGTAATCTATGGGTCAGGATTCCAAGAGGGAATATAACCTTTTTATTTAGCATAAGCTAAAAGTGAATTAGCATACTTTGAAAGTAATTACTTAAAAAATAGTTGCTCAATAAAAATCTTAAATTAATGCAAATAAATAAATAGATCCATAATCCGAAGTTGCTTTAAAGTAATTTAAGGAAGAGGTGTAGTACATAGGAGCCATTAGTTGAAAAGATAATTAGAAAACATGAGTTCTTACTTTATTTGTATATGTATACCAAGTCTAATTTCCAGTGTGGATAATGAAATTTATGTTTTTCTCAAAGTTGTTTTAAATTTTTTATATAAAGAGAGAGAGAGCAAGAGAGATCAACTGTTACATTATGAGATTTAGTAGCAAAAAATATTTATATATGTTATGCTGTCCCAATCCAAACTTTATAATGATGCTTACATTCCAATTATGAACAAAGTCAAAAATAATAGGCAATTAATTAAATAATAGGTAAACAATATGATATCACATTAAAAAGGTAAAAAATATAAAAATATGCCACTTAAAATGGTACAATAATATAGTTAATATAAAAATAATTCAAATTATACAGTTATCCCTTGGTATCCATGGGGGATTAATTCCAGGACTCCCACAGATACCAAAAACCATAGATGCTTATTAAGTCCCTTATATAAAATGACATAGCATTTGCATATAAACTAAACATATTCTCCTGTATAGTTTAAATTATCTTTAGAACACTTACAATGCTTGATACAATGTAAATGTTATGGAAACTGTTATACTGAATCCCTTAGGAAGATATGACAAGCAAAAAACTCAGTACTTGTTCAGTACAAATACACACACACACATAGTACACACATACATATACTTTTGTACATATACATATATGTGTGTGTGTGTATATATATGTGTGTGTGTGTGTGTGTGTATATATATACTTTTGATCTCAGGTTGGTTGAAGCCACAGATGTGAAACACAAAAATATGAAGGGCTGACTGTATATGTTTTCAAATATATGATAAAGAGACAGGACCCAGATAAATTGATGTAAATCTGTTGAAAAGCAAATGCCTCTTTATTTTAATTAGGCAAAAATTTTTTTTAAACGTGTAAGTATTCATTGTATTTGGTCAAGTAAGTTAATGCTTTACATATAAAGATGTTTCTGCAACTACATATCAAGGAACACTTAGAGAGATAATTTAGGCATGCAATGATGGAATAAATTTAATATATTACAAACATAATAGTGAGGTGCATAGACTCCTGTGTCAGAAAAACACATTTACATTCTATTTACTTCAGGTACTTAACCTCTCTGTGACTTTTTTCCCTAAGTTTTAAGATGGGCACAATAAAAAATGAAATAAACACCTATGAAGCACACTGTTGTGTCTTTTCAGTATTTGGATTATTAAAACAATTATGAAGATTGTGTAGAAAGCTATAGCAATCTCTTTATGGTAAGTAATGAATGAACAATAAAATAATAGAGCATTTTATATATGTCAGTATTGCAGTAATGTGTAGTTTCTGTTGTGGAGATACAATGACAAATATGTTAGAGTGGCGTCATTAGACAAGATTTGTTTTCCTTTATGCTATTGATGCTAGCATTTTCCAATAAATGTTAAATGTCAATAATTGTTTTAAACATTTAAAAATTACTGCTAAATTTTAAATAATATAATGTACAGAACTTTAAACAGATTTTGAGCCAGTATGGATCAAAGCTATAATACCACTACAGCTCTTAGCTTTATAAATATAATTACTTTGTGCAGAGAGAAATATGTGTTCCCACAAAATATCTTCTTTACCTTTCATCCCATCCCATCCCATCCCCACACCCCAAGTGAGCTAATAATTTTAATACTAAATTACCACTTACATATTAACAATAAAATTGATTTTAAGGATATTAAGGTATTTAAAAAATTTACACCAATGTTAAGCTTGATTAAACTCTCTTTTTATCCAGACCACCTCAAGAGGTATGACTCAGATCAACTGCACCCAAGTGACAGAGTTTATTCTTGCGGGCCTCACAGATCGTCAGGAGTTGAAGACGCCCCTCTTTGTGCTATTCTTATCCATCTACTTCTTCACGGTAGTAGGCAACCTGGGTTTGATCCTACTCATTAGAGCAGATGAAAAACTCAACACACCAATGTACTTTTTTCTTAGCAACCTAGCCTTTGTTGATTTCTGTTACTCTTCTGTCATTACACCCAAAATGCTTGGGAATTTCTTGTACAAACAAAATATTATTTCGTTCAATGCATGTGCTGCTCAGTTGGGCTGTTTCCTGACCTTCATGACAGCTGAGTGCTTGCTACTGGCTTCCATGGCCTATGACCGGTATGTGGCCATTTGTAACCCTCTGACATATACACTGGTAATGTCCTCAGGAATCTGCATTCAGCTTGTGGCTGCTCCCTATAGCTACAGCATCTTGGTTGCACTGTTTCACACCATCCTCACCTTCCACCTCTCCTATTGCCACTCCAATATTGTCAACCACTTCTATTGTGATGACATGCCTCTCCTCAGGCTAACTTGCTCAGACACTAGCTCCAAACAGCTATGGATCTTTGCCTGTGCTGGTATCATGTTCATTTCCTCCCTTCTGATTGTCTTTGTCTCTTATATGTTCATCATTTCTGCCATCCTGAGAATGAGTTCAGCTGAGGGAAGACAGAAGGCTTTCTCAACGTGTGGCTCCCATATGCTGGCAGTCACCATATTCTATGGGACCCTGATTTTTATGTACTTACAGCCTAGCTCTAACCACGCCCTGGACACAGACAAGATGGCCTCTGTCTTCTACACAGTGATCATTCCCATGTTGAATCCTCTGATCTACAGCCTTCGGAATAAGGAGGTGAAAGAAGCTCTGAAGAAAGTCATCATTAATAAAAACCAGACTTTTGTGTTTATTAAATTAGGAAAGTGACTTGAATAAGTAAAAATGGAACTTTGTCATGGTATGATTTTTTGTCCCAGCAGAAGTTATCAGAATGGCTATTTATTAATATGCGATCTATCTACATATACATATTTGTGGTGCGTAATACAATTTTCTAGAGAATTTCTCTTAGAATGTCCAGTGTAAAAGTAACTATAATAATTTACACCACTTCTCTTATTTTTCAAATGAAAAATATATTAAAATTATTAATTGTGTTGCATAATATTTTATACCAATTTTCCCATTTCCCAAATGAAGAGTCCATAAAAAGTCATGATCAAGATATATAATTAGTTATTACATCTTGTTCAGCGCACAGACAAAAGTTTAACTCTTCTCCCGTCCATCTCCGGTTCAGGATTCTGAAGCTATATTTACAATATCCCATGTGAAAAATAAAGACACATCATCTAAATATTTTCTTTCTCAATTCCTAATTTTTTAAAAAAAGATATGACAATATAAAAATGTCCCATATTTATACATTTAATATATTGTCTTTACTATACAAAGAGTACTGCTTTCTAACCTCACCTATGGCACTGATCGAACATGCCTTCTAGTTCCTGGAAGTCTTGTTCTGTCTCTGAAGACTAATTCTCTAAGAGAATGCTTTTCTTATGCCTACAAGATCTCATTATACTTTTTCCCAAAATGTGAAAAATGTAACTCAGGGATAGAATTCTGGAGGGAGGAAGGGAGGGCATTATAATTCAACCAAATACCTTCACAGTAATTGAATCATCATAAATCATTTTGCCAGTAACAAGGGTTATATGAAGTTGTGCTTGGCAAAGCTCAGGTAAGCTGTTCATTATTTATTAAGGTATAGCTTATAACACAATGAACCCAGTAGGCAATGCAGCTAAGTGAATAAGCACACGGCTTATAGTCAAAGAACATGGTTAGATTCCAAACATGGCATTGTGCTCCATGTGTGCTCTTACCAGCTTATTCATCAGATAAATGAGAGTAATGTTACTCAGTTTAGAGACTTTTTGAGGACTAAGCAACATGGAAAGGGGTAATAGCTCATGGTGCACTTGTATATCATTTCCCTTCCTTCTACGAACCTGCTAACTTGAATGCTAGCCTACTAATTATAAGTCACATGAACTTGAGGGAGCAATTTATAAATGGGGATTATTATACAATTCAGCTGATAAATTGATAAATGTGAGAGAGGGAATATGTGTAATAATCTTAAAGTGTTTTTGTAACTTTTATTTAAAGTCATGGGTAGAAGTGCAGGCTTGTTATATATGTAAACTGTGTCATGGGGGTTTGTTGTATAGATTTTTCATCACCTAGGTATACAGCCTAGTACCCATTAGTTATTTTTCCTGATTAAATCCTTCCTCCCAGCCTCCAGTCTCTGAAGGGCCTCAGTATGTTTTGTTCTTCTCTATGTGTTTGTGTGTTCCCATCATTTAACTTAAGAAAGGTTTGATTCTGTGACTCATGCAATCATTTAATATTTTTGCTTCACTCTTTTTCATCTATACCTTATTTCCATACTTAATGTCAGAAGATTAGAAAGATACTATTAATGCCCACTGAGAAGCCATCTTTTGGCTTGGTGTTTCCTTCCTCAGATACCTGTTTTCTCCTTCACTCCTGTGCCACAGTTAGTTCTGTACAGAAACAGAGAAATGGCTTGTTATAAGAATAAGGGCTAAGAAGAATGATGGCACATCTTAGGAAGTAAAGATTGGGGAAATATTGATTAGGGAAAGATTGATAAGGAAATAAAGATTAGGGAAATCATTGAGGGGCTAGGAAAGCTACAGCTAGAAGATGAGCAGAACAGATCATGAAGATCTTAACCCTAAAAAGCAATGCAAATGCCCCCAGGAAACTTGGCATAAATAAGAATCCCTGAGAAAACTCCTGTCCTAAGTAGCAGGGAAGGGGGCACTGCAGTTTGTGAGCTTATCGGAGCTCCCATATCTTCTCCGTGTCCATTCACAACTGGCATTACATAAATGTTTTCTATTGACACAAAAATGATGAATTTAAAAATCCAAAACATAATGGCTTAAACAAATGCAATTTGTTATTTACCACGTGTCGCAGGACAGTTTCTGTACTGGGATATGCTTGGCTACTCTTGTCTGCATCCACTCATGAGTTTGTACTCAGCTTGTGTGTTGCTTGGAAACAAGCTGACCTAAGATGTCCCCACCTGTGAAAACTGCTTTAGCACCACATGACTCCTCATCTGCCAACAGGTTAGCATGCATCTGTGGTTCTGGCAAAGGCAGAAGAGCAAGACAGGAAGTTGAAATACACTATGCCTTTCTCAGGCCTACATTTGTGTCAAGTCTGTTATCAAAATATCAGCTAAAAACAAGTCACATGACTGAGGTCAGAGGCAGAATACAGAAGTACTACACATTTATAGAAAAAGAGCATGATTACAGAGAAGCCTTTAACTGGGGCTGTTAATTTGACTAATTAATCTACTGTGCCCGAAAAATGAGCTAGAGCAGCATTCCCAATTATGACATATTAAGTCTCTGATATTCTCGTATGTTCATATCCAAAGCACTGGGTATATTCCTTTGGAAAAAATCTGAAAAGCAGCTATTGCATTAACATGCTGTAGTTTAGGAAGGTCCTGCTTCAAGGAAATTCAGTTCTCATTTCAATAAAAGAGTTTTACTATTATAAGTTCTGAGGTACATGCGCAGAACGTGCAGGTTTGTTACACAGGTATACACATGCCATGGTGGTTGACTGCATCAATCACCCTGTCATCTACATTAGGTATTTCTCCTAATGTGATCCCTCCCCTAACACCCACCCCCTGCTATCCCTCCCCTATCTCCCCACTCCTCAACAGGCCCCGGTGTGTGATGGTTCTCTCCCTGTGTCCATGTGTTCTCTTTAATCTATGTTTAGACTTAATTATGAAAAAATCTTAAGGAAAAAATTGTTCATTGTGACTGGTGTTATTAGTTTTTTTTTCTCCCTAGCTCTGTGTTTTGTCTAAATACACAAATGGAAAAAATATTTTAAAATACTATGCTTTATATGTCCCCTACAACTATAGAATTATATACAATTATTAAAGAACATCAACTGCCCATTCATCTAAACCCAGGAACACCACGATCCATAACCCATTACCATAGAAACTGGGTTAAGTACCTCAGTTACAGCCTAACAAAGTATTGTAACCCAATACCAGTATTGAATCCACCTTGTTATCACCATTTCAGAATAACAACATCCCTACTGTTATTAGAGAGCACAGGTCTGTAGGTCCACTCCATTCATACAGGCCAAGTAGAGGCATGGCCACTACTGAGCCCCTAAAAAGCATACCAGTTCCCTCTATGCTAGTGCATTCCTTATTGCCCAAGCAAAGACACTCTTCTGCGACTTCCTAAAATATAGACAGGTAAGGAGTTTCTATTTCTACATAATAAATTCATCATCACACTCCGACATTTCTCAATTTTCTTCCTGTGTCTTCATTACTATGTGAGAGTATTTCTAGTTATCTGTTTCGTATAATGTCAGGCATCTTTCAATATAGACTTTAAAGAGCCATCTTAGAGAATTTCTAGAACAAGCTTCAGCTATTATTAGCAAATATTCTTCTGGATGAAGGAGTTCATCTATTTCTGTTGAATGATAGCAGCTAGGTGCCAGTTAACCTGTGGTTTGTATGCATTCCTCTCCTAGGGAGGACAACATTTTTTTTTTTTTTAATTAATCCTTGCTGTTGAACTAAAATGCCAATTATAACAACATGTTGTGATATTAATCTCAGAAGGCAGATTTAAGTGTTATTAACTGGAAAAGTTATCTTTCACCTAAAACTTTATAAAATCTGCTGCTATATATGAGGCCCACAAGCTCAATATTTATTTTAAATAAATTCATAATTGTAATCAAAAGCCAATGTAACAAAATTAAAGCAAGTATAGGAAATAGTCAAAGCAGATATAGCCATTAATCAAATTGTTTTCCCAAAAGAGATCATTAAAATATTCCTCTACTCCCTACTCATTTATTGACTAATAGCTGAAAGAGTACTCTACCATTTCAAGGGAAATAGTTTTGTCCCCAAACACTAAACATCAAATACTTGCCTGTTACTGAATAATCATTATGTTGTTTTGCAATGTTTGTTTAACAAAAGTAACAATAAATAAAAAGTTTCCAGAGGGACCATTAAAAAACAATAATACAAAGCTGTCTCACGTCCAGGTAATTTTAAATGTTACTGGCTTCACAAAGGTTGCTTTCAGGTGCAATATACTGTTTGGAGATTTGTTGTTGAACTGAAAGACAGCGTTTTGAATATAGAAAGATGTTAGGTAGTAGAAAAAACAAAAAACTCAAACTGTGTTGTGGGAAAGGCATCAAACTTATATGACTACTACTTCTATTCACTTAATCATTTAACAGATAATTATTGATGATTTGTTTATACTACATACTACTAGAGGTAAGTAATTAAAATGGATATAATTTAGGAATTAAAACTTGCTTGAACAGAAGAGTTTCAAGTTTAGGGTGTGTTACAGAAATGTTAACAGTTGGTTGCAATATAGTGTGGTAAGTGCTATCTTAAAGCAATCAGTGGATGCAGAATAGTGTATATGAGAAGCATCAATTTTGGCCTAGAAGGTCATGAAAGCCTCTAGGAGGAAATTATTTAACAGAATAATTTAAAGTTAAGTAGAAGAAAAATCAGGGATAGGTAATAATAGCAGAAGAAAAGTATTCTGGGCACAGAAGGAAATACATACAGACATGTTTGAATAACTGTGATAGTTGATCATATCTGGAATGTGAAAGCCACATGCAGAATGCTGCAAGAGATGAGTCTGGTCTGAGACTCATGGCCTAGGTTTTCTCCTTCCTTCCTTCCTTCCTCTTTCTTTCTTTTTTCTTTTCTTTCTTTCTTTCTTTCTTTCTTTCTTTCTTTCTTTCTTTCTTTCTTTCTTTCTTTCTTTCTTTCTTTCTTTTTTTCTTTTCTTTCTTTCTCTCATTCTGTCACCAGGCTGGAGTGCAGTGGCTTGATCTTGGCTCACTGCAACTTCCACCTCCCAGGTTCTAGCAATTCTCTGCCTCAGCCTCCTGAGTAGCTGAGACTACAGGTGTGCACCAACACGCCCAGCTAATTTTTGTATTTTTTTTTAGTAGAGATGGGGTTTCACCATGTTGGCCAGGATGGTCTCGATCTCTTG
This sequence comes from Aotus nancymaae, assembly GCF_030222135.1. Classification (NCBI taxonomy): domain Eukaryota; kingdom Metazoa; phylum Chordata; class Mammalia; order Primates; family Aotidae; genus Aotus; species Aotus nancymaae. Next base: position 7,363,796 of record NW_026988473.1, on the reverse strand, counting down.
ACCTCATTGTCTACCCGCCTCAGCCTCCCAAAGTGCTGGGATTACAGGTGTGAGCCACTGTGCCTGGCCAGGGCCTAGGTTTTCAAGAACTATGTTAGCCATGTTAAAAAAAAAAGAGAGAGAGAGAAAAAAGAAAAGAAGCCTAGGACTTTATCTTTAGGGCAATGGAGAAGGTATTAAGAGACTTAACCAAGAGAATATTGGAATAAAGTTTGTATCTGTAAAGAGTTTATTTCAGCTGCAATATAAGGAAGAGAGAGAAGGAGGAAAGACTGAGGGCAAGAATATGAGTCAGTTGTCAGTTACAATAAAGCAAAAAAAGTCATTATTGTTGCATCAAGAGAAGAATGTAAGTTAACTGATTTTAAAAGGATGTTAGATATAAAATTGTTAGTAACTGGAAACAAATGAAATATTGGCATAAGGAACAGGAATGCATAGTAAAAAATGATTGGTCCCTGATTTGAAAAACTGAGTAAATAATGTCACTATTCACCTAGAGAAAGTATATACTCCAGGTCTTGAATATTAGGTTTAACATGCAGAGATGCCAATAGAGAAAATAAATCTGAAATAGAAATATATATGTGTGCCTAGCCAGAATATAGATGCTTACTGGAGATATAGGCTTGGATAAAATCACTGAACAAGAAAGAGTAAAGAAGAGAGCATGGGGGTTTAGAATCTGAAGTACATGTCACCTAAAGCATATATAATAGAAGTAGAGCCTCCCAGGTACAAAATCAAAATAAACCACCTAGAGACTACTTTGTTTTGGAAACCTAAGGTGTATTAACAGAAACCAGTGCTGCTACTCTGCCAAAGAAAAATAGGCTGGATTGGATTTTGGGATAGTGAGGTCAATAGTGAAGTTGGTGAGGAGATGTTTTGGTTTAATGGGAAAGGAAGGCAAATTACATTCGGTTAAGTTATGAATATGATTGATAAAGTAGAGGCCTGCTCTAAGATGTTTGATGAGAAGTGAAAGTAACAGAAAAGAGTATTTTACCTGCCTTGAAGATCTGCAAGGTACATGTAAAGCAACCTGAGACAATATAATTATAAAGGAGAATCGAGTTAACTTATCCTGTGCTCTGCTTAACAAATGCAGGGAGCAATTTAATTCTGCCAGTTTTCAAGCATTCAGAGACCAGTTTGGGTTTGAAAAAATGGTCTGTGGAATTGAGCTCTTCAAAACACTGCCCAAATGCTATACACTTTGGACCATTTAGATATCTAAAGATAGAAGTTAAATCATGTTTTTCAGTCAGCTAAAGCTGTTTATAATCTGTAAAATTGTTCACTGGTGTGTGTACTCTTCCAGAAAGACAAAGCCAGAATATTTAAAATCCTGTTATTCTTTAATATCAATATTAAATGTCAATTAAAGAAAAAACAGAGATAAGGAAAAAAAAAGAAAATTTTAAAATTACTCCAACCTGGATGTCCAAAAAGATAAATGGTGTTAATATTTTGATTTTGACTCTTTATGTTAGATTGTCCTCATTTAATTTTGTTAAATTGTGATATCCTTGTGAACAAATATATCTGTGTATAATTTTATAAACTTATAATTTAAGAAATAATTTTACATATATTGTCACTATTACATTCTTAGCATTGCAATGTGTTTTTTTTTGTTTTTTGGTTTTTCAAGAAAAGTACAACATAGATTTTGCTGTTGTATTAGTTACAGTATTTTATTTAAAATCCTTTTATTTAAAACTTCTTAATGAATTATATACCTTGGAATTTCTGTCTGAAACAAATTATGTGACTCTGAAAGCATAAGGAAAATTAATGTTTAACTCAGAGTACTTATCAGAACGTTAATTTAATTAAATTTAATATAATATCCTGGTAAGTAATGGCTATCTTCTCACATTTAATTAGTCATTTCTTATAGCATCAAGATTATTCAGAAGGTGTGCTCTGGAGTTCATTTTAGAAGAATCCTGTATCTATTACATGGCAAAAGGCAATCATTCATCAGTGACTGACTTCATCCTCCTAGGGCTCACAGATAATCCAGAACTTCAAGTCATTCTCTTTGGTGTGTTCCTACTGATTTACTTAGTTACTGTTATGGGTAATCTTGGTTTAATTGTGCTAATCCAAATCAGTCCTCAGCTTCACACACCAATGTATTTTTTCCTCAGCCATCTGGCTTTTGTGGATTTTTATGGTACCTCTGCTATCACTCCAAACACCCTTGTCAACTCTTTGTGTGAAATTAAAAGCATGTCATTTTATGCATGTGCTGCTCAACTGTGTTGCTTTATCACATTTTCAGTTTGGGAATTATTGTTGCTGTCTGTCATGGCGTATGATCGGTATGTTGCCATCTGCAACCCTTTACTCTATGTAATTCTCATGCCTAGGAGGCTCTGCATTCAAATGGTCGCTAGCTCATATATTTATGGATTCACTGTGGGACTCATAAAAGCAATGGCCACATTCCATATGTCTTTTTGTGACTCTAATGTGGTTAACCAGTTCTACTGTGATGATGTTCCTCTGATTGCTCTGGCTTGTTCAGATACACAAGTCAAGGAGTTGATGTTGTTTGTTATTGCTGGGTTCAATGTTTTTTGTTCTCTTATCATTGTTCTCATCTCCTATGTTTTTATTGTCTTTGCTATCCTAAGGATCCACTCTGCTGCAGGAAGACAGAAAGCCTTTTCTACCTGCGCTTCTCACGTGTTTTCTATTTCCATATATTATGGGACCCTCAGTTTTATGTACCTTCAGCCTAAGTCAAGCCATGCACTAGATAAAGACAAATTTGCCTCAGTATTCTATGCAGTGGTGATTCCCATGCTAAATCCATTGATCTATAGCTTGAGGAATCAAGAGGTAAAAAATGCTATGAAAAAGATTATTAAAAAGATGTATTCTAGTAATCAGTAAAATCTGTTGGTACTAAAAGAAATGGTATATACAGAGTCAGGATATTTTGAATCAAGTCTTGTAAAATGCTAGTATATGTAGAAGTCTGTCCTGTGGGGCTTATTTTCCTTGAAAATACGTATTTTTATTGCTTTGGCTTACAAATGATAAGCACTTTATAAATGTTCATTTTATTGTTGAACTGTAAAAGAGAGATAAGAATAATCTACTCTCTTTAACCATGAGATGTTTCAACACTAAATAGAAATAAAGAAGAAAGCACCTTGAAATTACAACTTTACCTTATTTCACTACAATATTGAGAATTTTGGGTTATCTTGAGAGACACGTACCATTATTATTATTGCATATAATATTGCAAATACCAGGTAAGGTTTTGCTCTGTAGCTGAACTGGGAGAAAAATAGCAAGATGCTTGGTTGAAAGATTTTTGTTTGAATATCCCTTACAAGTTAGATTATCCTTCACTTTACAATACCTTACTGATTTGACTGAATATTTTTATGTGATCACTCAAGCACGATCCCTCACTGATTACCCTGACATTCAGCCAGCACATTTGCTGAACTGATGCATTAGCTATTTGTCCTGGTTGCTCTCCCTCCCCTTGCCCCCCCACCCCACAACAAGTTCCATTGTGTGTTGTTCTTTTCCCTGTGTCCATGTGTTCTCATTGTTCAACTCCCACTTATGGGTAAGAACATGCCGTGTTTGGTTTTCTGTTCCTGTGTTAGTTAGCTGAGGAAAATGGCTTCCAGCTTCATCCATGTCCCTGTAAGACATGATCTCATTTCTTTTTATGGCTACATAGTACACCATTTTGTACTACATTATTTTTTATCCAGTCTATCATTGATGGGCATTTGGGTTGGTTCCATGTCTTTCCTATTGTAAACAGCACTGCAATAAACATACGTATGCATGCGTCTTTATGGTAGAATAATTTATATTCCTTTGGGTAAATACCCAGTAATGGGATTGCTGGTTCTTCATGAGTTCATGATTACCATTGAACTTATGTCTTCTTAAATACCAGTTGTTTATCCAATATAGGTGCATAGCACTGATAACCAATGGGTTATCATAAATAATTTGACTTAGACCATGGAGTTCATTTACATTGTGTATTTAAACAATTTTAGTGTTGGCTGATTTAGCATGATAATACAGAACTTGATTTTGAAAAGTTTGCTTAATACCAAAAGTTTAAAACATTGGATATTATGAAATAGAGTCTTATGTTACATAATTCATTCATTTAGCTCAAATGATAACTCAAAGGTTTTTGAAAGAAAAAACATTATTCTGATAGAGAGGAGACTCAGCTTTCCAAACAAGACCCAGTGAAGACAACATGAGGGCGACTGACTCTGTCTCCCTTCTTTCCTACCGTCTCTTTTCTCTTTTGTAATTTCCTTAGAAGTCAAATAAAAACATTTAATTATCTTTTAACATTACATAAAAATCCTTTTGAAAAGAGAAAAACTAATTTTATGTTTCCATTAATGTATTTTAATGTTAAAGTTAGTTTTTAATAACATTTAATAAATCTATTCAGTTTTAATTATTTTGACCATAAGGTAAGATTTTTATAAACCTTTTACATTCCTTTACATTGTTTTTCCCTCAGGGCAGAACAATGATCTAAGAAAACTCTGTTGTGCTTCTATTACAATGTCCAATTTACGGAGAACAAAACCTGAATAATGCCATCTTAACTTTAGCCACTATTTTCACACATAGAATCTCTTATAATTAATTTCTATAAACTTTTCACAAATTATTCAAACATTTAGCTTTATATAAACAATCCTTCAACCCTCTAACCTAGTCAAAAATTTACATTCCTATGCTTTTTTATAATCTCTTACAAAAACACATTTTATTCTCCTTACAAATACTGTTGTAAACTTATTTTTTCAGTAGTCTCAATTACATATTAAAATGTTAACTCTAATAGACTTTTACTTTTGGTGAAAGCCTTGGTCAGTAAGGAATTTTAACTATATACTAGATGTGGAGCCTTGGACCCAGACAGAAATGCAGATAAGGCCTGAGTCTTTCCAGCATCTGACTCCATGTGTCCCAGGCCTTACCTAGCTATAAAGCAGGGAAGCTGTACAGTTAAGAGTCATAGTAGCATTTTATGAAGCATTTAGGAGATCCAATCACCTTTAAACAAGAGCGAAACTCCGTCTTGGGAAAAAAAAAAAATACATCATAGAGATCACAGAGGGGTGACAAATACAAATATTTATTTAAATATGCCTGGAGATATAATAGTGTTTATTTCAATGTTTTGGCTGAAGGACTGGTGTTTTAGGAGATGAACCCAGTGACCCAGAGTAATTTTCAGTTGATAGTTTTAGAGGCTGCACAGAACTGCCTGTATCTGCTCAAAAATAAACAGAAATATATATCTATTGAGTATACTTGAATTTCTTAGCTCATTTCCTTTAGAACATCTAAGCATATCTCAATATGTGATTGTTAATAGTAGGGAGTTATAACTCTGTAAAGACATGAAAAATTCAATTAATGTTTAAACATTGCTACTGTAAATAATTCTATAAAGTAGGCAGGTACAGTGAAACCACAGAAGATCATTGTTCTCCAGGTGAGTTTTCAGGATTTATAGACCTGAATCCCACTACCTGTAAAAAGAGAGACCATCTATGACATTCCTATTTTTCACGTCTCTGATAAGTGAGAATATTGTGTGTGTCCATCTATAAATATACACTCACCAGACCAAGTGTGGAAAGTAGAAAAACCAGGTTTCTCTGTCAAACCTGTTTTAAAAATCAGATAATTCACTCCACTTACAAGGTTCTAAAACCACCTTATGGTAGCATATCTGAGTCATTTACAAAGAAAGTACAGAAGAAGAAATAATCACAGTATATTGCAAACCTCACATTGTATTTTATATAATGGCTGCAAGTATCATAATCTCTTTGTAAAATGGAAAAAATACAGGATAATTTTAAACTACTACTTTTTCTGAAATGTCAAAATAATAAAAATATATAGTATCACTATTTTTTAATCATATTCCATCACCTACAAGGGTGAATGAATAAATAGCAGGCATGGATAAATTACATAATAACCTAAGGTAATTTCTAATTGAACAGATATGCAAATACAATGAAGGTGTTTATTTTTAAAAATAATTTCTTTTTTTAATATACATATTTTTATTGTACTTTAGATTCCAGGGTACAAGTGCAGATCATGCAGAATTGTTGCATAGGTACATACATGGCAATATGGTTTGCCTCTATCCCCCTGTCACCTATATCTGGCATTTCTCTCCATGTTATCCCTCTCCAACCTCCCTCCCCCCCACTGTCCCTCCCCTAGTCCCCCCCAACAGGTCCCAGTATGTGATGCTCCCCTCCCTGTGTCCACGTGTTCTCATTGTTCAACACTGCCTATAAGTGAAAACATGCGGTGTTTGATTTTCTGTTCTTGTGTCAGTTTGCTGAGAATGATGGTTTCCAGATTCATCTGTGTCCTACAAAGGACACGAACTCATTGTTTTTTATGGCTGCATAGTATTCCATGGTATATATGTGCCACATTTTCCTTGGAAACATGTTCTTCCAATTATATTTTTAAAAACGTGATAATGACACATTTAAATCAAATTAACCTATATTATAAAAGCCTTCATTCTTAACACCCACAGTGTTAAAAAAATTCAGATAGATTTCAATTTGCATTTAGAATTTTTATATCGCTAGTTATATGACTTTCAATTTAGAGATGAAACTTCACACATATCTTATGTTTATTTGATTGTAGAAATAGGACTACTTAAGTGTCTAGAAGGCAGTAGAAAACCCAACCAGGGTTTGTTTCTCCTACTTAATGACTAATAAGCCTTGGAGACCTTAAAACATTTTATTTTTTAATTGTTTTTGTTTTTGTTTGTTTGTTTTTAAGAGAGATACAAGGTCTCTCTATGTTGTCCAGACTGGTCACGAACTCCTAGGCTCAAGCAATCCTCCCACCCTGGACTCCCAAAGTGCTGGCACCACAGGTGTGAGTCACTGTGCCAGGCCAAATAAATTCATTTCTAACTTTATATAACAAACATTTATATACCTAAGCCTTCTGAAACACTTATTATCACTGGATATTTTTCTAAGCATTTCATATATATTGACTGGTACAATTCTTAATAAAAAAGAACAATGAGTTAAGTCCTATTATTTCCCAGACTTGGAAACAAAGTTACACATAATTTAGCCCAATTTTCTAAGGTTGCAGAGCTAATATGAAGGAAATTGTATTCAAACTCAGTCTTATTTCAGAATCCCAAACTCTTAACAACAAGATGCTGCTGTCTTTGCTTGGAATACACCTACGAGTGTTTGCATATATGAGTGTGTCTGTGTTTGTATTTGAGCATGATTTCAGTGGTCTGCCAAGACTGTGATGGCCTGAATTGGATGCTTTAATTCATACTTATTTTTTATGATCTGCCTGGACCCTTGTAGAAAATGTCAAGGTCTACTAAAGTAACAGCTATGTTTTCAGTTCATTGGGAAATAATTACAAGAAAAAGTTTAATTGATTTCCTGCTTCTATTTAATAAAGTTTTATTATTATTTTCTTAATATTAAGATCTGCAAGTTTTCACAACCTTTATTGAAGGCTTTCTTTGAGGCATCTTTCACTTCTTTGTTCCTTAGACTATAGATTAGGGGGTTTAACATGGGGATCACCACTGTGTAAAATACAGAAGCCATCTTGTCTGTGTCCAGAGAGTGGTTTGATTTGGGCTGTAGGTACATAAAGATCAACGTGCTGTAGAAGATAGTAACAGTCACCATATGCGAGCTGCAGGTGGAAATGGCCTTGTGTCGCCCCTGAGTAGAGTGGATCCTTAGGATGGCGGCAATAATAAAGATGTAGGAGGTGAGGACAATGGAAGAGGAACAGATCATGTCAAAGCCAGCAAAGGCAAAAATCAGAATTTCTTTCACGTGTGTGTCTGAGCAGGACAGAGCTAAGAGGGGGAGGTCATCACAATAGAAATGATTAATTACGTTGGGGCCACAGTAAGTCAAACGGAAAGTGATAATGGTGTGGAAGAGGGCAACTAGGAAGCTGTACACATACGGAACTGCCACCAAGTGAATGCAGACTCTTCTTGACATCAGTGTTGAATAATACAGGGGACTACAGATGGCGACATAGCGATCGTAGGCCATGGAGGCTAAAAGGAAACACTCCGTGATCATAAAGGTGAGAAAACAACCCAGTTGGGTTGCACAAGCATGGAAAAGAATGATGTTGCGTTCCACAACAAAATTCACCATCATCTTCGGTGTAATAGCAGAGGAGTAACAAAAGTCAACAAAGGCCAGGTGGCTGAGAAAATAGTACATAGGAGTGTGGATTCGAGCATCAATCCTGATTAAGGTAATCAACCCAAGATTGCCCAACACTGTGACCAGATAGATAACTAAAAACACCCAAAGCATGGGGCCTGAAGCTCTGGTCCGTCGGTAATTCCTTTCAGAATGAATTCAGTGACATAAGTGATATTAACTTCAGCCATTTATCCTAACAGGTTTTGTAGATTTTGTTGCAGTTAAAGAATGATAATGATACTTCTCATATTCCCTGTCAGTGATGGGTAAAGGTGATCATTGTTATCTTCTTGCCTTGAATCATATCATCAAGTGGGCAAAAACATACGTCTTACCTTTCTAATGACAGAGACCAATCTTGCCTGAGGGAGGGGAGCCTTTTACTTGCAGAATAGTCTTCTTAAGAATTATTTTGCTTTGTAATTTTAGAAAATAAGAGATAATGTTGGTTAAAATTATGTAGTATGAAACCACTTGAGACAACTGGCGCTAATATTTCAGTGTTTTTGCTGCCATTAAAAATCTTTTATATTTTCCATGTATATATAATTATAGCAGCACAAAAATACTGAATTTATAGAAGTGACCACATTTATATTTCCTTATTTTTCAGTTTTGTGCATGCTTCCATAAAATATATTAAAAATGTATCAAAATAATTTTATAGCTGCCATCAACTATTCACTTTGCTATATCCCTTCCCACATTTATACAGAATAGGTAATTTGTGATATAGAAGCTGAAAGAAATTTGATCAGAAATATGGGAAAACATACAATTATATTTACATATGAATTAAAAGGACATTTTTCCAATTCAAAATTTGACATATTTGGAAGTGTGTTGCCCAAATAGTTAACACAAATCAAGTAGTTTATCAAAATTTAACATATTTGGAAGTGTATTGCTCAAAGAGTTAACATAATCAAGCAGTTTATTATAGTTAAACCCCACATAGAAAAATAATTTCCTCCACAAATGTGTCAATATGTTTCCAGGGCTTAAAAAATTCAAGGCACTTACTGTAGTTGGTTGTACTTTTAGAAACATATTCTAGGAAAATACTCAGTTGTAAAATGTTTTATGGAAACATTTACTGGTGGGTGAAGTTTTTGATGCATCTTTTAGAATAATTATACTTATTTATATTTCTACCAGCCCTGAAAAAGAGGATTCATCTTGTTAAGCCCAATATTAGCCTATTTAAACTTTAGTTTTGCTCCTGGCTTTATTTTTCACAAAGTAGAAGCATGAAATATTAACTAGAAAATGCCTTGAGAGATCGTCGTATCTAACCACTTTGTCTTTCACATTCCATTGATTAGTACTATTATTATTTTATCTATTGCAATTGAGAGACGTCCTTATCAGATATTGAGTGCATTACATGAATTAACTTAAGATCGTCTCTTGCTTACTCCATGAGGAAGGCTCTCATCCATCATTCCTTATAAACACTGGAAAAATCCCAATTTCTGATGATGGTCACAGACTATCGGTGTGACTGTATAGAACTGACAGCAGAGTCCATATTTCTAATCATCCTTATACTGCCCAAATGTAGGAGTTTGTTCCTCAAGCTTTAATCAACGGGATGGAAGAACAAGGCTAAAGTGTCAAACTAGATGTTTAAAGCTGAGAGAGGGCAAACATGATAACTGTACTTTTCCAAATATTGCTAAGTTTTTCATATTCTAGGTCAAAGTAAAATAGAAGGTTCCTAAAACTTATGTAGATATATTAAGACTTTTATGTATATATACATAAATCTATCATATGTATTATATATATATTTTATGTATGTATTTATGTATGTATTGTGTATATATATAGTATGTACGTATGTATTTTTTGTATATATACATAAATATACAGAAAATATTATCGAAAATATTTTCTAAATTTCTTTTTAGGATTTGTTGGCCTAACCTATGAATTAGTTTGAGTACAACACTCCACTGTGCCAGTGGAATCCCAACTGAAGTATGCCTGTTTCTGTTTATTTATATATTTATATATCTCTTTATATATATAACTTATGTATACATAAAACTTGTATATGTAATAAAAATTATTTTTATATATATTGCTATTCTCAGTAAATAACTGTTTCACTCATGAATATTCGGAAGTGAGGATTATCGGACTTCTATATGGAACTCGCTCAATTTTTTTTGCAAACGCTTTTATGTTAATTCTAGCTGTGAAGTTATCATTTGAACCCTAATTGAGGATAATTATATGGCTATCCCACAATGTAAAAGTAAATAGATCACTTACACTGCAAAATAGTGTCAGGGAAAGAGGTTTATCTATCATTTATTTCATTTTATTTTTTAAGTAACAAAGTCCATCTATATGTTAGCACTTCTTGTGTTATTGCTTTTATATAACTTCAAGATTTGTGGTGGTTCCAAGTTACATGTCATACCAAATGAGAGAGAGCCACGTGAGAAAACAGATGTATCAGTAAGAACATTAACTATGGTGGACATATGCTATTAAGTAACATGGAATATTTAAACAGTACATTATGGTAGAAAAAACAAAGTCCACAGCAAAGTTGCATATTAAGCTGGAGTTTGAATTACAAATTCAATAAACTTAAAAATCACATAGAAATAAAATTACTTAAAAAAATCTGTTACCGTGCTCATAAAATAACAGCATTTATGATTTTACATCTATCTTACAGCTCTCTACATTATTTTATTAGTTCCTCTAAGTTTTTAAAAGCAGTTTTTCTTCATAGCCTCCAATTAGTTTCTCTGGGTTCTTCTGAAATAATCGTCTTCCCAAAGTGTCATCATCCATTTAGTCATTTTCATATCTTTATCAATTTGTAGTGGAAATCTAAAATCATTGCCACATTTCAACCAAAGAGTTATTTCATAAGCACTAATGTTTCTCCCTTCACTTCATCTTTCCTAAAGCAAGTTTTGCCTCAAACTTTACTGCACACTGGAATCAATTAGAGCTCTTAGCATACCAATTCTAAGGCACCCAGTCCCAGTTAGTCAGAACATCATGGGGCACTGAGGCTTAAGTGGTTCTAATATACAACCATGTTTGAAAACCAGTAATCTAAAGAACAAATTTGCTTTTTGGAATGGCAACCTGAGTTCAGATATATTTTCAAAATTATTTTTAAAATTTTCAAAAATATTATTGAAAATATTTTCAAAATTTCTTTTTAGGATTTGTTGGCCTACCTATGAATTAGTTTGAGTACAACACTCCACTGTGCCAGTGGAATCCCAACTGAAGTACGCCTATTTCTGTTTAAATGAAAAGATTCATCAAAGATTATGTGAACAAAAATGGTCTTAAAAAAGTCAATTTCAGTTCCTCTATTTCTATATTTCCCTTTTTCTTAAAATGATTTGACTGAGAAAGTACCTGTGTTCTTGGTTCTTTTTTCTCTTCTGTTTTCAAAATCATTCCTTTTCCCATGTTACAAACAAAAGGCATACTTGTCATCCATCTGGAATCTTAGTATGATCTCTTGCCCCCAGGTGTAAAAAATATCCTGGATTCTAAAAGACTTGAGCATTTGGATAATTCTTTCAATCAAGACACCATTAATATGACCCCCATCTCATTAATAAGACAACTTTCCACTATAAGTTAAATTTATATTTAATAATCTCTCATCAAAATTAGAATAATATAAGTTATGGTAATTATTTTATATTAATATACATTTAACTTTAGGCATTTGTTTAAATCTATATTTAATTTTAAATGCCAATATCTATAGCATTGAAAAACTACATCTTAGTACCTAAACTATTGGTCAAAAATTTTAGATATTCACTTAACTATGAATGTTGAAGATAATATTTGTTTTTCTAATTATTTTGGTGAGTACCAAAATTAATTATTAATTTTTTTTGTTGTTGTTGGTTTGTTTGTTGGTTTTTGTTTGTTTATTTTTTGGTTTTTTTTTGAGACAGAGTCTTGCTCTGTCACCAGGTGCCAGGCTGGAGTGCAGCGGCACAATCTTGGCTCACTGCAATTTCCGCCTCCTGGGTTCAAGCAATTCTCCTGTCTCAGCCTCCCAAGTAGCTGGGACTACTGGTGCACACCACCACACGCAGCTAATTTTTGTATATTTTTAGTAGAGACAGGATTTCACCATGTTGGCCAGAATGGTCTCGATCTCTTGACCTCGTGATCCACCCTCCTTGGCCTCCCAAAGTGCTGGGATTGCAGGCGTGAGCCACCGTGCCCAGCCAATTAGTAATTGTTTTTTAGGCCTTTCTGATAGTTAGCTAATTCTTTTAAATTAGGCAGTTTTATTTATTGTGTTCTCTTCAAGTCTCTGTAGGTCATATTTGCCCACCTAGATTCTCAAAACTCAGTTGCAAAATAAATTAAATATCTCTCTGAAACACTAATGCTTGAAGGGTTTGCCTTGCTTCTTAAGAATTAGGGACATCATTTTTTTTCATGTCCTTTGCAGGGACATGGATGAAGCTGGAAGCTATCATTCTCAGCAAACTAATACAAGAATAGAAAACCAAAAATCACATGTTCTCACTCATAAGTGAGTGTTGAACAATTAGAACACATAGACACAGGGAGAAGAGAATCACACATTGGGGTCTGTCAGAGGGTGAGGGGCTAGAGAGAGGAATAGCATTAGGAGAAACACCTAATGTAGATGACAGGTTGATAGGTGCAGCAAACCACCTTGGCACTTGTATACCTATGCAACAAACCTGCATGTTCTGCACATGTATCTAGGAACTTAATGTATAATAATAAAATTTTTAAAAAAGAATTAGGAACATATTTCTGATGTTTTAAACACTTTGGCACCTATTACAATGGCAATGCTTTGCACAGAAAAAAATATTCAATAAGGGAAAAGCAAAAGCTTAATGGAGACCTCCTCTTGCCTACCCACGGCCCTATCAATCAAGACATTTTCTGATTTACTCACTGCCTAGTGCTATTCAGGTCCTACGTTGTGCTTTATCAGGGTGTTCAGGGCTTTTTCAAGTCAAGCATTCTTCATTCTAGGGCTGCAACCAGCTTGGTTTCTTCACCAGCTCTTAGCAACAGGCTGCAGGGGCACCCTGTGTGCCAGCAGTGTGCTATAGGTGTTCAGAACTGGGGACTTCTTCAGTCATCGATGTAACTCAACACATAAAACTGCCATGATATGGCATGAAAAAAGGTTGGGAAGCACTGGTTTGATTTGGATTACCTTGGAGCCCTAAATAAGGCCAGATACTTAGACCTGAGAAACAATATTAGGTAAATAATATGCCAATAGGTTTCTACAGAAAATGTATAGTGAGTATTTATTTTTATTTAGGAGGGAAAATTTTACTTTATGTTCAGTGTCTGCCAAGGTTAAGGATGGATTATTGAAAAGCTCATTGCCAGAACTTAAATGGAGGAACATTCTTGGTAAATGAACTTTGAAAGAATTTTAGTCAGTAAATCACATCTGCACCTATCTCTCCTCCATCGTCCATAAAGTAACAACTCTTTATTTGTGGGAACTACTGCAGAAGGCATGGTAACTCCTAAGAAGTTTTCTGGTCAGCTTAGCATGTCGTCATTTAAAAAAAAAGAGAGAGAGAGAGAGAGAGAGAGACTGTGTGTGTGTGTGTGTGTACGTGCACGCGTGTGTGTGTGCATAAGGGGGAGAGAGAGAAAGAGAGAGAGACAGAGAGACAGAACTGAGGATTAATGAAGTATTCTTATTCTTCTTCTTATTATTATTGAGACGGAGTCTCACTCTGTAGCCCAGGCTGGAGTGCAGTGGTCTGATCTCGGCTCACTGCAACCTCTGCCTCCCTGGTTCAAGCAATTCTCCCGCCTCAGCCTCCAGAGTAGGTGGGACTACAGGCACCTGCCACCACGCGCAGCTAATTTTTTTATTATTATTATTTTTAGTAGAGACGGGGTTTCACCATGTTGGCTAGGATGATCTTGATCTCCTGTCCTTGTGATCCACCTGCCTAATCCTCCCAAAGTGCTGGGATTTCAGGCGTGAGCCACCGCGCCCGGCCAATGAAGTATTATTTTGAATACAAATAATGAAGTATTTTAAATACAAACAGATATCCTTTAGACAGTTCTGGAAAAGCAGACAGTGTAAAGGTAGGAAACACAGTTAGGATGCAGTCTGAATCCATTTAACACCCTACACTCACCAAAGAGAGAGGCTTCTGATGAGGATCTGGAGCATGAGTGGAGGGATGCCTGTTGGCTCCATATACAGACTCACTTACCTGCTTAGCAGTGATCTTGACTCCTAATGAGCTCATTTGGAAGCTATTCGGATGATCTATTAGTTCCTAGGTCCCATTGGATCTAAACTTGAACCTCTAGAGGTATCTGAAAGCTTGATGTTTCCTCCTATCTTTCTCTCAATGTGAGAGGAGCTGGACAAATTACACTGGAGATTTTTTTTAGTCCTTCAAACTATCTGTATTCCTGAGACAACCATACTTCAAACATACTAATCATATAATCCATGAGGGCAAGTGTGTGATCTACTACTGGAAATGATATAATAAACCATAACAGTTCATTTTTATTAATAATCAAGTTTTGTGAAATAATGAAATGAGCACATAAATCCTGAGTAATTTACTAATGAGATCTTGGGAAAAGGTCTATGACTTTTTGAGCCTCAACCTCCTCAATTTTAAAATGAAGTAAAATTATACCTTCTCTGTCACGTCTTTGAGATTACTGAATGAGTTAATATATGTGAAGAGTTCAGTAAACTGTTGGGTAAGCAGTAAATGTTTGAAGATATCTTTTTTAATAAGCAAGATGGAATCAGAACCACAAATAAAACTAAGATACTCCAAAAGCTGACAAGAAAACCAGAACCGTTGCTATCCATTTCAACCTCTATCTAGGTGAATCTGGAAAATTTATTAAATCTTTCTGGTGTACGTTATACTGTCTTTAATGAAAATAATTTTACGTATTCCTCAGAATTCACTTACTTATCTCCACCACTGTGTGTATATATATATACATATACAGACACATAGGACTCATCATCATCCTAAGGTCTACATCTCATCTCATTATCATGTTTTCTCACTGTTCATTCATTTTTGCCACAGAATCTATCTTTTCTGATTGATTTGTCTCTCTACAACTTCTAAAAGTATCTTTCAATAGAAAGGATTATACCTTTATTTTTAAATTTTACATCATCATGGATGACATTGATTTTGTAGTATATTAAGTATTTCTTTCTACCATAAAGACACATGCACACATATGTTCATTGCAGCACTATTCACAGCCGCAAGACATGGAATCAACCCAAATGTCCATCAATGGTAGACTGAATAAAGGAAATGTGATACATATATACCACATAATACTAGACAGCCATTAAAAAAGATAGATGGAGCTGGAGGCCATTATCCTTGGCAGACTAACATGGGGATAGAAAACCAAACATGACATGTTCTCACTTATAAGTGGGAGCTAAATGATAAGAAAACAGGGACACATGGAGGGAAACAACAGAAACTGGGACCTCCTTGAAGATGGAAGGTGGGAAGAGCGGGAGGATCAGAAAAATTATCTACTGGGTACTAAGCTTAGTACCTGGGAGTCAAAATAATCAGTACCACAAATCCCTGTGACACAAGTTTACATATATAACAGGCCTGCACATGTACACATAAACCTAAACATTAAAAGAAAGAAAAGAAAGAAAAAAAAGTATACCTAAAAAAAGAACTCTTATTGACTCATTTCAGGTTTTTTTAATTAATATTGAAAAACATATTATTTATTATTAATGGTAAAATTCAGTTTCTTCTCAAATTACAAACTGAAAAACTATTATGTATGTATTAGATATGTATATGTAAAACACAATCTGTAGCAATAGTCAGAATTCTCAAAACTTGCTGTTTATTGCTTCCAATTTTTCATAATCCTTTGCCCTTTCAAATCCAGCTTTCCACTTATCACTGAGGCCAATCCTTTCTAGGTTAACCAATTGCCTCACTATTGGTATGTACAATGGAAAATTGTCCATTCTTAGCTGAATTTCTTCAGAAATTTGGAAATGTGGTACAATGTCTCACTCCTTGTCTTGTGTGACGCCATCACATTTTCTTTGTTTTTCTCTTACCTTACAAATTGCAGATTTGGCCTCCTCTGTTCAGCTGTTAGTTTTTCCAGTTCCTCGTTTTTGTAGACTGTTTTTTTACACCCACAACTTCAATTATCAATGATTCTCACTTTTATTTCTCTATCTTACCAATTCCCGTAGCTTCAGAGTGCTATAGCTAAATACCTAATACTGAGTTTAAGTTGCATGGCTCAAAAGCAAATCAAATTCTACATTCACAAGGCCAAGTTCCCAATATCTTGACTTCAACTTTGGTCTTTGTCCTGTGTTCTTTATCCCTACTGTCTATCCTACTAGGCAAGTCATATACTAGTATTCATCCTTCACTTCTTTTTCTTCCTTATTTCTCCAATTTTATATCTAATTTACCTCTTAGATGTTCACTTTATCCATGCTTTTCCTTCCCTCTCCATTGCCATCCTCCAATCCCAACTAACATCAACTTTTCTATAATGGCTAAAATATTATTTTAATTAGTCTCTAATAAATTTATTGAAACACAAACCCCACTGAATAATCATATTGATTTTAAAAGTTTTAATGACTTCCAAATATTGTTAGAATAAAGGTGAAATTTTACACTATTGTATTCAGGCTCCTGCATGATCTAAGACTTTCCTCTCCAGCTCTGCCTTGCTCTCCCTCAAATTTACTTCTATTCTAGCCATAGTAGCTTTTCTCATTTTTTTCTCATTTTGCAAGTTTCTTCCTGCTTCGAGACTCAGAGTATTGTTTTCTTTCTCCTTAAATGTTGTCACTACTCCCACCCCTTTTGCAAATCCTTGGGAATTCAAACAAGCATCATTTACCAGGAAGACTTTTGCTGAAAGCTGAACCATTCTGGGTTTCCCTTCCCATTCCCTCAGCATCATGCAACTCTACTTCGAAGGAATAATCACAGCTGATAATTATAAGTTCCTCTGTAGCCATTTATTTTAAGTCTCTCCCAGGAAATCATAAGCTCTGTGAGGTCAGGGACCATGTCCAATTTTCTCAACACTGTATCCCTGCATTCCAGCACAGGTCTTACTATACAAAATAAAAACAAATATTTTAAAATTGACTTGCCTACCAGTCCATTTTAAAAGTAGTTTGCTCTGTAAAATATAAGCACACACAAACACAACTGGAATCAGACGAAACAAAAAAATGTGTCTTAAACCTTGCTTTTAATTTTTTAAGGTCTTACAACTAATTATTTGCGACATTCTCTATCTGGCCTTCTAAGATCATTTAGTTTAACATTATCATTTAAACAGATGGGGAAACCAAGACTCCTTGAGCTCTCACAACTGTCTCTCTTAATTTTATCTATGAGTGAAGAATAGAACATCACGGTCTTTCATAGTAATAATATTCACTATAGTAATAATATTCATTATAAATAAGACAAACTTATTTATAGTCACTCATATTTTACGTATAATACTCATATTAGCACTATTTTAAGAGGTTCACATATTAGCATATTTAGTCCTAGCAACCCTATAAGAGGTATTATTATCCCTATTTACAAAGGTGGAAACTGAAGTTTAGGAAGGCCAGGCACTTTGCTCAAGGCCACACACCAGGAAACTGGGACTTTGACTAACTCCAGAAACATAACCACTAATTTACACATTTCTTTCTTGCTCTTCTCTAAACATGAAGACACTAATTCCCATGGACTGCATCTCTAAGGAATACTTGAAGGCTGGATTCAATAGGTTGCAGCCAATTGGAACCTGTAACACAAGATTAAATGGGATGAGGAGAGAGAGGCCAAGATACCTTAGCCCTGCTCTCTCTCTGCTCTTGGCCTATGGCTGTCACTGTCTCTGGCACTACAGGCATCCCTGTTCTCAGCTCCTTTCAGGCAACCTCTCACTCACACCCTAGACATCAATGGGCTCTTGATTCCCTTTGAGTCCCTAAAGCCACTGAGGTGGTAATAAAATGTCATGGTTAGATCCCAGGTACTCAGTTTCCCATGTTTGTTTACATCTCTTTGCTTGAATTATTGAGGGTTGTTTCTTTGCAGGAATCTGATCAATAATTCTCTAATTTCCTTGCAATTTATCTAAGATTTTTCTTGATAGTTTAAAGCTTTGGGAATTTTTTAGAATTAATATCATCTCTACGTATTTAGGTGGGGGTGGGTGCATTCTAAGACCTTTGATAAAAAATGAAGCACTTAAGCCAAGACTTTATAAAAATGGACAGGATTGGCATTCTTAGAAATGAGGCAATACTTCATTAAGTTCATTGATCTCTACTATCTGCTTAAAATATTGACTCTTCGTATTTTATTCACATGATCAAAATTATATATTTGAAGTGACATATGCATGGATGTACTCAAGAATAAAACATCCTCTGACAACTGTCAGTTGGGTCTGATCTAACACTAATTCCACAGAACATCAACATGAGAAAAATTTACAGGGTAACTATGATTAAACAAGACAAAATCATGATAACTGAGCAATAACATTGGAGAACAGACTAAATCAGGAAAACTGTCCAAACCAGAAATGGCCTAACATCCTTGTCACCTGGCTAATATGAGGAACTGCTTCTTTTTTTTTTTTTTTTAACCAACTATAGCCTTAGTCCTTTTCCATTTAACACGCCAAATCATAGAATTGCTGCCACATGCTAACAATACTCAACACAGAGAGAAACCATGCTTTCTTAAATCCTCCCATAAATAACCTAATACAGGTCCAAATTCTATAGCAAGCTCCTCCACAAACCCTCTTTTGAGATGCTCCTATTTTACATGGACTGTTGTTTCTCTCTTTGAAACAAGCAAGGGTAACACAACTTTGACTACACTTTGTGCCTGGTGGTCTTTGCCTGGAGAACACCAATATACAAAAATGTTGTAAAATCTGAGATTTGTTATGTACAATGCAGCAGTAGTCCAAAAACTTTTGCAAGGGAGACAAGAATCTTGAAGCATAGTGGCCAGCCATCAAAAGCTGACAGTGACCAACTGAGAGCAATCATAAATGCTGATCCTCTTACAACCTCATGAGAAGTTGCCGAAGAACTCAGCATGGAACATTCCACAGTCCTTCAGCGTTTGAAGCAAACTGGAAGGTGAAAAAGCTCAGTAAGTGGATGCCTCATGAGCTGAGCGAAAAAAAAAAAAAAATCATCATTTTGAAGTGTCATATTCCCATTCCACACAATGAACCATTTCTCAATTGGACTGTGATGTGCAATTAAAAGTGGATTTTATATGACAACCAGTGACAACCAGCTCAGTGTTTGGACTGAGAGGAAGCTCCAAAGCACTTTCCAAAGCCAAACTTGCACCAGAAAAAGGTCATGGTCACTGTTTGGTGGTCTGCTGCCAGCCCGATCCACTTCAGCTTTCTGAATCCCAGCAAAATAGTTACAACTGAGAAATATGTGCAGCAAATTAATGAGATGTACCAAAAACTACAACACCTGCAGCTGGCATTCATCAACAGAAAGTCTCCAATTTTTCTCCACGACAATGCTCAACTGCACATCACACAACAAACACGTCAAAAGTTGAACGAATTGGGCTATAAAGTTTTGCCTCATCTACCATAGTCACCTGACCTCTCACCAATCCACTACTAGTTCAAGAATCTTGACAACTTTTTGCAGGGGAAACGCTTCCATAACCAACAGGATGCAGAAAATGCTTTCCCAGGGTTTGTCGAATCCCAAAGCACAAATTTTTATGGTACGGGAATAAGCAACTTTATGTCTCATTGGCAAAAATGTGTTGACTGTGATTGTTCGTATTTTGTTTAGTAAAAATGTGCTTGAGCCTAGTTACAATGATTTAAAATTCGTGGTCCAAAACTGCAATTACTTTTGCACCAGCCAGATATATAGGATTGATATAATTAGAAGTAGCATTTTCAAAAGGTCCTTCAATGACATAGGGGTTTAACACAATGAAATACCATGTGGCAACTTTGAAAGAGGCTGATATGTGGGAAAATTAATAAAAACAGAATAAAATTCAAAATATAAAAAATCACACACATTATAGTCTGTGTGTATAAAATTTTTTAAAAATGTTAACATTTGGATATTTCTGCATTTAGTTTACTGTTCCCTGGATTGTGCTACTGGGATTCATAGTTAGAAGACTGATAGTCTTATTTAAGGAATTTAATAATATATGCATAAGTGTGTGCATGTATTAAAGAAAAAAAACATATCTAATGACACTTGTTAAAGCACAGTAAGGAAGAAATTATTCAGGACCACTGGCATAGATATAGCGATGACTGCAGTGGAGTCTTGCAGCAGGGGAGAGAGTCTGAACTGAGCTCTCAGTAGAGCATGGGAAGTAGAAATGTAGAGCCAGGGGGTAGAGTCGGGGTCAGTGAATGGAAAATGACCAGGAGAAACATAATCGGTAAAGGAGCTTCTGGCTAAACCAACCAGGATTCTTGCAGAAAACAGGCCAGCATGATCAGCTATCACGTAGGAGACGGTGGAAGATAAAGAACCTGATCAGGTATTGAAAGCGATCATATATCAGGGGTTAGGGGATTCTTGCTAAACTGACTTAGCAGGGTTATTTGCTAAAATTGAATTTTTCAAACAAGTGCATAGATGGGCTGAGGAAAAGGCTCAAGAACCACACAAAAGTTTGGCCAAGCAAAGAATTTCTGTCTTGTGTATGTATGTATGTAGGTGTGTATGTATATATCTATCTGTCTCTTATCTATATTTTGAGTACAATGTTTATCCTATCATTACAAATAACATGAGAATGCCAAATTTGTTAGTTTACTGAGACACAATCATAATTCATGTTTGAGTGTCTTAGAATACATTCTGAAAAAATAGAAAGGGAGAGAATAAGCACATAGTTGTTAAAAATATCCATTCTGGCCGGGCGCGGTGGCTCAAGCCTGTAATCCCAGCACTTTGGGAGGCCGAGGCAGGTGGATCACGAGGTCAAGAGATTGAGACCATCCTGGTCAACATGGTGAAACCCCGTCTCTACTAATACAAAAAATTAGCTGGGCATGGTGGCGTGTGCCTGTAATCCCAGCTACTCAGGAGGCTGAGGCAGGAGAATTGCCTGAACCCAGGAGGCGGAGGTTGCGGTGAGCCGAGATTGCGCCATTGCACTCCAGCCCGGGTAACGAGCGAAACTCCATCTCAAAAAAAAAAAAAAAAAAAAAAAAAAAAAAAAAAAAAAAAAAAAAAATCCATTCTATATTTGCATCTGGGTTCTAGCTAACACATTTATCAGCTGTAGCTTGAGGCAAGGAGTTTAAATTATCTGATCTGAGCCTCTTATCCAAAATGTGGGCTCATTTTACCTATATCTTGGTGTTTTTATGAAGATTAATGATATAATACACATAAATATTTTAGCACCTTGTGTTGAATAGAATAAGCAGTGAGTAAATGTTAGCACTATCATTGTCATTATCATTAGTGTTATAATTTTACTCATAATCCATATATTATTAGTGATCTAACACTATAACACATTAGTGTTATAATTTTACTCATAATCCATATATTATTAATTTCTAGTTTGCAAAGTAATTTTATATTCACTGTAAGTGTAAGTTTTAAAATACGCCTCTGCTGTAAGTAGTATTTTCATTTCTTAATTGAGGCTCTGAGTTTATAACGTTCCCAAGAGTGCATGGGTAAATAGAAGAGCCTGGGTACAAACCTAGGTCTGGCTCCAAATCCTCTTCTCTTCCTACTAAAATACCTTGTCCCCCAAAGGAAGGTGCTTCAAGGTAGAGGAAATGGCCATCCCTGAGGAAGCAGATAATTATTTTGACACTTGCAAACTAAACTGCATATTCATTAATCTTAATGAAAAAGTTGAAACTTTGTGTTTATTGAGATTGGTTTCAGTTAATATGTCCCCATGAAAAAGCTGAGAAACCAATCATTTTAATAAGGCCCTTGGAAACTGATTAGTAATAAATCAACTTTTTATAGTAATTACGGTAAGGAATTGTGTTTGCAATGAAGAAGTTTGTAATGAGACCCAGAGAGACAGTTTCATCATCAATGCTGAAGCAAACTCTGACTTCCTTTCTCTTTACCTAATGATCAGCAATTATTTAATTAAAAGCAACAGAGGAAGAATGGCAGTTACATAAAATGGCATTTTTCTTAATTTTTCCATGTACTCTGAATTTTTTAAGCCTGGCTATAAATATAATTGCTAAACTAACTCCTTCGTATTGGAGCTGTTAAATTCTTTGATGAGCTAGTACATATTAATCTGTATAAAATTATTCGGGAATATAATCACCAATTAATATTTTTTACATTCAATGGCAAACTACAACTTTTATCACAATAAAAAATTTTGACATGTTCTATGGTAAGAATTTCCTATTAGAATGCATTAAAGGAAAGTAATTCCTGAACAAAGAAATGCAAGACAGACAACCAGTTAAAGCCCTACTCACAAGTAGATAGGCTATAAATATCAACTATGGAGAAATACATGCCGGTAATATAACAAAGTATATGCCACATCTGCATAGCTTGGATGGAGTTGATGATTTATGAGCTTCAACAGTTGGGCAGATCATTGGTCACTGCATATTTGAGAGTATAAATTATGTGCTGAAATAAGACAAAATACTTGACTACGGTCTAATGATTTTCTAGAAATATAACAGGTGACAAATATTGCAAAACAAATATTGTATCAAAACATATCAAAATAAATCACTCTTGTAAAAGCTACTAAAATAAACTTTCTTAAAAGAAAATATTGATTTTGCAGTTTAAAACATCAGGGCCATAATTGTCTCTGTGTGTATTTGCTCACAAATTAAGTCACGTGCAGAGCATTACTCATGCACAGCACTATACCACTTTGCAATTAAATAAGAAAGAGTCTAACTAGGTGCATTTGAAATTAAATTCCAAAAATTGAGAAGAGAAACAAAGCTGATGTATGAGTTGAAAATTAGAAATAAAAGAAAAAATTAATATAGAAATCTCTGCAACAAATGGTTAAAAGATTGATGTGATTGATGTAGGGGAGGTGGGGGAGAAAACTATATTTCCTGTTTCAAACTTAAACAACTTGTGTGACATTGAGCACCTAGTCTTGCTTCTACCTTAATTTATTCACATGTAAATAGAGAGCAGAAAAAAATATATATTATTAATATTGAAATTTGAAATCAGGGGTTATTATAAAGGGTCAGTTGATAGAATTTGTGAAAAGTTATTATAACAATGCCAGCATATTAGCCAAGCACACAGCCTATGTATTAGCAATGGTCCATACTAGCAAACATGATTATATTTTCAATAATGCTCATATATTAGCAGCAGAAAATATATTGTTAGAGAGAAAAGATAGATATTAATAATACTATTGGCTCATGATTTTTCTAGACTACTTTGCTATCCAGGGACCTCCACAGTCCACAATGCCCCCACACTCAGGCTTTGTTCAGCCCTGGGCCTGCTGCTGGAGACACCCCACCAACTCAGCCTGTCTGTGTTATAGCTTGTACCGGTGTTCAGTTGTTCCTGAGCTCATATCCTGTGTCCACGAAAAATAAGGGTATGCTAACAATTGAAGGGTGAAGATGAGTGAAGAAAAATTTTATTGAGCTGCAGAATGGCTCTCAGCAGAGAGGGGATATGGGTGTGAGGGGGTGTCTCCCACCCGTGAGTTGGCTGGTTTTTCTCATTGTGGCTGGGTCCAGGGCTTTTATGGGCTCAGAATAGGGGAGAGTGTGCTGATTGGTTTGTAAGTATGCAAAAAATGTTAAAACAAAGGCACAACTCAAAGGTGGCATGACAGTGTAAGATAACAATTAGGGAAGTGTAGGTATATGTAAAATAGATGATGAGTGAAGATGAATAAGAGTAAAGCATGTCAAACAGGAAGAAAAGTTCTTAATCTGGTTCATGGAATTGACTTGTAGCTTGGCTTTCAGGCTTTAAATTGTGTTTGGTTTAGAGGTACAGTTTCACTGAGAACCCTCCCCTATCTGCTTAGCTTTAGTCTGCCTCCTGCTGCTATCACTATCTGATAGAATTAAGTATTTTAAAAAAATTTATTTTTAAGACACTATATTTATTTGCCTGGTATTTATAAAGGTAAAGATTATTCTAATTAAAGATGCATTTTCATTGTTTGAACTTAGTGGTGTGATTCAAAAAATTAACGAGACAAAAGAAAGAATTTCATTGTTTTCCCCATACATTTTTTTTAGAAAGTGTTTGATAAAAATTAACCTCTCACCATAAATAAAGCTCCAAGGAAAACAGAAATAAGAAAACAGCATAATAATAAAGACAATCTGTCACAAATTAGTAGTAGTCACTGTCATATTTAATGGAGAAAAAGACATTTAATGACATCTTAATGAAAATCAGAAAATAAAGAGATTCCTTTTACCTCCATTAATTTTCTTTCAAACTCTAGCCTAAGAATTTTTGTGACAGTAGTAGGCAATAGGAAAAATAGAGACTAGAGTGAAAGAAGCCATATGCAATAAAGAAAGAAACCAATCCCATCTCTACTAAAAAAACCAAAAAAACAAAAATAGCTGGTTCTTGAGTTCTTGTCTAGTGTCTAGGAAATATGAAGTCACACAAGTGAATTGAAGAATGGTAAATGCAGAAGATTTTATTACCAGTGAAAATGTCTCTCAGTGGGAAGGGGAGCTGAGAAGAGGATGGGGACGGTAGGTAATCTTCCCCTGAAGTCCAGCCCACTCTGGCTGGATTCTTCTCCAAAGTTACATCATCAAGCTGTCCCTCTGAAGACAAGCCACTTCTCTCTGACATCCAGCTGTAGTCCCCAACATGCAGCTGCTTCTCCTCTCTGCCTGCTGAGTCTGGGGTCTTTACATGCACACGATGGGGAAGTGAAGGGCCATGAATGATTTAAGAAAAGGCAACACTTGAGCAGAAAAACATGGATGTAAGTTCTCACTTTGGGCATAGTGTCGGGCTTTTCAGCTTGAGGGTGGGAATTCGCTAGGGACCTGCCCCATCTATCTAGAATTTCTCTGCCCGCTGTCTCCATCATTACTAGGTAGCATTCTAAATCCAGTTGAGATATAGAAAAAACACAATCCAAGAGTTAGATCCATTTGAAGAAGTCCCAGAGGCGAAGGAAAAACAGCCCACCTTCCTAGGCTTTAGACAAGGAGACTAATAAGGGCTCATATAAATGACAGTTTCAAACTGAAGAGTAAAGTATCAATTTTCTTTAGCTGCCACAGCAAAGTACCATACACTGAATGGCTTAAGACAACAACAATGTGTTCTCGTGCAGATCTGCAGGCTAGAAACCCCTAATAAAGATTTCTACAAGGCCATCCTCCTTTCTGATCTCAAGAGGAGAATCCTTTGTTTCTTCTTTTAGCTTCTGATAACTCCAGGCGTTTCTTGGTTTGCGGCAGCATGATAATAATCTCTGCCTCCATATTCACATGGCTATGTGCCGTGGTTTGAATGTTGACTCCAAATTTCACATAGAAATTTAATTTCCATTTTGATGGTATTAAGGGGCATGACAATTAAGAAGTAATTCTGTCAGGAAGGCAAAAAGAGTCAGTTTGTAAAATATTTGAAGCAATTTATTCTGAGCCAAATATGAATGACTGTGGCCCATGACACAGCCCTCAGAAGGACCCGAGAGCATGTGCCTGCGGTGGTCAGGATGCAGATACAATTTAGGTTTTATACAATTTAGGAAAATATTTAGGGAAATGTGTAACTTAAAATGAACTATAATAAAATGTGATAGCTACTATATGAGCAATATGGACTAGTGGCTGTCAAAATGCAGGAGTAAAGATTATTAATTTTACATGGGAGCCTCCAGGATGTGTTTAAGAGAAGACACTACTTGCATGATTCAAGTAAGCAACTCTTGAGTTAAGTTACCATCTTTCTGTTCTGGAGAGGACTTTAATTAGGACTAGAAGAAGAAAAGCTTACTTTGCATGTGGAATGAGTCTTATCTGGATTTCTCTGTGCTAAACAAGTGGCTCTCCTAGCTTTTCACAGTAACCGATAAGCTCGTTTACAACATAAAATTCAGAAAAATCACATGAGGCTATTTAGTGTCTTGTAGAGACTGACCTTAAAAATTAAACCTAACACAATAGTAGTACAGACAAAAATTAGTTAATTTGCAATTGAAAAGCAGTCTGTGTTCAGAGATCTGCAGGTTACCCTTTGTTATTTGAGGCCCATGACTTGTGTGGATAGTAAACTCCTGGCAATAGGTAGCACAATTGTTCTCTCTAGATGCACTGAGCGCTCCAATTTGCACAGTCTTAACCAAGGTTCTTCCATGCTACCCTACAACTTCATTTTGTGTCTGAAACATCCAACATTATCCTGAGAAGTACTTAAGTGTACTTAGATGTGTATCTCTCCTATCTATGTACTCAACAATTGAAAACTCAACCACTTTAACCATTTTCTTTAGTTAACAAATATTTGGTGAACACCTACCATGTGCCAAATACCATTATAAATACTGGGGCAGGGCTGGGGCAATACAGTTAACGGCCCTTTAATCAAAACTATATTACCATGGAGAAGGAAAAATGGATGTGAGGAGAAACCAGCCATTTTCTCCACTACTTAATAAATGATAATCAACATTGTTTGTAGGAATGTAAACATGGCTGGTGTTAATGTAGCTCAGTGGGAGGGCAGAAGAGGGAACACCTTTGAGCTATGGGAGAAAATTTTCAGACACCCAAGTAAAGTGATCAACTGCATATAACACTGAAACAATCCACAATTTTTTGGCTATGCAAAAAACATGTTTGTGTTCTCTTAAGCCCATGAAGACCGTGATATAATGCATCATGTACATGGTAATGAAAATGAGAGTCTTTTAGGATTAGGACATAATAAATTTGGTCTCGTTCCTTGTAGTGGTTACTTGTTGAACCAAAGGATGAGATGGTTAATGATACAAATTCTGGAATCAGGAATCTAGTTCTTGATTCATCGAAAGTATGACATTGATCAAGTCACTGAATCTCTGAAAGACTCAGTTTCTTGTCTATAAAATGAGAGTGATAATAATTGCTACAGAGTTGAGTTACAATAATTAAATGAGTAGCCAGTGTGTGTTACTTTAAAAAGTCATTATTATTGCTGTTATTATTATTACTACTATTTGTTTCCTTATTTATAAAATGAGGGAATTGAAGAAAATAGTTTTTTCTGCTTTGATGTGCTATAATCTTAATTATAGGAAATAATGTTTGACCCATCTTCCCTGGAAAACCCAAGTGGCAGAGAACATGAAGTATAGAGCACGAAATTTATATATACAGTTTGGGTAACTCCATAAACAAATTTAGTATGATACAAATCCCCTCCCAAATTTTATTTGACTGTAGTACCCATTCAAAATAACTGGAGTTTGGGGGAATATAAAATTTTAGAAAACTCTAACCAAAAATGCTCACACACTCAACAGATGCCTTTTTCTCTAGAGATATACTTCCCACAGGTTCATTACTAAGGAAAAATTCTTAATTGCTCCTTGCTTTCTAAGGCAAGCGCTTAAGGGAGGCTTCTCCTTTGCACTTACCTCAGTTTCTCTGTGTCAGGTTGAAGGTGTTTACTGTTCCCATATACAGCATGCACTTTTCAACTCTGCATCCTTATTGGAGATATTTCTCTTCATTCTCAGGTTGGTGAAAAATGCATCCATCAGGAACTGTCAGATGGAGCTTGCACTGTAGACTTTATTTTTTTATGATTTATAGGAATGCATTCATGATTTTATCTATTATGTTATGTGTGTAGGTGTGTGAGAGAGACACATAAAAAAGAGACATTTTTTCTGTGAAATTATATAATTAGATAATTACAAATGCTTAATGGAGTGCATCTGATAATTTTTTATATTTTTATGTGTTAATATGTAATATCTCTTTTCATAGTCACAAATGCTCAATGAAATGGATATTATTATTATTAAGTCAAGGAACAGGAAAAGTAAAACTAAAGCAAAAATCAAGAATAAAACATGTCCAATTTTATAAAATAAGTCATAGACCCAGGATCCAACCAAGATCCGACGATAGAAACAGAACTCTTTAACTGGGATACATTTTTGTTCTTATTCTTTTCGAGATGGAGTCTTGCTCTGTTGCCCAGGCTGAAGTATAGTGGTGTGATCTGGGCTCACTGCAACCTCCGTCTCCTGGGTTCAAGTAATTCTCCTGTCTTAGCCTCCCAAGTAGCTGGGATCACAAGCACACAACCACACCTAGCTAATTTTTGTATTTTTAGTAGAGACAGTTTTTCCATGTTGGCCAGGCTGGACTATAACTCCAGACCTCAGGCCAAATACCCGCCTCGGCCTCCCAAAATGCTATGATTAGAGGCATTAGTTACGATGCCCAGCCTGACTGGGATACTTAATATTGCTTCATACTGGGTCTGGAAAAGAATCCATATTTATTGGTAATTTAATTTTAAATAGTGATTCAATAAGCAAAGTTTACGTGTGTATTCTTGACTTTTGAGGAAATCCTGTAAATATTCTTGAGGTCCCCATTTCTCTATTTCTTCATAGACTTTGCACCCCCTAGGATCATATCTAACCCCTAGTTTCTGGTAATTTTATTATTGCTATTTATCATCTGGATAACCATCACTCAAGGCTCTATATTTAACTTGTGGGAAGTACTGACAATGCCATCTTCTACATTCTTGTTAGTGCTGAATCATCCCTGGTACTACAGAATGAGATAAGACTTTCCAAATAAGAATCCTTCTATTGTCAGTCTTCGAAAATTACATACAGAGGAATATTTCAGGCAGCTGCAGGCATAAAATGTTGAATCAGAAATCTGGAATTATCTGTTGATGTGTCTGTAATCTCTGTTTAGATATGAATATAAGGATCTCAGATATTAATTTAACAACACTGTAAGAAAATTTTTGCAGCCCATACATAAATATACTCTAAGGCAGTTTATATAGTTTTTAGAACTTTATTATTCATTTTTTAAAATTTACCACTAATTAATGCCTCAAATTTTTATTAATTAAACCAAACCTCTGAAGCCACATAGAATGTAATCTGTTTCAGTTAGTAATTTCCCCCTCTATGCATAGAAAAATGTTTTTTCCAAGTTTGGTGTTTGAAAAGTTTTGGATTTCCACTGTGAATAAGTGTGCACTTATTTTCACTATGCAATGAGATTGATTTTCCTCAAATGGTGGTTGAACATAGTTTAATACTGCAGATTACAAGAAAGGTCTTGGGAATAATCATTTGCTCTAGAGATAATATATAGCCATAAGAATGTATGAAACAATTCAATCTCCAACGAATATACTGTCCTGCTGAAAGGCTATCTCAAGATTCTTATTAGATTGACCTGCACTCTTTGTTCTACACAATATGAATGTTCATTGACAAAATATCTAATTAATGGAATTTCTCTCATACCTATATTGAATAAATATATATAAGCTATATGTATGTGTATATACATATAGGTGTGTGTGTGTATATATACATATGTATATACATATATGCAGACGTGTATGTGTGTGTGTGCATGTAAATTTTTAAGTTAAATGAATGATGTGTACAGTAAATAATTTATTAGGTAGATTCTGAATTACTAAGAAATTTGGCAGGGCACAAAGATGTCCCATTTGTTGGAGGAACACTTCTGGATTATTCTCCATTATATCTGCTCACATCATGTCAACGACTAATAGTGCATGATGTTATCTGTATTTATTAACATCATGCAAAGTACTAATTCTATTTCTAATATACTTAAAATATAATTTGAGAAACAATTTTGAGAAAAATTTTCATGTTATACATTCTGTGTTTGAAAATAAAGTTGCAAACTATCCAAGAAACCTTCCTAGAATTCCACTGAATTCCCAAAGAAAATTAATCACTTTCTAAATTTCTGTTCACATTAAAACTCTGTAAGAATATATCCAAGTTTTAGAAAGCATTTATTTACATTAGTACTTTCATAAATACTGACATTAATGTGTACATTTTATTTATCTTTCAATCTCTAGAACATAGCAGTATATGATATCTGGTAGCTGGAATGTGAATAAGTAATTCACTCTTTAACTTGACTTTGATGGCTAACGTGATCAGTTTTCTGTTCTTCACTTGAAAAGAACGCAAATATGAGATTATAATAAAAATTTTTTATGACATTTTAGGATGATTAATTATTTATTCATATGATTTTCTTCTCTAATTATTGAAAATAGGCTTATAATGAAAAAGAGATTAGGTTTTAAAAGCACACTTTTTTAGTTCTATTACAAAAAGAACTATAATTCCCCATTATTATCTTAAAAATATGAAACTCAAAATATGCCATCATTGGAAATGAGGGCTATTTAAGAAGTAATCTTACAAATGTGACTGCTTGCAATACTTAATACCAGCATATTTCAGTCACTAAACTTTGTATAATTTTTATATAATAGGGACTGTCTACATTTATTCATCATAAAGCCTATTATATAACAGGTGCTGAGAAAAGATTTGTGAAAATAATGCAAAGTGTGATCACAGATATTGTATAAAGGGAGCATAAATAAAGATATAAAATAATAAATAAAAAAGATCCTAATTTTTTCTTTCATTTTATTTTATTTATCACAAAGATTTGTAACTCCTATTGACTCAGAATTGGAAAATGCTCAATTTCACCGATGTGACAGAGTTCATTCTTTTGGGGCTAACCAGCCATCGGGAATGGCAAGTCCTCTTCTTCATTGTTTTTCTCGTGGTCTACATTATCACCATGGTGGGCAATATTGGCATGATTATGTTAATCAAGGTCAGTCCTCAGCTTAACAGCCCCATGTACTTTTTTCTCAGTCATTTGTCATTTGTTGATGTGTGGTTTTCTTCCAATGTCACCCCTAAAATGTTGGAAAACCTGATATCAGATAAAAAAACAATTTCTTATGCTGGCTGTTTAGTACAGTGTTTCTTCTTCATTGCTCTTGTCCATGTGGAAATGTTTATTCTTGCTGTGATGGCCTTTGATAGATACATGGCAATTGGGAATCCTCTGCTTTATTGCAGCAAAATGTCAAGGGTTGTCTGTATTCGACTGATTTCTTTCCCTTACATATATGGTTTTCTGATGAGTCTGGCAGCAACATTATGGACTTACGGCTTGTACTTCTGTGGAAAAATTGAGATCAACCACTTCTACTGTGCAGATCCACCTCTCATCAAAATGGCCTGTGCCGGGACCTTTGCAAAAGAATATACAATGCTCATACTTGCCGGCATTAACGTCATATATTCTCTGGTTGTAGTTATGATCTCTTATTTATTCATTCTCATTGCCATTCTGCGAATGCACTCAGCAGAAGGAAGGAGGAAGGCCTTTTCCACATGTGGGTCCCATCTGACAGCTGTCATCATATTTTATGGTACTCTGATCTTAATGTATCTCAGACGTCCCACAGACGAGTCTGTGGAGCAGGGGAAGATGGTGGCTGTGTTCTATACCACAGTGATCCCCATGTTGAATCCCATGATCTACAGTCTGAGGAACAAGGATGTGAAAGAGACCATGACAAAAGTGATCAGCCGATCGTGTTAGACAAAATAAAATCAAATTTGAATTAATTTTGTCTCCTATTATTGTTTGGAGAAAGGTTATTTCCTACTACCTAAGAACATTAAGAAAAGATACTCTGTAGGTTGAAAAGAAAAATAAATGTGATGCAAATTGAGAAAATATAAGGTAGAATGAATCATTTCTGTTGATGTGAGTATGGAGATTAATTAAATATGAATAAATTAATTAATTGAAATGGTGATGTGTGCCAAATTTCATATGTGTACTAATGGAAATGCTCAAATTTGAAATGAAAAGACATTTTCTTCAAAAGTGCAGTTGCATGAATTTAGGTCATATTTATCTGCCCATTTAAAAGCAAATTTGGGGCAGAAAAAAACCTCAAAATATTTAATTTGGTTTTCCAATATAATGACATAAAATAGCGGTCTCACTAATGCTTATGAGATTTTTTTATTGTTTAATGTTTCTTTTATTCCATGGTGTTGGGTCTGTTCAGAGACTGCTACTTGGAAAATAGCAATACTTTTGTATTTCATGCTTTTTAACTTTTTGGTGTTTCTTAAGAAACACAACATGGTAAGTGTCTCTCTTTCATAGATCACAGTAACTGCTGTGTTTCAATTCTAAGACTGCCAGTCACCAGACTGGGTTGCCCCCGCCAGTGTCTTCACTCTGAAGAGTAGGAAAATTAGTGGAAGATAGTGTCATTGTAAAAGCATGGCTCTCCAAATTCCACGGAATAAATTACATTTGGGATATTTGGTACACCTGTGACCAAGATATGGCACTTACATATTCTAATCAACTTTTGCATTTCAAATAAATTCCGTATTTCAGATGCACTATTTGTTGTTATCAATAACGTTTTCTGACATAATAATAGGAACACAATTTGACATCTCTCTTGCACCTTATTCATGAAGCATAAGGATGAAGCTGCAACTTATTTCATCAAAGTCTATGTCCTCAGACCAAATAAATAAATATATAATCACCTTCTGTTTTGATGCAAGCAATATATAGCTAAGAAATGCAATTTATACATTTTGAATTCTATATTTAAATAATTAAAAATTATCTACAAAGATATGAATATAAGACAAAATTGGTGCCATCTGAGAAAAAAAGCATTCTTTTATTTAGTTTTCATTTTAAGTTCTAGGGTATGTGTGCAGGTTTGTTATATAGGAATACTTGTGTCATAGGGGTTAGTGGTACAGATTATTTTGTCACCCAAGTACTAAGCCTAGTATCTATTAGTGATTTTTCCTCATTCGCTCCCTTTTCCCAACTTCTCCCTTCTCATAGGCCTCCATGTGTGTCGTTCCCTTCTATGCGTCCATGTGCTCTCATCATTTAGTTCATACTTGCAAGTGAGAACATAAAGTATTTGGTTTTCTGTTCCTGCATTAATTTGCTAAGGGCAATGGTCTCCCACTCCATCTATGTTCTTCAAAAAGACAAGATCTCATTTTTTTCTTATGGATGCATAGTAATCCATGGTGTTTATGTAGATTTTCTTTATGCAGCCTATCACTGGTGGGCTTTTAGGTTGATTACATGTGTTTGCTATTGTGAGTAGTGCTGCAATGAATGTACATGTGCATGTGTCTTTATAGTAGAACAATTTGTATTCCATTGCTGGGTATTTCTGTTTTGAGGTCTTTGAGGAATCAGCACACTGTCTTCCACAAGGGTTGAACTAAAATATATGAGGTCAAGAATCATATGAAAAAGCTCAACATCACCGATAATTTTAAAAACGTGAATCAAAAGCCCAATGTGATACCATCTCACACCAGTAAGAATGGTTATTATCAAAAGTGCAAAAAACATCAGATGCTGGCAAGATTGCAAAGAAAAAGAAACGTTTGTGCTCTGTTGGTGAAAGTGTAAAAAAGCATTTTTATTTGTCCATTTTTGAATTTTATTTACCTCAAAAGAAACCACAAATGCAATGAACTCATTTCTACATACATACACATAAATCATGGGCAACATTTTAAAACCTTCTGCATACATAAACAAATTGCTAATTTAGATTCAATTAGAGTGTTACTGTGTCTTTGGTTGAAAATTGTTAAACTTCTATAGACTTTTCATATCTAAGGTACACAAGGTTCTTTTGAGGTTACTTCAGAGTTAAAAGTAATATTTTTTGGCCATACAAACATTTATTTGCCATTTGGGGGAAACTCTTGATATGCCAAATTAGTTTCTTATTATTAATACATTTCAAAATATGTTCTAAAAGCTTTTATATTTTATCCCTTGTGGCGAGTTGGCAGGTAAATTTGAACCATCTTTGTTACCTCTTTTTTTCTAAAGGTGAAATGCGTTTTCTATTTATTCTCCTTTTTATTTTTTCTTGTTAGACAGAGTCTTGCTCTGTTGCCCATGCTGGAGTGCTGTGGCCTGATCTCTGCTCACTGCAACCTCTGCCTCCTGGGATCAGCAGTTCTCCTACCTCAGCCTTCCAAATAGCTGGGATTACAGGCATGTGCCACTATGCCCAGCTATTTTTTTTTTTTTTGTATGTTTGGTAGAGATGGGGTTTTACGATGTTGGTCAGGCTGGTCTTAAACTCCTGACCTCAGATCCTCCCGCCTTGGCCTCCCAAAGTTCTGGAATTACAGGCATGAGCCACCATGCTCAGCCTCTATTTATTCTTTTGGAGAGTTAGTTTAGTGTTACATAAAGAATGTTTAGTTAAGGTTAGGGGTCAAATCGTTTGTCTGGATGTGGTAAATATACACTATCACCAAGAAAATGTGATACATATGCACCATGGAATACTACACAGTCTTAAAAAAGAATGAAATCATGTCCTTTTCAGTAACAGGAATGCAGCTGGAGGACATAATCCTAGGTAAATGGATGCTGGAACAGAAAACCAAATACTGCATGTTCTCACTTGTGAGTGGGAGCTAAACACTGGGTGCTGGTGGACATAAAAAAAGGAACGATAGATACTGGAGACTATTATAGTGGGGTGAAAAGAGTGGGGCAAGGACTGGAATGCTAACTGTTCTGTACTATGCTCACTACCTGGATGATGAGATCATTTGTATCCCAAGTCTCAGCATCATACCATATAATCTAATAAATATTTAAAAATTTGAATTCGTTTTAAAAAGAAAACATCAGTCCTATAACTGCAAGAAACTAAATTCAGAAACACAATTATTAACTGGAAAGAGGATCCAGAGTCTCAGATGGAACAATAGACCTGACCAAGAAATTGATTTCTGCCTGGGGAGACCCTGAGCAGCAGGCCCATTTAATCTTTACCTAAACTCATAACTGATGGTAATTCTGAAATAGTAAATTTATGCTGTTTAAGTTGTTAAAAAAAGTCCCCAAAAATGTATATCAGGATAATAAGGAGTGATTACAACTCCAACGTACAGTTGGATAGCCAGATTTTTATGTCTAAAGGAAAAATGAAATAGTGGAGAATAAGGAATAGCTCTGCCATAAGGATCACAAAAAAATATGGCCTTAGAATATCAGATTGTGAAGCCCATTTCTGTAACAAACAGTTGTTGCTTGAGTAGTTCTACATTTTGTACCTCACCCTGACTTTTTAGAAGCAATTTTGGGTGGTTTAGAAACAAATTTTCATACTTTGCTGTCAGAATGTAAATTTATGAAAGAGTATGTATCCCACATACTTTTACTCAGATCCATTCCTAGTTACTAGGAAAGTGGACCATGGTAAATTTGCATGAACAACAATGCTTTCTGTGTTTGAATTAGTCCATCTTCCTAGAAGCATTACTATAACTATATTTTACTTCTCAGAGTCAACTTGCACGTACTAGTTGAATTGTGCACCCCTATAGTTGGATTGTCACATCCCAAATAACCTAACTCATCAGCAATCACCTTTATCTTACACTTAACTTTATGAAATTAGCTTAACAAGAGTCACCTGGGTAAAAAAATTTCCATTGTTATCTGTAGCAAGAATATAATGTAGAACAAGTAAGCGATGGAAGCACCAGTCTAGACAGTGAGCCTTTAAAGATTTTTAAGCAGGCCCAAATGGGACACAATTTAGAACTCTGTTGGTCACATTTGAATACATGCCCAGTTCAGCAGCATTTAGTTGAACAGTGCTTCTTGTCTGTTTCATCAACTCTAGACACTAAAAGCTCGATTTAAGTTGCTATATACAGAGTCAAAGAATTAAATGTTAGTGAAAAGGAGCTGGAAGCAAAGAAAAGTTTCAAATCATATTATCAACCAATGATTTAATGAGACAATATAGTATTTCCAAAGCTCAGACTTTGTGTCAGAAAATTTGTATTGGCTTATCTTTTCATTGTTACAAGGGCAGGAAAATCTTTTGTCAGAGAGAGTTCACCCTATTAACGTCAGAAAATGTGTGAATGAGTACCCATCAAGAAGTACAGTTAGGGTAAGAAAACAAACCATTGAAACAAAACATTATTAACTATCAAATTATACAAAATGATGACAAACAGGATTATATTAAGTTGCTAGTTTAAAATTCTAAGTATAATTGCATTTTCAAACTTTTAAACACTTTTTAGGTAAACTGTTGATCATTATTCTATGGTCATGAAAAATAAATGAAGTGTTTACTTTTTTCTGGGAGTTTATATATTTCACATGAAATCTAGTTTGAGGAGCATGTAGGTGTATAAAATAATCTGGGAAATAACATCCAACACTAACAGGCGTACCTCCAACTTAACATGTATATATCTACACTTACTTGTCAGTTCCTCCAGTGACTACACTCAGCCCAATTTTAAGCATATTGTGAATGAACATCATGTAATCTTTTATAATATGGGCACACGTGTAGGAGAAAATATGCTTAGCATTTGGAGTCCATACATAAGGTAAAGCATCACTCTGTTACGTTGAACCTCTTAGTGTATGAAAGAGTTACCTTTACATAGTGCTGCCTCAGCTAGGGCTCTTACATGTGACCATTTATAATAGGGACAACAATATCTACACAGTTTTACTGCCTCACGAATGTCTTGGTGATTGCTTTGTTGACTGCTTCTTTCACGTCCTTGTTTCTCAGACTGTAGATCATGGGATTCAACATGGGAATTACTGTGGTGTAAAACACAGCCACCATTTTCCCCTGCTCTACAGATTCCTCAGTGGGTCTCCTGAGATACATGAAGATGAGAGTCCCATAAAACAGAGAAACAGCCATCAAGTGGGACCCACAGGTGGAGAACGCCTTCCTCCTGCCGTCGGCAGAGCACATGCGTAGCACAGCTACTACAATGAGAGTGTAGGAGATGAGGACCACTGCGAGGGAATATGTGAAGTTAATTCCAGCTATAACAATCATTGTGATTTCTTTGATGTGCACTCCCCCACAGGCAATCTTGATGAGAGGGGGATCTGCACAATAGAAGTGATTGATTTCAAAGATTCCACAGAAGTACAAGCCGTAAGTCCATAGTGTGCATATTAGGCTGACAAGAGAATCCATAGACATAAGGCACAGAGATGAGTCGAACACACACAGTCCTGGACATTTTACTGCCATAAAGCAGAGGGTTGCAGATGGCCACGTACCTGTCAAAGGCCATCACAGCCAGGATATAGACCTCCACGTGGACAAGGGCAATGAAAAAGTAGCACTGCACCAAGCACCCCACATACGAAATGGTTTTTGTCTCTGATAGTAAGTTTTCCAGCATTTTGGGGGTAAAATTGGAGGAGAAGCACACGTCCACAAAAGACAGATGACTCAGGAAAAAGTACATGGGGCTCTGAAGCTGAGGACTGATGCTAATCAAAATGATCATACCAATATTTCCCAACAGACTGATCATGTAAACCACTAAGAACACCACGAAGAAGAGAACATGTAACTCCTGACGACAGGTCAGCCCCAGGAGAATAAATTCTGTCACATCCGTGAAATTAGGCATTGCCTTAGTATAGACCAAGTCTGTGTTGTCTATGGAGAATATTTTTAAAAAAAGAAGGTAAATGGATTTGTTTTATTCTTGTAACTTTGAGTTGTATTTGTCTATTTTAATTCAAATAATTTAAAAACAATGTATACTTTGAAAAGTGTATAATATAGGGTTTAAATATACTATATGTAAAATGAACTGAATACATAACATAATAAACTTTGCCGTTTTCTGATCTAAGTTCCCTTTTTGCTGTGGATGTCCATGATTGTAGTTTCACCTTTTTGGCTCATCAAAAATGTCAAAATAGGTAAAGACTTGCAGATGCTGCGGTGAGAGATTTTCCTATGTAAAAATTTCTAATCTCCACTGATTTCCTCTCATTAGTAGAATTTGACTTAGGTTAGTGTTATTACTGTGTTAAGCATAAAATATATGAAATAAAGCATCGAGGCATCTCAGAGACATAAACTAACACCTCTTCGTTTTGTTTCAGTCACCATGTGATTTATTTTTCTTATTTTACATAAAATCATTTGTGCTTTAATATTTAGGTTGGTGCAAAAGTTATTGCGGGTTTTGCTGTTACTTTCAATGGCAAAAAACGCAATTACTTTTGCACCAACCTAATGGTAGTTGTTTTGTTTATCTTGAAATCTTGAGACTGTCTTGCTTAATAGTTACATTTAACAGAAATTCAGAAATAGTTCTACGTATGATTTCTACGTGCCCTGATCTCTAGGTGCACTTCACATAATACAATAATCCACAATTATTTAAACTCTCTAAGAAATATTTTTCTGGAGGCAACAGTTCCAGCCTTGTAATATCTTTAAGAATAGCTAACTGCTATTGAATGTTCATGAAAACTCTGGCATGCAAACATTCTACAAAACAGATTTCATTTGCATGCCCATTTTAAAAATGAGTAAGCTATAAACACTGAGACATTAAGAAAGTCTCCCTGGGTCAGAAGTCTACTAATTAGCAGGAATGGGATGAAAAAAAAAAAAATTACTTCAGCGTTATGTGTTTAATAATCTTCTATTGCTGCCTCTTTAATTGCCTCTTCTACCATTACATTTCATTTAAAATTCAGTTTGCTCATCCTCCACAATTGGAGGAAGTTATCTCTTTAATAGTTCATCTTTAATAGACTTTTAAGAGTTTTGGTTATCCAGAGCAGCCTGGACCACTAAGATAGTAGATCACTGCAACTCTCTGCTTCTCCAAGTTTAGGTGATCTCATCATCCCAGGATCAGATGACAATGATTTCCAGGAGAAAATAAATGTAATAACCTAAATGTGTATCGTCTATCAAAATAATCAAGAAGATTGAAATTATAATTTATAAATAAAAACCAAAATTCATTTCTATTAATATTTTAGGAATTATCCATGAAGAAAAATAGTGAAGATATAAACTATTGGACAAATCATGCCCTCTGACCCTATAACCCCAACTCAATTCACATATATATTTGAACAATATTATTAAAGTTAATAGTTTTTGTTTGTAAAGGAGAATGAGAAGACAAAAAATGAAATAAAGAGTTTTGCAAATCTGCATTATAATAAGCTCATTCTTACAAAGTTTTGAATAAAACAGGGATAGAAGTATAAAAAGTTCCCAATAATATAATTTCATAGAAGAAAATACTCTGATAACAAATAAGACTGTGAATAATGTATTAGGTTCCTCTTCAAGACAGAGAGTGAAATTAAAAGATTTGTCTGCATCAATCTCTATTGCAAAAAGTGAAGAACTTGCAGACCTACCTTCAGCACAGAGAGTAGCAAACGATAACTTCTCACTATTTAAAATAGTATGTTAAACATAGGAACACTGGGATCATCTCCCTAAAGGACTCTCCAGGTAATTATGAAAGGAATAATAAGTAAAATTCTATACACAGCTCAGGTTTAGAAGCAGTTAAGGAGCATGGATGAGAAGAAAAATTTTTAAATATAATAGACCAAAATTCTTGATCGTAATATAATCTTATCTCTCACTTTCACATGGGTTCTGTCCTTTTTTATTTACACATTGACAGCTATGCATTTCAGCAAAATATTAGTTTACATTGTATACAATTTCAGTGATTCTCTTTCTTTCTGGTTGAACATCTGTTCTAAAAAGCACCGTCTGTCAGGATAGATGATTATACCAATGCATGTCCCATGCATCTCATGGTTGTGTTTAGATGTCAGATACTCAAAGTACGAATCATTAGCAAAATGACTACTGGTAGAAGTCATTACTGAAGTCAGACAGGTCTGGAATTATACCTTTGCTATACCATTTTCACTATGTCACCTTGAACAAGCAATGTACTTCTGAGTCTTAAAGTACTCATCTGTAGAATACGAAAACTATTATCTTACATTTTTGTTGAGATGATTTTAGAATAATATAGGGATAACACTCTTCCCAATGCCTGTTGTACGTGAGACACACAAAAGTTCTCGTTATTTGTGCAGTTTTACCTCTAAACAGTTTACTGGTATTATCTTACCACTTCTTTAGGGTTGTGATTAATATTATCCTTACATTGAAGGATAAAAGTATTCCTATGTGAAATAAGTATGATGTGCCGGGCTTGGTGGCTCTTGGCTATAATCCCAGCACTTTGGGAGGCTGAGGCGGGTAGATCACATGAGGTCAGGAGTTCAAGATCAGCCTGACTAATATGGTGAAACCCCATCTCTATAAAAATACAAAAACTAGCCAGGCATAATGGTGGGTTCTTGTAATCCTAACTACTTGACAGGCTGAGATGGGAGAATCGCTTGAACCCAGGAGGCAGAGGTTGTAGTGAGCCAAGATCATGCTACTGCACTACAGCCTGGGTGACAGAGCAAGACTTCATCTCAAAAAAAAATTGTGATGTTAATTTTTTCCTTTTTTAATTTTAGGTTTAGGGGTACATATGCAGGTTTATTATATAGACAAAGTGGGTGTCACTGAGGCTTGGGGTACAGATTATTTCATCACCTAGCTAATAAGCATAGCACCTGATAGGTATTTTTTTGCTCCTCTCCCTCCTCCCACCCTCCATTCTGAAGTATGCCATGGTGTCTGTTGTTCCCCTCTATAGCTCCCACTTATAAGTAAGAATATGTGGTACTGGCAAGTTCAGATACTATCAAGCCAAAGAATGTGGATGCAAACTTAGATTATGTAAACTCTAAAATGCATACTTCATCAATTAGGTCTGGAAAATTATGAACAGAATTGTGCTTGGGCAAAGTTTTTTGGTGCTAAAGTACCCAGAATTTATAAATTTCTTCTCACCTATTATTTTATTATTTTTTTATATGCTCAAGATAGCAAACTTTAACAGTATTTGGAAGGCTTCTCCAGATTCGGACAGAGCACAAAAGAATAACTCTTGAGAAGATTTCATTTAATACACTCTTGATGACATATGGCAAGTTCTTGGTATTGACACCTGTGTGGCTGCAGGTGGTATGAATCATGGCTTGTCTGGATGTGTCTTCTGTAGAGCCCATTCTCTCTATCTTTTGCTTGTCTGGACTGGAGAACAACTTCCTTGAGTCAGGACTCGTGTTGCTAATTGCAGAAAACCAGCAGTCTCTATGAAGTTGTGGTGTTCTCAGAGTTCCAAATACAGAGTCTTCATTAATTGTATTTACTGTCCGTGTTTTTTGTTTTGTTTGGTTTTGTTTTGTTTTCTGAGATGGAGTCTCGCTCTGTCACCTAGGCTGGAGGGCAGTGGCACTATCACGCCTCATTGCAACCTCCTCCTCCTCAGTATAAGCGATTCTTCTGTCTCAGCCTCCCAAGTAGCTGGGACTACATACAGGTGCATGCCACCACACCCACCTAATTTGTGTATTTTCATTTTTTTAATTTATATATATATATATATTATTGTACTTTAGGTTCTGGGGTACAAGTGCAGATCATGCAGGATGGTTGCACAGGCACACAAATGGCAAAGCGGTTTGCTGCCTCCACCCCCTGTCACCTACATCTGGCATTTCTCCCCCTGCTGTCCCTCCCTTGGCCGCCCCCCACCAGACCCTAGACCCCATATTGAGAAAGTTTATTAGATGAGTTTGACCCTAGGCAATTTTGACTTCATATACAATATCTCAAGAAAATGTAGCCTGGAAAAGAAGAAAGAGTGTGTGTGTGTGTGTGTGTGTGTGTGTGTGTGTGTGTGTGAAAGAGAGAGAGAGAGAGAAATATAGAAGAGAAACAGAGAAAGAGAAAACTTGGCTTCCTGATTAGATGTTGGAAAT
Organism: Aotus nancymaae; assembly: GCF_030222135.1. Classification (NCBI taxonomy): domain Eukaryota; kingdom Metazoa; phylum Chordata; class Mammalia; order Primates; family Aotidae; genus Aotus; species Aotus nancymaae. The sequence continues at coordinate 7,321,590 of NW_026988473.1, read as the reverse complement.
GCTTAAATATCGTTAAGCTGATAGATGTAGAAATAAGTGTGACAATACTGTCTATTTTTAAAAGTATTTTCCAGAAATATCTTGAAGTTCAAATGGAAAAATTGCATTAAGCTCTGCCAAAGAATGGAGACTCATGAAAATTATTAGGCATAAATGGCAATGGGATCAAAGTTTACAACCTTAAAAGTAATTAGATGGGTGACAAAATGTGACTTGTCCAAGGTCATCTACAAATTCACTTGAAATTTGGAAACTGAAGCCAGAAATGTAATTTGAGCACTGACCTTGACTCATTATTCTTTATGTAACACTAAACTAACTCTCCAAACAAATAAACAGAAAACGCATTTCACCTTTAAAGAGATAAAAAAGATGGTTCAAATTTACCTGCCAACACGCTACAAGTGATAGAATGCTTTCAAAATATATTTTGAAATTTATTAATAATAAACTAATTTGGTATATCAAGAGTTCCCCAAATACGGTAAATCAATGTTTTTATTTCCAAAATAAACTTTTAACTTTGGAGTAATTCCAAAAGAATTGCCTGTACCTTACATATTAAAGTCTCTCAAGGTTTAACATCTTTCAGGCAGAAACACAGTAATACTACACCTGAATCTGAATTGGCAGTTTGTTTATATATACAAAAGGTTTTAAAATGCTGCCCATGATTTATGTGTATGCATGTTGAAATGAGTTCATTGGATTTGTGGTTTCTCTTGAGGTAAATAAAATTCAATAACGGACAAAGAAGAACACTTTTTTAGACTTTCACCAATTGCATATAAACATTTCTTTTTCTTCACAACCTTACTAGCAACTGATTTTTTTAGGGGTGGAGGCTTTTTGATAATAGCCATTCTTACTGGTGTGAGATGGTATCTCATTGTGGTTTTGATTTCCATTTCTTTAATGATCAGTGATGTTGAGCTTTTTCATATGATCCTTGAACTTATATAACTTAGTTCAACCACTGTGGAAGACAGTGTGGTGATTCCTCAAAGACCTCAAAACAGAAATATCCAGAAATTCCATTCCTGGGTATATGCCGAAAGGAATATAAATTGTTTTACTATAAAGAAACATGCACGGGTATATTCACTGCAGCACTATTCACAATAGCAAGCATGTGTAATCAGCATAAAAGCCCATCAGTGATCAACTGCATAAAGAAAATGTATACCTTTGAATACTATGCAGCCATAAGGGGAAAAAAAAGAGATTTTGTCCTTTAAATGAGAATATAGATTGAGCTAGAGACCATTATCCTTAGCAAACTAATGCAGGAACATAAAACCAGATACTTCATGTTCTCACTTAGGAGTGAGAGCTAAATGATGAGAGCACACGAACGCATAGAGGGGAGCAACACACATTGAGGCCTATGAGAGGGTAGAGATCAGGAGGTGGGAGCAGATCAGGAAAAATAACTAATGGATACTAGGTTTAGTACCTGGGTACAAAACAATCTGTACAACAAACCCTTATGACAAAGGTTACCTATCTAACAAAGCTGCACATGTACCCTTGAACTTTAAATATAAAAGAATGCTTTTTTCTCAGATGGCACCAATCTTGTTTTATATTCACATCTTTGCAGATAATTTTTAATTATTTAAATGTAGAATTCAAAATATATAAATTTCTTTAGCTATATATTGTTTGCATCAAAACAGAAGGTGATATATATTTATTCGGTTTGAGGACGTAGACTTTGATGAAATAAGCTGCAGCTTCATCCTTATACTTCATGAAATAAGCTGCAAGAGAGATGTCAAATTATTTTTCTACTATTATATCAGAAAATGTTATTGATAACAACAAATAGTGTATCATAAATACTGAATTTATTTCAAATGCAAAGGTTAACTAGAATATATAGGAGTCATATCTTGGTCACAGGTGTACCAGATATCCCACGTGAGTGTGAATGGAATTCATTCTGTGGAATTTGGAGAGCCATGCTTTTACAATAACACCGTCTTCCACTAATTTTCCTACTTTTCAGTCAGAGTAAAGCCACTGGCCAGTGCAGACCACAGTCTGGTGACTGGCAGTCTTAGAACTGAAACACAGAAGTTACTGTGATCTGTGAAAGGGAGATACTTATCGTGTTGTGTTTTGTAGAAACACCAAAAAGTTAAAAAGCATGAAATACAATTGCATTGCTATTTTCAAAGTAGCAGTCTCTGAAGAGACACTATCCCATAGAATGAAAGAAGCATTAAACAATAAACAATTCCATGTTTGGGGGGTTTTTTTGGGCCCAAAATGTGTTTTTAAGTAAGCAAATAAATATTTCCTAAATTTATGCAACTGCACTTTTGAGTAAGAAAAAGTCTTTTCATTGCAGCTAGGTATTTGAGCAATTTCCATTAGTACACCTAGGAACTTTGTCACACATCATCTTTTCTATTAATTTATTTTTTCATTTTTAATTAATCTCCACTATTCACATCAACAGAAATGATTCATTCTACCTTATATTTTCTCAATTTGCGTCACTTTCATTTTTCTTTTCAACCCACAGAATATCTTTATCTTAATGTTTCTAGGTACTGGACAATAACCTTTCTCCAAACAAATAATAGAAGATAAAATTCCAATTCCATTTTGTTTTGTCTAACATGATCTGCTGATCACTTTTGTCATGGCCTCTTTCACATCCTTGTTCCTCAGACTGTAGATCATGGGATTCAACATGGGGATCACTGTGGTATAGAACACAGCCACCATCTTCCCCTGCTCCACAGACTCCTCTGTGGGATGTCTGAGATACATGAAGATCAGAGTACCATAAAATATGATGACAGCTGTCAGATGGGACCCACATGTGGAAAAGGCCTTCCTCCTTCCTTCTGCTGAGTGCATTCGCAGAATGGCAATGAGAATGAATAAATAAGAGATCATAACTACAGTCAGAGAATATGTGAAGTTAATGCCGGCAAGTATGAGCATTGTATATTCTTTTGCAAAGGTCCCAGCACAGGCCATTTTGATGAGAGGTGGATCTGCACAGTAGAAGTGATTGATCTCAATTTTTCCACAGAAGTACAAGCCGTAAGTCCATAATGTTGCTGCTAGACTCGTCAGAAAACCATATATGTAAGGGAAAGAAATCAGTCGAATACAGACAACCCTTGACATTTTGCTGCCATAAAGCAAAGGATTCCCAATTGCCATGTATCTATCAAAGGCCATAGCAGCAAGAATAAAAATTTCCACATGGACAAGAGCAATGAAGAAGAAACACTGTACTAAACAGCCAGCATAAGAAATCGTTTTTTTATCTGATATCAGGTTTTCCAACATTTTGGGGGTGACATTGGAAGAAAACCACACATCAACAAATGACAAATGACTGAGAAAAAAGTACATGGGGCTGTTAAGCTGAGGACTGACCTTGATTAACATGATCATGCCAATATTGCCCACCATGGTGATAATGTAGATCACGAGAAAAACAATGAAGAAGAGGACTTGCCATTCCCGATGGCTGGTTAGCCCCAAAAGAATGAACTCTGTCACATCGGTGAAATTGAGCATTTTCTCCATTCTAAGTCAATAGAAGTTACAAATCTCTGTGATAAATAAAATAAAATAAATGGAAAAACTAGGATTTTTGTTTAACAATTTATACCTTTATTTATGCTCCCTTTATACAATATCTGTGATCACACTTTGCATTATTTTCACAAATCTTTTCTCAGCACCTGTTATATAATAGGCTCTACGGTGAATAAATGTAGACAGTCCCTATTATGTAACAATTATACAAAGTTTAGTGACTGAAATACACTGGTAGTGAGTATTGTGAGTAGTCACATTTCTAACATTACTTCTTAAATATCCCTCATTTCCAATGATGGCATGTTTTGAGTTTCATATTTTTAAGATAATTACAGTGGATTGTAGCTCTTATTGTAATAGAACTAAAAACATGTGCTTTTTAAACCTAATCTCTTTTTCAATATAAGCATATTTGCATATTGTCAATGATTAGAGAAGAAAACCATGTGATTAAATAATTTATCAGTCTACAATGTCACAACAATATTTTTAATCTAATCTCATATTTCCATTATTTTCAAATGAAGAACAAAAGACTGATTACAGTCTTTTGTACCATCAAAGTCAAGTTAAAAGGTAAATTATTTTTCCACATTCACACTGTATGAACATTTCTTGGATATGGGGGAAATAATATCATAGATATCACCACTAGATATCATATACTGCTATGTTCTAGAGATTCAAAGATAAGTACAACATACAGATTAATGTCAGTATTTACGAAGGTACTAACATAAATCCAAGTTCTAAAACTTGGATGTGTTCTTACAGAGTTATAATAGGGACAGAAATTTAAGAAGTGATTGATTCTTCTTTGGGGATTTAGTGGAATTCTAGAAAAAGGTTTCTTGGATATTTTGCAAATTTATTTTCAAATATAGGATGTATCATATAGGAGACTTCTAGAAAATGTTTCTCAAATTACATTTCTAAGAAAACATTTGTGCTAGGCATGATGTTAATAGATATAATGGAGAATAATTCACAAATGTTTCTCCATCAAATTGGACATCTTTGTACTCCATCAAATCTCTTAGTGATTCACAATCTACCTAGTAAAGTTGTTTACTGTACACATCATTGATTTAACTTAAAAACTTACACTCACACTCACATACACACGTCCATCTCTATATATGTATATACATATGTATATATACACACACACATATATTTCAATAAACATACATACAGCTCATATATATTTCTCTCATATACGTGTGATAAATTTCATTAATTAGATATTTTGTCAATGAACATTCATATTCTGTATAATACAGAGTGCAAGTCTGTCTAATAAGAATCTTGAGATAGCTTGTCAGCAGGACAATATATTTGTTGGAGATGGGATCGTGTCATACCTTCTAATAGCTATATATTGTCTCTAAAGCAAACAATTACTCCCAAGACCCTTCTTGTAATCTGCAGTGTTAAACTGTGTTCAACCAAAATTTGATAAAAATTTATTTATAATTATTACTGGTTAGCAGTTACCAAAAACTTTGGAGAGTAGGCAGGAGGTAACTTTCATTGTGAAAATAAGTGAACACTTACTCACATTGTTAATCCAAAACTTTCCAACCACAAACTTGGAAAGGAAATTTTTCTCTAGTTAGAGGAGAAAATTACCAACTAAAACAGATTACATTCTACATGACTCCAGAGTTTTGGTCTAATTAATAAAAACTTGAAGAATTAATTAGTGGGTAAATTTTTTAAAATGAATAATAGTTGAATTTCTGAAAACTATGTAAACTGCCTTAGTATATATTTATAAATAAGCTGTAAAATCTGTTAGAGAATTGTTAAAATCTCTAAGATCCTTAGATTCATATGCAAACAGAGATTACATACATATCAACCGATAACTCCAGATATCTGATTCAACAGTTTATGCGTACGGCTGCCTGAAATGTTCTTCTTAATGTAATTTTCAAAGACAAGCAATAGAAGGATTCTTATTTGGAAAGTCATATCTCATTCTATAGTACCAAGGATGATTCAGCGCAAACAAGAATGTAGAAGATGGTATTGTCAGTTCTCCCCACAAGCTAAATACAAAGAGCCCTGAGTGACGGTTAGCCAGGTGATGAAGAGCAATAGTAAAATTAAAGGAAACTAGTGGTTAAATATGATCCTAGGGGGTGCAAGGTCTTCAAAAAATAGATAATTGGGGAACTCAAGAGTATTTAGAGGATTTCCTCACCACCTAATGTCAAAAATACACACATCCTCTTCCTTTACCGTATCACTTTATTTCAAATTAAATTACCAATAAATGTGGATTCTTTTCCAGACCAGGTATGAAGCAATATTAAGTATCCCAGTTAAAGAATTCTGTTGCTATCATCAGACCTTGGTTGGATCCAGGCTCTATGACATATTTTGTAAAACTGGACATGTTTTATTCTTGTTTTGTTTTGTTTTTACTTTTTCTGTTACTCAGTATGACTTAACAATAATAATAATGACCATTTCATTGTTTGCTTGTGACTATGAAGAGAGATATTATATATTAACACATAATAGATATAAAAATAATTATCAGACACATTCCATTAATCATTTATAATTATCAAATAATATAATCTTATTGAAATGTATCTCTTTGATGTATCTCACACACATATACACATAACATAACATAGATAAAATTATTAATGCATTCCTATAAATCATAAAAGAAATAAAATCTACAATGCAAGCTTCATCTGACAATTCCAGATAGATGCATTTTTTACCAACCTGAGAATGAAGAGAAATATTCCCAATAAGGATACAGAGTTGAAAAGTGCATGCTATATGTGGGAATGGTAAACACCTTCAACCTGACACAGAGAAATTGGGAGACGCTCACAAGAGAAGCCTCCCTTAAGTGCTTGCCTTAGAAAACAAGGAGCAGTTAAGAATTTTTCCTTAAAATGACCCCTTGAGAAGTACATCTCTAGAGAAAAAGCCACCTGTTGAGTGTGTGGGGTTTTTTTCAGTGAAGAGGTCTTTTTAAAACATAAGTGAGTTCATATCACTGCTTTGCTAGGAAGCCTCCAGAGGCTTCCCACTTTTCTAAATTAACTATATTAAATTATTGGTCACTCATCCCATTATGCCTCTGATCTTTCTTCTTTTTTTGTCTCTGACCTCATATTTCATATATGTTTCATTGCCCAAAATGGCTTCTAAGCTATCTTTGAAACACTTCTTGAATGCTTGTTTTTTAGTCTCTTTTCCTGCTGCTATAGAGATAACTACCCAAGACTGGGTTGTTTATAAACAAAGGATTTAATTGACTCACAGTTCCATGTCGCTAAGGAGGCCACAGGAAACTTGCAATCATGGCAGAAGGCAAAGAGGAAGCAGGCACCTCTTCATATAACTGCAGGAGAGACAAGGACGAGCAAGAGCAGGGAAAACTGTGTTGAAAACCGTCAGATCTTGTGAGAACTCACTCACTATCACTAGAACAGCATGGGAGAAACTGCCCCCAGGATCCAATCACCTCCCATCAGATCTCTCCCTTAACACCTGGGTATTACAATTTAAGATGAGATTTGGGTGGGGACACAAGGCCTAACCCTGTCAGCTTGCATTTATTATTATTCCACTGGCTTTCACATCTGCCTAGAACCTTGCACCTCAAAAATCTATGAAACTAATTCCTTAACTACCACATGTGTTTTTTACTCAACTATAACCTCTTCAATAAAATCTGCTGTCACTGTCACACCTACGTCAGGTGTACCCCTTTGCTCTTTTCTTCTGCTTTATTATTCTCCATAGCCCCACAGTCTAACACAGTCATTTAAGCATTATGCTAATTGTTTACGTATGTTTCACACCACACACTGGAATATAAACCTCATGAGATCAAGAACTTCTTTTTTTCTTTGTTCATTGATAACTTTTTTTTTGCTCACTGATAACAAATAACTAAAACAGGACCTAGCACATAATAGTCACTCACCTAATATGTGTAAAATGAATCAATTAATTAACTAAGCAAAGGTTTAGAATGCTGAGAAAGATGAAAACAATTTTATGTATATTATTATTGGCGTTTGAAAATTAGTGGGGATAGATGGATTATTAAATAAGTGATGATGCTTAATTTCAATAAAAATTAAGCCTAATTATCGCCTCAGATCATATATAAAAATACATTCTCAATGAGTTAAATCAACTGTAACTATTTTGAGTGTTCATGCATTAGGTGAACTTTTATATGACTGGTTATGTAGTCTACCCATATTAGTTAAAATAACACTGGCAACCATAGCAGTCTCTGAAAACTTGATGGCTTAGTATAGCTGAAGTTCACTTCTTGCTCATATAACAGGCAAATGTGCATGTTGTCAGGAGACCATCACAGTGATTCAGTGACCAAATATTTCACCCTGTGACTGTATATCATCATTTGGGGCCTCAGAGACATTTGTTTGCAACTGTGGGTGGGACAAACAAAAAATAAAAGATGAAATACAGGATGAATCCTGGAAGACTTTTATGGCTGGGCTTAAAAACAGTATACAACTCTTCTGCCTTTATGCTCTTGAGTAGACCTCAGGCACTTGGACACAGAGACTGCAAAGGAAGCTGATAAATATATCCAGCTTTGTAGGGTTTTGTTTTTATTTTATTTTTTCTAAAAAAGAAGAAGAAGTTGGACTTGCAGACAATATAACAGACTTTGCAAACCCACATTTAAAAAAGGATCTTTCTATCATAACATTAGTGAAGAAACTAGAAAGACCAAATTGATATGCCTGACTACCTAAACATTAAAAATAAAAATATGTTATAAAGCACCACCGAAAGCTTTAAGCAAAACATGTGGCATATATACCTAATAATCAGTTTATGTAATTAACAAATATTTATTAAGGTATTATGTAGGGAGTTTATGACACTGGTATTACAGTGATGATTAAGTCAGAAATGATCTTTTCTCTGATAGAAGTTAAAATTCAGCAAAATTCAGTAAGTTGAAATTCAGAAAGTAATTAGGATAATCGCTTCATTTCAAAATATATGAATTGTCCAAGAAAGAAAAAACAAGCAACATCAACAAACAGCATTCAAATAATTCAAGTGCCTGAGGAGCAACTTGTAACATTTAACTTCACCAGTACGTAAGCATATTTAAAGTATAATAGCGAGGAAATAATCTACCTTTCAAATTGACTAAGTTTAAGATCTATTGTCAGGATATAGCTAAATAGAGGAAAAAGGTCTGTTGATGAAGTAGGCATTTATAAAATTAAATGTAATAGAAGGGAAAATAAGATACTACACAAAGGTATCATATGATAGAATATAATATACTAATATAATAAATAAAATAAATTATTTAATATAATATAAGTAATATTATTTTTATGTAATACCAAAGTTTGGTACTGAAAGAAATTTCTAAAGAGGAACTTCTAAAAAATTCTGATCAAGTTAACTACTCTGAAAAAAGCACACAACTACAAGCACTCACCCATACCCTGAGCAAATATACATGTATATATGAATATACACATGTATATATATACACACACACATATGTACATGTATCTGTACATATTTATAATGCACAATTATGCATTCTTTGTGAAAGCTTCAGTTTAATTTTTTAAATGTCTTTATAAAATTATTGCTAAATAAATGATGATGAATAGGGCATTTGTCCCAACAAGAAATATTATAGATTTTATACATTCACAATCGAACTCAGCTCTTTGTGCCTTAAATTGTTTTCCTGTTTTTGAAAGCAAAGTTTTTAAAAACTGAGGCAACAATATGATAAAATAGCAAAGAATAAGGCTCTTGCTGCACAAAATTATGATTTATTAATTTTAAAGTTAGATATAATGGAAATGAATGCACTAGAACTTCTAAGGGGTCAGCTAGTTTCTTCTACCACCAAACCCAAAAACACAAAACAAAACCAAAGAAAAAAGTAAACATATCTCTATAAATGCTCAAAACATTTCAAAAATAATTTACTAAAATATATTTAGAGGAGCATGTTCTAAATTCCAGAACACCAGTGGAATTGTGTCATCATTTTCTGATGGTAGTTTAAAATGGTAAGACATATATAAGACCTTGAATGGGTATCGGAGGATATTAAATAAGTCACTTATAAATGAATTTTATTTAATGAATTAGTATATACTTGAAAATGAATACTCATGCAGTATATATTATTTAATTTGACTTAGAGTTTATAATATATTCTACATAATATATTCCATTATCAGGAGTGTTGTTTCCCATTATAACAATGATAAATGGTGAAACCATATTCTACTTCTATATTTTGCAATAATAACATAGAGTCAAAACCTACTCTAGATGCAAAAACAAACAAAAAAAATACATGCATAGAGGACATTCCAGTTGTTTTGAAAATGTAATTGAAAGAATGGATTTATGAAATATTAAAGAATCATAAATAGCTTCCCTAGTTACAAAATAGCCTACTGAATTTGACATTGTGTGGAAAGGAAAATCTCTAGACGGTATTGTCAACATGGTTTCATCATTTCAGATTTATGACTCAGAGGGTCTTGTTTACAATATACTTCTAGTATCTGGATACCTTTATCCCTTTTCCAATTATCTATTATTTTTTATTTATCACTGAAAATATAAATAACACATTTCTTAAAAATTATCTAAAAGAAATTGTTAATTTCTGCCTCTTCTAATGAACTAGAAGCTCATAGTACATTTTAAGTTCTTATTTATTTTAAAATGCAGTACTCATCACTTTGCTCATGGCCTCCTTTATGTCTTTGTTCCTGAGACTGTAAATCATGGGGTTCAACATAGGAATGACTGTTGTATAGAAAACAGCCACCATTTTCCCCTGCTCCACGGACTCCTCAGTTGGGCTTCTAAGATACATAAAGAAGAGAGTTCCATAAAATATGGTGACAGCTGTCAAGTGGGACCCACACGTGGAGAAAGCTTTCTTTCTCCCTTCTGCTGAGCGCATTCTTAAGATGGCAATGAGGATGAAAATGTAGGAGACAATAATGACCAATAAGGAATAAGAGAAGTTGAGACCTGCCAATGTGCGCATAGTGTATTCTTTAACGAAAGTCCCTGCACAGGCCATTTTGATAAGAGCTGGATCTGCATAGTAGAAATGATTGATCTCGATGTTTCCACAGAAGTACAAACCATGGGTCCACAGTGTTGAGATCAAGCTGATAAAAAAGCCATATATATAAGGGAAAGAGATCAGTCGAATACAGACAGTTCTTGACATTCTGCTGCCATAAAGTAGAGGGTTTCCAATCGCCATGTATCTATCGAAAGCCATCACAGCAAGGATGAAGACTTCTACGTGGACAAAAGTAATGAAGAAAAAGCACTGCACTATACATCCAGGATAGGAAATGGTTTTGGTCTCAGAGTAACAAATTTTCCAACATTTTAGGAGTGACATTAGAGGAGAACCACACATCTGCAAAAGACAAGTGACAGAGGAAAAAGTACATGGGGCTATTGAGCTGGGGACTGATCCTGATTAATATGATCATGCCAATGTTCCCAACCAAAGTGACAATGTAGACCAGTAAGAAAACCACAAAGAAAAGGAGCTGTAATTCAGGACGACTAGTTAATCCCAAAAGAATAAATTCTGTCACATCAGTGAAATTGACCATTTTCTTGAATCTGATCCAGAGATAGATGCATTTTATCTAATAAAATAAATATAAATAAGTAAATACATGCATGGAATATTATCATTCTACATTTATATTTTTCTGACTCACTTCCTTTCAACACCTTTGCTAGTTTTCCTTTTATCTCTCCTCTCTTCTTTCTCATACATCTTTTGTTAGCAGTATTTCTTTCTGCTACATATAAATATAAACATATATACAATATTTTTAAGCAGAAAGTGGTAAAATAATGCAAAAATTCAGAAATATAGTGATATAACTTACAAGGTCTAGTTTTTGCATGCCTAAAAATAGAGATTTCAGAAGCATAATTTTTATTTTTGCCATATACTGGAAAGACAAAAACTTAACACTGGCCCTAACTTTCAGAAGGTGCTAACATTTTACTAATTCACTCTACTTGTAAAGGTTAGATGATCTATCACATATTAGTGCTTTATTTAAAGCTATGGCCAAAACAAAAACAAAAACAAAAACACTATTCCATAATTAGAAAGTTAAATGGTACCTCCATTTAATCATCTTGCAAAATTGAAACAGTAATTAGAAAAATGACTTAATAAAAATATATACATGCCTTAACATAAAATCATTACACATATCAAAAAAGAATAGTTTTTTACTTTGGCAATTATTAATTTTGTTTACATCAGTCTAAAAAAATTTAATCACTGCCAGCCATATCTCTGTTTTAAACAAGTCTGATAAACGTGAACTCAAGCATCATCTCCTCTTTAGAATCTTATTCTCCGTTGGTTTTAAAAGATTAACAAATTCTATGCCAGTCTCTTCTTTCCTCTCTGTCTTAGAAGGGTGAGTAACATAAGAGTAATCAAATACTGGACAAAGGAATACATTATTCTTCTCTAAGTATATAAGCTTAATTAATAAAATCCATAACATGTACAAGCAAGCTAAAAAAATTGTTAAGGCATTAGGGAGAAAGGTATTTTTGGTTTTTGACTGCATCGGTTTAAGACAGTTATCTTGATTCTCGTTACCTTCTAGCAGAGTCTTATACTCTACTTTAAATATCTTGAGCTAATTTACAAGCAGCAATTTTCTACTTATGCTACATTTATTTGTGGACCAAGAGGATGCATAACTGATCGTCCTCCATAAAGCTACCCTATATTTGCCACCTAAAAGCAAGTTAGAAAAATATTATCACTTCCCAGCTGGTCTCCATTGATGTTAAGCTGAGAGAGAATGAAAATTAATGACTCAGGTGATCCATTTGTTCCATTAGATATTATATATTAACGAAATTGAAATACTTCATTAATAATAAAATGGCTAGAGGTTCTTGGGTTTAATTTCAAGCTCTGCTACTCTGCTATCTACTAGGTGTGCATGACCTTAGACCTAATCCCTGTGTTTCAGTTTCTTCATGAGTAAATAGGGATACTGAAAGGGTATGCCTTAGGGAGTCATGAAAATTAAGAAAGATAATATACATGAAGTATCATAAAAGGATAAACTGATGAAAATGCCAAGCTGTGTTCTTACTCAGTTATTTTTTTTTTAATTTGAGATCCAATGTTCTTATTTGTAAAAATCATCAGATAGGTTAAACCCACTGACTTTCACTAATATTAAGCATTCTATATAAATCTATTAACATAATCCCAATTATATTTTGGCATTCTCCTTTATGCGTTTAGAAAAAAAAGTTAACATTTTTGTTTTTTCTTAATAGTTTTTACTTTATCATCAGGTGACCAAAGAAGAGTCATAGGAAACATTTGGTTTCTCTGAGTTTTTGCGAAGAATCTTTCATTACACTGTACAACTTGAGTGTCCAATAATGGCTAAAAAAGTCATGCACTTGTGTGAAGAAGGTTCTGAACCTGTAATGGTCAAGAGAGTTACACATAAAAAACTCATATTAGGATTGTGTGTTTCTTGAATTACTACAAACATAATATTCCAGATGAGACAAGTAAAAATGTTTAATATGAATCTCAAATGTTCTTGTAAATTAATTTTCTTTTCTTTTCTTTCTTTTTTTCTAGCAAAATGGAAATGACTTCAGTAGAAATACCTAAAATTTTATTTTGGAAATAAAAGACTTTGGCTTTTAGTTTTTAGCATTCTCTGGCCTTGTTTTTTGAGTACTATATTTTAGTGTGTTATGTATTCAGAAAAAGAAAAGTAGTTGTAAAATGTAGTATTCATTTTAAAATAATTGAGGCCAGCAAAGTGGCTCATGCCTGTAATACAAGCATTTTGGTAGGTCAAGGCAGGTGGATCACCGTGGTCAGGAGTTCATGGTCAGCTTGGCCAACATGGCAAAAACCCATCTCTACTAAAAAAAAAGAAAAATACAAAAATTAGCCAGGCCTGGTGGCTGGCTGGTGCCTGTAATCCCAGCTACTCAGGAGGCTGAGGCAGGGAGAATTGCTTGAACCCGGGAGGCAGAGGTTGCAGTGAGCTGAGATCCTGCCACTGCACTTCAGCCTGGATAACAGAGTGAGATTCCATCTCAAAAATAAATAAATAAATACAAAATAATAGAAATACACACACAAATATGTATCCTACACACTTCATTGTAACTATTGGACAAATCATGCACACACACATACACACGGATTCATACAAATTGCATAAAAACAACCCATATAATGGTTTCTCTATTATCTAAATAGTGAATATTTTGACCTACTTCACAAAAGTATAAAGAAGATGAATGAGATATTACATGAAAAATATCTTTAAGATATTCCAAAGCACAGTAGTACAACAATAGAATGTAGAAAATTATCTAAAATATTTTTCCTCAGAACTTTCAGAGGCAATACAAATATACCTTGGATCAGTAACAGAAATTATATATTCAGCTCTAGCCCTAATATAAACATTTAAAAGGAATATTTTTCTTTAAAGATTAGTATCTCACTTACAATACAGCGTAATATGATTTGATTGTTTGCTTTAAAATAATGTTACTCATGTCTTGAAGATTGTTTCCTCTTCTGAAAAAAACATAAAACTTTTGTAAGGATTAACTAAGATGATACAAGGAAAGAGTGTAAAAAATATCTAGCACACAGGAAACACTAAATAGAGTTAGCTATTACTATCATACTTTTTATAATTGATTCTACCTTTATGCATTTATAATAACATTTTCATCAATTCCTTCTTACTAGAAGCCTTTCATCAAACCCTTTCTTGGAAAGCAACTTTGTTCCTGCCAAACTGTGTCATTCAATACAAAAACACACACTAATTTTAGATCATGTGTACCAGTGTATACTCTTACCAGCTTAATTCATAATTTGAGGTAAATGTTCTTGGTCACATATTTAAGTGTAAGGCTCTTTTGTTTAGTTTTGTTATTATTAATTTATTTAATGTTTTCCAGGAAACTCACTGTTTCACCTTTCATGATCAAAAGCTATTACTAATGCCCTGTTTCTTGTCTGTGAAGACATGTCCCTTTTCTTGCTCCCTATCATCTGGTTTCTGTCCTTCTGTCCTCATTCCCTAGTAATTGCCCTTATCTTAGTTTTCTTATTATATACGCTTCTCCCATTACTCATCTCTTTGTTGGAATTCACATGACAGAAATAAAAGAGAGACTGGGAAAATGTGACTTTATTTTCTTCCTTTCTTGGAAGGTTGGCAGTCATTGAAGGAAAGTTCAAGAAACAACATTATAGATTTACTTTATGCACACATTCTGAGGAAACATTTTTTACAGCTTTGTTGATTTAGTTGGTGATTAAGAAAATATATATTTTATGAAAACATTTGTAACTGCCCTCTTTTCACTTATGGCCACTCTAGTTCAAAATATAAGAAAAAAACAAATAATATCGGTCTGCAGGCACTTAAATGCTGAGTGTATCAATGAGTAAAGTCAAGCCAAATTAGTTAAGTCTTCAAGAAGGTTTCAAATTTTAATAGATGTTTAATGACAAATTTGAATTGGGTAACACAATGAGATTCTAACGGTTGATACTCTCATGAAATCTGTCTAAGTTTACTATCGGTTGTGTTGGGATATATGTAGGGTGAACAACTGCCACTCAGTTTGTCTCAATATTTTCTAGTTTAGTAATGTAAGGTTTGCATCTTGGTAGACACCATGGTCTTAGGCATACCAAGAAGGTTGGTCACCCTATGAAGTGTTAGAGCCCATTATATAAACTGCAAGGGACTTAGAAGCATCTTCAAAGTGCTACCTGTAACAGGGCAGAGAATTATAGATGACACACAGAGCTGATACACAGAGCTGACTCGTTCTCTCAGGCTGTGTCCATGTGAAACTCCAGCCAGTTAGGTTGGAGAAAGAAGAATGAAAAAAGAACCTGGTGGTTTCTAAGTAATGTAGAATCATTTATTAATGTCTGTGGACAAGAAGGCTTCTATGTCAATAACTGAGTTTGAAAACATATTGTTGGTATTGTATAGATGCTCATCCTGCATAAAAGCTTAATTCAATGACTCTGTACCTGTGTATGGCAGAAAGACAGAGACACAAAGAAAGAGAAATTGATGATATCACTTGTATTACCAAGAAAATATCTTTAGTAAATGAAACAGAAACACTATTTTGTTGGTTACCACTTAGTGACACTTGATGTGTAGGGTTTCCGTTGTTCAGATAAAGTAATATACATTTCTTTCACTAATTGAATTGTGGTTCTTGCACTGGGGGGCATCAAGTCCAAAGCACTATCCACATCCAGCTTCTATTGCCACAGAGAAGCCTTTCTTTTTTTTTGAGAAGGAGTTTCGCTCTTGTTACCCAGGCTGGAGTGCAATGGCGCGATCTCGGCTTACCGCAACCTCCGCCTCCTGGGTTCAGGCAATTCTCCTGCCTCAGCCTCCTGAGTAGCTGGGACTACAGGCACGCGCCACCGTGCCCAGCTAATTTTTTGTATTTTTAGTAGAGACGGGGTTTCACCATGTTGACCAGGATGGTCTCGATCTCTTGACCTCGTGATGCACCCACCTTGGCCTCCCAAAATGCTGGGATTACAGGCGTGAGCCACCTCGCCCGGCCCGAGAAGCCTTTCTAAAACACTTCCTATAAACCTTCCACAAAATTAGAAACCTTCCTACTAGAAATTACGACAGCTTAGAGAACTGACAATTTGCACAGATTTTATAAAAACACATTGATTTTTCCCTGTGCATATACCTACCCGTGCATGAGAAAAAAAATCTTCTTGGGAGCATCCCATCTGCCATGATCAATGAATAATTGAGAAGGATTTATAAGCGTTGGATTTCTCACTATGGGGCTTTCTCACTAGGGAATACAGGTAGAAACCTGAAGTAATTAAAATGTTACGTATTGCATCATCTGTAATATAAAGTGACTCCCAAAAGCAAAATGTCTCTCAACAGAATTAGAATTTTTAAAAACAAGGGCTGGGAAAACTTGAGGTTTTGCTTTCTTCCTGTTTAAAATCTTTTCTAGGTATCCTAGGGACTGTGTTGTATTTGTTTGGAGGGGGAAAATGGCATCACACAGTGGAGTTTGTTGGGGGTCTAGAGGAGGGACAGTGGGTCATGAAGAGGTTGGGGAGGGATAACATGGGGAGAAATTCCAAATATAGGTGGTGAGGAAATGGAGGCAGCAAATCACGTTGCCATGTATGTACCTATGCAACAACCCTGCATTATCTGCACATGTACCCCAGAACCTAAAGTGCAATAAAAAAGGTCTTGTTTTCCCATATGATAATAATCATGTCAATGTCGCATCAGCCACAACATATATTTGAAATAATTTATACTTCACAATAGGCACACTACCACTTTTTTGTACTAATGAAGAAAGTCTCTTCCCTTTTAGGTAAGATAATTAGAAAAAAAATGAGAGAATAAAGGAGAATACATTTCCTATGAATATGTCATTGATAAACCCTAAATGGGCTTCTCCTTTCTGAAACAATTGATATAATTCTTTAAAACAAATTTAATTCCTAGGTTAGGGTTGATAATTTCTCATTGTTGTTTATGTTGTTTTGTTCTTTTTTAATATTAAAAAATAAATTCCTTGACTTATTGTTTTTATTGATAAAACTGATTTCAAATTGCTATTTTTGTCTTTATAGTTTCTACCACTTTAGGAGAGAAAAATAAGTTAACCCGCTTGAAAAATATGATTTAAATTGATATTGACAAAGATAATTGTTTGAAAATGTAGTGGATGTACTTTCTCTGTATCGTAAAGCATGCAGCTTTATTTCTCTAATTGATCTTGATTAATATTTTGAGGTTCTGTTTTTTATGTTGGAGAAAACTAACTTGATTGGTTTCTCCTCCTGCTTTCCACAGGGCTGTGTCTGAGTTCTAGCAGATCAATGTACTCTAAAGCATTGAAAAACAATTGTTAGTTGTTGTTGTTGTGGTGGTGGTAGTGGCTGTTTCTGAGACAGGGTCTGCTCTGTCATCCAGGCTGAAATGCAGTGGTGTAATCTTGGCTCACTGCAGCTTCAAATTCCTGGGCTTAAGCCATCCTCCCACCTCAGTCTCCCAGTAACTGGGACTATAAGCTGATGCCACCATACCCAGCTAATTTCTTTGTGTACATTTTTTAGAGATGGGGTTTGGCTATGTTGCCTAGGCTGGTCTCAAACTTGGGGGCTCAAGCAATCCTTCCACTTCAGCCTCCCAAAACACTGGTATTACAGGCATGAGTCACAGCACCTGGTGAAAAAGCACAATTCTTTTTTTTTTTTTTTTTTTTTTTGAGACGGAGTTTCGCTCTTGTTACCCAGGCTGGAGTGCAATGGCGCGATCTCGGCTCACCGCAACCTCCGCCTCCTGGGTTCAGGCAATTCTCCTGCCTCAGCCTCCTGAGTAGCTGGGATTACAGGCACGCGCCACCGTGCCCAGCTAATTTTTGTATTTTTAGTAGAGACGGGGTTTCACCATGTTGACCAGGATGGTCTCGACCTCTTGACCTTGTGATCCACCCGCCTCGGCCTCCCAAAGTAAAAGCACAATTCTTAATCTTGATGTCATCACCTATAGATATCGGCATTCATTTATTTACTCATTTATGCATTTACTGTGTGCCTGGATTATAATCCAAAAAGTTGTATATATGCTCATTAATCTTATATTCTGGTGATATATTCTTATTCTTATTTGATCACTGCTGAGTTTTCTGTATTCAGAACTTTGAGACCTCTTAATTTTTCCCCAATTGTAATTTATTTTTTATTTTTGGGACATGGTATCTCTTTGTTTCCCAGGCTGAAAGTGCAGAGGCACAATACAGGCTCACTGTAGCCTCAATCTCTCAGTTTTAAGCAATTCTCCCACCTCAGCCTCCCAAGTAGCTGCAACTACAGGCATGTGCCACTGCTCCTGACTACATTTTTTGTTTGTTGGTTGGTTGTTTTTTTTTTTTTTTTTTTTTTTTTTTGTACAGACAACTTTTCAATATATTACACAGGCTAATCAGAAATCCTCCTGCTTCAGCCTCCCATAGCGCTAGGATTATAGGCATGAGCCACTCTGCCTGGCATTTTCCCCCTCAATTTTATACATTATTTTTCCTTCAAATAACATAGAGCATTTTGGAGCTATCATGCAATGCTGGATCACAGACTTGCCATCAGTATCCGAAGTGACTAGTGGATGGGAGGCAAAGGAGTGTTGTGGGGCTGAGCCTGTGCGGTCTGAGGCAATGCCAGGTAGATAGTGTCAGAATTGAGTTGAATTGTAGGACAAGTTGGTAACCACAGAGAATTGGAGAATTGCTTTGTGGAAAACACACGCACACACACACTAGGACCCGAAAGTGTGTGTGAGTGTGTTGAAGGTAAAACAGTTTGATTTCCTTTCAGTCATATATGATCATGGAATATTAACTAACATTGACTCAATAAAATTATGGTCTAGAACACAAGACTCTGGGCTATCTGTCAGTCAACAAGATTCTAATAAATGCTCACAGGTCTCTGAAGATCATATTCCCTTTTCTTCTAAGCATAAAAATTAACAGGATAAATTGTACCTCTACTGGAAATGTTGTTTTCAATCCAAAGATATCTTCATTGAACTAATGGTTAGGTATTACTGGTTAATAACAACATGATGATAGTCATTGCATTTAAATTACTGCCTTATCCATGCCTTTAACTTTTAAAGCAGGGTTATATAAAGGAAGAAACACCATCAGTCTTGGTCAGTACTTAGGATATCAGACACATCTTTGCTACGTTGTACTTCTCTTACTATGCAGTAATTCAGATTGTGATCCCTAACAGTTTTGTTTCTGTTTAGACTGGCTCTTTCTGGATAAATGCTGTGGGTTCTTCTTCTAGGGCATGCTAAAAATGATCAGGTTTCAAGCACTATTTCAGCAAGCCACACACTAGTCAAGACAGATCACATCTGTGATTGGGATTTAGCACCACAGAAGGGGAGTTATAGAACCTCATGATTTCCATCAGACTGAGAAGAATTTTTAGATGGTTGGGTAAATAGCCAAATAACCTGATTCCAACTCTTTCCTGATACTTGGATTTAATTTTATTTCTTATTTCTTTTTTTTTAAATTTTTTTCAGAGACAGGGGCTTTCTCTTGCTCAGGCTGGAGTGAGTGGCTGAGTGGCATAGTCACACCTCACTCCAACCTGGAACTCCTGAGCTCAAGTGATCCTCCCACCTCAGCCTCCCAAAGTGCTGTGATTACAGGCATGAACCACTGTGACTGCCTGACTTGGAATTTTTTTTTACACCATGGTTTCACAATTATGAAAACTCCCTTAGGACAATGGTCCATGAAGACCACAAGTCCTCTTTTGTTAAAATCCTGTCTCTACCAAAAATACACAAAAATTTACCAGGCATGGTGGCATGCTCCTATGATCTCAGCTACTTGGGAGGTTGAGAGGGAAGGATTGCTTGACCCTGAGAGGCAGAGGCTGCAGTGAGCTGAGATTGTGTCACTGCACTGCAGCCTGGGTGACAGAGAGAGACCCCATACATCCCCCAAAAAAACAAAAAACAAAAAAAGACATTGTAGGATACAATGTTGATAAATGAAGAAACTAAACAAGAAAATGTTAGCACACACTTGCTGTTCATTGATTTAACATCAGCAATGTTGACACTTCTCTACCAATCTCTAAAGATTAAGGAATATTGTAATTTGGCTGAGACCATATTAAAACCCTTCATGGTATTATGATGAGTGAAATGGAAGGAAAGTAAAAATATAGTAATTTACTTGCACTGGAGTGAGCTTCCCTGCTCATGTTGACATCTAAACACAACTAAACCTAAACATTGTGATTTACAAAATAATTTTAATGGAATGACTATTATCAAAACAAAATAAGGCAAAAATTCAATTTTGTTTAAGCCACTATTTTTTTTTTTGCAAGAAATGGCACTTGCTGATACAAGCAGGTATGAAAATAAATAAATTGCCTAAATGACATCTTCTATTCTTCCCATTTTAACCTGCTACTTACAGGAAGCTTAACCCAGTCAGCTACCTAACACAGAAAATTAGATATGACTTGTGCAAATGTAGCTTAAAATGTGACATCTAACCCAATGATATTATATCTTGATCTCATTACTTCACTAATTTTTAATGATATATTAGCATTTTTATTTTTCCAATTTTTGTTTTCCTATTGCTTTTTTAAATGCCTTTTTCACATCCTTGTTCCTGAGGCCATAGATCATGGGGTTCAGCATGGGTATCACCGTGGTGTAAAACACAGACACCATTTTCCCCTGCTCCACGGACTCCTCTGTAGGGCGTCTCAAATGCATGCAGAAGAGGGTTCCATAGAAGATTGTAACCACTGTCAGGTGGGAGCCACATGTGGAAAAAGCTTTTTTTCTTCCCTCTGCAGAACGGCTTCTGAGGATAGCGACAAGGATGAACGTGTAGGATGTGAGAATGATCAGAAGGGACTGAGCACTGCTGTAGCCAGCTACCACGTACATGGACAGCTCCTTGCTGTATGTGTCAGAGCATGCCAGTTTGATAAGAGGAGGATCAGCACAGTAGAAATGGTTGATTTCATTAGCACCACAGAAGGAGAGATTGTAGGTTCTCAAGGTTTCCATCACACTGAGAAGAAAGCCATAGACATAAGGCACAATGACCAGGCAGACACAAACACCTCTGGACATTTTGCTACTGTAGAGCAGCGGATTACAGATGGCCATATAGCGGTCGTACGCCATGACCGCCAACATGCAGTGCTCTGTAAGGACCACGGCGATGACAACATAGCACTGCACCAAACAACCTGAGTATGAAATGGTCTTCTTCTCCGATAAGAAATTCTCTAGCATTTTGGGAGTAACATTTGTGGAGAAACACAGATCTAGAATGGACAAACTTGAGAGAAAAATGAACATGGGAGTGTGAAGTCGAGAATCAATTTTGATTAAAATAATCACCCCCAAGTTTCCTACCACAGTGGTTATGTAGACAAAAAGGAACAATTCAAAGAAAGCTACTCGCAGCTCTGGACGGCTTGTCAGACCCAAGAGAACAAATTCCGTTACTTCAGTGTAGTTTCTTCTGGACATTTCTTTGTCTCATAGGAGAGGCATTGGTCTGATTATCTAAGGAGAAGTAGAAACTTTTTAAAAATCACTAAAACCCTAGTAAAATATCATGCTTTGTATAAAAAGATCAAAAAGTCTTTAATTATGTTATCTCAGTAACAGTTTTGTAACAAGATGGGTAGTTATACTACGAAGCAAGTCTAAACATTTCAACAAGTGGTTTCCATTTAGGCTAAATTGGTAATCACACTGTGTAATTAAATTGGAGACTTAATGCAACATTCTAAATTGAAGTATTCCTATACTTTGGGAAATTAAAAAATCTAGATAACTTAATATGTTAAAAATAAAATTGTAATAGAGATTTGGAAATGCTTTGAACTTCTACTGACCTGCTTTCGTATACATACAAAGCTACACAGAGAGGTGGAAAGGACTTTGAGGATAACTCAGGCAAAGTTCTTTATTCTGAAGATTGAGAAACTGAACCCCAGAGAGATGAAGTGACTTATCTCACTCAGACGTGCATCTTATACATCCCTATTCAGTGATCTGCTAATATGTTATATATCTCACCAAGTTCAACTTACTGTCTTGAACCTTAAAGGGGTATTTATATATTTTGTTGTTCTTGGTAGTAGTGCTTTTGGTGGTGATGTGTATGTTGTTTCTTTGTTTTATATGTTAGTTTTTGGAAACTCGTAAATAAAGCCTTTCATTTGAGTCTTTAACATTGATTCATGTGTTTATAAGCATTTTTTCCAATTTCCACACCACAATTTAGCCTGTCTGTTGGGTTAAACATATGTATTTATACTCCTTTATCAATATTTCAATTCTATACACAATTTAATATTTATTATCTTTGAGGTTTCAGCCTATGTTTTAATTTATTCCTATATTTCAATTTCTCACTATTTTACTACACTCATGCTGCACAGAACCACCAGTATAATCCCCTGCTTGGCTCACACGCTCTTTCATATTGTTGCATAAGAAGTCCTATATCAGTGAATTCCCTATTCCTCCACTATGTTAACCCTGATGTGTAGTTTAGTCATGAGGATAAAAGGAATTAACTCAATCACCTAAGATGATGAAAAACTTATTTTCAGGTTCTCGATCTACACTTACTCACTGCTAATATCCCCAGAATAAGTGGTCTGATTTGCTTTGATGCCATTGCCACGCAAATTTAAAAAGCCTTAAAAATGGGCCAGGTATGGTGGCTCATGCCTGTAATTCCAACACTTTGGGAGACCAAGACGAGTGGATCACTTCTGGTCATGAGCACAAGACCAATCCAGCCAACATGGTGAAACTAAAAATACAAAATATCATCCAGGCATGTTGCATGCCTGTAACCCAAGGTACTCAAGAGACTGAGGCAAGAGAATCACTTGAACACAGGAGGCAGAGGTTGTAGTGAGCTGAGATCATGCCACTGCACTCCAGCCTGGATGACAGGGGGAAATGAGACTCCATCTCAAAAAAGTAAATAAAAGAAAGAAAGAAAGACCTTTAAAAAATGTAGAGAGATTCTTTGTTCACTGAGAGAAGGATTCAATATCATAAAAAATCAATCTCTCCTAAATGAAAATCCAATCACAATTTTTGTGAAAAACTGATTCTAATATTTACATTTCCATATAATGGGAAGAGTCAATATCTCCCAAGGACAATAAGCAGAGTCACTTATTAGACATCAAAATTTACTATAAAAACAGTATTCAGGATAGTGTGTTATTGACATGAAATTTTAAAAAATATATACTTTAACCAATGTTCCAGAACAGAAAGTCCAGAAGTGGCTATGTGTACATAGGTGAAGTGACATATAACAGAGATAGAATTTCAGATCAGGGTTGGAAAGAGGGACTATTTATTATTAGTATTTACTATTGGCTTAGTGGATTATTTAAATGGGAAAATTATTAAATTGTACCTTTACTTTACACAATGCACAGAAATTATTTCTAATTCTAGGTAGTGGTTTAATGTATAGTCATTATATTTTGTAGCTTATAATTTATATAGACTTATATATTCACTGAACTTATCAAAAATCATTTTAAATATATATCAAATTAGGTTAAAATATCATATGTGTTAATCTGTCTCCAAATTTTGGTTAACAAACAATTTTGGTATACTAACAATTGCATAAAATGAAATTTACATCTAATTTGTTTTTTCTCATGGGGCAATTCAGATATTAGCAAATGTCATTATTAAAGAATTGTCAGAGGCTGATAAAACTGATCTCTTCTGAGCAGGCTCGGGAATCAATATGAATAGCACTTTATTTTTTGCCTGATCTAAGAATATTAGACACATATTTTCTATTAAATTGTATGAGGTCTTACAACAATTGTTAAGTTCTTATTAAAGTGAAATTTTATAGTTTGAAAAACTAATTTACTTTGTAAAACTGTGTCAGCCACGCATTTGTTTATGCATGTATGCTTATAGTAAATAATCATTGAGCATTTTTCAAGTTCTAGAAATGGTGCTGGATGGTAGAAGTGGAGCAGTGGATAATATAGAGGAAATAAATTTAGTTAAGTGAGTAACCAGGCCCAGAACGTTTTACATTCTGGTCCCAGCTTACAACTCAGAAGCAGAAGATTAAGAAGAGGAATCCTATATTATAATTCTGAAGAAGAAGAGCAGTGCTCTTCTTCTATAATATTTTACTTTCCCAGGAAAATCTCTCTCTTCCTTCAGTTGCATTGACTGGTTGGGTAATGATAGAAATTGGTTCCAGAAGTGTTAAAATTCAATTTATCTAATATTATTGCCTCCTTATCCTGCCCCAATGATTAACACTATGGGTTACTCAAAGAAACAAATATGAATAAATGAGGATCTTGATTTCAAGTTTTCTTTGAGTTGAAGATAATAGTGACAGGTACTCTAACAAAGATAAGAGATGGATGAGGAAGAAGAAAGTCAGCCAGCCAGGGTATCAGTGCCCTACTGTAAATAATACAAAAAATTCTGGGCCAAGAATCTAGAATAATGCCTGTGAATTGTAACTTAATTAGCAAGAGGAAAGCACAGTGCTTCTTTTAACTCTCAGATGATGACCAACTTCTTCAGTACAAGATCTTGGTTTTAGTCCTAATTTAGTCTCCAAGGAGCTTTGCAAATTTGCTCAGGTCTCACTGGTCATCTGTACATGACTTTTAGTAGACACCATTATCATTAACCATATTTTTATTCTAGAATTGTGGGACAATGACAAACAGAGACAACTAATATACAAACATAGAGCCCATGGGAAATGTTTCTACTGCTGCTGAGAGGCAAGAAACACTCAAAATGAACATTCAAAGGTAGTCAATAACTTTGATGATGATGAAAATGCAGCCTAGAAAAATAGGAGTGAGAATTTTATTCATCAACTTACTGTTTAAGGGCCTTGACACAATTTAGTTATTTGATTATAATTAGACTGGCTTCATTATAATCAGACTGATTTATGTTTCAAGTATGTTGTTAAAAAAATAATATTCTGAAAACTAAAGTCTCTCTGAAGCACAAGTATTGCTTGTAAAAAAGTAGGTGTCTAGACAGACATAGGGCATTGGAAAAGAACCCAGAATCTTATAAAATAAGAGAATCCAAGAGAACCTGAAGGTCTGTTCATCCAAATTTGTTAGCTCCACATACTGAATCTAGTGGACCACTTTCTCATATGTTTAGTGGTCACAATAAAAAGTCTGTTTGAGCATTTACTTTATTTAGATGTCAGAAAAATTTTATATGATGAATTAAACTATGTAAACCTAAATTATTTTCAATTTGTCTTTTTCTTGTGGAGATTGGTGACAGTAGACACCAAGACATTAGTCAAATGGAAAACACAAAAATAAAATTCCTTGAAACTTGTAACTGTGGAAACATCTGCTGAAATATTCGTACTGTGAAATTGTATCAGGGTGTTTCAATAACACTGGTAATATCATAAAAGTGAAAGATGAAGCTAAGTAAGCCCCCTACAGATTTTCTTTCATGAAAATGCATTGTCTGTGCAAATTTGCCCCAAAACTACCTACTTAAGCACATTGCTATCTAAAAGGTACGCAATTTAACAAAGTGAATACAGACATTATTCAATATTGAAAAATAATATGCAAAAACATTTCCTTTCTTACCTGTGAAAATAAGGGTGTCTTTTTCATGACCCCAAAGGTCAAATTCTGGCCAGTGCTAGAAGATATATAACCACATTACTGGCATCAGCATATATCTCAGGAGAATCCCCAAATGTATAAGAAGAGGCAATTAGAAGTGAAATCACAGTGGAGAACATTCTTAAAGGAAGAAATACTAATTGGTTGTTCTATGCTATCTTGAATCAAGATGTTAGAAAAAAGTCTGTATTTTATACTTCAGTAGAGTTCAAAGCAATCTCCTATTATGAAACTGGGGGAGCACTTTCTACAATACTGAAAACCAAATTTAAAATAGTCTGAGGACACTTAACGTCTCATGAAGCCTGAATTCAGGTAATTGTCCTTACCATCTCAAGAGCACTACCGTGTTTTCCACATTGTGGGAACTTTATCAAGTTCACACAGGAATATGTACTAAGTACAAACTTTAATACTGTTTAATCTGTATAATAAAAATATTTTAAAATCATATCTTTTATAAAGGAATTTGCATTTTGGTAGGATGCCTAAGATAGGTAAACAAATAATAAGAGGTATAAACAATTAATTTCTGTAAAAAACATGAAATGTTTTAGAAACAGATAGATGAAACAATGAAACAGAGAGACTGTTGAAGAAACAGTGAAACAGGTAGAAGAGACTGATGACTGCCAATGACGAGAGTGCCTGACATAGACAATAATCATAAGTGTATGCTAAATAAATGTATAACTTATTTAACTTATTGTCTCCATCATGTTTCCCATGTTAAAAAAACTTTAATGAAATTGAGTCCACACTGGAACTCAGCATACTTGCCTCAAAATGCAATTGAGGAAAATGTACATGAAATAGGTGTCACTAATCCTGTTTTGCCTTTGAATACACTGATACTGAGAGGGAATTTCTCAAGTTTACCAAACTAACAAAACAATAATAAAACCAGGACTCAGGTTCAGTTCTGAATAATTTCAAGGCCAAATATTTTTCCACAACAGTATTCTGACTGAACTTGAAGAGAATGTTTTATTATCAGTGTATCAGGTGGCATAAATCTTGGGACAGCTGGCTATTAAAAAGTGATGTACAAGAATGTACTTGTTCAAGGATTGGATATTTCCTTGTCTCAATATATGTCTGTTGTCTGATTCCCGCCAAACCTCTTTCCTGTCTGAGCAACGATGAGGTCCCTTTTGTTTCCTGCACTTTAAATCATAACTCAGCCCTTCCCCTTCCTCTGTCCCAGACAGCCTAGTTTATTTCTGTTCATTTTTAAAAAATTTATTACACATTAGCTGATTTTTCCATTGTAACTTTACTATAAAAATCAAAACTAAATAATATTTGTAAAGGTTATAAAAATTGTCAGTTGTTTCCCAAATACTATGGATAATTATGATTGCATATCAAGAAAAATGCATTGGTACAAAGATTTATTTCTTACAAGTATTTCCCTTAACACATTTTACTGTAGTTCCGCATTTACTGCTATCTGTCTCTCTGCTATGAAAAAGGGAATGGAGTATGTGACCTTTTCTGTCTGGTGCCAATAAAATTACATTCTCCACCAACAGTATACACTGTTATAAATTAGTTCAACCATTGTGGAGTGTAAATTAGTTCAACCATTGTGGAAGACAGTTTGGCGATCCCTCAAGGACCTATAAATAGAAATTCCATTTCACCCAGCAATCCCATTACAGGGTATATATCCAAAGGATTATAAATAGTTCTATTATAAGGACACATGCACACGAATGTTCACTACAGCACTGTTTACAATAGCAAAGACTTGGAACCAACCCAAATGACCATCGATGATAGACTGGACAGGGAAGATGTGGCACATATACACCATGGAATATTATGCAGCCATCAAAAACGATGAGTTCACATCCTTTGTAGGGACATGGATGAACCTGGAAGCCATCATTCTCAGCAAACTGACACAAGAACGGAAAATCAAACACCGCATGTTCTCACTCATAGGCAGGTGTTGAACAGTAAGAACACATGGACACAGTGAGGGGAGCATCACACACTGAGATCTGTCGGGGGGAACTAGGGAAGGGACACCATGGGGTGGGGAGTTGGGGAGAGATAACATGGGGAGAAATGCCAGATATAGGTGAAGAGGAGGAAGGCAGCAAATCACATTGCTTTGTATGTACCTATGCAACAATCCTGCATGTTCCTCACATATACTCCAAAACCTAAACTGCAATAAAAAAAATTACATTCTCCAATCCTTGCTCAGTAATGATTCATGTTAATGGGGTTTCAGTGGGCCATTTTTGATAAAGAGCTTGAACATAATTTTTTCAAACCAAATGGTCTATTGTTCTGCCTTGACTCTACATTAGGATGGGAGAAGGGAGTATCATAGAGGAAATCCGTAATTGGCCATAAATACAGATAAAGGCAGAAAGAGGAAAGGATTGCAAAATTCTCACTCATTCAAAAACACATAGGCATCATCTCTTTATTGAACACTATCTTAAGGTGGTAAAAATTTAAAAACAAAATCCCTTTTTTCTTAATGTTAAATGTTACTTTCCTTGTTGTAGAATGTGTAATCTGTAACATTTATAGACTGATTAAATATATCGTAATTCATGAACTGCAATACTGACAAAATTGTCAAATGACTTGAGCCTCTTTGCCCATGGCTCTGACTACTGAGTGAACAGGAAGCATTAAGGAGAATTGCCTG
The DNA here is from genome assembly GCF_030222135.1 of Aotus nancymaae. Classification (NCBI taxonomy): domain Eukaryota; kingdom Metazoa; phylum Chordata; class Mammalia; order Primates; family Aotidae; genus Aotus; species Aotus nancymaae. Next base: position 7,292,944 of record NW_026988473.1, on the reverse strand, counting down.
CTTGGGAGCCCCGCATAGCTCGTGGCTTTTATGATTGAAATAGCATCAATAAAAATCTGACGTTGAAGAAAAAAATCTGACAAACATGCATGGACCTAGTTATCACTGACCTTGCGCCACTCATCGTGGTAGAACAGTTCATTGATTGTTCCACAAAATTATCTTTAAGGCTTTTTTCTGTCTCGTTTGTTGTTGAATCTTCAGTTTGTTGCATATTTTCATGTCATCAAGTTAAATAACGGAAATGCCTTAAACCAATGATTGGAGTCATTATCTCCAAATAACAGCTCTGCAAATGGAGCAGAATCCAATGGGAAGACAGAGGACGTCTGAGAAAAATATGTGGAAATTATAGGTCACCTATTGTGTTTGACCACATAAAGGTGCTTTATAGTTTAGTCAAAGCTTGGGGAAGAGTACCCACTGTACAAACAGAAGAGCAAAACTGGAAACTGGAGGCCATTGTTAATGTTATGAAAATCCAATAACTGTGCAAGAAGAGAATTACAACCATAGTAGTACTCATGTTATTAGTAATTAATATTAGTGTTAGTAATGCTCAAAGTATTACTCATAGTATTCTTCAGGTAGTATTCATGATACATTCATAGCAATTTTACCAGTCAATACTGATTAAGCCAAACATTCAAATATGACCCTACGATGACAATGAGAGAAAGAAGTGTTCATTATAGGTAGGGATGAATGATTGGTGAAAGAATGATAGCACCTTATCTTTAATAAACAGATGTCAATAGATTATGTGCATATTTGAAAAATCAGCAAAGAGAAATACAAGTATATCCTTCAAAATGGGTTAATTCCCAAAGAAAATAACAAGACAATGTTATCTACAGGGAGTTAGTGGTAAGTTAGAGAGTGAGACAGGAATTTATATATGGCTTGTAATATCATTTGACATTTAAAACTGTATACCTCAATCATAAGTAAGTTCAAATGGTAATTATAATAAATAATTTTACTAAACACATGTGTATATATAAAAGCATTGGAAGAAACACAAAACAAAATCTCAAAGGTGATTTCTTCAAGGTTTGTGATGTTCTCTTTCTATGTTATGTAATTAAGCCTGTGTGAATTTGTATAATTAATATGCCATCAATCAGAATAGACCACTTTGTGCTATGGAATCAAGCAAACTCCACATATCACTGTACCTTATAAAAAGAAGGGTATTTATCAGCCATTCTGTGCTGCCATTGTGAGTCAGATGAGGACTGTTTCATGTCTCCTAACTGAGCAGCCACTATACTAAATCTTGCTGGCCCCCATAGAAAAATAAAAACAACAACAGATCCACTCAAAAATGGTCTTACAAACAATTAAATGTTCAACTGAGAAGTGATATATGTGAATTTTAAGCTCATCTTCCAGAAAGAGCTACATGCTCTTACCTAAACCTAATAGCATAGAAGTATATAGCTATACTGTATACAGAAGACAAAGAATTTAAATAAGATGAACGACAACTACAAACATAAAACTTTTGTGAACAAAATTGTATGTATATGAATTTTAGAAAACAAAGCTTTTAAAACTGCAATGTTTTCCATTGATGAACTGTATTTCTCAATTTAAGAATAAAGAGCTTTGGAGCCAAAAGAATACTGATTTTTAAGAAAAATATTTATTCCTTGACAGTGCTTTGATTAATGCTTCTTTCATATTTTTATTTCTAAGGCTATAAATCATAGGGTTCAGCATAGGAATTACTGTGGTATAAAATACAGCTACTATTTTTCCCTGTTCCACAGATTGTTTTGAGGGTGGTCTGAGATACATGAAGAAAAGAGTTGCATAAAATATAGTGACAGCTGTCAGATGGGAGCCACAGGTAGAAAAAGCTTTTTGCCTGCCCTCTGTAGAGCGAATCTTTAAGACAGCAGGAAAAATGTAAAAGTAGGAAATAAATATAATAAAGAGAGAAAAAGAAAGGTTCCATCCAGCCACAACAAACATTGACAACTCCTTGTTGTAGGTGTCAGAACAAGCCAGCTTAATCAGTGGTGGGTCAGCACAGTAGAAGTGATTAATTACACTGGGGCCACAGAAGGTTAGGTTGTAGGTCCACATGGTCTCCATCAGGCCAGTGAGCGCTCCATACACATAAGGCACCGTGATGAGGAAAGAGCACACGCTCTTGGACATTTTGCTGCCGTAAAGCAGAGGGTTGCAGATGGCCATGTACCGATCAAAGGCCATCACGGCCAGGATGTAGATCTCAACATGGACCAAGGCAATAAAAAGGTAACACTGTACCAGACAGGCAGAATAGGAAATGCTTTTCTTCTCTGAAAGGAAAATCTCCAGCATCTTTGGAGTCACATTGGAGGAGAAGCACAGGTCCACGAAGGATAAGTGACTCAGGAAAAAGTACATGGGCGTGTGGAGCCGAGCGTTGGCCTGGATGAGGACAATCATGCCAAGGTTCCCTGCCACTGTGACCGTGTAAACGGCCAGAAACAGCGTGAAGAAGAGTATCTGTAATTCCCGGCGATTGGTCAGTCCCAGGAGAATGAACTCAGTCACCAACGTGAAGTTTCTTCTCATCATTTCCTTCAGTGGGAAATGAGAATGTTGGATTAGTACAGATATTTTTAAAGGGCAAACATGTTTATATTTTCTTAGAATATTGTTTTGCGTTACTCCTCTGCAATTTTTTCTGACTTTGTGCTGTCTCAGGAGACACTAGAAATAGCGATTTAATTGAAACAGGGTCTAATTAAACATTTAAACATTAATAAACAGTCAACTGGCTGCTGTGTCTCAACTGCCACTCAGTTTCAGGTCTTTTGCTTTTATAATTGCCCTTTTATTTCTTTTTTTCTGTTAATCTTTTTGGTTCAAGTCACTTAATTTCTTACTCATCTTCATTTCTACTTTATCTATTTTTTTTTACATTTTGCTTTTTTACCTCACATTTTGAAGTTTCAGATTTTGCTACCAGTGCTAATAAGCAAATGAATACTCACTGCTTATCTGAATTAATTATTTAGACAACTTGGCTATAAGTTGATAACTTGCTACCAGACATTTTTTTCTGATTATAGTTTATTCTTCCATGCTGTATCAGATAAAATCCCTTAGGTTCTTGTTATAAGGGTAGTTAGAAAAAATTAAAATACATTTTAGCTCATTCTTTTTGTGATATAAACAGAATATGCTAATTTAGACTAGCTGTTACTTTTGGGGGGAAATAAAAGAAAAGATAAATATTTGAAGAGGATACCAATTGAAAATATTACAGGAAAGCTTTCAAAATGTCTACTAACATTCTTCTAGTTAATTTCATAAACTTCAGAGAAGGTAATTTTTTGGAGCAACAGACCTGAATTAGAGCATGGAAATGACTTTGTCCAACATGTCTTTCTAAATTTGTGCATACTGAGCATGAATAGCAAAGTGATTAGAGAGCAAAGTGATCATCCAGACATCCAGACAGCAGACAGACTTGACAGAGCCTGAGCCTGCACTAGAAGCTAGTACCTCTCCCATAACCAGGTAAGTATTTGCTCCTCAGAGCCAGAGCTGGTATTTATGGAACAGCTTTTAAAAAGTAAATAAGTAAAAATAAATTTTAAAAAGCAAAGCCAAAGAAAACAAAATAAAAAATGACCATAATTTCCTTTTTTTTTTTTTAATTTTCAAACTAGATTTGCTATGGCGAAAGAGTATCTTCTGGCCAAGAGAATGTGATAAAAGAAAAGTATGCTACTTTTATCCATCTCTTCATAAAAAAGGCTGCTTTCCCTTCTTTACTGCCTCCCATTGGCTGTAATGTGGATGTAGCACTGAGCCATGCTGGATCACATAGATGAGAATAACTCTTTACAGACAGCAGAGAAAGAAGAGCGAATTAGTTGGAGCTCCTAAAACCTTGGCAGAGCTGATCTGACATACCAGCTCAGAATTTTATATAAATGAGAAATACATTTCTAATTTGTTTGACTGTTATTTTGTTTTGCTCCCATAGGAATTTAATCAATTTTCTAACTAATATATGCACTCTTAAGGTCAGTGCTTCATAAGATTACTGTAAACTCGACTGCTATATAAGATGAAAACATATAAAGTGATTGTTATTAGATAGAATTTAATCTGTGAGAGATTATATTCAAGGACTATGGTATGACTTACAAAATATAAGGATAATGCTTAGATAATCCTGATTTCATCATCTTGAGACCTTTCTAAATCATCTTAATATTCCTGTCTATTCCATGCCACTTAGAAATCCCTACGTTTACAAGTATGCAAACACACAGACACAGATAATGTTGCAACTCTGTGGAAGGCAGGTAAAAGATATTCATTGCGAGAGAGAATAAAAATCAAAATGAAAACATCAAAAGTATTATATTTCTTAAATTTCCTACCTGTAGCCTAATCATACAGGATTTGTCACTGGTTATTTTACAGCACTTAATCCAACTCATGATACCTCTCTGGTTTCTCTTAATTCTACTCTCCTCCCCTCCTTCCTTCTCACCCCTCCTTCCTTCTCTTCTAAAATGACCTCAAAAACTGTATTTTTCTTTTTCTCTATATTTTTATTCTAAGTTGTTCACCTTTTTGAGTCTCCTAATCACAAGCTCTGCTCTAGCTCCAACTTTCCCTAGCAAACACACTGAGGTGCTTTGAAAAACTAAAAGGCTCTTCATGTAACAGGAATCAATATCTTTAGAAGGATAGTGATTCAGCCTCTTTCTCTGTCTCCATGTTTCTCTTTTCCCCTGACTACGTACATAAAGTCTCCCTCACTATGCATATTGTATGTATACACATAGAGATACATAATACACACACATAAATAGCTTTTAATTGTTTCAGTGTGCATGCATATATTTTCATGAGGATTGAATAGTTTGCTACTTTCCCATCTTTTCCTCATCTTTTTCTAGAGAACACTAGAACATCATTTTGCACTCTTCTATACATTCATGCCCTATCCTTACATCCCTCCTTCCTTAGAAACAGTCTGCCATGTACATTTGTACTTTCCAAAACGTTAAAATTATTTTGTGCCAAAATGTTTCCAACAGCCTTAGTACTGGTATTCGTCTCCCAAAATCAACTCAAAAGTTTTGGAATTTGCCTGATTTGACTTTAAAAAATTACAACTATGCTGTATATTAGTTCTACTATTATAGACAACTTACATAACTTTTATGAGCTTTAGTTTTCTCACCTTGAAATGTTGTTGAAGGGATTTTTTGAGGATTAAAAGTTATAATGTATTTTTTTGAGGATTAAAAGCCATTTATGTGGCTTTATGTGCCTCACATGTTATCAGATCTTTACCTACATTATATATATCTTTACATACATTACATATATATCATATATATATATATATATATCTTTACACAGAAATTTTAGTTCCCTAGTCTCCTTTGTTCAGTAGTTAGAACAAATGCATATTGTCAGATTGTGTGCATTGATACCTATATAACCATCAATACTCCTATGAAGTCATTTGACTATTTCTAATCATGCATCTTTTCTAGCAAATAAGCATTTGGTTTCTAAGTATAAATAGCAAAACACTTTGTCTAGTTCCTAACACACACACACAATAGACAGCTCTACCTATAAAGAAGTAGTAAAACCAATGGGCCTTCAAGTATAATAAATAAGGAAATGTTTGCTTGTGTTTATAAAGTTGACCCCTTTTCCCTGTTGCATTAAAAAGAAATCACAAAGAAGCAATCAGTTCTGCCAATTAAATGTTCCCTGAAGACGGCTCAGTGACTTTTAACATGGGAGTTAAAACTGGCTTAACATCTCTTCTGTGTCATCTTTTTCACGTCTCTTGGTAATTACTTTACTTATTGCTTATCCTGTATCATTGGGCACTGTTCTACCTCAGTACCTCCGTCACTCAGCAGAAAGAAGTGCGCCCTAAAGAGAGCACCTTACTCACGTGTTTCACTTGGCCACTAATATAGCAAAACATGTTCTACCACACAGTATCATTACAGTAAGCATACATTCATGAAAAAAAAAAGTCATGCAGTATTTTGGTTCCCCTTCTTTTTCTTTGTGTTGTTTTGTTCTCAGAAATGTCCAAGAGTAAATGAACATGATTGAAGAAATCTAAAGAATGTAAATAATTAGGATAATTTTTATAAATCTTTATTTTCCTAGGCCATACTGTACCATATACAGATGTTAAAATTTGAGGTGATTAAGTGTATTTAATATATTCGATTAGTAAAATAAAAAGTTTTCATAAATTCAATACACAAAATTTTTAATGTATAATTTTATTGTAAATATTAAAAATCTGAAATAAATATTATTAGACCCATTATATATTGAAGGAACTGAGTCTTAGAGAGAAAATTCAATTTTCTCAAATTCAAAAAGCTGTTGAGTGAGCTATTGAGAAAAGAAAGCAGATTTGACCATGAATCTCCTATCTCTAGCCACTAACATGCACTAACATGCTTCACTTGTTGTTACATTATCTCATTTCATGATTAAACATTGATTACAATGAATCAAAATGCCTATGCTTTCCAGGTACACGGAAGAGATATCTGATAAATTCATTACAACATTTAACTAGAAAGAAAACCAAGCAAATGCAGTTTAGTTCCGCTGAGAAATCCTGTCTTCACAAGCTAGTCCATTAGCTTTAGGCCAGTTACACTCTTTCAGTTTCCACATCTTTAAAATGTATGTTTGTACTGCATCTCGTACATCCCAGCTCACTTCCAGTTCTAAACTAAGCATATATCTATATACCCCTCTGGATACTTTGCCCTCAAAATTCCAGCTTGCCCACAAGGTCTTTGAAATGTTTTCAGGGCCATCCTCCCATTGTCTTGATAAATCCAACCTGTGTTCCTTCTATTTATATTAATTTCTTTAGCAAATGACCACTCCCTTAGTATTCTGTCTCAAATATGTTTTGTTTTTTTAATTCTTTACATGGTCAGGCTAAAAGTTTTCTAATTTTTTTCATGCTGCTTCCTTTTCATTAAAAATTCCATCTTTTTTCCTTTCTTCTCTCATTTTACCGTAAGCACCCAAAATAAGTTGTGCAGCACCTTTAATTTTTTGCTTCTCAGATATTTATTCTTCCAGATAGCCTAGCTCACTATTCTTTTTTTTTTATTATTACACATTAAGTTCTGGGGTACATGTACAGATAGTGCAGGATCGTTACGTAGGTATACACATGCCATGGTGGTTTGCTGCATCCATCCCCCCTTTGTCATCTACATTAAGTATTTCTCCTGATGTTATCCCTCCCCAATCACACCACCCCCTGCTATCTGTCCCCTAGTTCCCCCACCCCACAACAGGCCTTGGTGTGTGATGCTCCCCTCCCTGTGTCCATGTGTTTTCGTTGTTGAACACTCACCTATGAGTGAGAACATGCAGTGTTTGGTTTTCTGTCCTTGTGTCAGGTTGCTGAGAATGACGGTTTCCAGCTTCATCAATGTCCCTGCAAAGGACATGAACTCATCCTTTTTTATGGCTGCATAGTATTCCATGGTATATATGTGCCACATTTTCTTTATCCACTCTATCATATCATTGGGCAATTGGGTTGGTTCTAAGTCTTTGCTATTGTAAACAGTGCTGCAATGAACATATGTGTGCATGTGTTAAGTTCTGTATTCCACAGACCCCTATGACATGGACACAATTCTGCCAATTTATTTGCCACTGTATAACAAAGATGGCCTTCACTCCAGTTTCCCATACATTGTTTCTCAGTTTCACCTGAGATCTCATAAGAATGGCCTTTGCTAGCCATATTTCTACCAGCATTCTGATGATAGCCACTTATGTAATCTTTAAGAAGTTCCAGAATTTTCCTACATTTCTTCGCCCTCACCATAATCACCCTTAAAGCTCCATTAATGGCAGTCTAGGCTTTTTCTACTCTGTTCCTGCAAAATCTTTTGGCCTCTACTAATGACTCAGTTCCAAGGCCATTTTCACATGTTCAGCTGATATAGTACAGCTCACTTCTGATTACCAAATTTCTCTTAGTCTGTTTTATGCTACTACAACAGAATAGCACAGACTAGGTAATTTACAGTAAGCAGAAATGTATCTTTTTTATAGTTCTGGTAACTGAGATATCAAAATGCATTATGGTGGCATCTATCAAAGGCCTTCATGCTGCATCAGCATGGAGGAAGGCAGAGGACAAGAGAAGGTGACAGCAAGTTAAAGACTTGCAACCTCAAGACCTTTCATAATTGGCTTTTTTAAAAGTCATTCTTTATTAGGCCTTTTTATTAATCCCACTACGCTGTAACCTTTGTGACCTAAACACATTCCATTAGGCCCCACTTCCTAACACTGTTACATTGGTGATTGACTTTCCAATGCATTATTTTTGGAGGATACATACAAACCATGGCATCATGTAGATCCAATTAAGTCTGAGTATGTTAACAAAGCATTTTATTCTTGACTTATCTGATCTAGCTTATTATTCAACTTCATCTTTTATTACTTTCTTACCTATTATTTGTGTCACAAGCACAACCAAGCTATTCTTCTTGATCAGTTGGTTCACTATTTAGGAAATGCCTTTGCAATCCATCCTCTACCCTTTTAAATTCCTACTTGACTTTTAAAACCCATCTATCTCAGTGGCTACCTTCTCTGGGAGAATTACCCAAAAAGCTTTTTGCCAGAATTATTATTTTTTCTTTCTTTGTGCTCACAGAACACTTTAAATAAATTATTTCAACTATTTCTTTTAGCCAAGCTCCACAAATATGAGAACCAATGTGGGAATTCTTCCAAATATGCCTATTCTATTTATGCATTTTGGAACCAGAGAAATAACCACAGGATGAGTTCAGGGACCCACTGGGGCCACTTTGAGATGGAATTCAGGGATTGTCTAATCATCATAAGCCCCTACTCACTGAAGGGGCATAATGATGCTGTGAGTCTCCTGAAACGGTCAGTTTGGAGTCAGTGTCAAGTGTACTCAAAAGTCTGATTATTTATTTTTCTCCAGTGCAGTTACCCACATCAAAGACCGTAGGTCTCTGTGGGACCTAGCGATATATGGAAATCTTCCTTGCGAATACTTCGTCTCACTTTCATTCAAGGAGTTCTGGCTCTGTATACTGGCTCTAATCTACAAATTAATTAAGGGACCATAACTATCAATTACTATAATTCAGATTAGACTTCTGTCCCCTTGACCTAAAACATTTTTGCATATACAGATCAAGTAAGAATTTAGTAGGCTTTCTATTTACTTATACCACTGGGAACACCATGATTAAACTAGCCAATGTCATAGCTATGTGCAGGTTAGACTATTCTATTTGATGATTTAACCTGCTGTTCATTATGGTAACTATGCCCACCTTGCCTTGGGCCATTGAAAGTCACCATTTGGCCTCTGCCACCCCATGGTCTAGTTACTGTTACTACATTTTGATTTTCCAATTGTGTGGTTGCAGTTTCCACTATAAGGTCTGACTTACAGAGCAAAGCATCACAGACCTCTTCAAGGATGCCAGGGGTCCCCTCAGAAGTTTATTTATCAATGTATTGGTGAAAAGTTTGTCTTCTGAACTCCTCCAGTAAAGATGAGTAGGTCTTAAATGGCAAATCCACTCTTAAATTTTAATTTCTCTAAACCTTTAAATTCCTTCCTCTACATTAAACCAAGGGAAGTTAGACACTTCCAGTTCACTCACAGTGGACCATCTTTTGATGCATGTTTCAGCCAAACAACCAAACTTAGAGCTTTTTTAACTCCCCAAGTTGCAACATTAAATGGAGAATTTATGTTTAGTGAGTTCATATTAATAAATTAGACCTGATTCAACTTTATCTCCATCCCACTCTTTTACCATATGCTTAATATCCATTCCTACACGTTTCCAAATTTGTATAAATTAGAAAACTCATCTACTTTTTGAGAAGTGTGGTCCACCTCCTCATGATCTTGCATTGCACTTCTTCTTTCAGGGCCTGCTGGGACTTGAGTTTAGTTATAAGTTTAGAAGCAAAGAGGGGTGGAAAAGGTGGGCCCCCAAAAGAATCAGTATTGTCTTGTATGGAAACTGCCTCAGGGGACATCTTTACCATTTATTCTGGCAATATGGAGTTAATTACTCAAGACATAGGTGAAAAAGTTGATACCACTGGGATTGGGGAGGCCAATTCCACTAGGAGTAGGGACACCTCTTTCATTGTCAGAGAGCACTCATCAGAACTCAGGGGCTGGCTCTCTCAAGCTTCATCAGGATCTTCCCACAAATCCCCAACTCAACATATAGGATCCCTTTCTGCAATTCTATATTTGAAGCTACAGGAAACAAGGATCTCCTTCGGGACACATATAGAAGCTCTTAGGGTTAGACTGGGAATTAAAATCCCTGAGCTCATCCTTACCTTTCAGCACTTCTTCCAGTGACATTAAGAGTAACCAATGTCATTATATTCCTCAGCTTTCCAATAAAGTATAAAAGTATCATATAGAGAGTCACATAGTTCCTTGCATCTTAAAAGTGTTTGATGAGTATAATTCAATGCAGATGAATGGCATATACATAAAAAAATTTATGCCATGGACTATCAATGCTTTTTTGACTACTGTAAATAGTCATTAGCGTCTTGAAATCTAATGAAATTAAAGGGCCAATTCCAGAAACCTCAAAAACAGATCAGAAAATATATCCTTAAAATTATGTTGCTCTAGAACCACTCTGAATACCAAAATCTGTATTCATCAGGATTCTCCAGAGAAAACATGTATTACATGTATTACATGTATTACACACACACACACACACACACACACACACACACACACACACACACAAAATGGAAGTTGGCTCATGCAAATATAAAGGCAAAGAAGTCCTATGATTTGCTGCCTGCAGGCTGGAAAATGAGGAAAGCTGGTGGTTTAATTCAGTCTGAGTTTGAAGATCTAATAGCTAGGAGAACAATAAGTCCTGGTCAGAGTCTACAGGTCTGAGACTCAGGAGCACCAACATTGTCCAAGAGCAGGAGAAGACTGATGTCCTAACTCACCCAGAGAAAACAAATTCACTTCTCTTTTGCCTTTCTCTTCTATTCAGGCCCTCAACAGATGATTGGATGATGCCAGTCCACATTGGTGAGAACACTCTCCTTTACTCAGTCTTCCAATTCAAATGGTAATCTCTTCCAGACACACCCAGAAATGACATTTTACCAAGTATTTATGCAACCCTTAGCCCAGTCAAGTTGATGCATAAAATTAACCATCACATTACTACTTTCAAACATTACACTCTTTCTATTTCTATTTATTTGGTGGTTCAAAAAGAGTCACAAACATATAGGGCAGCTACTATTTTAATTTTGTTGCTGATTCCTTCAAGGAGGTACCATTACCTAGACAAATTTATAAGGTGAAATTTAAAAACAGAGAAGTTTTTCTGGCTGACAGTATAAAGATTCCAAATTTGTTTGGAAAATATAAAGTTATAACTCCCATATACTTCCATCACATTATAGAGGTCCAACACAGCACATAGTAAAATTGGGTTTTATGTGGTCAGAGTAGAGTGGCTGAACATGATGCTATTCCATGTGGTCAGCTCTGGGAAAACAACCACATTGTTAAATAAGTCTACATGAAGTGAAAACATAGAGAAGGGCAACCATATAAATGTGGAGCACTTTGGACCCAATACTGTGACTACACAGAAGACAGATGACCATGTGGATGTGATTTTCATAGATGGCTACAGGGACAAAATGTTGGGTTAACAGGAATGTGACCATGTTATGCCATTCATATAAACTGGCTATGGAATTGAACTTGCCAAATAAGTTAACTGGAATTTGTAGGATTGACAGACTGGCAAGGAGACAGTGTAAGGATGTGATGTGCAGAGTTAGGCCCAAGTTTTCCAGAAAAAGAAAAATACAAATTAATAGAGCTAAGACAAAGAAGACAAGGTGCAACGCCAGGCAACTTGTCAACCTCAGGAAGATAAATTTCTTCTCTCTGGTTTGATTTATTCTGCACATTTCCAGACGAATTCTGTTGAAGGAAACAAAAGCAGACTGACTATACATGAATAAAATATACACATTTAAGATACCATCAGTGTGTTCTGTTTTGCAGAAAAATCCTATTACTTTACAAAACTAGTGTTATAATCACCATTACTTTTTTTTACTTTTCTTTTTTTCTAGCTAGCTATCATCTACCTAGCTATCATCTATCTATATATCATTTGGTTAGGAATCACACACCACACACCAGGCTGAGAAATAGAAAATAACTGCTCTCAAAACATCATTGTTTCTGACCTCATGTCATTTACAATATTATAGAGAACACAGACATTAATTATATCCAAAGAGTGACAAATGTACTAAAAGAAAAGATAGAAAGTTATGGAAGGAACCTAAGTCTAAGATAGGCAAAGTAACTTTCCAGTTAATAATTAAAACAGCTACCTTTTATTGAGTAAATACTATGTATCAAGTACTGTCCTAAGTGTGTTTTATGTGTTAATCAATATCTTCTATGAAGATAGCATCCCTATGAAAAAGCACTATGTCTTCACCTTATAGAGGAGAACACTGAGCAGAGAGAGGTTGTATAACTTGATCAGTAAATCAGATTCCAGAGTTCATGCTCATAATTACTCATTTAGCTTAAATGATGGAGTCAGGATCTGACTACAAAAGTTTATCTTATGGAACAAGTTAAATTTATCTATGCATTATAAAAAGAATGTTTTTTATAGTGCATTATATCCGTCAGTGTGCATGCAGCTGTCAAATTCATGATCAGCAACACTTTTGGAAAATAAAAAATATGATTTTCCTTTCAATAAAGTATGGTGACAAAAGTACATTATAGTAAGAACACAAACAAACTTTAACGCCAGGCATATTTGAACTCCCCTTCTGATCTATCTATGTGATTTTAGGTTAACAATTTGTAAATCTGTTTTCTTTTCTTTGAAATTGATATTATAATACTGAATTCATAGTGTTGATGGGCAGATTAAGTAAAAACAACTTATGTTAAAATATTACCTGAACTAAAAGAGTATTTGTTTTTCTTATTTTTGTATATATGTGTGACTGTGAGGGTCTAAATATTTTTCACTTATTCATTGCTCTTAAAAATATCTGTTATATGAGCAAAGACATTAGGCTCATAACATAACTGTTCCTATAACGTTTAGTCTTTTATACACATGTATAAGTTTTCCCAAAAGAAATAACGGATCTTTTGTATGGGTGAGGAAAAAAATATATCAGAATTTTTGTTCTTTTCAAAAGTACAGTAAATATTGTCTATTTTTTTCTGATTATTTCTTCATTGTATTACCTAATTTGTTCAACAAATAAGAAATTCAGCAGAATTAACTTTGAAAGAAAAGAGACATGAAATTTGAGACTCTTCTTGAAATCCCTTATGATAGACTTTAATAATGGGATTATAATGTCGTTAATAAAAAAATTATTCTTTAATTTTTAGGTAAAATCCAGGGTCTACTAAAATAATGTACTAATACCAAAAATTTTCATAAGCACGTATTTACTTTTTGTCTAACACAATACGATATGGACTTAGATAGTCTTAACAGGCTGATTGATGTGATCCCAGCTTGCCAGTCAATTCATGAAAGTACTTGCTGTAATTCCTCTTTTATCCTAAACTTGTGTGCATATGGGCATAACTATTGGTTTTCTATTGCTAGAGTCAGTCATAAACATCAACGACATTATGGTCACTCACATTTCTGAAAAGTAAGTTGGCTTATGACCAATAACATATTCCCTCAGAGTCAGCTGTTGGTCCATTCAAAGACACTTTTCTTATATATTCTAAAATTGAGGCACTTTGTTTACTTGGAAAATGAACATTCACTTACTTTTAAAAATTGATTTCTATGATGTGTACTTTTTCATGCTGCAGTCATTGTTGAACCTTTCTTCAGTGCCAAGCTAGGCTGTCCAGATAGAAGCATGGGCCCTGAGATCAGAAAATTTGATATAATCAAGGAACCAGTTTTACAAAACTAAAAATAAGTGTGTGTTAAACAAGAATATATCTAGGTATGTGTCTAAGTGGAATTCAACAAATTGTTAATTAAATGTGAAAAATCTGTTAATAACAGCTTTTTAATTTATGTGTATGTTTTAACAGAATTTGTAGGAAATCTGACTTTCAAAATAAAAGTATTTAAATAGGAACATGTAGTAGTAAAAAGTTTAAAATAATTATATGCAATACTACAAAATGAATGAGTTTGAAAATTTCCATAGGAAATATTAAAAAGAGAGCAAATCGAAGGTACAAAGAAAGCTTTGAAATACAACTGAGGAAAAAATATGTCTTTTTCAGTTATGACTTCTTAGAGTTTTATGGTTTTTTCCTTTTCATTGAAAGTAATATCTACATATTTGATCACAAATTGGTTCTTAATTATCTTGCTCAGACCCCACCTGCCATACCACCATACTAGGAGCTATGGGAGGGCTGAGGAAGGTGCACAAAACAGAAATAAGTTCTTGTCTTGGACAATCACAGGGTTAGTTTCAATTTGCCCAGAGATAATTTTTTCTTTCTTCGGTTTCATTAGCACCTCCATATTCTTATAGCTTTTAACAGGTTGTGTTGATCTTTCTCTTTACAGTTTCATGACCCCTGTAAAACTATGCCATTCTAGAGCTCCTTGAAAATTCCTTGGTATTAGGAGCGGTGTGAGTTATTGTCAATACTCAGCACACATTTGTCAATTTTGCTTATGTTATCAATTGCAGTCACCAGAATTGTCACATCCTTAAAGTATCAACTTGTTCTTGCTTCCTTTCATACTAAAATACTTACAAACAAGTTGACATATGTCATTCTAAAATTAGGTATATAATAACTAACCATGGCAAAGGACCACTGTGAGTAACATTTGATGCTGCTAATAAAAAATGCATGATCAATCCTTAAAGAAGTAGATTATTAAAGCAGAGGTGAGAGAAAGCATGAAGAACTCTAGACCCTGGAAGTGTGGAATTTAATTGATAAGCTCTGCAGAAGTCACAGTTATTTGTGGCCAGTCATATATCCTTATAGGAGCCATTCTTTGCCTGCTTCCAGAGTTAATATCTGAAAAATAACTGCTGGACTGTACTGATGTCCTATTGTGGCAGAAGGAGAAAAGTGTCTCATTGAAAGTGACTCTCACAAGTGGAGAGACATAAGTGGGTGTTAGGCATGGACACAGAGGTGTTATCATAAGTTTCTCTCCTAGAGGGGACAGCAAGTCTCATCAGCAGTTGTGACATTCCTCCAAAACACGAGATTGAATTTTCTGCGTAGTAATAGCTACAGAATTGTAAACCCCAAAAAGCAATGCATGACAGTCAGCTTGTGCTTTAACAATCTTGTATATGTGTGTGTATGTGTGTGTGTGTCTATATATATCTCTCTCTCTCTCCACACATTTGTTTGTAGATACTTAGAATTTTTTTTTATTCTTAAGAAACTGTTAATCATAGTATCACTAGGAAGTGAGAATAAAAAACCAGGATGTGGGAAAGAAAAGGAAATATTTTAATCTATCTTACTTTTTACATTTCCATAGAGACCCAATGTTTTATTACAACAATGTATATTTTTATAATGTAAAAATAATGTATTGTTATGAATGCAAAAGTGCATAAAAGAATAATTATTCCCCATATGTGCATATACACCTTCCTATCCTTCACACACACACATTCAACTCATATGTAACATGTAAAACCATAAATCTTCTGTATCTATGTCTATGTTTTGTTGGTAGATTATAGCTTTTCATTGATCTGAAATTGACTTTACTATAAAGCTACTAAAGTTAAATACAGTTCTCATAGAGAGATCTTTTATTTGACTTATAAAGAAAGATACACTGATTTTACTTCAAAAGCACATTTCTTCTGATCAGTTTCCAAAAAGCTTGTTTCACATCCTTGTTCCTCAAACTATAGATGATGGGGTTCAACATAGGGCTTACAAAAGTGTAGAAAACAGCAATGACTTTGGATTGTTCCACTGACTTGTCCGTGGGAGGTCTAACGTACATGCAGAACAGGGTCCCATAAAACACAGTCACTGCCACCAGGTGGGACCCACAGGTGGAGAACGCTTTGTGCCTGCCTTCGGCAGAACGCATCCTCAGGATGGCAATGAGAATGAAGATGTAGGTGATGAGGATTATAAGGAGGGAGTTGGAGAGGTTGAATCCTGCTACCACAAACATGGATGTCTCCTTAATGAAAGTGTCAGAGCAGGAGAGTCGGATGAGGGGTGGGTCAGCACAATAGAAGTGATTAATGATATTGGAACCACAGAAGGTCAGGTGGTATGTCCACATGGTTTCCATCAGGCCACTAAGGAACCCATAGACATATGGACCAGCAATCAGGCAAATACAGAGCACTTTGGACATCTTGCTGCTATAAAGCAAAGGGCTACAGATGGCCACGTACCTATCATAGGCCATTACAGCTAGCATATAATATTCAGTAATCACCATGGCAATGAAAAAATAGCACTGGACTAAACAAGCAGCATAGGAAATGGTTTTCTTGTCTGATAAAAAGTTCACCAACATCTTAGGGGTCACATTAGTGGAATAACACAAATCCAAGCAGGACAAACTGGCAAGAAAGAAGTACATGGGGGTGTGGAGGCGTGAATCTATCCTGATCAACACCAACATCCCAAGGTTCCCCACCACAGTGATCAAGTAGATTACCAGGAACAGCACAAAGAGGATGGGCTGAAGCTCTGGAAGATCTGTTAATCCCAAGAGAATGAATTCAGTCACCAAGGTAGAATTTCCTCTGACCATTTCCTTAGGTGCCAGCATTTTTCACTTAAATGGATTAAAATAAATCAGGAAAGTGAAAGAGAAGTCCATTACATGTTTTCTTTTCTATCTTTCTCCTTATTCTCTCTCTCTCTTTCTTTCTCTCTCACTCTCTCTCACATAGCCAGTTAAGCATGACTCCAGGATATAGGGCCTGGTTGTCTTAAAAAGACAAAGGCTCCAATTAACTGTGTGTATAATATGCAGATGATTCCTAAAAAGAATGGTTTCTGTGTTACCAATGTCTTTTGGAATGGGGAAATAGTGTCCTAAAGTTTGCTGAAAAATGGATTAAGCCACCGACTGCCCCTTTCATTTGACTATACAAGCATGAGCTTCCTTTATAATAGTAGTCCCCAACCTTTTTGGCACCAAGGACCAGTTTTGTGGAAGATAAGTTTTCCATTGCATAGGGGTTGGAGGGTGGGGTGGTTGGGGATAATCAAGCATTAGATTCTCACAAGGGCATGCAACCTACATCCCTGGCATGTGTATGCAGTTCACAATAGGGTTGATGCTCCTATGAGAATCTATTGCCAACGCTGATCTGACAAGAGGCACAACTCAGGCAGGAATGCTCACTTGCTGGTAGCTCACCTGCTGTGCGACCCAGTTGCTAAAAGGCCATGGACCTTACCTGGGGGTTAGGGACCCCTGCTTTAGAGCCTCCACCTTTGAGAATTTCATTGCCTACATGTTGTATCAGAGAGTCCAGAATTTTAAGTGTTTGAAGGAAATTCTCTCTTTTGTTTTGTTTTGTTTTCCATATTTTTTTTTACTGCCATACTATAACTTACAAAAGCAAGTCATTTCTCTGTGAATAAACCAAAGATAACAAAGGCCTATATGAATTACTAATGAAGGAATTTTCAGTAGCAGGTGTTTGTGGAGTAAAGCAAGAGAAGTTGCCAAATGTTATTTCATAGCTCTTATCTACTGGTCCATGTATGCTTTAATTTATCCCTGAATGCATTTAAGGGGTTCACAGCATATAACAGAATTTGACAAATTTGTGCTGCTGGTGGAACACAGATTTGATTCAGCTTTCTAGCAGCATTTGTAAATAGTTCAAACTTCTTCATTTTAGTATTATAATGTTCAGAATAATAGAACAAAAACTAATCAAGAGAGATAGGATTATTCTTGATATAGTTCAAGCAATACAAATTATAATGAACAGATGATACTTTCAGATAATATTAATTCAGATAGTATCAATTGTAATGAAATGAAACAATGGGAATTACTGTGCTAGGATCCTATGCAATAAATTTTTATTGTAAATTTTCAATGTTGTCTTGTGTTATTTTATAAGTAAAACACTAAAGGAGATAAGAGATCAAAACTTAAATGTCTATGGGAGCCCTTTAGCTAATAAGAATGAGTGGAGTGGGTTGGGTTTAAGAGTCAACTGAAGTGAAATATAGAGTGGTTCCCAGTGTAGACTCAGAAGTCACTCAGGCCAATAGATTTTGCTTTATGTCAGCAGGGGCCTTGTGTTGTAAGGTCTTAAGCGCTTTAGATTTTAAATATCAGAATTCATTGTTTTTATGTGAGATCTACCAAAGATAGTATTGGCAATTCATTCAATTTTTAAATTTATCTTAATCCAGGGCACAAAACAGAAGTCTGTAGGCTTCAGTTAGTGAAATACAATTTCTTGCAACAATGTCTTCAACTGCAAACTTTCAGTTTCTAACCTGTTCCTGGAAATTGAACTAAGTGTCCACACGAGTTAGCTACTTCAACTCTGTGATGCTTTCAGGATGCTGTATGATTTAACCATTATAATACGATTACACTTGTACACAAACATCACTGGACACTCCATGCATGCAAGTTGCTTTGCTGGGGAATTGAAGACAACTGATAATAGTGCTTGCCTTGAAGGAGTGGGTGGATTTTCATGATAAAGAGCATGAAAATTAAAGTTAAATGTGATTAGTCCAATAATAAAAATTCAACCAAAATAATTGTTTCAGGAATCAGGGTAAGCATCAGAGAATAATAATCTAACTGGGGCTTGAAAAATAACTAGAGATTTTCTAGGGGAATAAGAGTGGGGAGCATTTTTAGGTAGTATGAACAATACATGCAGAAAATTTTCTCAGGCAACTTTGAAAATAAAGATATTCTACATAGATGCAGGGATGACTTTTCTATTATGACAAATAAGACACTGAATAAGCAGTAAGTAGTCAAAACTTGAAGTCTCCATCACATAACAAGAAAAGCGAACATTCCTTCTGAAAGCTACAAGGCAGCACATCTTTGAATTTGTCTTTGACGCATAGTTTTTGAGTGTGTGTGCCTGTGTGTGTATGACACCCAACTGATGATGCTGAATTAAAACTGGCATTCCTGTTACTTAGAAACTGAAGTAATTTCATGTCTTAAATCTACAACTTTGGTCTTTGGAAGGAAAATGCAATAATTAGAGAATCAAAATTTATGTAAAGAGTAAAAGTACCCTTTCCTCACTTTACAGAAGAATGCATCATTTTGGAAAATATTCACCTTGGTACATGTAACTCTTATGCTTTAATGGCATAAAGGTATTTATTTAATCTTTATGTTTATGCAACATGTCTTATATGTTATCACCTATTTAATCATCATATTATATTTAACAAATAATAAAATAACGACAAAAATAAAAGGACAAGAAAGAGATTGTAATTTAATTTTCTATGTCCTACTCTTTCCTTTAAACATATGCAGCAACCCACCCACTACAGCTTAAAAAGAAAATTCATACTTTGTTAATAGTATCTCTTCCCATTGGCATAGGCACTTTAGGTCTACAAAGCAATCACGCTGCTTCTGTTTATTTCACCTTTAGAAAAGCCCTCATACTGATATAGAGCAAGTATCATTAGGAATAAGGAAAATGGGTTGCAAACATGTTACTCTGCTGTCATCTGAGTTTTTTAATTAGAATTTTCAAAACTTTGTTCAGAAGAACCACTGAATATCAGGCAACAAAATAGGCCTATGATTAAAAGAAAAAAGTTTGAAAATACTGGGTTTAAGGGGTGAAAGGTAAAATAGGTTGCTGTATTGCAGAATGTCACAGATCCTTTCATACGCACATGTGCAGTGCAAAGCTCCAGGAAGTAGGCAAATGCATTCAGTATTTCCCAACCTTAATTGTTTGAAGACCCAAGAGCACTATCAAATTCTCTCTTTAGGCTAAAAATCCTTAATTTCACACTGAGCAGCAGGGAATGCTGTCATCCCTGAACCTCAAAAACTAAACAAAATTCAAGGAAGTAAGGCAATCTGCATTATTTGGGATACCAGCTTCATTCAGTCCTGCCACTAGTAGAGAACTAAAGTGCTTTTGAATTTATTATTTTCATGATATTGATTCTTCCTAACCATGAACATGGAATGTTTTTCCATCTATTTGTGTCCTCTCTTATTTCGTTGAGCAGTGGTTTGTAGTTCTCCTTGAAGAGGTCCTTTACATTCCTTGTTAGTTGTATTCCTAGGTATTTTATTCTCTTTGTAGCAATTGTGAATGGCAGTTCGTTCTTGATTTGGCTCTCTTTAAGTCTGTTATTGGTGTATAGGAATGCTTGTGATTTTTGCACATTGATTTTGTATCCTGAGTGAGACTTTGCTGAAGTTGCTTATCAGTTTCAGGAGATTTTGGGCTGAGACTTTGGGGTCTTCTAGATATACAATGCTTGGGGTAAATACTGTGCATTGAAGACGCACTCCATAAATGGGGAGAAACCAGAAATAGGAGGAAAAAAATATTAAACTCTGAGGGAAATAAAATAGAATGTGATATCAGTCCTCTGCATATCAATTGCAGGTGGATGTGAATCCATTCTGCTCTCAAACAATCTGTAATGTAAACTCCTAAATTCTAGCGTTTGTTTGTTCATCATATTATATTTAACAAATAATTATGGTTGCTTATTAAGTGTTTATGGGGGGCAATGCATAAGTCCAACTTGCATATAGAGATAGATAGATAGAAAAATAGATAGATGTAATCCATGGCAACCTCCAAATAATTAAAATACTCTCATATAACTTGCAGGAATTTTTTTCCTTTTTTGAATTTTTTACATGTTAATCTGTTCTTTGATCATACATCCTTAGTTTCTTCTCTCCTCATTTTTCTCTTGTTATCCATGCCCCTCTTCCCAAGACCTCTCTAATTTAGTTTCTTGACTGAATCATATTTTAAAGACCAAAGTATTTGGGAAATGTCTTTCTCAATATTTCTATAAATAAAAGATCTTCTAGGTCATGTTCTAAACCTAAATTCTAAGTCATTCAAGATTTGGAATGATTTTAATTTATAACTTCCTGGGCAGGAGATTATTTGTGAACTTAGTCATGTTAAAACAGTCAAGTTTCATTTCTAGAGGGCCTCAGTGCAACATACAAGCACCCATATATATAAATGTATGTGTGCATATATACATATATATGTGTGTGTGTATGTGTGTGCATGTGTGTGTGTGCATGTAGAGGTGCTCAACTGAGATTATTAAAAGCATGCATATAACAAATACTATTGGTACATTTAAAATGCTTTTGATAACTCATATGATATATTTAAATTTTCTGCATTAGAGCTAAAGCCTTTAGTCTACGGAAAATAAACAGCTGAATAATTATGAAATATTTATTAACACTTCATCTGAAGATTATTTCTAGTTCTTTAAGCAAATGCTTAGAGAGATTGTGTTGCTGAAATATATCAAATGTTTATGTTTAATGCCTGTAGGAATTGCCTTTGATAGCTTCTTATTCAATGTTTACTGTACCCAGTGTGCCCTGTGCTTAGAAAAAGTGCTCATTTATTTAATATATATGTAAAAAGTAGCCAAATTTATCATTCATGACTTTTATTATTTTCTAACTTGTATTTCAATATAGAGTGCCAAGTAATTCATATGAAAGTATTAGAGACTGCTGAATCAGTTTTGTAATAGCTATACATATTTTGTTCTCTATGTGAGAAATATCGCAAAGAAAAAATAAGCCTCAGTGATGGATTAAACCAGACATCCTTCTTCAAAGGGGGTTTTCCATGATACTGCTGTTTAATCTGAAATTTCTGGGTAATTAGGAATCAGTGTAGAGAGCAGTGAGTTTTTTAAAGTCTATGTTTCTTGTTGCAAGAAAGATAACCAAAATAAAACTCCAAATAGTGTTTCACTGCTTCAACAATGTCAACTTGCTTTTCACTGTATTATAATTACCAAAGATAAACTAGATAACAAAGTCAACAGATACTTTTTATACTGGTGAAGTTTGATTCACAAGGATATCTGTATCCACATTTTTATTTTTATTACATAAAGATATTTTTCAAGTAGCATTATTTGTCATTTAGTAAGTTGTTTAAGTGTATGGTTGAGCAGAAAACTAGAGGTATCATTTATGATAAATTGATAAACATGGTAAATATTTGGGTGAAATTTGGAGTTTCAAGATTTTCCTATCCTCCCAACTAAAAAAAAAAAATGTTACTGATATCTGAATTACTTATGGAAATGTTCATTTGGGAACAAGTTTGCTTTCTTCAGGTTTCAGTTAAAATGCAAGGTCAGGCACTGTAGCTCATGCCTTTACTCCCAGAACTTTGGTAGGCTGAGGCTTGAGTCTAAGAGTTCAAGACAAGACTGGGCAACACAGGGAGACTCCATCTCTACAAAAGTAAAAAAAAAAAACAAAAATTCAGGTGTGATGGTGGATGCCTGTGGTCCCAGCTACTTGGTAGGTTGGATCCTCCCAGCTATGTGAGAGGATCCACTGGGCCCAGGATGCCATGATTACACCACTGCACTTTAGCCTGGGTGACAGAGTGAGATCTTGTCTCACAAATGAATAAAATAAAATAATAAAATACAAATGTTTGAGATAGCAGGATAGGAGAGCATGGAACTGCTTTCACAGTTACTGCATCAGGTCACCATTATGTCATCCTATAAAATGGACTGAGTGGGAGACTAGGAAAAGTTGAAGATAAAAGTTACTGAAGCTTATCTTCAGTTTTTGAGCCCAGGAACTACCTCAACTGAGCATTAAGACATTTACAAGTCTGCAAGAACTGCTGGGAAAATAATGATATTTTAAGAACTTCAATTAAAACAGAGGTGAATAAGTCCAGTAGTTTGTGTAGCCAAGCATCTCCCATGAATATCAATTTCCCAGCAAGGAGCACCCTCCTTGTCTGTGCTGCCATAACGGACTTCAGCACCATCCCTTCATCTTGGTTTTCCATTCTAGTGTCTCACAAATAAAATAACAGGGCACATTATCAAATCACAGTGCATGAACCTAAATTCTAGGTCATGTTATGTGTTGTGGCTTTATTCTTCCCTATGATATGTTAAAAAAAAAAACTCATTTGAGTCTTCATTAAGAAAACAGTCTTTTTACCTCGATATGGTGATTTTTTTTCTATGGGCTTCAGAATTCTCATCTATATAATGTCAGACTTTGAAAATATAGTTTCTAAAGTGCCCATAATTTCTAACATTCTGATTTTGCAGTTATAGATTTTTCTGTCCTACACTCATTACTAGTAATGTACTTCTTAGTTAATATTAAATTTGCGCCAAATTTTCTCTGATAATTTTTAAAAAGATATATAAAGTTCTGGCCGGGCACGGTGGCTCAATCCCAGCACTTTGGGAGGCCGAGGCGGGTGGATCACGAGGTCAAGAGATTGAGATCATCCTGGTCAACATGGTGAAACCCCGTCTCTACTAATACAAAAAATTAGCTAGGCATGGTGGCGCGTGCCTGTAATCCCAGCTACTCAGGAGGCTGAGGCAGGAGAATTGCCTGAACCCAGGAGGTGGAAGTTGCGGTGAGCCGAGATCGCGCCATTGCACTTCAGCCTAGGTAACAAGAGCGAAACTCCGCCCCCCCCCAAAAAAAAAGATATATAAAGTTCTATAAGAGTTTTATGTTTTCTAGATAAAGTACAATTTCTGATTAATTGATCTGTTCCTCTTTTGAATCTTCCCCTCTATTTTATTTTTAATTGACATATAATAATTGTTCATCTTTAGTGGGTACACAGTGATGTTTTGATGTGTATGAGCTATAGTGATCAGATAAGGGTAATTAGCATATCCATTATGTCAAATATTTATCTTTTTTATGATGGAAACATTCACTATCCTTCTAGCTATTTGAAACTATATATTATTAACAGTTATTATTATACTATTACAGTATTCCTACCATACTATAGAACATCTCCCTCTTACCTTGCTATAATTTGTATCCTTTAACTAATTTCTGCCTATCTTCCCTTCTCTCTACCCTTCCTACCCTCTAGTATCCTCTTTCCTGCTTTTTACTTCTCTGAGATAAACATTTTTTAGTTTCCACATATGAGTGAGAACATAGAGTATTTAATATTCTTTTCCTGACTTATTTTACTTAATGTCTTTCAGTTCCATCTATAATATAATGAAATACTATTGAGCCATTAAAAATACAATCTCTTTTGAATTTTTGGTAAAGAGTTTTTTTGGGGAGGGGTCCTTTCAACAGATATTATTTCAGTAAGCACTTAAATTGATTGTCTTGTTAATATTTACTCCAATGGGTATTCAAGGTCTGTTCAACACTTGAATTTATCGTCATATTAATGTTTACTCCAATAGTTATTCAGGTGTGCTCAATATTTGAATAAATGGTGAGACTGCTATTTGTAAAGTGAAACAGTTGTTGTGAATAATATCAATTTAAGTGTCATAATTTCTAGTCATCCATCTACATAAGAAATGCATAGAGACTCATTTTAAAGGCTGAGAATCTAAACTAACATTCAAAGCTACTTTTATTGTCACCTGAATCTTACTGATATAAATCCGAGACTGAAACAAGAAGAGAAAGTACAAGTGCAGAAGTCAGAATGTTTAATCCTACTTGATGCCAAGAAAGATATTCCCACAGACACTAGTGGTCTAAAAGATGAGTCACCAAGAATGATTTATACTCATGTTTTAATTTACAGCTTTTATCACTAAAGTATTTTTCAACACACTCTTGAAGAAACAATTGCAGTGTAACTAAAAAAGACAACTCCAGGGAAAAAGCAGTAATTGGTACAGACTCGTGCTCAATAGAAACTTGAGATTTAAGCAACTTGATTGCAACAATTTGTAATCACTAGGAGATGATTGCTTTGGGGATCAGGAGTTTATTCACATGGGGTTTTTGCATTATGGTTCATTATTTATTTCAATCAGACAAATGGAATGAATAATAAAGGTAAAAAATGACAATTCGTGAGCTTTGATGTTTCTGTGATTCTCTTTCAGTCTGAATTGTGTGTTCCACACTACCTTCCACAAAATGGCTAGAATAAAGAAGTTAAATTGTAAAATCAACTGGGTAAAATAATTTTGACCTCAAAATTGTTGTAGTAGAGTTAGTTCATGGCATTTAATCCAGGTGTTGGGAAGTAATATTTTATGGAAAATCTGGTCAATGTTTAACTTAGTAGTATGTTATCTATTTCCCAACCTATGAAAACAAACAGAATAAAGATCAAAATGTTTTTGCCTACTTTTCTTCCCTTTTACCAAATATCTGGTTTTCACTTAACTATGAGATACAAATATAAGATGTACCCTGTACATGTGCTCAAATAATACAAGTATTTGCCCTAATTATGAAGGCAAAAGAGATACATGAGTACTTCATTGGAAGCACGTTCTTCCAATGATCTATCAAAATAAAAAGTTTTGCTGTAGTCTACATCTACATCCGCATTATCTGTCACTCTCTCCCTCATTCCCTGGTATAGCCATACTGGTCTTGGGTCAAGCCCTTTCCAAACTTAGAACCTTCACAGAGCCTTTTTTCAAACTTTTTAGTTTTTTAGATTCAGAGGTATATGTGAAGGTTTGTGATATAGGTAAACTGTCATGGGAGTTTGTTGTATGTATTATTTCATCACCCATGTACTGAGCCTAGTACTCAACAGTTATTTTTTTCTGATCCTTTTCCTGCTCCCATCTTCCATCTTCAAGTAGGGCTGAGTGTCTGTTGTCCTCATCTTAGTATCCATGTGTTCTCATTATTTGACTCCCACTTATGTCTTTTTTTGAAAAGTATCCATTCATATCCTTTGTCCACTTTTTAATGGGATCTTTTTTTTTCTTGTAAATTTGTTTAAGTTCCTTCTAGTTGTTGGATATTAGACCTTTGTCAGATGCATAGTTCGCAAATGTTTTCTCCCATTCTGTAGGTTGTCTATTTACTCTGTGGATAGTTTCTTTTGCTGTGCAGAAGCTTTTAAGTTTATTTATGTTTCACTTGTCAATTTTTGCTTTTGTTGCAATTGTTTTTGTTGTCTTCATTATGAAATCTCTGCCAGTTCCTATGTCCAGAATGGTATTGCCTATGTTGTCTTCCAGGGTTTTTATGGGTTTGGTTTTATATTTAAGTCCTTAATTATTTTGAGTTGATTTTTGTGTATGGTATAAGAAAGGGATCCAGTTTCAATCTTCTGAATATGGCTAGCCAGTTAGCCAAGCACCACTTATTGAATAGGGAATCCTTTTCCACATTACTTGTTTTTGTCAACTTTGATCTTTGTCAAAGATCAGATGGTTGTAGATGTGTGGTCTTATTTATGGCCTTTCTATTCTGTTTCATTGTTTTATGTGTCTGTTTTTGCACCAGTACCATGCTGTTTTGCTCACTGTAGTCTTGTAATATACTTTGAAGTCAGGTAACATGATGCTTCTGTTTGTTTAGGATTGCCTTGGCTATCGGGTTCAAGTTTTCCTATACATATTAAAATAGTTTTTTTTTTCTAATTCTGTGAAGAATTTCACTGGTAGTTTGATAGGAATAGCATTGAATCTATAAATTGCTTTGGGCAGTATGGCCATTGTAATAATATTAATTCTCCTTATCTGTGAGCAGGTAACATGTATTAGTCATGGTTCTCTAGAGAGACAGAACTCATAGGATATATATATATATATATATATATATATACACACACACACACACATATATATACACACACACACACATATATATATAAAGGGGAGTTTGTTAAGTAATATTAACTCATACAATCACAAGGTCCTACAATAGGCCATCTGCAAGCTGAGGAGCAAGGAAGCCAGTCTGAGTCCCAAAGCTGAAGAACTTGGAGTCCAATGTTTGAAGGCAGGAAGCATCTAGCACAGGAGAAAGATGTAGGCTGGGAGGCTAAGACAGTCTAATCTTTTCACGTTTTTCTGCCTGCTTTATATTCTGGCCACATTGGCAGCTGATTAGATTGTGCCCACCCAGATTAAGGATGGGTCTGCCTTTCCCAGCTGAATCAAATGTTAATCTCCTTTGGCAACACCCTCCCAGACACAACAGGGATCCACGTTTTTTTTTTTTTTTTTTTTTTTTGAGACGGAGTTTCGCTCTTGATACCCAGGCTGGAGTGCAATGGCGCGATCTCGGCTCACCGCAACCTCCGCCTCCTGGGTTCAGGCAATTCTCCTGCCTCAGCCTCCTGAGTAGCTGGGATTACAGGCACGCGCCACCGTGCCCAGCTAATTTTTTTTGTATTAGTAGAGACGGGGTTTCACCATGTTGACCAGGATGGTCTCGATATCTTGACCTCGTGATCCACCCGCCTCGGCCTCCCAAAGTGCTGGGATTACAGGCTTGAGCCACCGCGCCCGGCCGGATCAACGCTTTACATCCTCTAATCCAATCGAGTTGACACTCAGTATTAACCATAACAGAATGTTTTTCCATTTGTTTGTGTCATCTCTGATTTCTTTGAGCAATATTTTGTAATTCACATTGTAATGCTCTTTCATCTTTCTGGTTACTTGCATTCCTAGGTATTTTCTCTTGTAGCAGTTGAGAATTGCATTGCATTCCTTATTTGACTCTTTGCTCAGCAGTTATTTTTGTATGGGAAAGCTAGTGATTTTTGCACATTGATTCTGTATCCTGAGACTTTGCTGAAGTTGTGTATCAGCTAAATAAGTTTTTGGGTTTTCTAGATATAAAATTATACTGACTGCAAATAGGCATAGTTTGAATTCCTCTCTTCCTATTTGGATGTCCTTTACTTCTTTCTCTTCCCTAATTGCTTGGGCCAACACTTCTGATACCATGTCGAATAGGAGTGGTAAGAGAAGGCATCTTTGCCTTGTGCTGGTTTTTAAGGGGAATGCTTCCAGCTTTTTCCCATTCCATGTGATGTTGGCTGTGGATTTGTCATAGATGGCTCTTACTATTTTGATGTATGTTTCTTCAACACCTAGTTCACTGACAGTTTTTAACATGAAGGGATGTTGAATTTTATTAAAAGCCTTTTCTGTATGTATTGAAATAATCATGTAGTTTTTGTCTTTAGTTCTGTTTATGTGATTAATCACATTTAAGTTTGTGTGAGTTGAACCAACCTCACATCCCAGGGATCAAGTCTACTTGATTATGACGGGTCAGCTTTTTGATATGCTCATGAATTAAGTTTGCAAATTTTTTGTTGAGGATTTTTGCATTAATAATCATCAAAGATATTGGCCTGAAATTTTCATTTTTGTTGTGTCTTTGCCAGATTTTGATATCAGAATGATGCTGGCCTTACAGAATGACTGGGGAGGAATCCCTTACCCTAAATTTTTTCAAATAAGTTCAGTACAAATGGTACTGTCTCTTCTTTGTACATCTGGTAGAATTTAGTGGTGAATCCATCTGGCACTGTGAGTTTTTTGGTTGGTAGGCTACTTATTACTGATTCAATATTGGAGTTCATTATTGGTCTGTTCAGGAAATCAATTTCTTCCTGGCTCAGTCTTGAGAGAGCATGTGTGTCCAGGAATTATCTATCTCTTTGGATTCTGTAGTTTGTGTGCATAGAGGTGCTTATAGTAGTAGTCTCTGATGGTTATTTGTATTTCTGGGGGTTCAGTGGTAGCACCTCCTTGGTCATTTCTAATTTTGTTTTTTGGGCCCTCTCTCTTTTCTTCATACTAGTCTAGCTAGCAGCCTATCTATATTATTTAGTTGTGATGTTAGGTTGTTATTTTGAGATACTTCTATCTTTTTGATGTGGTGTTTAGTTACTGCTTTGAATTCTATTTCTCCCAGACTTCCTCTAGTTGTTCCCTAACCATCTTTTAGATGCCAGCTTAAATATCAATCCTAAGAGAAGACATCCTCTACCTATATTAAAACCTGCTTACCACCATAATTGTTCTCTCTCCTGTTGCCTGATTCTATTTATTCATGACACTTGTCACAATCTTAATTTTAAGTGCAGTTTAATTTATTTGTTTAAAATATGTCTTCCCTTCCAGCCTGTTACCCAAGAGAAGAAGAAACTGTGGTTTATATTCACTGTATACACAGCACTCAGTATATTTTTTGTATACACAGCACTCAGTATATTTTCTGTATACACAGTACTCAGTATATTCAGTGCCTAGAATATGCTAAGTTATCCACAATTTTTTTTTTTGAGTTAATGTATTGAAAACAAGAATCTTGATTATATCCACAAGTGTTTTGGTTCACATGGTTTTTTTTTTAAATTCATAAACTTTACATTAATTACATTATGAAATTTTTATAAAATCCAAATAATCCGACTATACTTAGTTTGCTTTCTATAATAGCAATAAGTAGATGAAGCAGAATAGCTAATTTCTTCATTAAAGAAAAAATACTTCATGACTCGCCAAAATCGCCTAACCGTATCATTACTATCCTTCAGGCACCACCCCATTTCACGATTTCATTTGATTTTTTTTGACCACATAAATGAATATAGTGTGTTGAAAGTATCTAACACTATAAACTTTCCTCTTAACATTGCTTTAGCTATATCCCAGAAATTTTGGTAAGTTGTCTCCCTGTTTTCATTAATTTAAAAGTATTTTTTTAAATTTATGTCTTAATTTTAATTTTGATGTTCACCTAAGAGTTATTCAGAATAAAGTTGTTTAATCTTCATTTGTTTGTTTCATTTTGAGAAATCTTGTTGATGCTAATTTCTATTTCTATTGCACTGTAGTGTGAGAGTGTGCTTTCAATTTTTTGAATTTGTAGAGACTTGCTTTATTACTAAACATATGATCAATGAGAAGAATGTCTATTCTGTGGTTGTTGGGTGGAGTGTTCTATAGATGTCTATTAGATCTAATTGGTCAATTGTCAAGTTTGAGTCCAGAGTTTCTTTGTTAGGTTTCTGTGTTGATGATCTGCCTAATGCTATCAATGGGGAGTTGAGGTGTCCCACTATTATCCTGTGGCTAAGTATTTTCATAGGTCAAGTACAAGCTGTTATATGAATCTCGGTTCTCCAAAGTCGACTGCATATTTGTTTAGGATAGTTAAGTCTTCTTACTGGATTGTGCACTTTATTATTATGTAATGACCTTCTCTGTCCTTGTTATTGGTTTAAAGTCTGTTTTATCTAACATAACAAAAGTGGTTCCTTCTCCTTTTTATTTTTCATTTGCATGGTAGATCTTTCTTCATCCTTTTACTTTGAGCCTGTGGGTGTTAATACATGTGAGATAGGTCTCTTAAAAATAGCAAATTGTTGAGTCCGTCTTTTTATTCACTTTGCGACTCTATGTCTTTTAAGTGGAGCATTTAGCTCATTTACATTTAGGGTTAGTATTTATGTGTGATATTTTAACCCTGTCATCTGTGCTCTTAGCTGGTAGTTATGCAGACTTGATTGTGTAGTTGCTTTGTAGTGTCTGCAGGCTGTGTGTTTAAGTGCATTTTTGCTTAAATGCAGTAAGTGTCATTCTTTTTTTTTTTTTTTACCATAGAATGGATATTTTTTATTAAAACGTCACAATGATTATTTCCTTAAAACAGAATAATAACTATTTTAAAAATAAATTCAATTATTGTAACATCAGGAATAATTTCTTTTTTCAGTGAGAAACAATCTAACAAAGGAAAGACAACTTTTTAAAAAAAAATAAATGTGTCCTAGAATTGATACTGTCTATGTAGGAAGTAGCAGATAGATTGCAAAGCATTTAGAAAAGGAAATTATTTAAGTCACTTTATATACTGGGTACTTTTCTAGGAGCAGGTGAGATATTACTGAATAAGACACAGTCCTGGCCATTTGGTTCATATCAGTAGAAAAGATGAGACACTATCCAAATATAAGTAAGATCGCAGGCATAATATAATCAACGGGTGATAAACGAAAGGGTGTGGACTGCTTTGGGCACATCATACCCTTCAAATAAAATTTGTAATTCTAAAGTCATTGGAGCCAGAATTAGGGAAAAGGGATAATCAGAGAAGGCAGTGCGTATTACTATTGTCTCTAGCATTCCCTCACATTGCTTTGTGGAACTCGAAAGCCTAGAGGTGTTTCTTTTTTTTTTTTTTTTTTTTTTTTAATTTCATGTTTAGGACCTTCTTGGAGACTTTTCGCAAGCCTGGTCTAGTTGAAACAAATTCTCTTGCCTGAGAAGGATTTTATCACTCAATCACTTCTGAAGTGAGTTTGGTGAAATATGAAATTCTTGGTTGAGACTGCTGAAAATAGGCCCCAATTTCTTCTGGCTTGTTTGATTCCTGCTGAGATGTTTGTTGGTAGGCAGTTGGGATTCTCTTTGTATGTGATCTGACTCTTTTCTCTGGCTGCCTTTAATATTTATTTTCTTTTCTCACGTGCTCTGTCCCAGGAAGGTGGGACTTTATTTATAAATAAAGTCCCTGATGGGCTGCTGCCTTTTTATCAGAGATGCCCTGTCCAGCAATAAGGGAGTCTAAGATTTATTTTCTTTTGTATTGACCTTGGTGAATCTTATGACTATGAGCTTTTGGGATGGTTTTCTTGTGTAGTATCTAGCTGGCGCTTTCTGTATTTCTTGAGTTTGAATATTAATCTCTCTATCGAGGTTAGGGTAATTTCTGTGGACTATGCCCTCTTATGTATTTTCCAAGTTGCTTATTCCTTCTCCTTTCTCAGGAATGCTAATAAGTTGTAGATCTGATTTCTTTATATAATCCTATATTTCTCAGAGGTTTTGTTTATTTTTAACCTTATTTTTATTTTCTCCTCAGACTGAGTTGATTCAAAGAACTGGTATTTGAGCTCTGTGATTCTTTCCTCATTTTGATCTATTCTGCTGTTAATACTTTAAATTGGTTGGTTCGTTCTTTCTTTCTTTCCTTCTTTCTTTCTTTCCTTCTTTCTTTCCTTCCCTCCCTCCTTTCTTTCTCTGTTTCCTTCTCTCTCTCCTTCTTTCTCTCTCCTTCCTTCTTTCCTTCCTTCCTTCTCTCTCTTTCTTTATCTCTTTTTCTTTCTTTCCTTCTTTCTTTCCGTCCCTCCCTCCTTTCTTTCTCTCTTCCCTTCTTTCTCTCTCCTTCCTTCCTTCTCTCTCTCTCTCTTTCTTTCTTTCTTTTTCTTTCTTGATGGAGTTTTGCTCCTGTTGCCCAGACTGGAGTACAATGGTGCAATCTCAGCTCACTACAACCTCCTCCCCCCAGGTTCAAGCTGGGATTACAGGCATGCAGCACCGCACTGAGCTAATTTTGCATTTTTAGTAGAGACTGGGTGTCTCCATGTTGATCAGGCTGGTCTTGAACTCCCGACCTCAGGTTATCCACCCACCTCGGCCTCCCAAAGTGCTGAGATTACAGTTGTGAGCCACCGTGCCTGGCTCAAATTGGTTCTTTCTTAAAATGTCTGTATCATATTTCAGCTCTTGAACCATTTTACAGAATTTCTTAGATTTCTTAGATTGGGTATTAAATTTTTCCTGAATTCTGATAATCTTTATTGCTACCCAGATTCTGAATTCTATGCATATCATTTCGATCATTTCTGACTGATTGAAAAACTGTTCCTGGGGAGCTAGTGGCCTCACTTTGAGGTAAGGGGACACCCTGACTTTTTGAATCGCTATAGTTCTTGTGTTAATTCTTTCTCATCTGGGAGAACTGTTGTTCCTTTAACTGTGATGTAAGTTGAGTATAGTCAGTTGGTATTGTTTCTAGATATTTTCAGAGGGCCAAGGCTCAGTACAGAGTCTTTATCTGTGGCTGAATTCTTGCCCTTTGTTTCATAGGTGGGTTTAATAGCAAAATATTTTGGGTGTTGTAGTTTGGTGCTGCTATCCAGTAGATGATGCTTAGGAGTAATGGGCAGTAGATAAGCTCTGACTCGGCTGCATGAACTCTTTTGTATTGTCTTCTGTGTGTCTGCAGTTTGAAGGGGAGATAAGTAACCCCTCTCACTAGCTTCACTCCTGGACCTTAGAGGAACCCCTTCTGATCCTTGGAACTATACCTGCATTTATTTTGTTAGGTGTTCCAGGCCACAGGACTCCCTTGGGCAGAAGCTTCATCAGGGAGATAGGCCACCTCCTTCCAAGACCAACTCTGCAGAAGACAGCACAACCCATACCAATGTAAGACTATTAACTTGTGCATTCCACCCCTCTCAGTCCTCTGAGAATGTAGGGTACTCTCCCAGGCAAGTGCAAGCCACAGATCTTGGATTGGTTCTCTCAACCTGCATGCCACAGCCCTGGGGCACCAGAACTGGCTCACAGCTTAATTCTCTTTACCCTTGGGGTTGGGTTCTGAGTGTCCTAGAGGGTCCAAAATGTTCCTACCCCACCAGTTACATACTGAAGTGGAGCAAAACATTCAGGCTGGGCAACAGAGTCTGCACTGTGCATACACTTCTGTGGGGTAGCCAGACAGAGGCCATGGGAGGGGCTGGAAGGTAGGAAACTTTGCAGAACAGATATCCCCCAGTTCTAAGGGGGAGCTGGCCCTGCTTTCTCCAAGCCCAATAGTCAGCTGGGAATAGAGCTTCTCAAAAGGAGATTTAGAGCCCTAGGGGATGGGCACCTATGGCCATGTTTCAGTGGAGCTCTTCCATGAACAAAGGCCCCCAGATCCACTCCAACGAAGCCTTGTCTCTGTCTACTCTTTGGATAAGTTCTCCTGCCAGCTCAAATGTTCATACATGGCATGGGGTTGCCTGTAGCTAGGATCTCAGAGATTCAGTGAGAGTGAGCCATCCCACAGTCCTTTCTCTGACCCATTCCCCAGAAGCTGTTTGGGGACTTGGAACTAGCTCTATCATTCAGGTATTCCACTCAGGCTTCCCAGCTTTCTCTGTCTTCAACTTCAGAGTGTGCATTACTTCTCCATAACTCTTGTTTTCTCTCTGAAAATCTGTTCATACTATTTGGTTTAGTCATAATTTGGTCTCTGTCAATGGGAGCAGAACTTTTTGGCTTTGTCTAGTCAGTCATTTTGCCCCACTCCTGACTAATCAATACCTGTAGTTACTTTAAGTATAAATGGATTACATTATTGATTCAAGAGGCAAAAATTGTCAGAATGAATTTAATAAAGAAACATCACCCAAAATATATGCTGCCTGAATTCTCATAATTTACATTGTTGTTTTAGTTTTAGAGAATACAAAAAAAAAAAAATTGAGAACATAACTTGTCTAAAAAAATTAAAGAAATGAACACATATTTTATCGATATAGAGTTTAATAAGTGTTTATGTGGCAAGAAATATGAGCTTCTATGGCATAACTAAAGGAAATATTGAATCAGAATCAAAGGCTGTTGATAAGAACTTGACAATTGAGATATAAAACTTGAAGATGAGTTTGCCTAAAGAAAATGAAAAACCTATTTGTCTGTGTTATACTCAGTTTTTGCTGTGGAGCCCAAATAATGTATTTATATGTACTAGAAATATTTATTAGTGACATTCACCTTTATCATAGCTTCCTAGAACAATATTTCATATTGATCATTAAAATACAAAGTTTTCGCAGCTTCATAAAAAAGCTACAAGAAGGCAATTTTTTTTAACCTCTTTGCTCCCTACACTGTAGATCAAGTGGTTAAGCATGGTAATTACTAAAGAGGAAAACATAGAGGCAATTTTATTATTATCAAAAAAGGGAGTGCATTTGCACTGCAAGCACATAAAGTGTAGAAACCCACAAAACACAATCACCACTATCAGACAAGAAGCACATGTGAAGGTTTTTTACTGATCTCTACAGAATGCAT
The DNA here is from genome assembly GCF_030222135.1 of Aotus nancymaae. Lineage (NCBI taxonomy): Eukaryota > Metazoa > Chordata > Mammalia > Primates > Aotidae > Aotus > Aotus nancymaae. Next base: position 7,257,993 of record NW_026988473.1, on the reverse strand, counting down.
TTGACAAATAGTTAATAGAATCGGCATGTACCAGAAGAAAGAATATCAAATTAAGTACTGAAAATGGTGAGATCATTTCTATTTCTCATGCATGTGAGCATACCACGGCTAACAAAGAAACATCATAACAGTTGAAATAACTTATGACATTAGAACCATAGAAGGTCAATGTAAAAATCTTCATAGTGACCATCAGAGCCTAAAAGGTACTATAAAGGCATGGAATACCCACGAGCACATGACAGAGTTGCTGAGCTATAACTTCTTTTTTTTGAGACAGAGTCTCGCTGTGTCGCCAGGCTGGAGTGCAGTGGCGCGATCTCGGCTCGCTGCAACCTCCGCCTCCCGGGTTCAAGCAATTCTCCTGCCTCAGCCTAACGAGCAGCTGGGACTACAGGTGCACACCACCACGCCCAGCTAAGTTTTGTATTTTTAGTAGAGACGGGGTTTCACCATGTTGGCCAGGATGGGCTCGATCTCTTAACCTCGTGATCCGCCCGCCTCTGCCTCCCAAAGTGCTGGGATTACAGGCATGAGCCATAACATTTTATACAGAAAGCTATGGAGGTCCACATAGTGGTCATAGGCCATGGCTGATGATACGAAAAGTTCAGTGATAATGAACGTAATGAAAGCCACCTGCGTGGTACATGCATAACAGGAAATGGCATTTTGAGCCACAGTATCTTGGCATAAATGACCTTAGAATTATCAAGATCAATAAAACTCAGGTACCTGGTTTAAAAAATACTAAGTGTTCTGTAGATCCAAGTTCACGTTGTTCAAAATGATTATGCACTTTTTGCTCACCACTGTGAATGTGTACATGATGAGGAAGACCCCAAAAAGGGGGAGCTGCAGCTCAAGCCACCTCATGATTTCCGTCAGGATGAATTTAGTAAGCACTGTTAGATTCCTTTGGCCCATTTAGTCCAGTTATCTCTTCTAGGAAGAAAGAGAGTGGTTGTTACATGCTTTCATGTAATGTCATCCAAACAAATTATAACATTTGTAGACAAAAGGTTTTATTCACAATAGGAAATAAACATTATTTTCAGATCTGATTCTAAAACTAAAAACAAAGAAAAGAAACTTCTACTACCAAAAGAAGGAACCTATATGAAAGACACACATAATTATGATGTAGATTAAACTCTAAATATCAAAAATGTTTGGAACACAACAATTGATAACAAAATTATATAGGTGTTAGTATAGAAATGCTAGACTTTATTTCATCTACACAGTGACATCACATTTTTTTTTTTTAGTATGTTTCCATGTTTGCCAAAGAATTCTTGTGGAGCTGTGATATTATTAAAGAGTGAGATAGAGAGCATGAAACTACTGCAGTTTAAATTTTAGTTTCCCTCACTTGCACTTCCTGGTTAGGGATTTAGCAATAAATTCACAAGTCATGTGTCTTTATAAAAGTTCCTAAAGCAAAGATACTTTAACGATAACCAATTAAGCTCACTTTCTTTTCATATTCTGACTTCCACCTTATCACACTTTATCTAAGCAAATATTGCCTTAACAAGTCTGCAGGCATTTGTAGGACCCAGTTAACAAGGGATTTAGTTAATGATACTTTGATGTTTAATGGGTATATTACGTGGTTCAAAATCAATATTTATTATTAAATAATGCTATCTCTTTTGGTGTAGGAATGATCACTAAGAACACTCTTACCACCAAATGTGCAGAGATTCGTCTGGAATTTTATTAATACAATTATATTTATAGATTTTATGATCTTTTTGACCATCAGTTTATGACTAAAATTTTTATTATTTTTTCTTTCTAAATATTTACATATATTTCAACTTAAATGTGGAATTCTTTTAAGAAAAAAGAAAAACTCCCAAACATATATAAGCTTAATGATAACCAACATGTACATCTATTCCTACTAAAATATTTGTTAAGTGTCAATATATAAGGATTTTTAGTATTTAATTTTACATGTTTTCTTTCCTTTATGATAACAATGTAAATACATAGGGTTTACAGGACATTTAACACATCACGTATGAATTACTATTTATTTCTAATATTGCCCAATAGAGTACATATCATTACACTGTAATTTTCAAACATTTCCACTGATAAGTACTGGTCATCTCTAATTAATGTGGGACATGAACAAAAGAAATGCAACAGGTTTGATTAAAGTTACTAGAATCTGCTTTAGCCTAATCTCTTTGTCTCTTCTTTTCTACCATTCAGTTTCTCCTCAGTGAAAACATGGAATTCTGCAAGCACGAATTTCAGTTGGTGCAGTAGTTGCTTTTTAAAAAGTTTAGTCAAGTAAAATACGGAATTTAGTTATGATTTAATGGAATGTCAGCTTTAACCCACACAACTGTCGGGTAGAAACTTCTGCAGCCCACCACAAGGTCCAAACCTGTAGCTTAGAGGAGTTAGAGCACTCACACCTTGTGGAAGTTCGCAGTAACTGATTAGATTTATGTCAAGATTTTGCTGTTCTGATTCAGGAAATAAGAACAGGGGAGGAGAGCAAGGGCAGAGATTGGAGTGCTGCTGGCAACCTTTCTTCCCAGAGGAAGCTGTCTTTTCTTTCTTCATTAAATTCCACTCTGTCTTTTTGGCTCTTTCCTCTCTTACAAGTAAGAACCATAAGTATAGCATTTTTGAAAACATTCATTTGAACTTAAAAGATGTCAGGATATACCTCAGTGTGTGATGCTCCCCTCCCTGTGTCCATGTGTTCTCATTGTTCAACACCTGCCCATGAGTGAGAACATGTGATGTAGAACCTAACTCACAGAGCTGTTATGATGGCTAAATTAATTGAGACATGAAGAATCCCTAAAATATAGTACTCAGTAAGTGTGAGATATTATTATTACCTGGTAATTTCTATGACCATCCTGAAAATTCATTTTCAGTACAACAACAATACGGTAGTCTTTACAATCACATGACAATGTACTATGCATTGATTCAAGTTTCTTTGACTGCACATGGGATTTTATTTTATGATGGTGAACTAAGGAAATATTGTAGACACTGATACTTTCAGTAGAATCTTAGGAGTACTGAAAAGAGTAAAGGAAATCAAAATACATAAGAAAGTTAATGAAAGCAACCATGTTCAAAAGGCAAGATAATGACATCACTACATACAGATCACACCTGACTTGCATGTTGAAGGTCTGTAGCTGTCCAAGGACATCTGCAACAGCCAGCAGATAAATACAGTATGGTATAGTGTGTTTTATTACTTTTATTTCCTTTGTTCGGGTAGAACAATCAACAGATGGAATCAAACAGTGAAGCCAATGAAAATATAATGCATTCTATGTAGTGCATATTGATAAAAATTATGAATTGTCAACTCAATGAGAAAGAGACTATAAAGTTAATTCATCATAAAATGGTTCTCTTACCCAAAGATGTAAAAACAACTGGAACATAAATTTTGATCACAGATTATTGCTCTTTTTAGATAAAAAGGGGAAAATCCATGAAAAAAGGCAAGAACAACTAGAGGAAATGTATAAACCTGAGAGTTTCTATGGTTGTCTTCCAAACTGTATTATAATTGATATATCTACTCATGTACACAGAATTGGCTGACGGAAACAATATCAGGTGCTAATCAGAATACAGATTATTGAGCTACAAAGTATGTTCAATTAACAGACTTATATGTGGAAATAAAGGCATTGATAAGGAAAAGGGGGATCCTAATGTTTGGAATAGTTATTACTCAAGCACATTTATAAGACATAAAATCATCACATATCATGTAAACGACCAGTATTAAATGCAATGTCAAAATACACAAGCAATAAGTATAAAGGCTAAAACAGATGGAAAATGATTATATACAAAAAATACATTAAAAGAAACATACAGAAACACACACACTGCAAATTTATTACAATACTTAATAAACACACTAGAATCCTTGCCACTCCCTTCTGTAATGACTACTGTTTCCTACTCCTACCCAGCATACTAGCTTTCCTTGTCTTCCATTTTTCCTTGTCTGTAAGCATCTTGCACATTCTACTGTTATATAAAATGGACTTAGTGTGAATGTAATTAATCGGTCCATCAAGGAAGGCAAAGATTTCTACTGTTGTTTTTTTTTTTGTTTTTGTTTTTTTAACTAATCTATGTATAGCAATTAGAAGAGTCTGTCATGTTTTAGACATATGTAAATAAATATTGAATCAGTTATGCTTGCTATGTCTTCTGGAGGTATAAAGAGAAAAAACTGATGCCTATAACCTAATTTATAGGAATCATATTGTGCAAAATTTAAAGAAAAATATTACGTAAGTTTTTCCATGTCCTTTGTAGAGCACATTTTACATCTCTGTTTCTTAAACTATAGATCAAGGGATTCAACATGGGGATAACCAGGGTGTAAAATATGGAAGCCACTTTATCAGTGTCAGAGGATTGACTAGACTTGGGCTGCACGTACATGAAAAGCAAAGTCCCATAGAACACTATGACCACCGTCAGGTGGGCTCCACAGGTGGAAAAAGCCTTGTATCTGCCCTCAGCAGAATTCATCCTGAGAATGGCTACAAGGATGAGCAGGTAAGACACAAGAACTATCAGAAGAGATGAAATCAAATCAAAAGCTGCAAAGATTGAAATTATCAATTCAACTTCATGAGTATTGGAGCAGAGTAAGCGTAACAAAGGGAGGCAGTCACAGTAGAAATGACTAATGACATTGTAGCCACAGAAGGATAACGTAAAAATCTTTAAGGTGACTAGGAGAGAAATGAATGTGCAGTAGAGATAGGGAATTGCCACCAGCACCTGACATACCCTTTCTGACATGATTACCGTGTATAGCAGAGGGTTACAGATGACCACATAGCGGTCATAGGACATTGCTGAGAGAATAAAAAGTTCATTACCAATGAACACAAGAAAGAAAGTTAGCTGTGCTGCACAAAAATAATAGGATATTGTATTCTTATCCACAACAAAATTTACTAACATTTTGGGTCCCACAGCTGTTGAATAACCAAGATCAGTGAGTGCCAGGTGCCTGAGAAAAAAGTACATAGGGGTTTCCAGCCTGGAGTCCAACTTGGTGAGGATGATCATGCTCAAATTTCCTATCACTGAGATCACATAGATCATGAGGAACAATGCAAATAATGGTGCCTGCAGCTCAGGAATATCTGTGATTCCCATGAGAATGAATTCATTCACCACTGTTAGATTGTGGTTTTCCATCCAGGTTCATCAGAAAACCTATTCTGGATAGAGACATTAAGATAGTCAATATCTTTCCTTTATTATCTCCTGAGAAATGTTTTAGTATGCAAAGGTAACATAAATAAGTTATATCTAAATTCACAATTTGTGACATTTAAAAACAAATGTATCTCTCACAAATAAAAACATGTTTAAATATAATTCAAGAAAGAGATAAGACAGGTCAGCAATTTTCATTTGGTTTTGATTTTACTCATCCAACGACATTTTGCAATGTCTAGAGACATTTTCTTTTTCACAGTTTGGAGGTGGGCTACTGTTGCATCTAATGGTTAGAAGCCAGTAACCTGCTAAACATTGTACTATAATCGATATTGAGCCCATCCCAATAATCAGCCCCAAATATCAGTAGTGCTAAGGTTAAGAAACTCTGATTACATACATAAGTAGATGATTGATAGATAGAAAGATAGACAGATAGATAGATAGATAGATTATGGATGATCAGATAGATTCATATGAGAAAGAGAGAGAAAGAGATACAGATAGAAATTCATATCTGTATATATATATATTTTTTAAAGTTAAATACTTTAAAATATATATATATTTTATATATATATATATATATATATATACTTTTATATATATATATATATACTCTTTTCCTTCCATTGCCCAAGCATCTCTGAGCAGTAGTGCATAGCTGGCTGGGGATGCTGCACACTTGCCCAGTAGGTTTGGCTGAGAGGCTCTGCTCTCCCATTCCTTCTACACACTCACCCCAAAGCCCCTCTCCCAATTCATTCCCTTGCCCACTTTCCCACAGCCAGCAGGCTCTGATGCCTCCCCCATCTCAGGCTTCTAATTCTTAGCTTGTTCTGCTGCTGCTGCCTGCCACTTGGGGGAGAGAGTGGGGTGACTCAGCCAGGCCAGGATGACTCACACTGCCAGTATTTTTAGCAGCGGCCAGGAGCTCTCTAGTGTGCCAGCCACCCCCCTCCTCCTGCTTGCTATTTCGGAACCGTCACTGGTGATATAAATAGCTCCTCTCCCACGGCCTGAAGCTGCTGCCAAGCTATTTTTGGTTCTGCACAGTTAAAAATAGCTTCATGGAGGTGGGAGGCAAGGGGAGTGGGAGCTGGCCTAGGGAGAGGAGACATCGGGGCATACAGAGCTTCTTAACTTGAATCAGAGTGGGCGAACTAGGATGAGCTCTTCTCTACCCCCTCCCTTGTCCCTTTCTAGATCCTTCTTCCCTTCCAAAGTGCTTCTTTCTATTCCATTCTGGAAAAAGCCAGGGGCTCTTCCCTTGAGCCCAGTTCTCCTCCCTTGCTTACTTCACTCCTACTAGATCCCAGGAATCTTGGCCCCCTGCAACTCCCCCATATTCATCCACATAGAATAAGGGGACAGTCAAAGAGGAGGCTCACTCTGAGGCCTGTGGGAACCCAAGCCCTACCTTGATGTCCCAGGCAAACTGTAGCCTATCTCACTTCCGTGGTGACTCTTTCAGCACCACGGACAGCTTCCAGAGCCCCATTCCTTCCGTGCAGATTCGCTCAGATTTCTGGAGGCCAAGGGACCCCCCCCAGTAGACTCCTCTGATTGTGGAGAAGGACACTCAGAATGTCTCCCAGGCAGCTTTAGCATCAGTGGGTGAAGAACACAGGAACAACCCCCCTAGAATATCATACGGAAGGGGACCCAAAGATCAAGGGGTTCTTCAAATAGAAGTTTGAGAGAGGGGTGGATGGGCACATCAGAGGTCAGATCGAAATGAAAGAAGCAACACAGACCCATGTCCAGAAGGAACCATCTCTCTGTCATCCAGGTCAATAGGATTACAGACAGTGGCAGACAGACACATGGACACCGTTCCCTCCACCTCAGTTGTGACGCTTACCGCAGGATGGCCCCAACCTCTGCCAAATGCATAAGACACCAGGATAGGGTCTCCACAGCTTTGTACCCCTCTTCTAAGACATAGGTCTCCTCGACTGCCTCTCCTCCCACTCTACCTCTCTTGCTACCATCCCTTTCCACGAGGAATGGGGAATTCCCTGGTCTCAAACTGCCCTTTTTGATGTCAAAGTTCATCTCCAGGCTTCCTGTGTGACTGGGACTTCCCAGTCCCACTACCCCAATTTTTAAGTGGCCTGATTTCCAGCCCCTTAAGTGATTCCATGCACACACAGCTACTCCATCAAATGAGATTTCAGATAAGAACATTCGCTAGCCCACTTGCTTCTTGCATTATTGAATCCCCAGGTAAGAACGGCATCTCCTCGCCCCTGTAGAGAGCAATCATCTGTGGTGAAAAGAGAAAGAAGGAGGAGTATCGGATAGGGCAAAGGTGACAGGATATGGAGAAGAAAGAAAGGGGAAGCTTCAGGGGTCGGGGCACTAAGCTGAACCGACCACCAAGTACGCTAGGAGAAAAAGAAACGAAGGTGAGAGGTGGAGAGTTGAAGGTGGAGAGGCAGAGCCAGCAGCCCTAGCGCCACAGATGTGGAGAAGGGTAGAGGGAGCCTGGCGAAGTTACAGGGTCCCTGGTAGCTGCAGGGGTCACGGAGGGTCCGGCGAGGCCCCCTCGCTTCTCGGCTGCTCCCCCATCTTGCCCGCCTAGGCAGAGCGGGGAGCCCTGCAGAGCTGTGCGGAGGCAGTCATGCCCCGCCCGCCGCCGCCGCCGCCGCCGCCGCGGCAGCCGCCGGAGGATTCCTGTCCTAATATGGAGCTGGGATTCCCCCGGCCCCGCCCCCGCCCCCGGCCCGCGGGGAGACCGAGGCTGGCAGCAGGGCGGGGGGAAGCGCTCGCTTGGGGGCCGGTAACGGGGTGGAGGAGGGGGGAAGGGATGCCTAAGTGCAGATCCAGGTCCTCGCTGCCCCCCGCGTCCCTGCCTCAGTTTCCCCCTTCAGCAGCTAAGGTTAATTAGCTGACAGGGAAACCAAGAATCACTGCAGCCTAGCGCTTGTGTTGGTTTCTATTCCTGGCTGTGAGAAGACAGGATCAACGCCAAATTCAGCTGGTCCCTTTCCCACTGGACCCCCTTTCCACCCATCCTAGGGACTTAGACCCCCATGAACACCCCCTGATAAACCGCCAAGGCCCGGTTTGGGAAGAGGGGGAGGGGATTTGATTTGTTTTTTGAAAACGGCCAAGGGAATCCCAGGTTGAGTAGTCCCCAGAGAGGAACCCCAGCTGTGACCTGTCCCACGAAGGCCAAGGAAAGTCCTCCTTCACTGCATGTGAACGTGACCTTGTCTGGCAAGTAACGAGGGAGATTTGTAGACAGCCCTGTTCCTACCCATTCCCTCAAATCCTCAGAAAAATTAGTGTCAGTGCCGGCCCCTCTCTGCCCTCTGCAGACTCCTGCCGGGGGCTTCAGGCCGCCCTAACCCTGGCCCTGTCGCTTCCCTCAACTGAACGCGTTCGGACGCCTGGGTCCCCACACCCCATTCAAGCTTTCCTAACGCAGCGCCTGCCTCTCCGCTCAGCTCCCGCCAGGCTCGGCCCCCTCTGCAGCCTCCTGCTCCCCCCTCGCTCGCCCCCCTCCCGCTCTCATTCTACGTCATGGGATGACGTCGGAAGCCGGGCGGGAGGAGGAGCCCCCCTCCCCAGTCAGCGGCTCCCGCTGCAGCTCGCTTAGCCCAGCCTCCCGCTCTCCCGCCCCCCAGCTCTAAAACGAGCCCCCCACGCCTGGCAGGAGCTATATAAGGCGGCGTGAGGCAGGCGAAGGGGGCAGCGCAGCCGAGCGGAGCCCAGGAGAACAGAGAGCGAGCCTGAGCGAGAGACGGGGAAGCACGGAGGAGGAAGCCGCCGGTGCGTCGGGACGGGAGCGAAGGTGCTCGGGCGCCCGAGCTGGAGCTCCGCAGCCGCCGGTCATGTACCGCTCCACCAAGGGCGCCTCCAAGGCGCGCCGGGACCAGATCAACGCCGAGATCCGGAACCTCAAGGAGCTGCTGCCGCTGGCCGAAGCGGACAAGGTCCGGCTGTCCTACCTGCACATCATGAGCCTCGCCTGCATCTACACTCGCAAGGGCGTCTTCTTTGCTGGAGGTGAGCATGCTGGGACTACCGGAGATCCGAGCTGCCGGGAGCCGGAGACCCTGGAGCTGGGGAACCCGCTGGGGCTGCTGCATGTCTAGGGCAGCGTGCTGGCGAGCTGGGGAGATTCGGGACTGTCTATTTTTCCTCCTGAGCTCCCTCCAAACCTCATCTTAGTTCTGAATGAGAGTTAGAGAGCCTGGACGGTATCTCTAACACCAGGGGCCTTAGAGGAGAGGAGAGGAGAGGAGAAGAGCCAGGACAGAGCGGCCTCGGTGCCCGACAGTGCAAAGGCGCTCGGGGAGCTGGGGAGGGAAGCCCGGGAAGTTGCAGGGATGGAGCGGCCTGAATCTAGGGAAGCGTAGCCCTGTCCGCGGTGCTGAAAGGGATTTCCTGTCGCCTTCGGGGGGTGCTGCCCGTGGTGCTGACGACCGCTTCGGCCGAGCAGGGAGCTGTCCACGGTTCTGAACCCACAGTCCGCTTTGGAGCTCTGTCCGCGGTTCTGAGATTCAGAGCCTCTTGGGAGCTCTGACCACGGTTCAGAAATTCAGAGCCGAGGAGGCGCCGATCCGGTTTAGAAGTCTAGGGCTTGCGGGCTATGGAGATACAGCAACAGGTTCTCTGGCCAAGAACTGCGGGCAGCGGGTCAACAGGTGTTTGCAGAGGCAGGTCCATGAGAAATTCCTCTGGATTCTTTGAAACTCAGGCCATGCCTTCCTCACTTCTGCTTTGCCTCCCAGTCTTACTCCTGACTCACCATGTCTTCTCGCCCTGCAGGCACTCCTCTGACGGGCCCCACGGGGCTTCTCTCAGCTCAAGAACTTGAGGATATCGTAGCAGCACTACCCGGCTTTCTGCTTGTGTTCACAGCTGAGGGGAAGTTGCTCTACCGGTCTGAGAGTGTGAGCGAGCATCTGGGCCACCCCATGGTGAGTGCTGAGAGTCATTTCAGCTGAGGCTGGGCATGAAGGGGGCACCATAAGCCTTACACTCCTGAGGAACTGGGAATTACAATGGAGAGAGAGGTTATACCCTGCAAGATACCATAGATCAAAGATTGGCTCCCTCTGTTCTCACTAATGGTCATCTCTTCTTTTCCTTTCTCCAGGTGGACCTGGTTGCCCAGGGTGACAGCATCTACGACGTCATTGACCCAGCTGACCACCTCACCGTGCGCCAGCAACTCACCCTGCCCTCTGCCCTGGACACTGGTAAGGACTCCCTTCTTCCCTCCTCGGTCCAATTTCCTACTTGCTTCCCTTCTCCCCTGCATCCACTGTCTCGCTCAGCCACTCACCCTCTTATCGGTTTTTCTCTTCACCCATCTAGATCGCCTCTTCCGCTGCCGTTTCAACACCTCCAAGTCCCTCAGGCGCCAGAGTGCAGGCAACAAACTGGTGCTTATTCGAGGCCGATTCCATGCTCACCCACCTGGGGCCTACTGGGCAGGAAACCCCGTGTTCACAGCTTTCTGTGCCCCACTGGAGCCGAGACCCCGCCCTGGCCCTGGCCCTGGCCCTGCCTCACTCTTCCTGGCCATGTTCCAGAGCCGTCATGCTAAAGACCTGGCCCTACTGGACATCTCTGAGAGGTAAGCTTGGAGTGTTCAGATTCCAAGAGAAAGGCAGGCCGGAGATGAGGGAACCCTAGATTCTGGAGTCAGGGGCAGGGAGGATGGGGTTTAGGGGGGCAGAGAAAGGAAAGATATGCTAAATGCTACTGCAAGTTTTCTAGAAGTGTAAAACTATTGGGAAGTAAACTACTTTTTAATTAAAAATGACAAGATTAATATCATGTCACTAAAGCAGAGACAGCAGCATCAAATTTCATTATAGAGGCCAAATCCAACCCAAATCTAGCTCAGGGGACTCTGTAAAACCAAGTGCCCTGGTAAGAGTAGAAACGTTATGTCAGTATTACAGGTGTTACATATGTATGACAGACATCACATCAGTAATATATGTGTTGTATCAGTCTTATTATCTGTTTGTATTACAAATGCTATATTACTATTATGAGCATTACATTAGTATTACAGGTGTTAGATAAGTATTACCGTTGTTCCATCAGTATTACAGTTTTTACATTTGTATTGTAGATGATATATTGGTATTATGAGTATTACAGTTGAATTACAGGTGTCAAGACAGCATTACAGATGTTACAACAGTGTTACCAATGTTTTATTAATATTGTGTATTGTATTTTGTATTGTGAGTGTCACAGTTCTATTATGGGTGTTAGATAAGTAGTATGATCATTATATTTGTATTGTGAATGGTACATTAGTGTTATGAGTGGTTATTTTTGCATTTATGAGTGTTACAGTTCTATTAGGAATGTTAGATCACTCTCACAGGTGTTACATTTGTATTATGCATGTTAAAACTGTATATGGATGACCGAATAGGAACAGCTCCAGAGCCCAGTTTCCAGTGAGAGAGATGCAGAAGGGGAGTGATCTCCACATTTCCAACTGAGGTACCAGGTTCTTTTCAATGGGACTGCCCTAGGAGGGCAAAACAAGGCAGGGCAGGTTGCTGCCCCACCCAGGAAGTGCAACTGACTGGAGAATCAGGGACTTTAACTTCTTGGCGCCCTGGTTCAGATACTGTGCTTCTTCCATGGCCGTTGCAAACCACAGTCCAGGACAATGCCACTGAGACAAAAAGCACCCCAAGTTACTAACACAGATCTTAGCGACAGCTATGGCTGGCCAGGTGCCACGAGTTGTTGGCGCAAAACTGGGCAGAGGCTTTGACTAATGGCAAGAGTGCCAGCAGAATGGAACTACCCACCTCCCAGATAGAGGGAGAGCTAAAAGCAGGGAGACAGGTGATATAGCTTGGCAGGTCCCAGCCCCATGAAGACCAGTATATCGAAGCCCTTTTGCTTGAGAGTTTCATGGCCAGCACATCAGTTCAGGCTTGACCTGGGACAATCAAGCTCAGTAGGGGAAAGGACATCCACCATTGCAAAGAGGGTTCTAATCTCACCTGTGTCTGTGTAAATTAAAGCCAGAGGAAGCCTACGCAGCAGCCGAGCCAAGTCTGAGGCAGCCCAGCAGCACCTCCGCAGGCAGACAAGGGACAGACTGGCTCCTCAAGAGGCTCCCTGCCCCGTGTATAACCAAAAACAAACAAACAATAACAAAAAAATAAAACAAAACATTGTTGGCCTTGGCCCCAAGTGTCCCCAGGTGCTGATGGAGCTCCTGGGGTGTGTGAGCCCTGCCGCCAGGGCCCGGCTGGGGGTGCGCCAAGGAGCTGTCCGTGGTTCTGAAACGATGCCGGCTGAGGCGCGGGCTGTGACAGGGCGAATGAGCGCTGTCCGTAGTGCTGAAGAGGTTCCTGGGCCCCGGCAGTGGCGGCAGCGGTGCCTAGGAGGCCGGCAGCCGGAAGACCAACCAGGGTCCTTTGTGCTCGCCTCTCCCTCCAGTACCTAGTGCGCGCACCGCTCCCCACCCCGCCCCCGATCCCGCAGTTGCCAGTAGGTGCCTTGTGCCCTTACCTTGCCGCGCCGATCCGTTAAGGTCCCAGGTCGTTAGTGCGCGCGCCTCTCCCTACAGTACCTCATGCGCGCGCCGCCCCTTCCGTTGCCATCAGGTGCCTTGCGCGCGAACCTTGCCGGCCAAACCGTTAAGGTCTGGCGTCCGTTGTGCGCGCGCCGCCCCTTCCGTTGCCATCAGGTGCCTTGCGCGCGAACCTTGCCGGCCAAACCGTTAAGGTCTGGCGTCCGTTGTGCGCGCGCCTCTCCTTCCAGTACCTATCAGGCGCCCTCTCTACCCCCGCGCCCTCCCCCGCCGCCATTGCCCGCAGGTGCCTCGCGCTCATATTTTGTCCGCCGACTCCGCATTGCCAGCGGGTGCCTGGCGCGCATACCTTGTCCCGGGAATCCCGTAAGGTCGCACTTCCGGCGCGGATCTGTCACTTGCGCGCGTCTTTGCACGCGCCCCACTCGCTCAGATTTGAATGATGCGTTTCCTGGCAACAGGGGAATGCTCCCTTAGCCTTTGACCGAGTTGGCAGCAGACAAGAGGACGCTCAGAGCCCAGCTCTCGAGAGTTCAAGGGTCTGAAAATACCCCACTGCTCCCAGGAGCGGTTACCTGGACACTCTGTGCCCCTTATCCCTGTCCCGGTCCCGTCCCGGGGCCGAGGACCCGCCAGTAGGACTCAGTTGCCTTGAGCCTGCTGCCTGCATCCCTCGTTCACTTTCCTTGTGGGACCTCTCCGTTGCTCCTGCCCCTGGACGGAGTGGCAAGCCATCCTGCAAGTACCCAGACACACGGAATCAGCCTGGTGTCGAAAGAACTCCAAGGTTTTCGGTATCCTACAAGCCCTGTGTTCCGTTCCGGCGATCCTGCCTTCAATTTGAGGCACAGGTACCGCAGCAAGCCAGTGCTGTGTGCTCGCAATAGCAGAATGTCCTGCAGCTCAGCGAGTGCACTGAGCATGAGGACTCTTAGTGAGGCACTGGAGCAGGTAGTCACCGTTTTGGGGCCCACAACACCCAGCTGTGCCCCACATTCCTATCCAGAGAACCTGATCATGTCGAGGGCCCTCAAGGTGAGTGGGGCAGGGATGCCTGAGCAGGGCAAGGACCCCAGAGCCCAAGAGAAGCCTGATGATCAGAAAGGGGGCCCTGAGGGCACCAGGGATGCACGGTCTGCATTTAGGCCGCTGCGGGACAATGGAGGCCTCTCTCCCTTCGTGCCCAGGCCTGGGCCCCTGCAGAGAGACCTCCATACCCAGAGGTCAGAAATCCCACCTGACAAGAAATCCCAGCCCTCTGGGATGAGCTGCTTCCCCAAACGAAATGCCATCTCCAGCTCCTACAGCTCCACGGGAGGCTTCCCGTGGCTAAAGAGGAGGAAGGGGCCAGCCTCATCCCACTGCCAGCTGCCCCTCACTTCTTCAAAGACAGTGAGTGAGGTCAGCCCTCCGGCTGTCTCTCGGGGTCAGACCCAGTGTGAAAAGGTGGCAGATTCAGCACCTGGGGAGAAACCGGCCCCCAGGAGTGGCTCCCAGACATCTCAGGCCTCTAGGCCTCCTAGACGAAAGTTCCCTCTGCTGCCACGCAGGCAAGGGGAGCCTCTGATGCTGTCACCTCCCTTACAGCTGGGGTTCCGGGTCACTGCTGAAGACCTGGACCTGGAGAAAAAGGTGGCGCTCCTGTGCATTGACAGTGCACTGCGGGGTGAGGCCAAGAGCATCCGGGACTGCAGAGCCTCGCTGCTTTCCCACGCTTTGTCCTCACCTGCAACAGGGGCGTCTTCTTTGCCTTCTGTCCCTAAAGCACCCAGCAGGGATGCACAGCGGGAGAGATGCAAGTCCCAAGGCCGCCGGGACCCCGTGGCCCTCCTACCATCTGCTGCAGGGTCCCCCTCTAGACCTCCTGTGTCTGGGAGGAAGCGCAGGTCAGCAGACCCCTTGGTCTCCTCCTCAGACCCCCTTCCTGCCACCTCTGCACACTCCCGGGACTCAGCCCAGGTCACCTCGCTGATTCCTGCCCGCTTCCCAGCTGCAAGCAGCACCTTGAAGCGGGCTCGTCCATCTTCAGATCTAGCTGCTTCAGCTGCAGCCCAGGGCCCCAGCACAGCCTCAGGTAAGGACACCACCACCCTGGCTGGACAGAGGGTCAGTGGTCCCAGCCCAGGGCTGAAACTTCCCATTACCGCTGCAGCCACCACCCAGCCCAAACCTGTGGTCCTTCATGGGCAGCAGCAGGGAACCCGCGGCTTGAAGCGGGCTCGTTCATCTTCAGATCTAGCTGCTTCAGCTGCAGCCCAGGCCTCATCTTCTGCTCCAAGACAGCCAGCCCAGGGCCCCAGCACAGCCTCAGGAAAGGGCACCACCACCCTGGCCGGACAGAGGGTCAGTGGTCCCAGCCCAGGACTGAAACTTCCCATTACCGCTGCAGCCACCACCCAGCCCAAACCTGTGGTCCTTCATGGGCAGCAGCAGGGAACCCGCGGCTTGAAGCGGGCTCGTCCATCTTCAGATCTAGCTGCTTCAGCTGCAGCCCAGGCCTCATCTTCTGCTCCAAGACAGCCAGCCCAGGGCCCCACAGCACACTCAGCTGCAGGGGTTTCCTTACCCACCACTTCCACCTCGAGCCCCCCCGCCAAAAGAAAGTCGGCCCGGGCTGCAGGCCCGGCTGGGACCCTAGCTGGCCCAACTTCTACCTCTCCCCGTGATGCACATGCTCCCTTCTCACGCTGTGGCTTGGCCAAAGCTAGGCGGCTCCACTAAACACTTGGAAGCAGGACCCTGGCCCCCTCGAGGTTGGTGGTTTCTGTAACATAAATGGGGCTGCAGCAGCAAAGTGGCAAAGAGAAAGGCCCTGAGAACCACAAGGCAATGCAACGTGAGGGGGCCTGAAAATGAGGCCCCCCACCAAAGGCAGAGCACCCCCATGGTGACTGGGGGACCCAGCACCAGGAGCAACTCTGTTGGGTGGCATGCTTTTTTTTTTTTTTTAAGAGATGGAGTTTTACTCTTGTTGCCCAGGCTGGAGTGCAATGGTGCGATCTCAGCTCACTGCAACCTCCGCCTCCCAGATTCAAGCAATTCTCCTGCCTCAGCCTTCCAAGTAGCTGGGATTACAGGCATGTGCCATGACGCCTGGCTAATTTTGTATTTTTAGTAGAGATGGGATTTCCCCATGTTGATCAGGCTGGTCTCGAACTCCTGACCTGAGGTGATCTGCCTGCCTCGGCCTCCCAAAGTGCTGGAATTACAGATGTGAGCCACCATGCCCGGCCCTTGCTTTGCTTTTAGTGACTTAAAAATAACATTGATTGAACACTTTGCATACACCAGTCATTGTCCTAAGCTCTTCACATGTATTCACTCTTTTAATCATCACAGCCTTATAGGGAGGTGCTGTAACTTCCCCATTTTATGGGGGAGGAGATGGAAGCACACAGAAGTTATGTCACTTGTCTGTGGCCTTGCAGATGGAAAGAGACAGAGTCAGGACTCGAACCCAGGACATCTTGCTTCTGAGTTGGTGTCCTGAAGCAGCACATGTTACTACCATATGCCAGCATGATAAGAAGAAAGATGAGTAACATCTCACTGCAACCTCTGCCTCCCAGGTTCAAGCGATTCTTCTGACTCAGCCTCCTGAGTAGCTGGGATTACAGGTGCACGCCACCATGCCTGGCTAATTTTTGTATTTTTAGTAGAAATGGGGTTTTGCCATGTTGGTCAGGCTGGTTTCGAACTCCTGACCTCAAGCAATCCACCCGCCTCAGCCTCCCATAGTGCTGGGATTACAGGCGTGAGCCACCATGCCCGGCAGGCAGCAAATCCTAAAGCTCTGAAGTGATCTCCTTTGACTTCGTTTCTCACACCGAGGTCACACTGATGCAAGAGGTGGGCTCCCGTGGCCTCGGGCAGCTCTGCCCCTGAAGCTTTGCGGGGTACAGCCCCCATCTTGAATGCTTTCACGAGCTGGTGTTGAGTGTCTGCAACTTTTCCAGGTGCACAGTGCAAGCTGTGGGTGGATCTACCATTCTGGGGTCTGGAGGATGGTGGCCCTTTTCTCACAGCTCCACTAGGCAGTGCCCCAGTGGGGACTCCGTGTAGGGGCTCCCACCCAACATTTCCATTCCTCACTGCTACCCAGGAGGCTGAGGCAGGAGAATCTCTTGAAGCCAAGAGGTGGAGGTTGCAGTGAGCTGAGATCGTGCCATTGCACTCCAGTCTCGGGGACAAGATCGAGACTCCATCCCCCCCCCAAAAAAAAAATTAGTTGGGCATGGTGGTATGTGCCTGTAGTCTTAGCTGATCAGGAGGCTGAGGTAGGGGCATAGTTTGAGTCCAGAAGTTGCACAGAGAACACCACTGCATTCCAGCCTGGGTGACAGAGTGAGACCATGTTTGTTTGTTTCTTTCTTTCTTTCTTTCTTTCTTTCTTTCTTTCTTCTTTCTTCTTTCTTTCTCTCTCCCTCTTTCTTTCTTTCAGACAGGCTCTCACTCTGTCACCCAGGCTGGAGTGCAGTGGCACCATCTTGGCTCACTGCAAACTCTGCCTCCCCGGTTGAAGCTATTCTCCTGCCTCAGCCTCCTGAGTAGATGGGATTACAGGTGTCCACCACCGCGCCTGGTCAAGACCGTGTTTCTTTATATATATGTAGACATAAGCAGAGAGACAGGGATCAGGAACATCACACAATTTCACATCCTAGGGTCCTCCAGAGCTGAGTCACTCTTGTGTCACTCAGTGCAAAAGTATTCCCCCTTAAACATAGGTGGGCGCCCTCTCAGATTATAGATGGATGGCAGGGAGGGGTGTGTCTACCACTCTAATTTGTTAATCTCCAGAGAGTCGCTTGAACCTGGGAGACGGAGGTTGCAGTGAGCTGAGATTGTGCCACTGCACTCCAGTCTGGGGAAGAGAGCGAGACTATTTGTCAAATAAAAACAGATTGCCTAAAAAGGCCATCTCGGCCTTGCCTGAAGTCTCCACAAAGGGGCAGTCGAACATTTGCTTACGAGTTCCCCAAGGGAGAAAGACTGGTTTTTAACCGCATTCGGGAACAGAAGATGGAATCTCAGGTTTTGACAGGGGTTAAATTAGCAATAAGATCCTTGCACAAAGCCAGGACCCGTGAAGGGCTGCAATCACTTTGTAAGGAAGACCAATAAGCTTCCCACTGGCCAGGAAGGCAACCAGAAAGCTCGTCTCAGCTGTTGCCTTGGCTGGGAATAAAACAAGGTTTCCTTATCTCCAGGCCGGCAAGGAGCCTGACTCAGTCTATTCCGAGGGAAATTTAAGCTGATAAATTATCGTAAAAATTAATCCCAGGCGGCCAGGCGCAGTGGCTGACGCCTGTAATCCTAGCACTTTGGGAGGCCGAGGAACGTGGATTGCCTGAGCTCAAGAGTTTGAGACCTGCCTGGGCAACACAGTGAAACCCTGTCTCTACTAAAATACAAAAAATTAGCTGGGTGTAATGGCATGCACCTGTAGTCCTAACAATTTGGGAGGCTGAGGCAGGAGAATTGCTAGAACCGGGGAGGCAGAGGTTGCAGTGAGCTGAGATTACATCACTGCACTCCAGCCTGGGCAACACAGTGAGACTCTGTCTCTAAAAATAAAATAAAATAAAATGAATCCCAGGTTGTTTCTGTAAGGTTGGCTGCCTCGCAGGGCGTTCGGACACGCCCCCTCCCCTCGCGGGGAGTTCGGACACGCCCCCTCCCCTCGCGGGGCGTTCGGACACGCCCCCTCCCCTCGCGGGGAGTTCGGACACGCCTCCTTCCCTTGCCAGGAGCTCAGACATGCCTCCTCCCCCCCGCCGGGAGCCCGGGAAAAAAGCCCCATCAGGACATACCTGATACCATTTTGTCCCATCCAGGCTCCACTCCCTGTCTACTATTTTGTCCTATCCGGGTCCCACTCCCCTTCAGTTTGTCCCACTCACCTTGGCCACAGCCAATCGGACGCCTCCACCCCGTGCCTGAGAGGAGTCCGCGCGACTTCTCCGGCCCCTCCTGTCGGGCCGCAGAACCTCGTCCGGGAGCCTGAATAAATTCCCTGGCATTGGATCATTTTTGTGCTGGCCTCAGTTTCTTCATTTCGTCCTCGGTGAGAACAGACCTTACAGATGGTGCATTGGCCGGGAAGGAGTTTTAAGACCCCTCCCCGGGGAAACTGACTCCTCCACGCAGAGCCGGACCGGGAAGCTGCCGTTTGTTTCACCACAAGGTAAGACTTCTGTTACCCACTACCCCACCTGCTGCTTTCAGGGAGTCCCTGTCAGGAAACCGCTGCGCAGCGTCAGGGATTCCCACCGCCGCGGGGTCCGTGACCCCCGGCTTCCCTGCTGCGGGGTCCGTGACCCCCGGCTTCCCTCCCCACGGGTCCGTGACCCCAGGAGGCCTCCCGCCGTGAGTCCGTAGAATTCTAGTAATTCTACTTTCTCCTGCTTTCTATTAACTCTGCTTTCTAGTAATTCTGCTTTCTAGTAATTCTGCTTTCTAGTAATTCTGCTTTCTAGTAACTGCTTTCTAGTAATTCTGCTTTCTAGTAATTCTGCTTTCTAGTAATTCTGCTTTCTAGTAACTCTGCTTTCTATTAACTCTGCTTTCTAGTAATTCTGCTTTCTATTAACTCTGCTTTCTCCCGCTTTCTATTAATTCCTTCTATTAACTCTGCTTTTTCCCGCTTTCTATTAATTCTACTTTCTCCTGCTTTCTACTTTTAACTCTACCATCTCCTGCTTTCTACTTTTTATTTATTTATTTATTTATTTATTTATTTATTTATTTATTTTTTTATTGCATTTTAGGTTTTGGGGTACATGTGAAAAACATGCAAGGTTGTTGCTTAGGTGCATATGTGGCAGTGTGATTTGCTGCCTTCCTCCCCTTCACCCATATCTGGTATTTCTCCCCATGCTATCCCTCCCCAATTCCCCACCCCCCCGCTGTCCCCCCCACTCCCCCACAACAGACCCCCATGTATAGTGCTCCCCTCCCTGTGTCCATGTGTTCTCCTTGTTCAACACCCGCCTATGAGTGAGAACATGTTTTTTCTCCTTTTTCTTCCTAATTCCGGAGTAAGTAAGTGAGTGAGTGAGTGAGTGAATGTATGTGTAGTTCCGCGGCCTAACAGCTACGGGGCTTGTGTGGGCCTCAACCCGCGGTTCCACAGGGACGTGACCAGGAAAGCATCAGACTGGTCTCCCATCTGGGGGACACCCACCCTTTCTTTGTCAGTCTTGTATGTAATACTGTCTTAATTGTAGCCATGTGGCACATAGCCCTGGCCATGTCTTTTCTTGGTTTCTGTCTAATTATGATTATTAAAAACGTGCAGGCTTTCTGGTATCTTCGTTCCCAACCCACCCTCTGTTCCTCTTGCACCACCACCAAGGTACTTCTGGCCAAAGAAACCTCCTCTTTGCCCTTAGCCCCTCCACCCTCCTCTTCCTTTTCTGACCCTGATGTGTCTGAGGAACTCTCCTTTCCGCTGGCCTGACCCAATGATCCTCCGCCTTATGATAAACCTCAAACCCCTTCAGCTCCTCCACCTCCTAATTACAACCTGGCCTCACCTTCTCTACTAAAATACAAAAAATTAGCCAGGCGTGGCAGCACGTGCCTATAGTCCCAGCTACTCGGGAAGCTGAGGCAGGGGAATCGCTTGAACCTGGGAGGTGGAGGTTGCAATGGGCCGAGATTGCACCACTGAACTCCAGCCTGGCAACAGAGCATGACTCCATCTCAAAAAAAAAGAAGAAAAAAGAATAAAAAGAAAGAAAGAAAGAAAAGGAAAGAAAAAAATCGTATCTGAATATGGTGGTGCACCCCTGTAATCCCCGCTACTTGGGAGGCTGAGGCATGAGAGTCACTTGAACCTGAGAGGTGGAGGTTACAGTGAGCCAAGATCTTACCACTGTGCTCCAGGCTGGGTGACCAAAAGAGACTCTGTCTGAAAAAACCAACCAAACAAATAAATATATATATATATATATATATATATATATATATATATATATATATATATATAAAACAAATAACAGTAGATTTTTAATATCCGTGTCCATGCGATCATTGCTAGTGCATAAAAATACAATTGATTTTTGTATGTTGAGCTTATATCCTGCAATCTTTTTTTTTTTTTAATAAAGACAGGATTTTACTATGTTGCCCACGCTAGTCTTGAACTCCTGAGCTCAAGCTAACTGCCCACCTCAGCCTCCAAAAGTGCTAGGATTAGAAGTGTTAGCCACCACACCCAGCCATATATCCTGCAATTTTGTTATTTATTACTTCTAGAGTTGAGTGTTGTTGTTTTGTTTTTTCTTTTTTTGGTAGATTCTATGTAAAGAATCATATCATTTGCAAATAGGCACAGTTTCATTCCTTCTTTCAATCTGTATGCCTTTCATTTCCTTTTCTTGACTTATCTCAGTGGCAAAAACTTCTAGTACTAAGTTGAATTAAGATGGTAGTGCACACCTGTAATTCTAGCTATTTCAGAGTTTGAGGTGGGAGAATTGTCTGAGCCCGGGAGGTCAAGGTTGCAGTGAGCACCATTGCACTCCAGCCTAGGCGACAGAGCAAGACCCTGTCTCAAAAATAACACTAAAATAAAAATAAAAGCAGTGAGATCTGACATCCTTTCCTTGTTCCCAATCTTAGAAGCCATTCAGTTTTGCCATTAAGTATAGTGTTAGCTGTTGTGCTTTTGTAAATGCTTTTTATCAAGTTCAGAGCATTTCCCCTATTCTTATTTTTATTAATGTATTATTATTATTATTATTATTTTCAAACGAAATCTTGCTCTGTCGTCCAGGCTGGAGTACAATGGTGCCATCTTGGCTCACTGCAACCTCTGTCTCCTGGGTTCAAGTGATTCTTCTGTTTCAGCCTCCTGAGTAGCTGGGATTACAGGTGCCTGCCGCCACACCTGGCTAATTTTTTTGTATTTTAGTAGAGATGGGGTTTCATCGTGTTGCCCAGGCTGGTCTCAAACTCCTGAGCTCAGGCAATCCACCCATCTCAATCCTAGCCTCCCAAAGTGCTAGGATTACAGGTGTGAGCCACTGCACCCGGCCTCCTATTCCTACTTTTGTGAAAGTCTTTATCATGAATGATTGTTGAATTTTGCAAAATGCTTTTTTGAGGCAGGATCTCAATCTGTCACCCAAGCAGGATTGCAATGGCACGATCACGGCTCACTGCAGCCTCGACCTCCCAGGCTCAAGTGATCCTCCTATCTCACCTTTTGAGTAGCTGGGACCACAGGAACCCACCACCATGCCTGGCTAATTTTTTTTTCTTTTTCAGATGGAGTCTCACTCTGTCACCCTGGCTAGAGTGCAGTGGGGTGATCTTGGCTCACCCCCACCCCCATCTTAGCGCCCCCACCCACTATGGGGACATTTCAACCAGAGAGAAAGGAGGTCCTGCCCTTGCCCCTCGCCCCCTCCCCCCTCCTCCGACAGGGGAGACTTCTGTCCAAACCTTGGAAGGAAGCGAGATGCCAGGCCTAGCGCCTTCGGAGATCCTCTCTGGACAAGGCCACAGGGTGAAAACACCAGGTGAGGACTTCACTGCCCTCGGGGCCACCCTGGAACTCTGGAGGCCTTTGCCTCCCTCCAGGCCCCCGGCCCCTTAACTTTTTTCTTCCTGAGCTCGGCCTGGAGCAGAGTTAGGATCCCGAGAAAGCCCCTTACCAGTTGCTCCAACCCTCTCCTTAAACTGGAAGGGAAACTGAGGCCCGGAGGAAAGTTGTGATTGACCAGGGCCACACGGCACGTTCCTGGGGGAAGAGCGTGGGCCAGAGTCCACGGCTGCTGACCTCTTGGCCAGAGGTCAAGCCCTGTTCCTTACAGTTGAGTACAGCCAGCCCCGTCTGTGTGCACCAAGCAGAGGTGCTGGACACCTCTGCTCTGCCACCAGCTGCCTCCCCTTCCCCAGCGCAGTCTGAACCTGGGCAGGCTTTTTGGAAAAGCTTCTGGATGTCACGGACTCCACGACCAACCAACTAGGCTGCTGCTGCTTGCAAACGTCACCTCCATTGAAGGATTCCTGCAGCCACCAGCTCTGGAACTTTCTGGAACCAAACCTTTCCCCAGACTGCCTACAAGGACCAGTCGGCTTCTGGATGGAGGTGTGGCCTGTGGGGGGTCCGGCAGGGATCCCCAGAGCCAAATGAACCCAGCCCTTTGGACCCGCTGCCGGTCTTATTGACCTCTGCCCTCTCCCTGCAGCATTTCCTGGAGGCATTTGACCAGGACCCGCAGGACAGCTGGGAAGTGCCTGACCCTTCTCAAGGAGCTGCATGGCTTCCAGACATCCCTAGGCCCCTCTCTGGACCAGGATGGGGGACCCAGAGGTGGAGCTGAACACACAAGGCAGCACTTGAGGGCTCCGAGGGTGGTGAGGAGAGTTCCTGCTCTCACACAGCTGGCCCTGGGACCTTGAATGGTTCCTCCGTGGAGCATCCACTCCCAGTGCCACGCAGTCAGTGCAGAAGGGGGAGACTCAGGCAGCCCTTGGAGAGACACAATTTGCCAAGGTCACACAGCAAGTCAGGGAGCTGCTGAGACTAGGACCTAGAACCCCACCCCCTGGCCCAGGCTCCTTCTCAGCCACCTGGACCCGAGAGGCCAGCCCATGGGAGGCCCACATGGCCACTGCACCACGAAACAAGGACCTGGTCCAGGTCCACCTCCGCCAAGTGCCAGCCGTGTCCTTTGGGTCACTCCATTCTCTGCTTTAGGCCTCAGTTATCCAAGACCATCTTTCAAAGGCCCCCACTCCAATTATGAGACTGGGATTTTCTGAAATTGAGCATCTTGGCCAGGCTGTGGGGGCCTCTGTGGCCGCCTGTAGGACACTGCCAAGGGGATTTTTTTCCTCCCACCAGACTGAAGCTAAGGAGTGCTGGAGACAGCAGTTGCTTTAGCCACAGGCTGTGTAGACCACCTGAGGATGATCTGGGCGTCTGTTTTGTGCACCTTGGAACCCATCGGATCCCTCCAGCGGTGAGTCCCCTGGTGTACCTAGCACCAAGCTGTGAGAATGGCCCCCGATGGGTTGAGTGGAAGAAGAAAAACTACAGGCTCAGTCCCAGTACTTGCTCCCCTGCGTCCACACAGGCCAGGTCTCCAGGGTCCCTGCCCATCCAAGGCCGAGGACTTGGTCCTCTGGGAGCCTTCAGGGCCACTCAGACCCTAGCCCTGGACAATGGGCTTGTCGCCACCTGAAACTGGGGCTTGGGGTTGCAGCATTCAGCTTCCAAAGCCAAGAGGCTCTGGGACAGGGGGCCCAGCAGGCCCGGAGATGCTCCAGAGGGTTGGGAGGGCCCTTTGAGGCTAAGGGGTCCGACCCACTGCCATTTCGCAAATACAAAAGCTGAGGCCCAGAGAGGGGAAGAGGTTTGCAGAACACTTCTAACAGGCTAGTGGCAGAGCTGGGAACAGAATCCACGTCTTCCGCTGCTCCTGTCCAGAACTATCCCCCTGCACCAAACACAATCCGCTGACATCTAGACTGAGCTCACCTCTTCTTCTTCCTGGACCTTGGATTCCTTGGCAGAAGGCTCTCCCAGCTCACACCCTGTCAGGGCTGGGGACTCAGGAGCTTTCCCTTCAACCCGATGGTCCTTTCCACCAAAGCTTCCTGGTGCTCCTCCCCTCCCACCAGTGCTCAGCCCTTCCTGGCTTCAAAAGCTGCTCCATCAGCAGCCATAACAGTAACTCTGCCCTGTTCACCATGGTTCACCCAACTCCCTGTGGTTCCCACATTCCCAGGCATGGAGAGCATCATTTTCCCTGCTCGTGGGTGTCTCTTCTTTGTGGCTCCTAGGCCCAGTCCCTGCCCCTCTCTGACCACTGGAGCCTTAAACCCCATTAGTCTTTCCTGGGACCCCTGGACCATTCCCTGTAGACTCCCTCTCGGCTGGCCTAGGGCCTGTGGGAGTAATAATGGCTGGCATGTCATAGGCTGTGAGTTTTCATGAATTAACACACTCATCAGGTACACAAGGTGTGGGTAGGTGCCGCATCGGCAAACTCCCATGTTACAAGCTGTGCCCTGATAGTAACAAGGAGAGACTTGAAGCTGGAGCCTCTGGAGGCCAAGGCACCTGTGGGCAGAAGGGGAAGAGAGGAGGTGCCGGCCTGGAGGAGATTTAGTAACGGGAGATAGTGGGAGCCATGAGGATCTTAAGCTGGGAAGAGCATGCCAGGTCAGCTTCTGGAAGAATGGCGAGGGGAGCTGGGCTGCTGAGCACCAGGAGGGTGTGTTGGGCCTGGCCCACGCCCTCCATCCCTGGCTTTGGTGAGCAGTGGAGGGGGCGGCTGCTGCCCAGGAAAGGGGCTTGCTGGGGCCCGAGCCAGAGCCCTGAGGGCCACTTTGTGCATCCCTCGACTTCTCCAGGCTGCAGCCCCAGCCTGGCTTACTCCATCTGGTGCTCTCAGACCTGGCCTGGACCAAAACTGCCAGTGGGTACCCAGGCTACTTCTATACTTGCAGTGCCAGGACGGGTTCACCTCCTGAACCAGCCCTTGCTGTCTCTGCATAGCCTTGTTCAAAATTGTGTTTTTCTTAAAGTTAAAATAATGACCAACATTCTGCCATTGAGCATTTCTTGTGCTTCTTTTATGCACCAGGCATTTTCTGAGTGTTTTAACTACTTAACTCCTTTAATGTACACATCAGTCCCTTGGTGGAGGGGCCATTATTCTCCCCACTTCTGTCTTAAACAAATCGTTAAACTGAGGCACAAGACGTTAAGCCACTTCACTGACCAATGTCACAAAGGCAGTCTGTGGAGGAGGCAGAACTCAGCCCAGATCCTCCTGTCCTGTTTCAGGTACACCCCCACCCGCCAGCCTTTCCACGCGGACCATGTCTCTCTCTCTGCCTCTTGATGGTCCTTCAAACATCTGCAAATGCCAAATCACCTCCTCAAGCCCCCTCTTCTCTGAGGAACATCTCTCCATTCCTTCCATCTTTTAAAAATTTCTTGGGCCGGGCGTGGTGGCTCACGCCTGTAATCCAAGCACTTTGGAGGCCAAGGTGGGCAGATCACCTGAGGTCGGGAGTTCAAGACCAGCCTGACCAACATGGTGAAACCTCGTCTTTATTTACTATTCAGCCATAAAAAAGAATGAGATCCAGTCATGCACAACAATATGGATGGAACTGGAGATCATCATGTTAAGTGAAACAAACCAGGCATCACCCTCATTTTAAAGAGGATAAAACTAAAGTTCAGATAGGTCAACAAACTTGTCAACATTAAGTAATAGAAAAAAAAGTGAATCCAAGCCTGCACTTTCCACTGACTACTGGCAAACATTCAGGTTTTGGACTATTCATAAAAGAGCCCTCACATAGGTTCTGCTATTTTTCCAGCTGTGTGACCTTGGGCAAGTTACTTGCTCTCTCTAAGCCTCCATTTCTTCATGCACCAAGTGTGAATAATAATACTTATCGTTTAGCATTTTACAAAGAATAAGTTGCAATCTCCATAAAGTATTTGTCACATAAATCACACCTAATAAACATGAATTCCTTTTATTTTTCTTTATTTATATGTTAAGTATTCATAATTATGCCATCAATGTGATGTAATACAATAAGAACAGTAAATGTTTTGTTTTCCATGTAATTAGTGGCAGAAATATTCACAAAAATTTATAATGGCAAGATAAAAATATATGGAAGTTGGACAATCTTGGTCTTAGTCCCAGTCCCATCAATGATTGTCTCAAATGTCTTAATCACTGTACCTCAGTCTCTTCATCAATAAAATGAGAACTGTTATTGATATCTTATATATCCTATATGTTTGCCTACATAAGAAATCAATAAATATTTTGTGTTTTAAAAAGCCTGACTTCTCTTTCACAGATTAACAACTTTTCCAATAATAAAATCAAACAAAGGTAAACATGCCAATCATATTCTCTACAGCATGCTGCAAAACCATATGAATTGATGTTTCCTCAAACCAACTAAGAGTTGGTAACCACTGTACCAGGGGATGTGAAGGCTAAAAATGATGCAGAAATGGTTAAAAGAAGAGATGTCAGAATGAGATATAGCTAAGATTCAATTCTGCTTTCACTGTTGTTGAACTATATGGATTCAAGTGAAAATTTTCTAAGCAATCTGTGCATAAGACTTGGTAGACAATATAAGATATACCTGATCTCACAGTTTGCATCTGTAGGAAGATAAGATAGATCAAATACCCTGTATCACATGAAAAATAATAATAAATGCTAAAAAGGAATCACAAGTTCTGTAATAGCTCATACTAGGAAGACATCCTCTCCCAAGAGAGCATTAGATTAGAGGCTTTATGGGGAAGAGGTCATTTGGGTTGTCTTTAAAACAAAGATAGAGGGAAACAAATGAGTTAGAAAATACCAGAGGGAAGAAACATACTGAATGAGAGCAAAGAGGCTGGAAACAATGGAATGAGGCCATTTGGGCTGGGTGCCAGTGGGAGTGTTGAAAGTGGAATGTAGCTCAACAATCAGGCACCAATTTAAAGACATGAGAGTTTATCCCTTCAGAGCAGAGATTCTGTCACATATCCATTAGTAGAGCAAACTTTGGGAAAACTAGTGCAGCCACACAGCCAATCCAAGTAGATAAGGATTTTGCAGGTGGGTTAGTGGAGTCTGGAGCATAAGGATTAGTGTAAGAAAATCATGCACAGGGAAAAATGTCCTGTTGTACTTAGCTCAGTGTGACTTTAACAGTGGCTATGATTATTCTGAAAACGTATGTTGTTACGGGTATTGGGACATCTGAACTTTCTGTTGTTGTGGGAGTTTGTCCTTTCAGGCATAACCAAGCTACTTCCTTAGCTGTAAACATCTTAGGACCATGGGTCATGACTTGTAAGGAATGTGCCTTGCTAGTTTTAAAATGGAATTGACTTAAAATGTGTCACTCTAGCTCCCCTAGGCTCCTGCTTCCCTAGCAATATGTCCTGGGACATATTAAATGGGCAACAAATGTTCATTGAACAAATGAATGACCACACCTTCTTGGGTTAAAGAAGAACTACTGAAACCTAGTTCAACTCTGGGTCTTAGAAAATGTACTGGAGATATGTATGAGCTCCCTCAGATTCATAGGACAGTATTTGTAGCCTTATTTCTTAAGATAATGACACTGAAGTTCTGAAAGTTTAAATGGCATGTCAATATGCTTTTAGCTTATAAGTAATGGAGCTGGAATCAGAAATGTAATCTCTCCTGATTCTTACTCCAATATTTCATAGAATAGAGAAATACATCGCATTGTAGAAAGTGGCAGCCATGATTAGAATTGGGGAAGAAGTTTAGGAAACTTCTATAAAGGGAAGGATTTATGAATCCTTCAGTCTAGTGATTTGATTAATCAGTTATAATTAATTGATTAATTAAAACATGAATAGATAGAAAGAAACAGGCAAAATAAGAACTGATATCCAAGAACCATTTCAGATTCCATATTTGCTGAAAGAGTGATATTGATTAGGCTCGATATCCTAGTTAGTGTCACCATGAAACAAAGTCCTCCTTCATGTTTTATAAACCTCATACTTTGTAATTGTAGTACTAAATAAGTTTTTCCAAGTTAAGAGAAAAGACATCCATTAGGAAAAATGGTAACAGAATCTATGATAGCAGTGTTTATTATATCCTCTACACCAAAAGTGATGACATTAAAGCCTTCCAATACTGCATTGTTCTTAAAATTAAACCAAGTCCAAGTCCAAAAAGTGAAAACAAAAAGGCATCTCAGAATAAATTTCGACAGTTTATAGTAAATCTATTTTCAAGAACAATAGAGATGATGATGTTAGTTAGATAGATAGATAGATAGATTAGATAGATAGAGATTAGCACATCCAAGGACTGTCTCATTTTGTAAATGAAGAAACTGAAGTCAATTAGGAAAGAAATTATTTACCACATTTGCAGCTAAATTAGAACCATGGAATTACACTTTCATTCTTCTCATTTTAAATATAGTGTAATAATACACAATAATACTGATCAATCAAGCACTAAAAAATGTAGTTTATGACAAATCTATTCTCCGATTATTTTGTTTACTCTAGATTTTAATTGAAAATGCTAGCTTGTTTTCTTGCTATGTTGTTCTCGATTGCTGTAGTCCTAAACAAATGTAGAAAGAAAATCATCCATTTGAACATTTGGATGGTTGTGAAGGTTGTGTAGGACCAGTAATTGTTTAGTTCATCATTATTTGTGTTAGTCTTAAAAGTCATTGTTCTTTGTTCTGATAATGATTGTAATACATATTACATAGAATTACCAGTTAAATATCTTTAAAATATTTTATTTTCTTCTTATGTCAAAAGAAATTAACATAGGCAAGATGAAAACTTTGAAGAAGTCTAGATGAGACATAGGATAGGAAACAGGCTGTCTGGATTGCATTATTTGTTTTAGTTCACCCAACTGCAAATTACTGATTACAATCACATTGGTCAAAAATGAATGAATGGATTTCCTTTTTCAACAAGCTCTCAGGATAGCCATAACAAAAAATTAATTAAAAAATAGATGTTGCCCTGGATATGGTGAACAGGAAACACTTCTCCACTGCTGGTGGGAATGTAAACTGGTACAGCCACTATGGAAGGCAGTGAAGAGATTCCATAAATAACTAAAAGTAAAACTACCATTTGATCCAGAAATCCCATTACTGGGCGCCTATCCAGAAAAAAAGAAGTCATTATACAAAAAAAGATGCTTGCACACTCATGTTTATAGCAGCATGATTCACAATTGGAAAAACGGGGCATCAACCCAAATGCCCATCAATCAACGAGCGAATAAAGAACCTGTGATGTATGTGTATGTGTGTGTGTATATATATATATATGATGGGATACTACTCAGCCATAAAAGGGAATGAATCATGTGGCATCCACAGAGACCTGGATGAGACTGGAGACTAATATTCTAAATGAACCAACTCAGGAATGAGAAACCAAACATCGTTATGTTCTCACTCATAAGTGGAAGCTAAGCCATGAGGATGCAAAAGCATAAGAATGACACAGTGGACTTCAGGGACTCAGGGGGAAGGGCAGGAAGGGGGTGAGGAATAAAAGACTACAAATAGGGTGCAGTACATACTGCTCAGGTGATATGTGCACCAAAATCTCACAAATCACCACTAAAGAACTTTTTCATGTAACCAAACACCACCTGTGCCCCAATAACCTATAGAAACAAAAAAATTAAAATAAAATGAATAAATGAAGTCAAGCAATTGTCTAAATAATGAATTGCCTAAAAGTAAATATTTACTTCCACTTGTTTTATATTTTTTGGCTAAGTGCAGCCCTTGTGAGAATGGTTTTGTAATTTCTTCTGCATTTTTAATTCACTTATTTTTAGAGTTCAAGAGGTAAGATAAGCTAATAACACTGTGAATCAAAAAATAAATGTTTTAACTGAATATACATTTAGATATTTTGTGTTTTTTTCAAAATTAGTAAAATATAATGCTTCTGAATTATAGTTAACTACTAAGCATGCTTATTCGATAATGTCTGAGAGAATTTTAAATGTTATTCCTACTTTTAATAAATTGTTCAAAAGGAAATTTGTTAGAACTATATATTGCTCATCCTACTTCACATATTAACCAAATATAAAAGATATCAAGTCATCCATAAATCCAGTTGAATATAAAAAACAACAACAAAAGAAAAAAACTACTGTGTAATGAATTTGACTATTTGGTTAGTGATTTTGCTTTTAACTTTTAAAATATTTTAAATTTTAAGCCAGTGATGTCTACTCTACCTATGCAATTAGACATGTCTTATTTACTGATTATAAATGATCTTTATATTTAGTTAGAAAAAATGATTTCATTTTAGTTGTTAGATATATCTGAAAGATGAACTTTTTTAAAAACTTTGTTGAATAAACCAGTGAGAAACTATTTTAGAAGGATTTTTCTCTGATTTAATAATGTGTAAATCACAAACCACATTTAATTAGATATTAATAATAGTATCAATAATTTATTAATTTTATTAATACTAAATTATATTTAGCTATTCTTTTAATTCAAAGAATAATTATCCTTACCAATACTGGCTCAAAAGCATCAATACGTGGGAAACTCTTTCACAATTGTGTGCTGCTAATTAATTTCCTCCACACATCACACAGAAAAATCTCATGAAAACATGAGTTGTGCTGTATCTCTCTTCTTCAGAATACTTACACTTTCCTAAGAATAAAAGTAAGCCCCTACTGCTCTCTACAGTCCCTCAGCTAGCTAGCAGCAGCTTCCCCAGCCACACTGGTTTCTTTCACTAGTGTTTTTATTCCCGCAAAGTGAGCACACTCTTTTATTTCTCTAGTTTTGGTCCAATAACTCTTAACTAAGAAAGACGTCAATCTTTCTCTTATCTCTCCTTCTGGTTCTTGTATGCAATCTCCTCAGAGGAGGACATCCTTCCTATTGCCTATCACTGCCTCTTGAAAATTATGTCTTTATTGAAGCTATCATAATTTATCACTGTATGTATATACATATATAATATATATTTATAAACATAGAGAGTAAGTATATGACATATATATGCCTTGAGAACAAGATACATTTCTGTTTTGTTTAACATTATATTACATAGTAATGAAATAATGGGCTATCAATGAGTAAATGAATCCTTTAATATATTAAGTAACATTTGACCAAATCTTCTGCTTCTGATCACTGTCCTCCTCCTGTATACACAATTAGTCTAAGGTCAACAGGAACAAACTTATACATAGACAAATTAAGATTTTTCTGACACATTGCAAAGAGAGGGAACACACATCAGGGAAACCATGGAGTATTTCTTCAAACATAGGAAGAACTAGAGCTATCACCGAATTTGTGGGAAGAAAGGAGTTTAGGTGAAATTTAAATGAAGCAATATTTTGATAGAATATTACAAAGCAGGATATGTAAAGGGAACAATGAGAAGTCCAAACCAAAAGGTAGATGCAGGGTTCTGTTTCCCTGGAAACTACAAAATTAACGTAGATGTGGACTGTTGCATTAGAAAACCATTAATCTGAATTTCTGCACCTGAGTTGGAAATTGAGATTTCTCCTCTGTATCAAAATGACTTAGATTCTCCAGAAGAGAGAAAAATATTTTACCTCATTGATATAATTTCAAAAAAATAATTTCAGATAGTCTGTGATTTTAAAGAAATGTGTTTTATTTTATTTATTTATTTTTCAGTGAGTAACATAATAGCAGTAGCTCAATGAAGGGAGTTGTTTGGACACATGAAAGCCCTGCCATGTGCTTGGAGGAAACATTTTTTGCTGCTGAGTTTGCACCTGGATTTATGTACCCTTCATAAATGACTATGGGCCGATGTTGGCTATCTGAGCTATTTTTTACTTTCTCACTTTCAGAAGGTAATTATCTTAGATTAAGAGTGAAGGTTAGTGTCTCATTACCAGCTGTCACGTCCTCTGCTTTGAAATAGCTCTCCTTAAAGCTCCTTTCACATCTTGGTTCCTCAGGCTGTAAATCAAGGGGTTGAGCATGGGTGTAACCACCGTGTAGAAAACCGCAATGATCTTGCCCCCAGCCCAGGAGGACTTCGA
Organism: Aotus nancymaae; assembly: GCF_030222135.1. Classification (NCBI taxonomy): domain Eukaryota; kingdom Metazoa; phylum Chordata; class Mammalia; order Primates; family Aotidae; genus Aotus; species Aotus nancymaae. The sequence goes on along the minus strand of NW_026988473.1, from coordinate 7,225,590 downwards.
CCAGGGTCTCATGTACATGAAGATGGCAGTCCCATAAAATAAGGTTACCACTGTCAAATGGGAGGTACAGGTGGATAATGCCTTATACCGCCCAGAGGTTGACCGCATCCTGAGAACAGATTGAAGGATCCGGACGTAGGAAACAAAAATGAAGAGGAAAGGCATGAAGACAATGATGACACTGAAGATAAAAACAACCAGCTCCGTGAATGAGGTGTCAGTGCAAGCCAGCCTCAGGACAGAAGGTACCTCACAGAAAAAGTGATTCAGGATGTTAGGCCCACAGTAGGGCAAACTCAAAGTGAGAACATTGATAACCATGGAACTCAGAAAGCTACTGGACCAAGAAATGACTGCCAGTTGAATGCAGGTGTTTTGGTCCATAACGAAAGCATAATGAAGACGATGGCAAATGGCTACATATCTGTCATAAGCCATGACACCAAGGAGGATACACTCAATCATTCCAAAGGAGAGGGAGAAGTACATCTGAATAGCGCAGTTGGAGAATGGGATGGTGTTCTTTTTCCCCACCATGTTGGACAGCATTTGTGGAACATTGGTGGATGTGTAGCAAATGTCCAGAAAGGATAAATTAGTGAGGAAAAAGTACATAGGGGTTTGGAGGTGAGGTTCCATCTGGATGATAGTGATGATTATAACATTTCCAGCCACCGTTAATAAATAGAAGAACAAGAACATAATAAAAAGAATCAGCTGCATCTTTGGTTCAGGGGACAAGCCCAGGAAGACAAATTCAGTGACAGTGAAGTTTGTATTTATTGACTCCATCTCTCAAGGCACCTTCCTCTCACAGAACCATTAACTCACCTGAAGACAAAATCAAATGCCCTATATGTCAGAATTTTGTATACTCAAAATTAAAAAATAAGGAAAAAAAATAAGGAGAAATCTAGGTCTAAGATTGTGTCCTGAGTATCTGAGTTTTAGTACAAATGGAAAGCTTTTCTTCTGCTTTTTCAGGGAATATTTGATGAGATCAGAATGTCAAATTCAGATACTGATAAGAGTTAAGCAAATATTCTTTCCTTTTCTAAAAAGGGACGCTCTCTTGCCTATTCATAATCATTTCAAACTCGATTCATTGTTGTTGTTGTTGTTCTCCACCTAACAACAGAGGAGCACAACACAACACTCAAATAAATGGCAATGAAGATTATTGCTACATGCTTTACCCCACTAATCTATGCATAAAGCCAAGCTTCTCCCACATTGCCCTGATGCAACCTTCTAGTCCCTAGAAACCCTGATACCAAAAGAACAAAGAGTGTGGACACCAACAAAAACTAGCATGAGGCACATTAATTGTCAATTCTTTCACCTTACCATTTCCATACTGTGGAATCTGGGAGGATCTCATTACACATAAAATGAGAATCATAATAGAATCAATTTCATGAGAATCTTTAAGGGCTAAAATTAAAAACGTATACAATGAATTAAAGACAATGTCTACACATGGGAAGCAATTCAGAAACAGCATCTATTATTAATAGCCTTAATAACATAAAGGGATGCTACATTTATCTGGAATTTACTTCTCTAATAATAATCATTTCAAGGAAATAATATTAATGAAAAGTATCTATTTATTGAGAGCTCTGTGAGCCCCTACCTGTGCGCATTTGCTCTCAGTTCACACACCATGTCAGTATGTTTGGTTAATGACTTCTAGCCCTAAGCAGTTCAAGAGGAGCAACTTAGAAAGATATTTGGTAATGAAAAAGCCTAGAGGTAGGCATAGTTAAATAACAAAAAGTAGTGTCAATCATTCATCCATTCATGTATTAATTCTTTTTTTATTTATTTGGTCTTTTTTTCTTGCTTTCAAAATTATCTTTCTGATATTGTAGTATGTACTAGACATAGAGTATACATTGGTAAACATAACATACATTCATAATACTGTCATGAGCTTATAGTCACAGTAAGTTGCAATAAAGGAAGCAAACTGGTTCCTAAGGGAGTGAAGACTCTTGCTCAAGAAGACATTTAAGAAACAAGCAGTTGCAGGTCAGGAAAAGCAATATATCAAAGCATCGTTTTGTAGATAATATTGACTCATATGTAGTATGCGTTAAGAGGGCATTCACACAAGCTTTGATTTAAATCATGGTTTTCAAATCAAATAATTCTATGAACTGGAAAACATTTTCATTTAAAATGTCATGTCCAGGGATAAGAAAAGACGGACCTGGAAGGAGGAGCGAGAAGTCAAGTCACAGTGTCCTCCTTCATCAGAGGCAGCAGGGAGGTCAGTGGACAGGAGAGGCTGCAGGGTTCCCTTCCAAGCCCTCCAAATAGCAATCAGAAAGTTCTGCTTTAAATAAGAAATGTTCTGATGATCTTTAGAAGTGATTATAGTAACAGCAAATGATATCCACAGTGAATTTCTCTATTGACAGCATGATCAAGACAACATGATCTACTGACAACATGATCCAATCCAGAGACCATGTGACTAGTGGTGAAGCACACAGGACCCACCATCAGAGAGCCTGAATTACATGCCAGGTCCACCACTGGCCCACTGAGAGGCCCTGTGCAATTTACACCACCTATTCATGCCTCATTTTCCTCATCTACAGGATAGGGTAAAACTAGCATCTATCTCCTAGAGATGCTGAAAAAATTAAATTAGATAATGCATGTAAATCACCTAAAACAGAGTTAGGTATAGATAGTAAGGGCTCAATACATGTTAACTATTATCATTTCATTATCTATACATGTTAATTATTATTTTATTATCTATATTTATAATAATACTATTTCATTAAACTGTATGGTCCCTATTAGAGGATTCTTGTTATGTGCACAAAATAAGAATTATTGGCGACTCTTCCGAAAAATGACAGAATGTATCCAAGATCTTTTGAGGATTTATTTTAACATATGTACAGGTACTTACAACATATGTAAATAGAATACTTATATCTATAGCATCTATATCTATGTCTAAACATAGTAAGAAGACCACACCAAAAATAATAGCCTTGGTTCAATAGTTATGCATGTACAAATAAAACTGGATCATAAAAAGAAACATTAAATATTTTAGGTCAACTTCTAAACATTGTCTACATTTTGAAGATTCAAAAAAATAGAATAACCTCTTAATCCCTCTGGACTGGCAATTGCTTAAAAGAGCATCTTCAGTCACTTTACAGCTGTACTGCTGAAAGCCAGCTACAAATTATTCAATTGTGCTGTGCTTCAGAATATAAATCTATTCTGTTCTTATCATAACACAGAGAGTTTCATCTCCTTCGTAAGGAAAGAGAAATAAAGGCACCTTTGGAAAAAAAGAGTAATACCCACAGTATGAAGCAAACTCACCAAATTAAACCTGGAGTTTCAAGAATTTTTAATCATTTATAGATTTCACATATGCCTCTTGATTAAATAAGCAATTGCCAAATTAGTTATATACCCTTGATTTACCTCACAAAGCAAATGCTGCTATTGCCTAATGCCTTTTCAGTTTGTCTTCCTGGAAATCTCCTATTAAGTGTTTTAATACTAGGCATGCATGCCATCCTGTTTTTCTTTAGGTTTCTGGGGGTCCTCATAGGTTTGTTTATGTTTCTCCAACCCATGGCACATAATAAACACTATTAAATGCTGCCAGAGCTCAAATAAACCCTTCCTATTCTCTACTCATCTTAAATATTTATCTTATATTAGGAATAAATTTATTCTTTTAGTAACTATGATGTACTATATGAGTAAATTTAATTCAGTCGAAGCTTTAATTCAGTCAAAGCTTATTGTCAAGCAGTCATTTATCTGTTCTTTTCTGAACAGCACTGTCTAATCCTCAAAAGCCATCTAATTCTATCCAAAAAAAGTTGACAAAAAGGCACAACCTGTAGCTAACTTATACTTTATACCCTATGCCAGGGTTTATGGAATTGTATCAACACTTTAGGCATTGTATGTAATAAATGGATAAATGACTCATCTTTCTAGTCTGCAAATAATAGGAAGAAATCTAATATACCTTTTACATCAAAGTAGAAAAGTCTAATTTTCCTTCATAAATTCAAAATTTGTAAAAGCTAAAAACTTTAATCTTTGTAATTTAAACCACCTGTATAAGTGAATGCATTTCTTTCTCCAATGCATAATTAAATTTATTACTTACATTCGGTAGACAGGTTTGATAGATACTGGTGATATTGTTAATCTCCAGTAATACTTCATTTTCAGGGGATAATTTTGAAAAGCAATATAGTGTGGGGGTTAAGACGATAAACTATGGACATGGACAATTTGGACATAAATTCTGACTCTGCCACTTCAGTGTTGAATCACTTGGGCAAATTTCTAAACTTCTCTAAATTCATCTTTTTCCTATGTTAAGCAAGAACTATATTAATATCTAATTCATATAATTATTTTGATGATTATATTAGAAAGTGAACCTAGCAATTCTAACATAGTGTCTGACACATGGTAAGTACTTTATAAATTATAATTAATAGTATTATATAAACTCCAAATTTATTATATTTGCTACCAATTTACTTGGGTTCTAAGAATGGAAAGTCTACTAGATACAATCATATTGGGAACACCTGATATGCCACTATAGAGGCATTTAGATCCTACGTAAACTCACACAAACCCTATGTGTGTTTAGCATCACCAATATTTTTATATCCTTTCATTGATTATCAGTTTGCCAATAAATAATATTATTTAAAAATCCATTTTAAAAACTAAAAATTTGAATGCTAAGCAGGATAAATATTGTATCATATCATAATCTCATTCCCCATAAAATAAAGTAAGAACATTAGGGAAGGTTGCCAAACAGGCCAAAAAATATCTTTCTAGTTAATCTATCATTGAGTTATAAAAAGTATTCTGGATAAGTAATTACCACTTGATAAAACAAAAACACATCATTTACAGTGCTTAAAAATTACACTATAAATAAGAACCTACCACTTAGTGTGAGATAGCTTCACAAATCCTCTTGAATTAATCACTGGGACCTGGTTTTGATTAAAGCATGTAGGAAAAAAGAGGAGAATATACAAGCAGAGGCTTCTGGAATTCCATGCCCTCATAGGGAGGCAAACTTTAAATCAGCAAGAAGGTTATGCTGCAAAATTTTATAACAAAAGTTAGCAAATCCTGATGTTTCATAGAGGTGAATAAGTCATCTCTTCCTCTAATAAAAACTCTCTATACAGAAAAGGAAAAAAATCACCAAAATAGATATCTATTGCTACGCACTGTGATTCTCTATTGAATGGCAGGCATTTTGCTGGGTACTTTAAAGACAGTAAATTTCAAATTTCATCTTCACAACTCTAAAATATATTTATATCCATTTTAAAGATTAAGATATTGCAGATCAGAGAGGCTATACAACTTTCTCAAAGTTAGAACATTTATCAGAATTGTAATTAGTTCTCAAGTCTGAATAATAACAATAAGTCCTTAGTTAAATAACTGCTGGTTTTTTAATTATTATTTTATTATAACCATTTTGCCTCTTAGGAAGAACAGACAAAACATACCCTAAGGTCATAAGGAATGTATGGATACAATCTGCTTCATATCTGTCCTCTCCACACATCCACACATGCATGCAAACAAAATCCCATAAAAGACAAAGCAAATTTTATCCATGTGAAAAAATACGACTCCATGGAAATAAAATAAATATTTTTATGATAACTATAAAGGAGATATTGTTATAATCCAACTCAGTTATTTTACATGTTAAAAAAAGAAGATCATGATAATGAATGCATACACAGCAAAATCCTTAAGTCATCTGAGTTTTTTCGTTTTAGGGCTGTAGGCTTAATCTTCAATTCTTGAGGGATAATGTCCCAGACGAATAGTTAAAATTTAATTACTCATTTTGAGGGATTCCTTATTGATGTATTGATGTGTTTATTGCTTTCCCCCCATTCCTCCTCCCCTGAATATAAACTTTGTCCATTGTTTAAATGTGGCAGGCTATCTGAGTGACCAGGTTATTTTCACCCCTCTGTGTTGCTTGTCATGGTTAGTCATAAAAATGAGTTTATTCATCACAGGAACAGCAATACCTAAAATACAGGCATCAGGGACAATCCATAATCAACAGGAATTTAAAGATAGTTATTATTCTAGAACATTTTCAATTACTCCCATAGCAGATTTGAACTCTAGGTTGTCTTTGCCTTTATCATAGCACACTCCGGACCTTTCTCTTACTGCATAACAGTTATACAAAGTGTAAGGGAACAACAAGGCTTCACTGAAACTTACTAGCAGTGTGACCTCAAATATGTCATTTCACTTTCACGAACATCCATTTATTCATTTTTTCTTTTCTCTTTCTTCCTTTCTCTCTCTCTCTTTCTTCCTTCCTTCTTTTCTTCCTGCCTTCCTTTCTTCCCTCCCTTCCTTCCCTCCTTCCTTCCTTTCTTTTTCTTTCTTTTTTTCTTTCTTTCTTTCTCTCTTCCTCTCTTTCTCTTTTTTTAACCAAAAAGTATTAATTGTGTATATTTATGGAGTACAATGTAAGGTTTTGATCTATGTGTACCTGCAGAAATATTCAATCAAGCTAAGTAATATAGGCATTACCTCATTAACTTATCATTCTTTCGTGGTGAGAACATTATTCTTCTGGCAATTTTAAAATATACAGTACATTGTTATTAACTTCAGACACTATAGATCACTGAAATATTTCTTCAGTATTATTAAAACATTTTACCCTTTGATCAACACCTCCCCTTCATCTGTCCACAATAAAATAAAGCTAGATATAATAAAAAGATAAATTTTGGAAAATAAACAAACACATGGAAATTAAACAATATGCTTCTAAATGAACAGTGAGGAAATAAATTAAGAGGAAATGTTAAAATTTCTTGAAACAAATGAAAGTGCTAGCATAACATACCCAAATGTGTGGAATACAGTGAAATCAGTTCTAAGAAGAAAGTTTATAGCAAAAAGCACCTACATCAAAAAAATAAAAAACCTTCAAATAAACAACCTAATGATGCATCTTAAAGAACTAGAAAAGTGAAAGCAAACCAAATCCAAAATCAGTGGAAGAAAAAAAAAAAGATCAGAGCAGAAATATACGAACTTGAAACAAAAAATGCAAAAATCAATGCAGTAAAAAATTGTTCTTTAAAAAAAAAAGTAAGCAAAATCAACAAACCTTTAGTCAGACTAAGAAAAAAAGAGAGAATACCCAGATAAATGAAATCCGAGATGAAAAGGAGACATTAAAACTGATACCACAGAAATTCAAAATATCCTTAGAGACTGATATGAACAACTACATGCCAATAAATGGGAAAACCTAGAAGAAATCAGTAAATTCATAGACACATACAACCTACCAAGATTGAACCATGAGGAAATCCAAAACCTGAATAGACCAATAACAAGTAATGAGATAATAAAGCAATAATTAAAAGTCTCCCAGCAAAGAAAAGCCCAGGACCCAATGGCTTCACTGCTGAATTTTTACAAACATTTAAAGAATAATTAATACCAATTCTACTCAAATTATTCTAAAAAATAGAGGAGAAGGGATTACTTCCAAACTCATTTATGACAGTAGTATGACCCTGACAAAGACATGGTGAGACAAATTAGAATGGAAAAAGTAAAATTCTTTTTGTTTTTGCTGATCAGATCTTATATTTGGAAAAACCTAAGGACACTGCAAAAGTGAAAATAAAAACAAAGACACATCAAAAAAAGAAAACTTCAGGTCAATATCTCTGAAGAACAGTGATGTAAAATTTCCCAACAAAATAGCAGCAAACTGAATTCAACAACGTGTTAAAAATGCCAGATATAATATGCACCTAAAGTAAAATAAATTTTTTTTAAAAAGTCATTTATCATGACAGAGTGGGATTCCTCTCAGGGATGTAAGAAAGGTTTGAAAAACACAGATCAGTGCTGGCTAGCAAGATGGCTGAATAGGAACAACTCTGGTCTGCACCTCCCGGTGAGATCAACACAGAAGGCAGGTGATTTCCTCATTTCCAACTGAGGTATCTGGTTCATCACATTACGACTGGTTAGACAGTGGGTGCATCCCACAGAGAGCAAGCTAACACAGAGTGGGGCATCACCTCACCTGGGAAGCACAAGGAGTTGGGGAACTCCCTCTCCTAGCCAAGGGAAGCCATGAGGGGAGCCATGAGGGACAATGCATTTCAGCCCAGATACTACACTTCCCCATGGTCTTTGCAACCTGTAGACCAGGAGATTCGCTTGGGTGTCTACACCACCAGGGCCCTGGGTTTCAAGCACAAAATTGGGCAGCCATTTGGACAGACACTGAGCTAGTGCAGAAGCTGTTTTTTGTTTGTTTGTTTTTCATTCCTCAATGGCGCCTGGAAGGCCAGTGAAACAGAACCATTCACTCCCCTGGAAAGGGGGCTGAAGCCAGGGAGCCAAGTGGTCTAACTCAGTGGATCCCATCCCCACAGAGCCCAGCAACTGGCTTGAAATTCTCACTGCCAGCACAGCAGTCTGAAGTCAACATGGGAAACTCCAGCTTGGTGGGGAAGGGGGCCCTATCATTACTAAGGCTTGAGTAGGTGGTTTTCCCCTCACAGTGTGAACAAAGCCTCTGGAAAGTTCAAACTGGGTGGAGCCCACCTCAGTCCACAAACCTGCTGTAGCCAGACTGCCTCTCTGGATTCCTCCTCTCTGGCCAGGGCATCTCTAAAACAAAGGCAGCAAAGGCAGCAGCCCCCGTCAGGGGCTTATAGCTAAAATTCCTATCTCCCTGGGACAGAGCACCTGGAGGAAGGGGCATCTGTGGGCACAGCTTCAGCAGACTTAAATCTTCCTGCTACCAGCTCTGAAGAGAGCAGCGGATCTCCCAAAATGCTCAGAGCCCTTATTGAGGCTTCTGTGTGAAGGAATGGGCAAGGCAGGGTACGTAAGCTTGAGCAAGTTTTCAAATGGATAATTTGAATGCTTTTCACCAGCTCTGGGCTGTAGATGTGGTTTCTAGATGTCAGGTACCTGGCCCTGGAGTGATTTAAGGCAGAAGAAAAATTGGCTTGGTGTATGTGGAAGTAAGACAAAGGAAGTGGTTGGGGACACAGGCTTTAAACTGACTGGTTTGCATATGGAAAACAGTCACTCGGACATACTGATTCTTATATCTAGGAATTGGCTCTGGGATGAGCAATCTTGCTTAAGGATTAGCAAGGCCCCCAAGTATCATAAAATACAGAAAACTTAAAAAATAACATGATTAATACCACCTCCAACAATATTCTGAGTACACCCTAAAAAATCCTTCCTGAACTCATCTAACTTCATTCCTATTCTTTCCTCAAATACACTCTGTACACCAGAGAGCTCTGACACATTTCCAACCATTCCTCCACCCTACACTCCACTGATTGCTTCTGTGCCTTGAAAAGTTGTGGTTTCTTTTGCAAGAATGCATTCCTACCACATGGGGCAGATCTTTTTCTATAAAAGGGATAACATTGACACACAAAATTATTGCCTTCCTGAAGTCTGGAAACATTTACTTTCCTGCTTCACCAGTCAAATAATCCTCTCAAAGCAGTGAGATTAGTCTGATAGGAATTATTTTTGGTAAGCCAGTGAAAGTTACTAGAGTCAGGGATCCTTTAACAGAAAAAATGGGTAACTGCCCACTCACTTTTCAAGCAAAGAGGTATGTTTTCCCCTCCTGTGTGAAGCCTCTCATAGCACATAAAACCTGCTCTCACCTCTCCCAACAGGGTCTCCACTCTGGTCTGCTTCTTACCATCTGGTATGATAATTTTCTCAGATGTATTGCAGTAGTTGTTTTAAAAAAATTCATTTTTCCCAATAAACTACCTCATTCTTAGAACCAGAGCACATGCTTTAGTCCTATATCTTGTCCCCAGTGCCTTTCAGAGTATCTAGAACATAATAATTCTAGAAAAGTATGCAGTTCTTGGGACAAGTGATGAGCCTTAGAAAGATTGGTCTTGAATCAAGGCTGTAGCACCTTTTAATTTTACGTCCTTGAACAACATATATACAACCATTTTTATGTATCAAGTATCTCATCTGTAAAATAAGAACCACAATTACACTTACTTTACGAGATTATTTTGAAGTCTAAATGAGATGATAATCACTTAGCAGGGTACCTGGCACATAATAAATGCTCAAAAAATATTACTATGGGGAAGGCTGACAAGTTGCTTTTAGCCAGTATGACACCTTGGTTAAAATTGTTACATTAACCAAAGTTGCCACATTTGCTAATATGATAATTTTCTTATCACTTCAAAATTAAATAATGAGTTGAGAATTGAGAATGGATATGTTTGTTGCAAAATATACCTCTCTAGACACTCAGAATAAGTAAAGTCCACTTGTAAAGGCATATAGTCATAAGTGAATTGATAATCAAATATTATACTTCTCTAAAATATCATTGATATAGGTGAAAAACCAAGAATTTTATAATCAGATTGCCTTGGGTCGAATCCTAATTGCACTTATTTCTAAATTTACTTTGGGCAAGTTAATGCTAGTCTCGATATATTTTCCTGTCTAGAATATGAACAGTAATACATATTCAAGGAATTATTTAACAAATAAAATTCCCAGGAAGTCATTTTGCAAAGAATATATTCCCAATATATAATAGATATTATCATTATGTTTAAATTATTTCATTCATTTGCACTCAGTAATAAAATAAAGTAAGCCACATTTTTTTAAATTAATTTCCCTTTTAGAGACTTTCAAAACTATCAACTCCTGAGGTGCTTAAGGAATCAAATACACTGAGGACCCTGACCAGGTATAAATCACAGCATCCACCATGTAATCCTCTGTTGTTTGTGACTGTGACAATTGCAGGTAAGTGTTCTGGTACTGAGTGGGGATAATACAATGTTTCTTTACTCATGTTCAGGGTTGACTGTAAATATAAGAGACATAGCAAACAATTGAGCCAGTGCTTGGAAACATTTATTGGCCCAGCATATATGACATAATCACTGGTGACAAAATCTGAATCTCTCAACATTATCCTATCAGTTTTGAGTTAGGATTTGTAACCAAAAAGAGGGGGACCCATGAAGCCCAATAGCAACTGCTAGCCTAACATGAAGTATGAAAGAAGGTGATTTACTGTTAAGTATTACATCCTCTGAGAAAGACAACATCATTTACCAACTGCATAATAATTAGTAACTTATTAAACCTTAGTTTGGTCTTGTGTAAAATCATTGCTGTTAATCTTGAAACATACCTATGATGGATGTTGTGAGGAATAAATAAATACAACACTAAACACAGTACTAGATTTAGAGTAAACTGTTCTTGTTAGTTACTACTTTTATAAATGATCAAATTCCTGAATCATCTTTAGAGTGAGAGAATATTAGAATCAGAAGATGTTGAGACCAGCAGTTTTCAACTTTTTTGTGCAGGAAACCTCTTGCAGTTCCCCTGGATTTATGTTTTCAAAGATTCTACCTCATCCAAAAAGCATTATTCCTATTTTGTATGAAGTAATCAATTTAAAACAAACAGCCCACATAGCAACAGAATAAAGGTAAAAATAAATATGATGAAATGATATATGTTTTCCATCACATGCAGATGGAAAAGAGCATTCTCTAGTGAAGGGAAAAGAAAAGAAGTTAAACTAATCAGATGTAATACTAGATAATGAGCAGAACTACAAGAGAACAATAAAGTGGGAAAGGGACACTAGAATCGCAGGGAAGTAGAATGCAATATGGTGATCAGAGAACACCTCCAGGAGGTAACACTAGAAACCAGAAAGAACTGAGAAATATGAGGGAACTAGCTATAAAGATTCCTAAGGGGAAGAGCATAGGGTGGAGTGAAGGCAAGGCATCAATCACAGCATGTTATTCTAGAAACCGAAAGGAAGATAGCATGGCTGGAATGGATTGAACAGAGATGAAAGGATTAGGAGATGTGTGAACAAACAGATAAAGAGGGCAAGAGCACAGAGATCTTGCACATCTTCGTAAGGAATTTGACTTGTATTCTGATTGAGTGAAAAAGTCATTGGAGTTCTTAGAACAGAAAACTAGCATGATCTAACTGACATTTAAACAGGATCATTTTGGCTGCCATGTGGAAAGACTCAAGTGGGATAAGAAGAGAAGCAGGAAGACCAATTAGAGGCTAATTATGCTCCTCAAACAGAGTGAAAACATTAGAGCTGGAAAAAAAATTGTCAGGTTCTAAATATATTTCAAAGGCAGAATCCAGGAGATGTTGCTAATTAGTAAGTGACAGAGTGAAAGCAAGAGTGGTCAAGAAAACATAAAATGACTGTCCCTAACATGGAATAATGCCATTCACTGCAGTGGAGAAGACTGAATGAGGACCAGGTTTAGAAAGAATTATCAGTAAAAATTTCTTTTTAATGATAACACTTAAGCAAATAATATAGCTCTTAGAATACAATGATAGAAGAGTATTCCCTGTGAACTCAAATTTTCTGGAGATGCCCAGGAGACATTACAGAAGAAATATTAATTAGGCATTTGAATCCGTGAGTCACACTTCAGGGAGGAGGCATAGTCAGGAGAGGTAACATTAGAGTCATGGGCATGTTGAAACATTTAAAGTCATCAGATTGGATGAGATTACCAGAAATTGATGGCAGACGGAGAAGACAAGAGGTTCAAGCATTGGTTCAGGGAGCAAGAGAAGTGGAAGAAAACCAGACAAGTATGGCAACCTGAAACCCAAGTAAAGATTTTCTAGAAAGAAGGAGCAATAAACTATGAGAAATGCTGGAGATAGATCTAATCAGATGAGGACTTCACATTGGGTTTAGTCATGTAAAGTCATTGAACTTGAGTGAAGTAGAGGTAGCAAAAGCTCAAAAGGAATAACTTTATATTGTTCTCTATTTACTCAGAAATAACACTGTTTATCAACATTGATGTTTATTAACGCTCATATTGAGAGTTGAGTGTGAAGCGGGTGTTTTATCCTAGGTCCCAAGAGGATGAGCATACAAATAAAAATCACGTACACTTGAATTGTTATTTCCTTACCTACAAAATAACTTAGGCTAATGAGAAGTCAATATGGCAAGAATTGTGTTTAAAGCGTAAGACGGATGTACATTTGCTAGGTATACTTCTGTCTACCCATTTCAATAGAACATTTGTAATTCTATATACAGAGAATCCTAGGAGAGTGAGCGGATTACCAAGTAATCATAAGCAATACTGTAGTATATCTAAATTATATTTTACTGGTATTTAAAATTATTTCTGTTATTGTGTTTATTATAGAATGTATGAAATACACAGTAAATCTCTGTATTTTGTAATTTCATCATTGTATATCATTGTTCTGTACACATTTTTCCCAAAACTTTGTATCTATTCTCTTTTTCCTTTTTTTCAATTTCTTAGTATTTTCTTAGGCCTCTATATAATATTATGAGATATGAATTTATAATGCCTTCATGTTTCAATATATAGAAGCACTTGAATAAATAATACTTTTTAAAAAATATATTTAAGAGGGAAGCCCAGTATTTTAAATACAAACAAGTGACAACAATAGAAATTAACACATTTAGCAAAAAAGAAAATTGACAAGAGGAAGATGACCAAAGTTTAAGAAAAACAGGAATCGTGAGCACATATTTTCTTTATTTGAACAGTCATTCTTAAAGGAAAAATATTATTAAGCAACTTAAGAAATTTAAAATTGAATACATAATTACAGTGTCTGTTGCAAAATGAAAACTTTCTAAAACAAACAATTAGATTGTTGGTTCTAGACATCAAGAATTACCACAGATGTGATCTTATGTAGCATAATTCTACATATTCATCACAGTGATTCACAACGAGCTAACGTTCCTTCCTCATAGGTGAGATTCCTTACAGCCATGGAGAGGAGCAATCACACAGTGACTGAGTTCATCCTGCTGGGCTTCACCACAGATGCAGGGATGCAGCTGGGACTGTTTGTGGTGTTCCTGGGCATGTACTCTCTGACTGTGGTAGGAAATATCACCCTCATGGTGTTGATCTGTAATGATTCCCGCCTCCACACACCCATGTATTTTTTCATTGGAAATCTGTCATTTCTGGATCTCTGGTATTCCTCTGTCTACACCCCAAAGATCCTAGTGACCTGCATCTCTGAAGACAAAAGCATCTCCTTTGCTGGCTGCCTGTGTCAGTTTTTCTTCTCTGCTGGGCTGTGCTATAGTGAGTGCTACCTGCTGGCTGCCATGGCTTATGACCGCTACGTGGCCATCTCCAAGCCCCTGCTTTATGCTCGGGCCATGTCCATAAAGCTATGTGCATCTCTGGTAGCAGTCTCATATTTGGGGGGCTTTATTAACTCTTCAATCATCACCAAAAAGACGTTTTCCTTTTACTTCTGCCGTGAAAACATCATTGATGACTTTTTCTGTGATTTGCTTCCCTTGGTGAAGCTGGCCTGTGGCGAGAAGGGTGGCTATATGGTTCTGATGTATTTTCTGCTGGCCTTCAACGTCATCTCCCCCGCCCTGCTCATCCTGGCCTCCTACCTCTTTATCATCGCCACTGTCTTGAGGATCTCCTCCTCCCAGGGTCGTCTCAAAGCCTTCTCCACATGCTCTTCCCACCTGACCTCTGTCACTTTATACTATGGCTCCATTCTCTACATCTACGCTTTCCCCTGGGGATCTAGCTATTCCTTTGAATCAGATAAAATAGTTTCTACATTTTACACTGTGGTATTCCCCATGTTGAATCCCATGATCTACAGCCTAAGGAATAAGGATGTGAAAGAGGCTCTGAATAAACTCCTCCCATAAATCAAGATTATCTCACCAGAGGAGAAACAAAAATGATTTGAGATGGAGTTTTTGTGCTTTAGCATGACCAGTCCCACCCTTGATATGTGACAGTTACAGATATGTAAAATAAGAAAATTTAGAAGAACAAATTCTGAATTTATAAGAATTTGAGTTTAATTTCTTGTCTCTCTAAATTAAAAACAAACATAAAACCTAAGCCCAAAACCTCTCCTATACCTTCATAAAGTGATTAATAGCCTACCTCATTAGCCTAACATTTGGCTGACTGATACATATAGAATAGTATCTATATAATTCCTAGAACTAGGAAGAATTGTGCTCAGTCTATTTTTAATATTTTCCTATGATTAGTAACTAGATGACATTCATGACTTTCCATTCCCTTAACCGAATATCTTAAGTATTGTTATACATGTTATTTCTCCCCAGAAGTATTAGCACAAAGTTCCAGAGATACCCAAGAAATAACTCAGTATAAATGAGACCCAGCAAGGCATGATCTTGCTAAGATGTATGCCTCTTATATAAGTTTCTTGATTATGAAAAAACGCTTCAAGATTCCATACATATGATTTTTGGAATTTACTACGTAACTCCCAGAGCTCCTCTTTGTTTTACAGGCGTGAACTTGCAAGGACTTTTACATTCAAATTGTGACCTCCTAAGCATCAAAAGGCAAGTATCATCAGTTAAAAAATAACAATTTTGCCAAAGTGAAACAACTTAAAAACTAAAAGTCTATGAGTACACTTTTATTTATTTATTTATTTTCAATAGATATTTTACAGAGAGATTATGTATAGGTTTGATTCAACAAAAGGTTATTTCTCTTAGCATAATATATTCTAGGTTCATTTACGTTGCTGCAAGTGACAGAATTTCATTTCATGTAAGGCTGAATAGTATTCCATTGTGTACTATATGTCACTTTTTATTTTATCCATTTATCTGTTGATGGGCACTTAGGTTGTTTTTATCTTTGCTGTTGTCAATAATGCTTCAGTGAACACGAGGGCATAGACATCTCCTCAACATACTGATTTCAAAAAATTCCTTTAAGCATCCATCCAGAAGTAGAATTGTTGGATCATACGGTAATTCTATTTTTAGTTTTGGAGAAACCTCTATACTGTTTTTCAAAATGGCTGTGCTGATTTATGTTCTCATCAACAGTGTGCAAGAGTTCCCTTTTCTCCACATCCTGGCCAAATCTAGTTAACTTTCATTTTTTTAATAATAATCATCATAATATAATGTTTAATGTATGATATATGAGGTGGTAGCTCATTATGATAAATGAAATAAGCCTGGCAGAGAAGAAAAATTATTGCATCATCCCACTTAGGTGTGGGATCTAAAAGTTAGAACTCCTACAAGTAGAGAGTAAAACAGTAGTTGCCAGTGACTGGGGCAGGGTGAGTGGAGAAAGGAGAATTGTTGATCAAAGGGAACAAAGTTTCAGGTAGATGTGAGGAATCAGTTCTGGTGAATTACTACAGGACAAGGTCACTACAGTTAATAGTAATACATTGTGTATTTCAAAATCACTTAAACAGTGGATCTTAAATGTTCTCACCACAAAGCAATGATAAGTGTACGAGGTGATGGACATAATAATTAGTCTGAGATGTTCAATCCACAATGTATACATATACTGAAGCATTGTATTTTATCCCCACAAACATATAAAATCATGATTTATTAACTCTATGGCCATGCCCACTGCTTAAAACAGCAGAGTAGCCTCTCTGGGTAACATAAGGCAAGCACAAATCCCACTGCTACCACCGCAGCTGGTGCTGTTTTGTAAGTACAACTTGCTTTATAGAGTCAAATCAACACTGTTCATTACGGTATCTGCAGGCAGAGCAACACAGCACCCAGGAAGGAAAAAACTTTCGTGTGACCTCAGCTGTCAATATTGCCCGCATCACCCTGGCTAACCAGGAGGTCTTCTATCTGCCCATGTGACCTGTTCATTATTACTACAACTGGCATCTGAGAAAACCATCACACTAAGGCTATCTATAACCAAGGAAATCTTACAGAGTCTACATCACTCCCCTACCACCCCATCAGATGCCTGCTTCTGAGAGACATGAGGACAGGTCACATTGCTGGATCATGTGCAGACATTCCCAGAACCAGACTGGAGTGTAGCACCAACATTGGGTGTCTAAACCCAGAGAAGAAGCAGAATTCACAGTAGACTGTCCCTGAGAGACTCCTATTCTTAAGGGAACAGGAAGTATGCTACAACAAGAGAGCACCCCATGCGACAAATAATCCAGATGTCAGGTCTTGAGTCTTAGACTTCCACTTGTGGTAAATTTTAGCAGAGGGACAAGTGCAATGCTTGGCTCAGTGGGAAAAATCTGTAGCTGTACCTTGACAGTCAGGCAGCCCTGATGCTTGTGAAGGGTCTGGAGGTTACTTCTTCTCCCTCTCACCTACCATTGTGGACACAGCAGGGGCTTCTCCCAAGGGACCTCAGTGCAGTGTACCTGTAGCATTTCTGGAATGCTTCAGGGTAATTGCATCCCCCCAGGATGAGTGCCCTCCAGATTCAGGCTTGCCTGAGAAGTAAAGTCACAATCCCTCTCTACATGGAACATCAGCATTCCTGCAGATGAAAAGAGGTGCTGGTCTGATCTGAATGACCGGAACACTAGGTCAGGGGTGAGAGTGTGATTCATGTGACTGGGAGGTGAATCACTTTCTTGCTGGCTTGATAGAGGAGTTAAGGTTGCTCTCTCCCTATTTCTGTAAATAGCTCACTGTATTTCACTGTGGACTCCCTCAGCTGTCTCTGTCAAGGCTGGGACCTCTGCCTACCATTGGGTATTGTATTTACCCACTTGCTTTAGCTATAGCTAGTTTTTACCCATGAATAACTCCTGCTGGCCTGAAACCTGAACTTATCAATCCAGGGAATAAAGTACTGGGGGAATTAATTAATTAATAATAAATAAAATGCACATTACTAGGGAACAAGATAAGATTCATGAGACCTCTGCCATTCGAGCTCCACAAGAGACAGTGAACCTGCTCACACACTGAGAACATTGCTTCTACAATCAGCATCTGAGAAAGCCACTATACAAAGACTCTCTATAACCAAGAAACTCATGGAGTCTGCAACCCTTAAAACTTTCAGAGCTGAACTAGATTACAATAATAAACTATAAAGATAAAGTCACATCCTCAAGGGGGTAAAAAATAAACTTAAAAAAAAGTCAAATCAAAAATAAATTTAAAAATAATTAGAAGATCACTAGTCAGAGAAATGCAAATCAAAACCACGAGATAAAAAAGAAAATAAAAAAAAATTAGAAGAAATAGTCTACCCAAGTAAGAAGAAAGCAGAAAAATAATTCTGATAATGTGAAAAAAGTGTTCTGTAACACTGACAAAAGATTACACGATCTCTCTAGCAATGGATCCAAATCAAGATGAAATTTTTGACATACAAGATAAAGAATTAAAAGATTGATTATTAAACTACTCAAGGATATACCAGAAAATGGTGTAAACCAACATAAAGAAATTTTTAAAACAAGGACAGAAATGAAAAGTTTTCTAAATAGATAGAATAATTTGAAGAAAAACCATTCAGAACTATTGAAAACAAAAGACATATTTTAAAAATTACAAAATAAAGTAGAACATTTTAACAATAGACTAGACAGAGTAGAAAAAAGAATTTCAGAACTTGAAGGCAAGAATTTGAATTAACCCAATCAGACAAAACTAAAGAAGAGAAGAAGAAAAAAAAAATGAACAAAGTCTCCAAGAAATATAAGATTATATAAAACATCCAAATCTAAAAATAACTTGTATTCCTGTGTGACAAGGAAAAGCAAAAAGGTTGGAAAATTTATTAAAGAGAATAGTTGCAGAAAATTTCCCTGGCCCTGTAAGAGATCTAGACATCTAAATACAGTAAGTTCAAAGAACTCTTGGGGGATTCACTGAAAATGGTCCTCATCAACGCATATAGTCATCATGCTCTCTAAAGTCAACATAAAGGAAAGCATTCTAAGGGCAGTGAGAAAAAAGCAGCAAGTAAACTATAAAACAAACCTATCAGACTAACAGCATACTCACTAGAAACTTTACAAGCCAGGAGAGATTGGGGTCCTGTCTGTAGCCTCCTTAAAAAAAATAATGGCTAGCCAATTAATTTTTATGCAGCAAAACTAACTTTCATAAATGAAAGGGAAGTAAACTCTTTCTCGGATGAGCAAAGACTGAGGAAATTTGTCACCACCAGAAAGGAAATGCTAAAAGGATTTCTGAATCTTGAAGTAAAAAGTTGATATGGACCAGAATACAATGTCTAGAAAGCATAAAATTCACAGGTCCTTTAAAACAAAAACACAGTAAAGAAAACAAAGTCACTAGGCAGCAATCAACATAATGACTGGAACAGAACCTCATACCTCAATATTAACACTGAATGTGAATACAGAATGGCAGAATAAATTTTAAAAAATGACAAACCAAATATCTCCTGTTACTTTTATAAATGATCAAAATCTTTAATCGTCATTAGAGTGAGAGAATATTAGAATCAGAAGATGTTGAGCCCAGCAGTTTTCAGCTTTTTTCTTCAGGAAACCTCTTGCAATTCCCCTGGAATCACGTTTTCAAAGATTTTGCTCCAAAAAAATTGCTCTTATTTTGTATAAAGTAGTCAATTCAAAAAAAAAAAAAAAAACAGCCCACATAGCCACAGAACAAAACTACAAATAAATATGATTTAACATTGAACTGATATATGTTTTCCATCAAATGCAGATGGAAAAGAAAATTTTCTAGTGAAGGGAAAAGAAAAGAAGTTAAACTAATGAGATGTAATATTAGATAATGAGCAGAACTACAGGAGAGCCATAAAGCAGGAAAGGGCCATAAGAATTGCAGAGAAGTAGACTGCAATATGGTGACCAGGAAACACCTTTAGGAGGCAATATTAGAAGCATTAAGAACTGAAAAATATGTGGGAACTAGCTATAAAGACTCCTAAGGGGAAAAGCATTACAACAGTAAAGATTCCTAAAGGGGAGAGCATTACAACAGGGTGGAGTGAAGGCAAGGCATTGATCATACCATGTTATTCTAGAAACCGAAAGGAAGATAGCATGGCTGGAATGGATTGAACAGAGATGAAAAGAGTAGGAGATGGGAACAAATAGGTAAAGAGGGCAAGAGCACGGAGATCTTGCACATCTTTGCAAGGAATTTGACTTTTATTCTGATAAAGTGGAAAAGTCGTTGGAGTTCTTCAAACAGAAAAATAACATGATCTAACTGACATTTAAACAGGACCATTTTGGCTGCCATGTGGAAAGACTCAAGTGGGATAAGAAAAGCCCCATCATCTCAACCCAAAATCTCTTTAAGCTGATAAGCGACTTCAGCAAAGTCTCAGGATACAAAATCAATGTGCAGAAATCACAAGCATTCCTATACATCAATAACAAACAGAGAGACAAATCATGTGAACTTCCATTCGTAATTGCTACAGAGAGATTTAAATACCTAGGAATACAACTAAAAAGGGATGTGAAGGACCTCTTCAAGGAGAACTACAAATCACTGCTCAAGGATACAAGAGAGGACACAAACAGATGAAGAAACATTCCATGCTTATGGATAGGAAGAATCAATACCATGAAAATGGTCATACTGCCCAAGTAATTTATAGATTCAATGCTATCTCCATCAAGCTACCATTGACTTTCTTCAAGAATTGGGAAAAAATACCTTAAATTTCATACATAACCAAAAAGACTCCCCATAGCCAAGACAATCCTAAGCAAAAAAAAAAAAAATAAAACTGGAGGCATCATACTACCTGATTTCAAACTATACTACAAGGCTACAGTAAGCAAAACAGCATGGTACTGGTACCAAAACAGAGATATAGACCAGTGGAACAGAACAGAGGCCAGAGAAATAGCACCATACATCTGCAACCATCTGACCTTTGACAAACCTGACAAATACAAGCAATGGGGAAAGGATTCCCTATTTAGTAACGGTGTTGAGAAAACAGGCAGGCCATATGCAGAAAGCTGAAATTGGATCCCTTCCTTACACCTTATACAAAAATTAACTCCAGATTGATTAAAGATTTAAACATAAGACCTAACACCATAAAAAAACCCTAGGAGAAAACTTAGGCAAAACCATTCAGAACATAGGCATGGGCAAGGACTTCATGACTAAAACACCAAAAGCAATGACAACAAAAGCCAAAATAGACAAATGGGATCTAATTAAACTTAAGAGCTTCTGCACAGCAAAAGAAGCTATCATTAGAGTGAACCAGCAACCTCCAGAATGGGAAAAAATTTTGCAATCTACCCATCTGACAAAGGACTAATATCCAGAATCTACAAAGAACTTAAACAAATTTACAAGAAAAAAAAACCTCATCAAAAAGTGGGCAAAGGATAGAAAGTGTCTGCACTTTCAAAAGAAGACATTTATGCAGCCAACAAACATATGATAAAAAGCTCATCATCACTGGTCATTAGAGAAATGCAAATCAAAACCACATTGAGATACCATCTCACTCCAGTTAGAATGGCGATCATCAAAACACCGGGGACAACAGATGCTGGAGAGGATGTGGAGAAATAGGAATGCTTTTACACTGTTGTTGAGAGTATAAATTAGTTCAACCACTGTGGAAGACAGTGCTAAAATTCCTCAAGGATCTAGAAATAGAAATTCCATTTGACTCAGCAATCCCATTACTGGGTATATACCCAAAGGATTATAAGTCATTCTATTATAAAGACACATGCACACATATGTTTATTGTGGCACTGCTCACATTAGCAAAGACTTGAACCAACTCAAATGCCCATCAAAGGTAGAGTGGATAAAGAAAACGTGGCACATATAAACCATGGAATACTATGCAGCCATAAAAACTGATGAGTTCATGTCATTTGAAGGGGCATAGATGAAGTTGGAAACCCTCATTCTCAGCAAACGGACACAAGAACAGAAAAGTAAACACACGTGTTCTCACTCATAAGTGGGTCTTGAACAATGAGAACACACAGAGACAGGGAGGGGAGCATCACACACCAGGGTCTGTTGGGGGGTTGGGGACCAGGGGAGGGATAGCAGGGGCTGTGGGGAATGGGGAGGGATAGCTTAGGAGAAATACCTAATGTAGATGACGAGGTGACGGATGCAGCAAATGACCATGGCACGTGTATACATGTGCCCAAGAACTTAAAGTATAATAAATAAATTTTTAAGAAAAGAATGGAAGCAGGAAGACCAATTAGAGGCTAATCGTGACCTCATATAGAGTGAAAACATTAGGGCTGGGAAAAACTAGTCAGGTTCCATTTATATTTCAAAGACGGAATCCAGGACATGTTGCAAATTAATAAGTGACAGAGTGAAAGCAAGAGAGTGCTCAAGAATAACATAAAATGACTGTCCCTAACATGGAATAATGCCATTCACTGCAGTGGAGAAGACTGAATGAGGACCAGGTTTAGAAAGAATTATCAGTAAAAATTTCTTTTTAATGATAACACTTAAGCAAATAATATAGCTCTTAGAATACAATGATAGAAGAGTATTCCCTGTGAACTCAAATTTTCTGGAGATGCCCAGGAGACATTACAGAAGAAATATTAATTAGGCATTTGAATCCGTGAGTCACACTTCAGGGAGGAGGCATAGTCAGGAGAGGTAACATTAGAGTCATGGGCATGTTGAAGCATTTAAAGTCATCAGATTGGATGAGATTACCAGAAATTGATGGCAGACGGAGAAGACAAGAGGTTCAAGCATTGGTTCAGCGAGCAAGAGAAGTGGAAGAAAACCAGACAAGTATGGCAACCTGAAACCCAAGTAAAGATTTTCTAGAAAGAAGGAGCAATAAACTATGAGAAATGCTGGAGATAGATCTAATCAGATGAGGACTTCACATTGGGTTTAGCCATGTAAAGTCATTGAAACCTGAGTGAAGTAGAGGTAGCAAAAGCTCAAAAGGAACAATTTGATATTGTTCTCTATTTACTTAGAAATAACACTGTTTATTAACATCGATGTTTATTAATGCTCATATTGAGAGTTAAGTGTGAAGCGGGTGTTTTATCCTAGGTCCCAAGAGGATGAGCATACAAATAAAAATCATGTACACTTGAATTTCTATTTATTTACCTAAAAAATGATTTAGGTTAATGAGAAGTTAGTGTAACAAGAATTGTCTTCAAAGTGTAAGATGGATATACATTTGATAGATATATTTGTGTCTACCAATTTCAATAGTACATTTGTAAATTCTATATGTAGAGAACCTTAAAAGAGTGGGTGAATATACAAGTCATCATAAGCGATACTGTAGTATATGCAATTAAAATTGGTGTTTAAAATTATTATTGTTGTATTTATTCCAGAATATATGTAAAATATAGCAAGTACTGTGTACTTTGTAATTTCATCATTGTATATCATTCTGTACACAATTTCCCCAAAACTTTGCATCTATTCTCTTTTTCCTTTATAATTTTCTTAGTATTTTCTTAAGCCTATATATAATATTTAGATATGAATTTATAACACTTTCATAATGTTTCAATATATAGAAGCACTTGAATAAAAATACTTTTTAAAAAATATATTTAAGAGGGAAGCCCAGTATTTTAAACACAAACAAGTAACACTTAAAGATAGAAATTTACACATTTAGCAAAAAAGAAAATTAACAAGAGGAAGATGATCAAAGTTTAAGAAAAACAGGAATTATGAGTATGTTTTTCCTTTACGTGAACAGTCATTCCTAAGGAAAAACATAATTAATCAACTTAAGAAATTTAAAACTGAATACATAATTACAGTGTCTAATTGTTGCAAAATGAAAACTTTCTAAAACAAACAATTAATTAGATTGTTGGTTCTAGACATCAAGAATTACCACAGATGTGATCTTATGTAGCATAATTCTACATATTCATCACAGTGATTCACAACGAGCTAACGTTCCTTCCTCATAGGTGAGATTCCTTACAGCCATGGAGAGGAGCAATCACACAGTGACTGAGTTCATCCTGCTGGGCTTCACCACAGATGCAGGGATGCAGCTGGGACTGTTTGTGGTGTTCCTGGGCATGTACTCTCTGACTGTGGTAGGAAATATCACCCTCATGGTGTTGATCTGTAATGACTCCCGCCTCCACACACCCATGTATTTTTTCATTGGAAATCTGTCATTTCTGGATCTCTGGTATTCCTCTGTCTACACCCCAAAGATCCTAGTGACCTGCATCTCTGAAGACAAAAGCATCTCCTTTGCTGGCTGCCTGTGTCAGTTTTTCTTCTCTGCTGGGCTGTGCTATAGTGAGTGCTACCTGCTGGCTGCCATGGCTTATGACCGCTACGTGGCCATCTCCAAGCCCCTGCTTTATGCTCGGGCCATGTCCATAAAGCTATGTGCATCTCTGGTAGCAGTCTCATATTTGGGGGGCTTTATTAACTCTTCAATCATCACCAAAAAGACGTTTTCCTTTTACTTCTGCCGTGAAAACATCATTGATGACTTTTTCTGTGATTTGCTTCCCTTGGTGAAGCT
Organism: Aotus nancymaae; assembly: GCF_030222135.1. Taxonomy (NCBI): domain Eukaryota; kingdom Metazoa; phylum Chordata; class Mammalia; order Primates; family Aotidae; genus Aotus; species Aotus nancymaae. The sequence goes on along the minus strand of NW_026988473.1, from coordinate 7,201,123 downwards.
GGCCTGTGGCGAGAAGGGTGGCTATATGGTTCTGATGTATTTCCTGCTGGCCTTCAACGTCATCTCCCCCGCCCTGCTCATCCTGGCCTCTTACCTCTTTATCATCGCCACTGTCTTGAGGATCTCCTCCTCCCAGGGTCGTCTCAAAGCCTTCTCCACATGCTCTTCCCACCTGACCTCTGTCACTTTATACTATGGCTCCATTCTCTACATCAATGCCTTACCCCGGGGATCTAGCTATTCCTTTGAATCAGACAAAATAGTTTCTACATTTTACACTGTGGTATTCCCCATGTTGAATCCCATGATCTACAGCCTAAGGAATAAGGATGTGAAAGAGGCTCTAAATAAACTTCTCCCATAAATCAAGATTATCTCCACCAGAGGAGAAACAAAGATGATTTGAGATTGAGTTTTTTTTTTTAAATTTCAAGCAGAGTTACCACTGTGCTCCATCATGACCAATCCCACCCATGATACATGACAGTTACAGACATGTAATATAAGAAAACTAGGAAAATTTAGAAGAAAAATTCTGAATATATAAGAATTTGAGGTGAATGTCTTGTCTTTCTAAATTAAAAGCAAACCTAAAACTTAAGGCCCAAAGCCTCTCCTATATATTCATAAAGTGATGAACAGCCTACCTCATTAGCCTAAGATTTGGTTGACTGGTACATATAGAATAGTAGTTGCCAGTGACTGGGGCAGGGTGAGTGGAGAAAGGAGAATTGTTGATCAAAGGGAACAAAGTTTCAGGTAGATGTGAGGAACCAGTTCTGGTGAATTACTACAGGACAAGGCGACTACAGTTAATAGTAGTGTATTGTGTATTTCAAAATCACTTAAACAGTGGATCTTAAATGTTCTCACCACAAAGCAATTATAAGTGTACGAGGTGATGGACGTAATAATTAGTCTGAGATGTTCAATCCACAATGTAAACATATACTGAAGCATTGTATTTTACCCCCGTACACATATAAAATTATGGTTTGTCAATAAAAAAAATTTAAAAACAAAAAGATGAATATGACAAGTGGCATTTAATTTTGATTAGTTTTTCAATGTAAGTCAGAACTAATGTAATTTGTTTATAAACATATATACTTCCTTGTTTGAAGTGGCATAAGCAGTAAAGAAAGAAAATGCAAGAAACTAAATCAGGCAGGTAAACCCAGAAAATGTAGGAGAGTCACACAGAGTGGAAGAGTAAATCCACGTTGGCAATCATGGGCATTAACATGGTAAGTGGGTGCAAGAAATAAAATCAATACAAGTTGTAACACTCAGTAACACAGCCGAAACAGAGTCCAACAGTGTAATTCTAAGATGCTCAATTTAGGCAATGTTCTAAAAAGGAACGCTGTTTATGCCAACCCAGTCTTCTGGTTGTCTAAAATACATGTTCTATTGCTCACTAATGATATTAAAATTCCTATAAAATACATTTTTTAACGTAATGTTAACAGACTCAATTAATATATTACAGTGTAGTAAATCAATTACTTTATGTTGCTTGACTGTAACTAGAAAATACATCATTTCAGAGGGAAGCATCAATTACAGAAAGTAAAACTGATGTGACACAACTATTCTTAAAACACCGCGGTGTCATAAACCCTGACAGGTAACTATAGAGGAGAGTCCTCAAACTATTTGAGGGCTTCTTTTCTAATATTTTTAGGGGAGGCTACCAAAATTTATTCTTCAAATAAGAATATGCCCATATATTGTAAACATGGCTGGCCTACATACATATTTATATTGTTTTATGTTTGGAAGTTAACTCTAGAATCATGTCTAAGTAATATTGCAGAGATCTTAGTGAAAAGATAAAGTACAGCTAATAATAATGTTAGGAAGACATAAAAATAAAGAACATAAAATATAATTAAGCATGTGGCCAGATGTTTTATAAAATAATTTATAAATCTGTTTAAGTGTAAATTTAGCAGTTAGTTTTTCACTCACTTTTGGAAATGTTTCACCTGCAAATAATGGATTTGAAGTATTCAGAGAAATATTTTATATTAATTTGAAATTAAAATATAAATTCCTAAGGGAATTTGATTACTGAGGTCAAAAATAAAGTTTAAATTCTTGAGATAAAGTGGTTTGTGAGATTTTTCTTATACATGTTTTCGTAAATAAAACATTTTTAAAAGTACAAAAGTATATGGGTGGTCTCTTCCTTACAAAAATTTTCTTAAACTTAATGTCCTTTGAAAAATGCACAACTCCTAGTGGTTGTATTAGTCTGGATTCTTCAGAAAAGCAGAACCAATAGAATGTGTGCATATGTGTGTGTATTCAATTTGCATATTACATTTACAATAGACACATATTAATTTTGAAGGGTGGCAAGTCTAAATCTGCAGTGTGGCACAGGAGACTTGAGACCAAGGAGAGCTGTGGGTGCACTTCCAGGCTGGCAGCTTAGAGACCCAGGAGAGTCAATGGTGCAGATTAAGTCCAAGAGCAGAGTGCCAGAGAAGTCCCTCTTGCTTAGGGAGGTCTATTCTTTTTCTTCTTTTTTCTATTTTGGCCATTAACTGATTGGTTTTCTTATTTAAGATTGACCTAGTAGTTTTTTAAGATGGTAGATTGGAGGTTTGGTTAGTGTGCGTCTCACACTTGGACAGACTAAATAGTGCAAAGACATGCTGTGAGGATTTTTCCAAGAAGCAACACAGGAACTTAACAGGAAAACTGAAAGAAACCACAGACCCTTTGAAAGAAGTCGTGGCTGCAGCCTTCACCATGCCAGGTGGAAAACTGAGTTTCCAGAGCGTGAGATGGGGAGGAACTACATCAGGGTATACACGCCCACTGGGGAACCTGGCAATCCAGGCCACGGAGGAAGGCCTTAACGCTACCCAGTACTAGAGTTGGCCTACTGAGCAGTGCTTTGTGCTGATCTCTGTCCCTTGTCTTCCATCAGTCCTTTCTCCATTCTGAACTTCAAGAGTGGGTTTGCATGAATGAGCACTGGGTGAGTTGGGTGGAGGAATTTTTCTTCAAATCCACTTGCAATGGTGATACTATTCCCATGGCACAATAAAGAGGTGACTTGCAGATTTTCAGACATTCAAAGACACAGTATTTTGCTTGACACAGTGTTTTCTCATCCCTTTATTTCCAGAACTCAGGCATGAGTTCTTGGGGATTCCATCAAAAAGCACTTCTCTCAGGGATGTGATGTTGAATTTTGTTTACTATTATAGCAGAGAGTGTCTTACAGGGAGCAATTTCAAGAACTTCATTTGCATGTGAACCTTTCAACAATGATAATTTTCATTTCAAGTGTCAGAGAAATAAAACTAAAATGAAGATTCTGCTTCTTTCTCTGTATCTATACCCAGTATGATTTTGGGCATGAACTATAAACTTGGTGCCATTGAGCCCAACTAGAGATGCACTCAGGCCAAAACAATCTTTCTTACCACATTGGTGAGAATGTACCTCACTGGTATTTTTCCACCTCTAGATATTAGTGTTAGTTCAAAGCCTGTATCAAAGCCAAAAATTCTGGGATGTGTTTTGCAGAGTGTAGGATTACTCTGGTAAATGCCTGAAAATGATTCACAAAAATGCTCGGAAAAAGATGTAAGTACAGTCATGCCCTTCAGAATGACAGCCAGTCAATGATGAACTGCATATATGACAGTGGCCCCATAAGATTATAATGGAGCTATATGATGGAGCTATATAATAGAGATTATATATTAGGTGGAAGGCACCTAATCCCAGCTACTCAGGAGACTGAGGCAGGAGAATTGCTTGAACTCAGAAGGCAGAGGTTGCAGTGAGCTGAGACTGTGCCACTACACTCCAGTCTGGGTAACAGAGTGAGACCTCATCTCAAAAAAAAAAAAAATCTGATCTGGTAATATTTACAGGGCCTTATCAAATTCTATTGGCAAGTATCTGGGGAACAGGTGCAGGAATGGATTCTTATGGGACCAAAGAGAAAAAAATATTAAGTTTCATATAGCCAAGTTTATTGACTTGGGCATATTCAATAAGGATTTGAGATTTAATGTGATAGCTTGAGCTCCTGGAATAATGGCAATAATTTTCTAAGCTGTTTAACTGAATATTAAACCAAAAGAGGTTACAGTTATTGAGGTAAAAATGTTTGATCAACTTAAACTATTGAAGATGATGTCTGAAAGTACATGAAGGTAGATATAGTGTAACTGATGCCACATGTGTAATCTGCTGTCACTAATAAACCTCCTCTTGTCAACCTCTATGTCTGTCTGTCTATCTATCTATCTATCTATTGCCTATTGGTTCTGTCTCTCTGGAGAAACCTCACTAACATATCCTAGGACTAATAACTTCTGAGAGCTGTTGCCACCTCTATCCTTAATGGTACGAGAAGAGAGAGAGGTTATGGGCACTGAAGAAAGAGTTTTGAAAAAGGGTCACCTGTTAGGAGCTATGGTCTGAGGCCATGGATACACCAGCTGTGCCATCTCTGGAGATAAGGAGCCTGGGGGAAACCCTCGGCCTTCACTCTCCTCCCTGCCATTGATAACCATTGGGTAAACCTATTAAATAGAAAGCAAAGATCCCACTGATGCAATTAATACAGGTGAAGATCTTGGAGCAAAAAAAGGAGTTTAGAAGGATGGAGAATGGATTTGGAGGGACAAACGAGATATATCCAACATACAGTAGAAATAGTAAGGAAGGTCATATGTGCTTTAATAGGCATATATATACATATGAATATTTATAACACACGTAATATATGTGTATACATATTATAGTTAAGCTTCTATGCAACTCAAGGGAGAATGAGAATAAAAATTACAACGAATTACATTTTTCACCAGGGAATCATAGTCTCCAGAATTTTTCCTCCTTTCTTAGTAATAATCCCTGATTTGTCAACACACAATTTTGCTTAATTGCCTTGTTTGCTATTCTCCAAACTGTGAAATCCTGAGGGATTTCAGGAATTTGTAACCCTGGGAATTCATATTCTGACATAAAAGATTCTGGGAAAGACAAACTTAAATTCTATTGAGATGATGGTGTTGCTGAGAATTTTAGGTAAGTTGCTTAATTCAAATGTTAAATATAGATGGAAAATTGTGCATCTTCCTCACAACCAGTCCAATAACCATTTACATAGTAATATATAACAAGTGCTAAGGAAAGCTTTTTTTTCCTTGAGACAGGGTCTAACTCTGTTGTCCAGGCTAGAGTGCAATGGTGGTGCTATCATGGCTCACTGCAGCCTCAATCCCCCAAGCTCAAGCAATCTTCCCACCTCAGCCTCTGGAATAACATGGCCTGTAGGCACACCCCACCACAACTGCCAATTTTTTTATTATTAGTTTTTGTAGAAACAAGGTTTCATCATGTTGCCCAGCCTGGTCTTGAACTCCTGAGCTCTGCCTTCTCTTCATGCTTTCCCCAGCTCTATTTGTCAGGTTATATATATATATATTATATGTATACATATATATATACACAGAGACACACACGCATATCTTCTTTTTAACTTTTTTTTGGCAAAAGTGTATTTTCATACCCATAACTTTTTTCCTAGCTTTGTCTCTCTCCTACTTACTGGTTCTTTTCCATTGCATTCTATCCTATCCTTTTATACCTCTTAAATTTATATTTTGCAAAAAAAACCTTTAAGTAACCCCTAAATTGGACAAATTATTCTTTTTCCTTGATAAAGAATATACTTTTATGACTTTCTTATAATTTTTCACTAAAACACATGTTACTTTTTTTGAGAGATTTTATATTATAGTTCTATACATATTAATTAGTATTTTTAATTTAATAACCTTAAATTTTAGTGAAAACCTAGGAAGCCAGAAATCTTCAATTATCTGTCATATCAGTATTTTATACAGAAAAACTTTTATAATTTTTAGAAACATATTTTTATGTATAATAGTAGAATCAATCTATTTAGTCTTTTTATATCATTTAAAAATCCAGGAAAAGAAACATACATTATGGTCAGAGTTTTGTTTTATCTTATAATCTTATTTGGAAATGACTCACACATTTAATGAATATCTATCTTTTCATTCAATATAACATAACGTTAAGATTTCAAATTACATGAAAACTATATTTACAAACATTTACCTCATTTCTATTATCTAATTTATTCAATTTTTTACAGTTTACAGAGATTCATTATGAATATTGAGATATGAAATAAAGCTAATCATAATTTCTAGTTATTTTCCTATTTTTAAAGCTTATGAATATCAGCTATTCACCTAAGTAGAAATCTTAAAGATAAATGCATGAATAATTAACTTAAAACTTAGAAGATACAGCTATTTTTGCCAAACAAACATTATTAAACTAGTCTTAATTACAAAGAGCTGCACAAAGATTATTCTATTTTAGTCTGGATTTATAGTTTTATAACCTTTGTGTCAAACCCCAACACACTAAAACATCTAGCAAAGACAAATATAAAACTTTGACCAGTACATCTGGGCAAAAACACATGTTGACAATTTTGAAGATATTTACAGTTACATTTTATTGATAGTTTTCAAACCAGATTATTTATTAAAGATTTACGTAAGTCATGTGAACTAAAAAGTGGATTATTATACATTTTATATGAATGTTCATTTATCTAAGCTAAGGTGAATAGAATTTCTTAAGAAATTTTTTGCCAAGAATGCCAGATTTTACCATGTAGAAACATGCAACATGTTTGTACACATAAATACACCTAAACACATACGTGCACACACAAATAAAGATGTGATAGCTTTAATCAATAAGTAATCTAATGAAGGCTGCAAACCAAAATTTGGGGTGATGCAATTTATACAGTAGTTTTGTTTTTTTCTTGTTTGTTTGTTTGCTTGCTTTTCTTAGCCTCTTTAATATTTCTATTTTATTTATTCAGTCTCAAATGAGTTTAGGGTTAAATTTTCCATTGTTTAAATTTTAGCCAGGACTGGTTGAATTGTATTAGGAAACAAAATCTCCAAACAGTGTTGAACTAGTAACAAATCTATCCTTTTTTTTTTTTTTTCGCATGTCTATTCTGCTTAATTAAGAAATGAAGGCAAGAAAGAATTTTAGCAGGATTTGTCAGCTTTTTGGCGGGGACTAGGGGATTGGTCTTTGTGTGGCAGAAAAAGCAAATATTTTATGCCAGACAGAGATGCCTTATATTGTTCTGAGTTCAAGATTTTGACCTGGTTAGACCTGAGAGCCTAACATTAATGTATATATATATATACACACACACACATATATATACACACACACACACACACATATATATACACACACACACACACACACACACACACATATATGTGTGTATATATGCCACAGTAAACTATATGCATATTCGGGAGGTAATGGGAAAAAAGTTGTTTTTTTATTTAAGTGAGAATTATGTGATTATTTTGAAGTAATAATCCTTGGCTACAAAGATAGATGACAAGGGTGATGCCTGGTTTTTGTTGTTGTTGTTTTGTTTTGTTTGTTTGTTTTGCTAAAACATGCAGACAATTTTTATTTATCACAAATGTTAATACATATATTTGCTTGCAGAACAGAGTCACAGAGATATATGCAGGCAAGGTATTAGTAGGATTCAAGGGTTTAGCACATATATATGTGTGTGTATATATATGTGTGCATATATAAAGTACTTTTTATAGATTACTAATTTTTCAATAAATTATGTCTTCACCATAAACAAATTTTAGTCAGGCAAACCTAAATTTACATTTTCTAATGATGCCTAGGTTGTTGGTAACCATGGAGCTCTTGTAATTTGTGAAGCTATTAATTTAAAACCCCTTTAAGACTTTTTTTAAAATCTTGACTAGAATGCCATAAGCAGTGAGTTTTATGTCAACCCCAGTAGAAAAGTCAGCAAATTCAAAGTGGGCAGTAAGAAAAAAAAAGAGAGAGAGAGAGAGAACTTAGAAGGTTCTAAATGTTAGCATGACAGTTGCAGGTCTTTACAAACAGTTTAAATAACGAACATTTGAGCTCTGAATTTTTCTTGATGTAGCATTGCTTATCAATTTTAAAGTATGCATAAGTATGGGTCATAAAATTTGGCTAGCTGGAGTCTCAAAAACCTGTTATGCCTTTATGTTTAAAAAACCCATTCTGTTTCTTACTTGTCTCTTGAGAGCAAAGAAATTCCTACCATTACTATCAGGAAATGTCAGGAGTTTAGACCAGGGTTTTACATGGTAGCAATTGCACTAATGGCTTTTAATTGACCTTTCTGCACCCACCATTTAGAATGTATTTTTGCTTTCAGAATAATTTTAGAAAAAAACAAGGGAAAAGAATCAAATCAAATCAAAAGAAACCAAGATAAGAGTGTTCATAAAAATTTCAAGCTCAGCATACGAATCAAACAAAATATTAAACTAGGCACAGAGATCAAAAGTGAATTCACCAGAAAAGACATGCCTCTTAGATAGAATGTAAATTCTGTAGAACCAGAGTACTCAATCCAGAAAGACAGGTGTCTTTACACCAAAAAAGATTTACCACAAAAGACAAAAAGTCTTTTATCACCCCAGGAAGGATGCATGGTCCCTTATTAAGGTAACTATATAAAAAACAGATCCTAACTGATATCAAAAAGCCTTTACTGAAAGAGGCAGGCTCAGCCTAAGAGAAGACTCATTAGGGCAGAAAAGTGTGCCAAGGAAGTAAAGTGCAAAAGCCTCCAGTGATCACTGCACATCTGTTCAAGAATCACCAATTTCATTCAATCGTTATCTTTTTCAGGTTCTAATTCTGACACCACATATGTCAACCTAAATAACAAACACAGAGAGGCTATCTAAAAGAAAAGTAGATTTATCTGAGGATAGAGTGTTGCCACGGGAATACAAATGCCACAGTAAACTATATGCATATTCAGGAGGTAATGGAAAAAAAAGTGTTTTTTTTAAGTGGGAATTATGTGATTATTTTGAAGTAATAATCCTTGGCTACAAAGATAGATGACAAGGGTGATGCCTGGTTTTTGTTGTTGTTGTTTTGTTTTGTTTGTTTTGCTAAAACATGCAGAGAATTTTTATTTATCAAAAATGTTAATACTTATATTTACTTGCAGAACAGAGTCACAGAGATATATGCAGGCAAGGTATTAGTAGGATTCAAGGGTTTAGCACAACATCTAGTACACAGTAGGTTGCTCACTAAGGACTTGTCATATTTTGCTCAAATGCCAAATTTTGGTACAGTAGATTGTCAAGTAGTCATTTCTTATATAGATGCCTTTTTGGAAAGTTGTCATAAAACATTTTACCAATTAAAAAGGCTACAGTAATCAAAACAGCATGGTACTGGTACCAAAACAGAGATATAGACCAATGGAACAGAACAGAGACGTCGGAGGCGACACAACATATCTACAACCACCTGATCTTTGACAAACCTGAAAAAAACAATCAATGGGGAAAGGATTCCATGTTCAATAAGTGGTGTTGGGAAAACTGGCTAGCCATATGCAGAAAGCAGAAACTGGACCCCTTCCTGACACCTTACACTAAAATTGACTCCAGATGGATTAAAGACTTAAACATAAGACGTAACACCATAAAAACACTAGAAGGAAACCTAGGCAAAACCATTCAGGACATAGGCGTAGGCAAGGACTTTATGACCAAAACACCAAAAGCATTGGCAACAAAAGCCAAAATAGACAAATGGGACCTAATCAAACTCCACAGCTTTTGCACGGCAAAAGAAACAGTCAATAGAGTGAATTGGCAACCAACACAATGGGAAAAAATTTTTGCAGCCTACCCGTCTGACAAAGGGCTGATATCCAGAATTTACAATGAACTAAAAAAGATTTACAAGAAAAAAACAAACAAGCCCATTCAAAAATGGGCGAAGGATATGAACAGATACTTTACAAAAGAAGACATACATGAGGCCAACAAACATATGAAAAAATGCTCATCATCACTGGTCATTAGAGAAATGCAAATCAAAACTACATTGAGATACCATCTCACGCCAGTTAGAATGGCGATCATTAAAAAATCTGGAGACAACAGATGCTGGAGAGGATGTGGAGAAATAGGAACACTTTTACACTGTTGGTGGGAGTGTAAATTAGTTCAACCACTGTGGAAAACAGTGTGGCGATTCCTCAAGGACCTAGAAATAGAAATTCCATTTGACCCAGCAATCCCATTACTGGGCATATATCCAAAGGATTATAAATCGTTCTACTATAAGGACACATGCACACGAATGTTCATTGCAGCACAGTTTACAATAGCAAAGACCTGGAACCAGCCCAAATGCCCATCGATGATAGACTGGACAGGAAAAATGTGGCACATATACACCATGGAATATTATGCAGCCATTAAAAAGGAGGAGTTCACATCCTTCGTAGGGACATGGATGAACCTGGAAAACATCATTCTCAGCAAACTGACACAAGAACACAAAATCAAACACCACATGTTCTCACTCATAGGCGGGTGTTGAACAAGGAGAACACATGGACACAGGGAGGGGAGCACTATACACGGGGGTCTGTTGGGGGGGAGGGGGGATAGTGGGGAGGTGGGGAGTTGGGGAGGGATAGCATGGGGAGAAATACCAGATATAGGTGAAGGGGAGGGAGGCAGCAAATCATACTGCCAGGTGTGCACCTGTGCAACAACCTTGCATGTTATTCACATGTACCCCAAAACCTAAAATGCAATAAAAAAAAAAAATTATATTCAACTAAAAAGAAGGAAGATAAAGGAAAAAAAAAAAATTTCAGTTCTTTTTTTTTTTTTTATCATAGTTCAAGGTCAGGTAGTAGCGACCCGCTGCCCCCTCCCCTGCCAGACAACAGAATAGTATTCTTATTAAAAGTTCCTAGAACCAAGCAATTCCGGCATGCGAATTGAGACAGGACATACCCAGGAAAATGAGAAACTGTAGCCCTCATCTAGAGATAATATATTTCATCACTGTTGCTCCTTGCAGCCTGCAGGTCCTCTTCAGCATCCTCTCCATTAAACCCATTAACATGCAGAATCCTCATCTGCTTCACCATGTGCTTTTACCAGGTTCTCCGGCACCCAGCAGTAGCAGATGGGGTGCATGGCCCGGTAGATACCAGTTGGACAGGCAGTTTCTGGGCAGATGTCCTTGCAGAAATACTTTTTGTGTAAGGTTGTGATGACCTCTGTGCGAGGATGTGGTTTTTGCAGTCTTTCATGATAGTTTTATCAGTCATACAAGCATGAGAAACCTTCTTAATTGCCTTCTCTGGCTCTTTTTGTCACTTTTTAAATTATGTCTTATGTATGTATGTATTATAGAGACATGGTCACACTGTGTTGCCCACACTGTTTATGAACTCCTGGGCTCAAGAGCCCCCCCCCCACCTCAGCCTCCCAAAGTGCTGGGATTAAAGGAATGAGCCACCATGCCCAGCCATATTTGTCACTTTTTTTTTTCTAACATGAGTTACTTCATTTTGATTCTGACAACTTTTATAAATGCAACTGATATTCGTTTTAGCATTTCTCAACATAATCTACAGACAGTCCACATTACAAACACTTGGACTGCTTTAATGAAAGCAGATTTTTGGGGGCTCACCTGCAGCCTGCTGAGTTAAAAACACTGGGGCATTCTTAGGTGCAAAGAATTTGAGAACCACTTGTTACTTTAGTGTTTGTCACATGCTAGGTATTGTACATAGTCCTTACTTAAGTAAACTCCTTTATAACAACACTAAGAAGTGATAAATCATCCTTATCTTACAAGTGAAGAAATTTACATTGTTGACTAGTGATGGAGGACTTGAATCCTCAATCGTTGAAAGACGAATGCTTTTTCCAGGATATCCCATCTGTCTCTAGTGTGAGCAGTCAGCTCTGATATCTTAGGCATGCTTCCTAAACGTCATGACATATGACATGCAATCTGTTGCTCAGATGAAAAACACTTTCTTCACAGACACTCCATTTGGGAAAGCAAATATTTGGTTAGGCTGACTATATTACGGAATGATTTCTTTGTTTGTCCCTGCACCTGTCTTCAAAAAACACAAATGACTTGGGATTGCTTGTGCCACAAAATGCATGTGGAATATCAAGCAATTCTTTAATGGTTTTAGAGTGTAATGACATCATTAGAGGACACCCAGAAAATCAGTTCTCTTGACTTGTTTCTCTTTTGAGTCAGGGTTACCCATTTGTTTATTTTGTAAATATTTATTGTATGTCTATTATATGCCAGGTACTATTCTAGGCAGTGGAGGTATGATATGTAACATGCAAAGGAAACAAAAATCCGTGCTCTCACAGAGTTTATCCTGCTGGCTTCTATCTCTACTTCACCCCAGTAACCCAGTGATAAAAAGCAAGTTGACAGCTGTATTGCCACAGGTAATTCGACCACTTCGGAATGTTTTCATTATTTTGTATTTCTTTACATAATTCCTGGAAAAATCTATGAAGATTCACAAAGTAAAATGCAAAGTTTTGGGGTGGAGTCTCCATAGATGATAACATCTTTTAAAGAGTGTTCTTTTTTATTTTATATTCAATATGTTTTATTCAATTATTGTCATTATACTTTTTGATATGAAATTGTCTAAAATGTATCCAATGGAAGGTTCTTCAAGCTAGCTTCGGGGTCCTTTTAACATGTCCCTATAATTTTTTAATATAAGTTTCTGCCACAAGATGTCCCAGACTCATCTTCTCCATTCCTTAATCCAAACCTGGGTTAGCCATTTCTTCAAGGAGTTTTTGGTCCTTTCAGTGGAAAAATGGTATTTAGTTACCAAAACTTGTGCATCATGTGTGCTCATGGCTGCTGGTTTTTATTTTTCTTTATTTTTATTGTTATTTTACTCTTAAGTTCTGGGATACATGTGGAGATGGTGCAGGTTTGTTATATAGGTATACATGTGCCATGATGGTTTGCTGCACTTATCAATCCATCATCTAGGTTTAAATCCTGCATGCATTAGGTATTTGTCCTAATGATCTCCCTCCTCTTGGCCCCCCACCTCCCAACAGGCCCCAGTGTGTGATGTTCCCCTCCCTGTGTCCATGTGTTCTCATTATTCAACTCCCACTTATGAGTGAGAACATGCGGTGTTTGGTTTTCTGTTCATGTGTTAGTTTGCTGAGAATGATGGCTTCCAGTTTCATCCATGTCCCTGAAAAAGACATGAACTCATTCTTTTTTTTTTTTTTTTTATTGCATTTTAGGTTTTGGGGTACATGTGAAAAACATGCGAGGTTGTTGCATAGGTGCATACGTGGCAGTGTGATTTGCTGCCTTCCTCCCCTTCACCTATATCTGGCATTTCTCCCCATGCTATCCCTCCCCAACTCCCCACCCCCCTCTATCCCCCCCTCTCCCCCCAACACATGAACTCATTCTTTTTATGACTGCATAGTATTCCATGGTGTATATGTGGCACATTTTCTTTATCCAGTCTATCATTGATGGGCATTTCTTAAGTGTGTGGTTGCATGTTTTGTGATCACAAAGATCAGAGGACTGCTGGATATTTAATATGTAGTAGACAAGTATGAATACATCCTGCATTTATACAGACAGCCCTATGCAAAGAAAAATGTTCCATTTCTTACATCCAGACTCTCAATGCATATTTGTACATTAGAAAGATTGTTATAATTACATGAGTTTGAAATCCACTCTACAAAGAAAACTTATATTTTGCAAGGTTCTTCTATATAATAATTTAATAAAACCAAAGAAAGATTGTCATATATTTTATTTGGAACTTTGTCAAGACTTGACCAACTTGTCAGAAAAATATCACCAATGTAAATGTGACTCCTGATATTTGAGTCACCAACACATTTATGATGATTCTATATGTGTCGATTTTACTCTCTGTATCTCACCAAGTGATCAAGCATTTATATATGGAAATTCAAATTATTTTATAATGAATCCTATGTTATAATTATTACATGTAATAATTTTATTATGAATTATTTTTCTTTTATATCTCTTTTACATTAGACAAGATAGTTTACATATACATACATATATATGTTTATACTTAGGTTACATTAACTATACATATTATTTCAAGATTCTAAAGGAAGTATTTCTAAATGTTTGTTTTACAAGAAGATTTTTCCAATTTAATAGCATTCAGAACTATTTCTGTAGATAATATCAACTTGGAATAACTTTTTTTATTGTGTTTTAGATTTTGGGGTACATGTGAAGAACATGCAGGATTGCTGCATAGGTACATACATGGCAATATGGTTCGCTGCCTTCCTCCCCATCACCTATATCTGGCATTTCTCCCCACGTTATCCCTCCCCAACTCCCCAGCCCCCACTGTCCCTCCCCTAGTTGCCCCCCACAGACCTCTGTGTGTGATGCTCCCCTCCCTGTGTCCACGTGTTCTCATTATTCAACACCTACCTATGAGTGAGAACATGCAGTGTTTGATTTTCTGTTCTTGTGTCAGCTTTCTGAGAATGATGGTTTCCAAGTTCATCCATGTCCCTGCAAAGAACACAAACTCATCATTTTTTATGGCTGCATAGTATTCCATGGTGTATATGTGCTACATTTTATGTCCATGACTACTTACAGAGACCAAGAAATAATGCTGAGTCTCAACATTTTATACCCTAAAGACCATAAAGACATCACACATTTTTTTACTTGGCAGAAACAGATAAATTCATTGATTTTTACCCAAGCTTCACCTTGATTCTCAATCTGATTCCTTCCCTGAGATTTAAGATAAATGTACCATAGACTCCTGCAGAGTAACTGAGAGGATAATTTTTTCTGTGATTGTGGAAAAATACATCGTTACCATCTTCTAAACCATAGGAATCTTCCCAGATCTCACAGGCACTGAACAATTTGTCCATCCACAGCTGGGAATAGGAAAAGGATTTTTTTCTCCCTGGGTCTAAATTTGATTAACTCTTCCTAGTTTGTTTTTATCCCATCATCTAGTTTTATTTTCTTATTAGCATTGAACATTAATTGACACTGTACTTATTTGTTTTTTACATATCTATCTCTTCTAGAATAAAAGCTCAGTAGGATAGGAGTCAGCCTGTCATCTTCACTGCTATATCCCACTGTCTGGAACAGCACATGAGACTCAATAAAAATTTTGTTCTTCAAGTAAAATTAATAACCATATTAATAGCATTAAGGCTTTCCTGTTATTAAATGCATTTTATCACAAGAAATATAGTGAAGCTCAGAAAACTCCCACCACCTGCCCAAAGTAGCCAAAATTCTTCCTTAGTGTTGATGACATGTCAGGTGCTTAGCATAGAAAATGCCGTCATTTGGTATTGGTTGAGGCAATTAAACTCTTTTCTACTCTATTTGTAGGTGCAGTATCCATAAGCCATGGAGAGGAGCAATCACACAGTGACTGAGTTCATCCTGCTGGGCTTCACCACCGATCGAGGGATGCAGCTGGGACTGTTTGTGGTGTTCCTGGGCGTGTACTCTCTGACTGTGGTAGGAAATATCACCCTCATGGTGTTGATTTGTAATGACTCCCGTCTCCAAACACCCATGTATTTTTTCATTGGAAATCTGTCGTTTCTGGATCTCTGGTACTCCTCTGTCTACACCCCAAAGATCCTAGTGACCTGCATCTCTGAAGACAAAAGAATCTCCTTTGCTGGCTGCCTGTGTCAATTTTTCTTCTCTGCTGGGCTTGCCTATAGTGAGTGCTACCTGCTGGCTGCCATGGCTTATGACCGCTATGTGGCCATCTCCAAGCCCCTGCTTTATGCTCAGGCCATGCCAAGGAGATTGTGCATCTGTTTGGTTTTATATTCCTATGCTGGTGGTTTTGTCAATGCAATAATATTAACCAGCAATACATTCACATTGGATTTTTGTGGTGACAATGTTATTGATGACTTTTTCTGTGATGTCCCACCTCTGGTGAAGCTGGCATGCAATGTGAGAGAGAGCTACCAGGCTGTGCTGTGCTTCCTGCTGGCCTCCAATGTCATCTCCCCTACAGTGTTCATCCTGGCCTCTTACCTCTCCATCATCGCCACCATCCGGAGGATACGCTCCACCCAGGGCCGCCTCAAAGCCTTCTCCACATGCTCCTCCCACCTGATCTCTGTTACTTTGTACTATGGCTCCATTCTTTACATCTACTCTAGGCCAAGTTCCAGCTACTCCCTCGAGAGGGACAAAATAGTTTCTACCTTTTATACTGTGCTGTTTCCCATGTTGAACCCCTTGATCTACAGTCTGAGAAATAAAGACGTGAAAGAAGCTCTGAAAAAATTCTTCAAGTCAGCATAATCCAAAGTCTGAATTGACATAAAGTTCTCAAATCAGTGCTAAGTGATAACAAACTGCTCAGAGAGGTTGCGGAACTGGATTTTTGTATCTTTTTTACCATTGAACAAAATTCAACAGGAAAAATTTTGTTTCTTTGCATTTTTTGTTTGTTTGTTTTGATTTTGAGATTAGACTATAATATATACTACAGAATTGTAGATTCCATTCGATATTAATACAGTTTTTAAATATCAGTATCTTCGATTAATGCAAAATGAAAGAGTAATACTTCTGGCATCCTAAAGTAAAATTATATTTTACTTTGTTTTTTCCCCTAATGTTTTTCCTACATAGAGAGTATTATGGAGAAGAAAAGAAAACATAATATGGATCATTAATATTTGGGGAATACACCCCAAATCCTTCTAGTCAAGTACTCAAAAAGCTTCCTTTTTGATAGAGGCATAAGGAATGTTAAGATTATTTTGATACAAAGAGGTAGGACATGTTAGAAAATAAATGCAGCTGAACAGAAAGATGAGAAATGTCAAAGCAAAGACAGATGAAATGGCTACAACTATTTGTCATAAATTTTTTAATTTTAATTAATTTTGTAAATATGCTCATTAAAGCAAATGCTATAGCCTTTCATTAACCAAGTGAAAACATCTGAGCTGCAAGCTTCTGATTTGAAAAATGTTGGGGAGGAAGATTCAAGATGGTCGATTAGGAGCAGCTCAGGATTGCAGCTCCCCGTGAAAGTGCAGAGGGTGAGTGGATGCCGCATTTCCAGACGGATTTTTATTGCCCACAGACCAGGAGATTCCCAGGTGGAGGAGCCCCACGGGTCACCAGCGTGGCTGGTTTGGCTGGCGCAGCTGCTTTGCCCAGCATGGCTGCTTTGCCGGTGCCCTGGGGCGGTGGTTCTCCATACAAAATACACAGGTCCGGGCAACATTTTAGCTTACAATTGGAGCTCCAGGAAGGCAGAGTCACCCATTCATCTGATTGAAAAGGAGACTGAAACAGGGAGCCAGGCCAGGAGATTCCCGGGCAAAAAAAATGCCACAAATCTCAGTGCCGCTGTTTCAGCCAGTGCAGTGGGTTGCCGCACAGGAAATCACACAGATCCTGGCACCTTTTCAACAGGAGACAGGAACACCTGGGAGAGAGTCAACCGCTCAACTGAAAAAGAAGCTGGGACTACAGGTGCACACCACCACGCCCAGCTAAGTTTTGTATTTTTAGTAGAGACGGGGTTTCACCATGTTGGCCAGGATGGGCTCGATCTCTTAACCTCGTGATCCGCCCGCCTCTGCCTCCCAAAGTGCTGGGATTACAGGCATGAGCCATAACATTTTATACAGAAAGCTAAGGAGGTCCACATAGTGGTCATAGGCCATGGCTGATGATACGAAAAGTTCAGTGATAATGAACGTAATGAAAGCCACCTGCGTGGTACATGCATAACAGGAAATGGCATTTTGAGCCACAGTATCTTGGCATAAATGACCTTAGAATTATCAAGATCAATAAAACTCAGGTACCTGGTTTAAAAAATACTAAGTGTTCTGTAGATCCAAG
This sequence comes from Aotus nancymaae, assembly GCF_030222135.1. NCBI lineage: Eukaryota > Metazoa > Chordata > Mammalia > Primates > Aotidae > Aotus > Aotus nancymaae. The sequence goes on along the minus strand of NW_026988473.1, from coordinate 7,183,231 downwards.
TTCACGTTGTTCAAAATGATTATGCACTTTTTGCTCACCACTGTGAATGTGTACATGATGAGGAAGACCCCAAAAAGGGGGAGCTGCAGCTCAAGCCACCTCATGATTTCCGTCAGGATGAATTTAGTAAGCACTGTTAGATTCCTTTGGCCCATTTAGTCCAGTTATCTCTTCTAGGAAGAAAGAGAGTGGTTGTTACATGCTTTCATGTAATGTCATCCAAACAAATTATAACATTTGTAGACAAAAGGTTTTATTCACAATAGGAAATAAACATTATTTTCAGATCTGATTCTAAAACTAAAAACAAAGAAAAGAAACTTCTACTACCAAAAGAAGGAACCTATATGAAAGACACACATAATTATGATGTAGATTAAACTCTAAATATCAAAAATGTTTGGAACACAACAATTGATAACAAAATTATATAGGTGTTAGTATAGAAATGCTAGACTTTATTTCATCTACACAGTGACCTCACATTTTTTTTTTTTAGTATGTTTCCATGTTTGCCAAAGAATTCTTGTGGAGCTGTGATATTATTAAAGAGTGAGATAGAGAGCATGAAACTACTGCAGTTTAAATTTTAGTTTCCCTCACTTGCACTTCCTGGTTAGGGATTTAGCAATAAATTCACAAGTCATGTGTCTTTATAAAAGTTCCTAAAGCAAAGATACTTTAACGATAACCAATTAAGCTCACTTTCTTTTCATATTCTGACTTCCACCTTATCACACTTTATCTAAGCAAATATTGCCTTAACAAGTCTGCAGGCATTTGTAGGACCCAGTTAACAAGGGATTTAGTTAATGATACTTTGATGTTTAATGGGTATATTACGTGGTTCAAAATCAATATTTATTATTAAATAATGCTATCTCTTTTGGTGTAGGAATGATCACTAAGAACACTCTTACCACCAAATGTGCAGAGATTCGTCTGGAATTTTATTAATACAATTATATTTATAGATTTTATGATCTTTTTGACCATCAGTTTATGACTAAAATTTTTATTATTTTTTCTTTCTAAATATTTACATATATTTCAACTTAAATGTGGAATTCTTTTAAGAAAAAAGAAAAACTCCCAAACATATATAAGCTTAATGATAACCAACATGTACATCTATTCCTACTAAAATATTTGTTAAGTGTCAATATATAAGGATTTTTAGTATTTAATTTTACATGTTTTCTTTCCTTTATGATAACAATGTAAATACATAGGGTTTACAGGACATTTAACACATCACGTATGAATTACTATTTATTTCTAATATTGCCCAATAGAGTACATATCATTACACTGTAATTTTCAAACATTTCCACTGATAAGTACTGGTCATCTCTAATTAATGTGGGACATGAACAAAAGAAATGCAACAGGTTTGATTAAAGTTACTAGAATCTGCTTTAGCCTAATCTCTTTGTCTCTTCTTTTCTACCATTCAGTTTCTCCTCAGTGAAAACATGGAATTCTGCAAGCACGAATTTCAGTTGGTGCAGTAGTTGCTTTTTAAAAAGTTTAGTCAAGTAAAATACGGAATTTAGTTATGATTTAATGGAATGTCAGCTTTAACCCACACAACTGTCGGGTAGAAACTTCTGGAGCCCACCACAAGGTCCAAACCTGTAGCTTAGAGGAGTTAGAGCACTCACACCTTGTGGAAGTTCGCAGTAACTGATTAGATTTATGTCAAGATTTTGCTGTTCTGATTCAGGAAATAAGAACAGGGGAGGAGAGCAAGGGCAGAGATTGGAGTGCTGCTGGCAACCTTTCTTCCCAGAGGAAGCTGTCTTTTCTTTCTTCATTAAATTCCACTCTGTCTTTTTGGCTCTTTCCTCTCTTACAAGTAAGAACCATAAGTATAGCATTTTTGAAAACATTCATTTGAACTTAAAAGATGTCAGGATATACCTCAGTGTGTGATGCTCCCCTCCCTGTGTCCATGTGTTCTCATTGTTCAACACCTGCCCATGAGTGAGAACATGTGATGTAGAACCTAACTCACAGAGCTGTTATGATGGCTAAATTAATTGAGACATGAAGAATCCCTAAAATATAGTACTCAGTAAGTGTGAGATATTATTATTACCTGGTAATTTCTATGACCATCCTGAAAATTCATTTTCAGTACAACAACAATACGGTAGTCTTTACAATCACATGACAATGTACTATGCATTGATTCAAGTTTCTTTGACTGCACATGGGATTTTATTTTATGATGGTGAACTAAGGAAATATTGTAGACACTGATACTTTCAGTAGAATCTTAGGAGTACTGAAAAGAGTAAAGGAAATCAAAATACATAAGAAAGTTAATGAAAGCAACCATGTTCAAAAGGCAAGATAATGACATCACTACATACAGATCACACCTGACTTGCATGTTGAAGGTCTGTAGCTGTCCAAGGACATCTGCAACAGCCAGCAGATAAATACAGTATGGTATAGTGTGTTTTATTACTTTTATTTCCTTTGTTCAGGTAGAACAATCAACAGATGGAATCAAACAGTGAAGCCAATGAAAATATAATGCATTCTATGTAGTGCATATTGATAAAAATTATGAATTGTCAACTCAATGAGAAAGAGACTATAAAGTTAATTCATCATAAAATGGTTCTCTTACCCAAAGATGTAAAAACAACTGGAACATAAATTTTGATCACAGATTATTGCTCTTTTTAGATAAAAAGGGGAAAATCCATGAAAAAAGGCAAGAACAACTAGAGGAAATGTATAAACCTGAGAGTTTCTATGGTTGTCTTCCAAACTGTATTATAATTGATATATCTACTCATGTACACAGAATTGGCTGACGGAAACAATATCAGGTGCTAATCAGAATACAGATTATTGAGCTACAAAGTATGTTCAATTAACAGACTTATATGTGGAAATAAAGGCATTGATAAGGAAAAGGGGGATCCTAATGTTTGGAATAGTTATTACTCAAGCACATTTATAAGACATAAAATCATCACATATCATGTAAACGACCAGTATTAAATGCAATGTCAAAATACACAAGCAATAAGTATAAAGGCTAAAACAGATGGAAAATGATTATATACAAAAAATACATTAAAAGAAACATACAGAAACACACACACTGCAAATTTATTACAATACTTAATAAACACACTAGAATCCTTGCCACTCCCTTCTGTAATGACTACTGTTTCCTACTCCTACCCAGCATACTAGCTTTCCTTGTCTTCCATTTTTCCTTGTCTGTAAGCATCTTGCACATTCTACTGTTATATAAAATGGACTTAGTGTGAATGTAATTAATCGGTCCATCAAGGAAGGCAAAGATTTCTACTGTTGTTTTTTTTTTTGTTTTTGTTTTTTTAACTAATCTATGTATAGCAATTAGAAGAGTCTGTCATGTTTTAGACATATGTAAATAAATATTGAATCAGTTATGCTTGCTATGTCTTCTGGAGGTATAAAGAGAAAAAACTGATGCCTATAACCTAATTTATAGGAATCATATTGTGCAAAATTTAAAGAAAAATATTACGTAAGTTTTTCCATGTCCTTTGTAGAGCACATTTTACATCTCTGTTTCTTAAACTATAGATCAAGGGATTCAACATGGGGATAACCAGGGTGTAAAATATGGAAGCCACTTTATCAGTGTCAGAGGATTGACTAGACTTGGGCTGCACGTACATGAAAAGCAAAGTCCCATAGAACACTATGACCACCGTCAGGTGGGCTCCACAGGTGGAAAAAGCCTTGTATCTGCCCTCAGCAGAATTCATCCTGAGAATGGCTACAAGGATGAGCAGGTAAGACACAAGAACTATCAGAAGAGATGAAATCAAATCAAAAGCTGCAAAGATTGAAATTATCAATTCAACTTCATGAGTATTGGAGCAGAGTAAGCGTAACAAAGGGAGGCAGTCACAGTAGAAATGACTAATGACATTGTAGCCACAGAAGGATAAAGTAAAAATCTTTAAGGTGACTAGGAGAGAAATGAATGTGCAGTAGAGATAGGGAATTGCCACCAGCACCTGACATACCCTTTCTGACATGATTACCGTGTATAGCAGAGGGTTACAGATGACCACATAGCGGTCATAGGACATTGCTGAGAGAATAAAAAGTTCATTACCAATGAACACAAGAAAGAAAGTTAGCTGTGCTGCACAAAAATAATAGGATATTGTATTCTTATCCACAACAAAATTTACTAACATTTTGGGTCCCACAGCTGTTGAATAACCAAGATCAGTGAGTGCCAGGTGCCTGAGAAAAAAGTACATAGGGGTTTCCAGCCTGGAGTCCAACTTGGTGAGGATGATCATGCTCAAATTTCCTATCACTGAGATCACATAGATCATGAGGAACAATGCAAATAATGGTGCCTGCAGCTCAGGAATATCTGTGATTCCCATGAGAATGAATTCATTCACCACTGTTAGATTGTGGTTTTCCATCCAGGTTCATCAGAAAACCTATTCTGGATAGAGACATTAAGATAGTCAATATCTTTCCTTTATTATCTCCTGAGAAATGTTTTAGTATGCAAAGGTAACATAAATAAGTTATATCTAAATTCACAATTTGTGACATTTAAAAACAAATGTATCTCTCACAAATAAAAACATGTTTAAATATAATTCAAGAAAGAGATAAGACAGGTCAGCAATTTTCATTTGGTTTTGATTTTACTCATCCAACGACATTTTGCAATGTCTAGAGACATTTTCTTTTTCACAGTTTGGAGGTGGGCTACTGTTGCATCTAATGGTTAGAAGCCAGTAACCTGCTAAACATTGTACTATAATCGATATTGAGCCCATCCCAATAATCAGCCCCAAATATCAGTAGTGCTAAGGTTAAGAAACTCTGATTACATACATAAGTAGATGATTGATAGATAGAAAGATAGACAGATAGATAGATAGATAGATTATGGATGATCAGATAGATTCATATGAGAAAGAGAGAGAAAGAGATACAGATAGAAATTCATATCTGTATATATATATATTTTTTAAAGTTAAATACTTTAAAATATATATATATATTTTATATATATATATATATATATACTTTTTTATATATATATATATATACTCTTTTCCTTCCATTGCCCAAGCATCTCTGAGCAGTAGTGCATAGCTGGCTGGGGATGCTGCACACTTGCCCAGTAGGTTTGGCTGAGAGGCTCTGCTCTCCCATTCCTTCTACACACTCACCCCAAAGCCCCTCTCCCAATTCATTCCCTTGCCCACTTTCCCACAGCCAGCAGGCTCTGATGCCTCCCCCATCTCAGGCTTCTAATTCTTAGCTTGTTCTGCTGCTGCTGCCTGCCACTTGGGGGAGAGAGTGGGGTGACTCAGCCAGGCCAGGATGACTCACACTGCCAGTATTTTTAGCAGCGGCCAGGAGCTCTCTAGTGTGCCAGCCACCCCCCTCCTCCTGCTTGCTATTTCGGAACCGTCACTGGTGATATAAATAGCTCCTCTCCCACGACCTGAAGCTGCTGCCAAGCTATTTTTGGTTCTGCACAGTTAAAAATAGCTTCATGGAGGTGGGAGGCAAGGGGAGTGGGAGCTGGCCTAGGGAGAGGAGACATCGGGGCATACAGAGCTTCTTAACTTGAATCAGAGTGGGCGAACTAGGATGAGCTCTTCTCTACCCCCTCCCTTGTCCCTTTCTAGATCCTTCTTCCCTTCCAAAGTGCTTCTTTCTATTCCATTCTGGAAAAAGCCAGGGGCTCTTCCCTTGAGCCCAGTTCTCCTCCCTTGCTTACTTCACTCCTACTAGATCCCAGGAATCTTGGCCCCCTGCAACTCCCCCATATTCATCCACATAGAATAAGGGGACAGTCAAAGAGGAGGCTCACTCTGAGGCCTGTGGGAACCCAAGCCCTACCTTGATGTCCCAGGCAAACTGTAGCCTATCTCACTTCCGTGGTGACTCTTTCAGCACCACGGACAGCTTCCAGAGCCCCATTCCTTCCGTGCAGATTCGCTCAGATTTCTGGAGGCCAAGGGACCCCCCCAGTAGACTCCTCTGATTGTGGAGAAGGACACTCAGAATGTCTCCCAGGCAGCTTTAGCATCAGTGGGTGAAGAACACAGGAACAACCCCCCTAGAATATCATACGGAAGGGGACCCAAAGATCAAGGGGTTCTTCAAATAGAAGCTTGAGAGAGGGGTGGATGGGCACATCAGAGGTCAGATCGAAATGAAAGAAGCAACACAGACCCATGTCCAGAAGGAACCATCTCTCTGTCATCCAGGTCAATAGGATTACAGACAGTGGCAGACAGACACATGGACACCGTTCCCTCCACCTCAGTTGTGACGCTTACCGCAGGATGGCCCCAACCTCTGCCAAATGCATAAGACACCAGGATAGGGTCTCCACAGCTTTGTACCCCTCTTCTAAGACATAGGTCTCCTCGACTGCCTCTCCTCCCACTCTACCTCTCTTGCTACCATCCCTTTCCACGAGGAATGGGGAATTCCCTGGTCTCAAACTGCCCTTTTTGATGTCAAAGTTCATCTCCAGGCTTCCTGTGTGACTGGGACTTCCCAGTCCCACTACCCCAATTTTTAAGTGGCCTGATTTCCAGCCCCTTAAGTGATTCCATGCACACACAGCTACTCCATCAAATGAGATTTCAGATAAGAACATTCGCTAGCCCACTTGCTTCTTGCATTATTGAATCCCCAGGTAAGAACGGCATCTCCTCGCCCCTGTAGAGAGCAATCATCTGTGGTGAAAAGAGAAAGAAGGAGGAGTATCGGATAGGGCAAAGGTGACAGGATATGGAGAAGAAAGAAAGGGGAAGCTTCAGGGGTCGGGGCACTAAGCTGAACCGACCACCAAGTACGCTAGGAGAAAAAGAAACGAAGGTGAGAGGTGGAGAGTTGAAGGTGGAGAGGCAGAGCCAGCAGCCCTAGCGCCACAGATGTGGAGAAGGGTAGAGGGAGCCTGGCGAAGTTACAGGGTCCCTGGTAGCTGCAGGGGTCACGGAGGGTCCGGCGAGGCCCCCTCGCTTCTCGGCTGCTCCCCCATCTTGCCCGCCTAGGCAGAGCGGGGAGCCCTGCAGAGCTGTGCGGAGGCAGTCATGCCCCGCCCGCCGCCGCCGCCGCCGCCGCCGCGGCAGCCGCCGGAGGATTCCTGTCCTAATATGGAGCTGGGATTCCCCCGGCCCCGCCCCCGCCCCCGGCCCGCGGGGAGACCGAGGCTGGCAGCAGGGCGGGGGGAAGCGCTCGCTTGGGGGCCGGTAACGGGGTGGAGGAGGGGGGAAGGGATGCCTAAGTGCAGATCCAGGTCCTCGCTGCCCCCCGCGTCCCTGCCTCAGTTTCCCCCTTCAGCAGCTAAGGTTAATTAGCTGACAGGGAAACCAAGAATCACTGCAGCCTAGCGCTTGTGTTGGTTTCTATTCCTGGCTGTGAGAAGACAGGATCAACGCCAAATTCAGCTGGTCCCTTTCCCACTGGACCCCCTTTCCACCCATCCTAGGGACTTAGACCCCCATGAACACCCCCTGATAAACCGCCAAGGCCCGGTTTGGGAAGAGGGGGAGGGGATTTGATTTGTTTTTTGAAAACGGCCAAGGGAATCCCAGGTTGAGTAGTCCCCAGAGAGGAACCCCAGCTGTGACCTGTCCCACGAAGGCCAAGGAAAGTCCTCCTTCACTGCATGTGAACGTGACCTTGTCTGGCAAGTAACGAGGGAGATTTGTAGACAGCCCTGTTCCTACCCATTCCCTCAAATCCTCAGAAAAATTAGTGTCAGTGCCGGCCCCTCTCTGCCCTCTGCAGACTCCTGCCGGGGGCTTCAGGCCGCCCTAACCCTGGCCCTGTCGCTTCCCTCAACTGAACGCGTTCGGACGCCTGGGTCCCCACACCCCATTCAAGCTTTCCTAACGCAGCGCCTGCCTCTCCGCTCAGCTCCCGCCAGGCTCGGCCCCCTCTGCAGCCTCCTGCTCCCCCCTCGCTCGCCCCCCTCCCGCTCTCATTCTACGTCATGGGATGACGTCGGAAGCCGGGCGGGAGGAGGAGCCCCCCTCCCCAGTGAGCGGCTCCCGCTGCAGCTCGCTTAGCCCAGCCTCCCGCTCTCCCGCCCCCCAGCTCTAAAACGAGCCCCCCACGCCTGGCAGGAGCTATATAAGGCGGCGTGAGGCAGGCGAAGGGGGCAGCGCAGCCGAGCGGAGCCCAGGAGAACAGAGAGCGAGCCTGAGCGAGAGACGGGGAAGCACGGAGGAGGAAGCCGCCGGTGCGTCGGGACGGGAGCGAAGGTGCTCGGGCGCCCGAGCTGGAGCTCCGCAGCCGCCGGTCATGTACCGCTCCACCAAGGGCGCCTCCAAGGCGCGCCGGGACCAGATCAACGCCGAGATCCGGAACCTCAAGGAGCTGCTGCCGCTGGCCGAAGCGGACAAGGTCCGGCTGTCCTACCTGCACATCATGAGCCTCGCCTGCATCTACACTCGCAAGGGCGTCTTCTTTGCTGGAGGTGAGCATGCTGGGACTACCGGAGATCCGAGCTGCCGGGAGCCGGAGACCCTGGAGCTGGGGAACCCGCTGGGGCTGCTGCATGTCTAGGGCAGCGTGCTGGCGAGCTGGGGAGATTCGGGACTGTCTATTTTTCCTCCTGAGCTCCCTCCAAACCTCATCTTAGTTCTGAATGAGAGTTAGAGAGCCTGGACGGTATCTCTAACACCAGGGGCCTTAGAGGAGAGGAGAGGAGAGGAGAAGAGCCAGGACAGAGCGGCCTCGGTGCCCGACAGTGCAAAGGCGCTCGGGGAGCTGGGGAGGGAAGCCCGGGAAGTTGCAGGGATGGAGCGGCCTGAATCTAGGGAAGCGTAGCCCTGTCCGCGGTGCTGAAAGGGATTTCCTGTCGCCTTCGGGGGGTGCTGCCCGTGGTGCTGACGACCGCTTCGGCCGAGCAGGGAGCTGTCCACGGTTCTGAACCCACAGTCCGCTTTGGAGCTCTGTCCGCGGTTCTGAGATTCAGAGCCTCTTGGGAGCTCTGACCACGGTTCAGAAATTCAGAGCCGAGGAGGCGCCGATCCGGTTTAGAAGTCTAGGGCTTGCGGGCTATGGAGATACAGCAACAGGTTCCCTGGCCAAGAACTGCGGGCAGCGGGTCAACAGGTGTTTGCAGAGGCAGGTCCATGAGAAATTCCTCTGGATTCTTTGAAACTCAGGCCATGCCTTCCTCACTTCTGCTTTGCCTCCCAGTCTTACTCCTGACTCACCATGTCTTCTCGCCCTGCAGGCACTCCTCTGACGGGCCCCACGGGGCTTCTCTCAGCTCAAGAACTTGAGGATATCGTAGCAGCACTACCCGGCTTTCTGCTTGTGTTCACAGCTGAGGGGAAGTTGCTCTACCTGTCTGAGAGTGTGAGCGAGCATCTGGGCCACTCCATGGTGAGTGCTGAGAGTCATTTCAGCTGAGGCTGGGCATGAAGGGGGCACCATAAGCCTTACACTCCTGAGGAACTGGGAATTACAATGGAGAGAGAGGTTATACCCTGCAAGATACCATAGATCAAAGATTGGCTCCCTCTGTTCTCACTAATGGTCATCTCTTCTTTTCCTTTCTCCAGGTGGACCTGGTTGCCCAGGGTGACAGCATCTACGACGTCATTGACCCAGCTGACCACCTCACCGTGCGCCAGCAACTCACCCTGCCCTCTGCCCTGGACACTGGTAAGGACTCCCTTCTTCCCTCCTCGGTCCAATTTCCTACTTGCTTCCCTTCTCCCCTGCATCCACTGTCTCGCTCAGCCACTCACCCTCTTATCGGTTTTTCTCTTCACCCATCTAGATCGCCTCTTCCGCTGCCGTTTCAACACCTCCAAGTCCCTCAGGCGCCAGAGTGCAGGCAACAAACTGGTGCTTATTCGAGGCCGATTCCATGCTCACCCACCTGGGGCCTACTGGGCAGGAAACCCCGTGTTCACAGCTTTCTGTGCCCCACTGGAGCCGAGACCCCGCCCTGGCCCTGGCCCTGGCCCTGCCTCACTCTTCCTGGCCATGTTCCAGAGCCGTCATGCTAAAGACCTGGCCCTACTGGACATCTCTGAGAGGTAAGCTTGGAGTGTTCAGATTCCAAGAGAAAGGCAGGCCGGAGATGAGGGAACCCTAGATTCTGGAGTCAGGGGCAGGGAGGATGGGGTTTAGGGGGGCAGAGAAAGGAAAGATATGCTAAATGCTACTGCAAGTTTTCTAGAAGTGTAAAACTATTGGGAAGTAAACTACTTTTTAATTAAAAATGACAAGATTAATATCATGTCACTAAAGCAGAGACAGCAGCATCAAATTTCATTATAGAGGCCAAATCCAACCCAAATCTAGCTCAGGGGACTCTGTAAAACCAAGCGCCCTGGTAAGAGTAGAAACGTTATGTCAGTATTACAGGTGTTACATATGTATGACAGACATCACATCAGTAATATATGTGTTGTATCAGTCTTATTATCTGTTTGTATTACAAATGCTATATTACTATTATGAGCATTACATTAGTATTACAGGTGTTAGATAAGTATTACCGTTGTTCCATCAGTATTACAGTTTTTACATTTGTATTGTAGATGATATATTGGTATTATGAGTATTACAGTTGAATTACAGGTGTCAAGACAGCATTACAGATGTTACAACAGTGTTACCAATGTTTTATTAATATTGTGTATTGTATTTTGTATTGTGAGTGTCACAGTTCTATTATGGGTGTTAGATAAGTAGTATGATCATTATATTTGTATTGTGAATGGTACATTAGTGTTATGAGTGGTTATTTTTGCATTTATGAGTGTTACAGTTCTATTAGGAATGTTAGATCACTCTCACAGGTGTTACATTTGTATTATGCATGTTAAAACTGTATATGGATGACCGAATAGGAACAGCTCCAGAGCCCAGTTTCCAGTGAGAGAGATGCAGAAGGGGAGTGATCTCCACATTTCCAACTGAGGTACCAGGTTCTTTTCAATGGGACTGCCCTAGGAGGGCAAAACAAGGCAGGGCAGGTTGCTGCCCCACCCAGGAAGTGCAACTGACTGGAGAATCAGGGACTTTAACTTCTTGGCGCCCTGGTTCAGATACTGTGCTTCTTCCCTGGCCGTTGCAAACCACAGTCCAGGACAATGCCACTGAGACAAAAAGCACCCCAAGTTACTAACACAGATCTTAGCGACAGCTATGGCTGGCCAGGTGCCACGAGTTGTTGGCGCAAAACTGGGCAGAGGCTTTGACTAATGGCAAGAGTGCCAGCAGAATGGAACTACCCACCTCCCAGATAGAGGGAGAGCTAAAAGCAGGGAGACAGGTGATATAGCTTGGCAGGTCCCAGCCCCATGAAGACCAGTATATCGAAGCCCTTTTGCTTGAGAGTTTCATGGCCAGCACATCAGTTCAGGCTTGACCTGGGACAATCAAGCTCAGTAGGGGAAAGGACATCCACCATTGCAAAGAGGGTTCTAATCTCACCTGTGTCTGTGTAAATTAAAGCCAGAGGAAGCCTACGCAGCAGCCGAGCCAAGTCTGAGGCAGCCCAGCAGCACCTCCGCAGGCAGACAAGGGACAGACTGGCTCCTCAAGAGGCTCCCTGCCCCGTGTATAACCAAAAACAAACAAACAATAACAAAAAAATAAAACAAAACATTGTTGGCCTTGGCCCCAAGTGTCCCCAGGTGCTGATGGAGCTCCTGGGGTGTGTGAGCCCTGCCGCCAGGGCCCGGCTGGGGGTGCGCCAAGGAGCTGTCCGTGGTTCTGAAACGATGCCGGCTGAGGCGCGGGCTGTGACAGGGCGAATGAGCGCTGTCCGTAGTGCTGAAGAGGTTCCTGGGCCCCGGCAGTGGCGGCAGCGGTGCCTAGGAGGCCGGCAGCCGGAAGACCAACCAGGGTCCTTTGTGCTCGCCTCTCCCTCCAGTACCTAGTGCGCGCACCGCTCCCCACCCCGCCCCCGATCCCGCAGTTGCAGTAGGTGCCTTGTGCCCTTACCTTGCCGCGCCGATCCGTTAAGGTCCCAGGTCGTTAGTGCGCGCGCCTCTCCCTACAGTACCTCATGCGCGCGCCGCCCCTTCCGTTGCCATCAGGTGCCTTGCGCGCGAACCTTGCCGGCCAAACCGTTAAGGTCTGGCGTCCGTTGTGCGCGCGCCGCCCCTTCCGTTGCCATCAGGTGCCTTGCGCGCGAACCTTGCCGGCCAAACCGTTAAGGTCTGGCGTCCGTTGTGCGCGCGCCTCTCCTTCCAGTACCTATCAGGCGCCCTCTCTACCCCCGCGCCCTCCCCCGCCGCCATTGCCCGCAGGTGCCTCGCGCTCATATTTTGTCCGCCGACTCCGCATTGCCAGCGGGTGCCTGGCGCGCATACCTTGTCCCGGGAATCCCGTAAGGTCGCACTTCCGGCGCGGATCTGTCACTTGCGCGCGTCTTTGCACGCGCCCCACTCGCTCAGATTTGAATGATGCGTTTCCTGGCAACAGGGGAATGCTCCCTTAGCCTTTGACCGAGTTGGCAGCAGACAAGAGGACGCTCAGAGCCCAGCTCTCGAGAGTTCAAGGGTCTGAAAATACCCCACTGCTCCCAGGAGCGGTTACCTGGACACTCTGTGCCCCTTATCCCTGTCCCGGTCCCGTCCCGGGGCCGAGGACCCGCCAGTAGGACTCAGTTGCCTTGAGCCTGCTGCCTGCATCCCTCGTTCACTTTCCTTGTGGGACCTCTCCGTTGCTCCTGCCCCTGGACGGAGTGGCAAGCCATCCTGCAAGTACCCAGACACACGGAATCAGCCTGGTGTCGAAAGAACTCCAAGGTTTTCGGTATCCTACAAGCCCTGTGTTCCGTTCCGGCGATCCTGCCTTCAATTTGAGGCACAGGTACCGCAGCAAGCCAGTGCTGTGTGCTCGCAATAGCAGAATGTCCTGCAGCTCAGCGAGTGCACTGAGCATGAGGACTCTTAGTGAGGCACTGGAGCAGGTAGTCACCGTTTTGGGGCCCACAACACCCAGCTGTGCCCCACATTCCTATCCAGAGAACCTGATCATGTCGAGGGCCCTCAAGGTGAGTGGGGCAGGGATGCCTGAGCAGGGCAAGGACCCCAGAGCCCAAGAGAAGCCTGATGATCAGAAAGGGGGCCCTGAGGGCACCAGGGATGCACGGTCTGCATTTAGGCCGCTGCGGGACAATGGAGGCCTCTCTCCCTTCGTGCCCAGGCCTGGGCCCCTGCAGAGAGACCTCCATACCCAGAGGTCAGAAATCCCACCTGACAAGAAATCCCAGCCCTCTGGGATGAGCTGCTTCCCCAAACGAAATGCCATCTCCAGCTCCTACAGCTCCACGGGAGGCTTCCCGTGGCTAAAGAGGAGGAAGGGGCCAGCCTCATCCCACTGCCAGCTGCCCCTCACTTCTTCAAAGACAGTGAGTGAGGTCAGCCCTCCGGCTGTCTCTCGGGGTCAGACCCAGTGTGAAAAGGTGGCAGATTCAGCACCTGGGGAGAAACCGGCCCCCAGGAGTGGCTCCCAGACATCTCAGGCCTCTAGGCCTCCTAGACGAAAGTTCCCTCTGCTGCCACGCAGGCAAGGGGAGCCTCTGATGCTGTCACCTCCCTTACAGCTGGGGTTCCGGGTCACTGCTGAAGACCTGGACCTGGAGAAAAAGGTGGCGCTCCTGTGCATTGACAGTGCACTGCGGGGTGAGGCCAAGAGCATCCGGGACTGCAGAGCCTCGCTGCTTTCCCACGCTTTGTCCTCACCTGCAACAGGGGCGTCTTCTTTGCCTTCTGTCCCTAAAGCACCCAGCAGGGATGCACAGCGGGAGAGATGCAAGTCCCAAGGCCGCCGGGACCCCGTGGCCCTCCTACCATCTGCTGCAGGGTCCCCCTCTAGACCTCCTGTGTCTGGGAGGAAGCGCAGGTCAGCAGACCCCTTGGTCTCCTCCTCAGACCCCCTTCCTGCCACCTCTGCACACTCCCGGGACTCAGCCCAGGTCACCTCGCTGATTCCTGCCCGCTTCCCAGCTGCAAGCAGCACCTTGAAGCGGGCTCGTCCATCTTCAGATCTAGCTGCTTCAGCTGCAGCCCAGGGCCCCAGCACAGCCTCAGGTAAGGACACCACCACCCTGGCCGGACAGAGGGTCAGTGGTCCCAGCCCAGGGCTGAAACTTCCCATTACCGCTGCAGCCACCACCCAGCCCAAACCTGTGGTCCTTCATGGGCAGCAGCAGGGAACCCGCGGCTTGAAGCGGGCTCGTTCATCTTCAGATCTAGCTGCTTCAGCTGCAGCCCAGGCCTCATCTTCTGCTCCAAGACAGCCAGCCCAGGGCCCCAGCACAGCCTCAGGAAAGGGCACCACCACCCTGGCCGGACAGAGGGTCAGTGGTCCCAGCCCAGGACTGAAACTTCCCATTACCGCTGCAGCCACCACCCAGCCCAAACCTGTGGTCCTTCATGGGCAGCAGCAGGGAACCCGCGGCTTGAAGCGGGCTCGTTCATCTTCAGATCTAGCTGCTTCAGCTGCAGCTCAGGCCTCATCTTCTGCTCCAAGACAGCCAGCCCAGGGCCCCAGCACAGCCTCAGGAAAGGGCACCACCACCCTGGCCGGACAGAGGGTCAGTGGTCCCAGCCCAGGGCTGAAACTTCCCATTACCGCTGCAGCCACCACCCAGCCCAAACCTGTGGTCCTTCATGGGCAGCAGCAGGGAACCCGCGGCTTGAAGCGGGCTCGTCCATCTTCAGATCTAGCTGCTTCAGCTGCAGCCCAGGCCTCATCTTCTGCTCCAAGACAGCCAGCCCAGGGCCCCACAGCACACTCAGCTGCAGGGGTTTCCTTACCCACCACTTCCACCTCGAGCCCCCCCGCCAAAAGAAAGTCGGCCCGGGCTGCAGGCCCAGCTGGGACCCTAGCTGGCCCAACTTCTACCTCTCCCCGTGATGCACATGCTCCCTTCTCACGCTGTGGCTTGGCCAAAGCTAGGCGGCTCCACTAAACACTTGGAAGCAGGACCCTGGCCCCCTCGAGGTTGGTGGTTTCTGTAACATAAATGGGGCTGCAGCAGCAAAGTGGCAAAGAGAAAGGCCCTGAGAACCACAAGGCAATGCAACGTGAGGGGGCCTGAAAATGAGGCCCCCCACCAAAGGCAGAGCACCCCCATGGTGACTGGGGGACCCAGCACCAGGAGCAACTCTGTTGGGTGGCATGCTTTTTTTTTTTTTAAGAGATGGAGTTTTACTCTTGTTGCCCAGGCTGGAGTGCAATGGTGCGATCTCAGCTCACTGCAACCTCCGCCTCCCAGATTCAAGCAATTCTCCTGCCTCAGCCTTCCAAGTAGCTGGGATTACAGGCATGTGCCATGACGCCTGGCTAATTTTGTATTTTTAGTAGAGATGGGATTTCCCCATGTTGATCAGGCTGGTCTCGAACTCCTGACCTGAGGTGATCTGCCTGCCTCGGCCTCCCAAAGTGCTGGAATTACAGATGTGAGCCACCATGCCCGGCCCTTGCTTTGCTTTTAGTGACTTAAAAATAACATTGATTGAACACTTTGCATACACCAGTCATTGTCCTAAGCTCTTCACATGTATCCACTCTTTTAATCATCACAGCCTTATGAGGGAGGTGCTGTAACTTCCCCATTTTATGGGGGAGGAGATGGAAGCACACAGAAGTTATGTCACTTGTCTGTGGCCTTGCAGATGGAAAGAGACAGAGCCAGGACTCGAACCCAGGACATCTTGCTTCTGAGTTGGTGTCCTGAAGCAGCACATGTTACTACCATATGCCAGCATGATAAGAAGAAAGATGAGTAACATCTCACTGCAACCTCTGCCTCCCAGGTTCAAGCGATTCTTCTGACTCAGCCTCCTGAGTAGCTGGGATTACAGGTGCACGCCACCATGCCTGGCTAATTTTTGTATTTTTAGTAGAAATGGGGTTTTGCCATGTTGGTCAGGCTGGTTTCGAACTCCTGACCTCAAGCAATCCACCCGCCTCAGCCTCCCATAGTGCTGGGATTACAGGCGTGAGCCACCATGCCCGGCAGGCAGCAAATCCTAAAGCTCTGAAGTGATCTCCTTTGACTTCGTTTCTCACACCGAGGTCACACTGATGCAAGAGGTGGGCTCCCGTGGCCTCGGGCAGCTCTGCCCCTGAAGCTTTGCAGGGTACAGCCCCCATCTTGAATGCTTTCACGAGCTGGTGTTGAGTGTCTGCAACTTTTCCAGGTGCACAGTGCAAGCTGTGGGTGGATCTACCATTCTGGGGTCTGGAGGATGGTGGCCCTTTTCTCACAGCTCCACTAGGCAGTGCCCCAGTGGGGACTCCGTGTAGGGGCTCCCACCCAACATTTCCATTCCTCACTGCTACCCAGGAGGCTGAGGCAGGAGAATCTCTTGAAGCCAAGAGGTGGAGGTTGCAGTGAGCTGAGATCGTGCCATTGCACTCCAGTCTCGGGGACAAGATCGAGACTCCATCCCCCCCCAAAAAAAAAAAATTAGTTGGGCATGGTGGTATGTGCCTGTAGTCTTAGCTGATCAGGAGGCTGAGGTAGGGGCATAGTTTGAGTCCAGAAGTTGCACAGAGAACACCACTGCATTCCAGCCTGGGTGACAGAGTGAGACCATGTTTGTTTGTTTCTTTCTTTCTTTCTTTCTTTCTTTCTTTCTTTCTTCTTTCTTCTTTCTTTCTCTCTCCCTCTTTCTTTCTTTCAGACAGGCTCTCACTCTGTCACCCAGGCTGGAGTGCAGTGGCACCATCTTGGCTCACTGCAAACTCTGCCTCCCCGGTTGAAGCTATTCTCCTGCCTCAGCCTCCTGAGTAGATGGGATTACAGGTGTCCACCACCGCGCCTGGTCAAGACCGTGTTTCTTTATATATATGTAGACATAAGCAGAGAGACAGGGATCAGGAACATCACACAATTTCACATCCTAGGGTCCTCCAGAGCTGAGTCACTCTTGTGTCACTCAGTGCAAAAGTATTCCCCCTTAAACATAGGTGGGCGCCCTCTCAGATTATAGATGGATGGCAGGGAGGGGTGTGTCTACCACTCTAATTTGTTAATCTCCAGAGAGTCGCTTGAACCTGGGAGACGGAGGTTGCAGTGAGCTGAGATTGTGCCACTGCACTCCAGTCTGGGGAAGAGAGCGAGACTATTTGTCAAATAAAAACAGATTGCCTAAAAAGGCCATCTCGGCCTTGCCTGAAGTCTCCACAAAGGGGCAGTCGAACATTTGCTTACGAGTTCCCCAAGGGAGAAAGACTGGTTTTTAACCGCATTCGGGAACAGAAGATGGAATCTCAGGTTTTGACAGGGGTTAAATTAGCAATAAGATCCTTGCACAAAGCCAGGACCCGTGAAGGGCTGCAATCACTTTGTAAGGAAGACCAATAAGCTTCCCACTGGCCAGGAAGGCAACCAGAAAGCTCGTCTCAGCTGTTGCCTTGGCTGGGAATAAAACAAGGTTTCCTTATCTCCAGGCCGGCAAGGAGCCTGACTCAGTCTATTCCGAGGGAAATTTAAGCTGATAAATTATCGTAAAAATTAATCCCAGGCGGCCAGGCGCAGTGGCTGACGCCTGTAATCCTAGCACTTTGGGAGGCCGAGGAACGTGGATTGCCTGAGCTCAAGAGTTTGAGACCTGCCTGGGCAACACAGTGAAACCCTGTCTCTACTAAAATACAAAAAATTAGCTGGGCGTAATGGCATGCACCTGTAGTCCTAACAATTTGGGAGGCTGAGGCAGGAGAATTGCTAGAACCGGGGAGGCAGAGGTTGCAGTGAGCTGAGATTACATCACTGCACTCCAGCCTGGGCAACACAGTGAGACTCTGTCTCTAAAAATAAAATAAAATAAAATGAATCCCAGGTTGTTTCTGTAAGGTTGGCTGCCTCGCAGGGCGTTCGGACACGCCCCCTCCCCTCGCGGGGAGTTCGGACACGCCCCCTCCCCTCGCGGGGAGTTCGGACACGCCCCCTCCCCTCGCGGGGAGTTCGGACACGCCTCCTTCCCTTGCCAGGAGCTCAGACATGCCTCCTCCCCCCCGCCGGGAGCCCGGGAAAAAAGCCCCATCAGGACATACCTGATACCATTTTGTCCCATCCAGGCTCCACTCCCTGTCTACTATTTTGTCCTATCCGGGTCCCACTCCCCTTCAGTTTGTCCCACTCACCTTGGCCACAGCCAATCGGACGCCTCCACCCCGTGCCTGAGAGGAGTCCGCGCGACTTCTCCGGCCCCTCCTGTCGGGCCGCAGAACCTCGTCCGGGAGCCTGAATAAATTCCCTGGCATTGGATCATTTTTGTGCTGGCCTCAGTTTCTTCATTTCGTCCTCGGTGAGAACAGACCTTACAGATGGTGCGTTGGCCGGGAAGGAGTTTTAAGACCCCTCCCCGGGGAAACTGACTCCTCCACGCAGAGCCGGACCGGGAAGCTGCCGTTTGTTTCACCACAAGGTAAGACTTCTGTTACGCACTACCCCACCTGCTGCTTTCAGGGAGTCCCTGTCAGGAAACCGCTGCGCAGCGTCAGGGATTCCCACCGCCGCGGGGTCCGTGACCCCCGGCTTCCCTGCTGCGGGGTCCGTGACCCCCGGCTTCCCTCCCCACGGGTCCGTGACCCCAGGAGGCCTCCCGCCGCGAGTCCGTAGAATTCTAGTAATTCTACTTTCTCCTGCTTTCTATTAACTCTGCTTTCTAGTAATTCTGCTTTCTAGTAATTCTGCTTTCTAGTAATTCTGCTTTCTAGTAACTGCTTTCTAGTAATTCTGCTTTCTAGTAATTCTGCTTTCTAGTAATTCTGCTTTCTAGTAACTGCTTTCTAGTAATTCTGCTTTCTAGTAACTGCTTTCTAGTAATTCTGCTTTCTAGTAACTGCTTTCTAGTAATTCTGCTTTCTAGTAATTCTGCTTTCTAGAAACTGCTTTCTAGTAATTCTGCTTTCTAGTAATTCTGCTTTCTAGTAATTCTGCTTTCTAGTAATTCTGCTTTCTAGTAACTCTGCTTTCTAGTAATTCTGCTTTCTAGTAACTCTGCTTTCTATTAACTCTGCTTTCTCCCGCTTTCTATTAATTCCTTCTATTAACTCTGCTTTTTCCCGCTTTCTATTAATTCTACTTTCTCCTGCTTTCTACTTTTAACTCTACCATCTCCTGCTTTCTACTTTTTATTTATTTATTTATTTATTTATTTATTTATTTATTTTTTTATTGCATTTTAGGTTTTGGGGTACATGTGAAAAACATGCAAGGTTGTTGCTTAGGTGCATATGTGGCAGTGTGATTTGCTGCCTTCCTCCCCTTCACCCATATCTGGTATTTCTCCCCATGCTATCCCTCCCCAATTCCCCACCCCCCCGCTGTCCCCCCCACTCCCCCACAACAGACCCCCATGTATAGTGCTCCCCTCCCTGTGTCCATGTGTTCTCCTTGTTCAACACCCGCCTATGAGTGAGAACATGTTTTTTCTCCTTTTTCTTCCTAATTCCGGAGTAAGTAAGTGAGTGAGTGAGTGAGTGAATGTATGTGTAGTTCCGCGGCCTAACAGCTACGGGGCTTGTGTGGGCCTCAACCCGCGGTTCCACAGGGACGTGACCAGGAAAGCATCAGACTGGTCTCCCATCTGGGGGACACCCACCCTTTCTTTGTCAGTCTTGTATGTAATACTGTCTTAATTGTAGCCATGTGACACATAGCCCTGGCCATGTCTTTTCTTGGTTTCTGTCTAATTATGATTATTAAAAACGTGCAGGCTTTCTGGTATCTTCGTTCCCAACCCACCCTCTGTTCCTCTTGCACCACCACCAAGGTACTTCTGGCCAAAGAAACCTCCTCTTTGCCCTTAGCCCCTCCACCCTCCTCTTCCTTTTCTGACCCTGATGTGTCTGAGGAACTCTCCTTTCCGCTGGCCCGACCCAATGATCCTCCGCCTTATGATAAACCTCAAACCCCTTCAGCTCCTCCACCTCCTAATTACAACCTGGCCTCACCTTCTCTACTAAAATACAAAAAATTAGCCAGGCGTGGCAGCACGTGCCTATAGTCCCAGCTACTCGGGAAGCTGAGGCAGGGGAATCGCTTGAACCTGGGAGGTGGAGGTTGCAGTGGGCCGAGATTGCACCACTGAACTCCAGCCTGGCAACAGAGCATGACTCCATCTCAAAAAAAAAGAAGAAAAAAGAATAAAAAGAAAGAAAGAAAGAAAAGGAAAGAAAAAAATCGTATCTGAATATGGTGGTGCACCCCTGTAATCCCCGCTACTTGGGAGGCTGAGGCATGAGAGTCACTTGAACCTGAGAGGTGGAGGTTACAGTGAGCCAAGATCTTACCACTGTGCTCCAGGCTGGGTGACCAAAAGAGACTCTGTCTGAAAAAACCAACCAAACAAATAAATATATATATATATATATATATATATATAAAAATATATATATATATATATATAAAACAAATAACAGTAGATTTTTAATATCCGTGTCCATGCGATCATTGCTAGTGCATAAAAATACAATTGATTTTTGTATGTTGAGCTTATATCCTGCAATCTTTTTTTTTTTTTAATAAAGACAGGATTTTACTATGTTGCCCACGCTAGTCTTGAACTCCTGAGCTCAAGCTAACTGCCCACCTCAGCCTCCAAAAGTGCTAGGATTAGAAGTGTTAGCCACCACACCCAGCCATATATCCTGCAATTTTGTTATTTATTACTTCTAGAGTTGAGTGTTGTTGTTTTGTTTTTTTCTTTTTTTGGTAGATTCTATGTAAAGAATCATATCATTTGCAAATAGGCACAGTTTCATTCCTTCTTTCAATCTGTATGCCTTTCATTTCCTTTTCTTGACTTATCTCAGTGGCAAAAACTTCTAGTACTAAGTTGAATTAAGATGGTAGTGCACACCTGTAATTCTAGCTATTTGAGAGTTTGAGGTGGGAGAATTGTCTGAGCCCGGGAGGTCAAGGTTGCAGTGAGCACCATTGCACTCCAGCCTAGGCGACAGAGCAAGACCCTGTCTCAAAAATAACACTAAAATAAAAATAAAAGCAGTGAGATCTGACATCCTTTCCTTGTTCCCAATCTTAGAAGCCATTCAGTTTTGCCATTAAGTATAGTGTTAGCTGTTGTGCTTTTGTAAATGCTTTTTATCAAGTTCAGAGCATTTCCCCTATTCTTATTTTTATTAATGTATTATTATTATTATTATTATTTTCGAACGAAATCTTGCTCTGTCGTCCAGGCTGGAGTACAATGGTGCCATCTTGGCTCACTGCAACCTCTGTCTCCTGGGTTCAAGTGATTCTTCTGTTTCAGCCTCCTGAGTAGCTGGGATTACAGGTGCCTGCCGCCACACCTGGCTAATTTTTTTGTATTTTAGTAGAGATGGGGTTTCATCGTGTTGCCCAGGCTGGTCTCAAACTCCTGAGCTCAGGCAATCCACCCATCTCAATCCTAGCCTCCCAAAGTGCTAGGATTACAGGTGTGAGCCACTGCCCCCGGCCTCCTATTCCTACTTTTGTGAAAGTCTTTATCATGAATGATTGTTGAATTTTGCAAAATGCTTTTTTGAGGCAGGATCTCAATCTGTCACCCAAGCAGGATTGCAATGGCACGATCACGGCTCACTGCAGCCTCGACCTCCCAGGCTCAAGTGATCCTCCTATCTCACCTTTTGAGTAGCTGGGACCACAGGAACCCACCACCATGCCTGGCTAATTTTTTTTTCTTTTTCAGATGGAGTCTCACTCTGTCACCCTGGCTAGAGTGCAGTGGGGTGATCTTGGCTCACCCCCACCCCCATCTTAGCGCCCCCACCCACTATGGGGACATTTCAACCAGAGAGAAAGGAGGTCCTGCCCTTGCCCCTCGCCCCCTCCCCCCTCCTCCGACAGGGGAGACTTCTGTCCAAACCTTGGAAGGAAGCGAGATGCCAGGCCTAGCGCCTTCGGAGATCCTCTCTGGACAAGGCCACAGGGTGAAAACACCAGGTGAGGACTTCACTGCCCTCGGGGCCACCCTGGAACTCTGGAGGCCTTTGCCTCCTCCAGGCCCCCGGCCCCTTAACTTTTTTCTTCCTGAGCTCGGCCTGGAGCAGAGTTAGGATCCCGAGAAAGCCCCTTACCAGTTGCTCCAACCCTCTCCTTAAACTGGAAGGGAAACTGAGGCCCGGAGGAAAGTTGTGATTGACCAGGGCCACACGGCACGTTCCTGGGGGAAGAGCGTGGGCCAGAGTCCACGGCTGCTGACCTCTTGGCCAGAGGTCAAGCCCTGTTCCTTACAGTTGAGTACAGCCAGCCCCGTCTGTGTGCACCAAGCAGAGGTGCTGGACACCTCTGCTCTGCCACCAGCTGCCTCCCCTTCCCCAGCGCAGTCTGAACCTGGGCAGGCTTTTTGGAAAAGCTTCTGGATGTCACGGACTCCACGACCAACCAACTAGGCTGCTGCTGCTTGCAAACGTCACCTCCATTGAAGGATTCCTGCAGCCACCAGCTCTGGAACTTTCTGGAACCAAACCTTTCCCCAGACTGCCTACAAGGACCAGTCGGCTTCTGGATGGAGGTGTGGCCTGTGGGGGGTCCGGCAGGGATCCCCAGAGCCAAATGGACCCAGCCCTTTGGACCCGCTGCCGGTCTTATTGACCTCTGCCCTCTCCCTGCAGCATTTCCTGGAGGCATTTGACCAGGACCCGCAGGACAGCTGGGAAGTGCCTGACCCTTCTCAAGGAGCTGCATGGCTTCCAGACATCCCTAGGCCCCTCTCTGGACCAGGATGGGGGACCCAGAGGTGGAGCTGAACACACAAGGCAGCACTTGAGGGCTCCGAGGGTGGTGAGGAGAGTTCCTGCTCTCACACAGCTGGCCCTGGGACCTTGAATGGTTCCTCCGTGGAGCATCCACTCCCAGTGCCACGCAGTCAGTGCAGAAGGGGGAGACTCAGGCAGCCCTTGGAGAGACACAATTTGCCAAGGTCACACAGCAAGTCAGGGAGCTGCTGAGACTAGGACCTAGAACCCCACCCCCTGGCCCAGGCTCCTTCTCAGCCACCTGGACCCGAGAGGCCAGCCCATGGGAGGCCCACATGGCCACTGCACCACGAAACAAGGACCTGGTCCAGGTCCACCTCCGCCAAGTGCCAGCCGTGTCCTTTGGGTCACTCCATTCTCTGCTTTAGGCCTCAGTTATCCAAGACCATCTTTCAAAGGCCCCCACTCCAATTATGAGACTGGGATTTTCTGAAATTGAGCATCTTGGCCAGGCTGTGGGGGCCTCTGTGGCCGCCTGTAGGACACTGCCAAGGGGATTTTTTTCCTCCCACCAGACTGAAGCTAAGGAGTGCTGGAGACAGCAGTTGCTTTAGCCACAGGCTGTGTAGACCACCTGAGGACGATCTGGGCGTCTGTTTTGTGCACCTTGGAACCCATCGGATCCCTCCAGCGGTGAGTCCCCTGGTGTACCTAGCACCAAGCTGTGAGAATGGCCCCCGATGGGTTGAGTGGAAGAAGAAAAACTACAGGCTCAGTCCCAGTACTTGCTCCCCTGCGTCCACACAGGCCAGGTCTCCAGGGTCCCTGCCCATCCAAGGCCGAGGACTTGGTCCTCTGGGAGCCTTCAGGGCCACTCAGACCCTAGCCCTGGACAATGGGCTTGTCGCCACCTGAAACTGGGGCTTGGGGTTGCAGCATTCAACTTCCAAAGCCAAGAGGCTCTGGGACAGGGGGCCCAGCAGGCCCGGAGATGCTCCAGAGGGTTGGGAGGGCCCTTTGAGGCTAAGGGGTCCGACCCACTGCCATTTCGCAAATACAAAAGCTGAGGCCCAGAGAGGGGAAGAGGTTTGCAGAACACTTCTAACAGGCTAGTGGCAGAGCTGGGAACAGAATCCACGTCTTCCGCTGCTCCTGTCCAGAACTATCCCCCTGCACCAAACACAATCCGCTGACATCTAGACTGAGCTCACCTCTTCTTCTTCCTGGACCTTGGATTCCTTGGCAGAAGGCTCTCCCAGCTCACACCCTGTCAGGGCTGGGGACTCAGGAGCTTTCCCTTCAACCCGATGGTCCTTTCCACCAAAGCTTCCTGGTGCTCCTCCCCTCCCACCAGTGCTCAGCCCTTCCTGGCTTCAAAAGCTGCTCCATCAGCAGCCATAACAGTAACTCTGCCCTGTTCACCATGGTTCACCCAACTCCCTGTGGTTCCCACATTCCCAGGCATGGAGAGCATCATTTTCCCTGCTCGTGGGTGTCTCTTCTTTGTGGCTCCTAGGCCCAGTCCCTGCCCCTCTCTGACCACTGGAGCCTTAAACCCCATTAGTCTTTCCTGGGACCCCTGGACCATTCCCTGTAGACTCCCTCTCGGCTGGCCTAGGGCCTGTGGGAGTAATAATGGCTGGCATGTCATAGGCTGTGAGTTTTCATGACACTTCGATCTTGGACTTCCAGCCTCCAGAACCGTGAGATATACATTTCTCACAGTGCTTTCCCCGAGTCTGTGGTCCTTTGCAGCACCATACCCTCTTCAGAACACAAGCTGAGATACTCATAAAGAACTGAGTTTTGCCTGATCCACCAAGCCATGGGCTGGGCTTGCAAAGTCGTTCCTCATCCTTAAGTCAAAGGTACCCATATGGCCTCAAGCTCAAGCATAGCCTGGAAACAGAAGTGGGTCCAATGAGCAGGAGACTCCCACTTCCAGTGACCCCAGACTCTCCCTGCCTGGCCGCGTTTCCCTCAACTCACACCTATGGCCTGGTGAGGAGTTCTGAGCCCAGTGCACAGAGGGTTCTGCGTGATGTGGTGCCAGCTGGAATTGGACTGCTACAGCATCACAGCCCGCATATGGGTGTCACTGAAAGACAATGCGAAGAGATACCTCCAAGCAGACAGTTTTCAGGGGCACATCTAGTCCACTTTGTTTTGTGGAGATTTGTTCTAAACTGTGGCTCTACACAAGGGCCTTGGATAACAGTTTAGCTGTTGTGAGAAGTATTACTACCTTAGGAGTTAAGAGCTCAGATTTGAGCTGACTGCCTGGGTTCAAGTCCTGGCTTTGCTACTTACTGTCCATGTGACCTTAAGCAAGTTATTAAACTTTCTGTACACCTATTACCTCTTCTTATCATTTTAAAGAAGATAATAGTACTATCTTACCTCATAAAGTTCTGTGCTGTCGACTGAATTAATATAGGTAAAGTACTTACTTAGCACCTGGAGCATAGTAAGCACTGTGTAAGTTTATCTGTAATGGATGTTGGTGGTGATGATGATGCCCAATAGCCCGGATTTGGAAGGAACAGAACTGAGGACTCATAACAAAAACTTCTGGCAGATTCACTAATGGTTCAAATCCTACAGAGTTGAAAATTTGGGTCACCCCACCAGAGAAAACACCCTGATCCGCCATGGTTGGCTGAAGGCAAAGAGAAGGTGGAGGGGGTCATGAAGAAAGGTTGTAGCCAGGTGCGGTGGCTCACACCTGTAATCCCAGCACTTTGGGAGGCCGAGGTGGGTGGATCACTTGAGATCAGGAGTTCAAGGCCAGCCTGGCCATCTTGGTGAAACCCCATCTCTACTAAAAATGCAAAAATTAGCGAGGCATGGTGGCGTGTGCCTGTAACCCCAGCTACTTGGGAGGCCAATAGTGTAAGTTATCTAAAAATATTTGTTCTTATATCCAGAACCAACATGTCACTGCAGAATTGATAGAAAAGATGAGTGAAGTTTAAGTGACTCAACGTGTCTGTGCTGCCTAGAATTAGTTCTAAAATATCAAGCACATTGTGAGTTTTCTTCTTATTATTTGTTTTAATTGTGAGAGTGCCTTACTTGAAAGAGGTTTTCTTTACATATGTACACGTAAATTATTCTGACTGCGAATTAACTTCTTTGCCAGAACCATAATGATGCCTAGGTGGGTTACAGGTCATGTAGGATGTAATACTTGCAATTTTGGCCAGTTCTCCACTCCCCCAATTCAAGACTAAACTTGGGCAACTGGTATGCTATTTTTTTGGATTACTTTTCTGTTTTTCACAACAATTTTAATAACATTTTACATAAATTATTTTGACATAAACTTTATTAAAACATTAATCTTCCCATAGTTTTATTCTCCTTATTATTGAGAAATACCCTCTTGAATGTGAATGTTAATTTTATTTTATCATACAAAACCTTAGGGGAGTTTGAGGACATCTGAACAAATTGGGAGATAATGTGACCCTCATATTGGTTTTGTATAATGAAAATTAGTAAAAGCTCTTTTTGGATAAAGGGATACTATAGTGAAAAGAAATGATTAAAAGTCACTTTATTACACAATAACATAGAGACAAAATGAATACATAAAATATGAGATATACATGGATTTCTAGTTGTGATTTGAAATCCTTCTGGTCATGCAGGTTACAGAAACTAGAAAATAGAGTATAATGCACAATGCAAATAAACATATACATAATCAAATAAATATATATCTAAATATCCCCAATAACTCACCAATTTAAAATATCTAGAGCATGAGATGGAAGGCATGATAATGTAAGATAATTATTATTGGTTAAAAAAATTGTAAGCCCCAATGTTTCCTGAAAAAAAAAGGAAGAAAGAAAATAGTGTTTATAATGAAAATCATAATGACAGCAATCTCAGAGTTAGCTATGAAAAATTAACACATGCAATTTTGTCACATTAAATATAAAGAAGATTACATATAATTTGAACTTAAATTGATTTTTTAAAATAAAATTGTGACTTCCTTCTATCCTACCCTGACTCAATGAACACACCTTTCTTATATTACATACACGGTAATGTTTGCCAGTAGATAGAAATGTTATATAAATATCTTTAGTAAATACGATGATAAGCAGCATAAATCTTGTATTTTGTTTGCTTGTTTTGTACAGTTTGGCAATCTAGAAAGGCAAAAAAATAATATAATCATTTTTAAGTCCCTATTTTCTTGTTAGGTAAGGAAATATAAATGAGCATACTTTCAACATCTTTGGAGTTCTCTAGAAAGAACCAGATTGCTTTTTAAATATTTTGGTATCTTTGTCGAATATCAATTATATTTTTTAAAGCTACAATCTTTGAGAAAATAATATCTGCTTTTGTCAACTCTTAGAGGAAGTTGAAGTACATTCTGAAAATTGTATTGTGCCATAAAACTGGGTACTTAACAGTCTCCTAATTTTATTTTATTACAGTTTTAAACGTTTTTTTCTGTGCCTATGTTTACTCAAAAAGCCTCAAAAGTTTAATAATTCTTTTCATATTCAAATGTAAGGTAGAAACCCCCTTTTTATCTCATCAAGAAGTGATGAATCATATCTACACATGTATTTAAACAATCATTGAGTGTTAAACTATTGTTAAGGGATCTAAGAGCCTAGAGCATCTGAATAACAAGTATTTGGAAGGACATGAACATGAGTGACTAAATAGTTGTAGTTTCTTCATTCTTTCATTAAAAATATATTCATCTCCTTGTAGTTTTGCTTTGTTTTCTCCAAGTTTTGGCCTCAATTAGAGAAAAATATTTTATGTAAAATAAATACTTTACAAACAATATCGTGATGATGCTTCAAAGATGCTTATGAGCATCCAGCCTGTTAAACGATGTAAAATACCTACAAAATTATATGAAAAAATGGAGCACTGTTATTTCAGCTCAGGCATTATTGAGTAAAAGAAATCCTAGAGAAATGAATCAGAGATTGTCACACTTTACTATTGTTATGTCATCAAATTAAAGTGGCAGTTTGCCAATGTCACTGAAGCATTGTATATATCTGTAACATATGGCACCACAAGAAACATGCTTACTTTTTTTTTTTTTTTTTTTTTTTTTTTTTTACCTGTAATGAAGCCTCTCTCTTGACTCCTCCATGTGTCTCTAACATGGGACAGTGAGAACAATTTATCCATTTTTTAATCTTTTGAGACACTGACTGAGGAGATGGAAGGCAATTTGTTGATAATCTCTAAAGCAAGTGAGAGCATAACAAAATGTTTTGAGGCTGTTCATTAGCTGTAGAATACAATTTGTATTCACTAGTGTATCAGAGTTCTCCAGAAAAACAGAACCAAGAGGAGCTGTTTAGATAATTGATAGATAGATACATAGATAGATAGAGATTTATTATGAGAAATGGTTTTATGCAATTATGTAGGCTGAGGATTTCTGTAATTTGCTGTCTTTAAACTCCAAGAAAGCTGGTTGTGTAGTTTCAGTTAAAACTTGAAATATTGGGAGCTAGGGGAGCCAAGGGTGTAGATCATAGTCTGATTTCGAAGGCTCTAGAATCTGGGATGTCAATGCCTGATGGCAGGAAACGAAGGATGTCCTAGCTTAAGCAGGGAGTGAACTCACCCTTTCTCTTTTTGTTCTATTGAAGGCCTCAATTGATTGCAGTGATACCCACCTATATTGGTGAGGATGATCATTACTCTGCCTACCTATTCTCCCTCTTCCAGGAGCATCCTCACAGGGACACCCAGAAATAATGTTTACCAGCTATCAGGGCATCATATAGCCTAGTTAAGTCAACACCTTAACCATCAGTATTCCATCCTCTGTCAACTTAGCAAACATAAGCATGTACTTAAACCACACTTAGTCTCTAAACACAGACAATAACAAAGTCATAGTTGTGCTCTACATGACACAACTATCCTGCATATAAATAATAACTCACTAATCCCTTATTCCAAAGAGCAAATATATTCTTTAAGTGGTATTGACTCTTCTCCTGCTGTTCTTAGAGTAAAATTCTGTAATGTAAAATTAACAATATTTAAATATTGATATAAAGTTTACATATTTTATTTATATAATAAGGGAATAAAAGAGGGAATAAAGTATCTTTACTTAATAAATATGTACACATATTTATAATAAAATAAGGTTGGAATTCTCATTACAATTACAGGCCTCATTTCTGTAACTGGCCACATGATTATAGCTGCTATTTATAACCGTCTTCTAGCCATACTGTGTTCCCTGTCTTTAGCAAGCATCTTAGCTGCTCATGGGTTTCTTCCTTGTGACGTGACCCAAACCCTTATTCCTGAAGAGTTTAGGCAATTAGCAGTTCTGGGTTTGGGCTATTACAGTTTTCCATTAATAAGAAATTCCCTAAGGGATGTCTCATATTCCAGACTTATTCTTCCTTGTATTAGGAAGTAATTGCCCAATTTTCCCTGGAAATTCAGGATCAATTATAATAACTTCCTGCTTTGTCTATTGATTCAGTAGCATGAGGAGCTCAAAATGGCTGGGTAAAAGTCTAAACTTCCAATTCTATAGAATTATTACTATGTCTCTAGTTGGAAGCATTCATTCCTCTGTAACTAAGACCTGTAGGCCAGCAAAGTTTAAAGTCAATGGAGCCAAAAGCAGAAATTTTGAGAGTGGGTCACTAGGGTTAACAGTGAGTGGTGTCACTCTCATTTCCGTCTCTATTCCTAGACTCCTAAATTCAGACTATGGCAAAAACACAACAATATACGGAGACTAATTCAAAGTATATGTACCTTTGTCGGGAACTTTTCCCAGCTCTTCAAGTTATTGCCATCTATTTGGATTGTAATTAAATTTTCAAAGCCAGTTACTTTGGAATGATGGGCAGCATGGTAAGACTAGTGAATTCCATGATCATAAACGCATTGCTACACTTCTTTATCTGTGAAGTGAATTTCTTGATTATATGTAATGCTGTGTGGAATATCATGATGGCACATAAGGCGTTCTCTAACTTGGAAAGTAGTTATGGAAGAATTGCTTGCAGAGAATGACAATCTGTATACAGAATAAGTATATCTTGCAGTAAGAACAAAATGCCGCTCTCAAATGGTGGAAAGAGTCCAATGTAACCAAACACCTGCTAGGTAGCTGACTGCTACCACTGGGTAATGGTGCCATATTAGTGGATATGTATTGTTCTCTGCTGCTGGCAGATTGGACACTCAGCAGTGACTATGGCCAGGTTGGCCCTCATGAGCAGAAGTCTATGTTGCTGTGAGACCACACATAACCTATGTCCCTGCCACCATGTACATGTTTTTTGTGAGCCCATTGGGAGATGACAGGGTGCCTGAGGGAAAAGGTTGACCAGTATCCACAGAATGGGTCGTACTATTGACTTGACCTAAAATATAGTACTCAGTAAGTGTGAAATATTATTATTGCCTGGTAGTTTCTATGACTATCCTAAAGATTCATTTTTAGCACATCAACAACAGTAGTACTATTTTTCCTTATATGACAATGTTTAAAGTATTCCAATGAAATATATTCATTCAAGTTTCTTTGGCTGCACATGGGGGTTTACTTTATGATGGTGAACTAAGGAAATATTGTAGACTCTGATACTTTCAATAAAATCTTAGGTGTATTAAAAAGAATAAAGGAAATCAAAATACATAAGAAAGTTAAGGAAAGCAACGTGTTCAAAAGGCAAGGTAATGATATCATTGCATGCAGATCAGACCTCATTGCATGGTGAAGGTCTGTAACTGTCAAAGGACATCTGTAACTGCCAGCAGATAACTACAGTATAGTACAGTGTGTTTAATTACTGTTATTTGCTTTGTACAAGTAGAACAATCAACTGATGCGATCAAACAGTGAAATCAATGAAAATATACTGCATTCAATATAGTGTATATAGATAAAAATCATGAATTGTCAACTCAGTGAGAAACAGACTACAAAGTTAATTCATCATAGAGTAGTCTTCTTACTCAAAGATGTGAAAACAACCTGAAAACAAATTTTAACCACAGGTTGTTACTTTTTTAGATAAATAAGGGAAAATTCATGAAAATGGCATTTATTAAACAAGAGCAACTAGAGGAAAGGTATAAACCTGATAGTTTCTACCAATGTCTTCTAAACTTAATCATAATTTATATATCTACTTATGTAAAAAGAATGGACTGACAGAAACAAATTGAGGTGCTAATCAGAATTTACAGATTATTGAGCTACAAAGGATGTTCAACTAACAGACTTACATGTGTAAATAAAGGCACTGATAAAGAATGAGTGGGATCCTAATATTTGGAATAGTTATTATTCAAGCACATTCATAAGACTTAAAATCATCACATACATATCATGTAAAAAACCAGTATTAAATGCAATGTCAAAATATACAAGTAAAAATATGAAGGCTAAAACAGAAGGAAAGTGCCAACATACACAAACACACAAAACAGAAACATACAGAAACACACACTGCAAATGAATTACAATAGCTGATAAAAACACTAGTATCCTTGCCCCTCCCTCCTGTAATTGCCACTGTTCCCTACTCAAACCAAGCATAATAGCTTTCCTTGTCTCCCTTTCTTCTTTGTCTATATCCATCTAGCACATTCTACTGTTATGTAAGATGGGCTTACTGTGAATATAATTCACCTATCATCAAGGAAGGCAAATATTTATACTGTTATGTTTATTAATCTACTTATAGCAATTAGAAGAGTCTATCATGTTTAATACATATGTAAATATATGTTGAATCAGTTACACTTACTATGTTTTCTAGAAGTATACAGAGCAAAAACTGATGCCGATAACCTAATTTATAGGCACCATATTGTACAAAGTTTAAATAATAATATTACATAAGTTATTCCATGTCCTTTGTAGAGCATATTTTACATCTTTGTTCCTTAAACTATAAATCAAGGGATTCAACATGGGGATAACCAGGGTGTAAAATATGGAAGCCACTTTATCAGTGTCGGAGGATTGACTAGACTTGGGCTGCACATACATGAAAAGCAAAGTCCCATAGAACACTAGGACCACTGTCAGGTGAGCTCCACAGGTGGAAAATGCCTTGTGTCTGCCCTCAGCAGAATTCATCCTAAGAATGGCTACAAGGATGAGCAGGTAAGACACAAGGACTATCAGAAGAGATGAAATTAAATCAAAAGCTGCAAAGATCAGAATTATCAATTCAATTTCATGAGTATTTGAACAAAGTAAAGGTAATAAGGGGAGACCGTCACAGTAGAAATGACTAATGACATTGTAGCCACAGAAGGATAGAGTAAAAAGCTTTATGGTGACTAGAAGAGAAATGAATGTGCAGTAGAGATAGGGGATTACCACCAGCACCTGACATACCCTTTCTGACATGATTACCATGTATAGCAGAGGGTTACAGATGGCCACATAGCGGTCATAGGACATCACTGAGAGAATAAAAAGTTCACTACTAATGAACACAATAAAGAAAGCCAGCTGTGTTGCACAAAAATAATAGGATATTGTATTCTTATCCACAACAAAATTTACTAACATTTTGGGTCCCACAGCTGTTGAATAACCAAGATCAGTGAGTGCCAGGTGCCTGAGAAAAAAGTACATAGGGGTTTCCAGCCTGGAGTCCAACTTGGTGAGGATGATCATGCCCAAATTGCCCATCACTGAGATCACATAGATCATGAGGAACAATGCAAATAATGGTGCCTGCAGCTCAGGAATATCCGTGATTCCCATGAGAATGAATTCATTCACCACTGTTAGATTGTGGTTTTCCATCCAGGTTCATCAGAAAACCTATTCTGGATAGAGACATCAACATAGTCAGCAGCTTTTCTCTATTATCACCTAAGAAATTTTTTTAGCATGTAAAGCTAACGTAAGTAAGATATATCTAAATGTCACAATTTTCGACGTTTAAAAACAAACATATCTCTCACAAATAAAAACGTTTAAATATAATTCAAGATAGAGATGTCAGTAGTCTTCAGTTAGTTTCGATTTTACTCAATCAACAACATTTTCCAATGTGTAGAGACAATTTCTTTATCACAATTTGGAGGTGCGCTACTGTTGCATCTTACGGCTACAAGCCAGTATGCTGATAAACATTCTACTATAATCAATATTGAGCCCATCCCAATAACCAGCCCTAAATATCAGTAGTGTTAAGGTTGAGAAACTCTGATGAGATACATGAATAGATAGATGATAGAGATGGATAGATACATAGAAGATGGATAGATAGATAGATAATAACAGATAGATTCATATGAGAGAGATAAAGAGATATAGATAGATATTCTTACCTGTATAGATATATAAAGAAAATTTTTAAAGTTAAAAGTATTGTTAATATTGTGGATATTTGATATATGAACAATTATTGTACTATGTTGTTAGAGTTTGGTTATATTTATAGATTACAGTTACTATCATGACATAATACAATTTTAGTTATATAAAAATTTCTGTCACAAATTCCAAAAATGCATAAAACCACCTGCTTCAAAATATCATCCCATGAAAACCCTTATCCCTTTCAGTGGTTCAGCTGAGATTTTAACATAGTTGACAGATATTAGGCATATGAATAAGAGCAGCATACAGATGACAGTGGCAATATTTGTATTTACATAGCAAAAAAATCATGAAATATATGGATACAGATATATTCTACACTATATCTCAATTTATGTCATATTTGAAACTTTATTTTAGGCAAATAGTGTTAAGTTATCTAAAAATAGTTGTTCTTATATCCAAAACCAACATGTCATTGCAGAATTGTTGGGAAAGATGAATGAAGGTTAAATGATTCATTGTGTCTGTGCTGCCTAGAAGTCATTCTAAAATATCAAGTTCATTGTGAGATTTCTTCTTCTTGTTACTCGTTTTAATTGTGAGAGTGCCTTACTTGAAAAGAGCTTTTCTTTACATATGTACACGTAAATTATTCTGATTTAACTCCTTTGCTAGAACCATAATGATGCCTATATGATGCCCATAATGATGTGAGTTACAGGTCAAGTAGGATGTAATACTTGCAACTTAAGCCAGTTCCTCTCTCCCCCAATTCGGGACTAAACATGGGCAATCAGTATGCTATTGTTTTGGATTACTTATATAATTTTCACCACTATTTTAATAACATGTTAAATAAATGATTTTGACATAAACTTTATTAAAACATTAATCTTCCCATAGTTTTATTACCTTTATAATTGAGAAACACTCACATGAATGTGAATGTTAATTTTATCATACAAAATCTTAGGGGAGTTTGATGAAATCTGAACAAACTGGGAGAAAATGTTTTTCTTCATATTGGTTTCGTATAATTAAAGAAGATATTTTATTAGAGAAAATAAATGATTAAAGTAACTTGGTAACACAGTAACATAGAGACAACACGTTAAACAGGAGATATACATGGATTTCTGGTGTGTTTTAAAATCCTTCTGGGCTTGCAGGCCACAGAAACTTGGAAATTTGGTATAGCACATAATGTAAATAAGCATATGTATAATCAAATATATATGTATCTAAATATCACCAATAGCTCACAGATTTAAAATATACTACAGTAGGAGATAGAGGGCATGATAATATCAGATAATTATTATTGGTTAAAAAAACTGTAAGCCTCAATGTTTCTTGAAAAAAAATAAAGAAATAAAATAGTGTTTACAGTGAAGATTATGGTAACAGCAATCTCAGAGTGAGCTATGAAAAATAAAGACATGCAATTTTGTCACATTAAATATAAAGATGATTACATTTTATTTGAACTTAAATCATTTAATTTTTTAATAAAATTATGGCCTCCTCCTATCTTACCCTGACTCAATGAACACATCTTTCTTATATTAGATATTTGGTAATGTGTGCCAGTAGATAGAAATGTTAGAGAAATATCTTTAGTAAATACTATGATAAGCAACATAAATCTTGTATTTTGTTTGCTAGGTTTGTACAGCTTGGCAATTTAGAAAGGCAAAAAAGAAATAATATCATCATTGATAAGTACCTATTTTCTTATTAGTCAAGAAAATATAAATGAGCTTATTCTCACCAGCTTTGGAGTTCTGTGGAAAGAACCAGATTGCTTTTTTCATATATTGCTATCTTTCTTGAATATCAGTTGTAATTTTCAAAGCTACAATCTTTGAGAAAATCATACCTGCTTTTTTAACTCAGTGGAAATTGAAGTACATTCTGAAAATTGTATTGTGCCATAAAACTGGTTACTTAAAAGCCTCCTAATTTTATTTTCTTATATTTTAAAATAATTTTTTCTGTGCCTTTACTTACCCAAAAAGCCTCATACTAATTTTAATAATACTTTTCACATTTGAATGTAAGGTAGAAACCCCCTTTTTGTCGCATCAGTAAGTGAGAAAAGAATAATATTTACACATTTATTTAAATAATCATCAAGTGTTAAATTATAGTTAAGGGATCGAAGAGCCTACAGCATCTGAATAACAAGTATTTGGAAGGACATGAACATGAGTGACTAAATAGTTGCAGCTTCTTCATTCTTTGATTAAAAATATATTTATCTTCTTGTAGTTGTCCTTTACTTTCTCCAAGTTTTTACCTCAATTAGAGAAAAACAAGTTATGTAAAATGAACAATTTAGAAACAATATGATGGTGCTTCAAAGATGCTTATGAACAGTCAGCCTGTTAAGCCATGTAAAATACTTACAAAATTATATGATAAAATGGAGCACTGTTATTTCAGCTCAGGCATTATTGAGTAAAAGAAATCCTAGAGAAATGAATCAGAGATTGTCACACTTTACTATTGTTATGTCATCAAATTAAAATGGCAGTTTGCCAATGTCACTGAAGCATTGTGGATATCTTTAACATAAACATTCTTACTTGTTTTTACCTGTAATTAAGCCTCTGTCTTGACTCTTTCATGTGTCTCTAACATGGGACAGCGAGAACAATTTATCCATTTTTTAATCTTTTGAGACTCTCTCTGAGGAGATGGAAGGCAATTTGTTGATAATCCCTAAAGCATATGAGAGCTTAACAAAATGTTTCCAGGCTGCCCATTAGTTGTAGAAGACAATTTGTATTCACTGGTGCATCAGAGTTCTCCAGAAAAACAGACAAGAGGAGATATTTAGATGACAGATAGATAGATAGATAGATAGATAGATAGATAGATACACAGACAGACAGATAGATAGATGATAGAGATTTATTATGAGAAATTGCTTTACACAGTTAAGTAGACAGGATTCCTGTGGTTTTCTGTCTGCAAGTTCCAAGAAAGCATGTGATATACATTCAGTTAGAACTTGAAATATTGGGGAGCCAAGGGTGTAGGTCATAGTCTGAATTCAAAGTCTCTAAAATCTTGGATGTTAATGTCTGATGGCAGGAAACAAAGGAGGTCCTAGCTTAAGCAGGGAGTGAACTCACTCTTGCTCTGTTTATTTTTTTCTATCCAAGGCCTCTGATCCCCACCTATATTGATGAGGATGATCATTACTCTGCCTACCAATTGTAGTCTCTTCCAGGAACATCCTCACAAGGACACCACATCCAGAAATAATGTTTACCAGCTATCAGGGCATCATACAGCCTAGTTAAGTCAACACCTTAACTATCATTTCTCCATCTCTTGTCAACTTGGCAAACATAAGCATGTACTTAAACCATACTTAGTCTCTAAACATAGACAATAACAAGGTCATAGTTGTGCTTTACGTGACACAACTATTCTGCATTTAAGTTAAAACTCACTAATCCCTTATTGCAAAAAAGAAATATATTCTTTGAGTTATATTGACTCTTCTCCTGATTTTCTCAGACTAAAATTCTATAATGTAAAACTAACAATATTTAAACATTGCTGTAAAGTCCATGTATCTTATTGATATAATAAGGGAATCAAAGAGGGAATAAAGGTTCTTCACTTAATAAATACACATATTTCTAATAAAATTAGGGTGGAATTCTCATTACAATTACAGGCCTCATTTCTGTAACTGGCCACATGATTATAGATGGTATTTATAACTGTCTTCTATCCATAATGTATTCCCTTTGTCTTTAGCAAGCACCTTAGCTGACCATGATTTTGTTCCTTGTGAAGTGACCCAAACCTTGATTCCTGAAGAGTTTGGGCCATTAGTCGTTCTGGCTAGTTTGGGCTATTACATGCATAGCACTTAAGAGATGTCCCGTACTCCAGACTTATTCTTCCTTGAATTGTGAAGGAATAGCCCTATTTCCCCTGGAAAGTCAAGATCAGTTATGGTAACTTCCTGCCTTGTCTAATGATTCAGTAGCATTAGGAGCTGAAAATGGCTGGGTAAAAGTCTTAACTTCCAATTCAATAGAATTATTGTTGTATCTCTAGGTGGAAGCATTTCTTCTTCTGTGACTAAGACCTATGGGCCAGTAAAGCTTAAAGTCAATGAAACAGGAAGAAGAAATTTTGAGAGTGGGTCACTAGAGTTAACAGTGTGTGGTATCACTCCCATTTCCATCTCTTCATTCCTAAACTCCTAAATCCAGACTTTGGCAAAAACAACACAATATACAGCAGACTAATCCAAAGTATATATAGCTTTCTTGGGAACTTTTCCCCAACTATTCAAGTCATTGCCATCTATTTGGATTGTAATTAAATTTTCAAAGCCAGCTTCTTTGAGGTGATGGGCAGCATGGTAAGACTAGTGAATTCCATGATCATGGACACATTGCTGCACTTCCTTATCTGTCAAGTGAGTTTCTTGATTATGTGTAATGCCGTGTGATATACCCTAATGGTGCATAAGGCATTCTATAACTTGGAAGGTAGTTTAGGCAGAATTGCTTGAAGAGAAGGATAATCTGTATCCAGAGTAAATATACATTGCAGTAAGAACAAAATACTACTCTTAGATGATGGAAACAGTCCAATATAAACAAACTCCTGACAGGTACCTGGTTACTCCCACTGGGTAATAGTTCTCTATTAGTGACTTCATGTTGTTCTCTGCTGCTGGCAGATTGGACACTCAGCAATGACTATGGCCAGGTTGGGCCTAGTTAATTGCATTCAATTTTCTTTCCTAAATGAGCTTTATATTTTTTCTAAGAGTATCATATAATTAATTTCATTAGCAAATTGCTGAGTATCATACAATTGATTTCATTGTATAATTTGCCAATTAATTTCATTAAATAAATTACTGTCTTCATTAGATAAAATTAATTTTGTTGGATAAGTTGGTATATTTATTAGATAAAATTAGTTTCATTAGATAAATTGCTATATTCATTAGATACAATTATTTTCATTAAATTACAAGACCTGATGATAGACTGGGGCAGAGAATGGTACAACTCAGGAGGAATGTTTCCTCCTAGGCATCCTTCCACACACATGTTTTTTAGTCCCCAAAATTGTTAACGTGAGTTTTTTTTTTATTAATGTCTGTCAGTTAGTAAAAAAAAAAAATTATGCATAAATCCCCAACTAACTTGAAATCACTAAATTTTACTTCCCATTTGTAACCCTCTCATTGTTGGAGTCTGAGTCAACTCTGATTATAGGCCTTTAGATTTGAATCTGTCTCTCACTTTCATTATTATTATTCAGCAGGTAAGTCAAAGGCCTGAGTTGATATAAAAGGCTGGGAACAATTTCACTGAGGTGACTGTCTTCATTCTCTGGATTTACAAATCACCAAGAATTACAAGGCAGTCTTCTCTTGCTATTTCTCTTCATTTATCTATTTACTATTTTGGGAAACCTGGAACTGATCATGTTAATCAGAATTGATTCTCAGCTCCATACCCTAGGTACTTTTCCCGAGCAGTTTATTGACATATTTTTATAAATTCACTGACTTATTTTACTCCCCTACTGTATCCAATCAGAGATCCATCTCCTTTTGGCTGCTTTGTTCAAATGCACTTTTTTGTTGGGTTGGTGTGTAGTGAGTGTTTTCTTCTGGAATCAATGGCCTATGATCATTGTGTAGCAATCTACAATCCTTTGTTTCAGTAGTCACGTCTTAGAAAGCATGCAACTGGTAGGGAGTCGTGCGATATGTGACTGGCAGGTCACATATTCTCTGATATCTGCCTGTGTGATAAACAGTTTGGCATTCTGTGATTCCAGCATCAATAATTTTTTCTGTGACACACAGCTCTTTTGGCACTGGCCTGTAGAGTTCCAAATGGTGATCATTGTCTTAGACAAATGGTGATCTTAGAAATGGTGATCTTTGTCTTAGCTGGATTCACTCTTCTTAGCTCTTTCCTTGTCATCATGGTCACTTATATCACCATCACCTCAGCCATCCTGAGTATCCAGTTGGCAGCAGGCAGGCAGAAGGCCTTCTCCACCTGCGCATCCTACCTCATGGATGTAACTATCTTCTATGGGTCCCTGATTTTTCACCTAGTTGCATCCTAATAACACATCATCACTGATCCACACACAGTGGCATTTGTGTTCTATACAATTGTCATTTCCATGCTGAATCTACTCATCTACAATCTAAGAAACAAATGTGTGAAAAATGCTCTTCTTAGAGTCATGCATAGAAAACTTTTTCCATGAAAAATTTATGTACATTACAATTAAAACAAACCTGGATGGCTTCAGGAATTCAATTATGCCAATAACAAGGAAAATAGTAGAGTAACCTCAAAAAGCATAACACAAACTAAATGAGGACTGAGAGTGTTGAAGTTTGTGAATTGAGTCAGTATATTATTTGTTTATATGGAACACTGACTCACTAGATTTGGAGGTCAATTCAGCATATAAATTATTCAGACATAGACATGTACAAGGAAATAAGAGGTCTCTAAACACCATATGTGACCATGCCATCACACTGAAACATGTTCAAAATTATTAAATTGAGAACATGCAGTTTTTGTCATTCTGTGCCTAGCTTATATCATGTAACTGGATTGTTTGTATTAGAATGGTACAAAAGTGATTGTGTTTTTCTCATTTTTAAAAAATGGCAAAAACCACAATTACTTTTGCATTAACAAATGGATAAGTGCTTAAGAAGAAGGATAAACCGTTCCCCACGATGTGCTTATTTCACATTGCATGCCTGTATCAGAACATCACATGTACCCCATAAATATACACATTTACAATAACTCCATAAAAATTAAAAATTAATTTAAAAAACTAAAAAAAATTAAATTGACAGTATAATTTGGCATTGTGTTTTCTCAGCTATTAGCAACTTAAGAGTAAGAAAACAGAAGATTAAGGCATAAGAACAGTTAGATTTTACTAAAAATATTAAAAGGTGATCATCTTAAAGCAAAGAGTACAGGACTAAATAAACAAACAAAACACAAAAATAACAAGGCAAATATTAGCCACAGGGAAAAATAAGAGATTGAAATAATTGCAGTGCAATCACTAATGGAACAACAAACATCAGGCGGTATAGACAAATCTCTTGATAATATGGAGGCATTTGAACCTCATGGTTAAGTTCTTGATCCTGTATCTATGAACACAATTTTAGATTACATAGAAAAATGCTCTGTTTATGGTGTATA
Source organism: Aotus nancymaae (assembly GCF_030222135.1). NCBI lineage: Eukaryota > Metazoa > Chordata > Mammalia > Primates > Aotidae > Aotus > Aotus nancymaae. The sequence goes on along the minus strand of NW_026988473.1, from coordinate 7,142,917 downwards.
TTTTCTATTAAAAAGAGTTTAATTTCTCATTAACTATATAATGTCTCTTTAGTGGTAGCATAATTTCTAGAATACTTCGGGCATATACAGAGATTCTTGCATCTTCAAATCAAATGGAAATTCTTTATTAATTCTTCAGTATTAAAGGAAGAAAATGTGTGTGTATTGTTTGTGTGTGCGGGGTTGGAGAGGTGGTACTTTTCTTGAAAAGAGACTTAAAGCTGATTTTATAAACGCTTCCAGGTGTTATTAGAAGATAACCATTGAAAAAGTTTTATCAGTACTGACTTAAATGTCTATGAATCAATGAATAATGATCAGAGTTGGGCTATGATATTTAAAATGTATGTTGAGGGAATTGAAGATTAATTTGATGAGGCTCCTTTAAAAGTAAATGTATGTGCTTATACTATTTCTCTCCAGCAAGATTGTAAAGTCTTTACTAGACCAGTTTGCCTATTTATATTTGCGCACTTCATAACAACTAGCAAATGTATCAGTATGAAATATTTAAGTAAATATTTTCTTTGGTTTTTCTTTGTGTGTGGAAGCACAGTTTTGAATTCATTAAGGCCAAGAGGACTGTCTTACTCAAATGTATATATTTCTTTGTTGTTTGGACAGTTCTGTATATAATCTCATTCAAATAATGTTAGTACAGTTAGAAATTCTATCTCTAGAATTCTTTCTCAAACATTTCTTATTTATATATTAAACATGGCATAGTGATTTGTATTTCTCCCAAAATGACTTTCTGAATGGCTAGAATATGGAACTAAGTATACACAAAGTTATGTGTTGTACATATAAATTTAAATAATAGAATGCAATGATTATGAATTCTCAGTTCTCCATATATCACAAACCATCCTTCTGTAAAGAGAATGTCAGTGTTCAGTCTTGGGAGTCTCTAAGGATAGTTCATGTGAATGGATCTGAGTGTGTACATCCTTGGGTCTCCAAAAATGATATTGCAAAGAATGATGCTTTGGCATACTGATCACTTTGAAATAAGAGTTTACAAAACCTTAGAAGCTGCCTCAGAGCCAAAGAGTTGCCCACCCTCTCCCTTTCCCTCCCACCAAGCACAGAGAGGGACAGGCTCTGGAATTTTCTTATCTGTCTTTTCAGAAGAAGGAAATATCTTCTGAAAAGAAATGCAATTGTCTTAAACTCCTTCTCTAGGTATCTCATTGACTAGGAAAGATTAACCACTGAAGAAGAGACTAAAAGTTGCCACCATACCTACACATACTTTGCAGCTCCAAGAGATGATCAGAGAATTTTATCTGCATAATAGATGGCCTTTGTTCACTATGCAGTTCTATCCCTACCCTTAAACGGCTGGTTACATTCAGTTTCCTACTAGAATCATTTGCAAACACACTGTCTATGCTTTGGGCTCATTCATTTCTCCCCCATGAAAAGTGTATTTATGCCTCAAGCATCTAACACTTCTTTGAATCTCATATTTTGAGTGGCTCTTGTGCTTATGCAGACTAGTAAATTTGCATACATTTTCTCCTGTTTATCTACTGTCAGTTCATTTCAGCAGACTTGAAACTTCAGAGGGGAAAAGAAATTCACTTTAGCACTACACATTGATACATTCTAAAGTAAATGATCATTTTTATAAGTGAATAAAACATCATAACTTTTCTATTATAGTACATTTTTCCTGATTCGAATGTATGTATTTTTACATTGTATTGAATACATATTTTCTGTAGATAATGGCATATTCTTATTTACTTAGTATCAATAAAATTATATGTCAAATTTCTCTTTTTACGTTATTAATGTTTTATTGCTAGTGTTTCTAGGAACAAAACCATAGTCTACTTTTTTTGTAACACATAGTAATATGTTTTATGTGCCCCAAATTATGTCTAAATGTCCCTATATACTCTTCTCAATATGCTTCTCTCAATTTCCCCTGGCATATTATATCTCCCATCATTGTCTCTTCTAGCTGCTCTGTGTGCAACTTCCCTCTAGATCTTGTAACACAGGTCTTTCCAGAATAAGCCTTGCCTTTTCTCCACTCATTCCTTCTACCTCATTCTCCTAGCACTCTTGATCTTTCCCACATCAGATGATTAATTATAGTCTTTGAAACTGAGTTTCTGGCAGTAACCTACTGTGTGAAATAGCCCAGGTATCTTCGTCCTTTTTTAATGTGCTGAGCAAAGACACTCAATTTAAAATATGTTCACTGTATCAGGTTTCAAAATAAAGATACTGAGTTTTGGTTCTGTCTGTTTAATGAGTGGTAACTTTGTAATGTTTCTGTTAACCATTTGTATTCCTTGAGTTTATGTTCTATTTCACCAACTATAAGACAACTTTTTGCATCAAAAGTTATAAAAATATTATTTTATAAATGATTTATTTCAAAAATATTTCAACAAATTCTGAAGAAACAAATCAGTGAAAATAAATTCAATAAAATTGATTTTTGATATCATAGGGATTCTGACTCTCTCATAGCTATGTATTAAAAGTCCATTTAAAAAGCATTTAAAGTTTATCTGTTACTTGAAGTAACTAATTGTAGCATGGCTTGGATTTTGCACAGTTGTTTTTTAAAATAGGGGATGAGCAGGATGGGTAGAAAAGCTATCTAAAATAATAGCTAAAGACAACATATACAAAAGAAAAATGCATTTTAGGAAAGAATGTATAGAAATATTAATATTATAAAATATAAATATAATAGGTAACTGCATGACTAATTTTATATTTATTCATGGCAATAAATGCATCTAAAAAACCAAAGATTATCAGAGTGAATCAAAATACAAAATCCAGTATATTATTTTGCTTACATAATTTTTACTAAAATAAAGCGATATAAGACAGCAGGACAAAGTAACTAATTTTATAGAACATTGTTTTCACTCTTTCATTTCTCTGAATCTCATTTTCTCCTAGTATTTTTATGGCTCTCTATTTTACTTATTTCAGTATGGCCCTCTCACTGAAGACTTCCTTAAAAATTATTTTTTTGGAGAGAAAGCTCAAAAGTGTCCATGCACTATCTGTACTTTGTTTTTCTTCACAATGCTCTTACCACATAGTCATCCTTGTCATTCTTCCAACTTTCTGGACATCCTCTGCACAGGCCTTCACTCTGATATGCCCCCTGCCCTGGTGTGGAACACTTTCCTATGATGTACCTACATGACTAACTCTTCCCTTCGTCAAGTCTTGACTTAGCTGTCACTTTTTATTGAGATCTACTTTGACCTCCCTTTTGGTTGCTTCCTCATGTCCCTGCTTCTGAATGATCCACCACTTCCATGTCCTATGCTGTCTTACATTTCCTTTGTTTTATTTATAGTGCATTTGAACTTCTAATATGTTGTATCATTGATTCTTGTATTTATTTCTGTTTCCACCTGTTGATAATTTAAAATCTATGAATACTGTAACAGAAAAAAAACAGACTTAGATATTGACATTTGAATCTTTCTTTCCCAGAATCCATGAGAAATTTATACTAGTTGAATAAAAGTAATTCATAAATTTACAAAGCAAGCAGTCATGACCCCAGTGCAATGCAATTTAAAAATAAATACCGGGTGCGGTGGCTCATACCTGCAATCTCACACTTGGGAGGCCAAGGTAGGGAGATTACTTGAAGTCAGGAGTTTGAGACCAGCCTGGCTAACGTTGTGAAACCCCGTCTCTACCAAAAAGATATAAAACTTAGCCAGACGTGGTGGCACACACCTGTAGTCCTAGCTACTAGGGAGGCTGAGGGAGGAGAATCTCTTGAACCCAGGAGGCAGAGGCTGCAGTGAGCCAAGACCATGCCACTGCACTCCAGCCTGGGCAACAGAGTGACGCTCCATCTCTAAAAGTAAATAAATAAATAAACATCAATCAATTAATCAATCAAAATTTATAACATAAAAATAATTTTCACTAAAAATTTTTAAATGAGTTCTAGATTATGAGCATGCTTCCTTCTAGACTCACGTTTACATTTACATGAAAATTGATTTCATTTTAATGACAACACAAAATTCACATTAATATTTTACTCTGATTCACATTGTGTTTTATTGCAGACTCTTCCTTTGCTTCCTCAAATTGGGCAAATAGTACTCAGTACAATATTTCAGCTATATTTCTATATTTTAATTTTTAACTTATATTTAACAAAAAAATGACCTGATTATATATGGAGGAAGTAAGTTTTGAGCAACTAAATTAATTATAAAACATTTACTAGTCTCAGGGCTGATTTTGTCTTTCTGCCCTCACTTTTATTTCATAAAATTTTTTAAAATATATGAAAATAGCAAAAATTTGCACAAATATTGCATGTAGATGAATTAGTAGACACTGACAAATTACAATAATAATCTGTACTCTTTTTTTTGTAATGCTTCAAAATGTCTATTTATCAGCTGGAGAACACTTAGTTAACTTAGTAAGTTATGAGGCATCAGCCAATAGATGAACCATAGAATTGTGGGGTTTATAAAAGTTTAACATAGTTCATGGTATAGCATAAAATTTTGGTTATTAAATGATGAAAATGCACTGAATATATAGTATAATTATTATACAACATATACATTCATGTACAAGTAAACATTGAGTACACAAAGGAAAAAAATAGAAAAAATTTTAATGTTGACAAAATGTTAACAACAGTTTTGACTTTATTCTCTTTTTTGGATTTTGTTATATTCTGATTCTTCTCTAATTAACATGCTTTATTTCTATAGTAGTATCATACTTTTAAATATACAAAATTTTAATTATAAAAACTGTATTATTCCATCTTTGGTGGTGTCAGTCATAGAGTAACTGTTTTTCTGGAAATGGCTTCTCCACCACCCCAGAAAAAATTGAGAACATCACAAGAAAAGGCCAATCCATAATTTTCTTCATTTATGTGGCTTCTAAGGTAAAAAGGGAAACCTTTGTGCAATATTTAACATGGCTGCATTTAGTCCTTGAACTTTTGTCCTTGGAAACATGCCAAGCAATCTTCCTTGGCAAATGATCCCCAGGTATTACCAAAAGGTTCATTATCATCAGCCTCTAATATATGAGGTCCTCTGGAATTATCAGAGTGAGGGAAAGAATAATCTCCTTACAGTCACAGTGGCTGCCAGGATATCTTAACAGGTAACTTATTGGTAATCTTTCCATTTGACCAGGACCTAAACAAAGTTTATAGGTTGGTTTATCTTAGAATAAAATGTAATGAATGCACAAAAATGTAAAAACAACTTATCTCAAGGAAAACAAGTATTATAGAAAATGTCATCTCCTTAGTTTTCATATTTTATTTATAACAAAAATTTGAGGTTAACGAATTTTCAGACAGATAATATAAGAAAGCTTTTTCATCAATTTTGACTTACACACAGTAAGTATTATTCTCAAAATTGGAAGATTTGAGTAATGCCAGGGCTTGTGAAACAAATGTACAGTTGATAGAATCAGAGTCTAAGAGCAAAGTACATATTTTAAAAATAAAATTTTTGGAAGAAATTAGATTTTGATTAGTTAAGTCAAGAAAATGTCACATTTTTATAAATTAATACTTACACATCATCTATAATTTAAAGTAGTCTACTAAAATCCCCAAGGGTGAAATTTGTTGAAAATTAATATTAAATAATATTGGAAACAAAAGGGCAGTAAATAGTATAATAAAACTGTTTACTCTCATTTTTTATTACACGTCTCTCTCCTTTCTCAACTTCCTGAAATTATTTATAAACAAGAGTGTAGAATTATAAGCCTTATCACTGAAGTTAACATATCTTGGTAGATTCAGCATCAAAATGTAATTGATCTGACTTGGATACATTACTCAAAGCTTCTACGCTCTTTTTTCCTCATCTAAAATTTGTGGATAATAATAGTATCTATGGTATGATATTTTCATATGGATAAAATGTGTTAATAAAAGAAGGCATTCAGAACAATGTCAGGTTCATTCGAATTATGCAGTATCTTACATTTTTCTTATATGCAAGTGTTAATTTCTACTTATATCTATATTGGCAATAAAATTAGTTTCTTTAGTCATATTCTGTAAATTTATTGTCAAATTATAGAACACTAAACTAATAATTAAATGCTAGGTCATTCCTATAGACAGAAACCCTTTAAAGTCATTCCTGTTAAGTATCAACTTTGGTTTCTCAGCAGTTTAAAACAGTTGAACATGATGAGTAGAAGGAATAACACGAATGTGCCTGACTTCATCCTAATGGGGCTGACGGATTCTGAAGAGATCCAGCTGGCTCTCTTTATAGTATTCCTCCTGATATATTTAATTACTTTGCTGGGGAATGTGGGGATGATATTGATAATCCGCCTGGACCTCCAGCTTCACACTCCCATGTATTTCTTCCTCACTCACCTGTCATTTATTGACCTCAGTTACTCAACTGTCATCACACCTAAAACCTTAGCAAACTTACTGACTTCCAACTATATTTCCTTCAGGGACTGCTTTACCCAGATGTTCTTTTTTGTCTTCTTGGGAGCTGCAGAATGTTTTCTTCTCTCCTCAATGGCCTGTGATCGCTATGTAGCTATCTGCTGTCCTCTACACTACCCAGTTATTATGTCCAAAAGGCTCTGCCACGCTCTTGTCACTGGGCCCTATATGATTGGCTTTATCAACTCCTTTGTCAACGTGGTTTGCATGAGCAGACTGCATTTCTGTGAATCAAATGTAGTTCATCACTTTTTCTGCGACACGTCCCCAATTTTAGCTTTGTCCTGCACGGACACATACGACATTGAAATCATGATACACATTTTAGCTGGTTCCACTCTGATGGCATCCCTTATCACAATATCTGCATCCTATGTGTCCATTCTCTCTACTATCCTGAAATTTAATTCCACTTCAGGAAAACAGAAAGCTTTCTCTACTTGTGCCTCTCATCTCTTGGGAGTCACCATCTTTTATGGAACTATGATTTTTACTTATTTAAAACCAAGAAAGTCTTCTTCCTTGGGAAGAAATCAAGTGGCTTCTGTGTTTTATACTATTGTGATTCCCATGCTGAATCCACTCATTTATAGTCTTAGAAACAAAGAAGTGAAAAACGCTCTTATTAGAGTCGTGCAGAGAAGAGAGTACTCCAGGTAATTAAAATAGCAGGAATGCTGATCATTTAACTCATGTGTTCTTTCTTTCATATTCGGTATTTTCTTGGTCTGTCTAGCAACACAATTGAATCCTTTATTTTTTTTCATTTCTGTTATGCTACCCTTTGCTTGGCTAAACATGAACATTTCAAGGCGTATGTTTTTAGAAATCAAAATTGTAATTAGAAATCATAATATGTGTGTCATATTCACAGTCTATATATATGTTTTTAAAAGCAACTGATGTAAGAAATAAGAAAATATGGTTGTCCTTTAAAATTATATAACACAAATTCCTATGCATACTTCAGTTGGAAGTAAACTTATTATGGAAAAGAACTATTTGGGGACAATAATAACAGTTCCAGAAGTTATTTCATTTATTATATGGGGAAGACTTCTAACAGAGGCTTTAAGAGTACTATTTTGAAATAAAGTTTTCCAAGAGTTAGATCCTAAGTATGCTACATTTTTAGCTACATAACCCAGAATATGTAACCAAAATTTAAGACTTCATTTACTTAAGCGAACAAGATAAATAAAAACTACAAATTTGATCAGAGGGTAGTTGTAAAGTATTTAAGGTGACAATAACCAATGCTGCCCATTATCATTAGAAGATTTACATTCCTGCCCAATGCCTTTTTCGAAGAATATTTGTTTGTGTCTTACACATTACTTTTGGTTAATTTAATTGACAGACACACAAGCAACTAAAAAGGAAAACAATGTTAGCAGTTCACAATTTGGGATTTAGGAAGTAAAATATTTCAATAAAATTAAAACAGCATATATTATAGAAAAATAGCATATATTATGTTAGAGAAAAGTTAAAAAATATTATAAAGAATTAAGGAAAATAGAAACCCTCAAAATATTGAGTTTTGGCTGTTCTTTTTATGGAATAGCCATTCTTTTGTTTCTTTATTTTTCTAATAAATTTTCAGTTTAAGGAAAACAAATATTGAGTGTTGTACAGGTTCTTCTAGATCAATAGTTTTGAATATGTGAATATATAAAATATATGTAAACAAAATTTCTTTAACTTTCTATGTACTGATTTTCAGCTTTCTGTATCCATTTACAAATTTAACACTGGATAACCTCTTTGTCATCAACAACACTAATATAAATCTTTTCTTGGCACATGAGCAAAATCAAGACCCATTTCACAATGTTTAGGACTTGAAATATAAACTCACCAAGTTCAAAATCTACATGCAATGATACCTCTTTTGCATGCTAAACATTTGAAAACTTGATTTTTTTTAATGTGTCAAAAGTTTCTTGTTAAACTTCTGTGTGTTTTTAAAAATCATTGACTCATGATTTCTACAGGTTTATTTTAGTTTTAAAAATAAATTCTTTAATTAAATGCTTTATTCATTTATTTTACATTTCTGAATACAGAAAAGTTGTAAAGCAAAGAATTGAGGTTGAATTCAGATGTTGTAACATCCCATAAACTTTAGTCAGGCACAGTACTAAAATATCTTTTATTTTTTAATTTTTTTTTTACACATTCTGGAATCACAGTATTGTTTTGCTCTGCTATTTATTTATTTATCTTAATTTGTTTATTATACTTTAAGTTATGGGGTTCATGTGCAGAACGTGCAGGTTTGTTACATAGGTATATGCGTGCCATGGTGGTTTGCTGCATCCATCCCCCCATCATCTACATTAGGTATTTCTCCTAATGTTATCCCTCCTCAATCCCCCCACCCCCTGTTATCTTTCCCCTAGTCCCCCACCCCCGGACAGGCCCCAGTGTGTGATGTTCCCCTCCCTGTGTCCATGTGTTCTCATTGTTCAACACCCCCTTATGATGAGAATATGTGTTGTTTGGTTTTTCTGTTCTTGTGTCAGTTTGTTGAGAATGATGGTTTCCAGCTTCATCCATGTCACTGCAAAGGACATGAACTCATCCTTTTTTATAGCTGTATAGTATTTGTGGTGTATATGTGCCATATTTTCTTTATCCAGTCTATAATTGATGGGCATTTAGGTTGGTTCCAAGTCTTTGCTATTGTGAACAGTGCCACAATAAACATACATGTGCATATGTCTTTATAATAGAATAACTTATAATCCTTTGGGTATATACCCAGTAATAAGATTGTTGGGTCAAATGGTATTTCTATTTCTAGATCCTTGAGGAATCACCACACTGTCTTCCACAATAGTTGAACTAATTTATACTATCACCAACAGTGTAAAAGTGTTCCTGTTTCTCCACATCCTCTCCAGCATCTGTTGTCTACTGACTTTTTAATGATCACCAGTCTAACTAGTGTGAGATGATATCTCAATGTGGTTTTGATTTGCATTTCTCTAATGACCAGTGATAATAAGCTTTTTAAAATGTTTGTTGGTTGCATGAATGTCTTCTTTTGAGAAGTGTCTGTTCACATTCTTTGCCCACTTTTTGATGGGTTTTTTTTTTCTTGTAAATTTTTTTAAGTTGTTTATAGATTCTATAATCTACAAAGAATCAACTCATCTGTCAGATGGGTAGATTGCAAACAATTTTTCCCATGCTGTTGGTTGCCTGTTCACTTTGATAGTTTCTTTTGCTGTGCAGAAGCTCTGGAGTTTAATCAGATTCCATTTGTCTATTTTGGCTTTTGTTGCCATTGCTTTGGTGTTTTAGTCATGAAGTCCTTCCCCATGCCTATCTCTTGAATGGTGTGGCCCAAGTTTTCTTCTAGGGTTTTTATGGTGTTAGGTCTTATATTATTTTAGAAGCTATTTTCCATTTTCCAAGTATTTGACTATTTTAATTTAAACTTTTGTAACAGTTACTAGACAGATTTTCATCCAAGCAATATTTTTTTATCTTTTGTAATTTGTTTTATTTATAAAATTGTATTTGATTTTTAAACTGCTTTATTAATGTTAAAAATAGAGTGTAACCTCCATTTTAAGGGTTAATATTTTGATACTTTTTCACTCATTCAAACTGTCAACTAATTTATTCAGATCTTTTTTATATATATCATTTCCTCTACTTTCTTAATTTATTTCAAAACTACAACTTATCAAATATAATGCTAGGTAAAATTACTGTGATTTAACTTTTTATTTGAGATCCATATTGTCCAGAATATGTGTTTATAATTTCTCCTATTTGTTTTCATTTGCAATTAGAAATAAGTATTTAGTAGACATTTATTGTTTAATAATACTAAATGCATGATATAATTTCATATATTTACAGAATCTTTTTATTTTTCTAGTCATTTTTATAAGCTATGGTTTTATCTTGCTTTCCTTTAGGTCTGCTTCTATAATTTAGGAAATGGATTCTGTCAATTTGTGTTGCAAAGTTGGTCTACAGAATGCGTAACTTTGTAGACAACACTTATGTTGAGAAACTGCTTAAATTATAATTTAATTAGGACTACCCTATCTTCTTCATCATATAGGCTAAAATGTATTCACACAATATTATAGAAAAGTGTACAATAATCTATGTGCAATATGAAAGATTTAGACTGTTCATATTTGACCTATACTTTTCCTATTATATTGGTGTAAAGTATATTTTATGTAAGATACTATCTAAGATACAGTCCTCTGATTCATAGTGTCATGCCAAAATGCCATAAAACATAGATATGAAAAAACCCATAAATCACCATAGCAAAATAGGAACAGCTATTTTTGCTTCCAAATAATTATGACTGGATGAAAATACTAATAAAATATTTTTCTGAGCATTTATCATGTTCAGACAATATTCAATGGGCTTTACATATATAATTAACATACTTTGTCATTATAATTTAACTGCCAGGTCAGTACTAGGAATATGTAAATTTTAATCACACATTAATGGAAAACCCCCTTTACTTGTTCAAGCAAAGACTTAGGACTTATCTTGGGCTGATGTGATTATTATGTATTGTCTGCCTGTATCAAATTATCTCATATACTCTATAAATATGTCTTATGTACTTACACAAAATGACAAATTAAGAATTTTTTAAAAAATAAATAAACACAGAGGAGCTTCAGAACTGGGTAAACGTAGGCTCTAGCTTGAGCTGAAAGAAGCATTCAAGCCCGCAATGGGTGGGCCTGAGGCCTTTACTTGGCTTAATGTGAGGACAGTGCTCCCTCTCCTGAGGACTCATTTGTACACTCAGCTGATAATTATTATGTAATGCTTGTCACCTTTCATTAACTTCTCTTGCAAGCTTAACCACCTAACTTTTTTTTCAACTCTACGTGGGCAGGAGAGGCTTTCTGGAACTATCTCAGATATAGACACACATCTTAGGGAGAACAATCTGTGAGTGACACCTTTCTCAGCCACAAGTCAGAGAAGTGGAGAAATCTTTTTGAATTCTGGGCATCCAATCACATATTCAGAAAAGGACACTTTTTCCTTTGAAAGTTGCACAGTAAATGGAAGTTCAGCCTGGGAAGCAAATTACTTCTGATTATTTAAACTGAAGTTCTAGAGAGGATGAGACTGTCAGTAGTTTCAACAACTTCAGTGAGGGAATTTCAGACAAATGCAGAAAAGAAATGCAAAGTAATATCAAAGTATTATATAAAGTATTATATTTATAAAATACTTTATATAATATAAAGTATTATATTTATAAAATACTTTATATAATATAAAGTATTATATTTATAAAATACTTTATATTATATAAAGTATTATATTTATAAAAAGTATATATACTTTATATAATATAAAGTATATATAAAATATAAAGTATAATATAAAATGTATTATATAAAGTAGTATATTATATAAAGTATAATATGAAGTATTTTATAAATATAATAAAATACTTTATATTATATAAAGTATATATAGCTGATAGATACATATCAGAATCTTATTAATGCATTACATCTTGGAAAGTGTTTCTCTCTACATAGATATATTATAATATTCTGCAATATTTTATCCACTAAATAAAATGTTGAAATATTTTATCCACTGATTGATTGATGGATATTTGGGATCCTTTTCTTAACAACAATAATCCTTACACCCTATTAAAGGCATTTACAAAATAACAGAGGTTATTAAAAGGTATATGCTGCTGACAGACATTCTCTAGGGCTGTTGATGAAGGACAGTGCAATTTTGGCAGTACTAGCTAAATCTCAAATGTATAGGTACAGCCCTATTTACAGAAAAAGCACTCAATAAAGGAAAGAATAGTTTATCAGATGATGGAATGATGCTGGGGAGAGAATTTGTGTTTAATCAGGATTCAGCCTTTTTTGATGTTAAAGAAAAAAAAAATAAAGAATTCAGAAATACAGTGGCCCAACAACAAGGTATTCTTAAATGTAACCTGCAGAGTTTTCTGTGTTTTATTCTTATTACTCTTGACCTGACTAGACTTTGTGGGGAGCTGTTTTTCACAAGGCAATCCTAGGACACAGATTCTTCTATGTTATTGCTCTATCATCTCCCTGATGTTTCCTTCTATGTGTTTGAAGAGGGTTAATCTAATACTTTGTTCACATTGCAGTCTGAGAGAAAGGCAAGATTTTTTGACACTAGGAAGATAATTCCAAAGTTTTTCTTCATATGGATGGTTTTTAGGAACATATTAATTTATTAAGTAGACATAAGACTACCCTGGTTACTCATTTCTTCTGATGTAAGCCTCTTTAGAGAATGGTACTTTTTATTTAATTATCAATTTTATTAACAAAATGTTGTTTATAATATTCTTATTTTCCTTTTCATATTTGTGGAGACCAGAGTAAAATATCTTATTTCATTCCTGATATTGGTTATATTTATCTTTTCTCTTCTTGGTGTTGACCCTGGATTATAAAACACGTTTTATATATTATAGTTTACCTAAAATAATCTATATCACAACTTTTCATGTAAGACCCTTAGGGTAGTGTAAAATCAGATCTCTCCCATTCATTTTGCTGTATTTGTCATAAATTTTACATTTATGTATAGTCTAAACCCCAAACACACCAGCATAATTTCACTTGATATTTATTTCTTAAAGCAATTAAACTGTCAAGTATTTGTCATTTTTTATTTTCAGTTATACATTTTTGGTGCTATTTCTTTATTTATGTGAAGCCATGTTTCTTTCTGTTAGAGTACAAGTCTGCTGATTATCAGTTATTTCAGCATAAGTGTGAACTGGGCATGTGTGTTTGTATGAGTATGTATGTTTATTTTCCTAAAAATAGGCTTCATTTAGTTTTACTTTTTGTGTCTATCCTTACTGGGATCCTCTGACATTTTTGGACCAGTAATTTGATGGATTCCTTACTTTTGCAAAATTATTCAACATTGTATCTTCAAATGCTTCTTAAGCTTCATTTCTTCTTCATTATTCTTTTGTATGTTATTAGACTACTTGACATTGCCATGCAGTTCTTGTGTACTTTTGTTCCAACTTTTTTCTTTAACTTTCTTTCTGTTTGATTAACTTCTATTGGTTAATCTCCCAGTTCACAAATTGTTTCCCGATCTTTATTAACAGACTGATAAGTCTGTTGAATAAATGCTTTGTCTCCAGTATTGTGCATATGTGGGGAGTTTGGGGATTTGGATGGGTGGTCCAACATTTCACTGGACACTTTCTGTAGAGTCTGTCTGAGGAAATTTCTGGCATATTTATGCATGTTCTTTACTCTCTCCACTATAACTTTTATTCCTTTAGTTTTCAGTGCTCTAAGTCAACACCAATCAAGAATACCTGTAATTTAAAAATTGATGTTATTAGTAAATCTCATAAACACTTGGTAGGGCCAGGAGAGAAAACTTTAATAGTGAATATAAATCCTTCCAATCTAGAACTTTTTGATGTTCTCAATAGCACACACTTGGCTTTAAGTTTGTTTGTTTGTTTTTTAATTTAGCTGATTTATTCCTACTTGCCTATATGATGGCCACATTTTTCCCTCATCCTACGCCAAAAGTGAAACAGTTCGTGTGTCTTACTTCCTCTTGGAGGGGACTTATCTCTGCTTAGAGTTGATATTATTTAGATGAATGCAACCTCAGCTCCAAGACAGATTCATACAAATTATGATTTTATAGATTAACTGGATTGTTTTAAATAGGGTGCAAGCAACGTTCTTTGTAACTTTCTACATCCTATGTGGAAATAAAAGTTCTATATATCCTTTAAATCCTCTTCATTGCTATGCCTTAAATCCACTTACCCATGTAATATCTCATTCTGCACCTTGAAATTGTAATGGAATCTCATAATTGGTCCAGATATAACTGATCATATCTACTGTGTTCTTACATTGTTTATTTATTTGCCTCTGCTTTTTTCCCCTTTTTTCCCCTTTTTTCTCTCTCTCCTTCCTTTCTTCCCTTTTCTCTTTTTCTTATTGATCACTGAAACCCAAAACCACTTCACATCCCAATGAAAAGAATAAATTAGCAAGTTCAGTAAACCAGTCTCCAATATTTTTAAGTGCATTCTTTTTCTCTTATTTCTGTCATTGGCTGTATGAAAACTGTTAATGTTTCCTAATGTGTTGTCTAGAGGCAGAAAAATAAGTTGGTAAAGTGAAAAGATCAGTCAATTCTTTCAACGCATATATAACAAGCTTTAAAAAGCTGTAGCTAGGCAAATTAGGCTTGAGTCCTCACATCATTCTTAAGGGCCACATGGCATTGAGCAAATTATTTATAGTTTAGGTGCACTGTTTCTTCATCTGTGATAAAAGGTAATACTACAACAACTTGGAGTAGTTATGAGCATTACATGAGTTAATAATTGTAAAACATTTATATGAGTGTCCATTGCCTAATAAGCAGCACGTAAGTATTACTGTTGAAAGGGAGGAAGCTTTCCTCTACTATTCTAGAGTCCCTGGCTAAGTCTGAAAATAAAACTGACAAAGACAGATTAACAGGAGAGAGAATACAAATTTATTTAATAAAATTTTATGTGAAAGGGAGCCTGCAGAAATGACAATCCAGAAATATAGGGAAAATTGTCTAGTTTTATACATAGATTCAATGAAGAACAGACAGCTATGTAGAAATGGGACTGGATAAAAGGACATAATCTGATGGCAAAAGACTGTGGGAGGACAGTAACCTAGCAAGCCCTGTGTTCAGATTCTTCTTTGCTTATCTATGTAGCATTCCCTTTCCTTAGGTATAGGACAGGACCCTTCTGGAATGTGGGTCTATGACCAACTTTCAGATAACACAGATCAGATAATTTCTTTTCAATGAGCTCCTACACTGAAATCAGAAGATCAGAGTGATTTTTTTTTTTTTTGGCTTACTTTGGAGACAGGAATTCTATTTTCTATGACTCACCTTGTGGAAAAGAAACTCCAGTTTTTAAGGCCTGTCTTGGGAGAAAAGGGGAAACAGAAGAAAGGAAGGTAGAAGAAAGTCAAAAAACCTAAATTCTGAAGCCTTTTCAGTCTTATTTGGTTCAAAGCACTCAGCATCCAAGGTACCATACTTCAAGGTATGGTGTTCTGAGCCCCAACATTTCCCCCATCTGAAACTTTATTGAAAATTTTAAAACTTCAGAGCTGAGCTAGTGGTTGTGGAGAAGAGAATCAAGTTGGAATATGAGTAGCAAAGCATCTGCAAAAAGGCAAAAGATATACACTGTAACGATAATAGACAGAAAAGAACAAATCTAAGAGCACTGAACACTCTAAGCACATAAGAACACATCTAACTCATTAACTCATCATTAAGTCAATAAATATTTTTTGTCAATAAACTACTTTTTTTCTAGGTGCTCTTTTATATTTTGGAGATATAATTCTGATGTCAAACAGACACAATACCTGTCTTTATAAAAGATAAAATATCAGCATAGTGGTAGATCTAAATACAAACCATTAAGTGGTAAGAAAAAGAGACCCCATGGGAATAGAGTAAGTCAAAAGGATATTTTTTGAGAGAAAAGTAATTGAACTGAGATATACCAAGTAAAGTTTTATTAAATTGAGAGTTAAATGTGCCACTCTACCATATTAGTCTAAACATATAGAAGATTGTGGGAGATTTTATTCCCACTATCAGGTTTCAGCAATACTAGGATAGCAACCAGACCTAATAGACATCTACAGAACTCTCCACCCTAAATCCACAGAATATACACTTTTCTCAGCACCACATTGCACTTACTCTAAAATTGACCACATAATTAGAAGTAAATCACTCCTCAGCAAATGCAAAAGAACAGAAATCATAACAACTAGTCTCTCAAACCACAGTGCAATCAAATTAGAAGTCAGGATTAAGAAACTCACTCAAAACCGCACAACAACATGGAAACTGAACAAACTGCTTCTGAATGGCCACTGGATAAATAATGAAACAGCAATAAAATTGTTCTTTGAAACCAATGAGATGAAGACGCAACTTACCAGAATCTCTGGGACAGATTTAAGGCAGTGTCTAGAGGGAAATTTATAGCAATAAATGCCCACGTGAGAAGTGAGGAAAGATGTAAAATCGACACCCTATCATCAAAATTAAAAGAACTAGAGGAACAAGACTGAACAAATTCAAAAGCTAGCAGAAGACAAGAAATAACTAAAATCAGAGCAGAACTGAAGGAGATAGAGGGGCCCCAAAACCCTTCAAAAAATTAATAAATCCAGGAGCTGGTTTTTGAAAAGTTCAACAAAATAGATAGACCGCTAGCCAGACTAATAAAAAAGAAAAGAGAGAAGAATCAAATAGATGCAATAAAAAATAATGAAGATGATATCACCACCAATTCCACAGAAATACAAACTACCATCAAAGATTACTACAAACAACTTTATGCACATAAACCAGTAAATCTAGAAAAAATGAATAAATGCCTGGTCACTTACACCTTCCCAAGACTAAACCAGAAAGAAATTGAATCTCTGAATAGACCAATAACAAAGTCTAAAGTAGAGGCAGCAATTAATTGCCTACCAACCAAAAAAATCCAGGTCCAGATGGATTCACAGCCGAATTCTACCAGACATACAAAGAGGAGCTGGTACCATTCCTTCTGAAATGATTCCAAACAATACAAAAAGAGGGAATCCTCCCTAACTCATTTTATGAAGCAAACATCATCCTGATACCAAAACCCGGTAGAGACACACTAAAAAAGAAAATTTCAAGCCAATATCCATGATGATCATTAATGCCAAAACCTTCAATAAAATACTGGCAAACCAAATCCAACAGCACATCAAAAAGCTTATCCATCACAATCAAGTTGGCTTCATCCCTGGGATGCAAGGCTGGTTCAACATACACAAATCTATAAACATAATCCATCACATAAATAGAACCAAAGACAAAAACCACATGATTATCTCAATAGATGCAGAGAAGGTCTTTGACAAAATTCAACAGCCCTTTATGCTAAAAACTCTTAATAAACTAGGTATCGATGGAACCTATCTCAAAATAATAAAAGCTATTTACAACAAACCCACAGCCAATATCATACTGAATGGGCAAAAACTAGAAGCATTCCCTTTGAAAACTGGCACTAGACAAAGGTGCCCTCTCTCACCATTCCAATTCAACATAATATTGGAAGTTCTAGCCAGAACAATCAGGCAAGAAAAAGAAATAAAGGGTATTCAAGTAAAAAAAGAGGAAGTCAAATTGTCTCTACAGATGACATGATTGTGTATTTAGAAGACCCCACTATCTCAGCCCAAAATCTCCTTAAGATGATAAGCAACTTCAGCAAAGTCTCAGAATAAAAAAAACAATGTGCAAAAATTGCGAGCATTTCTATACACCAATAACAGACAGAGAACCAAATCATGAGTGAACTCCCATTCACAATTGCTACAAAAGGAATAAAATACCTAGGAATATAACTAACAAAGGACATGAAGGACCTCTTCAAGGAGAACTACAAACCACTGCTCAAGGACATAAAAGGGCACAAACAGATGGAAAAACATTTCATGCTCATGGTTAGGAAGAATCAATATACTGAAAATGGCCATACTGCCCAAAGTAATTTATAGATTCAATGCTATCCCCATCAAGCTACCATTGACCTCCATCACAGAACTGGAAAAAACCACCTCAAACTTCATATGGAACCAAAAAAGAGCCCATATAGCCAAGACAATCCTAAGCAAAAAGAACAAAGCTGGAGGCATCACACTACCTGACTTCAAACAAGGATACAGTAATCAAAACAGCATGGTACTGGTACCAAAACAGAGACATAGACCAATGGAACAGAACAGAGGCCTCAGAAGCAACACCACACATAAACATAGTAAAAAGAAAACAGATGACACAGATTTTTCTGCATGTTAGAACAGCATAGGTATATGGCCAACTATGACCTTTATTTTAAAACATCCAAGAAAAACAGAATTACACTAATAAATTAGAATTATTGTCTAGGGATAACTCTTACTAACCAGGCTTTTCCTCAACTGTCATACCACAATAATCATCAACACAGAAGAATTCTGTGACCCAATGTGTGGGGATTTCTTCCTCCCACACCATGCAGCAGACATCAACTTGGTATCCTCTAATTCAGTTGCAACAGTGTCTACCCAGAGATAGTGTCAGATTCCATAGGTTGAGGATTCAGTTCCCCAAACCTAGCCCCCCAACAACACTTGAAGTAGAAGCTGATTTGTGTGAGTGTCAGAACGAGAAATAGCAAGGAAAGGAGGGGTATCAGAAGTCCGGATCTCTGAAATTTCTGGCCAACCAGCTTCAAGTTGGAGTTCCCATGACCACTCTTTGGGTTTCATTAAATTACTGAAGCAGCTCACAAAACTCAGGGAAACATATTACTGGCTTATGATAAAGGGTATTGCAAAGGATACAGGGGAAGGCATGTGTAGAGCAAGGTAGAAGGAAAGGGGTGCAAAGCTTCCATACCCTCCGTGACCTTGCCACCCTCTAGGAAGGAATTTCCACCTGTTCTGCTAACCAGAAGCTCAATGAAACCTTTCCTCCTAGGTTTTATGGAAGCTTCAAGGTATCAACATTCTTTCCGCCAGGGCGTAGGGTGTTACTCTCTAATGGGAGAGTCATAAGACTCACAATCAGTAAGGCAAACATTGGAATCCTGCCCTGGGGCAAGTGAATGGATGGCAGGAGAAGGTAAAAGGCCTGCCCCTGAGGTCTAAAACATCCAACATAATAACAAAAGACTGTAACAAAGGCTATGGGAGTTATTAGCCAGGAACCCTAGATGAAAACCAACATACATCATAACATCACAATGACACACTCTTGATATTGTGGTAAAGAGTTTCAATCACTCTTAACTTTTTAAAATCTATTTTTTAGTATGAAAATATACTTTATTGATAACCTGGTTTTTTCCAAACATTTGTTTCATTGCCTCTTTTACATCTTTGTTCCTCAAACTGTAGATGATGGGATTCAGCATAGGAATCACAATGGTATAAAATATCGACACTATCATGTCATGCTCCAAAACATAGCTGGAACTTGGTCTCACATACATGAAGAGGATTGTCCCATGATAAATTGACACTCCAGTTAGGTGAGCCCCACAGGTGGAGAAGACTTTTCTCCTCCCTTCAGCAGAATGCAACTTCAGAATGGCCAACAGAATGAAAAAATAGGAGATCAGGACAATCAGGATAGTGACTATCTCAATAGAGCCCACAAAGTAGACGAGTAGAAGCTGGTTTGTGTGCGTGTCAGAACAAGAAATAGCCAGGAGAGGAGGGATATCACAGAAGACATGCCGAATTTCATTGGATCCACAGAAGGACAGGCTAAATGTAGCCACCGTATGTATAGTAGCATGCAGAATGCCAGCAATGTAGGAAGCAGTGATGAGTGGCACGTAGACTCTGGGTGACATGTTCACTGAATACAGGAGCGGGTTGTAGATGGCTACATAGCGATCATAAGCCATTGCAGCCAAGAGAAAGCATTCTGTGGTTCCAAAAGCACAAACGAGAAACATCTGTGTTGCACATCCAAGGAATGAAATGACTTTATTCTTTGACATAAAATCTACTAACATATTTGGGATAATAAATGAGGAACAGCAGGCATCCACAGAAGACAATACACTTAGAAAATAATACATGGGTTTCTGGAGATGGGAATCCCCAATGACCAGTACAATCAGTCCTAAATTTCCCATGAGAGTTAAGAGGTAGACTGCTAGAAACAGGAAGAAGAAGATGATCTGTAGTTCAAGATTGTCTGTGAAGCCCTTCAGTACAAATATGTCAACTAGAGTGACATTCTTCATGTTGAAATCTAGAACATAGTTGAAGATATTAACAAAATTACAGTTCATATTATGACAAAAAGAATGAACAAAACCGTAACTCAAAGGATAACTGTGCCCTTGTATATACTGTGCAATATATTTTCAGCAGAGCATAAACTTGTAGTAGTGAATCAGAAGACAGTGACAAACTAGTCAGCATGTGTTCATGCTACTCACTGCCGAATCAAATGGAAGAAATGAATGTTCATTAGTTGGTTGGACTTCTTATTCTGTTTCTAAAATAATCAGGTCTATGGGTTACTTTACCAATGAATTGCATTAGCTGTTTTCATATTAAATAATATTAAAACACAAAAGAAAAGTGGCTTTAAAAATCCTCTGGCGTCCAAACACACAAGAGAGTATGTCAGGGGACAGAGCATTGGAATACAATGCCAGAATTTCAGAACTTTTAGCAATTGTGCATAAGCTATAGCAATTGCTATCAGCTACTTAGGTATAGAATGAGAACATTAAGAGTTATTTTAGAAGATTGGAGTAAATATTGAAGGAAAATTACATTAATGAAATTGAATATGTAAAATTACTTTGATTATAGAATATGCTGATTTAGGTTAGTTCTACAGAGTATTCTATCAAGATTCAATCCAATGAACATTTATGATTTTTTTTCCCCTGCTCACTCAAATATCTCTGAATTATTCTTTGGAGAATGAAGAAGTTTTGTGAATTATTTGATCATTTTATATCAAAAATAAACATGCATATTATCACGATTCCATTTTCTACATTACAGCTGTCTTAATTTTGCTTTGTGCAAATAAGATAATTTAACTAAATTCCTCTTGAGACAGACATTCCTACTAGAGGCCAAAATAAGTGATATTGGGTAAAACCTAAGTTAATTAGCACATAGTCAAAGATTCAGAGTTATAAAGAGAAATTATGATTCTTGAAGATTTAATAATATAGTATCAATTTTTTAAATTAATGTAAGTCTATTTCTATGAATCAAATTTTAATGGAAGGTAGAAAAGTTCAAATATTATGAATGTAATGATGACACACTAAGTTTGCTAAATAATAGCCGTTTATTTAGTGCTTGCTGCAAGAACAGACTTATTGTGCACATTACCTATTTCACCTTTATAGCAACTTTCATAGCTAATAATTTCCAGAGCCAAGATTCAATCCCACGTTTCTCTGATTGCACATGAAAGTTTTGCATTTTTTCATGGCCTCATATTATACATGGCTTCATTCTGCAACTGGAACACTCTTCTTCCTACCCTTCTGCTGACCTCAGGGAAATAAAGGTAAAGCAAAACATGATTCTTGATGTATTTGTATTTTTTAAACCATTAAATCTAGAGAAACATAAAATAAGTAGTAATCTGAAATGACTTCTAGATGAAACTCGAGAAAATACATTTAAAATAATTATTGTTTTCCTTATTACCTCAAAATATAAGACCCCACATAAATGAATATCTCAAATGTTTAGTTGTCCTTTATTGATACTTATTGATAAATCCATGATCTTACTTTGAACTATCTCTATCAGAAAAATTAAAGCATACATTCTATTAGGAGCACTCTTATTTACCTCTACAAGTACAAACTCAATATTTTCTATTTTTTCATGTTTTCTAACAAGTGTTGGTTTTTAATTCTTAGGCATAACACTAAATAAATCATATTTGGTGAATATATTTGATTCACATATGCAATAGTCCAGAACTGAAGTGTTTGTTCTTGGTGTTCAGTGCCTAAACAGTTTACTACAAAACAACATAGTTGCTCTTGACATTGTAGGTTCTAGTTGCTAAAATATTCTTGAAATTATCTGAAATTTTCTCTTACCTGTGGAACAACAAATGCAGTTTTAGGTACTCTATGAATATGACCAATTTAGATTGTTTATATCTTTGTAATCAACTGTTGATGAAATCCACAGGTGATGTCCCAAGGGGAATATGCCCCAATTATTTTCTGTTTCAAAATAGCAACGTGATGATTTGCTTAATAATAAAAAGTAAATGATTCTGGAATAAGGCACTGCATGCTGCTACTTATTGAATGAATACAGTTATTTGGCCTCTGATTTAAAATGTTTCAGATTTGCATTTCCCTGATGACTACTGATGTTAAACATCTTTTCATACAACTGTCGGCCATTTTATGTCTTCTTTGGAAAAAAAAGTATTCAAGTCCTTTGCCTATTTTAAAATAAGATTTTGTTATTGTTGTTATTGAGTTTATATATTTTGATGTTAATCCCCTATTAGTTATATCATTTACAAATATTTACTCCTATTTTGTGGGCTACCTTTGTGCTTGGCTGATTGTTTTCTTCACTGTGCAGAAGGCTTTGACTTTGATGTAGTCTTACTTGTCTTATTTTGGTTTTGTTGCTTGGCTTTTTATGTTGTTGCTTGGCTTTTTATGTCATATCCAACAAGTCATTCCTAAGCCTAAGATCCTGAAGATTTTTCTTTTGTTTTCTTCTAGAAATTATAGTTTCAGGTTTTATCTTTAAATTTTTAATCCATTTTGAGTTTTTTTTTAATATGGTATAAGACATGGGTTCAATTTCATTATTTTGCATATGCATATTCAATTTTTCCTGGCACCATTTGTTGATGGGATAATCATTTTTCCTTTATGTATTCTTGGCATCTTTGTGAATGATCATTCGACTACATACATATGGGATTATTTCCAGGCTACCTATTCTGTTTTGTTGAACTATATGATTGTCTTGATTCTAGTACCATGCTATTTAATTACTGTAGTCTTGTAATAGAGTCGAAATCAGAAAGTATGATGCCTCCAGCTTTGTTTTTCTTTCTCACAATTCCTTTGGCTATTTAAAGTCTTTTGTGATTGTGTATAATTTTTAGAATTTTAATTTATTTCTGTAAAAACTAGCACTAGGATTTTGCAGGCAATGCATTGAATCTGAAGATCCCTTTGGACAGTCTGGTGATTTTAATTATTGCAGATCAAAACGACAATGAGATAATAGCCATTATACAAAATAAAAGTATTGATTAAAATGTGGATAAATTGGAGCCCTGGTGTACTGGTGATGAGAACGTAAAACAGTACAGCCATGATTGAAAACAATATGGAAATTCCTCAAAATATTAAAAATAGGACTACTATATAATCCTGAAATTCTGAAGCCACCTTTGCAAAATTATGACAGTAAGAGAAATCTGCCATGACTGACTCCATTTTGCTTCTATCCTCACAGTCAACTCAAGACAAAGACTTAAATCTACAATCTAAAACTATAAAAATTCTGGAAGATAACACCATAAATACTCTTCTAGACATTGACTTAGGAAAATAATTCATGACTAAGTCTCCAAAAGCAAATTTAACAAAAAGAAAAATAAATAAATGGGTCCTACTTAAAGTAAAATCTTATGTACAGCAAAAAAAAAATAATTAGCAGATCAAACAGAAAACCCGAAGACTGGGAGAAAATATTCACAAACTATGCATCTGACAAAGGACAAATACCCAGTATCTAAAAGGAATTCAAACAAATCATCAAGAGAAAAACAAATAATCCCATCAAAAATGGGCAAAGAACAAGAATAGACACTTCTAAAATGAAGATATACAAACAGCCAAGAAACACATGAAAAAAATGCTCAACACTAATTATCTGGGAAAAACAAATTAAAACTACAATGAGATACCACTTTACTCCTGCAAGAATGGCACAATTAAAAAGTCAAAAACAGTAGATGTTGGCATGGGTGTGGTGAAAAGGGAACACTTTTACTCTCCTGGTGGGAATGTAAACTAGTACAACCACTATGCATAATAGTATGGAGATTTCTTTCTTTTTTTTTTTTTGAGACAGAGTCTCGCTCTGTCTCCAGGCTGGAGTGCAGTGGCGGGATCTTGGCTCACTGCAACTTCTGTTTTCCGGTTTCAAGCAACCCTCCTGCCTCAGCCTCCCGAGTAGCTGGGACAACAGGCGCGCACCTCCACGCTCAGCTAATTTTTTGTACTTTTTGTAGAGATGGGGTTTCACCATGTTGGCCAGGATGGTCTCGATCTCTTGACCTCGTGATCCACCCACCTCGGCCTCCCAAAGTGCTGGGATTACAGGCGTGAGCCACCGCGCCCGGCCGGAGATTTCTTAAAGACCTAAATGTAAAACTACCATTTGATCCAACATTTCCACTACTGGGTATCTACCCAGAAGAAAATAAGTCATTATATGAAAAAAGCACATTCATATTTATGTTTATAGCATCACAAGTTGCAATTGCAAAGATATAAAACCAATTTAAGTGCTCATCAACCAACGAGTAGATAAAGAAAATGTGGAATATGTATACCATGGAATACTACTCAGCCTTTAAAAGGATAAAAAAAGTCTTTTGCAGCAGCCTGGATGAAGCTACAGATGTTATCCTAGGTGAAGTCACTCAGGAATGGAAAATCAAATATTGCATGTTCTCACTCATAAGTGGGAGTGAAGCTAAGCATATGAAAAGGCATAAGAATGATACAATGCATATTGGGGCTCAAGGTGGAGAATGAGAGAGGGATGATGGACCAAAGACTATATATTGGGTACCGTGTACACTGCTTGGATGACTGGTGCACTAAAATGTCAGGAATCACCACTGAAGAATTTACCCAAGTAACCAAAAACCACCTGTATTCCATAAACTGTTGAAATAAAAATAAACTTTATGAAAAAGGAAAGCCTTCAAAACCAAAAAATAAAATAAAAATAGAATAAAATTGCATATATTTTCAGCATGAAAAAACTGAACCTCAGAGAAATTAAGTTCTAACCCAGTGATGCAACTATTATATAAGCTTAAAGCTTGTGATTTAAGTGCTCTTATCTTTTCTTGAATCATATATTTTTTTCTAAAGCATCATTTTCTGAGTTTTTTTTTTTTTTGCTTTTTAAAAAAATTTAATATGTGGATTACCTTCTCAACAAAATTTTATGTGTGCAATGCAGATCTCTAGAATTCATATGTCTTGCATGATGTCAATTTTATATCTATTGAATATAAACTACTAATAGCCCTCTACTCAGCCCCTGGCAGCCCACAATTCTACTCTAAGCATTGAGAGCATTATAGATATCCCATGTAAGTGGAATCACACAGTGTTTGTCACTAAATTCTTCCAGGTTCTATTATGTTGACACATATGACAGGATCTTCTCTTTTTAAAGTTGTGTATATAACACATATTATTTTGCCATTTAACTATTAATGGACATTTAGGTTGTTTCCACATTTCAGCTATTGTGTATAATGCTACAATAAACACGGACTACATATATCTCTTCCAAATCCTGATTTAAAATATTTTGGATAAATACCCAGATATCGAATTGTAACTGTGAAATGGAGTTTTGCTGCTTGCTGCACAGACAAAATCAATGTACTGAGACCATGGCATTGCAGTAAAGAAAAAAGTGGAAAAACAAATATCTTCTCCTTCATAAGTGGGAGCTAAACTATGAGGATGAAAAGATCTAAGAATAAGCAAAAGAGATGAGGCTGGCCACACCATGTGGGAGAGGCAGTTATTACTCATATCAATCCCCTTGAAGTCTTCAAAATTAGGAGCTTTTCAAAGATAAGTTGATGGGCAGAAGCCTAGGATATGAGTATTGCTGATCAGTTTGGGATGTAATCATAGGGATGTGGAAAATGGTCCTAATGCGGTGGGTCTGCTTCTGGTTGGGGACCACATGACTGGTTGAGTCAGAGGTCCAGATGGTGCCATACAGCCATCAGATATACAAAAACTTGAAAATAATCTCAAAATGCCAATCTTAGGTTATACGATAGTGATATTATCTGTAGGAATAATTGGGGAAGTTTCAAATCTTGTGACTTCCAGGAAAAAAAATTTCTGGTAATCATTTTACTAAGTCTATATCTTAGAAGAACTCAGACTCCTGTCATCCTCTTAACTTGGTAATCTTTGATTAATTTTACAAGGGTAGTTTAGTTTTTATAAAGGAATGTTATCATTTAAACTATAAAGTAAATTTCTCCCAAAGTTAGTTTAGCCCATGCCCAGAAATAAGCAAAGATAGCCAGTCTGTGAGGATAGAAGCAAGATGGAGTCAGTCATGGCAGATTTCTCTTACTGTCAAAATTTTGCAAAGGTGGTTTCAGAATTGCAGGATTTTATAGTAGTCCTATTTTTAATGTTTTGAGGAACTTCCAAATTGTTTTCAGTCATGACTGCACTGTTATACACTCTCATCAACAGTATACCAGGACTCCAATTTCTCCACATTCTCATATATATATACATATATATATGTGTGTATATGTGATATATTATTGTGGTATTGATATATTATTGTCATTTTGATCTTCAATAATTAAAGTCTCCATACTACCCAAAGGGATATTCAGATTCAATGTATTTCCTGCAGAATCTTAGTGCTAGTTTTTACAGAAATTGGAAAAAAATCCTATAATTTATGTGCAATTACAAACGACTTTAAATAGCCAAAGGAATTGTGAGAAGGAAAAACAAAGCTGGAGGCATCATACTTTCTGATTTCGACTCTATTACAAGACTACAGTAATTAAATAGCATGGTACTAGAATCAAGACAATCATATAGTCCAACAAAACAGGATAGGGAGCCTGGAAATAATCCCATATGTATGTAGTCAAATGATCATTCACAAAGCTGCCAAGAATACATAAAGGAAAAATGATTATCCCATCAACAAATGGTGCTAGGAAAAATTGAATATGCATATGCAAAATAATGAAATTGGACCCATGTCTTATACCATATTAAAAAAAAAACTCAAAATGGATTAAAAATTTAAACATAAAACCCGAAACTATAATTTCTAGAAGAAAACAAAAGAAAAATCTTCAGAGCCTTAGGCTTAGGAATGACTTGTTGGATATGACATAAAAAGCCAAGCAACATCATAAAAAGCCAAGCAACAAAACCAAAATTAGACAAGAAAGACTACATCAAAGTCAAAACCTTCTGCACAGCGAAGAAAACAATCAGCCAAGCACAAAGGCAGCCCACAAAATAGGAGTAAATATTTGTAAATGATATATCTAATAGGGGATTGACATCAAAATATATAAACTCAATGGCAACAGTAACACTAATCTTATTTTAAAATAGGCAAAGGACTCAAACACAGTTTTTTCCCAAGAAGACATTCAAATGGCCGACAGTTGTATGAAAAGATGTTCAACATCAGTAGTCATCAGGGAAATGCAAATCTGAAACATTTTAAATCAGAGGCCAAATAACTGTATTCATGCAATGAGTAGCAGCATGCAGTGCCTTATTCCAGAATCATTTACTTTTGATTATTAAGTAAATCATCATGTTGCTATTTTGAAACAGGAGATAATTGGGGCATATTCCTCTTGGGACATGGCCTGTAGATTTCATCAACGGTTGATTACAAAGATATAAACAATCTAAATTGGTCATATTCATAGAGTACCTAAAACTGCATTTGTTGTTCCACAGGTAAGAGAAAATTTCAGATAATTTCAAGAATATTTTAGCAGCTAGAACCTACAATGTCAAAAGAAACTATGTTGTTTTGGTACTAACTGTTTAGGTACTAAACACCAACAATGAAACACTTCAGTTCTGGACTGTTGCATATGTGAATCAAGTGTATTCATTAAAATATGATTTATTTAGTGTTATGTCTAAGAATTAAAAACCAACACTTACTAGAAAACAAGAAAAAATAGAAAATATTGAGTTTGTACTTGTAGAGATAAATAACAGAGCTCCTAATAGAGTGTATGCTTTAATTTTTCTGATAGATAAAGATAGTTCAAAGTAAGATCATGAATTTATCAATAAATATCCATAAAGGACAAAACATTTGAGATATTCATTTATGTGGGGTCTTATATTTTGAGGTAATAAGGAAAACAATCAATAATTATTTTAAATTTGTTTTCTGAAGTTTCATCTAGAAGTCATTTCAGATTATTTCTTATTTTATGTTTCTCTAGATTTAATGGTTTAAAAAATACAAATACATCGAGAATCATGTTTTGCTTTATCTTTATTTCCCTGAGGTCAGCAGAAGGGTAGGAAGAAGAATGTTCCAGTTGCAGAATGAAGCCATGTATAATTTGAGGCCATGAAAAAATGTAAAACTTTCATGTGTAATGAGAGAAACGTGGGATTGAATCTTGGCTCTGGAAATTATTAGCTATGAAAGTTGCTATAAAGGTGAAATAGGTAATGTGCACAAAAACTCTGTTCTTGCAGCAAGTGCTAAATAAATGACTATTATTTAGCAAACTTAGTGTTTCATCATTACATTCATGATATTTGAAGTTTTCTGCCTTCCATTAAAATTTGATTCATAGAAATAGACTTACATTAATTTTAAAAGTTGATTCTATATTATTAAATCTTCAAGAATCATAGTCATATTCTCTTTGTAACTCTGAATCTTTGACTCTGTGCTAATATTAACTTAGTTTTTACCCAATATAACTTCTTTTGACATCTAGTAGAAATACCTGTCTCAAGAGAAAGTTAGTTCACGTTATCTTATTTGAACAAAGCAAAATTAAGACAACTGCAATGCAGGAAATGGGATCGTGGTAATTTGAATGCTTATTTTTGACATAAAATGATCAAATAATTCACAAAACTTCTTCATTCTCCAAAGAATAATTCAGAGATATTTGAGTGAGCAGATGAAAGAAATCGTAATTGTTCATTGGATTTAAAATCTTGATAGAATACTCTGTACAACCAACCTAAATCAGCCTATTCTATAATCAAAGTTATTTTACATATTCAATTTTATTAATGTACTTTTCCTTCAACATTTACTCCAGTCTTGTAAAATAACTATTAATATTCTCATTCTATACATAAATAGACTATAGCAATCATTTTGCACAATTACTAAAAGTTCTAAAATTCTGGCATTGTATTGCAATGCTCTGTCCCTTGATACACTATCTTGTGTGTTTGGATGCCAGAGGATTTTTTTTTATTGTACTTTAGGCTCTGGGGTATGTGTGCAGATCATGCAGTATTGTTGCATAGGTACGTACATGGCAAGGTGGTTTGCTATCTCCATCCCCCTGTCACCTATATCTGACATTTCTCCCCATGTTACCCCTCCCCAACCTCCCCACCCCCTGCTGTTCCTCCCCCTGCAGTGTGTGATGCTCCCCTCCTTGTGTCCATGTGTTCTCATTGTTCAACACCTGCCTATGAGTGAGAACATGCCGTGTTTGACTTTCTGTTCTTGTGCCAGTTTGCTGAGAATGATGGTTTCCAGCTTCATCCATATCCCTGCAAAGCACATGAACTCATTCCTTTTTATGGCTGCATAGTATTCCATGGTGTATATGTGCCACATTTTCTTTGTCCAATCTATCTGATTCCAGGTCTTTGCTGTTATAAACAGTGCTACAATGAACATACACTTGCATGTGTCTTTATAATAGAACGATTTATAATCCTTTGGGAGTATTTTTAAGCCACTCTTTTTTGTGTATTTTAATATTATTTAATATGAAAACAGCTAATGCAATTCAATGGTATGTTAACCAGTAGACCTGATGATTTTAGAAACAGAGTAAGTCCAGCCAACTAATGAACGTCCATTTCTTCCCTTTGATTCTGCAGTGAGTGGCATGAACATATGACTGACCAGTCTGTCACTTTCCTTTGATTCACTACTAGAAAATTATGCACTGCTGAAAATATATTGCACAGTATATACAAGGGCACAGTTATCCTTTGAGTTATGGTTTTGTTCATTCTTTTTGTCATAATATGAACTGTAATTTTGTTAATATCTTCAACTATGTTCTAGATTTCAACATGAAGAATGTCACTCTAGTTGACATATTTGTACTGAAGGGCTTCACAGACAATCTTGAACTACAGATCATCTTCTTCTTCCTGTTTCTAGCAATCTACCTCTTAACTCTCATGGGAAATTTAGGACTGATTGTACTGGTCATTGGGGATTCCCAGCTCCACAACCCCATGTACTATTTTCTTAGTGTTTTATCTTTCTTGGATGCCTGCTATTCTACAGTTGTCACTCCAAAAATGTTGGTCAGTTTTCTGACAAAAAATAAATCCATTTCATTCCTTGGATGTGCAACACAGATGCTTCTCTTTATTACTTTTGGAACCACAGAATGCTTTCTCTTGGCTGCAATGGCTTATGATCGCTATGTAGCCATCTACAACCCGCTCCTGTATTCAGTGAACATGTCACCCAGAGTCTACGTGCCACTCATCACTGCTTCCTACATTGCTGGCATTCTGCATGCTACTATACATACGGTGGCTACATTTAGCCTGTCCTTCTGTGGATCCAATGAAATTCGGCATGTTTTCTGTGATATCCCTCCTCTCCTGGCTATTTCTTGTTCTGACACGCACACAAACCAGCTTCTACTCGTCTACTTTGTGGGCTCTATTGAGATAGTCACTATCCTGATTGTCCTGATCTCCTACTTTTTCATTCTGTTGGCCATTCTGAAGTTGCATTCTGCTGAAGGGAGGAGAAAAGTCTTCTCCACCTGTGGGGCTCACCTAACTGGAGTGTCAATTTATCATGGGACAATCCTCTTCATGTATGTGAGACCAAGTTCCAGCTATGTTTTGGAGCATGACATGATAGTGTCGATATTTTATACCATTGTGATTCCTATGCTGAATCCCATCATCTACAGTTTGAGGAACAAAGATGTAAAAGAGGCAATGAAACAAATGTTTGGAAAAAACCAGGTTATCAATAAAGTATACTTTCATACTAAAAAATAGATTTAAAAAAGTTCAGAGTGATACTCTGTACCTCAGTACCAAGAGCGTGTCATTGTGGTGTTATGATATATGCTGGCTTTCATCCAGAATTCCCATAACCCTTGTTATAGTCTTTTGTTATAATGTTGAGTGTGTTAGGCATCAGGGGCCTTTTACCTTCTCCTGCCCTCCTTTCACTTGCCCCAAGGCAGGATTCCAATGTTTACCATACTGATTGTGAGTCTTAAGACTCTCCCATGAGAGAGTACCACCCTATGCCCTGGGGGAAGGAATGCTGATGCCTTGAAGCTTCCATAAAACCTAGGAGGATAGGATTCAGTGAGCTTTTGGATAGCAGAACAGGTGCAAGTTCCTAGAGAGTGGCAAGGTCAGGGAGGGTATGGAAGCTCTGCACCCCTTTTCTTATACCTTGCTCTACACATCCCTTCATCTGTATCCTTTGCAATATCCTGTATCATAAGCAAGTAATATGTTTCCCTGAGTTTTGTGAGCTGCTTCAGTAATTTAATGATACCCAAAGAGGGGGTCATGGAAGCTCCAACTTGAAGCTGGTTGGTCAGAAGTTCCAGAGACCTGGACTTGTGATATCCCTTCTCTCCTTGCTATTTCTTGTCTGAAACTCACAGAAACCAGCCTCTATTTCAAGTGTTGTTGGGAGGCAGTTTTGAGGACCGAACCTTCAACCTATGGGATCTCCAGGTAAATAGTGTTGCAAATGAATTAGAAGAAACCAAGTTTGTGTCTACTGCGTGGTGTGGGAGGAAGAAATCCCCACACATTTGGTCACTGAAGTTGTTGATGATTATTGTGGTATGACAGTAGAGGAAAAGCCTGGTTAGCAAGAGTTTTCCCTAGACAATAATGAAAATGTTTAGTTTATTAGTGTAATTCTGTTTTTTTCTTGAATGTTTTAAAATAAAGGTCATAGGTGACCCTGTACCTATGCTGTTCTTACATGTAGAAAAATCTGTTATCTATTTTCTTTTTACTATGTTTAGATATTGATATATGTACACACGTATTTTGCATATGCATACATGTACATGTATTCGTGTATAGATGTACATATATGCTAATAGTAATTGATATACACAAAAATGCACATTCACAGGCATTTATGTATGTAATCTTTACTTAAATATGTATATTATTTTCTTTCATCTCCATATAAGAAATATTTTGCTAAAATGTGATTAATACATTTAAATCACACTTCAAATATACAAATATAGAGCATCACCTCCCACAAATATTTTTACCCAATACCTCTGGATTTATTTTCTCCTATTTGGAGGCTGTCTCCTCTCATACTACATGGTTCTTTCCTTCAAAAGTCAAAATTAAGTTATGGTCATTGATATTCATCATATGTGCATACCAAATCATGCAAATGAGGACAGCCCCTGTGTGCATGCATGTATGTGTGTGTGTGTGTGCTTGTGTGTATGTATGATTTAGAAGAGATGTTTAAATACCACAAAATCAGAAAGATTGTTAAATTTTGTTCTTTAAAAATTGTAAAGTCTGCATGATAAAAAAGTACAAAAAATATAAGAAAAGGCCAAGCTACAGACTTGGGAAAATAGAAACAATTATCCATTTGTTGAATTAATTCATAATAAAGTTTATAGCACAATACATAAGATATACATAGAGAAAATTTGTAAAGAATGAAACCTCTTATGGACAATGTATATAGATCAATAATGATCTAGAAAATGTAAACATTAAATGATAGAAAACAGTCAAACACTTTTGGGCAATTTGCTAGCAAATAGAAACTAAGGTGAGTTTACTAAATTTGAAACTTCTATAAACTAAAAGCTTTCATGAACTAATTAAACAATTTCAATTTATATATCAGACACAATTTATTATCAAGAATACACAACAGTTACCAGTTACGTGGGTGAAAAAAAATTTCGGACTTAATTTAAAAAGACACACAACATGTAAAATTATATCTAAACTCATTTAAAAATAATACATTGAGGCAAAATTCCCATGTGATAAAATTAACTATTTAATGGAATAATTCAGTGGCAATTATTACATTCACAATGTTGTGTAACCAGCACCTCTGTCTAGCTCCAGAACACTTCCATCACTATGAAGTACACCATAAGTAGTTTCTCCCCAGTTCTCACTTACTCCAGCCCCCGACAGTCTGTACTCCATCTCTGTATTTTCCTATTCTGGCTATTTTCTATAAAGAAATCATAGAAAAGGTGACCTTTCTTTCACTTAGCATAATGTTTTCAAAAATTATTTGAAAACATTTCATGCCTGTTGTAGCGTGAGTTGATTTTTCATTTATGTTATTTTATTTTATTTTATTATTTTTTAAGACGAAGTCTTGCTCTGTTGCCAGGCTAGAATGCAGCGGCAGGATCTCAGCTCACTGTAACCTCTATCCCTAGTTAGAGCAATTCTCCTGCCTCAGCCTCCTAAGTAGCTAGGATTATAGGTATGTGCCACCTCGCCCAGCTAGTTTTTATATTTTTAGTAGATATGGGGTTTCACTATGTTGTTCAGGATGGTCTCAATCTGCTGACCTCATGATTTGCCTGCCTTGGCTTTCCAAAGTGCTGGTATTTCATTGTAATTCTTATTTACAATTCTCTTAATAACTAATGTTGAGTAACTTTCATGTGTTTATTGGGCATTTGTTTGTCTCTCTGGAGAAAATTTTATTCAAGTACGTTTGTCATTTTTAAGTAGACTACTAAGGTTATTTGACTCCTTAATGTTCAGTTGTAGTTTTTTGACGTATTCTAGTTATCCAATACCTATTAAATGAATTTGAAGATATTTTCTTCTACTATTTAGGTTGTCTTTTCACTATCTTGATAATGTCCTATGACGAAAAAATATTTTTAATTTTGATGAAGTTTGATTGATCTATTTTTTTTTATTGTTACTTGTAGCTTGGGTATAATGTTTAGAAATCTATTGCCAAACACAGAGAAGGTCATAAAGACTATCTCTCATATTGTCTTCTGAGAGTTTTATAATTTTACTCTTGTATTTAGGGTGTTGATGTGAAGTTAATTTTTGTGTAAAATTAGATGTAGTGGTTCTACTTCATTATTTTGTGTGTGATTATCAGTTGTCTAGTAGACTAAGTGTATTTTTAATTATTGTTTAAAAGTTCAAAGTAAAATTTTAATGATATTTCATTATTTCCTTTTACTTAGCAAAATGGGAGCTTCCTGGCATGATTAAAACTGCTGGAGGTCTGAGTAGAAAAATACTACCAATTTTTTCTTGGCTATATGAACGTTAAATATTTACAAAGGTAAATATTAAGATATGTTATAAATAGAAATACTAAAACATTTTTGTTGAATTGACTAGATTTGAAAATATTGACACTATATGGCCTAGTAATTTCCAAGTGTCATCCAAGTGTACAGACTTGATAGAATATTGTATGAGAGAAAAATGAGGACTGAAAAAGATGTGAATTACATTATTTCATGTAATATAGAAGACACAACACAACTAAATTTTTTATCTAGTTTAAATGCATAAACAAATCTATATCAAGATATTTAAATAAAATAACATTATTCCAAGAAAAAATAAGTCAATCAAAAATTATATAAACATCATAAATTCACTTATGTAAATTTAAAACTACATAACTAGAAATGATACATATCATTTATATACCAAAAATACAATAGTAAATTGATTTTATTTTAAAAACTGGATAGTATTTATTAACCTTAAAAACATTGTGTTAAGTAAAATAAGTCAGTCCCAGGAGGACCAATACTCTATGATGCCACTTATATAAGGTATGCAAAATAATAAAATGCATAAAAGCACAGAGGAGAATTGGAGTTTCCAGGTGCTGGTGCAAGGGGGCAGGCATAAATGGAGAGTTATCATAAAACAGGTATAGCATTTCAGTCATGCCAGAGGATTAAGTTCCAGAGATGTCCTGTATTTCTCTATTTTTTGTTATTGTTACCCCTATAGGTAAGACTGCTGCAATGTATAGTTCCAACTTTTTAAGATGATAGATCTCATGGTAAGTGTTCTTAAAAATATAAAGGCTTGAAAAGAGAATAAAAGGTTGTGATAGTCAAAAGTGGTTAATTCTGAATAAAATGGAAGAAATGGAAATGGGAGAAGTTGGATAAGTGAAAATTAGATTGTATTTAATGATGCATTATTTTAAAATAATAAGCATATGATATAAAACTATTGATTAATTTGAGAGAAATATAGTGTCTAGAAGGTAATTATAGACATAACTTTTGCACCTACAATGCTTACAGACTAGAAAATTCCACACAAAAAGTAAAAAAAAAAAAAAATGCTATCAGTATTTAATTATGATGCTTCTATATGCTTTGAGGGAAGATCACAGGCTAATATAAAAAACATATTTTCCATCCAAATAATTTTAATCACTAGAAATAAGACCAAATATATGATGAGTGTAAGAAAAATTTTAATTAATACTTCTCCTTGTCACATTAAGAAATCAATTAAAAAATTGATATTCATTTTTTATAATCACTCTTTCACATGTTAAATTTATGTTTTATGTCACCTGGTTTTTTCTTTTTTACTTATTTGCAGGAGTTGCTCTTGATGCAGAATGGGGGCTTTACATTTAGTTCTGTTCCCAATATTCATATTAAAATTGACCATTGGAAACAGAATTCTGTGCTGCTTTCTAACTATTAATTTTTTTAATCCCAGGGCCAACAGCATCAATTCCCCATTTATACATTGCATTCTTTTTTTATTCAATGGGATTATCTAAGTGAGTCCCTAGGCAATCTCCACATTTTCACTCTTTGGGTAAAGTTTTGAGTGGAATCTTGGCTAAGGAATGTTGGTTGTCTTTCTTTCTCTGGGGAATCAGATTTTTATTTGGAAAGTCTTATTGTCATGCTTGGGGACTGGGACCTAGAAACAAGCATATTCAGTATGAAGGCTTTCAGAAACTTCAGAAGCTTAAAACACTCCAGCATGCTTTGAGCGGGAGCCTTGGGTCTGGGCCTCACCAGATATCTCTACACGGGTAGGTTACACCAAATATTTTACTTCTTACTAAGCTTCATGTAAGAATCAATTATCTTTGAGGATTTAACCCAGATTTAAATCAGACTCAGGACTGAAATGATATCTTTTGTCTTCTGTTCCAAGTAACTCAAATATCTGCCCACTGATTTCTTAGTGGAAGTCACAGTAATATAACATAAACAGTAGTATCCAGCATCTCTCCTGATAAACTAGACTGCTTGAACATTTATACCAAATAATGAATAGTCATTATGGTTAGTATATTCCACCTTAATATGAGTAATGATTTTTTTCTGCCTTAGAACTGAGATGTTTAGAGAGAACTCTATATCATAAGGGAAGTGTCATAAGTGTCTCCAATGCATATGATTTGATGTTTCAAAGAAGGGCTTTCAAAAATACTTGAACTAATAAAAATGAGCTTTTTCTTCTTGCATTTCCTGGGGTGAAAAATCCTAGGATGAAAACATTCCCTGGTACTAATAATCAATCTTTCTGATGGACACCAAAAACTCATGTTGAAATTCAGTGCTTGTCTCAAATCAGACCCATGTCTTAACAAGTGTAACACAAATTCCACAATTAGATATCAATGAAATATAGTCACGAAATCATCTCAGAAGCTATTTAAGAGTTAATTTGCAACATGATACCTTAACCAAAGGGTGACACTTTTCAAAGAGAAATGTATTAAAATTAATAACATTAGGTATATTTTTATGTTGAGATTCATAATATTGGAAGACCTATAAAATATTTCTTTTCAAAAACTAATGTAAAAAACCTTTTGTGAAAAATTATAGTAGCCTTTAATAGGAAAATTCTAACTCAAAAATATTCCAGAAAAAGAAAACCCAACAGGAGAAAACTGGATCTGTTCTAAGGGCTCTTTATGTCAAGGGCATATACTTGCTGAAAAAAAAAGCAACTCCAGCTCTGCCTCAGCCATGCTTCAGAAGAGGAGAAATTAATAATAAGTAAAGATATTAAATATTTGTAAATTTTCTTCCTTTCCTAAGCTAATTGCACAAATTCAGAGTAGCCAATAAATAATTGCTGTTGTTCATGATGTTGTTTTTGTTGCTAAATGAAGGATATCTATGGAATGCACTTCAGAATGAACAATGCATTGAGTTGCTTTGTGTGCAGCAACCAAACAGGAAATATTTTGATCAAAGTAATTGTTAGCACAATGTTTTACATCATAAGCTTCCCTGCTTATAAGACATACAGTTATTTTTAGGTGCAGTGGCAAGAAGCAAAAGATAGAGAATAAATGCTACACATAATCAGATCAGTTTCTCAGCCTCAAATTTGATGTATTTAATAATGTATCAGAACAAAGAAACACTGAAGATTTAAGAGACAATCTGATTGCAAGACAGCGTGTTTTATTCGTTAAAAAAGTAGGTAGGTATTGTGTGTTCCAGCTTTTAAAAAAATTTGCAGTACCATAATTAATTTGCTATTTCTGTATCAATTGTAAAAACACTCAGTAAGGTAGAATGAATTATCAGAACTGAAATAGGAACTTGAATCAAAAATTATTCAAAGCATGCTAATAACAAAAACTGAAGGTAATATCCATTTTGCATTCACTTAGTACCAGGCGCTGTAAAAACAAATCTATTTATGTGCATTATCTCATTTAACTCACCTAGCTATTAATTGGTAGACTAACGCAAACCAAGCAATCACATAAACAAAATCACAAAAACAAAATCATAAAACCACGAAGTTTAGACCAATGTCTTACATAGTCTTTTTGAGTTGTTTTACTTCACTGAGACTCAATTTTTTTATTAGACCTGAAAATAATTACCATCTACCTATATTCTAGGGTACTCCTGCAGAACGAGATAACTATTTCAAAATTTCTAGCATAATTCTCTCACTTTCTAAATAAATATTAATAGTCTTCCCCACTTGTTTTTCTATACAAGTATAATAAATCAAGGGTATCAAACTTTAACAAATAAAAGTTGTAAGTAACAAGAATTAAAAAAAACAGCTTTTAACAATTTAAAATGAAAATGTATAAGCTAGAAATGGAAGGGAGAGTAGGACTTCTGGAACAAAATAGTAGAGAAGAGTCTGAGTAAGAGAAGTCATAATGATAGGACAGGACCAGCCCATTTAGTGGAAGTAATGAAATGTGATTAAGTAAAGAGGATTCTGACTTTCAGAATTACACTCAGAAGGAACAATATTGAGGTGTAGGCCTACTTCTGCGCAGCTAATGCAACATTATGTAGTAGAAACTGATAAAGTAAAATCCAGAATACTCAAAATGTTTCCCACAGAAACTTTGAAGTTCCCAAGGGTTATTGATGACAAGGTATGAGCTAGAAAAGTCACCAGCAGAAGCTAACAAAAAGATAACTAGTTAACTGGTGGTCACTCTGTCTCACCAGTTTTTTAAAGACTGCTCTCTCTTATCATTCGAAATACAAACAGAAACACACAAATAAAAATTGTAAGTAATAAAATTACATGTGTATATATGTGTATATATATTCATCAATATCAAATACTAATATGTGCATATAATATATGTGAATATACATTAATATCAACTGCATATATATTCATCCAGTATCATATGCTAATATAGTTGATATATGTGTAATAATAAGACATATCACAAAATAAATAAATATGTATTCACTCAATATAAACTATATCCAATAGTGAATACATAAATGGCTTGTCAAGACGGCTTTAAGACTCTTGTCTGGTGAATTTTTGTTTCTGAAGTTTATGAAACATGGGGAGAAAAACAATTAGGTTCTGAAACTTTTAAGGGTTTCTCAAAAAATATAAACTGATTGCAAATGAAATATTTAACCACCTAGTGTCTAATAGAAACATCAATTTTATTATCCACTAATTTATTTCAAATTTTCAGATAAAAGATGAGGGCAACAATATAAATGGCTTCAGGAAATCTCACATGGGTGACGGAGTTTATTCTTGTGGGAGTCTCAGACGATCCGGAGCTCCAGATTCCCCTCTTCCTGGTCTTTCTGGTGCTTTATGTGCTGACCGTGGCAGGGAACCTGGGTATCATCACCCTCACCAGTGTTGACCCTCAACTTCAAACACCCATGTACTATTTCCTCCGACACTTGGCTATCATCAATCTTTGCAATTCTACTGTCATTGCCCCGAAAATGTTGGTTAACTTCCTGGTTACCAAGAAAATCATATCTTACTACGGATGTGCAACCCAACTGGGTGGATTCTTGGTTTTCATTGTGGCTGAGATTTTCATGCTGGCTGCAATGGCCTATGACCGCTACGTGGCTGTTTGCAACCCTCTACTCTACGCGGTAGTGGTGTCTCCAAAGCTGTGTTGTCTGCTGGTGTCCCTCACATACCTTCAGAGTCTTATCACAGCAGTGACTGTCTCTTCATGTGTGTTCTCTGTGTCATACTGTTCTTCCAACATCATCAACCATTTTTACTGTGACAATGTCCCTTTGCTAGCACTGTCCTGTTCTGATACTTACATTCCAGAAACAGCAGTATTTACCTTTTCAGGAACCAACTTGTTTTTCTCCATGACTATTGTCATAATATCCTACTTCAACATTGTTGTTACCATTTTGAGGATACATTCCACAGAAGGACGACAGAAAGCCTTTTCCACGTGTGCTTCTCACATGACAGCTGTGGTTGTGTTCTATGGGACTCTCCTTTTCATGTATTTACAACCAAGGACTAATCACTCATTAGATACTGACGAAATGGCCTCGGTCTTCTACACCCTGGTGATACCAATGTTGAACCCCCTAATTTACAGCCTCAGGAACAAGACCGTGAAGGATGCACTAAAGAGGTTCCTAGAAAACCCATGCCGATCACTCAAACTAATGTAAATTTAAAACTAAAACTATATTCCTTCAGTGCTTTTCATTTTTTTTGAAAATTGTTTGTTTTTTTTTAATGTGGCAAGAAATCGTTAGAAATTCCATTTATTTCAGTGGGATATGTTTAATTGTTGTTATGTCAACCTCACATACCCACACAAGAAAACAATGTCAATGTGAAATAAAGGTAGTGTATGAAAATGAACTATAGTTATAACATTTTCAGGAAGGTTAGAAACATACCTAATCTGAGGACTGTGTGATTCAGATCAGTTCAGATCAGCACATTAACCTACATGTGCAGATCAAACAAAATGTTAAATTAGACATGTAGAAAGAACCAGAAGTAAATTCCCCTAAAAAGACATGCCTCAGAGATAGAGTTAAGCCTGCCTTATCCAAATCAGATTCCTAATAAGTTCAAGAGCTTCTACCAAAAAGAGGGAGGCTCAGCCTCAGAAAAGACTCATGAGGATGAAGCTGTGGTGGTGGAGAGCTCAAAGGGCTCAAGTGAGTACTGCACACAAGTTCCAAGAATTACTGTTTCTCGCAGTAGTAATCTTTTTTGGTTCTCATTTCTGACACCACTTATATAAACCTAAACAACAAACCAAGACAGGCTCTCTGAAGGAAAATGATTTTTATTTGGGAAAAGGCATTGAAATGGGAATACACATGCCAAACTATGTGTGTATTCAGAGAGGCAAGAGAAGAAAGGGATTTTAAAGGAGCAAATGCGGGAGGCGCGGGGTAGGGGGCAACATAATTGTTTTCAGATCATTATTCTTGGCTGCAAACATCAGTGATAATGATGATGCCAGTTTAAGGTTGAACAAACAGTTGCTGGACAGATGTCCTTGCAGAATTATTTTTGTGTGGGTAAAATTGTGGTAGCCTTTGTGCAAGGCTGTGGTTTCTGCAAGTACTTTGTGATCATTTAAAAAAATCAGATATATAAGTATTACAACTCCTCCTTCACAGACTTCCCTAGTTCTGTCAAGGTTGATTTTCTGTTTTTGTTTTTTAGATGAGCAACTCCCTTTTGATTCTGATAGTTTTCACACATTTTTCAACTTTTACCTGTCTCTGTTATAATCTGTGGTTTTCTTGCTGTTGTTTTTGACATGGATTATTCTTTTTTTTTTTTTTTATTGCATTTTAGGTTTTGGGGTACATGTGAAGAACATGCAAGGTTGTTGCACAGGTGCACACCTGGCAGTATGATTTGCTGCCTCCCTCCCCTTCA
The DNA here is from genome assembly GCF_030222135.1 of Aotus nancymaae. NCBI lineage: Eukaryota > Metazoa > Chordata > Mammalia > Primates > Aotidae > Aotus > Aotus nancymaae. The sequence continues at coordinate 7,101,575 of NW_026988473.1, read as the reverse complement.
CCTATATCTGGCATTTCTCCCCATGCTATCCCTCCCCAACTCCCCACCCCCCCACTATCCCCCCTCCCCCCAACAGACCCCCGTGTATAGTGCTCCCCTCCCTGTGTCCATGTGTTCTCCTTGTTCAACACCCGCCTATGAGTGAGAACATGTGGTGTTTGATTTTGTGTTCTTGTGTCAGTTTGCTGAGAATGATGTTTTCCAGGTTCATCCATGTCCCTACGAAGGATGTGAACTCCTCCTTTTTAATGGCTGCATAATATTCCATGGTGTATATGTGCCACATTTTTCCTGTCCAGTCTATCATCGATGGGCATTTGGGCTGGTTCCAGGTCTTTGCTATTGTAAACTGTGCTGCAATGAACATTCGTGTGCATGTGTCCTTATAGTAGAACGATTTATAATCCTTTGGATATATGCCCAGTAATGGGATTGCTGGGTCAAATGGAATTTCTATTTCTAGGTCCTTGAGGAATCGCCACACTGTTTTCCACAGTGGTTGAACTAATTTACACTCCCACCAACAGTGTAAAAGTGTTCCTATTTCTCCACATCCTCTCCAGCATCTGTTGTCTCCAGATTTTTTAATGATCGCCATTCTAACTGGCGTGAGATGGTATCTCAATGTAGTTTTGATTTGCATTTCTCTAATGACCAGTGATGATGAGCATTTTTTCATATGTTTGTTGGCCTCATGTATGTTCTTTTGTAAAGTATCTGTTCATATCCTTCGCCCATTTTTGAATGGGCTTGTTTGTTTTTTTCTTGTAAATCTTTTTTAGTTCATTGTAAATTCTGGATATCAGCCCTTTGTCAGACGGGTAGGCTGCAAAAATTTTTTCCCATTCTGTTGGTTGCCGATTCACTCTATTGACTGTTTCTTTTGCCGTGCAAAAGCTGTGGAGTTTGATTAGGTCCCATTTGTCTATTTTGGCTTTTGTTGCCAATGCTTTTGGTGTTTTGGTCATAAAGTCCTTGCCTACGCCTATGTCCTGAATGGTTTTGCCTAGGTTTCCTTCTAGTGTTTTTATGGTGTTACATCTTATGTTTAAGTCTTTAATCCATCTGGAGTCAATTTTAGTGTAAGGTGTCAGGAAGGGGTCCAGTTTCTGCTTTCTGCATATGGCTAGCCAGTTTTCCCAACACCACTTATTGAACATGGAATCCTTTCCCCATTGATTGTTTTTTTCAGGTTTGTCAAAGATCAGGTGGTTGTAGATATGTTGTGTCGCCTCCGACGTCTCTGTTCTGTTCCATTGGTCTATATCTCTGTTTTGGTACCAGTACCATGCTGTTTTGATTACTGTAGCCTTGTAGTAGAGTTTGAAGTCCGGTAGTGTGATGCCTCCTGCTTTGTTCTTTTTGCTTAGAATTGACTTGGCTATGCGGGCTCTCTTTTGGTTCCATATGAAGTTTAAGGTGATTTTTTCCAGTTCTGTGAGGAAGGTCATTGGTAGCTTGATGGGGATAGCGTTGAATCTGTAAATTACTTTGGGCAGTATGGCCATTTTCACGATATTAATTCTTCCTAACCATGAACATGGAATGTTTCTCCATCTGTTTGTGTCCTCTCTTATTTCGTTGAGCAGTGATTTGTAGTTCTCCTTGAAGAGGTCCTTTACGTTCCTTGTTAGTTGTATTCCTAGGTATTTTATTCTCTTTGTAGCAATTGTGAATGGCAGTTCGTTCTTGGTTTGGCTCTCTTTAAGTCTGTTATTGGTGTATAGGAATGCTTGTGATTTTTGCACATTGATTTTGTATCCTGAGACTTTGCTGAAGTTGCTTATCAGTTTCAGGAGATTTTGGGCTGAGGTGATAGGGTCTTCTAGATATACAATCATGTCGTCTGCAAATAGAGACAATTTGACTTCCTCCTTTCCTAATTGAATACCCTTTATTTCTTTTTCTTGCCTGATTGCTCTGTCTAGAACTTCCAGTACTATATTGAATAGGAGTGGTGAGAGAGGGCATCCTTGTCTAGTGCCAGATTTCAAAGGGAATGCTTCCAGTTTTTGCCCATTCAGTATGATATTGGCTGTCGGTTTGTCATAAATAGCTTTTATTATTTTGAGATACGTTCCATCGATACCTAGTTTATTGAGGGTTTTTAGCATAAAGGGCTGTTGAATTTTGTCGAAGGCCTTCTCTGCATCAATTGAGATAATCATGTGGTTTTTGTCTTTGGTTCTGTTTATGTGGTGAATTACATTTATAGACTTGCGTATATTGAACCAGCCTTGCATCCCCGGGATGAATCCTACTTGATCATGGTGGATAAGCTTTTTGATGTGCTGTTGTAATCGGCTTGCCAGTATTTTATTGAAGATTTTTGCATCTATGTTCATCATGGATATTGGCCTGTAGTTTTCTTTTCTTGTTGAGTCTCTGCCGGGTTTTGGTATTAGGATGATGTTGGTCTCATAAAATGATTTGGGAAGGATTCCCTCTTTTTGGATTATTTGGAATAGTTTCAGTAGGAATGGTACCAGTTCCTCTTTGTATGTCTGGTAGAATTCGGCTGTGAGACCATCTGGGCCTGGGCTTTTTTTGGGTGGTAGGCTCTTAATTGCTGCCTCGACTTCAGACCTTGTTATTGGTCTATTCAGGGTTTCGACTTCTTCCTGGTTTAGGCATGGGAGGAGACTACTGTCCAGGAATTTATCCATTTCTTCCAGGTTTTCTAATTTATGTGCATAGAGTTGTTTGTAATAATCTCTGATGATGGTTTGAATTTCTGTGGCTTCTGTGGTGATATCCCCTTTATCATTTTTTATTGCATCTATTTGGTTATTCTCTCTTTTCTTTTTTATTAGTTTGGCTAGTGGTCTGTCTATTTTGTTGATCTTTTCAAAAAACCAGCTCCTGGATTTATTGATTTTTTGTAGGGTTTTTCGTGTCTCTATCTCCTTCATTTCTGCTTTGATCTTAGTTATTTCTTGTCTTCTGCTAGGTTTTGAGTTTTTTTGATCTTGCTCCTCTAGATCTTTCAATTTTGATGATAGGGTGTCAATTTTAGTTCTCTCCTTTCTTCTCATGTGGGCACTTATTGCTATATATTTTCCTCTAGAGACTGCTTTAAATGTGTCCCAGAGATTCTGGTATGTGGTGTCTTCATTCTCGTTGGTTTCGAAGAACATCTTTATTTCTGCCTTCATTTCAGTGTTTATCCAGTCAACATTCAGGAGAAAGTTGTTCAATTTCCATGAGGATGTGCGGTTCTGGGTGGGCTTCTGAATTCTGAGTTCTAACTTGATTGCACTGTGGTCTGAGAGACTGTTTGTTATGGTTTCTGTTCTTTTGCATTTGCTGAGGAGTGATTTACTTCCAATTATGTGGTCAATTTCAGAGTAGGTGTGATGTGGTGCTGAGAAGAATGTATATTCTGTGGATTTGGGCTGGAGAGTTCTGTAAATATCTATTAGGTTTGCTTGTTCCAGGTCTGAGTTCAAGTCCTGGATATCCTTATTAATTTTCTGTCTCGTTGATCTGTCTAATATTGACAACGGTGTGTTGAAGTCTCCCAGTATTAATGTGTGGGAGTCTATGTCTCTTTGTAAGTCTTTAAGAACTTGCCTTATGTATCTGGGTGCTCCTGTATTAGGTGCATATATATTTAGGATCGTTAGCTCTTCTTGTTGTATTGATCCTTTTACCATTATGTAATGTCCTTCTTTGTCTCTTTTGATCTTTGTTGCTTTAAAGTCTATTTTATCAGAGATGAGAATTGCAACTCCTGCTTTTTTTTGCTCTCCATTTGCTTGGTAAATCTTCCTCCATCCCTTTATTTTGAGCCTTTGTGTATCCTTGCATGTGAGGTGGGTTTCCTGGATACAGCACACTGATGGGTTTTGGCTTTTTATCCAATTTGCCAGTCTGTGTCTTTTGATTGGGGCATTTAGTCCATTTACATTTAGGGTTAATATTGTTATGTGTGAGTTTGGTCCTGTCATTTTGATGCTAGCTGGCTGTTTTGCCCATTGGTTGATGCAGATTCTTCATTGTGTTGCTGCTCTTTACCATTTCGTGCGTTTTTGGAGTGACTGGTGCTGGTTGTTTTTTTCTATGTGTAGTGTCTCCTTCAGGAGCTCTTGTAAAGCTGGTCTGGTGGTGATGAAATCTGTGAGTACTTGCTTGTTCACAAAGGATTTTATTTTTCCTTCACTTATGAAGCTTAGTTTGGCTGGATATGAAATTCTGGGTTGAAAGTTCTTTTCTTTAAGGATGTTGAATATCGGCCCCCACTCTCTTCTGGCCTGTAGGGTTTCTGCTGAGAGATCTGCTGTGAGTCTGATGGGTTTCCCTTTGTGGGTAACCCGACCTTTCTCTCTGGCTGCCCTTAGTATTTTCTCCTTCATTTCAACCCTGGTGAATCTGATGATTATGTGCCTTGGGGTTGCTCTTCTAGAGGAATATCTTTGTGGTGTTCTCTGTATTTCCTGGACTTGAATATTGGCCTGCCTTGCTAGGTTGGGGAAGTTTTCCTGGATAATATCCTGAAGAGTATTTTCCAGCTTGGATGCATTCTCTTCGTCACATTCAGGTACACCTATCAAACGTAGATTAGGTCTTTTCACGTAGTCCCATATTTCTTGTTGACTCTGTTCATTCCTTTTTACCTTGTTTTCTCTAATCTTCCCTTCTCGTTTTATTTCATTGAGTTGATCTTCAACTTCTGATATCCTTTCTTCTGCTTGGTCAATTCTGCTGTTGAAACTTGTACATGCTTCGCGAAGTTCTCGTGTTGTGTTTTTCAGCTCCATCAATTCATTCATATTCCTCTCTAAGTTGTCCATTCTCGTTAGCATTTCGTCAAGTCTTTTCTCAAGGTTCTTAGTTTCTTTGCATTGGGTTAGAACATGTTCTTTTAGCTCACAGAAGTTTCTTATTATCCATTTTCTGAAAGCTGATTCTGTCATTTCATCACACTCATTCTCCGTCCAGTCTTGTTCCCGTGCTGGTGAGGGGTTATGCTGCCTTGTAGGGGGAGAGGTGTTCTGTTTTTGGGTGTTTTCATCCTTTTTGCGCTGGTTTCTTCCCATCTTTGTGGATTTATCCGCCTATTGACTTTGTAGTTGCTGTCTTTCTGATTTTGGTAATTTTAAGTCTGCAGCAGCTGAACTCATAAACCCCCTTTTCTTCTCCCCAGGTGTTCTGGCCCAGGGGTTTAGCACTTTATGTTTTTCAGCTGTGTTGCTACCGTTTTCCCTGCCCACAAGGTGGCAGTCTAGTCACACTCAGCCTGCAGAGGCTTCGCTGAGCTGCTGTGGGCTCCGCCCAGCTTCCGTGTGAGCTTCCCAGCAGTCCTGTGAGTGTAGTTAGAACTGCTTCCGCTATGCTGGCCTGCCCCTGTAGTGACAAAGTCTCTGTAGTGGCGGGTTGTCTTGGTTACGGAAAATTGCCCCGGAACTGCAGGGTGTTTCCCGATGGAGGACGCCTCTCCCCCACAGAGCTGGACTGTCTCGGGTTCAGCCGTGTTTCCAGAGGGGCCCTCTTTGTCCGGTAATCTCTTGGCTTGCCTCCTTGCCACAGCTCCCCTTGCTGGCCCAGAGGGGACACAGTCTTGTTTGCTTTGTTCAAGGAGCCGCTGCTCCCTGCCCCCCGTGCAGGCCGAGCGGCTGCTCCGGTCCAACCAGCGGCGCTGGGAACCTGGGGAGCTTTACCGCCTGTGAATCTCCTGGTCTGTGGGCAGTTAAAATCTGCTGCCCTGTGTGCCGCTGCGTCAGCTGAAGCAGCGGCTCTGAGATTCCTGGCGCTCCCTTGCCCGGGGGTCTCCTGGCTTGGCTCCCTGCTTCAGCTCCCCTTTCTGGCTCAGAGGGAACTCTGTCTCTCTCACTCTGCATAAGAAGCCACTGCCCCCCGCTCCAGGGCGTAGGCTGAGCGGCCACTCCGCTCAAACCAGCGGTGCTGGCGACCCGTGGGGCTTTTCCTCCTGTGAATCTCCTGGTCTGTGGGCAGTAAAAGTCCGTCTGGAAATGCGGCGTCCACTCACCCTCTGCGCCTTCTCTCGGAGCTGCAATCCCGACTTCCTCCTAAGCGGCCATCTTGGATCGATTCCCCCTACAATTACCATTTTAAAATTTGCTTGCACCTTCAAAACACAAATTATACATTTCTTGCATAAATTTCTTTTTATAACATTTTTACAACTGTCACAATCTTCAACATGCCTTAATTTTCTGACTTTGTTTTATAACCTTCCTTACTAAAAGTGCATTCATATATATATCTTTAACTTTCTTAACATTTCTTTCTCCTCTTCCTACATTATCTCTCTTGTTTGACTTACTTTTTGTGTCTCTTTCTGATCTCTGTCTCTTTCTAGTCTCTCTCTTACTCATTCATTTCCTCTATTTTTCTCTCCATTATTTCTGCTTCTGTCTTGTGAGAACTTAGCATAGTGATTCCCTACAGCTGATTGCAATTTGTCATCTAAATTTAGAAAATTAAGGGTAAATAAGGCTTGTTCTATTTCCTCAATTTCTCTTTTTGCTGCAGGGGTTAAACATCTGAGAGAATCTAGGGCTGTATTGCCTTTTAGGATAGAAAACAGGTTTTGTAATTTATCTGTAGATATACCTAAAGTGGGATGGGGTCAGTTTATATCTCCCAATAATTTCCGATAGTTATTGAAAGTTTGTAAATTGGTAGTATTTAATTTAATCCTTGAGGTCTTACTTGCTAGAAAGTCAGTGTGTATTCAAGATATTTCCAAGGAGAGGACTTCTGTACTTTCTCGGATGCAACAATAAAACCTCTTAAGTGTGTATTATTTAAGACAGAATTATATAAATTTAAAAGTACTGGTTCCGCTGGGGCTGCAAGTAAAATATCATCCATAAAATGAGTAATCTTGCAATTGGGAAATTTCTTTCTACAAGGGAGCAAAGCCTGATTTACAAAATACTGACACATAGTAGGACTGTTCAGCATTCCCTGAGGCAGCACTTTAAATCAACAAGCTGGCCTTTCATTATTAATAGCTGGCAATGTAAACACAAATTTTTCTCTGTCTTGCTCTGCTAGAGGAAATGTATATAAACAGTCTTTTAAGTCACTAACAAGGCCAATTTTGAGGAATCACTGTGGGGGAAGGGAGCCCCCACCGTAGAAGTCCCATAGGCCACAAATTAGCCTCAACTAGTTCATGGACTCTCTATAAGTTCTCTCCCTTCAGAGGTTACTGTTTTACTTAAATAGTATTTGGAGAGAGTTACCTTAGAGATAGGGTTGGAATAACAACTGTGGCCATTATCAGAGAAAGGTCTTACAAATTGTTAAGTTTTACTTAAATCTTAGCAGAGAATTATAATCTGGAACATCACTTGTAATCAAGGAACATATGATTTTGCTGTGGGCCACCTGAGGAGCCAGAGAGCAGCAGCACGGGTCCTGGATTGGCAGCCGTGTTACACTTGCCTGGGTGCTGCCTTTTGTCTGCGCCTCTTCCTCCTCCTGCGCCTCTTCCTCCTGCATCTTCCTTTCTTCACTGGGTGGCTGCCAGTAAAATATCATCCATAAAATGGATGTTTTTATTTGCTCAGGGCACTGCGAGCTTCCCTGCCATGAAATCTTTTCTTCTGCTCACCACCTGCTTGGCTGCATGGTTTCAGCCTCTAATACCATTTTCCTTATCTTTTTATAAGAATACAACTGGTTACCTTGTTGATCTTGCATTACTGGGCAGGCCAAGAGATCCCCTTCTAAAGCTGCTTGCTTAAGATAGAGTCCTATAGCTGGAGTATGTCTCTTGTCCTTTTTCCTGTTTATTGGAGGAGAGGGCTCAGGCAAAACCTCCATTTCCTCTTTATTATTTTGGCCTCTTGATGATGTTACTGGGACCTGTTGCCCTTGTGCATGGTGCTGTTTAAGATTTCTCCCCACTTGTTCCCAGAGCTCTGCATCTAGCGTACTTTCTGCAGGGAACCATGGGCTTTGGGAAACAACAGTTTGCATTAGATCCCTTAATTGAGCCTCTGTAACTGAGGCTCCACTGGCTTTAAGCAGTTGTTTCAATACTTTTATATACTGTCTTTGTTAGCTGATAACTGTTGTCCCATGAGGAAACCCCAACCTGACCAATGCCTCTGAACTTGGATATCCCAAGTGGGCTCCAACGACTTAACCAACTATGCAGTTGTGTTTTCCTTTGTTTTTGGAGGTTCTGTTGCAATCTGTTACAGTAAAACCTCAGAGGGGGCACCATTGACAAGTTTCTTCGTGGTACGCCACTGTCAGGGTCTGACAGGCAGACCCCAACCCAATGATGGATGAATAAAATCACTCAGACACAGAATTCAGTGAAATAATGGGCTGGGGTGTCCGGGTCACTCACCCGAAGGAGTTAATGGCTGCCAGCCCCAACATGCTGGACTTCCCGGACTTTATTCAGCACACATCAAATGACAAAGGCCTTGAGTCAACACCACTAGAGGGTAAAGATTAAAGGCCAGATTCTGAAGCCTAAAGCAAACACCATTTGTGGGTAATAAACTTCTGCCGACCCTCTGAGTAGGGGCAGTCATGCATGCTTGGATGATCAAAGGTTTGTTAATGGAGGTGGGGGTAAACAGACTTATCTGGGAAAATCTCTTTTCGATTCCTAGTATTTACTCTATGTTCTAATGCTCTAGGATAAGAACTGACTGCCTTTGGCCCATTCTTTCATTTGAAGCTATGTAAATTGCCAGGCCTTCCAAGGGGGTTTTGTGACTATTCCCTATAACTATCTCTAATATGTTTCCCTTAATATTTTTGCCACTATCCTAACTGAACTACCACAATAATCATATAAAATTAAAGATTCATCAATTTTAAGAAGTCCTTTTCATCAAAATTAACAGTGTCCAAAGGGCAACCCTTATAATAGGAGGGAACATTTTATTACACAGGCTTTATCAAATATACATATGCATCTGACAGAGGACTCATATGCAAAATGTAAAAGTAATTCTTATAAATCAGTAAATAATTGATATGAAAATCAGTGTAAAAGTGTAGAAAAGACATGAATAAACACTATTTAAGAGAAAATATATAAATGCCCATTGCACATATGAAAAGATTCTCAATGTATTCATCATTAAATGCAAATTGAAACATCAGTGATACACACACCACCCAGAATGGCTAAGTCTTGACAAGAGTAGTGAGAATCATAGCTATTACATCCTTCTCTTTGGAATGCACGTTGCTATAACACCACTAGAGGGTAAACTCTGTAAACTCATTTGGAAGCATTTACTAATGCTGAATATGTATATATTATGATATAGCAATCCCAGTCTAAGAAATATACCCAAATGGGAATACAGGTTTATCTTCATTGAAACATGCAGTAGAATGTTCATATTATCACTATTCATAAAACCTCCAGAATAATAAATAACTAATTTGTGGTATGTATATAATGTTCAATTGTGCACAGAAATGAGAATGAGCAATGTAGAGCTAATTGTGACAATTTATTGAATGAAAGAACCTAGGCATTAAAAAATAACATGCATAGGACTTTAATCATATAATATAACAATATCTGTATGTTACGTTGTTAGAAGTCAGAACAGTAGCTGTACATTTTTTGTATGTGTTGGGGGAAGTTCATGGAGGAAGAGAGATGAAGGATTCTTACAGTGTTCCTGATAATGTTTTATTTTGTTGTTATTGTTGTTGCTGTTTAATCTTGATTCTGGTTACATAGGTTAAGTTTGTAAAACTTAAGTTAAAAATGAAGTTTGTAAAAGTTTATTTATGATTTGTGCATTTGTTTATATGAATACTCTACCTCTATAATAAATCTAAAACACCACAAAATACAGAAAAAAAACAGCTACACATTACTTTCTCTTGTAAATTTTTGAAACAATGCAATAGGCAGTGTTTAAGCACTTCATTGTATCCTTAGCTACAAAGCCATAAAAATTCACTGTAGGACTATTAAGAGTTACAGGAAAAAAAATATTACGTCCCACAGATACAAGTTTTGATTCCCCATCTCTGTGTTGCAGTAGAGAAAATTCAACCAAGAAAAGTGGTGGAAAGGTAACTAACCTAACTCTACTTGTTTGAAAATACAAATGTATTCTATAATTAGCAGATATCCCACTGGCTTTGTTTGAAGCTTCCAAATGCCTTAGGCATAATTAACAAATTGTGTCCCTTCTCCTCAGGGAGAGTCTCAAAGGAAAGAAACCCATAAATTTTTCTTACTGGGTTACTTTAGGAACACACGGAAAGCACAGAAAGATTCCTTACTAGAGGTTAGCGGATTACACCTGTTTTTGTGACTGCACCACAGAGTTCCAGTTACTCTTCATGGTTCTGTATTCCTTTATCTTTAATTTCTAACAACTAATCTAGATGATTTAGCTGCAGCCTTAACAATCTGCTTTTAAGTGAAGTTTCTGAGCTAGTACAATGTTGCAACCATCTTCAGTATAATCTTTGGTGAAAGCTAGGTAATTACTTCCCTGTAGTTAGCTAATATTTCTTTGAAAAGCAAAAAAAAAAAGCAAGAACTCAAGTTCTGAAAAGGAAGTTAGTGTTGTTAACAAGCTCCCTCTTTGGTTCCTAAGATTTTTATGATGATTTTCAACCAAGATGTCAAATGTGATCTTGTGATTTGTAGTTAATTGGATTTGTTTCAGAATTTTTTTTTTTTTTTTAATTTAAACCTATGAAATGCTATTCGATTACTGAGGAGTGATTTACTTCCAATTATATAGTCACCTTTGGAGTAGGTGTGAGGTGGTAATGTATGTTTTGTGTATTTGAAGTGGAGAGTTCTATAAATGTTTATTAAGTTTACTTGTTCCGGGTCTGAGTTCAAGTTCTGAATATCCTTGTTAATTTTCCATCTCGTTGATCTATAGAATCGTTAGCTCTTCTTGTTGCATTGATCCTTTTGCCATTATGTAATGTCATTCCTTGCCTCTTTTGATCTTTGTTGCTTTAAAGTCTACTTTATCAGAGGCGAGAATTGCATCTCCTGCTTTTTGTTTATTAGTTTATTTTTACTCTCTGTTTGATTGGTAAATCTTCCTCCTTCTCTCTGAGTCTTTGTGTATTGTTGCATGTAAGATGGGCCCGGATGCAGCATACCGATGGGTTTTGGCTTTTTATCCAATTAAAATATATATAAGTTTAATACCGGCATTTGATGCTAGCTGGCTGTTTTGCCCATTAGTTGATGTAAATTTTTTATTGTGTTAAAGTTCTTTGCTTTTTGATATATTTTTGGAAAGACTGATATTGGTTGTTCCTTTATATGTATAGTGCTTCTTTCAGAAGCTCTTGTAAAGCAGGCCTGGTGGTGGTGAACTCTCTAAGTACTTGTTTGTTCGCAAAAGATTTAATTTTTCCTTCGCTCATAAAGCTTAGTTTGGCTGGATAGGAAATTCTGGGTTGAAAGTTCTTTTCTTTAAGGATGTTAAATATTGGTCCCCACTCTTTTCTGGCTTGTAGGGTTTCTGCTGAGAGATCTGCTGTAAGTCTGATAGGTTTCCCTTTATGGGTAACCTGACCTTTCTCTCTGGCTGCCCTTAGTATTTTCTCCTTCATTTCAACCCTAATAAATCTGGCGATTATGTGCCTTGGGGTTGGTCTTCTTGAAGAATATCTTTGTGGTGTTCTCTGTATTACCTAGAGTTGAATATTACCCTGCCTTGCCAGGTTGGGAAAACTTTCCTGAATGATATCCTGAAGAGTATTTTCCAACTTGGATTCATCCTCTTCATCACATTCAGGTACACCTATCAAATGTAAATTAGGTCTTTTCACATAGTCCCATATTTCCTGGAGACTTTGCTCATTCCTTTTCGTCCTTTTTTCTGCATTCTTGTCTTCTCGTTTCATTTCACTGAGCTGGTCCTCGACTTCTGATATCCTTCCTTCTGCTTGATCAATTCGACTGTTTAAACTTGTGCATGCTTCGCGAAGGTCTCGTGTTGTGTTTTTCAGCTCCATCAATTCACTTATATTCTTCTCTAAATTGTCCATTCTCGTTAACATTTCATCAAACCTTTTTTCAAGGTTCTTAGTTTCTTTGCATTGGGTTAGAACAAGTTCTTTTAATTCACAGAAGTTTCTTATCACCCACGTTTTGAAACCTGCTTCTGTTATTGGAACACACGTGTAATCTATTAAGCCTTGTTCCGTTACTGATGAGGAATTGCAATCCCCTGTAGAGGGAGAGGCATTCTGATTTTGAGTATTCTCTACCTTTTTACGCTGGTTTCTTCCCTTCATTATATATTTGTCCGTCTGTCATCTTTATAATTACCGACTTTCTAACTGGGTCTCTGACGTCCAACTTGTTGATTCCCTGCGCCGAAATCTGAGCAATCCACTGAGCCGGCCAAAACAGCGGTGTTAAGATTGATGGTGCTTTTCTGCCCGGGAATCTCCGGACTCTGCACCAAGAACTGGCGTACTAAGGCACCAGCAAAACCGCCATGCCGGCCACAAGAGTCGCCCTGGTGACCCGTGGAGCTCCTCCACTGGGAATCTCCTGGTCCGTGAGCAACTAATATTCATCTAAAAGTGTGGCGTCCTCTCGTTCTTTGCACTTTCACTGGGAGGTACATGCCCGAGCTGCTAATCATCAGCCATCTTGGATCTCTCTCCACAATGTTATAATTATTACAACATTCAATGAGAATGTTGTAATCATTGTCCCAGATAAAATCCAAACTACTACTCCAATTCAATATATCATTTCTAGGCTTCCAGGGAATCCTGTCTTCTTAGCTGTGGATCTCCAGTACCAACAGGTCAGAATGCCTGTTTCAGAATTTTAACCTCGAATAATAGATTTCCATAGTGCTTTCCAGTTACCTCTTATGTCAGTATTTTTTATGATTCTTGTATTTTCTCTTTCAAAGTTGTCATGCATAGTTCATGTGTTTTCCAAATTTACCAATATTATTGAAGGAAACAATGTCATTCACAAAACATTGCTTTTAGTTAGAGATAAAGCCAAAGCAAAATACTAAAGCATCTATTTTACTACATAGCGCCTCCATCACATTGTAATATCTGGTTTTCAAGAGAATAGATCATCCCCTCTACCTATAAGGCTTAGAAGTGTCTTTGAAATGCCATAAAATTGCTCCTTGCATAATCAAATGCACATCTAGTGGAGAAAAAAACTAAGATGAATACTGCACAAACATTTATTTTAATAATAGTCTGACAGGTGTGAAGTGATATCTTATTGTAATTTTAATTTGCATTTTCATAATAATTAATGATGTAGAACTTTTTTTTTCACATACTTCCACGGCATGTGTAAGTCTTTTTTTTTTTTTTTTTTTTTTTTTTTTTGAGAAATATTCTTTTGCTCAAGATTGCCTGAGCTATCCAGGAATTTTTTTATGTAGATAAATTTTGGAATTTTTTTGGTTATTTCTATAAAAAATGACACTACAATTTTGATAGAAATGATATTAATTCTGTAGATCACTTTGGGGAATAGTAACTCTTTAACAATATTGATTCTTCCAGCTCATGGATACAGAATATGTTTACTTTGTCCATCTTTAAATTGGCTTGCTTATCTTTGGTTGTTGAATTATAAGAGTCCTTTATATATTCTATATACTAGACTCTTACTGGATATATGATATGGAATTTTTTAAAGTTATGGGTGTTGTATTTTTATTCTTTCATAATGCTCTTTGATACAAATAAGTTTGTTTCTTTTTAAAATTTTGATAAAGTCCAATTTATCAACGTTTTTTACTTTTGCAGTTTGTGCTTTTGGTATTGAATCTAAGAAAACATTCAGGAACTCAGCTAAGTTGGGTGAAGTAGAACTGTATTGCCGGGTGTTGGTGCAGCTAATTAAAGCAATAAGCCATAAATGAAAGAGTTAATCAGTTACTGCAATGGCATAAGCAAGAGTCCAATACCTGAGAAAGTGCCAACTCCTCCTTTTTCTTTTCTTTCATGGAATTGGAACACAGGTCTAGAATCCAATGGATCGGTAATGACATGAAGATTGTCTCACTCTTGAACAAGTCCCAGAAAAATAGACACTGGCAATTTTATGGACATTGAGGTATGTGTATACAGGGAGAGGAAATTAAAAGGGTGACGGTCAGGTCTAAAAAACACTGAAAAGTGGACAGAATTATCCTCAGGGTTACCTCTTTCTCTTCTCAGAGAGGGTCTCAGCATAGGCACCTGGAGAAAACCTCTGCTTATTAAGATAAAGAGTCGCAGGAATAAAGGCACCAGGTTAGAAATTGAAATATAGTCATGGGTGGCTTAATGATAGGAATATATTCTGAGAAATGTGTCATTACATGATTTTGTTGTTTTACAAAAATCATAGCCTGTACTCACACAAACCCAGGTTGTATAGTCGACTATACGCCCAGGCTGTGTGGTATAGCCTCTTGCTCCTAGACTACAAACCTGTACAGCATGTTACTGTACTGAATTATGTAGGCAATTGTAACACAATGCTAATTATTTGTGGATCTCAACATATCTAAACATAAAAAAGGTACAGGAAACATATAGTATAAAAGATTAAAAATAGTACACCTGTACAGCACACTTACTGAAAATGGAGCTCACAGGAGTGGAAGTAGCTCTGGGTGATTCAGTGAGTGACAGGTAAGTCAATGTGAAGGCCTAGTACATTATTGTGCAATAGAGCAAACTTTATAAACACTACACACTTAGACCACACTAAATTTATAAAAATTATTTTTATTTCTTCAATAATTAAGTACCTTAGCTCTTACTATAAATTTTAAACTTTATAACCTTAAACGTGTTAAACTTCTTGATTCTTGTGATAACACAGCTTTAAATGCAAACACATTTTATAGCTGTACAAAAATATTTTATTTTTTACTATACTGAGTCCATATGCTTTTTTCTATTGTTAAATTTATTTTTTACTTTTTTTTTTTTTTTTTTGAGACAGAGTTTCACTCTTGTTACCCAGGCTGGAGTGCAATGGCACGATCTCGGCTCACCGCAACCTCTGCCTCCTGGGTTCAGGCAGTTCTCTTGCCTCAGCCTCCCGAGTAGCTGGGATTACAGACACGCGCCACCATGCCCAGCTAAATTTTTGTATTTTTAGTGGAGACGGCATTTCACCATGTTGACCAGGATTGTCTCGATCTCTTGACCTCATGATCCACCCACCTCGGCCTCCCAAAGTGCTGGGATTACAGGTGTGAGCCACCGCACCCGGCCCTATTTTTCACTTTTTATGCAAAAATGAAGAGACACACACACACACACACACACTCTCACACACACACACACACACATACTAGCCTAGACCCACACAAGGTTGGGATCATCAATATCACTGTCTTCCACCATGTCTTGTCCCACAAGAACATCTACAGGGACAATAACATATATGGAGCTATCATCTTCTGTGATAACAATGCCTTCTTTTGAAATCCCTTCTCAAATTTTACTGTTAACTGTAGCCACCCTACTGTGTAATGAACCCCCCCAGAAACATACAACCTTGCAAGGCTGTACTATTTCAATTTCTGAATTTTTGCTATTTTTAGTGATATATTGGGGATTAAAATTAAACTAAATTTATAATAACCTAATTTGAATGAATGCCTACTGAACATCAATAGTATCTAAAAATTTTTAGACAAATCTACTATCAAATTGTCTATTTCACAGATTGCATCTTTATAAATTGTGCACAAATTAATGAAAATTTTTAATTATTATTTTATGAATTTGTATTTAAATCATATAAGAGCAAAATAATGAGGAGTTAGGAACCTCCAAACAGTAACATTAGCTTTCATACCACCTGTTTATTTGCCTATTTTGTTATTTCTACTGTTTTTTTTTTTTTATTTCTCTGTATGGCTTCTAGTTGGTGTCTAGTTGGTCCTTTTATTTTATCCTAAAGCACTTTTTATATTGTTGATTGTAGGGCATATTTGCTAGTGACAAACTCCTTCAACTTTTGTTTGTGTCTTTATTTTGCCTTCAATTCTGAAGAATAGTTTTGCCAGATATACAATTCTTACCGGGTATATCTTTCTCAGCACTTTAATATATCATTCTACTCCCTTCGGTCTTCATAGTTTCTTATGAACAATTACCTATTAATATTATTAAGAATACCTTTTACATGATAAGCCACCTCGTTCTTACTACCAATAAGATACAAAGTGCTTTAACACTTTGATTGTAGTATGTTGCATTGTCAATCCTCTGTTGGGTTTATTATGCTTCTTTGGGTGTGTATATTCATATCTTTCATCAAATTTGTGAAAAATTTTTGTCATTATTTCCCCAAGTGTTCTTTCTTTCTCCTTCTCTATCTTCTTTCCTTCCAGAACTCTCATTATTCTTATGCTGATAAGTCAGTTAAAGTTCTAGTATAGTAACTCCAGTTTTTGGGCTTCCTCAGGATAGTTTCTATCCATTTATTTTTTATCATTTTCTGAATAAAACATATTTTCTTGTGTCTTGGCATACTTTTTTTTTATTTAAACTTTAACTTTTTGAGTATTTTAATGAGGTTTCCTCTGAAATCATATATTATTTCCTCTATAGGGTTTGCTTTGTTGTTGCGGACTGTAGTTTGAATTTTTTTTCTAAATTGTTCTTCTAAGTTAATTTTTCATTAATTTAAGTTTCTAATTTTTTCTTAAAGAAAATTCTTTGTTATGTATGTTTATTAAAGTCTATTCTGTCAATTTGTCTGCCAGTGATTTGTCAGAGGTATCACTACATTTCTAAGCAAAAAGTTTTAACAAAAGAAAGAAAATAAACTTCTCATATTTTTTAACACTGACTGTTTTGTGATAGGCCTTCATCTCTTAGTGAGGCCATTTGAAAACTTGCCTTATTCACTTCCGGCTTGTGTGGAGGCTAAAGTTCAGCCAGAGTTGAAATCTGAGGGTTTAATCAGATCTTTTCTGAGCAATTTTATAGACCTAGACATGTTTAGCTCTCAAAATTCTCTGAAGCCTTTTGAAGCTTCTATTCACCCATTTATCTCCTTGCTTAGCCTCTTCATTTTAGGCCTTTTTGGCCTATATGCTGCTTGACTTGTTATTCCCTTTTCCCATGCAACTGCAGTTAGAATATTTGCCTTTGAATACTTTCAACAAGTCCTCTCAGGAGACTACTAAAGCTCCAATCTCTGAGTGGATCCTTCATGTAACCGCTGGATAGTTCAAAACACAACTACAATTCCTGGAGAACAAGGCTTATTTTGCCCCCTCTGTCACCAGGCAGCCACACCATGATGTGGGTCACCATCTTCATGGTTGCCACAGTGCTGGGGAATAGGCCTTGTAGGCAGATGAGCTGAAACATACCAACACTTTCTACTAAACTCTAGTTTCTAGTATTCTTAAAAATGTAGATTCTGATAGTTTTATCTTAATTTTTTTCCTTTAATAGAGATATACAGTTTTAGAGTTTCCTACTGTACCAAAAAGTGATGTCTATCTATGACAGGTAGATAATAATATCTATACAACATTGTCAAGTCAAATATATTACAGAGAGTGATACATATAATTGAGGAAATAGAAAATAAAAATAAGAGTATTTTTAGTAAAAGGCAAAAGATTTATATGATCTGAAGAGAAACCAGAGTATATAAGTGCATTTTTAAATAATAATTACAGTAAGTGGGTTCTACAAATTTTCTAAGTGTTTTACATTTAACTTAATCTGAATAGTGAATATCTGTTGTCTGGGTTATGCAGGTAAAACAAAACCAAAATCTGCTTCCTCCCTCTTTTTCTCTTTTTCTTTCAGCTTTTTCTCTTTTTCTCTCTCATTCTTTCTTTCCTTCTCTCTCTCTCTCTCTCTCTCTCTCTCTGGGTCTATGCATCTACCTAGGATTTCTTCAGTAGGTTTTCATAATATTAATCATATTAATAATGATAATATCTCTCTTAATGACATTAATTTATTTATAATATCAAGTCTTTATTTCTTTAAATATCTTGAAATTATTTCCTCTGTCATTGCCATGTTTCTTTTTTGCTTATGTTTCCCATAAGCAGGAAGTAATATCTAAAGTATTGTTTATATTCAGTATAAAAACCTTTGCTACAAATACTTAACTTTCTTTGCAACCCTTATTTTATATTGTCAAGTTGGTTCATTATTACTGTTGCTAAGTTAAATCTTGGGTTAAGGTTCTGGTAGTTAGAAGGCTTTAAAGTTATGGCATTCATTTTGCAGCTAACAAGTATGTGAAACAAATCGTTGGCACAGTATGAATACTATGTTTCTAATAAATTTTCCCACATTGAAAGTAAACTTATTTGGTGGTGTTTACACTATTTTTTTAGTTACTTTTTGACCTTAGCTTATATCCCTCTATTTTAATGCACTGTGTTAAAATATTCTTAAGGACAATTAAGTAATTGTGTACTATGTGTGATGATATTATCAAGTTACAGAAAAAAATGTTATTTACTCAAACTTCAAGATGGTTGAGTAAATAACCAAGATATATATATATTTTAAATTTATTCCCAGTATAGGTTGCCTGAGTTAACTGAATGGACAAACACAATCTGACAGTAGTGAATGAATTCATCCTAATGGGAATCACGGACATCCCTGAGCTGCAGGCTCCATTATTTGGGTTCTTCCTCATTGTATACATGTTGTCAGTAGTGGGTAACTTGGGCTTGATCATCCTCACAAAGATAGATTCCAGGCTGCAAACACCCATGTACTTTTTCTTAAGGCATCTGGCTTTCACTGATTTTGGTTATTCAACAGCAGTGGGACCCAAAATGCTAGTAAACTTTGTTGTTGCTCAACATATAATCTCCTATAATTGGTGTGCTACCCAATTCACTTTCTTCAGTATATTTATCAGTAGTGAAATTTTCATTCTTTCAGCAATGGCCTATGACCGCTATGTGGCCATCTGTAACCCTCTGCTCTATATGATCCTCATGTCACAAAGGGCACGTCGAGTGCTAGTGGCAATACCTTATCTCTACAGTGTCTTTTTGACTTTGCTGACCATCACAAAAATATTTACCTCATCATTTTGTGGCTCTAACATCGTCAAGCATTTCTACTGTGATATTCTGCCATTGATATCTTTGCTCTGCTCAGGCACACAAGAAATTAAATTGATAATTTTAGTCTTTTCAGCTTTTAATTTGATTTCATCTCTTCTGATAGTCCTTGTGTCTTACATTCTGATCCTTGTCGCTATCCTCAGGATGAATTCTGCAGAAGGCAGGTACAAGGCCTTCTCCACCTGTGGATCACACCTCACAGTGATAACTGTATTTTATGGCACCCTCTTCTTTATGTATGTTCACCCCAAATCCAGTCATTCACTTGTTATTGATAAAATGGCCTCTTTATTTTATACTTTGATAATACCCATGTTGAACCCCATGATCTACAGTTTGAGGAACAAAGAGGTAAAAAATGCTCTATGTAGAACCTGGAAAATGTGTGTAAATCATTTATTTAAAATTCACTGTATTTATAACAAATTATGCAATAACAAATATATGCACTAACTAATATTGCTTTACATTTGTACTGTTGCCTCCATGTGATGAGCAAGAATCAGTGTGTGATAAGCACAGAAATAGATAATTTTGTTAATTACCTTTAAATAAAAATCTGTCACTAATAGATGACCAATTCCTGCTCATACTTTAACTATTAATCAATATTCAGTTTTATGTTCAGCATAGGTGCCTTTCCTATGTGTTCTTACATAGAAACTCTTCATATCTCTTCCATTAACTTTTTAACATTAAAGTTAGGGATGGTATATTTTATCAGTACTTTATCTGGAGTACCTAGTACACTGAAAGGTACATCTAAAAATAGATTCATATGATCAGTAAACATATATTGTCAAGTAAACCAACATTTCTGTCTTTATGAAGCTTATAGAAAATGGGTGGAATGACAAGTGAGTTATTTTGTATGATTGATGATATTGAGTAAAATGAATATATTAGATTGGTGCAAAAGTAATTGTGATTTTTGCCATTAATTTAAATAAAGCAAGTAGCCAGGAAAATAATTAATTTTTTAATTGAGATTTTCAGGGGATTCATCTGAGGAGATAATATTTAAACAAGCACTTGAAGAACTGATTAAGTAGACCATGTGAATATTTATGGGAAGGCTATTCTGGGCTGAGAGAACTATCAGTTTTACAGTTTTTAAGTAGTAATAATATGACTTTTGTCTGAAAAGCAACAGTCAAAGGTGACTGGACCATAAAACAAAATTAAGAAAAAGAAGACACATTGAAGATTTGCAACGTAGAACTCAATCAAGTAAAAGTATATAAGCCTTTGTAAATCTTGCATTTTATCTTGCTAAATAAGCCTCTGTATGATTTTGAGCTAATGAGTGATTTGATCTATATCTGGGTAATGGATAGCTATGACTCCTGCACAAGTTAGAGATGGCAGAATACTAAGAATGGAAAATTGAAAGTTCTGAGGAGGGTTAATTACGATACACTCAGAAGTGAACAGAGGCATCAACCAGCTTGGGAATGTTCAGGGGATAAGAAGTTTCAGAACCTTGAATTAAAAGAAAAAAAATTCTTCATATGGTTGTGAATGTAAGAGGCTTAAAGATGAATATTAATGATTAAGAAAAAGAATGGGAAAAATATTTACAGAGCTCACTTAAATATTTCCTGAATATGCTCTTCTGCTAAAGAGATTTTAACTTCCCATTTAAACAAGAAAAAGAAAATAAAAGACAAAATATATGAAACAGTAGCTTTTACATCACAGATGTCAGGGAACTAAGGACAGATTCCCCTGAGAAAAAGGAAACAAAGCAGTAGAATCCTGTGGTATCTTCCCTTTTCTGTCTTAGGAGAGTAACCAGACTGGACTGCATGAAGGGCAAACCCAAGTGAAGCCCAGAATTCCTGAGTTTAAGAGATAGCTGAGAGTCTGCTGAGATAAAGGTAGCCAGGGTTTGCAGGACAGAGCACCAAAGACATCTGCATGATGGAAATCTATCTCTGCAGAGAATCACTCTTAATTATTCAAGAGATGAGTGATCAGAACATGCAAATGGAAACCACACGTGAGCAGCATCTAGCACTCAACAGAGGTAGGGATTATAATGATTTGTTGCATACAGACTAGAAAAACTCAGAATCCCTGGGGCTATATGTACAGTATTCAAGATCTTACTCCAGTATAAAAAAATAATCAGCCTTAGATCAAGCACTGATCTGGACTCACCTGATAAATAATAAAAGTAATACCTTAAAGAATTAAATTGTTTTCAAGTAATTGTATCCCAAAACAAAACTTAATAGTATTCATAAAATGCAAAATTACCCAGCAAACACAAAGGCAAAATTGATACTTTGTGGAATACATTTCATAATTGTCAGGTATACAAAGAATCAAGAAATCATCATTCATAATGAATAGAATAACCAATCAATTGAAACTAACAAAGAACTGACACAGATATTAGAATTATCAAACAAGGGCACTAAAAGTTTTATGGGTACATGTCATATTTTCAAAAAGGTAAATAGGAACACAGAGGACACTAAAAAAATAAATTGAATTTCCACAGAGAAATGTACAATGTAAAAGATGAAAAGTACATGGGATTGTAATCATAACAGATTAGATGTTATAGAAGAAAAAAATAAGCAAACCTGTAGGCACACCAATAGAAAATATCCTAAATGAAAAATAAAACAGAGAATCAAAATATTTTTATAAAAAACATGAAATAATAAGCTGAACAACGTGATTCCTCATATCAACAGAATAAAAACACATATGTGAATTTCTCAATGCAGAAACAACATTTGATGAAATAAAATATCAATTTATAGTATAAAATAAAAGTGAATTCTCAGCAATCTGGAAAATAGAATGAACATCCTGTGAAACAGATAAAGGATATCGACAATAAAACCTACAGCAAACATCATATTTAACCATGAAATGACAAATATATTCCTCCTAATATTTGAAAAAAGGCAAGGTTGTTTGTTCCTGCCACACCCATTTTACACTATAATGGAGATCCCAGACTATGCAGGAAGGCAAGAAAAATAAATTTAATAAACCAGATTTGAAACAAACAAGTAGAATTGTTTCTATTTGCAAATGACAGGATTGTTTATGTAGAAAAATAATATGCAAAAGTTACTAGAAATATTATGTACAGAAATGTTACTGGATGTTAGAGCAACTTATTAAATTCCATTGTATTTCTGTATATAAGCTATAAACATCGGAAATTTAAATGAAAATAAAATGTACTAAAATGTAACAAAAATGTGAAGTACTTAGACATAAATTTAACAAAAAATGTACAATATCTTCATGTTGAAAACTGTTAAACTGAGGTAAAATAAATCAGAGGAAATGCACAAGCTAATTCTCAAATATAAATGGAAAGACAAAGAAACTAGAATACCTCAAATAATTTTTAAAAAAAAGAAAAAGAAAAAAAGAAGTTAGGGAACTCACATTTTACCCTTTTGATTCTTCTTATTTACTGATAACACAGAATAAGGCAAAGTGGGAGCTGATGATTCAAAATACAATAAACACTTAGCAAAGGTAAAACAGTCACAGAAATATGAATCAAAAACTTCTGAAGAGATTGGGCTAATTGATGTTTATTGTCTGCATGTCCAATTCCATAAACTGGATGGATAGATAGATAGATAGATAGATAGATAGATAGATAGATAGATGTGTATATATACATACATATATATATGTATGTATATACCCACAGCAGGACTATAGAGAGGTTTTCAGTGCACAATGATATTTTATTGTCAGTATCATAGTCTGAAGCTATTTATTCTGTGTGCTTATTGTCATTATGTTTTACTAATAATATAATGATGATGGTTATCACTATTGCTGTTAGTAGTAATTTTATGGCATTAACTACACATCCCTCCTGAATGACTCTCATATTTACTTAAATTTGAACAATATTGATTTCATATACGTTTTAAAATTTATTTGTACAATCACTTCTATAATTGTATTTTCTTTTGTATGAATAAATTTGTAAAAACTATTTTCTTTCTGTTTATGGAATTCTGTTAGCAAATTGTATATGTCTGACTTGCCAACTATAAAGTGGGAACTATACATTTACTTGACTATTTCTCCAACTGTCTTACGAACTTGAAGTATTAGGATTCTTTCCTTTGATCTTAATAGTAGAGTTCCAATATACAGAAAAATATGCTTGATTAAAATCAATTTACTACTAATGTAAATATTTTCTCAAATTTTTGCTAATTGTGAAAGTTAATATTATATACTGAAAGAAAACTATGAAATGATAGAACGAATAATTACAGAAGTGAGTCAATGCATAATTTTTAACTTACATAGTCTGATTTTAAATATTTAATATATTCCATTAAATTTTGTAAAGGATAAATTTGCAGAATTTTAATTATCTTATTTGCAATTTTTTATTTTAAATCTTTAATGATAGAAAAAATATTCAAAAAAAGAGAGATGAAATGTGTATTTAATTTTAAATACTCCAAAATGACTATATTATTCTATGCATATAACTAAAATTTAAAAATCTTAAACTGAAATATTATGAGGCTTTTGCTATAATTTCAGAAGTATTCATAGGGTCAGCCACCCTCCCTCTTCAGAGTATAAGCACAGAGAAGGAAATGAAATAAAAATGGTTTTTGAAAAACCTGGAGAGAAAACAAGCTTTTCAGTGTACTTGTGTGAGGGAGCCTACCACTGTTTATATATTTAAAATATAAGTCAATGAAGGCACACTTCAGTTATTTAATCATATGTGTTTTCTTGGAAATTCAGGGACTAATTATTTTTTCCTAGAAAGTATCATATTTTATATCCTTAAGTGTATTATTATAATTTTGTGACCCCAAATAACAGAAAGGAATAGATGTAATACTGTACTATGTGTTGATTGTTGCATGAATAACCTAGAATATCAGCATAGCTAAGTGATAGCCTGTTGTTTTTGTGTCGCAGATATGTGAATTAAAGTTTCCCTTACTGGCTGCCTCCTAAAATGAAACAAAAGTGTATAGAATGAGAGTATCTGTAAAGTCTTGAGAAGCTTTGGCATTCATGGAATTCTTGGAAGTGAGAACGGAAATGTTGTGGAATTAATAGTGACTTGAAATTAACAGAGGAAATGTTTCATTTCTATGGCCCTTTTCACTGCCTCCTTTACTTCCTTGTTTCTTAGACTGTATATCAACGGATTTAACATGGGAATCACTAGCGTATAGAACACAGAAACCACTTTCTCCTGTTCCACAGAATACTGGGAGCTTGGCTGAATGTAGCTAAAGCTTAAGGTACCATAGAATATGGTCACGGCAGTCAGGTGAGAGGCACAGGTGGAGAAGGCTTTCTGTCTGCCTGATGCTGAGCGGATCCTCAGGATAGCAAAAGCAATGAAGATGTAGGAAATGATCACAATCAAGAAGGTGGCCATGGCAATGACTCCGGAGAAGGTTAACCGCAACAACTCATTCATGGAGGTGTCAGAACATGACAGCTTTAGCAGTGGAGGGACATCACAGAAGAAATGATCAACTCTGGGCCCACAAAAGTACAGTCTCCCTAAGTCGACTGTGTGTGTCAGTGAATTAATCATTCCCCCTATGAATGATCCAGTGACCAGCACCACACACTTTCTCTTAGACATGGCTACAGTATAAAGCAAGGGACGCACAACGGCCACATAGCGGTCATAGGCCATCACCGACAGCAAGAAGCCTTCGGTAGTAATGAACAGCCCGAAAAACAAGTGCTGTACTATGCAGGCAGAGAAGGAAATGGTTTTCCTCACAACCAAGAAGTTGATCAGCATTCTGGGTGCAATAACTGATGAGTAACAGGCATCCACAAACGAAAGCCAGCTGAGGAAAAAATACATGGGTGTGTGGAGTTTTGGGGTGATTTGGATTAAGAAGATCATGCCCAGATTCCCCACCAAGGTAATGGCATAAATCACCAGGAACAACACGAAAAGTGCAACTTTGAGTTCAGCACGACTTGTCAATCCCAAGAGAATAAACTCAGTCACAACTGTAATATTGTCTTCAGTCATTTGTGAATTTCTTCTCTTAAAATCTGAGGTGAAAAAGATAAGGGCATTAGAATGGATACAGGAATATTTGGTGTTTATTAAAATCATAGAGAAGCATTTATAGACTCGTGTCTTTGGATAAATACACACTGTCCTTGGATAAATAAACATTATTTTCCTCTACATAAATCTCCTAATTTAAAATATCAAGATCTTCACCATATTGTCTTTAAAATTGTTTAAATATTAGTTATGATTCAGTTTCATAAGAAAATACATGAGAAATATTTTCAGTCTTTTTCTAAATGCCAGTGTCTATAGAAAGTTGATACCCCCATAAGGGACACTGACATTGACTGAAAGGAAGTTTTAAAATAAACTTTAAGCCTTCTTTTAAATATTTATTTTGAATATAAAAGGAGCAAATGACAAAAAGATCTAATATCTGCTGTATCATTAATTGTGTAGTTTAGTGAATGTATTATGATATAACCAGAGAATTGGCAAAGATTGTGAGGCAGGGGTCTGGCCCCCAAAGATGATGATGAGTTACTCTAAAGTGCAGAAATCTCAGGCCTGTTCTGAAGTCTCCTCATGAACATCATGGAGAGAGAGGCAGTGGAATCACTCAGTTCTGAAGCTCAGAGAATGAATATCAACGTCTCACTTAAATACAGAGTTAGAAGTTCTCATAGGTTCTCTGATGCTGTAAATAAATCAACTGTATTATTATTTTGTATGTATTTTTAAAATATAAATACTTGTGTAAGTAATATGTATACTATATTATGTATTTTATTTCCTGTATGTATATGTATGTATACTATGTATACATAGAAATATAAAAGCTAAAATTTTAAATGTGGATAACTACAATCAGCTAATTGTCTGAAATATGCTTTCATGTCATTTATATAATAAGTATATATGACCATTATGATTTTATAAATTCAGTTTCCATTTTAAAGTTTAGTCACTTATATTTTTAATTTAAATGCGTTATATATTTATAAGAATCAACATGTCCTTAACAGAATAAAAGAATAGAGTTCTCTCTCCTGCTGCATTCTATATATAGTTAAGAGCATATATGCTGGGAGCGGTGGCTCATGCCTGTAATTCTAGCACTTTGGGAGGCCGAGGTAGGCGGATCACCTGAGGTCAGGAGTTCAAGAGTAGCCTGACCAACATAGAGAAACCCTGGCTCTACTAAAAATACAAAATTAGCTGGGTATGGTGGCACATGACTGTAATCCTAACTACTCAAAAGGCTGAGGCTGTGGAATTGCTTGAACCAGGGAGGCGGAGGTTGCAGTAAGCTGAGATTATGCCGTTGCACTCCAGCCTGGCCAATAAGAGCAAAACTCCGTCTCAAAAAAAAAAAAAAGTATGTATTTTTAGAAATATAGATAAAAACAATTATAAAACATAGATTACTCACTTCAATTAATTCATTTTAGTTAATATATTTCAATTGCTATAAAAGTAGGTGGTTAGCATTAGTCTGACATATAATTAAAATATAAAATATGTTGCTGTGACTTTGATAATTTGAAAAATTTATTTGTCTCCTCCTTGGTATAATCACACCTACATCACATGATTTTGTAAAAAAGAAAATAGGAAATAATGCAAGCAAAATGCCAAGTGTTGCTTTAGGTGTAGAATAGGTACAAAAATTTTTTATATATAAGAAGAAAGGTACATAGTTAAGAAGATAGATAAGCAATATATTGACAGACAATTGCTATGTGAATTTATTTTTAGGAGGGGGCAGGGTATGGGTAAGTATAAATCATACAAAAAGTATTTTAGCCAACCAATTACATTTTCTCAGTTTCAAATATCTAGCTTATTTTATCTAAGATGACAATTACCTGGAAGCATAAATGGGTGTTTATAATTTTCTTTATTAATTATTAGCCTGTAAATATTTATCGTTTTTCATATACATGTTTGAAACTATTTTCCAAAATGTAGGAGTGCTTTCAACAAATAATGTTAAATCTGACATTCAAAACTGAGCATAGTATCAGTCCACCACATCTGACTGTCCAATAGAGTAGCCAGTAGATACATGTGAATATTTAAATAGAAATTGAATGAACTAAAATTAAAATTTCAGATATTTGAGCTAGTCCCAATTCAAGTGATTAATGGGCACATGTGACAAGTGGCCACTGTCTTAAACAGCACAAATTATAGAATGTTTCTGTCACTGTAGAAAATTATATTAGTTAGAGCTCTCTTCTAACACTCTGCCTCAGATTTTTAGAATACCAGTTAAATAAACTTTCTCAAGTAAAGATTATCCCTTTTAAATAGTTTTAATTATAAGCATAATCAAGAAATTAAGATTCCTAATGAAATTTTGAAATTCACTTACCTACTAATTTAGGAGATTCCATTCTCCTGAAAATTTGTGATGATTTTGTAAACAGAATTGAATGATGGGTTGAGGAGCTGGATTAAATGACCTGTAGTAGCATTATCATACAAACGATTCTATCCAGTTTAAAATTTATATGGGAAAATTCAAAGTGGAAAATATTTTTTAAAAATTAATTTAACTTACCACAAGAAATATTTTTAAATTTCAGATTTAGAAACTTTCTAATCTTTTTCGTGGTTTCTTACCCTTTGGTCAAAAATAATCTTAATTAACAATGAAAAGATATGCAGAGTTCTTAAATATTTTCATAGTATATAAATATTACTTCAAGTGAGATAACTGAATACAAATGCTAACAATTGATACATAGCAAGTATAAGAAACCAAGAAATGAAGCCTAAGCATATTTTGTAATTTTCCTCTAAGACAAATTTGAATAGAAAACTCACACACACAAATATGCATATTACATCATCCTCTAATGATCCCCTTCACAGCTTTAGCATGATAAGGTAGCAAACAAAACCTTAGGAAGAGACTTTGATTCTTAAGGGACTTGGGTATATCCCATGACTCATACTCCCTAAAGTGCATAATTAACTAAAATTCTGTAAATACTTGAAGAGAAAACCAAGCATTGTATGGGGATTTTTGAATTTAGTAAAAAAAAATAGAAATAATTAAAAGTAATTGACTCAATAGCACTATGAATTACCTTTCTGATAAATAATTGGAGGTTACTAGGCTAGTTATAAACTATGTTATTATGCAGATGTGCAAGATAAGAAACCTGGCAAATGCTACCATTATCAAAGGCTTCTTTAAAAGAAACCAACACACATACACAGAGAACACAAACAAATTTCTGACGTTTGGGTTGCTCACCTTCATTTTAGTTTAGCATGCAGAATAAGTTTGGAAGAATCCTGTTCGAAGTTTGGTTTAAATTAAATGTTTATATTCATTAAACTAACATTTGCCAATAGATGATATACACTAGGCATTATGTTGTACAATAGCGATGAATAAGCTATTAAAAATATTGGAACACTCACATTTAGAAAGATTAGAGAATTCACATAGTCCTCAAACACATGTATCAGAGTATCTAGAAATGTGGTCTAAAATAATAAATTTACATTAAAAGTAAGAGTATAAATCACAGGGTAAAAAAGATAATCACAACGGGAAAAGTGAGAAGAATGCTAAAAATTTTACTGTTAGGGGAAATTGACATTAGGTATTTATAGGCACCATTGTCAATATCTGTAACCAGAACATTTGTTATAAAACACTGGAAATATACAAAAGTATAACTCTATATTAAGCAAAAACATTATTTAAAACTGAATAGAAAGACATAATTTCCTGATCTGTTTCTAGTATTGATCAAATAAGTTGTGATAAGACAAACCACCCACAGTTAACAATTAATATCTTAGAAAGAAAAAAGAACCTGAAAGTTTTTGAGAGGTACCAAAATTAGGCAAATTTTGAGAAACATTTAACACTAAACGATAATTTTCCCATTTTTACAAACATTATTTTGAGGGAACACCCCAGTCTAGGCCATCAGGTAGAAAACTCTTATAAAGGCCATATAAATTCTTTCTGAATTAAAGAACAAGAAGCAGTGTTTCTTAATTGATAAACCCTGTGACAACCACAGCTACAGAAACATTTGGGTGCATACTAGAAAATATACAGCCAGAGAAAGAGTAATTCTTATTCTATGTCAAACTCTGTCCAATTCACAGATCATAAACCACGTGGAAATGGGGTAGCCTCAGTAGAGGCAGAGTTTGCAGTCTCATTCAAACTATTTTAATTTTCTCATAAAGTTAAATAGATATAAATGGATAGATAGGTAGATAGATAGATGATAGATAGATGATAAATAATAAATAAAATCAATACATTAATAAGTGTATTAAAATATCCAGACATTTTCATATCATATTATCACAAAGTCCAAGATAGAAACCATTTCTTGCCATATAAGTGTAACATAAAATAAGAGCAATGCTTTAATTGGGAACAGAGTGTGGCTCTTAGTTCTCCAGATGTCTTTTCACCTTCAGGATTGTTTTGTGTGCCTCAACCTTGGGTTATGTTTTCATTAGCTTTCTGGCTTCTCTTACCACATCCCCTGCATCCCAATCTGTTTTCTATATGTGGAGGTCTTTGTGGGAGACAGTTTTGTATCACCCCAATGGTAAAAGAGCTCTATTGTATTATGTAGGATATTAAGCCAAAGACCTAATATCGACATCAAAACAATAAAGCTTCTTGAAAAACATCTAAAAAAATATTTTTATTTAGAACACATACAAAAGTTCAAATAATCAATTAAAAAAACAACAACAACAAAGAAAAACCAGGCCAGATGCGGTGATGACTCACTACTGTAATCCCAGCACTTTGAAGGCAGGGCAAGCAGATTGCTTGAGCCTAGGAGTTTGAAACCAGCCTGTGCAAAACAGTGAAACACTGCCTCTGTGAAAAATACAAAAAAAATTGCTGGGTGTGGCAGTGCATGCCTGCAGTTCCAGCTACTTGGGAGGCTGAGATGGGAGGATCACCTGAGCATAGGAGGTCGAGACTGCAGTAAGCCAAGATCACACAGAAACCAAAAAGACAAACAACTTAATTAAAAATGGGCAAAAGTTTAGAAATGTTACAAAAGAATATAAAGATGAATAAAATAGTCATTATTAGTCATCAAGTAAATAAAACAATATGTCAGTGAGGTTTCATTATGAGATAGTTCTCATCTCTATTCTGATAATAAGTTTTTTGCATTAAATATTGGTGAGGATGGGGAGAAAATCAGACCTTCACACATAGCTATTGGTAACATAAAACGCTACAATAAGTTTGAAAAGCTCTGTTTTTTCTAAAGTGAAACGTACGTATGTTTGAGAAAAGCAAAGGGAAACGTACAGGAGACTTTGTTTTGTGCTTTAGTTACCAGTATGACCACAGTTGGGTGGAGTACCATGCATGCGCTTGGGGTCCCCAACTCCAGGAACTGACTTCTGGATGGTATTTCGAAAATAACAGAAGTAGAGAAGTTTATTAGAAAAGATAGAAGTAGAAAATTACAAACCAGGAGAGAATGGCATGAGATATCTAAATTACTGAAGGACAAATACTTCTTCCCTTTAATAGTTTGTCCAGTGAAAATATCCTTCAAAGATGAAAGAAAAATAAAGATTTTTCCAGACAAACAAAAGATGATGAATTTCATCAATACCAGACCTCTCCTATAAGAAATGCTAATGGGATTATTTCAATCAGAAAGAAAAGGACATTAATAAGCAAGAAGTAATCACACAAAGTGATTGGTAACAGTAAGTACACAGAAAAGTACAGAATATTATAACATCATAGCTGTCATGAACAAACTACTCATCATATTTAGAAAGGCTAAATACTGAACCAATCAAAAATAATAACTATAACAACTTTCAAAACATAGTCAAGGCAATACACTATAAATGAAAACAGCAAACTCATTAAAAGCAGGGGGATGAAGTTAAGGCGTAGAGTGGCTGAGGCGCGCTCGAAGGAGCAGATGATGGAGCTGCTGGTGCTGGAGCAGTTCCTGGGCGCGCTGCCCAGCAAGATGCGGACCTGGGTGCAGTCACAGGGCCCCCGAAGCTGCAGGGAGGCTGCCAGCCTGGTGGAGGACCTCACACACATGTGCCAGCAGGAAGGTGAGAGGCGCAGGCTCGGTGCCCCAGGACGGGCGAGGGGGCCTGACGTCTCCGAGGACCGAACTTCCCTCTTTCCCGCCCGCATCCCTCCCACCCCTGCCAGACCCCTCCCGACCAGCAAACCTCTCCTGCCCGGCGCCTGTGTTTTTAATTATTTTTACACATAAATGTCGTGCTGCACGCCTAAAAACAAACAAACAAACAAAAAACAATATAAATGAATTTCAAAAGCAATACTTTGAGTGAAGGAAGTCAGATAAGGAATATATATCGTGTGATTCTGTGTATTTGAAATTAAAGAACAACAAAAAAAATAATTCTAGGAATAGGATTCTGTTGCTTAAGGGTAGAGGGATATTGTTTGGGGTTAGGATATGAGGAAAATTTTCTTATGATACAAGTGGCCTATGAGGATGTAAAACATAAGGAAGCATTCTTTGTTGTTGAATAAAGGCACAAGCAAAAATATATGTTTAAGACTAATCAAAGTGTGCAATTTAGATTCATATTTTGCTATATATTTCTCAATGTATTTATTTACTTATTTTAATTGATGATTAATAACTGCGTATATTTATGGAGTACAATGTGATGATTTGATCTATATGTACATTGCAGAAAGATGGGTCATAGACCATGCACCATCTCCCATAACAAGGAATCCTTAGAAGACATTCTTAAATCAGAATAGATAGAATTATTCAGTGATAAATATCACGGTGTCTGAATGACACAAACATATCCACTGAACATCAAATAAAGTATCATTAACTCAATCCTTCTTTAGCTAGATCTCACGATGCTTGCAGAAATGTCAAGGGACTGATATTAGTTGAGGTATGATGTACTAGAAGTTGGAATGAAAGGAGAAAGTGAGCTTAATTAATCATGGTTATTTTACCTTACATTTGAAACTTTTACACCGTGGGAGATTTTACTCTTGATAAGGTTGTACTAAACTTTACATCCAACAGTGATGTTATCTCAGGAAATAGTACAGTTGTTATTATGGGCTTGCCATATGAAAGGACTAAGTATATATGTCACTTACTTAGAGGTTACATTCTAATTTCAAATATTCTAGTTATCAAGTATGTGACTTCTGGAAAATTAAATAGTTTGTCTGAGATTGGTGCATTCTGAAAATAGGAATAGTAATATCTAACTCATTCCTAAGTGTTAAAGGATATATGTTTCACTGAGTGCCTAGGATGTACCTTTAGATAAACAATAAATCATATAATGGATCCTTATGAAAATATGTCACTTACAATTTCATCATGACTTTGGAACAATTCCAGTTTCACTAGGATGAAACAGATGATAGTGTGATGAAGTATTTCATTGTTACTTTAATTGCTGACTCAGTGTGATTGAGTGAGTACCTTTACATCATATAGGTCCCCATGGAACTTTCAGAGAATTTATGTTGTTTTCTTGAATTGTTCCTTATATATTCTCACGGGGGAAACATATGATGGACTAGATAATTAGCACGCATATGAAGGCAGCTTTTTAAAGTGTCTCAAATGATTTGGGCATAATGATCTGAATGAATCATACAGTACTTCCTTGGGGAACATGCCAAAAAGAAGAGAAAACCATAATTTCTTCCTATCCAAAGTAAAGTACAAGTAATTTGAGAGAAGACATTTGATTTTTCGTTTAAGGTGAGTGGATAAAAATTGTCATGGATTTTGATTATTCCTGGGTGTGAGTAATTTTCTCTTATTCTATATTCTGACGGTAGACATTTATAGGGTCACTGATAGTTGATTCTTTAAATATACTACAAAAATTCAGCATCCCTCTTGATAACTAGGGATCCCTGGAGTAGTGTGATATTTGTGAATTATCCTATGAGTTGAGCAGATGTCCCAGATCTAATGATTTGTGAGACTCGATAGTAGCATTTAGATACTGCAAGTGAAGAAAACTTTAGAAATACCAAAAAAAAAGTATCAATGATCTTATCTATTAGATTCTAGTAAAGTTAAGATTTCCAGATACAATGCAAGATTTCCATTTCCATTTAACTTTCATATAATCAGAAAGTACTATGAACACATGTAATGAAATGTTTCAAAAATAATGTTTTAAAATATGTATTTTCTATACAATATTTTACAAGCTTCAAATAATTTCTAAATAGTGATATTACATATATAAGCTTGCATATTTTTGGTTTGTTTTTTTCTACTGAGTTACTACTATTGTTTTCCTTTAAACAATGGGCATTACAGACTGATTAAGTAGACTGTCAAATAAACAAAGAGTTTTAAAAGTTGCAGAGTTATTGAGAAACCCCAGAACTATAAGTAATTCCTAACAGATTTGATCAAGGCTAAAGATCGAAAAATAATTCTTTCAGATACTTTTTGTATTCTGTCTTTTCTACTGGTTAGCCCTAAACAGGGGTATTTAAAATGTACACACAAGGCATTCAAATACATTAGAAATATACTTTTTTTCATAAGAAAAATAGGTAAGATTTTTAAAAATGGAAAAATCTTCAGAGGGAGATAATAATTGATTGTGAAAATAGAAATCGACTCAATAAATACTAAAACCACTTTTAGCAAAGTATTGACTTCAGAATGTTGGGATTGATGTTGGAATTCTGAATTCCATTTGCAATTCAGTACATCTTCAGTACATAAAAGCCTATGTAAGCAATTCCTGTAAACACTGCAAATTCAAGATAAAGTTTTAATCCCAGCTGCTTTGGAGGCCGAGGCAGAATTGCTTGAACCAGGACCAGGGAGGCGGTGGTTGCAGTGTGCCGAAATCGCGTTACTGCACTCCATCCTGGGCTACAGAGCGAGACTCCATCTCAAAACAAACAAACAAAAAGATAAGTTTTAGAAATGGAATTGTCATGGTTTTTATTTGTGGGAAAAGAAGGGCCTAAAAGAGGAATGAAAGTCGATGACAGCAGACAGCTTCATTTAGGGAGAAGGAATGGAAGAGGCTCGCTCATCTCCACTGTTGCCCTCTTCCCCCAACTGTAGTTCATAGATCAAGTTGGCAAAATGTCTCCCACTAATGAGCAGATACCTGGAGGTGCTGCCAACTGCCACAAGATGGCTGTGGACTGCATCTGCTCCAAACTGTAGTTTTGGATCTTGTGGGGGGATTTTAAGAAGTTTCTACCTGAGGGATGTCCAGGCTAAAGCTGGCATTCCATTACATTATAATGATTCTATTCTACATTTTATCTGCGGAAAATTTCATTACTATTCCAATTGAAAATCACTGTCACAGAGTTCCAGATTTTTAATGAATGGAAACTGAGGATGATGAGAATTAAGTGGATTAGTTTAAAGCACCTTCACTATCTGTATCAGGGATGTTTCACTTTCTTTTATTTACTTCCCTAGTATTTTTTAAATAAAGGGAGAAGTACTTTTCATTGAAATAGTTTTAATCACAGTATTATAACTTCTTGAATATTCTATTGTACAATTCCAGAAAGAGTCGTTTACTAATAAATGATGTCCTAAATTCTCAAATTATTTAAATGATTTGTAGACCCTACCATCTTCACAGTGTTTTATTACAGAAAATAAAGTATATACAATTAGTCATCATGAATATTAATTTAAATCATATGTTTGTAGAAATAGATCCAGATTATATGTCTTGAAGCTTAGATGAGTTTAACTTTTTAGATAAAATTACACATACAAGTTGAAATATAAATGGGAATATTTATTTAGTGTAGAAAATTAACTTTAAAATTTAATTAGTAAACAAACCCATGGCCACACACTACATAAAATTTGTTTTATGTAGTTTGTTCATTGTGTTCATTATGTTCATTAATAAAATGATGTATGTTCATTAATAAAATGCAAAGCACGTCTCAGCATATGGGTGTAAGAGTATCCTCAGAACACATTCTTAAATCAGAACAAATAGCATCATTCCATGATAAATATCATAGTGTCTGAATGATACAAACATATCCATTGAACATTAAATAAAGTATTAACTCAATCCTTTAGATCCCACAATGCTTGCAGAAATGTCAAGTGACTCTGATATTAGTTGAAATGTGGTATACTAGAAGTTGGAATAAAAAGAAAAAGTGGGCTTTATTGATCATGGTTATTATATCTTACATTTGAAACTTTTATAAAGATACATAA
The DNA here is from genome assembly GCF_030222135.1 of Aotus nancymaae. Lineage (NCBI taxonomy): Eukaryota > Metazoa > Chordata > Mammalia > Primates > Aotidae > Aotus > Aotus nancymaae. The sequence continues at coordinate 7,066,233 of NW_026988473.1, read as the reverse complement.
CTTTTTGTGTGCATTCATAAGTCCCCACCCAAGACTGTGGAAGTGCAAATGAGGGACCCCCGAGTCTTACCTTCATTATCTTATTGCTATCTCTGCCTCTGTCTTTAAGAAGATCACAATTACAGAAAAGTTTTACAACAAAAGTGGAAGTGTACAAAAGAAAAATCATGATACCATTGTGCAGATAAAAGAAAGCATATTCTTTCTGTATTGATACCTATATGGTGTGTTATTAACAAATATATTTCAAATATTGATGAAACTATTTAATTTATGTTGTTTCAGTGAATCTATTTTATATGAATTCCTCTTTTAAGGAAGCAGAAAATTTTGTTTTATATTTTATTTCTAAATCAAACATAGAAATAATTTTTCTATTACCTATTGTGAATAACAAAACCTATTCTGTCTACAGATATTATAATTTGTTTAAATAGTGCTACATGAAACACCTGATAACCCAACTGTTTCTTCCTAGAAGAGATAACTGGACTAAATGGGCCAACAGAATCTAACAGTGCTAACTGAATTCATTCTGACGGGAGTCACAAGGCGGCCTGAGCCGCAGATGCCCCTTTTTGGAGTCTTCCTCATTATCTACGTAATCACAGTGGTGTGCAACCTAACTATGATCATTTTGACCAAACTGGACTCCCGCTTACATACACCTATGTACTTTTTTATCAGACATTTGGCTTTCGTTGATCTTGGTAATTCTATGTCCCAAGATGCTGGTAAGTTTTGTTGTGTATCAAAATACTATTTCCTATTATGCATGTGCTGCACAGCTGGCATTCTTCCTTATGTTCATTATCAGTGAATTTTTCATCTTGTCAGCCATGGCCTATGACCGCTATGTGGCCATTTGTAACCCTCTGCTCTACTGTGTAATTATGTCCCAGCGACTGTGTCATGTGCTAGTGGGCATTCTATATCTCTACAGTACATTTCAGGCTTTGATGTTCACTATTAAGATTTTTACATTGACCTTCTGTGGTTCTAATGTCATCAGTCATTTCTACTGTGATGATGTTCCTTTGTTACCTATGCTTTGCTCAAATGCACAGGAAATAGAATTGTTGATCATACTATTCTCTGCATTTAATTTGATCTCCTCTCTTCTGGTAGTCTTAGTGTCCTACATGCTGATTTTGTTGGCCATATGTCAAATGCATTCTGCAGAGGGCAGGAAAAAGGCTGTCTCCACATGTGGTTCCCATGTGACAGTGGTGGTTGTGTTCTATGGGTGTCTACTCTTCATGTACATGCAGCCCAATTCCACTCACTTCTTTGATACTGATAAAATGGCTTCTGTATTTTACACTTTAGTAATCCCTATGCTTAACCCTTTGATTTACAGCTTAAGAAACAAAGAGGTGAAAAATGCCTTCTATAAGGTCTTTAAAAATTTATGTCAACTTTGTGTTTAATAATCAATGTGTAACATTGTTATAATAAATATATAATAGAGATTAATGTCACTTGATAATTTTTATGTGTATATATATTTCCCAATTTTTAAATTTTTAAAATTGTTTTTTATTTCAGTAATTTTGGGGGAGCAGGTGGTTTTTGGTTCTATGAATAAGTTCGTTAGTGGTAATTTCTGAGGTTTTGGTGTACTCATCACCTGAGCAGTGTATGTTGTACTCAATGTGTGGTATTTTATCCCTCACCCCCACCGCACTGTTTCCTCAAAATATAATATATTATTCTTATCCCTTCATATCCTCATAGCTTAGCTCCCACTTATAAGTGAGAACATATTATATTTGGTTTGCCATTCCTGAGGTACTTCACTTAGAATAAAGGTCTCCAACTTCATCCAGGTTGCTGTGAATGCCATTATTTTGTTCCTTTTTGTGACTGAGTAGATTATATATATATATATATATATATTCTTTATCCACTAGTTGGTTGATGGGCATTTAGACTGGTTACATACTATTGCAATTGCTAATCGCCCTGCTCTAAACATGCATGTGAAAGCGTCTTTTTCATATAATGACTTATTTTCCTCTGGGTGCATACCCAGTAGTGGGATTGCTGAATCAAATGATAGTTTTACTTTTAGTTATTTAAGGAATCTCTATACTGTTTTCCAAAGTGGTTGTACTAGTTTACATTTCCATCAACAGTGTTAAAGTGTTCCCTTTTCACCACATCCATGCCAACATCTGTTACTTAAAAAAATTTTTTAATTGTGTCATTCTTGCAGGAGTAAGGTAGTGTCTCATTGTGGTTTGATTTGCATTTTCAAGATACTTAATGATGTTGAGCATTTTAAAATATGTTTTTGGTCATTTGTATGCCTTCTTTTGAGAGTTGTCTATTCATGAGCTTTGTCCACTTTTTGATGGGATTATTTGCTTCTTGCTGATTTGTTTGAGGTCCTTGTAGATTCTGAATATTAGTCCTTTGTTGAATGCATTGTTTGCAAATATTTTTTTCCCATTCTCTGGGTGGTCTGTTTACTCTACTGATTATTTACCTTACTATGCATGGTTATTTAGTTTAATTAGGTGCCATCTATTTATTTTTGTTTTCGTTGCATTTGTTTTTGGGTTATTTGTCATGAACCCTTTGCCTAAACCAATGTCTTATTATAAGAGTTTTTCCAATGATATTTTCTAGAAATGTTATGGTTTCATGTTTAGATTTAAGTCTTTGATCCATCTTGAGTTGATTTTTGTATAAGGTGAGAGATGAGGATCCAATTTTATTCTTCTACATGTAGCTTGCCAATTATCTCACCACAATTTGTTGAATAGGTTGCCCTTTCCCTACTTTATGTTTATGTCTGCTTTGTCAAAGATCAGTTGGCTGTAACTGGCTGTATTTCTGAGTTCTCTATTCTTTTTGTCTATGTGCCTATTATTATACAAGTACCATACTGGTTTGGTAACCATAGCCTTGCAGAATACTTTAAAGTCTGGTAATGTGATGTCTCCAAGTTTGTTATTTTTGCTTAGTCTTGCTTCAGCTCTGCAGGCTTTCTTTTGGTTCCATATGAATTTTAGGATTGTTTTTCTAGTTCTATGAAGAATGATGATGGCGGTTTAATGAGAATTGCATGGAATCTATAGATTGGTTTTGGCAGTATGGTCATTTTTACAATATTGATTCTACCCATCCATGAGCATGGGATGTGTTTCCATTTGTTTGCCTTGTCATTGACTTCTTTCAGCAGTGTTTTGTAGTTTTCCTTGTAGAGCTCTTTCACCTCCTTGGGTAGGTATATCCCTAAGCATTTAAGTTTTTGCAAATATTAGAAAAGGAATTGAGTTCTTGATTTGTTTCTCAGCTTGGTCACTGTTGGTATACAGCAGTGCTACTGATTTGTTTGTATCCTGCAACTTCACTAAATTCACTTATGAGATCTAGGAAATTTTCGGATGAGTCTTTAGGATTTTCTGGGTATACGATCATATCATCAGTGAATGATGTATTCTTTGGCTAGGTTTGGGCTTGGTTTGTCCTTGTTTCTCTAGTTCCCTGAAGTGTGACCTTGGATTGTCTATTTGTGCCTTTCAGACTTTTTGTTGCAGGTGTTTGATGCTATGAACTTTCCTCTTAGCATCATTTTTGCTGTATCTCAGAGATTTTGATAAGTTGTGTCACTATTATCATTCAGCTCAAATATTCTTTTTATATGTATCCTGTTAGTTCTGTCCCTCTAGAGAACCCTGACTAATACACCAACCAACTGAGGCCGTTACAACAACTCATGACAGAGTAACCCCAATCTCAGGAAGGAGAAAACAACACCTAATTCCACTGCCTGCAACATCCTGGCTAACCAGACGTCCTGCGTCTGTTCATGTGACAATTTTACTGCTAGTATAACCAGCATTTGAGAAAGCCAACACACTAAACATATCTACAACCAAGAACTCTTACAAATCTACTTCACTCCCTGCCAACTCCAGGAGAGCATAGCTTGAAGAATTGAAGATGGATTGTATCAAAGGAAAATAGCATGTGTGAACCTATCCATGAGATAACTAAAACTGGAATAACTTGGATGATAGAATTAGCAGGCAAGAACTTTAAAATAGCTATTATAAATATGTTTAATGTACTGTATCATTTAGAAAAATTATTAACACTGTAAGAAGATAAGTGAAAATAAAAAAATAAAAATATTACTTCTAAAGATGAAACTTCAAGCTAAATGTCCATCAATAGATGAAAGGATAAAAAATATGTGCTATATACATACTATGAAATATGGAGGGTCTTTGAAAAGTTCATGGAAATATAACAGGTCTAAACAAGACCTAGTCTGAGACGCTAAGAAGGATAAGCCATTAGTTTGAAAAGAGCCCCTGTCAGAGCAACATGAATTCTGCTAAAATTGAAGCAAGAACAAGCAATAAATTTGGTGAAACGTGGGTGGAAGAATGGTGAAATTATTGATGCTTTACAAAAACTTCGTAAGGACAATGCCCCCCAGAGAAATCGGCAGTTTACAAATGTATCATTTGTTTTTGGCTTCTTTTTTTTTTTTTTCTTTGACATGGTGTCTTGCTTTGTCATCAGGCTGGAGTGCAGTGATCTCTGCTCACTGCAACCTCTGCCTCCCAGGTTCAAGTGATTCTCCTGCCTCAGCCCTTGCATAGCTGGGACTACAGGCACATGCCACCACGCCCCCCTAATTTTTTGTATTTTCAGTAGAGACAGGGTTTCATTGTGTTGGCCATGATGGTCTTGATCTCCTGATCTTGTGATCCCCCTGCCTCAGTCTCCTAAAATTCTGGGATTACAGGCGTGAGCCACCAGCCCTAGACTACAAATGTATCATTTGTTTCAATCAGGGACAAGATGATGCTAAAGGTGAAGTTCTCAGAGACAAACCATGTGCATCAATTTACAAGGAAAAATAAATCATCCTGTTCATACCCTAATAGACAAGGACTAGCAATTAGCAGCAGAAACAATAGCCAATAACATAGACATCTCAGTTGGGTCAGCTTTCACAATTTCTGAGTAAAAAATTAAAGTTGAGCTAACTCTTCACCACTAAAACCGTCACACCCAGATGAGATGCAGACGAGAGTGGAGTGGAGCTCTCAGTAAAAATTTTGAATAGGTGGAATGGAGATCCTGAAGAATTTCTTCCAAGAATTGTAACAGGATTTAAAACATGGTTTTAGCAGTATGGCCCTGAAGACAAAGCACACTCAAGACCATGACTGCCAAGAGGTAGAAGTGGTTCAGACAAAGCAAAAGCAGACAGGTCAAGAGAAAACATCAGGCAATGCTTTTCTTTTTTCTTTGTTTCTTTTTCTTTTCTTTTTTTTTTTTTTTGAGACACCAGTGGCATTTTGCTTGTTGGTGTTCCCAGAGGGACAAAGAAGGTAATATCTGCTTAATAAAACGATGTTTCGACAGAGAGTTAGCCATAGCTTTATCAGTAAAACACATAGGAGAGCTTTACCAGAAAGTCATTCTCCATCAAGAAAAGTATTCTACTCATTACTCTCATCAAACAAGGGCAATTTTGAGAGTTTTTATGGAAAACCATTAGGCATCTCTACCTTACTGTCTGAATTGACTCCTTATGAATTTTTTTTTTTTTTTTGCTTCCTAACCTTACAAATTTTATAATAGAAACCCATTGTACTTCAATTAATAATGTAAAAGAGACTGCGTTGGCATGGGTAAATTTCTAAAACATACAGTCCTTTAGAGATAAACTAATTTTGACTGGTGTCATCACTTACAAAAAGTGTCTTGAACTTGATGGCACCCGCATTAAAAAAACAAAGTTTATATTTTTATTGTTACCCGTTAATTCAATTTTTTCATGAGCTTTTATTCCTCTTTATGTTATTTCACCATCACAAAGATAAAATTCCATTATTTGCAACAACATGAATAGAACTGGAATACAATATGTTAAATGCAAATAAAGCTCAGACTTCACTGCGATACAATATATCAACACAACAAAACTGCACTTGCTCCCCTTAAATTCCTACAAATAAACAAAAAATGTTCTGAAGAGATCAGATATATTTTTTTCACACAAAAATAATGTAAAGGTAAAAGAATCCGGATGTCTTTAGAGGATAGTAATAATTGACTTTGGAAATGGAAGCAAGCTAACAAACACTAGAATTCTTAGCAAAATTTAAACACTGCAAAGTGATAAGATGGTTCTGGAAATCTGAATTTCTTTGCTCAATCCAGTGTGCTTCCTATTCTACAATAAAACCCTATGATGCCAGACCCTGAAATTTTGGAAATTCAAAATAAATTTTCCAAAAGGAGTTGATTTCTAGGTATTATTTGTGAGACAGGAAGAAGCCAGAAAGGAAGAGTGAGGCTCTACAGAGAAACAGCAGACCACTTCATCTGGGAAGAAGATGTAAGTCACTCACTAATTCTCCTGAATTGCACTCCTCTTCTGTCCCCATTGCCTGGATGAGGTGGAACAGTCTACACATAGGAATTATGTGTAGAATTGCTATTAGAATTTTGCTACCACCTGCCAAAGGCAGCTCCAGGTTCCAACTGCTCCAGACTATAGATGTGGGTTGACTCCCAAAAGTTTCTACCTGATAGTTGTACAAGCTGAAGATGACATCCCACTAAATGATAATTCTATTCTGCATTTTATCTAACTAAGCATTCTGAAATCCAATTACCCTTCCAATTGAAAATTATCCAGGCTTTCACTGAGTTGACAGTGAATGTGATAAGAGGGAAATCCAAGAGATTAGGCAAAAGCCATTTCACTGATTTTAATTAGACCAGTTTCACTTTGATTGACTGATTGCATGTTAATTTTCTTAAATACAGAGGCTGTACTTATTACTGAAATATTTGAAAATCACAGTATTATACTCTATAAATACCAAAATAATTGCATAATTCCAGAAATAATAAAATATTAATATGATGCAATACATTTAACATGTATTATGTATACATATGAAATAGGTAGATTACATATGTGTAAATATCCATAATGTATTATGTATACATTTATATATATGCATCTACGTATTTACACGATGGGTCTTACTCTATTTCCTAAGCTGGAGTGCAATGGCACAACTATACTTTTCTGCAGCCTGGAACTCCTGGGCTCAAGCAATCCTCCCACTTCAGCTTCCTGTGTAGCTCAGATTACAGGGGTAAGCCACCGCACCCAGGAAATAAATATTTTTGTTTACTTTATAGATGCTATTATCTTCATATCATTATATAAAAAGAAATAAATTACATAAAATAAATTATCACAAACCATGTGTATTAAAAATAAACCATTTATTTTAGCCAGAATAGATCTACATCTTGTGTGTCTTGACACTTATACTAATTTGAAAGTTTAAGAAAATATACTTACAACCTGAGACACAAATATAAATATTTATAATAGAAAAATAATTTTAAAATTTCAATTGAAAATAAACTGAGTTAAAATCATAAAATCTTTTAACTATAATTATTTTATTTATTTTATTATTTTTTTTTTGAGATGGAGTTTTGCTCTTGTTGCCTAGCACAATCTCAGCTCACTGCAACCTCCGCCTCCCAGGTTCAAGTGATTCTCCTGACTCAGTCTCCTGAGTAGCTGGGATTACATGTACCCACCACCATGACTGGCTAATTGTTTTGTATTTTTAGTAGAGATGGTATTTTATCATGTTGGCCAGGCTGGTCTCAAACTATTGACCTCAAGTGATCCACCTGCATTGGTCTCCCAAAGTGCTGGGATTACAGGTGTGAGCCAGTGTGCCTATTAATGAAATTCCAGACACATCTCTGCATACTACGTGATAAGAGTATTCTGCGTAGTCATTCCTGTACCAGAAGAGATAGCATTATTCAATAATAAATGTCAATGATTTTGAACTATATGAATATACCCACTAAACATCAAGTAAAGTATCATTATCTCAATCTCCTGTTGGCTGTACCCTACAAATGCCTGCAGACATGATAATGCAGCATGATATCAGTTAAAGTGTGATGGAGTAGTAGTCAGAATGGGAAGAAAAGTGGTCTTACTTGATTGTGGTTAAAATATCTAATATTTTGCTTTTTTTTTTTTTTGAGACGGAGTTTCACTCTTGTTACCCAGGCTGGAGTGCAATGGCGCGATCTCGGCTCACCGCAACCTCCGCCTCCTGGGTTCAGGCAATTCTCCTGCCTCAGCCTCCTGAGTAGCTGGGATTACAGGCACGTGCCACCATGCCCAGCAAATTTTTTGTATTTTTAGTAGAGACGGGGTTTCACCATGATGACCAGGATGGTCTCGATCTCTTGACCTCGTGATCCACCCGCCTCGGCCTCCCAAAGTGCTGGGATTACAGGTGTGAGCCACCACGCCAGGCAATATCTTGCTTTTGCAACTTTGGCAAAGATGTATTTCTTTGTGAGTTCATTACTAAAGTCCCACCCAAGGGAACAGAGAGGGACCTAGATCTTAACCTTTATCAACTGTATGTTACCTATGACTCTAAGAATATTAAAATTCCACCAAAATTGTCAAGCATAATAGAAATGTACTAAAGACAAACTGTGTTACCACTAAGTAGAGGAAATAAAGTGTAATATTCATATATTGATACACATAGAACTTTGCTATCAATTGATATGCTTCAAATATTTCAGACTTTATTAAGAACTTAGTCTATGCTGTATCAGTGCAATGCGTTACATTTATCCCTGCATTTGAAAAGTAGAAGATTCTATCATTTATTTTAGTTTCAGATTCAGATATTTAAAATCAGTTATTTATATTAAGTTGTATTCTATACCCTATTATAAACTTAAAAAATTGTTCTGTTCTGTTCACAAATATAATAAATTGTTTGGGTGATACTAAGGAAAGCTCATAATACCTGTTTCTTCCAAAAAGTTTTAATTAGACTAAAAGAGACAAAATAACCTAACAGTGAAGAATGACTTCAATGAAGTCACAGGATGCCTCAGCCTCCCAGGTGTCTGGGATTACAACAGACATGCACCACTATGCCTGGCTAATTTTTTATAGTTTTAGTAGAGACAGAGTTGAATGCAATTCATTGGGCAGGAGAAAAAGCATTCTCCATGTGCGGTTCTCATCTTACAATGGTGGTATGTTCTTTGGATCTCTACGTTTTGATATAGATAAATGGCTTCCTTGTTCTACTCTTTAATGATCCCCAGGTTTAACCTCTTGATCAACAGCTTTAGCAACTTAGAGATTAAACATGCCTTTTATAGAGTCTTTAAGAATTAATGCAAACTTTGTCATTAATGTACACTATGGAATGTTGTTCCAATAAATTATGAGAAAAGATTTGTCACTTGACAGTGTTTCTAATAAGTATAATTACATTATTTATGGTGCTACCAAAAAGACCCATTTTAACACATCAAAAATAGATTGCTATCATTATATTCAGCCAATTAATCCTCAAACTATAGAGCTCAATTAAATACCACTTCATCCCAAACTTTCTTCTGATTTAATATTTTCTTTAGTAATATCATACCTTATATTCTACCAATGGAACAATAAAAGTCATGACATTTTCTTATGTCAACTATAACTATATGTCTGGTGGAATTATACTATAATTTCCAAAATATCCTTGGTCAATGACAGTGGTATTATCAAATATCGTATTTTTTTTTCTAGGAAATCACTTTTTCATTTACTAACAAATTGCGTGTGTGTGTTTTTGTGGTATACTTAATACGTGCATAATATTGTGTAACTGAAATGCTGACAAAGTCATATTTATAATTTCCTGTGTTTAGTCATATTGCATAATTCAATTATTCAGTTAAATGGAAACATAAAATATTACAACTTTTTCTAAAGGAAAATTCTGAGAATAATTAACAAACATCCAAGGCACTCTCCCTCAGGTAATTATGTACTATTTATTTATCATTGAATCAGATTGAAACTTCAACCAAATGAGTCTCAAGGGGGTTGGAAAAAAACCTTAAATCTATTCTGTAGCCACCTATGAGGGCTAAAGAAGTAGAAAGCAAAGCAGATTCCTCACTGAAGTAAGTAGAAACGTTGTCATTGACAATTTTTAAGGGCAGAGCTTAAACCAGGTTATCACCAAAGATGTTGAAGAGCCTTAAACTCTGCAAAACTATTTCCTCTCTTGCAATATAGTGCTATTAACTTAAAGTTTTGTGCTTTTTATCTGTTTTTAACAAGGATCTTTGTCTATTATTATTTACCTAGTGCCCTCCTGTCCTATTCTCATTTCCTATCTGTGCATGTTACAGCATTTATGAGAACATATTCTAAAGGCAGAATATCTTTATTTGAATAAAGAACAGATGTGGCATAGGCTACATTTTTACCCCAGAACTTCATTTTCAAGAAATTAATTCTTGCCTGAAATTCTGGAATGCTCTTTCTGTGATTAAATAGCTAATTCTTTCTCAGCCTTTAGGTTTCACTTCAAAGACCACCTTCGCAGAAGGGCCTTCCTTGTGAAAGTATTAATATTCCATGTGAAAGTATTCTCCCAGGTTTTTCTAGTGTATTATCTTGTTTGTTTTACTTATTATGCTTATTTAAATCTGCAATTATCATGTTTATATGTCTTCTAAACATATTTTTCTCTTCACTATCATTACAATAACATATCCATGATCCAAAGCTTAGGTAATTTATCTGAAGCTTGAACATAGCCTGGAACAAATTAAAATTTTATCAAATATGTGGCAAATAAGAGGATGATTCACAGAAACCAAGGGAAAAGTTTATGCTTGGTGTCATCAACAAAACTGGTACCAGATATCCAACAATGTCAGAAGTCATTTTGGTCTTATTACTCTGTTTTTTAAAAAATAGTCACTTCATTATTTTTTCTCACTGCAGAATAATCATTTATTTTTCTTTCTACTCTATCTCTTTTAGAAGGACAGAAAATGTCAATAGCTCTGGGCTTTTAAAATTCAGACATGTAATAATGTATTCTTAACTCTCTGGAAGTTAACTGTGAACTTTAAAGTAAGGAACTATATGATAAGACATATTTGGACCGGGTGCCTACCCCTGGAACTATCAACTGTGACTCCAACAAGACATGAACTGACTGAGTTAGGGGCAAATAATCATGATTAAAATAACCAACTCTAGGAAAATATTCATCCATACTAAAATAGCATGCTTAATCTATGGCAAATACATCCAACATAATTATCATAAATCTCTAAAAATAAAAGTGTTTATTTTTATTACAATAATAATACAAATATCACAAAATGTAAAAAAAAAAAAGGTCAGCTAAAATTAAGAGCAGGTATGTTTTCGTAAATTTAAGATATATAACATTTTATAAACAAAAAAAAACTGATTTAAAAGAAATACAGTGAAAAGAACACAGAGAATTTTGTGATCTTTTAGGATAAGGAAAAGAATAGATGTGAGAGAGAAGAAACAGAAAGTCATACCCAGGAAAGCATAATGTCAAGGAATTACAAAAATGATACAAACTTTACTGATATGATTTATGGAAACCTAAAAAGAGAATCGGTAACCTGAAAAATAGGTCTACAGACATATCTCCATGTATTTTTGTCTGAGTTAATAAAACGGAAGGTGAGAGAAAGCAGTAAGCAGACATGCACGTTGTAATCTGCAAGCTCAATATACATCTAATACATGTTATAAAAGGATATAATTCTTAAAATATGAAGGTATAGTACCTATTCTTGAGACAAGGGAAGAAGTATCAGAGTAGGAAATTGCCAGTAGCCATTGGATTATTTGGGGATATACAATTTCTTAAGCCTTTCTCATGGTCGATGCAAAAGACGTCAGGTACATCCTGGCTTCAAATGTTTGCAAGCTAAGAACTAATTCAATTACACTGCAAGGCAGTAAACTCTCAAAATGTTGCAGGTTGCTGGAACAACTATTTACTTTGCCATACTAAATTTACCATAGTTGCTTTACTCTCTCCCAAATGGTTGCAAAGCTGATTTAGTAGACTGAGAACACAAAGTTTAATAACTAAGTTAGATATACATGACAAGAAGATCTCACCCAAGAATTGTCCTTGCCATCTAATGAAAGTCCTAGAATATTATTCCTTAAAGTCTATAACCATTTATTTTCTTCCTCAAACAGATGAATTTCCAAACTCTTACATGACTCCTGAAAATGTCACCAGGGTCACTGAGTTTATTCTCACAGGTGTCTCTGACTCTCCAGAGCTCCAGATTCCCCTCTTCCTGGTCTTCCTGGTGCTCTATGTGCTGACCATGGCAGGGAACCTGGGCATCATCACCCTCACCAGTGTTGACTCTCGACTTCAGACCCCCATGTACTTTTTCCTGCGACATCTGGCTATCATCAATCTTGGCAACTCTACTGTCATTGCCCCTAAAATGCTGATTAACTTTTTAGTAAAGAAGAAAACTACCTCATTCTATGAATGTGCCACCCAACTGGGAGGGTTCTTGTTCTTTATTGTATCAGAGGTAATGATGCTGGCTGTGATGACCTATGACCGCTATGTGGCCATTTGTAACCCTCTGCTCTACGTGGTGGTGGTGTCTCGGCGGCTCTGCCTCCTGCTGGTCTCCCTTACGTACCTCTATGGCTTTTCTACAGCTATTGTGGTTTCACCTTGTATATTCTCTGTGTCTTATTGCTCTTCTAATATAATCAATCATTTTTACTGTGATATTGCACCTTTGTTAGCATTATCTTGCTCTGATACTTACTTACCAGAAACAGTAGTCTTTATATCTGCAGCAACAAATTTGGTTTTTTCCATGATTACAGTTCTAGTATCTTATTTCAACATTGTTCTGTCCATTCTAAGGATACGTTCATCAGAAGGAAGAAAAAAAGCCTTTTCCACCTGTGCCTCACATATGATGGCAGTCACAGTTTTCTATGGGACAATGCTATTCATGTATTTGCAGCCCCAAACTAACCACTCATTAGATACTGATAAGATGGCTTCTGTGTTTTACACATTGGTGATTCCTATGCTGAATCCCTTGATCTACAGCCTGAGGAATAATGATGTGAAGGTTGCCTTAAAGAAATTCATGGAAAATCCATGCTACTCCTTTAAATCAATGTAATTTTAGAACTCTATAAATAAATGAAAAGATAGTTCATGTAACCCGCCATTATGTAAGAGAAAGAAAAGTTTTGGTGCCTGACTTACAAGCTTACACGCGATCCTAGGAATTACCAACAGGTAGGATTTGAAGAGCATTTAATTCAAAAAAAATTCTGAAACTTCTTGAGTTATGAAAATAATACAAAATGAAAATATTATTCATTAACTTTGCTCAGAAATAATCAGGTAATCAGTTTTAATAAAATATTTTCAGGAATAAGGAAAAATATCAATTTTTAAAAGGTTAAGTTTGAACAGAGCAACAAAATATGAATGAGAGAATTAACATCAATATTTCCCATTCTGTGGACTCCTTTTTTATTCCTGGGTATGGTCGGATAGTTGATCATTGCATCTTGAAAAACTGTAACTACAGATGATTAAAATCCTTTTTACAACTAAGTTAGCAAACTTGGACTGACAATTATATTTAAAATAAAGCTCCTTAACTCTTTTTAAATATTGTTTGAATAAACAATATACACATACTAACAACTAATACATATTTTAAATCCTCACCAGGATATAATTGAAAATATTTTATTCCAGTTAATATTTATATGGTTTTTCAATAAAATGCACAGACCACTATCACTGAATATGCTTTTATACTGAGTTTGATTTGTAAACATCAGATTTCACGAAGATTTTCTTTTCTCTTTCCTCTAAATATCATTCTCATTTAATATGTAAAACAAATGTCCTATTTTGGTATATTAAAAATTTTTAAAAAAGACTTGTTCATGGAAGTGTCTTACATCATTAGAAAATTATTTTTAATTTTTTTTCTTTTTTTCGGATAGTTTTTGATTAGTAAGTGTACACTTAAACCTATTGTATAACTTCTAATATATAGGAGTAATCAGACTGTATCTCAGACTTATCAAATCCAAATCATGAGGCAAAGATAAAAAAATTCATGTTATAAGAATTGTACAGAATTCCCAGTGGGGATTCCAGCACTGAAACTTAGGAATATATCTTTACAAATAAAGAACTAGACTGGAAGATACATGTGGAAGATTATGTTGACATTCTATGTGTGTGTTCCATTTACTTGTAAGTGGGTTCCAGCATTGAAGAGTTCCTTCAGGTATATGTACTAAATCTTCAGTCATGAGTAATTATGATTTTAAAAAGAAATAAAATACAACTCTACAGGAAAAAATTAGACTCAAGTAACTGGAAAAGTAATAATTAGGTATCTTTTAATTTGCCTTGGTGTTGAGCGATTTAGTCTACTTTTTATGCCAATCATTCTTTCACTTGGTGAAAGAGTGAAAAGGCAGGAAAAAGCTATCTTGTTGCATAAGATGAGATTTTGAGGTAACATAATCACTTTTCCACAGTCCCAAATTTACTCTCATTGTTATCATGTATTACATTTCCATCATAATTTTTTTTATTAAAAAGTCATCTTTGGATTCCACTGCGTATTGTTTTCTAGTTAGGTCTTCTTTTGAACCATGGAATAACATAGCTACATGTTTAAAAAATTCGTTCCACCAAACTCAGTTTTTATAAGCTATAAAGAAGGCTCTCAAATGACCATTTTTGAATTTAGAAAGGCTAGGAGACCATAAAATTATTTGTAGACAAATATGACAAATAAAATATAATGAATTTTATCAGAATTACTATATACTGATGGCATGTTTCTAATTAAATTTTCAAGTCTAAATGTTATAATGAAAATTTATTAATTGAAAAATCATTGGTTTACTTAGTATGATAATAAATTAATGGAGTACTATTTATGTGTATGCATATAATAGTCTGGACATTTCCAATAAAGAATTATGCTTCTTGAAATTAATTTGCCAGAAATATTTGAGAATCTACACTAGTGTGATATTGTGAAGGGTATTCCAGAAAATATGTGACTTTATTTGGACCCTAAAGTAGGGAAAAAATATTAAAACACTCAGTGAATAATGATAAAATTGCATTAGGTATATGTTTTTCTCCTTTTTAATAAATTTTGTGTTGTGCAAACTAATGGCTCTATGAGTACAAATTTATTTGGAAGGAGATTTCTGGGTATTTTAATCTTCAGAGGTTTCTTTATAAAAACATTCAGTCCTGTCTATTCTACACTTCCTCTCTTCTCTGGCTCTCCACACTTTGGTATCCTCTATTACTTTCATTTATTACTCAGTTTTTTTTTTTTTAAAGAAAGTATTACTTTTTTTTAAAAAAAAATTCAATGTTTATAGTAATTAAATGATTCACTATAAATTTATCATATGTATATACACAGATATAGACTGATGAGGGTTTATCTACCACTATTGATATTGCAAATTTAAAAGGAGGTTTATTAAAATGTTATTTGTTAAAGGAAATGAGAATTTAGAACTAGGAAGGAGAGAATTCTTACACTGGTAAGTCAAAAGGATATTATTTCCTGCCACATAATATGATGTGAGAGGGTGGGATCAAAGATGACATCCAGGATGAAAACTTAAAGTGACGATAAGGGTGGCGTAGATGGAAAAACAAAATGTAAGAGGTGGAAAATAGAGGTGGAGAAATGAAGACATTGTGGTATAACGTGTCCTGTGCTGTACCTTTGATGCATTCGTTGCATAAATACCTATTAAGGACCATGTACAGTCAGAAAAACACAATGCAAGAGTATCATGTTGCAGTGAGAAGAACTATGACAGAAGACTGTATAGAATTTCTGTATTGTGACTTGGGCCATGGAGAGTAGGAAAGAATCAGAAACCAACATATCAAACATAGAAAACTCCCTTAAAGCCTAGTTTCTTCTGATGATCACTAGAGACCAGCACTGTTCTTTGTGACCTACTTATAACTGTAGAGATCAACCACAGAGCTCTTGAATATACAACAATTAAATTAAAAATAAATTTGGCAAAAGAAATAAAATATCTCTACAATGTAAACTTTAAAACATTGATGAAAGAAATTGAAAAGGACACAAGAAAATCGAAAGATACCCCATGTTCATGGATTGAAATAATCAATTATTATTAACAGGTCCATACAATCCAACACAATCTACAGACTAAAAGCAATTCCTATCAAAATACCAATGCCAGTCTTCACAGAGAGAGAAAAAAATCCAAAAATTTATACACCAATGTGCATATCTTGCCTCCCACCATTTTGCTTGATATCCTGCTTACCCCCCAAAATTTGGAAACACATTTACATTTATCCACAGAACTGTCTTACTTTTCCTAAAGAAACATCCCCACATTCCAGAAGTACCAAATAAATATTTACTGAAATCCATATCATGAATTTTCTGTCTGCTAATAATAATCATTATCTTATGTGCAGTAGGAGTGAGACAAGGTTTAGAGACAAAGATTTTTCTGCAGGAGGACTTGCCATGTGGATTCAGCTTGTGAGTTGTATGTCAATTATCTTTTTTCTTGGAAATAAATTCATTTGCTCATTAAAAAAATGATGGAGGAAACATGAATACTTTTTCTCTGAGCAATCTGGGTTTTTAGGTTTCTGTTATGTTTCAGTCATTATATCCAAAATGTTTGGGAATTTCTTGTACAAAAAAATATTTTAACCTTCAATGCACATGCTGCTCAGTTAGGCTGCTCCCTCACCTTCATGACCACAGAGTGCTTGCTCCTAGCTTTCATGGCCCATGATCAATACCTGGCCATTTGTAGCCCTCCCTTGTATATGGTCACCACGTCCCCAGAGTCTGCATTCAGCTTGTGTCTGTCTCCTATAGCTGTAACTTCCTCATGACACTTTCACACTATTGTCAACTTTTGCCTCTATTATTGCCCCTCTGTATCATTGATGTTCTACAGAAGCCTGTTCTTTATGTACTTAATGTTCAGAAAATTCTCTTGACACAGGATGGCCTCTGTCTTCTACACAGCATTCATTTCCATGTAGATCCCCTTGATCTACAGCCTCAGGAACAAGGATGTGAAGGATGCCTTGAGAAAAATCATCATCAACAGAAACCAGGCATTTTTTTTATTCATAAAGTAAAAAAACAAGCTTGAAAAAACAAAAGAGTACATTCCTTATGATCTGTTTTCTCCCTGTTAATAAAATTCATATTGATCTTAGTTGTCAACCAATAAAGATCTGCTCACTGTAAAGTGAAATAATTCTCCGTGTCCTTTGTAAGCAAAGAATTACAATTACATGCAGAAGGTACCACACAACTTACATCAAATGCTATTGCTCACATAAAAATATGTGTATTTTAAAAACTGATTATCTCATCTGATAGCTAAACAACTACATACCTGTCAAGAATACATAGAAGTAAAGGCATCCAGAACAACAAGTTTAAAGATTATTGGACTGCTTTAATAATATATTTATAAGAGTAGCTTAACAATTCAAATAATATATTCCAAAGTAAGTTGAATATTTCCCAATTAAATTACAATAAAGTTTAAATGAGTGATTTTGACTAGAAGTGAGGTTTTTCACTAGAAAAATGTTTTCACTGAAAACATTTGGCAATGTCTGCAAATATTGTTGATTTCATGGTGATGAGGTGGTGTGAACAAAGGTTACTACTATCTACAGGGTAGATTTTACTTAAGCTGCAAAATAATCTAATCTTCACAAGACAGCCCCTTGCATACACACACACACACACACACACAA
Source organism: Aotus nancymaae (assembly GCF_030222135.1). NCBI lineage: Eukaryota > Metazoa > Chordata > Mammalia > Primates > Aotidae > Aotus > Aotus nancymaae. Next base: position 7,048,489 of record NW_026988473.1, on the reverse strand, counting down.
AACTTAGTCCAAAATGTTAATAGTGCCAATTCTGAGAAAGCCTACCTAAACAATTGTTGTTTAATATTATTTGATTAATAATTATTTCATTGATTTTAATCAGCTCAAGCTGGAGGACAGTGCTGCTCAATTCTTCTATAATATTGCCATTTTCTTCTTTATTTGAGCTCTCAATTATTAACACTGATATTAAAATTAAAAGTTAAATTATGGTTTTATCTTTCTTATCTGTCAGTTTTGACATCAAATATTCTGGGGCTTTCTGTCATTAGTGCGCAAATTTATGTTTTTACTTTTATAGTTTTTAACTTTCATTTTAGGTTCAGTGGTTTTTTTATATACATCAACTGGATGTCACTGAGGTTTGGTGTACAGAGTATTTTGTCACCTAGATAATAAGTATAGTGCTTGATTGATACCATTCTCTCCTCACCCTTCTTGTACACTACACCCTCAAGTCGGTCCCAATGTCTGTTGTTCTCTTCTTTGTGTTCACATGTACCCAGGATTTAGCTCCACTTACAAGAGAGAACATGTGGTATTCAGTTTTCTATTACTGTGTTAGTTCAGTTAGAATAATACCCTCCAGCTCCATCCATGTTCCTGCAAAAGATATGATCTTGTTCTTTTTTATGGCTGCATGGATTCCATGGTGTATATGCATCACATTTACTTTGTCAGTCTGTCATGGATGGGCAGTTAGGTTGATTACATGCTTTTTGCTACTGTGAATAGTGCTACAACGAACATTCACAGGCATGTGTTTTTATAATAGAATAATTTATATTCCTTTGAGTATACAACCGGTAATGGGATTGCTGGGTCAAACTGTAGGTCTATTTTTAGGTTTTTGAGGAATCACCACACTGCTTTCCACAATGATTGAACCAGCAGTGTATAAGTATTCCATGCCCTCACCAGCACCTGTTATTATTTTGATTTTTTTAATAATAGCTATTCTCACTTGTAAGTGAGAACATGTGGTATGTGGTTTTCTGTTCCTGGATTAGTTTGCTAAGGATAGGGAGCTAAATGAGAAGAACACATGGGCACAAAGAAGGGAACAACATACACTGGAGCCTATCAGAGTGTGGAGGCTGGGAGGAGGGAGAGCATTAGGAAAAATAGCTAATGGGTACTAGGCTTAATACCTGGGTGATAAAACAATCTCTATGACAAACCCCCATGACACAAATTTACCTACATAACAAACCTGCACATGTACCCCTGAATTAAATGCTAAAGTAATAATAGTACCATTCTCACTGGTGTGAGATGTTATCTCCTTGTAGTTTTGATTTGCATACCTCCAATGATCAGTGATATTGAGCTTTTATTCATATGCTTATTGGCCGCATTTATGTCTTTTTTTGAAAAGCGTCTGCTCATGTCCTTCGTCTACTTTTTAATGGTTTTTTTTTTTTCTTGAAAATTTGTTTAAGCTTCTTATAGATGCTGGATATTAGATCTTTGTCAGTTGCATAGATGGCAAACATTTTCTCCCAGTTTGTAGGTTGTCTATTTACTCTGTTGATAGTATCTTTTGCTATGCAGAAGCTCTTTACCTTAATTAGCTCCTTTGTTAATTTTTGCTTTTGTTTTGATTGCTTTTGGTGTCTTCATCATGAAATTTTTACCCACTCCTATGCCCAGAATAGTATTACCTAGGTTGTCTTATGGGGTTTTTTAAACAGTTTTCGGTTTACATTTAAGTCATTAATCTACCTTGAGTTGAATTTTCTTAGAAGTAGCTTGCCCATAGATAGAGGTACGGCACACTGCACCCTCTTCACTGTGCACGGCCCACCTCCACGGCTCAGTGACCTAATGGGGATGGACCCCTTACCGCACACAGCCCACTTCCTTGCCTCGATGACCTAAAGGGGATGGACCCCTGGCTGCGCTCAAGTTAATAAAACTTTACATAACTCAGCTCAATTACTTTTCTCTCAAAAATACTATTTGATTTATCCTATCCCCATGGGGCCTCTCTTTCTTATCACTTAATCATTTTTATTATTTTTGTTGTATTTGATTAGTATTTAGATCCACCAGTAGAGTGACATTGCAACTTCATGAAGATAGGTGTTGTGTCTATTTGACATTAGAATTATATCCCCAGGGTATAAAAGAGCAGATAGAAAATATAGTTTATCAACAAAAATATTTACTGACTAAATTGTGAGTTAATAAATGAGTTAGATCTGTTCTTACATGCTTAGATTGTTCAATGGGCTAGATTTTGTTCTTTTCTGTTTGTTCACTATCCTCATAGTCTATATCTTCTGCCCCTTTGCAGATGTTTTGCTACTCATACTCTAACCTGCCACTAGCTCACCTCTGAATTTTTGAAACGTTCAAGAAAGTTTCAGATGGGAGAAATGTTGGGGCTCAGAATACCATACTTTGAAATATGGTAGCTTGGCAAGCTGAGTGCTTTGAACCAAATCAGCCTGAAAGGGCTTCAGAATCTAGGTTTTTATTAGTTTGTTTATTTGTTTGTTTTACATTCTTCTACCTTCCTTTCTTCTGCTTCCCCTTTCCTCCCAAGGCAAGACTTAGAAACCAGAGTTTCTCTTCCCCAAGGTGGGTCATAGAAGAATTCCTTTCTTCAAAGCAAGGCAAATAAATAAATAAATAAATAAACCTAAAAATATTACTCTGACCTTCTCCTGATTTTTGCAGAGGAGCTCATCATAAAGAAATTCTATGTTGTCTGAAAGTAGACCCACATTCCAGAAGGATCCTGTCCTATTCCAAGGTAAAGGAATGCTACAGTGAGAGGCCAAAAAGAATCTGAACACAGGACTTGCTAGGTTACCCTCGTCCCCTCTACAGACTTTTGTCATCAGATTATATCCTCTTATCCAATCCCATTTCTACATAGCTGTCCATCCTTCATTGAACCTATGCATTAAACTAGACAATTTTTACTGGACCCTTGGGTTCTAATTTCTGTAGCCTCCCATGTCACATGAAACTTTTATTAAATAAATGTGTATACTTTTTCCTGTTAATCTCTTTCGTCAGTTTTATTTTCAGTCCTAGCCAGGAACTCTAGGAGACTCGAGACCGTTTCTTCCCTTACAATAGCAATAACAATTATATGCAGCTTATTAGGCATTGGACAATCGTATAAATGTTTTACCATTATTAACTCATGTAATGCTCGTAACTTCAAGAGGTTGTATAATTATCTTTTATTACAGATGATGAAATAGTGCACACAAACTTTAAATAATTTGCTCTATGCCACATGGTACTTAAGAGTAATGTGAATATTCAAACCTAATTTGCCTAGCTACAGAATTCTTTTTTAAAGCTTCTCATATATGAAGTGAAAGAATTGACTGATGTTTTTACTTAACCAGCTTAATTTTTCTGCCTCCAGGCAACACTTTTGGAAATACTAGGAGTTTTCATACAGTCAATGACAAAAATAAGAGAGCAAAACAATGCACTTAAAATATTAGATAAATGGTTTATACAAAACTTGCTAATTTATTCTATTCATTGGGATGTAAATCATTTACAGGTTTGAGGCTTCAGTGATCAATAAGATAAAGATCAAAAAGAAAGGAATAAAGAAAAGAGAGAAAAAATGGAAAAAACAGAAGCAAAGAAATAAACAATGTAAGAAAAGAGTAGATGTGATGAGTTATATCTGGATGGATTATGAGATTCCATTACCTTTCAAGGTGCAGAATGAGATACTGCACAGGTAAATGTGGATTTACCCAGAGGGGCCATATTCGAGATAATATCAATGGACAGGATTTAAAGTGTATATAGAGCTTTTATTTCCACATAAGCTGTAGAAAATTACAAATAACCTACTCCCACCCTATTTAAAACAATGCAGTTAATCTATAAAAGCACAAGTTTTGTGAGCCTATCTTGGAGCTAAGGCTGCATTTATTTAAATAATCTCAATTCCAAGCAGAGAGAAGACCCTTCCAAGAGGAAATGGGACAGATGAACTGTTTCAGTTTTGGCAAAGGGTGAGAGAAAGATGAGGCCATCATATAGGTGTGTAAGAATAAATCAGCTATATACATTCAGAATGTAGCCAGAAAAAATAAAATATAATTATACAAAGAAAACAAATGTCACAAGATTAAAAAAGTATAGCTTGAATGTAAACAATCTATCCAGTAACTGTTTCAAAAGTTTAAACAAAAAAGACAAATACTTGGAAAAATGAAAACTATCTTCTAAAGCATCCTTTAAATAGCAGAAGAAAACAAAACTGAATCCAGAATATGTAAGAGAAAAATTTAAAAATAAAAGACATTCTAGCACTCTACCTGACTAAAGTTTATGGGGTATCACATCTGAATTCATTGTCAATTCTTTGCTTTACAACTTTTCCGTATTAAGAAATGTAAAATCAATGAATAAAGCACTTAATTCAAGGAATTATTTTTAAAACCAAAATAAACTTGTAGAAATCAGGAGAAATGCAATGTTTTTTAAATAAAAAGCAGGATTTTAACAAAGAAACAGTTTGACACTTACAGAAATCCAGTTTTCAAATGTTTAGCACACAAAACAGCTATCAGTACATGTAGATTTTTTTTATTATTCAAATTTTTATTATAATACACAATGTGAGAAATGAACTTTTAAATCAACTGATTTGTATGGAAAATTACATGGCAAATAAATTAGACCCATGTTAAAAGAGAAGGTCAGCTAAATGTCCAAACTTAAGGATATAATGGGCACTGATAAACAGGTTAGATTCCAGAGTCTTCTTTAAGAGGCTTTCTTTCAAACACAATTTTTAGCTTGGTGAGTTTGTATTTCAAGTCCAAAACATTGTGAAATGAGTCTTGATTTTTGCCCGTGTACAAAGAAAAAATAAATATTAGAGTTGTCGATGACAGAGATTATCAAATGTTAAACTTGTAAATGGATACAGAAAGGTGAAAATCAGTACCTGGAAAGTGACAGAAATTTTGTTTATATGTGTTATATATATGCACATATTCAAAACCATTGATTTAGAAGAACATGCACAAAACTCAATATTTGTTTTTCTTAAACTGAAAACGAGTTTATTAGAGAAGTAAAGAAATAACAGAATGGCTACTCCACAGGAAGAGCAGCCAAAACTCAATATTTGTAGAGGATTTCTATTTTCTTTAATATTTTATAGTATTTTTCAAATTTCCTCCAACATTATATTAATATATGCTATCTTTCCGCAACTTAATTCTACTGAAATATTTTATTTCCAAAATCAAAAATTCTGAACTGCTGATATATTTTTTTCTTTTTGGTTGCTTGTGTTCTGTCAATTAAATTAACCAAAAGTAATTTGTAAAACACAAGTTAAAATTCTTGAAAAAAGGCATTGTGTAGGAATGTAAGTCTTCTAATGATAATGGGCAACATTAATTATGATTGCCTTAAATACTCTACAACTACCCTCTGATCAGATTTGGAGTTATCATTTATCTTGTGCACTTAGGAAAAGGAGCTGTGACATCTTACGGGTTATACAGCTAAAAACGTAGCATGTTTAGAATCTAACTCTTAGAAAATTTTATTCCAAAATAAGTACTTCTACCCACTCTGCTATAATTCTTCCCCATATAATAAATGGAATAACATCTAAAACTATTATCATTGTGTCCCAAACAGTTTTTTTCATAACAAATTTGTCTACAATTGAAATATACATAAGAACTTGAATAATATACGTTTAAATGACAATCATATTTTCTTATCTTCCACATCAGTTGCTTTAAAAACATATATTTAGAATGTAAATATGATACATATATTATGATTTCTACCATTTGGATTTCTAAAAACATATGCCTGGAAATGTTCAAAATCATGTTTAATTAAACAAAAAGTAGCACAACAGAAATGCAAATAAATTAAGGGATTCAATTGTTTTTATAGAGAGACCAAGAAAATACCCAAATAGGAATGAAAGAAAAAATGAGTGTAAATGTTCAGCATTCCTGCTATTTTAATTACCTGGAGTACTCTCTTCTCTGCATGACTCTAATGAAAGCATTTTTCACTTCTTTGTTTCTAAGACTATAAATGAGTGGATTCAGCATGGGAATCACAATAGTATAAAACACAGAAGCCGCTTGATCCCTTCCCAAGGAATAAGACTTTCTTGGTTTTAAATAAGTAAAAATCAGAGTGCCATAAAAGATGGTGACTCCCAAGAGATGAGAGGCACAAGTAGAGAAAGCTTTCTGCTTTCCTGAAGTGGAATTAATTTTCAGGATAGCAGAGAGAATGAACACATAGGATGCAGATATTGTGATAAGGGATGCCATCAGGGTGGAACCAGCGATAATAAATATCAGAATTTCAGTGTTGTATGTGTTAGTGCAGGACAGAGATAAAATTGGGGACGTGTCACAGAAAAAGTGATGAATTACGTTTGACTTGCAGAAATGCAGTCTGCTCATGCAAACCACGTTGACAAAGGAGTCAATAAAGCCAATCATATAGGGCCCAGTGATGAGAGTGTGGCAGAGCCTTTTGGACATAATAACTGGGTAGTGTAGAGGACAGCAGATAGCTACATAGCGATCATAGGCCATTGAGGAGAGAAGATAACACTCAGCAGTTCCCAAGAAGACAAAAAAGAACATCTGGGTAAAGCAGCCCCTGAAGGAAATATAGTTGGAAGTCAGTAAGTTTGCTAAGGTTTTAGGTGTGATGACAGTTGAGTAACTGAGGTCAATAAATGACAGGTGAGTGAGGAAGAAATACATGGGAGTGTGAAGCTGGAGGTCCAGGCGGATTATCAATATCATCCTCACATTCCCCAGCAAAGTAATTAGATATATCAGGAGAAATACTATAAAGAGAGCCAGCTGGATCTCTTCAGAATCCGTCAGTCCCGTTAGGATGAAGTCAGGCACATTCGTGTTATTCCTTCTACTCATCATGCTCAACTGCTTTAAACTGCTGAGAAACCAAAGTTGATACTTAACAGGAATGACTTTAAAGGGTTCTGTTTATATGAATGTCCTAGCATTTAATAATTAGTTTAGCATTCTATAAATTGATAAGACATTTATAGAATATGACTAAATAAACTAATTTTATTGCCAATATAGATATAAGTAGAAATTAACATTTGCATGTTATAATAAAATGTACCATGTTGCATAATAATAAACCTGACATCGTTTTGAATGCCTTCCTTTATTAAGACATTTAATCCACCTGAAAATATTTCACCATAGATACTATTAACCACATATTTTAGGTGAGAAAAAAAGAGTATGGAAAGTTTGAGTAACTTATCTGAAGTCAGATCAATTAAATGTTGAGACTGATTCTTCTAAGATGTATTAACTTCAGAGAGAAGGCTTATATACTATACCCTTGTTTATAAATAATTTCAGAAAACTTGAGAGAAGAGCTAGATATGTAATAAAAAATGAAACAGTTTTATTATATCATTTACTTCTCTTTTGTTTCCAATATTATTTAATACTAATTTTCAATAAATTTCACCCTTGTGGATTTTGGTACACTATATTAAAATTATAGATGATATATAAGTATAAATTTATAAAATATGTGATGTTTTCCTGACTTAACTAATCAAAATCTAATTTCTTCTAAGAATTGTCTTTTTAAAATATGTACTTTTCTTGTAGGCTCTAATTCCATCAATTCTATATTTGTTACAACCTCTGACAGTACTTAGGGTAAAGACTAAATGATATGTGTATGTATTAATATATTATTCTGATAAAGTCCCCATTTTATTTTATCTGAAATAAAATCTGAATCAAAATCTTCCAATTTTGAGAATAATACTTACTGTGTGTGAGTCAAAATTGGTGAAAAAGTTTTCCTCTTATATTATCTGGAAATTTGTCAATCTCAAATTTTTGTTATTAAATAAAATATGAAAACTGTTTAAGGTGATGAAATTTTTCATAATATCTGTTTTCCTTAAGGTAAGTTGTCTTTACATTTTTGTGCATTTATTATGTTTTATTCTGAGTTAAAAAAGATCAACCTAGAAATTTTGTTTAGGTCCTGGTAAAATGGAAAGATTAACAAGAAGTCATGTATCAAAGAATACTGGCAGTGACTGTGACCATAAGACTATTCCTTCCCTCACTCTGATAATTCCAGAGGACCTCATATACCAGAGGCTGAGGATAATGCACCTTTCAGTAATCCCTGGGGACCATTTGCCAAGGAAGATTGCTAGGCATGTTTCCAAGGACAAAAGTTCAAGCACTAAATGCAGGCATGTTGCATTTTGCTCAAAGTTTTCCCTTTCTACCTTAGAATACACAAATGAAGGAAATTATGGCTTGGTCTTTTCATGTGATGCTCACAATTTTTTACAGGGGTGGTGGAGAAGCCATTTCCATAAAAATACTCTATGACTGACACCATCAAAGATGGAATAAATGTATTTTTCACAAGTTTTTTATATTTAAAACTATGATACTATCATAGAAGTAAAACATGTTAATTAGAAAAGAATCAGAATATAACAAAATTCAAAAAAGTAAATGAAAACAATTCAAAACTGTCATTAACATTTTGTTAACGTATTTTTCCTAATTATTTTTCTTTGGGCATTTAATGCTTATTTGTACATGTGCTTATAGATTGCATGACAATTATTGTACTGTATATTTAGTGTCTTTTCCTCATTTAATAACCAAAATTGTATGCTCTGCCACGAGCTATGTTATATTAGCCTTTTATAAACTGCACAATTTTATGGTTCATATATTAGTTAGTGCCCCATAACTTACTAAATTAATGAAGCATTCACCAGCTGATAAATACATGTTTTGAAGCATTACCACATCATGGCGCCGGTTATTCATTCTGGTGTGGTAGTGTCACCTAATTCATCTACATAAAGCATTTGTGTAATATGTTTTGTTATTTCCATGTGCTTATAAAAAGTTTATAACACAAAAGTGAGAACAGAAAGGCAAAATCAGGACTGGGCGTGGTGAGTCACGCCTGTAATCCTAGCTCTTTGGGAGGCCGAGATGGGCAGATCACATGTGGTCAGGAGTTTGAGACCAGCGTGATGAACATGGTGAAACCTCGTCTCTACTAAAAATACAAAATTATCCCGGCATGGTGGCACAGGCCTGTAATCCCAGCTACTTGGGAGGCTGAGGCAGAGCTGCTTGAACCCGGGAGGTGGAGGTTGCAGTTAGCCAAGATTGTGCCATTGCACTCCAGCCTGGGCAACAAGAGCGAACCTCCATATCAAAAAAAAGAAAAGAAAAGAAAAGAAAAAAAGCCAAAATCAGCCCTGAGACTAACAAACATTTTATAATTAATTTAGTAGACAAAACTTACTTCCTCTGTATATAATCAGGTCACGTTATTTTCTTAAATATGAGTTAGATATTAAAATAAGGAAGAGCTGAAATATTCAACTGAGAATTATTTGCCCAAGATAAGGAAGTAAAGGAAGAATCTGAAACAATATACAATGTGAATAAGAGTAAAATAATAAAATTAATCTTAAGTCATGAGAATAAAATCAATTTCATATAAATTTAAAAGTGAGTCTAGAAGGAAGTGTACCAATAATGCAGAATTTCAGGAGATAATCTGTTGGTAGGTATAAGCCGCTACATTGTATGTATTCATTGTACCTTTGATGAGCTTTGAAAAGGGCGATTGTATTCATAAGAAATTTAGAGATCCTGAGACAGGTTGATTTGAAGATTTAAAAGCCAGCATCACACTCTTTAACAATAGACAACGTTAGGGTTTAAACCAAATAAGAGGTAAAAGGCAGCTAGCTATGTGGTTATGACTGCTCATAACCTGAATAGACTTGGTGATTGCAAAATCTCTGTGAGCAAGGGGTTAACATTGAAAACCATTTTGTTCAGTTTCAGAGTTGTTTACAACGGCAGGAAAATTATTTTGCCATTTATTAAGTCATTGCAGAAACCTAATTCTGATCAGATATTTTATTTTATTTATTTATTTATTTTTATTATACTTTAAGTTCTGGGGTACATGTGCAGAATGTGTAGGTTTGTTACATAGGTATACACGTGTCATGGTGGTTTGCTGCATCCATCCCCCTGTCATCTACATCAAGTATTTCTCCTAATGTTAGCCCTCCCCAATCCTCCCACCCCCTGCTATCCCTCTCTTAGCTGCCCCCACCCCTCAACAAGCCCTGGTGTGTGATGTTCCCTGCCCTGTGTCCATGTGTTCTCATTGTTCAACATCCATTTATGACTGAGAACATGTGGTATTTGGTTTACTGTTCTTGTGTCAGTTTGCTGAGAATGATGGTTTCTAGCTTCATCCATGTCCCTACAAAGGACATGAACTCATCCTTTTTTATGGCTGCATAGTATTCTATGGTATATATGTGCCACATTTCCTTTATCCTGTCATTCAATCTAAATGGAGAAATAGTGTAATGTAATGTAATAATGTAATGTTCTAGGTAATTATATTTTTGACTGATTTATTTATTTAGAGACAGAGGCCTGCTTTGTTGCCCAGGCTGGAGTGCCGTTGGGCTATCTCAGTTCATTGTAACATGCACCTACTGGGCTCAAGTGATCCTTCTGTCTCATCCTCCCAAGTATCTGGGACTACAGGTGCTCTCCACCAGGCTTGGCTAATTTTTTGTATTCTTTGTAGAGATGGGGTCTCACTGTGTAGTCCAGGCTTGTCTCGAACTCCTGGGCTCAAGCAATTTTCCTGCCTCGGCCTCCCAAAAGTGCTGGGATTACAGGTGTGAGCCACGATGCCCGGCCTTAGGCCATTATATTTTAAACTATGTTACCTATGCCTCTTCTATTCTCTCTCTCTCACTCTCTCTCTCTTATGGATTATGTTTACTATTTTTTTTCATCTTTGGCTCAATTAAAAAAATTACTTTTTTGATAGATTTTGCTCAAATACTTATTAACTTGCTTTTTCATTAGTTATTTTAGTTATTTTTATTTTAACATTTTATTGCCCCTCCTTTATCAGATTGGATTCATTATTTTTTCTCTAGCACCTAGTAAAAGTATTTTTTATGGTTACTTGTTTAATAATACCAGAAGTTAGTATTTGCATTATTCATCCAGATGTCACTTTTCACCTATATACATAGTGATCTGAATTATTCCTATTATGGCTTATTATATAAATATTCTAACATTAAATTTTTCACTTTTTTATTTGACTAAGATTAGCCTCAGCTATGCTTAGTCTTTAAGTTATTAAAATCATAGTAAAATTATGATGCTAATTTTTTTAAATTTTGAGTTCAGATTATTTTTACGTTATAAATATTTATTTATCTATTTATTTATTTGGAGTCTTGCTCTGTTGCCCAGGCTGAAGTGCAGTGGCACAATCTTGACTCACTGCAATCTCTGCCTCCTAGATTCAAACAGTTCTCCTGCCTCAGCCTCCCAAGTAGCTGGGGCTACAACCACGCCCACCATGTCCAGCAAATTTCTGCATTTTTTTTTTTTTTTTTTTGAGACGGAGTTTCGCTCTTGTTACCCAGGCTGGAGTGCAATGGCGCGATATCAGCTCATGGCAACCTCCGCCTCCTGGGTTCAGGCAATTCTCCTGCCTCAGCCTCCTGAGTAGCTGGGATTACAGGCACATGCCACCATGCCCAGCTAATTTTTTGTATTTTCAGTAGAGACGGGGTTTCACCATGTTGACCAGGATGGTCTCGATCTCTTGACCTTGTGATCCACCCGCCTCGGCCTCCCAAAGTGCTGGGATTACAGGCGTGAGCCACTGCGCCTGGCCTGTATTTTTTTTTAATAGAGATGGGGTTTTACCATGTAGGCCAGGCTGTTCTCAAACTCCTGACCTCAACTGATCTGCCTGCCTGGCCTCCCAAAATGCTGGGGTTACAGGCATGAGCCACCATGTCCAGGCTGTATCTGTTGTCTTTAGCTATTAATTTTAGTTATTTTTTTCTACCAATCCTCCTATTCCCCTATTTTAAAAAGCAAATATCTGTGCAAATTCCTAGCCATGCTGCACTAGTTACTCCAAGTAACAGATAATTTGAATTTATTTTAAATGGACTTTTAATCTTAATATATGGCTATGAGAGTGAGTCAGAATCTCTGATATCAAAATCAATTTTATTGAATTTATTTTACTTTCATTGACTAATTTGTTTCTTCAGAATTTTTTGAAATACTTATTGATATAAAAATTGTTTTAAAAACAGTTTTTAAAAATTTTTCATATCAAGATTTTTCTTAAAGTTGGAGAAATAGAACACAAAATCAAGAAATACAAATGGCTGACAGGCACATTACAAGGGCACACTCTTTTAACAGATGGAACCAAAACTAAGTATGTTTATTTTGAAGCCTGATACATTAAACATATTTTAAATTGAGTGCCTTTGCTCAGCTATTAAAAAGGAAAGGAGACATCTGGACTATTTCACACAGTAGGTTATCGCCTAGGACTTAGTTTCAAAGAATACAATTAATCATCTGATATGGTAAAGATCAAGAGTTCTGGGAGAGTGAAGCAGAAGGAATGAGTGGCGAAAAGGCAAGGCTTATCCTGGAAAGACCTGTGTTACAGGATCTAGAGGGAAGGTGCACACAGAGTAGCTAGGAGAGAGAATGATGGGAGATATGAATATGCCAGGGGAAATTGAGAGAAGCATATTGAGAAGAGTGTATATGGACATTTAGGCACAATTTTGGGTATATAAAATGTATTATTATATGTTATGATGAGCAAACAAAAATAGGGTATGGTTTTGCTCCTAGAAACAGACTAGCAATAAAACAAAGTAACATTAAAAGAGAAAATTGACACATAATTTTATTAATGCTAAGCAAATAAGAATATTTGAAATTATCCATAGAAAATATACACTCAATACAATCAAAAGTAAAAATACATCCATTAGAATCAGGATAAATGTAATAAAGTGTAAAAGCCATGATACTTCATACACTTGTAAAAATGATCATTTTATTCAGAAAGTATGAATGTGTAGTGCTAAGGTGAATTTCCATTCCCCTCTGAAGTTTCAAGTAAAATAATGATTCAATTCACAAACTTCAACACTTTAAGTCCTCCTTTAGTTTGTGTTATTCTTTTTGAGGTTACTCTACTATTTTCCTAGTTATTGGTGTAATTGAATTCCTGAAGCCATCCAGGTTTAATTGTAATGTACATAGATTTCCTATGGAAAAAGTTTTCTATGTGTAACTCTCAGAATAGCATTTTTCACATCTTTGTTCCTCAAACTATAAATGAGTGGATTCAGCATGGGAATAACAATTGTATAGAATACAGATGCCACCTGTGCCTGGGTCAGTGATAGTATGTTATCAGGTTGCAAATAAGTGAAAATCAGAGACCCGTAAAAGATAGTTACACCCGTCAGGTGAGATGCGCAAGTGGAGAAGGCCTTCTGCCTGCCTGCTGCCGACTGGATCCTCAGGATGGCTGAGATGATGGCGATGTAAGTGACGGTGATGATAAGGAGAGAGCTAGGAAGAGTGAATCCGGCTAAGACAAAGATCACCATTTCTGTGCTGGATGCATCTACACAGGACAGTGCCAAAAGAGCTGTGGTGTCACAGAAAAAATGATTGATGCTGGAATCACAGAATGCCAAACTGCTTATCACACAGACGGATATCAGGGAATTTGTGAAACCTATCACATAGGGCATTACTCCCAGCCAGTTGCATACTTTCTGGGACATGACTACTGAATACAATAAGGGATTGCAGATTGCTACATAGCGATCGTAGGCCATTGATCCCAGAAGGAAACACTCACTGCTCACTAATCCAACAAAAAAGTACATTTGAACAAAGCAGGCAACAAAGGAGATGGATCTCGGATTGGATTGGAAATTCAACAATGCCTTAGGTGTTACAGTAGAGGAGTAAAATATGTCAATGAATGCTAAATTGCTCAGGAAAAAGTACATAGGGGTATGAAGCCGAGAATCAATTCTGATTAACATGATCAGTCCCAGGTTTCCCAAAACAGTGAATAGATAAATGAAAAGAAACATCAAGAAGAGACTGACTTGTAATTCAGGGTGATTTGCAAATCCAGAGAGGATGAAGACAGTCACCTCGGTGAAATTGTTGCCAGCCATTTATAACAACTCAGGTCTTTGACTTACCTGCTGAATAACAATAAGAAAAGTTAGAAAAGGATTCAAATCTAAAGGCCCTATATACAATCAGAGTTGACTTAGACTCTAATAATGAAAGAGTTGCAAATGGAAAGTAAAATTTAATAACTTCAAGTTAGTTAGAGATTTATGTATAATTTTTATTTTTTTAGAAAACTGACAAACATTAATACAAAAAGGTCCCCAAGTTCACAACTGAGTGAAATAAAAAATATGTGTCTGGAAGGACGTGTAGAAATTCCTTCTGAGATGTATGATTCTCTAACCCTGTCTGTCACTGGGTCTGGCAATTTAGGTAATGAAATTAATTGTATCTAACAAATATAGCAAATTAATGAAATTAATTGTATCCAAAGAATATAGCAACTTATCTAATGAAATTAATTTGTATTTAATAAATATAGCAATTTATCTAACAAAATTAATTGTATTTAATGAATAGAGCAATTTATCTAATAAAAAATTTAATGTGATAAGACCAAATGAGGAATTTCATCTATAACATAGTTGAAATTCTCTCACGTGTGTTTGTTTATACAACATGATTGTTCCAAATATAAAACACATATTTATCTATGACATCAGGTGCGAGCCAATTCATTGCTGAATAGCAGTTTTTAAGACAATGATATAAATGTTAAAAACAGTAAAACAAACTTGATTTGTTACATTTAAAAATAAGAATTAAATTATAAGGTGAGCTCGCCAGAAACTAAAGAACTTAATTGCCTAATTCATTTAACATAAATATATTACAAATAGATGCAATTGAAACTAGCCTGCCATGCACAGTTAAATCACCTTTGTTTAGACATTTAGCACTCTCCTTGAGTAACCTAAATGGACTTGACAATAATAATTATCAATAATACTAATATAATATATTGTTATTATATCAAATCTAATTAATCATTTAATGTGTTCCATAGTTACAAATGTTCCTATTTATCCATTCATTTACTTGACAAGCATTTATTCAATGAAAGCATTTTGTCTTGCCCATGTTGAAGGGCATTTTTCTTAAATCCTACTATAAGAGGCAAACATTAAAAAAATAACAAGTTTCTCAATGCGAGGAACATGCAAACTATACTCACAGACAGACAGTCACACAAATTTTAGGAAAAAGAAAATGAGAAAATTAGATGTACCTGGGATTCAGTCTTCCAGAGGAAACATCCTATGTTTCAGCTATCTTCCATTTATTTTCAGATTTGTTATATTTGCCTCATCTGCAATTCTGAATACCATGAATTGTCAGTATAACGACTTGGATCTGTTGTTGTCGCTGTTGTTATTGTTACTTAGCATAGAGATCTATTTCCTATATAATAGAACCTAAATATTATGATGTTGATGAAAAAATAGTGGTTTTGATGAGCATACTGGGTATTGTATATATTACCTTCCATGAATAGGATAGAAATAAGAGCCAAATTGACCTCTTGTTAACTTGTTTTTTATGCACATGCTTAAGAATTAAAAATTTGTATTTTTTGCTCAAGCCTGGATTCCTATTTAGAATTAGTTTTTGTCTTAGTGTGTTTCTAAAGTAATCCCACAACACAAGATTTTCTTCTGAAAGCTGGTGTGTTAAGCAGTATTCTTATACTTGCAATTCTTCCTCAAAAAGCTTAAACTCACCTAATAAAGAGTTTGGTCAATTAGCATCTTTGATCTCTTGAGATTCGTATTTGAATTTTACTCCAGGGTCTATTCTTAATTTGCCTGGGGTATATCTCTAATGGAAGTGTTAGGAAATATATATTCCTCATTTTTCAATGAGAGCAGACATTGAAAAATTCAATTGATGTCGTTTTAAAAATCATGTTATTTTCATTTTATTGGTAGATATGTATATGAAAAATTAAGTTATTATGAAAATAAAGGGGACATATGATGTTAGGGAATCTCAGATAACCACTGCATTTGTCTGTTTCCCAGATAACCCTCCCATGAAACAGAAGTAAGCTTTCCTACTCACAGACTTAATGATATTAATAGGTATTGAACTTATATTACCATCTATGTCAACAAACACGAATGTGTTTACTTTTAACTCAGGCATTTAATTATTTTTAATTCTACTTGATGATATATACATAATAAGTATGCCATCTAGAAAAATCAACAAGAAACCTAAAATAAAAATCAAACTCATGCTCTCCATTTAATACTTAATGTATGAATAAATACGGTATTTCTCACAATTGCATTCACATTATTTGTTTGTTTGCTTGTTTGTTGGTTCTACATCTGCTTCCTATCCTACACTACTGTATAGATTCTGGTTTATTAGGTCTGATATTGATCCATAAAATTAAATTTTTCAAAATGCCCCACATTACATGGATTATAGTTTGACAAACATTAGCTTGGAAGGATCTCACAGAATTGTCTAATTAAATTCTTCTACTGTGATTGTTACATTCTTTTATATTACTTATATTTAAAAGGGGCTTATTTTTTAATTGACAAATAACTGTATATGTTCATGGAGTACATAATGATGTTTCAAAATATATAATGTATAGGAATCAGATCATATATATCTATCATCTAAAAAATTTATCATTTCTTTGTGTTGGAAATATTCAATATCCTCCTTCTAGCTATTTGAAACTACATAATATGTTATTGTTAACTACAGTCATTGTACAGTAGTACAGAACAATAGAACACATTCCTTTTATCTATCTGTAATTTTGTATCCTTTAACAAATCTCTCCCTAGTGTTAAATAATGAAACAAGACAGATTCCTTATGGGGAAAAAAATACATTGTTTTGTAGTAATAGAAACCATCTCTAATATTCGAGATTTAAAAAAAGAAATAAAATCTATTATAGACGTGCCATATCACTTACTGTTGATCAATATTATCAGATATTAGGACAAAATATATGGTTTGCAGTAGTCCATCATTTTCTGTGGTTTTGCTTTCTGTTGTTTCAGTTACCCTTGGTCAATCAGTCTGAAAATATTAAAAGGAAAATTTCTGGAATAGACAATTCATAGGTTTAAATGTGCTTTCTGAGTATTGTTATGATGGTTCCATTTTATTAGTAGTTATTGTTGTTAATCTTTTAATGTATCTAATTTAAAGTTAATCTATATTGCAATTATGAAAATACGGGAAAAAAAACAGTGTATATCAAGTTTGATACTATCTGAAATTTCAGATATCCACTGGGGGTCGTAGATTCTTTGAGGATAAGGAGAGACTACAGTATTTTTTTGCAACTTGAGAAAGTAAAACTTTGAAATAATTGGGTTGTACACCTGCAGTCTCAATGTTTCATCTACTCTCTTGCTTATTTGTTCAACTTAAATTGATTAAACAGCTATTAGATGGCAGGTACTATGCTTTGTGTGAAATAGGAAAAAATATCATTTCTCCTTTCACGCTAGAGTTAATTGACTCTTTGAAGATTCAAATTTATCTCAGCTATTTAATATTCTGATATTTGGTAAACTAATACATATAGTGGTCACAAATAAACAGTTGGTATAGGGGCTATTGTTGACCAAATTACAGGATAGTCATTTACTAACTACTTGATTAATTGAATTTACATTTTTCTATACATTTATTTTGATTTCTGTCAATCAACTCTTTTTTAACTTTTCCTTAAATATATTTAGACCTACAGATTTTCTATAAACACTTCTTCTAGCTTTACTAATGTTAAAATTAATCACAGTGTGAATATTAAAACTTAAGAAATTTATATTGAAACAATAATATTAGCTAAACTACAGACTTAATAATCTTACTAAATTTCCACTAAAGTCCTATTTTCTCTTCCAGGATCCAATCCAGGATGCCACGTTGTGGTTAGTGTCATGTCTCCTTAGACTATCGGAGTCTGTTCCTGTTCTATATTCTTTCCTTTTTTTTATGACTGTGATACTTTTTTAGTACATATCAAATATTTTGTAGGAAATTCTCCAGTTGAACTTTGTCTGATGTCTTCTCCCAATGAAGTTGAGGTTTTTCATGATTGGGAAGAGTTCCAGAGAGGCAATCTGTAAACGATCCTCCACTTTTATCACAGGACACATGACACTGATAGGTGATATTACTAGTGATATTAAACTTGATGACTTAGTGTATGCCAGACTTTCTTACTATAGAATTACAATTCTTTCTTTGTACTTATTAAATATTTATTTGGAGAAAGGTAATTTAGACTATGTAAATATTTCATTACTACTGTTTTTTTTACCATTCATCAATATGTTTGTTTCTTGTAGCAATTATTACTGTACTGTTTTGGTAGAAATGTACTATTTCCCTTATTCTTCCAATATGTTGAAATCATTCTTAAAGGAAGAGTTATTACTTCTCTCCAATATATTTATTTATTCAGTCTTCTATTTAAACCAAAATATGCACTCATAATTATATAGCCTTTGTGTTATTATCCCATACTGACATCAATTATTCTGTTGCTCAAGTCATTCTAACTTTGCTAATAGAATCACCATCAAATTGGCTCCTGGGCTCTTTGTTCTTTGAACATGTCCCTGTCCTTTAAAATGCTTCTCATCATTGTTGTTTTGTTTTTATTCCTTATACTCTAGCAGCACAAAGTGTTCCAGATCATCTTGTATTTTCCTGGACTCAGCTCTAAAATTAACCACTTTTCCAAGGATTCTTGCTTTTATGAGACTATGGCATTTAGAAAAAAGGACCTGAACAATATTTTACTATTATTATGCTTGTACTCATATTTTCATTTAATAATAAATTACACATATTTTAATACTTTTACATTCTCAACACTTTATAACCATAACTTCAAAGAAAGACTTTATGCTATAGTGGAAAATGCTTATATTTGGAAAACATAATTCCGAATTTGTGTCCAGAAATGTCATTTACTTACTTTGTGACCATGTGAAAGTTTCTTAAGCTCTTAATTATCAGTGTCCATGTTTGCAAAATGACAATACTAGTACCTGCCTCATATGTCTGTGAATATTCAATTAAATTTCATATAGGAGACATTTAGAATGATGTCAAGGATATGATAAGTATTCACTTAATATCTATTCTATGTAGATAATAATATGTGACTTTATAATAATCTGTTACATTTATACATCCACATTTATTATACTGTTTTCTCCACTGTTGGGTGTCTCCATTAATTATTGTTTTAATGTGTTTTTTAATGTAAAATTGCATTAAACGCAATTGATTTACTTTCTTAGGTAAATAACTGAAAGTACTATCCTGGAATTGAAACCATGACTTTCCATAACACACTGCTGTGAGGTATTTTAGGATGGTTGGACAAATGTTTATTTCTATGAACACAGTACCTGACTAACAGTTTTGTAACTTCGTCTACATTTACTATTTATATCTTATCAAGCTCCACATTTAACAGAAATTGATAAATTAAAGATTATTTTATTAGAAATTTATTTTATAGGTATACATGAGGAAAGGATCCTCATACCTTTATTTACTATTTATACGACCATCTCTAAGTGTTATTGAAAGCCTTATTTGAAATGTAGCTTTATTTAACTGTAATATAGTTTGAAAAATCCCTAATTTATTATTATTTATCTATTTGCTTTTCAATATCAAATATGCTAGTGTGTGACAGGTAGGAAATCAATTCTATGAAATAATTAACTTTTCAATTTATTAAACAAACAAATGTTGAGCACTTACTATGTGATAATCACTTTCCTAGTAACCTTGGAACCATGGTTGAATAAGATAGATACAGTCATTTTCTTACAGAAACAAATAGATTGAAAGAGAGGTTAAAAGTGAAAACAAAAAGTTACAATTTATTTTTGCAATGCAGTGTGTAATGATAAAAGGATGAATGAAGGAGCGCAATTTTCTCAAAGACATTATTATGAAAATCTTTTGAGAGGTAAAATTCTCCTGAATTTGAGAATAATTACTATATTATAGGGCAAATACTCTAAACAAAATGACAGACGTATAGAAGGGCACAGAGAGAAGAATTTACACCATGGTGAATTGAGGAAAGCAAGTCATTTACAACAAAAGGAATCTTTAGTATGGGGTTGGAAAATGGAGAGGCCATAGAGAGGTTGTAAAATCTATAGAGACATGTAAGTAGTCCAAGAATTCTTTTTATTAAAAATACAATGTGTAGAATTACAGAAAGTATTATGACTGAAAACTTTGCTCAGAGGTAAAATTAAAGATACACTGAAGGAGAACTAGGCAGGCTGCGATGGAAGACATTAGGAGGCTCTCAACAGTTAAGACTAGAGAACATTGGAGCCTGAACAGAAATGGCAGCAATGATAGTTAACATTGAAAAATCAACTTATCTGGAGGGTTCTGGGATGCAGAATTAACAAGACCTAATCAACTAAGTATTTGAAGAAAATAAAAGAGATGAATCTATGCTTACTTCAGATATTTGGCTTTTGTAACTGAGTGAATGGAAATATTTTTTGAGCAAAATAATATAAAAATAGAAAATAGATGCACAGAATATGGTGATATTAGTTTTAGAACATTGGGTCTGAGAAAGATGAAAGACATTCAGAAAAATAACTATTTATCTTGGGTGAGATGTAAAATACCCAGATGTCCAATAAAATGTGAATATCTCCACTCAGATTTTCTTAATTATGTTTGTTAGCTTGTGGAACTAATTGGTGTTTCACAGCATGTACAGCAAAATGCTAACTAGACTGAAGTTCAGAATGCTTAGTATGTAATGAGATCTGATGAAAAAAATATTTATTCTGTCTAACACTTGGTTTTTGTCATCAGAGGAACAGATTAGGAGGTTCCCTTTAATTCTTAAGTTGTCTAATTGAAAAAAAAAAACACATGAAACCAGTAAAAAAGGCTGTTTTTAGTTTTTTCATATTCTTAAGTTAGAGTATGTTTGCTAGCCACCACGTAAAATGCTTCATTCTTGGAATGGCCTTCAGAAACCAACACACATAACCATCTATCTGATATTCAAACCTCTCCCCACAAAGTCTCACCAATTGTTCACTTTAGCTTAAGGCTTCCAAGTGATGTTTATTACTGGATCTTAGGGTAGTCTCTATTATAAAACAGCATTATATTTAATTAAAATATGTTTTCACATAGCATCTTAGTTAATTTATTATTAAATATACATTCAATTGACTTTCAACTGAATTTGTTCAAACATTTTTAAATTTTAATAATTGAATTCCTTTGAACCCTATAAAAGAAATTTAATCCTTTCTTGTCATGACCTGTTTTCAATAAGGGAAAATTATAATTTATTCCCTAACCCTTTCAATTCAATATTCTCCACATGATGTGTTTTTATTACCTTTGATACTTTCCCCTGCAAAGAATTTAAACAATTTGGAATATTTTAAATATACAACATGCACATCTACATATATTAATTCAAGATTGACTACAAGGGATTAAAGTAGATCATAAACACCTTAATCGTAGCATAGAAATACTCTTCATTTATATATACATATATTCTTATATCTATATAAAATAAATCAGCATTGCACTGCTAACAGAGGCATTTATTAGAAACAAAAATCAAACACTAAGTTTTAGATTGACTATAAATTTAAAGAAATAAACCACATTCACTCACATGCAGTAAGGTTAAATTAAATTGTTTTAAGCTGTTTTAGTGCATAAAATTTGTGTCAGAAACATGGTCATCAGAAAGTACAGAAGCAGATAAAGCAATCTACAGAGAAATAAATGCTTGACTAGGGTTATTTAGTGATTGATGGAGAAGCCATCCATAATCTAAGGTCTTCCTAGACCTGATAAATTCATTTTGTTGCCTTTTTATATTACAAGCTAAAGCTATTGGGAAATTTTTCCTAACAATTGATAGTTTGAGTAACAAATATTTAAAGACTTCTAGACTTCTTGTAGTTTAATGGCGTTCCTAAATAATACCCTTCTGTGTAAGTTTATAGTATTTCAGAATGTCTGCGCCCTTGATTTTCATCTCTTATTATTTAATTTAAAATGCTTCTCTTTTCATGATTTTGGGCCAATAAGCATAATCTCAAATTCATTACTGAGTGAAAAGACAGAGAAACCTTACTTTCTCAAATTGTTTCTCATGAAGTTAGTAAATAATATTTGGAAAGAAGATCATAATCAATCATTGTATTTTTGTTAATTTTCACATTGTTGGTATTATCTTTTTTTCTATTTTGAAAATTTTATTATAAAGTATATTCCTTATTTCTATCTATGTAGTTAACTTAACTTTTAAATAAATACAATAATTGCATTGTTGAAGTAATTAGATTCTATACAAATTTTTGGAAAATATTAAGGCAAAATATCAAAACAAAAATATTTATATATGCTTTACAAAAAAGCCATTATTTGGAATCTATGGATATGAAAATAATTTTTAAAATGGAGAAATTTATCATTATGTTATAAATTACATTGTTAAATGTAAAAGCCTAGAGTACGTAAGACCAAGAGAGATATACTTTGGTAGACTTAATGTTGATTTAAAGTTTGGTGAAGGATTATGAGATATCATTCAGAAAGCTGCTTTTCATGTCCTAGGGACTCCTTTATTAGGCAATATTTTGCTTTGAAAACTTGGTTATAATAATTAAAGTAATTATTTTTTGTAAATGCATATGCTGTTATTAAACTATTTGACAATGAGATTCTTCTGAAAGAAATTATGAGCTATATAGAAACAATGAAATAAAATATGCTTTAACACATTTAATTATGAATTTGCATAACTTTCATTGTCAAGTATTAATAAAACAAATTCATAGACTTTTATAGATTTTAACATAAGATTTATTGCTATGAACTCTGATAAATATAAACACGTTTTTCAAATTCAAAGCAATTCTTTACTATATATTGCAATAATACTATTTAACAAAGGGCATGCTTACATTTTTAACAATTATGAGGATAACGATGCTGCTGGACTGAGATTTGATGGATAGCCAAGTGATCAGAACCATAGACACCATCTGAAATGGTAGATGAACATAAGGGGTTCCAAGAGCCATTTTGTTAAAAATACTTTTAGTATTTTTAAATGTTTGTACTCTTTAATGGAAGTTTCCTGAAGGCTGATTTTTGGCGAATTATGATATTCTCCAGTGTAACAGAATACCTTCACATTGTTGTTTTGGTGTTTCTGTTAACTGGCAGAATTGGAGTCACCGTAAAGAGAAACCATCTGAGACTGCAGAATTACTTTTTTAATTTAAATATTCAAATTATTACAATTCTAGAAAAAGATGACATACAAAACACGTACAGGAAATTTAAAGACCATTTTTAAATGTAAATGAGGAGGAGATCTGTGTTCAAGTATACAAGTATAGGTATATTTGAATTCTAGCTCTCAAATACTGATGTTGTCTTACCTTGGTTGAGTTTTTACTCCTCTGATACTTGATTTCATCATATGCAAAATGGCTCAGCTCTTGGGCATTGCTAAGAAGTCAGTACACTTCCTTTAACCAATTCTCCTTGAGAAATGTGAATGTGTGTTTAAGTGTGTGTGTGTGTGCGTGTATGTCTGCTACATATTTGTGTGATTGTGCACCTACTGGTTCTTATATATTTTTCACAAAACTGATAATGGTATTATATAACTAACCAATCCACAGAATATGGGTGACAGTTTATTACATAAGAAGTTAGATTTTCAAAATCACAATTTGGGATCTAAAAAGATTCAAATTATACCAAAGTGGCATAAAAATATTTTTATCTAAAGACACTTGAGATTCAACAAATGCAGAAAGAAGCTTTATCAGAGCTATTCTTATCAGACTAAAGACAGATACTTCTGAGAATGAAACACCAATAAATCACCTCTGGTGGGAGGATTTTCTGCCTGGAAGAAGAAAGGGAACACATGAATCTGTATGAAACATGCAATATTACAAAACTTTATCTCCTATTTGTTCTGTTAGAGGTTCAAATGTTTTTTCCATAGAGGCCTTTCTCATCCTTTGCTTTCATGTGGCAAATTAGGTTCATAAACCCTGGTCTCGAATTATTGAGTGAGCCAGTTCTTTTGTGTGTCCCTATGTGTATGAATAAACTTTACCTCTTTTCCTGTTTATCATTTCTTTGTCAGTTTAACTAATGGACCTTCCAACTACTAAACCTAAAAGTGTAAAAAAAAAGTTTCCCATATATGTGTGTGTTATGTGTGCATGTGCTCACTTGTGTACATGTATGTTTCTGAAGGTCAATAATGAATGCATTTTTCACATACGCTGCTTTGCAAATACGTTTCTGCCTCCAACCCAAAAGTCCCACAAATATTTAACAGTGTACTTACTGCAGCATTGATAAATAGTGTTTAATGTTTCTGGCTAAAATTTCATGTTCACTGAGGAAATATTTTTCTCTTAATGATTATTTTCATGGCTTCTTTGACTTCCCTGTTTCTCATATTATATATTAGAAGATTTAGTATTGGCAGCAAAAGTGTGTACAACACAGACAGAATTTTGGCTTTATCCTGTGAGTAGCTAGAGCTGGTTCCCAGGTAAGTAAATATCACTGTTCCATAGAAGAGAGTCACTACCATTAAGTGGGAGGTACATGTGGATACGGCTTTATTTCTGCCCCTGGTGGAATGTATCTTTAGGACAGTGAGCAGGATTCCCAGGTAGGAACTAACCACTATCAAAAAGGTAGTCACTGATGTCGCTCCAGAAAGGACAGTAAATAAAATCTTACTGTGTTGGGTGTCGGAACAGGAGAGTTGGAAGAGCAATGGAATGTCACAGAAATAATGGTTGATAACATTGGGCCCACAGAAAGACAAACTGAGCAAGCTACTCAGATGAGTGAGGGAGTTTGCAGAGCCCAGCAGGTAGGAAACAGTCACCAGGTAGATGCAGAACGTGGGAGTCATCAGACCTTTGTAGTGAAGTGGGCGGCAAACAGCAAGATAGCGATCACATGCCATTGCAGCCAGGAGGAAGCATTCAGTAGTCAGGAACAAGCTGACAAACGAATACTGAAGGAGGCAACCATGATAAGAGATGACTTTCTGTCCTGCTACATAATTCACCAACATTTTAGGAATCAAGACTGAAGAATAGCAGAAATCCAAGAAAGCCAGCTGGCTAAGGAAAAAGTACATGGGTGAATGGAGCTGGGCACTAGTCAGAATTGTTATGGTAATCCAAATGTTGCCCAACACAGTAATGAGATAGATTAATAGAAAGAGCACAGAAAGGACAACATTCATTTCAGGGTTATCAGTCAACCCCAGGAGGACGAATTCAGTTATCACACTGACATTTCTGTCAGCCATTTATATGGCTGCCCTATGGGGGATCTGCAGAGAACAATAGGAAAAATAAAATAACCAAAGAGTACAGTTTGAATAGATAAATTGCAGCTATTAACTTCTTCAGAAAATATATGATTTTAATTATTCATTATAATTATCCATGGTAAACTCAAATTTTGCATGCAAAAGTTAGCCTGATACAGACCTTTGTTGGATCTAACTAAGGAATATAAATGAACATTATGCACCACACAATAACCTGTGGAGAAATTAGTGTTTCCCTGCAGAGCTCTAATAGGAACACTTGTTTAACAGAGAGTTTAGGAGATGGATTCTGGGTAACAATTACATTCCAGATTCCATATTACAAGGCAAGGACCTCATCTGTACTAAGGAAGAAAATTATTTAGCAAAGAACAACAACAAAACCCCAATCATTCTCAATATTTAACAGGTGGATTTTTTATACATCTGGCAAAATTACTTTCCATGATATTTAGACAGCTAGTATCCATGACACATACATTAAACAATAACACAAAAGAATGTATATATGTGTCTGTTTTTATATATGTGGATATGTGAATACATATGCATACATATAATCTCATCTAATAAAACATATAGGTTATCTATGAAAAAGGTGAGAATCGGGGTGTCTGGAATACAGAATATTTTTAAAAATCAAACATTTTCTATTATAATAAAATTGTTTATTTTAAAACACATTTATACCAGGAAGTCATCTTCTGCAACTCCAAATGATATTCATCATTTCACCCTCTGATTTCCTATAGCATTTATTATCCAACAGCTTGGATTATCTATACCTGATATTTTCATAATGTTTTAATTTTTTCATCATTTATCTAGTCATTTTTTCAATATGTTTTAGTCTCCACAGCCAAAGTCTCACATTGTATTGCAGGGACAGAGCATGTGTATCTGTACATTGAATCATATATGGATATTCTTATTTAGAAGAAGTTCATTAAGTGTATTTCAGGTTTTATCATTTAACCCAAAATACATAAAAAGTAAGTTTCCAGTATGTAATATATTTGAGAAACACTGGGTTATGCATGTTTAAGGAAAATTGTCTTAACTGTACAAGTTTTAGGAGTACTTAATATACTACTGTGGTTGAGAGTTCAAAACAAACAAAAATATTTTTTATATTAATTTGACAACTGAATCTATTTTCACATAACTCTATAAGTGTGATAATTCATAATTCACAATTCAAAATTATTTGGGAATAATATTTCCCTAATATTGAATAAAGAGTGATAAAGACATAGGCTTCTATTTCCACCTCATACTACCAGTATGACATAAAGTAAGCTATTTAATAACAATTCCAATACTGCAAACAGGATCCAAGATAGCTTTGATTATGTCCATTTTACTGAAATTGCAAAAAGTTAAAAAGAATAGCTAGTCACTTTTTACCAGAGAAACTTGTAATTTCCATGCAAAAAAATATTAGATTTATTTATAAACCTTCCTCTAGATATAATTGTGATAGTTAAATAAGAAAATAAGTGAAAACTGGTAGATGTGGAATAATAGACATTGGAGACTCAGAACCGTGGGAGGAGAGAGGGAAATGACGGATGAGAAATCAGTTAATGGGCAAAATGTACATTATTTGGGTAATGGTTACAATAAAATCCCAGACTTCACCAAGACACAATGTGTCCATGGAACAAAACTGCAATTGAACTCCTTAAATTTATACAAATAAAAAAGAAAATATGGGAAAACCGTCTGGCCTGCCATAGGAACTCTCTAAATGTCTGTTGCCTATTCAAAGTAAAAAAAAAAAAAAAAAAAAAAAAAAAAAAAAAAATAGACTGAGAAAATAGGGGTGTCTGTCCACATACTTGACAAATTACTTTTCGACTAAATTAACATTTTTGTTCTTTGCCTTCTTTGGTTTAATACTGTTTAACCAGCTTTGCCCTGGTTGACTTTCTTTTTAAACAAACCAAATCTGCTACTTTGACTATGAATTTCTTCTTATTTCACTGTTTATATTTGTTTATTTAATTTTTATTTAAATAATAATTTTGACCTGGACTACTGGACTACTTTTTACATTGTATTTTTTTCTTTTGCTATAAAATCAGTTGCAATAAAATAAATTAATGTTTGATTCTCAAAATTATTGCTTGCAATAAGGCCAAAGAAATTGCCGTTCCTTTTATCAGATTTAACAAAATTCAATACTTTATAACAACTAGCTTTATATTTCAAATAATTTCTTCAAATAAATTCTTTTCTGCAACTTATGTCAGTCAAAGATATGAAGCTTTAAATATAACTACTGGAAGAAAATATAAAATAAACCCTCAAATTATTTTAAGAAAGCCAGCTAATGTTGCAATTTAATATTGCAATTCAATATTGCTATTCAATTTCACTTATCTCAATGATTGAAATGGATTTGAGGCAAATGCTTCTTTCTCATATTATACTCAGTAGGTACTGACAGTTGCTCTTTTTTGAAAAAAAAACAAGAAGGTATTTATAAACCCTTTTTAGAAGACATAAACAAGAGACCTACCTGATGTTTAGAGGAAGCCCTGGCTCTTTTCTCTGAATTTCCAGACTGTTGTGTTTATATTTGGCTTAGAGCCTTTGGAGGATAGAATCTCCAGTGATTTATTAAAAACTAGGTTTCATTAAAACAGCTAAAAATAGGCCTGGAGAAAGTAAGGCCCCAGCACTCTTTCCAAAGTGTAGCAATTCATATATTTGGCCTGTTATTACTTTCAGAGAAAAATTGTCATAGATGTTCTTTTCTCACCTATGTGAGGCTCTACAAGGAAAAACTGAACTGTTAAAAATTAACTCTACTGGTGGTAATAATTAAAATGTACATAAATTATACATACATATTATAGGTGATATAGTATGTATATTATTTGTAAAGAGCCCTAAATTCCATTTTGTGATTGGGCTTCTACTAATATGTTACTATTATTTGCAGTAACTATGAAAAATATATACATGGTTCAATGTAAGAGAACCCAAAAATGTTGAAGCAATTACTAAATAAATTTGTGTGTGTGTGTGTGTATGTATGTGTGTGTATTGTGCATATGCATGCACATGTATATATGTGAACTTTCATAGAGAAGATTACTTTTTAATATTAGGGGTAACTTATCCAATTAGGAAAGTAGGGTAATTATCAGGTTCAACATTTTTGTCACTTTATTGGCTGAACATAAAAACAATTTTTTAAAATATTGAGCATGTGGGGAGGGGCCAATATGGAAAACACACTTCAGGATATCATCCAGGAGAACTTCTCCAACCTAGCAAGACTAACCAACGATCAAATCCAAGAAATCCAGAGAATCCCAATAAGATACTTTATGAAAAGATCTATCGCAAGACACTTAATCATCAGATTCTCCAAGGTTAAAATGAAGGAAAAAATGTTAAGGGCAGCCTAAGAGAAAGACCAGGTAACCTTCAATGGGAAGCCTATCAAACTAACAGCAAACTTCTCAGAGGAAGCCCTACAAGCCAGAAGAGATGGGAGGCCAATATTTAGCATTCTTAAACAAAATAATTTTCAACCCAGAATGTTATAATTGGCCAAACTAAGTTTCATAAATAAAGGAGAAATACAATCCTTTTCAGACAAGCAAATGCTGAGGGATTTTGTCAACACCAGCCCTACCTTGCAAGAACTCCTGAAGGAAGCACTAAACATGAAATGGAAAAATTATTACTAGTCACTACAAGAACACACTGAAGTACACAGACCAACGACACTATGAAGCAGCTACATTAAAAAGTCTGCATAAATAACCAGCCAGCATCATGATGACAAGATCAAATTCACACATAATAATATTAGCCTTAAATATAAATGGGCTAAATGCCCCAATTAAAAGGCACAAAATTGCAATCATGATGCAAAGACAAGATCCATTAGTGTGCTGTTTTCAAGAGATGCAGCTCATGTGCATAGATACACATAGGCTCAAAACAAAGAGATGTAGGAAAATTTAACAAGCAAATGGAAAGCAGAAAAATGGAGGAGTTGCAATCCTAGTTTCTGACACAATAATTTAAACCAACAAAGGTCAAAAAAGACAAAGAAGGGCATTGCACTATGGGAATGGATTTAATTCAATAAGAAGGGCTAACTATCCTAAATACATATGCACTCAATACAGGAACATCCAACTTCATAAAACAAGTTCTTAAAGACCTACAAAGAGACTTAGACCCCTACACTGTAAGTGTAGGAGACTTTAATACCCCACTGTCAATATTAGACAGATCATTGAGAGAGAAAATTAACAGATGCACAGCTAGTTGAACATACACAAATCAATAAATATAATTCTTCACATAAACAGAACTAAAGACAAAATCATGTCATTATCTCAGTAGATGCAGAAAAGGCCTTTCAGCATCTCTTTATGTTAAAAACTCTCAATAAACTAGGTGTTGAAGGAACATATCTCAAAATAAGAGCCATTTATGACAAACCTACAACCAATATCATACCAAATGAGCAAAACATTCCTCTTGAAAACCAGCACAAGCCAACGATGTCCTCTCTCACCACTCTCATTCAACATAGTATTGGAAGTTCTGGCCAGGGCAATCAGGCAAGAGAAAGAAATAAAGCATATTCAAGTAGGAAGAGAGGAAGTCAAATTGTCCTTGTTTGCAGATGACATGATCCTATATCTAGAAAAGCCCATTGACTCAGCCTAAAAGCTTTTTAAGTTGATAAGCAACTTTAGCAAACTCTCAAGATACAAAATCAATGTGCAGAAATAACAAGCATTCCTGCATACCACAACTGACAAGCATGAACCAAATCATGAATTAACTCCCATTCACAACTGTCCCAAAGATAACAAAATACCTAGGAATACGGTTAAGAAGGAAAGTGTAGGATCTCTTCAAAGAGAACTACAAACTACCACTCAGGGAAATCAGAAAGGGCACAAACAGATGGAAAAACATTCCAATTCCATGCTCATAGATAGAAAGAGTCAATATCGTGAAATGGCCATACAGCTCAAAGCAATGTATAGATTCAATGCTATTCCCACTAAACTACCGTTGAAATTCTTCACAGAATTATAAAAAATATATTTTAAAATTTATATGGGACCCAATGAACTTGTATAGCCAGGACAATCCTAAGCAAAAAGAACAAAGCTGGAGGCATTCAACTTCAAACTATACTACAAGGCTACTGTAACCAAAACAGCATGGTGTCAGTACCAAAACAGGCACATAGACCAATGGAACAGAATAGAGAACTTGGAAACCAAACTACACATCTACAACCATCTGATCTTTGACAAATCTGACAAAAACAAGCAACAGGGAAAGGATTTCCTATTTAATAAATGGTGCTGAAAGAACTGGCTAGCCATATGCAAAAAAATTGAAACTGGACCATTTCCTTACATCTTATAGAAAAATTAACTCAAGATGGATTAAAGATTTAAGTGTAAAACCCATAACTGTGAAAACCCTAGAAGAAAATCTAGGCAATACCATTCGGGACATAGGCATGGACAAACATTTTATAATGAAATCGCCAAAAGCAATTGCAACAAAAGCAAAAATTTACAAACAAGAGTCAATTAATCTAAAGAGCTTCTGTACAGTCAAAGAAACATCATCAGAATGA
Organism: Aotus nancymaae; assembly: GCF_030222135.1. NCBI lineage: Eukaryota > Metazoa > Chordata > Mammalia > Primates > Aotidae > Aotus > Aotus nancymaae. The sequence goes on along the minus strand of NW_026988473.1, from coordinate 7,017,358 downwards.
ATAGACAACCTAAAGAATGGGAGAAAATTTTTACAATCTGTTCATCTGACAAAGGTCTGATATCCAGAATCTAAAAGAAACTTAAGCAAATTCACAGAAAAAAATAAAAAAAAACCCTATTCAAAAGGGGTCAAAGTACATGCATGATCAGACACTTCTCAAGAGAAGACATATGTGTGGCCAACAAACATCTGAAAAAAAGCTCAACTTTACTGATCATCATAGAAATGCAAATCAAAACCACAATGAGATAACATCTCACTCCAGTCAGAATGGCAACAAGAAACAACAGATACTGGCAAGGTTGCAGAGAAATAGGAACACTTTCACACTCTTGGTGGGAATGTAAATTGATTCAACCACTGTGGAAGTCAGTGTGATGATTCCTCAGAGATTTAGAACCAGAAGTACCATTTGACCCAGCAATCCCATTACTGGGTATATATCTAAAGAAATATAAATTATTCTATTATAAAGATACATGCATGCATATGTTTATTGCAGCACTCTTCACAATAGGAAAGCCATGGAATCAACCCAAATGCCCATCAATGATAGACTGGATTAAAAAAATGTAGAACATACACACCATGGAATATTTTGCAGTCATAAAAAGGAACAAGATCACATCATTTACAGGAACATAGATAAATCTGGAAGCCATTCTCTTAGCAAACTCACACAGGAACAGAAAATCAAACACCGCATGTTTTCATCTATAAGTGGGAGCTGAACAATAAGAACACATGGACACAGGGAGGGGAACAACACATACTGGGGGCTAGGTGGGAAGGTTGGAAAGGAGAACATTAGGAAAAATAGCTAATGCATGTTGGGCTTAATACTCATGTGATGGGTTGATCTGTGCAGCAAAACACCATGGCACACATTTACCTATGTAACAAACGTGCACATTCTGCACATGTACCCCGGAACAAAAATAAAATAAAATAAAAATATTGAGTAGGCCAATAATTGGAGGATAGAATGACAAATATAAGAGAGGGTGAATAAGAAAAACCTATCATTAATATAGTTGAAATACAGCTAAAGAAACAAACACAATGCATAAGAACATAGTTGTGAAAATTTGGAACAATTTTAAAATAAAGTGATAATGGAAATGAACCAAAAAACATGAAATATTATAATAAATATTAAAAAGTATTTTTTTTGGTCTGGCAGAAATATATGAAGAAGAATCCCAATTGAAATTGCTTCCATTTATTAAATGCCTATGATTTGTCAAACACTTCAAAACTGTTATTTCAAATCACGATATGATTTTATTTAATTACCTATTCTAATTAACATGATTCACATTACAGGTGGCCTAGAATAATTCAAGAGATTGGGCCAGGTGTGGGGGCTCATGCCTGTAATCCCAGAACTTTGGGAGGCTGAGGCAGGCAGATCACCAGAGGTCAGGAGTTCAAGACCAGCCTGACCAACATGGCAAAACACTGTCTCTATTAAAAATACAAAAATTAGCTGGGAATGTGGTGGCGGGTGCCTATACTCTCAGCTACTTGGGAGACTGACATGACAAACACTTGAACCCAGGAGGCAGAGGTTGCAGGTTGCAGTGACAGCCAAGATCATGCTACTGCACTCCAACCTGGGTGACAGAGTGAGACTCCATCTTAAAAACAAACAAACGAATAAAAAGTTCAAATAGAAATTGCATTTGACCCAGCAATCCCATTACTGGGCATATATCCAAAGGATTATAAATCATTCTACTATAAGGACACATGCACACGAATGTTCATTGCAGCACAGTTTACAATAGCAAAGACCTGGAACGAACCCAAATGCCCATCGATGATAGACTGGACAGGAAAAATGTGGCACATATACACCATGGAATATTATGCAGCCATTAAAAATGAGGAGTTCGTGTCCTTTGTAGGGACATGGATGAACCTGGAAACCATCATTCTCAGCAAACTGACACAAGAACACAAAACCAAACACCACATGTTCTCACTCATAGGAGGGTGTTGAACAAGGAGAACACATGGACACAGGGAGGGGAGCACTATACACGGGGGTCTGTTGCGGGGGAGTGGGGGGGACAGCGGGGGGGGGAGTTGGGGAGGGATAGCATGGGGAGAAATGCCAGATATGGGTGAGGGGGAGGGAGGCAGCAAATCACACTGCCATGAATGCACCTATGCAACAACTTTGCATGTTTTTCATATGTACCCCAAAACCTAAAATGCAAAAAAAAAAAAAAAAAAAAAAAAGTTCAAGTTTGCACTTTAGGACATATTAGGCTCAGAAGAGTACACTAGCAAAAACTGAATATCTGAGAAGTCTAAGGATAAAAAATGAGAATCTATAATTCTGAGACTTCATAAGAAATATCTGAAACTGAGGTAAGCTCTAGATGTCTATGATTCTGGCAGTTAGAATTTAGATGCAGGCCACATTTGACCAATGACAAGTGAAAATTGCCATCATAGCTGGGATCGCTGTAGTCTGTGTTCATGGAACAAGACAAAAATGTCAAATTTCAGGAACATAAATTCATTGCATTGTCTCCTGGGTCTTCATATAGCAACAATCATGACCATAATACAAATTTAATCATAACTAGTCCAAATGGTGCCAGCAACTTATTTCCCTAAGTCAGGGCAATTTTCACTTCACAAATTCCAAGGCTACACACATGGAATAAAAACACATATTTGATAGATATTTTCTGAGGGCGCAAAGTCATGTAAGATCAACATTTGCTGAGTCCTGAATTCTTCTAGTAATGATATTGAACAGTAACCAATTTTATGTATGAGTAAACAGATTGGGGCTATAAGAGAGCACTCTTGAATTTTTATTTTCCTGATATTTTACATGTCGACTAATGGGAGTAACATCAGATTATTTTAAATGTAGTGTTCTCATTTATTTCCTGTTAATTAATCTATCAACCATGTAGGAATATTTAGGATATGCTTGACTCAGTTTTATTTACTTTCAGAATAAAATTATTTATGTAACATATCTCATGTATAAATAGATCATATGTAAATGAATATTTAATATTGTTTTTTCTGACAATCAAAATATATTACTCATTTTCCAATCTACATTTTACAATTCTGTCACTAACCTCCTCAATTTCTATTAGAATTGTAGGTGAGTGATATTTTTCTCACTGAAGCACCTAGTTTCTATTTAGACTATAATAAGATGTTTATTAGGATGAGTTGAAGGTGGGCACTGAGCAGAGCAATAATAATTTTTCCCATGAAATTCCACCTCTTCTCACTGATGCCATTCACTTACATAATTGTGGCTGTCAACAGAAAAAAAAATTTAATCTAGCCTGCCGTGTAAATACAAAAATTAATGTTTTGTTGATTCTTCAGCTGTTGCAGTGTGCTGCTTAGCCCATTCGTCACCAGTTAATTCAAGATTTAAAACAATATTTAAAAATATATCATTTTATTTGTCAATGAATATATTCTTTGGAATATTGTTTTTTATATATTTTTCATATTTTTCCAGATAGGATAGTTTACAACAGTTTGAGAATAAATCACTATGAGACAATTAGTATTTGTGGGATTGATCTTATGATGATGCACTTGTACATATGATTTGAATTGAATGGAAAACAATTGGCTTCACAGATTTTTCCTGCCTAGAATGACTCTTCTGGGAATGTTTTTGTCTAATGTATTAAAAAGGATTCTGGAAGATCTGTAAAGGAAAGAGAAAAACTAATTTGGTTATTAATGACATCCTAATGAGTTTGGAGTCACCTTTTCTAAATAGGAAGGGAAAGTCATCAGGGTAGCTTTCTCTGAGTATTAGTGAGCCTTCCAAGTGAAGTGATAATAAAACTATAATATTCTGTCCAGTGTGATTTCACATGTAGTAGTAGAAACATAGGCCAGGAATGGGGAAATGTGGTTTAGACTAACCATTGAAGTGGAAAGGTAACCTAGTACCATATAATTTTTTTGAGTATTTTTAATTGTATATATTTATTTTGAAGAATATCAAGCCATAAATAATGCAGGTCAATTTTTGGAATATGTATCTATTTTCCAGATAAGGAAAGTACCAATACTTTTTGCCTTGAATGTACTTTACTTATTTTCATGATCAATAGAGAGACCAAGGCAAAAATTATTTTGTAATTTATTAATTTTATCATTGTGTCTATTCGTGTATGTGTTTGAGTGTCTATATATCCATAAATATTTATTTTTACTCATATAAAGGAAGGAAAATGTAATCAACTGCCCAGAGATAACTACCTTAGATCTTAGCCTGGTTTTTAGGTTAGTTAACACAGTAACCAGTCATGTATTCTATGTCACACTTTTCTGGTCTTTTTTTACACTGTAAAACACAATGCCCCAATTGAATAAACTTTGTCTCCTGTAGGATTGAAATTTTACTAAATCTTCATAGATATCATTAGACAAACCACTGCTTGTAGTCTATTTTTTGGATGTGGAAATATGAAACTAACAAGAAAAATGTTTCATTTCTGTAGCCCTTCTCACAGCTTCTTTCACTTCCTTGTTCCTTAGGCTGTAAATCAGTGGGTTTAACATAGGAATCACCAGGGTATAAAACACAGACACCACCTTTTCTTGTTCTAAGGAATACTGGGAGCTTGGTTGAATGTAACTAAAACTTATCGATCCATAGAATAAGGTCACAGCAGTTAGGTGAGAAGCGCAGGCGGAGAAGGCTTTTTGTCTACCTGATGCTGAGCGGATCCTCAGGATAGCAGCAACAATGAAGATGTAGGAGATCATCACAGTCAAAAAAGTGAGCATGGCAATAACACCGGAGAAGATTGAAAGCAACAATTCATTCATGGATGTGTCAGAACATGAGAGCTTCAACAGTGGGGGAAGATCACAGAAGAAGTGACTGATGACATTTGGCCCACAGAAAGACAGTTTCAGCAAGCCAATTGTATGTGTCAATGAGTTGATTAAACCTCCCACACACGATCCAAATATGAGCACAATACAAACTGTTTTAGTCATAGCCACTGTATAAAGTAAAGGGTTCACAATGGCCACGTAACGGTCATAGGCCATTGTGGCCAGCAAGAAGCCCTCAGTGGTAAGGAGAGACACAAATAAAAAATACTGCACAATGCATGCAGAGAATGAGATTGTCTCCCGCTCAACAAAGAAGTTCAGCAGCATTTTAGGTGCAAAAACTGACGAATAGCAGGCATCAACAAATGACAGACAGCTAAGGAAATAATACATGAGTGTATGGAGTTTGGGAGTTATGTAGATTAGAAAGAGCATTCCCAGATTTCCCACCAGGGAAATGGTATAGATCAACAGGAACAACACGAAGAGGGCCATCTTCAGTTCAACATGACCTGTCAGTCCCAAAAGGATAAATTCAGTAACCAATGTAAAATTAACATCAGTCATGGCTTTGTGTTTCTTGACACCTGTTAATGATAAAGAGATTGGAATTAATTCAGAGTAATGATACTGCAATATCAAGACTATTTGGAATCCTTGCCTAGCCATGTGATTTGAATTAGTGACTTCTCATCTCTGATTGTCTTACCTATAAAAATCAGAATATTTCAACTACATTCTTCAGACACAGTTTATTTGCTTGTTCCATTAAAAAATGCATGAGGGAAAAGAAAAAAGTTAGGGTCTTAGCTTTAGGATGCATTTAAAATGCTGGCCTTAATGTGAACAAAAACCTAAAGTAGACTTCATTTTAAAGCTATGTAAAGAAAAGAAAAAATCTAAAACATAATTACCATTTGACCCAGCAATCTCACTATTGGATTTATACCCAAAGGAATATAAATCATTCTATCCTAAGGACACATGCATGTGTATGTTCATCACCCCACTATTCACAGTAGCAAAAACATGGAATCAACTTAAATGCCCATCAGTGGTTGACTGGATAAAGACAATGTGGTACATTTACACCATTAAACACTATGCAGCCATCAAAAGGAATGAGATCATGTCCTTTGAAGCAACATGGATGGAGCCGGAAGCCATTATCCTAAGCAAACTAACACAGGAACAGAAAAGCAAATACCGCATGTTCTCATTTATAAAGGGAAGCTAAACGTTGAGTATGTATGGACCCAAAGAAGGAAACAAAAGATACTGGTGCCTACTTGATGGTGGAGATGGGAAAGAGCGTGTCTTAATTTTTTGACCTGGGTTCCAGTAACTCAGAACACTCGTTTACCTTTCTGCTGTAACCAAGTCCTGTTTATTTAAGAAGCATAAACAGTAGAGCTGGGAAGGAGTGACGTGCACAAGGCACCGGTCTCCTTGACAGGGTCAGATTCAGCATAGGTTCTATCTACAAAGTCAACTTAGCAGCCTTCATTATCCTCCTTCTGCAAAGGGAATGTGTGAGGACAACGTGGATAGAGGGGAATCTTCCATAAGGGTAGGATGGGGTAGATTGGCTCTGGGCCTCTCTGAACCAGGTGAGAATATAAATAAATATTTCAAAAAAAATTAGGATACTGGCAGCTTTACCTCCCCAGAATAACAATGATACATTGCATCACTTCATCATCTATTCATTTGAGAGACACTATTCTTGCAGAGTGAGTAAAACTCAGGAAAAGAATAAGACTACTGAAATAATGACAAACAAGAAGAGAACTGTGAGATCTGGAGTGTCTATGGGGATAGGTGAATAATCCCCATGGGAATAGGTATGTATGACTTAGATTGCAGTTCCTCTTTATGAAAGACTATTCCACTGAATTAAAACACTGAGATTTTTCAGTATTCCAATGAAGGGTACATGACTATTTTGAAGCTTATGCAGAAAAATAGGTTGAAGTGTAGGATGAAGGATGAGAATAAATGGCCAACTTACAAGTTTCTCCTGTCTCTATAATCTGAAGTCTTTATCTCATAAAATATACTTTTTCAAGTATAAAATACTTATACATTTAATACTTTTAAAAATATGAATATATGAACAATTCCTTCTTTTCATTTTAAAATTTTTAACTGGTTTGTAGTATGCACATCTATGTTATTCAAATAAGTGAGTTTAACTTACCAATAGAAGAAAAAATGTCCAATACCTCAGCTCATTTAGAAACCTCATAACCACCTCTTCCCATGGTTTATCTGTAGAACTGGGAAAGAGTGTCTGCCTAAGACACACAAAGACAAAGCACTGACAATAATTAGTTAAATTTGTCTTAAATTTACAGTGACACGTAAGTTAAGTAAATGATATTATAACAGTTACAGGTAGCAGCACTGATATTCAAACTTATTCTTTAACGTATGAGAATCAAAGGTACAAACTCCTTGGTATGAAAGTAAGAGCAAGATGATCACAACACATATGTTTATTGCAGAACTATTTACAATAGCAAAGGCATGGAACCAACTCAAATGCTTATCAATGATAGACAGGATAAAGAAAATTTACACCATAGAATACTATGCAGCCATACAAAGGTATGAGATCATGTCCTTTGTAGGAACACGGATGAACATGGATGAAGCTGGAAACCATCATCCTCAACAAACTAACACAGAACAGAAGACCAAACTCTGCACATTCTTACTTATAAATGGGAGTTGAACAGAGAGAACACATGGACATAGGGAGGGGAACATCACACACTGGGGCCTGTTGAGGTTTGAGGGAGGGAAAGCATTAGGACAAATAGCTAATGCATGTGGGACCTAACACCTAGGTAATAGGTGCAGCAAACTACCATGGCACACGGTATACCTATGTAACAAACCTATATGTTCTGCATTTGTATTTCAGAACTTAAAGTACAATTTAAAAAAAAATGATCAAAACATAAACTTACAGGCCAGGCACACCTGTAATCCTAGCACTTTGGGAGGTAGAGGTGGGTGGATCGCTTGAGCCCAAGAGTTCGAAACCAGCCTATGCAACATAAGAAAACTCCATGTCTACAAAACACACAAAAAATTAGCCAGGCATGGTGGCATCCGCCTATGGTCCCAACTACTCAGGAGGCTGAGGTGGGAAGATTGCCTGAGCCTGGGAAGTCGAGGCTATAGCAAGCTGAGATTGCACCACTGCACTCCAACATGGGTGACAGAGTGACACCCCGTCGCAAAAATAAATAAATAAAATGAAAATGAAAAACCTACTGTGTTAGAAGATAATTTTAGGCAAAAAGTTTAGTTATGTATTTGTCTTAGTTCAAATTGTTGCAGGAGAAAGGAGTCAGGATGCAGACTTCAAGAGATTTTTTCTGGATCTGACGCATGAAGGAATTCAAGATGAGTTGCAGAGAGACTTTACTGAAAGCTACTCAGATTCAGTTTATGGTGTCCTCAGAAAGCAAGCAGAGGAACGCCTTGTCTTAAAGCTTTTTTTATGTGAAAATCTTATCTGTGTAGAAATGAAGCTAAGCTATGTCTACCCGTAGGCAAGCTGACAGCATGGCAAAATTTATTATTCTGCTGATTTAAAGAAAACTATCCTTGGTATTTCAGTGTGTAAGTAAATCAAGCGCGACTATAATTACCTTAAAAGCATATGTTGTCATGCAATACTGATGCACCTAGATATTTATTTTTTATCAGAGGTGTTTGTCCTTGCAGGCATTATTAAACTGCTTCCTTAGTTGAAATCATCTTATGATCATGGGCAGTGACTGGGAAGGAATGCACCTTGCTAGTTGTAAGATGGAGTTGATTTTAAGTTGGTGTCACCCTGACTTTCCTCTGTTTGTGGTTCCCTAACAAAATGGGAATAAAGTCCCTAGAGTCAATCTTCTCTTTAAAGGATATAGTACATATATTATTAAAAGTTCTTCTCTGTTTCTTGAGGGATTTAGGAAACTCTGAAGAATTTAATGGCTTCCCTAAGGTATTTAATTTCTTGAAGGTTACAATGAACAGAGGAAATGTAGGGGCAGTGTGGGGGAAAAACTGAATATATGATCTCTGAAAAAAATGCAATAGAATTGCTAGTGATGCTTGCTTGGTACCTTTTCCTGCTTTTCAGAACACTTGGGCCTAGTTGTCCAAGCAATAGAAAAACAAACAAACAAACAAAACAAAAACAACAGCAAAAACATAAACAAAATGTCAAACCAATTCCATTCCTTGATTTCATTTGCAAAAATATCGAAGAAAATTAGAACTACTATTTCTTAAAAGACTTTCTTGATACTTAGTGTGGCGATTCCTCAAGGATTTAGAAATAGAAATACCATTTGACCCAGCAATCTCATTACTGGGTATATACCCAAAGGATTATAAATGATTCTATTATAAAGACACATGCACACGTATATTTATTGCAGCACTGTTCACAATAGCAAAGACTTGGAAGAAACCCAAATGCCCATCAATGATAGACTGGATATAGAAAATGTGGCACATATACACCATGGAATACTATGCAGCCATAAAAAGGATGAGTTCATGTCCTTTGCAGGGACATGGATGAATCTGGAAACCATCATTCTCAGCAAACTGACACAAGAACAGAAAACTGAACACCGCATGTTCTCACTTATAAGTGGGTGTTGAGCAATGAGAACACATGGACACAGGGAGGGGAGCATCACACACCAGGGTCTGTTGTGGGGTGGGGGCACTAAGGGAGGGTTAGCAGGGGGTGGGGAAATTGGGGAGAAACAACATTAAGAGCAATACCTAATGTAGATGATGGGGGAATGGATGCAGCAAACCACCATGGCATGTGTATATCTATGTAACAATTCTGCGTGATCTGCACATGTACCCCAGAACTTAAAGTATAATAATAATAATAAAAAAAAAGACTTTCCTGAAATCAACCCAGTGCCAGTCTCCAGCATGTTTGTTTCTCCAGTCCAGCATGTGTCTGATGATTGAGGCAATATTGCAGCTTTGCCCAGCTTAAACTGTATTGTGAAGGATTTTGGTGGCAATGTTTCACATTTTTCTTACATATTTGTCTACATAAGAATGGGTCTTTATTCTTTATACTAAAAACAATTAAATTTCATCTTCCTGAATGAAAATGTATTACTTTCCTCAATTAAAGGTTAATGGAGCAGATAGTAGGGGTAAGGACTGAGTGATATTCTAAGTAAATTTGTCAATGTTATGTTTTTTGTCATGCAAGAAGTCTTTCGTGAAAAACATGATTCAGAAGTTATATTAGTGAATCCATCAGGTCTCTCCATATTAAAATGTTATGTTTCAGAAAAAAATGTTTTTTAAAGTAAATCTATTGAAACAAATATAATGCAATAAACGAATTATTTTAAAATACACATAATTGAATGAGTTTTGACAAATGTGCACTCCAGGGCACTTGCTAGCTCAATTGAAATATAGAACATTTCCTTCATCCTCCAAGCCTCTTGATTCACTGCAAAGAAACCCTTCTCTCCTATCTCCATGCCCAAGGAACTGCAAATCAGCCCTATATTCCTATGTATGAGATTTGGTGTTGAAGAGTTTTACAGAATTGAAGTAATAAAATGTATGTTTGTTTTTTTCTTGTATTTTTTAAATCACAACAGGTTTTGAAAATCATTCACATTGTTGCATGAATTGTTAGTTTTTTTTAATTGTTAAGTACTATTCCATTTTATGGATTTTGTACATTATGTTTATTTAGTCACTTGTTGCCTGACATTTGGATTGTTTGTGATATTCAGCTATTATGTATAAAGTGGCTGTAAATATTTCAGTAAAAGCTTTGTCTAAAGATAACTCTCAGTTCTCCTGGATAAATACCTAGCAGTGAAGTCTTCCAATAAATCAACATGTATATCTTGCTTAGCCTTTCTCTAATTTCTTGCAGCAATGTTTTGTAGCTTTTGTTTTTATAACTGAGTCTTTATTTATTTTGTTGACTTTATTTCTAAATATTTTATTCACTTTTATAATAATCTTAATGAAAACATTTTTCTAATTTCAATTTTGTGTTGCTTGCTGATAATATGTAGAACTATGACTGATTTTTATATATTGTTGTATGAATTGCTTAGGATCTTCTAAATACAGAATAATGTCCCCTGAGAATAATGAGCATTATACTTCTCTTTTCTAATTTGAATGTCTTTAGTTTCTTTTAGATTTTATTGTTCATTTATTCATTAATATTTTTTTCCTTCTTTTTAAGTTTTCTTTGTTGACATTTAGGCCTGTCTGAGCTTGACTTTGCTTTTGTGCTTTATATGTGATTTAACAGGAATCTCCAGTAAAATTGTGAATAAAATTGCTCCACCAAATGTAGAAAGTTTTGTTTGTTGTCTTTTCAGAATTTTTTTTTGTTTCATTCTGTTTTGATTTTTTTTAAATCTTTTTCTTCTCCTCTGACTTCTGCAATATATCTACTAATATTATTTATGGTGTCCACAGATCCATTAGGCTTTGTTCATTTTTATTCATTCTTTGTACTTCTTGTTCTTCAAATAGAATAATTTCCATTGATCTGTCATCAACTTTATTAATAGTTTCATCTACCATCTCATAGCTGTTTTTGAATCCTTCTGGTGGATATTTAGCTTTAGTTATTGTACATTTTACCTACAGAATTTCCATTATGTACTTTTGTTGTTCTCTTTCTTTTTATTGAGATTTTCTATTTGAAAATCTGATTAACAATTACTGTCATACTTTCTTTTTATTCTTTACCTATATACATTTAATTATTTGAACATATTTTTGTAGTAGTGATTTTTAAGTCTTTTTCTGCTTAATCCAGCATCTGGATCATTCAGAGTTTATACTGACTGATTTTTTTTTTCCTGTAAGTAACATTTTTGTTTCTTTGCTGGTCTTGTGCATTTTTGTTGAAAGCTATGCAGTATATAAAATATATTTTAGACACTCAGCATTTTATATGTGCAGCTTTATTAAACACTGTCAGTCCTTTTCCCAAAGTTATTGTTTGAAGTACCATTTCCATCAGTGTTTTATGAGAGATCTAGTTCCATAACTTCACCAGCATTAGATATAGTTTATGGTTTTTATTGTATCTTTTGTGTTGACAGCATCATGGCATTATTTTTGTGGTTTTAATTTTATTTTCCAACATTACTAATGAAACCAATAAACTTTTTAAAAAATTTTTGGTTAAAAGCATTTAAATGTCTGTTAAAAGCATTTAAATATTTATATACATATATATAATTATTATATATATATGTATATAAATATTTCCACATCCTTGGCTACTTGCCTTTTACTCTAAATAAATTCTTCCGCATTAATAGAGTTCAATTTACTGTTTTTCATCGTGAGGTTCAGAACTTTTTGTGTCGTATTTAAAAACTATTGTTGCTATTAAGTTTTAAAGATACTCAATTTATATTTTTATTATTCTACCTTTCACATTTTCTATATTTTGATGATTTACCTTACATTTTAAACTATGTATTTTTGAAATACTAAATATAATACACTGTTCCTTTTTCCATTTGTCACACAATGCCAGAGACCTAGATTTAACTCTGTTGATTCACTCTACATTTTGAATGATTATTGCCATGCATTCATAAAAGATTTATTTTAAATTTGTCAATAAAATATTGGTGTTATGCTTTCAAAATTTAATCACTATTTATAATTACCTACAAATTTTATAATTACCTCCCCTTTATTTTCATGTTTTGGTTACAATTCTGTTTTCATCTTTTCCTCTAAGAACTATGTTCAAAAACCACACACATATACATACCCACACATGTTGTAAAGTACCTTAATTTTAAGTGTACAGCTTATTTAAATGTTTATATTTACGTACATCCATTCCATAAAATCATCACCCAAATTATAATACGGACATTTTCAGCTCTCCAAATGCTTCCTCATGGTCATAATATTTAGTTTTACTTGTTGTTAAAGCATGTACAAATGAAACCTTACATATGGGCTTATTGTGTCTGCTTTCTTTTTCTAAACATAACATTAGCGACATTATCTGTGTTAATGTTTATATTTGAAGTTTTTCTAATGCTATACAGTCCCTTATTTTGTAAATATATTAACATTTCTTAATTAATTTTAACATAGATTTTTTTCTAGTTTACAAATATTATTAATAAAACTTCTAAAGAGGATTATTCTGTATGCATTTTGGTGAACATGCACACTCATATGTAAGTTGAAGCCCTGGGACATAAGTTAGGCATATAATCTGCTTGTTGTTAAACAGTTCTCCAAAGTGCTTTTCCATTTTTACATACCTGCCAGAAATACTTGATGTTGAACTTTTTCATATGTTTTTTGGTTATTTTAATGCTTTCCATCACAAAACATTCTCTAGGATTTCTGGCAATGTTAGCTTATAATTGTCTCTCTTTGTAACGTATTTGTCAGATTTTAATGTCAGTGTTTTACTATACCTATAAAATTAATTATTCTTTTCTTCCTATCTCTTAATCTATTTTTCTTTCTTTCTTTCTGTTTTTTTCTCTTTTAAATTATATTAGAGTTATATTCCTTATTCTCTAAATATCTGGAAAACACTGTCAGAGAAACATCTGAACCTGAAGTTTTATTTTGGGTATATTTTATTATTAAAAATTTAATTTCTTTAACATATTTAGAAAGATTTACATTTTCTATTTGTTTCTACCTGTTTTGGTACATCTTATTTCTCAAAAAAACTTTTTATTTTATCTAAGATTTCATCATATTGCCTTTCAAATAATTATAGAATCTCTTATGTATTCTGCTTTTTACATGGCATTAGCAACTTACGTTTTCTCTCATTTTTCTTGATCGATTTGGCTACAATTTCGTCACTTTTCTTTCACTTTTAAAAGCATACATTGCTGATACTCTCTTATGAAATTTCTATTTTATTTTTTCTGCTGAGTGTTTACTTTTTTCTATTCTTTTCAATTTCTTTTCTTTTTTTAAATTATACTTTAAATTCTGGGGTACATGTGCAGATTGTGCAGGATTGTCACATAGGTATGCATATGTGTCAAATTTACATTTATATTTTTTTAAAACATAGTTTATTGATGAATGTGTTGATTATTTCCAAACATGTAGAGGTTTATCACCTGGCTTTCTGTCATCTATTTAAAATTCAATTTCATTGTGACTAGAATATATATTCTATGTGATTTCAATGTTTTAAATTTTATAACATAACACGGTCCATTTTTAAATGTATCATGTGCATTGGAGAGAATTAGTGTTCTGTAGTTGAGCATGGTATTCTTTGCATTTCTATCAGGTCAATTTAATTGCTCATGCCGTGACTTTATTTTTCTTGGCTTATTCTATCAATTATTCAGGGAGCTTTTATAAACCTCCAGCTATATTTGTAAATGTTGTTCTCTCTCTTCCATTAGCTTTCTTATAGTATTTTGAAACTATTTTAGTAGAAAGATACACTTTTGAGAATATTCTTTTTTCCTGTTTGTTATTTTAGCAGAAAAAAAATCATTTTGGTGTTGATCTAACTTGTAAATATTTTTTACTAGTCCTCACAGGTTTGCCCTTGTGACTGTTATTCTTTTTTTTTTTTTTTTCATGATTTCCAGTTTTCTTTTATTCTACCTTGTTCATGCACGATAAAACAAAACAGAATAACATTTTGCACAAGAACTCAGCTAACTGGCTACAACAAAATACAATGAGTCATCCTCATGAGCATGTGGACTTGCTGTATCTCTGTCAACCTTTAATTTTTTTCAGTAAATAGCTACAAAGATGGAAAAATCAACTCTGTGTAAGGCTGTAGACAGTAAGATTTCTGAAAATGAACTATTAGACTTAACAAAGTGGTGGTTGTTGGTGACCTTGAGGAAAGCATTATCAAAAGGGCCAAATGCCTGAATAAAATGGGTTTTGTAGAAAGAAAAAATAGAGTGTTATTTTTCATTATCTTTTATTTCCATTTGAAACAATTTTATTTCACTTAAAAACTCTTTCAGTATTTCCTGTATTGCGGTTTGACAGAATCTCACATTTCTCAAGGACTTTGTCAATAACATCTCCATTTTCTGTGTATTTTTGAAGATTTTTTTCTATGAAGAGAAATTTAAATATTTACTTTTTAATACACTTTAACTATATCATTCCATTTTCCTTGCTTTTATAGCTTCTTTAAATAGTTTGTCATAATTCTTACTGTTGTTCCTTTGACCATGTTGTGCCTGTGTGTGAGTTTCTCTGCATTTTTTGGCTTGGGATCTTGTAACCTTGAATGTGTTTGTTGAGCATGCATCAGTTTTAGAAAAGTTTTAGTCACTATACCTTACAATATTTATCTATGCTCTCCTCTCCTCTTTTTTCTGGAATTTTAACTACATTATCTTTTACACCATTTGATTGGGTTCCACAAGTATCTTATGATCTGATCTGTATTACCATTTTTGTTTCTTTCTCTGTGCTTTAGTTTAGACAATTTATGTTGATGTGTTTGAGTTTACCAATCCTGACTTCTGCTTTGTCTGATATGTTCTTAAATTTTCCTCATCAACTCTTATTTTATTTTCAGAGTTTGTGGGTGTTGAGAAATCCAATTTTTTCTGTTTTTATTCATTTTAATTTATCTTAATACATTTTATCTTAAATGATTTTTCTAACTTTTAAATTGTTTTCTCATCTATTAATCACATTTTTGAAGTATTTTTCTAACTCCAACATGTAGATTTGCTACGGGCCTGTTTTATTTTGTGAATTTTTACCATTGATTATACTTTCTGACTCTTTGCATATGAATAAATGGATAATAGAAACTAAAAAGGACATCAGTTTCCACACGGGAGGGATTTCAATTTTCTTGCAGGCAGAAAGGATGAGGTGCTGATTATATTAATTCAATTATTAACTGAGTTATTATTGGCTTGGTTTGTAGATAGACTTCATTTTCTTCTTTCTGCTCATCACTGTTTCTGGGTTGTGAACATCCCATGATTTTAGTTAAGAAACTCGTCTCTTGTTCTCTGTCTCTCTCACCCCATATAGCCCTTTAACCACTGCAGGAGATTAAATTTTAACTCTTTGGAGATGTGAACTCAGCTCCCTTTCCTGTACATCTTCAAATTGCAGTAAATACCCTGAAAAGGCTGCTGACCTTATGTTTGATGCAGGGCTCTACATCTGACAGGATATTATCGACCAAGCACCAAACATTGAGAAAGAGTTCACTCTGACTCTCCAGTTAGTCTGAACTTTCAGGGTTGTCCTTGTGCTTTTCAAAGAAAATTTTAAGTCTCTTGCCTATATACAACAGGATCAGAACCTGGCAAGCATTTGGAGGGGGTCACCTACAATACATTTCTTACTGACCCTTCCCTCTGGCAGATCTTTGTTTTCTAAGCCCAGCAAGAGTGCAGTACAGGAGATTTCAGTCAACCTTTGTAGCCCAGGATCAGCTTCTTACACTTCTTCACTTCAAATTCTTGTGGAGAAAACCAGCTTTCCATTTGAGCTCCTATATATTTATCTCTCCAGTTTCCATAACTGCCTAAAGCTACACTCCACTATTTCCTCTTTCCTGCAGAACAGTCACACAGAATGTGTCCAGAATAAGTTCCTTTGATGGGTCACAATCTTTATTATTTGTATTGTTTGGGACATCACCAAAAGATCTCCACTTTTGAGAAGTTCTTCACTTAAGTCTGTCTTCTATCATTCTCTCTTTCTTTCTCATTCATTCATTCATTTATTCATCTATCCATGCTCTTCCTCCCCCTCTCTCAGGCTCTCACTCTCTTTTCATCTATCATTTGACTATGAAAACACCCTCCAGACCTGTTCAGACCCAGAATTTGACTAATGTCCTGAGAGGAAATACAACCACGTAGGGTGGAACCTACGAAGTGTCTACCAACTCTGAATATTCAACTGTGCCCTGAATTGGGCAATAAAAATCATCTTGCTTCTCCAAGTTTATATCTCTCTGAATCCAAAACTACTCTAGTTCTCCTTAATAGTTATTTATTCTTTCTCAAGAGGTTATTTCTTACCTTGCTTTTATTCTTGCAGAAATGCCATTTTGCCCACAAGCAACTTCATTCATCCAGAAGTAAAGGTGTTCTTGTCATTTTGCAAGCACTTTCCCCCCATGTTTTTCTAACTTTTTATTTTGAAACATTTCAAATCTACAGAAGCAATTCAAAAGTAATACAAGTTTGCAAGAATAAACAATCAGTCATGTACTGCTTAACTAGAAATGCCAGTTGTAATAGCTACATTTATTTCATTGGTCTCTCAACTTCAATCCCAATAAATGTATATATACACATATACATATATTGTTTTACATAATGATATACTATTTTCTAATGTAAAGTATGTATTTATGTTTTCCCAAAGTTAAATCATATATAAGCTGACACCTCAATCTTCCCACAGTAGTTTGCAAGCTCTGTTCAGTGTGCTGTACTCCTTAATTGTATTTTGCAACTTTTGATTCTTGTTTTATATAAATGTATAAGTTTCTTGAACTTGACATAATAATGCGTCTACTCACATTTTTCTGACCTTGTAGATTTTTAGCTCCTAATATATTCTAAAATCACATTAAACTCATCTATCTGAGTACACATGGACACATAGAGAGGAACAACCCACACTAGGGCCTATCAGAGGGTGGAGGGTGGGAAAAGAGAGAAGATCAGGAAAAATAACTGATGTGTACTAGGCCTAATACCTGGGTGATGAAATAATTTTTACAACAAACCACCATGACACAAGTTCACCTATGTAACAAGCCTGCATATGCCCTGAACTTAAAATACGAGTTAAAATAAAAGTCCTCTCTCAGTCTAACTGTTCATCCAATCTATACTTCTATCTATAAAATTTTGTAGTGATATGACTATTTCCTTCTCCAGGTGAAAAATTAGGTGTGGGAACTTAAAGTATCTTGCCCACAGTTGTAGATCGTGTTCACACCATCCTCTGATGTGTTTTGAGACTTTTTCTTGATCCCGTTGTATGCTCAACTTTGTAAATACTGTATACGTGCTTGAAAAAAATACACATTTTGTACATTTTGGATGTTGTTATTCTCTTGTGTCTGCTTGTCTGTTGAAAAAATTTTAGAGTTATCTTTAGCTCTTCTCTTTCATTCATTTTTTTGCCAGATCTAGCACTAAAATATATCCTGTATTTGTGTTTTTTCCAAATTTTACTGTCACAGCTCTTGTCTAGCATGTCATCAACTCTCAGCCAAATTATTGTGCAGCCTCCTGCCTGGGCTTGTGTCTTAAAATCTTACCTGCCATTCTATAGCCTATTTATTATTAATACAATAACCTGAGTGACCTTTGTACTTATAAGTTGGGTCAGTTGCCTTTGTCTTTTCTCAGACTCAAAGTCTCTACACATACTATATCCAACATGATCTGTTCTACTATTTTAACTTTTTTTGCCTTCCTCTGTTCACTCCAGTTCTGACCTTTTTGCTGTTTTACAAGCAATCCATGATAGTTCGTACTTCTTGGGACTTGCTCTTGGCTATACCCTCTTTCCAGAAAGTTCTTCCATTAGAAATTTGAATGGCACTTAGATTATTACTTCATATTTTTTATCTCCTAAAAATTTTAAAAAATTAGTGACACAAGTTCAAAACCTGTGTCATTGCAAACTCTTTTCTCTCAAAATCAAAACAAAAACCACAAGTCTAATAATTTCTGAAGTCCTTTTGATAAATTTCATTAACTTTCTCTTGAATATGTCTCATTCTCTTTGTTACTCACCTGTATCACTTCTTATCTGCCTCATAATATTTTTCCCAACTTGTTATTTTACTTTCCAGTATTTTGATAACAGTGGAATCATGGAAACTTTCCTAAAGCATATAATTCACATTTCATTTAGAGCTTCATTTATTAGCCATTGAGTCTTAAACTATGTTATCTTATCTATAAAGGACTTTCGTATATCTGGTTCTATATAATTTGCCAACCTTATTGTCTATTGCTTTTGCTTAATAATTCCATGCTAGAGCCAAATGTGTATACTTTTTCATCTTTAAATAATCTCTCCCTTTTACCAGATTTATCCATTCGTCTTTCCTCTAACAGCTTTTTGTTTATAGTTTAAATGTTTTTAGGTTTATATCACACATACAAAGTGACTGGCACAGTAGAAATGTGTTGAATGAGTAAACTACAAATAATAACAAGAGTAAACTATACTATAGTTTATGGTAAACTGTAAATAATAATAAATGACTATAGAAAAGAACTCATTTCCTATAGCCATTTTTTTATTAGATGTATTAAGAAATGAAAATTAAATACAAAATGGAAGATATTCGTTTTTAATTGTATGACAGCTCTTTTAGGATAAGACATAACAGTATAATCTAAGAAAGTTATGCCACAGGAACATTTCAATTTTTCTCTGAAAATTTCATTGATAAATATCTATTGATAAAGTATTACTTTGATTTGAATCAACGCCACCATCTTCAAATCCATATTTAGCTCTTTCAGAGTTTAGCGTGAATATTTGTTAGAAAAAAAATTTTCCCATCTTTTGAAATAATGAAATTATTGCCATCAACACAATAAATTGTGAAATAAAATGATTTTCAGTCTTCAAGTCAAACTCATAATTCCTGATCCAAATTGCACAAGAGTGTCTTAAGTATAGTTTTATTTATAATTGTTTGATATAATTTTAAAGAAAGGCCATATATTTGCAAGTAAATATTAGGTTAACAAAGCCACATTCAGGACTCAGTCAAGTGGGGGTTCTCTTCCACCATATCAACCTTTTTGCTGCATCTTTTACATCCTTATTTCTCAGGCTATAAATAAGTGGGTTTAGCATGGGGATCACCAATGTATAAAACACAGCTGAGACCTTCTCCTGTTCCAGGGAATACTGAGCACTTGGCTGGATGTAACTAAAAGTCACAGACCCATAGAATAAGGTCACAGTGGTCAGGTGTGAGGCACAAGTGGAGAAGGCTTTGTACCTTCCTTCAGCTGAACGGATTCTCTGGACAGCAATGATGATGCGGACATAAGACACCATAATGACAATGAAAGTGAACATTGCAATGAGCCCAGAGAAGATCAAAAGCAGCATTTCATTGATATGAGCATCAGAGCAAGAAAGTCTCAGAAGAGGGGGAATGTCACAGAAATAATTATTCACAATATTAGGACCACAGAAGTCTAATTTCAGCAAACCTATTGTGTGTGTCAGGGAATTAATGAGCCCACCTAAGTAAGATGCAAGGACCATCTGTATACAAACTCTTTGGGTCATAATGACTGTATACAACAAGGGATTAGCTATTGCCACATAACGGTCATAAGCCATCATGGAGAGGAGAATGCCTTCTGTGGTTACATATACCGCAAAAGAGAAACTCTGTAGAACACAGCCAGAAAATGTACTGGACTTATGTTTTGTTAGGAAATTGACTAGCATCTTAGGAGCAAAGACAGTAGAGTAGCAGATATCACAAAAGGAGAGGTTGCCAAGGAAGAAGTACATTGGAGTATGAAGTTGGGCATTTAACTAGATCAAGATAATTATGCCCAAATTACCCACCAAAGTGATGAAATAAATAAGAGTGAAAAGCAAAAAGAGTGGGATCTGCAAATTAGGATTTTCAGTTA
The DNA here is from genome assembly GCF_030222135.1 of Aotus nancymaae. Lineage (NCBI taxonomy): Eukaryota > Metazoa > Chordata > Mammalia > Primates > Aotidae > Aotus > Aotus nancymaae. The sequence goes on along the minus strand of NW_026988473.1, from coordinate 6,996,804 downwards.
ACCCTACCAGGAGGAATTGCTTCACACCTGTATGATTCCAGCCTCTCATTTTTATTCAGGTATATATAGTTCCTTAGTAGCAGAACAAGATATTACTCTGATGGAAAAGAAGTGATTCCTTCATGATCCAGTGTCAGAACAGCATGGGTCATTTAGGGCTACCCTATAGTTAAATAAAGAAAGGACATTTACTTTAGAAGTGGCTCATACATATGTTAGACAATCTATATATAATGATTCAAATTTTTGGTACTAGAGAATGTTTTATCACATGGTTTTTAGTTTTCACATCATAAAAAGTGGGAGGGGGTAGGAAAGCTCTTATATTACACAACTATTAAGGGTAGAATTAACATTTAAATCCAGGGCCGGGTGCGGTGGCTCACGCCTGTAATCCTAGCACTTTGGGAGGCCGAGGCGGGTGGATCACGACGTCAAGAGATCGAGACCATCCTGGTCAACATGGTGAAACCCCGTCTCTACTAAAAATACAAAAAATTAGCTGGGCACGGTGGCGCGTGCCTGTAATCCCAGCTACTCAGAAGGCTGAGGCAGGAGAATTGCCTGAACCCAGGAGGCGGAGGTTGCGGTGAGCCGAGATCGCGCCATTGCACTCCAGCCTGGGTAACAAGAGCGAAACTCCATCTCAAAAAACAAAACGAAAACAAACAAACAAACAAACAAAAAAATCCAGATGTGACTGGTACCAAATATCAAGTAGAATGAGTAGAATGTCCATTCATCCTATGACATATATAAGCCTTCTGCTAACGTGGGTTACAAACAGGAGCATCTAGTGACAACGAATCTTCCTTTTTCTGTGACTAACCTGTCCCTATTATTTTACACTCATTTAAGTTCGTGAAAATGAGTTTCATCATATACAACCCCATTTCTTTCCAAATCTCAACCTTAGACTTCTTTTTGCCTCACCTTCTGCCCAGATTGCCAACTTGAAAGATCAATTGATTGAGCCCTCCAGTAGAATTGAGTTGGGAGAAAAAGGCAGATCATTTCTTTTATTTGCTATTTAGTATTAAGGCTGATCAAAATTAGCTGTGTTATTTAACTCTACAACCCTTTCTTTTTCATTTTGCTTTTGCATCTTTGTTTTTTATCAGCATCGAAACAAACCTGAACACCCATTATAAAGAGTCAAGGTGTATTTTGAGGTATCAAAACTATATTTATTGGATGTTTCTTGCTTGCAGAATCATAGACTGCCACTTAGTTTCACATGTTTTTGGCATAATATGTTACTAATTCAATAACATCTAATTTTTTTTTTTTTTTGAGACAAAGAATCATGCTGTCATCCAGGTTGGAGTGCAGTGGTGTGATTTCGACTCGCTGAAACCTCTGCTTCTCGGGTTCAAGCAATTCTCCTGCCTCAGTCTCCCAAGTAGCTGGTACTACAGGCACGTGCCACGATGCCCGGCTAATTTTTGTATTTTTAGTAAAGACAAGGTTTCACTATGCTGGCCAGGCTGGTCTCAAACTCCTGACTTCATGATCTGTCTACCTCAGCCTCCCAAAGTGGGGATTTACCAGGCATGTGCCACCATGCCCAGCCTATTCAATAGAATTTATAATGAAACATCAACAAATCAATTCATTCACATATACATTCATGCATTCAATAAACATGTATTTCTACTCTGTGCCAAGAAATATTAAATTTGCCAGAGATGGAACAGTGAAAAAGACAAATGTCATGCTTCAAGGAGCTCACATTCAGTTAAGAAAATAGACATGTGTTGATATACTTTATAAAATGTAAAGAACTATGAAGAAAAATAAATAAGCAAAGGTGAATAGAAAGAAATAGTAGGTATTCTATTACATAGTGTATATGTTTTCTATTGCTGCTGTAACAAGTTGCTTTCAAATCAGAGGCTTAAAACAATAATTTATTATCTGACAGTTTGGAAGTCAGAAGCTGGAAATCAGTTTGCCGAGTCAAACTCAAGTTGTGTGTGGGACCACACTTCTTCTGAAGGCTATAGGAGAGACTCTGTTCTACTGCCTTTTCAAGCTTCGTGAACAGCGTTACTTTGGTCCCTTCTGTTATCAAAGACAGCAGCATAGCGCTTTCATCAGTCATTGCACTGCTTTCTTCTTCTGTAGGAAAATCTCCCTTTGCCTCCCTCTCACATTTAGTATTTACCCAGACAATCCAGGGTAATCTCCCTTCCTCAAAATCCTTGACTGACTCATCTCTGAGAAAAGTATTTTCTGTAATACAAGGTAACACTCACAGGTATAGGATTAGGATTTGAATGTCACGGAGGAATCTGAACAGAAACCTGATGTAAGTGCTGTAACTCAATATGTGGCTGTCTACAGAAAGACTTTTCCAGGAAGATGGCACAGCAAGCTCAAAATCCTGAGATGGGATCGTGTTGAATAAGAAACTTCAGGAAATTGACTGAACTGCAGAGAACAAGATGGAGAGTGGTCAGTGGGGAATAAGAGATGCTGTAATTATCACACCTTGCCTTGTTTGAGGTTTGGATGCTTTCTCAGTGAGATGGGAAGCTGTTTTGCACATATACTCTATAATATAGTGTTTTAGCATGTAATAGAATCCACGTATTTGACTTATGTTTTTATACACTCTGAGAACAAATCTCAGCAAGGCAAGAGCAGGAGCAGGGAAGCTATTTAGGAGGCTATTTCTTTTATTTTTATTTTTATTTTTTTATTATTTTTTTTTCTTTAAAGATGGGGTTTCACCATGTTGGTCAGGCTGGTCTTGAACTCCTGCCCTCAGGTGATCCACCCGCCTTGGCCTCCAAAGTGCTTGGATTATAGGCGTGAGCCACTACGCCCAGACTTAGGAGGCTATTTCAATTATCCATGAGAGAGATGACTATGCCTTACATCAAGATGGCAGTAGGAAAACTATAAGAAGTGACTCCATTCAGTAACCATTTTGAGGTAGGAACCAAAAAGATGGAGAGCTGAACATGAAATAAAATATACTCTAAGGATGTGTGTGTGTGTGTGTGTGTTTGTGTTTGTGTTTTTTGAATGAAGATTATTTATTTATTTTCCAAGATGTAGGAGACATAAGAGAATGTGTTTGGCAAAAATTTTAAAAAAAAGATTAGATACATTACATTAGGAAATATACAAATTGGGTTGGAATTTGGTATTTGATTATAAGATGCTAAAATCTTGAACTTGAAATGATACACATTTGGAGATGATCTAATAAGTGTCATGAAAATATCTGGATCTTTGTTTAAAAATGTGGGATCACTTCATAGTAATTTATTTTTAATTCATGACTCCAAAGAAACATTTGAAAATATGCAATCATTATTGATCAATAAGACAATTAGAGATAAGGTTGGTGACAGAAATCACAAAGTTAAAAGTATTTTTTATTATATTAAAAAGGGAATCCGACCAAATACCTATTAAATGAGTTAAGGATTTTCAAAAGAAAACTATGTACTATAATTTTGTTACCCAAACCTGAAATAAGTCACTGTATATTCTCAGTGAGGTTGGCCCATAAAATGTAATTATGATGACATAATATTTATAGATAAATTTATTATAAATAATGTATGTAAATATTATATTTCATATACTGTTCATGTTATTCTAGAATATTATATATAAACAAGTATTTAACTGATTAAATGCTATATGAAACATATATTACATATGTAAATTCATGATATACATTAAGAATATACATGCACTTATACTTTTAAAACAGTAATCACTGAATGGTTTATGTATAAAAACTGTTTATAAGACAAAAATGGCAAAAAGTCAAATATGCAAAAGAAATGAAAATTTGACAAACAACAGTAACAAAATTGTAAGAACACACCATCAAAAAATGATCTTTCTGAAGACTGTTTTATGCAGGCACTCTAAAATTGTAATGGAAAGAATTAACAATTTGTTATAGTAAAAAAAAGTTCTGGGCTCTGGGAATAAACTGTCTGTGAGCATGTCCTGGTTTTGTTAAACAGGAGATGTAGTAAAAAAAGATCAGGAAAAACAAAATAATTCTTACAATGTTACACTGATATCATAAAAGAAAATTGCGTCTATGTGATTTCCAAAGACTATTATGTATAAGAAGATATTCTTTCCTTGTCATATAGTCAGCATGCATTGCAATTCAAAGAGTTTCCCATAGTTACACAAGTAACTTTAAATTACTATGTAAATCGAGTATCAAATACCATAAACATACACATACATGAAAATATTGGTTATAGGTATTATGTAAATATCTCCCATTTCCATGAAATGAGAAGACCATTGAAAAATAAACAAACTACAATTTAAGAAATTGTTTTCTGACTGTTCAGAAGCAATGCTAAGATCATACAGGCAGTAACAGATTATTCCAGTGCAAGGAGGTAACAGGAAATAACAGTAGTGTAAAAGAAACTTACCCTACCATTTCCTAAACATACTCACAAACAAGCAGAGTCCAAAGAAAGCACAGCACCTAGTGCAGACAGCCAGGATTTCATGATCGTTAAAGGACTTACTGTTTGGTAAGTCCCTTTTTACCCAACAGTAAGCTCTTTTTACGTATAGCTCCTTTTCACTGGGGACACAGGCTGTGGCTCATTGCGCAGATGTGAATCTCCAATGTCCATAGTTTCATCATTGGAATACTTTCTTGTCTCCTGAGACTGGAATGAGCCATAAGGCTTCAGGTCCTCTCAGTCATTCAGTAGATGCCTCTGATTTCACATTGACAAAATGTGAAAATTATATTTTTTTATAAATGTAAAAATTATATTCTGAGACATTTTTAAAAAGTATATTTTATTTAAATATCAAAGATTTTGAGATAAACCCAAAATGCAGCTATTAAATGCAATTGCAAGAACAAAATAAATGGTTACCATCACATATTTGCTACTCAGAAAAGTATTCAAATGTGCTAATGACGGAACAGCTGAAGTTGTTTTCTTTCTGGTAAAGTGGGAACATTCACATATTTGAAATTGATACAGATTAATGCATCATATTATACTCCAAAAAATTTAATAATCTCTTATTGAATTAGTTTTATGAGTGCAATTACACACACACACACACACACAGAATTAATTGAATTCCATGCTCTTCTCTCTTATTCATATTGAAAATGTATGCTTTTCTTCTCCCTAATAACTCAGGAGGTGCTATAGATCTGTGAATTATGTCTTATACATTTTTTTATAACTCCCATTATCCCAAAGCAGTATTAGACATATAATACAGTGTAGGGAATTCACGAACGTTTCACATGATTTATTGATTTTTACATAAAGTTGTATTTAGCTCTTTTCAACAATTAAAACAATGTATTAATTATTTGTGTGCTTGGATGATTTTGTTAAGCTCTGTAACAGAAAAGCAGAATGTTATATGCAAATAACTGAAATAATAAAGTTGAATCTCAATTCAAATGTTGTAAAAAATTCACAGAATTATGGCAAAGCTACATACAGTTGTGAAGATCCCAATAGAAAAACCTAAGAATGCTTTTGGATGCAAATGGAAGGTATTGGTATGTAAAAAAAGAGAAAAATAAATTTAAACCCAGAAAAACAGTCAGTTAATGAGTAGAGTTAAGTACAAGATTAAAAGAGTTACAGACGCAAAATAGAGAAATACAGCATTATTAAATGAAATCAAATCAATGGTAGATGCTGTAAACCAACTCCTTTGTAATTTGTGAAGTTATAGTAACTCAAACAAGGGATCACTAAGTGTCAATTGCAAAGAAAATCCTGTATGCTAGCCAGTAATCTCATGGCTGATACACAACTTCAGTCTTCTGAGAGAGAATACCTAGAAGAATTTGGTAGATAGATTGTCAGACTGATGATATTTGTGAAACAAATTTCACATATATAATTCAGAAATTGATTTAGAGCTGGGTTTTTTGAATTAGAAATAGAATATGAATTTACTATGTTTTTAAACAGTATTAAAGTAATTAAGATAATGTGAAAGTTACTATATTTATAGATTAAACAAAAATTACTTATATTCTTGTGTTGATATCATTTCCTGGTCAGATACACAAAAAGCTTAAGAAGAAAATAAAAAGGGATTTATAAATTCAATTTAAAATATTAAGAGAGTTTAATTAAATAAGATTGTATACATTAGAAAACTCTAAGCCTTTGCAAACGTGATTGTTATGATCTGCTTGTTATATAATCAGAATAACATATTTGGCATTTGAATCATAACTTAAGGAAAAAATTTATTGTATTTGTTATAGTAAAACACTATGTGTTAAGTAAAAATAAAATAGTTAATTAACAATGCATAGTCTTTTTTGTGCAAAAAAACCATTCTTGAAAACAACAAATTGCTCACACTAAAATAAAATAGATGAAACTATTTGTTCAATATTTCAAAACAGATATGCTATCTACACTAGTTAAATTCCTTAGTAACATTTTAAGTTTAGCATATTGATAATTTTTTGCTGATTAAATGCTTATAATTTCTTTACATCTAGAGTTTCACATATCATTGGTGTAACTTTGATGATATTGGATTAAAAATTTATATCTTAATCTATGTCTCTTATGAAATCTAGTGCTAGACAGAAATAAACATGAAAAGAAAAAAGAAGAAAGAAAGGGGGAAGGAGAGAGGAAGGAAAGGAAAGAAGGAAAGAAGGAAGGAAGGAAGAGAGGGAGGGAGGGAGAGAAGGAGGAAGAGAAGGAGGGAAGGAGGGAGGAAGAAAGGCATTTTATATTATTCTAACTCATATCTCACAGAATTAGGTAGAAAGAAATAATTTATGTATCAATTATAAAATATTAAGGAATAAATTAGGATAGTTACACATATGTAAATAATTGAAGAGATTGGTTATTAATGAATACTTTAGCTGCATTCCAGAAAAGTTACGGAAATATGTGTACCACAAACAGAGTAATCAAACATTGCCTGTACTTCTATAAATGGATGCCCACTCTCCAAAACAGATGACCAGTAGGTCAAATGGTAATTGACATACATTCTGTAAAAATATAAAATATATTCACTAGTAAAATGTAAAATAACACTTGTTAATATAAAAAGAACAAAAGCTATTGGATTTTCCTTCTGAAATAATAGAGAGTTAAGCATTAACTTATCCAAAACTAATTCTTTGTAGGCTACTTTCTTGCAAAGTTGCATGAAGACCTGCTACAGATCACTGTTAAGGTGGTAAAACCCAAGAAGATGCTGAGGAGATGAATTGGAGACCATACTACAAGTTCTGACACTTCACAAACTTGAAACTGACCAATTAGATTCCATGTCTCTGATTAAGACAGTGAAGATGGTGTTCCCTTCTCTATGAAGGCTGAGGCCAATCAGGTCTTTGGCCAAAGTTACACATTTCCAAGTATGTTGCTTGGACTATAGGTCCTTGATCTCAGTCAAGCTATGGAAAGGGCTGATGTTTCCTGCCTTATAAACATTGAAGTTGATCTTTGAGATGTCCTTATTCTGCATACCACACACACCCTCTTAAAAATAGGTTCCCTGGTCCCTGAAAGAAGCTTTTGAGCAATGCTGCAGATCTTCACACTGGAGCCACGGTTGTCAGCCTTTTTTATATAATCTATATTATATCATGGGGAGAATATCTACTGACTGACTGGTTAGCATAGCCCCTCTGTAATGGACCATGTGCTCCTATAAGGCCAGTCTTTGTATGTAGGCAAATCTCTACCCTTGCTAACCACACATGAATGTGGCTTATACTCCAGGATTGGCCCTTCAGCCATCCTTATTTTTCCAGAATATCTTTCCAGCCTTTCACAATCATATTTAGGCTTACAAATTAAGGAGCAACACTTTGCAGGTACTAGAAAAATATAAAAGACTTAAGTACAATTTCAGCAGTTACATTTTTACTGGGTAGAAGCAACTGAGCTGATAAAAACAATTTGAGCTCTGCCAGTCATGCAATGCCAAAAAGCCAAAAAGATCACTCAGCTCCTGGAGGCAATTGGATTAGCCTGGGAATGCTTGGCTTGGGCTGGAAAGGTTATTTTACTTTAAAATGTGTGTACCAGGGTGGTTATTTTACATTAAAATGCATGTACCAGGGTGGTACATGCATCCTGACCAACATATACTGTTATATATAGATCAATACCAGCATTCCCCTGCACTTGAGAAAAGTTCACGTGATCATCTTAAGTATTCTTTCAGCACCCTTGGATATTTTCTATTGCAGGAATCTTGGTCCCTGGTTCACTGGAAGGTTTCAGTGTTACCATACCTTTCTTTCCTGGGTTCATTATTCTATAGGTAAACACTTCTCTCCTATTGCAATGCCAGGAATTATACTCAAAGCCCTTTTTAGTTAAAATGATGCAGATCACTGATCTAGTGAGCTGTAAATCACTACAAAAGCTGACATTTTTATGAGAAGGGAGGAATGAAAATTAAGGGCAAATGTGTCCAACACCAAGTCCTTGCTGATTGTTCTCTTGTACGCCTCTATAAAAACTTGATAGAGGTTAGAGAAATCAATTATAACATTCTATTAATTCTATGTATTATGATAGATTGCTGTGATGGAATAAAGATGGCTATAAATTCATTGACATTTCTCAAGAAGAAAAGTTGGATTCCCTTTGAATAAGGGGTATCATTAGTGACTTGCTTTTTTCTCAGAAGACAATGTAAATGATGGATGATGTTTTGGATTCCTCCGGTTAGGACATGAGAGGCTAGCAGTATCTGTCTTGATCTTTGGAACACTTGCTCCCTGGACTACCCTAAGGCCATCTCTGGAAGAGAACACATGGAAAGACCAAAAGGAGATGCATTTCCACTGAATGAAAAAGAGATACTCAGAAATCGTCAACCTATCCCAGCCCCAGGTGTTCAAGGGATTTCAAATGATACACCAGATGTTGGGATGCAGAGAGACTTTATTGTTAGCCAACCCTGCCCAAATGACAGATTCATGAGCCAAATGAATGGCAATTGCTGGTTTAATCCACTAAGTTTTGTAGCAGAGCACCCATGTAACCAGAACAAATGCTGAGATTGCAGCTCAGATCACATGCCTCACAGTTTGTACAGCTGCAATTGCAAGCTGGGACCTCAGCCTGTGCTCGCATCAGAGGTGTGGTGGTATTCTTGGTGGCAATGCCAGGATTCTGTTCTAAGGAAAGGTCTCTATTGCAAGGCTTATTTCTCAGTCTTTAGTTTAAATTATAGAAGAAATTGGAGCTCTCAGAACTAATGAATTTTGAGTTTGCTGAAAAGGGCTAGAACCCAGAGTTTGACCTTGGTGGCTATTGGAGTCCACCTTCAGATCCCCTTTAAAAAGGTCTATTGTTTCCAGATTATATGTTAAAAGCTACATATACTGCCTTTCAATAATGAAGGTGAATATGACCAGATTATTTTTGCGTTACTTTAACATGGAATGAACTACAAGAACAGTACACCTGATACCTCTTCCACCACTGTGAATTTTCCTCCAACAAATATTCTTTCAAAAGCTATGCATGTTGTGTGGAGGTGGGGTGGTGGCAGGGAAGAGGTGTCAATGCACCAATTCCAAACCCAAATGCTATTTCATAAAGTTAACAACACTTAAATGCTAGTATGAAGTCAATAAATCTTATTTCACATGATGAAGGAAAAAGGAAATAAAATGAAGGCATTTTCTTAGTACAAGTGTATACATGCACAAACATGCTTTTAACAAAAGAGAAAGGAAATACTCATGACAATTCCCATATATATAATTCCCATATATAATTCCCAGTCCTCATATTTGCAACTGGTCACATGGTCGTAGCTGGTATTGATGACTACCTTGTTCACTACTCATTCTGTATTCCCTTTGCCTTCAGCAAGCATCTCAGCAGGTGGTGGTTTAATTGCCAGTGGAGTGACCCAAACCTTCAGTGCTCAGGGTCTGGGCCACTTGTAGTCCTGCCTGGATTCAGTTGTTATAGTTTCCATTGACCTCAATCACAGGGCATGGTAATACTAACAGAGGTCCTAATAAATCTCCTGCATTCCGTGCATACTCTTCCTTACCTCCATTGTGAAGTAGTAAACTGATTTCATCTTGGTAGTCTGGTTCAGTCACCCCAGCCATCACTGTTACTCCCTTCTTAGCCTGCTCACTTAAAGGTAGGAGGAGCCCAAAGTGTCCAGGTGGCAATCTTAACTTCCAGTTTCATGGAATCATTGTGTCTCCTGGTGGCAGTGTTCCTCCCTCTGGAACTAAGACCTCTAGGCCAGCAGAATGTAATGTTACAGAAAGAAAAAGCAAAACTTTTGCCAGTGGATCATGGATCACTAGAGGTAATGATGAGTGGTGCCACTTCCACTTCCACCGCTTGATTCCTGTACCCATGAATCCTGGCTGTGGGAGAAACAGTACCATATATTGGATGCTGATTCAGAACATACAGGGCTTTCTGGAGACCTTTGCCACAACCCTACAAAGTTAGTGTCACCTAGTTGGCATTGTAAATGTGACTTCAAAAGGTCATTCTATCAGTCCAGCTGCTTCAGGATGATGGAGAACATGGCAAGACCAGTAAATTCCATGAGCAAGAGCCCACTGTTGCACTTATTTAGTCATAAAATGAGTGCCTTGGTCAGAGGCAACGCTGTGTGGAGTACCGTGATGGCGAATATGACATTCCATGAGTCCATGGATGGTAGTCTTGAGAGAAACATTGCATGGGAGAAGGATAGGCAAACCTATATCCAGAGTAAGTGTCTATTCCAGTAAGGACAAACCTCTGCCCTTTCCATAATGAAAGAGATCCAATAAAATAAACCTGTCATAAGGTAGCTGGCCAATCAACCCGAGGAATGGTGCCATACTGAGGGCTTAGTGTTGGTCTCTGCTGCTGGCAAATTGGAAACTCAGCAGTGGCCATAGCCAGATCAGCCTTGGTGAATGGAAATCCATGTTGCTGAACCCATGCATAACCTCCATCCCTGCTACCATGGTCATTTTGTTCATGAGCCCATTGGGCAATGATAGGAGTGGCTAGGGAAAGAGACTGAGTGGTCCCCACAAAATGGGTTATCCTATCCACTTGATTGATTATTAAAATCCTCCTCTGCTGAGGTCACCTGTTGGTGAGCACTCATATCGGATACAAATATCTTCACTTTTTGACCACTCAGCGAAGTTCATCCATATATCTCTTCCCAAATTTCTTTGTCACCAATTTTCCAATCATAATTCCTTCAAGTTCCTGACCACCTAGCCAAACCATTGACTACAGCTCATGAATCAGTATATAATTGCATGTCTGGACATTTCTCCTTCCATGCAAAGTGCACAACCAGATGCTCTGCTCGAAGTTCTGCCCTCTGGGAAGATTTCCTTTCACCTCTGTACTTTACGGATGTCCTAGAATGGGGCTGTAGTGCTGTAGCTGTCCACTTTATGGTGGTGCCTGCATATTGTGCAGAACCATCTGTGAACCAGGTCCTAGTCTGCCCTTCGTCTGTCAACTGATCATACGGAACTCCTTCTGAGACCATTGGTGCAGTCTAGGGGAGAGAAGGCAGGGTGGCAAAAATGAAGGAGACCATGGACATTTGAGCCACTTCCTCACATAACTTACTGTGCCTTCAAGATCCTCTAGAGCCAGATCACATATATATCACTTCCATTTGATGATGGAATGCTGCTGTGTATGATCCACTTTATGGCTAGATGGGTCAGAGGCTCCCAGTTCATTATAGGTATTTCAGTTTGCATGGTGACTTGATGATCCATAGTCAAACGTTTAGTTTCCACCAAAACCCCATAGCAGGCCAAGAGCTGTCTCTCAAAAGGAGAGTAGTTATCTGCAGCAGACTCCAAAATTCTAGAAGCCTCCACAGTGATTCACCTAAGGGGGCCCGCCAAAGGCCCCAAACAGCATCCCTATCTGCACTGATAACCTCAAGCATATTGGATTTGCTGGGTCATATGGACCAAATGGCAGAGCAGCTTGCACAGTAGCCTGGACCTGTTGGAGAGCCTTTTCATGTTCTGGACCCCACTCAAAACTGGCAGCCTTTGAGATCACTTGATAAATGGGCCAGTAACAGTCCAAATGAGGAATGTGCTGCCTCCAAATCCAAATTGGCCCACTCGGCATTGTGCTTCTTTCTTGGTTGTAGGCGAGGCTGAATGCAGCAACTTATCCTTCCTTCACCTTAGAAGGAATGTTTTTATAGGCCCCACACCACTGGACCCCTATAAATTTTACTGAGGTAGAAGATCCCTGAATTTTAGTTGGATTTATTTCCCATCCTCTGGCATGCAAATGTCTCACCAATAAGTTCAGTGTGTTTGCTACTTCTTGCTCACTGGATCCAATCAGCATAATGTCATCAATGTAATGGACCAGTGTGATATCTTATTGAAGTGAAAAGCGATCAAGTTCTCTCCAAAGAAGATAGTGACACAAAGCTGGAGAGCTGATATATCCTTGAGGTAGGACAGAAGAGTATGTTGCTGGCCATGCCAGCTGAAGGCAAATTCTTTCTGGTGGGTCTTATGGACAGGAATGGAGAAAAAAAACATTTTCCAAATCAATGGTTGCATACCAGGCACCAGGAGATGTTTATCACTTAACTTTGTGAAAATAAGACAAAACATAAATAGAGACTACCGAGTGAAAGATCAGAAGAAACCACAAAAAATTTAATAATTACCAAAATCAATTACAGAGTAAGAATTGTTTACACTTTAATCAATTACAGAGTAAGAATTGTTAATACTTTATTTGCCTTGCATTGTAAATTTACAGAATAAAAGTGTAATTGTCACTTCTTGAAGGTAGAGCCTCAAAGACTACATTAGCAACATGCATATAAATAATTAGTAATTTATTCAGTTTATAATCTTGATAGAATTCACAAACTTGTTTGTTTTTCACAATTACCCACTATGAATGAGAGAGTAGGGAATTTCTTACTGTAATCAACTTAGCCCAAAGACAATGTGATATATCTTCATTCTAATTTAATGAGACTATTGTTACATGCCTTCTATCTGATTTCTTGAGAGCCAATGAAACCACCATCACTATCTCTAACACATTATTGGTATTATAAAATGTCTCTGTTGATAAATGCTTTCTAAGTGAAAATCTAGACTCACTGCCCAAATAAAATAAGGCTGTATTTTAGCAGTCATTCATCTCTATCCATCTATCCAACATTTAAGTTTATGTCTGAGGTTGCAATTTTTTGATTTTTTTCAACCAGACCATGGCAATGACCTTGAGCAGTAGGATGTAAATAACTCCCACATATTAGCGTTCCAATAATGGAACCCTAGGCATAAATGACACAGATAAGGAGAACATGCAGTATACCAGGCGCCAATGAGGTGGTGGAAACAAAAAGCCAATATAAACATGCCCTGCTGCCAAGTAGTTTCTAACACTGATTGATTGACTGAAAAGTCAACATTTACCTTCAATACAACATAATAAAGAATAGACTCAATGTACAAAGTATTTTAGAAACACTAATTGGAAAGAAATCATGATTATATTTAATTTGGTAATGTTTTATAAAGTAGAATTGTAGAGAGAACATTTCTGGAAGAGAAGATGAAACATTTTAAGGCATTCAGTATAAAAAGTTATCTTTATTTCTGAAAATGTGATACCTTTAAAATAGTTGACCCATAAGATGTTCATGGCATAATTGCTGTTTATGAGATTGGAAGGGTAAGTTAGGTATTGACTCTTCTGAAATGATTTAAATACCATTCATTTGAAAATCCAATTTCTTTCTAATAGCTTTTTGAGAGCATTTTTCACATCCTTGTTTCTGAAGCTATATATTATTGGATTAAACATCGGAAATACAACAGTATAAAACACTGCCACCACCTTATCAGCGTCTAGGGAATAGCTGGTGTTGGGACGTAAGTACATAAACAGGAGCGTTCCATAGAATAAGGTGACTGCGATGAGGTGGGAAGCACAAGTGGAGAATGCTTTGCTTCTGCCACCTGAGGACTTGATGCTCGAAACAGTGTTGAGGATGCAGAAGTAAGAAGTAAATATGACCACGAAAGTGCTCATCTGGATGAAGCCACACAAAGCAAAGAGCAGAAGCTGATTGATGTGAGTGTCCGCACATGATAAAGCCAGGAGAGGTGGGATATCACAGAAAAAATGGTTGACAATGTTGGAGCCACAAAATGGCAGCCTGAATGTGAGGCACACATGGACCAGTGATGTAGTACTTCCAATGAAATATGCCAACACAATGAAGCAGACACACGCTCTCCTAGACATTAGTGTAGAATAGAGCAGTGGGTTACAGATGGCTGCATAGCGGTCATAAGCCATTGCTGCCAGGATAAGGCACTCGGCATCAGCAAAAGAAGCAAAGAAAAACATTTGTAGTGCACATCCACAAGGAGAGATGCTTTTCCTGGAGGCTAAGAAGTTTGCCAGCATTTTAGGAGTGATTGCTGTAGAATAGCTGATGTCCAAGAAAGACAAGTTGCTAAGAAAATAATACATGGGGGTTTGAAGGCTTGAATTAATATTAACTAGAATTATTAAGAGCATATTTCCCACCATAGTTAATGTATATACCATAAGAAATACCAAGAACAGTATGACTCTGAGAGGGAGATAATCCGTGAACCCAACAAATAAGAACTCACTTGGCATGGTGTAATTACTCTCCAACATCTTAGTTTTCTTGTTTTTCTCACTGGACATAGATAGCATCAGAAGACATGAGTTAATTTAAGGATGAACCAAAAGTATCTTTATTCTCTCTTCTAAGGAAGCAAACAGAAGGTCAAGAAATCACAGATATGGCATTTTTTGTAACTTTTGATCTTGTTTTTGTCATTTGATTATAGGAAGTATAATAATTAGAGATCATCATTGATAGCCGAAAATGTTATTTAGATAGTGGTGTTTTATGATATAGTACCTCTTTAAAAGCAATGCACTTTATGTGATGATATTAGTTCTTTTCAAGCTGAAGGGGATGAGTGTAGCTTATGTAATGAGACCTAGTAGAATAATGAGAGTTGACAAAATCTTTAGAGGCAAAGCTCTCTTTTTGAAATGCTAACATTACATTCCTCTACATAAAGGAGAGTTGAGAAAAAATATGAAAAAATATCCACATTTAAACTATGTAATTCCACAGAACAATATCTGTGATGTTGAGAGGTTACTTAACATAGTAGTTAATAGTTAAGAGCATGGCAGTAATGCAAGAGATGGCTGGATTTACAACTTAGCTTTGCTATTTACTATTTGCGTGAACTTGGTATAGTTATTTGACTTTCTGTGATAGTTAAGATGAATAAATAAATATTCTTAGTAAGCATATATCTGTAAATCACATACACATACAACTCACTAAGCATTGATTAAATAAATTTATTAAAAATTAATATTGACTCCATTTTGATTCTATTGTATTTTTTGTCTGAACACCATGAAATATCCAGATCATTCTCAATATTCATCTTATCTTTGCCATCATAGATGTATTACTTGTTTTCTCTTGTAAAAATAAGTGGTGTGTGTGTGTGTGCGCGCGCGCGCACGCGCACCATATGCAAATGTATTGCTTGGCAGAACTAAACCTTTTACTCAGGCCCTACCATTGTTGGTTTCTTTTTCAAGGTTTAGTTTACTTTCTTGTCCCTGAAGTAAACACTGTTTGGTGTGAGGTTCCAGAAACATTAGTGTGTTTCGAAGGGCTGCATGTGGATTGGACTTCTAAACTGGATCTGTAAGGACAGACATTGTATGGAAAAATAAAAAAATAATCAAGAACAAAAAAAGTCGATATTACTGTAAATAAAATACAATGCGAATGGAATATTCTGCAGGAAGTTAGATCATTTGGAAGTGAGAAGTGTCTGCAGTGAATAACGTAGGGAGTAACAAAGGAAATTATGAGATCTGTTGTCTCTATCATGCCTGATAACATCAGAACCTCCTCTCTCCAGCCAAATGGCCTGAAATCTTCTAAATGTCTTGAAAAGAGAAGTCAGCCTTCTTTGTGAACTAATTTGTTTTTAAAGAGCAAATAACTTGACAGGGTAAGGATGCAATGTGTGCACCTAAAGCTATAGTGAAGAAATCCCAACTCTTGAAATACTAGGAAAATGTACAAATGTCATTTCCAAACTTTATAGAACATTCAAATCCTCACTTTTGGATTTAAATTTTCTCTATTATTCCCAAAATAATGATATTGACTGAAGAATCAATCGAGGAAGCCATTAAATGAGAGAAAAGACCAAGGGGATACTGGCATAACCTTGAATAGAGAATGGTCTTGACCAGAAATGTATAAAGGTAGAACCTAATAATTAATCATCTGATAAATATGACAATATTTAATTAGATATATAGATATTTAGATCTACATGTCAAGTATATTTGTAAAAAAATGCAAATGAATAACTTGGGTCACATCTGTGGTCTTTCTATGGTCGCTAAGTTTTTCATCTCAAAACAAAATCAAGGAATGTTATTCTGTGTAGTGAAATACTAAGCTATGCTTCTTGCATTTGGAAGACAATTTGCATAAAATCTCCCATTTATAAAAAGCCATTAGTGTCTGTGTGTGGCTCTTAGTCTCTCACTTCACTCCATGAAATTCCCATATATCCTACGATGTTCATGGATAAACATTTCTTAGTGTATTTGGTTTGGTAGGAGAAGTTAGAATTTAATAAGAGATGGTGGAATTTGGAAGATGTATCAGACATAAATGTTGGTAGCATTTCAGCCACCATACAATATTATCTTGAAATATGGTCAAATTCTAAACTGCATCGCATTGACAGCTTTGTTTAGACTGTTCCTTTTTGTCTCAGCAGGGACCAGTATAACAGGGTAAACATTACAGAAAGACAGACTTAGACCCAACATATTATACAAAATTCTTAGAAGATTCTCACAGTACAAAGTATGCTATGCAGGAAGGATGAATTTGCCTTTTCTCAGAAGTCAACACAATACGAAATGCTTATTTATTAGAGATAGGGTAAATATTCCTAGAGAGTCAACCAGAATAAAAATAGTTCTGTGAAGTCAGTTTTTCAAACTTCTAACTAAAAGTTTAACATTAAATAACCACAAAATGCCAAAGCATACCAATTTAGGATATTATTCATCATAAGCTTCCAAATATTATATCTAGTGAGATATCACTATCAGCATGAACCTTTGATTATAAGAGTAACAATCCAGACTGAGACTTTCAGCTCATCATATTTCCATGTTTATCTGGCTTGGATTTGGTATTTCTTGTGTAAAAAAGGCCACAGTATGGAAGAATAGGAAGAAAGTAAAATTAAGAGTCTGGAGAATTGACTAATTCTTACCATACTACTACAAATTATTTCATCAGTGTGCCATCATTTCCTCATTTATAAAATTATACCTACTCTATTAAATCTTACTTCCACTATTTATTATATAGGCAAATGAGGCTGGGCATGGTGGCTCACACCTGTAAGCCCAGCACTTTGGGAGCCCAAGGTGGTCAGACCATTTGAGATCTGGAATTTGAGACCAACCTGGCCAACATGGTGAAGTCTTGTCTCTAATAAAAATACAAAAATCAGCTGGACTTGGTGGTGGGTGCCTCAGAAGGCTGAGGCAGGAGAATCACTTGAATTCGGGAGGTGGAGGTTGCAGCGAGTCAAGATCACACCACTGCACTCCAGCCTGGGCAACACAGTAAGACTCCATCATTAAAAAAAATCTGTAACTGCTAAGAAAATGCTTATATTTGTTTAGAATCATTTTATTTAAATTGTTTAAATCAGGTATTTTTGTCAAACACATTTTATTTTTTCATTGGAAACAACATACAAGTGAATAGACAAATAAAAATTAACAACTACCACCAAAAATAAAAGCAGAAAAAATTCACCAATCAGTAATAAAGTCTAAACGCCATCACAACAGCAGCAACTACGCAAAGTTAACAATGACAAGGCAAATGTTAACTTTTCCTTTGCCTGGATAGTTTTCATTTCGGTTTTCTATGAACTATAACTCTGGACTATTCTCATACAATACCTAGTCATCTCCATTGATTACTGATGCTGCCGCTCCTGCTTCTGATGATGATGATGATGATCATGATAAAAAAAATTGCTAAAATTTTATGGAGAGTAGCCGAGATATTTGCTAAGCATTTGGCACGTATTACTTTATTTAAGACACATTATTATCCTTTGAAGTACATATTATTATTTCTGTTTTTTACAGATGATGAAACTGAAACATAGACATATAATTAACTAGCACAAGTTCATATAGAGAGTTAGATTTCAGTTCTTTCTTCTCAGTCAAAATACTGTGCTCCCTCTGATGATAAAGTGCTTCCCACTGCTTTAGAAATATTTTTTATGGTAATAAATATTTATTTAATTGGGCATTAAGGGAGTTCAACTAATCTGGACTAGATTTGGCTAATTTCTTCTTTTTTTATTGCATTTTAGGTTTTGGGGTACATGTGAAGAACATGCAAGATTGCTTTAGAAATTTTATGATTGGTAATTTAATTATAAAATATTAGTGCCAGAAAAAAAACCCTAACAACTTTCTTTTTTTCTTTTTTTGTTTTCTTATTTATTTATTTATTATTATTATTATTGTTTTTTGAGGTGGAGTCTCACTCTGTTGCCCAGGCTAGAGTGCAATGGTACAATCTCAGCCTACTGCAACCTCTGCCTCCCAGATTCAAGCAATTCTCCTGTCTCACTCTCCCAAGTAGTTGGGATTACAGGCACCTACCACCATGCCAGCTAATTTTTGTATTTTTAGTACAGACAGGGTTTCGCCATGTTGGTCAGGATGGTCTCAAAATCCTGACCTCAGGTGATCCGCCCACCTTGGCCTCCTAAAGTGTTGGAATTACAGGCATGAGCCACCGCGCCCAGCCAACTCTAGCAGTTTTCTAATCCACACCCTTACATTTCCAATGGGATGGCTAAATCAAATTAACAGGCTCATCCAAGCAAATGACATTTCAATTAATGATTTTAATGAGTTTATATATTACATCCAAAACAAGTTATGAGATCAAAGTTTATTTTTCTTCCTTGAGTCCCACGACACCTACAAAACTATTTAAAGGAGTTTTGTAGTCAATTGTCCATTGAGAGACCAAGCATCCCAGGACAACTTTCCTTTTCATAAAGGATTTATCTCACACTGCTCTGAACTGAAATCAGAAAAATCTCCTAAAATGAGTTGGACCCCACTGGATCTTAAGGAAATTTTGTCTGACAAACCTATTTCTAAAAGATGTCTATTAATAAATTTTGTTTGCCATTCTCTTTGAAGAATACATGTAGATAGCAGAAATATTAGTGTTGGTTACACTCAATCTATTCTCTTTCCTTTACCCTCATTGTGCTGTGCTTAAGCACACAGGAATTGGAGTTAGGCAAATGAGTATAACCTCAGGTCTAAATATAATTTTCTAGAAGTCATTGAACTTCTCTACACCTAAATTATTTGTAATATTTAATTAGTATAATAATATAACAATGAAATCAAGATTGAACTAGGTAGCTTATTATAGCATACTTAATAAAAGTTACTATGTTGTAGATGCATGAAAATGTCTGTTATTATATATTGTAATTATTACTATTAATGCCATTATGATTATTTAACAATTTAATATCTGACTTTGAAATGACAAATTCTCCAAACACAAACAATTAACCACACTGTAGGTGATTATGTAGTATGTTCTTACACAATCTGAAGTTTTGGCCAAGCATGGTGGCTCATGCTTACAATCCTAGCACTTGGGAGGCCGAGGCAGGCAGATCACAAGATCAAGAAATCGAGACCAGCCTGGCCAACATGGTGAAACCTCATCTCTACTAAAAGTACAAAAATTAGCTGGACGTGGTGGCAGTCACCTGTAGTCCCAGCTACTTGGGAGGTTGAGGCAGGAGATCACTTGAACCCAAGAGGTAGAGGTTGCAGTGAGCTGAGATCATGCCACTGCATTCCAGCCTTGCGACAGAACGAAACTCCGTCTCAAACAAACAAAATCCCTGAGGTTTAGCATCCTGCTACAGAAAAATATTATATGATTGTTTTTCCCCAAATTCGTAAACAGGCATAGTCAGTTTCTTTCTCATGGCAATAAGGTACAGAACAAATTGGGCAGTGACTTTTTTTCTTTTTTCAATTTTTTTTTTTTCAATTTTTTTGCTAATTGCCATGAATAAGGTAAGCTTAGGTCTATTCCAGTACCATCTTCTTCCCACTCTCTTAGCCCACATACATACACAAACTGAAACACACACACACATACCCAGAAATAGCAGAGATACCTTTTATCTGAGGTAAATTCATGATCTTTGCTACATTCACAACAAACGTTTTGTTGATGCTTTAGGGAAAAAAAAAACCCTACCTCATCACCATCAAGAACTTTGAATTGTAGAACTTATTTTGCACAATGGGCTATCAACGTTTTTCTCTACATTTTAGAAATAAGTCTTGTAAGAAATGAGTATATATATTGTCATCTGTGACAAGTGGGACAATATCCCAAGATAATTTTCAGTCCCAGTAGGGCTTCTGATAGTTAATTACTCTCATCCTAGTGGTATAGGTATACAGCTTAGCTGATTACTTTTAAATGAAAAAATGGTAAAGGATAATAACACAATTGACTATAACATAACCAGTAATAACATAACATGTCTTCATCATTGAGAGAGCCTTGCTTAAAGCAGCAGTCTTTTAGTTTTACCAGCAAAAAATATATATTTATCCTGTAAATACTTATTTCTAATAGTTCTCATTATGAATTCAGATACCTAATGATACTTGAAGTATTTTGTTATATGATGGAATTCTAAAGTAAAAGTTCAATATTTTGAGAAGAATCTCATGTACTCTAATTTTTGCTTGCTTTTCCATTGTTGGAGTGAATAGAAAGAAATGTGCCTTGAATGTTAAGCTACAGGAGTAAACACTGGTGATTCAGACAACCTAGATTTGAATGGTAGCTGTGCAACTGCATGGCTATGGGACCTTGAACTACTTACTTAACCTAATGTTTACTAATTTTTAAATTGTGAATAATAATTGCAAACATCAAATTCTTATCAAGATTGAAATAACTCAATATCACTTGTTCAGCAGATGGTACTTGTTCCATGACTCTTAGTTTTCTCTAACAGTTATAGCAGTATATGCAAAAGTATTTCTCAATACTTTATAACACTGCTCTAGATTGTAACATTCTTCAGATGATTGACAATGGCATAGTCTACACCTTATGATTCTTAATATAGATTGACAGACTAGAGAGTGGATAAATACAGAATCTGACCTGGCCTCTTTTTTTTTTTTTTTTTTTTTTTTTGAGACAGAGTCTTGTTCTGAATTTTCTATACCTGCTAGAAAAATTGAAATCGGTTTTGTGGCTTATAGAAGGGCTTTTTATTTAATAAGTGGACCTAGGTTAGAAATAGAAGGTTTAAACAAAGTTGTCAACCTTTAAGAGCATCCAGTGAATGATTCAATAGTGCACTCATTTATATAGAAGAGGCATGTTATCTCTAAAACCGAAAGCAGCTTATTCACAGGTTTTGTCCTTTATGTGGTAGGAAACATAAGGTTTAGAAAAAGATGCAATCAGGCAAGAAAAAGAAATAAATGGTATTTAATTAGGAAAAGAGGAAGTCAAATTATCACTATTTGCAGATGACATGATTGTATATTTAGAAGACCCCATCGTCTCAGCCCAAAATCTCCTTAAGATGATAAGCAACTTCAGCAAAGTCTCAGGATACAAAACCAATGTGCAAAAATCACAAGCATTCCTATACACAAATAACAGACAGACAGCCAAGTCATGAGTGAACTCCCATTAACAATTGCTACAAAGAGAATAAAATACCTAGGAATACAACTAACAAAGGAAGTGAAGGACCTCTTCAAGGAGAACTACAAACCACTGCTCAAGGAAATAAGAGAGGACACAAAGAGGCTCATGGTTAGGAAGAATCAATATCATGGCAATGGCCATACTGCCCAAAGTAATTTATAGATTCAATGCTATCCTCATCAAGCTACCATTGACTTTGTTCACAGAACTGGAAAAAAACCACCTTAATTCATATGGAACCAAAAAAGAGCCCGCATAGCCAAGACAATCCTAAGCAAAAAGAACAAAGCTGGAGGCATCACGCTATCTGACTTCAAACTACTACAAGCTTACATTAATCAAAACAGCATGGTACTGGTACCAAAACAGAGATACAGACCAATGGAACAGAACAAGGCCCCTGAAAAAATGCCACACACCTACAACCATCTGATCTTTGACAAATCCGAAAAAACAAGCAATGGGGAAAGAATTTCCTGTTTAATAAATGATGTTGGAAAAACTGGCTAACCATGTGCAGAAAGCTGAAACTGGACCCATTCCTTACACTTTATACAAAAACTAACTCCTGATGAATTAAGAATTTAAACATAAAACCTAACACCATAAAAACCCTAGAAGAAAACCTAGGCAATAGAATTCAGGACATAGACTATGCAAGGACTTCATGACTAAAACACCAAAGCAATGGCAATAAAAGCCAAAATAAACAAATGAGATCTAGTTAAACTTAAGAGTTTCTGCACAGCAAAAGAAACAATCATTAGATTGAACCAGCAACCAACAGAATGGGAAAAAATTTTTGCAAGCTACCTATCTGACAAAGGGCTAATATCCAGAATCTACAAAGAACTAAAACAAATGTACAAGAAAAAAACAAACAACCCCATCAAAACGTGGCTGAAGGATATGAGCAGGCACTTTTCAAAAGAAGACATTTATGCAGCCAACAAACATGAAAAAATGCTCATCATCAATGGTCATTAGAGAAATGCAAATCAAAACCACATTGAGATACCATCTTATGCCAGTTAGAATAGCAATCATTAAAAAATGTGGAGACAACAGATGCTGGAGAGGATGTGAAGAAATAGGAACACTTTTACACTGTTGGTGGGAGTGTAAATTAGTTCAACCATTGTGGAAGACAGGATTTTTTCACAGTTATTAAAAAAATGTATGTTCTCCTTATATCTTCAGTGATGCTCTATGACATATTAAATTTTTATTTTTGTGTGGGTGTGGTTCTGTGCTTCCTATTGTGATCACCTGCCAATGTTCAATTTTCATCATTGCTATACTTTCCTTCCTATTACAGCATTGATATAGGCTTACTTGATACTTCTTCAAGAATATGTCTTGGCCCTTTTTGTTCTGGGTTATTACTAAAAAAAATTATAACCAGCTTGTAACATTAATTGAGAATATTATTAAAATACTGTTTGGAATTATATTTACAAACCAATATTGTAAAAAGTATATTTTTGTAAGAATCATCCTCATAAACATGTAGTCACTGATTGTTTACATTATTGATGATCTTTTAATCATATTTTATAATTGTCTCCATAAAAGTTTAGAGTATCTGCTATTAATTATATTTCCTAAGGGCACTGCATGCTATAAAAGTTTTCCTTTAAAAATTAATGTTAAATCATTTCTGTCATGGCAAGGAAATACAACTAACCTCCAGATACTGATTCTAAATTCAGCAACCCAATGTCTTTCATTAACTCACATAATGTGTCATTTTATCCCCTTGCATGAGTCTATTTCTTAGACATCTTTTATTTGGTTTTGTTTTTCCTCAGTCTCCAATAAATTATTACCTTGTTACTTAGAATTGGAGATATTGAACAGTGTTGTCATTAATTTTAAAGTGAATACCATTTAACTTCTGTTTATCTGCCTTGATCATAAAATGTACATTCATTTTTAAATTCTAATTGAAGTTGTGACTGAGCCTTTCCATGTCCTGAACCATTATTGGCATAAAGAAAGATAGAAAAGTTCCATTTGTAATCATAAGTTAATTAAAACAAAAGTTCAAGCAACTAAAATAATAAAATTTCAGCCATTAAATTGAATGCACAAGAAGACCATGGCTTTAAAGGTTTTCCACTACTATTGAAAACATTGTCATTTCAGTATTTTACCTGGAAATTTTCAGTGTTAATTCTGTCACCTTTTGAGACAAATTAACCATTCAAAGTGAATGCCCAATAAACTCATTACTAATAATATATAAGGTATTTTAGCTTGAATTCAAAGAATATATAGAGCAATTATTATTATTTTTATTTATTTATTTATTTATTTATTTTAGAGGGAGTCTCACTCTGTGGCGCAGGATGGAGTGCAGTGGGGCCACCTCAGCTTGCTGCAACCTCTGCCTCCTGGGTTCAAGCAATTCCTTGCATCAGCCTCCTGAGTAGCTGGGGCTACAGGTGTCTGCCACTGCACCCGGCTAATTTATGTATTTTTAGTAGAGACGGGGTTGGCCAGGATGGTTTCGATCTCCTGACCTCGTGATCCACACGCCTCTTCCTCCCAAAGCACTGGGATTACAGGCGTGAGCCATGACGCCCGCCACAAGCAATTATTATTGAAAGGATAAATATAAGCAATGATTATCCTTAGAGAAAACCGAACATATGGTAAAGAAATTAAGACTCCTCTAGAACTTTCTTTACTGCAACAAATCCCTTTGAAAATTGTGAATTATTTCATTTTGCATTGGGGAAAACATCAAGTTCAGCTTCAGAATGTTTTTTTAAACTATGTTGTTTTTATTCAGTCTCAAGGGAAATCAACAGATATTCCAATTATTTAATGAATCGTATCTTTTCTATTCTTCTCTATTTAAAAACCCACATGTATATTTCAACAATAAAATGACCAAAAGACCAAGTTTTCTTCATTCTTCATTGCAATTTATTATATGCATTTGTCTTAGTAACACAAAGAAGCTTATTAGAGTAAAACATTAGAATCCTGAAGTCAATCCTTATATAGATGACTTCCACAAACATGCTTCCATTATCAGAAATAATAAAATATGAATATAATCATTTATAAAACTGGCATTATTAAATATTTTTGAAAATTTTAAATGAGTTAAATCTATTAATTTTTTATTCATTATTGTCTTCAAAAATATTTTTTGAATGCCTGCTATGTGGCAGATACTATTTAATTAGCCTAGTCAATAACTGCAAAGATGTGTGCTCTAAAATAGTTTATTAGAAAAGTAAAAGAGAGAAAGATGTAATAACTGAAAATCATAGATTCTATTATTATATCCTGTGAAGATAATTAAATAGGTTTTTGTAATTAAGGGCTTCACTCAATCTTTGATGTTGAGATTTTATTTTGTTTTGTTTAATTTTAGCTACATAAACCACAACAATCTTATATAATAAAATCAAGATGTAGAAATACAAGTCAACAAAATAGTGTCATTTTTATCATGTCACTCAATGACTACCAAAGATATTTACTTTCTTTGAAAAGTAACTATTCAAACTTCTTTACACTTTTTCTCTTTCTTCCTCTTCTTATTCCTATTCTTATTCTTACCTTCTTGTTCTTCTTCTCTTTCTTTTCTTTTTGCTGGTAGTTGAGTAAGTGACATGTGAAAATCTAGAACTTACTCAACATTTTAAAAACTGCAATATTCTCCTGATCAGTACACAACTTAAACTCAATCAAGAGACTACAAGTGTAAAAACACTAATCTCTTATGCACCTTCCCTGAAAGTCAATACCTTTATTACTTCATGAGATAATTAGAAGGAAATAATTATCTTGAATTTTAGCTTGAATTCCAAGAATATGTAGAGCCATCATTATTATTATTATTTTGTTTGTTTGTTTATTTTTTTGAGATGGAGTCTCACTCTGTGGACCAGGATGGAGTGCCGGGGTGTGATCTCAGCTCACTGCAAACTCAGCCTCCCGGGTTCAAACAATTTACATGTTTTAAGATTCCCCTTGGTCATTAAAGCCTTTGTAATCTGTGAGAAAATACAATTACATATGTTGCTATGCCATCAGGTTCAAAGATTATACACTTATATGTCTTAAAAATAAACTGAATGTTTAATTCATTCAAGACTTCCTTTAAAAAAGATGATTTCTTTTATATTAACATATAATTATATGTATATATATATATATGACTATATATCATAATCTAGATAGGAGTCAAAGAATAATAAGACAAATCATTTTTTAAGTTTTTGGGTTTGGAAGTAATGTTACCTAATTGAGATGCAATGGTATTATTTGTGGGTACATTCTTTAATCGATGGTAAAATGTAAAATTAGGTGTCAAAAGTTATAAGAAAATTATAATCAGATTACTACATTTCTGGATGTTAACAAAGGAATTTCTGTATATCTGGCACTATTTGCATGTGTATTATTTAGTATAATTTGTTTTAGAATATTAAGAGTCTTGCTACCCCCTCTTCATATACATAATAATTTGATTTAAACTTGAAATTTAAATTTGAAATCTAAGATATTAGTATTGCATTATTTGAAGGTTCTTAAATTTAGTTCTAAGTATGATTTATTAAATATATGCATGATGTGTTTTACTACTTTTCATTAATTTGATGCATTCAAAATAAAAAAGACATAAAATATAAAATTTATAACTTCCATTTAAACTGTTTGAAGATTTTTAATTAACTACTTTCATAAATGAGAATAGTCGTTGTGCAAAGGCCCCTCAGAAGTGAATGTTAAATTCTACTAAGTATATGTAGAAAGCAAGCCTTAAATATCAACTTAACAGTTTCAAGATTTTACAATGTCCCATCTTAATGACTGAAGAGATTTTGAATAGACTTTCATGTAAATAGTACCACCTTTCCTCATCTAAAATATGAGATAAATAATTATGACTATCTCAACAAGTGATGTAGAACATTTATTAAGAATTTAAATGTAAAACCTTAATATGATGCTTAATTTATTATGAATTCCCTATACGAATAGACTCCCTTTCATATGGACCCCAAGTGTAGTTAATTGCTATCTGGAGAATTTGGATCTAGAAAATATGTACTTTCATCCCCTTGTAGAATCAGAAACACAAATAATAATTTCAAAAAGACCACACAACTTTAAAATTTTAAAAAGAAATTAGGTTTCCTTATTCATTATCCTATTTACTTTAAACACTGTAGAATGTATTTAAAGTATTTCTTTAAACACTGTAGAATGGATACTTGTAAGGTAGTATTTCTTTAAACATTGCAGAATGGGTATCAGTAAGATAGTATTTCTTTAAACATTGTAGAATGGATATTAGTAAGCTTCCCCTTCTCATTACTTATATTGAGAAATAGAGCTAGATTGGAAGTTAAACATATAAACAAAGTAACACACACACACACACACACACACACACAGAGTGACAAAGGGGTTGGGGTTGTTAAACAAAATTTATGGGAGGACATAATTTTAAACTGGTCTCCTGAAAGCCAGGAAATCAAACTGAACTTGAAACAGTCCTATTTTCCAAATACATAGAAGATTTCAGCCAAACTGAGATGATCTAATATGGACCATTTAAACCCTAAAAGTAACTTTGAAATAACCAAGCTCCTTTTTTTCTTTTTTTTTTTTTGAGATGGAGTCTTGCACTGTTGCCCAGGCTGGAGTGCAGTGGTGCGATCTCATCTCACTGCAACCTCTGCCTCCTGGGTTCAAGTGATTCTCCTGCTTCAGCCTTCCAAGTAGCTGGGACTACAGGTGTGTACCACCATGCCCAGCTAATTTTTTGTACTTTTAGTAGAGACGGGGTTTCATTGTTTTGGCCAGGTGGTCTCAAACACCTGACCTTGTGATCCACCTGCCTCAGACTCCCAAAGTGCTGGGATTACAGGCGGGAGCCACTGGGTCCAGCCCCAATTTCTGCTTTCTCCCATCCTTTTCTGTCTGTAAAGCCAACCTCCTCTGCTCAACTCAGTGGATCTCTTATCCTATTTTATGCAAGTAGATGTTACCCAATTCTAGAGTTACAAATAAACACCAATTCTATATTTAAAATAATTTGTGGCAGTTTTGCCTTTGACAGGGAAGAATACTAATTTGGTGTTGGGCTATGTATCCAATTGGAATAAGCTAAAAATACAGAGAAAGAAACAATGTACATGGTCAATACATAACATTTTCACTGACTTTAAATGGGACTTTAAAATAACATAGACATCAGAAATCACTTGATGATACCAGTACTGAATAATCTCACTCTGTCATCCAGGCTGAAGTGCAGTGGCATGACCACTGCTCACTGCAACCTCAGCCTCTGGATTCAAGCGATTCTCATTCCTCAACCTCCTGAGTAGCTGGGATTACGGGCATGTGCCACCACGCTCCACTAATTTTTCGCCATGTTGGCCAGGCTGCTCTGAAACTCCTGACATCAACTAATCCACCTGCCTTGGCCTCCCAAAATGTTGAGATTACAGGTGTGAGCCACCACCCTCAGCCTGTGTTTAATTTTCTTTTGAAACTTTAAGTCCCTGCCTATAGAGAATTGACTCCTCAATTAACACTTATTATCTAGTCCCCATGATCACCCAATTTGCTTGAAGGAAAACCAAATAAAAATGCAGGTTCATGTATTTAATCAGAAAGTTAAATCTTAAAATCTTTCCAGTGGATAATTCAACTTTACACTGCATTTTGAAAATAGTTTCTTTTTTTATATTTTTAGCCTATAAGTGAGAATCCCACATAAAAAAGAAAATAATAGCCTTCTTTGGCAAAACTCCACATGGGAACGAAGTTATAAAGATTTTTTTGCTGTTTTTCACTTCAGTGGACAGGTACCTTTTCTGCTATATAGGATTAATTTGATAATGTACTTTGTAACTAAAATAAGCGTTTGGATTACTTTAAAGTATTAAGTAGCATTCTTAAGGATACAATAGATGTCAAAATATTTGTTACTTGAAATGATTACTATTATTGCAGCAGGGGGTCATGTATAAATTTTAGAGTTAAATGTGTAGGGTGGATTTGAGGGCAAGAGAAAAATGTATTTGAGTGAAACCCACATACCTTTATAGAAAACAGGAGTGATTTTAGCAGTAACGTGTCACATTTGAATGAGAGTTGGTATAGAAAAAATAGTACAATGTTTGCATATTTACGGAAACTGAAGAATGTGGACTTAGACCAGAAATTTGAGAGACTTACGACCCAGATTCAATAGAGACAATTTTTTATTAAATTCACATGCTGATCCATTTGACTTCTAATCATTCTTCAGTCACTCTAATTACTATGCCATATTATGCTAGGTTATTTCCATATGTGAATAACCTTATTAACATTTCCATTTTTTATACAAACTTGCAAAGGGAGAAACATTTTCATTTCATACAAAGTTTACACAAAATATATTTCTAATAAATGACCAAAAAAAATTATACCTCAGTGACTCAGTTCATCCTATTGGGATTAGCAGACACAGGTACCCTGTTGGCTGTTTCTTGGAATTAGCTTGACAGTGGACACTGTAGTATAACTATCATTTGGTTCACTTTTAAAACATTGCTAAACCATTTTTAAGGATATGATAGATGCCAAAATATTGAGTATTTGAAATGGTCACTGTTTTTGCTGCTTAGGGCTACACATAAGCCATTCTCAGGAGATGAAATATGAACTTTGGAGTTGAAGAATGTACAGAGTGGTTTTGAGAAAAGAAAAAAAAGTACTTGAGTTAAATTCGCATACCTGCTCTGAGAATGAGAGAAATTTTAGTAAGAATATTTTTATTCTTTTACACTCTGGATGTGGGCTAGTATAGAAACAACAGAACAAAGTATTTGCATTTGCAGAAATTCAGAACGTGGACTTGAGCTAGTGATTTCAGACGCCTACAACTTCAATTCAATACAATCATTTATTACATGCAAATGATTTTCCATGCATCCTCTAATGTTTCTCTTACTTCAGTTATTCCAGTCATAATGACATATTATCCTAGGTTTTTGTTTATTTCTTTGCCATATGTGACTGTCCAATTAACACTTTTTTTTGGTAAACTTTTAGAGACGAAAATATTTACAACTAACACGAAGATTACATAAAATATATTTGTCATAAATGTCTAGAGAAAATTATACCTCACTGACTGAGTTCATCCTATTGGGATTAACAGACACGCTGGAGCTACAGATTATCCTCTTTCTGTTTTTTCTTGTGATTTACACACTTACAATATTGGGGAATATCGGGATGATCCTCTTGATCAGGATCGACTCCCGACTTCACACACCCATGTATTTCTTCCTGGCTAACCTGTCCTTTGTGGACGTTTGTTACTCAACCACCATCACTCCGAAGATGCTGGCAGATTTATTATCAGAGAAGAAAACCATCTCTTTTGCTGGCTGCTTCCTACAGATGTACTTCTTTATTGCCCTGGCGACAACCGAATGCATCCTCTTTGGGTTAATGGCCTATGACCGGTATGTGGCCATATGTCACCCATTGCTTTACTCCTTGATTATGTCCAGGACAGTCTGCCTTAAAATGGCAGCTGGGGCTTTTGCTGCAGGGTTGCTGAACTCCATGGTCAACACTAGCTATGTCAGCAGCTTGCCATTCTGTGGCTCCAATGTCATCCATCACTTCTTCTGTGACAGTCCCCCACTTTTCAAGCTCTCTTGTTCTGACACACACTTGAAGGAAAGCATCTTTTCCACTTTTGCTGGTGTGAATATGGTCGGGGCTCTGGTTGTCATCCTCACCTCCTACTCCTATGTTCTCTTCTCCATTTTTTCTATGCATTCAGGGGAGGGGAGACACAGGGCTTTCTCTACATGTGCCTCTCATCTGACAGCCATAATTCTGTTCTATGCCACCTCCATCTACACTTACCTGAGACCTAGTTCCAGCTACTCTCTGAATCAGGACAAAGTGGCTTCTTTGTTCTACACAGTGGTGATCCCCATGTTGAATCCTCTGATCTACAGCCTCAGGAATAAGGAAGTAAAGAAGGCTTTAGCGAATGTAATTACCAGGAAAAGAATCCCTTCATTTCTCTGATTGTTTGGTTTAAAAGCTGAATTAAAGAGCATTTTTTATGTACTTTCATCAACGTCTAGTCCATGTCTACATTTTTTCCTTGAAATATTTTCTTAGTAAACACATTCTGCCAATCCTCAATTATTTGTATCCAGTTAGGGGTAAAGCAAATTGCCCAAATTGATAAAAAAACCAAGGGGCCTTCACTTTATAGTCATTCTAAATCTTCACTGAGTTCTCATAGTTAGGGCTTATTTTAATATATCTTGACTACAGGAAGTAGGAGACTACATGTTTAGAGACCAAAGCCACAATGTCACATGATGCTATCCTTACACAATATTTTTGATTATTCATATTTTTTGTATTTTCCTCATTTATTTATTTGGAACATCTTTTTAAATATCACATACAACAGAAATATTTTTAATAAAAATATAATTCCCTTTTTAGGTGGTCAAATTGTTACTTGGAGGGATGCTTAAATCAAATTTTGAGACTACAGTGTTAACAGACACTGATTTCTCCACCTTTTATATCTCTCCCCTTCCATACAAATCTATATTCATTAAAGTATTCATGTTAATTTGTACAGAAATGAGCTATCAGGAAATCTACTGTCTGATCAGAATGCATCAAGTACAGCTCTTTTTCATTCTAATTTATTGCTCACAAATTTTTTAACCCCTTTTCTATGGTCTGAATGTTCCCCTCAAAATTTATATGTTGAAATTTAATCACCAGTGTGATAGCATTAACAGGTAGAGTCTCTAGGACGAGATTAAATCATGAGGATGAAGCCTTCATGAGTGGAATTAGTGACCTTACAAAAGAAGTGTGAGAGAGCTGTTTACCCCTTCTGCCATGCAGTGAAACAGCAAGGAGACACCGCCTTTAAAGCAGAGACGACATCAACCACCAAGTCTGCTGGTTCTTTGATCTTCGACTTCCCCAGCCTTCACAACTTTGAGCAATAAGTTTCTGTTACTTATACATGACCCAGTCTAAAGCATTTTATTATAGCAGCCTGAGTGAGCTGAGCCACCCTACTCTTTCTTTCTCTCTTCTAGATTAACACATACACACAAGCCACAAGCCACAGGCACACACATTTAGGTGTTACAGATTTTAATCAGTGTATATTTTCTTTTCTTTTTTTTTTTTTTTTAATTGCATTTTAGGTTTTGGGGTACATGTGAAAAACATGCAAGGTTGTTGCATAGTTACATATGTGGCAGTGTGATTTGCTGCCTTCCTCCCCTTCACCTATATCTGACATTTCTCCCCATGCTATCCCTCCCCAACTCCCCACCCCCCTCTATCCCCCCCTCCCCCCCAACAGACCCCAGTGTATAGTGCTCCCCTCCCTGTGTCCATGTGTTCTCATTGTTCAACACCCACCTATGAGTGAGAACATGTGGTGTTTGATTTTCTGTTCTTGTGTCAGTTTGCTGAGAATGATGGTTTCCAGGTTCATCCATGTCCCTACAAAGTGTATATTTTCAAAAGAGGTAGATCAATGGTCACTGAATAAATCTGACATTTTCTTAAAATACATTTCATCAATTTTCTGTATACAGAAATCTTTTTTTGTTAGAATAAAAGTGAATTGAAATCAATATTAATATTAAAGTTAAGCATTATTAATATGGAGATAGATGGGGAGTTGACTTAGTAGACGTGCAGAGGAAACTGAGTGAGAACCAGGACTCCGTAAAGAGACAGCCATACTTATCTGGAGTATCTGAAGGAAAAATTTTCATGGTCTTTGCCTTTGCTGCTGAAGTTATACCAGAAGTGTTGATGTTCTCATGATCTGAGATGTGGACACAGCATACATTATTCACTGTCATAAAGAGGTCATTTAGGTAAATTTCATAAAAACAATAACATTTTCTTGCTTATTGTTCAATGCATTTATGTAAAAATGTTCCAAGTGTTTTTAAAAATTTTATTTAACTAAAAATAAATTTAACTTGTAAAAACATTTAAAAACTCTTAATTATTATATTGGATGCGATTTTCTAATTATCTTCTTTCTTTGGAAACAAACAGTGTTTGCTAAATACTTTCTTATGAATTTAATAAGAATTTTTTTGTCTCTTTGCTATAGTATCTCTTTTGCTTTATGATTTCATAAGTTTCCTAGTGTTTGCTTTTGCTTGATTGTTTAATGTTACCAGATTCCAAAAATGTACAGATATAAAGGTTTGCCTTGTTCCATAGTTTTTGAGGAATTTATTTATTTTTTAAAATTAATGAAAGCAGTTTGAAATGTATGTCATTAGGTTTTAGTATTTTGGTCAATACCTTCATCAGTGATTAGGTGAGGCCACATAGAGATTAGTTTACAAAATCAGAATGTCACAAATCTGAAAAAGTGAGCAAACAAGTTGGAACAAAATGAAAGCATCCAACTTCAAGAACCACATAATTAGAGCAAATTGGCAACCAACAGAATGGGAAAAAAATTTTTCAATCTACCCATCTGACAAAAGACTAATATCCAGAATCTACAAAGAACTAAAACAGATATACAAGAAAAAAACAAACAACCCCTTCAAAAGTGGGTGAAGGATATGAACAGACACTTTTCACAAGAAGACATATATGAAGCCAACAAACATATGAAAAAATGCTCATCATCACTATTCATTAGAGAAATGCAAATCAAAATCACATTGAGATACCATCTCACACCAGTTAGAATGATGATCATTAAAAAATCTGGAGACAAAGATGCTGGAGAGGATGTGGAGAAATAGGAACACTCTAACACAGTTGGTGGGAGTGTAAATTAGTGAGGGCTATAATGGTGGGAAGACACAAATGAAGGACATTAGAGCTGCCTTTACCTAGGAAAGTAATAAATAAAAAGCAATATTGCATTCCTGGAGGGACTGTAGAAATCAGTACCACCATCAACAACTTGAAAGATGCAGGTGTGGTGATTCCCATCACATATCCACTCAGCTCTGTATTTGCCCTGTGCAGAAGACAAATGGATCTTACAAATGACAGTGGATTATTGTAAGCTTAACCAGTTGGTGACTCCAACTGAAGCTACTGTAGCAGATGAAGTTTCATTGCTTGAGCAAATCAACACATTCTTGGTTTCCAATATGCAACTATTGATCTTGCAAATGCCTTTTTCCCCACATTCATCCACAGGGTTCACCAGAAGCAGTTTGCTTTCATCTGGGAAGGCCAGCAATACACTTTCACTATCCTATTCAGAAGTGTATCAACTCAACTCTGTAGCCCTATGTGATAACTTAGTTCCCAGGGATCTTGATCACCTTTACCTTCCACAAGATGTCATGCTGGTCCTTTTCATTGATGACCTTATGCTCTTTGGACCTAGTGAGCCTAGAGTAGCAACTACTCTGGACTTGTTGTTAAGACATTCACATTTCAGAGGGTGAAAAATAAATTTGATAAAAATTTAGGGCCTTCCACCTAAGTGAAATGTCTAGAAGTCCATTGAAATGGGAAATATGTAGAGATTCTTTCCAAGGGTAAGGATGAGTTGTTGCATTTGGTCTCTCCCACAACCAAAAAGAGGCACAATGCTTAATAGGACTCTTTGGATCATGGAGGCAACACATTCTTTCTTTGGGTGTTTTTTTCCAGCCCATTTACCAAGTGACCTAAAAAGTTGGTAGTTTTTAGTGGAGCCCAGAAAAGAGAAGGCTCTGCAACAGGTCCAGAATGCTGTGCAATCTGCTGGGTATATCTGCTGGGTCATATGGCCTAAGTGGCAGAGCAGCTTACATAGCATCCTGGCAGATAAGGTTGCTATTTGGAGAAGTCTCTGTCATCATTTACAAATAACTACTCTTTGTTCTAGAAATAGCTCTTTGCCTGTTACTGGGCCTTAGTAGAAACTGCATGCTTAACCATAGACCAGCAAATTACCATGAGACCTGACATACCTATTATTAATTGGTGCCATCGGACCAACAAAGCCATAAAATTTAGTGTACAGATTAGTATTTCATCATTAAATGGACCTGGTATGTATGCAATGGGTCTGGAACAGGCCTGAAGGCACAAGTAAGTTATGTAAAGAAGTAGCCCAAATGCCCATTTTTTCTATTCTTGAGACATTATCTTTTCTCTCTAACTTGAATTTATTACCTCATGGGGAGTACCCTTGATCAGTTGATGAAGAACAAGAAGACAAAAAGACCTGATTTACAAATGGCTCTGTACAAAATACAGGCACTATTCAAAAGTGTACAGTTGCAGAACCACAGCCTCTTTGTATGGCATTCTCTAAGGACAGTAGTGAAATAAAATTCTCTTTGTAGGCAGAACTTTCGGTAGTGTGCCTGGTTATCCACTTTTCTTGGAAAGAGAAATGGCCACACGTGGGATTATATACTTATAATGGGCTGTAGTCAATGGATTTGCTGGTTAGATGGTTAGAGATTTGAAAGGAACACAATTTGTTTGTGTTGCCTCCAATTTCTCTTTCTGCAGTGTGTTGTAATTCTCACTGAAGAGATCTTTTGCCTTGGTTAGCTGTCTTCATAGATCGTCATCCTTGAGAAAATGCCATGATGTCTTCCACAATGATTGAATTAATTTACACTCCCACCAACAGTGTAAAAGCATTCCTATTTCTCCACATCCTATCCAGCATCTGTTGTTTCCTGACATTTTAATGATCACCATTATAACTCATATGAGGTAGTATCTCATTGTGGTTTTGATTTGCATTTCTCTAATGACCAGTGATGATAGGGTTTTTTTCATATGTTTGTTGGCTGCATAAATGTCTTCTTTTGAGAAGTGTTTGTTCATATTCTTCACCCACTTTTTGATGGGATTTTTCGTCTTGTAAATTTGTTTAAGTTCTTTGTAGATTCTGGGTATTAGACCTTTGTCACACAGATAGATTGCAAAAATTTTCCCCCATTCTGTAGGTTACCTGTTCACTCTGATAATAGTTTCTTTGGCTGTGTAGAATTTCTTTAGTTTAATTGGATTCCATTTGTTAAGTTTGGCTTTTGTTGCCATTTCTTTTGGTGGTTTTGTCATGAAGTCTTTGCCCATGCCAATGTCCTGAATGGTATTGCGTAGGTTTTCTTCTAGGGTTTTTATGGTTTTAGGTTTTACATATAAGTCTTTAATAGATCTTGAGTTAATTTTGTGAGGAAGAGGTCCAGTTTCAGTTTTCTGCATATCACTAGCCAGTTTTTTCAACACCATTTATTAAATAGGGAATCCTTTCCCCATTAATTATTTTTGTTAAGTTTATCAAAGAGTAGATGGTTTTAGATGTGTGGTGTTATTTCTGGGGCCTCTGTTCCATTCCATTGGTCTATATATCTGTTTTGGTACCAGTACCATACTGTTTTGATTATTGTAGCTTTGTAGCATAGTTTGAAGTCAGATAGCATGATGCCCCTAGCTGTGTTCTTTCTGCTTAAGATTGTCTTGAATATACAGGCTCCTTTTTGGTTCCCTATAAAATTTAAAGTAGGTTTTTCTAATTAAGCGAAGAAAGTCAAAGTGAAGAAAGCTTGATGGGGATAGTATTGAATCTATAAATTATTTTGGGCAGTATGGCCATTTTCACAATATTGATTTTTTTCTATCCATGAGCATGGAATGTTTTTCAATTTGTTTGTATCCTCTCTTATTTCCTTGAGCAGTGATTTGTAGTTGTCCTTGAAGAGGTCCTTCACATCCCTTGTTAGTTGTATTCCTAGGTATTTTATTCTCTTTGTAGCAATTGTGAATGGGAGTTCACTCATGATTTGGCTCTCTGTCTATCATTGGTGTGTAGGAATGCTTGATTTTTATTTTTATCACTCTGAGGTCTGAAAGTATGGTTGGCATATTTTAGGTTTTTGAATTTGTTGAGAATTGCTTTATGGTCATGGATGTGATTGATATTAGAGTATATGTCATGTGTAGATGGGAAGAATGCATATTTGATTGTTGGGTGGAGTATTTTGTACATATCTGTTAGGCTCATTTGGTCAGGTGTTGAGTTTAGATCCCAAATATCTTTGTTAGGTTTATGCTACAATGATCTGTCTACTATTGTCAGTGGTTTTTTTTTTTTTTGAATCCTTCACTATTATTGTGTGGTTACATAACTTTGTCATAGGTATGAAATAACTTGTTTTATGAATCTGGGTATTCTACTGTTAGGTACATATGTATTTAGGATATTTATGTCTTCTTGTTAAATTGAACTCTTCATCATTATTTAATATGCTTCTTTTCCTTTTTGATCATTGCTTGTTTAAAGTCTGTTTTGTTTGAAATAAAAACAGCAACATCTACCCTTTTTATTTTCTGTTTTCTTGGTACAACTTTCCATACTCCTTTACTTTGAGTCTGTGGGTATCATTACTTTTGAGATGAATCTCTTGAAGACAACATGCAGTTGGGTCTTGTTTATTTATCCAAATTGTCACTCTGTGCCTTTCACGTGGGGCATTTAATCCATTTACATTCAAAGTTAATATGGTTATGTAAAGATCTGATCCTGTCATCGTGTTGTTAACTGGTTGTGTAGACTTGATTGTATAGTTGCTTTGTAGTGTCAGTGGACTATATACATACATGTATTTTTGTGGGGCCAGGTAACAGTCTCGTTTCCATATGTAGCATTCTCTTGAGGATCTCCTGTAAGACATATAATTAGAAAAAAAGCTATTTTAAAATTTATGTGTAACCAAAAAAGAACCCAAACAGACAAAGCAATCCTAAGCAAAAGGAACAAAACTGGGGACATAACACTACCCAACTTCAAACTATAATGCAAGGCTATAGTAATCAAAATAGCATGGTACTGGCACAAAAACAGACACATAGTTAAATTGAACAGGTTAGAGAACCCAGAAATAAAGCTGCACATCTACATCCATCTGATCATTAGCAAAATCAACAAATGCCCCTTGTTCAATACATGGTGCTGGGATACTTGGCTAGCCATAATCAGAAGGTAATAACTAGACCCCTACATTTCACCATACACAAAAATAAGCTCAACATGGATTAAAGACTTAAATGTAAAACCCAAAGCTCCTTTTAAAAAAGCTAGAGGAAAACCTAAAAAATACTATTCTGGTCATATGCCTTGGCAAAGATTTCATGATGAAATCTCCAAAGGCAATTACAACAAAAACAAAACTAGAACAGTGGGACCTAATTAAACTAAAGAGCTTCTGCACAGCAAAAGAAACTATCAACAGAGTCAGCAGAAAACCTACAGAATGACAGAAAATATTTGCAAACTATGCATCTGGCAAATGTTTAATACCCAGCATCTATAAGGAACTTAGACAAATCAACAAGCAAAAAATAATCACCTCCATTAAAACATGGGCAAAGGACATGAACAGACATGTCTCAAAAGAAGACATATATGCAGCCAACCAGCATATAAAAAATGCTTAACATCACTAACCATTAGAGAAATGCAAATTTCATGGGAAGGAAAATTACTTCAACCATCGTGGAAAGCAGTTTGGAAACTTTTCAAATAATTTAAAACAGAGCTACCATTCAATCCAGCAATACCATTTTTGAGTATATACCAGAAAAAATAAAAATCATTTTATCAAAACAACACATGTATGCTTATGGTCATCACAGCACTATTCACAATAGCAAAGAAATTTAGTCAGCTTATTATAAATGCTCATCAGTGGTAGATCGGGTAAAGAAAATATAGTATGTGTACATCATGGAATACTATTTTGTCTTTCTTTATGTGCATAAGATCCCATAGAGTACATGTACCACATTTCCCAAAAGACAAAAGCTAAGAAGTGTTGGTAAGGATGTGAAAAAAGAGAACCCTTGTACACTGTTGGTGGGAATGTAAATTGGTACAGTCATTAAGGAAAGCAATTTAAATGTTCCTCTTAAAATTAAAAATAGAACTACCATGTAATCCAGCAATCTCCTTTCTGGTGTATATCAAATTTTGATAGTGTAACAGGGTGAGACAGTAAAAAATAATTTATTGTACATTTAAAAATAACTAAAATAATATAATTGGATTATAAATCTACAGTAATCAAGAACAGCATAGAGTTCAGAAATTGATCCACATATATACAGCTAACACAATTTCACAAAATACCTACTTAAAAATGATGGAGCTTTGAAAAATAATAGTGGATAAATTGAAAATTAATTTGTGAAAACAAAGAAAAGGAAATATAAAGAAAAAAA
The DNA here is from genome assembly GCF_030222135.1 of Aotus nancymaae. Lineage (NCBI taxonomy): Eukaryota > Metazoa > Chordata > Mammalia > Primates > Aotidae > Aotus > Aotus nancymaae. Next base: position 6,957,618 of record NW_026988473.1, on the reverse strand, counting down.
GAAAGAAAAGAAGGAAGAAATGAACCACAAATCCTTTGTTAAACTGTATATCAAAATCAAGGGGAAAATGATAGACCTAATTTAAAACTTGAAACAATAGAAAACTATTAAATAAAACAAGAGAAAATCTTTTTGACCTGGGATTAGGAAACTATTTCTTAGGTATTACACACAAAAAAATGACATACACATGAGTAAAAGTTAGTAAGCTTCACTTAAAATTACCATCTGTTGCTACTGTCAAAAGCTGCAACATCAAGGCATAAACTAAACACATATATTGTCAAAGTGCATGTGCATTAAAGGACTTGTATCCAGGATATAAAAGAAACTATGAAAAAACAATAATAATGAACAACCAAAGAGAAAATTTTCAGACATTTTACCAAAACAACAAAAAATAGAGATAGCAAATAAACATATAACAGTGTTTAAAGTGATTAGTTGTTAGGAAAATTCAAATTAAAACCACAATGAGAAACAATGACACATCTATTAGACTAGCTAAAAAATGTAAAATAAAGAAAATGCCAATGGCTGGCAATGATTTACAGCAAAGGGAACTCCCAGACATTGCTGTGTTGATACAAAACAATACAATGCTGTAAAAGTTTGTCAGTCTCTTAAATACCTTATACTTACTATGTGATCCAATACACTTCTAGTTATTACCCAAGAGAAATTTTTAAAATAAGTAGATATGAAGACAAGCTTTATTCATAATGTCTCTTATTTGGAAACAATCTCATTTTCTATCATTTAGTGTTACAAAAGGGACTGGACTACTACTTAGTAGTCCATTATTAAGTCCATTGCTTTTGGAAGTTTCTTTTCCATAAAGGCAAAAAAATCCCACAAAAAACAAATAAAGTGATAAAAGCAAATACATGATTGAATTTCAAAACATTACAGTAAGGACAGAAGCCTGATTTGAAAGGCTACAAGCCATATGATTTAACTTAGATCATATTCTTAAAAGGGCAAAAGAATTACAGAAATCACATCTGTGGTTTCCCAGTGGTTGTCAAGGACTACAGAAGGGAGAGGAATTAAATATAAAGAAGTATAATGGAATTTATGAGGCTAAATGAAATATTCTATCTTAAGTATAGTGGTGGTTACAAGACTGTATGTGTTGTCAAATCTCATCTAACTGTATGCTTAAGAGTGAAAGCTTTTTGTAGGACATCTATACCACATAAAATCTGGTTTTAAGAAATTAATAATTTCTAAGGCTGCATTGTACCCATTTAAATATTCATGAATTAAAACATTTTTATTCATTGTTCTTTCTGCTTCTTCCTGAATAAACTCCTTTCAAAACTTTCAATTAAAACTTCTAGTTCAATAAGTTTATTCTGAATTTTCAGTCCTTGCTTTTTCAGGGTAATAATATTGAGCTCTTCTTTTTTCACAGTATTCTCTTCTCTCCTTGATTCTACGGAAATTCATGTATTGAGAATATACTGTTTTTTCTGTCTCTCTCAATTCACAGTTTAGTTTGCTTCAACAAAAATTATTTCACATACTTTCATTTCGTAAGTTATGTATTCTTATATACACAAGGAAATAAATATTGAAAATATAATTGGTAGTTTATCAGTCATGGCACACTTCTTAATGGCATTGTATTAGTCCTTTCTTATACTGCTAGTAAGACATACTCAAGACTGGGTAATTTATAAAGAAAATAAGTTTAATTGAATCACAGTTAAGCACAGCTGGAGAGGCCTCAGGAAACTTACAATCATAGTGGAAGAAGCAGCAAATATATTCTTCTTCACATGGCATCAGCCAGAAGTAGAATGAGCAAGAGGGGGAAAACTCCCTTATGAAACCATCAGATCTCATGGGAACTTACTATCACAAGAACAGAACGAGGGTAACTGCCCCTGTGATTCAATCGCCTCCCACCAGGTCCCTCCCATGACATGAGGGGATTATGGAAACAATTCAAGACGAGATTTGGGTGGGGACGCAGCCAAACCATATCAGGAATAATGGTGGGATCTTTGAAAGTCAGCTTTTTAACTGATACTTTGCATTATGTTAGAGGTCTCACTTTAGATGCTGATGTCTCCTACATGCTTTGAAGATTGGAGGATTAGATTTGCTATGAGAGATACATACCCACACACTGCATATACACATACACAAAAACATAAGCACACATATAAGTTAAAATGGATCATGATAAGAAAGAGGTAGCTAGGTATTAGTTCTTTATGTTGAACATAGTGTTGAAGTTTATTCCTCCACTTCCTAAGAGTTTATTTTTGGGAAGTTGTTTAACAGATTAAAGCCTTATTTCTTCATCTACAAAATGTGTGAGTAATAATGTCAACCTGAAAGACTTGTTGAGATAAGTAATTGAGAATTCAAACAAAGTAGTGTAACATAGCATTTGCTATATTATGAGTTCTCTGTGCAAATAGACTCTCTTTGCATTTCAACACCCAATGTAGGTTATTTTACCTTGTCTTATTCGTAAATTTAGATCTAGAAAATCTATAGCTTCATCTCTTTGTAGGATCTGAATCACAAATAATAACTGCAAAAACCAACACAATTTCAAAATCCTAAAAATATATTAATTTTTAAATCTATTGTCCTATTTTCTCAGGTTATAGCATTTCTTTAAACATTATACAATAGATATTTATGACCTACTCTTTCTCACTACTTTTACACAGGAAAATAACTGAATTTTAACTCACACCTACAAAAAAAGGGGTGCACACACACAGAGAATGACACAGGGGAAGAATGATAGTTTGGTAATATACTTAGAATAAGCTAAAAATACAGACAGAGATAGTCAATGTAGACAGACATCTATAAAGTATTTATTTTCCATAGATCACAAACCACTTTATGATGTAAAACTTTTACAATATCTGATTCCATATATCTATATGTGATCATATTTAATATTGTCTTGAGACAGAGCTCCTGCCTGTGGAGAATTGACTATGCAACTAATAGCTATAATCTACTCCCCATGGTTGTCCAGTCTTCTTGGAGGAAAACAAAATAAAAGTGCAGTAACATGTATTTAGTCATAAAACATCTTAAAATGTTACCAATAGATAATTCAATTTTCCACTGCATTTTTTAAATTAATTTTTCTTCTTTTATTTTTAAGCTCCACCTGAGAACCTCTGATAAAAAAGAAAATGATAGTTACTAACTTAGGTAAGTAGCTATCTGGGGAGGAAGTTTTAAAGATTTGGTGATGTTATTAAGTAAAGTGGATGGTTACCATATACGCTGCTTCTTAGATTTAACTTGATATTGGACATTATAGTATAGCAATCATTTTGTTCACTTTTAAAACATTGCTAAATCATTTTTAAGGATGCAATGGATGTCAAAATATTGATTATTGGAAATGGTCATTGTTTTTGCTGCTTAAGGCTACACGTAAGCCATTCTCAGGAGATAAAGTGTGAATTTTGAAGTTGAAGAATGTGCAGAGTGGTTTTGAGAAAAGAAAAAAAATGTACTTGAGTTAAATTCACATACCTGCTCTAAGAATGAGAGAGAGAAATTTGGGCAAGAATACTTTATTCTTTTACATTTTGGTTGTGGGCTACAGTAGAAATAATAGAACAAAGTATTTGCATTTGGAGGAATAGAGTATGTGGGCTTGAGCTGGTGATTTCAGACGCCTACAACTCCAATTCAATACAATCAATTGTTTATTACATGCAAATGATTATCCGTGGACCCTCTAATGTTTCTCTTCAGTTATTCCAGTCATTAAGACACATTATTCTAGGTTTTTTGTTTATTTCTTTGCCATATGTGACTGTCCAGTTAACACTTCTTTTTTTTTGTAAACATTTAGAGAGGAAAACATTTACAACTTTACACAAAATATATTTTCATAAATGACTAGAAAAAATTATACCTCCCTGACTGAGTTCATCCTATTGGGATTAACAGACATGCTGGAGCTACAGATTATCCTCTTTCTGTTTTTTCTTGTGATTTACACACTTACAATATTGGGGAATATCGGGATGATCCTCAATCAGAATCGACTCCCGACTTCACACACCCATGTATTTCTTCCTGGCTAACCTGTCCTTTGTGGACGTTTGTTAACCACCATCACTCCGAAGATGCTGGCAGATTTATTATCAGAGAAGAAAACCATCTCTTTTGCTGGCTGCTTCCTACAGATGTACTTCTTTATTGCCCTGGTGACAACCGAATGCATCCTCTTTGGGTTAATGGCCTATGACCGGTATGTGGCCATATGTCACCCATTGCTTTACTCCTTGATTATGTCCAGGACAGTCTGCCTTAAAATGGCAGCTGGGGCTTTTGCTGCAGGGTTGCTGAATTCCATGGTCAACACTAGCCATGTCAGCAGCTTGCCATTCTGTGGCTCCAATGTCATCCATCACTTCTTCTGTGACAGTCCCCCACTTTTCAAGCTCTCTTGTTCTGACACAATCCTGAAAGAAAGCATCGTTTCTACTTTGGCTGGTGTGAATATTGTGGGGACTCTGCTAGTCATCCTCTCCTCCTACTCCTACGTTCTCTTCTCCATTTTTTCTATGCCTTCAGGGGCGGGGAAGCACAGAGCTTTCTCCACGTGTGCCTCCCATCTGACAGCCATAATTCTGTTCTATGCCACCTCCGTCTACACTTACCTGAGACCTAGTTCCAGCTACTCTCTGAATCAGGACAAAATGGCTTCTTTGTTCTACACAGTGATGATCCCCATGTTGAATCCTCTGATCTACAGCCTCAGAAATAAGGAGGTAAAGAAGGCTTTAGTGTATGTCATTACCAGGAAAAGGATCCCTTCATTTCTGTAATTGTTTGACTAAAAACCTGAGCTAAAGAGCATATTTTAATTACTTTCAAAGTCTAATTCATGCCTACATTTTATTAGCATATTTTCTCAGTAAAAACATTCTGTTAACACTTAAGTATTTGTATCCAGTTAGCGATAAAGTAAATTACCAAACTGATACAAGACCATGGCATGTTGACTTTACTATTATTCTGTATATCTTTATCGGTTTGCCAAAGTAATATTTTTAGTGAAATCTTATCCATAACCAGAAAAATAAATGGATTCTATATTTGCAGACCAAAGCCACAATGATACATGAAACTGGAGATATAAAATAATTTATATTATCCACTTGTGTTTGTCTCATGCATTATTTTTCATCCTTTATGATTTTTAAAGGATTGTTAAATATCAAAAGGTGAGAAATGCTATAAGTTTAGTATATATTTCTCCTTTTTATTCACTGAACTACTTCTTGTAGGAACAAAATCAAATTTCAGGACTCCAGTTTTAATAGGAATTTTAAACTCTCTGGTTTTGACCTCCCCTTCTCTCTCACACAAACACACACACACACATGCACACGTGCATGTGTGTATTTAAAGAATGTGAGAATTTGTGCAAAACTCTGATTAGTATGCATCAATTCTCCTTCCTATTCTCTTTCCAGATATCCTTCTAGTGCCTTTCATTCTGCTCCAAGTTTTCTGGCCCTGTCTCTCTCTTTCCTTCCTTGAGACTTAACACATATGTGGGAAGACACACACACATGCTCATGTGCTGCAAAGATTTTAATCATTGCATAGTTCCCAACTGATAGATTAATATTCAATGAATGAATCTGACAGATATTCTTCAAAATAAGGTCCTGGATTTTCTGTTCACAAAAGTCTTTTCTCAATTGTGATTAAATATTAATTGAAAATGGCATTTGTATTAAATCTAAGCATTCATAATGTGGAGATAGACAGGGATTTGCCTTGGTAGAACTCTGAAAGAAGCTGAGTGGGGGCTGTGGCTTGCTAAAGAGACAGACACTTTTATGGAGGGAAATTCTCCATGGCTCTTGCTCTTGACCTTGTCAGTGAATTTGTACCTGATAGAAGTAGTGATGCTCACATCACCTAGGATATAGGCATAGCAGACACTATGGCCAGTCACAAAATGTTGCCCAGCTCAACCATCTGATTTACCTCAATGCTCCAAGTAGGTGACTTTGGCCAGTTAGATGTTCATGAATAATTCAGTGTTGTCTGAATTATTCTCCCACCTTACTAGACCGCAGTGGTTACCCGACCCTGGAGTCCTGTCCACTGAATAATTCACCTACAGTTTCCCACACCAGTTGGCTGCTGTTTCACTGTATTTTCTCCACTTCCCCTGTACTGTGCGACTTAATGGAAAAACACATGAGACTAAAATATTGTGCAAGTAAATGTTTATATTTCTTCTTATATAAAACTTAGAAACAATATTTGGGAGATGAAATCCAGCTATCTTGAGATTTGGAGCTTTAGACATGTTTTGAGCTGTGCTCCCTACACTCTAATTCAACTCTCTTATTCCTAATTAAACTCACAAAGTCTACAAATATTTTCAAATTAGGAGCTCTTATCACTTAGTGATTTTGCTTAGTTTTTAGTTCATTAAATGTGTACTTTTAATGTAAATTTAAATTATTTACCTAATTCATCAGATTTATATTTGTTAATTATTATATTTTCTTGAATATTGTTCAATGTATTTGTATTTAAAAAGTTCCAAATACTTGTATTGTATGTAACTCAAAATAAATTTAAAAGCACTCAGAAACTGCTAATTATTGTATTGAATGTGATTTTTCTCATTATCTTCTTTCTTTACAAACTAACAATATTTCTTAAAACCTCTCTTATAAAGGTAATATTTTAGTCTCTTCATTATGCAATTGTCTCTATTGCATTCCAATTTTTCTTTTTTTTTTTTTCTTTTTTTTTTTTTTCCTGAGACGGAGTCTCACTCTGCCTAGGCTGGAGTGCAGTGGCATGATCTTGCTCACTGCAACCTCTGCCTCCCGAGTTCAAGCGATTCTTCTGCTTTAGCCTCCCAGTAGCTGGGACCACAGGTGCCTGCCACCCCGAATGGCTAATTTTTGTATTTTTTAGTAGAGACAGAGTTTCACACTTTTGACCAGGCTGGTCCCAAACTCCTGAACTTGTGGTCCACCCACCTCGGCCTCCCAAAGTGTTGGGATAACAGGCATGAACCACTGCACCTGGCCCAATTTTTCTAATTTCTAGTCTTTTTTTTTAAAAATTTTGGTGTTTAATGTTACCACATTCTCAAAATGAACAACCATTAACCAATGTTTTGTCTCATTTAATGGATTTTGAATAATTTATTTGTTAAAATTATACTATTAGCTATGTTGGGTCAATATCTTCATCAGTAATTAGATGAGGCCAAGTGGAAACTAGTTTTCAAAATCTGTGAATGTCCCAAAGTTGGAAAACTAAGCAAACAAGTTAGAAGGAATGAAAGAATCAAGATTCAAGGATCACACGTATCCAAATAAACAACCCCTCAAATTAAATTATAGCAATAGATGGAGACCTACATTAAGGCATTACATTAATATGAGGTGATGAATATTCCACTTCCACTAGATGTGATTGTTACACAATGTATGCATGTATTAAAATGCCACATACATCTCATAAATATTAGAAAAATATGTATGTTACCTTGTGCAGAGGTTCTAGACAGAGCAATGAAGTGAGGGAAAATAAAATTGAAAATATTAAAGGAAAAGTTTCTCCTTTAGGTAAGTGATATGAATGTTTACCTAAAATATCTTAGGGAACCTAAATATATAGATAAACGGAACAAAATGAAGAGTCCAGAAAAAAATATATAAATCAGGTAATTATACATATTATATTGTATAATATATTTATATCATATTAATAATATAGTAATAGTATATATTATCTTATATATATGTAACATAATATATAGATAAATAGCTGAATTTTTGACAAAGATCCTAGGATCATCCATGGGGAATGAAAAGTCTTTTCAACAAACAGTGCAAGAGCAGATATCTACATAGGACTAAAGGAACATCAAACTTGACTTCACATTAAATGCAAACATCAACTCAAAATGGATCGCAGACATGAATGTAACATCTAAAGTATAGAAAAGTCTAGAAGAAATCATAAAAGAAAATCTTGGGGATATAAAGATTATTATACACTTCTAAAAGAGTACTCAGAAAGCATAATTCATAAAAATATGCATTAAAGTAAACCAAAACTAACAACTCTTTTTCTTCAAAGAATACCATTAATAAAATTTTAAAAAAAGAAAAGTAGAAAGTGGTAAACATATTTCTGAATATTTCTGAGTAAGGGTTTGTATACGAGATGTATAAAGAACACTTGCCATCCAATAAGAAGAAGACAATCCTGTAAAAAATAAATGAGTTGATTGAACACTTCAGCCAAAAATTACTTGTAAGTATTCAATAAGCACGTAAAAATATGCACACCATTTTAGTCATTAAAGACATATGAATAAAAATCAGCATGAAATACCAGAACCTACCCATGACTGTGGCAAAAGTCAAATATTCTAACAGTTAAGTTTTAACCAGGGTGTAGAAGTATTGTTACGCTCATGCACTGTTGGTGAGAATGTAAAATTATATAAGTCCTTCAAAAAACATTTTGACAATTTCTTAAAATATAAATATATTCTGTAATGATATATATTTTCAATTATTTTGGATAAATGTTTGGGATATTTATCCAAAATAATTGAAAATATATATCAAATGTAAACTGTGTTTATTAATACAAATATCTATTCCATGTACAATCACCAAAACATGGAAACAACCAGGGTTCATCAGCAGAGTGCCTAAGCAATTTATGTCATGTTCATCTAGTGGAATTCTCTTCTGCAATGATAATGAATAAACTATTGATATTTATATCATAGATGTCTCTTAAATCTTTATGCTAAGGGAAAAACTTCACACATAAACATATACATTCTGTTGATTATGAATTATCTTTAACTATAGAATTCTGATCCATGGTTTCCTGGGGTTAAAAGCAAAGATGAATGATATAGAAAAATTGTAAGAAGGACTGTTTCTAGATAATGTGAATGTTCTGTACTTTGATTGTGGTTTCACAAGTGAATATGTCTGTCACCACATTGAATTTTAAATACTATTAAATGTATTTTAAACTATGTAGTTTATTTTCTGAAAATTATGCCTCAGTAACATTGTTGATGTAAGAATAAGACCATACTAAAAAATAATAATTACATTGTATTAATATAAGATGCAAATATATCTCTATAAAACAACTAAAACACATGGACAAATATCAGAAATAATTATTGTGTTGTAAATTTTAACATTTAAACATAAATATAAATGTATTCAGGTTATAGCATAGTACTTTGCATTTGAAACTTGCTTCTAAATACAGGTTTCACAATACAATATATATTAATTTTAGTTTCTCCATTTACTTTCAGAACCATCCAGAGTTAGACTAAATAAATTAATGCTCTGTGTGATGCCTAAAATCTCAGAAAGCTACCAATTAACCAGCTTTAACATGAAATAGAGAGGCATGAGGGTACTAAGATATTTAAAATCTGTATTCCAGAAAAATTTTCACAGGGTTGTTGTGCAGTAGTTAAGACTTTTTTTTAATTTCCAAGAAAATGTTGTAGCCAAAAAAAAAAAAAAAAAATTCACAAGGTCAATATTATTAAATCTTTGACTCTTTGATCTGTAAACAAATTCCAGGTCCTCAGACTTCCTTCACCATTAATTGAGATACAAAAGCTGAGCAGGGTGCAAGGAGACTATGATTGTTCAAATCTCCTTTAGATGCCACCGCAAAAGAGGTAAACAAGGTAGAGAAGAACCAGATGCTTAGAAGAAAAATTAATAGAAGAATCTATTTGTGTCCAGGGTAAGTGTCATTAAAATTCTACCCAGAGTACTAGTGAAAGCTGTGTCTCTCCTAAGAAAAAAAAAAGAATACACCAGCATGTTTCACTCCAATGTCACTGTATATTGGGTATGTAGTGGAAGAAATATTTTCATTTTTTATTTACTGGTCTCTTAATCTGAAGGAGATCACCCACACTTAATACAGAGAAATGGGTAATAATCACAGATCATAAATTTTCAGGATTGAACGTTATGGCACTGGGGAAATATTTCTTATATTTGGGAGAAGCGAAATACCCTGTGATGGAATCTAATCTGTCTCGATGTTCTCCAAAACGGTTTTTGTTTTTTTGACCTACAGTAATGCAGCGCCCCCGGCCCTTTCACATTTAAGTTAGATGATGTTAATAGTTTCTGCAATACCATATGTGTAGAAATGATATGTCTATCACGTGTTGAGACTCTTTAGAGGGAGTCTGTTTCCTTATGCTCTGTCTGTATTTGGTCCTCAGCTCTCTGAATGCTAGTGGTCCAATAGAGAACCGAAAAGATGACCAAAAAGATGAACAATAGGACTATTAGATGGAAGGAAATAGAGTTTTTTCGTTACTAACCACCACATTGCACTGTGATATGAATGTAAGATACTTCTTTATTTCGATAAGGCATTGGTATATCTGTGGTAATGTTTCAGGTTTTAGACTTGTTCAGGTGATTGTGGTATTTAAATGAATTATGAAATATTCAATTTATCCAATTCTCCTTTTTCATAATAGACCAGTGTATTCCAATGGAGAATGGACATTCATCTTTCCCAACGTGTATGTAATGGAAAGTTTCTGGAAAATAATTAGTCAGTTTTCAATTGTATATGGTAATGAAGAAAGCCCCACTTGAAGATACCAAATCAGTGATAATAAAGAGTACAGAGGAGCAATGTAGGAAAGTCATGCTGTGGTATAGAGAAGCAGATTTAGCATGCATAAAGGAACTTTTTAGAAACACACTGTCAAATAGTTACAGAACCCAAAACAGGAAGAAACAAATGTAACTTCACACAGAAGTAGATTTGGTGCTCTTGATTTCATGCCTGAGAAACATCGCCATACACACCAGGAAGTAGCTGAAATACCGAAAGAATGTTGAAAAGTTTCTCCTTTTCCTTCTGTTTTAAATCATCTAGTTTAAAATGTTTATTTTTGAAGTGGCTTGCATTAACAAAAACTCTTTTATTATAGCTTCAGGGGTACATGTGAAGCGCTGTTTCACATGGAGTTTGTTGTACAGATTTCACCCAGGTGTTAAGCCTAGAACCCAATAGTTATTTTCTCTGCTCCTCTCTCTCCTCCCATTCTCCATCCTCATGTAGACCCTCCGTGTGTCCATGAGTTCCCTTCACTTAGTTCCCACTTATAGGTGAGAGCATGCAATATTTGATTTTCTGTTCCTGAGTTAGTTTGCTAAGGATAATGACCTCCAGCTCCATCCCTATTCCTGCAAAGGACATAGTCTTCTTTTTTAATGGCTTCATAGTATTCCATGATGTATATGTACCACATTTCATTTAGCTAGTCTACCATTAATGGACATTTAGATTGACTCCATGTCCATGCTATTGTGAATAGTACTGCAATGAATGTACGTGTGCATGCGTCATTATAATAGAATGATTTCTATTCCTTTGGGATATAGCTGGTAATATGATCACGGGGTAGAATGTCAGTTCTGTTTTTACCTCTTTCAGGAATCACCACACTGCTTTCCACAATGGTTGAACTAATTTGCACTCCTGCCAAGACTCTGTAAGAGTTGGCTTTTCTCTGCAACCTCACGAGCATTGTTATTTTTTGACTTTTTAATAATAGTGATTCTGACTGGTGTGAGATGGTATCTATCTCATTGTGGTTTTAATTTGCATATCTCTAATGACCACTGATTGGTGACCATTAGACCCACTCAGGGAGGAACGGGCCCACAAATGCTCCAAGGACGATGGCAGTGCAGCAGGGGCAGGGGTGCGCTCACTCTGGCAGCAATGGCACACAGGATGTACAGGGACATTCATGCTGGCAGGGAGGGGAAGGCAATGTCTGCCGACAACACACTCACTGGCAAAGCGATGCTGGTATTATTGTTTTTATAATTAGCATAAGTAATAGGATAGAGGCATACATAGAGGGTGGACACAGGTGAGTGAGTGTGGGCAAAGTGGTATGAGAGGCTGCAGTGTGCGGAGGGCTCTGGTGGACTGGCCTGTGTCTGCAGAGGCTACTCCACTGGAGCACTCTGCTGGTCAGGCAGCGGTCCACCAGCGCAGGAGCCATGATGTGGCCCCAGGAGGTACCTGCCTGGGGGCCAGACTGGAATCCAGGAGAGGTCAGCAAACTGAGAGGTGCTCATGTTAGAATAGCCTCATGTCGTGGGTGAGACCACACTGCAGGATTCAGGTCCCACAGTTCCCCTAGGGTTAATGTCTCCTACGGGAGCAAGTCAAGCCAATGAGGATGGGCATTCCTGGCCATGCTCCACTGCAGACACTTCATGCACCAAACCCTTTGGTCACCACACTGGCTGCAGTTCTGCCCCTACCACTTCTCTAAGCATCTTTCCTTGTCATTTCAAGTGTTCCTGGTAGTCCAGGGGTTTTCTTCTGCTGGGATTCTGGGGGCTCATGGAAAGAGAGGGTTGTTCCTTGTCCATTCAACTCATGCCTTTGCAGGAGTCACTGGGGACCAGGAATGCTTCCTGGTGTAAAGTAGCCCCATGCAGAATTCTCAGCTTCCTCACCCTGCAGCTCAGTATCTGTGTCTTCCCTCCATTCTCTCTCAGTCCTTTCCTTCTGAAGTTCTTTTAGGAGTGCACCAATCTTCCTAATGTCCTGGTCCCTTGTGGGTGATGTTCCTCTTGGCTGTATCTAGAGGGCCATCTTGGAGAGGTATATCATATTTTCAACCAGCTGGATACATTACCTGGTGCCTTAGTAGACAACATAGTATGAAATAAATGTATAGATTTATTTTCTCAGCAGACTTAATATGTTTTAATATTAAAAAAAAAGTTAACCTAGAAACCGAGGGTTCCACATCTGAAAAAGGATCTTACCATTCAATATGTTAAAGACATCAAGCGTATTATGTTCATGTCATTAGACACATGACATATTTTATTTAAAGGTCTAGATAATTTGAATCTGGATAAATTATGGGAATCAAAGTAAGGCAAGCAAATCCACACTAAGTATTAGGGGCTTTAAATACAATAGCTAGAAAATGTTTAACTTTTTCTTGATAGTAATACTAGACACCTAAATGGTATTTAATTGATTCCCCTCATGAAGAAATGAAAAGAAAGATAAGTTTACTCAGACAAAGTAGTTTTGAAAAATGAATCAGAATGGTTGACAAACGGAAGGAGCCTTCTAGAAATTAAACTGATACCCAAGAGAAGATAAACTCCAGGGTGAGTCTGACTATTCCTATTTAAGAGCAGTTGCTGTTTGAAACAAGCAAGCATACTGCAAAATCATAGTTCCTGAGAAAAAGAAGAGCTTAAAAAGTTTGTACAGACAGCTTCATGCAAATCCCTAAAGGTAAGCTATAATTAGGTTGACAGACTATTTTATTTAAGAATAGTTATAAGTTTGTGGATAGAAATTCAACTAATAAAACAGAAAAGCATGAAATTTTGATACCTTTATCTGAAAATTAATTATTTAATATATAAATCACATAGCTCTTCAATATAAAGTTGAATAAACTTAGATGTCAGATAATGGTACAATTACATTAATAATAAAAATCATTTAAGGTAATTTTGAAAACTAGTACTAACATAAATGTATAAATATTAGATAATATTTGATCACTTTTATTTATCAATGTATTAAGTCAAAAGCCTCAGCTGATGGGGCTAGAAGGGTTCTAGGTGTAGCAAATTTGAGGACACAGAAATATGAAAAAGAATTTGTTTTAGAAAGCTGAAAAACAAACATTAAGGAAGTGTAATGGGAATTGTCAAGCAGCGATTTCTTCATATGGGATGATATTGACATGAAGTGAAGCAGAACTGTGTGTTTTTGTTTTGTTTTGTTTCATTTTTTAGTCCCATTCATGTGCTCTGGCCACTTAGATGGCCAGACTAAATGTTTATTGGGTTTAATCAAAGAGTTTTACTTTAATAGGGCAACAGGATGAAGGGAAAATAGAGAGAAGGAATTATATTTGGTTACAAGGAATTATATTTGGTTATATGACAATGGAGAATTTCACTTAGATAAAAAAATGTAAAAATATATTGTGATGAATTTCTATATCTTGATTAAGTTAAAATTTAATTACTATTTAGCATTCACTGTATACAGGGCATTAACAGGGGAAGTTAATAAACAGCCTGCTGGTATTAGTGCTTTTACATTTAGCATAAATAATAGGAGAGAGACATGATGTAGAGCAACAATAATGCATGTATTTAGTCTCTCAGTAACCAAGAAATAGCTTAAGAGAATTGATTCTCACTGGTGCATAAAAAGGAAAAATTTAAACTTCATTTTGAATAGGAATTAATCATAATATTCAAGGGCAATATTCTGAAACAAAAGAAACTGGAATATGACTACCAATACAAAGAAAAGTAATATTCTCAGATGAAATAGAAAAAGCCCATATTATAACTCTACTCTTAAGTGTGAAATAATAAGATGTTATTTCTCCACAATATTTTCTAAGCAACAATGCATGCTTCTCAATGCCTCTGGTTGCATTATATCCCATTATAATAAAATATGTTAGGGTTTCACTTCTTAAATTGATTTTAACTCTAAATCAGTTCATTACCTAGAAACAGAGCAAGGTAATGGTAAAAATGACTTAAGAGATTATATAAGTATATTCCTGTATCTCATCTAGTTAACCTAGAAGTACAATATGGTTCAAAATATGAATGAATTAACTATCTTGAATTTGCTATATCTGCAGATGGAGAGCAAACGAAAAGAGAAACCTCAAATGTGACTACAATAGTGGAATTTGTTCTTTTGGGGTTTTCTGATATTCCCAATCTCCACTGGATCCTTTTTGGTATATTTTTACTTATGTATTTGACTATCCTGATGTGCAATAGCATCATAATACTAATAACAAAAACTGATCCTGCACTCCAGACCCCCATGTATTTTTTTCTTAGCAACTTTTCCTTTTTGGAAATCTGTTACGTAACAATCATTATCCCAAGAATGCTCATGGACATTTGGACTCAGAAAGGAAATATTTCTTTGTTTGCCTGTGCTACACAAATGTGTTTTTTTCTTATGCTTGGAGGCACAGAGTGTCTCCTTCTGACAGTGATGGCCTATGACCGCTATGTGGCTATTTGTAAGCCTTTGCAGTATCCTCTTGTGATGAACCACAAAGTCTGCATTCAGCTGATAGTAGCATCCTTGATCACCACAATTCCTGTAGTAATTGGGGAAACATGCCAGATTTTCCTTTTGCCCTTTTGTGGATCTAACACAATTAATCATTTCTTTTGTGACATCCCACCAGTACTCAAGCTTGCTTGTGGGAACATATTTGTGAATGAGATAACAGTTCATGTAGTAGCGGTGGTGTTTATCACCGTGCCATTTCTGTTGATTGTTGTCTCTTATGGCAAAATTATCTCCAACATTCTGAAATTGTCATCAGCCAGAGGAAGGGCTAAAGCTTTCTCCACTTGCTCATCTCACCTAATAGTTGTAGTCTTATTCTTTGGAGCAGGCACTATCACTTATTTACAGCCCAAACCACATCAATTTCAAAGGATGGGGAAACTGATTTCTCTTTTCTACACCATTCTGATTCCTACTTTGAATCCCATGATATATACTCTGAGGAACAAAGATATCATGGAGGCATTGAGAAAATTACTAGCTAAGTTATTAACATGAGACAAAGACTTAAACTTATTACAGAAATAATATCTTTATAGGTTTGTCATGTTGCTTCAACAGAAATTTTTTTAGTTTTGTTCCTATATTATTCAATGATGGTAATTGAAATTTGAAATTATGAATGCAAACTTACATTATGTCAAGGGGTGTTGGATTCACAGAGTTAAGTTATGTGCTACTGTGGAATTGGAGCACAATTTAACTCAGGTGCCAAGATCTCATTTTAAATATCAATGGTTAACTATTGATTAAAAGACTACCTGAGCAATAAAATAAAAAATAACTGCACGTGTCATGACCCTAACCCCAACTGAGTTAGGGGTTAGGGTCATGCTCTGTAGCACATTTTCTTTAATCTTTCCATTCCTTCAGATGTATTTACTGACTTTCTCTAACCCTATGTTTGGATTTAACCAATTGGAAACATCAAAAATAGTTAAGATGGTTGAAACAAGGATATGGGGTTTTCTTTGCATTTTACCCTGCTTGTTTCTCTTTATCTTTTTATAAAACTGAGATGGAGTTTTGCTCTTGTTGCCCAGGCTGGAGTGCAATGATGTGATCTCAGCTCACTACAACCTCCTCCTCCCGGGTACAAGTGATTCTCCTGCCTCAGCCTCCTGAGTAGCTGGGACTACAGGCATGAACCACCACGCCCAGCTAAGTTTTGTGTTTTTAGTAGAGACAGGGTTTCTTCATGTTGGTCAGGCTGGTCTTGAACTCCTGACCTCAAGTGATCCACCCGCCACAGCCTCCCCAAGTGTTGGGATTACAGGCTCGAGCCACTGCACCTGGTGTCTGTATATTTTTAAGTCTAAAAATCTTGAGAATGCTTATTCCTCTATTGCCTACATCTTACTCTTTCCTGATAACATGTTTTCTCCCCTTGTAGCTTCAGTTCTTGCTTTGGTAATATTTAGTTTTCATCCTAGCATTACCTATGTGTAGTGGGTTGAATGTTGGCCCCTCAAAATAGAAATCTTCAACTAGAACCTTCAAATTTAATCTTATTTGGGGAAAAGAAAGGTATTTCTCATAGAGTGAAGCTAAAGATTTTAAATGAGAGTACCATGATTTAGGCTTCACGTAAAGTCCAATGACACACATTCTTATAAAAGACAGAGAGGCAGAAGTTTGGGGGGAAAGATGGCGCAGAGAAGCAGAGAAGAATATCATGTAAAGGTGAAGGTAGAGATTCTAATGATTCAACCACAAACCAAAGAAGGCCAAGATTCACCAAAACGGAAAAAAAGCAAGGAATGAATCTTCCTTAAAGCCTTTGAAGGAAGGGAGTTCCTGTCAACATTGTGATTTTGGAGAAGCCTAGAGAAATGGTGAGTGTCTAATTTACTACTGTCTTAAGTCACCCAATTTGGAGTAAGTTGTTACGATAGACCAAAGGAAATAATATACCACATAAATTGGCCTCTTATGTAAGTTAATTTGTTTGAATCATCTGGAATGAATTCTGTATCCAACCATGCCTCAGTCTTCAGTTGTTGCATGCATTTTGGACAGTAATTTGGAAAAATTAAGAAATTTAAGAAAATTTAAGAAAAAATATATATTTTTCTTACTTTACAAGCTAAATCAATGGAATTTGATCTTGTAGAGGTAATATTTTTTTCAGTAGTTATTACAAATGTGTTTTTTCAAAAACTTTTATGATGGACTTTTTCAAATTTGAGAGTAAAGGGAAGTCACTCTCAGAGTATATGAAGACACTGGAGTACATCTTTACCTTATAGTAATGCACAACCATTCAAGACAATGCCTCAGAACTGCTCTGTTGAAGAAATTCCTAATATGTAAATTTCCTAATATGTAAGAAAGAATGCATATGTACTTAAAAAATATAGCATTATTTTTGTAAAACCAATAACAATAGCAACTATAATTTCATATAGCATTTTACATGTGCATGTTAGGAATGGGTTGTTTGCATATTAGCAGTGTCCAGGAGGATGTGGATTAGAAGAGAATTGTAGCTTCCTCATACTGGCAGGAATTCACAACATTTCTGTTTTATTATATTTTAATTTACAGTTTGTATATACTATATTGGGAATATAATAGCTAGATCACAAGAAATAATACCTTTAGTTATTATGAAAATATAAAACTCCATTACAAAGAAAATATTGTGTTTCTCTTTTTTATTGCTACTAAATGTCTTAAAGAATATTTCTCATCAAGTAGGTAAATTCTTTATATCAGCCAAATCATGTTTGAATTTTGAAAGAAAAATTAGATTTCTTTGTCTAACAGGAATAAAGACGTATGGCATTTAGGGACATTCTTTTAAAGAATAACTGAAAGTCATTCAGTCATTCAGTGAGCCTTAAATGATGATCAATAAAACGATCCAGAAAAAAAAGAAAGAAAAATATGAACAAGTATTGAATTGATGAGAGGATTCTTACTAATATTTAACAAATCAAATAGATAATAAGCACAATCAAAATTTACATAACTACTGACAAATGGTTTTTTAGTCTTTGATAAATGAAAAATACAAAAATAAATTTGCACATTTTCAGGAGCCATTTCAGTGGTATGCTTATATATAAATTGAGCCTTTGTCTTTTTAATACCAAAAGATATGTATAAATTTTTTTCATATACTTGCTGACAGTGGTAATTTAAACAAATTCCAAAATAACAAAGTAAAAAAATAGCAAAAATTTAATCATTTCAAGAAACAATAAAAATGTGGGGACTTAAAGCACTTAATAAGGCTAATAAAATAAATATGAATCTATACTTAATGACAATACAATAGGTAAGTTAGTTTTCTTTCTTTCTTTTTTTTTGAGACAGAGTCTCACTGTGTCACTCAGGCTGGAGTGTAGTGGCCAAATCTCAACTACAACCTCCGCCTCCCAGGTTCAAGTGATTCTCCCATCCCAGCCTTCGGAGTAGCTGGGATTACAAGCACGTGCCACCAGGCCCTGTTAATTTTTGTGTTTTTAGAAGAAACGGGGTTTCACTATGTTGGCCAGACTGGTCTTAAATTCCTGACCTCAAATGATCTTTCCTCCTTGGCCTCCCAAAGTGCTAGGATTACAAGTGTGAGCCACTGTGCCAGGCCAGTATGTTAATTTTTTGATATCTTACCATAGCAGCCCAATTAAGAAAATATATATCTCTAAATATTGTCAAACCACTGATCAAATATTTTCTATCTACACATTATTAAACCTAAAGAAAATAAATACATTTGTATCGTTTTCTCTAATTTGAGTATTTGAAAGGATCCACCAGATTACATAGAATGAACTCAAAGCAGGATTTTATTTGAAGTCAAAGTAGGACAGGCGTGGTGACTTATGCATATAAATCTAGCACTTTGAGAGACTGAGGCCAACATGAACACTTGAGGACAGGAATTTGAGACCAGCAAGGGCAATATAGCAAAACTCTGTCTCTGCTAAAAAATTAAAGTAAGCTGGAATGTTGACATGTGCCTGTGGTCCCAGCTACTTGGGTGGCTGAGGCAGGAGGATTGCTTAAGCCTAGGAGTTTGAGGCTAGAATAAGCTGTGATCACACTAGTAATGCACTCCAGCCTGGGCGACCCAGTGAGACCCCATCTCAAAACCAAACCAAACAAACAAAAAATCAAAGGAAGTAAAAAACATGGTTTAGGAGAAAAAGAAAACTGCAGGCATGCATTGAATGTCTTAGAGTACTCAGCAAGAAGATATTCCCAGGACCCTTAGTTACTCTCTTGCTTATTAATAAAATCAGATGAACTGTGCAAAGAATCTGGACTTCTGGAGAGGTCAGAGAGTAAAGGGAATTGAGGTGGAGTATGATTTCTGTTGGTCATTTAATCAAGTCAGGTTGTCAAACTCATTAGAGCAGTGGCAAACCATCTAAAAAGAAAGTATCTGGGGTTCCAGAGTTGTTTTAGACTTATGCAGAATATCATAAAGTCCACTGATCTTAACTTCACCAACAGTAAAAATCTAGACATCCATACATTCCCAGATAAAGATAGCTTTTCTTACAAAGGTGTAAATCAACTCTATATCCACAATGGTGATGGTAAATTCAGTGCCTTGTAAGTGATTGTATTGTTTTTCTAACACTGCGTGACAAATGGCTACAAACTTAGCAATTTAAGAAAACACACATTTATTATGTCACAGTTTCTGTATGTCATAAATTTGGCTCAGGATGGCAGGCTCCCAGCTTAGAGTCTCAGAGGCTGAAATCAAGGTGTCAGTCGGGCTAAGATCTTGTCTGGAGGCTCTGGGGAAGAATATCTGATTATAGGTAGGGTCAGTTACATTGTTGGCAGTCTAGTTTCTTGAGATTGAAAGACAGGTAAAATTTCTTTTTTTTCCCCCACAATGAATTGCTTTTATTTTGGTATGCATCCACATTTCAGCATTTGGTGGACCTGAACAGAAACAGTTTCTCAGCTGGATGTCAGCGGAGGCCAAATCTTAGCTCCTAGAAGCTGACTGCATCCCATGCCCTCTCTCCTCTTCCATTTCCCTCACTTTGAATCTGATTTTTGCTCTCCCTGACCACTGTACCTAGATTTAAAGGATTCATATGATCAGGTCTGGTCCACATGAATAATCACCCTAAAGTCAACTGATATTAAACCTTAATTATATGTGCATAGTGCTTTAACGGCAAGGCCTAGGGATTTGCACAACTAGGTGAAGGTGTAAGAACAGGAGGAAGCAGAAATATTTGGGCCACCATAAATTGTACCTAGTATTTACATTTGTATACAATAAACAAATATAAAAATCCTGAAGAAAATGATAAAAATATGTAAAAGCTAAATAAAATATACTTTAAAATGGAACTAGTTAATTTCTGTGAGAAGCTCTATCTAAATACTTTCATTTAAAAATTCAGAAGGCCAGGTGTTGTGGCTCAAACCTGTAGCCCCAGCACTTTGAAAGACTGACATAGGAGGAACACTAAAGCCCAGGAGCTCAAGATGAGCCTGAGCAACATGGAAACCCGTTTCTACCAAAACTACTAAGAAATTAGCCAGGCATGGTGGCCCACACCTGTAGTCACAACTACTTGGGAAGCTGAGGCGGGAGGATCATCTGAGTGCAAGAGGTCGAGGCTGCCTTGAGCCTTGATGGTGCCACTGCACTCCAGCCTGGGAGAGCGAGACCATTTTCAAAAAAAAGAAATCAACTTAGAAACTGAGGCAAGCATAAAGAGTTTGTTCTTAGCAAAATAGAGAGAGATAGGGAAAAGAGCATGAATCAAATAACATTTTGCTTCAAATTACAATGTGGTATGGGAGTGAGCACAAAAGCCTCTGTTATACCTATCAACAGTTTACACACAGGTCAAGGAAGTAGGTTGGAAATGACAGCAGGCACTGTAAGAACTATTTTTCCCTCTGATATATTTCAGATTTAAGATGATTTTATTTATTAAAGACTAGAGATATGGCTTGAAATAGCACCCATGTTGTCCTTGACAAAAATAATTAACTCTCCAACTACAATAGTGTTAATTTTAATAAGAAATAGATCAAAATAAATACAGCATGTGCATGTAATATTTCAGAGTCTAATGTTGCTATATTCTAAGACTCAGTTGCAAGAATCATGGAGAAACATTAAGAAACACAGGGATAAAAAAGGAACTTAAAAAGACACAATTTTGAGTTTAAATATTTTCCAGGGAATTACAGAGGACATTAAAAAGTGTTACTTTCTCAAGGGTACTCTTGCCCCTGTCAAGATTGAGTGGGGTTGGTGGGGTGGGTGGCCAGGGAACTGAATTTTGTTGGGTGACTGTTGGGAAGGACAGCTTTGGCCAGAGTCTCTGCAAAAAATTCTAAATGAGTGACAAGCAGAAGCACAAAGTTAAATATTAAGGTGTTATATGAAAAAGAAATATAATCAGTAGAAAAAGAAGAATATCTTTAATTAAAAGTAACATGATGTTTTGGGGTTTTTTTTGGGGGTGATGGTTTTTTTTGAGACAGAGTCTCACTCTGTCACTCAGACTGGAGTTCAGTGGTGCAATCTTGACTCATTGCAACCTCTGCCTCCCAGGTTCAAGCAATTCTCCTGCTTCAGCCTCCTGAGTAGCTAGGATTACAGGTGCCCACCACTACTCCCGGCTAATTTTTGTATTTTTTCAGTAGAGATGGAGTTTCACCATGTTGGTCAGGCTGATCTCAAACTCCTGACCTAAAGTGATCTGCCCGCCTTGGCATCCCAAAGTGCTGGGATTACAGGCATGAGCCACTGCGCCTGGCCTGAATGTACATATATTCTGAAAGAGATGCGTTTCTCTTAAGAGAAGAAAAATTTGTTAAACAAAAGTATTTTATTAACACAGTATAAAGCAATGAATATGCATATTATATTATATAATATATAAGTATATATAACATGTATTTAAACTATTCTACTGAGAGAAAAGCTATAATTAAATCTAGCAGAGAACTATAACAACATCTAGCAAAGTGCAAATTATTTTACATTTTATAATTTTTGTATTTATGTTCATTTATTTTAAAACATTGTAGAAATAAGAGAATCAAGATTCAACAGATTCAAAATTCAGCATATAAACAAGTTTTTAAACACAAAAATTTCATTCAATCGAAGCCTCCACATTTGAATTTCTCCCTTGCTTATTATGGAGGAAACGAAACAAAATTAGTAAATCGCTTTTAAGCTCATAGAAATCTAAATAAATACAGCTTGTTTACTGATGATAATCTAGCAATGACATAATAGAAAGTTAGTTGGAGTTATCTCTTCTAAGAAAAATATTGGTTTATATATATATACATTTCTATGACTCAATATAGGACAAAATACACTCTAGGCTATGGGAGACCAAATTTCTAATATTTTTTCTCAGACACATCATTCCCTAGATTTTCTTAAAAGAATAGTAGTTTTAAAATAATATTAATGTACAAATGCGGTAATTATCTTTTGATTTGCTTCTCTCACAGATTTTTTTTTTTACATCTTTAAAGGTATGCTCAAAACTTTAAGCAAATACTTGTTTTTGTTTTTGTTTTTTTTGAGATGTAATGAAAAATTACTGAATTTCAGAGAGAAAGCCATTGTTGAAAGGTTTATGGACAATACACTGTGATTGTACTTACAGTTCATTCTCTAAATTGAGAACACACTATAATTTAAAATAATCTATAATGGATTCAGAGTCATCCTATTTGATGATTAAAGAATGTGATAATGGACTGGGCGCAGTCGTTCACAGCTGTAATCTGAACACTTTGGGAGGCTGAAGCCCAAGAATACCTTGAGGTCAGGAGTTCAAAAGTAGCCTGGGCCACATAGCAAGACCTTGTGTCCATAAAAAAATTAAAAAATTAACTGGGCATGGTGGCATTCACTTGTGGTCCCAGCTACTTTGGAGGCTGAGGTGAGAGGATCCTGTGAGTCAGAGAGGTCAAGGCTGCAGTGAGCCGAGTCTGCAGCACTGCACTCCAGTAAGAACCTGTCGAAATAATAACAATAGCAATAATAATAAAAAGAAAGAAAAGGAATTTGACAGTTATCCATTAAATAGATAAAATTATATCCAAATAGTATTATACACATAAAGAAAAATGATAAATACGTAAAAAGGAGATTCCTTGGTCTGTTTTCTTTTTCTGTATTAACTAGCACTAGCAACCAATTTCTTTTTACATTTGTAAATAAGTGTTCACTTGGGTCTCTTGTGACATTGGATGTTTTCTCAGGAATTTTTGTTCTCTCCTTTTTGAGAATAATGTAGTCTTATCATACATTTACATTAAATTAAATCCAAAATCGTTATTCACAAAAATATTATATGCCCAAACTTATTAATATCTTCTATGGGTCTATACAAGTAAATAAGAAACACTGTCTCAGCTTCATGGGAAGTTATCAAGCACAGAGAAGCCCCAGGTATAAATTGCCCTAAAACAATATCAAGTGCCAGTGAGTCACACATAGTTTAGGTGTTAGAGATTATATGTCAAGATCACACTCTCATTTAAAATAATCTATAATGAATTCAGAGTCATCTTAATTGATGGTTAAAGAATTTTGTATTTATACAATATGCTGGATTACTTGACTATGATGTAACATACAGGTTATTATATAAAATACATATGGCAAATAACTGAGAATCATTTAAGGAGACCACATCTTGGCTCATGTATCAGACAGCATCCTGTCTGAGAGCTCATGAATGAGATATACTTTCTCACATGTTCTCTATCTGAAATGAATATTCTCTTCTTTTGGTCTTTCAGACAACTATATAATATTTATAGTGTATTTTAATATCTACGTCTGAGTTTTATTTCCATATGCTTCATCTCAGCTATATTATTAAAATGAGAATGACCAATGTTCCACAGTCAGACAACTGAGGTTAGATCATCAAGGTGGATTCCTTGAAATCATACAAGTTGCAATTTATTCCATATTGTCATCATTAATTGACCAACCACTAGACTAAAAAAAGAAAAGAAACAAAAAAAAATTTAGTGGACATTTGCTGCATGGCAAAATATAGTTGGATTTTGAAGCATAATGCTGAAAAGCAATGATCATTTTATTTTGATAGTTAAGTGAAACAAGATACAGTTTCAAAGAGAGGTATATGAATAAAACATAGGAGCCATAATTATGTGATATGAAAGGCAAGGCACATGCTGTAGTTGCAAAAGGCTTCCTGGAAGAGTTGAGGTGTTACTGAAAAATACAATTCAAAATTTAATGGTGGACATTCCATTGGGAAATGTGAGAAATATAACTGCTTCCACTTCAAGAACCTTGTTGTTATTATATGTAATAAAAAGCCTCACTTTAATTTGTTCTTACACAAGCCAAATGGTAAATGCATAATTCTAGAACTATTTACTGCCATTCAAATGCAAATCTAGTATTATATATAATTGTTTTAATATGTTTAGAATTTAGCATATATTTAACATTAGACTTCACTTGTGTCCTTTGATCATAAGATTTAAAACAGTATCATAGAAATGGAGGTAATAAATTTTACCTGCCACTTTTTCAAACACTTACTCATTCTAGTAGCTTAAAAAAACAAGCCAAAAGGATAAATAATTAATTGCACTCTTTTCACAGACTAAAAGCTAACCATGGGAAGTTAATTTCCTTTCAGTAAAAGTATATATTCAATATACTTTTCAATAAATTTCAATAAAGGTATACATTCTTTGGAAATTTTTGGTATTCTCAATCTCCAAATAATTTCTTTTTTTTTCTTTTCTATATGATAATCATGATGGAAAATGATAGGAAATAATAAGAATTATTATTTTAATCATCAGGATTGACGACGATCACCTGATTCCTGTGTATCTTTTCTACAGTGCTTTTTCCTTCTTTAAATACATTTCATGTGTCTCACTCTTCTTAGAATGTTCACAAAGTTTTGGACTCAGAAAACAAATATTTCTTTGTTTGCTTGTGTTAAACAAATGTACTTTCTCCTGAAATTTTTAACTATCGAGTGCTTTATCTGGACAGTGATGGCCTGTAACCACTTTGTGAATCACAAGGTCTATAACTAACTGGTGGCTGGTTCCTAGATCATCAGAGTTTCAGTGGTGATAAGGCAGACATGCCAGGCTTTCTCCATACCCTTTTGTGAATCTAAATTTTTTTTTTTTTTTTTTTTTTTTTTTTTAGACGGAGTTTCGCTCTTGTTACCCAGACTGGAGTGCAATGGCGCGATCTCGGCTCACTACAACCTCCGCCTCCTGGGTTCAGGCAATTCTCCTGCCTCAGCCTCCTGAGTAGCTGGGATTACAGGCAGGCGCCACCGTGCCCAGCTAATTTTTTGTATTTTCAGTAGAGACGGGGTTTCACCGTGTTGACCAGGATGGTCTCGATCTCTTGACCTCGTGATCCACCCGCCTCGGCCTCCCAAAGTGCTGGGATTACAGGCATGAGCCACCGCGCCCGGTCGAATCTAAATTTTTAAAAATCACTTCCGTGACATTCCCTCAACACTCACACTGGCCTGTGGAGATACTTTTGTGAAGGAGATGTTGCTCTTTACAGATGTTGTGCTGTTTGCTATGAACCCTTTTATCATGACACTTGGTTCCTACAGGAAAATCATCTTCACCATCTTGTAGTCTCCATCAGAAACAGGACAAGCCTTAGCCTCCTCCATCTGCTCATCTCGTGTTGTAGTTGTGGTTTTATTCTGCGGATCCAGAAGCATTACATATTTATGACCTAAATCCAAACATTCTTCCACAAAGATGCAAATGTTTATCTCTTTTCTATATCATTCTCAACTCAGTGTTTAACCTCATGATCTACAATATAAGGAACAGACTCAAATAGCCTTGGGAAAATTCCTGCTTGACTATTTAATGCATTGGCTGCTGATTTGAACTAAGTATCTATTTTCTCACTTAATTCTGCCATTTTCTTGTTTACCTGACTTAATATTGGCTAAGTTTGCTTGCTAATCATGGAATTTCTCATTTCATGCTGGACATTCTGAAATCAGAATTATAATCAGGAAGGTGGCATTTTCAATGAGAAACTAAGTTTTCAACAGATTTATATTTGCTCTACAAGTCTCTTCACAAATTCATTAGTATCATAGGACTGTTTACTTAAAAACATAGTAAGCATGTCTTATTGAGGGACAAGAAAAGGAAAAATCAGTTAGGTAAACAGTTAAGGCTGGTCCTTGGAGAAGCAGCCTGCCTGAAAAATAACAACTGAGGGCAAAAATAGAGCAGCCCGGGGAAAACTCAGACGGCACCTGCACAGATAAGCAGCACAGAAGCCTTTTGTTTGTGTAACTGGTGAGCTCACAGGAAAAAGTTTTCTCCCCTTTTCAGATATATACACAGTGGGATCCCTGAAAACTTACACAGGGAGGAGGAGGGGCTGGCCTAAAACAAACCCACAGTTATACACACAAGAGAAGCATCACTTTGGCTGCCTAGAGACATACCCACAACTACATAGATAAAGGAAAGTTGTGCAGACAGCTTTTCACATTAAAAAAAAGTCATTCAAACAGCTACAGAGCTGAGAAAAACTTCTTATAAAAGCTTTTTTATTCAACTGTAAGAACAGAAAGAAACCACTTGAGCTTCTCTCTCCCCTGCAGAGAGCTTTCTTCTTTCACTTATTAAACTTTCACTCCAACCTCACCCTTTGCATCCACACTCTTTAATTTTCTTGGTGGTCAGAAAACAAGCTCAAGCTTAGACAATGAGACCAGTGATTCCAACCTGCTTCATCATCTAGTGATTCATGTCTCAATATTTTCCCCTAAAAATAATAGTGTATATTCTTGTTCCTCTCACCCTTTATGTCATGATCATTAGCTTTTGAAAAATACGATATCAGCTAGTAAAGAGTACTATATATGGTTAGCTTTTTGGACAATATTTGTCAAATGACTATAGGCTTATATGTTTAGATGTTGTATACATTCTATACCTGGATGTTTCCACTTCATGATTTAAAGAATAACCTACAGTTAAAACTAACAATAGAATTGCCACCAAAGTCTGTTCTCAGGCTGCTAATAAAGTTATACCTGAGACTGTGTAATTTATAAATGAAAGAGGTTTAACTGACTCACAGTTCCACATGGCTAGGGAGGTCTCACACTCCTGGCAGGAGGTGAATGAGGAGCAAAGTCATGTCTCACATGGCAGCAGCCAAGAGAGTTTTGTGCAGAGAAACTCCCATTTATAAAACCATTGGATCTTGCTAGAGTTAGTCATTACCACTACAACAGTATGGGAGAAACCACCCCCATGATTCAGTTATCTCCATCTGGCCCCATCCTTGACACATGTGGATTGTTACAATTCAAGGTGAGATTTGGGTGGGGATACTGCCAAACTGTATCCAAAATAAAATAGAATTTTCAAGAAAAGTAAATAAGTAAACTGAGATCATATAGAAAAGCTGTGAGCCTTTGGCAGTTATAGTGCTTATGCTGAGTAGAGCAGTTTGGTTCATCCTGGGCTGTTTTCAGAGCAATAACAGCATACTTCTTTTTTTTTTTTTTTTAAGACAGAATCTCTCTCTGTCACCAGGCTGGAATGCAGTGGCACAATCTTGACTCAATGCATCATCTGCCTCCTGGATTCAAGCAATTCTCCTGCCTCAGCCTTCCGAGTAGCTACAAGTATGCGCCACCACGCCCAGCTAATTTTTCTTTTGTATTTCTAGTAGAGACAGGTTTTCACCATGTTGGCCGGGATGGTCTGGATTTCTTGATCTCATGATCCACCCGCCTTCACCTCCCAAAGTGCTGGGATTACAGGCGTGAACTACCACGCCTAGCTCATAATGGCATAATTCTAAAAAAAACTTCAGGGACCAGGTGCAGTGGCTCATGCTTGTGATTCCAGGGGTTTGGAAGGTCAAGATGAGACCCTTGAGGCCAGAATTTCAAGACCAGCCCGGGCAGCTGAGACCCTGTCTTTATAAAAACATGGAGGAGGAGAAGGAAGAGGAGGAAAGAGAAGAAAGAAAAGATGAGGAAAAGCCCAGAGAAGTGATGCAGGCTTTATAGTTCTAGCTACTGTGGGGACTGAGGTAGAAGAATCACTAGAACCCAGAAGTTTGAGGTTACAATGAGCTATGATTGTGCCACTGCATTCCAGCCTGGATGACAGAGTGACACCCTGTCTTCAAAAAATAAAAGTAAGAAAATCAAGAAACTTTAGAGACATGTGTACGGTGATAAGCCATTGGTTCTGACTTGGAAAAATGGGAAGTACATGAATAGTTACATTATATAGTGGAAAGAATTCCACTTATTAAAAAATTGTATTGGATGTCCTGATACATTTAGAGAACAGGTATTCATCTATGGAGGCAAGTTGAAAAGTACATGTTAAATTTACCACTTATGAAGATGAACACCAGTGAAAACCTAACTGAATGGAACTGAATTGATGAAACTTGTTATCTTAGGCTGTGCTGATGTGCCCATCTCCAGTGATATTGATGCAGAATTTTTCTTGGCCCCCTCACCGTCCTCATAGAAGAAACACCGCATCTACTTGACCAGCTGTGCTCAACCCCTTGCTGGAGGGAGTATGCAAGCAAGCAAGTGCGGGATTCAGCCAGTCACTCTGAGTGTCAACACAGAAGCAAATGCCATGCAGGACCCATGGCCAGACCAGGCATATTGCCTCAAGGGGAAGGTGGCAGCACCCAGGTGAGGGTGCCTGTGACCCCAAAGCCCCAAAGATGATGTTAGAGTTCTACTTTAATTCTGCCGTCCACAGATGGCAGCCTGTTAGCAGCTCAGTTGGCCCCTAGCCTCATCAGGTGGGAGAGCTGCCCTCCACTGGGAAGGGCAAAGGGCCAGTGTGACAGCCTTTTCTAGGTACAGCGAGTCCTGAGCTCTTGTCCAGCAACTGGAAGAATGAGGTCATGTGGGTGATTGAAGGATGGTGAACCTGGAGAATTTTACTGAGTGATAAAAATGTCTCTCGGGGGAGAGGGGTGTTGGAGAGGGGATGGGAAGGGCTGGTCATCTTTCCTGAAATCAGATTGTCTCTTCCCCAAAGTCAGGCCATCTCCTTCTCTACCAACTGAGGCTGGGGTCTTCATAGGCACAGTATGGGGAGTGTGTGCTGATTGGTTTGTGAGTATTCTAAAGAGGTTAAAGCAAAGAAACCACTCAAACGTGGGCACACAGTGTAGAAAACCAATTAGGAAAGTGTAAGTATATGTACAATAGGTGATGTATGGAGATCAATCAGAGGAAAGTGGGCCAAACAGGAAGACAAGTTCTCAATTCAGTCCAAGGACTTAACTTGTAGCTTGTCTTTTAGGCTTTAAACTGTCTTTGGCTTGGAAGTGGGGTTTCACAGGGTACCTGCCCCATCTGCCTAGGCATGTGGCTACCTTTGTCACTATTGAGCAGTAGTACCATTGTTCTAATAACAAAGCTGGACCTTACTCTCCAAACACCTATGGGGTGTTTTTTGGCAATTTTTCCTTCTTGGAAATTTGTTATATGTCAGTTACTCTCCCAAGAATGCTCATTAATCTTGGGACCCAGAGAAGAATAACCTCTTTAGTTGCTGGGCTACACAAATGTGCCATTTTGTTATACTAAGAGCCACAGAGTGCTTCTTTCTGGCTATGGTGGCCTAAGACTGCTATGTGGCCATTTGTAACCCTCTGCACTATCTTCTCTTCATGAACCATGAGGTCTGTACCCTGATGGTGGCTAGTCCTGGATCACTGGAACTCATGTCTGGATAGTAGTGCAGACATTCCAGGTTTTCTCTTTGCCATTTTAGGGTTCCAAACAAATCAACCTCCTGTTCTGTCACATTACCCTAACACTTACACTGTCCTGTGGGAACGTGTTTTTGAGTGAAATGAATCTCTGCATAGGTACTGTGTTGCATGTCATGACTTTATTTCTGTTGATACTTATCTCCGCTGGCAAAATTACCTGCACAATCCATAAATTGCCATCAGCTACAAATACAAGCTCTGTCACAGTTTTCCCCATCTGTTTATCTCATCTCACAATTGTGGTAAGTTATTTTGATAAGGCTTTATTACATATTTAAGACCAAAAACCAGTCATTCATGCTTTTTCTTTTTCATACTATTGTGGCCCCATTATTAATCCCATGACATATAGTCTAAAGAATAAGAATGTATAATGGCACTAAAAAAAATCACTATGACGATCTTGTTTTCTTATATATCTAAACTGAAATTCCAAAACATATTTATCTCTGTTTCTTATCTGTGTTTAGAGTGGTATTTATTTTCAAATTAAACTGATTTTTAATTTTGAGATATGTTTCTATCAGGTTATACCAGCAATGTATGTGTCAAAAAATAGCAAATCATTCCACTGGTAATTTTATAATTTTTTGTGCAAAGTCTTCTTTTAGTAAAATCTTTTGACAAGGGCTGATGTAATAGACTCAATTGTAATTAGAACTCTATTATATGTTGTCTGAAATCATATCACGTATTTCCATAGATTCTCAACAGTCCATTTTAAAGGGAGGCTGAAATAGATGTTATATGCATATATGTACACACACTTACTCAAATATATTTTCACCTAGCAATGACTGTCCAGAGAAATCACTTCTTACAGAAAAAGTACCTTTTTTTGGTCATGTACTTTTACAAATGATGTTGGTATACAAGAGCAGTAAATATTAAGCCTGATTTATGTAGAAATCAGATTAAACATTTCTACATGCTATAACTCTGACTTGATAAAATACAAATTTTATTGAAATATATGCATATAATAAGAACTTGAAGAAATAAATATGGAGAAATCAACAATTTTTAATTGAATATTGACAATTTTTTCTTCTAAATGTATTTTCCTGGAAATGATACAGGGATAAGAAAATTAGGAAAGAGAAAATAATTTTTATAAGAATATCTACTCTAAAATCAAAGATACTACATATGTACATTGTACAACACCTACACACAGCAGTCAACAAACATATGAACAAATTCTTCAAATCACTAATCATCAGAGCAATGCTAATAAAAACCAAAATGAGATACCATCTCACACCAGTCAGAATGGCTTTTGTTAAAAAATCAAAAAACAACAGATGTTGATGAGACTGCAGAAAAAAAGTGAACTCTTATACAACGATGGTGAGAATGTAAATTAGTTCAGCCACTGTGGAGAGCAATTTGGAGATTTCTCAGAGAAATGTAAACTACTACCATTTGACCCAGCAATCTCACTTCTGGATGTATATTCAATACAAAACAAATCGTTCTACTAAAAAGACACAAGCACTTGCATGTTCATTGCCACACTATTCACAATAGCAAAAGACATGGAATCAACCTAGGTGCCCATCAACACTGGATTGAACAAAGAAAATGTAGTCCATATACAACATGGAATACTAAAGAGACATAAAAAGAGTGAGATCATGTCCTTTACAGTAATGTGGATACAGTTGAAGGCTATTATCCTAAGCAAATTAATGCAGGAACAGAAAACCAAATTTTGCATGTTGTCACTTATAAGTGGGAGCTAAACTTTGGGTATTCATGGACATAAAGATGGCAAATAGACACTGGCAAATACTAGTGGGGGGAAGGTTTGAAACACTAACTGTTGCTACTATACTCACTACCTGGGTGATTGGATCATTCATACTCCAAATCTCAACATCATGCAATATACCCAGGTAACAAACTGCACATATATCCTCTGAATCTAAAATAAAAGTAGAAGAAAAAAAATGATGAATGAAAATATGACAGTATTCATTCATTATAGATAATGTAGAGTAAAATATTCTATTACTTTTCAGTTTTATAGAAAATTTTCAGTATATTACAATTAACCTGTGTTATCATTGTAATAAGTAAAAGCAAACAAAAAATGTTGATTCTTTGTTGGTAAAGAAAATGGTAATAGTTGCTTGTACTGTATCCCTAATAATTTTGATACAGTTAAACTTGTTCTTTTTCAATATTTCATGTTTTTCTAATGAACTTTTCATATGTGAAAGCAATAAATTTCTGAGAAGCCACTATCTATCACTAGGATTTATGGTTTAAAAAGAGTGTTACAGAGTTTACACCTGCTTGAAAAGCTTTCGCCCACTAGTAAATAAAGTCAGTTCTGATCACATTCACATGTACATACCTAACTCTAGCTAGATAAGCCCTAAAGATAATCACAGATATCCTTTTAGGGGGGTTGTAGATGGAAATTTGACCCACCAAAAAAAAAAAAAAAAAAAAAACCCAGAAAAAGGCAATGTGATCACAGAGGTAGAGATGAGAATGATGCAGACACAAGTCAAAGAACACCAGTAGTCACCAGAAGCCAGAAGAAGCAGAGAACAAGTTCTCCCCAGACCCTCTGTCCACAACACAACACTGTGGACACCTTGACTTTCAGTACATAAAACTCATTTCCCACTTTCAGTCTGTAAACCTGTAAAAGAAGAGATGTGTTGTTTTAAGCCATTAAGTTGGTGGTGCTTGATTATAGCAGCTGTTGGAAACTAATGTGCATTTTAGCTCTATCCCCCAAGTATTAGGATTCTGATAATTCAGATGATTCTGATGTTAATTCTCTTTAGAAATAACTCCAAGAACAGTTTTAGTATTTCATTTTCACATCGGAAATCAGTCAGATTTGCTTCAGCCTCAAAGAGCACGTTTATGTAAAATTAAATCAGCACTGGCAGCAAGCTGCACTATTTTTTCCTAAATGGGGAAAGGTTAAACGGCCTCCTTAGAAAGGATGACTTAGAGAACAATAAGAGCAAGAACCCAGAGAGAAAAGCAAGACACTCTCTCTCTCTCTCTCTCTCTCTCTCTCTCTCTCTCTCTCTCTCTCTCTCCCCCACCCCCCCCTCTCTCTCACTATTACCAAGTCATGAAAAACAGAATTTTTCTTTTTTGGCACAATTGCAGCAGACCAACAACTTCTTTCATCTTCCATTTTAAGAAGATGTCATCAGGTCTTCTTTTCCTGCTATGATGAAAAAGGCAGTAATGTTGGGAACAATAAGGCAGGGAACTAAGGACAGCGTCTAGAAATTGAGGACCAAGGCAGACCCAGTGATTCTTGCCTGTAGTCTCACTACTCCAGGGGCTGAGGTGGGAGAATGGTTTGAGCTCAGGAGTTTGAGTGTACTGTGATTGCACCTATGTCTAGCCACTGCACTCTCCAGCCTGGGCAATTTTGTCTGCAAAAAAAAAAAAAAAAAAAAGGAACAAAGGAACTGAGGGCCACATCCTCCAGTCAATATTCAGAAAGAAAACGAGGGTCTTACTTCTACAACGGCAAGGTAA
This sequence comes from Aotus nancymaae, assembly GCF_030222135.1. Lineage (NCBI taxonomy): Eukaryota > Metazoa > Chordata > Mammalia > Primates > Aotidae > Aotus > Aotus nancymaae. Next base: position 6,924,092 of record NW_026988473.1, on the reverse strand, counting down.
TATGGCCACCAATCTCATGGCTCATGGAAATAAATCATTGCCCAATCCTGCATTCAGATCATGCTGCAGCCCCAGGCAAGGCTTATGGAGGGCTCAGCTAAGCTTTGCTGACTCCTGCTCTTCAGTAACTGTGGTGTTGATAAATAGGTATTATTTTCATCCTCTAATTTTTTGATAATTGGTTACTTTCAGAAGGTAAATAAAAGTGTAATGTTCTCCTTTTTCTTGTAAAGGTCTCAGGTTTTGGTTTTAGGGTTATTCTGGTTTCATACAAGTATGAAAGTATACTATTTGTCTGTGTTTTATTTTTCATAATTTGAAACTGTTTACTACTAACATATATAGAACTCACTATAGAAGTTTAGGTGGCTGGTAATATTCTTGTAAGAAAGTTTTTAAGGATATATACTTTTCTGAATAGAGAATAGTTTAAGTTTTAAATTTTATCTTTTCAAGTTGAAATTCTGATGTGTTAAAATCCATTATTTTGTGATGATAAATCAACTATCATTTTAATGTTTGCTTCATTTGATGGTGGTCAATTTATAGTTGTTGTTTGCTTTTTTACCATTTTTTAACTATTATTTACCTAGATGAGATTCATTTTTGCAATAATTATGCCTTGTGTTCAATGAGAATCCTAGATCCAAGAGGTGATATATATTATCAATTTTAGTCTCAGATACTATCCCTTCAACTATTATTAATAATATTATTTGCCCATTTTCACTCTCCTATAATTCAAGGACAGAAATTATATGTGTGTTAAGTCTCTTGATATTTTGCCAGATAATAACTAAAGTCTTGGATCTGAGATCTTTTTTAAGCTTACTGTTTTTTTCCTACGTGCATCAGGTTGGAGAACGTACATTGACTGATACACAGATCTTTATTTTACTAAGTTCACCCTAATATTAGGTCTATTAAATAAATTTTTTATTTATAATATATTATTTTCAATTTCAGAATTTCCATTTGGTTCTTTCTTTTGGTTATTAATTATCTGCTAAAATTCTCCACCTGTTTATGAATGCTATTTACTTATTTTCTTGTTCCTTTATTATATATATTATAGTCATATATTACTTCCTTATCTGAATTATTTGTGTTCTTATCATATTAAATGTTTTTGTCTTTATTAGGAAACATTTCCTGCTTCTTTATGTGTCTTATATATTTTTCTTCATTTTATGCTGGACATTTTGCATAAAACAAAAGTAAAGATTCAGGTAGATAGTATTTGTCCTCAGAATCATGTAACTTTCTCTGACTAGCTTCTAGGATGAGGCACTAAGTCAAATCTGTAGCTGCATTTTCTCTAGGCTTTGCTGCAGTTTCAATCAGGATTCCTTTACCCACTGACTCTAAATATTTGTATTATTTATACATAGCAAAGTGCTAAGGGTACTTTCTTCTCTAGTTCTTGGTCTGGTAATAAGTATCTTGTCAGTTCTTTCATGCTTTTGAATAAACTTAAAATGGCTTCATACAAAATTTTTATTTGTTTCCAGTAAGAGAGTTGGCGTGCATATCATAGGGTGCCATATTTCTAAATGAAGAAATATGTACACGGTATTCGTCTTACAAGGTATTTGGCCAATTCATGTGAACTAGATTTTGCTCTGACCATTTCTCCGGGACTGATTTATAGTTAACTTACCTTTACCTTTTACTAGTTTGATATGTATCTAGTATATAATTTCCATTTTAATTAAATTATCTTTTAACTAATGGATCAAAAAATTAATTCATCCTATAGAGGTATTGATAACAAGGGTGGGGATGGATAGAATTGAGTTTTCTGGTTGAGGATGGTTTACTGGGACCTGAGGATGAGAGTAATATGTAAAATAGAAGTGATATCAAACTATTAAAATAATAAAAGAGTTTCTTAAAAGAAAATAAATCTATCTACACACGCACACATATATACATACATACATACATACATACACACATAATGAGAAGCAGAATATTGTTAAGAGATCTTTATTACAACAAATATCTCCTAAACCCTGAAAAATCAGGGGATTTATCAGGATGTAGACTTGTTTACTAAGCAGTTGGTTACATAATTGTCTCTGGTGCCATCTAGTGTGTGGAATTATAAAACTCTGTAGGTTATGTAGCAAATGGAAAGCACTTTGAGATCATTTATTCCCAAGCGGTTCCAATGTGAAAGAACATTCGCTGTAGAAAACCAGTTACTTAAGGCTGGTTCAAGGTGGGTATTCTAGGTATTTAGATAGCACCATATATTTTTCTGATGACTTTCTATTCCACATTAGTTGCAAGTTTCAATATCTTAATATAAACCCTCTTGACTCACCTAACTTTCCATCTGATTCCCTGTATTCTAATAGTGAGTGTACTGTTAAATCCAGTCAATAAGTTATTCATTCTAGATATTGCATTTTTCAATTCCATTTAATGCTTTTCTATGGCTTTCACTTTCTTTGGGGATTCCTTCACTTTTTTTCATTGTCCAATTATGCTTTTAAAAAGCATTTTCTTAAAGATTATAATTAAAAACAAAAAATCATTGCTTGCCAATTTCATGGGTCAGCGTGCATTCCAGCTTTTTAAATTCATGCTTATTCATCATAAGAACTTGCTTATTTTTATATTTATTACATGCCACATAGTGACTAGAAATTAAAAAAAAAAAAGATACCCCCAATGATTTCTGTCACCAGAGCATTCAAACCTCTCTGTGATGAATTTAAGGTTAATATACTTAATCAGATCCAGAATTGATTAGGGTTTGATCCTCAAGAAGAAGAGACTACAAGAATGTCCACTCTTGTGTTTTCAGAGATTTGCGGTATCTTCAATATAACATTTCATACAACTTTAAAATTTGGCAAATATTGTGAAAGGAAGATAACTGTGTTTTAGGCCCCATATGTATGCAGTTTGGGTACTCTAATCCCATGCAATTACCACAGTTTCTGCATGTTTTACAGACTCCAACCGATATGGTTTGGCTGTATCCCCACCAGAATCTCATCTTGCATTGCAGCACCTATAATTACCATGTGTTGCGAGAAGAACCTGGTGGGAGGCAGTAGAATCACAGGACAGGTTTTTCCCATGCTCTTCTCATGATAGTGAATAAGTCTTATGAGATCTGATGGTTTTATATAGGGGAGTTCCTTTGCATATGCCCTCTTGCCTGCCACCATGTAAGAGGTGCCTTTGCTGCCTTTGCTCCTCTTTCACTTACCACCATGATTGTGAAGTCTCCCCAGTCATGTGGAACTGTGAATCAATTAAACCTCTTTCCCTTATAAATTACCCAGTCTCAGGGATATCTTTATTAGCAATGTGAGAACAGACTAACTCAGTAAATTGGTACCAGGTTGTGGGGCACTGCTATAAAGATACCTGAAAATGTGGAAGTGACTTTTGAAGTAAGTAACAGGCAGAGGTTGGAGCAGTTTGGAGGGCTCAGAAAAAGAGGAAAATGTGGGAAAGTTTGGAACTTCCTAGTGACTTGTAGAGTTCAAAAGACAGGAAGATGTGGGAAAGTTTGGAACTTCCTAGTGACTTGTAGAGTTCAAAAGACAGGAAGATGTGGGAAAGTTTGGAACTTCCTAGAGACTTGTTGAATGGCTTTGGCCAAAATGCTGATAGTGATATTGTCCATATTGTCAATATGGACAATAAAGTCCTGGCTGAGATGGTCTCAGATGGAGATAAGGAACTTGTTGGGAACTGGAACAAAGGTGACTCCTGTTATGCTTTAGCAAAGAGACTGGTAGCATTTTGCCCCTCCTCTACAGATCTCTAGAATTTTGAACTTGAGAGAGATGATTTAGGGTAATGGAGGATGAAATTTTTAAGCTGCAAAGAGTTCAAGAGGAAGCAAAATATAAAAGATTGGAAAATTTGCAGACTGACAATGCAATAGAAAAGAAAATCCCATTTTCTGGGTAAAAATTCAAGCCTGCTGCAGAAATTTGCATAAATAACAAGAAGCTGAATGTTAATCACCAATACAATGGGGAAAATGTCTTCAGGGAATGTCAGAGATCTTTACCACAGACCCTCCCATCACAGGACAGGAGGCCTATGAGGATAAAATGGTTTCATGGGCTCAGGGTCCCCCTTGCTGTACACAGCCTAGAGACTTGGTGCCCTGTGTCCTAGCCAATCCAGCCATGGCTAAAAAGGAATAAGGTACAGCTTAGGCCGTGGCTTGGGAGGGTGCAAGCCCCAAGCCTTGGCAGCTTCTACATGGTGGTGAGACTCTGGGTGCACAGAGATCAAGAATTGAGGTTTGGGAACTTCCACCTAGTTTTCAAAAGATATATGGAAATGCCTGGATGTCAAGGCAGATGTTTGCTGCAGGGCTGGAGCCCTCATGGAGAACCTCTGCTAGGGCAGTGCAGAAGGGAAATGTGGAGTTGGAGCCCCCACAGAGAGTCCCCATTAGGGTACTGCCTGGCAGAGGTGTGAGAAGAAAGCCACTGTCCTCCAGACCCAGAATGGTAGATCCAATAACAGCTTGTACCATGTGCCTGGAAAAGCTGCAGACACTCAATGCCAGCCATGAAAGCAGCAAGGACTGGGGCTGCACCCTGCCTGCAAAGCCACAGTGGTGGAGCTGCCCAAGGCCATGGGAGTGCATGTCTTGAATCAGTGTGACCTGGATATGAGACATGAAGTCAAAGGAGATCATTTTGGAGCTTTAAGGTTTAATGACTACTTATTGGATTTCAGACTTGCATGGGGCCTGCTGGCCCTTTGTTTTGGCTAATTTCTCCCATTTAGAACGGGTGTGTTTACTCAGTGCCTATACCTCTGTTGTATATGGGAAGCAACTAACTTGCTCAGAGGAAGAAGGGACTTGGCTTGTCTCAAATGAGACTTTGGACAGTAGACTTTTGAGTTATTGCAGAAATAAGTTAAGACTGTGGGACTGCTGGGAAGGAATAATTGGTTTTGAAATGTAAGAACATGACATTTGGGAGGGGTCAGGAGTAAAATGATACAGTTTGGCTGTGACCCCACTGAACTCTCATCTTGAATTATAGCTCCCATAATTCCCACATGCCATAAGAGGGACTTGGTGGGAGGTAATTGAATCATGGGGGCAGGTCTTTCCCATGTTGTGCTCATAATAGTGAATAAGTCTTACAAGATCTGATGGTTTTATAAAGGGAAGTATTCTTGTATATGCTTTCTTGCCTTTCAACATGTAAAATGTGGCTTTGCTCCCCTTTCACCTTTCACCACGATTGCCTGACCTCCCCAGCCATGTGGAACTCTGAGTCAATTAAACCTGTTTCTTTTATAAATTACTCAGTCTCTGGTATGTCTTTATTAGCAGCATGAGAATGGACTAATACACCAACTGAAGCCCTCTTTTAGGTGCCATATCTGCATTCTTACCTGCTAGATGTCACTACATTAGCAAGCATTTTCAGAGAAAGATGTTTAAGGATTTCCAATGTCAAGTCACAATTCCTCCTGGGTTTTATATTTTTCTTTATTTCTCAGAACACAAATCCATTGCAGTTCTTTATATCCTTAGTACTAAGAGATTAGAGAAAATATCAGTTTGTTTTTATAATATTTTCTGTTTTTAGTCTATATATATGCTAAAATTTGAATTTAACATGTCTTGAATGGAAATCTTTCATTTGTTCAAGATCTTCACATCAGTTTTGGTATTCCAGCATTACATAATTGCCAAAATCTCTGGGCAAACCCACGTTCTATCTCTTAGTCATACTTATAATTGATAAATGCCTACAGGGACATAGGCAGGTCTGCGGCTGACTTCTAAATAGTTATATCTTTTTTTGAATTATACTCACTATATGTGATGAGTGTATATATATGATGCAAAATCTGACTCCCCAAATATCATCAAAATAACAAGTTCATAAGAAAGTCATTTATTGCTTACCTTGGTAAGAAATAATACCACCTTCAAAAAGTTTTGGAAAGGCAGGAAAATAATTTATTAATAATTGGACATTTGTTTTAAGGTGAGTCTTTAAGAGCAAAGGTTTGATTTGATTAGATCAAGATACAGCACTCCAAGTAGCAAGGAATTGAAACAATCTGGGGAATAAACTTTCTGCTGATGTTTTCCATGGAAGAATCCATGGGTGGTTCAGGAAATTTTTGTAATGAGCAGCCAAAGTATTTGCCTAGGCAAAAATTCTAAAAAAAAATAAAAAACTGTGATGTGCTAATAAAAATAAAGGAAATGTAAAATCACGATAATGCAACTTAAGGTAACGTTTTTATTCTTACTTTTCAGGTTGTATATAGAGACAGACAGTTTCAGGTCTCAAAGATATTTATAATTTATTCCTTTTTTCTTGTAACTTCTCAATGAAAGTGATAAGCTATTATGAATTATCACATCCTACCTGAAGTGATAGGGCCATAGTCTTTAAAAGATCTTTTAAAAGGAGGTAACAGAGGCTATTGAATTATGTATATACTATGTGTCCTTCTTCTGTCAGTAATCCATACTTTGCAGAAACTTGATCAATTGACTATCAAGTTCTGTACAATTAACTTCTATCAGATAAAATAACATTAGATGTACCAGAGCCATGTTATCTTCAGTGTTTTCTCAAATCTAACACTAGCAGCCAATATCATACTTCCTTTCTGTCAGCTGATCTCATGTTAAACAGAAAAGTCTCAACTATGTCTACAGGCTTAACACCTGTGGTTTTCTAGAACACTTGAATAATAAGTACAATTGGCTTTTGTCTTAGAAAGATTCCCTTCCATCTTTTCTTGCCCTCCATGTTTCTTGGATACTAAGTCAGAGAAATTTAGAATCACAATAATGAGCAGTGCAAAGTCCAAGAATTACACAGGAATTGCAAGTATTCTTCTCCAGAGACAATGCTATAGATGCTGGAGAGAATGGTCTCTTCTTACAAACATCTTATAGGCTTGGACCTCTGCCCACAGATTCTAATAAATCACTCAACCATTAGAATATTGTATTATCACTTCCCTTTCTGAAGAATAGGATTAGCAAAAGAGATTGGGTACTTTTATCCTTTAATTAGTGAAATTATAAATAATTTATAAAATTTAAATTTGTGATTGTAAAGAAGCATATACAGGCCGGGCGCGGTGGCTCACGCCTGTAATCCCAGCACTTTGGGAGGCCGAGGCGGGTGGATCACGAGGTCAAGAGATCCAGACCATCCTGGTCAACATTGTGAAACCCCGTCTCTACTAATACAAAAAAAAATTAGCTGGGCATGGTGGCGCGTGCCTGTAATCCCAGCTACTCAGGAGGCTGAGGCAGGAGAATTGCCTGAACCCAGGAGGCGGAGGTTGCGGTGAGCCGAGATCGCGCCATTGCACTCCAGCCTGGGTAACGAGAGCGAAACTCCGTCTCAAAAAAAAAAAAAAAAAAAAAAAAAAAAAAAAAAAAAAAGAAGCATATACAAAAAAACTAGATTTAAGGAGTAAATTTTGAAAATGTTTTTCAAATAGCTTCATTACAAAAATGATAATTACCTCAAAATATTGTAAAATGAAAAATTCCTGGTATGAGCTTATTATACTGAAATGACAAACTCTCATTTTTTCTTTATAGGGTTAACTTTCAGTTTGCTAACTCTATCACTACATTTTCCTAAATCACAAAATAAGTTCAATATATTGTGCGCTTAGGTAGAAAGGTCATACCACAAATAAAGAGGAAATATGAATTCAGATTTGAGCTCACACTAATGGAGAATTTTTTCAATACTTACAATGCACACAGTGGATTGAAGTTGTGAAATTCTTTTCCTAAGAAACAAGATTCCTGGCCATGGTTTTGTTTGTTTTTTTGTTTTGTTTTGTTTTGTTTTTTTGAGATGGAGTCTCTCTCTGTCTCCCAGGCTGGAGTGCAGTGATACAATCTCAACTCACTGCAACATCCACCTCCTGGTTCAAGTGATTCTCCTGCCTCAGCTTCCTGAGTAGCTGGAACTATAGGCTTGCGCCACCGCAACTGGCTCATTTTTATATTTTTAGTAGAGATAGGGTTTCACCATGTTGGCCACGCTGGTCTTGAACTGTTGGCCTCAGGTGATCCACCCACCTCAGTCTTCCAAAGTGCTGGCATTACAGTTGTGAGCCACCGTGCCTGGCCCTGACCATCTTTCAGGAGGTTCATAAATGGATCTTTACAGTGAATATAAGTTTTGGGAAGATTTCCCCTGTGATTCTCCAGGTATAGCCATCATTAATAAACCTGTATTATACTGTGAAAAAGTAATCGTGGAGTTGCACTTATTACAACTAGCTATTAAACATGGTTATTTGAATGAAGCTGTCTTATACAATGTACATCAGAATAATGAAGTCAGTGATGACAAGCTATATTTACTGAGATGACCTTGCCATTGTCCTGATACACTTTGGTATCAGGTGCTATAACGTCCTCTATCTTGTCAGAAAACACCTATTGATACTAACTTCTATAGAAGCTTTCAATGTCATGAAAATAATTCATCAATTTTCAGTACTAGTAATCATAAGTTATGTTTTTAGAGTTTCCATGTGGTTTTTGAAATAATTTAAATGGCAATAGTTACATTTTTAAATATTTGAACTATTTGCAAAAAACCTCCAAAATAATAAAGGCCCTTTGTAGATGCCAAGTGTTAAAAACAACCTCCTCTCTAATGGCCAGTGATGATGAGCATTTTTTCATATGCTTGTTGGCCTCATGTATGTCTTCTTTTGTAAAGTATCTGTTCATGTCCTTCGCCCACTTTTGAATGGGCTTGTTTGTTTTTTTCTTGTAAATCTTTTTTAGCTCGTTGTAAATTCTGGATATCAGCCCTTTGTCAGATGGGTAGGCTGCAAAAATTTTTTCCCATTCTGTTGGTTGCCGATTCACTCTATTGACTGTTTCTTTTGCTGTGCAGAAGCTGTGGAGTTTGAGATACCATCTCACACCAGTTAGAATGGCAATCATTAAAAAATCTGGAGACAACAGATGCTGGAGAGGATGTGGAGAAATAGGAACACTTTTACACTGTTGGTGGGAGTGTAAATTAGTTCAACCATTGTGGAAAACAGTGTGGCGATTCCTCAAGGACCTAGAAATAGAAATTCCATTTGACCCAGCAATCCCATTACTGGGCATATATCCAAAGGATTATAAATCGTTCTACTATAAGGACACATGCACACGAATGTTCATAGCAGCACAGTTTACAATAGCAAAGACCTGGAACCAACCCAAATGCCCATCGATGATAGACTGGACAGGAAAAATGTGGCACATATACACCATGGAATATTATGCAGCCATTAAAAACGAGGAGTTCGCGTCCTTTGTAGGGACATGGATGAACCTGGAAACCATCATTCTCAGCAAACTGACACAAGAACACAAAATCAAACACCACATGTTCTCACTCATAGGCGGGTGTTGAACAAGGAGAACACATGGACACAGGGAGGGGAGCACTATACATGGGGGTCTGTTGTGGGGGAGTGGGGGGGACAGCGGGGGGGTGGGGAATTGGGGAGGGATAGCATGGGGAGAAATGCCAGATATGGGTGAAGGGGAGGAAGGCAGCAAATCACACTGCCACGTATGCACCTAAGCAACAACCTTGCATGTTTTTCACATGTACCCCAAAACCTAAAATGCAATAAAAAAAAAAAAAAACAACCTCCTCAATACTCCCGAGAATGAAAATCACCTCTTCATTAACACAATAGCACTTCCATTAAAATTACAAATGTATTTTTAGAGAAAATACTTACATTGGCAATAAGCCTATTAACTATCCCCTAGTTGCCTCTCAGAAATTAACATGTTTGCAATCCTTCAATGATTAGGTCCCCAATGACATGAGAATGCATGTAAAAGCTGTTGGTTTTATTGGTGAAATTATTCACTTATGCAATTGGGAATAGTTCCTTCCTCAGTAAGTAGCTTCTATGGTTATTGGACTGGCTTTGATGGTACAAAAAAAATACCAACTTTTATGGATCTGAGAGCAAGAACCACTGATTTGAGTACAAATAGTTTTGAAAATACATTAATCTTGCCATATTGTACCAACAAGATAATCCATCTTGTATCACTCTTTCTGATATACCTTCTGCAGGATCTAAAATACTTTTTATTTAAATAAGCCTTTTGTTACTGAGAGGAGAACCGAAGCATATCAACCTACCTTATAACTTGAATTAATTTGTTTTATAACCTAAGATTGTTTTGTTATGTGTTTGGAAATAACTTACTGAATCATAGTATTTTAATAAGATCTATTTGTTAATTCCCTTAAAAAGAAAATCAAAGAATCAGTGTTTTCCTATCTCTATTCTCAAGCCTCTTCTCTTCCCTTTAATATTTCTCTAAATAGAACTTTTAGACTATCAGAAGGAATGGCCAACATGAAGTTTCCAGGAGTACATGCACTGCATTTTTGGGAAATATGTGAGCCATAGAATGGTCATGCTGTTAATATTCTCCCCACCCTCATGTGTATTTCCATGAGTTTTGACATCATACACACCTGAATTTGAATTACACTGGTCAATTAATTGTTGAATGATGTTGAGATACTATTCTAAGCATTAATGTTCTCATCCAAAATATGGAGCTAATAATAAGAATCTTGTTTATAGGGAACCAGTGTATCCTGTGGCTTTGGAGTCAGAATCTTGTGTTCTAATCCTGTTTCTATCACATCCTAAATCTCAAATTCTGTTTCTTAGTTTCCTTCATCTATAAGAAAAGGATCATAATGATAGTAACTCCATTGTAATTTTGTTAGTTTTTTTTGTTGTTGTTGACAATTAAATGAGTTATAGGTAAAGTGTTAAGAATATTGCATTACATATAATAAGCATTATATGGATGAGAGTTATTGTTAGTAAAATTTGACAGATAACTCTAGTCATTAGCTAAGAATAACATGACAGGGTGGCAATCAAAACTAATTTTTGATGTTACCTACTGTGTGTCAGTCTCTTTAAAGAGTGACACTTGAAAAGATAAGTAGGTAGATGAAGGGACTTCTGTCTTCAGAAGACAGAGCGGGGGAGATAATATTCCCAATTTAATCCATACAGAAACACTATGAGATATTTATTATCATTGTTATAGTATCGATTAGAATAATTTATGTTAAGTTGCACAAGGTCACACAGCCCCCATGCAGCCAAGATGGGCATCTAACCAAATTCCTCCTAACTTGAAGTGATGTCTTATATTTTCTAAATACCTTGACTAGTTTTAAAACTAGCAAAATAACAATAAATTAACCCCTGTCCTGCTGTAGTGCTGCAACTCATTCACACTCTTCGAGGTGATAACATAAGACGGCACTTTGAGCACGTGATTGACCCTTCTGACTATCAATAGGCTTCTCAGTGTCTATGTCATTGGGTAGTTTTGTTGCTTACCTGAGATAACCAGATTGTCTTTAGCACCGCCATTGTCATAATATTTATTATGTAAATGAGGCAGTAACTCAGAAATATTTTAAATTCCCTTCTTAGCCCTCTCAAGATGAGCCATAGAGGTTGATGCTTTGCTTGTTTATTTATTTTAGGTATTTCCAACTCTATCCTTCATGGTCAAAATCCAATTATTTGTACGTCAAAGTCAAGTTAAATTTTTTATAATTTTGTAAGTATTTTGAGACCTTAGAAGCAGTGTTTAACAGATTTTTCAGACTCAATACTTTGTATTATACCACCATTAAAATAAATTTAGCAACTGTTGTTTACTGATAAAATTTAATCCCTGATAATGACACATAGAGTAATGTTATTTAATTAGAAGTTAACATATAATAAAATGTTTTGCTTACTCTACTTGGTCAGTCCACTAATGTTCATCGAGCATTTCTTAGAAGCCAATGATTTTGAAAATGACAGAAGTATAGAAACAAGTAGCTAACCAATTTTATCAGCTTGGTTTGGTATGTGAACAGGGTTTATGGAATTACACTAAGCTCTTTTCTGTCAAAAATATCCTCAGAGCTGGTATTTACTGATATTTGTTATTTCACTAAAACTTCTGCTTTATAGTAAAAAAAGTTAGCTGGCATATTTCATTACAATACTCTATTCACTCAGTCTAGAGACATTGTGTACTAGTATCTATCAAATCCTGGAAACGAAAAGCAAATTGCTCTAAAATTCTTATTCCAGTGAACATCTATAAGTCAGTTCATTTTTAATAACATACATATTTTCTTTACTTAATATGTTCATCAGTCTGTTTATTAATTTATTACTTTTTTAAAACTCTAGGCCAGTTATTGTTTAATATTTTGGGTACAAAACGGTAAGGTAAATCAGACATGATCCCTGCACATAGGAAGTTAACTGTTCAATGGAAGAAATAGTCAATCAGTAATCAAATAAAACCTGAAATAATGAAATTTGGTAATCACTAAATTCTGAAATGTATCTCTCAGAGTTTATAGTTCAAAAACTTTGAGCTTGCTTTCTTTATTTGATGGCCTATTTACTTATTTGTTTTATTTTTAAAAATAAAATAATCTTATCATTACATCTAATTATTTTTCTTTTTCGTCAATTTAGCATTTTAGGATATCAGAATTTCTCGTGAAACGAAAACAACACAGAAGATGGAACTTACAGATGGAAACTACACCTTGGTGGCTGAGTTTATTCTATTAGGTTTTCCAACTCGCCCTGAACTACAGATTGTCCTATTCCTCACATTTCTGACATTGTACAGTATAATTCTAATAGGGAACATTGGATTGATGCTGTTGATCAGGATCGATCCTCACCTTCAAACCCCCATGTATTTTTTCCTTAGCAACCTATCATTTGTAGATCTTTGCTATTCCTCAGTCATTGGTCCCAAAATGTTGGTCAATTTCCTCTCTGAGAACAAATCTATTTCCTACTATGGGTGTGCCCTGCAGTTTATTTTTTCTGTACGTTTGCAGACACAGAATCCTTCATCCTAGCTGCCATGGCCTATGATCGCTATGTCGCCATCTGTAACCCTTTATTGTACACAGTTGTGATGTCTAGAGGCATCTGTATGTGGTTGATTGTCTTGTCATACATTGGAGGCAACATGAGTTCCTTGGTTCACACAACCTTTGCCTTTATTCTGAAATATTGTGACAAAAATGTTATTAATCATTTTTTCTGTGACCTCCCTCTCCTGCTTAAACTATCCTGCACTGACACAACCATTAATGAATGGCTCCTCTCTACATATGGCAGCTCAGTGGAAATTATCTGTTTTATCATCATCATCATCTCCTACTTTTTCATTCTTCTCTCAGTCTTAAAGATCCGCTCTACCAGTGGGAGGAAGAAGACCTTTTCTACATGTGCCTCTCACCTGACTTCCGTGACGATCTATCAAGGAACCCTCCTCTTTATTTACTCACGGCCCAGCTACCTGTATTCTCCAAACACTGATAAAATTATCTCAGTATTCTACACCATTTTCATTCCAGTGCTGAATCCATTGATTTACAGTTTGAGAAATAAAGACGTAAAGGATGCAGCTAAGAAAGTTCTAAGATCGAAGGTAGATTTTTCATGAGATAAAGCATCCCAAGATACATCTAATCTCTCAATCACATACTGTATTTGGGAACTTGCAACAACCTTACCAGCATACACACAAAACCTCTTACACTAGGGATTTTATCAGGTACTTCTTTTTAATTCAGCTGAATGAATTTCATAGTCACAAACTATTTTAAAAAACATTTAAAAGTTTCAAAGTTGCTGCTAAACACTAGTCATGCTACTTTTCAGTTATTACTAGCTTGAGATTTATGCTAAAATCAATTTCATTAAGTTATCTCAAGGGATATAGCAAATATTTCAGAAAAGTATGCATATACATACATGTGTGCATCTGTAGAATATCTCAATTATAAGTATAGATTACTGGATAACAGGATAAGAAAATAAGTCAGATTGCTTTGATTTATATGCCAGATCTATACCTGACTAGTGAGTGGTGCATTGAATGAGTTGCTTAATTTTTCTATGCTTCACTTATCTGTAAAATGGGATGAATACTGTACATACACCATTGATTGTTTGATAGTGAACAGAGTTATTACAGTTAAGAGCTGAGAATAGTGCCTGGACATTTTATGCACTTAGATGTTTGTTACAATATATGTTTTTATAATATATCATGCTAATTAAAATGCATGTTATAAAATAAGATGATAGAGGCCAAAATGTTAGAAAAACAATAATAAAAAGCCAAATAATATTTTTAAATTGCACATAATAACATGTGGGTAACTTTCTACACCCAATATATCACAAAGCAGTTTGGAAACATTTTCTTAGTGGCTTGAGCAATATAGGTTAATTACAATGCAAAATATTTGTTTTTCTATATCCTTTTTTTAAATACACCAATGTATTACTGAATGTGTGAAACATTCTTTCCTGTAATCTCAGAAAGAGTCTAATTTATTACACTGCCCTAACTGTATCCTCAGAGGGAGATCAACCCAGTACTGTGGTGGAAAACCATGCAGGAAACATGTGCTTAAAAATGGAAATTGAAGGATGTGTAGAAGGATGTGTATTATTGCAAAATGTATTTTGGTAACTAATATTGTGTGCTGCAAATCATTATAATTTTATGATAATACATGTTTATAAACCATGAGCTGGAAATATAAAAATTTACAGTTATGCAAGCATATATCATTTTATTTTCTTTCATATATATTGGGTTTTGTTCTTCACAAATTAAAAGTTCAGGACCACACTGTGTCAAGCAAGTCTATTAGCACCATTTTTCCAACATTATGTTCTCATGTCGTGTCTCTGTGTCACATTTTGGTAATTCTCACAGTGTCTCAATCTTTTCATTATTATTTTATCTATTATGAAGATCTGTGATCTTTGATGTTACTATTGACATTATTTAGGGGCACAATAGACTGTACCCATAAAAGACAGTGAACTTAGTTGATAAATGTTATATATATTTTGTTTATTTTACATATGTATGTGAAATGTCCTTTTTCTGTAAGAAAACTATTATTTTAAAATATATTTTCATAGGGGCAGAGATTTAAATGACTTTAGGCCAAGATTTTGAGGACCTGCCTATTGATCACTAGATCATTATTCAAATGTCATTCTTATTTTTCATCTACCTACAACTCTATTTTTCTTATATACCCACAGATATTGTATATGATATAATTGTATGATATTATATATGATATAATTGATTTTAGAGATAACTGTGGAACATAGAATTCAATTTGTTTCACAAGGTCCACTAACTCTTTTTAATCAAGAATAAGCATATTTCAGAGATAAACAAAAAAAATGACATGAAAATAATAAATCAATATTACAGCTACTGGGAAACAGGATGAAGAACAATTAAGACAAAATAATGTCTGAAGTATGAAAGTTAAATATGGATATGTGTTGGGGATCAACAGGCAGACCCCGACTCCACAACAGATGCATAAATTTACTCAGACACAGAATATAGTGGAAGAGCGTGCTAGGGGTATCTGTGGTCATTCATCCAAAGGAGTTCATAGCCACCGGCCCCAACCCCCTGGCCTTGCTGGCCTTTATTCAGTACACACTCAATGACGAAGGCTTTGAGTCAACACCACTAGAGAGTAAAGATTAAAGGCCAGGTTCCAAGGCCTAAAGTAAACACCATTTGTGGGTAACTTCTGCCAACCCGCTAAGTACAAGGCAGTCAAGCACGGATGGGTAAAGGTTGGTCTTAGGACAACAAGCCATTTAGATAAATTCCTTTGCATTCCCCTGTTAACCGCCCTATGCTTCAAGTCTCGAGATAAAAGAACTAGCCACCTTTGGCCCATTCTTCGCTGAATCTATGTAAACTGCCTGGCCTTCCAAGGGGGTTTTGTGACTATTTCCCATAGATATCTCTAATATTTTTCCCTTAATATTTTTGTCAGCACCCTGATCGATCCTCCACAAACATGTAAATATTTTATGAACTGTCTTTATGTCATAGGATACTTGGGGTGTTTCTTCCCCAGCCAAGACCTCTGTTGCTGGTGGTACCTTTGACCTAGTTTTGCTTGGGCCTGCTGGGCTTTTTCCATTGTCTTGGCCTGGCAGGCTGCACTCATCTCGTGCTACCAGCCCAGTTCCTGCCAAGGGTGAGCCAGGCCAGAATGGCAACGGATAAGTGAGTGTACAAGCATGGAGACTGGCCACTGAACACTGCCAGGCATGCCAGCTGCTGCAGCAGGATGGGCATCTCCAGGCACCAGCTCTGTAGAAGCCTGTGGCTGGTTCAGATGTACCACAAGCAGCTTCCACTGTAGGCACCTGTGTCTGGATGAGGGGAACATGGTAGCACTGAAAAGCTTAGAGCACCAGAAACCACAGAACCCCAAAGAAGGTGTCACAGCCCTGACTCGGGTAGTCCTTAGGTCTGGGCTCCCTGAAGGGCTGCAGTTCATCTCTCCTTGTCACTCACAATGTGGAGAGTGGTTGGGGGGTGGCACATTTTATACATTTCAGCCCTATTTGTGTTACACCTCTTTCAGTACTGCCACTCTGCGGGTTCTGAGTTCTAGTCCTGCCTCCAGGAAGAATGAGGTATGCAGAAAACTGAAGGGTGAGCAAGGCAAAGAGGTGCTTTATTGAGCTACAGTACAGCTCTCAGGAGACCCAGAGTGGGTAGCTCCTATCCACAGGCAGGTCATCCCCAAGAGTGTACAACTCTCAGCAGAGAAGAGATCCACAGTGAGTAGCTCCTTTCTGCAGACAGGTTTGTCTCATTGTCTGCCCAAGTTTGGCTGAGTCTGGGGTTTTATGGGCTTCAGAGGGGAGGAGGTGCAGGCCATTTGGTCCATGGGTGGCCATGGGCAGGCCCAAGAAAAGCACCATAAATTTTCGCTCTGGTTGATACCACTGGCCACCCAGCCCCCAGTCTTCAGGCTGTCGCTGGCTTGAAAGTGGAGTTTCACCAGTAACCCACCCCATTCAACCCAGGAGCCTGTTTGAATCAATAAGTAAAGAAATAAGAAAAAATAAAGTTAATTTTTATTGGAAGTTTATTATGAGGTGAAAAGAAATAATTGATTGTCTAATATGTATCTTCAAATATATGTTCCATATCTTATAATTAAGTACTTAAGTGGTTGTGGATGCTAAAGGTAATGGCATATTAAAGACAAGTATAAATAATTAAAGAGTACTTATCTAGATTATTATAGGATATTTAATAACTTTCATGATTCTTCTCTAGTTTTCTGATGATCAAAGTACTGCAAGTGGTTTCCGTAGTAAACAGGGACATAGATATACGTTTGAAAGACCATATGAGAACCACAGATTCTCAAATGTTGTCTGCAATTACACAAGCTAAAAATCACTCAACATCAAAGGCTAGCTAGGTGCCATTGTAAAATGCCTTTGAGTAAAAACATTTTAGAAGTCCTGTAAATCTCAAGCTGAGCAATGATACTCTGCTCTCTAGGGTGACATTCTTTCTGGGATTCTGAGACCTACATAGAGAAGTATAGCAGTAGAAAAATCAATGAGATTGCTTCCTTTGGTCATTACGTCTCTTCAGTCAATCCATGTTCTTTTGGAAATTTTACCTACATACTAGATATATCTGAAACAGCACCATGGCAGGAGTGTGTTCGAATCAGAATAAAGTCCAAGAAAAGTTGGATGTCAGTCTCCAATATGCAACAATAAGAATGAATGTACTACAATTGTATTAAACAAATTGGATGTATTTCACAAACATGTTGTTGAGTAAAACATAGGCATCCATTTATATATGGTTCAAAAAATATGAAAGTAATTTATTGTTATAAACATCAAGAAAGTAATTACCCCTTGGGGATAGGAGGGTAGTAACTTAGGAGCAATCATGTAGAAGACTTTGAGGGATTCTGGTAATGTTCTTTCTTTCTTTTATTTTTTTTTCTCTTGTCTGGGTTCTGGTTACAGGAGTATTTTTATTTTTATGCTTTGAAAATTCATCTAGTTGTATATTTATCATTTAAGTATAATATGTATATATGTTACACATCAAAAGATTTTCTAAATGCAAAATCTGTTCATTAGACTAAGAAATTTCAGAATGTTATTACTATAAATTTGTATTACTAGTAATGCCTTGTATGCAATAAAGTTCAACCTATTTTTGTGAAAATGTTGTGCAACTTTCATAAAATATTTCAGTCAATAATTATTCCTTTTTTATTAAAATTTCTCTTTTAAAAATAAAACAATATGTTTTAATCAACTCTTAAGCACTTTTAGTATTGTTTCCTGTAAAAGGGAAGCTAAGAGAGCCTGATTCTTCTTGGGACAGTACCATACACCAAACTTATTCATAATTGCCCATGACTTAGGGACAAACATCCATGTTTTCTGAAGGAAGAAGATTATAAGCAGGCAGCTACCTACAGAGTATTAGGTATAGGAGCACTGGTGCACCAGGGACCAGATTTACATACAGATATTTTTCCTTAGTTGTTTACTTCTGATGTAAATTCCAACTAAGTTATTTTCTTCCATAATTTAAAAATCATCTTCAATTAAATACCTATAACTTTATCCAATTTTTAATAATAATGTAGCCACTTACATGGCCAGAGACAGTCAAATTTAGGAAGCTAATTTATGTCTTACCTAAGTAGAGTATAACCTGAAGAGTTTTGTCATTCCTGTAAACAGGGAATCACATGATATGAAAATGAGTTTGAATCAAGGTAAGTTCCCATTGCTTTAAATATGGACAAGAGAAGTAGATGTTGGTAGTAAAGCCCCTGGACAACACAAATGTATCAGTGTCTTTAGTGTAATGGGTGGAAAATTATTACAGCTAATTTGTTGGACTTGTCTTTAACAACATTTTCAATAGCTGTGAGTTTAGCATATTTTTAACAGCACCGTCTTCCAAGCAATGACAATAAAGCATGAAAAACCATTGAAATTTAACACTAAAAATTACTTTTTCCACAATCAAGAATATTTTAATAATTTAGCCTAAAGTGTAGTCTAGCTTTATAGGAATTTTGAGAAAAGGCTATGTCCCTGTCTACTCCCTGGTAAGGTTTGGGAAGATACAAGAATCACCTGGAGTATGTATATGCATAACTGGCTAATGTCTATCACTTGCTATGTTATTTTTATACATACACAGTTTTCTTTCACTTTTTTGGTCATAAAAAATAGATTAACTCCGTTAAGACAGAATGTCAGTGGGAATACATTTTTGTACAGTACAGTCAACAGTAGACTTTAAAGGACACATAGAAATCTCTATGTGTAAGTATCCAACAATCACTCACATATTATAAAATATCACTCAGAATATGGCCAGTACAGAGTTTTTTTTTTTTATTACACTGTAGTCAGAAGCATATTGAGAGCAGGTGCTTGGAGAAGGAAAACTTCATGCCTATGACACTCCAGAAGTTTACTCATTACTTCTGTATTTCACTTTTGGTATCTGTATAATGAAGTTGTTAGAGATGGAAACATAAGATAACATTTGAAATGTATGACATGATATAGGGAGATATCATAATTAGTATAAAGAAAACACATGGGATGTAGTACAAGAGTCATAGTAGAATGTATTTAATTAAATTCATATATTTTTCCTGCACAAGTCCAGGGCTGAATAAAGAGATGCTTTTAGAAGGGAGAGTAGAGACAACTTTATGGCCAAAGCAACATGATGCAGGATTTAGCTCTCTGTCCCATGAAGTTAAAGGCTAAAATGATAGACTGAAGTAGAAAGGGGGAGAACAGCAATACATAGTAGCCAGAGGGGAGTCAATGGGATAGATACAAAATTCAAACTTTGAGTACTTTCCAAGTATCAAAGGACTGCCATGAATAATAGCACACAGAGGTTATTCTGGAAATAAATAGAGCTTAGCTTTTTTTAAAAAAATAAAAAAGGATGGCCTCAACACACTTTTTCTTTTAAAGAATCATCCTTGTACATATCAGCTATATTAGGAGAAACAGACCTGAAAGTAGTTTATGTTTATTCTTGGTTGAACATTACCAGCCTAACAACCGGAAATTATTTAACATCACACGACCATATTTAAAAACACACATTACTCATGCAAATGTCTGTGCTACAGATTGTGGGAATGTACAGAGGCACATATGCCAACAGACAAATGAAATATAAATTAAGAAAAAGTATTTTCAGTATGATGGATGTTGCACAGCCATAAAATAATTGAAAAGAGGGTAGTTGTCAATGTAGTTAGGGAAAAGTATTTAGACAATGATTGATGAAAAAAAGCATCATGTAAGATTGTCATATTTTAAAATGGAGGGTGAAGGAGAATTTCAGAAGGAGAAGAAACAGGATGGACAATGAAAAGGACACACAAGCCATTAAGTAGACAGTCTATTCAAGTTTTATTAGATGTCTTATTTCAAGATAACCATGAAGCATACTGTTAAATGAATTCTGATCAATTTCTAACATTGGTCAATTTGGTGATAAGGTTGAAAAATTAAAAGTTCAGCCTTTGCTAAATCCATTGCAACATTCACGGGGGAAAATGCCAAACTAGGAATCTAATTAATTATGTTTGAATACCATAAAGGATAAAGGCAGAGGGTTGAGAGATTTAAGTCCCAACAGTCACCAGGTAAAAATAAAATGTGATCTGCCTATTGTTCACATACAAGAGGTAAGGACAGAAAGACTTGCTCATCTCAGGTAGGCTTCTGAATGGCCAATTTAAAGAACAGAGGAAAAAAATAATTTTGAAGAATGAGGAATCATGTATTGAAGAATTTACAAATGAATGATTTTATAGATGCTTACTCAGTTGAAGCACCTCTGCAATCTAATGGCCAAAACAATGATATTTTCTTATTTGATCTGTGTGAATTTGACTAACCTTGTTGCTTGTCATTTCTAAGAAGATAGTATAGATTTTACCCTTTTACGTTTTAATCAACATTCATAAGAAATCATTACTGTGCAAGTGATATTATTGTACATGTAAATTTAAGATTGGTTGTAGATTAACTCAAACGATAATAGAGATAACATATTAGAGATAATAATTTATGAAAATTCAAGTCCATATGGACCACATGCCATAATATTTAAGTGTAGAAGAAATACAATCAGACCCACCCCACATTTCAATTTTTACGTAACAGACACATGCACAGACATATGCATGCCCACACAAAAGTAAATGCAGATATAACACAAGAAACAGAAGCCTGTACATCTCAGAAACAATTATTGTTCTTCTTCACATTTTGATTTTAATTAAAAAGTCAATTATAAGCAAATGTAAATAGTCTGTCGTTCATGCTTCTTTTGCCACTTACATTTGGCTTTTGTCCTTTGGAACCAGGTGAGTCATCCAAATGGATTATAAATGTTGTGACAAGCCAGTGATAACGAGCAACAGTTAAGTAAGACGTTTTTCCTTTTCGGTAAACACCAAAGACACTACATAAAAAATAGTATCATTATAATTTTTTGTTTATTAACTTACGTATAATATCACTGTCAGTGACAGAAAAACTATGTATTTCCAAATAATGTAATAAATGTGATGCTTTTTTGTCAACTATATGAGATGTTTAATCCTGTATTTTCTGGCCTTGTTACTCTAAGTTTGGTTTTTCTTTTACATCCTCTTGGATCTGTACTGAGCTTTCAGCTTAATCAAATTAACTGCCTGAGATTGTGCAATAGAAGCAAAGACAAATGATATGTCTCAGAAACTGCATATAAATTTAGAGTCAAAGTTGATCAACTTCCTTTGCTAGACACTTTGTTGTTTTGTTGTTGTTGTTTCATATAGTAATGCCTCTTTAAAAGTGACACTCACCTGGGATATTTTTTGAGGGAAAAGAAGATAATTTACATAAACAAATCTTGTTCTGCTTTACAGATACATTTTTTTTTCTTTTGGATATCTGGGAAAGTCAAACTCGAATCTGTCATTCTGATAATGACTTCTGTAACAGTTTGAAACAAGAACAAGGAAGAATGAACCAGGAAAATTGCTCCTCCTTAACTGAATTTTTTCTCCTGGGAATTACCAATAACCCAGAGATGAAAGTGACCCTATTTGCCATATTCTTATCTGTTTATATCATTAATTTCTCAGCAAATCTTGGAATGATAATTTTAATTAGAATGGATTACCAACTTCACACACCAATGTACTTCTTCCTCAGTCATCTGTCTTTCTGTGATCTCTGCTATTCCACTGCAATTGGGCCCAAGATGCTGGTAGATCTACTTGCCAAGAACAAGTCAGTTTCCTTCTACGGCTGTGCTCTGCAATTCTTGGTCTTCTGTATCTTTGCAGATTCTGAGTGTCTACTGCTGGCAGTGATGGCCTTTGATCGGTACAAGGCCATCAGCAACCCCCTGCTCTATACAGCCAACATGTCCAGCAGAGTGTGCTATCTACTCTTGTCTGGGGTTTATCTGGTGGGAATCACAGATGCTTTGATACATACTACATTGACATTCCGCCTGTGCTTCTGTGGATCTAATGAGATTAATCATTTCTTCTGTGATATCCCTCCTCTCCTATTACTCTCTTGCTCAGATACACAGGTCAATGAGTTAGTGATATTCGTTGTCTTTGGTTTTATTGAACTGAGCACCATTTCAGGAGTTCTCATCTCTTATTTTTATATCATCCTATCGGTCCTGGAGATGCACTCTGCTGAGGGGAGGTTCAAAGCTTTCTCTACATGCATTTCCCACTTATCTGCGGTTGCAATTTTCCAGGGAACTATGCTCTTTATGTATTTCCGGCCAAGTTCTTGCTACTCTCTAGAACAAGACAAAATGACCTCATTGTTTTACACCCTCGTGGTTCCCATGTTGAACCCCCTGATTTATAGCCTGAGGAACAAGGATGTGAAAGAGGCCCTGAAAAAACTGAAAAATAAAATTTTATTTTAAGAAAATAGTCAAATATGTATTTATACACACAAAAATGCAAATTAGTGTTTTCTTGAAATTATATATTATAACACAAAGTTGTCTCAAATAACTTAATTTAATATAGTACATATTTTACTAAGCCATCACCTAGCAATTCTACCTTATCTAAATAGAAAACACATAAATATCGCATAGACTAATCTGTTATTCCCACTTCTCTGTTATTTTTGTGTGTCTTTTTTAATATATAATACATATCAAGATTTTCAAATTATTTAGAAGCAGATTCTCCTTGTGGAAAAACTAATTGGTTTGTCTTTTACCAGAAATAAACTCTTGGAGGAAGAAAAAAACTAAATAAATATACCATGTTTCTTTAAATATGCCATATTTCTTTATGTGTTTTCAATTTAGGTAAGGTAATATCTGTTTTTGAAAAATGCTCCAGTCTTTGAGTTAGTGGGGCAAATTTTCATTTGTTTAATATATATTTCAGACAGTAATTTTTCTTTCTTTTTTTTTTTTTTTCTGAGATGGAGTCTCGCTATGTCACCCAGGCTGGAGTGCAGTGTTGCGATTTCAGCTCACTACAATCTCCGCCTCCCTGGTTCAAGTGATTCTCCTACTTCAGCCTCCTGAGTAGCTGGGATTACAGGCACCTGCCACCATGTCTGCTAATGTTTATATTTTCAGTACAGACAGGGTTTCACCATGTTTGCCAGGCTGGCCTCGAACTCCTGACCTCAGGTGATCCACCCCCTTGGCCTCCCTAACTGCTGGGATTTCAGGCTTGATTGGCAGTATTTTTTCTAAGAGCTATTGAGTGTTTAGTACATGCCTTTCACACTGCTGTGTACTTTGCATTTCATACTGAATCCACTGTTTTCTGTGCTAATGAGCCATAGAATGTAGTGAAAACTAGAAACATTAATTAAGAAAACTAACAAATAATTCATAATAAACTATAAAATGCCATGAAGTCAAAAGGCAGGATACTTTAAGCATAAACAAAATGTCTAACTGGAGTACATAGAAGAAGATTCTTTGAAATGAGGACATTTGGTTTTAGATATAAAAGTGAGTGGAGATACAATGGGTGAGAGGAGAGAAGAAAGAATTCTAGATGGAGAGGCTGAAAATGAGGACATTTGGTTTTAGATATAAAAGTGAGTGGAAATACAATGGGTGAGTGGAGAGAAGAAAGAATTCTAGATGGAGAGGCTGAAAATTAGAGATCCTGAGGTAGACAGGGCAAGAGGAAAGAATTGAATTGAAGGACAAAGTGATACACCCAGTAAAATCTAGTTGAGCTGATTTTCTCGATTCATTCATTTCCACTCTGCTTCTCTTCCTTTCTTCCTCTTTCTAGTCCTGTTTAAATGTCTCTCTTGTGGTTCATAAATAATACTCTCCCAAAGGTACTATTCTGTGTATCCATCTTTTTATTGAACCGTAGCCTCCAGTGTGAGACTGCGAGCATTCTTTACTCAAAGATTGCATGTCTGTCTTCCCAACCAAAGCATCTGCATGGTTTCTGGGTCACCAAATGGAAAAAATAAATAAATAATAAAAATCAATACACGGTATAATATTTTTTAATATTTGTGAGTTATCTAAGTATAGTTAACTGAGGGCATAATGTGTGCTTTGAATATATATTTTATAGGTTTTTAAAAAATATTTAAGTTCAGGCGTACAAGTGTAGGTTTGTTACATAGGTAAGATTATGTCATGGGTGCTTGTTGTACAGATTATTTCTGAACCCAGGTAAAAAGCTTAGTACCCATTAGTTATTTTTTCCAAATCCTCTTCCTCCTCCCGTCCTCCACCCTCCGAAAGACCTCAGTGTGTGTTGTTCTCCTCTATGTGTTTATGTTTTCTCATCATTTAGCTCCAAGAAAATGAAATGGGTGTTATAGATACTGAGGTGATAAGTCTACAAAGACAGGCATATTAATTATATAGGCAGTTACAAGCATTCATGCGGGTGCTTTCTTCATGTTAAACTACTTTCATTCAGCTCTGCTCAAGTTTATAATGTTAAAACCCTACAAGAAACGTGTTGAGACAACATGGTTGTGGCCACATATTTGCAATTTACTCATACTCTTCTGTTAACCTTTTCTATGAGCAGCAGCAGGGTGGGAAACTCTTTTGAAATATTATTAAGTCCAGACAGTTTGGAAGGTCAGTAAATTGGTACTAAGATATAAACTCGTCACCTCCTTCCACATAACATATGACAGTTATGTCTTGAAAAAGTTGATTTGATCTGCCTATTAGCTACTTTAATCATATATAATGAGTGACGTCTAAAGAGAAGGAAATTTCAACCTCAACAAAGGCAGGATATTAAGCTCAATAAATGGTGTCTAAAAATGAAGAAATCAAATTAATTAATTGCAATCTTTATTTCTCTGATTTTTATTTACAATTAAAGGTTGACAAATCACTTATTGGGAATATTGCTTAGAAGATTCATGACTTAAATAAAGATTTGGGCCAGATAGCCTGAACTAACCCTTCCATCTTGGGAGTCAACAGAAATAGGTAAAACATTTCTTAAAAGGCTTTGATTCATTCTAGCCTGTCCAACTCAATTCCCACCACTTCCTTCCACTCTCTATCTCTCTAAATCACTCTCTAATGACAGAGTCACCAGTGACCAATGAAAAGTAGTATTGTCCAAATATGATATTACCAATGACTTTGTGTAGTGGGTTAACACAGGAACATTTCTATATCTTGAATCCGTTCCTTCAGCCTTGGCACCGAAATAATTAAACATAATAATGAAATACAATGGTAGATTTGCATATACATGTAATGCAATGAACAGACAGATACATAATGGTGATAGGTTGTATAACTACACTTGTTAAAATAGAGCAGTAGTGATGCTCAATGAGGCAGAAAGTGGGAGGTCCTATGTTGAAACCAGAGGCAGTGACTTTTAACCTCCCTCAAATCTCTCTCTAGAATCATGTTATGAACTAGACACCTGATGCATCTTTAAATTACCATGGTATTTAATAAGACTCTTCCTCACAGCAATGAGTCCCGTCCCATCACCCCTCATTAATAAAAAGCCTCATGCTAGTTTATTTATAAGACTCTTTTCAGTTGCCGTATTTTTTCCTCTCTGTATCTATGAGTCTACTGACATGTAAACCTGTTTCCTCTATTGGAGATGCAGTATATTAAAACAAACAAACAAATACAAACATGATGAGTGGCTTCATCTTTACACAAAAGGACCACCAGTGTCTCCAGACTCACTTGACCTGAAATGGCAATGACAATGGTATTAGCTAGAGTGTGAGAATTGTGAAAAGTGAGATACGGTAAAGGAGCATAGTCCCTTTAAATGGCCTTCCATTTTGCATTCAGACTTTCATAGACACATCACAGAAGTGGTTATATAACTATTAGTATTCTGGGAAATAAAAACTAAAATCTTAGTGCAGTACTATGACTCACCTAAAAATCGACCAAAATAAATATGACTGACAGTATTAAAGTCAGGTATTGTCAAGGATGTGGAACCACCAACCATAGCTTGTACACATGGCTAGTAAAAGTCAGATTGGCAACCTCTGGAAAACTAGTTGGCGGTATTTACTATAGCTGGACACATGCATACCTTATGATTCCAATGTTTTGTTCCTTGTTTGATACCCAATAGAATTGAGTAAATATGTCTATCTAAAGACTGTACAAAAATAATCACAGCAACATTATCTGGAATTTGTTGAATAACATACAGTTTGTTTATTAGGAGGTTACACAACAATGAAAATGGAGAAACTACCACTACATGCAACAGTATGGAGGAATGACATAAAATGAGTGAAATAATCCAGGCATAGAAGAATACAAATTCAATTATTTTATTTCTAAATGGTTTTGAAAATACAAAACTGAACTATCACATTGGGTGCCGACTTATGTTAGGGTGCAGGGACAGTCTCTGAATTGCTGGTGTGTTCTAATTTATGTTCTGGCTTTTAGATACAGTAATCTCATTTCTGAAAGTTTACTTGATATTTACTTTAAAATGTGTATATATATACACACATATGTAGATATGTGTGTATATACATGCATACTTTAAAATGTATACATATTTTAATGTTTTCCAAAAACCAAAGGGTATTTACTACCAGATTGTAGGCAACTGCAGGATTTCATAGCCACTTTTTAAGTCTCTAGCAGTTTCTAGAACACGATACATTTTCAAGTTATGCTTGTAAAACTAATAAAGCACACAATCCTCATAAAATATTTTATTAAATAATTATTCTCTATGTTACTAAAAATGTGCTGCCTTGCTTCTAAAACAGAGATGCTGGCAGCCCACAGTCACTGCTTGGTCTCAGCAACAAGGAGATTAATGATCCTGGTTTTCCTTGGTACCAGTATCACGCACTGAACTTACTTGATAATGGCCCATGATTCACTGCCAGGAAATGATCTCCTGAAGGAAGAACTTATAAGTAGACAGTTGACTATGTAGTACTATGTTTAGCGACACCCATGACATCATTTAGATACAGACATTTTTGTTTTTATTTTCTCAATTGTTTGTGAAATCTTAAATTTTACCTTTTTTCACTCATGATTTTTAAAAAAATCATTCTCTATTAAGGCACAAGGCCCTTTGGGAGATAATTTAAATTATCCAGTTGTTTACAATATATTGGTATTCATGCTCTGAAACAAATGGGGACTGAGAATTAGACTATGTTGTCTGGAGGGGCAGCTGTGTTTTTGAAGTTAAAATTTTAATCCTGCCTAAACAGAGTGTAGCTTAAGGAAATTTGGTATCTCTGAATAAACATAAACTTGGAAAAAAATCAGAATAAGGTGACCAAAGACACTTCCACATCCTCCAAATATGCGCCAGAGAAGCAAATAGTGATGGTAAAGCTCTTGGGTAACAAAATATTAGTTTACTGAGTTTACCTGATGGAAGACTATTAGCAATTACTTAGGTGGTATGAGCTTTGCTTCAACATTCTCTCCTACAAAAGTATATTTGGCGTTTTACTATTAGGATTATCTCACAAAAACGACAATGAAATATCAAAAAATTAAAAATTGTTACTAAGAACCACTTTTCCAAAAACTATAATTATATCAGTTTCAATGAATTTCACCTAAGTACTCCAGCTTTATGTAAACCAAGTGGGAAATACTATGACAAGAAACAAGACAAACGAATAAAAATAACAACAACAAACCTACAACTTTTTACTCCAGGTGGGGTTTCAGAAATGAACCTAAAGTACTGAAGTGTATAAATTTGTACATGTCTTGCTCATTTTACTGTACTTCTGTTTGCACAAATTTTGCATATACAGAACTTATAGTAATTAACCACATTACAATTCAAGAACTACAGCTAATATACATGATAATTGTACATATTCTTTAAATATCAATCAACATTAGACATTTAAAGATCACATAGTAACCTGTGCTTGTAAGTACACTGTAATGATTAATGCATTATAAAGTGTCACTCAGAAGATGGCCAATATAAAGGATACACCCCAAAGGCTGTCAGGCTGCACAACTTTAAGGGGCACTGATTTCTTTATTTTCTACTTGTTTCCTGCAATTTTACAATGCAATGACCTACCACATCACTTTCTGTTAGCACCAATATTAATAATGATCAAGTGCCTAGTTGATATAAACAAGACAAATTACTCCCCATTAGCAAACCTTATTTCTTCCTTCTATCTTCGGTCACTGCTGGAATCCTCCTGTCCTGGTTGAGAAGTGACATGAGTGATCTCTGAGATTCTATGGGCCACTAATTTTGTGAATTTTCAAACATCACTTTAGCATAAACACATTACAATATTCTATAGGAGTATTTAAAAAATTATCTTTTAAGAGAAATCTGTTTTATTGCACTTTATTAAAAAATCTATTGCGAGAAATTTCTATGGATTCAATCAAGCAATGTCTATAAGACTATAAGTTAACTTATCAGCTGTGGGCTTCAGATTCTGCATCATATAATGAGGTTGTTTGAGACAACTCAGGACATATGTGACAATATATGAAATATATGAGACTATGTGGTGATAATTAGATAATTATAAAACACCTGACTTGGTAAGAAGGAAAAAATTATCTTTATTTAATATCAAATCTTTTATCCTTACAGGCCATTTTTAAAAACTTATTTTAATGAAACACTTGGATATGATAAATTATGCATGTATAACAGACTTCTTGTTATATGAAGAATTGTAATATAAATGAAATGGCCATTAGTAGAGGATATGTCAAATAAATTAATATATATATAAACAGAAGTGAATGCATTTTCTCTAATCATATTATTTATTTCCATATAAAATGTGTTATTCTGACATCATTTTGTTTAAAAAGCAGAAATCTAATAGCATAGACAACAGAACCTCGTTATCTTCACACGATATGATTATTCCTACTTTTGTTCTCTTTACTAAAATATTTATTTTTCAATTAAATATTTTTGTGTTGAAGGAGAAATGTTGTATGTATGTTTAAGTGTGTTTGTAGGGGGAGTATTTGTTTTGTATAATGTGCAATTAAAAGAAAATGCCTATGTAGAGATTGCTGGACTGGAAACAATCAATACTGTTTGACTAGAGTCATTTTACTTTTGCTAATTAAATATAATATTGAACATAAGCTAGATAGAAAAAAAGTATTATTTTAAATGGTCTGTATTTTTTTCTCAATCATTACCCTACCTGTATTAAAGATTAATTGTTAAACCTCATTCTTAAACTTGCCACTTATTCCTGAGAGACGAAGTATCCAACACCCAAGAGTCATAGCAGAGCTACTTATATAATCTAGGTAGGTCAGGAAACAATACTGAACCCTTGTGAAGAGAGGGCTGGCTCCAGTAAAGAAATCAGCAGTTCTGGATCAGGTACTAATTTTTTGTTATTTTCTGGTTTACTTTGTATATTTCTTTAGTTCTTTTATTATTTTCCACTAAAAGTATCATATAAAACTAAAGGAGAGCATAAAACAATGTGAACATTATAATAATCACTTTATTATTTTTAATATGTATACATAGATGGCAAGGAATGGAATAAAATGCTAGCATGAACAATACAGATGCTCAGACATTATTAGTATTTTTAATATCTGTGCTTAGATATATATTTCAATGTTATATTAAAAAGAAAATTATTATTTTTAAACCTATGTCTACAAAGGCAGCTTTTTAATAAGTTTAGACTGAAATTTTAGAGACCTGCATGATGATCACTAGACCATTATTCAGATGTCATCCTTTTTCTGCTTTTCATCAACCTTCAGGTCTACTTTTCTTCTCTCTCACAGAGCAGAGGGAGACGTGTGATATTACACAAGATATAATTTGTTTAGGGGAAATATAACAACGGGATCAATAACAAAATTGACTCCCCAAAGACAGCCAATTATTTTTAACTGAAATCTAGCAGGTTTCAGAGGTGTAGAAGAGAGGAATCAACGAAAACAAACAAACAAAAATTTGTTACAACTTCTTCGTAATTGGGATGGGGAACACAGCTCAGGAATGAATTTGTCTGAGGTTATAGGACTGTGGACATGTGAATGTTCTTGCAACTCTGATCTGTTGGTGAATGGATAATGTGGATTCCACTTGATCGGGAAAGAGGGACCCATATAGTAAACCACAGTCTCTTTCTTACATCTCTATCACCAGTGCTGCAGCATCCTGCGATTAGCTTCAAAATGTTCTTTATAATCTCCTGTGAGCCACAGCAGCTTCAGACAAAGGCGTAGTTAGCCCTGGCAAATTCCTGTCTGTCCACTCTAGCTTACTGATTATGGAGACCTTTCTACTCGCTTCTCATGCCACCATCATCCTTCTTACTCCAGTGATTTGTGAACCACAGACTGTCTCCATCCCAGTGACAATGAGATGCAGGCTTGGTTATTAATGCTGGAATAGGACCTGGGGGGTTATTGGGAAGTGGAGGAATGTTATATGTAAGAACCTGTCATTGCTCTGCCTGCTCCACATTTTTGGATGACGACAGAAACATAATGGGATATATTTATTACCCGCACTTATCACTTGACTATGCTTGTCTATGATGAGATATCGCAACATTTCTACAAAAATGAAAGCAAAAGCAGTAACAATAATCTTGTCATAAGATGCGGGTTATCTGGTCGAATTAATTATAAGAACGATTACCTTGAACTCTGAAGACATCAATTTCCTAGTCTATAAAAGAGAAGTAGCAAAAACCACCATAAATAAATAATGCATAGGTTTTCATGAATTAGCATGATTTAATTTGGGTGAAAGTGTACTGCGGTCTCTGTACAGTGCCACAGAAATGTAAGAGATATTATGGTGCTGATTTTGTTGATTTACATTAAATTGGATATTTTCCAGTAGATTGTTTATACCTTTATTTTTTTGTTACTAAAAAAAAGACCATCAGTTTGACTATTAGCATAGTAAGATAATGTTAACCTTTCACTTCTGTTTTCTTCTTTCACAATCAGGGATTTCCAGATCTGAATGGAGACCCTTGAGAACTGCACTGTGTTTACTGACTTTGTATTCTTAGGACTTTCAGGTACACAGGATGTGCAGCAGGGGCTCTTTGTGCTTTTCTTCCTGATTTTTGGCATAACTGTGATTGCCAATCTAGGGATGATCTTACTGATCAAGATGGATCTCACACTTCACACACCCATGTATTATTTCCTGAGCAACTTGTCTTTCTGCGATGTCTGCTACTCTTCCACTGTCTCTCCCAAGATGCTGGCTGATTTCTTTTTTTTTTTTTTTTTTTTTTTTTTTTATTGCATTTTAGGTTTTGGGGTACATGTGAAAAACATGCAAGGTTGTTGCTTAGGTGCATACGTGGCAGTGTGATTTGCTGCCTTCCTCCCCTTCACCCATATCTGGCATTTCTCCCCATGCTATCCCTCCCCAGTTCCCCACCCCCCCGCTGTCCCCCCCACTCCCCCACAACAGACCCCCATGTATAGTGCTCCCCTCCCTGTGTCCATGTGTTCTCCTTGTTCAACACCCGCCTATGAGTGAGAACATGTGGTGTTTGATTTTGTGTTCTTGTGTCAGTTTGCTGAGAATGATGTTTTCCAGGTTCATCCATGTCCCTACAAAGGACGCGAACTCCTCGTTTTTAATGGCTGCATAATATTCCATGGTGTATATGTGCCACATTTTTCCTGTCCAGTCTATCATCGATGGGCATTTGGGTTGGTTCCAGGTCTTTGCTATTGTAAACTGTGCTGCAATGAACATTCGTGTGCATGTGTCCTTATAGTAGAACGATTTATAATCCTTTGGATATATGCCCAGTAATGGGATTGCTGGGTCAAATGGAATTTCTATTTCTAGGTCCTTGAGGAATCGCCACACTGTTTTCCACAATGGTTGAACTAATTTACACTCCCACCAACAGTGTAAAAGTGTTCCTATTTCTCCACATCCTCTCCAGCATCTGTTGTCTCCAGATTTTTTAATGATTGCCATTCTAACTGGTGTGAGATGGTATCTCAATGTAGTTTTGATTTGCATTTCTCTAATGGCCAGTGATGATGAGCATTTTTTCATATGCTTGTTGGCCTCATGTATGTCTTCTTTTGTAAAGTATCTGTTCATGTCCTTCGCCCACTTTTGAATGGGCTTGTTTGTTTTTTTCTTGTAAATCTTTTTTAGCTCGTTGTAAATTCTGGATATCAGCCCTTTGTCAGATGGGTAGGCTGCAAAAATTTTTTCCCATTCTGTTGGTTGCCGATTCACTCTATTGACTGTTTCTTTTGCTGTGCAGAAGCTGTGGAGTTTGATTAGGTCCCATTTGTCTATTTTGGCTTTTGTTGCCAATGCTTTTGGTGTTTTGGTCATGAAGTCCTTGCCTACGCCTATGTCCTGAATGGTTTTGCCTAGGTTTCCTTCTAGTGTTTTTATGGTGTTAGGTCTTATGTTTAAGTCTTTAATCCATCTGGAGTCAATTTTAGTGTAAGGTGTCAGGAAGGGGTCCATTTTCTGCTTTCTGCATATGGCTAGCCAGTTTTCCCAACACCACTTATTGAACAGGGAATCCTTTCCCCATTGCTTGTTTTTATCAGGTTTGTCAAAGATCAGGTGGTTGTAGATATGTTGTGTTGCCTCCGATGCCTCTGTTCTGTTCCATTGGTCTATATCTCTGTTTTGGTACCAGTACCATGCTGTTTTGATTACTGTAGCCTTGTAGTAGAGTTTGATGTCTGGTAGTGTGATGCCTCCTGCTTTGTTCTTTTTGCTTAGAATTGACTTGGCTATGCGGGCTCTCTTTTGGTTCCATATGAAGTTTAAGGTGGTTTTTTCCAGTTCTGTGAAGAAGGTCATTGGTAGCTTGATGGGGATAGCATTGAATCTGTATATTACTTTGGGCAGTATGGCCATTTTCACGATATTAATTCTTCCTAACCATGAACATGGAATGTTTCTCCATCTGTTTGTGTCCTCTCTTATTTCGTTGAGCAGTGATTTGTAGTTCTCCTTGAAGAGGTCCTTTACATTCCTTGTTAGTTGTATTCCTAGGTATTTTATTCTCTTTGTAGCGATTGTGAATGGCAGTTCGTTCTTGATTTGGCTCTCTTTAAGTCTGTTATTGGTGTATAGGAACGCTTGTGATTTTTGCACATTGATTTTGTATCCTGAGACTTTGCTGAAGTTGCTTATCAGTTTCAGGAGCTTTTGGGCTGAGGTGATAGGGTCTTCTAGATATACAATCATGTCGTCTGCAAATAGAGACAATTTGACTTCCTCCTTTCCTAATTGAATACCCTTTATTTCTTTTTCTTGCCTGATTGCTCTGGCTAGAACTTCCAGTACTATATTGAATAGGAGTGGTGAGAGAGGGCATCCTTGTCTAGTGCCAGATTTCAAAGGGAATGCTTCCAGTTTTTGCCCGTTCAGTATGATATTGGCTGTCGGTTTGTCGTAAATAGCTTTTATTATTTTGAGATACGTTCCATCGATACCTAGTTTATTGAGGGTTTTTAGCATAAAGGGCTGTTGAATTTTGTCGAAGGCCTTCTCTGCATCAATTGAGATAATCATGTGGTTTTTGTCTTTGGTTCTGTTTATGTGGTGAATTACATTTATAGACTTGCGTATATTGAACCAGCCTTGCATCCCCGGGATGAATCCTACTTGATCATGGTGGATAAGCTTTTTGATGTGCTGTTGTAATCGGCTTGCCATTATTTTATTGAAGATTTTTGCATCTATGTTCATCATGGATATTGGCCTGTAGTTTTCTTTTCTTGTTGAGTCTCTGCCAGGTTTTGGTATTAGGATGATGTTGGTCTCATAAAATGATTTGGGAAGGATTCCCTCTTTTTGGATTATTTGGAATAGTTTCAGTAGGAATGGTATCAGTTCCTCTTTGTATGTCTGGTAGAATTCGGCTGTGAACCCATCTGGGCCTGGGCTTTTTTTGGGTGGTAGGCTCTTAATTGCTGCCTCGACTTCAGACCTTGTTATTGGTCTATTCAGGGTTTCGACTTCTTCCTGGTTTAGGCTTGGCAGGAGGCAGCTGTCCAGGAATTTATCCATTTCCTCCAGGTTTTCTAATTTATGTGCATAGAGTTGTTTGTAATAATCTCTGATGATGGTTTGAATTTCTGTGGAATCTGTGGTGATATCGCCTTTGTCATTTTTTATTGCATCTATTTGGTTATTCTCTCTTTTCTTTTTTATTAGTCTGGCTAGTGGTCTGTCTATTTTGTTGATCTTCTCAAAAAACCAGCTCCTGGATTTATTGATTTTTTGAAGGGTTTTTCGTGTCTCTATCTCCTTCAATTCTGCTTTGATCTTAGTTATTTCTTGTCTTCTGCTAGGTTTTGAGTTTTTTTGATCTTGCTCCTCTAGCTCTTTCAATTTTGACGATAGGGTGTCAATTTTAGATCTCTCCTTTCTTCTCATGTGGGCACTTATTGCTATATATTTTCCTCTAGAGACTGCTTTAAATGTGTCCCAGAGATTCTGGTATGTGGTGTCTTCATTCTCGTTGGTTTCGAAGAACGTCTTTATTTCTGCCTTCATTTCATTGTTTATCCAGTCAACATTCAGGAGAAAGTTGTTCATTTTCCATGAGGCTGTGCGGTTCTGGGTTGGTTTCTGAATTCTGAGTTCTAACTTGATTGCACTGTGGTCTGAGAGACTGTTTGTTATGGTTTCCGTTCTTTTGCATTTGCTGAGGAGTGATTTACTTCCAATTATGTGGTCAATTTTAGAGTAGGTGTGATGTGGTGCTGAGAAGAATGTATATTCTGTGGATTTGGGGTGGAGAGTTCTGTAAATGTCTATTAGGTTTGCTTGTTCCAGGTCTGAGTTCAAGTCCTGGATATCCTTGTTAATTTTCTGTCTCGTTGATCTGTCTAATATTGACAGTGGTGTGTTGAAGTCTCCCACTATTATTGTGTGGGAGTCTAAGTCTCTTTGTAAGTCTTTAAGAACTTGCCTTATGTATCTGGGTGCTCCTGTATTAGGTGCATATATATTTAGGATCGTTAGCTCTTCTTGCTGCATTGATCCTTTTACCATTATGTAATGTCCTTCTTTGTCTCTTTTGATCTTTGTTGCTTTAAAGTCTATTTTATCAGAGATGAGAATTGCAACTCCTGCTTTTTTTTGCTCTCCATTTGCTTGGTAAATCTTCCTCCATCCCTTTATTTTGAGCCTTTGTGTATCCTTGCATGCGAGATGGGTTTCCTGGATACAGCACACTGATGGGTTTTGGCTTTTTATCCAATTCGCCAGTCTGTGTCTTTTGATTGGGGCATTTAGTCCGTTTACATTTAGGGTTAATATTGTTATGTGTGAATTCAATCCTGTCATTTTGGTGCTAGGTGGCTGTTTTGCCCTTTGGTTGATGCAGATTTTTCATTGTGTTGATGCTCTTTACCTTTTCGTGTGTTTTTGGAGTGGCTGGTACTGGTTGTTCTTTTCTATGTGTAGTGCCTCCTTCAGGAGCTCTTGTAGAGCTGGTCTGGTGGTGATGAACTCTCTGAGTTCTTGCTTGTTCACAAAGGATTTTATTTTTCCTTCACTTATGAAGCTTAGTTTGGCTGGATACGAAATTCTGGGTTGAAAGTTCTTTTCCTTAAGGATGTTGAATATCGGCCCCCACTCTCTTCTGGCCTGTAGGGTTTCTGCTGAGAGATCTGCAGTGAGTCTGATGGGCTTCCCTTTGTGGGTAACCCGACCTTTCTCTCTGGCTGCCCTTAGTATTTTCTCCTTCATTTCAACCCTGGTGAATCTGATGATTATGTGTCTTGGGGTTGCTCTTCTAGAGGAGTATCTTTGTGGTGTTCTCTGTATTTCCTGGACTTGAATCTCGGCCTGCCTTGTTAGGTTGGGGAAGTTTTCCTGGATAATATCCTGAAGAGTATTTTCCAGCTTGGATGCATTCTCTTCGTCACATTCAGGTACACCTATCAAACGTAGATTAGGTCTTTTCACATAGTCCCATATTTCTTGTTGACTTTGTTCATTCCTTTTTACCCTGTTTTCTCTAATCTTGCCTTCTCGTTTTATTTCATTGAGTTGATCTTCGACCTCTGATATCCTTTCTTCTGCTTGGTCAATTCGGCTGTTGAAACTTGTGCATGCTTCACGAAGTTCTCGTGTTGTGTTTTTCAGCTCCATCAATTCGCTCATATTCCTCTCTAAGTTGTCCATTCTTGTTAGCATTTCGTCAAGTCTTTTTTCAAGGTTCTTAGTTTCTTTGCATTGGGTTAGAACATGTTCTTTTAGCTCACGGAAGTTTCTTATTATCCACTTTCTGAAAGCTGATTCTGTCATTTCATCACACTCATTCTCCGTCCAGTCTTGTTCCCTTGCTGGTGGGGAGTTGTGATCCCTTGTAGGAGGAGAAGTGTTCTGGTTTTGGGTGTTTTCATCCTTTTTGCGCTGGTTTCTTCCCATCTTTGTGGATTTTTCCACCTGCTGACTTTGTAGTTGTTGTCTTTCTGATTTTGGTAATTTTAAGTCTGCTGTGGCAGAACTCATAAACCCCCTGCTCTTCCCCCGAGGTGTTCTGTCCCAGGGAGTTACTGTTTTCTGATGTTCCCCTGTGCGGTTGCTGTTTTCCCTGCCCACAAGGTGGCAGCCTAGTCACACTCAGGTTGCAGAGGCTTCGCTAAGCTGCTGTGGGCTCCACCCAGCTTCCGTGTGAACTTCTGGGTGTAGTTAGAACTGCTTCCGCTATGTTGGCCCGCCCCTGTAGTGACGGAGTCTCTGTAGTGGCGGATTGCCTTGGTACAGAACAGCAGGGTGCCTATGGAGAACGCCCCTCCTCCACAGAGCTGGACCGTCCCGGTTTCAGTTGTGTTTCAGGTCTTCTTGCTGGGTAAGAGGGGACACCGTCTCATCCGATCTGCCTCCGGAGCCGCTGCGTTGGCTAAAGCCGCGGCTCTGAGATTCGTGGCGCTGGCCTGGCTCCCCGTTTCAGCTCCCCTTGCTGGCTTATAGGGGACTCAGACTCTCTCACTTTATACAGTGAGCTGTTGCCTCAGGGTGCCGGCCCAGCGGCTGCGCCGTTCAAGCCAGCGGCGCCAGCGGCGCTGGCGACCCGTGTGGCTTCTCTGCGTGTGAATCTCCTGGTCTGTGGGCAGTAAAAATCAGTCTGGAAATACGGCGTCCACTCACCCTCTGTGCTTTCTCTCGGAGCTGCATTCCCGAGTTCCTCCTAAGCGGCCATCTTGGATCTCCGGCTGATTTCTTAACTGACCAAAAGCGGATTCCGTATAATTTATGTGCTGTTCAGATGTATTTATTTGGAGCCTTTGCAGATGTGGAATGTCTCATGTTGGCTGTCATGGCCTATGATCATTATGTTGCCATTTGCAATCCACTTCTTTATACGATCACTATGTCCAGGAGGCTCTGCACCCAGCTAGTGGCTGTGGCCTATTTTGTAGGCTTGGTGGATTCTGCAGTCCACACCTGCTGCACATTCAGGTTGTCATTCTGCAATTCTAATGTCATCAATCACTTTTTCTGTGACATCCCACCCTTGCTAGCCCTCTCTTACTCAGACACATTCATCAATGAGATAGTGATGTTCACATTCATTGGCTGTGTTGTGGGGTGCAGCATTGTCACTGTCTTCCTCTCCTATAGCTACATTATAATTACGATCCTTAAAATGAGCTCAGCTGAGGGCAGACTTAAAGCCTTCTCTACCTGCACCTCCCACTTGATGGCTGTGGCTGTATTTCATGGCACACTCCTGTTCATGTATTTCCGACCCAGTTCAAGTTATTCAATGGAAACAGACAAAATGGCTTCTGTTTTCTACACGGTTGTCATACCTATGTTAAATCCACTGATCTACAGCTTAAGGAATAGGGATGTGAAAGGTGCTCTGAAGAAAGCAATAAGCACTAAATTATGTTCTGTATGACACTGTGATTTGCATTCACAAATAATAAACTTCTGAGACTTAAAGTTCATGTACTTTGACATAGGTTTCTGTAGTGTCACCCATACGGCCTTCAAGGTATTTTTAATTACTTACCATTGTGCTTAAATTGTGTGTGTTGGGGGGGGGAGAATTATTTCTCTTAGTCTTCCCTCTAAACCAAGGAGGAGTAGAAATAGACTCCTTTTGTTGTTTAGCAGAGAAGGTCCTTTTATATTTCCCCACTCTCTTCATGAACATGCCCCAGTGAACTGTTGTGGGTTCTAGTGAACCATTTTCCCACACCAATTCAACAGACCCTCCCTAAATTTCCTATTCCATAAAAAATGTTGCTCATCCAAAGGGAGTTTTAGAGAATCAAACTTAGTCTGGTTTGTGTTCTTCCTATGTACGAGTATCATCCTATAAGTGTCCTGCATATACTTATAAGTAAATAAGCGGTAAATAAATATATAAAAGCACATAAGAATTCTCTTGCCCGAATAAGAAGTGTCTTGCCCTTGACATAAAATTCCATAAAGGTAATGTCCTTTCCTGCCTTGTTCACCATTATTTCTGCTTTGTTATTTTTAATGCTTGGCTCCAGGATGCCATTTATGAACAGTTATTCAATACACAAATCAATGTTCCTTGAAAATTTATGCAAAAAGGAGGCTTTGTACATTTACCAGAAAAAGAAGTCCCTTCCATTTCATTCTAATATGTTCACTTTGGATAAAATCCATCTGTACCTCTTGTCTTTTGACCTAGGTTTGAATTAAGTTACTACAAACAGAGATCATTTGATATACTGAATAATTTTTCTCAAATCCTCTATTCCTCATTATATCAGCAGACATCCCCAGGATCACAATCCCAGATTTTTATTTTAATATTAAATTATTGTCTCATAGTCTCAGCACCAGCCTCCAGACTTCCTCCCTGCCCTTACTCTGGAGAACAGGCATGGTGCTATTGGCAACCTACAGGACTGCACAAATGGAATGAAGGATCTGTACTTTCTCCAAAGGCCACTGGAAAAGGAGCCTCAATTTCCCTTGATGAGTTTGTACCATTATATTCTGTTAATGGTTCATGTGAACTAAAATTTCAAAAATGGAAGGTCCAATTGATTTGGGTGAAGTTGCAAAGTATGTTCAATGGAAAAAAAACCACAAATGACAAGTCATATTTACATTAGTATATCATTTATGATAATTTATATTACTTCTTTGTGTATTTATGAAATAAACTGGAATCCTATTCTAAACAAAAAATTAGTAGTGGTCATCTCTAAGTGATTGGCTATTAGGTAATCCTACAATATGTTTCAAAAAATTAATTAATTGCATATATTGGTCTTACTGAAATCATTTAGGAATTAACGAAGTTATGAAAAACATAACACGATTTTTTATTCTAAGGATTATTCACTTTATTTTAAATTGTTGTCATAAAAGAAACACATGAAGGCACAATTCTCTGGTACTAGGAGGACAAGGTAATGAATTATATAGGGTTTTGTTTAGGCCTTCTATAATTGTATATATCATTTTAGTTATAAATTGCACTGATTGTTATATGCTTCAAAGCATCATAGGAGTGAAACAATTAATTAAAAACATAAAAGGTTTAGCAGAATATTTGTTTTGCATTACTAATTGAACAGAATTTTAAAACAAGAATATTTTACTCTCTCTTAAATATTTATTTTCCTCTATAATTTTAAATAGCATATTGATTGTTCATAGAATATATTACTTATCAGGATCTCTCCATCACTTCCCAAACCATTCCCTAACTCAATGTAGTTTTTAAAAAATATATTAATTATATTCATATCTATATAAAACTAAACACACTTTGGCCAGGCATGGTGGCCCATGGTCACTTCCAGCACTTTGGGAGGCTGAGGCAGGCAGATCACTTGAGCTCAGGAGTTTGAGACCAACCCGAGTAAAATAGGCAGAGCCTGTCTTCACAAATACAAAAAAATTAGCCAACTAATGACTGAAACAAGTGATTTAGTATCTATTAGCTATAGTCATTCCTAGCATTATTTTAGAATAATTAAAATAACTTATTCTTAAGAAGTGACCATCATAAGTTTTTATGATGCTAAATTAATTTATATGTTAACATACCCTCCAGACACAACTTCTAAAGAAGAATAGGAATTCAGGCCATTGAAAATTCCTCCTCAGTACTAACAGAATGAATTCAAAATACTGAAAATTAGCAATTAGTCAATAGTGCTAGACAAGAAAAATAGTTGAGGCAGGTACAGTGGCTCACGCCTGTACCCAGCACTTTGGGAGGCCAAGGCAGGCAATTCACTTGAGCTTGGGAGTTCAAGACCAGCCTGGGCAACATGGCAAAACCCCATCTCTACAAAAAATTAAACAAAAAATTATCTGAGTGTGGTGGCATGTGCCTGTGGTCCCAACTACTCAGGAGGTTGAGGTGGAAGGATTGCTTTAATCTGGGAGGTTGAGGCTGCAGGCTTGAGCCTGGGAGATCAAGGTTGCAGTGAGCTGAGATTACACCACTGCACTCCAGCCAAGGCAAAAGAGTGAGAATCTGTCTCAAAACAAAACAAAAACACCTAAAATACTCATTTTACATTGTTAGTCGTTTCCTCATTTCTTTAACGTGGGTTTAATATGTGTATAATAAAATTAAAGCTACATATCTTTGTCTATAAATACAGAAGTATATTATGTCTTATGTGTATACATGTGTGTATATGTATATATATACACATGTATATGTATTTATGTGTATATATGTGTGTATATATACATACACACACACACACAAACTCCCTCATCTCAGGGATTAGATATATATCAATGATATCCATCTATCTATCAATCTATCCATCTATCTGTCTAACTATCTATCTATCTCCTTAATATTGGTCAAGGGACTCTTTAAGAAAATACTGAGCCCACTCTCAGGTACTAACCTCCTAATGCTGAAAGGAAGGATGGTATTGTTCACAGTATCATGTTATGAAATACTCTGCAGACTCCATCTTCTTCTATCCTCTTTACAGCCTGCTCACCTCGTTGGTCCCACTACAGTTACAAATCCTAGTCTCAGGTCATATTTCTAGCTGGCTTCCCAGCCACCTTAGGACTTCTTTGTTTCTGATCCTAGTTAGAGCTGAGTAGAGGTTTCTTCATGGCTACCAGTGCTGGCTGCACCATTCCCATGTTTAGGTCAGAAGACTGAAACTATACTATTGATTTAAGTTCCAGACTCCACAATCCCAAGAAGTCAATTAATCCCAGAGTACCTCATTTTATGTTGTAGTGTGAAACTTTATCCCAAGGGCTGTGGCTGACATGCCACATGTAGATACAAAAAAATCAATACCTATTCATTGTGATGAACTCATGCACTTAAAAAATCTCCTATTCAGTATTTAGGACGAAGCACATAGTTCTTATTAATTTCAGAATGCTATTCCAGTCTTCACTAAAGCACCCATTGGCCACAGTCCTACCTCAAAGTGTTCTGTATAAACAAATTCCTTCTTGTTTTAAAAATGCACCCCACAGCAGTGAATGAAACTGTGCTCTAGATTTATGACACAGCAAACAGTTTCACTGTCAGAGGCTTTACTCTCTAGCTTATCCTCTATCCCAGCATTCATCCTCACCTTTGAGTTTAACAATGTTTTCACGCTTTCCAGCCATAACTTCCCTCTAGATCATACCCCAGTGGCCAACTAACTTCTCACCCACCATCTATAGGCTCTGGTTCTCATCCCTGGCTCTCAGAGAATAGCTTTTGTTGGAAACAGATGCTTGATGTCACAAAGAAAAATCAGCACTGAGACAAAGGATCTCTCAGCAAAACAATCTTTACTTGCTGCAGAAAGAGTGCTCTTGTTAGCTATCTTGCTAAGAGAGTACAGTGAACAAAGGAAACACAGACATATTTATCTTTTACACATTTGGGGTCATCTTTTCTGGGGTGTCTGATCTCTGTTGGCTGGAGTTAGGTTTCACAATCGAAAACTAAAACTTGATTGGCTAACAACTTAAAACTTTTCTAAACAGGTAAATGCAATGGAGAACAAAAAGGAAGTCTAAATTAGGAAGGAGCATAGGCTGCAAGCTGGGATATGCCCATGAGCACATCTAGCACAGATATCTTGGTTAAAGTACAAGGGCATAGAATGTACTATGTGCCTGTGAGCATGTCTAACAGCTACGTAGGATAGGCCTTAACAAAGAGTCACTAGTAAAAAGCAAGAAGGCTGTGAAGAAAGTTAGTCTTTAAAAGAGACTATTACTTTTAACATTTAGTATTATTATTACTATTATTATTCTTTAACAAGAAAGGAAACTTTGAAGAAGAACTTTTCTACTTCCTACAGCTTACCTCAGAAATCTTAGCTGTTTGCTTGCCAACCAAGAGATTTCAGACTCAACATATTCTAGAGAAAAACTTTCATGAAA
Organism: Aotus nancymaae; assembly: GCF_030222135.1. NCBI lineage: Eukaryota > Metazoa > Chordata > Mammalia > Primates > Aotidae > Aotus > Aotus nancymaae. Next base: position 6,881,229 of record NW_026988473.1, on the reverse strand, counting down.
CAAGTTTTAATTTAGTCAATGTTTGAAAATTGTCTTTTAAAAAGTCATTACACTTGAAAATATCTTGTAATAATCAAACTTCAGTTTCAAAATTGTCTTTCCTGACACCTGGTTTTTTCAGGAGCGATGGAGATGGGGGCACAGTTTCCCCTTCCCTCAGAAGTCCAAGCATAAAAAGGCTTAGAGATGACAGTGAGAGTTTTTGAGTCCCCATATCACTCACTGCTTATCAAGCCTCCACGTTGTGCACCATAAATGTCGAGGGACTTTTTCCTTAGTTCAGCTAAGAGCTGGGTCCTTATGATATGGCCACAAATTAGGCTCGCAGATGATTTGAAGGGTAATAATAATGGAATTTATTTTGCAAAAAGGATAAAAGAGAGAACGGGAACTCAGCAAGGCCAGAGTTCCTGCTAGTGTAGGCTTCCCGCTTCACAGATTGAATTTCCAGGTTCCATTCAGGAAGAGGAGGGGCTAGGCTCCTCCTCACGGCAAACGTCATGAACTTCTGTGGCTCCACTTCAGTGTGCACTTCTCCCAGTACCTAGGCCAGTTTGAGTTTTGGCAGGGAGCCCTTCCCAAATGGCTGTCTCAAAAGTTTATTGTGAAAAGAGTAAAGGAGTAAGACTATGAGATACAGGAAATTAAGTGTAAGGTAAACCTTCCCCAGAAATAAATAGTAGAAATTTCAACTTTAAAATAATAGACATAATATAAGTGATATGAGAGGGCCAATCTCTAAGGCTAGGCTGTGGCCCTGTTCTGTGGTTGAGGATCATTACCCCCAGATTTGGAGAGCATTCATATTAAATTGAATTTTCCAACAGTTAGAACCAAAAGTCAGAGAGCAGGAATTTTTGAAAAGTTGTCAGGCCCAGTTTCATCTTAAGAAAGCAATTTTCTTCCAATCACTTTTCTAAAAGCATTTTTGACGTCTTTATTCCGTAGACTGTAAATTAGAGGGTTCAACATAGGTATGATCAAAGTATAGAACACAGAGGTCACTTTGTCAATATCCAGTGAATGGCTGGTGCTGGGGCGCAAATAAATGAATATCAAGGTACCATGATAAATAATGACCACAGTCAGATGGGAAGCACAAGTGGAGAACCCTTTTCTTCTTCCCTCCACAGAACCTGTTCTAAGAATAGCTGCTATAATGAAGACATAAGAGAGGAGAACTGTTAAAAGACAGATTGCTTCCACAAAACTGGCGGAGACAACCAGAATGATGTCATGTATGTAAGTGTCAGTGCAGGACAGAGAGAAGAGTGGGGAGATATCACAAAAGAAATGGTTAATGTCTTTGGAGCAGAATGACAGATGGAAAGTGTTCATGGTGTGAATAACTGAGCTTATAGTGCCCCCCAAAAATGCTCCAATTGCAAGCTGGCAACAAACCTTCTTGGACATAATCACCATATAGAGCAGTGGGTTGCAGATTGCTATGTACCGGTCATAAGCCATGGCAGCCAAGAGGAAAGATTCTGTGTCAACCAAAGAGCAGAAAAAATATAACTGTGCAACACAGCCATTGTAAGAAATGGCCTTCTTGTCAGAAACCAAGTTCACAAGTAATTTGGGGGCAATGACAGAAGAGTAGCATGCATCTATGAAGGACAGCATGCAGAGGAAAAAGTACATAGGAGTGTGCAAGTGGGAATTAATTGTGATTAATAAAATCATTCCAAGGTTCCCCATCAGAGTAACAGAGTAGATGAAGAAAAACACTGCAAAAAGGAGACTCTGAAGTTCCAGATGGTCACTGAATCCCAGGAGAAAGAACTCAGTCTTCACAGTGCCATTCTCTGGCTCCATTATCTACAATGATCTGGTTTTCTGGAGCTGTGACAGAGTGACAAAAGAAATGTTAATAATAACCTGGACACCAGCAAAATTTTAAAAAAAGAAAGAAAGAAAATTTTTTAAAAAGAAATAAAAATATCAAAATTAATAAAACAGTGATTCTAAAACCACATAGGCATCCTGATACAACTAGGCATGCACCCATTTTCAATTATTTTTCACTATTTTTAATTAAACCAATCATTTACCTTCTCAATTCCTTAATGTGATTGTTTTCTGCATCATGTTGCACCACCATCGAGCCAGTTGCTAAACCCTAAACATAACCTTCACTCTTAATATCTTCAATTCTTTCATCTACCACTAATGTCCAGAGATAGTGCAAACCATCTTGTCATGGCAAACTCTTAATAAATGGCCTCTGTGCCGTTGTAACATTTGGTATAATCCATTTGGGGCAGGCATTCTGTGTTCATAGAAGAAATCTGTGCCTTTCTTAAGAAGGCTGTGGTTCCTTAGGAGAAACAGGCTTTTTATATTTTGCTTTGAGGTTTTTGAGATCTGCTTTTTGATCTCACCTCAGATCCCAAGAATTCAAACTCTGATATTCAAATCTCTAAAGATATGTGAGCAATTAAACAGTTCCACTCGGGAATTGATTAAACACAAAATGAAATGATGTAAGATGTTTTTCTACATCATGAGAATGCCTCAAAGAAACATATTTTGGCTTTTGAAATGGTAGGTTACTATATGAAAAATTTGATTATATTTATTATCTAATTTGATTTAACCAGCTCAAAGGAACTTATCAAACAACTACTATAATATTCTATGCATATTGATGGTACAATAAATTGAAAAGAAGCAAAAATATATCTAGTGATTGAGAAAGAAAATTATAAACAAGTTTAATAAGTCTGATATGTACTATGATAGATTTGCATCTGCATTCAAATGAAATGCTGGCAACACAAGGTCAGAAAACACCAAAAGGTCGTCACTGAAAAAATACCTTCACTCTATGAGTATTTTCTTCCAGGTACTGTTCTAGGTACCAGGTACAAAAAGGAGAAGAGAAGAATAACTTGAAATGAATATTAGGTATTTTGACAAGTACAGAATAGAAAAGAAAAGATGCAGTAAAGAAAACCACACAAACAATTACGTGGAAATTTAAAAGTCTATGCCATGTTTGGAGACTTGAAAATGAGATTGAGAATGTGTTGTCTAATGGAGAAAGAGAAGTCCAGCTGAAAGACATATAAAACAAGTTAATTTAAAACTGTGTGTGTATAGAGATATATATGTGTTAACTTAAAACTGTATGTACATATCTATAGCTTTATCTTTATATACACACATACCCATATAGGTGTGTGTGGATACGTATCTATCTATACATACATACACATATATATGGCTAAAATTTCTTGAAATCCACTTCAAGAAACTAGAACATTATGCAATTAATAAAGAGAATGTTTATTAAAAGAATATTTATAAGTAGGTGCATTTGTCATCTTTGGTTGGATGTGGCAGAATAACATTTTTAAGTGGCTTAAGCAAAAGTGGGAATTTATTGTTTACATAACTTAAAAATCTGGACATAGATTAGTTGAGAGAGGATACAGGTGTTCGAAAAATTTGCCATTCTCCAGCTCTCTGCTATCCTTTTCTTTTTGATGACTAAACTCTCAAGCAGATTCTCTCTTTTCACCAAAGAGAGCTACGAGCTGTTTTATGCAGTTTCTACCTGCCCAGAGGATTAGCCTTACAAGGAAGAAGCTCTTTTTTTCCAATAATTCTAACAAAATCCCACAGCTGAGTCACTGGCTCACTGGTACCTATTCAGAAAAAAATCAGCAGGTCTCTTGATGACTGTCCATGAATGCTTCCCAAAATACATTGCATGCAAAGAAAGAGACAAAGAACAGGAGAGTTTGGATCCCTACAGAAAAATTAAGATGGTATCAATGAGTGATAGTTTTTCTTTTAAAGTCTATTTTGTTTTATACTAATATAGTCTCTCTACAGCTCTTTCAATTTTACTGCATAAAATTTTGTGAGCCTTTTATATTTAACTTAATATGCCTTTATAACAGAAAAGATATTTTTAGATAGCACAGAGTTTTGTTTGCCTTTCTATTCAATCTGGCACACTTCATCTTCTAATTTTTGTGTCTAGAGTACTTTTGGTTAATGAACATGCGGGTGGAATTGATGTTCCTACTGATTCTGCTGAATTAAGTTTACTATCTTGATACTTCATCTTTACTTGCTTTAAGTATTTCTCATTTCTTTTATTCACATTTTTTTTAGTTGGATTGTTTTTCATGATTCCATTTATTTTGTATGCTCTATCGACTTCTTATTGTAAGTCTTAAAAATTGTGATAGTTTTCTAGTAGTTTACAATATATTTATTAGTAAATTATTGAATTTTTTTCTGAGACAGAGTCTCACTCTCTCACCAGGTGCCAGGCTGGAGTGCAGTGAGCCAAGATCACACCACTGCACTGCGTAACCTCGGCTCACTGCAACCTCCACCTCCCAGGTTCAAGCAATTCTCCTGCCTCAGCCTCCCGAGCAGCTGAAATTATTGATTTTTTATAGACTCTAAAAGAGTAAACATCTAAGTCTTCCTTATCCATGATGCTACCATTGTACATTTTATTTTACAGACTCTATAAATGCTATTCATTGGTGTCTTTTCCTAAGACTCATATATTTTAGAGCAATTTAAAATAACTTTTAAATATAAATCATTAACATAATTTCTCGTGGTCTGTATTTCTTTACGTAGCTTTGAGTTTCTATCTGATATGATTTTGCTTCTCCTTGGATACCTTACTTTAACCTTCCTGGTAGCACAAACGTGCTATCAATGAATTATCTCAGTTTTTGTTAGATTAAAATTTTTTATTAATTTTAGAAAGAGATTTCCATTGTGTATATGACTCCAGGTTGACAGTTTTGTTGTTTCCCCATCAACATTTTCAATTTCTCTTCGTTTTTTTTCTATACTAACTTTTGTAGTTACTGCTAGGAAATCTGTTGTAATGCTTTCTTTTTTTTTAGATCTGTTGTTCTAAAGTAGAGATGAATTTGTGTCTCTACCACCACTAAGGGTCATTTGGCAAAGGTGGAGATATTTTGATTGTCACAACTGGAAGGAGGTACTCCTGACATCCAATGCATAGAGGCTAGGGACAGGTAAGCATCCTACAATTTGCGGGATAGTGCCCAACATTAACCATTTTCCAGTAAAAAAAAAAGAAAAGTTAATAATGCTGATGTTGAAAAGCCCCTCTTGATGTGTAATGGTTCTTCCTTTGAATATTTTCTTTTACTTTTTTCCTTCTCCCCATGTACGATCTCTCTCTCTCTCTCAATCTCTCTCTCTCTGTCTCTCATGTCCTTTGCGTCAACATTGATGCAGCTAGAAGCCATCATCCTAAGTAAATTATTACAGAAAAGAAAACTAAATATTGCATGTTCTCACTCACAAGTGGGAGCTAAACATCAGGTACCCATCCATGGACATAAAGAAGGAAACAGTAGACACTGGGGAATGTAAGAGGGGAGAGGGAAAAGAGAGAGGGGGAAGTGTTGAACAACTACCTATTGGGTACTATGCTCACTACCTGAGTGATACGTTCAATCATAGATCAAACCACAGCATCAACGAATATACCTTTGTAACAAATCTGCACACATACTCCCTGAATCTAAAATAAACTTGAAAAATAAAGAATGATGAAATCTGTGCTCTTCTAGAAATAAACATATTTATTCATAAATAATTTTAATAATTGAAATAAAAAGTGAAATTCACCTCAATTAATATAATCAAAAGATGCATTTCCATTGATAATTTTACAGTTTCTCTTTCAATATTTTATAAAAATTTGTAACACATTTAAGTTGTTGAGTAGAACAATGGTAATGTTTGAGTCAAACTATGGTAATGATTTTTGTAGTGATTATTCGTTGTAAATAAAAATCACGTAGAACTTTATTACCACAAGAAATAAACGGTTAACTTACCTACATTTATTAGTTATGAAGTAATATACTCATATGAATCATAAGTGATACAATTCTGGAGAGTAAATGAAACTTCAATGTGAGTTCAGGGACAAAAGAAGTGATAAGAAATCTGCTAATCTATGTATTTTGAATTAATCATGTTAGACATGGGGTAACTATGGCATATAATGGAAACTATATTTTTTCTTTTTCAATTAAAATTTATAATGAATTATTTTTGAAGTATACTAAAATTTTCAATAACTGTATAGTAAAGAGCATGAATAATGTTCAGGAGGTGATTATGAACATTATTCATGCTCTTTACTACTGAATAAAATTTCTGTCTTGCTATTTTGCTTTTCTTAAAAAGCTAATCATCCTTCAAGGCCAAATTGAAATAGCATGTAATTCTGAAACAATCTTTCTTGCATCTCCAAATGGATTTGAAGTAACTCTACCACTCCTTTTAAGATATTTACCAACACTACTGGATTTTGAAATCTTAGTAAGTGGGTCTGTCTTTTTCTGAATGCCATTTTTTCACTAAACTTATCATACAAAATTGCTTGTTCAATTAACACTTACAATCTATCAGTCACCAGGAAAGAAAGGATGACATAATTAGCCTTAATTACACATATGTAAGATGCCAGCTACATTGTTTACATTTTCATTTGCTTTCTACAATGTCTTATGAACTAAATAATATTACATGGCAGGGTGAGGTGATTCATGCCTGTAATCCCAGCACTCTGGGAGGCCAAGGCAAGCAGATCACCTGAAGTCAGGAGTTCAAGACCAGCCTGGCCAACATGTTGAAACCCCTTCTCTACTAAAAAATACAAGAATTAGCTGGGCATGGTGGAGGGCACCTGTAATCCTAGCTACTCAGGAGGCTGAGATGGGAGAATTGCTTGAACCCAAGAGGTGGAGGTTGCAGTGAGCTGAGATAGCACCACTGAACTCCAGCCTGGGTGAGAAAGCAAGACCCCGTCTCAAAATAAATAAACAAACAAATAAATAAATAATATATTATTTTGTAGACAAAGACAATTATTTTGTAGACAAAATATTTTTTAGGCAAAGACAATTATTATTTTGTAGTCAAAGTCAATCTGTCTTGTCTGGCTTATACAAGCTGAGCCAATAATAGCCTTCCTGATCCAAACCTCATAGTCATTCTATTGTGAAAAAGTTTGTTTTTAATCTAAAGTGATTTTTTCAGTGAACTCTTCATGCAAAGTCCACTCAAAAAAAAAAAAGAAAAAAGTTGTTTTTCAGTAACCAAATGAAATGGATACTAAGGTGTATGTTTAATATGAAAATATTTTGTGTTTATTATTTTTCTGATTGTATCCTTGACATCTTTATTTCTCAGACTGTAGATCAGGGGATTCAACATGGGGATCACCACTGTGTAAAACACAGAGGCCACTTTGACTGTGTGCCTGGAGTTTTTGGAATTGGGCACACAGTAGAGGAAGAGGATGGTGCCATGGAAGATGGTGATGGCGGTCAGGTGAGAGGCACAGGTGGAGAAGACTTTGCGGTGCCCACTGGCTGAAGGCATCTTCAAGGTGGTGGCAACGATGAACACATAAGATGTCAGAATGATGAGTAGTGTGCTTATCTCATTAAAAGTGGCAACAGTGAAAAGAAGCAACTGGCTGAGATAAGAGTCAGAGCAAGAGAGTGATATCAAGGAGGATAACTCACAGAAGAAGTGATTGATTGTGTTAAAACCACGAAAAGATAACTTTAAAGCAGAGCATGTGAGTATCAAGGAACATGCTACTCCCCATGCATATGATCCAACCACCAGCATGGCACAGAGTTTCTGGGACATGGCAACTGTGTAGAGCAGAGGGTTGCAAATGGCCACAAAGCGGTCATAGGCCATCACGGCAAACAGAATTAATTCAGTCACTACAAAGGTGCAAAAGAAAAAGAATTGCACCATACACCCTGCAAATCAAATGGTTCTATCTTCTACAACCAAGTTCACCAACATCTTGGGAGCAATGATGGAGGAATAGCAGAAATCCACAAAGGAGAGGTGGCTGAGGAAAAAATACATGGGGGTGTGCAGTTTCGGGTTAATTTTGATGATCACTATCATCCCAAGATTCCCTACCACACTGAAGCCGTAGACTGCCAGAAATACAAAGAAGAGGGGAATTTGCAGTTCCAGGTAATCTGAGAAGCCCAAGAGGGCGAATGTGGCCTCAGATGTCATATTTCTCTCTGTCAGAAACATGTTTTCCTTTGTTGTGATCCAAAAATCAGTTGTGGAAATAAAATATTGAAAGTGATTGACAAATAAAGCAGCTTAACTATCCCCTCTGTAGAATATAGGGTGAGACAAAATAGACCTCTGTTAACATCCTGTTAGGTGCTGTGTCAAGACAGGAGTAATTACAGTTTCAGAAATAGAATTATCATTAAATGTTACTTTCTTCAAATTAAAAAATTAATTCTGTTCATGTTCTTAAATAAATTTTTAAAAACATATAGTTGTCATTATTAACTCAAGCAATTCAGGTGATAACATATAATAAAATTCTCATATAAAACATTTGAATCTCATTGAACCTCAAAAGTTCTGCAAATAAAAATCCAGTAAAATGAAATAACTAATTATATCAGTCTTATAATTTCTAACAAAAAGTGAGTCATATAATTCTATAATTGCAACAATTTTCTATATAATAATAAGTGCATATATTGTAATATACTGAATTATAGTCTTAGAGTTATCACTTCTATCCATGGTTAATTTTTAATTTGGCATTTTAATTATTATTCTTTTGGACTAAATAGGTCAGACATTCAAATCAGTAATTATTTTATGTTTTTCATTAAAGACCATCTATTGAATGGCTTAATTCTACAGATGAACAAACAGAAGCTTGAAGAAGCCATGACTTCACCAAGACAGGTACAAATTGCATGCAATGAACCAGTTTTCTTGACTCCCAGTCATATACTCATCTCTCGATGCCAGGATCTAATCTACATTACAGGTAGAAATTTCAGCATTCTTCTTTGTAGAGATCACATTTTCATATATCATTTTGCTAATTCTTTTGACCTCCCCATTTAAGATAATCTTTAGATTATTAAACTATAGAAATTAGCCCAGTGAAAGTGTTGATGGACTCAGAGATTTTTCTGAATGTTTATCAAAGTGAGACGTAGAGAATAGAAGTTAGAGAAATGTCCCCATTCAGGAATAAATATCGTAAAAACCTATAAACATTGACAAACACATTTTCTTTCTAGATTTCCTCTCCTTTCCCTTAACGTCAGCTAGGACCCTTATTCTGTCCTTCTCTTACCTGTCAACAATATAGATGAAATTCTTAAGATGTCACCCCACTCTAAATACATTCATGAGAAATTAGTTTTCAATACAGAGAGAATGGGGTGTTCTTAAACTGGGGAGTAGGGTCAGGTTTATCATATAAAATATAGAATCCCAGTCAAATTTGAATCTCAGACAGATAAAAAAATTGTTTGCTCTATGTATGGCCCAAATATTGCATGGAACATACTTACAGTAAAAAACATTTTTGCTTATCTGAATTTGAAATTTAATTCAGTGTCCTGCATTTTTGTCTGCTCAGTCTTGCAACCCTATATCCAAAACACCTCAGCATCTTACAGCAAGAAACACACACTAGTTTACCTGACACATTGCTCATTTTAGTACTGTCAGCCACTCACACCCAAATCCCCTCAATTATATTCCTTTTTAATTAAGACTTATGAGGACTGTCATTTTTGGTAAAGTCATCTCCAATTCTGCAATTTAATAAATAGATTCTAAATGTTCCAGCACTAACAGGGTCTCAGGCAACACCAAGAATTCTCCATAGTTCTGTATGTTCATATATCCAAGAATTTAAAGCACCAGTAAGGAGACAGTGTTTTCCAGTCATTTCTCACTATTATAAAATTCGTTATCATTGCCCTATGTCAAGGTTTATAAACCTCAGCAGTACTGACACTGTGCTGGATTATTCTATGTTGTAGGAAGCTACCCTGTGCATTGTACCATGTGTGGCAGCATCTCTGGCTTCCAACCACTAGATGTAAATCTCACTTCCCCACCTCCTTACCCAGATGTGAAAATCAAAACGATTTCCAGACATTGCCAAATGTTTCCATCAGGAAAGGCGGGGGATAGGGAATGCATAATTTTCTATACTGCCTTGCTTCCTTGATTATAATAGATTGTAATGTATCTTCCATTGAATTCAGTTTAAGACTAAGGTGCAATTTAAATATTATGGTTTCTTATCTCCCAAATTATACTATTACATGGATTAAATTGTATTATCTTTGAATCTGGGCAACGTGGTGTCCAAAATCTTCTTCCATATAATATCTTCCTTTTATTTTTCTTTTTGCCTTTGTGAGCCACTGTTGTTTTTTTCATGCTCTGAAATATTTAGGTTAACCTCTACACAAATCTCTGTAGGAAAGGGGTACTTTCTATTCCCCAGATATCCAGATACATAATATCTGTTGTGACTTGAAATTTCCCTCAAGTTAGTTTCACAAGGAAAACAGACAAAATTGAAAACATCTTCTAGATACTATATATGGAAAAGAATATCCACGTTTTCTCAGACCTGTGAACAAATCTGCTGGTGGAAAAGGCAGCCCTCCTGTCTCTGGAGAGCTTATCTGTGGAAGATGCTAAGACTTTTATTTCTATTGCCACTCCCATTGGCATCATGACCTAGACAATTAGTTGCCTTAATCCCCAGGAGACTCAAAACAAGCTATTAAAATTACATACTCTTTTCTGATGTAATTCTGGTTTCATGGAAAACCTGAAGGAAACAACCACAGCTTTAGCAACATTTTTATGAAAGTTAACTTAAAAGTTTAAATGTCATCTCCTTATGTCCCAAGATTATTCCTATCATGTCTCTTTTTTGTATAATGATGAAGTATAGCAGGAGTTTTCTGTTTTATTTACTCAACAATTATTTCTTTTTTTTTAAATTAGCAATAATTGCACCTCTGATAAATCTCATTGGCTGTGATACCGTCACTGTGCAAAGCTAACAATTATTTCTTAAATATATACCATGCCCCTGGTCTTTACAAATCTTAACTGTTCTCTCTGTTACACTAACCACACAAAAGATACCGGGAGATCCTTCCTTCAGGTCTCGCATTTACTTACTTAATTTGTTACTAAGGATATTAGATGCAGAGCATATATTCATGTGTAGAGAGGATAGGACTGCAAATGTTTGAAATTTGTTCCTCAGTTTCCCCATAAGAAATTATATGTAGCTACACCCAATACATTAAGGTATCTAATGTTGTTACAAACATCTCACATATCCAGTAAACAAATATTATAACAGCAATAATAATACCAGTAATATCTGCTGTTCATCTCCTCCTTAGTTCTGATTTATCATATAACTTTCATCAAGACATTCAGACTCTTAAATCTTTTCAAATCCCACACTTCCCCTGAAATTCTTGATTATCTTCTTCATCACCACTGATATTTCTTTTTTTTTTTTTTTTTTCAATTTTTTTCTGGTCACTTTTACTATTAAGAACTATTTGGAAAGCCACATTTTTAGGGCTTTTAAGATTTAACAATTCCGGATAAGGGAGTAAAGGCCTATAATGACATTATCAGCATGCTCTTCTTCTCTTGATGCATTATAAAAAAATAAGTATGTGGACATGTTTCCTTGATCCATGTTGAACTTTAATTTAGTGTTATTTATTGGAAGCTACTCATTCTCATATTAATCTCAGAAAGGTATTAACTATGTTTTGCTCTGGCCTTGCTTTAATTCTAGGCTTATGCAATAGGCAGGTAAGATTTCTTTATATATATATATTTATATATATATGTGTGTGTGTGTGTGTGTGTGTGTGTGTGTATATGTATGTACTTTAAATTATGGAGTACATGTGCAGATCTTGCAGGATTGTTACATAGGTACACACATGCCATTGTGGTTTACTGCCTCCATCCCCCCCGTCACCTACATCAGGCATTTCTCCCAATCTTATACCTCCCCAAACTCCCCACCCCTCACTATCCTCCCCTAGCTCCCCACCCCCCAACAGTCCCCAGTGTGTGATGTTCCCCTCCCTGTGTCCATATGTTCTCTTTGTTCAACACCCACCTATGAGTGAGAACATGTGTTATTTGGTTTTCTGTTCTTGTGTCAATTTGCTGAGAATGATGGTTTCCAGATTCATCATGTCCCTAAAAAGCACATAAACTCATCCTTTTTTATGGCTGTATAGTATTCCATGGTGTATATGTGCCATATTCTCCTTGTCCAGTCTATTATTGATTGGCATTTGGGTTGGTTCCAAGTCTTTGCTATTGTAAACAGTGCCTCAATGAACATACCTGTGCATGTGTCTTTATAATAGAATGATTTATAATCCTTTGGGTTTATACCCAGTAATGGGATTGCTGGGTCAAATGGCATTTCTATTTCGAGATCCTTGAGGAATTGCCACACTGTCTTCCACAATGGTTGAACTAATTTACACTCCCACCAACAGTGTAAAAGTGTTCCTATTTCTCCACATCCTCTCCAGCATCTGTTGTCTCCAGGTTTTTTAATGATCACCATTCTAACTGGTGTGAGATGGTATCTCAATGTAGTTTTGATTTGCATTTCTCTAATGACCAGTGATATTGAGCATTTCTTCATATGTTCGTTGGCCACATAAATGTCTTCTTTTGCAAAGTATCTGTTCATATCCTTCACCCACTTTTGGATGGGTTTTTTTTGTTGTTGTAAATCTGTTTTAGTTCTTTGTAGATTCTGGATATTAGCCCTTTGTCAGATGGGTAGCTTGCAAAAATCTTTTCCCATTCTGTTTGTTGTCAGTTCTCTCTAATGATTCTTTCTTTTTCTGTGCAGAAGCTCTTAAGTTCAACTAGATCTCATTTGTCTATTTTGGCTTTTGTTGCCATTGCTTTTGGTGTTTTAGTCATGAAGTCGTTGCCTATGCCTATGTCCTGAATTCTATTGCCTACGTTTTCTTCTAGGGTTTGTATGGTGTTAGGTCTTATGTTTAAATCTTTAATCCATCTGGAGTTAATTTTTGTGTTAGGTGTAAGGAAGGGGTCTAGTTTCTGCTTTCTGCACAGGGCTAGCCAGTTTTCCCAACAGTATTTATTAAACAGGGAATCCTTTTCCCATTGCTAGTTTTTGTCAGGTTTGTCAAAGATCAGATGGTTGTAGATGTGTGGCATTATTTCTGAGACCTCTCTTCTGTTCCATTGATCTATATCTCTGTCTTGGTACCAGTACCATGCTGTTTTGATTACTGTAGCCTTGTAGTATAGTTTGAAGTGAGGTAGCATGATACCTCCAGCTTTGTTCTTTTCGCTTAGGATTGTCTTGGGTATGCAGGCTCTTTTTTGGATCCATATGAAGTTTAAGGTGTTTTTTTCCAGTTCTGTGAACAAAGTCAATGGTAGCTTGATGGGGATAGCATCGAATCTATAAATTACTTTGGGCAGTATGGCCAATTTTACGATATTGATTCTTTCTAATCATGAGCATGGAATGTTTTTCCGTCTGTTTGTGTCTCTTATTTCACTGAGCAGTGGTTTGTAGTTATCCTTGAAGAGGTCCTTCACATCTTTCGTTAGTTGTATTTCTAGGTATTTTATTCTCTTTGTAGCAATTGTGAATGGGAGTTTGCTCATGATATGATTCTCTGTTTGTCTGTTATTGGTGTATAGGAATGCTTGTGATTAATGTGCAAAAATTACCACTGATATTTCTTTAGATCATTATATTATTTAACATTTGTACTGTTCAATAACCTCCAAATTGGTCCTTAGACCTATAAATGTATCCTCTTACATACGCCTGTCACACTGCCACTAAAATAACTCTTTACAAAGAAATCTGCTTGTATTTGTATTTTGTTTAAATCTTCATTAGATATCTCTTGAGACCGGGAGCGGTGGCTCATGCCTGTGATCTCAGCACTTTGGGAGGTCAAGACAGGTGTACCAGAAGTCCAGGAGTTCAAGACCAGCCTGGCCAAGTTGGTAAAAACCCCATATCTACTAAATATACAAAAAATTGCCAGGTGTGGTGGCAGGCACCTGTACTCTCAGCTTCTCAGGAGGCTAAGGCAGAGAATTGCCTAAACCTGGGAGGCGGAGTTTGCAGTGAGCTGAGATCGCGCCACTGGACTCCAGCCTGAGCAACAAAGCTAGACACCATCTCAAAAAAAAAAAAAAAAAAAACAATCTCTTGAATGGATATAATAGGGAGTTTTCACAGAGCTGATATAATAAAAGAGAAAGTGGACCATGGGAATATATCACTTATTCAAAAACATATACATAAATTATGTGTAAACTCAATAAATAAAAGTTAAGATTACATTCTCAATTGTTATAAATTTAATTCTGCTCATGTTTTTAAACATAATTTTTAAAACATACAAGCAAAATCATTATTAACTGTAGCAATTTGGATAATCAACATGTAATCAAATAATCATGTAAATTTCACTGAACGTCAGATTTGTGCAAATTAAAGTCTAGCAAAATAAAATAACTTGTCATATCAGTCCTACAATAGGATTATTCCTTGGTGTGTAAATCTTCGTGATTTGCAATCACTTATATGTGCATATCCAAGTTCCTAAAAATGACATCCAAATCTTTCTTTAATAGACTTTTTTCTCTTCACTTTTCTGTACAAATAAACATGATTATCAATATCAATGTATCATATATTCTGTTTTATGTATTTGCATATTTATGCGATGTTTCATGAACTCGTCCATTGTTAAATTATCATTTATCTTATCCATACAGCAAAACACTGCTGAGTTGTGAAAACTTCCATTCTGACTCTTCCAGACCAAGTTTAGTGTTTTGGGGTACTCACAATTTCTGTGAACAGCCTGTATTTTATTTTTGCTTGAGCTGCACTGCGATGTAGCTATCTGCTTATACATTTGCATGGTTTTCTCTCCAACTAGAGTGTGAATTCCTGGAGATGACAAATAATCTTTATAATATATAATATAATATAATATATATTATATACATGTATTATATATAATATAATAATAATAATCTTTCACCTCTGTATCCTCCTCAGATATTTCTAATGTCTACTCAAGCATACATGTAGTAAATAGAAGTATATATAATAAGAATGCTTAGCCTTATTTTCTTCATCTGAAATATTTGCTCTCTGATACTCTTCATGTTAGGAGTAAGAATGTGTCCACTGTTAAAGACCAGAAATGAATCACAAGTCTTACCTTCTAGCCTACTGGTTTTCATTCTGTACTATTAAGAGCTACCTTAGGCCTTACCTTATGGTATAATCCTCACACTTTAGGTATGAGGATTAAATAGTCATGAATTGAAAAGTCTTGACAGTATCAAAACAATTCCATTTAAAATGTATGCTAACATGAACTCCATTGTTGTTCTTTTTCCTGACAGAATTCTAGCAAAGAACATTTGCATTTGAATACATACCATATTTAATCAATTCTTTTTTCTTTTTTTTTTTTTAATGTTTTATTTACATAGGCTTTTGGGGAACAGGTGGCATTTGGTTATATGAGTCAGTTCTTCAGTGGTGATTTGTGAGATTTTGGTGCACCCATCACTTGAGCAGTATACACAGAACCCAATTTGTAGCCTTTTATCCCTCACTCCTTCCCACTCTTTCCCTGCCAAATCCTCAAAGTCCATTGTATTATTCTTATGCCTTCACATCCTCATAGCTTAGCACCCACTTATGAGTGAGAACATACAGTCGTCGGTTTTCCATTCCTGAGTTACTTCACTTAGAATAATAGTCTTCAATCCCTTTCAGGTTACTGTTAATGTCATTAATTTATTCCTTTTTGTGGCTAAGTAGTATTTCATTATATATATATATGATATATATATATATATCATATATATATGATATATATATATATATCATATATATAAATATCATAAATATATCACAGTTTCTTTATCCACTCATTGCTTAATGGAAATAAACCTGAATAGTTACAGCCAATTGGTCTTCGATGAAGCAAACAAAATCGTAAAGTAGGGTAAGGGTGCCCTATTCAACAAATGGTGCTGGGATAATTGGCAAGCCACATATAGGAAGATAAAACTGGATCCTTATCTCTCGCCTTATAAAAAATCAACTTAAGATGGATCGAGAACTTAAAACTCTAAGAACTGGAAATTTAAAAATTCTAGAAGATAACATCAAAGTCATCTATGATAAAATCTCTGTGACTGGATATATCTTACAACTAATAGTAAAGAAATAATTGTATTGTTTAATTATCAAAGTTTATTTCTTGTGGAAATGTCTAATGATGGTAAATCTTATAGTATATGAACTATGAAATGGTAATGACCATAGAGAAGAAGGCAGTGTGTTGAGAAGTATTTCAGAGATAGCATTTTTGTGACTTGGAAAATGTGTAACTATCTATATAGTCAGGATAATTATAGCTATGTGAAGACATAATTTAAAAGTAATTAGAATCTATTATTGTTGTCTTTTAAAATAAATGCTATTGATGAAATTGTGGCTAAAGAGTTTAGGTGGATTTGCCTTAAATCACAGATAATGGCACAGGTAAAATCTGCTATAAAAGAGGAGTGTTGTTATCTGTCTGTTGGTTTGTTGTATATATTCTCCACCTAAATATTAATATTACTCCTTAGTGATCTAATATTAAAAACAAAGAAACAAACTTTTTTCAAAGTTAATATTTATGTTTTTAACATTTGAAGTATAAAATGTGTTTTGCTGTAGGCCAAAAATATCCAGAACTAGCTCTAATTCCCACATTTTAAAAGATGGTTCTGCTTGGATTGTCAATAATAATAATAATAATAAGTGGTTCCAAAAAAGTGAAAGTTGGTAGATCAGAACAAATTTTAGAATATGGGTTAGTTTATCCCTGCAATTTATTTCCAGTGTTCTTAAGAAGATCGCTTGTTGACATGTTTAATTGATTTTTAAATTTGTCATAACTTTTTCCTCATTATTGACTTTTCTGTTGAAGAGATTTTTAGTTTGAAGTGAGTAATTGCTCTTATGGTTGATTCCTTGGAGTGTGGATGTTGAAAAACATGAACTGTTATGCCAAGATATTTGTAAGGAACTCTGTAATTTGTTCCCATTAAAAGTGATGTGTAAAAATGCCCTTCCCACACTGATAATTGCTGTACACAACTAGAGACATAATATAGTTTTTTCTATATATTTATCTAACAGTTACTAATGGAAGAGAGGTAGTATATGTTACTCTCTTGCACAGTGTTAATGAATCTGTCAGAAAAAATCTTGTATTTTGAAAACTAAACTGAATTATAAAACCATATAGCCATACTTTTTATTAAAGAAGTTAAGGTATCAACTGTGAAATATTACTCAGGGCATGGCTGAAAGGCTTAATATTCTTAGCATTTCAATTCTAAAAATGTAATTTAGTGAGTAACATATATATGTTAATAGAAAATTAAATACCTATAGGGAAAAAAGCACTCTCAATAAATGATGTTGTGAACATTGCTATATAGTTTGGCAATGGAAGCTGGACATTTATTTTGTAAGCATCCATTCATACAACAAACATGTACAAAGCAAATAAAACCAAATAAATTTAAGACATCAAATCACATGAAGTTGAGACAAAATATGTAATGGATATATTTTGGGATATATTTAAGATTTATTTTTACTGCATTTATTATTAAGTTGCCTAAAATATGAATATAAAAATGTGAAATTATAAGCTATTTATTAAAAAGTTTTTCTGTTATATAAAATTAAATGACATTACCAAATTACTATTGTTTTGTAAATTTTATCCTTTGGTTGCTAATAATTTTAAAATTTGGATTATCTTATAAATTATTATGGAAAACTTTAACATCGAGTGGAAATAAGAGAAAATGATAGAACAGAAACCTCACAAAAAATACTTGAAAATATCATTGAAAATTAGATGCTTACATTTTTCCAATCCCTCTCTTTTCTGTCCTTAATTTTCTGGTTGAGACACAAATAAATCTACTATCTTATATAATTCAACATTAGGATATTTTCCAAAGCTAATCATGTCCAAAATGTATTATTACAGAGATAATGCTTATTTACACAATTGTCTGGATGATTTATTCACTTTGAACATATCGTTTCAGTGGATACAAAACATGGATAGAGAAGTGAACTTAAATGCCAGGTCTACAACCTGTGGTTCGGTCACTTACACCCCTTCCCTCATTCTGAATCACCATTTCCATTCTAGCAGGCCAACAAGGTCACCAACTGCTAAGAGAGCTTATTATTGGTGACTGACATTCCCTTTGAAACAAGCTGCCCAGTAGAGTCTCATCTTAGTTGCCATTACTAAAAATAGCCAGGAAAAATATAGGCCTCCTTACTATAGAGAAATTGTGAGAAAAGTGTTAGATTCAGCATGTGATTTGGCACCATGAAAATTTGTTCCCTAGATCTTAAAGGGTGACCACCACCTTCTGTCGTATTTGCCTTACAAATATTGACAAGAATCAACTGCATTTGTAGTTAATATATAAAGATGAAAACTAAGAATCCTGATTTTTACTGAAGTGTTCAGATATAGAAAGATGTACACACTCTTGATAATATGAGAAGAGAATTTTTTTCCTTGAACACTTTGCATTGTCAACTGTGAGTCCCTCAGAAGCTGTGTTTGTTGAACCTAGTGTCATCTTCATGTCCACTCTCCTAGTCCTTACACTGTGCTCCTCCTGGTGGAGCTTGCAGACTGCATCCCCCAGGTGTCCTTTCTAACTGCCTCCCTTTTAGAGTCTCCCAAAGAAAGTAAGGGGTAAAGGGGAGGAGGGGGAGAAGGAAAGATGGGAAGGAAATGGAAAAGAGAGAAGAAAATCTCTTAATTTTCCAATTTCTGTTAGTGTGTATCTAGCCACAATGGATACTTCGTGTATTCCAGCTTTCCATAGTAACCTCTTCAGAGGTGGGAGCAACAGTCTAGCACAGGCGTCTTTGGACCAAGTTTGAGCATGCCACAGGACACTGGATATCTGCTGAGTCCTAACCCAGTCTCAGAGGCCCAGGTACACTGAGAGTTACGTCTCTTCCTTAAGGGATTAACCAGAGACTGACTGAGCTGCTTCCACAAAGCTCTGAGGTTCTGTGGACAATGTTTCTGCCCTATCGCGCTCCAATATCAATAGCAATAGCTGCTTCCTAAAGTCAACAATCTTTAAATAATAGAGTATCACCTCTGTGCTCTTTTGGGTCTCTAGTCGCTAGCATTTCATAAGTTACATCTTGCAGAGCATTTGTTTTCCTAAGTGGATCCTGACTGCTAAACACTCATGACAATGTGGACCAACTCACAGTTCTTGAAGGTTCTCCAAGTGCTCTAAATCTGCATATTAATTCCAATGTGCATACCATAAATTCACCAGCATCTACTTATCCATGCATTTAGTAAAAATAAAATTTTTTTTAAAACTTCTCATATGCCACTGATGATGAAATAGATAAAAAGTTATATAAACCCCAAGCCTCAATGACTTCATTTAGATACACAGTGAGGCTCTTCCTGATGTCAGTAAGTACACATACGTTGTGAACTTTTAATCTCAATGAAAGTCCATGAGATTAAAAGTCCAATCCAATATTAGAATGAAGGAAACCAAGGACTGAAAAAGCTAAATTAATTGACAAATTAAAAAGCCAGGGTCAAAACACCAATCTCGGCTTTGAAAAACTCAAACCTATTGCTTTTCTAATATTATTACAGACACAAAGAGAGAAGTTTAATTTAAACAAGTAAATCCAATGAGGAAATTGACATAAATCATAATGGAGTCACAAGGAAACCATCAATGGTGAATATAATTCAATACAGAATTAAGAAAAGAATAAAATAAAAGGCAGTTAAGCAAAACAATAAACACATGCGAAGAACATGAACAGAAGTTAAAATTCATCTTATAAGTGTCAGCAAGCATTTCTTCCTCAATGGATTTTAGGGTTAGTATTAAGATAAGCAGTAAAAATAAAGTGAGAGAAGAGGGTTAATTTAGAAATGCTGTGATTCATAATAATGGTTCTAAATTATTACCTATACATGTTTATTGTGTGTGTGTGTGCGCACGCATGTGTATGTGTGTGTGTGTGTGTGTGTGTGTGTGTGTGTAATGTAGATAGAGAGAGAAATACTAATTATGTTCCAGGAATTATTTTAAGCTCCTTGTACATGATACCAGCTTCTTTAATGCAATTTCCCTGGAGTCCTATGAAACCATTATTTTGGTCATCTATCAGATGACCTAGTACCCAAAGTTCCAATGACATTGGGCAATGCAATAGCAGCAACAAAATAATAAAGAATAAAACAAAATAAACAGGAAATATAAAAAATCAAAAATTGACAAAAACATATATATGCACAGATATATGGAATTCTCATTCTGTACATACTTTGATGATGGTGTAAATGTCATTATAAATAATGGAAATTTAATTTTGAAAAGAATTATAGTTTTCATAATGGATACTGAAATAAAGTGTAACTTGTTTGAGTTCTTCACTAGACTCGTGAAGGTTTTACAGCAAACTAAATGTGTGTATTTTAATAATACTGTTGCTCATATTCATTTAAAAGCATACAAATTTATTTTAAAGAAATTGGCTACAAATTTTGAAA
Source organism: Aotus nancymaae (assembly GCF_030222135.1). Taxonomy (NCBI): domain Eukaryota; kingdom Metazoa; phylum Chordata; class Mammalia; order Primates; family Aotidae; genus Aotus; species Aotus nancymaae. Next base: position 6,860,644 of record NW_026988473.1, on the reverse strand, counting down.
TATGTTTAATCCCTTTCCTTTAAATTTAAGGGACACAAGGATAAGTGAATAGAAAAAGACTCACTCATAACTACTGAGTTCCTTCTCTTCACTCCCACACTACACCACTCCTGTGAACCATCACCTGCTACAACTTAAGGATCCTGAATTGTGCTAATAAAATCTTCCCTGGAAGTAGATTTTGAAGCTCATCACTTTTCTGAGAGCTTCTTTCACATCTGTATTCCTCAGGCTGTAGATCAGGGGGTTCAGCATGGGAATCATGACCGTGTAGAACACGGTGGCCACTTTGTCAGCATCTCCACTGGTGCCTGAGCTGGGCTGGCAATAAACAGAAAGGAGTGTTCCATGGAAGACAGTGATGGCTGTGAGGTGGGAGGCACAGGTGGAGAAGGCTTTGCACCTGCCCTCTACAGAGCTCATCTTCAGGATGGTGGTGAGAATTAGCAGGTAGGAGGTGAGGATGATCACGATGGTAACACTCTCATTGAAAGTGGCCACCATGAACAGCAGCACCTCATTCACAGTGACATCAGAGCAAGCAAGACTTAAGAGAGGGGGTAGATCACAGAAGAAGTGGTTAATCACATTGGATCTATAGATGGGGATCCTAAGAGCTAAGCACAAGTGAATCAGAGAACACACCATCCCACAGAAGTAGCAGAAAGATACCAGCTCTACACACAGCTTCTGAGACATGATGACCAGGTACAGCAAGGGGTTACGGATGGCCACAAAGCGGTCATAGGCCATCACGGCCAGCAGGAAGACCTCAGTGACCCCACAAGTGCAAAACAAGTAGAATTGTACCATGCACCCCAGGAAGGAGATGGCTTTGTCCTTGTTAAATATACTAGCCAACATCTTTGGCACAATTATTGAGGAGTAGCAGAAATCCACAAAGGACAAGTGACTGAGGAAAAAGTACATGGGGGTGTGGAGCCGAGAGCTGACCTGAATCAGTGCGATCATGCCCAGGTTGGCTAACACCGTGACTCCATAGATGAGAAGGAACAGCAGGAAGAGGCAGACTCTGAACTCCAGGGCGTCTGATAGTCCAAGGAGAATGAACTCAGCCACAGTGGTGCAGTTTTCCTTGTCCATGTCTCCAATTTATATGAGAGTGGAGGAAAAAATAAACTTAAAAATTATTCTCTATTATGTAGTCTAAAATTTAGTTTTGGCTCTATCCTGTAAAAAGTTATCAGAAAAAGTAGAATAGTTAATTTTATCAGCAAAGAACTTTTTTTATCAGAAAAACTTTTGTGAAATTTTAAAAAGTTCTGTCATCGTATAATACAAGTGCATAAAATGTACACTTTAATTTGAAGATCAAACAAAAATATTAGTATTTATATTAATTTGTATAGTTCTTTTAATTAGTCTTTCACAACTGAGAGCTCTGCACTGAATAATAGGAATGAGGTCAAGTTATTATTTAATTAGTCTCCTTACTCTTTCAAATTCAAATTCAAATTCAGTATTTAGCCAACTCCAAATATTGGGATCCTAGAAAATAATATTTAGAATATATGATACCTCTCTTTGAATTTTTCACTACAGTGGTGAGAAATACACTTATTTAAGATATTAACAGTCAAGTGTTCATATTTTATTAATATATTTTAGATGAAGAAACTTATTTTATAATCTGTATTAGTATTTTCTCTATAAAATTAGCATCGTGATTTGGTTAATTACACTCTTCAGTGTCAGCCATGGTTCAGGGAATTGGTATTCTTAAGGACAACCTACTGTAACTATGACTCTTCAGTCTTTAAAATTTTTTTTTTTTTTTTTTTTTTTTTTTTTTTTGAGACGGCGTTTCGCTCTTGTTACCCAGGCTGGAGTGCAATGGCGCGATCTCAGCTCACCGCAACCTCCGCCTCCTGGGTTCAGGCAATTCTCCTGCCTCAGCCTCCTGAGTAGCTGGGATTACAGGCACGCGCCACCGTGCCCAGCTAATTTTTTGTATTTTTAGTAGAGACGGCGTTTCACCATGTTGACCAGGATGATCTCGATCTCTTGACCTCGTGATCCACCCACCTCGGCCTCCCAAAGTGCTGGGATTACAGGCAGTCTTTAAAAATTTATATGCTGGCCGGGCACGGTGGCTCACGCCTATAATCCCAGCACTTCGGGAGGCCGAGGCAGGTGGATCACGAGGTCAAGAGATAGAGACCATCCCGGTCAACATGGTGAAACCCCATCTCTACTAAAAATATAAAAAATTAGCTAAGCATGGTGGCGTGTGCCTGTAGTCCCAGCTACTCGGGAGGCTGAGGCAGGAGAATTGCCTGAACCCAGGAGGCGGAGGTTGCGGTGAGCCGAGATCGCGCCATTGCACTCCAGCCTGGGTAACAAGAGCAAAACTCCGTCTCAAAAAAAAAAAAAAAATTATATGCTAAATGAAATTACTGCTTTCAATCTATTTGAAGACCTGATCGAAGATGTGCACAGGAAATTATTAAGAAAAATTCCCACCGCCACATTGCAGTATTATTTGTAATACTAAAACTTAGAAATAAAGTATCAAATAACAGAAAGATGATCACAATTGTAGTATATATAATAAAAAAGCATGCAGTTACATAAAGGATAATTTTAAATCATTTCAACGATGTCAGTACATGACTGTGAAAAGGGATAAAATAGTTTAAAAAACAGCCAGAGTGTAGAGAAAAAATATTGCATATATTACAATAATGTATAAATATATGCATTTGTTCCATATAGACAAACAAGTTGAATCATATCCTTACAACAGCCAATAACATAAATATTTCTTTAAGAAAATCTATTAACTTGTCTGACTTATCCCAAAACATCATTACTATGGAGTGAAATGGAGAAAGAGGGTGAAATTTTTAAAATTAGGGACACACACTTTTCAGACCTTTGACACATAGCAAGTGTAAAGTGCGAGTGAGAATCCTCTCATTCTTTCATCTCCTGACCCTTGACAGATTCATACATCATTGTAGAGGCACCAATCAAGCACTCCAGGAAGAAAAAATTCTGGACTAGAGACCAACCCAACCAGCTATTTTTCCCATTCTTCAACTGATTTCAAAGATGGACAGCATGCATATTACTAAATGACAGACTGAAAATTTTAAAAACTGTTCTGATGACATTTTCTCTCTTAAAACGACCAGGAGAAGTGAGTTACATATCTTTCCCTGAGTTCAAACTAGTACATACTTTGAAAGCCCTTTCCTATTTTGAAATCTAAAGAAAATAATCAAGCTGTTAATTGCACATAGAGCAGTGATTGTTTGTCAAGAGTGAGTTTGATTCCAATGACATATTTGTCAATGTCTGGAGACATTTTTGGTTGTTACAAGAGAAAGGCAGTGCTATTGATATATAGTGGGGATGCTGCTGAACACTCTACGATGCCCTCTACAAAGCACGTGAGGGTCCCTGCCTGCAGCACACACAACAAAACGTTGTCTGGACCAACATTTCAATGGTGCCTTCATTGAGAAACCTGTCATAGAGGGGCGTTTCAACATGCTTTTCAATAAGACAAAGCAATTCCTCTTCTTTCTGCTTCAGAGGTGGTTCTCATGTCCATGTCACTCTATGAACAGTCCTATTCCTGTTATCTCTTGCTGCCACCCTCAGCATCAAGACAACTTTGGAGATAATCTCCATGCTGTCTTCATTAGGTTCTGCGGACAGAGTTGGCGTGATAGAGGGGAAAGAGAAAAGGCTAGAGAAAACAAGCGTTCATTCCAATTTGTTCACACTGCGTTTCATCTCACACTAATAGTTGTTTTAAGATATTTGGTACTTAAGATATTAAACAGGTTTCACTTCCCACCAAATTGTTCCTTAATACACAATGAGAAAAATATTTTCATTAAGGAGTGCTCCAAGCATAGCATTTTAAAAAATATTCTCTGATTAAGAAAAAAAACACAGATTTTAAAAATTACCTAATACTATTTTCTTTCTTTAGAATTCCTCCTTCGGCAATGTATGATTATAATAAATTACCTCCATGAGGAACAAAAGTCAGGCTTCTAGCTCCCGGAAAATATCACTATGTTCATTCTCAAAAATGCAAAACGTAGTTCAACCAGCTAACCTGTTGGACAGACATCGCTTCTCCTATTTCTGAAGACACTATGATGTAAAATGCTATGTTTTACATTGTGTGTGTGTGTGTGTGTGTGTGTGTGCGTGTGTGTGTGTGTGTGTCCCTGGGGGCCCATGTTTCATAACCTTCCCAAAACAATCACTGATCTCTGTGGGATATAAACAAGATATCAAGGAAACCACGATATCTTGGGACTCCAACAATTATTGAGCACTATGGCATATAAATGGGGTGAGAAAAAATCCAATTTGGTACATATTATTGTAATCTAACACAATTACATTCAGAGTTCATGATGAGTTGAATCCCTTTTTCTAAGGAGAAATTCAAGCCAACTGCAGAAATTTGCATAAGTAACAAGGAGCCGAACGCCAATCACCAAGATAATTGGGGAAATGTCTCTAGGGCATGTCAGAGACCTTTGTGGTAGCCCCTCCCATCACAGGCTCAGAGGTTTAGGAGGGAAAAATGGCTTCATGGGCCAGGCTCAGATTCCCTCTGCTGTGTGCAGTCTAGGGACTTTGTGCCCTGAGTGCCAGTTTCTCCAGCGATGACTAAAAGGGGCCAAGGTACAACTTGGGCTGTTGCTTCACAGGGTGGAAGCCTCAAGCTTTGGCAGCATCCATGTGATGTTGAGTCTGCAGGGGCACAGAAGTCAAGAATTGAGATTTGGGAATCTCCACTTAGATTTCAGAGGATGTATGGAAATGCCTGGATGCCCAGACAGAAGTTTGCTGTAGGGGCGGTGCCCTCATGGAGAACCACTGCTAGGGTAATGGGGAAGGAAAATGTGGAGTCAGAGCCTTTATACAGAGTGCCTATGGGGCACTTCCTAGTGGCGCTATAAGAAGAGGGCAACTGTCTCCCAGCCCCCAGAATGGTAGATCCACCAACAGTTTGTACTATGTTCCTGGAAAAGCCACAGACACTCAGCACCAGTCCATGAAGGCAGCCAGGAGGGGTGCTATACCCTGCAAAGCCACAGGGATGGAGCTGCCCAAGACCATGGGAAAGCACCTCTTGCATCAGCATGACCTGGATGTGAGACATGGAGTCAAAGGAGATGATTTTGGAGCTTTAAGATTTGACTGCCTTGCTGGACTTTGGATGTTTCTAGGGCCTTTGTTTTGCCCAATTTATCCCATTGGGAATGGCTGTCTTTACACAATGCCTGTACCCCCATTGTATCTAGGAAATTTAACTTACTTTTGCTTTTACAGACTCATAAGCTGAAGGGACTTGCTTTTTCTTGGATAAGACTTTGGACTGCGGACTTTTGAGTGAATGCTGAATTGAGTTAAGACTTTGAGGGACTGTTGGGAAGGCATGATTGATTTTGAAATGTGAGGATATGAGATTTGGGAGGGGCCGGGGCAAAATGATGTGGTTTGGCTGTCCACACCCAAATTTCATCTTGTATTCGCACGTGTTGTGGGAGGGACCAGGTGGGAGACAATTGAATCATGGGGGCTGGTCTTTTCCATGCTGTTCTCATGATAGTGAATAAGTTTCTTGAGATTTGATGGTTCTATAAGGGGAATTTCCCTGCACAAGCTCTCTTTCTGCCTGCCTCCATCTATGTAAAGTGTGACTTGCTTCTTGCTTCTCCTTGCCTTCCAACATGATTGTAAGGCCTCCCCACCATGTAGAATGGTAAGTCCATTAAACCTCTTTCGTTTTTGAATTGCCCAGTCTCTGGCGCATCTTTATTAGCAGCATAAAAATGAACTAATACACATGTATAGTATACTATATACACTCACATATATAGTAGAATGAAAACTTTTGTTAAATACTTATTCATTTTGTTCTTAGTGTACTACCAAACTATTATCACAAAATGCATCACTCTTGAGAAACAGTCATGATAGAAAAGCTGAAAATGCATCTATAAAAAAACATCATTGGCAGTACTGCCTTATATCATATAAACAACCCACTCACAAGAAAGCTGTTTAGCTTATCTATTTACCTTATGCTTAAAGCAATAGAAGGTGTCTTTAAACGTTGATTTAAATTTAAAATAGTTGGAATTAATGTCATGGTCACTATCAATAAATTGATAATATAAATGAGAAGCATTAAGCTTTTGGTGACACGTACTTAAACAACATAAGATAATGCCATAAGAATAGAATTGCCAAGTTTTAATACAATCAACAATTTTAAATTTAAAACAAATTTTATTATTATTTTAAATAAGTTTCCCAATGTGGAATAACATAAGATAGTCAATTATCACATAATTATACTTGGGGAAGTCTGCACTATGTGCAAAGCCTTCTCAAATTCTGGTAATCTTCCCAGAATTTGAGAAGCATGAAGGAAAACATCTCTTCCAGAACATATGTGTTTATTGTTCAAGATTTACTAAATATCTAATTTTTTAAAATTTTTTTATTATATATTTTAAGTTCTGGGGTACATGTGCAGATCATGCAGGTTTGTTACATAGGGATACACCTGCCATGTTTGTTTACTGGATCCATCCCTAAACTTTTAAAACATTGTAATCTTTTTAAATTTTCTTGAGAAAAATATAATTATTGAGTAATAATATATTAAGTTATGAACTGTGATTTTTAATATTTATAAATATAAGATGAGGTTAAAATATTTATAATTATTTTATATGAAAAATTACATAATACCTTCAACTTTCCTTGAATATTGAAAATTCATAAAATATATTCCTGGCATAATATGATGATTTATTATGTAAATCCTGTAATCAGTAATACAAATCAGAATTTTCAAAATAAATTAGTTTTTACATCATACGTTCATAGTGTGATGTTAACTATCAATAGCCCTAACACTTAACATTTGTGCCTTTATTGTTAATTCCATATAGCGCTTTACAATTTGTCTAACCCCATAAAAATAACTTTGAAATACATCTTAATTAATTTTTTAGAGAGTATGCTCTTTAACTCAGGGTGTGCTAATTACCAATCCTTCTTCATTGCCTGAGAAATAATCAAATAAGAACAGATTGTACAGACAATCTAGTTCATTCTTTATTCTGGAGGTGACAAAGTAGAAAAAACAGGGAAACTTTGACTTTTCCATTGATAAGTATATAAAGATCAATCTACCCATCCATGACTAGAACTCTGATCCTCAGACTCCTAGCCATGTATCCCTTTACCTGACCCCAAATCTGCCCCATGATCTGGATGTAGATATTAACATATTCCCTTCATTAATAACTATATTTCCATTAATAAGCCAACTAAAGACTCTACATGTATGAGAAATAGCCCAACAATAGTTAATTGCCACAAAGATATACTAGAAAGCAGTATCAAGATGAAACACATGAGAATGGGATTTAGGAAAATCTTCTCACCCAGTAATAACTGTAGTAAGACTCTGACTTGCAAACTTCCCTTTTCTTTAGGGTCTTCTCTGTCTCTCTCTATCTCCATCTCTATTTCTCCTCTCCCTTCAAGACACATTGGCTTTTAATTGTGTCCTTCTATTACCTATGAAAGAGAAGGACTAAAACCTTGAGGCAGTGCTGCAGTGTCAAGACATTTTATGAGAAAACACAAAACATTAATAGGAAAGAATTGTAACTTTTTTTTTTTTTTTTGAGACAGAGTGTTGCTCTATCGCCCAGGCTGGAGTGCAGTAATGGTGTGATGTCGGCTCACTGCAATCTCCATCTCCTGGATTCAAGTGATTCTCTTGCCTCAGCCTCCTGAGTAGCTGGAATTATAGGTGCCCGCCACTACATCTGGCTAATTTTTTTTGTATTTTTAGTAGAGAAGTGTTTTCACCATAATGGCTAGGCTGGTCTCAAACTTCTGACCTCAGATATTCTTCCCCCTTAGCCTACCAAAGTGCTGGGATTACAAGCGTGAGTCACCGGGCCCAGCCAAATCATTAAATTACTCTAATTATAGTGTCCAACACCTCTCAGATCCTATCATTTCTGTAATCGCTTTCTCTATCATAATAAGCACTATCTCTATTCACAACACCCAAGAAAGTTTTAGACCATCAAGAAAGATGTTGGGTTACGTGTAAAACCAGGATACTCAATGGTCCTCTCTTCCTATACTCATGAATTTGAGTATTAAAGACAATCTCAAAAGACAGTCTATCGGAAACCCAGATACTCTAATTAGCACATTTCCCAATACGTCATTTCACTTCTCTAAAGCATCTAAAATTTTATTTTAAACTAATGTTACATTTTACACAATAAGCTTTGTGTACCAAATGCAACTATTAAATAGCTATTAAAAGTTTCAATATTTGATTCCAGGAAATATGGCAGATGAAATCTTCTTTTATCTAGTTTCCACAGTCTTAATTAAAGCTGGTCCCTTCCCTTGTTTTTTTCACTAGAGAGTCGATTTCATCTCTATTTATTTCCATTTACATAAATACTTGTCTATTCTACCTTGACTTTTCCTCCAAAACTTAACAGAAGCAAGGCAATACACATTCCTAATATTCTCAAAGTTCTTCTATTTCCCCATCCTAGGTACCAGTTTTTCATGGGGAGGTTGTTCAGGAGTCAGGCCTTCTGATACAATGTTTTGCAGAAAGAGAGCACTTTCTGCTCTTTGCACATTCACACATATTTTTCAAGACCTGTTGAGTCCTCAGGGTGCATTTTCCTCCTCCGAAGTTGTTATATAGATTAAAATTCATATCAATCGGTCTTTAGAATCTCAAAGCAAACCTGCTGATGGCAAAGGTCGGAAGTTTCCAGGCTGTGAGTGATACAGGCATTCTTATATCTGCAGTTACAACCTAGGAGACATGAACCCTAGAGACTACCTATTGCCCCAGTCTCCTGAGGTCACAAAAAAGACAATTTAAATTAATCACCATCTTCTGATGTAATTCTAATATACTACAAAACCTGCAGAAAAAAACTTATAAGAGCATTAGGAACACTCCATATAAAACAATTTATATTTAAAAGTCCCCAGACCTCTGATAACTCCTATATATTTCTATACTTATGAGAATTTATGTAATTTTAAGATAATTGTTATCAGATACTGATTGAGTGACTTCATATGTTTAAATATGGTCAGAGTGTGTGGTATTGAAGAAGAGCCTACTAAAAGCTAAGACGGGTTCAGGGTGATCTCTGGATCCCCTACAGAAATTGGCCCCAACATGCGGCCATCCTTTACTGGCTGGAACATTGCTATCTCCTGAACTGCTGCAGCTGAGATCCTGGACCACTAAGGAAAGGCCTACAGAGGGCGGCTTTTTTTCTGTCAGTTTGGTGGATCTCTGCTGTAGGGGCTGGTTGAGAAGAGTGATAAGACCCTGTCTTTTTCTCTCTCTAAATTGGAATTGGCAGGAGAAAACATTTGTGAACTAGCTCTCCTATAAAAAGTGACTTTTGGTGTTCTTGTGATTTCTATTTGATAATTTTGATCTCAGAAATAGTCTGTTTTCTTTTTGTCTTTTTGTGTCATTTGTCATAAGGAGAGGAACCATAAGGTAGCACACACAGATACAGGTCAGTCTGAAAAGACTGAGGAATGGAGGCACATGATTTTAAGTAGCATTTTCTTTGTCCAAACATGCCAAGCTCTCATGGTTTTTTGAATCTCAACCTTGTTCCTTGGATTTGTGCTTGGAAAGTCCCATCCCAGTGTTGTCTGCCCAGCGTTACAGATTATCAGGTCAAAGATGGAAGGTGTCTCACATTCAGTGAGAGAGGAGAGACATGAGAGTGAATTTTTGGATCATGGAGGCTGCGCTTTCTGCATTCGCTCTAGGAAGACCCTTTGTATCCCTAGTAAAAGTTTATTCTAATCCCAGACAGTTACCTCCTGGTCTCTCCATAAAAAAGCTTGTTGGATTAAGTCACCGTTGGACTATACACACCAGTGAAGATCCTAATTATCAATGGAAAAAAGGCAGATATTTTGAATTAGAGACTTCTATATTTTAAAAAAAAATGTAGAGAACTCTCATTTTAAACAATTGGCCTATTGGTATTTAGGAGAAGATCAGATAGAATGATGAGCTAGAAAAGTATATGACTAGTGTAAAAAAAATTATCTTAACAAAATAAAAAAACAAACAGCAGACCTAGAGCAAAAGTTGAAATCTGCTTCCACTATAAGTCCTCCTGCTCCACCTGCTTACATCCTTTTTGATTCCCAGCTCTGTCCCTAACCAAGCAGAAAATCTACTGGATCTCTGGACCTATGATTTGAACACCTGGAAGCAGCATTTTTCTCCAATGATCTTGCAGTTTCCTCTCTGGTGAGCCGTCAGTGCCTTCAGAGCATGGTGATCCTGCAGTACAGTGGAGGCCAAGAGGCCAAACAGTCAACTTCTGATTAGAGTGTTTTAATTTTTTAACTTTTATTTTAAGTTCAGGGGCCCATGGGCAACTTTGTTTTAAAGGCAAATCGGTGTCACAGGAATTTGGTGTACAGATTATTTTATCACCCAGTTAATAAACATAATACCTGATATGTAGTTTTTCATTCCTTGATTGGAGTGTTTTTAGTCTTTGAACCAAACACCCATGCCGAAACTGCACCTAACAAAATCATCATTATATTCTTAATGCACCCAATCCATGTTTAAATTACTCCAGTTGTCTTAACGACATATTTTTCCAGTTAGTTTGGATCAAGAGTCAAACAGATATGGTTGTTATAGCCAGTTTACTTCATTATGTAACCATTCTTTGTGTGAGAGCCTGTCTGTGTCTGTGTGTGTGTACGTGTGTACCCGCATATGTGCATGTTAGGTAATTTTTTGTGGGGGAAAATAATAATAATAATGCAGCACTCTGTATTTTGCTTAGTCCTTCATTTTGTGTCATTTTATTTATATCTGTATCAATTGTTTTAAACTAATGCTGAGATCAATGATATTTATTAGCTTAGGTTCATTCTTTTAGTTTCTTTTAACAAAATAAAAATTTTTCATAAAAGGTTCTGACTACTGTCCGTTGCAGTCCATTGAGAAGCACAAAACTGGTTGATGATAACTGTTTGTCCAACTTTTAGTGATGATCATTCTGATCTCTGGATTCAGGTTGTGTCAACTTAATTAGTTCATCTTAAAATTACCCACAAACATTTTGCCTAATGATTTCTTGTCTGTTGAAATCATTACCTTTATTCATTTTTTTAAATGTGGAGTTCCATAATTGTGATTGTCTAATTTCATTCTTATGCCCTTATGTTTTTATTTCTTCTGAACGTCACCTCATTAATTGGTAGGTGATGCTGAAATGCAATTCACATAGGAGAAAAGAGAATATATATATATATAATCTAGTTATCTGTTTTCAGAGTAATGAATTAGTACCCTAATAATCATTGATATTAAACAATGGTTTATTCATTTTTTTCTTTTTTAGTATCTAGATTTAAACATATATGAGGACTTTAAATCAATTGTAATCAATATTCATTTTTATGTTTAAAAAATTTTTTTCTGACTACAAACCAGCGTCAGCCATTTCAAATTGCTTCCTATAGTCTCTTTGAGGCAATCTGATTAGCTGCTGACAGTATTCTAGCTTTCTGGAGCATTAAACTACCCAAAGCTCATCTTCCCTATTTTCTACCCTAGACTTCAAATTAGCCATTTCTCCAAGAAGCCCTAGTTTTGTTTATAGAGAAAATGTTTCTTTTTAGAGAAAATTTGGGGAATGTTCCTTGAATTTTTATAGCATTTGTTACCAAATATTTGTGTTTATTTGGTCATTCATATAAAAGTTAGAAAAAAATTTTTGAAATATGGTTTCTCAGTGTTCCCAGATTTAATGTTTATTTTCATTCATTTTGTATAAACTGGACTAGACAAAACTTGTAGATATTTCTGGACCTGATAACACTGGGAATGCTACATTTTGAGTAAGAGTATTCAAGTTCAATCTACACATATTGAAATTACACCATCGATTGTTCTTTCCAAAGGACACAAATAGTTTCTATTACCGCTCCTACAAATAGCCTCGGAAGTACTCGAGAATCCTAGATTTGGAGCCAACAGAGTTAAGTTCCTGTCTTAAATTAGCCACTTCGGCCATTCTAGGCTAGTTTCTTAAAGTTTTGCCGGATCATCTATGGAATAGATATAATTGTGCTTGTCCTGTTTACTTCTCAACATAAGCTAACTGTTGTAAGAGCAAGGCTTCTTAGTCAAATAATTCACAGAGCCCAAGGAATGGAGGTGTCAGAAAAGATTTTTTCCCCTGATACCACACATTATATCCACACGTATCCCCTAAAAAGGACACAATGCTTCAGAGACACACAACACAAATAACTTCAAAGGCAAGGCATTTATTGCCAGACACATTAACAAATGAAAAAAAAAATTCTTTTTTCTGGCGAGTCATCACCATTCTTCCAGTAACTTTATTCCACATGTTGAATAATCTATTAAGCTTTGTAGTATGTTTGAGGATTTGTTTTTAGAAACTTGAAGAAATCAGTGCTTTGTGGATCAAAATTATGTAAAATTTATCCTAGAATAAAACTCCTTGGCTTCTTCAAAGGATTTGAATTTATCAATTCACATGTCACAATTTCATAAAACCTCATATAAATATATGCTTTAGACTTTAGATATATTTTAGTCTCTGTTTGAGTTGTTCATTTGGATTGAAAACAACTTTTGAGATTGGTTCAGTGAAATGAAACTTTTGTGTGTATTAATTTCCGGAAAGCATCCTTCACGTCTTTGTTTCTTAGGCTGTAGATCAGAGGGTTTAGCATGGGGTTGACAACTGTGTAAAATACAGAGGCCACTTTGACTGTTTGCCGAGAGTTTTTGGAGTTGGGTACACAGTAAAGGGAAAGGATGGTCCCATGGAAGATGGTGATAGCAGTCAGGTGGGAGGCACAGGTGGAAAATGCTTTGTGGCGCCCACTGGCAGAACGTATTTTTAGTACTGTCACAAAAATAAAAACATAGGAAGTGAGGATGATCAGTAGTGTACTCACCTCATTGAAGGTGGCAAAGCCAAAAAGCAGCAGGTGAGGGATGAGTGTATCAGAGCTAGAGACAGCGATGAGAGCGGTATACTCACAAAAGAAATGGTTGATCACATTAGGTCCAGAAAAGTTTAGCCGGAGAGCGTAACAGAGGAGTACCAAGGGGCCAAACATGCCCCAGAGATATGACCCAGCCACCAGCAGGGCACAGAGCCTCTGTGACATGGCCACTGTATAAAGCAGAGGATTGCAGATGGCCACAAAGCGGTCATAGGCCATCACTGCCAGCAAGAAAGACTCTGTTACCACAGCAGTGCAAGACAGGAAGTATTGCATCATGCAGCTAAAGTAGAAGATGCTTTTATCTGCCATTACCAAGTTCTCAAGCAGCTTGGGAGTGACAATGGAAGAGTAACAAAAATCAACAAAAGAGAGATGACTCAGGAAAAAGTACATAGGAGTGTGAAATTTGGGGTTAATCTTGATGATTACTATCATCCCAAGGTTTCCTACTATGGTGATCACATACATGAGCAGAAACACAAGGAAGAGAGGAATCTGAAGCTCTGGGTAATCTGTGAAACCTAAGAGGGCAAAGGTAGGCTCCACACTCAGATTTCTTAAAACCATCACCATAATTCCTTTCAATGGGAGGAATTGTTCCTGCCAAAGCAAAATATGGGGTGAGAAATAATTATGCCGTGACTTTCTATGATTGAAAGAAAAAATGAGAAGTAGCAGTTATTGGATTTAGTTTTATCCAAGAAGAACATGCCTCATGCAGGTAGCTCCTACGTCTATATCAAACCAAGCTGAGTCTTTGAAGTGTCTTTGCATTTTTGCTACACTTTCTATTTTCATATATATATGTGTATATATATGTATACACACACACATGTGTGCATATGTGTGTGTATACAGTAGTATATCCATCCATACATTAGCTAGTAGCATGACATATGACATGCACATAACTTACAGAAAATTATTATACATATATAATATATATATAAACTAATAAAGATTCTGTGAAGAATGTAAAATACTTCAAACAACAACATACATTGATACTGTATTTGTTTATATAGACAAATTGATTAAAATATTTAGAATATGTCTCTAAGGATAAATGAAAATGTTGAAGAAATCTAGAAAAAGGGCACACTAATTCCACTTTTCACCAACTTTTATTCTATAAAGACTGCTTCTCTCCTTGAATATCTCAGTTGCTGAGGAGTTGAGAAGGACATGGCCTACTTTTGACTTCTTAGTGGAGTGGGCATTTTATTGGGGTTTATGACTTAAGGGTTAACATCTACCATAGCTCAGGTATTGCATAAGTATCTTGCAAGAGTCTCAAGATTTATCAGGTGAAGGTTCTCTCAACCCTGACTGGTTTTCAATTGTATAAAAGTTGCATACTAATTTAATATGAATATAAAGGAAATATGGATAAATATCCATTTCTAAGTAGCAAGTTTATACTATTCGTCATGAGATAATTGTCAATGGGTATGAGAATGAATATTCTCATTAGTGTTGACCTCATTTTTTAATGATATTGGGATCAGAATTGAATAACACAGTGATTTAAGATTTAAAAAATCAAAGGCCCAGTTACCATATCAGAAAGACACTATTTTCAGTTTCACAGAAAACCCAGATAAACTTACCTACTACAAACAAAGAAACAGACTGCCACCCTCCTGTCTCTGCAGGTTGAGTATACCTGAGGCACCAAGACTCTTACATTTAACTTTATTACCCAGGGACTCAAACTCTGGAGATCACCAACAACTTACTCTTCCCGAGCATCAAAACAGGCAATTAAGGCAAATGCCAAGTCTCTTATGTCACATTTAGTGACTGGAATTTTTTTGAAATTACGCACACACACACAAAAAAATGCAGCATGAAATTAACTATCAGGCTTTGCTTACACATAATTAAAATTACAATAACACTTTAAGTACTGCCTCATCTATTCAAAATGTAGTGTGCCTCTTGGATTTTGGCCAAGTTACTCCAACTTACTTACAAAATGACCCAAATGTTTATCCATTTGGAGTGGATCCCACAAGAGAAAACTTGTAACAAACTCATTAAGCAAGCAAGCTGCTGTGCTATTTATCCCGTATGGCACAGCATTATTATCATCCTTGAAGTATATTTATCAAGTAGGGTTGTTCAGGACTTTGGATAGGCCTTTATAGTGAATTACATGTCAGTCCTTTAGGATTTTAAAGAAAAGCAGTAAGTCATTCTGTGCATAGTGGAATCTTGTGTAATGGAACCATTAAGAGTTGCTTTCTGTACTAGTAGAATTAGATTGTATGACCGTAACTCATCTTACTCGCTTATTTTATGTCTATTTAGGCTGTTTCCATCTTTTGGTTATTATAAGCAATGTGAAATTGAACATTGTTGAACATCTCTTCTGATGTGAACGTGCTTGAGTTTCTTCAGAGCAGTTATTTGGCACAATTTTTCATGTCATAGGTCATACAGAAAACATTATTGTATAATATATAAGGATAAACCAAAAATAGTTTATTCTTTTTCAAATTTTAGCACCATTTTATTTACTTTACTTTTCTAATTAATTTTTATAGTTATCTTTATATTATGGATATTAATATTTTGTCAGTTAAATATATTCCAAAATTTTTCTCTCATGCTCAGATTTCTCTTTTCCATGCACTAATGGCATACATTTTAATTTTAATGTAGTTCCATTTGTTTTGCATTCTATATCTTCAAAATGTTAGCCTACTCTGATATCATAAAGATATTTTCCTTTATAGCCTTAAGAGAAGCCAACTTTTATAAGAATTCTTTATGGAATAATTAATATGGAAGGCAAGAATACATTGCTTAGAGAGATATTTCCACTAATGTTTTGCAAAGTTTTTACGTATCTTTGATCCCTTTGTTTGTGAATTTTGCAAAATTATTACTGAACCCTAAAAAAAAAATTGAGGCAATATACTTTAGAAATGCTGGTAGCGTTGTATTATTTTAATATTTCCAATAAACAAAAATTATTAATAGATCAATGTCCAAAAACAATTTTGCCAATGTATACAAAATTATCCACAAGTATTCTGAAACTTAATCCAAGCTGCACTAAACTTTTTTCCATCATGATGAATGAGAATCTGTCTAATCCAGAGATATTGTTAACAATTATATCCAGAAAACTAATGTTTGGATTTCTGAGATTAGGTTACCCAAATAAACCAAAATTTTCTGAAATGTTAATTACAATATTGAAGAACCTTTTCAAGGTTTCTGAAATCTAAATTAAGTTGGAAGGAAAAGGTTTCCAAATTGAACTTAACAGTTTTTAAAAATTAATCCCAAACCTAATAATGAGACATATTGTTAATAATGGAAGTACTGTTTTTGTGGTGCTGACAAATATAAAACAGTCAAAAAATTATAGAGTATCCAACTTTAACTGAATACTTAAAATTAGAAAAAGAAATGTTTCCACAGTACAATAATTAGCAGCACAAGCATTCATATAAAGAAGCATGGTCATCTTTGATTATATTACACCTGTTCTTTGGCTTTTAAAATATGAAATGGGAGCCATATTCTTCGAGGAGACATCACCAGAAGTCTTACCTAGGTAAACAAGACATAATGCTAAATATTATCAATTTAGTCTGAAATTTTTATTTCTTTCCATCTGTAACTCATCCAGTATGTATTCATTGAAGGCTGAAATTTTAATGTACTTTTCTAAGCATTGGAGACACAAGAAAAAAAAAAAACAGAACTTTTAACCATCTTGGAGCTTATTTTTACTGAGAGAAACAAATAAAAAATTATTCAATGAATTTGAAATATCACCTGCAGCTATGAAAGAACATTAATTAGGTTAACAGGACAGGGGTAACTGTCACATTATATTAGGTTGTCAAGGAAGGATTCTGTGAGAAGGTGATATTTGAATAGATACATAAATACTTTCATAGAAATATTCTTATTAAAATTTCTTTTAATGCTAAAATATTTTGAAGTATATTAACATCTGCAGAGATTAATTCACATTTTTGTACCTCATGCTACAAGTCTGTGAGTTCAGCATGGGGATTAACAAGGCATAATATATAGAGTTGACTTTCACGTTTGCCTGTGAGCTTTGGAAGTTAGTGCACTAGAGAGGAAGGATGGTGGTAATGTGGGAAAAGCATGAAGAACACTGATGTGCACTGGTAGAGAGTGACTTTTAGAGAAGTTGAAAGCTAAGAAGTGGTGACTATGGGATTCCTTAATTCATTGAAATTGACTAAAGCAAAACAAACAAACCAGAAAACCACTATCCAGATGAACTGATCAATCTGAAATGGCAACAGAATATTTATTTTAAAATACATTAACTGTGTATGCCCACAATAGGCAATACAATGAGAGAATGAGTGTCAGGGAACAGATTATATGCCCTGGTCTAACATCCTGCTGGAGGGATGGAGCAAAGCTTGAGGGACATGGTGACTGTATAATGCACAGGCCTTTCTCAACTCCTGTTCTACTAGTTTCCACTTGCCTTGTTCTGGAAAAACTTTGTCTGCAAAGATTTAAACAATGCAAAGAATTTATTTAAAAGGGAGAGTATGTATGTTAAGATGCATAAAAGAATAATGAAAACTTTTTCTAATTTAAATGCTTTCTTAAATGTTATGTTTTTAGAATTATTAAGTTTGTATCACTAAAATCATGTTATTGCCAGTAGAAAATAGGATAAATAAAAATTTGTTTTAAATGGCCTCTAGGGACTCTACACACAATTAGACATGAGTCTACACCAACAGAATTTTATCATATATATGTATGCTGGTGTTACTGGTCCTTGGAGCCTCTCTGAATATCAAAGATCTAAGGAAACATATATATATGTGTGTGTGTGTGTGTGTGTGTGTGTGTGTGTAATATCAAATATATATATCATATATATATTTTATTGATATATAAATATATATTTATTTGATTCCTTAAACATATATATATTACATTTCCTTATATATAAGGAAACATATATATAAATATGTATTTCCATGTATATGGGATATATATAAGAAAAATGTGTCCATATATATATATGTATATATATAAAATGTTTCCTTAGAGCCTTGATATTCAGAGAGGATCCAAGGACCAGTAATACCAGCATCACTTGAAAGTTTGCTAGAAATCCAGAATCCTCTGCACCAGAATGAACATTTACAAACAACCCTCTCAGGTGATTTGCATGTATGTGAAGGTTTGAAAATCACTAATTCGATTACCCTTGATATAATGGAAAGTCTAGTGATCTAGAAAGCTATCATAATGAATTAAAAATACATAAATAAACATTTAATTTTTACTCAGTTTTTTGTATTGTTCTTCATTGCCTTCTTCTTTCTTCTATTCATAAACTCAAGATCAAAGACAGCTTATCCTTTCTCCATATACAAGACAATATAGCAGTAAGTATGTAATAAACACATTTATTATGAAGGATAATGATTGATAATGCTTAATTTGTCATACATGTGTTGAAAGAGAGAGAGTAATGTTTTGCATCCTTTAATAGCACAAAACCATAGACACACACCAAGAAAACCACACAATCCAAGGTGAAATTAAAATTGAAAGTTTTCATTTTTTTTCCCACAGTGAACAAACTTTGGATCTCATTATCTGGAAACTGTGTGATACAATATATGAGTAATTGCTCAGAATTATGGTAAAGTTATCTGTGATCCATGGTGCACAGCTAAGAAAAATTAAGAATAAAAAGGTTTATTTTACATTTTATGGTTGTCTATTTGGTGGTATACTTTATTGTACAAGATGAAGTTGAAAGCTTTGTTTGATGTGAACATGGTAACTCTGGGTTAACAATTGCTATTTAATCACTAAGGTGATATGAAGCAATAATACCAGGCTCACACAGTCTATATCCTGGGAAAACTTGTGTAACACAAACCATGATTAGGAAGAGATAAACAGAGATAATATTTTGTCTAAAAAGTAAATAGAATTTATAGAATCAAGTTTAACACATAAATTTGTGAGAATTTTGAGATTAATATTTTTAAAAATTTTCATCTTGTTGGTAATCTTTCAGGAACTTCACATAAAATCAAGATTTTTACTTGATATTCAGAGTCATGATGTTTCACATCACTGCCTATGAAAGCACAGGAGGATGTCAGGGAGAAAAGAACAAAGAATTTGGTAGGATCTTAGAGACCATGTCCCAGCTTGTCATTACTTATTCTTAAAAATGCACACTCCTATTCAGCTTTTAAGATTTCCTCTGTAACCCTGACATTCTCATTACTAAACTAAAATTGAAGAATGTTTTTTAAAAAACTATTTACCATGGCAAAACATAAAACAAGAGATTTAGGTTTTATGATTTGATATTTACTTGTTATATAAATTCCTTAAGGCTGCCACAAAAAATTACCAAAAATTGGGAGTTTAAAACAAGTAAAATTACTTTCTTATAGTTTTCAAGACAGAAGTCTGAATTAAGGTGCTAGCAGGACTATACTGCCTCTGAAGGCAGTGGAGGAGAATCCTCCCTTGCTCCCTGGCTTGTAGCAGCAAAGCACAATCTCCCTCCATCTTCACATGACCTTCCTCTCTGTGTGTCTTCCTGTTGTCCTTCATTGTCTCTTAAAAGAACATCTTCATTAGATGTTCTTGGATTTAGGTCCCACTTTAATCCACTTAAGCTTATTATATTGACAAAGATCCTCTTTCCAAACAAGATTACTTCTGAGGTCCTGGGTGAACTTAAATAGCTTGGAAGACAACATTCAACCCACAGCACTTGTTATATTTTTGCTAAAAACAGAAGTTAATAAAAATCAA
Source organism: Aotus nancymaae (assembly GCF_030222135.1). Lineage (NCBI taxonomy): Eukaryota > Metazoa > Chordata > Mammalia > Primates > Aotidae > Aotus > Aotus nancymaae. The sequence goes on along the minus strand of NW_026988473.1, from coordinate 6,840,709 downwards.
ATGATCAAATAACTGGCTTCTTAAAATAGATTTAAAAATCTGACTGGTGAACCGACTAAATAATTTGAATTTTTCTTTACTAAAACAAAAAGCCTCAATATATACATGGAATTTATTTTTGGAACAAAGTCTTTAACAAAATTGTGTAGAGTGATTCATTAACTTTCTAACACTCTCTTTCACATCTTTGTTCCTGAGGCTATAGATTAAAGGGTTCAACATGGGGATGATGACTGTATACAGCACAGAACCTACTTTGACTATGAGCCATGAGTTTTTGGAGTTGGGTACACAATAAAGGAACAGGACAGTTCCATGGAAAATGGTGATGGCAGTCAGGTGGGAAGCACAGGTAGAGAAAGCTTTTTGGCGCCCAACAGCAGAAGGCATCTTTATAACAGCAATAAAGATGAAAATATAGGTAGTGAGGATGACTCCCAAGCTACTCACCTCATTGAATATTGCAATAACAAAACAAAGCACTTGACTGATGAAGGGGTCAGAGCAGGAGACAGAGACGATGACAGAGTGCTCACAGACAAAATTTTTGATGATGTTAGACCCACAAAAGGATAATGACAAGAGGAAATAGGTGAGTGTCAGGGAAGAGATTATACCCCATGTGTAGGGCCCCGCCACTAGTGATGCACAGAGCTTCTGGGACATGACAACCGTGTAGAGCAGAGGGTTACACATCGCCACATACCGATCATACGCCATCACTGCCAGCATGAATGTTTCTGCCACTGCACATACACAAGCCAAGAAGAATTGCATGATGCATCCTGTGAAGGAGATGGTTCTGTCTTCCACAACCAAGTTCTCCAGCAGTTTGGGTGTAACTGTGGTGGAATAACAGAAATCGACAAAGGACAAATGGCTGAGGAAAAAGTACATGGGGGTGTGGAGTTTGGGGTTGATCCTGATGACCATGATCATGCCCAGGTTCCCCAGCACAGTGATGGTATAGATGGTCAGGAAGACAAGGAACAGGGGCACCTGGAGGTCTGCATATTCTGAGAAGCCCAAGAGAATAAAGATGGCTCCAGAACTCTGATTTCCTTCAGCTAACATGATCGTTGTTGGAGAAAATCTGAAATTATAATAATATAAGTAATAATTATCACCTACACATATAACATTTACCCATGTCTCAGACTTGGTGCTGAAACATTAAAACATGTTGATTTAGATTTCCAAATAACACAATGAATTTTAAAATGAGTAGCCCCATTTTTTATTACAAGGAAACTGAAGCATATATAAATTAAGAACTTGTATGAGGTTAGACAGTTTTTTAGTGATGAGCTGGATTTTGAAGTTAACCCTGAATGGCAGAAGTTGAACTAGGGTGTAGTAATTCCTCCTTAGCCACAATACATTTTTTTTTTTTTTGAGACAGAGACTCACTCTGTCGCCCAGGCTGGAGTGCAATGGAGTGATCTTGGCTCACCGCAATCTCCACCTCTCGAGTTCAAGCTATTCTCCTGGATTCTCCTCCCTCAGCCTCCCAAGTAGCTGGGGATACAGGCACATGCCACCACGCCCAGCTTTTTAGTAGAGATGGAGTTTCACTGTGTTAGCCAGGATGGTCTCTATCTCCTGACCTTGTAATCCACTTGCCTCGGCTTCCCAAAGTGCTGGGATTACAGGCGTGAGCCACTGCACCCGGTCAAACATTTCAAGACTCCCAGTGAATGCCTAGTACCGACTGCCATATATATTATGTTTTTTCCCTATACATACATACCCATGAAAAAGTTTAATTCAACAATTAGACACAGTACCATATTAACAACAGTAACATAATAAAAGAAAATAATTGCCACAATATGCTAGCATCATTACTTTTGCATTTTGGAGCCATTATTTTTATTTTGTTAATTGTACTTTAAGTTCTGGAGTACATGTGCCATTATTAAATAAAATAAGGGTCATTTGAAGGCAAGTATTGTGATACTGCCACAGTTTATATACTTTTCTTCTTCTTTGTTAGAGATGATGAAAGAGACAGCTCCTAAGTCAGAGGCGGGTAGCATCTACAGAACAGGAAATCTGGACAAAGGGGTGATTCATGTCCAGGCAGGATGGAACAGAATAGTGTAAGAATTCATCATGCTACTCAGAAGAGCACAAAATTTAAAACTTATGAAATTTTTATTTCTAGGATTTTCCATTTAATATTGTCATACTGCAGTTGACCACAACTGAAACTTGGAAAGAAAAAACAGAAATAAGTGAGTACTACTGTAGTTTTCTTTAAGAGAGATAGAAAACTCTTGTATGGTATTCTTAAAAATGTTTTTTTCACAGTTCCAGCATTCTGAAGATCTGTGCTTTTCAATAGCACTAATTTTTTTTTTAATTTTGAGATGAAGTCTCGTTGTGTCACCCGGGCTGGAGTGCAGTGGTGTGGTCTTGGCTCACTGCAACCTCCACCTCCTGGGATGAAGGGATTCTCCTCTCTCAGCGTCCTGAGTAACTGGGACTACAGGAGCCCACCACCACACCTGGCTAATTTTTGTATTTTGAATAAAGACAGGGTTTCACCACATTGGCCAAGCTGGTCTCAAACTCCTGACCTCAAATGATTCACCCACCTCTCAATAGCGCTAATTTAACAATTCATATACATTTAGCACTAAAAATGACAAAGGATCTGAAAAGATGAAGCACTGGAGGAGACGGTATTGTCATAGCTACATGGCAGATGCTCAGTCTGAGGATCATAAGAATGACAGCTTTTACGAGTCACCACGGGAATTTTTCTGATTTTAAAATATACTTGGATGTTGAAGGAAACATAAATTTGCACATCTTCAACCTTTCTCTTGATTCCATCTTTATGCTACAATAATTGCATTAGTGCTCTAAAATAATGTAGCAACCTACTAAAATGATAAAGGTACATTTTTAACACATTATCTTACTCTTTTATTTTCTTTCCTTCATAAGTGTTTTATCACTTAGTGTCACAGATGCTCGTAACATTCATCTAGATCCCTTGTTTATTATCTTTTAACTTTTATTATTTTCTAAACTGGCAGGTTTACCCACCAGCCATTATTATGAGGAAATCAAATGTGATATATTCTGTTCACTATTATTTTATGCTTGTTATTCTTTCTGCAAGATTTTGAGAGGTTTCCGTATTTTATAATATCTTTTTATAATTTTCAGTGTGACTGTACTTAGGCACATGGAGAGCAAAAATGAGGATTTATGCCCCAGAGAAGGAACTAGAGATCAGAACCCAACAAATCGAGCCTTTGGGAAAATAGACTCGGTTTATTTGGCACTTAGACTAATGGGGAGTTTCCCACTTTAAAGATTTCAGGACTTGTGAAAGATAACACAAGATATGTCACTGACCTGAAGTCAATTCACCTGAAGATTATCTCCAAGGAAGTTTCCATTCAGAATTCAAGTATCACTTAAAGTATTAAGAAGTTAATAAATACAGCAGGAGTCCACAATAAATTTAAATGAGTGTTCCAATAATATATTTCTTATCTAATACACAGAAAAATTCAGGGAAAGGAGGAGAAAAGGGAGAGAGAGAGAGGGAGGTTTGGAAGCTGATTCTGCTTCCTAGAAACAAAATCTAGGGTTTATGTAGGCCTTCATGACCTTGGGATTTAGACCCTAGAGAATTTTTACTGAACTACTTATTTTTAGAACACAAACTCAGAAATTAGATTAAATATCTCCCTGAGTGGCATTTTGCAATAATGTAACTTCTTCTAAACCACTGAAGACAACATCTCATCAAGCCTATTTCATTAATTTATTTTAGAACTTTTCATGAAAAAAACCATAATATTCACATTGAAAACATAGTATCAATATTATAACACAAAGGACATGATAAATCAGTGAGAATGCAACAATTAATAGATAACCACTGTTAACATTTTATCTTTCTATCTTTTTGTATATATCTTGTATGTTTTTTGATATATGAACAATAGAATGTGTATTCTGGCTTTTTCATTTATCATAAAATAACCACTATTGTCCTCGGAACAATTGATTTACTTCATGAAAACAAATTTGTGTTTTCTTCTAAATATGAGCATGTCACTTTTCCAGGCTTATAACATAAACTCAAGTCTTGAAATATCTTTTTTGTCCACACCTTCTTAAAAATAATATATATATTTTGGAAGCACATTTAACTCTATAAAACGTTTGGGTGGAAACCAATCAGTTGATTCTACTACACCTAAATATCCAACAACTATATCCACTTAGGCTCTCTCTGGACTTGTGAAAACCTTGCTAACCCTTGCCAGCATCTCCACCAGGAACCACTAACACAAAAGAAGCTATTTATCCATAAGATATTGAAATTTTGTTGTAGATGGTGTGGTTTTGTTGCAGAATTCCAGGTATCTGCATCAGAAACCTAGAGGTTTTCTTCTGGGATTCCTAGAGGTTGAAGGTTTATGTTTAAATCTTTAACCCATCTTGAGTTAATTTTTGTATCTGGGAAAAGATAAGCATCTGCATTTGGCTAGCCAGGTATTCTGGCACCGTTTATTGAACAGAGTGTCCTTTGTTCAATGCTCATTTTTGTAGACTTTATCAAAGACCAAAAGGCTGTAGGTGTGCAGCTTTATTTTTGGGTTCCCTATTCTGTTCAATTGGTCTACATCCTTTTTTTTTTTTTTTTTAAGTACCATGCTGTTTTGGTTACTGTAGCTGTAAGGGTTATTGCCGAGTTTAAAATGAGGAAACTGAGACCAGCACAAGAGGATCCAATGCGAATTTATTCAGCTCCCAGGCGAGGTTCTGCAGTCCAACAGGAGGGGCCGGAGAAGTCGCACGGACTCCTCTCAGATGCGGGGTTTTATAGGGAGTGGAGGTGTTTGATTGGTTGTGGGAGAGCAAGGCGTGGGTGGGGCAAGCTTGCTATTGGCAGGTAGGCAGGGTTTTAATGCTATTGGGTAGATTTACAAGACTCGACTGCTATTGGATAGATTTACAAGACTTCTTTTGCATTTTGGCGGGGTTCTTCAATGGCTGGCTAGGTACCAAGTGCAGAGCCTAGTGTCGAGTGCAGATGTAATTAATCAATGTAATTAAAATGACTATAAAACCCAAAGCAATATATAAATTCAATGCTACTCCTACCAAACTACCAACATATTTTGTTCTTTTTCTGGTTCCTGTGGGTGTGATGTTAAGTCATGAATTTGAAATCTTTCTAACTTTTTAGTATTGGCATTTAGTGCCCCAAACTTACCTCTTAACACAGCTTTTGCTGTATCCTAAAGATTTTGCTGTGTGTGTCTCTGTTTTCATTTATTTCAAAGAATTTGTCTTTATTTCTGCCCTAATTTAGCTCTTTAGTTTCTTAGTTTCTTTATTTAGTTAATTTAGTTGTTACTTAGTTTCCTAATTTAGTTGTTTACCCAAAAGTCATTTAGAAGAAAATTGTTCAATTTCCATATAATTGAGTTGTTTAAACAGATATCCTTGGTGTTGATTTCTATATTTACTCCACTGTGGTCCAAAGTCCAAAGGTATGGTTGGCATGCTTTTCATTGTTTAAAAAATTTAGTGAGACTTGCTTTATGTTCAAACATGTGGCCAATCTTGGACTTCTTCTGTGTACAGATGAGAAAAATGTACTGTGATTGATAAGTGTAGCATTCTGTAGATGTCTATGTCCAATTACTCAAGTGTCAAATAAATTCAGAATTTTTTTGTTAGTTTTCTGCCTTGATAATCTGTCTAACACTGTCAGTGAGGTGTTGAAATCCCCCACTATTATTGCATGGCCATCTACATTTTTCGTAGGTGGAATCTGGAAAAGTTTTTATTTCTCCTTCACTTATGAATCCTAGTTTACTGAGATATTAAATTTTTGGTTGGAATGTCTCTCCTTTAAGAATGCTGAAAATAGGCCCCCAGACCCTTCTGGCTTGCAAGGTTGCTGCTGAGAAATTGGCATGTCTACCTCTCTAGCAAGATGAGGGAAATGTGCTTTATTTCCTGAACTACATTTGCTTTTTTCTGTTTCTCTCCCAGGCATGCCAATAATTCATAGGTTTTGTCACTTTACATAATCCCATAGTTTTCAAGGACTTTGTTCATTTTTGTAATTTCTTTCTTTTTTGTTTTTACCTGACTGCATTAATTCAAAAGACCAGCCTTCTAGCTCTAAAGTTATTTCTTCTGTTTGGTCCAGTCTATTGATAAATATTTCAGTTGTATATAGAAATTTCTTAAGCGAGTTTTTCAACCGCAGAAGTTCTAATTCATTTATTTTCAGATGTCTATGTCTTCCTTCATTTCCTAGATTGCTTTAAAATTTTCTTCATGTTGATTTTCAACCTTGTCTTGTATCTCACTGAGTTTCCTTACAATATATGCTTTGAATTCTCTATCTGTAATTTTTGAGTTTTTATTTTTATTGGGGACCATTGTTGAGAACTGGTGTGATAGGAACATAACTCGACAATTATGTTCTTCATCAATTTAACCTGGTCAATCATTGTCTTCTCACTCCCATTCTTTACTTGAGAGCCAGTCATGGTTGCTCACTTCAGGTAGGATATAGCGAATCACTGCAGTCAAACATTTCCATAACTTTTTACAAGGCAAATTGCTACTGTTTTAATTATCTCAAATGTAAACAAAATTTTTAAATGCTGCTTTAATAGTTAGAAATGTAAACAAAATAAAAAATAAAAGGTATATTGCATAACATCCAGCATATTCAACAATGTTGTTGCAAATGACATGGTTTTCTTTGTTTTAAAGACTGTATATTATTCCATGGTGTATTCATCTACTGATGTACACATAGGCTGCTAACATATTGTGAATATTGGGAGTAATACTGCAATGAACATGAGAGTACAGATATCTCTTTCACACATTGATTTAATTTCCTTTAGAAATATACCCCGTTTTGAACATGCTGAATCATATGGTAAGTCTATTTTTAATTTTTTGAAGAAGGTTAATACTGTTTTCCACATATCTATTACCAAGTTACTTTCCCACCAAAAGTATACAAGGTTTCCTTTTCTCTATGTCCTTGCCAACACTTGTTATCTTTGACTTTTCCATGAGCCATAGTGACAAGAGCAAGGCGATATCTTGTGTAATTTTGATTTTCATTTCTATGAAGGTTAGTGATATTGATAATATTTTCATATACCTGTTAGTCATTTCTATGTCTTCTCTGGTAAAAATCTCTATTCAGGTCCTTTGCCCATTTAAAAAAAATTAAGATATTTGGGTTTTGTTTGCTATTGACATGTATGAGTTTCTTATATATTTTTAATATTAACCTATTATCAGATTTATGGTTTTAAAATATTTCCTCCTATTTTGTAAGTTGTCTTTTCATTTTGTTGATAATCTTATTTTCTGTACAGAAACTTTTTTAGTTTGATATAGTCCCATGTTTTTAATTGACTATGCTGTTGGTGCCACATTTTAAAAATTGTTACAAACTCAGTGTCAAGGGGCTTATTTCCTATATTTTCTTCTAGAATTTTTACATTTTCTGGTCTCACATTTAGATCTTTATTCTATTTTGAATTGATTTTTGTGTGTGATGTAAAAGAAAAGTCAAATTATTCTCAAGCATACAAGATTTATTTTCCAGGACAAATAATGGCAGCTCATAAAACAAGTCTTGGTGAAGTTAAGAGGATTAAAATCACATCAAGTATTTTCCCAATAACAATGGTAAGAAACAATAACAGTAATCATTTTATGGCTCAATGAAAATCAATAAAAAAACAAAAGTTTAAAAATCAACAATATGTGGAAACTAGACGAGATGCTCCTAACTAATCAATGGACCAAAGAAGAAATTGGAACAGAAATCTTAAAATATCTTGAGGCAAAAAAAGTAGAAACAACATACCAAAATATATAGGATCCAACAAAAGCAGGTCTAAGAGGAAAGTTTATAGTGAGAAATGCTAAGTTAAAAAAAAAGGAAAAAGAAAGATCTCAAATAACCTAAGTTTACACCTGAAGGAACTAGCAGAAAAAACAAACTATGTTTTGGTTACTTTTTAGAATCTGTAAATTCTTGTGTATCCACAAAGCACTGCTGTATTTGTTGTTTTCCCAGTAGCATCTCTTTGCAAGGATCAAACCTGAAATTCAATCTGTTTCACAGAATCACAAAATGTGTGCAGTGTAGAAAACAGTTAGTGACTACCAGCTCACCAAAGAAGATCTCTTCAATCTTTGAAATTTTAATTATCTATTCCTAGATGATTAATATATATTAATATCTATTTTGCAATTTACATTTTTAATTGAGAAATAATAATTCTATGAATAGATAGACCGGGTAAAATGTGATGTTTTTATATATGTTTATATTATGGAATGATTAAATAAACCTGATTCGCATATGATCATAACACATACTTAACAGTTTAATGAAACAAATGACCCCTATCCTGAATCACAACAGGACAATTTTATTTCTTCTGTCTCACTTTTTTGTTTTTTGGAGACAGAGTCTTGCTGTCTGCCCAGGCTGGAGTGCAATGTCTCAATCTTGGCTTACTGCAACTCTGCCTCCTGGGTTCAAGCAATTCTCCTGCCTCAGCCTCCCAAGTAGCTGAGAATGCAGGCGCCCACCACAATGCTCGGTTGATTTTTGTATTTTTAGTAGACACAGGGTTACACCATGTTAGCCAGGATGTTCTTGAACTCTTGACCTCAGGCAATCTGCCCACTTCAGCCTCCCAAAGTCCTGGGATTACAGGCATGAGCCACTGCACCTGGCCCATGTATCTCATTATTAAAGGCTTGGTATATTCCTTAGGATTCTCTAAGGGACAGAACTAATAAGATACACACACACACACACACACACGCACATACACAAATATGTATACTTATTGTGTGTGTGTATGACACACACACATATATAGATGGTGCCAACGCAGATTAAGAATGGTCCTGCCTTTCCCAGACCACTGACTCAAATATTAATCTCCTTTGGCAATACCCTCACAGACACACCCAGGAGCAACACTTTTCATCCTTCAATCAAGTTGACAGTATTAGCCATCACGCTTGGCAATGTGGATATTAAAGAAGGTCATCGAAGACACAATGCAGGTGAAGATGTATTTAGATTACCTTGTATATGGTACCATATACAATACATATACAGTTAGTTATACATATGATTCTACATGTACATATACTCATGTGTGTATGTCTGTGTGTATTCATGATACCAGTTTCTCTATGTTGGACAAGATTTTTCCTGCTTTCCTCTGTTTACCCTAGTGTATAGCAAAAGTCCATCATGGAAGAAAATCCATCTATTCTAGGAAGATCACTTTTTCAAGGAATGCAATCACCGAAACCTCAAAAATACCCCCGTAAATATCTCCCAAACACTACTTTTCCTAATCTTTTCCCCTCCCTATAATATTGCATATGCCAGAGAGAAAAATTTTCTCCTAAATTAAAATATTTGATTTCACTTCTAATGGGTAAATACCCAGAAAAGAAATTATTGAGTTGGATGGGAAGTCTTTGTGTAATTTCATATGATACAGCTAAATTGTTTTCAGACTTAAACTTTTACCTCCACCTGAAATGTGTTAGCCTTACAGTTGATTCATTTTCTCACTGAGACTTTTTTAGTTATATTTATTTTAACCATTCTAATCAGTGTTCAAAAAACATCGCTGTGTGTCTGCCTGTGTGTCTCTGTGTGTGTGTGATACTAAAAATCTGGTCATAAAACCAGCAGTAGCAGCGCCACGTGGGAACTTACTATTACTGCAAATTCTCCAGCTCCATCAACCTTCTTAACAAAAACTCTGGGGTGAGGTCCACTGTTTGTGGTTTAGTCAAACCTCCAGGTAATTATGATGCATGCTACAGGGCAAAACCACTACTTACATGGAAAATATACAGTAATTATTCTATTATTAAGAAGTCAGACAATTTAGTATGATTCACATATAACTGAAATATAAATTGTGACATAAAACAAATTTTAAAAAACTTAGAAGCACAAAGGAAACCTTCTTATGGATTTAAGAATTACACTGAGGATCAAGTAGTTGACTTAGCATTGCCATTGGTGGCATACAAATGTTTCTACTTTTGCTAGGCATAACACAGAATTAAATGACTGTAGAATTTAAAAATTGAAATAAGCCATAAAATGTACCTAGCCTATGCCATCCAACTAACGCTCGAGAGTCTGCCTCAGAAACCGTTTAAAAAAAATGTTTATATAGCTTCCATTAAAACTGTCATTAATGTACATTGTTTCCTGGGGTATTTTAATGGGCATTTTGAAAATTTACTGAACTTTTATTATTTGATAAAATGAAGTTAATTAATTAAATTTTCATTACCTGTTTCTCAATGTGCTTTAGATCATCTCTTCTAAGATACACACATATATATATATATATACACATGTATGCACATAATATATATTCTATATGTGCTAATATAGAATATATTAGTAAAATAAAAGCATCTATAGCTGTCTACAATATTTTCATATAAAATATGTTCTATGATACCCTGAAAATCGTATAATGAAAATTACACATTTTCTTAACCAATAAGAAATAATCTCTTTCATGATGAGACAAACTTTAGGAAGACAGGAGAGTGAAAATAATAAAGCCATAGAATGAATGGACTTGTTACGCGTGAAGAAGCATGAATAAAGATATAGACAGGACGATGCAGCAGAAACGCATGTACATTTCTTTTTTCGTCCTTTCAGCTTTACCTGGAATGAGTGCCAGGCTCCAGTCCTATGCATTTCCTCTATATGCACTACAAGCAAACCCCAAAATAGAACATTCATCATGACCATATTCTTTCCAGTACCAAGCAAGCCTGGGTGACTACACTTTTAAGCTTCCATTATTGTTCGCACAATGTTAATTAATGGCTGGCCCTTCAACATTTGACCAGAGTAGTAAAGGCTGCTACTACCACTGCTTGGGATACATGGTACAGTTAATAGGTCAATAACAAAAAGGATTCTTAGAGCGAGATCTGATACTTAAGGCTTAGCCATTTCAAGTGCATTACATAAACATCAATGGGTTGGCATTAGGCTTGTATTCAAGTCAACCCAGGCATAGGGAAGTTCAAAATCAACAAATAGCTCATCAGTTTTTGGCGACTTCTCTCCATTGTTCCCCAGCGCCACCACTGGCAGTGTCTGTAATACAAAATGTAATTCTAATGAATACTTCATGCTTTTTTAGTGAAAACTAAGGTGTCTTTAGCTGTAAAGAGAGGCCTATTAAACTTCCAGGGTAATCTATATGAGTCGGACCTCCATGTTCTCCACCTGAATTGAAAGATAGTAAAAGATAAATGAACTAACCTGAAGCCAGAAGCTCTTGATTAATTTCCTGAGAATTTCTTTTTCTGATTAATGAACTACAGGCATTTTTTTTTCTCAGTAAACATTCTTTAAGATAGAAGCAGGCTTGAGGCTAAAAGTGGTAGTACATTTCAAGGAGTTTGTCAGCAAAATAGCATTTTATTTCTAGGATATAAGAAATCTCAATACAAGAGAAAAATAAAAAACCAAATCTATAGTATAAAATCTACTAAACTCTGGGTTTAATCTGCCCCCATGACTACAGAGAACAATTAGGCTTTCCTTGGTTGGCCTCCAAACCCAACTAATTGACTGTCTCTTGTGTCATTATGAGAAATACATTTTCTTCTAAATCATTAGGGATAATTATACCACCACATCTATTCCATTAACTGCCTTTACCTCTTGAATTATTGAAATTATACATGTTCAACAAATAAAATATCAACTGCATAGTTAGAAAATAAGAAAAAACAAGGAACAATTCTGATATAGCTAGTATTAATGCAATGGCATTTTGAATTCCACATTCAAATTCATAGTGAAGAAACCAGGCATGTAAAACCACTTTAAGCAATGGATGCAAGTTACCATGACCACGACCAGTGGTATCATGATGTGGGTATAATATACCCCTGAGATGATATTATAAGAAAGACACTTTGCCTCTATCATTTACTTATCCTGAAACTCATAAGCCCAGCTTAATATGAGAACATCATGAGGAAAACCCAGACATGGGAGCACTCTACAGGATATGTAAAGGGTAATCCTTGAGACTCTTAAAGTCAAGACAGACAAAGGAAAACTGAGACACTGTCAGAGACCAGAGGAGGCCGGGGAGGCATGACTACTAATACATTATTACTGGATTGGATCCTGTAAAAAGAAGATGGCATTAATGGAAAGGAAATAAACAAAGAAAAATGATAAAATTCTTTCAAATAAAGACTGGAGCTTAGTTGTAGTAATGTACCAATGTTCAGTGTGTGTGTATTTTAATTAGAACACTTAACATGAGATTTTTTTTTAACATCTCATGTTAAAAAGATTTTTAAGGGCACAATACAGTATTGTTGACTATGAGTACTATGTTTTACAACAGATCTCTGAAGTTTATTAACTTTATACCCACCAAATAGTGACTCCTTAATTCCCATTTAACCCAGTCCCTAGCAACCACCATTCCACTCTTTCCAACTATGAATTTGGCCATTAAAGATGCCTCGTGTAAGTGGAACTGTGCACTATTTGTCCCTCTGCAACTGGTTTATTTTACTTAAAATCATATCTTCAAGTTTCACTGATGTTGTAACATATCACAGAGTTTTATTCTTTTATATGGCAGTATAGTATTCTATTGTATGTATATACAACAATTTATTTATTTATTCATCTGTTGATGAATATTTAGGTTGTAATACAGCTTGCCTATTGTGAATAGTGTTCCAATAAACCTAGAATGCAGATATATCCTTGAGATTCTGCTATCAATTATTTTGCATATAATACTGAGAAGTGGTATTGCTGGATCATATGGTAATATTATTTTTAATTTTTTGTTGACCCATCATATTTTTTTCCATATCACTTGCAACATTTTACATTCCTACCAACAGTATATGAAAATTATTCTTTTTCCTCATCCTTGCTAACTCTCGTCATATATAGGTACATGCTCGTCACATATAGGTATATGACTCTCATCATATATAGGTACATGTGTGTATATATGTAATAGCCATAAATATACATATATGTATAATGGCCATATATATTTAGCAGATATATATATGCTTTATATTATATATATATGTATATATATATAAGCTATCGCAGCATATTAGGTGACATCATCCCTTTGTGGTTTTGATTTACATTTCACTAATGATTAGTGATCCTGAGCATTTTTTAAATATAACTGTTGGTCATTTGACTTTTTTGGAGAAATATCTATTGAATCGATTAGGCCATTTTCTTTAATTGTGTTATTAGATTATTCTCTGCTATTGAGTTATTTGAGCTTCTTATATAATTTGGATATTAACCTGCTATCAGGTATATAGTTTGCAAGTATGTTTTCCTTTTTATGTAGGTCACCTTTTTACTTGATTGATTGTTTAGTTTGTGGCCCAGAAGCTCTTTTGACAAAACTGTAATGATAATTATGTAAGATGCCAAATGTGGATTACTGAGTGAGGAGTGTATACGAATTCTCCAAACAAGCTTGCCACTTGTTTGGTGAATCTGAAAATATTTAAAAGTATTTTTCATGTCAACATTTACAGTAGTAAAAGGACCATTTCACTGAATCTTTACCACTGTAATCACTGCTGCTTACTGCTAAGACCTCATCACGTCTGACCTGAAATAATGTAACATATAGCAAGCAGCCTCTCAACGTCCCTTTTAAATCAGTTTGCTCCAGTATTTTCTAGACTTTTTTTTTTAGTGTACATGATTTTGTGTGTGTGGGAGAAGGGGAGTTGGAATAGGAGTGATTAACATGTTTGAGCTCCTAGTTACTATATAAATAGAAATTTATTTAGTGTATGCAAATCCATATAATATTTAGTATGCAAACACATAACGTTTGTGGGTATGCAAACCCACAAACAATACATAGTCTACTTTTCTAGACCACAATAGTGCTATGTGGAATAACCAGGACTCAAATGACATCCTTCCTGTATAGACAGACACTACAAAATCACAGCAATCTAAAGACATACATCAGTCATACCAATTACCTTAGTTTTGTAGTTTGATTGATTTGATTGCTTTCCTTGTGCTCTTCCCCACCACACTCTTAAATCCCCATGCATTTTATTGCACTAGTGTCTAACTCAGTACCAAGCTACATATTTTTAAAGTATTTGTGAAACTAATAGATGAAAATCAATCTTACACAAGCCATTTATATTTGTAATCATCATTGCAGCTTACAAAGCAACACTATTATCTCACTTGTTGGATGAAATGAAAGTGGCATTAGCATGAGATTCTAATACCTAAATTGACATAGAATGTGATTTTCATAAAGAAAACTCCATTCTTGATTTTTTACAATCTGGGAATTGAATTAAGCATTCCAACTTGCATCATTAGAGGCAGAAATTGCCCTATTACCTAGACCATACGGTTTGTACTTCTGTAACACTACATACAATACGGCATAATGAAAACTTTCGGAAGTCTAAGGTAATTGTAAATGAGAAAGACATCCATAATTGAAAACTGAAAACACATTGAAAGTTTACCATTTCATGAAACAAAGAGTGTAAAATATTAACGTTGCCAGAAATGTTAATATGAACATTTGAATGAAGAAAAAGTATTCACCACAATGCATACTTGACAATGATAATTCTTCTAAAAGTATGCAATAAAACAGCAAGGATAAATCTCAATAATATATTTTAGTTCATTTTTAATGAACTAAATGCCTCTTGAAGTAGCAAAAAGATATTTATAATATAATATATATGTAATCCACAGTATATGTTTTAAACATTTACATATGTAAATACACAAAATAGAAATATATTCATATATGATATCTACATATTATCTGTATATATGGGCATCTATATCTGTAAATATATGTATCTATTAATCTACTTACAAAGAGAGAAAGTAGAGACAGATACTTGATAATCATAAAATTTCAGATACTTGGTTGATCACAGAATAGAAATCATGCCAACATATTTTAGCCATCCATTTCTATATTAAAACATTTTATGATTAACTAAATATAATGGTATTTGATTTTATAATACATTTACGTAATGTGATTTAAAAGATCCGTTCGAAAAAAAACTCCCACTTGCTAATCACTGTCAGTTTATCAGTTTTCCCACCTAAAGTAACCACTGCCAACTCTTCATTTGTTTGAATCCTTAAGAAATAGTAATGCACTTGCATGTTCATATATAATAGAGACACACACATGTACTTCCTACATAAATGATTTCAAAGTATGACTACCGTGTAGTCCTTGTTCAGTTTTCCTGAAAGATTATATATTAGCGATAAAAGTGTATGTAAAATGTAAATATATATTAAACTGACAGTATTTTTAATGGTTTTATGGTGTGATTTTTAAAATATATTATAATTTATTAGCAAATAGTCATTAATGGACATTTAAGAGTCTCCAGTCTTTTGTTGTTATAATTAATACTTCAAATAAATCCAAATTTGTATCTGTTTACCACCTTTTTAAAATATAAATTTTCAGAAAAACTGTTGCTAGGTCATAAGTTATATTTTCTTAGGGTAGCTATTCCCAAATTACTCTCAAAAGTAATTCTACCAATTTGCATCTCACCAGTAATTATATGCATAAAAGTCCTAAAGATGCATGTTACTGACACCCCTTCAAGAAGATCTTATTCTCCAGGTTATCAACTTCTTCCACATTGGCCTCAGCTACAAGGAACCATGGTGCTCATCTATTAGGCATGAGTATAAAAGTCTGGCCCAAGGGCATCAATTTAGAGACTGTATGTCACATGTGTGCCAAAGCTCCCACAAGATAAGGCAGGACTTTGTTGAGCTCATCACACCTGATGGACATCTGTGTGATATTCATCAACATCATATCCACATATAGACAGTCTGTACCGTTCATTCTCCTTCCTTTCCTCCCACAACTGTTTATCCACAAAAAAAAAAAAAACACTCTATGTGCCAAACTCTGTCCCAAAAACCATGTACATGGAATCTAACTTCAATGCTTTTTTAAAAATGTGTATTTTCTAGGTGTTGCCAAGGAATCTACATTTTTTTCATTCTTTTAGATTATTTTAATTGGAGTATAACTTAAATGCAATGAAGTGCACAATTAATTTGTTAACTTCAATAAGTTAAAGTGAATAAACTTGTACATAAACCAACAAGGTGAAAATATTAGTTATTATCAAATATTACCCAGAAGCACAAATTATGCCTCCTCCCTGTCAGTAATTTTCAAAGGTAACAACTATTCTGAAACATTGCTATAGATTAATTTTGTTTGTTTTTGAATTTATATTAATAAAATTATATGATTTAAACACATTAATATTTGCTTTTTCTTCTTTATAGTATAGCAATACAATTCCATGATATCATTCTGAGTAGAGGTTACTATATCATCCATTCACTAAAAAAAAAAGCATAACAAAAACAAATGAAAATAAACAAAAGGAAGCAAACCATGCTGCTAATCTGGAAAATAAAAAGGAATCTACAAAAAGAAAATCTACAGAAAACATTTTAAATATGAAATATAAATTATTTCCTTGTGAAATTAAGAAGTCAAGGATTCCCACTTTTACTGTTTATTCAACATAATATAGAGGTGCCTAGCTAGTGAACCAAGACAAGACAAACCAGTTAAAGGAATACCACTAAAAAAAAATTGCATTTAATCAGAGAGAATATGATGCATATGTTGAAAATTCAAAATAATCTACAAATAAGTTATAACATTAATAAGAGATTCTGGTAGAATTGCCAGAAGCAAAATCAGTATAAAATAAGTTGTATTAAAATCTAAAAATAACATACATCACAATTGACACGAAAATGTCATGAAAAGCATCAAGCACTCAGTGATTTATTTGACAAAATATGTGCAAGAACATTACAGAAAAAAAGATGTAACTTTTTATAATTATTGACATAAATCTAAATAAAATGAAAGATATAGAAAGCTCGTGGTTTGGAAAACCTGGTGATGCAAACTTGCCATTATTTTTCTCAAGTAAATCTATAGATTTACAATAATTCCACCCTAAGACCAAACAAAAATTACGCTATTTTTTTTAGAAAAGTAAAGCCCAAAGTATCTCAATCACACTACAAGAAAAAATAATCAGGTTTCACCCTGATGAAAGAAAATGTAGATGACATAAACAAATGAAAACAAATCCCATTTTCTCACAGATTGGAAGAGTCAATATTGTGGAAATATTTCTCAAAGCAATATACAGATTCAATGCAGTTCCTATCAAAATAAAATGTCATTTTCTCACAGAATTAGAAAAAACAATTCTGTAAGTCTCTTAGTCTATTTTTGTGTTGCTATAACAACACCAGAGACTGTGTAGTTCACTTAAAAAATAAATTTATTTCTCACAGTTCTGGAGGCTGGGAAGTCCAATATAAGGGTATTGACATCTGGTGAGGACCTTCATGCTGCATCATCCAAGACTGAAGGGAGAAGAGAGGGCACTAGAGAGCATGCACACATGTGAGAGGAAGGGGGAAAACTCACTCTACTTAGCAGGAACCCACTCTCCTGATAACTAACCCACTCCTTCAATAAGGACATTAATCCATGCATGAAATTAGAGCCTGCATGACCTAATCACCTATAAAAGGTCTACCCCTAAACCTTGTTAAATTGGGGATTAAGTTTCTAATACATGAACTTTGGAAGACACATTCAAGCCATAGTAATAAAATTAAGAAAAAAGAGAAGGAGATTAATTTTGTATTGACTGCTTATACACAACAGAATGACAAAGATGTCTAAGAGAATAGAGACATAAAGACGTAGATCTATTTTGGAGATAGAAATAATATGACTTATAAAGAGATGTTTGTGAGAGGCTAGGAAATAATAATGTCACTTTTTTGTTTAAGCAACTGAATAGATGTGGACCTTATTTATTGATATGGTGAAGACTGATGGGAGGTATAAATTTATTATGAGAATGAGTAAGCAAAAAGTAGATTTCATTAATTTGACCTTTGTAACACTAAGTAAAGAATATCAGTAGTGTTTTTTATTATATTTTTTTTCTGGGAGGGCCCTCAGGTTATGGGTAAGGAAACTGAGGTCCAGAGACCAGAAGAGCCATGCCTGGGGTCACTCATGATAGTGGGTTTACGTGTGCTCTCCAAAAAGATCTGTTCAAGTCCTAGCTCTGGCACCTGGAATGTGACCTTGTTCAGAAAATGGGGTTTTGCAGATGTAATCAAATTAAAACATGGCCATTATGGATTTGGGTAGGCCCTTTAAATCCAGTGATGGGTGCCCATTTAGAAAGGAGAGGGGGATTTGGAGACTGACACAGACACAAGGATGAAGGACCTGTGGAGATTGGGGTGCTGCTGTCCCAAGCCAAGGTACACCTGTGGTCAACAGGGGCGGAAGAGGCAGGAAAGGGACCATCTCTGCAGCCTTTGGAGGGAGTGTGGTCCTGTCCACACCTTGAATTTGACTTTCCAGCCTCCAGAACTGTAAAGGAGTCTATTTCAGTAATGAATATAAGTATTGTTAGAAATAAATTGAACTTTTTATTGATATTCAGCATTCTTTGAACAACTTTTATTGAATTATAATATATTACATTGTTACTCAAAAGTGAGTGATGAATATAAATATAGTAATATTTTCAGTATCTCTTTGATTAAAATAAGATAATACCTTTCATAATGTAAAGCCCAAGGTCCCATCTGACCTAGAATAAAATGTTAAGGCAAAGCAAAAACTTGTACTTTACAAAACTTGTTAAGTCAAAATAATTGGTTATGAGGACTTGAATATTGATCCAATAACTCTCTAAAGGCAGTTATTACTTGTAGTTGCTGGACTTTTTTAAAGCATAGCTTAAATTAAACAAGAAAATAAGTAGTGAGTCCCTAAATACAGATTTATTCCTCTTAATCTTGACTTCCATAATGTCTAGTGGAAAGACTGAAATAAATTTCTTTCTGAAACCTCCTGAAAAGGAGAAAAACATAACACATTACATTTGTTATAAACTAGATACAATTGTAAGGCATCTTGAACTCGAAAAATGTGACATATGCAATATGTAAAGGACTTAAAACACAGTTATATATTTGCTTAAATATAAACTCTCATCAACACAGTTATATGTTTGCTTAAATATAAACTCTCATCAATCACATATTTGAAAAAATTGGACATAAGACACATAAACAAACATTTATTTGAATTATTATGAGTGAGAAGGCAATTGGGAGTTTATCAGCTTCCTGACTGTCTCTTTTACATCTTTGTTCCTAAGGCTGTAGATAAGGGGATTCAGCATAGGAATCATGACTGTAAAAAGCACAGTAGCCACTTTGACCAGGAGCCATGAGCTTTTGGAATTAGGCACACAGTAAAGAAACAGGATGACCCCATGGAAAATGGAGATGGCGGTCAGGTGGGAGGCACAGGTGGAGATGGCCTTTTGGAGTCCACCCGTAGAAGGCATCTTGATGACAGTGGCAACTATGAAGACATAGGAGGCAAGGATGACCAGGAGGCTACAAGCTTCACTGAACATAGAAATGAGTAAACATGCCATCTGGCTCAAGTAGGGGTCAGAGCAGGATAGAGAAAGAATGGCAGAGTACTCACAGCCAAAGTGATTTATGATGTTAGATCCACAGTAGGATAACTTCAAAAGAGAATATGTGAGTGTCAGGGAACAGAGTCCTCCCCATGTGTAAGTTCCAGCTACCAGGAGAGCACAGAGCTTAGGAGACATAGCCACTGTGTAGAGCAGGGGGTTACAAACAGCCACAAACCGGTCGTAGGCCATCACCGCTAACATGAACATTTCTGTGATCGCAAATGCACAACCAAAGAAAAATTGTACCATGCATCCTTTGAAGGAGATCATTCTGTTTTCCACAACCAAAGTCTCTAAAAGTTTGGGTGTAAATACACTGGAGTAACAAGTATCCAAAAAGGATAGATGACTGAGGAAAAAGTACATGGGTGTATGGAGCTTAGGGTTGATTCTTACAACCACAATTATGCCAAGGTTTCCCACCAGAGCGACAGTGTAGGTGGTCAAGAACACCAGGAAGAGGGGCGCCTGGAGGTGTGGGTATTCTGAGAAACCCAACAGAATGAATGTGGTCACAGAGCTCTGGTTTCCCTCCTTTGGTGCCATGGCCCTTCATTAAAAGAGAGAGAGTCAGAAAAAAGTGACAAGAGTTAGAAGAAAGCCAGACAAAAGTAAAGGAAAATTAAATTAAATTAAAAAGTTGTAGCAACAGAAATTGAGAAAGTGGGATGGGAAGAACTCAGAAGAAGCTTGATGTAAAGGAGTGAAGACAAATGTGGTTAGTGTGTATTCGTGGTGTTCGACTTCACCAAGAGTCTTATTTGACAATTTACAGTCTTTTTGATTATGGAAAATTAGCTTTGTCTAATTTTCAGCAAAATCAGCACTGTGATGAGGGGAAAAAAATCAGCACTTTTGTTCCCTCATCTGGAAAACAAGAAAAAATACTGCTTATCAATATTATTATTGTATACAAGTTGTCTATAAATGTATATGATACAGCAATGAATTCTCATGGTAAAATGTAATTATATAACAACAAAGGAAACATATTAGCAAAATCAAAAAAACATTGAACAGATTATAGTAGTCATATGATCATGACAGAAGAGACCTTTGAAAGAATAAACATACATAAAAACATAAAGGTTAAATTTGGGGGTAGATGGGTTATATCTTGTCAGATGTTCACAGTTCTGTATAGATATATTAAATTTTACCTGTTCCAGGTTTATACCATTGTGATGGTTACATAGAACATCTACTTAAGATACTCTAAGCGGTCTGATTAAAATTTCCCCTGATAATGTGTTCTCTCAATTGTATAGCCCTCATATGGTTATTTGTCACCATTATTTTCAATGGTAAAAACTGCAATTACTTTTGCACCAACCTAATATGAGGCTCAAAATACTCAATGTTATAAAACTGTTTCCTGAGAATGTATTTTGTAGATATTCTTAAAAGTTTCACATTTATTACCTTCTGCTAGTTATGCAGCCCGTTTGCAGCACATATTGTATGAAACCAACAAAAATCTCTATTTCTTTAGCGATTATAAACCACAACATTTATAGTATGATTATACATTGCTCAACAATGGGTATATAGTCTAAGAAATGTGCCATTGGGTGATTTCATGTTTGTGCAAACATCATAGAGTATACTTACACAAACCTGGATGGTGTAGCCTACTGTAGAGACCCTGACAATGTGTTACAGCCTATTACTCCAAGGCTGCAAATCTGTATAGCATATCACTATGCCGAACACTTCAGACAATTTTAACCAATGGTATTTGCATATCTAAATATAGAAAAAGCACAGTAAAATATATGGTATAAAAGATAAAAAATGGTACTTCCGTATAAGGCACTTACTATGAATGGAGCTTGCAGGAGCTACTCTGTAGGAGTCAGGAGGCAAACAGTGAATGTGAAGGCCTAGAACATTACTGTACACTACTGTAGAATTTATCAACACTGTACACTTCAGCTATGCTAAATTTATTTTTTAATAATAACCATGGCCTACTAGACCATTTTTAGTTTGTAAATTTTATTTTTTTATTTGACCTTTGATTAATAATACTCACCGTAAAACAATAATATATTGTATAGCTGTACAAAAATACTTTCTTTTTTTTTCCTTGTTTTATAAGCTTCATTCTACTTTTAATTTTTTTTTCTACGTAAATGCGTACTTTAGCCTAGGCCTACACAGAGTCAGCTTTAGCAATAGCACTGTTTTCCACCTCCACATTATGTCCCACTGGAAGGCCTTCTGGGCCAGAAACATATATGGATATGTCATCTCCTAAGATAACAATGTCTTCTTCTGGAATACGTCTTGAAGGATGTGTCTGCTTTACAGTTAACATTTTTTTTAATACATGTAAGGAGTACACTCCAAAATGATGATAAAAGTATATATTATTAAATTCATAAACCAGTTCACTATCCTTTAGTGTCAGTATCAAGTATTTGGTACTGTATATAACTGCATATGCTGAACTTTTATGTGACTGGCAGCATGGTAGGTTTGTTTACACCAGCCTTACCAAATACATGTGACTAATGCATTATACTATGACATTATGATGACTAGGATGTCACTAGGTGATAGGAATTTTTCAGAACTATTAAATATTATGGGCTCACCATCATATAGGCAGTCCACCTTTGCCTGAAACATCATTATCTAGCTCATGGCTGTACTAAATAAGAATATATATCTTAAAACAACCAAATACCTTTTCTTGATGTCACAAACTTAAATGTGGTGGTCAGTGAGGAATGACAGAATATGTGTGATTGAAATATATAAATATTTTGGTTTTTTAAGCCAATAGTCATGGTCACGTTAGAAATTTCACATGATTAACCCAAAAAAACAAACAATAAAAACCACAAACAGATTTTGTAAATGAATTTGGAGACCCAACAGGTAAGAGGATATTGCCTTCCTGGACACATTTGTGAACTGCCACAACTTCTGGCCTTGTTTGTAACAAATAATAACTTACCATCAAATCTATCGCGACCAATCTCAGGCACAGAGCATCAGCTATAAGATCACTTTCTGTTACATAGGAGATTGGGTGGACCTTTTGTGAAACTCAAGCATTTAGTCACATGCTTTAATTAAAAAGACTTCTCTTTACATTCAGGAACTTAAATTACTTTAGTTGAGTCACAGCTATACAAGTTAAGAATTTTGAGATACAGTATTTTATTACTACAGGACAGCTAGATTAAGCCGTTTTATCACTAAAGGTTGTAGAACTTGCATTGAAGAAAGAATCCTTGGACTCTTTAGATCATACTCTGTCTAGTGGAAACTAAGCACTCTCTCTGAAAGATTCTAAACCAAGAGAAGACAAGACTTCGCAAGCAGAAAAGCAGAGCATTTCTGAGTATTTTCCCATGCCTTGTTTTCAGTCTTCACTAGCAATATTTTTTAGTGCTTCTTTCTCGCATTAAAGCACATTTCCTCACATATTCTCGTTTGAATATTATTTAATAAACATATAGTATTTGCTAGTGCTAGAAACTGTTACAAGAGCTTTGAACATATTAACACACCTAATCCTCGTGTCAATCTGATCAGTTAGACATCATTATAATTCCAATATGTACAGATGAGAAACTGAGATGTACAAAGGTTAATTTTTGCATCTGTTTTATCAGAACCTATTTATATATTGCTTGCATTATTATTACAATTGCCAACAGATTTTCTAACCCCCAATTTTTCTCCCTCTAGTCCCTATTCTAAACTAATTCCAGAATCATTTTTCTGTACATATTTACTCATTAATTTTCTTCTTAAAAAACTAAAATGGTTCCAGATTTCTGGTTGCATTATTGTGATTAAAAATAAGCAATAGTATTTTTAGCAATAATAGCTATTTTTTTCTTTTGTCTGTGTATAAAGCCCTACATCAAGTTCTATATATGTATTATCTTTTATTTTTCCTCATGTATAGTGATCTCTCTTCAAACCCGGTCAGTGAAACTCATTATGAAAGTAAACATCTTAGTAGTTTTATGTTTGAAAATCTAATGATATATTTCTATTGTATTTCTGGGTACTTTCTGGATGCAAATGGATCAAACTTTATGTCTGGAATTCACAGAAATTAAGACTTAACCCTTTCACGTTATAGTCGTTTAAATATTTAAAGACATTTTACATGGCTCTCTTTTCCTCTTTAGTTAAACATTTTTAGTGTTTTTTGAGGGGGGCGGGCTAGGGGGTGTGGGCATCTGTTGTTTTTCATTTTCTTCCTCATACTGGTTACTAAATATGCCAGAAAATCTACTCAATATTCTAAGTATACCATTGGCTCTCTGAGCTGATATTGAAACTGAGAAGTAAACCTCACCTTCCCAGGAGTATGCTGCCGGGCCAAAAGGCAATGAACTTAGCAATCTTCTTTTATTTGCCAAGTAGCTAATAATGGTGCCTAACTGAGAAGTTGTTAAATATTTGAACTGCCTTAGGTCACTTTGCTGCCCTGCCAAGCTTTGTCCACGGTTATTACTAGTGAGCCACATCTCCATGTTTGTGCACTTAAAATTTTCTGATACATTCTAGGACTGTGCATTTATTACTACATTTCATGCACTGTTTGACTCTTTTCTTGCTTCCCTTCGCTGTTTGTTCAATCCTTCATTGTAATTGCATCAATCCTTAATCACAGATACTTGCCGTAATTAGACCACTCTATCTGTAATTCCTTCACTGTATCTTTAGGTTCCATTAAATTATCATTCATCAGTGTCTATTCCATTTTTATGGATCCAATTACAATTTGGGTGATTTGTTAAATCTTTATCAAACGTTTTTTCATCTCAACTTCTGGAGAATATATATGTTGTGCTCAACGGGAACTTAGGTTAAATAATTATAGGAAGCCTTAAAACCTAGGAGTTCACAATCACCTAAAATAAATGTGACACTTCCTCGCCCATCTCACAATTATCTTAAAAGCCAGGTCTATATTGTATACTTACTAGTTCACAAATAAAACAAGAACTAAAAAGTTCATAACAAAGACAATAATTGTTAATGTAATCAAAGTAGTAATGGTATTGCTACTTTGAATGAATAAATTATATCCTTGGATTAATGAATCCCAGGGTTGAATGAATAAATTATATTCTTGTCCTTAGCAAAGCAAACAATAAAATTCCCACTGTACTGTCTAATCAGAAACTTTAATCTCGACAGTTCTTTTCTTCATTGAGGAAAGCTAATCTAAATTTATGGAGAAAAAGGTAACATCACATCATGCTGTCTTGTAGAGAATATGGGTTTAGGAAAGAGAACTCTTTACGTCAGGTTCAATCTTCTACTTATGACATATGTAACTTCAGCAAAATGTTTAATAATATGAGCCTCAACTTCATCATGTATGAAATGTTGATACCAATATGGTAGGTCCTTTAATGTTTATCATGAAAGTCTTAAATTGGGTATGACTTTAAAATATCAGGCTACAAATCTATACTTAGGTAAAACCTTGACAAACAAGCTTATTTCCATTTTAATTTTAGAGTGTGTTAACCTCCCAGAAAAATGTCTTTGCAGTGCAAATTTTGAAAGATATTTTTAAAAGAGTGTTATATCCTGGAATCCTTTAAGTTTAGAGTTTTCACTCAATCTTGGATTCAAAATTGTATCTCTCAATCCACGAACATAGGATTTTCATTTCACCATTACATTCCCATCCCTGTGTGGTTCTTGCCGATTCTTTTTTTGCCAACTCAGGTTTGTGGTTTGGGGACAGACAGTCAGGGAAAACATTAAAATAAAAAGTGGAGAGAGAGAGAGAGAGAGAGAGAGAGAGAAATCTTCAAAATGTCCCTCCTGCTTAATTTCCACTGTCATCAACTATTCATCTACATACAAGATTTTCAACTATCCTATCAAACTACAGTCCAGTCTGTAAGACTAACATTTTTAGACTCCATCTTTGCCTGGAATACAATGTAAGTGTTTTTGAATATATTTTATTACAAATGTAAAAAATTGAACTTTTTTGGCCTAGTTTCTACATTATCCCCAGGAACTATATAACCAAATCATCTAGTCACTATAATATTGTTTTATTTATAGCACTATTTTAAATCTTTATTTTACAAAACAAGTCATTCATATCTTCTAGTCTACTGTCTAACCCTCTGAAATGCCACTTTCTCCTTCATGCTTTATACTGTGTCATTATTTCAGAAATTATTTGCATAATTCTTCCAAGAAAGCCTTGAAGTTAATCAAAATGTCTTTTTCTCTTCTTTTAGGTTTTCTCCACCCATACCATAACAATATTTATACAATACCTGGAATATTTTTCTAATATGTGTGTGTGTGTGTGTGTGACTCATTCAGCTTTTTCTAAGAATATTTCTTCTTTAGGACAAGACTTATATTCAGCATCTCTTCTATAACCTCAGAAATACATACCATACAATTAGAGATTTCATATGTTCAAATTCAGAGCAATGGTCCTAGAAGTAATAAAAATAAAATTTAGTTTGTTGAATAGAAACCATGAACTAAATAGATGGTGCTGTTATTCAACTCACATGGATTTTTTTCCTCCACCAAAGACATGCTAGATTCCAGGATTCCTCACATGAAAGTGAAGAAATGACCCTACAGTGAATCAACTCACCAGAAGCCAGATTTTCCTGATGCACTTTTTGTTGAAGGTGTTTCACCGAGAATTAAGAAGCTTCACAAACTTTTTCTTTCTCCAAAGGGAAATTTTGTTCAAAGTTTTCTTGTCCTTCAGTCAGTTGGTAATTCTTAAAACTATAATTCAATGAAGATACTGAAATGGCATTTTTCCAACTGTCAGGAAGCTGAAAGGAGCAGAAAGATGCTCATGAGGAAAGGACAGACCTTGAAACCACATTCCATAATGATGTTGTTGATTTTACATCTAACTGCTTGACTTCAGGGACACAGACCCAGGAGAATCCTGACAGTTTGTTGTCATGTGCTATAAACAAAATAATTCGAGAAAACTTTGTCTCCTAGATATTCTAAGTTATATTCTGTAACTTAGAATATAATTTCTTCTCAATTGCTAAGTGTTGGTCATGTCTTAAGAAATAATATATGAATAATATATGTCTATATAGAGGCTGAACTGAAAATCATACAAAAATAAAAATAAAACACAAAACACAACCATAACTATTCTAATAACCCCTGTATAATTATGGCTAATATGCTTTTTAAATATTTTTCTTTTGCTTGTACGTGTATGTATTTGTTTATAAACAAACATTCTTTTTTTTTTTTTTTTTTTTTTTTTTTTTTTTTTTTTTTGAGACGGAGTTTCGCTCTTGATACCCAGGCTGGAGCGCAATGGCGCGATCTCGGCTCACCGCAATCTCCGCCTCCTGGGTTCAGGCAATTCTCCTGCCTCAGCCTCCTGAGTAGCTAGGATTACAGGCACGCGCCACCGTGCCCTGCTAATTTTTTGTATTAGTAGAGACGGGGTTTCACCATGTTGACCAGGATGGTCTCGATCTCTTGACCTCGTGATCCACCCGCCTCGGCCTCCCAAAGTGCTGGGATTACAGGCTTGAGCCACCGCGCCCGGTCATAAACAAACATTCTTAACATTACACTGTACATATTTCTACATTCAATTATATTGCCTGATTGTTATAGTCTAAACATGACTTAAGCCAGGCTTTCAAAGAACAGGGATGTGTTAGGTGTCAGAATTGCACTATAGATCCAGTTATACTCTTCAGTATGACCGTATAAGTCATAGTACTTGTATTTTAAACCCATGTAATGTGATTTCTGCATTTACTTCTGTAGAGCACAAATCCAAGAGAAAATAATGGTGTTAAATATTGACCCAATAATATACCACCCCATTAGTTGCTACTGATCATGAAGTCTTGAGATAGGCAAAATGTAGTGGCATTTGAAAACAGAAATTACAACTATTCAAAATGATTAGAAATTCTGGTGCAGCTAGTATTGAAAGATTTAGGAAAATTGATAGACTAAATTTAAGCATTAAGTTATGGTTTATATTTATATTGTGTGCTATTTTTAATAGGGCAAGGGCAGCAAAAATTAAATATCTGCTTGGAAGCTTCTATGATCGATATCCATCAATACGTTTTGCCTTATATTCCAGTTGATGTCAAGTCAGGGATTAAATCAATGAAAACCATTTTAAAATCTAAGCAAAGGATTACTTTAAAACATATTACTCAAAAAAAGAAGCTTTTTTAACTTTCTTATTTCATGGATATATGTTTTTATTTCATAAATATAACATGTTTTTAAATATAGAAACCCAACCTGTGGCTATTTCAATAGAGGGATGTGAAATTATTTATATAAACAAATTGTTTAAATAGAGATCTTAATTATGGATGACATGTCACATTCTTGGGCTGAAAAAAGAAATATTTCAATAAATTTCTGCAAATTGAAAGTTAAAGATTTGTTTAAAAGAAAGGTGCCAAACTCCTCTCAGTCATGTAATCAATTAGAGAATTTGGTCATATAATTTGTCATTTTTACTATTAAAATGAGTGTAGCAAGAGAAAATTTTCCTGACATGAGCAAACAATGGGGAAAGGATTCCCTGTCTGATACATGGTGTTGGGCAAACCGACTAGCCATATGCAGAAAGCTGAAATTGGATCCTTCCTTATGCTTTATACAAAAATTAACTCAAGATGGATTAAAGATTTAAATGTAAAACCTAAAACCATAAAAACCCTAGAATAAAACCTAGGCAATAACATTCAGGACATAGGCATGGGTAAGCACTTCACAACTAAAACACCAAAAACAATGGCAACAAACCCAAAATTTACAAATGGGATCTAATTAAACTAAAAAGCTTCTGCACAGCAAAAGAAACTATCAATAGAGTGAACAGGCAACCTACAGAATGGCAGCCAACAAACATATAAAAAAAACTCATCATCACTGGTCATTAGAGAAACGCAAATCAAAACCATATTGAGGTACCATCTCACGCCAGTTAGAATGGTGATCATTAAAATATCTGGAGACAACAGATGCTGGAGAGGATGTGGAGAAATAGGAACGCTTTTACACTCTGTGTGGCAGTGTAAATTAGTTCAACCATTGTGGAAGACAGTGTGGCAATATATTGTAAGACTCTAGTATCTTGAGCAGAACCAAAGACAACAAAGAAGACCAGAATGCCCACCATCCAAAAAGTGGAAAGGGAGGAGCAGAAAAACCAGTTTTACAGGCCCCTCCAGAGGAAATAGAATGCCCATCCCCTTATGTACCAATATATCCATCCCTATCTAGCCTAAGGCAGGGTGAAAGGCAAGCAGCAGAGAATCAGGCTCAGACTGGAGTGAGACCGCAGTTTTACCCTTCGGTGAGGAATGAAAATCCGTCCCTGTAGAAGCCAAGGAGGAAAAAAGGAATCACCCAGCCAACTCTGTTCCGGCCGCACCCGAGTCTTACAGATGCCCCTCCAGAAGACCAGGTCACAAATTTACCAGGATGCCAAAGGCAAGATCAGAGAGGGGGAGAGGCTCTTTTCCTATTAACCTTTCTCCACCCAACTGACCTTCTGAATTGGAAACAGCACACTCACTCCTACACAGAGAAGCCCCAGGCCTTCACTGACTTTATGCAGTCTATCTTTTTCACCCAAAGCCCACATGGGCAGACGGCCAGCAACTCCTGTTAACATTGCTTAACACAAAGGAGCAGTGTAGAGTAACCCAAGCAGCCCTCCAGTGTTTAGAGAGTAATGCCCCAGCAGGCACAAAAGATGTCTGACAACATGCAGAGGACTAACACCCAGTGACGGATCTCCAATGGGACCCCAGTGAGGCAGAAGGGTTGTGATGCCTACGAGAATATAAGGAGGCACGGAATAAAGGCAGGAGGGAAAAAGGCAATGAATATAGGGAAGATTTCAGAGATTCTCCAGAAAGCTGATGAAAGTCCAAGTGAGTTTTATGAGAGACTCTGTGAGGCATATTAGCTGTACACTCCGTTTGACCCAGAGGTTGCTGAAAATCAGTGCATGGTAAATACAGCTTTTGTCGGTCAAGTGCAGGGTGATATTAGACAGAAGCTTCAGAAATTAAAAGGTTTTGAAGGCATGAATGCCACTCAACTCCTACAGGTGGCCCACAAAGGGTTCATTAACCAAGAGGAGGAAACTAAAAAGGAAGCTGATCAGAGACTTAAAAGGAAAGTTGATCTTCTACAGGTGGCTCTCACAGAAAGGGGGGCGAATATAGTGAGGGGACGTGGACATGGGTGTGGTTGTGGATGAAGGAGAGGTTTGACTTGGAGGACTTTGAAACTAGGCCAAGGCTAGAAAAGGTTCAGTGTGCATGGTGCAAAAAGAAAGGACATTGGAAAAATGAGTTTCCAGAAAGAAATGCAGATAACAGCTATGAAGCCCAGACAAAGACATAGAATCAAAGGGCAAGCCGCTGTGCCCCAGATGATCAGGACACTGACCTAATTGATCCGTGAGGAGCTGAGGGCTATGAAGACTGAGACAGACTGGGCTCCATTTCTTTAGTTCCCCAGGAGCCTATGGTCAGAATGGAGGTAGGGGGCCAAGAGATAGATTTTATGGTAGATACAGGTGCTGAGCACTCAGTAGTAACTCAACCAATTGGACCATTATCAAAAACATATGCAACTATATTTGGAGCCACTGGTGTGGCGGAAAAAAAGACCTTTCTGTCAGTCAGGGAGGTGTGTTATCGGGGGATGAGAAGTCTACCATGAATTTTTATACCTCCCTCATTGCTCTGTCACATTACTAGGGAGAGAGTTGCTCCAAAAACTGCAGGCACAGTTTCAAATCAGAAGAGAATATGACTTTAGACTTCATCCAGCCAAAAGCAATGGTGCTAGCCATAACTGTGCAACAGGCTGAAGAGTAGAGGTTGTACACTAAAATGCAGCAGGTGGGCCAGGTATGATGGCTCACGCCTGTAATCCCAGCACTTTGGGAGGCTGAGGCAGGCAGATCATGAGATTAGGAGGTTGAGACGAGCTTGGCCAATATGGTGAAACCCTGACTCCACTAAAAATACAAAAAATTAGCTGGGCATGGTAACGTGCACCTGTAATCCCAGATACTCTGGAGGCTGAGGCAGGAGAATCGCTTGAACCCAAGAGGCGGAAATTGTGTTGAGCAAAGATCACACTATTGCACTCAAGCCTGGGCAACAGAGCAAGACTCCATCAAAAAAAAAAAAAAGGAAAGAAAAAGAATAAAATGCAGCGGGTGCCAGACCACCCCCAACCTCAGAGGAAGAAACCATATTGGCTAGACTAGTAAATGAATTTCCAGAAGTCTGGGCTGAAAATAACCTACCTGGGTTGGCTGTAAACCATGCCGTGATTGTAGTAGAATTAAAACCAGATGCCACCCCGTCCAGCTTTACCATTAGCCCTTGCCTCTGGAAGCTGTTAGGGGTGTGTGGAAGCACATAGACTGACTTCAGAGTCACGGTATTTTAGTACCATGCCAATCACCCTGGAATACTCTGCTCCTACCAGTGCAGAAGCCAACAGAAAAATCTCACATTGCAGGAGTATATGACTACAGACCAGTACATGATTTGTGAGCCATGAATGGGGTTACAGTCACTATTCATCCAGTAGCACCAAACCCCTACACTCTCGTAACTCTTATTCTGGCAAGTGCAGCCTTGTTTACTGTTCTAGATCTAAAAGATGCCTTCTTCTGCCTCTGTCTAGCACCAATAAGCCAATCACTATTTGCCTTCCAATGGGACAATTTTCAGCTCACTTGGACCAGACTTCTGCGGGATTTAAAAACTCTCTCATCATCTTTGGAGAGGCATTAGCAACAGACAAGGCTTTCACTCCTCCCAATGAAGAGTGCGTCCTGCTGCAGTATGTTGATAATCTTCTTTTAGCAGCCCAACACTAGAGGACTGCCACCAAGAGACAGAGTCTACTCCACCTATTATGGAAGGCAGGATATAAAATATCAAGAAAGAAAGCTCAAGTCTGCCTGAGAAGTATCAGACACCTAGGATTTAGCATAAAATAAGAGAAGCAAAGTCTGGGTACAGCCCAGATAGAGGCTGTTTGCAGCCTTTCAACCCAGACTGGCAGGCTGCACATAAGAGAATTCTTAGGGGCAGCAGGGTTCTGCCACATCTGGATTCCAAACTTCTCACTTATAGCAAAGCCCTTATATGAAGCCACAAAAGGGTCGGGCGGTGGCGGGGAAGGAAACTTTCCTTTGGGGAACTGACAGGAAAAGGCATATAAACAGGTTAAGAAAACCATAACTGAGGCCCTGACTCTAGGATTACCAGGCATGGCCAAGCCTTTCTTCTTGTATGTTCACAAGTGGTAAGGAATGGCCATAGGGGTCTAAACCCAGGTCCTAGGATCATGGGACTGCCCAGTGGCCTATCTATCTGAACAATTAAATGCAGTGGCACAAGGGTGGCCTCCTTGTCCTAAGGCATTCACTTCCACAGCCATGTTGGTATAGGAAGTGGAAAAATTAACTTTAGGGCAACATTTGACTGTGCAGGTGCTGCACTCTGTCCTAACTGTGATGGATCAGAGAAGACACCTTGGCTGTCAAATCCCAGAATGACTCAGTACCAAGGGCTCTTGTGTGAGAACCTTTGCATAACTTTAGAAACTGTGAATACCCTTAATCCAGCCACACTACTCCCCATAGAACCAAGAGCCCCACTCCATGACTGCATAGAAACAGTAGATGAAGTATTCTCAAGCCAGAGAGATCTCACGGATCATCCCCTCCAGGAACCAGAGGTAGAATACGTTACTGATGGAAGCAGTTTAACACAAGGGATCCTACAAACTGGGTATACAGTGGAAACCCTAGACTCAGTAGTAGAAGCCCAATCTGTGCCAACAGGGACATCAGCCCAGAGAGCAGATCTAATAGCCTTGGCAAGAGCATTATTACTGGCAAAAGACAAAAGAGCCAAACATATACGGTGATTCTAAATATGCATTTGCCACCTGCATGGTTCTATATATAAAGCAAGAGGGCTCCTAAGAACCCAAGGACCAAACATAAGGTATCCAGAAGAAATTTTACAACTCCTAGATGCAGTATGGGCACCAAAAGAAATTGCTGTTATGCACTGTAAAAGCCACCAAAAAGCAGAGACATCAGAAGCTAAAGGGAATAGGAAAGCAGACAGAGAAGCCAAGTGGGCAGCAATGGCTACCCCACCATCCCATATAGAAGCTAGAAAAGCAGCCTGTGCTATGACCCTTTTCCCAGAGGCATTATTTTCAGAAGCACCAAATTACTCCCCAAATGAGAAGGCTTGGTTCGCTCAAGAGACTGGTAACTGCACTAAGGAAGGATGGTGGAAATTCTCAGATGAGAGAGTGACTAGTCCCAAAATAATGGCCCTGGGTTTGTAAAGCAGTTCCACCAAGGAACATACATAGGAAAAACAGCACTAGAAATCTTGCTGGGTCAGCATTTCTATGTGCCACACCTCACTGCCATTACTCAAGCCATTGTGAACCGTGCCTAACTTATGATCAGAATAACCCACGGCAGGTGCCAACTCGGCCCCCAGGAATTCAAGATGTAGGAGCTGCACCTTGTGAAAATTTACTTGTAGACTTTACAGAACTGTCCTAGGCAGGAGGCTATCGGTATATGCTGGTGTTTGTTTGTACCTACTCAGGATGGGTTGAGGCATTCCCATCCCGGACAGAAAAGTCCTGAGAAGTAACTAGAGTGTTACTGAAAGACATTATTCCCAGATTTGGGCTACCTTCAACTCTAGGATCAGACAATGGCCCAGCATTTGTAGCTGAAATTTTCCAAGACCTGACACAGCTGCTAAAAATAAATTGGGAATTACATACCGCCAACCAGCCTCAGAGCTCAGGGAAGGTAGAGCACATGAATCGAACACTCAAGCAGCTGTTAAAGAAATTCTGTCAAGAAAACTATTTATGGTGGGATCATGTTTTGCCCATGGTCCTCCTCTGAGTCAGGTGTACTCTCACAAAACAGACTGGGTATTCAAGCTATGATATTTTGTTTGGCCTATGATACTTTGTTTGTAGGGCCTACTTGGGATGGGCTCCATACTATAATTTTGTCCACTCCTACTGCCATTAAAGTTGCAGGCATCATCACATGGATCTATCATAACTGGTTGAAACCCGCAGCCCAGGAGAAATAGACCCCTGAGCAGGATCCCGAGCACCCCACCAGGCTGATCCTGTGACAAGGCCAAGCTACCAGCAGAGACAACAGCCCTGCTCTAGTCACACAACCAGAAGCTGACTAGGTCTACGCATGGCCGAAGCTTGAGGTGTCATCCAAGTAAATGTGGATAGAAACTTCAAGTTTAGTTACTATCATAGTGCTGTTAACTGTTCTGTTGCTATGCTGTCATCTTTGCCAACCCCTCTGCCCAGGGAGAGGTGTATCTTGTCTGAGCTAGATAAAAGGATGCTATTTTTTGCTTTGCTGTTGCTAGTTCCTGTATGTGTGCAGAAGGAAGGACAACCCATAGAAGGATGTCCCCACTGCATACACACTACCTGGATAGGGAGCACAGTAGTTAAGACTCTATTGTACCAAACATACTATGAGCGTACAGGAACTCATTTAGGAACTTGTACTTAGAACCAAACAACCTATTCAGTTTGTGATCCAGGGAATAACCAACCTCCTATATGTTATGACCCCAAATCCACACCTGGGACTTGGATTAAAGTACATATAAAGTCAAAAGGAGGGGACCTTCTAAACCAAACCAAAGTCCCTTCCTCCCACAGAGGAGTCGTATCCGTATACTTTGATATTTGCCAATTAACATCTTTGGGTTCCATCTTTCCGGACACTTTCATTTCTGAAGAGTACTATAATGGTTGTCACAAAAATAGGAGCACCTTCTGTTTGCTCCACCAAACCTCTGATAATGTCTTGCTTGGACTGCATGACATGGTCCACTAACCAACAATTATGGGAACCAGTTATGCTTGCCCAGACACCATTAGATCCAGATGGTAAGATAAGCACCTGCAATCTCGTAAATCTTACTATCTTAAAGCCAGACCTGCCCACTGGTCTAAAGGCACCAGTGGGAGCACAGATTAGCAGTGAAATAACAGACCCAGGAGAGTGTGTGTGTGTGTGTGTGTGTGTGTGTGTGTGTATTTGGTTCTTAAAATACTTGGGTAGTTTGGCTCTTAAAATACTGAGTTTTCAAGTCATTCTATAAAACCTATAAAAATACCAACGAAGAGTTACCTGAACCTCCTCTAGTGGCCAGTAATCGGTTTGCTCAACTGGCTGAAAATAAAGACAGCAATTTTAGGTGTCTCCTCCTGTTACATTTGTGGGGGGACTAATACGGGAGATCAATGGCCATGGGAATGATCAGTGGTCATGGGCATGAGTTAATGCCTTAAGAAAACTTTACCCTAACCCTCACCTCCCCCGAGCCAACACTCAAATGCTCAAGTATTTGGCTCTTAAAAAATTCTATCATTGAGAAGTACTGCATTGCATGCTGGGGAAGAACCTTCACTAACCCAGTAGGAGAACTGGTTTGCTCAGGACATCAATATTATAATAAAACAATAGGAAAAAACTCTATGGTGGGGCAAAAACAAGCAAAGTAAAAGTACCACCAGATTGCCACGCTACAACCCGTTTTCTTGCTTCCCTTTTTTAAAACATTCCTGGTGTCAACTTGAAGCACCCAATAGCTGGCAAGCACCCTCTGGCCTCTATTGGATCCGTGGGCAATGAGCTTATCAACAGTTACCTACTAATCAGTCAGGGGCCTGCGTACTAGGGGCAACAGACCATCTTTCTTCTTACTCCCATTGCAGCTAGGGGAAACTTTAGGATATCCTGTTTGTGATGAAATTAAGGAAAGAAACAAAAGGGATGTAAACAGCAGAGGGGACATAAAAATAGGAGATTGGAAAGACGTTGATTGGCCCCCTGAAAGAATAATTCAATATGATGAGCCGGCTATCTGGGCACAAGATGGGTCATGGGATACTGTACCCCTATTTACATGCTTAACCGCATCATAAGACTGCAACAGTACTTGAAATCATTACTAATAAAACAGCAAGTGCTTTAGATCTATTGGCCTAGCAAGCTACAAAGATGAGGAATGCTATTTACCAGAATAGACTAGCTTTAGACTGTCTCCTTGTCCAGGAAGAAAGAGTGTGTGGAACGTTCAGCCTAATTGCTACCTGGAAATTGATGATAATGGGAAAGGTGACATGGAGATAACTGCAAAAATGCGAAAGTTAACTCATGTTCCAGTTCAAACCTGGAAATCTGGATGGTCTCCAGATTCCCTCTTCAGAGGTTGGTTTTCATCTTTTGGTAGGTTTAAAACTGTAATAGGGAGATTTGTACTCATTCTGGGTAGTTTCCTAATACTTCCATGTCTCCTGCCTCTTCTCTTTAGAAGCATACAGTCAACTATAGAAGCAGTGGTGGCCAAACATACCACCCAAATAATGGCCTTAACTAAATATCAACCTGTGCCTCAAGAAGAAAAAGTATCACACCATAAGCAGAGGTCTCACTGGGCTTATGTAAATCCTTCCCTTAGCTTAAATTAGAAATAGGAATTAGAATGACTGGTTAGAATGAACTAAACTATTCCAACCACACCTTAATAGCTATTATGCTCACACACAGAGGAGCAAAGGTCTAATGGTGTCTTTCCCGCTCAAGTGGCCCACCCGCCAGGGTGACTTAGAGATGTGCCAACGTAGAACTTTCAACTAGCTATTAGTCAACTTCAAGGAAGGACCAGCTGGCCCTCCATATCATCATGATCAACACATTGCCCTGTTGGACCCCCAGCAGATGGCTGGTTAGCCAAAGACAGGTAAGATTCCTCAAGGGAGGGACAACCTAACACAGGCACAGTTGTGAAGGGGCCATCGGGAGCTGAGACGAAAGAAAAGCTCCCAGTTCCACACCTGACTAAATATATTAGGACACAAGAACCACCAACTTCAGTAGCATATCTACCCTCAATTAACCACCCTAGAGCAGATGTATAATGACATCTTAGCAAAAGAATTGAAGTGCGGTCCACCCATAGATCAATGAGATACCTGTTCTACCCAGGCATTCCCTCTCCTGCAAATGAATAAAAAGAATCATTATGGGCACATAGCCTAGTAATACTTTCTAATTAAAAGCCATTTAAATAGTGATGTGCTTTATTAAAGGTGTCACTTATATAAAATGCACCAAAGGGGGGAATGAAGAGGGAAAAAATAATAATAAAAATAATGAGGGGTTGTAATAACTTTGTCATATCTATTGTGATCCTCAGTTTTGGGGGAGGGATCTGGTAGGTGATTCACAGAGGTGGACTTCCCCCTTGCTGTTCTCCTGACAGTAAGTGACTTCTCAGGAGGTCTGGTGGTTTAAAGTGTGTGGCACTTCCCCTTGCACTCTGTCTATCCCACCGGCCATGAGAAGACATTCTTGCTTCCCCTTCACTTTTCTGCTAGGATTGAAAGTTTCCTGAGACCTCTTTAGCCCCACCTCCTTTACAGCCGGTGAACTGTGAGTCAATTAAACCTCTTTTCTTCATAAATTACCAAATCTCAAGGCAGTTCTTGATAGCAGTGTTAGAACAGACTAATACATCTGCATTAATTATTCACTGACAGCTAAAAAGTATCCCCAAAACTTAGCACTTTGAAACAATAAACACTGATTACCTCACGGTTTCCATACAGCATAAATTCAGGAGCAGCTTAGCTCTGAGTTTAGAGTCTCCCATGAGGTTGCAACCAGGATTCCAGAGCTACAGTAATCTCAAGGCTCAACTACATCAACCTTCTGTGTCCAAGCTCACCCAAAAGGTTGCTGGCACCTCTTGTTCCTTGATGGCTGTTAGCCAGTAGTTAGGTTCCTCATCCCAAAGGTCCCTCCACGGGGTTATTCAAATATGGCCACCTCCTGCAGAGTGAGAGACCTAATGTAGGTGGAGAAAGAGAGAGAGAGAGAATCCAGCCAGTTTAAACTGAACTTCCAGTATGATATATTCTCATTCCTACCACAAGGTATTCATCACACAGCCCAAGCCAGGTAAAGTATGGGAGGAGACTACACAGTGATGTAAATACCAGAGAATGGCATCATTGGGGGTTACGTGTATGGCTGATTACCACACTCACTGGGAGTAAAACTCAAAAGATAGAGGTAGGATAATAAGGTATAAGGAATTATGCAAGAGAGGCAAGCTGAAGGTTACTGTTTGAATGGTTTGCAACAGCTTACACAAATGTGATATGTGTTGCCTCCATAAGTGAAAGACCTAGTACGTTTTAAGTCATTTAATCACAGTACAAGTAGCCCTAACTCGTCATTTGCTTTGGAGAGGATATCTCAATATTCTGCTGAGCACAATATCAGGAGAATTATTTTCTGATGTTAAGAATACTTGTAATTTTATAGAATTTATTTAAGACATAATCTCTGACATATCAGTTTCTCACTAAGAAATTTAGGACACTTGCCCAGTGTCCTGGAGGAAAAAAAAAAAAAAAGCAATTATCTTAAAGCTACCGTAAATGTCTTTAGTTCTCTGATAGTAAATTGTGCCAA
Organism: Aotus nancymaae; assembly: GCF_030222135.1. Lineage (NCBI taxonomy): Eukaryota > Metazoa > Chordata > Mammalia > Primates > Aotidae > Aotus > Aotus nancymaae. The sequence continues at coordinate 6,802,368 of NW_026988473.1, read as the reverse complement.
CATTTGGAAGCCCTGAATTTTTATTATCTTTTTGCAAGCTCTCCCAGGCATTCAGAAGATTCCAGTACTTATAATCACCACCACTTCCATAACAGTTTTGTGAAACCGCCACCTCAGTTCTCCAGGCATTTGATTCAGTGAACACTTCATTATAATCAGGCACAAAGGATTATTTAGTCAGCCATGTTACTATACACCATGAATTACTGAATACAATTTCTATTTGCAAGATGCTTAGCCTTATCTTCAAGGCCAAGGATATGACTAGATACCCATATTTGAAGGTCTAGTTCAGATAACATTATTACCAAGAATCTGAGTCCATTTGAGAAAAACACAATCTTTACTGGGGATTTCAAAACATAATATTTTTTACAAGAAATTATTTTTTAAATTGTTAAACAATTGATGAAAACGCAAAAAAAAAAAAAAAAAACCCCACAAAACCTTACTATAACACAGTAGTGGTTATTGCAGAAAAGAACTACCATCACTAAGGTTAAGCGATGCTGGTATTAATATAGTGTGGAAGGATGTAGACAGATATCACAGATCCAGGAAAAAAAAGTATTAACTATCTTAGATTGAGAGATCTTTTAAATTCCCTTCCTAATTCTAATTAATTTTAATAGATCTTTTTGGATTGGGATGTTCATACAATTATATTATCTTCAAACATGAAAGTGTTATTCTACCCTCACTAATATTCTTTTTTTCTTCTTCTTTAATGAATTGTCTAGGATAACCTTTCTACTGTTAAACAGAAGTGGAAATAATGAACATTCTTCCCTTATGTTGAAATTTAAAACAAAGCATCTATTATTTCAACATTGATTGTGATATTTAGTTATAGATTTGGTAGGTAAAAGATTAAGAAATTTCATTCTATTTCTGCTTTCTGAGAGCTTTTATTTTCTTTCGTTTTGTTTTATTATGAACAGGTGTGTGAAGGTTAGTTTTATGTATCAATTAACTGGGCCATGGGGTTAGTTTTATGTATCAATTAACTGGGCCATGCCCAGACAGTCAGTCAAACATTATTATGGATGTTTTTATAAGGGTGTTTTTGGGTGAGATTAACAATTAAATCAGTAGCCTAAGTAAAGCAGATTGCCCTTGGTAATTCAGATGGGGTGTGTCCATCAGTAAATGCCTGAGTCTAACAAAAGGCTAATTCTCTCCCAAGCAAAGGAAAATTCCTCCCCCTTTCTTCCTTTGAACTAGGACATTGCATGTTTGCCTATAGACTGGAACTGGAACATCAACTCTGCTTGGGTCTCAAAACTGCTAACCTTCTGACTGGAAATACACCACTGGCTCTCTGGTTCTTGAGCCTTCCAACTTAGACTAGAACTTGAGCACCAGTTCCCCTGGGATCCAGCTTGCTGATTTACCCTGAAGTTCTCAATATTTGTCAGCCTTTATAATCACATGAGATAATTATTTAAAATAAATAAATACCTCCATATGAAGAAATATAGGTAAGCAGATATCCATTTTGTTGGTCACATTTCTCTGCAAATTTTTGACTAATACAAGATATAAATTTTAATGAACATCTTTACTATATAAATTGAAACAAACATATGCTTTTCTCCCTTATTTTGCGAATATAGTAGAATCATTGATGGATTTTAAATGATATATCCACTTTAAATTCCTAGAATAATATACAACTTGTTTTTTTTTTTTTTTTTTTTTTTTTTTGAGGTTGAGAAGTGAGTAGTGTAATGTTAACATCCAAGAAAGTAAAACAAATTGTCACCTCTGCAGCAGCTCATTAACAACTGGTAACACATAGAGGTCAATGTGCCAGAGCTTAAAAAAAAGTGTTAATACAATTGAAGACCCTTCCACTATAAATAGGATGGAGGATGGGTCACTGTATCCTTATTACCAATGACAGTCACCCCAAGAAACACAAGCAGCTGCATCCACCCACTTTCAGGGGGTAGAGCCACTATACTTCTCATGCAGATCAGCTACATTGTCACTGGAGACTCGGATCCAGCCATCCTCCCGCACATGGTAGAGGTTGACGGCACCTCCTGAGTAGGCATCTCTGTAGGTGGCTTGGTAGATGGCTCGACGGGCCAAATCATAGGCCTCCTCCACTTCCAGGTCATAGGAATAGCCCCGATCCATGACCCCATATGCATACACAGAGCCAGAACCTACAGAGAAGGTAGCTCCTGAGATCCGGTTCCCTTCACTGTCCACGTAGTAAAGGCCAGGGCCTCTCTTATCCCAGCCACAGATCATGGTGCCCATGGACAGCCCCATGCCTTTGTACTGATACACCATGTTGGCAAGCAGCTTGGAGGCAGCTGCTACAGAGATGCGTTCCTTATTGCGAAGCTCATAGATTCGACATTGCCGAGCCAACAGCCGTTCCCAGAAGCTGCAATCTGCTGCGCCCCCAGCCATGGTGCCCAGCAGGTATGGGTTGATCTCAATCACCTTCTTCACCGTCTGGGAGGCAATGTAAGCACCTGCTGTAGCCCTGGAGTCGGCTGCAACTATGACTCCATGGCGGAACTTGAAGGCCAAGGTGGTTGTTCCATGAAGCATTTCGATTCCTGGCTCCTCTGGGACACCCCAGCCTGGCACGGCCAGGGTCAGCCCATCACTGGGACTCCCTGGACCCAGATCCAACAGATCTGCACGACCCCCGAGTCCGAAAAACCCGGGCTGGTTCACCGGTAGCGGTCTCTCCAACACGCTGGCCAGCGCCATGTCTAGTGTCTACAACTTGTTTTATATATTGTTGAAATATATGTGAAAACTATGTTATTAATATTGTTGTATTCTATATTCTGTTTATAAGTTGTTATCTATAATAGCCAAGTATTACACCCCCCCAAAAAAAATTATTCCTAGGTTTTGGTTCTCTCAGATCCACAGGTTCAGGCTTGTTTTTATTTACTCTCCCTAGGAATTTCTTCCTGGTGCTTAGACTGCATGATACCAAGTTTCACAGGAAAACTTATACCAATAAGGTATCCTTGAGCTCGAATATTCTATGTATCTAGGGTGCCATAAGCAGGAAATACTGACTATTGAATCAAATATTTCTCTATCCCTTTCTTAATCAATCATATATGTTTCCATATGCTATATAGGGACTCTTGCCCTATTATGTTTGATAGCAGTAAAAGCCACTTATGTGTACAAAGTGTTGTGTAATATAATCATATAATGATATATTTGTCTGACACCAATACAATCCTTGATGCCTTCTTCATTTAGTCAACAGAATATGAAAGTTGGCATTTACATAAAATGGTCCAGATATAATTTTTATAGTTGTTAATCCACTAACAAGTGAGCATTCAACTATATAACTTTTTTAGTATTGTACATATGCTCAGCAAATATCCTGCCACGGCCCTTCATGGGAAAAAAGTCATATTTATACCTACTAGATCCAAAAATTTAAAAGAAGAGTAGCATACACATTTATATGTAGAAAAAAAATAGCCCATAGTTTTCACTTAATATGACCATTAGAGAACTAACTTACATTATCTAAAATATATTTATCTTCACAGTTAACATGTTTACTTTCAGATTCAAAATGCAACTTGAGATTTCTGGGAAAAAATTGCATTATATTTGTGTAAACTACCCATTTATGAACATTTACCAAAGTAAAAGAAAATTATGTTTTAAAGAGATTTGCAACTATCGCTTTTTTCTTTTATTTTTATTTTGTACTAAAAGAAACCTACCAAATTACAGCTTACATAACGTCAAAATCAATATTTAAAAATAACATATTCTAACTTTATCCTAGAAACCTTAGTGAAAATAGTAAATATTCTGCAATGCATACTCAAACTTTCTAAATCGTTTTTATATTCCTTAATATCTTTATTGAACTATACACACATACACACACTCATAGCTTTAAGATGCTTAACTAAAACATTTACTTATGACTCATTATTGACAATTAAAACTTATAGTAAATACTCTCTTACTTTTGATATATTCTATAAGTGTAGAGAATTTTATTGTGTATGGCTGAACAGTAAGTTACATAAGACAAGTAATTTGGTGTAAAGAATTATGTAAAAAAATTATTTAATTTTTATTTAGAAATAAAAATAAACCTAATAAATCTTGAGGGGGGAACAAGTATCATTTAATAGGTTGGATTGGACCTACAACATATGGCTGTCTTCATATTCTGTGCTTGTAAGCTGTAATCATGATTGGCAAGACACAAGGAGAAAAAGTTCTTATACCTAACCTCAAACAGTCATTTGGTCAAGGCAATCAAATGACTTGTCAATTATTAGAAAACTTGTCTAAAACCAGTTACAGCCATGGGTTACCTGTTTTCTGCAATGAATTTATCTGCCAGTATCAAGGAAGAATGTGTTTAAAGATGTAAATGTTTCAATCAATTTTGAACCCAGTTTTTCATTTCTCCCTGTACCCATCACTGTTGACTTGTAACGGCAGTTCTACAAGAAGAAGATAACTTTCTCAACTCTTGTTTTGTGGCTTGGACATGTGATTTGCTCTGATGCATAAAGTGTTAACAGGAACTTGACATATGCTTTTATTATTGGAATGTTCTATTGTGGCTCTGCTTTCAACAAAGACTATCAGCCAAATGGTCCAAAGAAGGTGACATACATACAGGTCTGTAGATCCAAAGGCAGCTGATCAAGTTAGCCCATTCCTGATACCCAAGTGGCCCAACTGTTATCAACAGAGCTACCTCAGTCAAGTCACTTATTTGCAAGGATTGCTTATTGTTGGATATCACTGAGTTTATGAATATTTCTTTTTCTCAGTAAATAACAGATGCTTGAATAGTATCTGTGTATTACCTCAATATCATTATCCTGATTGTTATACTGTATTATCATAGGGGGAACTGGGAAAAGATAATTGGAATTCCTTATATTATTTCTTACAATGGAAAAGGAATAGAATATTATCTCAATAAAAATTTTAATAAATATATAAGTAACATGCACAATCACATTGGCATAAATGGTAAAACTAGGGTGATGAGACTTTATTTGGCAAAATATTTACCATTTTCCTATTTTAGTGCATAAAGAAAAATATAATTTATAAGACCAAGTATAATTTAACTATACCAGATTCTAAACTTCATAAGACAGATATGATTCTTATTTATTTTTGTTTGCCTGCATATCTTCCAATGTCAAAATTGCCCATGTAGAATTAATTGTAATTATTTATTGGACAGTTAAGTGTTTTATACTGAACAGCTCTTATCACAGTAGTTTTATGTTATTAGATAAACTTCCTCATTGTAAACTATTATTCTTCAGATCATCTCAAAATCTAACATATTACAAGATTTAAACTGAACTGAAAGTTGAGCTAAGCATACACATGTAAATGTATACTAATACAGAAACTTTTGTATAACAGTATTCGGAATCAACAATTTAGTTTAAATGGTCTGAGATTTCATCCTTACAATATTTAAGACTTTAAAGTTATTTTATATTCTATAACATAATAATTTGGTAATGACTAACTTCCTAACTATCTCTTTCACATCTTCGTTCCTGAGGCTATAGATTAAGGGGTTCAGCATGGGGATGACCACTGTGTAGAAGACAGAGGCGACCTTGACCATGAGCCATGAATTTTCAGAGTTAGGAACACAGTAGAGAAAAAAGATGGTCCCATGGAAAATGGTAATGGCGGTCAGGTGGGAGGCACACGTGGAGAACGCCTTCTTGCGCCCCCCAGTGGAAGGCATCTTCATGACAGTGATAAAAATGAAAGCATAGGAAGTGAGAATGATCATCAGGCTGCTTATTTCATTGAAAGTGGCAGAAACTAAAATGATTTTCTGGCTCACATAGGAGTCAGAACAAGACACAGCAACAATGGCAGAATGCTCACAGACAAAGTTATTAATGATATTATTTCCTCTGAAGGATAATTCCAGGAGAAAGTAGGTAAGTGTCAGAGAACAGACTATCCCCCAAGAGTATGATGCAGCCACCAACAAGGAGCAAAGCCTCTGGGACATTGCAACTGTGTAGAGCAGAGGGTTACACACCGCCACAAATCTGTCATAGGCCATCACTGCCAGCATAAGTGTTTCTGTCACCACAAATATGCAGGCAAAGAAGAATTGCATGATGCATCCTGTGAAGGAGATGCTTCTGTCTTCCACAACCAAGTTCTCCAGCAGTTTGGGTGTCACGGTGGTGGAATAACAGAAATCAACAAAGGACAAGTGGCTGAGGAAAAAGTACATGGGGGTGTGGAGTTTGGGGTTGATCCTGATGACCATGATCATGCCCAGGTTCCCCAGCACAGTGACTGTGTAGATGGTCAGGAAGACCAGGAACAGGGGCACCTGAAGGTCTGGATATTCTGAGAAGCCCAAGAGGATAAAGGTGACTCCAGCAGTCCGATTTTTTTGTAACCTATCAAAAAAAAAAGGAAAGTTGAACCAGAGAAGTAGGAACCAATAAGTGCAACAGGAATCAGAAAGGAAGAAATATTGAGAGACTAAATGGGTCTTTATTAAGAGTGTTGCTGAAAATTCTAGGTTTCCACTGTTACATTATTTCAAAAAGTAGAGTACTTATATAAAAAATACAAGTTGACTAGGATTATTTTGTGAATGGAATAATAAAAAACAAAATTAAGACAGGAATAACGCAAAACAGGCTATAATTTCCTATATTTCAGACAATAAGACCCACTATCATCATAGACAGCAGGCTTCATGAGAAGAGCCACTCTTACTTTGCATGAATCTGAGATAAGTGAGAATATGTCTATTGGAAGATATATATGCATTTCTACAGTTTCATTCCTGCCTGATTTGTAAAGCTATGAGACAGTTAACTTACAACTCTTGACAAACAGTAAAATGTTAACATTCCTGGAAAATGGTAAATTTAATATTTTATTGGTGGTTTTATTTTTAATGCTCTTCTGATTTCTTGTAATCCAATACTCTCAACACATTCTGAAGCTGTGTTGCACTAATATGCTAATCTTTCTCATGTATGTTGAAGTAAACTTAAAAAATGTTTAATGTTATTCTTCATGGTCCATTATATCATTTACGAGGAGGTTATTGCAACAAAATATGTGATGTATGTTTCTGTAGTGATAAAGTAATTGAAGCAATATTAAATGAGAAGTTCTTCATTTTCCAATGTGGCAAATCCCAAAAGATAGGTAAGTGACAGACAATAATAAACATGAAAGTACTGAATGCAGCAAATACATTTTAGCTTTTAGGAAAAATACATTCTGATTTAGATTTAAGTTTAAAGCTTTGCTAAGAATAAGTGTCAGGGAGACCCATCTCAAACAGGACACCATAATATTCTCTGAAAATGCCGTGATGCCACTAGGCATTTCCTCAATGTTAAAATGCAATAATATACTCATGATTGGAAATTTAAATCAGCAGCATGGAAGCAGAAAGATTGCTAATGGATATAATTATTATTAGACATCGTATAAAGCTTATTAGATATAAAGTTTTGTATTTATTAGAATTATAGCTAATTAGTGAGATTTCAAAAAACATAAAGAGTTATTGAAATGAGGCCCATGTAGGACACCTATCAACATGTGGACACATTTGTGAATACAATGCAGAGAATTATTTTCCTGAACCCACACAATGGAAGTCTAAAATTTCATTTGTGGCTTTAGTCTAAATCACATAACTGTATTTTCCCCATTGTCCCTTATGTACTTCCATTACACAATAGCTTTCTCTAGTTCTCACAGGATTGTGTCTGTAGGAAAGCTGTCTTCCAAAGGGACCAATGACTCAGCAATTTCCCTGAAACAATTATTCATAAAATCTTAACACTATGAAACTGGATTCTGACTGTATTTTTCAGTTGCCTTCCTCAATTTGAAATATTTTTGCAGCATTGCAAGCATAATTTTCTGTAATTACTTTCACCTGAGAGTCAACTTTAATAATTCCAAATGATGTTTTTTGATGAATGCATGAAAACTACATTGTGGATCCTGAAATTTCAAAACTGCTTAGATCTAGATATTCAATCTCATTACTACTAATACATTCTTCTCAAAGTCATAGTAGATGTATCAAGCTGTTATGGAACACATGCCCATTTACCTAAAGTCTGCTTTCTATCTATTCTCACTAGCATAATGCTTTATCTTACCATCTACTGTTATAAAGATTACACATTGTTTCTTCTCCTCTGTATATATTGCAAACATTAGTGTTTATAACTCACAATTACCGTAAACCATATCCTACCATTTATCAGATTTGGCTATTGGTCTCACTTATCTCCTCAGAAAGCATAGGAAATTTAAAGATAATGCCAATTTTGTTTTATTCTTTTTATTTGCCAAAGTATTGATTTTATTGAGGGGTACATGGTGGGAGTCTAATGAGAGAACCAAAAACCAGAATTGATACTATTTGAAAGAGCGAAGGAATCTGGATATAACAACATAGGACCTCCATTCCTTGAAGTGGATTTGGGGGCATCTTGACTTACACTTGTGTTTGTCTCATACTAAAATTACCAGAACTCAGTATTTTCCTTCTACAATAAAATTTTAAAACACTAAATCAACTCACCTAAATACAGAGGCATTTGAATGATTCATTTACTGAAGGATCTTTGGCTGAAATTAATGAACTCCAATAATGCTCCTCCTTAGTACTTAATAAAAACAAACATGAAAACAACAGTAGAAGTGTCAACAGTATATTTCATTGAAGAATTAAATGTTACTTTTTTCCCCAACCTCCTAAGAAAACTCAGAGATAGCAGAAATAAGGTCACATCTAGAAACTAAGTCCTAGCACCAAACTGTGTCACAAATATATGCCCCAAGGACCCTGGAGACTTTCAACACTGTAGAATATCACTGAAGCATTGCCTTGGAGGCTACAATTGGAACAATTACATATAACACTATCCCATGTGGTATCTTGTTTGTATTAGTGCCTTTCTAAAGCCCTTGACATTTGTCTTATCAACTTCACTTAATTAATTTTAATACTGAATATATCTTGGCTTTACATAGGTGTAATATACAGCAACGTGAACAGAAAAAAACAGCTATAAAACGATAGTCCAGAGATAGCTATTATTACCTCATGTTAAATTTATTTTCTTTTTTATGAAGGTATATTTATGTTACTATATGTCCAAATACAAAGCTGCCTAAATAAGCCTACGTCATTTATTTATTCTTTGTGGCAATATAAACTTCATTTGGTAGTCACACCATTGTTTCTTTTTTAATAGAAAACAATGTGTTGGCCTTTTTAAAATATGACTATATTCAGATGTTTATGTTGACTATTGAATCTGAAAAAAAAACAAGCTATGTTTCTAAAAGTAAAGCAGTTTATGAAAAATGCCACTTTCGGGGAAAGATGATGTATTCATTAATTTTGTTATTTCTTCATTAGGCTTACAGATTCTGATTACTTCTGTAACTCTCTTTGAAACTCTCTTTGAAAACACTGGGAATCCTAGTTCTATAAATCTGACCAAGATTTAATAACTGAATGATTTTTCCCCGATTTATAGCTGGAAACCTTACTTCGACAGTCGGGAATATCAACTTGAAATAAATTTACCTGGTCTTTGACTTGAAGAAGTAACTTTATGTGAATTAATTTTGGGTGTGATAAGATATTTCTTTATGACTCAGATGACCTTAGAATCTTTTACAACTCCCAACCTTTAAATGGCTATAAAAACTAAGCTCTAAAATTCATATTATTTGGTTAAATATTTAGCATGTAGATTTCAGTTATTGCATAGAATTATAGCACAGAAATTATTTTAAAATTATTAGTTAAATTAATTTCATTGTATATACATCTCTAAAATTTTGTCTTTTATATAGTATGTCAATAATTCACACTCAATATCTGTTTGCTCTAACTTTAAGCAATATTTATTCTTAAATAAGAAAATTCAAGTTACAAACTCGGGTTTATAGTGGATTTATAATTTAAGGTAGCACACATTATTTTGTTATATCTACTTTTGTACACCTTTTAGCAAATTTTTTTAAAATTAAATGAACCAGACTCTAAGAAATAAAAATTGGTAAGTGAAATAATATGTGTTGGTTTCCAAAGAGTGCTCCTAGTAGGCAAGGAAAGGAGTACAACTTTTATATTTCTCTCTGTGTCAAAAGATAACTACTAAATTTAGTTATAAGTGTATCTACCTACAGAATGGCTTTACAGATGGTGCTGGTGATGGTAGTGGTATTGACAATACAGGTAATTTAGGAACATTTTGAGAAGGCACTAACAACATATTATAAACTCCAATTTCAAAGTTTACATTATTTCCACTTCTACCCTGTAAAATGTAGAGTTAGCTACATTGTCACTAACTAGTCCCTAGTTTTATGAAAAGAGAAAGGAATTGGGAAGTTATGTGCAATAAGGGATTGTTTTGAAGTCCTCCAGTGATAAATCTTAATTGGCTAGTTGAATAGTCATAGAGCTTCATGGCCTATCTAGGTACTCAAGCATTCATTTGGAAAAAAAATTACATGTATATATATAATGTATATTTGTGTGTGTGTGTGTGTGTGTATGTCTGTGTCTGTGTATTTATCCAAATAGAATTGAGAAAGAAAGATCAGCCACAGAAACAGGTTTTCTGGAATTCAAATTCAAGCTACATCACTCATTAACTTTATTAGTTTGAGGAAGTGACAAACTCACCATGATAAATTCTAATTATTGTCATTAATGTTGTTTTTAAAATGAGCATATTTATGAATCTACTTAGACCAAAATAATTATCACTGTATTTTATCTAGTAGTATATGTTTGCTGAAAAAATTCTGAATTATTTTATTATATACAATGCATACCTATTAGATACTAAAAATGAAAATAATAAAATTGAAAAGTAAGAAATGTAAAAAAGGCAAATGAAATTACAGAAAGGAAAAATGTCTTTACTACATTATTGATGGGAATGAACATTTGGGAAGCAAAATTTGGCAGTGCCTATTCATGCTTTAAAATGTTCATATTCTTTGATTCTGCAATTATATTGTTGAAAATTATCTTACAGAAATACAATTTATTCAATATGTATATATATACATGCATATGTATCCACATATATATTGCATATATACACACATGTATACATATATACATGTATACATATGCATATATATACACATGTACACATACCATATATGCAAACTTATGAAGATTTTCAATGCAGCATAGCTAAAGTAACCGAAAATAGAAATAACACAGATCTTCATATAGCGACAAGTAGTGCTGTCAATGATATTTATTAAAATTAGAGTATAACCATTAATTGTGGTTTTCCTTCCTTCTATATTAACTTCTTCAGTCTCAAGTCAGGTGTACTTGATTTTCGAAAGTATCATTCTGTACCAGTTCTGGGTTTTTCCTATCTTGACCACTTTTGATTCTTTCAGTTATTTTCCATTCTTAGCTTTGAATTCAGTTTCATCATTTACTTTTTCTCTATAAAGTTCCTCAAATGTATTCTGAGGAGGGAACTTAAAGAACAAAGAGAAATTGTTATTAAATTGGTGCTTCTAATTCAGATTTATTGATGCAGGTGTTAGCAAGCATTGACTCGGTTGCTGCTGTGCCATCCTAGATGTGAAAGAATGAGAAGCAAAGGAGTAGAGCAGATGAAAAAGGAACCAAGTCTTATAGATTCCCTGGGATGCAAACAAAAAATTACAGTGTATGTTTGTATGCATTAGGACCTATTGCTGTATAATTACTAAGCTGCATATACAAATATACTAATTTAGTATTTCTAAGTACAAATGCACATATGAAAGAAGAAGTCATCCTTAATAAGTTGAAAAGTATTCCAGAAGTCAAAATTAGAACCTGGAATATGTGACTCGCAGCCCCTGCTCTGTGTCTTACACTGCACAATGTCGCTTTGTCCCTCCTCTGGGACTTTATACAGCTGATCCACCAGCTGGGAATAACCCCTGGTCCTCCTTTATCATAGCCACAGTCTACCTTTAAGACTTAAATCATTTCTTTTCTTTCATTTCTTTATGAAAACAGTTCAGTTATTTCTATTGTCATTATTTTACCTGCCCTTTATTTAAGAAAATGGTTCACTTTTGACAATTTTCTGGAGTATCTGTTGTCTACTTAAATTAGTAGGGAAAGTGAAGTAGACTTGGAAACAAAAAAAGAAAGCATTAGTTATAATTTCCCTTGTCTTTCCTAGAACAGCTCTTTCAAAAAAGAATCCCTTACTACCCACTGTGAAAAGGTACGCCATGAAGGTGGCTGACAGCGTGATTCAACATTGAACTGGAAGTTCAAGGTACAGTTTAATTCTTGATGCAGGCTGAGGTGTCTGGGAATACACAGGGTAAAGGATGACAGAAAATCATTCTCAGTAAACTGACACAAGAACAGAAAATCAAACACGGCATGTTCTCACTCATAGGCGGGTTTTGAACAATGAGAACAAGGGTCACAGAGAGGGGAGCATCACACACTGGGGACTGTTGGGGTGGGCTAGGGGAGATACAGCAGGGGGTGGGGAGGCTGGGGAGGAATAATATGAGGATAAATGCCAGATATAGGTGACGGGGGGTTGGAGGCAGCAAACTACATTGCCATGCATGTAGCTATGCAACAATTCTGCATGCTCTGCACCTGTACCCCAGAACCTAAAGTACAATTAAAAAAAGAAAGAAAACATCATCATTGAGCTTATTGTACAGGGACACAGCAACCAGGCTCTAGAACAGATTTGCTTTCACACATGGAGGATGGGCTGGCTGCAGCATTATCTATGTCCCACTGCTCACCGCAGTTTCCTTACAGTTAATAAATAAGATTGATGCCCATTGCATCCTCAGTATTCTCAAGAACTTTGAGAAATATGAAAGACCTAGCAATTCTGAAGCATCTGCTTATGGAAATCAGAGAAACATGGAATAAACATGAAATGATACACAGAAAAAACATCTTTTGAGTACGTAGAATAAATATTCAGGCTGGTGAAAGTGGAGGTGGGCAGTGGGGAGAATTGGTTAGCTGAGGGTGTAGACAGAGGCACTAGGCAAACCTGGACTTTACAGACGTGTGACATAGTCAGGAAAAATAACACAAATACTGCACTCCCAGCCTTTATGGGTATTACCTCCATTCACCTTCACAGCAGTTCTGTGAGCCAAGAGGCAAAAATACTGGGGGGCTGTGAAGCAAAGCAGTTGATAGCCTGTGCATTTGAGTTAGTCAGATGCCTGCAAGAAATTATATGATTTCTCTAAGCTTCAGTTGCTGCTTCGAAAAAATTCAGTCATAATACTTACTTCATATGGTTGTTCATGACAATCAAATGAGAAAAAGCCCTTTAGTCATTGCCCATAAGTAGTAAGCAATACAAAGGTGGTAGCTACGGCTTCTCTTTTACCAATTGTGCTGCTGCAGAAATTGAGAATTGGGGAAGTTGAGATTACAAAGCCAGCACGTAGCCTGCCTAGGACTTATAGGTAGGTTTGCTGTGTCTGACTTCAGGAAAATACCCTTTGAACAGAAAATCAAGTATGGAAAAAAATAACAGGGTTTGAGTCTGGCAGGAAGTGAGTGGGACTGGCAGTGGAATAAATGTAGTGAATCACATGAGGGCATGTATATTCTAGAGTAGTGGCTTTCATTTTTTTGAACATGAAATGAACCACCCCCCTAAGGAAATCTTACACAGAGATGTGAACAATTAATACAAATAACAACTGAGTGCTTGTGTTTGAAGAGGACAGTCATCTGGGGAACCATCCTTATACTGCAGATGAGAAAACCGAGGTTCAGAGATGCCAGCAGCATGCCCAAATACAGATTAAGTTAGTGATGCAAACCAGAATAAAATCTACTTGTCATTTATTGACTCCCAAGCTAGCGTTCGTTTTACTTTACAAGGATTGTTGCAAAAAAAGAGCTCAGTCGTTAAGCTAAAATGGAGAGGCTGGGGTTAAGCAATATATGGCACTTCCACAGTTTCCTGTGGTGGTTCCTCACTCAGTGTAAGGGACGGGGGTGGAGTGGGTTACTGAAAAGCAAGAGTTACTTCTCAGCATTCATTGAGACGTATAATCCAAATATCAATGTGAAGCTTTGTTTTGTGCAAAATTTCTTAGGTGTGGTGTCCAGGGTCTGCTTTATGGTCCCTAGTAGTATGAGGTATGCTTCACTGCAGGTTTTTCTCTTGTTTGCAGTAGTAACTCCCTGCAATACAGTCTATTCTTCTTTTATCAAGTGGTGATACATACTAGGCATGAATCTGAGCTGTGTGATCAAAATGCCAGCTCCAGCACAAACTAGTTCTATAATCTGGTGCGAGATATTTAACTCCCAAGGGCTTCAGTCTCTCTTTCCAAGGGGAATAGTACAGGTACCTACCTCATGTGATATCACGAGGTTTAAATAAAATAATACAGCTAACACACCTGGCATAGTGCCCAGCAGCATTGTCAGCCTAAAAGCTAATTGCTTAGTTGTTGTCATTATGCTGAGAAATCCTTCGTTCCATTTAGGAAACTGAAAAATCTATCTGGAGTTAATTTTTGCATAAGGTGTAAGGAAGGGATCCAGTTTCAGCTTTCTGAATATGGCTAGCTAGTTTTCCCAACACCATTTATTAAATAGGGAATCTTTTCGCCGTTGCTTGTTTTTGTCAGGTTTATCAAAGATCGGATGGTTGTAGATGTGTAGCATTACTTCTGAGGCCTCTGTTCTGTTCCATTGGTCTATATCTCCAATTTAATAACAGTACCATGCTGTTTTGATTTCTGTAGCTTTGTAGTATAATTTGAAGTCAGGTAGCATAATGTGTCCAGCTTTGTTCTTTTTGCTTAGGATTGTCTGGGCTATGCGGGCTCTCTTTTGGTTTCATATGAAGTTTAAGGTGTATTTTTTTTTCCCCAGTTCTGTGAAGAAAGTCAATAGTAGCTTGATGGGGGCAGAACTGAATCTATAAATTACTTTGGTTAGTATGGCCATTTTCATGATGTTGATTTTCCCTAACCATTAGCATGAAATGTTTTCCCATCTGTTTGTGTCCTCTTTTATTTCCTTAAGCAGTGGTTTGTAGTTCTCCTTGAAGAGGTCCTTCACATCCCTTGTTAGTTGTATTCCTAGGTATTTTATTCTCTTTGTAGCAATTGTGAATGGGAGTTCACTCATGATTTGGCTCTCTGTTTGTCAGTTATTGGTGTATAGGAATGCTTGTGATTTTTGCACATTGATTTTGTATCCCAAGACTTTGCTGAAGTTGCTTATCATCTTAAGGAGATTTTGGGCTTAGATGATAGGTTCTTCTAAATATACAATCGTGTTGTCTGCAAATAGAGACAATTTGACTTCTTCTCCTACTCGAATATCCTTTATTTCTGTTTGTTGCCTGACTGCCCTGGTGAGTACTTCAAATACTATGTTGAATAGGAGTGGTGAGAGAGGGCATCCTTTTCTTGTGCCAGTTTTCTAAGGGAATGCTTCCAGTTTTTGCCCATTCAGTATGATATTGACTGTGGGTTTCTTGTAAATAGCTTTTATTACTTTGAGATACATTCCATCGATACCTAGTTTATTGAGAGTTTTTAGCATAAAGAATTTTGTCAAAGCCTTCTCTGCATCTATTGAGATAATCATGTGATTTTTGTCTTTGGATCTGTCTATGTGATGGATTACTTTTATAGATTTGTGTATGTTGAACCAGTCTTGCATCCCAGGGATGAAGCTGACTTGATCATGATGGATAAGCTTTCTGATGTGCTGTTGAATTCAGTTTGCCAGTATTTTATTGTAGATTTTTGCATCTATGTTCATCATGGATATTGGCCTGAAATTATATTTTTTAGTTGTGTCTCTTCCATGTTTTGGTATTAGGATGATGTTGATTTCATAAAATGAGTTAGGGAGGATTCTCTCTTTTTGTATTATTTGGAATAATTTCATAAGGCACGGTACCAGCTCCTCTTTGTACCTCTGGTAGAATTCGGCTGTGAACCCATCTGGCCCTGGACTTTTTTTTTTGGTTGGTAGGCTATTAACTGCTTCCTTAACTTTAGACCTTGTAATTGGTCTATTCAAGGATTCAACTTCTTCCTGGTTTAGTTTTGGGAAGGTTTAAGTGTCCAGGAATTCATCTATTTCTTCTTGATTTATTAGTTTTTGTGCATAGAGGTGTTTGGAGTAATCTCTGATGATAGTCTGTATTTCTGTGGAATCAGCGGTGATATCCCCTTTGTCATTTTTTATTGAATCTATTTGATTCTTCTCTCTCCTCTTTTTTATTAGTCTGGCTAGCAGTCTATTTTGTTGGTGGATATAGCAAATGAAATACAGTACAGTAAGAGATGTTCAGCATTCAGGCACTAAGTTTAAAAGAAATGTTTATTGAATTCCACATAGGGTGCATTGGTGTATTCTAAGCCTGTATAAGGCATAAGTTTGCCCACAAAGTCCAGAATGTTGTTTAGTAAAATTTTATTGGTTAACATAAAATTTTATTTGGCCATTGTACACAATACATAAAAAAATGAAAATAGCTACATATTTCAGAAATAGGTATTTTGAAATCTGAATTTGTCCTTCCTGACAATCTTGATTTGTATATGAGTTAAATATTGATCCATAACAAAATACCGTAAATGTTAGGTTATTATTATTACTTTGTCAGTTGGTTTGGTAGTCCTGCTAATATCAGCTGGTGCATTGTGGCTATTATCTAGTCTAATGTGTTTAATGGGAACTCATAGACCTGCATAATGATTGGATAGCCCTGCCTCTATGTGTCTGTGATCCTTTATATGGTCATCTGTCTTACAGTGATGAACATATGTGTGATTTATTTATTTATTTATTTATTTTATTTTTTGAGACTGAGTTTAGCTCTTGTTACCCGGGCTGGAGTGCAATGGTGTGATCTCGGCTCACCGCAACCTCCACCTCCTGGGTTCAAGCAATTCTCCTACCTCAGCCTCCCGAGTAGCTGGGACTACAGGCACGCACCACCATGCCCAGTTAATCTTTGTATTTTCAGTAGAGACGGGGTTTCACCATGTTGACCAGGATGGTCTCGATCTCTTGACCTCGTGATCCACCCGCCTAGGCCTCCCAAAGTGCTGGGATTATAAGCGCGAGCCACTGCACCCAGCTGTGTAATTTATTTATTTACTTTCTTTGATCTGAATGGTTTTTGGATGGATGAAAGGAAAGAGTAACTTTTAATGCTGTTATTAGCTTCAAGCCTTTTTCTATGTCTTTTCTATGGAATGCTTTATTTATCATCATTTCATTGATATAGATATGAAATACTATAAAATTTATTTTAGTAATTGTCCTATGTGTATCTTCTATAATAATTTTGTAATTGTGGTCTGCATTATTCCAGTATTATTTTTAATGGCAAGCTTTTACACTTTTAAATGAAATGTCTTATTAATTATTAATATTGTTATGAATTTATGCCTTTCTTCCATCTTCATGGAATTCTATTTGCATATTTTTTGATTTGTGTTGACTTTATAGTTTTTAATATGTTAAAATATAGTCATGTTTTATGACTGCTCATATGTATGTGAACCAACTGTATTGTTATTACTGGGATCACTCTGCCCTCTAGTGGGCATTCTATTTTTGCCATTTATAACAGAAAAATTTATTCTCTCAGCTACTATTTAGGAGGTGAATTTTGTACAATTAGACTATATGAAAACAAATTCTATGAATTACAATTGGCTTAGAATGATACAAAAATTAGACAAGAGTTGACTTGTTAATATTGATGAAAAGTGAAATATTTTGTTCTCATTAAATCAAACTACGATAAAATTTTTAAAAAACCATTTCTTCGTGCAAGAAAGAATATTGGACCAAGATTTATGTGTCAGCCTTTTATATAATTTGGTAGTTTTCCAGGAAAAATCATTAAAATATTCAAGTTTTGGTTAACCATTTGTAATATTTTTGAAAACTTTATGAATACATTCAGAAATTCTTGGAGAATTGAATTGTATAAAAGTTGGATTTGTAAACATATAGTTTTGCAAATGTAAAGGAAAATGCAAAACGCAAAGATTATGTGATGTATAGGTATACTTAACATATGTATATGCGGTTTATGCATAATATATGTATATGTTTCTGTATTCCTTGATTCTTCCTTTCATGTATCTATGTCTGTTAATCTATCTCCTATCTATCTATCTTCCTATCCATCATCCATCACCTCTCTGTATTGAAATTAGTGCTTCCCTTAAGCCTTCTCTTGCAAACATCAGGCATGAAGAGGATTTTGTTGTGCAGAGCCAATAACTCTGCATTTATTTATCCTCGTGTACCTGGTAAGCAGTGCTTTTTTTTTTTGTCTCTATAATTTGATGTGTCTAGGTACCAAATATACATGGTATCCTACAATATTTGCCTTTTGTACTTGGCTTATTTCACTTAGCTTCATGTTTTCATGGCTCATGCACGTTGAATCATCTCATGGATGTTTGGGTTGTTTTTGCCTTTGAGCTACTGTGAATAATATACTGTTAAGAACATTGGTGTACAAATATCTGTTTGAATCTCTGCTTTCAATTATTTTGGTATATATTGGAAGTGGCATTGCTGGGTCATGTATATTTTAATGTTTAATTATTTGAGGAACTACCATAGGTTTTTCCAGAGCAGCTTCACCATTTTACATTCTCACCAGTAATGCTCAAGGGGTCCAATCCATTCCATCTCCCTAGAGTTTGTTATTTTCCACTTGATTCTTGTTTCTCTTTGCTTTTTCTTTTTCAAACTTGCTGTCCTAATGGGTGTGAAGTGGTAGCTAACTGTTTTGTTTATTTGTTTGTTTATTTTGTGTGTTATTATTGTGTAAGACCAAAAACATGAGCTGAACCCTCAAGAGAATTTTAATTGTATACAGTATGGTAAAAATAACTAAAAGCACAATGTTGTACGGCAGAACTCTAGAATCTGTTCATTTTGAGTAAATGAGCTGCTGTTCGTTGTGGTTTTGATTTGCAGTTCCCTCATTATTAGGGACGGACAGCTTTCCACATGCTTATTGGCATGTGCATATCTACTTTGAAGCCATGTGTATTCAAGTTATTTACCTATTTTTGAATTGGGCTATGTTTGTTTTGTTGATTTATAGGAATTTTAAAAATACATATTCTGTGTATTAATCTCTTAGAAATATGATTTCAAATGATTTTCTGCTATATATTGTGTTACCACGTCACTCTGTTGGGAGTGTTCTTTGAAGTTTTTAATTTTGATGAAGTCCATTCTACCTATATATTTATAGGTAAATACTTTTGGTGTGATATACAAGAAATAATTAACAAATTCATGAAGTTTTTATTCTAGGTCTTCTCTGAAAAGATTTGGATTTGTGTTTTCACAAAATCTCACGTAGTCCCTAGTGTTGGATGTGGGACCTGGTGTTGGTGATTGAATCGTGGGGGCGGTTTCTCATGAATGGTTCAGTGGGTTCTTCTGAATGATTTATCACCATCCTCTTGGTGCTGTTCTTGTGACAGTGAGTGAGTGAGGTCTCATGAGATCTGTTTATCTAAAAGTGTGTAGCACCGCCCACCAACGTCTCTTCCTCTTGCTCCAGCCATGTGGGAGATATGCCTGCTTCCCTTTGGCCCTCTACCAAAATTGTAAGTTTCCTGAGACCACCTCAGAAGCCAAGGAGATGCCATCATTATGCTTCTTGTACAGTTTGCAGAACCACGAGCCAATTAAACCACTTTTCTTTATAAATTACCGAGCCTCAGGTATTGCTTAGCAATGTGACAACTGACTAAATATATCCTAAGAGTTCTATAGTTTTAACTCTTAGCTTTAGGTATTTGATCCACTTCAAGTTAATTTTTTTGTTCATTGTGTAAGATAAGTTCTTAAATTTATTCTCTTGCAGGAGGCTAGTTTTCTCAACACCATCTGTTAAAAAGACTTCCCTCTTCCGACTGCATGATCTTGGCACTCATGTGTAATACAATTGAGCATATGTATGTATGTTTACTTCTGGATTGTCTATTCTATTCAATCAGTCTATTTTCTTTATACCATTACTTCACTGCTTTAATTACCATAGTTTTCTGGTAAGTATGAAATCAGAAAGTATAAAATCTCCAACTTGTTTTTCTTTTTAAAGAGTGTTTTGGCTATTTAGTGTCTCATGTAATTCTGTCTAGGTTTTAGAATGGATTTTTCTACATAAAAATGTCATTGGGATATTGATAGAGTTTTCACTGTATTTGTATTTGCTATGGGGAGTATTAGCATCTGAAAAAATAAAGGCTTCAAATCTATGAACATGAGATGACTTTTCAATTTATTTATATTCTCTTTAATTTCTGTCAGCAACATTTTATTCTTTTCAGTATATTATTCTTTTGTCTGTTTGGCTAAGTTTATTCCTATTTCATTCTTTTTAATGCAAATGCAAATATATTGTTTTCTTAAGTTTTTAAGAGGGCTTGTTCTTTGAAAGTGTAACAAATACAACAGATTTTTGTATGTGTAATTTGTATTCTGCAATATTGCTGGATTTGTTTATTAGTTCTAAGAGTTATGTTTGGGTAAGTGTGTTTGGAAACTTTAGGATTTTCTATATATAACATATGTCGATTGGGCATGGTAGCTCACGCCTGTAATTACAGCACTTTGGAAGACTGAGGCAGGTAGATCACCTGAGGTCAGGACTTCAAGACCAAGCTGGCCAACATGGTGAAACACCAACTCTACTAAAAATACAAAAAATGAGCTGGGCATGGTGGTGGGAACCTGCAATCCCAGGTATATGGACAGCTGAGGCAGGAGAATCTCTTGAACCTGGGAGGTGGATGTTGCAGTGAACCGAGATGATGCCATTGCACTCCAGCCTGGGCAACAAGAGCAAAACTCCATCTCAAACAAATAAAAATAAAAATTAAAAGTCATCTGCTAAAATTCTGAGTTTTTTTCTGTCAAATTTGGGTGCTTTAAAAAGTTTTTATTGCATAATTGCTCTGGCTAGAATTTTTAACACTATTTTCAATGAAAGTGTTCTTATTCCTGAACTTTGAGGAAAATCTTTTAGTCTTTCATGTTTGAGTTTTAATTAGCTGTAGGTTTTTTATATATGGCTGGTCTTAATATGTTGAGAATGTTTTCTTCTATTAGATTTTTTCTGGTGTTTAATTATGAAAGAGTGTGGACTTTTGTCAAATCCCTTTTCTGTATCAATTGAGATCTTTTTTTTTTTTCATTTACACTGTTAATGTGGTGTATTACCCTGATTAATTTTAATGCGGTAAATTGTACTGTATTTACATTCCAGGAATAAATTCTACTTGCCGTGTGTTTAATTTTAATATCTTTCTATATGCTGTTGAATACAGCTTCTAATATTTTGTTGAGGATTTTTTCCATATCTATTTCTAATGAAATTCACAATGAATTTAGAGAATCACTGAAATACATATCTAATAAATAGAAAAATAATGCAGATCACATTTACTTAAAGGAAAGTTGAACAGGTATTTATATAAGTTGACTAGCTATTGATTACCTACAATGAAGCTCACACTACAATGTTACATTAAAAAGGATGATATACAATATAGCTGTGACATTCATTATATAAACTTTGTATCAGGCACTAATATATACATACCCACATAAGAATGAGAAAACCAGAAATATAAAAAAAATTGACAATAGTTATCTCTGGATTGTTGCCCAATAGCTGATTTTTTTTTTGCACATTTTGTATTTTCCAGGTATTTTAAGTCAAAATATTTTGTCTGGTTCAACGTATTTAAAAGAAGATCATAAGATCCAAGTTTATGATAAATTATTCACCAGTCATTACAAGAAATTACATGCAACCAGGATATCACATGGGGCATTGTTTTATCTAATTGCTTTATTTGTGTCCTCCTAGGCAATACTTCAGTGATTTCTCTAGGGTTAACATCCCTAAGGCTTTGGTGGCATATATAAGTGTAACACAGTTTGGCGTTAGGATTCAGCTTTTGGTCTAATTTTCTCTCTGTTTTCACTGAGATTATTTTGAAAAAATTATGGGAAAAAAGTCATTTTCTTGAAGCATTTATTGAAATATAGTGTAGACTCCAGCCACTTTTATTATGATTGGCCTTTTTTTTAAGTTGAATTCTCCACAGGAAGTTTTTGGGAGTCTATTAATCTTTGCAAAGAAGCTTTGGTAAATGAATAAATCAATTCCTTCTGCACTTAAGTGAGTTGTTATTCAATTATTACTTTATATAACTTTAGAAGGAAAATAGTGTGTTCCAATAATCTTTGCAGGAGGTAAACCCGTGTGTAAATCTTACTGCTGTGATACTCTCTTAGTTCTGTTAACTGTAAATATTTGATTCATTACCTTTCACCATATTTCTTATTATTAATTGGCCTGTATTACTAGGAATTATTTTTATTCTTATGGTCAGAATATTCTTCCACTTCTTTTTATGTTCACAAACTTTAGTTTCAATAAGTAGTAAGAATTGTATGCTATATTGTGTAATTCGCAATTACATGCATTATTCCTCAAAATAATTTTTAGAAGAAAAAGTTTTGAGGTCAAGGTCAATATTTTCTAATTTTGTAATTTCTAAGATGCCTATTACAGTGCTGAGTACATAGTAAATGCACAGTTGGAAAGCCACATCGGGTGCCACTACAAAAGAGGGAAAGCCCGTACACAGCAGCATGAGCCCTCGTTCAGCTAAACAAGGGTGACGCTTCCTGGGGCTACATGGGAGATGGTGAACTTTGGCCCCACGTCTTTTGGTAAAGAAATAGAGGGTAAAAAGAGGGATGAAAGTCATACACATAGAAAGGATGTGTGGGTAGCAATGTGTTGAATATATATTTAGAAATACATATCTTGGATGAAAATGATTTTCTTTTCAAGCCCAGGATGCTCAGAGTTTGTTAGAACATCCTTAGGAAAAAATACAGATTTAGGAAAATGCTTGAAAAAGCATGTTCAGTTAGAAAATTTGCACTCAGTGGGTTTTGTGCTAAACTGAGTCATACATTTATAAAATAACAATAAATGTAGAAGATCAAATAACAGATATCAAATGAAGTGAATCTAAAGAAGCAGTTAAAGAAAGAAACTGCATGAATATGTAATATGTACATATATATAATTTCATATATAACCCTAACCTATACAATACTATATATATATATAGTCATATATATATGCTGCACACACTTATGTTTTCTGCAAAATATAAGTGCATGCCCTATGTCCTGTAGACTAAACATTGTAACAACTCAGTGTAAACTAAAGAGAATTTAATTTCAGCTAATGATAAAGCCTAGAAGTTTTATAGATTGCTGTGTGGAATGGTGTTCTTTTTATGCCTACTACTATTTTAGCTTTCAGTAAGCAGTCATGACGTGGTTCTGGATTAAATGGCACAAAGTTGCAGTTTAGTTATTCCTCATTTTCCCTTCTAACTGTCCTTGTTTTATTCTAATTCAAGATGCTTAGATCTCACGGGGTTTCACTATAGCTACTTGATCTTTAGGACTCAAGATGTGTCTCGGTGCATTGTGAGTTTACAATGTGGTCTTGATTTAATAGGCAAGTCTAACTTCTTTAGTAGTATTATAAACTTATACCCCAATACAAGTATAATATGTGGCTAGAGTTATTCGATCATATACACATTCATTTATTCAATAAAGATTATTGAGAACCTACTATGTCCTAGCCTTCCATATTTCTCTCATTAATATTATTTTACTGTAAAATAACAATTTCTTGAAATGGCAAAGAAGAAAACATGAGTAAAATATATGTTATATTACAGATATTGCATAATATTGATATTTTTCAGGGTTTATCCTAACAGATAATGATGTAGTTAAAACTATGACCATGGTTCTGATCAATGAGTCAAGTTGAGATAAAATTGTTGGAAAAGATGAAGAAATTATAAGAAGAGAGTATCGAAAACATTATCTGTGTGTCTATTGTAAGCAATTCAATGCAAACAAAACCAAACAAAAACCTTCTAACCAAATAAAAACCATTGTAATTCCTCTGGAAGTGATGCCTCATCCATGGAGGTTTGGAGTTAGATGGAATTTTGATCACCTGAGAATGATGTGGCAGAAAGTACTTCAGAATAACAAAAAGGATCTGGATTATTATTATTGTTTCCAGCCCAAATTATTCAAAATATCTGCTATTAAAATACATCAAGAAAAAATAACAGAGTTTTACAATATTCAATAATTAGATAAATGTGGCTGATCAGGTGCATTATTCACGTTTTACAGGAGGATCTAAAATATGTGGAGAGAAATGTGTGATTAGATGTAGGGAGGTCATTGGAAAGGGAAATTCAGAAATAGCTATAGAAACAACTGTTACCAAAATGTAATGATCATTTTTCTGAGCCACTAATTTTCTTTTTTGAGTTCCAAGTTCTCATCATTTAATAGATGAAGTGAAAAAATACCGAAACTCAAAATAAGCATTGTATTGAAATGAAATAAAATGGCAATGCTTATCTTCCTCCCTGATAAGCATTTTCACTAAACTCTGACTCATGCAAAAGTTAGACTGGTCCTTCTCATGAAGCCAGTTGCCTCTGAGGCTACTGAACCAGAGCATTTGAAATACACTGGAGCCAACTGCGCTTCTGTTCTTGCCTTTTCAGTTCCCATATTTCATTATTGCATTGGCACACAATTTATGTGCACTGTATAATTGTGATATTAGTATATTCTAGCTTTTGAAACAATGTAATGGTTGAAACTAATCTTTTCCATGACACTCTTTATAGAAAAGCTCTAAACCTCACAACATTTTCTCATTTTACTCAGCCTTGTCCAAATATTTCTCTTGTATCTCTGAATCAACTTTCCTATTTTGTCCCAGGGACCAGGAAAATCAGACTTCTGATGTCACCTTCATCCTCTTGGGCTTCTCAGAATATCCAGACCTTCAGGTGCCCCTGTTCCTGGTCTTCCTGACCATCTACACAGTCACTGTGCTGGGGAACCTGGGCATGATCATGGTCATCAGGATCAACCCCAAACTCCACACCCCCATGTACTTTTTCCTCAGCCACTTGTCCTTTGTTGATTTCTGTTATTCCACCACCATTACACCCAAACTGCTGGAGAACTTGGCTGTGGAAGACAGAAGCATCTCCTTCACAGGATGCATCATGCAATTCTCCTTTGCTGGCATATTTGTGGTGACAGAAATATTCATGCTGGCAGTGATGGCCTATGACAGATTTGTGGCGGTGTGTAACCCTCTGCTCTACACAGTTGCAATGTCCCAGAGGCTTTGCTCCTTGTTGGTGGCTGCATCATACGCTTGGGGGATAGTCTGTTCTCTGACACTTACCTACTTTCTCCTGGAATTATCCTTCAGAGGAAATAATATCATTAATAACTTTGTGTGTGAGCCTGCTGCCATTGTTGCTGTGTCATGCTCTGACCCCTATGTGAGTCAGAAGGTCGTTTTAGTTTCTGCCGCATTCAATGAAATAAGCAGCCTGATGATCATTCTCACTTCCTATGCTTTCATTTTTGTCACTGTCATGAAGATGCCTTCCACTGGGGGGCGCATGAAAGCCTTCTCCACGTGTGCCTCCCACCTGACCGCCATTACCATTTTCCATGGGACCATTTTTTTTCTCTACTGTGTTCCTAACTCCAAAAGTTCGTGGCTCATGGTCAAGGTGGGCTCTGTCTTTTACACAGTGGTCATTCCCATGCTGAACCCCTTGATCTATAGCCTCAGGAACAAAGACGTCAAAGAGACAGTTAGGAAGTTAGTCTTTACCAAATTATTAGGTCTCATGAAGTCTACAAGATGAACTTATTCCTATTCAAGAATATTGTGCAGAACTGCCCAAAAGTCCAGAATTGCTAACAATCCAAATTCCTTTTTCAAACAGGAAAGCAGTGCATGTGTTTAATGTAACCCCTAGTTAGGTGGTTTTTTGACATCAGTTTAAATTCTAGTAGATTAGCTAACAAGTAATACAGTAACATAATCTCTAACGATTTAACTTGTCATTAAATCAGAATTTGTTATGTAAAGATTTCTGAGTTAATATGCATTACCCTTTTGCTGCCCAGGTAAACCTTCCATTCTTTTTCAGTTGTTGGAAAATGGTCTTGTAGATTTGTTCTGAAAATTTATAGCTTACCATGAAGGTGGATATAGCAAATGCAATACAGTAAACTAAGAGAGGTTCAGTATTCAGACACTAAATTTAAAAGAAATAGTTATTGAATTCCACATAGTGTGCATTGGTATATTCTAAGAGTGTATAAGGCATACGTCTGCCCACAAAGTCCAGAATGTTGTTTGGTAAAATTGTATTGGTTTACATAAAATTTTATTTGTTCATTGTATACAATATATCAAAAACGACAATAGCCACATATTTTAGAAATAGCTATTTTGAAATCTGAATTTGTCGTTCTCGACAATCTATTTCTATATAAGTTATATATTGATCCATATCAAAATACCATAAAGGTCAGTGATACATAACATTAGGTAATTATTATTTTATCTATTGATTTGGCAGTTATGCTAATATCAGCAGGTGCATCGTGGCTGTATTTTCTAGTCTAATGTGTCTAATGGGAACTCACAGACCTGCATAATAATTGAGTAGCTCTGCCTCTATGTGGCTGTGATCCTGTGAACCATTGAGCTAGTTGAAGTATTTTCTTCCACCCTTGACGGTAGAGTCACAGGTGGCAATGTACAACAACAAATGCTAGTTCAAGCTTCCATTCATGTCATGTCTTTTAACATTCTTTTAGGCAAAGGGAATCACATGGCTGGGCCCCACGTTAATGATTGAGGAAGGATGTCTACGTCTTATTGTAGAATTGAAAAGTTACATGGCTATGAACGTAGATACAGAAAGGCATGAAGCATTCTGCCTAATATTTCTATATATCTAAATTGTTGGGGAACTTTAGTTAATGGGAAATTATCCTTCTTATTCCAGATAACTTTGGTCCTAGTTTGACAAAAGTCTTCCAAAAATTGATGAGGCATTTAATTGCCTTAACTAAATGACCATTTTTGTTGATTGTTACTCGCTTTTCGTTGTTCATGTTTAAGAGGAAAGACAAGGTCTTAGTAAATTTCCATATGTCATGGTTCCAATATTCCTGCCCTTCATGTTCAAATAAAAATGACAATGTCCTATACTATATAGCTTTATTATAAAACTGTTTAACCTAAGCCACTTATCTTATTACTTAGTAATACCTAAAAATATTTTATAACAAACCATATTATGTAACTATAGTATTGCATAATTTATATAACTTCTAATCGTTCTTCAAACGGGGCTCATATACACTCAAGTAAATGTTCCTGTAAAGTACATTAATAGGTTGTGTGTATGTTAAATAAAACATTTTAAGAAAAAAGAAAAATATATTTAGAGAAGCTGAACACAGTATAAAATCAACTATATTTGCCACATTCTGTAGGTCCTTGGATTTAGAATCCTGTTTGAAAAAAATTACATAATAGATGTTAGGTAAATTATAATTTGTAAACTATAATTAGCTGAGCAAAGCAACATCTTAAAGTCATTGTTTAGTTATTTTTGCTATATGTTTTTGTTTCTATTTGTCTAGGGCTGAAATTCCAGTATTGCCTTAATAAATAATTATACCCTTCCTCTCATATAAGTAGCATTGTTAAAGAATAATATCAATCTTATGTAAACTCCCTTAGATGATAGAATAAGAGGGGATGCTTTCCAATGCATTTTATGAGGGCAGATTTGCCACAATAGAAAATTACAAACAAATTACTCTCATAGATGTATATGAAAAATACTACAAATATAAAAGTCAAATTCATTCATTTAAAATGTTACTATTTGTATGCAAGAGAGATTTAATTCTAGAAAGCAAGATTGAAATACCATTTGTATTCTACCATTGTAAACTACCACATTAACAAAAGATAGAAAAATATATAATTATTTCAATAGATGTAGAAAATTATTTACTAAAACTCAATAACTGTTTGCGATGAGCACCATTGCCAAATATAAATAGAAGGAATATCATCATAAATGGGAGAGCTCATTCACTTTCT
Source organism: Aotus nancymaae (assembly GCF_030222135.1). Taxonomy (NCBI): domain Eukaryota; kingdom Metazoa; phylum Chordata; class Mammalia; order Primates; family Aotidae; genus Aotus; species Aotus nancymaae. The sequence continues at coordinate 6,774,190 of NW_026988473.1, read as the reverse complement.
TCTCCTTGGCTAATGAAATATCAACAGCACAAAAGACAATGTCACTGGAGTTTTACTTAAGGGAGGACACACTTTTTATTCTCAGAGGAATTTGAGTCAGTAACTACAGAGTCAGAGACAGAGGTAGAAATAAAACTGGGAATGACCTAATTTCCTTTTGATAGCTGGTTTCTTGTTATGTTCTGCCAGTTGATATATTAGGAAGCCATTTGGAGGCAGGTGGTGTCAGATGCTACCTGGTTCTCGTTATTTACTAGCTATACATGTGGATGAAGTCCCACTGATGCCCTTCATTTTGGAACAATGTTTAAAACTGGTGGCTTTTTTTTTTGGAACAAACTGTAGTGATCTCCCTCAGAGCCCCAGCAGTATCCCCTCCAATGAAGGGAGAATCCTGTATCTACAGGGCCCTTCCTCCACTGGTGAGGGTCTGTTAATATCAGCACCCCCTAAACCTGGGGATTGCAGCTGCCACCTGCAGTTATTCCCATGTTACTTCTGGGCTCATTTTTCTCCCCTCCCCCACTGTCCCCTCAGGTTCCCTCTGGTCCCCTCCCCACCTTCATTTCCTTCCTGCTTTCTTACCTTTCTGCCTTCCTTCCCTTCTTCCTTCCTTCCCTTCTTCCTTCCTTCCCTTCTTCCTTCCTTCCTTCTCTTCTTCCTTCCTTCCTTTCTTCCTTCCTTCCCTCCTCCCTTTCTTCCTCTCTCTCTTCCTTTCTGCCCACTCCCTCCCTTCCATGTTAAATCAGCAAGTGTTGAATAATTTCCTCTAATGTTTTATCTTTAAAAATGGCTAGCATGATTTCTGTGTCCTTGAATGGAGCCTAAATGATAGCCAGGGTGTTTATAGGCAACAGGATTTCAAACAGAAGTTGATCTTGAATACAACTTTTAAAACTTTGTCCAAATATAAGACTGAATTTCAAGACTAGTGGCTTGAGTATGATACTCTTTTGCAAAGACATAATTGAGAATTTCTAGCAGATTCATTTGTTTTTGACATGTTACACTGCAGATCAGCAACATAAGGAGGAGCTTCTCAGTGAATGGCAGTGGGTTGACTAGGTATCCATGCCACACCAAAACAAAGAAACAATTAAAAACCATGATTTCTGGTTGGATTATAGATTTAATGTTAAGGGAATCTCCACTCTCAGGAAACCAGTTTTCGGCTTTTGCTAACAATACATTGGAACAAACTGTAGTGATCTCCCTTAGAGCCCCAACAATATCCCCTCCACAGAAGGGATACAGTTTGTATTTTCTAGTGTTTTCTTCATATGAAATAATACAGCATGAAATAAATTTTGTCTGCTTTTTCTCAGTAACATTCTTTTGAAATTAATTTACATTTTTTTATTATTGTGTAGTGTTTTATTGTACGAATATACTACAATATATTCATTTACCTATGGATTGATACCTGAGATATTTCCAGTTTTTGACTATTACAGTAAGATGGCTATGAACATTTCTGTCAGAATCTTTGTAAAGGCACATACAGCACTTTCATATCTTTTTACAAGTACTTAGGAAAGATAGCTGAATCCTATGGTAGGTGTATGTTTACCTTTTTAAGAAACTTCCAAATGATCTTTAAAGTGGCTGCATGATTTAAAATCCTACCAGCTGGGTATGATAATTCTGAATGTTCCCTATCTTGGGCAAATAATGGTATGGGCATCGTTTTCAGTCTTAGAAATGCTAATAAGTATGTAATGCTATCTCACTACAATTTGTGTTTGCATTCATCTAATAAGTAATGAAGTTGAATATATTTTAATGTGATTATTGGCTATCTGTATGTGTTTGGTAAATTCTATATTCAAATACTGTCTATTTTTAATTGCATGTCTTTTCTTATTATTGGGATTTGATTATTATTTATATATTTTAAATAGAACTCTTTTTCTCCCTCAAATTTGTGATTTGAAATATATCTATGAATATGTGACTTAGCTTTCATTCTCTTTACAGTGTGTTTTGAAAAACAGATACTCTGGATTTGGGTAAAAATGTATACAGAAATGCAAAGTATGTGAAATATCCAAAAATATTTAAAATTGAATTGAAGATTTGTTAGAAAACAAAAGGAAACAGACCTTTGCGGTTTAGGAATAAAGACAGACAAATTGAGACTATAATAGAATAAATAAAATAGAATCCAGATATAATCCAAGAAACATATAGTCAGTTGATCTTTGGAAACGTATCTGAAAAAAACTGGGTGATTGAATGGGGGCAAATAACCTCTACCTCACTCCATACAAAATTAATTGGCTATTTATTATCAAATTAATTAAGCATAACAACTGAAACACTGAGGCGTCTGGAATAAAGAACAGGTGCTTATCCATATGAAAATCAACAAATGAGACTTTGTCAATAATTAGAAGTTGCTAATCATCAAAACAGATCATTAAAAAATGGAGACCACCCATAGATTAGAAGTAATTATCTATAGACTGAGAGTGTTTATTAATATATAGAGTTGTTGATTACTATATACACACACACACACACACACACACATACTTTACAAATGATTAATAAAGAAATTAATTCAGGCTAATATGCAATTACTCTATAAAATATATGAATGGATAATAATCTCACAAAATACACTTCACATAAGTAGAATCATAATAATGTAGGACATTTTCTTGACCCCTTCACAGGCCTCATGACAAGGGTGTCTTGTTCACTCAGCCTGCCCTACTCAACTCCTTGCTGAAGGGGGCATGAGAGTGAACGAGTGCAGGAACTGGAGTGAGCGAGTGCAGAACCAGCTGCTTTGGTGCTGGCAGGAGCAAACTCAATGTGGGCCCCACAGTAGTGTCCAGGTGGTGTGCCTGTGACCCCCAGGCCCCAGAGGGTGTGCTAAAGGCTCTCTTGGCTCTGTTGTTTGCAGACAGCAGTGTGTTACCAGCTCAATGGGCCCTTTTCCTGGTCACATGAGGAAACTGCCTTCCACCAGTGAGGGAAAAGGACCCATGTGACAAACCCTTTAGGTGACCACACCTGGTGCATCCTGAATTTTTGCCTGGTGCCCAAGACAAATGAGGTCATGTGGATGAACTGAAGGATGGTGAATGTGGAAAATTTTACTGAGTGATGAAAGCAGCTCTCAGTGTAGAGGGAGGAGCTGGAAAGGGGATGAGAAGGGAAGGTTGCTCTTCCCTGAAGTCAATCTGCCTCTCTACCTCTCTTTTTGCTTTATCCAGCCACTTTCTCTGAAGTCAAAGTCACCTCTCTCTGATGTCCAACCACTTCTTCCTGAGTTTCAGTCACTTTTCCCCTCTGCCAGCTGAGTCCGGGATCTTAAAGGTACAGGGTGGGGTGGGGCGAGCCATAGGTAGTTTTGGAAAAGATAACATTCAATTGATAAAAAGACATTATTCTGAAAGAACCAACTGGGAGAGAGCGGACAAAGAGGGATGGAAGTTTTCAGTTTGGGTCATAGGTTTCAGGCTTTTTGGCTTGAAGGTGGGGTTTTGCCAAGGCCTGCCCCTGTCTGCTGAGAATTTCTCTGCCTCCTGTCACTATCAGGAACATATTTGTACTTCTGTTGCTAACTTATTTAATTTAGTGTAAGGCCCTCCAGGTTTATTTCTGTTGTCGTATATAGCAGAATTCTCTTAAAGGCTGGATAGTATTCCATTGTACATATACACCAGATTTTCTGCATCCATTTACCTTTCAATGGCTACCCATGGTGGCTGTACCACTTTATATTTCCATCAACAATGTACAAGGGTCTTATAGCTCCAGAGTCTCGGAACACTAATTGTTATTATTATTTTTTATAATAACAACACTAACAGGTATGAGGTGGTATCTCAGTGTGTTTTTCATCTTGTAATTCCCAGATGATTAGTGATTTTATTGTCTTTTTATGTACATATTGGCCATCTGTATGTCCATTGTGGAGAAATGTCTATTTAAGTCCTAGGTCTGTTTTAATTGGGCATTTCTCTTGTGCAATTGAACGTAGAAGTTCCTTATGTATTTTAGATTTAACTTTTATCAAACATATGATTTGCAAATATTTTCTTCCATTTCACAGGTTGCCTTTTCACTCTGTTGATTGTTTCTCTTGCTGTGCATCTTTTTAGTGTGATATAATCCACTGATTCATTTTCACTGTTATTCTTTTCTTTTTGTTGGCATATTTAAGAAATAATTGAGAAAAACAGTGTCTGAAAGATTTTCCCCCATGTTTTCTTGTAGGCATTTTAGAGTTAATGGCCCTAAATTTAAATTTTAATCTATTTTGAGTTGATTTTTGTGCATCATGTCAGAAGAGGGTCTGATTTCATCCTTTTGCATGTGGATATCCAGTTTTCCTGACACCATTTGTTGAAGAGACTATTGTTTCTTCCGATTATGATCCTTGGTGCATTTGTTAAAGGTTAGTTGTCTGTATGTGTGTGGGTTATGTCTAGGCTTTCTATTCTGCCCAATGGTCTATCTGTGCGTTTATATGGCAGTGCAATACCATTTTATTTATTGCAACTTTGTAATATATTTTGAAATCAGGAAGAGTGTTGCCTCCAGCACTTTTCTCTTTTTTTCTTATTTCCTTTAGCTATATTGATCTTTCATATATTTACAAAAAATTTAGTTTTCTATTCTATTTTGTAAAAACAGGAATCTAAATGTAGGTATTTTAATTGACATTTAATTAAATCCTTATATATATTTGAGTAGAATGAACCTTTTAACAGTATTAAATTTTCTAATCCATGAACATGGGATGTGAAGCACAAAGTTAACAGAAAGATGGAAATAATAAATGTTAGAACAGAAATAAATGAGATAAGTAATATAAAAAAATAGAATAAATCAATAAAACTCAGATTTAAAAATATATAAATATAAATAACAAATAATAGGTGGACCAAGAAAAAAAGGAGCAGACTCAAATATAATCAGAAACAAGCGAGGAAACATTGCATCTAACCAACTGATGCCATAGAAATTAAGAAGAATCCAAATTGACTACTATGAACCATTGTATGCCAACGAATTGGAGGACTTATAAGAAATAAATTTTTAGAAATATACAACCTACGATGACTGAATCATGAATAAATAGAAACTCTAAATAGACCAAAAACTATTATAAGACTGAATCAGTAATCAAAAACCTCCCAACAAAGGAAATTCAGACCAAGACGGTTTCACTTGTGAATTTTACCAAACATATAAAAAGTACAAACACTAATCTTTCTAAAAACATGCCAAAAATTAAAGAAATGAGAACACTTTGAGACTCATTTTATGGAACTGGCGTTATGCTGATAACAAGGACAATGAAGATACTACAAGAAAAGGAAACCGCAGGCGAATATCCTCAAGAACAGATTCTTGTTGCTTTTCTACTTGTAGTTCCTTAGTTGTATCGTGTCTGAGACTGGTGATCAGCTCTTTTGCCCTTGATTTCCCTGTGTGCTGTAGGAGATCCTCTGCAATGAAAAGAGCTTTTTTCTGAAGACACAGTAAAGGGGTGTTGCATGATTCCCTCCTCCTCACATGCAAAATACAACCATAACCTCGGACACACCATGATAATGGTGAAACACAAGAGAAAAGGAACATGTGCCCTGCATTACTACATGCAGCAGAGATGTCCAATGTGTAGGAATACATTTTGGACCTTGCATTAGAGAAAAATAACTAAGAACAATCTCCCATTAAGAACAACTGCTAAAAAGGTAGTTAAGTACAGCCTTTACCAAATCATTTCATGTTTCTTTTTGAATTCCAGTTGACTGTACTTTCAGATGAAAGTGGAAAAAGTTTGGGATCCGTTTCTGAGTAGGTACATCATGAATATATGATCTCCACTGAGTGAGTAACCTGGGCTATATGAGTGTGTTTTGCCCAACTGAGCTGTGATAGGTCACAAACACATCATTCTAGTTGTATCCCTTGAGGATGGTTCTCCACTGATGGAGATGCTGATCTGTAATCTAGTGAATTTCTATTTTCTTTAATAATAGGATGTTCTCAGGGGCAAGAACATCCCTGGGGCCAGACCCACATGCTGCTCCACAAGCAGAAATGTAGATCACAGTATTAACCATTAAATCATGTTTCTCCACAGTGATCTGCACCCGAATTGCAGAAGGGCCACAATCTTACAGTAACTAGAACATACAAACTGGCAGAAATCTCAGTCAAATCTCATCTCTGGATTCCATTGCGTACACAGAAGTCATATGTGAGCCCAGGAAGTTGCCACCATGATCAGAAAATACGCATCTAGGCAAAAATGTTTATTTAAACTATTTCCAATTCCTTCAAAACTGACGTTTTTAGGTGATACTCTACCATTTTGGAAGTAATGGCTTATAGCTTGCATTCCTTCATGTGATAAATGTGTTTAACGAGGTTGCTGCCTCGGCATTTCTTTTTAGGGCCAACATAAATTGTCTGAACCCCAGTCACACTTTGCCACCTTTGGCCTGGCTGTTTGTGATATATCTTGTTTGTTCCTCATCTTGTTGACCCACAACCCAACACACCCTACAATTGACTATGATAAAACCTAACAGTCAGTGTCAGAGTTCTGTAAGTCAGTTCTCCCTTTACTTACCAGTTTTCTTTAGCCAAATCACAACCCCTGCTGGAAAACCTCAAGGATAATGCCCATGGACTTTAATAAAGGCATAGTCCCACAGATCCTCTCTTTCTTGCTTCCTCTGGTCTAGCCCCCGACTTCCTCTGGATTTTGGTCAGCCTCTTGTGGGCACCTTTCATCTCTCTGAAACCTGTGAGTCATACCTTTCTTCTGTTTCATGCAGTTTGGTTTCACTTCTTCATTGTGTTTCATCTGACACACACACACACACCCTCTCCTGTCAAAGCTCCCACAGAGAGTGGCTGTCCTGACAGGAAAAAATCAGTCAAAGAGATGTCTGCATCCCCATGTTTATTTCAACATTATTATTAACTATAATAGGTAAGATATGAAACAACCTAAGTGTTTGTTAGTGGATGAATAGAAAAAAATTATATAGTATATACACAATGTAATATTATACAGCCATGAAAAAGGAAATTCTATTATTTGTGTCAACATGAATAAATCTGGAGGATATTCTACTAAGAGAAAGGAATTTGCAAGACAGAAGACATAATGGGATGTTTTCATGATGATGGCAATGATCCTGTAGAGAGAAAAAGTTGCTAAGAAGATAGAGCAGTGAATTATTAGACCATTGCTCTTATGTTCCACAGAGGAATGTGGTCTGGTGCATTTGTGAAGGGTACTGCCTTTAGATAGTAACACAGATAGGTTATCGGTAGTAGGATTCTGTAATGACAGGGCCCTATGTGGGCACAAGTGCTGGAGGGTGGGAGTGATAAGATGATACGCGTTTATAGAAATAGTTTCCCGGTCGATTTACCATTTCTCTGTGAAGTAGAGAGTAGAGTCATCGGTTGAGACTGAGGAAAAGGAAGGAGCTATTAAAGATAGAGGGAGGGGTGTGAAATCATCCTTTAGGACAGGGAGAGAATAAATGGACCGTGGACCTCCAGGGTGATGAACTATCCACTTCACAAGCTCACTTGAGATCTAGGTCATGAATTTAAAGTGAGACCGGTGAGTGTGGTCTCAAAGTAACACTCATAGGGTGAGGCACAACTTGCTAAAAAATTCACTCAATTCATTAACATTTTCTGAAGACATAAGTAAATCTACGAAGTCATCCAGGATTAAATTAAACTTGAGTTTGGTGAGGTTCAAGGAACTGCGACTTGGCTTGCTATTTAACTTGAGCTCCACCTTGTGGGAAGGAAATTAGTCAAAGGGTGTTTAGGTACAGAAATTGCAATTAACCAGATTGTTGTAATCTGAGCAGAGATTAGGGTGTGTGGTTTGTTCTTGTAACAGTTAATTAAATGGTTCTGATAATTTATCTGTATCCACACATGGCCTTAGCTTATTTGTCCATGTAAGTGACAAATTTCCCAGTTTTAAAAAAATGTGTCGTCAACTCCCTTATTAATAAGCTTTTCTTTTTCCCTGCAGATTGAAAGTCTTTATCCTATTTTTCTCTGAATGATCGGAAGTGTTGGACTTCAGTTATTAGTTCTGTAAATGGTCTGTTTTAACCCCCTCCAAATAGATTTTAAGACATTTGAAATCTGGAGGCAGTCCAGATACCAAAGCTGCAGCTGTCCCAGAAGCAGTCTTGAGCTTCATCTGTTCCTATTTTATTTCAAGTATTCATTTCTAGTTCTTCCTACAATTAGCAAAATTCTTCCACTTTATTGTACCTGTCATTGTAAACATGGTTCCAATCAGTTTTCGTGGAGCAGACTGTTAAAGTCACTCTTCTTACACAGTTACATTTTCACCTAGAGCGTGTTACAGTTCCAGGACCACAGGCTCCTACTCTTGGGAGGATTGTTTCTGATCTCAGAGGACAGGGCATTTATCTATATTGATAAATGTGTGCAAAGCAGAGTTATACAGTAGAGAGCCATTCTTTAAAATTAACTGACTCTTTTCGTAAATTAAGGTCGTTTTGGTAACTTGATATTTTTCATAGTTTATGAGGCTTTTAAAAAGACAAACACGTGATCTCTTTTACATGTGGAATCTAAAATGTCAAACCCATAGAAGCAGAGAGTAGAATGGGGGTTACCAGAAGCTGAGAAAGGAGGTGGATCAGGAAAAGGGAGCTGTTAGGCAAAGGGTATGTTCCAGTTAGGAGAAATGTGTTTTGCAATATCTGTTGCACAGCAGGGTGACTGTAATCAATTGTAATGTATTTAATAATTGCTAAAAGGTTGTATTTTAAATGCTCTTACTACCAAAAAAAAGATAAGTATGTGAAGTAATTGATATGTTAATTAGCCTGATTTGGTCATTCTGTATACTTGTATTGAAACATCACATTGTACTTCATGAATATATACAATTATAATATGTCAATTAAAAATAAAATAAAATTTGAAAATTACCATAAGCTGATTTTATACCCTGGTTTTGGTCTGTGTTATAGGGAATAGCACATTTAACTTTCAGAGGCTTTAAAAGGGGTGTTGTAGCTACATCAAATTGGCATTTACATTTGGGTATTTAATATTTAATAAATAGATGGAAAAATATTAAGATGCAAATTCTCTTATTTTATCACAAAATGTAATTTTTCAATAAGGAAACATAAATCAATGTTGACTTTGGTGACATTGAACTCATATTTCTATTTGCTCATCCACTGATCAATTTTTGTGGCTTTCATTCCATTCAGTAGATCCAGATTTCCATCTGGAATTATTTTCCTTCTGACTGAAAGACTAGCTGAACATTTAGTGTGGTACAGTTGGGTGCTGATGCATTTCTTGAGTTTTAAATATCTAAATGTACTTAATTCATATTTTTGTGTATGAAAAGATGTTATTGCTGAGTGTTGATTCTGGTTCGACAATTCCATATTGCTCCAGTCTTCTGGATTACATTGTTTCTGGTGAGAAATCTGCAATTCTCACCTTTATTCTGCTGTATATAATGTGTTTTTCACTTTGGCTGCTTTTAAAATGTTCTATTTATCACTTTTACCAATTTGTTGTAAAATACCCTTTAGTATAGTTTTCTTTATAATATTTTTGCTTAGAGTTTGTTGAATTCTTGGATCTGTGGGTTTATAATTTTCATCAAATTTGGAAAAAATTTGGCCATTATTCTTCACATATAATTTTTTTCTGTTCTTTCTCCAAATGTATTCTGTGAGGATTCCAATTACTTATATGTTAGGCTATTTGACATTTTCTCACAGTGCATCAAAGTTATGTTTATTTATTTTTTAGTTCATCATTTTTATTCTTCAGTTTAGATAGTTGGTATATCTTCAAGGTCACTAACCTTTCTTGCTGCAGTGGTCAGTCTTAGGCAGTGTTCAATCTTTGGTTAATCTTCCATCCAGTGTGTTTTTATCTCAATTATTGTATTTTTTTAATTACCAAAATTTCAATGTGGGTCTTTTTATGTTTTTCATGCAGCTGCATACCATGTTCAATCTTATTTTTGTTGTCTTGACAATATTAAACATGGTTATAATAATAATTTAAATGCATTCAATTTACAAATTCAGAAGTGATTGTCATTTTTGTGTTGGTTTGAATTGGTTTTTCCTCTGATTGTGGATTATATAGTCCTGCTCCTTTACATACTTGGTAAAGTTTTTGGATGATAAACAGTATGAACTTTACCTTGTTTGGCAGATATTTTGCATTCCTATAAGTGTTTTTGAACTTTGTTTAGTGGACTAGAGCAGTGTTTGGTTTATGATAGTTTGTTAACTCACTACTGAGGCCAACCGTTTCTGAATACTTTCCCTGGGGCACTGAGAATTATGTTTTTCTATTCTGGTTAGTGGGAAACCCAAATTGCGCCACATCCTGTGTGGGTTCCAGGAATTTTCTGTCTAATATCACTAGTCCTCACTGATGCCCTAAAGGTGTCAACATCCTAAGACTTCAACTCTCCACAAATTAACTTACACCTTAAAGAGTTTTCCAGTAAAATAACTAATAAACATTTTTTAATGAGCCATGTTTGTTTATATTAAAAAATATGCAAAATCTTGTCTGATAACTTTAGACTAAAAATTGGAGGAAAGGCCTATGAGATATTAAAGTATAGCACAAAACTACAATAACTACAACTGAACACAAACCCCTAACCCTAACAGATACCAAATTTTGGAATAAGATTAAGGTGGTAGGTATCTCAAATTATTGGAAAAAAATAATTATTATTCCAGAAAGTTGCTGGGCAATGTGCAACTATCTGGAAAAATATTACCTACAACATGGTAAATTTTTAAAAGATACAAATTAACATGAAAATATCTATAAATGTAGTAGAGACAACTGGCTTCCCCTTCATCTTCTGCCATAACTGAAAATTTCCTAAGGCCTCTGAGAAGCCAAGCAGATGCTGCCATGCTTCCTGTAAAGCATGTGGAACCATGAGCCAATTAAACCTCTTTTTTTAATAAATTACCCAGTTTCAGGTATTTCTTTATAGCAGTTCAAGAACAGACATAACACAATTAAGATATTTCAAGTAATTAAATAAACAGGAAAATAGATTGATATGTAATGAAATATTAAACGTGTGGGAACAAGAGCGACTCTACTCTAGATGCTAATCCTTCATGCAACTGCTGATCAACCCCATGTCTGAGAATGCCTCCCAGATGTCTAGCTGATGTATTATTTTTACGCAGAAATGCCTATTCACTGTAAGTTTCACTTTTCTTCTAAGACAACCCTTGATATTGTTGAATACATCATAGGCTGTGATGCTTGTAGAGTCTCTTAGTCACCTACATATTCTTCCCAGAGCACATATACATTTTCCCTGAGATATAATCCCTGGGTCTTGGGGGTTTTGGTGTAGAAATTTATCTGTCTTGTGGCATGTTTCTGAGTGTAAGTTTCCCCAATAAATCACCTTTTTATCAATAAACTGAATTTGTCTGCCTCATCCTTTGGTTTCTCAGCTCGTTCTGTCTTTGGAAGTCACTTTGCACACAGGGCCTTTCCATGAAACAAGAAGGTATATTCATAACATAAAATTTTGGAAAGAATTTTAGAGACTTTTTGAGCCAAGAATTTTCTTTATTTAAATAATTTTAAATCAAGGAGAATAATTGAAGCTAATGTGTGTCAAAAGTCTAATCTTTATATAATACTGAAATTTAAAATATAAAATAATTGTTAATAACTTTATTTAAAAATATTTAATTCATCTAGGTCAGGAATTCTTCAGGAAAAAGCATTTTTAAACAAATTCTTCACATAGGATAGTGATAAAAGAAAAAACAGAATGCTCACTTTACCATCATAAAAATATTAGAAGAAAAAAATATTCAAAATGATGTACATACTACATTGTAGTTTTGAAAAATTCAGACCACATAATAAACACAAAGAGTAGGAATTTTTCAAAACAGTCAAGAATAGCTAAGTTAACCAATGTCATTGATCAAAATTACATCCAGGCAACCAAGATTGTCACCTTGGGCAGCTGAAGTAACAGTGGAAGTGGCCGAATATGGGTTGCATGGCATTTGCTCCCATACTAAGAGGCTATAGATCCTGAGGTTAGAGTTTGCCAAAGCTAACACCAAGGTGATCCAGAAGGAAACTAATGACTCTTAGCTCAAATAAACTCCACTCCAATCTGAGTACATTTCATTATGGATATCTATGACCTATGGAAGAAGCTCTGATCCCATGTTCCCAGAGGCCTCAGCTCCCACATGGTATATACCCCACAAAGCTGATTTCAGATAGAATCCCTAATCGAATAATTTAACCATACACCACTTATACCTCTGATACTATAGTGGCCTCTCCTAGATATTCAGCACCCTTGTCTGATCCACATAGGAAGAATAGAAATCTTGACAATTGTTAGTTCTTCAGTAGCTGGAAACCATAGATCAGTTTCTGCTGTGGCCTTCCCTGCTGAAAATCAAGCAAGAGACATCATTTTGGAAATCTTGGTGGGTACCAGAACTGGTACCTAGAGCATTCACCATCCCCCTGGATGAAAAAAGTATTTTCCTTTTCTCCAAAGACTTCATTTGAAACTTAACCTGGTATCCTGCTTCCTAACTCTTCTTTCTCCCCTTCCTCTTTCCTGCCCTATCCTGGAAACATTTCTTCAATATCTTTTTTTTTTTTTTTTTTTTTTTATTGCATTTTAGGTTTTGGGGTACATGTGAAAAACATGCAAGGTTGTTACTTAGGTGCATACGTGGCAGTGTGATTTGCTGCCTTCCTCCCCTTCACCCATATCTGGCATTTCTCCCCATGCTATCCCTCCCCAATTCCCCACCCCCCCGCTGTCCCCCCCACTCCCCCACAACAGACCCCCATGTATAGTGCTCCCCTCCCTGTGTCCATGTGTTCTCCTTGTTCAACACCCGCCTATGAGTGAGAACATGTGGTGTTTGATTTTGTGTTCTTGTGTCAGTTTGCTGAGAATGATGGTTTCCAGGTTCATCCATGTCCCTACAAAGGACGCGAACTCCTCGTTTTTAATGGCTGCATAATATTCCATGGTGTATATGTGCCACATTTTTCCTGTCCAGTCTATCATCGATGGGCATTTGGGTTGGTTCCAGGTCTTTGCTATTGTAAACTGTGCTGCAATGAACATTCGTGTGCATGTGTCCTTATAGTAGAACGATTTATAATCCTTTGGATATATGCCCAGTAATGGGATTGCTGGGTCAAATGGAATTTCTATTTCTAGGTCCTTGAGGAATCGCCACACTGTTTTCCACAATGGTTGAACTAATTTACACTCCCACCAACAGTGTAAAAGTGTTCCTATTTCTCCACATCCTCTCCAGCATCTGTTGTCTCCAGATTTTTTAATGATTGCCATTCTAACTGGTGTGAGATGGTATCTCAATGTAGTTTTGATTTGCATTTCATTCAGATCCCTTCCGGTGACCATAATATTCTACAATATCCCAACCAAACAAAAAGTAAAAATATTATTAAAAGACAAATTTCAGATAGCTTAATGGATTCTGTGTCTATGCATGCCCACTTACAAATATTGCAGGACTGTGTTAGTCCTATCAGGTAATTTTATTGACTTGTGTGAGACACAAAGAAAAAATAATAAGATTTTATTCTATAGGAGATATAAAGTTAAAAAAATTGTTCAATGTCATTTTGCTTTGTGACCCTATTCATGTATATTACTAAAGTGATTTAGTGTCAGTTGCAGCTGTGGCTATCATTTCTGTGTTCTCATTTTGGAAAAAAGGTTAGTATTATAATTACTGATATTATAAGAATGTAAATCTGGTTAGTGTTTGATATTTAAAAAAAACAAAATGTAAAAGGTAAAACAAATAAGAGATATTCTCTCCATGTTACTCTAGAATGTTTATCGATATTTGATATCATTATTTGAGAGTCAACATTCACATTTTAACAGTAAGTCTGATTGTCATGGCTAATTTACACGTGGTACCTGTGGGTACTTGTTGGTAACCTATGTAGTCATATCCCTGAAGGGCACAAATGTCAGAAGTGACATAGATGTAGGCATTTAGCTCTTTAGCCCTTTCAATACTGAAGTCTAAGATGACAAATTGTTTTGGCTAAGTATTAAGACTAAAGTTCAACTTCAGATCATTCCTATTTGAAAGTCTGCTACAAGGTATTCAAATTTGACAAACAGTTGTCTATGCTTTAAAAAGGTACCCACAGGTACCATGTGTATAATTAATGGAAACTTTCAAGAGACACAAAGTTCTCAAGTGAGAGTAGATCTCTGCCTGTGATCTGCATAAAAGGAAGGAGAGAAAATGTTAACAGGAAGATACCCTGTGCCAAGGCAGAGAATTGGTGTGAATTCATAGACTGGAAGAAAGGAATGAGGACTTAGCAGAGTTCTTGACTGGGTAGGGTACTGGATAGGGAAACACGATGAGAGTGGCTGATGTAATGACTTCAGGGAATATTTACTATGTTAGGGGAGTTGGGGTCTGCTAGTAGGGACCATTTTTGGTAGCTCATTAGTAGGATTCAGCACTGAAGGTTCTGGGCAAGAAATTATTGGCTGCTAGAAGTTATCACAGGGGAGTTGATAAACAACAGTGCCCCTTAGCATGGAAGTAGTTTTGGCAGCAAACATTCTGAGTAATTAAAGTGTTGGGTCAGGCTTGGAGACCAAGAGACCATGTTGGAAGGTGATGTTGACCCCAGTTTGCCATAGACCTCAGGGAGCGCACTTTCCCTTCCCTGCTTCATGAGCCAGAGGCAGGGGCTGCAGTTCCAAGGACTCTGTAAGCAAGGCTGATCTAAAGAATGTATCATTGCCGTCACCTCAGCGTAGCTCCTGGCCCCAAGAAATTACACCCTGGAGAAACACTTGGCATATGCAATTGACATTTATACATCATCTAATACATTATATTAAGTTTTATATTATCAAATGAGATAAAGATAAATCTATCTTTGAGGCAAAAGTATCTGTACACAGTCTGCCAGTAGAAGCTATCAGATCTGCTTAAGACTCACGATTCTGGAAGTTCATCTATTTACTGAGCTGTCTAACAAAACTGTAAGAAAGAATATCTCATTACCATTTTCCAAACATAAAATCATATTCTACTTGGCCAGGCTTTTGAACCCAGGCTATATTCCAGGAAACTAAGAACTCTAATATATCATACAGTATTCTAATATTTTTATTATTATGCCTCTGCTAACCTCTGCAAGTCGTCTTTCATGCCAGTATGTGGGGGTAGAAGGAAATATTTTTGTAAATATGGTTGCTATTAATATAAGCATAATTATATGCCTCAGATCTAACGTCCCAGATCACATAGCTAATATTATGTAATAAGCAAAGTGACATCTTTATGGCTTAAAGAAATTCTACTTCTTTTATGAGGCATCTATTTAGACATCTATTTTAGTCTAAATATGACACATATCAAGTGACTAAGTATTGATATTTTAAAACTGACATGCAAAAATCAAGCCCGTGTTGTTTGTGGATTACAAATTTATCCATGTACCTAATAAAAACAAAAACAAAATTGAGCATTCTTCCATTTAATTCTTTCCTTATAGTGCAGAGACTATTAGGTCTGCTTGCAAATACTCCAGCCCTCTTATTTTGTTGCACATAGTGAGATTGTATTTCCTGGGCTGCTTTTATAAATGTTATAATATTGTCCTATAACACTGAGTATTGGGATATCCTGTAATGCATTCCTTTCAATTTCATTCCAAGGGGACATGTTAAAAAATGCTCATAGTTGGGCTATTCATATTAGTCAAATATTCATTGACTGGATAATG
Source organism: Aotus nancymaae (assembly GCF_030222135.1). NCBI lineage: Eukaryota > Metazoa > Chordata > Mammalia > Primates > Aotidae > Aotus > Aotus nancymaae. The sequence continues at coordinate 6,758,326 of NW_026988473.1, read as the reverse complement.
GTTAAGCATATTTTGAAATGATCACACAATAAAACGTGATATAGCAGTGAAAAGAATTCTACAAGTACATTCAACAATGGATACAAAAGTTAGTAAATACATTAAGTGAAAATTCTGCATACAGCATAAGTTATTTAAAATTCAAAACAAGGTGAAAATAAAAAACATACACATGTGATAAAGATAATTTGTTTTTAATAAACAAGGTAGCTATACATAAACAAATTAGGATATTGGTTACTTTTAGGGTGAGGCAGGGGCAGGATAGGAAAGGGATTAAAATAGATTTAATCATTAGTAATATTTCAATTTTGGAGATAGGTGTAAATTTACAAGTATTTGTTGTGCTACTTAAATAAAGGTAGAAAAAGCAATGATATAAAATAAATAAAATAGAGTAGTCTGGAAATAGGTGAACTCTACAGTCAATATTAATAGAACTGTTTCCTTCCACTTGTCCGTTGGTTCTGCCTCCTGTATTGGTTTCATTTTTGATGAGACTTTCTCCGCTCTTGGTAACGTAATAGGCAGGAGTTGTGGGTCTGTCCTTTCAGAACTAAAAAAAAAAAAGAACAACTGTTCTCAGTATTTCAAATGAAAGCACTGAATTTACATCTCATTTGCTACTAGATTCCTGATCTGATCATCACAGCTTTGTGTAAATGTTTTCTAATCGACCAAGCAGGAGCCATATTTCCATTTTTGAGAGACAGTACTACCCAAACCTCATATACTGAATTTGGGCAAGTTGTGGTTTTTCAGAGGAAAATCAGGGTTCTGTTATCCAAGCAGGAAAATGGGCTCTTGTAGGGCATGGAAAATCAGGGCTTACTGAAGCAGTTTTTACAACTCCTCTTTAGCCATCATTATGAAGTAGGTTGGATGTACCTAAAAAAGTATTTAGATGCTGTGCAGCACAACAGCAAATGTCCTGCAAAGGTTGAATGCATCCTCCTTATTGATACTACATTCATACATCATGGAAACTGTATTCTATCATGAAGACAACCTAATATTTTCAATGTCCCATAATAGGCTTGATGTCTCACAGTGCTATTGATTGTGTCAATAAATCACTTCTATGAAAGGGATTCCTGAAGAAGTATTTGTTGTGTTGGAGGATCAGACCTCTTCTATCTGTTGCCTTCTAAATTAGTGGTCTTAGTGCAGTTCAGAAAGAATTAGAAAAGATTCTTATTTCATTTACCATAACAGAGGTACTTTTACAGAAAATATAATTATATATTGTCATCAATTTTTTTTCAGTTTGGTTTTATTTATTCATTCATTTACTATTGATTTTTTATTTCTAGTCTCAGTTTTATTATTTTATTTCATTTATTTGTTTATTTATTTCATATTTTCCCTTAAGTTATTGGGGTACAGGTGGTATTTGGTTACATGAGTAAGTTCTTTCATGGTGATTCGTTAATCCATTATAGTATTTCATAAATCATTACTATTGATTATTAATTGCATACTGCAAATTGTGGTTTATAAGTAGGTTAAACCATTATAGTATTTCATAAATCATTACTATTGATTATTAATTGCATACTGCAAATTGTGGTTTATAAGTGCTTAATAGGGTAGATATGATGGAGAACAACATAGACGGGATTCCTACCCTCAATAAACGCTTACAATTTACAGTACTTGCCAAGAGTTTGAGGATGAAATAAAAATTCTTTCCTGGGTTCTCGCCTGATATAAAATTTTCCTATTTTACATTTCTCCAGTCATTGATCACCTCAGTCAGGATTTGTATGTGTGTGAATTTCAGGCTGTAGTGCTTACGTGGTCTTATGCATAAAACTCACACGCCGCTTGCTGAAAGTCTACTCATTTGGTTTTATATTTTCATGATTTTATTATGATCCTTTGATGTATCTTGAGATCCTTTGGGGGTCTTTTTAAATGTTGCTGCAACAAAATATTTTGGTTTTGGCTCAATTCTTCAATATCTGTTGTTTTTTTTTTTTTTTTGGATGACCTCACACAACCTCATGATTTAAACTGTCATTCACAAATAATGATTTTCAAATCAAATTCTGCAGTACTGACTGGAAATTTGTTTTATTTTCTTCTTATTGTTATACTTTAAGTTCTGGGGTACAAGTCCAGAATGTGCAGGTTTGTTACATAGGTATATATGTGCCATGGTGGTTTGCTGCATCCATCACCCTGTCATCTACATTAGGTATTTCTTCTAATCCTATCCCTCCTGTATCCCCTTACCCCCTGCTATCCCTCCCTTAGCCCCCCACCCCTGACAGGCCCTGGTGCATGATGTTCCCCTCCCTGTATCCATGTGTTCTCATTGCTCAACACTCACTTATGAGCAAGAACATGCCACCGCATGGTTTTCTGTTCTTGTAACTGACTTGAAATTTACACTTTAAAAAATTCAACTATCTACTGAATAGTTTTACTCATATATGCCGTGCTTACCTGAATTTCAACCTGTCCTCATTGACTTACTTTAATTCTAAGATCCTTAACCTGAGATACCACTACTCAGACATTTTAAATATCTTTCATCATGATCACTTTCTAGTAGTCTCTAGTCTTAGGCTAGTGTAAAAAAATATGTAGAAAGAGGAAAAAACACAGAGTAAAACAATCATTAGTACAGATCTTAATATCAAACTTACTAAATATGTAACTTGGGCAAGCTTCTGTGAGTTTCAGTTTTTTCTTATGTGAAATGTTATTACTGAGCACTAAGCTCTGATTTTTTTTATCTTGCCCAAATTTCTATCTAAGGGGTCTGGGGAGTCATGGCCTACACACTATAAATTCTCATCAGATGGGTTTTATTTGACCCTGTATGTCATGATTTACTTTCCAACCTGACTCTAGTATAACAAGGAAAAAAATCAAAATATTCTACCCCAAAACATGTTTTTCTGTCAAATCTTGAAAAGACCTTGAAAAACTGTCCCTTGTAAGAAAAATCCACATTCTATAAAGAATCTCCTTTCCCCTTTTGTTTTCCTTCCTTTCCAGATCCAGGAGATAATCAACAAAGAGCCAGGCACCCTTTTAGGTCCCATAAGAAATATTTCACAACCTGCTCTCTCTGAAGTCTACTGAGAGCTACCTCTGCACAATAAAACTTAGTCTTCTCAATCCTTTATCTTAACCTGAACATTTCCTTTCTATTGATCTCATCTTCAGATAAACTCAACCGTCAACCAGAAAATCTTTAAATTTACCTACAGCCTGAAAACCCCTGCTTTAAGTTGCTTTTCTGAACCAAACCAATGTACTTCTCAAATGAATTTGATTAGTGTATTATGCCTTCCTGAAATATAAAAACCAAGCTGTAACCCAACCACCTTGGACACATGTTCTCAGGATCCCCTGAGGGCTGTGTCATGGGCCCTGGTCACTCATAATTGGTTCAGAATAAATTTCTTAAAATACTCAACCATTGTGGAAGACAGTGTGGTGATTCCTCAAGGTTCTAGAAATAGAAATTCCATTTGACCCAGAAATCCCAATACTGGGTATATACCCAAAGGATTATAAATAGTTCTATTATAAAGACACACGCACACGTATGTTCACTGCAGCACTGTTTACAATAGCAAAGACTTGGAACCAACGCAAATACCCATCAAGAATAGACTGGATAAAGAAAATGTGGCACATATACACCGTGGAATACTAGGCAGCCATAAAAAACGATGAGTTCATGTCCTTTGTAGGGACATGGATGAATCTGGAAACCATCATTCTCAGCAAACTGACACAAGAACAGAAAATCAAACACCCCATATTCTCACTCATAAGTAGGTGTTGAACAATAAAAACACATGAGCACAAGGAGTGGAACATCACACACTGGGGTCTGTTGTGGGGGAGCTAGGGTAAGGACAGTGGGGAGTAGGGAGGTTGGGGAGGCATAACATGGGGAGAAATGCCAGATACAGGTGATGGGGGGATGGAGGCAGCAAACCACCTTGCCATGTATATACCTATGCAACAATCCTGCATGTTCTGCACATGTACCCCAGAACCTAAAGTACAATGAAAAAAATATATTTTACAGAGTTTGACTCTTTGTCAACATTAACACCTACCTCATGGGATACTTACGTAAATTCAAAGATGTAGCTTATGTAAAGTGACAAGCATGGAGCCAAGTATATAAAAGACATTCAATAAAAATTGGGTGAACCAATAAAATTTATTCCTTAATTTTTTTTTACTAACGTGAGTTAGTAAATAAAATGGAAATAAATTTGAAAAAAAAAAGTATGAGATCCGATGTTGATCAGATATATCAATCCTCAGGCGACTTACTATAAATCTGTGATTCATTGGTGGGGGTTTGTCTTTAGCTCACAGAATAGAATCTCTAGTTTCAGAACACCACTCTGCCTTCTCTATATTGTACTTGCAAGTATATTACAAATGTGTTACAGGAGCTAAAAAAAAGTTTGTTTTCTAATGCAGGGAGTGACAAGTTAGGGCACTGGATGGGTGCAGAGTTATTTCTTGGTGAACCACTTTTTCTTCTTAACTAGTAACACTATTTTTTCTTCTTCCTGTTCTCTCTTACCCTCTCCATCACCCATTTGTATTTCTCCTCTGTTTCACTGGTACCTTTGGTGTGCCTGAGGCACCTAACAGCTCCTCATCCTTGTACCTACCTGGTTACTGGATATGAGAAGGGTTAACTTGTATTAACTTAATTTTTCCTCTGACTAAATATACAAAGCAAAAGCTAAATTCATCACGACATCTGAGAAGTTTCTGATTAGCAAAATGAAGGAAAACTTCAGGGAATAATTCTCTCTAGGATGCTCATCTCTTACGTCATTATGTGTTTCACTATTCGCTCAAGATGTAGAAAGAAACATTTTTAAAACTCTTCTATGGGAAGGCTGCTTTCAAAAAGGGATGTACGATGTACAGGCAACACTAATTTGGAGACTCTTCTGACATGTAAGTGACAGATTATTTCCAGCTGTGTGAACTCAGAGTTATCATCACATTTTAATTCAAAATAATTTTACAATGTATTTCCATATGTCTTGTGACTGTACAGTTCTTACATGCTCTGAGAAAAAAAAAGACAGGAAAAAAATAACCCAAAGTTTAAAGGTGTACTGTTAATGTGGAATGAAACATCATCTTTGGAATAAAATGCTCTTTTGAACTCAAAAAGCATTTTATGAGCACCAGGCATATGAAAAGTCACCATTTTTGTGACGGGAGAAAAGGATACTTCCCATGTCTTAAGGTTTAGTACAGTTTCTTGAGATGGCAGAGTGAATAAAAGTTCACTGTTAAAAAAAAATGTAAGCTACCTGGGGAAGATAACTACTCACTAAAAGTTGCTGAGTACTAGAGACTTAGATAATATTATGCCTGTTCAACAATTAGAGAAAAGGCTATTAGGGAATAGTGACCTTAACAAAGTTTCCAGAGAATGCCAGATTTTCATCACAGTGAAAATTTTGAAAAGCATATTGTATACCACAGCATAGAATTATTGCTCCTTCCTCATTTCTTAGAAGGTGCCATAAAATATAATTGGTAATTAATACACATTTGAGACTTCATATGAAAAGTTAAATAATTAATTCTCAGAAAATGTTTAGAGCAAACCTGATAATGTGAAGGCTAATGTTAAATATTGAAGATGAAAGATAATATGCTATATATGTGGTAGGAATGTTGCTGGGAATATTTTGAGTTAAAAACATAGTCCCTCTTGTTCAATATTTATCCCTGCCCAACCTTTGTCCACGAGTCATGTTAAACACCCTCATAACTCCATTACTCTCCTTCTCTCTATTTAGTAAGATTTGGAAAGAGAGATAATTACATACTAATTATATGACATTTGAAACAACAACCCGATATCGGAAGGAAGCATAGGTAATGAGTATTGAATATATGACAACATTTTGATTCTCAGGCCGGGTTGTTTTTCAGGGCATCCCATGGCTGAATGGCAGGAATCATGGGATTCACTGACATACAGCGAGGGGCCCAAGGAGGGTGGATTATTTCAGGCTTGAGTTTGGCATTTTGAAGGATACAGCATCTTGGGACAACCTGTTTTCTTTACCGCAGAGAATGGTAAATTATGCACAGAAATAAATAAGGATAGGGATTCTCTCAAATATAGAAGTCTAGTATAACCGATTTAGAGAGGGCTGCATAGTTTAAGAGAATGCTTAAGGAAGACATTGCTTCTCGCTGTGGCCTCCGCAATGCCACATATAAGCCTCGGAGGAGCCTCCTAACCCTGTATTCTACCCTCATGTGTCCTCCATCGTTTCCTGGTTGCTTTTCTTTCAGCTCTTCTCTATCACCTCCAACAGCAACACATTGCCTGTAACACTGTTTACTGTGTTTGACCAGTGTAGCCAGTCATCTTAAAGTTAGCTAATCTTGTTTGAAAAACTGAAGCAAATGCAGTATCACTGGTGCTACTCTGTCTCCAGACCATTGTGACCCACTTTTGTGTCTGATTCCTTTGAGAACTTGATGAAAGCTATTAATACTCCTCTGGAAAAAAAAAATGAATGTAGAGTCATACACACAGACATGCGCAAACATGTTCATTACTATCAGGATGCTATGAAAAATGTAAAGGCTCTCCTTGCATCTCTTAAGGGCCAAGGATTCACATAAAGAAAAAAAATTATTGAGATGATCATTTTTATGGGAGTCAGAATCCCAAAGTCTTTCATGGCTGTGTGGTACTGTGCAGAGTACATCTTCTACTCCAGGTCATAGAGCTAATTAACTGAGTTATTTAAAATTGATCTCACCAGGCATGGTGGCTCATGCCTGTAATCCTAGCACTTTGGGAAGCTGAGGCAGGCAGATCACCTGAGGTCATGTGTTCAAGACCAGCCTGAGCAACATGGTGAAACCCCATCTCTCCTAAAATACAAAAGAAATTAGCCAAGTGTGGCAGCATGCGCCTGTAGTTCCAGCTATTCAGGAGGCTGAGGCAGGAGAATTGCTTGAACCTGGGAGGTGGAGGGTGCAGTGAGCCAAGATCACCCCACTGCACTCCAGCCTGGGTGACAGAGAGAGATTTCATCTCTAAAACAAACCAACAAAAATTGATCTCAGACTTTTTTTTTTTTTGGCTTTTTAAGTGAGGAGCATATTTGTCCATCTACTATTCTTAATAACTCAAGTAAATTAATGACGTGAATGTGTTTTGCAATCAGAATAATATTAAAATAAGCAGATACTGCTATTACATTTTTAGAGGTAAGAGAATGTTCAAGTCAGAAACACCAAGCTATTGGACATTGGGATTGGTACAGTGGAAAATAATATCCAGAGAACCCCTAGCTTTCCAATATTCTTATTCCAGGAACGAAGCTAAAAGAAACACACAAATAATTGCCTTTAAGCAATTATGTGTAATGGTATAAGAAAAAATATAAGGGAAAACCTTAAGGAACAGGAGAGATAATTTTCTTTATTGCAACACAATTGTTGAAGGCTACTTAGAGGAAGTTTCTTCACAGTTGTCTTGAAGTTTCAAGATGGTTGAAGTAGCTAGAAATGGAAAGAACTTCCAGAGAGGAAGACAGATATTGACCATTGATTAAACTATTGAATACATATTTGATGAGGATTTATAATTATTACTAAGTTAAATTATATATATATATTATTTTAATTTACCTACAAAAACTATGTCTAAATATGTAATGTAAATAAGTTTGTTCTGGAAATAGCCTGATGGGATTGCTAATATGCAGACCAACAGCTGTACACTCAAAGGAATGCTCAAAATCACAGAAAATTAGAGGCGAAAGTGACCATTGCCTCCAAAGTCTACACATTTTCTCAAGTACAAACACTTTATGATGGATCACTATTTTAAATGAATAAGGGAAAAAATAGCCTATTATAATGATTAACATACCAACTCACTTCCCATATAGTTTGGACACTTTTCAGAGGTTATAGAATCCAAAGATACATATACTTTTTTATTTTGAGCACTCCAAAGTGAATAACTTCATCGTTTTCTCAAGAGGTTTTTTTTGTTTTGTTTTGGAGGAAAATAAGGTATATTTGAAATCTGTTCAGAAGAAGAAAATTTATCCAGGGAGAGGAAGAAATATATGTTAGGGGAATTCTGTGTCTGTTTTATCATGTTGTTTGCTTTGGCCAACTCACAACTTTCAACACGATGTTTTGAAGGTAAGGTTGGGATTGGGGTGAAATACAATAGGCTAAGCATGTCTTCTAGATTATATTTAAATAAATTACACTCCCAGTTGTATTTTGATGTTTATGTATGTACCTTCCAACATCATCTTAACAAGAAAGATCCAGAGTAAAGATTTTGTTCTTGAAAGTGAAGACTTGTGATAATATTGTAGTAACATTAAAATAAACAAATTTTCATTGAAAGAAGTAACACTTCAAAGTTGAATAATCATTGACTTTTCTGTGAAAGAAAAAAATTGAAGAAGTCAACTACTAACTATAATCTCTCTTTTCACCATTTTCCTCCCTCTTCTGAATCTCTGCTCTGCTCCAGGAATGTGGGGTTTTCAGATATGTGGATAATAAAACTTCTACTGGGGATTACAACTATGATCTGGGCCTACATCAACTTTCTGTTGACATTCCTCCAAATCCCCCCCCAGTTACAAAATGCTCAAGCTGAAAACCTAAATTGTGAAATCATAAACTGGTGAGTAATAATACCCCATCCTCATTTCTTTTCACATAAATATAAACTCAGGACTTCTGAGAGTTCCAAGAGGTGGTTTAATGAATTAGAAAGAGAAAATTAGAAATGGAGAATTAAGGATATTACCAGCTATCAAAGAATATTTATTTGTAGTTATGGGTTCAAGTCAGTACAATCACAATGACACTTCAAGGTAGGAGCATATTAATTAGAGGCTGTAGGTGTTTACTTTGCCACTTTTAAACCTGGAATAGCTGGGGAAATTTTTGCATAGAAGTTAAGATTATTATGTATTTATGAATAATTTATATCTATATGAATCTGTAATTATAAACTATGTATAAATAAGACATTCTGTACGGGGTGGTGGTGGTGTGGGACTTTATATCATGGATCTCCAAGGGCAGTTTAGTATATCCTAAATGCTGAGTGATAAACCATGCAAAATATAGACACTAATATTTACTGAAAATGAAAAAATGAAGTTAATTTACAATAGATTCATAGCTTTTTACATTCACTGAATTGGCAAAATTAATCAGAATGATGCCAAAGCTAACAAGGGTTTGCATGTGAAGAATGCTACAGCAAAGTAGCATATTTGAGACTCTTAAAAACCCTAAGAAATGATCGTCAAAATTGAGAAACAAAGTATTGAAGTGACTTATTAAGAGACCACTAGCAGAATGTCTGTGATGAGAAATACTCAATTTTGCATAAAATACTTAATAACATTACGTAGCATACCATAAGTTAATTCCTTAATTTTTTTCAGATAAACAATTTCGTATTTGCCTCTTCCCCTCATTCATAAAAACCATGCAACTGAATAACAATGTGACTGAGTTCATTCTGCTTGGATTGACACAGGATCCTTTTTGGAAGAAAGTAGTGTTTGCAATTATATTTTTCTTCTACTTGGGGACATTGTTGGGTAACTTGTTGATTATTACTACCATCAAGACCAGCCGGGCACTTCAGAGCCCAATGTACTTCTTTCTTTTCTACTTATCCTTATCTGATACCTGCTTCTCTACTTCCATAGCCCCTAGAATGATTGTGGATGCCCTTTCAAAGAAGAGCACTATCTCTTTCAGCGAGTGCATGATCCAAGTCTTTACATTCCATTTCTTTGGCTGCCTGGAGATCTTCATCCTTATCCTCATGGCTGTTGACCGCTATGTGGCCATCTGTAAGCCCCTGCACTACATGACCATCATGAGCCACCGGGTCTGTGGTGTGTTGGTGGCTGTGGCCTGGGTGGGATCCTGCGTGCATTCTTTAGCTCAGATTTTTCTTGCCCTGAGTTTGCCTTTCTGTGGCCCCAATGTGATCGATCACTATTTCTGTGACTTGCAGCCCTTGTTGAAACTTGCCTGTTCAGACACCTATGTGGTCAACCTACTCCTGGTTTCCAACAGTGGGGCCATTTGTACAGTGAGTTTTGTCATGTTGATGTTCTCCTATGGTGTCATCTTGCATTCTCTGAGAAACCACAGTGCTGAAGGGAGAAAGAAAGCCCTTTCCACCTGTGTTTCCCACATCACTGTGGTCATCTTGTTCTTTGGACCCTGCATATTTATATACACACGGCCTGCAACCACCTTCCCCATGGATAAGATGATAGCTGTGTTTTATACACTTGGCACACCTTTGCTCAACCCTCTGATTTATACCCTGAGGAACGCAGAAGTGAAAAGTGCCATGAGGAAGCTGTGGAGCAAGAAACTGATCTCAGATATAAAAACATGAATGAAGATCTCAAATCCTTCATTGTAGTTTGGAGTGGCCTGGAAGAAGTCAATAAAGAATACTGTCTCTTTATTGTTGATTTAATATAACTCTATCTTCGAGCATGAATGTTAGTTCCTTCAGGAAAAAAGACAGTATGGATAAATATCATTGATTAATGTTGAGTCAGTTTTATGTGGAGGAAGAGACTGCATGAGGTACAAAGAGATACATAAAGTTCATTGCCTTCACTGCTGTGTTTCTGGCTCTTGACTGCTGAATATCATTTATGGCTTTGGTCTGACATTTGTCTGTTCTTCTCCATGTTGACTTCTTCTGGAGCTCCCTGCTAATAGTTACCCATCAATATACTCGCCGTCCAACAGGTTTTTCCTCTTCTGAATGGTTTTCTTTATCAGATACTTTGGTTTTGTCATGTCTGATGATCAACTGAGTTGTTCTACCTGACTCAGCAGAAAGTGCTAGATTTAAATAAGTGTAGAAGGTTCATGTTGTAAGGGACAGTATATATAACTTAAGTAATCTCCCTTTCAATTCCTTGAGTGATATACTGAAATCTTAGCATAAGTTTTCATAAGTTTACCTAATTTTTCTACAACAGTGATGGAACCAAGAGAGAAAATTCACCCATCTGAAAGACTTCTTGATATTAGGAAGGTTCTCACTGCTGGAGTTGTAGTCATATAACTATTCCTTTTATAAAATCTACTTTTTACTTTTAATGGAATCTCTTCTAATTTGGAGAAGCATTAACATTTCTCTTGAATCATAACAATGATAGTAATTTCTTTATGGGAGAGGGCTATTATGACTACAAGATAGCTCAAGTTAAGGTAGAGGTATTTATGCAGGCTAGAAATAAAGAGTGCAACAAGTTAATTGTAGAAACTTTGATAGTATTACCAGATTAAACAAGGAATGTGATAACCCAGAGAAATATTTTTAGGATTTGAAACAGAAATAATTACATCACAGATATGAATTATTTCAGTGACATTTCTAAATAATGCAGAAGAAAGGAATTTGGATAGAGCAATGGAGATGTTCATATGAAAACTGTATTTCTGCAATGGAGATGGCTATCACCTTCTGTCTCTTTTATTAACTTGTCTGGTCTGTGCTAAAACCAAATGGATTATAGTGGATAATGATGGTTTCTCATAACAGCTCCTTTTCCTGAGTATTTTACATTTGGATTGATCACAGAAATTTTGGCAGCAGGTGAATGCACAGTTCTCTAGTCTTATAAATACAGAAGACAAAATCAGCTCATTTTTAAATAGCACATACAAAAGATACTAAGTGACTGACCAGGAATACCAAAAAACTTTGCAACCTCAACTATACATTATGTGCTGGACATTATAGGATTCAACACATCTTAAGTTCTGCCAGATATGCACCTAAACTGGTTGACCTGAGCAGGTTAGAAGGCAAGAGTAATTTATGAACAAATGAATGATTCTAATTCTCATATCACTCACTTCTGTTAAATCAATGCCTCTTTCCAAGCTCATGTATATGGCTTCATTGGGAGTACTCTGTGATGAACAGACAGAGGAGGAAAGGATTTTGGTTGGGTTTTCAGACAAGTCATCTCCACACATGTGCGTTAACCTGTAAAGAACAGCTGCCCAACACAGCATAATTCAAAGGTGGTCTCAAAGGTAAATGGCATAGGGAAATTATGCTAGTGAACAAAGTCCTTAATTACAAACTTGTTTATTACAATATTGGAATTGTTTTCAATTCACAAAATAAGGGAATCTTTAGGGAGTAATATTGTCTAGGATGCTAATATCTTTTATCACACTTTAAAATATTCCCTCTGAAATGCAGAATTTTTTTTTCAAATATTATATGGGAAGGCTGCTTTCAAAAAGAGATAGACTTGATACTAATTTAGAGTCTTCTAATAGGCAAGTGACATATTATCATCATCTTTGCAAGCTCAGAGAGGCATCATTACAGTTTAATGTAACATTGTTTTTATAATAATATCTCGCCATATGACTAGTGACTATACTGTTTTCACATACTCCAAGAAAGGAACAGGAAAAAATAAATCATCAAATATTTTCAAGGTTTAAGATTAATATATGAAATAAATAGAATAAAATATAACATTTGGAATAAAACAACCTTTTGAACTCAACAAATACCTTATGAGTTTCAGGTATGTAAAGTCACCATTGTGTGAGAAAAAGAGGATACCTCCCATGTCTCGAGGCTAGTCACAATTTCTTGACATGGCAAAGTGAATAAAAGTTCACAAATGCTTTTCTCTTTTCTTTTCTTTTTTCTTTTTCTTTTTCTTTTTGTTTTTTTTTGAGATGGGGTCTCACTTCATCACCTAGACTGGAGTGTAGTGGTGCGATCTTGGCTCACTGCAGCCTCTGCCTGCCAGGTTTGAGTGATTCTCCTGCCTCAGCCTCTGGAGTAGCTGGGACTACAGGGATGTGCCACCATGCTCAGACAACTGTTGTATTTTTAGCAGAGATAGTTCACCATATTGGCCAGGCTCGCCTCCATCTCCTGACCTCAAGTGATCTGCCCACCTTGACCTCCCAAAGTGCTGGGATTACAGGTGTGAGACACTGCTGCTGGGCCACAGATGCTTTTCTTAAGGTAACTTGGCAAGCTCAGCCCTCACTGAGAGCTATAGGTGCTAGAAATTTTGAAAATATTACATCACAAAAAAATTACAGAAAAGCTTAATATAGAGTAGTGACCCTCACAACGCTTCTGGAGAAGGCCTGGTTTCCATCTCTAAGTGATAAAATTGAATAGAATAATGCATACCACAATAATGATGGCATCTCAATCATAGCTTCTTTATCTGAATACTTTACATTTAGTATGGTCACAGAAATTTTAGCACTAGATGAATGAATATTTCTTGATCCTCACAAATAGGAAGGATAAAATCATTTCACTTTTACATAATAAGTGCAAAAGATACTGAGTGACTGACCAGGGATGCCAGGAGACTTTGCAACCTGAGCTACCCACTATGAACTAGATATCAGATGGCTCAACAAGTCTTAATTTCTGAAGGGCACACAAGCCTGAAACGGTAAAAGCTAGGCCTGAGCAGATCAGAAAACAAGAGTGGTTCAGGAACAAATGGATGGTTCTGACTCTCACATTATTCATCTCTGTTAAATCAATGCCTCTTCCTCAAGTCACACATATGGCCTCACAGGAAGTGTTCTGTGATCATCTGACAGAGGAGGAAAGGGTTCTGGTCAGGTTCACATACAAGTCACCACAGTATGTTGGCATTAACCCAAAATGACATCACGGCCCTACATGGTGGCCTTAAAGGTATGTAGTATAGAGAATTTCTGCCAGTAGACAAAACCCTGAATAATATTCTTGTTTTCAACTTTGTATAGAAGGGGAAGAGTCCCACATAATAAATATACATTGAATTGAGGCAGGAGTAGAGGCCTGGTTTGTTGAACAAGTGTCTGGAAGGTCAGAAGGCTGGACCAAGTGGTCTGGAAAAATTACGTGAATAGACCTATTGAAGCTGGAACTAACTAGAAAGCACGTACAAGACAGCAGGCTTTCACTATCCAGACGATGAGGATGGGCTGTGCTCTGACATGATCTGGGCTAAAGCTATTTCAGTCATAGCACATTAAGCACATGAACAGAGTGTCGATACCGGCAAGGATGTGAGTTATGCCTGGGTTCAATGACACGAGCTCCCTACCATAAATGCTGTACTGCCTTCTGCCACCTCTGAGTGCCCAACATGCCAGTAGCAGATTCCATGCCTGAGCACTCAATGTGATGCCAGTTCCTGGGAAAATATTCATGTGCCTCATAGCGAGATGATTATATAAGACCTCTTCCACCCTGAAAGTGAAAGCAATTGGTCCTAATCAGAAATAATAGACACTGTAGATGTAGATTTGTCTTCCATAACCACAGTGCCTTCATCTACAACAACATTTGACAGCTTGCAAATAAATTGATACATGGACATAATATCCCTTAAATATTGCCTAGGACCTGGTACCTATTTTGGGGCAAAGGAGATATAAAATGTTCTCATGATCTCAGAATTCACTGATCTTCCCATATAGCCCATCACCTGTAAGCATCCAGCTTTATAGAAGAGAGGAAAGGCCTGTTAAGAGCTCAATCAAAGGACTAGCTAGAAGTCAGCTCTGGAGGAGAAAAGATGCTGTTTTCCGTATTCAGTGTATGCATTGAATGCCGAATGGATGGTCTCTATATGGTGTGGAGTCACCATTTGCCTGCAATATATTATTCTGAGATCCAAGGGGTGAAAGTAGAGTGTTTTCTGTTTTTTATACTCCCAGGAACTACTTTCTTAGTCTTCATTTTCATGAGGACAGAAGTCTTGGTTTCTAGTGAGAAAAACATATTTTCCAGGAACATAGCAGGAAACACTCTTTTGTGCTCCTTGTACAAATGAACCAGCAGGCAAAAAAATAGTTACTATTTTGGCTGGGGTACTTGATTCTGGTTATGATGAGTAGCTAGTGTTGTTTTTATGGTTTAGGACACAGAGATAATTATATCCAGAACACAGAGAATGTAGTGGAATCTCTCTTAGCACTTGCACACCCAGGGATAACTTTAACTGCACAATTGCAGCAACTACAGTAAATAAGAACAAAGCAACCAGGGATCAAACTCTTATGGATAATGTTTTCAATCACCACAAGGCAGACAACCCAAACCAACCAAGTGCTGGCCAAAGGTGAAATAAATCAGGGGTGAGAAAATGGGTGGTGGAAGAGGAAGATGTTCTCTACCAGCTATAGTTCTGGGAATTGCTGCAACATTAAGGAAGGTGTCTCAGTTGTGTTTCTCTTTAGGTCTAGTTTGGAAAACAGGACCGGTCACAATCCTAAAGACACTCTCAGACTACCTCCCAGACTCTGGCCACATGCTCAATTGCAAACACTGTCACTTCCCCCTCACCCTTCCACACTGCCGGCTACTTTGACCTTCCCTGGGAGAGGACTGTTTTCCAGCATGGTCTCCAGTGTACCTGCTGTGTGAGAGCACCATGTCCAATCTGACTAGACCCCGGGGTTTCATTTGTAAGTGCTGTTATGAAGAGACAGTCAGAGTATATTATTCTCTAAAGGAAAAAGTTATGTGTCAATGTTTATACTATTCCTTTCTGTGACTACAAACATAATATAAAATAGAAATTATAAGTGAATATAGGTATAAGATTATTTTTAATGAAATGAATCATAAGAAACTTCTAACAATGGTATGTTTCTGAGAAAACATAGTAAAGTGATTATGTTTTTTCTTTCATTTTTTACATTATTGAACTCTTTGAGTTTTCAAACAGTTCAATACACATGTGTTCCTTTATATTTTCATGTAAATAAGACTTCTGAATGGCAATATTATGTAACTTTTGATTTTCTTCTTTTTATGCCATTGTATTATGAGAAAAACTAATAGATACTTTAAAAAATAGAATTTCTGTTACACATGGCAAACTATCTACAAAAATGTATTTCCTTTGCCATCTGAATTGTCGCTAAAAGAAGAGAAATTATATGTTAATTCACAATGACAAAAAAAGTAGACAGGAAATACTAGCTGGTGAAAGATTTTCACACATTTTTTGAAAGATTGAGAACAGCGTTACTAGGTAGTTGACTTAGCATTGTGGGGGAAGTTACAGCCATCCGAGCAAGGACAGACAAAACTAGCAAGTCAGTTCACCTGCAAAACTCCTGGGATGTTAAGTCCTTGTAGCATATGATTCTACAGAATGTAGGAGTGAAACATACATTGTATACATGAAAATTATTTTATTTCCGTAGGCCATTTTCTACACAGCCAGGTAAGAATTCCTCTATATTATTTCACAGAAGATTGGAGGTTTATTCTTTTGAAGCTCTGCAAAGACTTCATGACTAAAACACCAAAAGCAATGACAACAAAAGCCAAAATTGGCAAATGAGATCTAATTAAGAGCTTCTGCACAGCAAAAGAAAATATCAGAGTGAACAGGCAACCTACAGAATGGGAAAAAAATTTTGCAATCTATCCATCTGACAAAGGACTAATATCCAGAGTCTACAAGGAACTTAAGTGATTATAAGAAAGGCTGGGCGCGGTGGCTCAAGCCTGTAATCCCAGCACTTTGGGAGGCCGAGGCTGGTGGATCACGAGGTCAAGAGATCGAGACACTCCTGGTCAACATGGTGAAACCCCATCTCTACTAATACAAAAAAAAAAATTAGCTGGGCATGGTGGCGCATGCCTGTAATCCCAGCTACTCAGGAGGCTGAGGCAGGAGAATTGCCTGAACCCAGGAGGCGGAGGTTGCAGTGAGCCGAGATCGCGCCATTGCACTCCAGCCTGGGTAACAAGAGCGAAACTCCGTCTCAAACAAAAAAAAAGAAAAAAGAAAAAAGCAAACAACCTCATCAAAAAGTGGGTGAAGGATATTAACAGACACTTCTCAGAAGGAGACACTTATGCAGCCAACAAACATATGAAAAAAAGTTCATCATCACTGATCATTACAGAAATGAAAATCAAAACAATGAGATATCATCTCACACCAGTTAGAATGGCTATCATTAAAAAGTCAGGAGACCACAGATGCTGGAGAGGATGTGGAGAAATAGGAATGCTTTTACACTGTTGTTGGGAGTGTAAATTAGTTCAACCATTGTGGAAGACTGTGGCAATTCCTTAAGGAACTAGAACCAGAAACACCATTTGACCCAGCAATCCCATTACTGGGTATAAACCCAAAGATTATAAATCATTCTGTTATAAAGACATATCCACACATATGTTTATTGCAGCACTGTTCACGATAGCGGAGACTTGGAACCGCCCAAATGCCCGTCAATGATAGACTGGATAAAGAAAATGTGGCACATATACACCATGAAATACTATGCAGCCATAAAAAAGGACAAGTTCATGTCCTTTGCAGGGACATGGATGAAGCTGGAAACCATCATCTCAGCAAACTAACACAAGAATAGAAAATCAAACACCACATGTTCTCACTCACAAGTGGGTGTTGAACAATGAGAACACATGGACACGGGGAGGGGAACATCACACACTTGGGCCTGTTGGGAGATGGGGGACTAGAGGAGGGATAGCATTAGGAGAAAAACCTAATGTAGATGATGGGTTGATGGGTGCAGCAAACCACCATGACACATGTATGACTACGTAACAAACCTGCAGGTTCTGCATATGTATCTTAGAACTTAAAGTATAATAATTAAAAAAAGAAAGAAAAAGACTGAGCTAAATAATTCCTGGTATTAATGTGAAGGACAGTGATGAAAAGCACAGCAGCATATATGAGGATAAGCAAAATCTACAGTGAGAACTGTGGGGGCCCTTTCCTCTCGCTGTTCACAGGATGTCAGCAGCCAGCACACATTATAACCTTCTCAATTCCCCACTGCTATATACATAGACTAAGCAGCAGGGTAGAGGATTGTTTTTTAGGAGGAAATATCTGACTGATACTACAGTGTCTGACAGCTCATAAATTAAGCCCCAAAATATGCAAACACTGTCCACACATTTGGAAATTCTAAATTTTTAAAATTTATTTCCTCCACTTTAAACATATGGAGAGTTTCTGCTTTCGGGTATGATGGCAAGATCAGTGAATAGCAAGACAGGGTAATAGAAGCCAGTCCCCAAAGGAAAACCAAGAAGAATTGCTCCTCTGCACATTTGTGATCCTATGTTTAATAATATTTCTCTGCCATAGATATTTCAGGAAGTTATCTAATTATGAGATATTAGAATAAATGCAATAACAATAAAAATAATACCTTACTCTTTTGAATGTGTTAGTCTCTCATTTTTCCACTCTAAACCCTATGATGTTGTTATTATTGTCTTCATTGCACAGATGAGTTCACTAAGGCTGAGAATTTTTAAGGTCATGTAGCTTAAATTATTAAGTCCAATTATTTTCCTTTAGCCTCCAAGAAAACATTTCTGCCCCACAGTTTCTTCATTGCATTCTTTACTTCTGCATTTCTCAGTGTATAAATCAGAGGATTTAACATAGGAGTGATAATGGTGTAAAATACAGCCACCATCTTGTCCTCTGAAAAGGTGGTATCAGGGCGCATGTACATAAAAGTACACGGGCCGAAAAAGATAACGACCACAGCAATGTGGGAGCCACAGGTGGAGAGAGCTTTGCGCCTACCTTCTGCTGACTGCTTTCTCAGGGAAACCAGGATGATGCTATAGGAGATTAGCAAGATAACAAAGCTTCCCAGAGCAATGGTACCACTGTTGGCTGTCACAACAACACCAACAATGTATGTGTCTGTGCAGGCAAGTTTCAACACAGGGTGAACATCACAAAAGTAGTGATCTATCTCATTGGGTCCACAAAAGGGTAGTTGGACTACCAGAGCCACTTGGATAATGGAGTGTAAGAACCCACCTACCCATGTCCCTAATAACATTTTATTGCATCTCTCCCGGTCCATGATGGTCATATAATGAAGGGGTTTACAGATAGCCACATAACGATCATAGGCCATTACAGTGAGGATGAAGATCTCAGTGCAACCAAAGAAATGTACTCCAAAGAGCTGCAACATGCACCCCACATAGGAGATGGATTTGTTCTTTGCTAACAGGTCAACAATCATCTTGGGAGCTGTGACTGAGGAGTAGCAAATGTCCACAAAGGACAAGAAGCTGAGGAAGAAATACATAGGTGACTTAAACAGGTTGCTCAGGCAAACTGTCAGCACAATGAGGAGATTTCCCAGAAGAATGATTATGTAGAAGAAAGAAAACACCACGAAACAAACTTCCTCGATCTCTGGGCTCTGAGAAAGACCCCAGAAAATGAATTCAGTTACATTGTTCATTTTTTCAATGGAATGAATGGTTCAAGTTCTCAGGAGGCAATTAAACTACCTGAAAAAAAAGAAAACATTAAAAGGACTATAGTTTTTATTTCTAGCATGGAACCAATATATAATCCCAGTAGCTGAAAATGGGGAAAATGCTGATTGGCATGCATACTTAAAGAAATTGAAGTGCATCTATTTTGATCATCTTACCTCAAGGTAAGATCACATTTATTCACTTCAGTTGAGAAAGCAAAATTCAGAGAAATAAAGTGAGTCCCCTCAATCTCACATATATATTACCATGTGCCTCACTTCTCTCACCTTTTTTTAAGGTTTATTTAGCTGCTTCTAAACTTTATTTAGTTTTTATTTTGTGTAAGACGATCAGTTTTGAAAGAACTTCTGTGTTTTGTGATATGGTTACATTTATGTTATCTACCAGCAAACATCTTGAAATGTTTGCTTTATTTTCGACCTATAAATGAAAACATAAGCCCACATTTCACCTTCTGAATATTGCCATACCTGATTATCACATCCACTCATGAATACTCCGCAATTTCTCTGCAAGTTTACCCACTCATGGGCTTTGCAAGTTCTTCTCATGAAACTCTATTTTTCTGCACATGATGTATGCACGTCCACCAATGTGGTCTCAGATCCTGATAGTTGAGATGTAGTGTGGTATAATAAAAAGAGGAGCAAAATTACACAAACTTGATTCTAAAACGATAGTGCTGTAACCACAGGTAAATTATTTAACTTAATGGAAATTCTCTTATCCCCTTTGTGAAATGACAGAGTTTCAATTTCACTATTACATGCCATATTAATAGTTATTTCAACCATGAAATTAAATCACTCCATGAAATATTAATAAAACCCTGATAGGAAGGCAGAAAGAAGGTAAAACAATAAAAGAAAGATCTAGAAACAAAGCAAGATCTGATTGATTTGAAAGGAGGGGAAGTGACGTCTTATGTAATTTCTCCATGTACAAACTCAGAGTACTTTAGGATTTTCCAGGACTGACTTTGCTTTGTATTTTAAGCATTTGTCTATTAACTGAAACAAAGAAAATGGGCGTTAAAAAGAGAAGACTGTCCCTTAATGTCAACATTGCTTCATACATCTTTCTAATCTTTCTAGTTTAATTCTGGCTATATTCATTCTCCCAGTTTGGTTGAATTAAATATTGCTGGAAGAGATCATCACTGAATGATAATTTTAAAGGGTTTAGGAAAATGGCAACATTTATTTAAATGGATAAATGTTCAATGGTGACATTTCAGGCACTACAATGGGGTCATTGGCATATTTGGATGGAAAAGGGTATGTGAAATAGTTTTTTTTTTTTTTTTTTTTTTTTTGAGACGGAGTTTCGCTCTTGATACCCAGGCTGGAGCGCAATGGCGCGATCTCGGCTCACCGCAATCTCCGCCTCCCGGGTTCAGGCAATTCTCCTGCCTCAGCCTCCTGAGTAGCTGGGATTACAGGCACGCGCCACCGTGCCCAGCTAATTTTTTGTATTAGTAGAGACGGGGTTTCACCATGTTGACCAGGATGGTCTCGATCTCTTGACCTCGTGATCCACCCGCCTCGGCCTCCCAAAGTGCTGGGATTACAGGCTTGAGCCACCGCGCCCGGCCTGTGAAATAGTTTTGATTAAAGGAGCTTTTAGGATTCTTTCTCAAATCAACCATAGATGTAAATGATTCCTCCAATTACAGGTTGTCTAACAGAGACCTGAAGATCCTCTCAAGATCCATCCAGCTGAATTCTGACAACTCCTACTGAACTGTGCTCTCAGCGATCCCTATGCAGTGACGTTGTGCCTAACACTTCCAGCGTTTGGGAAACTACAGGGCTGTGTTTCTTCAGGTATTTATGTTAGAGTTGGCACAGTAGTCATTACAGGTGTGGGATCTCTTGTGCATTACAAAATAATGATTGTAAGAGTAATAGTAATAATATGATTTAGATACAGACTCAAGCACAGCGACTGCTTTTACATCCTCATTCCCCTTAGGTTTTCCTGCTGAGTTAAAAGAAAAATACTATCCTCCACTAAGAGAGGCCCTCAACTTAAGGAAGCTCACATCATAGCCATTTTGGGCAACAATTAGTTATGTTGCTTGGCTCTCATCTAGAAGAGACTGGACTGTTACACACGAGCCTGGGGATTTTTTCCCTACTGTCCACATCATAAGGTTCTAGAAGAATTTTATTTTTATTCATCAAGGTGTTTTATTCAGGTATTAATTTATCTTAATTGGAGGATTGAAATCTAAAGTTGCATTTATCAGAATTTACATCCTAGTAAAGGCTGTTAACCTTCTGAATTATGGTCTCCCTTAAATCCAATTGATGCAGTAACATCATGCTGTTTCTCTCCTTAACCCAATATCCATCACAAGCATGCCATCCTCCCTTTTCTGAGCATTTTGGGCATAACGACTCACTTTCCTTTGAAATTATTGACATTTTCTTATTCGTATCCATCCTACCCTATCTCATAGTCATGTTTAGGTACATGTTATTACCTTATTATCATCATTTTAATAATTTCATTCTGTGTTTCAAGAACAATGTTTTTCAATTATATTACAAATGTTCAAAATCTAACCATTTAATTATCTTTTCCCACAAGTATTCTGTATTAGTTTCAAAAGAAAAAAAATCTCACCAGTATTTTCCAGAGCTTGAGTTCACTTTATGTTTCTATCTCTCCTTTTGTTAATTTGGACGCAGCTCCCCAAAGTAAAGTAGCCATGATGCTGGAGGAGTCGCTTTGTAAATAATTAGTACCAGAAAATACCTGACCCCCTAAACTGAAAGGCTGGTGGAAATGAGTCTTTGTTCTTCCTGGTTTTCTCACCTAATGATATCTGCCATTTCACAGGGTCTTTGACAATAAATGCTCTTTTCTCTGTTCTTATAGGTCTATTTAAAGAGGAAGATGCAAAATGATAAATGACCTTGGAGACAACTTTTCCCCAAAGTCTTTTGCCATAGTCAAAACCAAATTGCATACCTATCAATGAACTTTAATTTCTAGTATCTGTTCAATTTTTTTAAATTAAATTTTAAAAATTATTGTTAAACACAAAAAAATGATCAATTCTCACATTAATGACTGTAACCCTAATCCAAAGCAACTCAACAAAGGGAAGTAATAATTTTATCATTCTAAACCTTGTTGTTTGAATTAATATGCTTTATTATATGCATTAAATAGTCTCTATTTGATGTAACATATTAAGATATCTGTTTTATGTTATTTATTGAATTGTAATTGTTCTTTCTTGAAAGCTCTATTTGAATAGAAAACAGTATATATGATTGTGCTATTTGGGAACATTGCTTTTCTTCTTAATTGATTCTGTGCTGATTTATGGAGAAAGAGATGGGATGAAGTTCATGTCTGACCTATGCTTGGAATAAGTATGGTGTTGGATTTAATGTATTTACTTTTTTATTGTAAATCCTTAAGTTTGACTCTTAACCACTAATATTAATCTTGCTTTTTCTTTTCCTGTTCCAACTAGTTCACTTCCCCTATGCTTGACTTTTTTACTTTACTCTTCTTACTTTATCTCACCTTTTTTAAAATTTCAAACAGCATCTAAAATGTCAAAGAGATCCTACTTATATTTTCACTATCTGGAGTTAGCAGAAGAAATAAGTGAAAAATAAAGAGCAGGAAGTAAAAGAGCAATTATGCCCAGGTTTGTGAAAACATTCATCATGATTAAGCTGGTGTGTTAGTTTCCTATTGCTGCTGTAACAAATTACCACAAACTTAGTGGCTTAAATCAGTACAAAGTTAGTATTTCACAGTTCTGGAGGTGGTAAGTCCAAAATGAGGCTCATTGGGATAAAATCAAAGCATTGGAATGGATAAATCCTTCTGAAGTCTGTAGGGGAGAACTCATTCCCTTAATTCTTCCAGCTTCTAGAATCTACCTGCCTCCTTATGACCCCTTTCCATCATCTCCAAAGCAGGCAGTGTAGCATCTTCAAATCTAACTTCTTCTGCCTCACTTTTCCACTTTAAATAAAACTTGAGAATAAATTGAGTCCACATGGACAGTGCAGTTTAAGGTCAACTGATTAGCAAAACTAATTTTTATCTACAATCTTAATCACCTTACCATGTAACAAAATATATTGATAAGTTCTGGGTACTAAGATGTGAACATCATTGAGGATCCCTATTCTGCTACTCAGTTATTTAGATGAGAAGTGGGGAAAGTCAGCCTATCTTCTATTCCTACTTTGCAAAATGTACTTTGAGATCTAGGAGATGTTTAAAAATATGTTTTGGAACAAATGCTAAATATTATACATAAATAATGGAATATTAATGTCCATATTTTATAACAGAAATGTGTGCAAAGGAAGGATATCTGATGAGAATAATCTCTTAGATAAAAAAGACAGCTACATGTCATGTGATAGGAGAATGACAGCAAATTAATAAAAGACATTATAAGAATAGTACATACACAGAAATGATCAATAGATTTAACATTCATTTATTATAATGGCTTTATTGAAATATAATTTGTATACTACATAATTCATCAATTTAACTGGTGTTTCATACACAGTTGTGCATTTATAGATTGCATTTCTGGACTTTTTTACAAAAAAAAATACAATATGTAGTCTTTTGTAATTTGCTTCTTTCACTTACCACAGGGTTCTTAAAGATAATTCCATTGATGGGAATGTAAATTAGTTCAACCATCATGGAAGACAATGTGGAAATTCCTCAAAGACCTAAAGGCAGTTACCATTCCTCCCTGCAATCCCATTATTGGGTATATACCCAAAGGAATATAAATCATTCTATTATAAAGACACATGCACAATATATTTATTACAACACTATTCACAATAGTGAATAGTGCAATCACCCTAAATATCCATCAATGATGAGACTGGATAAACAAAATATGATACATATATGCAATGGAATACTATCCAGCTGTAAAAATGAATGAAATCATGTTCTTTGCTGGAACATGGATGGAGCTGAAGGCCATTTTCCTTAGCAAACTAACACAGGAACAGAAAACTAAATAAGGCATGTTCTCACTTCTAAGTGGGATTTGAAAGTCATATTTTTCTTGAGACTGAGAGATATGAACATTTTTTGTCATACATTGTTTTCTGTAGATAAAATTTACATACATTGAAATGCAATGTTTTGAAGTATATGCTTTGATGAGTTTTGATACATGTATATATTCATGTAACCACTAACAAATTCAAGATGTAGAAAACTCAACAACTGAGAAGTTTTGTAATGACCCTTTTCAGTTCATTCTCCCAGATACAACTACTTTTCTGATTTTTATGATCCAATTTTAGTTTTTCCAATTCTAGAACTTTATTATGATTGATCAAAGTAATTATTCATTTGTGTCTGGACTCTGTTTTGAGATTTATCATGTTGTTCTGTGTATCATTAGTTCATTATTTTCCTTTGCAGGAGAGTGTTTGCTGTAAAGCATCCTATAACATTTACCGTAACAACTTTTGTCTTTTAAATGCAGTATAATTATATTTAATCTTATTAAAACTTTGGAATTTAAATTTGTACTACTACAGTTTTCTTTGTCTCCTCTATAACTTTCTTCTCAATTTTCTGTATTATTTTGACCTAATCAGGAAGATTTTTTGTGTAGTATTAAATTCTATCCTCTTTTTTGGCTTTTTTTTTTTTATTGCATTTTAGGTTTTGGGGTACATGTGAAAAACATGCAAGGTTGTTGCATTGGAGCATACGTAGCAGTGTGATTTGCTGCCTTCCTCCCCTTCACCTATATCTGGCATTTCTCCCCATGCTAGCCCTCCCCAACTCCCCACCCCCCACTGTCCCCGCCACTCCCCCCCAACAGACCCCAGTGTATAGTGCTCCCCCCCTGTGTCCATGTGTTCCCATTGTTCAACACCTGGCTATGAGTGAGAACATGCGATGTTTGATTTTGTGTTCTTGTGTCAGTTTCCTGAGAATGATGGTTTCCAGTTTATCCATGTCCCTACAAAGGACGCGAACTCATCGTTTTTGATGGCTGCATAATATTCCATGGTGTATATGTGCCACATTTTACCTGTCCAGTCTATCATCGATGGGCATTTCGGTTGGTTCCAGGTCTTTGCTATTGTAAACTGTGTAAAATGAATGTTCATTGAATGCACAATGAAAATTCGTGTGCATGTGTCCTTATAGTAGAACGATTTATAATCCTTTGGATATATACCCAGTAATGGGATTGCTGGGTCAAATGGAATTTCTATTTCTAGGTCCTTGAGGAATCGCCACACTGTCTTCCACAATGGTTGAACTAATTTACACTCCCACCAACAGTGTAAAAGTGTTCCTATTTCTCCACATCCTCTCCAGCATCTGTTGTCTCCAGATTTTTTCATGATTGCCATTCTAACTGGCATGAGATGGTATCCCAATGTAGTTTTGATTTGCATTTCTCTAATGACCAGTGATGATTAGCATTTTTTCATATGCTTGTTGGCCTCATGTATGTCTTCTTTTGTAAAGTATCTGTTCATATCCTTCGCCCATTTTTGAATGGGCTTGTTTGTTTTTTTGTTGTAAATCTGTTTTAGTTCGTTGTAAATTCTGGATATCAGCCCTTTGTCAGATGGGTAGGCTAAAAAATTTTTTCCCATTCTGTTGGTTGTCGATTCACTCTATTGACTGTTTCTTTTGCTGTGCAGAAGCTGTGGAGTTTGATTATGTCCCATTTGTCTATTTTGGCTTTTGTTGCCAATGCTTTTGGTGTTTTGGTCATAAAGTCCTTGCCTATGCCTATGTCCTGAATGGTTTTGCCTAGGTTTCCTTCTAGGGTTTTTATGGTGTTAGGTCTTATGTTTAAGTCTTTAATCCATCTGGAGTCAATTTTAGTGTAAGGTGTCAGGAAGGGGTCCAGTTTCTGCTTTCTGCTTATGGCTAGCCAGTTTTCCCAACACCACTTATTGAACAGGGAATCCTTTCCCCGTTGCTTGTTTTTATCAGGTTTGTCAAACATCGGATGGTTGTGGATATGTTGTGTGGCCTCCGACGCCTCTGTTCTGTTCCATTGGTCTATATCTCTGTTTTCATACCAGTACCATGCTGTTTTGATTACTGTAGCTTTGTAGTATAGTTTGATGTCCGGTAGTGTGATGCCTCCCGCTTTGTTCTTTTTGCTTAGAATTGACTTGGCTATGTGGGCTCCCTTTGGGTTCCATATGAAGTTTAAGGTGTTTTTTTCCAGTTCTGTGAAGAAGGTCATTGGTACCTTGATGGGGATAGCGTTGAATCTATAAATTACTTTGGGCAGTATGGCCATTTTCATGATATTGATTCTTCCTAACCACGAACTTGGAAGGTTTCTCCATCTGTTTGTATCCTCTCTTATTTCGTTGAGCAGTGGTTTGTAGTTCTCCTTGAAGAGGTCCTTTATGTTCCTTGTTAGTTGTATTCCTAGGTATTTTATTCTCTTTGTAGCAATTGTGAATGGCAGTTCGTTCTTGATTTGGCTCTCTTTAAGTCTGTTATTGGTGTATAGGAATGCTTGTGATTTTTGCCCATTGATTTTGTATCCTGAGATTTTGCTGAAGTTGCTTATCAGTTTCAGGAGACTTTGCTGAAGTTGCTTATCAGTTACAGGAGATTTTGAGCTGAGATGATGGGGTCTTCTAGATATACAATCATGTTGTCTGCAAATAGAGACAATTTGACTTCCTCCTTTCCTAATTGAATACCCTTTATTTCTTTTTCTTGCCTGATTGCTCTGGCTAGAACTTCCAGTACTATATTGAATAGGAGTGGTGAGAGAGGGCATCCTTGTCTAGTACCAGATTTCAAAGGGAATGCTTCCAGTTTTTGCCCATTCAGAATGATATTGGCTATTGGTTTGTCGTAAATAGCTTTTATTATTTTGAGATACGTTCCGTCGATACCTAGTTTATTGAGAGTTTTTAGCATAAAGGGCTGTTGTATTTTGTCGAAGGCCTTCTCTGCATCAATTGAGATAATCATGTGGTTTTTGTCTTTGGTTCTGTTTATGTGGTGAATTACATTTATAGACTTGCGTATATTGAACCAGCCTTGCATCCCCGGGATGAATCCTACTTGATCATGGTGGATAAGCGTTTTGATATGCTGTTGTAATCGGCTTGCCAGTATTTTATTGAAGATTTTTGCATCTATGTTCATCATGGATATTGGCCTGTAGTTTTCTTTTCTTACTGAGTCTCTGCCGGGTTTTGGTATTAGGATGATGTCGGTCTCTGGGAAGGATTCCCTCTTTTTGGATTATTTGGAATAGTTTCAGAAGGAATGGTACCAGTTCCTCTTTGTATGTCTGGTAGAATTCGGCTGTGAACCCATCTGGACCTGGGCTTTTTTTGGGTGGTAGACTCTTAATTACTGCCTCGACTTCAAACCTTGCTATTGGTCCATTCAGGGTTTCGACATCTTCCTGGTTTAGGCTTGGTAGGAGGCAACTGTCCAGGAATTTATCCATTTCTTCCAGGTTTTCTAGTTTATGTGGATAGAGATGTTTGTAATAATCTCTGATGATGGTTTGAATTTCTGTGGAATCTGTGGTGATATCCCCTTTATCATTTTTTATTGCATCTATTTGGTTATTCTCTCTTTTCTTTTTTATTAATCTGGCTAGTGGTCTGTCTATTTTGTTGATCTTTTCAAAAAACCAGCTCCTGGATTTATTGATTTTATGTAGGGTTTTTTGTGTCTCTATCTCCTTCAGTTCTGCTCTGATCTTAGTTATTTCTTGTCTTCTGCTAGGTTTTGAGTTTTTTGTGATCTTGCTCCTCTAGCTCTTTCAATTTTGATGATAAGGTGTCAATTTTAGATCTCTCCTTTCTTCTCATGTGGGCACTGATTGCTATATATTTTCCTCTAGAGACTGCTTTAAATGTGTCCCAGAGATTCTGGTATGTGGTGTCTTCATTCTCGTTGGTTTCGAAGAACATCTTTATTTCTGCCTTCATTTCATTGTTTATCCAGTCAACATTCAGGAGAAAGTTGTTCATTTTCCATGAAGCTGTGAGTTTCTGGGTTGGTTTCTGAATTCTGAGTTCTAACTTGATTGCACTGTGGTCTGAGAGACTGTTTGTTATGGTTTCTGTTCTTTTGCATTTGCTGAGGAATGATTTACTTCCAATTATGTGGTCAATTTTAGAGTAGGTGTGATGTGGTGCTGAAAAGAATGTATATTCTGTGGATCTGGGGTGGAGAGTTCTCTAAATGTCTATTAGGTTTGCTTGTTCCAGGTCTGAGTTCAAGTCCTGGATATCCTTGTTAATTTTCTGTCTTGTTGATCTGTCTAATATTGACAATGGTGTGTTAAAGTATCCCACTATTATTGTGTGGGAGTCTAAGTCTCTTTGTAAGTCTTTAAGAACTTGCTTTATGTATCTGGGTGCTCCTGTATTAGGTGCATATATATTTAAGATCGTTAGCTCTTCTTGTTGCATTGATCCTTTTACCATTATGTAATGTCCTTCTTCGTCTCTTTTGATCTTTGTTGCTTTAAAGTCTATTTTATCAGAGATGAGAATTGCAACTCCTGCTTTTTTTTGCTCTCCATTTGCTTGGTAAATCTTCCTCCATCCCTTTATTTTGAGCCTTTGTGTATCCTTGCATGTGAGATGGGTTTCCTGGATACAGCACACTGATAGGTTTTGGCTTTTTATCCAATTTGCCAGTCTGTGTCTTTTGATTGGGGCATTTAGTCCGTTTACATTTAGGGTTAATATTGTTATGTGTGAATTTGATCCTGTCATTTTGATGCTAGCTGGCTGTTTTGCTCATTGGTTGATGCAGATTCTTCATTGATGCTCTTTACCATTTCGTGTGTTTTTGGAGTGGCTGGTACTGGTTGTTCTTTTCTATGTGTAGTGCCTCTTTCAGGAGCTCTTGTAAAGCAGGTCTGGTGGTGATGAAATCTGTGAGTACTTGCTTGTTCACAAAGGATTTTATTTTTCCTTCACTTATGAAACTTAGTTTGGCTGGATATGAAATTCTGGGTTGAAAGTTCTTTTCTTTAAGGATGTTAAATATCAGCCCCCACTCTCTTCTGGCTTGTATGGTTTCTGCTGAGAGATCTGCTGTGAGTCTGATGGGTTTCCCTTTGTGGGTAACACGACCTTTCTCTCTGGCTGCCCTTAGCATTTTCTCCTTCATTTCAACCCTGGTGAATATGATGATTATGTGCCTTGAGGTTGCTCTTCTAGAGGAATATATTTGTGGTGTTCTCTGTATTTCCTGGACTGGAATATTGGCCTGCCTTGCTAGGTTGGGGAAGTTTTCCTGGATAATATCCTGAAGAGTATTTTCCAGCTTGGATGCATTCTCTTCGTCACATTCGGGTACACCTATCAAACGTAGATTAAGTCTTTTCACATAGTCCCATATTTCTTGTTGACTTTGTTCATTCCTTTTAACCCTGTTTTCTCTAATCTTGCCTTCTCGCTTTATTTCATTGAGTTGATCTTCGACCTCTGATATCCTTTCTTCTGCTTGGTTAATTCGGCTGTTGAAACTTGTGAATGCTTCGTGAAGTTCTCGTGTTGTGTTTTTCAGCTCCATCAATTCACTCATATTCCTCTCTGAGTTGTCCATTCTCGTTAGCATTTCGTCTAGTGTTTTTTCAAGGTTCTTAGTTTCTTTGCATTGGGTTAGAACATGGTCTTTTAGCTCAAGGAAGTTTCTTATTATCCACTTTCTGAAAGCTGGTTCTGTCATTTCATCACACTCATTCTCCATCCAGTCTTGTTCCCTTGCTGGTGAGGAGTTGTGATCCCTTGTAGGAGGAGAGGTGTTCTGGTTTTGGGTGTTTTCATCCTTTTTGCACTGGTTTCTTCCCATCTTTGTGGATTTATCCACCTGTCAACTTTGTAGTTTCTGTCTTTCTGATTTTGGTAATTTTAAGTCTGCAGCAGCTTAACTCATAAACCCCCTTTTCTTCCCCCCAGGTGTTCTGTCCCAGGGAGTTAGGGCTTTATGATTTTCCACTGTGCTGCTGCTGTTTTCTCTGCCCACGAGGTGGCAGCCTAGTCACACTCAACCTGCAGAG
Organism: Aotus nancymaae; assembly: GCF_030222135.1. Lineage (NCBI taxonomy): Eukaryota > Metazoa > Chordata > Mammalia > Primates > Aotidae > Aotus > Aotus nancymaae. Next base: position 6,727,877 of record NW_026988473.1, on the reverse strand, counting down.
GCTTCACTGAGCTGCTGTGGGCTCCGCCCAGCTTCCGTGTGAACTTCCCTGCAGTCCTGTTTATATGGGTGTAGTTAGAACTGCTTCCGCTATGTTGGCCCGCCCTGTAGTGATGGAGTCTCTGTAGTGGCAGGTTGCCTTGGTTATTGCAGATTGCCCTGGGAACTGCAGGGTGCCTCTGTAATGGAGGACACCCCTCCTCCACAGAGCTGGACCATCCCGGGTTCAGTTGTGTTTGCCATGGCACTTTTTTTGCCCAGGAATCTCCTGCCTTGGCTCCCCGTTTCAGCTCCCCTTGCTGGCTTAGAGGGGACACCGTCTCATCTGCTCTGCCCCAGGAGCCACTACATTGGCTGAAGCCACAGCTCTGAGATTTGTGGTGCTTTTTTGCCCAGGAATCTCCTGGCCTGGCTCCCTGTTTCAGCTCCCCTTGCTGGCTTAGAGGGGACTCAGTCTCGCTCACTCTGCACAGGGAGCCGCTGCACCAGGATGCAGACCAAGTGGCCGCGTCGGTCAAACCAGCAGCACTGGCGACCCGTGGGGCTCCTCTGCCTGTGAATCTCCTGGTCTGTGGGCAGTAAAAATCCATCTGGAAATGTGGCGTCCACTCACCCTCTGCACTTTCTCTCGGAACTGCAATCCCGAGTTCCTCCTAACCGGCCATCTTGGATATCCTGGCTTCTTTTGAAAAAAAAAAAAAAAAAAAAAAAAACAGACTATCTTCAGGGCATTTTAGTTTCTCACACAGCAAAATTGAGCAGAAGGCATAAACATTTCCGATATAGCCTCTGCCCCTAATCAGGCCTAACTTCCTTTGTTATTAAAATTGTCCCACCAGAGAGTTTCATTCTTTACAACTGATGAATCTGCACTGACACATCATTATCATTCAAAGTACATAGGGTTTATCTTGTTATAAAACGAGGTTTTAAAATGAGATTCAGTTGGATTAATTCTTGGTATTGTATAATCTGTGAGTTTGTACAATGTATAAAAATATCTCTGCACTCTTATAATATCATATAGAATAGTTTCATTGCCCTAATATTGCCTGCCCTCTACCTATTCACCCTTCCCACACTCCTAACACATTTTTACTATCTCAATAACTTTGCCATGTTGTAATCTGCATTATTAGTATTTTCAGATTGGCTTCTTTCACTTAATAATATGCATTTAAGCCTCCTCCATGTCTTTACATGGATTGATAGCTTATTTCTTTTTAGTGCTGAACAATATTCAATTGTCTGAATATACCACAGTTTATTTATCCATAGACCTACTGAAAGACATCTTGGTTGTTTCCAACTTTGGTGATGCAGAGAAACCTAACATAAAAATCTGAAAGCAGGATTTTGCATGGACATAAGTTTTTTACTCCTTTGGGTAAATATCAAGTGGTATAATTGCTGTATCTAATGGTAAAATTATGTTTAGTACTTGAGAAACTGCCAAACTGTCATCTTGATTTAAGCCTATGATTTTAAGATCATTTTTGTAAAGGGTATAAAACCCAGATATAGATCAGAATGTGGATTATTTGACATTGGTGAAGAATTAATTTGTGGCAGATTAATTATAATTAATTATTCCGTGGAAGAATAAATTATAAAATACGATAAATTTCTTCAATTTATTTGTTAACTATACTGTTCTCTATATGTCTATTAATGCTGCTTACTGTTTTGGATAAAATTCTCCATATCCTTCTCCATCCATGCAAAGGTAGAATTCATAAAGGTTTCTATCTTGCAAATTCTATTAATATTTAATTATGTAAAGACATGATAAATAATATTGCTTCCAATCTTAATATATTTGCCAGCCTTATTCTTGTCATGCTTTCAGTTTCACTTTGGATGAAACTGTAATTGATGGTTTAGGTGCATCATTTTTTTTAATATATATATATTTTTATTGCACTTTAGTTTCTGGGATAGATGTACAGAACATGCAGGGTTGTTGCATGGGTACATACATGGCAGTGTGGTTTGCTGCCTCCATCCCCATCACCTATATCTGATATTTCTCCCCATGTTATCCCTCCACAACTCCCTACTCCCCACTGTCAGTCCCCTAGTCCCCCGAAACAGAGCCCAGTGTGTGATGCTCCCTTCCCTGTGTCCATGTGTTCTCATTGTTCAACACCCACCTATGATTGAGAACATGCAGTGTTTGATTTTCTGTTTTTGTGTCAGTTTGCTGAGAATGATGGTTTCCAGATTCATCCATGTCCCTACAAAGGACACGAACTCATCCTTTTTTATGGTTGCATAGTATTCCATGGTGTATATGTGCCACATTTTCCTTGTCCAGTCTATCATTGATGGGCATTTGGGTTGCTTCCAGGTCTTTGCTATTGTAAACAGTGCCTCAATGAACATATGTGTGCATGTGTCTTTATAATAGAATGATTTATAATCCTTTGGATACATACCTAGTAATGGGATTGCAGGATCAAATGGAATCTCTCTTTCTAGGTCCTTGAGGAAGCACCACACTGTCTTCCACAATGGTTGAACTAATTTACACTCCCACCAACAGTGTAAAAGTGTTCCTATTTCTCCACATCCTCTCCAGCATCTGTTGTCTCCAGATTTTTTAATGATCACCATTCTAACTGGAGTGAGGTGGTATCTCAATGTAGTTTTGATTTGCATTTATCTAATGACCAGTGATAATGACCATTGTTTCATATGCTTGTTGGCCTTATATAAGTCTTTTGAAAAGTGTCTATTCATAGCCTCCCCCCACTTTTGAATGGGTTTGTTTGTTTTCTTGTAAATCTGCTTTAGTTCTTTGTAGATTCTGGATATTAGCCCTTTGTCAGATGGGTAGATTGCAAAAATTTTTTACCATTCTGTTACTTGTGGTTCACGCTAATGATTGTTTAATTTGCTGTACAGAAGCTCTGCAGTTTAATTAGAGCCCATTGGTCTATTTTGGCTTTCATTGTCAATGCTTTTGGTGTTTTAGTCATGAAGCCTTTGCCTACGCCTATGTCCTGAATGGTTTTTCCCAGGTTTTCTTCTAGGGTTTTTATGGTGTTAGGTCTTATGTTTAAATCTTTAATCCATCTGGAGTTGATTTTATTTGTAAGGTGTCAGGAAGGAGTCCAGTTTCTGCTTTCTGCACATTGCTACCCAGTTTTCCCAACATCATTTATTAAACAGGGAATCCTTTCCCCATTGCTTGTTTTTGTCAGGTTTGTCAAAGATCAGATGGTTGCAGATGTGTGGCATTGCCTCTGAGGCCTCTGTTCTGTTCCATTGGTCTATATCTTTGTTTTGGTACAAGTACCATGCTGTTTTGATTACTGTAGCCTTGTAATATAGTGTGAAGTCAGGTAGTGTGATGCCTCTAGCTTTGTTCTTTTTGCTTAGAATTGACTTGGCTACGTGGGCTCTCTTTTGGTTCCATATGAAGTTTAAGGTAGTTTTTTCCAGTTCTGTGAAGAGAGTCATTGGTAGCTTGATGAGGATAGCGTTGAATCTATAAATTACTTTGGGCAGTATGGCCATTTTCACAATATTGATTCTTCCTAACCATGAACTTGGAATGTTTCTCCACCTGTGTCCTCTCTTATTTCCTTGAGCAGTGGTTTGTAGTTCTCCTTGAAGAGGTCATTTACATCCTTTGTTAATTGTATTCCTAGGTATTTTATTCTCTTTGTTGCAATTGTGAATGGCAGTTCATTCTTGATTTGGCTCTCTTTAAGTCTGTTATTGGTGTATAGGAATGCTTGTGATTTCTGCACATTGACTTTGTATCCTGAGACTTTGCTGAAGTTGCTTATCAGTTTCAGGAGATTCTGGGCTGAAACGATGGGGTCTTCTAAATATACAATCATGTCATCTGCAAATAGAGACAATTTGACTTCCTCTTTTCCTAATTGAATATGCTTTATTTTTCTTGTCTGATTGCTCTGGCTAGAACTTCCAATACTATATTGAATAGGAGTGGTGAGAGAGGGTATCCTTGTCTAGTGCCAGATTTCAAAGGGAATGCTTCCAGATTTTGCCCATTCAGTATGACATTGGCTATTGGTTCGTCATAAATAGCTTTTATCATTTTGAGATACATTCCATTGATACCTAGTTTATTGAAAGATTTTAGCATAAAGGGCTGTTGAATTTTGTCAAAGGCCTTCTCTGCATCTATTGACATAATCGTGTGGTTTCCGTTCTGTTTATGTGGTGAATTACATTTATAGACTTGAGTATGTTGAACCAGACTTGCATCCCCGGGATGAAGCGTACCTGATCGTGATGAATAAGCTTTTTGATGTGCTGTTGCAATTGGTTTGCAATATTTTATTGAAGATTTTTGCATCGATGTTCATCATGGATATTGGCCTGAATTTTTTTTCCTGTTGAATCTCTACCAGGTTTTGGTATCGGGATGATGTTTGTCTCATAAAATGATTTGGGAAGGATTCCCTGTTGTTAGATTGTTTGGAATAGTTTCAGAAGGAGTAGTACCAGCTCCTCTTTGTATGTCTGGTAGAATTCAGCTGTGAACCCCTCTGGACCTGGGCTTCTTTTTGGGTGGTAGGCTATTAATTGCTGCCTCAACTTCTGCCCTTGTTATTGGTCTACTCAGGGTTTCGACTTCTTCCTGGTTTAGGCTTGGGAGGGTGCAAGTGTCCAGGAATTTATCCATTTCTTCCAGATTTACTGGTTTATGTATATACAGTTGTTTGTAGTAATCTCTGATGGTAGTTTGTATTTCTGTAGAATCTGTGGTTATATCCCCTTTATCATTTTTTATTGCATCTATTTGATTCTTCTCTCTTTTCTTCTTTATTAATCTGGCTAGTGGTCTGTCTATTTTGTTGATCTTTTCAAAAAACCATCTTCTGGATTCATTGATTTTTTGAAGGGTATTTTTGTGTCTCTATCACCTTCAGTTCTGCTCAATCTTAGTTATTCTAATTCTCAATATTGTCTTCTGCTAGCTTTTGAGATTTTTTGATCTTGCTCCTCTAGCTCTCAATTTTGATGATATGGTGCTGATTTTAGATCTTTCCTTGTTTCTCATGTGGGCATTTATTGCTATAAATTTTCCTCTAGACACTGCTGTTAATGTGTCCCAGAGATTCTTGTATGTTGTTTCTTCATTCTCATTGGATTTGAAGCACATCTTTATTTCTGCCTTCCTTTCATTGTTTATCCAGTCAACATTCAAAAACCAGTTGTTCCGTTTCCATGAAGTTGTGCAGTTCTGAGTTAGTTTCTTAATCCTGAGTTCTAATCTGATTGCACTGTGGTCTGAGAGACTGTTATGATTTCTGTTCTTTTGCATTTGCTGAGGAGTGACTTACTTCCACTTATGTGGTCAATTTTAGAGTAGTGTGATGTGGTCCTGAGAAGAATGTATATTCTGTGGATTTAGGGTGGAGAGTTCTGTAAATGTGTATAAGGTTTGCTTGGTCCAGGTCTGAGTTCAAGTCCTGGATATCCTTGTTAATTATCTGTCTCGTTGATCTGTCTAATATTGACAGTGGAGTGTTAAAGTCTCCCACTATTACTGTGTGGGAGTCTAAGTCTCTTTGTAGGTCATTAAGAACTTGCTTTATGTATCTGGGTGCTCCTGTATTGGGTGCATATGTATTTAGGATAGTTAGCTCTTCTAGTTGCATTGATCCTTTTACCAGTATGTAATGCCCTTCTTTGTCTCTTTTGATCTTTGTTGCTTTAAAGTCTATTTTGTCAGAGATTAGGATTGCAACTCCTGCTTCTTTTTGCTCTCCATTTGCTTGGTAAATCTTCCTTCATCCCTTTATTTTGAGCCTATGTGTATCCTTGCACATGAGATGGGTTTCCTGAATACAGTACACCAATGGATTTTGACTTGTTATCCAATTTGCCAGTCTGTGTCTTTTGATTGGGGCATTTAGCCCATTTATATTTAAGGTTAATATTGTTATGTGTGAATTCGATCCTGCCATTTTGATGCTAGCTGATTGTTTTGCCCATTAGTTGATGCTGTTTTTTCATTGTGTAGATGCTCTTTACCATTTGGTACATTTTTGGAGTGGCTGGTAGTGGTTGTTCCTTTCTATGTTTAGTGCTTCTTTTAGGAGCTCTTCCTGTAGCGCAGGCCTGGTAGTGATAAAATCTCTCAGCTATTGCTTGTTGGTAAAGAATTTTATTTCTCCTTCATTTATGAAGCTTAGTTTGGCTGGATATGAAATTCTAGGTTGAAAGTTCTTTTCTTTAAGGATATTGAATATTGGCCCCCACTCTCTTCTGGCTTGTAGGGTTTCTGCTTAGAGATACACGGTCAGTCTGACAGGCTTCCCTTTGTAGGTAACCCATAGGTGCATCTTTTGTGAAAGCACATTTTATAAGCTGTATTTTAAACCATTATGGTAATTTTCACTATTCTGCTGAAGAATTTAGTACAATGTGTTAATTTTGTTTCACTTATATATTTTAATTGGTTTGCATAATCTTTTTTTGCCTTTGTTTTTTGCTTCTGCCCAATTTGTCTATTTCCTTCTTATTTTCTTGCCTTTTATTTGGAATGATATTCTTTTAAAAAATACATTTCTCTGTTTCTTTTTCTCTCCCTCTCGTGCTATTTTAGTAATCACTGAAAAACAGTCATATCTGTACATGAATATTACCAAGTCTGAATTTAATCAGTGTCTTTTCTCTCCTACTAAGCAGTACTTCTTTTCAAATTACACAATGTCATGGACTAAGGCTTTTGTTCTCTCTTCTATGTTTCATCTTACATATTAGACATAATTAATATTTTTAACACAATATCTCAGTTTACACATAAGGTTAGTATTTTCCTGATAAACTATTCCTTCCTGGATTTAAAATCTTCCTTCTTGGAACATCTTTCCTCTTAATAAAAATTAATATTTACAACTACTTTAAGTGACTGTGTCTGTATAGTAAACTCTTGGCCATGTTTAAATTGTGGCTTATTTTGTTTTATTCTACTGAAGACTGCCCACTTCACTTTTCTTGAAAAAATATAGAATTCAAGGACAATATTTTATAATTGGCACTTTTAAATGTAATTCTATTTTCTTCTACCTTCTAGTCTTTCTGTGTTTTAAATTATTATTAATTAGAAGTAATATTTGGTATGGCTCTTCTGAGAGCAAATTTTTTGAAGTCTGGTAGACATATGTTGTTCCCTTTCATTTAATCTCTAAGGTCTCTTAATATCCCTTTAACTTTTTCTATATCTTTGTCTTTCTCTCTCTTCGGTTTTCTGAGTAAATTTGTTGATATCTGGAATTCACTGATTAATTAGGATACACTACTATGTTTTATCCATTGAGTTTCTAATAAAAATATTCTTTTATTCATTAATTGAAGTTATTCTGTTTTCTAACAGCCCTGAAAATTTTTAAACTAATGTTGCAATTTAACTTTAAAATTATTTTCTATTTTATACAATAAACATTTATATTATATTTTGTGTACAATAACTATGATAAACCCAGTCTTCGGATGCTGTGCTCTGACATAGCTGTTTCCAGCCTAATTTCTTCCTATATTCAGTAATTTTTGTTGTGTAATCATTTGCTTTTGAGCATACTTTTTCTTCTTATATGTTTTGGTTTTCTATATGAGCAGATTTATTTCAACTATGCCTTAAATATAAATTCCTGAAAAGACTTTATTTTCTGTGTTAGGTGTCTGCACACACATGTGTGTATTTGTTTGACTGTGTGTGTTACAATCCAGTGTTAGCATAAATTTATAGCATGCCTTCTTCATTTGGCATCACTGCCCTTATTGGGAGTTCAGTGAAGTACATTTTTTTTTCTTCTTAGAAGCTAAATACAGAATTTCCCAAGTTTCATTTAGTATGGCAAGTACCTTCATATGCTACAATGAATATTCTATTTGATAACATATTTCAGTGCTGATACCTGTGTGTTAATCTTGCTAACATAATCCAACGCTGCATCTCTGGAAGTTTTTCTAAGCTTCATGGTGTAAACTACCTTTTTAAGAGAATTTCTTCCTTTTTCCTATGATTGACAGACAGGTTTGAATTAATCAGCTTTTCCCATACCCTACTGTATGGATTTTAGAAGTTTTACATATTTATTTCTAAATCTTTTATTTTACTTAGTGTTTTTCTATGGATAATTATTTTTTTCAATTATTACCTTTCATTTTATATCAGTAATGTATTACAAAAGAGTATTAATACAAATACAGTACTATTTCCTTAAAATTGTTTAAATTTCTTAAAATTGCTTTTTAATTACATTATAAAGTAAAATGAAATAATAAAAGACATATATTCACCAAAAAGACATGTTTCGAAGTATTCAAAGCAGCACTATAAATAATATCCCTGAATGGGAAACCACCCAAATGTCTGGCAATGAGGGAATGGATAAATTAGTCATTATATATTCATACAATACGATCCCTTATACATCAATGGAAACAATCAGAAAACTTACAAACATGAGAAATGACTCACAAATGAAATACTGAGAAGACATATTCAGTAACCAAATCTATCTTTCTTATTCTTCAAGGTACACAAACAGATAAGAACTGATTATTTTAGAAATAAATATTGTGTTTACCTTTGGGACGTATGAATTATAAAGAGGACTAAGAAGGGCTTCTGATGTGCTGAGAATATCTGTCTCTTAAGCTGATTACACAATCATGCTCAATTTGCAAAATTTCATGAGCTGTACACAAGCAATATATGCACTTTTTGTGTTTAGACTTCAGTAAAAATGTAAAAAGTTGAGGGTAATATTTCATTCATCTTGTTAGAAGTTTAAGGCATGAAAAACACCTAATCTATTTTAATTTTTCAACACAACACCACGTAATCCTTTATTTTTATGAAATATTCTGGTTATTTCATATCACATGAGCACAATAGTAATGATTAAGAAAGGTGGAAGACAGTATGGATAGGAATAATGCTCAATTTGTTATTGAGATGTCATTGTAGAAGTATAAAACCACAGAATAGATACACTTCCTGTTTGCTCACTTTTCTCTCCTAAAAATGACAAGAGCATGATGATAGTGACTCTTTCTCACTCATGTGTTGTGGTCTCTGGGAACTATGGCATGAAAAGCAGAAACAATTCAGAAAAGTTATTTTCCTTTCAGAACTATTTGACGACACCACACTTTCCTCATGGCATTCTTCATCTCTGTGTTTCTCAATGTGTAGATAAGAGGGTTGAACATGGGAGCAATGATAGTATAAAACAGGGCAAACACTTTATCTTCTGAGAACGTTGTGGCCGGTCTAATGTAAATGAATAATGCAGGTGTGAAAAACAGGACCACAACCATTACATGAGAACTGCAAGTGGAAAGAGCTTTGCTGCGGCTCTCTGCAGAGTATGCTCGGATGGTATATAATATAAAAACATAAGACAATATCAAGACAACAAATGTCACCAAAGCAATTAACCCTGAATTAGCAATGACTAAGAGACCTAAGATGTGTATATTAGAACAGGCCAATTTCAGCAAAGGATACACATCACAGAAGTAGTGATCTATCTCATTTGGGCCACAGAATGATACAAAGGTGGTGAGAAGAAACTGACTGGCAGAATGTATAAATCCCCCAGTACAACAAACTATGATGATTGTGTTACACCTTTGCCTGCTCATGATGATGGTGTAGTGCAGGGGCTTGCAGATGGCCACATAGCGGTCATAGGCCATCCCTGTCAGAATGAAGATCTCTATGCCTCCAAAAAAATGGGTGGTGAAGAGTTGTATCATGCAGTTATTATAGGAAATGGTCTTTCTTTCTGTCAGTAAGTCAACTATTAATTTGGGCGTCACTGTGGATGTGTAGCAGAGGTCGGAGAGTGAGAGATAATTGAGGAAGAAATACATGGGTTGGTGAATGAGTTGAGTGCAAGTGATAGAAATCATTATGAGTAAGTTTCCCATCCAAATAGCAATATAGCAAAACAAAAATAATACAAAGCAGAGGAATTCAATGTTCTTATTTTGGGAAAGCCCCAAGAGAATAAAGACAGTGATATTATTGCTTTTTTCCATGGTCCAGTGAAGATAGAACATGTAAGTCACCTGAAATGACATAATTCACAAGCTTACACTTACAAGTGTTTGTTGAGAAATATAATGATCATATTCTATTCGAGGAACTAGCTAGATTTAATTAACCTCATTCAAGTGGCTCAGAGAGTAAATACCTGGTATTCAATTAAAATGGTTCACTAATAAAACTCTCCGTAAATATATACTAGATGATTTCCATTAGCTCTTCCAGCAAATTGTGATCAATCCCTGCCCTAGTAGGTATGAATTCTATTGTTCAATCAACAATATTAAAATTATATCACAGGGAATGTTTATTTCTGAAGTTGAATGTAATATACAATATTACAATAAAAAGTAATTCCTTGCAAAGGATATTGTTTTTACTCTCTGGGACTCAAAATTTATTAAGGAAACAGGTCGTACAAATATTATTTTAAAATAATGTAGACAATTTATTGAATTGACCTCAGCACTAAGCACCAGCAATATTGATATCAAACAAATAGTATTTGATTGCATACACTAAAGCCAATGTTTTAGGTGGTGACCAAACATATTTTAAATTGTTAGAATCCTGGATGTGACTGAAAAGATGACAGTGAATTACTAACAATGTGTTTCATTGCTTTCTAAAAATAATTTTACATCAAAGTATTTTAATTAATTCTTACCAGATGTCCTCGAAATGACTGTCAATTAATAGTATACATTTTCAGCCCTAATCTCATTCTTGACTTCTCAATTAAACCCTCCTTAAATTTCTTCCTCATCTCTCCACATTACCAAATTAACCAATACAGTGTTACCAATACAACGAATAATTGCATTGTAATAGACATTAAATTTTTAAAAAGACATTCTTTTCATAGTGGAATTTTAAGAACTAGAATTAAAGGCCCTTTTTTGAGAAATAGGTTATTATTTTCTCCATAATCAGACTAATCTTTGCCAATAAATAAGAAAGGCAATTTCATTTTATTTGAAGAAAATAATAATATTGAATATACTACTAGTTTGAATTATTCCTAAAATTTCTTCTTATACATTTCCATTTTCACAAACAAATTTATATTTGTTATTTAAAATCCACCTGAAATATGAAATATACTTCTTAACCCCCATAAAGATATTAAGACTCTTACATAATATTAAGCCTAAAAACTAAAAACATCATTTGAATCCCTGTAATTGTTGTCTTGGTTTCATCAGCTGCAGCTGATGATTAAGTTCTCTACCTGGCAATTTTTCTTCTGGGTTCAACTTCTTTATAGACATAGAAACATCATGTTTAACTACTACAATGCTAGTGTTTATTTTTTAAAATTTGCTAGTAAAAACCTAATCATGCTTTATAATTTGGAGGCAATCCCTGTTACTTGTCTTAATTTAGCCGCTAACTTCAAATGTAATCTTCAAATTTATTAACTTGCTTTAAAATGCTTTATCTTCATTTTAAATGTAAGGAAATATATCTTCATCTTTGTAGTTAGAGATTGATGCTGAAACTCAACCTCAGTAATAGGTGAGAAAGGATATTTAAAAGAATAAAATAGTGGACGAGGGACAGTATCATTGTGCTAATATTAATATATCACAAAGAAAAATACATTAAAATTACGTTAGGATTCTAGTAATTTGGGAAATTGTACATAGTAACATAAATGGTATATGGCAAACTAAGGCTTAAAATCTGAGTTTTCTGACTTCAAAGCCTGAGTTTACAACCATCTCACTATATGTCCATGAAAAAATGAGCAAATTCACACGGGATAAACTAAACATTAATCCTGACTGTCCCAACTCTGAAGTTTGCATACATACCTGAATTTCTCACACAAAGTAGGATGCCTCTTGATTTTCAGTCATTGCTTCATTTTAGACACTCAATCTTAAATGCACAATGTCTAAGTTGAAATACAAACTATGAATTAGGCCAAAGTATCTATTAAAAACACAAACTGAATCAGTTCAGGATTCCTACATAGGCCAGCTCTAGAAAGTCACAAAAGTACAGCTCACATACTTCTGTAAGAAGCAGGATACCTTTTATTCTCTTGAGCATGAATAGCAATACTGCATTTTCAGCTATTGTCCATGTAAGAAAATTTGCTAGGGGAAAAGTGATTTGAGTGTATACCCTAATACTGCCACTTAGATTTATGACCTTATATTCTTGGCCCCTATGTTTCCTTTCTGCAAAATGAGGAAGCTAGCCTCAATTGTATCTAAGAACTCTTCTCACAATAATGTCATTTTCAGAATTACTTTCTCTTTTGTCAAAGTGTTTCAGACCATCTCTCAAGAGTTGTAACAGCATGTCCCTTTTCTCACATGCAGTTCTCCAAGAGAGTATGCAGTATTATCCTTTGACATTGATTGTATTTTTATAGAATATGTCATCTCATCCCCAGTAGACAACCAAGTTGTTATTAATTTAGTGTTCATTTAATCCTAAAATGTCTTAGTACATAGGATTTGCAGTGCAGCCTGTTTAAAAATTAGCTACTGCTGAATATGATTTCTTAACATAGGAGTAAAAAAAATATTTTCAACAAATATCACATATTTATGAGGGTAATGTTAAGAGAGAAAAAAATAATTTACTTACATATGCTCTGAATTTATTTGGAATCTATTCCTTTTTCCTTTACAGTCGATTCTGTCCTCTATTCATTGAAATTAGTCATTCATTTACCATTTAAATTGTTTCTTTGCCACATCTGACTTGATATCTTCTCCAGCATGTTGAGTGCTACCAATATTTCACTTCCTTTTTTTCCCCAATTATGCACAAACACAAAATTTATACCACGTTAGTAACTACTATTACCTGTCATATCACCAAATCAAATAAATGATGGAAAGCCACCCTACAGAAAAAAGTTTGAAGGCAAAAGGAGTACTTGCCTCGTTTTCAAAAACTACTCAAATCACGGTCCAAATAGAACCAAATGATTTCTGAAGGTGTTCAAGCTCAGGCTATATTCTGAAGGTACATTTTTATTTCTTCCCAAGGCATTGCTTATTTACTTACAGTTAATTATTTATATGTCACCCACATAATTAACTGACCAGTTACCATCCTCTTAGACCCAAATCACCAGAGCATGTCACTTGAATCCTATTTATTACAAAGTTCTGGATGGCCAAGATCTGCCATGTATGCAATTTGAGTTTCTTTTTCCATTCTCTATAATCTCAGAGGGAAACTATGGTTCTGGTTCCTATGTAAGAAATGATCTCCATCAATTCCCATGCAGTGTTTGTATCATGTTCTCTGGGGAAGAAATATGTGTTCTTATATACTTTATTTTCATTTAAGGTGACTTGTCAGGAAAAGTATAACATTTTTGAGTGTACAAAATATTCATTTTAATATTTGTCAATAATACAGTTGAACATTCTGTAATTTTGCATTAGTAATATCATTTTCAACAAGCTTCTCATTTTCTGCATCTATATTCAAAGCTAGCGCTTGCTTCTAATTTGTGAACACCACTAATAAGAGCAAATATTTAGTAAACATTTACTCTATGCCATACATGAATAAATTGATGACAATTATTTAACTTTGTAACAACATTACAGGACAGATACCATTACCAATTGCATTTCAGAGGTGAAGCACCTAGGGCATAAAATGCTTATAAGGCAAGGAAGTGATGCTCCTGGAATAGAGATTACACATAGGGAGAGAAAGAGGATGCGACTGAAATAAAAGAAATGTCCTTTCTTGCCTTGAGTGGGAGTGATATGAGAGCTCTCTTTATAATTATTCAATATTCTGCACATTAATTTTTCTGTCTTACTTAATGATTAGAAGGTTAAAATAATAAAAGTATAAAAATAGCCTAAGGTAATACACCAAGATATTAAAAAATTAATTCAACCTGCAAGTTTGCTTTGCCCTTAAAGTACTATTACCAAAGGATTCTGAAAGATCTACTTATGATCAGTCTATTTCTTACAAGCCAATTAAACTTTCCTTTTCAACATTTTTTTAAATCTTTGCTTGTCATGTGTCTTTTCCCACCCTCGGTTTAGTCAGAGTTTCACACTGTTTTCAGAACTTAGCATTTTCTCCATGCAGGCCCCTATGTACCTCTTGTCTTTTCTTGCAGACATCTGTGCCCACTCATTTTTCTAGCTATACTTGGTTACTCAAAACACTTCCCTGCTCCAGGGATTCTCTTCCCCCTTAACAGAAAGCATCTAAGTATATCTTCCTAAGTTCTTTAAAAGCAACTTTAAAAAGTACTTTTAAGTCTTTAATGCATGTTAATTTATTTATTGTATAAGCTATAAGGCATGGATCCAGGCTCTTGTTTTTGCATATGAACATTCATCTTTTCTAATATTATTTGCTAAAAAGACTATTCTTCTGCCATCAAATTACATTTTCTCTTTTGCATCGCAGGCTTGAGAGCAAAGCAAAATGGAGTGTCATGTAGGACAGCCATAAGAGGAAGTATTTTGAGTCCTCATTTCTAAGAAAAAGAAAATGTGAAGTGACAGGTTACCAGACAACCCAAGTTGTTTTATTGAATATTTATGTGGATATTTTTTATAGTTAACAGAAATGTTTAGCATTTCTACTGGTCTAATGCTAATCATCTAGCATCCTTGATTTCAAATCACTTTACAAAGTTTCTCTTCTGTTTCAGCAAAATGTGCGTTCTTTAAGTCAGGATTCTGGCTTGTTTTCCAGATCATCGTAGATGTTTAATCCATAATACATTTTAAAAATCCCATCCTGTATTCTGAGGGAACATGCTACAAATGGTCACTACTGTTAGCAGAGATAAAAGGGACATGTAAGCACAGTCATGTGGGGACCATGGTTGTCATTAAAACACATATTATATTATTTTGCTTAGAGAATAATAATAAATGAAAGCAAAACGAAAAATGTATTTGTTGGACATATTTTCTCAATTTGTCCAACAAAATGAGGAAAGGACAATGTATTATACACCCACCCTACAAGTGGCTGGAATAATGACAACAAAGTAGTAAAATTGTGAGGTATACAATCAATGGAATATTCAGAAATTTTATATTAAGTGTAAGTTGCCCTTAAAATTACCTTATTTTCACTTTAATTGTAGTTATGTAGTTTTAATGTCAAAATTCAAATCTGAGAAATCTTGACAATATTCTAAGAGAAATCAGCCACCCAGTAGAAACATGGATGTTGTCCAAACATTACTGTCACCAATTTATGAAGCCTCTCGCTTTCTTGTATGTCAAAAACTCTTAACAAGGAATTCAGTAAACAAAATTAACTTTCTCTCCTTTCACACCATTTGTGAAACTTGAGATAATTGCTAACCTAAGTTTCTTGTCCGGCATGTATAAGATTGAGATGTTATAACATAATTAAGAAATATAATCAGAAATATTTGTTTTTCCAACACATGCTTTCGATAAGGAGATGGGGGGACACTCAAACCGCAGCACTCTCTATCTTATATATTTATACATGAAAAGTTTCCTTCAAACCTGTAAAAGTTCAGGAAATCAACTTTATAGTATCTTCTCTATTGCAAAATGATAAAAAAATAACAATGTATTGAGAGATTATTGAGTGCTTTAAGTTCATTATATTATTTAATTCTCACAAAAGTGCATATTTTGACAAAATTATTATTAGCTTTATTACACAGATAAGAGCACAAGTCTCTAGAATTTCTGTGACTAGCTCAAAACACTCCTAAACAGGCCTCAGAACTCTATCTTCAGTGAGTAAAAGAAATTAGTATTTCTAAATTTATTGCTTACTTTCAAGCTTTGAAAGTTAAGTAACCCTAGGGAAAAAAAATTCTACCCCTTCGGAATGAAAGCTATCAGAATCCATTGTTTTACTTGTTGTCCATTAAAATATAATGCCTAATCTATCTTGCATGTCATTTCACAGAAGGAGCTATCTGGTCATGTCTCTAATACATGAGCTCATACAAACATGCCCACAAACACACACACACACACACACACACACACTCTAATATACTCCTTAAAGATGTGCTCAATTGGCTCATTCAACCCTCCAATTATAGAATCCATCTCAAGCCATCTTTTTATTTTCTCTTTTTAAACTTATATTATTTTAATTGACATAAAATTATATGTATTTATCATGTATAGTGTGATTTTTTGAAGTATATACACATTATGTAATGACTAAATTTAGATAGATAACATATGCATTACCTCACATAGTTATCATTTTAGTGGTGAAAACACAACATCCACTCTCTTAGAATGTTTCAAGGATATATCATTATTAACTATAGTCACCATGCTGTACAATGGATCTCTTGAACTTATTTCCCCTATCTAACTGAAATTTGGTATCTTTTGACCACCACGTCCCCGGTCCCCACCTTCCAGCCACACCAGCCCCTGGGAACCACTATTCCACTCTCTACTTCTATGAGATCAATTTGTTGAGAATCCATATATGAGTAAGATCATGTGGCATTTGTCTTTCTGTGCCTGCCTTATTTTACTTAACATAATATCCTCCAGTTTCCTGAACTATGATGCAAATTACGGGGTTCCTTTTTTATGGCTGAATAGTATTCCATTATGTATATATAGCACATTTTCTTTATTTATTCATCTGTCACAGGTCATCTTAACTTGCTCTACTTATAGTTGATTTCATTCTCTTCATTTTCCTCTTCTAGAATCCATTAAAATTTTTTTTATTATAAATTATGTGAACTTATTTCCAAAAATGAGATTTCTTTATACTTTTTTAAATGATTGAAGGTGGTAAATTTGCATGATATCTGTAAGTATTATATACATTCTTCAGCAAATAAATGTGAGACTAGTCACTGGATTTTCTCCTAAATTTAGAAGTCTCAGAATGGCCAGAGAAAAAGTAAAAGCATCAATTCCAAGAATATAGGTTTTTAAAATCTATGTTGAAATATAATTGAAGTACCATGTATACAATCCACATGAAATATTTGACCTACAATTATATCTGTTACCATCACCATTATCCAGACAATGAACATATTACCCCCAAAAGTTTTCCTGTGTCCTTTTGTAATTCTGTCTTCAAACTTCTTTCTTATGTCCAACAAAATACTGATCCATTTCTTGAACAGTAGATTAATATTCATTTTGTAGAATCTTATAAAATGGAAGAATATAGTATATGCTGTTTTTAGGGGAAGGCAACTGGCTTATTTCACTCAATTTGTGTATTCTGACATTCAGCCATGTCTTTGTGTACATCAATAGTATATTCCTCTTTAATTCTGAGGTTATTTTACTACATGAAAATTCCACAAATTCTTATCTGTTTCTCAAATTTAAGATACTGATTGTGTCCATATTTTGGCTAACATTTATTACCTGCTATAGTAATTCAGGTACACATATTTTTATGGACAAATGTCATATTTATCTTGAGGAAATGTGGAGCAGTATCTCTCGTTATATAGGAAGAATATGTTTAATATTTTGATGAAATTTTCAAAAAGTTTTTTAGCATAGTTGTGCAATTTTATATCCCCAGTTCCTCGGGTTGTAATGCAGACACTTAGTATCGTCAGTCTTTACATTTACTCCTTGTAGTGAGTATGAAGCGGTATCATGTGGTTCTAATTTACATTTAACTAATAATTGATGACATTTTAGCGTCTTTTCATATACCTATTTGCAACCTGTATTTTTTCTCGAGAAACTGTCTGTTCAAAATGTTTACTTGTTTTTCCATTGGGTTGTTCATTTTCTTTTCTTTTCTTTTTTTCTTTTTCTTTTTTTTTTTTTTGAGGAGTCTTGTTCTGTCAACCAGGCTTGGGTGCAGTGGCATGATCTCGGCAACCTCTGCCTCCCAGGTTCAAGTGATTCTCCTGCTTCAGCCTCCCTAATAGCTGGGAATACAGGTACGTGCAACCACGCCTGTCTAATGTTTTGTATTTTTAGTAGAGATGGCGTTTTACCATGTTAGCCAGGATAGTCTCAATCTCCTGACTTCATGATTTGCCCTCCTTGGTCTCCTAAAGTGCTAGGATTACAGGTGTGAGGCACAACACCCAGCCGCGTTGTTCATTTTCTTATAGTTAGTTTTGAGATATCTCTAGACAATCAGAAAAGTAGTTCTTTAGTTATTGTATAATTTTAGAATATTTTCTTCCAGCATATAGTATGGTTATGTAATTCTATTAATGATCTCATTTTTACAGCAAAAACTGTAATTTTGATGAAGTTCAACTCACTTCTTTTTTCCTTTTTAGGGTAATAATACTGGTATTATATCTGAGAACTCTTTGCCTAATCCAAAATAATGAAGTTTTTCTTCTAATTCTAAAGATTTATCATTTTATATACATCAAGTCAATTTTGAGTTGATTTTTATATAAAATATATAGATACAGGTTTACTTTCATTCTATATAGATGTCCAAGTGTTCCATCATCATTTGTTGAAAAAGTATCTTTTCTCTATAGAATTGCCTACAAGTCTTTGCTGAGAATTAGACCATAAATGTGTAAGCGTATCACTGAACTATCTAGTCTCTTTCATTGATACTTGCCTACATTTGTGAAAATAACATAGCTTTGATTACTGTATCTTTATGATATAAATTTAAATGATGTAGTGCAAGTTCATTAATTGTCTTTGTTTAAAACATTGTGTATGCTAATCCATATCTTTTCAATGTCAATATAAATATTAGAATAAACCTTAATATTTGAAGAAAAAACTGCCTGCTCTGTTTTTGATGGGAATTGCTTTGAGATTAATTAAAAGGAAGTATAATAAATGTCATAATAAAGTCCTGGTGTCTGATATATGAACAAGGATATTGATCCACAAATAAGTAGATTGAATCAATGATAAAGTTTCCCATCAAAGAAAAGCCCAGGACATAATGGCTTCACTGCTGAACTCTACCAAATATTCATACTCTGAGAAATACAGAGATGAAAAACACCAAAAGAAAAATTTGATGTCAAACATTATTTTTAAATGAAGCACATAATTAATTTAGAGAATCTTATTGACTTAGCAACTTTATTTTTAAAAGGGCTAGATATGAATAAAAAGGCTAAAAAACTTACAAATGTGCTAGCTCATTAACTAGAATGGAATGAATGAAGGAAATATGACTAAGAATTTTAAAATCATAGCTAATTAAATGTTATTCTCAGAGAATAGAATAAGGGATTGCACATTGGAGCAATGATTGTATTTAAAAAAGTACAAATACTTTATCATCAAAGAAAGTGCCTAAGGTAGGCAAATATGGAAGGACCAAAGAAATAATAACAATGAGACAACCACAGTGATATGAGACCCACAGGTAGAGAGAGCTGTGCATCTTCCCTCAGCTGAACGATTTCTGAAAGTGAATAAGATAATGACATAAGAAACAAATAAGACGACAAAAATAACTAAGGAAAATACACCTGAATTGTCAACCACAAAGACACCGGTGATGTAGGTATTGGTACAGGTAACGTCTAGCAAAGGAAAAATATCACAAAAATAGTGATCAATCTTGTTAGGACCACAGAAAAGCAACTGAATTGCTATGGATAACTAAGAAAAAGAATGGGCAGTACCGTCAGCCCTCGCAGCTAAGACTAGGAGATTGCACCTTGTCTTTTTAATGATAATCACGTAGTGGAGAAGTTTGCAGGTGGCAGCATTAGTGATCAAATGCCATGGCAGTAAGAATAAAGACTTCAAGTCTTCCAAAGAAGTGCAAGGCAAAAACCTGTAACACACAATTACCATAGGAAATGATTTTTGTCCCCCAAGCAGGTCATTAATTAATTTGGGTGCAATACTAGAGGTATAACAGATATCCACAGAGGATAAATGGTTCAGTAAATACTACATCAGATGGTGAAAAAGAGGACTACACTGATTGGAGACAAGGATCAGAAGGTTTTCTACCAAAAGGGTGACATAATAAAATAAGAAGGGCACAAAGCAAAATATTTGTATATTCTGAGCATAATAAAGTCCCAAAAGAATGAATTCTGAGATATTTTTCTGGTTTTCTATGTATTTCAGTTTGGTGTATTTTATGCCGAAGTATACTAATTTTCTGAAAGAAAGAAATCATAAGTGTGGATAAAAAATTAAAGATGGTCCCAATAATATAAAAATCACTGAAATGAATACATGAATAGAATATTACCCATTATTATTGCTTTATAGAATAAAGCTGTATAGTCTTTTTTATTTTATCTCATTTTACAGATATGTTTGGAATAATATTATAATGGGAAAGTTATGATTTCTACTCAATATTATCTGTAATGATTAGAAAACACTTAAATGTTATTTTAAAATTAAAAACCAATTTATTGCTGATTAAATATATTGTTTAGATAAGCATAAAGGCTTATATAATAAGCATAAAGGCTTAATTAACCTTAGACCAAAAAAGGGGGTTTTGTATCTGTTTTTATTGCTTTACTTATAGGGTCAACATCCCTTCTTCTAATATGATCTGGTCAAATTCTCCAAATTTTCTGGGAATAAATTCTCAAGAATTCCAAAAACGTTTAAACACTAAAGCTTGATTACAGAATTCTATATTTGTGTAGAGTACACTCCTTTTCACCAGGTCACCAAACATTGTCAATGGATCATTCTAAACCAAGGTAATTGCTTTTATATTAAAACGCAAAAACTTTTTGAAAACTATATAGCAAAAGAAGAAAAAAGGTCATTTAATGGCTGAAGTTGAGAAAAATAATCAGCAAATTATTTCATTATCCTATTTACATTTCCTGTGTTAAAGACATATCTTTTAATTTTATTTTTTGAATTCACAAGTAAAACTTGTGCTTATTTATGGAGACATAGTGATGTTTTGAAACATATAATGTATAGTAGTCATATCAGGGTAATTAGCATATACATCATCTCAATCATTTATCATTTCTTAGCATTAAGAAATTATGTTGTCCAAAAATCACAAGCATTCCTATACACCAATAACAGACTTAAAGAGAGCCAAATCAAGAACGAACTGCCATTCACAATCGCTACAAAGAGAATAAAATACCTAGGAATACAACTAACAAGGAACATAAAGGACCTCTTCAAGGAGAACTACAAACCACTGCTCAATGAAATAAGAGAAGACACAAACAGATGGAGAAACATTCCATGTTCATGGTTAGGAAGAATCAATATCGTGAAAATGGCCATACTGCCCAAAGTAATTTACAGATTCAATGCTATCCCCATCAAGCTACCAATGACCTTCTTCACAGAACTGGAAAAAAACACCTTAAACTTCATATGGAACCAAAAGAGAGCCCACGTAGCCAAGTCAATTCTAAGCAAAAAGAACAAAGCAGGAGGCATCACACTACCGGACATCAAACTGTGCTACAAGGCTACAGTAATCAAAACAGCATGGTACTGGTACCATGATATAGACCAATGGAACAGAACAGAGGCCTCGGAGGCAATACAACATATCTACAACCATCCGATCTTTGACAAACCTGATAAAAACAAGCAATGGGGAAAGGATTCCCTGTTTAATAAGTGGTGTTGGGAAAACTGGCTAGCCATATGCAGAAAGCAGAAACTGGACCCCTTCCTGACACCTTACACTAAAATTAACTCCAGATGGATTAAAGACTTAAACATAAGACCAACACAATAAAAACCCTAGAAGAAAACCTAGGCAAAACCATTCAGGACATAGGTGTAGGCAAGGACTTCATGACCAAAACACCAAAAGCATTGGCAACAAAAGCCAAAATAGACAAATGGGACCTAATCAAACTCCACAGCTTCTGCATGGCAAAAGAAACAGTCAATAGAGTGAATCGGCAACCAACAGAATGGGAAAAAATTTTTGCAGCCTACCCATCTGACAAAGGGCTGATATCCAGAATTTACAACGAACTAAAACAGATTTACAAGAAAAAAACAAACAAGCCCATTCAAAAATGGGCAAAGGATACGAACAGATACTTTACAAAAGAAGACATACATGAGGCCAATAAGCATATGAAAAACTGCTCATAATCACTGGTCATTAGAGAAATGCAAATCAAAACTACATTGAGATACCATCTCATGCCAGTTAGAATGGCAATCATGAAAAAATCTGGAGACAACAGATGCTGGAGAGGATGTGGAGAAATAGGAACACTTTTACACTGTTGGTGGGAGTGTAAATTAGTTCAACCATTATGGAAGACAGTGTGGTGATTCCTCAAGGACCTAGAAATAGAAATTCCATTTGACCCAGCAATCCCACCACTAGGTATATATCCAAAGGATTATAAATCGTTCTACTATAAGGACACATGCATACGAATGTTCATTGCAGCACAGTTTACAATAACAAAGACCTGGAACCAACCCAAATGCCCATCGATGATAGACTGGACAGGAAAAATGTGGCACATATACACCATGGAATATTATGCAGCCATCAAAAATGATGAGTTCGCATCCTTTGTAGGGACATGGATGAACCTGGAAACCATCATTCTCAGCAAACTGACACAAGAACACAAAATCAAACATCGCATGTTCTCACTCATAGATGGGTGTTGAACAATGGGAACACATGGACACAGGGAGGGGAGCACTATACACTGGGGTCTGTTAGGAGGGAGTGGGAGCGGACAGCAGGGGGTGGGGAGTTGGGGAGAGATAGCATGGGGAGAAATGCCACATATAGGTGAAGGGGAGGAAGGCAGCAAATCACACTGCCACGTATGCACCTATGCAACAATCTTGCATGTTTTTCACATGTACCCCAAAACCTAAAATGCAATAAAAAAAAGAAAAGAAAAGAAATTATGTTGTCTTTCAAGTTTTAAATGGCAATAAGCAAAGGAAATATATAAACATTGAATTCCCTAAGTATGTTTGAATTATGCATATGTAATAGCCTTCCCTAGAAATAACATATATTTCATACACAATCAAAGAAACATATGTCAGTAAAAGAAAATGATAGAAATGGTCAATTTAAGGCAAATTTTGTGGTTAATTAGCACTTAGTGATATTTTTTGCATGGTTGAATAAATGAAAATGTCATGGATACACATCTTTTGCTTCTTATGCATAATCTTAAAACATTTATTTAGTCACTGCAAAGAGCATATAGGATACTGAGAATGCACTCCAGGAGCTATTTTACCTCCTGATAGAGTCTGGCTCTGTGTCCCCACCCAAATTTCATCTTCAATTGTAATCTGAATTGTAAGCCCCACGTGTTGGGGGAGGGGCCTCATGGAAGGTTATTAGATCATGGGGCAGCCCCGTGCTGTTTTCATGATAGTGAATGAGTACTCACAAGCTCTGATGATTTTATAAGGGGCTTTTCCTGGCTTAGCTCTGCACTTCTCCTTCTTCACGCCTTGTGAAGAAGATGCATTTCTTCCCCTTCATCTCCTGCCATGATTGTAAGTTTCCTGAGGCCTCCCCAGCTATGCTGAACTGTGAGTCAGATCAAACCTCTTTCCTTTATAAATTACCTAGGCTCCAGTATTTATTTACAACAGTATAAAAATGAAGTAATACACCCCGATGAGAAATTATCTCATCCCAGTGGGGATGCAAATCTCCAGTACATATTTTACTTTACCCTCAATCTGACATGACAATCATGTCTGGGCCTCTGGGTGTCTATTATAAAAACATAAAATGCTTATGTGACAAAATTATTTAGAAGACATCAAATCTAGTAACTCATAAATCAATATCTGTGTTGTAGTGCTTGAGATTATTGTAGATGGCAAATAAGTAACAGTTCTGACATTTAAAAGCTGTTCTATATCATAGGACACCAATTCCATCTCAATATTCAAACCTCCAGCTTTAACGAAGAGAATTTTCGGTTTGTTCCTACTTTGTCATCAGTATCACTGTAAGGCCTTCTAGCCTCCTTTATATAACAAAACAAAAATAATTATTGCAGTGTTCAGAAGTTACCAGTAATTAAAAAGTACTGAAAAATTGGGATGGAAGGGTGTTTTACACGTGTTTTACATTCTCTCTATTACCTCTGATAGTGATTCTTTGTTTCTGAGGTGTAAATTTTTCACATACATTCATGTACCTAAAACAACTTGATTTTAAAAGATTTATTATATAAGTAGACTGTGAATAATTTAAAAGTGGAAATCATTTGATTACCTCAAACCTCTGCTTTTTAAATAAAAGAAACTCAAATCAAGAGATCTAAGCAGTTTCCCACGATCTGAAGTTATATGTTATGGATGTCAGAAGACATACATGCTCATTCTTAGTCCTGCTGGGGCTGCATACCATGCTTGAGAACAGAGTGGGATGGAGGGAAGCGTCTCATGGAGGCTATTTTGAAAGCTCATTTATTTTGAACTACTTTGTAACTACTTTGAAAACTCATTTCTGGAGAGAAAAATATGCAAAGTGACAGGTTACCAGAATACCCCATCTGTTTTCCTGAGTGTGTATATAAAAATAATATTGTGGCTGGGCGCAGTGGCTCATGCCTGTATTCCCAGCACTTTGGGAGGCCGAGGCGGGTGGATCACGAGGTCAAGAAATTGAGACCATCCTGGCCAACATGGTGAAACCCAGCCTCTACTAAAAATACAAAAAAATTAGCAAGGCGTGGTGGCACGCGCCTGTGGTCCCAGCTACTCGGGAGGCTGAGGCAGAAGAACCGCTTGAACCCAGGAGACGGAGGTTGCAGTGAGCTGAGATTGCGCCACTGCACTCCAGCCTGGTGACAGAGCAAGACTCTGTCTCAAAATTATAATAATAATAATGTACATTTAATACAAATATGTGTTTCAGAATTATCTGATTCTAAATCATATTAAAATAATTTCCCTTCTGTTTACCAAAATGTAAATTCCTAAATTGGAGTCATTGCTCTTTTTTAAATCATCACTGGCAGTTAATCTCTACTACCTCTTAATCTGTTATTCAGTATTTAAGAGAACATGATTAATCATTACTGTTGATAGCAGACATAAAAGGAAAAGTGAAAAGTCAAGTGAGGATAATTTTAGTCATTAAAATAATATCATTTTAACCACAGAGATAGTATGAAAACTCTGATGAAAAAACTTGAATCCATAAATGATGAAATAAAGAATAAATATCTGAGCTGAGGGACATTATTTTATTATTTAACATAAATAATAGCTGATTTTATTATTTAACATAAACTCTGATGAAAAAACTTGAACCCATAAATGATGAAATAAAGAATAAATATCTGAGCTGATGGGCATTATTTTATTATTTAACACAAATAACAGCTGATTTTATTATTTAACATAAAGACATATAAAAATATCACTTTGTATCCAATAAATTGAATTATTACATATCAACTAAAAAAATGAAAGAAAGGTAGTTATCCTCTAATTCCATTTTATTTATTTATTCAGTTATTTATAAACATGAACTTTTTGATATATATTTTATAATTAAGGTTATATTTCAATACTGTGTTATTTATTTTGTTGCTAAAAATTTTTACAGCTTTGGCCATTGTAGGCTTTCAGTTGACTCTGGTGTCCTCATCACTGTTTGTGTGCATGTTTCAGCACTTCCATATTTCTACTACAAAACGCTCATTTAGTTCAAAACCTAGAATCAAACATTTCTTCAAGAAACCCTGATCATTTTATTGGAGAATGGTATTAGAAACAAAGATTTGGCTGATAGATTATCATTTTTAATTCTAGTCAAAAAATGTCATTTATCACCCAAATGAACACCTCTAATTGCAAGAATGGGCTACCTCTTTTCCCCATAATCAAAGTCAAATTGAAGATTAAGTTATTTATCACATCTTGCTCATGTTCCATAATTGGGAGGGAAGGGACACTTGAGGGAATGACCTTCCCCAGACTCTTAAATTTTACACATCATTTATATTAAGCTCTTCTCCTGGGAAGGCAAAAGAGAAAATTTTCCCAGTCAAAATCCTTTGTGATGGTAGATTTCAGAAAGTATTGGATGATTCTGGAACCAATTTAGTTTGCCTTCTAGCATTAGGATGGGAATGTAAGCTTCATTGTGAGATCAAAGAGATCCTAATATCAAAATAGTCAGATATTAATTTATAAGCATGTTAAAAATTCTCATTTGCATAATCAAAATTTAAAATTTGAGTAATGAGCCTCCAAATTATTTTGGGAAGAAAAGAGGGCAATTGAACATCCTCATGTAGCATATTCTTTAACTAAAGCTGATAAGTTCTGTCTAGGAGAACAACTTAGTTGTATTTAATGTTCAGAGAAGATGGATGTGATCAATACAATAGCCAGGAACTAACACAAACAAGACACTGGTGAAAGGTGGGGAAATTCAAGGACTTTTCTAGGAGTGCTTTACAATCTAAAGTGAAGACATGGGAATAAAAGTCATGCACAGCATTTCTTGATGGAAATGGGCACTACCAGGTAAGAGCTGCCGGTAGATGTGGGTAGGAGATAATTGAATAGAAACAGACTATTCTGGGCACACTGCCTATAATTAAATAAATAAATAAACAAACAGGAATAAAATAGATTGGGGTGTTGCAGGATGGGCTCCTTGAAGGTGGCGATGCCGCCCATGGTAGGATATTGGCTTTCCTTCTCCCTAATGGCAACTAAGTATAAAATAGTATAAAACATTCATGATTTGGATGTATAGGAAATTCTCTTAATTCTTTGATTTATTCAACAGATTCTTATCAAACATCCTCTTTTTTATAAATGCTTTCCTTCTCCTTAATGGCAACTAAGTATAAAATAGTATAAAACATTCATGATTTGGATCTATAGGAAATTCTCTTAATTATTTTATTTATTCAACAGATATTTATCAAACATTCTCTTTTTATAAATGCTGAAATTCGGCAGTGAACAGATAAAAATTATCTTCCTTATGTTGCTTCATTCTAATGTATAGTACCATAAAAACGTGTAATGATTTCTATTTATGTCTGTTTATTCCTGTTTATTCAAATCTGTTCTGGATATGTGTGTGCATGTGTGTCTTTTTATAATACTTAATTTATAGAAGACAAATACAATTTTTTATTTCTGTTTGCTAAAGAGCTTTCACAAACCTTCAACACAGGAAGTGAAGCTCCAGTTAGAGACAGTGTCTGCATATGTTGTATTTACAGAGCACTGAGTTTCAAAACTACTCTACACCTGACTTACTCAAATTTATGAAGCTTAATGTGGCCCTAAGAATACCACTAGAATTCCTGTCTACAACAGAAGACAGTTGTGATGGCTTAGTGATATGCCATCACAAGGTGAATAACAACCCATCTCCCAAGGTAAAGTTTTTAAAGCATTATTTTTGATGTAACATTATTATGACACACTTTCAAATATTACCAAAGTGAATATTTTTTAAAGTAGGGTCTTTCTCCCATCTATAAGGTCAAGAATGCAATTTCCCCACTTAGAGACATTATAGTTTTTTCATTCTCTTCTACTATAATTCATGTATGTAAATATGTAGGTGTTTGTAGTTTATACTGTACAGCTGTTAAGGAAAATGTTACCACTCTAAGCAGGCAGTATTGATCTCTTACATTTCAATTTATACCATATGTCAGGGACCATTGTGTGTGGGGGGGTGTGTGTGTACATACACAGATATATGTATCTGCTTCATTCTAATTAATGTTTGCATAAAAATACCATCCCTGATTCATTAATGGTCACTCAAGTTGTTACTTATATCTTGCTACCATCCAAAAAGGCACAATGATTGTCCTTGTTTCTATGAATGAGTGTGTCTATAGGAAATGGAATAACTGGATCAATATCTATATGCAGTTGTCACATTATAGATACTCAAGTCACTTCCTAGAGGGTTGCACCCACTTACATTCCCACCAAAAATTCATAGGGTTGACTGTTTCCCACACTTTTGTCAACACTAGTTGTTAAGATATTTATCAAAAAGATTGCTTTATTAATCTGATAGGTGAAAATTAGCTAACTGGAATTTTAATTTGAATATACTTAGCTGTTAATGAAATTGAGCATCTTTCCATATGCATAATCTTTATAATAAGGAGAACAGTCTCTTTTAAAATGGGTTCCTTTCCTAATGTTCATTTGTGTCATGTTTTTCAGAAACTTAACTGTGAAATCCATTTACATTTGAAAAAACTATGCTTTCGTCTGGCATATGTGTCGTAAATGCATTTTATCATATTGGCACTTTACCTTTTGATTTTTTACTGTGTTACTATTTGAAATATATATGTGAAAAGGTATATAGAGCAATTTGTTCAGTATTTGAAATATGCACATAAATATTAATTGCCTTTATATATTTATCTTCTCCCTCTTGCAGTCAGGATACGAAATACTCAAGAACATACAAACTAAAAATTCTATTGTAAGTATCAGTCCCGACTTGGTGCACATAGATATCATTTTCTAAATCTCTGATGTTTACCTGTAAACCTGAAAAAATGTCCTGCTTTATATGTCAATTGTCAGTGCTTACTTGTCTCTTAAGAAAACTTTTTGAAGAACCCAGAAAAAATAATGAGAGAGAGAAGAATTTAACTTTGGACAACACAGTATAACAAAGAAGTACAAAGTTGAATAATAAAGACTGAATTTAGAACTGAAAAAAATTAGAAAATTTTCAGAGGTAAATTAAACGGAAATAAAGATAGTCAAGGCAAGAAGTTAAAATAAGTCTCAATTTGGACTGGAATGACCGACTTGTTGCTCATTGCAAAAATTTTATGTTTATTCTCTCTCTCTCCTCTGTGTGTGTATGTGTGCATATACACGTAGATTTTATTAACGAAGTTATCCTCAAGTATTTAAACAATCTTTATTAGAATAATCAGTATATTTACTAAATAAATACATTATAAGGGTACTATCAGGTTCAAATAATGTGAAAGCCTATTGAAGTAAGTCATGTACATTTTCCTCTGTTACTGCAACACAGTACAAAATATTTATTATTCCTGTATAAGCTAAAGAAACACATTCAGCTTAGAAAGATATCTACTCATACCAAACCCCTAAATTAATGTTTACATTGTTTGAAAAAATCATTTGCTTTTAAATTATTTTTCTATTTCTCATTGCATTATTTTCACGTGTAATTTTGTCTTGGCACTGCACTCCAGCCTAGACGACAGAGCAACACTCTGTCAAAAAAAAAAGTAATTTGGTAAATATATTGAATAGTTATTATGAATTCCATCTTAGAAAAAATACACAGAATGGTAAATAATAACCCTTTGTAAAGTTGCAATTTCATTGCTAAGAATATGTATTTGACCTCCAAATTTAGCATTTATTTTCCTTTTTTCTTCCCCTTGCAGATTAACTATTTCTAACCTGTGGTTTCTCCACATCAACTGAAACAATGCAGCAAAATAACAGTGTGACTGAATTCATACTGTTAGGATTAACACAGGATCCCTTAAGGCAGAAAATCGTGTTTATAATATTCTTAATTTTCTACGTGGGAACTGTAGTGGGGAATATGCTCATTATTGTGACCATCAAGTCCAGCCAGACCCTGGGAAGCCCCATGTACTTCTTCCTATTTTATTTGTCCATTGCTGATTCTTGCTTTTCAACTTCCACAGCCCCTAGATTAATTGTGGATACTCTCTCTGCAAAGAAAATTATATCCTACAATGAGTGCATGACACAAGTCTTTGCACTACATTTATTTGGCTGCATGGAGATCTTTGTTCTCATCCTCATGGCTGTTGATCGCTATGTGGCCATCTGTAAGTCTTTGCGTTACTCAACCATCATGAGCGGGCAGATCTGCATCATCCTGATTGTTCTTGCCTGGATAGGGTCTTTTATACATTCTACAGCTCAAATTATCCTGGCCTTAAGATTGCCCTTCTGTGGACCCAATTTAATTGATCATTATTGCTGTGATTTGCAGCCCTTATTGAAACTTGCCTGCATGGACACTTACACGATCAACCTGCTGTTGGTGTCTAACAGTGGGGCAATTTGCTCAAGTAGTTTCATGATTTTGATAATTTCATACATTGTCATCTTGCATTCCCTGAGAAACCACAGTGCAGAAGGGAGGAAAAAGGCTCTCTCCACTTGCACTTCTCACATAATTGTAGTCATCTTATTCTTTGGCCCATGTATATTTATATATACACGCCCCCCAACCACTTTCCCCATGGACAAGATGGTGGCAGTGTTTTATACTATTGGAACACCCTTTCTCAATCCACTCATCTACACACTGAGGAATGCAGAAGTGAAAAATGCCATGAGAAAGTTGTGGCATGTCAAAACTATTTCAGAAAACAAAGGATAACCTGAGTACTTATTCAGTCAAATCATGATTTAACTAAGTATAGATATCAAATATGAAAGTACCTGAATATTATGGGAATAATATGTCATCACATATGTTTGTGGGTTCCTATGTTTTCTAGTTAACACAGCTATGATTACCAAGACATTGCCTTTTGTGTCAGAACTACGTATAGATGAATTCAGGTTATTACGGACCAATGGTCTTTCCTTTTCAGATTATCTTCCTTTCCAGCCATGCATTTTCTAAGGTCTAAGCCTGACTACCCCTATGCACTCTAGGCTAATGTATCGGATTTTCTTACTTCATTCCTGTGCTTCTGACCATAGACTCATAATGTCACTGAAATCTTCAATTTGGCTCCTTCTTTTCCTACAGCTCAATTCTGCCATTACTGATTGTGAACTACACATCACAACTCTGTCTACACTCTGGTTTAATAAAAAGAAAAACATTTACACAATCACAACTGCTCAAATTTGTGAGCAACCACAAAGAAATATCAAATTCCTTCCATAACACATTTACAATAAGGTATCAACCTTCCTCCTGAACACTTCTAGGGCAAAGGAACTAACTCAGTATGCCAAGATGCCCTTTTCATTTTATCACTATTTTGTATTTGAAAAGTTCTATATTTTTGAGTCGGAAGCTAATATACTAGAGATACAATATATTTTCTGACCTTGAAGTGCAGAAGGGTAGAAGATGGTTAAAACCAAAAATGGTATAACCCATTGTGTTTAAAGTTGGGTGATGTCAATGAAATAAATAAAATTATTATAGGCATTCAGAAAACACCCAGGACACTTGTCTCTACTGAGTTTAGAGAGAATTCACTACTGCTATGGGAAGTCACCTCTCTATCCTGTCCTTAGATTTGGGACTGCATAGATTAACAGTCAAGTTTTGTTTTAATAAGATTAAATAGATACCTAAGAGAATTTTATTGATATCAGTCTAAAATAAAAAGAGGGAGTCTTTATGGAACATGTTCCAGTATCTGCACATTTGCATCATCAACTTTAAATAGTTCATATATAAAGGAAAGAGAGGAGCAGCCTTCTGATATGAATGTATAAGAGGGTAATCATAAAGTGGGGCAAATGAACATCAATTTAGGTTGGTATCTGGCAGATAACTGAGATTTAAAATAGGAGAGATAAGAGGTGAACAAACACTAGAATATCATTTACAAACAGTTAATAGCACATAACTTGGCATAGTGTATTCTTCTTTTCACTCTTCTGCTTCCTTCTCAGTTCTTCATTTCACCTGAATGTTGACACAAGGTGTAAGAGACGGAGGATTGAAAATCTATTTATATTGAGGTCCCAAAAGAACAAATTTTGGTTAATTGATTGGACTACTGAATACTTAATAAAATTTCCTTCCTCTTTTGACCTCCTTTTCTCCTGCCTTCCCCTCTATTTTCTATCATGCTTTGTATAAACACTTTTAGAAGACACCATTGAGAGGCAGGGTTGTAAAAACAAAGTAAAATTAGTGGAGAATATATATGGGTAATTAAGCATATGAAAACATGCTCAACATTATATGTTATTAGGGAATTGCAAATTAAAACAATGAGATACAACTACACTCCTATTAGAATAACCAAAAGTCAAAATAATAACAACACTAAATGTTGACAAGGATGTGAAACAACAGGAACTCTTCTACATTGAATAGAGAGGGAAATAAAAATCGACATTGAAGAAGCTTAAAGTATTCCAAATAGGTAGAACCTAAAAAGATCGCCATAAAGACACATTATAAATAAAATGTTAGAATGAAAAGGCAAACAGGTCGATTATGGAAAGTCATGTTAGCAGCAGGCAGACTAGGAGTTCTCCAGCTTCACTCCCCTGACACTGACAGAAATCCAACTAGCAACTACCCACAGGCAAAAAATACTCTCAGGAGTATCCCAGAACTCAACAGTGGATCTAAGACACCTTTTGGACCAGAGAACTAAGAAAAGCCACATTTTCACATCTTCCTTAACCCAAGAGCCAACTGAGAGTCAGTATTACCTGTAGAGGGAGCATCTAGCCCCATCCAACCCCAGCTGCTGCATTATGACTCCACTAAGCCTCAGTACCCTGCTTAAGACTACCGTAGGCTGGGAGGCAAACAAGTCAACATATATCAGGCATAGTCTTAGGCCCTGCCATACTTGTGTGGCCTAGCAGCAAGCCCATAGACCTCACCCAGTTTCAGATTCCAGCACAAAGCTCTGCAAAACTACAGATTCCAGACAACCATGGCACAGCTAGGAAAGATAACCTGTCACCTTGCCTAATCAGAGACGTTTGCAGTATCCAACCAGCAGCTTCACTTGGTGTCAGCATGATCTCATCAGTCCATGGAGCATAGCCAGCCGTATTATTTGACCTCAAAACACAAAACATTATCCAGCACAACTAAATAACCCAGCACTAGGGTCTGCTTGTCTGGAGTTGCTACTGGCCAATTTTTTCAGAATTCAGACTAGACAAATAATAAAGGTCTATCACCACCAAAGAACAGTCACAAAGGCTAGAAGAGGTGGTCATCTTCTTAAATGCACTGGCTTCAATCTAAAGACACAAAGATTATAAAAAAATCAGGTAAATATGATACCACAAAAGGAACTAATAAGGCTCCAATCATAAACTCAGAAGAAGTGCAGACTTGTGAAACAACTGACAAAAGAATTCAAAAAATTCCTTTTAAACAAGTTCAGAGAACTTTAAGAAAACGTGAACGCAAAATTAAATTTGGAAAACTATTTTTGAACAAAATGAAAGATTTTACAAAGAAATAGAAACAATTTTTTTAAAATAAAAATCCTAGAGATAAGGAATAAAATAACTACATTGAAAAATTCAATAGAAAGCATCCCAAATCCTCACAGAGATGGCTTCTAGCTAGTTTCTTAATCGAACTCTTCACAGGCTTTTTCTCTCTTCTATCAGGCTGGCTGCTTATGGGTGATAGGTTACATGGTAAAATCAGTGAATTCTGAGATTATGAGAACACTTTCTTATCTCCTTTGTCCACAAATGGGTAACATGTTCTCAGCAATGATTAAAGGATATTATGTCAATGTATCCGTCAGGCTGCAAGCCATCAATTGCTGGTGTAGGTGAAGGTATTTTTGGAGATGGGAGGCAAACCTGTATCTAAAGTATTTATCATTTCTGATGACAAATTACTGTCACCTTCAGGGTGAAAAAGGTCTGATATCATCAACTTGCTGCCAGGTGATGATCATTTTCCCAGAGGATAGCATCATATTGAGTGTTCAGGCATGGCATCTGCTACTGGCAGGTCGCACACTCAGAGGTAGCAGAAGACAGATCAGCATCTATGGCAGGGAGTCCATTAACACTGTGACTAGGCATAACCTGCATGCTTGTCACTACAGATGCTCTGCTCATGTGCTACCATTTGGATAGCCTTAGGTTGGATAGATAGAACATAGTTCACCCTGATCACCTGGCTAGTTAAAGCCTATTCTCTTCTACAACTTTCTAGCTAATTCCCACTCCAATAGGTCTGTTCACACAAATGTCTCATAGACTACGTTGCCCAGTGTTTTCATCTTCCAGTTGGATAAAAAAACCCAGGCATTTGCTGCTACCCTTGAGTCAATGTATATTGATAATTTAGGATATTTCTCCCTATATACAAAGCAGAAAAATAGTTTGTCAAGTCTTTGTCCACTAGCACAATTTCCCTATGCTACCTACCTGTGAGACTTCCTTTGAATAGCTCTGTGAAGGGCAGCTGTTCTATACAATTGATGCCAATGGATTGAGGTGACTTGTCTGAAAACCAGACCAAAATCAGTTCCTTCTCTGTCAGTTGATTATACAGTACTCCCAATGAGCCCATACATGTGAGTTGAGAGAGGGGCATTGATTTAGCATGTTACAGTGCAATAGGATCAGAATCGTCCATTTGTTCATGAATTACTCTTGCCTTCTGACACACTCAGTCCCAGGTCTTACCAGTTTTGGCTGGTGTACCCTCAAGAACTTAATTAAGTCTTGTTGAATTCAGTAATATCAATTTCATAATAGGTTGCAGTTGAGGTTGACAAGTTTTTTTTAATATTCTTGGTCAGTCACTCAGTATCTTTTATACTTGTTATGTAAAAGTGAGCTTGTTTTATCCTCTCTATATGAAGGGAGAGAAGTATGCATTTACCTAGTGTCAACATTTCTATAATCAAATTGAATATAAAGTACTCAGGAAAAGGAGCAGTGATTGAGACATCATTATTTTCCATCATAAAACATGTGCTTTTAGCATGAAACAAACAAGTTAATAAAAGAGACAAAAGGTAACAGCAATTTCCACTGCAGAAATATACCTCTCATCTAAACATCTCTACCTTCTCTGTTTAAGTTCCTCTCTTCTCCATTGTATAGAAATCTCACTACAATAATTTATATCTTGATAAACTATTTTTCTAATTCTAAAAATATGCCTCTAGGTTATCAGATACTTTATTAAATCTGTTGATACTTTCAAATTTCCTACAATCAACTGGTTACACTCTTTATTTCCAGCCCACATAGTATCTCTGCCTTAATTTGAGCTATCTACCCTATAGTCATAATATCCTTCTAATATAAAACAAATTACTGTAATGATTATCATTCAAGAGAAACATTAATAGTCCCCCAAATTAGAAGGGATCAAATTAGGACCAAAAAGTGATTTTACAAAAATAATAATTATATGACTACAACCCCAACAGTGACAGTCTTCTTAAGATCAAGAACTCTTTCAGTGAGAGTCTTCTTAAGATCAAGGGTAAATTTTCTTTCTGTCATGGTTCTAGAAGTTTCTAGGTAAATTTATGGAAAGATTTCAGCACACAGCTCAAAGAATTGAAAGGAAGATTACCTAGGCCATGTATACCATTCCTTACAACACAAAGCTTCTACAATTATTGAAATATGGTACTTTCTGTTGAGTCAGGAAGAACAACTAAGTTGATCATGAGGTATAAAGAATCTAACATGTCTAATAAAGAAAACCATTAAGAAGAGGAAAAACCTGTTAGACAGTTGGTATATAGATAGGTAACTATTAGCAGGGAATTCCAGAAGTAAACATGGAGAAGAACAGGCAAACTGCAGATCTAAACCACAAGTGATACCAAGCAGCCAGGAGTACCAGAGACACAGCAGTGAAGGCAATGAGCTTTACATATCTGTTTGTATGGCATGCTGCCTTTTTAGCCACATAAAACTAACTCAATATTAACCAGTGTTATTTGTCTGCCCTGTCTCTTCTCCCAAAGGAACTAACCCTCATGCATCAAGATGAGATTACATTAAATCAACAATAAGAAGATAATATTCTCTATTGATTTCTTCTAGGGCACTCCAAACTTGAAGAAGGATTTGAAATCTTCATTTATCTTTTGTCATCTGTGATCAATTTCTTGCTCCACAGCTTCCTCATGGCACTTTTCACTTCTGCGTTCCTCAGGGTATAAATCAGAGGGTTGAGCAAAGGTGTGCCAAGTGTATAAAACACAGCTATCATCTTATCCATGGGGAAGGTGGTTGCAGGCCGTGTGTATATAAATATGCAGGGTCCAAAGAACAAGATGACCACAGTGATGTGGGAAACACAGGTGGAAAGGGCTTTCTTTCTCCCTTCAGCACTGTGGTTTCTCAGAGAATGCAAGATGACGCCATAGGAGAACATCAGCATGACAAAACTCACTGTACAAATGGCCCCACTGTTGGAAACCAGGAGTAGGTTGACCACATAGGTGTCTGAACAGGCAAGTTTCAACAAGGGCTGCAAGTCACAGAAATAGTGATCGATCACATTGGGGCCACAGAAAGGCAAACTCAGGGCAAGAAAAATCTGAGCTAAAGAATGCACGCAGGATCCCACCCAGGCCACAGTCACCAACACACCACAGACCCGGTGACTCATGATGGTCATGTAGTGCAGTGGCTTACAGATGGCCACATAGCGGTCAACAGCCATGAGGATAAGGATGAAGATCTCCAGACAGCCAAAGAAATGGGACGAAAAGACTTGAATCATGCACTCGCTGAAGGAGACAGTTGTCTTCTTCAAAAGGACATCCGCAATCATTCTGGGGGCTATGGAAGTAGAGAGGCAGGTATCAGATAAGGATAAGTAGAAAAGAAAGAAGTACATTGGGCTCTGAAGTGCCTGGCTGGTCTTGACGATAATAATAATTAGCAAATTACCCAACAATGTGCCCAAGTAGAGGAGCAAAAAAATAACAAACACTATTTTCTTCCAAAAAGGATCCTGTGTCAATCCAAGCAGAATGAACTCAGTCACATTATTATTCAGTTGCATGGTTCTCATGAGTGAGGTGAAGGGGCAAGTGTGAAATGGTCTATCTGCAAAAAATAAAGGAATTAATTTGTAGTGTGCTATGTGATTTTATGGAATGTTTTATGCAAAATTAAATATTTCTTATCAGATACATTCTGTTAGTGGTTTCTTAATAAGTCAGTTCAACATTTTGTTTCATAATTTTAATGACCACTTCATGGGGTTGTTATGAGTCTCAAATGTGCTTATGAACATGATACTTTGGTATAGCATTCTTTAAATACAAGTCTTGGTTTGCTTTGGCATCATTCTAATTAATTTTTCCAGTTCAATGTATGTAAATGTAAGAGGTAGGATCTATTTTAATATTAACTTCATTTTTTTCATTTTCAATTTTCAGGCCACTTTTTGCATCGTGTATCATTCAACATTTAAGATATATTTGACTGCTCTTGAAATTCATGATACAAAGACCTACACCACCACCACCCTATAGATAATATTAATACATAGTTTATACATTACATATTCATTGTATATATTTATATAAATATATGTTATTTATGAATACTTAGTATGCTCCACTTCTCTGCAAAATTTCTCCCAGATATTCCAGATCATAAAAAGTAAAACACTTATATCCTCTAAATAATCTGTTGCTACATTGATGTATCCTTATAATATTTAGTACTGACGTATACTAATAAACAGAAATGAATGTTCTTAGAAAATTGGATATCTCTTTAATATCCCTATTTCTAATTTTCTTCCTCTAATTTATTAAAAGCACCCCTAGAACACTCAGAATCCCTGAGGTTACGTTTAAATGAGATGAGGGTTGAGTATAGTATTACTACTCAATTGTTTGTTTTCACGATTCAAGTGTTTAGCTTGAATCGTGAAAACAAGAAAGCATTTTATAACTGCGGTGGTTTGAAGGGTTATTATTGAACCAGATCGTGTTTGTAATCCCCAGTAGAGTTTTCATTATCTAGACTTCCAAAAACCACACATTCCTGGAACAGAGCAGAGATTTGGAAAAAAGAGGGTGATGTGATTTTAGAGAAGGGAGAGTAGATAGTAACTGCCTTCTTCATTCAATTTATTTTCTGTCCTGGAAAAGTCAATCCTTCTTCAACTTTGAAATGTTGCTTTTGCCAATGAAGATTTGTTTTTTAAAAAATAATATAGAAACAAATATTATCACAAGGCTTCTTATTAAAGAAAAATTTTTTTCTTTAGATTTTTGTTGTCAAGGTGACACTAGACAGTACATATATGCAAATACAAACCAAAGTGTAATTTATTTAAATATAGTCTGGAAGCCTGTTGTGTTTCTCCACATTCCCATCAATATCTTCAAAACGCTGATGAGAGTTACAAGTTGGCCAAAACAGAATACAATAGACAAAATAGACACAAAATTCCCTTTATATATATTACTTCCTCTCCCCTGATGAATTTTCTTCTCCTCACCAGATTTGAAATATCCCTTATCTTCCTCCAGATGAAAAAAAAATACCCTCAGGAAAGTGTCTGATGAAGTTATTCACTTTGGCATGCTAGGAATAAAACAGTATATATACCTACACACACACTCCTGTAACACATCTGTAACATTTATTTGCAAGTACAGTCCAGGGAAGGCAGAATGCAGCTCTAAAACATACACATATATATCTATATATATGCACATATATATGTATATCTTTGGTATCTTTGGACTCTTTGGACTCTGCAATCTTTGAAAAGTATCTTAAACTATAAGGGAACTGAGTTAGTATTTTAATCATTACATTTTTTTCCTTTATTCATTTAAAAGGGTAATTCATCATAAAGTATTTATGCTTGAAAATGTGGTAGGCTTTGGAGGCCTGATAATATAGAAATATTTTTCATCTCTAATACTTTATGATTTTGAGCACTCCTTTAAGGGTATAACCTTTGGTCTGTATATCAGCAATCCCATTAGACTATTCGTTTCTAGATAGTCTATATTTACCTTATATAGTTGAACATAAAGTTTTTTAGATAAATTAAGGATTATAAATATATAATGTAATTAACTTGGTAATAATTATAGGTCTTCATCAAATATTTAGTCAATAGATTAGTCAATAATCAGAGTATGTCTTTTTCCCTGGAATTCCTTTCCATTTCTATCTACATCAACTATTGTAACATTTCAAAACACAACTGCGAAATAACTTCATCTAAGCAGCCTTCATCAATTGCCTTGTAATAAATCTCTGCAGCTTTCTAAAGGCTTCCCTTATTCTTTTCTCATGCTATTATATATAATTGCTTAAACTAAATTATTTATGTATGCCTAGCTTCCATCCTGGAATAAGAATGCTGGAAATCTATGTGTTCTCTGGATGTTATTCTCCACTGTACCAAACCCAATCTCCATTATAATGTAGGTGCTTAGTGTTTTGTTTTGTTTTCTGTGCTATTGCTGTGCTATTTCTAATGGCACTTAGTGTTTCCTAATTGAACATTCTCTCTTCCTTTAACAATGTATTAATAGTATCTAATTAGTACTATTCTGATGGCAAAACACATCCATATCATTGCTTATTGGAGATTTCTATGTATTATGAATGGGAGAATGACAAATATGTTCCTCAATTAAAAAGTCGGAGATCAATTTCAGATAACTCCGTGAATTAGCTCCATGACTTGGAGTAGAAGATGTACTCTGCAAGGCACCACATGGCTAAGAAAGACTTGGGGACTCTAACTCCCATAAAAGTGATCATCTCAAGAATTTGTTGGGTTTTTTTCTTTATATGAATCCTTGGCTCTTAAGAGATTCAAGAAGAGCCTTAACATTTTACATAGCCTTCTGAGACTGCTGCACACTTTTGTGTATGTCTATGTGTATGACTCAACATCCATTTTCTTTGCAGAGAAGTGTTAACATCTGTCATCAAATTCTCAAGGGAAAAGACACAAACGTGGGTTACAGTGGTCTGGAGACAAAGCATCACCAGTAATATAGCACATGTTCTTATAACTCCTGCACTCTCCACAACTCTTCAAACAAGATAAGCCAACTTTAGATGGCTAGATACATTGATCAAAACAATAGTAAACAGACAATGTGTTTATGTTGGAGGTAACAGAGAATAGTTGAAAGAAAAGCGACCAGGAAATGTTGAAGGACAGATGGGAGTGGAATCCAGGGTTAGGAGGCTCCTCCTTTGCTTCTTTGTGGTATTGCAGAGGCCACAGTGAGAAGCATTGTTTTCCTTAAAAAATGGATGTGGAGAAATCGGAACACTTTTACACTATTGGTGGGAGTGCAAATTAGTGCAACCGTTGAGGAAGACAGTGTAGCAATTCCTCAAGGACCTAGAAATAGAAATACCATTTGACCCAGCAATCCCATTACTGGGTATATATCCAAAGAATTATAAATTGTTCTATTATAAAGACACATGCACACCTATGTTCATTGCAGCACTGTTTACAATAGCAAAGACCTGGAACCAACCCAAATGTCCATAACAATAGACTGGATAAAGAAAATGTGGCACATATATACCATGGAATACTATGCAGCCATAAAAAATGATGAGTTCATGTCCTTCATAGGGACATGGATGAATCTGGAAACCATCATTCTCAGCAAACTGACACAAGAACAGAAAACCAAACATCACATGTTCTCACTCATAGGCAGGTGTTGAACAATTAGAACACATGGACACAGGGAGTGGAGCATCACACACTGGGGTATGTTGGGGGCTGCTAGGGGAGGGACAGTGGGGGCTGGGGAGGGTGGGGAGAGATAACGTGGGGAGAAATGCCAGATATAGGTGACAAGGGGATGAAGGCAGCAAACCACCTTGCCATGCATGTACCTATGCAACAATCCTGCATGATCTGCACATGTACCCCAGAAACTAAAGTACAATAAGAAAATAAATAAATAAAAATCTCTAATTCTTTATCAGACATAATCTCTTCTAAGCTTCTAGCACCTGTCAACTCTTAGTGAAGACTTATCTTGCCCCAGTGGCTTGCATTTTTAAAAAACAGTGAACATTTATTTACTCTGCCATCTCAAGAAACTGTAATAAAACCTAAGACATGAAATGCATCCTTTACTCCCCACACAATCATGGCTTTTCACATGCCTGGTGCTTATAAAATGTTTGTTGAGTTCAAAAGATCATTTTATTCCAGAGATAATATTTCATTCCACTTATTTCCTATATTAACAGTAAATTTTAGAAATTTGGTTTTTTTCTCTTTTTCAGAGAATGTGAGAACTGCATAGTTATGAGACATATAAAAATATGTTTATAAATTATTGTGAATTAATATGTAATGATAACTCTCTGAGCTCCCAAAGATGGAAATAATCTTACCTGGTAGAAGAATCTCTTAGTGTTGTCTGTCCATTCTTTTTTGAAACTAGCCTTCCTGTAAATTTTTTTAAAATGTTTCCTTCTGCAACCTTGAGAGAATAGTTTAATGCATAATGACATAAGAGATTAGCATCCTAGAGAGAATTATTCCCTAAAGATTCCCTTCTTTTGCTAACCAGATGTAACTTTTGTTTTTTTCTATTTAGCCTATAGTAAGTTAACCCTTCTCATATCCACTAGCCACATATGAACAAGGGTGTGGAGGTGTTAGGTACCTCAGGCACACCAAAGGTACTGGTGAAAAAGAGGAGAAATAAAATGGGTGCTGGAGAGGGTAACAGAAAACAAGAAGGATCAAAAATAATGTCACTGGTTTATTTTGGTTTTGTTTTTGAGACGGAGTTTCGCTCTTGTTACCCAGGCTGGAGTACAATGGCGTGATCTCGGCTCACCCCAACCTCAGCCTCCTGGGTTCAAGCAATTCTCCTGCCTCAGCCTCCCGAGTAGCTGGGACTACAGGCGTGCACCACCACGCCCAGATAATTTTTGTATTTTTAGTAGAGACAGGGGTTTCGGGGTTTCGCCATGTTGATCAGGATGGTCTCGATCTCTTGACCTCGTGATCCACCCGCCTCAGCCTCCCAAAGTGCTGGGATTATAGGCGTGAGCCACCGCAGCCGGCCGGTCACTGGTTTTAAAAAAGTGGATCAGCAAGACATCAACTCTGCTCTCACCCAGTGCCCTAAGCCACCATTCCCTGCATTAGGAAACAAACTTTTCTCTCTCCTGTAACACACCTGTAACATATATTTGCAAGTGCACCCAGGGAAGGCAGCATGCAGCTCTGAAACTAGAGATTCTCTTCTGTGGGCTACAGACAGTCCCCACCAAAGAACCACATATTTATAGCAAGTGGTCTGAGGATTGATATGTGTGGTGAGCACCAAATCTCGCATTTTTTCAAATTTATTTCCATTTGATTTACTAACTCATGTTAGTAAAAACATTTATTAAGAAATAAATTGTATTGAATTAATATTATTTCACCAAATATTTATCAGATACATTTTATATATCAGGCTCTGTGCTTGCCACTTTACATAAGTTATATCTTTAAAGTCACATAATTATTCTATGATATAGGTGTTAACAATGACATTTCACATGAGAGAAACCCAAAACTCACAGAAATTAAGCAGCTTGCCCAGGTTACATATTTAGTAAGTTCAATATTAACATTTGTACTAATGACTGTTTTATCCTGTGATTTTTTCCTCTTTCCACACATTTTCCTTACACTAGCCTAAACTGAAGACCAGAGAGTACTAGAAAGTGATAATGATGAAACATTTCATCATGAATGGCATTTCATTATCATTTCATGGCTAAGTAATAGTACCTCAGATTGAGGATCTTAGAATTAAAGCAAGGTAATGGGGACAAGTTGAAATTCAGGTAGCCATGGGATTGACAAGTGAAAATGTTCAGTAGACAATTGATTTTTTTAAATATGAATTTCAAGTCAGTACTGCAGAACCGGATTTTGAAATTATTTCTGAATGACAGCGCAAATTATGAGTTTGTGTGCAGTCACCCCCATCCCCCCTCAAAAAAAAAACAGGTAGAGAGATTACAGAATGGAGCCAACAACAAGATATTGGGTTATCCAAACACATGAAAGAACCCCTGAAGGATCTCAAGATGCATGTTCAAAGAATCATGATAAAGTCATGAAAGAATAGCCATATGGAATCCAAAAGAGTAGGCTTTCAGAACAAAGTTCATGAGTTTTTTGCATAAAACGACATGAGCACTAGAACCAGGCCTTAAAATCTATGAATCTATTATATTTTATTTGACTACTAATACACATCTCCACTCAGCCTGACATCCAAGCATCTTCTGCATAGTAATCAGCCTCTCTTTTTCTAGTCTTCCTCCACTGCAGTCAGACCCATCTCCTACTGCCAGAACCTTAGCCTGTCTTGCACAGTGGAAACGTTCACAGGTCCAGAGGGATCGGACTTAGCTCTCTGACCCAGTCAGGCCACTTGCTGACAACAAAAACTTCAAAACCTGAGAAAATAAAACAATGCAATCATAACTAAAGTCAATGTACAAAGTACACACTATTTCAGGGTACCGTGCTAAGATCTACATGATTTTTTCTTTTAATTCTCACA
Source organism: Aotus nancymaae (assembly GCF_030222135.1). Classification (NCBI taxonomy): domain Eukaryota; kingdom Metazoa; phylum Chordata; class Mammalia; order Primates; family Aotidae; genus Aotus; species Aotus nancymaae. Next base: position 6,684,640 of record NW_026988473.1, on the reverse strand, counting down.
AAAGCCATATGAGATAGACACTATTGTTATCCTTACTTTCTGCTGCAGTGGATAGGTTTGGGTAACTAGTGAAACTGATTAAGCCTGTGGGTGAGTATGTCACCAAGTTCACAGCACAGGCTACTAACCTCTGTGCTCCACAACCTCTCCAAGAATTTTATGTCAGCCTCACAGCACTTTCACAAGAATTAAAGGAAGTAAGAAGCATAAGAATGTTTGAAGAGCACTTTTCAGATATTCATCATGATTATTTTCCATTCTTATAAGCTCTCAACCTCCTGCTGCCTCTGCCCTCTGTTAACAAGTGCATTACCCCTTCACCTTCATACCTCACTTCCTCCCCAATATCCACCTTCATCATCAATATTTGTTACATGCACCTGTAGAGGTTGAATATTTGCAATAATTAAACTATCTTTATTGTTAATGTTTTTAATGTCATGTTGGCTTTGTCTTCTTAAGGGTATGTTTCAGGATGGCTAGTTTATTCTCTTTCCACCACATTTCTAGAGCTGAGCTGTGTACATAATTGTCATTTAATTAAATTTAATTAAATCTATGCAATTGATTTCATCCAAGGAAAACTGCATTGAACCATGGGGTGCACACAATGGTAATGTCAGTCTCCGCCTCCAGGAACGAAAGTGCTGTTGTCACAGGTTGGTTGTTCTTCCTCTGCCATCCAGGGTCAAATACCCCATTTATCACCATCTTTCATCTTTACCATTTCCATTTCTAGGCATGCTTCAGCCAAACTCAAGAGATGAACCATAACTTGGACATCCAGTTTAGTATTGAATCTGCCATCAAATCTTCTTTGTAATAGAGATGGTCCCTGACCTATAATGACTCGACTTACAATTTTTTGACTTTACAATGGTGCAAAAGCATTACACATTCAGCAGAAGTAATGCTTTGAATTTTGATCTTTTCCCAGGCAAGTGATGTGGGTTTTACAACACTCTCTTACGAGGCTGAGCAGAAACAGAGATTGGCAGCTCTCAGTCAACCATGCTGGTAAAGAACGAAAACTCTACAGTGTACTGCATTGCCAGTGTTTTTGTTTTTTTTGTTTTGCTTTGTTTTTGAGAGAGGGTCTTACTCTATCACCAAGCTGGAGTGAAGTGGCACAATCACTGTTCAAGGCAGACTCAACAACCTGGGTTTCAGCAATCCTCCCATCTCAGCCTCCCAAGTAGCTGGGAGTACAGGCATACACCACCACACCCAGCTACCTTTTTGTATTTTTTTGTAGAGACAGGGTTTTGCCATGTTGCCCAGAATGGCCTCAAACTCCTAGGCTCAAGAGATCCACCTGCCTTGGCCTTCCAAAGTGTTGGGATTATAAGCTTGAGCCACTATGCCCGGCCATCAGTGTCTTTTGAATCTAGTATTTTGTTTACATCCTATCATGTCTACAAAACATCCATCTATATACAGTATTCAACACTGTATTATAAATTAGGCTTTATGTTAGATGATTTTGCTCAACTATAGACTAATGTAAAGTGTTCCGAGCATATTTAAAGTAGACTGGCTGAGATTTGATGCTCTGTAGGTTAGATGTATTAAAGGCATTTTCAACTTAGGATAAGTTTATCAGGATATAACACCATCATAAGTCAAGGAGGATCTGTATTGTCATTTCTTTCCAGCATTTCTGCAAAATATTATTGTTCAAAAGAATGTTTATTTAAAGGAATGAGGACTAGCATTTCTTCTTAACAAATTTACAAGAAAAAAACAAAAACAAAAAAAACAAAAAACCCCGTCAAAAAGTGGGCAAAAGATATAAACAAACACTTTTCAAAAGAAGACATTTATGCAACCAAAAACCATATGAAGAAAAGCTCATCATCACTGGTCATTAGAGAAATGCAAATCAAAACCACAATGAGATGCCATCTCATGCCAGTTAGAATGGCAATCATTAAAAAGTCAGGAAACAACAGATCTGGCAAAGACATAGAGAAACAGAAATGCTTTTACACTGTTGGTGGGAGTGTAAATTAGTTCGACCACTGTGGAAGACAGTGTAGCAATTCCTCAAGGATCTAGAACCGGAAATACCATTTGACCCAGCAATCCCAATACTTGGTATATACTCAAAGGATTATAAATCATTCTACTATAAAGACACATGCACACGTATGTTTATTGCAGCACTATTTATAATAGCAAAAATATGGAACCAACCTAAATGCCCATCAATTGTAGACTGGATAAAGAAAATGTGGCACATATACACCATGGAATACTATGCAGCCATAAAGAAGGATGAGTTCATATCCTTTGCAGGGACATGGATGAAGCTGGAAACCATCATTCTCAGAAAACTAACACAGGAACAGAAAACCAAACACTGCATGTTCTCACTTATAAGTGGGAGTTGAACAAGGAGACACAGGGAGGGGAACAAGACACACCAGGGCCTGTCAGGGGGTGAGGAGCAAGGGGAGGGAGAGCATTAGGACAAATACCTGATGCACCTGGGGTTTAAAATCTAGATAATGGGTTGATAGGTGCAGCAGACCACCATGGCACATGTATACCTGTGTAACAAATTTGCACATTCTGCACATGTATACCAGAACTTAAAGTAAAATAAAATAAAATAAATTCCCTGCCTTTGAATAGATCTTCAAGAAAACTGTGTTTAGATATAATTCTGGTAAATTCTCTATTGACTAGCAGGATATCAGCTTAATGATTTCACAACACTCAGCATAATGTAAGTTTTTGAACTGACTTTAAAAGATAAGTCTTCAAAAACCACTTCCTAAAACACCCTGCAGTTCTAACCAAAACTAAAATTATTTAAATAAAACAAGTGTTTTTCACTAGCATTCTTATAAATTATGAAAGCAAAGAATGGTTCTTGAAAAATATTTTATACGAAGTAATGGAAAGTTTAAAGTCAAAGGATATTTCCAATCACTTGATCCTCTAATGATGAATATAAGCATTGAATCATTCCACAATGTATGTATATATCCAAACATTATATTGTACCCCATAAACATATACAATTATTTTTTGTTATTCAAAATTTTTACAATAAAAAAACATTTAGACTGGGCACAGTGGCTCATGCTTGCAATCCCAGCACTTTGGGAGGCCAAAGCAGGTGGATCACCAGGTCAAGAGATTGAGACCATCCTGGCCAATATGGTGAAACTTCGTCTCTCCTAAAAATACAAAAATTAACTTGGCATGGTGGCACGTGCCTGTAGTCCCAGCTACTCGGGAGGCTGAGGCAAGAGAATCACTTGAACCCTTGAGGCGGAGTTTGCAGTGAGCCAAGATCACGCCAATGCACTCCAGCCTGGTGACAGAGCAAGTCTCCATGTCAAAAAAAAATACAGTTTAGTTCATGTTCTTCAGAAGGGCATTTGTATGTAGCAATATTGTATATGCACAGTCATTTATGTGTTCTACTCTATAAAAATATATTAACATGTTTGAAATTTTAATCTAACAGTTTGTATGGGTGGGCATTCCCTGATGACAGTATTTATGAATTTTCCTTCTTTTAAATTGCTTAATATTATTTAATTTTGTAGTTGCATCATAATTCCTTTAACCAACCCATTTTTGCTTGACATTTATGTTGTTATATCTCACCTTACACATAATGTTGCAATGAACAACACTTACAGACATCTTTACTTACTGATTTGAATATTTCAGTTAGAGAAATTCCTAGACATGTCATCACAGACAAAAAAAATCATATGCTTAACATTGATAGATTCTATGATTTAATTCCTCTCAAAAACCTATACTAGATTTTGTCCCCATTAATATTATATTAAAGAGTTATCTTCCACATAGCCTTACTAACACTAAATATTATGAATCTTGTTTATATTCACTAAATAAGATGAAAAATAATGTGTCATTTTAATTTGCATTCATTCAATTATTCATTCATAGAATCTCATTGATTATATAAACAATAAATGTATTTTTGGTCTCCAGATAAAGCTAAATTAAAATCAGTGGAATCCCTATTTAGAGATACATTGTCTATACAGGGATATCCAGACTGAACTACTGATAATTAATACGTTAGCTGGCACTTGGTATCTTCCAGACATTTGCTAATACTGTATAGCTGTTTACTCATTTAATCCTCATATCTGACTATGATGTGACACATTTTATGGCTGTGAAAAAACAAAGTAATTAATTTGCTCAAGGCGATACACTTAGGAAGTGACAGACTCAGTTGAATCTGGAAACTCACTTTACAGCTCATATGTGTATTTTGTGTCTGAATTCCTTATGGGGCTAAATAATTTCTTCAGTAAAATCTTGAGTGGTAAGAAGGTGGCAGCAGTATGTTCAGTGAGTGCCGCTGGGTCATCATTTTTTACAAGCAATCTGTTACCTTGTGTTCCTTGGACAGTTTCTACCCTGAGCATATGCACCATCAATAGCATACACCTTGAATTAAGGGCTTTAAAAAGATAATTACTCTTAATAAATCTTCTTAATTCACTTTTCTTTCCTTGAGAGATGAGTGAAGGGAGAATTATCTACAATAGCACTTTTGTAAGATGATAATTACTATACCACTGTAGATAAGAGGTTGATGTTTTCTTGGAATGCTTCCAGAGGAAGAGGGCTGAGTCCCTAAACAAGCTTTCTTGATTTCACTAACCCATTCCAAAACAAATCACCAGCATCATCCTCAGTACTGACATAATGTCCGTGGGCAGGGCTGCTCACAAATAAATCTGCATGTTTTTATATTGATAAATTTTTACAACCCAATTCATATTTTCATTAAAAATGAAAACCTGAATTTGAATTATCATTAACTAACTAAAATAGGCAGCAATCACGCAATTTCTTTCTCAAAACTGATTAGTAGAAAAATAAAGATTAAATGAAGTTGGAACAAGAGGAAAGCAGAAATGCATATATTATATATATATTATATATACACACACACACACACACACACACAGAGAGAGAGTCAAATGAAAGAAGAGAAACAGAAGATTTCTCTGAATACCATATGAGGCATACCAGCTATTCTGGTTCCTCCTTTTCCTAAGAATACATCTCTAGAATATAAATACATTATTTTATTCTCTAATCTTAATTATCTGGATAGAGGTCAGAAAGTAGACACTCAATTTCAGATAACTTGCCAAAAAAGATTAAAACAAATCAAGCTAGGAATTGTTCATAAAGTCTCTCCATTCTGAGAGCAGAATTTACATATACAAATAAAACAAGTGAATTAATGGACATCTTAAGCATAATATAAGAGTGCATGTAATTAGGTGATTCAATGATTTTAACAGTTTCAAAATAGTAGCTCAAATTAATAGGAATGTGTTTAATGCTTAAATAAAAATTTAAGGCTATCTCCAAAGTTCATTTGGTGTTTTGTGTCATCTCTGTGATCCCCAAAAGCCAGTTAGGTGATGATCCCACTAAGTAGAAGGCAGAGATCATGCAAGTAAATTTTCTTAGGATCATGTCAGAGGGACTGAGAGTCTGGCCCCATCCAGGAGTACTCACATGAACTTTCTTCTACCGAAGAGCTAGGAACCACGGCACATTAGAGTATCAAAGCAGTCAGGACCTGCACAAAAAATAAATTAATCATTTAATGGAGAGTTGATAGGGCTAAGTTTCTAAGCATTTCAAAGAAACATTTACAGTAGTTGTTCTAAGTGTCCAAGAACTTAAATGAAAACCAACTCTTGTGATTGGCAGAGAATTTAAATTTTATCTAAAGAGGAAAAGTTACCAAAAAACGTAGCCAGCTAAGCTGTCTACAGAATCATTCACGGGACTATGCTTGCAATTTGGATGCTCTTTGAGCTCAATTTGTAAACAGTTTCCAATCCACATTTCAGAAGAAACATCATGAATGAGATGTCCTCCTTTGGGTACTGGGCCTGGGCTACAGGAGGGAAGAGTGTTGAAATAGCACAGAATTCCACAATGTGCCGACTTGCCTCATTCCAACCACATCCCTTTGAGGCTGTTTCTACTGACTGAGAAGCTAATCGCAGTACATTCGGCCCTGCAGTGACTGGGTTTTTCCCAGGGGCAGAGCTTCACTGAAGTCAAGCCAAGCTGATGCTTCACAAGCAAAAAACTAGATCACGGTGTTCTCCATTCAATGAGTTGCTCCTCAGCTACATTCCTGCCCTTCAGTAACAGAATGGCCACACAGTTCTTGTTCTGCCTGACGATACAGCTGAAGAAATGAGAGTACGACTTCTCTTGGCCACCTAGCAAATGTCAGGGCAGAATTTTTTAATACCTAGTCTGATACTCTGTTAACGTTTTCAGACTATTCTTGAAATTGTGTCACATCTAACTGCAGGATAGCTGCCATTAATTAAGAATTTTTAAAATGAACTTCAGCCAGAAAAATATTAAGGACTAAATTTCTTCTCCTTCCATAACCAGAAACTCAAATGGTATGGCTTTAATTTTTAAAATATTTGGAATCATAGCCTTCATTCTTTTTTTTTTTTCTTTTCTTTTTTGAAGCAGGGTCCCACTCTGTCACCCAGACCGAAGTGCAGTGCCAGGATCATGGCTCACTGCAACCTCGACCTCCCAAACTCAAGCAATCCTCCTGCCTCAGCTTCCCGAGTAGCTGGGACTACAGACAGGCGCCACCATGCTCGGCAAATTTTTGTGTTTTTAAAAAACCCTGTCTCTAACTCTTGAGTTCAAGGGATCTACCCACCTCGGTCTCCCAAAGTGCTGGGATTACAGTCGTAAGCCACCACGTCTGGCCTATAACCTTCATTCCTTTTCTACCTTCAATAACAGAAAGATTATTATTCTACATTTGCAATATATTTCCTAGATTACAACTGGTTCACTGACATATTCGGCTGAATATCCTAGAAGTATCCTGCGAAAGGAGAGTCTCTCAACTGGATTTGAGCTCACAGGTGATGGTCTGACCTCTGCCCTTGAACTACCTTTTCAGGTCTCTAAAGGTACTAAAAGCAAATAACTGTGTTCTTACCTAACCATGTAGACATGGATAACAGGAATGATCCTCAACTTTTTTTTTTCTTCTTTATTTTCCTTCTGAGGAGGCTTTTTAGATGTTTTTTATTCTCCTAATGACCTTGCCCCTGAAATTTTAGCACCACAGACATACTATCTACCAATTTATGTATTTTATTTTATCTGTATCAGTCTGTTCTCACACTACTATAAATAAATACCTGAGACTGGGTAATTTATAAAGAAAAGAGATTTACTTGGCTCACAGTTTTGTAGGCTGTACAGGAAGCATAGCGGCTTCTGCTTCTGGGGAGGTCTGGGGAAGCTTCCAATCGTGGAAGAAGTCAAAATATGTAAAAAACCTAACAATACATGTGCTTCATAGTTGGCCTTAACAATAGTATCACTCCCCTTACCTAAATAATGCCTAGTATTTTTACTGAATTGAATATTCAGATTAAACCAAAGCATTCTTATACATCAGATCCAAATATTATTTTTATGTTTAATTTATAGGGGGAAATGTGCATACTTGCTTTTAGGTCATTTTATTTTTAAGCACCAGAAATAATCAGATTGAAGTTGGTCTTCATGAGAGACTCTTGATGATGGGTGCAAAGGAATTTCTTAACGAACATGGTTTACAAACCCGCAGGACTTCATCCACTGAGAATGCCAGGCTTACTACATGTCTTCTTTCAGTTCTACACCTTCCAAGTTTGCTGTTGACAATTTAAAATTTGTCTCATTTATAATTTGTGTCTGACTAATCTTCTCACCCCTCCACTGAGTACTCGGTGTACCCCTAAGACACAATCATTGCCCTTAGTTTCTGTCTTCAAACCTTTCTTTTTGTCTTAGAATAGATATAACATTTCTCAATACTTTTTCTATCCCTATCCCTGGCTTACCCTCATCCCCTATCTAACAACCATAATACAAAGTGAATCACAAATTATTTCATCTAGATTCTGTTGAAATATTTAAATTTCACTAGCAATTGCAAATTTAATTATTTTTATTAGATCAAGTGTTTATTATATAATCTTTCAGGCCTAGATTTTGTGAGAAAAAAAGTTCTATTTCTTATGAATTTGAACATTCGTGTATAAGCTAAAACACAGTCATCCCCTGCCTTGCCCCCGCAAAAACACAGGTAGAGCAGATATCCCATGTTCTAGCATTACTGTGTGCTCAAATTATGGAAGAAGTAGCTGAAGATGACCAGTGAGCTTAAGAAAGAAAACATTTGTGAGAAGTAACTGTGTTACAGTCAGAGAAACTTTGATTCATGAAATGTTATGCAGTAACATAGAATGATGTGGTATTGGAACTACACGTAAAAATATATACTACATATAAGAATATATAATTCATGTGCATATAGGAACTACATATAGACTATATACTATATGTACGAAATGGCCACAACAAATTTGGCATCATCTTTCTTGAAGGACAAAGTGAATCATTAAGATTACATATAAATTTCTTACCTATGGACATAAACTTACCATAAACAACTGTTTTATTTGAAGTAGGACAGATTTGGAAGACCTAGATTCAAATTTTGTTGCTGAAATTCAGATGTATGACATGAGACAAGCAAATTTGTGTACCTCTCTCAGCTTTCATTTGCTTCTCTATAAAATGGGGACAGTAATCTTGAAACTGGCATTTTAGTGTGTGATTTAAGTCACCTAACTGAAGTGAATGTGTCTGATAAATAATAAGACACTCATTTAATATAAATATATGTGGCACACATAATGAACAATAACTTTAGAAACTTAACATATGCCTTTTTATTGAGATTAAATAAAAGAAAGTTTACTTTTGCAGATTCAAATAGCTTCTCAAATATTGGTGAAGAAAATAAAACAAACAAAGTCCTTTATATTCAGGAAAAACTGTGAGCTATAAGGAGATTTAAGAAAATCAGAACAAATTAAGAGTAATCTCGTAATTTCTAGCATATGTTTTGTGCTGAGGAAAAAAATTTTAAGATATGTTATTAATTATGTCTTTCTTTTTTGTAGGCATCTCTCTCTGCTTTCAGTAGACTCCGAATGAGAAACAGAGAGAAGGAAGAAAGAAGGAGGGAGGAAGGGAAGGAAGGAATAGAGAGAGAGAGAGAAGAAAGAAAGAAGAAAGAAGGAAAGAAAGAAAGAGAAGGAAGGAAGGAAGGAAAGAAAAAGAAAGAAAGAAAGAAAGAGAAAGGAAGGAAGGAAGGAAGGAATGAAGGAAGGAAGGAAAGAAAGAGAAAGAAAGAAAAAAGAGGAAGGAAAGAAGGAAGTGAACAAAGGAAGAAAATCACCAGTGGTTCTTTCATTCCTCAATTGTCACCCTCCATCTACCCATATCTAAGGATTTCTAGCCTCTTTTTTTGCTTTACCATGAGCCAAGCAAAATTTTCGAAGTTCTGAGATGAAGATTCTGTGCAAAAGTCAATTTCATGTATGCAACATATGTATGAAGAATTTAGCAAAGTAACAGTGAGACTCTAGAGAAAAACATACTCTAGAATTACCAAGCTAGGGATTTATAGTTGTTCTTCCCATGGCATATCCAGAATCAATGCACATGAACATTAAAGCTTTGGTAAAATATGTTAAAAGCTATCGAAATACCTAGCAAAAGATGTAGCCAATATTAAGTGCTCAATAAATGTTAGTTTCTGGGGTTTTTTTTTAATGTTTGCTTGTTTAGTTTTTGTCGATGATCTGTAAAATATCTGAATTATCTTGCACAATTTACCACAGACGTATTTCTCCCTCTTTATACATATCATTGCTTTCTTGCCTTTATGCGCAGACTAAGTTACTCTCTTCTTCAACAAACTCCTCATGGCATTTTTTACCTCTGTGTTTCTCACTGTGTAAATTATAGGATTTAACATGGGGGTGAGGATTGCGAAGAACACCGTCACCAACTTGTCCACAGAGTAGGTGACCACGGGACGCATGTAGGTGAATATGCAAGGCACAAAAAAGAGTACCACAACAGTAAAGTGGGAGGCACAGGTGGAGAGGGCTTTGTGCCGTCCTTCAGAGCCATGGGATTTCAGGGAGCTCAGGATGACTATGTAGGAGAGGAGGAGCATGGAAAAGATGAGCAAGCACATGGCTCCACTGTTGGCTGCCACCACCATCCCAAGTCTGTAGGTATCTCTGCAGGCAAGTTTCAACAATGGGAAGAGATCACACATAAAATGGTCAATGACATTGGGACCACAGAAGGGCAAGTTGGTCATGAAGAGAATCTGCACAGTGGCATGCAGGCTGCCTCCAATCCAGGCTATCACCACCAGAAGGTGGCAGAGCCCTTGTCGCATGATGACTGTGTAGTGCAGGGGCTTGCAGATGGCCACATAGCGGTCGTACGCCATGACAACAAGGAGGATGATCTCTGATCCTCCCAGCAAGTGCTCCACAAAGAGCTGAGTCAGGCAGCCAGCCAAGGAAATGGTTTGTCTCTGGTAAAGCAGGTCGATGACCATTTTGGGGGTGGTGACAGAGGTGTAGGAGGCATCTATAAAGGACAAGTAAGTGAGAAAGAAGTACATGGGTGATGAAAGTGTGGGGCTGGAGGAGATGGTGATGACAATGAACAGATTGGCCAGCACAGTAAATAGGAAAATAAATAAAAAAACAATGAAGAGTATTTTCTGCAAGTGTGGATTCTGTGTGAGTCCCAAGAGAATGAATTCAGTCACATTGTTGGGAAGTATGAGGTGATCCATTCAGGGAGTAACCTACAAGCGATAAAGAAAGATGACCAGGGGTCTGAATTACCTATAAGAGATAAAGAAAGATGACCTATTCATCATAAAAGGATTACAGTCTGAATTTCACAGTATAGACATAGGGTAGTTAACTGTGGGGCATGCCTTTGGCTTCCCTCACCCCAGTAATTACTTGAATTTCTCATGTTCACTTCCTCCATGATGCTTTCAGTCTCTTTAGATACTTAGTTTTATCACCTGTAAAACATCTATAAGGCAACAGTTCCTGTGTAATTGCTGAGAACATTCTTGACTCTTTACATGAGATCTGTATTCTTCCTCTTGTTCCAACTCCATATGACTTTGCTAAGTTATTCCAATGTCCCAGGCTTCTGAGCTCACCTCCACATCTGTGAGTTTACAAACTGTAGCTGTGAGATTGATTTTGTAAGCTGTAAAGTGCTGCTCACAGGTAAGGGTTATTCTCTCTTCTCACAGAATTTACATTTGAACTCACAGCTCCAACTGGAAGAAAGACGTGGTGAAGAAATATCTCTCATAAGCAGGCAGATTAGGGAAACATATAAGTCGTCAGAGACACACTCTCCCTAGCACCCACCATAACAAATATGTTATTCATGCTGCTTTCCTCACTGTGCCTATGTGGTGCTTGACATAGTATCTTCAGTGCCTGGCACCGATCAGGCAATCAATACGTGCTTGTGAATTCCCCTACATCTTCCCTTCCTACATCTCCATGTATAAGGATGTATGTGTTTCCCCAGTCCATAAACCTGGGAATTCAAGTACTCTTATTCTCCTACTCTGTTTATTCAGGCTCTCTACCTTATGAGAAGCATAAAAAAACTTTTGAAAGAAAGAGGTATTCCAGTTTAATAGTTTCTATCATATATTGCAAGGTGAGGATGGAAGTATCAGTTGCCTACAGGAAAGACTACGTTACTGGGAAATTTGACTTTCAAGATAATTATTATACATTTTTTTGAGATGGAATCTCGATCTGTTGCCCAGGCTGGAGTTCAGTGGCATGATCTCAGCTCACTGCAACCTCCGCCTCCCAGGTTCAAGCAATTCTCCTGCCTCGGCCTCCTGAGTATCTGGGATTACTGGTGCACACCACCAGGCTCGGCTAATTTTTGTAGTTTTAGTAGAGATGGGGTTTTGCCACGTTGGCCAGGCTGGTCTTGAACTCCTGACCTCAGGTGATCCACCCGCCTCAGTCTCCCAAAGTGCTGGGATTACAGGCATGAGCCACCATGCTCAGACATGTTCTTTAATTAATATTGTTTATTCCTCAAAATTATGTTCCACATACAATTTAACACAGTACCAACTCAGTAAATTTAAAATTTCAATAGACTGGGATTTAAAAAAAAAAAGTCTTGGAGAAGTTTTTCAATCCATAATCTCTCAAAGCCAAAGAACTTATCATTTTCAAAGTTTTAAAAATAGAAACTCAATGTAGAGAACAGAAATAGACTGCTAGATAAGATAAAGTCCTATATAGATATATACACACACACACACAAACATATACATACAGCATCTACTAGTTTCTATAAGTAGGTATCTATGACTCACATAGTCACTCATTCAGCAAATAATTATTGGACACTCTACATATTAATGTATGTTTGCCCATATAAAACCATAAACATGTTCCTCACAGAGCCCTTTTGTAGGCCCTCCCCTGACATTTTGTTACCATATAACAATCCACCTGCTCACATGATGAATAATCCCTTCTACTACTTTGTTTCTGTTGCATACATTCTCATGCCTTCTGCTCCCACCCTTCCCTAATATCCATCGTACATCACTCTTGGTTTGAGAAAACTCCAGTATTAATAGAAGAGGAAAACTCATCCCAGTTTGGAGACATACATTTCCCCAAAATATGAAAACCAAAAACATAAATATAACAAAATGTATTCTTTGAAAAATGTTTTTCCTTTGAATAGTAAGCGGATAAAGGGGTTTTTTAATTTTCCAAGACAAAAATTGTGTACATATGTGAAAACAAAGTGCACCTGCTTCATCGTTCTCTCTTATTCTGAGGTCGACTCCCAAACAGATCTGAAAGAGTATGGTGTGTGTAAAGTAAAAGAAGACATAATAAATGTGACCTAAAAATAACTATGAAGAAATTAAAGTCACCTTATATTTTTCCTTGAACTTCACAATACTTTTTTCTAAGAATAAATCCTAAAGGAAAATATTTTAAAAAGAGAAAAATCATTCATTACTAATATGTTCAACAAAATTATTAAGAGCTGCAGAAAATCAGAAACTCCAAGGAATGTCTCATAATAGAGAAGTGGGGAAGTAAAATACAGTGTACCTCTTAGAAAAATGTGTAGTTTTTAACAATGATGTTCTTAAAATTTGTGTAATATAGGAAAATTCTTTTTTTTTTTTTGAGACGGAGTTTCGCTCTTGTTACCCAGGCTGGAGTGCAATGGCGCGATCTCGGCTCACCGCAACCTCCGTCTCCTGGGTTCAGGCAATTCTCCTGCCTCAGCCTCCTGAGTAGCTGGGATTACAGGCACGCGCCACCATGCCCAGCTAATTTTTGTATATTTAGTAGAGACAGGGTTTCACCATGTTGACCAGGATGGTCTACGATTTCTTGACCTCGTGATCCACCCGCCTCGGCCTCCCAAAGTGCTGGAATTATAGGCGTGAGCCACCGCGCCCGGCCTGAAAATTCTTATGTTATAATATTAAGTGGGGAAAATATGGATACAAATTTGAATATATAATGTGATTCTAATTAATTCAAATATATATGAATAGGAAAAAAAAAAGACCCTAAAATATTTTTACTTCTAAAGTGGTGGGATTATAGTTGATTCTGTCTTTCTTGATAATTTACACGAGGAAGAAGAGACTTAAACCTTAGATCGATGGGGAAGAAGGGTGATTTTTAAGGTCCATTTAATCCTGAGATTCTATATTTATATGATTTCTTAAAAAACAAATCTCACCTATTAACTTGTCTGACACAGCTCCACGGCCAGAGCCCCAGGCAGCCGTTAGTTCATCAACAAGTGAAGTTGTAAGCTGAAAAATGCCAACTAGCTCAGCTCCAGTGGGTCTTTGTGGATTTATAAATGGCGTCTTTAGATAATACCTTTCTCTTGAGTCTTAGAAGTGCTACCACCTATCCTCTTTGCAGGCAAATTCTGCAAAGTTTCTTAGCTGTGGTTAATTAGATCTCACGGGTATTTCACTATTATTAGCAGGCCTTGCCTACAGCCCAATTAGTTCATGTTGCTTAAAACTGAACATTAGAGGAGAATGCTTAAAGCATCTAGCTTTAGTTTTAACTCCTTGCTTAGGTCTGTATGAAGATTAATCACTGTGTAAAAAAAACACACACACAAAAAAGTTAACCACTTATAAATTTGGACATTTGATAATATGTCAAATAAACTTAGTAGGGAATCTAGATATTTGATGTTGTATAAATTAAACACTCAGGTGGGAACTGACTTTTACATTTTTCATTAGAATATTTCCTTAATAACCCATTTTTCATGGTTATCATGAATTTAATCTGTTTTCAGATGCAAGTTAAGCGATAGCAATGACTCCTATTATATTAGCAGTACTTTACATTAGTTGTAGCTTGCAGTACTTCAAAGTAGTTGTTTCTCATGCTATTTCCATAATTAGATTAACATGGCAATTATGAAAATACATTCTTACATTATATTCAGAATTGTAAAATCCATTTATTTAATCTAACAATATCCCTATGGCATGGGAAAGATATAGGCATCAGTATTCTTACTTTACAACATGGAAAACTAAATCAAGGAATCAGACCCTCGTCTGCCAAGTCAAGCCTCCTACATTCTGAGCCAGGATTCTTAGTCTTAAATTATTATTTTACAACTAATGAGTCATGAAATGTTTATGTTGTTGCCAATTGTGAAGCATATTAGAATTACCTACTAGTAGAAACATTTACCTATATTTGAAAATATTTTTAAAACAATTTGAATTCAATTCAGGAATATTCCTATGTAGAACCATATTCACTCACCCATGTTCAAATATGCTTTCCAAAATAAGATAAAAAATTAATTGTTAATAACTCTGGATTGGCTTGGAAGAAAGTGGTCAAAGTGAACAGCATGGTCATGGTAAAAAAAAATAGTTTATAAAAACTGAACCCCACATGACAAACCTAGTTTGACTAGACAGTGTAGTGCCATGCTAATATTTATGGTAGTAGATGACAAAGAAAGTTTGAATGAGGACTTGAAACTATCTAAAGAACTATAATAAATGTAGATTTTGCTAAGGTGTCATCTGTGACTATGTCTTGAACTGTCTTTCAAGTCTGGAGTGAAAGCACAGAGCCAGATCAGAGAATTTGTATGTATTTACAAGGTCATCATGCCTAACCTAATAAAATACCAAACTCTACCCGTGATGGCCCATTAAAGTGGCCATCCAGTCTCTACTTAAATAGCTAAGGGTGGTGATAAGAGTTCTTTGGAATCCCTACACCTTTCTAGTCAAGCTCCCCAGATCCCAGAGCAGCATGGAGTGAAGAAAGGACAGTCAACAGAGCTACGTCCCAGTCAAAGAGGGTTGAACATAAAGGTAACTTTCAAAAAAGGAGTTCCTGGAGCTATAAGAAAAAGTCTGTTTCCAGAATCCAAGTCCAAAAAGTGAGTGGGAAAAACATTGAAGAGACAGCAACACAGATTTTTCCAACTAAAAAGGTAAAGCAGAATAAGCAAAGAAATTCAATACGGATCAGATCACAGTTGGTAAGAAACCAGTTGAGGTGTAAAATTAACATTTGACAGATCCAGGTCAGGAGCTAATTAAACAAAAAGAAGGTGTCTGACAGTGTTCTTAGGGACAGTTTAATGCCCTTCAATAGACCCAGGAACACATTCTCAAAGTAACAAAACACTCAAGGGCAGAGCATGTATTTTCTTAGTCCAATCTAAAAACCCTTTCATCCCAGGAGGACATCTCCTAAGTTGTTAATTAAAAATTGAAAAGTTTAGGGTTGTATTCCACTGCTGGACTGTAGACATACAATTACTCAAAACACTTCCAATTTTCCCTCTTCTAGTTGTAGAAGAAGAAAATATAGCAATATATATGATAATAAATAGTATGGACATAATCACAGAACTTGTAAGCATCTTCCAAATGTTCTAAGTAAACTACTTGCAGAAATAGAACTATTTAAGGTCATGGAATGAACACAGTGGAACAGTAAGAAATGAATCCATATCTCCTGATCCAGAAGCTTGTATTTCCATCATGTTTCCACAATCATAATATGCTTACTAAATATTGTCACATCACAAAGTCTACTGATTTTTTCAATAAAACATATGGTAACCATGAGTTAGGAGGCTGGATCTTTCTGTCAATAGAGGTAGCTATAAACATATCTATGAGATATATATTCATATTTTGGTAACAGACTGCATTTTTAAACGATCCAAAAGTTATTTCATAACAAAATCTTTTAAGTAAGGTAAATTGTTTAACTGAGAAATATTTTGTTCATCAACCATAAATGACTCCTGTTTTCTTTCCATATACTTCATGAACCATCTCCTAAAGCAGTTTTCAAAAAGGATTTCATATTCAAGGAGCTAAGCCTAGAGCCAGCTTTTTAATAGTGAAATAGAGAAATTTTGTTGGTCAACCATTAATGACTCCTGTTTTCTTTCCATTTACTTCATAAACCATCTCCTAAAGCAGTTTTTGTATTCAAGGAGCTAAGCCTAAAGCCAGCTTTTTAATAGTGAAATTGTTTTACAGTTATATTTTACTATGTACTGCTGAAAAATATTCATTTCTTGACACTAATAATTTTTAATCTATTTTTATTTTTTATGATATGTATCAAAAAATAGTTTTATATATTGCACCACAATCAAATACTAGCCCCAAGGAATTCTGCCTAATGAAAGTATCACAGGATACAGAGTAAGAACGTTTGAGCTCAAAGACAATGTGCATGTTCTGTGATTCAGTTATTTAATCTTGCTGATCCTCTATTTCTTCTGTAAAATAAGAAAATTAGATTTCAATTTTACATGGCTGTTGTGATCATGTAAGGACACTAAAAATTCTGCATAGGTTTAAATGCAATTAATTTTTTGTTGATTTTTATTTAGTTTCAATTTTTAGATATAGGGGATACACTTGCAGATTTGTTACATAGGAATATTGTGTGATGTTGAGCTTTGGAGTACAGATTCCATCACCTAGGTAGTGAGCAAAAGTATTTTTTTACTCACTCGTTATGCAGTGTTTTAACTCACTCCCCTCCATCACCCTCTAGTGGTCATTAATGTCTTTTTTTCCCATATTTATGTCCATGTGTGCTCAATTTGAGAACATCTGGTATTTGGTTTTCTGTTCCTGCATTAATTTGCTTAGGAATATGGCCTCCAGCTCCATCCATATTGTTGCAAAGGATATGATTTTATTCTTTTTCATGGCTGCATAGTATTCCATGGTGTATAAATTTCACATTTTCTTTATCCAATCTACTATTGATGGGCACTTGGATTGATTCCATGTCTTTGCTATTGTGAATAGCACAGCAATGAACACACAAGTGCATTGCTGGGATTGTTGGGTCCAATTGTAGCTCTGTTTTAAGTTCTCTGTGATATCTCCAGACTGCTTTCCACAGTGGCTGGACTAATTTACATCCCTACCAACAGTATATAAACATCCCCTTTTCTCTGCAACCTCGCATCTGTTGTTTTTCTACCTTTTACTAATAGCCATTCTGAGTGGTGTGATATGGTATCTCATTGTGGTTGTGATTTGCATTTCTCTGATGATTAGTGATGCTGAGTATTTTGTTTGTTTTCTAGCCACTGTATGTCTTCTTTTGAGAAGTGTCTGTTTATGTCCTTTGGTCATTTGGGGTTGTTTCTCGCTTGTCAATTTGTTTAAGTTCCTATTGATTCTGGCTATACTATAAAGCCACAGGAACTAAAGCAACTTGGTATAGATACAAAAACAGACATATAGACCAAGGGAACAGAACAGAAAACTCCAAAATAAAGCTGCACACCTACAATCATCTGATATTTGATAAAGACAACAAAAATGAGCCACAGGGGAAGAACACCCCATTCAATAAATGGTGCTGGAATAACTAGCTAGCCATATGCAGAAGACAGAAGCTGGATTCCTGCCTTTTACTATATACAAAAATCTAACTCAAAGTGGATTAAAGATTTAAATGTAAAAACTCAAACCCTAAAAATCCTGGAAGACTACCTAAGAAATACTCTTCTTGACATCAGTCTTGGCAAAAAAAAATTGGCTAAGCCCCCAAAAGCAATAAAAACAAAAGTAAAACAAGTGGTTCCTAATTAAACTAAAGAGTTTAATCCTGTCATTCATTACAACGTAGATGGAACTGGAGGAAATTAAATGAAATAAGCCAGGAACAGAAAGTTAAACTCCACATATTCCCACTCATATGTAGAATCTAAAGAGAGCTGATCTCACAGGTGTCAAAAGTAGAACAGAGGATACTAGAGGCTGGGAAGGGCAGGGGGAAGGGAGGGATAGCAAGAGATTCACTAAAGGCTATAAAATTACAGATAGATAGGAGGAATAAATTCTAGCGTTCTATACCACTGTAGGATGATCATAGTTAACAACAGTAAATTATATAGTTCAAAATAGCTAGAAGGAGGATATTGACTATTCCCAACACAAAGAAATGATAAATGTTTGAGATGATGGATATGTTTAATACGCTAATTACCCTGATCTAATCACAATACATTATATGTATGGAAACCATACTGTGTACCCCACGAATATGTACAATTATCTGACAATTTAAAAAATAATTTAAAAAAATTCAAGTTTCCTGAGTTCCAATCTGTTAGAGTAATTCAAAACAAAAGACATTGTTTTGCTTGCTTAATAGATCTATGTAATTGCTTCAATTAGCCTCATTGTTTTTCAAGTGAGATATGCCTTTTGAGAAATGAACATGCTGAGAGATTACAACCAAATACCTCTTTTGAGTCTTTCCTCTGGGGTTTTATTATATATAGTAGTCCTCTCTTATCTGAGATTTTTGTTTCGGTTTCTTTGGTTTGGTTTAGTTTTTTAGTTTAGGTTTTGCTTTTTGGTTTTATTGAGTGTTGGGTTGCTTTCCGTGGAAAGGGAGGTTGGAAAGGGTATGGGACGGTGATCTTTTTCTGAAGCCATACCGTCTGAAGTGAGCCGCGTCTATCCATAGTCTCCGATGCTCAGCTGCTTGTATCTTCCCATGCTCAGCTGCTTGTGTTGCCCTGCCAGCTCAAGTCTTTTATGGGCACAGAATAGGGGTGTGGCAGACAACAAGACAATGGTTGGGTGGAAAAACGGGCCAGCTGTTGTCACTTAGGGCTTTAGTTCCAGGTGTAAGGGTTTAGTCAGGAGCCCAGCCTCTCTGTATCTCTAAGTGCTTAGTTAATATGGAAAAGACATTAAGTTTGTAGGTAGAACACATGAACGTTATCATATTCTGATTTATAGTAATAGAGCTCATTGCTATCCTCAGTTTCAGGTATCCACTGGGGGTCTTGGAATGTATCCCCTGCTTATAACAGAGGACCATTATAAAGAAAAATCACAAAAAGTAAGGATTAATGATACAAGATTTTTAAACTTCCACTTCCACACAGATTAAGCCTATCTCTCCGTCTTATTCCTAAGATAAACAAGTAAATTAGGTGGAAATGTGGTAAGAATCACTATCTGTATCTGTCAGATTTCTTGTTAGCCCTAACTTTTGCAAGTAGCCCAAGGATATGGTGCTGCTTTTTGCTTACTATTTGGTGGAAAAATGTTCATTCCAAATAATTCTACTTGGTCCCTCATACTAAAGTAACTTTACATCTGAGATCAGATACCCTATATAGATATTTATGCATCCTGCAGAATTCATGAAGTCTATGAATTCAAGAACTATTCAACACTGTGAGAGCTTTGGGCCAATATTCTTTCATCTTCAAGTCTGCTTTCTGGCCAGTGGGCCACAGTGGCATTTTTTCCACTTGAGAATGAATTTTAGCTCAGATCTTTTTTCCATTCATCTCTAGAAAGATTTGCATATTTTTATTTTTTTAGGAGCAAAATTACTCTTGTAAATGGTCTCAGATTCCTCAGAGGAAGCTTAGAATAAAGATTTATACCACCTTTTTGTGATGATATCACAGGGTTCTTTTTTATTTCATTTATTTTTTTCTTTTTCATAAGGTTCTTATTTAAGCTTTTCGAACCTTCATTCAAAAAGCTTTGGATTTGAAAACTGCACATCTGAGATTGGTTGAGAAGCCGTGACTTTTCATCATGGTGAATCACCTCAGACCTCTGTTCACCAAACCTAGATTTCATATTATCATCACCCCCATTATCATCATCATTGTATTTGTCTACTGGGTCTATCATAACAAAAGACCACAGGCTGGGCGGCTTAAATAACAGAAATTAATTTTCTCATAATTCTGGAATCTGGAAGCCCAAGATCAATGTGCTGGCATGATTGGTTACTGGTGAGGGCTTTAGGAGTCTCTTCTGGGCCTGCAGGTGGCCGCCTTCTTATTGTGTTCTCACATGGCTTTTTATCTGTGTCCATGGGAGGGCAGAATCTCCTCTTTTTATAAGGATATGATTTCTAATGGATTGCCCTCCACCTTATGACCCTATTTAATATTAATTACCTTTTTAAAGCCCTATCTCCCAAGCATTCACATTGGAATTTAAAGCTTCAGCAAATGAATTTAGGGGAGGACACAATTCAGCCCATAACCATGAGCATCGTCATCCAGACATAGTAAAACATAAAGGATTCCATGACCAGTTTTTAACACCAGAGGTCCCTTTAGGTTTAACAATTCTGATTAAATTCTAGCACTATCATGATGGCATGCATACCTTATCTTCAGTGGTTAAATTATACATTTTTGTGTATAAACACTCCAAAATCCTGTCATTCTTATTAAAATCAGGGGGCCACTTCAATGGAAGGTCACATGTGTTCATTTCTCACCTACAAAAGGTTAGTACCCAATTAGTTTTCAGTGATGCTAGTAATCTGTTCACTATGGAATTTCTTAATTTCTGAGTCAAGATGGTTCTCTCTGGACCTTCAAAGTGGACATAGTTAGGAAATAGATGAGTAGGCTGGGCACATTAAATTCCACATCCAAAAAGCTTTTTTTTTTATTTGAACATTTCTGTAATCTCAACTTCATTTAACATAGACTACTGTTAAGTTTTCAGTCCAACCAACTAAGTGAACAAAATCATTTCCAACATAACAGTTATTTCAAGCAATGCAAGACCAGGTTTATCATTAAGGAAGGAAGAACTCCTTCTGTTGGTAAAACTAACTCAAGTAGAGTTTGGAAATTCAAATTCACGCTGTGCTCCCATTCCAATACTAGGGATCTTTCTCTTCCCTAATCTACGCCCTGTGTTTCAAATAAGCAAGATAGTGAGGCTGTGAACCAACTTATATTCCAATTCACTAACCCATGGGTTTCCAACTATGTCAGTCCTGTGACACGATAAATAAGACATTCTTTTAAGATACGTAAGGAAGCTCCCTAAACCCTGTCCTTAGCTTGAACTACAAATTTAAAACCTGAGGTTGGTATTCTTTTGTGTTTGTGTGTGTGTGTGTGTGTGTGTGTGTGTGTGTGTGTGTTTAGTTACATAGATACATTGTGTAATACTGAGTGAGGCAAGTGCTTCTATTGACCCTGTCACCCAAATAATGACCACGGTATCCGATTGGAACCCTTGCCTCCACTCACCCTCCCCACTTCTGGAGTCCCCAGTGTCTACTATTTTGATCTTTATGTCCATGCATACTCAAAGTTTAGCTCCCACTTATAAGTGAGAACATGCATTATTTGATTTTCAGTTTCTGTGTTAATTCACTTGGGATGATGGATTTCAGCTGCATCCATGTTGCTTCAAAGGACATGATATCATTCTCTTCTATGGTTCTGTAGTGGTCCATGGTGAATATATATCACATTTTATTTACCTACTTCATCATTGGTGGGCATCTGGGTTGATTCTAGTATTTGTTAATTGTGAATAGTGCTATGATAAACATACAAATCCAGGTGTCTTTTAAATTAGCAGAACAATTTATTCTACTTTGGGTATATACCAGGTATATTAATACATTCTCACACTACTAATAAAGACATACCTGAAACTGGGTAATTTAGAAAGGAAAGGAGTTTAATTGACTCACAGATCAACATGATTGGGGAGGCCTTCTTAGGTCTCCAGGCCTGTGATGGGAGGGTCTTCTGTGAAGGTCTCTGACATGCCCTGGAGATATTTTTCCCATTGTCTTGGCTGTTAACATTTGGCTCCTTGTTTCTTATGCACATTTCTGCAGCCAGCTTGAATTTCTCCTCAGAAAATGGAGTTTTCTCTTCTATTGCATTGTCAGACTGCAAATTTTCCAACTTTTTAAGATCTGTTTCCTCTTGAATGATTTACTGCTTAGAAATTTCTTCTGCCATATAGCCTAAATCATCTCTCTCAAGCTCAACGTTCCACAGATCTCTAGGGCAGGGGCAAAATGCTGCCAGTCTCTTTGCATAGCAAAAGTGACCTTTACTCCAGTTCCCAACAAGTTTCTTATCTCCATCTGAGACCACCTCAGCTTGACTTCATTGTCCATATCACTATCAGCATTTTGGTCAAAACCATCCAACAAGTCTCCAGGAAGTTTTAAAGTTTCCCATATTTTCCTGTCTTCTGAGCCTTCCAAGTCTCTAGGCAGTTTCAAACATCCCCACATTTTTCTGTTTTCTTCTGAACCCTTCAAACTGATCCAGTCTGCCTGTTACCCAGTTCCAAAGTTACTTCCACATTTTTCGGTATCTTTACAGCAGCACCCCACTACTCTTGGTACCAATTTACTGTATTAGTCCATTCTCACACTGCTACTAAAGACATACCTGGGACTGGGTATTTATAAAGAAAAAAAGTTTAATTGACTCACAGTTCAACAAGGCTGGGGGGTCCTTAGGAAACTTCTAATCATGATGGAAGGAGAAGAAAACATGTCCTTCTTCACATAGTGGCAGGAAAGAGAAGTGCTGAGCAAAAGGGGTAAAATCCCTTTATAAAACCATGAAACCTTGACTCACTCACTACCATGAGAACAGCAGCATGGGGATAACCACCCCCATGATTCAATTATATTCTACCAGGTCTCTTCCATGACATGTGGGGATTCTGGGGATTACAATTCAAGGTGAGATTTTGGGTGGAAACACAGCCAAACCATATCACCCAGTAAAGGGACTGCTACATCAAATGGTAGTTCTGTTTTTAGTTCCTCAAGAAATCCCCAAACTGTTTTCCATGGGGGCTGAACTAATTTACATTCTCACCAACAGTGTATAAGCATTCCCTTTTCTCTGCAATCTTGCCAACATGTTTTTTTACTTTTGATTTATAGCTATTCTGACTGGTGTATGACGGTATCTCACTATAGTTTTAATTTGCATTTATTTGCTGATTGATGATGTTGAACATTTTTTATATGTTTGTTCACTGCTTGTCTTTTTTTGAGAAGCTTGTGTTCATGTTTTTTGCCCACTTTCCTGGAGTAAACCACACACGTGCTGTCTTCCATTCTTTAATGACCAACTTGTTAAAGACAATTCGTTCCTGTTAATAGTTCATAGTTCTACCATAGATTTAAAAAAAATAAATCTTAACCAGATTATCTCCATCTTACAATGTAAACATATTTTCAACTTTTTTAATTCAAAAGTCTGTCCATGCCACCACACTTGATGTCAGTTATGGAATTAATCAGTGATGAGTTGCCGAAGACACTCTAGGGTGTATAAGAAGAGGATTTACTGAAGGTTATTATACGACTTACTGAATCTTGGGTAAGCTGACTAAGCAAAGTGAAGTTGTCTTTCAGGAATAACTCATATGTTTATTCTGTGATAAGGAAGCCGCCTATGTTACTGGGAAGCTACATCTACTTTTGCCAGTTCCAGAAACAGACAATACCTACATGAATAGCACCAAAAAAGTGAATGTTTTTCATGTATTTCTCAATATCCACAAAGCTAGTCATCAGATGCTAAGTTCTCTGACGAATATTTTTAAAAATCAAACATCTTCACATCCATACTTACAGCGAAAACAGAAGAAGTAATAGATTACAGCCTCCATCTCACGTCTGTTCCAGACTTCATACAAATGAACCTTATTGTTAAAACTTAAATCCCGTTGCTAACCCACCTATAAAGAGCCTAAGGGATATCATTTTAGCTTTAACTCACTAAAATGCAAGAAGTAAAACTAGAAAGACTTTGGCACAGATATTGAGTCTCATATCCTCATAACTAAAAGGAATGGGAATTGTCTTGACAAGGGTATCTATATTTTTAAAGTAAATGTTATTTGTAATTGTTCCCTTTAAATCACTTCAGATAATGTTGGGATCAAGACTAGTATGCCCCCCATGATTATTTTCCATTGTATTGAAGACCCTCATCTGAAAAAAGAAACAGAAATAAAACAGAAGTTTTGATGAACAAGTTATAAAAATAATCCTATTTGCAAATTATATAGCAGGTATTACCAGAACATTATCAAGTAAGAAACCACCCAAAATTCAGTAGCTTAAAGCTTACGTTCATGGTTATAGTCGGCTACAATGTAGCTAAGTTAGTGAGAGTTAAAAGAAAGGGAGAAAAAGGCTATTGGAGGCCAGAGGAAAGAGCATCCTACAGATGTGGTGGTGAAAAGTTTTGCAATGTTGTTGCCTGTGGCAACACAAAAAATAGGAAATACACCTAATGAACTTGATGACCTACACAGGTTCTACACAGAAGTTTGAAAGTGTTTCTAGCTTATTCTCACTGCATCTAGTAGAATTCAAGAGAAATGCTAAAGAAGGAATTACTAAATATTAAGGAATCAGGACTTATATTTAAAAAATAAAAATACTTGCATTGATCCCTTTACCATTATGTAATGCCCTTGTTTGTCTCTTTTCATCTCTGTTGGTTTAAAGTCTGTTTTATCAGAGACTAGGATTGCAATCTCTGCTTTTTTTTTTTCTCTCTCTCTCTCTCCATTTGCTTGGTAAATCTTCCTCCATCCCTTTGTTTTGAGCCTCTGTGTGTCTTTACATGTGTGATGCATCTTCTGAATCCAAGATACCGATGGGTCTTGACTGTTTAACCCATTTGCCAGTCTGTGTCTTTTGATTGGGGCATTTAGCCCATTTACCTTTAAGGTTAATATTGTTCTGTGTTAATTTAACCCTGCCATTTTTATTCTAGCTGGTCATTTTGCCCATCTTTGTACTGTCAATGGACAGTAAGCCATGACTATATCACTGCGATCCAGCCTGGGGGACAAAGTGAGACCCTGTTTCTCAGAAAAAACAAAAGAATATTAGGGACATGCTGACAGATTCTCACACTAAATAATAAGGCTTGTAAGAATCTTAAAGGTTCTGTTTCACAGCATCTGTACAGGGAGCCCATAGAAAAGAAAGGCCTATCTCAATGATAATTTTGTATGTAAGTTTTGTCTGATGGAATCAAACCCATAATATTTATAGAAAAATTAGGAATTATATCAGTTTGGACAAAAAGGGACAGTTTAAAATGAAGTGATAAAAGGACTTTGGACCACCAAACTTCTATAGATAAGAAGCATGCTGAGAAAACTACTAATCTACAAACACAAGTTTTTATGGATTACAGGTTTATTATGGAAAAGAATAGATAACTCAAAGACAGAATTCAAAGCCCAAGAGAAGAAACGAGAGTCATGTAAAATCACTGCCATAAGTAGGCTGGACAATAAACAAAGAACTGAAAAGACGTGTACCTAGATGAGTTTCAGAACTGCTGCGGAACAGCCACTGTATTAGTTTTTTTCCTCTCCTTCCTGAATGTAAGTATCTATAGGAGTTATGTCATATCTCTCACACCAGTGTACACTGGCAGCATGAGAAGAGAAGGGGCAGATAACCTATGTCTTCAGTTCAAGGGTCTTTCAATTGAAAATTTCAGTCAAAAGAAATAATACTCAAGGAACTGCACCACAAGAACCACATCACAGGAGCCTCTAAAACTATAGCTGGACATGATTTAGATGATGAGGTCCTGGACCTTGAACCTGAGCCTGATGCTGTATGTGAATGAGACTTGGGAAAGGGGCCCAGAGAAAAGGAAGTTGAATGCACAATGCTTATGGGAGGATATGTGTTTTCTGAGCAGGGGCAGACTGTGACAGATTGTGTTTCTACAATAGTATGTCCTGTTGCATATGCTCTTCCAGGCATTGCCATTTCCCAACAAAGAGGTGGAGTCTATCCCCTCTGTTTGCATGTGGGAGGGACCTTATGAGCATCTTGATTAATGGAGTATGGCAGAGTCATTCTAAGTGACTTCTAAGTTTAGGTCAAAGAAACACCACAGCTTCTGCCTGACTCACTCTCGAGACACTCACTTTTTAGAGCTCTGAACTACCATGTGAAATGCTCCTATTACCCTGAATCCAGCATGCTTGATAGGCCATAAGGGAAAATTACATACAAAAAGGAGAAGATGCCCAAGAAGCACCAACTATTTTAGCCCTCACTGTTCAAGACTTTCAAGCCTACATACCACACAAGTGACTGAAGAAACTGTTTCATATGACTTCAGCACCAACCAATATCTGACTGCAACCTCATGAGACACCCTGAGCTAAAAGTATCCAGCTGAGCTGCTGCTCACGCATTCCTGACCACAGAACCATCTGAAATAATTAAATGATGGTTAGTGTTGTAAACCACTTAATGTTGGGGTGATTCATTTTACAGCAATAGTGTCTGAAACACTCAGTAATTTAGACAGTGTAGTATTGGCTCTTGAATTGACAATTAGACTAATTGAACAAAATAGAAAACTAGGAAATAAAACGACTTGTATATCTGTATTTTATATATAAAAGTTCTGGTATTTCAAGGTAATAGATAACTAAATGATTATTCAATAATGTGATGGGAAAATTATTTCCATGATAAGAAAGCAAAGTGCGTTTCCACCTCATACCATAACTGGAAATTCAAACCTTATGTGGATTAATGAGACCAGACAAGCTAGTGTGAAAAGCAAAACTTTAAATTTTTAGAGAAAATTACCTTTTTATAAAACTGAAGACAGGAAAGGACTTTGAGAAGCATGTGCAGAGGACAAGAGGAGTTTCTTTTTGAGTATAGCATCCTCATCTCTGCATGACGGCTTGGATGGTGAATCCTTCATCCCAACTGTGCTCCCTCCAGTATCCAGATGCCAGATTCTCCAGTGCCAATGATTATGAAGTTCTGATTCCTGGTATTATATTCTTTTGTTACTAAAAAAATTTTTTTGAACTCCTTTACTTCCTTCACTAAAGAATAAATACAGTTCCGTGGTTTATTTTTTATTCAATATGTGTTGAATAACTGGATGCATTAATATTGCTAAGTGCATTAAGTAAATCTATTACACACTGAGAAAAGGAAAATGAAAAAAATGCCAACTTTTTACCTTAATATAGATTCTATAGGTTGACTTTTCAACAAGGCAGTATATAATGACAGAGCTTTTAAATATTATCTTTTTAATACAGTATTATTAGTATTCTAAACTTATTATAGAGTAACTGTAAACAGAGAAGACATCTGTGATTTATTACTCCAGTCAATGAGAAGATATAGTCCACAGAGATTCTGAAAGCCATTTATTGTGTAAAACAAAACAATCCATTCCCAAAATGTTTAACATTCATTGCGTTTTTTTTTTTTAAGTGCACTCTGAGAGTTTAATGTAGATAGATTCTGCGGGTTCCACTGTTATATGAGTGACTTAAACACATATTTCGACTATTGGAGGAGGTCAATTGACCTAGATACACAGAATGGGACTGAACAATTTTTCTGTTTAAAAGTTGGTCAAAATATACAAAATCAACTATATGCCATCTGGACATCTTAACTCTGTCACACTACAAAATTAACAGTTTATTTCTCATAGATTTGGCTTCAGCTATCAATATACCTATGAAACTTTCAATTCATTAATTTGACCAAGACATTTATTTTTACTGTTAGATTAACATTCTGTTAACAATCTGAATTTTCAAATTTAAAATATTATTCTCTTGGACTAAAGGGAACAAATTTTCATAGGTCACATTTATATGTGCCAGGAAGGTATCATAGCCCATAAACAAGAATAGATTTTTGATATTGTCACTACAAAAAAAAAAAAAAGATATTGGAGAAGTGATATATTCATTAGACTGATTAAATTTTTCTATAATGTATACATAGATCAAACCATCACATTGTACTTCATAAATATACCCAATTATTGTCAATTTAAAATAAATAAAAAAGAAAAATAAATGATTTTTAAAAATAAAAAAGAGCTTGAAATAAAACTAACTATTGTTATCTACCAAAGAATCTTAACACAATATGATTTAAAAAACAGTACACACTGTTAAACCTATGCAATTCTCTTGGTCTGTAATGAGTGTAACATTGCATTTAAATATTATTTTATATGAGTGCTTCGGAATAAGTAAACTAAATAACTAAAGGGGAATGATAACCAAAATGTAACCATATAGGATAGTGAAATTAGTCCTTGCTTCTGTGACAGAATGAATGTCACATTCTCATAAGGGATACAGCCCTCTTCCAGCTAAGTTTACTTTTTTACTCCAAAGTTTCTTCATGGCACTTTTCATTTCTGCATTCCTCAGGGTATAGATTAGTGGGTTCAACATTGGAGTTATAAAAGTTAAAACCACAGTCATGGATTTATCAATGGGAAAGGTGGAATTGGGCCTTGCAAACAGGAAGATGCAGGGGACAAAGAATAAAATGACCACAGTGATGTGGGATGCACAGGTGTAGAAAGCTTTGTGTTTCCCTTCCAAACTCTGAGTCTTAAGAGAGTGTAATATGACCCCATAGGAAAGCAGGAGAGTGAAGAAGGTGACAGTACAAATTGCTCCTCCATTTGCTATCATAGAAAGTCCAATGACATAGGTATTGGTGCAAGCAAGTTTCAATAAGGGATACAAATCACACAGGAAGTTGTCAATGACATTGGGGCCACAGAAAGGGAGCTGATAAATAAAGAGAAATTGAATCAATGAGTGAAGAAAACCTCCAATCCAGGCAACCAACAGCATGAGAACACAGACTCGACGATTCATGATGATCAAATAATGAAGAGGCTTACAGATGGCCACATATCGGTCATAGGCCATCACCACCAGGAGAATGACTTCAGCACCAGCAAATAAATGATCCATAAAAAGTTGAGTCATACAACCCTGAAAGGAAATGGTCTTTTTCTCAGAGAGCAAGTCAACAATCATTTTGGGAGCAATGGCAGTAGAATAGACAGTATCAATAAATGATAAAGAAGCCAGAAAAAAGTACATGGGAGAACCCAGGGACTGGCTGGTCATGATGGTCACTATGATAAGCAGGTTGCCCATTATCGTCACAATGTAGATGAGTAAGAATGTGACAAATAAAACTTTTTGCCCCTCAGGATTCTGTGTGAGCCCCAAGAGGATAAATTCAGTCACATTGTTCCTATTTTCCATGTGTTCTTCTGAAAGCATTGGACTCAGGTGTCAGAGCCTACAAACAAAAGAGTCAATGATATATTTGAGATTATTTATCACAAGCCCCATGTCAAAAACGTGATGCCTTCCTCAACCATGTTTCCCCTGACCAGGGCCTCACATAGAGCAGCTCATTGGAAAAGGAGTGTCTAGAATCTCCTTCCACAATTATCCTTTTTATTTTTACAAATGTATTGCTTTAACCACAATGATGAGGCTTCAGGGTTCTAACTGGAAGGTATGTGTGAGTGGATACATATGTGAGATAATCTATTACACATCAAAATAGAGCTGCTTTCTAGAGACTGTCTCTTAAAAAGACTGCATTTTTGACATGTACATAGTATTTCTCTTTTTTTTCCTTGAACGGATTTTGTTCTTCCATGATCTATCAAGAAAACAGTCTCATATGCATTGACTTGACTTATATATTTATGTAAAGTAGTATCCAGTATATGGAGCATAAAATTACAGGCTAATGTTCAGATATTTACCATTCTGAAACACTCTACTGTGAGCTCCTAGGATCCAGGAATAACTCACTCAAAGAACTGGACACATTGTGAGTGCTCACTAAATGTTTATTAAATTTTATTTAATTAAACTGAATTTCAAAGCTCAGAGAGCAAGTGGGTGGAAATAAATGCATTAAAATCTTCCTAGCCATGAAGGTCCAATGAAAGCAATGTTTTATTTGAAAACACACCACACACACACACACACACACACACACACACACGGAATTTTCATCTGTTGTAACCTAGGTCATTAGTGGGAAAAAAAATAAGTAATAAAAATCAAAGTGCAGAGGCACTGCATAGACATTTTCCCCACTTTTTACATTTGTTTAAGACTGATGATGGCTAATTATGGATGAATTTGGAATGTCAAAAATAAAGACTCCAGCAAAATTTTTGTGTAGTAGAAATAATTATATACAAGAAATCTGAAAATATAATTGATTTTTACTTTAGTCATCTTGGAAAAATCACAACCCACCTTATAATTCCTTATTGGAAATGTAATGGTCTTTCCAGATAAATGAGTTTCTGAATTCTTATCATTGACACATTTATCCTAAACAACCTGATGACATTTTTTCTGGTAGACCATTTTATGTTAATCAGGCTTAGTATGTCCTAAAGGTTATTTGATTATTAATCAATACATAAGAGTTTTTTCATATTAGTTCTTGGTTATTTGAATTTATGTCAAATACAAGATATTCATTCTCACTTGAGTAAAATAAATCATCTGTTGGGTCTTCAGATGTGATCCAGGTCCAATTTTATGCGTAATGTGTGCAAGTTTGTATTAGCAGGATTATTTTAAATATGCTCTGTATTAGTAATTGTCATTTGTGAAGGTAAGGAGAGTATTCTATCCTTTATGTATCAAGGCAAGCCAAGATATACTCAAGTGTCAGAGGGAGAGTAAAAGCATAGACATAAACAAAATAAGAGATAACTTAGCAAAGGCAGATGGAAATAAGTAAAGGCCATAAGCTGAATGAAATATTGGTAAGCATTTTGGTTGAGGGAACTGAATGAGTTGAGAACAGAAAATTATCAGATTCCCAGAGTTATCAATCAGGAGGTGGCCTGGAAGGTAACTCAGCATCAGTAGCAGCACTCGCTTCGAGGAATCTTTACACATTTGGGTCAAAGAAAAATGAAAACATCCGATTTTAAACTTTAGGATAGATCAGTAGATAAGATCAGCTTCCTTGAAGTTCCACCTTTGGGGCTTCTGATATTTTGTTGCATATATACACGATTAAATATCTTTACTGGTGATTTTGAAACTATTCTGCATTTATAATAGAAAATGAGTATTCACAAATCATAGGAGCTGTCTGAGCTTTCGAGAGATAACTTCCAGTAGGACAGTCTCTCTTGTTGACCTTTTTGTACTTATAACACGTATTTGTTTATAGTATTTCAATTACTCAATAAATATTTCACTTATTAAAATATTCTTAGAGGCATTACTGTTATTCTAAACTATTGAAAATTATCACTTTGAATGATTCCAAATTCTGTATTTTATCAATATTATATTTTATGAAAAAATACATATTTGATTCAAACATTAGTAAGATTCTTCAAATTTCTTAACATATTCAAATGAGACCGAGTAAATCTGAGGTCTATCGGGGGGAAATAAGGGAGGGAAAGAGGGGGTTGGGGAGTTGGGGAGAGATAGCATGGGGAGAAATGCCAGATATAGGTGATGGGGAGGAAGGCAGCAAATCACACTGCCACGTGTGTACCTATGCAACAATCTTGCATGTTCTTCACATGTACCCCAAAACCTAAAATGCAATAAAAAATAATAATAATAATAATAAAAAGAAATACTCAAAAAATGTGAATCTATGATAGGTATCCCACAATAGCAATCTTTACAAAATATGAAAACTCGTGTTCTGAAAAGTCTAGTTACTGGGTAAATTTATGGACCTACACATACACCATATTAGAAAGGGTAGCGTCCATGGAAACAGAAGTTATAAATGTCATTAGGTACAAGATCTACAGAAACTTAGGGAAAATGCCAACATCAATTCCTGCCATGAGTTAACTACATAAATATGTCCTTATTTTTAGGGTTTTAAAAATGTAGTGAGTAAAACTGGACAAACCCTACTATGGACCCAGTTGATCCCCTAATCTACAAAGAGGTATCTCAGATTAAATTAGTTTTAATAATAAATGTCAAAGAGGGGAATGAGCTACGTAGAAAGACAGGTGGTGAACGTTTACATGGTACTGTGAATGTTATTTGAGGGCTATGCACGAAAGAACAGAAATCACAGACTGAAACAAATATTTGTACACTGATGTTCATGGCAGAATTATTCACAATAGCCAAAAGATGGAAACAACTTAAATGTTCATCAATTAATTAATGAATAAACAAATTATATTATATACAGACAAGGGGATATTATTCAACCTTAAAAAGCAATGAAGTTGTGATAATGCTACAACGTGGGTAAACCTTGAGGACATGCTAAGCCAAACACGAAATGACAAATATGGTATAATCTCACTACTATAAGGCACCTAGAATAGTCATTTTCATAGACATAGAAAGTACAACAGTGGTTACCAGGGACAAAAAGGAGGGGGCAAGGAAAAATTATTGTTTGATGAATATGGAATTTCAGTTTAGAATGATGAAAAGTTTTGGAGATGGGCAGTGATGATAATTGCATAACAATGTGTTATGTATATTTTATCATAATAAAAAAAATCAACACAAATAAAACATCATCACAGAACCAGGACATTTAAAAATACTATATACAAAGTAAAAAAAAAAAAGAAATATAGTAATCCTCACTGTTATTATCAATGTATTAAGATATAAGATAAATAATTGTTGTATTCTCTAAATTATATAAAGCAATCTAAATGAAGTTACTGTAAATACTAGTCATATTGTTATGTTGTGCTATGCATTTTATTTCAATATATAATTAAACAATTCTAATTAAAAATTTGGAGAAAATTATTACCATTGTACTTATACTAATAATATTCTATAAAATGAAAAAAAATGTGTATGCTGTTTTATTCTTGAAGGTTCTGGCATCAGACACTTGAGATTAAATAATAAAACCTACTTTTTAAGAAAGATACATAACTCTTTCAAATAAAGTCTATTTTTCCCCTATCATAACAGCAGTGAAAAACTTTTAATTTTTTACCTGGGTCTTCTATTTCCTCCTTGGTCACTTGCTCCAAATCCAGGCTTCTGCAGTTTTTTTCTTTGCTTCTAGAAAATTACTGCCTAGTTCGATGAAGATGAGTCAGGATTGACACCCTATAAATACAGGCATGACTGCAAAGAAAAGAGGGCACATGGTCACTGAAGCTGCAAATGCTTTGTCACACAGTGATGCATTGCCTTTTGCCTGAACAAAGCATGATCATATTTTTCAACTTTCATAAACATTTTCATTTGGATTATGGGATTATCAAGAGTCGGTTTCAGGAATAAACAGTTGATATGACTGAGGAATCACCAAACTGGAAAGTTGTCATTGAGAATATATATATTAAAATTAAAGAAATTTAAAACCCCATTATTATGTTTACTGACCTCATTAATTGAACAAACTTTTTATAACATTCTTAGTCAATAGTGCACAAAAATAATCTAAAAACTGGGCTTTGTTTTGAATATTTTAAAAGCACTCATATGTTTATATTACTGCTTTAGTATTGTTCACGTCTAATAAGGTAATGGCTTTTTTTTAAGTTTTTTTAATTGTACTTTAGGTTCTGCGCTGTGTGTGCAGATCATGCAGGATTGTTGCATAGGTACATACATGGCAAGGTGGTTTGCTGCCTTCATCCCCCCATCACCTATATCTGGTATTGACTTTTATTTCCTATTTTGACAGTAACGTTAACAGCTGACAAGAAATCTTCTCCCAGGTAAGAGAAGCTATGACTTAATCAACAATGAACAACAAGATATTTCACTGAGTTTTTCAGTTTGTCCCCAAGGTTGCTTGTTTCAAATTAATTCACTGAGGAATCATGCCCCAGAGAACAGCCCTTCCACATGATCTTTCCAGGGCATTCTATATTTTTAGAAGTTTCTCCTGGACAAATACTTTAGGATAATTAAGTGCCAAAAAAATAGCACTGTAACATTAAAGAGCAAATCCCTTGTTAAAAAACAAAGACATAAAGTTGCATGAACAAGACTCCTTTGCTTCTGATTAATCAGTATATATTTTAAATTCTCAGCTCTAAGAAGGCACCAGAGTGAAATGGAAAGCTTAAGGCTTTGCGTATGGCAAACATACCTAATGAGAACAGCACAAGACCATTGCTAATCAACTTACTAAAGGTTTCAATCGAACTCAGATGAGATACCATCCACATATCAAACCCAACACAGAAATTTTGTCCAGAGGGGGGATAATCTTTCTTAAAAAGTAATACAGAAACAAATAATTAGAACCTATAATTTGAAAAGTATTATTATGAAGAAAAAATAAAATTAAATACAGAAATACTTGACACTCAATATTCAGATGTCTTTCATATAACAATGGCAGCTCCTCCTGAAGTCAGAATCTCTCTACACATCCTCCAAAAAAACATTCAATACATACAACACAGCAAGTACATAATATCACACATAACTAGGACATTTAGCATAACTGACACTGAGAAGACTATGAATTTCAAACTACCTCTAAATAGAGAAATAAACATCAAATCCCAGCAGAGAGATCTCTGCAGCTACAAACAGAGAGGAAGGTGGGGGAACCCTGAAGAGACTGCAGAGAACAGGAGACGGAGGTAGGAAGCCCAAGGGAAATGGAGCACAGCCAGAATCACCCACAAAAGTGTAAGTCACATTAATTTCAAAATCATTAATGAGAGGTGTGATGTCTGATAAAGCAGGATGTTGAGCAGAGAGAAAGAATGAAAATATGCAGGACCCATGATGGTATTCTCCAAAGGGCATCACTTCTGGGGGAGATGAGGACTAGTAGCAAGGAAAGGTACTCTTGGGTGACTTCATGGTAAAGGAAAGTAAGGAAGTAAAAAGAGAAAATTAAAGTTCTGAGGAAACAAAGAAGTATGACGAAATCTAAAGGTATTCTAATTCTTCCTTCCTCACTTAAATTTTGTACTATGCAAAAAAATTATAAAGAGGGCACCTATGAACTAGAAATCTTAGAAGACACCCAAAAACTTCAACTATTACTCTATCTATATAGAAGTCTTATTTCAGGACTTCAAAATGAACAGAAGACAAAAACAGTGTAACTAACTCCATACAAAGCTCTGGTAAGAAGAAACCAGAAAAGGAGAACCGTAACAATTCAATGTATGACCCTCTCTGAGAGAACCAAGAGCAAAGAACATTTACAAAGACGTGTGGGTTGTATTTCCAAAAAAACGTTTCTGCTAGATTTGTATGCAGGATTTGTTGGTGCGTGCTCTAGGGAATAACAGCTGTAACAAAGTAATGGACACAGAGAGATATTAACATAAACATAACTGCATCAAAGGCCAGTAAGTTTCCTACTTTTGGAATACTTTCCATAGAAATGGTATTATATTTTCTTTATATATCTGGTAGAATTCAGCTGTAAATCCATCTGGTCCTGAACTGTTTTGGGTTAGTGGATTTTTTATTACTTATTCAATTTTGGAACTCATTATTGATCTGTTCAGGAATTTAGTTTCTTCCTGGTTCAATCTTGGGAGGTTTTAGGTATCCAGAAATTTAATCATTTCTTCTAGGTTTTCTAGTTTCTGTGCATAGAGATGTTTATAGTAGTCTCTGAGGGTTTTTTGTCTTTCTATGGGTTCAGTGGTATCATCTTCTTTCTCATTTCTAATTGTGTTTATTTGTATCTTCTATCTTTTCTCTTCATTAGTCTAGCTATTGATCTATCTTATTATTCTTCAAAAAATAAACTCCTGGATTTGTTAATCTTTTGTAAATTTTTGTGTGTATTAATTTCCCTCATTTCAGCTCTGATTATGGTTATTTTTCGACTTCTACTAGCATTGGGGTTGGTTTGCTCTTGCTTCTCTAGTTCCACTAGCTGTGAGGTTGTTAATTTGACATCTTTAACTTTTTGAAGTGGGCATTTATTGCAATAAACTTCTATTTTTGCCACTGCCTTAGCTGTGTACCAGAGATTTTTGTAAGTTGTATTTTTTTCTAATTAATTTCAAAAATCTTCTTGATTTCTGCCTCAATTTCTTTATTTACTCAAAAGTCATTCAGAAGCAGATTGTGTAATTTTCATTAATTGTAAGGTTTGTGTAGTTTTCTTATTGTTGAGAAAATCTGAAAGTGTGTTGATATGATTTCAGTTTTATTGAATTGCTGAGTATTGTTGTATGTTCAGTTGGTTTGATTTTAGATTTTGTGCCATATGATGATAAGAATGTATGTTCTGTTGTTTTGTGTTGGAGAATACTGTAGATATTTATTAGATCAAGTTGGTCAAGTGTTGAGTTCAGGTCCTGAATATCTTTGTTAGTGTTCTGTTTTGATAATCTAATACTGTCAGAGGGTTGTTGAAGTTTCCCACTATCATTGTGTGGGGACCTAAGTCTCTTTGCAGGTCTCTAAAAACTTACTTTATTTATCTGGATGCATCATTGTTCCCTGCACATATATTTAGGATAGTTAGATCTTGTTGAATTGAACCGTTTACCATTATGCAATGTCCTTCTTTGTCTTTTTTGATCTTTGTTGATTTAAAGTCTGTTTTTTTTTTTTCTTAAATTAGGATTAGGACCCCTGCTTTTTTTGTTGTTTTCAGTTTGCTTTGCAGATTTTACTCCATTTCTTTGAGTCTCTGGGTATCACTGCATATGAGTTGGGTCTCTTGAAAACAGCATAACATTGGATCTTGTTTTTTTGTTTTCTTTGTTGTTGCGGTTTTTTGTTTTTTTTTTAATCCAGCATTCCACTCTGTGCCTTTTAATTGGGGCATTTAGCCCATTTACATTCCAAGTTAGCATTGACATGTGTGTATTTGATCCTGTCATTGTGTTGTTAGTTGGTTATTAAGCAGCTCTGTTTGTGTGGTTCATTTATAGTGTCACTGGTGTGTGTACTCAAGTGTGTTTTTGTAGTGGCTATAATAGTCTCTCTACATTTAGTGCTCATTTCAGAACCTCTTGTAAGACATGTCTGGTGGTAACAAATTACCTCAGCATTTGCTAGTATGAGAATAATTTGTTTTTATTTTTCACTTATCAAGCTTAATTTGGCCAGATTTGACATTCTTGTTTGGAAATTCTTTTCTTTAGGAATGCTGAATAGAGGCCTCTCTTCTGGCTTGTATGGTTTCCTGCTGGAAGGTTCACTATTAGCACAATGGATTTCCCTTTGTATGTGACCTGCCCCTTCTCTATAATTGCCTTTAACATTTTTTTTTCATTTCATCTTTGGAGAATCTGATTATTATATGCCTTGGGAATGTTCTTCATGTGTATTATCTCACAGGGGTTCTCTGCATTTCCTGAGTTTGAATGTTTCCCTCTAACAATGTTGGCAAAGTTTTCATAAAGTACATCCTGAAATATGTTTTCCAAGGTGCTTGCTTTCTCCCCATCTCTTTCAGAGATGCCAGTGAGTCACAGACTTGGTCTCCTTACATAATCCCAATTTCTCAGAAGTTTTGTCTATTTTTTTAAGTTCTTTTTTTCTTAATTTTTGTCTGATTAAGTTATTTCAAAGAGTCAGTCTTTGAGTTCTGAGATTCTTTCCTCAGCTTGGCCTGTTCTGCTGTTAGCCTTGGGTAAATACAGTCATTCCAAATGGGAGAAATTGGCCAAAACAAAGCGGTTACAAGCCCCACGCAAGTCCAAAATCCAGCAGGGCAGTCAAATCTTAAAACTCCAAAATGATCTCTTTTGACTCCATGTCTCACATCTAGGTCATACTGATGCAAGATGTGGGTTCCCATAGTCTTGGGCAGCTCCGCCCCTGTTCCCATGGTCTTGGGCAGCTTTGCAAGGTACAGTCTTTTTCCTGGCTGCCTTCACTGGCTGGTGTTGAGTGTCTGCAGGTTTTCCAGGCACATGGTGCAAGCTGTCAGTGGATCTACCATTCTGGGGTCTGGAGGACAGTGTCCCTCTTCTTACAGTTCCACAGCTCCCCCAAGTAGGGATTCTGTGTCAGGGCTCCAACCCCACATTTTTCTTCTACCCTGCCCTAGCAGAGGTACTCCATGAGTGCTCCAACCCTGTAGCAAACTTTTGCCTGGACATCCAGGCATTTCCATACATTCTCTGAAATCTAGGCAGAGGTTCACAAATCCCAATTCTTGACTTCTGTGCACCTGCAGGCTCAACACCATGTGGAAGCTGCCAAGGCTTGGGCTCACACCCTCTGAAACCATGGCCTGAGCTGTACCTTGGCCCCTTTTAGTCATGGCTGCAGCAGCTGTGAGGCAGGGAACCAAGTCCCTAGACTGCACACAGCAGGGGGACCCTGGGCCAGGCCCATGAAACCTATTTTTTTCTTCTAGGCCTCCAGGTCTATGTTGGGAAAGGCTGCTGCAAAGGTCTCTGACATGCCCAGGAGACGTTTTCCACTTTGTCTTGGTGATTAACATTTGGCTTCTCATTACTTGTGCAAGTTTCTGCAGCCAGCTCAAATTTCTCCTCAGAAAATGGGATTTTCTTTTCTATCACAACATAATGCTGAAAACTTTCCAAACTTTTATACTCTGCTTCCCTTATAAAACTTATGTTGTTAATAGCACCCAAGTCACATCTTGAATGCTTTGCTGCTTAAAAATTTCTTCTGCCAGATACCCTAAATCATCTCTCAAGTTCAAAGTTCCACAAATCTCTAGAGCATGGGAAAAATACCACAAATCTCTTTGCTAAAACATAACAAGAGTCACCTTTGCTCCAGTTCTTAACAAATTTCTCATCTCCATCTGAGACCACCTCAGCCTGGATTTCATTGACTATGCCATTATCAGCATTTTGGTCAAAGCCATTCAACAAATCTCCAGGGAGTTTCAAACTTTCCCATGTTTTTCTGTCTTCTTCTGAGCCCTACAAACTGTTCCAAACTCCACCTGTTACCCAGTCCCAAAGTCACTTCCACATTTTCAGGTATCTTTTCAGCAGTGCCCCATTCCCAGTACCAATCTACCGTATTGGTCTGTTTTCACACTGCTGATAAAGAAATACCAAAGACTGGACAATTTACAAAAGAAAGAAATTTAATGGACTTATAGTCCCACATAGCTGTGGAGGCCTCACAATCATGGCAGAAGGCAAGGAGGAAAAAGTCAGGTATTATATGAAAGGCAGCAGACAAGCTCTCTGAGAGATTGTGCAGGGAAACTCCTCTTTATAATACCATCAGATCTCATGAGACTTACTCACTATCATAAAACAGCAGGAGAAAGACTTATCCCTGTGATTCAATTAGCTCCCACTAGGTCCCTCCCACAACATGTGAGAATTCAAGATGAGATTTGAGTAGGGATACAGCCAAACCATATCAGATCTGAATAAGCATTCTCTAAACAAGACCTAAAATGTATATAAAGAAATGATCAAATTCACTAATCATCAGAGGAATGCAAATTAAAACCACAATTAAATGTTACCTCATACCTGTTAGACTGGCTATATCAAAAAGACAAAAGTTAACAAGTGTTGGTGAGGATGTGGAGAACAGGGAACCCTTGCATACTGTTGCTAGTAATGTAGATTAGTACAGCTATTACAGAAAACAGCATGAAGGGTTCTCAGAAATTAAAACTATCATATGATCCAGCGATCCTATTACTAGGTATATATATTTTTTAATTTTTTTATTATACTTTAAGTCGCAGGATACATGTGCAGAACATGCAGGTTTGTTACTTAGGTTTACATGTGCCATGGTGGTTTGCTGCACCCATCAACCCATCATCTACATTAGGTATTTCTCCTAATGCTATCCCTCCTCTAGTCCCCCAACCCCCATCCCCCGACAGGTCCCAATGTGTGATGTTCCCCTCCCTGTGTCCATGTGTTCTCGTCATTGAACTCCCATTTATGAGTGAGAACATGTGGTGTTTGGTTTTCTGTTCTTGTGTTAGTTTGCTGAGAATGATGGTTTCCAGCTTCATCCATGTCCCTGCAAAGGACATGAACTCATCCTTCTTTATGGCTGCATAGTATTCCATGGTGTAATGTGCCACATTTTCTTTATCCAGTCTATCATTGGTGAGCATTTGGGTTGTTTCTAAGGCTTTGTTATTGTGAACAGTGCTACAATAAACATACATGTGCATGTGTCCTTATAGTAGAATGATTTATAATCATCTGGGTGTATGCCTAGTAATGGGATTGCCGGATCAAATGGTATTTCTAGTTCTAGATCCTTGAGGAATCAACACACCATTTTCCACAATGGTTGAACTAATTTACACTCCCACCAACAGTATAAAAGTGTTCCTATTTCTCCACATCCTCTATAGCATGTTTTTTTCTTGACTTTTTAATGATCTAAGGAAAATTAGAAAAAAAAAAAAACAGAGATCAAATAAACACATTAAGAATATACTCAACTTCAATAGCAATAAAGATTGCAAATGAAAACCACAATATATTCACAGTCTTACAGCTATTACATTAGCGAAAATATCAAACATCTCACTATACTGAGGTGTTGGTAAGGATGTAGAGCAATGAAACTTTTATGCACTATTGGTAGGAGTAACTTAACTGGTTGATGAGGTGACTAGTAATATAACATTAGAAAAAAATGCAATCATTTGTAAAGGTATATAAGCATTATACTTAACAAAAAATATTTTTTTCAGGATGTCCATAGCAGCATATTGTGCAACATTTAAAAAAAAAAAAACTAAAAGCAATGTAAATGGCCTCTGATTGAATTGATGCATACATTATGGTATATT
The DNA here is from genome assembly GCF_030222135.1 of Aotus nancymaae. Lineage (NCBI taxonomy): Eukaryota > Metazoa > Chordata > Mammalia > Primates > Aotidae > Aotus > Aotus nancymaae. The sequence goes on along the minus strand of NW_026988473.1, from coordinate 6,643,754 downwards.
GGTACATGGAATAATATACATCAGGCAAAATTAAGAGACTAAAGCACCATACCATAATATAATCAAATCTTAGAACATTTACATTGTGGAAGAAAGTAAAATTTAGAAAACTATGGGCAATATAATTTTAATAAAGGCAAGGAATATAAAAATCTAAACAATATCTTTTAAGAAAAAGTACATATGTAGTTAAACTATTTTAACTATGATTAACAAAATGTTTAGCATTGGATTTATCTCTGGCGAGAAGCAGAGGAATGGCATCCGGGTGGTACACACAGGTGGTTTCAATTATATTGATAATATTATGAATTTCACATATCATTTGGTATTCATACAAATTATACAATTTTTAAGTCATAAAAGTTATAACATTTTTTATTTAGAAAAGTAAATTTTTGTACATTAGATCTCTAGACGTGTTCATTCTTCCTTTCTGCTTCTGTTATTTTATATCCTCTGACTAAGGTACAATGTGAGGACTATAGGAAACAAAATTGTACTCTATTTGGTATTTATGTTAAATGAGTAGACATTAGCTGCTTTTCCACAAAAAGTGAGTGTCTTAGATGATACATATATTAATTTACCTCACAATAGTAACCTTTTTACTCTGTGTATCCTATAACATCATGTTGTATATTTTCAACATACATAATGAAATTTATTTTAAAAAATTAAATCATACAAAGCATAATGTTCTATATTGCAATTAAAGCAATTCAATCTTCTTGTTTTCTGATGTCCTAAGGTGGCTGCACACTGAGAAAAACTTGTTTTTTAACATGAAATTGAAAACCAAAATGTTGCCTATACCACAACAAATCATTTTTAAGTCTATAGGCAATTTAAATTAAATACAACATTTAGAAAACATGTTGCTTACACAAAATAACACATTTCCTTATTCATATTTTCAGCATAATGAATACAAAATAAGCAGCTTTGCCTTTTCTTTAAAGAATGGCAAAAATTCACATGAGAAATAGTGAGGAAAATAAAAAAAAAATGTTTACAACTTGGATTAGTACAGTTCTCAAAACTAAAGGATTTTTTTCCTGCAGTAAAGAACTAGATTCTATTTTCATCATCATCTACATTCCATCTAATGAAATTGTTTACTAATAATGTTTTTAATTAAAGACAATATCGTCTGTCATCCAAATATCCTGAACTGGAAATGCACAGACATGACCCGAGGAATGAAAGTAATCTTAAAACAAAATTAATAATACAGAAAGCTGCTTTACTGATAGAATAATAAACAATAAGATTTAAAAACTACTCTCTTGGCCCCAGAAATTTGTTCTAAGTATTAGCCAAATTGTTTTCTCACGAATTTGGGTGAAAGTACATCTACTGAAGGAAGTGGCTTGTGTTTTCTCTTTTGAAAAGAATAAAGCATTTTTTTCTAAGTCCTATTTCAATATAAACTGAGAAAAATAAAGTTACAAAGTGAGCTTGGTTTTATTTTTACTCGTACCAAGGCCACTATCTGTGACTTTTATTCATTCTCTAGAATTTCTCTTTTAGATTGATTGTAGTCTCAGTGGATAATTTATTCTATTTTTCTGATGGCTTTATGTAGATAGAGAGAAGCATCCCTACAGAATCTGTTAAATGACTACATTATCCAGATAGAATTTACTGGCTATTTGTTGCCTTAGAACTAGTAACAAACATGTTCAGTATGGGAGAAACTCTTATTCTAACTATATTTAACTTTTTACACCAGAGTTTTTTCATAGCATTTTTCATCTCTGAATTTCTCAACGTGTACATTAAAGGATTCAACATGGGTGTGATAATTGTATAAAACACAGTCATGAATTTATCAAAGGGCAAGTTGGAAACTGGTCTAACATACATAAAAATACAGGGAACAAAAAAGAGGATAACCACTGTGATGTGTGAGCTGCAGGTAGACAGGGCTTTACGCCTGCCTTCCTGACTGTAAGTTCTAAGGGAGTTTAGGATGACTCCATAGGAGATTAGCAGAAAGGTAAAGACGACCATACAGATTGCTCCACCATTGGCAACCACAGTGAGGCCTATAAAGTAGGTGTCAGTGCACGCCAGTTCCAATAACGGGTACATGTCACAGATGAAATGGTCAATGACATTGGGGCCACAGAATGGTAGACTGTACACAATAACAATTTGAACCACAGAGTGCACAAAACCTCCAACCACGGCCACCACTAAGAGAAAGATGCAAACCTGTCGATTCATGATGTTCAAATAGTGCAGTGGCTTAGTGATGGCCACATAGCGATCAAAGGCCATCATCACCAGAAGGAAGACCTCTGCACCACCAAGTAAGTGTTCTATGAAGAGCTGACCCATGCAAGCTGAGAAGGAAATGCTGTTTTTATCACAGAGTAAGTCCGTCATCAATTTGGGTGACATGGCAGTGGAATATATGGCATCCAGAAGTGACAAGTAGGCAAGGAAGAAGTACATTGGGGAGCCCAAGGAGGGGCTGCCGAGAGTAGTCACCACAATGAGGAGATTTCCCACCATTGTCACAATGTATATGAGTAAAAGTGTGGCAAATAATGCTTTTTGCACATCAGGATCCTGAGTGAGCCCCAGGAGGACAAATTCTGTAACATTGTTACTCTGTCTCATTTACTCTTCTTCCAAGCTTATATCAGAACTGAGAGCTCAGGAGAGCAGGACCTGTAATGAAATAGCGAATAGGAATGTAAATACATCTATTACGTCACAGAGCACATCTACATCGTTATATCTCCAACAGTCATTTATACTTAATAAGCATTTACTAAGTCTTCATTGTGTTGCTCGTCCAAAAAGTCCAATAGAACGTCCCTTGAAAAGTCTACATCGTTCAGAAGAATTTGTTTTCAGCCAACAGATAAATGATCTGTGTCTAATTCTTAGTGGGTATTCTATACAGAAAAATAGTTAAAGGTGCAACTATCATTCATACCTTAAAAACTTCATATTTAAAATACGTTACTTTTTTGCACAGCAGTCAGCTTTGATGGACAGGGAACAGTTTCCTGCTCTCAAGAAACTTATAAACTTGTTATAAGTTATAAACTTGAAATAACTACATTAACATAGATTCATTCCTTCACACTTGTAGTAGTTGTGGTATCTTTACAATATGACCTGTGCAGCAACAAAATTAACATCTTCTGAAATATCTCACAGTACTATGACATTCCACTGTTAAACATTCAGACCTCCGTGTCTCAAAGAATAATCAGTCTTCTTTAATCTCTCATTAAATTTCAAGAGACTCGACTTTCACCAGTATAAATAACCATAAAATCTCTGACTGTTTGATTTCTAGGGAGCTGTAATTCTCTCCATTACATCCTTGCCTGTACTAAAATTTCTAACACATTTACTATTCTGATTTTCAGCATAGTTTTAAACTTAACTAAACTACTCATCCCTGTCACCACTACTACATCGGCAGCTAGCAGGTTTTTGGTTTGTTTGTGGTAAAACATAGTTTTACTTATAATGCTGTTCAGGTACTAAGAGTGCTCAAAAAAACAACCTCAGCAACCAAATTAAAAAAAGAAATACTAAGGAGAAATTCTAAGCTCAGTGTAAGAAGGCATGGGTTGGAGTCATTTTCTAAACGTAATTACACATCTGTCTCAATTTGCTCACTGGGAAACAATGGGATTGAACTAGATAAACTCAGAATCCTTTCCACTCAAACCATCTATAATACTATTAGTGCAGCCCTACCGTATACTATTCTGCTGACAATTCTTTTTATTTCTCATATTTTTATAATTAAATAATTTCCAAGCATATTGCACTTACTTGAAAAATGTTAGCCTGTGGTACGTGGGATTTCATAAATAGAATGAGCAAATAATGACTAAGTTTTCTACTCAGTGTGTCCCTATTTAAGAACCAAGACTTCTTTGGAGAGAGAGTGCACTGTGGTTAATAATGTGGACCCTGGAGCCACACTGCCTCTGCTGCAATCCCTGCTTCACCACTGCCACTGACCGTGTGACTTTGGGGCACTTACTAAACCTCTCAGTTTCATCATTTTTAGAATGGGGATAACAATAGTGCTTACCTCTTAGAGTTGTTATTTTATTACAACAAAGCAAAGGGCCAAGAAAATACAGAATTTTCAAGGGAAGGTTTATTGAACTGTTTGGACGAGGAAATCAGTAGAGACTTAGTAAATGTTTATTTACTACGTACCTGGTAAGGGCTCAATAAATGATAGCTATTATTAGTGTTCCTGAATGCCTCACTGTGAACATAGACTCAGAACAATCATGTAGATCTTTGTCAACTTGATAAGATTTATAGACATAGTCCAGGAAAAAAAGGATAAGATACTTATAATTCAGGAAAGCCTTTAGGGGCCACACAATAAAACTGTATGTCTTAAGAATTTAATTATATGAGTAGTAATTTTACCTGTGATGGAATGTATCTTGATGAGAAGCAAGCATAAGTAGAGTAAAAAGTTGGACCAACAATCAGGGAGCACTCAGGAAATGAACAGAAGGTTAAAATCAGAAAACAGAGTAATTGTATTTAACAAATGAGTATCCACAAACAATAAAAAAGATTAATAGGGTCTGGGTGCGGTGGCTCACACCTGTAATCCCAACACTTTGGGAGGCCCAGGCGGGTGGATCACCTGAGGTCAGGAGTTTGAGACCAGCCTGACCAACATAGAAAAACCGTTGTCTCTAAGAATACAAAATTAACCGGGCGTGGTAATGCATGCCTGTAATCCCAGCTACTCGGGTGGCTAGCCAGGAGAATCACTTGAACCTGGGAGGCCAAGGTTGCATTGAGGAGCCTGGGCAACAAGAGCAAAACTCTGTCTCAAAAAAAAAAAAAAAAAGGATTAATGGGATAATTAAGTGAGGCTAGTATTTTTTAAAAATCTCCTTCAGAAAGATTCTTTTTTGTGAGGAAATACGGGAAGTGCAACCTCCTGTGGATCCCTGGGGTGCCTTAGGAGGCTTTTTGGAGTAGAAACAACAAAAACAGACCAGATCCTAGTTTAAAAAAAAAAAAAGAAAGAAAGAAAGAAAGAAAAGAAAATTCAAAAGAAAAACACATTGTTTCTCGAAGTCTCTAGATCTGATGGTTAAGGACAAGCCAATTACGGAAAACAATGGGACAAGTAGAGAAGTAGAGATACAAATCCAGACTCTGATTATTCACTGCTGAGGAAAACTGCAGAATTACTAAAACTCAAGTGTAGACAGGATGATTCCATTTACATAAACTGGCAGTGGAAGAGGACATTTGCAGAGAGTTTGAGCTGTCTCTAGAAGCTAGCTGTGATGAACATTCCACATGTCTCATTCACATTACCACTTCCAGTTGATTTGAGAGTTCTGTCATTGTTGAAGCTATAGACTGATAGAGACACACCTGCTGAAGAACTCAAGGGAATAGCGTAGTCTGTAGCCAGTTCTGTTATTTTTTCACCCCTGACTTGCTGCAAGGTTTAGTGACTTTTCCTTCTTCCATCATCAAAACTAGATTTCAACAGGATAATTCTTTTGACAATTTAAATGTTTACTTGTAAAATAATAGAGTATGTAAACTATCCTCTGTAAGTAATTAAAAATAGACTACTTTAGAAACTGAAAGATACCATTACTAGGCCTTGAATGTAAACTGTGAAGTTAACATTTTTCCAGAAAAACAATGATTTAACATAGATTTCTAATAACATATTTCCAAAAGATAAAATTCCATAACAAAAAATCTCTATAATATTATAGTTCACAGTCACAGTTATATAAATCTATTTAAATGACAGTAGACGAGGTACTTCCCTGAGGATATTTATCTACTAGTATGTTTGCTGGGACTGTTTCTAGATTTATAAGTAAAAATCCATATTATCTTCCAGAACATAACAGGCATTGGTTCCTTCACACTCTAACACACCTGACATGATCTGCAATTTTAAACTCTCCAATCAAATATATCTGAAAATGATTGTACACCTTCATTAATAAATCATATAAAATACAACATGCCATAAACTAAGATTATGATTATAAATCTATTGGTTTATTATGCATGTAATATGAAACGTTTTTCTTCTTATTTGCGAAATAGAAAAGGCAAACAAATTAGGCTATATACTAAAACCAAATATACATTGCATATTCTGAAAGATTTTTATGTTTGCTAGCTTTATTTTCCCAATTAGAATTCCTTCAACAAAACCATATGGTATTTAAGACACTAGCTACATTTCCTGTGATACATTTATCCCTGGAATTTCAAAGAATATCTCTTGTCAGTGATTTCAAATACTCACATTTTGGTTCAAAAAACCAATGCTTCTCCTTGTATGCAGCCATAAGAAATGATGAGTTTGTGTCCTTTGTAGGGACATGGATGAATCTGGAAACCATCATTCTCAGCAAACTGACACAAGAACAGAAAATCAAACACCGCATGTTCTCACACATAGGTGGGTGTTGAACGATGAGAACACATGGACACAGGGAGGGGAGCATCACACACTAGGGTCTGTTGGCAGGGGCAAGGGAGGGACAGCAGGGGGGATGGGGAGGTTGGGGAGGGATAACATGGGGAGAAATGCCAGATGTAGGTGACAGGGGGATGGAGGCAGCAAATCACATTGCCATGTGTGTACCTATGCAACAATTCTGCACGATCTGCACATGTACCCCAGAACCTAAAGTACAATAAAAAATAATAAAATAAAATAAATTTTAAAAAAAACAATGCTTCTTTCACTGAATGTTATTGTAGATATTTCATGCATCTATGTGTGATCATGGAACACATGGATATGGATGGCTGATCCATGGATATAGAAACCGTTCCTAATGGCTGCAGTTTCCACAGTTCCACACAGGCTTCTCACTATCTCAGTCAGTAGAGAAGTATGGCACTCTCCAAAGCAGATAACCAAACTATAAAGATGCTTAAACATAATGTACAAACATAGTTGAATACTCTCACCTGCTGGAAAATTTCTTCATAGAAAAACAAAGAGACCGTCTTTGCATGACTATGTAAAACTTGACCTAATTAGTCGAAATTAACCTGCACAAGCCCCTTATTTTGTGACACAAGTAAACAAAAATGTACCAACACTAAAATTTGTTGTGTGAAAGTTTCCTCAATTATGGCAAAGCAACCTTAAGTACTTTACTGTGATCTGAGGATTTCTGATAACTTTCATGTGCCCAGCTATTACGCTTTGTACCTAACAAGGACAATGCTGAAACTTAACTTCATAGAAAAACCAATGACAGAGCTTACTCACAGGCAGAAGTCAAACTCCTCAGTCTTTCGGTCATTCAAATATCATTCAAATAGCATACCCCTAAATCCGTTTATTTCCTATTAAAAATCTCCCTATATCTCTTCAACCTCATCCCAGTAACTTTCACAAATGTTTACAAGAAAGGAAGGATATAACAAGAAAACATCACACCTAGAGGACTCGATACCAACTGAAGACATACTCAACTTTGGGCAGAAATTTAACTGTTCAGGTATCTATCAGGAAAATATTCTATTCAGATATCTATCAGGAAAATAATTATCTCATTTATGTGTAGAGACAATCTATGACTTATATCATCAGTATTTTAAATAAGAGAGACAGCAAGGTCATCACAGGCTAGTTAATCAAATATTTGGAATAAATTAAAATGAAGTAATCTCTCTGAACACTTCCCTGCCCCACCTTAGAAAATCCCTAGAGGAAAAAGACTTGTGTCTCACCAAGAAAGGGTCATTAAATGCCAGGTAATGTGAAAAGCCAATAATGTGAAAAGAAAAATTCTAAAGTAATTGAAAAATGAATTATGAATTTCACATTATGAAATGCTGAGCTATAGCAAGTAATATTTCAGTCAGAATGAAGGGGGAACCAGCCTCAAGTTCTCTTCCCTAACCATATTCCAAGCAGGAAGGGTTTTACCCTTCCTGTTAGAAAGTCCATGTCCAAGAATCCCTGCGGCTCAGAGACAGAGAGCCTAACAATGGAAGTTGACACTCCGATTCTTGGAAGAATAGGTAATCATAGCCCTGCAGTTTTAGGTTAGAATACAAGCTCTAGATCAAGTCCTGAATCTGTCAGATATAACCATAACAATCTATGGGATTCATTCAATCCTTTAATTTTATTCCAATATCAATTCAATAACTGTTTCTACAATAAAAAAATCTGTATTTGCCAACAAAGGAGCAGTGCTTAAGGGCCTCCACTGCTATTTCCATGACTTGGCTTATCATTGGCTTCATTGAACACCTTCATCTCATCATACGTTTAGGTAAATATTGGATCTTCAGTGTCATAAGAGCCTTAGATAAAGAGTCACATAAATACCTTTCTGAGACAACTAAGGTCATTATCACATAACAGGCTCCACTAAATGTTGGTCATTTTCAACTTACCCACTAAATAGATTAAATTCATACACCCCAAATGTAACACGTACCACTTCTAAAATTCGAATAGCATGTCTATAAGCACTGTGCTCTTACTGATAAGTGCTAAAGGATGCACAAACATATCTTTACTTCTGAAAAACTATCAGATATGATTAAAGATACAGTGGATTAAATTATGACTCCAAGATGGAGAACTAATATAAAAATAAGCCATAACTCTCTATGTCCCTTCTAGCTGAATTCAAATAACTACTAATGCTTTCCACTCGTCTGAGTGATGCAAAAGTGTTAGATCAGATAATGGCTACAAGAGCCCAGAGTCAGAATTTATTTGCTCCAACAATAAAAAATACATCAAAATATCACCTAATGTAGAAATTCCAAAAAATATGCCATAGTACATAGTAATTCTCTGTATTCCATACCTATTACTAAAGTAGAAAGTTAAATATGAATATATTATACATTTATTTGTTTAAAAGGAGAAATACATGTGTATTAGTCCATTCTCACATTGGTATAAGGAAATACCTGAGACTGGGCAATTTATAGAGAAAAGAGGTTTAATTGACTCACAGTCTGCATGGCTGGGGAGATCTCAAGAAATTTACAATCATGGCTCTTCACATAGCAGCAGGAGAGAGAATGAGTGCCAGCAGGGGAAATGCCAGACACTTATAAAACCACCAGAACTCATGAGAACTCACTCACAATTATGAGAACAGCATGGGGGAAACTGTCCCCATGATTCAATTACCTCCCACCTGGTTCCTCCCACAACACATGGGAATTATGGGGATTACAATTCAGGATGAGATTTGGACCGGGACACAGCCAAACCGTATCAGCATATTACGTAGTCCCTGCTACTTTTAAGACTGAGGTGGAAGAATCCCTTGAGCCCAGAAGTTGGAGTCCAGCTTGGGCAACATAGAAAGACCCTGTCTCAATAAACAAAAAGAAAGCTAGAGAGCAGAAACCTGAATTTGGAGTGTCTTTTCTCTGAAAGTATGAAATAATTCTAAAAGCCATAAATGAAAGCCTGAAGAGCTGAGTGAAACTTTCTGTAGATGCTTTACCCTAAAGGACAGCATGTAACATCAAAGGTCTACCAAGGAAAAGAGTCCTTTATAAACAACAAGGCTTTCATTTGAGACCACAGAGTAGGAGTGCACAGAGAATGGGGCAGTCCTCAAAGGAACTGAAGTCCAGCTTGCATTATCTAATTTCTTGATTGCATTAAGACTATCTGGGATTTTTTTTTTTTTTTTTTTTTACTTCTCCAATGTTAACTCTTGAGTAGAAATACAAGAAATTTCTCTCTTAGGGAAAAAAAAAAATCTTGAATTGCTTTCTTAACTTTTCATATGCAAAATCAGGTACTCAAAAAAAAAGTAACAGAGTGTGGAAGACATGGCCTGATTGAAAGGCAAGTGCAATAAAAACAAATGTAGCTGATCCAGATAATTAAAAATAAGCATTTTTAAATAAGCTTAGTATGTACAAATATTAAAACACAAGCTAGATTATAAAATAAACCAAGTAAATTAAAAAACTAACATATATAATAACAAATTAAAAACTCAATGGTTGGCTTTAACAGCAAATTAGAGACAAAAATTAGAGAATCAGTACATTGCAAGAAATATAAGAAGAAAATATGCAGACCAAGCAGAGAGCAAAAGCTGCAAATGCAGAAACTAGTATAAAAGAGATATAAAGGACACAATGCAAAATTCTGACATACTTTTAATTAATTACAATTCCAGAAAAAGAAGAGAAAAAGAATCAGGTAGGCAAAATACTTGAAGATATATAGTTCAAACTATTCTAAAACTACTGGAAGATATTAAGCTATGAATTTATAAAGTGTCCTGTATCTTACATAAAACTCAGTTATCAGCTGAATAAAACAGTGACTTCGGTCCTTGCCACACAAAACAGAAGAAACACTCAGCCAACAACTGTCTGAATTCCTGACTCACAAAATTTTGAGATAACATAAAGTGATTGTTGTTTAACATCCCAAAAACTGTGGATCCATGCACCATACATGATGACAGGACCAGAATGAAAAGTGGCACCCCAAGTTGGGATGTTTCTACAGCAATTTAAAAGTGTATGGAATTGGCTTTAGTACCCAAAAATAGGGGCCTCCAGGATATTGTAAGGAAGGGCTGAAAATACAGATGTAACTATTCTGGAGGTTGCGAAAAAAGTGAGTCGTTATCCGGTGCTGAAAAATTTTAGTAATTCTGTCACCTATAGTAAGGTAGAAAATTTAAAATATGTATAAGTGAATAGGTGGATTTGGTTAAAATTTAAATACAATATTGAGACTTACAGCTGTTTCTTATAGCATTGTATCTTATAATAAGTTATAGATTTTTTTTAAATTACTTAAAATGTTAACTGTTACATTTTCAAGAAACATAAAACAGCCAGAACTTGCTGGTATCAAAGATAAAAATGGTTTCCTTTTCCAGACTCTGCAAGAGCTAAATTCTCTGAAAGGAAGAAAGGTCATCAAATAAAAGTCATTTCAAACTTGTGGATGCTAAGAAACTATGAAAAGACTTCAGAAACATTTAATAGTATGTCTCATAAGTACTTTAAACAAGACAAACATAATTCTAAGATTCTTAAGAGTATTATCTGACTACACACAGAGTTTCAGCTCAAATCTGAGAAAGGCCTGTTTCAAAGATATTTGCAAATACGGTGCTTATATATTCCACAAAGTCTTTAAATACATTACACAGAAGGAAGCACCATAGCCTTCCCTATTGAACAGGAGCATCTGTTTTAATTATCTATCCCTCCCTTTCTCCATTCTGCACTGGGCATATAGAAGAAATATCCTGTCTCAATTGATATGTAATGGAAAAACACCATAATTTAAAACGTGCACAATAGGACCTGCACCCAAGTAGCCCCATCCAGTCTCAGTCTGGATATAGAGGATGAGATCTTGAATGTCAAAGACATGCCATGATGGGATGACTTCTTAATTGAGCTGGGAGCATATACATCCTATCTTCCACTTTGGGTTCCTTGAATTTCCCTTGGAAGTCTGAAAATGTCACTGAAAAGACCTTGTCTATATACTTCCTTATCTACATGAGGAGGAACACTGTTATTCTAATTATACTTAACTTTTACACAAGAGTTTTTCTATAGCATTTCTCATCTCTGAATTTCTCAATGTGTATATAAAAGGATTCAACATGGGTGTGATAACTGTATAAAACACAGTCATGAATTTATCAATAGGAAAGTTTGAAACAGGTCTAACATACATGAAAATACAGGGAACAAAAAAGAGGACAACTACTGTGATGTGTGAGCTGCAGGTAGACAGGGCTTTACGCCTCCCTTCCTGACTGTAAGTTTTAAGGGAGTTTAGGATGACTCCATAGGAGATTAGTAGAAGAGTGAAGATGACCATACAGCTTGCTCCACCATTGAAAACCACAGCGAGGCCTATAAAGTAGGTGTCAGTGCACGTCAGTTCCAATAACGGGTACATGTCACAGAAAAAGTGGTCAATCACATTGGGGCCACAGAAAGGGAGACTGTACACAACAGCAATTTGAAACACAGAATGCATAAAACCTCCAGTCATGGCCGCCACCAACATAAGGATGCAAACCTGTCGACTCATGATGGTCAAATAGTGCAGGGGCTTACAGATGGCCACGTAGCGATCGTAGGCCATGCCCACCAGAAGGAAGACCTCAGTACCACCAAACAAGTGGTCTATAAAGAGCTGGCCCATGCAAGCTCGGAAGGAAATAGTCTTTTTATCACAAAATAAGTCTACAATCAATACAGGAGAAATGGTGGTGGAATACACGGCATCTATACATGACAGGCAGACAAGGAAGAAGTACATTGGTGAGTCCAAGGAAGGGCTGGTAATAATAGTCACCACAATGAGCAGGTTCCCCACCATTGTCACAACGTATGTGAGTAAAAATATGACAAATAATGCTTTTTGCACATTAGGATCCTGAGAAAAGCCCAGGAGGACAAATTCTGTAATATTGTTATTCTGTCTCATTTACTCTTTGTTCAGGCTCGTATCAGAGGTGAGAGCTCAGGAGAACAGGACCTGTAATGGAATAGTGAACAGGAATATGATTACATCCACTGAGATGCAGAGCACACCTTCATTGTTGTATCCTCAATAGTGATTTACACACAATAAACATTTAGTAAGTCTCTATTGAGTTCCGCATCCACAGAGCCCATCTTCTCCTGACAATTCTATTTCTCCTCAAATACTTCAGTTTCCACCACAGGTAAAATATTCTACCTCTAAGTTTTAGTGAATATTCTATACAGAGGAAAGTTAAAATCCCACCAGCCATTCATACCCTTTATAACTTCTTATTTAAAGCATTTTTCTTGGCAGAGAAGTCAGCTATGATAAATAGGTAACAGGTTCTTGGTCTCAAGAAACTTACTGTCTGGTGGTGGATATAAATTCTAAATAAATAAATTGACATAGATTTAGTCCCTTGTGTTTGTACTTGTGATATCTTTATAATATGATCTGCATAGCACCAAGAATAACATCTGAAATATTTCACTCAGTACGCTGACCTTCTACTGTTTGACTTTCATTACTTCATGCCTCAAAGGATGGTCAGTTTTCATTAGTATTTCATAAAATGCCAAAAGACAAAACTCTGATATCTGATATGATATTATTTATTATTTTGTTCCCTGTAGCAGTTAAATTGGTCTGACTCTCTGTCCACCTTATAAGGAGCTGTGATTCCTTGTATTTTGTCCTTGCCTATGGCCCAATTTTTATATCACTTACATATAATTTTCTAATTTTCAGCAATTAATTTGGACTCAATTGAACTAACCCATGACTAACACCAACTACCAAATATTTCATATTTTTTTCTGAATTCTTGAGATGAGCTAGGTAGTGAGGGAGGAGAAAATAGACACTGTAGAAAGAGGTACAGAACAGTGGGACATGGTTTTATTCATAACACTATTTAGATACCAAGAGTACTCAAAAATAGAATCTTAGTTACCAGATTCCAGAAAGAAGCATACTCTAAGAGAAATTCCAAGTTCAATGTAAGAAGGCTTTGAGTCATTTTCTGAATGCATTTACAAATCTGTCTCAGTTTGCTCACTGGAAAACAATAAGATTAAATTTGAGAAATTCAGAATCCTTTCTAGTCAACTATCTACAGAACTATTAGTGCGTCTCTCCTTTATGGTATTCTGCTGACAATTTTTCATTTTTCATAAATTTATACTTCAATAAAAGTTTACAAGCTTATGACTCTTACATGAAAAATGATAGTGGGACATGGGGTTTCATGATTACAGTGAGTAAATAGTGACTTTAAGTTTCTTACTATGTACCTATTTAAGATCCAAGACATCCTTAGAGAGAAAGTGTAGCATGTGGTGAATAATGTGGACACTGGAGCCACGCTGCTTCAGCTACAACCCCAGCTTCACCATTTTTTATGAGATGTTGGGCCATTTACCAAAGCTCTCTGTCACTTATTTGCATCATTTTTAGAATGGGAATCCCAATAGTCCTTACCTGTTTGAGTTGTTGTTTTGTTAAAGCAAAGTACCTAGAACACGGACTGGCACCTCTTAAGGGCTCAATAAATGACAGCTATTACTAGTGTTCTCGAATGCATCACTGTGAACATAGAATCAGAACAAACCATGCATATCTCTGTCAACTTGAAAAGATTTATAGACATAGCCCAGGAAAAAAGGATAAGATATCTACAATTCAGGAAAGTCTTTTGTGAGCAAACAATAACATTTTATGTCTTATAAAATAATGATTTAATTATATGAGTGTTAATTTTACCTGTGATGGAATGTATGTTAATGAGAAGCAAGCAGAATTATACTAAAAAGTTGGACCCACCATTGGGGAGAGCTCAGGAAATGAAAAGAAGGCTAAAATCAAAAACAGAGAAATTTTAGTTAACAAATGAGTATCCACAGCAATGAGATTAATGGGATAATTAAGTGAGATTAGTGTTCTTTTAAAATCCTCTTCAGAAAGATTCAGTTTAGTGAGGAAAGACTGAAAATGTTCCCTTCTGTGGATCTCCAGGGTGACTCAGGAGATTTTTTTGAGCTAAAACAAACACAGACCAGATCTTAGTTAAAGAAAAGAAAAAGAAAAAAAGAAAAGAAAATTTAAAAAAAAATTGTTTTTCTAAGTCTCTAGATCTGACGGTAAAGAACAAACTATTTACAGAGAACAATGGGACAAGACTTTCTGATTATTCACTGCTGAGGAAAACAGCAGAAATACTAAACCTCAAATGTAAACAAAATGATTCCATTTATATAGATCTGGCAGTGAAAGAGGACGTGTGCAGAGAGTTTGAGCTGTCTCTAGAAGTCAGCTGTGATGAACATTCCACATGTCTCCTTCACATTACCACTTCCAGCTGATGCCAGAGTTCTGGCATTATTGAAGCTAAAGACCAAGAGAGATGCACCTGCTGAAGCACACAAGTCAATAATGTATTCTATAGCTAATTCTGTTATTTTTTCACATCTTACTTGCTTCAAGGATTAGTGACTTTTCCCTTTTCATCAACAAAACTAGATTTCAACAGGATAATCATTTTGGCCATTTAAATGTTTACTTGTAAAATAAATAGGGTATGTAAACTATCCTCTATAGTTTAAGTAATTAAAAATGGAATACTTTAGAAACTGGAAAATACCATTACTAGGCTTTCAATGCTGCTAAGTTAATGTTTTTCTAGAAAAAGAATGATTTAACATACTTTCCTAAGAACATGACATTTTAAAAAGATAAAATGCCATAATAACAAAGAACCTTTATAATATTATATTTGACAGTCACAGTTTAATAAATTTATCTAAATGACAGTGGACTAGACACTTTCCTCAGCATATATATCTACTAGTATGTTTGCTGGTATATCTTTAGATTCATAAGTAAAAACACATATGTTGCTTCTAGAACATAACAGGTATTGGTTCCTTCAAACTCTAACACATTTGACATGATCTGCAATTGTAAACTCTCTAATAAAATATACCTGAAAGTAATTGCACGCCTTTATTCATACTTCATAAAAACATAACTCTCTAATCAAATATATCTGAAAGTAATCGTATACCTTTATTAAAGTAGCATATAAAATATAATGTGAAAAACTAAGATTATGATTACAAATCTATTGGTTTATTATCCATATAATATGGGACATAGTTTTCTTCTTATTTGGCAAAAAGAAAAGGAAAAAAATTAGGCTATATATTAAAACCAAATATCCATTCCATATTCTGAAAAATATTAATGTTTTCTAGCTTAATTTTCCCAATTAGATTCCTTCAACAAAATCATATGATATTTAAGACATTAGCTAGACTTCAACATATCACAAGAATTTTTAATGAATAACTCTTGTCAGTGGTTTCAAATACTCACATCATGCTCCAGAAAAGCAATGCTTCTTTCACTGAGTGTTAAGGTAGATATGTCATGCATCTATATGTATAAAGCAAATGAATATGAATGGCTGATCCACAGATATGAAATTAGTTTCTAGTGGCTACAATTTCCACAATTCCACACAGGCTTCTCATTATCTCAGTTGTTACAGAAGCATGGCACTCTCCAAAGCAGATAACCGAAATATAAAGATGCTTAAACATCATGTACAAAGATAGCTAAATATTCTCACGTGGTGGCAAATTTCCTCATAGAAAAACAAAGATACTATTGTTGCATTACGATGTAAAAATTGACCTAATTAGTGGAAATTACCATTGAAAAGACTCTAATTTTGTGACACAAGTAAACAAAAATGTACCAACACTAAAATTTGTTATGATAAAGTTTCCTCAATTATGGATAAGCAACCAGAAGTATTTTACTGTGATCAAGGATTTATGATAACATTCATGTGCCCAGTTATTAATCTTTGTACCTGTTAACAAAGACAATGCTGAAATTTAACTTCATGGAAAAATCAATGACAGAGCATTCTCACAGGCAGAAACCAAACTCTTCAGTTTTTTGGTCATTCAAATATCATTCATATAGCATACCCCTAAGTCCACTTCTTTCCTAATTAAAAACATCTCCCTATGGCTCCCCTACTTCATCCCAGTAAATTCAGAACTTTCACAGATTTTTACAAGAAATGGAGGAAATGACAAGAAACATCACACCTAGAGGACTTGATACCAACTGAAGACATGCTCTATCTTGGGAAGAAATTTAACTCTTCAGGTATCTCTTGGGTTATTCTATCAGGAAAATAATTATCCCATTTATGTTTACATACAATTTATGACTTTTACATCATCACTATTTTAAATGACAGTGAGAGTAAAGTCATTATAGATTAGTTAATTCGAATATTTGGAAAAAATTCAAATGAAGTGAACTCTCCGAACACCTTTTTTTTCCCTTAGAAAATCCCTAGAGGGAAAAGACTTGTGTCTCACCAAGGAAGAGTAGCTAAATGCCAAGTGACGTGAAAAGCCTATAATGTGAAAAGAAAAATTCTAAAGTAAATTGAACAATAAATTATGAGTTTCACATTATGAAATACTGAGGTAAGGCAAGTAATATTTAAGCTGGAATGAAGGGGAAAGCAGCCCCAGGTTCTCTTCCCAAAGCATATTTCCAGCAAAGAGGACCTTACCCTTCCTGTTAGAAAGTCCATGCCCTAACTAAAATAGATTTACAAGAAAAAAACAAACAAACTCATTCAAAAGTGGGTGAAGGATATGAATAGACACTTTTCAAAAGAAAACATATATGAGGCCAACAAAGGTATGAAAACATGCTAATCATCACTGGTCATTAGAGAAATGCAAATCAAAACCACATTGAGATACCACCTCACACCAGTTAGAATGGCGATTATTGAAATATTTGGAGACAATAGATGCTGGAGAGGATGTGGAGAAATAGGAACACTTTTTCATTGTTGGTGGGAGTGTAAATTAGTTCAACCATTGTGGAAGACAGTGTGACGATTCCTTAAGGACCTAGAAATAGAAATACCATTTGACCCAGCAATCCCATTACTAGGTATATACCCAAAGGATTATAAATTGTTCTATTATAAAGACACATGCACACATATGTTCATTGCAGGACTGTTTGCAATAGCAAAGACCTGGAACCAACCCAAACACCCATCGATGATAGACTGGACAAGGAAAATGTGGCACATATACACTGTGGAATACTATGCAGCCATAAAAAATGATGAGTTCGTGTCCTTTGTAGGGACATGGATGAATCTGGAAACCATCATTGTCAACAAACTGACACAAGAACAGAAAATCAAACACTGCATGTTCTCACTCATAGGTGGGTGTTGAACAATGAGAACACACGGGCACAGGGAGAGTAGCATCGCACACTGGGGTCTGTTTGGGGGTCTAGGGGAGGGACAGTGGGTGATAGGGAGTTGGGGAGGGATAACATGGGGAGAAATGCCAGATATAGGTGATGGGGATGGAGGCAGCAAACCACATTGCCATGTGTGTACCTATGCAACAATCCTACATGTTCTGCACATGTACCCCAGAACCTAAAGTGCAATAAAATATTGCACAAACCATCTTCTGCCTTCAGGAGACTCACCTAGCACATAAGGATTTAAAAAAAAAAGATAGAAAGTCCATGCTCAAGAAGCCCTGAGGCTCAGAGGCAGAGAGCCTAAGAATGGAAGTTGACACTCTGATTCTTGGAAAGATAGGCAATCATAGTTCTGCAGTTTTAGGTTAGATTACAGGCCTTTGATCAAGGCCTGAATCTATGTTACATACAACCATAATGATTTGTAGTCCATTCATTCAATCCTTTAATTTTATTCCAATATCAATTTAGTAACTGTTTCTACAATAAAGAAATTTGCATTTGCCAAAAAGGGAGCAGTGCTTAAGGGCTTCCATTGTTATTTCCATGACTTGGCTTACCATTGGCTCCATTGAACACCTTCATCTCAACACGTGTTTAGTTAAATATTGAATCTTCTGTGTCATAAAAGCCTTAGATAAAGACTGCCATAAATACTTACCTGAACCAGCTAAGGAGTTTATCATATAACGGGCTCCAATAAAAGTTGGTCATTCTCAACTTACCTCATAAATGAATTAAATTCATCTACCCCAAATGTAATATGTATCACTTCTAAAATTTGAATCTTAAGAGCAGTGAGATAGAAGCACCAGGTAACCCATTCAGGAATCTATCAGATTAACAGCAGATTTCTCAGCAGACACCTACAAGCTAGAAGGGACTGGGGCCCTATCTTCAGCCTCCTCAAACAAAACAATTATCAGCCAAAAATTTTGTATCCAGCAAAACTATGCATCATGTACCAAGGAAAGATAGTCTTTTTCAGACAAACTAATCCTGAGAGAATTCAGCATTACTGAGCCACCACTACAAGAACTGCTAAAAGGAGCTTGAAATCCTGGAACAAATCCTGGAAACACAACGAAACAGAAACTCTGTAAAGCATAAATCACACAGGGCCTATAAAATAAAAATACAAGTTAAAAAGCAAAAACAAAAGAACCAAAGTACAAGTTTGTCAAAGTTCAGATGGTTGTAGTTGTGTGGCATTCTTTCTGAGGCCTCTGTTTTGTTCCATTGGTCTACATCTGTTTTGGTACCAGTACCATGCTGTTTTGATTACAGTAGTCTTATAATATAGTTTGAAGTCAGGTAGCGTGATGCCTCCAGTTTTGTTTTTTTTTTTTTCTTTAGGATTGCCTTGGCTATGCGGGCTCTTTTTTGTTTCCACATGAAGTCACATGCACAAATATGTTTATTGCAGCACTGTTCACAGTAGCAAAGACTTGGAACCAACCCAAATGCCCATCAATGATAGACTGGATTAAAAAAAATGTGTCACATATATACCATAGAATACCATGCAGCCATAAAAAAGAATGAGTTCATGTCCTTTGCAGGAACACGGATAAAACTGGAAATCATCATTCTCAGCAAACTGACACAGGAACAGAAAACCAAACACTACATGCTCTCACTCACAAATGGGTGTTGAACAATGAGAACACATGGACACAGGGAGGGGAACATCACACACCAGAGCCTGGGAGGAGGGGAGGCGGGTAGGGGAGGAACAGCAGGGGGTGAGGGGACTGCAGAGGGATAGCATTAGGAGAAACACCTAATGTAGATGACAGGGTGATGGATGCATCAGACCACACCATGTATACTTATGTAACAAACCTGCACAATCTGCACATCCCCCAGAACTTAAAGTTTAATAAATCAATTTTAAAAATAAAATAAAATAAAATAAAATGACTCATTGATAATAATAATAAGAAGAAGAAGAAGAACCAGAGTACACAGGCAACAGAGAACACAATGAATGCAATGGTACCTCTCATTTCAATACTAACATTGAATGTAACTGGCCTAAATGATTCACTTAAAAGATACAAAACTGCCAAATGGATAAGAACTTACAAACCATCTTCTGCCTTCAGGAGACTCACCTAGCACATAAGGATTCATATAAATAAAAGTAAAGGGGTAGAGAAAAGCATTTCATGCAAATGGACACCAAAAGCGAGCACAGGTAGCTATTCTTATGACAGACAAAACAAACTTTAAAGCAATAGCAGTTAAAAGAGACAAAGAGGGACATTATACAATAGTAAAAGGCTTTGTCTAACAGGAAAATATCACAATCCTAACTAAATATATATGCACCTAACACTAGAGCTCCCAAATCTGTAAAACAATTACTAATAGACCTAAGAAATGAGATAGGTGGCAACACAATAATAGTGGGAGACTTCAATATTCCACTGACAGCACTAGACCGGTCATCAAGACAGAAAGTCAACAAAGAAACAATGGATTTACACTATACCTGGGAACAAATGGACTTAACAGTTATATACAGAACATTTCATCCAATAACCACAGAATACACATTCTATTCAACAGTGCATGGAACTTTCTCCAAGATAGACCATATAATAGGCCATAAAATGAGCCTTAATATAATTAGGAAAATTGAAATTATATCAAGCACTTCCTCAGACCTCCATGGAACAAAACTGGAAATCAATTCCATGAGGAGCCTTCAAAAAAAACCATGTAAATACATTGAAATTAAACAACCAGCTCCTGAATGACCATTGGCTCAAAAACAAAATCAAGATGGAAATTTAAAAATTCTTTGAACTGAACAACAATAATGACACAACCTATCTAAACCTCTGGGATACAGCAAAGGCAGTAGTAAGAGGAAAGTTTATAGCCCTAAATGCCTACATTAAATAGACTGAAAGAGCACAAATTGACACTCTAAGGTCATATCTCATGGAATTAGAGAAACAGGAATAAAACCCAAACCCAGAAGAAGAAGGAAATAATCAAGATCAGAGTAGAGATAACTGAAATTGAAACAAACAAACAAATAAAAAACAAAAAAATGCAGAAGATAAATGAAACAAAAAGCTAGTTCTTTGAAAAGATAAATAAAATTGATAGACCATTACCAAGATTAACCAAGAAAAGAAGAAAGAAAATCAAAATAACCTTACAAACAAGCAAAACAGAAAATATTACAACTGACACCAGTGAAATACAAAAGACCATTCAAGTCTACTATTAAAATCTTTATGCAACTAAACTAGAAAACCTAGAAGAGATGGAGAAAATTCCTGGAAAAATACAACCCTCCTAGCTTAAATTGAAAGAATCAGGTACGCTGAACAGACCAATAACAAGCAGCATCATTGAAATGGTAATTTTTTTATTGTACTTTAGGTCCTAGGGTACATGTGCAGATAATGCAGGATTATTGCAAAGGTGCATACATGGCAATGTGGTTTGTTGCCTTCATCCCCCCATCACCTATATCTGGCATTTCTCCCCATGTTATCCTTCCTCAACCTTCCCACCCCCTGCTGTCCCTCCCCTGGCCCCCATAAGAGACCCCAGTGTGTGATGTTCCCCTCCCTGTGCCCATGTGTTCTCATTGTTCAACACCCACCTATGAGTGAGAACACGCAGTGTTTGATTTTCTGTTCTTGTGTCAGTTTGCTGAGAATGATGGTTTCCAGATTCATCCATGTCCCTACAAAGGACACGAACTCATCGATTTTAATGGCTCCATAGTATTCCATGGTGTATATGTGCCACATTTTCCTTGTCCAGTCTATCATCGATGGGCATTTGGGTTGGTTCCAGGTCTTTGCTATTGTAAACAGTGCCACAGTGAACATACAGGTGCATGTGTCTTTATAACAGAACAATTTATGATCCTTTGGATATATATCCAGTAATGGGATTGCTGGGTCAAATGGTATTTCTATTTCTAGGTCCTTAAGGAATTGCCACACTGTCTTCCACAATGGTTGAACTAATTTACACTCCCACCAACAGTGTAAAAGTATTTCTATTTTTCCACATCCTCTCCAGCATCTGTTGTCTCCAGATTTTTTAATGATCACCATTCTAACTGGTGTGAGGTGATATCTCAATGTGGTTTTGATTTGCACTTCTCTAATGACCAATGATGATGAGCATTTTTTCATGTTTTTTGGCTTCATATATGCCTTCTTTTGAAAAGTGTCTGTTCATATCCTTCACCCACTTTTGGATGGGTTTGTTTGTTTTTTTCTTGTAAATCTGTTTTAGTTCTTTGTAGATTCTGGATATTAGCTCTTTGTCAGATGGGCAGATTGCAAAAATTTTTTCCCATTCTGTTGGTTGCTGGTTCACTCTAATGATTGCTTCTTTTGCCTGACAGAAACTCTGGAGTTTAATTAGATCCCATTTATCTATTTTGACTTTTGTTGCCAATGATTTTGTGTTTTAGTCATGAAGTCCTTGCTTATGCCTATGTCCTGAATGGTTTTGTCTAGGTTTTCTTCTAGGGTTTTTATGGTGTGAGGTCTTATGTTTAAGTATTTAATCCATCTGGAGTTAATTTTAGTGTAAGGTGTCAGGAAGAGGTCCAGTTTCAGCTTTCTGCACATGGCTAGCCAGTTTTCCCAACACCATTTATTAAACAGGGAATACTTTCCCCATTGCTTGATTTTTGTTATGTTTGTCAAAGATCAGATGGTTGTAGATGTGTGGTGTTGCCTCCGAGGCCTCTGTTCTGTTCCATTGGTCTATATCTCTGTTTTGGTACCAGTGCCATGCTGTTTTGAGTACTGTAGCCTTGCAGTATACGACAAACCTATAGCCAAAATCATACTAAATGGGCAAAAACTGGAAGCATTCCCTTTGAAATCTGGCATGGACAAGGATGCCCTCTCTCACCACTACTATTCAATATAGTATTGGAATTTCTAGCCACAGCAATTAGGCAAGAAAAAAAAATAAAGGATATTCAATTAGGAAAGGAGGAAGTCAAACTGTCTCTATTTGTAGGCAACATGATTGTATATTCAGAAGACCCATTCATCTCAGTCCAAAATCTCCTGAAACTGATAAGCAACTTCAGCAAAATCTCAGGATACAAAATCAATGTGAAGAAATCACAAGCATTCCTATATACCAAGAACAGACTAACAGAAAGCCAAATCATGAGCAAACTCCCATTCACAATTGCTACAAAGAGAATAAAATACCTAAGAATACAACTAACAAAGGATGTAAAGGACCCCTTCAAGGAGAACTAAAAACCACTGCTCAAGGAAATAAGAGAGAACACAAACAGATGGAGAAACATCCCATGCTCATGGTTAGGAAGAATCAATATTGTGAAAATGGCCATACTGCCCAAAGTAATCTATAGATTCAACGCTATCCCCATCAAGCTACCAATGACCTTCTTCACAGAACTGGAAAAAACCACCTTAATTTCATATGGAACCAAAAGAGAGCCCACTTAATTAACAAAGACAATCCTAAGCAAAAAGAACAAAGCCGGAGGCATCACGCTACCTGACTTCAAACTATACTACAAGGCTACAGTAATGAAATGGTAATTTTAAAATTACCAACAAAAAAAAGGGCCCTGGACTCTGGCTGACGATATGATTATTTACCTTGAAAACACTAAGGACTTCTCCAGAAAGCTTCTAGAACTGATGAAAGAATTCAGCAAAGTTTCTGGATACAAGATTGATGTACACAAATCAGTAGCTCTTCTACACACCAACTGTAACAGTTTTCCTTGAAGATATCCTTCACGTCCTTGGTTTGTTGTATTTCTAGGTACTTCATTCTCTTTATAGCAACCGTGAATGAGAGTTCACTCATTATTTGGCTATTTGTCTGTTATTGGTGTATAGGAATGCTTGTGATTATTCCACATTGATTTTGTATCCTAAGACTTTGCTTAAGTTACTTATCAGCTTTAAAAGATTTTGGACTGAGACAATTGGGTCTTCTAAATATACAATCATGTCATCTGCAAATAGAGACAATTTAACTTCCTCATTTCCTAATTTAATACCCTTTATTTCTTTCACTTGCCTTATTGTCTTGGCCAGAATTTCCAATACTGTGTTGAATAGGATTGGTAAGAGAGGGCATCCTTGTCTTGTGCCGGTATCAAAGAGAACAATTCCAGTTTTTGCCCATTCAGTATGATATTGGCTGTGGGCCTGTCATAAATAGCTCTTATTACTTTAAGATATGTTCCACTGATATTTAGTTACTCAGAGTTTTTAGCGTAAACAGCTGTTGAATTTTGTCGAAGGCCATCTCTGCATCTATTGAGATAACCATGTGGTTTTTGTCTTTGGTTCTATTTATGTGATGGATTAAGTTTACTGATTTGCATATGTTGAACCAGCCTTGCATCCCTGGGATGAAGCCAACTTGATCATGAAGGATAAGCTTTTTGATGTGCTGTTGGATTCAGTTTGCCAGTATTTTATTGAGGACTATCTCAGTAATGTTCATCATGGACTGATAATTCATCATAGCCTGAAATTGCCTTTTTTAGTTGGGAATGGTACCAGCTCCTCTTTGTAGCTCTGATAGAATTTGGCTGTGAGTCCGTCTGGTCTGGACTTTTTTTGGTTGGTAGGCTATTAATTGCTGCCTCAACTTCAAACCTTGTTGTTGGTCTATTCAGGGATTTGACTTCTACCTGGTTTAGTCTTGGGAGGGTATAAGTGTCCAGGACAACATGGTACTGATACCAAAATAGAGATATAGACCAATGGAACAGAACAGAGGCCTCAGAGGCAATGCCACACATCTACAACCATCTGATCTTTGACAAACATGACAAAAACAAGCAATGGAGAAAGGATTCCCTATTTAATAAAAGGTGTTGGGAAAACTGACTAGCCATATGCAGAAAGTCGAAACTGGATTCCTTCCTTACACCTTATACAAAAATTAACACCAGATGGATTAAAGATTTAAACATAAGACCTAAGACCATAAAAACCCTAGAAGAAAACTGAGGCAATATCATTCAGGACATAGGCATGGGCAAGGACTTCATGAATAAAACACCAAAAGCAATGGCAACAAAGACCAAATTAGACAAATGGGATCTAATTAAACCCAACAGCTTCTGCACAGCAAAAAGCTATCATGAGAGTGAACTGGCAGCCAACAGAATGGGAGAAAATTTTTGCAATGTACCCATCTGACAAAGGGCTAATATCTAGAATCTACAAAGAACTTAAACAAATTTACAAGAAAAAAAAACAATCCCATCAAAAAGTGAGTGAAGGATATGAACAGACATTTCTCAAAAGAAGACATTTATGCAACCAACAAACATATGAAAAAAAGCTTATCATCACTGGTCATTGGAGAAATGCAAATCAAAACCACATTGAGATACCATCTCACATAGTTAGAATGGTGATCATTAAAAAATCTGGAGACAACAGATGCTGGAGAGGATGTGGAGAAGTAGGAAGGCTTTTACATTTTGGTGGGAGTGTAAATTAGTTAAACCATTTTGTAAGACAGTGTGGCGATTCCTCAAAGATCTAGAACTAGAAATACCATTTAACCCAGTAATCCCATTACTGGGTATATACCCAAAGAATTGTAAATTATCCTTTTTTAAAGTCACATGCGCATTCATGTTTATTGTAGCACTGTTACTATGGAAAAGACTTGGAACCAACCCAAATGCCCATCAATGATAGACTAGATAAAGAAAATGTGGCACATATACACCATGGAATACTATGCAGCCATAAATAAGGATGAGTTCATGTACTTTGCAGGGATATGGATGAAGCTAGAAACCATCATTCTCAGCAAACTGACACAAGAACAGAAAAACAAACACTGCATTTTCTCACTCATAAGTGGGTGTCGAACAATGAAAACTCATGGACATAGGGAGTGGAGAATCACACACCAGGACCTGTCAGGGTGTGGGGGGTAAGGGGGAAATAGCATGAGGAGAAATACCTAATGTGGATGATGGGATGACAGATGCAGCAAACCAGCATGGCACATGTACACCTATGTAACAAACCTGCACATTCTGCACATGTACCCCAAAACTTAAAGTATAACAATAAAGCAATAAATAAATAATTAAATGAAATGAGCTAAGGACATAAATAGGCCGTTCTCCAAAGAAGATACATAAATGAACAACAAACATGACAAAATGCTCAACACCTCTAATGATCAGGGAAATGAAATCAAAACCACAATGTATTACCACCTCACTCCTGCAAGAGTGACCATAATCAAAAAATCAAAAAACAGTTGATGTTTGCATGCATATGGTGAATAGGGAACACTTCTATGCTGTTAGCGGGAACGTAAACTAATACAGCCACTGTGGGAAACAGTGGTAAGATTCCATAAAGAACTAAAGATAGATCTACCATTTGATCCACCAATCCCACTACTGGGTATCTATCCCAGAGGAAATGAAGTCATTATACAAAAAAGATACTTGCACACACATGTTTATAGCAGCACAATTTGCAATTGCAAAATCACAGATTTTATCAAATGTCCATAAATCAACAAGTGGATAAAGAAACTGTGGTGTGTGTATATATATATATATATATATATATGATGGACTACTACGCAGCCATAAAAAGGAATGAATTAACTGCATTTGCAGTGACGAGGATGAGATTAGAGACCATTGTTCTAAGTGAAGTATCTCAGAAACAGAAAACCAAACATTGTAACATTGTATGTTCTCACTGATATGTGGGAGCTAAGCTATGAGGATGCAAAGGTATAAGGATGATACAATGGACTTTGGGGACTTGGAAGAGTGGGAGGGGGGCAAGGGATAAAAGACTACAAATGTGGTGCAGTGTATACTGCTCCGGTGATGGGTGCACCAAAATCTCACTAATCACCATTAAAGAACTTACTCATGTAACCAAATACCACCTGTCCCCCAATGACTTATGGAAGAATAAAAACATAAAAATAAAATAAAATAAAATTCTCCAGAAATTTCTGCAATTGAAAGTTAAGTAAATCACTTTTTAACACCCTATTGGCAAAATAAATTACAATGGAAATTAGAAAATATTCTGAGCTTAATGTTTATAAAAATATAACCTACCAAAGCTTGTAAAAGTAGCCTAAATCTTAGTTGTATGATAGAAAATAATAAAGACTAAAAAATTAATGCACAAAACTTTCTTTCAACAACACATTTCACTTAGCAAAATATGCCCCAGGTTCATCTATGATACTGCAAGTGATTTAAAAACATTGTATTATGCCCTATAAATATATAATATTATTCATTAATTAAAAGTGAAATAAAATTGCGAAAGTCCTCCAGGTCCATACACAGTGTCCAAAAATGGCAGAATTTTCTTCTTTTTTAAGGTTGAATAATATTGTATTATATATTATTTTTATAATGTTGTATTATTTATAGGTACAAATGTTGAGTTATACAGACCGCATAAATTCTGGTCATATAAGGTACAGCATGATGACTATAATTAATAATATGATACTAGGTATATAGATACATAAATATCATTCTATGTAGAATATATATTGTCTTTACACACTCATCTTTGATAGACTTTTGTTTTCACATTTTGACTACTGTGAATAATGCTGCACTATACATGGAAGTGTAGACATCCTTCAAGATACTGATTTCATTTCCTTTAAATGTATTACAAAAAGTTACATTGTTAGATTGTATTTTTATTTTAATTTTTTGAGGAACCTCCATAGACTTTCCTACAACGGCCATAGCAATTTACATTTCCAACAACAATGCACATGAGTTCTCTTTTCTCTGCTGAAACATAAATGCCACATGATCTCACTTATATGTGCAAACTAAAACAAGTCAAACTCATAAAAGCCGGAGACTAGAATGGTGGTTGCCAGGGACTGGGGCTGAAGAAAATGAGATGTTGGTAAAAGGGTACAAAGTTTCAGTTTTGCATTATGATAAATTCTGAAGAGTTCAAGTACAGCATGCTGATCATAATTAGTAATACATATTGGATACATGAAATTTGCTAAGAGAATTTACCTTGAATGTTCTTATCACAAACGAAGGTAACTATGTGAGATAATGGATACATTAACTAGCTTCATAGTGGTAATCACTTCACAATGTATACATTTATAAAACATCATGTGATACACTTTAAGTACATATAATATTTGTGAAATACACCTCAATAACACTAGAAGCAACAAGAACAAACTATGCTTGAAAGACAACAGGAGATGTTACCAATCTGCTTGGTATGGCAAAAGCAGGTGCAACTAGACAAATGCTGCACAGTACTCTCCCTGGAAGGTGGTACTGAAGCACTGAAGTGAAGCAAAGCATACCAGTGAGCGGTATTTTGGGGATTAAGTGTGGTTGTCCACTTCATGTGTAAAGAGATATTTTTGAGTTATGCATCCCCGAAGATTTGGGAACATGGATAAGAGATTTGATAAGATATTGAGAAAATTGGAAATTTAAAAATGGAAAAAAAGATTACAAAGCAGTTGGAGTGGTATGAATATCCCAGAATGGGCAAAAATGCAACAGTGGGTTTCCCACATAAATGCCTATCAAAGCGAATCTACTGCAGAGGATGCCTACAGAAATCTGGTCAGCAACATGAACTATAATTTAGATGTCAGTCGGGCTTTTTTTTTTCCAGTCACGTTTGTAGTACCCATGGCAGCAATGAATACTTTACAGGGATTCAAAGAACAAAATCTGCCTTTCACCATGACTGCTCTGATTACTGTCAGTGCTCAAGGTCTAAAATGTCATCAGCAATGTCCATCACTGATTCCCTAACATGATGCAAATAGCAAGGGAAACCAGCCAACAATCCCGTGACAGCTTACTTCATGCATTATATTATATATTCTGCTTATATGATTGTCTGAGTACTTTAATCTTATTATTATTCAGGTGAAGTAATCCATTATCCATTGCCCTGGTACCACAATCGTTGTCATTTCTAACTAAGGGATACATTTTCTAGTAAATGGAGTAAAGCAAATTACTCACCACCATAGAATTCACAGCTATGACCACATTTCCCATCACGTAGAAGCTATTGTCTAGATAGAACACCGGAATGCCTCAGCCTCCTGAGTAGCTGGGACTACAGGTGCACACCACTAGGCCTGGCTAATTTTTGTATTTTTAGTAGAGACAGGGTTTCACTATATGGGCCAGGCTGGCCTCGAATTCCTGACCCCAAAGATCTGCTGGCCTCAGCCTCCCAAAGTGCTGAGATTAGAGTCATGAGCTACTGCATCTGGCCAGAATACCCTTATCATAACTATAGTTAAGTTTTTACACCAGAGTTTTTTCATAGCAATTCTCATCTCTAAATTTCTCAGTGTGTATATAAAAGGATTCAACATGGGTGTGATAACTGTATAAAACACAGTCATGAATTTATCAATAGGAAAGTTTAAAACTGGTCTAACATACATGAAAATACAGGGAACAAAAAAGAGGACCACCACGGTAATGTGTGAGCTGCAGGTAGACAGGGCTTTACGCCTCCCTTCCTGACTGTAAGTTTTAAGGGAGTTTAGGATGACTCCATAGGAGATTAGTAGAAGGGTGAAGATGACCATACAGATTGCTCCACCATTCAAAACCACAGCGAGGCCTATAAAGTAGGTGTCAGTGCACGCCAGTTCCAATAACGGGTACATATCACAGGCAAAGTGGTCAATCACATTGGGGCCACAGAAAGGGAGACTGTACACAACAGCAATTTGAAACACAGAATGAACAAAACCTCCAATCATGGCCAGCACCAACATAAGGATGCAAACCTGTCGACTCATGATGGTCAAATAGTGCAGGGGCTTACAGATGGCCACATAGCGATCATAGGCCATGCCCACCAGAAGGAAGACCTCAGTACCACCAAACAAGTGGTCTACAAAGAGTTGGCCCATGCACACTCGGAAGGAAATAGTCTTTTTATCACAGAGTAAGTCTACAATTAATACGGGAGAAATGGTGGTGGAATACGCAGTATCTATAAATGACAGGCAGACAAGGAAGAAGTACATTGGGGAGCCCAAGGAAGGGCTGGCAATAATAGTCACCACAATGAGCAGGTTCCCTACCACTGTCACTATGTATGTGAGTAAAAACATGACAAATAATGCTTTTTGCACATCAGGATCCTGAGTGAGGCCCAGGAGGACAAATTCTGTAACGTTGTTACTCAGTCCCATTTACTCTTCTCTAAGGCTCGTATCAGAGTTGAGAGCTCAGGAGGGAGGACCTATAATGAAACAGCGAACAGGAACATGAATACATCCATGACGTCACGGAGCACATCTTCATCTTTGCGTCCTCAACAGTGATTTATGCACCAGAAACATTTAGTAAGTCTCTATTGAGTTCCTCATCACCTCAAAGATTCTGGTTTGAGCCTACAGGTAACACATTCTGCCGCTTCGTTTTAGTGAATGTTATGTACAGAAGAAGAGTTAAAGTCCCCACAGCCATACATACATTTCAGAACTCCTTATTTAAAACATATTTCTTGGCACAACAGTTAGCTACGGTGAATAGGCAACAGATTCTTGACCTCAGGAAACTTACTTTCTGGTGGTGGTAATAAACTCTAAATAAATAAATTGTCATAGATTCAGTCCTTTGAGTTTGGAGTTGTAATGGTGTCTTTATGATCAGTGTAGCATCAAAAATAACATGCTCTGAAATATCTCACTTAGTACTATGGAATTCAGTTATTAGATATTTGGTCCTTCATGCCTCAAAGGCTGTTCTGTCTTTATGAATATCTAATTAAATGTCAAAAGACTGGACGCTCACCTGTATAAATAGTAAAATATTATTTATCACATTCTTCCGTCTAGCAATTACTTGGTCTGACCCTCTCTTCACCTTATGAAGAGCTGTAAGTCTCTAGATCATATCCTTGCCTATTTCATAATTGTTTATCACACATACAACAATATCCTGATTTTCAGTGACTAATTTTGAACTCAAGCAAACTAACTTGTGACTATCACCAACTGCCACATTAGTAGTGAGTATTTTTTTCTGAATTCTTGGGGCGAACTAGATAGTGAGAGAGGAGAAAATAGACACTGTACAAAGAGGTACAGAACAGTGGGATATGGTTTTATTTATAACACTATTTAGATACCGAGAGTACTCAAAAATAAACCTTAGTGTCCAGATTAAAAAAAATGCATAGTAGAAGAGAAATTGCAAGATCAATGTAAGGCAGCATGAATTTGAGTCATTATCTGGATGCATTTATGAATATGTCTCTGTTTTCTTATTGGAAAACAGTGTGATTACATTAGATGAACTCAGAATCTTTTCTAGTCACCATCTCCAAAACTGTTAGTGCACCTCTCCTTTATTCTATTCTGCTGATTTTTTTTCATTTTTCACGTATTTATAATTAAATAGCAATTTCCAAGCTCATGACTGTTACATGAAAAACAGTAGTCAGTTGTAGATGTTTCACGGTTAAAGTGAGTCAATAATAACTACGAATTTCTCACACAATATGTGCCTATTTAAAATTCAAGACATGTTTGGAGACAAAGTGTAGCATGTGGTGAAGAATGTGGACTTTGGAGCCACACTGCCTCAGCTACAACCCCAGCTTTACCACTTACTATGTGACTTTGGGCCACTTACTAAACCTCTCTATGCCTCACTTTGATTTAAGACCTGTTGGGTCTTAAATCTATTACAAAACTGGCATATTTGGTTTTAATATATAGTAAAGTGTCTAGAACATTGGCTGGCATCTGGTAAAACCTCAATAAATGGTAGCTATTACTTGTGTTCCTGAATGCTTCACTGTGAACATTGGATCAGAACTCATCATCTGGATCTTTGTCAGTTTGAAAAGATTTATAGACATAGTCCCAGAAAAGTACAAGAAGACACCTATAATTCAGGAAAGGCTTTTGAGGAACACAATATAATTGCCCGTCTTAGGAATTATCCATTTAATTATGTAAGAGTATGGATTTTTATCTGTAATAGAAGGTACCTGACAAGATCAGGTAGAATTATAGCAGAAAAGTTTGACCCCTCATCAGAGGGAGACTAAATGGTAGAAAATAAAAGAAAAAGAGGTCAAATCAAAAAACAGAGTAATTATAATAAATAAGATAGTACACATAGGTAATAAGAAGGTTAAGGTTAATGTGATAATTGAGGCAAGTATTCTTCTGAAAATTTTCTTCAGAAAGATTTTTTTGGTAAGGAAATAATGGAAGCACGACCTCCAGTGGGTCTCTGTGGGGAGTCAAGAGGCTTCTTGGGATAGCCAAACAAACACAGCCCAGATCCTAGTAAGCAAAAACAAAGAGAAAAGAAGAAAGAAAACTCAGAAGAAAACAAAACACATTGACTGCTCAAAGTCTCAAGATCTGATGGTTAAGGACAAACTTAAATTACAGAGAACAATGGGACCGGTAGAGATACAAACCCAAACTTTCTGATAATTCACTGGTAGGAAAACTGCAGAATTACTATACCTCAAATGTAGACAAGATGATTGCATATACAGAGATCTGGCAGTGGAAGAGGATGTGTGCAGGGAGAGTTTGGCTTCCTCTAAACATCAACTGTGATGAACATTCCACGTCTCCTTCACGTACCACTTTCAGCTGATTCAAGTTCTGTCATTGTTGAAGCTATAGACTGATAGAGACACACCTGCTGAAGAACTCAAGGGAATAATGTAGTCTATAGCCAATTCTGTTACTTTTTCACACCTCACTTGCTGCAAGATTTAGTGCCTTTTCCCCCTTTCATCTTCAACGCTAGATTTCAAAAGGATAATGCTATTTGGCAATTTGAATGTTTACTTGTAAAAAATAGGGTATGTAAACTATCCATTCTAGATTAAATAATTTAAAACATAATATTTTAAATGCAGAAACAGCATTACTAGGCTTTCAATGTAAACTTCTAAGTTAACAGTTTTCTAGAAAAAAATGATTTAACATACATTGCTAAGAACATGCCATTTTCAAAAGATGAAATTCTATAATAACAAAAATAACTCTATAATATTATAGTCACAGTTTTATAAATCTATTTAAATGACAGTAGACTAGGTACCTTCCTGAGCATATATATCTACTAGTATGTGTCCTGGGATAATTTGTAGATTCTTAAGTAAAATCCCGTATTACGCTTCTAAATCATAACAGGCATCTGTTCCTTTGTACTCTAACACACTTGCCATGATCTGGAATTTTAAATTTTCTAATCAAATATATTTAAAAATAATTGTACACCTTTATTAATACATCATTTAAAATATAACAACCCATAAACTAAGATTATATATCTATTGGTTTATTTATTATACACGTAATATGGAACATGTTTCTTTTCTTATCTGGAAAATGAAAAAAGACAACCAATTAGACTATAAATTAAAACCAACTATCTATTGTATATTCTGATAAATTTTCATGCTTGCTAGCTTAGTTTTTCCAATTAGAATTTATCCAATAAAACCATTGGTTTTTAAGACACTAGCTATATTTCAACATATCACAGGAATTTACAATGAATATCTCTTGTCAATGGTTTCAAATACTCACATCTTGGTCCACAAAAGCAATGCTTCTTGCACTGAGGATTGCCATAGATACCTCATGCATCTATGTGTGATCATAAAACACAGGAATGTACATGGATGATCTATTGATATAGAATTAGTTCCTTGTGGCTAGAGTTTCCATAGTTCCACAAAGGTTTCTCATTATCTCAGTCTTTGGAGAAGCATAGAACCAAAGCAGATAACCAAAATATAAAGATGCTTTAACATAATGTCAATATTTACTGTGCAAAGGTAATCGAACATTCTCTCCTGCTAGAAAATTTCTTCATACAAAAACAAAGAGACTATCTCTGCATGATTATGTAAAAGTTGACCTAATTAGCAGAAATTAACCTGGAGAAGATCCCTATTATGTTTCACAAGTATCAACACTAAAATATGTTACTTGAAAGTTTTCTCAATTATGGTGAAGCAACCAGAAGTGTTTTATTGTGATTGAAGATTTATGATAACATTCACGGGCCCAGGTATTAAGCTTTGTACCTAACAAGGACAATATTGACATTTAACTTCATGAAAAAAACAAAGACAGAGCTTTCTCACAGCTAGAAGCCAAACTCTTCATGCTTTCAGTTATTCAACTAGCGTATCCCTAAGACCACATCTTTCCTAAGTAAAAGCATGTCTCTATATTTCCCCAATCTCATCCCAGGACACTGAGATCTTTCACACATTTTTGCAAGCAGTGGTAGATAATGAGAAGAAAATATTACACCTAGAGGACTAGATACCAACTGAAAACATACTCTACCTTGAGCAGAAATTTCACTTTTTTGATATCTCCTGGGTTGTTCTATCAGGAATGTAATTCTTCCATTTATATATGTAGACACAGTCTATGACTTTTACATCAACAATTTTTAGAAAGAGACAATAAGGTCGTTATAGACTAGTTAATTAGAATATTTGGAACAAATTCAAATGAAGTAACTTCCCTTTAAACTTTTTTCTTAGAAAATCCCTAGAGGAAAAAGACTTGGCTCTTGCTAAGAAGGGTAGCTAAATGACAAGTAATGTGAAATGCCTGAAATATGAAAATAAAAATTCTAAAGCAAATTTAATAATAAATTTTGAGTTTCATGTTATGAAATGTTTAGGTAAGGCAAGTAATATCTCAACCAGAATGAAAAGAGAACCAGCTCCAGATTCTCTTCTCTAAAAATATTTCTGGTAAGAAGGGCCTTACCCTTTCTGTTAGAAAGTCTGTGCCCAAGAAGCCCTGAAGTTCAGACGCAGAGAGCCTAAGAACCAAAGTTAATATTCTGATTCTTAGAAAAATAGGGAATCATAGTGTTGCAGTTTTTGGTTCATGCACGGGCTTTTGATCAAGACCTCTATCTATGTCAGATACATCATAATGATCTATAGTCCATTGATATGGTTTGGCTGTGTCCCCACCCAAATTTCAACCTGAATTATATCTTTCTCATTTTCTCTTGCCACCACCATGTAAGAAGTGCCTTTCACCTCCTACCATGATTCTGAGGCCTCCCCAGCCATATGGAATTTGGAATGCAATGTGGAATTGGACTGCAAGTCCAACTAAACCTTTTTTTCTACCCAGTTTTGGGTATGTCTTTATCAGCAGCATGGAAACGGACTAATACATCCATTAACTCAATATCATAATTTTATTCCAATATCAATTCAATACTGTTTCTACAGTAATTTTTATTTTCTAACAAGGGAGCAGTATTTAATATTTTAATATTGTTATTTCTGTGGCTGGGTTTACCGTTGGCTCCACTGAACACCTTCATCTTATCTTACATTTAGTTAAATGTTGGGTCTTTGTGTCATATGAGCCTTAGATATAGAGTTCCATAAATACATATCTGAACGATCTAAGGTCTTTATCAACAAATGGGCTCCATTAAAAGTTGGTCATTTTCGACTTACCTAATAAATGGATTAAATTCATCTACCCCAGAGATGATACGTATTACTGCAAAAATTTGAAGAGCATGTTTGTAAGTGCTGTGCTGTCTTACTGGTAAGTACTAAAAGATACACAAACATATCTTTAATTCTGAAGAACTATCAGATATGAAGAAAGGTACTGTGGTATAAATGATGACTCCAAGATAAATAACTAATATAAAAATAGGACCTAACTATGAATTTAAATTTAGCTGAATTTAAATAACTACTAATACCAACACCCAGTGTGGAAGTGGATCCTTCCTCAGCCAAGCTTTCACATGAGATGATAGCCCCAACCAGCACCTTGATTACAGCTTTGTGAGAGACTCGGAAGCATGGGAACCTTCTAAACCACCCTTAGTTTCCTGACCTACTGAAATTGAGAATGAGCACATAGTGTGTGAATCACTAAGTTTTGAAATAATCTGCTATGAATAAATAATTCATAAATAGATCTAGAATGTGCTTCAAATATTGGGAAACATGCCAATAAGTATTTAGTGAACCTATGAATCCAGGAAAAAGGTATAATGGAAATAAGCAAATATTTACAACTAAGCATTAACAAAAACATATCAAAATGTGTGAGGTGTGATCAAAACAGTACTTAAAGAAACATGTACAGCCATAAATGCTTACATTTAAAATAAGCATTTAAAAGCAGCCATCTGAGCCTTTACCTTATGAAGCCAGACCAACAAGAGTTACTAAAAGCCAAGGTAAGTAAACAAAACAACATAAAAATAAGGTCAAAACCCAATAAAATGGAAAACATATAATAGAGAAAATAAAAATAGCCAAAAATGGGTACTTTTATAATGAAATTGATAAACTGTTAGCAAGAGTGATCAAGAGAAAAAAAGAGAAATTCAAATTACCAATATCAGAAATAATAAAAACAAATCATCATCTCATAGATCCTTTAGATTTTAAAAGGTTAGAAAAATATTGTTATGAAACATATTATTTCAATTAATTTGACAGCTTAGATGAATTAGGCAAAATGTAGGGAAAGCACAACCTTCCTAAAATGATACAAAGAGAAACTGAAACAGGCCTACAGCTTTCAAAGTAATGAGCTAACCTTACTTGTAGATAACATTATAGTGTTTGAGAAAACCCTAAAGAATCTACAGACATAACTATGTAGGAATAAGAATTAAATTTAGCAAGTTTACAGGACCTAAGTGTCCAATAAAAATTCAATTTTCTTTATATGTACTAGCAACAATGACAATTGGAAATTTTTAACAATTGAAAACCTATGATGAAATCTGAAAACATAAATACTTCAGAATAGAGGAGGAAGATCCCTACACTAATCAAAACTACAGAACTCTTCAAAAACAAATATTTAAAATACCTAACAGACATATTGTATTCAGGAATTAGAAAACCCAACATTGTGAAGACGTTGCTAATACAAGATGATTTATAGATTCAACTTAAAATGAATAAAACTCCAATATGCTCTTTTTGAGATGTGGAGAATTGTTCTGTATGCTGCTCTGCAAAGGGACTTTGCCACTTCCCTGTCAAGGGTTATCTTCTACTTTTGTAAAACCTCAAAGTTGGGTGGTCAAGTGACCACTCTTGATGAATAGAATATGATGCAAGTGACATTGTGACAGTTCTGGACATAGCACTTAACTGGCTAGACCAATCTTTCTACCACTGGGATCTCTAAGCACCATGTGAAAAGCTTGACTATTCCATGGAGTGATCTTGTAGTCCTTCATCTAAATGGATAGGAAGAGGGACCCAGTGCATCTCTTACTGTTATCCCCTCCACTATGCTATAAATGTGAATTAAGTTATCCTGTGTCTTACATAAAACCCATGTATCAGCTGAATAAGACAGTGACTTCTGTACTTGCCACACTAAACAGAATAAATACCTAGCCAACAACTGCCTCAATTCCTGACTCACAAAATTTTGAGATAAAATTAAATTATGGTTGTTGGAAACCACAGAAACTGTGGATCCATGCACGATACATGAAGACAGGACTGGAATAAAAAGTGGCACCTCAAGATTTATGGTGTTTCTGTAAAAAACAATTTAAACTGTATGGAATTGGCTTCCACACCTAAAAATAGAGGTCTCCAAAATATTGTATGTAAAGGCTAAAAATAAAAATATGACAATTCCAGAGGCTGTAAAAAGAGTGAATCACTGTGTAGTGCTGAAAAAATTCAGTAATTCTGTCACTTAGAGTAACGTAGAAATTTAAAAATTTAAAAATGCACTTAAGTGAGTAGGTAGATTTGGGTAAAATTTCAACATAGAATATTGAGAGTTATAGCTGTTTCTTATAGCGGTGTATCTTATAATAAGTCATAGATTTTAAAAAATACTTAATAAGATTAACTTATATTTTCAGACAGAATTTACAAGAAACATAAAAGAGACAAAATTTGCTGGTTTCAAAGATAAAACTGATTTTTCTTTCCAGTCTGCAAAGAGCTAAGTATTCTTACTTTCTTAAAAGTAAGAAATGTTATCAAAATAAAAATAAATTCAAAGTTGTGGATGTTAAGACACTTTGAAAAGACTTCAGAGAAATGTAATGGTGTATCTCATAAGTACTTCAAACTAGACAAATATAATTCTAAGATTATTAAGAGTATTATCAGACTGCATATAGAATTTCAGCTCAAGTCTGAGAAGGGCCAATTTCAAAGATATTTGTGAATGTGGTGCTTGTGTATTCCACAAAGTCTTTAAATAAAATACACATCAGGAAGCACCATTGTCTTCCCTTTTCAACAGGAGCATCTATTCTAATTACCTATTCCTCCCTTTCTCTATTCTGCACTGGGCATATCAAAGAAATACCCTATCTCAATACATGTGTAATAGAGAAAAACCATAATTTAAAATGTGCACCTTAGGACCTGCGCCCAAGCAGCCCCATCGACTCTCAGTCTGGATGTAGAGATTGAGATCTTGAAATTCAAACAGATGCCATGATGGGATGACTCTTAAGTGAGCTGGGAGCATCTCAATCCTGACTTACCACTTTAGGATCCTTGAATTACCCTTAGAAGACTGAAAATTTCACTGAGAAGACCTTGTCTACATACCTCCTTATCTACATGAGGAGGAACACTATTATTCTAACTATACTTAACTTTTACACAAGTTTTTCTATAGCATTTCTCATCTCTGAATTTCTCAATGTGTATATAAAAGGATTCAACATGGGTGAGATAACTGTATAAAACACAGTTATAAATTTATCAATAGGAAAGTTTGAAACAGGTCTAACATATATGAAAATACAGGGAACAAAAAACAGGACCACCACGGTAATGTGTGAGCTGCAGGTAGACAGGGCTTTACGCCTCCCTTCCTGACTGTAAGTTTTAAGGGAGTTTAGGATGACTCCATAGGAGATTAGTAGAAGAGTGAAGATGACTATACAGATTGCTCCACCATTGAAAACCACAGCGAGGCCTATAAAGTAGGTGTCAGTGCATGCCAGTTCCAATAACGGGTACATGTCACAGAAAAAGTGGTCAATAACATTGGGGCCACAGAAAGGGAGACTGTACACAACAGCAATTTGAAACACAGAATGAACAAAACCGCCAGTCACAGCCAACACCAACAGAAGGATGCAAACCTGTCGACTCATGATGGTCAAATAGTGCAGGGGCTTACAGATGGCCACATAGCGATCACAGGCCATCACCACCAGAAGGAAGATCTCAGTACCACCAAACAAGTGGTCTATAAAGAGCTGGCCCATGCAAGCTTGGAAGGAAATAGTCTTTTTATCACAGAGTAAGTCTACAAGCAGTATGGGAGAAATGGTGGTGGAATACACGGCATCTATAAATGACAGGCAGGCAAGGAAGAAGTACATTGGGGAGCCCAAAGAAGGGCTGGCAATAATAGTCACCACAATGAGCAGGTTCCCCACCATTGTCACAATATATGTCATTAAAAACATGACAAATAATGCATTTTGCACATTAGGATCTTGAGACAAGCCCAGGAGGACAAACTCTGTAATATTGTTCTTCTGTCTCATTTACTCTTCTGTTTTTTGTTTTTTGTTTTTTGTTTTTTGTTTTTTGTTTTTTGTTTTTTGTTTTTTGAGACGGAGTTTCGCTCTTGTTACCCAGGCTGGAGCACAATGGCGCAATCTCAGCTCACCGCAACATCCGCCTCCTGGGTTCAGGCAATTCTCCTGCCTCAGCCTCCTGAGTAGTTGGGATTACAGGCACGCACCACCGTACCCAGCTAATTTTTTTTTTTTTTTTTTTTTTTTTTTTTTTGTATTTTTAGTAGAGACGGGGTTTCACCATGTTGACCAGGATGGTCTCGATCTCTTGACCTCGTGATCCACCCGCCTCAGCCTCCCAAAGTGCTGGGATTATTTACTCTTCTTTTAGGCTTGCATCAGAGGTGAGAGCTCAGTAGAACAGGACCTGTGATAAAATAGTGAACAGGAATATGATTACATCCACTGTGTCACTAGAGCTCATCTTCATTGTTGTATCCTGAATGGTGATTTATACACAATAAACACTTAGTAAGTCTCCTATGCAACAGTCCTGCATGATCTGCACATGTACCCCAGAATTTAAAATATAATAATAATAAAGAAATAAAAAAACATATAGTAAGTCTCTTAAGTTCCTAATCCAAAGAGCCCATCTTTCCTTGGAAAATTCTATTTCTCCTCAAAGATTATAGTTTCAGCCACAGGTAAAGGCCTTCTACCTCTAAGTTTTAGTGAACATTCTATACAGAAGGAAAGTTAAAGTCCCAACAGCCATTCATACATCTCATAACTTCTTATTTAAAATATTTTTCTTGGCACAGAAGTCAGCCACGATAAATAGGCAATCGTTCTTGATCGCAGGAAACTTACTTTCTGGTGGTGGTAATAAACTGTAAATAAATAAATGGACATATATTTAGTCCTTTGTGTTCGTATCTGTAGTATCTTTATAATATGATCTGTGTAGCACCAAGAATAACATCTTCTGAAATATCTCACTCAGTACACTTGCCGTCTACTTTTAGACCTTCATTCCTTCATGCCTAGAAAAATGTTCAGTCTTCATTGGTCTTTCATTAAACTCCAAAAGACAGGACTCTGAATTGTATAAATAGCTATGATATTATTTATTACATTGTTCCCTGTAGCAATTACTTGGTCTGACTCTCTGTCCACTTTATAAGGAGCTGTGATTCTCTGCATTTTATCCTTGCCTATACCCCAACTTTGGTAACACTTACACACAATATTCTAATTTTCAGCAATCAATTTGAACTAAAGTTTGAACTCTAATTTTCAGCAATCGATTTGAACTCAAGTGAACTAAGTCATGACTATCACCAACTACCAAATGTGTCATGTGTATTTTTTTCTGAATTCTTGGGATGAGCTAGGTAGTGAGGGAGGAGAAAATAGACACTGTAGAAAGAGGTACAGAACAGTGGGACATGGCTTTATTCATAACACTATTTAGATACCAAGAGTACTAAAAAATAGAATCTTAGTTACCAAATTCCAAAAAGAAGCATACTCTAAGAGAAATTCCAAGTTAAGTGTAAGAAGGTATGGCTTTGAGTCATCTTCCAAATGCATTTACAAGTCTGTCTCAGTTTGCTCATTTGAAAACAATGAGACTAAATTTGAGAAATTCAGAATTCTTTCTAGTCAACTACAGAACTATTAGTGTGTCTCTCCTTTATGGTATTCTGCTGATAATTTTCTTCATTTTTTATAAATTTATAATTAAATACAAATTTCCAAGCTTATGACTCTTAGAAGGAAAATGGTAGTCAGTGGGACATGGGGTTTCATGATTACAGTGACTATAAGGTTCTCACCCAATATGTACCTATTTAAGATCCAAGACATCCGTGGAGCAAGTGTAGCATGTGGTGAATAATGTGGACACTGAAGTCACACTGCTTCAGCTACAGCCTCAGCTTCTCTACTTTCTATGAGATTTTGGGCCATTTACTAAAGCTCTCTGTCTCTCACTTTCACCATTTTTAGAATAGAGATCTTAATGGTCCTTACACCTTAGAGTTGTAAAGTGCTTAGCATGCTGGCTGGCACCTGGTAAGGGCTGAATAAACGATAGCTATGACTAGTGAACATAGACTCAGAACAAATCATGCAGATCTTTGTCAATTTAAAAAGTTTTATAAACATACTCCAGGGAAAAAAAAGGATAAGATACCTGTAATTCAGGAAAGCCTTTTGGGAGCACACAATAAAATTGTATGCCTTAGAAAATAATGATTTAATTATATGAGTAGTAATTTTACCTGTGATGGAGTGTTTCTTGATGAGCTACATCAAGCAGGAATATAGCGAAAAAGTTGAACCCACAATTGGGGAGAGCTCAGGAAATGAAAATAAGGCTAAAATCAGAAACAGAAATTGTAGTTAATAAATGAGTATTCACAGGCTATAAGATTAATGAGATAATTAAGTGAGGCTAGTATTCTTTTAAAGTCTTCTTCAGAAAGATTCCTTTTAGTGAAGAAATACTGGAAGTGCAACCTCCTGTGGGTTCCTGGGGTGACTTGGGAGGCTTTGTGGGATAGCCATAACAAACACAGACAAGATCCTAGTTAAAAAAAAAAAAAATCAAAAGAAAAAAAATACATTAGTCCTCAAAGTCTCTACGTCTGACAGTTAAGAACAAACAAATTCAGAGAACAATGGGACAAGTAGAGATACAAAACCAAACTTTCTGATTATTCACTGCTGAGGAAAACTGCAGAATAGCAAACCTCAAGTGTAGACAGGATTATTCCTTACATAAACCCGGCAGTGGAATAGGAAGTGTGCAGAGGGAGTTTGAGCTGTCTCTAGAAGCCAGCTATGATGAACATTCCACATGTCTCATTTATGTTACCACTTCCAGCTGATTCGAGTTCTGTCATTGTTGAGGCTATGGATTGATAGAGACGCACCTGCTGAAGAACACAAGGGAATAATGTAGTCTGTAACCAGTTCTGTTATTTTTTCACACCTTACTTGCTGCAAGGTTTACTGCCTTTTCCCTCTCCATTATCAAAACTAGATTTCAACAGGATAATTCTTTTGGCAATTTAAATGTTTACTTGTAAAAAATAGGGTATGTAAACTATCCTCTAGAATTTAAGCAATTAAAAATATAAT
Source organism: Aotus nancymaae (assembly GCF_030222135.1). Classification (NCBI taxonomy): domain Eukaryota; kingdom Metazoa; phylum Chordata; class Mammalia; order Primates; family Aotidae; genus Aotus; species Aotus nancymaae. Next base: position 6,601,173 of record NW_026988473.1, on the reverse strand, counting down.
ACTTACAAAACTGAAAGATAACATTACAAGGTTTTCAAAAATTGCTGTTAACTTTTTTCTAGAAACAAAATGATTTAACATAGTTCCCTAAGAACATGGCATTTTCAAAAGATAAAATGCCATAAAAACAAAAAAAACCTCTATAATATTATATTTCACAGTCACAGTTTTATGAATCCATTTAAATGGCAGTAGACCAGATAACTTCCTGAGCATATATGCCTACTAGTAGGTCTGCTGGGATTATTTTTAGATTCATAAGTAAAAACCCATATTATGCTTCCAGAACATAACAGGCATTGGTTCCTTCACACTCTAAGACACTTGACATGATCTGCAATTTTAAACTCTATAATCAAAGTATCTGAAAGTGATTGTATACCTTTATTAACAAATCATATAAAATATAACATCCCATAAATGAATGTTATGATTAAATCAGTTGGTTTATTATACATGTAATAGGGAACATGTTTTTCATCTGATTTGGCAAATAGAGAAAACAAATTAGGTTATGGAAAACAAATAAGGTTATATATTAAAATCAAATATGTATTACATATTCTGAAAATTTTTTATGTTTGCTAGCTCTGCTTTCCCAATTAGAATTCCTTCAGCAAAACCATATGGTATTTAAGACCCTAGCTACATTTCAACATATCACATGAATATCTCTTGTCAGTGCTTTCAAATACTCACATCGTGGCCCAGAAAAGCAATGCTTCTTTCACTAACATTAATGTAGATACCTCAGGCATGTATGTGTGATCATAAAACACATGGAAATGGGGAGTTAATCCATGGATATAGAAATAGTTCCTAGAGGCTACAGTTTCCACAGTTCCACACAGCCTTCTCATTATCTCAGTCATCAGAGAAGTATCACATATCCAAAGCAGATGACCAAAGTGTAAAGATGCTTAAACACAACGTAGAAAGATAACTAAATATTCTTATCTATTGTGAAATTTCTTCATAAAAAACAAAGGGTCCATCTTTGCACGACTATGTAAAAATTGACCCGATTAGTGAAAATTACCTGGACAAGCCTCTTATTTGTGACACAAGTAAACAGAAATGTGCCAACACTAAAATTTGTTAGGTGAAACTTTCCTCAATTATGCCAAAGTAACCATAAGTACTTTACTGTGATTGAGGATTTGTGATAACTTTCATGTGCCCAGCTATTAGTCTTTGTACCTAACAAGGACAATGCTGAAATTTAACTTCATGGAAAAACCAGTGTCAGAGCTCACTTACAGGCAGAAGCCATACTCTTCAGTCTTTTGATCTTTCAAATGTCATTTAAATAGCATACCCCTAAGTCTACTTCTTTCCTAATTAAAAACATGTCCCTATATCTCCCCCACCTCATCCCAGTAAACTGAGAACTTTCACTAATTTTTACAAGAAATGGAGGATATGACGAGAAACATCACACCTAGAGGACTCAACACCAACTGAAGACATACTCTACCTTAGGCAGAAATTTAATTCTTCAGATATCTCTTGGATTACTCTGTCAGAAAAATAATTATCTCATTTATCTGTAGACACAACCTATGACTTTTACATCATCACTATTTTAAATGAAAGAGACAGTGAGGTCATTATAGATTAGTTAATTAGAATATTTGGAATAAATTCAAATGAAGTAATCTCTCTGAACACTTCTTTTCCCCTTAGAAAATCCCTAGAGGAAAAAGACTTGTGTCTCACCAAGGAAGAGTAGTTAAATGCCAAGTAATGTGAAAAGCCTATAATGTGAAAAGAAAAATTCTAAAGTAAATTGAAAAATAAATTATGAGTTTCACATTAGGAAATACTGAGGTAAGGCAAGTAATATTTAAGCCAGAATGAAGGGGAACCAGCCCCAAGTTCTCTTCCCTAAGCATATTCCCAGCAAGGAGGGCCTGACGCTTCCTGTTAGAAAGTCCAACCAAACAAGCCCTCAGTCTCAGCGGCATAGAGACTAAGAACAGAAGTTGAATTCTGATTCTTGGAATGGTAGGTAATCATCGTCTGCAGTTTTAGGTTAAAATACAGGCTTTTGATCAAGGCTTAAATCCATGTGAAATATAACCATAATGATCTGTAGTACATTAATTCAATTCTTGAATTGTATTCCAATATCAATTCCGTAATTATTTCTATAATAAATTATTATTATTATTGCCAACAAGGGAGCAGTGCTTAAGGGTTTCCATTGTTATTTTCACTGCTTGGCTTATCACTGGCTTCACTGAACACCTTAACACCTTCATTAGTTAAATACTGTATCTTCTGTGTCATAAGGGCCTTAAATAAAGAGTCCCATAAACACCTATCTGAACCAACTAAGGTCTTTATCAATTAACAGGCCCCACTAAAATAAGCTCCATTTTCAACTTACCTAATAAATGGATTAAATTCATCCACCCCAAATGTAATGTGTATCATTTGAAAAATTTGAAGAGCATGTCTATAAGCACTGTGCTCTCTTACTGGTAAGTGGTAAAAGTTGCACAAACATATCTTTAATTCTGGAGAACTATCAGATATGATTGATGTTACTCTGGATTAAATTATGATTCCAAGATGGAAAACAAATATAAAAATAAGCCATAATTCTCTATGCTCCTTCTAGCTGAAGTCAAATAACTACTAATGCTTTCCACTTTTCTGAATGACATAAAAGTGTTTGTTAGATCAGATGATGACTAGAACAGACCAGAATCTGAATTTATTTGCTCCAATAGTAAAAAATACATCAAAAATATCAACTAAAGTGAAATTGCCAAAAATATTCCATAGTCCATAATAATTCTCTGCACTCCATACCTATTACCAAATAAGAAAGTTAAATATAGATACAATATATATTTATTTTTTAAAAGGAGAAGTGCATATACATTAGTTCATACTCACATTGCTATAAGGAAACACTTGAGACTAGGTAATTTACAAAGAAAAGAGGTTTAATTGACTCACAGTTCCACAAGGCTGGGGAGGCCTCAAGAAATTAACAATCATGCTTCTTCACGTGGCGGCAGGAGAGAGAATGAGTGCCGGCCGGGGAAATGCCAGACACTTGTAAAATCATCAGCACTCATGAGAACTCACTCACAATCATGAGAACTCACTCACAATCATGAGAACAGCATGAGGGAAAACACCTGGTCCCTCTGACAACACATGGGGATTATGGGGATTACAATTCAAGACGAAATTTGGGTGAGGACACAGCCAAACCAATCGGCATGTTATGTAGTCCCAGCTATTTTTAAGACTGAGATGGGAAAATTCCTTAAGCCCAGGAGTTTTGAGACCAGCTTGGTCAAAATAGCAAGATCCGGTCTTAAAAAGGGAAAAGAAAACTAGAGAGCAGAACCTTGCATTTGGAATCTCTTTTCTCTAAAATTAAGAAATAATTCTAATAGCCATAAATGATATCCTGAAAAGCTGGGTCTGTGTGCAGTAGGATAATTCCCGTAAGAGTCTTAGAATTATTATTGTTTAATTGGTGGGGTTTATGAGACACACTTTAAAATCTTTCTGAAGTCTTCTCAAAGAATCCTCCATTGACAACTTTCAGATGATGTTTATTCTGACATTTAAAGCATATGGCATTGGCTTTAATGTCAGAAGCTAGATGAGCTTACTTACACTGAGAGTCTTTAGATCTTTGGACAGACTGGAAAGGGAAACCAGTTTGAGTTTTGAAACCAGCAAGCTTGGGTTATTATTTTTCTTGTACATTCTGCTAGAAAATTCAAGATACTCTTTCAACTCATATTTTGACCTATGCCTTATGATATCACACACTTTTATAAGAAACAGCTTGAACTTTCAATATGTACTTGAAAGTTTTAGCTGGATCCACCTGTTCACTTAAGTACACTTTCTGTTTTATACATTATTCTATGTGGCAGTATCACCAAACCTTTCTGGCACTAGATAAGGAGTCACTTCTTTTCCCCTAGTTACTTCCGTCTTTTCAGTCATCACTCACACTGTCCAGGAGACCCTTCTCAGTGTCATCTAGCATCTGATATTACAGCCTATGCCACATGCTTTAAATTGTTGTTATGGGAGCACCACACTTACAGGTGCCACTCTTTATTCTGGTCATCTCTTCCCGTGCTGTACAAGGCTCCACAGATTTTGTGACTTAAACAATCACCATCTTATTTTATCTTCAAATTGTATGGGCCAGGAATTCAGGCAGTGGTTGGCTGCGTATTTCTTCTGCTTCATGTGGCATGGACTGAAGTCACTCAGTGTTATTCAGCTGATAGCTGGGGCATCTGTAGGGTCCAGGAAGGCTTACTTCACATTTATAGCATCTTGGAGGTGATGACTGGAAGAGATCCACTGAGTCCTTCCTCCTATCCATTTAGATGAAGGACCATAAGGTCTCTGACAGGATAGTCAGGCTTTTTACATTGCACTAAGAGATCCCCATGGTAGAAAGTAGAAGATGGCAGGCCAATGAAGGGCTATGTCCAGAACTGGCACAATGTCACTTGCACCATCTTCTGTTGTTCAGGTGTTCATATGACCATCCCAGATTTGAAATGTTACAGAAACTCATGATAACCCTTGAGGGGGAAGTGGGAAAGTCACTTTGCAGAGCAGTGTGCAGAACAATTGTCTACATCTGAAAGGCACATATTGGGAGTTTTATTCAGATTGAGTTGAATCTATAAATCTTGGACTGCATTATCATCTTAACAAAGGTGGGTTTTCTAATTCTTGAATACAATATATCTACTAGGTGTTTTAAATATTTATGTTTGAAAAGTCTTGTAATTAGCATATGGATCTTACTCATCTGCTCTTAAGTATTTATGTGTTCAGATGCTTTCACAGGTTTTTAATTTAAAACATTTCAATTATTATTATTGTTCGTATATATAAGTGCAATTGAAATTTTAATTTGGCAGTTCAGTTCTGTAAACGTGCTAAATTTGCCACGTATTTCTTGTCATCTCTGTAGATTCTTTAGCATTTTTTGAGACACTCTCATATTATATACAAACAAGAATAGTTCATTACTTGGAGGGATATAGGAGCGTTTAGCTTTTCAATTTGTTTTGGGGTCATATTCAGAAGGTTGTTTTTTCCCTACATTTCACCCTTTTATCGAAGCTGTCAAATTAATTAAAATAATGTTTTTTAATAATAATCCTTTGCTATTCCTTTAAAGTCTAAAGGATCTATTATTTTAAGATGATTTTTTAAAAATATCTGATACTGGCAATTTGAATTTCTAATTCTTATCTTTTTGATCATTCTTGCTAGAAGTTTATCAATTTTATTATAAAGGTAACAACTTCAGACTATTTTGATTTTCTCTATTTTATGTTTCCCATATTACTGATTTTTGATCTTAGATTTATTATGTCCTTTTTTTTACTTACGTTGGATTTAATTTACTCTTCTTAAGGTGAAAGCTCAGATGGATGCTTAAACATTTATTTTTAAAATAACACTTAAAGCTATAAATTTCCTTCAGTACTATTTTAATTATATCTCACATATTTTGATATGTTTTATTTAGTGTTGAGTTCTAAATATTTGCTTATTTCTATTATAACTTTTACTTTCAGTTATCAAAAAATTATTTCCAATTTCCAAATATTTGAAGATTTTTCTAGATAATGTGAGCTATGTATTCCCATACAAAACTTACTCTAAAATTTAGGCTCAAAACACTATGTACTTATTATTTCTCAGTTTCTGTAGGTCAGGAAACTAAAGATGGCTTAGCAGGTTTCAGTGCTTCAGGGTCTCTTACGAATCTGTAATCATCATCTGGCTGGGGCTACAGTCTCACATGAAGGCTTGGCTGAGGAAGGATTCATAGCCAAACTGGCTGTTGGCAGGACTGTTTCTCAAAAGAAATGAAATCTCTTTTGAAAGTGTCATTCCACTTAACATTCCACAGCACTTTAAAATTGTTTTCTATATTTTACTACTGCATGTTATTAACTTCTGAATATATTGTTATTAATTTTGTTTGAACAATTATTAAACAAGGAAGGAAAATAATCTCTATTTAATCCCTATGTATTATATCTACTTTCTGAATTCTTTACTATAAATTATGATTTTCATATAATATTGTTTTTTTCAACCTGAGGAACTTTTTTTCTTGCATTTCTTATAAAACAGGTCTGCTGGTTATGACATTTCTCATCCCTCAAGTAGTGAGCTCATTACCGAATCGCATAAGGCAGGTTGAGACTACATTTAGCTCTCTCCTCAACGCAAAATAGGAAAAAGATTGAAAGAGTGAGAAGAAATTCCAGCAATTTGCCAGTGCAAGGGCTGTTGGAAAAGAGTTTGAAGTTTAATTTCTGCCACAGTAGAGTGATGTAGTAAACGTTTCAGCTTTCTGTTGAAACTCAAGAAGGTCCATGTCTCAGCATTAATGTCTACTTTGCAGAATTAGGGATTATATGATAGCACTTTAGACATTGTTTTCCAAATGGGCTATTTCTTTCCTTTCTTTGTCTTATCATCTTCACCTTTTTATAATTCTAATTTGTTCTCATGCAATTGTATCAACAGAATCATTTACTGCATTGTATCTTTCCTACAAATAATACAATTCTTAGAGCATTAAAAAACTTCAATTTAATTCTACCATTCAAGTGAGAAGGGGTTCATTTTCCTTTCCTAGTATTAACTGACTTCATGTCACCTATGAGAGAAACAGGAGTTTTATTCTCTGGAGACAAGATAATGTCATGTGTAAAGAATAATAGTGCATTCTAGGTGTTATCACACATCTCTGTGCCCCTTTCCCATCTGACATGATTTTTCCTTTTAGCTATTACATATATTAATTCATCTTTTAATTGAGCGAGTATTACATAGGTTGTAAGGGGTATAATATGTCCATGTGATACACTTTTTTTTTTCCCCCCCGAGACAGATTTTTGCCGAGGCTGGAGTGTAGTGGTATGATCTTGGCTCACTGCAACCTCTGCCTCCTGAGTTCAAGCAATTCTCCTGCCTCAGCCTCCCAAGAAGCTGGGATTACAGGCATGCGACACCACACTTGGCTAATTTTTGAATTTTTAGTAGAGATGGGGTTATTCCATGTTGGTCAGGCTGGTCTCGAACCTCTTACCTCAGGTGATCTGCCCCCCTCGCCTCTCAAAGTGCTGGGATTACAGCCGTGAGCCACCACGCCTGCCTATGTGATGTACTTCTTAGCTCATTTATGCCCACTGGCCATGAGAAAACTTGTGCTTTGATTCAGTGAGATATAGGGAATCAAACTGGTAGACCATGTATGGTTTCCATAGCATGATGGTGTTTTCATTTGTGGTTTGGATCACAGGCTAAGTTAATCTCAAAATGTAATTAAAAGTAGAATCAAGAAAAACCCATTTGACATCACTAAGAGCTATGGCTATTGGTCCTTTGTAATAACACTACAAGCTCTGTTGTGGTTATTTGACTCTGGCAAGTACTCTTTCAGACTATTTAAAGCAGTGTTTCTGCTCTTGTTCTAGCACCTTAGTCTTTATCACATTACTGGTTTTGGTTGACTTGGATGTGTTATTATTCTTCCCATCATTACACATCATTCATCCCATATATCCAAGTTGTCACTTGAAAATCCTGAGACAAGGGCTTTCTGTTACTTTTTTTAAAAGAGTGAAAACCTACACTTTTGGGGGGAACTATAGCACCCACTTTAATCTTGCCTTATATCCTAATAAGGCTTCCATAATAGCATTCTCTGTTGTTGGATTTCTTGGTCATTCATTCATCAGAGGCTTGTCTGTCTGACCAAATGGTGAAGTTACAGCACAGGAGTCAGGAAATATTCAGACATTGCTCTGAGATTGAGAACCGAATGCTTATGCACTTAAGGTTATGCTGCTTGTACGTATGGTCATTCAGAGAACTTAATTTTACCTTCTTGGACCAAGGTTCTACTATTCCAAGGGAGAATTTCAGCAGATTTTCATATGAGATATGTTCCATCAATACCTAATTTATTGAGAGTTTTTAGCATGAAGTGCTGTTGAATTGTGTCAAAGGACTTCTCTGCATCTATTGAGATAATCATGTGGTTTTTATCATTGGTTCTGTTTATGTGACGGATTACATTTATTGATTCACACATATTGAACTAGCTTTGAATCCAGGGATGAAGCCGACTTGATTGTATCGGATAAGCTTTTGGACAGGCTGCTGGATTCGGTTTGCCAGTATTTTATTGAGGATTTTCACATCGATGTTCATCAGGGATATTGGCCTAAAATTTTCTTTTTTTGTTGTGTTTCTTCCAGTTTTTGGTATCAGGATGCTGCTGTCCTTAAAATGAGTTAGGGAGGACTCCCTCTTTTTCTATTGTTTGAATAGTTTCAAAAGGAATGCTATCAGCTCTCTTTGTGCTTCTGGTAGAATTTGGCTGTGAATCTGCCTTGTCCTGGACTTTTTTTGGTTTGTGGGCTATTAATTACTACCTCAATTTCAGAACTTGTTATTGGTAAATTCACAGATTTGACATTTTCCTCGTTCAGTCTTGGGAGGGTGTATGTGTCCAGGAATTCATCCATTTTGTCTAGATTTTCTAGTTTATTTCCATAGAGGTCTTTATAGAATTCTCTGACAGTAGTCTGTATTTCTGTGGGCTCTGTGGTGATATCCCTTTTATCACTTTTTTTTATTGCATCTATTTTACTCTTCTCTCTTTTCTTCTTTATTAATCTGGTAGTCTATTTTTGTTGATCTTTTCAAAAAACCAGCTCCTAGATTCATTGATTTATTACAGCTTATAGCAGTGTATCTTATAAGACAGATTTAAAAAGATACTTTAAAAATTGTTACATTTTCAGACAGAATTTACAAGAAACATTAAACAGCCAGAACTTGCTAGTTGCAAAGATAAAAATGATTTCCCTTTCCAGACTCTGCAAAGAGCTAAGAACGCTAAAAGTAAGAAGTCATCAAAATAAACGTCATTTCAAACTTGTGGATGTTAAGACACTATGAAAAGACTTCAGAAAAATTTAAAGGTGTGTCTCATAAGTACTTAAAAGTAGACAAACATAATTCTAAGATTCTTAAGAGTATTATCTGAACACACATAGAGTTTCACCTCAACTCTGACGAGGGCCAGTTTCAAAAATATTTGTGAATATGCTGCTTGTATATTCCACAAAGTCTTTAATTACACAGAAGGAAGCAGCATAGCCTTCCCATCTGAACAGAAGCATCTATCTTAATTACTATTCCTCCCTTTCCCCAGTCCATGCTGGGCATATGGAAGAAATACACTGTCGCAATATATGTGTAATAGAGAAAAAACATAATTTAAAATGTGCACAATAAAAGCTCCACTCAGGCAGCCCCATCCATTCTCAGTGAATATAGAGGTTGAGATCTTGAACTTCAAACAGATGCCATGATGGGATGACTTCTTAATTGAGCTGGGAACATCTCAATTCTGTCTTCCTATTTTGGGATCCTTGAATTACCCTGAGAAGTCTGAAAATTTCCCTTAGAAGACTTGGTCTACACACCTCCTTATCTACATGAGGAGGAACGCTTTATTCTAACTGTAGTTAACTTTTACACAAGAGTTTTTCTATAGCATTTCTCATCTCTGAATTTCTCAACGTGTATATAAAAGGATTCATCATGGGAGAGATAACTGTATAAAACACAGTTATAAATTTATCAATAGGAAAGTTTGAAACAGGTCTAACATATATGAAAATACAGGGAACAAAAAACAAGACAACTACGGCAATGTGTGAGCTGCAGGTAGACAGGGCTTTACGCCTCCCTTCCTGACTGTAAGTTTTAAGGGAGTTTAGGATGACTCCATAGGAGATTAGTAGAAGGGTGAAGATGACCATACAGATTGCTCCACCATTGAAAACCACAGTGAGGCCTATAAAGTAGGTGTCAGTGCACGCCAGTTCCAATAACGGGTACATGTCACAGTAAAAGTGGTCAATCACATTGGGGCCACAGAAAGGGAGACTGTACACAACACCAACTTGAAACACAGAATGAACAAAACCTCCAATCATGGCCGCCACCAACATAAGGATGCAAACCTGTCGATTCATGATGGTCAAATAGTGCAGGGGCTTACAGATGGCCACATAGCGATCATAGGCCATTCCCACCAGGAGAGTGATCTCAGTACCACCAAACAAGTGGTCTATAAATAGCTGGCACATGCAAGCTGGGAAGGAAATAGTCTTTCTATCACAGAGTAAGTCCACAATCAATGTGGGAGAAATTGTGGTGGAATACGCGGCATCTACAAATGAGAGACAGGCAAGGAAGAAGTACATTGGGGAGCCCAAGAAAGGACTGGCAATAATAGTCACCACAATGAGCAGGTTGCCCACCATTGTTACAATGTATGTGAGTAAAAATATGGCAAATAAAGCATGTTGCACATTAGGATCCTCAGAAAAGCCCAGGAGGACAAATTCTGTAATATTGTTCTTCTGTCTCATTTACTCTTCTTTCAGGCTTGTGTCAGAGATGAGAGCTCAGGAGAACAGGACCTGTAATGAAACAGTGAACAGGAATATGATTACATCCATTGTGTGACAGAGCTCATCTTCACTGTATCCTGAATAGAGATTTACACACAATAAACATTAAGTAAGTCTCTATTGAGTTTCCCATCCAAAGAGACCATCTTCCCTTGATGATTCTGTTTCTCCTCATAGATTTTAGTTTTAGCCACAGGTAAAGGCTTCTACCTCTAAGTTTAGTAAGTATTCTATACAGAAGAAGTGTTAAAGTCCCAACACCCATTTATACATTTCATAACTTATTTAAAACTTTTTATAGCAGAGAAGTCAGCTATGATGAATAGGCAATGGGTTCTTGGTCTCAAGAAACTTACTCTCTGGTGGTGGACATAAACTCTAAATAAATAAATTGACATAGATTTAGTCCTTTGTATTTGTATTTGTGGCACTTTTATGATATGATCTGTGTAGCACCAAGAATAACATCTTCTGAAATATTTCACTCAGTACTCTGGCCTTCTACTGTGAGACCTTCATTCTTTCATGCCTGGAAGGATATTCAGTCTTCATTAGTCTTTCATTAAATGACAAAATACAGGACTCTGAACTGTATAAATAGCTATGATATTATTTATTACATTGCTTCCTGTAGCAATTACTTGGTCTCATTCTCTGTCCACCTTAAGAGCTGTGATTCTCTCCATTTTATCCTTGCCTATATTCCAATTTTTACAACAATTACATATAATATTCTGATTTTCAGCAATTAATTTGAACTCAAGTGAACTAAGTCATGACTATCACCAACTACCAAATGTGCCATGAGTATTTTTTTCTGAGTTCTTGGGATAAGCTAGGGGGTGACAGAGGAGAAAATAGACACTGTAGAAAGAGGTACAGAACAGTGGGACATGGTTTTGTTTATAACACTATTTAGATACCAAGAGTACTCAAAAATAGAATCTTAGTTACCAGATTCCAAAAAGAACTAAATTCTAAGAGAAATTCCAAGTTTAGTGTAAGAAGGCGTGGATTTGAGTCATTTTCTGAATGCATTTACAAGTCTGTCTCTGTTTGATCACTGGAAAATAATGGGATTAAATTTGAGAAATTCAGAATCCTTTCTCAGCAACTATCTACAGAATTATCAGCGTACCTCTCCTTTATGGTATTCTGCTGACTATTTTTTTTTCATTTTTTATATTTAGAATTAAATAAACATTTCCAAGCTCATGACTCTTACATGAAAAATGGTAGTCAGTGAGACATGGGGGTTTCATGATTACAGTGAGTAAATAGTGACTATAAGGTTCTCACCCAGTATGTACCTATTTAAGATCCAAGACATCCTTAGAAAGAAAGTGTAGCATGTGACAAATAATGTGGACACTGGATCCACACTGTTTCAGCTACAACTTCAGCTTCTCTACTTTTTATGAGATTTTGGGTCACTTACTAAACCTCTGTGTCCCTTACTATCATCATTTTTAGAATAGGTATCCCAATAGTCCTTACCCCTTAGAGTTGTTATTTTTTTAAAACTAAGTTAAGTACTTAGAATACTGGCTGGCACCTAGGAAGGGCTCAATATATGATAGCCATTATTAAGTATTCTTGATTGTCACTGTGAACATAGAATCAGAACAAATCATGCAGAGCTTTGTCAATTTGAAAATATTTATAGATATACTCCAGGAAAAAAAAAAAGGATAAGATACCTATAATTCAGGAAAGCCTTTTGGGGGCACAAAATAAAATTGTATGCCTTAGAAAATAATGATCTAATTATATGGGTAGTAACTCTACCTGTGATGAAATGTATCTTGATGAGAAGCAAGCAGAATTATGGTGAAAAAGTTGGACCTACCATCAGGGATAGCTCAAGAAATGAAAATAAGGCTAAAATCAAAAACAGACAAGTTGTAGTTAATAACTGAGTATTCACAAGCTATAAGGAGATTAATGAGATAATTAAGTGAGGCCCGTATTCTTTTAAAATCTTCTTCAGAGAGATTCCTTTTAGCAAAGAAATACTGGAAGTGCAACCTCCTGTGAGTTCCTGGGGTGACTCATGAGGCTATTTAGGATGGCCATAACAAACGCAGACAGGATCTTGTTAAAAAAAATAATAATAATAAAAGAAAAATTAAAAGAAAAACAAACACATTGTTTCTTAAAGTCTCTAGATCTGGCAGTTAAGGAAAAACTTAAATTACAGAGAACAATGAGACAAGTAGAGATACAAACCCAAACTTTCTGATTACTCACTGCTTAGGAAAACTGCAGAAATACTAAACCTCAAATGTAGACAGGCTGGTTTCATTTACATAACTCTGGCAGTGGAATAGGACATGTGCAGAGAGAGTTTGAGCTGTCTCTAAAAGCCAGCTGTGATGAACCTTCCACATGTCCCATTCACATTACCACTTCCAGCTGATTCCAAAATTCTGTCAATGTTGAAGCTAAGGATTGATAGAGACACACCTGCCAAAGAACACAAGGGAATAGTGTAGTCTATAGCCAATTCTGTTATTTTTTCACACCTCACTTGCTACAAGATTTACTGCCTTTTCCCTCTTCCATCATCAAAACCAGATTTCAACAGAATAATTCTTTTGGCAATTTAAATGTTCACTTTTTAAAAATTTGGTATGTAAACTATCCACTATAATTTAAGTAATTAAATATAAAATACTTTCAAAACTGAAAGATAGCATTACTAGGCTTTCAATGTAAAATGCTAAGTTAACATATTTCTAGACAAAAATAATTTAACATAATTTCCTAAGAACATGACATTTTCTAAAGATAAAATCCCATAAAAAAACCTCTACAATATTATATTTCACAGTCATAATTTTATAAATATATTTAAATGACAATAGACTAGGTACTTGCCTGAGCACATATATTTCTAGTAGGTTTGCTGGGATTGATTTTAGATTTATAGCAAAAACCCATATTATGCTTGCAGAACATAACAGGCATTGGTTCCTTCACATTCTAACACACTTGACATGATCTACAATTTTAAACTCTATAATCAAATATATCTCAAAGTGATTGTATAACTTTATTAATAAATCATATACAATATAACATCCCTTAAACAAATATTATGATTATAAATCAATTGGTTTATTATATGTGTAATATGGAATGTGTTTTTCTTCTTATTTGGCAAATAGAAAAGGAAAAAAATAGGCTTTATATTAAAACCAAATATACGTTGTATATACTGAAAGATTTTCATGTTTGCCAGCTCAACTTTCCCAATTAGAATTCGTTCAACAAAATCATATGGTATTTAAGACATTAGCTACATTTCAACACGTCACAGGAATTTTGAATGAATGTTGCTTGTCAGTGGTTTTAAATACTCACATCGTGGTCCAGAAAAGCAATGTTTCTTTCACTAAATGTTCACGTAGATACCTTAGTCATGTATGTGTGATCATAAAACACATGGAAATGGGTAGCTAATCCATGGATATAGAAATTGTTCCTAGAGGCTACACTTTCCTCAGTTCCACACAGCCTTCTCATTATCTCGTCATTAGAGAAGCATGGCACTATCCAAAGCAGATAACCAAAATCTAAAGATGCTTAAACATAATGTAGAAATGTAGTTGAATGTTCTTACCTGCTGGAAGATTTCTTCATAGAAAAACAAAGACACTACTTTTGCATGACTGTGTAAAAATTGACCTGATTAGTGGAAATTAACCTGGACAAGTCCCTTATGTGACACAAGTAAACAAAAATGTACCAACATTGAAATTTGTTACATGAAAGTTTCCTCAATTATGGCAGAGCAATCGTAAGTACTTTAGTGTGATCGAGGATTTATGATAACTTTCATGTGCCCAGCTATTACCCTTTGTACCTAATAAAAACAATGCCGAAATTTAACTTCATGGAAAAACCAATGACAGAGCTTACTCACAGTCAGAAGCCAAACTCTTCAATCTTTCAGTCATTCAACTATCATAAAAAAGCATACACCTAAGTCCACTTCTTTCCTTATTAAAAGTATGTCCCTATATCTATCCCCTATCCCAGTAAATTGAGAACTTTCATAACTGTTTACAAGAAATGAAGGATATGACATAAAACATCACACCTAGAGGACTCGATACCAACTGAACACATACTCTACCTTGGGCAGAAATTTAATTCTTCAGATATCTCTTGGGTTACTCTATCAGAAAAATACTTATCTCATTTATGTGTAGACACAATCTATGACTTTTAAATCATCAGTATCTTAAATGAAAGACACTCTAGGGTCATTATAGATTAGTTAATTAGAATATTTGGAATAAATTCAAATGAGGTAATCTCTCTGAACACTTTTTTTCCCCTTAAAATCCCTAGAGGAAAAAGACTTGTGTCTCACCAAGGAAGAGTAGCTAAATGCCAAGTAATGTGAAAAGCCTATAATGTGAAAGAAAAAAATTAAAGTAAATTGAATAATAAATTATGTGTCACATTATGAAATACTGAGGTAAGGCAAGTAATATTTAAGCCAGAATGAAGGGGAACCAGCCCCAAGTTCTCGTCTCTAAGCATATTCCCAGGAGGAGGGCCTGACTCTTCCTGCTAGAAAGTCCAACAACCCAAGAAGCCCTGAGGCTCACAGGCACAGAGACTAAGAAAAGAAGTTGAATTCTGATTCTTGGAATGATAAGTAATCAAAGGTCTGCAATCTTATGTTAAAATACAGGCTTTTGATCAAGGCTCAAATCTATATCAGATATAACCATAATGATCGGTAGTCTATAATTCAATTCTTTAATTTTATTCCAATATCAATTCAGTAACTTTTTCTGCAATAAAGAATTTTTATTTTGCCAACAAGGGAGCAGTGCTTAAGGTATTCCCATTGTTATTTTCATTGCTTTGATTACCAGTGGCTTCACTGAAAACCTTCATCTCATCATATGTTTAGTTAAATATTAGATCTACTGTGTCATAAGAGCCTTAGATAGAGTCCCATAAATACCGATCGGAACCAGCTAAGGTCTTTATTAATTAATGTGCTCCACTAAAAGTTAATTATTTTCAACTTACCTAGTAAATGGATTAAATTTATCTAACACAAATGTAATATGTATCATTTCAAAAATGTGAAATGCATATCTATAAGCACTGTGCTCCCTTACTGGTAAGTGGTAAAAGATGCACAAACTTATTTTTAATTCTGATGAACTATCAGATATGATCAAAGATACTGTGGATTAAATTATGACTCCAAGATGGAGAACTAATATAAAAATTAGCCATAAAGTTCAGGTAACCCACAAAAGGAAGCCCATCAGACTAATAGTGGATCTCTCAGCAGAAACCCTACAAGCCAGAAGAGAGTGAGGACCAATAGTCAACATTCTTAGAGAAGAGAATTTTCAACCCAGAATTAAATATTCAGCCAAGCTAAGCTTTATAAGCGAAGGAGAAATAAAATCCTTTACAGACAAGAAAATGCTGAGAGATTTTGTCACCACCAGGCCTGCCTTACAAGAACTCCTGAAGGAGGCACGAAACATGGACAGAAACAACCAGTGCCAGCCGTTGCAAAAACACACCAAATTGTAAAGACCATCAACACTATGAAGAAACTGTATCAACTAACAGGCAAAATAACCAGCTAGCATTATAATGACAGGATCAAATTCACATATAATAATATTAACCTTAAAAGTAAATGAGCTAAATGACCCAATTACAAGGTACAGACTGATAAATTGGATAAACCATTGGTGTGCTGTGTTCAGGAGACCCATCTCACATGCAAAGACACACGTAGGCTCAAAATAAAGGGATGGAGTAATATTTACCAAGCAAATGAAAAGCAAAAAAAAAAAAGCAGGGTTTGCAATCCTGGTATCTGATAAAACAGACTTTAAACCAACAAAGATCAAAAGAGACAAAGAAAGGCATTACATAATGGTAAAAAGATCAATGCAACAAAAAGAGCTAACTATCCTAAATATATATGCATCCAATACAGGAGCACCCATATACATAAAGCAAGTTCTTAGAGACCTACAAAGAGACTTAGACTCCCACACAATATTAGTGGGAGACTTGAACACCCCATTGTCAAGATTAGACAGATCAAACAGACAGAAAATTAACAAGGATATTCAGGTCTTGAACACAGCTCTGGGCCAAGCAAACCTAATAGACATCTACAGAACTGTCCACCCCAAATCAACAAAATACACATCCTTCTTAGCACCACATTGCACCTATTCTAAAAATGACCACATAATTGTAAGTAAAACACTCCTTAGCAAATGCAAAATAATAGAAATTGTAACAAACCATCTCTTAGACAACAGTGAAATCAAATTAGAACTCAGAATTAAGAAACTCACTCAAAACTGCACAACTACACGGAAGCTGCACAACCTGCTCCTGAATGACCACTGGGTAAATAATGAAATGAAGGCAGAAATACAGATGTTATTTGAATCCAATGAGAACAAAGACACGATGTACCAGAATCTCTGGGACATATTTAAAGCAGTATGTAGAGGGAAATTTATACACTAAATGCCCACAAGGGAAAGCAGAAAAGATCTAAAATTGACACTCTTAACATCACAACTAAAAGAATTAGAGAAGCAAGAGAAAACAAATTCAGAAGCTAGCAGAAGACAAGAAATAACTAAGATCAGAGCAGAACAGAAAGAGACAGAGACACAAAAAGCCCTTCAAAAAAATCAATGAATCCAGGAGCTAGTTTTTTGAAATGATCAACAAAATATCTAGACCAACAGACCAATAAACAAGAAAAAAGAGAATAATCAAATAGATGCAATGAAAAAATGATAAAGGGGATATCACCACCAATCCCACAGAAATGCAAACTACCATCAGAGAATACTATAAACACTACTATGCAAATAAACTAGAAAATCTAGAAGAAATGGATAAATTTCTGGACACACACACCCTCCCAAGACTGAACCAAGAAGAAGTCAAATCCCTGAATAGACCGATAACAAGTTCTGAAATTGAGACAGCAATTAACAGCCTACCAACCAAAAAAAGTCTAGGACCAGACAGATTCACAGTCAAAATTTACTAGAAGCACAAAGAGAGCTGGTACCATTCCTTCTGATATTATTCCAAACAACAGAAAAAGAGAGAATCCTCCCTCACTCATTTATGAGGCCAGCATTGTCCTGATACCAAAACAGGCAGAAACCCAACAAAAAAAGAAAATTTTAGGCTAATATCCATGTTGAACATTGATGTGAAAATCCTCAATAAAATACTGGCAAACAAAATCCAGCAGCATATTAGAAAGCTTATCCACCACAATCAAGTCGGATTCATCCCTGGGATACAAGCCTGGTTCAATATATGCAAATCAATAAATGGAATCCATCACATAAATAGAACCAATAATAAAAACCACATGATTATCTCAATAGATGCAGAAAAGGCCTTTGACACAATTCAACAACCCTTCGTGATAAAAATTGTCAATACACTAGGTATTAATAGAACGTATCTCAAAATAACAAGACCTATTTATGACAAACCTGTCAGGTCTCCCTATACAAGCCTGGACCCAGAAAGTCTGAAATCCTGCCTGCCTCTGCTGATCATCATCCACCCCAAAAACGTACCAAATGGTAAAGACCATCAACATAATGAAGAAAATGTGTCAACTAACAGGCAAAACATCCAGCTAGCATCAAAATGGCAGGATCAAATTCACACATTACAGTATTAATCTTAACTGTAAATGGACTAAAGGCCCCAATCAAAAGATACAGACTGGCAAATTGGACAAAAAGTCAAGATCTATTGGTGTGCTGTATTCAGGAAACCCATCTCACGTGCCAGGACACACATAGGCTAAAAATAAAGGGATGGAGGAAGATTTATTAAGCAAATGGAGAGCAAAAAAAGCAGGAGTTGCAATCCTAGTCTCTGATAAAAAGAACTTTAAACCAACAAAGGTCAAAAGAGACAAAGAAGGGCATTAAATAATGCTAAAAGGATTAATGCATCAAGAAGAGCTAACAATCCTAAATATATGCACACCCAATACAGGAGCACCTAGGTACATAAGCAAGTTCTTAACGACCTACAAAGAGACTTAGACTCCCACACAACAATGAGAGACCTTAACACTCCACTGTCAATATTAGACAGATCAACGAGACAGAGAATTAACAAGGATGTCCAGGACTTGAACTCAGAACTGGACCAAGCAGATCTAATAGGTATCTACAAAACTCTCCATTCCAAATCCACAGAATATACATTCTTCTCAGCACCGCATTGCACCTACTCTAAAATTGACCACATAACTGGAAGGAAATCACTTCTCAGCAATGCAAAAGAATGGAAATCATAACAAACAGTTTCTCAGACCACAGGGCAATCAAATTAGAACTCAGAATTAAGAAACTAACTCAGAACCGCACAACTTCCTGGAAACTGAACAACCTGCTCCTGAATGTTGACTGGATAAACAAAAAAATGAAGGCAGAAATAAAGATGTTATTTGAAACCAATGAGAACAAAGACACAATGTGCCAGAATCTCTGGGACACATTTAAAGTGGTGTCTAGAGGGAAACTTATAGCAATAAATGACCACATGAGAAGCCAGGAAAGGTCTACAATCAACAGCCTATCATCACAATTGGAAGAGCTAGAGGAGCAAGATCAAAAAAACACAAAAGCTAGCAGAAGACAAGAAATAACTAAGATCAGAGCAGAACTGAAGGTGACAGAGACACAAAAAAACCCTTCAAAAAATCAATAAATCCAGGAGCTGATTTTTTGAAAAGATCAACAAAATAGACAGACTGCTAGCCAGATTATTAAAAAAGAAAAAGGAGAAGAATCAAATAGATGCAATAAAAAACAAAAAAGGGGATATCACCACTGATTCCATAGAAATACAAACTACCATCAGAGATTACTACAAACAACTCTATGCACATAAACCAGTAAACCTGGAAGAAACTGATAAATTCCTGGACACTTACACCCTCCCAAGCCTAAACCAGGAAGAAGTTGAAACCTTGAATAGACAAATAACAAGGGCTGAAGTTAAGGCAGCAATTAAGAGCCTACCAACCAAAAAAAGTCCAGGTTGAGATGGGTTCACAGCTGAATTCTACCAGACATACAAAGAGGAACTGGTACCATTCCTTGTGAAACTATTTCAAACAATCCAAAAAGAGGGAATCCTTCCCAAATCATTTTATGAAACCAACATCATCCTGATACCAAAACCTGGCAGAGACTCAAAAAAAAAAATTCAGGCCAATATACCTGATGAACATCAATGCAAAAATCTTCAATTAAATACTGGCAAACTGATTGCAACAGCACATCAAAAAGCTTATCCATCACAATCAGGTAGGCTTCATCCTGGGGGTGCAAGGCTGGTTCAACAAACGGAAGTCTATGAACATAATCCACCACATAAACAGAACCAAAGACAAAAACCACATGATTATCTCAATAGATGCAGAGAAGGCCTTTGACAAAATTCTACAGCCCCAAAATTCAACAGTGCTAAAAACTCTCAATAAACTAGGTATTGAAGGAACATATCTCAAAATAATAAAAGCTATTTATGAGAAACCCACAGCCAATATCACACTTAATGGGAAAAAATGGAAACATTACCTTTGAAATCCAGCACTACACAAGGATGCCCTCTCTCACCACTCCTATTCAATATAGTATTGGAAGTTCTAGCCAGAGCAATTAGGCAAGAAAAAAAAAATAAAGGGTATTCAATTAGGAAAAGAGGAAGTCAAATTGTCTCTATTTGCAGACGACATGATTGTATATTTAGAAGACCCTATCATCTCAGCACAGAATCTCCTTAAACTGATAAAGAACTTCAGCAAAGTCTCAGGATACAAAATCAATGTACAGAAATCACAAACATTTCTATACACTAACAGACTAACAGAGACCCAAATCATGAGCAAACTCCCATTCACAATTGCTGCAAAGAGAATAAAATACATAGGAATACAACTAACAAAGGATGTAAAGGACCTCTTCAAGGAGAACTACAAACCACTGCTCAAGGAAATAAGAAAGGACACAAACAAATGGAGAAATATTCCATGCTAATGGTTAGGAAGAATCAGTATCGTGAAAATGGCTATACTGTCCAAAGTAATTTATAGATTCAATGTTATCCTCATCAAGCTACCAATGACCTTCTTCACAGAACTGGAAAAAACCACTTTAAACTTCATATGGAATCAAAAGAGAGCCCGCATAGCCAAGACAATCCTAAGCTAAAAGAACACAGCTGGAAGCATCACACTACCTGATTTCAAACTATACTGCAAGGCTACAGTAATCAAAACAGCATGGTACTGGTACTAAAACAGAGATACAGACCAATAGAACAGAACAGAGGCCTCAAAGGCAACGCTGCAC
This sequence comes from Aotus nancymaae, assembly GCF_030222135.1. Taxonomy (NCBI): domain Eukaryota; kingdom Metazoa; phylum Chordata; class Mammalia; order Primates; family Aotidae; genus Aotus; species Aotus nancymaae. The sequence goes on along the minus strand of NW_026988473.1, from coordinate 6,580,223 downwards.
ATCTACAACCATCTGATGTTTGACAAACATGACCAAAACAAGCAATGGGGAAAGGATTCCCTGTTTAATAAATGATGTTGGGAAAACTGGCTAGCCATGTGCAGAAAACAGAAACTGGACCCCTTCCTGACACCTTACACTAAAATTAACTCCAAATGGATTAAAGACTTAAACATAAGACCTAACACCACAAAAACCCTAGAAGAAAACCTAGGCAAAACCATTCAGGACATAGGCATAGGCAAGGACTTCATGACTAAAACACCAAAAGCATTGGCAACCAAAGCTAAAATAGGCAAATGGGACCTAATTAAACTCCAGAGCTTCTGTACAGCAAAAGAAACAATCATTAAAGTGAACTGGCAACCAACAGAATGGGAAAAAATTTTTGCAATCTACCCATCTGACAAAGGGCTAATATCCAGAATCTACAAAGAACTAAAACAGATTTACAAGAAAAAAAAAAAACAAACAAATCCATCCAAAAGTGGGTGAAGGATATTAACGGACACTTTTCAAAAGAAATCATATATGAGGCCAACAAACATGAAAAAATGCTCATCATCGCTGGTCATTAGAGAAATGCAAATCAAAACCACATTGAGATACCCACTCACACCAGTTTGAATAGCAATCATTAAAAAAATCTGGAGACAACAGATGCTGGAGAGGATGTGGAGAAATAGAAATACTTTTACACTGTTAGTGGGAGTGTAAACTATTTCAACCATTGTGGAAGACAGTGTGGTGCTTCCTCAAGGATCTAGAAATAGAAATTCCATTTGACCCAGCAATCCCATTACTGGGTATATATCCAAAGGATTATAAATCGTTCTACTATAAGGACACATGCACACATATGTTCATAGCGGCACTGTTTACAATAGCAAAGACCTGGAACCAACCCAGATGCCCATCGATGATAGACTGGACAAGGAAAATGTGGGACCTCTACACCATGGAATACTATGCAGCTATAAAAATGAGTTCATGTCCTTTGTAGGGACATGGATGAATCTGGAAACCATCATTCTCAGCAAACTGACACAAGACCAGAAAATCAAACACTGCCTGTTCTCACTCATAGGCGGGTGTTGAACAATATCACTCACAGGGACACAGGGAGGGGAGCATCACACACTAGGGTCTGTTGGTGGGGGAAGGGAGGGACAGTAGGGGGCTAGGGAGGTCAGGGAGGGATAACATGGGGGAAAATGCCAGATGTAGGTGATGGGGGTATAGAGGCAGCAAACCACATTGCCATGTGTACCTATGCAACAATCCTGCATGATCTGCACATGTATCCCAGAACCTACAGTACAATTAAAAAAAATAAAAAAGTATGAGTTCATGTCCTTTGCAGGGACATGGATAAAGCTGGAAATAATCATTCTCAGCAAACTAACACAAAAACAGAAAATTAAATACCACATGTTCTCACTCACAAGTGGGAGTTTAAAAATGAGAGCACATGGACACAGGGAGGGAAAAATCAAACACTGGGGTCTGTTGGGGAGCAAGGGTCTGGGGGAGGGATAGCATAGGAGAAATAATGTAGATGATGTGTTGATGGGTACAGCAAACCATCATGGCATATGTATATCTATCTAACAAACCTACACATTCTGTACATGTATCCCAGAACTTAAAGTATAACTTAAAAAAAGAAATAAATTCAAAAAAAAAAGTTCTTGAATTGCTTCCTTAATATTTCATATGCAAAATTAGGCACTCAAAAATGTAACAAAATATAGACGACATGGCCTGATTGAGGAGAAGTGCTATAAAAACAAACAGATTATTCAAGCAATGAAAAATAAGCATTTCTAAATGAGCTTAATATGTACAAATATTAAAACAGAAGATAGATAATAAAATGAACCAAATAAATTGAAAAACTAAAATATATAATAAATTAAAAACTCAATGATGGAATTTTACAGCAAATTCGAGATGAAAAATTAGAGAATTAGTAAATTGCAATAAATATTAGAAGAAAATATGCAGACCAAAGCAGAAAATAGTTGTAAAGAGATATAAAGGAAACAGTGCAAAATTCTGACATACATTTAATTCAATTACAATTTTAGAAACATAAAAGAAAAAGTATCAGGTAGTCAAAATATTTGAAGAGATATAGCTGAAAATTCTCTAAAACTACTGAAAGATATTAGACTATGAATTTATAAGATGTTACACGTTTCATGAAAAATGAATTTTAAAAAGAAAATTTGTTTAAAAAGGAAGAACAGAAAAGGGACAGCCAAATAAAAGCAAAATACAAAAAATTTAAGAATATACTGCATTCAAAAAAATAATAGTAAAGCCAGGCATGCTACCTCCTGCCTGTAAACCCAGCATTTTGGGAGGCAGAGGCAGGTCGGTCACTTGAGGACAGGAGTTTGAGACCAGCATGGCCAACGTGGAAAAATCCCGTCTTTACTAAAAATACAGAAATTAGCCGAGTGTGGTGGCTGGCACCTGTAATCCTAGCTACTTGGGAGGCTGATGCATGAGAATTGTTGGAACCTGGAGGCAGAAGGTGCATTGAGCTGACATGGCACCACTGCATTCTGCCCTGGGGGACAGAGCAAGATCCTGTCTCAAAGAAACAGGCCCGGCACGGTGGCTCACGCCTATAATCCCAGCACTTTGGGAGGCCAAGGTGGGCAGATCACCTGAGGTCAGGAGTTTGAGAACAACTTGACCAACATGGAGAAACCCCATCTCTACTGAAAATACAAATTTTGTTGTGCATGGTGACACATGCCTGTAATCCCAGCCCTTGGGGAGGCTGAGGCAGGAGAATCGCTTGAACCCAGGAGGTGGAGGTTGCAGTGAGCTGAGATTGTGTCATTGCCCTTCACAACAAGAGTGAAACCCCATCTCAAAAAAAAGAAAAAAATAAAATAAAATAATATGACTGACAGACTATTTCTTAAAAGAAGCAGTGAAAATCAGAAGACAAAGGAAATACATCTTCACAGTGCTAAATGAATATTAATGTCAATATAGAATCCATTCAAAATCTCACAGAAGTGAATTTAAAATGCAGAGTTAGAACCAAACACAAACTATAGAATAAGTGCTCTAAAAAATGATTTTCAAGAAGGAAAAAGCTCTGAAATGCACAAAAGGAAATGCAGAAAAGAAGGAAGATTAATTGAAAGAAGAAAGATAGGAATAAATAAAATGAATATTAATCATAGGTAACATTAATCTCTCAAAATAAATACCAAACGTTACAATGTTACTTTCCAACATAAATGCCTAACAAAAAGAATCTACTGCAGAGGAAGCTTTCAGAAATCTCATAAATATGAACTGCACTTAGGATGTTAGTCATCGTTTTCCCCAGTTACCTTTGAAGTCACTGTTGCAGAGATGAATACTCCACAAAGCCTCAATGAACATCATCTGCCTTTCACCATGTCTGCTTTGGCTACTGTCAATACCCAAGGTCCAAAATGCCATCAGCAGTGTCCATCATTGACTCCTTAACATGGTACAAATAGTTACAGAAACCAGTCAACAACTGTGTGACAGCTTACTTCATTGCAACTCCTCAATCTGGAGAAGACAGCATCTTGTCGTTATATATTCTGGTTATATGTTTGTCCTAGCACTTGCCTTATTTATTATCCATGGAGTAGAACCCATTATCCATTGCCATGATATCTCATTTATTCTCTATCCAGAAGAAACACTTCTAATATAAAGTAAAATATATCACTCACCACAGTAAAATTACTGCTACAATCATATTTCTCATTACCTAGAAGTTGACCAAATAGGGCATTGAAATGACCTCCTAAAGGGTGAGCCATGATGCCAGTGAGACAACCCTAACCTGAGAACTTGAAATGCTCTCTTCCATATGTTTGACACACAACGTATGTTCAGTAAGTTTCACTCATCCTATACCCATGACATATATTCTGGGAAATTATCCCAATGCTAATAAACATTCTCCCCCCTGCAGCCATCTATTTGCCTTTTTTCATTCTGGTATCCACAAGATCCCTACACGTTCCTCCAATTCTTGCCAGTGCATATTACTTAGACCCTGCAACTAGTTAATCAAATAAAATATTTCCTTCTAGAACAAGGCCATAATTCCCACTTGCAGTCTAGTGATACCTGGACCTAAATACTGATCTAGATGCAAAAAGGGACTTCTCTGGGAAGGGGCATGAGACCTTTGGTGACTGGCTTTCTGCAGCTTCTACAGATATTGAAAGGGCTCACATCTGAAGGTTGTCTACTAACAGCAGGCACAGCAACTGAAAAAATATATCCTTCTTTCCTAAAGGGAGGGCCAGGAAGTACATTCTCAGATCTATCACAGCCTAGCTCTATGTCACTTGAATCTATTCTTTCATATACACATGGGAACAGGTTCTTTAGGATTCTCTTCCTGGGGGAAAATAGGAAAAGAAAGTTTAAGGGAAAAACTGTCTCTTGTCACCGTGGCCAATCATAGAGTTGCAACTGCTATTTACCATCTTATTCCTTCATTGTCAATTCTATTTCTCCCACTTCACCTCCTATTAGCACCACTACCGATCTCATGACTGACTTAAAGGTGTGGCTTAGACCTTCATCCCCAAAATGTCTCATCCCTGTTCACTGTACACATTCAGAAGCAGATTCTTGTACTTTGTCACTTATTATCACAAGTGGACAAGGGTGTGACAAGATGTGCTCCTGTAAGTCACGTGGAAGACAAAAATATCATTCCCTGCCACCATTGTGTGATAACACCCTCCATTCCACATCATAATCAGGTCAATTACCTCTGCCACGGTTGTGAAGATATCCTTCTCTCAATGTCTACAGATAGCAACCCTTTTCGTGGTAGGAGAGCCAGATTTAATCCCACACTGTGACACATGACCATCAGAGACATTTTACAAACCTTACCAAATACGCCTGGTTCACATCCTAGTATCAGAAAAGAAATGACAATGGTTCTAGGAGATTTATTATGGGAAGTTACTCACACAATGTCATTGAAACCCATTAACCTTAAGGCCCAATTGTTTTCAGAGTGTCTGCTATGTGTAGTTTGGCACACTGGAGACTCCAGCAGAAGCCCAATTCCGCCACCCTAGGATGGACGCTGGGATTTGGGATTCAATATACCTAATACAGTGGCCTGAGGAAGCCCATTTGAAAGACAACTAGTGGGAAGTGGTTGGACTTTCACAGACACACAAATTAATTCAGCAAGAGTGCCCTCAATGACATGGGTGATTAGAGGGCCAGTTACAAAAAGATAGCATGACATGGCAAAGTTTCTTAATAAAATGGAAATAGCATATGGAGAAATGTTCAAGGAGGTGGCTCTGAGAACTCTATCATATTTAAGTATAACTTTCAGAACCAATAGAACCTCTGTCAGAGGTTTCCACTCCTGCTGATCACTAGTGTGAATGTGAATATTCATTTCTGGCTAAAGAAAAACAAGATATTTAACTTCCTAATGGAGATTCTCCACTTGAAGGGTATGATTCATATGAAAATCTGCTGAAATTCTCATAGTAGAACCTTGTTCCAAGAAGGTAAAATTAAGTCCTCTGAATGACCATATGTACAATATAGTCATAAAAGCAGCATAACCTTTAGTTCATGGAGCATTGGTTCTCAGTCTCAGAGCAATGTCTGAATATCTCCTGACTCCTGTGTTGTAATCTCACCATTTGGTCAGGCAGACAAGCCTCTGATCAATGGATGACCAAGAAATCCAGCATCAGAGAATGCTATTATGGAAGTCTTACTAGGATTCTAAGGGAAGATTAAAGTGGGTGCTATAGGTCACCCAAAGAACCTAAGTTTTCACTCTTTTTAATTATATTTTAAGTTCTGGGGTACATGTGAAGATGTTGCAGGATTGTTACACAGGTATACACATGCCATGGTGGTTTGCTGCCTCCATCTCCCTGTCACCTACATTAGGCATTTCTCCTAATGATATCCTTTCCCAATCTCCCCACCCCATCCCCTGCTCTCCCTCCCCTAGCCCCCCACACCCAACAGACCCCAGCGTGTGATGTTCCCCTCTCTGTGTTCACTCTTTTTTAAAAAGTAATAGAAAGTCTTTGTCTCAGAATTTTCAAGTGACAACTTGGATATATGGGACGAATGACGTATAATGATAGCAAGAATAATAACATATCCAAGTCAACCAAAACCAGTAATGTGATAAAGACTAAGGTGCTAGAACAAGAGCAGAAACACTGCTTTAAATGCCTTAAAGAGTATTTACCAGGGTCAAAAAACCACAACAGAGCTTGTAGTGTTATTACAAAGGACCAATAGCCATAGCTCTTAGTGATATCAAATGGGTTTTTCTTGATTCTACTTTTAATTACATTTTGAGTTTAACTTAGCCTATGATCCAAACCACAAAGGAAAACACCATCATGTTATTGAAACCATACATGGTCTACCAGTTTGATTCCCTACATCTCACTGAATCAAAGCACAAGTTTTCTCATGGCCAGTGGGCATAAATGAGCTACAAAGTATATCACACAGGCAGGCATGGTGGCTCACGCCTGTAATCCCAGCACTTTGAGAGGCAAGGGGGGCAGATCACCTGAGGTAAGAGGTTCGAGACCAGCCTGACCAACATGGAATAACCCCATCTCAACTAAAAATTCAAACATTAGCTAAATGTGGTGGCACATGCCTGTAATCCCAGCTTCTTGGGAGGCTGAGGCAGGAGAATCACTTGAACTCAGGAGGCAGAGGTTGCAGTGAGCCAAGATCGTGCCACTACACTCCAGCCTGGGCAAGAATCTGTCTTGGAAAAAAAAAAAAGAAGTATATCACATGAGCATATTATACCCCTTACAACCCAGGTAATACTGGCTTAATCAAAAAATGAATTAATATATGTAATAGCTAAAAGGAAAAATCATGTCAGATGGGAAAGGGGCACAGAGATGTGTGATAACACCTAGAATGCACTATTATTCGTTATACATGACATTATCTTGTCTCCAGAGAATAAAACTCCTGTGTCTATCATAGGTGACATGAAGTCAGCTAATGCTAGGAAAAGACAATGAACCCATTCTCACTTGAATGGGAGAACTAAACTGAAGTTATTTAATGCGATGTCTAGGAATTGTATTGTAGGAAAGACACAATGCAGTAAATGCTTCTGTTAATACAATTGCATAAGAAAAAATTAGAACTATAAAAAGGTAAAGATGATAAAATATAAAGAAAGAAAAGGAGTATCCCAATTGGTAAAGGATGTCTAAAAGTGCTATTGTATAATCTTTAATTCTGGGATGTAGGCATTAATGCTGAGACATGGACTTTCTTGAGTTTCAACAGAAAGTTGAAACATTTACTACATCACTCTACTATGGCAGAAACTGAACTTCAAACTCTTTTCCAACAGCCCATGCACTAGCAAATTGCTGGAATTTTTTCTCACTCTTTCAATCTTTTACCTATTTTGTGTTGAGGGGAGAGCTAAATGTAGTCTCAACCTGCCTTATGCAATTCAGCAATGAGTTCAGTATGAGTTCAGGGATGAGAAATGTCATAACTAACAGATCTGTATTATCAGAAATGCAAGAAAAAAGTTCCTCAGCCTGAAAAAAACAGTATTATATAAAAATTACAATTTATAGAAAAGAATTCAGAAAGTAGACATAATACATAGATTCTTTTTCTTTCTTGTTTTATAAAAATTCTTCAAACAAAATTAATATCAATATATTCAGAAGTTAATAACATGCAGCAGTAAAATACAGAAAACAATTTCAAAGTGCTGTGGAATGTTAAGTAGAATGACACTTTCAAAAGATTTTTCATTTCTATCGAGAAACAGAGTCCTGCCGACAGCCAGCTTGGAAGTGGATCCTTCCTGAGCCGAGCCTTCATGTGAGACAGTAGCCGAAGTCAGACGATGATCACAGATTCATAAGAGACCCTGAAGCACTAGAACCTGCTAAGCCATCCTTAGTTTCCTGATCTACAGAAGCTGAGACATAATAAGTACATAGTGTTTTGAGCCTAAGTTTTAGAGTAACTTTTATATGAGAATAAGTAGGTCACATATGTAGAAAAATCTTCAAATATTTGGAAATTGGCAATAAGTTTTTGATAATCTATGAATCAAAGTAGAAGTTACAATATAAACAAGCAAATATTTAGAACTCAACACTAACTAAAACATATCAAAATGTATGAGCTGTAATTCAAATAGTACTGAGAGGGAAATTTATAGCTATAAGTGCTATATTAAAACTAAAATGTTTAAGCATCCATCTGAGCTTTCGCCTTAAGAAGAGTAAATTAAATTAAATCCAAGGTAAGTAAAGGAAGAACATAATAAAAATCAGTAAAATAGGAAACATAAAATAAAGAAAATCAAAATAGTCCGATGTTGGTATTTTTATAATAAAATAGATAAACTTCTAACAAGAAATATCAAGAAAGAAAAAGAAATAGAAATTCAAATTACCAGTATATTTTTTTAAATCATCTTAAAATAGATCCTTTAGACTTTAAAGGAATCGCAAAGAATTGTTATGCAAAGCATCATTTTAATTAATTTGACAGCTTAGATAAAAGGGTAAAATGTAGGGAAAACACAACCTTCTGAAAATGACCCCAAAACAAACTGAAAAGCTAAACACACCTATGTCACTCCAAGTAATGAACCATTCTTGTTTGTAGAGAATATGATAGTGTCCAAAAAACGCTAAGGAATCTCCAGAGATGACAAGAAATAAGTGGTAAAGTTAGCACGTTTGTATGTCTAAAATGCCGAATTAAAAATTCAATTGCATTTATATATACTAACAGCAATAATAATTGAAATTTTTTAAATTAAAAACCTGTGAAAGCATCTGAAGACATAAATATTTAGGAGCAGATGAGTAAGACTCATATGCTAATAACTACAAAACGTTTCAAACATAAATACTTAAAACACCTAGTAGATATATTGTATTCAAGAATTAGAAAACCCACTATTGTTAAGATATTAATTCAGTCCAAGATGATTTATAGATTCAACTCAATCTCAATAAAATTCCTAACATGTGCCTTTCAGATGCAGACAATTGTTCTGCACACTGCTCTGCAAAGTGACTTTCCCACTTCCCCTTCAAGGGTTATCATCTGTTTCTATAACATTTCAAATCTGGGATGGTCATGTGTACACTCTGAGCAATAGAAGATGGTGCAAGTGATACTGTGCCAGTTCTGGACATAGCCCTTTATTGGCCTGCCATCTTCTACTTTCTACCATGGGGATCTCTTAGTGCCATGTAAAAAGCCTGACTATCCTGTTGGAGAGATCTTGTGGTCCTTCATCTAAATGGATAGGAGGAAGGACTCAGCGGATCTCTTCCAGTCATCACCTCCAAGATGCTATAAATGTGAAGTAAGCCTTCCTGGACTCTACAGATGCCCCTGCTATCAGCTGAATAACACTGAGTGACTTCAGTCCATGCCACATGAAGCAAAAGAAATATTCAGCCAACCACTGCCTGAATTCCTAGCCCATACAATTTGAAGATAAAATAAGATGGTGATTGTTTTAAGTCACAAAATCTGTGGAGCCTTGTACAGCACGGGAAGAGATGACCAGAATAAAGAGTGGCACCTGTAAGTGTGGTGCTCCCATAACAACAATTTAAAGCATGTGGCATAGGCTGTAATATCAGATGCTAGATGACACTGAGAAGGGTCTCCTGGACAGTGTGAGTGGTGACTGAAAAGACGGAAGTAACTAGGGAAAAAGAAGTGACTCCTTATCTAGTGTCAGAAAGGTTTGGCGATACTGCCACATAGAATAACGTATAAAACAGAAAGTGTACTTAAGTGAACAGGTGGATCCAGCTACGATTTTCAAGTACAATATTGAAAGTTCAAGCTGTTTCTTATAAAAGTGTGTGATATCATAAGGCATAGGTCAAAATATGAGTTAAAAGAGTTTGAATTTTCTAGCAGAATGTACAAGAAAAATAATAACCCAAGCTTGCTGGTTTCAAAAATCAAACTGGTTTCCCTTTCCAGCCTGCCCAAAGATCTAAAGACTCTCAATGTAAGTAAGCTCATCTAGCTTCTGACATTTAAGCCAATGCCACATGCTTTAAATGTCAGAATAAACATCATCTCAAAGTTGTCAATGGAAGATTCTTTGAGAAGACTTCGGAAATATTTTAAAGTGTGTTTCATAAACCCCACCAATTAAGCAATAACAATCCTAAGACTCCTATGGGAATTATCCTACTGCACACACAGACTTTCAGCTCAAACCCAAGTCAGTTGCAAAGGTATTTGTGAATATGAGTCTTTTATAATGTTGTAAATGCCAATAAAAACACAGAAATATTACAAAGTTTTTAAGGAAATTGCACTAAAGGTAGCACCTTAGCCTTTTCTTGTGAACAGGCGTGTCTATTTTTGGTTATCTACTCCTCTCTTCCTCCATTGTATGCTGAGAATGTGAAAGAAAACCCTGTCTCTAATTTATAGATCTGAAAATAGGTAAGAAGCAGAATAAAAGAGCTGTACATTAGAAACTGCACCAGACAGCTTCATCCACACTCACTCTGCGTATAGATTTGAGATCCTGGATATCAAATTGAGGTTACAATGGGACAAGGTGTTAACTGGACTGGAAGCTCCTAAATCCTGCTTTCCCAATCTAGGATCCCTGAAGTGCCATTACGAGTCTGACAATCTCACTGGAAAGATCTTGTTTACATATCCCTGTAGCTACATGAAGAGGGACATTCCTATTCTTTCTATAGTCAATTTGTTACACCAGAGATTTTCTATAGCATTTTTCATCTCTGAATTTCTCAACGTGTATATTAAAGGATTCAACATGGGTGTGATAACTGTATAAAATACAGTCATAAATTTATCAATAGGAAAGCTTAAAACTGGTCTAACATACATGAAAATACAGGGAACAAAAAAGAGGACAACTACTGTGATGTGTGAGCTGCAGGTAGACAGGGCTTTACGCCTCCCTTCCTGACTGTAAGTTTTAAGGGAGTTTAGGATGACTCCGTAGGAGATTAGTAGAAGGGTGAAGATGATCATACAGATTGCTCCACCATTGAAAACCACAGCAAGACCTATAAAGTAGGTGTCAGTGCACGCCAGTTCCAATAACGGGTACATGTCACAGATGAAATGATCAATGACACTGGGGCCACAGAAAGGGAGACTGTACACAACAGCAATTTGAAACACAGAATGAACTAAACCTCCAAACCAGGCCACCACCAACAGAAGGATGCAAACCTGTCTATTCATGATGGTCAAATAGTGCAGGGGCTTACAGATGGCCACATAGCGATCATACGCCATCACCACCAGAAGGAAGACCTCAGAACCACCAAATAGGTGTTCTATAAAGAGCTGGCCCATGCAAGCTGGGAAGGATATAGTGTTTTTATCACAGAGTAAGTCTATCATCAATTTGGGTGAAATGGCAGTAGAATATGCAGCATCCATAAATGACAAGTGGGCAAGGAAGAAATACATTGGGGAACCCAAAGAGGGGCTGCCAATGATAGTCACCAGGATAAGCAGGTTCCCCACCATGGTCACAATGTATATAAATGAAAACATTACAAATAATGCTTTTTGCCCATCAGTGTCTTGAGCAAGACCCAAGAGAACAAATTCCGTAACATTGCTAATCTGGCCCATTGACTCTTCTTTCAGGCTTGTTTCAGAGTGGAGAGCTCAGAAGAGGACCTGTAATGACATCGTGAACAGGAATATCAATATATCTATTATGTTACTCAGCACATCATCATTATATCTTCGACAGTGGTTTATACTCAATGAACATTTAGTAAGTCTCTATTGAGTTCCTCTTCCAATGGACCCAATAGACCCTCCCTTGACAATTCTATTTCTCCTCAGAATTGGTTTTGGGCCAACAGGTAAAACAAAAATCCATCTCTAAATCTTAGTAGGTATTCTATAGAAAAGAGCAAAGTTATAATTATTCATATGTTTAATAACCCCTTACATAAAGTATATAACTTCTTGGCACAGAAATCAGCTATGATAAACAGTTTCCTGCTCTCAAGAAATTTACTCTCTAGTGGCAGTGTTAAATTGAAACAAATAAATTGGCAGTAATTCAGCCCTGTGAGTTTGTAGTAGTTGTCATATCCTTATAATATGATCTGTGTAGCACCAGAAATAACATCTTCGGATATGTCTCACTCAGTCCTATGGCATTCTATTGTTAAACCTTCAGTCCTTCATGTTTCAAAGATGTGTAGTCTTCATGAATCTCTCATTAAATGTCAAGAGACTAGACTTTGAAATGTATCACATAACTACAAATTAGTTAGTAAACAGTACCCTATAGCAATTACTTAGTCTTAATCTCTGATTGTCTGCCTTCTAAACAGCTGTGTATCTCTCCACATTATTCTTGCCTATACCACAATTCTTACCACATCTACATACACTATCCTGATTTTCAGCAATTAATATTGAACTGAACTCAACTAACTCGTAAGTATCACCAACTAACTACCACATGCACAGCTAATATTTTTTTTCAAAACTTTTGAGGTGAACCAGGTAGTGAGGGAGGAGAAAACAGAAATTTAAAAGAGAAGTAGATAACCGTAGGACATGGTTTCACTCATAACACTATCTAGGTACTAAGAGCACCCAAAAATAGAACTTCAGCATCCATATTCCAAAAGGAAGCATACTCAAGGGAAAATTCCAATCTGAATGTAAGAAGGCATGAGTTCAAGTCACTTTCTAAATGTAATTACAAATCTGTCTCAGTTTGCTAATTGGAAAACAGTGGGATTGAACTAGATGAACTCAGAATCCTTCCCAGTCAAATTACCTATGATACTATTAGTGCCACCCTACATTATTCTATTCTGCTGACATTTTTTCGTTTTTTACATTTTTTATTAAATAACAATTTTCAAGGTTATGACAGTTACATGAAAAATGCTCGCCTGTATATGTGATATTTGACAAATACAGTGAGCAAATAATGATTATATGCTCCTCATGCACTGTGTACCTATTTAAGATTCAAGACTCCTTTGGAGAGAAAACGGAGCACTGTGGTAAATAATGCAGACCCTGGAGCCACAGTGCCTCTGCTGCAATCCCAGATACACCAATGTGACTTTGGGCTACTTACTGAAGCTCTTTGTGCTTCACTTTCATCATTTTTAGAATGGAGATACCAAGAGTTCTTACCTCTTATAGCTGTTATTTATTGCAACAAAGTAAAAAGTCTAGAACGCTGGCTGGCACCTGATAAAGTCTCAATGTCTGATAGCTATTACTAGTGATCTTGAATGCTTCACTGTGAACATTGGATCACAACAAATAATTCAGATCTTTGTCAACTTGATAAGATTTAGAGACACAGTCCAGGATGAAATGAGTAAGACAACTGCACCTCATGAACTCCTTGAGAGGCATACACACATACAATAAAATTATATGTCTTAGGAATCATTGATTCAATTATATAGAAGTAATAATTTAACTGTGACGTATCTTGAGAAGTAAGCAGAATTATAGGAAAAATTGGACCTATCAGCACAGATATGGCTACATATTGAAGATGAAAGAAGAATCAAATAAGATAACAAATTATAGTTAATAAATGAATATCTACAAGTAATAAGAAGATTAATGTGATAATTAAGTGAGGCTAGTATTCTTTTAAAATTCTTCTTCAAAAGATTTCTTTTAATGAGGGAACACTGGAAGCACAACCTCCTTTGGTTCCCTGGGGTGACTCAGGAGGCTTTTTGGGGTAGCCATAAAAATTGATACAAACCAAATCCTAGTAAAAATAATTAAAGAAATTTCAAAAAGAAAAAATTATTAGTTTCTCTTTGTCTGTAGATCTGATGGTTAAAGACAAACTTAAAGAAAAAAGAACAATAGGACAAGCAGAGATACAAACCCAACTTTCTGATTATTCACTGCTGAAGAAACCTACAGAATGACTAAGCCTTAAATGCAGACAAGACGATGCTGTTTACATACATCTGGCAGTGGAGGAGCACGCATGCAGGCAGAGTGCCATCTCTAGAAGCCCGCTGTGATGAACAGCCTATGTGTCATTCACACTAGCTCTTCCAGCTGATTCCCGAGTTCTGTCATTGTTGAAGCTGTAGACTAATAAAGACACACCCGCTGAAGAACACAGGAGTATAATGTAGTCTACATTCGTTCTCTTTTTCTTCACACCTTACTTGCTGCAAGTATTAGTTCTTTTTCTCTTGTAATCATCAGTGATAAATTTCATCAAGCTAAATCTTCTATTGGGCAGTTTCACAGTTCACTTGAAAAAAAATAGGATATGTAAACTATCCCCTATAGTTTAAGTGATCAAAGATTTAATACCTTACAAAACTGAAAGATAGCATAATAGACTATTAACTTAAACCACTAAGTTAACACTTTTCTAATGAAAAGACATTTAACTCAATTTCTTCACAACATGACATTTTCAAAAGATAAAATTCTATAACACAAAAACAATCCTCCAAAGTACTTAACGAATACAGATTTATAAATTTTTTTTTAATGATAGTACACAAGTTACTTTCTGGATCATGGGTTTCTTTACATGCACATACTCTTATGTTTGCTGAGATAATTTTTAGATTTACATACAAAAATCTGTATCATTCTTGCAGAACATAATAGTCGTTGATTCCTTTACACTCTAACACACTTGACATGATACGCAATTTTTAATTCTTCGGTCAAATATATCTAAAAGTAATTCTACATATTCATTAACATATCATGTAAAATATTATATCCTATAAATTAAGATGATAAATCTATTGGTTTATTTATTATAGATGTAACATGGAACATGTTTCTCTACTTAATGGCAAAAAGAAAAATAAGTACCTATCAGACTATAATCTAAAACCAAATATACTTTGTATACTCTGATTAATGTCTGTGTTTTACTAGCTTAATTTTCTCAATTAGAATTCCTCCAACGAAAATATATGATAAATAAGACATTAGCCATTTTTAAACATATCAAGGGAATTTCCAATGAATATCCCTGTCAGTGGTTTCAAGAATTCACATCTTGAGCTTTGTCATTGGTCCAAAAAAATCAATGCTTCTTTTTTTGAGGACTGCTGTAGATACTTCATGCACCGATGTGTGATCATAAAACACAGGAAAATGAATGACTTATCCATGGATCTAGAAATAGTTTTTAGTAGCTACAGTTTTCATTTCTTCACACAGGCTACTCATTATTTCACTCTTTCAGAAAACGATAAAAGTATTCAAAGCAAGTGCCAAAAATATAAAGGTGCTTAAACATAATGTCAATATTTACTGTAAAAAGGTAGTGGGATATTCTCACCTGCTGAACAAATTTCTTCATAGAAAAACAAAGATTCTGCATTTGCATGACTATATAAAAATTGACCTGATTAGTGGAAATTAACCTGGACAAGTTCATTACTCAGTGGCACAAATAAACAAACAAAAAATTTAGCAACACTAAAATTCATTATTTAAATGCTTCTCTTCTCGGTCAATTATGGTGGAGTGACCATAAGTACTTTACTGTGATTGAGAAATTATAACACTCATGTGCCTAGCTATTGAGCTCTGTAACTAACAAGGAAAATGCAAGGAATTAACTTCGCAAAAAAAGTCAATGGTAGAGATTACTCTTGCTTTTAATTAGGAAAGAACTGGTCTTAGAAATAAGCTATTTGAATGACTAAAAGGTTGAAGAGTTCTGCTTAAATTAAACCTTTCAGTTATTCAAATAGCATATTCCTAAAACACTTCTTTCCTAATTAAATGCATATCTCCATATCTTCGCCATATCATTCCAGGAAATTGAGACCTTTCACAAATTATTACAAGCAATGGTGGATATGACAAGAAAACATCACACCTAGAGAATTAGATACAAACTGAAGGCATACTCTACCTTTGGTGGGAGTTTAACTCTTGAGATATCACTTGGGTTTTCTTATCAGGAAAATAATTCTTCCATTTATGTATGCAGACATGGTATATGACTTTTACATCATCACTGTTTTAAATGAAAGAGAGAGTAAGGTCAATGTGGGTTAGTTAATTAGAATATTCAGTACGAATTCAAATGAAGTTATCTCTAGAAACATTTTTCCCTAGAACAATCCCTAAGGAAAAAACTTGGCTCTTGCCAAGGAAGAGGAGCTGAATGCCAAGTAATATGTAAAGCCTGTGATGTAAATAAGAAAATTCTAAAGTAAATTCAACAATAAAATATGAGTTTTATGTTATGAAATATTTAGGGAAAGCAAGTAATATTTCAGCCATAAGGAATCATCCCCATATTTTCTTACTGAATTATAAAACCAGAAAAGAGCTGCCTTACCCTTGCTGTTAGAAGTCTGTGGCCAAGAAGTCCTAATGCTCAAAGGCAGAGAGCTTTGAACTGAAGCTGATGTTCTATTTATTGGAAGATAGATAGTCACGGTTCTGCAATTTTAGGTTAGTCTACAGGATTTTGATCGAGACCTGAATTTGTGTCAGATGCAACCATGATGATATATAGTCCATTAATTCATTCCCTTAATTTTATTCCAATATTAATTCAATAACTATTTTTACAAGGAATATATTGTAATTTTCCAACAAGGGAATCATTCCCTAAGGATTTACACTGCTCTTTCCATAAATTGCCTTGTCCTTGGCTCCACTGAGCATCTTTACCTCATTGTATGTCTAGTTAAATACTGGAACTTCTGTGTCATAGGGGCCTTAGGTATAGAGTCCCATAAATACTTATCTGAACCAGCTAAAGATATTTATTATGTAATAGGCACCACTAAACATGATTTATCATGTAGTAGCATCCACTAAAAGCTGGCAGTTTTCAACTTGCCTAATAAACGGTTTAAATCTAGCCAACCCAAATATAATTTGGATCACTTCTAAGATTTAAAGAGCACATCTAGATGCTATGTTCTCTTATTGGTAAGTGGTAAAAGATGTACAAACCTATCTTTAATTCTGAAAAATGATTTGATGTGAGCAAAGGTACTATGTGTTAAATTATGACTCCAAGATGGAGAATTAATATAAGAATAAGACATAATTCTCTACGTCCCTTCCAGGTGAAGTCAAAGACCTGCTAATGCTTTCCATTTATCTGAATGAGGCAAAAGTGTTTGCTAGCTCAGATGATGCCTATGACAGCCCAGAATCTGAATTTATTTGCTCCAATTAAAAAATACATTGAAAATATCAACTGATATACATATTGCCTCAAAATATGCCATAGTCTACAGTAATTCTCTATAGCTCACATTAATTGCCAAAGTGGACAGCAAAATATAGATATAATACATAATTTATCTTCTAAAAAAAAGCAGAAATCACTTGTTTTACACCAAGTTGAAAATAAGAAAAAATAGAAGAGCTAGAAAAATGTGAAATACATGCTCTTCAAAGCATTCAAAACTTTAATAAGTAAAGAACTTGTGGGAATAACATTTCAAAGAAAAGCCAGAGATTTAAACTTTGCTTTTGGGTTCTTTTCTGTAAGAGTATGGAATAAGTCTAAAGCCATAAGTGAAAGCCTTAAAAACTGGGTGGACCTTTATATTGACGTTGTTCCCTGAAGAATAAGTGAACTTCAAAATTTACCAAGGAAGAGTCCTTTGTAAACAACCAGGCTTTCATTTGAGACCACAGAGGAATTTATTCTTGGAGTAGGAATAAGTAGACAATGGAGTAGTATGCAAAGGAACTCAAGCCCAGCTTAGGTCATCTCATTTCTTCATTGGATTAATGTTGTCTGGGATTTTTAGATCTTCAATCTTAGCTGCTAGCTAGAAAAATAGTTAAACCTCTTTTAAAGAAAACCAACATAGGTGGCTCACGCCTGTAATCCCAGCACTTTGGGAGGCCGAGGTGGGCAGATCACAAGGTCAAGAAATCAAGACCATCCTGGTCAACATGGTCAAACCCTGTCTCTACCAAAAAAAAAAAAAAAATAGATGGGCATGGTGATGGGTACCTGTAGTCCCAGCTACTTGGGAGGCTAAGGCAGAAGAATTGCTTGAACCTGGGAGGTGGAGGTTGCAGTGAGCCAAGATTGCACCATTGCACTCCAGCCTGGGCAACAAGAGTGAAACTCCATCTCAAAAAAAAAAAAAAGAAAACCAACATAATAAAAATCTTAATATGTCGTACCATTTTTATATGCAAAATGCAGCACTCAAAAATAACAAAGTATAGAAGACAAGGCCTGATTAAAAGAAGAAAGCAAAATAAAAGTTATGAATGATTCAAATAATGAAAAGCATTTTTAAATGTGCCTAGTGTATACAAATAATTAAAACACAAGATGCTTAATACATTGAACAAACTAAATTTGAAAACTAAAATACACAATACACAAAATTAGGAACTCAAAGGTTGGGTGTAACAGGAGATTAGAAACAGTTAAAGAGAGAAATAGTAAATTAGAAGAAAGATTAGAAGAAAATATGCAGAACAAAGCAGAAAGCAATAAAGTAAATGCAGAAAATGGTACAAAAGAAGTATAAAGTTCACAGTGCAAAACTCTAACATGCATTGATTCTAATTGCAGAAAGAGGATAGGTAAAATATTTGAAGATGTATGGCTATAATTTTTTAGGTTCAGGAGTACATGTGCAGGCTTGTTATATAGATAAACTGGATGTCATGGGGGTTTGGCGGACAGATAATTTCATCACCTAGATAATAAGCATACCATTTGATAGGTATTTCTTCTGATACGCTTCCTACCCAACATTCCCTATTAAGAAGACCTCAGTATCTGTTGCTCCCCTTGTAGTATCCATGAGTTTGTTCTTCTTGTTTATCTTGAACAACCAGTCTTATCTCTTACTGAAATAAGTAAGAATATGCAGTATTTGTTGTAGTATGCTAAGATAATGGCCTCTGGGTCTCTACATGGTGCTAGAAAGGATATGATCTCAATGTTTTTATTGCTGCATAGTATTCCATGGTGTATATGTACCAATTTTTTTATCCAGTCTACTGTTCATGAGCATTTAGTTTGATTCTATATCTTTGCTATTGTAAATATTGCTGTAATTAACATATGTGATATTGATTGGCTGTGTCCCCACCCAGCTCTCATCTTGAATTCACAGGTGTTGTGGGAGGGACCCAGTGGAAGGTAATTGAATGATGTGGGTAGGCCTTTCTCATGCTGTTTTCTTGATTGTGAATAAGACTCACAATATCTGATGGTTTTATAAGAGGGAGTGTGTCTGCACAAACTCTATTTGCCTGCTGCCATCCGTGTAAGACATGACTTGTTCTTCTTTGTCTACTGTCATGATTGTGAGGCCCCACCAGCCACTTGAAACTGTAAGTCCATTAAACCTTTCTTTTATAAATTGCTCAGTCTTGGGTATGTCTTCATCAGCAGTGTGAAAATGGACTAATACAGTAAATTGGTACCAGTAGAGTGGGGGCACCACTGAAAACATAACCCAAAATAAAGAAGCAACTTTCAAACTGGGTAACAGCCAGAGGTTGTAATACCTTTGAGGACTCAGAAGAAGACAGGAAAATGTGGACAAGATTGGAATTTTCTAGAGACTTGTTAAATGGCTTTGACTACAATTCTGATAATGGTATAAACAATGAAATCAAGGCTGAGGTGGTTGCAGATGGAGATGAGGAACCTGTTGGGAACTGGAGCAAAGGTGACCCCTGTGATGTTTTACAAAGAAACTGGCAGCATTTTGTCCCTGCCCTAGAGAATACTGGAACTTTGAACTTGAGAGAAATGATTTAGGGTATCTGTCAGAAGACATTTCTAATCAGCAGAGCATTCAAGAGGTGACATGGATATTGTTAAATACATTCAGTTTTATAAGGAAAGCAGAGCATTGAAGTTTGGAAAATTTGCAATGTCACAATGTGATAGAAAAGTGATCTGAGAAACAATTCAAGCAGGCTGCAGATATTTGAATAGGTAACAAGGAGAGAATGTTCATCACCAAGACAATGTGAAAAATGTCTCTGAGGCATGTCAGACAACTTTGCAGCAGGCTCTCTGATCACAGGCCCTGAGACCTAGAAGGAAAAATGGTTTCTTGGGCCTGATCCAGTGTCCCTCTGCTGTGTGCAGTCTAGGGCCTTGGTGTTCTGCATCACAACTGCTCCAGCCATGACTTAAAGGGGGAAAGGTACAGTTCAGGATGTGGCTTCAGAGGGTGCAAGCCCCAAGCCTGGGCAGCTTCCACAGATGTTGCACCTACAGGTGCACAGAAGTCAAGAATTTCATTTGGGGAACCTCCACCTAGGTTTCAGAGGATATATGGAAATGCCTGTATGTCCAGGCAGAAGTTTGCTGCAGGGGGAGGAACCTCATGGAGAACCTCTCCTAGGGCAGTGTGGAAGGGAAATGTGGGGTTAGAGCCCCAACACAGAGTCACCACTTGGGTGCTGCCTAGTGGAGCTGTGAAAAGAAAACCACCATGATCCAGACTCCAGAATGGTAGATCCACCGACAGCTTGCATCATGCACCTGGAAAAGCTACAGACACAACACCAGCTTATGTAACCAGCTGGAAGAAAGGCTATACCCTGCAAAGCCACAGAAACAGAGCCATACAAGACCATGGGAATCCAGTTTTTATATCAGCGTGACCTGGATGTGAGACATCGAGTCAAAGGACATAATTTTGGAGCTTTAAGATTTGACTCCTCCACTGGATTTCAGACTTGCATGGGACTTCTAGCCCCTTTATTTGGCCAATTTCTCCCATTTGTAATGATTGTATTTACCCAATGCCTGTACCTCCATTGTATCTAGAAAGTAACTAAGTGGCTTTTGATTTTACAGGCTCATAGGCAGAAGGGACTTGCTTGTCTCAGATGAGACTTTGGACTGTGAACTTTTGAGTTAATGCTGAAAGGAGTTAAGACTTTGGGGAACTATTGGGAAGGCATGATTCATTTTGAAATGTGAGGACATGAGATTTGGGAGTGGACGGGTGCATATTGATATGGTTTTTCTCTGTCTGCACCCAAATCTCATCTTTAATTCCCACACTTTGTGGGAGAGACCTGATGGGAAGTAATCAAATCACGGAGGCAGGTATTTCTCATGCTGTTCTCATGATAGTGAATAAGTCTCAGGAGATCTGATTGTTTTATAATAAGGAGTTTTCCTGCACAAGCTCTCTTTTTGCCTGCTGCCATCCATGTAAGACATAACTTGCTCCTCCTTGCCTTCTGCCATGGTTGTATGGTCTCTCCAGCCTCTTAGAACAGTAAGTGCATTAAAACTCTTTCTTATGTAAATTGCCAGACTTGGGTATGGCACAGTGCTGTAATCAGCACTGTGAAAACAAACTAATACACTATGCATTGCTGTATTTTTATAATAAAACAATTTATGTTCCTTTGAGTATATACTTAACAATGAGATTGCTGGGTGAAATGTTAATTCTGTTTCTAGATCATTGATTGCCACACTGCTTTCCATAATGAAGAAATTTACACTCCCACCAGCAGTGTAGAAGCAGTCCCTTTTCTTTGCAACATTACCATCATCTGTTATTTTATTACCATTTGATATTAACTATTTTGACTGTTGTGGAATGGTAACTAATTGTGCTTTTGATTTGCATTTTTCTAATATTTTATTATGTTAAGCATTTTTTCCTTTTTTTTTCTTTTTTACTTTTTTAATTTATTAGCCCTTTGTCAGATCGGTAGATTGCAAAAATTTTTTCCCATTCTCTTGGTTGCCAGTTCACTTTAATGATTGTTTTGTTTGCTATACAGAAGCTCTGGAGTTTAATCAGATCCCATTTGTCTATTTTGGCTTTTGTTGCCGATGCTTTTGGTATTTTAGTCATGAAGTCCTTGCCTATGCCTACGTCCTGAATGGTTTTGCCTAGGTTTTCTTCTAGGGTTTTTATGGTGTTAGGTCTTATGTTTAAGTCTTTAATCCATCTGAAGTTAATTTTAGTGTGAAGGGTCAGGAAAGGGTCCACTTTCTGCTTTCTGCACATGGCTAGCCAGTTTTCCCAACACCATTTATTAAACAGAGAATCCTTTCCCCATTGCTTGTTTTTGTCATGTTTGTCAAAGATCAGATGGTTATAGATCTGTGGCATTGCCTCTGAAACATTTTATGCTCAAAGTTAAGAAAAATCAATATCATGATAATGGCCATACTCTCCAAAGTAATTTCTATATTCAATGCTATTCCCATTAAGCTACCATTTACTTTCTTCATAGAATTTTTAAAATCTACTTTAAATTTTATAGGGAACCAAAAAAAAGCCCACATAGCCAAGATAATTCTAAGCAAAAAGAACAAAGCTGGAGACATCTCACTGCCTGACTGCAACCCATATTACAAAACTATAGTAACCAAAACAGCATGGTACTGGTACCAAAACAGGAATACAGACAAGTGGAATAGAGCAGAGGCCTCAGAAATAACACCACACATCTACAACCATCTGATCTTTGACAAAGATCTAATTTTGGTTATTTCTTGTCTTCTGCTAGCTTTGGGGTTGGCTTGCTCCTGCTTTTCTAGTCTTACTAGTTCTGATGGTAGGTTATACTTTGACATCTCTCTAATTTTTTGATGTGGGCATTCAGTGCTATAAACTTCCCTCTTAATACTGCCTTAGCTGTGTCCCAGAGATTCTGTTATGTTTTATCTTTGTTCTCATTAGTCTCAAAGAATTTCTTGATTTCTGCCTTAAGTTTGTTATTTACCCAAAGTCATTCTGGTGTAGGTTGCTTAATTTCCATGTAATCATATTGTTTTGAATAAATTTCTTAATATCCATTTCTAATTGTATTTCACTGTGGTCCCAGACTGTATTTGGTATGATTTCTGTTCTTTTCCATTTGCTAAGAATTGTTTTATATCCAATTGTGTGGTCAATTTTGGACTAGTTGCCATGTGATGATGAGAAGAATATAGTTTCTGTTGCTTTGGGGTAGATAATTCTGTAGATGTCCATTAGATCCATTTGGTCAAGTGTTGAGTTCAGATCCCAGATATCTTTGTTAACTTCTGCCTGGATAATCTGTCTATACATCAGTGGAGTATTGAACTCTCACACTATCATTGTGTGGAAATAGATATTGCTTTGTATGTTTCTAAGAACTTGTTTTGTGAATCTGGGTGCTCCTGTGTTAGGTGCATGAATACTTAGTATAGTTAGGTCTTCTCTCTGAAATGAACCTTTTGCCATTGTATAATGCTCTTCTTTGTCTTTCTTGATATTTATTGGTTTAAAGTCCATTTTTTTCTGAGACTAGGATTGCAACTTCTGTTTTTCTCTATCTTCTATTTGCATGGTAGATGTTTCTTCATCTGTTTGAGTCTATGGATGTCACTGCATGTGAGATTGGTCTTTTGAAGACAGCATACCATTAGGTCTTGCTTCTTCATCCACCTTGACAGTTGGTGCCTTTTAACGGGAAAATTTAGCCTGTTTACATTCAAGAATAGTATTGTTATGTGTGGATTCTATCCTGTCATTTTGTTGTTAGCTAGTTATTACACAAACTCGTTTGTGTGGCTGCTTTATAGTGCCACTGGTCTATGGGCTTTGGTGTGTTTTTGTAGTGGTTGGCAACTGCCTTGCCTTTCCATATTAAGCTCTCCTTTCAGGACCTCTTGAAAGGCAGTTCTGGTAGTAACAAATACCCTCAGTATTTGCTTGTCTGAAAAGGTCTAAGGGCCTAAGGGTCTATTTCTCCTATACTTATGAAGCTTAATTTGGCCAGATACGAAATTCTGGGCTGGAATTTCATTTCTTTTCTTTAAGAATGCTAAATACAAGCCCCCAGCCTCTTCTGGCTTGCAGAGTTTCTGCCAAAATGTCCACTGTTATCTTGACAGGGATTCCTTTGTAGATGACCTGTCCCTTTTTTCTAGCTGTCTTTAACATTTTTTTCTTATATTGACCTTGCAGAATCTGATGATTATGTGTCTTGGGGATAGTCTTCCTGTATTGTATCTCTCAGGGGTTCTCTGCATTTCCTGGATCTGAATGTTGGTCTCTCCAGGGAGGTTACACAAGTTTTCATGGATGATATCCTGAAATATCTTTTTTAAGTTCTTGCTTTATCCCCATCTCTTTCACAGATGCTGGTAAGTCATAGATTTGGTCTCTACATAATCCCATATTTCTCAGAGGTTTTATTCATTCTTTTTTATTTATTTATTTATTTATTTTTTGTCTAAGTTATTTCAGACATCAAGTACTCGAGCTCTGATATTCTTTTCCTCAACTTGGTATACTCTACTGTTAATACTTGTGATTACATTATACAATTCTTGTAGTGTGTTTTTTAGCTCTATTTGATGAGTTTGGTTCCTTTTCATAGTGGCTATTTCATCTATAGGGTTCTCCTAAATATATATTCGCCTGAATGTCAATGATCTTCATTACTATCCATATTCTAAATTCTATTCTGTCATTTCATTCATTTTAGCCCAGTTAAGAACCCTTGCTGGGGAACTAGTGTGGTTGTGTGGAGGAAGAAAGGCACTCTGGCTTTTGAGTTGTCTCAATTTTAGCAGTGCTTCTTTCGCATTTGTGTAGACTGATGTTCCTTCAATTTCTGAAGTTTCTGTCCCTTGGATGGATTTTTCTTTCCTTTTATCTTCTTTAATGCCCTTGTGAGTTTCATTACAGTATAAGGCACATTCTGTTGACTGACTTTGAGTCTAGTCCACTTATGACTATTGGAGGAGCCCCCTTAAATTACTGTCTCCATGCCCACATGTCTCTTGTTGCATGTTCTGGTTGATGGGGTTACTTCAAGCAGGGGCCACAGTTGGAAGACAAGGCATATCCTTGCCTAGTCAACCCTAATCTACTGTCCATGTACTTCCTGGGGAAACATGGGATTGTGCCTGCCAGAAATAGGACCACTGGGTTGGAAATTCTAGAAAGTGTGGCACATCTGGCTATGAGATGAAGGATAGGTGGAGATGCCTGCCCTGTCATCTGGGTATTTCCAGGACAATGGGAGGCTGTGCACCTCAGCAAATTCAAGTGCAAGTAGGACCCCAGGGCTCTAGGCTCTAGAAGACATGCCTTGACTGCCTACCAGTATCAGGGTTGGTTAGAGATGCCAGTCTGCCATCTGGTCGCTTCCTAGGACAACAGGAGGCTGTGTATACTGGCTGAGTTCCCACAAAAGCAGGGCCTCTGGCTGGAAGCTCTAGTAGGCATTGGGCATTGCCCACCTGGCTACCAGTGGCTGGAATGGGCAGAGTTGCATGCTCTGCCTACAGGGTGTTTCCTGAGACAACAGCATACTGTGCCTCCAACCTGAGTTCCCACAGAAGCAGGACTGCTGGGCTAGAAGTTCCAGCTGGCATTGCCCAAATAGCTATCAGCAGCAGAGCGGATGGAGTTGTCTACCCTGCCATCTGTGTGCTTCCCAAAACAACAGGCTGAGCCCACAGGCTGATTTCACACAGAAGCAGGGCCACCGGGTTGGAAGCCATAGCATGGTTGCCCACCTGGCTACCAGTGGCAGGGTGGCTGCAGTGTCATGCACCTTGCCATCTGCATATTTCCGAGGACAACAGGAGGCTGTGCCCTCCAGCTGAGGTCACATAGAAGTAGGTTTTCTGGACCATAAGCTCTAGCAGGTGTTGCCTGCCTGGCTACCAAGGGCAGGGGTGGGTGGGGTCACACACTTTGCTGTCCAGATGTTTCCCAGTACATCAGGACACTGTGTTCTTCAGCTAAGTTCAAACAGATGGCTGAAACTTTTCTATAACTGTTGAAATACATTAAGCTATAAAATAACGGAGTTTAAAAGCTCATAAAAAAGATTTATGAGAATAAATAATTTTAAAAGGATAAATAGAAGCAACAAAGCAAAATAAAACAAAAAGAAAGTAAGACTGACAACCTATTTTTTTAAGAGAAGCAGTAAAAACCAGAACATTAAAAAACTTGATGGAGCTAAATAAAAATAAATGTCAATATATAATTAAACATCAATTTTGCAATCTTACAGAAATAAAGGCAAAATGTAGAAATTTTTTTGACCAGATGAAAAAATACGCTTAGAGATTTTTGTGACTAGCCAAAGACTATACTATTCAGAACTCTAAATAATGATCTTCATAAAGAAGAAAAGAATACTGACATGGAAAAAAGGAAATGCAAGAAAGAATAAAGGTTAATAGAAAGAGGTAACATGGGAGTAAACTGAAATGAAGGTAAACTATATGCAACATTATTAAACACAAAACAAATAGAAAGATGGTAAATATAAAACAAAATACATGATTAATTTTATTTAAGAAAATAAATGAGAAATGTTCTATATTTTGAAAAGAGGACTCAATAATAAGAGTCTTATGAGAGAAGCATCTTATATAACAGGATTAAAAATGTGAAAATAAAATAGAGAAATAAACTATATAAACTGACTAAAAGAACACTGTTTCTATAATAATAGCAGACAAAAATAGACTTCAAGACAAGAAACATTGCCAGAAACAATTTGTTTCTAATGACAAAAGCTCAGTAGTGGGAATATTATAAGTTGGTACAATTATAAATTGGTATGTACCCCCCCTAATTCATTCTATGAAGCCAGCATCTCCCTAATACCAAAACCAGGAAATGACATAACCAAAAAAGAAAACTAGAGATTGATATCTTTGGCGAACATAGATGCTAAAATCCTTAACAAAATACTAGCTAACAAGTCTAACAACATGTCAAAAGGATAATACACCAAGATCAAGAGAGTGTCATACCAGGATGCAGGGATGTTTCAACATACACAAGTCAATAAATGTAATATACCATCTAAACAGAATTTAAAACAAAAATCACATAATCATTTCAATAGATACAGGAAAAACATTCAACAAAATCCAGCATCCTTTTATAATAAAAACTCTTGGCAAAATCAGCATGCAAGAGACATATCTTAATGTAATAAAATCTATATATGACAAACCCACAACCAACACAATAGTGAATGGGGAAAAGTTGAAAGCATTCCCTCCGAGAATGGGAACAAGGATGCCTACTCTCA
Organism: Aotus nancymaae; assembly: GCF_030222135.1. Lineage (NCBI taxonomy): Eukaryota > Metazoa > Chordata > Mammalia > Primates > Aotidae > Aotus > Aotus nancymaae. The sequence continues at coordinate 6,553,115 of NW_026988473.1, read as the reverse complement.
CCACTCCTCTTCAACACAGTACTGGAAGTCCAAGCCAGGCAACCAGACAAGAGAAAGAAATAAAGGGCATCCAAATTGGTAAAGAGGAAGTCAAAGTGTTACTGTTTGCTGATGATATGATCATTTACCATGAAAACCCTAAGGACTCCTCCAGAAAGATCCTAGAACTGGCAAAATAATTCAACAAAGTTTCCAGACACAAGATTAATGTACACAAATCAGTAATTCTATACACCAACAGCAACTGAGTGGAGAATCAAATCAAGAACTCAATCCATTTTACAATAGCAGCAAAAAAATACAAAATAAAATGCTTAGGAATATACCTAACCAAGGAGTCAAAAGACCTCTACATCGAAAACTACAGAATATTGATGAAAAAATTCATAGATGACATGAACAAATGGAAATGCAGCCCATGCTCATGGATGGATAGAATTGATATTATGAAAGTGACCACGCTGCCAAAAGCAATCTACAAATTCAATGTAATCCCCGTCAAAATACCACCATCGTTCTTCACAGAATTAGAAAAAAAAAAATTCTAAAATTCATATGGAACCAAAAAAGAGCCTGCATAGCCAAAGCAAGGTTAAGCAAAAAGAATAAATCTGGAGGCATCACACTATCTGATTTCAAAGTATACTACCTGATTTCAAAGTATAAGGACATAGTCACCAAAACAGTATTGTACTGGTACAAAATTAGGCACATAAAACAATGGTACAGAATAGAGAACCCAGAAATAAACCCAAATACATGCAGCCAACTGATCGTCAATAAAGCAAGCGAAAACATAAAGTGGAGTAAGAATATTCTTTTCTACAAATGGTGCTGGGATAATTGGCTAGTCACATGTATGAAAATGAAACTGGATCCTCATCTCTCACCTTACATAAAAATCAACTCAATATGGATTAACAACTTAAACCTAAGACCTGAAACTATAAAATTCTAGAAGATAACATTGGAAAAACCCTTCTAGACATTGGCATAGGCAAGGATTTTATTACCAAGAATCCAAAAGCAAATGCAACAGAAACAAAGATAAATAGGTGGAATCTAACTAAACTAAAATACTTTTGCATGACAAAAGGAACAGTCAGCAGAGTAAACACACAACCCTCAAAGTAAGAGAAAATCTTCACAATCTATACATCTGACAAAGGACTAGTATCCAGAATCTACAACAAACCCAAACAAATCAGTAAGAAAAAAACAAACAATTCTATTGAAAAGTGGGCTAAGAACATGAATAGACAATTCTCAAAAGGAGATATACAAATGGCCAAAAAAAATATGACAAAATGCTCAATATCAATAATGATCAGCAAATCAAAGCTACAATGTGATACCACCTCACTCCTGCAAGAATGGCCATAATCAAAAAATCAAAAAACAGGGCCAGGTGCAGTGGCTCACACCTGCAATCCCAGCACTTTGGGAAGCCAAGACAGGAGGATCACCTGAGGTCAGGAGTTCGAGACCAGCCTGACCAGCATGGAGAAACCCCATCTCTACTAACAATATGAAATTAGCTAGGTGTGGTGGTGCATGCCTATAATCCCAGTTACTCAGGAGACTGAGGCAAGAGAATCACTGAGGCAAGAGAATCACCAGGAGGCAGAGGTTGCAGTAAGACAAAATCACATAATTGCACTCCAGCCTAGACAACAAGAGGAAGACATCATCTCAAAAAAAAAAAATCAAAAAGCAGTTGATGTTGGCATGGATGCAGTGAACAAGGAACATTTCTACACTGCCAGTGGGAATGTAAACTAGTACAGCTGCTATGGAAAACAGTATGGAGCTGCTTTAAAGAACTAAAAGTAGAACTACCATTTGATCCAGCAATCCCACTACTGGGTATCTACCCAGAGGAAAAGAAGTCATTATAAAAAAGGGGTACTGGCCGGGCGCGGTGGCTCAAGCCTGTAATCCCAGCACTTTGGGAGGCCGAGGCGGGTGGATCACGAGGTCAAGAGATCGAGACCATCCTGGTCAACATGGTGAAACCCCGTCTCTACTAATACAAAAAATTAGCTGGGCACGGTGGTGCGTGCCTGTAATCCCAGCTACTCAGGAGGCTGAGGCAGGAGAATTGCCTGAACCCAGGAGGCGGAAGTTGCGGTGAGCCGAGATCGCGCCATTGCACTCCAGCCTGGGTAACAAGAGCGAAACTCTGTCTCAAAAAAAAAAAAAAAAAAAAAAAAAGGGGGTACTTACACATGCATGTTTATAGCAGCACAATTTACAATTGCAAAATCATGGAACCAACCCAAATGCCCATCAATCAATGAGTGGATAAAGAAACATATATATATATATATATGCAGGAATACTATGCAGCCATAAAAAGGAATGAATTAACAGCATTTGCAGTGGCCTAGATGAGACTGGAGACTATTATTCTAAGTGAAGTTACTCAAGAATGGAAAACCAAACATTGGATGTTCTCACTGATATGTAAGAGCTAATCTATGAGGACGCAAAGACATAAGAACGATACAATGGACTTTAGAGACTTGGGGAGAAGAGTGGGAGGAGGGTGAGGGATAAAAGACAACCAATATGGTTTTGCAGATGGTGTATCAAAATCTCACAAATCACCACTAAATAACTTACTCATGTAACCAAATACCACCTGTACTACCAGTACCCCAATAACTTATGGAAAAATAAAAAATATAATAAATAAAATTCTCCAGAAATTTCTGCATATTTGAACAGTAAGAAAATCACATTTTAACAACCTATTGGTAAAATAAATTATAATGGAAATCATAAAATATTTTGAGCTTAATGTTTATAAAAATACAACCTAACAAAGCTAGTAAAAGTCAGCCAAAAACTTAGTTGTATTAATTAGAAAGTAACAAAGACTGAAAAATTAATGCACAAAACATTAATTCAAGAACTAATTTCACTTAGCGTAATGCGCTCCAAGTTCATCCATGTTACTGCAAGTGATCTCAAAATATTACATTGTACCCTATAAATAGATATTATTATTCATCAATTAAAAGTGAAATAAAATAATAAAGTTAGTCAAGTCCTGCAGGTCCATACACATTGTCAAAAATGGCAGTATTTTCTTTTTTTTAAGGTTGAATAATATTGAGTTATAAATGTATTTATTGCATAATACTATATTACATATATAGGGCACAAATTTTGAGCTAGGCAGAATGAATAAATTCTGGTAATCTAAGGTACGGCATGAGACTATAATTAATGATTCGTATTAGGTATGTAGAGACATATATATTATTCAACACTGGATATGTATTGTCTTTACCCATTTATCTTTGATGGACTTTTTTTCATATCTTGGCTACTGTGAATAATGCTAACCTATATATAGAAGTGCAGGCATCCTTCAAGGTATTAATTTCATTCCCTTTACACATATCACAAGAAGTCACATTGCTAGATTATATTTTTAATTATAATTTTTGAGGAACCTCCATAGAGATTCATATAATGGCCATAGCAATTTACGTTTCCAGCGATAGTGCACAAGGGTTCTTTTCTCTACTGAAACATAAATGCAACATGATCTCACTTACATTTGCAATCTAAGAAAAGTCAAACTCATAAAAGCCAGAGACTAGAATGGTGGTTGCCAGGGACTAGGGCTGAAGAAAATGAGATGTTGGTAAAAGGGTTAAATTTCCGTTATGCACTATGAATAACTTCTGAAAAGCTCAGGTACAGCATGTTGATCATAATTAGTAATACATATTGGATACATGAAATTTCCTAAGAGAATATACCTTAAGTGTTCTTACCACAAATGAAGGTAACTATGTGAGATAATGGATACATTAACTAGCTTCATAGTGGTAATCACTTCACAATGTATACATTTATCAAATATCATATTATATACTTTAAGTACATAAAATATTTGTGAAATACACCTCACTAACACTAGAAACGACAAGAACAAACTACGTTTGAAAGACAACAACAGAAGATGTTACCAATCTGCTTGGTATGGCAAAAGCAGGTGAAACTGGACAAATGCTGCACGGTACTCTCCCTGAAGGTGGTACTGAAGCACTGAAGTGAAGCAAAGTATCCCAGTGAGCGGTATTTTGAGAATTGCGTTTGGTTTTCCGTTTCATATGGAAAGAGAAATAGCCCAAGCTCTGGGTCAACAAAGATTCGGGAACACAGCTAAAAGATTTGATAAGATGTTGAGGAATTCTGAAATATAACAATGGAAAAATGATGACAAAGCAGTTGGAGTGCTATGAATATCCCAGAATGGGCACCAAATGCAACAGTTAGTTTCCCACATAAATGCCTATCAAAGCGAATCTACTGCAGAGGAGGCCTACAGAAATCTGGTCAGCAACATGAATTATAACTGGATATCAGTCAGACTTTTTGTTCAGTCATCTTTGTAGTCACTGTGGCAGAGATGAATACTTGACAAAGGCTCAAAGAAGAACATCATCTGCCTTTAACCATGGCTGCTCTGGCTACTGTCAGTGCCCAAGGTCCAAAATGCCATCAACAATGTTCATCATTGACTCCCTAACACGACACAAATAGCTAACAAAACCACCAACAACCTATGGCAGCTTACTTCATTGCAAATCTCAATCTAATAGACACAGTATCCTGTCATTATATTATATATTCTGGTTATGTGATTGTTCCAGCACTTTAGTCTTATTTATTATTCATGGGGAATAATCCATTATCCATTGCCATGGTATCATGACCATTGCCATTTATAACCAGAGAATATCTTTTCTAGTAAATAAAGCAAATTACTCACCACCATAGAATTCACCGCTATGACCACACTTCCCATCACCTAGAAGCGATTGTCTAGGTAGAACATTGGAATGGCCTCCTAAATGGTGAGTCATGGTGCTATCCTGAAAGATACCACCCTACAAACCTGGAATGCTTTTTTCTATATGTTTGACACACAGTATATGCTCAGTAATTTTAGTCAACATAAACCTTGTGCCACATAAATTTATGGGAGATTATCTTCACACTGATAAACATTCCCCCATGCAGCCTAATAAATGTCCTTCTCCATTTCAGTATCCACAAGATCCAAATCCACATGCTACTATAAATAAATAACTCATAAATATATCTAGAATATTCTTCAAATATTGAAAATCATGCCAATAAATATTTAGTGAACCTATGAATCAAAGAAAAAGTTATAATTGAAATAAGCAAATATTTAGAACTAAGCAATAAAAAAAATATTAAAATGCTGAGGGGTCATCAAAACAGTGCTTAAAGAAAAGTGTATAGCCAAAAATGCTTACATTTAAAATAAATGTTTAAAAGCAGCTATCTGAACCTTCACTTTAAGAAGCTAGAACAAGAAGAGTAAATAAAAATCAAGGTAAGTATGTGAAAAGATGTAAATATAAGATCAAAAACCAATAAAATGAAAAACATAGAGAAAATAAAAATAGCCAAAATCTGGTATCTTTATGATGAAATTGATAAACTGCTACAAGAGTGATCAAGAAAAAAGAAAGAGAAATTCAAATTACTAATACCAGAAATAATAAAACAAATGATCATCCCACAGACCCTTTAAACTTTAAAAGGTTAGAAAAGGATTGTTATGAAACACATTATTTCAATTAATTTGAAAGCTTAGATGACAGGTAAAATGTAGGGAAAGGATAACCTTCTAGAAATGACACAAAGAGAAACTAAAACACTCCTGTATATTGCCAAGTAATGAGCTATCTTTACTTGTAGATAACATGATAGTATTTCAGACAACCCTAAAGAATCTACAGCTATAACTTTGTAGGAATAAGAAGTAAATTTAGCAAATTTATAGAACTCAAGTGTCAAATAAAAAATTAAATTTCCTTTATAATTCCTAGCAACAATGACAATGGGAATTTTTTAAATTAAAAACCTGTGATTAAATCTAAAAATATAAATACTTAGTAATAAATAAGGAAGATCCCTAGACTAACAACAACTAAAAAAAAAAAATACTCTTCAAAAATAAACATTTATACTACCAAACAGATATACTGTATTCAGGAATTTAAAAACACAATATTGTTAAGATATTATTAGTACAAGATCATTTATAGATGCAACATAAAGTGAATAAAACTCCAATATGCTCTTTCTGATATGTGGACAATTGTTCTGCATGTTGCTCTGCATAGTGACTCTGCAACTTCCCCAGGAAGGGTTATCTTCTATTTCTGTAACCTCAAATCTGGGGTGGTCCTGTGACCACTCCGACAAATAGAACATGATGCAAGTGACCTTGTGCCAGTTCTGAATATAGCTGTTAACCCATCTACTTTCTACCACTGGGATCACTGAGAACCATGTAAAAAGCCTGACTATTCTCTGGAGTGATCTCGTGAGCCCTCATTTAAAGGGATAGGAAAAGGGACCCAGCGCATCTCTTACTGTCATCTCTTCTAGTATACTATAAATGTGAATTAAGTTATTCTGCATCTTACATAATACTCAGTTATCAGGTGAATAAGAGAGTGGCTTCAGTTTTTGCCACACATAACAGAAGAAATACCCAGCCAACAACTGCCTGAATTCCTGGTTCACAAAATTTTGAGATAAAATAAAATGATAGTTGTTTGAACTCACAAAAACTGTAGAGCCTTGCACCATACATGAAGACAGGACCAGGATAAAAAGTGACACCTTAAGGCTTGGTGTCAGTAACAACAATTTAAAGTCTATAGCATTGACTTTGGTGCCCAAAACAGGGGCCTCCAGGATATTAAGGCTGAAAAGACAGACCTGACTGTTCGACAGGCTATGAAAAAAGTGAGTCGCTGTCCAGTGCTGAAAAAATTTAGTAATTCTGTCACCCACAGTAAGGTAGAAAATAAAAAATGTACTTAAGCGAATAGAAGGATTTGGCGAAAATTTACAAGTAGAATACTGAACATTGCAGCTGTTTCTTTTACCATTGTATCATATAATAAGGCATAGTTTTTTTTAATTAATGAAAAGATTAAATGTTACATTTTCAGACAGAATTTACAAGAAGTATAAAAGAACAAGAAACTGCTGGTTTCAAACATAAAGCTGGCTGCCCTTTCCAGTCTCTGCAAAGAGCTAAATACTCTAAAAGTAAGAAAGGTCATCAAAATAAATGCCATTTCAAACATGTGGATGTAAGACTTCGAAAGACTACAGAAAAATTTAACGCTGTACCTTAAATTAGACAAACGTAACTCTCAGATTCTAAAGAGTTTATCTGACAGCATATAGTGTTTCAGTTCAAGTATGAGAAGGGCTAGTTTCAAAAATATTTGTGAATATGATGCTTGTATATTCTACAAAGTCTTTAAATAAACTACACTAAAGGAAGCACCATAGCATTCCGTTTTGAACAGGAGCCTCCATTTTATTATCTATTCCTCCCTTTCCCCATTGTGTGTTGGGCATATGGAAGAAATACCCTATCTCAAAGATCTGTAAATAAGAAAAAGCATAATTTAACACACGTACAATAGCAACTGCACCCATGGAGTCCCATCCACACTCAGGCTGGATATAGATGTTGAGATCTTGAACTTCAATCAAATGCCATGATGAGATGACTTCTTAATTGAGCCATAAGCCTCTAAATCCTGTTTTCTCACTTTGATATCCTTGACTTGCCCTTAGAAATCTGAACACTTCACTGGGAAGACCTTGAATACGTGCCTCCTTATCTACATGAGGAGGGACACTCTTATTCTAAATGTAGTTAACTTTTTTACACAAGAGTTTTTCTATAGCATTTCTCATCTCTGAATTTCTCAATGTGTATATTAAGGGATTCAACATGGGTGTGATAACGGTATAAAACACAGTTATAAATTTATCAATAGGAAAGTTTGAAACAGGTCTAACATATATGAAAATACAGGGAACAAAAAACAGGACCACCACGGTAATGTGTGAGCTGCAGGTAGACAGGGCTTTACGCCTCCCTTCCTGACTGTAAGTTCTAAGGGAGTTTAGGATGACTCCATAGGAGATTAGTAGAAGAGTGAAGATGACCATACAGATTGCTCCACCATTGAAAACCACAGTGAGGCCTATAAAGTAGGTGTCAGTGCACGCCAGTTCCAATAACGGGTACATGTCACAGACAAAGTGGTCAATCACGTTGGGGCCACAGAAAGGGAGACTGTACACAACAACAATTTGAAACACAGAATGAACAAAACCTCCAGTCATGGCCACCACCAACAGAAGGATGCAAACCTGTCGATTCATGATGGTCAAATAGTGCAGGGGCTTACAGATGGCCACATAGCGATCATAGGCCATTCCCACCAGAAGGAATATCTCAGCACCACCAAACAAGTGGTCTATAAATAGCTGGCCCAGGCAAACTCGGAAGGAAATAGTCTTTTTGTCACAGAGTAAGTCCACAGTCAATTTGGGAGAAATGATAGTGGAATATGCAGCATCTATAAATGACAGGCAGGCAAGGAAGAAGTACATTGGGGAGCCTAAGGAAGGGCTGGTAATAATAGTCACCACAATGAGCAGGTTCCCCACCATTGTCATGATGTATGTGAGTAAAAACATGACAAATAATGCTTTTTGCACATCAGGATCCTGAGAGAAGCCCAGGAGGACAAATTCTGTAATACTGTTATTCTGTGTCATTTAATCTTATTCAGGCTTGTCACAGAGGTGAGAGCTCAGGAGAACAGGACCTGTAATTAAATAGTGAACAGGAATATGATTACATCCATTGTGTCACAGAACACATCTTCATTGTTGTATCCTCACTAGTGATTTACACATATAAACATTTAGTAAGTCTCTATTGAGTTCCTCACCCAGAGTCCATCTTCCCTTTACAATTCTACTTCTCCTCAAAGATTTTAGTTTTAGCCTTTTCATCTTCTACCTCCAAGTTTTAGTGCAAATTCTAAACAGAAGAAGAATTAAAGTCCCAACAGCTTTCATACATTTTGTAACTTCTTATTTAAAACATTTTTCTTGGCACAGAAGTCGGCTATGACAAATAGGCAATGTGTTCTTGGTCTCACAAAACTTACTCTCTAGTGGTGGTAATAAACTCTAAATAAATAAATTGACATTGATTTAGTCCTTCGTGTTTGTACTTGTAATATCTTTACAATATGATCTGTGTAGCACCAGGAATAACATCTTCTGAAATATCTCACTCAGTACTCTGGCCTTCTACTGTTAGACCTTCAATCCTTCATGACTCAAAGGATGTTAGGTCTTCATTAGTCTTTCATTAAATGTCAAAAGACAGGACTCTGAAGTGTATAAATAGCTATATTATTTATCACATTGTTCTGTGTAGCAATTACTTGGTCCAACTCTTTACAAGAGCTGTGATCCTCTCCATTTTATCCTTCCCTATACCCCAATTTTGACAACACTTAAATACGATATCTTAATTTTCAGCAATTAATTTTGAACTCAAATGAACCAACTCATGACTATCACCAACTACCAAATATGCCATGAGTATTTTTTTCCTGAATTCTTGATATAAGCTAGGGAGTGAGAGAGGAGAAAACAGACACTGTAGAAAGAGATACATAACAGTGGGACGTGGTTTTATTTATAACACTATTTAGATACCAAGAGTACTCAAAAATAGAATCTTAGTTACCAGATTCCAGAAAGAATCATACTCTAAGAGAAATTCCAAGTTCAGTATAAGAAGGCAAGGATTTGAGTCATTTTCTGAATGCATTTGCAAGTCTGTCTCAGTTTGCTCATTTGAAAACAATGGGATTAAATTTGAGAAATTCAGAATCCTTTCTAGGCAACTATCTACAGAACTATTAGTGCACCTCTCCTTTATGGTATTCTGCTTTTTTTTCTTTTTTTATAAACTTATTATTAAATAAAAATTTCCAAGCTCATGACTCTTACGTGAAACATAGTAGTCCATGGGACAATGAGTTTTATGATTACAGTGAGTAAATAGTGACTATGAGTTTCTGACTGAGTATGTGCCTATTTAAAATCCAAGACATCCATGGAGAGAAAGTGTAGCATGTGGCAAATAATGTGGACCCTTCAGCTACACTGTTTCAGCTACAGCCTCAGGTTCACCATTTTTTATGAGACTTTGGTCCATTTACTAAAGTTCTCTGATCCTTACTTTCATCATTTTTAGAACGGGTATCCCAATAGTGCTTACCTCTTAATTGCTTAATTTTCAGCAATTAATTTTTAACTCAAGTGAACTAACTGTTGTTTTATTAAAACAAATTGAAGTGCCTAGAACATTGGCTGGCACCTGGTAAGGACTCAAATAAATTATAATTATTATCAGTGTTCTTGTATGCTTCGCTTTGAAGATAGAACAAATCCTGTGAATCTTTGTCAACTTGAAAAGATTCATAGACATAGTCTAGGATAAAAAAGAATAAAACACTTACAATTCAGGAAAACCTCTAGGGGCACACAATAAAATTGTATGTCTTAGGAAGTGTGTATTTAATTAGATATGAGTAGTAATTTTGCCTGTAATGAAACATACCTTGATGAGAAGCAAAATTCTAGTAAAAAAAAAAATTTGAACTGATCAACAGAGAGACAGCTAAATGGTAGAATATAAAAGAAAAAAGGGTCAAATCAGAAAAAAAGAGAGAAATTATAGTAAATACATTAAGATTCACAGGTAATAGGAAGATTAATGTTATAATTAAGTAAGGCAAATTATATGGGCATGGTGGTACACACCTGTAATTTCAACAACTCAAGAGTCTGAGGCATGAGAATCACTTGAACCCAGGAGGCAGATGTGGCAGTAAGCCAGGATCACACTACTGTGCTTCAGCTTAGGTGATCAAGTGAGATTCTGTCTCAAAAAAATAATAATAATAAAGTGAGACTACTTTTCTGCTAAAAAAAAACTTCTTCAGAAAGATTATTTTAGTGAGGAAATACTGGAAGCACGATTTTCCGTGGGTCCCTGGGGTGACTCAGGAGGCTTTAGGAATAGCCATAACAAACAGACACAGACCAGATCCTAGTAAGAAAAGAAAATTTAAAGTAAACTAATAGATTTATAATCTAGTATGTAGAATATTTTATTATGTGATATATTAATATAGGTATAGAACTATTTTTAGATATAGTTGATTGGAGAATTTAAAATTGCAGATCATGTCAAGTGTGTAAGAATCTCTCAGCGTCTCTAGATCTGCAGTGAAGGACAAACTTGAAGGGAGAAGAATGGAACAAGTAGAGATACAAACCCAAACTTTGTGATATTCACTGCTGAGGAAAACTACAGAATTACTAAACCTCAGATGTAGACCAGATGAATTCTGTTTACATAGATCTGACAGTGGAAGAGTATGTATGCAAAGAGAGTTTAAGCTTCTTCAAAAAGCCAGTTGTGATAAATGTTCGACATAATCTCCTTCACATTACCATTTTCAGCTGATTCCAGAGTTCTGTCATTATTGAAGTTATAGACTAACAAAGGCACATGTGTTGAAAAACACAAGGTATAATAAAACCCATAGCCAATTATCTTTTTCACACCTTACTTGCTGCCAAATTTAATTCCTTTTCTCTCTCTCTTTTTTTTTTTTTTTTTTTTTTTTTTGAGATGGAGTCTAGCTCATATTGCCCAGGCTGGAGTGCAACGGCGCAATCTCGGTTCACTGGAATCTCTGCCTTCTGGGTTCAAGCAATTCTCCTGTCTTAGCCACCTGAGTAGCTAGGATTAAAGGTAACTGACAACACGCTCAGCTAATTTTGTATTTTTAGTAAAGACGGGGTTTCTCCATGTTGTTCAAGCTAGTCTCAAACTCCCAACCTCAGGTGATCACCAACCTCAGTCTCCCAAAATGCTGGGATTACAGGCATGAGCCACTGTACTCAGTCTCCTATTCTCTCTCTAATCATCAACGATGAATTTCACCAGGATAAGTCTTCTCTTGGGCAGTTTAGATGTTTACTTGTAAAAAGTAGGATATGTAAACTATTCTCTTTCGCATAAGTTATCAAAGATTTAATACTTTAAAAAGTGAAAGAGACTATTACTAGGCACTCAACACAAATCACTAAGTTAAACTTTTCTAGATAAAAAAACATAATTTCCTAGGAACAGGACATTTTCAAATGATAAAATCCCATAGTAACAAAAGCAATCCTTTATAGATAAGATTTATAAAACAATACGGTTTTGTAAATCTCTCTAGATACTTTCCCGAACCTGTATATGCCGAGACAAATTTTAGATTCATACATAAAAGACCATATCATGCTTCCAGAGCATACTAGGCATTGGTTTCTTTACACTCTAACACACTTGATATGATCTGCAATTTTAAATTCTCTAATCAACTATATCAAAAAATAATTCTATATCTATATTAATGTATCACATAATAAAATATTCTACATACTAGATTATAAATATATTGGTTTACTTATTTTATATGTAACATGGAACATGTTTCTCTTGTTACTTGGCAAATCATAAAATAAACATCTATGAAGCTGTATATGAAAACAAAATATATCTGTATACTCTAATTAATGTCTGTGTTTTGCTTGCTTAATTTTCCCAATTAAGATTCCTCCAGTGAAAACATGTGATATTTAAGACTTTAGCTATTCAAAACATTACAGGAAGTTTCAGTGAGTATCCCTTGTCACTTGCTTCAAAAATTCACATCTTGGGTCTTGTCCTCAGTCCAGAAAACCAATGCTTCTTTCACTGAGGGTTACTGAAGATTTGTATCTATTTGTGTTCTTAAAACATGTGAAAAATGTATTGCTGGTCCATGGACATAGAAATATCCCCTAGTGTGACAATTTTCATATTTCCACATAGGCTTTCTATTATCTCAATCTTTTAGAAAAATATAGAGGTATTCAGAGCAGATGTCCAAAACATAAAGGCACTAAAACATAATGTCAGAATCTACTTTACAAAGGTGGCTGAAATTTCACATTCCCTGGAAAATTTCTTCATAGAAAAACAGAGATAATTTCTTTGCATGACTATATAAAATAGACCTAATTCATGGAAATTAACCTGGACAAGCCCATTATCTGGTGGCCCAAGTAAGCAAACAAAAAATTCATCAATACCAAAATTTGTTACTTGAATTTGTATCTTCTCTGTCAATTATGGTGATGCAACCACGAATATTTTACTGTGATCAAGGATTTGTCATAACATTCATGTTCCCAGCTATTAAGCTGTATAGCTAACAAGGAAATGCTGGGATTTAACTTTGCAAAAAAGACAAGGACAAAGTTTTCTCATAGACAGAAGCAGAAATCTTCAGTCTTTCAGTCATTCAAATAGCATATCCCTAAGTCCACTTCTTTTCTGATTAAAGGCATATCTCTATATCTCCCAAATCTCATCCCAGGAAATCAAGATCTTCCAAAATTTTTACAAGCAAAGGTGGATGAAATAAAACAATCCATCTAGAGGACTAGATACCAACTGAAACATACTGCAGCTTGGGCAGAATTTTAATATTTAACCTACCTCATAGGTTATTTTATCAGGAAAATAAGTCTTCCATTTATGTCTAGACATAGTCTATGACTTTTACATTATCAATATTTTTAATGAAAAGACCACAGGCTTTTATAGATTAGTTAATTAGAATATTTGGAACAAATTCAAATAAACATTTTTCTTCTGGAGAACAATCCCTAGAGGAAAGAGACTTGATTCTTGCCAAGGAAAAAGATTTGGCTTTTGTCAAGTAAGAGTAACTGAATGCCAAGTAATGTGAAAATCCTGTAATGTGAAAAAAGAAATTCTAAAGTAAATTGAACAATAAATTATGTTCAATTCACATTTCACGTTATGAAATGCTGAGGTAAAGCAAGTAATGTTTAAGGCACAATCAAGAGGAAACCAGCCCCAGATTCTCTTAATTGTATCCTCAGCAAGGAGGACCTAACATTGTCGATAGAAATTCTGTGCCTAAGAAGTCTGAGACTTAGAAGCAGAGAGCCTGAGAACTGCAGTTGAGATTCTAACACTTAGAAAGACAGGTAATCATAGTTATACACTCTTAGGTTGGAGTAGAGGTTTTTAATCAAAGCCTGAATCTGCATCATATGCAACCATAATGATGATTAGTTCATTAATTCAATCCTTTAATGTATCAAGACATTTTTACACTGCTATAAAGTACTGCCTGAGACTGGGTAATTTATAAAGGAAAGAGGTTTAATTGAATCACAGTTCGACATGACTTGGGAGGCCTCAGGAAGTTTACAATCATGGCAGAAGGGAAAGGGGAAGCAAGGCACCTTCCTCACAGGTAGCAGGAAGAAGAAGTGCTGAAAAAAGGAAGAAGAGCCCATTATAAAGCCATTAGATCTCGTGAAAACTCACTATCACGAGGACAGCATGGTGGAAACTGCCCCCATGATTCAATTACCTCTACCTTTTCTCTCCCTTGACATGTGGGGATTATGGGGATCATAATTCAAGATGAGATTTTGGTAGGGACCCAAAGCCTAATCATATTGTTTCACCCTGGGCCCCTCCCAAATCTCACATCTCTTTTATATTTTAAAACCAGTTATGCCTTCCCAACAGTCCCTGAAAGTCTTAATTCATTCCAGCATTAGCCCAAAAGCCAAGTCCAAAATCTCATCTGAAACAAGGCAAGTCCCTCCTGCCTATAAGCCTGTAAAATCAAAAGCAAATTAGTTACTTCCTAGATACAATGGGATACGGGCATTGGGTAAATACACCCATTATAAATGGGAGAACCTGGCCAAAACAAAGGGGCTACAGGCCAAGTGCAAGTCCAAAATCCAATAAAACAGTCCAATCTTAAAGCTCTGAAATGATCTCCTTTGATCTCATGTCTCACATCCAGGTTAAACTGATGCAAGACATGTGTTCCTATGGTCTTGGTCAGCTCCACCCCTGTGGATATGTAGGATACAGCCCCCTCCCAACTGCTTTCAGGGGCTGGCATTGAGTTCCTGTGGCTTTTCCAGGTGCATGATGCAAGCTGTCAGTGGATCTACCATTGTGGGATCTAGAGGACAATGACCCTCTTCTCACATCTCCACTAGGTGGCGCCTCAGTGGAGACTCCATGTCAGGGCTCCAAACCCACATTTCTCTTTGACAGTGTCCTAGGAGAGGCTCTCCATGAGGGCTCCATCTGTGCAGCAAATTTCTGCCTGAACATCCAGGTGTTTCCACACAGCCTCTGAAATCTAGGCAGACATTCCCAAACCTCAACTCTTGACTTCTGTCTACTCACAGGTCCAATACCATGTGTAACCCACCAAGGCTTAGAGCTTGCACCCTCTGAAAAAATGGCCTGAGCTGTACATTGGCCCCTTTTAGCCATGGCTGGAATGCAGAGCACTGAGTCTCAAGACTGCACAAAGCAACAAGGCCCTGGGCCTGGCCCATGAAACCATTTTTTCCTCCTAGGCCTCCAGGTCTTTGATAGGAGGAACTGCCATGAAGACCTCTGGCATCCCTTGGAAATATTGTCTTTATTGTCTTGGTGATTAATATTTGGCTTCTCATTACTTATGCAAATTTCTGCAGCCAGCTTGAATTTCTCCTCAGAAAAGGGGGTTTTATTTTCTATTGTATCATCAGGCTGCAAGCTTTCCAAACTTTTATGCTCTGCTTCCTTTCTAAACATAAGTTACAATTTCAAACCATCTCTTCGTGACTGCATAAAACCGAATGCTTTTAGGAGCACCCAACTAACATCTTGAATGCTTCATTGCTTAAAAATTTCTTCTCCCAGACACTCTAAATCATCTCTCTTAAATCCAAAGTTTCACAGATCTCTAGGTCAGGGACAAAATGACACCAGTCTCTTTGCTAAAGCATAGCAAGAGTCACCTTTATTCCAGTTCTCTACAAGTTCCTCATCACCATCTAAGACCACTTCAGCCTGGACTCCATTGTTCATAACACTAGGATCATTTTGGTCAAAGCCATTCAACAAGTCTTTAAGAAGTTCCAAATTTTCCCACATCTTCCTGTCTTCTCCTGAGCCCTCCAAACTGTTCCAACCTCTGCCTGTTTCCCAGTTCCAATGTCACTTCCACATTTTTAGGTATCTTCACAGCAGCACCCCACTCTCTGTGGTGCCAATTTACTGTATTAGTTCATTTCATACTGCTATAAAGTACTGCCTGAGACTGGGTAATTTATAAAGGAAAGAGGTTTCACTCACAGTTCTGCATGGCTGGGGAGACCTCAGGAAACTCACAATCATGGAGTAAAGTGAAGGGGAAGCAAGGCACCTTCTTCACAGGGTGGCAGGAAGAAGTGCTGAATGAAGTGGGGAAAGCCCCTTATGAAACTATCAGATCTTGTAAGAACTCACTATCATGAGAACAGCATGAAGGAAACCATGCCCATGATTCAATTTCCTCTGTTTGGGCTCTCCCTTGACATGTGGGGATTACAGGAACTACAATTCAAGATAAGATTCAGGTGGAGACATAAAACTTAACCATATAACTTAATTTTAATCTAATATCAACTTAATTAACTCCTATTAAAAGAATTTTTAATTTTCCAATAATGAAACTGTGATTAAGTTCTTCTATTGTTATTTTTGTAACTTGGCTGATATTGGCTCCATTGGGCATCTTTATCTCATTGCATGTTTTGTTAAATATTGGAGGTCCTGTGTCATAAGAGCCTTAAACCTATCCAAACCAGCTAAAGGTCTTTATCATGTAACAGCCTCCACTAAAAGTTGATAGTTTTCAACTTACCTAATAAATGGATTAAACTCATCTACCCCAAATACAATATGTATCACTTCTAAGAGTTAAAGATCACATCTAAGTGCTGTGCTCTCTTAAAAGTAAGTGATAAAAAGTGCATAAACATGTGTTTAATTCTGAAGAACTACCTGATATGATCAAACGTATTGTGGATTAAATTATGACTCCAAGATGGAGAACTAATATTGTGGGGTAATTCTCTACAATTCACACCTAATACCAAACTGGGAAGTTAATTATAATATATATATTTGTCTTGTAAAAGAGCAAAGATGGCTTTTTTTACACCAAATCTTCAAATAACTAAAACAGCTAGAAAAAAATGTACTTCAAAGCATTTAAAAAACTAACAAGGAACAAAGAATCTGTATGAACAATATTTTGAAGAAATGCCAGACAGTTAGCTGTGTATGTAGGTATGTTTCTCTGCCCCAGCTACTTCGAAGGCTGAGATGGGAGTATTATTTCAGCCTAAGAGTTTGACTTTAGCTTGGGCAATACAGCAAGATCAGAGAGGGAAGGGGAGGAGAGGGGAGGAGAGGAAAAAGGAGAGGGAGATGGGGATGGAAGGGGAAGGGAGGGGGAAGGATGGGGGAGGAGAAAAAAGATTTAATCAACACCATTAACACATTTGACCAATTTACATAAGAGAACAATGCACCCAAAAGCTGCAAAATATACATTCCTTTTATAAATTTTAATTTTTAATTTTTGTGGGTACATAGCAGTTATACATATTTATGTGGTACATTACATGTTTGAATACAGTCATGCAATGCATAGTAATCACATCATGAAAAATGGGGTATCCATCCCCTTAAGCATTTAACCTTTGCACTACAAATAATCCAGTTATACTCTTTTAGTTATTTAATGTACAACTAACATATTATTTACCATAGTCACCCTTTTGTGCTATCAAGTAGTAAGCTTTATACATACTTTCTGATTATTTTTGTACCCATTAACCATCCTCACTTCCCACCCTCTCACTTCCTTGCTACCCTTCCCAGGTTCTAGCAACCATCCTTCCATACTCCATGTCCACAAGTTCAATTGTTTTGAATTTTAGATCCCACAAATAAGTGAACACATGATGTTTGTCTTCCTTTGTCTGGTTTATTTTACATAACATAATGACCTCTGGTCTCATCATTGGTGGTTGCAAATGACTGAATCTCATTCTTTTTAATGGCTGAATAGTATTCCATGCTGTATATGTACCACATTTTCTTTATCTAATCTACCAATGATGAGCCATTATGTTGATTCCGTGACTTTCCAATTGTGAATAGTGCTGCAACAGCCATGTACATGCATGTATCTTTATGTACGAATGATTTATATTCTTTTGGGTATATAACCAGTAATGGGATTGCTGGGTCTTTGAGGAATCACCACATGGTCTTCCACAATGGATGAACTAATTTACACCCCAATCAACACTGTATAAGCATTCCTTTTTCTCTGCAACCTCTCCAGCCCCTGCAATTTTTTTACATTTTAATAATAGCCCTTCTGACTGGTGTGAGATGGTATCTCACTGTGGTTTTGATGTGCATTTCTCTAATGATCAGTAATATTGACCTTTTTTTTTAAATGCTTTTTGACCACATGTATGTCTTGTTTTGAAAAATGTTCCTGTCCTTTGCCTACTTTTTGATTGAGATTTGTCAATCAAGAAGTCACAATAGGTGTCTTGTTCTAGGTAGGAAAACTAGATAATATACCATTTACCTCAAAATAAACAAGAAGGGTTATGAAACCCTAAATATAATTTTATGAAAAGTATTCAAGCTTTACAAATTACCCTAAGGTTTATTAGGAAGAACGAATACTTAGGAATTGCAAAAAACTTGAAAACGATGAGTAATTAGGGGAGACTATCACTATTAAGTATAAATAAGTTTCAAATCCTTGACCACTGGGATAGTGTGTTGGTAGAAAAAGAAAAAAAAAAACAAGAAAAGAAGAAATAGAAGAAGTGTCCCAAGATTGAACCTTCTAAATGTAAAGAATTTGACATATTAAAAGGAGAAATTCCAAATTACTATTGAAAATAATTAATGGATTAGGTTGGCATATTTTATACCTGTTTAGGCAAAATATACTTCAATATTTTCTTATCATAAATAAAAATAAATTATCGGTGGGCTGGAAAACAAATATTTTTGTAAAGTTATTTTTTTATGTGGACAATTAGAGGCAGAAGAGAGGGAGGTGGGCAACGGCTCAAAAACTACCTGCTGGGTACCATGCTCACAACCTGGGTGTGGGTTCAATCATACTCCAAACCTCAGCATCATGCAGTATACCTTTGTAACAAACCTGCACATGTGCCTCCTGATTCTAAAATGAAAACTGGAAGAAAAATAAATAAATGAAATAAGATGTTCAAATGGGTAAAGTCACCAGAGGGGAATGGAATTTTCTGAAGTGTGATATGACAGAAGAAATTAAAGATCAGATGGTTGTAGTTGTGTGATGTTTCTTCTGAGGCTTCTGCTCTGTTCCATTGGTCTATATCTCTGTTTTGGTACCAGGGCTGTTTTGATTATAATAGCCTTGTAATATAGTTTGAAGTCAGGTAACATGATGCCTCCAGCTTGGTGTTTTGTTTGTTTGTTTGTTTGTTTTTGCTTAGGATTGTCTTGGCTATGTGGGCTCTTTTTGGTGCCATACAAATTTTAAGGTGGTTTTTCCCAATTCTGTGAAGAAAGTCATTGGTAGCTTGATGGGGATAGCACTGAATCTATAAATTACTTTGGGCAGTATGGCCATTTTCACGATATTGATTCTTCCTAACCATGAGCATGGACTGTTTCTCCATCTGTTTGTGTCCTCTCTTATTTCGTTGAGCAGTGGTTTGTAGTTCTCCTTGAAGAGGTCCTTCACATCCCTTGTTAGACTCCAAGGTATTTTATTCTCTTTGTTGCAATTGTGAATGGGAGTTCACTCATGATTTGGCTCTCTGTTTGTCTATTATTGGTGTATAGGAACGCTTGTGATTTTTGCACATTGATTTTGTATCCTGAGACTTTGCTTAAGTTGCTTATCAGCTTAAGGAGATTTTGGCCTGAGACTATGGGATTTTCTAAATATACAATCATGTCATCTGCAAACAGGGACAATTTGACATCCTCTCTTCCTATTTGAATACCCTTTCTTTCTTTCTCTTGCCTGATGGCCCCCAACCAGAATGTCCAATACCGTTTTAAATAGGAGTGGTGAAAGAGGGCATCCTTGTCTTGTGCCAGTTTTCAAAGGGAATGCCTTCAGCTTTTGCCCATTCAATATGATATTGGTTGTGGGTTTGTCAGAAATAGCTCTTCTTATTTTGAGACACAATCCATTGATACCTAGTGTATTAAGAGTTTTTAGCATAAAGAGATGTTGAATTTTGTTGAAGGCCTTCTCTGCATCTATTGAGATAATCATGTGGTTTTTCTCTTTGGTTCTGTTTATGTGGTGGATTATGTTTACAGATTTGTGGATGTTGAACAAGCCTTGCATCCCTGGGATGAAGCTGACTTGATGGTGATGGATAAGCTTATTAATGTGCTATTGGATTTGGTTTGCCAGTATTTTATTGAAGATTTTTGCATCAGTGTTAATCATGGATGTTGGCCTGAAATTTTATTAGTTGTCTCTGCCAGGTTTTGGTATCAGGATGACATTGGTCTCATAAAATAAGTTAGTGAGATTCCCTCTTTTTGTATTGTTTGAAATAGTTTCAGAAGAAATGGCACCAGCTCCTCTTTGTACATCTGGTAGAATTCAGCTGTAAACTCATCTGGTCCTGGACTTTATTTGGTTGGTAGGCTATTAATTGCTGCCTCAATTAATTCAGACCTTGCTATTGGTCTATTCAGGAATTCAACTTTTTCTTGGTTTGGTCTTGGGAGGATGTTAAGTGTCCAGGAATTCATCCATTTCTTCTAGATTTACTGATTTTCTGCATAGAGGTGTTTATAGTATTCTCTGATGGTAGTTTGTATTTCTGTGAGATCAGTGGTGATACCCCCTTTATCATATTTATTTTCTATTTGAATCTTCTCTCTTTTCTTTTTTATTAGTCTGGCTAGTGTTCTATCTATTTTGTTAACCTTTTCAAAAAACCAGCTACTGGATTTATTGATTTTTGAAGGGTTTTTTGTGTCTCTATCTCCTTCACTTCTGCTTTGATCTTAGTTATTTCTTGCCTTCTGCTAGCTTTTGAATTTGTTTGATCTTGCTCCTCTAGTTCTTTTAATCGTGACGTTAGGATGCCAATTTTATATCTTCCCTCGCTTCTCTGGTGGGCATTTAGACAAACCTGACAAAAACAATCAGTGGAGAAAGGATTCCTTATTTAATAAATGGTGTTGGGAAAACTGGCTAGCCATGTGCTGAAAGCTGAAACTGGATCCCTTCCTCACACATTATACTAAAATTAACTCTAGATGGATTAAAGATTTAAACATCAGGCCTAACACCATAAAAACTCTAGAAGAAAACCTAGGCAATACCATTCAGGACATAGGCATGGGCAGGACTTCATGACTAAAACACCAAAAGCGATGGTAACAAAAGCCAAAATAGACAAATGGGATCTAATTAAACTTAAGAGCTTCTGCACAGCAAAAGAAACTCTCAATAGAGTGAACCAGCAACTAACAGAATGGGAAAAAAATTTCTGCAAGCTATCCATCAGACAAAGGGCTAATATCCAGAATCTACAGAGAACTTAAACAAATTTACAAGAAAAAGACAAACAACCTCATCAAAAAGTGGGCAAAGGGTATGAACAGAAACTTTTCAAAAGAAGACATTTATGCAGCCAACAAACATATGAAAAAAGGGCTTATCATCACTGGTCATTAGAGAAAGGCAAATCAAAACCCCATTGAGATACCGTCTCACATAGTGAGAATGGCAATCATTAAAAAAGCAGGAGACAACAGATGCTGGAGAGGATGTGGAGAAATAGGAATGCTTTTACATTTTGGTGGGTGTGTAAATTAGTTCAACCATTTTGGAAGACAGTGTGGTGATTCCTCAAGGATCTAGAAATAGAAATACCATTTGACCCAGTAATCCCATTACTGGGTATATACCCAAAGGTTTATAAATCATTCTATTATAAAGACGCATGCACAGGTATGTTTCTTGTGTCACTGTTCACAATAGCAAAGATTTGAATCCAACCCAAATGCCCATCAATGATAGACTGGATAAAGAAAATGTGGCACATATACACCATGGAATGAATACTATGCAGCCATAAAAAAGTATGAGTTCATGTCCATTGCAGGGGCATGGATGAAACTGGAAATCATCTTTCAAGCAGACTGACACAAGAACAGAAAACCAAACACCACATGTTCTCACTCATAAGTAGGTGTTAAACAATGAGAATACATGGACACAAAGAAGGGAACATCACATACGGGGTCTGGGGGCTGGGGGGCTGGGGGAGAAATAGCAGAGGATGGGGAGATTGGGGAGTATTAGCATTAGGAGAAATACCTAATGTAGATGACCAGTGATGGATGCAGCAAACCACCATGGCACGTGTAAACCTATGTAACAAACCTGCACAATCTGCACATGTACCCCAGAACTTAAAGTATAATAATTAATTAAAATTAAAAGGTTAAAAAGATAAAACATTTGTATATAAAAACATCCATAATTGTAGCATCAGTAACAGAGTATGGTAAATATTTATAGCAAATATTAAAAAATGGTATGAACATATATGCATCTTTGACACAGAAAAAAGTTTATCAGAATATATCAGTAAAGATTCTGACTCCAAAAGATTAAGAATTCAATGATACAAATAATAATTGAAAAAGTTTATGTAGTGGGTTCTATGTGACAGACATTGTGCAAGGAACAGAGAGCACAAAGAGAAATGATTTTCCCTGACTTCAGGAAACTTTCAGACCAATAAACATAAGCAGACAATTAACCACAATTTTTTTTATTTCATCACTCAATAGAACCATACAAATTTGAAAATTAAATACATGCCAAAAAACGCAGGACCTAGGTATGTAAACTCTGGTACTACCAAATGCTTGATATTATTTGGAGAATAGTGCTATGTTTTGGAAAAGCTTGGATGAGATAAGAAATCTCCATGTAATAATAATAAAGATAAAAATAAATAATGCAAAATGAACTCATATAGTATGGTTTACCAGTGAAATTGACTTATTTTTTTCCCTAGCCTTAGTCCCTCATGAATCCAGACTACACAGAAGCAGGAACAATGAGTTTCTTTGACTACATGTTTTCTATGTGTAGTCAGGGGCAGATAAAATTTTATTTCAAGCCTGATTCAAAAGAAATTTTCACAAGGATTTTATAAATGAAGTTTCTTTCCAATGAAACAATATGTTTTAGTCCTTTTATTACCTAATAATCTGGATTCTATCAATAAAGAAAGTAAGAATAGAAGCACCATATATTGTCAGCATCTTTCTTTTCTTTTTCTTTCTTTTTTTTTTCTCAGCCTTGCTCTGTCACCCAGGTTAGAGTGCAGTAGCATGATCATGGCTCACTTCAGTCTTGACCTCCCAGGCTCAAGAGATCCTCCCACCTTAGCCTCCTGTGGAGATGAAACCAAGACATGCACCACCACGCCTGCCTATCTTTCTTGACAGTGATGTATTCCAAAATATTGCTAACAAGCTCTGCAATGCATATTTAAAGCTCACAGATTATAGATTATGCTATTTTTACATATGAAAAATAGAGCCTGGCTCTTTTTTAGAAGGCCATGAGATTATAAATTGTTCTATTATAAGGACACATGCACACAATGTTCACTGCAGCACTGTTTACAATAGCAAAACTTGGAACCAACCCAAATGTCCATCGATGATAGACTGGACAGGAAAAACGTGGCAGATAAACACCATGGAATACTATGTAGCCATAAAAAACTGTGAGTTCGTATCCTTTGTAGGGACATGGATGAACCTGGAAACCATCATTCTCAGCAAACTGACACAAGAACAGGAAATCAAACACTGCATGTTCTCACTCATAGGCGGGTGTTGAACAGTGAGAACACATGGACACAGGGAGGGGAGCATCACACACTGAGGAGATTAATAGATCATCTTTATAAAAATATGGCACCAAATCAAGCTGCTTCACCTGAGGACTTAATATGACTTCTCATTTGGAAAAATAAGATTTAGTTATTTTCCTGCATGTCTCCTTTTTTCATTCAGATTCTTTTTGTATACTCAGTCTCCTTATGATTAGCATTATACTTCATAATAAAAGCAGCATTATTCCTCTTCAACCTTAATATGCTAAAAACCATGAACAAAAGTATATATGTAAAGTATCTTACAAATACAAAAATAAAATATACACTTCAAATATTAATATGTTCTGTATTTTTGTGAGGAGGACTAAACAAAGTTTTTATGTCTTATTTCTTAATTCATTCTTCTGAAATCTCTAATGAGCACTATTAATTCTGAAGAAGGATTAACTTTACTTAAAAGATAAACATGAGAAAACCTTTCATAAACTAAAATAAATTTACAGTATTAATAACACATAAATTTATCTCAAGAGCCATTCTGCAGACAAAAAGTAAATACATATTTTCCTAATAAATTATGAAAATCTTCCAAATATATTTTGATCATTGCAAGTATTCACGTAATAAATGATTTTCACTGCATACAAGTTATTAAACCTGAGCAAAATTTTACTACAATTAAATAATCACACATGGCTTTCCTGAAGGGAGCAACTCTTCACTGAAAATAGATAATACATTTGTCTGTCACTTCATTTTCTTTTTCTAGTCCAGAGCTTCTTCATAGCATTTTTCATCTCTGCATTTCTTAAAGTATAGATTAGAGGGTTCAACATAGGGGTGATAACAGTGTAAAACACAGTCAAGGATTTATCAATGGGTAAGGTCAAAGGGGGTCTCACATACATGAAAATACAAGGGACAAAGAAGAGGATCACCACAGTGATGTGGGAGCCACAGGTAGATAAAGCTTTGCGCCTCCCTTCCTGACTAAGGTTCTTCAAGGAGTGCAGAATGATCCCATAGGAGATGAGTAAGAGCATAAAGATGACCACACAGATTGCCCCATCATTGGCAACCACGGTGAGGCCAATAACGTAGGTGTCAGTGCAGGCAAGTTTTAATAAAGGGTACATGTCACAGATGAAATGGTCAATGACATTGGGGCCACAGAAGGGAAGGTTGTAGACAAAAAGAAGTTGAACCACAGCATGCAAGAAACCTCCAACCCAGGCCAACAGCAGCAGTAAAATGCACACTCTTTGGTTCATAATGGTCAAATAATGCAGGGGTTTGCAAATGGCCACATAGCGGTCATAGGCCATCACAACCAGGAGTAAAATCTCAGCACCACCAAACAAGTGTCCTATAAAAAGCTGGGTCATGCAAGCTTGGAACGAAATGGTTTTCTTCTCATAGAGTAAGTCTATAATCATATTTGGGGTAACCGTAGTAGAATAAACAGCATCCATAAATGATAAGTAGCCAAGGAAGAAGTACATAGGGGCATCCAAAGTTGGGCTGACCACCACGGTCACAACGATGAGTGTATTGCCTACCATTGTCACAATGTAGATGAGCAAGAACACAACAAATAATATTTTCTGTCCCTGGGGGTTCTGAGTGAGTCCCACAAGCACAAACTCAGTCACATTGTTCCTTTGTTCCATATGTCTTTCTCTATGTCATTTATTTCAATGTTCAGGACAAAATCACCTGCAAATACAATTATTCCTGGTAACTTCATGAAATTTTAGGATAATCTGTTTGTTTATTCAACATATAGGTGCTACGAGTTATTATGTTCCAGAATTGCAAGACATTATAAGAATACAAGGCTGATTAAAGTATGGTCCCTAACCTCAGCAATCTTACAGATTAATGGAGAGAGAAATAAGTAATTTGAGATGTATATGAAAAAAAGATTGTTAAATAAATGAGTTTGCCAAAACTAGTTTTCCATCTGGAAGATCATGAAACTATACATATAGCTAATACCAATAAAAAAAATTTTTAATGAATTAAAGGTTTAATATAAAACTAAAGCTAGATTTACTTTATATTTACTTTCCAGTTAATAAAGGAGATGATTTTCTACATTCTGTGGATGGGAGAATCTTATTAACTAATAATTGAAATCCAAAGTAAACACATTTGACTACTCCAAAATTGTTTAAGAAATTGCAAAAAGATACCATTTAAAAAGATTTACATTTTTGAGGACATAGACAGAGTTAATATTTAAAATAGACAAAGTGCTCTAAGCAATTAATAAATAAAACACAAACAAACCAATAGCAAAGTGGGAAAATGATAGAAACCAGCAATTTAAAAAAAAACAGTACATCCAAATGGCCAAAATATAATATAATAGGATGCTGGGGTTCACCTATAAACAGAAAAATGCAAAATAAAAAACAAATGTCACCTTATATTTATCAAACTGACAAAAACATTTTAAAAGCAATAGTAGCTAGATAGTAAAAATAAAAAAGAGTATTTTCTTACACTGATAGTGAAAATGCGAATTTTATAATATTTTTGGAATGAAAGTTAGCAATCTCTAATGAAAGTAAAAATAATTTTCAACACAATTGCTGCCTTCAAAAGCTATCCCACAGAAATTAAAGCCCTAGTACCTAAGGAAAGACGCATGGCACGTTTTTGTGACATTATTTATAATCGCATTAAACAAACAGAAAAATAAAACATGAAATACAGACAGTTAAAAGAATTAATTACAACCATTTCAGTATAATAATATGATTCATCAAACAAAATAAAATACTATACATGTATCCATTTATAAATGTTTCTGTATGATTATATAAGCATGGGAAAATAAGGAAGGATATATGTTTTTTGTTGTAAGCAGAATTTACATTTGCATTGTTGATGTCGGGAGAGGTGAGAAGTTGTGTGTGAAAG
This sequence comes from Aotus nancymaae, assembly GCF_030222135.1. Classification (NCBI taxonomy): domain Eukaryota; kingdom Metazoa; phylum Chordata; class Mammalia; order Primates; family Aotidae; genus Aotus; species Aotus nancymaae. The sequence goes on along the minus strand of NW_026988473.1, from coordinate 6,526,376 downwards.
AATAAAAATAACAGAGAGGAAGGAAGGGTGGAAGGGAGGGAGGAAGGAAGGGAGGGAGGGAGGGAGGGAGGGAGAGAGGGGAAGGGAGGGAGGGAGAGGGGAAGGAAGGGGAGGGGAAGGGAGGGAGGGAGGGAGGGGAAGGAAGGAAGGGAGGGAGGGAGGGAGGGAGGAGATGGAGGAAGCTAGAAGAAGAGAGGAAGGGAAAGAAATAGGGTAGAAGGAAGGGTGGGAAGAAAGAAGAGAGAGAGACAGGAAAAGAAGCCTTCACATACACACCAAAAAAAAACTACTTCATATCTAGTATCAATATTCACTAGTCCAGCTATCTTTTAAAATAATCCTAGTAATGACAACTAGTCACTCTCTAAGTCTCTGCTGACCTTTACTTCAATCTGACCTCATAGTGTCTCATCTGCTCTTCAAATACACAATTGTCTGTGTTGCTAACTATGGCCAACTTCTATTAATGCACTAGGTCGCATGCTCTTTACCACTCTTAAGAACAGTACTCCTGCAATTTTCTCCTCTACTTCCAACAACAACAAGTTTCCTCCATATATTGCATCATTCTTCCAGCATATTTGTATGATCTATCCCCATGTTAGGAAAAGAAAATCCATCCTTTGACCCCATATCTCTTTCAAGCAACCACCTCATCTTGATTATCTGTTATTCTTTCTAAATGACACCTTCACTTTACTAAGTCCAATGGTCAATTTCAGTTCTCTTCTTACTTGACCTATCATTCTTATGAATTGAAGTAACACCTTACTTACTTAAGTCTTACCTAGGTTTCTTGAAAGTCACTTATTCAACTTCTACAGATACTATATCATCTAATTTTTAGCATATTAATCAATGCTTAGAGAACACATTGTTTGATACTATAAAGAGATTTATAAATACCTGCCCATTAAAATATCTCCCAAATGTTTACACTTGAAATTAGTTTCTAAAAACACTGATTTAGAGAAAGTAAATTTATTATGAGTTTTCATAATTTTAAAATATCCAAAATGTGAATTGAGTCAATTCACATTTAGTTTATCAATCATGAAGAACCACTAATGTGGCTTATTATCAGAATCACTTAGGAAAACTATTGAAAGACAGAATTCTCACATCATCAGTGTTATTGCATAATGTAAACCCTAGTTCAGAATCTTATGTATAAATACACTTCCTGAGTTACCTGCATAAGAAGACAGTCATTCAGTCCAAGTTCTGATGGTGATATCTTTTCTCTTGTCCTAAAAAAAAATAACAGTTGTGTACATTGACACCATCTCTGTGAGCACAGAGAGCAAAATAACATATGAACCATCACTGGACCTTGAAATGCTTCCATGTGACCAACACTTTCCATGCTTGCAGGAAGTCTGATTTATCTCAGACTTTCATAGAGAAAAAAAAAAGTTACCTTTTAAATTGTTGGGATTTTCAAAATGAGTATCAAGAATGTTCTGTAACTTAAAGAAATCTGAATCTTGATTGTGAACTGACACCCAAAATCTTCATTGCTGCCAAAATTTGTCCTAATAACAAACACATTTTAAATAAATATTTTTTATTTATATGTACACATTAAATTGTACATATTTATGGGGTACACATGATATTTTGACAAAAGCTCACAATGTGTAATGATCAAATCTGGATAACTGGGATAGCCATCACCTCAAACATTTATCATTTCCTTATGATGAGAAAATCTCTTCTAGCTGTTTTGAAATATACAGTTAACTCTATTCACTACTGCCATGAGGTCAATTTTTTTATCTCCCACATAAGTGAACACATGCAATATTTGTCTTTCTGTGTCTGCCACATTTTACTTGATATCCTCTAGTTCCATCCACATTGCTGCAAATGGCAGAATTTTATCCTTTTTATTACATTACCAACTCACTCCCGTTAAAATGGCTATTATGAAAATAACAGAAAATAAATACTGATGAGGATGTAGAGAAAGGGGAATGATCATCTTCTGTTGGTAGGAATGTAAATTAGTACAGCCACTATGGAAAACAGTATGGAGGTTCCTCAGAAAATTAAAAATAGAACTAGCATATATCTAGCAATCCCACTGGTAATTACATATCCAAAAGAAATGAAAGCAGTATATCAAAGAGATATCTACATTCCCATAACTTTTGGAGCACTATTCACAATAGCCAAGATATGGAATCAACCCAACTGTTCATCAAAAGATGAATAGGTTAAATAAGCATTTTGAAGTTAAAAAAAAAACTCAAATTTGTGGGAGAGAGAATTGAGACTTTTTAATATAAATATTTGTATTTTATGCCAATAAAAATAAAATAATGAAATAGCCTTTACAACATATTGATTCTCAATCAGTTATACAAACCTGTATTCATGCTGCATAGTTGGACCTTGGGTAATCTGAAGGATGAAGAATAATTTAAATCCATATTTTATCATGTTTTGAGCCTATCATTTTAATTCCTAAAAAAAATCAGCCATGTTAATACTGATATAGACAATGCTCTTCAAAGTAAGGGCAGAAGTCTGTGGATGCTTTATCTGCATTTGAACAACAGCACATATTGTTAAGTCATTCAACTGGTGCATTTCCAAAAGTGATTCTTCTCTAATTAAATTCATTGGGACCTTTATCATAATTCTGAGGGTAGACTCTGTATCTCCAGAGATGCCACAAGGATAATAACTATGTATAACAAGATTTATAGAACCATGTCCTCTAGGGAAAAAATTACAAAAGAATAACTTGAGGTCAAATCACCAAAAGGAAAAAGTCCAGTCTGAGCATAATGAAATCTACAAAACCTATTATTTACATCATGACCTGCAAAATAGGCAACCCTGTTCAGTGTATAGTCACAGACAAGCTTCACTAAGGAGTACATGTCACAGATAAAATGACCAACAACATTGGGGTCATAAGATGGGAGCCCATACATAAGACCAACTTGAATTACTATGTGCAAAAGTCCTCCAGCCCAGGACACCACAAGCAGCACAACACACAGCCATTGCTTCGTGACAATCAAATACTGCAAGGACTTGCAGATGGCCCTACAGTGATCATAGACCATCACCAACAGAAGAAAAGCCTGTGACCCACCAAGAAAAATATGTGCTGTAAAAAGCTGGGTGCTGGGTCACCCAAGATTGTAGAGAGATGATATTTTTCCCAAAGAACAAGTCTGAAATCAATTGGGGGAAAATGGTTGAGAAATAAGTGACATTCATAAATGATAGGCTAGCAAGAAAGAAGCACATCAGCAAACCCAGGGTCTCACTGACAGTTACAGTCATGATGATGAACAGGTGTCTCCCTGAATCAAAATTTAGAAGAGCAAGAATACAACAAAAAGTACTTTCTGTTCCTTTGGATTCTGGGTAAGCCCAAGAGCACAAAGTAAAGTTACACTGTTTCTTACTTCTGTCTATTCATTACAGGTGCTAACTCCAGATCATGGAAGCGCTTTATCCACAAAACAAGGAGAAAAACTTTAAGTGTATTACTATTTTAATCTTTTATTTACTCATTCAATTTTAAAAGCGTGTATGAAGTGTCTATTTATGTCAGATTTGTCATAGACTTTGGAATTGCCAAGTTGAAAAAGATACTGTTCCCTACCTTCAATGATTTGATACATAATGCTGGGATCAAACAGTTACAGACCAAAGTCATCAGTGCCATTTTAAAAATATTCACAAGATACTAAGGGTCATAATGCGGGAATATATAACTGAAACTGTAATCAGAGAAGTTTTCCCAGAGGAAGAAATACATTAGCTGAGTTTTAAACAGAAAGGGAAAGAATAAGAGACAATGGAAAGGGAATTCCATTATAAGGTGTACCATTTATAAAATCACAAAAGTGTAATACTTGAGATTCATTTAAGATAATTTACATACTCAAAGTCAGTAGAACAAATTACAAATGAAAGACTACTGTCTTGGTTTGCCTCCTACCTCACTGGGATCTCTCTTAAGCTCTTTAGTCAAATCTTGCTTTTCCTGACCAATAAATAAATGCTGACGCACTCCAATTTTATGTATCCAACTCCTATATTTCTCCTAATTTTCAAACTTATATAGGCAATATCTCCAATGAAGAACATCTCTAACTATGTATCAATTTATCATTTATAAAACTAAGTGTTTAATTTTCCACAAGACACCTAGGTATTCCCAATCCATTAAATAAGACTATCTCCATGTTATTGTTTGGGGTAAAAAAACATATTTCTCACATTACCCTTCACTCTTTTTGTGCTCTCATATTATATTACTGTTCTGTGCAGGAGACACATGAGGGGAGAAGAAAAAACACACACACACACACACCACCTTTAAGGGTAAACAACCTTTATCCCATGTAAATGACAATGCAGATGTAATAAGGAAATTGCAATGGGAAGGGGAGAAGGGAAAGATATATATATATTTACACTCACCAGACTATGGAGTATTCACCATCAGACTAGGAAGCAACAGCCTGGGCTCCAGAGTTGGCCACTGCACAGATTAGGAGAGGTCTCATGAAGCTTCAGCACAGTCTGGGACCCTAGCTCTTTTTGTGATGAGTTGTTTGACATAAGACCCAGTCACGAGGGGCCTTCGTGACTGGGCTCAAGGAGCACAAAAATGTCAACTTGTTTTTTGCAACTGTCTATTGTTTTTCAATAACTAATATATAGGAATGGATTGAAACAGAGAGTTCTCCAAAACAGCACTGGAAACACCTCAAGGGGCTCACACAACCTGTTCTAGGACTTGGTGACCGTTGTTCGTGTCCATGTTTAATTGAGTTCAAATTAAATATTTAACTTTTTCTCCACAATTACTTATTGGTATCTTTAATAATTCCTACTGAATCTACTTTCAAAATACATCACAAATTTTATATTTTCACTAAAAGGGTGCATTCTTGTTACCTTTTGGTCCACAACAATAGCCTACTACCAAGTCTCTCTGCTTTTATTCTAGCCTCCAACAATCTGTTCTCATAAGCAGCCCAAGTGATCCTTTTAAAATCTTATTTCTGATGTTCTTTCCATGAATCATTGTGGTGGTATAGATGGAGTTTTGTAATGGGAATAAAACAGTTCTTTCTGAAAAGGAGGTATCTAGCAATGGATAGATATTACTGAATGAAATTAAAAGTTGATTACAAACTGATTTAAGGCTTAAAAAATATTTTATTAGCAGCAAGATTGCTTTAACTTTTAAAATAAAGCTTTGGTTGTCTGATTTGTAATGAGTACCTGGATATGTCAATCAAAATGCCCATTTGTGATGCTTACTCAATAAAACTTTAAATCATCAAAAAATAATCTTATTCCATTTATATCACTCTTCCATTCAAAACCCCTAGGATAAATTCCAATTACATTCCCACGTTTAATTTCTCACATTTAAATTTTCCCATAAAAAGTACTGTAATCCCCATTTCAGAGCTGAAGAAACTGAGAATCAGAAGAACTAATTAATTATTACCAGGTCACACATCTTTTCATTATAACACAGGAAATGGAATCTAAGTTTGGTTTATTTCAAAACTAATATGTAATAAAGAAATTTGCACAATTGTGAAACCTGACTCCTACTGTCTTCTGTCAAAATCTTAGACTTTGAAGGCATGTTCATGATCTGAAGGACGATTTTATTCACTTGTAAAAACGTGGAATTCCTCTTCCATCCAGTGTGACAATAGGGGACAAGAAATGCATTACTTTTTGAGGATATAGTTGATTTGATTCAGTTATGTCTGCCCATTTTCTCCATAGAGTCTTCAGAATGTCCTATTATTCAGAAGATTGTTTTTATCCGGACTGTAAATTATAAAGAGAATTCCATAATGCAACAGAAAACAAAATTTAACAGGTCTGAGGGCAAGAATGAGGTCAATGCAGCTGGAGCACAGTGAACAAGGGAGGAGTAGTGCCAGATAAGGTCAAAGAAATGCATGTTTGAGTATGGAGTGGTTGTACGTAGTCTTACAGTCCATGAAAAGGCCAATTAGCTTTAGTGTAAATTTGGTTAATCAGATATCTTACTTTATACCAGTCAATTTAATAAGAGTACTAATTAGGTTTAACCTAGCTTTTCTTCTGAAATCAGAGATTGGGTGTGTTTAGCATGGTAGGCCATAGACAAATGAAAAGGTATTTCATGTTCATGGATAGAAAAAAAATCAATATTGTTAAAATGTCCATGCCATCCAAAGTGATATACAGATTCAATGTAATCTGTTTCATTGTAATCATGTAAAAATTCCAGTGACATTTTAGAAAGTTTAGACATTTTTTAATAAATAAATAAAATTCAAATGGAACCACAAAAGAGCTCATATAGCCAAAGCAATCTTGAGGAAAAAGAAGTTGGAGGCATCATACTTCCTGATTAACAACTATGTCACAAAGCAGCTGGGTGTGATGGCTCACACCTATAATCCTAGCACTTTGGAAGGCTGAAGCAGGTGCATCACTTGAGGCCAGGAGTTTGAGACTAGCCCGGCTAATATGGCAAAACCTCTTCTCTACTAAAAATATAACAATTACCCAGGCATGGTGGTACACACCTGTAATCCTAGCTACTCGTGAGGCTGAGACACAAGAATCTCTTGAACCTGTGTGGCAGAGGCTACAGTGAGCCATGATTACATCACTGTACTCCAGCCTGGGTGACAGAAAGAGACTGTTTCAAAAAAATTAAATAAAGCAAATAAAAAATAAAAATTATGTCACAAAACTATTATAATCAAAACAATGTGATTATAAAAACAGTATGAACATAAAAACAGACACATAGACCAAAGGAACAGAATAGAAAGCCCAGAAATAAGGCCACACATATACTTTTTTTCTTGAACTCCTGACCTCAGGTGATCAACCCGCCTCAGCCTCCCAAAGTGCTGGGATTACAGGCATGAGCCACTGCACCTGGCACCAGGGATACACTTTTTTTTTTTTTTTTTTTGAGACGGAGTTTCACTCTTGTTACCCAGGCTGGAGTGCAATGGCATGATCTCGGCTCACCGCAACCTCCGCCTCCTGGGTTCAGGCAATTCTCCTGCCTCAGCCTCCCGAGTAGCTGGGACTACAGGCGCGTGCCACCATGCCCAGCTAATTTTTGTATTTTTAGTAGAGACGGGGTTTCACCTTGTTGGCCAGGATGGTCTCGATCTCTTGACCTCGTGATCCACCCGCCTCGGCCTCCCAAAGTGCTGGGATTACAGGCGTGAGCCACCGCGCCCGGCAGCATATACTATTAATTGATCTTTGACAAAAGCACCAAGAAGAAAACTTAGCAAAAAAGATACTTTTAAATTAATGGTGTTGGGAAAACTAGATATCCACATACAAAAGAATAAAACTGGACCCTTATCTTATACCATAAACAAAAATCAAATCAAAATGAATTAAAGAACTAAACACAAGACTATAACTATAATACTATTTCTCCTGGGAGAAAACAGTGTAAAGCTTCATGAAATTGGTCTTCCCAATGATTTTTTGGATAGGACACCAAAGACACAAGAAATAAAAGCAAAAACTAAAAGTGGGATTACATCAAGCCTAAAAGCTCTGCATATCAAACAGAATTAAAAGACAGCCTAGAAATTGAGAGAAAATATTTGTAAACCATAAATCTGTTAACAGATTAATATCCAAAATATATAAGGAATTCACATAACCCAACAGCAAAAAAATTAATAACTCAAATATTAGCAAAGAACCTGAATGGATATTTCTCCAAAAAAACAAAAACTTGGCCAATAGATAAAAGAAAAGATTATCAATATTACTAATCATCAGATAAATGCAAATTAACATCACAATGAGACATCACCTCACACTTGTTAGGATGGATTTGTCAATAAGACAAGATAGTAAGTGTTTCTGAGGACATGGAGATGAGACAACACTGGAATACTGTTGGTGGAAATGTAAATTGGAACAGCCGTTATGGAATACAGTATGAGGGTTCCTTGAAAAATTAAAAAAAGAACTACCATATGGATCAGCAATGCCTCTTCTGGGTATATACCCAAAGGAAATGAAAGTAGTACCTTGCAGATATATCTGCACTCACATGGTCATTGCAGCATTATTCACAATAACCACCATATAAAAAAAAGCTAATGTTCCTCAACAGATGACTAGATTTTTAAAAAGAATAATAAAATATGAATAATGTGAATATTAAAATGAATTATATTAATATAGTATATTAATATAATGATAATGTAATAACATGTTGGTTGTAATATATTAATAATGTAATGGTATATTAATTATATATTAATATAAGAGGAATATAAGTAATAATTTTTATATTAAAATATAGTATATGTCATATTATTCATATAAAAATGAATAATATTCATGTATACAAATATTATATCGATTTTAAAAGTAAGGAGATTCTGCCATTTGCAACAATATGAATGAATCTGGAGGACATTATGTTGAGTGAAATAAGCCAGCCTTAGAAAAATACTGCATAATTGCTCTTATATGTGGAATCTAAAAAAATATAAATAAATAGCTGAATATGTAGAAACAGAAAACAGAACAACAGTGGTTACCAGAGGCAGAGGGTGGGGGAAATGGAAAGATATGTGGATGAATAAATCTAAGTATCTAAATAAAGTACACTATGAAGACTATAGTTAATAATATTGCATTGTATACTGTAAATTTTCTGAGAGAGTAGGTTTTGGATCCTCTTACCAAAAAAAAATTTTAAGACAAAAAAAGATAACTATGTGAGATGATAGATACGTTAAAGTGCATACCTGTAGTAATAGTTTCAACATGTACATGTATATCAAAACATTATGTTGCATACCTTAAATGTATACAATAAAAAATAGATATATTGTGTAAAAATGAAAGTAAGAGAATCATTTTTTCAACTGAGGGAATTTTCCATTAATAAACATATCAGAGGGGGAGGATCCAAGATGGCCGCTTAGGAGGAAGTCAGAATTGCAGCTCCGAGAGAAGGCGCAGAGGGTGAGTGGACGCCGCATTTCCAGACGGATTTTTACTGCCCACAGACCAGGAGATTCACAGGAGTAGAAGCCCCACGGGTCGCCAGCACCGCTGGTTTGAGCTGAGTGGCCGCTCAGCCTACACCCTGGGGCGGGGGGCAGTGGCTTCTTATGCAGAGCGAGAGAGACAGAGTTCCCTCTGAGCCAGCAAGGGGAGCTGAAGCAGGGAGCCAAGCCAGGAGACCCCCGGGCAAGGACGCACCACGAATCTCAGAGCCGCTGCTTCGGCTGACGCAGCGGCACACAGGGCAGAGGATTTTAACTGCCCACAGACCAGGAGATTCACAGGCGGAGAAGCTCCATGGGTTCCCAGTGCCGCTGGTTGGACCAGAGCAGCCGCTCAGCCTGCACCGGGGGCGGGGAGCAGCGGCGCCTTGAGCAAAGTGAACGAGACTGTGTCCCCTCTGGGCCAGCAAGGGGAGCTGAGGCAAGGAGGCAAGCCAAGAGATTCCCGGGCAAAGAGGGCCCCTCTGGAAACACAGCTGAACCAGGGACGGTCCAGCTCTGTGGGGGAGGGGCGTCCTCCATCGGGAAACACCCTGCAGTTCCCGGGGCAATTTGCCGTAACCAAGACAACCCGCCACTACAGAGACTCCGTCACTACAGGGGCGGGCCAGCATAGCGGAAGCAGTTCTAACTACACCCATATAAACAGGACTGCAAGGAAGCTCACACGGAAGCTGGGCGGAGCCCACAGCAGCTCAGCGAAGCCTCTGCAGGCTGAGTGTGACTAGACTGTCACCTTGTGGGCAGGGAAAACGGTAGCAACACAGTTGAAAAGCATAAAGTGCTAACCCCCTGGGTCAGAACACCTGGGGGGAAGAAAAGGGGGTTTATGAGTTCAGCTGCTGCAGACTTAAAATTACCAAAATCAGAAAGACAGCAACTACAAAGTCAATAGGTGGATAAATCCACAAAGATGGGAAGAAACCAGCGCAAAAAGGATGAAAACACCCAAAACCAGAACACCTCTCCCCCTACAAGGCAGCATAACTCCTCACCAGCACAGGAACAAGACTGGACAGAGAATGAGTGTGATGAAATGACAGAATCAGCTTTCAGAAAATGGATAATAAGAAACTTCTGTGAGCTAAAAGAACATGTTCTAACCCAATGCAAAGAAACTAAGAACCTTGAAAAAAGACTTGATGAAATGCTAACGAGAATGGACAACTTAGAGAGGAATATGAGTGAATTGATGGAGCTGAAAAACACAACACGAGAACTTCGCGAAGCATGCACAAGTTTCAACAGCCGAATTGACCAAGCAGAAGAAAGGATATCAGAAGTCGAAGATCAACTCAATGAAATAAAACGAGAAGGCAAGATTAGAGAAAACAAGGTAAAAAGGAATGAACAGAGTCAACAAGAAATATGGGACTACGTGAAAAGACCTAATCTATGTTTGATAGGTGTACCTGAATGTGACGAAGAGAATGCATCCAAGCTGGAAAATACTCTTAGGGATATTATCCAGGAAAACTTCCCCAACCTAGCAAGGCAGGCCAATATTCAAGTCCAGGAAATACAGAGAACACCACAAAGATATTCCTCTAGAAGAGCAACCCCAAGGCACATAATCATCAGATTCGCCAGGGTTGAAATGAAGGAGAAAATACTAAGGGCAGCCAGAGAGAAAGGTCGGGTTACCCACAAAGGGAAACCCATCAGACTCACAGCAGATCTCTCAGCAGAAACCCTACAGGCCAGAAGAGAGTGGGGGCCGATATTCAACATCCTTAAAGAAAAGAACTTTCAACCCAGAATTTCATATCCAGACAAACTAAGCTTCATAAGTGAAGGAAAAATAAAATCCTTTGTGAACAAGCAAGTACTCACAGATTTCATCACCACCAGACCAGCTTTACAAGAGCTTCTGAAGGAGACACTACACATAGAAAAAAACAACCAGCACCAGTCACTCCAAAAACGCACGAAACTGTAAAGAGCAGCAACACAATGAAGAATCTGCATCAACCAATGGGCAAAACAGCCAGCTAGCATCAAAATGACAGGATCAAACTCACACATAACAATAGTAACCCTAAATGTAAATGGACTAAATGCCCCAATCAAAAGAAACAGACTGGCAAATTGGATAAAAAGCCAAAACCCATCAGTGTGCTATATCCAGGAAACCCACCTCAAATGCAAGGATACACAAAGGCTCAAAATAAAGGGATGGAGGAAGATTTACCAAGCAAATGGAGAGCAAAAAAAAGCAGGAGTTGCAATTCTCATCTCTGATAAAATAGACTTTAAAGCAACAAAGATCAAAAGAGACAAAGAAGGACATTACATAATGGTAAAAGGATCAATGCAACAAGAAGAGCTAACGATCCTAAATATATATGCACCTAACACAGGAGCACCCAGATACATAAGGCAAGTTCTTAAAGACTTACAAAGAGACTTAGACTCCCACACATTAATAGTGGGAGACTTCAACACACCATTGTCAATATTAGACAGATCAACAAGACAGAAAATTAATAAGGATATCCAGGACTTGAACTCAGACCTGGAACAAGCAAATCTAATAGACATTTACAGAACTCTCCAGCCCAAATCCACAGAATATACATTCTTCTCAGCACCACATCACACCTACTCTAAAATTGACCACATAATTGGAAGTAAATCACTCCTCAGCAAATGCAAAAGAACAGAAACCATAACAAACAGTCTCTCAGACCCCACAGTGCAATCAAGTTAGAACTCAGAATTCAGAAGCCAACCCAGAACCGCACAGCCTCATGGAAATTGAACAACGTTCTCCTGAATGTTGACTGGATAAACACTGAAATGAAGGCAGAAATAAAGATGTTCTTCGAAACCAACGAGAATGAAGACACCACGTACCAGAATCTCTGGGACACATTTAAAGCAGTCTCTAGAGGAAAATATATAGCAATAAGTGCCCACATGAGAAGAAAGGAGAGAACTAAAATTGACACCCTATCATCAAAATTGAAAGAGCTAGAGGAGCAAGATCAAAAAAACTCAAAACCTAGCAGAAGACAAGAAATAACTAAGATCAAAGCAGAATTGAAGGAGATAGAGACACGAAAAACCCTACAAAAAATCAATAAATCCAGGAGCTGGTTTTTTGAAAAGATCAACAAAATAGACAGACCACTAGCCAAACTAATAAAAAAGAAAAGAGAGAATAACCAAATAGATGCAATAAAAAATGATAAAGGGTATATCACCACAGATGCCACAGAAATTCAAACCATCATCAGAGATTATTACAAACAACTCTATGCACATAAATTAGAAAACCTGGAAGAAATGGATAAATTCCTGGACAGTAGCCTCCTCCCATGCCTAAACCAGGAAGAAGTCGAAACCCTGAATAGACCAATAGCAAGGTCTGAAGTCGAGGCAGCAATTAAGAGCCTACCACCCAAAAAAAGCCCAGGCCCAGATGGTTTCACAGCCGAATTCTACCAGACATACAAAGAAGAACTGGTACCATTCCTACTGAAACTATTCCAAATAATCCAAAAAGAGGGAATCCTTCCCAAATCATTTTATGAGACCAACATCATCCTAATACCAAAACCCGGCAGAGACTCAACAAGAAAAGAAAACTACAGGCCAATATCCATGATGAACATAGATGCAAAAATTTTCAATAAAATACTGGCAAGCCGATTACAACAGCACATCAAAAAGCTTATCCACCATGATCAAGTAGGATTCATCCCGGGGATGCAAGGCTGGTTCAATATACGCAAGTCTATAAATGTAATTCACCGCATAAACAGAACCAAAGACAAAAACTACATGATTATCTCAATTGATGCAGAGAAGGCCTTCGACAAAATTCAACAGCCCTTTATGCTAAAAACTCTCAATAAACTAGGTATCGACGGAACGTATCTCAAAATAATAAAAGCTATTTATGACAAACCAACAGCCAATATCATACTGAATGGGCAAAAACTGGAAGCATTCCCTTTGAAATCGGGCACTAGACAAGGATGCCCTCTCTCACCACTCCTATTCAATATAGTACTGGAAGTTCTAGCCAGAGCAATCAGGCAAGAAAAAGAAATAAAGGGTATTCGATTAGGAAAGGAGGAAGTCAAATTGTCTCTATTTGCAGACGACATGATTGTATATCTAGAAGACCCTATCACCTCAGCTCAAAATCTCCTGAAACTGATAAGCAACTTCAGCAAAGTCTCAGGATACAAAATCAATGTGCAAAAATCACAAGCATTCCTATACACCAATAACAGACTTAAAGAGAGCCAAATCAAGAACGAACTGCCATTCACAATTGCTACAAAGAGAATAAAATACCTAGGAATACAACTAACAAGGAACGTAAAGGACCTCTTCCAGGAGAACTACAAATCACTGCTCAACGAAATAAGAGAGGATACAAACAGATGGAGAAACATTCCATGTTCATGGTTAGGAAGAATTAATATCGTGAAAATGGCCATACTGCCCAAAGTAATTTACAGATTCAATGCTATCCCCATCAAGCTACCAATGACCTTCCTCACAGAACTGGAAAAAACCACCTTAAACTTCATATGGAACCAAAAGAGAGCCCGCATAGCCAAGTCAATTCTAAGCAAAAAGAACAAAGCGGGAGGCATCACACTACCGGACATCAAACTCTACTACAAGGCTACAGTAATCAAAACAGCATGGTACTGGTACCAAAACGGAGATATAGACCAATGGAACAGAACAGAGGCATCGGAGGCGACACAACATATCTACAACCATCCGATCTTTGACAAACCTGAAAAAAACAAGCAATGGGGAAAGGATTCCCTGTTCAATAAGTGGTGTTGGGAAAACTGGCTAGCCATATGCAGAAAGCAGAAACTGGACCCCTTCCTGACACCTTATACCAAAATTAACTCCAGATGGATTAAAGACTTAAACATAAGACGTAACACCATAAAAACACTAGAAGGAAACCTAGGCAAAACCATTCAGGACATAGGCATAGGCAAGGACTTTATGACCAAAACACCAAAAGCATTGGCAACAAAAGCCAAAATAGACAAATGGGACCTAATCAAACTCCACAGCTTTTGCACGGCAAAAGAAACAGTCAATAGAGTGAATCGGCAACCAACAGAATGGGAAAAAATTTTTGCAGCCTACCCGTCTGACAAAGGGCTGATATCCAGAATTTACAACGAGCTAAAAAAGATTTACAAGAAAAAAACAAACAAGCCCATTCAAAAATGGGCAAAGGATATGAACAGATACTTTACAAAAGAAGACATACATGAGGCCAACAAACATATGAAAAAATGCTCATCATCACTGGTCATTAGAGAAATGCAAATCAAAACTACATTGAGACACCATCTCACGCCAGTTAGAATGGCGATCATTAAAAAATCTGGAGAAAACAGATGCTGGAGAGGATGTGGAGAAATAGGAACACTTTTACACTGTTGGTGGGAGTGTAAATTAGTTCAACCACTGTGGAAAACAGTGTGGCGATTCCTCAAGGACCTGGACATAGAAATTCCATTTGACCCAGCAATCCCATTACTGGGCATATATCCAAAGGATTATAAATCGTTCTACTATAAGGACACATGCACACGAATGTTCATTGCACCACAGTTTACAATAGCAAAGAACTGGAACCAGCCCAAATGCCCATCGATGATAGACTGGACAGGAAAAATGTGGCACATATACACCATGGAATATTATGCAGCCATTAAAAACGAGGAGTTCACATCCTTCGTAGGGACATGGATGAACCTGGAAACCATCATTCTCAGCAAACTGACACAAGAACACAAAATCAAACACCACATGTTCTCACTCATAGGTGGGTGTTGAACAAGGAGAACACATGGACACAAGGAGGGGAGCACTATACACGGGGGTCTGTTGTGGGGGAAGGGGGATAGCCGGTGGGGGTGGGGAGTTGGGGAGGGATAGCATGGGGAGAAATGCCAGATATAGGTGAAGGGGAGGGAGGCAACAAATCATACTGCCACGTATGCACCTATGCAACAACCTTGCATGTTTTTCACATGTACCCCAAAACCTAAAATGCAATAAAAAAATAAAAATAAATAAAATAAAATAAATAAACATATCAAAATTAAGTTAGAAGAGTTACTTGAGATTTGGTACCAAATTATATGCTTGTACTATGCTAGTCCCGGAAGGTTAAACATGTGACTTGAGTGATACAAATCAGGAGCCTCTATGCAAGTCTTTGAGTTGAAACTTAGTTATCGGAGGCTGGGTTCTGACTATGTCAACAGAGTTGGAGTGGTTCTGAGGTCAGAGAAGCAGCAGCATCTGTGGAGGTATGCCCATGGCAGCATAACATGGTGTCAGAAGCAGCGGCTCCTTTGGAGCACCTGTCGTAACAGATGTGCTTCTGAAAGTTATTCCTGGTCACCCATATCAGACAGTGTAATTGTAACCCTTCCAAAGGTTCTTTAAACAACTTAATTGCATATAACAAATCCCTTCTACTTAAACTAGCTACAGATAATTCTGTGTCATCACCTAAGAACCATGGCTGATATACCAAGCTGGTCTAAAATTCTCTATTTCAATTTATCACCAAGAATGGAAAGACATCAGTTGCAGAAGCATTCTGGTCAACAAGGGTCCCTTGGAAAACTGCATTTAATCATAAGAGCCCATTCTTGGTACAGAATAGGCTTGGCGCAGAATAAATTCTTGTGCTGGAAATGCAATCGTGAACAAAACAGCCAATACCTCTACTTGCATGGATTTTACATTCTAACCAGGAAAAATGAACAAAAAGAAATAAACCCAATAATCACATGGTGAAATGTTGTAGATAAAATGTAACAGAATAATGTGATAAAAGATAACTCAAAGAGATAGAGAATGGCTTTACATGGATGGTTAAAGAAGACTTCTAAGGAGGAGAAGTTGAGCTGAAAACTGAGTGATGACAAGGACCTAGCCTTGTGAAGATCTAGAAGATGAGCATTTGGGGAATAAAGAAGCAGCTAGTACAATGGCCCAAGAGCAAGTATGAGGCCACCGCAGCTGCAGCACACTGAACAAGCGAGAGAGCAGTGCTGGATCAGATCAAACAAATACATGTTTGAGTGGGGAACAGTTGTACAGACTCTGACAGGGTGTGAAAACATCAATTACAATTGGTTAAATATTTAGCTTTCTTTTTACCAATCAGCCTAGCTCAACTTCACTAAGTGAATTTTTTATATCGGGAAAAAAAGATAGAAATTAATTTTAAAACAATAGTCACACAGAGGCAAAATGGAGATCAATGTCATTGACAAAACCAGAAAGTCCATCAAAAAGAGCAAGTGCCAGGAGGTACACACAAAGGTTTCTGGGAAAAAGTGGTTGCTTGGATACATATGCTTCAGCCTGATTTTAATTAGAGATGAATTAATTATAATACGATAAATTTAGTTCATTATATTAGACTCAAAAGAGAAGACAGTAATTAAAGACAAGAGTTGCATCCCATCAGATAGAATTCCCCTTCTACATACATAAATTTCTCTCTACTGTTTTACTTATGACTTTCAGTTCATTGTGTAACCCTGGATAGGTTACACACTAAATTCTTGCACTTAAATCTTTTTCAACACCCAATCTGAAGTGACCCCCACACTTCTTTCTGAGTTGTTCTCTATCACACCACAGGTTTCAACTTTTTAAGCCCTTTTCACTCTGAATTTATCCTTCCTTAAAAATATGTTGATTTATTTATTGCCCAGCTCCCTGACTAGAAAATTTTTCTTTATTCCAATGTGTGTCACTTTTATGGTATATATCATAGTGTCTAAAAGTGTAAATTCTAAAGCAAAACTACTTGAGTTCAAATCCTACCTCAAGTATTTTCTACCTCTCTGACTAAAGTAACAATGAAATTTTTCGGGCTTCATCTAATTGTGTTGGAAATCAGGAAAAATAGTATTTCATAAGGCTCTGCAGATTAACAAGACAATGACTTTCTAGCATGAACCACATTGTAGTAAATAATAGTAAACTTTATTATAATTGATTATTATAACTTTCTTATTTGTCATAAGGAGTCTATTAAATTTTATGTCTTCTTTAGCCTGATTTTGATTTTGGAGATATTCAGACTTTTAAGGTGAATTGTTAAGACTTAATCTCATCCATCCTGTAAGGTGAATTGTTCAGACTTAATCTCATCCATCCTGCATTAATTTTGGGAGGTTGACTCTCAGAAATCAGAAAGTGTCTCATGATTTCCTAATATAATACCTACGCACAGTTGAATATCTATAAATCATGTAGTTTACAAAGCAGACAGAAATGAGATACTGTTGATGAAGTAAAGGCAACAAACACAGTGACATTTATTAAGCATCCACTGAATGACAAGCACTATTACAGATACTTTGCACATAGTGTCTCATCTAAGGCTTAAAATAACCCTATGAAATATGTGCTACCATTTCTTTGTACATATAAACAAAGGTTAAAATAAGATATTGACAGATGTGAAATACATACGACATTACATAAACTAGTAAGATAGAATTCCATCCTAGCTCTATTGACACCATGGCCAAATTATTCCACACCATCCAAAACTCTGCTGTTAACAGGACTTCCAGAGGCTAAATAATCACCCTACAAGTCAATCATGTTCTTGCCTGAAGTCCAAGGAAAAAGTTATATGACATAGTATTGGTCATACGGAAAGGCAAGATGAGGACCAGGGCAAGACTTATAGCGATCTTGATCCAGACATAACGAACATCCTGCTAGTTCTGGAAGAGATAAAAGGCAATATTGGCCCCAACTAGAAGTTGGGTCAGCACTAGTCAATATATTTGGCTTTTAAAAAACACTTTTAGGCTGATTCCTGTAATCCCAGCACTTTGGGAGGCCAAAGTGGACAGGTCACTTGAGCCCAGGAGTTTGAGACTAGCCTAGGCAAGATGGTGAAACCTCCTCTCTACTAAAAACACAAAAATTAGTCAGCTGTGGTGGCTCACACCTGTAGGCTGAGGTGGGAAAATGGCTTGAGCCTGGGAAGTCAAGGTTGCAGTGAGCTGAGATCATGCCACTGCACTCCAGCCTGGGTGACAGGGCAAGACCTTGTCTCAAAAAAACAAACAAAAAAATACTTTTATTATGTTTACCATTCATACTGTTACAAACACTTAACAAATACTAAGTCATTTTAAATGGCCCAACAAAATTTTGAGAGAGGTACTATCATTACCATTTTTACACATGAAGAAAATGTGAGAGTAGACTAGTTAAATAACTTTCCTAGATCACATTCAAACTCGGGAAACTGACTCTAGAATCTGTTCTTACCTCTGCACCATACTACCTTTTCTAAACAAATGCCTCACTTTATTTTGTCTATTCATATTCTACTTGCCTGCTTGGTTGACCTCAGATTTATAATAAAGTCACCCTTTGGTCCTTGAAACAGGGTTTGTCATGATAAAATTAGACTGACAAATGGATCAGCCTCAAGGACTAGGAGACAAAGGGCCAAAGGAGATCAGAAGACCAGGAGGAGAGAGATACAATAATGACCACATTAGGAGGTACTCCAGCCCCCAAAAATCCTACAGCCCCCAATCAGTTCAGAGTATTATATATCACAGCAGTGACAGAGAAATTACATATTAACCCTGAGCAACTTCATAGCATTTTTCACCTCTGCATTTCTAAGAGTGTAGATTAAAGGGTTTAACATAGGAGTTATCATGGTATAAAACACAGCTACTGCTTTGTCAATGGAGAAGGTGGTCGCTGGATGTAGATCCACAAATATGCAGAGTACAAAGAACAAGATGACTATGGTGATATGAGATACACAGGTGGAGAGGGCTTTGCGCCTCCCCTCCAAGCTGTGAGATTTCAGAGTATATAAGATGACCACATAAGAGACAATAAAGAGGAGAAAGTTTAACAGGCAGACAAACCCACTGTTGGCAGCAACAAAGAGACTAAAGGTATGAGTGCCCATGCAGATGAGTTTCAACAGAGGGATCAAGTCACACATGAAGTGGTCTATGACACTGGGGCCACAGAAGGGCAGCCAGACTGTGAAGAGGATCCGAATTGTTGTATGAACAAAGCCTCCAATCCAGACTGCTCCCACAAGGATTCTACACAGCTGTTGATTCATGATGGTCATGTAGTACAGGGGTTTACAGATGGCCACATAGCGGTCATAGGCCATCACCGTGAGAAGCATAACCTCAGCAGAACCAAAAAAGATGCCCAGCAAAGACTTGAGTCATGCATCCCCTAAAAGAAATGGTTTTTTTCACAGAAAGAGTAACCGCTAGCATTTTGGGGGTCATGCATGAAGAACAGCAGCCATCCATAAAGGATAAGTAAAACAGGAAAAAGTACATGGGGGATGCCAGGGACCTGCTGGTGCTAATGGTAAGGATGATGAGCAGGTTGCCTGCCAAGGTGACCAAGTAGACAATCAAAAACACAACAAATGAAAGTTTCTGAAGCTCCACATTTTGAGTCAAGCCCAGGAGAATAAACTCAGTCACATTATTCATCTTCATCAATTGTGTCCAGGTGACAGGTGACTGCTCTGAAAAATAAGTCATATTCATCCTCAAAAATAAGACTTTTACTTAGTGAATACATTCTTTGCTGTCTTGTTTGTCTACCTTTACAGGAAGTAAAAACAAACACAAAACCACGTCAATTTTTTTTATATTTGACATTTGACAATGTATTAATAGTATGTATTTTGTTCTTTATAATTTTCTGCGTTTTTTTTAAATTTCTACAGTAAAAGTGTATAATTTTTACAATCAGGAAATAAAAATAACAAACATCAAGTTTCAAGAGCCATTCCACAATATGGCCATATGTGTAACACATTTACAGATACACCAAGATGGATATACTTCACCTGAAAACAGGTGCACGCACTTACCAGAGAAAATTCTAACTTGCTCTGCTAATTTTAAGTCATACAAAATGACCAAGCACATAGAGAGATTCTTTCTTTCATGAGCCATCCCTTTTTCCATTTTGCCTATCTGGAAGCTTCCTGATGTTCTTGAGACTGAAAATGGTGTTGCTACACTTGTCCAGCCTCAGAGGCCATGTTGAACGGCCATTACAGTACATGCCACTTATGGTCATCTCTCTGTGTTCAATACTATGGGTTCTTGGAGCAAAAGTCTTGCTGTACTACAAATTAGTCATATTAATTTTTGTATCCCCAGTGCTAGCCAAAACATAAATACTTATAAAGCATTAACTGAGAGAGAAAGAAGGAAAAAAATAGAAGCAAAAGAAAAAAAGTGCAGGAGAGAAAAAGGAGAAGGGGAAATTAGAAAGTACAAAAGACCAAAGAAAGAGAAATGGACACGAAATCCAAAGACATTGTTTACAGTCCTGAATCTAACCACTTTTAACTAAGTAACATTAATGGGTTTTTTTGTTTTTTTTTTTTTTTTTGAGACGGAGTTTTGCTCTTGTTACCCAGGCTGGAGTGCAATGGCACGATCTCGGCTCACTGCAACCTCCGCCTCCTGGGTTCAGGCAATTCTCCTGCCTCAGCCTCCTGAGTAGCTGGGATTACAGGCACGCGCCACCATGCCCGGCTAATTTTTTGTATTTTTTAGTAGAGACGGGGTTTCACCATGTTGACCAGGATGGTCTCGATCTCTTGACCTCGTGATCCACCCGCCTTGGCCTCCCAAAGTGCTGGGATTACAGGCGTGAGCCACCGCGCCCGGCCTCATTAATGGGTTTTATGTCTCTGTGTTCCCGTGTTTTTCATCTGCTAAAAAGGAGGATTAAATATACCTTCTAGGATTGTTGTGAAAATTAAAACAATTTCAAACTTACTATTATTGTTGTCATATGATTTTATTGTTTCATGGAAGTATCACTGAAGAAAACGTTAAAATTTGTTTCTGAACATCTCCAAAAGTCAAAGATTCTGAAAACTTAAGCTAACCGATTGAAGACAAACAGAACAAGAAAAACAAGAATATTTTTAAAAGTCATCAAATTAAAAAAGAAAAATACAGCAAGCTATTAAAGAATATTTAATAAGATAATTTCATAATTATTTACTTTCCTGCTTGTTTGTGGGATTTGTTACCTATTTTTTCATTAATTAATTAGTTAAGTCCATTTTTCAATACATAGAAAACTTACTTCTTCCAGAATTGACTCTTATGACTGAGTGTGAGGATTTCCAGGAAATATTAAACCCATTTCACTATTAAAATAAATGCTTTGAGACTGCATTTTCATATCTACAAGGCTAACCAATATTAGGCATTATAAAGCATTTATAACGCTTTATTTAAAAAAGGCATGGGGAGAGGAAGTAAAAGGAAGAGGGAGAAGGGAAGAAGAAAAGGGAGAAGGAGACAGAGACAGAAACAGAGATGGAGAAGAAGAAGGAAGAGGAGAGGAAGAGGAGAGATGAAGAAGGAATAGGATGAGGAGAAAAGGTGAAACAGAAAAAAGGGGAAAGAACAAAATGAAAGAGGAGAAGCTGGGTACTCATGCCTGTAATCCCAACATTTTGGGAGGCCAAGGCAGGTGGATCAGTTGAGATCAGGAGTTTGAGACCAGCCTGACCAACATGGTGAAACCCTGTCCCTACTAAAAATACAGAAATTAGCTGGGCATGGTGGCACACACCTGTAAACCCAGCTACTCAGGAGGCTGAGGCAGGAGAGTCTCTTGAAACCAGGAGGCAGAGGTTGCAGTGAGCCGAGCTCATGCCACGGTGCTTCAGCCTGGGTGACACAGCAAGACTCTGTTTCAAAAAGAAAAAAGAAAGAAGAGAAAGATGGACATACACACAATCACCTAAGAAAGATTGTTTTTTGAATAGGTATGTTATAATATTTCAAACAAGTGCTGTACTTGAAATCTAAACTTTTTAGCAAACTCACTTGCTGACCGTGGCCCTTAGGATCAACAAGGGCCTACCTACAATTATATAAGTCACAAGTTGTTCTTACATACAAACTCGTCAGGAAAAGTTTGCACAACTACTATTAAGGGCTATAAACTATTGACTTGTCATCAGTTAATTTTTTGCAAACTCAACAATACTTAAACTCAATCAGAATTTTCTTCAATCTAGTGTGTGTGCAATTAGTGGTCATGTTAATTTACCATAAATTTACTGTAAATTCATATTTTAAAAAATTAAAGTGTTTCCAGAAAAAAAAAAAACCTGAAGTAAAATTTAAAAGGAGAAAAATTGTGCTTCTCCTACATATCAATTCTACGTGTGTCTAGGACTTCTCACCCTGGTGTGAACTTGTTTGGATAAAAAATTATCACAGATAGTAAACACATTCATGTTGTGTTTAAATGGAATTTGGATTCTGGAAAGAGTGGGATGATTGCAGTAGTAATTCCTGCCCCTTTGCATTTCTATGGGACTCACAGAAATCTTAGCGGCATCATAGAATTTTAGCTAATAGCCTTAGACTGCCATTTTTAAAGCTAGAAAAATGAATCCAATTACCAAGACAGCAGTTTATTAAAGGTCTCCTGGATGAGAAATCTCCTGAAGCCAATCCTTCCAAGTATTTTTTCAGAGCATCAATTCTCAGAGCTGAGCCACACAGTTCATTCCTTGAGATTCAGCCTCCCTTCTCCCCAAATTTCAGTAGAACCCATCTCAAGACCCAGAGTATGTCAGGGAGAGGCAATGACTTTGTGATTAGCTCTGCCCAGAAATCTTCACAGCTACTACCTCCTCAACTTCCTTCAGTTCTCACAATATAGAGACACCAGCATCATTCAAGTGGGAAACTCCCATCTGTGCTGTTTACTCAAGGAAAGAGCAATTAATTTCAGTGGCCTTTGCCAAAATAGCAACTACACACTTATCCCTTCTTTCAACTATACTTCTTGCCAGTCAAACATTTCTGACAAGGGTTAGAATTCATCTAAGATTATCATCTGGCTTCATTCAGAACACAAATGCTTTCTTTTTTTTGTTTTTCAACAAATGTCCATTCAAAATCAAAAATGTACAAGGCACAATGTTGTTCATTAATAATGACAGTAACCGATTCTTGAGTGCCAAATATCAACCCCTATATTAGACACATTATATGGGGTATGCTTTGTGATGAGTACTATTATTATTCCTATTTTACATATGAGGAAATTGAGGCAATATGAGTTTAAGTAAAAATACAAGAGCAAAAAGAATAGGTGGCACAACTGATGTTTAAATTAAATGTGTATATCTCAGCAACCCAGAAATTGTGTCTGTCCTCACAATGCAAGAATATAACTATTTTTAAAAAAAAGAATGGTAAGGACTATCAAAAAGGACACAGCACTATACATCTGTGTAATGGGGATATGGTTTAAACTGGGGTGAGGTGGAGCAGTCAAAGATTTTCTTCAGGAAGTAATATTGAATTTGAAACAAAAACTACTGTTGAAAGCCTACATTAGCTAGGAAAGTAAGGGCTTTTGATGGCTAATATATTTAAGAATTAAGCTCGACTATATCATTTGAACAAGGAGCAGGGAATCTATGTGAGTCCACCATTTACACTGTAGTTCATGCATTTGTAGTTCCACCCTGTGTTGAGCTAAATCTAATCAATTGCAGTTTTCCCAAGGCAGCTTCAAGTGCACAAGAGTGACTTCATTGTTACTCTCACCAGACTTTTGGCATTATGTCTGAATAAGAGCTAGCAGCTCCAACTTACCGAGGCTGCTCACTCTTCAGCAGTCCCCTACCCACTCTTTCACTGGATACTTGTATTGGAATACTCCTTGCATCCATCACTCAGCCAGGGTCTGCAGGACAGACCTGGCACAATCAGGTATGAGAAAGAAATAAGGACATTCAAATAGGAAGAGAGGAAGTCAAACTATGCTTGTTTGCAGATAACATAGTACTATATCTAGAAAATCTCATCATTTCAGTCTAAAAGCACACCCAGTAATGGGATTGCTGTGTAAACAACATACACAAATCAATAAGCTGATAAATAACTTCAGCAAAGTCTCAGGATACAAAATCAATATGCAAAGCCAGGCACAATTGCTCACACCTGTAATCCCAGCACTTTGGGAGGCCAAGGAGGGCAGATCACCTGAAGTCAGGAGTTGAAGACCAGCATGGACAACAAGGTGAAACCCCTTCTCTACTAATAATCAAAATTAGGTGGGCATGGTGATGGGTGTCTGTAATTCCAGTTACTTGGGAAGCTGAGGCAGGAGAATTGCTTGAACCTGGAAGGCAGAGGTTGCAGTGAGCCAAGATCACACCAGTGCACTCCAGCTTGGGCAACAGAGTGAGACTCTGTCTCAAAAAAAAAAAAAATCAATGTGAAAAAATCACTAGCATTCCTATACATCAACAGTCAAGCTGAAAGCCAAATCATGAAAAAACTCTGATTCACCCAATTGTCACAAAAAGAATAAAATACCTAAGAATATAGCTAACTAGGGAGGTAAAAGATCTCTACCTGGAGAACTACAAACCACTGCTCAAAGAAATCAAACATGACAAAACAAATGGAAAAACATTCCATGCTCATGGACAGAAATAATTAATATCATTAAAATGGTCATACTGCCCAAAGCAATTTATAGATTCAATGCTATTTTAAACTACCATTGACATTGTTCATAGAAATAGAAAAAAAACTATTTTAAAATAACCAAAAAAGAGCCCAAATACCCAAGGCAATTCTAAGCAAAAAGAACAAAGCTGGAGATATCACAATTCCCAACTTCAAACTATACTAGAAGGCTACAGTAACCAAAATAGCATGGTACTGGTACAAAACAGATACATGGACCAATGGAAGAGAACAGAGAGCCCAGGAATAAGACTGCACACCTACAACTATCTGATCTTCAACAAACCTGACACAGACAACAAAGACAAGCAATGGGGAAAGGGTTCCCTAATCAATAAATGGTGCAGGGATAACTGGCTATCCATATGCTAAAGATTGAAACTGGAGCCCTTCCTTATACCATATACAAAAATTAATTCAAATGGATTAAAGACTTAAATATAAAATCAAAAACTATAAAAACCGTGAAAGACAATCTAGGCAATATCATTCAGGACATGGGCATGGGATAAGATTTCATGAAAAAGATGCCAAAAACAATTGCACCAAAAGCAAAAATTGACAAACTGGATCTAATTAAACCAAAGAGCTTCTGCACAGCAAAAGAAACTAGCAACAGAGTAAACAGACAATCTACAGAACAAGAGAAAATTTTTGTGAACTATGCATCCAACAAAGGTCTAATATTCAGCATCTGTAAGAAACTGTATTAGTCAGGGTTCTCTAGAGGGACAAAACTAATAGGATGTATATAGGGAAGTTTATTAAGTATTAAATCACATGATCACAAGGTCCCACAACAGGCTGCCTGCAAGCTGAGGAGGAAGGAGAGCCGTCCAAGTCCCAAAAGGCAGGAAGCATCCAGCACAGGAGAAAGATGTAGGCAGGGAGTCTATCCCAGTCTGGTCTTTTCATGTTTTTCTGCCTGCTTTACATTCTAGCCATGCTTACAACTAATGGCATGGTGCCCACTCAGATTAAGGGTAGGTCTGCCTTTCCCAGCCCACTGACTCAAATGTCAATCTCCTTTGGCAACACTCTCACAGACACACCAAGGATCAATACTTTGCATTATTCAGCCCAATCAAGTTGACACTCAGTATTAACCATAAAAGAAACTTAAACAAGTTTACAAGAAAAAAAATCCCCATTAAAAAGTGGGTAAAGGTCATGAACAGACACTTTTCAAAAGAAGACATACATGTGGCTAATGAATGCATAGAACAAAGCTCAAAATCATTGATCATTAGAGAAATGCAAATCAAAACCATAATGAGATACCATCTCACACCAGTCAGAATGGCTATTAGTAAGAAGTCAAAAAATAACAGATGCTGGTGAGGTTGTGGAGAAAAGGGGATGCTTATACACTGTTGGTGGAGGTGTAAATTAATTCAGTCATTTTGAAAGCAGTGTGGCCATTCCTTAAAGACCTAAAGACAGAAATACCAGCAACCCAACTACCTCATTACTGGTTATATTCCCAGGACTATAAATCATTCCATTATAAAGATACATGCATGCATAGGTTCGATGCAGCACTATTCACAATAGCTAAGATACAGAATCAACCTAAATGTCCATCAGTGATAGACTGGATAAACAAAATGTGGTACATATATACCATAGAATACTATGCTGCCATAAAAAAAAATGAGACAATGTCCTTTGCAAGGACATGGATGGAGCTGGAAGCCATCATCCTTAGCAAACGAATGCAGGAACAGAAAACCAAAAACCACGTTTCCACTTGTAAGTGGGAGCTAACCAATGTGAACACACAGACACAGGGAGAGGAACAACACATACTGGGTTCTGTCTTGGGGGCAATGGGGAGGGAGAGCATCCGGTAAAATAGCTAATGTATTCTGGGCTTAATAGCTAGGTGATAGGTTGATAGGTGAAGCAAATCACCATAGCACACGTTTACCTATGTAACAAACCTGCACATCCTGCACATGTATTTGGAAACTTAAAATAAAATAAAAATAAATACATGAAAGCAAAAAAGAAAATGTGGTACATATACAACATGAAATCCTATGCAGCCATAAAAAAGAATGAGATCATGTCCTTTGCAGGAACATGGATGGAGCTGGAGGCCATTATCATTAGCAAACTAAGGCAGAAACAGAAAAATACCACGTCCTTACTTATAAGTGGGAGCTGAATGATGAGAAAATATGGACACATAGAAAGGAATAACACACACTGGGGCCTTTCAGAGGGTGAAGGGTGGAAGGAGGGAGAGGATCAGGAAAAATAACTAATGGGTACTAAGCTTAATACCTGGGTAATGTAATAATCAGTACAACTGTCCCCCATGACACAAGTTTACCTGTGTAACAAACCTGCACCTGTACCCCTGAACTTAAAATAAAAGTTTAAAAAACTTACTTTTATTCAAAGTGGTATATCTTCACTAGTATATAAATGCTATTAGTGCTGGCACTTTAGTGCTGGGTACAAGATCAACATCATACAAAAAACAGTAGTATTTCTATACACTAGCAATGAACAATGTGAAGATGAAATAAAACAATTCCACTTTGGGAGGCCGAGGCAGGTGGATCACGAGGTCAAGAGATTGAGACCATCCTGGTCAACACAGTGAAACCCTGTCTCTACTAAAAATACAAAAAATTAGCTGGGCATGGTGGCGCGTGCCTGTAATCCCAGCTACTGGGGAGGCTGAGGCAGGAGAATTGCCTGAACCCAGGAGGCAGACGTTGCGGTGAGCCAAGATCGCGCCATTGCACTCCAGCCTGGGTAACGAGAGCGAAACTCCGTCTCAAAAAAAAAAAAAAAAAAAAAATTCCATTTGAATTAGCATCAGAAAGAATAAAATACATAAGAACTGATAAATAAGGGGTTGATATAGTTTGAATGTTTTTTTCCTCCAAAATTCAGGTTGAAAATTCTGAATGCAATAGTATTAAGAGGTAGGACTTTTAGGTGATTAGGTTATAAGAGTTTTGCCCTTGTGAGTGGGATTTATACCCTTATAAAAGAGTGTTTACATGGTGTTCTTCTCTTTTTTGCTCTCTGCTATGTAAACACAAAGCAACAAAGCACTATCTTGGAAGCAGAGACTGGGCCTTCACCAGACACCAAATCTTCTGCTACCTAGATCTTCGACTTCCCAATTTTTAGAACTGTGAGACATAAATTTCTGTTTTTTATAAATTAGTCTGTGGTATTTTGTTATAGCAGCACAAATGAAGTAAGACAAAGACAAAAATAAACAGACACTCATCCACTGTTCACAGATGGAAGACTTAATATAATTAAGGTGACAATAGTAGTAGTCAAGAACATTCAGCATAAAATGAATTATTATCTCTTCAGATTGTTGATGCTGGGACAACTGGATACTCAAATACAAAAGAATGAATTTGGGGGAGTGGTTTTCAAGATGGCCGATTAGGAGGAAGTCAGGATCGCAGCTCCGAAAGAAGGCGCAGAGGGTGAGTGGACGCCGCATTTCCAGACAGATTTTTACTGACCACAGACCAGGGGATTAACAGGAGGAGGAGCCGCACGGGTCACCAGCGCCGCTGGTTTGAGCGGAGCGGCGCGCCGCTCGGCCTACGCCCTGAGGTGGGGGGTGGCGGATCCACATACAGAGCGAGAGAGACTGAATCACCTCTGAGCCAGCAAGGGGAGCTGAAGCAGGGATTCAAGCCAGGACACTCCCGGGCAAGGGCGCGCCACGAATCTCAGAGCCGCTGCTTTGGCTGATGCAGCGGCTCACAGGGCAGCGGATTTTTACTGCCCACAGACCAGGAGATTCACAGGTGGAGAAGCTCCACGGGTTGCCAGCGCCGCTGGTTGGACTGGCGCGGCTGCTCTGCCTGCACCTGAGGCAGGGAGCAGCGGCCCCTTGTGCAGAGTGAGCGAGACCGGATCCCCTCTGGGCCAGCAAGGGGAGCTGAGGCAGGGACTCAACCCAAGAGTTTCCTGGGCAAAGAGGACGCCTCCGGAAACACGGCTGAACACGGGACGGTCCAGCTCTGTGGAGGAGGGGCGTCACCCACCGGGAAACACCCTGCAGTTCCCAGGACAATTTGCCCACAGCAGCTCAACGAAGCCTCTGCAGGCTGAGTGTGACTAGGCTGCCACCTTGTGGGCAGGGAAAACCATTGCAACAGCGGAAAATCATAACGCCCTAATTCCCTGGGACAGACCACCTAGGGGAAGAAAAGGGGGTTTATGAGTTCAGCTACTACAGACTTAAAATTACCAAAATCAGAAAGACAGCAACTACAAAGTCGATAGGTGGATAAATCCACAAAGATGGGAAGAAACCAGTGCAAAAAGGATGAAAACACCCAAAACCAGAACACCTCTCCTCCTACAAGGGAGCACAACTCCTCACCAGCAAGGGAACAAGACTGGATGGAGAATGAGCGTGATGAAATGACAGAATCAGCTTTCAGAAAGTGGATAATAAGAAACTTCCGTGAGGTAAAAGAACATGTTCTAACCCAATGCAAAGAAACTAAGAACCTTGAAAAAAGACTT
Organism: Aotus nancymaae; assembly: GCF_030222135.1. Taxonomy (NCBI): domain Eukaryota; kingdom Metazoa; phylum Chordata; class Mammalia; order Primates; family Aotidae; genus Aotus; species Aotus nancymaae. The sequence continues at coordinate 6,497,206 of NW_026988473.1, read as the reverse complement.
GACGAAATGTTAACGAGAATGGACAACTTAGAGAGGAATATGAGCGAATTGATGGAGCTGAAAAACACAACACGAGAACTTCGCGAAGCATGCACAAGTTTCAACAGCCGAATTGACCAAGCAGAAGAAAGGATATCAGAGGTCGAAGATCAACTCAATGAAATAAAACGAGAAGGCAAGATTAGAGAAAACAGGGTAAAAAGGAATGAACAGAGTCAACAAGAAATATGGGACTATGTGAAAAGACCTAATCTACGTTTGATAGGTGTACCTGAATGTGACGAAGAGAATGCATCCAAGCTGGAAAATACTCTTCAGGATATTATCCAGGAAAACTTCCCCAACCTAGCAAGGCAGGCCAATATTCAAGTCCAGGAAATACAGAGAACACCACAAAGATATTCCTCTAGAAGAGCAACCCCAAGGCACATAATCGTCAGATTCGCCAGGGTTGAAATGAAGGAGAAAATACTAAGGGCAGCCAGAGAGAAAGGTCGGGTTACCCACAAAGGGAAGCCCATCAGACTTACAGCAGATCTCTCAGCAGAAACCCTACAGGCCAGAAGGGAGTGGGGGCCGATATTCAACATCCTTAAAGAAAAGAACTTTCAACCCAGAATTTCATATCCAGCCAAACTAAGCTTCATAAGTGCAGGAAAAATAAAATCCTTTGAGAACAAGCAAGCACTCAGAGATTTCATCACCACCAGAGCAGCTTTACAAGAACTCCTGAAGGAGGCACTACACATAGAAAAAAACAACCAGTACCAGCCACTCCAAAAATGCACGAAATGGTAAAGAGCATCAACACAATGAAGAATCTGCATCAACCAATGGGAAAAACAGCCAGCTAGCATCAAAATGACAGGATCAAATTCACACATAACAATATTAACCCTAAATGTAAACGGACTAAATGCCCCAATCAAAAGACACAGATTGGCAAATTGGATAAAAAGCCAAAACCCATCAGTGTGCTGTATCCAGGAAACCCACCTCACAAGCAAGGATACACAAAGGCTCAAAATAAAGGGATGGAGGAAGATTTACCAAGCAAATGGAGAACAAAAAAAAGCAGGAGTTGCAATTCTCATCTCTGATAAAATAGACTTTAAAGCAACAAAGATCAAAAGAGACAAAGAAGGACATTACATAATGGTAAAAGGATCAATGCAACAAGAAGAGCTAACGATCCTAAATATATATGCACCTAATACAGGAGCACCTAGATACATAAGGCAAGTTCTTAAAGACTTACAAAGAGACCTAGACTCCCACACAATAATAGTGGGAGACTTCAACACCCCATTGTCAATATTAGACAGATCAACGAGACAGAAAATTAACAAGGATATCTAGGACTTGAACTCAGACCTGGACCAAGCAAACCTAATAGACATTTGCAGAACTCTCTACCCCAAATCCACAGAATATACATTCTTCTCAGCACCACATCACACCTACTCTAAAATTGACCACATAATTGGAAGTAAATCACTCCTCAGCAAATGCAAAAGAACGGAAACCATAACAAACAGTCTCTCAGACCACAGTGCAATCAAGTTAGAACTCAGAATTCAGAAGCCAACCCAGAACCACACAGCCTCACGGAAACTGAACAACTTTCTCCTGAATGTTGACTGGATAAACACTGAAATGAAGACAGAAATAAAGATGTTCTTCGAAACCAACGAGAACGAAGACACCACATACCAGAATCTCTGGGACACATTTAAAGCAGTCTCTAGAGGAAAATATATAGCAATAGGTGCCCACATGAGAAGAAAGGAGAGATCTAAAATTGACACTCTATCATCAAAATTGAAAGAGCTAGAGGAGCAAGATCAAAAAAACTCAACACCTAGCAGAAGACAAGAAATAACTAAGATCAAAGCAGAATTGAAGGAGATAGAGACACGAAAAACCCTTCAAAAAATCAATAAATCCAGGAGCTGGTTTTTTGAAAAGATCAACAAAATAGACAGACCACTAGCCAGACTAATAAAAAAGAAAAGAGAGAATAACCAAATAGATGCAGTAAAAAATGATAAAGGGGATATCATCACAGATGCCAGAGAAATTCAAACCATCATCAGAGATTATTACAAACAACTCTATGCACATAAACTAGAAAACCTGGAAGAAATGGATAAATTCCTGGACAGTTGCCTCCTCCCAAGCCTAAACCAGGAAGAAGTCGAAACCCTGAATAGACCAATAACAAGGGCATAAGTTGAGGCAGAAATTAAGAGCCTACCACCCAAAAAAAGCCCAGGTCCAGACGGGTTCACAGCCAAATTCTACCAGACATACAAAGAGGAGCTGGTACCATTCCTTCTGAAACTATTTCAAACAATCCCAAAAGAGGGAATCCTTCCCAAATCATGTTTATGAGATCAACATCATCCTGATACCAAAACCCAGCAGAGACTCAGCAAGAAAAGAAAACTTCAGGCCAATATCCATGATGAACATAGATGAAAAAATCTTGAATAAAATACTGGCAAACCGATTACAACAGTACATCAAAAAGCTTATCCACCATGATCAAGTAGGATTCATCCCGGGGATGCAAGGCTGGTTCAACATACACAAGTCTATAAACATAATTCACCATGTAAACAGAACCAAAGACAAAAACCACATGATTATCTCAATTGAGGCAGAGAAGGCCTTTGACAAAATTCAACAGCCCTCTATGATAAAAACCCTCAATAAATTAGGTATTGATGGAACGTATCTCAAAATAATAAAAGCTATTTATGACAAACCAACAGCCAATATCATACTGAATGGGCAAAAACTGAAAGGATTCCCTTTGAAATCTGGCACTAGACAAGGATGCCCTCTCTCACCACTCCTATTCAATATAGTATTGGAAGTTCTAGCCAGAGCAATCAGGCAAGAAAAAGAAATAAAGGGTTTTCGAATAGGAAAGGAGGAAGTCAAATTGTTTCTATTCAGACAACATGATTGTATATCTAGAAGACCCAATCATCTCAGCTGAAAATCTCCTGAAACTGATAAGCAACTTCAGCAAAGTCTCAAGATACAAAATCAATGTGCAAAAATCACAGGCATTCCTATACACCAATAACAGACTTAAAGAGAGCCAAATCAAGAACGAACTGCCATTCACAATTGCTACAAAGAGAATAAAATGCCTAGGAATACAACTAACAAGGAAAGTAAAGGACCTCTTCAAGGAGAACTACAAACCACTGCTCAACGAAATAGGAGGACACAAACAGATGGAGAAACATTCCATGCTCATGGTTAGAAAGAATCAATATCGTGAAAATGGCCATACTGCCCAAAGTAATTTACAGATTCAACACTATCCCCATCAAGCTACCAATGACCTTCTTCACAGAACTGGAGAAAACCACCTTAAACTTCATATGGAACCAAAAGAGAGCCCGCATAGCCAAGTCAATTCTAAGCAAAAAGAACAAAGCGGGAGGCATCACACTACCGGACATCAAACAATACTACAAGCCTACAGTAATCAAAACAGCATGGTACTGACACCAAAACAGAGATATAGACCAATGGAACAGAACAGAGGCTTCAGAGGCAACACAACATATCTACAACCATCCGATCTTTGACAAACCTGACAAAAACAAGCAATGGGGAAAGGATTCCCTGTTTAATAAATGGTGTTGGGAAAACTGGTTAGCCATGTGCAGAAAGCAGAAACTGGACCCCTTCCTGACACCTTACACCAAAATTAACTCCAGATGGATTAAAGACTTAAACATAAGACCTAACACCATAAAAACCCTAGAAGAAAATCTAGTCAAAACCATTCAGGACATAGGTGTAGGCAAGGACTTCATGACCAAAACACCAAAAGCATTGGCAACAAAAGCCAAAATAGACAAATGGGACCTAATCAAACTCTGCAGCTTCTGAACAGCAAAAGAAACAGTCATTAGAGTGAATTGGCAACCAACAGAATGGGAAAAATTTTTTGCAATCTACCCATCTGACAAAGGGCTAATATCCAGAATCTACAAAGAACTAAAACAGATTTACAAGAAAAAAACAAACAACCCATTCAAAATTGGGTGAAGGATATGAACAGACACTTTACAAAAGAAGACATACATGAGGCCAACAAACATATGAAAAAAAATGCTCATTATCACTGGTCATTAGAGAAATGCAAATCAAAACTACATTGAGATAACATCTCACACCAGTTAGAACGGCAATCATTAAAAAATCTGGAGACAACAGATGCTGGAAAGGATGTGGAGAAAGAGGAACAACTTTTACACTGTTGGTGGGAGTGTAACTTAGTTCAACCATTGTGGAAGACAGTGTGGCGATTCCTCAAGGACCTAGAAATAGAAATTCCATTTGACTCAGCAGTCCCATTACTGGGTATATATCCAAAGGATTACAAATCGTTCTACTATAAGGACACATGCACACGAATGTTCATTGCAGCACAGTTTACAATAGCAAAGACCTGGAACCAACCCAAATACCCATCGATGATAGACTGGACAGGGAAAATGTGGCACATATACACCATGGAATATTATGCAGCCATCAAAAACGATGAGTTCGCGTCCTTTGTAGGGACATGGATGAACCTGGAAACCATCATTCTCAGCAAACTGACATAAGAATAGAAAAATCAAACACTACATGTTCTTACTCATAGTCGGTTGTTGAAATAGGGGGAATAGGGGAGGGACAGCAGAGGGTGGGGAGTTGGGGAGAGATAGCATGGGGAGAAATGCCAGATATAGGTGAAGGGGAGGAAGGCAGCGAATCACACTGCTATGTATGCACACTATGCAACAATCTTGCATGTTCTTCACATGTACACCAAAACCTAAAATGCAATAAAAAGAAAAAGAAAAAGAAAAAATAGTAGACATCTTTTGAGGCTGTGCATGCACCTTCCGTTGCAAGTCAGTCACTCACTTAATAGGGGCTTGTGTCTGTTTTTCCACAATTTCAGCTCTTTCTCTACAGGAGATAATGCTCTCACTCAGGGCAATCTTAGTATATATGAGACTCAGGATCTGCCTCTGTAGCTGAGAGATAGAATCTCTCCGTTCATCATTTCTTTCATCACTTTGTCTATTGAACTTAGGAGCAATCAACCAGCTTCATTATGTTTCTCAGTTCTCCACATATGGTCAAAGGTATTATGTATAGAATCACTAAACTTCTTGCCTCTCACAAGTGATGATATCAGATGTGTCAAATGCATTTATTTTGCTTAACTCTCTAAGAAGTTCATGCCAAGGACCATCAGTGTTCTCCATACTATTAGGAGTAGAGTCTTTACCATTTTGGGGATCATATTAAGCAGCCAACTCCAGAAACCCCAAAACCAATGAAAGAACTCCATCCTCAGTATTCTGTTCCTCTATAACCACTCCTGGTTCCAAAATTTGTATTAGTCAGGATTTTCTAGAGGGACAGAAATAACCTCCTTTGGCAACACTCTCACAGACACACCCTCAAGATGGATTAAAAGACTTAAATGCAAGACCTAAAGCCATAAAAATCCTAGAGGAAAACTTGGGCAATTACCATTCAGGACATAGGCATGGGCAAGGACTTCATGACTAAAACACCAAATGTGATGGCAACAAAAGACAAAATAACAAATGGGATTTAATTAAACTAAAGAGCTTCTGCACAGCAAAATAAACTATCATCACAGTGAACAGGCAACCTACAGAATGGGAAAAATTTTTTCAATCTTTTTATCTGACAAAGGTCTAATATCCAGATTCTATAAGAAACGTAAATAAATTTACAAGAAAAAAACTAACAATCCCATCATAAAGTGAGCAAACGATATGAACAGACATTTCTCAAAAGAAGACATTTATGTGGCCAACAAACATATGAAAAACAGCACATCATCACTGGTCATTAAAAAAATGCAAATCAAAACCACAATGAGATATCTCTAACTCATGCCAGTTGGAATGCCAATCATTAAAAAGTCAGGAAACAACAGATGTTGGTGAGGATGTTGAGAAATAGGAATGCTTTTACACTGTTGGGAGTGTAAATTAGTTCAACCACTGTGGAAGATGCTGTGCTGATTCTTCAATGTTGTAGAATCAGAAATCCCATATGAGCCAACAATCCCATTACTGGATATATACCCAAAGGATTATAAATCATTCTACTATGAAGACACATGCACACATATGTTTATTGAAGCACTATTTACAATAGCAAAGACTTGGAAACAACCCAAAGGCCCACCAATGATAGACTGGATAAAGAAAATGTGGCACATATACACCACGGAATAGTATGCAGTCATTAAAAAGGATGAGTTCATGTCCTTTGCAGGGACATGGATGAAATTGGAAACCCCAACCTCAGCAAACTAACACAGGAACAGAAAATCAAACACTGCATGTTCTCACTCCTAAGTCAGAGTTGAACAATGAGAACACCTGGACATAGGGAGGGAAACATCGCACATTGGGGCCTGTGGGCATTGCGGGGGAAGGGGAGAAAGAGCATTAGAAGAAATATCTAATGGATGTGGAGCTTAAAACCTAGATGAAAGGTTGATAGGTGCAGCAAACCACCTGGCCCGTGTAGAGCTGTGCAACAGATTTGCATGTTCAGCACATGTATCCCAGAACTTAAAGTAAAATAAAAATTTTAAAAATTCACAATGTAAATTTTAAAAGAAATATCTATTTTACTGTCATCTATGAGAAAAGTTCTGAAATAAATATACAAATATGAAAACTAGCTCATCATCACTGGTCATTAGAGACATGTATATCAAAACCACAATGAGAAACCATCTCATGCCAGTTAGATTGGCAATCATTAAAAAATCAGGAACCAACTGATGCTGGTGAGGCTGTGGAGAAATAGGAATGCTTTTACACTATTGGGAGTATAAATTAGTTCAACCATTGTGGAAGACAGTGTGGTGATTCCTCAGGGGTCTAGAACCAGAAATAACCATTTGACCTAGCAATCCCATTACTGAGTATACGCCCAAATGATTATAAATCATTCTACTGTAAAGACACATGCACACATATGTTTATTGCAGCGCTATTCACAACAGCAAAGACTTGGAACCAATCCATATGCCCATCAATGATAGACTGGATAAAGAAAATGTGGCACATATATATGCCATGGAATACTGTGCAGCCATAAAAAAGAATGAGTTTCTGTTCTCTGCAGGGACATGAATGAAGCTGGAAGCTATTACTCTCAGCAAACTAACACAGGAACAGAAATCAAACACTGCATGTTCTCACTCATAAGTGGGAGCTGAACAATAAGAACACATGGACATAGAGAGGGGAATATCACAAACCGGGGCCTATCAGGGGATGGGGAACATTAGGACAAATGTCTAATGCAAGCAGGGCGTAATACCTAGATGATGGGTTGTGGGTACAGTGAACCAGCATGGCACATGTATACCTATGTAGCAAGCCTGCACGTTCTGCCCATGTATCCTGGAACTTAAAATAAAATTTTAAAAAAACATTTAAAAATAGGCAAAGACATGAATAGACACTTCTCAAAAGAAGACATATAAGCAGCCATAAAACATGCTCATTGTTACTAATAGAGAAATATAAATCAAAACCACAATGTGATTCCGTCTTGCACCAGTCAGAATGCCTAGTATTATAAAGTGAAAAAGTAACGGATCCTGGTGAGGTTGTGTAGAAAAGGGAACACTAGTCTGGGTGTGATGGCTATAATTCCAGCATTTTGAGAGTCCAAGGCAGGAGGATTGCTTGAGTCTGGGGGTTTGAGACAAACCTGGGCAACATGGTAAGACTATGTCTCTACAAAAACTAAAAACATTAGCTGGACATAGTGGTGCATGTCTGTGGACCTGGTTCCTTGGGAAGCTGAAGTGGAAGGATCACTTGAGCCTGGGAGGTTGAGGCTATAGTGAGCTGGGATTGTGCCACTGCACTGCAGCCTGAGCGACAGAGTCAGACTCTGCCTTAAAAACATGAAAATGTGGCTGGGTGAGGTGTCTTATGCCTGTAATCCTAGCGCTTTGGGAGACCGGGGTGGGTGGATCACCTGAGGTCAGGAGTTTGAAAGCAGTCTGAGCAAAATGGTGAAAAAACATCTCTACTAAAAATATAAAAATCAGCCAGGTGTGGTGGCACATGCTTGTAATTCCAGCTACTCAGAAGGCTGAGGCAGGAGAATCACCTGAACCCTGGAGGCAGAAATTGCAGTGATCCCAGATTGCAACATTGATCTCCAGCCTGGGCAACAAGAGCAAAACTGTCTCAGAAAACAAAGACAAACAAACAAACAAAAACCACATAAAGGAAACAAAACGGTAATGCTTATACACTGCTGGTGGGAATGTAAATTAGTTCAGCCACATGGAAAGCTGTTTGGAGATTTCTCAAATAACTTAAAACAGAGCTACCATTTGACCCAGCAATCCCATTACTCAATATTTATACAAAAGAAAACAAATTGACCTACCAGAATGACACATGCACATGTATGTTCATCATAGACATATTTATAACAGCAGAGACATGGAATCAACCTATGTGCCCATCAACGGGGTACTGGATGATGAAAATGTGGTACATATACACCATGGAATCCTACACAGCCATAAAAAGGAATGAAATCATGTCCCTTGGAGCAACATAGATGCAGCTGGAGGTCATAATTCTTCTTTCTTTCTTTCTTTTTTTTTATTTTTTTGAGACAGAGTCTCATTCTGTTGTGCAGGCTGGAGTACAATGGCATGATCTCAGCTCACTGAAACCTCTGCCTTCTGGATTCAAGTGATTCTTGTGCCTCAGTCTCCCGAGTAGCTGAGATTACAGGTGCACACCACCATGCCCAGCTAATTTTTTGTATTTTTAGTAGAGATGGGGGTTCTCCACATTGCCCAGACTGGTCTTGAACTCCTGAGCTCAGGAAATCCGCCTGCCTTGACCTCCCAAAATGTAAAGATTATAGGAGTGAGTCACCACGCCCAGCCTGGAGGTCATAATTCTAAGTGAATTAATGCAGGAATAGAAAATCATATGTTCTCACTTATAACAAATACCACATATTCTGACTTATAAGTTGAATCTAAATTTTGAGTACATCCGGACATAAAGATGGGAATGATACACACTGTAAACTACTGTAGGTGGGCGGGAAGAATGGCAGCATAGGTTGAAAAACTACCTTTTGGGTACTATGCTCACTACCCAAACCCCAAACCTCAGCATCCTGCAATATACCCATGTAACAAATCTGCACACGCACCCCAGATATCAAAAATAAAAGTTATAATTATTTTAAACAAAAAATTACTTGGAAGTTTATATTTTCAAGAAAATACATGCTTCCTTCTCTTGTGAGCTAAAGTCTAGTGTGTGATGGTACAACATTTCTTAAGGTACCAGAAAGATCGATACAGGATAATATAACATCCCAGAAAGATGTTATATTATTGAGAGACAAAGGACCTTTATAAAGATTAAGGATATGCCCCTCAATCAAACAACAGAGCCTCTAGGATACTTAGGTACATTGTTTCTTCACCATCTCAGCAGAAACCCAAGCTGAAGAGTTTATCTCAAATATATTTGTTGGGGTGTATTTTCCCTAATAAGATAAACCACAAAGAGATTCACAGAACATCTGCAATGTTTTTGAGAAAACTTTATCAGAAAAATGTTGCCAATTTGACTGCAAGGGGCAAAGACAGTACAAAAGTAGAAATGGCTGTGTAGTCTCCAAAATACTCCCGGTGGGAAAGTGGCTGTTAATACTATTCACTTACAAGCATGTTCTGTTTTTTAAAAAAAATATTGGATCCCAGTGGCAAGAGGTTGTGGCTGAGAGCCAAATTGCTTTCATTTTTCATGCCTCCAGACCTATTCAAGAAACTTCTGATATTTGCCTAGCTGCACTTCACAATTGCTCTGAACACCGTGTGTCTCATGTCTCCTCCATTTTGAACAGGAATGTCTATAGTAGTTATTGCATGCTTGTATTATTATTGTGTGTTGGGTGTGTTGGGGATAAGTGTCTTGCCTCTTCAGTTTCATAGATTTACAAATATAAAGATTGGGGGAGGCAAGGCAGGGACAGTAGCAGGGTGGGGAGGTAGGAGAGGGATAACATGCAGAGAAACCCCAGATGTAGGTGACAGAGGGATGAAGGCAGCAAACCACATTGCCATGTGTACCTATGCAACAATCCTGCATGATCTGCACGTGAACCTAAAGTACGATAAAAAAAAAAAAAAAAAGCTAGAGAACTCCATGTAAGTAGTCTCACTTACACTTGAACCTCATTTAAATGTTAAGATTCTGAAATTTGAGCATATGCTATGATGAAATAATAATTTTCTGGACATTTCACATGTGACAATTCAGCACATCAGAGGGATGGAATTATTTGGGGCCAGAGGGTTGAGGCTTTGTGTTTTCCTTCACTAATATATTCTTCTATAGGGCATCTGTTCTCTCTCAGGACTTATATGGAGTATTTATCAGTTATGCCTCCACCAACCAGTTCATGTGATCTCTGAAATATCTTTCTTCTTCCTTTTAACTAGCTAACCCCTAATCCTTTTCTGACTCATTAAAGCTAGAGTTGATACCTCCTCTGTGTTCTCTCCAAAATACTCTGCATATATCCCTGTAATGGCATCCATTCTATATTATAATGATGGCTCAATTTTTGTGTCCCATAGTAAAATATAAGTTCACCGAGGTCAGAGACTCTGATTTATTCTCTTATTAATATCTATTACCACATAGGCACACAGTTCGTACATAAGTAGTTTTAAATAAATGAGTGAGAGAGTGCTTGAATGAACCACATCAGGATCTGGCTTCCAGTCATGAGGAAAAAACCTTTAAAGAATATTCAAAGAAAGAAACATTTCTAGGCAATTTTCCTATGCAGACACAGTATTATTATAGCACCCTCTAATAAGAGCAATGTAAATGCCAAAAGGACTGTTATGTACTTTACTGCCATGTCCACACTGTGCAGAATAGCATTTGGCTTATATTTGATGATCAATGAATGTTTATTGAATTATTAAGTAAATGCATGAAAGTTAAAATCATACTTTTAAATCTATCTTCTGCATGGTTAATGATAATTGCTTTTATTAGCTTTCTTGTTTTCCAAGGGGATCATGCATTAGTGAAGAGTGAGAAATGAATTATGTTTTGAATTCTTTCCTCTACATGTCTAGGGTAAGAGCATGGAAACTTCACAATCAACTTAATCAAACAATTACGTGCACTTCATCCAGTGAACTGCAATGTCTATGTCCAATTCCTTGACAAAAGTAAAGTTTTTTTCTTTGCCATAACCACAGTTCCCTTTTGCCCCACAATGATGAATCCATGGGGAATCAGGTTAGGAATGTAAGCCCTCACTTATAGAATTCTAATTCTGGAACTGTTAGTCACCCCAGGAACTCAGACTAGTCTAAGCATGAGGTCATGTTTTCATTTCATCCTAGCAACCATTTCCCCTTTCCAGATAACCTCAATGGTGAGCATCTCTTCAGTTATCTTTTTTTCCATTTATGTCTGCAACTCCTCTAAGTTCCTTTAAACCCTCATCTAGCTGACTATTGATAATTAGCCACTGAGCAGACTCCACCATCCTCCTGATTAAAGAAGACAATGCAGGTACAATAAACACTCAAATACTTATTTGCCACATGACCTTTAACCTGATGTTTCTCTCCTTTTCCATTTAATATAGGGGTCATAAATTGTAGTACAGTCATTTCTAACCAAACCAGCCTCCTCCACTGGACTCCTGAGAGGAAGGATGGATCTGGCCATCAATAAATTTTTGTTGAAGTAATTATACATAACAGTGAGTAATGAAAAAATTGTATAAATCACTTGAATTCCAATTCTTGTTATTGATATATCTTATATACCATACAATTAACCCTTTTAAAGGGTAATTCCTTTATTTTACAGATACAAGGATGTTTGAAGACAAACATCACCACTATCTAATTTAGAACATTTTCATCAACCCCTAAAAAAATTCCATACCTGTTAGTATTCGGTTCTGTTGGAAATAAGAGCTTGGAGTCACAAAGAAAACGAGTACTGGAACAAATGTTTCTTGGCAAGGCAAATTTGCTTCTGCAGAAGGGTGCTGCTCACTCTTCTAGCCACTGTGAGAGCACACCAAACAAAGGAGGAAGCGGTTTTGATCTCCAATGCAGTCAGTCCCTGCTACTGTGTCTGGTCCCCATTGGCTGGAGTCTGACGGCACAATCTAAGCTGATCCCAATGGGCTATTTCAGTTGGAGCAGGGGTCGGGCTACGGTAGCAGGAAGAACAGTTTCGGAACTAAGGGTGCCAAATAAGGAACAGATGTGGGTTACAGATTGGGAATTGATGTGGGTTACAGATTGGGAACGGCTGGAAGCTTGTTTACCAAAACTAGGGGCAGGGAGGCAAGGAAGTTAGGAACAAAGAACAAGGAAGCTGAACAAGCAGAAACTTTGAAGAGGAACTCACTGTATCCAGCAATTTCCCATTACTTTTGTCTCCCAGCCCATGGCAACAATTTTCCTATCCTGGATACTTTATATAAACGGAATCATTTAGTATATGACCTTTAGTGTTATTCTATGAAGCAAGCATTACCCTGATACCAAAGCCTGACAAAGACACAAGGAAATAAAACGACAGAACAATATCTTTTATCATGCATGCAAAGATTTGCAACAAAAGACTAGCAAAAAAAAAAAAAAAAAGCAACAGCATATTAAAAGGATTATGCCACATGTGTTGTCCGCCAGAGTCATGGCAAATAGGTGGTGGGGCCAGGGCAGTGACAGGGAGTGGTACAGCACTCAGGTGCCCGGACGCTAGCTCTGCCCTGCGCTCTGGATGATACCACCACTGGAGCAGCAAAAAGTCACGCCTAGCCCAGCAATGGCGGCGGCCGCTCTATGCTCCGCTCCGGTGAGTTCCAGTGACTTCCACCTGCCGCGCCCAAGCGCTCCTACCCTGCGGGGGGCAGGGACAGCGGCTCAGCGCCAACCTCTGCTGAAACCACTCTTCTCTGATATGGTGGAGCGGAACGTGGGGGGCCAGGTGTACTTGACCCACGTTGCACAGGATGTCGGTGTTCTACTCACCGCTCTGGCGCATGTGCACGCAGCAGCAGTCACAGGAGACGGCCCAGGACGGCAAAGGCACCTCTTTCTGGACCAGAACGGCTTCCTCTTCCACTACACCATGGATTACCCGCAGGGCGTGCAGCTAATGCTTCCGCACTACTTCCTTGAGCGCAGCTGGCTGCAGCGCAATGCAGAACACTTGGAGTTGCCAGAGTTTATTATTAGTCTCCAGGCGCCCTAGCGGCTGGCCCGGGGTGTGCCCACACTGGCTGCGTGGGGTCCAGACAAAGGGCTCGCTGGGCCAGGTGCTGCTGCGCTCTGTAGCTGGAGCAGTAGGAGGGCACCTCTGCCGGGACCCATGGCCCACGCTCTGCCCCAGAGGGGCACCGACCTGATACTGGCTGGAATACTCCTGTATAAGGTGTCTGGCGACCCCCGTTGTATGTGGGGTGTCTCACCCTGTCAGGAGGGAGAGGATCAATGACTTGCTTCGTGAAGCACTCTGCCACTTGGCTGAGCTGGTCTACTGTGCTGGGGGGAATCCCCTTGTCTGCACTTCTTGGATTCTTCGGAGCTCGCAGGCAGGAAAGTCTAATTCGACTAAACCACGAAGACCGTGGCTGCCCCTCCCACCAGGGCCTCCGTTCCAGGGAGATCAGAGTTCTGTCCTAAGCCCCTGACCAGAGGTGCTGAAATTCTGGCAGGGAGACCCCGGCAGTGAGGAGTGATAGATCCAGGTCCCACCTAAAGAAGCAGTCTGGCCACGATCTGCCACAGCCGCTGTTCTGTGCTGTGTGGAGAATTCCTGCTGGTCCAAACTGCCCAGTCATCCTGGCACCAGCAGGGGAGAACAGCGGACTGGAGCCACAGTGATGGTGGTCATCTTAGGCAGTCTCCATCCTGCTGCTGCTGGTTGTTGCATCCTGAGCTGCCACTGAGAGCCTGCACTGCTCTGTGCTTGGGTCCAAGGCCCTGGTGGCATGGGCTTATGAGGAGATCTCCTGATCCATGGGTTGCACAGATCCATGGAAAGAGCGTTGTTTCTCAGGCAGGGTAACGCAAACACTCACTGCCTCCCTTGGCTGGGAGTGGGGGCTCCCCTTACTCCATGCAGCTCCTGGGTGGGCCTTCCTTCCACCTTGCTTTTTCTTGCTTTCAGTGGGTAATGCCAACCACCTAATCAGTCCCAGTGAGAGAACCTGGATACCTCAGTTGAAGGCACAGGATTCACTCCCCATTTTCACTCTTCTTGGTGGTAGCTACCAACTGCAGCTGCTTCTAATAGGCCTTCTGGGCCCTCTCTGCCTATCATCCTATTGTTAATGAATATTAACTTGGACCTATGAACTGAGAAAACTTATTTATTCACTTTTTAAATTCATTTGTTTAATTAATTCTGCTATTTGAATTAATGGTACAGAGGCCTAAGTCTGAACACAAGGAGAAAATGAACTCTCTGACCCGGAAACCTATACAGGTAGTATGTAAGTGGGATAGACTCAAAGGTCACAAGTTTTAACTAAGACTGTCAGACATCATTGAGCATCTAAACTCCCCTCAGTGTCCTTGTGGGTGACATGCTTGAGTGACAGCCATGGTTGACTGCCTCCTCCAGAACTAGCTCTGCCAGGACACAGGAAGCCCCAAACATCTCATCCTCAAGCCAAGTCATCCTAGGTTCTTAATTTATTTACCTTATGTGGTTACAAAAATTACCTATTAAAGCCATCCGCAGGATCAGCATCAAGGATAGAGGTGCAGTGTCTTCCCATCCTGTGAGCACCACAGTGCTGCACAACCCTCAGACTTTATTTTATTATTTATTTATTTATTTATTTATTTTGAGATGGAGTCTCACTCTTTCACCCAGGCTGGAGTGCAATGGCACTATCTTGGCTCACCACAACCTCCGCTTCCTGGGTTCAAGCGATTCTCCTACCCCAGCCTCCCGAAGAACTGGGATTACAGGCATGCGCCACAACACCCGGCTAATTTTTGTATATTTTTAGTAGACACAGGGTTCCACCATCTTGGCCAGGCTGGTCTTGAACTCCTGACTTCGTGATTCACTCACCTCGGCCTCCCAAAGTGCTGGGATTACAGGCGTGAGCTACAGGGCCTGGCCAACCCTCAGATTTTATAGTGATGACCACCCACTGCACATGAGCACTTACACTGCAGGTATGAAAATATGGCCACTCAAAAAGTGTCTGTAATAATTTATCTCACAAGGTCTAGGTGGTTCAGAACATTGTCAAGGCCCATAACACTGTTTCACAAATTTGTGCTTTCAAACAGGAAGGCACGTTCTGCCTCAAACCCCTTTCTTCTCCCTGTATTGAACTAACTTCTACATGTAAACCTAAAATCCTGTGATCGACTCTAAAAATCCCTTCCTGAAACTTCTTTGAATCTGATTTGGATGTCTTTTTCTGTCCTCATTTATGTGGTACAATGATTAGATCATATCCAACTATAATTTCTAATTCAAATACCAAATATTCTTAATCAACTGTAGCTTCCTGCAGCAGGAAAGAGAGATCAGCACATAGCACATGCAAAGCGTAGTTAGAGCTCACTAAATATTTCTAAAATAAAGAAATGAACATATAATCTGATAAATAGCCCCAAATAAGGTGAGATGACACTCACCTGTCTGAAAGATGGCAGTAAATCAGACTTCCCAGCAGTGACCCAGCCATAAATAGGGAATGAACCATTATTATTACTATCATTATTTGAGAGAGGGTCTCAGTCTATTGCCTAGACTGGAGTGCAGTGGTGCCATCTCGGATTACCATAATCTCTGCCTCCCAGGCTCGAGTAATTCTCCTGCCTCAGCCTCCCAAGTAGCTGGGATTACATGAGTGAGCCACTACCACCTGGTTAATTTTAGTCACTGAGATTCATACGCCAGGTACTACTGGAAGAGAAGGAAATCAGCACAGCAGAGCTTGAGGAGTTTCATCGCTTTAATGGAAACTGACTCCAGACTCCAATATATGATGTACATAACCCTCTGCTATGCGGGTCCTGCCTCCCTCTACAGACACTGTGCTCTGGTTGCCCAAACTCTAAAACTAAACAAATGCCAGCCTTTCAAATGCAGCTGCCTCTCTCTTTCAAGTCCCAGCCTTCCAACAGTCTGTATTCACGTGTCTACATGTCTTTATTAATTTTCTCCTCAGACAACCCACTCCTTTTATTGGGTTAAATTATATACATGCTTTGGGTATTATAATTAAAAACATATAAGCACATATATTTTTTAAAATATCAATTTTCAGCTACCAAAATTTTAAAAATATGTTAGAAACCCATAATTTTACAGGAAGACTTTTTCATCATGTAGGACACATGAGGGCCTTGCCTTTGACTTCACTTAGCTGTTTATAATTCAACTACTATAATAACTATCTTCTTTGCTTACACACTGAATCACTTGAAGAGCTTCAAAAATACTGATGCCTGGATCCTGTACCCAAAGGTTACTTGTTGTGGTTATCAGTCTTGCAATGAGTATTGAGAACACTGACCTAGCATAATATTTGTCAAAGAGTATTTTAATTACTTTAAACACTATAGGTCTTTCTCACTAGATTAGATGATATAATAGCAGGTTCATGTTTAGTGTGTTCAGTTCATTCATTCAATACTAACACACTTGACCATATTGTAGAGTAGGTAAGCAATTGCTGCTACCTGCTGAAAAAGTGAAGGAAGAGTTGACTACAGTAACCATCTGAAGACTAAAGGTACAAAGCAAGTCTATTCTTTGTGTTAACTCCAAACATCTCAATCATATAAACAGAAGATCTAAACATGTCCCTTTACCTCAGTCACAATGGTGGAGACGAAGGAGCTTCGGTGGTACACCCAGCCATTTACACAGGGCTCCATGTTTGGTTCACTCTGTTTAAGAAGGTCACATTCAAGTGAAGGAGATGCCACGAGGATGGGTGAAACAATGACACTTCTCTTGCCTCAGATTTGAGTTCAGCGAGATGGAAATTCTCAGGAGGGCAACCTGGCTGAGAGTCCCAGTGTCATTGTCAGAGACAGTGTCATGGTCCATGATGTGAACCTAGTAGTGATGACCAGGGGTGAATGCAATGAAATTCTCCAATTGAAGACAAGGATAAAGTATAATGATGGAGATCGAAATGAAAACCATCTAAAAGATCTGGAATCTCCCTAGGCCACCCACTTGATCCAGGAGGATATCAAAACCCAATGAGACAGAACAGGTGACTCCCAAGAGGAAGCACAATGACCTTGTAGAGATAAGTTCAGAAGGAGAAAATGTTCCCTTTCACAAAGTAACAGTGGTGTTGTATGGATCCTTATACCTGTCGCACCACCATGGAAGAGCAGTGGAAGGACTTTCATCAAGTCCTTTGAGTTTAGGCAGCTAGACGGTTTCAGCAAAGTACAGATATAATTATTTGGCAAAAAAGAAACAAAAAATAATTACTATTTGGCAAACAGACATCTATCTTTTGACAACGGAATCTTCTTAAAAGACTACTCTGTGAAAGATTGTGATATCTGAACTTCCAGAGAAGTCAACAGTGGACTTTGAGGTGGATATAATTTCCGCACAACCTAAACTACCCCTAAAATTATGCCTGATCAATGGTATGCCATTCTTTTCGGAAAAAGTATATTGGATACTTAAAAGTGAACTGCTTTGTGATATTTTGTGCAAACAGAATGGCTTTTTCTTGCTGAGGACTGACTTTTGACTAAAAGTTAATGAAAACTATTTCTAATTAAAGCAAATGGAATGTTAAGTATAAACATTGACTTTTGGTAACTGAAGTTCTGTTTCAGTTCAAATCATACCAGGGACAGTGGTGTTAAGATTTTTGAAATAGGGAAATAAAGATAAGAGGTAGAGAGGAAGGGAACAGTATCTTTACGTGATAGTTTATTTCACCAAATTGGTTGATTTTTTTCAAATAGCATTTTGAACTTTCTGCTGCTATTGCTGTAAATAAAGTAATGGTATTTATTTGTATACTTATAAATCTATTTTTACATTTATAAGTAAACATGACATCAGTGTTATAAAGTCTCATATTCCAGTTAATAAGTGATAGGTACATAAATGATTATACTGTAATGTCATAAGATAACTATAAAGAAGATAGTGTCCTATAGAAGAATTAAAAAGAAACTGTTCAATGATGCCTGGGTAAATGCCATGAGACAGACAAGTCATCACTGTACAAATTAGCTTTACTCTGCACCCAGGCAGGAGTACAATGGTATGATTTTGGTTCACTCCAACCTCCGCCTCCTGGGTTCCAGCAATTCTCCTGCCTCAGCCTCCCAAGTAGCTGGGTTACAGACACCTGCCACCACACCCAGCTAATTTTTGTATTTTTAGGAGGGACAGAGTTTCACCATGTTGGCCAGGCTGTTCTCGAATGCCTGACCTCATGATCCTCCTGCCTTGGCCTCTCAAAGTGCTAGGATTATAGTTGTGAGCCACTATGCCCAGCCAACTTTTACCTATTCTTTTTTTTTTTTAATATACCTAAAATTCTTCTTCTTCTTCTTTTTTTTTTTCAACTTAAGGTTCTGTGGTAAGTGTGCAGATCATGCAGGGTTGTTGAATAAGTACTTACGTGGCAAGATGGTTTGCTGCCTCTGTCACCTATATCTGGCATTTCTCCCCATGTTATACCTCCCCAATCTCCACAACCCCACTGTCCCTCCTCTGGTCACCCCCCACAGACCTCAGTGTGTGATGCTCCCCTCCCTGTGTCCATGTGTTCTCATTTTTCAACACTCACCTATGAGTGAGAACATGTGGTGTTTGATTTTCTGTTCTTGTGTCAGTTTACTGAGAATGATGGTTTCCAGGTTCATTCATGTCCCTACAAAGGACATGAACTCACTGTTTTTTATGGCTGCATAGTATTCCATGGTGTATATGTGCCACATTTTCCCTGTCCAGTCTATCATCGATGGGCATTTGGATTGGTTCCATGTCTTTGCTATTATAAACAGTGCTGCAATGAACATTCGTGTGCATGTATCCTTAAATAAAACGATTTAAAATCCTTTGGCTATATACCCAGTAATGGGATTGCTGGGTCAAATGGAATTTCTGTTTCTAGGTCCTTGAGGAATCACCACACTGTCTTCCACAATGGTTGAACTAGTTTACACTCCCACCAACAGTGTAAAAGTGTTCCTATTTCTCCACATCCTCTCCAGCATCTGTTGTCTCCAGATTTTTTAATGATCGCCATTCTAACTGGCGTGAGATGGTATCTCAATGTAGTTTTGATTTGCATTTCTCTAATGACCAGTGATGATAAGTATTTTCTCATATGTTTGTTGGCCTCATATATGTCTTCTTTTGTCAAGTGTCTGTTCATATCCTTCGCCCACTTTTGAATGGGTTCATTTGTTTTTTTCTTGTAAATCTGTTTTACTTCTTTGTAGATTTTGGATATAAGTCCTTTGTCAGATAGGTAGATTGCAAAAATTTTTTCCCATTCTGTTGGTTGCTGGTTCACACTAATGATTTTTTTTTTCTGTGCAGAAGCTCTGGAGTTTAATTTGATCCCATTTGTCTATTTTGGCTTTTGTTGCCAATGCTTTCGGTGTTTTGGTCATGAAGTCCATGCCTATACCTATGTCCTGAATGGTTTTGCATAGGTTTTCTTCTAAGGTTTTTATGGTGTTAGGTCTTATGTTTAAGTCTTTAATCCACTTGGAGTTAATTTTTGTATAAGGTGTCCGGAATGGGTCCAGTTTCTGCTTTCTGCATATAGCTAGCCAGTTTTCCCAACACCATTTATTAAACAGGGAATCCTTTCTCCATTACTTGTTTTTGTCAGGTTTGTCAAAGATCAGATGGTTGTAGATCTGTGGTACTGCCTCTGAGGCCTCTGTTCTGTTCCATTGATCTATGTCTCTGTTTTGGTACCAGTACCATGCTGTTTTGATTACTGTGGCCTTGTAATATAGTTTGAAGTCAGGCAGCATGATGCCCCCAGCTTTGTTCTTTTTGCTTAGGATTGTTTTGGCTGTGTGGGCTCTCTTTTGGTTCCATATGAAGTTTGAAGTTGTTTTTTACAGTTCTGTTAATAAGGTCATTGGTAGCTTGATGGGGATAGTGTTGAATCTATAAATTACTTTGGGCAGTTTGGCCATTTTCATGATGTTGATTCTTCCCAACCATGAGCGTGAAATGTTTCTCCATCTGTTTGTGTCCTCTCTTATTTCGTTGAGCAGTGGTTTGTAGTTCTCCTTGAAGAGGTCCTTTACATCTCCTTGAAGAGGTCCTTTATTGAGGGTGCATAAAGGACTATTGAATTTTGTCAAAGGCCTTCTCTGCATCTATTGAGATAATCATATGGTTTTTGTCTTTGGTTCTATTTATGTGATGGATTATGTTTATAGACTTACGTATGTTGAACCAGTCTTGCATCCCCATGATGAAGCCTACTTGATCATGATGAATAAGCTTTTTGATGTGCTGTTGCATTCTGTTTGCCAGCATTTTATTGAAGATTTTTGTATCAATGTTCATCATGGATATTGGTCTGAAGTTTTCTTTTTTTGTTGTGTCTCTGCCCAGTTCTGGTATTAGGATGATGTTGGTCTCATAAAATGAGTTGGGGAGGATTCCCGCTTTTTGAAACTATTCCAAACAATACAAAAAGAGGGAATCAGCTCCTCTTTTTATGTCTGGTAGAATTTGGCTATAAACCCATCTGGACCTGGGCTTTTTTTAGTTGGTAGGCTATTAATTGCTGCCTCAACTTCAGCCCTTGTTATTGGTCTATTCAGGGTTTCAACTTCTTCTTCGTTTAGTCTTGGGAGAGTGAAAATGTCCAGAAATTTATCCATTTCTTCCAGATTTACTGGTTTGTGTGCATAGAGTTGTTTGTAGCAATCTCTGATGGCAGTTTGTATTTCTGTGGAATCGGTGGTGATGTCCCCTTTATCATTTTTTTGTTGCATCTATTTGAATCTTCTCTCTTTTCTTGTTTATTAGTCTGGCTACTGGTCTGTCTATTCTGTTGATCTTTTCAAAAAACCAACTCCTGGATTTGTTGATTTTTTGAAGGTTTTTTTTTTTTAATGTGTCTCTATCTCCTTCAGTTCTGCTCTGATCTTAGTTATTTATCTTCTGCTTGCTTTTGAGTTTTTTTGATCTTGCTCCTCTACCTCTTTCAATTTTGATGACAGGATGTCAACTTTACACCTTTCCTTGCTCCTCATGTGGGCATTTATTGCTATAAATTTCCCTCTAGACCCTGCTTTAAATGTGTCCCAGTGATTCTGGTACATTGTATCTTCATTCTCGTTGGTTTCAAAGAACATCTTTATTTCTGCCTCCATTTCATTGTTTGTCCCGTCAACATTCAAGAGCCAGTTGTTCAATTTCCATGAAGTTGTGCAGTTTTGAGTTAGTTTCTTAATCCTGAATACTAATTTGATTGCACTGTGGTCTGAGAGACTGTTTGTTATGATTTCCATTCTTTTGCATTTGCTAAGGACTGATTTGCTTCCAATTATGTGGTTGACTTTATAGTAAGTGCAATGTGGTGCTGAGAAGAATGTATATTCTGTGGATTTGGGGTGGAGAGTTCTGTAAATGTCTATTAAGTTTGCTTGGTCCAGATCTGCATTCAAGTCCTGGAGTTCCTTATTGATTTTCTGTCTCATTGATCTGTCTAATATTGACAGTTGATTGTTAAAGTCTCCCATTATTATTGTGTGGGAGTCTAAGGCTTTTTGTAGGTCATTAAGAACTTGCTTTATGTATCTGGTTGCTCCTGTATTGGGTGCATATATATTTAGGATCATTAGCTCTTCTTGTTGCATTGATCCTTTTATCATTAGGTAATGCCCTTCTTTGTCTCTTTTGATCTTTGTTGGTTAAAGTCTATTTTATCAGAGACTAGAATTGCAACTCCTGCTTTTTTTTTTTTTTTTTGCTCTCCATTTGCTTGGTAAATCTTCTTCTATCCCTTTATTTTGAATCTATATGTGTCTTTGCATGTGGATGAGTCTCCTGAATACAGCACACTGATGGTTCTTGGCTTTTTATCCAATTTGCCATTCTGTGTCTTTTGATTGGGGCATTTAGTCCATTTACATTTAACATTAATATTGTTATGCGTGAATTTGATCCTGCCATTTTACTACTGGTTGGTTGTTTTGCCCTTTGGTTGGCATAATTTCTTCATTGTGTCATTGGTCTTTACCATTTGGTTTTTTCTGCAGTGGCTGGTACTGGTTTTTCCTTTCTGTGTTTAGTGCTTCCTTCAGGAGCTCTTGTAGAGCAGATTTGGTAATGACAAACTCTCTCAGCAATTGCTTGTCCATAAAGGATTTTATTTCTCCATCACTTATGAAGCTTGGTTTGGCTGGATATGAAATTCTGGGTTGAAATTCTTTTCTTTAAGGATGTTGAATACTGGCCCCAACTCTCTTCTGGTTTGTAGGGTTTCTGCCAAGAGATCTGCTTTGAGTCTGATGTGCTTCCCTTTGTGGGTGACCCAACCTTTCTCTCTGGCTGCCCTTAGTATTTTTTCCTTCAATTCAACCCCGATGAATCTGACGATTATGAGCCTTGGGGTTGCTCTTCTAGAGGAGTACTGTTGTTGTGTTCTCTGTATTTCCTGTATTTGACTGTTGGCCTGCCTTGCTAGGTTGGGGAAGTTCTCCTGGATAATATCCTGAAGAGTGTTTTCCAGCTTGGATTCATTCACTCTGTCACATTCAGGTACACCTATCAAACACAGATTAGGTCTTTTCACATAATTCCATATTTCTTGTAGGCTTTGTTCATTTCTTTTCACTCTTCTTTCTCTAATATTGCTTTCTCATTTTATTTCATTGAGTTTATCTTCAATCTCTGATATCCTTTCTTCTTGGTCAATTCGGCTATTGAAACTTGTGTATGCTTTGAGAAGCTGTTTTTCAGTTCCATCAAGTCATTTATATTCTTCTCTAAGCTGTTTATTCTAGTTGGCATTTTTTCTAACCTTTTTTCAAGGTTTTTAGTTTCTTTGCATTGGGTAGGAACATGTTCTTTTAGCTCAGATAAGTTTTTTTATTACCTGCCTTCTGAAGCCTGTTTCTGTCAGTTTGTCAGACTCGTTCTCCATCCACCTTTGTTCCCTTGCTGGTGAGGAGTTGTGATCCCTTGGAAGAGGAGAGGCATTCTGGTTTTTGGTGTTTTCATCCTTTTTGCACTGTTTTCTTCCCATCTTAGTGGATTTATCTACCTGTCGTCTTTGTAGTTGGTGACTTTCGGATGGGGTCTCTGAGTGGACATCCTTTTTGTTGATGTTGAAGTTATTACTTTCTGGTTTTTAGTTTTCCTTCTAACAGGCCCCTCTGCTGCAGGACTGCTGGAAGTCCACTCCAGACTTTGCTTGCCTGGGGATCACCCGTGGGGGCTGCAGAACAGTAAGGGGTGCTGCTGATTTCCTCTTCTGCTATCTTCATCCCAGAAGGGTACCTGCCAGATGTCAGCCTGAGCTGTCCTTTATGAGGTGTCTCTTTGGGTATACGGAGTTCAGGGAGCTGCTTGAGGAGATGGTCTGACCCTTATAGGAGCTCAAGTGCTGTGCTGGGAGCTCCATTGTTCCATGCAGAGCTGCTGGGCAGGTATGTTTAAGTCTGCTGCAGCAGAACTCATAACCACCTTTTTCCTCAGGTGCTCTGTCCTGGGAAGGTGGAGCTTTATTTATAAGTTCCTGGCATACTGCTGCCTTTTTTCAGAGAAGCCCTGCCCAGCAAGGAGGTAGTCTAGTCACAGTCTGCCAGCAGAGGCATTGCTCAGCTGCTGTGGGCTCTGCCCAGCTGCTGTGCAAACTTCCATGTGGTTTTGTTTACAGAGGTACAGTTAGAACTGCCTCAGTAATGGTGATCTGCCTCATTAATGGCCTGCTTTTGGTTTTTTTGATCCTGCATATGGAATTTTGGTCTGAATTTCATTCATTTCCACTCTGATTTTGGTATTTATTTTTTTCTGCTCAATTTGGGATTAGTTTATTCTTGATTTTCTGGTTCCTCCAGGAGCGATGTTATATTGTTTGCTTGGGATCTTTATAACTTCTTGATGTAGATGCTTAGCACTGTACATCAAGTGCATTAGCTGAGTCCTAGATTTGGTATGCTATGTCCCTGTTATTATCTATTTCAAATATATTTTTAAATTTCAGCCTTAATTTTGTTGTTTATCCAGAAGCCATACAGGAGCAAGTTGTTTAATTTTCATGTAATCGTGTGTTTTTGAGACCTTCTTTTTTAAATTTTATTTCACTGAGGTCCAAAAGTGTGATTGGTATTATTTTAATTTAAAAAAAAAATTTTTGAGACTTGTTTTATACCTTAGCATGTGGTCTATCTTACAGCATGTCCCTTGTGGAGATATGAAGAATGTATATTCTGTGGTTGAAGGGTGGAGTATTCTGCAGATATCTATTAGGTTCAATTGGTCAATTGAAATTTATGTTCAGAATTTCTTTATTAATTTTCTGCCTTGGTGATCTGTTCAACATTGTCAGTAGAATTTTGAAGTCTCCTCTATTATTGTGTGTTTATCGAAGTCTTTTCATAGGTCTAGGAGTACTTGTTTTGTGAATTTGAGTGCTCCAAATGTAGGTCCATATATATTTAGGATATTTAAAACTTACTTTTGGATTGAACCCTTTATTATTTTGCACTGCTGTTTTTTCTCATTTTTTAGGGTTATTGGTTGAAAGTGTATTTTATCGAGGAGATCCAAGATGGCCGCTTAGGAGGAACTCGGGAATGCAGCTCCGAGAGAAAGCACAGAGGGTGAGTGGACGCTGTATTTCCAGACTGATTTTTACTGCCCACAGACCAGGAGATTCACACGCAGAGAAGCCACACGGGTCACCAGCGCCGCTGGCTTGAACGGTGCAGCCGCTGGGCCGGCACCCTGAGGCAACGGCTCACTGTACAAAGTGAGAGAGTCTGAGTCCCCTATAAGCCAGCAAGGGGAGCTGAAACGGGGAGCCAGGCCAGCGCCACGAATCTCAGAGCCGCGGCTTTAGCCAACGCAGCGGCTCCGGAGGCAGATCAGATGAGACAGTGTCCCCTCTTACCCAGCAAGAAGACCTGAAACACAACTGAAACCGGGACGGTCCAGCTCTGTGGAGGAGGGGCGTTCTCCATAGGCACCCTGCTGTTCTCTACCAAGGCAATCCGCCACTACAGAGACTCCGTCACTACAGGGGCGGGCCAACATATCGGAAGCAGTTCTAACTACACCCAGAAGTTCACACGGAAGCTGGGTGGAGCCCACAGCAGCTTAGCGAAGCCTCTGCAACCTGAGTGTGACTAGGCTGCCACCTTGTGGGCAGGGAAAACAGCAACCGCACAGGGGAACATCATAAAACCGTAACTCCCTGGGACAGAACACCTGGGGGGAAGAGCAGGGGGTTTATGAGTTCTGCCACAGCAGACTTAAAATTACCAAAATCAGAAAGACAACAACTACAAAGTCAACAGGTGGATAAATCCACAAAGATGGGAAGAAACCAGGGCAAAAAGGATGAAAACACCCAAAACCAGAACACTTCTCCTCCTACAAGGGATCACAACTTCTCACCAGCAAGGGAACAAGACTGGATGGAGAATGAGTGTGATGAAATGACAGAATCAGCTTTCAGAAAGTGGATAATAAGAAACTTCCGTGAGCTAAAAGAACATGTTCTAACCCAATGCAAAGAAACTAAGAACCTTGAAAAAAGACTTGACGAAATGCTAACAAGAATGGACAACTTAGAGAGGAATATGAGCGAAATGATGGAGCTGAAAAACACAACACGAGAACTTCGTGAAGCATGCACAAGTTTCAACAGCCGAATTGACCAAGCAGAAGAAAGGATATCAGAGGTCGAAGATCAACTCAATGAAATAAAACGAGAAGGCAAGATTAGAGAAAACAGGGTAAAAAGGAATGAACAAAGTCAACAAGAAATATGGGACTATGTGAAAAGACCTAATCTACGTTTGATAGGTGTACCTGAATGTGACGAAGAGAATGCATCCAAGCTGGAAAATACTCTTCAGGATATTATCCAGGAAAACTTCCCCAACCTAACAAGGCAGGCCGAGATTCAAGTCCAGGAAATACAGAGAACACCACAAAGATACTCCTCTAGAAGAGCAACCCCAAGACACATAATCATCAGATTCACCAGGGTTGAAATGAAGGAGAAAATACAAAGGGCAGCCAGAGAGAAAGGTCGGGTTACCCACAAAGGGAAACCCATCAGACTCACTGCAGATCTCTCAGCAGAAACCCTACAGGCCAGAAGAGAGTGGGGGCCGATATTCAACATCCTTAAGGAAAAGAACTTTCAACCCAGAATTTCGTATCCAGCCAAACTAAGCTTCATAAGTGAAGGAAAAATAAAATCCTTTGTGAACAAGCAAGAACTCAGAGAGTTCATCACCACCAGACCAGCTCTACAAGAGCTCCTGAAGGAGGCACTACACATAGAAAAGAACAACCAGTACCAGCCACTCCAAAAACACACGAAAAGGTAAAGAGCATCAACACAATGAAGAATCTGCATCAACCAAAGGGCAAAACAGCCACCTAGCACCAAAATGACAGGATCGAATTCACACATAACAATATTAACCCTAAATGTAAACGGACTAAATGCCCCAATCAAAAGACACAGACTGGCAAATTGGATAAAAAGCCAAAACCCATCAGTGTGCTGTATCCAGGAAACCCATCTCGCATGCAAGGATACACAAAGGCTCAAAATAAAGGGATGGAGGAAGATTTACCAAGCAAATGGAGAGCAAAAAAAAGCAGGAGTTGCAATTCTCATCTCTGATAAAATAGACTTTAAAGCAACAAAGATCAAAAGAGACAAAGAAGGACATTACATAATGGTAAAAGGATCAATGCAGCAAGAAGAGCTAACGATCCTAAATATATATGCACCTAATACAGGAGCACCCAGATACATAAGGCAAGTTCTTAAAGACTTACAAAGAGACTTAGACTCCCACACAATAATAGTGGGAGACTTCAACACACCATTGTCAATATTAGACAGATCAACGAGACAGAAAATTAACAAGGATATCCAGGACTTGAACTCAGACCTGGAACAAGCAAACCTAATAGACATTTACAGAACTCTCCACCCCAAATCCACAGAATATACATTCTTCTCAGCACCACATCACACCTACTCTAAAATTGACCACATAATTGGAAGTAAATCACTCCTCAGCAAATGCAAAAGAACAGAAACCATAACAAACAGTCTCTCAGACCACAGTGCAATCAAGTTAGAACTCAGAATTCAGAAACCAACCCAGAACCGCACAGCCTCATGGAAAATGAACAACTTTCTCCTGAATGTTGACTGGATAAACAATGAAATGAAGGCAGAAATAAAGACGTTCTTCGAAACCAATGAGAATGAAGACACCACATACCAGAATCTCTGGGACACATTTAAAGCAGTCTCTAGAGGAAAATATATAGCAATAAGTGCCCACATGAGAAGAAAGGAGAGATCTAAAATTGACACCCTATCGTCAAAATTGAAAGAGCTAGAGGAGCAAGATCAAAAAAACTCAAAACCTAGCAGAAGACAAGAAATAACTAAGATCAAAGCAGAATTGAAGGAGATAGAGACACGAAAAACCCTTCAAAAAATCAATAAATCCAGGAGCTGGTTTTTTGAAAAGATCAACAAAATAGAAAGACCACTAGCCAGACTAATAAAAAAGAAAAGAGAGAATAATCAAATAGATGCAATAAAAAATGACAAAGGGGATATCACCACAGATTCCACAGAAATTCAAACCATCATCAGAGATTATTACAAACAACTCTATGCACATAAATTAGAAAACCTGGAGGAAATGGATAAATTCCTGGACAGCTGCCTCCTCCGAAGCCTAAACCAGGAAGAAGTCGAAACCCTGAATAGACCAATAACAAGGTCTGAAGTCGAGGCAGCAATTAAGAGCCTACCACCCAAAAAAAGCCCAGGTCCAGATGGGTTCACAGCCGAATTCTACCAGACATACAAAGAGGAACTGATACCATTCCTACTGAAACTATTCCAAATAATCCAAAAAGAGGGAATCCTTCCCAAATCATTTTATGAGACCAACATCATCCTAATACCAAAACCTGGCAGAGACTCAACAAGAAAAGAAAACTACAGGCCAATATCCATGATGAACATAGATGCAAAAATCTTCAATAAAATAATGGCAAGCCGATTACAACAGCACATCAAAAAGCTTATCCACCATGATCAAGTAGGATTCATCCCGGGGATGCAAGGCTGGTTCAATATACGCAAGTCTATAAATGTAATTCACCACATAAACAGAACCAAAGACAAAAACCACATGATTATCTCAATTGATGCAGAGAAGGCCTTCGACAAAATTCAACAGCCCTTTATGCTAAAAACCCTCAATAAACTAGGTATCGATGGAACGTATCTCAAAATAAT
Organism: Aotus nancymaae; assembly: GCF_030222135.1. NCBI lineage: Eukaryota > Metazoa > Chordata > Mammalia > Primates > Aotidae > Aotus > Aotus nancymaae. The sequence goes on along the minus strand of NW_026988473.1, from coordinate 6,468,550 downwards.
AAAAGCTATTTACGACAAACCGACAGCCAATATCATACTGAACGGGCAAAAACTGGAAGCATTCCCTTTGAAATCTGGCACTAGACAAGGATGCCCTCTCTCACCACTCCTATTCAATATAGTACTGGAAGTTCTAGCCAGAGCAATCAGGCAAGAAAAAGAAATAAAGGGTATTCAATTAGGAAAGGAGGAAGTCAAATTGTCTCTATTTGCAGACGACATGATTGTATATCTAGACGACCCCCTCATCTCAGCCCAAAAGCTCCTGAAACTGATAAGCAACTTCAGCAAAGTCTCAGGATACAAAATCAATGTGCAAAAATCACAAGCATTCCTATACACCAATAACAGACTTAAAGAGAGCCAAATCAAGAACGAACTGCCATTCACAATTGCTACAAAGAGAATAAAATACCTAGGAATACAACTAACAAGGAATGTAAAGGACCTCTTCAAGGAGAACTACAAATCACTGCTCAACGAAATAAGAGAGGACACAAACAGATGGAGAAACATTCCATGTTCATGGTTAGGAAGAATTAATATCGTGAAAATGGCCATACTGCCCAAAGTAATATACAGATTCAATGCTATCCCCATCAAGCTACCAATGACCTTCTTCACAGAACTGGAAAAAACCACCTTAAACTTCATATGGAACCAAAAGAGAGCCCGCATAGCCAAGTCAATTCTAAGCAAAAAGAACAAAGCGGGAGGCATCACACTACCAGACATCAAACTCTACTACAAGGCTACAGTAATCAAAACAGCATGGTACTGGTACCAAAACAGAGATATAGACCAATGGAACAGAACAGAGGCGTCGGAGGCAACACAACATATCTACAACCACCTGATCTTTGACAAACCTGATAAAAACAAGCAATGGGGAAAGGATTCCCTGTTCAATAAGTGGTGTTGGGAAAACTGGCTAGCCATATGCAGAAAGCAGAAAATGGACCCCTTCCTGACACCTTACACTAAAATTGACTCCAGATGGATTAAAGACTTAAACATAAGACCTAACACCATAAAAACACTAGAAGGAAACCTAGGCAAAACCATTCAGGACATAGGCGTAGGCAAGGACTTCATGACCAAAACACCAAAAGCATTGGCAACAAAAGCCAAAATAGACAAATGGGACCTAATCAAACTCCACAGCTTCTGCACAGCAAAAGAAACAGTCAATAGAGTGAATCGGCAACCAACAGAATGGGAAAAAATTTTTGCAGCCTACCCATCTGACAAAGGGCTGATATCCAGAATTTACAACGAGCTAAAAAAGATTTACAAGAAAAAAACAAACAAGCCCATTCAAAAGTGGGCGAAGGACATGAACAGATACTTTACAAAAGAAGACATACATGAGGCCAACAAGCATATGAAAAAATGCTCATCATCACTGGCCATTAGAGAAATGCAAATCAAAACTACATTGAGATACCATCTCACACCAGTTAGAATGGCAATCATTAAAAAATCTGGAGACAACAGATGCTGGAGAGGATGTGGAGAAATAGGAACACTTTTACACTGTTGGTGGGAGTGTAAATTAGTTCAACCATTGTGGAAAACAGTGTGGCGATTCCTCAAGGACCTAGAAATAGAAATTCCATTTGACCCAGCAATCCCATTACTGGGCATATATCCAAAGGATTATAAATCGTTCTACTATAAGGACACATGCACACGAATGTTCATTGCAGCACAGTTTACAATAGCAAAGACCTGGAACCAACCCAAATGCCCATCGATGATAGACTGGACAGGAAAAATGTGGCACATATACACCATGGAATATTATGCAGCCATTAAAAACGAGGAGTTCGCGTCCTTTGTAGGGACATGGATGAACCTGGAAACCATCATTCTCAGCAAACTGACACAAGAACACAAAATCAAACACCACATGTTCTCACTCATAGGCGGGTGTTGAACAAGGAGAACACATGGACACAGGGAGGGGAGCACTATACATGGGGGTCTGTTGTGGGGGAGTGGGGGGGACAGCGGGGGGGGTGGGGAATTGGGGAGGGATAGCATGGGGAGAAATGCCAGATATGGGTGAAGGGGAGGAAGGCAGCAAATCACACTGCCACGTATGCACCTAAGCAACAACCTTGCATGTTTTTCACATGTACCCCAAAACCTAAAATGCAATAAAAAAAAAATAAATAATAAAAAATAAAAATAAAAATAAAAAGAAAGTGTATTTTATCTGATATAAGAATAGCAACTCCTGCTCTTTCTTGTTTTTTGTTTATGTGATCTTTCCTTTTAACTTGAGTATATGCATGTCTGTATAAGATAAGTCTCTTGGAGACCAGGCAGATGGGTCTTGTTCTTGAATCCAACTTGCCACCCTACCTTTTAACTGGAGTATTAAGACCATTTACATTCAAGGTTAATGCTGACATGTGAGGTTTTGATTTTATTGTAAAGTTGTTAGCTGTTTGTTTCATAGTTCCTACTGTGAAGTTGCTTTAAAGGGATTATGGGTTATGTACTTAAATGTCATTTTGTGGTAGCAGATATTCTTCTGTCATCTCCATGTTCAGAACTCCTTTATGGATCTTTTCTGCGACTGGTCTAACAGCAGTGAATTCTCTGAAGGATGCTTGTCTGGAAAAGATTTTATTTCTCCTTCCCTTATTAAGCTTGATTTGGTGGCATGGCATGTGAAATTCTTGGTTAGACTTTCTTTTCTTTGAGAATGCTGACAATATACCTCCTGTCTATTCTGGCTTGCAGAGTTTCTGCTGAGAAGTCCACTGTTAGCCTGGTAGGGCTTCCTTTGTATGTGATCTAACCTTTTTCTCTAGCAGCCTTTAAAATTTTTTCTTTAGCATTGACTTTAGGCAGTCTGATAACTATATGCCTTGGTGATATTCATTTTGTATAACATCTGATAGGTGACCTCTGGATTTCTTTTATCTGATTTGTCTACCTGTCTAGCAAAATTAGGAAAATTTTATTGAATTATTTCCTCAAATACAGTTTCTAGGTTGTTTGCTTCTTCTCTCTCAAGAATGCCAGTGATTTCTATGTTTGGTTGCTTTACATAATCTCATATTTCTCAGAGACTTTGTTCATTCATTAAAATTATTTTTTAAATTTTTGTTTGACTACCTTAGTTCAAAAGACCAATCTTCATGCTCTGAAATTCTTTCCTCCACTTGTTTTATTCTACTGATAAAGCTTTCAATTATATTTTGAAAATTTTAAGTGAGTTTTTCAGTTTCATTAGCTCTGATTGCTTTCTGTTTAAGATGTCTACATTTTTATTTTTTGGGTTGCTCTACAGATTTATTTGTGCTAATTTTCAACCTTACCTTGGATCTCATTAGATCTCCCTGCAATCTATGCTTTGCATTCTCCATCTGTCATCTCTGTGCCCCCATTTTAGCTAGAGACCATTGCTCTAGAGCTAGAGCAATATTTTGTGGAGTCAAAACATCCAAATTATTCATGTTGGCAAAATTATGCTTTTTTATTATCTGGTGATGATAGTGTTGTTTTGGTTCTGCTTCTATATTACTATGCATTTCTGTATTTTATTTTACTTTTTATTATACTTTAAGTTCTGGGGTACATGTGCAGATCGTGATCATGCAGGATTGTTACCTAGGTATACACATGCCATAGTGGTTTGCTACATCCATCCCCCACTTCATCTACATTAGGTATTTCTCCTAATGTTATCTCTTCCCAATCTTATGCATTTCTATCAGTGGGTTTTGTATTGGTCTGTGCAGTTTGACACACAGGCCAGTAGATGGTGTTTGCAGGTTAAGAGGCAGCTGCTGCACAAGCAGGTGGGTATGAATCTGTTTTTTGTTTACTGTGAGGTGCTTTCTGTTATTTCAAGTGAAGAACTGAACAGTGGTGTACATGGTGTCCTAAGCTTCCTGTTCCATGGGGTTGATGTGACACAGTTGGGCAAAGCTGGGGTTCCTGGCTTGTGCACAAATACCCCAATGGCAAGTAAAGACACCAGCCCTGATGAGGATGCTTGGGAAGAGCTCCTGGTAAAGTACCCTGAAGTCTCCAGGGGGAAGATTGACAGGACTGCACCTGCTCTGTCTTAGATAGGCAGGAATATGATCTGTTTCCCCATCAGACCCCTGTTTCAGGAATCATGACTCCTAGTCAGGAAAACACTGTCTCTTGGCTGCAATGTTGTTGAGAGTCAAGGGAAATGCCTGTTTTGTGACTCTCTGTGGGAGTGATTTTGGTGTACATTCTCACCACTTAATCTTATACAGATAGCATTTAGGCTCGCCTCTTCTCTGATGTGGCAGTACTGCTGCTTCTTGTAAAATGGGGGCTTCACCTTTGGGCCCTTGTGAATGAGTGAATGTTGGTTATGGTGGTGTCAGCTGGGTTGGCCTGACCTGAGGTCTTAAGGGAAGATGTTAAGTGAAAGCAGAGTTGGACTGGGTTAGGTAGTTCTCCTGTTCCCAGGACCCTAGATAGCCTTCTGGACAGCATGTATAAGTCCTGAAGGGGTTGGTCCATGGTCAGGCTAGCCCAGAGTTTAGGTGGTAGCTGTGTTGTGTAGTGGGTAGGTTCCTGGATCACCAGCCAAACTCTCAGGCAGGGGCAGGCAGAATGCTTAGGTGCTGGGAGACTGAGGAAATATCACAGGCCTGTTGGGGTTGGCCTTTTAGAAGGGCTGTGGGCTGCAGATGAAATGTTGATGTTGAGGCAGGGTGGCTTTGCTGTGAGCCATTCACTGGAAATGGCTGGAACCCTCCAGTTCTGGGAGCTGTAACTGGGGCAATGAAGACTGGTGGCTGTCAGGTATATGACATGCTTGTCCTTTCCTCCCACTCAAATGATGCTGAACTTCACTGTCAGGGGCACACAAAAGTGCTAAGTATTGTCTGTTACCTCTGGGAGTTTTGCAGAGCTGCAACCCACTGCAACGTTGAGGCAGGGGTGGCGTCACTGCAGTGGAAGCCCAAGCTGAGCCTTGCCTGGCTCAGATCAGTAGGGCATGAGTCACATAATCTGCCATTCAGGCGGTTCATGGAAGAATGCTGGTAAGAGTTGGAACTGGTTGGGGAATTCTCCAGTTCTACCTCTAGTTGCCCACCCACACAATTCAAGCAAGGGCTGGGCTGCTGTGCTGGCAGCCCAAGCCAGCTATCTTTGTCTGTCTCAGAACAGTGTGGGCAGGGGTTACACATTTTGCCATACAGGTTGTTTCTGGGGAAATGCTGAGCTGTGCCCAGCCGCAGAGTTCAGACAAGCTTGGAGTGGTTGTACTAGAAGCCTAAGCCAAGCCTTGCCTAGCAAGGAGGAGTGGGGTAGCCTGACTGCTCCTGCACACTGTGAGTTTGGCCTCTACTGAGAATATGGCAGCTGATGCAGGACTGCTCAGGGATCTAGGGCCTGTAGGTCTCTATGTGGCCTTGAGTGATGTCTCTGCAAAAATGCCAGGAGGATCTCAGTGTTAGGCTAGAGGCCTGATGGGTGGGGTCTGAGGGATTCATGCATGTTCGGGATTGTGAAGGCTTGTGTGGAAAGTGTGGATTCCCTTGTGACTCTCATTCACTCACCCTTTCCCCATGTTAGGGGGCTTCTTCTAGCTCCATACCAGTCCTAGGTTGACAGCTGCCCAGTTTTGCTCCTTTTTTTTTTTCTCTCTCTCTCTCTCTGTGGGTCCCTTCTCTTCCTCAGTGAAATCCAATATGGTCTCTCAGATGATCCTCTTGAAGATCTGCTATTACTTGCCACTTTGTCTCCTCTCTGTGAGAGCAGCACACACTAGCTGCTTCTAGCCAGCCATCCTGAAGTACACCTTGTTCTTTGAATGTTAAAAATTTGTCAGTGAAACCATCTAGTCCTAAATTTTGCTTTATTGGGAGAATTCTTATTACTGATTCAAAATTTTGACTCTTTATTGATCTATTCCAGTTTTTGTTTCCTCCTGATTTAATCTTGGTAGATTGTAGGTGACTAGATATTTATTCACTTCCTCTAGGTTTTCCAGTTTCTTAGTGTACGGTTGTTCATAATAGTCTCTAACAAGCTCTGGTACTTCTGTGGTCTCTGTTGTAAGGTTTCCTTTTTCATTTCTAATTTTATTTATTTGGATTTTCTATCTTTTTTCTCTTCGTTAGTGTAGTTAGCAGTTTGTCCATTTTATTTGTCATTCCAAAACACCAACTTTTCATTTCAATATGCTTTGTGCTTTTTTAAAAGTCTCTATATTGTTTGGTTATTTTCCAATCTTTATTATTTCTTTCTTGCTATTAATTTCGTTGTTTGACTTGTTCCTCCTTTTCAGGATCCCTGAGGTACACTATGAGATTGTTTATCTAAAACCGTTCCATTCTCTTTTTTTTTTAATTGCATTTTAGGTTTGGGGGTACATGTGAAGCACATGCAAGATTGTTGCATAGGTACACACATGGCAGTGTGATTTGCTGCCTTCCTCCCCTTGACCTATATCTGGCATTTCTCCCCATGTTATCTCTCCCCAACTCCCCACCCCTCGCTGTCCCTCCCCTATTTCCCCCCAACAGACCCCAGTGTGTGATGCTCCCCTCCCTGTGTCCATGTGTTCTCATTGTTCAACACCCACCTATGAGTGAGAACATGTGGTGTTTGATTTTGTGTTCTTGTGTCAGTTTGCTGAGAATGATGGTTTCCAGGTTCATTCATGTCCCTACAAAGGACATGAACTCATCGTTTTTGATGGCTGCATAATATTCCATGGTGTATATGTCCCACATTTTCCCTGTCCAGTCTATCATCGATGGGCATTTGGGTTGGTTCCAGGTCTTTGCTATTGTAAACTGTGCTGCAATGAACATTCGTGTGCATGTGTCCTTATAGCAGAACGATTTATTATCCTTTGGATATATACCCAGTAATGGGATTGCTGGGTCAAATGGAATTTCTATTTCTAGGTCCACACTGTCTTCCACAATGGTTGAACTAATTTACACTCCCACCAACAGTGTAAAAGTGTTCCTATTTCTCCACATCCTCTCCAGCATCTGTTGTCTCCAGATTTTTTAATGATCGCCATTCTAACTGGCGTGAGATGGTATCTCAATGTATTTTGATTTGCATTTCTCTAATGACCAATGATGATGAGCATTTTTTCATATGTTTCTTGGCCTCATGTATATCTTCTTTTGTGAAGTGTCTGTTCATATCCTTCCCCCACTTTTGAATGGGCTTGTTTTTTCTTGTAAATCTGTTTTAGTTCTTTGTAAATTCTGGATATCAGCCCTTTGTCAGATGGGTAGACTGCAAAAAATTTTTCCCATTCTGTTGGTTGCCGATTCACTCTAATGACTGTTTCTTTTGCTGTGCAGAAGCTGTGGAGTTTGATTAGGTCCCATTTGCCTATTTTGGCTTTTGTTGCCAATATTTTTGGTGTTTTGGTCATGAAGTCCTTGCCTACGCCTATGTCCTGAATGGTTTTGACTAGATTTTCTTCTAGGGTTTTTGTTAGGTCTTATGTTTAAGTCTTTAATGCATCTGGAGTTAATTTTAGTGTAAGGTGTCAGAAGGAGTCCAGTTTCTGCTTTCTGCACATGGGTAGCCAGTTTTCCCAACACCATTTATTAAACAGGGAATCCTTTCCCCATTGCTTGTTTTTGTCAGATTTGTCAAAGATCGGATGGTTGTAGATATGTTGTGTTGCCTCCGATGCCTCTGTTCTGTTCCATTGGTCTATTTCTCTGTTTTGGTACCAGTACCATGCTGTTTTGATTACTGTAGCCTTGTAGTATAGTTTGAAGTCCGGTAGTGTGATGTCTCCTGCTTTGTTCTTTTTGCTTAGAATTGACTTGGCTATGCGGGCTCTCTTTTGGTTCCATATGAAGTTTAAGGTGGCTTTTTCCAGTTCTGTGAAGAAGGTCATTGGTAGCTTGATGGGGATAGCATTGAATCTGTAAATTACTTTGGGCAGTATGGCCATTTTCACGATATTGATTCTTCCTAACCATGAACATGTAATGTTTCTCCATCTGTTTGTGTCCTCTCTTGTTTTGTTGAGCAGAGGTTTGTAGTTCTCCTTGAAGAGGTCCTTTACGTTCCTCGTTAGCTGTATTCCTAGGTATTTTATTCTCTTTGTAGCAATTGTGAATGGCAGTTCGTTCTTGATTTGGCTCTCTTTAAGTCTGTTATTGGTGTATAGGAATGCTTGTGATTTTTGCACATTGATTTTGTATCCTGAGACTTTGCTGAAGTTGCTTATCAGTTTCAGGAGATATTGGGCTGAGACAATGGGGTCTTCTAGATATACAATCATGCCGTCTGCAAATAGAGACAATTTGACTTCCTCTTTTCCTATTTGAATACCCTTTATTTCTTTTTCTTGCCTGATTACTCTGGCTAGAACTTCCAGTACTATATTGAATAGGAGTGGTGAGAGACGGCATACTTCTCTAGTACCAGATTTCATAGGGAATGCTTCCAGTTTTTGCCCATTCATATGATGTTGGCTGTTGGTTTCTCATAAATAGCTTTTATTATTTTGAGATACGTTCTGTCAATACCTAGTTTATTGAGGGTTTTTTAGCATAAAGGGCTGTTGAATTTTGTCAAATGCCTTCTCTGCATCAATTGAGATAATCATGTGGTTTTTGTCTTTGGTTCTGTTTATGTGGTGAATTATCCATTCTTTTGAAATAAGTATTTGTTGTTATAAACTTCACTTTAGCAAAATTTTGCTGTATCTCTTAGGTTTTGGTATGTTGTGTTTCAATTTTCATTTATTTCAAGACATTTTAAATTTTACTTTTAAGTTTTTTCTTGACCCAATAATCATTCCAGAGTATGTCATTTAATTTTCATGTTTTTTTAAATTATTATACTTTACATTCTGGGGTACATGTGCAGATCTTGCAGGATTGTTACATAGGTATACACATGCCATGGTGGCTTGCTGCCTCCATCCCCCCCCATCACCTACATTAGGCATTTCTCCTAATGTTATCCCTCCCCAACTTCCCCATTTCCTGCTGTCACTCCCATAGCCCCCCACCCCCAACAGACCCCAGTGTGTGATGTTCCCCTCCCAGTGTCCACGTATTCTCATTGTTCAACATCCACTTATGAGTGAGAACATGTGGTGTTTGGTTTTCTGTTCTTGTGTCAGTTTGCAGAGAATGACAGTTTCCACCTTCATCTATGTCCCTGCAAAGGACATGAACTCATCCTTTTTTATGGCTGCACAGTATTCCATGGTGTAGATGTGCCACATTTTCTTTGTCCAGTCTATCCTTGATGGGCATTTGTTTCTATAGTTTCCAAACATCCTCTCATTTTTGATTTCTGGTTTTATTAGTTTTATTCCACTGTGGTCTGAGAAGATATTGGATATGATTTTGCCTTTTTAAAATTTGTTGTGGCTTGTTTTGTGGACTAACATATGGTCCACCCTGAAGAACTTTTCATGTACTGATGAAAAGAGTGTGTATTCTGTAAAACTGTTCTAAAGAACAGTTCAAATCCATTTTTGACTAATTGTCTGTCTAGATATTCTGTCTAATGCTGTGGGTGGGGTGCTGATGTTTCCAACTATTACTATATTGAAGTCTACCCCTCCTTTTAGATCTAGTAACATTCAATTTGTATATCTGGGTTCTCCAGGATTGGCCATATTATATTTAGAAAAATTGTATCCTCTTGCTGAATTGATCCCTTTATCATTATATAATGACTTTCTTTGTCTCTTTGTACTGTTTTTGAGTTAAAGTCTGTTTTATCCAATATAAGTGTAGCCACCCTGCTCACTTTTGGTTTCCATTTACATGGAATTCATTTTCTGTCCCTTTACTTTCATTATACATATTGTCTTTACAGAGAAGATAATTTTACTACAGGCAGAATATAGTTGGTAATTTTTAAAAATCCGTTCAGCCTATCTATATCTTGTCAGTGTAAAGTTTAATCTGTTTACAATCAAGGTTGTTATTGATATGTGAGATGGGTCTCCTGAATACAGCACACCAATGGGTCTTGACTCTTTATACAATTTGCTAGTCTGTGCCTTTTAATCGGAGAATTTAGCCCATTTACATTTAAGGTTATTATTATTATGTGTGAATTTGATCCTCTCATCATGATGTTATTTGGTTATTTTGTGCACTAATTGATGCAGTTTCTTCATAGTGTCATTGGTCTTTATATTTTGGTGTGTTTTTGCAGTGCCAGATACCAGTTTTTCCTTTCCATATTTAGTGCTTCTTTCAGGAGCTCTTGCAAGGCAGGCCTGGTGGTAATAGAATACCCCAGCATTTGCTTGTCTGGAAAGGTTTTTATTTCCAGAATAAAAATGTCACCTTTGGAGAAATGTCAATTTGAGTCATTTGCCCCATTTTAATTGGGTTATATGTTTTCTTCCCCTTGAGTGACTGTGTGGAGAAAAGGAAATCTTTTACATTGTTGGTGAGAATGTAGATTTGTGCAATCATTGTGGAAAATAGGATGGAGGTTTCTAAAGAAATTAAAAATAGAACTACCATATACTCCACATCACTTTTCTGGGTATATACCCAAAGGAAATAAAATCACTACTTTGTAAGGATATCTTCACTCCCATGTTCATTGCAGCCCTACTCACAATAGCCAAAATATGGAAAAAAACATAGGTTTCTGCTAATAGATTAAAGGATAAAGAATCTGTGAATTACATATACAATGAAATATTATTCATCCATAAAAAGGAGGGTATCTCAGGAGGTGGAGGTTGCAGTGAGCCGAGATCGCATGACTGTGCTCCAGCCTGGGTGACAGAGTGAAACTCCATTAAAAAAAAAATCCATAAAACAAACAAACAAAAAAACCAGAGGGTACTATGCCATCAACTACAATAAGGATGGACCTAAAAAGAGAATATACTAAGTGCAAAAAGTCAGACACAGAAAGAAAAACATATGATCTCACTTACATGTAGAATATAAAAAATAAGGTAAAGTATGTAGAGATAGGGAATGAAATAGTGTTTACAAGGGCTGAGGTGTGAGGGGTGGGAAGAAGTGAGATACAAAGCCTATATGTAGGATGAACAAGTTGAAGGATCTCATGTACAACAGAAGAACTGTAATTAATAAGTGGATTATATTTTTGATAAAAGAATAGATTATATGTGTTTTTGCCAAAGGGGGAAGTGGGTAACTTTTCCCATTTGTAAGATGATAGATATGTTAATTGGTTCCACCACAGTTAGCATTTTATATATCTCTATATATCTTTTTATATACATACATACATATATATATCTTATAACATCATGTTGCTTTTCTTAAATATACACAATAAAATTTATTTTAAAAAGCCAAACAATTGTATGTACATTCCATAAAATACTATTCAGCAATAAAAAGGAACAAACTATTAATATACACAGCAACTTAGATGAATATCTATAGAGTTTCTGAATTTATAAAAGCCAACCTGAGAAGGATATGTATCATATTATTCTTCTAGAAAGAGGGATATCTGTGGAGACGAAACTGTTCACTATCTTGATTGTGATGATGAGCACACTGAATTACACCCACAATATTGTATAGTACTACATGCATATACAGATAAACTGACTGGGGAAATATTAATAAAATCAGTGGATTGTATCAGTATCAAGATCCTGGTATTATACTTCATTGTACCATACTAGCATCTTGATGTTGATACTATTATACTACAGTTTTGTAAAATATTACCGTTAGGAGAAACAGGGTAATGAATATTTGATTTCTCCTTTTGTCATTTCTTGCAACTGCATGTGAATCTATAATAATCTAAAAATATTTCAATTAAAAACAGAGATATAGATCAATGGAACAGAACAGGGACCTTGGAAGCAATGCCACACATCTACAACCATCTGATAACCTGACAAAAACAAGCAATGGGGAAAGGGTTCCCTGTTTAATAAATGGTGTTGGGAAAACTGGCTACCCATGTGCAGAAAGCAGAAACTGGAACCCTTCCTGACACCTTACACTAAAATTAACTCCAGATGGATTAAAGGCTTAAACATAAGACCTAACACTATAAAAACCATAGAAGAAAACCTAGGCAATACCATTCAGGACATAGGCATAGGCAAGGACTTCATGACTAAAACACCGAAAGCAATGGCAACAAAAGCCAAAATAGACAAATGGGATCTAATTAAGCTTAAGAGTTTCTGCACAGCAAAAGAAATAATCATTAGAGTGAACTGGCAACCAGCAGAACGGGAAAATATTTTTGCACTCTACCCATCTGACAAAGGCCTAATATCCAGAATCTACAAAGAACTAAAGCAGATTACAAGAAAAAAAAAAAAAGCCCATTCAAAAGTGAGTGAAGGATATGAGCACTTTTCAAAAGAAGACATATATGAGGCCAAGAAACATATTTTTTAAAATGCTCATCACTGGCCATTAGAGAAATGCAAATCAAAACCACATTGAGAGATCATCTCATGCCAGTTAGAATGGCAATCATTAAAAAATCTGGAGACAACAGATGCGGGAGAGGATGTGGAGAAATAGGAACACTTTTACACCGTTGGTGGGTGTATAAATTAGTTCAACCATTGTGGAAGACAGTGTGGTGATTCCTCAAGGATCTAGAAATATAAATTCCATTTGACCCAGCAATCCTATTACTGAGTATATATCCAAAGGATTATAAATAATTCTATTATAAAGACACATGCACACGTATGTTCATTGTGGCACTGTTTACAATAGCAAAGACCTGGAACCAACCCAAATGCCCATTAATGATAGACTGAACAAAGAAAATGTGGCACACATACACCATGGAATACTATGCAGCCATAAAAAACAGTGAGTTTGTGTCCTTTGTAGGGACATGGATGAATCTGGAAACCATCATTCTCAGCAAAGTGACACAAGAACAGAAAACCAAGCACCACATGTTCTCACTTATAGGTGGGTGTTGAAAGATGAGAACACATGGGCACAGGGAAGGGAACATCACACACTGGGGTATGTTGGGGGGCGGGGGGTGGGAGGCTAGAGGAGGGACAGCAGGGGATGGGGAGATTGAGGAAGGATAACACTGGGAGAAATGCCTGATGTAGGTGATGGGGGGATGGAGGCAACAAACTACCGTGGCGTGTGTGTACCTATGCAACAATCGTGCAAGATCTGCACATGTACCCCAGAACTTAAAGTACAGTTAAAAAAAAAAAAGAAAGAATATTTTCTATTAGCTTAATGAGTTAATGAATCAAACCTGTAATTTTAAAGGCTTAAACTCCCCTGCAAAAATTTCAGAGTATGCCCCCTTTTGTTTATTATGAGCTTAATAGCAATTCTTCTTTTCCTGGGCCACATGCACACTTTCACTAATTTGTTTAGCAAACGTTGATTATCTACTATGTTGCAAGCACTGCCTGCAAGCACTGCACTGTTGCTTGGGCAATGGCACTGCTGTGTTTCTCCCTAAGTCTATTTGAAAAATAGTTAATTGTTTCATTTTGGAAGTAATGGTGTCAGCCACAATATTTGGGCAAAGAGCAAAAGAGAGAAAAAATGGAATTGGCTAATGTTAAAATCAAAGCCTCACTGAAAACAGTAAGGTATTGAATGTGTATTGAAGCAGAGAATTGTCCTAAAAGAGAGAAGACATAATCCATATTGAAATTGTGCCTGAAACACTTCATTGTACTGTATTTAAAATGTTTAAAGAAAGCTTGAAACAAATAAAGCCCTGAAAAGGTCTTTCAAATTGAAAAAAAAAAATGAAAAAGGTGGGAAAGTTATGTCATGCAAACTACAAGAAACCTGGAACAGTCATGTTAATATTAAAAATATATAATTCAAAATGAGCATCACTAGAGACAGGGGCATAGTTTATAACAATAAAATAAACAATGCATCTGGATTCCTGAAACTAGCATGGAAAAGATCCTCCAATGTGCCATATATAAATGAATAAAGAAGCCCAAGGAAATAAGCTCCTGTATGAGCTGCCTTTCTCCTCTATTTACATTTCATAGAATTTAAATTTATGTGAGTTCCTCATGTAATTGAACCTGAAGCATAATGTCAATTAACAAAAGATAGTAATGCCATCACATTCCACTTTGCTTTAATTAAAAGCAAAACATTGTAATAGGGATTTGAATTTATTCACCATTTTAATCTAAATTCATTACTAAAGCAGAAAAACTCTGGCTTTCTGTTCCTTTCATGGGAAAATTATAAAGCAGTTTACTTTTGCATCTCTCAAATTTCACTTCCTTGAAATAACTGAACACAGTTTAACAGACTTCTTTTATTTAGAGAACACGTACATGCCAAAGTCCAATGTTAATTTCATGAGTCACATGAGGACAAGCATATTTAGAGAGTAAACCTTTAAACAGATTGTATTGTCAATAGCTGGAAGCATCTCTGCTAACCTCCTGATCTCAAAAGAACTGAGGAAGCTGTTTCCACTAGGGCTCTGTTGCAGTAGTGAGTTGGGGCCCATGGATGAGAAATTGATGCAAGGATCAATACAAGCTTAATTTGAACTAATAAAAGGAAATATTTTCTTCCTTTGAACTTATCTTCGTAAAGCAGTTGTGCCTCCTCTTGGAGGTCACGTGTTCACAATCAATGGCCTTTGAGGAGCTCTTGAATCAAGTTGGAGGCCTTGGGAGATTTCAGATCCTCCATCTGGTTCTTATTCTTCCCTCTTTCATGGTACTAATGCCTCATATACTGCTGGAGAACTTCACTGCATTCATTCCTGGTCATCGTTGCTGGGTCCACATCCTGGACAATAATACTGTATCTGATAATGACACTGGAATCCTCAGTGAAGATGCCCTCCTGAGAATCTCCATCCCACTGGACTCAAACCTGAGGCCAGAGAAGTGTCGTCGCTTCGTCCATCCCCAGTGGCAGCTTCTTCACCTGAATGAGACTATCCACAACACAAGTGAGGCAGACACAGAGCGCTGTGTGGATGGCTGGGTGTATGACCGAAGCTACTTCCCTTCAAACATTGTGACTAAGGTAAAAGTTCCTGTTAGCCTGTTCTAGATACACAATCTAGGTGTTTGGAAGAATATAAACATGCTTTAACCCTCTAGTTATTGTGTAGATACTATAGTCACCTCTCAGTCACTCTTTTGGAAAATAGTGATTTTGTTGTTGTTGTTGTTATTTATTTTTTTTTTTTGAGATGGAATCTCGCTCTGTCACCAGGCTGGAGTTACTCCTGACCTCAGGTTTTTTAATTGCCAGCCACTTGCATCAAATTTGAGGCAATGAACTCAACCAACTAGATATAAATACAGCTATCACAAAACTAGTGTGAAGAGAAGACTAATGATCAGAAAAATATTCTTCCTGGTCACTTGTTCTCAGCCTAAGTTGCAAATTGGAAACACCTGTGTTATTCTAAAAATCTGCATGCTTTGGCTACGTGTTAGAGAAGCAAATCAGAGTGGATTTCATGCTGGCATTAAAGTTTAAAAAAAAAATCTCCAGCCAGGTGCAGTGGCTTACGCCTGTAATCCCAGCACTTTGGGAGGCCGAGGAGGGCGGATCACCAGGTCAAGAGATCGAGACCATCCTGGCCAACATGGTGAAACCCTGTCTCTACTAAAAAAATACAAAAATTAGCTGGATATGGTGGCAAGTGCCTGTAATCCCACTCGGGAGGCTGAGGCAGGAGAATTGCTTGAACCCCGGTGGTGGAGGTTGCAGTGAGCCGAGATTGTACCACTGCAGTCCAACCTGGCGCCTGGTGACAAGAGTGAGACTCGGTCTCAAAAAACAAAACAAAACAAAACAAAATCTCCTTAATGTGTTTAATGTGCAGCAAAAAATTGAGAATCACTGAGTTATGCAGTGCTGAGTGAATATAAAGACAGATATTAACATAACCTGGAAGATTCTGGGTGAGAATTTCCAGTGAAAGCCATGCTTAAGCCAAGATTTGAATGGTGTAGGTAAGAAAATGTAGTAAAAAGAGGCTAGAGAGTATGTCCACTGAAAGTTAATGCAGCAAGTGAACATTGAGAAGTCAAAAGCTGCTGTGAAGCTATGTCGTATTGGTTTCCTTCTCTTCCAGTGGGACATGGTATGTGATCATCGGTCACTGAAATCAGTGGTTCAATTCCTACTTCTGACTGGAATGCTGGTGGGAGGCATCATAGGTGGCCATTTCTCAGACAGGTGAGTGTCTCCAGATCAGGGTTATCATTACTCTGCAGTGTTTTCATCAGCTTACAATTAATTCTTTCACAAAGAAGTGTTATTGAGTTATAATATGCAATTTATGCTGTTGGTGCTGCTTTGTTCCCCAGAGAGCTAGATACAGAAATGAATTACAGTGAATTTAGTGAGGGCCATTTTGTTGCCACAGAGATCTCTAAACAGCGTCTCAGTATAGGATACTGAAATGACATCTCCATCGGACTAGGGGAATTTCAGAACAGAATCTAGAAAGCAGACACCATGATACGTAGAAGGATGTGACTGAGTTACCTACAGGAATAGAAGGGAAGGTGCTTCAAGATAGGAAATTCAGCCTCTTTAAAGACACAAATATATGAAATGGTGTGTAGACCTTGGCCAGGGATGTTGTGTTAGGTCCCTCCTGGACTCTGTGAGCTAAATGCTTGTGGATTCCCAGCCTGGTTGTCATTATCACAATTACCCCACTGTAATGAGTAGGTGTGTTAATCTGTTCTCATTCTGCTAATAAAGACATACCTAAGACTGGGTAATTTATAAAGGAAAGACGTATAATCGACTCACAGTTCCACATGGCTTGGAGGCCTCACAATTTTGGTGGAAAGCAAATGAGGAACAAATTCATGTCTTAAATGGTGGCAGGCAAGAAAGTGTGTTCAGGGGAACTCCTCTTTATAAAGCCATTAGATCTCATGAGACTTATTTGCTCTCAGGAGACCATCATGGGGAAAACCAGCCCCCATGATTTAATTACCTCCCACTAGCTCCCTCCCATGACACATGGGGATTATTACAATTCAACGTGAGATTTGGTTGGGGACACAGAGCCGAACAATAACAATATAAATTTTAAAGTAATGTTTTTTTTTAGTTCTGTGAAGTATCTCAATGGTAGTTTAATAGGAATAGCTTTAAATCTACAAATTGCTTTGGCCATGTATTAGTCCACTCTCATGCTGCTATAAAAAAACTCCCTGAGGCTGAGTAATTTATCAAGAAAAGAGGTTTAATTGACTGACAGTTCAGCATGACTGGGGAGACCTCAGGAAACTTACAATCATGGTGGAAGGGGAAGCGAACACATCCTTATTCACATGGTGGCAGGAAAGAGAAGTGCAGAGTGAAGGGGGTGAAAGCCCCTTGTAAAACTGTCAGATCTCATGAGAACTCACTCACTATCGTTAAATCAGCATGGAGGTAACACCTCCATGTTTCAATTGATTCAATTACCTCTCACCGGGTCCCTCCTGAAACACATGGGGATTATGGGAACTACAGTTCAAGATGAGATTTGTGTGAGGATACAGCCAAACCATTTCAGGGCATTATAGCCATTTTTACAATATTGACTCTTTCTGTTCATGAGCATGGAATGGTTTTCCATTTTTTGTGTCATCTTTGACTTCTTTGAGTAGTTTTGTAGTTCTCCTTGTAGACATCTTTCACTTCACTAGTTAGTTGTATTTTTAGGTATTTTATTCTTTTGTGGCAATTGTGAATGGGATTGCATTCCTGATTTGGCTCTCAGCTTGACTGTTCTTGGTGTATAAGAATGTTAGCAACTTTTGCACATTGACATTCTATGCTGAGACTTTGCTGAAGTTGTTTATCATCTTTAAAAGCTTTTGGGCTGAGACTATGGGGGTTTATAGATACAGTATCATGTCATCTGCAAACAGGGATAGTTTGACTTCCTCTCTTCCTATTTGGATGCTCTTTATTTCTTACTCTTTCCTGATTGCCCTACCTGTGACTTCCAATACTATGTTGAATAGGAGTGGTGTCTTGTGCCAATTTACAAGGTGAATGCTTTGAGCTTTTGCTTATTCAATATGATGTTGGTTGTGGGTTTGTCATATATGGCTCTTGTTCTTTTGAGGCATGTTTCTTCAATACCTACTTTATTGAAGGTTTTTAATATGAAATGTTGTTGAATTTTATCAAAAGCCTTTTCTTGATCTATTTAGATAATTGTGTGGTTTTTGTCTTTAGTTCTGTTTATGTGATGAATCAGATATACTTATTTACAAATATTGAACCAACCTTGCATCCCAGGGATAAGACACACTTGATCATGATGGATAATCTTTCTGATATGCTGCTGGATTTGGTCTGCCACTATTTTGCTGAGGATTTTTGCATTGATATTCACCAAAGATATTGGCCTGTGTGAAGTCTTTTTTTTTTTTTTTTTTTTTTTTAAATCTCTGCCAGATTTTGGTATCAGGATGATGCTGGTCTAATAGAGTGAGTTAGGAAGGAGTCCCTTCTCCTTAATTTTTTGGAATAGTTTCAGCAGGAATGGTGCCAACTTGTTTTTTTTTTTTACTTCTGGTATAATTCAGCTGTGATTCTGTTTGGTCCTGGAATTTTTTTTATCTATTTATTTTGTTGTTGTTGTTGTTGGTAGGCTTCTTGGGTGTTTTACTGTAGTGATTAGATATGATTCCTCTATCTTTATCCTTTGTTTATTGGCTCTTGTAGTACGCTTTATAGTTTTAGTTGCTTTCATAATGGTAATCACCATCTCTTTACTTCAAGATGTAAGATTCCCTAGAGAATGTTTTTGGCTGTTTCTGTGGTGATAATTCCCTTAGTTTTTGTCTGTAAAAGATTTTATATTTCCTTTATTTCTGAAGCATAGAAGAATTTGGCTGGGTATAATATTCTTTTCTGGCAGTTTTTTCTTTGAGAACTTCGGATGTGTTATCCCACTTTCTCCTGTCCTCCAAGGTTTCTGCTCAGAAATTTGCTGTTAGTCTAATAGGAATTCCTTTATATGTGACTTGATGCTTTATGCTTGCTGCTTTTAGTATTTTTTCTTTGTCTTTGCTTTTTTGACAATTTGACTATAATATGCCTCGTAGGGGACCTGTTTGAGTTGAATCTATTTGGCATTCTTTGAGCTTGAACCAGGATGTCCAACCTTCTCCCAAGACTTGGGAATTTTTCAGCTATTATATCATAAAATATATTTTCTAACCTTTTCCCTTCTCTTCTTCTGGAATTCTCATAATGCAAATGTTTATTCACTTAATGGTGTTTATAAATTCTGTAGGCTTTCTTCATTTTTTGTAATTCTTTTTCTTTCATCTCCCTCTGCTATTTTTAGCAAACTGTCTATCTTTAAGTTTAGAAATTTCTTCTACTTGGTCCAGTCTATGGTTGAAGCTGTCAGTTGCATTTTTTAATTTTATTCATTGAATTATTCAGCCTTAGGATTTCTGTTTGATTCTTTTTTATATCTATATCTTTGTTAAATTTCTCATTCAAATTATGTATTGTTTTGTAATTTTATTGAATTGTCTATCTGTAGTCTCTTGTATCTCACTGAGTTTGTTTAATATTGTTATTTTGGATTCTTTTTCTGGCAGTTTGTATATTTCTCTATAATTGGGATCTATTATAGGAAAATTATTGTGGTCCTTTAAAGGTGTCAATTTTCTTCCTTTGTCATGTTAGATTTGTCTCTACATTGATTTCTTTGCACTGAGAGGAAAGAGTGCCTCTTACAAGTTTATGAAGAGGCTTCATAGGAAAGGCTTATTTGTATGAATGGGTCTTGCATTGTCACTTTTATGGGGTATGTTAGGCTTTGGTTCTAGGTGGGTAGTATAGTTTCTGTGTAGTTTCTTCAGCTTTAACTTAGGCTTGTGACGTGTACTAGTGTCTAAGCAGCATAAGCTGCAACAGTTGGTTACGGTAGTAAGGTTTTGCTGGAGTTCAGCTTGCCAGGCTGTTTCTCAGGGGTGCATGCTGGGGTGCTTGCATGCATGTGTGGTTTGGTGAAGTTAAGCCTAGGGTTAGACCTATGGAAGTGTTACTCTGTTCTAGATGGAACACAGAGGTCTATAAACGCAGATCAACAATAAGAGTCCAAGTTTCTTGATGAGAGCCCCTTAGGCAACCCAACAGAAACTTTGATGCATTGTTCAACTGACATATCTTATATATAAGCTTAGCCTTGGCCTGCATGATCTTAGAGACCCAAATACATATTTAACTCTCTTGTAGTTCATATACTATGCAGACTCTCTACTATGCTAGATGCGTATGTTAATATAGTAGACACGTTACATATTACAATTCCAACATTGTAGCCTCTTTTATACAGTATCAGTTGGTATCAGATGCCTTCTTGTTATTAAATGATGAAATTTTGATATTGTTAGTCTATATCATAAACAGGGAGGATAACTTCTGAGGATATTCTTGTTGTTGATTTAGTTCTTGATCTTTCAGGATTTCAAGTACACAAAATAATTTGTTAAAATATTATCAAATTTTAGAGTAAGCTTTCGTTTTCTTAAGTTTTTACCTCCAGTTATTATTGCTGTCATAATCTAACATGACTCTCTGTTTCTCAGGTATGGGCGAAGACTGATTCTCAGATGGTCTTTCCTTCAGCTTGCCATCACTGACACCTGCACTGCCTTTGCTCCCACCTTCTTTGTTTACTGTTTACTACGCTTCTTGGCAGGTTTTTCTTCCATGAACATCATATCAAATAATAACACGCTCAGTAAGTCAACCATTGTGATCTTCTCTATTTTTTGAGCCTGGAATCTGAAACTGAAATTTCATCTTTATTTGACTTTAATATGCTCTATGGGTTTTCTTTCAGCTACCGAGTGGATAAGGCCCCAGTCTAAAGCCCTGGTAGTAATATTGTTATCTGGTGCCCTTAGTATTGGACAGATAATCCTGGGAGGCTTGGCTTATGTCTTTCGAGATTGGCGAACCCTGCATGTGGTGGTGTCTGTACCTTTCTTTGTCTTCTTTCTTTTCTCAAGGTAGGAGCCTTTTCTCTTACTTTGTCTTATGGGGTCTTGGGATGAAAATGAACATTGAATAAGAACATATAGATTTTCTTAGTCCCACTTTTGGACCTAGACTGATGTTCTCATCTGTTCACTCTGTGCAGCTTGAGAAACAGAATGGTAAATAGCAGTGACTTCTGCCTGGGAGTTCTGATGTAAAATTTGAAAAAACTTTTATAGTGGACATAGAAAAATTCCAATTTTGTTTTTCTTACTAAAAATATAGACCCAAATGTTTCAAAAGGAATATCTCTGACTCATTTTTACCTGGAAATAAATCAGGCTATGGTGATGTGTATAATGCTTTTCACTTTTACAGGTGAAATTGGATAAAAGCAAGAGACCGCAAGTGTATTCATACAGCTCTTTGGCAATAGAGCAGCACAGTTTCACCAGTACTAAAAGTTGGTATGCAGTTTGAGTGATTTATAGCATGCATTCAGCACTTCCTCCTCCATTAGATAATTTTAATAAACATTTATTTGTGGCAAACTTCTTCTCTACATTTAAAAACAATCTAGGGGAGCATCAGATTCAGTTAGAAATTACTGGAACATTGAGATATTACTACAGATTTAACACAGTGAGATGAATTTTGATAGAGTAAAGCATAATCCATGTCAGACTCATCCATTATTTTATTCCCTCTTCATAACAACTCAGTAAGGAATATAGCACTGCTGTTTTCATTTTATTGATAAGGAAACTGAAGCAGATGTAAATGAATGACTCACTTGCATACTAAGTTACCAATATAGCTGTTAGTGGCAGGAGTACTTCCAACCTTTGAGCAGCTTTAAGCTTACATAATTTGAAGACTTATTTTTTTTTTTTAAAGAATACATATCATCGACATAAATTTGCTAGAATTCATGCCAAGCTTTGGAAAGAACTTATGCATGTAGGGAGCCTAAAGCTTAAGCTTCACAGACTTCTTTGAAAATTTTCCTGTGATCAAACAAGCGATTTAACTCCAAAGTCTGTGTTCCTAAACCATGAAGGTGTACTGCAGGATCATGGTCATGTTTTCCTAGTATTTGAATAATAAAATATGACTTTCTATTTCCAACCCAACTAAGTGGTGGGTAATAAATAGAAGGCAAAAGGCACCCGTAGCCAATAATCATATGACTAATAAGAAAGACAGAGACAACTGCACTTGTGTGTTTTCCTTTTATCAGGTGGCTGGTCGAATCTGCTCGGTGGTTGATAATCACCAATAAACTAGATGAGGGCTTAAAAGCACTTAGAAAAGTTGCACACACAAATGGAATGAAGAATGCTGAAGAAACCCTGAACATAGATGTGAGTAGGAAAGGGAAGGTGGTTACTGGGTTGAAGAGATGACATAAGCTGACATCTGTCTTCTCCTTGTCGAGATAGACAAACTGCTTCTAAGAAGGGTAGCTAGCTGAGAACACAAGCTCGGTTCTCATTTTTTCAAGACCATCTTTTTAAAAGAAGCTTTGGGAATTATGTAACTATCTCTTCGTTTAGTTCACTTCCTGATCTGAATTTATAACCTATGCATCCTTGTGGATACACTACACCCCTTTGGGGCCTCATTTTCAAATGTCTTTATTGCTGCATAATTTCCTGAAGACTCCTTTAATGTTCTCATTTATTTTCCTTCACACCACTTTCACTCCTGTAATTGTGTATCATATATCACACTTGAGAGAAAGGGAACACATTTTCCTTGTCCTACTGAGTGCCAGTTCTCATCACAATGCCTGGGGCGATGTTGGTAAATGATTCATGTTTGTTATTGAAGGTTGTGAGATCTACCATGCAGGAGGAACTGGATGCAGCACAGATCAAAACAACTGTGTGTGACTTGTTCCGCCACCCCAGTATGCGTAAAAGGATCTGTATCCTGTTATTTGTGAGGTGGGTATTACAGTATATGAGGGGCGTTAAAAGTGTGGTGACATGAATGGATTTTTTATTTCAAAGGTTACAACAGTACTCTGTGTGTACGTGCGTGCGTGCGTGTGTGTGTGCAGGTGAGCGTAGGGCTGATTTGTATATAAAAGATGAAGAAAATATACAGATAACTGCTACATTTGAAGGTAGGCAGAGGGTTATGTAGACTCACATGGACTGGTTACACAGTAAAGAGTCAGTTAGCCCTATCATCCTACTAGTCTCATCACTGGCAATTGATACTGAGGATAAATTTTGGTATTTAATTTTCTTCATTTTTTTTCAATTCTACTTGAAATATATCTTAGTAATGTGCACAGATTATGAATGTGTACAACTCCAAGAGAGAAAGAAAGAAAAAGAGAAAGAAAAAAAGAAAGAAAAAGAGAGAGGGAGAGGGAGGGAGGGAGGGAGAGAGGGAAAGAAAGAGAAGAAATGAAGGAAGGAAGAAGAAGGAAGGAAGGAAAATAAGGAAAGGAAGGAAGGAAGGAAGGAAGGCAGGAAGGAAGGAAGGAAGGAAGGAAAGAAGGAAAGAAGGAAAGAAACAGAAAATGTAATCAACACCCAGATTAAGATGTAGAAAAACCTTGTGCATCATCTACAGCAATAACAACTTCCCTGCCAAAAAAACTTAACAACAGTCTGGCCTCCATCACCATGTAGGATTGTTGCCTGATTTTGACCTTCACAAAATGTGAAAGATAACATGGCTGTGTTTGTCACAGGCTCCCTTTCCTCAACTTTACTTTCTCAAGATTTATCAGTGTGTTGCATGTAACAGTAGGTTGTTCTCCTTCTCAGTGTTTCGGCATTCCAAAAGATGAATACGGTACAATTTCTTTATCTACTTCATTGTTGGTGGACTTTTACTTATATCCCATTTGGGGTGTTCGCACAAGGGCTTCTGTAGACAATCTTGTACATTGCCTCTTGGGGATATGTAAGTACTTACTTTGGTAGTGTCAGTAGAAAAAATTTTAAATATAATTCTGAATTTTTGAAAGCCTATAAAAAGTGTTACAGGAGAGCATACGTCCACTTCCAAGCTGAACACAGTACTATTGAATTGTACAGTTTACCTCTTCCTAGGCATAGCCTATAGGTGGCTACTTCACTTAATTGCATTGTGCTTTATCACTTTTCCCCTACCCACTACATCACAGACTCTGGCTTCTGAATCCTAGACAGTCAGAGGGGGACAAATATGTAGAGATAATGGTCAGAGAAGAACTTTCTTGCTTGGAATTGCTATGAACTGTGGTGGTTTCTTCTGCCACAATGTCTAAAGCTGGCTCTTTCTGGATGTAGTAGATCATAAATGTGGACTAGTTCCATTATCATTTAAAACATCTTGTTATAGCTTTATGATGTTTTTTATAAGCTATGTGGTAACTGCAAAGCCAAAACCTATAATAGATATGCTAAAATTAAAGCACAAATAATCAAAAGATACTACTAGAGAAAAACACAAATAAAAACTCTAAAAGTGAAAGAAAAGGGAAAAAAATCTACAAAACAAGTAGAAAACAAGTAACAAAATGGAAGTTTTCAGCCCTTACCTATCAATAATTACCTTGAATGTAAATGGATTAAGTTCTGCCATTAAAGACATAGAGTGGTTGAATGGTTTTTTTTGTTTGTTTGTTTTTTGTTTTTTTACTTGAAATGGCTCCTGGTCAGCTCCTATTTCCAAAGAACCCACAGATGGTCTACAAGAGAAACACGTGTATCCCTGCCTCTGTGTCCCCCCAGTGTGCTTATTTGTTTATCACATTCTCTGTCTCTGCTCTGACTCCTCAGGAGATAGCCACTGTTTCTTACCTTAAATTTCTCATAATTGTGTCGGGCACCACAACGCTGTGCTCCCAGATAGTGCTGCCAAGCAGGTAGTCTTTTTGAGCCTTACTCTCCAGCAAAGGGAAAGTTCTTCATAGTAGTAGTGTTGGGGAGAAGAGAAAGAGCACTTACAGCATACTGACAGCTCTGAGAAAAGGAATTATTTCCCTAATTTTCAAGCTTTAATTCTTCTATGTTCAATGCTTATATACCATTGAGTTTGATGACTGATTCAGGTTAAGTTTTCCTGTCATTATCAACTATATGCTTGAAGACTTGGACAAAAAAAATGACTGACAGGAGTCCTGTTCTTATAAAATATCATGCAATTATTCAGGATAAGTCTAAGATCACCATCGTTAAAACAAAGTACTCTACAAATCGTACTGAGTATTTCTTAACAGTGACCAACGACAGCCTAGGCCAATATGATAATCAACGGCAGGACGTAGGCTCTAAACCTTATGATGTGTCTTTTCTATTTTGTTCACTACAGATTTGCAAACACAATACCTTTTTATGGTATCATGATCAATCTTCAGCATGTGGGGAGCAATATTTTCCTGTTGCAGGTACTTTTTGGAGCTGTCACTCTCATAGCCCGAGGTCTTGCTCTTTTCACACTAAATCATATGGGCCGTCGAATAAGCCAGATATTGTTCATGTTCCTGGTGGGCCTTTCCATTTTGGCCAACACGTTTGTGCCCAAAGGTGAGAGAAGAGTGGACTCTGGGGGAAAGAAAGTGTCTTCTGTTCATTCTTCAGGAATTGTATTGGTCATACTTGCCTAAAACCAGGAATAAGGAGGGGTGCCATCTAAAGGTTGCATATTCCCACAAAGCAATATGAGCATGTAATACAGATTTGGCTAAGAATTGAGAAAAAAGCCAGGGGCAGCTCAGATGTGCATTTATCTTCGTCACCTCTGGAAGTATCTAGATAGTGGTGCCATTCATTCCTGACAGTTTCTCTAGGACATCAACTGATCACGTGCCCTTTGATTAATCACACTTTTGATAACAAACATGGCATGTGTAGGCCTTGCAGTTATATCCCATTTGAGCACACGATATGATTGCTTCCTTTGTATGGGCTCTGTCTAGGTTCTTCCTCATTACTCTGTCTTCACTGACCAGTCTACTCACTGAGATCTGTGTAGCCACACTTGGGTGTGATGTTAAGTCACCGTGACTGCAGCCCTGGATTGGGGGAAGTCTTTTTGGCTTTAATGAAATAGAAATCTTTTGTTTTCAAGCAGAGAACAAATATATGGTAGGAACAACAAACTAGGCAGATTAAAAGCCTATTTCCCTCCCTGTTAGACTATTTTATAAGTTAATACAATGATTATACATAATGATTAGGGAAACTTAGTAGGCATTATGCCTTACCTGCTTCCCAATACAAGAATGTATTTTACCACATAATAGATTGGGGAACTCGACTCCTCTTTCTGGATATTATAAATAATGTATATTTCCTGTCATACATTAGAGCACTTTCTAATCTTATAAAGGTATGATTCTATTTCTTTTTACATTAGGCAGAAAACATTCTCTGAAACTTCCTTTTAATGGCTTCCAAATTCTGAATTTATTTTTCCCCAAATAGAAGTTCTATTTCTTGCTTCTTTATGCCTGTCATCATTCTGGATCTAGCCTCTCTTTACTCTGCCCTGTAACAAAGGAGATTTTTCATTAGTCTCTTGTGCAATACCAACTCCATGACAATACAGCATCTGCACTAGATTGACTAAGTTATCCAGATTTACCTGGGACTTTCTTGGTTTTATCAATAAAATTTTCACATCACTAAAACCCCTTCATCCCTCAGAAATCGAGGATGGCTGGTCACTTTAAATTCTGCACTTTAATTGTAAAGTTCTCAAGTTTAGTGCTGAGTCTCAGACTCCTCAATAATTGTCCACATGATGGTTCTACCTTCTATAGAATGGGCATAGCAAATACTGGACAGAATAAGTAAGAAAAAATTTCTGCTAGACTCATCTTTTCCCCTCCCTCTCTGAAAAATCTTAGATATGCAGGGGAATTTCCTGCATTAATCTGGACAATTTTATGCATTTTTGTCACCTAAGTTGATAATTCTAAGCTGATAATTTATCAGCTTATCAACCACTGGATGTTCTCTGTCACTGTTCAAGTTTCTACAGTATTTTTCCAACATGCAAATACTCAATAGGTTGTTTTTAAATTAAGTTTGGTGGATGTTGCTTCCTTTAGCCCAGATCTCAGAGTCTCACTGGTCTCTTCGATTTTCCAGAAATGCAGACCCTGCGTGTGGCTTTGGCATGTGTGGGAATCAGCTGTTCTGCTGCTGCTTTTTCCAGTTGTGCTGTTCACTTCATTGAACTCGTCCCCACTGTTCTCAGGTATAAGAGATATGGATGCTCCACCAGAGCCCAAAATAAGAATTTCCCACCAAACACTTACTGAGAGAATAAAACTGAGACCTGTTTATTATTATAAAAGCAATCATTTGTGATACTAATAATATACTAACAAAAATTATGGCCAATGTTTATTGCAAGATGACTTTGTGCCATCTACTATGCTGGGCAGTATTTTAATGCATCATCTCACTAAACTTTTGGACCACTCATCAGAGTAGGTGTAATGTGTAACAGTCTGTTTAAAATGATGAAAAGGAATCTTAACTCACATTGAATCTGATTAAAAACAGCTAGAAAATCATAGAGAAAATGTCAAAAGCAACTGTTTGCCCATGTTTTTAATGATTGTGTTTTATTGTCTTCTGTATTTAAGTCAAAATAATATGTCACAAATTACATGTGTAGATTTTTTTCTGATTATCATGTATTGTCATTTATCTTTAGGGCAAGAGCTTTAGGAATCAATTTAATGACTAGCAGGATTGGAGCAGCACTGGCTCCCCTCTTGATGACCTTAACAGTATTTGTTACCACTTTGCCATGGATCATTTACGGAGTTTTCCCCATCATTGCTGCTATTGTTGTCTTCCTCCTACCAGAAACCAAGAATCTGCCTCTGCCTGATACCATCAACAATGTGGAAAATCAGTGAGTCAATCTTCTAGCCATGTCCTGAGAGAAGCAGTGTACTCTAGATCTGTGATAAGAGATGAAAAACACCATACGTATCCTTGGGATTACTATGAAAGCTTAGCCTTTCCTGAGCTACTTCCACTTGGGCCATTGCCTTTCATTAGCAGCAGGGCCAGCTCTATCCATTCTGAATTCCAACTCTAGATTACAGAGACACTCTCACTGGTGGTTTTAGTGATAAAGAGACAAAAATGAACTATGTCGTGATGGCATATACTACCTTTCCTTATGAAAGACACACACTCAGGATGGTACCTAATGATTCTTGTACTCATAGAGCTTGGGATATAGGCGGGAAAGAAACAAAATAGTGAAGGAAGACTGTCTTTAATAGTGAAGGAAGACTCTCACAAAGAGTTAAAGATCCTCCTTGAAAAGATAATAAAGGAGATAAATCTTGTCTAGTTGCCTATGAAATTCAGTCAGTCTTGCTGTCACGAGTAATAGAAGGATTTAGGATAGAGAAAATAAACTAGGAAAAGTTATTTTTATTTTTCAATTTTAAGTTTTATTTTATTTGTGTTTTTAAAGACAGGGTCTCCTCTGTCACCCAGGCTGGACTGCAGTGGGGCAATCACAGCTCACTGAAGCCATGACTTCCTGGGTTCAGGTGATTCTCTCACCTCTGCCTCTCAAGTAGCTGAGACCACAGGTGCATGCCTCTACACAAGGCTAATTGTATGTATTTTTAGTAGAAATTGGGTTTTACAGTTGCCCAAGCTGGTCTCAAACTCCTGGGCTCAAGCAATCCACCTGCCTTGGCCTTTTATTTTGTTTTTAATTGACTCAAAATAATTGTACATATTATGGGGAACAGTGTGATGTTTTGATACATATAAATCAGGGTAATTAGCATATCTATAGTCTTAAATACTTATCATTTATTTGTGGTGAGAACATTCAAATCCTTTCTTATAGCTCTTTTGAAATATATAATACATTATTGTTAGTTATGGTCACCTTACTGTGCCATGGAACACTAGAACTTATTTATCCTATCAAACTGTAATTTTGTACCTGCTGATGAACCTCTCTCTGTCTCCCCCTACCTTCTTTCTTCCCTAGCCTCTGACAACCACTATTCTACTATCAACTTCTATGAAATCAACTTTTCAAAGATTCTACATATGAGTGAACTCATGCAGTATTTGTCATGTGCTTCTCTTATTTCACTTAACATGGTTAATCCATGTTGTCATTAACATACCATAATCCATGTTAAGTGGACAGGATTTCATTCTTTTTTATGGTCATATTGTATTTCATTGAATACATATGAAATACATTGAAATATATTTGAAATATATATGAAATTCATTGAAATATTCAATGAAATACAATTTATATTCAATATATATATGTGATATATATATATCACATATATATATGTATATATAACTTTTCAAAATCTACTTATCTGTTGATGGACACTTAGGTTAATTTCATATCTTCCCTATGGTGAATAGTGCTGCAGTAAACATGGGAGTGCAGCTATTTCTTTGACATAGTGTTTCATTTCCTTTGGATATATACCCAATAGAGAGATTGCTGAATATTATGGTGGTTAACTAAATTTGTTGAAGAATCTTCATACTGTTTTCCATAATGGCTGTGCTAATTTACATTTCTACCAATCATGTATAAGTTCCTCTTTCTCTACATCTTCACTGTCATTGGTTATTTTATGACTTTTTGTTAATAACCGTTCTAATTCGGGTGAGATGATATCTCATTATGGCTTTAATTTGTATTTTCTTGATGATTAGTGGTGTTGAAAAGTTTTTTCATATACCTTTTGGGCATTCATGTATCTTCTTTTGTGAAATATCTATTCAGATCTTTTGCCCACTTTCAGATCACACTTTATTTTTTACTGTTGAGTTCCTTTTGTATTTTAGTTATTAGTCCCTTGTTAGATACATAGTTTGTGAATATTTTATTTCATTCTGCAGATTGTCTCTTCACTTCATTGATTGTTTTCTTTGCTGTGTAAAGGCTCTTTAGTTTGATATAATTCCATTTGTATACTTTTGCTATTTTGGTATTACTTCTTTAAATGTTTAGTAGAATTCACCTGTGAAGCCATCAAGTCCCGGACTTTTCTTTGATGGGAGACTTTTTATTATTGATTTAGTTTTCTTATTCTTTTACTGGCCTGTTGAGGTTTTCTAATTCTCCATGATTCAGTCTTAGAAGGTTTGTATGTGTCTAGGAATTTATCTGTTTTTTTTTTTCTGTTTTCCAATTTTTTGGTTTATATTTGTTCGTAATAGTCTCTAAGGATCCTATTTGTGATATCAGATGTGATGTCTTCTTTGTCATCTCTAATTTTATTTATTTGAGTCATCTCTCTTTTTTCTTAGTCTGGCTAAGCCTTTGTTGATGTTGTTTGTCTTTTCAAAAAACAAATTTTGCTGATCTTTTGTATTTTTGTCTCTTTTATTTATCCTGCTCTGATATTTATTATTTCCTTTTTCTAATTTTGATTTTAGTTTGTTTTTGTTTTTCTAGTTCCTTTAGGTGTAATATTAGTTTGTTTATTTGAGATCTTTAAATTTTTGATGTAGACATTTAATGCTACAAAATTCCCTCTTAGAATGACTTTTGCTGTATCCCACAGGTTTTGGTATGTTATGTTTGCATTTTCATTTGTCTCAAGGACTTTTTAAATTTTGTTTTTATTTTTTCATTGACCCAATAATTGTTTAGGAGCATACTGCTTAATTTCCACATATTTGTACAATTTCCAAAGTTCTTTGTGTAACTGATTTCTAGTTTTATTGCATTCTGGTCAGAAAAGATATTTGATATTATTTTGATTTTTAAAAATTTGTTGAGATTTGTTTTGTGGCCTATGATTTAACCTGAAAAATGTTCTGTGTGCTTCTGAGAAGAATATGTCTTGTGCATCTGTTGGATGAAATGTTCTGTGATTTTGGATCTAGGATGTGATTTAATTTCAATGTTTCTTTGTTGATTTTCTATTTGGATGATCTGTCCATTGCTGAAAGTCTCCTATTATTATTTTATGCAGCCTATCACTTCATTTAGGTCTATTAATATTTGCTCCATATATTTAGGTGCTCTGATGTTGGAACATATATATTTATAATTGTTTTATCCTATTGCTGTATTGACCCTTTAACTATTATGGTGGGTCTTATCTCTTTTTGCAATTTCTGGCAAAAAAAAAAAAAAAAAAAAAAACCTGCAAAAAGAAACAAGACAATAATGTTTCTTTTATCTGATATAAGCATAGCTACTCCTATTCTTTTATCAGTTTCCATTTGCAACAAATATTTTTCTCCTTTTGTCCAATTTGAGTTTATGTGTGTCCTTATAGTTGAAATGAGTCTCTTATAGACAGCATATAGTTAAGTAAAAAAATTCATTCGCTCACTCTATGTCTTTAATTTCAGAATTTAATCCATTTACATTCAAGGTAATTATTAATAGGTAAGGGTTTAACACTGCCATTTTGTTACTTGTTTTCTACTTGTTTTGTAGAGTTTTCCCTCTTTCTTTCACTTTTACAGTTTTTATTTGTGGTTTTCTCTAGTAGTATCTTTTGATTCTTTGTGTTTAGTTTTAGCATATCTATTGTAGGTTTTTGCTTTGCAGTTACCACAAAGCTTATAAAAAACATTGTATAGTTATAATAAGTTATTTTAAATGATAGCAAGTTGACACTGATCACAAAGAAAAGAGAAGAAACAAGATCATCTGGTACAATTCACCTCTCCTTCCACCTTTTGATTTTTGTCATGATTTACACTTTTATTTTGCTATCTCTTAACAAATTATTGTAGTGATTATTTTTGATAGTTTTTCCTTTTAGTTTTCATACTAAAGATATAAGTGGTTTACATGCCACAATTATGGTACTAGAGTAGCAATCACATTAAGGCCCTTTTCTTTAACTTCAAAGAACTCCACTTAGCATTTCTTATAGAACAGTTATGATAATGATGAATTCCCTAAGTCTTTGTCTTTGCCTGGAAAGTCTTTATTTCAACTCATTTCTAAAATATAGCTTTTCTGGGTACAGTATTCTTGGTAGTCTTATTTATTTATTTATTTATTGGCCTTTAGCATTCTGCATATATCATCTCAATCCTTTCTGACCTGCAAAGTTTCAACTACAAGTTGGCTTCCAGGCATATTGGATCTCCCTTATATATGATTTGCTTCTTTTTTTTCTTGGTGCTTTCAATTGCTCTATTTGCCTGCTCTTTGAGAGTTTATTATAATGTGTCTTGGGATATTCTTGTTTGGGTTTAATCTGATTGGTGACAAGAAATAATATTTAAATAATAAAAATAGCATATTCATTTCTTATGTTTTTCATAACAAAGTATCACAAACTTAGGGACTTAAAAAAAAGAAATTTATTGTCTCACAGTCCTGGAAGCTGGAAATCTGAGATCATTTTATTGAAAAGGCCTTGACCTCTCCAAAGACTTAGGGAAGAATCTATTTCAGACCTTTCTTCTCACTTCTGGTAGATCCTTGGATATAGTTTCCCAGCTCTAATCTTCACATGGCATCTTCCCCATGTATGTATCTCTACATTAAAGTTCCCTCAACTTTTTTCTTTTTTATATGGAGTCTCGTTTTGTCACCCAGGCTGGAGTGCAATGGCACAATCTCAGCTCACTGCAACCTCTGCCTCCTGGGTTCAAGCAATTCTCCCACCTAAACTTCCTGAGTAGCTGGAATTACAGGCACCTGTCATCATGACAAGCTAATTTTTGTATTTTTGTAGAGACAGGGTTTCACCATGTTGATCAGGCTGGTCTTGAATTCCTGGCCCCAGTGATCCATCTGTCTCAGTCTCCCAAACTGCTAGGATTATAGGCATGAGCCACTGTGCCTGGCCTAAAATTTCCCCTTCTTATAAAGGCACCAGTCAATGAGTTCCAATATGAACTCATCTTAACTGGTTACATCTGCAACAACCCTGTTTCTGAGTAATGTCACATTCTGAGGTATTTAGAGTTAAGACTTCAATATATAAATTACTTTGGTGAGGAGGCACAATTTAACCCATAATTAATGGTGAGTTTTCATAAATTGTTTAAGTTCACCCCTTAACTTTCAAAGACGTCCTTTACCAGAGGTCCAAAAAGACCAAGTGAGAGTAGCAATTTTCAAAACTGCTTTTTTGGATCTGCACAGGCAGCAGAAACTTTTACAGATAGGGTGTGATTCATTAGAAATACTGATTTATAAAAAGCTGATGGTGTAATCCCATTTTGGGATATATACTCAAAGGGATATAATATATTCTACTATAATGACACACGGACATGCTTGTCTATTGCAGCAATATTCACAATAGCAAAGACATGGAATCAACCTAAGTGTCCATCAACTGTAGACTGGATAAAGAAAATGTGGTACATATACACCATGAAATACCATGCAGCCATAAAAACAAATATCATGTTCTTTGCAGCAACATGTGTGGAGCTAGAAAACATTTTTCTAGGCAAAGTAATGCAGGAACAGAAAACCAAATACCATGTGTTCTCATTTATAAGTGGGACCTAAACAACGAGAATACATGAACACAAAGAACTACACACAATAAGACCTACTTGAAGATACTGATTGGGAGGAGGGAAAGGATTTTTAAAAACCCTGAAAAACCTGTGGAGTACTTTGCTTATTACCTTGGTGACAAATAATCTGTATGCAGAACCCCTGTGACACACAGTTTACTACATAACAATCCTGCACATATACCCCTAAACCTAAAATAAAAGTTAAAAAAACAACAACAAACTGATGGTCAGAGGATCAGCTTGCAATTGTGCATAGCAAGCGTACAAAGTAATTTTTATTTTTTCTGAATGTTTGATTTTTGTTGTTCTTTTTCAATTTATTGCTTCTGTTGTTTTTCCAGGAAAAAACTCTCAAGGAAAATCAATAAAAATGACTGCTACACAAAAGTGACCAAATTTTAAGAAGCTTTCATGAACTGATTGGAGGAAATTCAGAGAAAAAATACAGGAAAAGAACACACTAGAAGTTTTTTTTTTCCCTGCAACCAGCAAGATTGTATAGTAGATACATAATTCTCAATTATAATTATGGCATTAATTTGCATTAATTTTTTCAAAATTAACTTGTGTGGACATGCAATCTCTTGAATAATCTGATATTTTTGGGAAATACTTTTAAAAATTACAAATTTATCAATAAATTGCTAGTAGATAAGATGATTCAGTAACAAAAAAAAAATCATGGAATTAGGATGTGGCTGGCTGGTGTATGAAGCACCATGTCAAAACAATACTTCATGTGCAACCAGAAATCAAAGTAAATCCAGAAATAGAGACCTATATATATGCACTTAATACATGATACTTTTGACATAAGTCATTGGAAAATAAAAAGATTATATACTAAATAGCACTGACTATCTCTTTATAAATACATTCACTAAATAACAGTCACTTTTCAATGGTGGAATTTTAATTACTTTTTTTTGTAATTTTCTCTCTGTATATTTTAAACAAATAGCAGGTATAATTTAAAATATTATAAAGATATTGTTCAAATTGAAGGGCAAAGGCCAGGTTCAGCAATTTTCAAACTGTATGTACATTTAATAAAATCACTATAAATAAAAAATTATATTTCAAATGATGTGAAAGGCTAACTAATAAATGAAAGGCTGTTCAACTATAGTAGTAAAGTAATTTCAGGCAAACTCACATAACCAAACATAAACTTTGATTTTAAACAGCAAAGATTTTAAAGTGTTAATGATTATCAGAGTGGGTGAAGATACACTGAAATGGACATTCATTATAGTTTAATTGTTACTGAAATGACCTAGGGATTTAGTCTAGGTTCTGCAGCTGACCACACAAAAAAACAATCATTGAAACAATGAGTATTTCCAGGGAAGAAGGCTTTATTCAAGTGCTGCACCACAGAAGATGAGAGATCAGTCTCAAATTCATCTTCCTGACTAAAATTATGGGTTTATATAGCAAGGAAGGAAATGTAACCATGTGTGGGAAAATAGGAATTAGGGTGGGTAAGAAAGAGAAGTTGGTCAACAAAAAGCAGGTGGCTTGTTAGGCAATCATGATGGGTGAGGGTCTGGTGTCTCATTGTACAGATACAGTGGTCTGGCAAGTTTCAGTTCCTTGGTATTATCTGTAAGGCCTGATGCTTGTGTTCCTAAGAAAGGAACTCAGATAAAACAAATGTAACAGTATCAGCTTAAGACTGGGAAAATTTCTATGTTTATTCAAAGAAACGATAAACATCAGTTCTATGGGACAACTGGGCCAGCTTCAATCCCCTACATTTTTATTTATCAGTTTCTCAATCATGGGGAATCTGGTTATTGATTTTTCTGGCTGCTTCATGGTAAGGAGGGGCATCATGGACAACTTCATACCAAGGGTGACCACATGGACACTCAGGAATCAAAGATTAATCTAATACTAAAGTTTTCTTCTGAAATACAGTATTTCTCTCTCCAGTTCCCTACTTCCACCAAAGATAAATCACAGCAGAACCATCTCTTATTAATATTACATAAAAATGTTTTAAAAAGAGAAAACTAAATTTTACTATTGTGTGGTGTATTATTAGTGTTAAAACTAATTTTAAGAAACCCTTACAAACAAATATATCTAATTCTAATCAGTTTTACCATAATATAATATTTCCATAAACTTTTAATGACCTTTTACAATTATCTATTGAAGAGCAGACTAGGGGGATGGAGCCAAAATGGCCGACTAGAAGCAGTGGTGATTGGAGGCTCCCATCAGAAAGACTCAAAACAGCATGCCAATCCTGCACCAGCAACCAAGGTATCCAGGTTTTGTTATCAGGACTGATTAGGTAGCAAGCATGATCCACGGAAAGGAAGGAAGAGCAGTGTGGTGCAGTGGCCTACCTGAGAGCCACAGGGGGTAGGGTAACCCCCACCCCCAGCCAAGGGAAGTGGTGAGTAAGTGAGTGAGTGTGCTATGCTATCCAGCCTGGGAAACCACTTTTTCCACAAAACTGTGTAACCCATGGATCAGAAGATTCCACTCATGAGCCCACACCACCAGGGCCTTGAGTCCTAACCAGGAGCCATGCAGAATCTCAACAGCCACTTGGCTAGAATCAGCTTAAGCCTGCCAAGTTCCTGGGGGAAGAGTGGTCGTCACGACTGCTGTGGCTGCCTGCTGTCTAATCCAGCTGAGCTCCTTGGGGGGAGGTGGCAGCCAACACTGCAACTGCAGGGACTTCTTGCAAGAACTCCAACTCCAGTCAGGGGCTCAGGGACAGAACTCTAATCTCCCAGGGCCTGAGTCCCTAGGGAGAGGGGGTAGGTGTAGTCTCCATAGACCAGCAGACTTAGTCTTTTCTCCTGCTAGCTCTGAGGAATCTGGGCAGCCTAAATGAGTTCATTTCCCACCCCCACCAACAAGGCACACCTCCTCCACCAGGGGACAGCATATTCTGTGGATTTGGGGTGAAGAGTTCTGTGGATGTCTATTGGGTTCACCTGGTCCAGAGCTGAGTTCAAGTCTTGAATATCCTTGTTAATTTTCTGTCTTGTTGATCTAATACTGACAGTGGAGTGTTAAAGTCTCCCGCTATTATTGTGTGGAAATCTAAGTCTTTTTATAGGTCTCTAAGAACTTGTTTTATGAATCTGGGTGCTCTTATATTGGGTTCATATATATTTAGGATAGTTAGCTCTTCTTGTTGCATTGCTCTCTTTACTGTTATGTAATGTCCTTCTTCATCTTTTTTGATCTTCATTGGTTTAAAGTGTGTCATATCAGAGACTAGGATTGCAACCTCGATTTTTTTTTCTTTCCATTTTCTTGGTAAATCTTCCTCCATCCCTTTGTTTTGAGCCTATGTGTGCCTTTGCATGTAAGATGGGTCTCCTGAATACAGCACACCGATGCGTCTTGACTGTTTATCCAATTTGCTAGTCCATGCCTTTTAATTGGGGCATTTAGCCCATTTACGTTTAAGGTAAATATTATGTGTGAATTTGATCCTGTCATCATGATGATAGCTGGTTATTTTGCCCATTAGTTGATGCAGTTTCTTCAGTATGTCTATGGTCTTTACATTTTGGATTGTTTTTGCAGTGGCTGGTACTGGTTTTTCCTTTCCATATTTAGTGCTTCCTTCAGGAGCTCTTATGAGGCAGGCCTGATGGTGACAAAATCCCTCAGTATTTGCTTGTCTGGAAAGGATTTTATTTCTCCTTCACTTATGTAGCTTAGTTTGGCTGGATATGAAATTCTGGGTTGAAAATTCTTTTCTTTAAGAATGTTGAATATTGGCCACCACACTCTTTGGACTTGTAGGGTTTCTGCAGAGAGATCTTCTGTGAGTCTGATGGATTTCCCTTTGTGGGTGACCTGACCTTTCTCTCTGGCTTCTCTTAACATTATGTCCTTCATTTCAATCTTGGTGAATTTGATAATTATGTGTCTTGGGGTTTCTCTCCTTGAGTAGTATCTTTGTGGTGATACTGGCTTCATAGAATGAGTTAGAGAGGAGCCCCTCCTCCCCAATATTTTGAAATACTGTCAGTAGAATTGGTAGTAGCTCTTCAGTGTCTGACAAAATTCAGCTGTGAATCCAGCTGGTTCAGATCTTTTTGGGGTGGTATGTTTTTAATTAATAATTCAATTTCAGAAATGTATGATAGGCTGTTCAGGGCTTCAGTTTCTTCCTGATAAAATCTGTGAAGGTTGTGTGGTTTTAGGAATTTACCAAATTTTTCTAGATTTTCTAGTTTGTGTGCTTAGAGATATTCATAACACTCTCTGGAATCTTTTGTGTTTCTGTAAGATCAGTGGTAATGTCACTGCTGTCATTTATGATTGTGCTTATTTGAATCTTCTCTCTTATTCTTTATTAGTGTATCTAGTAGTTTATGAATCTTGTTCATACTTTCAAAAAACCAATTTTTAGTTTGTTGATTCTTTGTATGGATTTTTGGATCTCAGTTTTATTCAGTTCTCTGTTGTTAGTTATTTCTTTTCTTCTGCGAGCATTGGGATTTTTTTGTTCTTGCTTTTCTAGTTCCTCTAGGTGTGAGGTTAGATTGTTAATTTTATATATTTCTAACTTTTTGGGTGTTTACTGTTGCAAACTTTCCTCTTAACACTGCTTTTGCAGATATTTTAGTGTGCTCTGTCTCTGTTTTCATTTATTTTAAATAATTTTTTGATTTCTGCTTTAATTTTGTTGTTTGCCCAAAGTCATTCAGGAATTTAATTTCCATGTAATTGTGTGGTTTTGAAAGATCCTCTTTGTACTGATTTCTTTTTTTATATATATACTTTGAGTTCTGGGGTACATGTGCAGAACATACATGTTTGTTACATAGGTATACACATGCCATGGTGGTTTGCTGCATCTATCCTCCATCATCTACATTAGGTATTTCTCCTAATGTTATCCCTCCCAAATCCCTCCACCCTCCACTGACACAAGAACAAAAAACCAAACACCATATATTCTCACTCATAAGTGGGTGTTGAACAATAAGAACACGTGACACAAGGAAGGGAACATCACATACCAGAGCATGTTGGGGGATGGGGGACTAGGGAAGAGATAGCAAGGGGTAGGGGGATTGGGGAGGGATAGCATTAGGAGAAATACCTAATGTAGATGACAGGGGGATGGATGCAGCAAACCACCATGGCATGTGTATACCTATGTAAAAAACCTGCACATTCAATTAAATTCAATATCCTTTCATGTTAAAAAACACTCAACAAACTAGGCATTAGAGGAACATACTTCAAAATAGCAAGAACTGTCTATGACAAACCCACAGCCAACACCATATTGAATGGGCAGAATGCCAACACTCACCACTCATATTCAACATAGTACTGGAAGTCTTAGCTAGAGCAATCAGGCAAGAAAAATAAAATATAATAAATCTGAATAGGAAGAGAGGAAGCAAAATTACCTTTCTTCACAGACAATAGGAATTCATTAATTTTCTCTAAATTTTCTAGTTTGTGTGTATACAGTTGTTCATAATGTTCTCTGAGGATCTTTTGTATTTCTGTGGGGTCAGTTATAATGTCTCCTGTGTCATTTCTGGTTGTGCTTATTTGAAACTTCTTTTTTCTTTGTTAATCTAGCTAGTGGTCTATCAATCTTGTTTATTCTTTCAACGAACCATCTTTTGGCTTCATTCACCCTTTCAATGGACTTTTATGTCTCAATTTTATTCCACTATACTCTGATTTTAATTATGTCTTTTATTTATTTATTTATTTATTTATTATACTTTGTGTTGGGAAAGCTGGCTAGCCATATGCAAACAACTGCAACTGGATCCCTTCCTTACGCCTTATACAAAAATTAACTCTAGATGGATTAAAGATTTAAACATGAGGCCTAACACCATAAAAACTCTAGAAGAAAACCTAGGCAATACCATCCAGAACTTAGGCCTGGGCAAAGACTTCATGCCTAAAACACCAAAAGCAATGGCAACAAAAGCCAAAATAGACAAGTGGGATCTAATTAAACTTAAGAGCTTCTGCACAGCAAAAGAAACTATCAATAGAGTGAACCAGCAACCAACAGAATGGGAAAAAACTTTGCAATCTACCCATCTGACAATATCCAGAATATCCAGAATCTACGGAGTTAGATCTCCAGGCTAATATCCAGAATCTATGGAGAACTTAAACAAATTTATGAGAAAAAAAACATCAAAAAGTAGGCAAAGGACATGAACAGACATTTTTCAAAAGAAGACATTCATGCAGCCAATAACCGTATGAAAAAATGCTCATCATCACTAGTCATTAGAGAAATGCAGATCAAAACCACATTGAGATACCACCTCATGCCAGTTAAAATGGCAATCATTAAAAAAATCAGGAGACAACAATGCAGGAGAGGATGTGGAGAAATAGGAATGCTTTTACACTGTTGGTGGGAATGTAAATTAATTCAACCATTGTGGAAGATAGTTATGTCTTTTCTTCTGCTACCTTTGCAGTTCGTTTGTTCTTTCCTTTCTACTTCTTCTTGCTGTAATGTTACATGATTAATTTTAGGTCTTTCCAACTTTATGATGTAGGCATTTAGTGCTACAAACTTTCTTCTTAATACTTCTTTTCCCGCAGACTAGAGATTTTGGCATGGTTGTCTGTTCTCATTAATTTCAATTTTTTTGTGTTCTTAATTTCATAGCTTACCCAGTGCAATTGTGTGGTTGTAAGACATCTTGGTATTGATTTCTATTTTATTTTACTGAGGTCCAAGATTATGGTTGGTATAATTTTGATTTTCTTTTTTTTTTTTTTTTTTTTCTGAGACGAAGTTTGGCTCTTGTTACCCAGGCTGGAGTGCAATGGCGTGATCTCGACTCACTGCAACCTCCGCCTCCTGGGTTCAGGCAATTCTCCTGCCTCAGCCTCCTGAGTAGCTGGGATTACAGGCACGTGCCACTGTGCCCAGCTAATTTTTTGTATTTTTTAGTAGAGTTGGGGTTTCACCATGTTGACCAGGATGGTCTCGATCTCTTGACCTCGTGATCCACCCGCCTCAGCCTCCCAAAGTGCTGGGATTACAGGCGTGAGTCACCACGCCCAGCCCCCCAATTTTCTTTTTAATTGAGGATTTCCTTGTGGCTCAGCAAGTTGTTGATCTTAGAATATGTTCCATGTGTAGATGAGAAAAATGTATATTCTGTGGTTAGTGGATACAATACTTTGTAGATGTGTGTTGCATGCAATTGGCCAAGTGTCAAATTTAAGTCCAGAATTTCTTTGTTAGTTTTCTACCTTGATGATCTGTCCAATGCTGTCAGTGGAGTGTTGAAGTCCCCCACTATTATTGTGTGCTATGTAAGTCTTTTTGCTTGTCAAGAAGTATCTGTTTTACAAATCTGTGTCCTCCAATGTTGAGTGCATATAGGTTTAGGATAGTTAAGAATACTTTTCAACTGAGCTCTTTATTATTATGTAATGTCCTTCTTTTCCCTTTTTTACTCTTGTTGGCTTAGAGTCTGTTTTATCTGACATAATAATAGTGACCCTGCTGTTTTTCATTTTGCATTTTCATGATAGATTTTTCTCCAACCCATTGCTTTGAGCCTATGGATGTAATTACATGTGAGATAGATCTCTTGGAGACAGTAGACCCGATGGGTCTTGTATTTTTATCTAACTTACCACTCTGTACTTTTTATGTGGATAGTTTAGATTGTTTACATTCAAGGACAATATTGGTTTGTGAGGTTTTTGATCCTAGTTGTACCTCTGTATCAATATTAGAAAAAGTTTCTTGTATTAATCCCTCAAATATGTTTTCCAAGTTGTTTGCTTTTTCTCCTGCTCTTAGGAATGCCAATAATTCATAAAAATATGAAATGTTTTATAAATTTGCATGTCATCTTTGCATAGCGGCCATGCTAATCTTCTCTGTATCATTCCAATATTATTATATGTGGTGCCAAAGTTAGCATGGGTAACAGTGTTTTTAAATTGAATAAACTGAGTTTAAAACAGTTGTGGACATGACAAAAACAGCCAGTACTTGTTAAAGGAAATCTCAACCCAAGGGTGTGCTGACAATTCCCATGTATGTAATCACTTTGTTCTGTTGTTTCCCATAATCAAAAACTCACACATGTAATTTTTGAGTTTTTTAATTTTTAAAATAAATTGCATTTTTTATGAATTTAGGGTACAAGTGCAGTTGTTTTACATTGATATATTACACAGTCATGAAGCCTGGGCTTTTAGTGTACCTATCACCTGAATAGTGTACATTATACCCAATAGTAGTATTTTATTAATCACTCCTACCTATCTTCCCATTGTTTGGACTCTCCAATGTCTATTATTCCCTTCTGTATTTCCAGGTGTACCCATTGTTTAGCACCCAGTTATAAGTGAGAACATGCAGTCTTTGACTTTCTGTTTCTAAGTTAAAAAAAACAAAAAATAAATTTAAAACACACAAATTACATGTGTGGGTTTTGACTATATCTTGTATATTGTTGTTTGCATCCCAAAAACACAACAGTTGAAGGAATCAATTTACCATCTGATAGTAGTGGGGACGCCCTGGCTCTTCTATTAATAACACTAATGGTGCAATGGTGCATTTTGCCCCCTCTGACCAAGACCATATATAGAATCTTCTTCTTTCCTTCTGACTTTATTTTCCTCCTTCCGGAAACCAGGAATCTGTCTCTGCCTGACTCCACCCAACATGTGGGAAAATGAGTGAGTAAATTCTTTAGCTTTCCCTTAGAGAGAGCTGTGTACTATATAGTAGTCTCCTCTTAGATACAAGGGATGTGTTCCAAGATCCCCAGTGGGTGCCTGAAACAGTGGTTAGTACCAAATCCTATATATGCTATGTTTTTTCCTACACATACCCATGATAAAGTTTAATTTATAAATCATGCACATTATGAGATTAACTACAATAACTAATAAT
Organism: Aotus nancymaae; assembly: GCF_030222135.1. Lineage (NCBI taxonomy): Eukaryota > Metazoa > Chordata > Mammalia > Primates > Aotidae > Aotus > Aotus nancymaae. The sequence continues at coordinate 6,426,200 of NW_026988473.1, read as the reverse complement.
AAAATAAAACAATTATACTATAATAAAAGTTATATAAATGCAACTTTTCTGTCTCTCAAAATATATTATTATACTGTGCTCACCTTTCTTCTGTTCGTGATCTTCTTTCTTGCTAAGAGAAATTTTAAAAGGCCTAAATAAATAAAAAGATATCCCTAGTTCATGGATTGAACAATTGTGCATTTTAGCAGAAAGCAAGGAGTATTTTAGGATTGATGGCTAAGCAGAGAGTAAGTCCTGAAAGAAAAGCAAAAAAGTCCTCTGTTCATTTTGTGCCTTAGGAGAGGTACTCCATGGGCATGGTTGGATGGAGATTTTAGTGTAAAAGGGAAGTAGTCTCTAGCAGAGGCAGCAAATTACCTGCCACAGTGAGTCCTTGGGTTGGGACGATGTCATCTGGGATGTGGGATTTGGATACATTTTAAAGTGAGTAACTACTCAAGTTAATGTGGATCTCCGAATTGCAAACCAGTGAGAGTGCCCAAAACAGCAGTACAAAACCAACAGTCAACAGAATGGCATGCAGCTATACATGACAGGGCTTTTGTTTTTTGGAGTAAGCTTAGTTTTAAATGGGTCATATTTCAGTTGAGCAACTACCTGGCTGTGGAGTGATCTATGGCTAATGAGCCATTGCTCCAAACTTTAGCCTTTGTAGGATGAAAACAAGATAAAACATTTGTAAAGATATGTTAAGATCTAAAGGAAAAGAGAAATTGACTTAGCAGTTTCATTATAGGACAAGAATTTGAAAAGGAGTTGTTTGAGGAGACCAGTATGTCTCTCAGGTAAACTGGTTATCAGGGACCTTTCAAGTAAAAGAACATTCTATTTAATGTCTCTTTTAGGAGCTCAGAATTGTGCATTTTAAGAAGTGAAAAATAATGAGAACACATGGACACAGGGAGGGGAACATCACACACCAGGGCCTGTTGGGGGGTGGGGGAATAGGGGAGGGATAGCATTGGAAGAAATATCTAATGTAGATGACGGGTTGATGGGTACAGCAAACCACCATAATACGTGTATACCTATGTAACAAACCTGCCTGTTCTGCACATGTATCCCAGAACTTAAAGCATAATTTTAAAAAGTGAAATATGTGTCTTGTTTACTACCAGTAATATATGCAAAATTGAAGGCAACAAGGAATGTGTTACAAAGGCCTTTTTATTTTGTCTGGCCTTAGTATACAGAGACATGTGTGATTTTTATTTATATTTTGAGCATCTGTGAGACAAGAGAGTCACAGAGTCTTTTTTATTTTTTTATTTTTCAGGAGATCATTTTTAGGTAATGGCCACATAGTTAATAATTAATGTGAAAATAAGATCATTTGTTGACCAGGGCACCTGTTGCTAAAATGACTGCCAAGTGTTTGGCCATGTGTCTTTTTTTTAGGCCCCATTATTTATTAGGGGCATCCTGGGAAATTGGTCACATTGCACTAAGCTCCATGATGTAAGATGGTTGCAGTGCTGTTTGCACAGTCTACAAACTCCCATTACTATTTACTCAATTCATCCCGTGAACATTTCCAGGCAGTCAAAAGGCCTAGGGAAGGGGTGACCTCCTCCCATATGCTGGCACCTGGCAAAGGACTAGGGACAGAGGAGGCCACCTCCTCCTGCAAGTGGAATATACCAGAGGGCCCAGATTTGGCTCTTGTCTTAGGGAGGCCTCAGTAGCCATGCCAAACTTGTGGGATACTGTTTTCAGTACCCAGATAATGGGAGCTGGGTACAAAGGTCCACAGGATCAGGATCTGTGAGATCTTCTATTTCCAGGAAAGCCAACCAGGTAGCCAGTCATTTGTTGTTTTTATGGTATGTGACATGAAGCCAAGAGGGACAGTTTTGTAATTTTGTTTTGTTTTGTTTTATCAGAAGCCCCAGGGAAATTGATGACCACCCCATAAATGGTTTAGATACTCCAGGAGACATAAAAAGAACTTGCCAATGACTCTACAGTAAAGAAGTTTCTAAGGCACAGGAGTGCCTGTTGATTTTAATTTGTAAATAAATTTTTGTAAATGAGGATATGTTGCAACTAGAAACCCCAGTATACTAAGAAATACCGGACTTCTGTATTCTTAATGAGTCTGTCAAATGATTCTCCTTGGAGGAGGATTTCCTCAAAGTAATGTCATACCTATGTTCCTGCAGAAAGGTGAATATCGTCAAGATCTTGCCTGTAAAGACTGTGTGTGATGACAAAGTTGCTTATTGCAGCACTGTTCACAATAGTAAAGACTTGAAACCAACCCAGATGCCCAGCAATGATAGACTGGATAAAGAAAATGTGACACATATACAACATGGAATACTATGCAGCTGTAAAAATAGATGAGTTCATGTCCTTTGCAGGAACATGGATGAAGCTGGAAACAATCATTCTCAGCAAACTGACAAGAACAGAAAATCAAACGCCACATGTTCTCACTCATAAGTGCATGTTGAACGATGAGAACACACAGACACAGGGAGGGGAACATCACGCACTGGGGCCTGGGGGTGGGGGGCTGGGGAGGAATAGCAGGCTGTGAGGGGATTGGAGAGGGATAGCTTTAGGAAAAATACCTAATGTGGATGATGGGGCGATGGATACAGCAAACCACTACCATGGCATGTAATAAACCTGCACGATCTGCACATGTACCCAGAACTAAAGTATAATAAATAAATAAATGAAATTGTGGCGATATTGTGAGTATCCCACATAAGGAAGAGGTTTATTGTGACCCTGCAGACCTTCAGAGGTTGACACAAACTTTGGCTGAGAGGTTGCCGAAATATACACTGAACAGAGCATGTTAGGCAATCAAGAAGAGCAAATATTTACTGGTTACTGATTGAATAGAATCTGTAATTTTATTTTAAGACAGGGTTTCCCTTTGTCACCCAGGCTGGAGTGTAGTGTCATCATCATAGCTCACCACAGCCTTGAACTCTTGGATTCAAACCATCTTCTTGCCTCAGCCTCCTGAAGAGTTATATTACCACACCTGGCTAGTGTGTGGGGTGAGGGGGTGGGTGGGAAATAGAGTCTTGCTATGTTTCCCAGGCTGGTCTCAAACTCCTGGCATCAAACAATCTTCCTTGTCCTCCCAAAGCACCGGGACTATAGGTGTGAGTCACTGCAACTGGCCAAAATCGGTAATTTTAATGACATTGGATATTGGGTATGGGAGCCTTGGAGGATGGGACTGTAGCATTAAGACTGTAGCAATCCATCATGAAGTCTTTTCATTCATTGTTTTTAGATTTAAGAACAGGTAAAATTGGCCTGCCAAGTGGAGAAGCAGTGGGGAGAATCTCCCCTTTATTGATTAGTGTTTATATAGTCAATTTTTAATCCTTGAGGCCCTATTTTAATTTACATTGTGTCATGTTAACTATTTCAACTGTTGGTTAATGGAGTTTTATTTTATCAAGCCAATTTTCAAGTGTTAAAGACTTGCTAATTTTAATTTGCTATGTATGATGTTAGAGTGTTTATGCTCAATAAGGAATTATTTTAGGCAATGGATACCATGTCTATGAGAAATTTGTGAAAGGTTACCAGTTAAAATGAGGCATACTCTTTTTATTCTATTTTATATTTAGGTGCTTTCTTAAGATTATAGTGTTTAACCTTAGTGGGATCCCCAGATAAAATTGTTATTTAAGCCCCAGTGTTGATTTAGTTTGTGACCTTTTAATTGGTGCATTTTTAGTAATTATTAAAGTAAGGTTCAAATCTATGCCATTGAGATACAAGAGCCAATCAGTCTCTTTTCTAAAAGCTTTTTGTTATAGAAATCCTTTAGTATATAAATTTTAGCCTCCCAGTTGAGTCAAATTATGGAAATTTGTCTTAATTTAGCTATATAATATATTAACATACATAAATTATCTATTTTATGTGCTTATATTAAAAATATATGTGTATATATAATTTATTTGATAACCTTTTATTTCTCCACTGTATTTAGGGGTTTGCTTCTAAATCAGTAAGTAATCTAGAATTAGTTTTCTATTTGCTAGACGTGGTGTTTACTCAGAACTTAAGTTTAAAGTTCTTTTGAAATCATGGTTCTTAGTTTCTGTCTTTGATTTAAAAAAAAATAGATGGGAGGGAGGGACAAAAAGGAAGGAGGAAGGGGCCTGATATGTTTAGGCTGCAGTCTTTCTCTAGAATGGCCCTAGGCAGCAAGAAAGATAATTAACCCCTCCCCCTGGCCACACACTTGTTCTTATTTTAAGTAAAATCCTTAGAATGGAGAGGCAACTAAAAATAACTTTTCCCTCCCTCTTTGGATGTTCACCTGACAAGCCTCCTGGTGGCTGTGCATGGCCTCTGTTGTGAGACATGGCCTTTATTTGTGGTTTCTGTCAGCGCCATTTATAGGCAGCCACCTGCTCCTTTAGTGTGTCCCAGCTGGCCTTATTTGTGTTGGGTCCAAAGAGTTACAAAAACAAGGAAAGCCAGCAACATAGGTATCACAGACCTGACAGCCTCATTCTCATCCTGTGGAGGGTGTGCCCCTCTTCTGGGGGCCACATACATACAGGGTTATAGGATATCACCTACCCTACCTACATAGTTGTGTAACACACTGGAGTCTCCCAGCTCCTGTTTGCCAAGTTTCACTGAGCATCCAGTGTCTATGCGCAATAGCTTCAGCACCAAGATGGTGCCAGGTCCTGGAACTTCATAACATGAACTGGCACCTTTCATCAGTTAAACTTGCCTCTGACCAGTAGTTACCACTTGGAGGAGTGATAGCAATTGTGGTTGCCCATCTTACTGTTTTGGGACTGGCAATTTGTGTGTCTTGGGGAGGACCCAGCTTTGCAAAAGCCACCATTTAGGATAAGATGTCCTGGCAACACTCCACAGGTGCAACAGACAGCAGCACACAGCAGCACTGATGTACATTGGCAAATGACAGAATTGTCTCAGATGGTGGTAGACAAATGGGAGAGCCAATGAGTGAGCCATACACAATCTAAAGGCATTTTGTTTCCTTCCTTATTGTCATGATTACTGGACCAATTGTTATGATTTCTATTGTTATAATTTCTTTTAAAATTGGCCTTGAGATCTCTTTCTTGAGAGTGTTAATAAACCAAGATAGTAACTTTCTATGACTTTCTTTTAACCCTGACAGGGTAAAAGTTAGGTTCAGGTGGATGGGTCAGGTGAGATACAATGAATAAGTGAAACCAAAATCATAAAACTAGAAATTTATTACTTATAGGTCCTAAGGAGATTAGCAGTGTCGACAGGAGGCCAACGGGAAGTCTGGAGGTGACAGAGAGCTCAGCCAGTGAGGGCCTAGAAAGAGAGGATTCGTGGAACGCTGCTTTTGTTAAGGTCCATGGGCATTATTTCTTAGGCTTTTCAATGAGGGTTGAACATTGGCTAGTTTAAGAAACATATGTGTGAAGGGGGAGCTTATTTGCATGATTCTGGTGTTGACCATTAGATTTTACTGTGGTCAGCTGATGTGGGGTGTGTGGATTTGGGATCAGTGGGACGGGGAGCAAGCTGGTTACATCACAATCACACAGAGAGAGGAAGTTTTAACAAGGCCAAAGGTAATGGGGTATAACTGGGTTTGAAATAACTTACATCAAATCTAAAAATAAATACCAAGTTAGCAAGTATATTAAACAAATGTATGACACTATTCTGTTTTCAATTTATTTTTTAAAATTTTTCATTTTTGTGAGTACAGAGTAGGTATATGTATTTATGAGGTATGTGGGATATTTTGATACAGCCATACGATGTGTAGTAATTACATCAGGGTAAATGAGGTATCCATTACCTGATGCATTTATCCTTTTTGTTGCAAATAATTCAATTATACTCCATTAAATTATTATTGACTGTAATCACCGTACTGTGCTATCAAATATGAAATATTATTCATTCTTTCTGACTATTTTTGGTGTCCATTAATCATCCCCTCTTTCTCCTCACACATCCTGTTACATTCCCCAGCCTCTGGTAACCATCATTCTACTCATTATCTTCATGAGTTTCATTGTTTTAATTTTTAGCTCCCACAAATAGGTGAGAACATGTAAAGTTTGTCTTTCTGTGCCTGGCTTATTTCACTTAGCCTAATGACCTCCATTTCCACCCATGTTGCTGCAAATGACAAGATCTCCTTATTAATGGCAGATTAGAACCTTTGTGTTCACGTACCACCTTTTCTTTACCTAGTCATCTGTTGACAGACACTTGGGTTGCTTTCAAATGTTGGCTATTGTGAATAGTGCTGCAAAAAACATGGGACTACAGATATTTCTTCAAAATTCTGATTTAATTTCTTTTGGGTATACATTTAGAAGTAGAACTGCTGGTTCATGTCGTAGCTCAATTTTTAGGTTTTTAAAGAGCCTCCAAACTGTTCTCCATCGTGGTTGTACTAACCTACATTCTCACCAGCAGTGTATGAGGATTCCTTTTACTCCACATTCTAGCCAGCATTTGTTATTGCCTGCCTTTTAGATAAAAGCCATTTTGACTGGGGTGAAATGATAGCTCATGTAGTTTTGATTTGCATTTCTCTGATGATCAGTGATGTTGAGCACTTTTTCATATACCTGTTTGTCATTTGTATGTCTTCTTTTGAGAAATGTCTATTCAGATATTTTGCACATTTTAAAATCAGATTATTAAATTTTTTTCCTATAGAATTTTTTGAACTCCATGTGGATTCTGGTTATGAATCCCTTGTCATACTGATAGTTTGCAAGTATTTTCTCTTATTCTGTGGGTTGTGTCTTCACTGTTGATTGTATCCTTTGCTGTGCAGAAGCCTTTTAGCTTGATGTGGTGTCATTTGTCCATTTTTCCTATGGTTGCCTGTGCTTCCGGGGTTATTACTTAAGAAATCTTTGCCCACTGCAATGTCCTGGAGAGTTTCCTCAAGGCTTTCTTTTAGTAGACTCATAGTTTGAGATTTCATGTTTAAGTCTTCAACCCACTTTTATTTTATTTTTGCATATGGCAAGAGACATAGGTCTAGTTTCATTCTTCTGTATATGAATATCCAGTTTTTCCAACAGCATTTATTGAAGAGACTGTCTTTCCCCATTGTATGTTATTGGCACCTTTGTTGAAAATGAATTCACTCTAAATGTATAGATTTTGTTTCTGGGTTCTGTATTCTGTAACATTGTCTATGTATCTGTTTTTACGGTAGTATACTTTGAAGTTGGATAATGTGATTCCTCCAGTTCTATTATTTTTGCTCAAGGTAGCTTTGGCTATTTTGAATGTTATAATTCTGTATAAATATTGGGATTGCTTTTTACATTTCTATGAAGAATGTCCTTGGTATTTTGAAAGGAATTGTATTGAATCTATATATTGCTTTGGGTAATATAAACACTTGAACAATATTGATTCATTCAATCTATATACCTGGAGTATCTTTCCAGTTTTTGTTTCCTCTTCAATTTCTTTCACCAGTGTTATATAGTTTTTATTGTAGAGATCTTTCACTTCATTGGTTAATTTTATTTTATTTGTAGCTGCTGTAAATTGGATTACTTTCTTGATTTCTTTTTCAGAATTTTTGTGTTGGCATATAGAAATGCTACTGATTTTTGTATGTTGATTTTATATCCTACAACTTTACTGAATTTGTTTATCAGTTCTACTTTTTTGGTGGAGTCTTTAGGTTTTTTTCAAATATAAAATTATGTCATCTGCAAACCAGGATAATTTGAATTCTTCTTCTCCAGCTTGGATGCCCTTTATTTCTTTCTCTTGTCTGATTGCTCTACTTAGGACTTCCATACTATGTTAAATAACAGTGGTGAAAGTGGGCATCTTTGTGTTCCAGATCTAAGACAAAGGCTTTCAGTTTTTCCCCATTCAATGTGATACTAGCTGTGGATCTGTGATATATGGCTCTTACTATGCTATGTCCCTTCTATACCCAGTTTTCTGAGAACTTTTTTTTAATGATTTGAACTTTTATTTTAGATATTGTGGGTACATGTACAGATTTGTTATGTGAGTGTATTGAGTGATCCTTAAGTTTGGGGCATGACTGATCCCATCACCCAGGAAGCGAGGACAGTACCCAACAGGCAGTTTTTCAACCTTCCCTCCCTCTATGTCTCCAGAATTTCAGTGTTTTAGAGTCCACAGCCTAATTTATTTTTGTCTGTATACATGCCCAGAAGCAGGATTGTAGGATCATGCATTAGTTCTAGTTTTAATTTTTTGAGGAACTTCTATACTGTCTCGCATAATGGGTGCACTAATTTTGTTAAATTTTACTTTAAGTTCTGGGATACATGTGCAGAACATGCAGGTTTGTTACACAGGTAAACATGTCCCATGGTGGTTTGCTGTACCTATCAACCCATCACCTAGGTATTAAGCCCAACATGTATTACCTGTTTGTCCCAATACTCCTGTGACCTATTATCATAGTTCTTAGCTTCTTTGGATTGAGTTAGAACATGCTCCTTTACCTCAACAAAGTTTGTTATTACCCACCTTCTGAAACCTACTTCTGTCAGCTCATCTGAGGACTTTTTATCATAAAGGAATGTTGAATTTTAGCATATGCTTTTCTAGCATCGGTGGAAATTATCATATGATTTTTGTCCTTCATTCTGTTGTTATGATGTATCACATTGATTGATTTGCATATGTTAAATCATTCTTGCATCCCTGTGATAGTTCTCACTTGGGCATGATAAAAATTTACCCTCAGCCAGGGTGCCCTCCTGAGAACCTCGGTCAACTCAAACCTGAGGCTAGAGAAATGTCATCACTTCATCCATCCCATGGCAGCTCTGTCACCTGAATGGGACATTCTTCAACGTGGGTGAGCCAGACATGAAACTATGTGTAAATGGCTGGGTATATGACAGAAGCTCCCTCCTCTCCCACCATCGTGACTGAGGTAAGAGGCTTTGTTTTCCTTTCATGAGCGCATGACCTGGGTGTTTATAAATAGCACAAGTAATGACCACGCTTCCAGCCTTTGGTCACATGTAGGTGCCTAGTCTTCATTTTTTCAGTAAATATTAAGTGCTTCTCTATTAAATGCCAGGCGCATACATATTCAATGAGGCTAATGAATTCAAAAATAGAAATGTACCCTGTTATAATAGTGCTTTTATTCTTGGGGATAACAAAGTTTAAGCAAGTAATTCATGCCTCTGTTATGAATGTTATGCTAGGTCAGTAAGCCTCAGCCTGTGGTTGCAAATTAAAAACATCTGGAAGGTTGATCAAAACCTCCATGCCTGGACTGCACCCACACAGCAGTCGTAGGAGAAGGAGTGTAATGTTGTTCAGGATTTGGCAAACTTTTAAAGGTTCACAAATGTTTACACTCCATGGCCAAGTTTGAGAACAGCACTTACTATGGAGTAAAAGTGGTTATTAATATTACCTATAGGTTTAGGGGAAGCTTCTTAGGGAAAGTTATATTTAAGCCGAGACCTGAGTGATAAAGGTCAGGTAATGCCAAAAATGGAAGCTAGAGAGGAAGATAGGGGCCTGCGATAATGAAACAATCAGGTCATGTTAAGGAGTTTTGATCGGGTTCCACTGAGGGGTTATAAGCTGCTGTGAAACTCTACTGTTCCAGCTTCTATTTTTTCTAGTAGTATCTGGTATGTGGCTCTTAGTCCCTGAATTTAGTGGCTGAATTCCTATTCATGGCTGGAATGACGGTGGGAGGCATTCCATATGGCCATTTATCAGACAGATGAGCATCTCTGTTTCACAGATCTCTTTATTAGTGCATATTAGCATATTTCCATTAGCTTATGAATCATTCATTAATTTAAAAAAATATTTATTGCAAATCACACTGTCCTGAGGACACCCTGGTCCTCAGGGATCTAGAGTCCTAAGTGGAGAATTACAATCTGTATGGTCAGGGCTATTTTGCCAGCACTGAGTGCTATGTACAAGACATAGAAATGGCATCTCCATGACGCCGGGCGCGGTGGCTCAAGGCTGTAATCCCAGCACTTTGGGAGGCCGAGGCGGGTGGATCACGAGGTCAAGAAATCGTAGACCATCCTGGTCAACATGGTGCAACCCCGTCTCTACTAAAAATACAAAAAAAAATAGCTGGGCATGGTGGCGTGTGCCTGTAATCCCAGCTACTCAGGAGGCTGAGGCAGGAGAATTGCCTGAACCCAGGAGGCAGAGGTTGCGGTGAGCCGAGATCGCGCCATTGCACTCCAGTCTGGGTAACAAGAGCGAAACGCCGACTCAAAAAAAAAGAAAAGAAAAGAAGTGGCATCTCCATTAGACTTGGAAGCACTGAGAATTCACAGTATTCTAAAGCTAACAGCAGTCTAGAATTCCATTAATTATAGAATGAACGAAATGATACAGAATATTCACATAATGGATTTTTACATAGTAAAGGTAATAAATAAGCTCTCTGTGCATTAACATAGATGAGTATAAAACAATTTTGTTAAGCACCGTAAGAACAACAAAAATGATTGCATACTATACCATTCTGCTTATATAAAAGTCAAAAATAAGGAACTGTGTTATGATGTTGGGAGTCACAAAAGGCCTTCTCTTTAGGATTTTTAATTAAAATTGCATTAAATGTACACAGCAGTTTGGATAAAATTGCCATTTTTTAAATATTGAATTTTCTGATCTATGAAAATGATAGAGCTATTCCTAAATTTTAGTTTTAATTTTCCATGCAATGTTTTCTATTTGTAAAAAGAAAGTTATGTGTTTTCCATTAAATTTATTCCTAATAAATCTAGTTCAGGCTCTGAAGTTGCTTTTTGTGATTTTAATTTTTACTTAATCTTTGGTACTACATTCAAATGCCATTGAATTTACATATTAAGCTTACACTCTGCCACCTTGATGAATTCATTTATTAGCTCTAGTATGGTATTGGGGATTCCTTAAAGTCTTCTATTACACGATAATATCTTTTGCCTCTGTTTCTTTTTCTAAAAGCAGCTAGGACTTTTAGTACAACGTTAATTTTAAGTAGTGAGACCTGATACCCTGACCTTGTTCTCTAATCTTAGGTTAGAATTGAAGCTTTCACTATCGTATGTGATGTTAAATATAGTATTATTTTTAGATGCCCTTAATAATGGTTGAGACATTTCCTTATATTTATAGCTTTCTGAGTGTTTTTATTGTGAAGTAATTTTGATATATAAGGAACACTAATTTTTATAATACCATATTTTTACTGTACCTTTTCTATATTTACATATGTCTAGATAAACAAATGCCACTGTGTTTCAACAGCCTATAGTATTCAGTACACTAACATGCTATACAGGTCTATAACCTAGGAGCAATATCCCATACCATTTAGCTTAGATGTGTAGTAGACTATACCATCTGGGTTTGTGTAAGTATACTCTATTACATTCATACAACAAAAATTTTCCTAACAATGTATTTCTTAGAACGTATTCCTGTTAAGCAATGCATGACCATATGAGACTAGAAAATATAGATCTTCCTTATATTCAGAAAAAAGGAAAGCAATGGTGATTATCTAACCAGACTGCACAACAATTAATAATTAATCAAACACTAGACTTTACATTTAGCACAATACAAATTTCTCTTCTTTGGGATATTAAGCAGGTACACCCCAATTATCATACTCCTCATTGTATGAGACAGTGTCCTCATTAATTTGGCCATGAATTCCCTTAATGTATGTATGACTCTGTTTCTCTTTTCCTTCATGCTTTAATACCATTTTCTACTTCATAACATAGGAATCAATATATAGTATTAACTACCTATACTTCTTTAAATTTATATATATATTTTACAAAATGAATGACATTGTTTGGTTTACACACCTTTTAATTTGCATGTCATATAAATGTCATCTCATTATTTTTGTTTTATGGACACTCCATTCAGTTTTTAAGATACACATAGATTCCTCTGTGTGCCTCTAGTTCACTTTTCTAACCGTTACCCTTTGCTCCTCGGTGGAGATCCATTATGCTGTTCCTAATACCTTTCTTAGGAATGGACAACCAGATTGCCATCAAAGGTTTGCCACTACAAAATATCACCACATTTAACAACCTTACACACACACAGCCACAGATGTGCATATGGAATTATAGCTACCATATCTCAGATACTTAATTTTTCAATTGTTATATATATATATATATATATATATATATATATGCTTTGTGGAGTGTTAAAATCTCCCACTATTATTGTATGGGAGTCTGACCACATAATTTTTTACTGACAAGGCTTTCCAATAATTCCTAATTTATTATTTTATTAATTATAATACTTTTTACATAGATTCTATTATGAATTGAAGGACAAATTTAGAAATTGAGCATATATTGTGTAAGCACCCAGAATATATGATTTAATAACCATATTTTAGTATAAATACGCTGTGAGAGTAGCAAAGATTGTAGAGCATCTGCCCAATCCCAGTATGTTCCCAGTGGTATACGTTACTGGTCATAGAGAATCAGCACAGGTCGTTTTGTCTCCCCAAAATCTTTGAAACAGAAAATTCCTTTTTCTTTCCTTTTTAAACTCTCTGATTCTCTATTTCCTCATGTTTATCTTACCTAATGCTTTCCTCTTCAAACTATGTATAAGTTCCCGTGTCTTGAGTTGTGACTCCCTGGTATCCTGTTGTAGAAAACATGCAGTATGCAAGGCCTACAATCAAACTAGGCAGAGAGGGGCTCTTATGAAATCCATCAGCAGCTTGATGTATTCTTCTGTGGATTATCCATTCTTCCCCTCTGAGACAGTCTCACTCTGTCACCCAGGCTGGAGTACAGTGGCATGATCTCGGCTAACTGCAACCTCCACCTCCTGAGTTCAAGCAATTCTCTTGCCTCAGCCTCCTTGAGTAGCTGGGATTACAGGTATGCGCCACCATGCCCAGCTAATTTTTGTATTTTTAGTAGAGACAGAGTTTCACTATGTTGGCCAGGCTGGTTTTGAACTTCTGACATCATGATCCACCCGCCGTGGTCTCCCAAAGTGCTAGGATTACATGCGTGAGCCACCGTGCCTGGCCTGTTCTGTCCTTTTAAATCAACTTAGCTTTGGTCTGCATGGTCCTAGGGTGCCAAATGCAGATTTCGATCCTGTGTTAATTAGCTGGGGCTACCATAACAAAGTGTTTTTGTATAGCTTAAACAAGGAAAATTTACTTTCTCACAGTTGTGGATGCAGGGAAGTTCATGGTCAAAGGACTAGCTAATTCTCTTCCTGGTGAAGGGTTGCTTCCTGGTCTGCAGCCAGCAACTTTCTGCTGTCTCTCTGCAGAGGTGAGAGAAAGAAAGGGAGAGGGAAACAGCGTGCACAAGCAAGCTCTCTCGAGTATCTTCCCGTCAAGAAACGCATCCCATTATGAAGGTCCCACCCTCATGAACTCATCTAAAGCTAACGACCTCTGAAAGTCCCCATCTTCAAACAGAATCTCATTGGGAGTTAGGGTTCAACATGCAAATTTGCTGGGGACACAGTTTTGGTCATAACAGAGCACTTGTATTCTTCACACTGAACAGAGTCTTTCTTCACTCTGCTAAATGCATGTGTTAGTACAAGGGACACTTAAGATGTGTAAAATTTTCCAACATTGTAGCCTGTCTCATATGGGTTCAATTAATGTCAAAGATCTACTCGTAACAGATTGAAGAAGAATCTTTGATGCACTCAATATCTAGTTAGAAACAGGGAACATCACTTCTGAGAAGAATCGCTATTGATTATCTGTTGATGCTTTAAGGTTTTGAATGCAAAGTTCCACTTGTTAAAGCATCCCTTAAATTTCAAAGTGTGCTTTTTTACCCTTGACTTTTATTTTAGATACAGGGGGTACATGTGCAGGTTTCTTACGTGGGTAAATTGCACTCAGGTAGTGAGCAGAGGACCCAAGAGATACTTTTATGACCCATGTCCCACTCCCTTGACCCTATAGTAGTTTGTCGTGGCTGTTGTTCCCAGGTCTAAGTCTATGGGTGCTCAAAGTTTAGCTCCCAGTTATAAGTGAGGACATGAGGTATTTAGTTTTCTGTTTCTGCATTAATTCGCTGAGTATTTTGGACTCAGTTCCATCCATGTGGCTGCAAAGGACAGATTTCATTATTTTTTAAGGCTGCATAGTATTCCATGGTATATAGCACCACATTTTCTTCGTCCCATCCAACATTGATGGGCACTGACATTGATTCCATGTCTTTGCTATTGTGAAAACTGTGGCAATGAACACATAAGGGCATGTATTTTTTGGTACAATGTTCTATTTGCACATAAACACAAAACAGAGTCTCTTCACTCTGCTAAAAACGTGTTAGTAACAGAGTCTTTCTTCATTCTGCACTGGTTTCTTCCCATCTTCGATGGTTAGCACCACCTTAAGGACAACTTGTAAAGGTGGTCTAATGGTAATGAATTACCTTTATGCTTGCTTGTCTGAGAGGGATTTTGTTTCTCCTTTGCTTATGAAGCTTAGTTTGGCAGAATATATTTTTGGTTAAAATTTCTTGGCTTTAAGAATGTTGAAAATAGGCCCTCGATCTCTTCTGGTGTGCAAGGTTTTTTCTGAGGGGTCTGCTGCTGGCCCAATGGGTTTCTCTTTGTGGGTGACCTGACCTTTCTGTCTAGCTGCCTAAATTTAAGTATTTTCTTTTGCATTGACAGTGAATCTGATGACTATGTGTCTTGGGGATCGGCATCTTGTGTCATATCTCCCAAGAGTTCTCTGTATTTCTTGAATTTGTAGGTCCTCTTCTATAGCAAGAGTGAGGAAATTTTTATGGACTATATCATCAACTATGTTTTTCAAGTTGCTTACTCTCTCCTCTTTCAGGAATGCCAATGATTTGTACATTTTTTTTCTTTACGTAATCTCATATTTCCTAGAGATTTTATTCCTTTTTAAAAACTCTTTTTCTTCTTTTTTTTTTTTTGTCTCAGATGATTTGATGAGCTAGTCTTTTAGCTCTGAGATTCTTTCTCCAATTTGATGTAGTCTGCTGTTGATGCCTCTGATTTTATTGTGAAATTATTGAAGTGAATTCTTCAATTACAGAAGTTCAGTTTGGGTCTTTACTATACTCCTTAGAGTCCTTGGATTGGGTTTCAACTTTCCCCTCAATCTGGATGAACTTCCTTGCCATTCAGATTTTGAATTCTATGTCTGTCATTTCAATCATCTCAGTCTGGCTAAGAACCATCCCTGGGAGCCTTGTGTGTTTGTTTGGAGGTAAGGGAGCACACTGGCTTTTTGAGTTGCCAGAGTTCTTGCATTGATTCTGTCTCATGTGTGAGGGTTGTTGTGCCTCTAACTGTGATGTAAGTTGAATATAGTCAGTTGGCTTCATTTCTAGGTGTTTTCAGAAGGCCAGGACTCTGTACAGAATCTTTATTTGTGACTAGATCTTTGCATTAGTTTTGCAGGTGCTATATACTGGCAAAATATTTTGGTGTTGTATTTTGGGTTGCAGTCCAGTTGGTGGCACTTAAGAGTGTTGGCTGGCAGATAGGCTCTGAGACAGCTTTTTTTGTATTTTGGTGCAGTTGGCAGAAGTGCTCTGTGGTATGGGGACAGAGATGACTCCTTCACCTGATCTACTCCTGGGTCTTAGAGGAGCCCGCTCCCTTTGCTGGCTCCTTAGGGGGCAAGGGGATTTTCCCATTCCCAGGCTTTCCCAGGCTCCATGTCTGCATCTCCTTTGTTAAGCTTTCTGGTCCACAGGGCTCCCTCAGAGAGGGGCTGTGGTTGGCAGAGAGACCATACTTTTCTCAGGTCAGCCCTACGGAGGCAGTCACACCCTTCTCCCAGGTGTTGTGAGAGTGAAGGCTCCTCACTGCTTGGGTCCTGCCTAAGCTGATATGTCCTGCTTGGCTAGAGCAGTGGGGTGGGTACAGTTGCCCAGTCCACTGTCCAGGTGCTTCCTATAAAAGCACAGAGCTGAACCTACTGGCAGAGTTCAGGCAGAGGTGGGTCCTCTGTGTTGGAATCCCCAAATAGTGTGTCCTTCCCAGGTAAGAGGAGGAGGGGTTGGTGTGGTGAGTCAATCCACTGTGTGGGTGCTTCCCTAGGGAATTCGGGGCTGCTCTTGCCAGCAGAGTTCAGGCAGAAGCAGGTCCACTATGCTACAAGCCCCAGCAAGCATGGCCTGTCTGGCTGTCAGCAAGCAGTAAAGTCGCTCACCCTACATCCAGATGTTTCCTGGTGGGAGCACAGGACTGCAACCACCCACAGAGTTCAGGAGAAGCAAGTCTGCTATGCTGGAAGCCTTTCTGATTACGCACAAGCAGCAGGAGCGGGTGGAGTAGCTCACTCTGCCATCCAGATGTTTCTCACGGGAACATGGGGCTGCTCTTGCCTGCAGAGTTCAGGCAGAAGTGAGGCCACTATGGCACTGAGCCTGGTATGGAAATTGGAGGATAGGGCGATCTTAGTCCTCCTGGGCACTGCGGCTGTGGTGCCTACTGGGGCTATGGCACTGGTACTGTACTGCTCCAGGGTCCAAGGCTTTATAGAGGTTACTGTGGACTTGAGCGTTGCCTCTGCAAAACCTCTGGATGTTTCTCTCTATCAGTCTTGAGGTCTTAGTGGGCAGGGAGATTTTCCCATTCCCAGACTTTCAAAAGTCCCTGTGGAAAGTGTGAGTCTTCCGGGGGTTCTCACTCACCCTTTCCCCTTGGTGGGAAACTTGTCCTGGCTCCACACCAATCCAAGACGGACTACTGCCTGGCTTCTCTTTTGTCTGTTCTCTATGTCCCGTTGCTGCAGTGATGGATCCTGTGGTGGATTCCTAGTTGATACACTTGCAGGGTCAGTATCACCGCCCACTTGCTCTCCTCTCCATGAGAGCAGCACACACTAGCTACTTTTAGTTTGCCATTTTGATCCCCTCCCTCAACAAATAATTTTTATGTAAATATGTTGAAAATATTCCATGGGCTATAGAATATTCAAAATATTCCATGATCATGAAAGAAATCTTACATAAGAAGATTGATAAGGAGACAATCTCCAGTAGGCTTGTGTCTTCACTCCGCTGCATTGTGACCAGCACCCATTGCTGGACAGCCAATATGGAGTAGATCATGAAAGCCCAGGAACTTTAAGACAACGCTAAGATGGGCTACATGATGGCCAAGAATCACCTGGAGATCAATCCCAATCACCGCAGTGTGAAGACTCTGCAGCAAAAGCCTGAGGCGGACAAGAACAAGGCTGTCAAAGACCTGGTGGAACTGCCATTTGAAACCACGCTACTCTCTTCTGGCTTCTTCTTTTCCTGAAATAGGTTTCCTGTAAAGAGCAACCGGCAGCCAGGTGCAGTGGCTCACACCCGTGATCCCAGCCGAGATGGGTGGATCACCTGAGGTCAGGAGTCTGAGATTAGCCTGGCCAACATGGTGAAACCCCGTCTCTACTAAAAATACAAAAATAATTAGCCAGACGTAGTGGTGCGTGCCTGTAATCCCAGCTACTCAGGAGGCTGAGGCAGGAGAATTGCCTGAACCCAGGAGGCGGAGGTTGCGGTGAGCCGAGATCGCGCCATTGCGCTCCAGCCTGGGTATCAAGAGCGAAACTCCGTCTCAAAAAAAAAAAAAAAAAAAAAAAAAAGGAGATATTCAGTTGTACCCCAAATCTCAACATCACACAGTATATCCAGGTAACAAATCTGCACATGTGCCCCCTAAATCTAAAAAGTTGAAATTATAAAAAACAGAAAAATAAAAATGAAAGGAGATCTTGCCATTTGCCACTACACGGATGTACCTGGAAAGCATTAGGCTAAATAAAATAAGCCAGACACAAAAAGAAAAACATTGCATGACCTCACTTATATGTGGGCAAAAGGGTCAAATACATAGAAGTAGAGAATAAAACAGCAGTTACCAGGGACAAAGTGGGAAGGAGAAAATGGGGAGATGTAAGTCAAAGTGTACAAAGTATAAGACGTGTAGGATAAACAAGGCTAAGGATCTGATGTACAGCACAAAGACTATAGTTGCTAACAGTGTATAGAATTCAGAATTTTTGCTAAATGACTAGATTATAGATGTTCTTGCCACAGAGGGAAAAACAAGTAACTATATGAGGTGATATATATGTTAATTTGTTTCACCATGGTAACCATTTTATATATACATTTATATACACACAGACACACATATATAACTTTCATAGCATTATGTTGTATACCTTAAATATACACAATTAAATTTATTTTGAAAAAGAAGAGAAAACTCATAACATGAAAAAAATTATTAACTCATCATGTAATATCAACTGAGCAGTGTGCTAGAAGCTCTGAAGGCACAGAAGAAATTAAAAAAGACATCACACAGATTTAATAGATATGAGTATTTGTCTGCAAATACAGACGCAACATCACGTTTTAGTTGCTACCAGTAACAACATTTTAATTTAAATTCCACCTTGCCTCTGGGTTGGCAAAAATATTCAAATAAGTCATTTTGGGGAATTATTTCCACAAATTTTTCTTGTCAAAGCTATCTAGACTCCACCAGGCACATGCAGAGTATGTCCAGAAGTAAAGTAGTGGCAATGGAAGATTGCACCGGTTATGAGCTATCCGCTCAGAGGTTGTCAGGTAACTGCTGAGCCTGCACACACTCAGTGCTGCAACTCTACCATTCCCATCACAATGAGGCACTGGAATGTGGGATTCTGGTGTGGCCACTCACCTCCATTTGCAACCATAATGTTAGGAGTTCTCTGATTCCATGGGGTATCCTAAAGGTGAGTACCGGGTTCTGGTTCCCCCAGGACCCACAGACATTGTTCCACCCTCACCCTTCCCAAATAATTTATTTTGATAAACTCTTTAGCTCTTCCACAGACCCTCTAGTTCTACTGTCAATTTAGCTTTGGGGAAAAAAAGATAGTATTAAGACTTCTTTTGCTTGTCACCTTCAAAACACCTTCCAAGGGATCAAAAAGTAAACGCATGACAACCCACAGGAATGTGGGAAAGAGGATATTTCAGAAAATCATCCATAATGGATACCATGAGTTTATCAAGTCTTATTCTTATGCCTAATGAAATGTTTCATAGCCCAATTTGATGAAGACTAGATGGCATCTATTACTATGCATCACCCCAAAAGATAGTGGCCAGTTCTTAAAACATGACGTTTCATGGAAGAGACTGTCCCACAGATCTTCATGAATCTTTAAAGCTACAGAACAGTAGCTGTGGCCCAACAGAAAATATGTTTACTGGAGAAGTATAGTGAGCAAAACTATAGAAAAATCTACTGTGGTAAGATGAGTGAACGGGTTTCCTTTCCCTTTGACTTGAAGTAACAGAAGCATTCTTCCAAGACCTAGTTAATATTTTTGCAGCGATTATCATTTTGAAATAGGACTATCAGTGAACATCTGTAGCTCACTCTTCGTTTTCTAGTGTTTCTGGAATTGAAGTTTATAGAAAGAAATAAATCAGAGAACTAATGAATGCATTTGAAATCGGTAAGGAAATGCTGGAAATTATGGCTAATTCTCTCTCCTGATTGTGGTAAAGGGGCTGCTTCTTGGACATGGATATACATAGCCCGTTATCCAAACCCTCCTGAGTCATGTAGGCATAGGTATTTTTCTTAAAGTCATGTGCTATAAATCATGATACTAATAATTTGCTGGATATAATACCATGGTATTAAGACTGAATCCAGTCTTAACTCTATAAAGAACAGTACATAAAATAAGTGCAGCTAGAGAAACACAAATACCACAAGGTCTAACTTATTTGTGGAATCTAAAAACGTCAAACTCAGAAGTGTGCTGCCAGCATGATGACAGAATAGGAAGTCACCCACTTGTATCCCCCAAAACAAGAATTCTGTACCCACCAACAGAGAAAAACCTCTGCAGGAGGTGGGGACTGGGGTAGACGTTTGTGAAACCCCAGTGGATCCAAAGACTTTAGCAGGTCATTTTGAGAGTGCAGACCCACACCCAGGTGGCAGGCCTGCCAATCATGCTCTGGCATTGAAAGTCTGAAAGAGCCTCACTCCCAAAAGGGCTTAGCTACAGCCTTGTATGGCCTTCACCCTGGAACCAAAACTATCTGCCAAAGCCTCCAGGAGGAATCACAATAGTGTCTTGGCAAAAATGCTTGACTGCCCACCAATTTGGTCTCAGCAGTGGACTGGAAAGTTACCCTATAAAAGCTACAGTTCCCCTCAACTGTGGTCACAGCTTGGCACTGCTTGGCCTCAGAAGGGGTGCTCATGTGTGACACTAGGATCCTCTAACCTCATTAAGGTAGTAGGAAACTGAGGGAGGCCCAGACAGTTAAAGGGGCATAGCTTAATCCACAGCCAGCTAGTGGAAACCCTTACTTCTAAGATCTTGAACAAAACAAGGATGCCCACTTTTACCACTTCTAGTCAACATAATATTGAAAGTCCCAGCCAGAGCAGTTAGGCGAGAGAAACAAATAAAGGGCATCCAAATTGGAAATGAAGAAGTCAAGTTATCTTGTTTGCAGAAGACAATTTTTTCATGGGAGTTTAATCTTTTCACTGACAAGTAAGCCTTATTATTTGTCAAATCAACACTTTAGAGTTCTTTGTTTTTTATTGACACATGATATTTTACATGTTTATGGAGTACATCTGAGTGTTTGTTACATGCATGGAATGAGTAATAACCAAGTCAGGGTAATCTGGGATATCCATCACCATGCATGTATGCATGTTTCTCATTTTTGGGTATTGTTATCATTTCCAGTCTTCTCTTCCAGTTACTTTGCAATGTACATAATAGTATTGCTACATATGATCACCCTAGTCTACTATCAAACATTAGGATTATTTCTTCAATGTAACTGCATGTTTATATCCATAAACAACCTCTCTTTACCTCCCCTTCCCAGTTCCTGATATCTATCCTATTCTTGATGTCCATGAGATCGCTTTTACCTCCCACATCTGAGTGAGAACACGTAGTATTTATCATTATGTGGCCATCTTGTGTCACTTATCATAATGACACCCAGTTCCGTTAGTGTTGCTGGAAAAGGATTCCATTCTTTTTAATGGCTGAATAGTGTATGTGTATATATGTGTGTGGGTGTGAGTATGTGTGGGTGTGGGTGTAGGTGTGTATCCAGAAAACAAATGCTGCATCATATAAACACACACACACACACACACACACACACACTTTTCTTGTCCAAGCAGCCATTGATAAACACTTAGATTGATTCCATATCTGTGCTATTGGGAATAACACTGTGATAAACCTGTGAGTCAGGTATCCCTTTGAAACAATAATTTCTTTTCTTTTGAATAGATAACCTGTAGTGGGATTGCTGCCTCATGTGGTAGTTTTATTTTTATTTTTTCTGAGAAATATTAATACTGTTTTCCATATGGTTGCACTAATTTACATTCCCACTGTGTCTAAGAGTACCCTTTTCTCTGCATCCTCCAGCATCTGTGTGTGTGTGTCTGTCTGTCTGTCTGTCTGTCTTTTTAATGATAAATATTCTGTGGTGAGATATCTCATTGTGGTTTTGATTTACAATCCCTGATAATTAGTGCTTTTCATATACTATTAGTCATTTGTATGTCTTCTTTTGAAAAATTTTGTCCATTTTTAGTGGGATTGTTTGGTTTTCTACAGCTGAGTTGTTATTCTTGTATAGAATACATATTAGTCCCCTTCAGATGAGCACTTTGCAAATGTTTTCTCCCATTCAAGTGATTTGCGTTTCCCTTATAACAGGTGGTGTTGAGCAGATTTTCATACACCTATTAGTCATTTGTACATCTTCTTTTTTTTTAGGTAAGATTTTATTTCTTATGATGGGTGTGCTTGTCTGTTCATAAGTTCATTCCGGTCTGGAACACAGGAAGATAATGCTACCCACATGGTCGCTGCACCATTTAGCCCCTTTCTTTCCTTTGTTTTTATCTGGGTGAAGACAGAAAACCCTAGCTCACACAAACTAGTAGTTGTGAATGGTAGTAATAGCAGGACACTCTTTCTACTCAACAATGGAAAGTCTTCTTTTACCTTAATCCAAAATGCTAATAAACGTAAGGCCTTATAATCATTCTTTAATGTACTTGAAGAACTAAGCTGCAATAATTCATTCTCTTCTTCAGGCATCAAGTTTAGCTCAATTATTGATTCAGGGTTTCAAAAAGCAAATGGATCTTTTACCCAACTGTTTTCCCTTAATGTTTCAAATTTTTCTTCTGGAAAGAAATGGTTAAAAGTTTGAGATAGAGAAGTGACATGCAACAATATCTCTAATTTTACTTCTTTCAAAATGTTTTCATTAATAATATTCTCTTTACAAACATCTTGGAAACATGTAGTAGCTAGGATGATTACTTTTAAGTCTTGCTTAAGATAACGATAATGTTTTTTGAAATCCCTGGATATGTTCAACATGTTGGAATATGTCACTGTTTTTCCCCTGTAGTTTTAAACTCAGTTCATTAAGAATGCTTTAAAAGTCAGTTAAAAATGCCAATTTTGTTACCCAAATATCATCTTCAAAAATATTTGCCAAATGAGATTTTTTTCAATGAGAAAAAAGTGAATCTCATTCCTGAGCTCATAAACCATGCTTAGTATTTTCCCTTAAGACAACCAACAAACTTTGGTATGATACAGTAAGTGGGTATGATTAGTTCCAATCTCTGAACAAAATGTTTCAAGAAGCCAGCTATTCAGTGAGCTTCCTTTAATAAAATGAACAACTTCCACTGCAGTTTTCAATACTTCCATGAGATTTTGTGGAATTTCTCTGGATGCTAAACCTTTACTATGTATAAAACAATGATTCCACACAGTACCATTATTTGCAAATTCCAGTCATTTTTTAATTACTCTGCTATGTTTTCCAGTTAGGGTTGCTGTGCCATCACTTGTAATTCCTTTACAGTTTTTCCAGTTAAATTTATATTGGCTAACCATGTGCCTTTCTAATTCTGTAAAAATATCTAATCCACTTAGGTGTGAGGTTAAATTTTAAAAACATTTTTAAAAATCCTCCATAAAGTCATTTTGCCACGCATATCTGACATAAACTAAAAGTGTTGTGCAGCTTCCAATATCAGTGATTTCATCAAGCTGGATTGCAAAACCCATGACAGACTGTAACAGAGTGTTATGTATTGTTCCTTTTTACTCCTGCTCTCCTACTCCCCACCCACCAACACATGCACAAGGCACATGATCACTTTAGTGATTTCCATTTTCAAAAATCTTTCTTCTTTCAAAGAAAGAAGAAAAACAGATGTTTTCTGGGGGTGTTAATTAGTGAATAGTGTGTTCAATTGTTACCCACGGGAGTTCATTGTCAGCAATGGCAAACACACACCCAGATAGAGGAACAGCACTGTGTTCTCTGGGCCCACTCAGGCTGCTGCGTTCTTTTATATATATATGTAGTTTAAGTTCTGGGATACATGCGCAGAATGTGCAGGTTTCTTACATAGGTATACACGTGCCATGGTGGTTTGCTGCACCCATCAGTCCACCATCTACATTAGGTATTTCTCCTAATGTTATTCCTCCCCTAGCCCCGCACCCACCAACAAGCCCTGGTGTGTGATGCTCCCCTCACTGTATCCATGTGTTCTCATTGTTCAACTCCCACTTATAAGTGAGAACATGCTGTGTTTGGTTTTCTGTTCTTGTGTTAGTTTACGGAGAATGATGGTTTGCAGCAAAGGACATGAACTCACCTTTTTTAATGGCTGCATACTATTCCATGGTGTATATGTGTCACATTTTCTTTATTCAGTCTATAATTGATGGGCATTTGGGTTGGTTCCAAGTCTTTGCTATTGTAAACAGTGCTGCAATGAACATACATGTGTATGTGTCTTTATAGCAGAATGATTTATAATCCTTTGGGTATATACCCAGTAATGGGATTGCTGGGTCAAATGGTATTTCTATTTCTAGATCCTTGAGGAACCACCACACTGTCTTCCACAATGGTTGAACTAATTTGCATTCCCACCAACAGTGTAAAAGTGTTTCTATTTTTCCACATCCTCTCTAGCATCTGTTGTTCCCTAACTTTTTAATGATTGCCATTCTAACTGGTGTGAGATGGTGTCTCATTGTGGTTTTGATTTGCACTTCTCTAATGACAAGTTATAATAAGCTTTTTTTCATGTTTGTTGCCTGCATAAATGTCTTCTTTTATACATCTATTAAGTAAGTTTTATATGCAAACCTTTATATTTAATTGCTGTAGGCAGCTAAATCAATTCCAAAGTATGAGCGGATATTTGCACAATATGCAACATTATTTAATTTACCACTCTGTGTGTTAGCCAGATAGAAGCATGGGACATTTCGTTTCTAACCCTTTGGTTATTTGCCACCTTAGAATGGAAAGGGCATTTCTAGAATGATTTGGATAACTCTCCTCTCTCAAAAAGATTGTTAAATGGATGCCTATCAGTCACAAGTTGAAACATAATTTTATAATACCAAACGATTATACATTTGTTGCTATATCTTTGCTTTTGTGATTTATAATTTGTCATATCAGAAACTGATTTGGTGCCTCATGCTTGCCCTTTCATTTTCAGAAGGTGGCTTTAGAGAAAATAAGATATACTTTACATCATTGCCTATGACACCTTTTTTTAGGAATACATTATGGTGAAAAGAGATAACTGCTTCCAAATTAGCTTGCCTAATATCAGGAATATTGTTGGCAAAAATGAATTTAAACAATGGCAAGAATAACATGAAATGATATGGTTGCTGTTTCAGAAGTTTAGATTCTAACAGGAGCACTGTATGGACAGATAGGAAATCCTCTTCAAGTAAATGAAATAACATTTTGTTAGGAACGAGAGAGGAAATAAACGTGCACAAAATATTTTTTAATGTCGTCTTTTGAGAAGTGTCTGTTCATATCCTTTACCCACTTTTTGATAGGTTGTTTGGTTTTTTTTCTTGTAAATGTGTTTCAGCTCTTTGCAGATAATGGATATTAGACCTTTGTCAGATGGGTAGATTGCAAATATTTTCTCCCATTCTGTAGGTTGCCTGTTCACTCTCATGATAGTTTCTTTTCTGTGCAGAAGCTCTTTAGTTTGATTAGATTCCATTTGTCAATTTTGGCTTTTGTTGCCATTGCTTTTGGTGTTTTAGTCATGAAGTCTTTGCCCATCCTTATGTCCTGAATGGTATTGCCTAGGTTTTCTTCTAAGGTTTTTATGGTTTTAGGTCTTACATTTAAGTCTTTAATCCATCTTGAGTTAATTTTTGTATAAGGTGTAAGGAAGGGGTCCAGTTTCAGTGTTCTGCATATGGCTAGCCAGTTTTCCCAACACCATTTATAAAATAGGGAATCCTTTCCCCATTGCTTGTTTTTGTCAGGTCTGTCAAAGATCAGATGGTTGTACATGTGTGGTGTTATTTCTGAGGCTACTGTTCTGTTCCATTAGTCTATATATCTGTTTTGGTACCATTACCATGCTGTTTTGGTTACTGTAGCCTTGTAGTATAGTTTGAAGTCAGGTAGCGTGATGCCTCCAGCTTTGTTCTTTTGCTTAGGATTGTCTTGGCTATGCAGGCTCTTTTTTGGTTCCATATGAAATTTAAAGTAGTGTTTTCTAATTCTGTGAAGAAAATCAATGGTAGTTTGCTAGGTATAGCATTGAATCTATAAATTACTTTGGGCAGTATGGCCATTTTCATGATATTGATTCTTCCTATCCATGAGCATGAAATGTTTTCCCTTTGTTTATGTCCTCTCTTATTTCCTTGAGCTGGTTTGTAGTTCTCCTTGAAAAGGTTCTTCTCATCCCTTGTAAGTTGTGTTACTAAGTATTTTATTCTCTTCATAGCAATTCTGGCATTCTGTTTTTTGGAATTTTCAGCCTTTTTGCACTGAGTTCTCCCCATCTTCATGGAGTTATCTATTTTTGGTCTTTGATGTTGGTGAGCTTCGGATGGGGTTTCCAAGTGGATGTCCTTTTTGTTGACAATGCTATTCCTTTCTGTTTGTCCATTTTCCTTCTAACAGTCAGGCCTCTCTGCTGCAGGTCTACTGGAGTTTGCTGGAGGTCCACTCCAGATCCTGTTTGCCTGGTTATCACCAGCAGGGGCTGCAGAATAGCAAAGATTGCTGCCTGTTTCTTCCCCTGGAAGCTTTATCCCAGAGGGGCACCTACCAGATGCCAGCCAGAGCTCTCCTGTATGAGGTGTCTGTTGGCTCCTGCTGGGAAGTGTCTCCCAGTCAGTAGACACGGGGGTCAGGGACTCACTTGAGGAGGCAGTCCGAATCTTAGTAGTACTCAAACGCCATGCTGGGTGATCCACTGCACAGAGCCAGCAGGCAGGAACATTTAAGTCTGCTGAAGTTGCACCCACAGCCACCCTTTCTCCCAGGTGCTCTGTCTCAGGGAGATGGGAGTTTTACATATAAGCCTCCGACTGTGGCTGCTGCCTTTTTTTCAGAGATGCCTGGCCTAGAGAGGAGGAATCTAGAGAGGCAGTCTGGCTACCCAGACTGCCTGGGCTACCCAGACAGAGGCAGTCTGACCACCCAGGTAAGCTTGGATGGTCTCTGCCAAGTTTGAACCTCCTGGCAGCTGTGTTTACACTGTGAGGGGAAAACCTTCTACTCAAGCCTCAGTAATGGTGGACGCCCCCTCCCCACCAAGCTTGAGCATCCCAGGTCAACGTCAGACTGCTGTGCTGGCAAAGAGAATTTCAAGTCAGTGGATATTAGCTTGCTGGACTCTGTCAGGGTGAAATTCGCTAAGCCAGACCACTTGGCTCCCTGGCTTCAGCCCCCTTTCCAGGGAAGTGAACAGTTCTGTCTCGCTGGTGTTCTAGGTGCCACTGGGGTATGAAAAAAAAAAAAAAAAAAAAAGGCCTGCAGCTATTTTGGTGTCTGTCCAAACAGCCATTCAGTTTTGTGCCTGAAACTCAGAGCCCTGGTGGCATAGGGAACCTCCTGGTCTGTGGGTTGCAAAGACCATGGGAAAAGCATAGTATCTGGACTGGGAAGCATCGCTCCTGAGGGCACAGCCCCTCGAGGCTTCCCTTGGCTAAGGAGGGAGTTCTCTGACCCCTTGTGCTTCCTGGGTGAGGTGACACCCCACCCTGCTTTGGCTCACCCTCTGTGGGCTTTACCCACTGTCTAACCAGTCCCAGTTAGATGAACCAGGTACCCAAGTTGGAAATGCAGAAATCACCCGCCTTCTGCATTGATCTCACTGGGAGCTGCAGACCGGAGCTGTTCCTATTCAGCCATCTTGCAAGCCACCATCTTTTCATTTTCTTTAAAATTGACATATAGCTGAAGACATATAGTTTTCTCAGCCTGATTCTTATCAGTAATGTTTGAGGGTCCAATGGTCTATTTTCATTTTCTACTGTTTCTGTTCATTTCTGTCCAAGCTGGCAGTGTTTCTCCTGATATAATTCTATTAAAAATTTTCTGGGTCTCCCGTGAAACTTATTGGAGGGTCCACTTATTAAATAAAAGATATCTAAAAATCTCCCTGAGTAAACCCATCTCTTTATTATGCTTCTATCAAGAAACAATGCCCTTAAGCTTCTTAAAAGTGATGTTTTTATTGAAAGGATCTGTGAGTCATAACATTAAAATATTTAGAGAACCTTTTGAACTGAGTAATAATCTGGGGCATCATGTAAGAGAGCTTTGATGTTTTAACAAGCGTTTTCTTTTTTTATTTGTGTGAGTACATAGTAGTTGTATACATTTGTGGGGTACATAAGATGTTTTGATACAGGCATGAAATGTGTCATAATTACATCATGGAGAATGAGGTATCCATCCCCTCAACATTTATCCTATATGTTACAACCAATTCAATTATTTACATATTATTTTATATAAAATAAAATATTTGTTATTTTATAACTATGTATTATTTTAAATATTAGTTATTTTATAACTAATTATATATTATATATTATTTTATATAAATAATATAAAATAACAAAAATATTAAAGTACTTCAGTATTAGTATTTAATATTTTAGTTATTTTATATTATTTAAAATATTAATATCAAATCATTATTTTATATTGATATTTTAGTTAATATAGTTAATATTTTAGTTATTTTATATTATGTAAAATAATATGTAATGTACTACTATTATATATTTTAGTTCATTTAGAATGTACTATTAAGTTATTGTTGACTATAGTCACTCTGTTGGGCTACCAAATCCTAGGTCTTATTCATTCATTCCATTTTCTGGACTCATTAACTATCTCCATCTCCCTAAACGCTGGTCCTCCCACTACATTTCCCAGCATCTGGTAACCATCTTTCTGCTCTCCGTCTCCATGAGTTCAGTTGTTTTGATTTTTACATCTCACAGATAAGTGGGAACATGGATGCTTGTCTTGCTGCAGTTGATTTCACATAGGATGATGACCTCCAGTTCCATTTAACAATGGATTTTTTTTTTAACATTCAACTCTCAGCTTATTCATGTTTAACATTTTCTTCTTTTTTCTCTTTGCTTGCATTTTACTCTAAGCAGCAATATGAAACTAGGCTGTGTTTTTAGCACTTTACCCAGAAATATCCTTATCAGCAACACCCAGTTCATTAGGCATGTTTTCTGCTTTCCACATACCATATGGAAGAATATTGCTAAACATCTGCCATTCATAACAAGAAGTCCTTTCCTCCAGTTTCCATGTTTTTCACATTGCTTTAAGTCTCACTCACAACCGCCTAAAAATCACATAATGCTTCTAAAAATATTTTCAAGATTGTTTGAGCTTTATATAACTTTCTCATTAAGATCTTTCTAGTTTCAGGCCACTGCCCACTTCCAAAGCCACTTTCACATGTATAGATATTATTGGGATAGCACTCTGCTCCTAGTATGAAAAGATGTATGAATTAACTACTGCTGCAAAACAAATCACCCCAATATCTAGCCACTTATATAACAAACACTTACCTCACACAGTTTCTGAGGGTCTAGAATCCTAAAGCAATACCAATATTACAGATATGTCAAGCTCAAGGTCTTTTATGATCAGTTGCAGTCAAAGCGTCAGCAGCATTTGAATTTGTCTAAAGAACTGACTTGTGCTGGAGTATTTGCCTCAAGATAGCTCACTCTTTGGCTACTGTTGGAAGAAGACCTCAGTTCATTACCAAAGGCCTCCTCTCAGGGAATGTCTTCATGGCATAGCATCTTGCCTGCCTAGGAGTAAATAATCCAAGAGGCAGAGCCACCATGCCTTCTTACGGCTGTCTGCAAAGCCACACACCATCACTTCTGCTTTGTTCAGTTACTCAGAAGTGAGTCAGCAAGTCCAGCCCACACTCAAGTAGAAAAGAATTAAGCTCTAGAGTGAACTGGCAACCAACAAAATGGGAAAAAATTTTTGCAATCTACCCATCTGACAAAGGGCTAATTCCAGAATCTACAAAGAACTAAAACAGATTTACAAGAAAAAAACAAACAAATCCATTCAAAAGTGGACAAAGGATATTAACAGGCACTTTTCAAAAGAAGACATATATGAGGCCAACAAACATATGAAAAAATGCTCAGCATCACTCGTCATTAGAGAAACGCAAATCAAAACCACATTGAGATACCATCTCACGCCAGTTAGAACGGCGATCATTAAAAAATCTAGAGACAACAGATGCTGGAGAGGATGTGGAAAAATAGGAACACTTTTACACGGTTGGTAGGAGTGTAAATTAGTTCAGCCATTGTGGAAGACAGTGTGGTGCTTCCTCAAGGACCTAGAAATAGAAATTCCATTTGACCCAACAATCCCATTACTGGGTATATACCCAAAGGATTATAAATAGTTCTATTATAAAGACACATGCATACGTAAGTTCATTGCAGCACTGTTTACAATAGCAAAGACTTGGAACCAACCCAAACGCCCATCGATGATAGACTGGACAAGGAAAATGTGGCACATATACACCATGGAATACTATGCAGCCATAAAAATTCAATGAGTTCATGTCCTTTGTAAGGACATGGGTGAATCTGGAAACCATCATTCTCAGCAAACTGACACAAGAACAGAAAATCAAACACCACATGTTCTCACTCATAGGAGGGTGTTGAACAATGAGAACACATGGACACAGGGAGGGGAGCATCACACACTGGGGTCTGTTGCGGGGGAAGGGGAAGGATAGCCATCGGGGGGAGGTTGGGGAGGGATAACATGGGGAGAAATGCCAGATATAGGTGATGGGGAGGTGGAGGAAGCAAACCACGTTGCCATGTATGTACCTATGCAACAATCCTGCATGATCTGCACATGTACCCCAGAACCTAAAGTACAATAAAAAAAAAGGAAATCAGCAATACAAATAAGTAGATTTTATATTTTAAAAAAGCTTTAAAAATTCCATTGTAAAGAAATACATTTATCAAGTGTAACATTTCCAGCACTTTCAATCAAATAATTCCCTGACATCTTTCTAGTAGTAACTTTTAATAACCCATATTATTAATTCATATTAATAACTTACATGCATAGTTTATAACTCCATGAAACAGTTTGAGAAATGCTGTGCTTCTTAAGTTTTAACCCATTTATATGCAGAGTATTGATCTTAGAGTAAGGGTGTATTTACAAAATTATGAAAAATCTTAAACTGATTTTAAAAACAATGAGCATGTTTCCAATCTGAAGCCAATGAATTTATCAGAGATTTTAGTTTTGGGGGGCACTAGTGGAAGCTGCCACAATAATTTAGGGTATTAATACCCTGGTAGTTTGGCAGAATTATCTTTGTTGTAGGCCCATATTGTCCCCGCCCCCCCACTATCTACTTTGGATTACCCTTTTACATTGACGTTTCTATTGTAAAACACCTCTGTCACTTGGAATTTGATTTTAAGAAAGATTCAATTTCTGGGAAAAATAAATTTTTATTTCTCAAATAAAATAAAAGAATTAAGCCGTAATTTTTAAAGACAGGATTATTAAACTATAAGTGCATATATTTATTTTCAATACCACAAACTGCATCACTGTTCAACTTCTACCTTTGTCCAAACCTGTGCTCCTTATATGCTTACAAATGTTGGTTCTAAGAGCACCCCCCCCCAAAAAAACCTTCCTGCATGTACATTTCTGCCTCAGACTCTCTTTCCCAGGGAACCAACCCAAAGAAACCTATGGCAATGGCTAAGAAAACACAGCAACGCTTTGGGCAAAATAGATGGGCCACCAACGAAAGTACTACTAATATACAATCCAAAGAAGCCAGGTTGGATAATCAAGAATTTGAGGTCAGAGTGCAGATTCCCTGAAAAAAAATCATGATTCCTTATTTAATTTCCCACTAGAGCTGGCTCTCAGAACCCAAAACCACTGGTTGAAGAAGTTGTATCCCTAGAAGGAAGACCTCTGAAACACTTGCCAAGATCCCCAAATAAATAAATAAAAGCTTAAAGTACACAGAGGCCATACTCTCCAGTATGTCTCCATCTAATTGTTTGCAGGGCCAGACTTAATTCCATTTGAGTCTGGCCCTGAAAATAGTTGACTGATTGTCTTAGTCTGTTCAGTGTTGCTATAATGGAATATGTGAGGCTAAGTAATTTATTAAAAAAAGAAAAAAGAGGTTTATTTAGCACCCAGTTATGTGGGTTAGAAAGTTCAAGGGTCTTACCATGGCTCCTGGCAAGGGCTTTCATGCTGTGTCCTAAATGACAGAGAAGGAAAAAGGGGAAGTGGATATGTTTGAAGGAACAAAACCCGACAGGCATCCTGACTTTGTAACAGCCATCTCAGCTCCAGAGCTCCCCATAGCTTGGCCTTTGCTGTGACTGCATCAAAGTTCCACTTCTCCCTCTGCCCAATCCTGTTCCTCCACCTTCCTCAGTAAATTTCATGCCCACAAACCTCAGACTCAGAGTTTGTTTCACAGTTAGCATGGCCAGTAGATTCCCTGTAATGCTGGAGTGAAGTGAAATTATAAAAACTGAAAACCCCAAAATATGTATTTCCTATAGAGAAGGGGAAGATCTGTTAATAGGTTCTATCCGTGTGTCTCACTATGAAACTACTTTAAGGAATTCCAGCCATGAATCTAGACAGAAGGACCAGCTGTTGTGCATTAGAGCATATTCTGGGTCCTATTGGAAGAAAAAGAGCAAGGAACTAAGATTGTGAGGTGTATTGTGGTCCTGTGCTTTTCCATCCACCTGATGCCTTCACTTCCTTCCCCACAGTGATCACATGGCTCTGGAGAATGACCCATCACATTATTTTGAAGCTTATGTCACGAAGTCCTAAATCCAGCTGTACTGTTTTCTACTCCAGGATTTGATAGTCACTTAAACCAGGAAATTCCTCACTTTGCTTAAGATGTTTTGCTTGCTGTCCCTTGCAACTAAGAGAATCCTAACACGGGTCTGCTTGTAGCCCTGGGAATACATAGAGAGATGAGACTAATGAAGCCTCTAACAGGTTCATTTCTGATATTTGGAAATTGACAGATCACTAAAGCCACCCTTTTCTTTCTACACTTTTCTTAATATCATACATCTGCCAGGCTCCTTGTGTTAAGAGTCTGGGTGTATGTTCTTGAGGGACAGCCTTGATGAGCCTTCCCCATACCCCTTCCTGAGCTCAGCCTTGTAGAGCAGTAGTCCTAAGTGTGAGCCCCCCAAAAGGCTGTTTAATCAATGATCCATAGGCATTTATTAGAGCACTGTTCTCCTGTTGCCCTGTGAAGTGACAGGGCTTTGGGGAAGGTGATGAGGGCTGCAGTGGACCCCTCCCCACAGGGTACAGAGGTACGGAAGAACAGAATCCTCAGCATCTGTGTTTGAGCATGACACAGAAGCTTCTTGCTATATTCCCCTCAGCTGAGATGGTGGTAAAGTTTGCTCCCACTGCAGTTGCATCAGACTGGGCTCCTGGAGACATTAAAGCTTCCGTCCTGATAGGTTTCACTATCCAGGGAAGTTCTACCACAGCCACATGGTTGGCAGTCACTGTGCTACATCAGTACCAAAAGCTTGATTATCACTAAGGAGTTTCTGAGATTCCATGGCTTTCTAGTTTCTCCCTGGACTGAATTCTCACCCCAACCCTCATAAAGAAGACATGCCTTCTTGCTTCCACTCTTACAAGCAGATATTGAATGTGGGTAGTCAAAACTCGGTGTCTATACCCTGCAGAGAACTGCCAGCCCAAGGATGCCAAAAATCAGTTTTGAAAGTATCCTACTCACTAATATATGCTACTACTCACCTGATACTCAATTGCCTCTGCCCCGCTTGAGAGCCCTGTGGATGGCACAGCCCTTTGCCATGGCCCAAATTGTCTCTATCATGATGCATCCTTGGTCCTCAACTACACTCTTCCTCTATTTATCTCTTGGTCCATTGTAAACCAGCTCTTTATTTCAATTTCCTTATTCTATAAATATTCACTCAGTTAAAGCACCAGGCAAAGCTGGTAGATGGGGAGTCTGTTGAAGAGGGCCACAAAGTCTGCAATAGTAGAAATTATGGAGATTAACACATAGTCATAAAGTGAGTGAATGTCCTCATCAAGTTGTTTCTAAAATGTGCAAAACAGAGCCTGGCACAGTGGGAACACTTGAATGTCACCATTGTTGTCATTATTATTTTATTTCTTGTCTTCTGCTAGTACGATCATCCCAGGTCAATTTCAGACAGCTGTGCTGGCAGCAAGAATTTCAAGCCAATGGTTCTTAGCTTGCTGGGCTCCATTGGGAGTGGGACCTGCTGAGCGAGATCACTTGGCTCCCTGGCTTCAGCCCCCTTTCCAGGGGAGTGAATGGTTCTGTCTTGCTGGGGTTCCAGGTGCCACCAGGGTATAAAAAAAAAATTCCTGCAGGTAGCTCCATGTCTGCTCGAGCAGCCACCCAGTTTTGTGCTTGAAACCCAGGCCCCTTGGTGGTGTAGGCACATATCCTGGTCTGCGGATTGCAAAAACTGTGGGAAAAGCATAGTATCTGCGCTGAATAGCACAGTCCCTCATGGCTTCCCTTGGCTGAGAAAGGGAGGCTCCCTGCTCCTTGCACTTCCTGGGTGAGACAATGCCACACCTTGCTTCTGCTCACCCTGCGTGGGCTGAACCCACTGCCTAACCAGTCCCAATGAGATGAACAGCATATCTCAGTTGGAAATGCAGAAATCACCTGCCTTCTGCATTGGTCTCGCTGGGAGCTGCAGACTGGAGCTGTTCCTATTCGGCCATCTTGCCAGATCACTCCACCAAGAATATTTTTAAAACAAAGTAAATACCACCATACTCCTGGGGAATTAAAAAAAACACATTTGCTCTCTGCCAAGAAGCAGCAGCATGGGGTTCATAAATAGTTGGATTCTAGTAAAGATTCTAGCCAGTTGAAAGTTGGCTTTAAAAATAATGGGCCCAGAAACTTTGAGAGAACAGAACTTTGTCTCCGATAGCCTTCTTAGAGTTTGGATTACCATTAATTATTCTCCTAAAGGGATAAGAAGTTTCCGTAGGAACAGTGTGGAGATCAAAATGGCCTATGATCACCAGCATGCTATGTATCCAGCCCCTACGCCCCTTGTGCTGTGCTTGTCTATATGTGTTATAAAGACTCAAGTCCTACAGAGTCAGGAATCATCCTTCCCTTTAAAATCTTCCTTCTTTGGCAAAGCCCCGTGCATTCCAGAGCTCTCGGCCATGACCGCAGGAAATCCAGTTCTTACCCAAAGTATTCCAGAGGGCACCAAAGGCAGCTTAACTTTCAGCCAGCGTGGTGCTGTCTGGTCCACTTGTCTCCTGTGGATCACCTTAGTCCTGAGCCTCTTCTCTCCATAGCTGCAAACTTTCGGGTACCACAAACCATACAAGAACAGCGAGTAACAAAGCTTTACGATAACAAAAGGGGAGTATAAGCCATCGCTTAAAACTGGAAACTAGAGAGCAGCTTCTTTCTATTCCTGGTGTCACCCAACCCTCCCTTCTGGCTTTTCCCCTCCTACTTCTGCTCTGCTGCCCCCATGGTGGGGTCCTTTCCCCTTTTTTCAGTTGGCATCTCTGGCTGACATGTTCTCCACCCCTAGCTAGCAAAACCAGATTCCTCTATGGCTGTAAAAATCTCTGCAGAGGTGTTTATTTCCTGAAGTCATCCTTTCTATCATTAAGCAAAATAACTGAATTGTGTGCAGCCCCTGCTGGCTCATGTGTCACTGGTACCGGGCCTCCCTACCATTAAGGACCACAGCACTTTCAAGTTCTCCAACTCTCCCATGTGACATGCCCAAGTGAACCAGCACCACCACTGCCCCACTCACCCACCCATTCCCAAAAAGTGAAAGATAAGCACACAAACAGGTGACTAGTGTTTAAGTGATCTCAGAAACATTTGCATTCAGATTACGTTCCCTTAGAATTTTCTCCTCCCCGCCCCATCAAGAGTGGGCGTGTGCTTTATCAACAAGACTAACAAGGCTCACCTGAGTGGTCCCACTCGAAGAAGAGATTGCAGTTTCTACCTTAAAATGCAGAAACTACTACAGGTTAAAAGAGAAACACACACACTTTAAGAAACTCTGCCCTCCTCCTCTTCAAAATGTGGGGTATGCATTCCAGAGCTCTCAGCCTGATGGACAGCTCGGAAGCAGAAGGAACTATTGTCCAGCAAGTGGCCCTTGCCCCATGTCCATTGTGCCTTGTGTCTTCCCAACCAACTCAGAACTCCTCACAGCCAGCCCCTGGACTACTGCTCACTGGCTCAGGCAAAGGCGGGAGTAGCCAGGGTTTGGCACCTGGGAGACACTCAAAAATATCTGTTAGACAAACAAGTGAATATGAGCCCCGAAACTTTCTAGACAGTCTCTATCCCATTGGGTTCAAACCAGTAAAAAGCCAGAGAAGTGTCTTTCTGTCCGAAACATAAGCAAGAGATGGATGAGTCCTTTGTGCAGAAGTTACTAAACACTCCTAGGCATGGAGGAGTTTTTTGTTAATCAAACAACATCCAGTTTGTTTGATGAAAGATTAATATGGTCCATGAATTCAACGTCATCGTCAGATTAAATCATTCACTAAAACATGGATGGGTTGGTTTGCAGCTACAAGGAATAAATACACTTTATAAAATAGGAATTCCTGGTGCTAAGGTTCTGCTTCAAAGGAAGGCTCAACCTAGACCGTATAATGAATAGAGACTGAAGGAAGAGATATTGGGAACTCAACTGATTTTCGGGCAAAGGAGTGTGAGAGGAAATGGGGAAGAGGAACTAGGGATATCAGCTTCATTCTGGTCATGATTCACAGAAATGAGTGCAGAGGGAAGACGAATCAGACGCCCAGACTGCAGTGTTAGGAGACAGGAGGCTGTCACGTTTAGATTGCTGAGAAAAGGATGGAGGGTAAAAAAATTGAAGAGTTTCAGTGAGAGTCTGTTTTCTCCAAGTAGGAGAAAAGCTCATGGGAAATCCCAGTGGACCTTATCTGAAACACTCTGGGGGTTCCATCTTGCTCTCTTCCACATTCTTTGTATTTTCTAGGTATTTCTGGAGGCATAACAAAACCCTTCTCTAGCTTTTTTGGGTGGCTTCAGCTCCCAGTTGTCACTATAATCCCCCAGCCATAATTTCAGATCTTCCATCCTGTCAACATTCTTCAAAACACAAAAATAATTCCTTTCTCTCCCTAACTCACACCTTAGAGTTCAATTGGTTAAACTTATCAAATTATTTTAAATATTCACCTAAAATCAGTGAGACTAGAAACTTCACATTTTAGGGTAATGATGAGGTAGAAAAGCAAGCTAAATTGTCTTATCAATGACACTTTTGATAGAAGATTTTTAAACAATAAGGAACAAAGTTGATGTATAATTTTAAAAAGAAAGTATTTCCTGGGATATGTGTTCCTAGATTAAGGTACAGTGGGCCCTGAATAGCGAGTCACAGTTTTTCTTAAGGTCCTCCTCCCCTGAGCTACCCTGTGGGTCGAAAAGGGCAGGATTATGATAAATAGAAAGAAACTAGAGGCATTTTAATTTAATAAAAAGAACTTCTGGAAAAAGACTTCTTCGTTACTGGAAATATTCAAGCAGAGGTTTCTGGGATGTTTCTGATGACATTCAAGCATCAGAGACCAGGGTCAGCCTAAGAAACAACCAAGGCCCCTTCCTATAAAAAGAGTAAAATTAGATCCATATGCGAAATGCCTAGTGCAGTACCTGGCGCATAAGAGATACACAGATACCAGGTCCTTCCCATCCCGAGAGTCTGCAGGTCTCTGATCCTATATATTGGATGTATTTCTGGAAGGGTAATTGGATACATTCTGGATTCTTCCAGAAGTTCACAATTTTCATAATTGGAGCCATTGAGAGGAGGCAAGGGAAGGAGGCATGTTCTTTTTGCTTGTGTCGGTAGCTCTTGCTCTAGTCGGAGTTTTCATCACCTTCAGGCAGTTATTGGTTTGGACTTTATGTTACCCACCACAGCTGAGATAATCGCTCCTGCAGCCTTTGCTCCTTCCATCAGGACGTGCTCTACCTGCAAAGCACATCAGTTCACAGGACGATCAGCACCAATCCTAGGCTGGCACCCTCCCCTACCTCCAACCCACCATTCCCCTTCAGCAACCAGACTGCCTGGAGTCTATTCCTAAGAGAAGAACAGTCCGTGCTATCCTACATTTTCAAAACTCCTAGAGTGACAAGAGACCAAGAAAAGCCAGGATTGTTGGAGACAGACAACCCCTTCCTCCCTGTGTGCCATTTGGCCCAGCGTCTGCCTCCAGTGTGGGGCTCAGAGGCAAAGGATCGAACAGTTCCATAGCCACTGAGGCCCTCATTCCACAAACAGGGGATCCCAGAGCCAGGGAGCAGAACTCACTTGGACAGAGCCATACAGTGAATTCCTGTCCAAACTGAGCTCTTGGGTTCTTGGGCCTCATGACTCCTGGGCCCAGGCTTCTTCAGAGGGCGTCTTGTAATGCCCTCAGTCCTTGGGGTTTTCATGTACAAATGCTCATGGGGGCGGGAGATTTCTCACATCAGGGCCCACTGAGCCCCTGACACTAGAGCAAAGCCTCACAAGAATAGAGTGCAGGCCAGGCGTGGTGGCTCGCGCCTGTAATCCCAGCACCTTGGGAGACCGAGGCAGGCAGATCACGAGGTCAGGAGTTTGAGACCAGCGTGGCCAACACGGTGAAACCCATCTCTACTAAAGATACAAAAAAAATTAGCCGAGCATGGTGACACACACATGTAGTCCCAGCTACTCGGGAGGCTAAGGCAGAAAAATCGCCTGAACACAGGAGGCGGAGGTTGCAGCAGTGAGCTGAGATGGCGCCACTGCACTCCAGCCTGGGTGACAAAGTGAGACTCCATCTCAAAAAAAAAAAAAAAAAAACAGAATGGACTGCAGGCTGGAGAGGATGCAGAGCACAGAGGAGGAAGGTGCAGAAAGTGAAGGATGCACAGGGAGGCTGCTCATGCCCACGGAGGCTGGGCTGGCAACAGCAGAGGCCAACGCTGGAAAGTGAGCCCACTCTGCTTAGACAACAGAAGAAACAGGGAAAAACATAGAACGATTATGTTCCTCTTTGAATCCTTAGTGTTTTTCATCTCTTTAAAGGGAGTAATAAATACTTTCTCTGCTCATCTCATGGGGTTTTAGTAAGGATCACCTATTAACGTGAACAGCCCAAACTGGTATGTGTATTTAGGATTCAAAGTTCTTCTACATGCCCTGTGCCACATGTAATTCATTACTGCTCTATGTGGCGGAAAGTGACAGAGCCAAATGCAGTACAGACCAGGAAGGTGATGGGAGTGAGGTAGGTGGGTGACGCGCCTGCTTGCCCCGTATGCCCTGCAAAGCCACGGCAAGTCCCTACAGAGTGTCAGCGGGTAGGAACGACGGCCCAGTGGCCTCATCAACTGTCAGTCAAAGAGAAGCTGAGGGCTGGGGGTGGTGGCTCACACCTGTAATCTAGCACTTTGGGAGGCCGAGGCAGATGGATCACCTGAGGTCAGGCATTCAAGACCAGCCTGGCCAACATGGCGAAACCCCATCTCTACTGAAAATACAAAAATTAGCCGGGTGTGATGGTGCACACCTGTAATCCCAGCTACTTGGGAGACTGAGGCAGGAGAATCACTTGAACCCAGGAGGGGGAGTTTGCAGTGAGCCAAGATCACACCACTGCACTCCAGCCTGGGTGACAGAGGAAGACTCTGTCTCAAAACAAAAAAGAAAGAGATAAAGAAAAGCTGAGAAGTTACATCTTTTTACATAAAATTTCTATATTTTTAAATACTGGCAAGTAATTAAAACAAAAACTGTGTGTGTGGGTGTGTATCCAGGGTGTGGCCCACAGCGTACTAGTTTGCATCTTTGGCAACAGAGTACCTGCTTCTGCTTATCCCTGCTTTGTTAAGGAAGAAATGGTCTTTGGCCAGGCAAGGTGGCTCACATCTGTAATCCCAGCACTTCAGGAGGCTGAAATGGGAGGATCACTTGAGCCCAGGAGTTCAAGATCAGCCTGGGCAACATAGCAAAACCATCTCTCTACAAAAATATTTTAAGATTAGTTGGGTGTGGTGATGCATGCCTGAAGTCCCAGCTATTCAGGAGGCTGAGGCAGGAGGACTGCTTGAGTCCAGGAGGTTGTGGCGGCTGATTATGTCACTACACTTCAGCCTAGGTGACAGAGTGAGACCCTGTCTTCAAAGAAAGAGAAGAAAACAGAAAGAAAGAAAAGCTTTCAGAAATATAGTGAATTGACCAAGGAGACTTCTCTTGTTAATAGTTGAGCTGGGGCTCCAACCAGTGGTCTTACTATTAGCCCAGTGCCATTTCTGCTCCTCCCTGGGTTAATAAAGGTGAAAATACCTCCTGAACCATAAAGTCCTGCAGAAATAGAAAGCCTTACTAGTATAACGAATAACATGATGAAGGCACTGATCACCATTCTGATCACTAATGAAATGACAAACCCCCAGAAAGCTCCAGAAGAAGCCATCATCAGAGCAAACGGGAGCACACCTGCTGGCTCCGGGGTACGCCATATCTGAGGCCATTGACAAAGTGCTCGCAGTTCCCTTCGATCAGGCTGTACTGCACAATCTTGTTGACCATCTTTTTTGTACGCTGGATGATCTCATCCACCGGCAGGGGCAGGTACATCCCATCGAGCTTGTTATTGACCTTCCAGGAGCAACCATGCAGCACATCCTCCAGACGACTGTATTTCACCATGGCCCAATTGCTAAAGATGGAAGTAATGCTACCCACCTCGAACTCCTCACCTGGAGACCAAAGACAAAAATTGGGAAGTTCTAGGAGTAGCAGAGCAGAGCACAGTCTAAGGCTCTGAGGAAGCTGCTTCCCCTGGGGTCTCATTGGCATAATCAATAAAAGGGTGGCAGAAGACAGGGAGTTGGAGCCAAAGAACCACAGAGAATCAACTTTCCTGAGAAGCCCTTTGCCCTGCGCTGCGCTTCCTGCTCTCTTCCTTCCTCTCTCATTAAACTCTTAGAGCACCTTACCGTGTGGCCCCAAACTGTGTTGCACGCACCTGCCTAGGTCCTAGGATTTGCGTCTTGTTTCCTAAGCAGAGTTCAGTAATCTTCACAAACATGTAAAGAGCACCCTCTGTGTAAGTGTCAGCTCCTGGGCAAAGGGTGATCACGTACACGATTACGGTGGTTCCACGACACGCCTCCCTCTGGGGCTGCCACAGGAGCACAGGGGAACCGAGCCAAGTAGGGTTCCAAATGGCACCTGCTCCCGCCAGCTTCCACCTACAGCCACTTGACTGCTGCCTCTACTCAAATACAGGGATTCTCATCAAGGGTATGTTTAAAAACAGGATTCTACAGCTTTGAGAAATGTTCGAAAGCTGCTTCATTATCATATTCAGCCCTTAGAGGAGACAGAGACTCAAAGAGGATCAGGAACCTGCCCAAGGCCAGGTGGGTGGTCATTTAAAGCCAGCACTGTTTTTCTGCTACAACCACGTGGATATGCAGATGTGTACACCCTCCCCTTTATAAGTTGTCCAAGGACAAGAAATGTTTCATGATCTTTTCTTACAAATTTGAAGAAAACCTGCTGATTTTATAAAAGCTGGCAGTAGATAATTCAGCATTCAGGAGCAGAAATGGCAGAATTCCTCTTCAGAGAGAACAAGTTAGGGGTGGGGGAAGACGTAACTGATAAGTATCTCTGTGGTTGTACAAGAGGGAAACTCCCCAGACTTAAAGAGAGCCAAATCAAGAACGAACTGCCATTCGCAATTGCTACAAAGAGAATAAAATGCCTAGGAATACAACTAACAAGAAACATAAAGGACCTCTTCAAGGAGAACTACAAACCACTGCTCAACGAAATAAGAGAGGACACAAACAGATGGAGAAACATTCCATGTTCATGGTTAGGAAGAATCAATATCGTGAAAATGGCCATACTGCCCAAAGTAATTTACAGATTCAACACTATCCCCATCAAGCTACCAATGACCTTCTTCACAGAACTGGAAAAAACCACCTTAAACTTCATATAGAACCAAAAGAGAGCCCACATAGCCAAGTCAATAATACTAAGCAAAAAGAACGAAGCGGGAGGCATCACACTACCGGACATCAAACTATACTACAAGGCTAAAGTAATCAAAACATCATGGTACTGGTACCAAAACAGAGATATAGACCAATGGAACAGAACAGAGGCCTCAGAGGCAACACAACATATCTACAACCATCCGATCTTTGACAAACCTGACAAAAACAATCAATGGGGAAAGGATTCCCTGTTTAATAAGTGGTGTTGGGAAAACTGGCTAGCCATATGCAGAAAGCAGAAACTGGACCCCTTCCTGACACCTTACACTAAAATTAACTCCAGATGGATTAAAGACTTAAACATAAGACCTAACACCATAAAAACCCTAGAAGAAAATCTAGGCAAAACCATTCAGGACATAGGCATAGGCAAGGACTTCATGACCAAAACACCAAAAGCATTGGCAACAAAAGCCAAAATAGACAATTGGGACCTAATCAAACTCCACAGCTTCTGCATGGCAAAAGAAACAGTCATTAGAGTGAATCGGCAACCAACACAATGGGAAAAATTTTTTGCAGCTTACCCATCTGACAAAGGGCTGATATCCAGAATTTACAAAGAACTAAA
Source organism: Aotus nancymaae (assembly GCF_030222135.1). NCBI lineage: Eukaryota > Metazoa > Chordata > Mammalia > Primates > Aotidae > Aotus > Aotus nancymaae. Next base: position 6,384,004 of record NW_026988473.1, on the reverse strand, counting down.
ACAGATTTACAAGAAAAAAACAGACAAGCCCATTCAAAAGTGGGCAAAGGATATGAACAGATACTTTACGAAAGAAGATATACATAAGGCCAACAAACATATGAAAAAATGCTCATCATCACTGGTCATTAGAGAAATGCAAATCAAAACTACATTGAGATACCATCTCACGCCAGTTAGAATGGCAATCATTAAAAAATCTGGAAACAACAGATGCTGGAGAGGATGTGGAGAAAGAGGAACACTTTTACACTGTTGGTGGGAGTGTAAATTAGTTCAACCATTGTGGAAGACAGTGTGGCGATTCCTCAAGGACCTAGAAAGAGAAATTCCATTTGACCCAGCAATCCCATTACTGGGTATATATCCAAAGGATTATAAATCATTCTACTATAAGGACACATGCACACAAATGTTCATTGCAGCACTGTTTACAATAGCAAAGACCTGGAACCAACCCAAATACCCATCGATGATAGACTGGACAGGAAAAATGTGGCACATATACACCATGGAATATTATGCAGCCATAAAAAACAATGAGTTTGCGTCCTTTGTAGGGACATGGATGAACCTGGAAACCATCATTCTCAGCAAACTGACACAAGAACACAAAATCAAACACCACATGTTCTCACTCATAGGGGGGTGTTGAACAATGAGAACACATGGACACAGGGAGGGGAGCACTACGTACTGGGGTCTGTTGGGGGGAAATAGGGGAGGGACAGCAGGGGGTAGGGAGTTGGGGAGAGATAGCATGGGGATAAATGCCACATATAGGTGAAGGGGAGGAAGGCAGCAAATCACACTGCCATATATGCACCTATGCAACAATCTTGCATGTTCTTCACATGTACCCCAAAACCTAAAATGCAATTAAAAAAAAAAAGAGGGAAACTCCTGGACTTAGTCTGGAAAGAAGCAATGGATTTCTATGTTCTCTGAGTAGGTTCTGAGACAAGAAGGGGGAAGGGTAGGAGTAGAGGGGGCAGAAAAGAGAGGCAATGAGAAAGGGACTCTGCTCCCTGGGGACCTCCAGCATGGTGAGAAACTGGGCCAAAGGAAGGGGACAGAACACAGGGGTGACAGCTGAGAACAAGTTGGGGCCAAAGGCCTTTGGGACAGTGCCCTTCTGTAATTCAACTTTGAACCGGCGATACCTGCACGGGAGATAACATTCAAAGGGCATCATGGGTATTCAACAGGGTCCCCCTACCCCTTCCTCTCCCAACCCCCCAAGCCTCACCAGGCCCCATCTCCCGCGACAGCCATTGTGACCAATGGTTCTAGATACCCAATTTTAAGTTGTTCCTTGTTCTGCTGTAATCTTCCTCTACTATCATCACCTCCACCCCATCCAATCTCCACTAAGATTTCATTAACACAAATTTGATCTCAGCCATACGTTAAGACAGCTGTGAGAAATGAGAGGAGCGCTGTATCTACATTTAGGGTGAGACAGCACGGAGCGTGTGGAACAGCAGGGAGACAAAGTGAGGACGAAGGTGCCAAAGGTGATCAAGAAGCCACAGGCAGGGTTCAAGGACTAGAGAAAACAAATGGCAATCAGAACAGGTAAGCATCTGTGTTCTCCTTCGGGAATCCTCAGAAAGCTGAGGACGGATACTCAGTTGCTGTCAATACAAAATGGGGCTCAAGTTCTAAAACGTGTGTTTTTAAACAAAGGCCCCTCTAGGAGGTCAGGGAACTTGGGCCACACTCTTTACACTTGTATCACTCTTAGGGCTGGACACTCGGTGGGTTTTGGTGAACAGAGACCAGACTCTATCACACAGTAAACAAAGGTCCAGTCACGCTTCAAGGGGTCCCATTGCTAAAGAATGGCAATGACTGAAGAGCCCAGTAATTAACTGTGCTTCTATTTACTTGGCTAACTTCAACATCAGTATTTCAATAGAGTATTCACTCTTACTCGGGGGAGCCAGATGAACCACGCAGTCATCTTCTACGTAGATGGTCCAGTGCTCATAGCCAATTCGAAAAATCTCAATCAGGTCTCCAGGTCTGGGTCTTGGTTTTCCCTACAATGGAAAAGTAAAAGATAGATGGCACATGCCCAAGGAACTCCAGACACCTTGTTTTAGGATCAGGTACAGCTCAGCCTAAAGATCCCCTCAGTGTGGTTCATCACTTTGCAGAAACCCAAGCTAAAGAATTTTCTCTTCACACCGAGGACCGAAGAACTCCCCCTCTCCTACCACCAGTCACATTACTGAAGCCATCAAGGATACATGTGGCGGTTATTAGTGTACCGCCTGTCAACTCTGAATGTCCCCTCCAATATATACCCTGTGATAAATGACTAAACTTCTTTAAGCATTTCTTCCCTAAAGCAAGTAAGATGTTAAACCTTCTCAGTAGAGGGTGCTAGAAGGACATTGCAAGAGAAAGGGGCTCTCCTGCAGTTTCTGGCGAGGGAGGGAAGGATGGTGGTCAGCAGTGTTGGTGTGTGGACATCTAGTAGAGTTTTGCCTCAGACCCAGGATCCTCAAGACCCCCTGTCCCTGCTGGCACCCTGATTCCCTCTGCAAGGCCCCCATATAGCCCACCTGAAGCCCAGAGGGTACCCCCATGCTCGGCACACCCACACCACCAGTTGCTAATAGCCACTTCAGTCCTGCTTGCCCAGCAATTGCAAACTTCTTTGTTATAGTGTGTGTGTCCACGTGTGTGTGTGTGCACGTGTGTGCACGTGTGTGTGTTTGTGTGTGTGTGACAGGTAGAGAGAGAATGAGAATATACATGAAAAGGTAGGCGTAGAGTTGTAAATATCATGATCATCCATCTTTTTAAAAACTATTTGGCCAGAGCTCCAGGTCTCACCTTCACTGCTGTGTTCTCTTCTCCTAGACGCCCAGCTTCTGTGGCCCTGTGACCTGCAGGTTTCTGGAAATCCATAGCTAAGCTGTCAGGACCCCCTGGAAGCCTAGAAATGGTATTGCTGTCTCTAAGCCAGACCTGAGCATCTATCTGGAGCAAAGGAAAAGCCCTGGAATATGAAGAGGCACAAGACGGTAGTGAAACACCCAGTTATGTGCTCTCATTTCACCCAGGACCTTTGGCCAGAACAGGGCATAAAAGATTCATTCCCAAAAGTGATATTAAAAAGATACAGAAAACATGAACATGAGAATTTACAATTAAGGAAAGACTGTAAAAGTGTGAGGGGTGAGTATAAAGTGCGCAAAGGAGGTCAGAATGGACTTAATGTCATTAACTTGTCAACTACTCAGAGCAAAGTATTTTAATGTAATACATGTGTGAAAGTCTTTAGTAAATTTTCAAATTCAAATACACATAAGACGTGACATACTGGAGAGAAACCTATCAAATGTAAAGAATGTGGCCAATGAGCCAGGTGTGGTGGCTCACGCCTGTAACCCTAGCACTTTGGGAGGCCAAGATGGGTGGATCGCCTGAGATCAGGAGTTTGAGAGCAGCATGACCAACGTGGTGAAACCCTGTCTCTACTAAAAATACAAAAAAATTAGCCAGGCTCAGTGGCGCACGCCTGTAGTTCCAGCTACTTGGGAGGCTGAGGCAGGAGAATCGCTTGAACCCAGAAGGCAGAGGTTGCAGTGAGCCGAGATTGCGCCATTGCACTCCAGCCTGGGCAACACAGCAAGACTCCATCTCAAACAAACAAAAAGAATGTGGCAAATTATTTCACATGCTTTCACACCTAACTCAACGTCAGAGAAGTCATACGAGACAGAATTCCTACGGATGTGAAAAATGTGGCAAAGCCTTTAACCAGTCATCAGCCCTTATTAACATAATTCACACTGGAGAGAATCCCTACCAATGTGAAGAATGTGGCAAAACCTTCAACCAGTTGTTAACCCTTCTTACACATAAGTTAGTTCATACTGGAGGGAAATCCTACAAGTGTGAAGAATGTGGCAAAGCCTTTAACCACTACTCAACTCTTATTAAACATGAGAGAATTCATACTGGAGAGAAACCCTACAAATGCAAAGAATGTGGCAAGGCCTTTAACTGATCCTCAAACCTTAATGAACATAAGACTTCATACTAGAGAGAAACCCTGCAAACGCGTAGGATGTGACAAAGGTTTTTAAGGGTATCTCAAGCCTCACTAAACATAAGATAATTCATACTGGAGAAAAATCCTACAAAATGCAAAGAATGCGGTAAAGCTTTTAACCAGTCTTCAACCCTTATAAGAGATTCATACTGGAGAGAAACCCTATGATTGAATATGCCAAAGCATTTAAAAGGTCCTCAAACATAAGATAATTCATACTGAAGAAACTCTACAAAATTGAAAAATGTGGAAAAGCTTTTAACCACGCCTCATACTTTTCTAAAGATAAAAGAAATTATACTGGTGAGAAACCCTAGATATGTGAAGAATGTGGCAAAGCCTTTAAATGGTTGTCACACCTTACTGTATGTAAGATCATTCATACTAGAGAAAACCCCTGCACTTACAAATAATGTGGCAAAACTTTTAATTAATGTTCACACTTCATTGCACAGGAAAGCATTTATACTTTAGAAAAATTGTACAAACATAAAGAATGTGGAAAAGCCATTGCTATCTGCTCAAATCTTACTCAAAATCAGAGAGTTCATACTTAAAGCATTATAAATCTAATTACTGTAAAAAAAAAAAAAACTTTCAGAAAATATAAGCCTTTAAAGTGAAAAAGAGTATTTATTCTGAAGAAAAACATTGCAACTATAAAGGGGATTGTAGTACCATTACTTGTATTACAAACCTTATTGCACAGAGGAAAACACCAAAGCAGCTGCTCAAACCTTGTTGAACATCAGAGAATTTATGTTGGAAAGAAACCCTACAAATGTAATGAATGTGGAAACACATTTGTTTAAAAACTCCAGCTTGGGCCAGGCACAGTGGCTCATGCCTGTAATCCCAGCAGTTTGGAAAGCCAAGGCGGGCAAATCATTTGAGATCAGGTGTTCCAGAGCAGCCTGGCCAACATGGTGAAACCCCATCTCTACTAAAAATTGAAAAAAATTAGCCAGGTGTGGTGGCAGGCACCTGTAATCCCAGCTATTGGGAGGCTGAGGCAGGAGAATCGCTTGAACCCAGGAGGTGGAGGTTGCAGTGAGCCGAGATCATGCCACTGCACTCCAGCCTGGGTGACTGAGTGAGACTCCATCTAAAAAAAAAAAAAAAAAAAAAAACTCCAGCTTGGACAACACCAGAGAGTTCATACTAAAAGAACTCACATTTGCAGATGCAGCAAATGTGAAAAAATATTCAATCAAACATTGTCTATATAAACATGAGAGGATTCACAGTAAGAACTAAGGTACTGACACTTCATATATTACACTAAATCAGAGTGTTGAGTACAGAAAATAATTCAAAGCTAAAACTGTCAGATAATTTATTTGTATATAACTTTAAAAGAAACGCAAGACTTTTTTGAAGAATTATTACAAAGTATTTGTTTTCCCTTGAAAAAATTATATTTTTTGAAAGCAAATGCAATTTAACTCTCAAATTACTTCATGCTGTTCCTTCATTCCTATTGTTTATGTGAAAGCATGTGATCCATTACTGTTGCATCGGATCTATGAGAGATTCTTTTTCATTAGGTGGGCATTATTCATGACCTTTTCCATGGAAAAGTAAGGGCATTGAAATGTAATGGTGAAACCCTATCTCTACTAAAAATACAAAAAAATTAGCCAGACATGGTGGCGCATGCCTGTAGTCCCAGCTACTCAGGAGGCTCAGGCAGGAGAATTGCTTGAGCTAAGCAGGCAGAGGTTGCAGTGAGCCGAGATTGCACCACTGCACTCCAGCCTGGGTGGTAGTGTGAGTCTCCGTCTCAAGTAAAAAAAAAGGTACACAATGAAAATCTAAGTGGAGAGGCTCTTTGTGGTTGACCTATAACTTTATTTGAGTGAAGCAAGAGGTAGGTGTTCAGAGTAATATTCTTCTACATGATAGTGAGAGAAAAACATTTTTAATTTTAGTAGTAAATCATTTTACCAATTGTACTTTTATGTAATAAAATGCAGTATATTTTGAAATTCTCTCTTAAGATTACAGGTGAACTTAATTTTTTAAACAAAATTGTTTTTAAAACTATTAATAGGCTGATTAAGAAAATATGGAATACTATGCAGCCATAAAAAGGAAATCATGTCCTTTGCAGGGACATGGATGGAGCCGGAAGCCATTATCCTCAGCAAACTAACACAGGAACAGAAAACCAAATGCCACGTGTCCTCACTTACAAGTGAGAGCTGAATGATGAGAACAGATGGACACATTCGAGGGGGAACAACACAGGCCTGTCAGGGATGGAGGGTTGGGGGAGGGAAAGCATCGGGAGCAATAGCGAATGGATGCTGGGCTTAATACCAAGGTGATGGGTTGATCTGTGCACAAACCACCACAGCACACATTTACCTCTGCAACAAATCTGCACATCCTGCACATGCACCCTAGAACTTAAAATAAAAGTTGAATAAAAAAAGAAAGAAAAAAAACCCCAAACAACCAGCAATAAGGACCAGTTAAGTAAATATTCCTACATCTACACAAACGGAGACATTAGAGAGAGCAAGTTGAATTTACACGAGCAGCACGATGCTGTTGAGATTCACGCTTGCTGCAGCATGTCAGTTACTCCATTATACAGAGGCACCACTTGTAAGTAAGAACACGTAGTGCTTGGTTTTCTGCCCCTGTGTTAGTTTGCTGAGGATAATGGCTTCCAGCTCCATCCCTGTCCCTGCAAAGGACATGATATCATTCCTTTTTATGGCTGCATAGTATTCCACATTTCTTTGCTTAACCAACATTGTTCTTTTTCAATATTACTTTGGCTATTCCATATAAATTTTAGGATCACTTCATCACTGGATATCAAAAAATATATTTTGAGAGGGATTGTGTTTCATCTGTAGATCGATTTGGTGAAGATGCCACCTTAAGATTGCAGATATTTTGCAACCCACAAACATGGAACTTTTTTCATGTACTTAAATCTTCTTCAATCTTCCTTACCAATGTTTCGTAGTCTAACATTTTTGTTAAAGTCATTCCTAAGTATTTTTATGCTATGATGAATGGAATTACTTTCTTAATTTCATTTTCAGATAGTTCACCTGTAATACATAGAAATTCCATTGATTCTTGCACATGAACCTTGTATCCTGCAAATTTGCTAAACATATTTATTAATTCTAACGGTTTTGTGGCCCAGGCATGGTGGCTCATTCCTGTAACCCCCGAACTTTGGGAGGCCGAGGCAGGCTGATCACTTGAGACAAGGAATTCAAGACCAGCCTGAGCAACATGGTGAAACTCCATCTCTACTAAAAATAGCAAAAAAAAAAAAAAATAGCCAGGAGTGGTAGCACATGCCTGCAGTCCCAGTTACTTGGGATACTGAGGCACAAGAATCACTTGAAGCTGGGAGGCAGAGGTGGAAGTGAGCTGAGATTTGTGCCACTGCACCACTGCACTCCAGCATGGGTGATAGAGCAAGACTCTGTCTCAAAGAAAAAATTCTAATAGTTTTGTAAGTACAGGCATTTCTCATTTTATTGTGCTTCACGGATATTTTATTTTTTACAGATTGAAGGTTTGTGACAACTGCACATCTGATAAATCAGTTGGTGCTATTTTTCCAACAGCATGTGTTCACTTTGTCAGTATTTTTTAGCAATAAAGTATCTTTAATTAAAGCATGTACTTTTCTACATGTAATGCTACTGCAAACTTAATAGGCTGCAGCATAATATAAACATAACTTTTACATGCACTGGGAAACCAAAAAATGTGTGTGACTCACTTTCTTGCAATATTCATTTTATTGTGATGGTTTAGAACCAAACTTAGGATTTTCTACATACATTGAATAAATACAACGAGAGTGGCCATCGTTGCGTTGCTAGATCTGGTCTCTTATCATGAAATATGTTAGTTACAGATTTTTTATAGATGCCCTTTTTCAGGTTGAGGAAACTCCCTTTGATTGAGTTTCAGATAATATTTTTTATCATGAATAGCGGATTTTGTCAAATGCTTTTTCCAGAGGTATTGAGAAGATCGTACGATTTTTGTCCTTTATTAACATGATATATTTCTGTATTACTTTTTTTTTTTTGAGAGGAAATCTCACTCTGTCGCCTTTGCTGGAGTACAGTGGTGCGATCTCGGCTCACTGAAACCTCCACCTCCTGGGTTCAAGCCATTCTCATGCCTCAGCCGCCCGAGTAGCTGGGATTACAGCCATGCACTACCACTCCCAGCTAATTTTTTTGGTTTGTTTCACCTTTTTGTCCAGGCTGGTCTGAAACTCCTGACCTCAAGTGATCCGCCTGCCTCTACCTCCCAAAGGGATGATAGGCACACACCATCAGACTCAGTCTTGGTGTATTACACTAATTGATTTTGGGGTGGTACATCAAACTTGCATTTCTGGGATAAATCTAAGTCATTGTGTATAATCCTTTTTATATACTTGCTGGATTCAGTTTGCTGACATTTTTCTGAGGATTTTTACATGTATGTTTATACGAGATAATAGTCTTGTTTTCTTTTTGTGGTTTTTTCTTTCTTTCTTTTTTTTTTTTTTTTTTTTTTTTGAGCTATCTTGGCTTTGGTATCAAGGTAATACTGGCCTCACAGAATGACTTGGGAAGCATTTCTTCCTCTATTTTCAGAAAGAGTTTGTGAAAGATTGGTAATTTTTCTTCTTTAAAGGCATGGTAGAATTCTCAAGCAAAGCCATCTGGGCATGAGCTTTTCTTTGTGAAAAGATTTATATTTACTAATTCAATTTAGATTTTCTAGTTTTTCTTGAGCCAGTTTTGTAATTTGTGTCTTTCTAGGAACTTACTCAATTCATCTTGTCTAATTTGTTTGCATAAAGTTCTTCACAGTATTCCCTCTTATGTCTAGAAGATTGACAGTGAGTCCCCTCTTACATTCCCAATTTTGGCAACTTGAATACTCTCTCTTTTTTACTTGGCTAGTATAGCTAAAAGTTTCTCAATTTTATCTTTCCGAAATACTATCTTTCTGCTTCCTTCGTTTTCTATATGGACTTCTGTTTTCGTTTCACTGATTTCTGCTCCAGTAGTTACCATTTTCTTCCTTCTCCTTGTTTTGGTTTTAGTGTGCTTTGTTTCCCTAGTTTCTCCAGGTAGGAGCTTAGGCTATTGATTTGAGATACTTTTTTCTTTCTAATATAGGCATTTGCAGCTATAAATTTTCCTCTAAGCCCTTCAGAGCATCTCATAAAATTTGATATGTTCTGTTTTCATTTTTACTTAGCTCAAAATATTTTCTAACTTCCTTGTTCCTTTTTTGACCATGGGTTATTTAGATGTACGTTGTTTAATTTCCAAATACTTGTGAATTTCCCAAAATATCCCTGTTATTAATTTCTAATTTAATTTCAGGTGATGAAATAAAATATTTTGCAGGATTTCAATCCCTTCAAATTTACTGAGACTTGCTTTATGGCCTAGAAGATGGTCTGTCCTGGAAAACATTCATGTGTGCTAGAGAGGAATATGTATTCTGTTGTTGAGTGAAATGTTTTATGTCAGTTAGATCAAGTTAGCTAATACTGTTGCTCATATCTTCCATCTGCTCACTGATTTTCTGTCTAGTTGTTGTATGCATTATTGAGAGTGGGGTATTGAAGTCTCCCAACTATTATTTATGAATTCCCAGTTTATCCCTCTAATTCTATCAGTTTCTGCTTCATACTTTTTGGGATTATTTTGTTGGGTATGTATATGTTTATAATTGTTGTAACTTCCTGATGAATTAACCTTTTTGTCATCATAAAATGACCTTTTTATTGCTAATAATGTTTCTCCTCTTAAAGTCTATTTTTTTTCTGATATTAGTACAACCACTCTTGCTATGACTACTGTTTACATTAACCTACTTGTGACTTTGAACCTAAAGTGTGTCTCTTGTGGATGGCATATAACTGGATCTTGTACCATCAAGTCATATGATCTCTGCCTTTTTGGTGTGTTTAGTTCATTCACATTTAATGTTACTATTAATAAAGTTGGATTTATGTCTATAATTTTGCTGTAAGTATTCTGTACCTTACGTCTTTTTTGTTCCTCTGTTGCCATCTTTTTTGTATCAAAGACATATTTTCTAACGATCATTTTAATTCCTCTGTTAACTTTTTAGTAACATTTTTAATTGCCTTCTTTGTGGTTGCTCTAGGAATTATAATATGCATCTTGACATATTGCTATCTACTTCAGATTAATACTAACTTAATTCCTATAAAAGATGGAAACTTTGCTTAAAATTCGCTCCATTCCTTCTCCCCTCCTTTATGCTATTGTTAGATAATATATGGATGCAGTTTATAACATACATGGATGTAGTCTATCTAACTACATCCAAGACAGAGTTGCAAATATTGCTGTATACAAACTTTTTTAAATTAGTTGAGAGAAAAATGAAAAAATATACTTATAGTCATTTATATTAACCACACTTTTACCATTTCTAGTACTCTCCATTTCTTCCTGTTGATTAAGGTACTTACTGTCTGGTGTCATATTATGCATCTAATATAGCTTCATTTCAGTCCCTCTCCTTTGTGATATTACTATTATATTTACTATATATTTACATGTTATAAGACCAAGAATAGGATTTATAACTAGTTTTATTGAATTTCCTTTCAAATTGGTTAGCATAAATGATAAAATATATATTTATATTCTCCTATATAATCACCTATGTAATTATCTTTACTGGTACTTTGTATTTCATTTGGCTTAAAATACTATCTGGTGTGACTTTCTTTCCACCTGAAGAATTTTCTTTGTTATTTCTTTTAAGGCAAGTCTGCTAGCCACAAAGTCTATCAGTCTTCATTCATCTGGGACTATCTTTATTTCATCTTCATTTTTACAAGATACATTACTGGATATAAAATTCTTGGTTGATAGGTTTTTTTCTTTCAGCACTTTTAATACGTCATCCCACTGCCTTCTGGCCTCCATTGTTTCTGATGAAAAGTTGACTATTGTTTTTTATTGTGCTTCTCTTGTATACAACAAATCTTTTTTCTCTTGCTGTTTTCAAGATTCTCTCTTTGTGTTTGGCTTTCATCTGTTTGAATGATATGTCTAGGTATTCACAGAGCTTCTTGGGTGCATAGATAAATGTTTTACATCAAATTTGGAAAATATTCAGCTATCTTTTATACAGGTATGTTTTCTGCCTTTTTATCTTCTCTCTTTCTGGGACTCCAATCACACATTTGTTGGTTTGCTCAGTGGTGTATCTTTGGCCTCTGAGGCTCTGTTCATTTTTCTTTATTCTTTTTCCTCCTGCTCTTCATATTAGATAGTCGCTGTTGATCCATCTTCGAGTTTGCTGATTCTTTTCTCTTTTTGGTCACTCAAATTTGCTGTTGAATCACTCTAGTAAATTTTTTTTATTTCGGCCATTGTATTTTTCAACCCCAGGATTTTCATTTGGTGCTTATCATTTCTACCTCCTTATTAATATTCTATATTTGATAAGTCATTGTCATTCCACTTTCCTTTAAGTCTTTAAACTTGATTTTATTTATTTATTTAAATATACTCAAAATAGCTGTTTAGCAGTTTTTGCTACATTCAACATGCGGGTCCACTAGGAAAGAGTCTATAGTTACTGTTTTTGTGTGTATGGGTCACTCTTTCCCGTTTCTTTGCATGTCTCATAATTTGTTGAAACTGGACGTTCCACTCAGCCATTCTACAAGTCCTGTCCACTTGCAGCAACTCTGGGCTCTGATCTCCTTCCCCACCCAACCAAGGCTGACGGTTGTTACTGTTCGCTTGTTTGTTTGCTGTTTGTTTATTGACCCACCTGGACTGATTCTGTGATGTCTGTTTCTCTCACAGCATGTAACCACTGAGATGTCTGCTTAGAGTTTTTTTTTTTTTCTTGTTTTTATTTTTAAGCCTGACTTCCTAGATCAGCATAGCTTAATGGTCAGCCAGTGACCGGCCAGAGGTTGAGCCACATCTTATGCCAGGAAGGCTTCACCTTTTGTCAGTGGATCTCTGCGTGACTTGGAGAATTCATTCAAAATTCCAGATTTTTATGAGTCTCCAGTCTCTCTTGAATGTGTATACAGCCTTTTGCATAACTTCCAGACCACCAGATACATGTGGCAACTTTTCAAGACCCTCTTTAGTTGTATCATTACCTGGATTTCCACGTTAAATTTTTGGCTGGCCTGTTAGCCTACTGCTTGACCTAACTGGTACTGCAACCTCAAGCTAGCTGCAATTGTGGTCTTCCATGATTGTTTGTCACTGAGATAACTATTGTTTTCAATATCCCCGGGCATGGAAATAAAGTCAGTCTCTCTCTGCTGATACTGCCAATCCTCCCACAAGCCCCACGACCTGGATAGAACTTCCTCACCACAATCACAGAGCTGGAGGTGAAGGGGCAATGCTAAAACGCTACAGACTCCCGCTGTTCTTTCTGAAATTCTGAGAACCAGTAGACTTTCTTAAATTAACCCTTCTCAGTTTGTTGTATGCCTTTGGTCAAATTTCCTGTCTTTAAATGACTGTCTTTGGCAATTTTGTCTAGCTTTATAATTGTGTTGGGGAAAGAGGATTTGCTGAGATCTGCACTCAGCCATTCCACAAGTCCTGTCCACTTGCAGAGATGAGTTTTTGTGGGCACGAAGCAGACAGTATATACTACCATATTATTTCATGGAAGGAACTGAGGCCAAGGAAGAGGAAGTGTTTTGTCTAAATTCCCACAGCAAGTCCATGGGAGAGCTAGGACCAGAACCACTCCCTTGCTCCTGCCAACAAACCAACTCTCTTCTTCTGCCTTAAAGGGACAATGTAATGGCAGCCACATATCCACTAGAGGGCTCCCCAAACCAGGCTTCTCACCCAGAAAGCACAATATCACAGGAGACTTAAAATTGGACTTCATTTTCTTTTGCCATAAGCCCAGGGAAAGCAATATGGATATACCCCTCCCTACAACCCGGAAGCTGGTAGTATACAGAAGAGGTTGAGAGCTAAGAGTTGGGAGGACAGCATGTGAGTGATGTAGATGGATACAGAGGAGCAGGAGGAGGAGGGCTAGGAGCAGCCAAGAGAGTAAGTGAAGAAAGGAAAGAGTGGAGGAGAGATCTTTCTCATCCTTTGAAGAAGATTAAAAAGTAGCAATAGCAAATAGTCTTCTCTTTGTGATTCAGACATCAACAGGAATATATTGCTTTAAGCAGATACCTCTGTCTTGATAAATGACAAAGGGATCAGAGAACAACGTTTTAAAACGTTTGTAGAAAGTCTGAAGTTTAAATATTTTGAAGCTCATTTTAAAAAATCAACTTAGATTCAACATTTGCCTGTGCAGATGCAGGTAAACAGTTAAATTACCTTTAATTTTAATTTAGGTATATCGATTTTTGATTCATAGATTTTCTAATTCTTTTTTCCTTTCAGACATAGGTAAATGAGAGAGGAAGAGAAGTTTTTTAGCCTAATTTCTTTATATGAACATATGTGCTAAGCTGAGGCCACTTCTGCTATCATACACACGTGACACAGGAAAGCCCATAGGCCCATCCTCACTGTTACAGTAACCTAAGGACCATTACTATCTAAGTCCTGACACTAGTCAGGAAGAACAAAAGATGAACAAGAAGTGTAGAACAGGTGACAGAGCTCAACTCAGTCCAACTCAGGCTATTGCTTCTGGCACTGATCAGAGTAAAAGGAATGGCAGTAACAGTCAGATTATGGGACAGGTTTTGCTGAGTCAGTCCAGAGGGAAAGCCAATTGGTTCAAGGGCAACTCTACCTGACTCCATCTCATTCTACCTGGGCACAGACCCCAATACCTGAGAGTCCTAACCAGTGACTTTCACCCACCATCCACAGATCTAGTGGAGGGCAGGGCTCCCGGAGTCTGCCAAGCCAGCTGGACAGTCACGTTTGCTCTTCCTAGGAACACGTAGTCTGTTCTTCACCATCCATCCACCTTGGACACACTTCCCCACCAACCAAATAGCGAGTTACTTCCCACTCAACACGGCTAGGTCATTCACAACAAGCAATCAATCAAATCCTTGCTGTTGTTTCCTGGAAAAACGACAGTAAGAGGATAGCCCAGTTCATTTTAAATTATAAACCAGCACAATTCACAACTGCAAAAACAGTATTTCATTACATTTCCTTTTCATAAAAGGAAAAGCTGATACATTGGACTTCATCAAAATTTAAGAACCTGTTCTGAAAAGACAAGCCACGGATGAAGAGAAAATATCACAGAATATGTATCCGATGACATACTTGCATACAGAACCTCCGAAGAACTCGCAAAACATACAAACCAATAGGAAAAAATGGGCCAAAGATTTGAACACTTCACCAAAGATTATAAATAAGGATGGCAAATACACACATGAAAAGATGTGCAACATTATTAGTCATTAGGAAAATGCAAATGAAAACGACAATGAGATATCTACACATCTATTAAAATCACTAAGATCTGGAAGACTGACCATGCCAAATACGGATGAACTGGAAGTCTTACACACTGCTAGTAGGAATGTAAAATTATACAACCACTGTGGAAAACAGTAGTTAAGAGCTCTTTTAGAATTTGTCTAGAAGGCTTGGAAAGCCCCAATAAAGAAAAAAAATTTAAAGGAAAACAGTAAGTTAAATATACATCTACCACGTGACCTAGCCATTTCATTCCTGCATATTGACCCAAGAGGAAAAAATATACAGTCTGCACCAAGACGCGTATATAATTGTATATAAAGCAGATTTGTGATGATCAAAAATTAGAAACAACTCAACTGCTCAGTCAACAGGTGAACAGATGAACAAGCGTGGTATATCCATGTAATGAAATAGTACTCAGTAACAAGAAGGAATGAACTATTGATAAAAAGCAACAACATGGATGTCACTCAAAATAGTTACATGAGGGAGACAAAGACGTGCACATACGATATGATTTCATACAAATCTCTTAAAAATGCAAACAAATCTATGGTGACAAAAAGCATATCAGTTGTTGCCTGGGGATGGGAGTGGTGTGGGAAGAAAGAGGGATTGCAAAGAGGCACAAAGAAACTTTTGTGAGTTATAGAGATTGTTCATTAACTTGACTGTGGTGAAGATTTCACAGGATATACGTAGATATCAAAATGTATCAAATTGTATGCTTCACAGGTGTATACTTATGCCAAATGTATCGTTACATATTTTAGATATGTGGAGTCTATGTCAATTATACCTCTGCAAAGCTGCCTTAAAGCACAACCAACATCCCAAATCAGGATATTTATTAGACCGTCTAAACCAAGCTTGTCCAACCCGCAGCCCACAGGCCACATGCAGCCCAGGACAGCTTAGAATGTGGCCCAGCACAAATTCATAAGCTTTATTAAAACATTATGAGTTTTTTTTGTGGTTTTCTTTTTAAGCTCATCAGCTATCGTCAGTGTTAGTGTATTTTAGGTGTGGCCCAAGACATTTCTTCTTCCAATGTGTGTAAAATACAATATGTAGAGAAGTTGCCAGGAGGTTAAAGAGAGTCACGTTTAGAATTCTTGTACCTACCTCAGCTGCTTGCTTTATCAACTTGCCTTCATTCTCAGGCTTGGGAATTGAGCTCCACTCTGCTCTCTGTCTGGGTGTGGTCTCCAAGCTAAGTACAGGCTTCTCTCTAAATGATTTTGCAATCATATAGTTAACAAATATTACTATTTCATAATTATTGGAAAATCTGTACTACAGATTTGTGATTTTTAAGATGACTTTTGGTTTCGAGACCGTAGGGAACGTTTCCCACCTAAGCTTGTTTCTGTGAACCCATTAGCTTTTATACGAAAGAACTGCTGTTTGCTGGTTTTCTGACAATTGTTTAAATGCTAATTAATGATAGCAAGAAGTTTTGGGGGTTTCTATTTTGTAATTTGCTAATAATCTCTTTTTAACGTTTATCAAAGTGATACTTGCACATAATTGTTGTCGGTTTTGTTTTTTTTAAGGAACCAGGACGTAGGAATTTATAATGAAATACAAGGAGCCCTCCTCCTTTCCCTCCTCATCCCAGCCCTACTGCGCAGAGGCAAACTCCTTGAAATCTAGAGCTGTCCCCTCCAATAATTAGCTCCAGATCTCTAAGCAAGCTTGATAAGGCACAACACTGTAACTGCAACATGAATGAAATCAGTCTATTTCTCTCTGAAAACAAAATGTTACAGGAGAGGACAGAAATGCAAGACAAGAATATGCTTTCAAGCATATTAAATTAAGGTAGTATAGCAGCATAAAATATCTTAGAGCCCAAACGATCTAGGTTTGAATCCTATGATTGCCGTCCCACCTCGCGCTAGTTAATGTCTGACCCTCAGCTTGATTATCTTTAAAGCAGAGATGAAAATACGTGTCTCACGGAGGTGTCAAGAGGGTGAAAAGAGACAGCACTGTAAACATCCGGTACACCAGCAACTCAGAAACGGCTTTTTCTTTACCTTTTCCCATGCTTTAAACTCTTCTCCAGAAAAAATTAGTGTATGGGGCAGGTGGGATACCCCTCATTTTCAGTATAGCTCCTCTCCAAAATTTCAGCCCCTCAACATTTTTTAAAGCAGCAACCATCATGTTGTTAAGGAAAGTGAATTCAGGAAATGTGCCAAAGGCCAACTCATCGTTCATTGATTAGCGAGACCAAGAACAAGATTGTAAGCCTCCTGCTAAAAGCCATTCGTGTCTCTGGGGTCTAGAGAATGGCCTTGTGGCTAGAAACGGCTGCAACGCATGCCTGTGGCCAGCAGGTCCCAAGCCCAGTACAATCTGTTATCACCCAGGGTCACATCAGCCTTCCCCTTACTGGTGCAAGCTGGTTCACACAAAAACCACGCCTGGGTTTGTTTTACAGAACTGCATTCCAAGTCAATTCTTCAAAAGACTTCCACTCAATCTTCTTACCCTTGCTGGATGCTTCTGCCCTGTTTTAACGTGCCGGATGGAGGCTGCTTGGCTGGGAGCTGGGGCAACGCTGCGGATCCCATGGATTCTTCTAATTCAAGGGTGGGGGGGGGCGGGGGGAGGGGGGAAATGCTATTTAGACCTGTGAAAGGAGAATTCTAGCAAGCATCTTGACCGCTACGGGAGAGTGGGCTCAGAGCTCTAGCCTAGCATCGTGCCTGGCTCCTGGTTAGGCCTCAGGAAATGCTGGGATGAATGGAGAGGGTTGTGGAACTAGGTGCTGCAGCGGGTTCAGTTCCTCCGCCAAAGAGAGACTTTGGAATTCCTGGGGACGGAATCGGGGAGAAGGGAGCCTCGTCCCTGAACTAAGCCCGATGGGAGGAACCTTTGCAGAGCTAGAGCCGGTCTTAACTCAGCCCTCGGGAGCCGCTGCCACTGCCTCACTTCCACAGGAGATACAGCAGGAAGGAGGGAGCGGCTGCCAGGCTCGTTTTGATTAGCTTATAACAAGAGGTCGTGCTGAAATATTCACTCAGGATGGCAAACAGACAACACAATCACCAAGTGTCTAAGGAGCTTTGAGGGTGGCCGGGCGTGGTGGCTCACGCCTGTAATCCCAACACTTTGGGAGGCCGAGGTGGGAGGATCACTTGACGTCAGGAGTTCGAGACGAGCCTGATGGTGATACCCCATCTCTACTAAAAATACAAAAATTAGCTGGGCGTGGTGGCGGGCGCCTATAATCCCAGCTACTTGGGAGGCTGAGGCAGGAGAATCGCTTGAACTAGGGAGGCGGAGGTTGCAGTGAGCCCAGATCACGCAACAGTGTGAGGCTCTGTCAAGAAAAGAAAAGGAGAAAGGAAAAAGGAAAGAAAAAGGAAAAGAAGTTTGGAGGACAACGGCCCGCTGGGGCCTGCAGGACAACCCAGGGGGGCTTCCCGGCCCGGGCACGGCGGCCCCGTGGGGAGGGCGCCCGTTCTTGGGGCGGACCTGAGTGGGTCGCAGTTGAACGCCTGGGCGCAGGCTGCTGGTCCTTGGGCCCGGTACTGGCGGGTCGCGAGGCAGGTTTGGGGCGGGGTGGGGGAATCCTAGGGAGGCGGAGCGCGTACTCCCCCGCGGCGCCCGGGCTCAGGCCCATCCCTCCTCTGCACCCTCGCCGGCCCCCAGGCCCTGCAAGGAACGGCGCGCCTGGTCCGGGGGATCGTGGGCACCGGGGGCGGCTCGGGGAGGAGCCGCGGAGGGGAAAGCGCGGCGCGTGGCAAACGGTCAGGGCGCGCGGGGCGGCGACAGCGGCGCGGGCGCAGTGAGCGCGTCAGAGAAAAGAGTGGGGCGAAAATGGGGGATCTGTAGGTCTTTTAGGGGAAGGAGGCGTAGGAGGTTTTTGTTGGGGGGAAGGTCGTGGAAACAGTAAAGGCTTAGAGGTGGTGTCTAAACTGTCAGGAGAAGCTAAACGGTTTGGAACAGATGCGTGACTTGGAGGGGTAAGTGGAGACGGATTAGGAAGCCTTAGGAGGCACAATCGGGAGTTAAAATCTTGAACAATTCGGAGTTTTTTATTTTAAAAAATATATAGAAAATGTAATCTACACATACATAACAGGTAACATACCAAAAAGTACATGGAATACACATGTTGCAGTCTCCCCCAATGTACCTTAATGTAGCAATTTCTCTTTGTCTGGACTAGTACCCGGGGTTCTTTGTCCTACTCCAAGAAAATTAAGGAAGAGGACACAAGGTGAGGTGGGAGCAGAAGTTTAACAAGCAAAAGAAGACTCTCCACAGCGAGCTGGGTATGCCAGTGGTTTGCCCTGTTACAGCTGAATCCAAGAGCTTTTTAAAGAAAACCTCTTCTCTCTGTAGCAGTTTGAGTAACTTCTCTTATCAGTAAAGCTGTCTTGTCTTCTGCAGCTGTGGGTATGTCTCTAAACAAGCACAAAGCACCGCCTTCTTTGTTTGTATAACTGGGAGTTCGTTTTAAGTAAGCCCCCCTCCTCCCTGCACAAGTTCCCACCATGTATATGCCTGAAAAGGGGAGGAAACTTTCCTGGGAACTCGCTAATTATACAAAGAACAAGGGGCTTCTGTGCTGGACCCTGTCTGCTTATCTGCGTGCAGGTGCAGCCTGAGTTTTTTCCCAGGTGGTTTTATTTTTGCCTGTTGCTGTGACTTTTCAGGCAGGCCGCTTCTGCAGTGAGTCTTCCCCAACTGAGCTTCACTTTCCTTCTCCCTCACACATAGTTATGAAACATAATAAAATTACTACCCGTGACAAAACCATCCTAGTTAAGAAATGGAACATTCCTAGTACAGATGCTCCCACCTTTGAGTTCCTTCCTTATCCCGTCTCCCTTGGCATACCCAGCTTCTGTCCTGAGCTTTGGGTCTGTCATACCCTCAGTTTTTTCAATAGTTTTTTAAATTGCTTCTTTGTGTCCCTAATACATTACTTCATTTTGCTTCTCTGAAACTTTATAAAAATGGTGCTATGGCCTGGGTGTTTGTAACTCCATGAAACTCATGTGCTAAAATCCTAACCCCTAAAGTGACAGTATCAGGTGACGGGCCCTTTGGTCATGAATGGGATTCATAAGTGCCCTCATAAAGGAGGTCCTGCAGAGCTACCTCGTCACTTCCACCATGTGAGAACACAGCCGCTGCCATCCATCCAATAACTGAGACCAGTCCTCACCAGACAGGAGTCTGCTGGCACCTTGATCTTGGACTTCTCAGCCTCCAGAATTGTGAGAAATAAATCGCTGTTGTTTATAAGCCACCCAGCCTATGGTATTTTGTTACAGCAACTCAAATGGACTAAGACAAATGGTATCATGCTGTAAGTTCTCTTCTGCAGTTTTCTTCTTTTAAAGTTGTTTCTATAATACATACTTAGTGCTCTATGGTCCTGTAATTCATTTTTACTGCAGTAAAATCTTCCACTCTGTGACTATAACACAATTTATTGATCTAGTAATAAATCCACCAGGTGGTTTGTTGTTTTGTTTTTTTAATCTAATTTGGAGCTGGAAACAACTGAAAAGAACCCAAATTGTATCCTGGTCTGCAAATGCGGATATCCCACAAGATGCAATATCTAGAAGCATATGCAAATATCCAACTTTACAATAAAACACTAGAACTTTTTCCCAGTTGGTGGTCCCAGTTTCACTTCTACCAGCAATAGGTAAGAATTATTAATTTACGTCTTCACCGACACTTACTGCTGTCACACTTCTTGTTTTTCCAGGAGACTGAATGTAAAATAGTATTTCACCAGAATTTTAATTTGCATTTCCCTGATTACTAAGGAAGTTGAGACCTTTGCATGTTATTTATCATATTCCCTCTTTTAAAAAGTGCCTGCTCATGTCCTTTGCCCATTTTTCTTTGGAGGTGTGTTCTTTCTTATTTGTAGGAGCTCTTTGTCTATTCTTGACACTCGTGTTTAATCAGTTACACTTGTTTACACACATTTTCTTGCAGTTAACGACTTGTCTTTTCACTTGCTGCATGTCTTTTGACAAGTAGAATTTATGTCTTTTATTGTCAGCTCTCTATCTTCTCATGAAGTCTTTCTTGCCCTGAAATCAGAAAATATTCTCCTACTTCCAGAATTTTCTTGAAAATGTTTTCAAATTTTCCCTTTCCACTAATCCATTTAGAACTGGTTTTTTATATGTGGGAGGCAGGGATCCAACTTCGTTTTTCCTCGTGTGAACAATCATTTATCTCAGCACCGCCTGCGGATGGTTTCCACTTTCTCGTGGATGAACAAGGCCCCTCTGTTCTGCATACCGCTTTGCCAGGAATACTGCTGACTCTATTCAGTTTCTCTGGTAAGTGTATCTGTCTTTGTGCTACTATCATGTAATTTTCATTGCTACATCTTTATGATAAATCTTGATGTACAGATATCTCAAGACCGCTCCTTCCTTATTCTTCCTCAGGAACTTCTCAGCTGTGCTTCAGCTTTTGCCTTTCATTATAAATTTCAAAACTAGTTTGGCAAGTTGCTCAAAATACCCTATTGGCGTTTTGCTTGGAATTACAGTGAATCGGTAAGTCAACTTGGCAATCTTGGCATCTTTACAAAATTGATTCTTTCACTTAATGATGTTTTCTCTCTCTCTATTTGTTAGGTCTTAAAATCTTTCCATGAATTCTTCTAATATTCTTCATAAATATCTCATCTTAGCATATTGCATTTTTCCCTCTACTCATTTGGAAGATTACACTGTATTTTTTTACTTATTGCCCTTGAAATTTTAACACATGTGTTTAAGTCTAAAATTAATATCTAAACAATCCTCTGAAACAATGCAAGGACCTTGGAACACCTTCCTCTTTCAACCAGTTACCAGTCAGAAAGTCTTTGAATCCACCTATGACCTGGAAGCCCACCTCTTCGAATTGTCCCACCTTTCTGGACCAAACCAATGTACATCTTATATGTATCGATTGATGTTTCATGTCTCCCTAAAATGTATAAAACCAAAATGTAGCCTAATAACCTTGAGCACACGTTCTCGGGATCTCCTGGGGTGGTGTCACAGGCCACTGGCCACTCATATTGGGCTCAGAATGAATCTCTTCAAATGTTTCAGAATTTGACTCTTTTCTTCAACACGCTGGCCCCTCCACCCTTGGCTTCCTCTCACTGTGTATACAGAGCCCTGTTCCTGAGCACATCTGATTGAATTTCCCCACATAAGCACCTTCAGTAACCCAGCTCCACCTACTGCGCAAGCTCTGAACAAACTTAGCTCCGCACCCAAAGCCCTTCCAGTTCCATCCCAAGTCAATGCTTCTCCAACTTTAAAGTGCATCAGAATCAGCTGGAAGGCCTGTGAAAATGCAGATTCCTAGGCCCGGCTTCCAGAGAGTGCTCCTCAGTCGGCCTGGGGAGGGCCCCAAACTTGCATTTTTAACAAGTTTTCAGGTGAAGCTGATGCTGGCGGTTTGTGGACCACAGCTTGGGTAGGACTGGCTAAGATATCTTATCCCACGACCCTTCGTGCACTCTTCCTCCATCCAGGGAGCTGCTTACTCTGCCCTCAGAACCCCATGCGCCTGAGCCTTTGCCCAACCTGGTCCTGCCGGGAATTCCATGCTGCCAAGTCTGACGCTATGGGTCAGATCCTGGAACCTTCCAACTCAAGATAAAGTTGAGAGGTTGTGCTGCTTTTTCAAGGGAAAGGCTTATTGGGATTTGAACCGGAACTGGAAGGACTCTAGTGAACTGCAGACATTTGGCCCACCCCCAGATACAGGCCTCCCTGTAGGACATGCTGCTATGGCCACTTTCTCCTTGTACAGATGAACAAAGGATGGCCCAGGGATGGCAAGTGACTTTTCCAAGGGCACACAACACATTAGACGAGAGGCTGAGGGAGAATTCGAGTCTCCCTGTGCGGTTATGTGCTTCTTGTACTGCCTTTTCGAAGCGTAAGCGGCCCTGCTTTCTCCCCTTCCCTCATTCCACTTTCTTGTGACCACAGCTGGGCCCCAGCATTTCCAGCTGATGCTGCAATAGAGCCTCAGGGGGCTGTAAAACTTGGAAAAGGAAGAAGAGTGGAGGAAAGGGCAAGAAAAGGCAGGGAAGAAATAAAACCCTCTGTGGTGAAGGAAGGAATGAATGGGAAGTCACCCAAAGCTGTCCAGGGGGCTGGGGGTGGGGCAGTTTCTAGAACCTATACCACATCACCTCCCCTTCCTCTGACCCAGTAAGGGCTCAAGCTGGAAACCACAAACCCTCGCTGGCCCCAAAGGAGCCAGCCTCTGGCCTCCCTCTGCGGTGGCCACGTGCTGCAGATCCGGAGTGGGTAGTTAGTTGCTTAATGCCAGCCTTCCTCCCCTGGACATGGAGTTCTGCTGACAGCCCCAGTCCAGCCAGAGCTCTGCTGTACATCCCTGGGAGTGGGGCTGGTGTGGAGCCTGGAGGTCGCCTGCTGCCTTCCCAGGGCTGCTCCAGACAGCATTAAGACCCTGCAGAGCACAAGTGAGATTAATAGCTAGGAGAACTGCTCCAGGCATTCAGGACCCTGGCTGGGGCAGGTGGGTCAGCCCACTGGGGGCAGGGCTCCTGGAACGAGACTCTACAGTTGGAGTTGTCACCCACTCTCATGTCACCTGGAGAAGAACTGGACCCAATTCCCGACAGCTTCATTCTGCAACCGCCAGTGTTCCACCCGGTGAGCTGTCACTCGAATCTGGAACCTCCTAGGTCTCTGGGCTCTTCTCTTCCAACTGGGCCCAGACTCCTGGGTGGCGGGGTGGAGAGGACCTCAGTCCTGGGCTCTGCTTCTGCCAGCACCTGCCCTGGGCTCCGGAAGGCCCTCCTGAGCTTAGCAAAGTGGCTGACTGCTAATTCCCACTTGGGTATAAATGACTGCGAGGTTTCCAGGGTGGTTGTATTTTTTTAACTATAATACTTTAAGTTCTGGGGTACACGTGCAGAACGTGCAGGTTTGTTACATATGTATACACATGCCATGGTGGTTTGCTGCATCCATCCACCTGTCATCTACATTAGGTATTTCTCCTGTTAGCCCTCCCCAATCCCCCTTCCCCCTGCCATCCCTCCCCTAGCTCCCCAACCCCCAACAGGCACCGGTGTGTGACTTTCCCCTCCCCATGTCCATGGGTTCTCATTGTTCTACACCCACTTATGAGTGAGAACATGTGGTATTTGGTTTTCTGTTCTTGTGTCAGTTTGCTGAGAATGATGGTTTCCAGCTTCATCCATGTTCCTGCAAAGGACCTGAATGCATCCTTTTTTATGGCTGCATAGTATTCCATGGTGTATATGTGCCACATTTTCTTTCTCCAGTCTATCATCGATGGGCATTTGGGTTGGTTCTAAGTCTTTACTATTGTAAACAGTGCCACAGTGAACATACGTGTGCATGTGTCTTTTTAATAATAGAATGATTTATAATCCTTTAGGTATAAACCCAGAGGGTCGTTGTATTTTGAAAGTGGTGAAGCCTGGAGCTGCAATGCTGAGCCTCTACTGTAATGGGTGCTAGGAGGATGGGAGTGTGGATAGGATTGTTGAGGGGGATGCTGATTGCCTAGTAAGGACAGTCTCATCCCCGGCGTGGAAGAAAGGGTCAGGTGGGAATTTCCACTCAGGGATGTCGGCTGGGAGGGGGATTTCTCTCTTTCTTCTCCTGCTCAGTCAGTGCCTAAGAGGTTTTCTGAAGCTGGCAATGATTTACAGAAGGCTGAATTCCCAGCTGACACCCCCAACTAATGAGCATTAATTATCACTTTCCCTCACTTGGCCCTCCCCTCCCATGAGAGCTGCATCCACTCAGTTAATTACAGGCCTGGAGGGAGCCTGGAACTGGAAGTGACTCAACTGCTAAACCCGCTGAGCTTGCCAGGCGGGCATCCCAAGCCTCCCTCCCATGCTTCCCAGGTGCCTGGGAATGGGCAGAAGCAGCTGCCCAGGTTACAGCAGCTCCTTGCTTTGCAGGCTGCGAGCTCCCACCTGGAGGGCTGTGCTGGTGGGTTCTCAGTTCTTTCTAGGTGGTTTGGGCTCCTAAAGGTGGCTGGGAGTCAGAGAGCAACTCAGGAAGGCTGATCTTGCGATGCCACCATATGAACCTCCAATCCTGCTCACATTCATTCCGAACAGGCCCATGCGGAGCCCTCATGGTGCCAGGTCAGGCACTGAACCTACAGGAGGGAAAGACATGGCTTCGGTTTTAAGGGGCTTATAAACTCCTAGAGAGAACAGCCAACCAGTCCCTCTAAGCCATGGGCCTCATGAACAAAATGCTCCGGGAGCTCAGGGGAGGGAAGGAAGCATCCAGGCACCCATGTGGATGATGCTTGGAAAAAGAGTCAGGGTGGAAAGAGACAGGAGGAACAGCCCAGAAAGCCAGGGAGTTGCAAAAGTATGTGATGTATTTTAGGAAGGCCAGGTAACTGGTTTTTTTTTTTTTTTGAGACCGAGTCTCACTTTTTCGCCCAGTGGTGTCACGTGATCTCAGCTCACTATAACCTCCGCCTCCCAGACTCAAGCAATTCTCCTGCCTCAGCCTCCTGAGTAGTCGGGATTACAGGTGCCTGCCACCACACCCAGCTAATTTTTGTGTTTTTAGTAGAGGTGGGGTTTCACCACGTTGGCCAGGCTGGTCTCAAACTCCTGACCTCAAGTTGATCTGCCCGCCTCAGCCTCCCAGAGTGCTGGGATTACAAGCATGAGCCACAGCGCCCGGCCCAGGTAACTTCTACGAGGGGAAAGGTGAGCCTGGGAAGGCCGTTGTTAAGTGTCTCCCAGGGGTTCATTTCAAAGTCAGCTGTCAGTTCCCAACTTGTCGATTCTTCTTGCCTCCCAGTTCCCACTCTCCAGCCACTAGACAGCCCTCAGGAAGCCCCAGTACCAGGCTTCCGGGGAGCAGGATGGCATCTAGTGGCTGGCAAGCCTCCCTGGGGTCACTGCAGCCTGCTGTGCCCTAGGAGCCGGGGAAAGGAGGCTGGCTGGTGCTGAATTTGGCAAGGGAGCTGAATTTGACTTCTCTGGTGTAATGTGACTTTGCTGTATGACAGTCTAGGGAAGGGGATTAGGTAGAAGAAAACACGTCAGAGAACACTGATTTTTACCTGTAAGGAATTTTCTGTTTGGGGAGCAAACGTTGAGGTTTCTGCTCCTTTCCTCCCCTCCCCTGGCATGGGGTCCCTACGCCCTTTCTCCAACCCTGCGTGGTTGGGTTTCTCTTCTTGTTCAGGTGGTTCCTTATGTCATGACAATTTTTGGCGGCCTGCATGCAGGCAAGATGGTCATGCTGCAGGGAGTGGTCCCTCCAGATGCTCACAGGTAAGGCAGGGGTGGGAGGGGGTAGCCCAGGGGCGTCAAGCTGGAGGGCTCCTCCCTGCCTTCGGGATCTCTGTGGGTCTCTGGTCAAAACTGCACTCCGAGAGCCTCACCTCCCAGTAGGTTTCAGGTGGACTTCCAGTGTGGCTGCAGCCTGTGTCCCCGGCCCGACATCGCCTTCCACTTCAACCCTCGCTTCCACACCACCAGGCCCCACGTCATCTGCAACACCCTGCACGGTGGACGCTGGCAAAGGGAGGCCCGGTGGCCTCACCTGGCCCTGCAGAGAGGCTCCGGCTTCCTCATCCTCTTTCTCTTTGGGAGTGAGGAGGTGAAGGTGAAGAAGGGAGGGGCATTGGGTGGTCCAGAACTTGTGTCCTCGTGCCTCTTCTTCCCTCAGCCGGACTCTCCACAACACAGTGCCGAGTAGCATTGGTGGGGTCAGGTGCCAAGAGGACCAAGGAGCTGCCATGCCCGGTTCCAGGCTGCCCTGGGCCCACATGGCAGCAAGAAAGCTTTATAGTGCCTGGCTCCAAAGAGGGCATCACTGCCATTGTCTTGGCAAGCACTTAGAGAGCACCTGCTGTATACCAGGAACTGTTCTAAGCCCTTTAAATGTATCTGCTCATTGAATGCTCACAACCACCCCATTAGGTAGGTACCTCCATTATCCCACCTCACAGCCATGGAGGCAGGGGACCTCCGTAATCCCACCTCACAGTCGTGGAGGCAGGGGACCTCCGTTAGCCCACCTCACAGCCATGGAGGCAGGGGACCTCCGTTAGCCCACCTCACAGCCATGGAGGCAGGGGACCTCCGTTATCCCACCTCACAGCCATGGAGGCAGGGGACCTCCATTATCCCACCTCACAGCCATGGAGGCAGGGGACCTCCGTTAGCCCACCTCACAGCCATGGAGGCAGGGGAGAGGGAGAGAGAACCTGACCTCAAGGTTTTGACCCCTAATGAGAACTCCTGCCAGAAGGATGATGGGATCTTCAGACTTCTCCAGGAGGCAGGGCAGCGGGTGGGAGGGGAGCCTCTTGAGTCTCAGTTTCCTCATGTAAAATGGAGCGAAGATGATTCTTTGAGCTACTGAGAAGGCAAAACAAGGGCCTCTGCTGGGGTAGAGGGAGCGTTGAAGGTGCCTTGGCTCAAGGCCAGCTCTGCAACCTTGGGAAGGTTACTGAAGCCCCCCAAGGCTCTGTAAAATGTGCCCACCCCGTAGAGTTGGTGTGAAGTTAAGTGAGGAAAAGGTGCTTGGCGATGCCCGAGAGGTTGTTATGAACTGAATGAGCATCCGCTGCTGAGGAGCCAGCCTCTGTCTGTCTCTCTAGGTGAGTGTGAACGGACAGCACTTTCTCCGCTACCGCTACCGGCTCCCACTGTCTCATGTGGACACGCTGGGCATCTTTGGTGACATCTTGGTAGAGGCTGTTGGATTCCTGAACATCAATGTAAGTTCCCACAGGGCCAAGGCCTGGGCAGTGGCAGCCTTTAGTTTCCCCTGACTCCCGGACAGGCCTGGGACCCCTTCCTGCTCCCTAGACCAAGAGACAGAGGAGGCCCGGTGCACCTGTAATAGCCAAGGGGGAGGGAGTCCACTGAGGTTTCAGGTGTGAGTGGGCTGAGGGGGAGGAGAAGGCGCTGCAGAAAGGCAGGAGCCTGCACCCAGGGTGGGTCTGGTTAGCACTGAGAAGCAATGGCCAGGAATGATTCGGCACACTGGGGTCGAAACGGGCGGCAGCTGGCTTTATCATTCCCACCTGATGAGCTTAGAAAAGCCCAGATTTCTGGGGCTTGCCACCAGAGATTCTGAGTCGGTCAGTCCAAGGCGGGGCCCACGGACCGGGATGTTCAAAATGCCAGCAAAAGGCAACCACTAAGCAGCCGAATGGGAAACACAAGGGGCTCTAAAGCCCAAAGCCGGGGCCTGCCCACCTCCCAGGCACAGGCAGGGGTTGTAGAGGTCCTGAATGCTGCTAACTCGTTTCTCTGTTTCTGAACAGCCATTTGTGGAGGGCAGCAGAGAGTACCCAGCTGGACACGTGAGTCTCTTAGAGCACGGTCTGAGCAGCCCCACTAGCTGACCCGCCCTTCTCTACTGCCGCTCCCATTATGCAACGCCCAGCTGCCCCTTCCCTCACTGCTGTGGTTGCCGTAAATTTGGCTGGCTCTACTCCAGTCTCTGGAGGGCCTGTATCTGCCTCTCCCAGCCCCTCTCCAGGGCCAGCTTGGGAAGACGAATGGGGGTGGGCTGCATGCAGAGGGGGCAAGACCACATATTCCCAGCAGGAGAGGCCTTAGTTGAAACGCTCATTTCTCAAACCACCCCTGCGAGGTGGCTGGGGTTGGCCTTGCAGGACAGAAGGGGAGATGAGGCCCATGTACCTGCCCAAGGCCACAGTGGATGACAGATCCTCCACCCGGTTCTTCCCTATTGTTCCAGAGCTAGTGAACCTCTGAAGTCCGGAGGATCCCACTGGGGCTCCAATGACTCACCTGCGGCCGTGAGAAAGACAAGCCCCAAATATTCCCAATTTGTCAGAATAACAAGAGGTTCTTTTTCCTAAGCAAACACCACATGGCCTTATGTCCCCTCTTTCTTTCCACGACAGCCTTTCCTGCTGATGAGCCCTAGGCTGGTGAGTAAACCTCCCTCCTGCTCCATCAGGGCTGGGAGCACAGCCTGGGTGTGTGGCTAATGAGCTCCACCTGGTGGGACATGGGATATGCCCCCAGCCTCAGGATGTCCCCTTCCTTTATAGCAAGCTGCAGGCAGTGGGTGGGTGGGGCAGCTTCAGGCTGAAGCTCCAGCTTCATTTTACCTTTTCTCCACTTATTCTGAACATTGTCATTTGATACGTCTCTGTGCCAGGCCCAGTGCCAGGACCAGTGCCAGGACCAGTGCCAGGCTCTAGGATAGAGGAACAAGCTGGTCCCCGCTGTCCAGTTGCTCACAGGCTGGTGGGGGACAGACCACTAGATGGCCATTACAGTTCAGGATGCAGTGAAGGGAGAAGGACATGGTGGTCGGGACACAGAGAGGCCAAGCGCAGCCTGGAGGGGCCAGGGAAAGTGTTGCGCAGGAGGGGAGTACAGGAGGTCAGATGCTTAACAAATAAGCAGCATCTCCTGGCTGCAGGCCCGGGCAGAACATGCCTCCCCAGTGCTCCCCTGGCCCCGGGGGCGGGTGGTCCTCCCCAGTCCCCCCGTGAGTCCGTTTCTCAATGCCTCCCTTGTTCTTCAGGAGGTGCCCTGCTCACACGCTCTTCCGCAGGGTCTCTGGCCTGAGCAGGTCATCATAGTGCGGGGGCTGGTCTTGCAGGAGCCGAAGCAGTAAGTATCCGGCATCAAAGAGGAGGCGAGGGAGCAGCCCCTCGGTGCCAGGGACATGCTCTATAAAGCGTCAGCTCTTTCAATCCCCCAGCACCGCCATTTAATCCCCATTTTACAGTTGAGGAAACGGAGAAGCAGAAAGACGTGGTCCAAGGTGGCAGAGCTTGTGAAGGTCAGGCTGGGACTGGGATCAACAGCCCCGCTGCTGGGAGCGTCGTTCCTGCTGGTACCTCTAGTCAGGCCTAGCCTCTTGTCCCAGGTCCTAGGAAAGGGGCCCCAGGAAAGGTCCAGGTACAGGCTGAGGCCCAGAGCAAAGACGTAGCCTCCCATGGTAATGCAAGGTGTGGTTCAAAAGACACAGCCAGACTGCCCCAGAGAGGAGGCCTGCTATTTGGAAGCCAGGACTTGGAGGGACACAGCGACTAAGTGGACGCTACCAAACTTCTCCCACATGGTGCGTTCAAACCCAGACCTGTGGCTCCAGTCCAGTTAGACAAGGGCCACTGGCCTGCCTGCCTTGAGGAAACACATTAGAGTTTATGACTTCTCTGGGCCAGATTGGCTGGGTTGGCACATGCCGAGGACACCCACTACCTGTGCAACCTTAGGGCAGACACTTTTCCTCTCTGTGCCTCTGTTTCCCTCTCTGTAAGAAGGGGAGGATAATAATGCTGACTTTACGGGTGGTGCTTAGAATAGTACCTGGCACGTGGTAAGTGCTCCACAAATGTGGATGCTGTTGCAATCATCTCAGCGGGGGCAGGGGAAGGCAGAGTAAGGGAAGCACCCTGTGTTCTCCTTGCTTAATTTTGTTTTTACTTTTTGAGTTACTGACCTCACTAAACCCTTGCCCTCCACACTCCCAATCATGCCTGTGAATTCTGGGGCAGGCATGAAGCCCAGCACTGGGCCTCCAAAGACAGACACAACTGAATTGGATTCCTGGTTTTGTCTCTTATAAATAAGGCGGTCTTGGGCCAGTCACTAAACCTCTCTAAAAAAGAATGAAAATTCCAACCTGATAGGGAAAATGAAAAGGTGCTCAGTGATAGAACACTTCTTCCCACAAAACTTGGAGGCGTGAGACCAGGTTCACATCGTAGCTCAGAGTCACAAGGTTACTAGTGACGTGGTGAGCAGGTAACTGCTCTTTCCCAAGGGCCGCGAATGCATGTGTCCTCAGAAGCCAGACAGGTCTCAAGCAAATAGTGAGCTCAAGATGGATTAAAGATTTAAACATAAGACCTAAAACCCTAAAAACCCTAGATGAAAACCTAGGCAATACCATTCAGGACATAGGCATGGGCAAGGACTTCATGAGTAAAACAGCAAAAGAAATGGGAACAAAAGCCAAAATAGACAGATGGGACCTAATTAAACTCCAGAGCTTCTGCACGGCAAAAGCAACTATCATTAGAGTGAACCGGCAACCAACAGAATGGGAAAACATTTTTGCAATCTACCCATCTGACAAAGGGCTGATATCCAGAATCTATAAAGAACCTTAACAAATTTACAAGAGAAAAAACAACCCCATCAAAAAGTGGGCGAAAGATACGAACAAACACTTCTGATTATATTTAAAGAGAAAATAGAAGCCATCTTTTATACAAACTCTCTCAATTTTTGAATATTGTATTAAAGTTGAAGAATACGATGGACCAGACAAAGCATTGCTATACACCAGTTCAGCTGAGACCCACCAACATGAAGACTTAGCACAGCATCCGGTACTTAGTGAGGCTGCCACGGATGCTGCTGCTGCTGCTCTTTTGTGAAAGCAACTGATGGCTTGAATGGGACAGAGAGAGGAAGAGTTGGAGGGCACGGGATTCACTGGCAGCGAAAATCTATCCCTCTTCCTTCACCTCATCCCTTCCCTCCTCCTCACTGAGTAGGAGTGTATGACTGCAGCCTCAAAGAGCTTCAACAGAGCTTCACTGGGCATCTAGTGATTTGTGATTATTCAGTGAGCTAGTGGGCTGAGCTGGATGAACGTGAGGTAGGGAGACACTGAGGCCTCCTCACCAAGAGTTCTCAGGCCAGTGGGAAGACAAAGCCTTGTCTGGCAGGATGGAGTAGGGGGAAGCCGTAGTGGGGCTGGAGGCTCCACACCATCCACTCTCAGGGTTCCTGCCCTCCAAGCTTCTTCCCAACATTGAGCCCTTGCCATCTCCTTCCCAAAACTTATGGGGCCACCTCCTGTGAGGACCTACCAATAGTCCCTGAAAGGCCTGCCCAGGGCGGCCTTCTCCCCCACCTCACCCGCCCTCTGCATACTGTCGAGATGCAGCCTTCTCCAGCATAGCGCTTCGAAGAAGGGGACGCAAGCTAGTGTCTGTAAAACACCTAACTTCTGTAAAATACCTACTGTGTGCTAGGAATCGCTAGTTTTCACATACGTTATTTTCTTTTTTGTGGCTCTGTGAGGTAGAGATTGTATTATATAGTAATATTTTTAAGTAATAGGTATCATCTGAATGCTTATTACATAATCAGGTGCT
This sequence comes from Aotus nancymaae, assembly GCF_030222135.1. Classification (NCBI taxonomy): domain Eukaryota; kingdom Metazoa; phylum Chordata; class Mammalia; order Primates; family Aotidae; genus Aotus; species Aotus nancymaae. Next base: position 6,352,321 of record NW_026988473.1, on the reverse strand, counting down.
GTTCTAAATAAGCATTTCTTATGTATTCATTTAATTCTTACAACAGTACCACAGGCAGGTACAGTGCAGTTATGTTAACTCTGCATTATGGATGAGGAAACTGAGGCACAGAGAGATGAACGGTCTGGCCCAAGGTCACAGGACTAGATAGTAGCAGAGCCAGGGTTCAACCTGGGCTGCCTGACTCTAACCAACATTTAAGACAATATCTGGTGCTGAGTTGGCATTCAACAAATGTTAGCTACGGCTAACTCCATCATAATCATCCCCATTCTCAGGAGGAGAAACTGGGGCTCAGGGTAGGCAATTTTCACACACTTCCCTCGCACCCCCATCCTCCTGTAGTCAGTAGATGGCAACCTTGGAAGTCAATCTCAAGTTCATCTAGAGCTCATGTTCTTTCCACTGTTCTGAGCACCCAGCAGTGCTTGCTTCTGGAGGCTGAAGCCGCTCAGTCTTCCATCCTCTCCCCCACCTCCATCCTTCCCCTGGAGGCTGAGCAGTGGCCTGCAGCCGACAGGCACTGATCCCTTCTCCTTCCTCCTGCTTCCTGCAGTTTCACACTGAGCCTGAGGGACCAGGCTGCCCATGCTCCTGTGACACTCAGGGCTTCCTTCACAGACAGAACTCTGGCCTGGATCTCCCCCTGGGGACGAAAGAAGCTGATCTCAGCCCCCTTCCTCTTTTACCCCCAGAGATTCTTTGAGGTGAGTCAGAGCCAAGAGGCCACATCCCTTCAGGCTGGAGCACAGAGCTGACCTCCCATAATGACCTGGGAGACTCTGGGGTGGGTGTGCAGGGCAGATGTTATGGGGTAGGAGGCCAGAGCCAGCAGAGCACAGCAAACATCTATACAGAGGTCCTCCACCCTCCACTCTGATGCCAGGGATCCCATGGCCAGAAACTCAAATTAATTGATGCAGGTGGAGGCCCAAGCATCAGCTTTATTAAAAAGCTCCCCTAGGGCCAGGCGTGGTGACTCATGCCTGTAATCCCAGCACTTTGGGTGGCAGAGGCAGGCGGATCACTAGGTCAGGAGTCCGAAAGCAGCCTGGCCAAAATAGTGAAACCCTGTCTCTACTAAAAATATAAAAAATTAGCCAGGCATGGTGGTGGGCGCCTGTAATCCTAGCTGCTTGGGAGGCTGAGGCAGGAAAATTGCTTGAACCTGGGAGGCGGAGGTTGCAGTGAGCCCAGATCGCGCCACTGCGCCACTGCACTCCAGCCCAGCAACAGTGTGAGACTCTGTCAAAAAAAAACAAAGCCCCCCTAATGATTCCAGCATGCAGAACCACTCCTCTACAGGAAGCAATCCTAGTTACAGATGGCGAAACTGAGGCCCAGGGCTGGGAAGATCCTTGTCAAAGGCTGCAGTGGGCTGGTGACAAGCGGGGCCCCTTGTCTGTTCTTTTCTAGCACTGCACTGGGTGCCCCCTGGGTCCAGTCTTTGTGTCCTCTGAGAGGAGGAGGGTCTCGCTGGGGAGAGCATCAGGCAGACAGGGAGAGTCCGGCTGGAAGCTGCCACCCGTCATGTCCTCCTTTCCCAGGTGCTGCTCCTGTGCCAGGAGGGAGGGCTGAAGCTGGCGCTCAATGGGCAGGGGCTGGGGGCCACCAGCGTGAACCAGCAGGCCCTGGAGCAGCTGCGGGAGCTCCGGATCAGTGGAAGTGTCCAGCTCTACTGTGTCCACTCCTGAGGACAGTTCCAGGGAAACCCTGCCAGAAAATAGGAAAGTCAGCCCACACCCAGGGCCCCACTCTCCTCCCCTCATTAAAATGTCCACCTGACACCACCACATTAGCCCTGGTTCACTTCCAGGGTCGCGAGCCTGAGTCTGCAGGAGCTTTGGGCCCGAGGGAAGGCACAAGGGTGCAAAGGTTCCTTCGACTCTGCACCTTCCTCCACCGGGAGCCTGGGATTTGGCTCCATCTGCCTTCAGGGCCTGGACTGCACTCACGGACGTGGATTTTGTAGACTAACAAAGATACTCCAAAATACAGTGGCTTAAAGAATGTGGTCATTTATTCTTTACTTATTTGTGGTCAAATAAATAAATGGGGTCATTTATTTATTCCATTCTCATCTAGCAATTCTAGACAAAATGGTTCAGGTTAGTGGGGCAGCTCTGCTCCGGAGATATTCAGGGTCTGGGCTAGCCATTGTTCTGCCACCCCAGGGCATCATCACGGTCTGCGTGGCTGAAGCTCAGCTGCCACTGTCTTGGTCTCCGCCACTGAGAAGGCTAATAGAGGCTGAGGATAAGACCCACCTGATCTCATAAGACCCAGGCCGGGGTCTGACACACATCAGCTACAGTCACGTTTCATCTGCAGGCACTTGGTCTCAGTCACACTACCTGCAACGAAGGCTGGAAATAGCCTCCAGTGGGACACCCATATGACTGGCCACATAGAATAGAATAGTTGGCCAAGCTCGGTGGCTCACGCTTGTAATCCCAGCACTTTGGGAGGCCAAGGTGGGCAGATCACGAGGTCAGGAGACTGAGACCATCCTGACTAACATGGTGAAACCCTGTCTCTACTAAAAACACAAAAAAGTAGCCAGGCATGGTGGTGAGCACCTGTAGCCCCAGCTACCCACTCGAAAGGCTGAGGCAGGAGAATTGCTTGAACCTGGGAGACGGAGGTTGCTGTGAGCTGAGATCATGCCACTGCACTCCAGCCTGGCCGACAGAGCGAGACTCTGTCTCAAAATAAAAAGAATAGTCACACAAAAAACAGAATAGTTTCATTCTATTACTATAAAAAAAAAAAACAGGGAGAATGGATTTGAACAAAAAAAATATGGCACTCTGATTAAACTGCATTACAGCCTGCAGGACACTTCGGGCCAGCTTGGTCTTACTCCAGATTTCACTGTTGTCCCACCCTACTTCTTCCATCCCACTTTTTCCTTCACCAGCATTCAGGTTCTTGCCTTCTCTGGCAGCCAGACAGACAGATGGGGGAGGCAGGCGTGTCCTTCATTGTCAGTAGTTCTTTGATGTGAAAGGGGCAGCAGAGTCATTTATACTTCAACCTCTTTGCATCTTACAAAGTTAAACAGCTAAAAGAAGTGAAATAGGGAGGCAATGCTTGTGGAATGCACAGTGCGTATCGGCAGCACATGCCTCATTACGATTCACCTCCTTGCTTCTCCTGTTCAATCGTTTCTTTGGAAGGCAGCGGATTTCTCTCTTGTGCTTCCGTCTTCCTCAGTTTCGACTTATATCTTTGCCTGCTTCCATCCATGCAAGACCTGACTTGTTCCTCCTTGCCTTCCACCAGGCTTGTGCGGCTTCTCCAGCCACGTGAAACTGTAGGTCCAATTAATCTCTTTATTTTGTAAATTGCCTAGTGTCAGGTATGCCTTTATAAGCAGTGTGAAAATGGACTAATACAGGACTTTAGCATTACAATGGTATGTTAATGATGTAAAGGTAACAAGGGGTCACAGCTCTGGTTTGCTGGGGTCTTGCTCTGACCTTATCTTCCTCTGGTAATTGCTAAAGAGTACTGAGGCTCCTGTGGCCTCCCAGGCCATCTGAAGTTCTTTTAAGCAAACAGACCTATAGATAAAACTGCTGTTTAAGAAAGTACAATGAGCTTTCTTAGTTACCTACTGTTTAAGAAAATAATGAACTTTCTCAGCTATGTCTCCAGGGCCGCCCTGGTTGCATAAGATGTGTGTGTGTTTGTTTTTACCAAGGCCTTGGACGACTTTTGTTAGATTTATACTTAAGCACTTTATAGTTTTCTGTGCTATTCATAAATGCTATCTTTTTAAAAATTCTACTTAGTTGATACTGGTACAAAAATGCACCTGGTTTGTGTATTAATCTTGTTCCTAGCAAAGTTGCTAAATTCTTTCATTAGTTCAAATAGAAAATCTTGTCCTGTCACAGTGGCTCACACCTGTAACCCCAGCACTTGGGGATGCCAAGGCAGGTGGACCACTTGAGTCAGGAGTTTGAGATCAGCCTGGCCAACATGGCAAAACTCCGTCTCTACTAAAACTACAAAAAATTAGCTGGGCATGGTGTCACACACCTGTAACCCCAGCTACTCAGGAGGCTGAGGCACAAGAATCAGTTGAACCCAGGAGGCAGAGATTGCAGTGAGCCGAGATGGCGCCAATGCACTCCAAGCTGGGCAACAGATCGAGACTCTGTCTCAATAAATAAATAGACAGGCAGGCAGGCAATCTTACCACTTGCAAAAAATAATGATTTCTGATTTCTTCCTTTCCGATCTCCCTCTCCCTCTCTTTCTCCCACTCTTCCCCCAACTCCCAACCACATTCCCTCCCTTCCTTCCTCTCTCCCTGATGCTTCCTTTATTATATTACGTTGGTCAAGACTTCCTGCACACTGTGAGTAGCAGTGCTGTTAGCGGGCATCCTTGACCTGTTTCTGACATTAGGGAAATGCAACTCAGATTCAGATTTCACTATTAAATATGGTGATTGTCGTAGGTTGAGATTAGATACTACGTTTAGGGTAAGGAGATTTTTGTTTTTTCTTAGTTTGCTAAGAGATTTTTTTGTTGTTTTTTTTTTACGAATCAGTGTCAAGTCTGTCTTCTGCATTTATTAATATGATCATATTTTTTCTAATCTGTTAATGAGGTAAATTACATTAATAGGCTCTCTAATGTCATACTATAAGTATCTTTAAATTCCTAGAGTAAATGAATTTTTAATGAATATATACCACGGCATTTCATTTACTGATATTACTATTTTTGCATTATGTTCATAAATTGGCTTATAATTTTACTTATCCATCGATCAATAGTAGCCTTAGTTCTGGATTCTTTTCTGTGCAAGGTCATCGGTTGTTTTATATGTCCTCTAGGTCTTCATTTAATCCATAGATTCTATCGCCCTCTCTTCTTTTCTTACATTTTATTATTGGGGATAAAACTGATAATTTTTTCTTATAGAGCTTCCCAGAATCTGAATTCTGCTGATTAGTCCCTAGGGCATTGTTTAAAATATTCCACTGCCTCCTGTACTTCTTTTTGTCTACAGTTTTGATCAGATGTTTCAATTTTTCAGCAAGAAAACCAAAACCATTATCTTATTCTCTAAATGTTTCTTTTTAAATTTTATTTTATTTATATATATATTGTCTTGAGAGAGTCTCACTCTGTCACCCAGGCTAGGGCACAGTGGCACAATCTCTGCTTACTGCAGCCTCCACCTCCCAGGTTCAAGTGATTCTCATGCCCCAGCCTCCTGGGTAGCTGGAATTACAGGTGTGCTCCACCACACCTGGCTAATTTTTGGATTTTTTCGTAGATGAAGTATCACTATGTTAGCCGGGCTGATCTGAAACTCTTGGCCTCAAGTGATCCACCTGCCTCAGCCTCCCAAAGTGCTAGGATTACAGTCATGAGTCATGCTAAATATTTCTTTTTTATAGCCTCCTGTTCTCGTTTCATGAATATATTTTGTCTTATCTCTTCCATGATATAAATGATGCTTTTGTAAATTTTCTTCTGCTTGCCATATTTTCTTTGTTTTCTTGAAGCTTATTTGTTAATTATTTGTGTATTTTGCTCTCTTTCAGATTAGAGGATTTCATCAAATGTCTGGCAATCCTTAGTTGTTTGTGGGGTTTTTTGTTGTTATTGTTGTTGTTTATTTCTTTGTTTGTTTTAGAGATGGAGTCTCGCACTGTCACCCGGGCTGGAGTGCAGTGGCATGATCTCATCTCACTCCAACCTCTGCCTCCTAGGCTTAGGCAAATCTCTTGCTTCAGCCTCCTGAGTAGCTGGGAATACAGGCATATGCCATCAAGCCAGGCTAATTTTTGTATTTTTGGTAGAGAAGGCGTTTCACCATGTTGACCAAGTTGGTCTTGAACTCCTGACCTCAGGTGATCCACCTGCTTCAGCCTCCCAAAGTGCTAGGATTACAGGTACAGAGCCACTGCACCCAGCCAAGTGGCTGGCTTATATTCAAGAGTGAGGCACTAAAATCCTAACTGGAAGCTTTATGTGCATGGGTTGGGCTTATTGACTTATGTGTCTCCTCACAATGAAACAGGTCAATGGTCAATGGTCTTGTTGTCTAAAGTGTCATCCGAGTTTATTGTCTCATGACCGAGAAAGTTAAGGAACATGGATGCAAAGGGTGAGGTTGGAGTGAAAGTTTAATAAGCAAAAGAAGAAAGCTCTCCATAATGGAGAGCGGAGCCTGAGCTTATAACAAAAGCTCTTCTAAGAAATTCCTCTCATTTCTATTTGAGTAACTTCTCTTATCTGTAAAGCTATCTGTGTAACTCCCCTTGTCTATGCAGCTGTAGGTATGTCCCTTAGGCAAGCCCGAAGCACAGCTTCTCGTTTGTGTAACTGTGGGTCTGTTTTAGGTGAGCCCCCCTCCCCTTCCCATGAAAGATCCTATGGAGCCCTCGTGTACATGTCTGAAAACGGGAGGAAACTTTTTCCTGGGAGCCCACTAATCACACAAAGAACGAAAGACTTCTGTGCTAGGTGCCTGCTTATCTGTGCAGCTGCAGACTGAGTTCCCCAGGCTGCTCCATTTTTGCCTGTAGCTGTGATTTTTCAAGCAGTCTGCTTCTCCAAGGACCAGCCTTAGCTGTCTGCCAACTGATGTTTTTCCTTTTCTTCTCCCTCAACAGGGTGACTGGGAAAATAAATGGCTTTTTTTCCCCAACAAAATTTGCCATTTAAAATAAGTGTGTAAAATTAAACTTCATGATTAAATATACATAAAAGTAATATCCATACTTTACATCAAAATCTACATACGAAGTTAGTTGATTGCACGACAGTAAAGGAAATGGCAAAACTGAGAACTTGCTACTATGCAGCTTTTAAATGTTTGCAACCGAAAATAACCATAAAATTAAGTTTCTTTTAAGGGAATTTCAGAATTAAATATATCCCTCAAGTAGTTGACAATGAAGAGCCCATAACTTATTTTAGTTATCAAATGTTTAAAAAGTGTTCTGTGTCTTTTCTCCCCAAAATGTTAGTGTGCAGCTATTCTTATAAATGTTGAGGAGGGAAGAAGATGGTGAGAAAGGGAAGCAGAAACGACAGGCTAACCAAGGCATTTTCTTCCTTGCTGACAGCAATCACCAGGAGGTGCTCTCAGGCACTGTTTTGCGCAGATGTCCCCCTACATTAAGCGATGCTTTCTTCTATCACAATTTTTGAAGCCTACACATTACTTTGTTCAATATAGAAGCTCGGTTTTAACCCAGAATTTAACCCAGAGACTCAGCTGTCTCCCCATTCTCCCTCAAGCCCCAAGGATTGGTTGTTCTGCTTACTGAGTGGGTCTGGCATTTGCCTCGTCCTAATGGCTCCAACACAAAGACTGGGATACCCACCTGTGGGCACAGTCAACCACATTACAGACACAGAAAAGGCAATGAGCCTGGGATCACATGGAGGAAATCTGTCGTTTCTGCTTCCCTTTCTCCACACTGTGTTTTCTTGACAGGGTTATGTCACCTGTTTTCATGCTCAGGTGGAAGAAGAAATTCTTTCTCCTTCTTTAAGATAAGCTGCTGGTGTTCTATGAAAGTATGCTTATGATGTAAGAACTAACATTCACATACTTGTTCATTTCCCCACTGTAGTCTCTGTAAAAATGATGGAATCTATCTTGAAAACAAACTTCAATTTGTCCGTCCTCAAACCAGCCCTTAGGTTTGTATATGGTACCATATAAATCCAATTTCTGATCATTTCTGGGGTTCCATTTTCTTCTTCAAGGCTCTTTCTCCCCGAAGCCTTTTTTTAACTGTACTTTACATTCTATGGGTACCTGGGCAGACAATGCAGGATTGTTGCATAGGTACACACGTGGCAATGTGATTTGCTACCTCCATCCCCCCATCACCTACATCTGGCCTTTCTCCCCATGTTATCCCTCCCCGACCTCCCCGCCCCCCTGCTGTCCCTCCCTTGGCCCCCCACAACAGATCCCAGTGTGTGCTGCTCCCCTCCCTGTGTCTATGTGTCCTCATTGTTCAACACCCGCCTGTGAGTGAGAACATGTGGTGTTTGATTTTTCTGTTCTTGTGTCAGTTTGCTGAGAATGATGGTTTCCAGATTCATCCATGTCCCTATGAAGGACACAAACTCATCGTTTTTTATGGCTGCATAGTATTCCATGGTGTATATGTGCCACATTTTCTTTATCCAGTCTATTGTTGATGGACATTTGGGTTGGTTTCAGGTCGTTGCTATTGTAAACAGTGCCGCAATGGACATACGTGTGCATGTGTCTTTATAATAGAATGCTTTATAATCCTTTGGGTTTATACTCAGTAATGAGATTGCTGGGTCAAATGGAATTTCTATTTCTAGGTCCTTGAGGAATCGCCACACTGTCTTCCACAGTGGTTGAACTAGTTTACACTCCTACCAACAGTGTAAAAGTGTTCCTATTTCTCTACATCCTCTCCAGCATCCGTTGTCTCCAGATTTTTTAATGATCGCCATTCTAACTGGCGTGAGGTGGTATCTCAATGTGGTTTTGATTTGCATTTCTCTAATAATCAGTGATGATGAGCATTTTTTCATATGTTTGTTGGCCTCATATGTGTCTTCTTTTGCAAAGTGTCTGTTCATATCCTTTACCCACTTTTGGATGGATTTGTTTGTTTTTTTCTTGTAAATCTGTTTTAGTTCTTTGTAGATTCTGGATATTAGCCCTTTGTCAGATGGGTAGATTGCAAACATTTTTTCCCATTCTGTTGGTTCCCAATTTGCTCTAATGATTGTTTCTTTTGCTGTACAGAAGCTCTGGAGTTTAATTAGGTACGATTTGTCTATTTTGGCTTTTGTTGCCAATGCTTTTGGTGTTTTAGTCATGAAGTCCTTGCCTATGCCTATGTCCTGAAAGGTTTTGCCTAGGTTTTCTTCTAGGGCTTTTATGGTGTTAGGTCTTATGTTTAAGTCTTTAATCCATCTGGAGTTAATTTTAGTGTAAGGTGTCAGGAAGGGGTCCAGTTTCTGCTTTCTGCACATGGCTAGCCAGTTTTCCCAACACCATTTATTAAACAGGGAATCCTTTCCCCATTGCTTGTTTTTGTCAGGTTTGTCAAAGACCAGACGGTTGTAGATGTGTTGTGTTGCCTCCAAAACCTCTGTTCTGTTCCATTGGTCTATATCTCTGTTTTGGTACCAGTACCATGCTGTTTTGATTACTGTAGCTTTGTAGTATAGTTTGAAATCAGGTAGCATGATGCCTCCGGCTTTATTCTTTTTGCTTAGGATTGTCTTGGCCATCTGGGCTCTCTTTTGGTTCCATATGAAGTTTAAGGTGTTTTTTTCCAGTTCTGTGAAGAAGGTCATTGGTAGCTTGATGGGGATAGCACTGATTCTATAAATTACTTTGGGCGGTATGGCCATTTTCACAATATTGATTCTTCCTAACCATGAGCATGGAGTGTTTCTGCATTTGTTTGTGTCCTTTCTTATTTCCTTGAGCAGTGGTTTGTAGTTCTCCTTGAAGAGCTCTTTTACATCCTTTGTTAGTTGTATTCCTAGGTATTTTATTCTCTTTGTAGCAATCGTGAATGGGAGTTTGCTCATGAGTTGGCTCTCTGTTAGTCTGTTATTAGTGTATAGAAATGCTTGTGATTTCTGCACATTTATTTTGTATCCTGAGACTTTGCTGAAGTTGCTTATCAGTTTAAGAAGATTTTGAGCTGAGATGACAGGGTCTTCTAAATATACAATCATGTCGTCTGCAAATAGAGACAATTTGACTTCCTCTTTTCCTAACTGAATACTTTTTTTTTTTTCTTGCCTAATTGCTCTGGCTAGAACTTCCAATACTATATTGAATAGGAGTGGTGACAGAGGGCATCCTTGTCTAGTGCCGGATTTCAAAGGGAATGCTTCCAGTTTTTGCCCATTCAGTGTGATATTGACTGTAGGTTTGTCATGAATAGCTTTTATTATTTTGAGATATGTTCTTTCGATACCAAGTTTATTGAGTTTTTAGGATAAAGGGCTGTTGAATTTTTCAAAGGCCTTCTCTGCAACTATTACGATAATCATGTGGTTTTTGTTTTGGTTCTGTTTATGTGGTGGATTATGTTTATAGACTTGCATATGTTGAACCAGCCTTGCATCCTCAGAATGAAGCCTACTTGATTGTGATGGATAAGCTTTTTGATGTGCTGTTGCAATCGGTTTGCCAGTATTTTATTGAAGATTTTTGCATCTATGTTCATCATGGATATTGGCCTGAAGTTTTCTCTTTTTGTTGAGTCTCTGCCAGGTTTTGGTATCAGGATGATGTTGGTCTCATAAAATGATTTGAGGATTCCCTCTTTTTGTATTGTTTGGAAGAGTTTCAGAAGGAATGGTACCAGCTCCTCTTTATACATCTGGTAGAATTCACCTGTGAACCCGTCTGGACCTGGACTTTTTTTGGTTGGTAGGCTATTAATTGCTGCCTCAACTTCAGCCCTTGTTATTGGTCTGTTCAAGGTTTCAGCTTCTTCCTGGTTTAGGCTTGGGAGGGTGCAAATGTACAGGAATGTATCCATTTCTTCCGGGTTTACTAGCTTATGTGCATAGAGTTGTTTGTAGTAATCACTGATTGTAGTTTGTATTTCTATGGAGTAGTGGTGAAATTCCCTTTATCATTTTTTATTGCATCTATTTGATTCTTCTCCCTTTTCTTTTTTATTAATCTGGCTAGTGGTCTATTTTGTTGATCTTCTCAAAAAACCAGCTCCTGGATTTTTTTATTTTTTGAAGGATTTTTTATGTCTCTATCTCCTTCAGTTCTGCTCTGATCTTAGTTATTTCTTGTCTTCTGCTAGCTTTTGAGTTTTTTTGATCTTGATCCTCTAGCTCTTTCAATTTCGATGATAGGGTGTCAATTTTAGATCTTTCCTCGCTTGTCTGGTGGGCATTTATTGCTATAAATTTCCCTCTAGACACTGCTTTAAATGTGTCCCAGAGATCCTGGTACGTTGTGTCTTCATTCTCATTGGTTTCAAAGAACATCTTTATTTCTGCCTTCATTTCATTGTTTTTCTAGTCGACATTCAGGAGCCAGTTGTTCAGTTTCCATGAAGTTGTGCGGTTCTGAGTTAGTTTCTGAATTCTGAGTTCTAATTTGATTGTACTGTGGTCTGAGAGACTGTTTGTTATGATTTCCATTCTTTTGCATTTGCTGAGGAGTGATTTGCCTCCAATTATCTGGTCAGTTTTAGAGTGGGTGCCATGCGGTGCTGAGAAGAATGTATATTCTGTGGGTTTGGGGTGGAGATTTCTGTAGCTGTCTATTAGGTCCTCTTGGTCTAGATCTGAATTCAAGTCCTAGATATCACTGTTAATTTTCTGTCTTGTTGATCTATCTAATATCAACAGTAGAGTGTTAAAGTCTCCCACTACTATTGTGTAGGAATCTAAATCTCTTTGTAGGTCTTTAAGAACTTGCTTTATGTACCTGGGTGCTCCTGCATTGGGTGCATATATATTTAGAATTGTTAGTTCTTCTTCATGCATTGATACTTTTACCATTATGTAATGCCCTTCTTTGTCTCTTTAGATCTTTGTTGGTTTAAAGTTTGTTTTATCAGAGACTAGGACTGCAACTCCTGCTTATTTTGCTCTCCATTTGCTTGATAAATCTCCCTCCAACCCTTTATTTTTAGCCTATGTGTGTCCTTGCATGTGAGATGGGTTTCCTGAATACAGCACACCAATGGGTTTTGACTTTTTATCCAATTTGCCAGTCTGTGTCTTTTTATTGGGGCATTTGGTCCATTTACATTTAAGGTTAGTATTGTTATGTGTGAATTTGATCCTGCCATTTTGATGCTAGCTGGATGTTTTGCCTGTTAGTTGACACATTTTCTTCATTGTGTCGATGGTCTTTACCATTTGGTATGTTTTTGGAGTGACTGGTACTGGTTGTTCCTTTCCTTGTTTAAAGAACAAGCACTCTTCTTTCAGGAGCTCTTGTAAGGCAGGCCTGGTGGTGACAAAATCTCTCATCAATTGCTTGTCCATAAAGGATTTTATTTCACCTTCACTTATGAAGCTTAGTTTGGCTGGATATGAAATTCTGGGTTGAAAGTACTTTTCTTTAAGGATGTTTAATATCGGCCCCCACTCTCTTATAGCTTGTAGGGTTTCTACCGAGAATCCGCTGTGAGTCTGATGAAGCCCCCTTTGTGGGCAACCCGACCTTTCTCTCTGGCTGCCCTTAGCATTTTTTCCTTCATTTCAACCCTGGTGAATCTGATGAATATGTGCCTTGGGGTTGCTCTTCTAGAGGAGTATCGTTGTGGTGTTCTCTGTATTTCCTGGACTTGAATATTGGCATGCCTTGCTAGGTTGGGGAAGTTCTCATGGATAATATCCTGAGGAGTGTTTTCCAGCTTGGATTCATTCTCTCCATCATATTCAGGTACACCTATCAAATGTAGATTAGGTCTTTTCACATAATCCCATATTTCTTGGAGGCTTTGTTCATTTCTTTTCACTCTTTTTTCTCTATTCTTACCTTCTCATTTTATTTCATTGAGTTGATCTTCAATCTCTGATATCCTTTTTTCTGCTTGGTCGATTCAGCTATTGAAACTTGTGTATGCTTTGCAACGTTCTTGTGCTGTGTTTTTCAGCTCCATCAATTCATATATATTCTTCTCTAAGCTGTTTATTCTAGTTAGCATCTCATCTAACCTTTTTTCTAGGTTCTTAGTTTCTTTACATTGGTTTAGCACATGTTCTTTCAGCTCTGAGAAGTTTGTTATTACCCACCTTCTGAAGCCTGTTTCTGTCAATTCATCAGATTCATTCTCCATCCATCTTTGATCCCTAGCTGGTGAGTTGTGATCCCCTGGAGGAGGAGAGGCGTTCTGGTTTTTGTTGTTTTCATCCTTTTTGTGCTGGTTTCTTCCCATCTTAGTGGCTTTATCTACCTATGGTCTTTGTTGGTGGTGACTTTCAGAAGGGGTCTCTGGGTGGACATCCTTTTTGTTGATGTTGAAGCTATTTCTTTCTGTTTCTTAGTTTTCCTTCTAACAGTCAGGCCCTTCTGCTGCAGGACTGCTGGAGGTCCACTCCAGACCCCGCTCACCTGGTGATCACCCACAGGGGCTGCAGAACAGCAAGGGTTGCCGCCGGTTTCTTCCTCTGTTATCCTCGTCCCAGAAGGGTACCCACCAGATGTCGGTCTGAGCTCTCCTTTATGAGGTGTCTCTTCAGGTATACGGGGGTCAGGGAGTTGCTTGAGGAGACAGTCTGTCCCTTACAGGAGCTCAGGTGCTGTGCTGGGAGCTCTGTTTTTCTGTGCAGAGCTGCTGGGCAGGTACCCTGAAGTCTGCTGCAGCTGAACTCATAAATGCCTCTTTTCCTAGGTGCTCTGCCCTAGGAAGGTTGGCTTTATTTTTAAGTTCCTGTCATGCTGCTGCCTTTTTTCACAGATACCCTGCCTCGCACGGAGTAGTCTAGTCACAGTCTGCCAGCAGAGGTGTTGCTGAGCTGCCGCAGGCTCTGCCCAGCTGCCATGTGAACTGCCTCGATAGTGGTGGACTGCCTCAGTAGTGGGTGACGCCCTTCCCCCACTCAGCTGGACCATCCTGGGTCCAGCTGCGCTTGCTGCGAAACTCTCAATCCAGAGCATTTCAGATCGCTTGTTTTGTGGGAGTGGTATCCGCCAAGCCAGATCGCCTGGCTCCCTGTCTCAGCCCCCTCCCTTTCAGTTGAACGGGCAGCTCTGTCTCCCAGACATTCCAGGCACCAGTCAAAATGGCTGCCCAGATCTGTCTGAGTTTCTGTGCACCAACCTGGTACCAGCTGAAACCACTGCGCTGAAAACTCATGGCACTTTTCGGCCCGGGAATCTCCTGGTCTGTGGGCAGTGAAAACGTATTTGGAAATATGGTGAGCACTCACCCTCTGCACTGTTCTCTCTGGGAACTGTACTCCAGAGCTGTTCCTATTCAGCCATCTTGGATCAAAGAAGCTCCCCTGAAGTATTAAGTTTCATCTTTCTCTGGCCTTTTGAATCAATCACCACATATCCGCCAGTGTTCCAAATCCTACCATTTTGGGTTTTGTTTGTTTGTTTGTTTGTTTTTTGTTTTTGGCATGTTTTGTCAGCTGTCTTCTCTCCCATCCCCTTTGTCCTTAGAGTTTAATGCCTTTTAAATACTTTTGCGGCCAGGCGCAGTGGCTCATGCCAGTAATCCCAGCACTTTGGGAGGCCAAGGCAGACGGAACACAAGGTCAAAAGATCGAGACCATCCTGGCCAACAACATAGTGAAACCCCGTCTCTACTAAAATACAAAAGATTAGCTGGATGTGGTGGCATGCACCTGAAATCCCAGCTACTCGGGTGGCTGAGGTAGGGGAATCGCTTGAACGGAGAAGGGGAGGTTGCAGTGAGCCAAGATTGCTCCACTGCCCTCCAGCCTGGGAAACAGAGCAAGACTCTGTCTCAAAAAAAAAAAAAAAATTACTTTTGCTGTTGTTTTCGTTGGTTTCAAAACGAAAAAAGAAAAAAGCATTTGCCCATTGTGTCTCCAATTTCCTGAATAAATCACTTAGATCAATAACTGCCAATCTTTCTAATATAGACCTATAGGAATTAAATTACTACATAATTACTCAAGCTACAACCAAGTTTTTGAAAGTCATATGTTGTGTTACTTCTAAATATTTGATCATTTCTATTACTATTATTACGTTCTTGAGCCTAAAGTCTTTATTAATTAGAAGTGTGTCCTTATAATTACAAAGGTATGGGCTTGGGGACCACATTTTCTAGTTAATCACACTATGTTTAGAAAAGAAGGCTTGTGTGGTATTACTTTTTTAGTATTTGTTGTTTCTTGCTGTATGGCCTAGTATGTGGGCCATGTGAACCTGAAAAGAATGTATTTTCCTCTTGGCCAATTTATGGCTCTATGTGTCTAGCAATTCAAGGTTTCTAATGTGATTATCAATCTTCCATATTCTTATTGTTTCTATCTCATCTTTCGGTTTTTAAGATGAGTGCATTTAAAATGTTACTATGATTGTAGATTTGTCCAACTTTACGTATAATTCTGTCAAACTTTACTTTGTATAGTTTCATTCTGTTTTTAGGTGCATCCAGGTTTGAGATTATTTTATCTCCTTGGTGAATTTTTCCTTTTATCACTGCAAAATAGTCCTTATACTTAGCAATGCTTTTGTATTGAATTCCATCTTGTCTAATATGAATGTTGCTGCAACAGCTATTTTGGTTACTATCAGTCTGAAATAGCTTTTAGTTTCCCTTGAATTTCAACCACTCTTGAAAAATAATTCAACAATTCATTGGTTGGTATATTTCTTTCAATAGCACATAAGTGAATGAAATTCAGTTTGAGAACTATTGTCTCAAATGTCTTTTGACTAATGGACTAAATAACATTTAGTCCGTTAACATTTTGTGACTCTTGGTAAACTTGGATTTATTTAAATTATCTTAGTTTGTGTTTTCTATAGTCCCATGCTTTTTCTTTCCTTGGATTTTCAGCTTTCTTGATGGCTATTATATCGATCAAGTCTTGTTATCCCCTTTTTTATTCTTATACTGGTTTGACAGTTATAAATTCTATTTCACACTTCTATGCCTGTTCCTACTTTTTATTTCATTTTTTATATTCACATAGAGTCAAACTGGCACGTGGGCAAAATCCAATGAGTTTTAACATGTATGTAGATTTCTGTAACCACTAGTATGATCTATAACCACAAAGCAACTCTGTTACCCGCTCCAAAAAAAAAAAAAAAAACTTGTCTTACACCTACTCTACCCCCAGCAACCCATTCATCTGCTATTGATAACTATATTTTTGTCCTTTTGAGAATATCATATAAATGAAATCGTACAGTAGGGACCTTTTGAGTCAGAAATCTTTCACCCAGAATGCTTTTGAGATTAATCTAGGTTGCTGTGTGTATCAGTGGCTCATTCCTTTTTATTGAATAGTGTTCTATTGACTGTGCCAATTTGTTCATCCATCAACTTGAAGAATGCGTTGTTTTCAATTTTTGAGAATTATGAATAGAGCTGCTAAAAACATTTGTGTACAAGTCTTTGTACAAACATAACTTTTTGGTTCTCTAGGATAAATACCTAGCAGTGGGATTGCCAGTTCACATGGTAAACCTATTTTTAACTTTATAAGAAACTTGCAAAACTATTCTCCAGAGTGGCTATACCTTTGTGTTTTAACCAGCAATGTATGAGATTTCCAGTTGTCCATCTCTGCAGCACTTGGTATTGTCGGTATATTTTTTCATTTTAGCCATCCTAGAAGTGTGTAGGAGTATGTCACTGTATTTTAACTCATATTTCCATCATAGCTAAAGATGTCTGAGCATCTTTTCATGTGCTAACAATCCCTGTATTCTCTCTGGTGAAGTAACTGTTCAAATCTTTTCCTCATTTCTTCAACTTTTTTTTTTTTTTTAAGAGATGGGGGCTTTTGCTATGTTTCCCAGGCTGGTCTTGAGCTCCTGGCTTCAAGTGATCCTCCCATCCTGGCCTCTCAAAGCATTAGGACCACAGGCATGAGCCACCATGCCTGGACCTTTTCCCAGTTTTTAAAATTGTATCGTTTGGATGGGGAAAAAATGACAGGTAGGAGGCAGGACTAATTTGCAGCTCCCGCTTGGATGGACAGAACAGCATGTGGAGACTGACATTATAAACTTCTGCTTTAAGAACTACTGCAGGAACATACCAGGAAAACCAAAGAATTCTCAGACCTTTTGAAAGAAGCAGCTTGCCACTGCTAATCCATGAAACAGCCAAAAAACTGTGAGCACCCAAAGTGTGAGAGGGGGAAAGTCTGCCTCAAAACACACATCCTCATTGGGAACCTGAAAATCCGGATCATAGGAGGATTCAACCTTACCCAGAGCTGAAATGAATTTAGAGAGCCAAACAAAATATAAAAATAGAAGGACAGAGGGAAGAGCCCTGTGCACACTCCCAGTCCCCAGGGAAGCCATTTCTGAATTTATTTCGTGGAGGTCACTGGGGAGGGCTACCAGTGGAATTGGGGAAGGTCCACAGGGAGAAGGAAACTTCCAGCTGAACTCTGTGACAATTTCGACCTAGTGTGAATTTTCCTTGGCAGAATGGGGGGCACAGGGGTGAGGTGGAAGCAAATAAATGGGAAATGTAGATATGAGCATAGAAGACACAGCAGGAAGAGAGGACTGAAGCCTGAAAGCCCTGCTTGCTTTCTCAGTGGGGAGACTTGCAGCCTGGGGCAAGATCTCAGCTCTGCTCACCAGTTGCCTGGATATAAACTCAATGGTATTTGTAGTGCACAGTGGGAGTGAGACTGGCCTTGCTGGCTACATGGGAGCTGGGTGAGGCCTGTCACTGCCAGCTTTACCCCACTTCCCTGGTGAACTGTATGAGGCAGGAGAGGCAGCCATATCCTCCTGGTAACATAACTCCATTGGCCTGAGAGCCACACCCCCATCCCCCAGAACAGCCTCAGCAAGCCTCGCCCAAGGAGAGTGTGAGCTCAGACACACCTAATCCTGCCCCGACCTGATGGTCTTACTCTACCTGCCCTGGTAGCCAAAGACAAAACAGGTAATCTCTTGGGAGCTCTATGGCCCCGCCTATCACCTAAAAACCTGAATACATATCCAGGTGATCTTAGAGCAAGCTTGTATCCCCCTTATACTGCGGTAGCTGATGCTCTCTTGAAAGTACAACCTCCTGGCTGGTGGCCAGCCAATTCAGGACATTACAGCAACTCATGACAGAATAACCTTGCCCCAAGGAAAGAGAAAACAATAGCTAATTTCACTGCCTGCAACATCCTGGCTAACCAGAGGTCCTGACAACTTCATTGCTAGTACAACCAGCATTGGAGAAAACCAACACAAAACTACAACCAAGGACTCTCACAGATTCCACTCTTCTGCTACCCCCATGGGAGCAGGTGTTGGTAGCCACAGCAGAGAGACCTGAGACAGATCACATCACAGGACTCTCTGTAGACACTCCCCAGTATCAGCCCAGAGCTCAGTAGCTCCACTGGGTGGCTAGACCCAGAAGAGTAATAACAATCACTGCAGTCTAGCTTGCAGGAAGCTCCATCTCTATGGAAAGGGGGAGAGGACCACATCAAGGAATCACCCTGTGGGACAAAAGAATCTGAACAGCAGCCCTTGAACCCCAGATCTTTCCTCTGACAGAGTCTATTAAAATGAGAAGAAACTAGAAAAACAATTCTGGTAATATGATAAAACAAGGTTATTTAGCACTCCCAAAAGATCACACTAGCAATGGATTCAAACCAAAAAGAAATCTCTGATTGCCAGAAAAAGAATTCAGAAGGTTGATTATTAAGCTACTCAAGGAGGCACCAGAGAAAGGTGAAAATCAACTTAAAGAAATTAAAAAAAAAAAAATACAGGATATGGATGAAAAAATCTCCAGAGAAATAGATATCATAACTTTTTAAAAAATCACAAATTGTGGAAATAAAAACACACTTAGAGAAGTGCAAAATACACTAGAAAATCTCAACAATAGAATCAAACAAGTAGAAGAAAGAACTTCAGAGCGCAAAGACAAGGATTTCAAATTAACACAATCTAACAAAGACAAAAAAAAAAAAACTAAAAAAATGAACAACACCTCCAAGAAATTTGAGATTATGTTAAATTACCAAACCTAGGGGCCGGGCACAGTGGCTCACGCCTGTAATCCCAGCACTTTGGGAGGCCGAGGCAGGTGGATCACAAGGTCAACAGATCGACACCATCCTGGTCAACATGGTGAAACCCTGTCTCTACTAAAAATACAAAAAATTAGCTGGGCATGGTGGCGTGTGCCTGTAATCCCAGCTACTCAGGAGGCTGAGGCAGGAGAATTGCCTGAACCCAGGAGGCGGAGGTTGCGGTGAGCCAAGATCGCGCCATTACACTCCAGCCTGGGTAACAAGAGCGAAACTCCGTCTCAAAAAAAAAAAAATTACCAAACCTAGGAATAATTGGTGTTCCTGAGGAAGAAGAGGAATCTAAAAGTTTGGAAAACACATTTGAGGAAATAATCAAGGAAAACTACCCTGGCCTTACTATGTCTAGGATCTAGACATCCAAATACAAGAAACTCAAACTCAAAGAACACCTGGGAAATCCATCACAAAAAGAGCATCACCTCGGTACTTAGTCATCACGTTATTTAAAATCAAGACAAAGGAAAGGATCTTATGAGCTGTGAGGCAAAAGCATCAAGTAACCTATAAAGGAAACCCTGTCAGTTAACAGCAGATTTTTCAGCAGAAACCATGCAAAACAGAAGGGATCAGGGTCCTATATTTAGCCTCCTCAAATAAAATAATGATCAGCCAAGAATTTTTTATCCAGCAAAACTAAGCTTCATAAGTGAAGGAGAAAATAAAGTATTTTTCAGACAAACAAATGCTGACAGAATTTACCATGACCAAACCAGCGCTACAAGAAATGATAAAAGGAGTTCTAAATCTTGAAACAAAACTTCAAAATACACCAAAATAGAACCTCCTTAAAGCATAAATCTCATGTGGCCTATAAGACAATAATTATGGCCTGTTGCAATGGTATTTGTAAAGTGTCATGGCGCCTGTGAAAGTGTCTTATGCTAATGAGCAGTGAGGGCAAACATAGGTCACTTACATCACCATCTGCTAGTTTTGGCTGGTTTCTTCACTGCAAACCATTTTGACCACATCCTGCTCAGCTCAACCAGGTCACAAACAGAAAACAAGTCCTACCAGCCTCCTACCTTGCTACTATTGTAGGTTAGTGGAGGGGGAACGTTTCCTTGTCCCAAATTCCAGCCAGAGTCTTTCCCAATGTCTAAACACTGAATGCTGCCGTGGTTTCAAATAAATTTGTCATGAAAAAATATACTTCTTAAATGGGTTTTTACTTTGCTGTGGGAAAGATAAACAAAATCTCGGAACCCAAACTCACTAAGCCAAAAGGAATATTCAAGCTAGGAACTGGGTCACACAAACCTGACTCCCATTTTGTTCCTAAATAGATACCTACAAAAATAAAAAGCAACATAACTCCTTCACACTTTGCTCACAAGGGAATTCTTTGTGGGTCTCAAGATCTTCACCCTAAAACAGTTCTGCTGAATGACACCCTGATGATGTAAATCGACAGCTTACCATCACTGGTATGGGACAAAGGACAGAACGATAAGTCATCCCTCCATTCACCTGAGACAAATGCAAATTTGACTGCTTATATAAAATGCAGATTCACTGAGTACTAAATGAATGCATAATTATCTATTCCTCTATCCCCTCCTTTCACATGTAAAATGCCAATTGAGGCCAGGCGCAGTGGCTCACGCCTATAATCCCAGCACTTTGGGAGGCCGAGGCAGGCAGAGCACCTGAGGTCGGGAGTCAGAGACCAGCCCGACCAGCATGGAGAAATCCTGTCTCTACTAAAAATAAGAAATTAGCCAGGCTTGGTGGCGCATGCCTGTAATCCCAGCTACTTGGGAGGGTGAGGCAAGAGAATCACTTGAACCCTGGAGGCAGAGGTTACAGTGAGCCAATATCTCGCCACTGCACTCCAGCTTGGGCAATGAGCGAAACTGTCTCAAAAAAAAAAAAACATGCGAATTCAGTAATGCTGGTCAAAGACTTGCCTCTTTTATCTGCCCTCCCTTTTTTTTCCTTTTTCTCTTTCCACTAATGCCCACACATTTCCCTTTAAATACTGACGTCCCCAGATGCACTTTGGGAAAAGCACAAACCACAGATGTTTCCTATGGTTTTCTGTTCCTTTTTTCCTGGATGTGTCCTTGACCTTGGCTAAATAAATCTCTAAATTGAATGAGACCTGTCTCATATGCTTTTTGGTTTACAGCAGCTATTGCATCTAGATATACAGTATAAATTAATGTAAAATATCATATGCTTATAATTTCATAAATGCTAGAGGGATCATCCCAATCAGGGAAAGCTGTAGAAGAAAGTGTTGGTGGTGAGGCACAACTTCCTAGATTTTTGCTGTCAGTGGGCTGGTTGGAATTTAAATTCTTTGAGTATTAAAAACAAATAAGTCTCTGTATCTGATTATTTCTGCTATTATTGTTACCTATTGGAGCCTCTGAGGGAAAAAGGAGTGCAATAGAGAAAGAGAGGCAGTCTCCAGATGGAGATATGCTTCCGGAATTTTTCAAAGACGGTTTTAGGTTGCTAATGCACTCTTGTGGGATTAGATGTCTGATCCTCAGGAGCAGATTATCCAACCTGATGTGGGTCAGTTTGGACTCCAAGTCTGACAAAGCAGAACAGGCTTAAGAAAGCCGGGCTTGTCCCTTGGAACAGAGCCGTCACTCCTGCAGCATCTAAGCTTTGGTGCCGCTGAAGAAAGGACACTGGCTGTTTTGGAATCCTGAAAGACCCCAACTTCCTGGCACTAACTCTAAGCTAAAACCTGACACTATCTACTATAAGCTATTTCAACCTCAGCACAAGCTTTGATGAACTGGAAGGGTAAGCAGACAGGAAGGGTTTCCAGGGATTACAGTAATTTCATCATCTGAGTAATCAGCCTTTTACAACCTACCATCCTGCAGCCTGTTTCTTCCTAAACCTTGCATGGAATGCAGTCATGTGGTTGGTTAAAACCAGCTCCTGACAGATCCCAGCAACTTAGATGAACCTGAGTGAACTTCCCTCATTACCATGCTAAAGTCTCCACCCCGGAGGGGCTATAGCTTCATTGCCATAACGTGCAACCTATGTGTTAGCATGATGACTCACTGCAGCTATGCGACTGGGACTCCTCCTCTGCATGTGATGATGCACCCTCTCCCCTCTCCATCACCCATAAAACCCTCCTGTCCCTTTTCCTAGGGAAAACACTGCTTTGGAGACTCCTCCCAGTGTCCTCCTTACTTATGCCAAGTAATAAAACTCCTATTGATCAACACCTGTGTTCCCATGAATAGTCGTTTGTTACCAAGTGAATGAACCCCGGTTTTTTTCAAGTAACAGAAGCAGGCGTGTGTGGTTTCCTCTGATAACAACCAAATACATGTCATTTGTCCACATCAATCAATCCCGCTGCAGTTCTCCAGCACTGACTGTGTGTTCAACAATCCGACTCAATTCTGACACTAACTACCCAGAGTCAGGCTCAGCCTCCACACGGGGCACCAGGCTCAGCAGCAGATGGAGCTCCCAGGCTACTCACAGTTCTAACTGGCTGACTACAAATGCTGGGGTTCTCTAAAGCCCCTTTAAATTTGATAATTCCCTAGAACAACTTCCAAAATTTAGAAAAGTGCTTTACTTACGATTGTCAGTTTATTATAAAGGATACAACTCAGGAATAGCCCAAATGGAAGAAACTAATAAGGCAAGATATGGGGACAGTGATTGTGCAGGGCTTCCATTGTTAAGGAAAAAATTTTCTAATGATACAAGCTTGATACCCACTGCACTGGGATTTTGCAGCAGCAGAGAGAGAGATGAGGCTCAAACTTGAATACAGCATGGGCAAGTGGGAATTAATAGGCAAGGAGAAGCTAGAGGTCGGTGGATGGATGGAAAATTATGAAGAGGAAACCTCAGGGCCAAGAGGGATTCTGGTTAAACCACACTAACAGGATTCTTGCTGAAGACAGGCTGGGGTGATGAGACTTCACTTGGATGACAGTGGAGGAGGATAAACCTGGTCAGGTATTGTCTTGCTATACCAACTCGGCAGGGTCCTTCGCTAAAATTAGATTTTACAAAGAAGTCCAGATGGGCCTAGGAAGAGGTTTGAGAGCCTGACTAAAATGTGGTCAAGCAGAGAGTCTTTGCCACCATGCCTTCTCCCGCAAGGCCAGTGTGTTCACCCACCCCAAAGCTCTCCCAACCCCGTCATGTAGGGGTTTCTATGGAGGCCTCATGATGTAGACATTATTGATTAAATAATGGTGATTATTTAATCACCATTAGTTATCCAGCTCCCACTCCTCAACCAAGAGTCACCTCATGAGCATAAACTCAGGTTTGTTTGACAGAGACTCCTGAATAACAAGACATCCTATCGCTCAGGAAATTACCAGGGTCTGAGGAGCTCTGTGTCTGGAACTGGGGGTAAAAACCAAAAATATGTATTTTTTATTATGCCGTAAAGCATAAATAAATTTTTATTCTGCTACAAGGCATAAATTTATTTAAAAATAAAATTTTTATTATGTCACAAGGCAAAAACCCAGACTCTGGGATTGCTGAATCCAGACTCTTTGTGGGGCTCTCTTAAAGAGTTTTGTGATCCTAAATATTTCAAAATGGAGTCACTTATGACAAGTGACTCAGCCCACTGTGAAACTGCTGACCTCTCAAAATGATAAACATAGGTATAATGGACTGAGATAATGAGATAACATCTGCTGTGGCCACACACCCCCAAGACCTGACAAGAAGGTGAAATCAAAAGGTGGCTGAGATCATGACCATGGCCACTCCTGCAGAGCCATAAAAACAGCAAAGACACTGACCATGGCAAGACACCTGCAGAAGCTCTGCCCAAGAAAGCTCTGAGGCCTCCTCGTGACATCCACAGTGGCCCCTGGAAGCTTTGCCCAAGAACAGCGACACCACTCAACAGTGTTTTGAGGGAAATCCAGAGGCATGATAACCTAAACAACAGAAGTGGATTTTCATTTTGTTTTGTTTTGCTTTGCTTTGAAACAGGGTCTCACTCCAGTTGCCCAGGCTAGACTGCAGTGGCGCAATCTCAGCTCACTGCAGCCTGACTTCCTGGGCTCAGGTGATCCTCCCATCTCAGCCTCCCAAGTAGCTGAGAGTATAGGTGCGCACCACCATGCCTGACTAATTGTTTTCTGTATTTTTAGTAGAGACAGGGTCTTGCCATGTTGGCCAGGCTGGTCTTGAACTCCTAGGCTCAAGTGATACACCTGTCTAGGCCTCTGAAAGCACTGGGATTACAGGTGTGAGCCAGCGTGCCCAGCCCAGAAATGTATTTTCATACCACTCAATGTGTGGTATTTGTTATAGTAGCCCAAGCAGACTAATACACTCTGCCATCAAAATATATCAATAATCCAATCATTTCTTGCCACCCTGTTGCCACGGTTGTGGGAATACTGCCAATGCTATTGCCTGTGGAGTCAATTCTCCTGTGGAGTCAAGGGGGCTCCCATGTGATTCAAAGTAAAAATCAGCACCCTTGCAACAGCCTGAATGACCCCCCATATAGATCAAAATTTTGTCACCTCTCTGCCATCATCCCCTATGAGTTGCTCCCTGGCTTTAAATACCCTGCCAGACACATGCAGCCTCAAGGCCTCAGCAACCACTGTTTGCCTGTCTAGGACACTCTTCCCATGTACATGTGAAGGGCTCACCCTCTTACCCGCTTAGGTTCCTTACTCAGAAGTCAGCTCAGTAAAGCTGTTCGCAACCACTCTACTGAAAACTGCACCTCCTCATCACACCCTATCCCCGTTCCCTTCATTTTTCTCAACATTTGGCCATCTAACATAATATCCATTTCACTAAATGTCTGTCTCTCCAACATCAGATCCACAACGGTATCCGTGTTTATCTGTTGTGTTCACACATAGATCCTGAGCGCCTACACAGAGCTTGACCCATCATGGTAGGTGCTCAGAAGATACCTATTGAATAAAGATACAAGGTGAGGTCCATCTGTGTGCTGGGCTTTGCACCAGTGTATCGTGTCATCTCAGAGTTGAGTCCCACAACAGACCCCTCACATTTGCTCACCTAGGGAGCAATGCAAGGGCCAGCACCCCCTCTTCCCTGAGACATCTTATCTTCTCTGCTCTCCTAGCTGATACCAGAGGTGACACTCTGATCTGTCACTGGCCAGCATAGAAAGGACCCTAGAAACGGCTGAGGGGCAAAGATGTAGAATAAATCCCAGACCTCGCTGAATATTTTTCAGGATGTATCAATGTCAGGAACAGCTCAAATGCAGATCAAACCTGACAGCAAAGCTCTGAGGAGGAAAGAAGGCAGGAAGGGCATGGCAAGAGTGACATTCTGAATGGTGAGGCACCAGAGGAGCTGGGGAGGGAAGAGGCACAGACTGGGCTGCAAAATCCATCTGGCAACTTTTAACCTGAAGTTGGGCCTCAGAGCCTGAGTCTTGTGATGGATGTGACTCCAGCTGGGCCAGGTATGATCAGGGTCCCCAATACTTCTGTAGTTCCAGATCCACAGATTCACAGGCTCTCAGACCTGAAAGAGGACACCCTGCCTCTTCAAGAGGAGATAACTGACATGAGGAGAGGGGAGACACTACCCACAGTGATACTACTTGTAAAAGTCAAGGACTTGTGAAATCTCTCCTCCTATCAGCCCCCATCTACCGATGGGCAGAAGTTCCAGAGAGAGCAGGCTGAGCTCAGCGGTGTGTAACTGAAACGGAACAGCTGAACTCAGGCCATTACTAGAAATGAAACTATTCCAGCAAAGAGTCCTGCAAATTCTGAAGGGCAGCCCACTCCAACAGCACCTTCTGATTCTGGGGAAGGGCTTTATCGCTGCCAAAACAAATCAGGGCTGTTAACAGGGAGCCATTTCTTTACTTAGGCCAAAGCTCATATTTCATTGGCCACCAGCTGCTGCTGCCAGTGCCTTGACTGTGGTTTTACACAGTCAGCATTATGGTTAAAAGCCCCTCTCTCTCCCTACATGGAGACCATCTCTGGGTCCTGCGGGGCCCTGATGCACAGAGGAGGAGCTGGGCATGAGTCCTGGCCCTGCTCCTTTCCCCTCCCTCTTTCATGTCTATTTTCTTTGCCCCATTCCATGCCACGTCCCTCACTGGATCCTGGAGGTGCAGGGATGGACGGAGGGATGAAAGGATGGAGGGAGGGAGGGGAAGGGAGGGAGGAGCTCGCAGGATCCTGCCTGCCTGGAGCTCAACAGCCCAGAGGTGCACAAACAGGCACAGGGAATTTCAGCTCAACCTGACTCCTGCAGAGAGGAGCGAAGGCCCCGGGGCACCCAGGGCCTGAGAGTGGGGTGGCGGGTCAACTGACCCAGGCTGGGGCCATCAGAGCAGCCTCTCAGGTGAGGGGGTCTGAGGGAGGGGAAGAGGAAGAGTGGGTGCAGGGAAGTGAGGGAGGCAGAGAGACCCAGATGTGCAGAGCAGCAGAGGCCAGAGCCAGGGCTGTGGTGAGGGGCTGGGATGTTGCTCAGTGGGCCTGCAGGTGCAGAGCCCAGGGAGGGAGAGGAGCGTGAGGAAGGGCTGGTCAGGAAGGGCCTGGAGCTGCCCACAGGCTGTGTCCTGAGTCCTGAGGCCAGAGGAAGGTCATGGCCAGATGTGCCCTTGGGAAGGCTGCCTTGGGTCCTGAGGGGTTGGATATGGAGTGGCAGGGACAGGAGGCGGGGGCTGGTCAGGCGGCTGTGGGGGTCACAGAGGCAGGCATGGGGCTGCCTGAACCAAGTCATTGGGTGGGATATTAACAAGGACACCAACCAGGAGAAGCTTCTGAAGTCTACATGATTGGTTTTAGTGACTGATTATTGGCATGAGGAAGAGGGCAAAGGTGAGCAGACCCCGGGTCTATGATGGGACATCCTGGGATGAGGGAGGAAGCGGCTGTCACCCTCACTGAGGACAGGCACAGAGAGGGTGAAATGGAAAAATCCTCTGACCATGAGGCTGTTACGCCCTGCAGAGAGACATGGAAAAGTGGGGAGGAGTTGAGGAAGGGGAAGAAGGTGGGCGAGACAGGAACCAGGGTGAGGGGTGCTCAGGGAAGACCCAGCTTGGCCTCCTCCCAGCTGGGTGTCCTCAGGCAAACCCCTCCACCTCTCTGATCCTCAGTTTCCCCACCTGTGCAATGGGATGATGCCTTCCCCTGGGGCTGTGGAGAGGGTGCAGTTATCTTAGGACAAGTTCCCATAGAGGCCTGTTCTGTGAGTGCAGAGCCCCCAGCTCTTGCTGTGAGCTCCTGTCTCCCAGAGCATTATCTCCAAGAGATGGGTGTCCCGAAGCTGGATGGGGCAGGGTCTGAGAAGGAGGTGGCTCTCAGGGACATGGATAGGCACAGGGCACAAAGAGTGATGAGAAACCAAGGGTCAGTCTGCAGAGGGCGTAGAGCTCAAGACTCACCTTCCCAGCCTTGCTCCCGGCCTCGGGGCAAGTGCTGATCCATGCAGGTTCCTGAGGACACACACACATCCGCATCTTCAGCATGCACGCACGGCACGCACGGCACGGCACGGCACGGCACGGCAGGCACGCACGGCACGCACGGCACGGCACGGCAGGCACGCACGGCACGGCAGGCACGGCACGCAGTGTGCCACGCATGCGCCCATATGGTCCTTGTCTCTCCCATCCCACAGTATCATTTTCAAGGCTTCCAGCCCCCGGTGCCCCCAGTGAGGAGAGCCTCTAAAAGTGACAGCAGGGCTGGAGATCTCATGGGAGCTAGGAGCTGATGAACATCAGCAAGGCGTCTCCAGGACGAGCTGCAGCTCCCCTAGCCAGGGTCTCTGCTCTCGCCTAGAAGGTCGTATACACCATCTCTGACTTTTTTGTTGCAGCCACACCAAGAGCCGAAACCTGGAGACCTGATTGAGATTTTCCCCATTGGCTATGAGCACTGGGCCCTCTATGTGGGTAACGGCTACGTGATCCATCTGGCTCCTCCAAGTAAGGACTGATGAATATATAATTTTCAAAATATTTATTAATAAGATCACGAGAGCCACTGAAAGAGAGTTAAGCAAGGGAAATGAGTTAGGAGACACATTCTTCTTAGAGGATGCTTGATGAGACTGTACACATATGTCCCATGGAGTAAACACTGGATTCCATCAGTCCTGGCAGAATAGGAAAAGAGGCCGTTGCCTCCCGCAGTGAAGCTGGACTGCTTCAGCCTTGGCATCTCTCTAGCTCAAAGTCAGTTACCTTGGCATGCAGAGTCTCATACAACTTAAACCAGCCAGGTTTCTGAGGTCTCAAAGAAGAAAGTTTCCGAAAAAGAACAATGGTCCTCCATATTCTATCCTTTGCCTCATATGTTTTCACAGAACAAGGTGTCTTGATATTATGTATTTAAGAGTCCTTAACGGAGGCAATTCTCACAGGTTTATACATTAAAAAAAAATTCTCATACAAATGCACAGTAAGCAAGGTCAATGATTTATTTACCTCATTAACAACAGAAGCAGCAAGATGACATACCCAGTTAAAAGCAGAATGAAGGAAATGGATGTATGGACAGTCAATGAAAGGTTAAAAAAACAAATGCAGAGGCCAGGCACAGTGGCTCACACCTGTAATCCCAGCACTTTGGGAGGCCAAGGCGGGCAGATCACTTGAGGTCAGGAGTTCAAGACCAGCCTGGCCAACATGGTGAAACCCCTGTCTCTACTAAAAATACAAAAAATTAGCTGGGCATGGTGTTGGGCACCTGTAATCCCAGCTACTCGGGAGGCTGAGGCAGGAGAATCGCTTGAACCTAGGAGGTGGAGGTTGCAGTGAGCCAAGATCACAAAATGGTACCACTGCACTCCAGCGTGGGCGACAGAGCGAGACATCATCTCAATCAATGACAACAACAGTGCAGCAATGAGACTGCCAAATTAGGTAGGTACAGGCAAGTTCATGTCCTCTAGGGCAATGCCACTGTATAACTTTTGATGTTCTCTTTTACCATGTACATCATCACTGGACAAAACCATTCCCATCACTATCAGAGCAAGATGTTTGCATCTTACTAGTTTTCTCCAAGCCATCATCTCCCAGGACAGGGTTGTCAAAATGTCTGAATTGATGGAAATTAGCAAATCAAGCGCACTTAATCCAGATGACCCTCAGGGACCTTGTAAGACAAAGCATGGCAATGAGGACACATGGTCCCTTTTGTGCCTGACTTGCAGGGTGTAAAGAGGCATTTTTAAGACAATTTTCCTTTCTGTTTTTTTCCTTTTTTTTTTTTCTTTCTCTGAGACAGGGTCTCACTCTGTCACCCAGACTGGTGTGCAGTGACGTGATTATGGCTCACTGCAGCCTTGACTTCCCCAAGCTCAAGTCAGGTGATCCTCCCACCATAGCCTTCTGAAGAGCTGAGACTACAAGCGTGGGCTACCACACACAGCTAATTTTTGTATCTTTTGTAGAGACAGGTCTCCCCATGTTGTCCAGGCTGCTCTCGAACTTCTGGGCTCAAGTAGTCCACCTGTTTAGACTTCCCAAAGTGCTGGGATTACAGGTATGAGCCCCTGCACCCAGCCAACAGGGTTTTCTTAAGTGGGTTCTAGGTGCAAACATCAGCCTTGACATTAGAAACAGGGGCAAGAGAGGAAACACACCTAATTATTGTGCACATTAAGTACTATCCATTTTAATAAAAATAAGATAACACTTGGAGTCACTATAGCATGGAATTGAGACTCCATTGGTCGACAGCTCTTCCTGTACCTCTCTATGTGCCTTGAACTGTGCCAGATCATAGGACAGCCAGACCCTTTACAAAGGATTCCCTCAGGGTCAGCTCAGAGCAGTGGAAGGATCCTGCCCTTTGGGGCTTAAGAGAAGCAATTTCACATCCTGATTCTGGGACTTTTCATAGCACAGAAAAGTCTCAGATGTCTCTCTCAGACCAACATTTGTTTTTAAATAGAGATGATAATTTTCCTTGAACACTAAAAAGGAGATTAAATTAGGAAATATATGTAACAGCACAGCATGGTAACTGAAACAGTAGGTACAAAAACGAATTGGATCTTTTTCTGAAACGTAAGTGTACAACGCTGAACAGGTAATAAGTATGTTTTACCATCATTGTTTATAATGATGAAAACTTTTCCAATACCTAAATGACTGCTAATAGAGGATCGTCACATAAGTGATGTACATGCATAGAATGGAATATGGTAGCAGCCACAGACAATCATGGCATTCACAGACTTGAACAAACATTCACACCTTATTTGATTTAAAAAAAAAAAAAAAAAAAAAAGAGGGCCGGGCACGGTGGCTCACGCCTGTAATTCTAGCACTTTAGGAGTCCAAGGTGGGCGGATCACAAGGTCAGGAGATCAAGACCATCCTGGCTAACATGGTGAAACCCTGTCTCTAAAAGTACAAAATTAGCTGGGCATGGTGGCGCATGCTTGTAATCCCAGCTACTCAGGAGGCTGAGTCAGGAGAATCACTTACACCTGGGAGGTGGAGGTTGCAGTGAGCCAAGATTGCACTATTGCACTCCAGCCTGGGCAGCAAGAGCGAAACTTCACCTCAAAAAAAAAAGCAAAATCTGTGAATCCTCTAATCACATATGTGAAAGGATAAACCCCAGTAGCTCCCTAGTGGAGATTTCAAGCCCTTCTCTCTTCACCTTCCCCTGCCAGTGAGTGTGCCTCTGATTACAGGTGAGTACCCCGGGGCTGGCTCCTCCAGCACCCTCTCAGTCCTAGGCAGCAGTGCAATGGTGAAGCAGGAGCGCCTGGAGGATGTGGTGGGAGGCTGTCACTATCAGGTCAACAACAGCTTGGACCATGAGTACAGACCACGGCCCATTCAGGTGATCATCAATTCTGCGAAGGGGATGGTTGGTCAGAAGATGAAGTACAGTATTGTGAGCAGGAACTGTGAGCACTTTGTTACCAAGCTGAGATATGGCAAGTCCCGCTGTAAACAGGTAAGGACCTCTCTGGATGATCCATCTCCCCTGGGGATGTCTGCCTGGAGCTGGGCTCACTGCATCACCATGAATGATGCAAATGTAGCCTCTTAGAGACCCGCTGGCTGAGAGTCAGGACCTCTGAGCTCCAATGCCAGATCTGCTTCTAATCCACAGAGGGTCTGTGGACAGGTCCCTTCCCCTCCAGGCCTCTCCATGTGCAGAGGAGGGGGTGGACGGAGAACCTCTAAGGATCCTTCCCCTCTAAAGCCTACGCTGAAAATGGCTCCTGAAGTTCTGTGGGTCATCAGGAGAATCTGGGCCAACCCAGGACCATTACAGATCCCATAACCCCCCAAAGAATACTCAGGCAAGGGACACTCAGGGTCCGTGGACCTATGTAAGAGCTCAAGAACATTTGTGCTTAAGATCTGGGCACAGCCTCTATCCCTTCCTCCTTCATAGTCTTTCACAATTGTTGCCCCGAAACACACAACTAATAAGTGGCAGAACCAGGATTCAAACCCCAGCTGTCCCTTTCTAGAGTCTCTGCCTGTGATGCCGGCCCCGCAGCAGCTCAGGGCCCTTAGCCTGCATGACTGAATGGATGGGGGCCCTTGCTGAGAGGGGCATGATGGCAGAAGGAGAGGCTTTGGGGAGAGAAATCAAGAGTTTGGTGTGGTATGTGATGTCTGAGGTGCCCCATTAGAGGCCCAGGTGGAGATAAGGCATGGAGTTGGAGTTTAGGCTGAAGTAGGACTGGACATTTCCAGGCTGCAGTTGGGAACAGTACACAGTGACCCCAAGGCACGCACATGGCCATGGCCTCCCTAAGTCTCCCCTCAGCTTCTGTCACAGCCCTCCCTGTGCAAAGGTGTAGCTCAGGTAGGACCCAGGCTGCAAACCAATCCGCAGGCTGACCCCTGGCACTCTGACCCTGTGAAGCGAGGCACAACCCGTCTTCCTTGCCCCAAATCAGAGCAGATGTCCTCACCTGGAAGCCGTCTCAAAAGGATTTCATCGGCCCATTCTCAGGACAAGCCTGGACAAACCCGGACAAACCCAACACCAAGAAGTGGTCACAGCCCAGAAATGGAGGCCCTGGGGACACAGCCAACAGCTTCTCTGGGAGAGGATTCTGAGCCAGCCAGCAGGGAGGGGAGAAGAGAGGAGATGCCAGGCTGTAGGGGAGGCAGGAGAGCAAGGAGAGGGAGAGGAGTTCCAGGCCCTTGGGAGGGAGAAAGTGCCAGCCTGGGCTTGCTGTGGACTCTCAACAAAAGCTGCTTGCTTTGCAGGTGGAAAGGGCCAAATCTGACAAAGATGTGGACGTGATTCTTGGAATTCTGGGTATTGCTGTATGCTCTTTTCTGACTGGGAGATACCGAAACCAGTGACAGCCTGAAGCAGTCACAATATCCTGTGTTAGAAGCAGCTGTGGAGGTCCCAGTGGAGATGGGCCTCCCCACGCCTCCAGTAGCCTGACCCTTGCTCTCTGTCTCGGGCTCTCTCTAGCTCCTTTCCTCTCTGTTTCCTTCTCTCGCTGGCTAAAGAATGATCCAATTAAAACAAGACTGAAGGATCAATAAACATCCATTTACCCCTTCAGAAAGGACTTCTACCTTGTTTTTGTAGACTTCTAAATCACAAAGGAGGAAAGTAACATTGAGTGAATACCCACTGGGTAGTTCCAGCAATTTCTAGCTGTGTGACCTTAGAGAAGGCTCTTGATTCTCAGAACCTCAGTTATTTCATGTCAGGTGATGTCAGGAGAATCACATAAGGTGAGGCATACAAGACGCCCAGCGCCATGTCTGATTCGTAACAGATGTTCAGTGAATTGTCTCCATCATTCTACACAGACATAACATCAACATAATTGCATGTCACTAATTTTACTCTCAGGAAGGCAAAAAAAACTTAATTACCTCCCAGTATAGTCTCACAGGGTGCTTAAATCCCCTCATCTACCAGCATCTCACCTACACATCTACCAGCATCTTCCCAGTTACCTCCTTCACCTGGCCCTCTTTTTAGAAAGTTCTTTTTTCTTATCTTAGTTCAAAGGTCTGAGTTCTCACTCACCTGTGACTACAACATGGAGTAATATTCTTTCCATGCCCAAACTGCCATGGCTCAAGCTGGTCCTGAGAGGAATGCTGAGAATTAGCTACCTCTAAATCTCCCTCCACTACTTCCAGCATGCCCCGGGTGTGGTCCCAGAAGTGCCCAGGTCCCCATGTTTCTGCGCTTCCTCACTCCAGCCCCTGACACCAGTGACCCTACTCAATGGCCACTTCCATAGGGTCACTGCAGCCACCATCACTCTGGCTTCAGGACTGGGGACATCACCCTCCCCTGGACTGTACTTTTTCATGCGTGAGCAAGCTGGTTGGTACCTTAATTCCCCAACACAGTGGAGATCAGGCTGTAATGATTAATAAGACTCCCCTGGAAGCTCAGGGCTATTGGAAGGTTGAAGAACAGAGAGAACAACTTATCATTGCTACCATTAGAGGGGGCTCTGCTCAGATTTCTGGCTGAAATCCCAGGCTCCATTGGGGATTGCGGGAGCATCCATGCCTGCCTTGCTCCAGGGCTACCTCCATATCAGAGGGCCCAGCTGCTCTACCCAGAGTCCAGGCCTAATAAGCAGGAGGCCCAGCAAGAGAAGAAGGCTTTCTCACTTCTTGTGATCTAAGGCTTACCTTCCCAGACTTCATTGCCTGTCCAGGATCAATTGTTCCAGTGTGCTGGACAATGGAAGCATCCAGGCCCTTCCAAGGTGTGCTTGGCCTCCATGACTAGGTCAAATCCCCGTTAGGAGTCTCAGGCGTCCGTGTCCCTGCACTTCATGTGATTCTCAGAGTTGCAATGAACACTGATCCATGTGGTTATTTTACTAATGTGTCTTTCCCTGCCAGAATTTTGGGGGCAGTCCAAGTTTGGTACCATTGGGACCGTAGCATCAAGCACAACACCTAACTTACTATAAGCACTCGATAGACAATAGATTGCAAGCCAAACACAGTAGCATGCACCTGTAATCCCAGCACTTGAGAGGTTGCGGCAGGAGGATTGCTTGATCCCAGGAGTTCGAGATCAGCTTGGGCAATATAGTGAGATCCCATCTCTTAAAAAGAAAAAAGATAGTGGTTTACTTAATTAATAAATTTATTAATTAAGAAAAACAGGGTCAGGCACGGGGCGCACAAAGTACTGTAATTCCAGTACTTTGGGAGGCCAAAGGAGGTTCTGAGCTCCTTTGAGCTCAGAAGTTCAAGGCCAGCATAGGTAACAACAGGGTCAACATAGTAAGACCCTGTCTCTACAAAAAATAAAAATTAAAAAAGATTAGCCAGGTGTGGTGGCACGTGACAGAGCAGGATCATCACCATCTTGGACAAACACCACCATGCTAAGTTCCCCTCAATTAAAAAACTGCCTCTCACTACAATATCTGGAAAAAAAAAAAATGTCTAAATCCAGCCCCAAAACAGCCTAATGACTGTCAGCATAACCAAAAATATTCCAACCCTAAGATAAACCCCTTTTTTCCAACCAGAAACATGCCAACCCCAAGATAGCCTCTTCTCTGGTCAGAGACATTTTAACCCTGCAATAAACTTTCCCTCACATAGAAACATTTCAAACCTATGATAAGCTCCCCCTTCCTAAACTCTTAAATATCCTTAGTTTGTAAGAAAGTTCCTGACTGAAATCAACCAGAAGCCTCTCTCAGGTTGATTCTTGAAATAAACCTGTCTTTGACTGTTGAGCCGCTTTTTGTGTTTCTTTCCTTTCTTTAACTCTTACAGCGTGTGCCTGTAGTCACAGCTACTCAGGAGGCTGAAGCAGAAGAATCATTTGAGCCCAGGAGTTCAAATTTGCAATGAGCTATAATCATACCACTGCACTCCAGCCTCAGCAACAGCCTGAGATCTCATCTTTAAAAAAAAAAAAAAAGTACAAGTAAAAAATAAAAAATATGACCACTCTTCTCAAAAAAATGTTGTGGCCACCACAGTAAAGGTTAACTCCCACCAAAATTGTGTTGCTATAAAGTTGAGAAATACACTGAACCAGTTCCAGACCTCTCTGGACTGACTTCCATGAACTAGATTCCACTAAAATGTATACTTTATTTTTTCATTAAATTCATTAAATGATTGTATCACCTCTGGACAGTCCTTGGTCTTAGCAAGTCTTTTTGCTAAGAAAAGTGGCTGAAGGCCAGGCATGGTGGCTCACACCTATAATCCCAGCACTTTGGGAAGCCAAGGCAGGCAGATCACCTGAGGTCAAGAGTTCAAGACTACCCTGTCCAACTAGGCAAAACCCCATCTCTACTAAAAATACAAAAATTAGACAGGTGTGGTGGCAGGCACCTGTAGTCCCAGTGACTCAGGAGGCTGAGACACGAGAATTACTTGTACCCAGGTGGCGCAGGTTGCAGTGAACCGAGATAATACCACAGCATTCCAGCCTGGACAACAGAAAGAGACTTTGTCTCAAAAAATAAATAAATAAAAATAAATAGATAAAAGTGACTGAAAAGAGGATGCATGTATTCTTTCTGCAGGCTGTTTTTCAGCTCAAGAATTTTTTTTTTTTTTTTTGAGACGGAGTCTCGCTCTGTTGCCCAGGCTAGAGTGTAGTGGCACAGTCTTGTCTCACTGCATCTTCTGCCTCTTGAGCTTTAAGCGAATTCTCCTGCCTCAACCTCCCAGGTAGCTTGGATTACAGGCACCCACCACAACGCCTGGCTAATTTTTATATTTTTAGGAGAGATGGGGTTTCACCATGTTGGTCAGGATGGTCTCGAACTCCTGACCTGAAGTGACCCACCCGCCTCGGCCTCCCAAAGTGCTGGGATTACAAGTGTGAGCCACCACACCCGGCCTCAGCTCAAGAAATTTTTAAGAAAACTGATTGGTGCCGAAGAAACAGGAATCCTGGGCTGTGTGTGGTAGGACTAGATTGCCCTTCATTGTGTGTGTCACTCTCGAAGACAGCATCCCTCTCCCTGCCCAGGAGTGACTGGACAGCTGGCAGAACAGAGAGAAGCCCTAGTGCTGCCCTCCTGCCTCATGAACAAGGAAATGTTTTGCTTATGTGCATTCACCGGAAAGTGCTCTGAAGGTGGCTGGAATCTGAGACAACCAGAACATCAGAGGAGCAGGGGAGCTCTCAGTGCTGCCTGCCCTACTATCCTCTTTCTTGGGTGGCTTAAAGTCTCCTATTGGGGTAGGAGAAAATAATTTAAGACATTGGCAAGGAGAGTCTTAGTTCCTGCAAAGATCTACTCAAACCATCAGGAGTTCCCATGGTTGGGCCCTGCCCTTCCTGCAGAGCCCTGACCATTGGCCCTCAAGACACAGGAGAAGCAGGAAGCTGTCATGAAAGTGCACCATGGAGGAACAAGGGCCAGGGATGGGGCCCTGGGCTATGGCTTCAACTCATCAAAGAAAGGGATGTTTATTTTTTTTTTTTTTCTGAGATGGAGTCTTGCTCTGTCATTCAGGCTGTGGAGTACAGTGGCATGATCTCCACTCGCTGCAACCTCTGCCTCCTGAGTTCAAGGGATTCTCCTGCCTCAGCCTCCCAAGTAGCTGAGATTACAGGCGCCCACCACCACGCCCAGCTAATTTTTGTAATTTTTTTTTTTCAGTAGAGATGGGGTTTCACCATATTGACCAGGCTGGTCTTGAACTCCTGACCTCGTGATCCACCTGCCTCAGCCTCCCAAAGTGCTGGGATTACAGGCGTGAGCCACCGCGCTCGGCAGGAAAGGGATGTTAAACACAGCTTCTCCCGCTGTCTCTGTTTTGGCCAATGTACCCAAATTGACCACAACAGCTGTTCTGTGTTTACACATTCTGAAGTCAGAACTACTAGCCACATCCTCAAGCTACATGATCTCCATAGTTCCTCGAAGGTGGGCAGTTTTAATACCATGTTGATAGAAAGGCAAACTAGGCTCAGCATCTATGCCACTGACCCAAGGTCACACAGCCATTAAGCGGAGGCTCTGGATTCCTTTCAAGTCAATTTTACCCAAAAGTCAGTTCTTTGGGCCAGGCCACTGGAGTGTTCTCTGATGAGACTGGCATGGGCAGTCTCACCCCCTGCCTTGCTTGATGTCCCAGGACGGTTCCTGTCTGCCCTCTGTAGATGTCGAAGGCTCAGGCCTTGGAGCAGCATCACTCAGTGCAAGCTTGAAGCGGTGGGTAGAAAGGTCAGGAGCTGCTCGGCCCTCCGTTCTCTCACTTCCTGTGAAGAAACTGGCAGGACCAAAGAAGGTGGATGTACCACGGAAGCATCCTCCAGGGGGAGAGCTGTGCTTCCTGGGGGCAGTGGCGGGAGGGAGGGTATAAGTGCTCAGGACAGCCAGTTGTCAGGGTGACAGCTATGCTGAGAGCACCTGGAGATTCTTTCTGGCTTGCAGACAGCCACCTTCCCACTCGGTCCTTACATGGTGGAGAGAGAGCGAGCTCTGGTCTCCTTTTTTTTTTTTGTCTGAGACAGAATCTCATTCTGTCACCCAGGCTGGAGTGCAATGGTGTGATCTCAGCTCACTGCAACCTCTGCCTCCTGGGTTCAAGCAATTCTCCTGTCTCAGCCTCCCAAGTAGCTGGGATTACAGTGACCCACCACCATGCTGAGCTAATTTTTATATTTTTAGTAGAGATGGGGTTTTGCCATGTTGGCCAGGCTGGTCTCGAAGTCCTGACCTCAGGTGATCGCCCTCCTCGGCCTCCCAAAGTGCTGGGATTACAGGCATGAGCCACCGTGCCCAGTCTGGTCTCTTCCTTTTCATATAAGAACACTAATTCCATCCTAGAGGCTCAACCCTCACAACCTAATTACCCAGTGGCCCCACCTCCAATACCTTCCCACAGGTGGGTTACAATTCAACGCATGAATTTAGGGTGTGAGAGGAACACAAAAACATACAGTCCATAGCAGAGCCCGATCGTGTCTTTAATAGAATTCACACTAAGCTGCATTTAATAGAATTCACACTAAGCTGCATTTAATAGAATTCACACTAAGCTGCATTTAATAGAATTCACACTAAGCTGCATTTAATAGAATTCACACTAAGCTGCATTTAATAGAATTCACACCAAGCTGTATTTCCCCCAAATAAATGTTCCTACGCTTTTAATTCCATTAAAATAAAGATTCATGAACACAAACAGTAAAGCCAGTAAACCAAACCGCACTCCTGCAAGCTAAACAATATTCTTCCATAAGAATTGGTTGTTGTTGGGACAATTCCTTGGATTTATTGTTTTTCCCGCTTGCTTCTGGACAGCAGCATCCCCACAAGGCCTGCGACAGCCAGGATGCCTGTTGCCACACTTACTGTCTTGAGGGCATCAGTGACCTGCAGCAGAAAAGAAGGGAGAGCACACTCAGCATCTGGCGGGGACCACAATACATGCAACAGGAAACTACCGCGCAGGAAAGACCCATCTAACCCAGTCCTCTTCGTTCAAATCACAAACATTGGCTGGGAGAGGGGATCCCAAGAGGTCAGGCCACCCAGGAAAGAGGAGAGGAGATGTCTGGTGGGCACAGAGTGAATGAAAGAACAAAGCCAGAGGTGTGATATATACAGAGTAAAGGAGGGATACACCCTGTGGGTGTTAAAAACATAATAGGTTGAGCACTGTGGCTCACACCTGCAATCCTAACACCCTGGGAGGCCAAGATGGGCGGATCATTTGAGCCCAGGAGTTCAAGACCAGCCTGGGCAACATGGCGAGACCCCATCTCTACAAAAAGATACAAAAAAAAAAATTAGCTAAGTATGGTGGTGCGCACCTGTAGTCCTGGTTACTCAGGAGACTGAGGCAGGAAGATCACTTAAGCCCAGGAGGTGAAGGTTGCAGTGAGCCGAGATCGCACCACTGCATTCCAGCTTGGGTGACAGAGTGAGTCCTTGTCTTAAAAAATAATAATAATAGGCTGGGCACAGTGGCTCAGGCCTGTAATCCCAGAACTTTGGGAGGCCAAGGCAGGTGAATCACAAGGTCAGGAGTTTGAGACCAGCCTGGCCAGCATGGTAAAAACTCCATCTCTACAAAAAATTTAAAAAATTAGCTGAATGTGGTGGTGTCCACCTGTAGTCCTAGTTACTCAGGAGGCTGAAGCAGGAAGATCACTTGAGCCCAGGAGGCAGAGATTGCAGTAAGCCGAGATCACACTACTGCGTTCCAGCTTGGGTTACAGAGTGAGCACCTGTCTTTAATAATAATAATAATAATAAACAAAATCATAATAAACCCCAGGGCTTAGCTGTGGCAAGGACAGAAGGGCAGTGCCCAGATGTTGTAGCTCAGGAGTGGCCGACTAGGGCCCTTGAGGCAAGTGTAAAGTTGGGAAATCACCCCTGGGAACTCTCACTGCCCAAGGCTTGAGGGCAGGGACCTCGCCTGGATCGGTCGCAGTGTCCCAGGTGCAGATCCCACTACCAGCAGAGTCGGCACTCATAATTTATCTGCCGAATGAGTGCTGGACCGTGAGGAGCACTGAGGATGTGCTTTAATGAATAACATTGCCTCACTTATGTGCTGGCAGGAAAATCGTCCTGCAAAAGGAAGAGGACACTCTGAAAAAAACACCACTGAGTATATACCCAAAGGATTAGAAATCATTCTATTATAAAGACACATGCACATGTATGTTCACTGCAGCACTGTTGGCGGTAGTAATGACTTGGAACCAACCCAAATGCCCATCAGTAATAGCCTGGATAAAGTAAATGTGGCACATCTACACCATGGAATACTATGCAACCATAAAAAAGGATGAGTTCATGTCTTTTGCGGTGATATGGATGAAGCTGGAAACCATCATTCTCAGCAAACTGACACAAGAACAGAAAACCAAACACCGCATGTTTTCATTCATAAGTGGGTGTTGAACAAAGAGAACTCATGGACACGGGGAGGGAAACATCACATCAGGGCCTACTGGGGGGTGGGGGGAGCTAGGGGAGGGATAGCAGGGGGTGGGGGGATTGAGGAGGACTAACAGGAGAAATATCTAATGTAGATGATGGGGGGAATGGGTGCAGCAAACCACCATGGCACGTGTATACCTATGTAGCAATCCTGCACGATCTGCACATGTACCCTAAAACTTAAAGTATAAAAGAAAAAGAAAAAAACTCACAGAGATATGAGGCTGACCCCTGAGGGTTGGTACAACTTAGCACGGCTGTTGGGAGCTAGCTGAAACAACCCACTGCAATCGTGTGGGCCCACCCCTGTCTGCACCACTGTCTCTGAGATACCAGCATAGGAGGGACTGGGGGAAACGACACTGGGTGGGGGGCGGGGGTGAAGATTGTGAGGATGGCTGCTTTCTAGATATCAGCACTGTTCTGGAACTCTCCAGGCCCCGTATTTTTTTAATCAGCCTGACAACCCTAGGAAGTAGTCATTCTAATTCCCACTTTCCAGAGGAGAAGACTGAGGATGGACAGTGTAAAGAACTCAAGCAAAGGCTGGGCACGGTGGCCCACGCCTGTAATCCCAGCACTTTGGGAGGCTAAGGCAGGTGGATCATCTGAGGTCAGGAGTTCGAGACCAGGCTGGCCAACATGGTGAGAACCCATCTCTACCAAAAAAAAAAAAAAAATTAGCTGGGCGTGGTGGCAGGTGCCTGTAATCCCAGCTACCTGGGAAACTGAGGCAGGAGAATCACTTTAACCCGGGAGATGGAGGTTGCAGTGAGCCGAGATCACGCCACTGCACTCCAACCTGGATGACAGAGTGAGACTTCATCTCAAAAAAAAAAAAAAAAGAATTCACACAAAGCCACAGAGCTGACAAGTGACGAGGCTCAGATCTGCCTGACTTCCCAAGAGTGGCGGTTAAGCCCTTCACAGCCAGGGAAGCAAATATTTAAACCAGTGACCAAACAACAGATTTCTTTGGAGTATCAATGGATTTGAAGCATATGAGTGACTGGGGAAAAGAAAGGGGAAAAAAAGAACCATTTTATTCAAATACACTCAGAATTGTTTCCAAGTGTCAAAGATAAAGCCAGACACAACAAAACAGCAAAAACAGATTTGATTCAATCTCTAGTGACAGCAGGGAAAGAGCTGAGCTCCATCCCAATTTGTGCAGAGGTGACTGACATTTTAAAAGTAAATGGGGGAGTAGGGGGAGGGGTGAGCGAGGGCTCAGTAGAGTCAGAGAGGTGAAATATTGACTATGCGATGAAGCCAGCTGTGTCTGCTAGCTGGCATTATCAAAGTTAGGATTCTACCATCCCACAGAGACTGGGGACAGAGGCTTTATCCTTCCTGATGATTATATTTCAAAGGAATGGCTCTCAGGTCCTTGAGAAAGACACTTCTGAGTTGTAAGAGATTGACATTCAGCCTTCCATTTCCATGGATTCCATATCGGAATTTAAAACATTTTGGGAAAAAAATTGTTTCCCAAATTGAAAAAATTTGTGAATTGAAAACGTTTGGGAAAAAAAATTTTTTAAAGAACAACAAAAAATAATATACATTTTAAAAATACAGTATAACTATTTACACAGCATTTACATTGCATTATTACAAGTAATTATGAGTGGCTCACTCATAATTTGGGAAGCCAAGGCAGGTGGATCATTTGAGCCCAGGAGTTTGAGACCAGTCTGGGCAACGTGGCGAAACCCCATTGCTACAAACACACACACACACACACACACGCACACGCACACAAATTCGCCAGGTGTGGTGGTGTGTGCCTGGAGTCTCATCTACTCAGGAGGCTGAGGTGGGAGGATCACCTGAGCCCAGGAAGGTCAAGGCTGCAGTGAGCCAAGAATATATTTCAGTGGAGCACCACTGCACTCCATCCTGGGTGACAGAGTGAGACCCTGTCTCTGAAATAAAATAAGTATATGGGAGGATGTGCACAGGTTATACACAAATATCACACCATTTTATACAAGGGGCTTGAGCATCCATGATTTTGGTATCCTCGGGGGGTCCTGGAATCAATCTCCCCCACCCATGGATACCAAGAGATGACTGTATCTACATTTCAAAGGGACAGAGGAAGGATTCATAATTAGAAGTCCTTTTTAATAAACACTCTAAGAAAGGGCCAGAGTCTGTCAGGTGTTGGCTAGAACAAATGGGAAATTATCCTGGCAGCAGAGAGCTTTCTTAGGCAGGCATTTATCAGGCGGCTGGGGTCATCCTACGTGCACAGCCTTGTTTTGCTAGAAGCAGTGCTAGAGCTTGGTCATCTGTGAGAGCAGGGGCTAGATGGGGTTGTTGTGTGCCGAGAGTTCTGCAGTTCTCACAAGTCCATTTTCTTACAGAGCGAGAGTTACAGACAGACAGAGGAGGATCCTCCCAGACAGACAGAGTCAGAAGAGAAGGAAGAAAGGAGAGAAAGAAAGAAAGGCAAGTTAATGGGTGACCTGCAGCAGATGAAGTTCAACGAGAGGCACTAGGACAAGAGACAACTAAATAAAACTGCCTCAGCCGGGCGTGGTGGCTCACGCCTGTGATCCCAGCACTTTGGGAGGCCAAGGCGAGTGGATCGCCTCAAGTCAGGAGTTCAAGACCAGCCTGATCAACATGGAGAAACCCCATCTCTAAAAATATAAAAAATTAGCCTGTCATAGTGGTGCAGGCCTGTAATCCCAGCTACTCGGGAGGCTGAGGCAGTAGAATCGCTTGCACCCGGGAGGCAGAGGTTGTGGTGAGCCGAAATCACGCCATTGCACTCCAGCCTGGGCAACAAGAGCAAAACTCCATCTCAACAAAAAAAAAAAAAAAAGAAAGAAAAGAAAAGAGGAAACTGCCTCTCCTGAGTCTTCTCCATTCACTTGAGTTCTGACCCCTCAGAAGCACAGCAGAGGGCCAATCACTTCCTAAAATTAGGGTCTTCCAGATTGACTTTGTGGCTTCCGCACAGCATGTAGAAGTGCTTTAAGATGCATGATAAGGCAGCCCACCCCCAACCCGCTTCTGACGCCCCTCCCATCCAGAGACAGGTCTACCCTCCTCAGCTCGGCAGGCTCTCAGTTAATAGCCTGAGCTCCCTCCTGGGGCACTTGTTTCCAGAAAGTGTGGATTTTCCTTGCCCATCTCCCCTTTTTATCACCTCTCCTTCTCCTATCTTACAACGGAAGAGCTAAATCCTCCCGCACCCTGAATCTATGGTGCATAGGCTAAGGCGTAAACACTCCTAGACACCAGGAAGGGAGGATTCCAGAATGCATTGCTCCTAAACAGAGAGAGCTTCAGAAAAGAATGTGCAGCCATATCAAGGCTCCCGCCTTATCTAGCTACTACCTTAGAATGAGAATTCTACACTGAGATGTTTGTCTGGAACAGTGCATTAACATGCTCATTTGAATTGAAAACTTGTCGGGTTTTTTTCTGAACATCAAGATAAGCCTGATTAGGCTGGTTGGCTTGACAATAACACCTGGCTTGGCTATTTAAACTACATGGAAGACATTTGTCCCTAACCGAATGAGCTAAAAGCACAACTCCCAGATTGTGAAGAAAATACGTACACAAAAATGTAATA
Source organism: Aotus nancymaae (assembly GCF_030222135.1). Classification (NCBI taxonomy): domain Eukaryota; kingdom Metazoa; phylum Chordata; class Mammalia; order Primates; family Aotidae; genus Aotus; species Aotus nancymaae. The sequence continues at coordinate 6,309,096 of NW_026988473.1, read as the reverse complement.
CGCAATATACCAAAAATTCCATCCTTCCCTTTACAAATTTTTTACATTTATGATTTTTTTAACTGTTTGATGCCACCTAAGAATGTATGAGGGATATGTGGTTTTCTAAGTTAACTTGGACTGGGTGCGGTGGCTCACACCTGTAATCCCAAGGGAGGCCAAGTCAAGCAGATCGCTTGAACCCAGGAGATGGAGACCACCCTGGGCAACATGACAAAATCTCATCTCTATAGAAAAATACAAAAGTCAGCTAGGCATGGTGGCACATGCCTGTAGTCCCAGTCACTCAGGAGACTAAGGTGAGAGGATTACTTGAGCCCAGGAGTGGCTGCAGTGAGCCATGATCAAACTCCACGTGATACACTGCAGCCTGGGTGACAGAGTAAGACCCTATATCAAAAAATAATAATAAATTTAAAGTTATCTTAGACCAGAAGTTGGCCAACTATGGCCCATGGGTCAAATCCAACCTGCAAACTATTTTTGTAAAAAATAAATAACACACGGCCGGGCATGGTGGCTCACACCTGTAATCCCAGCACTTTGGGAGGCCAAGGCGGACAGATCATGAGGTCAAGAGATTGAGACCATCCTGGCCAACGTGAGGAAACCCCATTTCTACTAAAATACAAAAAATTAGCCGGGAATGGCAATGTTCACCTATAGTCCCAGCTACTCAGGAGGCTGAGGCAGAAGAATCGTGTCAACCTGGGAGGCGGAGGTTGCAGTGAGGTAAGATCATGCCACTGCACTCCAGGCTGGCAACAGAGCAAGACTCCCTCTCAAAAAAAATAAATACAAAATAAAAATAAATAAATAATATACTTACTGGAAGACAGCCTTACCTGTCTGTGGCTGCTTTTGTGCGGCAAAGTTATAGCAGCAAAGTAATAAGACAGAGACCACCTGGCCCACAAAATCTAAAATATTTACTATCTGGCCCTTTACAGAAAAAAATTGCCCAGCATGACCTGGGCTTTCCCCTTCCTGGCTCATGCTGTTCCCTCTGCTACACTCCTTATTGCCCCTGGTAATCTCCAGCTCATTTTCTTTCAGAAATCAAAATAATCAAATCAGGCTGTGCTCAGGTATTACCTCTTCTGCAAAGCCTTCCTTGATCAGGTCCGTTGGAGAGAATGCATGTGGGTTTAACCGCCTCCACTTCACCATGGCTGACATGTACTAGAAACTCAGTAACTAGTTTAATGAATTTGGACAAGTTACTTAAGCACTGTGAGCCTCAGTTTCCCCATCTGTAAAGTGGGGATCATAAAACCTGACTCTAGGGCTGTGGAGGGCCATTTCAGGCTGTGACTCCCTTCTGTGGCCACCGCCCCCAACCCACTGCACTGGTCTACATTGCCGACTTGCCTATCTCCATATGAAACCTCAAGGGCGGGGGTTTCATATCTGCGAATTTGTCTTGCTCATATCTATTTCCATCCCACCCTGGCCCCAGCAGGCACCCAGCCTCTGGCAGCTGAGGGAGTGGCCTGGCTGCTGGCAAGAGGATGCAGGCTGAGGACGCACCTGGTCGCTGCGGGAGATCCCATAGCGCAGCCCGTTCACGAAGTGCTCGCAGTTGTCACTGGTCAGCGAATAGTGAAACTCTGTCCCCACCAACTCCTCTGCCTGATTGATGATTTTGTTGATGGGCAGTGGCTTGCATCTGTCATCATGTTTGTTATTGACCCGGTAGTTGTCTCTCCCAGCCACCGCAGACAGCAGTTCCTTCTTCACCATGGCTTTGTTGGTCAGTTCGGACAGGACACTGGCCGCAACAGCTCCGGCAATTTCACCTGTGCAAACAGTGAGTTCAGTCTTGGGCGGGGCCTGGGGGGCTCAGAGCTGGCTCCAAGCCAAGCAGCCTCACTGCCCCAAGCACCGTCAAGAAGGATGAGCTGTGAAAGGACCTGTCCATCCTGCCTGGTCTCAAACTTGAAAACAGGGCAAACCCAAGCCTGGGTGACTTTGGAGAAGTCACCATGGGTCCCTAGGCTCTGGTTTTCTCATTTCTAAAGTAAAGAACCTGAGTTTTAAAGAATCACGTGAGTTCAAATGGTCCCTGAAAGAGGCAACGGTCAAGGCAGAGTGGTACAGGGCAAAAAGAGAAGGCAGAAGAGCCCCAGGCCATAGTCCCAACTGCCCCTCACTAGCTTGTGGCTTAGAAAAAGTCACTCCAGGCCAGGTTCCTGTAATCTCAGCACTTTGGGAGGCCAAGATGGGAGGAACACTTGAAGCCAGGAGATGGAGACCAGCCTGGACAACATAGTAAGGCTCCTATCTCTAAAAATAAAAATTAAAAAATTAGTTGGGCATGGAAGCACATACCTTTAATTCTAGCTACTCCAGAGGCGAGGTGGGAAGATCACTTTAGCTCAGAAATTACAGGCTGCAGTGAGCTATGATTGTGTCACTATACTCCAGCCTGGGCAGCAGAGTGAGACCTTGTCTCCAAAAAGGTAAAGAAAAGAAAACGTCACTCCATTGCCCTGAGCCAGTGCCATGGGAGCCCCAATAGGCAAGGGTGGCATTTTGAAACAGTAGGAAAGGAAACAGCTGAACAAGACAGAAGCCTGTCTCAGGAATCCAGGCCCCCCTGGGTCCTGGCCCTGGCTCTTTTACTGTGTGCCTTCAGACAAAGCCCTTCTCATCTTGGGACCCTGGTTTCATCACTTTCAAGTTAGAGGAACTAGACCAGGGGATGTCCATGCCCTCCAGCTCTAAATTCTCCAATTGGCCTCTAAAGAGGACCCCAGCCTTCTGGGAAGCTGAAATAAAACAGTGGCCAAGTGACAGCAACCAGAACCCTCATGGAGGGCCAGGTGGACCCAGGGGTCTACAATGGACCTTGCTAGAAGCAGCCCAGCTTAGAGAAAGACTGTTGTAATGTCAGTCTCTGAACAGCCAGTTTAGCTAACGACAAGCTTATAAACTTACGTGTGTATTCACACTTTCCTTTACTGATTTTTATTTTCTTTTCAAAAGGACATTTGAACAAATGTCTTGGTCCCAGCTCACTCCAGCTACAGGAGCAGGAATAGGGACCAGAGAGATCCTCTGCCAAGGAGAGAAACAGAGGAGTCCACACCCAGTCTTCCTGGACAGACTAGAGCTCCTAAAAAGAAGGGAAGCTGGAAGAAACAGGATTAATACAGGTGTAAAAATACATCACTGATAATTTATTCTTTTTTTTTTTCTGAGACAGAGTCTCATTCTTGTTGCCCAGGTTGGAGTGCGATGGCACGATCTCAGCTCACCGCAACCTCCACCTCCCAGGTTCAAGCAATTCTCCTGCCTCAGCCTCCCAAGTAGCTGGGATTACAGGCATGCACCACCATGCCAGGCTATTTTTTTTTCTTTTTTTTAGTAGAGATGGGGTTTCTCTATGTTGGTCAGGCTGTTCTCGAACTCCCGACAGGTGATCCACCCACCTCAGCCTCCCAAAGTGCTGGGATTACAAGTGTGAGCCACCGCGCCCAGCCTTTTCTTTTTCATGAGAAAAATACAGTCTCCTACATCTCTACCCGTTAGCATCCCCTAACCCAATGTCTCACCTTCTTGGCTTTGAAGTTTCTGTTTTCTACTCCTTAGTCTTCCCATCTCTGCCCCTAGCCCTCCCACATCTCTCCCCCTATTTACACCGGTCAGACTCCCCACGCCTCTCTCTTTGCCCTTTTCCTCTCACTCTCCCGTTCCTGCCCCTCAGTCTCTCAGCTCTGGGATGGGGTTCTTCCTCCTCCCCAGTAGAGAGCGCCCTTTCCTATATTGCTGGTGAGGTACTTTGGACAACAGTTTGGTAGTTTCTTATTAAATATTCACTTACCACATGACCCAATAATCCCATTCCTAGGTATTTACCCAGAAGAAATAAAAATCTATGTTCACACATACAAAAAAAAAAAAAAAAAAAACCCTGCATGAGAACATTTATAGTGGCTCTAATGATTATTATCAAAAACCAAAAATCGCCCGAATGTCCTTCAGCTGGTGAATGGATAAACAAATGGTGGTACATCCATGCAATGGAATACTATTCAGCAATAAAAAAGAACAAAGAACTGACGCATGCTACAACATACATCAACCTCAAATGCATTATGTTAAGTTAAAGTAACTGGACACAAAAGGGGCTACATTCTGTATGGTTTCAGTTATGTGACACTCTGGAAAAGGCAAAACTATAGGAACAGAGAAAAGTCCATAGCTTGCTAGGAGCTGGAGTCGTGAGTGGATGTATGGGGTCGACAACAAAAGGGCATGGGGGAACTTTAGGGGGATGAGGTGTAGTGTCCCCCAGTCTTCCCCCACTTTCTTTGTCCTGACTAACACAGAACGCCTTGACACTCTGTGACCCGGCTAGCTGCATGTCGCCCTCTGCAGGTTTGACCCCAAGCTGGAGCCTTTAACATTCATTCCCAGGCTCTGATAAAGTTGTTTAGGTTGTTGCAGGGAACACTGAAAGAGCAAATACTTTGCTAAGCACATAGAAATGAGCCCCAGCTTTGAAACCTCATAATCCAACCCCCTTGTTCCAGACGTTCCTGGGTAGATCATCCACTGTCTTGCTGTCCAATGAGAGGACTCCAGCCCTCTGCATCAAAGTTCCCCTAATAAATGCTTTGGATTCATCAGCCTGGCATTTAGTGCTTCTTTCTTTGGAATCCAAACTGGCCCCATCTCAGGATTTTTGGGGGCAGTCCCCTGAAGAAACTCCCCTGACACCACTTTTGGGGCCACTCCAACCATGGGTTCAGCTGAACAGAGAACATTAGGGAATTCTTCTATAACTAGATTATGGTGATGGTTACATAGTCATATGCATTTGTCAAAACTCATAGAATTGCATACTAAAAAGGATAAATTTGGCCGGGCGTGGTGGCTCACACCTGTAATCCCAGCACTTTGGGAAGCCAAGGTGGGCAGATCACCTAAGGTCAGGAGTTCGTGACCAGCCTGGTTAACATGGCAAAACACCATCTCTCCTAAAAATACAAAAAATTAGCTGGGCATGGTGGCAGGCGTCTGTAATCCCAGCTACTTGGGAGGCTGAGGCAGGAGAATCACTTGAACCCGGAGGCAGAGATTGCAGTGAGCCGAGGTCATGCCATTGCACTCCAGCTTGGGCAACAAGAGTGAAACTCTGTCTCAAAAAAAAAGGATAAATTTTACTATTTGTAAATTATTCTTAAATAAGTCTAATTTTTTAAAATTCAAATATATATATTCAAACTTAGACACACATACATACTTAAAGAGAAACTGAAATGGAAGCCATAGTTGAATAGTCCTAAACCACTCATAACCATGTAACGAAAAACTTAAAATTCTTCTGATTTCCCCAAAGTGCTAGCTGTAACCATAAACAAAACAAGCTATCCTCACGTCAACATTGTGGACTTATGCTCTGCTTTCTTTGCAGCCCAGTAGACAGAGAAAGTCAATCTTTTTTTAATTTTACTTGGAGAAGTCAACAGTATACTTAGATAGTATTACTGAGGCTCCCTTATACTTTCCACAAGTTTTACATAAAAATTTTGAACCCCTGAAATATCCCAGAAATGCAACACGTAGATGACTTGTTTCTGTGTTCCTCATCTAAAGAGAAAACTCAGAAATTTCCTCAATGTATCTCCTATAACAACTGGCTTAGAAGGGGTATGAGATCTCTCAAGACGCTTCAGCTTTCCTAAGAGATGGTTTCTTATCTAGGTTATAATTTATCTACAAAAGCAATATTTCTGTGCCCAGAAAGAATAAATAATATCCAAAATTATCCTTGATTTATAACTGAAAAACAACTCAGAGGATTCCTCACACTTGCAGGGTATTGCAAGTCCTGGAGCCCAAATTATTCTTTATTGGTCCCTCCATTCTTGTTTTTATTTATTTATTTATTTATTTTATAGAGATGGGGTTTCACCATATTGGTCAGGCTGGTCTTGAACTCCTGACCTTGCAATCCGCCTGTTTCGGCCTCCCAAAGTACTAGGATTACAGGTGTGAGCCACCACACCTAGCCCGGCCTCTCCAATCTTTTTTTTTTCTTTTTTTTTTTTGAGACAGAATCTCGCTCTGTCACCCAGGCTGAAGTGCAGTGGTGTGATCTTGGCTCACTGCAACCTCTGCCTCCCAGATTCAAGTGATTCTCATGCCTCAGCCTCCCAAGTAGCTGGGACTACAGGCATGCACCACCACATCACAACAGAAAACAATGTACTTCCTCACTTCTATAACTTTATAAACTGAGTTATCGTTGCTGTGAGCTAAGCTTCTTGCCATTTTAATTCAAAGTCTCTGGATTTGAGAACTGTTCTTTTGTATGTACAACAAACCTTTTAAATTTCTCTAGCTTGATTTTATTTCATTTATAAACATCTATATATAGACATACATGTGTATATACGTATATACACATACACACATATATAAGTATATACACATATATATCAGTATTTCTACAACTCTTGAAACAGAGTTGTATACATATCTCCATCTATAGATGCTCTGAGTTTCACTTTCCCTGTGACCCAGCCCGTCTGTGTGTGTACATATTCATATCTTCCTATTAGTCATATTGATAATATGCCTTATGCACCGTATTCTCTCAAGAATCTTAAACATTTGTCAGCAGCCGCTGATTCATCATGACAATCTCTATAAGAATTAAATCTATATGTGTGCACATACACACACAGACCTGGGCTAGGTCACAGGGAAAGTGAAACTCAGAGCATCTATAGATGGAAATAGATATCCATCTATATACTTGTGTGTATATGTACATCTATAGATGGAGATAGATATACATCTATGTGTGTATATATACACCTGCTGTGCAACTATTTTAATGGCTGTATAGCATTCCATTATATGCAGCTATATCTATTCTACTTGACTAATCCCCTGGTGTCTTGCACTTGAGTCATTTCCAGTATTCGGTCATTTTCTTTGATGCTATGATGCTTCAGATGGAAAGGGAGGTTGCTTTAGCCCCTGGCCAGCCACTGCACCAGAGCTTTCCTATACATTCCTTCATTTCCTCCCTCCATGAGCTGGGACATAGGGATTCTTATCCCTGCTCTGTAGAAAGTGCAGCTGAACTTAGTGACATGAAGCCACATGCTCAAGGCACACAGTCAGTAAACAGAGGAGCCGTGATTCCAAACTGGTTCTGTGGGGTTGGGAGCCCTATGCGCTCCTTCCATTGTACCATGCAGTCAGTTGCAAGCTATCCGAAGAAAGAAACTGCTTCTTCCTCGTTTGTACCTTCAGAACAACAAATATATACGAGATCCCATGGAGGGATGCTCACCACATACGATGAGTTGGTTCAGACTGAACCCCACTCTATAATGGAATAAAGGTCAATAACCTCTCCACCAACTTACTGCAAAAGAAGAATAGCAGTTGCTACATCTAGCAGGAAAAAGCACAATTCATTCGGCATTATGTATTGAGTGCCTACTCTGCTAGACCCTGAAGTGAGGACAATTACATAATTGTGCATCTCTTCACATTCTTAATCTCAATCCTTGTGCTTAAGAAGAGAACCCATCCTTACTTACAGGGAGCCAGATGGATCACATAGCCATCTCCCACATAGATGGCCCAGTGCTCATAGCCAAAGCGAAAAATCTCGATCAGGTCTCCAAGTCTCGGTCTTGGTCTGGACTGCAAGAGAAATACCAGAGACAGGCAGAGGTGAGCCATCTGCAGGAAACATTCTGGGCCTGACCCGCAAGGAGCCCCAGCCAAGCCTGCAGATTCCCTGTGCTCATCACCTGCAGGAAACAGGAAGGAGGGAGCTCTCCTCACATGGGTAGGAACCCCCTTCATTTACTGGGGTTGCAGGACTGGAAAGGTTGCTCTTCAGGAAACAAGGAGGAGATAGAGTAACTTTGAGGGACATTTTGATGAACTGCAGCACAGAAGTGTGATAGAGTGAGGTGCACGGGCTGGATGTGAGCGCATTTTGTGCACAGAGTATGTTTTTGTCAGCAAGTGACTACATGATTCCCGAGGAAGCCTAAAACGCCTCTTTAAAGGCCACCTGCCATGAGCCTAAGCCCAGGTGATTCCTACGAGTTATAGAGCTCTGACTTGCAACGCCCAACATGTCAGAGGCAGTCGGACACTCGACCCACATTATACACCACTCCTTTGGGTAAAGACTATCATTACCCCCACTTGACAGGTGAGCACATGGAGTCTCAGGAAGGTCAGGTAACTTGTCTAGTGAGTAGAAGAGCAGGAGTGAAGTGCAGGGCTGAATGTTTCCAACATTAATGCCCTTAACCATTCCAGAATGTACTAGGCAAGCCCACAGCAGCTGAAGTCTGAGCTCCAGGCTAAAATTAAAGCAAGGGATGGCAGGGTGTGGTTGGAGTTGGTGGTAGGGTAGTGCCCATCTGGAGGGTGTATGGGTGGGAGGAATGTTGCCCTGGCCACACCCAGAATGGGAGACAGCCCTTGACACATGAGTTCTGTTTCCGGTGTGCTCTGGTGCTAGCCAGCACCCCTCCTCCCTGTAACTCAGCTGAGCTAGGCCACAGAGGAGTTGAACTGCTGCTGAGAGCAGTGAGGGTGCCAGCCAATTGGAAGTCTGGTGGGGAGCTATAGTTAAAAGTAAAGCCTTTCATTTGCAGCTACTCGGATGGAATTGGAGACTATTACTCTAAGTGGACTAACTCGGGAATGGAAAACCAGACATCATATGTTCTCACTCATAAGTGGGAACTAAGCTATGAGGACACAAAGGCATAAGAATCATACAACGAACTTTGGGGACTCAGGGAAAAGGGTGGGAGGGAGTGAGGGATAAAAGACTACACACTGGAACTGGGCGTGGTGGCCCACACTTGTAATCCCAGCACTTTGGGAGGCCGGGGTAGGCGGATAACCTGAGGTCAGAAGTTTGAGACCAGCCTGGCCAACATGGTAGAAACCCATCTCTACTAAAAATACTAAAAATATCTGAGTGTGGTGGTGGGTGCCTGTAATCCCAGCTACTCAGGAGGCTGAGGCATGAGAATTGCTTGAACCCGGAAGGCAGAGATTGCAGCTTAAGTCAAGATGGTGCCACTGCACTCCAGCCTGAGCGATAGAGTGACACTCCATCTCAAAAAAAAAAAAAAAAAAGACTACACATCGGGTACAGAGTACACTGCTCAGACTGTGTGCCAAAATCTCAGAAATCACCACTAAATAACTTATTTATATAAGTGCACCAAAATCTCAGAAATCACCACAAAAGAACTTATTTATGTAACCAAACACCACCTGTTCAACAAAGAAGCCTTGAAATTAAAAAAAAAAAAAAAAAAAAAGTAAAGCCTTTGACTAGAGGGGTCAAGAGTCAACTTGACCAAAGAAGGGACAATTTGAGTATCAAAAAATAATAATAATAACCATACATAGACTGAAATACATCAAATATGTTAAAACCCATGTGTTCATAAGGATATTTTTAAAACACAGTAGGCATCTTTGGAAGACAGAAAAGAATTATCACATTATTCCAAAAGCTGGCAAATAAAGGAAAAGATTCAAACATTTCCTAACTGAATTGTACTCAGGGAATGCAATTTAAAACTACAACAGGCTGGGCACGGTGGTTCACATCTGTAATCCCAGCACTTTGGGAGGCCAAGGCAGGCAGATTACAAGGTCAGGTGTTCAAGACCAGCCTGACCAAAATGGTGAAACCCCATCTCTTCTAAAAATACAAAAATTAGCTGGGTGTGGTGGTGCACACCTGTAATCCCAGCCACTTGGGAGACTGAGGCAGAAGAATTGCTTGAACCTGGGAGGCAGAGGGTGCAGTGAGCAGAGATTGAGCCACTGCACTCCAGCCTGGTGATAGAGAGAGACTCTGTCTCAAAAAAAAAGAAAAAAAAAAACCTACAACAAACCCCAAAGCTACAAATCAATACTTGTAAGGTAGTCGTATATGTCTGCAAAAGCATAGAAAAATACTTGGAAGAATCGCTTCTCGGCCTTTTGGCTAAGATCAAGTGAAAAATACTTGGAAGAGCACACACCAGGCTGCACAGAGGGGAAAGGCTGCACAGCTGGGGAGGATGGCCAGAGGGGATTTTAGCTTTTATGCTCATAATTTTGGTTTTGGTTTTGATTTTTGGCTTTTGGCTTTTTTTGAGACATGATCTCACTCTCACCCAGGCTGGAGTGCAATGGAACTATCACAGCTCACTGCAGTCAGCCTCAACCTCCCCAGCTCAAACGATCCTCCCACCTCAGCCTCCCAAGTAGCTAGGACTACAGGCACGTATCATTAAGCCTGGCTAATTTTATATTTTTTGTAGAGATGGGGTCTCACTATGTTCCCCAGGCTAGAGTTTTGGTTTTTCAAACAAGGTGAATGTGCTCACATGTTCCTCGTGGAATTAAATACATTCTTTCTTTTTTAAGTTGAAGCTTTAGAGTCAGACCCCCCTTAGCTCAAATTCCCTCCCTGCCTTTTGGGCAGTCCCTTCTAATACTTACCAGAATATCATTCTCCCCCATCTGTGAAGTTGGCAGTAATTATGCCTACTTCATAGGATTGCTTATTCACTACCTGATGTGGATTAAATAAAAGCGTTTAGCATGGTGTCTGGACCCCCAAGCACTCAGGAAATAAGGCTGCTAGTGGGTCTGAAGGAAGAAGGAACCTAAGAAGGAATTGGAGGGAAGGAGGGAATGTAGAGGGACTGGCCCTGCCTGGAGGTGAGGGAGACAGAGCCCTTTCTGGCAGCCCCCATCGCCACCCACACAGCGGGAGTCCTTGCCCTGGACCCTCCCTCCCTAGTTCGCCCCACCCATTGAGGATGGTGTGACAGAGGAGGTGGCCTGCACAGTGAACCAAGGGCTGCTCTCCCTGAGCCCACCATTCCTGCCTTCGGGAGGCTCAGCACAGCCACTGGGAGTGTGGCCACAGGAGGGATTGGAAAAGCTCAAACCCAAACTTTGGCCTCAGCAGAAGCAGACCTCACGCAGCAGCTGAGGCTGGGGAGCCAGCACCATGGTTCCTTCCCACTGTATCTGAGAGCCAGACCCCCAGGCCTCAGTGTGTGCCCATGTGCCCTCTGTGCCAGGGCTACAGACCAACAAGGAGAACACACATAATCACCACTAACAGAGTGGTTGTTCCTCAAAGAAAAGCTGTAAAACCCTTCTGGGAACTTACCGAAGCCATCCTTCCGTCAAGATGCTGTCTTGTGTCTTGCTGACTCTGTGTCCAGCCTTAAATTAGGTCTGAGTTTCGCTTTCCCCATGACCCAGCCCATGCAAACAAGATCAAGGTTCGTGTAAAATGTTCCCTGTCTTCAAACAAGGGGCAGGGCACATATCAAGTAGGAAAAGGGGTGTGAAAATCAACCAGACGCAAGAGGAATCAGAGCTCACGATATAGAAGAAGGAGTTGGCGGCAGTGTAGTCAGGGGCACAGTTGATAATCATCGAGTTTCAGGTGGAACAAGCAAGTTCCAGTGGGTTCCGGGGCAAGGCAGGATAGAGAGATGGAGACCATGGGGGAAACATTTCAAAAAAGAGAGAGGAACCCCAGAGAGACTGAGACTCATGCCTCCAAATTGAGAATGATCGTTGCCAGGATGTGCAAACATTTCTGCCAACCTCAAACCCTAGGCAAATGGCCCTAGGCAAACCATATTATTGGAGGCACATTCCCGGACCCTGGAAACAGAGTGAGGCTGCTTGGATAGCGGTATAGAAAGAAACCACTCCAGGCCAGATGCAGTGGCTCATGCCTGTAATCCCAGCATTTTGGGAGGTTGAGGCGGGTGGATCACCTGAGGTCAGGAGTTCAAGATCAGTCTGGCCAACATGGCGAAGCCCCATCTCTACTAAAAATACAAAAATTAGCTGGACGTGGTGGTGCATGCCTGTAATCCCAGCTACTTGGGAGGCTGAGGCTGGAGAATACTTTGAACTGGGGAGGCAGAGGATTCAGTGAGCTGAGATCACATCACTGCACTCCAGATCGGGAGATGGAGTGAGACTCTGTCTCAAAAAAACAAAACCAAAAAAAAAACCACTCCCCTTTCTGCCTCTCACCCACAGTTCAGAAACACTCATTATGTACCAAATGGAAACCAAAACCCATTATTGGATGTATAGAGGCTGCTTCTTTGAGGCACCTGCATGCTTATCCCCCCAACCTCCAAATAAGTTTATCTTCTGACATCGACATATAGCTGTTGGGTCCTGAGCAAACTGGACAGGAAGGAGTGGGTGGGGCTGGGGGAAGCTGAGCATCCTCACTGTGGAGCATGGGGGGCAGGAAAGCAAGGACCAGTAACTTACCTTCTTCAGGCTATAAACAAACAAACAAACAAAGCGCTTTAGTGTGGGGATGCAGATGGACTGGAGCCCGAACTGGAAAACTCTGTGGGAGCCACAGAAGCTCCGCGTGACCAGCTACTCCCTCAGCCCACACGGTCCTGCTCCCATGGTGCCTCTCAGCACCTCCACTCCATTTTCCTCTGAGTTTCAGTGAGAAAATCTCCAAAGCATTCCTCCTGGAGGGAGAGGGTGGGGTTGGCTTAGCTAATTTTCTCCTCCGGGCCAGTCCCCACTCGGGCTTCCCGATCATCTTTTGAGTGGCTGACCTCCAGCCTGGCAACCTCAGTTCATCCTATGCATGCCCTGCCCTTGCATCAACATCACACCCGTTTCCCTGGGCAGGAGGACTTCCACGTGCTGTCTGCTGACAGGATCTCAGGTGGGTTGGCACAATGACCAAGCAGACCGTGCAGGGTGGAGGTGGGAAGGAACATCACTGTACTCGTGCTGTGACTTGGGGCTTTTCACCAAATCCAAGCTGTTCAGAATGTCAGAAAATCAGTTCCAGGAGCCACAGGAAAGGAGAGTCTGCAAATCAAGGGCCGGTGGACTCAGAATTCTGCTGTCTCCCTACTGTCCACGCTGAGCAGGAAAGGTGTCAAAGTTCTACTGACAGAGAACAGGGTAGGGCAGATCACACACCCAGCCTGCTGGTGAGCTCTAGGGCTACAGCCTGGAATACTTTCATTTTTGTTCACATATACTCTTTATATATTTTTTAATTTTATAAAAGGAAAGATAAGCCTCCATTCTCCCCACCTCCAGCTCCCAGCCATCCCTTTCCCCTTTCTAGAGGCAATGTTATCTTTCTGTGTATACGCCAGGAATATCTTGGACTACATATAATTTTAATGGGCTTTGGTGATGTTGGAAATAGATGCTCAGTGCCGCAAAGAAAAATAAGCACTGAGACAAAGGATCTTTCAGCAATGCACTTTTTACTTCCTGGACTGCAGGAAGGGTACCCTCACTAGCCATTGTGCTACGAGAGAGTACAATGAACAAAAGAAAACACATAAATGCTTCCCTTACACATTTGGGGTTGTCCTTACTGCTGTGTCTGATCTCCGTTGGCTGGAGCCAGACCTCACAGTCAAAACTAAAACCTGATTGGCTAACAACTTAAAACTTTTCTAAACAGGTAAAAGCAATGGAGAGCCGGGACATGCCTGTGAGCACGTCTGGCACAGATATCTTAGTTAAAGTACAAGGACATAGAATGTACTACGTGCCTGTAAGCATGGCAGTCTGACAGCTACATAGGATAGGGCTTAACAAAGCTATTAGCACACTTACTCTTTAACAAGAAAGGAAACTTTAAAAAGGAACTTTTCTACTTCCCACATTCCCTCCTCTTTTACTTTATAATTTTCTTGTTTACACTTTTTAACACGTCCTGGCTTAGTTGTTCCGCCTGAGTTTTTAAAAGAAAAAGCTTCTCTCTCTTTTCTCTTTACACTATTTTTTTCTTTAGTTTTACTTCCTGTCTCTCTCTCTCTCTCTCTGTCTTTCACAGGCACTTACTAACAATTTTTCAACATACCTCAACTTTCCTTTTTACGTTTTGCTGGTCGGAGTGGGGCTTGCCTTGGGCTGCACTGCTCATGCTGCTGGTCTTCTCCCCTCCTGGCACAGGTGCCGCGCCTGTCTGCCCCACGAAGTTCCCAGCACACAACCTTGGACCGTCTCGCTGCTGCTGCTGCTGTTTAACCGGGTTGTTCCAGCCTCTCCTGCTGTCTCTGCAGCACCCCTGGCCACAGCCAGTGGCCTTGCAGGCGACCTCCACCATTGCCATCTGCATGCAGGCCACTCACCACTTCCAGTGCCACCTGTGCTGCTTCCTGACTCCCAGCCCTGGTGCCCGCAGTGCACCGCCACTCAGAGCAGCCTGGCCTTTGTATGCCTGTGACCTCCACCTCCCTGGGCCCCACCCCAACAAGTGGCTGACCCGGCCACCAGCACCACTGCCGCCACCTTAGGGGGCCTTTACTGGGGCTCCTCTGGAGCTGTCTTGGCTACCTGTTGCCTTTCTTTTTCCAGGGGAGGATTCTAACTATGCCCTCCTGCCCTTTCGGAGGTCTCTCTCACTCCTCTCTTTACTTTCCCTTTGCTCTCTCCAGTTTCTAGTCCATATGAAACAATTACAGATTTTGCAGACAGAAACCACTCACACTGCTCTCTCACATGCACACTTACATATACTTAACCTTTAGAATTTTGACCAAAGCTTGAAGGTCCCTCCCCACCCCCACATTGCTGAGAGACCAGGTTGATTTATTCCTCACACCAGGTGGGTCTCAGCTGAAGACCACTCTGGAGAGGAATTAGTCCCACCTGGGCGCCAATTTGTTGGAAATAGATGCTCAGTACAGGAAAGGAAAATTAGCACTTAGACAAAAGATCTTTCAGCAATGCACATTTTACTTCCTGGACTGCAGGAAGGGTACCCTCGATAGCTATCATGCTACAAGAGTACAATGAACAAAGGAAAACACATAAATGTTTCCCTTACACATTTGGGTTGTCCTTACTGCTGTGTCTGATCTCCATTGGCTGGAGCCAGACCTCACAATCTAAACTAAAACCTGATTGGCTAACAACTTAAAACTTTTCTAAACAGATAAAAGCAATGGAGAGCTGGGACATGCCTGTGAGCACGTCCAGCACAGATATCTTGGTTGAAGTACAAGGACATAGAATGCACTACCACTTGTAAGAATGGCACATCTAACAGCTACATAGGATAGGGCTTAACAAAGTTATTAGCACACTTATTCTTTAACAAGAAAGGAAACTTTAAAAAGGAACTTTTCTATTTCCCACCGCCAGGGATAGTGGCTGATGCCTGCAATCCCAGCACTTTGGGAGGCCAAGGAAGGTAAATCACTTGAGACAGGAGTTCAAGACCCACCTGGCCAACATGGTGAAATCCCATCTCTACTAAAAATATTAGCCTGGCGTGGTGGTGTGTGCCTGTAGTCCCAGCTACTCGGGAGGCTGAGACACGAGACTTGCTTGAATGCGGGAGGCGGAGGTTGCAGTGAGCCAAGATCATGCCACTACCCTCCAGCCTGGATGACAAAGTGAGACTACAGCTCAGAAAATAAATAAATAAATAAAGGGTTTTATTAAATCTTACATCTATATAGAAGACTTGCAACATAAGTGTAAAACATTTGAAATAATAACAAAACACTCTCGTACCAACAAAGCTAGTTGAAGAAATAGAAAACCACCATGGCACACGTATACCTACGCAACAAACCTGCACATTCTGCACATGGATCCCAGAACTTAAAGTATAATTAAGAAAAAAAAAAAACAGTATCTTAAATTAGCCCTGTTTCCCACAAAAACCTGTATGCAAATGTTCATAGTAGCCATGGTGGTTAATTTTATGTGTCAACCTGACAGGGCCATGGGGTGCCCAGATGCTCCTTGACTTCTGGGCATGTCTGTGAGGTGCTTCCAGATGAGATCAGCATTTGAATTGGTGGAATGGACAAAGCAGATGACCCTCCCTTATGTGGGTGGGGAGCATCAATCTGCTGAGGGCTTGAATAGAACAAAGGGAGAGGGATGAGGAATTCATCCCCTTTTTATCTGCCTCGCTGCTTGTGTTGAGGCAGCTCACCTCGTCTTCTCCTGCCCTCAAACTGGGATTTACACTATTGGCTCCCTGGGTTCTCAGGCCTTTGGACTCAGACTGAATGATACCACTGCCTTTCCTGAGTCTCCAGGGTCTCTAGCCTGCAAACAGCAGATGTAGGACTTCTCAGCCTCTGTGATTGCTGCATGAGCTAATGTTTTGTTACAAATCTTGATGGATAGATAACCTCCTATTGGTTCTGTTTCTCTGAAGAACCCTGACTAATACTCAGCATTATTCATAATCGCCAAAAGTGACGCACCCAAATGTCCATCAACAGATGAGTGGATAAACAAAATGTGACATGTCCATATGATGTAATATTCTTCAGCCATAAAAAGGAAGTACTGATACATGCCAAAATATGGAGGAAGTTTGAAAACATGATTAGTGAAAGAAGCTGGTCACAAAAGCCATATAGCATATGATGCCATTTATATGAACTGTCAAGAATGGGAAAACATACAGAGACGTAAAATAAATTCATAATTAGAATGATTAGGGATGGAAGGGCTAAGGGATTCAGGTTCAGTGTTTCTTTTTAGGCGATGAGAATGTTTTAAAGTTGATCGTGGTAATCGTTTCATAACTCTGTGAATATGCTAAAGGACATTGAATTATACACTTTCATGAGTGAACTATATGGTATTGAGGCAGGGTGGATAGTCAAGGAGACGACCACATCCTTGGGACATGGCAACCACACTGTCAACACAACGAGTCCTGTAACCATGTCCGTTGGGACAGAGCAACTACCCCAACAACACAGCAAACCTCAGCCCTCACATTGTAACCAAGCTCATCCGAGAAGAACTACCTTCAGTGGGGACTTTTCCCTGTAGAGAATGTTATAAGTAAAATTTCGATGCTGCAAAAGAAATAGCACTTGAAGATAAATCCTCTCAGCATGGCAATTTACTTCTATAGAAAGGTGCAGCTCACGGATGGACCAATGGGGACCGCACATTTGGACAAAGGAGGAAAAGGGGTACTCATGCCTGACGGGGGTCACCCGTACTGCTGTGTCATTTCCCTACTGGCTAGGGTTAGACCGCACAAGCTAGACTAATCCCGATTGGCTATTTTAAAGAGAGCAGGGGTCTGAGCTGGAGTGGCAGGGTGGGTGTTTTGGCGGGAAGGACAGTTACAGGTGGGTCAGAGCAGGTAGTCAGGGGTGACCTAGGTCAAAGAAGGTGACCAGAGCAGGTGACTGGAGCAGGTGACCAGGATGAGTCAGGATGGAGCCAGGGGCTGGGGGAACAGATGTGAACTACTGATTAGAACTGGTGGACAAGGCTGTTTACTGGAACTACAAGGAAATTAAACTTTAAAATAAAGAATTAAAGAATAAGAGAACTGAACATACTGGCATACTGATTATTTGAAGAGAAACTTGGGGTTCACTATATCTAACAAGAGCATGTCCATTTTAACCATACTTGTCCTGAGACTGACCCTTTGCTCATTATAATAGTAAAAAACACACCCTTGGGTGGAAATTTAAGACAGTGATGAGATATGGCATGTATGAATAAGCACGTACAGCAACTGCTCATGTGCACCCAGAGGCCCACCCAGAACATGCTTACTAGGAACACACCTATTCCCACCCCCAGTGAATAATCATGTAAGATTCTCATAAAGGGAGTTCCCTCAGAGCCAGTCTTTGCTGACTCACTCTTGATCAGCCCACTCTGACTTACCTTTGAGGGTGTACCTGTTACAGTGCGTCTTTCAGAGTTTTACCTTTGCTGTTTACCTTTCTGCTGTTTCTTTTTACACTTAGCTTTCAGAGTGTTCTTTTTTTTTTACTGTACATTAAGTTCTGGGGTACACGTGCAGAACATGCAGAGTGTTCTTTCTCTTTTGCAATAAATTACTTTCCATTGTTCCTCTACGGCTGTGTCTCTTGTTAAAATTCTTTTAACCAAGAAGACAAGAACAGAGGTCTCACAATCATCATCAACAGTATGTAAATTATAGCTCAATACCAAAAAAAATTAACACTGTGTTCCTCTTCCTCCTAATGCAGTTGTAGCCACTCTCCTGAATTTTGTCTCTACTATCCTGCTGATTATTAAATTTTTTATAAATACATCCCTTAATAATATATAAATGTAATCCTTAACAATATGTATTTAGATTATATTTTTTGAAGCTTGTAAAAGTAGAATCAAACATCAAGCATTCCTAAGTTTTTTTGTTCAATATTGTTTCATATCTATGTTGACTGGCTGTAGCTATTCATTCATTTTTATGGTATTCTCACTAGAATGTGTCACAGTTTACTTATCCTGACTCCTGTCAACATCACTTGAACCCGGGGGTCGGAGGTTGCAGTGAGCCGAGATCATGCCACTGCACTCCAGCCTGGGCAACAGAGTGAGACTGTATCTCAAAAATAAAAATAAAAATTGACATTTGTCTTTTACATGAATCTGAAATCCTTCCTAAACTGACTTTTTCTGTGTAGTACAAAGTCCATGTGGTTATATGTGAATGTCATTTACTAGTTAGGGATCAACAAACCATAGCCCACAGGCAAATGCAGCCCTTCCCCTGTTTTTATTTTGTTTATAAGACACTGGGTCTCACTATGTTGCCCAGCTCAAATGATTCTCCTGCCTCAGCATCCTAAAGTGCTGGCATTACAGGTGTGAACCACCATGTCCGGCCTCCGTCACCAGCTTTGTTACATCCCAGTAGGTAATAATGGTTTCTGCATTTTAAATGGCTGAGAAAAATAAAAAGCAAGCTAATAACTCATGACCCATGAAAATTATATGAAATTCAAATCTCAATCCACATAAAGTTTTATTAGAATGTATCTATGATCATTTGTTCACATACAATATTGTCTATAGTTGCTCTTACACCACCACAGCAGAGGTGACTAATTACAGCAGACACTGTGAAGACCACATAAAGCCTAAAACACTTACTCTCTAGCCCTTACCAAAAAAGTTTGCCAATCCCTGAAGAGTTCATCCTTCCCCCCATGATCTGAAGTATTGTCTCTATTATAAATCTATTTGCAGGTCTGTTTTGGAAATTTGGCTCAATCCATTCACCAATTTAACTATCTCTGCACCAAAAATACACTCTCTTGATCAAAATAATAATTTATAATAAGGCTTAATAATAACACAAGTCTCCCTACCTGGTGTCCCTTCTTTTTAATGAAATAGCTCACCCTGCCTCTTTACTTTTCCAAATACATTTCAGAATCTGGTTTCCAATTCCAGGAAAGACTTTGTTAGGATTTGGTTTGGAATCACATTGAATCTATAGATAAATTTTGAAAGAAACTGACATACTTATGATACTGAGGTTTCCTATCCATGAATGATATATCTCTCTCCGTTTATAAGATCTTCTTTAATGTCCTTCAATATTTTCTCCATAGAGGTTCACTCATCCGTTACTATAATCCTTGGTAAAACTCACCTATACAGCCATGCAGGCACATCATTTCTTTGTGGGAAAATTGTTAACTACTGATTTATCCTTTAATGAGTAAAGGACTGCTAGATTTTTTAATGTATTCTTGGTTCAATTTGATGACATTTTTCTTGGAATGTATCAATTCCATCAGAATTTTCCAACTTTTTGTAATTATTTATCAATATTTCTTTTTGCTGGTTTAATTTCTGTAGCATCTATAGTTATGTTCTCTTTTGACTCCTAAAGCATTTGCTTGTGGCTTGTCTCTTTTATATGCTTTTCTTCATTTATTTTTGCTCCTTTGTATTGTCTTCCTCTTTTTCTGTCTTCTTAAATTGGATAATTAATTCCTTAACTTGCACCTCTCCTTTCTTCCTTTCTCTTCTTTCTCTTTTTCTTTTCTCCAGGCCGGTATTGAACTCCTAGTCTCAAGCGATCCTCCCACCTCAGCCTTGCAAAGTGCTGGGATTACAGGCATAAGCCACCATGCCCAGTCACCTTTTTCCTTCTTAATATAAGGATTTATGCTACAGATCTCTTTCTAAGCATCCCTTTAGCTGCATGGTCTAGCTGCAACACTAGATATTGATATCTAGTATTTTTGTTATCATTCAGCTCTAAATATTATCTAACTCCCATTAGTCTTCTTTTCTTGACTCATAATGTATTAGCAGTATATTCTAAAACTGGTGGCTTTAGAAAAAGAGGAAGAGAGACCTGAGTTAGCACACTCAGCCTCCTCACCATGTGATGCCCTGTGCCACCTCCAGACTCTGCAGAGAGTCCCCACCAGCACGAAGGCCCTCACCAGATGCATCTCCTTGACCTTGGACTTCTCAGCCTCCAGAACTATAAGAAGTCAATTCATTTCTTATTAATTACCCACTTTCAATGACTCTGTTATAAGCAGCAGATGATGAATTCCACCTTGCAATCACTCAAAAATTTCATTGAGACTATTAGATGCAAGCAAATTTAGAATTATTATATATTTCTAGTGAATTGAACTTTTATCAGAACTTTTTATCCTATGTCTAGTAATAATTTGCTTTAAAACCTGTATTTTCTGATATCAATGTAGTTACACCAGCTTTTAGTTAGTATACCAGTTCTTAATATTTACCTAGCATATCATTTTTATCCTTCTAATTTTTAAACTATATGATTTACTAAAGTTGTAAAATTACTTAGTCGAAAATGATTAGAAGGCATTTCATTTCAAATCTCAAGTTCAAATTTCAGATATTATTAAAGATGTTTGCCATGTAAATTTTTTGGCATACAGAAAGTACCAGAAAATCTAGTACTGTGCAATAATTACTCACCTACCATGTACCCACTGTCTCAACTAAAAACTTCTTATTTTGCCATATTTGCTTTATCTATATCTTTTTTTAAATTAGGGCATGTGTTTGCATAAGGCTAATGCCATTATCACACTTAATAAAGAAAATAATTCCTTAATATTCTTTCGTATCCAGTCCATATTTAAAATTTTCCAATTATCCCAGTTAGCTCTTAAGAGTTTTCACATTTACTCGTTTTGCATGCAACATTTCTTTCTATCTAGGGAAGCTTTTACATACCCCCAATTTTTCTCCTTGATAACTCTTTAACACATCAGACCAGTTGTCATGCAAAATGCCTATCATTTTCATTTCAGTCTTAGTGTGTATACATATGTGAGTTTCTTTTTTTTTTTTAGACGGTCTCGCTATGTTGCAAAAGCTGTTCTCTAACTCCTAGACTCAAGGGATCTTCCTGCCTCAGCCTCCCAACTAGCTGGGATTACAGGCAGACACTACCATACTGATTTCATTTATATTTTAACTGTGTTTTTATATTTTGAATGTATCAGCTATAAACAGTATTTTCCCTGGATTCATTTTTCTAAGCCAGTGTAATGTTTGCCTTTTACTTTGCAAATTTTGTCCACTTAGGATTACTTATATATTCAGAATTAGTTCCTCCATTCTGTTATTCTACACATGCCATCTTTTTTATGTAATTTTTTTCTCATTTATTGTGTGGTTTGGTTTTGGGTTTTTGCTTTTTGTTTTGCTTTGTTGTTGTTTTTGATTGAACCAGGTGTTTCTGTTTTGCCTTCTTGTGTTTTTTTCTCATTTCTTTTCCCCCCATAATTAGTTTGGAGATTTACACTCCATGTGTCCCCCACACCTTATACCATGTGAGAGAGTGAGCTTCCAAAGACCCACCACTTGTTGATCTGTGTCCCTTAAGTTTGGGGAGCTCAAGAACTGGCATTAATTGCTACATCAAAAGAGCTGGGACCAAAAAAAAAGGAAACTGTACTGAAAGAAAATGATTATTTTATCAACACTAGGACATGAATGGGCAGGTGTTTACCCTACACCAGATAGGCAGGAGGGAGCTGGCATGGAGCCATCTGTAAATCCTGCCCAGGCCTCCAGCAGAGAGAATTGTCCCCAGACAACCTGGAGATGAAATAAACATTCACAAGCAGTTAGGGAAGCATCGGCCTGCGGAAGAAAGGACAGTCGGCCCCAGGGGAGTCCATCTGAGAAATACTCAGAAAAAAACCTTCAGAAAAATGGTCACTTTGAATACCTGCCAAGCCCAGCTAGCGACAGCTGCAAGACCCCAAGTGACCAGCCACACAACGTGGCACCTTCTCCCAGCCTGACCCAAGAGGGCTCAGCAGCAGTGATGTTAGCCATGAGCCCAGCCACATCCCTAACCTGCTAAGCTCTCAAGCAACATTATCACCATGTGACCTGCCATCAGGCAGAGGTGATAGGCCTAGTGGAGATCACCTGACCCAAAGGTAGCCAATGGGAAAGCTGAGTTATCTGGGAAGCTGAGCCAGTCAGACTCTCTCCTGCAGGGGGCAGTGGGAGCGTGGACCTGCAGACAGACAGCAGGGAAAGCAGCTGAGCCGATGCTGTTGTAGGACAGCAGGCGGGAATGTGGGGTCAGAGAGTTGGACATCGTGGCAAGCAGAAGCGGTGAGGAAGCAGGAGTGCTGGGGATATGGAAGCAACAAGGCAGAGGAAAGACGTATAGACCAGAGGAAAATAAGGGAAATTTTAGTAAGATTGGCAAGCATGTACACTAAATTTCCTTATAGCCGAGGACTTTTTTGCTTTTTTAACTCCGCTGAACATCTACAGACTCCAGCTGCTGAGTCTCAGACGCCATCCTGGATTTAGTCCCAGGCCAAGAGTCCCGGCTGTCTGCTGGTTTCTGTTCTTGTGTATCACGTCTGCCTGTCTCCCTTCCGCCCCACTGTATCCTGACGACCAGAAACGCCCTTTACTTGAGATAACTGGAGTTGGATTCTGTTTCCTGCAATGCAAATAACATAGCACGCAAAAAGCAAGTGAAAGAAAATCCCTGACCAGGAAGAGAGCCTGGCTGTTCCCTGAACAGACTTCACACCAGGCAGTTCTTGCTGCATTTCCCCCAGTAAAATCTTCCCTCGTGGTGCTTTATTTTATTCTGCAAAAATAAGCCTTATTATAAATCACGATGAAATCCACAAACCAAACCCCAAACTCTCTAGCAAAACAAGACCCCCTTGATGTATAAAGTCATCGCTGACAGGATAGTCTGTTTAAGTTATTGCTTTTGTCGCTTGTTTCTTGAGAAGATGACGCCAATAAGGCCTATGGCTGCCAAGCCCACTCCTGCAATGCCTGCAGCGACGACGACATCTCTGACCTGCAACAAAGAGGAGGGTGAGTCAGACTCTGTGTCAGGATTCAGAGTACAGGCTGCACATTCAGCAGGAACATTCAGCTCGGGGTACCTCACATGCCCCTTGGCCTCCCTGGCAAAACTAAGGAGTCAACAAACATTGGTAGGGAAGAGGGGAGGAGAGGGCTGGATGGGGAAAGAATTGGTGGCTAGAGCCGGCTGGCCTGAAATTTACATGGAACAAAGATGGGAAACTGGATTCACCCAGTGGGTATTTAAAGCATATAAATCCTCAGAGGGTGGCTGTGGAAAGGACAGGGAGCTGATGCAGGGATGGTCAAGATCATGGCTGGCCAATGGGGAGCTGTAGAAGCAAATGTGAAATCAGGGAGGAATTGTTATTGAGTAGTCAGTAAACTACGACCTCCATGAGAGCAAGGAACTCTGCTGTCTTGTTCATCACTGTACCCCCAGTGGCTGGTCCTGCCTCTTTACATGTTCTTAAAGACTCAACCATAAATAGTCGTAATGTTAGAATTATTAGGGTATCTGACTTGTTTGTAGTAGGAAAAAAGTGTTTCAAAACTAAAAGTAAATTTCCAGGTAAAAATTCAATATATGTCCAATTTTACTGCCTCCTGAAACTCAACTAAAAATAAAGTAAGGCATTTGTTTAAGGCATAATTCCACAAGAAAATGGACTTAAAAACACTAAGTTCTAAGGCAGCAGTGGAAAAAGCTGAGGATAAACCCCGATAATATAAAATAATCCTCCAAAAGGATCACATATTAACCCCAGGTACGTCTGGAAGTGGGAAAGAATGAGAGAGAGCTTTAGCTGGTCCCTGAACCTCCTCCCTGACCCCCAACGGAGGTCTGAACGTTTATTCTCTGCAGAGGGCATAAAAGAAGATTTAGGGTCCTAGGTTGGCCAGTGCACTTTTAATCATAAGCATACAACCAACATACCAAACAACTGAAGAGGGCCTCTAAAATTAAACACAGAGACAAAAAAAAGCAGTCTGGAGAAACAGAAACCGTATCTAGAAAAGAAAACATCCATTTAAAAACTATCATTAGATCACTTCTCAGCCTTTAGGCTAAGATCAGGTGTAAAAATTATCGTTGGAGAGTAAGACAGCATATTGCATCCAAAAGAAAACATCCTATTTAAAAAATAGAATATTGAGAAAATAAAAATGGTTCATAAAAAATAAAAATATAATAGAAATAACAAACTCAATAGAAAGGTTGAAAGATAAAGTTAAGGAAATCTCTCAAAAAGAATAGAAAAAAATAAAGAAATAGAAACCAAAGGAGGGAAAAAAAAAAAAAAAAAACAGAACAATCTGGCCAGGTGCTATGGCTCATGCCTATAATCCCAGCACTTTGGGAAGCCAAGGCAGGTGGATTGCTTGAGCTCAGGAGTTCAAGACCATCCTGGCCAACATGGTGAAACTCCGTTTCTACTAAAAATACAAAAAATTAGCCAGGCATGGTGGCAGGCATCTGTAATCCCAGCTACCCAGGAGACCAAGGCAGGAGAAATGCTTGAACCCAGGAGGCGGAAATGGCAGTGAGCTGAGATAGCGCCACTGCATTCCAGCCTGGCTCACAGAGCAAGACTCAGTCTCAAAAGAAAAAAAAAAAAAGAAAAGAAAATAAATGGTGCTCTGAGTCCCATCTTAATGGATAAAAGTACACCTACACAAAAGCACATTACTATGAAATTCTTTCCATAAGAAAGAAAGAAAGAAGAAAGAAAAGAAAGAGAATGAAAGAAAGAAAACTAAGAGATCATAGAATCAGAGAACACAATTCAAAAGAAGGAAAGGGAATCCCAAGGATGACACAAAGGAAAGTCCAGGGTCACAGCCATGCAATTGGCCGAGGAGCAACAGCACAGCGGGAAGAAGGGCCATCTCTGGGATAGATGCATCCAAGGCAAATATACAAGAACTAATAGATTATCTGATGTGATTTCCCTTGTGGAGAAGTGTACTGAGAGCTAATTGGATCGTGTGGGAAGAATTGACACTTAGATTATCTGATGTGATTTCCCTTGTGGAGAAGTGTACTGAGAGCTAATTGGATCGTGTGGGAAGAATTGACACTAGGTACAAAGAAAACTAAGCAATGAAAGGAAGTAATAATTATCATCAAGAAAAAAGAACTCCCTCCACTTGCCTCCCAAAACAGAAAGGCAACCATCACAATACACCACAACACAAAACTCACACTGTGAGTTTTGTCATCCTGAGTTCTGGCTGCTAAGAGATCAGTTCTGGGCACCCCGTGTTAATTACACTGGTGTGTTTCCTGAGGTTAAACACAGCTTTGTGTTTGCTGACATTAATTCTCTACATTGGTCATAAAGAAGTTTTAACAGACAGAACTCATGATGACCAAAGTTTGGATGGAGCAACCGACCTGAGGTTTGACTGCTAAGTTTAAACCCTCCTCTAAATGATAATTAGGCATGGTTTTGTGGCAGCCATGGTTCTGCTGTGTTAACTTGCTAGCGAACCTGCATAACATCACTTGTATCCAGCGTTTTCCTTGCTAAGCTCTGTGTCAGGGTAGGAGAAATAGTTTGCTGATAATGGAGGAGGAACAGTATGTCCCTAGTTGTTTATAGAACCTCAGGGTGTGAAAACAAATGCTGATGCAACTGGTTCATACAAAAGATACTTTGTCAAGGAAAGCAACAATAACCTCATTGTTTGTGGTCACGCTTTGTACACAGTCAATGCTGAAAGCTAGTTAGTCCTAATAGTGCAAACTTTATAGGAAAAACTGTCCCATAAAGTCAGTGCTACCTTCTGTCCAAGAGTCAGCGCTACCTCCAGATGCCATTGATAATTTTCATGTTGCAAGACTGTAAGGTCCAGTCCAGCTACTGTGTTGTAATTACAGGATTTCTGATCATGAAAATGGGCTACCTGGTGTGTGTCATGGGTCTTAAATCAGTATATTGTGAAACAGAAAAGCTGTCTCTCATTAGAAATACTAAGAAGTCTGGTTTCTTTTAAGCGAGCAAAGTCTACCAGACTACAGAACTTTAGACATTTATGCTACAAAGTTTTTCTGAGTTAAGCCCTAATTTACTGAAATCTGAATTGTTTCTGGAATACAGAAAATGCTAATGTGCTTCTTTCACGTTCAACAATGTTATAGTGGATGAAAGATGAAGTGGAGAGAGTAGTGTTATTGTGAAAGCAATTGAATTTAAACTGTAAGAAGTTACAATATAAGAATGGTTATGAAATAGTTGTATATTTTCCAACAGTGATCAAGTATTCAAAAAATATATAAATAAATAATTTTAAAAGAAATAAAATATTTGTATAGAAATTTGGTTTCATTTATAGTAATTTCAAAATAATAGCCCACAGTTTATCCAGATTTATGTAATACATGTATTGCCACCAGACACATCTTCAATTTCTATTTACCTTAATATTTTATCTCACTCAGACTAGACTTCATTGTGAGTATAGCTTCTGGTTGCTTTTTTTTAAGTACTATTCAGTAATGAAAGCTTCTTTACAAAACTCTACTAAAATACACCTTTTTTGAAACCTAAATATTATTAGGTAGGTGGAAAGTAGGAGAATCTTTTTGTAGAATATTCTTAGGCATGTAAAGCACAAATTACATGTTAGTTTAAATTAATTGCTTCCCTTTCTTCTCAGGAAGTTCAATGAATCATAAATATTCTTTTGAAGGAAAATCTAGTCTGCTTCAAAGAGCTCCGCACAAATAAACATAATGACTGACCAGATTCTTTAAAACAAACAAAAATATCCTCCTGAGTTAAATGAAAAGGAGAGCCGCTACACTGATAGAGTGCTTACAAAGAAAAACACTGGTGGACATTTTCCAATTTGTACTAAATCTATCATCTCTAGCAAGATGGGGCATGCATAGAGGTTCTATTTTAATTTGACCTACTGAATGTGTCAGTGATCATTACTCACCTAAGTCACTAGTTCTCAACTAGGGACAGTTCTTCCCTGTGGGGGAAATGTGGCAATGTCTACAGACATTTTTGGTTCTTACATCTGGGGGGCGATGCTACTGGTACCCAGTGTGTGGAGGCCAGGGATCCCGCTAAACACCCTACAGTGCACAGGACAGGACACGACAATGAAGAATTATCTGGCCCATAACGTCAATAGGGCTGAGGCTGAGAAACCCCCATCCTAGAGCAAGAAATGAAAGAGGAAATCTTTAGAAACAGTAGAGATGGCACCTCTCGTTGTTTTGTAGAGTATTCTGGCTTCATTTTCTGTATTGGGATCAAGTAGAATTGTTCATGCTGCTTCATTGTTGTGTTATCATTGTTTTTCCTCTTTCAAGTGAATGGAGAGATGGGTAGGGCCAAAGTCACAGGAAGAAAAGTGTGACGTGTTCAATTTGTATTGTTTCACTTTGCAAGTGTTAAATTATTGTTTACAAAAAGGATAATGGTATAAAACATTTCTTAGTTATTTTGCTATCTCAAGATTTGGAATTTTATTTAATTACTCTAAATAGCATTTGTGGTCAGGTGCAGTGGCTCACACCTATAATTCCAGCACTTTGGGAAGCTGAGGCAGAAGGGTTGCTTGAGCCCAGGAGTTTAAGACCAACCCAGGCAACAAAGTGAGACCCTGTCTCGACAAAAAATACAAAAATCAGCTGGGCATGATGATGTGCACCTGTAGTCCAAGCTATTCGAGTTTTGTTTTGTTGTTTTGTTTTATTTTGGGGTGTGTGTGTGTGTGTGTGTGTGTGTGTGTTTTAAGACAGAGTCTTGCTCTGTCACCCAGGCTAGAGTGCAAAATCTTGACTCACTGCAAGTTCCGCCTCCCAGGTTCTGGCGATTCTCCTGCCTAAGCCTCCCGAGTACTTGAGATACAGGCGCCTGCTACCATGCCCAGCTAATTTTTGTATTTTTAGCAGAAACGGGGTTTTACCATGTTGTCCAGGTTGGTCTCGAACTCCTGGCCTCAAGTGATCTGCCCACCTCAGCCTCACAAAGTGCTGAAATTACAGGCATGAGCCACTGCGCCTGGCCTAGTTTCAGCTACTTGGGAGGCTGAGGTGGGAGGATTACTCAAGCCTGGGAGGTTGAGGCAGTAGTGAGCTGAGGTTGTGCCACTGCACTCCAGCCTGGGCAACAGAGGAAGACCCTTTCTCTAAAAAAGTTAAAATTAAAAATAGCATTTGTTACTCGTAACAATGTACTTTATTAATTATGTAACAGTTTTGTGTTGACACAAAATTTTCTACTTACATAAACTTGTGGATCTGTTCTTTTTTCTCTCTCTTTTTTTGAGACGGAGTCTCTCTCTGTGGTGCAGTGGTACAATCTCAGTTCACCGCAACATCTGCCTCCTGAGTTTAAGCGATTCTCCTGCCTCCACCTCTCGAGTAGCTGGGATTACAGGTACCTACCACCATGCCCAGCTAATTTTTGTATTTTTAGTAGAGACAGGATTTCACCATGAAATCGGCCATGGTGGTCTCAAACTCCTGACCTCAGGTGATCTGCCCGCCTCGGCCTCCCCAAGTGCTCAGATTACAGGCATGAGCCACCATGCCTGGCCAGACCTGTTCTTTATTCTATTAATAAGTGCTGAAAGAATAACTAAATGAGATGATTAGGATATACCAAATATTCTTAATGTCGCACCCTGAATTTCAAAAAGTATCATTGCGTCCCAAGGTTGTCTTGTACTCTGTATTTGGAGTTTACTGCTGCATAGGAGTATGAGTTTTACCATGAGTCAGTAAAACCTTGATTGTGATGCAAAATCACCAATAAAACTCAATTTTTTATCATGTTTCTCTCTTATGCTAATATTGTCACTGCTGGTTCAAAAAAAAAAAAACTTCTATTATACCTAAATTTGTCAAAAATTGTTCATTTGCAAATTTGAAAAGATACATAAATGGGCCAGGCACAGTGGCTCACATCTGTAATCCCAGCACTTTGGGAAGTAGAAACAGGCAGATCACTTGAGGTCAGGTGTTCCAGACCAGCCTGGCTGATATGGTGAAATCCCATCTCTAATAAAAATACAAAAATTAGCCGGGTGTGGTGGTACATTCCTGTAGTCCCAGCCACTCTGGAGGCTGAAGCAGGAGAATCACTTGAACCCAGGAGGCGGAGGTTACAGTAAGCCAAGATCGCACCATTGTGCTCCAGCCTGAGCAACAAAGCAAGACTCTGTCTTAATAAATAAATAAATAAATAAAAAGAAACATAAATGGAAAACAAGAGAGAGAAGATAAGCAAATCAGAGGAGCAGTCTAGGGGTCCAACAGCCTAATGATAGGAGTACCAGAGAACACAAAATTAAAAATTTTCCAAAACTAAAGAAAGTGAGTTTCCAAATCGACAGGAATCACCAAGTACCCAGCACCATACATGAAAATAGACTCACGCAAGGTAATAACATTTCAGAACTCTGAGGATGAAGAGAAGATTCTATACAGTTCTGAAAAGAAAAAATAGATCACATAGAAAAGATCAAGAATCAGAACAGCTTCAGACTTCTCTATCACAACGGCAAAAGCTAGAGAACGATAAATCAATGCCTTCAAAATTCTGAAAAAAAATATTATTTCTAACCTAGAATTCTATACCCAGCCAAACCAGTAATCAAATGTGAGGATAAAATGAAGACATTTTCAGGCATGCAAGATCTTTTTGGTTTGTTTTTTGGGTTATTTGTTTGTTTTGTTTTGTTTTGAGACTGAGTCTTGCTCTGTCACCCAGGCTGGAGTGCAATGACATGATTTCGGCTCACTGCAACCTGTGCCTCCCAGGTTTAGGTGATTCTTGTGCCTCAGCCTCCCAAGTAGCTGGGATTACAGGCGCATGCCACCATGCCCACCTAGGGATCTTTTTAAAATGTACCATTTCTCAGTAAATTATTAGAGGAAGTAATCTACCAAAACAAAGGCATAAACCAAAAAAGAGATGTGAACTACAGAGGTTAAAAGCATTAATACAGCAGAGAGCTGAAAGGAATTTCTAGGATGCTAGTAAAAAGAGATACCAAAATGACAGCCATGCCTTATCAAGTGGGATTCAAGAGACAAATGTGGCCGGCCACAGTGGCTTACGCCTATAATCCCAGCTTTGGGATCATTTGAGCTTAGGAGTTCAAGATCAGCCTTGGCAACATAGTGAGACCTTGTCTCTATTTAAAAAAAAAACAAAAAACTTTTCTTTTTTTTTTTTGAGACTGAGTCTTGCTCTGTCACCCAGGCTGGAGTGCAGTGCCACAATCTTGGCTCCTTGCAACCTCTGCCTCTCGGGTGCAAGCAATTCTCTTGCCTCAGCCTCCAGAGTAGCTGGGATTACAGGTGCCCGCCACCACGCCCAGCTAATTTTTGTATTTTAGAGACAGGGTTTCACCATGTTGGCCAGACTGGTCTTGAACTCCTGACCTCAAGTGGTCCACCCACCTCAGCCTCCCAAAGCGCTGGGATTACAGGTGTGAGCCACCACACCTGGCCTAAAAAAAAAAGAAAATTGTTTTAAGAAAAATCCAATGCAAGACACCCGAAATGAAAAAATATTAAAAAAAAAAAAAGAAAAACAAGAGACAAATGTCTTGAAGGCTGTTATCCCTAAGAGATAGATATGCTAAGTGCCACCATCCCCTGCATTCCTGCTTTCACAGCATTACCTTTTTAACCTGACAGTATTCAGGTACTAACCAAGTTCTTGTCTTCTCATGGCCCTGCCCACTGATTCCCCAGAAGAAACTCTTATAAACTCTCGGGGAAGTTAAACCCAGACCATGACCCACAGACTAGAATCTTCACCAACATTGGCAATACTGCCCTTTCTTTACCTAGTTAGCTATGTACCACCTACTCAATTTCTAAGTTGATCACTTTTAACATTCATATATAAATAGCTGTTGAACAATAATAACCCAACTGATTGAAGAAAAAAATAAGAGGATACCCATTTAAAGGTAATTAATATCTCACTGCAGACAGGTATAGGAACCGCCTACAAACATGAGGGCTGGTGTAGTAAGCACAGCTGGTTATCAGCAGTGTGAAGAAAGTGAGATGACTCCGATACGTGGTGTTAGTCAATGTCTTCCCATTCAAGTTGCTGTGGCCCACAGAGGCCAGGTGAACCAAGGAAAAATAGTAATAATAATAATATGAGGATAATTATGATGATTTTTACTACTACAAGGTATTCAGTGCATTTTTTGAGTCACCACTGAATAAACATGCTTTTATATAACTCACATGGTAATCCGCTAAGATGAGTATTATTATTCGTATTTTACCAAAGTGTAGGGAGCGGGACTAACTGTCCTGAGATCAGACAGCTGGCAAGAGGCAGAGACCTGGTCCAGGCCTGGTTGGCCTGACTGCAGGAGCCCATGCTCTTAACTACCACACTGACCAGGGAAGAAGAAATTGGACCTCAAAATAATAATAATAATAATAATAATAATAAAAGCAAACAGCCTGATGGATCTTAACCTAATCATTCATTGAAAAAAATTAGTCTTTTCCATCAACAGCCGTGTAAGAACCTTCCCAGTGTTCTTCCACCTATGCAAAAGAAAAAAAGGATGGAAGTGCCTGAAAGGGATGGGAAAGACATGCAAGAAAATGGGAGAAAAAGAGATTGAAAGGAGAGGGATGACAAAACTAAAATCAAGTAAATAAACAAAACTGTATTCCCAGGGTCTCCCAGATTCACCCCTGGGGTTCAGCCAGGCTGAGGACAGAGCTTTTTTTTTTTTTTTTTGAGATAAAGTCTCGCTCTGTCTCCCAAGCTGGAGTCAGTGGCGCAATTTTGGCTCACTGCAACCTCCGCCTCCTGGATTCAAGGGATTCTCCTGCCTCAGCCTCTCAAGTAGCTGGGACTACAGGCGCGTGCCACCACACCTGGCTAATTTTTGTATCTTTAGTAGAGACGGGGTTTCACCATATTGGCCAGGCTGACCTTGTGATCCGCCTGCCTCAGCCTCCCAAAGTGCTGGGATCACAGGCATGAGCCACCACGCCCAGCTCAGACAGTACTGTTTATAAGCCACACAGACCTGGGCTTCAAATCCTGACTCTGCTAATTATCTGCACAGGGAAGGAGAGGTACCAGGTCTGGGGACTCAACAAAGATGTGCTCGATGAAAGGAATGGCTGTAGACAAGTTACTTAAGCTCAGTTTCCCAATCTGTAAGGGAGTGGGTCCTAAAACCCGCCTGTAGGGCTGGCACGGGCCATCTCAGGAACAGGTGGTCAGGGAGGGCTTGGCCCCAGGAATGATTATCATGTCTGTGACTCCCTTCCTTGGCTACCCATCCCCGCCGCTGCCCCTGACCACACTGATCTGCACTGCCAACTTGCCTCTCTCCCCACCCTTGTCCCCCCCACAACTGTGACGTCCTCAAGGGCAAGAATTCCGTCTCTGCTATTTTGTCTCTTACATGCCTCCATAGCCACGCCCAGCCACCATCAGCTGAGGTAATGGTCTGGTTCCTGGGGAAGGCGACATGGGCGGAGGACGCACCTGGTCACTGCGGGCGATTCCATAGCGCAGCTCGTTCACAAAGTGCTCGCAGTTCTCACTGGTCAGCTTGTAGAGCACCTCCTGCCCCACCAGCTCCTCCGCCCGCTGGATGATTTTGCTGCAGGGCAGTGGTGAGTACTTGTCATCGTGTTTGTTGTTGACCTGGTACTTGTCACTCCCGGCCACATCATACAGCAGTTCTTTCTTCACGATGGCCTTGTCAGTCAGGGCAGACATGACGCTGGCTGCGCCAGCTCCTGCGACCTCACCTGTGGATCCACAAAGAGAAAACAGAAGGATTGGTCCTGGGAAAGGCCACCAAGGCTCAGAGCTGGCCCCAGCCAGGCATCTGACCTTGCACCATACACAAAGGATAAGCAACATGTGGAAGGGTCAGATGCGTGGCTGTGGGCCTCTGGGGAAGGTGCATGTGGCCTCTGGGCCCTAGTTTCCTTATCTAAAATGAAAGGGAGTGAAGTTCCATGATTTACTGTGATTTTTTTCTTACTCTAGAGAAGCTGGTCTTCTGTACCTTATGACACTTAAGTGGCCCCCTTGGTTATGCAAATACGAGCCAAGAGCATCCTCATCTACCTGGGAAGAGAAGATGGGAGCCTTTTTTTTGAGAGGGAGTCTCACTCTGTTGCCCAGGCTGGAGTGCAGTGGCACAATCTCGGCTCATGGCAACCTCTGCCTTCCTGGTTCAAACAATTCTCCTGCCTCAGCCTCCCAAGTAGCTGAGACTACAGGTGCTCCCCACCATGCCCAGCTAGTTTTTTTTTTTTTTTTTTTTTTGTATTTTTAGTAGAGACAGGGTTTCACCATGTTGGCAAGGAATATCTCGATCTCTTGACCTCGTGATCCACCTGCCTCGACCTCCCAAAGTGCTGGGATTACAGGCTTGAGCCACAGCGCCTGGCCTATGGGAGCCTTTTGTGATGGCATCAGGGCTACACCTATTTGACCACACGAAAACATGGCTGGGTTTTCGGGGGTCCCAGCCCTTCTGTAAACAGAGGGACCAAAACACACAGCTGTCCCCCTAGCTATGATGCTAAGGAGGCCCAGTGGGTACACCGGCACAGCCCAGGCCAAGGCGCAGGGCAAGGAAGGGCCACAAAGCTCCAGAAATGAAATGATCTTGAAGACAAGGAGGCTGGCTTCAACATGAAGAGCAGGATGGTGGACAGGGAAAGCTGAGGCCAACACAGACTGGCCATTCCTCCCAACCCGAACAACCTGTACAGTGCCGGGAGAGGCATGTGCTGGGTATGATGATTGGAAAAGTGGGTCTGAGCTGGGCACGGTGGCTCACACGTGTAATCCCAGCACTTTGGGAGGCCAAGGCAGGCAGATTACTTAAGCCCAGGAGTTTCAGACAAGCCCGGGTAACACGACAAAACTCCATCTCTACATAAAATACAAAAACTAGCCATGTGTGGTGGTGTGCATCTGTGATTCCAGCTACTTAGGAGGCTGAGGCAGGAGGATCACTTGAGCCCTGGAGGCTGAGGTTGCAGCGAGCCAAGATTGTGCCACTGCACTCCAACCTGGACAACAGAGTGAGATCTTGCCTTGGGAAAAAAAGAAGAAAAAGTAGGTATGCACTCAAGAGATGAACCTAAGCAGCCAGGGACATGTCAAAGGACGTTCAGTCTCACGCTCCTCAAACAGCCACTGTGACCCCGTCAGGATCAAGGCCCCCAGGGTGCCACAGCAGCAGCCTATTAAACTAGGCAGGACCAGTCTTCAACAGTGGCATCCATGTCACAGCAACAAGCAACAACAGGAAAGGCTGATGAGATTCCAGGTCCTGCTCTGCTCGGCTTTCCAAAGACCACTAAACCTTTTCAGCCTGAGTGCAATGCCAAGATATCAGAAACTCAGGGAATTCAGACTTGCTAGGAATAGGGCACGTGGTGCTTGGAGGAGTCATTGAAGTAAATCAAAGAGAGGGTGCCTTGTCTGAGTCCTGAGTCTGCAAGGAGGATGAGCTCCTGAGGCCCACCCAGCCTCAGCTCCTGGGCAAAGTGGGTGACAGCGCTGGGACCCAGAGGAGGCAAGCAAGTTGCTTAGAGCCCAAAATTTAAGGAGGTACCAAATTTCAGGGCCATGCAAGTGCAGAGTCAACAACCAAGAGTCAGGACATCCTTAAACTTGTATCTAGATGCCACCCAAAACACGGGCACCCTGTGCTCAAGCTGGCAGTCAGAAGCTCTGGCAGTCAGAAGCTCTGGGTTCTGACCTCAGCACATCACTGACCAGCTGAGTGATGTGGATCTGTCACTTTACTTTGCTCCAGAAATCCTCAAATACACACTAAAATTGATGCACAAATACATATCAATATAGTAATTTAAAGTTCCTTCTTTTTTTTTATTTCAAGACAGTCTCGCTCTGTTGCCCAGGCTGGAGTGCAGTGGCATGATCTCGGCTCACTGCAATCTCCTCCTCTGGGGTTCAAGCGATTCTTGTGCCTCAACCTCCTGAGTAGCTGGGACTACAGGTGCACATCAACACGTTCAACTAATTTTTGTATTTTTAGTAGAGATGGGGTTTCACCATGTTGGCCAGGCTGGTCTTGATCTCCGGAACTCAAGCGACCCACACATCTCGGCCTCCCAAAGTGCTTGGATTACAGATATGAGCCATCACACCCGGCCTAAAGTTCCTTCTTTTAAAAAGCTTACTAAAGAAAACATGAAGTGAACAGTCGCAGAAAGGACATGTGGATATGGCAATCGATCAGTGACTGGATTTGGGGATAGCGTGGACTGGGCAGTGCAGCATTGTGGCTAAGGGCACGAATCAAGCCAGACTGCCTGGGTTTAGGTCCTGCCTGCCCCCTTACCCATTATGCAACCTTGGGCATGCTTCCTAACTTCTCTGAGCCCCAGTTCCTTGTAGGATAGGGACAAAAACAGTCCCTACTACACGGGCAGCTGTGAGGACTAAAGGGGTTGGCCACAGAAGATGCTTTCACTGGTGTGTGGCACAGGATGGGCACTTCAGCAAGCCCATAAGTTTCCTTCCAACTCTAATTTCTACAATGCTCTCAGTAGCAGGAGGTCAGTCCTCCTTGCGTCATCTATCCCACATGACTCCTGTGAAGCTCAAGTGAGATGCAGGTAGAAGCATCTTTTCCTTTGAAGAAGCATCACTGATCCAATGATCTGTGACACACCTGTCCCCTGTCCACATGTGTGCTCATCATGCCTTCCCCCATCCTCTATCTACCACACACACCTGCTCGGTGCAGCCAATCAATATACTGAGGCCCTACTAGGTGCCGGGAATTGTGCAAGGTGCTGGAGTCAGTGACATCATCTGGACAGCAGGCCTGCCCTCAAGCAACTCCCACGCTACTGAGAAGACACGGACAATGAACAAATACACAAAATAAGATACTTGCAGGTACCAACAGACACTATGGAAAGACAGAGTGAAGTGACATGGCGAAGATGACCAGGAGAGGCTGCCAGAGCTCGGGTTGGGGAGGCCACCCCAAGGAAAGGGCGTCTGAGCTGAGGCTTGAGTGACAAAGCATCCAGAGCAGAAGGAACAGCAGGAACAAAGCCTGCAGGGAGAAGACAGCATGGCACGCCAAGAGGCAGGAAGGAGCCAACACGTCTGGAGTCTAGACACCCAGGAAGGGGGAGGAGAAAGACGAGGCCCAAAGACACAGACTGGGCCAGACCGGGCCGGGCCCTACAGGGCAAAGCACAGATGTTTCTGTTTGTTTTGGTTTCAGTATGTTTTGGTTTTTTTTTTTTTTTTTTTTTGAGACGGGTTTCACTCTGTCACCCAGGCTGGAATGCAGTGGCACAATCTCAGCTCACTGCAGCCTCTGCCGGCTGCTCATGCCTCAGCCTCCAAGTAGACAGGACTATACTGGCGCATCACCATGCCCGACTAATTTTTGTATTTTTCATAGAGACGGGGTTTTGCCATGTTGGCCAGGCTGGCCTCCAACTCCTGATCTCAGGCGATCCACTCGCCTCAGCTTCCCAAAATACTGAATACTGGGATTACAGGTGTGAGCCACCACACCTGGCCCTCGATTTACACTTTCTTTTTTTTTTTTTTTTTTTTGAGATGGACTTTCGCTCTTGTCGCCTAGGCTGGAGTGCAGTGGCACAATCTCGGCTCACTGCAACCTCCACCTTCCGGGTTCATGTGATTTTCCTGCCTCAGCCTCCCAAGTAGCTGGGATTACAGGTGCCCACCACCATGCCCAGATAATTTTCTATATTTTTAGTAGAGACAGGGTTTCACCATGTTGGCCAGGCTGGTCTCAAACTCCTGATCTCAGGTAATCTGCCTGCCTCGGCCTCCCAACGTGCTGGGATTACAGGCATGAGCCAACATGCCCAGCCCCATTTACACTTTCGAACAATCACACCAGCTGCGCATGAATGAGGAACTGGCCGTGAATGGCAAGAGGCAGAGAGACCAGACAGAAGTGGCAGTACCACCAGGCGAGGGAGGGCGATCACTTACACCAGGGGCCCTGCAGTGGGGATGGTAAGAAGTGGACAGAGCTGGGGTCTGTTTCAGAGATAAAGCCAACAGGATTCCCTGATAGATTAGACATGGGCTAGAAAGGACAGAGAACCACTCCTAGGCTTTAGGCCTCAGCCGCTGAATGGTGTCTTCCACTGGAGCCTCCCATTTGGGGCACATCAAGTTCAAGATGCCAGGTGGACACCCAAGTGGAGTTACCAAGTAGGAGGTTACGCAAGTCTGAAGCTGAGGGGGGATCTAAATTGAGGGTTTGAGCTTCAGAGACATTGAAAAATAGAAGGCATTGGAAGATAAGAAACCCAGTGAGGTCACCTGAGCTCGATGTAGGGACGTGGGAGAGGAGGAGGAACCCACACGAGAGACCAAGAAAAAAGGGCCCAGCGGGAGAGAAGAAAGTCAGGTGCCAGGTGGAGAGCAGGAAGGTCACTTGCGTCAAACGCTGCAGAGAAGCCGAGTCAGCTGTGACGGGACTTGGCTTTGGCAAGATGTGGAAAAGCCTCTTCCTACCCTTGAGAACTGCTCTGGCAGAGGGAAAAGAAAGAGAGTCTGAGAGCAAAACTCCATCTCAAAAGAAAAGAAAAGAAAAAAGTGGGTGTGAGTAGAGGGGACAGAGGCAGAATGGGAAGTGAGGAGCCAGAGGCGGCCATGCCGACAAAGCTGTGATGAGATCTGTTCTGTGAGGCGTTAACCAGGGAAGGGCGTGAGGTGGGGCGTTGGTCTGATCAACCGGAGATATTACAGCTGTCTCTATGTTGACAGGAATGACTCAGCTGGGAGGGAGAAGATGACAATACAGAAGGAGATGGGAATTTGAGGAGCAAACTGCTTATGAAAGGAAGAGGATGGGGTAAGGGGCTCAGCGTGGGGAAGATGACCTCTACTCTGGTGACTGGTGTAGAGACACAGAGACTCTGGTTACTTCTCATAGGTGAGGCCACTACTTAGAATTAAAGGAGTATACAAAAGACATGTTCAAGGGCCAGGTCCCGTGGCTCAGGCCTGTAATCCCAGCACTTTGGGAGGCCAAGGCAGGTGGATCGCTTAAGGTCAGGAGTTCGAGACCAGCTGGGCCAACATGGTAAAACCCTGTCTCTACTAAAAATACAAAAATTAGCCAGGCGTGGTGATGCACACCTGTAATCCCAGCTACTCCATTGGCTGAGGCAGGAGAACTGCTTAAACCCAGGGGGCGGAGGTTGCAGTGAGCCGAGATTGTGCCACTGTACTCCAGCCTGGGCTACAGAGCAAGACTTTGTCTCAGGAAAAAAAAAAAAAAAAAAATGAATGTCCATAGCAGGTCTATTCATAGCAGTCAAAACTTGCAATGAGTCTGACATCAG
This sequence comes from Aotus nancymaae, assembly GCF_030222135.1. Taxonomy (NCBI): domain Eukaryota; kingdom Metazoa; phylum Chordata; class Mammalia; order Primates; family Aotidae; genus Aotus; species Aotus nancymaae. Next base: position 6,270,554 of record NW_026988473.1, on the reverse strand, counting down.
AAAAATGGATGACAAATTGTGGCATATTCATATAACAGAAAATACACAGCAATGAAAAAGAACTCCCACTACTCACAGCAGCATAGATGACTCACAAAGGCATGATGTCTGCTAAAAGAAGCCAGACACAAAAGAGCACAGGCTGTGTGACTCCTCTTTTATAAAGTTCTAGAACAGGCAAAACTCATCTATGGCAGGGAAAGCTAGAATGGTGGTTGCCTGGGGCGAGGGGTGGGGAGAGGATATTGTAGAGGCAAGAGAGAGCCTCTCAGGGTAAGTGGCACCACGGAAACGTTCTAGAATTTCATCTGGGGCATTGTTACATGGATGGGTTTTTTTTTTTAATTCACTGAATGTATACTTTACTATGCTTGTACATTTTACAATATTTATGTTATACCCCAGTTGAAGTTAAAAGCATTGGAAAAGGGTGAGAGGACCAGGTGCAGTGGCTCATGCCTGTAATCCCAGTACTTTGGGAGGCCGAGGCAGGCAGATCACCTGAGGTCAGGAGTTCAAGACCAGCCTAGCCAACATGGTGAAACCCCATCTCTACTAAAAATACAAAAAATTAGCTGGTTGGGTGCCTGTAGTCCCAGCTACTCGGGAGGCTGAGGCAGGAGAATCACCTGAACCCAGGAGGCAGAGGTTGCAGTGAGCCGAGATTGCACCACTGCATTCCAGTCTGGTTGACATAGCAAGACTCCGTCTCAAAAAAAAAAAAAAAGAAAAGGGTGAGGAATTCTCACAAGAGTTCTCCAAGTTAAGTATTTGTATCCTCAGTTTGCAAAGGAAACCAAGGCTGAAGAAGAGAAACTGGATTCATAATCAAGTCTCTCTGCCCAGACACCTGCACTCTTCCCAGGAGTTTTAAGCTTAAGAGTTGAGTGTGTTGCATACAAAGTCACAGCATAAAAAACACGTCAAAGCAGAGCTCCCCCTTCAGATGCCCCCTCAATTCCTCTAAAGCAGTGGTCCCCAACCTTTTTAGCACCAGGGACTGGTGTCATGGAAGACAATTTTTCCATGGACTGGGCAGTGGGGAGGGATGGTTTCAGGATGATTCAAGCACATTATATTTATTGTGTATTTTATTTCTATTATTATCACATTGAATATATAATAAAATAATCATACAACTTACCATAATGCAGAATCAGTAGGAGCCCTGTTCCTGCAACTAGACAATCCCAACCGGGGTGATAGGTGACAGTGACAGATCATCAGGCATTAGATTCTCATAAGGGGTGATATGGTGGCTATGTATCCCCACCCAAATCTCATGTCAAACTTTAATCCCCATGTGTCACAGAGGGACTTTCATGGGAAGTGACTGAATCATGGGAGCAGATTTCCCCCATGTTGTTCTCGTGATAATGAGTGAGTTCTCACAAGATCTGATGGTTTAAAAGTGTGGCACTCCCCCACCTCCTGCCACCATATAAGACCTGCCTTGCTTCCCCTTCACCTTCCGCCATGATGGTAAGTTTCCTGATGCCTCCCCAGCCATGCAGAACTGTGAGTCAATGAAACCTCTTTTCTTTATAAATTACCCAGTCTCACATAGTTCTTTATAGCAGTGTGAAAACAGACTAATACAAGGAGTGCACAACCTAGATCCCTGGTGTGTGCAGTTCACAGTAGGGTTTGTGCTCCTATGAGAATCTAATGCTGCTGCTGATCTGACAGCAGGTGGAGCTCAGGTGGTAATGAGAGCAATGGGGAGCGGCTGTAAATACAGATGAAGTTTCACTCACTTGCCCACCACTCACCTCCTGCTGTGCAGCCCAGTTCCTAACCAGTACCAGTCCATGGCCTGGACATTGAGGACCCCTACTCTAAAGAACCCCCGGGGTTCCAGGCCGGGCTCAGTGGCTCATGCCTGTAATCCTAGCACTTTGGGAGTCCAAGGCAAGCAGATTGCCTGAGCTCAGAATTTCAAGACCAGCATAGGCACAGTAAAACCCTGTCTCTACTAAAATACAAAAAATTAGCCAGGTGTGGCAGCATGCACCTGTAATCCCAGCTACTCAGGAGGCTGAGACAGGAGAATCACTTGAACCTGGGATGCAGAGGTCGCAGTGAGCCCATATCACACCACTGCACTCCAGCAGATGGCTGGAGCTACAGAGCAAGGCTCTGTCTCAAAAAAAAAAAAAAAAAAGAAGAAGAAGAAGAAGAAGAACCCCTGGAGGTTCCAAGGAGCAGACCTTGAACACACTGCCCCACCCCAAACTACCCCACATCAAGCTTCTTGTAACACTCAGAGACAACTGCCAGCAGAGAAGCAAGAAGAATGTCAGGGTCACCTGTTACCCACAGTTCCCCATCCCCTCTCTTCCCAGCCCCTGGGGCCCAGCACAGTGGAGGTCCTTTGTGCCCTTACTTGGAGGGGCCAGGTGGACCACATATCCATCGCCAACGTAGATGGCCCAGTGTCTGTAGAAAGGGCGAAATATCTCAATCAGGTCTCCAGGCTTAGGCTCTGGCTGCAAAACCAAGAACAGGGCTGTTAGAGGCAGCATGAGATTGTGGAACCAGGGCAGGGCTCAGTTAGGAAGGTGCAGCTGAGTGGTGCCCAGCTCTGAGCTCAACAGAACACATGTCCTGAGCCCTGCCCTGCCAGGTCCAATGCCAGTCCAACTTCACAAGCTTGTGACCCAGATTTGCAGGCACCATGGGCCTGCCTTCTGTCAATACAAACTGCCAAGTGCAAATCTAAAAGGTTTCCTCATGAGCTGAAGTCTCTGCCTTATTATTTCTAGGAATATTCTTTATTGAACTCTCACTCTGAGCCAAGCACTCCACTCAGTGTTTTACAAGATGGCTCAATAAATCCACACAAGTATCCAGCAATGAACCCCATTTTATGGATGAGGAAATCAAGGCCCAGAAATGCAAAAGAATTTGTGCAAAGACACATAGCTCATGAGTGACCTGGCCAGGACTGAATGCCCCGCTGGCTGATTCCCAGCCCAGTTTGACCATCAACTGTTATGGAAACACTACCAGTTATGTGACTAGAGCTGCCCATCTGGGGTCCAGGCCAGAGGCTGCTGGATCTGGAGGGCATCCCACAGACACTCCCCACCCTGGCCTGGGCCTGATGGAGAATTGATATCAGTCCCCAGCAGTAATGCCCCCTGGCAGCTCAGCCTGACACTGAAGTGTGTGAGTGCACATTGAGTATGTGTGTGAGGGTGGATGCAGGAGTGTGAGACTATGTGTGAGTGTGAGTATGCACGTGGGAGGGAGTGCGTGTGTGAGAAGGGGAAGGTAGGGAGGGCACAGTAAATGTTCTCAGCCTGTTAGGGGAGCATGGGGCAGAGTTTGAGAAAACTTCAGAGAGGTTCACGATCATGTCCATTCAACATTATACACATCCCAGCATCAGAACTTGCACTAAGTGCTGGGGGAGGGGGAGTTCTGACTCTCACCAGAATCAGGGGTGACAACCTTCTCTGGTCCAAGCCAACTTTAAACACCTTTAATGAGCAAAGAAATCAAGCTTTTAGAACACCTAGAGACACAGCCCATCAGAGGGTGTTCTGGCCCCTTCATCTTTTGCTGGAGTCTTCAGCTACAGTTAGGGCTGAATTGCCCTCAGAACAGTGAAGATATGGGGTGGGGGCTCTGGCTTGCTTGTACCTAGGGGCAGATCCGTAGGGGTATGCCCACATCTCACCACCAAGCTTGGTGGGCCTACCAGAGAGATTCCATCAAGGATGAGGGATGGGGGGACTCATCCTTGGATAACCTCTCCTGGGCACAAATGATGGGCAGTGGGTAATAGCCAATCACAATTCTACAAAGCCTACAAAGGAGGGTCAAAGGCCAATTCGCTTATTATTTCACAGAAACATGAAAACTACAAACAGTTAGCACATGTGGCAGGGAATTTTACAGATAAATCATGCTCTTTTGTTGCAGTAAATACAATTTACCTTCCAAAATAGAGGGCACCCAGTTCTTACTAAGAACCTATTTCAGAACAATGGACAATGGTCATGATTTATGAATCCCATTGTTTTCCAGGAAAAAAGGAGTATTGATTGTTTGGGGGATTCAAGAATCCCAAAAAGAAATTTAAACAGGGATCTCCCCAAACAGACAAGGACATAAAGACTGGGCAGGTACCCAGCCCTGAGGGAGGCTGCAGGTTGGAAAAGGAGGTGGTGTGGACATCAGTAAGACCACGTGGAGTAATAAGCAGCCGGCAATGTGCAGAGCCAAGGAGCTCACCTGCTCCACATAAATACCAATGAGAGGAGCCCTCACATAGAACTTGCTGCTTTTTTTTCTTTTCTTTTTGAGACAGGATCTCATGCTGTTGCCCAGGCTGGAGTGCAGTGGCACCATCACAGCTCACTGCAGCCTCAACTTCCCCAGGCTCAGGTCATCCTCACACCTCTGCCTCCCGAATAGTTAGGACCACAGCTGTGCACCACCATGCCTGGCTAATTTTTACATATTTTTAGTAGAGACAGGATTTTGCCATGTTGCCCAGGCTGGTCTCAAACTCCTGGGCTCAAGGGATCCTCCCACCTCGGCCTCCCAAAGTGCTGGGATTACAAACATGCACCATCACACCCGGCCCCATGCTGCATTAATTCAGGACTTATTACAATGACAAAAAATAATTTACAATATTACAATAGTTCACGCAGAAAAAGTATTCTGTTATCCACCAAAAAAAAGAGTGAAAAAGTCGTACCCAAAAAGCCACATACTGTATGCTCCATCTATGCCATTCCAGAACAGGCATAACCAGAGCACGGAAAATTGATCCAGGATTGTCACAGGGGTTGAGGAGAGGGACTGACTACCAAGAGGCATGAGGGAATTTCAGGGGTAAACTTTCTTTTATTTTTATTATTTTTTATTTTTTTAGAAACAGAGTCTCTCTCTGTCACCCAGGCTGGACTGCAATGGTGCAATCTTGGCTCACTGAAACCTCCACCTTCCAGGTTCTAGCAATTCTTCTGCCTCAGCCCCTTGAGTAGCTGGGACTACAGGTGCATGCCACTATGCCCCGGCTAATTTTTTGTATTTCAGTAGAGACAGGGTTTCACTGTGTTGCCCAGGCTAGTCTTGAACTCCTGAGCTCAGGCAGTCCACCCACCTTGGCCTCCCAAAGTGCTAGGATTACAGGTGTGAGCCACCGTGCCTGGCCCCTTTACTCTTCTACATCTTGTCTGTGGCAACAGTTCTGCAATTATACATGTTTATTAAGACTCAAAGAAGTAAACACTGAAAGGGTAAATTATAACAATTTTTTTAAAGAATCTAAATTTTAAAAATAAATAAAAATTAAACCAAATTTTAAATAATTTTTAAATATTTATTTACAGTTTGGAAGGAAAAAAGCTCTGATTTTTTTTTTTTTTTTTTTTTTTTTTTTTGACATTCAGCCAAATGGCCTGTTCTTTGTAAGGGCAAGAGATACATATTTCCAGGTCGGGCGTGGTGGCTCACATCTGCAATCCCAGCACTTTGGGAGGCCAAGGCGGGTGGATCACCTGAGGTTGGGAGTTTGAGACCAGCCTGGCCAACATGGAGAAACCCTCTCTCTAGTAAAAATACAAAATTAGCCAAGCGTGGTGGCAGGTACCTGAAATCTCAGCTACTCAGAAGGCTGAGGTAGGAGAATCACTTGAACCGGGAGGCAGAGGTTGCCGTGAGCCAAGATTGCGCCATTGCACTCCAGCCTGGGCAACAAGAGTGAAACTCCATCCCAAAACAAAGAGAGAGAGATACATATTCCCAAGTACAACATATAATTATGCTCATACTTCACTCAAGAAAACTTTGCTTTGAAAATGAAGTAAAAGACAGTGGGCCTCCCATGGAGAACTACACACTAGTGAGGAGCAAGGACTCGATGTTCACATGGCAACTTGGATATCTCTAAAAGACACTGCTGAGTGGAAAAATGGGGATGAACTCTGTCACACAACGCCACTTATATAAGTTAAAGATACTCGGCCAGGCGCAGTGGCTCACACCTATAATCCCAGCACTTTGGGAGGCCGAGGCGGGTGGATCACCTGAGATCAGGAGTTCAAAACCAGCCTGGCCAACATGGTGAAACCCCACCTCTATTAAAAATTAAAAAATTAGCTGGGTGTGGTGGAGGCCCTTGTAATTCCACCTACTCAGGAAGCTGAGGCTGGAGAATTGCCTGAACCCAGGAAGTGGAGGTTGCAGTGAGCAGAGATCGCACCATTGCACTATAGCCTGGGTGACAAGAGTGAAACTCTGTCTCAAACAAAAGAAAAAACTCCGTCTCAAAAAAAAGAAAAAAAAAAAGGGAGGACACAGTGGCTCACTCCTGTAATCCCAGCACTTTGGGAGGCCAAGGCAGGCAGATCACTTGAAGTCAAAAGTTTGAGACCAGCCTGGCCAATATTGTGAAATCCCCCCACCGCCCACCGTCTCTACTAAAAATACAAAACTTAGCTGGGCGTGGTGGTACACACCTGTAATCCCAGCTACTTGGGAGGCTGAGGCAGCAGAATCACTTGAACCCAGGAGGCGGAGGTTGCAGTGAGCTGAGATCACCCCACTACCCTCCAGCCTGAGTGACAGAGTGAGATTCTGTCTCCAAAAAAAAGAATGATTAAAGGGAACTAATAAATACACAAACACACAAGAGGGCGGGTCTTGTAGGGACCAGCAAGGACAGGGTGCTATGAACTGAAGATATAAATAATTCACCTCTATCGCTAAGATCCACCTAGAAAAACAAGTACTTACCATTATACGCATCACCCATCTCAGCTGAATCAAAACTAAGAATGCAAAAGCTCATGTTCTAAATTTAGAAGTATAAAAACTGCAGTTCATGGGCCAAATTTGGACCTCTGCCTGTTTCCATCTGGCCTGACTGCAAGCTAAGAATGGTTTGTACCTTTTTTTAAGATGCGTGGGGGAAAAGTCAAAGGAGAAATAGTATTTTGTGACACATGAAAATTATATGAAATTCAAATTTCAGTGTCCATAATGCTTGAGTGGAACACTGCCAGGCGCATACATTTACACTGCATCTGTCCTGATTCCTCTCTACAACAGCAGGGTTGAGTAGCTGTGACAGAGACCATATGGCCTGCAAGGTCTAAAATGTTTACTATCATGGCCACGTGCAACGGCTCATACCTGTAATCCCAGCACCTTGGGAGGCCAAGGCAGGCTGGTCACTTGAGGTCAGGAGTTCGAGACCAGCCTGGCCAACTTGGTGAAACCTCGTCTCTACTAAAAAATATAAAAATTAGCCAGGTGTGGTGGCACGCTCCTGTAGTCCCAGCTACTCGGGAGGCTGAGGCATGAGAATCTCTTGAACCCAGAGGCAGAGACTGCAGCGAGCCGAGATTATGCCACTGCACTCCAGCCTGGACGACAGAGCAAGACTCAATCTCAAAAAAATAAATAAATAAATAAAAGAAAAGAATAAAATGTTTACTATCTGCCCCTTTACAGAAAAAGTTTGCTGACCCCTATTGTAAAAGAGCCTACAGTGATTCCAGGAATGCCACTGCACTGCCTCGTCAGGCCGTTTTCTGTTCCAGGAACAAAATCAGGGCCAGCAGAGTGCCTGGGAAGGGAACTACCTCCTCCACGGCAAAGTTCAGGGGACCCGCAGCCCACGCAGTGACCAAGGCTCTCCCACGCAGCTCCCACAACAACAGTGGCAGGGCTGAGACTGCACGCACGGGATTTCAGAACAGAAAGCCTTTATCTCTCCACAAAAGCAGCGTTACAAAAAGCTGCATAGCAACCATTTCCCTTAGCAAGCAAACTAGGAGCAATTTCTGGTCTCTGAAATTCAAATTTAAAAAAAAAAAACCTGGGGCTGAGTGTGGTGGCTCACACCTGTAATCCCAGCACTTTAAGAGGCCGAGGCGGGTGGATCACCTGAGGTCAAGAGTTCGAGACCAGCCTGACCAACATGGAGAAACCATGTCTCTACTAAAAATACAAAAAGTTAGCTAGGCATGGTGGCACATGCCTGTAATCCCCAGCTACTCAGGAGGCTGAGACAGGAGAATCGCTTGAACCTGGGAGGTGGAGGTTGCAGTGAGACAAGATCATGCCATTGCACTCCCGCCTAGGCAACAAGAGCAAAAAACTCCATCTCAAAAAAAAAAAAAAAAAAAACCTGGATGCTGGGCTTAATACCTAGGTAACAGGGTTGATCTGTGTAGCAAACCACCATGGCACACATTTACCTATGTAACAAACCTGCATATCCTGCAGTTCCACACCCTGGAACTTAAAACTTGAAGAAAAAAAAAGAAAAGAAAAAAATAACCCAAACAACTATCAATAAGGACTAGTTAAGTGAATTATCCTATATCCACACACACACACACACACACAGGCATTAGGGAGAGCAAGGTGAATTTACATGAGCAGACATGGAAATATTAATTGAGAAAAGCAATTGAAAGACATTATTATTCCATTGTTGCTTAAAATATCTTTAGGCCAGTCATGGTGGCTCATGCCTGTAATCCCAGCACTTTGGGAGGCCGAGGTGGGTGGATCACTTGAGGTCAAGAGTTCAAGACCCCCTGACCAACATAGCAAAACCCAGTGTCTACTCAAAATACAAAAATTAACTGGGCAGAGTGGCACACACCTGTAGTCCCAGCTACTTGAGAAGCTGAGGCAAGAGAATCGCTTGAATCGGGAAGGCAGTGGTTGCAGTGAGCTGAGATCCCACCACTGCACTCGAGCCTGGGCGACAGAGCAAGACTCCATCTCAACAAACAATTTTTTTATACATTTATACATAAAATGTATTATACACTACATATGAGTTAAGGAAAATAACCAAGCTGATGTATATTGCATGCACAACAGTGAGTGGTTGGGATTCAGGAACTTTTATATTCTATGTTATGTTATTTTATTGTTTGAATTTTCATTAATATGAATTACTTTGACAATAAGAATGTTAAAAAGTATTTAAAGGGGAAAAATTACTCATGTTGATGGACTTGCAGTTTTTAAGTTGGGAAATGTAGATATCATCTGTTGCCAAACCTAATGAAACTGTCTCTCAATTAAGGGTATCAATTTTCTTTTTGATTATTTTCTAGGCCAGGTGCAGGGGCTCACACCTGTAATCCCAGCATTTTGGGAGGTCAAGGAGGATGGATCATTTGAAGTCAGGAGTTCAAGACCAGCCTGGCCAACATGGTGAAACCCTGTCTCTATAAAAAATACAAAAATTAGCCATGCATGGTGGTGTGTGCCTGTGGTCCCAGCTACTCAGGAGGCTGAGGCTGGAGAATCACTTGAACCCAGAGGCAGAGGTTGCAAGACTGTCTTAAAAAAAGAAGAAAAAAAAAAAAGGTTGACAACAAAAAAGAAAGAAAGAAAAATTTTAAAAAGTATTTTATAGTTTTCCAAAATGTTTAAATAAGTATGTGTTCATTTTAGAATCAAAAATCAAACTAAGACTTGACAAAACCAGTGGTAATCCATACTATCACTATTATGTAATAACTAAATACACACAAGCAAAAAGACTAGAAAGGTCTATAGCAACATGCGAATGGACATTCCCTCTGGGTGCTAGGTGCTAGGGCTGTGCATGGTTTTTGGGATAACTTTTGCTTCCTTCTGTTTTTCTACATATTCCAGGTCTTCTGCCATGAGTATCGTTAAGTTTACAGCATGCTTCTGAACATTTTATTGTGAACAATTTTCAAACATTCAAAGTTGAGGCCGGGCACAGTGGCCTGTAATCCCAGCACTTTAGGAGGCCAAGGTGGGTGGACCACCTGAGGTCAGGAGTTCAAGATCCGTCTGGCCAATTTGGTGAAACCCCATCTCTGCTAAAAATACAAAAAAAATTAGCCAGGCATGGTGGCACGCACCTGTAATCCCAGCTACTTGGGAGGCTGCGGCAGGAGAATCACTTAAACTGGGATACTGAGGTTGCAGTGAGCCCAGATTGCGCCACTACACTCCAGCCTGGGCAACAAGAGCAAGACTCTGTCTCAAAAAACAAAAAAGGGGATTCCGCCAAGATGGCTGAATAGGAATAGCTCCAGAGCACAGTTCCTAGCAAGAGAGACGCAGAAGGCAAGTGACCTCCACATTTCCAACCGAGGTACCAGGTTCATTTCAATGGGACTGGTTGGACAGTGGGTGTAGCCCAAGGAGGGCAAACCAAGGCAGGGCAGGGCACTGCCTCGCCCCAGAAGTGAAACTGGCCAGTGGATCAGGGACTTTCCCCACCACCCCCACCCCGCCCCGCACTCCAGTTCAGATACTGTGCTTCTCCTATGGCCTCTGCAACCCACAGACCAGAAGATCCCCACCAGCGCCACGAGTTATCAGCACACATCTGAGCCAGTGCCTCAGGTTGTCGGCACAGATCTGGGCGGGCATTTTGACTAGCACCAAGAACACCTACAGGACAGAGCTACTCACTCCCCAGAAAGAGGGGGAGCTGAAAGCAGGGAGACAGGTGATATGGCTGGGTGCGTCCTACCCATGGGTCCCACCCCCAGAAAGACCAGCAAACCGAAGCCCTCTCGCTTTAGAGTTCTACAGCCAGCACACCAGTTTGAACTTGACCAGGACGATTGAGCTCGGTGGGGGGAAGGGCATCTGCCATTACTGAGGCAGGTCTAAACCTACCTGTGTAAACAAAATCCAGAGGAAGCTTACACAGCAGCTGGACTGAGTCTGTGACAGCCCAACAGTGCCTCTGTGGGCAGACAAGGAACAGACTGCCTCCTCAAGTGGCTCCCTGAACCCTGTGTATAACCAAAAAGACACCTCATGCAAGACAGCTCTGGCTGACACCTGGTGGGTACCCTTCTGGGACAAAGCTACCAGCGGAAAGACCAGGCAGCAATCCTTGCTGTTCTGCAACCCTCACAGGCGATTCCCAGGAAAGCAAGGACTGGAGTGGACCTCCAGCAGTCCTACAGCAGAGGGATCCATTAGAAGGAAAACTAAGAAACAAAAGAAATAGCTTCAACATCAACAGAAAGGACGTCCACTCAGAGACCCCATCAGAAATCACCAACTTCAAAGATCAAAGGTAGATAAATCCACAAAGATGGGAAGAAACCAGTGCAAAAAGGATGAAACCATCAAAGACAAGAATGCCTCGCCCCCACCAAGGGAACACAACTCCTCACTAGCAAGGGAACAAGGCAGGATGCAGAATGAGTTTGACGAACTGACAGAAGCAGGCTTCAGAAGGGTAATAACCAATTCCTCTGAGCTAAAGGAACATGTTCTAACCCAATGCAAAGAAACTAAAAATCTTGAAAAAGGTTAGACGAAATGCTAACTAGAATAACCAGCCTAGAGAAGAACACAAACAACTTGATGGAGCTGAAAACACAGCACAAGAACTTCGCGAAGCAAACCCAAGTTTCAATAGCCGAATGGATCAAGCAGAAGAAAGGATATCAGAGATTGAAGATCAACTCAATGAAATAAAATGAGAAGGTGAGATTAGAGAAAAAAGAGTGAAAAGAAATGAACAAAGCCTCCAAGAAATATGGGATTATGTTAAAAGACCTCATCTACGCTTGATTGGTGTACCTGAATGTGACAGAGAGAATGAATCCAAGCTGGAAAACACTCTTCAGGATATTATCCAGGAGAACTTCCCAATCTAGCAAGGCAGGCCAACATTCAAATCCAAGAAATACAGAGAACACCACAAAGATATTCCTCAAGAAGAGCAACCCCAAGGCACATAATCATCAGATTCACCAGGGTTGAAATGAAGGAAAAAATGCTGAGGGTAGCCAGAGAGAAAGGTTGGGTCACCCACAAAGGGAAGCAGTGGATCACTCAGCAGAAACCCTACAAGCCAGAAGAGAGTGGTGACAATATTCAACATCCTTAAAGAAAAGAACTTTCAACCTAGAATTTCATATCCAGCCAAACTAAGCTTCATAAATGAAGGAGAAATAATATCCTTTATGAACAAGCAATTGCTCAGAGACTTCACCACCAGGTCTGCTTTACAAGAGCTCCTGAAAGAAGCACTCAACATAGAAAGGAGCAACTAGTACCAGCCACTCCAAAAATGTACCTAATGGTAAACAGCATTGACACAATGAAGAAACTGCATCAACTAATGGGCAAAACAACCAGCTAGTATCAAAATGGTAGGATCAAGTTCACACATAACAATATTAACCTTAAATGTAAATGCACTAAATGCCCCAATCAAAAGACATAGACTGGCAAATTGGATAAAATGTCAAAACCCATCAGTGTGCTGTATCCAGGAAACCCATCTCACATGCAAGGATACACAAAGGCTCAAAATAAAGGGATGGAGGAAGATCTATCAAGCAAATGGAGAGCAAAAAAAAAAAAAAGCAGGAGTTGCAATCCTAGTCTCTGATAAAATAGATTTAAACCAACAAAGATCAAAAGAGACAAAGAAGGGCATTACATAATGGTAAAAAGATCAATGCAACAAGAAGAGCTAATGATCCTAAATGTATACGTGCCCAATACAGGAGCACCCAGATACATAAAGCAAGTTCTTAATGACCTACAAAGAGACTTAGAGTCCCACACAATAATAGTGTGAGACTTTAACACTCCACTGTCAATATTAGACAGGTCAATGAGACAGAAAATTAACAAGGATATCCAGGACTTGAACTCAGACCTGGACCAAGCAATCCTAATAGACATTTACAGAACTCTCCACCCTAAATCCACAGAATATACATTCTTCTCAGCACCACATCACACCTACTCTAAAATTGACCACATAATTGGAAGTAAATCAGTCCTTAGCAAATGCAAAAGAATGGAAATCATAACAAACAGTCTCTGAGACCACGGTGCAATCAAATTAGAACTCAGAATTCAGAAACTAACTCAAAACCGCACAACTTCATGGAAACTGAATAACTGGCTCTTGAATGTTGACTGGATAAAAAATGAAATGAAGGCAGAAATAAAGATGTTCTTCGAAACCAACAAGAACGAAGACACAACATACCAGAATCTCTGGGACACATTTAAAGCAGTGTCTAGAGGAAAATTTATAGCAATAAATGTCCATATGAGAAGCAAGGAAAGATCTAAATTTGACACCCTATCATCAAAATTGAAACAGCTAGAGAAGCAAGATTTTAAAAAAACTCAAAAGCTAGCAGAAGACAAGAAATGACCAAGATCAGAGCAGAACTGAAAGAGATAGAGACACAAAAAAACCCTTCAAAAGATCAATAAATCCAGGAGCTGGTTTTTCAAAAAGATCAACAAAATAGACAGACCACTAGCCAGATTAATAAAAAATAAAATAGAGAAGATTCAAACAGATGCAATAAAAAAATGATAAAGGGGATATCACCACAGATTCCACAGAAATACAAACTGCCATCAGAGATTACTACAAACAACTCTATGCATATAAACCAGTAAACCTGGAAGAAATGGATAAATTCCTGGACACTTGCATCCTCCCAAACCTAAACCAGGAAGAAGTCAAAACCCTGAATAGGCCAATAATAAGGACTGAAGTTGAGGCAGCAATTAATAGCTTACTAATCAAAAATGCTCAGGTCCAGACGGGTTCACAGCCAAAGCCTACCAGACATACAAAGAGGAGCTGGTACCTTCTGAAAGTATTCCAAACAATCCAAAAAGAGGGAATCCTTCCCAAATCATTTTATGAGACCAACATCATCCTGATACCAAAACCTGGCAGAAACACAACTGAAATATAAAACTTCAGGTCAATATCTATGATGAACATCAATGCAAAAATCTTTGATAAAATACTGGCAAACCAAATGCAACACCACATCAAAAAGCTTATTCATCAAGTAGGCTTCATCTCAGGGATGCAAGGCTGGTTCTATATACACAAATCTATAAACGTAATCCATCACATAAACAGAACCAAAGATAAAACCCACATGATCATCTCAATAGATACAGAGGCCTTTGACAAAATTCAACAGACCTTTATGCTAAAAACTCTCAATAAATTAGGTGTCAATGGAACGTATCTCAAAATAATAAAAGCTATTTATGACAAACCCACAGCCAATATCATAATGAACAGGCAAAAACTGGAAGCATTCCCTTTGAAAACTGGCACTAGACAAGGATGCCCTCTCTCACCATTCCTATTCAATATAGTATTGGAAGTTCTAGCCAGAGCCATCAGGCAAGAAAAAGAAATAAAGGGTATTTTATTAGGAAAAAAGAAAGTCAAATTGTCTCTATTTGTAGATGACATGATTGTATATTTAGAAGACCCCATCCTCTCAGCCCAAAATCTCCTTAAGCTGATAAGCAACTTCAGCAAAGTCTCAGGATACAAAATCAATGTGCAGAAATCACAAGCATTCCTATACACCAATAACAGACAAACAAAGAGCCAAATTATGAGGGAACTCCCATTCACAATTGCTACAAGATAATAAATTATCTAGGAATACAATTAACAAAGGATGTGAAGGACCTCTTCAAGGAGAACTACAAACCACTGCTCAAGGAAATAAGAGAGGATACAAACAGATGGAAAAACATTCCATGCTCCTGGTTAGGAAGAATCAGTATCATGAAAATGGCCATACTGCCCAAAGTAATTTATAGATTCAACACTATCCCCATGAAGCCATTATTGACCTTCTTCACAGAACTAGAAAAAACCACTTTAAACTTCATATAAAACCAAAAGAGAGCCTGCATAGCCAAGACAATCCTAAGCAAAAAGAACAAAGCTGGAGGCATCACGCTACCTGACTTCAAACTACATTACGAGGCTGCAATAATCAAAACAGCATGGTACTGGTACCAAAACACAGATATAGACCAATGGAACAGAACAGAGGCCTCGGAGGCAACACCACACATCTACAACCACTGATCTTTGACAACCCTAACAAAAACAAGCAATGGGGAAAGGATTCCCTGTTTAATAAATGGTGTTGGGAAAACTGGCTAGCCATGTGCAGAAAACTAAAACTGGACCCTTTCCTTACACCTTACACCAAAATTAACTCCAGATGGATTAAAGATTTTAAACATAAGACCTGACACCATAAAAACCCTAGAAGAAAACCTAGGCAATACCATTCAGGACACAGGCATAGGCAAGGACTTCATTACTAAAACACCAAAAGCATTGGCAACAAAAGCCAAAATAGACAAATGGGATCTAATTAAACTTAAGAGTTTCTGCACAGCAAAAGAAACAATCATCAGAGTGAACTGGCAACCAACAGAATGGGAAAAAATGTTTGCAATCTACCCATCTGACAAAGGCCTAATATCCAGAATCTACAAAGAACTAAAGCAGATTTATAAGAAAAAAAAAACATTCAAAAGTGAGCAAAAGATATGAACAGACACTTTTCAGAAGAAGACATTTATGAGGTCAAGAAACATGAAAAACTGCTCATCATCACTGGTCATTAGAGAAATGCAAATCAAAACCACATGGAGATACCATCTCACACCAGTTAGAATGGCAATCATTAAAAAATCTGGAGACAACAGATGCTGGAGAGGATGTGGAGAAATAGGAACACTTTTACACCATTGGTGGGAGTGTAAATTAGTTCAACCATTGTGGAAGACAGTGTGGCAATTCCTCAAGGACCTAGAAATAGAAATTCCATTTGACCCAGCAATCCCATTACTGGGTATATATCCAAAGGATTATAAATCATTCTGTTATAAAGACACATGCACATGTATGTTCATTGTGGCACTGTTTACAATAGCAAAGACTCTGAACCAACCCAAATGCCCATCGATGATAGACTGGACAAAGAAAATGTGGCACATCTACACCATGGAATACTATGCAGCCATAAAAAAGGATGAGTTCATGTCCTTGGTAGGGACACGGATGAAGCTGGAAACCATCTTTCTCAGCAAACTGACACAAGAACAGAAAACCAAACACCGCATATTCTCACTTATAGGCAGGTGTTGAACAATGAGAACACATGGGCACAGGGAGGGAAACGTCACATACTAGGATCTGTTGGGGGCTGGGGAGCTAGGGGAGGGACAGAGGAGGGTGGGGAGGGATAACATTGGGAGAAATACCTGATGTAGGTAACAGGGAGATGGAGACAGCAAACCACCATGGCATGAGTGTACCTATGCAACAATCCTGCAAGATCTGCACATGTACACCAGAACTTAAAAGTACAATTAAAAAAAAAAAAAAGTTGAAGGAAGTCTTTTAATGAACATCTGTATACCTGCCACACAGATTGTGTGATTATGTGACTGTATTTGCATCATCACAAACATGTCCATCTATTCATTCTCTCTGTACAGTATCTTTTTTTTTTTTAATTTAAGAACTAACACGCTGAGGGAGTCCCAGGCGATGTCAGGGCAGTGACAACACAGCCAACTCTTGATGTGTGCTCAAATACACAGGGTTCCTGACTCCAAGCCTGCAGCCTTGGTCGGCAGCTGTGGTTCTCCTACCTGAGCCTGCATGAATTACAGGAGAGGGAGTTGCTGACACGCAGGGTCACCATAGCTTTTTGGCAATTCCCCTCCTCCACCCTCGAGAGCGCGGTGTAAGCGGCCATTGACACCCCTGGAGTGTTCCTTCACCTTGGGAGGATGCCCACCTTTGCCTTGGAGGGCAAGGAACCCATTCACTGGCAGAGCTGTGTGCCAGGCACCAACCCTAGGCACTTGAGCTCTGTCAGTGACCAGAGCGTGGAGCTTCTGTTCAGTAGCAGGAGACGAAAGATTTTTTAAAAATACCTTAGTAAGCCGGCGTGGTGTCTCACGCCTGTAATCCCAGCACTTTGGGAGGCTGAGGTGGGCGGATCACCCGAGGTCAGGAGTTTGAGACCAGCCTAGCCAACATGGCAAAACCCCGTCTCTACTAAAAAAATAAAATAAAATAAAAATAAAAATAAATTAGCCGAGCATGGTGGTGTGTGCCTGTCGTCCCAGCTACTCGGGAGGCCGATGTAGAAGAATCACTTGAATCCCGGAGGTGGAGGTTGCAGTGAGCCGAGATCGCGCCACTGCACTCCAGCCTGGATAACAGAGTAAGACTCCATCTCAAAAAAAAAAAAAAAAAACCTTAGTAAATAAGTACATCATTCTAGAATATGAGAAGAGATCCCAAACAAACAGAAAGGGAAAATGGGGGGAAAAAAAAAGCGGAGCGCTGGTGGGGTGGGGGCAGGGGTCGCCATAGGAAATAGAGGGTCGGGAAGACTCGGAGCGGCGAGCGTCAGGCGGCCCCGCTCGGAGGCGGCTGGGGATGGGCCCTGCAGATGGCTAACACCTCCGGCAGGGGGAGCAGCCGAACAAAGGCCCCAGCGGGGCGCGTGTCTGAGCAACAGCAAGGAAACCGGCAGACTGGAGTGGTGAGGGGAGGGCAGGAAAGGAACTGAGGGCAGCGGGGCGGGCAGCAACGCAGGACCTGGCAGCGCTACGCCTTTGCCTCTGACTGTCACTGGCAGGGGCCACTGCCAAGTTTAGAACACAGGAGACTCAAGATACAACTTGGATTTTAATAAGGTCCCTCTGGCTGCTACGTTGAGAAGAGATGAGAGAGAGGTAGGGTGCAAGGGGGAGGCAGAGGGTCACCTGCCCAGGGCAGCTAGGAGGCAACTGTGGGGAACCAGGGGTCGGAGCGACAGGTGGTAATGGATGCTAGATCTCCTTTGAAGCTGTCCACAGACTGTGCTGATGGAATGAGGTGGGGTGTGAAAGAAAGAGGAGTCAGATGACCCCACGAGGTCTGGACAGAGCAACTGGGAGGCTGGGATGGGGCTGTTTAGAGACAGAGTAGGCTGGGGGAGAACCGGGCACTCATGCTGGGCAGCGGGTATCCCAACGAGAGGCAGGGACACAGCGCACACATCAGTATGGAGCTCAGGATCATGGTTTAGAATGAGGATCACCTGTGATCCTTATGAGATCAGCTCCTACTGAGAGCTGGAGGCAAAAGCCTGGCTGAAATGTGTTTGAGAGAATGAGGGCACAGTGGCATGTGCCTGTAGTCCCAGCTACTCAGGAGGCTGAGGCTGGAGGATCACTTGAGCCAGGAGTTCAAGGCCAGCCTGGGAAACATATGAGACCCCATGTCTAAAATTTAAAATAATAATAATAATAATAAAGAAGAGAAAGAGAGAATGGGAGATTAACTGGAGGTTATGTCAAAGAGAGCACCTAAGCACCTAAGATTTTTGTCTCAGTCTTGAAAGATGAGAGAAACCTGTACGTGGTAGAGACATAAATCAAACCCAGATCAAAAGACACCCAAATCCTGCGCACGGTACTGCAATTATAGAAGCTGGTGAGGAGGAGGTGGCCTTTAAGGAGGGGTATGGAGGGAGAGGAAGGAGATGGGAGGAGCAGGGAGGCAGGCATGGGTTCCACTGCGGTGAGTGGGAATCTCAGGGTGCTTTTGGGGTTTGGTCAGAGGCAGGGTCCCTGGCGTGGAGCCCAAGCCTGGCATTTTTTTTTAAAGTTCCCAGGTGATTGTACTGTGCATCCTGGTATGAGAACACAGGAGAAGGGTTGTCTAAAGGGGAGGGGGGAGGAGAAGAGTGAAAAGTTGGGTGGAGATGGACAGTCATGGCTCATTTCACAGGTGGGGAAACTGGAGCTAAGGGAGGCAATGTCACCGGCCGAGGGCAGCCAGATAGTGGCACCTCGCTTCTTCCTCCCCTTGCAAAGAGAAAGAAGACAGCCCCGCCCTACAGCAGACTTTAGCCTTCTCCAGCCAAGGTCCCTCCACATGCACCCATGCAACCCTGCCTCAGTCCAAGACCCCTGGCTCTGGCACTGTGAGGGACCAGGGAAGACAGTGAGGACGCTTTCAGAATAGTTTTTAACCCAAGGGTTAAAACAAAACAAAAAGAATGTTTTTCTTTCACTCAAAGCTAGGCAGGAAGCATTCCAATCCACCTACGCACCATGTGTCTCAGAAGAGTTTGGGGGTTTGGGGTTGTTTATTTCAGGACTACAAAAAATACAGAAAATGGGATAAAGAGCATGAGTGCTCTGTTTTTAAATCAAGATGGATTTAATTTTCAGAAACAGCATAGTGATTACACACCTGGAGCTCTGTGTTCAAATCTGGGCTCTGCTACTTACTAACTATATCGTCTTGGGCAAGTTACTAATTTCTCCTAGCCTCAGTTTCCTCGGCTGTAAAATGGGGATAGGTACAGGGCCTGATTCGTGGGATTATCATGAGGATCAACTAAGTTAATTCCTAAGAAATACTCAGCAAATAGGGCTGGATCCATAGGAGCCATTCGATAACAGGTAGGTTTTACTGCCACCGTTCCCCAGGATGTTGCTGTTATTTTTGATTTGGAAAGGTCACAGACAGCTCTGGGACCAGCTGGAGACACTGTGGAGGTTGTGAAACCCAGAATGAAACCAATTCTCCATGTGCCCAAAACCACATTCTGTGGTGAGTGTGGAAAGCCGTAACCTCGCCCCCCTCACTTCTGACACCCTGGGGGAAAAGTTTGTGATAAAAGGAAAGGCTGAAGCCCAAGGCGGGTGTATGGAGAGAGGCAAGCTGGGGATAAGGAAACGGGAGGAGAGGGCAGGCAGGGCAGGGGGTTCCAGCTGGGACTTCCCAGTTGGGAGTGTTGGTGCCAAAGTTTTAGGGAAAGAAAAATAACCCTGAGAAGCTACGTCTCTATTTTCTGAGGCTGCATTCCCAGAAAAAGGGCCCAGCCCACCCCCGAGGGCGTCAGCTGAGCCCATCTGTACTCCATTGCTGTGTGATCTCCAGGGATCACTTCACCTCCCTGAGCTTCTCTGGTAAACAGGGCTAAGTCCCATCTGGCAAGGTTAGTGTAAGGAATAATTGAAATAACGGAAGTGAAAGCTGTAAAAGCACTTATGCCTACAAGAGGGTTAAGACCCCATGCTGCAGGCTGGGGGAGGACACAGAGGAGGAGGAGGAGGAGGAGGAGGAGGAGGAGGAGGAGGCCTGGCTGCCCAGATTCCCAGTCTTGGGCACAGAGAGAAGGCGGAGAAGGGATGAACAGCAGGTGGCCTGACACGTTACACTTTCCCTTATTACCACCCTGTGCCCAGTCTTCCTAGCAAGTGGGGGAAAGATAGTGGCAGCTCTGGCAGGCACCGGGCCCAGCCTCAGTAGCCTAAAGGTCATGGGAATCCTGGAAAAAGAAGCAAAACTCATCCACCGTCCCAGGCTTTGACCACATTCTCCTGCAGGGCAAACCTCACCCTCTGGTAAGTCAGAACTGCCCCTCTACTCACCCCCACCACTACCACCAAGCACTACTGGGGGTTTTCACTTGTTACCTTGAATCCTTAGAAGATCCCCAAGTTACCGATCAAGAAACTGAGCTCAGAGACGGGAATTAACTTCCCTAAGGCCTCGCAGCTCTCCGAAAAGCAGCACCAGCATTCTGCTGCAGATCTGCCTGAACTTAAAGGCGCGGTTCTTCCCACTGCACCAAGTCATTCACACCAAGGTACTGACGTGCAACAACTGTGCTCCCACGGCAAAACTGGCCTCTGCCTCCCCACGCTCTCGGCCTGAAATGCCCTTTTGCTGTTCACCTGGAAGATTCCTACTCATCCCTCAAGATGGGCTCAATATGTCCACTCCTCAGTGTGTCCCCTCAAGCCTCAGCAAAGCAAGCTGCTGCTGTGCCTCCACAGCCAAGCCAGAGCCCTATTATTGGATGACTGTCATTGTTAAGCCTGACCTGTGGAAAGAAGTGATCAGTTTCCATGCCCAGGCTGCCAGCATTCCAAGGGCCAGGATTCTGTCTACTTCACCAGCATCCAGCCCGGCACTTCCAGTGTCCTCAGCAGAGGTTTATGGCCAGGAGGGATGCACGGCTTCCTCTTCGAGCCCCTCTCAGCCTGTGGCTGAATAAGGATGAAACCTGAAGCCCCAGTTGCTATTTAAGAAGGGTCCTCTTCTCCTCTTCTCTTCCCTCCCCTTTGCACCTTAACTAGTTCCACAGAGATCCATCAGAACATCAGGCAAACTTAGATCACAGAGCAGTCCATGAAGGAGTCTAGACTCACAGAACACGGAAGGCTTATCAATTTCCTCATATTATGGAGCCTCAGTTTCACTTTGCGGTTTCGTTTCCTCGGCAGCAGCTGCTCAACAAGCCACAGATTTGAGGATAGGGCAGGTGGAGGGGGGAAGGGAAAGGTTCCCCACCCACTCATTCTAGCAAATTTGGAACACAGAGAGGAGAGAAATAATCACAGCAGGAGGCATCACAAGCTGAACTAAAGGGCTCAGGAAACTATGGACACAGCCTCTTCCAGCCCCAGGAGAGTCCTGGGAGCTGCTTCAACAACCACTGACATTTGTCAGGCCCAAAAAAAAAGCCCATAGTGGGGAGGCAGGAGCTGTCCTTCCCCACTGTAGACAAACAGGAGCAAGTTTTCTGTAGAGGACAGCTTTGTTCTGGGTTTCTGTTTTTGTTTGGGTTTTTCTGCAGGGTCTCGCTCTGTAGTGCTGGAGCGCAGTGGCGCAATCACGGCTCACTGCAGCCTCGACCTCCGGGGGTCAAGTGATCTGCCCACCTTGGTCTCTCAAAGTGCTGGAATTACAGGCATGAGCCACCACATCTGGCCCAAAGGGAATTTCAAAACAGTAATAAAACCTACCAAAAGTCAGTCTGCCTTTTATTATTACCATGTGCTGGCCATTTTAAACCATGTCCGTGATAAAACACCACTCCCCCAAAAAATGTCTTATTGGTCTAAATTCTAATTGTGGCAGTTATCATTTGAGAGTTAATCATATACATGTGAGCCTTCAATTAGCACATTTTTATTTCTTATGCTTCTAAAACTTTTGTCTTCTACATGGAAGTTAAATCAGAGAACACGCAGTTACAGTCAGTTCCTGAAACACACAGATTCAGCCACAACTTCTGTTTCAGCAATCAGTTCCTAAAGGCTCAGAATAATCTGAACTCATTTGATACAGTTTATGTAGCCAGTCTCTTTGGTCCTACATTTTCCGGTGTTTCAACATAAACCAGCCTGTCTCCCAGTGCCAAAAGAAACTGAAAGAATGATGTTTGAAAGCCTGGGTGATTTTTCACCATTTCTAAAGCAATGGATTAAATAAATGTCAAGGTTCACTATCACTCAGCCATTTTCTCTGATTTTTGCAGAAGAAAAGCTTGGGGAATTTTGCCAAATAAAACTAAAATGTATGATGAATTGTCTGGTGAAGATTTTGTTGTTGTTGTTGTTGTTGTTTCATGTTTAGAGAGGGGGTCTTGCCATATTACCCACGGCAGCTTCCAACTCCTAGGCTCAACTGATCCGCCCACTCTGGCTCCCAAAGTGCCGGGATTACAGTTATGAACCACTGCACCCAGCCTGTCTTAGTGAAAATGTTTCTAACAAGGAGACATTGAAGCTGCTAGAACTGATTAAAGAAAAAAAGACCTAGGCAGTATTGCAACGTCTGGATTTTATAATGAAATGGGATTTTTATAAATCTCTCCCAAACTAATCCTAATGTTTAAGGCTTTTCCTTTGTCTCTCTACTTTTATATGAAAGCAGCTTTTGAAATTAAAATTAATAAAAAGTATTCTTCAATCAACTGTGAGCAAAGACGGACTTGTAAATATAGCTCCCCTGAATACTGAACATGAATATGCAAAGAAGATCGATTTGACTCAATGTCATGGCCAACTGGTCAGAAGTTTCCAAAACAGAAATTGTAGTGTTATTATTATTCACCACTGATACCAGCCTATATGTAAGAATAAGTTTTTCCTTTTTTCAAAAATACATTAATGTGATTACAACCTACTAATCCATTACTTTTTCCTGCTTTTGCACTATCACATTTACTTTATTTTTCATTTTTCATTTTTTTACTGTCATGATTACATATATGAGGTTGAATAAAAGAAAATGTTCTCTGTTTCTTCCTGGACATTATTACTATTCATTGCATGATTATTGCTAAAAAATAATGTCAGATAGAGGAGAAGGATATTAAAAAGTGACCACTCGGCTGGGCGCGGTGGCTCACGCCTGTAATCCCAGCACTTTGAGGGCCAAGGCAGGTGGATCACAAGGTCAGAGGTTCAAGACCAGCTTGGCCAACATGGTAAAACCCCAACTTTACTAGAAGTACAAAAATTAGCTGGGTGTGGTGGTGCGTGCCTGTAGCCTAGCTACTCAGGAGGCTGAGGCAGGAGAATCCCTTGAACCCAGAAGGCGAAGATTGCAGTAAGCGGAGGTTGTACCACTGCACTCCAGCCTGGACGACAGAGCGAAACTCCGTCTCAAAACAAAAAAATAAAAAAGTGACCACTCCAGGTGTCAAATATGCTAGATACACTCTGACACCAGGCAAAACTCCTTTTTTTTTTTTTGAAATGGAGTGTCACTCTGTTACCCAGGCTGGAGTGCAGTGGCGTGATCTCAGCTCACTGCAATCCCCTGTGTCCTGGGTTCAAGTGATTCTCCTGCCTTAGCTTCCCGAGCAGCTGGGACTACAGCTGCTGGACACCACGCCCGGCTAATTTTTTGTATTTTTAGTAGAGACAGGATTTCACCATATTGGCCAGGCTGGTCTCAAACTCCTGACCTCTTTGCATGGATTGAGATAATAACAACAGTGAATTATGGTTGCGCACTCAAAATGTGTGCTAGGTATTGTTCTGGGCATTTCCTGAGTATTAAGTGATACAGTCTTCACTCTGGGAAACAGTGGATTTGAACTTGATCGGGCTCCCACAGCCAGGTGCTCAACACAGGTGGGTCCACCTCCAAATCCTTTCCTCGGAACCCCTCTGCTGCTGTCCAGCCAGGCGGGAGAGAGGCAGTCGCCAAGCACAGTTAGGATTTCCCAACCAGAGGTTGGGAGAGAGGAAAAGCCATAGCAAAAAGCCGTAACAGTCTGCTGGCAGGGCTGGTCATGGGATGCGTCAGCTGACATAGCCCCCAAGGCCTGTCCCAGTGTCCGGATATGGCTCCGGAGGGCAACGCCCTTCGAACTTGTGCGGACAGACCCGCCCCCTGGCCGCCTCCGTCCCGAGGGTCCAGCCTTCCGCTGGACGCGTTTCAGGCAGGGCGCCCCCACACTGGCCCCCGCAAGGACGCGCCCTGAGACCACTCCAACCAACAGGTGCGCGCCGACCCGCAGCTGACACCGATGCCCCGCAGCTGACAGAGGTGTGGGCCCCACGTCCTCCTCTCCAGGAAGCAAGTCAAGCTCCGAGACGAGTCCCAACTCACAAGGGGCTCCCACCACCCCCGCCCCGCACCGCCCTGCACCGCCCCGCACGCACTTACAATGGGTGCACGCATCTTCTCTCTCGCGGTGTGGACCCTCAAGGTCAGGCTCGAATTCGCGGCCTAGGTGTCTGAGGCAGGGGGAGCAGGGATTCACTGTCATTAACAGGAAACTGCGTCCCCAGACCCCGGGGACGGCGGCCTCTGGCGGGGAGAGCGTGAGAGGCGCGCCGCGGACCCCGGGAACAACCACCTGGTTCCCTTTTACAACTTTCTCGCTGGGGCCCAGCGGGCGCCCAGGAGGCGGCAGCTGCCTGCAGGCGGCTCGGCCGACTCGTCTACACCCGCCCCACCCAATTTCATCTCTTCCTAGCGGACGAGGAGCAGTATCCCAGGCAGCACCTCGCCCGGCCTTATCAAAGCACCCTTCCAGAAAGACCCGCTCCACCCACCTCGCGGACTCGGAGGCTGCGCGGCCTCCCCAGCAATGGGACCGGGACTAATGGCCGCGGAGGCCCCGCCAGCGTGAGGTCACCTGGCCCCTCCCCGCGCCGCCGGCTAATGAGAGGCTCGCAGAGCGCCCGGCCCCGGCCCTGGGGACCGCTGGACGCCCGCGCCGCCCGGCACCGCCTCTTCCCGCCTCACCCCTGCCCTGCGCGCCCAGCATCCAGGAGTCGCAGACACTCGACCTCTGCACACGCATCACACTGCAGGGTCATGATCAATTTACCTTCGCCTTCGCCCAAGAATGGGCTTATAGAAAGAGTTAAAAATGTACCACCGTGGCCTATAGACGGTTTTGAATTAAAGGCATTTAAAAATCAGCAGGTGCAAGAAGACCACTTTTCTGTTTCTTAAAAGCAGATGAAAGTTCCATGATGAAGGACACCTTCCCTATACTAGAAGAAAAAGCAGCATTCTTATCCTTAAAGAGAAGACGTGAGACGGAAAGAATTCTGTACAGACCTTGTTGAAATAACTTTTCATTTTTTACTTTTTTTTGTTTGTTTGTTTGTTTTGAGACAGTCTTACTCCATCACCCAGGCTGGAGTGCAGTGGCGCGATCTCGGCTCACTGCAACCTCCGCCTCCCGGGTTCAAGTGATTCTCCTGCCTCAGCCTCCCCAGTAGCTGGGATTACAGGCATGCACCACTATGCTCAGCTAAGTTTTGTATTTTTAGTAGAGATGGGGTTTCAACACGTTGGCCAGGCTGGTCACGAACTCCTGGCCTCAAATGACCCGCCTGCCTCAGCCTCCCAAAGTGTTGGGATTACAGGCGTGAGCCACAGTAGGTGGCCCATTTTGTACTTTTTAATTGACAAAAATTGCGTTTATTAGTCATGTACAACATGTTGTTTTGAAATATGTATACATTGTGGAATAACTAAATCGAGCTAATTAACATATGCATTGCCGCACATACTTCTTTTGTGGTAAGAACACAAAACCTCTCAGTAATTTCCAAGAACAAAAGTACATTGTTATTTACTATAATCACCGTGTTGTGCAATAGATCTAGTGAACTTATTCCTCCTATCGGAAATTTTGTACACTTTGACCAACATCTTCCTGAGGCAGACAGATCACTTGAGCTCAGGAGTTCAAGACCAGCCTGGCCAACCATGTCTCTACTAAAAATACAAAAATACAGGTGGTGGGTGCCTGTAATCTCAATCCAGCTACTCAGGAGGCTGAGGCAGGAGAATCATTTGAACCAGGGTGGCAGAGGTTACAATGAGCTGAGATTGCACCACTGCACTCCAGCCTGGGCCACAGAGCAAGACTCCATCTAAAAAAACAAAAGCTAAAAAAAAATAAAAATAAAAAAATAAACCTAGCACACCATAGGCATTCCATGAATGAATGCATGAAGAATGAATGACCAACACAGGCCCTTCCTCTGCACTGGAATATGACATCACATGAGCAGAACCAGCTCTTGTTCATCTCTGTATTCCCACCACTCCAGTGCCAGTACTGAGCTTTGCAGTCAGGATGCTTGGACCAAATCCTGACCCTGCTACTTATTATAATAGTTGTAGGGCCCAGGCCATGGTTCCTTCTCTGAACCTGTTTGTCTGTAAAATGGGGCCTTGGTAGTCTGGCACAGTAGCTCATGCCTGTGATCCCAGCACTTTGGGAGGCTAAGACAGGAGAATCACTTGAACCCAGGAGGTGGAGGTTGCAGTGAGCCGACATCGTGCCACTGCACTCCAGCCTGGGCGATAGAGCAAGACTCGGTCTCAAAAAAAAAAAAAAAAAGTGGAGCATTGGTAATACTGTATAATGTATAAGAATATATTCCCCAGCCAGACATGGTAGCTCACGTTTGTAGTCCCAGCACTTTGGGAGGCAGAGGCAGGTGGATCATGAGGTCAGGAGTTCGAGACCAGCCTGTCCAATATGGTGAAATCCCGTTTCTACTAAAAACTACAAAAACTAGCCTGGCGTGGTGGCACACACCTATAGTTCCAGCTACTCAGGAGGCTGAGGCAGGAGAATTGCTTGAAACTGGAAAACGGAAATTGCAGTGAGCCGGGATTGCGCCACTGCACTCCAGCCTGGCAATAGAGCAAGACTCTGTCTTTAAAAAAAAAAAAAAAAATTCCCCAAAGAGAGCAACAAATGAAATGATGCTTGTAAAATGCTGAGCCTGATGTCTGGCATGTGGTAAATCCTCAGACAAGACATGGTGGCTGTTATTAACATGAGAATAGGTATGTGCCCATCAATATCACATGATCTTCACCAGCTTTCTGACAAGGAGAGTCAGAGGCAATATAAATACCAGAGCTTTATGTGTGTTACCACTCATCAAACAAATTACGGAGCATGCTGAGCCAGTGACTGACTGTAAGGTCATCCAAACCCAGGATGCACAGGTTCGGTTTTGAGGCAGCCAGGCTGACTTCTGCCTTTCCTCACGCTCTGCTTCCAGAAGCACCCAGATTCACCTCCCTTTTCTTTTCCTGTCGCTGTGCCAGAAAAAAAACAAAACGAAACAAAACAAAGCATACTGGGAAGGGGGAGCAGTGCTGAGGGCTGTGTATTTTCGCTTCTCATACAGTTCTCAAAAGAGGAGCTCTGTAAGAAAGGCCCCAGGACTTACTGAGAAACTGCCTTATGATGCCACACCATCACCAACGAAACAGTCCTTACCCCAGCACAAAGCGGGTGGACACGTGGACTGTGATGCCAGGATCCAAAGTTTCCAGGCATTTCTGCATAGCACAAATATGAAGCCCCATTCTTCTTGTGACAAAGAGGAAACTTTTTTTTTTTTTTTGAGACGGAGTCTTGCTCTGTTACCCAGGCTGGAGTGCAGTAGTGCAGTCTCAGCTCACTGCAACCTCTACCTCCCAGGTTCAAGCGATTCTCCTGCCTCAGCCTCCTGAGTAGCTGGGATTACAGGCCTGTGCACTGGAATATGACTTCACATGAGCAGAACCAGCCAATTTTTGTATTTTTAGTAGAGATGGGGTTTTGCAATGTTGGCCAGGCTGGTCTCGAACTCCTGACCTCAGGTGATTCGGCCACCTCGGCCTCCCAAAGTGCTGGGACTACAGGCTTGAGCCACGGCACCTGGCCAGTTTTTTAGTATTGTAACCTCTCCATTCTCTGCCTTCTGATGAGGATACATGGATCCTCCAGAATACATTGTTGAGGAGGAATAGCTGAGCAAGAGGGAGAAAATGGCACAGACTAATTTGGTGTGCAGGCCTAAAAGACCCAGTGGGGAGTCTCAGCAGGTGGGGTGACACACAAGAAGGCCAGGGCAGGAGAAATGGTGTGAGGGTGAGGAGAGAAAGTGAACAGGGAAACTGCATTTTTTTTTCTTTTAGTGAAACTGCATTTAAAGGGAAGCTGTTAGCAATACCTCTTTGCACACAAGGAACAGAATCCACAAATTTCACAAGTAACAGAATCCACAAATTTCACATGACAGCATTCAAAATAGGAGTATGTCTCAGGGGAAAGTGCTCCATCAGCCAGCTGAACACAGGGTTTTCACAGGTGCAAAACATGTAACTATGCCAATTTTGAGTTTGCTCTGACCAGAAAACTCAGGCTTTTATAAAAGAAAAGTGAAGTATAACCTCCTTCTGAATCCCCTTTAAAACCCAAGTCCTACTGAAGAGGAAAGAGAACAAATAAATCCCTATTGAAATGCCCTGAAGAGCTTCCACTGCCTAAATGTGCAGCATACCGTCTCAACCTTCTCTTTAAAAAACATTCCAGAAGGCCAGGCACGGTGGCTCATGCCTGTAATCCCAGCACTTTGGGAGGCCGAGGTGGACAGATCACATGAGGTCAGGAGTTTGAGACCAGCCTGGCCAACATGGCAAAACCCCACCTCTACTAAAAGTACAAAAATTAGGCGGGTGTGGTCATGGGTGCCTGTAATCCCAGCCACTCTGGAGGCTGAGGCAGGAGAATCATTTGAACCAGGGAGGTGGAGGTTTCAGTGAACTGAGATTGCACCACGCACTCCAGCCTTGGCGACAGAGCAAGACTCTGTCTCAAAAAAAAAAAAAAAAGGCCATGGGACCGGGCGTGGTGGCTCACACCTGTAATCCCAGCACTTTGGGAGGCCGAGGCGGGTGGATCACGAGGTCAAGAGATCGAGACCATCCTGGTCAACATGGTGAAACCCCGTCTCTACTAAAAATACAAAAAATTAGCTGGGCATGGTGGTGCGTGCCTGTAATCCCAGCTACTCAGGAGGCTGAGGCAGGAGAATTGCCTGAACCCAGGAGGCGGAGGTTGTGGTGAGCCGAGATCACACCATTGCACTCCAGCCTGGGTAACAAGAGCAAAACTCCGTCTCAAAAAAGAAAAAAGAAAAAGGCCACGATCACAAGGTAGAAGTTCGAGACCAGCCTGACCAAGTCTCTGCTAAAAATACAAAAATTAGCCTGGCGTGGTGGCACACACCTGTAATTCCAACTACTCAGGAGGCCGAGACAGGAGAATCGCTTGAACCTGGGAGGTGGAGGTTGCAGTAAGCAGAGATCACGCCACTGCACTCCAGCCTGGGCAACAGAGCGAGACTCCATATATATATAAATACTATTTTATATAATAAATAAACAAATAAATATTCCAGAACCTTTAACCTGGAAAATTTCCAGGTTTCCTGTCTCTCATTGTTCAATGGCCCTTGTTAAGTGGAATTGGTTAACTGCGGTGGATTATTTGTTTTGGTCCGCCCAGCAGTCTTTCATTTGGTGACTCTGTGTGATTACGGTGGAGCTGCCACATAGTACATGGTCATCGCTCTGACTACAGACACCTGCAACCCAGATCTGCTGGTTATGATGCCTCAGGCCTCAGGCTACAGTGTTGACCATGGAAGGAGCATGACTCAACCCAAACAGTTCAGGAGCCTTCTCTGGGATGGAGATATACAAATATATTTTCATAGGTAGCTAAAGAAAAAAAGCCTCTTTCCTCAGGGGACATTAAAGTGGATGATATCAAGCCTGGAACCACTGGTGCCTGTACCCCTCTGAGGCATGGAGGAAACCTGTCTGCAACAGCAGTTAAATAGGTCACTGAACCCTGAAATAAAAGCCCTGTTGACATTTGAGTTCCTCCAGTACCTGTCATCAGTTTTGCCCCATATGTCAGTTTTGCCCCTGTATGTCCACTTACAAGAAATGATTTCAAGTAATTAGAGTTGGACTTGTCTTTTGCAAAGTGATATATGGTAATCAAAAGCAAGAATGTCAATGAACCAAAGACAAGCCCGTCTGCTTGACTGCTCCCCATCCATACAGGACCACATTCCTCACCCTGGTCTTTCCTTCTCCTCAGCTTATGCTGATGAAAGCATCTACATCAGTGGTGGCACCCAAGTCCTGCATCTTTGTTTTCACCATACTCTTCACATCATCAGCCTCTGAGTTTGCCCCTTGCCTGCTAAACTCTGATGAACTCAAGGGCAGCACCTGGCATAGCACCTGACACATGATCGCAATCAGGGATGGATAGTTGCATGGACAAAGACTGCTGATCCCACCCAGTGTTTCCAACAAGGGAAGAAACCTTTTTAGTAGGGCTAAATGGGGTACGTCTAGCTATTAGTCAATATTTGAGAAGCTCAATTCAATCTCCCTAGTGTCCAAGGTCATCAGTGAAAGAGAAAGCTCTAAGTAGAGCGTTACCTTCCCTGCCCCCACCCTTAAAGAGAAACTGTTTAATCAGCTGGCTCCAGGTGGGACACCCAAATGAAAGTGCTACAAATTCAGAGGTCTTCACAAGTCCATGTTACTGTAAATAAAATTTGCGCTTATTTTTTTGACAGGGTCTTGCTCTATTGCCCAGGCTGCAGTACAGTGACGTGGCCATAGTTCACTGCAACCTCGAACTCCTGGGCTCAAGTGATTATCCTGCCTCAGCCTCCAAGGTAGCTAGGACTACAGGTGCACATGACCATACCTGGCTTTTTTATTTTGTAGAGACGGGTAAAAGGTGTCTCCTTGTTACCCAAGCTGGTCTCAAATTCCTGGCCTCAAGCGTTTCTCCCACCTCAGCCTCCCAAAGTGTTATGATTACAGAAATAAGCCACCACACCTGGCCCTGGTGGTCACTTTTAAGCAACCCTGCCAAAAATAGAGCCTTCTCCAGGAGTATGCTAGTAAGATACTAGTTCAGTATCGTTTTGTAGGACAGAGGAAGCTAACTCAAACCACATTGCCACTACTCCCTTTGACACGAGGTTATCCAATCAGTTAGAAGTCTTACTCACTTTGCCAAGCCAAACTCTGTTTCACAGAACCTCCCATATTAAAAAAGAGAGAGAGAGAGAGAGAGAGAAGGAAAACACAGATAACATGATGTTGTGATCTTTATTCCATTAAATGATCTTACAAATTGGAGTAAAACAGGAACATGCTTTTAATATACTAATAGCATAATCTCAGACCATTGAGCTTTTTAAAAACTATATTAAATTGTAAAGCCACTCAAAGGCAAGGGTCTAGCAGAAAGTACTTTTAACAATCATTTTTCAAAAGAAAAAAGAAACCTGAGGAAAATTTGTGTGTGTACAAGATTAGTATTAACTCCTTTAAGGCTTACATCCATGACAGCATGTACCCAATTAGAAAGCTTTGGAAATCAATGCTACCTTCCCTTGCTCATAAAAACACTATATTTAAACCTAATTCTGGCATATGAAATTCCTTCCCAAAGAAAAATGTCTTTCAAAACCTTTCTGTCCTAGATCTGTTTTGCAAAGTTTCTGATGTGGGGTAGTTAGGTCACTAATAACAGAAGTTATGATCTTGTCTTCCTTCTTGTTCATTATTTTTATTTGTGGCTTAATGTGAAAGATTTGGGGGTTCAAATCACAGTGCTGAATTTTACTTTCTAAAAGAAAAACTAAAAAAATCCTAATTACATCTGTTAGAAAACAGGATACTTGTACATTCATTTTTCAGAGAAGGCACTAAGACAACAGAGAAAAACAGCTGTAAGGAGCTTAGATAATCCTCTGAATTAGAGGCATCCTTACTACTTCTTAACACAGAAAACGCCTGGTGATTGTGCCTGGCCTGAGACCACCTATTCTAAACCTCAGGTAAAAAGTGTCCACTTGCCTCCAGACAATACAGAATTGTACCTTCTCCTTGGTACTTCCCATTCAGTGAAAAGCAGCCTCTCTCTGCAGCCTCTGAACCACTGTTTATAAAAGTGATGATTCCAAGGCACAGTCCATACCAACTGAGGCAATCTCTAGGGTACAAAACTGGGAATCTGAACTTTTTAAACAAGCCTGCTAGGTAAGTCTTATGCACTCCAAGGTAGATGAGAACCACTACCCAAAACATAGGTACAACAGGACTTACGACATAAGTAAAAACAATTCAACTGCAAATGTTCTTTTACAATGGGCTTCTTAATGTCATTTTAAGAAATTAATCACACAAATAGTTTGTATTTTCATAACTGAAGCTTGTTTTCATTATGCCGTTATCCCTTGACTAGAATTTTGTTAGATCAAAAATGTGTCAGCCAGAATGATGCAGTCATGTTGGCACCTTGAGATGGAACATCAAATCACCCTAAATTACATTTCAATAGTTCCAGGGAAGAAAAAATTTTATGAAGACTCCCATATAAGTGACATCATTTTTTTTAAAGAAACTAGGAAAAAATAAAACTATTCGTTTTATTGCTTTTGCCTGGACTTCTTGATTCAACCTACTTTGCTATAACTCATACATACATACTTATCCAAACTCACCCTATCCAAGGCACTTTTTCTTTTTTTCCTGAGACAGAGTCTCGCTCTGTAGCCCAGGCTGAAGTGCAGTGGTGCAATCTCGGCTCACTGCAACCTCCACCTCCCAGGTTCAAGCAATTCTCCTGCCTCAGCCTCCCAAGTAGCTGGGATTACAGGAATGCCAAGGCACCATTTTTATAAGCCAAGTAGAACACTGTGTGTGATCCACTAGTGAAAATGATCACCAGTACAAGGCAGTATTTTTGGTTGTGTCTATTTGACCAAAGCACTTTACTTCATGCAAGAGAAAAAATAAAGCAAAACAAGCCCCGGTGCAGTGGCTCACGCCTTTAATCCCAACACTTTGGAAGGCTGAGGCAGGCAGATTACCAGAGTTGAAACCAGCCTGGTCAACATGGTGAAACCCCATCTCGACTGAAAATACAAAAATAAACGGGGTGTGGTGGCACATGCCTGTAATTCCAGCTACCTGGAAGACTGAGTCAGAAGAATTGCTTGTACCCAGGAGGCAGAGGCTGTAGTGAGCCAAGATCATGCCACTGCACTTCAGCCTGGGTGACAGAGCGAGAGTCCGTCCCAAAAAAAAAGAATAAAGAGAAACAATATTCACAGGCAATTTTACCAAATATAAAAGAGGTGTTAAAACGTAAACCTCCATAGAACATTTCTTGGTATATTATGAAAATAAGGCATGACTCAGCCGGGCGGTATGGCTCACACGTGCAATCCCAGCACTTTGGGAGGCTGAGTTGGGTGGATCACCTGAGGTCAGGAGTTGGAGACCAGCCTGGCCAACATGGCAAAACCCTGTCTCTACTAAAAATACAAAAATTAGTTGGGCATGGTGGTGTGCACCCGTAGTCCCAGTTACTCAGGAAGCTGAGGCAGGAGAATGGCTTGAACCCAGGAGCCAGAGGTTACAGTGAGCCCAGATTGCACCACTGCACTCCAAGCTGGGTGACAGAACGAGACCTCTGTCTCAAAAAATAAAATAAAAAAATAAGGCATGACTCTGAAGCTGTTTTCTCATCATACACAGTAGTTTGTCTCATTTCATCTACAAGCCAATCTTACAGAAAGATTTATCAGTGAAAGAATGAAAACTGATTCTATTATTTTTACTATAAGCAGCTCACTGAAATTATTTTTTCAAATTGTCAACACTTAATTTCTCCTTAAATATTTCAATAGAAAATTTCAGAAGCCTCTTTTGATATATTCATAGGAATGAGTTCCATGTTGTTAGGAATGTGCAAAACTTAAAATGCCTGCATGGAAAGTGGCAGAGCAACAAACACCACACAAGCACGCACAGTCTGAGCTTCTGAACCACAAGTGAAAGGTGGGAGAAGTAAAAGACATTATTTTTAACCTGGTTATAAATCTCCCCAGGATGATTTATAGCCAGCAATGATAATGCATCTTTTATTGAAAAAGTTGATATAAAATCATCAATTTACTGCTGAGAGAAAAGAGCCCAAAGAAAACTCTGAAGAACCCTCACTGAGAAAACTTTATAAACAGTTTCCAGAAGCAGAACCGAGGGGAAAAAAAAGGTGAGGGGGACTTCCTCTGGATAAATAAACCAAGATGCCTTTATAAGACCAAAACAGAAATGGTGAATTTAAATAGTAACTGAATCTTAAGACTTCATTAAATCATATATTATCTTTTTTTAAAGTGACCTAATAATACTTTAGTATTAGAATGAGTTTCTGACACATCACGCCTTCTCATCATTAAAAGTAGGACCACTTTTGACAATTATTCTGAAATCTATAAATTTACTTATAGAATGTATTAAATGCTAAGTATCTCAATATTTATAGAGCCTGCTAATAGGTATGAACTTTCAAAGAGATAAGAGGTCACCTGAAACCTGAAAATGCACCAACATTTCAGAAGCAAGCTTTCAAGTTAACAGTCAAAGCTTAGCATCACTGATAAATACAAGTAAACAAGCAGAAATTTTTCTAAAGTGTAACAGCAAGTGAATAAAACAGCAAGAACTTCAGGGAAAGATAGCATATAAATATGAATATAATATACTGGGAACTTAGGACTTATAAAAACACTTGAGTGGTAAAGTGTCAAAAGAAAATTCTTTGATAAACAGATTACATGCTAAAAGGGACTTTCTTTTTTTCTACCTTTCGTTCATACTTCATATATATAAAATTTACACTGAGATCTTACCTTTATGCACATAATTACCTTCATGTATATAAAATTTATACTCTTATCTCTCTCCCATAACAAAAGTTAAATTAGCTCAGAAATTAAGGCTTATATACCTCAATGTTTATATAAATACTTGCAGGCAAGTTTTAAGAAGTTTTAAAATCCACAATAATTCCAAAAGGAAAAGCGACTAACAGATAAAACTTTTTATCTCCTAATCAAGGTAAATAGAAAAAAAAATTTAGATACTTCTAGAAATTGTTTATATTTGGGTAGGACTTTGGTCCTTACTAAGCCAAAGCTATCTTAAAGCTACCAGACTTGCCAAAGTAAAATTAAAGAGAGAGATGATTCACTAAATAAAATGGGTTAATCTTAGCTTCATTATTAAGAACATTAGACAGGACAGAGAATGCAAATTAATATTCTGAATGAAGACCTTAAATCAGGTTATTTATTAATTGCTAAGCCACATGAAATCAGATGTCAATTAAAGGCAGTAATATTTGGTAATATCTTCCCTCTAATCCATAATAAAATTCCATTCTTATGCAGAACTCTCAAAAACAAAACCTCTCAAATGACAATTACAAGAGTTGTGTACAACATACATACATATGTAAACCTACAGTGAACCTGACCAAGGCACAAGTTCAAGTGACTTATCAGAGGTCACACAGTTCATTTAAACTTGGCTTTTTTCTTAAAGTATCTAGCTCACTCCTTTTATTATGAGCCACTCTGGCTTTTCAAGGCACGTTTGTCTCTTTTTCTGGAAAGAGGCTACAGGGACCCAAAAAAAAAAAAAAAATAGAGCAAGTTACAACAAAAATGTCAGCCTACTGGGTAAAAAACTCACATTTCAGAGTATGGTATATTTAAATATGATATGATTTTTCCACACTATATGGCAACAGGATTCTCTATTTTAATTTTTTTTTAAGAGTAATGATATCATTTTCAGTTAGTCTTTAGTTCTGATGTTTCTCCAAGTTTTGTAAACTTTTAAAAAAGGAATCCTTCTCGGCTGGGCACAGTAGCTCACGCTTGTAATCCCAGCACTTTGGGAGGCCAAGGTGGGCAGATCACAAGGTCAAGAGATCTAGACCATCCTGGCCAACATGGTGAAACCCCATCTCTACCAAAAATACAAAAAAAATTAGCTGAGTGTGGTGGTGCACACCTGTAGTCCCAGCTGCTTGGGAGGCTGAGGCGGGAGAATCACTTGGGCGCAGGAGGCGGAGGCTGCAGTGAGCCAAGACCACTCCACTACACTCCAGCCTGGCAACAGAGCAAGACTCTGTCTCAAAAAAAAAAAAAAAAAAAGGAATCCTTCTCAAAAGAGTAAACTATAAAAAAAATGACAAGTTTCACCCCAAAATGGCATCTATGGCATCTTTCATGAGGTTATCCTCCATCCCTTCCCCACTGTGTCTGCAAAACCATGGAATCAATCTTAAAAGGCAATAAGTGGCACATAAAGAACTTAAGAGCTGCATTTCTATTTTTCCTATAGCTTCCTCCCCCATAAAGTGCACAAAGCAGAGTAATATGAAAATAGACACAGGCTTGCATCTATAACAGCAAGGAAAAGAAAAGCTTCCAACAGAAATGGAAGTGCGTTTAATAATTTGAAACCACAGGACAGGTCTGCTCATTTATTACAGTGCCATGTTTTAGCTCTTCCTGGATGGTCTCAGATCTGCCATTCCTCTGGATATGAACCTGTGGCTGTGGCAGAAACCCAGAAGTCAGAAGGGGCTGGTTGTGTTCTTGTTTGATCTTCATGTTAAGATGCTATTGAGACTTTTTATCCACAGGTGGTCTTCCAACAACTGCATCCCTCACGGCAGCCTGAGTAGAATTACTGATATGAGAAGACGCCTGCAAAAGTCCATTTATTCAATATGTAAGTTAATAAAATACACACAGCAACAAGAAAGTAAGTCCTTGGAGATAAACTTTCAAAAACCTCTCTCCATCATCAGCATGTTACAGAAAGCAGTGAAAATGCAGGGATACAGACAGGGAGGCTGTGGCAGCAGCGAACGCCCAAGAGAGTAAGGGGAACCTGTGCTCTGTGACTGGGGTAGGACAGGCAGCGCCTGTGGCTTCACAGGCTGCTAACCTAACTCATCTGTTTATGTTACTCAGAAAACAAATGTATCATCTCAAAGACCTTGGACATGGACATTAACCATGTCCATGTCCAAGAGCTACTGGGTTAGTCGGGGGTGGTAGCACTCGCCTGTAACACCAGCTGCTTGGGAGGCTGAGGCAGGAGGATCACTCGAGCCCAGGAGTTTTAAGTTACAGTGAGCTAAGATACCAGCTTGGGTGACAGAGCAAGACCTCGTCTCTAAAAAAACATTTTATAGGCTGGGCGCAGTGGCTCACGCCTGTAATCTCAGCACTTTGGGAGGCCGAGGCAGGTGGATCACCTGAGGTCAGGAGTTTAAGACCAGCTTGGTCAACATGGTGAAACCCTGTCTCTACTAAATATACTAAAATTAGCTGGGCATGGTGGCGGGCACCTGTAATCCCAGCTACTTGGGAGGCTGAGGCAGGAGAATCGCTTGAACCCAGGAGGGGGAGGTTGCAGTGAGCTGAGATCGTGCCACTGCACTCCAGCCTGGGCAACAAAGCCAGACTTCGTCTCAAAAACAAAAAAACAAAAAACAAATATTAATATCCAAAAAGGATAATAAAACATAAAGTCTATCAGGAAAAAACGGCCAAGGGAGTGGCCATTGCTCATGTCTTCGCCATGAAATTCTTCTAAACGAGGTATTTTACAACACAAGCACAAATATCTGCCCATTATCAACCCTCAGGCTCTCCAGCAGCACCACTTACCTGCTCCAACACATACGCAGCACCAAAATCAATAGCTCCGCCCAGCTCACGATATTGACCAGAATACCTAATGTAGCCCCAGGTGAGGAGCGCTATTAACAGCAGTCCAACCATACAGTTGAACAACTGGGCTACAACCCCAAGACCGACAAAGCCAGTGAGGCCTGAGGCTATGTACAAAGCCACAATGCCCGTGAACAGCACCGCAGGGGTTCGGAAGGTGCTGAAGACGTTCTTGCTACCATTGTGCTTGCAGAAGTTCTCATATAATTCCTTGATTTCCTCCTCCAGCTCCTGCTGGTAACGAAAGCTGAAATCCTTCCCACCCATCTTCTTGGTCTTCTTAAAATGGTCCAGAGCAAGTTGTTTGAATTCACAGTGCTTCTCCTCTAGAATATCTGGAGATAAATAAGGTTTCTCTCCCCCACACACCTAAAGAGAACAAAGACACAATATGTTAAAAGATCTCTTCAAAAACAAGCGCCAAATAAAACATGAAAAGATAATAAAAGTGATAGAATGTTTTAAGATGTTAACAAGAGATTAATAAATTAACTTTTTTTTTTTTTTTTTTTTTTTTTTTGAGACGGAGTTTCGCTCGTTACCCAGGCTGGAGTGCAATGGCGCGATCTCGGCTCACCGCAACCTCCGCCCCCTGGGTTCAGGCAATTCTCCTGCCTCAGCCTCCTGAGTAGCTGGGATTACAGGCACGCGCCACCATGCCCAGCTAATTTTTTGTATTAGTAGAGACGGGGTTTCACCATGTTGACCAGGATGGTCTCGATCTCTTGACCTCGTGATCCACCCGCCTCGGCCTCCCAAAGTGCTGGGATTACAGGCTTGAGCCACCGCGCCCGGCCAATAAATTAACTTTTAAAAGATGACTAAGGCCAATAAAATCTAGTTTCGCTTCCTCTGAAAAGCACACTTAAATAACCGGGATGACAATATTAATTGGAAAGAGCAGTAACACTGGGACGGGCGCAGTGGCTCACGTCTGTAATTCCAGCAAATTTGGGAGGCAAAGGCGGGTGGATCACCTGAGGCCAGGAATTCGAAATCAGCCTGGCCAACATGGTGAAACTCTGTCTCTACTAAAAATACAAAAAAATTAGCTGGCTGTGGTGGCGAGCACCTGTAATCCCAACTATTCAGGAGGCTGAGGCAGGAGAATTGATTGAACCTGGAAGGTAGAGGTTGCAGTCAGCCAAGACTGCACCACTGCATTCCAGCCTGGGTGACAGAGTGAGACTCTGCCTCAAAAAAACAAAAACAAAAGTAAACAAAAAAAGAAAGGTAATAATTAGACGGCCCCCATTACCAGGACAACCTAGGTATAGCTTTGTTGCCTCATCACTTGAAGACACTTGAAGTAGGATCAAGTTGGGCTTTTGAAGTCAGCAACAATGCCCAGTTTATAGATATTTCAGAATAAGGCATATGTCCTACATACCTCTTCCATGTTGTTATAATAAATGTCCTTGGCAGAGGCTGCAGCTGCTAGGTTGTTGGCTTCAGCAGTGGCCTTTTAAGAGAGGAAAATGTGAAATATAAATCCTTCCTTTTTTAACATTCTTCCACAAATAACCTAATACAAAAATCTTCTCCACTCCCCGTTCTTCCTTTTTTATTAACCTTCTATTGTTTTAGATTTCCATACAGTTCAACTGATGAAATAAAATACACTTTTTCTGGCCGGGTGTGGTGGTCCACACCTGTAATTCCAGCACTTTGGGAGGCCAAGGTCGGCAGACCACTTGAGGTCAGGAGTTTGAGCAGCCTGGCCAACATAGTGAAACCCCGTCTCCACTAAAAATACAAAACTTAGCCAGGTATGGTGGCACATGCCTGTAATCTCAGCTACTTGGGAGGCTGAGGCACGCGAATTGCCTCAACCTAGGAGGCAAAGGTTACAGTGAGCCAAGATCGTGTCACTACACCCCAGCCTGGGCAAAAGAGTGAGACTCTGTCTCAAAAAAAAAAAAAAAATACACTTTTTCTGCCAAATTTTCTACCAAAAAAAATATGGTAGAAGTGCATATACATAAAAATATGTATTCTTATACATAAGAATCTTTAGCAAAAATTAAATCTCCAAAATTCAAGGAAAATATTATTTCCTTTGCTTCAATTTTATTTTTTAATTTAATTTTTTTTTTGAGACAGAGTCTCATTCTGTCATCCAGGCTGGAGTGCAGCCTTCGCCTCCTGAGTGCCAGCCATTCTTCCACCAGTATGTGCCACACTTGGTTAACTTTTTAAGTTTTGTTTTGTAGAGATAGAGTCTCCCTATATTGCCCAAGCTGCTCCTGAACTCCCAGCCTCAAGTAATCCACCCACCTCAGCCTCCCAAAGTGCTGGGATTATAGGCGTAAGCCACTGCACCTGGCTCTACTGCTTCAACTTTAAGAAACAGATGTGAGTCAAAAAAAGAAAGAAGAAGAAAAAGCTGGGTGTGGAGTCTCATGCTTGTAATCTCAGCAATTTGAGAGGCTAAAGCGAGAGGATCACTTGAGCCAAGGAACTCAATACCAGCCTGCTCAACACAGCTAGATCCTGTCTCTATTAAAAAAAAAAAAAAAAAAAAAAAAGGAAAAAATTCTTTGCAATGTCAATCCCAGGCTCTAGCTCCCTTTATGAAAATGTTCTGCTATAAAATAAATCAACATTTGGCAATAAATGCCCTTATGTTCAGCATATGAAGTCAAAAATTTTATGTTTTAACCGAATGACATTCTAGTTACAAATTAAAAACCTGATAAGTGAATAGTAAATAGATATGTCAGGACATGGTCCACTAAAGTAGACAACAGGTCGGACACAGTGGCTCACACCTGTAATCCTAGCACTTTGGGAGGCTGAGGTGGGCAGATCGCTTGAGCCAAGTTTGAGACCAGCCTGGGCAACACAGCAAGACCACATCTCTACTTTTTTTTAATTAAAAAAATTATAGTAGGCACGGTAGCTCACACCTATAATCCCAGCACTCTGGCAGGCCAAGACGGTAGATTGCTTGAGTTCAGGAGTTTGAGACCAGCCTGGGCAACATGACTAAACTTGTCTCTACTAAAAATACAAAAATTAGCCAGGCATGATGGAGCACACCTATAATCCCAGCTACTCTGGAGGCTGAGGCCCTAGAATTGCTTGAACCCGGAAGGTGAACGTTGCAGTGAGCCGAGATCATGCCACTGCACTCCAGCCTGGGGAAGAGTGAGGCTCTGTCTCAAAAAATAAATTATAAATTATTTTAAAAATTTTAAAAATAAACAACAGATGACAGGAAACTGCTTGTCTAACATAGTGGGTATGTTTCACCCAGGTATAATAAACTGTGTTTCCCAAAGTGTGTTTGGTGAAAAGACCAGGTCCAGTGAGGAGAGGCCATTTTGTTTTAAATGTACCACCATGAATACAAACAAGTGAACTAGAAGGTCACCACACTACTGCAAAATGTGCTAAAAAAAAAATTAACAGACCTCAGCATAATGAAAAAGGGGAAAAAGTGCATTCTAAAAGAACTCTGCTTATTGTATACATGTCAACTCAAGTAATTAGAATAGCATTTAGGATGTCAAATCATTGTTTACCTGAAGCATGGACTTGGGGTGAGGCAGATCTTCTCCTTGATAAATTTTAATATATGCCTTAAAATATAAACATAAAAAGTGCTATAAAAATGTTACTCAGTCATATCATACCCATATTTAATTTTTAGAAAGTGACCATACAACTGCATTTTCCTTAAGACTTAGAACAACAACCAGGAATTAGCAAAAACACACCACACATCTTTGAGTGCATGTTAGCATTTTTAGTTAACTAAAAATGTTCTCAAGCAGCACAAGCCTACAGAGGCTAGGACTCCCATCCAGCTCCCCATGCACGCTGGCCTCACCACTACCTGTGGGCAGAGTGACCATCCGCCTTGAGGCAGTCGTGTCACATCTAGGTGCCGTCTCCTCCTACTCACAGCAACTTCCTAACCACCTCCTGTCCACACCATCTTCCTTGAGGAACAATCTTCCTTTAGTCACAGTTAATTGCTCCTCTAAGAGAGTGCAAAGAACATTCATTTGGTTCTTAGACCGATACTGCCACCCAATGGCCCACTCCTGGAAGGACACTGAGGTCTCTCAAAATGCCTCTCTGTCTCCCCCAGAAAACTTTCTCTTAAGTTTCAAAATATTTAAATTCAAGTTGATTTACAAGTTAGATCAGCTTTACCAAAAATCAAACATTTTAATAATTAAAACCCATATTTACCTTAAAATACTCCAATAGTCCCCGACAGGTGACCTTTGAGCCATTGATCTCCTTTTCCATTAACTTAGATGGATTTAATACATATGGTATCAGTACCTGTAACTGCTCTTTGAATTCACAAGCAATATCTGTTCACAGGACCACAGAGAAGGAAAAATAAGCCAAACAGCCTTATCCAACCAAGGTGAACACACAATGCAATCTTCCCAGTGTAATTCTTTTTTTTTTTTTTTGAGACGGAGTTTTGCTCTTGTTACCCAGGCTGGAGTGCAATGGCGCGATCTCGGCTCACCGCAACCTCCGCCTCCTGGGTTCAGGCAATTCTCCTGTCTCAGCCTCTTGCCCAGTGTAATTCTTTTAACACTGGTTATTGAAAGTGGGAGAAAAGCTGGGTGCGGTGACTCAGGCCTATAATCCCAGCATTTTGGGAGGCCAAGGCAGATGGATCGCCTAAGGTCAGGAGTTTGAGACCAGCCTGACCAACATGGTGAAACCCCGTCTTCACTAAAAATATAAAAACTAGCCAGGTGTGGTGGCGGGTACCTGTAATCCTAGTTACTCAGGAGGCTGAGGCAGAAGAATTGCATGAACCCAGGATTCTTCTGTACAAGCCGTACAGACCCTGTGCTACTCATGGAAATGAGCCTTTCTATGAAGGCTACACCAAAATAATAGTTTTAAAATCAGAATAGACAAGAACTGTCTCATAACAGAAACAACCTCTAATGATGTCAAAGGAGACTGTGCCCTACAAACACTCCTGTGTAATTTATAACTAACCAACTCAGTAGTTACTGTATTAGGTCTCCCTGTGGCAGTAAATAGGAAGATGAAAATTTTCTTTATGCTGACAACTCAGTCATCCTGTGTCTGATGAAAAATTCTCAAAAAGCAGCTATTCTAGGCCTAGCATGGTGGCTCACAACTGTAATACCAGCACCTTGGGAGGCCAAGGTGGGCTGATTGCTTGAGGCCAGGAGTTCAAGACCAGCCTGGCCAACATGGTAAAACCCTATTTCCACCAAAAATAAAAAATTAGCCAGGCGTGGTAGTGTACTTTTGTAATTCCAG
Source organism: Aotus nancymaae (assembly GCF_030222135.1). Taxonomy (NCBI): domain Eukaryota; kingdom Metazoa; phylum Chordata; class Mammalia; order Primates; family Aotidae; genus Aotus; species Aotus nancymaae. The sequence goes on along the minus strand of NW_026988473.1, from coordinate 6,227,690 downwards.
CTACTCGGGAGGATGAGGCACGAGAATTGCTTCAGCCCGAGAGGAGGAGGTTGCAGTGAGCTGAGACCACACCACTGCACACCAGCTGGGGCAACAGAGTGAAGACAAGACTTTGTATCAAAAAAAAAAACCAAAACAAACAAAAAAACAGCAGCTATTCTAGATAATTACTGCAAGCAGCAGCAGCTCAGCATCAGTTACATCAAAACTAAGATCATGTTTGGCAGGCATCTACCTCTAAATAAGTGGTCAATCCTTAAAAATAAAACCACTAAAATAATTCCTAAAGTATCTGGGGGAACATTTGCAGAAATAGTTTCAGAATGTAGTTCTTATGAAATTTAAATGTTCTACAAAAATTACATAAGTTCCTTTTATGGATTAGCCCTAACAACCTCAGGCTAATGTCTTTTCCAAGTCACATGGAACAGGACTGCAAAATCTCAACCATGTAACTGTACAGGTATATACCTGAGAAAATATAATGTCTACGTTTTTTTTTTTAATTCTGAAAACTACATCAGCTCTAACAGGTCTCCTACAGTAAAGTGTGTGTGGTTCTCAAGCTAGCACTTGCCAAATACAAATCACCTGCGATTTGCAAGTTAGCATTCAATTTACTCTTCACTCAAAACCCTACAATATCTTGGTTAAGAGGTTCCCTGAAATTATAAAACATCCATCTCCAAATCTAAAATGTACATAAACTTTTGCATAGCTAGTAAGAATTTTTCATGAACAATATCCTCATAACTGTAGTTCCTTAAATAAACACAGAGGGCAGGTTTTTAACATTTTTTTTTTTTTTTTGAGATGGAGTTTCGCTCTCGTTACCCAGGCTGGAGTGCAATGGCGCGATCTCGGCTCACCGCAACCTCCGCCTCCTGGGTTCAGGCAATTCTCCTGCCTCAGCCTCCTGAGTAGCTGGGATTACAGGCACGCGCCACCATGCCCACCTAATTTTTTGTATTTTTAGTAGAGACGGGGTTTCACCATGTTGACCAGGATGGTCTCGATCTCTTGACCTCGTGATCCACCCTCCTCGGCCTCCCAAAGTGCTGGGATTACAGGCGTGAGCCACCGCACCCAGCCCTTAACATATTTTTAAAGTGAGGCAAAAAAGCAAATTTTTATTTTTCAAATTTTTCCATTTAAAAAAGTACTGGCTAGGTGTGGTGGCTTGTGGCAGTAATCCCAACATTTTGAGAAGCTGAGGTGAGAGGATCACTTGAGGTCAGGAGTGACAAACCAATAAAAAAATTAGCCAGGCATAGTGGTGCATACCTGTAGTCCCAGCTACTGGGGAGGCTAAGGTGGGAGGATCACTTGAGACTGGGAGTTAGAGGCTACAGTGAGCTATGATCATGCCGCTGCACTCCAGCCTGGGCAACAGAGCAAGACCCTGTCTCTAAAATAAATAAGTAAATAAAAACTAAAAGTGCTTATTTTTTTTTAATAAATAGAAGCATACCACATATGCTACTCCACAATCTTTCTACGTTTAATAATATATCACAGACATCCTTCTACATAAAGACATATAGATTCATCTATCTACCTTATCCTTTTTTTTTTTCTTTTTTGAGACGGAGTCTTGCTCTGTCACGCAGTCTGGAATGCAGTGACACAATCTTGGCTCACTGCAACCTCTGCCTCCCAGTTTCAAGCAATTCCCCTGCCTCAGCCTCCCAAGTAGCTGGGACTACAGGCACACACCACCATGCCCAGCTAATTTTTTGTATTTTAGTAGAGATAGGGTTTCACTCTGTTAGTCAGGATGGTCTCAATCTCCTGACCTCATGATCTGCCCGCCTCGGCCTCCTAAAGTGGTGCTGGGATTACAGGCGTTAGCCACCATGCCCTGCCCTCAACCTTTTAATGACTGCATTTTATTCCTTTGGGCAGATGTACCTTAATTTTTTTTTTTTTAAGACAGGGTCTCACTCTGTCACCCAGGCTAAAGTGCAGTAGTGCAATCACAGTTCACTGTAGCCTTGATCTCTTGGGCTCAAGCAATCCTACCTCAGCCTTCCAAGTAACTGGGATCACAGGGGTACACCATCATGTCCAGCTAGTTATTTTTTTTTTAGAGATGGAGTCTCCGTATGTTGCCAAGGCTGAGGTGTACCATAATCTAAACAACTCCTGATAAATACACATTTGGGTTGGTTCCAGTTATACTCTATGATAATAATGCTACCACAGTATACATTTTTTTTTTTTGAGACAGAGTTTCGCTCGTGTCACCCAGGCTGGAGTGCAATGGTGCAATCTTGGTTCACTACAACCTCTGCCTCCCAGGTTCAAGTGATTCTCCTGCCTCAGCCTCCTGAGTAGCTGGGATTACAAGCGCCCACCACCACACCCAGCTAATTTTTGTATTTTTAGTAGAGACAGGACTTCACCGTATTGGCCAGGCTTATCTCAAACTGCTGACCTCAGGTGATTTGGCCACCTCAGCCTCCCAAAGTGCTGGGATTACAGGCATGAGCCACTGTGCCCAGCCAGTCTACATATTTTTATCCACTTATTTAAACAGTTTTTTGGATAAACTCCCAGAAGTGGGATAGTGGATCAAAGGACGTGAACATTCTGAATTCTGATACTGCCACATTACAATCCATAAAGACTATAATTTATTACCAATGCTTTTGTGCTTTCTTGATTATTGTGATGCTGCACATATTTTCATTAATATACAACGACCATTTGTATTTCTTCTTTTTGGACTTGCTTTTTCATGTAAGAAAGGAAAATTTAGGCCTTAAAAGTGCATTTTATAGTTTTATCTTGATGAGGAAACCAAATAGTACCTAAGTATGAGACCAAAGATTGCTCATACAGAATTTGTTCCCTATCTTATAAATGTAATATATAAATGAAACGATACACTTAATATTTAGTGATTAAACCATTCATAATCTATATATATGTACAGTGAGTTGAACAGCATCCCCCTCCCCAACAAAATGCATGTCCACCTGGAACTTCAGAAAATCTTATTTGGAAACAGTCTTGCAAATGTAATTAGCTAAGAGGAGGTCATACTGGATTGAGGTGGGCCCTAAATCCAAAGACTGGTGTGCTGACATGAAGAAGAGAGAACACACAACGAAGACAGTCATGTGATAACAAAGAGTTTAGAGGCAACTCAGGGTAGGTCAAGGAATGCCAAGGGCTGCTGGCAACTCCCAGAAGCTAGGAGAGAGTGTGGGACAGGTTCTCCTTTCCGAGTCTCCTGGTAGAAGCAACCATAATTTTGGATTTCTGGCCCCCTGACTTGTGAGAGAATAAATTTCTGTTGTCTTAAGCCACCTAGTTTGTGTTAATTTGTTAAAGGTAGCCACAGGAAATTAATGCAACCAAAAGTGACATGACATTTCAAAAGCCAGGTTACTGAACTTTAAAAAAACTCTGCCTACTTCCTGAATAACATGATAAAAATGAAAATTAACTTCAAAGCAATGCATTGGAACGTTAAAATTGAAACTATGGAAGAATGCCATTTGTGTGTGTTTACACTGGATAATCACTAGGAGGCACTTTAATTCACCCTCTCCTAACACGTCCATTTAAGAATTCCACTGGACACATTCCCTATCAGTGATGAACAAATCTGAGTTCAGGTTGGTAAAAGTACAACTAATAATGGAGCCTTATGATCCTAAACACTTTATTACCTAGAGACCTACACAACTTTCTCTCCCTACTCAGCTCTGAAAACTCCCTTGAAACTGCTTTTCAGGTCCAGTGCTTGACAAGCAGATTTATCTCCCAAAGCAATTGTCTTAGATTCAATTGCCATGAAACAGACCAGGGAAGTCTCTTCCTCAGGAAAGCTGCCGACCACATAAAAACGTCAGAGAAGTGACAAATAAAAGGTGAAAGTTAAGTATCACTAACCAGGTTCTTTGCAATATTAAGACCAGCTGGAATAAAATTCTTGAGTTGAACATTCATTTTCTTGGATCAACTGGATCAAATAGGTTGAAAATGGTGCATTTTACATTCAATATGAGGCTATGAAAACCTTTCACTTCAAAAGGCAAGTTCCTGTAGTAACTAAACAGTATATATCCTCTGAATGATTTCTTCCATATAACAGAAGAACCCTTATTTTAGCCCAGTATGGGTTTCGAGCAACAAGAACTTGGATATAAATCTACGCCTCACCACTTACTCACTTACTAGCTGAGCACGTTGAGAAGTTACTTAACTTTCCTCCTTTTCCTTAACTGTTTTTGCCATTTTCCTCACCTATAAGGAAATGACACCAACTTCACGGAATTACTGGGAGCATAAGTATCAAAGTACCTAGCATAGTGTTGCAAACATTACCAGGAATCTGAGAGATTCAGATAAGCTTATTAACAAGCGCTCAGTTTAACATATGTACAAATTAAGGGCCAGCCATTTAATGACTCAAGGCCTTAATGAAAAAGGAATAAAAATAAGACAATGGAGTCCAAGAGTCCCAACTACGATTCCTCTCACCAACCATTTAGTTAGCACTTCGTGACATTAGCACATGACCCAGCGTCAGGTTTTGCTATAATCACAAGTAAGATGAAAATAATGGCTTTGTCATGCATCATGCTGCCTTCCCTTGGGAAGTTAATTTTACTTAATATTAGCTGACTAATGTCTGGTCTTCCTTTATTTAGTATTTGTATCTCTTGTAAACCAAGAACCATAACGAGTCTCTTAGAAAGACTACTAATGGATATTAACACCACCATTTCAGATAGAGAAGTCAAGGTAAACTAATTCTGATGGTCACAGTAAGTCAGGAGTAAAATCTGAACTAGACTTTAAATACTACACTAAGAGATCACACCATTTTTCTTAAGCATTCACTTGATTTGTAAGTGATTCATTATTTTTAATTCCAAAGATCAAATCACATGTTTAAAATAACAACATCTATAACACACCTTTTAATTTCCCATCAAAGTCAGGGCTTGTGGCCACCTGGAGTCCTGGATGTGGTAAGAGAAAGCAGGTGACATCGGAGAAACATGAGTGAATGTGATTTCGAACATTCTGAATTTCTTCATGTTGATGTTCCTTCACCTACCAATGAAGACCAACAATTTACCAAACAAAAATCATTTGGTTTTCTTCACTAGGGATAATTAACATAAGGACAAAGGAAAGAAGACTTCTCAACTCTGAGGGATCACAGTCGCCAAATGAGAAAACTCAGAACCTTAAGAAGCAATAAACACACAAATCTGATTACCCATGGCTTGACTCCTATAGCTAACAAACAGGTGCAGAAGAGCTTCTTTAAAAGGAGTATTGCACAATACTTAGGAAGAACAAGGGATGGTTTGTGGAGATGAAGGAGCATCTAACCAATTAGCAGAGACAGACAAAAGACTCCTGTGTTTTGGTTTGGGAGAACAGGTTAGGCCTGTTTACTGTCTACATCTATGCCAAAATAAGTAAAACTTTTGAATCAGAATAACATAACTAAAATTCTGAGTGTGACTTCTAAAGACACATATAGAACTTGGTTTAAAATGTAAAATGGAAATTATAATCAAAGCTTGGGCATCTGCCCAGAATTTTCTTCTACAGTCCCTGTGTATTGTATAGACAGGGTCATTAATCTTATCAGGAATAAATAATATTAGCTTCTGTTAAGATTCATATACAGTTAATATATTCAATATCATTTTCAATAACTGCTTTAAATACAATAGCCAAAGGTAAATGAGAAAATCATCACTACTTTTAGATAATTCCTCAGAAGATTATAGTCCCACTGACCTGTAAACGCTTATCCAAAAATGCCATTCCTCCTTGTAGTCCATAGCTGTATTCATAAGGGAAACTCCAATCTCTAACCAAAAACATCAGTGTCTATTTAAGAAAAGAAGAGAACGTATTCTAACAATACATAAACAAATTTTCAAGAGAACAACTGCAATACATCTTTGCATAATGCCAGCTTCTACAAAGGGGGTAAAGATATGTACTGAAGGATGGATGGACTGATTTAGAGAATGGGTCTTGCTCTGTCACTAAGGCAAGCAGTGGCACGATCATAGCTCATTGTAGCCTGGAATTCCTGGGCTCAAGCGATCCTTCCACGTCAGCCTCCTGAGTAGTCAGGACTACAGGCACATGCCACTACATCTTGCTTATTTTTTAATTTTTTGGTAGAGACGAGGTCTTGCTCTCTTGCTCAGGCTGGTCTTAAACTCCTGGCCTCAAGCAATCCTCTGGCCTTGGCCTCCCAAAGTGCTGAGATTACGGGTGTGAGCCACCACATCCAGCCAGATTTATCTATTCTGTAATGTCTTAGAAGTTTTACAAACACTGGAAGGACATGTTTAAGACAAATATGAGGTCAATAAAGCCTATCTGCTATTTTTGTTCCCACAGGTTAATAGGAACAGAAGGAAGACATTAATGAGAATGGTAAATTTGGGGCTCTGCCTTGAAGACATTCTATGGGGAATATAGTAAAGGACAAAAGAGAAAACCATATGGCACCAGCTAATTATAAAATCGGATCTGCAGCAAGGCACAGTGGCTCACACCTGTAATCCCAGAACTTTGAGAGGCCAAGGCAGGTGAATCACTTGAGGTCAGGAGTTCGAGACCAGCCTGGCCAACATGGTGAAAACCTATGTCTAATAAAAACACAAAAATTAGCTGGGCATGGTGGCAATCCCAACTACTCAGGAGGCTGAGGCAGGAGAATCACTTGAACCTAGGAGGCGGAGGTTGCAGTCAAGAACGCGCCAGCCTGGGCAACAGAGTGAGACTCCATCTCAAAAAAAAAAATCAGATCTGCTTTTAGTATTAGAAAGGAAGGCCAGGCATGGTGGCTTATGTCTATTATCTCTTCACTTTGGGAGGCCTAGGCAGGCGGACCACCTGAGGTCAGGAGTTTGAGACCAGCCTCATCAACATGATTAAATCCCATATCCACTAAAAATACAAAACAATAGCCAGGCATGGTGGCAGGTGCCTATAACTGCAGCTACTCAGGAGGCTGATGCAGGACAGTTGCTTGAACCTGGGAGGCGGAGGTTGCAGTGAGCCAAGATGGTGCCACTGCACTCCAGCCTGAGCAAAATCTTAGAGTAAAACTCCATCTCAAAAAGAAAAAAATTAGAAAGGAAAAGAAATAAGACTCACACACTGAAAGCATCTCTAATCCCATTGATTGAGGCTGTTGTGCTTCCTCATTCTCAAGAAACATTGAGCTAAAGTTGAGATCAGCAAAGACCTTTTGGGGAGAGAGAGAGGGAGAGGCAGAGAGAGAGAGAAAGAGAGAGAGAGAGAGAGAGTGTGTGTGTGTGTGTGCGCGCGCGCGCGTGTATGTGTATTCAGACGGTCTTGTTTTGTTGCTCAGGCTGGAGTGCAGTGGCGCAATCATGGCTCACTGCAACACTGACCTCCTAGGCTTAAGTGATCCTCCTACCTCAGCCCCACCGAGTAGCTGGGACTACAGGAGGACACAACCACTTTTTTTTTTTTTTTTTTTTTTTTGAGACAAAGTCTCACTCTGTCAGGCCTAGGCTGGAGTGCAGTGGCATGATCTCAGCTCACTGTAACCTTCATCTCCCAGGCTCCAGCGACTCTCCTGCCTTAGCCTTCCAAGTAGTTGAGATTACAGGCGGCCACCACCATACCCGACTAATTTTTGTATTTTTAGTAGAGACACGGTTTCACCATGTTGGCCAGGCTGGTCTCGAACTATTGACCTCAGGTGATTTGGCTGTCTTGGCCTCCCCAAAGTGCTGGGATTACAGGCGTGAACCACCACGCCTACCCCCACTTTTTTTTAAGAGACGTCTTGCTATGTTGACCAGGCTGGTCTCAAACTCCTGGGCTCTAGCAATTCTTCCATCTGGGCCTCCCCAAAGTGCTGGGATTACAGCCGTGAGCCACGACACCCAGCCCAGAGACTTTATTTTGTAAGCAATTACTCAACTCTGCCATTGTATCAGGAAAGCTGTTACAGACAGTACAAAAACAAATGAGAATGGCTGTGTTCCACTATAATTTTACCTATAGACACTGTCATTTGAATTTCAGATAATTTACACATCATAAAATAGTATTTCTCATTTTTTTTTTCAACCATTTAAAAATGTAAAAACCATTCTTAGATCACAAGTCATATAAAAACAGGTGGCAGACCAGATTTGGCCTATGAGCTGTAGTTTGCCAATCGTGAACAAAAACAAAGATATGAATTATATTTATAATAAATATTCTAACCTGGAAAGGCTTTTGGAAAATTTCATCCATTGCCAGACGACCATATTCTGTGAAGAGCTTTAAAAAAGAAGCATTATGGTTTGTAAAGCAAAATTACTTAAAATAGTTCTATGGCTTTTCTTTAGCAAAGTATTCATTAACAGACTGGATACTATTTATATTGAGACCAGAGTTCTACAGTTTCAAATGTCCACAGGAGTCATGAACCTTAAAATCACCTTGGTTATTTCTTGCTCACATCCCACATGTCAATTCATAAGCAAATCCAGAATCCAGCCCCTCACTATTCCCACGTGCCTTGGAATACTGCAATTGCCTCCCAACTGGTCTCCCTGCCTCAGCGAGTGCCTCTTTACAGGCTATTCTCAATATAGCAGCCACAGTGACTCTGTTATTATATGGTTAGTTAGATCATACCATGGCTCTGCTCAAAACCCTGCAACCTCATTCAGTGTAAAAGCCAGTCCTTATAGTGTGATGCAGCCACACTGGCCCTCCTTCCTGTTCTTCAAACATGTGGGCATACTGCTGCCTTAGGACCTTTGTACTGGCTCCTCCCACTAACTGTAAGTTCTCCCAAATATCCTCATGATCAGCTCACACACTTCTTAAGGTCTTTACTCAAATGGCTCCTTCTCAGTGAAGCCATCCATGGCCATCTACATAAAATGATTACAACTTTGCAAATATTTCCCACTTCATGTCTCAAAAAAAACTTTTTCTTAACATTTATATATTTATCATTATCTAATATACTATACCTCTTCTTGTCTTGATTTGCATCTGTCGTTACTACTAGCATTTAAACTCCATGAGGGCAGGAATATTTGCCTGTTTTGTGCACTACTGAATTTCCAGCAACAAGAAAAGTATCAGACCCACAATACTTATGCCATTCAAGGCAGGGCGCAGTGGTTCACGCCTGTAATCCCACCATTTTGGGAGGCCAAGGCAGGCAGATTACGAGGTCGGGAGTTCGCAACCAGCCTGACCAACATGGCGAAACCCCATCTCTACTAAAACTACGAAAAATTAGCCAGGCATGGTGGCACATGCCTGTAATCCCAGCTACTCGGTAGGCTGAGGCAGGAGAATTGCTTGAACCTGGGAGGTAGAGGTTGCAGTGAGCCGAGATTGCGCCATTACACTCCAGCCTGGGCAAGAGAGTGAGACTCCATCTCAAAAAAAGAAAAAAAAAAATATATATATATATATTCAAATGACTGAATTCTGCTTTTTTGGGTTTTTTTGAGACAGAGTCTCTCTCTGTCACCCAGGCTGGAGTACAGTGGCATGATCTTGACTTACTGCAACCTCTGCCTCACAGGTAAAAGCAATTCTCCTGTCTCAGCCTCCCGATGAGCTGGGACGACAGGCGCACGCTACCATGCCCGGCTAATTTTTGTATTGTTAGTAGAGATGGGGTTTCACCATATTGGTCAGGCTGGTCTCAAACTTCTGACCTCAGGTGATCCACCCACCTCGGCTTCCCAAAGTTCTGGGATTACAGGCGTGAACCACCGCACCTGGCCTAAAATGACTGAATTCTTTAAGGTTAAGGTTTACCTGTATATTTACCTCCACTTCTTCAGGAAGCCTCACTAAAAGCATAACAAAACAAAGTTTAAAAGTAAATAAATAAATAAACAGGATAAAGAAGCCTACAGAAAAGAGCTGTCAGAAACATTCTAGAGGAAAAACAGACAAACGAGACAAATTAGAACTGTCTCAAGTTTTGGCTTTCTCTGTTCTGCTAAGAAATCTGGAAGAGGCAGGGGTCAAACAAGGAATAAGCAGATTCTCTCAGTAGAATCCCTGAAATGCTCAGAAATTATAAGCATGCAGTTACCTTACAAGAGGAGGTGTAGAAGTGCGCTGACAACTGGGAACTATGTGAGTCTTAGGAGAAAGCACCTACACTCCCAGGTTCCCCTCTCTCACTCTCACACTTTTCCTTTCTCCACAGAAGATGGGAAGTGTAGTATATGAAGATAAATCCAAAAAAAAAATCTAGACTTAGATACCAAACTCAGCTGAGGTTAGGAGTAAGTCTCCTACCTTCCTGGAAACAGGTATTAAGTCATATTGAGTGGTGGGACTCAGCCTTCTCACCCTACTAGGTGCCACAGCAAGCTTCTACCCACCAAGGCAGGAGTTTAAAGAAATTTTCTCTAGGGAAATTGACAACCCAAGAATAAAGATCTGTAGAACACAGATATTTGGGAGCTGGCAACAAAATAGCTAGATAACCTTGCCCAACCACCTACTTCATTGTGATCCAAACCAGTACACAAGGCCTATCCTCTTATCGAAGCTCCTAGTTCAATTGTTAGTGGCTTTCTCTTAAACAAGTAGTCAAGGACTATCAGCTAGACATTTGAGAAAAGCCTCTTAGCAGGGCTGGGTGCTATGATTCATGCCTGTAATCCCACACTTTGGGAGGCAAAGGCAGGCAAATCACTTGATGTCAAGAGTTCGAGACCAGCTTGGCCAACAGAGCAAAACCCTGTCTCACTAAAAATACAAAAATTGGGCATGGTAGCGAGCACCTATAATCCCAGCTTCTTAGGAGGCTAAGGCAGGAGAATCACTTAAGCCTGGGAGGTGGAGGTTTCAGTGAGCTGAGATCGCACCACTGCACTCCAGCCTGGGCAGTAGAATGAGACTCTGTCTCAAAAAACAAAAAAGAAAGAAAAAGAAAAAGCCAGGCACAGTGGCTCACACCTGTAATCCCAGCACTTTGGGAGGCCGAGGCAGGCAGACCATTTCAGGTCAGGAGTTCGAGACCAGTCTGACCAACATGGTGCAACCCTGTCTCTACCAAAAGTACGAAAAAAATTAGCCGAATGTGGTGGCATGCACCTGCAGTCCCAGCTACTCAGGTGGCCAAGGGAGCAGAATCACTTGAACTGGGGAGGCAGAGGATGAAGTGAGCCACAATCGAGCCACTGCACTCCAGCCTGGATGACAGAGGAAGACTCTGTGTCAAAAAAAAAAATTACTAAAAATCCACGTGAGGTGGGAAACTAACTTGGAAGAAAAACCTGCCTTGAACTGACATGAAGCTTTTTATAGGCTTCTTTACCCCCATTTCATTGGTAATGTATTTCATTGCAGAAATATTAATATTCAGGTTCTGCCTGAACATCCACACCCAGCTAATTTTTGTATTTTTAGTAGAGAAGGAGTTTCACCATGTTTGCCAGGCTGGTCTCGAACTCTGACCTCGTGACTCACCCTCCTCAGCTTCCCAAAGTGCTGGGATTACAGGCATGAGCCACCACACACCCAGCTGTGATTTTTTTTTTTACATCAACATATTTAATCTATCTGGTCTATCTGGAATTTTTGTATATAGTACAAGGCAGAAACATGATTTTCTTTTTTTTTGAGACAGAGTCTTACTCTGTTGCCCAGGCTGGAGTGCAGTAGTGTGATCTTGGCTCACTTCAACCTTTGCCTCCTGGGTTCAAGTGATTCTCAGGCTTAGCCTCCTGAGTAGCTGGGATTACAGGCATGTGCCACCACAACTAGCTAATTTTTTTTTTTTTGTACTTTCAGTAGAGATGGGGTTTCAACATGTTGGCCAGGCTGGTCTCAAACTCCCAAACTCAGGTGATCAGCCTGCCTCAGCATCCCAAAGAGGAATATAATTTCTAACTTATCTAAATACATAGCCAACTATCCTAACACCATTTATTGACTGATCTATCCTTTATGGTATATGTGTATATATTCTTAAGTAGAATAAAATATATGAAAATGTAGTATATCATAAGTACAGCACACCAGTTGATTTTTTTCCTGAACCAATGCCATGTTCTTGTAATTACAGATTTATAATATGTACTAAGTCAATTATCTCATGTTTTTCCTACCCCCTGTAATTTCCTTGGCTGTTTTACAATTTAACTTTCCAAATTAATTTCATAACAATTCTGTCAAGTTCCCAAAATAATGCCTTTATGATTTTGTTTAGTGGGCAAGAACTGACAACCTTGTAATAGTCTCAAAGGAGATAATGTTTATAATATACAGCAGTGTCTAGTACAAAGTAAGTCATAAATATATGTTGGCTATTATCCCCATATAGAAGAAACAAGGCATATTTCTACATGTGGCTAAATCTTTTATATGCTTCATACAATTCTGAAGTGCTCCATATATATCTTCTTAAGTTTATTCTGCTTTCAATATTTTGTTGCTATAGTCATTTTCCACTACATTTTTAAACTGGTTATTGTTAGTAGAGAGGAAAACCTAATGATTTTTTAATCTGTATTTTGTGATAGATACCTTAATTATTTTTCAAGCTCTAAATAGTTTTCTAGTTGATTCTTTGGATTTCCAGGCATACTATTTTCTCCTTTGTAACATTTATATTATGCAGTTGCTGAGTCTACCATCAGCCTTGTCATTTGAGACAAATCCTCTGTCCATTAAGTGCAGTGGCAAATATGGGGACACCTCATCTCTACAATAATAAAATAACAAAGCTAGGTGTGGTGGTACATGCCTGTGGTCTCAGCTACTTGGGAGGTTGAAGTAGGAGGATCTACCTCTACTTGGGTCTGGAAGGTCAAGGCTGCAGTGAGCCATGATCATACCACTGCCCTGTAGCCCAGGCAACAGGGTGAGACCTTGTCTCAAAAAAATAGACAAGTAAATAAAAGTAAAAATAAAAATGCAAATTTTGAATTGAGATAAAAGAAAAGAAATCATATTGCCTAACAGGAAAATAGGGAGAGACATTAGCAAAAAACAAAGAACCTATTTCAAAGGTTGTAAGATGCCTGCAATCCCAGCACTTTGGGAGAGCAAGACAGGTGGAATTCCCTGAGGTCAGGAGTTCAAGACCAGTCTGGCCAATGTGGTGAAACTCTATCTTTACTAAAAATACAAAAATAAGCCAGGCATGGTGGCGAGCGGCTATAGTCCCAGCTACTGGGGAGGCTGAGGCAGGAGAATCGCTTGAACTGAGGAGGCAGAGGTTGCAGTGAGCCAAGATCGCACCACTGCACTCCAGCCTGGGTGACAAAGTGAGATGAGAAAAAAAAAGTTACAAGAATTAAGCAAGTTGAATTCTACAGGAAGTATGAACATTTGCTTTACTAAAGAAGAGTGCTTAAGCTACTATGAAATGAAGTCATAATTTATAATGGAAAGGAAACAAGCCATGTGAAATGTACTGAACTGAAAAATAAACCAAGGTTTGGATTTAATGTATTAATTTGGAAAACAATGCAAGTGCCTGAAGAAGCCAGACATGGTGGCATTCGCCTTGTAGTCCCAGCTACTCAGGAGGCTGAGGCAGGAGAATCACTTAAAGTCAGGAGGCAAAGGTTGCAGTGAGCCAAGATTGTGCCATTGCACTCCAGCCTGGGTAAAAAGAGAGAAACTACAGCTGGACGTGGTGGCTCACACTTGTAAGCCCAGCACTTTGGGAGGCTGAGGCAGGTGGATCATGAGATCAGGAATTTGAGACCAGCCTGGCCTTGGTGAAACCACATCTCTACTAAAAACATAAAAACCAGCCGGGCATGATGGCAGGTGCTTATAATCCCAGCTACTCAGGAGGCTGAGGCAGGAGAACTGCTTGAACCCGGAAGCTAGAGATTGCAGTGAGCCAAGATTGCGCCATTCCACTGTAGCCTGGGTGACAGAGCAAGACTCTGTCTCAGGGAAAAAAAAAAAGCAAAACTCCATTTCAAAAAAAAAAAAAAACACAAGGTAACAAAATCATTGCAGGAGATGTAGAACTGCATACAATAAAAAGAATCAGGAAAGGTTGATGTTGAAACGATTATGGGAAAGAGATGCTTAAACATATCTGGGGTTTGAGGAATCAGAGTATGATGGAGCTCTTGAGAATAGCATCAAAGGTGAATTAGGCCAGGCTCAGTGTCTCACGCCTATAATCTTAGCACTTTGAGAGGCTGAGGTGGCTGGATCACTTAAGGTCAGAAGTTAGAAATCAGCCTGACCAATTGGTGAAACCCCATCTCTACTAAAAATATGAAAATTAGGCAGGCATGGCGGTGCATGCCTGTAGTCCCAGGTATTTGGGAGGCTGAGGCACAAGAATTGCTGGAACCTGGGGATGCAGAGGTTGCCGTGAGTTGAGACCATATTTCTGCACTCCAGCCTGGGTGACAGAGACTCTCTCAAAAAAAACAAAAAGGTGAATTACATAAGTGCATCATAATCTACTTACTATCTCTTATGGTATGAACTGTGTCCTGAAGAAAAATATGTTAAAGTCCTAGCACCTGGTACCTGTGAATGTGACCTTACATGTATCTATGGCACTTGGTCCTCTACCTCACACAAGGTAAGCATTCGAAAAATGTGTGAAAGTAAGGAATAAATTTCAGGTGAAATGGTGACCAACGCAAGTTGTGATGGAAGTTTTACAGAGCAAGAGCTCTCAACCACTGAGCCATGGAACTGGAATAGAATGTCTAATTATAAAGTACAGGCAATTGCCATAGCAACATTAAGGACCGAGGTTTAGGAGGAATTCTCCTTGTTTTTTTTAAAGAAACATAAAATAGAACTAATTCAAGGTAATCCCTATAATAATGATGCCCTTACTCACTCACATTCTGATGTTTTCTTGAATGTCAGTGGGAGAAGCAGCATTAGAGCAATATTAGGAATTGCATCCAACCCTGGGAATACCCATGAAAGAGCATTTTATGGGAAAAACAGATAAGAACTACTGCTATAAAAAAGAGATGAAAATTGCTAAGCACAGTGGCTCACGCCTGTAATCCCAGCACTTTAGGAGTCCAAGGTAGGTGGATCACAAGGTCAGGAGTTCGAGACCAGCCTGGCCAAGATGGTGAAACCCCATTTCTACTAAAAATACAAAAATTAGCCGGGCGCAGTGGCACGTGCCTGTAATCCCAGCTACTCAGGAGGCTGAGGCAGGAGAATCGCTTGAACGCAGGAGGCGGAAGTTGCACTGAGCCGAGATCACGCCATTGCACTCCAGCCTGGGTCACAGAGTGAGACTCCATCTCAAAAAAAAAAGAAGAAACAAAGGAAAAGAACCGCTGCTATGGAAAAGAGAAGTCACTGGATGATAATAATAGCAATAGTAATAAAAACAAGGGCTAGCAATTATTAAGCACATACTATTTTCCAGGCATGCATTTAAAAATACTAATTTATTTAACCTCATATGAATTATTGCAATAGCTCCGTGATCAGTCTTACTGAATATACCCTCCCCATAAAAATCTATTCTGCACATGGACACAGGGAGGGGAGCACTATACACTGGGGTCTGTTGGGGGGGAGGGGGGGATAGAGGGGGGTGGGGAGTTGGGGAGGGATAGCATGGGGAGAAATGCCAGATATAGGTGAAGGGGAGGAAGGCAGCAAATCACACTGCCACATATGTACCTATGCAACAACCTTGCAAGTTTTTCACATGTACCCCAAAACCTAAAATGCAATAAAAAAAATAAATAAAATAAATAAAAAAATCTATTCTGAACATGGCAGCCAGAATGATCCCTTTACAACATGTCAGATAACGTCATTGCTGAAGACCCTCCCATGGCTCCCACCTGCCCCAGAGGAAAAGACCCAGCATGACCGGGACCTCACTGCCTCTCTAACTTCATCACTTAGCCCCTTCTTGTCACTCTCCAATCCTACCCACTAGCCTCCTTGCCATTCCTTGATCTTGCCAAGCACACTCCCTTCAGGGTCTGTCTTCCAGCAGCTGCTCCTCTCCTGTAACAGTTTTCCACCCAAATGTATCTGAAGGACTCACTTCCCCACTTTCTTTCATTCTCTGCTCAAATCAGTAAGGCCTTCCCTGACCACCTCTGCTCCACCCCAGCAATGAATATACAGTGTAGAATTACCATGAACCAAAAACCTTCCTCCACATTTCAATCTTTTGCTAAAAACTACTCAGATGTAAAATTTTTCTTAATCTTAAAACTTTTAAATAATATGACGCTAAAATTGTTATGAGAAATATATACCTGTAGCTGTTGAAGATCATCTTCCTGAATGTTCTGGGATAAATTATAAATCTAGAAAACAAAAATCCAGATTGATACTTCTCTGGTTTACTTCAAACAAATCCTAAATAAGCCTAAGGGCTGACAGAAGCTTTGAACAATTAAAGACTTGCATATAAGAACATGAGGCCTGTTCAAACAGTAATATGATCTATCTTTTGGAAAATTATGCACATAAGGTTGAAATCAAAAAACTCTTCCTTTACAGTTTAAAATATAGTTTTCCTAAGTTCTTATCAAATCTATATTTTCTATATGATGTAATGGATATAAATTTCCATTTTCTGGACTTTCCTTAAAACACATTATATATAATTATAACCAAAGAGGAAAAATTCTTTGGCTCCTTCTCAAGCTTTTAAAAGCTTAACTGAATCTACAGTTTAAAAATAATATTTACATATCATCATAGAAATTCTGTTAACAGAATAACCAAAACTGTATTTCCTCCCTTTATCTTATTTCCTTTGCAAACTTTTTTCCAAGTCAAGTGGTTTTTACCTGAACAGAACTAGTCATAGTGCTTAGAGCAAAGATGGTAGCACAGTCTTTCACAGTTGACTGGCTGTCAAATGCCCCCTGGGTATCCATCAGAACAACTGCAACCTAAAAAAAAAAAAGGAAAATACAAATAAAAGAGGCTAAAGTAAGAAGGAGGAAAATGTAAAGGAGAAATTGAAAAGTATAGGTAATATTTACATGAGCCTTAAGCACTTCCTTGTAGGTTCTGTACAACTATTTAGGTGCTTTGCTTTGACTACAGCACTCTACTGAAGATGACTCAGAGGTATAAGAGCAATATGAAAGGCAAAAATTGCCCCACCAATTGAAACAGCCAAATGTTGAAAGCAATTAGCTCATTATCCAGCCAGTCATTTAGATGTTTTTTGTTGTTGAAAAACAAACTACAAATATTCATCTTGGCCAGATGCAGTGGCTCACACCTATAACACCAACATTTTGAGAGGCCATGTTGGGAGTTCAGGAGTTCAATACCAGCCTGGGCAACATAATGAGACCCTGTCTTGACAAATAATTTAAAAATCAGGTAGGGCGCAGTAGCTCATGCCTGTAATTCCCACACTTTGGGAGGGAGGCCAAGTCAGGTGGATCACTTGAAGCCAGGAGTTCCAGACCAGCCTAGCCAACAAGGTGAAATCCTGTCTCTATCAAAAATACAAAAATTAGGCGGGGCACGGTGGCTCACACCTGTAATCCCAGCACTTTGGGAGGCTGAGGCAGGTGTATCACCCAGGAGGCAGAGGTTGCAGTGAGCCGAGATTGCGCCACTGTACTCCAGCCTGGGCAACAGAGCGAGACTCCATCTCAAAACACAAAAAGCAAACAAAAAAAAATACAAAAATTAGCCAGGCATGGTGGCACATACCTGTAATCCCAGCTATTCCAGAGGCTAAGGCAGGAGGATCACTTAAGCCCGGGGAGGCAGAGGCTGCAGTGAGCCAATGTCACTGCACTCCCGCCTGGGCAACAGAGCAAGACTCTGTCTCACTTGAGCCCAGGAGGACAAGGCTGCAGTGAGCTGTGACTGCACCACTGCACTCCAGCCTAAGCAACAGAGTGAGAACCTGTCACAAGAAAAAAAAAAAAAGACAGACAAACACAATGAGATACCACTTCACACCTACTAGGGCTGGCTGCAGTAGCCAAAAAGACAAATAATATCAGGTATTGGCAAAAATTTTTGTATTTTGTATATACATATTTTTTTAGAGATGGGGGTCTCATTGTGTTGCCCAGGCTGGTCTTGAACTCCTGAGCTTAAGAGATCCATCTGCCTCAGCCTCCCAAAGTGCTAGGATTACAGGCATGAGCCACCATGCCTGGCCTTTTATTTTTTTTTTAGACAAACTCTCTCTTTGTTGCCCAGGCTGGAGTACAGTGGCGCGATCGCAGCTCACTGCAACCTCCACCTCCCAGTTTCAAGCGATTCTCGTGCCTCAGCCTCCCAAGACTCATGGAGACTCATGGACACTGGAGACTTATGCATTGCTGGTGAAAATACAGGTTGGTATAGCTGCCTTGAGAAACTATTTGGCAGTTTTTTGAAAGGTTAATCATGGAGTTGTCATGTGACCGAGACACTTCACTCTTAGGTAATCATCCAAAAAAGTGAAAACATATGTTTACACAAAAACTTGCACATGAAAGTTCATGGCAGGATTATATTCATAATAGCCAAAAAGTAGAAACAACCCAAATGTCCATCAACTGATAAAGAGATAAACAAAATGTGGCATATATATATATATACAATGGAAAGTATTCAGCCATGGAAAGGAGTGAAGTACTGATTACAACATACATGGGCCATGAGAACACTAGGCTAAGTAAGGATGGCCAGACATAAAAGATCACATGATATAATTTCATTTATATGAAATGTCCAGAAGAGGCAGACAGATCCAGAAAGGAAGTAGATTAGGAGTTGCCAAGGCTAGGAGAAATGGAAATGGAGAGTGACTGTTCATGGGTACTAGGTTTCTTTCAGGGGTGATGAAAATGCCATAGAATTTGTGGTGATACCTGGACAGTCTCATGAGTACACTAAAAACCAGTGACTTGTATACTTCTAAAGGATGAATTTTACAGTATATAAATTATATCCCAATTTAAAACGGGCTAATCATGGCATATATTTTCTAACTAGAAAAAATGAGGCTAGACAGGGGAAATACTTTTTAAAGAACAGGAGTCATATGTGTACTTACATAAAGTGCTAGACATTTGGGGAAATGGTATTCTCACACCATAGAGTGAAACAGTAAACTGCCATAAGCTCTTTCAAGAACAATTTGGCAACAGCTAAAACAGGCACTCAGAAAGGGGAAAGGGGCACCCCTCAGACCCAGCAATCCCACTTCCAGGGGACTAGCATCCACGGTAAGAAATGTATTTTATATCATGACCAAATACACACATAAAAAGTTGAAACTTAATTTATATGTGTACTACACTCTAATGCTTTCTACTCTGTTTTACTACTTTCTTTTTTAAATACTGGTCACAAGCCAATAAATTAATTTTTCTACCCCTAATGGGTCATGGACACAATTTTTAAAACTGTGGCCCAAAGACACACTTGAACACTCAGTTTACTCAAGAAGACATCCATCAGGATGTTCGCTGTAGCAAGGATTACCAAAAATAAAGATAAAGGAAGCAATCTAAATGTTCTCAGTAGGGAAAATGGGTGACTACAAGGTGGTATATTAATATGATGATTACTACATAACAGTTAAAAAGAGTAGACCCAATCTATATATTTTTAAATGTGATTTTTAATTAAGAAATAAAAATAAATGAAAATTATCTACTTCTTAAACCAGATTCTTCTAGGCTAATATCTCATTTAGTATAAAAAAGTAAGACAATCATACTAAAGGCTAACTTCTAAAGAAAGGCTAACAATCTGGCAGCTCAGCGCAGTGGATCACACCTGTAATCTCAGCACTTTATAAGGCCAAGACAGGCAGATCACTTGAGGTCAGGACGAGCCTGGCTAGTCTGGTGAAACCCTATCTCTACTAAAAATATAAAAATTAGCCAGGTGTAGTGGTGTGCGGCTGTTGTCCCAGCTTCTCAGGAGGCTGAAGCAGGAGAATCCCTTGAACCTGGGAGGCAGAGGTTGCAGTGAGCTGAGATCGCACCACTGCACTCCAGCCTGGGTGACAAAGTGAGACTCCCTCTCAAAAAAAAAAAATTGCTATCAATCTGACATTACATTGACTTTTTAAAGCACTCCTGATCCTGCTGGGGTTTTTTTTCTTGTTTTTTGTTTGTTTGTTTGTTTGTTTGTTTGTTTGTTTAAAAGAAATAGGGTTTTACTATGTTTCCCTGGCTGGACTTGAACTCCTGGACTCAGGCAATCCTCCTGCCCCAGCCTTCTTGAGTAGCAGGAACTACAGGTGCACGCCACTACACACAGCTGAACATAGCACGTTTTTTTGGTTTGGGTTTTTTTGTTTGTTTGCTTGTTTGTTTTTTGAGACAGGGTCTCACTCTGTCGCCTAGCTTGGAGTATAGTGGCACAATCACAGCTTATTACAGCCTCTATCACCCAGGCATAGGCAATCCTTCCATCTCAGCCTCCCAAGGAGCTGGGACTACAAGCGTGCACCACCAGGCCCAGCTAATTTTTCTATTTTTGTAGAGACAAAGTTTTGCCATGTTGCCCAGGCTTGAGCATAATGTTTTTTAAAAGAATAGGAAACTCAATGATGTGATACCATTACACATCTATTAGAATGACAAAAATCCAGCTGAGCATGGTGGCTCACATGTGTAATCCCAGCACTGTGGAAAGCTGAGAAGCATGGATCACCTGAGGCTGGGAGTTTGAAACCAGCCTAATCAACATGGAGAAATCCCGTCTCTACTAAAAATACAAAAACTTAGCCGGGCATGGTGGCACATGCCTGTAATCCCAGCTACTTAGGAGGCTGAGACAGAAGAATTGCTTGAACCTGGGAGGCGGATGTTGCAGATCGCACCATTGCACCCAGACTGGGCAACAAAAGCAAAACTCTGTCTCAAAAAAAAAAAAAAAAAAGAATGATAAAAATCCAAAACATTGAAACAACAAATGCTGGCAACAATAGGGCGCAAAAATAACTTCAATTAGTTGCTGATAGGAATGCAAAATGGTACAGCCACTTTGAAAGACAATTTGGCAGTTTCTTGGAAAATTAAACATACTCTTACTATAATATCCAGCAATCATGCTCCTTAGGGCCAGGCACAGTGGCTCATGCCTCTAATCCCAGCACTTTGGGAGGCCGAGGTGGGTGGATCACGAGATCAGGAGTTCAAGACCAATCTGGCCAAGATGGTGAAACCCTGTCTCTACTAAAAATACAAAAATTAGCCAGGCATGTTGGTGGGGGCCTGTAATCCCAGCTACTCGGGAGGCTGAGATAGGAGAATTACTTGAACCTGGGAGGTGGAGGTTGCAGTGAGCCGAAATCGCACCATTGCACTATAGCCTGGGCAACGGTGTGAAACTCCGTCTCCAAAAAAAAAAAACTCCTTGGCATATACCCAAAGGAGGTGAAAACTTATGTCCCAACAAAAACCAAAACATGAGTATTTACTGGAGCTTTATCCTTAATTGTCAAAATTTCAAAGCAACCAAGATGTTCTTCAACAGGCAAATGGATGAACAAACTGTGGTGCATTCATAATGTAGAATACTATTCAGCAATTTTTAAAAATCAACTATCAAGACATGAAAGACTGGGAGGAATCTTAAAATCACATTGCTAAGTGAAAGAGACCAATCTGAAAAGGCTGCATATTGTAGGATTCTAACTATATGACATTCCGGTAAAGGCAAAACTATGGCAACAGTAAAAAGATCAGTAGTTACAGGATTTTGCGGGCAAGGAAGAGAGGAACAGATAGGGGAGATCACAGAGAATGTTAGGGCAGTTTGACTATTCTATATGATACAGTAATAGCAGACACATGTCACTATACACTTGCCAAATCCAATTTACAACACAGTGAGTGAGCCCTAAAGTAAACTATGGGCTTTAGCTAATACCAATATATAAATATTGGCTCAAATATTAATTGTAACAAATGTATCACACTCTTACAAGATGTAAAAAACAGAGCAAACTGAAGGAAGGTGTGGGAACTGGGCACTTTCCAATTAATTTTCCTGAAAACCTAAAACAAACAAAATAAAGATACTAATTTTTTTTAAGGCAGAAAACCCAGATGACAATGAAAAGCATGGAGCTTTACAAAGGTGGTAATTCAACAGGATAAAAAAATGAAGGAGCTATAAAAATCATGTAACTAAAAACAAAGTTTCCTTACTACTAACATACAGATTTCCTAAACTATTAAGAAGAATTAATATACCAAACGCCCCAATAGTAAATGTAAAAAACCAAAATCAGTTACTTAGGTCCTACCACTATATAGAGAAGGATCACACAATCAAAAATAATTATTTATTCTTAAAAACAAATTATGAGGCTGGGCATGGTGGTTCATGCCTGCTATCCCAGCACTTTGGGAGGCTAAGGCAGGCATACTGCCTGAGTTCAGGAGTTCAAGACCAGCCTGGCCAACGCGGTAAGACCCCCAACTCTACAAAAATACGAAAATTAGCCAGATGTGGTGGAGCGCACCTATAGTCCCAGCAACTCAGGATACCAAGGCACAAGAATCACTTGAACCTGGAAGGCAGAGGTTGCAGTGAGCAGAGATCCCACCACTGCACTCTAGCCTAGGTGACAGAGCAAGACCCTGTCTTAAAAAAAAAAGAAAAGAAAATATCAACCACACATTACAAAAGATAGAAGGCATGAGACAAAATATTAACCCTGAATTTAAAGTCACAGGGCCTTGGAATGCCCGTGCTAACAGTAACTTCACTTGGTCTTTTTATCATAGCATCTCTAAAATGAAGAGGTTGGACCTTCCACTTCCAGCCAAAATGGAGTAACAGAGACAGAACTTACCCTCCCACCTAAAACCAAAACATAACAGAAAAATATATGAAAAACAGTTTTCAAGACACTGGACATTAAGTAATGAAGAATATCCCTAAGGTAAGAGAAACGAGGTGAGCTCCAGGATTGGAGCTCTAAATTAAACCCTCTCTGGTCCCATTTAACAAATCTAAAAAGCAAGAACAGAGGAATTCAAGAGTTTCCAAATTACTTAACTAAATCCCAGAATAAAGCTAGATATTTTACAGGAATGCAAAAATAACCAGCACCCAACAAGAGAAAATCCACAAATCTATGTCCCATCAAAAATTTGCAGACATACAAGAAGCAGAAAAATATAACCCAAATGAGGAGAAAAATAATCAAAACTGATTCAGAATATAGATGTTAAAATTAACAGAAAACAACTTTTTTTTTTGGAGACAGAGTCTTACTCTGTTGCCACGCTGGAGTGCAGTGGCGCGATCTCAGCTCACTGCAACCTCCACCTCTTGGGTTCAAACAATTCTCCTTCCTCTGCTTCTCAAGTAGCTGGGATTACAGGTACCCACCACCACGCCCAACTAATTTTTGTATTTTTAGTAGAGGCAGGGTTTCACCATGTTAGCCTGGCTGGTCTCAAACTCCTGACCTCAAGTGATCCACCTGCCTCACCTCCCAAAGTGCTGGAATTTCAGGCATGAGCCACCATGCCTGGCCAAAAACAAATTTAAAACAGTATTCTGTATAACTGTACTACATATATTCAAAAAGTGACATAAAAGACACTAAAAGTGAATGCAGAAACTGAATCATCTAAAAGAAAAAAAAGATTTAAAAAGTCCTAAATTTAACTGCTAGAGATGAAAATTATAATGTCTGAAATGAAAAATACACTGGACAGGATTAATAGCAGGTTATAAAAGATTAGTAAACTTGAATACCTAGAAACTGTCCACAAGAAAACAGAGAAAAATAAGATTTTTTCTTTTTTTTTTTTTTTGAGAGAGTCTCGCTCTGTCACCCAGGCTGGGAGTGCAGTACAATCTCAGCTCACTGCAACCTCTGCCTCCTGAGTTCAAGCAATTCTCCTGCCTCAGCCTCCCGAGTAGCTGGGATTACAGGCATGCACTGCCACACACAGCTAATTTTTGTATTTTTAGTAGAGACGGGGTTTCACCATGTTGGCCAGGATGGTCTCAATCTCCTGACCTCGTGATCTGCTCACCTCAGCCTCCATTTATTCATTCATTCATTCATTTTTTTTTGAGATGGAGTTTTGCTCTTGTTGCCCAGGCTGGAGTGCAGTGACACAATCTCAGCTCACTGCAACCTCCACCTCCTAGGTTCAAGTGATTCTCCTGCCTCAGCCTCCCAAGTAGCTGGGATTACAGGCATGTGCCACCACACCTGGCTATTTTCTGTATTTAGTAGAGATGGGGTTTCACTATGTTGGTCAAGCTGGTCTGGAACTCCTGACCTCAGGTGATCCAGCCACCCTGACCTCCCAAAGTGCTGGGATTACAGGCGTGCGCCACCATGCCCAGCCCAATAATTTTTTTAAATGAACAAAGCATCAACAAGCTGTGGAACAACTTCAAGCAGTGAGATACACATGCAATAGGAGTCTCCAAAGGGAATAAGAGACCAAATTTGAAGAAATAATAACCTCAAAAGTGTCCAAATTTGGCCGTGCACGGTGGCTCACGCCTTTAATCCTAGCACTTTGGGAGAATGACGGGGGGAGATTGCCTGAGCTCAGGAATTCAAGACCAGCCTGGGCAACACAGTGAAACCCCATCTCTACTAAAAATACAAAAATTAGCCAGGCATGGAGGCGTGCGCCTGTAATTCCAGCTATTCAGGAGGTTGAGGCAGGAGAATTGCTTGAACCAAGGAGGCAGACATTGCAGTGAGCCGAGACTGAGCCACTGCACTCCAGCCTGGGCAACAAACTGAGATTTCATCTCAAAAAAAAAAAAAAAAAGTCCAAATTTGATAAAAATTATTATGTCTGCAAATTCAAGAAGCTCAACAAAACCCACACACTAGTAAGATGAACTACACCAAAACACATCATAATTTGCTCAAAAACAGTGATAAAGAGAAAATCTTTTTTTTTTGGAATGGAGTTTTGCTCTTGTTGCCCAGGCTGGAGTGCAGTGGCACAATCTTGGCTCACTACAACCTACGTCTCCCAGGTTCAAACAATTCTCCTGCCTCAGCCTCCTGAGTAGCTGGGATTACAGGCATGCACCACCATGCCCCGGCTAATTTTGTATTTTTAGTAGAGACGGGGTTTCGCCATGTTGGACAGGCTGGTTTCGAACTCCTGACCTCAAGTGATCCACCCGCCTCGGCCTCCCAAAGTGCTAGGGTTACAGACGTGAGCCACCATGCCCGGCCAAGAGAAAATCTTAAAAGCAACCTGACATACCCCATAAATATATATACCTATGTACCAACAAAAAAAATTTTTTTAATTAAAAAAAACAACAACCAGACAAAAAAGTTGTATTAGGTATGACAGAACAAAAATAAAAATAACAGTTTATTTCTTGTCAGAAACAATGTTAGCAGGCTGGGCACAGTGGCTCATGCCTGTAATTCCAGCACTTTGGGAGGCCTAGGCAGGTGGATAACCTGAGGTCAGGAGATCGAGACCAGCCTAACCAATATGGTGAAACCCCCATCTCTACCAAAAATACAAAAATTAGCTGAGTGTGGTGGCATGCACCTATAGTCCCAGCTACTTGGAAGGCTGAGACAGGAAAATTGCTTGAACCCAGGAGGCAGAGGGTGCAGTGAGTCGAGATTGTATCACTGCACTCTAGCCTGAGCAACAGAGCAGACTCCATCTCAAAAAAAAAAAAGAAACAATGTCAGCAAAAAGGCAATAGGGCAACACCTTTAAAGTACTGAGAAAAATATGTCGGCCTAAAATTCTATACTCAAGAGTAAATATTTTCCAAAAAAAAGGCAAAATAAAGATTTTTCAGATGTATGAAGGCTAAAAGAATTCAATACCAACAGATCAGTGCTTCAAAATATAAAAGGAAGTCCTTCGGGCTGAAGAAAAAATGACACCAGACAAATTGAAAAATAAAGAGCAAGGCTAATGGTAACTACATGGGTAACACATGACTCTTTAATTTAAATGTCTTTAAGATAACTGACTGTTCCAGACTGGGCAACATGGCAAAACCCCATCTCTATAAAAAATATAAAAAATTAGGTGGGCATGGTGGAGCAATGCCTGTGGTTCCAGTTGTTCAGGAGGCTGAGGTGGGAAGATCACCTGAGCCTGGGAAGTCGAGGCTATAGTAAGCCATGATCATGTCACTGCGCTCCAGTCTAGAAGACAGAGGAGACCTTATCTCAAAAAATAAAATAAAAATAAGTGACCATAACACAAAAGCTAGGAGGAAAGAAATGGAATGTCAATTTTATCTCAATAAAAATTATTTTAAAAATTAAAAGACTAGGCCAGGTGCAGTGGCTCATGGCTGTAATCCCAGCACTTTGGGAGGCCAAGATGGGTGGATCACAAGGTCAGGAGTTCAAGACCAGCCTGGCCAAGATGATGAAACCCTGTCTCGACTAAAAATACAAAAATTAGCCAGGTGTGGTGGCATATGCCTGTAATCTCAGCTACTTGGGAGGCTGAGGTAGGAGAATGACTTGAACCCAGGAGGCAGAGGTTGCAGTAGCCAAGATCGCACCACTGCACTCTAGCCTGGACAACAAGAATGAGACTTTGTCTCAAAAAAAAATTAAGGCCGGGCGCGGTGGCTCAAGCCTGCAATCCCAGCACTTTGGGAGGCCGAGGCGGGTGGATCACGAGGTCGAGAGATCGAGACCATCCTGGTCAACATTGTGAAACCCCGTCTCTACTAATACAAAAAAATTAGCTGGGCATGGTGGTGCGTGCCTGTAATCCCAGCTACTCAGGAGGCTGAGGCAGGAGAATTGCCTGAACCCAGGAGGCGGAGGTTGCGGTGAGCCGAGATTGCGCCATTGCACTCCAGCCTGGGTAACAAGAGCGAGACTCCGTCTCAAAAAAAAAAAAAAAAAAAAAAAAAAATTAAAAATTTCAATATTATAACTCCTTATTATCCTATATTCTCCTTTTTCTTTTTTTTTTGAGACAGGGTCTCACTCTTGACCTCCTGGGCTCAAGTCATCCTCCCACCTCAGCCTTCCCAAGTAGCTGGGATTACAGGTGAGTGCCATCACACGCAGCTTATTTTATTTCTTGTAGAGATGGGGTCTCACTATGCTGCACAGGCTGGTCTCAAACTCTTGGCCTGAAGTGATTCTCCCATCTCAGCCTCCCAAAGTGCTGGGATTATAGGCGTGAGCCACCTCACTTGACCTATTCTCTTTTTCCTAAAAAGTTCCTGGCCAGGTGCGGTGGCTCACACCTGTAATCCCAGCACTTCGACAGGCTGAGGATCACCTGAGGTCAGGAATTCAAGACCAGCCTGGCCAAGATGGTGAAACCCCATGTCTACTACAAATACAAAAATTAGCTAAACATGGTGGTACATGCTTGTAATCCCAACTACTCGGGAGGCTGAGGCAGGAGAATTCCCTAAATCCAGGAGGTGGAGGTGGAGATTGCAGTGAACTGAGATCGCGCCATGGCACACCACCCTGAGTGACAGAGCGGGACTCCATCTCAAAAACAAAAAACAACAACAAAAAAAAGCACAAATAGCTGTGAAAGCATACTTGTAGGATGGAGTTAAAACAGATGAAATGGATGAAAGAAGTCTGTATAAGAAACACATGACAGCCGGGTGCAGTGGCTCACGCCTGTAATCCCAGCACTTTGGGAGCCCAAGGTGAACGGATCATGAGGTCAGGAGTTCGAGGCCAGCCTGACCATCATGGTGAAACCCCATCTCTACTAAAAATACAAAAATTAGCTGGGCGTGGTGGCGTGCGTCTGTAATCCCAGGAACTCAGGAGGCTGAGGCAAGAGCATCACTTGAACCCAGGAAGCAGAGGTTGTGGTGAGCCAAGATCAGGCCACTGCACTCCAGCCTGCATGACAGAGCAAGACTCCGTCTCAAAAAAAAAAAAAAGAAAGAAACACATGACTTATGACTTACTCCTCCCGACCCTTACAGAGAAATCTGTGAAGAGGCTCTATGGCCATACATTATCTGGCATGGATGAGACTGGGGTTAAGAAGCCCTACTGATAGCTGGGGGGTAGTGAATGCCCACTTTCTGAACAGTGAGATCGCCAATGTGATTTCCCTGCTCAACTCCCAGAACAACAGCGGCCAGGTCTGTATCACTCATACAGGAGTAAGGAAGTAAAGAACAAGTGATAACAGGTAAGAACATCAGCCTCTGGGAAGTAAAAATGAGGCAGAGAGGAGAATAACACATATGACAGTTGCTTTCTGTTGGAAGACTTTCAGTATGACCTTTCAAACTATATTCATGCATTTTTTTTACGAATCATAAAGACAATCAATATGTTTAAATCATTTGCTTTCATAAAAGGTTTTTGTTTTCACATCTTCTTTCCTTTTACTAAAAAAAAAAAAATTCAGAAAATTGCAGTTAATAAAAGGCATAAACAAATCAACAGGTATATACCAGTGGAAAACACAATATAAAACTCAAAATGCCCGTGGCTTCTTTAGTTGGTAAAGAACACAAAATGTAACAGGCAGAACAGGCAGAAACAGTTTGTTTCAAACAAATTAAAAAGCTATGTGTTTTTTAAATTCTCCCCAAGTTGGATATACACACACCCACAAAAACAGTGTGTGAAGGAACGCTGTCATACACAAGAAGTTGTAATCTGAATTATTCAAGGAAAAACAGGTTGAAATAGGAATTAACAGAGTCAGCAACAGATTAATAATTTTTTAATTGAATCTTAAAATCCTACATGGCTCTAAGCAATACAACATAAAGTACTGCTAAGTACAAAGGAAAACGTCTGCACAGCTTTTGGCAAAAATGCTTTTCCAAAAAATTTAAATAATGCAATCAGCAGACCAAGGAGACTACAGCTAAACATCAGAGCTATAACTTTTCATATCTGTGTCAGAAAATCCTACTTATCTACAACAGACTGAAATTTCAGGATAAAACAGAGACTTTTAACATTAATTCTTACTTTATCCATTTTAAATTCTGTGATAAAAGGTTTTTTAATTGGATTAACACAATACATGCCAAAGTTCACATTTTATAGTTGTTTTTGTTAATCTGTATGTCATTTTCATCCTTACCTTCTTCCCACCTGGCTTCACCACAGTGAAAACTTCACTCCAGATCTGAATCCCAGTGGTTTCTGGATCAGAACCCCCTCTCCATGAAAATCCTGTTAACGGTTCTTCTGGGTCACCCAACCAATTTGAACGGCCACTTTCCTTCTACAGGAGAAGTAAGAAATTTCCATTAAATCTTAATTGAAAATTTTATGCATCAAGGATAATCTATGAGCTTATTTTGCTTTTTTGAACATTAAAGTCTCACTTTTTACTTGAAATAAAATAATTCTATCTTACCTGAGAATATAAGTATCGTAGCATAAAATCCAGAATGAAAGACTTGCCCTTTCGGAAGGCACCAGCCACTGAAACCACCACCACATCAAGATCTCGGATGTGGTCCTGCAAGAGGATGCTGGCCAAGGCTTTCTCATCTAGCTCAAAGGAATGTTGTTCTTTCTGAACCAAAACAACCTGCACTGGTTCAGGCTTGCTGCTCTCCATGGCATCACCTATGTTCATGTAGAGAAAAAAATTAGTGTCAAATTTTTAAAATATGTTTTTGAATGTGAGGAAAACAAAAACTTCTTAAACAGGGCATAGGGCCAGGCTCAGTAGTTCATGCCTATAATCCCAGCATTTTGGGAAACCAAAGCAGGATTACTTGAGGCTAGGAGTTTGAGACTACCCTGGGAAACAGTGAAACCCAGCTCTACAAAATTAAAAAAATTAGCAGCCAGGTGAGGTGGCTTACGCCTGTAATCCCAGCACTTTGGAAGGCCAAGGCGGGCAGATCACCTGAGGTCGGGAGATTGAGACCAGTATAGTCAACATGGTGAAACCCCGTCTCTACTCAAAATACAAAATTGGTCAGACGTGGTGGTGCATGCCTGTAATCCCAGCTTCTCGGGAGGCTGAGGCAGGAGAATCGCTTGAACCCAGTAGGCGGAGGTTGCAGTGAGCTGAGATCACATCATTGCACTCCAGCCTAGGCGACAAGAGCAAAACTGTCTCAAAAAAAAAAAAAAAAAAAACAGGCCAGGCGGTGGCTCATGCTTGTAATCCCAGCACTTTGGGAGGCCGAGACGGGTGGATCACGAGGTCAAGAAATTGAGACCATCCTGGCCAACATGGTGAAACCCTATCTCTACTAAAAATACAAAAAAAAAAAATTAGCTGGGCATGGCAGCACACACCTGTAGTCCCAGTTACTCAGAAGGCTGAGGCAGGAAAATTGGTTGAACCCAGGAGGTGGAGACTGCAGTGAGCCGAGATCGTGCCACAGCACTACAGCCTGGGCGACAGTGCAAGGCTCCATCTCAAAAAAAAAAAAAGGTGGGTGTGGTGGCTCATGCCTGTAACCCCAGCACTTTGGGAGGCCAAAGCGAGTGGATCACCTGAGGTCAGGAGTTCGAGACTGGCCAACATGGCAAAACCCTGTCTCTACTAAAAAATACAAAAATTAGCTGGGCGCAGGCATCTATAATCCCAGCTACTTGGGAGGCTGAGACAGAAGAATTGCTTGAACCCGGGAGGCGGAGGTTGCAGTGAGCCGAGATTGCGCCATTGCACTCCTGTAGTGGTGTATACCTGTAGTCCTAGCTACTCGGGAAGCTAAGGCAGGAAGACTGCTTGAACCCAGGGTTTTAGGGTTACAGTGAGCTATGATCGCACCACTGTACTCCAGCCTAGGTGACAAAACAAAACAAAACAAAATGAACACAAAAGTACTAACCATAAAAGGGCCAGGCACAGTGGTTCACCCCTGTAATCCCAGCACTTTGAGAGGCCGAGGTGGGTGGATCACTTGAGGTCAGGAGTTCAAGACAAGCCTGGCCAACATGACCAAACTCCATCTCTACCAAAAAATACAAAAATTAGTCAGGTGTGGTGGTGCATACCTGTAAGTCCCAGCTACCCAGGAGGCTGAGGCATGAGAATAACTTGAACCTGGGAGGCAAAGGTTGCAGTGAGCCAAGATCATGCTATTGCACTCCTATCTGGGTGACAGATAAGACCCTGTCTTAAAAAAAAAAAAAAAAAAGCTACTAACCATAAAAGAAAATAAAATGACAACACAGACTTCATTGGAATTAAATTTTTGTTCACTTAAAGACTTCAATAAGTAAAAGTGCAAGCCATAGGCTGGGAAAGAGTATTCACAATATCTATTTCCAAAGGACCCACATCCAGCATCAACATAGCAATCCATAAGAAAAAAATGAACATTACAAGTTTTAAAATAATAATGATGAATAAAAGACTGTAAACAGGCACTTCACACACACACAAAAAAGATATACAAATCCTATCAAAAGGTGCTTCTGGCCGAGTGGGGTGGCTCACGCCTGTAATCTCAGCATTTTGGGAGGCCAAGGCGGGTGGATAACAAGGTCAGGAGTTTGAGACCAGCCTGACCAACATGGTGAAACCCCGTCTCTACTAAAAATACAAAAATTAGCTGGGCGTCGGGGCACGCACCTATAATCCCAGCTACTCAAGAGGCTGAGGCAGGAGAATCACTTGAACCCGGGAGGCAGAGGTTGCAGTAAGCCAAGATCATGCCACTGGACTCCAGCCTGGGCAACAGAGCGAGACTCCGTCTCAAAAAAAAAAAAAAAAAAAAAAAGGTGCTTCCATATCATTACTTAACAGCGAAATGTAAATTAAAACCACAATAAAATACCACTACCTGCCCATCAGAATGGCTAAAATTTAAAAGACTGACAATATCAAGTATGGGACAGGGTATGCAGCAACTGGAATTTTCACACCTTCTGATAGGAGCACAAAATACGATAGCCACTTCAAAAAACTGTTTGGCAGTATCTACAGAAATTAAATATATCTGTGATCTGGCAATTCTACTCCTAGGTATACACCTAAGAGAAATGAATGCCTATGTCCACCAAAAAATATATATACAAAAATGTATTAGGCATGGTAGCTCACATGTGTAGTCCTAGCTACTTGGAGGGCTGAGGCAGGAAGATTACTTGAGCCCAGGAGTTCAAGATCAACATGGACAATATTGCAAGACTCTATCTCAAAAACAGAAAGTTCGTATCAGCTTTACTCAAAACAGTCCAAAAGTGGAAATCAAACGTCTATCAATAGTAAAAAGTGTGTTTGCCACTGCTAAGCTTTCTATATGTATTATTTAATCTTCAGAACATCTCTATGATATAAATAATACTGTTCCATTTTAAAAAGAAGGAAATGGCCAGGCTCAGTGACTCACACCTGTAATCCCAGCACTTTGGGAGGCCAAGGCAGGTGGATCACTTGAGGTCAGGAATTCAAGACCAGCCTGGCCAACATAGTGAAGCTTCGTCTCTACTAAAAATACAAAAAAAAAAAAAATTAGCCAGGCGTGGTGGCACACCCTGTGGTCCCAGCTTCTCCAGAGGCTAAGAAAGAACTGCTTGAACCCAGGAGGCAGAAGCTGCAGTGAGCCGTGATGTGCCACTGCACTCCAGCCTGGGTGGCAGAGCAAGATTCTGTCTCAAAAAAAAAAAAAAAAGAAGGAAATGAAGGCATATGAAGGTTCAGCACATTACCCAACAGATCCTAGAGATAAGCTCAGAAAAAGACCTTTAGGTGGTTGTGCTTTGCAGGTCACTAGCAATCAAAAAGTTTTAGAAGCAATCAATTCTATAGTTCAAAATTAAGCACTAACTAGTATTATACCTTCCCTATCAGTTTATCTACGAAAACACAAAGTTAATTAACTAATTTGAAATTCAGGCCAGGCACAGCATTCACGCCTGTAATCTTAGCACTTAAAGAGGCTGAGATGGGAGGATTGCTTGAGGCCAGGTGTTCAAGACCAACTTTGCCAACATAGCGAGACCCTGTAAGGAAAGGAAACGACAGAAGAAAGGAAAAAAGGAATGAGGGGAAGGGAGGGGAGGGGAGGGAAGGGGCAAGAAAGCAAGAAAGAAATTCATTCAGGCCAGGCATGGTGGCTCATGACTGTAATCCCAGCACTTTGAGAGGCCAAGGTGGGCAGATCGCCTGAGGTCAGGAGTTTGAGACAGCCTGGTCCAACATGGTGAAACCCTGTCTCTACTAAAAATACAAAAACTAGCCAGGCATGGTGGTGGGCTCCTGTAATCCCAGGTACTCCAGAGGCTGAGGGAGGAGAATCGCTTGAACCCGGGAGGTGGAGGTGGCAGTGAGCCGAGATAGCACCACTGCACTCCAGCCTGGGTGACAGAGTGAAACCCTCTCTCAAAAAAAAAAAAAAAAAAAAGAAAGAAAAGAAAAAAATTCAGAGCCACTTAGTAGTTGTGAATTTAGGAGAAGTTTGCAAAAAACTACCAGTGGAGCCTAAGAAATGAATAAAAAACTATTTCCCTAAGTGTGAGTATGTGTCACTGGTATTAAAGATGTTTGTAGGTAGTGAAAAGAACATATTAATTTTAGTAATTATGTATTTAATGTATACTTTAAAACAATAAATCTGTATTTTAATGAATTCTTGTTTAGAAGGCGGCTAAGCTTAAGAAGTCTATTAATTAATTTATTTAAGACAAGGTCTGGCTCTATCACCTGCGCTGGAGTACAGTGGTGCGATCTCAGCTCACTGCAACCTCTATCTCTTGGGCTCAAGACATCCTCCGACCTCAGCCTCCTGAGTAGCTGGGACTACAGGCATGCATCACCACACCCAGCCAATTTTTCTATTTTTTAGAGAGATGGGGTTTCACCATGTTGCCCAGGCCGGTCTCGAACTCCTGAGCTCAAATGATCCACCTGTCTCTCGGCCTCCCAAAGTGCTAGGATTATAGGCATGAGACACTCTTATCCGGCCAAGAAGTCAATTTAAAGTAGACTTAAGGAGACATATTAAGTAAAGCTTAGTATTGACAGGCAGACATGGCCAAAATCACAAAGATGGTCCCAAAATGACTGTCTAACCAACACTGAGGGCTGCACAATCACGGCAGACAAAATAGCTTGACTGCCGACTCTCTACCCTTTAAGCCACTGGAATTGCTGCTCACTTATTACATTTATAATATCAGATAACAACAGAAGGGTTCTTCGTGGGTTTTTTTGTTTTTGTTTTTGTTTTGGAGACAGTGCCTTGCTCTGGCACCCAGGCTGAAATGCAGTGGTGCAATCCTGGCTTACTGCAGCCTCAAACTCCTGGGTTCAAGCGATCTACCCACGTCAGCCGCCAGAGTAGCTGGGACTACAGGTGTGTGCCTCCATGCCTGGCTTTTTAATTTTTTGTAGAGATAGGAGTCTCATTATGTTGCCCACATTAGTCTCAAATTCCTGGGCTCCAGTGATCCTCTCACCTCAGCCTCCCAAAGTGCTGGGATGATAGGTGTGAGCCACTGTGCAGGGCTTCTTTCTATTTTTTAATTTTTTGCAGACTATTGGAAAACAAGTTATAAATATAGGTTAAATATCATGTTATCATTGTAATCAATGTATACTAATACTTTTCTTTCTTGTTATTGAGCAGATTAAAAAGGAAACATTTCTATGAATAATATTTTAAGGTTCTTATTGCCCTAGCAGCAAGTAATCCACGATCCAAAAACCTTCAGTCTTTCATACAAAAGAACTAATGAGAAGAATTTATTCAGACCTTAGGGATAAGCCACAGTGTTAAGTACTGTGTAGCACTCAAAGAAATACAAAACAAAGTCTTGATTGTAGCAGAGATGTCTGGTTGTTTCTCCAATATTAATTTCTCCTTCCTGCTATATCACAGATTTTCAGCTGGGCATACAACTGCCCAGAAGAAACACATTTCCAACCCAAACATATAGCTAGGATACTACCAGGTGACTAAATTCTGACCAATGGGAAGTGACTGGAAATGACACAGGCAACTTCCAGGTCAGGTATTTTCCCCCTGCTTGCTGACTGGATGTAAAAGTGGGAGTGAATCATCTTGGGCCAGGCATATAAGGGCAACACCCCAGGAATGCTGGAGAAACGAGAGAGGTCAGATTTAATGTAGCAGAACTACCATACTGGTTCACTTCTATGTGAATGAAAAATAAATGTCTACCTTACTTAAATCACTTATTCAGAGGCTCTATCAGATACAGCTAAGCCTAGTAGCCAATACAACAGTCTTCCAGGACTTTAAAATTAAGTACCTCATACCAGATCTTTCTATTTTATCTGTTTCACTATCACAAGTTTACTGAGCAACGTGAATGAAATGACACCCAGTGCATACAATAAACTATTGTAAAATGAATGAATGGCATGTACCATAATATAGTTGAAGGCTACAACCCGAAGGATTCAAGTGGCATTGTCAGAGCAGTAGACATGGAAGATAAGGTTATGTAGCTACAAGATGAGATAATCCAATGATAAGAATGTATACAGTTGTATACAGTAAACTGCACTTCAAGAGAAGCTGAAGACTACTGAGGACAGCTGAGGGGAAAAAAGTCCTTACTCATCGCTTCCTCTCTCTCTCCCTGTAGCACAGTACCCAAGAATAAAGGAAGGGAAAGGAAGGGAACCAGGCTCTGTTTAGTTGGAGGAGCTGGGGTGATTCTGCATTTCTCTTCACACTAGTAGTATAAGCATGATTATCAACAACCACCAGATTTAAAAAGATCTTGTTGGCCAGGCATGGGAGCTCACACCTGTTAATCTCAGCACTCTGGGGAGGCCAAGCCTGGTGGATCACCTGAGATCAGGAGTTTGAGACCAGCCTGGGCAACATGACAAAACCCCATCTCTACTAAAAATATAAAAATTAACCAGGCATGGTGGTAATGCACCTGTAATTCCAGCTACTTAATATCACTTGAACCTGGGAGGCGGAGGTTGCAGTGAATCAAGATCGCCCCACTGTACTCCAACCTGGGCAACAGAGCAAGACTCTGTCTCATAAAAAAAAAAAAAAAAAAAAAAAAAAAAAAAAAAAGATGTTCACTGACAGTGCTCCTTCGGTTAGGGCCTATGTAAGGGAAGAATTATTTTGAGCTGTACACATCACCAATAATGCAAGTTAAATGGAGTTCCTTGTATATTACACCTTTTTTTTTTGTGAAACTGGGTCTTGCTCTGTTGCACAGGCTAGAGTGCAGTGGTGCAATCATGGTTCACTGCAGCTTTGACCTACCAGACTCAAGAAATCCTCCCACCTCAGCCTGCCAATCTCATCTCACTACAACCTCCACGTCCCGGCTTCAAATGATTGTCCTGCCTCAGCCTCCCAAGTAGCTGTGATTACAGGTGCCTGCCACCACGCCTAATTTTTGTATTTTTTTTTTGAAACGGAGTTTCACTCTTGCTATCCAGGCTGGAGTGCAACGGCGCAATCTCGGCTCACCGCAACCTCCGCCTCCTGGGTTCAGGCAATTCTCCTGCCTCAGCCGCCTGAGTAGCTGGGATTACAGGCACGTGCCACCGTGCCCAGCTAATGCTTTGTATTTTTAGTAGAGACGGCGTTTCACCATGTTGACCAGGATGGCCTTGATCTCTTGACCTCGTGATCCACCCACCTCGGCCTCCCAAAGTGTTGGGATTACAGGTGTGAGCCACCGCGCCTGGCCAATTTTTGTATTTTTAGTAGAGACAGGGTTTCACCATGCTGGCCAGACTGTTCTTGAACTCCTGACATCAGTTGACCTGCCCACCGCAGTCTCCCAAAGTGCTGGGATTACAAGCATGAGCCACCATGCCTGGCCTACCCTCTATTTTGATGATACAACTTCACAGATCTCTAACCTGCATTTAGTCCAAATGTACCCCTGCCTAAGGGGCAGATTCACCTGCTTACTCTAAAAAGTAACCTGTGGAAATATATGAACTTAGGAGTCAAAACGCAAGTTCCTGCTCCAGCCCTACCACTAACAACCTGTGTGATCCTGGGCATGTTTAGTTTTCAGTTTCGTCAGTAAAATGAGTCAAGTGCTGGCTGGGCATGGTGGCTCATGCCTGTAATCCCAGCACTTTGGGAGGCCGAGGTAGGTGGATCGAGCACTTTGCATGATCAGGTGATCTGCCTGCCTAGGCCTCTCAAAGTGCTGGGATTACAGGTATGAGCTACTGCGCCCAGTCCACTTCTCATGAAACTTAAACTCTGGAGATCTAGTCTCCGGGAAGGGTACTAGAAATATCTGTAAGTGGCAACTTTACATGCCTCATCCCTCTAGAAAAGCAATTATTTTCCAAGGTCTAACTCTGCATGCTGCAACAACAGTTAATGCTATGTTACATTACTTAAATGAATATGGAAAACATATGACATTTTTGCACAGACACAAGACTACACCTGGACCATAGTCACATCTGTCATTCATATGTATTTATGTGACGTTAAAGCCTATGTTTAAAATTCCAGAAATAATTCATAAGTCTTAAGATTGAATGCAGTTCTAAGTACCATGATGAAACTTGTGCTATCCTGCCTGGGACATGAACTGTTCCTTTTTCCACAGTATCCACACTTTATACATCACCACCCCGTTAGTTACTTAGTAGCCTTCTCATCAACCAACGTAGTATATACAGGGCTCAGTGCTGTCAGCAGTTTCAGGCATCCACCGGGGGCCTTACAGTATATTCCCCTCAGATAATGGGGACTACCTAACTGCTGTAAATAGCGCATGATAATACTGCATCAGCGATCAATTCAAATATGCAGAAAATGATGAAATTTTTTGTATAATAATTAGGAAGTTTTGTTTTGTTTTTTGACACAGATTCTTGCTTTGTTGCCCAGGCTGGAGAGCAGTGGTGACATCCCTGCTCACTGCAACCTCCGCCTCACAGGTTCAAGTGATTCTCCCACCTCAGCCTCTCAAGAGTTTAAGAGTCCTGAGAAGTGGGCCAGGCACGGTGGTTCACACCTGTAATCCCAGCACTTTGGGAAGCTGAGGCAGGCAGATCAAGAGGTCAGGAGTTCGGCCGGGTGTGGTGGCTCACGCCTGTAATCCAAGCACTTTGGAGGCCAAGGCGGGCGGATCACCTGAGGTCGGGAGTTCAAGACCAGCCTGACCAACATGGTGAAACCCCATCTTTTAAAAAAAAAAAAAAGAAAGAGGTCAGGAGTTCAAGACCAGCCTGGCCAACATGGCGAAACCCCATCTCTACTAAGAAACAGATTGCCCAACGCAGGCAGATCACTTGCATTCAGGAGTTTGAGACCAGCCTGACCAATATGGTGAAACCCTGTCTCTACTAAAAATACAAAAAAGTAACCGGGCATGGTGGTACGTGCCTATAGTCCCAGCTACTCGGGAGCCTGAAGCAGGAGAATCGCTTGAACTTGGGAGACGAACGTTGCAATAAGCTGAGATCACGTCACTACACTGCAGCCTGGGTGACAGAGCAAGACTCCATCTCAAAAATAAATAAATAAATAAAATTTAAAAACTGACAGTGTAGATTAGGGTTTCTCAACCTCAGCACTATTGACATATTGACAGTGGGGCTGGATAACTGTTGTGGGGGGCTATCCTACACACTATAGGCTATTGAGCAGCATCCCTGGACTCTACCCACCAGATACCAGTAACACTCCCCACACAGGCTGTAACACCCAAAAAATGTCTCCAGCCATTGCTAAATGTCCCAGGGGCAAGAAGAGGCAATATCACCCTACGCTAAGAACCACTGAGTAGAGTCAGCCTTGGTGGTCATTCTTACCATCCAGAGAGTTATAAAAACAAAGTAACCAGAGTTACAGAAACACTTTGCTGAGTATATTCATGTATGACTCAGGGTAAAGTTATGACCTGAGTTTTCCGGTCTCCTTATAAAATAATCATATTCTCTAAAGGGCAAGAGCAACACACCCAAAACAGAGGCATACCATTTTCATGCCTTGTTCTTGCTGGCAGTCTTTAAGGTTTCTAACTGACAGACAAAGCCAGAGAAAACATCATCACAGGCAAGAATAAATATACTAAGACCTTAGCCAACTCTAGAACTGGGTGTGGTTCCTTCTCGTGGTGGGGGGGTGGGTGCTTTTATATACTCTGTCTTGTCTTAAGGCAGTGATTGTGCTGGTAGATACACTGCAATACGTTTAAGGCTGTTTCAGTGAAAATATTATTTAAATCCAATTAACCAGAATACTGGGCAAATTTTATATTTGTCTGTTGTAGAAAATCTTTTTGCCTTAGCACCGAAGGCCGAACAAAACCATATTTTTTTGTCGTTGTTAAGGATTGTGTAATGTTTCATAGATATAAGAAAATCATCTATGACTAAACAGTTTTGAAGATTCAGAAAATGCAAAGAAACAGCTGAATCTGAAAATGATGCCAGGCTATACCACAAGTGGAGAAAAGAAAACCCTTTTTAATAGAATGAGCTCAATAGTGATTTTGTATCTCTTTCCTAAACGTAAGAATGCCACCAAAGGTTTTAATTAGCTGTGTTCCAGTTAAATAAGGATTTCTTTCTTTCTTTTTTTTTTTTTTTTTGAGACAAGGTCTCACTCTGTTGCGTAGTCTGGATGGAGCGCAGCAGCAAACAAGGCTTACTGCAAACAGACAAACAAACAAACAAACAAACAAACAAAAAAGGCTCACTCCAGCCAACTTTTCCTGGGCTCACTCCATCCTCTCACCTCAGCCTCCTGAGTAGTGGGAACTACAGGCATAGGATACTACCTTGGCTTTTTTAAATTTTTGTGGAGAGGGGAGTCTCACCATGTTGCCCAAGCTAGCTGTTCGTGAACTCCTGAGCTCACAGGATCCTCCTGCCTTGGCCTCCCAAAGTGCTGGGATTACAGGCGTGAGCCACGACGCCCGGCCAAGTAAGAATTTCCTAATTAGCCCCTATTATACCAGGAAACCTATCTTCTACTTGTTAACATACTTCAGCTGTGAAATATATCTAACATGTTCTAACAATCGAAATACTGTGCAACTGGGCCAGGCGTGGTGGCTCACGCCTGTAATCCCAGCACTTTGGAAGGCCAAAGCGGGCAGATCACCTGAGGTCAGGAGTTCAAGACAAGCCTGACCAACATGGTGAAACCCCGTCTCTAATAAAAATACAAAAATTAGCCAGGCATGGTGGTGGGCACCTGTAATCCCAACTACTCGGGAGGCTGAGGCAGGAGAATCACTTAAACTCGGGAGGTGGAGGTTGCAGTGAGCCCAGATCGCACCATTGCACTCTAGCCTGGGTGACAGAGCGAGACTCTGTCCCAAAAAAAAAAAAAAGAAATACCACGAAAAAGCATTTTTTTTAAGAAACATAGAACACCTACTTCTCAATACAAATATTGATAGTTACGAATTATACTTCTTATAAAATAACAAGAGTGTAAATAACCACCTATAGGGATATACTAGTAAGCCAGGTAGAATTACTGGGAAATTTTAACTGTTTTCTGTTCCCTGAAGAAATGTTATCAGATTCTGTGAGTGGGACTGAAGCAGAGGCAGGTTTTCAAAACCCTGGATGATTCTAATGTGCACAGCAGGGTTGAGACCACACCTCCACGGCAACTGAGATATATATATTTATATACTTTCTTTATTTTTTCTTTTTTGAAACAGGGTCTCGCTGTTGCCCAGGCTTTTTTCTTTTAAATACAAGCTTTCCTCTCACTTTTTCCCCTTGATATTTTTAGACAGTAAGTTCCCAGAATCTCAAAGATAACTTAGGAAAATGTTTTAAAATTCAGACAAACCTTAAAATGTACTTGTGTTACTTGAACCCTTTCTCAACATGAGACAAAAGGCCATAAAAAACTTTTAGCAGGCATGCCAGTCATTATGGATAAATTCTAAACCAGTTCTCAAACAAGTTCACACACATCTAGGATTCCCTCAGGTACTTCACGGGAATCTTAAATGAATATGTGACCAAGCTGTTAATAATGACTACCTTTGGGGAAGCAGGGAGGTTGAGAGAACTTTCTATTTCTTGCTGATACAATTATCTGTTATTTCACCTTTTTTTTTTTGATACAGGGTCTCCCTCTGTCACCCAGTCTGGAGTACAATTTTGAAATCCCAGTTCACTACAACCTCCACTTCCCACATTCAAGCAATTCTAGCGCCTCAGCCTCCTGAGTAGCTGGGATTACAAGCGCAAGCACCACAACCTGGTTAATTTTTGTGTTCTTAGTAGAGGCTGGGTTTCACCATATTGGTTAGGCTGGCCTCGAACTCCCAACCTCAGCTGATCCGCCTGACTTGGCCTCTCAAAGTGCAGGGATTAGAGGCATAAGCCACCATGCCCAGCCTCATTTTCAATAAACTAGTTTGAGTATATCCTTTCTTCTGATTGCTGCCCCAAAAAAGCATGCATATGTTGCACTGTCGAAAACCAATTTTCCAAAAGCTTATCCAAGGCCAAGAGCAGTGGCTCAGGCCTGTAATCCCAGTACTTAGGGAGGATGAGGAGCGCTGATCACTTGAGGTCAGGAGTTCGAGACCAGCCTGGCCAAATGGCAAAACCCTACCCTTACTAAAAATACAAAAATTAACCACGTGGTGGCGAGCCCCTGTAATCCCAGCTACTCCAGAGGCTGAGGCAGGAGAATCACCTGAACCCAGGAGGTGGAGGTTGCAGTGAGCCAAGATCGCACCATTGCACTCCAGCCTGGGCAAAAACAGCAAAATTCCACCTCAAAAAAGAAAAGAAAATTAAGCTAGTACACATCATCACATCTATCCACTGTTATTTCTCCTATTTCACGAAACCTACTACAATGAGGTAGTGAACTATGTAATAAAATAATGGGCAAGGCATAGTGGCTCATGCCAATAATCCTAGCACTTTGGGAGGCTGAGGCAGGTGTATCACCTGAGCTCAGGAGTTCAAGACCAGCCTGGCCAACATTGTGAAATCCTGTCTCTACCAAAAATACAAAAATTAGCCGGGCGTGGTGGCAGACGCCTGGAATCTCAGCTACTCTGGAGGCTGAGGCAGAATTGCTTAAAGCCAGGACGAGGTTGCAGTGAGCCGAGATAGCACCATTGCACTACAGCCTGGATGACAAGAGCGAAACTGTTGCAAAAAATAATAATAAAATAATGTGCTGGACCACTGCAATATTGAGATCCTTCTCAACCAAGTGTTTACAGATGTTAAAGCGGCAACAGGAATTTCTCCAGTACAACCTAATCTCGGTGGGAATCGAAAAAAAAAAAAAGCACTAATTTGAATTTCAGTACCTATGTTGCAACGCTGAATTCTTGACAGGGATTAGTACTCCGTAGGTTATGCTTCTTAAATCTCCAAAAGTAAGCCAACATGTGAAATTGTACATTTTTGGTCCTTTATTCTAAGACTTTCACAAAACGTTTCATTGCCTCGTATTTGAATTTGAGAACTGAGACTCGTTTAAAAATTCTTTACTGTTCTTTCTGCCTTTCGATTTCGCAAGTGAAAAACGGTCATTTCAACAGCACACAGATTACACTAGAATACAGCTAAGTTAAATGACAGGCTAAATCAGATCCTTGAATATATAGTGACTCCTTATTTGATTTTACTTAATACTTTTACTGGTTCGTGTCTTCAGGAAAGCAAAAAAAACAACGTACTGTGCCAAAAGTACTTACTAAAAGAACTTACTAAAAACCAATTTAGGCCAATTCTTTATAGCGTTAAGTGTGGGTTGAAAACCAACTTTTCTAATACTTGTGGTCAGTGCCTCAAGGTCGATAGGATAAAAATAAAACTTCCAAGACACTTCGCAGCCTTCCAGCACTTCCAGAAAGACCGTACAAACCAGCATCCACCTTCCCGCTCCATCCGGGCCCCGATATCCCGGCCCGAGAGCGCACCGAGTGCCCCAGCACGGAGGGGCAGCGCCCCGGGGCGCCCGGCTCTGCCCAGGGCGGGGCTCGGCGGGGCCGCAGCTCCAGACGCCGCCCGGAGGACCATCGGCCCTTGGGCCGCCCAGGGGCGGCAGCAGCCCAGAGGAGGAGGCGCTGGGGAGCCCCCGGCAGCACCCGGGCCCGAGTCCTGACGGCAGCCACCCCCGGCCGAAGGCTAAGGAAGGGGCCGTCCTCACTGGAGCAGCCGGGCCCGAAGAGGAGCCCCCGATCACAAATTCGGAGACCGAGGGACCCCGGCGAGGGACGCGAGGTCCCAACTCCGGGACGAGGAAGGGCAGTGGCGCGGGCGGGGGATCGCCTCGGAGCTACAGCAGGGAGGGCGGCGGGGGTGGCCGTGGAGCGATCCGGGGAGAATCGGGCGCCTCACCTGCTCCTCTCGAGGCAGCTGCTGCCACTCGCTGAGGGGACAACATGGAGCCTCCGCCTTCAAAGCAGAAGCAGTAGGGGCGCAGAGGAGAGGGACGGGTGAGGGCGGGAACAAACAGGGCCCTGGAAGCGGGAAACGGGCGGAGCCTGGGCTCTAGAAGAAACTAGCGAGAAGGTGGGGCGCGCCGAGCAGCGACGAAGCGAGCACAGGGCGGTAGGCGACGCCCAATGGCCAGCCCGAGGCGTGGCTAGCACGCACTGGGCAAGG
Organism: Aotus nancymaae; assembly: GCF_030222135.1. NCBI lineage: Eukaryota > Metazoa > Chordata > Mammalia > Primates > Aotidae > Aotus > Aotus nancymaae. The sequence continues at coordinate 6,184,260 of NW_026988473.1, read as the reverse complement.
CGAAGCGAGGCGAGGCGAGGCGGGAAAGCGCACGCGGCGGAATCCCGCCACCTCCCGCCGCGTGTGCGCGCCCGCGGGAGCACGGAGCGAACCACCGACTACCTGTTGGCGGGGCGCAGGGTGCTACGATCCGTTGGGAATTGTAGTCCCGCGCTAACTGGGTCGCGACCATAGGTCCCGATACTGCGCACTCATCTGGGGCGGGACTTGGCGCGGTTCTCCGACGACTGAACTACAACTCCCAGCAGGCCGTGCGGGAAGGGGCGGGCTGGCCTGGGTCCTCCCGCGAGCCCCGGCCGACGCCTGGCATGCAGACCAGGCCACGGGCCGAGGCTTTAGCCTCGAGATCCACGTATGTAAGACGGCTTCGGTGTTTAAGTAGGCCTGGGAGCACAGATGGGCAGCAGAAGGGAGGCCTCAACCCTGAGTGACATGAACGTCACAGGATCTTTAATGCTTTTGACTTCATAAGGGCAGGTGGCCGTGACTTCATAACCACCTTTATTATCATTTCCTTATATTCCTGTCCCTGGCCAGGGCTGATGTGCACCATCACCACTCTAATAGCTAATGTAGGAAATCCAGGCCAGGCGCGGTGGCTCACGCCTGTAATCCCAGCACTTTGGGAGGCTGAGGCAGGAGGATTGCTTGGGCTTCGGTGTTCAAGACCAGCCTGGGCAACATGATGAAATCCCGTCTCTACAAATTATACAAAAATTATCTGGGCATGGTGGCGCACGCGTGTAATCCCAGCTACTAGGGAGGCTAAGGCACGAGACTCAAGAATTGCTTGAACGCAGGAGGCGGAAGTTGCTGTGAGCTGAGATCACGCCACTGCATTTCAGCCTGGGCTGCAGAACGAGACTGTCTCAAAAAAAAAAAAACAAAAACAAAAAGGCCTAGCGCAGTGGCTCATGCCTGTAATCCCAGCACTTTGGGAGCCGAGGTGAGTGGACTACGAGGTCAGGAGATTGAGACCATCCTGGCCAACATGGTGAAACTTCGTCTTTACTAAAATACAAAAAAACCCTCCCGGGCGCGGTGGTTCACGCCTGTAATCCTAGCACTTTGGGAGGCCGAGGTGGATGGATCACCTGAGGTCAGGAGTTCAAGACCAGCCTGGCCATCATGGTGAAACCCCATCTTTAAAAAAATAAATAAATAAAATAAAATAAAATACAAAAAACTAGAGGGGCATAGCGGCGTGTGCCTGTAATCCCAGCTACTCAGGAGACTGAGGCAGGAGAATTACTTGAACCCGGGAGGCGGAGCCAAGATCAAGCCACTGCACTCTAGCCTGAAGACATAGCAAGACTCCATCTCAAAAAATAAATAAATAAATAATAAAAGTCCAGTGAGACCTCTTCCACCGACTTTGTCCAGCCTAAGCCAGCACCATCTTTTGTAAACAGGTTACAGGAGCTTGTTTTGAAGCCGCTTTTCCAAGCACACTTTTCCTTAAACTGTGTGGGTAGATCAATACAAAAGAAGATGCTCTGAAAATGCTTGTATTCATATTTCACATATGATTGGGAACATGTAATTTGCCACAATCGAAGAATATTGGTTTCTGAGTTTGGTGGAAGTGGAAGTGGTTGTCCTGGAGAAAAGTAGCTGGTGGAGCTTACTGGAAGCTAAAGCATCTATCCCCCAACCCCGGCCCCAACCATCACCTCTTAACATCACCATTGCCTCATACATTCAACAAAGTCCATTTTCTTATTTTTGCCTCTGCCTTCATCATTCTAATCTACCCTCCTTCCTGCTACCTCTAGACCCTGTCAAGCCCACTGAGCAACTTTCTATTTGCAGAGTGATTCGGCCAAAGGTGAATAGGTGAAGATGATTCTACCTAAAGAGGTCCTGTTTGATTTCCTTTCTCCTGCCACTTCTCATTCTCCCCAAACTCTCAACATTGTTGAATACCCTCTTCCATGCTTTAGAGGTACTATAAGTTAGATCTAGCCCAACTTCGGCCAGCAAGAGACTAGAAGTGAATTTCAGGGCAAGTGGTTACTGGAGTTTCACACTGGATGTGCAGAAGGCAGGACCTACAGGATATGACAGAAATCCAGGACATTATGTGACATGCTCAGAGAAAGGAGAGGCCAAAAGCCAATGACTTGTCACAATTGCGGCACATTATGTAAGAATTTTAAATTGCACACACATCCCAGCATTCTGTTTCTTTTCCCTGCATTACTTTTCTCCAAAAGATTTCATACTACTTGGCCAGGCTTGGTTGCTCACGCCTGTAATCACAGCACTTTTGGAGGCCGAGGCAGGTAGATCACCTAAGGTTGGGAGTTCAAGACCAGCCTGGCTAACATGGTGAAACCTCATCTCTACTAAAAATGCAAAATTAGCTGGGTATGGTGGCGTGCACCTGTAATCCCAGCTGCTCAGCAGGCTGAGGCAGGAGAATCACTTGAACCTGGGAGGCAGAGGTTGCAGTGAGCCAGGATGGCACCCCTGCACTCCAGCCTGAGTGACAGACTAAGACTCCATCTCAAAAAAAAAGGCCAGGAGCGGTGGCTCATGCATGTAATCCCAGCACTTTAGGAGGCTGAGGCGGGCGGATAACCTGAGGTCAGGAGTTCGAGACCAGCCTAGCCAACATGGTGAAACCCCGTCTCCACTAAAAATACAAAAAATTAGCCAGACATGGTAGTGGCTGCCTGTAATCTCAGCAACTCGGGAGGCTGAGGCAAGAAAATCACTTGAACCCAGGAGGCAACAGTTGCAGTGAGTGGAGATCACACCACTGCACTCCAGCCTGGGAGAAAGAGAGAGATTCAGACTCAAAATAAAAAAAGACTTCATACCTTCATACTTATGTTTTACCTTTCATTGTGATTGTCTCATCCCACTAGAATGTAAGTTCCAAACAAGAATTTTTGTCCATTTTGTTCACTATGTTCACTGCTATATCCCCTTTACCTAAATACTGCTGGCAGATAATAGAGACTCAAATATCTATTGATATAATGGATGAAGAAGATATATGTTACATCTAACACTGCTCACTCACTTTCTGGTTCCCTTAATATTAAATACCTAACTTTTGCTATTGAACAAAATACCTTAGTTTATTTTAAGGGCTCCCCAGAGATTCACTGAAATCCAGCTTCTCAGGAAGTGAACAGCAAATACTGATCTATCTGTCTCAATATCACATCATCAAGGTCAATGTTAGCACATCAGCATTCCCCATACCTTTTAGAAGCTTTTGGCGTTTGGAAGAACACAGTACAAAGTATAGGTGGACTCAAGGATTAGTCGCAGCTTAGAAAGCAACCCCTGTAAATGAGAAATACGTTTTGTTGTTGTTATTTCCTTCTCAAATATCCAGGATCATCAAAACAGTGGACATTGAAAATGCCAAATATTGACGATACTCATTACAGCCTGCTTTCAGCCATCTCACTCTGAATTGAGTCATGTGCTGTGATCAGAGGTTGAGCTTTTCTTGAGGTTTTCCAGAAGTAGGTGACATGTAGACATATTTGAGTGGTTAAGATCATTGGCTTTGGGGTCAGACTTACCTGACTCTGAGTTTTGGCTCTGATGTTCACTAGCTATGCAACCTTGAGTGAGTTACTTAACCTCTCTGAACCCATTTCATCTTCTGCAAAATGATTTAAAGAGCCACAGAGTTGTTCTAAACTAAGTGAGCTGTGTTTGGGAATGGTAACTGCGTGGTTAGTGATTAAAATTAGTAATCAGCATATCATTCTGGAAAAGCAAAACAAAGTCATAAACATTCAAGATACTCAAGTGATTTATGAAACACAAAAATAGCAAAATTGTTTTCTGCAATGACATTCACCATGACTCAGGTTCCAAAGCTTTCCAAAAATAGGGCATTTGTTACATGCCACGTACCATGATAGGTCGTGATGCTGCATAAGACACATTCCTATCCTCCAGAGACTCAGTCTTGTGGTGTAAACGGCTGAGGACATATCATTCACTGTGACTGTTCTGGGGCACAGTTCAGCCTTCTACCATCTATGTGCAGGATCAGTATTTACGCAACTCGGAAGGGACAGGTTGGAATACCACATCCCTGGGCATCATTTACAGTTCCATACCTTATTTTGCTTGTACATTAAATGGGGCAATGATTTGGTATCTTCATTTAAAAAAGGGGGAGGGAGGGCAAGGTGGCTCATGCCTGTAATCCCAGCACAAGCATTACTGTGTCGAGGCTGGTGGAACACAAGGTCAGGAGATCAAGACCATCTGGGCCAACATACAAAAAAATTAGCTGGGCGTGGCAGCACACGCCTGTAGTCCCAGCTATCCGTGAGGCTGAGGCAGAATTGCTTGAACCCAGGAGGCAAATATTGCAGTGAGCAGAGATCATGCCACTGCACTACAGCCTGGGTGACAGTTTGAGACTCCATCTCAAAAAAAAAAAAAGAAAAAATAGCCAACTTCACTTGATATGGTGTTATAAAGTTGAATATTAGGTCCTCAACATGGTAACACAGTAAAAGCTTAAGACTTTGTCAGCTACTTCATTATTGGTATTTCAGCCAACAACACAACTGTCTAACCAGGAGGATCGTTTGAGCCCAGGAGTTCAAGACCAGTGTGGGAGCCAAGTACAGTCACTCACACCTGTAACCCCAGCACTTTGGGAGGCCAAGAAGGTAGGTGGATTGCCTCACACCAGGGGTTTGAGACCAGCCTGGCCAATATGATGAAACCCCATCTGTGCTAAAATACAAAAAATTAGCCAGGCATGGTGCCAGGCACCTGTAATCCCAGTTACTCAGGAGGCTGACGCAGAATTGTTGGAACCCAGGAGGCAGTGGTTGCAGTGAGCTGAGATTGCGCCATTGCATCCAGCCTGGGCAACAAGAGCAAAATTCCATCTTGAAAAGAAAAAAAAAAACACCAGTCTGGGCAACATAGGGAGATCTCATCTCTACCAAAAATAAGCAAATAAATTAGCTAGGTATAGTGGGGTGCCTGTGGTCCCAGCTACTTGGGAGGCTGAAGTGGGAGGATTGCTTGAGCTCAGGAGTTAGAGGATGCAATGAGCCATAATTGTACCACTGCATTGCAGCCTAAGCAAAAGAGCAAAACCCTACCTCAAAAAAAAAAAAAAAAAAAAAGGGTGGAGGAGCTCAGTGGTTCATGCCTGTAATCCCTGCACTTTGGGAGTCTGAGTCCGGCGGATCACTTGAGGTCACAAGTTCAAGACGAGCCTGGCCAACATAGTGAAACACTTTCTCTACTAAAAATACAAAATTAACCAGGCATGGCAATACATGCTTGTAATCCCAGCGACTTTGGAGGCTGAGGCAGGAGGATGGCTTGAACCCATGAAGTAGAGGTTGCAGTGAGCCAAGATCATGCCACCACTGCACTTTAGCCTGGGTGACAGAGTGACTCCATCTCAAAACAAAAAACAAAACAAACAAAAGGCGGTGGGGATGAGGATACAGATTTGCTATATTCACCTTTGCTTATGTTTGCCACAAGAAAATCCTAATATTAGCTACCTATATGTGTATAGAGGAGTGGAGGAAGTTAGTGACAAAACTTTACAGCATATGTATTTCTGAATATTTGTGTACATATATATGAATGATCTGTGACTATATATTAATTTTTTTTTTTAGATGGAGTTTCACTCTGTCGCCCAGGCTGGAGTGCAGTGGCCTCCACCTCCCAGGTTGAAGCGAGAGTCTCCTGCCTCAGCCTCCCAGGCAGCTGAGACTACAGGTGTGTGCCACCATGCCCGGCTAATTTTTTTGTATTTTTAGTAATTTTTTCTAAAAGTCAAGAAAACATAGGGCGATAAGATGGCCTAGAAGCTAAACTGGGAAATTATCTGTATAGGCCGGGCACAGTGGCTCACGCCTTTAATCCCAGCACTTTGAGAGAAGGGCCAATCACCTGAGGTCAGGAGTTCGAGATCAGCCTGGCCAACATGGTGAAACTCCGTCTCTACTAAAAATACAAAAATTAGCTGGGTATGGTGGCATGCACCTATAATCCTAGCTACTGGGGAGGCTGATGCAGGAGAATTCCTTGAACCCAGGAGGCACAAGTTGCGTGAGCTGAGATTGCACCACTGCACTCCAGCCTGGGCAACAGAGCGAGACTCTGTCTCAAAAAAAAAAAAAAAAAAAAGACCTAGAAGAGTTTCTCAGGTGTTCAAGAGAACTTCTGAGAAATGAACATACTCCAGTGAGCACTTTATTTTATTTTATTTTTCAAGATGAGGTCTTGCTCTATTGTCTAGGCTCATCTTGAACTTCTGGGCTCATCTTGAACTTCTGGGCTCAAGTGATCCTCCCGTCTTGGCCCTTCAAATTGCAGGGATTAGAGGAATAAGCCACCATGCCATCCAGTGAGCACTTTAAAAATCCCATCTTGGGTGGGGTGTGGTGCCTCACCCCTATAATCCCAGCACTTTGGGAGGCCAAGGCAGGCAGATCACGAGGTCAGGAGTTCGAGACCAGCCTGGCCAATATGGTGAAACCCCACATCTACTAAAAATACAAAACTAGCCAGGCATGGTGGTGCATGCCTGTAGTCTCAGCTACTTGGGAGGCTGAGGCAGAAGAATCGCTTGAATCTGGGAGGCAGAGGTTGCAGTGAGCTGAGATTGCACCACTGAACTCCAGCCTGGGCAACAGAGTGAGACTCTGTCTCAAAAAAACAAATCCTGGCACACAAATAGCCAGTGCACACACTGGCTCCAAGAAGAAAAAGAAAGAAAAAGAAAAAAAAACAAAAATATACATTCATAGAACAAATCATATATATAAATAAGCAAATAGCTCAAGCAAGAATCAGTCTCAGGGAAGTAGCCTGATACAACAAGCAAGAGAAAACAGAAAAGAAATATACCTTTAGGAATTAGACTAAACATAAGGGCTTCTTATGTAAAAAACAAACAAACAAACAAAAAACTCCAAAGGGTCTGAAAAGATGAGTAAGACCACATGCATGTCTTGCTTTTTAACTTCTCTGCTTCTAGTTGTTAGAAAAATGGACTTCCTTCTAGCTGGAGTCTCTAGATTGTAGCAAGTGCTGTCAGAGTTAGGTACCAGCATCATTTATTTCCTTTCCAGCACCTAATAATGTAGATTTGTTTTGTTTTGTTTTATTTTGTTTTAAGGAGCGGAGAGTTTAATAGGCAAGAAAGAAGGACAGAAGAAGAAAACAGCTTCCCCAATAATGTAAATTTTTTAAAAATGTATGCATATATCAAAATGAGTAGATAACTGGCTTATCAAATCTGCTATTATTTCTCTTTGCCATCTAAGAGACAGTTTGCTACATTATCAACTGATGCTGTAAGTGCCAGGGTAAGATATTAGCCATAAAGTTATTTTGGGAAATATTTTTCTATGCCTTTTTCAGAGCATTGCAAAGGCCAGGAGTCATCCTCCCACCCCCTGGGGCTTTACTTGACCTTAAAAACTCAAGGGCAGATGTAGTACACCGCTTGTTCTAGAAGATTTCCACTGGTCAGATCGCCTTTCCCCTCCGTGGCAGCCTGGCTGACCACCTCCCCCTTCATGAGGTTGCATCTTTACAGGATCTGCTGATCATGCAATTGCACTTTGGGTCATCGATTGCTGCTTTAGCAGTAACAGTCGTCTGCCTTGATTTTTATTATTTTCAGGATACAATCCTCCTTTAAAAAACGACTATGCACCTTTCAAATATTTTGACCAGATGTGGGGAGAAGGCTTTGAATTTGACAAGCCAGTCCAGGAAAAGCAAAAAATGAACAAAATCCAATATAGCCCATAAATCTGGTTTTAAATACATGTTCTACTAAGGACTCCTTTTGGTCTATGAATAAAATTCAGTTATGTGTATTTTGTGCCTTATTCTGAAATTTTTTTACTTTTTTTTTCTTTTTTTTACAACCAGCTCTGGGCATGGATTTTTTATTTTTTATTTTTTTAAGGCAGGAAGGTTCTCGCTGTGTTGCAGGCTGGACTCCAACCCCTGGGTTCAAGGGATCCTCCCTTCTCAGCCATAGCTGAGACTACGGGCTTCTGCCACTGACTACGTTCTTATTTTCAATTTTTAATGTCTAATTTGATCATGCCCCATAATTACAGCCAAGATGTTCTTATCTCCTGGCTCTTCTTCATCAGCTCAGCTTTTTTTTTTTTTCTTCTAAAATATGTCGTCTCTATCTGACAGTCTATTCGGAGGAAAAGAAAACCTTAAAACATAAGGTGGACCCTTCTCTGGCAACAGTAACGAGATAAGAATACGAAGCAGGTTCTGCGACTGCATTGCAATGTGATTGGAATGAGTAATTGTTTTTCATTCTGTATAGCATCTTTCTCCACCTACCAAATGCGGGACTGTGCCATCTCTGCCTCTCGGTGAGGAGATATTACGACATAGCCAGAGAGATTCACAAAGCATCTTGCAGAGTGGGCCTACTCTACACTCTGGTTTTCACTTTTATTGGAGTCACAGGTGGGAATGCACCAAACAAAAGACATAGGCTCTGGAATGTATGGGAAAGGGAGTTTCCAGCTAATGGAAGCACAAAGAAATTTCTATCGTTAAAATGCATAATCTACCGACCCTAAAACATTCACATAAAGAGGTAGGAGGCAATACTACCCCGCAGTTTCCCGATTCGGCCGCAGTCGTGGGCGGGGCTTGGGGCTTCATCACGCCCCTTGAGTCTGGTCCCAAAGGACGCTCCTCACCCCGCCGCGTGCAAGGCGCCGCGTGAGACCGGCTTTGCCCCTCCTTCCCGGCTGGAGCGCGGAGAAATGGTTCTTGCGCCTGCGCCCTGCACCACTGCGCGCTTTGGCACCCACTCGGGGGCCTTTGTGCGCTTGCGCGCTCGCACTCCCGCCCTCTGGCTGCGCTCGGCTGAGTCAGTCAGTCAGTCTGTCGGAGTCTGTCCCCGGAGCAGGCTGAGTGGAGGGACTTGGGCAAGCCAGTTGCCGGATTATTCTATTTCCCCTCCCTTTCTTCCGCCCCGAGTCTCTCTTCACCCTTCTCCCGCCCTCGCTCGCGTAGCCATGGCGGAGCCGTCGGCGGCCACTCAATCCCCTTCCATCTCTTCCTCGTCCTCCGGAGCCGAGCCGTCTGCGCCCGGCGGCGGCGGGAGCCCGGGAGGCTGCCCCGCCCTGGGAACGAAGAGCTGCAGCTCCTCCTGTGCGGGTGAGGCGCGCGGGGAGCCCCCGCCCTGGGAAGCAGGGCGAGCGGGGGGCCCGGGGGCTGGGGGAATTAGGAGGCGAGGCGGGAGGAGGGCGAATTACCCTCGACTACTGACGGCTTCAGCCCCCGGGGAAGAGCGTTTGGAAAATGGGCAAAGGGGAAGGGGAACATAAGGTTGTGCAGGCGGTGAGGAAATAACGGGGTGTGAGGAAAACAGGTTGGGGGCGGGGAGATAGTCCAGTGGGCGTTAACGCCAAGACTGGGCAGGTGGGAAAAATACCAGCTCGTGGGATAAAATGGAGAATTGCTTAATACATATGGTGAACCGGGGTGATTTAGTGGAGGATTAGAGAGATCGAGAGGATAGGGGCAGGTGGATGGTGGGAGAAACGATTTGTGACGATTTTTGAGGTGATGGTGGTGAAAGGGTTGCATTGCAGGTGTGCAGACAGGTGTTGACATAATCAAATATTCACGATAGTCCTCCAAAATATTTTTGACTGCCCATGGGGAGGATGAGGAAGTTTAATGGAAACATTGTAGCTTTTTTTTTCCTTCTTTTTAATGTTTTCGGAAAGACTCCATGAATTCCGGATTTTTCTGAGGCTCCTAGGTAGAAGGAGGCGTGATGAGAATAGCTCAGGGAAGATTTGGGAGGGAGCTGCTGATGGTCCAAGATGGATCCGTGGCTGTATCTGCAACAGCCTGCTTTTCCCTGGCGCTGCGTGGGGGTGGGGACACTCAATCAGTCGCTTATATTCTAGAAAATAGAGTCATGCTAAGCTATCAACATGTTTTGATTTCATGTTTTCTGTGGGCTACTGTTGATCGAAGTATAACAAAGGGGGGTGTTTACTGCAGAAAGGAGGAGGGGGAGAACATTCAGACAAAGCATGGGCTGGTTGAGTCCACTTCTCCCATCTCTGTGAAAGACTAAGAGGGAAGCTGCAGGCCTCCTTTAGTTTCCATTGTATACGCGTCTGCCTGCTGGTGGGAGCTGGTTGGCAAGCTCCCCTTATGCAGAAATCTGCAGTGCAGATGCCTTCTTAAGGAAAACACACACACACACACACACACACACACACACACACTCTCTCTCTCCATTGGCAGGTGGTGGTTCTTAAAGGAACTGAGTCTTTGAAGGAAAAAAATGCGTTTTGTCAAAGGAAGGTCCGTAAATTTGTGAGAGTAGAGATAATTCTGCTCTCTATTTAGTTATGTTAAAGGATTTTGAGAATTCTTTTTAATGCTTCATTGTCTTCTTTGGCAGAATCTTGGGTTCTAAAGAAAAAATTTCTGATCTTAACCTTAAATGTGTTATTCTCTACATGTTTTTCTAACAGTGAATTTCCACCTGTCTGAGAGCTTTGGAGCCCTGTTGGATTTTTCAGTGTGGTTATGGACATTTCAGTAGAAACAGGCAATATCAGGAAGCTTCTGCAGATAAAAGAATGAGGCAGCAAATTTGGAACCCGTGTCCCCTTTAAACCACCAGCGTTTCTCCTCCCAATTTTTGTGTTCTGGGCTAAGGTCCAGATGAACAGCGGCTTCCTTATAACTTAGCAACTTGATCTTTTTGCTTTAATCACTTGTCATTGCGTACTGTTTGGTAGGCCCTTTTGTGCATACCTTTTGGGTTTTCTTGATTTTTCATTTTTGATTCAGACCTAAATTTTAGAAATTTGGCCCTATAAGCTCAAGATAAGACAGATGTTAAGTGAAAAGTCATTGTAGTTAGCAGATACGAAAATTTAGTCCTAGTTTTCGTAGGTATGCATATGTGGTATGCCTTTGTGTCTGTGAACAAAATACTCTTATTTCATTGGCCATGATTTCACCATTTGAGATTCAACCTTTCTATTCCTTTAATGCATTTATGGAAGAATTGGCCTAGTAAGCCAATGAAATGAGTATTTTGTTGACAGATACAAAGGCATACACAACGTAATTGGGACCTAAATTGGCAATACGAATTTAATGACATAACATAATTCTGTTTGGCTTATCTTTTTTTATGTCATCTACCCTTGTCACAGTTTTTACCTATTTATTGTGTATTTTTTGCACTCCTCTTTATGATAGTGGAAAAATTGTGTGCTGAAATTATGTATTTTGCTGAAAGGAGTAGAATTTATATTCTGAAATGCTGTTCCAAGTACATGAGCTTCATTACATTTTCCTAATAATGTTAAATGCCTCAGTTTTTACTCATTTCTTTCTCTTTTTTTAGAGACAGGGTCTTACTCTGTCACAGGCTGAAGTGTAGTGGCTCCCTGCAACCCTCCACCTCCAGGGTTCAAACGATTCTCATGCTTCAGCCACCTGAGTAGCTGGGATTACAGGCATGCACCTGGTTAATTTTTATATCTTTGGTAGAGATGGGGTTTCACCATGTTGGCCAGGTTGGTCTCAAACTCCTAGCCTCATGTGATTTGCCTGCCTCAGCCTCCCAAAGTGCTGGGATTACAGGTGTGAGCCACTGTGACCAGCTTTACCCATTATTTCTTAGTAAAATTTTATCACAGAATTTGTATTTCTTAGATGTGCTGTAGTCACTTGTCACTATTGGCAGTTAAAACAGTATTATATAGTAGTACTTGACACATATTTGTTGAATAAATGATCAAGTTGATGAGCTAGAAAAGCACACTTGAAAAATAAACTAAAGAGAGACTCTATCTTTGTTGTTGTTGTTTTTTTGTTTTGTTTTGTTTTTTGTTTTTTTTTTGAGATGGAGTTTCGCTCGTTACCCAGGCTGGAGTGCAATGGCGTGATCTCGGCTCACCGCAACCTCCACCTCCTGGGTTCAGGCTATTCTTCTGCCTCAGCCTCCTGAACAGCTGGGATTACAGGCACACGCCACCATGCCCAGCTAATTTTCTGTGTTTTGAGTAGAGACGGGGTTTCACCATGTTGACCAGGATGGTCTCGATCTCTTGACCTCGTGATCCACCCGCCTCAGCCTCCCAAAGTGTTGGGATTACAGGCGTGAGCCACCGCGCCCAGCTTGTTGTTTTTAAGACAAGAGTCTCACTCTGTAGCCCAGGCTGGAGTGCAGCGGCGTCATCTTGGCTCACTGCAACCTCCGTCTCCCAGGCTCTAGCTATTCTCCCACCTCAGCCTCTTGAGTAGGTGGGATTACAGATGTGCACCACCATGCCCAACTAATTTTTGTACTTTTAGTAGATATGGGATTTTACCATGTTGGCCAGGCTGGTCTTCAACTCCTGACCTCAACTGATCCACCCACTTCGGCAACCCAAAGTATTGGGATTACAGGCATGAGCCACTGTCCCGGCTGAGAGACTGTATCTTAAATGCTTATCCATTGCAAATGTGCATTCATATTGTGTAAAAAGCACTAATATAGTTTTGGTGGGCCCAATGCAAGATCCTCATTTGTCAGGTCACTACTTGAACATAAAAGTTTACCTTAAGATACTGCAATATGTATCTTAAGGTAATGCCTGTAGTCCCAGCACCTTGGGAGGCTGAGGCGGTCAATCACCTGAGGTCAGGAGTTCGAGACCAGCCTGAGCAACATGGTGAAACTCCACTTCTACTAAAAAATACAAAAATTAGCCAAGCATGGTCTTGGGCACCTGTAATCCCAGCTAATCAGGAGGCTGAGGCAGTAGAATCGCTTGAACCCAAGAGGTAGAGGTAGCAGTGAGCCGAGATCTTGCCATTGCACTCCAGCCTGGGAGACAGAGCAAAACTCTGTTAAAAAAAAAAAAAAGATGCTGCAATGTGTAGTAATCATTTTATTGCAGAAGCCTTTCCTCCTTGCAGGATGTTTTCTCCATGTCACAGAGGAACTATCTCAGGCTTTTGCACCATGAAAATAAGATGAAGTTTGTTATTTCAAAATTTAGCTTATTTAAAATACAGATGGTAAAAAATTACCTTGTTTAAAAAAAAGTCTGCAAGTATTGCTGTCAACGTCCAACTTCATTTCACCAAGCTCTTCTTAGTTTTGGAGACTCGTCTTGGTTTTATTTAAAGAGAAATAAGTGATTGCTTGGTGTCCTGCAGAAAACAATTTTGTCTTGACTGACCTGTCCCATAATGAATTGTAGAAGTATTAGTTCCTACATACAGGTAGACAATGAGTGATGGCATTCTGTGCTTTAGTGCCTTAGGTTCTAGCGCAGCCAGCAATGTAATATGCTTAGACATGGGGATTGGGGCCAGTGTGGCTTCCTATATTTCTCTGCCTTTGAAGGACACTGAAGACTTCAGAGGCAGAAATTTGAAGTTGAGGTAAAAGAGACTGAAATATTTAATGTTCATTTCAAAGCAAGAGTTTCCTTTATTAGATCTCAAGTATAGTCACATGTCTATTTAATAGACACACGTCTATTTAAAAGTGCTTTAATAGTTTACTATTGACATGATGTTGAAATTCTATAACTTGCTAGAGAATGCTCTCTTTATTGTTGTTATGAAACTTGGCTAAGTGTGGTGGGGGGGTTGCGTGAGCTCACGAGTTTGAGACCAGCCTGGACGATATGGTGAAACCCTGTCTCTACACACAGGCACACATGCACGCACGTGAGTGCAAGCGTGAAAATTAGCCAGGCATGGTGATGTGCGTCTGTAGTCCCAGCCACTTGGGAGGCTGAGTTGGGAGGATGGCTTGAATTGGGGATGGAGGTTGCAGTGAGCTGAGATTGTGCCACTCCACTCTAGCCTGGGTGACAGAGCCAGACCCTGTCTTAAAAAAAGAAAACTAAAAAAGAAAATCATGATTCCAAAATAAAACTACATTTTATATGTTGGTTCATGGAAATTAGCTCAAAGCAAAACAGCTTGGCCAATTTTTTTATGAAGGTTTTGCTTTAAATATTTCTTTCCTCACTCCTCATGAAACTTAGTTCTGCGTATTTTTTTTTTTTTTTGAGACGGAGTTTTAGCTCTTGTTACCCAGGCAATGGCGCGATCTCGGCTCACTGCAGCCTCCGCCTCCCAGGTTCAAGCATTCTCCTGCCTCAGCCTCCCAAGTAGCTGAGATTACAGGCATGTGACATCACGGCTGGCTAATTTTGCATTTTTAGTAGAGACAGGGTTTCTCCATGTTGGTCAGACTGGTCTTGAACTCCCGACCTCAGGTGATCTGCCCGCCTTGGCCTCCCAAAGTGCTGGGATTACAGACGAGAGCCACCACGCCCAGCTTTTTTATAATTCCCCCCTTTTTTATTTGAGATGATGTCTCGCTGTCTTTGCCCAGGCTAGAGTGCAGTGGTGCGATCTTGGCTCACTGCAACCTCTGCCTCCCGGGTTCAAATGATTCTCCTGCCTCAGTCTCTCCAGTAACTAGGACTGCAGGTGCCTGCCACCATGCCTGGCTAATTTTTGTACTTTTTCAGTAGAGATAGGTTTTCACCACCTTGGCCAAACTGGTCTCAAACTCCTGATCCTGTGATCCACCCGCCTCAGCCTCCCAAAGTGCTGGGATTACAGGCGTGAGCCACTGTGCCCAGCCCCAGCAATGCCTAGATTTTAATCCTGGCCCTGTCTTTTAATAATTATGTGATCTTGTGCAAGTCCTGAGCTTCAGGACTTCAGCTTCCTTAACTTTAAAATTGGGTTAATAGTATCTACCTTGGAGTTGGTATGAAAATTAAACACATTTGGATGGGCACATTGGCTCATGCTTGTAATCTCAGCACTTTGGGAGGCCAAGGTGGGCATATCACAAGGTCAGGGGTTCAAGACCAGCCTGGCCAACATTGGTGAAACCCCTTCTCTACTAAAGATACAAAAAATTGGCCGGGCTTCCTGGTGTGCGCCTGTAATCCTAGCTACTCGGGAGGCTGAGGCAGGAGAACTGCTTGAACCCAGAAGGCGGAGGTTGTAGTGAGCCAAGATCGTGCCATTGCACTCCCGCCTGGGCGACAGGTTGAGGCTCCATCTCTAAAAAAAAAAGAAAGAAAGAAAGAAAAGAAAAACACATTCAAAGGGCTTAACACAGTGTCTTGCCCATAATAAATAATTGTACCATTAATGTGAAGAAACTAAATAGAGATCAGCGATGTGACCTAGACACATTTGCTTTGTACCCTTAAATCCTGACCTTTATTAAATAACAGTGCCTAATATTTGATAAATCCATTTGTGTTTTTTGTCTGTTTTTTGTTTTTGTATTTTGAGACAGAGTTTTGCTCTTGTTGCCCAGGCTGGAGTACAATTGCGTGATCTTGTCTCACCACAGCCTCCGCCTCCTGGGTTCAAACAATTCTGCCTCAGCCTCCCATGTAGCTGGGATTACAAGCATATGCCACCATGCCCAGCTAATTTTGTGTTTTTTTTAGTAGAGTTGAGGTTTCTCGATGTTGAGCAGGCTGGTCTCCAACTCCCAACCTCAGGTGATCCGCTCACCTCAGCCTCCCAGCATGCTAGGATTACAGACATGAGCCACCATGCCCGGCTGATAAATCCGTTTGTAGATTACAGACTACTTGCGCATATTAATAGATAACAACATAGCAGTTCAAGTACAAATGAGAAATCTCAGTCTTCCTCACAATCGAAGACTATTGTTAGGCCTTTTTTCCATTCCCACAAGTCAGTTGTTTTGGTTTGTGACCCTTCATATTAATGTCATAAAGCTGCCACCCCCTTTCACTAAGGTAGTCTGTTAAAGAGGTAGGGGCAGGAGCCAAGATGTTCTCCAGAAGGCTTGGCATGAATCAGTATGCTTAAATACTTCCTGTAGCATTGTGACTGTAATAAATGTTGTTATGATACATTAGGAAACTCCTTTGAGTGCAGAAGCAAGCATACAGGAGACAGCAAGAATGGTATGTCAGTATGGTCTACAGATGCCTGCTGACTTAGATTGTTTTTATTCTCCAAGAGTAAGGTTTTTTTTTTAATGCTTTTTTCGTTTATTGTCAAATTCACAAATAATTGAACCACTCTGATCAAATTAAACAGCCAGTCTACATACATTTAGTAGGTGCACCTTTACCCTAAATTGACATTTCTAAAGGGTTTATTAAGTTGCTGGTAAGAACCTCAGTGTTTTTATTCTTGGTATTTTAAAGATGGTCTGAAAATAAAATAAAACCAATATTACTGCTTTATCAAATATTCCTGTGAGGAAGTTATATATTAATCCTGATATAGAAGTCACCTATCTAGTCCTGTGCATGTTTCAAAACTTTTAAAATGAAGTTTGGTGATGAAGGAATTGATGACATGTTATTGAAGGGAAAAGGGAAAGGTGAGCTTTCCAGTTTTGTTTGAGCCAAGAGTTTGTTCTGCAGAAAGACACTTCTCTTTAGACTGCCCATAATCCTAGAATTTACCATTTTTGTAATTCTGAACACAATTACAAAGGCTCCATTAAATAAGTAGGTTTTCTAATATAAATGACTGTGCATATTTGTTGTGTGCATTTAGCTTGTAGTTTGTGTTAACTTTATTGTTGATGATAAATTTAGCCTCCTAAGGTATACAGAGTTGTGAAAAATTTATCAATTTTATAGTAAAACTTTTAATTTAGCGAATCCTCTCTGTATTGTTCTAATTTTGGTATATGTGCTGCTGAAGTAAGTATTCATAGTAAAACTTTTTAGCTAAAAATTAACAGGTCAATATTTTGTTCATATAGTTAACTTATTCAGAAGTTTCCCAGAAAACTGATTTAATCTTCTATTCTGTTCATTTATGACAGCTACTAGTTTTAAGAGTTATTTTGGATCATAGGGTGTGGTGTAGATGTTTTGAAAGAAGTGTGTATGTTAAATAAGTTTAGCTGTAATTAGTATTGCTTGTGATTACATCATTGAAGTCTTCTACCCATCTGTGATTTTTGTAAGATGTTATTCTGTGATGTTACAACTTCAGAGAGAATCTCTTTAAATAATGTAACAGGGTTACATTTTACGTTATGGGAGGAGGTTATCAGCAAGTGGTGCCACCCTGCTTTTGTTTTTTTTGCTTGTTTGTTTGTTTTTTAATTTCAAATAACTATTCTTGTCTGTTTTCTCCAATCAACTGATTTATTATTTCCTGTAACCATACCATCATAACCTAACCAGAGGGGACAGTGAACTATCAGCAAGTGGCTCACTCCTGTGATTTTTTTTTTCCCCCCAAAGGACTTTGTGTGTGTGTGTGTGTGATGGAGTGCAGTGGTGGGATCTCGGCTCACTGCAACCTCTGCCTCCTGGGTTCAAGCGATTCTCCTGTTTCAGCCTCCCGAGTAGGTGGGACTGCAGGCTGCGCCACCATGCCCAGCTAATTTTTCTGTTTTTAGTAGAGACAGGGTTTCGCCATGTTGGCCAGGCTGGTCTTGAACTCCTGACCTTAGGTGAACCATGTGCTTCGGCCTCCCACACTACTGGGATTACAAGCGGCGTGAGCCACCGTGCCCAGCTTCAAAGAACTATTCTTACCCTTTTTTTTCCAATCAACTGATTTATTATCACCTGTAACCATATCATCATAACTTAACCAGAGGGGACAGTATTGTCCTCCTCTGTAGCTTGCCCTTCAAGATAAATGGAAGAACATTCTGGAAAACCTTTTGTTATGAAAATTTTGTCCTGTTATTTGAACATATTTCAACACAGAGCATTGTCTTTATTTTATGTGTGAGAGAGAAATACTTGATTTTCATGATATCTTACATTTGTGTACTGCTTTATGATTTAAGTTGTGCCCATACGTTAACTTAATTCAACAACTGAGCATACATAAAAGCACTTTGCCAGGTGCTATGGAAGATAGAAAGGTAAATAAAATATAGATCATTCCTCTAGAGGCCATATTCAATAGAGGAAAGACATTAAATTATGTTTATCTGTGAGATAGACAGGTAGCAATATAACCCCCTTCTTACAGATGGGGACTCAGACAGAGTTTAATGCATATGCTTTAAAATTTGAAGCAACATGTAGTAAAAGTGACTCAGTCACCCTTTTGAATTCAGTGGTCAGTTTAACTTAAAAGCCTAAATTTCTAGCTCCATGGTTCTTATTTTTTTGAGACAGAGTCTCACCCTATTGCCAGGCTAGAGTGCAGTGGCACAATCTCGGCTCACTGCAACCTCTGCTTCCTGGGTTCAAAGAATTCTCCTGCCTCAGCCTCCTGAGTAGCTGGGACTCCAAGCGCACATGACCACACCCAGCTAATCATGTGTGTGTGTGTGTGTGTGTGTGTGTGTGTACTTTTTTTTGTTGTGGTTGTGTTTTGGAGACAGTTTTGCTCTTGTTGCCCAGGCTGGAGTACAATGGGGCAATCTCGGCTCACCACAACCTCCACCTCCCGGGTTCAAGTGATTCTCCTGCCTCAGCCTCCTGAGTAGCTGAGATTATAGGCATGTGCCATCACGCCTGGCTAATTTTGTATTTTTAGTAGAGATGAGGTTTCTCCATGTTGGTCAGGCTGGTGGCCTTGAACTCCCGACCTCAGGTAATCCGCCTACCAAAGTGCTGGGATTACAGGCATGAGCCACCACGCCAAGCCTTAATTTTGTATTTTTAGTAGCGACAGGATTTCACCATGTTGGCCAGGATGGTCTCGATCTCCTGACCTTTTGATCTGCCTGCCTTAGCGTCCCAACATGCTGAATTACAGACATGAGCCACCACACCCAGCCAGCTCCATGGTTTTAAGCCAGGTGCCTTTTATTTCATTGCTCTACAGAAACTTTTCTAGTCAGGTTCACTAGATATTTTCCACATTGTTAAATTCAGTTACTTCTCCATCCTCCTAATGTGATTTCATAACAGCTTTTGACATAATTGACTCTCCTCGTTGCTTTTTAAATTTGTCTTCCGTGATATCACATACTTCATCTCACTGGCTGTTTATCCTCTATCTCAATAAAATTCACCATTTTAAGGTGTTTTTTAGTATATGCACAAGATTGTACAGCTATCTCTACTATCTAATTCCAGAACATTTTTATTACCCCAAAGAGAAACCCCATATTTGTTAGTAGTCACTTGCCATTCTTCTCTCCCCCATCCCCTGGCAACTATTAATCTACTTTCTAACTCTGTGGATTTTGTTACTATTGAGATTTTATATTGCTAATTTTTTTTTTTTGAGATGGAATCTCGCTCAGTTGCCCAGGCTGGAGTACAGTGGTGCAATCTCTGCTCACTGCAAGCTCCGCCTCCCAGGTTCAAGCGATTCTCCTGCCTTAGCCTCCCAAGTATCTGGGATTACAGGTGTGTGCCACCACGCCCGGCTAATTTTTGTATTTTTAGTGAAGATGAGGTTTCACCATGTTGGCCAGGCTGACCTCCTGACCTCAAGTGATCCACCCATTTCAGCCTCCGAAAGTACTGGGATTACAGGTGTGAGCCACCATACCCAGCCCTAACTCTTTTATCTTCCCAACCTCTAAACCTTGGAGTGCTCCGGGACTCACTTCAAAGAACTTTTCTCTATCTTTACACATTGATCTCATTGATAGCATACAGCCCTGTGGTTGAAAATACCATAAATAAGTTGATGACTTTCAAATCTTTACCTTTAGCCTGCATGTCTGATGGCATCTCAGAGTTACATGACTTAACCTGAATTCCTGATCTTTCCTTTTATTTATTTATTTAATTTATTTATTTTTGAGTTGGGGTCTTGCTCTATTGCCAGGCTACAGTGCAGTGGCATTATCTCAGCTCACTGCAATCTCTGCCTCCTGGGTTCAAGCGATTCTCCTGCCTCAGCCTAGCTTGGACTACAGGTGCGTGCACCACCACACACAGCTAATTTTTGTATTTTTTGGTAGAGATGGAATTTCACCATGTTGGCAGGATGTCTCAATCTCTTGACCTTGTGATCCACCCACCTTGGCCTCCCAAAGTGCTGGGATTATAGGTGTGAGCCACCGCGCCCAGCCTATTTTTATTTTTATTTTTGAGACAGGGTCTCACTCTGTCACCCAGGCTGGAGTGCAGTGGCGTGATCATGGCTCACTGAACCTCGATCTCCCAGGCTCAAGTGATTCTCCCATCTCAGTCTCCTGAAAGTTGGGACCATAGGTGTGTACCACCATGCCTAACTGATTATTTTTATTTTTATTTTTATTTTTATTTTTATTTTTTGGAGACAGAGTTTCGCTCGTTACCCAGGCTGGAGTGCAATGGTGCGATCTCTGCTCACCGCAACCTCCGCCTCCTGGGTTCAGGCAATTCTCCTGCCTCAGCCTCCCGAGTAGCTGGGATTACAGGCGTGCACCTCCACACCTGACCGATTTTTGTATTTTTAGCAGAGATGAATGGGATTTCACAATGTTGGCAAGGTTGGTCTCGAACTCCTGGCCTCAAGTCATCCACCTCCCAAATTGCTAAGATTACAGGCATAAGCCACTGTGCCTAGCCTTCCTTGTTCTTTACACCAGAAATAACCCTCTACTTCGGGGTTTTGTTTTGAGATGGAGTTTCGCTCTTGTTGCCCAGGCTGGAGTACAATGGCACAATCTCGGCTCACCGCAACCTTTGTCTCCCAGGTTCAAGTGATTCTCCTGCCTCAGCCTCCCAAGTAGCTGGATTACAGGCATGTGCCACCACGCCTGGCTAATTTTGTATTCATAGTAGAGACAGGGTTTCTCTGTGTTAATCAGGCTGATCTTGAACTCCCGACCTCAGGTGATCCACCCTCTTGGCTTCCCAAAGTACTGGGATTACAGGCATGAGCCACCTCGCCCAGCCTATTAATTAATTAATTAACTTTGAGACGGAGTCTTGCTCTGTTACCAGGCTGGAGCACAGTGGCACAATCTTGGCTGACTGCAGCCTCCACCTCCTGGGTTCAAGCGGTTTTTCTGCCTCTGCCTCCTCCCTAGCAGCTGGGATTACAGGCGCATGCCACCACGCCTGGCTGATTTTTGTATTTTTAGTAGAGACGGGGTTTCATCATGTTGGCCAGGATGGTCTCGATCTCTTTACCTCGTGATCCACCTGCTTCAGCCTCACAAAGTGCTGGGATTACAGGCGTGAGCCACCACACCTGGCCCTGTTTATTTTTAAGACAAGGCCTGGCTCTATCACCCAGGCTGGAGTGCAGTGGTATGATCTTGACTCGCTGCAACATCCACCTCCTGGGCTGAAGCCATCCTCCCACCTCAGCCTCCCAAGTAGCTGGGACTACAGGCGAGACTGGTTTTTGTATTTTTGTAGAGACAGAGTTTCACCATGTTGCCCAGGTTGATCTTGAACTCATAAGCTCAAGAGATCTGCCCACCCTGGCCTCCCAAAGTGCTGGGATTACAGGTGTGAGCCACCGCGCCAAACCTGTAACCAGTTTCATATCTACATGGTCCATTTTCTTTCTGTCAGACTTTCTAATTTTCCTTTGCAACAAGAGGTCTGCTTGTTCTTCCTCTTAGATTGCATATAAATTTGCTCTAATAAATCTTACAAAGAAAGCTTTCCAACTCTTCAGTGTTGTAACAGAAGAGTGGGCATCTTGAAAGTTAGCACTGTTTTGACTTATATGAGAGGGAACTGCTGCCTTAGTAACTACTACATTAGTAAGACTAATATTAGGCCAGTTACTACTTACTACTCAGTCTAGTTTTGAAATAAGCTAAATCTAAACATCTTTATAGTTTCATTTTCACCAAACATTTATGAAGCTCCTGTATGTTCAAGCTTCCATATTCCATGACTTCTGCTATATGCTGGTCAACATGACAGATAGAAAGATATGTAAGAGGTCTTTAACCCTAAGGTCCTTCCAATTAGGTGGTAATTATTTTGCAACAATAAATAAATTTATTTAATTAGATATTAAATCTTATTTGTTCTAGAGAACTAAGACATTAATAATTGATTTCCTTTTTTTCTCCTGAAATTCCTGAGCTTAATTAGTTGGTCTGTTTTTACAGTAGTTATGTTAGCTACGAACAAACAAATAAATAAAAAGCAACTTGCCAGTTTATGTAGATTCTTTTCCCTCAAGGAGGTGGATCTTAACTCCTCCACCTCTTAAGGGTGGATGATGAGCTTAATGACTTGTTTCCACAGAATACAGTGTGGAAGGGTGGGGAGAAGTACTGCTTCCTTCACCCAGGTGGAGAAACCTGGCAAGCACTACCTCAGCCAGAGATCAGGTTGACATCATCAGTGATAAGTCATGTTGATAATCTGTACTCTTGATATAATGTGATAAGCATGGCCCTTGGTATACTTCCCCAGAAGCCATCACTCCAGTCTGTCCATTAGAAAAACATCTGACAGGCCAGGCACAGTGGCTCCCACCTGTAATCCCCAGCACTTTGGGAGGCTGAGGTGGGTGGATCACCTGAGGTCGGGAGTTTGAGACCAGCCTGATTAACACGGAGAAACCCCGCCTCTACTAAAAATACAAAAAATTATCTGGGCATGGTGGTGCATGCATGTAATCCCAGCTACTTGGGAGGCTGAGGCAGGAGAATCACTTGAACCCTGGAGGCAGAGGTTGCAGAGAGCCAAGATCACACCTCTGCACTCTAGCCTGGGCAACAGAGCAAGACTCCATCTCAAGAGAGAAAAAAAGAATATTGTGATGATACCAGGTGTGGTGGCTCACGCTTGTAATCCCAGCACTTGGGGAGGCTAAGGTAGGAGGATGGCTTGAGCCCAGGAGTTCAAGACCAGCTTGGCAACATAATGGGACCCTGTCTCTATTTTTAAGAAAATTTTAAAAAATAAAAAGAATATTGTGTTGAATAATCTTAGAGCCACATATTTGCACAGATGACTGGTTATTTGTTGGAATTAGATTTTCAGCAGGTTCACTTATGCTTTTTTTTTGAGATGAAGTCTCGCTCTGTCGCCCAGTGGCTCAATCTCAGCTCACTGCAGCCTCCCAAGCTGAGTAGCTGGAATTACAGGCCTGCGCCACCATGCCCAGCTAATTTTTGTATTTTTAGTAGAGACAGGTTTCACCATGTTGCCCAGGGTGGTCTCGAACTCCTGACCTCAGGTGGTCCGCCCGCCTCGGTCTCCCAAAATGCTGGGATTACAGGTGGGAGCCACTGTGCCCGTCCCACTTGTGCTTTTTAAATCCCATGTCTTCTAGCAATTTCGTGGACTTTGTTCCAGAAAAAAATTATTTCTTTTTTATGTATTTTCAGACTTTTCTGTTGGCCCCTTTCTGTCTCTGTAAATATACTTGTCATTTTCATTTCTAAAAATTTGCCCTCAACATTGCCTCTCCCTCTAGCTGCTGCCCAGTTTTTAGTTCTTTCCTTTATCACCCATATTTCCCATTTTTTGTTTTCAGTGTTATATAAACTTACCTTCACTCTCCAGTCTTCAGTGTCTGTCCCTCCCTCTCTACCCCTCTCATTTTAGTCATCAATACCAAAGTAGAGACAGGGTTTCACCATGTTGTCCAAGCTGGTCTCAAACTCCTGAGGTCAAGCCATCTACCTGCCTTGGCCTCCCAAAGTGCTGTTGTTACAGGCATCAGCCACTGCACCCAATCATTTTTCATAGTCACCTTCAGTGACTATGACACAAAGGATATAATCCAGATTACATGACATTTAAGCCATTTGGAATCTGGCCAGTTATTCCTTCTCACCAGAATGCCTTCCCCTTCCTTGTTAACCTTATGAGGCTTCGTTAAGACCAAGTTTACCATCTCTTCTGAAACAGTCTTTATTTACCATAGTGGCTGTCTTCTGCTGCATTCCCACAACTCATACAGTTTGACTGGCACATACTTGCTTTTCACCTATTTGTGGACACTATATTACCAGTACTAACACAGGTCCTGGACCTAGCTACTTAATGAAAATGATTTCATTAGTGGCATTTGAGGATTAAGATCATTATTCTGGGGTCAGTTCCCTGTGGCACAAATATTGAGTATGAAAACAATGTGGTTTTCTAAGTTAGAAACTTCATGGAATATTGTTCCAGTCATTACCAGTTATCTGTGTTCTGCATCTGCATAACAATTTGCATGTTGAAATTTTCCATTAGGAGGGAGTGTTAGGTGAAGTTGAAAAGGCAAACAGCTGGCATGTTCATAGGATCTTTTTTGGCATTGGACTTGAAACATTTGGTTTTTCAGGTTTGTTGGGATTTAAACTTATCATTGGCAGAGATTTAATGTTGATAGTTAATGCATGTAGAAATGAATCCATCTGGAAACATAGAGACAGATAAACATGCTTCTTTTACTTTTTTTTTTTCTTGAGATAAGGTCTTTGTTGCCCAGGCTGGAGTACAGTGGTGTGATCACAGTTCACTGCAGCCTCAGCTTCCTGGGCTCAAATAATCCTCTCACCTCAGCCTTCCAAGTAGCTGGGACTAGAGGCACATACCACCACACCCATATAATTTTTAAAAAAATTTTTTGTGGAGATAGGATCTCACCATGTTGCCCAGGCTGGTCTTGAGCTCCTAGGTACAAGCAATCCACCTGCCTCAGCCTCCCAAAGTGCTGAGATTACAGGTGTGAGCCACCTTGCCTGGCCTGTTTCCCTGCCCCCCTCTTTTTTTTTTTTTTTTTTTAAACAGGGTCTCATTTTGTTACACAGGTTGGAGTGCAGTGGTGTGATCTCGGCTCACTGCAACCTCTCTCTCCTAGACTCAAAGGGTCCTTCCACCTCGGCCTCCTGAGTAATAAAGGATTAATTGAAAATTGTTATTTTTTGTTTGATCTTCTTCATTGGTCTCTGTATCCTGATAGAATTTTCAGCTTCTAGGTGCTCATATATAATTTCTTACATTACTTCTTTTTTTATACTTTCTTTCTTTTTTTTTTTTTTTTGAGCCAGAGTCTTACTCTGTCCCCCAGGCTGGAGTGCATGCAGTAGCACAATCTCGGCTCACTGCAACCCCTGCCTCCTGGGTTCAAGCAATTCTCCTGCCTCAGCCTCCCAAGTAGCTGAGACTACAGGTGAGTGCCACCATGCCTGGCAAATTTTTTGTATTTTAGAGACGGAGTTTCACCGTGTTAGCCAGATGGTCTTGATCTCCTGACCTCGCGATCTGCCCACCTCGGCCTCCTAAAGTGCTGAGATTACAGGCGTGAACCACTGCACCCAGCCCTAAATTTTTATACTTTCTAAACTCTTGCTGTTTGAAGTATTTATGTTGTTTCTGGGTTTTTTTCCTGGTATCAAATGTACAGATCTTTTCCAGAATGTCATATAGTTGGACTGGTCCAGTGTGTTGCCCTTTCAGACTAGCTTCTTTCACAGATCAGTAAGCATGTCTTTGTCCCTTCATGTCTTTGTGTGGCTTGATAGCTCATTCTAGAATATCTTTTTCCATCTTCTCAATTTCTAAATTTAAAAAAAAGAAGTCCCGTATCTTATTTAAATCATCTGTATCAGGTATAATGAAACTCTGGGTATGAGCCACCCTGGAATAAAATTTCTGTGAACAGTTCTGCAGGCTTTACGGGAAGAAGGGTACTGGAGTCTGCTCAGTTTCTGGGGAGGCTTCAGGAAGCTTACAATCTTGGCAGAAGACAAAGGGGATGCAGGCACGTCACATGGCAAAACCAGGAGCAAGAGAGCTGCCCTTGATTAAAGTATCACTTAGGACTGGGCATGGTGGCTCACGCCTGTTATCTCAGCACTTTGGGAGACTGAGTGGGAGAATCACTTGAGCCCAGGAGTTCAAGACCACCCTAAGTAACACGGCGAGACCTGTCTCCAGAAAAAATGAAAATAAACTATCTGGGTGTAGTGGTGCATACCTGTAGTCAAAGCTACTTGGGAGGCTGATGCAGGAAGATCACTTGAGCACAGGAGGTCAAGGCTGCAGTAAACTGTGATCATGTCTGCACTGGACAGCAGACTGAGACTTTGTCTCAAAAATAAATCAATAAGGAAGGGACAGCTGTTTTTAATTTATAGGAATAAATGTGATACTTCATTTTCATATAATTAAAAAGCAGCTCTATATTTGTTACTAGTTTTCATAAATCAGCACTTATACCTATAGCCCAGTCCTTTAAAACAATTTTTTAGTTTAAATATATTTCTAACATTTGTGAAAACATTTTTATAATTGTAAGATAAAAGGAAGTTAATATGTAAAGTTCAGTATTTGCGACAATTTTGGAGGGTTTTGTTTTTCATGTGGCTATTTTATTCTTTTGTTGTTGTTGTTGTTGTTGTTGAGACGGAGTCTCGCTCTGTCCCATGCTGGAGTACAGTGGTGCAATCTTGGCTCATTGCAGCCTCCACCTCCAGGGTTCAAGCGATTCTTGTGCCTCAGCCTCCCAAGTACCTGGGATTACAGGCACTTGCCACCACACCCAGCTAGTTTTTTGTATTTTTATGAGAGACAGGGTTTCACCATGTTGGCCAGGATGGTCTCGATCTCCTGACCACCTCTTGGTGTGGTTTTTTGTTTGTTTGTTTGTTTCTTTCTTTCTTTCTTTTTTTTTGAGATGGGGTCTTGCCCTGTCGCCCAGACTGGAGTGCAATGGTGCACTCATTGCAACCTCTGCCTCCCAGGTTCAAGCGATTCTCCTGCCTCAGCCTCCCAAGTAGCTAGTGCTTAAAGGCGCACACCACCACACCCAGCTAGTTTTGTATTTTTAGTGAAGATGGGGTTTTACCATGTTGACCAGACTGGGTCTCGATCTCTTGACCTCATAATCCGCCTGCCTCGGCCTCCCAAAGTGCTGAGATTACAGGCTTGAGCCACTGTGCCTGGCTGTCCCTTTGTTGTTTAACAAATGGGAACACACTGCTTTTTAAGCACACTGCACTTGGTGTTTTTTTTTTTTTTTTTTTTTTTTTTTTAAAGACAGAGTCTCACACTGTCACCAGGGCTGGAGTGCAATGGCGCAATCTTGGCTCATTGCCAACTCTGCCTCCCAGATTCACGTGATTCTTCTGCCTCAGCCTCCTGAGTAGCTGGGATTACAGGTGCACACCACCACATCTGGCTAATTTTTTGTATTTTTAGTAGAGATGGGGTTTCACTTTATTGGCCAGACGGGTCTTAAACTTCTGACCTCGTGATCCACCCACCTGGGCCTCCCAAAGTACTAGGATTACAAGCATGAGCCACTGTACCCGGCCTGCATTTTGCTTTTTAAGTTTAGTTCATATATGGACTATATCTACATATACACTTGGCGCACCTTATCTCAGGTTCTACATCTGTGGATTCAACTGATTGTGTATCAACAATATTTAAAAAAAAAAGAATTAGAAAATACAAATTTTTAAAGTAATACAGTATAGACTACTATTTACATAGCATTTACATTGTATTAGGTGTCTAAAGGATACTTAAATTATAAGGGAGGGTGTGTGTAGGTTATATGCAAATACAATGCCATTTTATACATAGGACTTGAATATCTTTGGATTTTGGTGTGGATAGTGTTCTAGAACCAATCCCCCTCAGATACCAAGGTATACCTGTAGCTCATTCTTTCTCATAGCAGCAAGTATTTCATAGTTTGCATGTAACTCTTTTAAAAATAACTTTAGGGGCCATGCTAGTCTTCTGTGTATCCTTCCAGTTTTAGTGTATGTGTTGGCCAAGCAAGTGCTAGGTGTAACTTTAGTCTTCTGTTGATGGTCATTTAGAGTATTCCTAATATTTATAACCAGAGCTCTTATGAATATCCTCATACACATATCTTTGTACATGTATGCATATATGTCTGTAGGATAAATTCTTAAAAATGTAACTGTAGAGTTAGTATTGTGCAGGGGGACTGGGAGGAGAATATGTGCATTTTAAATTTGATGTATGTTGCTGAATTTAGAGGAGTATAATTTTATTTTATTTCATTTTTTTTTAAGATGGAGTCTCACTTTGTTGCCCAGGCTGGACTGCAGTGGTGCTATCTTGGCTCACTGCAACCTCTACCTCCTGGGTTCAAGGGATTCTCCTGTCTCAGCCTCCTGAGTAGCTGGGATTACGGGTGTGCACCACCACACCCAGCTAATTTTTGTATTTGTAGTAAGACGGTGTTTCACCATGTTGGCCAGGCTGGTTTCAAACTCCTGACCTCAGGTGATCCACCTGCCTTGGCCTCCCTAAGTGCTGGGATTACAAATGTGAGCCACTGCACCAGGCCTAAAGGAGTTTAATTTTAGAAGATAGATTTCTTATGTAGTTCTTTTTTCCCAATGGATTAATTGTGCTTTTTAAAAAAATATTGAGTCAACTTTGTATATTTGCCAATTATATATATTTAAATGCTTATGTTAGTGACTAGCTCCTCAAAATGTATTCAGGAATGGTTAAAAGCAAATATTAATTAGTACTCAGATACTTATTTTCCCTTTCCCACATAAAGTAGCAGAGTGGCATCGTTTGTTCTTGAGGTTGTGCTTGATTTAAAATGCTAGGGGTTCCTCTTCTATTTTTTTTTGAAGGTGAGAATGTTTGACTAAAAAAAAAAAAAGAATGGATTAACTTTTAGAAATGCATTTTGAAAACAAAATAAGATTTTGCTACCAGGTGAGTGAAAACAATAATTCAAAGTAAAGATTTGGGTTTTCCCCCTTGTTAAACCCAATGAAATTATGGTGCTTGGCTCTTCCTCCCCATCAAAAAGAAAGTTAAAGTTAAAATTTCTGTGTGAGGTTGTCATATTCTCATGCTGTATATTTTCTTTCAGATTCCTTTGTTTCCTCCTCTTCCTCTCAGCCTGTATCTCTATTTTCGACCTCACAAGGCAAGTCTGTCATATTTTTTTTGTGCATTGATAAAAGAAAAATGTTGAGAAAGAGGCTGTAACTGGGGATATGAGGCACAAGTCTGTTGCCCCTGAATCCCCTAAAATAAGAACTAATTACAAGCTAGTTCTTTCTATTTAGCAGTTTTAAGTGGGTTTCCTGTAATGGTTAATAAAATAAAATGAGGCTGGGTGGACCCCTTAACATAGCATAAACTTTAGGTATAGTTTTGAGTATTTCTTTAAAATTAAAAACTTGCCCACCAGAATTTGGAGCAGATAGAATTGTGGCTCAGAGGCTAGGTGCAGTTTCTCGCACCTGTAATCTCAGTACTTTGGGAGGCAAAGGTGGGCAGATCACTTGAGCTCATGAGTTTGAGACCAGCCTGGGCAACATGGTGAAACCCTGTCTCTACAAAAAATATCCAGGCATTGGTGGTGTGTGCCTGTCATCCCAGCTACTTGGGAGGCTGAGGTGGGAGAATTGCTTGAGCCCAGGGGTTGGAGGTTGCAGTGAGCAATGATTGTGCCAGTGCACTCCCACCTGGGTGACAGAGCAAGACCTGCCTCACCACCACCATCAACAGCAACAAAATTGTGGCTCAGAAAACACCCAACCCCTAGAATGCATTTAATGTATTGGTTTGCAGCTATGTAACTGGTTACATGGTTTTAGTATATTTGTTGACCAAGCAAGTGGTAGCAGATTTGGAAAACCAGTATAAAGATGTGCTTCCACGCCTAGAAAAATACCAACTTAGCTAGAGTATTTTAATGTGAATTTATCTGAGATGTGTCCTAAAAGCTAGGCTAGTACCCAAATTGCCTAGGAACATTGAAAAAGTCATTTATGTGACTTTTGGCAAGCAAGGCTTCTTGTCCTAGAGATTGAGTTTTGGCTTTGTTTTGTTTTTAATCTGTCAATCTGTAGGGAAGGGAATCAGTTTGTGGAGGTGACATTGCCAAGAATCTGAAAGAGAGGGTACTATGTGCTTCATCAAGTTATACTAATAAGTACTATTTCATTTGTGCTGTTGTACTAGACCCAAATATAGGTCAATGGAAAACCCTTATTTTAAAAAAGGAAAAAGTAGTTAAAATCACTAGATAGATTTATAGATTTAAGAAGTGTTGTGCAAACAGTTGCAGCTGGAATTCTCTAGCTGCCAAAGACTTTTCCCTTATAACAATAAAAATATAATGGGATTTTTTTTTAATTAGTAAAACTTTTGCCTTGTTAAATCTGCTTCTTGTGGTGGCTCACGCCTGTAATCCCAGCACTTTAGGAGGCCAAGGCAGGTGGATCACCTGAGGTCAGGAGTTTGAGACCAGCCTGACCAACATGGGGAAACCCTGTCTCTACTAAAAATACAAAATTAGGTCGGGTGCTGTGGCTCACGCCTGTAATCCCAGCACTCTGGGAGGCCGAGGTGGGTGGATCACCCGAGGTCAGGAGTTTGAGACCAGCCTGGCCAACATGGCGAAACTCCATAAATGCCCCCCAAAAAAAAAAATTAGCTGGATGTGGTGGTACATGCCTCTAATCCCAGCTACTCAGGAGGCTGAAGCAGGAGAATCGCTTGAACCAGGGAGGTAGAGGTTGCAGTGAGCCGAGATCGTGACGCTGCACTCCAGTCTGGGCAGCAAGAGTGAAACTACATCTCAAAAAAAAAAGTACTTATATTGTTCTTGACATTTGGAACTTGACCATATTTATATTTTTAAGGGTTTTTTTTTTTCTTATGAGAAGCTTAATAATTTAGGCAAATAGGTATTACATTTATTCTACTCTGGAAGAAAAATATAGTATAAATAGAACAAATCATTATATTTCCTCTCTTGTAAGTATTTCAGATCTTTAACAATACATTCTAACCTTAAGTCACTTTTTGATTTTCAGTTTTTCTTTTTTTTTTTTGAGATGAAGTCTCTGTTGTCCAGGCTGCTGGAGTACAATGGCATGATCTCAGCTCACTGCAACCTCAACCCTCCAGGCTCAAGTGATTCTCTCGCCTCAGCCTCCTGAGTAGCTGGGATTACAGGCGTGTACCACCACACTCAGCTAATTGTTGTATTTTTAGTAGAAATGCGGTTTCATTGTGTTAGCCAGGCTGGTCTCGAACTCCTGACCTCAAGGGATTCGCCCACCTCAGCCTCCCAAAGTTCTGAGATTACAGGCATGAGCCACTGCGCCAGCCAAGTCACTTTTTTCATATAGAAAAGGAATAGTTGAGTCAGTAAGCTAGCCCAAGTTTGAGGTTTATGAAAAAAATTAAAATTAAAAAGAAAAGAAAAGGGATAGTTGATACTCTAAACAGTGTAATAGTGTAACCCATGCCTAACATACCTAATGTATGACATGTTGAAAAGATAACTGTCATAGCTTTAAAATTTCTTTAATCCATGTTAACGAAAATTACATGTACACTCAAGTAGAAGGGAGGTAAATAAAAAGGATTGTAATTAAAAATGAATGTTTACATAGGCTTCAGTTTCACAGTGTGTATTAGAATTTGTAAGACAGCATACACTTATTTTTCCTTTTTGCTTCCAAAAAAATTTTATTAACTAATGTAGATTGAGAATAGTGTTATTCTAAAAAGGTAATTAAAAATGCCATATCTGACCGGGAATGGTGACTCATGCCTGTAATTCTAACACTTTGGGAGGCTGAGGCAGGTGGATCACCTGAGGTCAGGAGTTCAAGACCAGCCTGGCCAAAATGGTGAAACCCCGTCTCTACTAAAAATATAAAAATTAGCCAAGTGTGGTGTGGGCACCTATAATTCCAGCTACTCGGGAGGCCGAGGCAGGAAAATCACTTGAACCCGGTGGGGGGGTGGGGAAGGAGGGGGCAGAGGTTGCAGTGAGCCAAATCACACCATTGCACTCCAGCCTGGATGAAAGAGCAAAACTTTGTCTCAAAAAAAAAAAAAAAAGAATATCTTTTCCTTGAATGGGTTTGATTTAGCCTCTATTAGTAGTATTTTCTCCTGTAACAAACAAACGAAACACATGATGGAAAAGTACCCCAGTGGGGCTCTACGTCATTGGCAGGCTAGAGGTTAGCCTGTTCAGTTGTTTGAGGGAACATCTCACCTTGGCAGATGATTAGGTGTTTTCTAGGATAGCCAAAACTGGTAGCTTCCAGTCTGCCTTAGTAAAAATAAGGGAAGAGGAAGCTGTTGATATACTTGGTTAACTGTATTGAAACCCTGGGTGGGAGATGAGGGCTCTGGTAACAGTCCACTTCCATACAGGCCTGTGAAAGTGACTGCTGCCACCAGCATAAACCTCAAGTCCATCACTGACACTAACCCAACTAATTCATTTGGCTTCATATGCCTTAGCTATCTAGTATTAGTGAAGCTGGCTATTTTTGTATACACCAGACATATTAAGCAATATGTTGTAATAATTAAATAGGACTTAAAAAAAAATAGCATCAGGGTCTCACTAGGTTGCCCAGGCTGAACTCCTGAGCACAAGTGGTCCTTCCACCTCGGCTTCCCAAAGTGCTGGGATTACAGGCATGAGCCTCCATACCTGGCCTAATAGGACATTTTAAGATTTAAGAATGACATATTTTCTAAATCATGAAATACATATTTATCATTATTGGGTTTCAGTTAGATGCATGTATTTAAAATGTCATTAATTCCAACTGAATAACAGGGAGTTAAATTTTTTAAAAATAAATTTTGTGATATTCATTAAGTAGTACTACTTTGAGAATATATCTAGATAAGCTAGGAAGTTAAACTTTTGATATGAGTAGATTTCTAAGTAGAATGTCAATGGAATAATCAGTTCCTTCTTCCATAAGTTGTACCCCTGAGTAGTCCTTGTCCTTGCAGTGTTTAGCTTATGGTTTCCTTTTTCCATCAAGCAACATTATATTTCCGGCTAATAATCCCTGAGAGTTTCAAAATAGTGGATTACATTTTAATGATGTTTTCCTGTACTTCATAAAATATAAAAAGATATTGACAGAAGTATAGACGTAGTATGTGACTAATTTTTATTGAACTTTTACTATGCCCAGTAAACTTTACATGAATCATCTCATTTAATCTTTATAAGCAATTCTATGAAGGAAAGGGACTACCTCTTTTACCAGTTTAAATAACTTGAAAATGGTGAAATAACTTGCTCAAGATAACACAGCAAGTAAGTAAGACTCTGAGAATGCCAAAGTCATGGTCATAACTGCTGGACCTGTTATAAAGATGATCAAATAAATTAACTGTATTTTAGGGTTTAGACTTTTTTTTGGAGGTGGCATTTTGAGTTAATATTAAAATCATGACAGCAGAAGAGGCAGATATCATTGTTTTGACCATATTATCACTATTAGTGATATAATTTAGTATCATCTAGCGTATATGCTCCCACCAACAAAATCAAAATCAAACTGAAATTTTTTGTTTTACTCTTGAAACCTTTGATAAGAGTTTGATAAGAATGGAAGCTGGAAAATACTGCTTCTTTAGAAAACATTGGAAGAAAAGTAAGTGAAAATGAGATTAGAAAGAGAGAATCCATCCACCATGCTGCACTGGAAACACATTTGCATTAATGAACGCTTGCATTCAGTTTGACTAATGCAGTAGGCATCTGGAATAGGAAGTTATAACCCTGAACTTGGGGCTAGCATTGAGGAAAAAATAAATTTGCCAGTTACAGCCTTTTTTAAAAAACAAAAGAAAAAAAACATTTTTCTTTGTACAAAAGAGACTTTTTGTTTAGGATCTAGCTTGGCTGTAGAGTGTCTGCTGGCTAACTTCCTATTTTGATGCTGTGGCTGAAAGTTGTTGATACTGTTTTGCACGAATTTGTCTTTGTTTTGTGAACATGAGAAAATTCAAGTGTAGGAAAACCTATACCTGAATATTTCAAACCTCTCTCATATAAATATGCACAATATGGATGTGAAAAAGTAAGTGGCTGCTACAGGCTGGCACCCATTTTTCACTGATGTGTGTCATTATTCCATGTTACAGATATCCATTTAGTAAAAAGTAATGAATTTCTTAAGTGAGCAGGTAATTAACCACATGGTAACTATAACATAATTTTAAACTATTTACTCTTTTTAGGAAGAACTCTTTGATATAGGATATAACATTCCTTATTCCTTAATTACAGATCGCATTTTATTTTTAGTAATTAAGTTTCAAGTAGTTGAATAGATGAGTACTAAATCTTTAAGAGACACTTTGAGGAAAAAAGAATAAACAGTATATGAATAGGATTTTTCTATTCAAATGTGTTTACTTAATGTCTACAGAAAATTCACTTATAAGTATTTTGTTGTTGTTGTTGTTGTTGTTGTTTTAAGAGATGTGATCTCACTGTGTTGCCCAGGATGGTCTCAAACTCCTGGACTCAAACAGTCTTCCCACCTCAGCCTCCTAAATAGCTGGGACTACAGGCAGGCACCACTGTGCCCAGCCTTAGACACTGTAGGTTTTTTTTATCATGTTATTTTAAACTCCCTGTCTTGCTCTGAAAGATAAAATACTCTAGGCATAAAAAGGAGAAGATTCTTCCTCAATTCCCATACCAGATGTTCTAGTCAGATGTGGGTTTTGCCTTATTCCAATAAAAATGCAGAAGTACTGTACTTTAGAATTAATATATGGAAGTATTTAAAGTAAGCACAGGAAGACCACCCCTGCTGCATTCCTTGCTACTCCTAAGTTGTGCTTCTGTTCAAGCCCATCTATGTGAGGAGCAGTAGTGAAGAGTGGCTCCTCCTGTGGGATTTTTATGGGACTAGAGCTCTGAAGTATGGCGCTTATCTTTCTGCCCTTCTAACACATACCAAATGTAGTAAGGCTGTGGTTCTCAAACCTGGTTCATTACCTGGGAAACTTGTAATACAGATTCCTGAGCCCTGTCCTCCTTAGGAGATTCTGAGGTAGTAAATCAGAGATAAAGCCCATGAAGTACTAGTAGTTATCTTAAGTTTGAGAGAAGTTGCAAAAGATTGTGCCTAAGGCTATCTTTGTTCTTGGTTGTTAAATTGTTCAGCTGGTTGTACATTAAACTAAAATATACTTTGACCCTGCTGGTGGTGAAGATCATTTGTGAAACATTTTGTTGAGGAAAAGTTACTAGCTGGGCGTGGTGGCTCACGCCTGTAATCCCAGCACTTTGGGAGGCTGAGATGGGAGGATCAGTTGAGATCAGGAGTTTGAGACAAGCCTAGCTAACATGGTGAAAACCCATCTCCACTAAAAATACAAAAATTAGCTCGGTCTGGTGGCATACACCTGTAGTCGCAGCTACTTGGGAGGCTGAGACAGGAGAATCACTTGAACCCGGGAGGTGAAGGTTGCAGTAAGCCGAGACTGCACCACTACACTCCAACCTGGGCAACAGAGTGAGACTCCATCTCAATAAAAAAATTGTATATGTATATATTTTTTATACATATAAAATATATATTTATATGTATAACTATATATATTATACATATATATATATCCTATCTCAAAAAACGGGGTGGGGGGTGAGAATCAATATATGGTAAGAGGTAATGCTCTGTCACCCAGGGTGGAGTACAGTGGTGTGATTGGCTGCAGCCTGGACCTCCTGGGCTCAAGCAGTCCTCCGACTTCAGCATCACAAGTAGTGAGGACCACAGGTGCATGCCATCATGCCTGGCTAATTGTTTAATTTTTTTGTAGAGATGGAGTCTCACTCTGTTGCCAAGGCTGATCTCGAACTCCAGGGCTCAAGCAGTCTCCCACCTTAGGTTCTCAAAGTGTTAGGATTACAGGCATGAGCCAATGCACCCAGCTGATTCCCTTTTAATAAATCTACTAGATCGATGACCTTATTTGTTAATAGAGCAGCACCATGTTTTTAAGCGATTAGAACACTTGATTGTTTCCACCTGAAGAGAAAAAGGAACAAAAACGCTTGAAAATAAGTATCCACATTAAATTCCATTATAACAAAGAACTAATTTAGAAAATGTTCATAATGAGAGTTTTGATGGAGATTTGTTTTGAGTAATGTTGAAAAGCTCTTGGAGCACATGTGAAGGTATGAATCTTTTGAAAAGAGAAAGGTAGAGATTTTCTAAGATATAAAATAATCCAGATTTATTCTACCAGACAGTTTTACAGAGTACAGTATTTTATAAGCTATCTGCCTTCAGATTCACTGGACTTTTCTGTCCTTTTGCCAGGTACCGACTTGGGTAACACCAGTGACTCTAAGTGCTATAGTGACTAATTGGAAGAGTCTTTGCTTATCAGAGCTGTTCTAAAAGACTTATTAGTTTTTGGTCTTCGTTCTGTTTAATGTTTTCATGTCTTTATAAACTTTTTACTTCCAGCCCAGTTTTTCCCATTGTCTTGGTATAGGTCAACTCTGTCCAAGTTTGTTAGGGTTTCAACTAGCCAAAAATGGTCTTTTCATTTGCTGAAATTCTAAACAAGATAATTAAAATTAAAGCACAGATGGTGGTGCTACCTTATTTTTCTACACGTGGGAAAGCTTGCTTGGCAATAATGATTAGAGCTAGTGCCTGCATCTCACAATCACTGAGAATTGAATGCAGCACTGAGCTCTGTTTACTCTGTAAGCTTGCCCCCAGAAGACAATATATACTCCAAATAGAAAGTTATAATATTATTATTAGGGAACATTATCAGAGGGTTTTTTCATATCTAGTAGCCATGTCATATTAAATAATCATTTTTTTTCTTTTATTTTCTTTCTCCTTCTGTTGCCCAAGCTGGAGTGCAGTGGCATAACCATGGCTCACTGCAGCTTGACCTCAGGCCCAACCAGTCCTCCCACTCCAGCTTCTCAAGTGGCTAGGACCACAGGCATGTGCCTCCATGCCTAGCTAATTTTTCTATTTTTGTGGAGGCAGGGTCTTACCATGTTGCCCAGGCTGATCTTGACCTCCTGGGCTCAAGCAATCTCTCCTCTGCCTCCAAAAGTTCTGAGAATACAGGGATGAGCCACCACACCCAGCCTAAAGAATCTTTAATGTTTGAAGTCTGTCAGGCAGTCATGGTGCTCAGTAGAGGACTTGTTAGCATTCTGAGAATAGGACTTCTAACCTTATCTTGTAGTTTTACCTAAGATTATTCTACACCTAACTTGAAACTTTTGGAGTATTAAGAGTTCAAGGAAGATGAGAAAAGCAAAACTCTTTGAACTGACCAGTTTGTGTCCTGCTAAAGCATAACAGTTTTACCATGTTCTTCCTTCCCAGTGATGTGAATAATCTTTGGTTAGCATTCAGTTCCATTGCTTTCTCTTTTGTTTTGTTTCATCAAGCACGGTCACCATCACATTATTGTCGTCATCATTTTGCTTATTGTCTGTCTCCCCCTCTGTGTTGTAAGCCCCATAAAAGCAAGAGATTTTTTCTGTTTTATTCACTGCTTTAAGCCCGGTTGCTAAAATAGTGTCTGGCATATGATAGGCACTCAATAGATATCTGTTGAATTATGACTAATCCATTTTGTTGACGTTCATCTGTAAGATGACAAATCTGCATAATCTGAAATCTCCTTAAAACATGTAAGCTGGCTGGGCACAGTGGCTCATGCCTATAATTCTAGCACTTTGGGAGGCTGAGACAGGCAGATTGCATGAGCTCGGGAGTTTGAGTCTAGCCTGGACAACATGGTGAAACTGTCTCTCCTAAAAATACAGAAATTAGCCGGGCATAGTGGCGCGCACCTGTAGTCCCAACTACTTGGAAGGCTGAGGCAGGAGAATCGCTTGAACCCAGGAGATGGAGGTTGCAGTGAGCTGAGATTGCGCCACTGCACTCCAGCCTGAGAGACAGAGTGAGACTCCGTCTCAAAAAAAAAAAAAACAGGTGTGGTGGTACACACCTGTAATCTCAGCTACTCGGGAGGCTGAGGCAGGGGAATAGCTTGAACCCGGGAGACAGAGGTTTCGGTGAACCGAGATTGCACCACCACACTCCAGCCTGGGCAACAGAACGAGACTGTCTCAAAAAGAAAAAACACAAACCATATAAGCTGAACCTCCCTGTGGTGTGGAGTCAGTTTGACTCACCTCAGAGTTGTTTGAAGAGAGAGGTTCCCAAACAGTTTTATCATAACCTGAGTTCACTGAATATTTTCTGGTAGAAACACTGACTAGTAAGTTCAGTAACAATGCATGGCTCAGATTGTGGAATATTTCTGATTTAAATGTAATCTGTAGTACTTTTCACTTCAGATTTTTGAACCTTTTAACCTACAATACTGGGTTTCATTTCTATTACGCCCTAATCTAGTCATGCTGAATATCCATTCTATATAATGGTAGATGCAAACCATGTTTACTAAATTAGAACTACATATGAGTTAAAGTTTACTTCAAGTGTTACGTTCTAATAATATAGCTTTGCCACCAAGCTTTAACAGTTTTT
Source organism: Aotus nancymaae (assembly GCF_030222135.1). Lineage (NCBI taxonomy): Eukaryota > Metazoa > Chordata > Mammalia > Primates > Aotidae > Aotus > Aotus nancymaae. Next base: position 6,146,051 of record NW_026988473.1, on the reverse strand, counting down.
CTTCAATGTACAAAGACTCTTTGTTCTAATAACCAGATTACAGTTATACTATTTCTAAAGCTCAACTCTTATTACATCAAATTTCAGTGATGTGTTGAAGTAGGGGAACTTTATATGGCATTTCAAAACATTTTTATAATAGCAGAATTTTATTTATTGTAGTAAAATATTTTTGTCTTTAATAATTTTGAATAAAGTCATAATTTTGCTTTTATCTGATATCTGGGTATTTACATGAAAAAGGGAACATAAGCTGAATAAAAGTAATCCCAAAAGAATTTATCTGTCACATTTTCCCAGTTACTCATTCATGCTCAAGACATTGCTACCCTGAGTCTACTTAGGTCTCAGCTGACCAAGCAAAATCTTTGATTCACTTATTTGGGGCTATTTAAGACCCACTTTGTTCCAGCTCCAAAGATACAATAGTATGCAAGAAAGACAGCATCCAGGGCTGGGCGAGGTGGCTCGTGCCTATAATCCCAGCACTTTAGGAGGCCAAGTTGGTCAGATTGCTTGAGCCCGGTAGTTTGAGACCAGCCTGGCAATGTAGCAAGACCCCATGTTTGTAGAAAGTTTAAAAATTAGCCAGGTGTGGTGGCATGTGCCTGTGGTCCCTGCTACTTGGGAGGCTGAGGTGGGAGGATAGCTTGAAGCCAGGAAGCCAAGGCTGTTCACAATTGCACCATTTGCACTCCAGTCTGGGGGACAGAGGAAGACCCTGTCTCAAAAATAAAACAAATAAATAAAGGAAATAAGAAAGCACCAGCCCTTGGGATGTTTGTTTTTATCCTTTTCCCTAATAACTTGTTAGAGTGGAAAGTTAGGAAACAGTGTGGTAGATTGATGGCTACTGTGGTATTAATAACTAATAAGACTTAATGTATTACTTTGAGAAGGATATTTTCTATTTTAAAAGTAATTCTGGGCCGGGCGCGGTGGCTCAAGCCTGTAATCCCAGCACTTTGGGAGGCCGAGGAGGGTGGATCACGAGGTCAAGAGATGGAGACCATCCTGATCAACATGGTGAAACCCTGTCTCTACTAAAAATACAAAAAATTAGCTGGGCATGGTGGCGCGTGCCTGTAATCCCAGCTACTCAGGAGGCTGAGGCAGGAGAATTGCCTGAACCCAGGAGGCGGAGGTTGCAGTGAGCCAAGATCGCGCCATTGCACTCCAGCCTGGGTAACGAGCGAAACTCCATCTCAAAAAAAAAAAAAAAGTGATTCTGGAGTTAACTTTTTTTTTTTTTTTTTTGAGTTGGGGTTTTGCTCTTATTGCCCAGGCTGGAGTGCAATGCCGTGGCCTCCCGGGTTCAAGTGATTCTCCTGCCTCAGCCTCCTGAGTAGCTGGGATTCCAGGTGCCTGCCACCACACCCGGCTAATTTTTTTGTATATTTAGTAGAGACAGGGTTTCAGCATTTTGGTCAGGCTGGTCTTGAACTCCTGACCTCAGGTGATCCACCCGCCTAGGCCTCCCAAAGTGCTGAAATTACAGGTGTGAGCCACTGTGCCCAGCCGAGTTAACTCTGTCTTAACCAAAGTGTCAATTTGCATGGTACAATATTGATTTAAATGACAAGTTAGTACAAGAGATTTTGGAGGGGCTGGGTGGGCGTGGTGGCTCATGCCTGTAAACCCAACACTTTGGGAGGCTGAGTGGGGTGGATCACTTAAGGTTGGGAGTTCAAGACCAGCCTGACCAAAATGCTGAAACCCCGTCTCTACTAAAAATACAAAAAAGTAGCCAGGCATGGTGGCAGGCGCTTGTAATCCCAGCTACTCAGGAGACTGAGGCAGGAGAATCCCTTGAACCTGGGAGGTGGAGGTTGCAGTGAGCCTACATCACGCCATTGCACTCCAGCCTGGCCAACAAGAACAAGACTCCATATAAAAAAAGAGAAAGAGAGAGATTTTGAAGTAGGTCAACCTTTTTCAGTACCCTTTAGTTTAGAACATCACGGCTATTTATTTGTACATGGGACAGATTCTTCCTGTGTATAGAATAGAATAATTCTAGTCTCATTTCAGGCTCAGGAAGGGTCTGTTGCATCTCCTAAAAATCAAAAAGAAATCTGGCCACTTGTTTTTTTCCTTCTCAGATTGTGAGACTGTAACAGTGGATTTATAGAAGCAGTGTGTGCTCTGAATTGTTCAGTTTACAGATTGAAGTCTATCAATGCATCATAGTATCAAGTTATTTGTTTTGTATGGATTATTTTGCTTTGGTTGATTAGCTCTACCAGAATAATAAAAACCTCCCTAGATTTCTCAATCTTATCGCTCTTCTTTATGCTCTCTCTTTACAGTGGAAAAGTAGACCAAAAAGTATTTGTCATGAAAATTTTTTGTCATTTGCAGTTCACAGCATGAAATGGCTTTTCTGTTTCACCGTTGGCAGTTTTATGCATGTCTTGTAGGATGACTTGATTGTTTTGTTACGTATTTATGTGTGTATATATAGTGTGTATATATACATCCTGTGTGTGTATATACATATTTATGTAATTTTAAAATTAAAAAGCATGCTGCTTGGCTTGGCTAGCTAATGTGTAATTGTACCTGGTAAACAATTTTTTTCTTTGAAATTCTGATCATAGAAGTATTGAGCTCTCTTTGCTCTAATGAGCCATCTTCAGAAATTATGACTTCTTCCTTTCTTTTATCTTCTGAAATACATAATACTGGCCTTACAATACTACATGGAGAAAAAAGCAAAGTGTTAGGGAGCCAGCCTATTTTAGCCAATGAAGGAAGAGACCACTTGGATCTAAAAGACTTGAAAAAGATGGAAAAGCCTCAGGGGACCAGCAACAACGTATCAGACTCTTCAGTTTCTCTTGCAGCAGGAGTTCATTATGACCATCCTTCTATTCCAGCCAGTTTCCCAGAGCATCCTGCTTTTCTCTCAAAGAAAATTGGTCGAGTGGAAGAGCAAATAGATAAAGAGACCAAGAACCCAAATGAGGTATCAAGTAGGGAAGCTAAAACTGCATTGGATGCTGATGACAGATTCACTTTGCTAACAGCCCAGAAACCACCTACTGAGCACTCTAAGGTAGAAGGCATTTATACATATTCTTTGTCGCCATCCAAAGTTTCAGGAGATGGTGTTACTGAAAAGGATTCCCCTGAATCACCATTTGAAGTAATTATTGACAAAGCAGCATTTGATAAAGAATTTAAAGACTCATATAAGGAGAGCACAGATGATTTTGGTAGCCGGTCTATGCACACTGATAGAGAATCATCCGAAGACATTTCAGAGACTAATGACAGGCTTTTTCCACTGAGAAATAAAGAGGCAGGACATTACCCAATGTCTGCATTGCTCAGTAGACAGTTTTCACACACAAATGCAGCACTGGAAGAGGTGTCTAGATGTGTGAATGATATGCATAACTTCACTAATGAAATACTGACTTGGGATTTGGTTCCCCAAGTGAAACAACAGACCGATAAATCTTGTGACTGCATCACAAAAACTACAGGACTTGTCATGAGTGAATATAATTCAGAAATTCCAGTTGTAAATCTTAAAACTAACACTCATCAGAAAATTCCTGCATGTTCTGTTAATGGGAGCACGCCTATCATTAAATCAACAGGTGATTGGGCAGAAGCATCTCTCCCGCAAGAAAATGCTATCACTGGAAAACCTATAGCAGATCCTCTCAGTTCCGCAAAAGAATTCAGTATCAGAGGTGTACAAGGCAATATGCAGAAACAGGATGACATACTTGCAGAATTACCTGGATCTACACCTGAAAAATGTGACTCTTTGGATTCTGGAGTGGCCACAGTAAAAGTGGTTTTATCTGATGACCACTTGAAAGATGAAATGAACTGGCAGAGCTCTGCATTGGGAGAAATCACAGAGGCTGATAGTTCTGGTGAGTCTGATGACACAGTAATAGAGGACATCACAGCAGATTCGTCATTTGAAAATAACAAAATTCAGGCTGAAAAACCTGTTTCCATTCGAAGTGCTATTGTAAAAACAGGTGAAAGAGAAATCAAAGAGATTCCCAGTTGTAAGAGAGAAGAAGAAACATCTAAAAACTTTGAGGAGTTGGTCATTGATTCTGAACTACATCAAGATTGGCCTGATATTCTTGAAAGGAGTCCAGCTGGTGAGGCAGCATGTTCAAAAGTACCCGATATGAATATCTCTTTAGATGTGAAGCAGTCAGATAAAATGAGTGAAGTTGTGCCTGAAAAGCCTGTTACTACTCAGAACCCCAAACTTCCTTCAACAGTGTCTCCAAATGTTTTTAATGAGACAGAATTCTCATTAAATGTGACAACATCTGCCTATTTAGAGTCATTACATGGGAAAAATGTTAACCATATAGACGATTCCTCCCCAGAGGACCTGGTAGCAGCCTTTACAGAAACCAGAGAGAAAGGAATAGTAGCTAGTGAAGGAAATGCCTTTAAAGCAGTATCGGAGAAGATGACAGACTTTAAAACAGCTCTTCCTGTAGAAAAAGTCTTACATGAAAATGAGCCTGGTGGTTCTGAAATTAAAGACACTGGAAGCAAATACAGTGAACAAAGCAAAGAAACAAATGGAAGTGAGCCTCTAGGTGTTTTCCCCACCCAAGGTACTCCAGTAGCATCTCTTGACTTAGAACAAGAACAGCTCACAATCAAGGCTCTTAAAGAATTAGGTGAAAGACAGGTTGAGAAGTCAGCTTCTGCACAGCATGACACAGAATTGCCTTCTGAAGAAGTGCTGAAACAAACTTTCACATTCACTCCAGAATCTTGGCCACAGAGGTCATGTGACATCCTAGAACGTAATGTCAAGAATGGATCTGATCTTGGGATTTCCCAAAAGCCCACTGCTATCAGAGAAACTACTAGGGTAGATGCTGTTTCCAGCCTTAGCAAGACTGAATTAGTAAAAAAGCATGTCCTAGCAAGACTTCTGACAGACTTCTCAGGTAACTATTCACATCAGAATACTGCATGTGGTTAATTCTGTGATTATTTATCAGCATGCCATTTATGTTAGAGTCCGATTTATACCTACAGATTTTGACTAGAATATAATATAATGTATGATGGGAAAGGCAAATTCTTCTTCTCTCTCTCATTTTTTTAAAATAATGACTGCTTGATTTGGTTTCCTAATACCAGTATTTCCCAAAGCAGTAGACCACTTTGTAAAATTAATCTTCCCCTAAAATTTTTTTCTATGCTCCAGTTACATTTCAAGGTATGTCTTTAAGTCTTATAGGTTGGCCCTAGGGTGATATTAGGTGAGAACCTAATATCTTACTTATTTACAAAGCTTATTTCTAAATCTGTATAATAGTCACACTTCTTAGCACTTGGGTTTATTGATATGGACCTTGTGAAATCTTAGCAATCAAAGATAGAGGAATTCCTGCTGGGAAAGATAGTAAATGAAACTTTTAATTAATGTGATCATATACTACAGAGATTTTATGCTCTGAAAGTAGGTAACCAGTATTGTAGTACTATTTTATGAGTAATACTTAGGAGAACTCGTGCATTCTTCTACTTTGTATCTTATTTAATATTCTTCAGGCCAAAAGTCATTGTTAGATGGTACCAGAAACCCCTTCTCTTATCTTCTATTTCAAGTGATCACTTTTCTAGCAAGTGGCTTTCAGTTAAATTACTGCAAATACTGTCTATTCTGAGGTCTTGGAAAGTACAAGGAAAAAAAAAAAGATCTTTCAAGTCTTCTACAAGAGACCCCCAACCTTTAATGTAATACCAAGTTCTGCATCTACTGTATGATCAGTGTTAGGTGCTATGTAGAGTTCTGTGGTTTTTAAACTTTTTTGATTATAGATCCTTTTTTCAAATGAAATCATATACAGAGTTGTAGTATTTACAAGAAAGTGAGATTTTTGTTAGGCTAAACGTATTTTGTGTTTGATTGTACTATTTACTTTTTGTAAAGGCATTTCCTTACTGGAGACCATAGATAGACTTATCTTCTTAAGTTTTAATATTTAAAATAGAGAAATTATACTTAACTTTATAATGGTATTTTGAGGATTAAATATGGAAATGTAGGTCAGGACGGTAACTCACGCCTGTAATCCCAGCACTTTGGGAGGCTGAGGCGGGTGGATCACCTAAGGTCGGGAGTTCGAGACCAGCCTGACCAACATGGAGAAACCCGTCTCTACTAAAAATACAAAAGAAAAAAATTAGCCGGGCGTGGTGGTACGTGCCTGTAATCCCAGCTACTTGGAAAGCTGAGGCAGGAGAATCACTTGAACCTGGGAGGTGGAGGTTGTGGTGAGCCAAGATTGCACCATTGCACTCCAGCCTGGGCGACAGAGCGGGACTCCGTCTCCAAAAAAAAAAAAAAGAAAAGAAAATACAGGTATTTCAGTGCTTAGCACGTAGTAAATATTCAGTCAGATTTAGCACCACATACATGGCCTAGTACGTAATAATAAGTACTGGATAATTATTTGTTGAATTAATGATCTGAATTATTTCACTAATAATTATCAGTGAAGACATTGAGGCTTTTCAATAAACCAAAATTTTTGAATTACCAATTAAGGATAGCTGTTACACTCTAGTATATGAAGCTCACTGAATTTAGATTAAAGAGTACTAAATTCTAATTCTTGCTATACTGTGCCTAGAAGTATGACTTTGAACAACTAACTTAGATAGCCTTTTGGGGGCCTCAGTTTTCTTGTCTGTAAAGTGAGGGTCTTGAAGTAGATGGTCTTCAGTTATTTCAATAATGTGATTCTCTGGCTCTGGTACATTCTAGATTTCTTCTTGAGTTGTCATAATTCTTATAGGTAGTAACTTTTGAGTAATAAGTCATATTGGAATTATGCTACAAGAACTCCCATGTCTAATTCTGGCAAATTCCTGCTTTAGCGTGACCTTAGATGACTAGTCTAATTGGTTCAGCGTCTTCCTTTGTTAATGTGATGATCATTATTTTCCCTTGCTTTGTATGTTGCAGTAAATAAAGTGTTGTGTAAATGCTAATTATTAGTAATTCTCAACTGAATCATTTAATCTAGCATGAGAGATGAAAAGGACTATGGAAGTTCAGGGTATTTGTCACTGATCAAATTCTATGATTAGTGTGTATTTTTAGATGATAATTAAAGAAGACTGGGATAGTTAGACCAAGAAGTTTAAAGGTCTTTCTTGCAGCTTTCAAAAGTGAAAACCTTTTTAAATTGTCTTATTTATGAGTACATCTTTTAAAATAACCATTTCATTGCAGTGAACCAAGATGGTCCCACTGCACTCCAGCTTGGGCAACAGAGCAAGACTCTGTCTCAAAAAAAATAAATAAATAAACTAAAGTAAATAAAATAAAAATATAAACCATTTCAGTAAAATGCATCAGTGTCTAGTTTTATTTATTTATCTTTTTTTTTTTTGAGATGGAGTCTCATTCTGTTGCCCAGGCTGGAGTGCAAGTGGTAAAATCTCGGCTCAGTGCAATCTCCGCCTCCTGTGTTCAAGAGATTCTTGATTCTCATGCCTTAGCCTCCCAAGTAGCTGGGATTACAGGTGTGTGCCACCATGCCCAGCCATTTTTTCGTATTTTTAGTAGAGACTGGGTTTCACCATGTTGGCCAGGGTGGTCTCAAATTCCTGGCCTCAAATGATCCACCGCCTTGGCCTCCCGAAGTGCTGGGATTTACAGGCCTGAGTCACCGCACCTGCCTGATTGTCTGGTTTTAAATACGTATATCTGCATATTCTTCCTTTCTAAGATAAAAAACAGTGCTTAATTATATTCTGCCTAAAGTTGTTTGCGAAAATAAGCAAAAGAAACAATGAAAATAATTAATGTTTTTTGGGTTTTTTTTGCTATTTTATGGTATATTATATAACAGTTTGTAATGAAGCCTTTATGATGATATTATAGTGGGTTGCTCAGTAATTAAGGTATGATAGACTCCAATAGTTTGAGGGAGAAAATCAGATCCCTGCCTCACATACCTAGTGTACTGAAGATAGTTTTTTGTGTTTTAGTATCCAGAGTGGTAGGAATGCAAGGAAATAAGCATATAGTTTGGTGACCTACATGTAAATTGTTACAGCCTTTCTGGTAGGCAATTGGTAATATGTAACAAAGACCTACAATTGCCCTGGGAATTTTGGTTTTAGGAATTTATCCTTTTTTAAAAATGTGCAAAAATGCACAGATGTTTACTGTAGCGCTGTTTACATTAAAAGAAGAAAAAATATAGAAAAGCACAAAGGTAGCATACACTCATATATTCTCTATATGTAGAATTAACTTTTATTAATTGTTAGCATCTGTAGTATATTTGTTTCCAAACTAAAGGACTCTTTCATTACCACCTTCCCACTCCCTCCATCTCCCCTTCCCCAGACATAACACCATCATGGACCTGGTACATCCTTCCAGTTTATTTTAAATAAATGTGTTTGTATTGTTTTATGTCTTTCAACTATTTATTCATATTATCATGTTTGTTGTATAACTTTTTCATTCAACATTAGGTTTTTGGTTTTGTTTGTTTTTTTTTTTTTTTGAGACGGAGTCTCACACTGTTGCCTGGGCTGGAGTGCAATGGCACAGTCTTGGCTCACTGCAACCTCCACTGCCCGGGTTCAAGCAATTCTCCTACCTCAGCCTCCCAAGTAGCTGGGATTATAGCCACCCACTGCCACACCTGGCTAATTTTTTGTATTTTTAGTAGAGACGGGGTTTCACTATTTTGGCTAGGCTGGTCTTGAACTCCTGACCTTGTGATCCACCCGCCTTGGCCTCCCAAAATTCTGGGATGACAGGCGTGAGCCACCATGCCCAGCCCAACATTAGGTTTTTAAACTTCTTTCATGTTGGAAGATATATAATTTATTCATTTTAACAGCAATGTAGTAATCCATTGTATTAATATATTATTTTCTTTTGATAAGAATTTATATTCTTTCCTATTTTTTACTATTAGAGACAGTGCTGAAGTTAACATTCTTATACTTGTCTGTTTTCACACTTGTGAATATTTCCCCAGTGTTAGGGTGCTACTGCTTATCAGTCTCATTTCTAGCTATGTGTGTTATTTTTCTAGTTATTGTCAAAAGTTAGAGTGTCTTCTGTTATGAAAAAAATGTTCATAATTTATTAGTAAAATCTACGTTGTTGAGCACCCAGCAGATGGTGGGTGATAAAGTGGAATGAAAAAGAGTTACAAAACAAAGGATACAAAATAATTCCTATCTTGGTATAATTTAAAGTGAATCTATGGCTAGAAAGAGTCCATAAAGAAGGGAAACAAATGAATCTATATACCTACAAATACAAGGAATCTAAAGTAATTTTTAGAAGCAATTTCAGAATGGTTTTCTTTTCTTATGGCCAAGTAGGCTTTTACTGGACCTGACTGTCCTGCATATAATGGGACAAAATTTTAAAAGAAACAAAGACCTGAAGGCACTGGAGAATGAACGGGAACAGTTAGATTTTGAAAGAGAGTTAACACGTGTAAGAAGAGACAGCATGGAATTAGTTTTTTATTTTTACTGCTTTTAGCTAGAGGACAGTTGCACCTTACAGGTTGACTCAAACTTTCATGGAATACTTAACCAGTGGACAGAATTTGGGTCAGCCACAACCGTTTGATCAGTGGAATGTAAGGGGAGGAGGAATCTTGGAAAGGAGAGATCCAGAGAGTGACAGCGTAAAATTCTGTAGATAAAATAAACTGTGTTTAAGCCTCTGTTTAATTGTGAACCACACTTATGCACAAAAGATTATAAGCAGCACAACTAGAAATAAAAGAAGTGAACTGGGCTGGTGCAGTGGCTCACACCTGTACTCCCAGCACTTTGGGAGGCTGAGGCGGGTAGATCATGAGGTCAGGAGTTCTAAGCCTGGACAAGATAGTGAAACCCTGTCTCTACTAAAAATACAAAAATTAGCCCGGTATGGTGGCAGATGCCTGTAATCCCAGCTACTCAATAGGAGGCTGAGGCAGGAGAATCACTTGAACCCGTGAGTCAGAGGTTGCAGTGAGCCAAGATCATGCCACTGTCTCAAAAAAAAAAAAAAAAAGAAGTGAACTGAGTTTGCAGTTTGAAGGCCGGGCACAGTGGTTCATGCCCGTGAATCCCAGCACTTGAGGAGGCTGAAGCGGGTGGATCACTTGAGCCCAAGAGTTCAAGACCAGCCTGGGCAGCAGGGTGAAACCCCGTCTAAAAAATACAAAATTAAGCCAGGCATGGTGGCCTGTGCCTGTAGTTGCAGCTACTTGGGGGGCTGAAGTGGGAGGGTCACCTGAGCCCAAGGAAGTTGGGGGTGTAGATCACACCACTGCACTCTGGCCTGGGAAACAAGGTAAGACTGTCTTGAAAAAAAAAAAGTTTGCAGTTTGAATCTAACCAAATTTATTACTTAATAAAACAAAAGTAGTGATACTCTCCAGAGGAATAAAACAGTCTGGAATTTGTACAGCATAATATTCACAATGTCCAGGATGTAATCCAAAAGTACACATTTTAAGAATCAGGAAATTATAACTCAGTCTGAAGAAAAAGAGAATCTATAGAAACTAACTTCATATGTTGGAATTAGGTAGGAGTCAGGGGTTTTAAGGGTTTTCATTTTAATCACTCAGTGAAGTAAAGGGAAATGTTCTTGCATTGAATAAAAAGAAAATCTCAACCTAGAAATAGAAACAAAAAAGAGTCAGATGATAATTCTAGAACTGTAAAATACAACCACTGAAATTAAAATTCACCAGATGACCTTAACAGCAAAATGGAGATGACAGGGGAAGAAGTTGGTGAAGTTGATAGATAGAATACTAAAGAACAGAAAGAAAACATTTAAAAAAATATATTGCCAGGAGCGGTGGCTCACACCTGCAATTTCAACACTTCGGGAGACTGAGGCTGGCAGATCACGAGATCAAGAGATCAAGATCATTCTGTCCATCTTTACCAAAAATATAAAAACTAGCTGGGTGTGGTGGTACGCACCTGTAATTCCAGCTACTCAGGAGGCTGATGCAAGAGAATCGCTTGAACCCAGAAGGCAGAGGCTGCAGGGAGCGAAGGTTGTGCCCCTGCACTCCAGCCTGGGTGACAGAGCCAGACTATGTCTCAAAAAAAAAAAATTAATTGGGCATGATGGCACACGCCTATAGTCCCAGCTTCGTGGGAGGTTGAGGCAGGAGAATTGCTTGAACCCAGGAGGCAGAGGTTGCTGTGAGCCGAGATCATCATGCCACTGCACTTCAGCCTGGGCAACAGAGCGAGACTCTGTCTCAAAAAAAAAAAAAAAAAATCAGGGCATGATGGTGCACACCTGTAATCCCAGCTGCTCGGGAGGCTGAGGCAGGAAAATTGCTTGAACCTGGGAGATGGAGGTTGCAGTGAGTCGAGATCGTACCACTGCACTCCAGCCTGGGCGACAGAGTAAGACTCTGTCTTCAAAAAAACAGATTGGATAATCAGTGTAATTCACCACATTAACAATAAAAACTATGGCATAAATTCACTTCATAAAATGTGTTTGAAAAAGTTTGGCTGAGTGCAGTGGCTTATGTCTGTAATCTCAACACTTTGGGAGGCTGAGGTGGGAGACTTGCTTGAGCCCAGGAGTTCAAGACCAGCCTGGACAACAAAGTGAGACCCTGTCTCTACCCAAAAAAAAAAGAAAAAGAAAAAGAAAAGAAAAGAGAAATTAGCCGGGTGTGGTGGTGGTGTGTGTCTGTAGTCCCAGCTACTCGGGAGGCTGTGGCAGGAGGATTGATTGGGCCCAGGTCAAGGCTGGAGTGAGCCATGATTGTACCACTGTACTCCAGCCTGGGTGACAGAGCAAGACCTTGCCTCAAAAAAAACCCCACATATATATATACACATACAGACACACTGAGATCCTGTCCCTAAAATTTTAAAATAAAAAAGTTCATCCTTATCTTTTTTTTTTTTTGAGACGACACACCACCACACCTGTCTGATTTTTGTATTTTTAGTAGATATGAGATTTCACCATGTTGCTCAGGCTGGTCTCGAACTCCTGATCTCATGATCCGTTCACCTTGGCCTCCTCCCAAAGTGCTGGGATTACAGGGATATCCACCGTACCCAGCAACATCTTTTTCTGATGATCTCCTCAGTTAACAGCATCTGCTGAAAACTACAGCTGATGTCATCCTTAATACTGAAATGCTGAACACTTTCCCCTGAAGATTGGGTACAAGACAAAGATGTTCACTCTCACCATTTGCATACAACATCATACTGGAGGTCACTTTGGGAGGCCGAGATGGGCGGATCACTTGAGATCAGGAGTTTGAGACCAGCCTCGCCAACATGGTGAAACCCCATCTCTACTAAAAATACAAAAGTTAGCCAGGTGTGGTGGTACACACTTGTAATCCCAGTAGTCAGGAGGCTGAGGCAGGAGAATCCCTTGAACTCAACAGCAAAGATTGCAGTGAGCCGAGATTGTACCACTGCACTTCAGCCTGGGTGACAAATCAAGACTGGATCTCAAACAAAACAAAACAGCCAGGCATGGTGACTCATGTCTGTAATCCCAGCACTTTGGGAGGCGGAGGTGGGCGGATCACTTGAGGTCAGGAGTTCCAAGACTAGCCTGGCCAACATGGTGAAACCTCATCTCTACTAAAAATACAAAAATTAGCCAGGCATGGTGACGGACACCTGTAATCCCAGCTACTCAGGAGGCTGAGACAGGAGAATCACTTGAACCTAGGAGGCAGAAGTTGCAGTGAGCTGAGCTCACACCACTGCACTTCAGCCTGGGTGATAGAGGGAGACTGTCTCAACACACAAACACATCATGCTGGAAGCCATTGCATTCCAGCCTGGGTGATAGGGGGAGACTGTCTCAAAACACACACACACACCCCATGCTGGAGGTCCTAGCCACTGAATTAGGGCAATAAACAGAAATGCAAGGAATCAGGATTGAAAAGGAAGAAGTTAAGCTGTCTTAATTTGCAGATGACATTATTTACATAGAAAATCCTAAGAAATCCACAAAACAACTGTTAGGATTAATAAGTGAAGTTAGCAGGATTACAGGGTAGATATTAGGTTAATACACAGAACTCAAATTTGTTGTTATATATTAATAGCAAAATTCAAAAATTTAAAAAAAATTTTTTGAGACAGTCTCACTCTGTTGCCTAGGCTGGAGTTCAGTGGCGCAGTCTCAGCTCACTGTAACCTTTGCCTCTAGCTGGGATTACAAGTATGCACCACCAAACTTAGCTAATTTTTGTAATTTTAGTAGAGACAGGGTTTCACCATGTTGCCCAGGCTGATCTCAAACTCCCTACCTCAAGTGATCTACCCACCTCAGCCTCCTGAAGTGCTGGGATTACAGGTGTGAGCCACCATGGCCCTCCTAGAAAATTAATTTTTTAAATAAGTAGTTCCATTTATAGTAGCACCAAAAGCATAAAATACTTGGAATGAATTTAACCAAAGAAGTATTTAAGACCATAATACTAAAAGCTACCAAACACTGCAGAGAGAAGCTAAAGAATGACTAAGAGGAGAGAGACGCTATGTTCATGAATTGGAAGACTTCAACATTGTTAAGATGTTAGTCCTACTCAGACTCACCTATGGATTCAAGACAATTCAAAGTCCCATATTCTAACCAGTCTTTCTTTTTTTTCTTTGCTTTCTTTATTTCTGTTTTTCTTTCTCCCCTCCCCTCTTTTTTCTTTGGTGGGGGGATGGGGGGACAGGGTGTGGCTGTATCACCCAGGGTGCACTGCTGTGGCGCAATCTCAACTTACTACAACCCCTGCTTCCTGGGCTCAAGCCATCCTCCCACCTGAGCCTCCCATGTAGCTGGGATTACAGGCATATGCCACCACACCCAGCTAATTTTTGTATTTTTAGTAAAGATGGGGTTTTGCCATGTTGGCCAGGCTGGTCTTGAACTGGTGAGCTCAAGCATTCTGCCCGAATTGGCCCCCCAAAGTGCTGGGATTACAGGTGTGAGCTAAAGTGCCCATCCAATTCTAAAATTTCTGTGGAAATACACAGAGCCTACCAAATCTAAAGCAATCTTTTAAAAAGAACAAAATTGGAGAACTTGGAACATTTATTTAAAGACATTATAAAACTCCAGTAATGCCAAGCGTGGTGACTCACGCCTGTAATCCAGCACTTTGGGAGGCCGAGGCAGGTGGATCACCTGAGGTCAGGAGCTCAAGACCAGCCTGGCCAACATGGTGAAACCCCGTCTCTACCAAAATACAAAAATTAGCCTGGCATGATGGCAGGTACCTGTAATCCCAGCTACTTGGGAGGTTGAGATGGAAGAATCACTTGAACCCAGAAGACAGTGGTTGCAGTGAGCCGAGATCGCAATACTGCACTTTAGCCTGAGTGGCTGAGCAAGACTCGGTCTCAAAAAAAAACTCCAATAATAAAGACAGTATGGTACTGGCAAGAGTCTACAAGTAAAGAAACAGAGAACCCAGAAATAACAAATTACCACAAACTTAGCAACTTAAATTTATTATCTCACAGCTTTCATGGGTCAGCATTCTGGGCATGATCCTCCTGCTCAGGGTCTCACCAGGGTTGTGATCTCATCTGAGACTCAGGGACCTCTTTGTTTCCAAACTGGCTGGTTGTTGACAGAATTCAGTTCCTGGAAGTTGTAGAAGGAGATACCCACTTTCTTTCTCCCTGGATGTCAGCTGGGGGAATCATGCTCAGCTTCTAGATGTTGCCTACAGGTCGTAACCTCATGGCCCTCTCACAACATGGTAGCTTACTTCTTTAGAGCCATCAGGAAAATCTTACATAGTCAATCCTCTGCATTTTACAGGTTCTGCATCCTTGGGTTCAACCAACCTAGGATTGAAAATAGAAAAGAAAAAACAATAATAATATAAAGGCTGGGTGTGGTGACTCACGCCTGTAATCCCAGCACTTCAGGAGGCTGAGATGGAGGGGAGCACCTCCTGAAGTCAGGAGTTCAAGACCAGCCTGGCCAACATGGTGAAACCCCGTCTCTACTAAAAATACAAAAACTAGCTGGGTGTGGTGGTGTGTAACTATGATCCTAGCTACTCGGGAGGCTGAAGCAGGTGAGTTGCTTGAGCCCAGGAGGCAGAGGTTGCAGTGAGCCAAGATCCCAGCATTGCATTCCAGCTTGGGCAACAAGAGTGAGACTCCATCTCAAAAAAAATAATAATAATATAAATAAACAATACAATATAACAGCAATTTAGATAGCATTTATATTGTATTATAAGTAGTCTAGAGATGATTTAAAGTATCCAAACAGGGCTGGGCATGGTGGCTCATGCCTGTAATCCCAGCCCTTTGGGAGGCCAAGGCAGGTGGATCACTTGAGGTCAAGAGATGGAGACCATCCTGGCTAACATGGTGAAAACCCTGTCTCTACTACAAATACAAAAAATTAGCTGGATGTGGTGGCATTTGCCTGTAGTCCCAGCTACACAGGAGACTGAGGCAGGAGAATTGCTTGAACCTGGGAGGTGGAGGTTGCAGTGAGCCAAGATCACACCAGTGCACTCCAGCCCAGGCAACAGAGCCAAGACTGTCAATCAGTCAATCAATAAATCAATAAGTATCCAAACAGATGTGCCTGGGTTATATGCAAATACCATGTACAAATACCATGCTATTTTATATAAGGGACATGGGCTTCCATGGATTTTTATATCCTTGGGGATCCTGGAACCAATCCCCTTCAGATGCCAAGGAGTGACTGTATATACAACTCAAACGCAAAAATTAGAATGGCTGTCCCATCATATTCACAGGTTCTGCCCACATTTAGGGACAGGGGAAAGTTATACAGGACACAACAAGGGAGAAGTCTTGAAAGCTGCTATAGAATCCTTTTCTTTTCCCCCCACTGCAGTAGGGTCTCGTTCTGTTGCCCAGGCCAGAGTGCAGTGTAGCAGTCCTAGCTCACTGCAGCCTCCTGGGCTCAAGGGATCCTCCCACCTCAGCCTCTTAGCAGGGTTTGGTGGCAGTGCCTGTAGCCCCAGCTACCAGGGAGACTGAAGCAAGCGAATTGCTTGAACCCAGGAGGCAGAGGTTGCAGTGAGCCAAGATCACACCACTGTACTCCAGCCTGCTCAACAGAGCGAAACTCCGTCTCAAAAAAAAAAAAAAAAAAAGAAAGAAAGAAAAATACTGTTTAGGTAACAGGTAACTAAGGTCCAAAGTTCACATTTTTAGATCCATACTATTCATTTGGGGAGGGGTAGACAATGCCATTTTGTTTTCTGTTTTATAAATCTGAATTGAGGGCAAAGGGGATAATAGGTTATTTTAATGAACAAAAAACTTTTTTCTGAGAGTGTGAGATGAATGTTAGTTTGAAAGGGGTTTCTACATATTTCTCTGGCCTGCTGCCAGACTTATCTGTGGCCAAAAGTATGTGTGTCTTTCTTTGACAGTGACGGCTTTGTATCCTGTCAATGATCTTTCTGTGCCTTTTGGTGGGGGTTGGGGTGGATTTCTTTGGTTAAGGATAAATCTGTAGCAGAGCAGATTATTAACCCATTTCTGCAGCCACAAAATTTGGATCTGAGTTTACAGACACATCACCTGATATCTCTTTTGCAACTCAAAAGTGGCTTCATTTATTATAACTTAATGTGAGAGTAACCAAAGAAAAATAATCTATGTAAAAATGTCTGCATCTTTGTCTTTACATAAATTGTTCATAAGAAAGCTTAACTGCCTGTTTCCCCTTTATTAACAGTTTCCTTTTTGAGGTCATAAAGCATGGCCTTTTTTTTTCCTTTTAGTTATTTCAGGGATTTTTGAATGTTCTTAGAGATGTGTTATATATTGACAAATTTTGAGAAATGGTTACAAGGAAGGTGGAATGTATTGTACAGATCCTTAATTTGGAGTTTTATTTGTTCTTAAAAACTGAAGTAGCTGGCTGCAGTGATTCACGCCCCTAATTTCAACACTTTGGGAGGCCAAGGAGGACAGATCGCTTGAGCCCAGGAGTTTAAGACCAGTGTGGGCAACAAATTGAGACCCCCATCTCTACATAAAATAAAAAAAATAAAATAGCCAGGCATGGTGGCTTGCACCTATAGTCCCAGCTACTTGAGGCTGAGGCAGGAGGATCACCTGAGCTCAGGAAGTCAAGGCTGCAGTGAGCCATAGTCACACCACTGCACTCCAGCCTGGGTGACAGAGTGAGACCCTGTCTTAAAAAAAAGAAGAAGAAGAAAAAGGTAAAGCTGATAGACTACTAAACCTTGAAATTTATTTCACATTTGTTCCTTTTCAGACTAAGTGTTTGAACAGCTCTTCTTTCCTACCTTTGAGATGTATACTTGGAAAAGTCAATTGACCTTTTGGAATGACTAGTTAGAATGAAAACAAGAGTCTTCCCCAAATTCAATAATAAAACTAATGGGTGAGGAATCAGTAAGGTTTACTGCTGTTCCTGCTGGAAATGGCACAAGACTGATTTCCTTTTTACTTGGCCACATTACCATTGAATGTGTTAGCGCCCTCTTCAGGTGTAACATGGGTACTGCAGCCAGCATCCTTAAATAACACGGACAAGAATAGGTAATTGAATAAAACTTTAAAATAAATACCTTCAAGTTTTTAAAATAAAAGTAATATGGCCACATTACAGAAAATTTGGAAAATAAAATGAAGGAATCACTCGTAATTCCACCAGCAATATAAATACTCTTGGTGCAGACATTCCTTGACAGATGTTTTATATAATATAATGGAGAAATTAGTAATTTTACTTATGTAGTGAATCATGAAAAGAGAAAAAAGTAAGGTCTTTTAAATGAAAAAAATTTTAAGTGGTATAATATTAAAGATAAAGTTATAACCTGAAAAGTATGGGAATACTGACTTCGTTCTTTTGAGAATTTTTGGCTTTTTATTGTTGAACTAGCTTGGGTCACTTCCCCATAGGACCTTAGGAAGAGACTCGCCAAGGCTTCATTCTGTCTCTGTAAGGTTGTGCACTAGTGTGGCAGTTTGTTAGCCCATTGCCTCACGTTATTCTCTTCTGTTTTAGAACACCCAAGATGCACATAGCACACCCAGTAAAAAGGACATTCCCTGTCAATATCAGTGGCTCTCTTCAGTAGTGATTCTCTACCTGACACACATCAGAATCAAGCAATAATTTGTTCATAGCTTGAAAAAGG
Organism: Aotus nancymaae; assembly: GCF_030222135.1. Taxonomy (NCBI): domain Eukaryota; kingdom Metazoa; phylum Chordata; class Mammalia; order Primates; family Aotidae; genus Aotus; species Aotus nancymaae. Next base: position 6,127,863 of record NW_026988473.1, on the reverse strand, counting down.
TAACATGCACCATCCCAGGAGTCAGGGCCTACTCCCCATCCATCCTTTGTCCCATCTCACACCCAGCTGAGAGCCACTGACTTAGACAGTCATCTCTAAAGAGTCTGCTCATAGAAGGTAAATTTAAGTAATAAAAATGTTTAAGACTCTTAATCAAAAGATTTTATTTTTTTCTGATAGATTGAAAAAGATAGACTTTGGCCAGGCGTGGTGGCTCATGCTTGTAATCCCAGCACTTTGGGAGGCCGAGGCAGGCGGATCACGAGGTCAAGAAATCAAGACCATCTTGGCCAACATGATGAAACCCCATCTCTACTAAAAGTATAAACAATTAGCTGGGCGTGGTGTCGAGCACCTGTAGTCCCTGCTACTCAGGAGGCTAAGGCAGGAGAATTGCTTGAACCCGGGAGGCAGAGGTTGCAGTGAGCCAAGATCACACCATTGCACTCCAGCCTGAGTGAGAGCGAGACTCTGTCTGTCTCAAAAAAAAAAAAAAAAAAGGAAAAGACTTTAACCAGCCCTGATTGTTTGAGTGTAGTTGATGAGGGAGAAGGAAGAGTGAACCCTATTTCTGTATTTGTCTTGGGTTTCTGAGTGGCTGGTAGAACTATTTTCTGATCAGGGAAGAGTGTCACTCAAAGATGATGTTTTCTTTGATGTGTGGAATTTGAGGTGTTGAGATGCCTCAAAGTGATCTCTTCTGTTTCTGTAGCTTCAAATTACTGCCTGCATGTTGATAACTCCCAAATCTATACTCTATGCTGGTCTGGTCTGCCCCATAGGTGATATATCATACTGGCTTTACCTCCTGGTCCTCTGCCTCTGTATATCCTTTACACCCTACTCTATTCAATCATTGTTCTGATAGTGCAATGCTTTTTCATAGAAAAGCTTATATGGAGGTGTATACATAAAAAATAGATTTGGTTAACAAGGCCCTTTCTAATCTCCCCATCTTAGCTTTTTTTTTTTTTTTAAGCGGAGTCTTATACTGTCACCCAGGCTGGAGTGCAGTGGCGTGATCTCGGCTTACTGCAACCTCCGCCCCCTGGCTAATTTTTTTATTTTTATTTTTAGTAGAGACAAGGTTTCACCATGTTGGCTAGGCTGGTCTCGAACTCCTGACCTCGTGATCTGCCTGCCTTGGCCTCCCAGAGTGCTGGGATTACAGGTGTGAACCACTGCACCCGCCTTTTTTTTTTTTTTTTTTTTTTAAATACAGGGTCTCACTATGTTGCCCAGGCTGGTCTCAAACTCTTAGGATTCAAGCAGTCCTCCAGCCTCCACCTCCCAAAGTTCTGGGATTACAGTCATGAGCCACCTTTAATTTCTATGTATCTTACTGCCAACAAAGAGGAAAGAAAAAAATCTTGTTGCTCTATAGCTAACTTTAACTTCAATTCTTAAATTTTCTGTTATAATTATAGCAGAGATTGTCAGTCAAATTAATAATAATGGCTAACATTGTGTTACTGTCTAATCAACAGTATTCTAAGCACTTCTACACATTAATTCACTTAATCCTGGCAACATCCCTATGAAGTAGATGTTGTATTATTCTCTTTTACAAATGAGGAACCCAATGCAGAGAGAGATTGAGTGTCTTGTCCAAAATCACACAGCTGGCAAATGGAAGAGAATATAAACCGAGGCAGTCTGGAGCCAGAGTCATTTCTATGTTGAACTAACTCTAAAGCTGGGGATAAAGTATTTTACTAGGTGGGGATCCATGGCCAAGTAGAAGCCAGGAAGCATTAAAGGGTGAAATAGTCTTTATATATTTTATTATATTTTAATTTATTTATTACTTTTTTGAGACAGAGTTTCACTCTTGTTGCCCAGGCTGCAGTGTGGTGGCATGATCTTGTGAGCTCATTGCAACCTCCGCCTCCCGGGTTCAAGTGATTCTCATGCCTCAGCCTCCTGAGTAGCTGGGGCTACAGGCGTGTGCCACTACACATTTTAGTAGAGATGAGATTTCACCATGTTAGTCAGGCTGGTCTCGAACTCCTGACCTCAAGTGATCCACCTGGCCTCCCAAAATGCTGAGATTACAGGTGTGAGCCACTGTGCCTGGCATTTATTTATTTATTTATTTTTGAAGCAGAGTCTTGCTCTGTTGACCAGGCTGGAGTGCAGTGGCATGATCTCAGCTCACTGCAACCTCTGCCTCCTAGGTTCAAGTGATTCTCCTGCCTCAGCCTCCCCAATAGCTGAAACTACAGGTATGCACCACCATGCTCGGCTAACTTTTATATTTTTAGTAGAGATGGGGTTTTGCCATGTTGGTCAGGCTGGTCTCGAACTCCTGACCTCAGGTGATCTGCCCACCTCAGCCTCCCAAAGTGCTGGGATTAGAAGCGTGAGCCTTTGTGCCCGGCCAGTATTTTATATTTTTATGCTATTTTAAATGTTGTTTTAAATTCAGTTTCTAATGGTTAATACTAATATATGGAAAAACAATTGATTTTGTATGTTAACTTTGTATTATGCAATCTTGCTAAACTTGTTTATTAGTCCTAGTAGCTTTTTTTGTAGATTCCATCAGATTTTCTGCATAAGCAATCATGCCATCTGTAAATAAAGACAGTTTTACTATTTTCCGATTTGGTTGCCTACTTTTTTCTTTTTCTCCCCCCACCCACAATTTTTTTTTTTTTTTTTTTTTTTTTTTTGATGGATCTTCGCTCTTTTGTCCAGTCTGAAGTGAAGTGGTGCAATCTAAGCTCACTGCAACCTCCACCTCCCAGGTTCAAGAGATTTTTCTGCCTCAGCCTCCTGAGTGAGTAGCTGGGATTACACTAGCACACCACCAGGCCCAGCTAATTTTTTTTTTTTTTTTGCAACGGAATCTCACACTCTTGCCCAGGTTGGAGTGCAGTGGCGTGATCTTGGCTCACTGCAACCTCCACCTTTTGAGTTCAAGCGATTCTCCTGCCTCAGCCTCCCGAGTAGCTGGGATTACAGACGCCCGCCACCATACCCGGCTATTTTTTTTTTTTTTTTTTTTTTTGTATTTTTGGTAGAGGTGGCATTTCACCATGTTGGCCAAGCTGGTCTCAAACTCCTGGGCAATTAGTGATCTTCCCACCTTGGCCTCCCAAAGTGTTGGGATTATAGACGTGAGCCACTGCTCCCCACCCAAGTTGTTTTTTTTCTAACTTCTTTAGGTTAAAGCTGAGATCATTGATTTGTGATCTGTCTTCTTTACTAATATAGATGCTTTTTAAAAATTTATGTGTTTATTTTTTTGAGACAGAGTCCCACTCTGTCGCCCAGGCTGGAGTGCAGTGACGTGATCTCGGCTCACTGCAACCTCCACCTCTCAGATTCAAGCAATTCTGCCCCAGCCTCCCCAAGTAGCTAGGACTTCAAGCGCACGCCACCATCCTAATTTTTGTATTTTTAGTAGCGACAGGGTTTCACCATGTTGGCCAGGCTGGTCTTGAACTCCTGACCTCAGGTGATCCTCCTGCCTCAGCCTCCCAAAGTGCTGGGATTACAGGTGTGAGCCACTGTACCTGGCCTAATTATAGGTACTTTAATACTATCAATTTATCTTTACTGCTTTGCCTGGGTATTTACAATCTAAGATGGAATTGTTGGGTCATATCAAAACTCTATTTAACTTTTTGATTAACTCCCAAATTGTTTTACAAAGCAGCTACACTATTTTACATTCCCACTTAGAGGGTTCTAAGTACTCCACCTCTTCACTAGTATTGTTTTTTAAAATTATAGCCATCCTAGTGGGCTCACTGTGGTTTCAATTTGCATTTCCCTGACGACTAATGATGTTTAGCATTTTTTCATGTGCTTATTGGCTCTTTGCATATCTTCTTTGGAGAGATGTATATTCAGAGCCTTTGCTTATTTTTCAGTTGGGTTATTTTCCTTTTTGTTGTTGAGTTATCTAATTCTTTATATATTAAATATATTCTGGACATGAATACCTTATCAGATATATAAATTGCAAGTATATTCTCATTCTGTACATTTTCTCATCACTTTCTTGATGGTACCATTTATAACACAAAGGTTTTTAATTTTGATGTCAAATTTATATATATATATATATATATATATATATATTTTTTTTTTTTGTCATTTATGTTTTTGGTGTCGCAACTAAGGGACTATTGCCTAACCCAAGGTCATGAAGATTTGCACCCATATTTTCTTCTAAGAATTTTAAAACACTTTCTCACTCTCTGAAACAAGGATTTCACATCATTTTCTCATTCCACACACCTTCTTTACCCACTTGACCCACCCCAGCTGATGACTTTGGTTCCTTTTCGTTGAGAAAATAGAAGTGTTTCATAAGGAAATTTCTCCTCCTTTAATCATCAGATCCGTAACATGTCTTTGCCTTTCAGGCTGGTCTCACACTCCTGATCTCAAGTGATCCTCCTGCCTTGGCCTCCCAAAGTGCTGGGATTACAGGCGTGAGCTACCATGTCCAGCTGTGTCATTGCTTTTCATCCCCCACTAGAACATAAGTAAGGATTTCATTTGCCTTGTTCAGTGTTATGTTGTATTCCTGGCTCCTAGCACTTGCCTGGTATATGATAGGCACTTAATAAAACTTGATGAAAGGACCAGGTGCCGTTGCTTACGCCTGTAATCCCAGCACTGTGGGAGGCCAAGGAGTTCGAGACCAGCCTGGCCAACATGGTCAAACCCCGTCTCTACTAAAAATACAAATATTAGCTGGGTGTGTAGTACACACCTGTAGTCCCAGCTACTCGGGAAGCTGAGGCAGGAGAATTACTTGAACCCAGGAGGTGGAGGTTGTGGTGAGCGGAGATTGAGCCACTGCACTCCAGCCTGGGCAACAAGAGTGAGACTCTGTCTCAGAAAACAAACAAAAACTTGATGAAGGAAGATAAAGGTGGGAAAGGAAGTAAAGACAATACATTAAAAAATAATTTCCTGTTTTAAAAAGTAGTTATCCATTGCTTACCAGGGGGATACATTCAGAGAAACATGTCATTAGGTGATTTCATCATTGGGCAAATACCATAGGTAACTTACATAAACCTAGAAGGTATACTGCTACATACCTATGCAATACGGTATCATCTATTGCTCCTAGGCCACAGGTCCGTACAGCATGTTACACTATATTGGATACTGTAGGCAGTTGTGACACAATGCCTAGTATTTGTGCATCTAAACATTAAAAAGGTACAATAAAAATACAGTATTATAATCTTATGGGACCATGTTCATAAATGTGGTCCCTCGTTGTCCACATGTCGTTTAGTGCATAACTGTACTATACTCAGGTAGCTGGAACAGGTAAATGAAAATAGAAGAGAATGAAAAGAAAATTTCTGCTGGGCTCACGCCTATAATTCCAGCACTTTGGGGGGCCAAGGCCAGTGGATTGCTTGAGCTCATGAGTTCGAGATCAACATAGGCAACATGACAAAACCCTGTCTCTACAAAAAATAGAAAAATCAACCTGGCATGGTAGTCCACACCTGTAGTCCTAGCTGCTCAGGAGGCTAAGATGGAAGGATGGCTTGAGCCCAGGAGGCAGAGGTTGCAATGGGTGAAGATTGTGCCACTGCACTGCAGCCTGGGTGATACAGCCAGACCTTGTTTCCAAAAAAAAAAAAAGGAAGAAGAAAAATTTCATGGACACAAACCATGCAGCCTCTTGTTGGTTATAAAATAAACACTAGAAGGCTGGGCATGGTGGCTCATGCCTGAAATCCCAGCACTTTGGGAGGCTGAGGCAGGTGGATCACCTGAGGTCAGGAGTTCAAGACCAGCCTGACCAGATGGTGAAACCCCATCTCTACTAAAAATACAACAATTAGTCGGGCGTGGTGGCAGGTGTCTGTAATCTCAGCTACTCAGGAGGCTGAGGCAGGAGAATCGCTTGAACCAGGAGGTGGAGGTTACAGTGAGCTGAGATGGTACCATTGTGCTTCTACCTGGCAACAAGAGCAAAACTTTGTCTCAAAAAAAAAAAAAAAGAAACTAGTGTAAGTCTAGTGGCTTCATATTTTAAACTATTAGCACCTGCCTCATTTCTCACTTTTTCTTCATATTTTTCATCCTCTTCTCCAAGGTATTAGAGAGGGAAAAGTTTTTCAAAAACTATGCCAGTTTCCTTCCTTTGGTGTTCTATACTTGGAATCCTTAGTCTTCTCTGGTCAATAGAATCATGTGTAAAAAGTTGACTAGTTTAAGGGGAATTATTAGGAAATAAATGGTTTTGCTATCTTTTGGTCATTAGCTTGGCCCCATGTTTAAGCATTCAGTAACAACTGTGAAGAGCCTGTTACAAATAAAATAGTAGGTGCTCAGAAGAAAAATAAAGCTGTTGAAGGGAACTGAAAGTGGGAGATGTTAGTTCGGGTGGGCAGTGTCTGAGGAAGTAGCCCTGCACTAAGACCTGAATGAAGTAAAGGAGCAAGCCATGGGGAGTTGGGGAAGAGCATTCCAGAGAGAGGCTGGATGTGTTGAACCATCTTTTCCAAGCTCTTCCTCCGTTATCCTCTTTTCAGTCAGTATGTCCCTTTTCTATCCCAGACCATAATTTCACCATTTATCTTAAGGCTGAGCCCAGGGCCTATACTATTATGCAGGTTTATTGCACACATCTGGGGCACCATTTACACTTGTTATCTTTTTAGGTTTGAATATTTCTTATGACAGTTTTCCAGCAGATGGCAGTAACATGCATGAGGACAGTGTAGCTTCTTCTAATTTGCACAAAGGTGTTTTTTGAGACAGAGGTCTCACTATTGCCCAAGCTGGAATGCAGTGGTGCGATCTCGGCTCACTGCAACCTCCACCTCCCAGGTTCAAGTGATTCTCCTGCTTCAGCATTCCAAGTAGCTGGTATTACAGGGGTGCGCCGCCATACCCGGCTTATTTTTGTATTTTTAGTAGAGACTGGGTTTTGCCATGTTGACCAGGCTGGTCTCAAACTCCTGACATCCAGTGATCTGCCTACCTTGGCCTCTCAAAGTGCTGGGATTACAGGCGTGAGCTGCTGCACCCAGCCTAAAGGTAGAACATCTGATTTGCATTTAGGAACCTGTCGTCTTTATCCCCCCTACCTTTTTTTTTTAAGAGACGGGGTTTCACCGTGTTAGTCGGGATGGTCTCGATCTCCTGACCTCATGATCTGCCTACCTTGGCCTTCCAAAGTGCTGGGATTATAGGCGTGAGCAACCACGCCCAGCCTTTATCCCTTTTCCTTCTCTGATACATCAATGTCCTTTTCTCCCTGGGTCCCACCCTTATCCTGTAAGCTTTCTCTTCCTGTCTTTCAAATATTTTTAATTCATATAAGAATTACAAGTGTGCTACAAGGAACTCCTGTATAATCTTAACCTAGTCTAGTTCACCAGTTGTTAACATTTGGCCACTATATGTGTTTTATGACTCCTTCCCTCTCATTATAGATAGATGTCTTTTTTCCTGAACCATTTGAGAGCTGACTGCAAACATTCTGCCTCCTTACACTTACTTTGGAGTGTGTTTCCTTTGAACAAAAACATTTTTGTTTGTTTTACATAAACAACAAAAGTTATTGTTAAGGAAATTTAACAGTAATTTAGGAAATTAAACATTGATAGCAGTACTTTTATTAACTATATAGTCCACATTTAAATTTTGTCAGTTGTACCAATGATGTCTTTATAGCGGTGTTTACCCCTTATCCAGAGTCTGGGATCACATTTTCTGCCTCATCCTGTCTTTGTACTCTCCTTTAATCTGAGAATTAAGATTAAAAGAAGTAAGTTCCTCAGCCTTACTTCTTCCATACCATTGATATTTTTGAAGACTACAGGCCAGTTGTTTTGTAGAATATTTCTCAATCTGGGTTGGTCTGGTGTTTTCTTATTAGATGCAGGTTACATGTTTGGAGTGGGAATACTATAGAAGTGATGTTGTGTCCTCCTCAGTGCATGCACTATGGCCAGAGGCACATGGTATTGCTTTATTCTACTACTGATGATGTCAGCTCTCTAAGTCTTCTATGTTGAAACTTTTCTGGTAGTTACATGAACTCTTAACATGTATATACTTGAACTCTGACTATAGGAATTCACTCTTAAGCAGGCAGCATTCTATTAAGTTCTTCTGTTCAATCTCTTATTTCAATCAGGTGAGCCTGAGTTGCCTCCCAATTCTTTCTCTCCTTTGCAGCATCACTATCTGGAACTCCTGGGTTCCCATCAGAAGTCACAATAGCTCTTCTTTCTCCTAGTAAGTTGCATCCCTTAGCCAGATTCTCTAAATCAGTGATTACTTCTTATGTATAATCAGTATTTTTTTAGTGTTTTATTGGTTTCAAGTTAAGGTTCTTTGGCTCTAGAAAGGTTAGTCTTCAAATAAATGGTTTCAGAAGAGAGTTGTGTAGCTGAGTGTGGTGAAGAACTAGGTACCCTCAAGTCAACATGAATCATACCCAGGTTCATTTTATCCCAAATCACAGTCTTTTGAGCTAACCTCATTTGGATTAAAGTATTTACTGCATGTCATTTACAGTGTCTTAGCCTTCTGTATTCCTTAAAACAACTCTAGGAAGTAGATTTCATTTTCTTCATTTTTCAGATGAGGAAATGGAGGCTTGGAAATGTTAAAGTGATATGGTAAGAAATTACCAGGACTCAAACCCATGTCTCTCCCAACTCCAAAGCCCTTGCTCTTTTTTGAGAGCAGAGAGTGGGTGGGAACAAAGTCCTCTAGCTATTTGTGGTGAAGTTAGCCTTCGCAGACTGAAATGTAAAAGATAATGTCGGCCAGGCGCGGTGGCTAACGCTTGTAATCCCAACATTTTAGGCAGCCAAAGCGGGCAGATCACTTGAGGTCAAGAGTTGAGACCAGCCTGGCCAATATGGTGAAACCCTGACTCTGTCTCAAAAAAAAAGTAATGTCATTGCTAGATTGGAGGTGATTGCCGGCAGCTACCACTCAGAGATTTCGAGGTGTCTTTAAACCAGGACCATCCTGGGCAACTGGATCTTATGGTTCGGGACATCCAGCCTGGGAAAATCTAAATACTTGTACTTAAACCCATTTCCTGACATAATTATTAATAGTGCCCCACTCACTTTTTTTTGAAACAGAATCTTATTCTGTCGCCCAGGCTGGAGTGCAGTGGCACAATCTTGGCTCACTACATCCTCTGCCTCCCAGGTTCAAGTGATTTCTCGTGCCTCAGCCTCCCAAGTAGCTGGGATTGAAAGCATGTGCCACTGTGCCCAACTCTTTTTTATATTTTTAGTAGAGACAGGTGTCTCACCACGTTGGCCAGGCTGGTCTTGAACTCCTGGCCTCAAGTGACCCGCCCGCCTCAGCCTCCCAATATGCTGGGATTGCAGGCGTGAGCCACCGCTCCCAGCCAGCCCCACTCCCTTTTGTTGTTGTTGTTGTTGTTGTTGTTGTTGTTGTTGTTGTTGTTGAGACAGAGTTTTGCTCTGCTCTGTCACCCCGGCTGGAGTGCAATGCTGCGATCTGGGCTCACTGCAACCTCTGCCTCCCAGGTTCAAGCGATTCTCCCACCTCAGCCTCCCGATTAGCTGGGACTACAGACATGCACCACCATGCCCAGTTAATTTTTGTATTTTCAGCAGAGACAGGGTTTTTGCCATGTTGGCCAGGTTGGTCTCTAAGTCCTGACCTCAGGTGATCTGCCTGCCTTGGCCTCCCAAAGTGTTGGGGTTACAGGCATGAGCCACTGTGCCCGGCCCCCACTCACTTTTGGAGTACTGCTGCTTGTCCAGGCATGGTGGCTCACGCCTATAATCGCAGCACAGGGGGAGGCCAAGGCAGGCAGATTGCTTGAAGCCAGGAGTTCAAGACTAGCCTGAGCACCATATTGAGATCCTGTCTCTACAAAAAAGAAAAAATGTACCTGGACATAGTGGCGCATACCTGTAGTTCCAGCTACTCGGAGGCTGAGGTAGGAAGTTTGCTTGAACCCAGGTTTAAAGGCTACAGTGAGCAATCATAGTGCCACTGCACTCCAACCCTTGTGACAGAGTGAGACCCTGTCTCAAAAAGGGGAGGGGAGGGGGTATTGTGGCTTCAATAATTATATCGTCCCCTATCCATAATCCTTCCTGAATTCTTTTCAGATTAACATGGAGACTGGTGTTTCTATGTAATTAGCACTAATAGAGTTTGGTCTATTTTTATTTACCACTTTCTTTGCCCCTGACCCAATTTCTGCTTTGGGGCAAAGTTAGCTTTGGTTTTATAGTCTGTTCACCCAACTAATGTATAGGCATGGTTTGCTTAGTTAACAGCAAGATTTTGCCACACGTGCTTTATCATCCTTTCTGCCAAAAAAAAATTTTTTTTTTTTTAAACGGAGTCTCACTCTGTCGCCCAGGCTGGAGTGCAGTGGTGCAATCTCAGTTCACTGCAACCTCTGCCTCCCGGGTTCAAGCGATTCTCCTGTCTCAGCCTCCCCAGTAGTTGGGACTACAGGCGCACACCACCACACCCAGCTAATTTTTGTATTTTTAGTAGAGACGGGGTTTCACCATGTTAGCCAGGATAGTCTCGATCTCCTGACCTCATGATGCAACTGCCTCAACCTCCCAAAGTGCTGAGATTACAGGCGTGGGCCACCGTGCCCATCCCCCTCCACCTTTTTTTTTTTTTGAGACAGAGTTTTGCTCTTATTGCCCAGGCTGGAGTGCAATGGCATGATCTGGGCTCACCACAACCTCTGCTTCCCAGGTTCAAGTGATTCTCCCACCTCAGCCTCCCGATTAGCTGGGACTACAGGCATGCACCACCACACCTGGCTAATTTTGTATTTTAAGTAGAGACGGGGTTGAACTCCCAACCTCAGGTGATCTGCCCGCCTCAGCCTCCTAAATTGCTGGGATTACAGGCGTGAGCCACTGCACCCAGCAAAATATTTAACTTAAATGACACTTTATCCCAATATACTTCCATAGCTGAAATAAGCTCTTAAGTTTTTATAAACCTATCCTGAAACCTAATCAGTATAGCAGAAGAACCTTTTGCCACGTGAGTCATCACCCCTGACATAATTTGATTTTCATTTATAAGATTCTGTTAGAGCCAAGTCCAGTGGCACACACCTGTAGTCCCAGCTACTCAGGAGGAGGCAGGAGGATTACTTGAGCCCAGAGTTCCAGGCCAGCCTGGGCAACATAGTGAGACCCTATCTCTTAAAAAAAACAAAACCAGATTCTCTTGAAGTGGGGCATACCTGTATTTCTGTGCTAATGTGAGGCTTCACAGGTATGCAAGACATAGTGGCTCTGGTTTTCTTATAACTTATATTTCCTTTTCTTTTGTCAGTGCACGATCTGATTTTCTGGCGAGATGTGAAGAAGACTGGGTTTGTCTTTGGCACCACACTGATCATGCTGCTTTCCCTGGCAGCTTTCAGTGTCATCAGTGTGGTTTCTTACCTCATCCTGGCTCTTCTCTCTGTCACCATCAGCTTCAGGGTCTACAAGTCTGTCATCCAAGCTGTACAGAAGTCAGAAGAAGGCCATCCATTCAAGTGAGTTGAAGTCTTAAAAGCAACATTCTACATTTTAGTGGAATGGTTCACTGAGGCTGATAGGTATAAAACTCAGACCTGACTAAAAATCAAGAATTATGGGGCCTAATGCTGCTGATTGGTGGCATGAAGCATCCCCTAGAAACCTTGAAATCACCTTAAGAAGTGGCCAAGTTAGGAGCCAAGAACTTTTTGACGAATTAAAGGCTCATATTTGAAGTTCAAAGAGGGAGTCCTTGAAGGGAGTCCTTCATAGAGGACTCTAAATTCTTGAGCAGGTCAGGGAAAGCAGAGCACCTAGAGCAGTGCTCAGTTAGATGGGGTCCCAAGTGCATGGTTTTATTTATTTTTTAATTTTTTTTTTTTTGGAGACAGAGTCTCACTCTGTTGCCAGGCTGGAGTGCAGTGGTGCGATCTTGGCTCACTGCAACCTTCCCTTCCTGGGTTCAAGCAATTCTTCTGCCTCAGCCTCCCGAGTAGCTGGGACTACAGGCGAGCGCCACCACGCCCAGCTAATTTTTGTATTTTTAGTAGAGATGGGGTTTCACCATGTTGGCCAGGACGGTCTTGCTCTCTTGACCTCGTGATCCACCCTCAGCCTCCCAAAGTGCTGGGATTACAGGCATGAGCCATCCTTCCTGGCCCCAAATGCATGTTTAAACCCCCACATAAGTAAGGCTTGAAATGACTTTGAATCTTGATGTTGAGTGTGTGCTGTTGGTAATATCAGAACTCAGCGTTTTCACGCTTGGTTTATTACTGATTTCCCCTTATCTCTTACTAGTTTAATACTAGAGCCTTAATTAAGTCTTAGTGAAGTCAGTAGATCTTCTGACTACATTTCTGGTATACAATTTCTAGCTTTTCTGATTGTGCTATAACTTTAACAAATGTTTTCTTCACACTTTCCTCTTGAAAATCTCACCCCATAAACAATGTTGACTTTAACATGAGCAAATGACAGCTTTTTTGTTGTTGTTTTTTGCCCACTTGAAACTGTCCTGATTGAGTTATAGACAGTTTCTAAAAAGTTGTTTTTTCATAGAGAAGGAGACCTTGCTGTGACCTCTCAGGACTACAAAAGAATAGTTTTCTGTCCGCACCTATGTTGCTTGTATTTTCTCTTGGTGGAAATGGAATAATTTGCAACTATATGTGGCATTAAAAATGTTATTGTAGTTTGGGCGCGGTGGCTTACGCCTGTAATCCCAGCAGTTTGGGAGGCTGAGTTGGGCAGATCACTTGAGGTCAGGAGATCGAGACCATCCTGGCCAAGATGGTGAAACCCTGTCTTTAGTAAATATAAAAAAATTACCTGGGTGTGGTGGCATGCACCTGTAATCCCAGCTACTCCAGAGGCTGAGGCAGGAGATTCACTTGAGTCTAGGAGGCAGAGGTTACAGTGAGCTGAGATCACCAATGCACTCCAACCTGGTGACAGAGAAAGACTTCGTCTCAAAATATATATATGTACAAAAATTAGCCAGATGTGGTGGTGGGGGCTTGTAATTCCAGCCACTCAGGAGGCTGAGGCAGGAGAATCGCTTGAACCCAGAGGGCAAAGTTTGCAATGAGCCAAGATCCCACTACTGCACTCTCTCCATCTCAAAAAACAATAATAAATGCAAATTGTGTTTTTTGTTTTTTTCTTTTTTCTTTTATTTTCTTTATTTATTTTGAGACAGCATCTTGCTGTGTTGCCTGGGCTGGTCACTAACTCCTGGGCTCAAGTGATCCTTACACTTCAGCCTCCCAGAGTGCTGCGATTACAGGCATGAGCCACTGCACCTGGCTTGTTTTTTCTTTTTTAAGTAAAGGTCTCGCTCTGTTGCCCAGGCTGTAGTGCAGTGGCGTGATCACAGCTCACTGCAGCCTTGAACTTCCAAGCTCAAGTGATCCTCCTGCCTCAACCCACCACCCCACCCCAGGTAGCTGGGACTACAGGCATGTACTACCACACCCAGCTATTTTTTTTTATTTTTTGTTAGAGATGGAGTTTTACTGTGTTGCCCAGGCTGGTCTCAAACTCCTGGGCTCAATGATCCTCCCGCCTCAGACTCCCAAAGTACTGGGGATTACAGGTGTGAGCCACAAATTAGTTTTAACAAGTCAATATTGTTGAATGAGTGGATAAATTTTACTATTTTACAACAAGCTCTGGTGTCTTAGTGGTTTTTTTTACCCCCTTCTTTTGCTTGATAGTGTTGCAGACTTATAAAGTGTTTCATTTGCCAAGCCTGTAATCCTACTATTTTGGGAAGACAAGGCAGGAGTACTGCTTGAGGCCAGGAGTTGGAGACCAGCCTGGGCATCATCGCAAGACTCCATCTCTAAAAATTTCTTTTTCTTTTTTTTGAGATGGAATCTGGCTCTGTCGCCCAGGCTGGAGTGTGGTGGTGCAACCTCTGCCCCCCGGGTTCAAGTAATTCTTCTGCCTCAGGCTCCCAAGTAGTTGGGGTTATAGGCATCTGCCATCATACCTGGCTAATTTTTCTATTTTTGTAGAGATGGGGTTTCACCATGTTGGCCGCGCTGGTCTTGAACACCTGACCTCAGGTGATCTGCCCGCCTCTGCCTCCCAAAGTGCTGGGATTACAGGTGTGAGCCACCAAGTCTGGCCTAAAAAAATTTTTAAATTTATTTATTTATTTTGAGATGGACTCTTGCTCTGTTTGCTCAGGTTGGAGTGCAGTGGCACATAGTTTCTTTTAATTTTTAAAAAAATATATTCTAATTGTGATATAAGGGTATGATAAAATAGCTATAATAAAAGAATCTGTCTTTCAGTCAGTATTTAATTGCTTGGACATGACTACACCAAAAAAAGTCAAGATACTTGGACCTACGTGTATAATCATCAGTACAAATACGGTTTTCCAAAACGTTTTTTAGAAAATAAAACAGTAAAGTTTCAGTAGAAACAAAATAGTTTTAGAAACTTCAGGATATATTAAAACTGCTAAAAAAAAAAAGTACCATATTTTTATGTGTTCTGGGCTCTTAATTACAAATACAAATGTGGTTTTCCAAAGTGTTTCCAAAAAAACCTTAAATTTTAGCATAAACAAAATACAGTTTTAGAAATTTCAGGATACATTAAAACTGCTGGAAAAAAAGGTACCTTGTTTTTATATGTTCTGGGCTCTTAATTATAAATGGATTCACCTTCATGAATATACAATAAGGCAGTAAAAGTTACATCGAACATAGGACAGTTTAGTGTGCATGACTGTCCCACGCAGACATCTAGCATCTTTGCCTCTGCCCACTGGATGATAGTGTGTCCCCACCCCAGCTGATGACAACAAAAAAATGCTCCTACAGATTCTAAAATGCACCCTGGGCACCAATTTTACATTCTCAGTAACTACTGTATTAACAAAATCTTCTTCCATGTCAAATGTATGACTGTTGTTTCTTCTTCTGGAAGAGCCTACCTGGACGTAGACATTACTCTGTCCTCGGAAGCTTTCCATAACTACATGAATGCTGCCATGGTGCACATCAACAGGGCCCTGAAACTCATTATTCGTCTCTTTCTGGTAGAAGATCTGGTTGACTCCTTGAAGGTTAGTTTGTTTCTGCAGCTTTTGGTCTTGACCCAGAGAGATCTGGAAGTAGGCACTGGAGGAACTGGAGTTTGTGGTCACAGGTTTATTAAATGGTCCCAATTATAAATTAAGAAATATCAAACAGAAAAAGCAGGGACTGGGTTATAATACAGAGGAAAAGCAGTACATAGCATTTTATCAGACAGAAATGGACATATGCTTATCTCAGTCATTCTATAATGAGATAGGATATAGCCTTTTGCTGGGGAACAAACATCAGAACAGAGGACCTAAGAGAACTCTCTCACTTACCTTCAAATGTATAACACAAGTAAGTAACCTTCATTTGAAGTTATCCATGTCACACATCACTAAATGTATCCAGACTTAATTAGCTGGAGGAGAACGACATCGGTTAATGTGAATTTTGCCTTATGGTTATTCCTGCTTAACCTTTTGACATCGGCCTTCACAGCTGGCTGTCTTCATGTGGCTGATGACCTATGTTGGTGCTGTTTTTAACGGAATCACCCTTCTCATTCTTGGTAAGATGGCAAGGAGAATGTGCCCATGCTCTTTGAAGTAGTTTGTAAGAATAAGAGTGAAGAGAATGCCCAGCACGGCTCCACTCATTGTGCATTGCCCAGTCTTGACCCATATAGATCTGGAAGTAGGCACTGGAGGAACTGGAGTTTGTGGTCACAGGTTTATTAAATGGTCTCAATTATAAATTTAAGTAATATCAAAACAGCTGGAAGTAAAGGACAATTGTCTAGATTTGGTTTAAATATGGGGATCTTGTTTATAGAAACCATTTTGGTAATGTGGTAATTGTTACTTGTGGTACAAAGACAATAGCCTATATACCTGGAGAGATGTTTTTTTGTTTTGTTTAAACACTACCTTAAATTAGCTGCCTAACTGGCCTTAATTGGGAGCTCTAACAAGGATTTCTCATTTTAGGAATATCTGTGTTTTCTTGTATTTTGTGAGAATAAATGTATGTTACTCTGAGTCTTAAGACGTGACTGTCTCTCATATACACTTGCTGTGTCCCATGATTTTGTCTTACAGCTGAATTGCTCATTTTCAGTGTCCCGATTGTCTATGAGAAGTACAAGGTAAGCATTTATCTGTCCCAAATCAGATGTGTCAGTTGATGTATGACTACTTTTAGTTCATTTTTGAGACACTGAATTTCAGAGCAGTCTTTGTATAACTATTTCTACCGTCTGATTTTGTGAGGCAAGTGCCTATAAGAAAGTGGTGGCATTAGTTTCCTCCAAGAAGAGAAACTGGGTATTAGGAGAGAGATGACTAGGAAAGAGAAACTTTTTTTTTTTAATAACGTGGATGCCTTTTGAGTTTTTAATCATGTGGATGTATTTTCTATGCAAAAGTAGTAAGTTGAAAAAATGCTTAGGCCAGGTGCAGTGGCTCATACCTATAATCCCAGCACTTTGGGATGCCGAGGCAGAAGGATCCCTTAAGCCCGGGAGTTCAAGACCAGCCTGCACAACATGGCAAAACTCTGTCTCTACAAAAAATATTAGCCAGGTGCAGTGGCCTGCACCTGTAGTTCAAGCTACTATGCTAAGCCAGGAGAATCACTTGAGCCCAGGAGGCAGAGGTTGCAGTGAGCCGAGATCATGCCATTGCAGTCCAAGCCTGGGTGATGGGAGTAAAACTCTGTCTCAAAAAGGCCAGGAGCAGTGGCTCACACCTGTAATCCTAGCACTTTGTGGGGCTGAGGCAGGCAGATCACTTGAGCTCAGGAGTTTGAGACTGGCCTAGCCAACATGGTGAAACCCCATCTCTACCAAAAATACAAAAATTAGCCCGGTGTGGTGGCACACGCTTATAGTCCCAGCTACTCAGGCGGCTGAGGCAGGAGAATTGCTTGAACCCAGGAGGCGGAGGTTGCAGTGAGCTGAGATTGCATCACCACACTCCAACCTGGGTGACAGAGCAAGACTTCATCTCAAAAAAAAAAAGAAAAAATGCTTAAATGAATAAAAGCCAGGTGTCTAAAAGGAAACTTTAAACTCTAGGTTATTAAGGTAATCCATGTGTATGAACAAGTGTTTGCATTGTTGGATGATGTGTACCAAGTATACTAGATAACTGTGAGATTATTCATTATGGATTAAGTCTTCCATCGAGAGACTTTTTGGCTTCTGGTATTAAGTGAATTAGTATTACACAAGAGCCATAACAAACATGATCACAGAAAATAGATTAGACACACAGTTTCTGGTATTTGGAAACTGTTATATACTCCAGTGTCTCTAAAGAAAATACTTAACAAGTAAGACTTAACCTCTGCAAAAGATGAGTGATTTTTTTAAAAAAGTTTTTAACAAAGTATGGGGTGTTTATGGTGTAATTTGGATTCTAAAACCAGAGGTTTTAAAAATACTTTTAAAAACTGGGTGTTTTCATTTTCTAGACTAGTCAGTAGTGTTTAAAAACTGGTTAAACTAGACAAAAGAGCAATGCCTCCAGGAAAATTGGTGACCTGGTATGTTGCCACAACTGAATCTAATTTTCCTTCCTTAAAGACCCAGATTGATCACTACGTTGGCATCGCCCGAGATCAGACCAAGTCAATTGTTGAAAAGTAAGTACATTGAAAGACCACATCATCATGAGGTATGCTTTCTTCCCCCCAGTTATCTTTAGTACCTTGTATAAAATGCTGATCCAAGGAAAGTAATTTTCACTCTAATAAAAACCTTGGTTAATAGTTTCATTTTACTAGAAATTATTATGGCTGCTTCTGTGAAAAGAAAAAAAAAATCCTTTGTATCTTTCTTTTTTGGCCCTGCCTTCTGGACCTTTGTTATCTTAGATTAAAAATTATCAATAGGCCAAGCATTTTGATGCACACCTGTAATGCCAGTGCTTTGGGAGGCTGAGGCGGGAGGATGGCTTGAGCCCAGGAGTTTGAGCGTAGCCTGGGCAACATAGCTAGGCCTTGTCTCTACTAAGAATACGAAATTAGCTGTGCATGGTAGCACGTGCCTTTAATCCCAGCTACTCGAGAGGCTGAGGCAAGAGGATCAATGGAAAAAAAAGATAAGTGAGATTTTTTTGGAAACGGTCTCACTCTGTCACCCAGGCTGAAGTGCAGCTTCAACCTCCTGGACTCAGGTGATCCTCCCACCACAGCTTCTCCAGTAGCAAGGACCATAGACTACTGTGCCTTTTTGAACTGGCTTTTAAATGTTCTTGGTTGCAGGTGGGTGTGGTGGCTTACACTTGTAATCCTAACACTTTGGGAGGCCAAAGTGGTGGATCACGAGATCAGGACTTCGAGACCAGCCTGACCAACTCAGTGAAACCCCATCTCTACTAAAAATACAAAAATTAGCCAGGTGTGGTGGCACGCACTTGTAGTCCCAGCTACTCAAGAGACAATGAGGTGGGAGAATCACTTGAACCCGGGAGGCAAGGTTGCAGTGAGCCAAGA
The DNA here is from genome assembly GCF_030222135.1 of Aotus nancymaae. Taxonomy (NCBI): domain Eukaryota; kingdom Metazoa; phylum Chordata; class Mammalia; order Primates; family Aotidae; genus Aotus; species Aotus nancymaae. The sequence continues at coordinate 6,109,316 of NW_026988473.1, read as the reverse complement.
CCATGCCATTACACTCCAGCTTGGGTGACAGAGTGAGACTTTATCTCAAAAAAAAAAAAAAAATTCTTGGTTACTTCCCCACATTCATTTATTTTCATGTGTATTCATTTAAGCCAAACACATCCCTGTCAGAAACAAAAGTTCTAGTAAATAAATAACTTAAGGATCAAAGTTGTCTTTTCTAAAATTGCCAAATCCCTGTTTCCATTTATTTAAACCAATTAATAATTAAATCAGGTAGTAAAATATTGATAAACATCTTTGTGACTCCCTATATCAAAGAGTTGTTTTCTTCTTTTTACTTTGTTTTCCCCCATACCTAGAGGACATGGTTTTGTTTTGGTTTTTTTTGTTTGTTTGTTTTTTTCTTTTTAGAGACAGGGTCTCACTCTGTCACCCAGGTTGGAGTGCAGTGGCACAAGTTGAAAGCTAATTGCAGTCTTGACCTCCCTGGCCCAAGTGATCCTCCCACCCCAACCTCCTGAGAAGCTGGGACTACAGGCATGTGCCATGCCCTGGCTAATTTTTTATTTTTTGTAGAGACAGGGGTCTCACTGTGTTGCTCAGGCTAGGCTTAAACTTCTGGCCTCCCACCTTGGCCTCACAAAGTGCTGGGATTACAGGCATGAGCCACTGTGCCCAGTGTTTATTTTGAATTATTCATAGCAATACTGTGAACCTAACACTGTGAATTAAAATGTTAATATTTTTCTTTTCTTTTTTGAGATGGAGTCTTGCTGTCACCCAGGCTGGAGTGCAGTGGCATGATGTCAGCTCACTGCAAACTCCGCCTTCTAGGTTCAAGGGATTCTCCTGGATTCACTTGCCTCAGCCTCCCGAGTAGCTGGAATTACAGGCGTGCACTACCACACCTGACTACTTTTTTTAAATTTATTTTTAGTAGAGACAGGGTTTCACCATATTGGACAGGCTAGTCTCGAACTCCTGATCTCAAGTGATCCACCTATCTCAGCCTCCCAAAGTGCTGGGATTACAGGCGTGAGCCACTGCGCCCAGCCTAAAATGTTAACATTTTTCATATTTTCTTCAGATAGTCTTTAAGAGGCAAAGAACAGTTTAAAAATGGTTAAATCCCCTTTGTGCCCCCTTGAGTTCCTTTCGCACACCAGGTTTTAATGCTTTTTCCAGCTTTATAAGAGGAAATTGTGAATATACCCAGATTGGTCTAGCTTGATGCCAGGGTCTTCACCTGCTTTTTGCTTTTTTAAAAAGTATACATTGGTATTAAAGCCAGGTGGACAGTTAGCATAAATATATATATCTAGGCCAAGCGCAGTGGCTCACACCTGTAATCCCAATTTGGGAGGCTGTTGCAAGCCGATCACCTGAGATCAGGAGTTCAAGACCAGCCTGGCTGACATGGCGAAACCCCATCTCTACTGAAAATACAAAAATTAGCCAGGCATGGAAGCAATGCCTGTAATCAGCCACTCAGGGGACTGAGGCGGGAGAATCACTTGAACCCAGGAGGGGGAGGTTGCAGTGAGCCGAGATCACGTCACTGCACTCCAGCCTGGGCAACAAGAGCGATTTTCTGACAGTGGTCTAACTTAAAAAAAAAAAAAACAACTTCACCTCAAAAAATAAAAATAAATATATTCATTTATATATATATATTTATATATAATATATATTCACATAATATATATTATATGATATATATTCTATAACATGATATATGATATATATTCTGTAACATATATATGATATATATTGTTACATAATATATATATGATATATGATATGTTATATAATTATTATATATATATTTTTTATATATATATGGAGGCCAAGGTGGGCGGATCACGAGGTCAGGAGATTGAGACCATCCTGGCCAACATGGTAAAACCCCGTCTCTACTAAAAATACAAAAATTAGCTGTGCCTGGCGGCGCATGCCTGTAATCCCAGCTACTCGGGAAGCTGAGGCTGGAGAATCACTTGAACCTGGAGGCAGAGGTTGCAGTGAGCTGAGATCAATGCCAGTGCACTCCAGCCTGGCAACAGAGCTAAACTGTGTCTCAAAAAATACATATATATGTGTCTGTATATATGTTTATATTTATGTATATATTTATCTGTTTGTTTTACCCCTGATTTGTGAAAGAGGATTGTAGCTCAGCTTTAGAGCTGATGTCTTTTTTTTTTTGAGATGGAGTCTTGCTCTTTCACCCAGGCTGGAGTGCAGTAACGCTATCTCGGCTCACTGCAACCCTCTGCCTCCTGGGTTCAAGCAATTCTCCTGCCTCACTCAGCCTCCCAGGTAGCTGGAATTACAGTCGCCCACCACCATGCCCAGCTAATTTTTGTATTTTTAGTAGAGTCAGGGTTTCACCATGGTGGCGAGGCTGATCTCAAACTCCTGACCTCAGGTGATCCTCCTGCCTCAGCCTCCCAAAGTGCTGGGAGTACAGGCGTGAGCCACTGTGCCTGGCCAGATCTGCGCCTGGCAGATTTGACTGCCAGTGTTAGCTGATGTGTGTCACCTGCTATGGGATGTGACATTTGTGGAGAGAGTAGCCTTGACATTCACTGAGGGATATGAATGACCATAGTGATGCCTTAATGATTCAGAACACCTTTGCCAGAATAAAAGGGACCTTTGGCATCCTGTGAAGGGCTAGGAACCATTGCCAGCTTCTACACTTTTTGAGACAGAGTCTTGCTGAGTGCAGTGGCACGATCTCGGCTCACTACAACCTCTGCCTCCCAGATTCCAGCAATTCTGCCTCAGCCTCCTGAGTAGCTGGGATTACAGGCATACGCCACCACACCTAGCTAATTTTTGTATTTTTTAGTAGAGACAGGGTTTCACCATATTGGTCACGCTGGTCTCAAACTCCTGACCTCAAGTGATCCGCCTGCCTCGGCCTCCCAAAGTGCTGGGATTACTTACAGGTGCGAGCCACTGTGCCAGGCTGAGAGAATGCTTTTCACATTGCTTATGCAAGTCCAGGACTGTCCTCTAGCATCATTGTTAAAATAAAAACCTGGAGCAAATGCTTACGTTTTCACTTTCTTTCTCCCCCCGCCCCTTTTCTCAATAGGATCCAAGCAAAACTCCCTGGAATCGCCAAAAAAAAGGCAGAATAAGCACATGGAAACCAGAAATGCAAGAGTTACTAAAACACCACTTAATAGTTATAACGTTGTTATTTGTACTATGAAGGAACATACTCAGTGTCAGCTTGAGCCTGCATTCCAAGCTTTTTTTTTAATTTGGTGTTTTATCCCATCCTTTCCCTTTAGCCCTCAGTATCAAGCACAAAAAGTGATGGACTAAAAAAAGAACTATCTTAGAACTCAGAAGAATAAAGAAAGAATCAAGTTCATAGGATAAGTTAATACCTTAATGGTGGTGGAGCTTTTACCTGTAGCTTGAAAGGGGAAAGATTGGAGGTAAAAGAGAAAGTGAAAGAACACCTCTGGGTCCTTCTCTCCAGTTTTCAGCACTAGTCTTACTCAGCTATCCATTATGGTTTTGCCCTTAAGTTAAGAAGTAATAATTAACTTATGAAAAAATTATTTGGGGACAGGAGTATATCTTCCTTATTTTTCCAGCCCTCAAATCCTATCTTCCTGTCCCACAATGTGAGCAGCTACTCCTGATATTCCTTTTCTTTAGTAACTTTCAACTTGATGAGTAACTTATAGGTGATAGTGATAATTCCTGACTCTGATAATGCCATCTGATAAAAAAGAAAAGAAATGGAAAGTGGGACTGGAGAGGGAGTCAGGAGTGCTGTAGTGGCCGCCACGCCCCCTGCCACTATCCCCAGGGAAGGAAAGGCTCCGCCATTTGGGAAGGTGGTTTCTATGTCACTGGACACCAGTTCTGAGCGTTATTTGAGAACTCATTCCCGAATGTGCTTTCCTCCCTCTCCCCTGCCCACCTCACCTTAAGTTTAAATAAATATGGTTGTACTTTTCTTACTATAAAATAAATGTCTGTAACTGCTGTACACTGCTGTAAACTCGTTAGAGAAAAATATAACCTGCATGTGGGCTCCTCAGTTATTGAGTTATTGTGATCCTGTCTCATTCTGTGGGGGGGAACATTCTCAAGAGGTGAAATACAGAAAGCTGATTCCCATTTGAGGCTAAGTTTTTTCTTCACTTTCAACATGAAAATTCCACAAACTTTTGAAAGAAAAATCATCTGTGAGTTCCTTCAGGTTCTCACTCATAGTCATGATCATCCAGAGGGAATATGCACTGGTAAGTTTAAAGTAAGGGCTACGATATTGGATGGTCCCAAAGTACTGCAGCTGCAAAAAGTAGTGGAAGGAAATCTTTCTGCGTATTTTGGGAAAATTAGGAATGTGGATGAGTGAAAGGTACCCTTGCCTTACTGTCTTATTATTTTCTTAGCCTCTTTTGAGTGTTTTAACTGGTTTCCTGTCCTAGTAGGAAGTCCATCCTCCATCATCATCCTCTGCCCTCCCAGGAAGTCAATGATTGTCTTTTTGGGCTTCCCTCCAAAGGACCTTCTGCAGTGGAAGCACCACATCCAATTCTTTTCTTTTGTTGCTGCTGTGTTTAGATTATTGAAGAGATCTTTGTGCCACACAGGATTTTTTTTTTTAAGAAAAACCTATAGATTAAAAATTACTAATGAAACTGTGTACGTGTCTGTGCGTGCAACATAAAAATACAGTAGCACCTAAGGAGCTTGAATCTTGGTTCCTGTAAAATTGCAAATTGATGTGGTATTAATAAAAAAAAAAAACAAACAATGACTGTGGCATCATTCTGCTAACTTTATTCTTTATACACAGTTTGGGTAAAGTAAGAACCAAACACTGCTTCCATTCCCCCCATCCTTACTCCACTTTGGGGGCTTTAAAAAGTGACTAATAGTTGATACTGGTAAGGATTCCCAAGACTGCAGAATTTAGTTGTAGATCATAACTGTGCATTTGATCTCAAAGAAAGTAAGAGACCCTCTAAGAGGTGGTGACCTTAGAATGAGGAGGGGTCAGGGGGTCTGTTATCCCAGTTCAGCCTCCCACCAGCCTTGGAGTTTTCCCCACCTATAGCATAAAGCAGCCTATAAATTACATAGAGCCACAATGCACTTAAATTGAGTCAATCACCATGGAAAATGGGAACTAAATACATCAGGTCTTCATTGAAAGAACTTGCATGGTCACCTGTGATTAGCTCTTCTAAACTAAGGCTGCTGTGACCCTTAAGCTGGCTTTTAAAAATGTACTCAACATACCTTTTAGAAAACTTAGGCTGAAATATTGTTTAAATGACTGATGCAAACAATTTCACAAATACACATACAAATGTTTGAATAATGTCACTAAGTAACATGGTATATAAATATGTATTCAGAGTAACATTTACATATTGGCCATAATAGCAAGCATACCATTAACAAAAAGAAAAAATCATGAAGAGACTTCACCTGTTCACGTCAGAATCTCAAGGCAAGGAGGCATACCTAGGCAAGAGGACCAAGTCACCTCCCAACCTCTAACCTGTGAGGCCACAATCTCCATGGAAGCAGGAATCACTACAGCAGCCCTTCCCCATCACTGGTGCCCAGCACTGCAGCTGCATCAAGATCAATGGAGGGCTCATCAAAACACAGTTGAGCGCCAACCAAGTTTCCGATGTAGAAACCCTGGGGTAGGGCCCAAGAATATTTGTAGCAGATTCCTAAGGTGATGCTGCTGGTCTCAGGGACACACTTTGAGAATCACTGGTGTGTTTGTTTGGAGCTGTCTCAGTAAAGATAGCCACTCTGTCCTGAGGCCTCTCCCTGCCTATGGAGGAGGAAAACCTCTCCTAACCCCTCTGCCCTGGCTTATCTGAACTTTGCAAGTGAGCTTGAATGATTATAAATTGGTTGCCCCAATTTACCTACTGTTTTTGAGCGGGCAGAGTAAAAAAAATGGTGTAATACTCACTCTGGATCCAAAATCATGCATGAAGAAAAGTAAATGGCAGTACGCAGCCTGGTGCCATCCATAATCTCCGTTCTGAAGTTTTTAATACTGTCTCAAAAACCCTGGAGGTTCAAACTGGGAATTCACTTTTCTGTCAACTGACAACCCATTCAGGATCTTCCTGAATTCCTGGTGGCTTCCACAACAAAGAACACAAAGCCCCCTGCCAAGGAGGTCTTGGGCCCCGCAGCAGCCGCCCCGCCTCTAGAGTTCTACTGGGGAGGGGAAGGCCCAGCTGACGGCGCCTTCCAGCTGAGGCCCTGCAGAGCTCAGCGTGCTCATCCCAAAGTAGTATACAGGGCTTTGCCACCTTCCGGAGTCAGAGCACTGTGGTGGCCTACAGTGCCCAAAACGTCAATCCTTCAGCAGGCGTGACAAATTTTAATCACTGACCAGAGAATTGGGAAGCAGCATGGTATCGTGCAAAAAACACTGGGTTGGGAGCTAGGATTTTCATTCTAGTTCTTTCACTGTCCCTACCTGGCTGTGTCATAATCTCGGTTCCTGGGCAATCTACCTATCTGTGAAAGGGAGGAGGGTGGTACTAGTGATCTCCAGGGTCCTTCTCAATTCTGACAATCTTGAATTATATAAAAATGCTATAAAATCCGTGGTATAAAATCCAACTCCCAAACAGGAAGAGTCAACAAGGGGACTGGGCCAGAGGCACTTGAACCTTGGGCTCTAGCCTGCGGGTCAGGGATGAGGGGCCTACTCTTTGCCCTCTGCTTTCCCACCCCGAGGCAGGGGCTGGCCCCCACTGCCAGGACCTCTTCCTCCATACCCAACCCTCAAGTCTCACCCACTGGCCTCCGCACCCCGACTTTAGGACTGAGGGAACTGTCCCTGCAGCAGCCTGGCTTTGGGAAGAGCAGACATCAGGGCCCAGAGTCTCCCAGGGAGTAACATCAGCACAGCTAGTTGGGGTCCTCCCGTCCCGGCCTCTACCCTCGCTTCTCCTTCCTTCAGGTCCTCCCTTCACCACCTCACAGCTTATCTCTGATACACGCATAATAAATAAGACATTTGCACATAAGGGTGACTGGGTCAACTCTGTCCCCGCCCCTCCCCCTTTCATATAAAAGCATTAAATACAGTTTCAAAATAAAATACAAAGAGCAAAAAAGGGCCTGATCTCGGGGCCACCGGTTCTCCACAGGAGAATGAATCTACACATCCCTCTCGGACCTGCCTGGGAGATCGCGGGGCCCCTTCCCTGCCCCATAGGGCCTGGCGCTGCTGCGGGGAAAAGAAGCCGAGGCCGGGCCCCAGGCCCTGCGGGCTGAGAACGGGCGCCGCATCCACCGCGTACAAAAGGGGATGGGGACGGGGCGGGAAGAGAAGGCTGACTGCCGGGACCTCCTGTGCCCCGGGCTCCCACGGACCTGGTGGCACTGGACTCTGAGTTTAGGGATAAATGGGGCCCTCGGGGCAAGAGGAGCAAAGGAAAAAAGTGCTAATCCCTTTACAAGATCTGTCCGGGCGGGCGCGACAGCGACCCGGGAGGAAGGTGGGGCCGCTCCGTTCCTACTGAGCCTGCTGGGAAGGTTGGCGCAGCTGGTCCGGCCCAGGCCCCGGGCGCATTGCCCCGCCCTCGGTCCAACAGACCCTCCCAGCCTGGAGAGGCTCCCGAGCCCCGCAGCCCCGCCTCCGGCTGGAAGCCCCAGTCTGCAGCCAGGGCCTCCGTGAGGCCGAGAATCCCAATTAGGCAAGGGCAGCCAGCAGCCCCCGAGCCAGGAGCCGTGCCTGCCGGCGTGCAAGGCTGCAAGGGACTGGGCCCCCAGCCAGGACCAGGGCCAGAGCCGGAACATCCTTCCTGCCCTCCGCGAGGCCCCCCTCCGGCCCTAATACTGACTGATGGCACCCCGAGTCCCGGCCTGCGGAGGATTCCCTCGCGGGGTGCGGCCGGAGCGCTCGGCGCTAACACTTGGAGGCCGCTTTGCATTCGCGGAAAACGTGGGCCCTGCACGGGGAGGGCAGGGCTCGGGGCCGAGGGGAAAGTGCGCTTCCCGCAGCGCACCGACTGGCTCGGGAACCCGAGTGGCCCCATTAGATGCCCAGTCTCCGCCCGGCCCGGCCAGCGGGGGGCGCGGCCGCGGGGAGCGCTGGCATCCGGCGCGAGGGTCTCCCAGCAAGGGGGTCAGGCGAGCCAGGGCAGGGCGGAGCCGGGCCGACCCGACCCGGAGACCCACGAGGCCGCTACGCCCGACACACGGCGCCAGACTTGAGGTCCGCGCCGCCCTCACGCGGCGCTGGGGCGGGCGGCCCGAAGCCCTCGTGGCCGTAGCAGCGCAGCGCCGCCTCCTCGTAGGCCTCCAGGATGGTCTGGCGTTCCTCGGGGGTAAAGTCCATGGAGAAGGGGTGCACCTGCAGGATGTGGCGCTTGATGGTGCTCACCTTGAGAGTGGCCAGCGCGCCCCCGCACACCATGCACACCAGGCCGCGCCGGCTGCCGTCGTAGTCCATCAGGTACTCGCCCCGCCAGCGCGGCTGGTAGTTCCGCCGCTGCTCCCGGCTGCGGGGCGGGGGCGGCGGCGGCGGCGGGGGAGGCGGCGGTGGCGGCGGCAAGGCGAGTCCCCCGGGCTCCTGGCCGTCCTCTTCGTCCTCCTCTTCCTCAGCGGGCCGCTCCAGCGGAGCCCCAGGGGACAGCGGGACGTCACCTAGGGAGGGACAATGGGCCGCATTGGCGCCGGCAGGGGGCAGGGGGCAGCAGGCCGGGCCCCGCATCTCCTCCCCAGTCCCCCCCACCCCCGCCTCTGCCCTTCTGCCCCATCCTCTAGTCCCTTCTTCCCCAGCAGTGCCCGACCTCGCTCCCGGCCTGACCCGGGCCCTGCCCGGCGCTCCCTCTCCGCCTGCTCTGGCCCCACCGCTCACCCCACGCTGCCTCCTCTGGCTCCTCCTCCTCGTCCCCTCCCCCCTCCTCGGAGGCTGCGGCAGTGCCGGGGGTGGCTGGGCCCCGGGGAGACTCGGGGCGGGGCAGCCCCAGGGCCAGCAGGTGGGCGGCCTTCTCGCTCCACTCCCGGGCGATGAGGGCCTGGAGGGGCCCGCCGAGGCGCGTGGAGCCCGGGTGGCGCCGGCGGATGTGGCGCTCGATGGTGCTCATCTTGAGCGAGGCCAGCGAGCCCCCGCACACCCCGCACACCAGGCCGCGCCGGCCGCCGTCCAGCTCCATGAGGTACTCCAGCCGCCAGCGCTCCTGGGGGTGGCGGCGGTGGGTGCGGCCCCGCAGCGACCGACCCGGGACCCCCGCCCTCTCGCCCTCGCCCTCCTCCAGCTCCTCCTCCTCTGCGGGCCCGGGCCTCTCAGGGACCCAGCCAGCCTCTTCCTTTACGTCTGGGGGGCTGAGATCCTGAGAGGAGGGGGCTCCAGCAGCGGAGGCCGAGTCCCGGCTCTTTCTGGTCAGGTCCTGGGGGGCGAGGTCATCGCCTGTTGGGGAAGGGGTGAGGGAGAGGGGCTCAGCCTGCTGGCTGGGTTGCCCTTGCCCACGCTGAGGGGTCCATCCAGGCTCCTCACCCTGGCCCCAACTAGGGACCCCAAGCTGTGTGTGTCTGGGGGCGGGGCGGGGAGTGTATGTGTGTGGAGAGCCAGCTCCTGGCCTTCCGCCCTCAGCCGAAAGTCCCTGCCTCCCAGTTTTGGCCACAGACCCCACTTCAGAGCCCCAATATGAGGGGTCTCGGCCTGGGATGGCCTCGCACCTGGTGGGGACTGGGTGAGCTCAGACAGCGCCTCGGGCTGGCCCCCCCAGGCCTGCAGCAGGGCACTGCGCTGGGGGCCGCTGAGCCCCAGGGAGCCGGGGTGCACCTCCAGCACGTGGGCACGGATGTCGTCCAGGTGCAGGCTGGGCAGTGCCCGGCCACAGGCCATGCACACCAGCCGGTTTCCCCGCGGGTCGTAGTCCATGAGACACTCGGCCCGGAACCAGTTCTGCAGGGACTCCTTCAGCCTCCTCTCCAGGCGCCGGGCCCCCAGCCCCCTGCTGCCCCCGGCCCTCCGGGAGGCTGAGAGGCGCAGACGCCGAGCCCGGGGTGCCACTGGGCCCCCTCGCCGCTGGCGCCGGCAGCCCCCACCAGCTGGGGCTTTGCCTGAAAGGGTTGGAGGGAAGGAACTGAGACGCTGGCCCACGGGAGCACCCCCACTACCGCCAGGTCTCCCACAAGCCTCTCACTCACTTGGGTCCAGGCCTAACCTTTGCCCTTCTCTTCCTCTCCCCTGAAATCCTAACTCCACCTCCCCAAACCTTCCAGCGCGCACACACTCCAAGCACCGCCCACACAAGTGGAATCTAGCCGGCCTGGCCTTCACGTCAGCCACACCTTCCCCAGCCAGGCCTACCCGCTCCAAGCCTTTCCACTGCCTGTCACCCCACCTCTCTCCTTGATCCTTCAAAAACCACAGAACATCCAAGCTGTCTGGGCGGCAGAGTCCCTCTCACCCCACTGTTCTTCCCCACCTTTGTATAATAAGGACAATACACAGACCCAACCCAGAGAAGGAGCAGTGGCTTGCTCAAGAACACCAGCTCCTTGGCGGCAGAGCAGCTGCCGCACCAGGCCCTCTGGCCTCCCAGACCCCTGCCTCTCCATAACCTGTACTTGCATTACCTGGGCCCTTGGACGGGCAAGCTGGGACACCGGCCCCCTCCTCTTCCTCTTCTTCTTCCTCCTCCTCCTCCTCCTCAGCCCCCTGGACCCCCAGGCCCTCGGCCTCTCCGCAGGCCCCGAGCCCCAGGTGCGCATCCCAGCTGTTGCTGATGACTTCCTTCTCCCGGGGACTCCAGTGCAAGGAGTAGGGGTGCTTCTGGCGGATGTGGCGCTTGATGGTGCTGAGCTTTAGCGTGGCCAGGGAGCTGCCGCACACCATGCACACCATGCCGTGCCGGGCAGGGTTGAAGTCCATCAGGTACTCCAGCCGCCAGTGGTCGTGGTAGTAGCGCCGGTGGTCACGGCCAGGGATGCGGCTCTTGCCAGGCCTCGAGGCCCGGGCCTCACAGTGGTCTGAATACTTCCTGCCTGAAGATGCTGGTCCCCTGGCCCTGGAGGAGGGCAGTGGGGCACTCCCCCAGGACCCCAAGGCACCCCCTTCCAGCTGAAGATCTTGCCCTGAAGAAGGGGAAAGGGAGACAGTTTTTCAATCTCTGATTTTCAGGGAAAGAAGCTGGGGCTTCGATGGTGGGCCATGAGAAAGGGAGCTGGCGGGGGGCGGGGGTGTTCAGGGGCAGGAAAGGGAGGCAACAGCCATAAAAGGGATGTAGGAGAAGCGGGAAGCCAACACATTGGCCCTTTACAAAGAGCAAGAACTCTTTAAGAGGAGATCAAGAACAAAAGGACACAGGTCACTGTGGAGCTAGCTCTGACTTTTTAAAAAATAAGGTGAGGGCCAAGGAACCAGCCAGCTCTGTAAGGTGCCCTTTCTGGGCAAGAGTTGTAGGGAGAAAGCCAGGAGAGCAGCAGGCCAGGGCGGTTACAGCCGGAGCAGAGCAGCAGTGGGGCCAGACAAACAAAGGGGGCATCTGTCTGCAGCCAGGGCTGCAGTCGGGACCCACCCGCCCAGGGCCCCCGCCAGGAGGGCCCCACCCACAGGTCTTCTCCCTTTTTCCAGTAATGCTTCAAATACAGCCTCCTGAGAGTCCCGTTTTGGGGATGGGCTAGGCATTGTCAGTTCCCCAAATCTAGGCCCCCACATGGAAGGGATCCCCAAGACAAAGCTGCCGACATCTCCGGGGAAAGGAGTTTCTGAGACCAAAACTTCTCCAGATTCTGGAGGAGCCGATGACCCTGAAAAGGGATAGCAGGAGGACCACCAGAGTGGCAACTGATGGCACTGCGGCAGGGAGTGGCCACCATCCACTGAAGCCTATTAAGTCTGTCTGGGGCTTTATTTGTTGCTCTGGCAGGGAGCCGACCACTGCCCAGCAGTCAGAAGGGCGGGCACTGGAGAGGCCCCACTAACCCAGTGGCATGCCCTGTGCCAGACACCCACCCAGGGCAGTCCCTACCCTCCCTACAGTTCCCATCCCTTTTGATTTAGAAAATGGTCTCTTGGGCACACAGGCAGGTTCTGGTCATTCTCCCAGTGGAGAATCACAGGCTTGGAAAAACAAAAGACAAGATCAGAAAGGGCTCCTGTCACCCCTGTGGGAGTTTTTTTGTTTTAGTTTTTATTGAAGTAGATCCGCAGAATCCACTGGCTTCGGAGTTATAGGCCTGGGTTCAAGTCCTAGCTTCACTGGTAACTTGCTCTGTGACCTTTGATAGGTCATGTCCGCCCTCTGGGCCTGAGCTTCTTTGTCTGCAAAGACACTGGCTAGCTGGCTGGTCTCTAAGCATCCTTCCAGCGCTGGATCCAGGCTAGTCTAAGGTGGATTGGCCCTTTAAGAGCCGAAAAAGGAGGAGGAGCTGAGGTTCTTTAAAAACAAAAGGGGATGGGGAGTTTCTGGGAGGGGAGAGACTGGGAGGGGAGCCCGGAGATTCGGGCAGTCTCCAGGCCTGGAGGAAACCTTCAAGGGTCTTAAGGCGTTGACCCTGCTGCCGGGAGATGAGGAAACAGCGTCCTCTGAGAGCGAACGAGGAGGACTGGCTGGTTCCGCTGCAGCTGACAAATTAGGGCAAAAAAAATTCTGAAAAGCAGGGAAGAGAGAATGCACGGGCAGGAGGGGTGTACGCCTTTGTGGGCGAACCTATCCCTTTAAAAACGGCCCGCGGTGGGAAAAGGTGCTGTGGTTCCCCAGGGCGCAAGCGATGCACTTTCCTAGGGAGAACGTGGGAAAAAAGAAAAAGGGTGCCTCTCTCTCACAAGGCCACGAGACCAGAGGAGCAGACGATTTAAAACAGCGGAGTTCGGAGCTGAGCTCAGCTCCGCTGGGGAAAAGCCCCCGAAGGGGACCCAGGGCCTGAACGGACTTTTAAGAGACAGCCAGATAAGGGAGACCACCTGGGGAGTCTGAAAGAGAAAGGGGCGGGGGCCGCAAGTCCACCAGCCTCGCTCCGTGGCGCCTTGCCCCGTAGGGCCCTTCGGACCTGGCCCCCAAGGCGGGGCGTTGCGGGCGGCCGCAGGGCCCTTTAAGGGGGAGGCGAGCCGCGGGAGCCCCGCGGGCCGACCCCGGGAGCTGGGCGGGGGGCTCCCCCGCTGGCCCTGCAGCCGCGCTCCGCGCCCACCAGGTGGCGCCCCCGGCCGCCCTGCCCGCGTCCCCCGCTTTGTTCGGCGGCGGAGAGGGGCCCCGAGCCGCAGCCCTCCCCTCCCCCACGCCGGGGCCCCCGCCCGGGCTGCCGGCCCCAGCTCTTACCGCCTTCGTCCTCCTCCGGCTCCGCGCCGCCGCTCGATCCGGCGGGCGGCAGCCGTCGGCCCCGTGCCGAGGCCACTGCTGGCCCGGGGCCGCCCCTGCTGCCGCTGCTCCGGCTCCGGTGGTCCCCGCCGGGCTCCATGCGCTGCGCTGAGGAGCGGGGCCCCGGGGCGGCGGGGCGCGGGGCCGCGGGGCCGGCGGCAGCCCGCGCGGAGCGCTCGGTGCACGGGGCCCCGGGGCGCGGGGCGCATGCACGGGGCGGCCGGCCGCACGGACGGCAGGCTGCTCGCTCGGCGGCGCGGGCTGGACCGGGGTGGGGATTCCTGTCTGGGGCCCCTGGGGCTCCTTTAAGGGCTCCTGGGTAAATTTAAAGGGGCCGCGCGCTATTTCCTCCTGGCAGCTCGCGGGGGGCTGGGGGGAAAAGCGGGAGGCCACGAGCCCAGCCGAGGCTCAGCAGCCGGCGCCCGCTCCGGACGCTAGGAGCACGGACCTCGCCGCCCCCGCGGGCCCGCACCGCCGCCTCCGGGGCTCCGGTCCCGGCTCCCGAAGGGTCACCGAGGTGGCGAGGGGCGCCCGCGTCCGCTGCGACGCGCTTCCACCCGGGCTCGGCTCGCGGCCACCGCCCCCTCGGGGCATCTCAGCGCCGGGACCGTCCGCGGGGGAGGCCGGGGTCCTTGCCCGGGGCTGCCTCCCGCCGCGCAAGCAGGTCGTGAGCTCGGTGCGGGCCCCGGAGCGGTCGCGACTGGCAGGGGCCCCAGATGGCTGCGGCCCCGCCGAGAGGGTGGAGCCGTGGGGGCGGCCGCGCCCCCTCCCGCGGGAGCCGCCCGGGAGCGCTGGGAGCTTGGGCTTCTCATGGGAGGGGCGGACAGGCGAGGCTCCCCGGAGCCGGCCAGGGGTGGGGGCGGCGGCCGCGGCGACTCGGGCCGGGGCGAGGGGCGCACGGCAGACCCGCGGAGAGCCGGCGGCGCCGGGGCCCGACCCTGCGGGGCTGAGGTGGCCCCAGGATGGAAGCCGGGAGGAGAGGGCGTGCGCGGCGGTGACTCAGGATCCTGTCCCCGCAGGCCTGGGGGTGCCTGACGAGGCTCTTGACGCAGTCCCAGACTCCCTGCCCGGCCCTGGGAGGCAAAGAATGCTGGCCCCGGGCGGGGTGTCGGGCACCTGGGGACGCGCGTTACCACGGCTGGGAAGCGCCGGGCGGACCCTGGCTGTGGGTCCCGGGGCGTCCCCAGGCCCCCAGCTCTCGGGAAGCGGAGTGCAGGGACCGGGAGAGGCAGCCGGGGCGCAGCAGCCTGGGGTCCTCCTGCGAGGACCGGCGGGAGGAGCAGGTGCTCGCTCTGCCTGAGGTTGGGCGCCCACAACAAAGGCGATTCCTGGAGATCCAAATTACACGGCGCGGGAGGCCTGCAGGGTCTTCTGGTCTGGAGGCGGGTTTTGTTCCCTCCACCGGGGAGGTACCCAGCGGCCGCCGATGGCAGTTGGTCCGCTCCTCACCACCTACTGTGTGCCCGCATGCTTTCAGACGCTGGACACACGGCAGTGAACAAGACGGGCGGGACTGATACTGCATGTGACTCCTTTTCAGAGGCACCCACAGCCTCTGTAAAGGAAACCGGTCCAGCCTTTCGGGAGCCATGGGAATTAAATTACTTGGAACACAGGAAACCTGTCCCCGAAGTGTTTGTGACGAGGAACTAAGATTTCTTAAGTGCCGCGGAGATGTACCATCTCTTTCTCAACCCCTATGATAACGTGCACGAGACTCCACCTTGGGTAAACTGAGTCTCCGTTTCTCATCTCTCTGTCTTCGCGGCAGCCCTGCGTTGGGTGAAGACGGGGGTTGCACTTCTCACCCACTTGGAGGCAGAGGCCCTGATGCTGATGGGTGCCACGCAGGGCCGAGAGATGGGGGATTCCTTCATTCATGATATCCCTCACCTGTGCCAGGCCCAGAAACGCAAAGGGAAAATGAGACAGAGACCTGGGCTTCACGCGCTTCCAAGTAGTATGGTTTGAAAACAAAAGAAAGGAAAAAAAGCTGAAAGAACCTAATGTCCTATAATGGAAGAAGCCTGTTCTGGGGCCACGGTCCTTGTGCTTTATTCTAGTTTAGTTGCTCAGTACACAGAGAACCAATGCGGAGGGCCAGCCCCTGTGTGACTCTGGCTTCTGTCCTTCCAGTGCTCTGTGTATAAAGAGGGTAATGTTATTACCAAAATAAAGCTATCAAAGCCACCCGGAGCCATTTTCAACAACCTCCCACCCACATTCTGCAGGACCTCAGGAACGGCTGCAAGCTCCGCGATTCTGAAAGTTTCTCACTCACTACTTGATCCTGCAGCAGCCCCGTGAAGCTGAAACTTTGTTCTTGTCGGGATGAGGAAATGGAGACCAGAGAGTCAAGAGCTTTGCACAAGGCCATTCATTTATTTATGTACTTCTTTTCTTGTTCGGAAAGCAGTCCTAAGTGCTGGGAACCGGGCTGGGGGTGCAGAGACTTAAAAATAACATAATGCAGCCGGGCGCGGTGGCTCACGCCTGTAATCCCAGCACTTTGGGAGGCCGAGGCGGGTGGATCACGAGGTCAAGAGATCGAGACCATCCTCGTCAACATGGTGAAACCCCGTCTCTACTAAAAATACAAAAAATTAGCTGGGCACGGTGGCGCGTGCCTGTAATCCCAGCTACTCAGGTGGCTGAGGCAGGAAAATTGCCTGAACCCAGGTGGCGGAGGTTGCAGTGAGCCGAGATCGCGCCATTGCACTCCAGTCTGGGTAACAAGAGCGAAACTCCGTCTCAAAAAAAATAAATAAATAACAATGCAGTAGGGGGGACCCCCCAACCCCACTGGGGAAAGGGAAACCAATGGCCGGCAGTCAGGGCCACATGCCAACTTTCTCAGGCCTTAGGTGCTTTTGTCTTCATGGGGTGTCTTCCTCTATTTAAAAAATTAAAATTTAATTCAATAGATTTTCATCGACACTATGCATTCTTTTTAATGTAAGAAAAAAACATGTCTTCTTTGACTCTTACATTTTTTTAATCTAATTTTAAAATAAAACATTTTCATGAGCCCCTAAAAGTACCTTGCACTCTAGGCGCCAGTGCCTCCAGTGCCCTGGGTCACCAGCACTGATTGCAGTAGAGGGTGATAAGAACCAAGGCAGAGGGAAGCTCAGGGAAGAGTCACCCAACCTGGAAAGACTTCCTAGGGAGGGCATTGTTTAAAACAGGACTCCAAAGACCAGGAGGTATTGCCAGGAGGAGAAAGGAAATAAAGCTTTCCTGGCAGAGGCTGGGGAAACTCTGGGTGAAGGAGGGTTTCAGGTGGGAGAGGCAGAAAAGGAAATAGAAATTAGCAGGCACTAAAGCTTTAGGTACCACATGGAGAGTCTGAGTTTGTCCTGAAGGCACTGGGAATGCTCAGAATTGTGGACAATTATGGAGGCAGCTGGGAGAACCCTGGGGAAAGGGACAGCAACAAAGACCCAGGTCAAGGCAGCAGCCCCAGGGTCAATGGAGAGGAGGCAAAAGATTTGAGCGGGGCCACAGCACATCAAGGTGTAAACTTCACTGCACGGAGGAGGAAGAGAAGGAGAAGGCGGTAGCAACTGGAGGATGAATACCAGCTGAGTGAAGAGGAGGGGGAGACGGGGGAGGCAACTGGAGGATGAATACCAGCTGAGAGGAGGAGGAGGAGGGGGGGGGGGAGGGGGAGGGGGGAGGGGGAGGGAGAGGAGGAGAAGGCAACTTGAGGATGAATACCAGCAGACCCAGGAAAAAGGATACTTCTCACCAAGGGGCTATTTCTTAGCTAAGTGATATACCTAAAAGTTGCTTATGCCAGGCTGGGCATGGTGGCTTATGCCTGTAATCCCAGCACTTTGGGAGGCTGAGGCGGGTAGATCGTGAGGTCAGGAGTTCAAGAGCAGCCTAGCCAAGATGGTGAAACCCCGTCTCTACTAAAAATACAAAAATTAGCTGGGCAAGGTGGCAGGCGTCTGTAATCCCAACTGAGCCAAAGAATTGCTTGAACCCAGGAGGCGCAGAGGTTGCAGTGAGCTGAGATCGCGCCACTGCATTCCAGCCTGGGCAACAGAGCAAGACTCCATCTCAAAAAAATGAAGTTGCTTATGCCTGGGGCAGAGTTTGGGGAGTGTTGAGGGGTAGTAGTGGTTCTAGCTTGAGCCATATTAAGAAGATAGAATTACAGGAGGTGGTGCCTGCTTGAAAGTGATGATCCAAGAAAGGCCCTGCTTGCTCCCAAGTATCTGGATTGAGAGAACGGGGATATAAAAAGAAAAATCGATTTGGAGGTAGAAAATGAGGTCACAGGCCAGGCGAGGTGGCTCACACCTGTAATCCTAGCATTTTGGGAGGCTGAGGTGGGTGGATCACCTGAGTCAGGAGTTTGAGACCAGCCTGACCAACATGGTAAAATCCCATCTCTAACTAAAAATACAAAAATTAGCTGAGCGTGGTGGCGTGGGCCTGTAGTCCCAGCTACTCAGGAGGCTGAGGCAGGAGAATCCCTTGAACCTGGAAGGTGGAGGTTGCAGTGAGCCAAGATCGAGCCATTGCACTCCAGCCTGGGTGACAAGAGTGAAACCCCATCTCAAAAAAATAAAAGAAAATGAGGTCACAACCTGGGAACTTTGGAACCCATTTCAAACCCAGAACTCCTGATTTTTACACCTTACCTCTTCCATTCTCTACCTCAGATTCCACTTAATCCCCTGTCTGGTGTCTCTGGCCAGCCCTAGGACTTCCTAAGGTTGTCGGTCCCAGCCTACAAGGGCCAGAGTCCCCCAGGGGGGCAGCCTCCTCCTGGTGCTTCAGTGGCTCCTTGGGCAGTCCCATTAAAGGAAGGGTCACTGACAACACAAATGGAGGAACCATGAACTGTGTGCCCCAAGGAAGGTTTTTGTTGTTGTTTGTTTGTTTTTCTGTTGCCCAGGCCGGGAGTGCAGTGGAACGATCTTATGTCACTGCAAGCTCCACCTCCCAGGTTCAAGCAATTCTCCTGCCTCAGCCTTCCGAGCAGCTAGGATTATAGGCAGGCGCCACCACACCTGGCTAATTTTTGTATTTTTAGTAGAGATGGGGTTTCACCTTATTGGCCAGGATGGTCTCGATCTCTTGACCTTATGATCTGCCGGCCACGGCCTCCCAAAGTGCTGGGATTACAGGCATGAGCCACCGTACCTGGCCAGGTGTGGAATTTTAACCCCAGACACTTAAATTTGAAAATAAGGCAGCCAATAAAGCTTTTGTTTTGGGAAAAGAGAAAACTGGCAATGTTTCCAGTGTTAACTTAGTCAAGTGTTCAGTACAGGTGACGAGGATGCGATATTCCAAGACGGCCAGTTATAGATGAGAAAGAAAGCAACTTGTCCAAATCACAGCTAGCAACTGGTGAAGAGAAGACTTAACCCGGAGCCTGTCTCCAAATCCCTGACACTTCAAAACAGTTTTTAAAATTATAAACAATTTCAAACATACGTTTAAAAATACATTATACAGGCTGGGCGCGGTGGCTCAAGCCTGTAATCCCAGCACTTTGGGAGGCCGAGGTGGGTGGATCACGAGGTCAAAAGATCGAGACCATCCTGGTCAACATGGTGAAACCCCGTCTCTACTAATACAAAAAATTAGCTGGGCATGGTGGCGCGTGCCTGTAATCCCAGCTACTCAGGAGGCTGAGGCAGGAGAATTGCCTGAACCCAGGAGGCGGAGGTTGCGGTGAGCCGAGATCGCACCATTGCACTCCAGCCTGGGTAACAAGAGCAAAACTCCGTCTCAAAAAAAAAAAAAAAAAAAAAAATACATTATACAGTATATGTACTCATACCTCTCTGCATTAACAAATCTAAACATTTTGACGTATTTGCTGCATAACACTTTTAAGAAATAAAATATCACAGAGATGATACAAGCTCTCCTCCACATGCCATCACAGTCTGTTCTCCTCCCTCCTTCCCCAAGTTAAACCTTCCTGAAGCTGCTGCTTATCATTGCCATCCAAGTTCTTACTCTTTCACTGCCCACATATCCAGAAGCAATATAAGTCAGGCCAGTTACGGTGGCTCACACCTGTAATCCCAGCACTTTGGGAGGCCAAGGAGGGTCGATCACGACGTCAGGAGTTCAAGACCAGCCTGGCCAAGATGGTGAAAATCTGTCTCTACTAAAAATATGAAAAATTAGCCAGGCGTAGTGGCATGCACCTATAACCCCAGCTACTTCGAGGCTGAGGAGGGGAATTGCTTAAATTCAGCAGGCAGAAGTTGCAGTGAGCCAAGATGGCACCACTGCACTCCAGCCTGGGTGACAGAGCGAGACTCTGTCTCAAAAAAATATAAATAAATAAATAAATAAATATAAATCGATGACTCGTGTTTTTAAGCTTTAAGTAAGTGGTATCACTCCATACTTATAAATCCGGAACTCTCCTCACTTCCCCCACACCACACAGTCTATTCGTAAGCAAGTTCATTTATTCATTCATTCTTTTCTCCAGCTCTTGCTTACTGAACACCTATTGTAGATATTGCCACCAAGGTCGACTCACAGGTAAAAACTAGTTTAGTTCTCCCACTCTTATTTCAGATTCCTCCTTCCCCTGGAAGAGCTTCTGTGTCTGATGAAGCATTCTTTCTTTTTTAAAAAATTTTTTCTTGTTTTCTTTCTTTTGAGACAGGCTCTTCCTCTGTCACCCAGGCTGCAGTGCAGTGGCACAATCATGGCTCATTATAGCCTCAACCTCCTGGACTAAAGTGATCCTCATCCCTCAACCTCCTTAGTAGCTGGGGAATACAGGCACGCACCACCATGCCCAGCTGATGTTTGTCTTTTTGTAGACAGGAGGTTTCACCATGTTGTCCATGCTGGTCTCAAACTCCTGAGCTCAGGTGATCCTCCCACCTCGACCACCCAAAGTTCTGGGATTACAAGCATGAGCCACGGTGCCTGGCTTCTTTCTTTTTTAAATTGTGGTAAGAACACTTAACGTGAGATCTGTCCTCTAAACAAGCTTTTACATGTACCGTGCACTGTTGTTGACCATAAGCACAGTGTTCTACAGCAGATCTCTAGAGCCTATTCATCTTGTTTAACTAAAACTTCATGCTCATTGGCTGGGCACAGTCACTCATGCACATAATCCCAGCGCTTTGGGAGGCTGAAGTGGATGGATTACCTGAGGTCAGGAGTTTGACACCACCTGGCCAACGTGGTGAAACCCCATCTTTACTAAAAATACAAAAATTAGTTGGGCGTGGTGGCCGGCATCTGTAATACCAGCTACTCGGGAGGCTGAGGCAGGAGAATGGCTTGAACCTGGGAGGCAGAGGTTGCAGTGAGCGAGATCGCACCATTGGACTCCAGCCTGGGCGATGGAGCAAGACTCTGTCTAAAAAAAAAAAAAAACCAGGATAGCCTTCTTGGCCCTAGCTGTTGGTGCCAATAGAAGTATAATTCTTAGGGTCAGGGCACAAGTGGCCTGAGTTCCCCCTGCCAGCGCAGAAAACCACAGATGCATTTGAAGGTACTCCTCAGAGTGAACCTTGGATGCTGGCTGCTGCTGGCTCCCCAACTCCTGGTTTGGGGGACATCTCTAAGATGGCCCCAGTGTCCTAACATCCCCACCCCACTGAAGAGGGACAGTCCCATCGTGGTCCAACTCTTTGATGAGACCATGAGCAGAGATGAGGGGTAGTTGACCAACAAGGCCTTCATTCCTGTCCCTCTTTATTAAAAAAAATTCTTTTAATTAAAAAAACAACAACGTAGAGACAGAGCCTCCCTACGTTGTCTAAGCTGGTCTTGAACTCCAGGCTCAAGTGATTCTCCAGCTTTGGCCTCTGATATGGTTTGGCTGGTCCCCACCCAAATCTCTCCTTGAATTGTAATAATCCCCACATGTCAAGGGTGGGGCCAGGTGGAGATAATTGAATCATGGGGACAGTTCCCCCATATTGTTCTCGTGGAAGTGAATAAGTCTCACGAGATCCGATGGTTTCACATATGGGAGTTCCCCTGCATAAGCTCTCTTGTCCGCCACCATGTAAGACGTGACTTTGCTCCTCATTTGCCTTCTGCCATGATTGTGAGGCCTCCCTAGCCATGTGGAACTGTGAGTCAATTCAACTTCCTTTCTTTATAAATTACCCAGTACTGGGTATGTCTTTTATTAGCAGCATGAGAACAGACCAATATAGCCTCCCAAAGTGTTGGGACCACAGGTGTGAGCCACCACAAACCAGCCTGTCCCCTTTCCATAACCTCAGAGTATTCCAGTGGCTGCTTACTGTTTTATTCAGGGAACTGACAATGCAAGATATGGTTAATCATCCATCTGATTGGCAGAGATCTAAAAGTTTGAAAGTTTGATATGATCAGGGAAGGTATGGGGATAGGGGAACACACAGCTGGGAATATGTTTAGTAGGGCCACAGTGGAAGGCAATTTGGCCAATTCTATTTAAATCTGAAAATGCACATACTCCTGAATGCATTGTGAGATCCTGGATTGATCTTGGAACAGCAAAGAACATTAGCGAAAAGACTAATGTTATGAAAATAAATTGTGTCCCAGAAAATTCATATGTTGAAGCCCTAACTTCCAATGCAACTGTATTTAGAGATAGGGCATTCATGGAAGTAATTAAGTTAAATGAGATCATAAAAATGGGGCCCAAACAGGCACAGTGGCTCACACCTGTAATCCCAGCACTTTGGGAGGCTGAGGCTGGCAGATCACCTGAGGACAGGAGTTTGAGACCAGCCTGGCCAATGCGGCAAAACTCTGTCTCTACTAAAAAAAAAAAAAAAAAAAAAAGCTGGATGCGGTGGCAGGTGCCTGTAATCTCAACTACTCTGGAGGCTGAGGCAGGAGAAACACTTGAACCCGGGAGGTGGAGGTTGCAGTGAGCCGAGATCGTGCCACTGCACTCCAGCCTGGGTGACAGAGCGAGACTCTGTCAAAAAAAAAAAAAAAAAAAGTACAGCTCTAATCCAACAGGATTCGTGTCCTTACAAGAATGAGAAGAGACAATAGAGATCTCTCTCCTCCGGCACAGAAGAAAAGCCATGTGAGGATATAGCCAGAAGATGGCCATCTGTAGTTCAGCAAGGAAGGCCACACCAGAAATAAACCCTGCTGGCACCTTGATCTTAGACTTCCAGCCTCCAAAATGCATTTTGGATACATGTGAGAAAATGTACATGTGAGAAATATGCGTGTATGTTTGTATATGTACAAAATACATAAGAGAAAATACATTTCTGTTGTTTAACCCACCCAGTCTGTGGTATTCTGTTATAACAGCCTGAGAAGACTGATACAGCCAGTGGAATCCTAATAAAGACTGGGATTCTGCTAATACAGGTCGAGTATCCCTTATATGAAACGCTTGGGATCAGAAGTGCTTTGGATTTCAGATTTTTTTAGATTTTGGAACAATTATATATACATAATATCTTGAGGATGGAACCCAGTGAAGTCTAAACGTGAAATTCATCTAAAGCCAGGTGCGGTGGCTCACGCCTGTGATGCCAGCAGTTTGAGAGGCCAAGGCAGGAGGATCACCTGAGGGCAGGAGTTAGAGACCAGCATGGCCAACATGGCAAAACCCTGTCTCTATTAAAAATACAAAAATTAGCTAGGTGTGGTGGCACACACCTGTGATCCCAGCCACTCGGGAGGCTGAGGCAAGAGAATCACTTGAACCTGAGAGGCAGAGGTTGCCATGAGCCAAGATCATGTCACTACACTCCAGCCTGGGCAACGGAGCAAGACTCCGTCTCAAAAAAGAAAAAAATTCATCAATGTTTCATATACGCCTTATACACATAGCCTAAAGGTAATTTTATTTTTCCCTTGGAAACACCGAATAAACTGTGTTGTGTGCCTGTGTTTTGATTGCGACCCATCACATAAGGTCAGATATGGAATTTTTCACTTGTAGTGTCATGTTGGTGCTCAAAAAGGTTCAGATTCCAGAGCAATTCAGATTTTGGATTAGGGTTGCTCAACCTGTAGTAATATAAAAATGTTGCTTTCAGGCTGGGTGCAGTGGCTCATGCCTATAATCCCAGCCTTTGTTAATAGAGGCAAAGTAGCATGGCTGGGTGCAGTGGCTCACGCCGGTAATCCCAGCACTTTTGGAGGCTGAGGCAGGTACAGTGCTTGAGCCCAGAAGTTTGAGACCACCCTGGGCAACATGGTGAAACTTACAAAAAATGCAAAAAGTAGCTGGGTGTGGTGGCACATGCCTATAGTCCCAGCTACTTGGGAGGCTGAGGTGGGAGGATCACTTGAGCCTAGAAGGTTGAGGCTGAAGTGAGCCACGATCTTACCACTGAACTCATGCCTGGGTGACAGAGTGACACCCTGTCTTAATGACAACAATAGCAACAACAATAAGCAAAGTAGCCTGATAGTGCCAGAGAAGGATCTCAGGAGCTGAAAGAACTGGCAGGATTCTAGGGGAGATGAGAGGAGATACCTATGGACACCTCCTAGGTCTTCAGAGCAATGGGAAGCCTCTCTGGGTTTTACTCAAGATGAAGTTTGTCAGCTGGGTGTGGTGGCTCACGCCTGTAATCCCAGCAGGGATTTGGGAGGCCAAGGCGGGCGGATCATGAGGTCAGGAGATCGAGACCATCCTGGCTAACACGGTGAAAGCCCGTCTTTTTAAAAAAAAAAAAAAAGATGAAGTGTCTCAAGCTCTTAAAAAGTTTAACAGTGGGTCTGGGTAGTCAGGAAAGACTCTCCTAAGAAAGCCAGTGTATAAAGAGATTTGAAGGCAGGACAGAGTTGAATCAAGTGATTTAAGGGTAGGGTAGAGGTCATTCCAGCATGTGGAAAGGCCCTGTGGTGGAAGGGAACTGATTGATACTTAAACAGCTAAAGCAGCATAGATGAGGTATGGCTTAGGCAAGGCCAAGCATTCAGGGCTTTTTTTAAAAGGCTTTGGTCTTTATACTAAGAGTAATAGGAGGTAACCAAAGAGTTTTTAAGAGAGAGAGAGAGAGAGAGAGAGAGAGAGTGTGTGTGTGTGTGTGTGTGTGTTTAGAGATGACATCAGATTTTTTTATTTTGATAGAATAACTGTGGAAATATATTTCAGGGGGACAGAGTAGAGGCAAGAAGACTGTGATTAGAAAGCTATCCAATTGGACAAGCAGAGAAACAGAACAGGAATAGGCAGTGGAAATGGAGATGCAGAAAGGATCAGATTTCAGAGTTACTAAGGAAGGAAGTTTAACAGAATAGGGGATGGACTAGGGGAGAAAAGGGGGTTCCAGTGATGAGAATGAAGTTTTAGGTTTGCAAGAAAAGAAAGATGGTGTTGCTACTCATCAAATGGAGGGACATTAGAAAAGAAGTGGTCCTGGAGGAAGGGGTGTATCAGCTAGAGTACAGATGGGTCTATTTGCTACATTTGGCTGCAAGTAACAGAGGACAGAGGCTAAAATATAAAACTCTTTATTGTTTATGTAAGAAGTCCAGGGGTTGGAGGTTCCAGACTTAGTTCAAATTCTTCCCACTCTTCAGTTCCATCATTTTTAGCTAGCTTTCAACTCATGTGTTTATCTCACGATCAAAAGCCGTACACCACAGCTCCAAATATGTGCTCATCCCAGCATTCCAAGGAAGGAGAAAGAGACAAGGGCAAAAGTTCTTCCCTCCAGAGGCTCTGTCGTTTGTCTGGGAATCAAAATCTTCCCTAGAAAACGCCCCAGGAAATTTCCCCTTATCTCCCAGAACTGGTTGCATAGTCATCTCTGGCTACAGAAGCAGCTAGGAATATTTGTATTTGGCATTTGACAACAGGAAAAGCAATTATCATTGGTAGTTTAACCATAATTCATCCCCTGGGGTTAGGAGAGGAGCCTGTATTCCTAGTCAAGGGATTTCCACCTACTTCCTGTACCAAGCAGAGATATCTTGGCAGGATGCAGCTGGGAAGGCCTGGTGGGTCACAATGAACTGAGCGTACACAAGCACACTACCATTTGTGCATACCATTTCCATTTTTTTCTGGAAACACCAGCTTCATTTTTCCTTCTAGAAGGATACCTCTTCTCACACTCAAACTAAGTGGTCTGGGTATAGCTGATCTGATCCCCCACACAGAGTTTGCATATGACCCAGGTAGGGTCGCCAGATAAAACACAGGGTGCATACTTGGGAATACTAATCCAAAAAAATTTATTCATTGTATATCTGAAATTCAAATGTCTTGTATTTTTATGTGCTAAATCTGGCAACTCCACATCCAGGTCTACTAACAGGACACTAGATGGGTTTGGAAAAGGCAATGAGCCCTAAGGCAGACTGAGGAGAGGCATCTTTTGGACATCCGCTGGAGATCTCCTGAAAGAGCCTGTCTCATTTTACTTGAGTTGCAAAGCTAGCGGAACATAAGATCAACTGCAGAGATGGGTCCATGACCCAAATCTGGCCCATCAGAATATTATTTTCCCCAATTACAATGTTTGGCTGCTAGCTGGCCATATAACCCAACCTAAGCCAAGTAAGCAAGACATAAGCATGGAGCTGATGATGGAATTGTTGGGCAGGAGAAATCTCTGTCCACTGGAGTTGCTGAGCTTGAGGAATGTAAGCCTGAAGCTGCTGGTGGACACCTCACTCCTGTGAGAGGAGGGTAGGCCTAAGAGTGAAGTCAGCAGAGAAAAGCAGAAGCAAGAGATGGAAAGACAGACACTGAGTCTTCTCAATATCATTTGACTCTGAAGTTGACCTAACCCTGGACTTACTGGTTAATTGAGCCAATAACTTTCTTTTTTTTGAGACAGAGTCTCGCTCTGTTGCCCAGGCTACCGTGCAGTGGTGCAATCTTGGCTCACTGCAACCTCTGCCTCCTGGGTTCAAGTGATTCTCCTGCCTCAGCTTCCTGAGTAGCTGGGACTACAGGCACCTGCCACCATGCCTAGCTTTTTTTTTTTTTTTTTTTCAATGGAGACAGGATTTCACCATGTTGGCCAGGCTGGTCTCAAACTCCTGACCTCAGATGATTCACCCACCTTGGCCTCCCAAAGTGTTGGGATTACAGGTGTGAGCCACCGTGCCTGGCCACTAGCCAATAACTTTCCATTATGGCTTAAGCCAGTTTCAGTTGGGGTTCTGTCACTTGCCACCTCTTTGGGGAAGATCCCAGGTTCAATTTTAAACACAATAAGTTTGGGATACCTCAGAGTAGACATATCAAGTTAGCTGATACAAATGTAGGTCCGAGCTAGAGGTATGAATTGGTAACTCTCTTACGTATAGATGGAAATTGAATTCCCCATTCAAGAACGGGGCCTGGCAAAAGATGGGTCTTCAATGAACATTTGATAAATAAATGAATGAAGGCATAAACAAATGAATACAACAGCCCGATTATTCCTTAGCAGTCCTTTAAAACCAGAAGTGCTGGCCAGGCATGGTGGCTCATGCCTGTAAGCCCAGCACTTTGCGAGGCTAAGGCAGGTGGATCATTTGAGGTCAGGAGTTTGAGACCAGCCTGGCCAACATAGTGAAACCCTGTCTCTACTAAAAATATAAAAATTAGCCAGCTGTGGTGGTGCACACCTATAGTCCCAGCTACTCAGGAGGCTTCAGCAGGAGAATCACTTGAACCCGGGAAGCAAAGGTTACAGTGAGCTGAGATCACACCATGGTACTCCAACCTGGGTGACAGAGCGAGACTCCTCAAAAAAAAAAAAAAGAAAATACCAACCAGAAGTGCTGACCAGTCCAGATAGATGAGATAAATAGAATGAACATAGCTCAAGAAACCATTAGTGAACTGGAAGGCCAACTTGAGTAACTTTCTCAGAAAAAAACAAAGTAGAAAATGTAAGAAAATATAAAATAAAAAAATATAAGATACAGAGGATACAAGCAGAAGTAAAAATACCCAGATAATAAGATTTCAGAAAGACACACATAAAAATGGACAGAAAAAAATATTTGAAGAAATAATATAGCCAGGCGTGGTGGCTCA
Source organism: Aotus nancymaae (assembly GCF_030222135.1). Taxonomy (NCBI): domain Eukaryota; kingdom Metazoa; phylum Chordata; class Mammalia; order Primates; family Aotidae; genus Aotus; species Aotus nancymaae. Next base: position 6,082,043 of record NW_026988473.1, on the reverse strand, counting down.
TGCCTATAATCCCAGCACTTTGGGAGGCCAAGGTGGACAGATCATCTGAGGTCAGGAGTTCAAGACCAGCCTGGTCAACGTGGTGAAGCCCCGTCTCTACTAAAAATACAAAAATTAGCTGGGCCAGGGGGCGCACTGTAATCCAGTTACTTGGCAGGCTGAGGCAGGAGAATCGTTTAAACCTGGGAAGTGGAGACTGCAGTGAGAGCCGAGATTGCACCATTGCACTCCAGCCTGGGCAACAAGAACAAAACTCCATCTCAGAAAAAAAAAAGAAGAAATAATAAAGATAAAATATATTTTAATTTACAAAACGATCAAAAAGACTTCTGTTTCCTTTGAGGATACAGAAGTTTTCAGCAGGCTAATGCTCCCATTGCAAAACAAAGTAGCAGGGATTACAGGCACCCGCCATCATGCCAGGCTAGTTTTTTGTATTTTTAGAAGAGATGGGGTTTTACTATGTTGGTCTGGCTGGTCGCGAATGCCTGAATTCGTGATCCACCCACCTTGGCCTCCCAAAGTGCTGGGATTACAGGCATGAGCCACCGTGCCTGGCTGCAAAAATCATCTTTTTTAAAGACAGTAGAGAGCTGTGAATACAGTGAGAAAGAAATGAATTAAATTTTTTTAAAAATTTTTTGAGATGGAGTCTTGCTCTGTCACCCAGTCTAGGGTGCAGTGGTGCGATCTCGGCTCACTGCAATCTCCATCTCCTGGGTTCAAGCAATTCTCCTGCCTCAGCCTCTCTAGTAGCTGAGATTACAGGTGTGTGCCACCACACCTGGCTAATTTTTTTTTGAGACAGAGTCACTCTGTCACCAGGCTGGAGTGCAATGGTGCTATCTCGGCTCACTGCAACCTCTACCTCCCAGGTTCAAGTGATTCTCCTGCCTCAGCCTCCTGAGTAGCTGGGACTACAGGTGCCCACTACCACACCCAGCTAATTTTTATAATTTTAATAGAGATACAGTTTCACCATGTTGGCCAGGATGGTCTCGATCTCTTGACCTCATGATCCACATGCCTTGGCCTCCCAAAGTGATAATTTTTTTATTTTTAGTAAAGACAGGGTTTCGCCATGTTGGCCAGGCTGGTCTTGAGCTCCTGAACTCAGGTGATCCGCACCTCCCCCGGCCTTCCAAAATGCTGAGATTATAGGCGAGAGCCACTGTGCCCAACCTTTAAAATGTTTTTTTAAATCCCCTCAAAAAAAAAAAAAAAAATTCCAGAGGGAAAAACATTTCTTGAATGAGCTGACCACGACCGGTCAAATTTTTTTCCTGGAGGCAATTCCCCAATTCTGGACACAAAAGCTTAGTCCAGGCAAAGGGACTCTCCTGGTGAGCAGAGAAACCAGCAGAACTTTTGATGGTCATGAGGCACTGGAAGCTCCTAAAAGCTCCTCAAAGGCAGAATGAAATCTTCTGCAGCCTCATAGTGTTCAGTAGACAAAGTCCCAAACACAGGACATTTGCCAGATTTTGAAGATACAAGTGGTCAAGAGCCAAAAGAGTGAAGCTCAAAACCTCTAAAAGGCAGAGACTAGGTGAGGTGACTCATGCCTGTAATCTCAGCACTTGGGAGGCCAAAGCAGGAGAATCACTTGAGGCCAGAGTCTGAGACCATCCTGGGAAACACAGCAAGACCCCATTGGTACAAAACAATTTTTTAATTTTTTGAGACAGAGTCTCTCATTGTCACCCAGGTTGTAGTGCAGTGGCGTGATCTCAGCTCACTGCAATCTCCACTTCCTGGGTTCAAGCAATTCTCCTGCCTCAGCCTCCCGAGTAGCTGGGACTACAGGTGTGCCCCACCACACCCAGCTAATGTTTTGTATTTTTAGTAGAGATGGGGTTTCACCATGTTGGCCAGGATGGTCTCAATCTCCTGACCTTGTGATCTGTCCGCCTCAGCCTCCCAAAGTCCTGGGATTACAAGCATGAGCCACCGCGCCTGGCCAACAATTTTTAAAAATTATCTGGGTATGGTGGTATAAGCCTATAGCCCCAGCTGCTTGGGAGGCTGAGATGTGAGGATCAATTGGTCCCAGGAGTTCGAGATTGCAATAAGCTATGTTCACACCACTGCACTGCCTGGGTGACAGCACAAGACGTTGTCTCTGAAAAATAAAAATAAGAGGCTGAGACAGGAGAATCACTTGAACCCAGGAGGTGGAGGTTGCAGTGAGCCTAGGTTGTACTACTACACTCCAGCCTTGGTGACAGAGGGAGACTCCATCTCAAAAATAAATAAATAAATAAAAACAGTAGAACAAAATCTCCCACCGCTTGTAAGCTGAGGAGACAGACACCTTCCAACCTCCCCTTAAAAGCCCAGGAGGATCATGGCCGTGGAACAGGGATGAAACAGAGGTAGCCAGACTCACCCTAAATCCAGCTCAGTTCCTAACTGGATTACGGGGATCAATTTCTTTTTCTTTTTTTTTGAGACAGAGTCTCACTTTGTCACCAGGCTGGAGTGCAGTGGCGTGATCTTGGTTCACTGCAACCTCTGACTCCTGGGTTCAAGCGATTCTCCTGCCTCAGCTTCCCTCATACCTGGGACTACAGGCACGTGCCACCATACCCAGCTAATTTTTGTATTTTTAGTAGAGACGGGGTTTCACCATCTTGGCCAGAATGGTCTTGATCTCTTGACCTCACAATCCACCCGCCTCAGCCTCCCAAAGTGCTGGGATTACAGCTGTGAGCCATCAATTTCTTACTTTATTAACCTAAAAGAATAAAAGTAGAACACTTTCTGGTAGAAGATTAAATCTTCTGTATTAAAGATAATGGTTCTTCCTCCCTGCAGGGTGCAAAAAAAAAAAAAAGATAATGGTTCTTTGGATAAGGCATGTAAGAAGCTTGGAAGTTGTCACTCCATCCTGATAATAAGTAAAAAGCTAAGCAAGCTGAAAATCACTGGGCAAATCACTGTCCTCAAAAGTGGAGACACAGACAGGTGAATACAGAGAATCACCATTTACCTAAGCAGAAACCTCTGAGGGGGCCAGGCAGGGTGGCTCATGCCTGTAATCCTAGCGCTTTGGGAGGCCAAGGTGGGCGGGTCACTTAAGGCCAGGAGTTTGAGACCAGCCTGGCCAATATGGCAAGACTCTGTCTCTATTAAAAATACAAAAGTTAGCTGGGTATGGTGGCACAATCCTGTAATCCCAGCCACGTGGGAGGCTAAGGCATGAGATCACTTGAACCTGGGAAGCAGAAGTTGCAGTGAGCCAACATCATGCCACTGCACTCCAGCCTGAGAGACAGAGCGAGACTGTCTCGAAAAAAAGATGAGAAAAGAGAAGAGGAGAAGAAAATAGAAAAGAGAAGAAAAAAAGAAAAGAGAAAGAAAAAGAAGGAAAAAAAAAGAAAAGAAAAAGCAAGAAACCTCTGGGGGAACCAGTGCTGGAGTGGGAACCAGTGCTGGAGAGGGAACCATGAGCTGCAATTGACAAAATGCAGGAAGTTCCATGTGGACAAGCCTGAAAGTTAGAAACTCCAGGTGACCCAGTCACAGGCAGGCCCCCACACCTTTGTGAGTCCAGGAGCTTGACCTCGTTTTCACAGTAAATATTGGAGAAAAATTCTCTCATGCTTCCAGCAGTGGGAGGGGAATAGAAACCATTGTGAAATACACCAGAGTATTCTGTTCTCAACAAAGTCTGCCCTCTGGAGAAATCACGGCCTAAGCTTCCAGGTTTTATCAAGGCTTAACTCAGCCAGGAGAAGCGAAATACCCAAATCTAGACCCCTTTAACCTTCCCCATGGGAAAGTAGCCAAATCTAGCCCACTGTACACATCCAGACCCACCTAAAGGTGGTGGGGAGACTGAGGAAAATTTGTGAAGTCCACAGTCCAGAGGCACAGACTTACTAAAAGACTGCGACCTATTCATAGGACAATAGTATGGCTTACCACACTCCCCCCATACCTTACCATCACTTTACAAAGACCTGCTTACAGCAGGTCCTTTTACCCCATACGTGTGTCCAGCTATCAAGAGAAAATTAGAAGGCATGCTAAAAAGACCAAAAAACAGAGTTTAAATAGACAGAACAGGGCTGAGCGCGGTGGCTCACTCCTGTAATCCCAGCACTTTGGGAAGCTGAGGCGGGTGGATCACAAGGTCAGGAGATCGAGACTATCCTGGCTAACATGGTGAAACCCTGTCTCTACAAAAAAAAAAAAAAAAAATTAGCCAGGCGTGGTGGCGTGCGCCTGTAGTCCCAGCTACTGGGGAGGCTGAGACAGGAGAATCGCTTGAACCTGGGAGGCAGAGGTTGCAGTGAACCGAGATCGTGCCACTGCACTTCAGCCTGGGTGACAGAGTAAGACTCTGTCTCAAAAAATAAATAAATAAAACAAGCATCATAAGCAGACTCAGATATGGGAGATATTCAAACTTAGTAGACCAGGAATTTAAAATGACAAATAATATCAGGGCTTTCATGAATAAAGTCAACAGCATGCAAGAACAGATGGGCAGCATAAGACAGGTGGAAGCTGTACGAAAGAACCAAAAAATACTAGAGGTGGAAAACACCACAACAGAAATGAAGAATGTCTTTGGTGGATTACTTAGGAGACTGAACACAGCTGAGGAAAGAATCCCTGTGCTTGAGGATAATAGAAACCTCCAAAACTAAAAAGAAAAGAGACTTAAAAACCCCACAAAAAACAGAACATCAGCACTGTGGGAAATTATGAAAGCGTAACTACATGTATTGAGAGAAAAAGAGAAAGTAACAAAGAAAAGACATATTTGAAACAATGAAGATGGTAATTTTTCCTTTCTTTTTTTTTGAGACAGTCTTGCACTGTCGCCTAGGCCGGAGGGCAGTGGCTTGATCTCGGCTCACTGCAACCTCCACCTCCCGGTTTCAAGTGATTCTCCTGCCTCAGCCTCCCAAGCAGCTGGGATTACAGGTGCCTGCCACCACGCCCAGCTATTTTTTTGGTATTTTTAGTAGAGATGGGGTTTCACTATGTTGGCGAGGCTGGTCTCAAACTCTTGACCTCATGATCCGCCTGCCTCGGCCTCCCAAAGTGATGGGATTACAGGCATGAGCCATCACGCCTGGCTGGTAATTTTTCAAAATTAATGTCAGACACCAAACCACATATTTAGGAAGGTCAGAAAACATCAAGCAGGATAAATGCCAAAACGACAGCTGGTTGGGTACAATGGCTCACGACTGTAATCCCAGCACTTTGGGAGGCCGAAGCAGGAGGATCATGTGAGGCCAGGAGTTCCAGAACAACCTGGGCAACAGAGAGACCCTGTCTCTACAAAAAAATAAAAAAACTTTGCCAGGCATGGTGGCACCTGGTCTCAGCTACAGGGAAAGCTAAGTGGAAGGACTGCTTGAGCCCTAGAGGTCAAGGCCACAGTTAGCTATAATTGTGCCACTGCACTGCAACCTGGACGTCAAAGCAAGATCCCATCTCTTAAAAAAAGAAAAAGGTTGGCACAGTGGTTCACACCTGTAATCTCAGCACTTTGGAAGGCCAAGGTGAGAGATCACTTGAGCCCAGGAGCTCGAGACCAGCCTTGAACATAGGGAGACTCCCTCTCTACAAAAAATAAACAAATAAAAATTATCTGAGGGCAGTAACATGTACCTGTAGTCCCAGCTACTCAGGAGGCTGAGGCCGGAAGATCCCTTGAGCACAGGAGATTGAGGCTGCAGTGAGCTATGATCACATCACTCCACTGCACTCCAGCCTGGGTGACAGAGCAACACCCTTTCAATCATTCTATTATAAACACACATGCACATGTATGTTCATTGCAGCACTGTTTACAATAGCAGATATCTGGAACCAACCCAAATGCCCATCGATGATAGATTGGACAAAGAAAATGTGGCACATATACACCATGGAATACTACGCAGCCATAAAAGACAATGAGTTCGTGTCCTTTGTAGGGACATGGATGAACCTGGAAACCATCATTTTCAGCAAACTGACACAAGAACAGAAAATCAAACACCGCATGTTCTCACTCATAGGTGGTTGTTGGACAATGAGAACACATGGACACAGAGAGGGGAGCATCACACACTGGGGTCTGTTTGGGGAGACTAGAGAAGGGACAGAAGGGAGTTGGGAGGGATAACATGGGGAGAAATGCCAGATATAGGTGATGGGGATGGAGGCAGCAAACTACACTGCCATGTATGAACCTATGCAACAATCCTGCATGTTCTTCACATGTACCCTAGAACCTAAAGTGCAATAAAATATATATGTTTTAAAAAAAAAAAAAGAAAAGGCCGGGCACGGTGGCTCACGCCTATAATCCCAGCACTTTGGGAGGCCGAAGCAGGCGGATCACGAGGTCAGGAGATCAAGACCATCCTGGCCAACATGGTGAAATCCATCTCTACTAAAATACAAAAAATTAGCCAGGTGTGGTGGTACACACTTGTAATCCCAGTAGTCAGGAGGCTGAGGCAGGGGAATCACTTGAACGAGGGAGGCGGAGGTTGCAGTGAGCTGAGATTGTACCACTGCACTCCAGCCTGGCAACAGAGCAAGACTCCATCTCAAAGAAAGAAAGGAAGAGAGACAGAAAAAAGAGAAAGCCCAGAAAGAAGCCAGAGGAGGAGAAAAATACATTACCTATAGAAGAGCAAAGATAAGATTACATCCAACTTCTCAGAAACCATGCAAACAAGAAAAGGGTGGAGTGAAATATTTCCTCAGGCAAACAGAAATTAAGGAAATTTGTTGCTAGTGGTCCTACCTTGCAAGAAATGTTAAAAACAGGTACTTTGGAGAGAAGGACAATGGCATAGGTCAGAAATTTAAACCTATATAAAGAAAGAAACAGCAGCCGCTCATGCCTGTAATCACAGCATTTTGGGAGGCCAAGGAGGGCAGATGACATGAGGTCAGGAGTTCAAGACCAGCCTGGCCAACATGGAGAAACCCCATCTCTACTAAAAATACAAAAATTAGCCAGCATGGTGGCACGCACCGGTGATCCCAGCTACTTGGGAGGCTGAGGCAGGGGAATCGCTTGAACCCGGGAGGCAGAGGTTGCAGTGAGCCAAGACCGCGCCACTATACTTCAGCCTGGGTGACAGAGTGAGACTCTGTCTCAAAAAAAAGATAGAAAGAAGGAAAAAGTAAAAGTAAAATAAAAACTTTTACTTTTCTTTTTTTTGTTTTGTTTTTTTGAGATGGAGTTTTGCTCTTGTTGCCAGGCTGGAAGGCAATTCTCCTGCCTCAGCTTCCCGAGTAGCTGGGATTACAAACATGCGCCACCACGCCCAGCTAATTTTGTATTTTTAGTAGAGACAGAGTTTCTCCGTGTTGGTCAGGCTGGTCTTGAACTCCCGACCTCAGGTGATCTGCCTGCCTCGGCCTCCCAAAGTGCTGGGATTACAAGTTTGAGCCACCTCGCCCCGCAAACTTACTTTTCTTATCCTTAATTGATCTAACAGGTAACAGTTGGTTCAAATATTAACGATGTATTTGATTACTATGCATTTATTATGCACATAGACATTGTATATTGATGTATAAGTGAAATGAATGACGGCAACAATATGCAGATGAGGGAGAAGAATTGGAATTATTTTGTTATCATAAGGTACTCACATTAACTATGAAGCACGTTGTTGCCTAGACTGGAGGGCAGTGGCACAATCTGGGCTTACTGCAGTCTCTGCTTCCTGGGTTCAAATGATCCTCCCACCTCAGCCTCCTGAGTAGCTAGGACCACAAGCACACGCCACCACGTTGAGCTAACTTTTCTGTTTTATTAAAATTTTTGGGCCAGGCAGGTGGCTCACGGCTGTAATCCCAGCACTTTGGAAGGCCAAGGTGGGCAGATCACCTGAGATCAGGAGTTCGAGGCCAGCCTGACCAACATGGAGAAACCCTGTCTGTACTAAAACTACAAAATTAGCTGGGCGTGGTGGCACATGCCTATAATCCCAGTTACTCGGGAGGCTGAGGCAGGAGAATCACTTGAACCCGGTGGGGCAGAGGTTTTGGTGAGCTGAGATCGAGCCATTGCACTCCAACCTGGGCAACAAGACCAAAACTCTGTCTCAAAAAAAAAATTTTTTTTTTGGTAGAGACTAAGACACAATATTGCCCAGGCTGGTCTCAAACTCTCAGCTCTAAACTCCTGTAAACTCTTGGACTCTAATTCTTAATATGTATGCACCTAACAACCAGGATCAATGGCAAAAACTGGTAGAATTGCATGGACAAATAGATGAATCCACTATTATAGTTGGAGACTCCAATACCCCCTTATTAGAAATGGGCAGGCTAACCTAAAAAACAAGGAAAAAAAGAGAGGAATGGTGCCAGGGGCTATGCCTCATTCCTGTAATCCTAGCACTTTGGGAGGCCAAGGCAGGTGGATGGCCTGAGCTCAGGAGCTTGAGACCAGCCTGGGCAACACAGTGAGATCCCCGTCTCTACTAAAATACAAAAAATTAGGCCTGGCTCGGTGGCTCCACCCTGCCCAGCCTATTTATTTATTAATTTAAGATAGGGTCTTGCCAGTGGCACGATGTCAGCCCCCTGAAACCTCCACCTCCCAGGTTCAAGTGATGCTCCTGCCTCAGCCTCCTGAGTAGCTGGGATTATAGGCGCCCGCCACAACACTTGGCTAATTTTTGTATTTTTAGTAGAAACAGGATTTCACCATGTTGGCCAGGCTGGTCTCAAACTATTGACCTCAAGCGATCCGCCCACCTCAGCCTCCCAAAGTGCTGGGATTGCAGGCCTGAGCCACTGCACCCCGCCAATAAACTTTATAAAATAGAAATGATACAAAGTATGCTCTCAGACCACAACGGAGTTAAAGTAGAAATAAACAACAGACAGACAGCTGGAAAATCCCCCAAGCTTGGCAGATTAAACAACACACTTCTAAATAACGCATAGGTCAAAGAAGAAATCTCAAGAGAAATTGCAAAATATTTTGAATTTGGATGGACATGCAGGCTCACGCCTATAATCCTAGCACTTGGGGAAGTTGAGGGGGAGGATCGCTTGAAGCCAGGAATTTGAAATCAGCCTGGGCAACATAGCAAGAACTCATCTGTACAAAAAATTTTAAATTAGGTAGGTTTGTTGGCACATGCCTGTAATCCCAGCTACTCTGGAAGCCGAGGCGAGAGGATCACTTGAGCCCAGGAGTTCAAGGCTGCTGTCAGCAATGTTTTTGTCTACTGCACTCCAGCCTGGAGACAGAGTGAGACCCTGTCTCCCCTAAAAATAAACATAAGTTTAAAAAAAAAAAGGCTGGTCCGAGTGCAGTGGTGTTTACAATTAATTGATCACAACCAGTTACAGATTTCTTTGTTCCTTCTCCACTCCCACTGCTTCACTTGACTAGCCTTAAATATATATATATATATATAATAAAAAAACTAAAAAATTTAAAAAAAGACAGCCTGGGCAACATGGCAAAACCCTGTCTCTATTTAAAAAAAAAATTAGCCGGGCACGGTGGCTCACACCTGTAATCCCAGCACTTTGGGAGGCCGAGGCGGGAGGATCACGAGGTCAAGAAATCGAGACCATCCTGGTCAACATGGTGAAACCCCGTCTCTACTAAAAATACAAAAAAAATTAGCTGGGCACGGTGGCGTGTGCCTGTAATCCCAGCTACTCAGGAGGTTGAGGCAGGAGAATTGCCTGAACCCAGGAGGCGGAGGTTGCGGTGAGCCGAGATCGCGCCATTGCACTCCAGCCTGGGTAACAAGAGCGAAACTCCGTCTCAAAAAAAAAAAAAAAAAAAAAAAAAAAAATTAGCTGGGTATGGTGGTATGCACCTGTAATTCCAGCTACTCAGGAAGCTGAGGTGGGAGGATAGCTCGAGTCTGGGAGGTGGAAGTTGCAGTGAGCTGAGATCCCGCAACTGAGCTCCAGCCTGGGGGACATAGCAATGGTCTGTCTAAAAAAAACGAAAAATAAAAGAAGAAAACCCACAACCTATCCAAATCTGTGGAATGCAACAAAAGCAGTGCCTAGAGAAAATTTATAGCACTGCATGCATATACTAAAAAAGAAGAGAGAGGCCGGGCATCGTGGCTCACACCTGTAATCTTAGCACTTTCAGAGGCCAAGGCCGGCGGATCTCTTGAGTACAGGAATTTGAGACCAGCCTGGGCAACATGTTGAAACCCCTATCTCTACAAAAAAATACGAAAACTAGCCGGGCATGGTGGTGTGTGCCTGTACTCCCAGCTACTTGGGAGGCAGAGGCCAGGAGGTAGAGGTTGCAGTGAGACAAGATCAGGCCACGCTAGCCTGGGTGACAGAGCCAGATCCTGTCTCAAAAAAAAAAAAAGAAGAAGAAGAGAAAAGAAAAGAGATATCTAAAAGCAACTTAGGCTTCCAACTTGGGAAACTAGAAAAAGAAAAGCAGATTAAAACCAAAGTAAGCAGTAAAAAGAAGTAACAAAAATTAGAGCAGAAATGAATGAAAGTTAAAAAAAGAAAAAAGATGCTGGGCGCGGTGGCTCACGCCTGTAATCCCAGCACTTTGGGAGGCCGAGACGGGTGGATCACGAGGTCAAGAGATCGAGACCATCCTGGTCAACATGGTGAAACCCCGTCTCTACTAAAAATACAAAAAATTAGCTGGGCATGGTGGCGCGTGCCTGTAATCCCAGCTACTCAGGAGGCTGAGGCAGGAGAATTGCCTGAACCCAGGAGGCGGAGGTTGCGGTGAGCCGAGATCGCGCCATCGCACTCCAGCCTGGGTAACAAGAGCAAAATTCCGTCTCAAAAAAAAAAAGAAAAAAGAAAAAAGAAATCAATAGAGAAAATCAACAAAACCAAAAGCTGGCTCTTTGAAAAAACAAATAAAATCAATAAGCATCTAGCCAGGCTAACTAAGAAAAAAATATAGAGGACACAAATTACTAATATCGGAAATAAGAAAAGGAGGCCAGTATAGTGGTTCATGCCTGTAATGTCAACACTTTGGTAGACTGAGGCAGGAAGATCCCTTTAAGTCAGGAGTTTCAGACCAAACTGGGCGACAGAGTGAGACTCAGTCTCAAAAAGACAGTCTCACTCTCAGGCTGGAGTATGGTGGTGCGATCTTGGCTCACTGCAACTTCTGCCTCCTAGGTTCAAGCGATTCTCCTGCCTCAGGTTCTTGAGTAGCTGAGATTAAAGGCACCCACCACCACGCCTGGCTAATTTTTGTACTTTTAGTAGAGACGAGTTTTCACCATGTTGGCCAGGCTGGTCTTGAACTCCTCACCTCAGGTAATCTACCCACCTCGGCCTCCCAAAGTGCTAGAATTGCAGGAGTGAGCCACCGTGACTGGCCAAAAAATTGTTTTTTGAATTAGCTGAATGTGGTCACATGTACCTGTAGTCTGAGCTACTTGGGAAGGGAAGGTGGGAGGATCACTTGAGCCTAGGAGTTTGAGGCTACAGTGAAGTAGATCATGCTACTGCACTCCAGCCTGGGCCACAGAGCAAGACAGACAAGAAAGAGGAAAGAAGACAAGACAGGACAGGACAGACAAGACAAGACAAAAGACAAGACAGAGAAAGAAAAGAAAAGAAAAGAAAAGAAAGAAAGAAGAAAAGAAAAGAAAAAAAAAGAAAGAGAGAGAGGGAGGGAGGGGATTGCTTGAACCCAGGAAGCAGAGCTTGCGGTGAGCTGAGATCATGGTGCCACTTCACTCCAGCCTGGGCGACAGAGCGAGACTCCATCCCCCCACCCCACCACACCCCCCAAAAAACCAGGCCAGAGCTAGTGGCTCAGGTCTGTAATCCCAGCACTTTCGGAGGCCAAGGCAGGCGGATCACGTGAGGGAGAGAAGGAAGGAAGAATGGAGGGAGGGAGGGAGGAAGGAAGGAAGGAAGGAAGGAAGGAAGGAAGGAAGGAGCGAGCGAGCCAGGGGCAGTGGCTCAGCACTTTGGGAGGCCAAGGCGGGCAGATCACCTGAGGTCAGTAGTTTGAGACCAGCCTGGCCAACATAGTGAAACCCTGTCTCTACAAAAGTACAAAAATTAGCCAGGCATGATGGCAGGTGCCTATAATCCCAGCTACTTGGGAGGCTGAGCAGAAAAATCACTTGAACCTGGGAGGCGGAGGTTATAGTGAGCTGAGATTGTGCCACTGCACTCCAGCCTGGGCGAGAACGAGACTCTGTGTCAAAAAAAGAAAGAAAGAAAGAAAGAGAAGGAAGGGAGGAAGGGAGGAAGGGAGGAAGGGAGGAGAGAAGAGGGGAAGGAGGGAGGGAGGGTAAAAAAAGAAATGACATTAGTATGGATCCGATAGAAATGAAAAGGAAATCAAATAATAATATGAACAACTCAATGCCCACAAATTTGATAACCTAGATGAAACTAACCGAAAGACAAAATCTGCCAAAACTTACACAAGAATAAATAGATGGTAGCTGGGCCTGGAGGCTTATGTCTGTAATCTCAGCACTTTAGGAGGCCGAGGCAGGTGGATCACCTGATTCAGGAGTTTGAGACCAACCTAGCCAACATGGCAAAACCCTGTCTCTACTAAAAATACAAAAATTAGGTGGGCATGGTGGCACACACCTGTAATCCCAGCTACTCAGGAGGCTGAGGGAGAATCGCTTGAACCTCCAGGAGGATGTTACAGTGAGCTGAGATCACATCACTGCACTCCAGCATGGGTGGACTACAGTCCTAGCTACTTGGGAGGCTGAGGCAGAATTGCTTGAACCTGGGAGGCGGAGGTTGCAGTGAGCCGAGATCGCACCAGTGCACTCCAGCCTGGGTGAAAGAGTGAGACACTATCTGAAAAAAAAAAAAAAAAAAAAAAAAGAATAAATAGATGATTTCAATAAGATTATATCTATTAAAGATAATGAATCAATAATCTTCCAAAACAGAAAGCACCAGGCCCAAATGGGTTTACTGATGAATTCTGCCAAGCACTTAAGGACAAAATTATACCAATTCTCTACAATATCTTTCAGAAGATAGAAGCTGAGAGAATACCTTCTAACTCATTCTGTGAGGCCAGCATTACCCTGATACCAAATCAGACAAAAACATTACCAAAAAAAAAAAAAAGAAAACAACACACCAATATCTCTCAAGTATACTGATAGGGAAGAAATCAGTATTCACAGATGATACAATCATGTATGTAGAAAGTCCTAAAGAATCAACAAAAAAACTCCTGGAACTAATAAGCACTACAGCCAACTTGCAGGATGCAAGTGTAATATACAAAAGTCAATTGCTTACTAATATACCAGCAACAAACAAGTGGAATTTCACATTTAAAATACCATACAATACCATACCCAGGCATGGTAGCAGGCCCCTGTAGTCTCAGCTACTCAGGAGGCTGAGGCTGGGAGAATGCTTGAACCCAGGAGGCAGAGGTTGCAGTGAGCTGAGATCATCGTGCCACTGCACTCCAGCCTAGGTGACAGAGTGAGACTCCATCTCAAAACAAACAAACAAACAAACAAAAAAACAGGCCAGGCCTGATGGTTCATGCCTTAATCCCAAAACTTTGGGAGGCCGAGGCGGGCAGATCACATGAGGTCAGGAGTTTGAAACCAGCCTGGCCAACATGGTGAAACCCCATCTCTACTAAAAATACAAAAACTGGCTTGGCACAGTGGCTGACGCCTGTAATCTCAGCACTTTGGGAGGCCGAGGTGGGTGAATCACCTGAGATCAGGAGTTCAAGACCAGCCTGCTCAACATGGTGAAATCCGGTCTCTACTAAATATATAAAAATTAGCTGGACATGATGGCAGGTGCCTGAAATCTCAGCTACTTGAGAGGCTGAGGCAGGAAAACTGCTTGAACCCAGGAGGGGGAGGTTGCAGTGAGCTGAGATCGCGCCATTGCCCTCCAGCCTGGGCAACAGAGCAAAACTCTGTCTCAAAAAAAAAAAAAAAAAATTAGCCTGGCACTGTGGCATGTGCCTGCAGTCCCAGATACTCAGGAGGCTACTTAGGAGTCTGAGGCAGGAGAATCGCTTGAACCCGGGAGGTGGAGGTTGCAGTGAGCTGAGATGGCACCACTTACTCCAGCCTGGGCAACTGAGTGAAACTCTGTCTCAAAAAAAAAAAAATCAGGGCACAGTGACTCACATCTGTGATCTCAACACTTTGGGATGCTGAGGCAGGTAGATCACCAGGTCAAGAGATCAAGACCATCCTGGCCAACATCGTGAAACCCCATCTCTACCAAAAATACAAAAATTAGCTGGGCATGGCGGTGCGTGCCTGTAGTCTCAGCTACTCGGGAAGCTGAGGCAGGAGAATCGCTTGAACTCAGGAGGTGGATATTGCAGTGAGCCGAGATCATGCCACTGCACTCCAGCCTGGCAACAGAACAAGACTCCATCTCAAAAAACAACAACAACAAAACCCACAATACCAGCTGGGTGCAGTGGCTCACGCCTATAATCCCAGGGTTTTGGGACACCAAGGGAGGTGGATCACTTGAAACCAAGAGTTCAAGACCAGCCTGGCCAACATGGTGAAACCCATCTTTACAAAAAATACAAAAATTAGCTAGGCATGGTGGTGCACACCTGTAATCCCATGCTTCTGAGGCACAAGAATTGCTTGAACCCAGGAGGTGGAGGTTGAAGCAAGTCAAGACTGTACTACTGTACTCCAGCCTGGGTGACAGAGTGAGATTCTATCTCAAAAACAATAACAACAACACAATAATACCATATATATTAGCAACCAAAAATATGAAATACTTAGGTATAATTTTAACAAAATATATACAAGATCTATATGGGGAAAACTACAAAACTTGAAGGGAGAAATCAGGAACAACTAAGTAAACTGAGAGATATTTGATACTTATGGATAGGAAAACTATGCTGCCAAGGTATCTGTAGCTGGGTGTAGTGGGATGTGCCTGTAGTCCCAGCACTCAGGAGAATGAGGCCAAAGAGTCATTTGAGCCCAGGAGTTTGAGGCTGCAGTGAGCTAAGTTCACACCACCACATTCTAGCCTAGGCAACAGAGGGAGATGTTATCTCTAAAAAAAATTTTTTTTTAATTTTTTTAAAAAAGATGTCAGATCTTCCCAACTTGATCTTTAGTCAATGTAATCCCAACCAAAATCCCAGCAAGTTATTATGGATATCAACAAACTGATTCTAAAGTTTATATGGAAAGGTGAAAGACCCAGAAAACCAAACACCATATTGAAGAAAAAGAACAAAGTTGTAGGACTGAGACTCAACTTCAAGACTTACTACAAAACTACAGGAATCAAGATACTATGATATTGGTAAAATAGTAGGCAAATAAATCAACAGAACAGAACAGACAGCCTAGAAAAGACCCACATATATATAATCAACCAGTATTTGACAAAAGCGCAAAGGCAATACAATGGAGAACAGCAAGACCTGTCTTGGCTGGGCGTGGTGGCTCACGCCTATAATCCCAGCACTTTGGGAGGCCAAGGCGGGTGGATCACTTGAGGTCAGGATTTTGAGACCAGCCTGGCCAACAGGGTGAAACCCTGCCTCTACTAAAATACAAAAATCAGCCAGGCTTGGTGGTGGGTCCCTGTAGTTCCAGCTATTCAGGAGGCTGAGGCACAAGAATCACTTGAACCTTGGAGGCAGAGGTTGCAGGAAGCCAAGATCAAGCCACTGCACTCTAGCCTGGGTGACAGAGTGAGACTCCATCTCAAAAAAACAAAAAAGAGCTGGGCGCAGTGACTCACACCTGTAATCTCAGCACTTTGGGAGACCAAGGTGGGTGGATCATGAGGTCAGGTGTCCAAAACCAGCCTGACCAACATGATGAAACCCTGTCTCTACTAAAAATACAAAAATTAGCCGGGCATGGTGGTGTGCACCTGTAATCCCAGCTATTCGGGAGGCTGAGGCAGGAGAATCGCTTGAACCTGGGAGGCAGAGCAGTGAGCCGAGATGGCACCACTGCACTCCAGTCTGGGCAACACAGCAAGACTCCATCTCAAAAAAAAAAAAAAGACTAGGCAAAGGGGCCAGGCACAGTGACTCATCATTGTAATACCAGCGCTTTGGGAGGTCAGAGTGGCAGGATTGCTTGAGGCTGAGTTCAAGACCAGCCTGGGCAATATAGAGAGACCCTGTCTCTACTCCCCCCCAACCAAAAAAATGCCTAAACGACTTGAATAGACATTTTTTCTCAAGAAGATATACAAACGGCAAATAAGTGGCAAATAAGTACATGAACAGATGCTCAACATCATTAGACTTTAGGTAAATGCAAATTAAAACCATGATTAAAACCCTCCCAGGTTCAAGTAATTCTCCTGCCTAGCCTCCCAAGTAGCTGGGATTATAGGCATGCACCACCACACCCAGCTAATTTTTCTATTTTTAGTAGAGACATCGTTTTACCATGTGGGCCAGGCTGGATCACCTCAAGTGATCCAACCACCTCCACTTCCCTAAGTGTTGGGGTTACAGGCATAAGCCGCCATGCTCAGACAATCAGGTGGTTTCTTTCTTTCTCCCTCCCTCCCTCCCTTACTTTCTCTCTCTCTCTCTCTCTTTCTTTCTTGAGACAGAGTCATGCAACCTCTGCCTCCCGGGTTCAAGTGATTCTCATGCCTCGCCTCACAAATAGCTGGGATTACAGGCACCCTCCACCATGCCTAACTAATTTTTGTAGTTTTAGTACAAATGGAGTTTCACCATATTGGCCAGGCTGGTAAATTTGGTGATTCCTTTTATTTATGTATTTATTTTTGAGACAGAGTTTCAGTCTTGTAATCCAGGCTGGAGTGCAATGGCGCAATCTCTGGTCACTGCAACCTCCACATCCTGGGTTCAAGCAATTCTCCAGCCTCAGCCTCCCAAGTAGCTGGGATTATAGGAGCACACCACGCCTGGCTAATTTTTGTATTTTTAGTAGAGATGGGGTTTCATCATGTTGGCCAGACTGGTCTTAAACGCCCGACCTCAGGTGATCCTCCCGTCTCGGCCTCCCAAAGTGCTGGGATTACAGGCATGAGCCACTGTGCCTGGCCAATTTGGTGATTTCTTAAGCACATCTTCAAAAAAAAATTTTCTGGAAGCAGTAAGTATAAATGTGTGTCTTCTCTTCCTGCCTCTAATTACATGGTTCTTGACTTATTTTTTCTAATAGTTATTATTTCTTCCAGCAATGCCTGGGCCTTGGAGGTATCATAAATCCAAACCTGCTCTTTTTTTTTTTTAAGACAGAGTTTTGTCTCGCAGGCTGGAGTGCAATGGAACGATCTCGGCTCACTGCAACCTCCACCTCCCAGGTTCAAGTGATTCTCCTGCCTTAGCCTCCTGAGTAGCTAAGAGCTAATTTTTTTTGCATTTTTAGTAGAGATGAGGTTTCACCATGTTGGCCAATCTGGTCTTGAACTCCTGACCTCAGGTGATCCACCCACCTTGGACTCCCAAAGTGCTGGGGTTATAGGTGTGAGCCACCACACCCAGCCACTGCTCTGGGTTCTTGATGCCTGTCATCACCTGGAGCTTGATGGACTGGCAGGAAGTCAACAGCAGTGCCCTGCTGGCTGAAGCCCAGGACCCAGCTCTAGACAACAGGATATAGGAAGGAACCCAGAAGCAAAACCTCCTCCTGTGGAAAGGGGCGGAGTCTTCCTTAGGAAGAGAGAGTTGCCTTCCTTAGAGACTAGAAAGGAAGTTCATGGACACATGCAGGGTGAACCTGAGGACCAGAAGAGAAGAATCCATGGAGGTGCCATCCTTGAGAAGATATCAAGAGATGTACTGCTTTTCTGCATGCTCCATGGAAAAGAATGGCTAAGTAAACCTGAATTGTAATCTCTGCTCCTTTTATAAATTCCTTCTGAAAATGCCATAATTCCATGTTTTCCATGTTTTGCAAACATTAGTTCATAGGGAATCACCTATAGCAGTGGTCCCCAACCTTTTTGGCACCAGGGTGTGGCTTCATGGAAGACAATTTTTCCCCAGACAATAGGTGGGGGAGTCGATGGTTTCGAGATGAAACTGTTCCACCTCAGATCATCAGGCATTAGATTCTCATAAGGAGCACGCAATCAGATCCCTCAAATGTGCAGTTATTATAGGGTTCACGCTCCTGTGAGAATCTAATGCTGCTGCTGATCTGAAAGGAGGCAAAACTTAGGTGGTAATGGCTCACTTGCCATTACCTGCTGTGTGCCTGGTTCCTAACAGGTGACAGACCCATACTGGTCTGCAGGCCTGGGGTTGGGGACCCCTGACCTCTATTTGTTACAAATATAATGCCTAGAATCCTTCTCTAGAGTCTGAATTAGTAGAAGAGGTGGGCAGCTGTGGTTTATTCTGTTCAGCATCCTTCACCTTCTCTTTTGAAATAACTTTTGGGAGACAAACTGGGGGACAAAATCTATAAGCACATATTCATTAGCTCCCTTCCCCATCAGTCAGTGATGGCCCCAAGGCATCGATTCTGCCATTTCTAGGATGCACATGTGCTGGCGCTGAGCAGGCAAAAGTCCCACGTTGAGGTGTCAGAGAAGCCCCAGGGCAAGAAGCAAGAGGTACCAGATGTGGGCCACGTGCAATCAGATTGTACCCATGCCAAGGCAGCAGAACCTGCATAAAACGGGCAGTAGCAGCTGTAGCTTGAAAAAGAGGTATGGGTGAGGTACAGTGCCTCAAGCCTGTAATCCCAGCACTCTGGGAGGCCGAGAGGCTGAGGCAAGTAGATCACCTGAGGTCAGGGTTTGAGACCATCCTAGCCAACATGGTAAAACCCCATCTCTACTAAAAATACAAAAATTAGCTGGGTTTCGTGGCGGCGCCTGTAATCCCAGCTATTCAGGAGGTTGAGGTGGGGGAATCACTTGAACCCGGGAGGTGGAGGGTGCAGTGAATCGAGATCACATCACTTCACTCCAGCCTGGGCGAAAGAACGAAACTCCATCTCAAAAAAAAAACAAAAAGAAAGAGAGAAAAAGAAAAACTAGATACACTTGAAATTGGACATCAAAATTAGAAACTTTTCGTGCGGCAAATCATACCCTTAAGAGAGTGAAAAGACAATCACAGAATGGGAGAAAACATTTCCAAATCATATCTCTGATAAGGGTCTAATATCTAGAATACATAAAGAACACTTACAACTTGATAATATAAAGACTAATAATCAGCCAAGCACGGTGACTCACGCCTGTAATCTCAGCACTTTGGGAGACTGAGGCAGGTGGATCATGAGGTCAGGAGCTCGAGACCAGCCTGGCTAATATGGGGAAACTAAAAACACAAAAATTAGCTGGGCGGGTGGTGCACACCTATAGCCCCAGCTACTCGGGAGACTGAGGCAGGAGAATCACTTGAACCCGGGAGGTAGAGGTTACAGTGAGCCGAGATCACTGCACTCCAGCCTGGGCAAAAGAGCAAGTATATGTCTCGAAAAAAAAAAAAAAAAGACTAATATCTAATAATAGTTTAGACTAAAATAGACTAAAATCTAATAATCTAATTTTTTAAATGAATGAATGATTTCAACAGACATTTCTCTAAAGAAGATATAAAAATGACAAAAAAAAAAGCACACTAAAAGGTGTCTGATGTCGTTAGTGAATAGGGAAATGCAAATCAAAACCACGATGAGGTATCTCTGTGCACCCACCAGGATGGCTGTCATTAAAAAGATGGACAATAACAAGTGTTGGCAAGGATGTGGAGCAATCGGATCCCTTTTACACTGTTGGTGGAAATGTATGATGAAGCAGCTGTAGGGAAGAGTTTGGCAGTTCCCCAATAAGTTAAACAGAATTACCATATCATTCAAAAATCCCACTTAAAGGCATATACCCAAAATAATTGAAAAAAACAGATGTTCAAACAAAAACCTGTACATAAATGTTCACAGCAGCTCTATTCACAACAGCCAAAAAGTGGAGACAACCTGATGAATGGAAGTAAAAGGTTATATATACATACAATTGAATATTATCCAGAAATAAAAAGAAATGGCCGGGCACAGTGGCTCACGCCTGTAATCCCAGCACTTTGGGAGGAAGAGGTGGGTGGATCACAAGGTCAAGAGATAGAGACCATCCTGACCAACATGGCGAAACCCCATCTCTACTAAAAATGTGGTGTGTGCATATAGTCCCAGCTACTCTGGAGACTGAGGCAGGATAATCACTTGAACCCAGGAGGCAGAGGTTGCAGTGAGCTGAGATTGTGCCACTGCACTCCAGCCTGGCAACAGATCAAGACTCTGTCTAAAAAAAAAAAAGAAGCAAAGCCAGGCACCCAGCAGCTCACGTCTATAATCCCAACACACTTTGAGTGGCTGAGGCAGGAGGATCACAACCACCCTGACCAACATAGTGAAATCCTGTGCTACAAAAAATTTTTAAAAATTAGCCTGGCATAGCAGCATGCATCTGTGGTCCTAGCTACTCAGGAGGCTTAGGTGGGAGGATCACCTGAGCCAGGGAAGTCAAGGCTACAGTGAGCTGTGATCACACCACTGCACCTCTAGCCTGAGCAACAGAGTTAGTGGGAAGATCACTTGAGCTCACTTGAGTCTGAGACCAGCCTGGGCAACATGACTGAACCCTGCCTCTACAAAAAAATACAAAAATTGGCCAGGCACGGTGGCTCACGCTTGTAATCCCAACACTTTGGGAGGCCGAGGCGGGTGGATCACGAGGTCAAGAGATCGAGACCATCCTGGTCAACATGGTGAAAACCCGTCTCTACTAAAAATATAAAAAATTAGCTGGGCATGGTGGCACACACCTGTATCCCAGCTACTCAGGAGGCTGAGGCAGGATAATTGTTTAAACTGAGGAGGCAGAGGTTGCTGTGAGCAGAGATCACACCATTGCACTCCAGCCTGAGTGAAAGAGCAAGACTCCATCTCAAATAATAATAATAATGACAAATTAAATAAATAAATAAATTCCAATTCTTGGCCAGGCACAGTAACTCACACTTGTAATCCCAGTGCTTTGGGAAGCTGAGGCAGGAGGATCGCCTGAGCCCAGTTCGAGGCTCTGGTGAGCTATGATTTCACCACTGCACTCCAGCCTGGATGACAGAGCTAGACTCTGTCTCAAGAAAAAAAAAAAATCTTTTTTTTTTTTTTATAAGACGGGGTTTCACCATGTTGGTCAGGCTGCTCTTGAACTCCCGACCTCAGGCGATATGCCCGCCTTGGCCTCCGAAGTGCTTGGATTACAGGCGTAAGCCACCATGCCTGGCCAAAAAAAAAAAAATTCTTTATTTGGCACTTACTATGTAGCTATGTAGCCAGTGGAGGGGAATTCCTGGAATTCCTAATAACTCCACTGAAGATGGTCTGGAGTCTTCACTCATAGCTCAGCACAGAGGGTTTACTCAGCAGAGCAAGCATGCAAGGAAGAAGGCCTGTCTTTGCAGGCAGACTGATTCGCTTCTGTGACGTGCGTGTTTGATGTGGTTTCTTCATCTAAGCATTGTAGTGTTAAGAGCAAGGATGGGATAGACAGAACCAGGGTTGGGTCCTACCTTAGCAACTAGCCACATTTCATTAAATCTAGAACATCAGCCAGGCACGGTGGCTCACACCTGTAATCCCAGAACTTTGAGAGGTGGAGATGGGCGGATTACGAGGTCAGGAGTTCGAGACCAGTTTGACCAACATGGTGAAACCCCGTCTCTACTAAAAATACAAAGATTAGCTGGGCGAGGTGGTGCACAACTGTAGTCCCAGCTACTAAGGAGGCTGAGGCAGGAGAATTGCTTGAACCCAGGAGGCGGAGGTTGCAGTGAGCCAAGATCAGGCCACTACACTCTAGCCTGGTGACAGAGCAAGACTCCATCTCAAAAAAAAAAAAAAAAGGGGAAGTCACTTTGTGGTCATGAAGTGGCCTCATCTATGTCTCATTCTAAACATAGGTTACGTTCTGCTGGTAACAGTACAGTCTGAATGCCAGAAAAGCCATCTTTCACTTTCTTGATATTCCTAAACTTCACATTGATGTCAATTACAGAAAGCATCCCCATTTGGGGGATATTAAAATGTGGGGGAAATAGTCACCCTAGGCTTAATGAAATAAGATTCTTGCTGTATTACCTTGGGCAAGTAATCTAACCCTTTAAGCTTCAACTTCTGGCTCTATAAGCTGAGAATAATATGACTTAAAAGAAAAAATGTCTACTAATTGGGTGGTACAATACTGTATCACTCAAGGTTCAACCAGGAAAATACAAACCACTTTTTTTTTTTTGAGACAGAGTCTAGCTCTCACATTGGACAGCAGTGGCACGATTTTGGCTCACTGCAACCTGCGCCTCCTGGGATCAAGCAAACCTCCTGACTCAGCCTCCTGAGTAGATGGGATTACAGGCATGTGCCACCAAGCTCGGCTAATTTTGTATTTTTAGTAGAGATGGGGTTTCTTCATGTTGGTCAGGCTGGTCTCGAACTCCTGACCTCAGGTGATTCACCTGCCTTGGCCTCCCAAAGTGCTGGGATTATAGGTGCGAGCCACTGTGCCCTGCCAGGAGGGAACTACTTTAAGTATTGAAAACAGAGAGAATGTAATGCAGGGTTGTGGTGACACGGTTAACAGGGGTAATGGCCAGTGTGTACAACACGGTGAAACCTGTCTCTACTAAAAATACAAAAAATTAGCTGGGTGGTGGTGGTGGTGCGCACCTGTAGTCCCAGCTGCTCAGGAGTCTTAGGCAGGAGAACCACTTGAACCCAGGAGGCAGAGGTTGCAGTGAGCTGAGATCATGCCACTGCACTCCAGCCTGGGCAACAGAGCAAGACTCAAACAAACAAACAAACAAACAGGGGTAATGGGAGGTCTGGGAAGCCCAGCAGGGGACAGAAAGAGGTAGTACAGAGATTAGCAAAAGCAAGAAGCTGCCCACCACTCCTAACCTGCAGGGACAAACAGAGGAGCTGGACTAGATGGAGCCCAGGGGCATGGATCACCCTATGGATGTTGGGACCACAGCTCCCTATCCATGAGCTGGAGCCACAGAGAGGCCTCCTCTGCTGCTGGAGATGTGCCTGAGCCTGAGCAAGAGAGACAAAGAGAAGAAATACCCTGGCTTTTTCTTTCCTCTTGCCTTCTCCTCTCCTGCCACTGCCTCTCATTGGCCAAACTGAGGCCTGAAGCCAGATGCTCTGGGAGACTGAGAAACTGCCTGATACAAGATTCAGCCCCCTGCAATACAGAGCAGAGCAGAGGGGCAAGGAAGGCATCTGTGGCAAACGGTAGAGAATGACTAACAGAAATAGTTAAACAGGTTTGGTAATACCTTTATTTGTAAAACCTTTAAAATACCAAATACACTTGTACGTAACAAAATAATTCCCTTAAAAATATACTGTAATCCGGCCCGGCGGGGTGGATCATGCTTGTAATCCCAGCACTTTGGGAGGCCAAGGTGGGTAGATCACGAGGTAATGAGATCGAGACCATCCTGCCTAACATGGTGAAATCCCGTCTTTACTAAAAATACAAAAGTTATCTGGGTGTGGTGGTGGGCACCTGTAGTCCTAGCTACTCAGGAGGCTGAGGCAGGAGAATCACTTGAACCCGGAAGGCAGAGGTTGCAGTGAGCCAAGATGGAGCCACTGCACTCCAGCCTGGCAACAGAGCAAGGCTCTGTCTCAAAAATATATATAGATAGATAGATAGATATACACATATATATATGTATGTGTGTATATATATACTCATATATATGTGTATATATATACACACACTGCAATCCATATAGCCTAGTTCACACCTCTTCTCCCACCCCCATCCTACTACACGTTTCTGAATACTACTGTATCTGGTGTGATATAACCACATTTGAAGACTGGTTTTCAGTGTCAGACATTTTGCATTTTCTGAGCTGAAATCTCATGAGGGCTGCTATAGAAGAGGGAGATGCACATTCTATGTCACAGAAGTAAAAGCTCACCCAGAGTATGGTTATAGCTCAGCAATTTCATAGCAACTAAACTCTGGTCTTGGGGCTCTCAAGGGATTGCTGCGTGTCCTTGGAGAGGGTCACAAAATCTCTGGACTCACGTTTAAAAAATGGAACTCATACCCATCCAGGGTGGTCTGCGTCCGCCCACAGTCCACTCCGCTCCTCTTCTTTTCCTTCCCAGAGGGTCCAAAATGGTTTTTGAATGAAAGGATGAGCTGGTCTAACAAAACAGATAATATGCCCACGGCCACAGAGCTGGCAGCTGAGAAGGAATTCGGTCTCCACGCTTCCAAACCCAGGCCCTTTCCAATCCCCCACCGGCTCTCTTCCTGCGCGGGGCATCTGCTGGCGGAGAAAGGCTTGTCCACGAAAAGGCAAAAGCGAACCCCCTTCAAAAGCCGGGGGCACCTGGTAGCGCTCTCCACGCCAGCAGAAACACCCAATCGTCTCCTCAACGGAGAGAGACCCCAGGGCTCGGCCAGCCGACTCAGGAGCCCGCGCTGGGGGAATCTGGGCGCCCCTCAGACTCCGCGCACTGGGCGGCCCCGAGTCCGCTCGGCCCTTCCCGCCGCCTCCCGGGTCCAGGGATTCTAACGGGGCCGCGTGCCCGGGGCGGGGCCGCGCGCGATTGGCCGCACGGGGCCGGGGGCGGGGCCGCGGCGGGCCGGCCGGGCGGGAGCTGACAATGAGCCTCCATAAAAGGGAGCGGCAGGGGGCAGGGGCCCCGGATTGAGCCCTCCCCGCCCGGGCTCCCGACGCGCCGAGGTCTCAGGGAGGCCCAGACGCGCCGGTCGCAAGCCCGGCCGGTGTGTGGCGGGGAGGGGGCTGCGCAGGGCGGGCGGCGGGCCAGGTGCTGTTCCAGGCGGGAGGCTTGAGGCGGCCGCCGGCTGCGCGCCGAAGTCTGCGCGCCCGTCCTCCGGCCACCGCTTTCGCCCACGGCCGCACCATGGCCGTAAAGGCCGAGGGCGCTGCACTCGACTGCTTTGAGGTGACGCTCAAATGCGAGGAAGGGGAGGACGAGGACGAGGCTATGGTGGTGGCCGTAATTCCGCGGCCTGAGCCCATGCTCAGAGGTGAGGATGGAGGGGACCCCACTTCCGCGTCACGGTGCGGGGCCGCCCTTCCCCAGTCGGGGTCTGAGACCTGGGCACCTTCTCACTCCTCCAGCCTGGGGCGCAGCCTCCCCTCTCGGTTGTGGGTCCAGGGCGCGCTCTTGCACCTCCCCCACCTTGGTTTGGAAGCTCAGGCCTCCTCAATTTCCCCCTCCCCCCCCCCCCCGGTCCAGGGTCTGGAGACATCGATCCACGCCCCGCACGCTCCGGATCTTCCGGTGCCCGAGCGCCCCCTCTCCCAGGCCCAGCACCGGAGGCCGGATCCCCAGAGGCGCTGGGTGGCCGCCGTCTCACCGCCCGGGAGGCGGAGGCCAGCATCACGGCCCGGCTGTGTTCTAGGCTGAGGGGCGGCGAGGCCTCTAGGCCCAAGGCTGGAGGCGCGCGCCGCTGCCGACCTCCAATAGGATTTAAGGACTCTCCAAGCACAACGCTTTCCTGCCCAGCACCCCGCTTCATCCCATTCCCGGGCCTTCCACTTGCACGAGCCACAGGTGTCAGGTTCTGGAGAGAAGGGCTGCATGGGACTGCATACAACACCTAGTTTGGGAAGGCAGTGCAGTGCCAGAGTGAGATTCGCTTTGCGAGGGGATGGGAGGAACAGTCTGAGAACTCTCGCGCTCCCCTCCCCCTTCACCGATTTCTTTAGTCCTCAGGAGCTTGCAGACAGTCAGAAAACCAAGAGCCATCTTTGTGGGAGAAACTTAATATGCATGAAAATGCAAATATCTTTCCATTCTCCAGTCCCAGTTTTCTTAGGGGGGGATAGTACCCAAAAGAGATTGAAAGCCCCAAGGCCGTTCTTTAAACTTCAGCCCAACCGAATGCTGTCTGTCTGCACTGCCTCTCATCCTTTTTGGAACTGGAAAGGTTATAACATTAATGAGGGAAATAAAGGTCACCTCCCTTCTCGGAGCATTTAGTTAGGTTATTTTCCTACTTCTGCTATTTGTTGAGTGTTCACTGGGCATTGTTAGAGGCTGTCTCAGTTAATCCTCTCCACTCTGCAAAGATTGCCTTATGCCCACTGTTAGGGTGGGAATAGACAGGTGAATTCATTCAACCAGTATTCACTGGGTATCTACTTTAGGCTGTTCAGGCTACTGTTTTATAAAGGCTAGGAAGCAGCAGTGGCAGTCAGCAGAGCAGCAGAAACCTTGCTCTTGAAGAACATATATATATGCCAATGGCTAAAGACAGATACATAGGTTCCTGTATAGGATGTTAGGTGGTAATAAGTGGTTCAGAGATCACTAGAGCAGGACAAGGAGAAAAGGGGGGAATGGGTATTTAATTTGATATATCGAGTGGTTCAGAAAGGCTTCTCTAATAAGGTGAATTTTGAGCACAGACCCGAAGGAAGTGAGGATGACCAACTTTGCAGATACCTGGAGGAAGAGCATTTCAGGCCAAGTAGCAAGTGCAAAGTCTGGCAGCACACGCTTCTGGAAAGATTTCAGTGGAGAGAGGAAGAGAGATTGAATTCAAGGTTTTTGGCCTGAGCAACTGGAGAAACAGCCTTCCTATTTTCTGAGATGGGGAAGGTTGCAGTACTCATGAGATTGGAAGTGAACGTTTGAATATGATTAAGTTTGAGATGTCTATTTATGACATATTCAAGTGGAGAGGTCACTAAACAGTCAGATACAGGAGGCTAGATTTCCTGGGAGTATCCGGCTGGTGGTGCCAATGGAAATTGCCAGCAGGCAGGCAGTGGCATCAGAAGGAAGTAGACACAAGTGTCCAAGGACTGAAGGCTGGGTGCGATGGCTCACGCCTGTAATCCCAGCACTTTGGGAGGCCTAGGTGAGTGGATCACCTGAGGTCAGGAGTTTGAGAGCGGCTTGGCCAAAATGGTGAAACCCCGTCTCTACCAAAAATACAAAACTTAGCCGGACATGGTGGTGCACGCCTGTAATCCCAGCTACTCAGGAGGCTGAGGCAGGAGAATCGCTTGAACCTGGGAGGTGGAGGTTGCAGTGAGCCGAGATTGAGCCACTACACTCCAGCCTGGGTGACAGAGACAACACTCTGTCTCAAAAAAAAAAAAAAGTCTAAGGACTGAGTCCTGGGAAACTCCAGTGATGGCAGGTTGGAGACCAAGTCAGTTCGTCCTCACACATTACTAAATGCCACTACATGCCAGGTACTGTTCTTGGTGCTGGAAATCCAGATGCGAAACATCAGAAATCTGTGTGGTCCTAGGTTCTATGGCGTGGTGAGGAGACAGGCAGTGAACGTCCCCCAAACAGGTGCCAGGTGGTGATGTGTGCTGGGTTGGAAATGCTGCGTAAGGGGAATGGGGTGGTCTAGATGGGGAGATAGTTCTTCAGCAACAACCCGGAGGAAGGGAAGGAATATTGAGAAGAGATGAGGAAGAACCAGCACACGTGACTTAGAAGGAGTGCCAGGGAAGTAAAAGAAGAACCAACAAAAGGTCATGCCCTGGGCACAAGTGAAGCAAATCAAGATGGAAGAGGTGATTGGCAGAGGATGAAGTTGAAAAACTGACCGCTGGGTTTAGCACTGCTGACTTGGATGAGAGCTGTTTGGGATAACTTGTAGGGAAGAAAGCTGATGGCAACTGACAGGTCAGGTTTTCTGCCCATGGTCACGTGAGAGATGGGTATAAGACATATCTCATCTCTATTTCGGCCACCACCTCTTGTATCCATGCAAGCCGAGGCTCCTACTCATTTCTAACGCCACCTCTTCCATGCAGCCCCCAGGTGTTTTAATTTTGTCCCATCCTCTCTGGAAGGTAGGAGAGAGATGCAGCCGTGAGGGATCATGGGCACTTCGTAAAAGCACTGAGCCTCCAGGCTGATGCAGTTCTAAGGCTACCTTTGCTGAACTGGAATGGGCTCGTGCCCTGTGAGAGCTTATGGTCTGTCTGCACAAAGAGCAGGTATCAGACAACAGGAGTGAGACTGCAACCGTAAATGTTGTGTGAGCACTGAGAGGGGACGGTTCTGAGGGGATGGGGTGGCCCTTAGTAAGATGATAAAATATACTGTTCTGGGCCGGGCACGGTGGCTCGTGCCTGTAATACCAGCACTTTGGGAGGCTGAGGCAGGAGGATTGCTTGAGCCTACTTCAAGACCAGCCTGTTGCTATGGGCAACATAACAAGATCCTATCTCGGCTCACTGCAGCCTCCACCTCCCGGGTTCAAGCGCTTCTCTTGCCTCAGCTTCCAGAGTAGCTGGGACTACAGACGCTTGCCACCACGCCTGACTAAATTTTTTTAGTAGAGACGGAGTTTCACCGTGTTAGCCAGGCTAGTCTTGTTCTCCTGACCTCATGATCCACCCTCATCGGCCTCCCAAAGTGCTGGGATTATAGGTGTTAGCCACTGCACCCAACCAAAAAAATTTTTTTAAATTAGATAGGTATGATAGTGTGCATCTGTAGTCCTAGCTACTCAGGTGGCTGAGGCTGGAGGGTCCCTTCAGCCCAGGAGTTAGAGGCAGCAGTGAGCTGTGATAGCACCACTGTTCTCCAGCCTGGGCAACAAAGTGAGACCAGACCATTTCTTAAAAACAAACAAAAAAAATTATTAGCCAGGCATGGTGGTGCTCACCTACAGTTCCAGCTGCTTTGTGGGGACTGAGGAAGGAGGATTGTTTGAACCCAGCAGGTCAAGGCTGCAATGAGCTGAGACTGCACCATTGCACTCCAGCCTGGGTGACAAAGTGAGACTGTCTCAAAATAAATAAAATTTTTAAATTAAAAAAATTTATTTTTCTCACAAAGCATAGAAGTCAGATTTGGATGAGATGTATTGTTAGGAGTGGGGTCCTGGAAGGCTTCTCAGGATGGTGTCGCCCAGCTCAGTCAGGGTAGTCTGGACAGATGTGCAAAGGCTGGAGACCAGCAAGAGCATGCCTGTTGGAAAAGTATGTGTAGTCCTAAGGCCCAAGACTAGGCGAGGGGAGCGGGATCCCAGGCACATTGGCTGTGTTTAGTGTGATGTGTGCCTCGTGGACTCCAGGGGAAGGAAGAAGAACAGTTTGGACAGAAATGCTGTCCTCCCCTATCCCACTCAAACCTCTGAGTCTGGAGCTGTGCTAAGTATTGTCGGTGGCGTGCACCTTTAGTGAAAACACCGTCTGCATCTCCCCTTGCAGTGACCCAACAGGAGAAGACCCCACTGCCTAGACCCAGCCCGCTGGAGGCAGGCAATGATAGCTGTGAGGAGCCCAAGCAACAGGTGTCTTGGGAGCAGGAATTCCTGGTGGGCAGCAGCCCCGGAGGCAGTGGGCGGGCACTGTGCATGGTGTGTGGCGCTGAGATCCGGGCACCCTCGGCCGACACGGCGCGCTCGCACATCTTGGAGCAGCATCCTCACACCCTGGACCTGAGCCCTTCTGAGAAGAGCAACATCCTGGAGGCCTGGAGTGAAGGGGTGGCCCTCCTGCAAGACGTCAGAGCTGAGCAGCCATCCCCACCCCACTCAGGTAGTTGGGCCTGGGGTGGGTGAAGGGAGAAGTTGGACTTGTTGGGACACTAGAAGCTCACTGTACCCTTGCCCCCTGCAGACTCAGGCCAGGATGCCCATCCAGACCCAAACTCCAACCCAGACCCTGCCAGAGTGCCAGCTGAAATCGTCGTGCTCCTCGACTCTGAGGATAACCCATCTCTCCCTAAAAGGAGCCGTCCCAGGGGACTTCGCCCCCTCGAGCTTCCTGGTTAGTTAATGGGGAAGCCAGTCAGCCCCGGTGGAGTGGAGGTAGGGGTTTGGGGACAGGGTGAAGTACAGAGCCTGTGTTCTGGGCAGGAATCTTTGGGAGCCCTGGGGTGGCAGGGTTGGGGGATGGCCTCTTAAAGAAGGTTTGAGGTCTTTTCTTTTCGCAGCTGTCCCTGTCACAGAGCCAGGAAATAAGAAGCCACGTGGTCAGAGATGGAAGGAGCCCCCAGGGGAAGAGCCAGTCAGGAAGAAAAGAGGCAGACCTATGACCAAAACCCTGGACCCTGACCCAGGTGAAGGGGAAGCCCAGGGGAGGTATGGGCTCTGGTTGCAGTGCTCCGCAGAGATCCACATCAGTGAGGATGGAGCAGGGCCCAGGCACCGGGCGCTTGCAGCTCCCCTGAAGCATTTACACTCACAGTTCCATCCCGTCCTTCCTTCCAGAGCCCCCATCACCAGACTCGCCCACGGAGACTTTCGCGGCACCAGCAGAGGTCCGACACTTCACTGACGGCAGCTTCCCTGCTGGCTTTGTCCTGCAGCTCTTCTCCCACACCCAGCTCAGGGGCCCAGACAGCAAGGACCCACCCAAAGATGGGGAAGTGGCAGAGGGAGGCCTTCCCCGGGCAGAGAGCCCCTCTCCAGGTAAGCCCTCCACAGCGAGAGGCACAGTGGGGACCTCGCAGGCAGTGCCCCTGGGCTGGGCCTCGGCAAGGCTGCTCTGTGGCAGGGCCCAGCATAGGGTGGGTGGTGCTCAGGTTTCCTGGGACATCGGGCCAAAGGCAGGGGGATCTGAATGATAAGGGAGGCTGACCTGAGAGTTGAGTTTTTCTTTTTAAAAAAAAATTATTTTTGTTTGTTTTTTGAGATAGCGTCTTGCTCTGTCACCCAGGCTGGTGTGTAGTGGCACAATCTCAGCCCACTGCAACCTCTGCCTCCCAGGTTGAAGCAATTCTCCTGCCTCAGCCTCCCAAGTAGCTGAGATTACAGGCAGGTGCCACTACGCCTGGCTAATTTTTACATTTTTAGTAGAGATGAGGTTTGGCCATGTTGGCCAAATCCACCCACCTCAGCCTCCCAAAGTGCTGGGATTACAGGGGTGAACCACTGTGCCTGGCCTATTTTTTTTATTTTTTGAGGCAGTCTTGCTCTCTTGCCCAGGCTGGAGTGCAATGGTGTGATCTGGTTTCACTGCAACCTCCAATTCCAGGTTCAAGCGATTCTCCTGCCTTGGCCTCCTCAGTAGCTGGGACTAGTGCATGCCACCATGCCTGAGTAATTTTTTGTATTTTTAGTAGAGACGGTTTCACCATGTTACCCAAGCTGGTCTTGAATTCCTGAGCTCAGGCAATCCACCCTCCTCAGCCTCCCAACATGCTAGGATTACAGGTGTGAGCCACCGCGCCCAGCCAGCTGAGCTTTTCTTAGTGTTCCTTAGGAGTTTTCTGGAATTGGTCATTGGGTCAGGGTAGGCCAATGTTTTCCAGAAGCTGATTTCCACACATACAGTTGTTCTAGCTAGAGTCTGAGAGGTGCCCTGGTGGAGCAGAGGCCCAGATGGGGCTGCTTAGCAGTTCACTTAAATGTCCAGAGAATAGATGTAATGAACAGTGGACAGACACCTCCAGGGCACACCAGCTCAGTAAATTGCCTGGTAATAGCAGTAAGTGCTTGTGGTGTTCAGTGCCCTACTAAGTTTAAGAAGCTTACATACGGGCCGGGTGTGGTGGTTCATGGCTGTAATCCCAGCACTTTGGGAGGCTGAGGGAGGTAGATCATGAGGTCAGGATTTCGAGACCAGCCTGACCAACATGGTGAAACCCCATCTCTACTGAAAATATAAAAAATAGTCCAGCGTGGTGGCACGTGCCTGTAGTCCCAGCTCTCAGGAGGTTGAGGCAGAAGAATCACTTGAACCCA
The DNA here is from genome assembly GCF_030222135.1 of Aotus nancymaae. NCBI lineage: Eukaryota > Metazoa > Chordata > Mammalia > Primates > Aotidae > Aotus > Aotus nancymaae. The sequence goes on along the minus strand of NW_026988473.1, from coordinate 6,050,387 downwards.
CTGGGAGTCGGAGGTTTCAGTGAGCCGAGATCACGACTCCAGCCTGGGCAATAGAGCAAGACTCTGTCTCAAAAAAAAGAAAAAAAAGAAGCTTACATACAAGGCCAGGCGGGGTGGCTCATACCTGTAATCCCAGCACTTTGGGAGAACAAGGGAGGCAGATCACCTGAGGTCAGGAGTTCGAGACCAGCCTGGCCAACATGGTGAACCCCATCTCTACTGAAAATATAAAAATTAGCCGGGCACGGTGGCAGGCGCCTGTAATACCAGCTACTCAGGAGGCTGAGGCAGGAGAATTGCTTGAACCTGGGAGGTAGAGGTTGCAGTGAGCCAAGATCATGCCACTGCACTTCAGCCTGGGTGACAGAGTGAGACTCTGTCTCCAAAAGAAGTTTACAGTATACAGTTTATTTGGTCCTTACAAAAATTAGCTTGTATAGAAGGGCAGATGTCCATTCCTTTTTCCAAATGGGAAAACCATTTCTCAAAGGAATGGTTTCTTCTTCTTCATGATCCTTATGTCAGTTTCCTGTTTGCTGCTGTAACAAATCACACAAACATAATGGCTTAAAACAACACACATGGCTTGTGCCTGTAGTCCCAGCCACTTGGGAGGTTGAGACAGGAGAATTGTTTGACCCAGGAGTTCAAGGCTGCAGTGAGCTACGATCACGCCACTGCACTCCAGCCTGGATGACTGAGTGAGACCCTCTCTAAAAACAAAACATAACACACATTATTTTACAGTTCTGGAAGTCAGAGGTCCAAAATGGGTCTCACTGAGCTAAAATCAAGGTGTTGGCAGGGCTGTGTTTCTTCCTCGAAGCTCTAGGGGAAAATCTACTTTCTTGCCTTGCCCAGCTCCTAGAGGCTGCCTGCATGTCTTGGCTTGTGGCCTTCCATCTTCAAAGCCAGCAGTGGCCAGTCAGTCTTTCTCAGATACTGACCTGGTTCCGGCTCATCTGCCTCTTCCCCATTCAAGGACCCTCATGATTATATTGGGCTCACTCAGTCCAGGATCATCTCTCTTTTAGTCTGCTGATGAACAACCTTAATATCATCTGTAGCCTTCATTGCCCTTTGCCATGTAACAAAACACTCAACTCACAGGTTCCAGGGATTAGGACATGCACATCTGGTGGGGGGTGAGGGGCATCATTCTGCCAACCACGCTCATGTGACCCAACAAGCAGAATTAGGATGAGACTGGAATGTAGTCCAGCAGGCAGAGACTGAGCCTAAGTCCTCTGTTCACCTCTCCATGCCAAACATAGTTTACAGGCACTCAGGAAATGCTTCTTGAAGAAGTGAATGGGTCAGGAGTGCATGGTTCCTTGTACCAGCTTGTCTGAAATGTGTGTTTGGAATTAGAGCCATAGAATGATGGCCAACGGGGTGGCTGGAGGTTCTCCTGAGAGTAGGGCTCTCAAAAAGCAGGTGTGCTCTTTGTTTTTTGAGACAGGATCTCTGCCCAGGCTGGAGTGCAGTGGTACCATCATAGCTCACTTGAGTCTCAACTCCCAGGCTCAAGCAATCCTCCTGCCAGAGCTTCCTGAGTAGCTAAGACCACAGGTGTGCCTCTCCATGCCAAGCTAATTTTAAAATTTTTTGTAGAGACAGGTTTTCCCTACGTTGCACAAGCTGGTCTTGAACTCCTGGGTTGGTTCAAGCAGTCCTCCCACCTAGACCTCCCAAAGTTCTGGGATGACAGGTGTGCTTTTTTGCATAAAGAAAAAAGCCTTGGCTAGGCAAAGTAGCGCACACTTATTATCCCAGCACTTTGGGTCGACTGGTGGGAAGATTGCCTGAGGCTAGGAGTTCCAGACGAATCTGGGCAACATAAGGAGACTCCATCTCTATAGAAAGTTTTAAAAGTCCTTACTAAGGCTAGAGACTAAGGCAAGAAGATCACTTGAGCCCAGGAGTTTGAGTAAATTCTGATTGTACGCCAATCAGATTGTACCACTGTACTCCAGCCTGGGCAACAGAGCTAGACAGTTGCGCATGCGTGTGTGTGTCTGTAGTTGCTTTTATCTGTGTGTGTGTGTGTGTGTGTGTCTGTAGTTGCTTTTATCTGTTACTTGGGTCCCCCTTTTTCTGATCTCAAGGCAGGCCTCAGACCCGACAGAGCTAGACCATTTTGTGTGTGTCTGTGTATGTGTGTGTGTGTCGTTGCTTTTATCTATTATTTGGGTCCCCCTTTTTCAGATCTCAAGGCAGGCCTCAGACCCATCATGTGTGTCTGTCTGTAGTTGCTTTTATCTATTATTTGGGTCCGCCTTTTTCTGATCTCAAGGCAGGCCTCACCCCTTCATATAGATCACAGTTTTAACTGTCTCAAGTTTCAGCTTGAGTCACATTCCAGTCCTGACTCCCTGAGACCATGTGTTCCACTTGGACTTGAGCATGTCCCGAGGCTCTTGGTTCTCTCCGGTGGATCCCTGCTCTAAATGGCTGACCTCTTCCACTGTCTAATGGGCCTTCTGGTTTCATTCTCGAAAGGGAGCCTTCATTTCGAGTCTTGGGGTACCCTGTGCGCAGACTCCACATATCTGGAGTGGTGAGTAGAAGAGAAGAGAATCCCTGAACTTTTAGATTTCTTTGGGGTGAATGGGCAAAGTCTGAGTGGAAGGGGGCTTCAGCCGGCCGCTTGAGTGATCTGAGAGGGATGGAGGCGATTGTAGGGTGTTGTCAAGCGGTGGCAGCATTTGTGGAGGTTGGAGAGGACTGGGAAACCACAGAAGACCTGAGTGGTGCACAAGTGTTCCTGGAGCCTGTGCCCGGGGGAAGCATCCTGGGAGATGGCATGAGTGAGACACTTTGTCCCCCAAAGCTCAGTGTGTCCACTGAGTTTATAGGCTCCAGTTTATAGGCTAGAGGCAGTAAATCTTTAAAAACCAGGGGGCCCTCATGGTAGTTCTTTGCAGAGCAGAGGCTCTGGACCTGTGGTTTCAGATGGTCTCGCGAACCAAAAGCTTGGGCAGATTTCTCAGAAACCTGTGATGCTTCCACCAGAATGTCTCTACTTTCTGTATTATGTACGTATTGGAGTTCTCTGAAGACTTCATTTAAATAAAGATCCTGCTACTTTAAAAAAAATTTAGAGGCGTAAAAATTACGGATTTCACAGTTGGAAAAGGCCACTGTGGTCAGGTTAGCTGAGCTGATGGATATCAATGTGAGGTGGTCCAGGAAGACTCTAGAACCCTCCAAGGACCTTGCCAGAGGAGGATGGGGAGTGTGTCCAGGCCAGGAGAGGGGATGGGCCACAATGACCTGCTGACAAGTAATGGAAAGAGGAGCCTCTCTGTCTCACAGGTGTTTAGTTTGAGTAGGACCTAAGGATCTGGCTTAGGATACCTCGGCCGGATCCTGTGTTTCCAGGCTGGACCAAGGAGAAAGCAGAGTGAGAGAGTGAGCATGTGTGTGCATGAATGTGAGCTTCATACGGGTGTTTTGTTTGGTTTTTGAGTGTCACTCTGTTGTCCAGGCTGGAATGCAGTGGTGCAATCTTAGCTCACTGCAACCTCTGCCTCCCTGGTTCAAATGATTTTCCTGCCTCAGCCTCCCGAGTAGCTGGGATTACAGGCATGTGCCACCACACCCAGCTAATTTTGTATTTTTAGTAGAGATGGGGTTTCATCATGTTGGTCAGGCTGGTCTGAAGTCCTGACCTCAGGTGATCCACCTGCCTCGGCCTCCTAAAGTGCTGGGATTATAGGCTTGAGCCACTGTGCCCGGCTGGTCTTTCTCTTTCTGATCTGGCAATTACAGTGGACCTATCACTCACTCCTTCCTGGAGACAACTTTCTTCCTTTGGCTCTTCAGGCAGCTACTCGCCTGGTTTCCTCTTCCCTCACTAGCTGCTGCTTCTTAGTTTCTCTTCCTGCTCATCCTCAGCTCCCAGAGTTGGAAACACGTCATATCGTTGTCTGCCTTTCCCTTTCTAGAATGTAAAGGCCTGCAGGTTAGGGTGTTTGACTCCTACACTGTGATGTCCCCAGGAGCCAAAACAGTGCCTGGCACAGAGTAGGCCCGGCTTACGTGTTTGGTGAATGAATAAGTGCTTAAATATTCCCAGCCATGGGCCATTGTCAGACCTTGCTCCCTGGGAGGTCTCACTCAGATTCACAGCTTTCAATGCCTTGTGTGCTCATAACACCCACTTTGGCCCCTCCTTCCTGGTTCCATCCTCTTTTCCAGTTGCCCAGGTGGCACCTCTACATGGTTGTCTAAAAGATCTCAAAGATCGCGCCACTGCACTCCAGCTTGGTGACAGAGAGAGACTCCATCTCAAAAAAAATGTCAAACTCAGCACATTGAAACTGAACCCCCAGTCTCCCCAATGCACCCGACCTCTAGCCTCGACAATTTTCCCTTTCCCAGTAAACAGACAGCCCCAGTCACCCTCTTCTTTCTCTCTCTTCAACCCAGCATCAGTCCGGCAGCCAATCTTCCAAAACAAGTTCAGAGCTCACGCTGCTGTCACCACATCCACTGCTGCTACCCTAGTCCAGGCTGGCTCTCGCCTGGTTCCTGAAACAAACCTAAGCCAGGTCTCCTGGCTTCTGAGCTTTGCCCCTTATGCTCTGCTCTCGTGTAGCAGCCATAGTGTCCTTGCTGAGAACACAAGTCAGATCCAGTCACTCCCCTGCTCACAACCCTCCTGTGCTGCTCCTGATGCACTCTAGATAAAAGCCAGAGCCCTCTTGGTGACCAGTGAGCCTCCTCCCAGGCTCCTGACCTCTCCCCGGACACTCTGCTCCCTGCACAGGCACTGGCCTCGCTGTCCTGCAACAGCCAGTACGCTCCACTAGGGTGCTCACATTTGCTCTTCCCTCTGTCGAAAATGCTGTTTCCCCACCTGTCTTTGGCTGACCCCTCACTGCCTCTGTGTCTCTGGTCCCTTGTCAGCTCCCTGCTCTCCTCTCTCCTTTCCGTGGAGTGCTTCTCATCTTTGTGTCTGGCCATAGATAACATACTGCATTTTTTATTTGTTTATCTGATTTATTGGCTTTGATAACTAGAATGTGAAGTCCCAGAAGGCCACTGAGGCAGCTCCATTCACTGCTGTACCCCTGGCAGTCTGAAGAGTGCTGGGCATGTCACAGTCACTCGATAAACTATTGTTGAATTAATGAACAAATGGGATTCAGGGTTCCTTTAGGGAGGCTATAGTTTGTCAGGGAAACAAACCAGCTTCTGGGAACACAGAATAGAATTTGGTAGGTGATAAAAATTCGGTGGCAGTCACTAAGTCATTTTAAATTTCAGCACATTGCACAGCAAAAAAGTACCTGTTTTCTCTGCCACGTTTTAAGTAATCATGTCTCTAAAAACAGGATAGTAAAGGAACACAAATGAGTCCTTCCCAATATAGATCGGGCAGTAGTTGCAATCACCATTTTCTGTTTTTGCCTTTAAATGTAACGTAACTTTTTTTTTTTTTTTTTTTTTTTGGAGACGGAGTTTCGCTCTTGTTACCCAGGCTGGAGTGCAAAGGCGCGATCTCGGCTCACCGCAACCTCCGCCTCCTGGGTTCAGGCAATTCTCCTGCCTCAGCCTCCTGAGTAGCTGGGATTACAGGCACGCGCCACCATGCCCAGCTAGATTTTTTATATTTTTAGTAGAGACGGGATTTCACCATGTTGACCAGGATGGTCTCCATCTCTTGACCTCATGATCCACCCGCCTCGGCCTCCCAAAGTGCTGGGATTACAGGCGTAAGCCACCGCGCCCGGTGTAACGTAACTTTTTTATGTGTGTGTGACGGAGTCTCGCTCTGTCGCCTAGGCTGGGTGCAGTGGTGTGATCTTGGCTCACTGCAACCTCAGCCTCCTGGGTTCACGTGATTCTTCTGCCTCAGCCACCTGAGTAGCTGGGATTAGAGAGGTGCACCACCACGCCCATCTAATTTCTTTGTATTTTAGTAGAGACAGGGTTTCTCCAGATTAGCCAGGCTGATCTCGAACTCCTGACCTCAAGTGATCTGCTCACTTTGGTCTCCCAAAGTGCTGGGATTACAAGTGTGAGCCACTATTCCTGGCCCTAGTGTAACGTAACTTTTGCACATGTCCCTGTTGCATGCTTGTTTTTTGTGGCTGCACGCTAGCCATAGCAGTCCTCTTTTCTCTGTCTCGAGGCCCAGCTTTGCTCATTAGGAGTGGCTTCTCCATACTGCTAAGGTGGATGCCAGATCCTGGTGATGTAGGTGTTGACACTTAGCAGATAAGGAGCCTGGTAGAAGCTGCAGTGTTGAGCTGGGCACTCACCAGGGCTCTTTTCTCTGCCCTGTGTAGTCCCTCATGAGCTCTTCGGTGGGCACAGCTATGCCTTAGACTGCTTCTGGGTGTTCCCACCCCTGCACCTCTGCCCTACTCAGGCAGAACCTGTTAAGCTAGGATGCCCAGTAAGCTTGAGATGAAATGGAATTGGCTGCAGGTAAGAGTTAGGGGGAGAGGCACACAGCACCAGGTGTCCCTGTGCCAAAATACACACAGGAGGAAGGCTGCCTAGCTTCATCTGGCTTGTGCCTAGGGAGGCTGTGAGCCTCATTTTCTGGCTGGCAGCAGTCCTCGATCAGCCAGGAGTGGAGCTTCCTGCCATCCTTGGACTTCCCCTCATGGAGGCACTGGGCTGTGGACATAAAGCCCTGAAAATGGGGATACAGTTTGTAGAGCTTCCAGGGAGCATCCTCATGGTGGGGTGTCTGGGGGGGGCCCTGACTCTGCTCTCTATTCTCATCCCTGCCCAGCTCCTCCTCCGGGGCTCCGCGGGACACTGGATCTCCAGGTTATCCGCGTGCGGATGGAGGAGCCCCCAGCGGTCAGCCTCCTGCAAGACTGGTCCAGGCATCCCCAGGGCACCAAGCGTGTGGGAGCAGGTGACACCCCAGACTGGCCCACGGTTCTGTCGGAATCCAGCACTACTGTGGCGGGGAAGCCAGAGAAAGGGAATGGGGTGTAGATTCTTGCTTTCCTGGGGGAGGGAGGGAGGAAGGAGGCAGTGTCCACCTGTGGCTTATAACTCAGCTGCCCAGCTCAGCCACCTGGTGGAGAGAGTAGAAACAGGTGCCGGGGCAAGAGGGGGCTGGGCAGCATCCACTGTTATTTCCAGGCACTGTAAAGTGTCTGCTCCTGTCCAGGCCCGAGGTCGGCGAGGGTGGCTGAGGCTGTTGTGCAGTAGGGCACTGGGCCTGTGGAGAACACCTACCCCAGTCCTTTGCTGACCCCCACCTCTCTCTGTCCCCCATGACACCCTTCCCCGGCTCCCCACCATTCTCCCTTGGCACAGTGCCTTACACAAGAGTGGTCATAAGGGGGTTTGAACTGAGTCCCACTACCTCGGGGGACACCTCCCCTCCCCACTTGTTCAGGCTCCTAAACCAGGAAGCCTCCATTACCTCTTCCTGTCCCACCCCTGCAGAGGCCTGAGGCTGCCTGGCTGGGTGCCCCATTCACTCCCATTCTCTTTTTCATCTGTTTTCCTGTTGTATATATCACCTTTGTTGACAATAAATTATTTTTTTTTATTAAGAGTTCCGTCTGGGCCATCATTGGGGGAAAGGGTTTGCTAGCAGGATACCTGGCCACCTAGAGCAACCCTGGGGGCATGGGGGCTGGAAGATGATCCTGGGGGAAGCCAGGGAGCCACCTCTCCCGAAGGTGGGACAGCGCCAGGGCAGGCCTCTCCAGGGCAGGGGGGACAAGGGCTGACTTGTGCTATCAGTCACCTGCAGGCGTCTCACCCCCTCCCCTCCTCTCTGCTTTGGAAATGGGATCAGAAGCAATTTTCTTGAACGTTGTACCTTCTGGCTCACCTGGTAGGCCTCTGTCCAAAAGAGGCCACTGTGCAAGCCCAGGGGTGCTCACACCCAGGAAGCTGAGAATTACCCTGAGCTTTCTAAAGTGAAATGGTGGTAGCTGGCTTGCAGGTGGGAAGATGCCTCTCCTCCCTTTCCCCGTGATGGGGAAGGGAGCACAGGGGTCCTAAACTCAGCCCTGCCTTGTACAGCCCTGCAGGCCTGCACCCTCAGCTGTCCAACATCATCCACCCACCCCTTGGCTTAATTAAACCCAAATGTTTGCTGGATTCCCCCATTCCCTGGACCATGAGGAGGCCACTTTGGCAGGTGTGGGAAGCGGGACCGTGCACCTCTGCACCTGTGGACAAATGTGCATGTAGGAGAAGTGGGGGCACAGGTGAGACTTGGAGGGCAGCTATTCCTGTAGGATACTGACACCGCCAAATTTATTTATTTATTTAGAGGTGGAGTCTCGCACTGTCGCCCAGGCTGGAATGCAGTGGTGCGATGTCAACTAATCGTTGGTATTTTTAGTAAAGATGGGGTTTCGCCATGCTGGCCTCCCGGGTTCAAGCGATTCTCCTGCCTCAGCGTCCCGAGTAGCTGAGGTTACAAGTGCCCACCACCATGACTGTCTAATTTTTGTATTTTTTTGGTGGAGACAGGGTTTCGCCATGTTGGCCAGGCTGGTCTCGAACCCTGACCTCAAGTGATCCTCCTGCCTCAGCCTCCTAAAGTGCTGGGATTACAGGTGTGAGCTGCCATACCTCACCAACACTACCAGATTTGAGATTGACCAGGGATTTCATCTCAGGCAAGCAGGGTCCGGGCCTGGGCAGTGTGTGCTGCATGCTCACTTGATAGGGTGTTGCCATGGGCCAGCCATGTACCCGTGAGGGATCTCACAGCTTGGTGGGCTCCTGGGACATGGTCCCTTCTCCCCATCTGACAAGTTCAGGAGGAGCCAAAAAATGTATAGGGTCGGCCAGGCGTGCTGGCTCATTGTAATCCCAGCACTTCGGGAGGCTGAGGTGGGCTGATCACCTGAGGTCTGGAGTTCCAGACCAGCCTGGCCAACATGGTGAAACCCCACCTCTACTGAAAACACAAAGAATTAGCTGGGTGTGGTGGCAGTCATCTGTAATCCCAGCTGCTTGGGAGCTTGAGGCTGGAGAATCGCTTGAACCTGGAGGGTGGAGGCTGCAGTGAGCCAAGATCTTGCCATTGCACTCCAGCCTAGGCAACAAGAGCAAAACTCTGTCTCAAAAAAAAAAAAAAATGTACAGGGTCTTTGTCCAGGAGAGATTAAAAGACTGTGAGGTATGGTGGGCAGAAGGCAACGGCCAGGGCTTCAGGACACCTTGTACCTAGAGTGGCTTCCCCGTTGCGTGACGGCAGGCAGGCCACGGAACCCCTATGTCTCAAACACTGTTACCCAAAGATTGGCAAAACTTGTATCCTACCTGATAGGGAGGAAGAAATAATGCTAAAAATTTGGTTCTGCAAGCACAAATATTGCAAATGGTTTTCGCCCATCCTTTCAATCCTGTGACTTGTGTTTACATTTATGCCAGTGTGCTTTTAAAACCACACGACTGTGTTGCTGGGTGTTTACACTTGAGAAAACGTATATAAAAGTTTGTTGTAAAATTGTGAAACTAAATGCACCTTTGCTGTTCCATGATTAATGGCTTAGCCCTCTAGACTGTGAGCTCCTGGGCAGGGACCAGGTTGTATTGACTTTGTTTTCCAAGTGTCCTGCCTAGGGCCTGGCACATAGTAGGTGCTCAATAAATGTTTCTCGAGTGCCCTCAGTGTGTATTCCTGTGTGACATTTTTCTAGCACATGCTGGTCCCTGGAGTGTGGTTCTCGGCACAGTGACTGTGGGTGGGTGACTTCATCCCCGCATTGTGGCCAGTAGGGGTTTGCCCAGCCTCGGCCAGGACCCTGGGGACTTTGTGAGTGTGTGTGTGGCCAGCAGGTGTGTGTGGCACCTCTGGGCTTCCAAGGAAGAGTTAGAGAAGGTGGGGCTGGGGATGGGACTCCAGTCCAGGCTAGAAGGACCTCACTGGTGACTGCCCAGGGCTTTCCTACTCCACACTGGCTTGGAGCCCCTCACTCCAGTCCTGCATCCTGGTGCAACACCAGGGAAGCTCTGCACAAATGCCAGTGGCTCTCAGGGCTGGTGGTGGCACCTTCATGTGGTGCTGAGGCCCAGCCATGCGTTTGGGTGAAGAGGTTGGGGAAGAGGGTGCTGCTGCTCCCGACTGCTGAGCCACACACCTGTTCCCGCACTCCCCAGTCCTCCTTGGCTCTCTGAAGCCAGCCCCTCCTGCCCTCCCAGCTGCCTTCCTGGGGACCCAGGTGTGAGAGGTCTTTCTGGATCCCTAACAAGGAAAAACTTTTTTTTTTTTTTTTTGAGACGGAGTTTTGCTCTTTGTTACCCAGGCTGGAGTGCAATGGCGCAATCTCGGCTCACCGCAACCTCCGCCCCCTGGGTTCAGGCAATTCTCCTGCCTCAGCCTCCTGAGTAGCTGGGATTACAGGCACGCGCCACCATGCCCAGCTAATTTTTTGTGTTTTTAGTAGAGACTGGGTTTCACCATGTTGACCAGGATGGTCTTGATCTCTTGACCTCGTGATCCACCCGCCTCGGCCTCCCAAAGTGCTGGGATTACAGGCGTGAGCCACCGCGCCCGGCCCAGAAAAACTTTCTACAATTCCCAATACTTCTGACACCAGTGTTAGTGGGGAGGGGTCTCCCACACCAATTCTCCAACTCTCCAGACACCAGCTGGGTGCCCTGACATTCAGTTCTGACACTACCCGGAGTTAGCACAGACCCCGCAGGTTAAGGGCTCAGTCCCAGCAGACTGCCTCTGCTTTAGATGCCAGATCTAGTCCCAGGTTGTCACCTGTACATCAGACCAGCCCAAATTTGGAAGTTTCCCACAACCCCCTCCTTAGCTTTGATAATTTGCTATAATGTCTCAAAAAAATCAGGGAGGCAGGCCTGGTGCAGTGACTCATGCCTGTAATCCTAGCACTGTGGGAGGCTGAGCCATGTAGATCACTTGAGGTCAGGAGTTCGAGACCAGCCTGGCCAACATGGCGAAACCCCGTCTATACTAAAAATACAACAATTATTGTATTGTTGGTCATGGTGGCAGGTGCCTGTAATCTCAGCTACTTGGGAAACTGAGGGAGGAGAATCGCTTGAATCCAGGAGGCGGAGGTTGTAGTGGGCAGAGATCACGCCACTGCACTCCAGCCTGGGTGACAGAGCAAGACCCTATCACAAAAAAAATTAAAAAGGGCCGGGCAAGGTGCCTCACGCCTGTAATCCCAGCACTTTGGGAGGCCAAGGCAGGCAGATCCCAAGGTCAGGAGTTTGAGACCAGCCTGGCCAATATAATGAAACCCCATCTCTACTAAAAATACAAAAAAATCAGCTGGGCATGATGGTGGCCGCCTGTAGTCCCAGCTACTCAGGAGGCTGAAGCAGGAGGTAGAGGTTGCAGTGAGCCGAGATCACGCCATTGCAATCCAACCTGGGCAACAAGAGCAAGACTCGGTCTCAAAAAAAAAAAAAAATCAGGGAAACATTTACTTAGATTTACTGGTTTATAAAGGATGTTACATAGGATATAGACAAACAGGTGATGAGGTACTGAGGGCGAGGTTCAGACAGGTCCCGAGCACAGGAGCTTCTGTCCCAGTGGAGTTGGAGTGAGCCACCCTCCTGGCATGTGGGTGCTGTCACTCACTTAGAAGCTTCCCAAACCCCATTATTTAGGGTTTTCATGGAGGCTCCATTGGGCACTATTGATCAAATCATTGGCCAATGGTGATTGGCTCAATCTTCAGCCTCTCTGCCCTGCCTGGAGGTCTGGGGTAGGGATGAAAGTTGCAATCCCCTAATCACGTGGTTGGTTCCTCTGGCTACCAGCCCCATCCTCCAAGAGTCAGCTCATTAGCATGAACTCAGGGGTGATGAAAAGAGACTTATTATGAATAACAAAAGATGCTCCTCTCTCCCCATCACTCAGGAAATTTCAAGAGTTTTAATTCTGGGCCAGAAACCAGGATGAAGACCAGATACATACGTCTTTTTTTTTTGAGACAGAGTCTCACTCTTGTCACCCAGCTGGAGTGCAATGGCGTGATCTCGGCTCACTGCAACCTCTGCCTCCAGGGTTCAAGCAATTCTCCTGCCTCAGCCTCCCAAATAGCTGGAATTAAGGTGCACACCACCACACCCAGCTAATTTTTTGTCTTTTTAGTAGAGATGGGGTTTCGCCATGTTGGCCAGGCTGGTCTCAAACTCCTGACCTCAGGTGATCTACCCGCCTCAGCCTCCCAAAGTGCTGGGATTACAAGCGTGAGCCACTGCGCCCAGCTGACATATATGTCTTCTTATATCACAGTGCTGGTAATCCTCTCTTGTGCTCAAAGCCAGGCTGAGACCAGGGAACAGTCACCCCTACCCTCCTTGAAGAGGAACTGGAGCATGTGGGAGTGTGAATGGGAACGGAGGATACTGGCTGGGCCCCTGCCGGCACCCCAGTGGTGGAGCCAGTCTGGTCCAGGGCCTGAGGCTTTCGAACAGATGCTCCTTCAATCTGTGCTTCCTGTTTCTCTGCAGAAAATGCGGCAGTTAACCCCACCTCCACCCCACACACAGCTGGGCTGCTGTGTGGCTCAAATGAGACTCTGCATGTGGGGCCCTTTGTAAACTGTAAAATCCTGCACACCCCTGAGGTATGGTAGAAGATGGGGGCTGGGATGGGAGAGGGTCTCTGATGGGCTTGGGGACTCTCTCTGCCACCAGAGTCTCTCGGGGGAGGGGGTACCCTGCTGAGGCTGTTTGCAGGTGCAGTGACAAAGGAAGGGGCTGCAACACCTCCCGGGGTGTCTGCCTTCCCACCTCCCTGGAGTCAGGTCTTAGCCCAGAGCCTTCATGCCACCAAATCTGCTCAGTCCCTTTCTCCCCTAGAGGGAACACCCTCATTCTCAGGACAAATGTACCAGCCTCCAAAGAAGGAAGAGGAGGCCGGGTGCTGTGGCTCACACCTGTAATCCCAGCATTTTGGAAGGCTGAGGCGGACATATCACCTGAGGTCGGGAGTTCGAGACCAGCCTGACAATCATGGAGTAACCCCATCTCTACTAAAAATACAAAATTACCTGGGTGTGGTGGCGCATGCCTGTAATCCCAGCTACTTGGGAGGCTGAGGCAGGAGAATCACTTGAACCCAGGAAGTGGAGGTTGCAGAGAGCTGAGATCCCGCCACTGTGCTCCAGCCTGGGCAACAAGAGCAAAATTCCTCTCAAAAAAAAAAAACAACGAAGAGGAGCTGACCTTTGGGTTCCCAACATTGATGTCAATGGCTTGGATCTCTTCCAGCGCCACGTCTGGTGGGGGTAGGCAGAGGAAGCAGGAGCACCAGGTGGGTGATGGGGGATGGGGTGACCACCCTGCAAGGCTCAGATCCCACAAACATCCGTGAAGGACCTCATGGGCAGGCACTGTGTTAGAAACGATGGGGTACGGATAGGACACCTATCCTGGTTTCATCATGGACCACCTCATACTGCACCCATTATACAGGTGAGGAAACTGAGGTACAGTGAGATGAACACAGTGATTTACCTGCCATTCCAGAGCTAGTAAAGGAGCAGATCCGGATGGCCGTGGTGACTCAAGCCTGTAATCCCAGCACTTTCAGAGGCCAAGACAGGCAGATCACCTGAGGTCAGGAGCTTGACTTGAGACGAGCCTGGCCTACATGGTGAAACCCTGCCTCTACTAAATATACAAAAATTAGCTGGGCATGGTGGCAGGTGCCTGTAATGCCACCTACTCAGGAGGCTGAGGCAAGAGAGTCACTTGAATCTGGGAGGCAGAGGTCGCAGTGAATGGAGATGGTGTCACTGCACTCCAGCCTGGGTCAAAGACCAAGACTCTGTCTCAAAAAAAAAGAAAGAAAGAAAGAAAGAAAAACAAGGGAAAAGGGGGTCTCACTCTGTTGCCCAGGCTGGAGTGCAGAAGTGTGATCGTAGCTCACTGCAACCTCAACCTCCTGGGCTCAAGTAATCCTCCCACCTCAGCCTCCTGAGTAGCTGGAACTACAGTTGTGCCACCATGCCTGGCTAATTTTTTTATTTTTTGTAGAGATAGGGTCTCCGTATGTTGCCCAGGCTGGTCTCGAACTTCTGGACTCAAGAGATCCCCTCCACCAACTTTGCCCACCCAAAGTGCTGGGATCACAGGCATGAGCCATCACACCTGGCCTTTATTTATTTATTTATTTATTTATTTATTTATTTATTTATTTATATTTAGAGGCTCACACTTGTAATCTGAGCACTTTGGGAGGTCGAGGTGGACGGACTACCTGAGGTTGAGAGTTCACAACCAGCCTGGGCAGCATGGTGAAACCCTGTCTCTACTGAAATATAAAAAATTAGCCAGGTGTCTTGGGGTGCACCCAGGCTGGAGTGCAGTGGCACGATCTCAGCTCCCTGCAACCTCCACCTCCTTGGTTGAAGCTGGTTGAAGCAATTCTCCTGCCTCATCTTCCTGAGTAGCTGGGACTACAGGCATGCGCCACCATGTCCAGCTAATTTTTGTATTTTTAGTAGAGATGGGGTTTCACCATGTTGGCCAGGCTGGTGTCGAGCTCCTGACCTCAGGTGATCCACCCGCCCCAGCCTCCCCAAGTCCTGGGATTACAGGTGTGAGCCATTGTGCCAGGCCCACTCAAGCAATTCACCACCCACCTCAGCCTCTGAAAGTGTGGAGATTATAGGCATGAGTCACCATGCTGGGTCCAGCCTTAATTTTTTAAATTTAATAAAACATTTTAAATTTTAAAATATTTTTGGGAGTGGGGGGCTGGGGTGGGGAGATTGGGGAGGGATAGCATTAGGAGAAATGCCTAAGGCAGATGACAGGGCGATGGATGCAGCAGACCACCACCATGGCACGTGTATACCTATGTAACAAACCTGCATATGCACCCCAGAACTTAAAGTATAATAAAAAAATTTTTTTAAATGTTTTTAAATTTTAAATTTTTGGCCGGGCACGGTGGCTCAAGCCTGTAATCCCAGCACTTTGGGAGGCCGAGGAGGATGGATCACGAGGTCAAGAGATCGAGACCATCCTGGTCAACATGGTGAAACCCCGTCTCTACTAAAAATACAAAAAATTAGCTGGGCATGGTGGCGCGTGCCTGTAATCCCAGCTACTCAGGAGGCTGAGGCAGGAGAATTGCCTGAACCCAGGAGGCGGAGGTTGCAGTGAGCCGAGATCGTGCCATTGTACTCCAGCCTGGGTAACAAGAGCGAAACTCCATCTCAAAAAAAAATAATAATAATAATAAAATTTTAAATTTTTGATACATTTTATTCAGATAGTAGTCTGATCACATATGGTTCAAGAACATTCAAATCATAAATCAAACATAAATGTTAAAGACGATCTTTGCTAGGCTGGGCGCAGTGGTTCATGCCTGTAATCCCAGCACTTTGGGAGGCCGAGGCGGGTGGATCACGAGGTCAAGAGATCGAGACCATCCTGGTCAACATGGTAAAACCCCGTCTCTACTGAAAATAGAAAAAATCTAGCTGGGCATGGTGGCGCGTGCCTGTAATCCCAGCTACTCAGGAGGCTGAGGCAGGAGAATTGCCTGAACCCAGGAGGCGGAGGTTGCGGTGAGCCAAGATCGCGCCTTTGCACTCCAGCCTGGGTAACAAGAGCGAAACTCCGTCTCAAAAAAAAAAAAAAAAGATGATTCTTCAAACATCGTAGCCAATGATGCCACACTTGCCTTGATCTCTGTGACATAAAACCACGTCCACACCCTAGTGGCCTCTGAAACATTCAGCACAGCCTCCTTGACTGTGAGCTGTTTGAAGCTACCAGTTTGGGCTCTATTGACTTTTTTTTTCCGGCCCCAGATAACTTTAGGGATCTCAGCAGGATTTGGAGGAACCTGCTCAATTTTGGCCTAGAACGAAAACGTGGCCAATCAAGGCTTCAACTGAGTCACAGCAGCGTTCACCGGTACCAGGGCGACAAGGTGATGGACACATCGGGTCATGGTTCTAGAATGGAAAGTCTCTTGCCCGAAGGGCCCACTGAATGCCACCACCTCTCGGCAGTTTTACTTTCTGTGTATGTTTTGTTTTCATTTGTTCAGGTGGGAAAGCCTGGAATCGTCCATGTCACTCCTCTCTCTCTCACAACCCCAACCCATCTGAAAACGTTGGCTGTACCTTTCGAATGTGTCCCAAATCCGATCACTTCTCAGTACTTCCACTGCTGCTGCCTGGCCCCAAGCCACTGGCATCTCTCCCTTGAATTGTTGTAAAAACCTCCTTGCTGGTCGCCCGGGTCTGCTTCTGTCATGCCTTTTCACTCTGTTCTCAGCCCAGCAGCCAGTTAGATCATGCTACTCCGGTGGCAACTCATCTCACTCCCAGGAAAAACCACAGCGGTAGCCCACCAGGCCCAGTTCCCGTGGCCACACACCTCCTCACTCACTCTACTCCAGGCTTATTGGTCCCTTGCCCTTCAAACAGGCCAGGTACGCTCCTCTGCCTGGTTTCTCTTCCCCCGGATGTCTGAAGAGCTCATGTCTTCACTTCCTTCAAGTCTTTTTTTTTCTCAGCCTCCCAGAGTGCTGGGATTACAGGTGTGATTCGCCATGCCTGGCCTCCTTCAAGATTTTTTTTTCTTTTTTTTTTTGTTTGAGGGGGAGTTTTGCTCTTGTTGCCCAGGCTGGAGCACAATGGCACGATCTCAGATCACTGCAACCTCCATCTCCCAGGTTCAAGCAATTCTCCTGCCTCAGCCTCCTGAGTAGCTGGGACCACAGGCATGCATCATCACAACCAGCTAATTTTTGTATTTTTGGTAGAGACAGGGTTTCTCCATGTTGGTCAGGCTGGTGTTGAACTTCCAACCTCAGGTGATCTGCCCGCCTCGGCCTCCCAAAGTGCTGGGATTACAGGCGTGAGCCACCGCGCCTGGCCTCCTTCAAGTTTTTACTCAAGCGTCACCTTCTCAGTGAGGGTTTCATGAACCCCCTCAATACTGTAGTTTGTCTTCTACCCCCCACTCCTGTAATCCTGATCCCCATTAGCTGGCTCTGTTTTTTTCTGATGTCACTTAATACTGACTCTTTTGTTTGTTGTGTCTTCCTCAGAATGAAAAGTAAGTTCCCCAAGGGCAGAGATCTTCATTTTGTTCAATCTACCTGAAAAACCTAAAATAATAGGCTTTTGCACATAGTAGGTGCTCAATAGGGATTTGCTGAATGAATGAATACGTTTGCAGATTTAGAGAGGGGGTAAATGTGTGGCAATAATTCTTCTTTGAGGAGAACTAGGAGGGTTCCTGGATTTGAGTAGGCGAGATTTGAACTGGATCTTGAAGTGGTTCTGGAAGCTGAGGTAGGTGACACGCAATCATCTATCAGCTTGAACAAAAGCATGGAAGTGAGAGAGCTTGGCAGCAGGGTGGGAGTTAGGGAGAAGTGTGATCAGTGATAGTTGGAGAGGTTATTGCAAGGTAATGTGAGGCAGGATTGAGCAAAGTTTTGAATGCAGGCTAAAGGCTTTTCCTACAGCCAGGACCAGCTACATAACTTGTGGGGCACAGTGCAAAATGGAAATGCAAGGCCCCTTTGGTCAAAAATTTCAAGATGGTGGACCAGGCATGGTGGCTCACACCTATAATCCCAGCAATTTGGGAGGCCAAGGAAGGTGGATCACTTGAGATTTGGAGTTCAAGACCAGCCTGGCCAACATGGTGAAACCCTGTCTCTACTAAAAACTCAAAAAATTAGCCAGGCATGGTGGTAGGCACCTATAATCCCAGTTATTCAGGAGGCTGAGGCATGAGAATCACTTGAACCCGGGAGGTGGAGGTTGCAGTTAGCTCAGATTGCACTACTGCACTCCAGCCTGGGCGATAGAGCATGATTTAGTCTAAAAAAAATTTTTTTTTCAAGACGGTGACAGCAGAGCATTAATCCAAGCTCAGGGCTCTGTGACTGCATGGGTCCTGGGGCCATGAAGCCAGCCCTGCCTATAACCCATTAGGGAGCTGGTGATAGTTTTCTAGCAGAGCAGAGACCTTATTGGAGCTGGACTTTGGGAAGATTATTCCGACATGTCTGGTGCAGTAGGTTGGAGGGAATCAAGACAGGGAGACAAGCTCCACAGCCTTTGCAAAGCTAGTAAGGAAGATAAAAGGATAGGTAGGTTAGGGGTCAGAGCCGAAGGGCAAAGGGGTGAGGCAGGGGTTAAAGCTACAGTGAGAAGCATGGAGGAGATGGAGTCTATTTAGACGAGAGTGTGGACCAGGGCGAGACTGCTGGAACATCAACCACCAACTGCTTCCTCTCTGTTTTCTCTGCTTTTATTAGAGGTAATACCAGGCAATGCGTCTCCCTTTGGCCACCAGAGGGCAGATGATTCTCAAGGATTGAATTTGGGTTGGGGGAGTGAAATGTTCTCTGTCCTCTTCCTCTCTTTTCCTCACCTCCATTGGTGTGCCTTCACCACCTTCTTCCTCAACGGGTGGTGCCTGAATGGAGCTGGGGTGGGGCATGGGGAACTGTGCTGGAGTCCCAGGGATTTACTAAGAGTGTGGTGATACCTGTTGCCTTAGGAAGTACTTTCATACCCCGCCAATTACATCTGCTCAGATGCCTGTTTCTCTGATTGATGGGATGAAGGCTGGCTCAAGATGCTGTAACTGGGAGTTGGAGGTCAAGTAGCCCGGGACCAATCGGCAGTTTTCCCAATAACTCCTGGGTCCTCTCTGCTCCTGTGTACCTTTGAGAACCTGTTGCTTGAGCCTGGTTTCTGACTTCTGTGGGGCCTCTGCCTCCCGCCCACCTTAAGCCATGGATGGGAGGGTGTGGTTCCAACGTGTTTCAGCTACTATGGGTGAGGACAGCTTGGTGCTGAGGAAATCAGCCCAGGATACTGCCTGTCCTTGGTAACAGTGTAAGGGGAAGTGAGGAGTTGACTGCAGTTGCCAAATAGACTTCCTGTTAGTCAAGGGCTCTCCAAAGCTGAGGGGGACCTCAGAGTTCATGAATCCAATGGCTTCACTTTACTGATGGGGAAAATGAGGCCCAGAGAAAGAAAAGAAACTTTAAATACCTTATCTTGCAGAAGCATTTTAAAAGGTAATTGGAATACAGAAATGTCATTTCGAGTGTCAACGTAGAAGCAAAGGCATAGGAAAGAGGGGCCTAAACTCAGTGATGTTACGTGATCACGCAGCATTTTCACTTGGCAGAGCTGGGGCTGAACTGCAGGGCCCTGGACGCTCCCGCATCCAGTGCAGAGGACGCTGCCCTGGGTCTGCCTGGGGCCTTGCCGAGCCCTGCAAACTAGATGCGAGGATCCATAGAAGCCAAGATAGACGATGGCAAGTGGTGGATAGGAGGCAGACAGGCAGTAGATTGATTCTGCATTTGACAGGTATGTTGATAGGCTAGATGATAAAAGGGAGGTGGATTTTTTGAGCTGACCGACAGACAGAAATGAAGACAGGAAGTTGCTATAGAACCAGAGGATGCTAATCGCAGGGACGGCTAACAACCTTGTTTTGTATTTAGTCAAATCACAAGCGCGGACAGGTGACCGGCGCTTCCTGTTCAAGATTTGAAAAAACCCGAAAACTGACGGAAAGACACGAAGCGAATCAGACTCCGAGAGCCACCCGGGGAAACGACCGGGGGCTCGGAGTGCCTCGGGTGTTGCCGGAAATGGCCGACGACCGTCCTCAGCAGCGCGGAGGGAGGGGGCGTGGCCGGCTCAGCACGCGGAGCAGCTTCGGGTGTTTCCGGAAACTGCCGAAAGCCCTCTTGAAGTGGGCGAGGGAAGGCCGGTGGGCGTGGCTGGATTGTTGTGTAAGGGGGCGGAGGGGTAGATACCCGGAGTCGCTTCGTGAATTTCCGTAAACAGAGCCGAAGTTTAGTCTTCGGAATGAGGAGGTGCGCGCGTCCCCGGAGGTTACCTTCTTCGGCTGTTTCCGGAATTCACCCGTAGTCTGTGGCCGGGAGGAGAAGGCGCGCCCCACCTCCCTTCTCTAGCCGCTTCGGATATTTCCGGCTGCTGCCGGCGGAAAGAGCCGAGGGCCGGCGGTGGTGGCGGCCATGTTGGGAGCAGCAGGTCCGGCGGCGGCAGCCTGTGTGCCGGGCGCGGAGCAGTGCAGCTGAGGGCAGGGGAGGAGCGAGGCAGGCGGCCGGCTGCGGCGGCAGAGAGTAGGCGGAGCGGCGCGGCCGGGCCGAAGGGCGGCACAGCCCAGCCGGGGGTCGGGGGGGGTGCGGTCCAGAGCCGCTCGGAGCCGGCGCGGCCTAGCCCGAGCGGCGCATCCCCGGGCTGGCGTGAGCGGCTGCCCGGCCTCCCCGCACCCCCGGCCGGGGCCCATGCGGCGGGTGCTCCTGCTGTGAGAAGCCCCGCCCGGCCGGGCTCCGCGCCTTCCCTTCCCTCCCTTCCTCCAAGCTTCTCGGTTCCCTCCCCCGAGATACCGGCGCCATGTCCAGCGCCCGGACCCCCCTACCCACGCTGAACGAGAGGGACACGGAGCAGGTAAGGAGCCCTGAGGGCTCCCCGAATTCTGTGACTGGGCCCCTTGCACCTTGCGGAGCCTCCTCCCTCTGCTCTCCTTGTGCCCCTGCTGCCATCCTGCAAGCCTCGGCTGCCCTGTCATCCGGCTCCCGGCTCCGGCCCCTCACATCCCGCTTCCGAGTCCTGACCTGGGACCCACCTTGTCCTGACTCCAAGCTGTACACTTGTCTTTCTGCCAAACCCCCCTCTCCCCTCACCACCCTCCTGCGCTCTTCCGTGTCACCTCCCCAGCTTCCCTTTCTCTTCCCTTTTTCTCTCAGGGGCCTTTCTGGTCTTCCTCCACCCACGCTTAAAGCAGCCACCCTCCCGCCCCTCGACTAGCAGCACCCCGCGATTTGCCACAGATCTTTGTCCACCTCTCCCTTCGTCTCTCCTGCCTCGCTTCCCCGCCGCCCGCACCGGTTCTGCTAGTCTCTGGTTATCACCCTCAGGGTCCTTGCCCTGGACTGTGCTCTCGATCTTGGCCCCTTGCAGTTCCCTCATATTTTCTACCCTGCTTCGTCGTTTTCCAAATTGTGCTCTCCCTCTTGCTTGCAACCCACCAGCTCCACCCTCATCACCTTTCCAAATCCTTCGCCTACTCTTTGCTCATCACTTTCCCTTCTTTTCTCCAGGAGCTCCCTGAATCCTGGCGCTGGCATTTGTCGCTTCCGTGTTTCCCACAGCTGTCATGCGCATAGTTTTCCCACAGGTTGCCTTTGGGGTTCCAATCATCACTCCCTTCAGAGTCTTTGGATCCCTCTTGTTCTCTTCCCCTTGGGTTTGGCTTTTAAGTCTCTGGGCCTCCTGTTTCTCTCTGTGAGTGTTCTACCAGCCTTCTTCTGGGCTCTTCCTCCCAACCGAAAGACACTTTGCCCCACCGTGTTAACACAACCTGTTGCTCAGTCTTTTCCCGGACCTCGCTGCATCAGTTTTTGCCTTTCTGTCTTTGTACACTGGAACACAAACCATGATGCCTTTCTGTGTCTTCACTCCCGTGCCTGGCACTTCTCAGAGTATCTTCCTTGCTTGTTGCCTTCCTGTTTCTCTACCCTCACCCCATCTTCCTTACTGTGCCTTTTAATCAGGGTTGCCCTTCGTCTCCACGTTTGTTTCCTGCCTTCTTCATGTCGTATGTGTCCCCCACCATGCTTGGATCCATTCTGTTCCTATCGGCTAGTCTCTGTAATTCCCAGGAAGTCCAGGTGTTTTGTGTGCTAGTTTCTTGAGCTACACCTCAGCCTCACGACTCTACACGGTCCCCCCTCGTCCTGGCAATCAGTGCTATGGTTTGTCACCCAAGTCTTAGTTTCTGGGTCATCTCACTTTTGAGCAGAGAAGCATCCACTTTCCACCCCTCCCCTTCACCGTCTCCAGCGTCCTTTGCTGACTGCTCTGTGGAGAGTCCCCTGCCTGTCACACCTTTATTGGTGGAGAACTTTCCTAGGCCAAAAAACTTGACTTGAAAAAGGAGCGCTTCTGCCCCAGGGCTGCTGTGCTTTTTGACTTCTTTCCCCTCATTCCATCCTTTATGTTTCCCTTTTACTCCCTTCTTTCTTTGTAGCCCAGTAGAGCAGTTGTTGTACTCTTGCATGTGAAGATTCTTCTCTGAAAAATCTTACCTCCTTTCATTTACTGTGTTTTTCTGTTTTGTCACCCCCTGGCTCTCTGCCATCTGGGCAGTTAGGAACTCAAGAAAAGTTCTAGACAGAGTTTTCTCTGCAGGGTTGACCCTTTTATTACTTGTGGATTATTTGCTTCTGGGGGTGAAACAGGGGTTGAGAGGGAGGGATAGTTGATTTCCATTTCATCACTGGGTTTGGCAGCTGCATGGGACAGAGGTCTTTGGAGACAGAGGAGCGTGTCTCACAGTCTTTCTCTCCCTTGCTTGCCAACTGTTCTCTCTCCTTATTGGGAATCGCTTTCTCTAGGTCCTCTTGAGGTTGCTTATTCCATCCTTTTTCCTCTCACAACCTTTGTTTGAGCAGGTAAACCCTGCTTAACTAGAGAACTTTCCCAGACTGTTGATCGTGAGCTGGTAGGAGGAGGCCAAGTGACTGACCGGCACCCTCAGGCATTTGGGGAGTGGCGATGGAGTGCCTGTTCTCTCAGTGAGGCTGGTTGGGGGGCATTGTGTTGAGCAGAGTAGCAGACTGCCTCAGTGTGGTTTCTTTGTGCCGTTTACTAAAGGTAAATGTACTATTGCCATGGTGTTTTTCTTGTGATGCGTGTGTTGATTTCCTCTCCTCTTTACATGCCTAGCATACTGCTGAGCGTATAGTAGGGAATCCACCACAGTGCACATCCACTGAGTTCATGATAGCAGCAATCAGTGACCATTTTGGAATGTAAGTAAGCTCTTTGCTCTTTGATAACTTTGCCCAGAGCAGTAGCTGCATACATTGTCATCCTGTTCCAATTACAAATTTACCCATCCTATTTCTACTCATTATGGACTTAGATTCTCCTTAGCCCCTTCATACCTTCTGTTGTTCTCAGGGTAGCCAGTCACAGTATTGACCTAATATTAAGTCTCATTCCAGTAAAAGCGGGAACTTTGGAAAACCTTGGATGCACCTATTCCATTCACATTCCTGTATTCTTTTTTTTTTTGAGGCAGAGTCTTGCTCTGTCTCCCAGGCAGGATTGCAGTGGCATGATCTCGGCTCACTGCAATCTCTGCCTTCCTGGTTCAAGCAATTCCCCTGCCTCAGCCTCCAGAGTAGCTGGGACTACAGGTGTGCACTACCATGCTCGGCTAATTTTTTGTATTTTAGTAGAGACAGGATTTCACCATGTTGGCCAGGATAGTGTCAATCTCCTGACCTTGTGATCCACCTGCCTTAGCCTCCCAAAGTGCTCAGATTACAGGTGTGAGCCACTGAGCTCAGCCTGATTTTTAAAAGACAAGCAGCAGCTCCTTAGGTCACAAGGCCAGGAATATCAAACATTGGCCTTCGAGAATAGAGAATAGATCATGCCACCAAGTGAAAGAAACCTCTTCTTGGTCCTGTTGTGATTTTAGCTAAAGTGGTCATGGAAGCTTGGTCATTACTGTAGTCTTAATGTTATTTTTTTAAAAAGGGGATTTAGTTGGGCTGATTTCCTCCCCCTAAAAGTCCTCTGTCACCTTATTTAAATTATTTAAACTGATTTTACCAGAAAATAGGTAAACAAACACCACTGGTTGTCTCCAGTCTCTCTTCTTTCTCTTCCTCTCCATCTTTAAAAATGTGGCTGATGAGAACCTGTTTCCAGGAGACCTTTGATCACATCTGAAACACACAGATACAAAATACTGAAGCATAAAAATAAACCTTGTGTCGCAGGGAGATTGTGAGTTTGCTGTTGACTTTGCTTATAACAGTGAAAGTAGGAGATTAAAAAAAAAAGTTGAGTCCTGTTTTTTTGTTTTTTTTTGAGATGGAGTTTTGCTCTTGTTGCCCAGGCTAGAGTGCAATAGCATAGTCTTGGCTCACTGCAACCTATGCCTTCCAGGTTCAAGCAATTCTCCTGTCTCAGCCTCCCGAGTAGCTGGGATTACAGGTATGTGCTGCCATGCCTGGCTAATTTAGTATTTTTAGTAGAGATGGGGTTTCTCCATGTTGGTCAGGCTGGTCTTGGACCTCAGGTGATTTGCCCATCTTGGCTTCCCAGAGCTGTGGGATTACAGGCGTGAGCCACTGCATCTGGCCAAGCTCTGTCTTTAAGATGGTTTTTGTAACATCTGATTCCAGATGTGCTTTTTCACAGCCACGGACTTCTTTTGCAGAAGGAGGGTTCTAATCTGGGGCTGGTAGTTTTGGGGATTCTTCGTCTGTGAGCTGAGCTTTCTGTTCACTTCTTTTCCAAATGACTCTGCTGGCCTGGAAGCTTGGCAGTTGTGAAAGCAATCAGCAAGATGACTGTTTGTCTTCAAGCCAGCAGCAGCAGTAACAGGCAAGCCTGGAGAAAGGTCCAGCTTCCAGACTTCACCTGCTTAAGTTTTCCATAACATCTAGGGGAGAGGCTACTCAACTTGAGACCTGCCCCACCTCTGGGCCTCAGAAACTGTGAGAGAGGGATTAAGAGAAAACTCACCCCACTTCTGCTGCAGTGGGCAAGGGAGGGGACTGCTGTCAGGCTTCTAGGCAGTGAATGGCATTGTTTATTCTCTCAGTTCTAGGACAGGGAGTTTGGAAGTACTGGTGAAGAAAACAAATCTAAGTTACAAGATCCTGTAAAGAACAGCTGAACCACTCCAAACACACTATTCATTGGACCCCAGTGTTGACTCTGGAGATACATGTATATATAAATATATATATAATATAAATATATATATAATATATAAAATATAAATATATATATAATATATAAAATATAAAGAAATATATATATATATATATTTATATTTTGAGGGGGATACAGAGTCTTGCTCTGTCGCCCAGGCTGGAGTGCAGTGACGCAGTCTTGGCTCACTGCAACCTCCACTTTCTGGGTTCAAGCGATTCTCTTGCCTCAGCCTCCTAGAGTAGCTGGGACTATAGGTGCCCACCACCACACCTAGATAATCTTTGTATTTTTAGTAGAGATGGGGTTTTGCCACGTTGGCCAAGCTGGTCTCGAACTCCTGACCTCAGGTGATCTGCTGGATAAATATGTTTTTTGTTTTTGGTGTCACTTAGGTAGATTGGCTCAGCTAGCTAGCTTCTCACTGCACACTCTGAGCTGTTCAGCAGTGTGCCCTGGTGCTAATTCTCACTCTGTCCTTTGATTCTGGCCAAGGTGCTGCCTTCTGGTCAGGAATGTGGATGAATGTTAAACCAAATAGTGTCATTTTCAGCTTGACCCT
Source organism: Aotus nancymaae (assembly GCF_030222135.1). Classification (NCBI taxonomy): domain Eukaryota; kingdom Metazoa; phylum Chordata; class Mammalia; order Primates; family Aotidae; genus Aotus; species Aotus nancymaae. The sequence goes on along the minus strand of NW_026988473.1, from coordinate 6,025,109 downwards.
AGAGATCAGGAAGGAAGTGTTAGAGCAACGGCTTTGGGAGTCCTTGGAGTTCATAGAATTACCATATTGTAACTTTTGGACCTGGTAAAAGTAACTTCACCTAGTAAATTATCATAATTTCTCTCTGGTCAGGCACCATGGCTCACACCTGGTATTCCTAGCACTTTGGAAGATAAGTCAGGAGGATTGCTTGTGGCCAGGAGTTCAAGACCAACCTGATCAACAAAGTGAGACTCCATCTCTACAAAAAATTTTTTTTTAATTTAGCTGGGCATGGTGGTGCATGCCTGTTGTTGCAGCTGCACAGGAGGCTGAGGCAGGAGGATGGCTTGAGCCAGGGAGCTTGAGACTGCATTGAGCTATGTTTGTGCCACTGCTCTCCAGCCTGGGTGATAGAGCAAAACACTATCTCAGAAAGAAAAAAAATACTTTTCTCCAATTTATGGACTTTGGGAAGTAGCTAAACAGATAGATAAAAGGCAGTTGTTGAAACTTGGCCTGCTTCAGATTAAAATAAAGTTTGCACAGGGATAACTGAATCTTTCAGACTAACCAAAGATTGGGCTGGAGATTTTTCTCAGCGTAAATGTCCTAAGCAGAGTTGGTGCCTGTGAGGTAGGAAAAGATTGAGACTTGTTTGCTTAAGAGGTTTGCAGGGTTAGAGCTCTTGGGAGTCAGAACTTCTCAGACTAGATTGTATCCCTTTTGGACAGAACAACCCAATTCTCAGTGGGCATTTGATCAGGACTAACCCAGGCCTTCATGAACTCTTTCCCATTGAGCACTTAGCCACCTGGCTGGCATTTCTCTTCTCCCAGGAGCTTCCATGAGGTTCCTACATATGTATTATGTCGACTTGAATGAATATTTTATGCCTAGAGTGCAGCCAAGCCTCAGACTTTGTGGCCCATTATCGACAAATGGGGTAGTGGGTGGGCGCCACCTTTGGCCCCATGATAGCTTCTCTGCTAAATGGACTTCCCCCCAGCAGCACTTTGAAGCCCATTAATGGATTGGGATGAAGTAACCTCAGCAGATGGAAAGGGTGAGGAGGGTGGTCATCTTCCTTCCCCTAGACTGCCTGATGAGGCTTTCCTACAGTAACCAGGACCAGCCTCTACTCCTCTGCTTGGTTAAGCTGTGGATTGGAGCTATCAGGCCTCTACTTTCAGAAGACATATGGAAAGAATTTGATTCTCTTTTAGCCATGGTGGGGCTGCCAGTTTCCCTACTTTCCCATCAAAGCAAAAATTGAGAGGGATGTGGAAAGGGTGGGTGGAGTTTAAACCTGCCGCTTCCTCCTTCAGAGGAAGTTCAGCAAAATGACAAACCAGATAGGTGGCTGAATTTCCTTCTCTTGATGGGAGATTCCAGTATTTGTACGTTTTGTGCTTGAAGCTTGGATTCTCCAGGCTTTTTCCCAGCCTTCATCAAACATGAGTGAGTCACTGAAGTGTTATCTATGCATTTTCCCCCTTCTGTCTCAGCAAAGGGAAGAGTAAGCCTTTACAAACCTCATGGGGGAGGAAGTCACCCTCTTCCCACTGCTGGAGAGCCAAGCTATCCCCAGGTTAACCCTGAAAGTTCTAACTCCTGAGCAGAACATTACTGCCCCCTGCCCCTTCCTTTTTGGTATAGGCCATTGAAGGTCATTGTTCATCTTTTGTTTGTTTGTTTGTTTTTTGTTTTTTGAGATGGAGTCTCACTCTGTCACCTAGGTGGGAGTGCAGTGGCGCGATCTCAGCTCACCGTAACCTCTGCCTCCCAGGTTCAAGCAATTCTCCTGCCTCAGTCTCCCAATTAGCTGGGACTACAGGTGCATGCCACCACGCCCAGCTAATTTTTGTATTTTTAGTAGAGACAGGGTTTCACCATGTTGGTCAGGCTGGTCTCAAACTCCTGACCTCGTGATCTGTCCGCCTTGACCTCCCAAAGTGCTGGGATTACAGGTGTGAGCTACCGCACCTGGACAAAGAATTTTTTAATAAGTTACCTGGCGGAGCATGGTGGCTCACACCTGTAATCCCAGCCCTTTGGGAGGTCGAAGCAGGCGGATCATGAGGTCAAGAGATTGAGGCCATCCTGGCCAACATGCTGAAACCCTGTCTCTACTAAAAATACAAAAATTAGCCGGGCGTGGTGGTATGCGTCTGTAGTCCTAGCTATTCGGGAGGCTGAGGCAGGAGAATTGCTTGAACCCAGGAGGCAGAGGTTGCAGTGAGCTGATGATGCCACTGCACTCCAGCCTGGGTAACAGAGTGAGACCCCATCTCAGTTAAATAAGTTTTCTCGGTCCCTGTGGAGGTTCTCTCCGCAGATGTCTGTCTTTGGGTTTGCACTTATTTCCCCCTGCTTGCAGTTATTACATTTCGCATTAGAAAAGGGCAAAAGTAAATTTATTTTTTTTTACACCAAATCATTAGTTTTAGACTTATAAAACCAAATAATGAACAAATGATTTGGTAGGAGAGGGAGGGAGATGGACACTGATACTGGTGGCTAGGTATCCTAAGGGACAACTGGTGCGGGCAGGAAGAGAAGAGGGCTGTGTTCAGTGACTGGCTCCCAGCCACCTTTTTGGCCTTTTTCTTCTTAACATGAGGAAGGCGGAGCAGACCAGGGGCTTCTCTGTAGAACCAGTCAAGCTGGTTTTGGGCAGCCTCGGCCTATTTTCTTCTGTGCTCTTTGGGAAGTTGGCAATACAAAGGTCTGCCTCCTTTGGGGCTGTGTTCGATGAGGCGTAAGTTTGGAAGACATCTATCTGTAAACAACCCCTCCTCCCCAAACACTGAATGGGTCTCTGAGCTGTTCCTTCATTCCAGGGAGGAGGCTTTCTCTCACCGTATGCTGAACCTGAAGGCAGCTTTGCTTTATACGCCTTTCGCTGGAAGCTCTAAGACTCCTTTTCTGGGGCCCCCTTCCCAATTCACAGTTTGGCAAAAGGCCCTCAGCCTGGCCAGGAGGAAGGGACTGGGTCTGCCTTTGGCTCCTCATTTATGGGTCTGGAAGGGGATCAGGATTCCTGACTGCTATTATCTGGCTGCTAAATTCAGTGACACCCCAGGCCTTTTTTGGTCCACAGTGGGACTGTCTGTTCAGGCCTGCTGGGAAAGAAAAGAGAGAAATAATATTTATACTCTTTGGCAGCTTACAGGCACTTCAGCCACAGGAAACAACCTGTAGGAAAGGGGGGAGCTGCCGGTCACCATGTGTGCCGACACTTCCTGCAATAGCAGTAGGGAGTCTTTGTCAGGGAGCAAGGCCCAGCCAGGTAGGATTGTTTCCCAGTCTCCCAGCTAAGCAGGAAATGCCAAAATATGAAGGTTTAGTAATTAGTATAACTACCTGCAGACAGGGCTCCAGCCTAGACCTTGTCCTTGAGGGCTGGTTGCCCTGTTGGTAATACAGTGAGCTACTCATTGCTTCTGATGACCATTTCAGTAGGAGTTTTGCTTTGGTTTCTGATATCCCACATGCATGGTGGCTCCCTTTTTTCTCCACCTTCTTGTTGTTGTTGTTGTTGTTGTTGTTGTTTTTTCTGTTACCACACTGCAGTGCAATGGTACAATCTTGGCTCACTGCAACCTCCGCCTCCTGGGTTCAATCGATTCTCCTGCCTCAGCCTCCCAAGTAGCTGGGATTACAGGCATGTACCACCAGGCCTGGCAAATGTTTGTATTTTTAGTAGAGACGAGGTTTCACCTTGTTGGCGAGGCTAGTCTTGAACTTGTGACTTCAGGTGATCCGCCCTCCTTGACCTCCCAAAGTGCTGGGATTACAGGCATGAGCCACAGCGCCTGGCCTTGTTTTTAAGAAACAGAGTCTTCTTAACATCTCTTTCTTGAGGGAAAAAAAAAAAGAGAGACCAGAGTCTCACCCTGTCACTCAGGCTAGTGTGCAGTGGTGTGATCATAGTTCACTGCAGCCCCAAACTCCAAGGCTTAGGTGAGTCTCTCACTTCAGCTTGCAGAGTACTGGGACTTCAGGTCACACCTGACCCACTCCACCTTCTGGAAGTTCAATCACCCCATCACTTCCTACTTCTTTGCCACAGAAGACTCTCACTGGCTATCTTTGCATGTAGTGTTGAAGGCACTTGGGGATTGTTGCTTTATCTTTTTGCCCATGAAAGTTTGAATTACTGGTTCTCCCGTCACAGGAAGTGAGGTTCCTTAGGCCAGCTCCGTCTCACATAGCATACTGATTATGTTGAGCTTATGGCACAGTTGAGAGGAGAGTCCAACACTTTCTGACTTCCAATAAGTGGTTCCACTCTGGTTAAGAGCAGGTTTTGTGAGCTGGGGGCAGTGGCTCACAGCTGTAATCCCAGCACTTTCGGAGGCCAAGACAGGCGCATCACTTGAGGTCAAGAGTTTGAGATCAGCCTGGCCAACATGGTAAAACCCCATCTCTACTAAAAATACAAAAATTAGCCCAGTGTGGTGGTGTACACCTGTAGTCCTAGCTACTCAGAAGGCTGAGGCAGGAGAATCGCTTGAACCTAGGAGGTGGAGATTGCAGTGAACAGAGATGTGCCACTGCACTCCAGTCTGGGCAACAAAGTGAGACTTTGTTTCAAACAATAAGAGCAGGTTTTGTGGCTACATTTCCTGTATTATAATCCTGGATCATCCTCTCCCGTGTTCTTAGCATCCTTTTGTGCCTGTTTGCTCATCTGTAAAATGGGAGAAAGCAGTACCTATCTTAGAGGTATAGTTGTTGTGAGTATTAAAAGAGTTAATGAATAGAAAGCACTTAGAATAGTGCCTGGCACAGCAGAATAATCATTGTCATTATTGTTCGAGTTGAACAACACAGTGAATTTTATCTGAACACCACACAACTCTAGGTCAGTATAAGGGGTGATGTTTGGAATTTCTTTGTAATCAGTTAAAAAAATCTTGTTCTCCTGGCATCTTCAAGCCACTGGGGTCCTATAGGTGCTTTTTCTAATATATTTTTTTAAATTGTTTATTTTTGCTTTTTTTTTTTGAAATGGAGTCTTGCTCTTGTCACCCAGGCTGGAGTGATAGTACAGTCTTGGCTCACTGCAACCTCCACCTCACAGGTTCAAGCGATTCTCCTGCCTTGGCCTCCCGAGTAGCTAGGATTACAGGCACCTGCCACCATGCCTGGCTAATTTTTTTTTTTTTGTATTTTAGCGATAGGGTTTCACCATGTTGGCCAGGCTGGTCTTGAGCTCCTGACCTCGTGATCCGCCTGCCTTGGCCTCCCAAAGTGCTGGGATTACAGGTGTGAGCCACCACGCTTGACCTAGTTAGTTTGCTTTTTTACCAATCACCTATTTGAAAAAAAAATGGAATGCTACTAGAGAGATTTATGTACTTCTGAGAGCACTTTTAGCTCATTTTTTTTTTCTTGAGACGGAGTCTTGCTCTGTCTCCAGGCTGGAGCACAGTGGCTCAGTCTCGGCTCACTGCACTCTCTACCTCCCAGGTTCAAGCGATTCTTCCACCTCAGCCTCCCGAATAGCTGGGACTACAGGCGCATGCCAAACGCCCGGCTAATTTTTGTGTTTCTAGTAGAGATGGGTTTTCACCATGTTGGCCAGGATGGTCTCTATCTCTTGACCTCATGATCCACCCGCCTCGGCCTCCCAAAGTGCTGGGATTACAGACATGAGCCACCACACCCAGCCTTAGCTCATTTTTTATAAGTCATCAAGATTAGGTGGTTTTCTTGATTAAAGAAAAAAAAACACTACCGGCTGCCTGCCTATATTTCTGTATTGCAAATGATGGTGGTGGATGTGCAGCCTCATCCGTGGCTGGAAGGCCAAATCCAAAGTCACCAGAGCTTGGGTTTTTGAGAGTTGAGATCTGAGTGTCAGAGGGGAAGCCCTAGGATTCTCTGCAAATCCCCACCAAGAGCAGGGATTCATTTCATCATGTTCCTTTTTTTTTTTTTTTTACTCTCTCTCTTTTTTTAAGTGAATGAGAGGTTCTTATGTTGCCCAGGCTAGCCTCAAACACGAAGCCTCGCTTCCTGAAGCTCCAGGAGAACTGGCCTGAGCTACCGTGGCCCCCTTTTCTTTTCTCTTTTTTTCTTTCTTCCCCCACTTTTTTTTCTCATGGGTTCTCGCTATGTTGCCTAGGTTGGTCTTGAACATCTGGCCTCAAGTGATCCTCCCACCTTGCCCTTGATTTGAACCACCACACTCAGCCATGTTCCTTTCTTCAAGTACAGTATTGACCCTTTGATCACAGGAGAAAGCTCCCTGTTTCTCTTAAAGACCATGTGGGAACTTAACAGCCGATGATTGTAGGTTCCTTTTTCCCTGGTAGAGTGGCCTTCAAGGGCAGGTTCTTGTTACCTCCCTTTCAGAGACCTGAAGGGATACAGGCATTTCTGAGCTGCTCCTGGGAATTTGTGGACTTTGAATCTTGAGCTGAGATTTTGGTCTCCATTGGTTGCTTGTTTATCTTCATCTCTTGCCATTTCTGGAGCCTTCATGCCTTCTCAGAGCAGCAGGTAAGTTGCTTAGTTTTTTCACATTGCAACTGTGGCTGGGGGAACGTAATAGTGTCCCCTCAGAACTCATGGAGGTGCCAGGCATAGTGGCTCAAAACCCCGTAATCACAGTGCTTTGGGAGGCTGAAATGGGAGGATCACTTGAGGCTGGAGAATCGCTTGAGGCCAGCCTGGGCAACATAGTGAGAGCTCATCTCTACAAAAATTTTAAGTTTTTTTTTAAAAAAGAACTCATCAGTGACTATTTCTTTCATCGTATTTTCCTCTTCCTTTTGCCCCCTCTGCTGACTTGTTTGACTTCCTTTTGTTCTGTTTGGTTTCTTTGAATCCCCTTCCTTCATTATCATTTCCTTGTTCCAGTCATCTCAGGTTTTCATCTCCTCGTTCTACTCTCCCTAACCTGTTTCTGTGCCCTGTTTATGGCATGGCTCAGGATATGAATTTTGGTACTCTGAGATTTCCTTCAGATATAGAATCCCAGACTACCTGGTTCTTTTTTTCTCTCATTCCTCTGATTTCTGTACGTTTAAGGATTCTCTGTTTTAGAAAACATGTTTGTTTTTTCCTTTTAATGTTTCTGGAGCTACCTCTCTCAGTAAAGCCAGGCTTGGCAACTTATTAGGAACAGCATTCTGGTTTCCCTGGTGACAGGGCTTAAGCTGATTCTAGGCTGTTTCCTTTAACCTATCGGGAATGCCAAAAGTATAGACCCTGTCTTGGAAGAGATCTGGAGAGGTACTTGAGAATTTTGGACACTGTGATATTGAATTTGGTTCTAATTGTGGTCTGGAGACCCTCAGACTCTTTCAGGTGATACAGGAAGTCAAAATTCTGCTCATCCTAACATTAACACATTGTTTCCTTTTTCACTCTCATACCCTCACCAGTATACAGTGGCATTTTCCAGAGGCTAAATGATGTGTGCTGACATCATCATTCTTCTGGCTAATGAAATGTGTAATTCTCTGTTCTTGTGTTTTCTATATTTTTTAAGGTAGTACTTTAAGGTAAAAATATAGAAGTTTTTACTGATGAACTCAGTTTGTTCCTGGTTACTTCTGTGCTCTTACTAGCTCTCTTCAGTTCTAACTGCTATCATCTTTTTGTATACTTCATTACTGTCTAATAAATCCTTATTTTGAAATCCCAACATTTTCCTGCAACCTTCGAGGAAATACAAGAAGTAAGTACTACTTGTGAAACTTGCTTGTAAGAACTTTTAAGAAAACTCCTAACTTCTAAAATTTTATTGACAACTTTAGCACTTTATTTTATTCTAAAATAGAATAAAATTTGTAATATTTCTCTTATATTTAAGGATGGATTGTTGTCTTAAAAAAGGGAGATTAGAAGACTTGCTTTTTCAACCCATAGCTGCAACTTGTATGTTGAAAAATACTGAAATGGACACATAAACAAATATAAAGGAGGACTCTAAAGAAACTGGGCAAAACTGTAAATAAGAACTAAAAGAAAAGAAAACAAATGAGACTATAATGAAAGCTATCTTCTCAGCTTTATAAATGTTCATAATGTACCTTATTGTGTCTTAGGTGACAGAACATTTTCATATAGTATTATGGTACCAGTTAAGTTGTGGCATTCTTTCAAGATCATTTAGAGTTTAAAGAAAAAAGGAATTACGTATTTTATGTGTACATACTATGAGCTCTTTGAGAGCCAATATTTCTTCCAGCTTTTAAACTAGAATTGAAAAAGTTACTGAAGCCTCTATCTAACAGGGTAAGTTGCCACATTGCTTTGGCTGGAAAAGCCCACACAATAGCTGAGAGACTAATGAAGTCTTGAACAGCTGACATTCCTGAATGCCCACTGGATGAAAAGTCAGTAAAATTCAAAGCAGTGCCACTTCAGATGTTACCAGGACTCGTTAAAGATTTAGCTGTGCACATGAAGAGAAAGCTGAGATCTTATTTACAGAATTTTACTTTCACCTTACAAATGAGCAAATCTATAGACGTGGCTCGACTTGCCATATCAGCACCAACTGCTCATCAAAGAATAATTTATTTTATGTGAATGCTCAGCAACAGATACAAATGGTGATAAATATTCAAAGGGTTGAATAACTTCCTGAATCTCATGATTTCTCCTGGAACAACTTTATTTCCATTTGCGCCCTTGGTGCAGAAGCAGTGGTGGAGAAAACTGCTGGTGCCGTAACATGGATTAAGGAAGTGCCACTGAATTCTACCAGTGGTCATTGTCATGGTCTTCTTTCCCACCGGAAACTTGTGGTTGAAAAATAAAAGCCATTTTTATTTCATAATGTCTTGGATCAAGGACTAAAGACTACTAATTTATTTTTTAATTAATTTTTTTTTTTGGAATGGGGTCTCACTCTGTCATCCAGGCTGAAGTACAGTGGCATAATCTCAGCTCACTGCAACCTCCGCCTCCTGGGTTCAAGTGATTCTCCTGCCTCAGCCTTCAAGTAGCTGGGATTACACACCCAGCTAATTTTTGTATCTTTAGTAAAGACAGGGTTTCACCATGTTGGCCAGGCTGGTCTGGAACTCCTCATCTCAAGTGATCCATCAGTCTCGGCCTCCCAAAGTGCTGGGATTACAGGCATGAGCTACCATGCCCAGCCAAGACTATTAATTTTTGTTTTATTTTGTTTTGAGACGGAGTCTTGCTCTGTCGCCCAGGCTGGAGTGCAATGGAACGATCTCAGCTCACTGCAACCTCCGCTTCCTGGGTTCTAGTGATTTTCCTGCCTCAGCCTCCCGAGAAGCTGGGATAACAGGCGTGTGCCACCATGCCCAGCTATTTTTTTTTTTTTTTTGAGATGGAGTTTTGCTCTTGTTACCCAGGCTGGAGTGCAACGGCGCGATCTCGGCTCACCGCAGCCTCCGCCTCCTGGGTTCAGGCAATTCTCCTGCCTCAGCCTCCTGAGTAGCTGGGATTACAGGCACGCACCACCATGCCCAGCTAATTTTTTGTATTTTTAGTAGAGCCGGGGTTTCACCATGTTGACCGGGATGGTCTCGATCTCTTGACCTCGTGATCCACCCACCTCGGCCTCCCAAAGTGCTGGGATTACAATCATGAGCCACTACACCCAGCCAAGACTATTAATTTTTTTTGTGTCAGCCTTTGTGTGTGTGTGACAAGGTCTCGCTGTGTCCCTCAGGCTGGAGTGCAGTAATGCGACCTCAGCTCATTACAACCTCTGCCTCCTAGGTTCAAGTGATTCTTTCACCTCAACCTCCCCAGTAGCTGGGACTACAGGTGTGCACCACCATGCCTGGATAATTTTTCTTTTTTTTTTTTTTTGGTAGAGATAGGTTTCACCATATTGGCCAGGCTGGTCTCAAACTCCTGACCTCAAGTGATCCACCCGCCTCGGCCTCCCAAAGTGCTGGAATTACCGGCATGATCCACCATGCCCAGCCTTTTATTTTATCAACCTTTTAATAAAGGTTTCTTTATGCTGGACACAGTGGCTCACACATGTAATCCCAGCACTTTCGGAGGCTGAGGTGGGTGGATCACCTGAGATCAGGAGTTTGAGACCAGCCTGGCCAACATGGTGAAACCTTGTCTCTACTAAAAATACAAAAATTAGCCGGGTGTGGTGGTGGGCGCCTGTAATCTCAGCTACTTGGGAGGCTGAGGCCGGAGAATTGCAGTGAGCCAAGATCACGCTGTTGTACTCCAGCCCAGTCTGTCAACATCGAGACTCCAAAAAAAAAAAAGGGTATTCCAAGTGGTGAAATACAAAGTATCCATGAAGCATTGCTGCTGTATGCCAAACTTGAGGAAAGCACTTGTGTTGGAGCTGAACCAGCTGCAGGGATCATAATTTTTTCTTGAAAGAACAACTGATGGACAAACTAGAGTTGTTTACGTGGACATTTTCATGAAAATGAACAAAGTGAGCCTGTCATTGTTGCCATTGATAAAATTCAAATTTTCAAGTGAAAATTAGAATTTTGGAACGCTTACGTCTGCTAAAACTTTTCCGAGATTGGTAGTAAAATTAATGAGTATGATTTTTTCGATACTGTGTGAAATGTCAGTGTTTGGAAATTCTGCACAATTCAGTGAGGAAATATTTTCCAGATTGCTAGTGGGTAAAAGAGCCATTCAAAGTGCAGGATGAGGCCAGGCATGGTTGCTCATGCCTGTAGTGTCAGCACTTTGGGAAGCTGAGAAGGGAGGATTGCTTGAGGTCAGGAGTTCAAGGCCAGTCTGTGCAACATGACAAGACCTCATCATCTCTGCTAAAAATTTGGAAAATTGGCTGAGCAGGTGGTATGTACCTACAGTCCTAGCTACTCAGGAGGCTGATGCAGGAAGATCATTTGAGCCCAAGAGGTCAAGGCTGTAGTAAGTCATGATTGTACCATTATATTCCAGCTTGGGCAACAGAGTGAGACCTATCTCAAAAAAAAAAAAAAAACCCAAAGTGCAGGATAACCAGTGGATTTTAATGTAAAAGTATATGAAAAGTTCATTGATAAAATTTCAGATTTCACATTGCAACTATCCTTTAAAAACTACCACTTGTTAATTTTGATGTAGTAACAAGGAAGAAAATGTTCAGTATCTGAAAGGCTATTGAACTCAACTACATGTCTCCATGAAGTGAGATTGTCTTCATATACTTCAACCACAACAACTTATCAAAACACATTGAATGCGGAAGCAGATGTGAGAGAGAAGTCAGCTGTCTTTCTTTAAGCCAGACATTAAAGAGAGGGGCAAGAATGTAAAGCAGTGCTACTTTTTGTCATGAAATTTTGTTTTATTTTGGAAAATCCAGGTTTTTCATTTAAAAAAGGTTATTAGCATAAATATGTAGGTTCATTATCTTGAATGAATTAATAAATTTTTTTAAATTAGTTTCAGTTTCTAATAAGATAGCTGTGGATAGCTGTAAGCCACTCCTCAATGATTTTTTAAGCATATAAAGAGTTCTTGAGACCAAAGGTGAGAAAACCATAGTATAGACATAACTTGGGACCCTGGTTTTGATTGGTTGGCTGGTTACTTGCTATGACTTCATAAGAAGCCTTTGTTTTGCTGGTTCCTAGCCCCAATATAATCCCTGCCTGGGTCTTAAAGAGGCATTCATTACTTTGGTTTGCAGTCCTTCTGGTTCCAGAAGCTAGTTCTCTGCGACGTGAGAGACTTTGATCGAAAGTAACTGATTTCCTCCTTCTGATACATACAGCATTGGCCCTGTGAGGTTTGTTGGGGTTTTTTTGTTTTTTTTAATATGTGGCTTGTTTATTCTTTTTCTCCTCTTTTTTCTTTATTTCTTATTAATTTTTTTTATTTTCCCTTTTCACTCCTTTATTATTTATTTATTTATTTTGAAACAGAGATTTGCTCTGTCACCTAGACTGGGGTACAGTGGCATGATCTCGGCTCACTGAGGCCTTGACCTCTCCAGGCTCAGTTGATCCTCCCACCTCTGCCTCCCAAGTAGCTGAGATGACAGGTGTGCGCCACCACACCTGTCTAATTTTTGTACATTTAGTAGAAACAGTGTTTCACCATGTTGGCCAGGCTGGTCTTGAACTCCTGGCCTCAGTGATCTGCCTACCTTGGCCTCCCGAAGAGCTAGGATTACAGGTATGAACTACCACACCCTGCCTTATTTTTTTTCTCATTTTTAAACTTTTTATACTCATCTCTTTTTTGTTCTTTTTGTTTCTTTAATTTGTTAGTATTTGCTTTTTTTTTCCTTTTTTTTTTTTTTTTTGGGACGGAGTCTCATTCTGTCGCCAGGCTGGAGTGCGATGGTGTGATCTCATCTCACTGCAACCTCTGCGTCCTGGGTTCAAGCAGTTCTCCTGCCTCAGACTCACCGGTAGCTGGAATTATGGGCGCCTGCCACTGTGCCTGGCTGATTTTTTGTATATTAGTAGAGTCAGAGTTTCTCCATGTTGGCCAGGCTGGTCTCAAACTCCTGACCTCAGGTGATCTGCCCGCCTTGGCCTCCCAAAGTGCTGGGATTACAGGCATGAGCCACTGTGCCCGGCCCTGCTGTTGTGTTTTGATTGCATTATAAGATTAGTTCATCAGTTGGACTTCCTTTGGTATATATTTAGTTTTGGTTTGGAAAATAAGTTTTTTATTAAAAATAAGTCATTTATGTTTACATGTGATGAGTTTATTCATGTTCTGTTAAATGAATTGATACATATTTAAATTTTTCCTTATCTGAATTTCTAATATAGTAAATATTCATAGATACAATTCATATAAGCAAAACCTTCTGGGTCTTCAGTTATTTTTCAAAAGCAAAGAATCCTGAAACCAAAAAGTGTAAGAATCGTGGTTGTAGACAAAACTTGGGTTGGTTCTCCATGACTTTGGTTGATCAATTCTTTTTATTTATTTACATATTTATTTTATTTTATTATTTTTTTTTAAAGATGGGGTTTCACCATGATGGCCAGGCTGGTCTTGAACTCCTGACCTCAGGTGATCCACCCACCTTGGCCTCCCAAAGTGCTAGGATTACAGGCGTGAGCTACCGCACTCGGCCTTTATTTTTTATTTTTTAAGACAGGTTCTCACTCTTGTCACTTAGGTTAGAGTTCAGTGGCATGATCTCAGCTCATTGCAGCGTCAATATCCCAGGCTCAGGCAATCCTCTCATCTCAGTCTCCCAGAGTGCTGGGATTATAAGGCATGAACCATTGTGCCTGGCTATATTATTATTATTATTATTATTATTATTATTATTTTGTTTTGTTTTTTGAGATGGAGTTTTGCTTTGTCACCCAGGCTGGAATGCAGTGGCACCATCTCAGCTCACTACAACCTCCTCCTCCTCCTCCTGGGATCAAGCGATCCCCGTGCCTCAACCTCCCAAGTAGCTGGGATTACAGGTGCACATCACCATACCTGGCTAATTTTTGTATTTTTAGTAGAGACAGGGTTTTGCCATGTTGGCTAGGCTCCTGGCCTCAATTGATTTGCCCACCTCAGCCTCCCAGAGTGCCAGGATTATAGGCATGAGCCACTACACCTGGCCTGTAATATAATTTTACATGAGTTAATAAACATTTTATCAGTTTTAACTTTAATACAATAAATATCAGTAACTATCACCCACATGAGCAAAGCCATTTGATGTCATCAGTAAGAGTGTAAAGGGTTTCCAGAGAATATGAGAACTCTTTTGTAGACAGAGATAGGACTGATAATCCCTGTCTTTGATTGGTTGATTACTTGCTATGACCTCATAATGAGCCTCTGTTTTGCAGTTCCCGGGGTCCTGGTTGGGCCTCGGGAAGGCACTTGCTGTCTTGATTTTCAGTTATTCTAGCTGAGGAAGCTAGTTCTCAGTGACCTCACAGACCTTGGCCAAAGTTAGCTCATTTCCTCCTTTGAATACATAGCATTCCTTTTTTTTTTTTATTCCATTAAAAAGATCATTTGGCTTACTTTGATTTTATTATGACAGTAGGTTTGTGTGTGTGTGTGTGTGTGTGTGTGTTTTTAACTTATATGTTGGCTATTGGTCAATTCCAAATTTGAAAACTGCAAAGCTTGCATAGTGTCTATCCTTAAAGAACCTTGGTGCCTACAATAGCTGAGGGCTGGTAGGCTGCAGTCACTAAGGCCAGACATCCAGTAGTCTATTCCCTGAGTGTCTGGAGAGCTGGCATACTTTGTTTCTTTTTTCTTTTCTTTTTTTTTTTTTTTATTTGAGAGAGTCTTGCTCTGTCACCCAGGATGGAGTACAGTGGCGCAATCTTGATTCACTGCAACCTCTGCCTCCCGGGTTCAAGCAATTCTTCTGCCTCAGCCTCCCCAGTAGCTGGGATTATAAGCGCCTGCCACCACACCCGGCTAATTTTTGTATTTTTAGCAGAGATGGTGTTTCATTATGTTGGCCAGGCTGGTCTCGAACTCCTGACCTCGTGATCCAACCACCTCGGCCTCCCAAAGTGCTGGGATTACAGGTGTGAGCAATTGTGCCCAGCCAGTCTCACTCTTATGTAGGTATACTTTATGTTTTCCTGTAAGAGGTAGGCATATTTGGAGTATTTGTAGCAGAGTGTGAACTTTGTATTTCTTGACAAGTCCTTAAGTGACAGGGAAAATTGTAGTAGTATATAATCTCTAAACTACCCTGTAATTCTCAGCCTTGTTCTTTTGCATATACTCATTGTCCAATTTCCATAGCACCTCTAACTTTTAACAGCTTCCCTAAGTCCCACAAATAATAGGACTTGGGCCTCCTCTAATAGTCACTTTGACCAACTTGAAGCGAATCTTTTAAAACTCATGTCGGCTGGGCGCGGTGGCTCACATCTGTAATTCCAGCACTTTAGGAGGCTGAGGTGTGCGAATCACAAGGTCAAGAGATCGAGACCATCCTGGCCAACATGGTGAAACCCTGTCTCTATTAAAAATACAAAAATTAGCTGGGCGTGGTGGCGCACGCCTGTAGTCCTAGCTACTTGGGAGTCTGAGGCAAGAGAATTAGTTGAACCTGGGAGGCAGAGGTTGCAGTGAGTTGAGATCTCGTCACTGCACTCCAGCCTGGGTAACAGAGCGAGACTGTTTCAAAAAACAAAACAAAACAAAAAAACTCATGTCATTTGCTCAGAATCACGTCTCATTGGAATCATTTTTTTTAAAACTGTTTAATCAAATGTACAACATATCAGTTCACCTCTACATATAGGATCATAGCTCCATTTCTCATCACTTAGCAAGTCCCATAATGTGCTTTTTACACAAAGCATATTTCTTTTCAGATTTACATGTGGCTTGCATTTTAGTTCCAGAATTGAACTTAATGTGCTATTTTCTCTCTGGCTACTGGTCTGTGTGGAAGATAAAGAATGTTAATTTCAAATATTTGTTACTGTATTAGCTAAGGCAGCAGCTTAGTAATGGCACCACCTGGATGGCCCTCTCAGTGCATTAATCTGGTCCAACTCGTTGGGAAACTCAGCCTTAAAGAGAATGGACTGAGTAGTTGAACAGTAGGCATGGTCTCCTCATTCTTGGATGGTTTGCCTCTGATGCTGTGTATCTTTAGCTGTAGACAGAATAGTTAACATTTACTGAGCACTTACTCTGTCCCAAGCACTTGTTTAGGTGTTTTACATTCATTAACTCTTTTGCTCTTTGTAAGTTAGTAGATCTTCCTGTTTTATAGGTGAGGAAATAGAGGCCGAAAATGTTGAATAACTTGTTTAAGGCTGCAAACCCAGGAGGTCCAGAGTGTGTCATTGTCAGAACCAGCCTTTCTTGATTGTAAAGAATCGTTTGTCCCTGCCTTCGGTTGTGTCCAGGCAGTAGAAGATAGTTTCCTTAGGATTAGCTCCCAGTTGGTGTGAGGCAGATGTCTCACAGATGGGATTTAGAGTCACACATGGCCTCCTCTGCCTCCAGTCATTTCTTCTGTCCTTGGTGGCCTTTGGTAGATGTGACAGAAATGGTGCAGATGGAGTGGGAGCAGCTTTCTGGGCTTACCTCCCTGCTGTTGAGTGCTCTATGCAAGAGCTGTGGGAGACCTTTTTAAGAAACCTTCTTTAATCCCAGCTTCTGATTCACATCTTTTCCTATCTTCTGGAATTTCAAGAACCCCTTTAGAAAAATGAAAGCCCTGAGTCATAAAATTGATAACCAGCAAGTAAGTACCTTAAAGTATAAGACACTGTGGAGTTCTAGGTTTGACTAGAACCTGCTCTGTGGCACCCACGAAATGTTGGGACCCATGAAATCCTGCTCTGTGGCACCCACAAAATGTTGGGATTCTAGAACTCTTTCTTTGTAAGTGCCCCACTCCCCACAAAAAAATCCCCACGAAAAGTAAGAAGCTTTTGTGTGTGTCTCTTAACTGTGTATATTTTGTCTCTATGAAGCAAACTCTAATTCTGTCTTACAAACCCCTGTGTGCCAGTTGCACATGCAGAGGCACAGAGCTACTTGCTTATAGCCTTGACTGCCAGCAGCCCTGAGCACCGTACCTGGTAGTGCCAGGCCTTGTGTGTTTTTAGAACTTGCCAGTTCAGTCCTGGGAGCTGAACTCTGGACATCCTGCTGTATGTCTCTTGATCCCATCGCTTGTGTAATTTATGCCACTACTTCCTGTTTGCATTTGCTCAACCTCTCCTTTGGATTGCTTCTCTCTCCTGAAGCTGGTCCCCATAGCTGTGCACATGGCTAGCTATGGGGACCAGACATCTAGATATCCTAGACATCTGCAGTTGTTTATTAGTGGGAATGGTTGCTTTGTGCCTCTCTACAGAATTTTAGTTAAACTTGAGTGTATGGTTTAATTTACTTGCTTGTCTAACTTTGGCAATGATGCCTTTTATTTTAAGATGCTAGCATGGGGTGAGAGTAAAGAAAGTAAAGGGGTGAGCTGTTGCCTCCCACCACCTTTTTATTTGAGACAGGGTTTCTTTCTGTCACCCAGGCTGGAGTGCAGTGGCGCAGTCTCTGCTCACTGCAACTTCCACCTCTTAGGTTCAAGTGATTCTTGTGTTGCAGCCTTCTGAGTAGCTGGGACTACAGGCGCCTGCCACCATACCTGGTTAATTTTGTACTTTTAATAGACACGGGATTTCACCATGTAGGACAGGCTGGTCTTGAACTCCTGACCTCAAGTGATCTGCCTGCCTTTGCCTCCCAAAGTGCTAGGATTACAGGTGTAAGCCATTGTGCCCCTCCACCACCACTTTTTATTGAAATAGGATCTTGCTCTGTTATCCAGGCTGGAGTGCAGTGGCCCAAACGTGGCTCACTGCAGCCTTGACCTCCTGGGCTCACACAGTCCTCCTGCCTGAGCCCCCTGCACAGCTGGGGACTAATAGGCACGTGCCACTACACCCAGCTAATTATTTTATTTTACATTTCTTCAATTTTTTTTTTTTGAGATGGAGTTTCACTCATGTTGCTCAGGCTAGAGTGCAGTGGTGCTATCTCGGCTCCCTACAACCTCCCACTCCCGAGTTCAGGCTGTTCTCCTGCCTCAGCCTCCCAAGTACCTGGGATTACAGACATGTGCCACCTTGCCCAGAATATTTTTGTATTTTTAGTAGAGACAGGGTTTCTCCATGTTGGTCAGGCTAGTCTTGAACTCCTAACCTCAGGTGATCCACCCGCCTCAGCCTCCCAAAGTGCTAGGATTACAGGTGTGAGCCACTGTGCCCGGCCTTATTTTTATTTTTTGTAGAGATGGGGTCTTGCTTTGTTGCCTAGGCTTTTCTCAAACTCCTGGGCTGAAGTGATCCTCTCCCACCTTGGCCTCTCAGAGTGCTGGGATTACAGGAGTGAGCCACTAGGCTCTGCCTGTTGCCCTTTATTAAAGTATCACTTAGGGCTGGATGTAGTCGCTGGCTCATGGCTGTATTCTCAGCACTTTGGGAGGCCAAGATGAGAGGATCGCTTGAGCCCAGGAGTTTGAGACCAGCCTGGGCAACAAAGCAAGACCCTGTCTCCAATATTAAATAAATAAATAAGATTTACTTATCCAAAATCACAGTTATGTGCCATTTCTTTTTCTTTTCTTTTTTTTTGAGACAAGAGTCTGCCTCTGAAGCCCAGGCTGGAGCTGCAGTGTGGCAGTCTCGGCCTTGACCTCCCAGGCTCAAGCAATCCTCCCACCTCAGCCTCCCAAGTTGCTGGGACTACAGGCATGTGCCACTATGCCTGGCTAATTTTTTGTACTTTTTGTAGAGATGGGGTTTTGTCATGTTGCCCAGGCTGATCTAGAACTCTGGGCCTCAAGCAGCCTACCTGCCTTGGCCTCCCAGAGTGCTGGGATTACAGGCATGAGCCATTGCACCCAGCCCAGTTATGTAGTTATGTGCCATTTCTAAATTACTTTAGAACCCGTCTCTTTGCATGTTTGTTTGTTTGTTTGTTTGTTTTTTGAGACACAGTCTCACTTTGTCACTCAAGCTGGAGTGCAGTGGTATGATCTCAGCTCACTGTAGCCTACGCCCTCAAGCCTCAAGCAATCCTCCCACCTCAGCCTCCTGAATAGCTGGGACCACAGGTACTCTTTTTGTGGAAAAGCCAAGGTCCATATAAATTAATTTGAGAAGCACAGCCTGTTGGCTTTCTTAGGAGTGGTTCTGTCCCTTCCCGTACCCCATCCCCAACACATTTTTCTCTCTCAACAGAGGCAGCTGCTATTCACTCAGGTGTTTTTTAATGCTGTGGCCACTGCCTCCTTGGAGAGTCTGTGGCAGTGCTTTCCTTGCTAATGAAAAGGCTGTCATAATGGGTTAGGTCCACAGGGGCTCTGCCCTTCTGTACTTGTATTCCCAGGGAGAAAAATCTCTGCTTTAAATACCGACATCATGCTGGCAGAGGTGTGGCTGCTAATTGATTAGATGACAGTTCTTTGCATTCATGTGGCACTGTTGGGGTGGTTTTGTTTTGTTTTTTTTGAGTAAGCAGATAGATTTGGGCCAGGTAAGCTGATTTTGGAGAGATGAAGATCTGTATAGGTATTTCCCTTTATTAATCTCATGTCTTTAGTGCCACTTTTGTGTCCTAATTTTCTAACTTGGTAGTAAGAAGTACTAAGTTAGCTTGTCTTGCCGTTTTGGTGTGGCTGGTGAATGATGTCTCTTCCTACCCTGTGCTCCCGTTCTGTTTGGTAGCACCACATTCCTTTATTTCATTTGGTTTTCATTCCATCCTTCTCTCTTGGAATCGTTGGACCCTATTCTGAACTGTATTTTTAAGATAGTGTTACTTTGAGAGGTTGAGGTAGGCAGATCACCTGAAGTCGGGAGTTTGAGACCAGCCTGGTCAACATAGTGAAACCTCGTCTCTACTGAAAACATAAAAATTAGACAGGTATGATGGCATGTGCCTGAAATCCTGGGAGATTAAGGCACAAGAATTGCTTGAACCCAGAAGGCGGAGGTTGCAGTGAGCAGAGATTGTGCCACTGCACTTCAGCCTGGGTAATAGAGTGAGACTTGGTCTCAAAAAAAAAAAAAAAAAGTAGTGTTTAAAAGCAAACACCCTGCCTTTAGCTTGAAACCACAGAAACTGCTTGTGAAACAGCCAATAGGGCAGGCTGCCAAATCCAGACTGTTAAAACCAATCTCTTAATGACAAAATGTCAAACAGTGATGTTAAACCTTCATCATGATTGTGGTGTGAGGATTTTTCTCAATAATAAATGTTTAAGTGCTGAACTCCCAGTTTCACATTCAGAGTGCTTACATTATAAAATTCCTCTTGGTAAATCATTTCAGAAGAGGCTTGTGTGGCTAATCCACTATCTGCTGTACAGGAAAGGTTTTAAATAAACCAATTCCCATTCACTCTCGTCTGTGTTTTTTTGTTTTAGATTCAAGAAGTGATTTTCTTTTCAAGTGATTTTGACTAACCCTCTCACTAGCTTTTCCCATTTAAGATAGGAAAACTAACTTCAGAATTGTGTCTTTTTCCTAACAGAAGACTGGGGCCTTAATTTTTACCTCCCCTCCTCCAAGCTCTAATTAACTTTTCTCTTTTTAGATGGCAGAGAATCTTCTGTCTGTCTAGGGAATTTTATTTCTTGCCAGGCATTTTCAGGAATTAGTATTTGTTTCTGCCTACTATCTCCCTGAAGAGCTCTGAACCTGCTGGTAGCCTGATGGATAAGGGTACAGTTATTTATTTGTTTGTTGAGATGGGGTCTCTGTCACCCAGGCTGGAGTGCAGTGGCATGATCTTGGCTCACTGCAGCCTCCACCTCTCAGGCTCAAGCTATCCCCCGACCTTAGCCTCCTGAATAGCTGGGACCACAGGCATGTGCCGCAACACCCAGCTAATTTTTTCCATTTATGGTAGAGACAGGGTTTCCTCATGTTCCCCTTGCTGGTCTTGAACTCCTGGGCTCAAGCGATCCACCCACCTTGGCCTCCCAAAGTGCTGGGTAACAGGTATGCGCCACCGCACTTGGCCAAGGTATAGCTTTATGAACTGAGCTATAGAACTGGTTGAATAGGAATTAGGGAAACCAGACAACCAATAATTGGGAAGTAAAGGAAAAAGATATAAATGTGTGTCCTTAGTCACAGCTAGCATTGTGATATTGGGGTTCTGGATGTAGAACTTCAGGAATCCCTTCCAACTCTTCCCCAGGAGAATCTTCTTTTCGTATTATAAGGGGATTTTTCCAACTTCATTTCCATTACCAAGAGTCTTGAGTGGCATTTTTTTCAATGTTGGTTTTTTAAGCTCTTGTGTCACCTTTGCTTGTATACTGGGCCTGTCTCAAGTTTCCAGAGGGAGATGAAAGATGAGAAAGGCTAAATGACTGGTTCTTCAGTGAGTCTCCCAGAGTTGGCTTCCTTTTATTCCAGCACTACCTAACTTGTCACCATGGCTGACGCCACAGCAGACATCCTCATTCATGTCCTAGCTGGAAGTGACACCTGGGATCTTCGAGTCTCTCTTAGCCCGTTGTTCCTCTGAAAAAAACAAAAGCCATAGACAGCTAGTAAATTGAGGGAATAGGCTGACTGTAACTTCAGTTCCTGGATTTGGGTCCCACACTGGATTGTATGATTTGTGCTTATCTCCTAGTAGATTGTTACCTTCTTTGAAGGTTGGGCTGTATTTTACCCTTCTCTGTATCCCTTCTCACACCCAGAGACTGTTGGAGTACTTTGCACATGGTCAGCTCAGTGAATTATTTGTGAAACAAAAATTTTTTAAATTTGTAACATGAGGCTGGGTGCAGTTGCTCATACCTGTAATCTCAGCACTTTGGGAGACGGAGGTGGGCTGATCGCTTGAGTCCAGGAAATTGAGAACAGCCTGGGCAACGTAGCAAAACCCTGTCTCTATAAAAAAAAAAAGGTTAGCTGGGCGTGGTGGTGCAGGCCTATAGTCCCAGCTACTAGGGAGGCAGAGGTGGGAGGATTACTTGAGACCCTGTCTCAAAAAAAATAATAATTTTTTTTTTAAATTGTAACATGGGTATTCTCCTTTACAGCCACCCTTAGGGAAGTGCGTCTATATTGATTTGTAAGTCAGACATTCTTTGGCCGTGTGCGTCACAAGTCTTAACCAGTATCTTAAGCAGGTGTGGTAATGACTACAAAAATGTGCTTTTTCAGGATGAGAAGATGAGGGAGAAGGTTTAAACCATTGTTGGATTGTGTTAAGAACTCGGAGAGGAAACCACAGGGGGAGAATGTGCTGCAGAGGCTACTGTCTGGCTTCCTGGAGTAAGGACCAGAGCCAGAGAGCCAAGCCCTCATGGCTTTGCTGAGTTCTGTGCTTGCCCCTGACACCAGCCTGTCTGCCTGCCTGCCTGCCTTGTTGCTCCTGACTACAGTGGGCTCAGTCTTCCCTCTTTTGTGATGGGTGGGCAGAGGAACACTTGTGTTGGGAATTTTGTCCAGTGTTGGAGGGATCATGTGGTCTGTGTCAGAAGGCTGGAGTTATTTATAGTGGGAGAGAAGCCCAGGAGCATGGCACAGGAAGAACTGATTTCACACCAGCTTCAGCGCCTGATGATGGCGAGGACCCAGATTTTCCTTTCAGTATCTGAGAGCAGATCAGTTGCTTTTCCTAATTGACCCACGAGCTGTGAGATTAGGGACCATGTTTTCCGAGGCCACTGTGGGTAGGGCAAGAGTGAGAAGGATGACTATTTTCTTCTTTCTTGATTCTAGTCTTTGTGATGTGTGGTATGAAAGCTCCATCTGACTTTTGAATCTTCTTTTATTGAACTGGTGAAGAAGGCACCAGCTGTGTGGGGTGGAGGAAATAAGGACCTGTTAGACTGGTCTGCTTGTACCCGCCTCCCTCCTCTCCCCTCACCCCACCCGCCCCCACTCTGGGCAGGGAGGCTGAAACTGCTGCTCGCTGGGCTTTGCCAGCTCAGTTTCTCCTTGTGGGGCAGCTCCCCACCTGGGAGCCTGCAGACTCACCGAGCTTCTGTGGGAACCATGCTGCAGGTGGGGGCAGGTGCTAGGAACTAGGTGTGCCGCTTGCCCTAACAGGGGCTGTGCCTACTCCAGGCTGCTCAGACTAAGGTTTCAGAGCTCTGGGGCCTGTTGGAAATAGACCGTACCTTTCCCTGCGCCTCATGGCCGCATTTATGGTATGTAGAGAGTCTGGGAGGGGCCAAGAGCTTGTAAATTGTGAGTAAATGAAGTCTAGGAAGGGAGAGGATCCTTCCCAAGGGCACCCTGAGTCCAGGGTTGTCATGTTTCTGAGATGTGCTGCTCCTTAGTACCTGGATTTCTGGAGTTGTCACCTAGGGTGTTTTTTAATCTTTTCAGCCTTAGGCGGGAGAGATTTTTCCAGCCTGGTGTTTAGGCTTGTTAGGTGAGGTTTACTTCCGGAGCCAGACTTTTAGGCAGGTTGTCTTGACATAAGCCATGGTCAGGAAGCTATCTTCAGGACACACAGACGATGCCCACTTCCTGCCGTGGTCTTGAAGAGGGCCGTAAGTCTTGTGAGCACAGAGGCACTGAGGGCTGTCGCATCCACACAGGGCAGACACTCAGGACTCCTCTCCAGTGCCTCATTTTATAAGCATGGAAACAAAGGTCCCAAGAGGGTGAATGACTTGCCCAAGGTGACATAAATTGTTTGGGCAGAGCTGAGTCTAGAATGGATCTTAGGGCCTTTGGCATTGTGCCCCCATTACCATCACTTCAGAGGGGCTGGCTGCAGCCCTCATGGCAGAAGGCAGGCTGGGAAGGGACAAGTGGAAGGGCAGCAGGCGCTAATTCTACACATCAGAGAGGAGCTCTGACATCCTGCCAGAGACCTTGTCCATAGAGGCGCCAGAGGCCCTCAGGAGTGATTCTTTATTTTGGATTTTCGTGGAGACAGGGTCTTACTGTATTGCCCAGGCTGGTCTCAAATCCTAGACTCAAGTGATCCTCCCCGTTGTGTTCCCAAAGTGTTGGGATTACAGACATGAGCTGTGGCGCCCGGCCGGGAATGGTTTAAAAGTGGTCACTAGCATGCTAGCCCTGACCCAGGCTGAAAGGCGTCACATGGAGCAGAGCTGTATAAAGGGCTTTTGGGTGAGGAGGTCACTCTGAGAAAAGCAAGAAGATTCTGACCCCGAGACTTCCCATCATGAGTTAGGAAAGCATTTCTGGAGAGCCTGTTAGGTGCCAGGCTCTGTGCCTGGGCCCTGAAGACACAAGTGACTTAGTCTTGAAAATTCCCTTATGCTGCTCTCAGTCTGTGTAATAGTGAACAAGACAGCCAACAGGAGCTGTGAAGCAGACAGGCCGTTCAGCAGCAGTGAAGTGCTAGTGCAGGAAGCCCTGAGCTGGGAAATGTCCAGAGAGACCCTGGGAAGTGATGCATGGAGCAGGGAAAGCTTCCTGGTGGAAGTGTTGTGTGAGAGGCTCACCACGAAGAGGAATGGGAGTGGCTGCTAGAGGGAAAGTGTTCCCGGCAGTGGAAAGCGGTAGCCAAGATCTGGAGGTCTGAGAGACCATTCTACATTTGAAGACAAGGTGGCTGGAGCCTGGAGTGAGACTCTAGGAAGGGAAGAGAGTTAGCCTGGAGCTGCATGCAGAGAAGGGGAGACAGCCAGCTCATAATACAGTTGGTTGCAGGAAAAAATCTAGAAACCATGTGGATCTAATCAGGATATCAGTTTAGATAAATATTTTACATGTATATGTGTATGTACTCAGTTGTGTGTGTGTGCACACATGCATGCATACACAAAGTATTTTTTTTTTCTTTTTTTTTGAGATGGTGTCTTGCTCTGTCGCCTAGGCTATAGTACAATGGTGTGATCTCAGCTCACTGCAACCTCTGCCTCCCAGGTTCAAGCCATTTTCCTGACTCAGCCTTCTAAGTAGTTGGGATCACAGGTGTGCGCCAACATACCTGGCTAATTTTTGTATTTTTAGTAGAGGCGGGGCTTCACCACGTTGGCCAGGGTGGTCTCGAACTCCTGACCTCAAGTGATCTGCCCGCCTCAACCTCCCAAAGTGCTGGGATTACAGGCGTGAACCACTGTGCCCGGTGAAAGTTTTTTTTGAGGCATGCCTTGAATATAATGCCATCACTTCCTTTTCCCAGTGTTGGTTGCCCTTTTGAGATGACTATTGGTGCTCTCCCCCACCGCTGTGTGCCATGTTCTAGAGTAAGAGGGAGTATTTTTTCTGGGTGCAGGTGTGGGTGAAGAGTAGGCTGTCCAAGATTTCAGTCCTTGGCTTTTGCTCTGCAGCAAGGGCTGGCTGAGGGCACTGTGAGTCTTCTTCAGGCCCAGGAGTCAGGCCCATTTTTCCTTTTCTCTGGAGGGAATAGCTCAGAGAACACTGCTGCCACCAAAGGTTCTGCAGGCTTTTCAGAGGCAGCCAGTGGAGGCTGATGGTAGCAGTTGGTGAGAAAGAGGAAGTATGGCCGGGCGCAGTGGCTCATGCCTGTAATCCCAGCACTTTGGGACGCCGAGGCGGGTGGATCACGAGGTCAAGAGATCGAGACCATCCTGGTCAACATGGTGAAACCCCGTCTCTACTAAAAATACAAAAAATTAGCTGGGCATGGTGGTGCGTGCCTGTAATCCCAGCTACTCAGGAGGCTGAGGCAGGAGAATTGCCTGAACCCAGGAGGCGGAGGTTGCGGGGAGCCGAGGTCGCGCCATTGCACTCCAGCCTGGGTAACAAGAGTGAAACTCCGTCTCAAAGAGGAAGTACGTAGTGGCCATTCCTCCTGCCACTCCTGACAAATATTTCTGTCACTAAACAGCACCTCTCTGTGGCAGCCTGGGACTCTGCTACCGCAGAGAGGAAAGGGAGGAGCTTTCCTCTCCCTGTGGGAGTGCCCGTCATCTGTGGCTTCCGCTCTGCCCTTGGCCACAGACTAGATTGCACAACACAGCCAATGAGGGTCCCCTTTCCCTCTTATCAGTGGCACAAGTGCTTTGAGTGGCAGACCTTAACTTATAGGGTTGTAGAGGTGACTGTGTTCCACTCTGCAGGGTCCGGGGCACAGCCGGCCAAGCGTATGAAAATTGACCTAAGGTTAGAATGTGATTGTCCTACTGGGAAAGGTTTCCTGGGACAGCATTTCACTTCTGACTACATAGGCTGTTGTCTCTCCTGCCAGGGAGTGAGTTTTGTTTCCATGCTTGTCCAGCCTTTACTGCTTTCCCTCCTGCCTTTTCCCAGAGGCCACAAACCTGCCCACCTCCTGTTATGTTCTAGTTCTGATAGGAGTACCATTCAAAGTTCTTGGCAGGGGACCAACCCACTTCTACCCTGGTTGGTTTCCCCTCATTTTCCCAGCTTGTTTGATGTGCATGTTCTCCAGAATTCTTATGTAGCCTGTTGGCTCTGTAGTGCCCAGAGATTGGAGCTTCTGCGATAGGAACCCCGCTGCTTCCCTCCCTGGTTTTAGGGGTGGGACTTGAAAATAGAGAATCATAATCTCCCTTCCTCCTCCTCCTCTCTCCCACTTCTCCCTGCCCCTCCCCCCACCCCCATGCTGCCAGGCAAACTGGAGTGACCAGCTCAGAGTAGGACTCAGTCCACTTCCCTGCTTTGCATGTCAGCAGTGATCTGGAGGAGATTCCTGGGCATGTGAGTATGTGAACTCTGGAGCACGTTACTGTCCTGGGCTGGCACTTTCTGGTAGGTGTATGCACTCTTCTGCTGTTACTGGAGACCAGGCTCCATAGGGGTGATGGTGACCCAGCTAGATGTCTGCCAGGTCTGCCCAAGGCTACTCTGTTCTTTAATGCCTTGGGAAATGGAAAGCATTTCTAAATATTCCTGTTCTTTAGAAGAACTGGCCGAGTAGTTTGGGGAGTTTCTTCTTGGAATCCCTTGGAGTGCAATATCCCTTTTTTCCCCAAATCCAGGTTCTTTAGTTCCTAAGCTGGGTTCTCTTGTCACTAACTTACTACCTTCAGTTTTCTTAGGTTGGGTGCATCTTCCCCGGCCTCAACAAGACTGTGGATAGAAGGTCAGGAGAGTGGTGGCTGCTCCTGTGCGAGAAAGGGCCTGTTGGAGTGGGAGCACAGTTGCCAGCAGTTGTTTCATGTTCCCCCTTTGGCTGCTAGAAAAGGGGCTTTAGCCTTCTGCCAACCTCCACAGCCAGCTGTGGGAAAACCCAAATGGAAACATCCTCTTGCTGCTAAATAAAACTTGAGTGCCTAAGGCAGAGACCAACCTTGCTGAACGGGGAGGATTGGTTATTTAATTAATTTATTTATTTGAGACAGAGTCTTCTTCTGTCATCCAGACTGGATTGCAGTGGCACAGTCTCAGCTCACTGCAAACTCTGTCTCCCGGGTTCAAGCGATTCTTCTGCCTCAACCTCCCTTGTAGCTGAGACTACAGGCATGTGCTACTACACCTGGCTAATTTTTGTATTTCTAGTAAAAACAGAATTTCACCGTGTTGGCCAGGCTGGTCTTGAACTCCCGACCTCAGGTGATCCACTTGCCTCAGCCTCCCAAACTGCTGGGATTACAGGCATGAGCCACGGCACCTGGCCTGAAGATTGGTTATTTAGAGGCTATGACAAATGGTTTTGTAGAGGAGCAGTGGAAAGGGTCTAACTTCACAGAGCCAGGGGTCAGCTTCTGCGCCATAGCCATATAGCTTCTGCAGCCTCTACTGCCTGAGGCCAGGGGCTCAGATGCTGACCACCTTTTCCTCTTCCTTCCTGTGTTTTGCTGCTAGTGACCATCATTGTCAGGTTGACCCGCTGGTTAGAGAGGATGACTCTGGCCTGGTGTCCAGACTCCCTGCTGCCTGATCCCCTCTGCTCTAGAAATGCATCTAAAAGTCATTACTTTCCTTCCAATTCCAACATTGATTAGGGCAAGATGTGGTCACACAAAGTTCTGTTTTGGCATTTTGCCTTCTGTTTGGGAGTTTAGGCATCTGAGAATTGAATGCTTGCTTTATACAAATATACCCTTAAGCTATCTCTTTTTTTTTTTTTTTTTTTTTTTTTTTGAGACGGAGTCTCGCTCTTGTTACCCAGGCTGGAGTGCAATGGCGCGATCTCAGCTCACCGCAACCTCCGCCTCCTGGGTTCAGGCAATTCTCCTGCCTCAGCCTCCTGAGTAGCTGGGATTACAGGCACGCGCCACCGTGCCCAGCTAATTTTTTTTGTATTAATAGAGACGGGGTTTCACCATGTTGACCAGGATGGTCTCGATCTCTCGACTTCGTGATCCACCCGCCTCGGCCTCCCAAAGTGCTGGGATTACAGGCTTGAGCCACCGCGCCCGGCCAAGCTATCTCTTTTTTTAAGCCCTACATGCTTTGCTTGGGTATTAATTGAACTTAGGGATTTATAGGGACCCTGTGTTGCTTATCTCCCTAAAATCCCCTCTACTTCACTCCCAAAAAACCCAAAGAACATTGGAAAAATTGGGCAGTGCCTCAAGGTCACTTGATCATAAGTAATATTTGGCATAGTTAGCTGGTTTGATGTTTGGTGAGAGATTTCTGCTTTATGTTTGAGCAAAAGATTTCTTGGTGGGAGGCCTCTATGCTCTGTTGCCAATGCTTGCCCTGTGCACAGGGTTTCCCCCTCCCCTCCCTTGACAAGTTGTTTTAATTCCCTTGCCTATAAACAAGTGCAGCAGAACATGTCAGCCCAGCTCACGTGACCTTGGTTGTCTCTTCATGGGGTAACCAGCATCAGCGTTAGATACCACGGTCACTTGACATGGTAGAGCTGTCAGGGTAAAGAGTGGAGACACCAGCAGGAAGCCTGATCTGCCAAGGAAGATAAATGGGAGTGTGTGTGAGGCCTTAGGACCAGGTGGGAAAAGTCTGCTCCCATGGGGTAGGGCTTTCAGCTGTGAGAAGAGAACAATTTTATTCCTTCTCCTTTTTATTTATTTATTTTTTTTTTGGTTTTTGAGTTGGAGTTTCGCTCTTGTTGCCCAGGCTGGAGTGCAATGGCGCAATCTTGGCTCACTGCAACCTCTGCCAGGTTCAAGCAATTCTCCTGCCTCAGCCTCTCAAGTAGTGGGATTACAGGCATGCACCACCACGCCTGGCTAATTTTATATTTTTAGTAGAGATGGGGTTTCTCCATATTGGTCAGGTTGGTCTCGAACTCCAGACCTCAGGTGGTCCACCTGCCTTGGCCTCCCAAAGTGCTGGAATTACAGGCATGAGCCACTGTGCCTGGCCCTTCTCCTTTTTAAAGAGACTGTCTACTCTGTCGCCCAGGCTGGAGTGCAGTGGTGTAATCAAGACTGACTGCAGCCTCAACTTCCTTAGCTCAAGCAATCCTTCTGCCTCAGCCTCCTGAGTAGGTGGGACCACAGGTGCATGCCACCATGCCCAGCTGGCTTTGTTGTTGTTGTTGTTGTTGTTGTTGTTGTTATGGGGATCTCATTATATGGCCTAGGCTGGTTTTGAACTCCTTGCATCAAATGATCCGCCCACCTCAGCCTCCCAAAGTACTGGGTTTATAGGCATGAGCCACTGTAGCCACTTTCATTTCTTCTTTATCCCCCTAAAATTTCTACTTCTGGCATCTTGTTTATCTTTCTCAAATCCTGTCTGCAGGGGCCTAGGACATGCAGCTGTTTCAGGAAACTGCCCCTGAGATGGGGTAGATCTGTGTTAGTTCATGGGCTACAAAACCTAACACCAAAAATCCCATCTTCCTAAACAGTGATCCTGTTATTGTTGTGTGAAGGACAGCTGGCGATGGGGGCCTGGCTGCCAGAGAGGCTGCTGAATTCTATGTCAGCCACACTCAGGAGCTGGAAGTGTGGCTAAGCTTTCACCAGCACCATCACTTCTCTCCCCATAAACATGCACACAGATTTCCCTTGTCTCACAGCTGAAGAGGCAGCGCCTAGCTTCAGTAAGCACTGTATATGAGAATGGACTTATTCTGGCCACACTGTGCGCACGCACGTGTGTGTGAGAGAAACACTGATCACATTTCCCATTATGACTGTTGATTTGCAAAGTTTTCAGGTCCATACATGTAGGGCAGGATGTGTGTGTTTTCATCAGGAGAGAGTAGAGTGGCCTTTTGTGGAAGGGATAAAATGGTTGAGCTGCTGGAGCCTTTTCTAGCTCCATTTATGCAACAGCCTTTCTGCCTGGGTACAGACTTGAACTCAAGTCCAAGTTCGAGCCATACACGTAGATGACCAGAACTTAGCCTTCAACTGCAGGGCTATCCTGGGCCAGTTTGAAAACATCCATCTCCTTTTGAAGATGCAGAGAATTTGTGGTGAGCTTTGGGTAAAGAAGTTCAAGCTGTATTTTCTGGCAACCTGCAGAACAAGTTGGGAAAGCATATGTAATTATAGAAATAACCAGCATATTGCCAGGCATTGTCCTCAGTGTTTTGGATGGTGTTGATATTTGGTAATTTCTGATTCTGTACCTTCTGTTTTCAAGATTTGGTAGGGACCCCTTTATGCCTTTGGAGTTCTTTTTCCTTGGTAGTTAGTATGAACTACGTAGAATACCAGAATGAGTAGACATAGTCTGTAGCCACCCAGCTAAATTCTACTGTTGATCCTGGGTGGCTTTCTTCTTTGGGTCTTCATTTATGTCACCATACCCATTGCCAGTTAGAGCTGCCTTTTAGGATTTGTTGGGTGGGAGCGATATTCCTCTTGGAGCCATCTTTTCTTCCCTGCCATCTCTGAGTGAATTCAGAGGTGGAGAGCTGCAGACTTGGCTGCTTGCCTCCTTCAAAATACCCAGCATTCTCTTGTCCACAGTCTGTGTAGCAGCACATGTATCAATGCCCAAGAGCAGCCCCCTTCCTCCCAGCACCACCTGTTAATTGATGGTTCTAGTTCCTGAGGACTTCTACCAGTGCATGAGCTAATCTGCACCAAAGAGTGCCATTCCCAGGTTCATACCACAGAAATTACAAAGCTCAAAGCCCAGGTCTTCTGCTACCTTGCGCCATTCCCTTCTCTTGGAAACCAATTCAATCAGACTTTTTTCTTTTTTAGACGGAGTCTTGCTCTGTCAACCAGGCTGGAGTGCAGTGGCGTGATCTTGGCTCACTGCAGCCTTAACCTCCCCAGGCTCAGGTGATCCTCCCACCTCAGCTTCCTGAGTAGCTGGGACTACAGGCGCTTGCCACCATGCCCGGATAATTTTTGTGTTTTCAGTAGAGATGGGGTTTCACCATGTTGGGCAGACTGGTCTCAAAACACCTGACTTCTAGTGATCTGCCTGTCTCAGCCTCCCAAAGTGCTGGGATTACCAGCGTGAGCCACCATGCCCGGCCCAGACTCTTCATAGGATGCTGAAAAGATGAACTAAGCATAAAAAGTGCCTTTAGGCCTGGTGCAGTGGCTCATGCCTATCACTTGAGAGCAGCCTGGGCAACATGGGGAAACCCCATCTCTACAAAAAATACAAAAATTAGGCTGGGCATGGTGGCTCATGCCTGTAATCCTAGCACTTTGGGAACCCGAGGCAACCAGATCAAGAGATTGAGACCATCCAGGCCAACATGGTGAAACCCCATCTCTACTAAAAATACAAAAATTAGCTGGGCCTGGTGGCGTGCGCCTGTGGTCCTAGCTACTTGGAGGGCTGAGGCAGAAGAATCACTTGAACCTGGGAGGCGGAGGTTACAGTGAACCGAGATCGCCACTGCACTCTAGCCTGGCGACAGCAAGACTCCATCTCAAAAAAATAAAAAAAAAATTAGCTGGGTGTGGTGGTGGGCGCCTATAGTCCCAGCTACTCAGAAGGCTGAGGTAGGAGGATCACCTGAGCCTGGGGAGGTTGAGGCTGCAGTGAGCCAAGATTATGCCACTGTACTCCCACTTGGGTGACAGAATGAGACCCTGTCTCGAAAAAAAAAAAAAGTACCTTTTCTTTTCCTTTTTCTTTTTTTTTTGAGACAGCGTCTTGCTCTGCCTCAAGGCGCCAGGCTGGAGTGCAATGGCGCAATCTCAGCTCACTGCAACCTCCAGCTCCTGGGTTCAAGCAATTCTCCTACCTCAGCCTTCCAAGTAGCTGGGACTACAGGTGCATGCCACCATGCCCAGCTAATTTTTGTATTTTAGTAGAGACGGTTTCACCATGTTGGCCAGGGTGGTCTCGATTTCTTGACCTTGTGATCCGCCTGCCTCGGCCTCCCAAAGTGCTGGGATTGCAGGCGTGAGCTACCATGCCTGGCAAAAGTGCTTTTTAATAAGGCAGTTGTAATAGAAAATGGCTGTCATCTAGTTTGGCATACTCTGCTCCTGGGTAGAAAGTACAAACAGCTAGGGCCCCTTGGAGCAAAATTGTCGTTGTCGCCAGTAAATAAACAGCAGTTTTGGCTTTGAGGGGCACCTTCAGCCTAAAGCCATAAGCTGACATATACTCAGTCTCACTGAGAAGCTTGAGCTTTCCACTCTTCCCCTAACTGCTGACAAATGAATCCTCCATGGATCTGGCAAGCTGGCCAGGATGCCATGGCCACTTAGTAACAGGATCCAGCCCTCAGCACAGGGTTGAGACAGCAGTAGCAGTGGCAAGCCCAGGAAGGCAGGTTTGCAGCACAACCCCTGCGTCAGTTGCCTAGTAGGAGAGACAGTTGCAAAGAGCATTTGCCCCTGATATGTCAGGGCACTGTTGCAGGTTGTCTTTTCTTTTCTAGCTGGAAGTTGTTCTACCTGGTCTTGCTTAATTAGCTCTTCTCTCTTGCAAGGCAGCACCCATTCAAAATTCTTTTCCTCCAGCCTCATTCCTCATCTCCATTTGTGTTTGTATCTTCTCAGACCCTCTCTCCAGCCTTAAGCTCTACCCCAAATGCTTTGAAGCTCTCTTTTTCAAGTCTTTTTTTTTAGTTGGAGTCTAACTCTGTTGCCCAAGCTGGAGTGCAGTGATGCGATCTTGGCTCACTGCAGCCTCCGCCTCCCTAGTTCAAGTGATTCTCCTGCCTCAGCCTCCTGAGTAGTTGGGATTACAGGCACCCACCACTACGCCCAGCTAATGCTTGTATTTTTAGTAGAGACGGTTTCACTGTGTTGGCCAAGCTGATCTCGAACTCCTGACCTTGTGATCTGCCCACCTTGGCCTCCCAAAGTGCTGGAATTACAAGTGTGAGCCACCACACCCAGACGTTCAAGTCTTCTTGATTCAAGCTCTCTTCTAAAGCTTGAAGGTTAGGGAGCCCCAGTGTCTGCTGCCCATGGTGCTTGGAGAGCAAAGATCTGTTCCCAGGTCCTGAGTTGGAACTCTGGATTCATTTTCTGTTCTGGGTGATGGTTTAACTCTTAAGTACTTGAAATACTATGCTAGGACCTCATGGGCTGGCCAGAGCATCTAGCTACCATTTGTAACATGTTTCTGTGGAAAAAGAATTCCTTCTCAAAACAGAACTTTTGGTAACTTGGGGTTTTCTTTACTAATATGCTGCAGCAGATTTGCATTTGCCTGTGGAAGTGTCTATTTTATATTCAGCCGGGTGCAGTGACTCATGCCTGTAATCCCAGCACTTTGGGAGGCCGATGCAGGCAGATCATTTGAGGCCAGAAGTTCCAGACAAACCTGGCCAACATGGTAAAACTCTATCTCTACTAAAAATACAAAAAAATAAATAAATAATCTGGGCCTGGTGGTGCACGCCTGTAGTTCCAGCTACTCGGGAGGCTGAGGCAGCAGAATCACTTGAACCTGGGAGGTAGAGGTTGCAGTGAGCTGAGATCACGCCAGCATGGGGATAGAGTGAGACTGTCTCAAAAAAAATAATAAATAAAAATTTTAAAATACCGTATTTTGTGGTCATAGCACTATCTATCACACAAGTAAGTTGTCCTCCTATATGCCAAATGACAAAAAAGAAGCACCCTCCTCTGCCTACCCAGAAAGGTTGCTAGAGAGCTACCCTTGTCTTCTGTGATTGCCTTGAGGGTCAGGTTTGTCTGGGTTCTCCATGTCAGCGGATTTGATCCATGGTTCCATAGCACCTGAAACAGAGTGCCCTCATTCCACAACTTAGGTGCCCTCTCCTGCTTGGGTTTTTAATGATCTACTGTAGGAGAACAATAGCATCTCTCCCTATCAGCAGGAGCAACTCAGTAAGGGCTTGCTTCTAGAAAGATCAGCCAGTTGGATTTTCAGTGGTCACTTAAGTGGAGTAGCCACATTGCAGCCTGGCGCAACAAGGAGAGAGTTCCGAGGTGAGAGTGGCAGTGATAGCCTTGGGTGGTTTCTAATGTGCTCTGACCTCTGGCCATGGTGACTTCTGGGGCAACAAACTTTGTCCCAGTGTTTTTTCTGACATTTCCTCCTGTCTATTCAACTCCCTCTTTGAAACTGAAGGAGTAGGAAGGCAGTATTTGTTCACTTCCAAAGAAAGATGCAGCAGAAAGAGGCACATGTCTTGTTCTGCACCTTCCAGCAGCAATGCTGGGACTGGGAGGTCTAGAAGGCCTGTTTCCCAGCTCCAGGCTGGGTAGTATCCTCAGCATACAAGCAAGTTTTAAGGAAACCACATGGGAAAGGGCAGAAACAAAGGGTTAAATCTGTACCCAGGTAGAAAGGCTGTTGCATAAATGCTGAGAGAGTTTTTTTTTAAGATCTCATGCTTCTTTTTTACTTTGTGTTGGCAAAAACCCCAGGAGAAGATGGGAGATTCTGGGAGGAGATGATTATGCTGGGTGAGTCAACTGAGCTCCCCAGCTGCCGTTTTTAGTTCCTTTGCTTTTCTGTAACAGGAGGCAGTTTGAGGAGGGGTTGGGGGCAGGGTGGGAATACTGATTTGTGCATCAGAACAGGAGGCAGGTGTGTATGGGTGAAATTATTTTGACACCCTAGAGTTAACAGGGCCTTACAGTCAGTACATTGGTTCAAGTAAGAAACATTAAAGCAGAACTCTTAGTGTGGCAAACAATAAATGAATGTCTTCTAGATTCTTATACAAGTCACTGTCTGTCCCCAATTGGTAGCTCTTAGAATGGCTTGAGTTGCATTCATTGTCACAGCAAAACACAATGGTTTTGATAGCAAAGCAGTAGAGAAACTGAATGTAGAGAGGCAGAACTGTCTTAAGTGGGAGGGCCTGGTGGTTGTCATGGGCAGCAGGAAGTTTGAAGGAGAGGGTTTTCCCTCTGATGAAAGGAGGGCTAGGGTTTGATTCAGGGGAGCAAGTGGGATGGGCCCTGCTGGTCCCTGGCTGTTCCTATATTTTGAGTCTGTCTCCAGCTCACCTTGGTGACCATCTTTCATCCATCCCTGGGATAGGGGATCTCGTGGCCCACTACCCACATGGGTATTTTCTGCAGAGTACACTGATGTGGGCTATCACTTGTCAGTTGTGGGTCCCAGAGACTGTCATGAAGACACCCCACCACATTTTCTTATTTATTCATTTGTATACATTTATTTATTCAGTACTTTTTTTAATACTGTGCTGGGCATTGTTCTGGCACATGAATAAGACAGACCTGGCCAGGCACAGTGGCTCATGCCTGTAATCCCAGCACTTTGGGAGTTTGAAGTGGGCAAATCACCTGAAGTCAGGAGTTCGAGACCAGCCTGGCCAACATGGCGAAACTCCATCTCTACTTTAAAAAAAAAAAAAAGTACAAAAATTAGCCGGGCGTGGTGGTGGACACCTGTAATTGCAGGTACTTGGGAGGCTGAGGCAGGAGAATCGCTTGAACTCGGGAGGTGGTGGTTGCAGTGAGCTGAGATGGCACCATTGCACTCCAGCCTTGATGACCAGAGAGAAGTGCCATTTCAAAAAAAAAAAAAAAAAAGACAGACAAGATCCTTCCTTTTGTAGTGTAGTGTAGCAGGAAGGACAGATAGTAACCAACCAACTTCAAGGGCAACAGATGCCTTGAAAGAGGGGAAATGGGACTGATGGCAAGAGGTTGTGATCTTCCTTTCTCTACCCTTATCTCTTGTGAGAGCGGGCAACTTTAAAGATCAAAAAATTGTGCATCTCTTGTTAACTAAGTATTGTAACATGGGCCAGCTAGGTGTGGGCACTGTTGGGCACTGAGGGTACATAGAGGTGAGGGGGACACTGGCTCTAATCTGTCAGCGTGAGGGGGTTAAGGTAGGGGGACACAAACAAGAAATTAACGGGGCTGGGTGTGGTGGCTCGCCCCTGTAATCCCAGCACTTTGGGAGGCTGAGGCAGAAAGATTGCTTGAGCCCAGGAGTTTGAGGCCAGTCTGGGCATGATGGCAAGATGCCATCTCTACAAAAAAATGAGATAAAAAACTAGCGAGGCATAGTGGTACTCACCCGTAGTCCCAGCTGTTTGAGAGGCTAAGGCAGGAGGATCCCTTGAGCCCAGGAGTTTGAGGATGCAGTGAGCTGTGATTGTGCCACTGCAGTCCAGCCTGGGTGAGAGAGCAAGACTTTGTTTCTTACAAAAGGGGAAGAAATTAAAGGTACGGATAGAGTGCTGTGAGAGTCTAGAGAAGTGAGCTACCACTCCCAGCTAAGACAGTGTCTGGATTTAAGATAAACAAGGGATGAGAGGACTTACCTGGATCACAGGAAGGCAAACAGGATAGATGAGCACTTTCCTTTTAGTGTGTGTAGATCTGGGTAGCTCGTTTGTACACCATTCTGACCCATTCTCTTGTATTATTATTTATTTCATATATGTATATATGTTGCCCAGTCTGGAGTGCAATGGCACAATCTCAGCTCACTGCAACCTCCGCCTACCAGGTGCAACCGATTCTCCTGCCTCAGCCTCCTGAGTAGCTGGGATTACAGGCATGCGCCACCACACCCGGCTAATTTTGTATTTTTAGTAGAGACAGGGTTTTACCATGTTGGCCAGGCTGGTCTCAAACTCCTGACCTCAATGATCCACCCACCTCACCCTCCCAAAGTGCTGGGATTACAGGCATAAACCACCATGCCTGGCCTGAAATAATAAAATTTTTAATCTTTTAGAAAATATGGCATGCAGCCAGGCATGGTGCCTCATGCCTGTAATCTCAGCATTTTGGGAGGCCAGGGCGGGCGGATCACGATGTCAGGAGTTGAAGACTAGCCTAACCAATATGGTGAAACCCTGTCTCTACTAAAAATACAAAAATTA
Source organism: Aotus nancymaae (assembly GCF_030222135.1). Taxonomy (NCBI): domain Eukaryota; kingdom Metazoa; phylum Chordata; class Mammalia; order Primates; family Aotidae; genus Aotus; species Aotus nancymaae. Next base: position 5,988,635 of record NW_026988473.1, on the reverse strand, counting down.
ACCGTGTATGGTGGCATCAGCCCGTAGTCCCAGCTACTCAGGAGGCTGAGGCAGGAGAATCGCTTGAACCCAGGAGGCGGAGGTTGTGGTGAGCAGAGATTGAGTCCCCCTGCACTGCAGCCTGGGTAACAGAATGAGACTGTCTCAAAAGAAAAAAAATATATATGAAATGCTTCACAAAATTGTGTTGTCATTCTTGCACAGGGGCCATGCTAATCTTCTCTGTATGGTTCCAATTTTAGTATATGTGCATGTGCAGAATGGTGGAGCTGGGTTATCGCCACAGGTCTAACTCCAGAATGACACTCTTCACTACTATACCCTATACAACACCCCGGTATATAGCAGCGGAGCTAGGAAGAGAAGCCCAGTGTCTAGAGAGCCCAGAAAATCTAAGAACATACACACTAGGCAAAGAAAACGAGGTTAGGAGGAAGCCCAGCCACCTCAGCTGCACTGGTTAGGATCTGCTACCTCCCCACAGTCCTCTGTAAAGTGAGCCAAACCTCTATGCTGCAGGCTGCCTTCTCTCTACCCCCACCACCCCCATCCCCTAGAGCCCTGGGCTACTGGCAGGCTGGCTCCCCTGTGATACGGAGGAACTTGCTGGTCTCCATGGTTACAGTAACCCACTGGTATGGGAGGAACCGCATAAAGTGCGAGGCTGGCAGTGTGAGCTTTCCCCAGCCCTTGGCACCATGTGGTACTGGTATGTCAGCTGTTTCTCTTGAACCTTTTCTGGGAGGAAGGAGTTAAGGAACTGATGAGGAAGGGAAGAACCTTGGCATGACCAATGTCATCATCCTCTGGGCCACACAGAGGGCAGAGGCATGGGCACATTGTCATTCACCTACTCTTGCAGGATGGTTTTATGTTAGGAAAGAGGCTCCTCTAATGAGACCATTCTGGCCAACGTGGTGAAACCCTGTCTCTACAAAAAATACAAAAAAAATAAACTGGTTGTGGTGGTGCACACCTGTAGTCCCAGCTACTTGGGAGGCTGAGGCAGGAGAATTGCTTGAACCCAGGAGGTGTATATTGCAGTAAGCTGAGATTACGCCACTGCACTACGGCCTGGGCGACAATGCGAGACTACATCTCAAAAAAAAAAAGGGGGGGTGGCTCCTCTTTGTCTGATTGCCCGGCCATGGCAAGAATTTGACTTTTCCTTGTTATAGAAGGAATACCAGGATGACAGGAATCAACTTAGCTACACTGGTACTTTCAGCCAAGTTCCTAGATATTGTAGCTTTTCCCAGCGCCCAGAGCCCTTGGAGATGGGAAATAATGGTTCCTACACAAAAGTGAAGCTAGGTAATAGGAGAATACATCAAGACATTACAGAATACCAGGTTCTATGGTAAACACTGACGTGGATTTTCTTTTTTCTTTTTCTTCATCTTCTTCTTGAATTATCTTTTTTTCTTTTGAGTCAGGGTCTTCCTCTCTCGCCCAGGCTGGAGTGCAATGGTGTGATCATGGCTCACTGCAGCCTCAGCCTGCTTCCCTGGGTTCGGGTAATCCTCCCGCCTCTGCCTCCGAAGTAGCTAGGATTACAGGAATATGCCACCACACCCCAGCTAATTTTTGTGTTTTTTTTGTAGAGACTGTGTTTTGCCGTGTTGCCCAGGCTGGTCTTGAACTCCTAGGCTCAAGGGATCAGCCTGCCTTGGCTTCCCAAAGTGCTGGGATTACAGGCATGAGCCACTGTATCCGGCCAGATTTTCTTATTTAATCTTCACTCTAATTCTGTGAAATGGGTATAGCTAGTATATTTACAACCCAAATGAGGAAACAGATTTGGAGAAGTCATGTCACTTTGCTCACATTCAGTCAGCTGGTAAGCAGCAGAGGTGGGCAGAGCAACTGCAGTTAAGTTTTTATTTTTGTTGTTTTCTTTTTTTTGAGATGGAGTCTCACTCTCGCCAGGCTGGAGTGCAGTGGCACGATCTCGGCTCTCTGCAGTCTCTGCCTCCCAGGTGAGACGATTCTCCTGCCTCAGCCTCCCAAGTAGCTGGGATTACAGGCATGCGCTAGCTACCATGCCCAGCTAATTTTTGCATTTTTAGTAGAGACAGGGTTTTACCATGTTGGCCAGCTGGTCTCGATCTCTTGACCTCATGATCTGCCCACCTCAGCCTCCCAAAGTGCTGGGATTACAGGTGTGAGCCACTGCGCCTGGCCCAACTGTGGCAAGTTTTCTATATAGTTTCCCTCTTCTGAGTTTCTGGAAGGCAGGAGCCACATCTCACTGAGCTTTGCAACTGGAGCCAGGGCTCCAGAGTACTGTTCAACAAAGGTTTGCTGGGGCAGCAGTAGTTGGGGATTTAGAGAGCATACCCCAACAAGCAGATTCTTAGGGATGAAAGTAGTCCTGGAAGCCTCTGAAACCCTGGTTGCTTAGTAAAATCCAGTATCAAGAGGAGCCCATCATTTCAGGTTGCTCTGAAGGCAGGAGATTTGGAAAGTGCTTTTTGCATTGTGGCTTCCAGGTCTGAAGGGGAGTGAGCTGGAGGTGGCTCTCTGTTCTTACCTCTTATGCCATGTCAGGTTTTTCCCAGGCAGGCTTGAGGCCTGGGGCTGTGGGGGAGGGGGCCACCTCATGGCCCAGGCTATATTGCTTATCTCCCTACCTACCTTGGGGTGAGGATTGCAGCTCAGAGAGCCAAAGGGCAGTAAATCACCTTGGTTTTGGCCTTGTGCTTAAGTTGCAGGCTCTTCTGGTATCCTTTGTGAGGGGGGCCCCTACCCTGGCTGGAAAGAGGGAGCAGCCCCTACCTCCCATCTACAATGGGATAGTAAAGGAATCTGTCTGTTTCTCAAGTTAAGCAGTCACAGTTAATTTTGGGGGTGGGAGCATCCAGCCTCTCCACTGGTAAGTGCCTGCCAGTTTTACAAGTTTGCTCCTCTGGTTTATTGACTCTTGGCAGTTGATAGCTGATAGTTACTCAGAATCAAAGGATGCAAAGACGGTTCCTGGATATGGTGGAGGGAAGAAGGGTCAAAAAACTAGGGACTCCACTTCTAGTTACAAGATGTCCCATATGGCTGTGCACAGTGGTTCACACCGGTAATCCCAGCACTTCAGGAGGCCAATGTGAGAGGATTGCTTGAGCCCAGGAGTTCGAGACCACTCTGGGCAACATGGCAGAATCCTGTCTGTACAAAAAATACACAAATTAGCTGGGCTTGGTGGCACATGCCTGTAGTCCCAGGTACTCGGAAGGAAGATCACTTGAGCCCAGGAGGCAAAGGTTGCAGTGAGCCAAGATCGTGCCACTGCACCCCAGCCTGGGCAACAGAGCAAGATCCTGTCTGAAATAAATAAATAAATAAATAAATATTGACTTGCCACAGGCACATGACTTTTTTTTTAAGAGGCAAGTCTTAGCGGGGCATGGTGGTTCACGCCTATAGTCCCAGCACTTTGGGAGGCTGAGGCAGGCGTATCACAAGGTCAAGAGATTGAGACCATCCTGGCCAACATGGTGAAACCCCATCTCTACTAAAAATACAAAAATTAGCTGGGTGTGGTGGCGTGTGGCTGTAGTCCCAGTTACTCAGGAGGCTGAGGCAGAAGAATCGCTTCAACCAGGAGGCAGAGGTTGCAGTGAGCCAATATTGCGCCACTGCACTCCAGCCTGGGCGACAGAGCGAGACCATGTATTAAAAAAAAAAAAAAAAGACAAAGTTTTGTGCTGAGAGTGGTAGCTCACGTCTGTTATCCAAGCACTTCGGGAGACCAAGGTGGGCAGACTGCTTGAATTCATGAGTTCAGTACCAGCCTGGGCAAACTGGCAAAACCCTGTCTCTATAAAAAATACAAAAATTAGCCAGCCATATTGCCGTGGGTCTGAGTTCCAGCTCCTCGGGTGGCTGAGGTAGGCGAATGCCTTGAGCCCAGGAGGCAGAGGTTACAGTGAGCCAAGATCACAATGCTGCACTCTAGCATGCGTGATAGAGTCATACCTTATCTCAAAAAAAAGAGAGGCTGGGCGTGGTGTCTCACATCTATAATCCCAGCGCTTTGGGAGCCTAGGCGGGTGGATCACTTAAGGCCAGGAGTTGAAGACTAGCCTGGCCAAGGTGGTGAAACCCCATCTTTACTAAAAATACAAAAATTATCTGGACGTGGTGGCATGCGCCTGTAATTCCAGCTACTTGGGAGGCTGAGGTAGGAGAATCACTTGAACCCAGGAGGCGGAGGTTGCAGTGATCCAAGACCACACCACTGCACTCCAGCCTGGGTGACAGAGTGAGACTCTGTCTCAAAAAAAAAAAAAAAAGACGAGTCTTATTCTCAGTCTGTCACCCAAGCTGGAGTGCAATGCCACAATCATAGCTCGCTGTTACCTTGATCCCCTGGCTGAAACAGTCATCCTGCCTTAGCCTCCCGAGTAGCTGACACTGCAAGCCCATGCTACCACGCCTGGCTAATTTTCTGATTGGAGAGAGAGGGTCTCACTTTGTTGCCCAGGCTCGTCTTGAATTCCCAGGCACAAGTCATCTCCCACCTTGGCCTCCCAAAGTGCTGGGATTAAGGCATGAGCAACAGTGCCCAGCCCCATGTGGCTTTTGAGACAGAGTCTCACTCTGTCGCCCAGGCTGGAGTGCAGTGGCGCAATCTCTGCTCACTGCAGCCTCCGCCTCAAGCAGTTCTCATGCCTCAACCTCCGAGTAGCTGGGATTACAGGCACGCACCACCACTCTGAAAATTTTTGTATTTTTAGTGGAGATGAGGTTTCACCATGTTGCCCAGGCTGGTCTCGAATGCCTGACCTCAAGTGATCCACCTACCTCAGCCTCCCAAGGGACTGGGATTACAGGTGTGAGCCACCGTGCCCGGCCCCCATGTGGCTTTATATCTAAGTCCCACCCTGTTTCTTCCCAGCCTTTCTGTCTGATGTCAGTACTTTCTACTTCCTCAGTTTATAAAACCCTTTACTGTCTCCCACAAATAGGATTGAGGAAACAGTCCTTCTGTCACATTGCAAAGCCCTGGTTAAATGAAGGGACTGGAAAAAACAAGCTGTTTGATTCTGCTTTGGTTCTCAGTCTACCAGTGAGTGAAGGGGCCGGAGGTCCCAGGAAGGCTTGAGCCCAGGATCCAGAATAAACTACAGCTGACCTCCTCCACTGAAGTCAGGGCCTACTTTGAGGGGGCTGGGAAAAGGAAGGGTTGCCGTGGGACCACCAGGATAGGCCTGTAAACAGCACTCCACCATTGGCCTGAATCGCACATCATCGTTCATTGTCCCGAGCACCTTTCCTGAGCCTTCATACCTTCTCCCTCCTAACCTGTAGAGGAAGAGCCAGGGGCTTATCTTCTTTTGGGGGAAATGAGAGCACAATTCAGCATCAAGAAGGGTTGATGAGAAACTGGTAAGGGGGACTGACTGTCAGAAGTGGCAGAGTGCAGAAATGGTGACAAAAGCTCTGGACTCCGGCCCCAGCTCTGGACTTAGAAAAGTGTTGAGATTTTGGGCAAGTCTCGTAACGTCTGAATGTCAGTTTCTCAATGGAAAATGGAGACTACCTGTCCTGTAGGTCTGTGTTTGGAGAAAACAGTGTAAGCGTTAGACATACAGTGATCAGAAATGTTGAATCTGCTGACCAGGGCTCATGGGTAAGGCAAACATTTCTTGGCCCCTTCTGAGTAGCATGGTCTTGTAGGGATGTATGCTTCAGTGCTGTGAGGGCACAGAGGAAGCTTTTCCCTTCCCTGAAGGGTTAATGGCTACCAACATGAGAAGGTCATGGAGTTCCTTAATGAAAAGGAGTCTGGCGTAGAGCCCTGGAATGAATGAGAAATAGATCTGAGACCCAGAGGAAAGGCTGCAAGCAGCACATAGACAGGGGTGGTTGGTCTGAAAGGAGAGTCTTCTCCAGATGAGAGACAGCCAACTTGCCCCGGGCTCACCACATACTCAGATAGTGGGGGCTTAGCAGGAGGAAGGTGTGAGGAATCCCAGGCCTTTGGAATTCCTTGAGAAAGCAGTGTTGTTTTGAAGGTAAGGCAGGGGATTGGTGACTGGAGACTTGGAGATGAGTGAAAATCTAGGGGTAAACTTCAGAAGCAGGCCTGGAAGGAACCTAGAAGGGACATTTGGATTATAGCTTTGGGGCAAAATCTAGGATTAAACATGATTTTATCATTGATAGAATGCTCTATGAGTGATAAAAGCCCATTATCTAGAAAACATAGACCTCTAAGGGGCTTTACATAGAGTCCCTGAACTCCCTGAAATTATATCCAAAGTATTTTGTGTCTAAGTGGAATGCGCATGTTTCTAAGGTTAAGCACTGCTTTTTTAGGAAGTAGGAGGGCCATCCGCCACTGTTGGCTTGTTGGTTTCTGCTTACCCTCCTCCCCACTTTGTTCTTGAGGGGGTGGTTTGCTGGTCTTTGGCAGGGCTGCCACTCCGGGTCAGCACATCTGAGTCACACATATTCCTCCCCAGCCCTATTCGAGGCCTTGTTAAAGTGATCTGCCCCTACCCAAGTCCCACCTGCTACAGGTGAGATAGGGCTTTATGACAGCCGTGGCTGCAGTGAGTCTCTTCTTCGCCCTCTCACCAGCTGTTACCCAGCAAAGCACCTTGGGGAGGGTGGGGCAGCCCACTTCCGGGGAGTGAGGGAGGGGGAGGGGAGAAGGAAGTTGATCTAAACCCGCCTCTTTCTCTCTGTCTCCCTTCCTGCCCTATTCCCCTCCTGCCCCTTCCCTCCCACCTTGCTCCTGGTGTACTGTCCTGGAATTGCACGCACTTCCTGACCACCAGGCTCTGGCCCAGCGGGGCTTTGTCCCTGTTGCTGTCCTTGCCAAACCTCTCTGCTAGTGGTGGTTTCGGTTGCGACACTGTCCAGGTTCCCAGGCAGGAACCGCTCGGCCTGGCTGCTTAGCTACTTTTCACTGAGGAGGTGGTGGAAGGTGTCGGCTGCTCCGGCTGAGTAAGGGTGGCTGGCTGAGCCGGCAGCCCCCGCCCTGGGCCTGGCTCTTCCCGGCCTCTGTACTTTGCCCTCGCTGCCTGACAGGTTCTGCTGTGGGCTCTGCTGAATGGAAGTCGCTGGTAGTCCTTGTCCCTTTCTCCAGCCGGGTATGTTGTTCCCTTTTTCATTTGAGGATTGCCTCCTCCTCTTTCTTCCCTCTCACCTCAAACATAGGATCTTTAGAGAGTTGCTAAGTGGTGCCATGGCTGAGTCCAGCATAATAATATTCATAGGAAGGGTGTCCAGATGTGGAAGAGGCATTGACTAGGAAAGGAAGAGGGGGCGCATACCAGAAGAGTCTCCCCTGAGAACAAGCAGCTGGACAAATGCGTGAGGAGGGCCTGGTGGGAGGCAGAGGCCTGAGGCCTCAGGGAGGATGCTCCGGTGCTACAGTGAGGGGGAGCCTAGGATCTGGGGCCGTCGGCCAGGGCTGGTGCCCAAGGGACACTTTTCTCCTTTGACTCCATAGTGCCCGGCTTACTCTGCTTCTGGCCAGGGAGTATCACCCCTCCCAGTTTGGCCCCTCCCCAGCTCTCGGGAAGCCAAAGGACACTTGAGGCCAGCCCTGATTGCAGAGCCCCAAAGCTTCTCCAAGGGCCAACTGTTGGTAGGCGCCTGCAGCATTAGGGCAGGGAGCCCTGCCTACCTGAGTCAGCGCCAGACCTCTTGGGGTGGAGGCTGTCTTCCGGGCGAGCTGGCAACACACCTACCGAGTCTGAGATCCCAGACAGAAGGGCCCTGGCAGATCCAGTGGATGTGAAACTGTCTTTTTCTTTTCTCCTCCATGACCTGCCATCTCTCTTCCTCTCAGTAGCAGAACACAAAGCTGTTTCAGCCCTATTTCTGAGTCAGGCCTGCTCAGTAACTGGTTGGTCTGCCTTTTGGTTCCAAATAACTGCCTTGCAGGGTGACCCCTTATTCTTTCTAAAGGCTGTTTAAGAGCCATCGGGGCTACTCTCGACAGACCTCCTCCATCCTTTAGGGCCTGCCTGGGGTATGACGTAGGCCAGAGCTTTGGGAGTGCCTCGTGTGCCACATCTTACTATAAGCAGGGAGGATGGTGGTGCAGGGGAGAGCATGGCTTTCACCAGGTCCTGTGGAGTTGGCCCAGCAGGGCAGCTAATCCTCAGCCCAACATCCTGTTGGTGAGACCCAGGGCCAAGCTGAATGGTGTAGCCAGAACCACAAAAGGGAAACTGTCTCCATAATAGCCCCTGCACACCTTTACCTCTTCATCCCTCAGGGAAGCACCCAGGTGAGGAAGTTGCCTCACTTGGGCCTTGGCCCAAGAAGCATTTCTTGGAGACTTTCTCCTCTCTATTCCCTTTCTCCTTTCTCTGCTTCCTCCCAGTGGCTTGCCTCCTTACGCTGGCTCACATCCCTGCTGTGGGAAACATCTTACAGCATAGTAGAGGGGGTGGGGGGTAAAGGAAGGATTGAGCGCTTGGAGTACTGTGAGTTGGATGGTTCAGTCCTGAAGAGGGTTGGTGACTTTGGAGCAGGGGATCAAAGAGCAAACACCAGTGCTTGTTGGCTTCCCTGGCTCCTGAACAAGCAGACCCTCCTCTCTTTCCCTGTCCTAGATACCCAGCGTGGCACCAGTGCTTCACAATGACCCTGTCTTGAGTTCCTGACTCCCCTTCTTCCCTCTTTTGAAGGCTGGAGGTGGCTGGTGTGGGCTAGCAACAGGCTGAGGGAGTGTGGCATTTCAGCAGGTCTGGAGGAGAGTGGATACTCAGTCTGGCCCCCTCTGCAGAAAGGCCCCTAGCATCTCCTCAGCCTCCAGCTAGACTGTAGCTGGCTTAGCAGGCTCCACTTCTGGATTGGCGAGCAGTAGTATTTGGGGACTTAATGGTTGCTCTTACTGAACATTGGATAAGGCCTTTTACAAAAATGTGTTCTCTCATCTACCTGGGTAAAGTAGGGAATGTTTATAGCGACTTTACAGATTAAAAAAATTGAAGCTTGTAGGTGGGGGAACCGGGACTGGAACCTGTTCTGTTGGACTGCAGCGTGCTCAAGATCGCTGCCTGGCACAGATGTGCCGCAATATTGGCTGCAGGTCTTTTGGGTAGTTCTCTTCCTCATTTGTAATAATCTCACCTCCCTCTTGACAATGTTGATGTTACACTTGTTTTGTTTTGGGTTTTTTTTTTTCCTTTTTGTGAACGGGGTCTCGCTATATTGCCTTTTTTTAATATATTGTCTTTTTTTTCCTTTTTGTGAATGGCAGGTCTCAAACTCTTGAGCTTAAGCTATCCTCCTGCCTCTGCCTCCCTAAGTGCTGCCTGTAAAGGCATGAGCCACTGCACCTGGCTTGATGTTGATGAGAATAATAAAGTTAATATGTGCTGAGTAGGTGGCAGATTTAGGATTTGAAACCTGGCAGTTTGTCTCCGACATCTACAGTCTTAACCAGAAAGGAAGAGAATGAATGGCAGAGTCTTGCTTGTGGTGCTTAAGCTCCTTGAGGCCCAGAATGCCACAGGGCCAGGCAAGGAATGCTGACCTGCTGTGCCGTGCACACCAGCCCCTCTGTTCACCAACAGGGATGGGCAGAGCAGAGCTTAGGATGGGCATGGGATGCCTAGATTTGGTTTCAGAGGGGCAAAAGTTTCAAGTGCCAGGTAGGTGCTAAATCCCTGTTCTGGATTTTGAGAACTTAGAGACTGTCATGCTTCTTGCTGCCTTGGGCTTGTATCCTCAGAGAAAAGGGGAGTGACAAGAAACTTAAAAGGTGTCGTCCGACCTGGGTATAGGGAAGTAAGACAAAAAAAAAAAAAAAGCTTAGAAGGTGAACTAGAGGTTGCCAAGGAAACTTTCCCATCCATCTTCCTCTCGTAGGAGTTGGGGCAGAAGGAAGGTTTTTCCTGTTCATTGCCCCCTAGGCAGACTGGGTAGGGTGGGAGGCAGTCTAGCAGCACTTTCAGAGAGGATGGGGCTGAGAAAAAGGTAGCCAAGAAGGCCAGGCTTTCAGTACCCTGCTGGACAGGGCTAGGGTATCCTTCAGGAGACTGGGCCAATCAGGTGCCAGCAGGGCCTAGAAATGTCCTTCTCTTTGAGGGGTGTGAACGCTAGAGTTCCTTTGGAAGGGAAAAAAGCAGGTATTAAAAAATCTGCTTGTCTAGCAAACACCGTTTGAGGATCAACCAGGCTTAAGTGAACTGCAGGGTGTGTGAACAGCACCAGAGAGCTCTACAGGCTGGAATGAGCAGACAGTAAGGGCTGGGGGGCTTCGTGGAGATGCAAAGGTTGGTGAGGAAGAGAGAAGGAAGGAAGTTAAAAGGGCCTCTTCTGGGATGTGAGGAGCGTCCCCCTTCAGACATCTAACCAGATGCATGGGTTCTTCCTCCTCCAAGTTCCAACCCCACGTGTTTCTGGGATCTGGTCTAACAGTTCACCAAATGACAGCCTGCAGCTACTATGCAAAGGCCTACGTGGGCACAATGTCAGAATCAGGATACTGTACTTAGTTGTTTCTGTCGTTTCTGCCTGAAAAGCATCTGGGTGGGCTAGTAAGCTTCTTGCCTAGGAATGCTGGACAGTTCCTCGAGTAGTAGCAAGTCATTCTTTTTCTTTGTGGTTTTTGAGTGCTTCACTTACAGCCAACAGGGGCCATGAAAGGAAGAACTTTGACTCACACTCCTCTGGTCACCCTCCTGCCCTCCAAATTGTTTCCTTGAAGTTTCCAAGACAGCTCTGGATGATTCTGGGATGAGTCTCTGGCCTCATGCTTTGTTGCAGTATGCTGGAGCAATTGCACCAGATGTTCTTTGTGAGACATAATCAGGGCTCTAAACAGGAGTAAGACCAGACTCTGCCCCCGTTTTTTTTTGTTGTTTTTTTTTTGAGACAGAGTCTTGCTCTGTTACCCAGGCTGGAGTGCAGTGGCGCTGTCATGGCTGGCTGCAGCCTCGAACTCCTCCTGGGTTCAAGCGATCCTCCCACCTCGTCCTCCAGAGCAGCTGGGACTACAGGTGTGTGCCACCACACCTAGTTTTCTTCATTTTTTGTAGAGACAGAGTCTCCCTACATTGCCCAGCCTGTTCTTGAATTGCTGGCATCAAGTGATCCTCCTGCTTCAGTCTCCTAAAGTCCTGGAATTATAGGCATGAGCACCTTGCCTGGCCCAGACTCTGTGAACAGTTTTAGTGAGAGATAATTCACATATCATACAGTTTATCCATTTTAAGTGTAAATGAGTGGCTTTTATTAAATTCACAATTGTATGTCCATCACCACAATCAATTTTAGAACATTTTCATTACCCCAAAAAGAAACCCCACACTCCTTAGTCACCCTCAAATTCCCCCCATCCTTCATCCTTCTCAGCAACCACTATCCTACTTTCTGTCTCTATAGATTTGTCTGTTCTGGGCATTTCATATAAATGGAATCATACAATATGTGGTTCTTTATGACCAGCTTTGTTTACTCAACATTGTTTTCAAGTTTCCTCTGTGTTGTAGCATATATTCTTTTTACCGCCAACCAGTATTCCCCGATATGGATATGCCACATTTGTTTATCCATTCATCCAGTTAATGGGCATTTGAATTGTTTCCACTTTTTGACTGTTACAGATTGTGCTGCTGTGAACCTTGGTTACAGGTTTTTGTGTGGATTTCTGTTTTCATTTCTTGTGTATATACTGAGGAGCGGAATTGCTGGCTCACAGTCACTCTGTGTTTAGCACTTAGAGGAATGTGCACATCTTCATGTGGATGTATATTTTTTGTCTAGACCATACCCATTTTGTACAAGTTGAACATCCGTAATCCAAAAGCCAAAATGGTCCAAAATCTAAACTTTTTGAGTGCCAGCATGATGCCACAAGTGATAAATTCTACACGTAACCCCAAGTGACAGGTTATGGTCAAAATTCTATCACTTTGTTTCATGCACAAAATTATTTTAAAATTTATGAAATTACCTTCAGGCCATGTATATAAGGTATACATGAAAAACAAATGGCTTTCATGTTTACATTTGGGACCCATTCCTTAGATATCTCATTATGTATATGCAGATATTCCAGAATCCAAAACAGTCCAAAATCTGAAAAGTTTCTGGTCCTAAGCATTTTGGATAAAGGATTTTCAACCTATATTATGTTTATATGCCTGCTGAATGCTGGTCATTGTAGCTTCTGTTGCCTCATGCCCTCATTCGAGCCAGGAGGGCAGAGCAGGGCAGACTGCTGCTTTGCTCAGACCCAGTCGTTCAGTTCAGTCATTGTACAAGTATTCATTGAGCAGCAAACATAAGCCAGTCTCTCTGAGTGCTGGGATGTATCAGTGAATAAAGGGTATATGCCTGCTTTCATGTGCTTCCATTCTCACTGGGTGAGACAGCAAATAAATGATAAATAATAAAGGTTCATGTAAGTTTTGGTGGCGATGAGGGTGTTGAAACAGTTCTGACCATGTTGCTGCCATGACTTTGAGATGCAGTCTTCTCCCAGTGTGCACAAGCAGCACAGAGGGAAGGAGGGTACTGGCTCTCCGTCCTAAGGCTGAGGAGCTATTGTGTTGCCAGGCGAGGTTCAGAGAGCCAGTGGTGGGACTGCTCTGCTCCTGAGCTTTGCCACCCATGGGACCTGGGCACCGGACCTTATGATGTGCTCCTTTGGAATGAAGACTGGGTGTCATCTCAGTCCCCTCTCCTTTCTTCTCCTGCCCTATGACTCTTAACATGCCTACCAGCCCCCTGCAGTTTGCCCCGCACCCTCATTCCTTAACGTATTTTGCAGAGAGCTGAGGGCAAGGGTTTAGGGGACTGGAAGGGTGGCATGTAATGGTATCTCTGTTTCCACCCTGCAGCCCACCTTGGGACACCTTGACTCCAAGCCCAGCAGTAAGTCCAACATGCTTCGGGGCCGTAACTCAGCCACCTCTGCTGATGAGCAGCCCCACATTGGAAACTATCGGCTCCTCAAGACCATTGGCAAGGGTAACTTTGCCAAGGTGAAGTTGGCCCGACACATCCTGACTGGGAAAGAGGTGAGCACTAGGGCTGGGGACATGGCAGCACCTTCCACCCTGGTTGACACTCCAGCAGGTGGTGATGGGACTGCTACTGTAGTCACCCTCTTGTTTATTCAAGAGAAATGAGATCTGAGATATAGGGTGCAAAAAGCTGTGGGATGAAAAGGAGTGGAAATAGAAAGGAGGAAGTAGATTAGGGTCCTGGTTTCCGCCTGGTCAAAGAAGTGATTTGGGGCTTTTTTGTCTCATGCTTAGGTAGCTGTGAAGATCATTGACAAGACTCAACTGAACTCCTCCAGCCTCCAGAAAGTAAGCACACGGCCTCTCCTGTCCCTTTCTAAACCTCTCTTCTGGGGTCAATGATCTAGTGATCCCATTTAGACCTTCTCTTGAATTCCTGGTTTAAATTTTCTGGCCGTTTCACTTGCCACTCCCTCCCACCGTTCCCTCCCATGGCTCTGCTACCTTCAGGGCTTTAGTTGGATCCTCTGTGGGGACTCCTCCTGATTGGGTTTCCTGGCCACAGGCACTGGCTCTTCTGAAGTCTTTGTGTCCATTCCCAGCCACTTGGCCTACCTGTCTGACCCACTTCCTGCATCTTGTTATCTTCTGGCTTGTGGCCAGCCCTATGTGAAAACACATGTTTGTAGCCGCTACTAGAAACACATGCAGCTTCTTCAAGATCTGGAGTGATCCAGGGGAGTGGCTTTAGAAATACGAGGATAGGAGGAAGCAGGGAATCTGCGCTGGGTTCTGTGCCAGCTATTTTTTAGAGAATGAGCTCCGGCTTAGATTTTCTGAACAAAACCTAGTTCTGTTCATCTTGTGGCAAATCAGATATTTTCTCCATAAACGTATTGTGGTAGTTGAGTTAGGAGAAGGCATGATTTGTGCTAACAGAGCCAGATACAGTGATACTGGGAACCTTCGGAGTAAGGGTTGAGGATTGTTGTTGAGGGCGATGCTTACGGAATTCGAGTGGATGAGTTGTTTCCCTGACATGCAAACAGCTAGAACCAAGGTGTTTCCTATTTATTGTTAGGCCAGAATCCCTTCAAGGGTTCTTCAGTTCAATGGAAGCATTGCTGTCATCACCAGGACGTCCCTGCTTGGAGCTTTCCAGGAAGAAGGAAAAAAGAGCTGCTCATGACATACTGGCTCCAACCCCACAGAAGTAGAAGTCAGCGTAGGGTGGGCATTTGGTCTTGGGAGCAGTCTAGCCTGCCATCATAATATTCGCTAGTCCCCCAAGCCATCTGATTCCCTGCCTTGTTTTTCTCCCTAATTCTTCCTGACTCTCTGGAAGGCACAAACACCAGACAAATAGAGCCATTTTCAAAACATTTTGAGACTCTTTGTTACTAAAGCCAGTATGATTCTGGCCAAAAATGTGATCCCAGCAATGATTCCTAAAAAATGAATATTGAAGAATCTAGCTCCCTCAGCGTTCTAGACGAGCCCAGAAAACCCCAAGTTCTCCCAGAAGAGTGCCACTTTCATGCCAGGTGAGCACCCTCAGGGGAAGAAGCCCTGGTAGCCACTGCTGGCGCCATTTCAGTGCTGCTCTCCATGACTCCCCCAGAGGGTGGTATCCAGGCTTTTTGCCTCTTCATCCAAAATATCTATTGGACCAGGGAAGAAAGTAAGAAAAACCTAGGCTCTGGCCGGGTGCTGTGGCTCACGCCTGTAATCCCAGCACTTTGGGAGGCCAAGGCGGGCAGATCACGAGGTCAAGAGATCGAGACAACCCTGGCCAACATGGTGAAACCCCGTCTCTATTAAAAATACAAAAATTAGCTGAGCATGGTGGTGTGCGCCTGTCGTCCCAGCTACTCGGGAGGCTGAGGCAGGAGAATTGCTTGAACCCGGGAGGCAGAGATTGCAGTGAGCTGGGATCGCGCCATTGCACTCCAACCTGGAGCCTGGCAACAAAGCAAGACTCTGTCTCAAAAAAAAGAAAAAAGAAAGAAAAACCTAGTCTCTAATAAAGGGTAAGGTCAACATTGGGTTCCTGAAGATTGGAAAGCCTCTTTCTTCTTTTCCTTTCTAGCTCAGGAGCTCTAGGGCATCATTAAAGGGGAAACAAATGTATTATTCACTTTATTCCATAAACCATATCTTGAAGTAGGGCTTCCCCTAAGCCCCTGACAACAACAACAAAAACGAATTCTCTTCTTTGTGCAAGTGATGAGGCCTGGAATTTCAAAAAGCCCCACCTCCAGTTCTCTGGCCCCCGCAGAGGGGAAGGAGTTCATTTCTGTCATCTTTCTTTATGGAAATACATGGTTTGGAGCCCCTGGTTTTGTTTCACAAAGAGAGCGTGAGTGTGTGGAGGTGGATTTGATTAAAATTGGCATCAGCTATATATAGGAGTGGCTTCTTCTATCACCACCCTGAAGGCCTATCCCCTAGAACAGAGCCCTCCGACTGCTGTAAATGAGAAAATGATGGGGTCCCCTCTCTGGTGCTCTACCACCCCTTTACACAGACCAAGCTAGGGTGTATGCTGTCACTGAATCGAGGCAGCAGCTCGGGTTCTGAATATTCAAGCACATGGGTTCACACTCCCTCCAGTAGAGGCACCCAGCCAAAACTCGCCTGCTGTTTTGGGGCTGGATTTGGTAGACGCAGCAGAGGGCATGGCTGGCTCATCCTGATGCCATGCCGGGTAGCAAGTCCCCACAGCAGCCCTCCTCCAGCTTCCCTGACTTCCCAGCCATGGGGAAGGCCATGCGTGAGCTAGACAACCACCCTATTTTCTTTTCCCTGCCTGGTTTTGGTTTTTTGGGGAAAAAAATCCTAGCAGGGGCTCTGTTTGGAGGGACCTGAGGGGAGCAAGTTGAGCATGCATGACCCCTGGTATTTTATTTTCCAGCTATTCCGCGAAGTAAGAATAATGAAGGTTTTGAATCATCCCAACATAGGTGAGCATACATTGTCATTTCTCTCTTGTTCCCCAACAGCAAGGCTCTGCTTTCCAGCTTGTCATCTTCTCTCCGAGATGCACTGCCTTTTGGAGTCTGCAGTCTTCAAGGAGTCCCCTGGGGAAGCTCAGCTCAAAATCCATCTCCCCTTCTGACACACTGGGCTGTCCTTAGTAGTTTGGCTGGCATGAGAGGAGCTTGTTCTTGGGAGTGGGAGATCCTGAAAGGAAGGGAGACTTTCATCCCTAGGATGCTCCTGGACATGTTGGAGAGCAATATGTGGCCCCTGCTGCTTCTTGACTTAAGGCTTGGCCTTTTCTCTTATAGTTAAATTATTTGAAGTGATTGAGACTGAGAAAACGCTCTACCTTGTCATGGAGTACGCTAGTGGCGGTAGGTGTGGAACTGCCTCTTCCTCTTGTGCCCCTACTTCTTCCACCTCCAGCCAGCTCAGACTGAGGTCCCTGCCTGGTCTCTTACAGGAGAGGTATTTGATTACCTAGTGGCTCACGGCAGGATGAAAGAAAAAGAGGCTCGAGCCAAATTCCGCCAGGTAGGTGTGACTCCCTCCACAGGCTCTGGGCCTGACCTCTGCCTTTTGGGGTTTGACATGTAAGGATAAGCTGCCTGTCTGTAAGTGGCCCTTGGAGGGTACTTTGGGCTCTGCTTATTTGTGTGGCAGCTTAGCACTAGGTCACAGGGTCACTGCTCTGCCAGGCCCCATGGCCCACCCTCAGGCACCCCTGGGTTAACCCTTCTTCCTTCCTTTCAGATAGTGTCTGCTGTGCAGTACTGTCACCAGAAGTTTATTGTTCATAGAGACTTAAAGGTAAGGCATGCACTTCTCCTTGTGCCTTTAAGTGGGGGCTGGGTTGTTCCCTCTTGGTTCTCCATGATAAAACCATCAATAACCATCAGGCCCTGAGTCTTCCAGGAAACTCCAGGCTTTCATTTGTTTTTTTGAGATGACCAGAAAGCCCCTAGGGCTGCTTCTGATAGAGACCTTGTGGCTGGACCTCGAGTTCCACTCCAGCCTGTGAGCAGCGGGCCTCTGCCATTTCACCTCCCAGCACATCACCCTTCAATGCTGCCAGGCAAGGCAGGCACACTCCAGGCTTTTTCGGTCTTTCAGGCAACCTGGTAGCTGACCCAGGGAAGAGTGCTGAAAGTTCCACAGCTGTATCCCAGCTGCTTTGCAGGCACGCACGCATATACCATCTCCATTACCAAGATGCTCAAGTTTGAGGACACCTGTGAGTCTTTTGGCTGCCAAGTCCTCACAGACATGATTTGATTAACCTGGGCCTGATGCTGAAGCTTTGCACAGCTCACAGGGTCTCTGGGCCTTCCGATCCCAGTCTCTCGTGGCTGCCCGTGTGAGGAGTGGCCTACACTGCCATCCTCCTGCCCAGCCTGCACGCTGATTGAAGCCCTGCCCTGAAATTGGTGGAGAAAGTTCTGAGACTGAAGATGACTTCCCATTTGTTCTCCCATTCCCACAGCTCCTTCCTGCCCAGGGCCTTAGTCTGTTTCACTTCTTCCTTCATGTTTTCCATCTTTCCTCCCAGGCAGAAAACTTGCTCTTGGATGCTGACATGAACATCAAGATTGCAGACTTTGGCTTCAGCAATGAATTCACCTTTGGGAACAAGCTGGACACCTTCTGTGGCAGTCCGCCTTATGCTGCCCCAGAACTCTTCCAGGGCAAAAAATATGATGGACCCGAGGTGGATGTGTGGAGCCTAGGAGTTATCCTCTATACACTGGTCAGCGGATCCCTGCCTTTTGATGGACAGAACCTCAAGGTGGAGTGAAGTGCAAACTTTTTATTGCTTTTCATTTCCTCTCGGCCTCTGGTCTTAGCCCTGACCTCCCGCCTTTGCCACCTGTCTACATTTGTCCTGAGCCAAAGCTTCAGAGAAGGGCTTGCTGAGGTAGCAGCAGTCAAAGGCCTTCTGCACCTGGGAATGAATAACCTCAGTTCCTTTCTCGAAAGATGGGATAAGTTGTGTGTGTGTTCATCCCCCAAGGCGCTCCGGATTGCAGGCCTCGGACTGGTCAAGTTAGAGGGTACGAGGGTCTTTGACTTCACTTGCCTCTCTGGTGAGGTGTCTTGTCCCAGCCTGCCTGCCTTCTTCCATACTTCATTTGTGTCTGCTTGGCCAGGCTTCAGCTCTAAGGATCCTGGATATTAGGTTTCTTCCTTTGGCCTTGGGGTGATTTAAATTTTCTAACCCTGGATCCTCCTACAGGAGCTGCGGGAACGGGTGCTGAGGGGAAAATACCGTATTCCATTCTACATGTCCACGGACTGTGAAAACCTGCTTAAGAAATTTCTCATTCTTAATCCCAGCAAGAGAGGCACTTTAGAGGTGAGCGGTAGAGCCAACTGGTGGGAGGGCCTGGGGTCCCCACAGAAACTTCCTAGCTGAGTTTCTTCCCCTTCCCTTTTCCTTCTCTGTGCTCCCCAGCAAATCATGAAAGATCGATGGATGAACGTGGGTCACGAAGATGATGAACTAAAGCCTTACGTGGAGCCACTCCCTGACTACAAGGACCCCCGGCGGACAGGTGAGGCTGTGCTGGACTGTGAGGTTAAGCTCGCCTAGGAATTGAGGCCAGTCTTAACTATATGTCCCCCTCTGCAGAGCTGATGGTGTCCATGGGTTATACACGGGAAGAGATCCAGGACTCACTGGTGGGCCAGAGATACAACGAGGTGATGGCCACCTATCTGCTCCTGGGCTACAAGAGCTCCGAGGTGTGTGCTCCCTGCTCCATTCTCTGACCTAGCCAGCCTCACTGCCAGTAGCACCCCATGCTTCTGACACCTGTTTAGAATAGAAGTTCATCTCTGAGTAGGTGTGTTCTCTGCTCAACAATTTGAAGCTTCAGCTTTGGTGTCTAAGGTCCACTGGCCCGTTCACTGATCTCCACGAGTGAATTAATAGAAAGCTGGTAGGGTCTGGGACTGGGTCAGGGTTTCAATATAGGCAAGTTGATCTAGGTTAGTCTGTGTTGATTAGATGTGTCTAGGTCATCGGCTAGCACTTCTGTCTTGATCTAGATATCTGTGTGTCTCTTTCTGTATCTGGAAGTGTGCATTTCTGGGTGGGTGTGTGTGTGGGTCTCTGTGTCTTATAGGAAGCTTCAGTCTGTTGCTGCTGCTGCTTTTTTTTTTTTTTGAGATGGAGTTTCGCTCTTGTTGCCCAGGCTGGAGTGCGATGGCGGGATCTTGGCTCACTGCAACCTCCGCCTCCCGGGTTCAAGTGATTCTCCTGCCTCAGCCTCCTAAGTAGCTGGGATTACAGGCGCGTGCCACCATGCCTGGCTATTGAGTCTGTTGCTTCTTTCTAGTGCTTACATGTTGGTGTGTGTATCCGTGTGTGTCTGTGTCCATCTTCCTGTCCGTAGATCTGGAGATTTTGTCATCGTTCTTCTGCCCATTTGGGTTTTGTTCGTCATCTGTGTGTCCCCATATGAACCCCCAGCCTCCCCACCCTGCTCCTTAAGAGGCACCTGGTAACGCTTGGTACAGGCCCATATTGCTCTGTGTTGAGGGGAGTGGTCTCTGAGTCTGGACATGTATTCTTGTGGATGTCTGTGTCTCTGGGTGTGTGGCCATATATATTCCTCTCTGAGGGCGGGGAGTCTTTCAGGGGCATATTTGGCTGTCGGTCAGTGTCTGTGTCAGAGCGTGTGTCTCCAGGGTGAAGGGGGATGTATTAGTCTTGCAAGTGGATGTCTGATATGACCCTGGGGTGTGTGAGTGTTGCGAGAGGGTGGTTATGTGTAAATATGTCCATCCTTAGGGATCTCCACGTGACTTCTGCCCTCTCTTGAAGCCACCTTCTTGAAGCATTTTCTGTTTCTTTCAGCTGGAAGGTGACACCATCACCTTGAAGCCCCGGCCTTCAGCTGATCTGACCAATAGCAGTGCCCCATCCCCATCCCACAAGGTACAGCGCAGTGTGTCAGCCAACCCCAAGCAGCGGCGCTTCAGCGACCAGGGTAAATGCTTTTGGGAGTTGTAGGTGGGGACTCACCCCTCTCTGGAGAAGTCCTAGGTTCTGTGGGGTCTTGGGTAACACAGCTAAGTTTCAGTCCTGGTTCAGCCACTTATTAGTAACATGGCTGTGGGCAAGTGACTTTCCTTCCCTCGCCTCTGTGGAATGGCGGCTTGCTGGGTTGTTGGCCGGACCTGTAGGAGATGACCATGCATGGGACTGGTGCTCAGCGGACCCCTTGGCCTTACCCATTCCCACCCTCCCTCTGGCCCAGCAGCTGGTCCTGCCATTCCCACCTCTAATTCTTACTCTAAGAAGACTCAGAGTAACAATGCAGAAAATAAGCGGCCCGAGGAGGACCGGGAGTCGGGGCGGAAAGCCAGCAGCACAGCCAAGGTGCCTGCCAGCCCCCTGCCTGGCCTGGACAGGAAGAAGACCACCCCCACCCCCTCCACGGTGAGCTGCACCCCCCGCCCCTCTCCTTCCTTCCTGCAGTGGGGCCTGCCCTCTCCAGGCAGCTCATCTCTTAATTCAGACTCTGTTCCCTTTGGCTGCCGCTTCTGCTTACAGTAGGAAGCCTCGCTCCCAGGAGTGAAAGCAGAATCCTTTCCTTAACCTACCACTGTCTGCTTCAGGTGGAAGGGAGAGGAAGGGAAAAACATGGCTGTAGACCACTTTGGTTTTCTGACAGAATGCTTGCCCTTTATTCCCCACAGAACAGCGTCCTCTCCACCAGCACAAATCGAAGCAGGAATTCCCCACTTTTGGAGCGGGCCAGCCTCGGCCAGGCCTCCATCCAGAATGGTAAAGACAGGTGAGAGACCCGGGCCCTGCCTGCCCCGCTCCCTAGGAGCCACGTCTCACAGGGTGATGTCTGTCAGCAGCACCGTCTCCTATCCCTGCCAGCACATTGCTCCCTGCTCCCTGGAGTTCCATCCTGGCTGTGTCCAGTCCAGCTTTCCCCTCGCCTTATTCCACGCCATCGCCTCCTCCCCATCTTCCTCTGACTGCTTCTTGCAGTTTGCCAAGTGTGGGGCTGACCGTGGCCATCTCAGCCGCAGACTCACTTCTTGTCCACAGCCAGCGCACAGCAGCTGCCCTTCTCTAGACATGAGCACCTAAGGCCTTGTGTTGGGGGTCCCAGCTCAGGGCAGAACCAAGAGATGCCCATCTTAGGGGTGTACACATAGAGGGCACCTCCAGCCATCCCCAAGAGACCAGAGCTCCCCAGTCTTAACCATCAGCGTTTCTTGGTGTTGCATTCCTGGCTTTACCTCTTCTGAGTTTATTAAAGTTTCCCCTTAGCAGCACCCCACTCTTTATGCAGAAGAAACTCTCCTGTTCTTAGAATTCTTAGGAGGCCAGTGCAGCCTGGCGGCAGCGACCCCTTATCTGCTCTCCTTCATTTCTGTTTTCCTCTTGCCAGGCTCTGGTCTACCTTGCTGCTTCCTGACCTCACCTCCACTTGCCAGCCCCGCATTCCTGAGTTCTGACTTGCTTCCCGCTGCTGCCCAAGCCTGACCTCTCCCCTGCTGGAGCTCCCCAGCTCTGGCCCTTCCCCACCCTTGCTTCCTAATCCAGGCCTCCCACCCTCACTCACCCCTAACATGGGCCTCTCCGCTGCTTTTGTCTCCTAGCCTAACCATGCCAGGGTCCCGGGCCTCCACGGCTTCTGCTTCTGCCGCAGTCTCTGCGGCCCGGCCCCGCCAGCACCAGAAATCCATGTCGGCCTCCGTGCACCCCAACAAGGCCTCTGGGCTGCCCCCCACGGAGAGTAACTGTGAGGTGCCGCGGCCCAGGCAAGTGTGCTGGGGCAGCTGGTGCACCCGCTGCCCTCAGCCCACCCTATCCCCTCACCCCAGCAAATTCTTCTTCCCACTTGGGGGTCCTGCTCCGTTCTTGTCATCTTAGCCACAAGAAATGGGTCTGTCCCCTGCGGCCAGGAAGTGGAGGGAACAAAAAAGAGCGTTAATGCCCCTCTTTTCCAGTTCTCCCTCTCAGAACAGGTATGCAGGAAGCTGTCCTAGGCTCCAAAGGGAAACCTTTTTGTTCTGAACCTTCCTGGGTTTCCTTAGGGACCCTGGGGATAGTCAGCATCACAGGGACTCAATCCTTGAGGGTCGGTCCCCATTGTCCCATTGAGGGTCCAGTCTGCCTGGCTCCCAGGGAGTCCGCTCTCTCTCCAGCCTGAACCACACTCCATACATGGGTCCTTCCTTGCCTCCCTCCCTCCCAAACCATCTCCTTCCACTTCCACGAGACTTCCTTCTCACCAGTGTCCTCAGTAGTCACACCCTTCCTTCTGTGTCCTCGTGATGGCTGCCTCTGCCCTAGCATCCCCCTCCCTGTCCCCACCACAGGGTGTCCAGGTGCCCAGTGATGATGGCTGTCCTGTACCCTAATGCGTCCCCCTCAACCCCACTTCTCTTCCCACAGCACAGCCCCCCAGCGTGTCCCTGTCGCCTCCCCCTCCGCCCACAACATCAGCAGCAGTGGTGGAGCCCCAGACCGAACTAATTTCCCCCGGGGTGTGTCCAGCCGAAGCACCTTCCACGCTGGGCAGCTCCGACAGGTGCGGGACCAGCAGAATTTGCCCTATGGTGTGACCCCAGCCTCTCCCTCTGGCCACAGCCAGGGCCGGCGGGGGGCCTCTGGGAGCATCTTCAGCAAATTCACCTCCAAGTTTGTACGCAGGTAAGCACGGAGCTTTGGGTGGCAGAGAGGCTCAGGGCAGGCCTTCCTACTTGATTGGGTGGGGGTTGGGGGTTGGGGTTTGGGACACTCTGTGCCTGTATTGGGTCTTGGGGTTAGAAGAGGCTTCAGGAAGCACAAGAAATTGGGTCTTTGTCAACTCCTTATGTGCCCATGCCCAGCCCCACCCCTCTTAGGCCTCTCCCCAACTCCCCACAGGCACCCCTCATTCTCTGGCCCCAAGCAGATGGCCGATGCCGCCTCCTCTCTAGGAGAGTGTGAACTCAGATGCTAAAATAAAAGCCCCCCCTTCTCTCCTGGGTTCCCATGGAAACTTATATTTGGTGACGCAGCTGCAAAGTCATGAGGCATGAGCCAGGCTGGGGCCAGCAAGGAAAATTTTGTCCTGGTCTCTTGCCCCTTTGACCACCTCTCCCCCTAGTTGGTTCTGTCTGGCTGCAGGCGCAGCCATGCTCTTCCACCCAGGGGTTCTTAGGGTGAAACCTATAAATGAAATCAGTGGCGAGGGCCCACAGTGGCCTTCTCCCCAACCTAACTCCGATGTGCCGAGGCTTTCCTCTGTTGGACCCAGGGTATGGGTCTCTTCATGGGGTTTCTCATACCTGAGCACCCAACCCCCACAGAGGGGCAGCTTGAAGTACACCCAGCCATCTGGCTGGCCTCCCAAGATGCTCCGTGTCCTCATCCCACCCATTCTTCTCCCCACCTTGGAGTAGCAACTCAGGAAGCAGCAGGGGCCTTGAGAGAGCAGGCTTGCTGCCCTTCCCCTGCATTTCACTCCACTCCGCTGGAGCCAAAGCCACCGCCCAGCCCAAGCCCCAGAATGCAGGTGCAAGGCTGCAGAGAGGGAGGGCAGGTCTGGAGGCCTGGGGCTCTAGTCCCGGTCCAAGCCCCAGAATGCAGGTGTGAGGCTGCAGAGAGGGTGGGCAGGTCTGGAGGCCTGGGGCTCTAGTCTCGCTGAGCGGCTCTTCCAAAAATGGGATGACCCTTGAACCTGTAAAGCCCACTCCCCACCTGCTTATCCACATACCGTCTTGTTGTTGTTTTTTTTTATTTCTTTTTTTATTTTGTCTTTTTTTTGTTTGTTTTTTTAGAAATCTGTCTTTCAGGTTTGCCAGAAGGTAGGCGTTGAGCCCGCTGTGTGTGTGTGTGTGTGTCTGTGTCCTGCGTCCTGCCTCCATCACTAACTCCCCTTTTCTGGCTCTTACTCTCCTCCATCTGCTTAACCAAGTCTGTGTGGCCCTCCTCTCTCTGCCATCTTAAAGGGATGAAGACTCCCTCTGAGTGGGCATCGGCACAAGGCCTGCCCTCCATGCCCCCAGTGTGAACAGGCAGGGCTAAGAGGCCACATTGCCCTACTCTGGGCAAATAGGCTTTTAAAATGAGGGGCCTTCCTTGGGCCCACAGTTACGCCTGTCCTCAAGTAAGGGGAGACCATCTCAGGGAAGCCTCCCTTTAAGATTGTCTCCTCTCACCCACCCCACCCCCACTCCCCTCACCCCAGGTTTTGGTCACAAGTGTTGGGATCCTTTTCTGGCTCTTTCCCTGTCATGTGCATGCGCTATGAGGAAGCTCCAGGGTTACAAGCGCATCTGGGATGGTTTCTCCTTTGTTGTCTTCTGGGCTTCCTGAACTTCAGAGCTGTGTGACCTCTTCCCCGTGGCCTATGGGATGGCAGGACTTTGGAGACATTACAGGGACCCTGGGGCCCCAAGGTTTCAGTGTGACACCTCCAGACCTAAGGAGCTTTTGTCTCACAAATGGGGCACAGCACCCCCTCCTGGCAGCTCCTGCAGACCTAGGCCCACCCACCCGCACCCCTGCCCCAGCACCCCTGCCACCAGCAGCATCTGGATAAATCAAGCCTCTTCTCTTCTAGGCTGTTTTCTGGAGATACTGCCTGTCCCTTCCAAAGTGCCAGGAGCTGGAACATTCTAGGGCAGGGGCCATTCTACCCCAAGCCCTAGCAAAACAGCTGGCAATCTCTCTACCCTTACTATGGGTCTCCCTTCACGGGCCCCATCCTGGCTCTTTCCCCGCTGGCCTTATGCTCATCCTCTCTGCAGGCCTCAGGGGCCAAATACCAAGCTGAAGACCAGGGGTCAGGTTGAGAGTGCGGGTTCCCCAGTGCTGTCTGTTCAGGCCCTACACTGGGGTTGGATGCCTGGCAGGCACATTGGCGCCACTGCTGACAAAGGAACTGTCCAGACAGGGTCTTCAGGCTTTCCCCATCCCCTCCTCCTCCCACCCAGCTCTTGACTGCATGGCTGGCTGCTGCCTCAAGGAGCCCAGCAGGGGGCTGCCCCGCAGGGGGTCTGGAGAGAGCAGGGAGGTGCCTTCCTCGCACAGCCGGGCTCCCTGCTCGCAGTGCGCTTGTGTGCACCCCCGTGTTGGTTGTGTCTTCCTGTTTATTTCAATGTGCTGCTGCTGCTCTTTCTCCCTCCTCTCACATCCCCCCTCCTCTGCAATCCCCAATTTCCTAGCTCCAGACACCCATCTTTCAGCCAGGAGCTGGAGAAGCCGCTCAGCAGGGCCAGACCTCTTCCCCACCCACCCTCCCAAGGTGTCTGCCCTGCCCTGCCCCGCCCGCCCCCGTCCTTCCTGTGTATGAGCAGATGGCCTGGCAGGCCGGCAGGTAGGGGAGTTGGGAAAGGTTGGAGGAGGCGGCCTTTTCCACTCAGCAGCTGCATCCACCCTGCAGACCCAGGCCGTGGCACTTTCAGCCTCCTGACAGAGGCCTCTACGTAGCCCTGGCCCCTCCCCCACAGAGAGCCAAAGCATTGTAGCCCCTTTCCTCCAAAAGGACTACAGTCCTGAGACCCTAGCGTGTGGCTCCAAAAACCCACTCACACCCACAACCCGCAGAACAGCGCGTGAGCCCTGGCTGTGGGGGAGCAGCCTCGTGCCCGGCCGTGTGCTCAGTGTGCTCAGCGCGAGTGCGTGCACAGCCACGCCCCCTCCTCCCCCGGAGCAGAGGCTCCTTCTCCCTGGCACCCGGCACAGATCTGGGAGTGTGGGGAGGGACAGGCCCATGTGCTGGGCTCCCTGCTGGAAAGGAATGGTGGAGCCGCCAGTGTGAGGTGCTGCAGAGCCCTGCTGGCCTGCCGGGAGATGGGCAGAGGGCCCTGGGCTCGGGTCCTGCCCACCCACTAGTGGCACCTCCCCAGACCCACTCTCATCTGGGTCTGTGGCGGCGGAAGGAGCGAGAGATCCCAGCACTAAACTCTCCCTCGCTCTGTTTTTTGAGGAACCTGAATGAACCTGAAAGCAAAGACCGAGTGGAGACGCTCAGGTGAGAGGGCTGGAGCCAGCACTGGCCCTGCCCGGGCCACCAGGCTTGCCACAAGCCTCCTGCTCCTCTCTTCCTTCTGCCACTTGGCTCTTCCTCCCGTGGTTCTGCCCTGTCCCTACCCTCTGGGGCCTCCCTTTCCTCAGAGTTTCCCCTTTCCAAACCCAGTTGCAGGAGTTATGGGCCCTTCTCAGGTCTGGTATATCCTGGAAGTCTGGGTTCTGGGTCGGGTGGTCAGGTCTACAGGTTCCTACCCCTGGACTACTCCCTTCCTCTTCCTACCCCTGGACTACTCCTCCTTCCCCCTCCCTACCCTCCCCCTCCACCCGGTGCTCAGAGGCTCCTTCCTGGAGAGAGAGCCTGTGCTCGCGCTACTGAGAGCACTGGTGTCTTCCCTGACCCCGCTCCCTGCTCAAGGCTGGCTTCTCCTCCCCTTCGCTGTCCTGAGAGATGGGGATGGAGGACTGCCTCCCTCCGCCCCCTCAGGCTGGGCCGCACCTCGCTGCTCCTGCTCCTTCCCGCTCTCCTCTCTGGTCTCAGGGGCTGTCTGCCAGGGTGGCTCTGTGGGGGTTGGGTGCCTCAGCCCCCCCCACCCGTGACGCCTGCCTCTGCCCTCTCCACAGACCTCACATGGTGGGCAGTGGAGGCAACGACAAAGAAAAGGAAGAGTTTCGGGAGGCCAAGCCCCGCTCCCTCCGCTTCACGTGGAGTATGAAGACCACGAGCTCCATGGAGCCCAACGAGATGATGCGGGAGATCCGCAAGGTGCTGGACGCGAACAGCTGCCAGAGCGAGCTGCACGAGAAGTACATGCTGCTGTGCATGCACGGCACGCCGGGCCACGAGGACTTCGTGCAGTGGGAGATGGAGGTGTGCAAACTGCCGCGGCTCTCGCTCAACGGGGTTCGATTTAAGCGGATATCGGGCACCTCCATGGCCTTCAAAAACATTGCCTCCAAAATAGCCAACGAGCTGAAGCTTTAACAGGCTGCCAGGAGCGGGGGCGGCGGGGGCGGGCCAGCTGGACGTGCTGCCGGGCCGCCGCGCCGCCCCACCCCACCTGGGTGAGACTGCAGCGATGGATTGGTGTGTCTCCCCTGCTGGCACTTCTCCCCTCCCTGGCCCTTCTCAGTTTTCTTTTCCATGTTTGTGGGGGGTGGGAGATGGTTCTCCACACCCCCCACATTCGCCCCTGCCCAGAGATTCCCCCTTCCCCTCTCCCCCACTGGAGGCAAAGGAAGGGGAGGGTGGATGGGGGGGCAGGGCTCCCCCTCGGTACTGCGGTTGCACAGAGTATTTCGCCTAAACCAAGAAATTTTTTATTACCAAAAAGAAAAAAAGAAAAAAAAAATCCCAGCGGCCACCTTTCCTCCCTGCCCCATTGGGACAGTCGAGACTGGATCTGTGGGGTTTCCCGGGAGGGTGGCTCAGGGCTGGAACACTCTCAGGCAAGAGTGGTGGAGCTCCCGTCAGGCCCTCCGCCAGGCCCACTGTGGGCTTCTCCCCTCTCCTCCCTCCTTCCCCTCCAAGCAAACCACCAGAGGTGGCCTTCCCCTGACCTCAGGCCCCTGGGCTGGAGGCCTGGGCAGCGGGGTGGGGTGGGATGGGGGTGCTGCACAGCCCTGCAGTGGGTAGGGCTGGGGGCTGCTCCGGGCTGCTGAGGCTGGAGGGCCAGCTTGAGGCTCCGCCTCCCTCCACACTGTACCCTCTGCCCCTCCTTCCCAGAGCTGGGCATTTCCTTCCACAAGCTGCTGTGGGGACGTGTGTTCCCTCCTCAAAGTCTGTGCCATCTTCTCCCACCCCTCCCGGGTAGAAGGAGGGGCTGACCCCAGGGCTGGGAGAGGGGAGGGGACTGCAGGGCAGATTGGCTTCTCGGTCCCCAGGGGGCCGCTTGGGCTGTTGGTCTCCAGAGCCAGGCCGCTGGGCACTGTGTGATGGGGGAGCCTTTGTCTGAAAGCACAGCCCCCTCGCCCTTCCTCTCCCCATTGGCTTCCCCTTCATTGGCATTAATCTGGGCACCAGCTCTCTCCATAGCAGTGACTTCCCTCACCACTCTCATCTCTCAGCCTTGCCTTTTCTTCCTGACACTGTCGCCCCTCCTCTCAGGAGACACTGCCCAGGGCCTCCAGGGCCACCTGGCAGAAGGCTGGGTTGGGCAGCAGGGCCGGGAGCATCTGCCCTCCACCGGGTGGGGGACAGATAGGCAAAGCGACTCCCAGCTTGCTACCCTCAGTGGCCAGTGTGGGCATGGGCGTGGGCAGTTTTGGGCGCTTGGCTGGTGGTGGCCACTGCATCCCTTAATTTATTTCTCTGCTGTTTCTGTTCTTGAGAAATTGGGGGAGGGAGTCCTGTGCAGAGGCTGCCCCTACCCTCACCTGAGTTGTACATTTTTTTTGTGATGGGTTTTATTTTTTATTTTATTATTTTATTATTATTTTTTTGATTTATGATGACTCCACCCCCTTCATCACCCCCGCTCCCAGGCCAGGCTCAGCGATTAAGTCGAGCCCTTGCGTCCTAGGAAGGGGCCTCGCCAACCTCAGCCCTCCTGCCCCACACTCCTACTGCGGCTCAGACCAAGGGCTCCCCTCCCTCCCTTCCCCCCTCCTGCCCTATGGAACAGCCCGGGTGCTCTGAGGGGGCCGGGAGGGCATGGCTTGGCTCCCAAAGGGGGTAGGGGCCCGGGGCACCCAGGCAAGGTGGCCCCTCCCCATCTAGCCCCCTCCTCCCCAACCCTGCACTTAGTTTCTCCTCTGGATCAAACACGTAATAAAGAGAATGTTTGGAATCTGAGCTGCCTCCTCCTGTTTCTTCTCCCAGCCAGGCAGGGACCCAGTCCCCTGTGGGCAAGATGTGGCCCAGCCCGCCTGCCTTGCAGGAGAGACTTGATTCCTGTCTGGGGCCAGTGCTGGGTGGGCCCAGCTCCCCACCCACCCTCAGGGCACAGACAGGAAGCAAAGCCCAGGGCCCTTGCACCAAAAGGGAAAGAAAACTCAGTAAGCTTAGGAGGTTTTATTATTTTTTTAATTTTTAAAAAATGTTGAAAAATAAATCCACGTCTGCATAAGTTCCCAACCCCCATTTCTCCAAGCTTCTGGAAGGTGGTCCTGGTGGGTACCCTCAGCTCCTTAGCACTTCCCAGCTGGCCCCTAAAGACAGAGCTTCCCTTCCAGCCTCTGCTGCTGTAAGGCCCCTCTGCCCACCTCCCCCCTGCAGCCTCCCTCCCCACCTCACCCGACTTATTGCTAAAAGAAGGGAAAGAGGAATGAGGACAGCCAGAACACCCAGCTGTCCTCTCCCCACCCCCACGCTAAGGTCACTACCCCCCACACAGAAAGGGCAGGGCCCAGAGGCCAAGCCCCAACAGACTAGGAGGCAGCCATTCCAGTCCCGGCCAGGAAGCAAAAGTGCCCTCAGGCCAGCTCAAAGGCCCCTGAGCCCCGGCCATGGCCCCTGGGAGACAGGCCCAGCTGCCAGGAACACATGCAGAACCCACAGGTCTGGGCCGGGCTGTCAGCAGCTCTCGGTCTTGGAAAGACCCGGCAGGAACCCTAGTCCCTTCTGTCCTCAGTGACACTAGAGATGCCTGGGGATGTCCAGCAAATGGGTCCTGGAGCCTGTGGTTGGTGGAGGACCTCAGGGCTCAGAGTGAGGGTGCTGGGGGCTCCAGAGGGGCTCCAATCAGGGTGGGTGGGGGCTGAGAGCCAGGTCGGGCACTGTGGCGGGAGGCAGCCAGAGCGGGGCGGATGAGAGGTGGTGGGGGTTGGTTGGGGGCCAGCCGGGGCTGGAGGAAGCGGCCCTGCTGCAGTGGGGGTGGCTGTCGGAGCAGAGTGGGAGCCGTGGGTAAAGGTGGCCTCAGCAGTGGAGGCGGCTGAGACAGTGAGGTGGGAGGTGGAGGGGGGGGTGGCGCAGGGGGCACTGATCGAGGCACAGACGTGGAGACAGATGTAATCTGGACCTGAGGGGAGAAAAAAAGGGTAAGAAGCCAGGCTCTTCCCCGCCTCAGCCAAGTCTAAGGACTGAGGCAGCACCTCGCCTCGCCTCTCCTCTCTGAGGGTTTTCTCTCATCCCCTTCTCACCTCATCATCTTCCTCTAGGGCTGGGGCTGGCAAGGGAGCCCCTCTCCTAGCCTCCTCCATGGGGACTGGGGCTCCAGGGGCCCCATCCTGCTCAGCCTCCCATTCCTGCAGCACCTCCTCCAGATTGAAGCGGCGCCGGTAGCTCACAAAGAAGGTCTTCACCTGGGTCAGAGTCTTGTTCCCAATCACCTCTGCAATAGCCCCAAAGTCTTTGCCATACCTACGGATGGCTGCAAGGGTCAAAAGGGCAGCAATGTCAATACCCCTTAGAACTAGTTACTTCCCTGACCCTTTCCCTCTGCCCCACGCTCCTTGGAGGGTGGGGAGATAGATAGATTCCTGCAGTCCTCTCTTCTCACCACACTTTAACCCACCTTGGACAGCCAAAAGCTGCTCATCCGTGGTCCAGCGGGAGTTGAATTTGGTGTTGGCCTGGAAAGCAAGGAACACACATATTCTTTAGACTCAAAACTGTGCACAAGGCAGCCTTGCTCCCCAAGCAGTACTCTTTCTGCTCTACCTCCAGAGAGAACCCCACTTTTGCACCCTAACTTAAGGAGCTGCCATACCTCTGGGGGTCGGAGTGGATCAATGCCGCCCTCCAGGGCTTGGCGCAGGCTGCTATTCGTCTGCTTCATGCTCTGTACCTGGGAAGGCCAGGAAGTGGAGGAACATCAGACTCCACATCTCAGGCAGGCCACCACGCCCCTCAGGGCCCTACTTCTGCACAGACACCAGCACCACTGCCCCGGCAAAGGTCTCTGCCATCCACCATCTGGCTTGTTCCCCCTGCACAACTACTCAGTAGGGAGTTCTCCCCTTTCTGCAGACCAGGTTTTATTTATTTTATTTTATTTTATTTATTTATTTTTGAGACGGAGTCTCATTCTGTTGCCCAGGCTAGAGTGCAATGGCAGAATCTTGGCTCACTGCAACCTCTGCCTCCCAGGTTAAAGCGATTCTCCTGCCTCAGCCTCCTGAGTAGCTGGGACTACAGGCGCATGCCACCACGCCCCACTAATTTTTCTATTTTTAGTAGAGATGGGGTTTCACCACGTTGGCCAGGCTGATCTTGAACTCTGGACCTCAGGTGATCCACCCATCTTGGCCTCCCAAGGTGCCTGGATTACAGGTGTGAGCCACCGTACCTGGCCTGCAGACCAGTTTTTAAAAGAGGGCCCAAAAAGAATGCCACATTACCCAGAGTCTCAGAGGATGGGGCTCAGCCCCTGAATCATCCCCCTTACACCTTGGCTGTCCCCAGAGTTCAGTTCCCAGGTGCCGAATGCCCCCTCTGCATAGCCCCTTAGTTTCCCAGGCCCCCACCTGGCGTTTGAGGGAGATGAGTTGAGAGTCAAGACCTCGGAGTGTGAGGTTGGCAAGGTCCGGGCTTCCTGACACTGCCGTGAGGCCCTCAGGACTCAAGTACATGCCCTTGGGTGGGCGACGCCGGGTTCGCAAAGGGTGGTGGCGGTACTGAGACACCTGGACCTCCTTCTTCCCAGGGCCTGGGCGTGCATTCAGGGGCCGAGAGGGCAGAGGCTGCCAGTGAAAGGAGAAGCGGGTAGGTGGT
This sequence comes from Aotus nancymaae, assembly GCF_030222135.1. Taxonomy (NCBI): domain Eukaryota; kingdom Metazoa; phylum Chordata; class Mammalia; order Primates; family Aotidae; genus Aotus; species Aotus nancymaae. The sequence continues at coordinate 5,957,077 of NW_026988473.1, read as the reverse complement.
CCAGAGCCCAAGACAGAGACAGGAGGGCAGGCAGGGCCTGAAGGTTCTGGGAGCTCACCTCTCTCTTGGGATCTCCAGCATCAGGCTCTCCCTCACTCACACCTCCTCGACCCTCTTCGAGCTCATCACTGCTGACACAGGGGCCAGGGAGGGAATGAGGCAGGTGCCAGGAGCTGTGCCTGCCCCCCTGCCCAGTGCTTGCTCCTGCCCCCACCTGTCTTCTCTGTCCTTTCGGCCCCCCAGCCGCCGGGCCTGTCTGTCCATCACGCTAGTTCGGCTGCGGGTCTTCTTCCAAGAGTAATAATATTTCACCAGGCTGGGAATCAACTTGTCGGGCAGCTGGAGGAGGCAACGCCAGAAGCTGGGGCCCACCCAAGACTCTGGGCCCCAGGTAAGCTCTTCAGAAAGGAGGGGCTGAGGCGAGCCGGGGAGTGGGAATGGAAGGGCTTTACCATCTGCTGGATCCGCTGGAAGCACTTTCCGTGGAAGCCAAAGGCCTGTTCAAACAGCACCTTGTCCTCTACTGTCCACTCGTCAGGGAACGGAGTGAAGTTGGCCAGGTCAGCCAGCGACTTCTCCACATCGTGCTTATGCCACAGAAGCATGCCCAGTGCCTGGCCCGGGATAAGAGGCAGTTCAGGCTTAGCTGCCCCCAGCACATTCCACCCCACTCCCAAGTCCCTGGGGGCCAAGGCTCACCTGCTCTATGTTGTAGCCATGCTTCTCCTTGGCCATCGCAATGTACTTGTCAACTGCAGGGGCAGGAGGGGCAGGCTCTTGGAGAAGGGGGTTATAGCTCCTAACCCAGGCCTGTCCAGAAAAGGACCACCCCCCATCGGCCAGGTCCCTCAACACCAGCCCCACGGCAAGGGTTGGACCCACACATGCCTCAGCCTCCAGCCCCTTCTGAGAAGAGTGGCCTGGAGCTGGGATGAACCCAAGCCCCCACCTCCCAGGGCTGTGCCCACTCACGCTTGGCATCTGACACACAGTGGTTGGGTGACCACACCAGCATCCCCTTCAGTTCCTTGTTGCTGTAGCGTGCAGGGCTCTCTGAAAGGCCGAGGAGCAGGAGGGAAGACACTCAGATCAGCCTGGTGGCACAAGCCTGGACCCATGCCAGAGGGTAGCAGAGGAGTGGGGCCTGGGTGGTGAGGCCCAGAAGGGAAGGAGGGGCAGAGACCCAGACAGGAAGGCAGGGCAGGAAAGCTAACCATGCCACAGGGCCACCCACCCCTGCCAGCCTGTCCTTCCAGGGGGAGCCAGCCAAGGGTGCCCCAGGTGGGGCTTCAGGCCAAGCCCCAGGCCTCCACCCCCACCCCACTTCAGAGCCTGTCCTGCCACTCACCAGGCTTGCACTCCGGAATTACGGCCTGGTAATTGGTTCCAACGCGGATCATGCTGTCTGTGGAGCCAGAGGGAGGCAGTCAGGACTCCAGGGAGGGCGGGAGGGAGGGAGGATGTGGCGGGGGAGCTGGCTGGCCTGGAGTTCTCCTTCCTGACCACCCAAGGCCCCACCTTCCAGGAGGCTCACTTTTCCCTGATTGTCCCCCTCATTTACCTGCAGCCACATAAGGGACTAGAAGAGGAAAAGACCCTCTCCAGCCATGGCCATTGGGGCTGCAGGGTGGACAACAGGACAGTTTTAGAGCCCAGGCCAAGCAGAGTGCTTTGTTCCGGCTGGGGGAGGGGAGAGGGGTTGGAGGGCAGCCCCTAGGCCTGGACCACAGCCCTGCAAGGACCCCAAGGCTCCTCCCCACTGCAGGAGCCTCAGCTCCGTGTGGAGGTGTCTCTCCAGCCTCTGCTCCAGCCAGACCTCAGTCCCCTGCAAGGTGGCAAGGTGGCAAGGTATGAGGGACCCACTCTGTGCAAGGGAGGGATGCCTCGGTCCCTGAGGGGCTGAGGGCAGGGCAGGGGCTGGCAGGACGCCTCCACAGCAGCTAGGGGCCCAGGTTCCAGATTGGCTGTGCCGGCAGCCTGGGCTAGGGGGAGAAGCAAGGCAGAGGCTCCAATCCAGGAGAGGCAGGAGCCATTGGGGTATCAGGCTCGTGGTCTGCAGCTCCTCCCCCTCCCGCCCCACTCCGCTCCCTTCAGGCCGGCGCGCCTTTAACCCTAGGCCACCGGGCTCACCGTGCGAGTGCTCCTCCTCGCTGCTGTCATCCTCCGAGTGGGGCTGTCCGCCGTTGGGTACCGTCTTGGCCCGGCTGCGGGACAGGATCCCGGAGCCCGCGCTCGGCTTCTCCATCACCGAGGGCATTACCCCGCCCAGCTGCCCCGGGGGGCGAAGGAGCCTTGGGAGAGCGACAGTGGTTGCGGCACTCGCCCCGAGTGCCGTGCCCGGCCCGGCCTGGAGAGGTCGCCACTGAGGTTAGGAGAGGCAGGAGGTCAGCGTGGCTAGGGTCCAGCGGGGTGGGAGCCCACCGGGCAGCCCCCAGCGCTCTCTGCGACCCCAGGAGCCAGGGCGTCAGAAAAGTTTGTGCAGAAGTGGGGGACGCAAGGGATGAGCGCAAGGTCCAGTGCGGCTGAGGCGCGACTGCTCTGTACGCCCCTCAGGATTGAGGTTCCCCTGAAGAAGTCGGGACCCCCTGTCCTCGGGGCGCCCTGGAATCCCACCGCCCACCTGCCCACGCCGTTCAGCGACCGGGCGCTGCAGCGCAATCTGCGCCCCCCGCGGGCTCTGCGCCTCCCGGCTGCGCCCAGGATGCCCCAGTCCTCGGGCGGGGACCCGTGTCCCAAGAAGACCCCTGTCCGCGACGGCAGCCGACCCCGCGGCGGCGGCGGCGGGACGGCGCGCACAGCGCGCGGCACTGGGCAGAGTTGCCGGGAGGCGGGCGGAGCGCAGCCGCGGGCGCCGCCTCGCACCCTCCCCGGCGCGCTCGCTCTCCCCGCCGCGCTCGGGCTGCCGCTCGCTCGCCCGCTCTCCGCCGCCGCTCACTCCTCGCGCACACAATGAAGCTGCTGGCAGGGAAGTAGTGCCGGCTGCGGCCTCAGCACCCCTCCCCCAGCCGATGCCTCCGCCAGCTGAACATCTGGCCCTGGGGTGGGAGGGAGGGCCCGGGGGGCGGGGCCTAGGGACCGGGGCCAGACCTCCAGGGGGTGGGATCAGGACCCTGGTGGACCGCGCGTCCCGCTGCGGGGGCTTCCCTCGCGTCCCTGGGCTCCCAGACTTGCCCCTGGGGGAGACCCCACTGCCCCCTAGGAGTAGCCAGGGGTCAGCCCCACCCACGCACACACCGGCACCACACACCAGTGGGCTCGGGTTACTGCCGCCTGCCCCGGGGGCCCTGGAGCCGCCTGCCCGCCCGCCCGGGTGGAGCCCAGCTTTTCCTTCCATTTCTCTTCCTGCCAAGGAACTCCCCGCCCCCCCCTTCCGCAGGGGGGACCCCCCTTCATGAGCCCATGGGGGCCAGAACGGATGGGAGGCTGGACAGGCAAGAAATGAATTCCTCCAAGAGCTACCCAGCCAGAGCTTGGCTTCTGGTGTGGATCCGTGGGTCCCCAAGGGTCGCCCCAATTCCCTTTAACTGCTGCAGCGTGCACCCCAAAACAGTGGTAGCAAGAACTGAGGGATGGGGAGTGGGAGGTGTAGGGGAAAGTCTGGGCTGCAGGGGAGGGAGGAGCTGGGTCTCCTCCCCACTGGGTTCACTGTCACCCCAGCTGGAAGCAGCATCCCCCTCCCCCCGGACAAGCACGGGCAGAGTGACAGACAGGGAAGCGGGTAGAGCGGCACAGACGGAGATGGGGGAGGGGGTGGGCAGAGACTTTCAAAGCCAGACCCAGCCACCCTGCCAGGCACACAAAGAGCCAGCGCACACACCGGCGGCGGCTCCGAGCCTGCGAGCTGCGCCCGTGCCCGTCCCCGCCGCCCGGGGCACGTGCTGCCGCGCACACAAGCCGAAGCCCCCGCCCGCCGCCCCTCCCACCCGGAGCCCCAGGCTCCTGGACACACCTCCACCCGGGCACACCCCGCTGTGCCCAGACTGAGCCGAGCCCGCACCCGCGCCCTCCTTTCCTTTCCCTTCCTCGGCCACTCTGTAATCAGATTCCTAAATTTAGAAGCAGCCCAGGGCCCAGCCAGGATCCCTGCCCCCACCCGCTGCCTGCGGCAGAGCGGCCGGGGTCCTGCGGTCGGGCCACGACCCGGCTGGGGCCAGTTGTTCCTGGGGGCTACCGCGGACAGCCAGGGAAAGCCAGGCTCGACCCCACCCGGCTGCTGCGCTGTCGAGCCACATGGGGCCACCCAGCCAGCGGCCACGTTGCCCGCCACACCTCGGGCCAGGGCTATGGGGCCTTTTTCCTCCTCTTAAATCATGGATTGGGCATCAAGCCCCAGGGTGGGGAGGTCTGGACAAAGGAGGAGAATGAATGGACCTAGGGCCGGTCTGAGCTGAGGAGGTCTGCTCCAAGACGAAAAGAGTCTTCCCAGGCCCACCCCTCCTGAGTGGCAGGGCACCATCCCTGTCCCCAGCACCTCCGCCCTTTAGGGAGGCTCTCATCTCGGGCCTCTCCTGCCTGGCAGGCGACCATTGCTGCACACCAGCCTCTCCTACCGTTCTGTCTTCCATCTTGCCCCCGTCCCCTATTAGGCAGGGCCTCAGTTGAATCCCCCACCCCCCTTGCCTCCTTTCCAGACTCAAACCTGGGGACCCGGGCCCGGCCTCCTGCCCCCACCTCCAGGCTCACCATCCTGCTTATTTCTTGCCTCCTTCCTTCAGGGCTGCCCCAGGTACCCCTAGTTTCTAGCAGGGATTGCCAGCCACTGGCTTCCCTCCGGGCCCAGCACCCCTCTTCCCCGCCCCCTAAGAACCTCGTGCTCTTCATTTCTCGCTAGAGCTGGGCACTCTGGGCCAAAGGAAGACTCCGCTCTAGAGGTGGGGACAGGGAGGGGAGGTTTATTCCTTGGGGCGGCGTTGGGGGAGTCCGTAGGCCCTGATGCAATGAGGCTTCTGCCTAGGAGGTAGGCCAAGACACAGAAGTGTGTCCTCGGAGTTTTGGGGCTACTGTGGGGGCCACGGTGTCCAGAGGGAAGGCGAATTCCTAGTGAACAGCCCCCTCATCAAGGGGCAAGGGTGCAGGGTTAGGAGGGGGAGGGGCAAGGCCCCACCCCTCCCACCTGCTACAGCGGCCCCCTCCCCAGCTGGCCCCCTCTTTTGTGCGAAGCCACACAAAGGACAAGGGGCCCCGGCCGGCCTGGCCATCTGCTCCCAGCAGCCTGAAGGCTCTTAAAGAGACAGCACCCCCTCCCTGCCGCCCCGGGGCTGCAGGGCGGGGCTGCGCCACCGGATCCGGGCTCCGAGGTATCCCAGATCCCACCCACCTTTCCCTGGCTCCACTTGCCCCCAGGTCAGAAATCGTCCTCTCCTAGGCCTGGGGCACAGAGGTGCCACGTGGCCAGGAGCATGGGGGTGTGGGAGGGGAGGGAAGGAGAGGCAGCCCGGGGACCAGCCCCTCCTCTCCTGCAGCCTGAGGCAGCGGAAGGGGCCCGGGAAGCTGGGCGGCGCGGCCGAGCACCCCAGGCCCTCACTCTCCGAGCCACCTCCGAGCTTGGTGGGAACCAGAGGCCTCCCGGGAATGCCCTCCCCACCATTTTCGCTGATGAGCTCGGGCTCACCCTTCCACTGGGAGCGACAGCGCCTTCTTTTCGAGGGCTGCAGGCCAGGACGCAGGATGCAGGACGCAGACCGCCTGGCAGCAAGCGTGATCAGGGCACATTTATTTCCTACGTTGTTCCAGATGAGGAAACTAAAGCCTTCCACAGCCCCTCCACAGGCCTCTGCCAGAAGCTGCATCCCTTGCCTGGCCCAGAAAAGGCTCCTCACCCCTCCTCCGATCCCCAGGGAAGCCCGCCCTGGCCAGGCCGAGTCCCACTCTGCGCCCTCACCACACACCACACGACTCAGAGACACACGTCTACATGATGCCTTGGTGGTTTCCTTCCCTGTCTCCGGCTGGGCTGTGACCCCATGAGGGCAGGGGCTCTTTCTCCTGTGTTCTCAGGGCCTGGCATACAGTAGGCACTCAGTGTTTGCTGAATGAATAAGTGACAGGAACCTTTTGCATTCCCTGGGCTCCTCTGTGCTCTGCCTGCTGGGTTTCTCGCCTCCTCCCTCCTCAAGGTGAGGCCGAAGGGACAAAGGTTGAGCAGGGATGCTGGGAGGGAAAAGGAGGGTGACCTTGGGCCAGCCACCCGGCCTCCCCTCACCGCTTCCTCCTCCCACAGGCGGGGGCAGCTCCAGCCAATCCCGAGCCCGCCAGCCCTGCCAGACAGACTGGGACTGTCCCTCGCTTCGGCCCTAGAGCCTGGCCGCTGTGGTGTGGTGCCTGGGACCCTGGCCAGGCCCTCAGCGGCCACAGCCAAGGGGCTAAACTTGGGGAGGGAGGGAGGCGGTGGGAGGGCCCTGGGGTCGGGGAGGGAGTGTGATGGATCCGAGCCAAAACCTGGCCGAGCAATTAGGGGGCCAGGGGGAGGTGCTCCCATCGACTGGGGGCCTGGGGGGAGGTGGCCCTGGGGAAATGGAGGAGGTGGGCTAGAGTGGAAAGACCACACAGCTTCCTCTGGGGCCCCCACCCTCTCAGTCCTGCCCAGACAGGAATTCGGTTCCTCCCTCTCCTGCCACCCACTGGGGCCCTGGGCAGGCTGTGTAGCCCAGAGTGCTGCCCTCCCCTTCTCTGGCCCCTGTCGGTGACCCCCTGGCCGAGCCAGCATTCCTTCCCCCACCCACCTCACCCCCCCAGGGTTGTGAAGAAGCTGAGAGAAGTGACAGAGGTGGCAACCTGGCATTTGGCACCACCCCGGCACGGTGGCTGTGCAAGGAGGGGGCAGGAGGGGTCAAGACAGGCACATCTGGGAGTGGCACAGAGGTAGGGGGTAGGACGCAGCAGACCAGGCTCGGGGTCAGCAAGGAGACTCCAGGCTTCTGACACCCATGAGGAGGAAATCTGACTCCCTGAGCAAATCCCACTTCCCTGGGGAAAGTTAAGCTAGACCTTGGGTTGAGATGAGAGGTGACAGGAGCTCCCTAACTCTGTGAGGGGGAGCCTGCTTAATTTCTCTGGAAACTGGGATGGGGGGGCCTCCCCTTGCCCTCACCTGGACAACAGCTGCGCCCTCTGGCGGTGACAGCATGGACGGGGGGGGGGGACAGATGCACCTGCATCTGGGCACAAATGTCCTCCCAGAGAGGTGGAGCCTGGCACCCTGGGCAGCCCATGCTCCTGGGGAAGGGCCTGGATCATGGTCCCCCTGGGCCATTGGAATCGTTGAGCCTTAAATCTGCCCCCAGCAAGCCCTGCCCCAGAACCACCCATCACCTTCCAGAGCAATCAGATGGAGCGGAGGGCCCTAGAGAAGTGGCAGGAGCTTAGACATACAGTGAGTCCTGGTTTTGCTTCTTGCTCGCTGTGTGGCTTTAGGTGAGTTACTTTTCTTCTCTGAGCCTCAGTCCTCCATCTCTAAAAGGGAATAATGATCCTGACCTCATTGACTGTTAGGAGGATCCAAGGACCTCTCACATGGAATGCAGTCACAATATCAATGCTGGTTTCCATCTGAAGCCATGCTCCCCTCCTGAGCACTCCCTCTTCCCGTGTCCCTCCATGAGACAGCCCATGCCCAGTGGGCCAGCTCCAGGCCAACCCCACCTTGAGCTCCTGGGTCTAACCTCTGGAGCAAGAAGCTTCTCCATGACAATGGACACTTCACATCTCGACTATGGTTTGAACATTTCCCACAAAGTTCATGTGTTGGAAACTTCATCCCTAATACAACAGTGTTGAGAGGTGGGACATTTGGGCTTGAGGCACAGCCCTCAGGAATGGATTAATGCCATTATCTCAGGAGTGGATTGGTTATTAAGGGAATGGGTTCTTGATAAAGGATGAGTTTGGCCCCCTAATCTCCACCCCAAACATAAGCTCCTTCTGCCATGTGAGGATACAGCAAGAAGGCCCTCACCAGATAACAGCACCATGCTCTTGGATTTCCCAGCCTCCCGAACTGTGAGCCAAATAAACTTCTTTGTTTATAGACTACCTAGTCTTGAGTATTCTGTTATAGCAACAGAATATGCTTAGAAAATGGACTGATACTCCCTTTAGACATGTCAGCACTTCCAGATACCTCCTTCAGTCTGACCTCTCTAATCCATTATGCATTATACACATATACACACATAATAATACAAATTCTTTTTTTTTTTTTTTTTTTTTTTTTTTTTTTTGAGACGGAGTCTCGCTCTTGTTACCCAGGCTGGAGTGCAATGGCGCGATCTCGGCTCACCGCAACCTCCGCCTCCTGGGTTCAGGCAATTCTCCTGCCTCAGCCTCCTGAGTAGCTGGGATTACAGGCACGCGCCACCGTGCCCAGCTAATTTTTTTTTTGTATTAATAGAGACGGGGTTTCACAATGTTGACCAGGATGGTCTCGATCTCTCGACCTCGTGATCCACCCGCCTCGGCCTCCCAAAGTGCTGGGATTACAGGCTTGAGCCACCGCGCCCGGCCAAATTCTTTTTTTTATTTTTTGAGACTGAGTCTTGCTCTGTTGCCCAGGGTAGAATCCAGTGGCGTGATCTTGGCTCATTGCAACCTCTGCTTCTCAGGTTCAAGTGATTCTTTTGCCTCAGCCTCCCGAGTAGCTGCGATTACAGATATGAGCCACCATGCCTGGCTAATTTTTGTGTTTTTTGTAGAGATGGAGTTTCGCCACTTTGGTCAGGCAGGTCTAGAACTCCTGACCTCAAGTGATCCACCTGCCTCGGCTCCCAAAGTGCTGGGATTACAGGTGTGAGACACTGCACCTGGCCACTGAATACAAATTCTTTTTTTTTTTTTTTTTTAAGGCAGAGTCTCGCTCACTCAGGCTGGAGTGCAGTGGTGCAATCTTGGCTCACTGTAACCTCCGCCTCCCCAGTTCAAGCGATTCTCCTGCCTCAGTCTCCCGAGTAGCTGGGATTACAGGTGCCCAACGCCATGCACAGCTGATTTTTGTATTTTTAGAGACGGGGTTTCACCATTTTGGTCAGGCTGGTCTCAAACTCCTGACCTTGTGATCTGCCCACCTCAGCCTCCCAAAGTGCTAGGATTACAGGCATGAGTCACCGCGTCTGGCTACAAATTTTTTTTTTTTTTTTTGAGACAGAGTCTCACTCTATCGCCAGGCTGGAGTGCAGCGGCTCACTGTAACTTCCATTTTCCGATTTCAAGCAACTCTCCTGCCTCAGCCTCCTGAGTAGCTGGGACTACAGGCACCCACCACCACGCCCGGCTAATTTTTTCTATTTTTAGTAGAGACAGAGTTTCACCATGTTGGCCAGGATAGTCTCAATCTCTTGACCTCGTGATCTGCCCGCCTCGGCCTCCCAAAGTGCTGGGATTAGAGGCGTAAGGCACCGCACCCAGCCTGCAAATTCTTAAATATAGCTTTGATAATGTTCCATTCCTGCTGAATAGCCTTCCATGGCTCCCTATTGCCTTCCAGGCAAAGGTCTCACAGCCTAGTACTCTAGGGCTTTTTATCCCATGTATGATCCAGCCAAACAGGTCTGCCTTCCATTCTCTGAGCCTCACCTGGTGCCCCCGGATGCTCCACCCACTCTGCAAACCCTGGCCTGGCCCACACATCTGCATGCCCCATGCCCAGCCCTTCCCTCAGGGCTGCTGGGTCCTGCCGGTGAGCTCTGCTCTGCCAGGGCACCTCCAGAGATCCCAGCTCAGCAGTGAGTACCCTTCCTGCTCTCCCCACCCCCCCGCCATCTCCCCTGAGCCCCCACCACCACTCCACCCGCCATATGACTCTTAGCATATGACCTTGCCTCCCGCTTCCAGAGAGAACGGAGGCCATCTGGGAGGAACCCCCTCCCTGTAACATAGATGGACGTTCCCCCTCAAGGCCAACCTCACTCCCAGGCTTTGCATCACCCCTGGTGCTGGCCCCATCACACACAGACCCCCGTCCCAGTCCTGAGCACCCTGATTTCTATTTTCCTCTCCTGACTCATGTTTATCTTTCCCCTCATCACATGAACCTGCTTCAGTCCATTCATCGGAAAACACACACACACCCCTGCACCTCAGTACCCCACTCCCATCCCTTATTCACCTTAGTTACCCTTTCAGCTAACAGTATCTCCGCCTCAAAAAAAAAAAAGCGCTTCTTAAAAGAGATGTTCACACCCCTCCATCCTTGTCCTCACCTCCCACTCACTCGCCAGCTCCACCACTCCACAGAAACCGTTCCTCCAAGGTCACCAGTGACTTTGCTAACTCTAAACCCAAAGGACCTTTGTGGGTATGAGCTCACTCCATCTCTGGGCAGGACTGCACAGACAGGGCCACCTCTAGCTCCAGGACATGAGCTCCTCCCTGGCTCCTCTCCTGGCTGGACTTCAAACCCTTCATGTGGGTCCTTTGGGCTAGATCCACTCCCTCAATTCCCCAGACTCAGATATCAAAGCCTGGGTTGTGGGTAACCCCCTTCATCCCCAGCCCAGACCCCTGACCCCAGGCTCTGAACCCCCATATCCCCCCACCTGCCTTCCTGACTCAGCATCACTTGCTGTCTCCCAGGCCTGTCCAAAGCTATCATAGAATCTTCACCAGTCTTCACCACCATATTCCCAGCCTGCCCCTTCCCTATGCCTCGTCCATTTATTTATTTATTTATGTATTTTTGAGACAGAGTTTCACTCTTGTTGCCCAGGCTGGAGTGCAACGGCGTGATCTGGGTTCATCACAACCTCTGCCTCCCAGGTTCAAGCAATTCTCTTGCCTCAGCCTCCCAAGTAGTTGGGATTACAGGCATACGCCACCACGCCCAGCTAATTTTGTATTTTTAGTAGAGATAGGGTTTCTCCATGTTGTTCAGTCTGGTCTCGAACCCCTGACCTCTGGTGATCCACCCACCTCAGCCTCCCAAAGTCCTGGGATTAAGGGCATGAGCCAACCCACTTGGTCTATTTTATTTTATTTTTTGAGATGGAGTTTCACTCTTGTTGCCCAGACTGGAGTCCAGTGGCACAATCTTGGCTCACCACAACCTCTGCCTCCCAGGTTCAAGCAATGCTGCCTCAGTCTCCTGAGTAGCTGGGATTACCAGCACGTGCTACCATGCCCAGCCAGGGTGATCTTTCTAAAACCCAATCTGATCAAGTCAATCTTCTGCTTCTCATTATCCTTGGATTAAGTTCAAGCTCCTTAGCACAATTTATCTCCTTCAAAATCTGGTCCCCTGACATACATTCCCCTTCCCCTTTTTTTTTTTTTTTTTTTTTTTTTGAGACGGAGTTTCACTCTTGTTACCCAGGCTGGAGTGCAATGGCGCGATCTCGGCTCACCGCAACCTCACCTCCCGGGTTCAGGCAATTCTCCTGCCTCAGCTTCCTGAGTAGCTGGGATTACAGACATGCGCCACCATGCCCAGCTAATTTTTTGTATTTTTAGTAGAGACGGGGTTTCACCATGTTGACCAGGATGGTCTTGATCTCTTGACCTCGTGATCCACCCGCCTCGGCCTCCCAAAGTGCTGGGATTACAGGCGTGAGCCACCGCGCCCGGCCCCCCTTCCCCTTTTTTGTCTGGGGATCCATGTGGTGCTGCGGGGTTGACCCCCACGCCAATGCCAGCCTTTCCCAAGGCCCTGGATACCATGAATGCTTCAGAAATGAACTAGAAACCAAAGCTGGTCCAATTGACATGTCGTAAATATAAGACAAAGACCAGGAAGCTGAGCACAGGAGTGTTGGCTGCCATCTTTGATCTTCAGGGAAAGATGGATCTATGGAGAATACCATGAGGCGACGGAAAAGGCCACCCAAGGCCAGGTGCAATGATTCACACTGTAATCCCAGCACTTTGGGAGGCAGAGGTGGGTGAATTGCTTGAAGCTATGAGTTCGGGACCACCCTGGGCAACATGGCAAAACCCCTGTCTCTACAAAAAAAAAATTAGCCAGGTGGTGGCACGTGCCTGTGGTCCCAGCTACTAAGGGAGACTGAGGTGGAAGATTGCTTGAACCCAGGAGCCATGAGTGCACCACTGCACTCCAGCCTGGGCAACAGGGTAAGACCCTGTCTCAAAAAAAAGAAAAGATGGGAGTCTGAGGCATGAGAATCACTTGAACCTGGAGGTGGAAGAGAAAAAGCCGCCCAACCACCCTCACCTGAAGCCACTGAACCTCTAACCCTTTTATTTTTATTTTATTTTATCATTTCTTTTAATTTTCTTTTCTTTTTTTTTTTTTTTTGAGACGGAGTTTCGCTCTTGTTACCCAGGCTGGAGTGCAATGGCACGATCTCGGCTCACCGCAACCTCCGCCTCCTGGGTTCAGGCAATTCTTCTGACTCAGCCTCCTGAGTAGCTGGGATTACAGGCACGTGCCACCATGCCCAGCTAATTTTTTGTATTAGTAGAGACGGGGTTTCACCATGTTGACCAGGATGGTCTCGATCTCTTGACCTCGTGATCCACCCGCCTTGGCCTCCCAAAGTGCTGGGATTACAGGCTTGAGCCACCGCGCCCGGCTTAATTTTATTTTCTTGAGATGGAGTCTTGTTCTGTCACCCAGGCTGGAGTGCAGTAGCTCACTGCAACCTCTGCCTCCCGGGTTCAAGTGATTCTCCTGCCTCAGTCTCCCAAGCAGCTGGGACTACAGGGGCATGCCATCATGCCTGGCTATTTTTTTTGTATTTTTAGTAGAGACGGGGTTTCACTGTGTTAGCCAGGATGGTCTCGATCTCCTGACCTCGTGATCCACCTGCCTTGGCCTCCCAAAGTGCTGGGATTACAGGTGTGAGTCACCATGCCCAGCCTTTATTTTATTTTTGAAACAGAGTTTCTCTCTTCTCTCCCAGGCTGGAGTGCAATAGCCCAATCTGAGATTATAGGCACATGCCACCATGCCTGGCTGATTTTTTCATTGTTGTTTGGTTGGTTTTTTGAGATAGAGTCTCGCTCTGTCGCCCGGGCGGCTGGAGTACAGTGGTGCGATCTCAGTTCACTGCAACCTCCGCCTCTGGGGTGCGAGCAATTCTCCTGCCTCAGCCTCCCAAGTAGTTGAGACTACAGGCATGCGCCACCACACCCAGCTAATTTTTGTATTTTTAGTAGAGACAGGGTTTCACCACGTTGGCCAGGATGGTCTTGATCTCTTGACCGCGTAATCCGCCTGCCTTAGCCTCCCTAAGTGCTGGGATTACAGGCATGAGCCAACTCGACCAGCCTTTTTTTGTATTTTTAGTAGAGATGGGGCTTCACCATGTTGGCCAGGCTGGTCTCAGATTCCTGACCTCTCATGTGATCCATCTAAACTCCTGGCCTCATGTAATCCACCCACCTTGGCCTCCCAAAGTGCTGGGATTACGAAGCATGAGCCACTGTGATTGGCCCCTTGCTGTCTAATTCTTATTTACCTTTTGAAATGAAGCTCAGATATCACCGTCTGCAGGACATCTGGCCCCTCCCCAGGTCAACACTGATCACGGTCTAATGGAACCACCTTTTGATTTTCATTTTTTGTGTTTTTCTTGAGGTAGGGACTCACTGAGCTGCCCAGGCTGGAGTGCAGCGGCATGATCAAGTCTCACTGCAGCCTCAATCTCCCTGGCTCAAGCAATCCTCTCGCCTCAGCCTCCTGGGTAGCCAGAACTACAGGTGTGTGCCACCACACCCAATTAACTTTTTATTTTTTATAGAGATGGGGTCTTGCTATTTGCCCGGGTTTGAACTCCTGGGTTCAAGTGACCTGCCCACCTCAGCCTCCCAAAGTGCTGGGATTACAGGTATGAGCCACTGCACCTGGCCCCACCTACCTGTTTATCTGGCTGTCCCCTCCAGGAGACTGTGAGCCCACAGAGGGTGGGGCACCTGTCTCACCCCAGCTCCTCACAGTTCCACAGCAGCTGGTACACAGTAGGTGCTTAACAAATGGTTGTTGGGAGAATCAGTCTCAGGTGTCCAAGCATCACCTCCCCAGGAAAGCCCTTCCTAACTGCCCCCAGCCCCCTTCCTATCTGCTCCTCCCCTCCCTAACTGCCCCCAGACCCTCTCACTCCAGATACCCACACTGCTAGGTCCAAGAAGATCACTTCTGCCAAACTTATCCTGATTTTACCAACATGTTGGGACCTGCTCCTTGAAGGCAAAGACTTGCAATAATAGTTGAAGTAACAGCCAATTTTAAGTGCTTATTAGTTTTTCACAACTACGTTCCCAAACCCTATTAGTGCAAGGACATAGTAGGTGTTGAATTATGATTATTGAATAAATTAGTGGAGGAATAAACAAATGAACTGAATGCATAGATATGCCAGCCACTGCGTGCAAAATGCCTGACTTGAGTTATCCCATTTCCCTCACAGCAGACCTGTTTTCCAAATGAAAGCGAGGCTTCAGATCACCTGCCTAAGATCACACAGCTTGATGGTGCAGAGATGGTATCCCAAGCTGGGTGATACTAGAGTCATATTTTCTTTCTTTCTTTTTTTTTTTTTGAGATGGAGTCTCGCTCTGTTGCCTAGGTTGGAGTGCAGTGGCGCGATCTCGGCTCACTGCAACCTCCACCTCCTGGGTTCAAGCAATTCTCCTGCCTCAGCCTCCCGAGTAGCTGGGATTACAGGCATATGCCACATCGTCCGGCTAATTTTTTATGCATTTTTAGTAGAAACAGGGTTTCTCCATGTTGGTCAGGCTGATTTTGAACTCCTGACCTCAGGTGATCTGCCCACCTCGGTCTCCCAAAGTGCTGGCATTACAGGAGGGAGCCACTGTGCTGGGCCCAGAAAAAAAACTTTTTTAAAATTAGCTTGGTGTGGTGGTGAACACCTGTGGTCCCAGCTACGTGGGAGGCTGAGGCAGGAGGATCACTTGGGCCTGGGAGGTGGAGGCTGCAGTGAGCCAAGATTGTACCACTGCACTCTAACATAATTAAAGGAGTGAGACCCTGGGGTTTTGCAGGATGACTTATGTCCTCCGAAAAATTCCTGTATGGGACTGGGTGCAGTGGCTCACTCCTGTAATCTCAGCACTTTGGGAGGAGGAGGCAGGCAGATCATGAGGTCAGGAGTTCAAGACCAGCCTGGCCAACATGGTGAAATCTTGTCTCCACTAAAAATACAAAAAATTAGCCAGGTGTGGTGGCAGGTGCCTGTAATCCCAACTACTCAGGAGGCTGAGGCAGGATTAGTGCTTGAACCCAGGAGGTGGAGGCTGCAGTGAGCCGAGATTGCACCACTACACTCCAGCCTGGGCAATAGAGCGAGACTCCAACTCAAAAAAATAATTCCTGTATGGAAGTCCCAGCCCCCAGTGCCTCAGAATGTGACCTTTATTCGAAATAGGGTCTTTACAAAGGTAATCCAGCTAAAGTGAGGGCATTAGGGTGGACCCTAATGTGACTCATGTCCTTATAAGAAGGGGAAATTTGGTCGGGTACAATGGCTGATGCCTGTAATACCAGCACTTTGGGAGGTCGAGGCAGGAGGATCACTTGAGCCCAGGAGTTTGAGACCAGCCTGGGAAACATGGTGAAATCCCATCTCTACCAAAACACACACACACACACACACACACACACATATTAGCTAGGCGTTGTGGCACATACCTGTAATCCCAGCTACTCAGGATGCTGAGGCAGGAGGATCACTTGAGCCTGGGAGATGGAGGTTACAGAGAGCCAAGATCAAGACACAGCACTCTAGCCTGGGAAACAAAGCTAGACCCTGTCTCAAAAAATAATAATAATGTTTAAAAAGGGAGCCTGGGCGCAGTGATTCACACCTGTAATCCCAGCACTTTGGGAAGGAGGACTTTGGTGGGCACTTTGGGCAGGCAGATCAGGAGGTCAAGAGATAAAGATCATCCTGGGGCCAGGCACGGTGGCTCACGCCTATCATCCCAGCACTTTGGGAGGCCGAGGCGGGTGAAACACGATGTCAAGAGATCGAGACCGTCCTGGTCAACAAGGTGAAACCCCGTCTCTCCTAAAAAATACAAAAATTAGCTGGGCATGGTGGTACACGCCTGTAGTCCTAGCTACTCGGGAGGCTGAGGCAGGAGAATTGCTTGAACCCAGGAGGTGGAGGTTGCGGTGAGCCGAGATCGCGCCATTGCACTTCAGCCTGGGTAACAAGAGAGAAACTCCGTCTCAAAAAAAAAAAAAAAAAAAAAATCATCCTGGCCAACATGGTGAAACCGCGACTCTACTAAAAATACAAAAATTAGCTGGGTGTGGTGGCAGGCGCCTGTAGTCCCAGCTACTCAGGAGGCTGACGCAGAAGAATTGCTTAAACCTGGAAGAGAGAAGTTGCAGTGAGCTGATATCGCGCCACTGCACTCCAGACTGGGGACAGAGTGAGACTCTGTCTCAAAAAAACAACTAAAAAAGGCCAGGAGTAATCCCATTATTTTTGGGAGGCCAAGGCAGGTGTATCACCTGAGATCAGGAGTTCGAGACCAGCCTAGCCAACCCCACCTCTACTAAAAAAACAAAGAAAAATTAGTTGTGCATGGTGGCACATGCCTGTAATCTCAGCTACTCGGGAGGCCGAGGCAGAAGAATCACTTGAATCTGGGAGGCAGAAGTTGCAGTTAGCCGAGATTGTGCCATTGCATTTCAGCCTGGATGACACTGCAGAACTCCTGTCTTAAAAAAAAAAAAAAAAAAAAAGATTACTGGGGCCATGTTGGTGGCTGGCCACACAGGCCGGATAAGAGATCTGGTAGTAGAGAGGGTTCTGGGGGTGGAGGTCCTAAAGGAAGAAACAGAGATTTCAGGAAACGTGGAGCCCTGGGAGTATGTTAGTTTCCCAGGGCTGCCCTCATGAAATATCACAAACCGGATGGTTTAAAACAACAGCCGTTCATTTTCTTCCAGTTCTCCCAGAAGCTCAGAATCGAGTGCTGGCAGAGCTGCTTCCTTTTCCAGGCTCTGCGGGAGAATCCATTGCAAGCCTCTCTCCTTGGCAGTCCTTGACTTGTAGCCGTCTCATTCCAGTCTCTGCCTCTGGCTTCACACGACCGTCTTCCTGCTGTATCTCCAATCTCCCTCTCCTTTCTCTTCTAAGGACACCAGTCATTGGATTTAGGGCCCACCCTAAATCCAGGATGATCTTATCCCAAGAGCTTTAACTTAATTACATCTGCAAACACCTATTTCCGATTAAGGTCACATTCACAGATACAGAGTTGCGGGGGCAGTTAGGACTTGAACACATAATTTGGAGGGATTCTATTTAACCCGCCATGGGAGATATCTCCGTGGAGGGGCTGTTGGTGCATGACCTAATATTTCCATCTGCAGGGCTCAGGTGTCACCTCCTCTAGGGGCCTTGCTTCTTTTGTGCCCCACAGCACCTGTGCCTGCCACCATCACTGCCCATATTTCTTCAGCTAACACTTACTGAGTGCCTGCTCTACACCAGGCACTAAGCTGGGTGCTAAGGGTACAGCAGTTAGGACTGCCAAATTTAGCACATAAAAATACAAGACGGCTGGGCACAGTGGCTCAGGCCTGTAATTCCAGCACTTTAGGGAGGCCCAGGTGGACAGATCACTTGAGGTCAGGAGTTCAAGACTGGCCTGGCCAACACAGAGAAACCCCATCTCTACTAAAAATACAAAAATTAGCTGGACCCGGTGCAGGCGTCCATAGTCCCAGCTACTCAGGAGACAGGTAGGAGAATAACTTGAACCCGGGAGGCGGAAGTTGCAGTGAGCCAAGATCGCACCACTGCACTGCACTCCAGCCTGGACGACAGAGCAAGACTCCGTTTCAGGAAAAAAAGAAAGAAAGAAAGAAGAAAGAAAAGCAGGATGCCCAGTCATTTATTTTATTTTATTTTATTTTATTTTTGAGATGGAGTCTTGCTCTGTCACCCAGGTTGGAGTGCAGTGGCCTGATCTCAGTTCACTGCAACCTCTGCCACCCAATTCTGCTGCCTCAGCCTCCTGAGTAGCTGGGATTACAGGCGCCCGCCACAGTGCCCGGATAATTTTTGTGTTTTTTTTTGTTTCTTGTTTGTTTGTTTGTTTTGATTTTGAGATGGAGTCTTGCTCTGTCACCCAGGCTGGAGTCCAGTGGTGCAATCTCAGCTTACTACAACCTCCCCCTCTCAGGTTCAAGCAATTCTCCTGCCTCAGCCTCCCAAGTAGCTGGGATGACAGACACCCACTACCACACCTGGCTAATTTGTATATTTTTAGTAGAGATGGGTTTTCACCATGTTGGCCAGGTTGGTCTTGAACTCCTCACCTCATGTGATCCACCCACCTTGACCTTGCAAAGTGCCGGGATTACAGGCGTGAGCCACCGCGACCGGCCTATTTGTTTTTTTGAGACAGGGTCTTGCTCTGTTGCCCAGGCTGGAGTACAGTGGCATGATCACAGCTCACTGCAGCCTCAACCTTCTGAGGTCAAGCAAACCTCCCACTTTGGCCTCCCAAATAGCTGGGAGGCTGCTATGTGCCATCACGTCCAGCTAATTTTTTTTTTTTTTTCAGATTTAGTTTCTCTCTTGTTACCCAGGCTGGAGTGCAATGGCTGGATCTTGGCTCACTACAACCTCTGCTTCTTGGGTTCAAGGGATTCCCCTGCCTCAGCCTCTCGAGTAGCTGGGATTACAGGTGTCTGCCAACAGGCCCAAGGTAATTTTTGTATTTTTGGTAGCATCGGGGGTTTCACATGTTGGCCAGGCTGGTCTTGAATTCCTGACCTCAGGTGATCTGCCTGCCTGTGTCTCCCAAAGTGCTGGGATTACAAGTGTGAGCCACCGTGCCCAGCCTGATTTTTAAAAATTTTTACTTTTTGTAAAGGCAGGGAATATGATTATATTGCCCAGGTTGGTCTCAAACTCTTTGACCCAAAGGATCCTCCCACCTTGGGCTCCCATATTGCTGGGATTACAGGCGTAAACCACTGTGCCTGGCCAGTTAAATTTAAATTTCAGATAAATGCTACCATTTATTGGGCGTGGTAACGTGCACCTGTAATCCCATCTACTCCAGAGGCTGAGGCAGGAGAATCATTTGATTCTGAGGGGCAAAGGTTGCAATGAGCCGAGATTGCACCACCATACTGCACTCCAGCCTGGGCCACAGAGACTCTGTCTCAAAATAAAACAAAGTAAAATAAAGCCAGGTGCGGTGACTTGCGCCTGTAATCCCAGTGCTTTGGGAGGTCAAGGCGGGCAGATCACAAGGTCAGGAGTTCAAGAACATCCTGGCCAACATGGTGAAACCCTGTCTCTACTAAAAATACAAAAATATAGCTGGGCATGGTGGCACGCACCTGTAATCCCAGCTACTTCAGAGGGTGAGGCAGGACAATCGCTTGAACCCAGGAGGTGGAGACTGCAGTGAGCCAAGATCGCACCACTGCACTCCAGCCTGGTCAACAGAGCCAGGCTCCATCTCAAAAAAAAAAAAAGAAAAAAGAAAAAGAAAATAAAATTAAAAATAAATTTCAGATAAACAGTGAGTTTCAGTTTGTCCCACTTATCGAATCTGGCAACCCGAACAGTAGAAAGGCACAGTCCCCACTGCAGGGAGCACAGGACGCGGCGTGGAGCCAGTGACCTGGGCCAAGTGGGCAGGGATGGAACCGCCAGACAGAGTTTCAAGCCACGGAAGGCCTTTCACTCACCAACCAGATGTGGGTTTTAGAAAAACAGGGGTGTGTGGTGTCACAGGAGCCAAGGACAGAACAGTGTTTCAAGGAAGAGGGAGGAGAGGGAGGGAATAACAGAGCTACATGCTGCAGGAAGGGCCGGAGGATGAGGCTGAGACCGGGAAGCAGAGCTGGAGTTCACAAAACTGCCGGAGGCACCAGGAGGGAGGCGTGGGCTGGGGGTAGAGCAGCCAAGCTGCAGGGCTTGAGGAGTGAGAGGAACGAGAAGCCAAGGAGGGACACACAGGCTGGGCTGCTGCCTCCGCATGCTTTTTTTTTTTGAAACAGTCTTGCTCTGTCACCCAGGCTGGAGTGCAGTAGCTCGATCTGGGCTCACTGCAACCTCCGCCTCCTGGGTTCAAGCAATTCTCCTGCCTCAGCCTCCCGAATAGCTGTAGCTGGGATTAAAGGCGCCCGCCACCACGCCCAGCTAATTTTTTGTATTTTTAGTAGAGACGGGGTTTCACTGTGTTGGCTAGGCTGGTCTCGAACTCCTGACTTCGTGATCCACCTGCCTCAGCCTCCCAAAGTGCTGTGATTACAGGTGTGAGCCACCGCGCCCGGCAATTTTTTATATTTTTGGTAGAGGCAGGATTTCGACATGTTGGCCAGTCTGGTCTCAAACTCCTGACCTCAAATGATTACCTGCTTCTGCCTCCCAAAGTGCTGGGATTATAGGTGTGAGCCACCTTGCCCGGCCTCCACAAGCTTTTGAGTCAGGAAGAGAGGCCTCTGAGGGCAGGCAGGAGCCAGGGAGGAGCAGAAGTGAAGAAGGCCTGGGGAGAGGGGTTCAGGGTCAGCCGGGGGGGACCCTGAGGGGCTTTAGTGTTTGTTTGACACCGACACTCTAGGTGGACCTGGCCCTGGGTGGCAGGAGGAGAAGTGTAAATTCAGATTCTTTTTTTGAGACGGAGTTTTGCTCTTGTTACCCAGGCTGGAGTGCAATGGCGTGATCTCGGCTCACCACAACCTCCGCCTCCTGGGTTCAGGCAATTCTCCTGCCTCAGCCTCCTGAGTAGCTGGGATTACAGGCACGCGCCACCATGCCCAGCTAATTTTTTGTATTTTTAGTAGAGACGGGGTTTCACCATGTTGACCAGTATGGTCTCGATTTCTTGACCTCGTGATCCATCCGCCTCGGCCTCCCAAAGTGCTGGGATTACAGGCGTGAGCCACCGCGCCCGGCCAAATTCAGATTCTTCTGGGGAAGTCCGGGGACTCTCAGCTGCCCACTCATTACACAGTGCGATGGCTGCCCTCCCCAAATGTGCTTTCCCTCTCTGGCAGGAGCTGTCTCCCAAGCTGTTCCTCCGCACGGAAGCAACGCGAGCATGTGGCAGCTCCCGTGCCTTGGCTGAATGAAGGAGTGAATGAATATCTGGGAGCAGCTGAGGGCTATAGAGTGAGAAGAGGGCAGAGCCTGGAGGCTGGGCAGGGGCTGTGTCTGAGGAATAGGGAGAAAGAGGCGGCAGGAGGAGGAACCAGGGAGTCCAGGGGCTGGGAGAGATGAGGGAGACCAGAGAGGTCGGAGCGGAGCGTGGAGAAGGGGTGCTTCAGTCCCCTGCGTGGGGTTTGGAGGGAAGGGTAAATGAAGCAGCGTAGAAAGCCTGGTCAATGTGGGTGTGGCAGGAGGGTTGTGATGCCAGGGAGGGGAGAAGGGAAGATATACCTTTTTTTTATTTTTAAGACAGAGTCTCGCTCTGTTGCCCAGGTTGGAGTGCAGTGGTGCAATCTCAGCTCACTGCAACCTCCTCCTACAGGATTCAAGCGATTCTCCTGCCTCAGCCTCCTAAGTAGCTGAGATTACAGGTGTGCGCCACCACACCTGGCTAATGTTTGTTTGTTTGAGACAGAGTCTCCCTCTGTTACCCAGGTTGGAGTGCAGTGGTGCAATCTCAGCTCACTGCAACCTCCTCCTACAGGGTTCAAGCGATTCTCCTGCCTCAGCCTCCTAAGTAGCTGAGATTACAGGTGTGCACCACCACACCTGGCTAATGTTTGTTTGTTTGAGACAGAGTCTCCCTCTATTACCCAGGCTGGAGTGCAGTGGCGCAATCTCAGCTCACCGCAATCTCCGTCTCCTGGGTTCAAGCGATTCTCCTGCCTCAGCCTCCCGAGTAGCTGGGACTACAGGCACCCGCCACCACGTCCAGCTAGTTTTTGTATTTTTAGTAGAGACAGGGTTTCACCATGTTGGCCAGGCTGGTCTTGACCTCATGTTCTGTCCACCTCGGCCTCCCAAAGTGCTGGGATTACAGGCATGTGCCACTGCCCCTGGCCTAATTTTTGTACTTTTGGTAGACTGGGTTTTGCCATGTTGGCCAGACTGGTCTCGAACTCCTGACCTCAGGCAATCCACCCACCTCAGCTTCCCAAAGTGCCGGGATTACAGGTGTGAGATACCACGCCCGTCCACTTTGATGTACTTTTGTATGGGGGTAGAGAGTTCCATTCATGCCTTATTTAATTCTCAAACCACCCCTGGAAGAAGATTTAACTGAAGATGAAGATGACTGCTACTAGTTGTCTCACTTTACAAATGAGGAAACTGAGTCTCAGAGACAGTAGGCCCCTTGCCTGAAGTCATAAGGCAAACAAGCAGCAGAAAGGAGGATTAAACACAGGTTCCAACTCCAGAGCAGGCTCTGTCCACCACCCCACAAGAACAAGGAAGCTCTGAGGAGGGGAGACAGCCCATAATCAGGGCAGGCCGCAGACAGGAGGCTGCCTTGGGGCAGAAATAGGGCATTGGGCCTTTTCAGCCCTCTCAGATGGCCTGGATGATGCCCCTCTCTGTCCCCTCCCCCTGCCGGCCAGGGACTACTGGGCTCACCTCCCAGGTCTTGCCTGGTTTCCAGCAAATTCCAGCAGGCTGGAGGAGCAGGGAGCAAACTCAAGAGTGGGGTGTGGCAGAAGGGACAGGGCACAGGGCATGGTGGTGGCAGTCACCTGTGCACTGAAACAGCTGACTGTGAAGTTCACTGCAGGTAAGGAGACCAGAAAAACCAAAACGCAGTGGGAACTGTGCCGAGGCGGGGGTGGAGTCTCACCCCCCACCTTTTCCACTCCCTCATACCTCCCTGGCTCTGCAAATCCTTTCTGTCAGTTAAAATTTCCTTGCCCCATCGGCCAGGCACAGTGGCTCATGCCTGTAATCCCAGCACTTTGGGAGGCTGAGGCAGGCGGATCATGAGGTCAGGAGTTCAAGACCATCTTGACCAACATGGTGAAACCCTGTCTCTACTTAAAATACAAAAATTAGCCTGGCGTGGTGGCACGTGCCTGTAATCTCAGCTACTCAGGAGGCTGAGGCAGGAGAATTGCTTGAACTCCAGAGGCAGACGTGCAGTGAGCTGATATTGCACCACTGCACTCCAGCCTGGGTGTAGAGTGAGACTCCGTCTCAAAAATAAATAAATAAATAAATTTCCTTGCCTCCTCTTCCTCCTTCTAGGATAAGCTCAGATATCCCCTCTTCCCACCTGGCTACCCTCCTCCCTCTCTCAGCGCCCTCTCCTGGTCCCTAGAGGGCTGGCAACCACAACCAATTTCCTTACTGCACAATAGGGCTCTCAGGCCAAAGATCCACTCATTGCCGTCTAACTACACTCCCTCCATGGCCTCATCCAGTCTCACAGCTTTTTTTTTTGGTAGTAGAGACAGGGTCTCGCTATGTTGCACAAGCTGGTCTTGAACTCCTGAGTTCAAGGGACCCGCCTGACTCAGCGTCCCAAAGTGCTGGGATTACAGGCATGAGCCACTACGGTCGGCCTCAGTCTCACAGCTTTATTTATTTATTTATTTTAAAAAATCAAACTGGATTTTGTCTTTTGTATTTATTTTTTCTATTTATTTATTTATTTAGAGAAGGAGTCTTGCTCTGTCACCCAGGCTGGAGTGCAGTGGTGCAATCTCAGCTTACTCCAACCTCCGCCTCCCAGGTTCAAGTGATTCTCCTGCCTCAGCCTCCCAAGTAGTTGAGATTACAGGCACCCGCCACCACGGTTGGCTAAGTTTTTTCTGTATTTTAGTAGAGATGGGGTTTACCATGTTGGTCAGGCTGGTCTTGAACTCCTGACCTCAAAAGATTCGTCTGCTTTGGCCTCCCAAAGTTCTGGGATTACAGATGTGAGCCATGGCACCCGGCCAGTCTCACCGATTTAAATATTATCTATGTACTGACTGCACTGAAATTTTTATCTCCAGCATGGACCCCTCTCCTGAGCTTGACTCTGACTGTCCCACGTCTCCACAAGAATGTTTAAAAAGCACTCAGACCTGAAGTGGCCTAAACAGAATTCCAATCTTCCCTGTACTCAAGCCAGCTTCTTTCAAAGTCATCCACGTATCCACTGAAGCCACTTCATTTTTCCAGCAGCTCAGGCTAAAAACCATGAAGATATCTTGGCTCTGCTCCTTCCCTCACACCCCACATCCAATCTGCAAGCTCTGTAGACTCTGCCTTCAATGCCCTTCTCCCACCTCTGCTGCTGGTCAGCCATGGAGGCTTCATCTCTTGTATTGGTTATAGCAGTGGCCTCTGGACTGTCCTTTCTTTTTTTTTCTTTTTTTGAGAGAGTCTCTCTTGGTTGCCCAGGCTGGAGTGCAGTGGCCCGATCTCGGCTCACTGCAACCTCTGCCTCCCAGGTTCAAGTGATTCACCTGCCTCAGCCTCCCGAGTAGCTGGGATTATAGGTGCCTGCCATCAGCTGGGCTAATTTTTGTATTTTCAGTAGAGACGGGATTTTACCATGTTGGCCAGGCTGGTCTGGAACCCCTGACCTCAAGTGATCCACCTGTCTCAGCCTCCCAAAGGGCAGGGATTAGAGACGTGAGCCACCACCACGCCCAGCCTAGACTCTGTCCTTCCTTTTTTTTTTTTTTTGAGACTGAGTCTTGATCTGTTGCCAGGCTGGAGTGCAGTGGTGCAATCTCAGCTCACTGCAACTTCCGCCTCCCGGGTTCAAGTGATTCTCCCGCCTCAGCCTCTCGAGTAGCTGGGATTACAGGTGCCCACCGCCACACCTGGTTAATTTTTGTATTTTTAGTAGAGATGGGGTTTTACCATCTTGGCCAGGATGGTCTCGATCTCTTACCTCATGATCCACCTGCCTTGGCCTCCCAAAATGCTGGGATTACAGGTGTGAGCCACCGCGCCCGGCCACTGTCCTCCCTTTGATCTTGTCCCTACATTCTTATCTCAACCCAGAAGCCAGGGTGTTTCTGGGACCCTCCTGCCCCCACAATGCCCTTCCCCCCGACATTCTCATTACTTGCTCCCTCACCTTTGGATCTTGACTCAAGTATCACCCCATTTTTGCCTTTCCTGAGCATCCTAGTTAAAACTATAAGTTAACCCACTGAGAACCATCCCAGCAACCCGACTGCAGCTGGTCTTCCCTGGACCCCATGAACCACACTGTCCAAACCTTCTTCACTCCCGCCAACACTGACCGTCCCCGCCAAGGAGGAGACACATCATGCTCCTCCTTGATCATCTCAAAGAGGAGCATGAGGTGGCTGCGCTGGGGGCGCCCCACAACCCGGCTCCCCCAACATCCACCGTGATCCACATCCGCAGTGAGACCTCCGTGCCCGACCATGTCATCTGGTCCCTGTTCAACACCCTCTTCATGAACTCCTGCTGCCTGGGCTTCATAGCGTTCGCCTACTCTGTGAAGTCTAGGGACAGGGAGACAGTTGGCGACCTGACCAGGACCCAGGCCTACACCTCCACCACCAAGTGCCTGAACATCTGGGACCTGATTTTGGACATCATCATGAGTATGCTGCTGATTATCCCAGTATTGATCTTGCAAGTCTATCAACAGATCAAGAGGAATCATCCTGGCCAGGAGCTCTGCCTGTGACCTGTTTCTTGTGTACTCCACCTTCCATTCCTCGCCCTGCCCCCAAGCTGAGTCCTGTATCAGCCCTTTATCCTCACACACTTTTCTTCTTTTTTTTTTTTCTTGGTGCCACGACTCAGATCCTCACAGACTTTTCTACAATGGTGTTCAATAAAGTGCACATATTCCTGGAATAAAAAAAACTATGAATCTCCTTTTTTTTTTTTTTGAGACAGTATCTGGCTTTGTTACCCAGGCTGGAGTTCAGTGGTGCTATCGGCTCACTGCAACCTTCATCTCCTGGGCTGAAGCAATCCTCCCACCTCAGCCTCCCAAGTAACTGGGACCACAAATGCACACCACCATGCCTGGCTAATTTTTTTTGTGTGTGTATTCTTTTATAGACACAGGGTCTCACTCTGTTGCCCAGGCTGTCTTGAAGTCCTGAGCTCAAGAAATCCACCTGTCTCAGCCTCCTAAAGTGTTGGGATTACAGGTGTGAGCCACTGTGCCAGTCCAAAACTATGAATCTTGACCTTCCCTGTCCTCTCTCTCTGCTTTTTCTTCCTTCTAGAGACTGTATCATTTAACCTACTATGTATATTACCTATTTATTTCATCTATTACTGGTCTCCTTTTAGGATACAAGAGTGGTGTCTATTCTGCTTTTTATTGTTTTCCTTGCTGCTTGGAACATACAGTAGGCACTGAATTTGCACTGAGCACTAAAGTTGGAATAATGAGACTAAGCACAGTGGCTCATGCCTGTAATCCTAGCACCTTGGGAGGCCAAAGTGGGATGATTGCTTGAGCCCAGGAGTTCGACACCAGCCTGGGTAACACAGTGAGACCCCATCTCAACAAAAAATAAATTAAAAAAAATTTTAGCTGCATGTGGTAGTGCATGCCTGTAGTCCTAGCTACTCAGGAGGCTGAGGTGAGAGGACTGCTTGAGCCCAGGAGGTCGAGGCTGCAGTAAGCTGTGACTGCACCACTGTACTCCAGCCTGGGTGACCAGGAGACCCTGTCTCTCCTCTCTCTTTTCTTTTCTTTTTTTTTTTTTGAGACAGAGTTTCGCTCTTACTGCCCAGGCTGGAGTGCAATGGCACGATCTCAGCTCAGCTCACTACAACCTCCACCTCCTGGGTTCAAGATCTCAGCTCACCACAACCTCCACCTCCTGTGTTCAAGGGATTCTCCTACCTCAGCCTCCCCAGTAGCTGGAATTACCGGCATGCGCCACCACACCCGGCTAATTTTGTATTTTTAGCAGAGACAGGGGTTTCTCCATGTTGGTCAGGCTGGTCTCGAACTCCGGACCTCAGGTGATCCGCCCACCTCAGCCTCCTAAAGTGCTGGGATTACAGGCATGAGCCACCGATCCTGGCTCTTATTTATTTATTTAGAGACAGGGTCTGCCAGGCACGGTGGCTCACGCCTGTAATCCCAGCTACTCGGGAGGCTGAGGCAGGAGAATCGCTTGAACCCGGGAGGCGGAGGTTGCAATGAGCTGAGATCGCGCCACTGCACTCCAGCCTGGGCAACAAGAGTGATACTCCATCTCGGAAAAAAAAAAGATGTAATGAGCAAAACCTGAAAAAGTCCATTAAGCTTGAAGTGTTGGACAGCATTTCTCTAATTTTCGTGTCTAAGACCCTATCTGGGGAGCACTAGGAAGTGAAGACTCTGGCTCCACCCCGGGAGATTCTGGGGTAGATCTCAGGGGTGTGCAAACTGCGGAAGCGCCCCTGGCGGTTTGGATTCGGGTCAGGTGCGGGTCAATACAGTGTGCTGGGGATGGGTT
This sequence comes from Aotus nancymaae, assembly GCF_030222135.1. Taxonomy (NCBI): domain Eukaryota; kingdom Metazoa; phylum Chordata; class Mammalia; order Primates; family Aotidae; genus Aotus; species Aotus nancymaae. Next base: position 5,929,767 of record NW_026988473.1, on the reverse strand, counting down.
GAAATTAAAACTGTCAGGGATGCCTGGTGTCTCAATCTAACAGCACCATCCACTCTCTCCTAAACAGTGCTTACGTGCCCGTCTCCCCTCTAAACCGTGAGGTGTGGTGCTGCGATGGCACCTCTCTCCTTTCTGTGCCCCCTAGGCTCAGCACCGTGTAGGTGCAAGTTAATGTTTATTGAGAACATGATGAATGGAAGGCGAATGAATGGTTAGAAGACGAATGAATGAGTAACAGGACTCTGGTTAGAAAAGGAATTTGAAGAGTCAAGATCTGGAAAGTGGGAAAGTTTCCAAAGACTTCCGCTGCGCGCGGGGGGGCTCGGGAGGGGCAGGTACTTCAGTGGTCGAGATGCGATTGGCCGCCTGTGAAGGTAGCTGTGCCGCCGGCTGCTACGGGAGGGGCCGAGGAGAGGCTGGTCTCAGGGGAGGTGCTGCCACTCAACCGGCCCCCAGCGGCGCTGCGGCTCGCGGCCGGGGTGAACAGCCAGGCCTGGCGCCGCCGTTGCCATAGATACAGACGCAACCCGGCGAGGGGGCGGGCCTGGGGCGGACGTCATTCCCGGCGCGACGCTCCTCCGCGCTCCCGCCTCCTGGTCGGAGACCCTCGGCCCGCCTCGCGGGCGCTCCACCTGCGCGCCGGCTTCCCGCTCCCCCTACCCCGGTTCTGCGCCGGCGCGGTACCAAGGCGCGCGGGGGAGCTGCGAGGCGCATGCGCCGTGCGGTGCCCGCCGCTCTGCTGCTGCTGTTGCTGCTGCTGCTGCTGTCGCTACTGCTGTCGGTGTTGCTGCCGCCGCCGCCGCCGTTGCCGCCTCCCTGCCGGCAAGTGTGTGAAGAAGGGGCTAAGGGTCGCCGCCGCCGCTGCCGCCGCCGCCGCTATGGGGGTGAGTGAGGCTGAGAGAGGAGACGGAAGGTCCAGGGGCGCTTCTCGCTACCCTCACCCCCTTTGTTCTTAAACCCCCCCTCACGTGACCCCAACCCCCTCTAGCCTCACGTGACCCTTTGCCCCCACATGACCCGACTCCCCGATTCTAAGGGTCCCCACGCTAGGCCTAGCCCGGGAATCCTCTGGAGAGCCCCTAGTCCGGGGCCCACCCCCTCGCCGCCCCCAGCGTCACGCCAGCCCCTTCCTGCCTCGCGGACCCCTTACCGGTCTCCCCACCACCGTCGCCAGCGCGGACCCTGGGATTGGCCTCCCGCTCCCCCAGGGTCACTCATCACCTGGCAGTCACCAGCTTCGCCGCTTTTCACATCTGAGGTCCACCTTGGCTTGAGGCCCAGAGGAAAGAAGGCGCCTAGCCAAGGTCACACTGGCTGGGGCGTCAGACCCCACTTTGGGTCTCTCGAATCCCAGTCCACTGCACTTCCCGCTACTCGAGTCTCAGCGAAGCCAATTCCCCTACACTGTTTGGAAACCTCTCCACCAGGTTCCTGCTGCTCTTGATAAACACAGCCTTCCCTTCCCATAGACTCCTGTCTTGACGCTTCCTGGTTGCAGTGAAGTGGTTCTTACGACCACTTGGGTTAGGAGTTTTGGTAGTGCAGATGTTTTTGCAAGGGGAGGGCTGTGCAGGTGAGCCGGGAAGATGCGGGGGAGGCGGCGGCGGCGGCGGCCGCGGATGGATACTGACCACCTGTTCTTTGCCGGCAGCCTGGAGGTGCATTTTAGTTTACTTTCCCAGCATGTAGGGTAGGGCAGAAGTTGTTTGCAAGTTTCTTTGCGTTCACCGTGCTAAGTCTTAATTACAGCGGTGTCAACCACCGTCTTAAAAAGATAACATCCTCCCTGGTACTGGCTATATTAGTTTTTTTTTTTTTTTTTTTTTTTGAGACCGAGTTTTGCTCTTGTCGCCCAGGCTGGAGTGCAATGGTGAGATCTTGGCTCACTGCAATCTCCTCCTGGGTTCAAGCGATTCTCCTGCCTCAGCCTTCCTAGGAGCTGGGATTACAGATGCCTGCCACCACGCCTGGTTAATTTTTGGATTTTTAGTAGAGACGGGGTGTCACCATGTTGGCCAGGCTGGTCTCGAACTCCTCAGACGTCCACCCGCCTGGGCCTCCCAAAGTGCTGGGATTACACGTGTGAGCCACCACGCCCATATGGAATTTCCATCATTTAAGGGAACCCTGACTTTGGAGGTACCTCAATTCCAGCCCCATCTTTGCTGCTGCCGGCATAATATTGTGCCAGTGAGTTGGCCTTGATGTGTTTGAATTTCCTCACCTGTGTGAGGGATGTGGGGATGCAGATACCTCCCCCTTAGGGTAGTAGTGAAGATTAAGTGAGATAATGGATGTGGATTGCTAAGGAGGTGTCTCCTAAGTAGTGGCCTTTATTTTTGCCTGTATCCTCAGCCTTCACTTTACTGATCTAAAATAGATTCATGCTATTTTTAACCCATTGGGTTTGTCCCTACTGTTGTTAACCTAGTTTTTTCCCCTCCAATATTTATCGACTGAACAAATCAATTTATTAGGCAAAAATAGTTGTCTATGTCAAAACAGTCATCATGTTTTACCAAAGAATTTTGAGTATTACGTACTTCATATGTAGAAAACCAAGTCTAGAGATTTAGGCATATTTAACCTAGATTTTGGTGAAAGGTCCTAGATGCAGCCATTGTTGAAACTAAATGAAAACCGTGTCCCGGGTGTCGCTTAGTAACTGTCTAACCAGAAGCAGGCACTACGGATTCAGCAGAAAACAAGAAGCGTAACGTGACATTTTACTTCAACACTTCCTCTTTGGTTGGGTTGAAATAGCAGGCCCTCCACTCCATAAGACAGGGTGAGGGAAAAAACAAGAAATATGCCCCAGAGATTCTATGATCTTTGCTTCCTTTAGGGCCTCAATCTTACTACTTAAACTTTTTTTTTTTTTTTTTTTGAGACAGAGTCTTTCTCTGTCGCCCAGGCTGGAGTGCAGTGGTGTGATCTTGGCTCACTGTAACCTCCACCTCCTGGGTTCAAGCGATTCTCCTGCTTCAGCCTCCCAAGTAACTGGGAGTAGTCTGCCACCATGCCTGGCTGATTTTTTGTATTTTTAGTAGAGACAGTGTTGCACTGTGTTAGCCAGGATGGTCTCGATCTCCTGACCTGGTGATCCACCTGCATTGGCCTCCCAAAGTGCTGGGGTTACAGGCAAGAGCCACCGAGCTCGGCTTATTACTTACGCTTTACAGATGTGTTTCTCACGTCAGACCCTACAAAGTCTCTTCTGGCCTAAAATTCACAGTAACAGAGACTTGAATTCTCCTCCCTGAAACAGCTGGAACCATCGCATCACCCTCATTCCACAACTGTGGGTGCTAGGGAGTCATCATTCCTTGTAATCACCCTGTGGCAGAGGGCTGGGCTCCACTTGACAGCCTGGCCTCAGGCTGAGTGAGGCTTCAGATGGAGGCTTTCTCTTCAGTTGCCACACAGGTGTCCTGGTTGCCACACATCTGTCGTCTTTCAGGAATTAGAATTTGTATTTCTCTCGCTTCACCAGAAACAGCTTCTTTTTGGATATTAGATACTATATGAGATGGAGACATTGATATTGAAAACCTCAGAGATGCCAAATTCCTTTTCTGAAAGGTGCCTCCTCCTCCCATCTGGATATATTTTTTCTTTTTTTCTATTTTTATTTTTTGAGACAAAGTTTTGCTCTTTTTTTTTTTTTTTTTTTTGAGACGGAGTTTCGCTCTTGTTACCCAGGCTGGAGTGCAATGGCGCGATCTCGGCTCACCGCAACCTCCGCCTCCTGGGTTCAGGCAATTCTCCTGCCTCAGCCTCCTGAGTAGCTGGGATTACAGGCACGCACCACCATGCCCAGCTAATTTTTTGTATTTTTAGTAGAGACAGGGTTTCACCATGTTGACCAGGATGGTCTCGATCTCTTGACCTCGTGATCCACCCGCCTCGGCCTCCCAAAGTGCTAGGATTACAGGCTTGAGCCACCGTGCCCGGCCAAAGTTTTGCTCTTGTTGCCCAGGCTGGAGTGCAGTGGGACAATCTCAGCTCCCTGCAACTTCTGCCTCCCAGGTTAAAGCAGTTCTCCTGCGTCAGCCTCCCAAGTAGCTGGGATTATAGGCATCCGCCACCATATCCAGCTAATTTTTTTTGTATTTTTTTGTAGAGATGGGGTTTCAGCATGTTGGCTAGGCTGGTCTTGACTTCCTGACCTCAGGTGATCCACCTGCCTCGGCCTCCCAAATTGCTGGGATTACAGGCGTGAGCCACCTTTTTTTCGTTTGTCTTTATGACCCCTTACAGTCTTAGAACTGTGTGTGGACTTGCTTCTTCAATGGGAATAGTAAGGGGAGGAGTTTTGCACTGCACAGGAAAACATTTATATAACCCTTTATAACAAAAAGTGCCATATAAACATAATTGTGACATAGTGGAAGGAGCATAGACTTTAGGTTCAAACGTGGGTTTGAATCTTGGATGATTCATTCAGCAGCTGTGAACTGAGTACCTGCTGTTTGGTGAGCACTGGGTGAATATAGGCAGATAAAGTGGATCTACCCTCATGGCATGGGGCAGAGTCCAGGGAGTGAGGAGGGAGTGGGAGGAAGAGCAGCTTTGAGAACTCTCCTCACTGGCTCTGTGATCCTGCAAATTCTGTCCACTCTCCGTGCCTCAGATTTCTCATCAAAGAAGTAGTCACACCTACCATGCTGGGTTGTGAAGAAGAGATTGATCACGTTTATGGAAGCACCAGCAGAGCGTATGAGGGAGGTCCCTATAAACAGAGTTCCCCTCCTGCAGCTGTTGGTGGAGACATTGTGAGCCCCATTTTATGGATAAGAAAACTGAGAGTCAGAGAAATTTTGAGTAACTTGATGAAAAGAGCTCAAGTAACGTGCCTGAAGTCACATAGCTATTAAGTGAAAGAGCTGAGAATCAAACCCAGGTCTTTTGTCTCAAAATCCTGCACTCTCTTTTTTTTTTTTTTTTTTTACAAAGCTCCCTTGGGAAAGACACTTAACCACAGTGAGCTTTACTGTTCATTGTGCTTATTTCCCATTTTAATTAGGAGCATTTTCTCGTGTCCCCATAGGACAGCCTCACCTTCACAAGGCAGGGGCAAAGCTAATTGGAATAGTAGGAGACCACTTTTCCTAGTGCGGCCCCTCCCTGCCTGTCTGCCCAGCTGGCTGCACCCAGCCTCATGCCCCATAGGCAGGCAGTGGAGCACATAAGGGGTTCTTGAGTTACTGCAGTATCAGGCCATGGCAGCCCCAGGCCTTGCTTTGAGGATTGTCTAGCTTGCCAGGTCTGCATGAATGAGCCTACAGATCTCCTCGAGGCCAGGCTGGCCCTCCTGCTGCTTGTGCTTAGGAATTACTTCTCATGCTTAGAAATGAGATAGAGGGAACCCAGGCTTCAGTGCTTTCTGGGTTCTGGGTGTCACCCTTGCCCTCCACCACCTTTGATCCTTGAGCCCTGTATAGTGGTAAGTGAGCAAGCATGTAGGGTGAAGGAAGGGAGCTTGTACCCGCTCTGAAGGTGTGCTGGCTTCTAATCTGCCCTTACAGCTCCAAGAGATCAGCTTTTGCACCCGCATCTTCATGGAGATGGAGTTGCTTTCACAAGTCATTCTGGCGGTGGCGGGAAGAGCATAGGCCTGGTCTGATTGACGCCAAAGCTCATGCTCTTCTGCCCCATGGTGCAGCCCTGGAGACCTATCCGAGGCTTCTCTGTTCCTTCTCTGCCTCGGTGCCGAGGGTAGGGCCTCTAGCGGCACTGTATTGGCACGCTGTTAACAAACCAGCCAGGCAATGAGAAAGGAGTTGCCGAGTGGTTGCTGAGGGCTCCTGAAGCCCAGGTGTTATCTTGGCAGGGTGCAAGCATCTTTGTTGATGACCGAGTGGAAGTCCATTCTGCAGGATGTGGGCGCCTCAGTAGGAGACAGTGTGTAACAAGCATGAGCTGCAGCCCATCCTGGGACTGAGTCTCCCTCTGCCCCTCTTCACTGCACAACTCTGAGTGGTCAAATTGTCCCTTCAAGCCTCAGTTTCCTATTGTGTAAAGGGAGGTGACAGTTTCTGCCCTGAGAATTGAAACACGTAACGTAGGCTAGGCAGCGTGGTGCCTCACGCCAGTAATCCCAGCACTTTGGGAGGCCAAGACAGGAGGATCGCTTGAGCCCAGGAGTTTGAGACCAGCCCAGGCAACATAGTGAGACTCCCCCTATCTCTCAAAAAATAAAAAGAAACATAATGTTTATAAAAGCACTTTGCATGCCGTATCTCAGTGTTGTCTTGAAACCCACATTTCCAGAGAAAAAGATAAATGCTCTAAGCCTATCCATGGTAGAGGGAGGGTGGTTCTGTCCCAGGAGTCCAGCCTTATGAAGACAGCCCATTCTCTGGTTTGTTCCTTCCTCTAAGGAGGTAAGATAAGAGATCTTGCCTGCGCTCCACACAGCGCTCAGCCATGAGATAATTAGTAGCTGGTGTTGGTAGAGTTTGTGCCTATGAGAGCAATCCCTGTAAGTTCCTGGTGAGTTGCTTCTTGGTTGATTAAAGCAGGAGGTAAACAGTGTCATTCCTTGGAAAATCGAGGGTAGAATTGATTCTGAGAACTTCCCTGGCAGCTGGTTTTTCAACTCATGCAGAAGGGTTAATCGCTCTGAGTGTCCTTTCCTGGGGCCAGTCTGTGTTAGGGCTAGATGTAATTGGGGGTTGTCAAACCTCTAAAGAGAGCTTAGGGAAAGGAGGGGTGGGAGGTGTCAAAAGAGACTGCTCTATTGGGAAAAAGCAGAGCCAGCTTATCAGTGCCTTTGGAGTGCCTTCTGGGGACCGGCTGGGTGACACGGGCCCTCTCTGCTCTCAGGTTGCCTACGGGAGAGAGAATGAGAACGGCCATTTATTGAACACATACCCTATTGACCCTCATGGGGATCCTCACTCACCAGGCCACGGGAGGAGGCTGGAAGTGCTGTGTCTTGTCCTAGTACTGTGGGCTGTGGAGAGCAGGAAGAGGCTTTGATGGCTCCCGCCTGAGCGGCTGGATTACTTGAGGTCAGGAGTTCGAGACCAGCCTGGCAACATGGTGAAACCCCATCTACTAAAAATACAAAAATTAGGCCAGACGCGGTAGTTCACACTTGTAATCCCTGCAATTTGGGAGGCCAAGGTGGGTGGACCACCTGAGGTCAGGAGATCAAGACCAGCCTGACCAACATGGTGAAACCCTGTCTCTACTAAAACAACAACAACAACAACAAAAACAGATACCAGAAGCCGGGCTCAGTGGCTCACGCCTGTAATCCGAGCACTTTGGGAGGCTGAGGCGGGCGGATCACTAGGTCAAGAGATCAAAACCATTCTGACCAACATGGTGAAACCCCGTCTTTAAAAAAAAATTAGCAGGGTGTGGTGGTACACGCCTGTAATCCCAGCTACTGAGAGGCTGAGGCAGGAAAATCACTTGAACCTGGGAGGCAGAGGCTGCAGTGAGCCGAACTTGTGCTACTGTATTCCAGCCTGGGCAATAGAGTGAGACTCTGTCTCAAAATTTAAAAAAAATAAAGGAGGCTTCCTTCAATGCTGCCTGAAGAAAGAAAGAAAGAAAAAAAAGGAGGCTTTAGATGAAGTCTGCTGGACTTCAGAGCCTAGCTCTTGCCCTGTGTTACCCAGCTTTTCACAATAGGGTGAGCAGGTCTTAGGCCTGAGAGAATCCGGCCTTGGCTTCAAAACAGGACCTGCTCTAGAAACAGCTGTGGGCGATTTGCCGTTCTCTGCTCTGTGCCAGGAGAATCCCCCTTTGCTGCTCCTCTGCTGCAAGCTGCTGACTGTGCCTGCAACTTCATCTTGCTGACCATGTGTCACCTCTGTCCTGAGGTGAACCCCCTTGGGCCCCTGCCCTCGGCCCTTTCGCTAGTATGTAGTGTGCCTGCCACTCATTGGCCTTAACTGAGCAGGGCTTCTGGGAATGGCTATGTGTCTTAGAGTCAGAAGATGATGGCCCCCACTTTAATGAGACCCCACTCCTACAGGAGCTGTGGCCGACCAGATCTTTTTCTCCCAAAGCCAGAAGACACTGAAAAGGGTTTGAATGAACTTAACACTTAGGAACAACCTCAGCGACTCCCTCAGATGCCGCCTCCTCCCTGAAGCGGTCTTCAGTGTGCCTAGAGTTGGATGTTCCCTCTTTAGGAGGGAGCGGTGAGTGAATGTTTACTAGGTGCCTGCTGGGGGCTGGCCTGCTGCAGCCACTGTCAGCTGTCTCGCTGGTCCCCACAGTGTCTGTGTCAGGAGGGCCACTGCTCTTCCTGAGGGGAAGCTGAGAAGTCTGGTGACTTCTGAGGACTTCCTGCTACGAAATGACCTTCTTGGGTCTTCCCCGGCCCTCCAAATGTGTGGCAGCCGAGGTGGGAACTTTCTCGCCGCTGAGCCAGGCCTGTGGATGCAGGGCCCTTCGGTTCCTCAAAGGGAAAATCAGTGATTGGCCACAGCCCTTCCAGCTAACATTGCTTTTCCCTGTTGCAGAGAAAGTCGAGCAAAGCCAAGGAGAAGAAGCAGAAGCGGTTGGAGGAGCGAGCAGCCATGGATGCCGTTTGTGCCAAAGTGGACGCTGCCAACAGGGTGACTCTCCCTTTCTTCCCAGTCCTTGCCTCCTGGGACTTCACTTGGTTTATAATTTGACTTATTTTGTCGCCACCCTGTGGCAGAATTGTGACACTACCCACCCACACCGCCTCTGCCTCCTTCCTGTTCAGAAAACTGAGCTCATACCTGTGTGTTGGGAGGAGGCGCCAGCAGTTGGCCCAGGTGTTTAGGAAAATGTGAATTCCAGTGAAGCAGCTGCCTCCCTGTGGATCTTCTTCCTTATGGATAGAGGAGGGTCTAGATAATTTTTTTAAATCTTTTTATGAGACAGTGTTTCACTGTCATTCGGCTGGAATGCAGTGGCACGATCTCTGCTCACTTCAGCCTTGCAACCTCTGCCGCCTGGGCCCAAGTGATCCTCCCACCTCAGCCTCTCAACTAGCTGGGACTACAGGTGCCCACCACCACACCCGGCCCATTTTTGTAGAGATGGGGTTTGGCCATGTTGCCCAGGATGGTCTTGAACTCCTGAGCTCAAGCATTTCACCTGCCTTAGCCTCCCAAAGTGCTGGGATTACAGGCGTGAGCCACAGTGCCTAGCCTCTGCCTCATTTAGTATCCCATTTTTTGGTTATTCTTTTAGCCCACTCATAGTAAACACTCCACATTTATAAGGGTGTGGCTCAGGGACATGATTTTCCATCTGGAGTTTTAAGCAGGTGAAGGCAGTGGAGGCTTCTTTTAAGAAGTGTGCAGGCAGATCAGATGGCCTCTCTGCTTTGGGTTAGCTGTGTTCTGAGCAGGTAGTATGCCCACAGGCCAATGAAGTCTCCTCTTGCCCTGTCAGGTGATGCCAAACTTAACTCTCCTGGGCCTCCCCACCGAAGCCTTCCTCGCACATGTGACTTCAGAGCTAGGCAGATGGAGGGTCTGCGAGGCTGCATCTAGTCTCCCGTTGTGGGTCCCCACAGCGTCCCGCTCCAAGACAACAGCTCTTGGGATGGGGCCTGCACCTCCACCACATATGTCTGTGCTAGTCCTCTTTTCTTTCCCTCCACAGCTTGGAGACCCTCTGGAAGCTTTCCCAGTGTTCAAGAAATATGATAGAAATGGGTGAGTCATATTGAGCCTTACCAACTGCTGTCTCCTTGAGTATCTTCAGGAATTCCCCTTCCAGAGTGGGCTTCCTTAGACCCACATTTTCTCATTCTTATTCATACTATGAAAAAGCAGAAACTGGCTTATCCCCCAGGTAGGGTGACAGAGGAATCCATAAATGAACAAAGATTGCTCTTAATCTCAGAGATGTCTTTTTTTGGTTTTGTTGTTGTTGGTTTTTTTTTGAGATGGAGATTTGCTCTTTTTGCCCAGGCTGGAGTGCAATGGCGTGATCTCAGCTCACCACAACCTCCACCTCCCAGGTTCAAGCGATTCTCCTGCCTCAGTCTCCTGAGTACCTGGGATTACAGGCACGTGCCACCACGCCCAGCTAATTTTGTATTTTTAGTAGAAACGGGGTTTCTCCATGTTGGTCAGGCTGATCTCAAACTCTCAACCTCAGGTGATTCGACTGCCTCAGCCTCCCAGAGTGTTGGGATCACAGGCGTGAGCCACCACGCCCAGCCTGATGTCTTGTTAGATAAATATATATATATTTGCCACTCTACATGTAACACCTTTGACCATATAGATAAATATTTATTTATTTTTTTGAGATGGAGTCTTGCTCTGTCACCCAGGATGGAGTGTAGTGATGTGATCTCAGCTTACTGTAACCTCCATCTCCTGGGTTCAAGTGATTCTCTTGCCTTGACTTCCTGAGTAGTTGGGATTACAGGTGCGTGCCACCACGCCCAGCTAATTTTTGTATTTTTATTAGAGACAGGGTTTCACCATCTTGGACAAGCGGGTCTTGAACTCCTGACCTCGTGATCCACTCACCTTGGCCTCCCTAAGTGCTGGGATTACAGGTGTAAGCCACTGCACCTGGCTAATTTTTGTATTTTTAGTAGAGATGGGGTTTCACTGTGTTGGCCAGGCTGGTCTCGAACTCCTGGCCTCAAGTGATCTGCCTGCCTTAGCCTTCCAAAGTGCTGGGATTACAGGCGTGAGTACCGCGCCCGGCCTGATGTCTCTTTAGTACTGATGATACTCTCTGTACAAAGAATCATTGAGCCGAAGCAAACTTGGAAAATTATCTAGGCTGACACTCATATTTAACTCATGGGAAACTGAGGCTCAGAGAAGTCAAATGAGCTTTCTGAGTTTATGGAGTTTCCCTCTGACAGCTGAGAGGGCTTTTAATTTCCAATTTAGTGCACTTTGCCTGAGTATATAGTATAATTGTTAAAAGCCACTTACTGGCTATTTGGCCCTGAGCAAATTACTTTTTCTCATATACACACGCACGCGCGCACACACACACACACACACACACACATACATATAAATTTTGGTAGAGAAGGGGGTCTCACTACATTGCCTAGGCTAGTCTCAAACTCCTGTCCTCAGGTGATCCCCCCACCTAAAGTGCTGCGCCTAGCAGACCCTCAACAAATTACTTAACCTCTCTGTTCCTCAGTTTTCTAGTAAAAAATGGGCCTAGGCCAGGTGTGGTGGCTCACACCTGTAATCCCAGGTTTGGGAGGCTGAGGTTGGAAAAATCATTTGTGCCCAGGAGTCCAAGACCAGCCCTGGCAGCATAGGAAGACCCTGTCTCTACAAAAAAAAAAAATTTTTTTTAATTAGCTGGGCATGGTGGCACATGCCTGTAGTCCCAGGTACTGGGGAGGCTGATGTGGGAGAATTGCTTGAGCCTAGGAGATGGAGGCTGCAGTGAGCCATGGTAGCAGCATTGCACTCTAGTCTGGGTGACAGCAAGACGCTGTCTCAAAACAAAACAAAAACCCCAAAACCAAAAATGGTTCTAATAATAGTACCTTTCTCATGGAGTTGTCAGGAGGATAAGATGCAAAGTATTAGTTCCTGCAGCATAATGAAAACTAGATAAGTGTTTGCTGTTACTTTATTTTTAAAATATATTTTATTTTGGATTGGGGGGTACATGTACAGATATCTTGTGTAATGGTGGGGTTGGGCATCTAGTGTACCCATCACCCAAATAGTGACCATTGTACCCAGTAGGTCAGCTTTCACCCTCACCTTGTTTGCTGTTATTGTTGCTGATTCAGTTGACTCTAGGCTATGGATTGAAAGCTTCCTCACCTTTTTTTTGTCCTTTTGGTATCTAAAATAGGAGGCATAATCTGCCTTACCTGAAATGCTGTTGATGAGTTGTACTTCCAAAAGGTAACATCTTGGCTTGGGGATAAACAAGGGCCTTGGCTTCTCTGTGCTGGGGGTTGCATTATAGCTGGGCTGCTTATTAACTCTATTTGGAGAAGTCACTCATACTCTTCAAGCCTCATTTTCTTACCTGTCAGATAGGATGATGCCAAACTTGCAAGGTTGTTTTAAGAAGGAAACAATATATTTGGCTCAGTAAGTAGCAGCTGGTATGGGTATTCTTTTTTTTAATCTTGTTTTTTTGTTTGTTTGTTTGTTTTTTTTTTTGAGATGGAGTCTTACTCTGTGCCTAAGCTGGAGCGCAGTGGCGCAGTCTTGGCTCACTACAGCCTCTGCCTCCTCGGTTCCAGCAGTTCCCCTGCCTCAGCCTCCTGAGTAGCTGGGACTACGGGCACACACCACCATGCTGGGCTAACTTTTGTATTTTTGGTAAAGATGGGGTTTCACCATGTTGGCCAGGCTGTTCTTGAACTCCTGACCTCAAGTTATCCATCCACCTTGGCCTCCCCAAGTGCCAGGATTGCAGGTGTGAGCCACCGCTCTTGGTCTCTGAAAAGTCTTTTGACATACTTTAGAGATCCCATATTCTGATGTCTCTTAGTGTTTCCATATTCCATATTCCCACTGACTTCCAGAAATGTGTTAGCTCCAAAACAGGCATTGCCAGCCAACTCTGGGCTCCTCTGGTGCCTTGAATTTTGTGTGATTCCTGTGGCTGTGATCTTACTTTCATGTTCTTTAATGGAGAATTTGTACCTGCAGATGGGCTTTGGACATTTTGTAGTTAAGACAGATGCAGTGCTGTGTTTGGGCAGCTGTGATGGCTAAGTGGTTGATAAACCACGCCTGGCTTCGGGGCAGGAAGTTCTGAATTACGAGGCTGAGTAAATGTGGCGTGCTCAGTCTGTAGTCGTGATGGGATTCCAGTGGGCACATCCTCTGGGGATTGTATCAAAGGTCATTGAAATATGTTGATATGGGAGCTCTTTAAAGGCTTAGCGTTTGCTGGCTCTGTTCCTTTCAGAGTGTAGTGCTATCTAGAGAATGTGATTTCACAGATTGGTCAAGGAGTTTAACTGCTTTTTACTTAAATTTCATTTAGAAACAGATACCTTAACACCTGTGGCATTTGTGGATTTAGAAGAACAGTGTTGGACTGGAGCCTGCTTCACTCTGTTTTTTTTGTTTGTTTGTTCTTTTGTTTTTGAGTCTGAGTTTCACTCTTCTTGTCCAGGCCGGAGTGCAGTGGCATGATCTCGGCTCACTGCAACCTCTGCCTCCCAGGTTCAAGTGATTCTCCTGCCTCAGCCTCCTGAGTAGCTGAGATTACAGGCATGTGCCACCATGCCCAGCTAATTTTGTATTTTTAGTAGAGATGGGGTTTCACCATGTTGGCCAGGCCGGTCTTGACCTTCTGACCTTAGGTGATCCACATGCCTCGGCCTCCCAAAGTGCTGGGATTACAGGTGTGAGCTATCATGCCAACCTCACCCTGTTGATTAGCTGAGAGTATCCCCCCTCCTCAGATGAAGCAGGCAGGACTCCTGGCATGGGGGCACGGATTGGGGTGTGTTGAATCATAGTCTTCTTGAAGGACCTGGGGTCACCCAGGGGTTTTGAAGGTGAGATTGGTAGATAAGAGGAAAGGGGTCCCATGGGAGCCCAGTGAGGAGTCAGTTCAGAAATTACAGCAACAGGAAAAATGCCTGAGGGCAGGAACGAAATAACAGAAGACAAGAGTGTTTATAGCAAAGTACAGAAGAGACAGAAAAGGTGGGAAAAGAATAAAGAGGTAGCAGAGAGAGACAAGAAATTTACAAAGTGCCAAGGCAGATAAGGACAGCTTGGGGAGGCAGGAGACAGGCCTTGTGGTGGGGGGTGGGCTGCGTGGCCACAATTCTTGATCTCAGCCTGAAAGACTTCATTCCTGCAAGGCACCTTCTCTGGTCATGCTGGGGAAGGTACAGGGTTGGCTCTTCTCTGTAGATAGCTGACACCAGGCCCTCCCCGCTGTAGACTGAGTGGGGAACAGCAGTGCCCTGGCAGGAGCGCTGTAACCCATTCAAGCACCACCTGTTCTCTTCTCAGGTTGAATGTCTCCATTGAATGTAAGCGAGTGTCTGGACTAGACCCTGCCACCGTGGATTGGGCCTTCGACCTGACCAAAACGAATATGCAAACCATGTAAGCGTATCCTGACCAGGGCAGCCTAGTTCCTGTCCCAGCTTCCCTGTCTGACTGCTCCCAAATTCCCCAGGTATGAGCAGAGTGAGTGGGGCTGGAAGGACCGAGAGAAACGGGAGGAAATGACAGATGACCGAGCCTGGTACCTCATTGCTTGGGAGAACGGTTCTGTCCCTGTTGCCTTTTCTCACTTCCGGTTTGACGTGGAGTGCGGGGATGAAGTCCTGTACTGGTAGGAGTCATGGCTTGCGGGAGGTCGGGGATAGAGACCCTAGTGAGTCCAGGCACTCACTCCAGCCTTCCTAGGTCTGTGGGCTGCCAAGAACTGCAAGCTCCTCTGCCAGACCTTACAGCCTCTTCATGCTCATCCTGCAAGCTCACCTCTCTGTTTCTTCACCTAGCTATGAAGTGCAGTTGGAAAGCAAGGTGCGGCGGAAAGGCCTGGGGAAGTTCCTCATACAGATCCTGCAGCTCATGGCCAACAGGTAAGGTCCCTGCTTCTTAGGAGGTCCGTGCAGCACTCAGTTGGAAGGAGCTGTCACTGAGGCACTTGCTATTCTTTGAGCTTCCTTGGAGGGCCAGGCTCCTAGGCATGTTTTGTGAGAAAGGTGTCTTAGAACCTTCTCAGTAAGACACTCCCTGCCTTGTTAGGACTCCAGATTTTGCATGTTCACCTCGGCAAAGCAAACATCTTTTGAGTTCCTAATCTTTGCCACATTCTGTACCTAAGTAATGGGGCTACAGAGGGAAAGTGGGAAAGATCCCTGCTCTGGAAGAAGCCAGTCTGGTCGGGGCTGATGCCTCTGCAGTCTCATCAACCTGTGAAGGAGGGAAGCAATGAGTGCTGTGGGAGTCCAAGACCTCTGGAGCCTAGAGGCCAAGTTCAGGAACACTTCTTTGGGTGAAAGGGAGGTAATAGAGACAGAAAAGAAAGGGAGCATGACCTTAGTCTTTGTTTCTCCCTTTTTTTTTTTCCAAGACAGTCTCACTCTGTCACCTAGGCTGAAGTGCAATGGTGTGATCATATCTCACTGTAGCCTCTACCTCCGAGGCTCAAGCAGTCCTCTGGCCTCAGCCTCCAGAGCAGCTGGCACTGTAGGCATATGCCACCATACTGGGCTAATTTTTTAAATGTTTTGTAGAGACAGGGTCCCACACTATTGTCCAGTCTGGTCTCCAACTGTTGGGCTCAAGTGATCTTCCCACCTCAGCCTCCCGAAGTGCTGGGATTACAGGTGCGAGCCACCACGCCCGGTCATGTTTCTCTTTCTAAAAGGTGCTTGCTCTGCTTTCTTCCAGCACACAGATGAAGAAGGTTATGTTAACAGTATTTAAACATAATCATGGTGCCTACCAGTTCTTCAGAGAAGCGTTGCAGTAAGGAGCTGGGTGTGGGTCCTTCTGGGTGGTAGGTGGGCCTGCTGAGGGCCATTTTTCTTGTCCTGGCCCCCACTCATCCTGATACCTGAGCTCACAGTCCAGTGGTCCATGGGGGTTTGGGTTTGGGGAGATGGTATGGTAGTGCCCTCTGACTTGGTCCCCTGCCCACCTCCTGCACCTTCATCCTAAGGGCCTTATCAGTGTGGCTGGTAGAAGAGTCCTCGCACCAGGGAGGAAGGCATATTCAGCTCCCTGCCACCAACCCTTCTCTCCTGCCTGCCTTGCAGATTTGAAATTGATGACTCTTCCCCCAGCATGTCCGGTTGCTGTGGGGAGGATTGCTCCTATGAGATCCTGAGCCGGAGGACCAAGTTTGGGGACAGCCAACACTCCCACGCGGGTGGGCACTGTGGTGGCTGCTGCCACTGAACTCTCAGAGCCACTTGCAAGTCACAGTGCTCTCTCCTAAGGCCTTTCCTCTTTCCTGGTCTCACCATTTGCCAGGTGCCCTCAGAGCTGTAGCCTCCCCAGCCCTGCACATGCCAGGCTGCAGCCCGAGAGCACAGAATCCTGGAGAGAAGTGGTATGAGCTGCTCCTCCTCCTCTCCTAGGAGACCAGAGTGCCGAGAGGGAAGAGTGGGTGGGCCTGACTGTGAAGCTCATCCACAGTGGCTGCCTCCTCACTTGGCTCCCGGGCCCTGCAGTGGAAGTTCTCCCACCGCTGCAGCCCCTAGATTCCTGACACCGTCCCCGCCCCCATACACACACACTTGGACAAATGGAATGTTTATGCCTACCTTTCTGAAAATTCTGGAGTCCTGGGTCTAGGGTTTGCTGATCCCCAAAGAGGAACACACTGGGTATAAGATCTGGGCATAGAGGGAGGCTTCAGAGACTCACGCTTCTGCAGATGGAATGCTCCTATGGAGACCGTGGGAAGATCTTTTGTGCCAAGACGCAGGGAAGTGAAGAAAGCTCTTTCCAGCTGTTTTTATGGATTCACGGAGTGGGCTCATGTTGGGACCAGCTGACTCTGGGAGGAAGACTGCTTCTCTCCATCGCTGTCAGTGAGAGAGAGCCTGAAAGGACCAGGAATGAGGTCTGTGGGGCCCGCCGTGGGGATTATCTTCTCTAGGCTCCTGGACGTGGCTGCATTCTGAGCTTAACCTCCTGGTCTCATGGCAGTCACTTGAGCTTTTGATTCATAGAAGAAAGCCAGAGGTTCTGCTCGTTCATGTCTGCCAGCCCTCACCATTCTATCTCCTCTGCCTCTCGCCTCTACCCCAGATACCTCTGTTCTTAGTCTCAAGGGGAGAATAACATCAGGGAGCCCCTTGTCTTTCCCAGAAGGACTTCTCGTTCCTCGAATAGTTAACTCCATTTCTTCTCTTCTCTTGGTGCTGATCGCTCTCTAAGGGTAGGGCATCCCTCCCTGCGGCCACTCTCCCTCTTCAGAGAGCCCCCAGCCAGCAGCAGGCCCCTCTGCCTGCACTCCTCAGCCTTGCCCCTCACTGCCTCAGTGAGGCACTAGTGCCACTGCCATGGCCTAGCTGGGCCGTAGCTCAGCTGCAGCAGGAATGCCTCTCAGTGGCCAAAACAGCTGCTTTTCTCTCTGGTGTTACCCTGTGGCAACAGGCTGGAGCAGGGGAAGGAGAAAGCCTTCTCTTCTCTCATAGAATAGAGAGGATGCAGGCTCAGAGCTAATGCTCATCCTGATCTCCAGGCCTTGTTCCTCTTCCAGGAAAGAAAAACCAAATCCTGGCCGGGCGCGGTGGCTCACGCCTGTAATCCCAGCACTTTGGGAGGCCGAGGCGGGCGGATCACAAGGTCAAGAGATCGAGACCATCCTGGCCAACATGGTGAAACCCCATCTCTACTAAAAGTACAAAAAATTAGCCAGGCGTGGTGGTGCGTGCCTATTGTCCCAGCTACTCGGGAGGCTGAGGCAGGAGAATTGCTTGAAACTGGAAAACGGAAGTTGCAGTGAGCTGGGATCGTGCCACTGCACTCCAGCCTGGCGACAGAGCGAGAATCTGTCTCAAAAAAAACAAAACAAGACAAAACAAATCCTTATCCAGGAAAAAGCACCTAACAGCTCCCCTTGGACATCCCTGAGCTCTGCTTTAGGGAGTATCATAAAGGTTCTAGCCTTCATGAAGCTGCTCTTGTGGTCTGTTGGTCCCTCTGACCTCAGCATCTGCTCACACCCCACCCTCTGCCTGACTCCGGCAGTCTATCCTGGCACATCTCCTAAGTGGTCCTTGCTTTGCACCTGGATTCCTGTTTGTGCAGAAGCCTGTGTGCACAGGGCCTCCCTCACCCAGCCTGGCCCTTCTGCTAAGCACTCTGCGCTGCTCCTGATTGGCAGCAGTGGGACCGGGCACTCCTAAGAGAGTTGCCTTGTGGCATTACACTGGAATAAGTCTGCCTCTGCCTCACCCTGCTGGCTCCTGGGGGGTTTCACCCCAGGGAGAGTTGACATTGCTGGAGAGGGTTTGGTGGACTCCTAAGAACCATGAAACCACAGGAGCATGTTTAGGAAGACATTTTTCTCTGGTCCCTGTCTCACAAAGGACACATGATTAAATATTTATTGTCTTAGATCATGGATTCCTGATCCCTCTCACTCGGGGGATCGAAAGGAACCCTCTGTAGTCATCCCATGTAAGGTGAGTTCGGTGCACATTGTCTCTTTCCAGTCACTGGACTCATGGCACCAGTTGGTCAGTGGTGCTTGGTGCCATGCCCTGCTCACCTCAGTCTCTGCAGGCCATGTCCCAACGCTTCCTCAGGAGATCGGGGCTGGGGTGAGAGAGGCACTGTCTGAGACCCGCAGTCACTTGTTGGTGTTGAGCCCATTCGTTTCCAAAACATCTGTCTTTTCTCCACTTCCCCTAGGTCTTGGTTTTGAGAAACAGCAGGCATGGCTGGTCGCGGTGGCTCACGCCTGTAATTCCAGCACTTTGGGGAGTCTGAGGCAGGTGGATCACCTGAGGTCAGGAGTTCAAGACCAGCCTGGTCAACATGGCAAAACCCCATCTCTACTAAAAATACAAAAATTAGCTGGTCGTGGTGGTGGACGCCTATAATCTCAGCTTCTTGGGAGGCTGAGGCAGGAGAATCGCCTGAACCTGAGAGGCAGAGGTGGTGGTGAGCCAAAATCACACCATTGCTATCCAGCCTGACAGTGAGACTTCGTCTCAAAAAACATCAAAACAAAGAGAAACATAGCAGCCCTTTTGTACCAGGCTTTTTGTTTTTTTTTTTTGTTTGGAGCATGTTAAGATACTTTTTTAAGATTTTTAAATTTTGTTATATCCACCCTAATTTTTGTTGGTGACAAACGTGTATAGGACATGTAAATGGTTCTTTTTAACCCCTTCTTTTTTTTTTTTTTTAAAGTGGAAATATTTTTTTCCTTTAGCAGCTTGTTATCACTGGAATCAAAGGGAAAAAGTGATCTCTTTGCATTGGTTGTATTTGTAAGTCACAAATAAAAGACACTTTGTTCAGCTGCTGAGATGGCTTCCTGATACTGGGATACAGTGGGCAACGTGGACCCGGGAAGCCCTAGGCCCTGAGCCTGTCCCATCATTAGACCCGACTCTCAGGAGGTACGTGGCTATGATGGCCCCATACCCTGCCCTGTGAAGAAGCCCCAGGCTGGAGAAAACCTCAGGGTGTCTGGAGCAAGTAGCCAGAGGTGGAGACAGACCAGATGTACGTGTGTGCCGCTTCCCAGAAGTTCTGAGTGTAGTCAGAGGTGTTTTGAAGGGCGCTTGATGTGCATCCTGGAGAGAAAGTTGGGACATTTGACATCTGTGTCCAAGCATAAATTCCAGTGCCTGTGTGTGGGAGGTGAATAGACGAGAGTGCTTCTTTCCTTTTCTACTTTATTGGGTTACTCAAAATATTCGTCTTTTTTTTTAGAGTTGGGGTTTCACCATGTTGACCAGGCTGATCTGGAACTCCTGACCTTAGGTGATCCACCCACCTCAACCTCCCAAAGTGCTGGGATTACAGGCGTGAGCCACCTCGCCTGGCCAAAATATTATTTGTCTCTTAAAACTCCTGCCCTCTTCCCTCCATTCACAGAAGACAAAGGCTTCAAGGAAGGGCAGCTCATGTCAGGCCTGCCAGGGCAGGAGAGTTATGAGCTGGGGGAGGCTCCGACCCCCTGATGTGACAGATGGAGCTGCGCAGCTTGTTCCTCTGACAGGCTCCTGCCAGGCCCCGGCCCGAGGGAGCTGGAGCTCGGAAGTACTTTCTGTGGCCAGTGGAGGGGCTACCCTGATGTACTCTGCTTGGCGGTCTGCATCTGCTGGAGCAGAGAGTGGGAGACCCTGATCCACATGGAGAGTTTGGGCCCTGGCAGATCAAGCATCTGGGGAAAGGAGCTGGGATCATACCCGTCCTGTGGGTACCAGCCGTGGCATGTTGTGGCCTCTCACCTGTGGGCAGGGCAGACCTGTGGGTGGTTTGTGCAGCTATCTTATCTGAGGCCCAAAGAAAGGCAGCACAGCCCTTCCTTGGGAAGGGAAAACAATTTGCCTGGTGAATCACACAGCCAGTTTCCCATGTGACAGAATTCTGGCCCCCATGTTCTTTGTTCCTTGAAGGTTGTGTTTTTGTCCCAGGCAGAAACTTCTTGAGATGGCCATCCTCTTGCTGAAGGGTAAATGGCCACAGTTGGAGGGCATGGGGTCATTCCTTCATCCCTGCTGGCTGAGTGCAGGGAGAGTTGAGGTCTGCGCCCACTCTTCTTCCGTCTTCACAGTGGCCTGGGCCCTCCACAGCAGCTGCCTCAGTGAGGTGTGGTGTGACTCCTGGGGCTGCCCATGGGCAGGTGGAGCAAGGATCCCCACTGCCAGGCAGTAGACAGTCCAGAGCCTGGGCTGGATTGAAAGGGACTGTGTCCCCAGGGGATGGGACGCCACTCACCAGATGGTTTCTGCTGCCGGCTTTGAAGGTAGTCAGTTCAAACTAGGGGACAGGCTTTTCTAGTTTTTCCTAGAATACTCTCCCCATGTGCAATAGAGGTTGTTCTATACCCCTGAGGACAGATGGGGTTTGGGGAGAGGGAAGGTGTTGCTGTGGAGCCTGGTGAGCTACTTGTGGCAATACTCCCATCTAAGGATAAATTGCCAGTGCCATGGCTCACGCCTGTAGCCGCAGCACTTTGGGAAGCTGAAGTGGGAGGATCGCTTGAGGCCAGGAGTTCGAGAAAATCTGTGCATCATAGTGAGACCCTGTCTCTAAAAAAATATTTTTTTAATTAGCTGGGTGTGGTGGCAGGCACCTATAATCCCAGCTATTTGGGAGACTGAGGTGGGAGGATTGCCTGAGCCTAGGAGTCTGAGGCTGCAGTGAGCCATGATTGTGCCACTGCACTCTAGCTTGAATGACAAAACAAACAAAACCCTGTTCTTTAAAAACAAAAGCAAAAAAAAGTGTAGGCATGGTGTGTCATGCCTGTAATCTCAGCACTTTGGGAGGCCTAGGTGGGCAGATCACTTGAGGCCAGGAGTTTGAGACCAACCTGGGCAACATAGTGAAACCCCAGCTCTACTAAAAATAAAAAATTTATTACCACTGATTCTAAAAAAAAAAGTAAAAAAATATATAAAATTAAAATAAAAAATTTCTCAAAAAAAAAAAAATTTAGCTGGGTGTGGTGGTGTGTACCTGTAATCGTAGCTACTTGGAAAGCAGAGGCTGCAGTGAGCCAAGAAAGCCCCACTGCACTCCAGCCTGGGTGACAGAGTGAGACTTTCTCCAAAAAAAAAGATAAAGTGAGAGTGAAAAGTAACTCGCTCATAGTCCCAGTAGTAAGTGGCAGAGCCAAGAATTGAACACAGCAGCGTAGGAGGTGTTACCCCATTTAATAGGTAACCAGAAAAGTAAGACAGGAGCAAGCCAAGGACAACCACAGCTGTGTGCCTGACGAGGTGCCTTCCCTCCCTGTGCTGCCCTCCTGCACAGCGGCTGTGAGAGGCCTAACTTCTTCCTGAACAGGAGCTGTGGGCCCCAGAGGCCCCTCCCGCCCCAGCTTGCTATTCCCGGTGCTGGGGACCAGGGTGATGTCTCCTGCTTCTGGTCTGCAATGCCAGCATATTATGCAGTGCTGACCTGGACACAGGATGCTGGCTTCTGTGAAGTCCATCTACGTTCCTGGCTTCCGATTGTGCTGAAGTGGGCAAAGAGAACCTGTCGGCCTGTATTGGGGCTTTAGGAGTCTCTGTTGTGTTTTGTTTTTTTGTTTTTTTTAAGCAGGGCCTTAACCCTGTCGTCCAGGCTGAAGTGCAGTGGCACAATCAGTTCACTGCAGCCTCAACCTCCTGGGCTCAAGCAAGCCTCCCACCTCAGCCTCCCGTGCACCGTCAAACCCGACTTAAATTTTGTATTTTTAGTAGAGTCGAGGTTTCACCATGTTGGCTAGGCTGGTCTCAAACTCCTGAGCTCAGGTGATCCTCCTGCCTTAGCTCAAGTGTTGGGATTACAGGCGTGAGCTCCCAAGCCTGGCCCCACTGTGGAGTGTTAATTCCATTAAGATGAACATTTAATAGTCCCTACAGACTGGCAGGGCTGGGGCTGAGGTTATACCATGTGGCGTTGGTTTTAGCACAGGCCACCCCAGTGCTGGAGGGAGGAGGCCCTGAGCAATGGGAGCAGGCCGGGAGCCTCCTAAGGGGTGGAGGCTGTTTGACTCAGCAGGGGTTGAGAGGCCATAGTTGAGGGCAGATCAGGAGCTGGGAGCAGGGTGAGAGCCATTTGTGGCTGCTCTGGCAGTTGAAGGCCAGGCCCTGTGCCTCTCTGGGGTCCTGCTGTGGCACGGGGGGGCACTGTTGCAGCAAGTGAAGCTGACGGGTGGCCTGGACACTAGTGGCTTCCCTTCAGTGGTGACAAAAAGGACTAGGCAGCCATGTTCACTGACCGTCATAGTGAGGTCTCAAGCCGCCAAGAGCAGACACCGTGGGTGGCGTGGGGCAGCACATGCCCTCTAAGTTCGGTGTGTTGTGAAACTGTCCCCATGCCTAGCTCGATGCTGGGCAGGTGGACCACACAGGGATGTCACACTTGGGAGCTGTGGGGGGACCACTACGTGGTGGCCCCTCTCTTGAATGTTGGATACATGGACTGGGAAGGTGGGGTATGTAGCTCCAGGGGTCCAGGGACGCAGAGCTCAGGTTAGGGCCCTCTGAGGGCCCCAGCAGTGAGACTGGTGTCCAGGAACAATGAAAAGGAGTGGGGACCCGCCTTAAGCTGATTAGGGGTCTAGAGGCAAGAGGCCCCTGGGTTGGGCCAGCCTGGGGGCTCATGCCGGTAATCCTAGCTCTTTGGGAGGCTGAGGCAGGCAAATCACCTGAGGTCAGTTCAAGATCAGCCTGACCAACATGGAGAAACCCTGTCTCTATTAAAAATACAAAATTAGCCAGGCATGATGGTGCATGCCTGTAATCCCAGCTACTCGGGAGGCTGAGGCAGGAGAATCATTTGAACCCGAGAGGCGGAGGTTGTGGTGAGCTGAGATCACACCACTGCACTCCAGCCTGGGCCGCAAGAGCAAAACTCCGTCTCAAAGGAAAAAAAAGGCCCATGGGTATTGGAGCTGTGAGCCCGGGCTAGGGGCTCAGAAGGCAGAGGGCCTGGATGCACTTCACAGCCTGGTAGGGGTAAGGATTGGGGCCAGCCCATGATGGAGGGAAACGAGGCCTGAGAAGCTGGTCTTCACCAAGCTGGAGCCACGGTCCCCCTCCACCGGATGCAAACGCGGTGATCTTGCCCTCATCACATAAGGCTGCTGTCTGTGGGCTCCGTTCCTGAAGGGGTTAACCGCCATGGGCTCTCAGCAGGTGCACCCAGCCCTCAGCTTGCACCATTCCCTCTCGAGGCTGCCAGACCCCTGGGGCCCCCAGCCAGGACAGCTGTGCCTGCCTAGAGCACAATCCTCCACCCTCAAACCCACCGCCGACAGCTGTGTCTGGGCCTGCCCCCGGACGCCTAGCAACAGCTGTGCCCCATGAAGAGCAAACACCCTTCAGGATCCCTTATTTCTGTCCCGCCCCCTCCCTTGATCATTGCCTGCTTAGGTTTCCCAAACCAACTCTTCCAATGAGGATGCCTCTCCCTCCGCCTTCTCCTGCTGGACTTTGCATTAGCGCCCCCATTCTGCAGATGGGGAAGCTAAGGCTCATCCTCAAGGTCACCCAGCACACCAGTGTAGGCCTGTACCTCCTCCCTCAAGCCCCTTGTTCACCCTCCTCCGCTGGGCACTGGGCGTTTCCTGTGGCTTCACTAGAGTCTCCTGCTGGTGCTATCACCCCAAAAATCATTCCCCCACAGGCAGATGGAGAGGCCCCAGCTGACCTCCAATAGCATAGGGCTGGTTCCTTCGTACCCTCACCCTGAAGCCCTCCCTCTGGCCAGCCCCAGGGCTCGGAGCCTGGTACCCACCTGACGTGCCAGGAGGAGAGACCAGGCCAGGTGGGGAAACTGGAGACCCAAAACTCAGTTTTGTTTTTGTTTTTGTTTTTTGTTTTTGAGATGGAGTCTCGCTCTGTAGCCCAGACTGGAATGCAGTGGCGCAATCTTGGCTCACTGCAACCTCCGCCTCCTGGGTTCAAGTGATTCTCTTGCCTCAGCCTCCTGAGTAGCTGGGATTACAGGCACCTGCCACCACGTCTGGCTAATTTTTGTATTTTTTAGTAGAGACCATGTTAGTCAGGCTGGTCTTGAACTCCTGACCTCAGGTGATCCGCCCGCCTTGGCCTTCCAAAGTGCTGGGATTACTGTTGTGAACCACTGCGCCAGCCAAAACTCAGGTTCTTAACCAACTCCAGCTCAGATGCTCTGGGAGGTGGCAAGCTCTAGAAGCTGTGCAGGGGAGGGGCAGCTGAGGGATTTCTACCTGCTGGCCCCACAGGATTGGGGTGCAGCACCCTCCCTGGGCCTCGAAGCTCCATATTTTGACCAGAGCAGTTACTGGGCCAGAGCCTTTCATGGAGAGAGGGCAGGCCTGGGGTGGGGAGACCTAGTGTTTGCCCAGCCCGTGTGTAAGCAGTAGATCTGGGGACCGGCTCTAGGGTGGGGCACCTGGTGTAACAATCAGTGACTGGAGGACCAGCCCCCCTACCCATCCCCAAGGCTTGGGATCTATCCCTAGTGCCCCACTTGGGAGGGAGCGGGTTGAGCCCTGGGATCAGAGAGACCAAGGGCTCAAGAGACATGGGTCTCACCCCTTGGTATGGAGAGACTCCCTAGCAAGCATTCTGAGTGTGGGGGCAGTCCCAGGTGGGGGAACTAAGCTCCCAGTCCTTGCAGGCAGCACAGCAGCTGTCCAGGGTAATAGACGAGGTCCCTGTCCCGTAGAAGATCCCTGTCACAGAGTCTGTCACCACATGGAACACGTCTCCCTCATTGGACCAACAACCCCCCCCCCCTTCTCCTTGCTTATTTTATTATTTTATTTATTTAGAGGTGGAGTCTCATTCTGTCACTCAGGCTGGAGTGCAGCGATGTGATCTCAGCTCACTGCAACCTCTGCCTCCCAGGTTCAAGCGATTGTTCTACCTCGGCCTCCTGAGTAGCTGGGACTACAGGTGTGTGCCACCACGCCTGGCTAATTTTTGTATTTGTAGTAGAGTCAGGGTTTCACCATGTTGGCTAGGGTGGTCTCGAATTCATGATCTCAGGTGATCTTCCTGCCTCCGTCTGCCAAAGTGCTGAGTTTACAGGCATGAGCCACTGTACCTGGCCTTATTCATTGTTTTGAGATGGGGTCTCGCTCTGTCACCCAGGCTGGAATGCAGTGGTGCAATGATAGCTCACTGCAGCCTCAACCTCCTGGGCTCAAGCGATCTTCCTGCCTCAGCCTTCTCAGTAGCTAGGACTACAGGTGCACGCCACCATGCCCGGCTAATTTTTTGTTTTTAATAAAGACAGGGTCTCACTATGTTGCCTGGGCTGGTCTCGAACTCCTGATCTCAAATGATCCTCCTACTTGGGCCTTCCAAAGTGTTGGGATTACAGGTGCGAGTCACCGTACCTGGCCTTTCTTGTTTATTTGTTTATTTATTTATTTACTGAGACAGAGTTTCACACTGTTGCTCGGGCTGAAGTGCAGTGGTGCAATCTCAGCTCACCACAACTTCCACCTCCCGGGTTCAAGTGATTCTCCTGCCTCAGCCTCCCGAGTAGCTGGGACTACAGGCATGCACCAACATGCTCGGCTAATTTTTGTTTTTAGTAGAGATGGGGCTTCACTATGTTGGCCAGGCTGATCTTGAACTCCTGATCTCATGATTGGAGGCTCAGCCTCCCAAAGTGCTGGGATTACAGGTGTGAGCCACTGAGTCCGGCCTCTTGTCAAAAATTTTTGAAGTTTTTAATTGAAGTGTAACAGACATACAGAAAAGTGCACAATCATGAAAATCCCACCACTCAACGATGGAATCATCACTAAGTGAACAGAGCGACCAGCACCCAGAAGCCAATCATGCCTCTTCTTGGCTCCTGTCTTCCCTCTTCCCCTGGGGTCCCTACCTCCTGGCTCAGACCAGCTTGCTGTTGGACTTTGTGTAAATAGAACCACGCGGTCTGTGCCCCTTCAGGTCTGGCCTCTGCCCTCAACATTGTCTGTGGGATCCATCCATGCCGCAGCTGGAGTTTGTTCTTTTTCTGCTGCTCTGTCACATCTCATTGTATCAATGCGCCACACAGTCTCACTGCTCTCCTGTCGAAGGACTGTGCCTAAATTTTGGGAAAGGTTGGTTGCTAGGAGGGATGGGGAAAGAGCAGAGATCTTGGTATTAATGCAATAGACAGACCTAGGTGCAAGCCCTGCCTGGCACTAACAGACTCGACTGCATTATGGTACCTGCCTGCCAGCCTCTCTTTCCTCCACTCTGATGGGGATTCTGAGAGATATACATCACAGGGACCTGAGGAACGCCCTGGAACAGAGCACCAACAAAAAGTTCAGTTCCCTAGTGCCAGAAAGGCCCCATCACCTCCTAGAGTATCTCCAGGCCCCTTGCCTGTGCTGGGGCTCAGGACACACCACCCCAAAATGTGACTGTAGGAGACCAGAATATCCCAACCCAAAATATGCTACTTTGGCATATTTTGAGCTGGTTATTCAGAGAAACTGCAGACATAGGAGTAGCTCTGAAAAGCTAACCTTTTGAATTTTTTTTTTTTTTTTTTTGAGACAGATTTTCTTCACTCTTGTTGCCCAGGCTGGAGTGCAATGGCATGATCTCGGCTCACTGCAAACTCCGCCTCCTGGGTTGAAGCAATTCTCCTGCCTCAGCCTCCCGAGTAGCTGGGATTACAGGCATGTGCCACCATGCCCGGCTAATTTTTGCATTTTTAGTACAGACAGGGGTTTCTCCATGTTGGTCAGGCTGGTCTCGAACTCCTGACCTCAGGTGATCCACCTGCTTTGGCCTCCCAAAGTGCTGGGATTACAGTCATGAGCCACTGTGCCTGGCTTTTTTTCTTTTTTAGGGCACCGGGACCAACGATCACCAGCTGCCCAAGTACCAAAAATTATGCTTCCGAAATCTCTTGATGTCCATTCTGCATGAAGAGCAATCAAGTTGCCCTGCATGTGCCACTTAGGACAGAAGCCCTTTTTAATAAATAAATTTTTTTAAAAATTTAAAAACTAAAGGAATAAAGAATGGTTACTCCGGCCAGTCACAGTGGCTCACACCTGTAAGCCCAGCACTTTGGGAGGCCAAGGTGGATGGATCCCGAGGTCAGGAGTTCAAGACCAGCCTGGCCAAGATGGTGAAACCCCATCTCTAGTAAAAATACAAAAAAAATTAACTGGGCGTGGTGACGGGCGCCTGTACTCCCAGCTACTCGGGAGGCTGAGGCAGGAGAATTGCTTGAACCCAGGAGGTGGAGTTTGCAGTGAGCCGAGATGGCACTATTGCACTCCATCCTGTCTGACAGAGTGAGACTCCATCTCAAAAAAAGGGCCGGGCGCGGTGGCTCAAGCCTGTAATCCCAGCACTTTGGGAGGCCGAGGCGGGTGGATCACGAGGTCAAGAGATCGAGACCATCCTGGTCAACATGGTGAAACCCCGTCTCTACTAATACAAAAAATTAGCTGGGCACGGTGGCGCGTGCCTGTAATCCCAGCTACTCAGGAGGCTGAGGCAGGAGAATTGCCTGAACCCAGGAGGCGGAGATTGCGGTGAGCCGAGATCGCGCCATTGCGCTCCAGCCTGGGTATCAAGAGCGAAACTCCGTCTCAAAAAAAAAAAAAAAAAAAAAAAAAAAAAGGTTACTCTCTAGGCAGAGCAGCAGCATGGGCTACTCACTCACTACACTTGAGTTATTTCTTGATCATATGCTAAATAAGGGTGGATTGTTCATGAGTTTTCCAGGAAAGGGGCAGGGATTTCCCAGAACTGAGGGTTCCTCTCCCCTTTAGATGATAAAGGGTAACTTCCTGGTGTTGCCATGGCATTTGTAAACTGTCGTGGTGCTGATGGGAGTGTCTTTTAGCATGCTAATATATTATAATTAATGTATAATGAGCAGTGAGGATGACCAGAGGTCACTTTTGCTGCCATCTTGGTTATAAGTTATTTTTTTTATTATTATTTCTCTCTTTTTTTTTTTTTTGAGACAGGGTCTCACTCTATCACCCATACAGTGGCATGATCATGGCTCACTGCAGCCTCTATCTCCCGGGCTTAAGCAATCCTCCCACCTCAGCCTCCCAAGTAGCTGGGACTACAGGCACTCGCATGTCACATCAGGCTTATTATTATTTTGTAGGGACAAGGGTTTTACTTTGTTGCCCAGGCTGGTCCTCCTGCCTCCCTGTCCTCCTTTTTTGCCTTTGCTTATTTATTTTTTGAGACAGAGTCTCATTCTGTCTTGATCTCTGCTCACTGCAGCCTCCGCCTCTTGGGTTAAAGCGATTCTGCTACCTCAGCCGCCAAGTAGCTGGGATCACAGGCGCACGCCACCACACACGGGTAATTTTTGTGTTTTTAGTAGAGACAGGGTTTCACCATACTGGCCAGCTGGTCTCAAACTCCTAACCTCGTGATCCGCCTGCCTCGGCCTCCCAAAGTGCGGGGATTACAGGCATGAGCCACTGCACCTGGGCTCCTTTTTTGCCTTTAAAAATCTATTTACAACTGCTGCTAATCAGAGTATATATTCAGGACAAGTTGATTCTGTGCTTCCAGGTTATAATCATCAAACTTGGCCCAAATAAGCTCTCTGCTTATGTTAATTTTGTTTCAGCTTCTTCCTTTTAGGTCGCTATTTTGTAATTTACATCCATAATGGAAATTTACATTAGTAAGAGTATATCAGGAAGAGGGCTGCTCCAGACAACTTTTTTTTTTTTGAGACAGAGTCTCGCTCTGTTTACAGGCTGGAGTGCAGTGGCGCAATCTCAGCTCACTGCAGCCTCCAACGTCCGCCTTCCAGGTTCAAGCGGTTCTCCTGCCTCAGCCTCCTGAGTAGCTGGCACTACAGGCGTGCACCACTATGCCCAGCTAATTTTTTGTATTTTTAATAGAGACGGGATTTCACCATGTTGGCCAGAATAGTCTCGATCTCTTGAACTCGTGATCCGCCCGCCTCGGCCTCCCAAAGTGCTGGGATTATAGGCGTGAGCCACAGTGCCCGGCTGAGTTTCATGTTTTGTGGTACTCCCTTGTGTATGTGTATTAGGGTTCTCTGGAGGGACAGAACTAATAGGATATATCTATATCTATCTATCTGTCTATATCTATAAAAGGGAGTTTATTTTATTTTATTATTATTTTTTTTTGAGACGGAGTTTCGCTCTTGTTACCCAGGCTGGAGTGCAATGGCGCGATCTCGGCTCACCGCAACCTCCGCCTCCTGGGTTCAGGCAATTCTCCTGCCTCAGCCTCCTGAGTAGCTGGGATTACAGGCACGCGCCACCATGCCCAGCTAATTTTTTTGTATTAGTAGAGACGGGGTTTCACAATGTTGACCAGGATGGTCTCGATCTCTTGACCTCGTGATCCACCCGCCTCGGCCTCCCAAAGTGCTGGGATTACAGGCTTGAGCCACCGCGCCCGGCCTAAAAGGGAGTTTATTAAGTATTGACTCACATGATCACCAGGTCCCACAATAGGCTGCCTGCAAGCTGAGGAGCAAGGAAGCCCGTCTGAGTCCCAAAACTGAAGAACTTGGAGTTTGATGTTTCAGGGCAGGAAGCATCCAGCATGAGAGAAAGATGTAGGCTGGGAGACTTGGCCAGTCTTGTCTTTTCGCATTTTTCTGCCTGCTTTACCGTCTAGCCCCACTAGCAGGTGATCAGATGGTGCCCACCCAGATTGAGGGTGGGTCTGCCCTTCCCAGCCCAGACTCAAATGTTAATCTCCTTTGGCAACACCCTCATAGGCACACCCAGAATCAATACTTCCTATCCTTCAATCCAGTCAAATGGACAATATTAACCATCATAGTATGCATGTAAGTAGAACTGTGTTTTCACCTGTTGACCTGTTAAGTCAATTTAGTTCATAGTCCAGCCAAATACCTAGAGTGGTGGAGGGAAGCCATTTTTCTCTTGCCTACACCTGACTATACTCTGATTTGGGAGTTATTCCTTTGTTTCCCAGTGCCCGACAAGCCCAGGAGGGGAGCAGGGAGGTCCTTGCCCTTTCCTTCTCCCAGTGGCAGCCAGCTGGGGCCTGGGCCTCTTAACCCTGTGCCCCTAGGACCGGGGAGGGAGTTTAGAAGCATCTGTCTGGGGCTGTTGGCTAGGACTCCGGGCAGGGCAAGAACAGAGGCATGGTGGTTGTGGGTGGGATTGGGCTGAGACTGCTAAGAAGGGGGCCAGGCACAGTGGCTCACGCCCATAATCACAGTACTTTGGGAGGCTGAGGCACGCGGATAACTTGAGGTCAGGAGTTTTGAGACCAGCCTGGCCAACATGGTGAAACCCTGTCTCTACTAAAAATACAAAAATTAGCCAGGTCTGGTGGTGCATGCCTGTAATCCCAGGTACTCAGGAGGCTGAGGGAGGAGAATCATTTGAACCCAGGAGGCAGAGTTTTCAGTGAGCTGAGATTGTACCACTGCACACCAGTCTGGGCTACAGAATGACTCTGTCAAACAAAACAAAACAAAACCCATAAAAATAGAGTGGGGGAGGTGAGGGGGAGATGAAGAGGGATGAGCTTGGGGCCTGGGAACACATCCCTCCAGAGGAAGCTCAGACACAGCTCCCCTCTAGGGCACCCCGAGTTCATTGCCACCTTGCTGTGTCACTCCCCCATCCATGGGCTGAGGTTTCCTCTCAAAGCTCCAGTTTCTCAGTCTCTTGCCACCCATCACTACAGGCTTTGATGTTACTGACCTCACTGTCAAAACTGGAACTTCTGGAAACTCCGTCTCTGCGGCAGCATGTGTGTGGCTAAAAGCATGGGTTTTGGAGGCGACAGACCTGCCCTGGAATCCTGGCGAGGCAGCCTTCTAGCTTCATGATCTCGAACAAGTCCCCGACTCTTCAAGTCTATTTCCTCATTTGTAAAAAATTTGAAATAGGTCAGGCACAGTGGCTCTTGCCTGTGATCCCAGCATTCTGGGAGGCCATGGTGGGAGGATTGCTTGAGCCCAGGAGTTCAAAACCAGTCTGGGCAACATAGTAGGACCTTGTCTCTACAAAAAATAAAAAGTTAGCCAGGTATGGTGGTGTATGCCTGTAGTCCCAACTACTCGGGAGGCTGAGGCAAGAGGATCACTTGAGCCTGGGAGGTCAAGGCTGCAGTGAGCTGTGGTCATGACACTGCACTCCAGCCTAGGCAACAGAGCAAGACACTGTCTCAAAATAATGAAATAGCCCAGGCATGGTGGCTCATGCCTGTAATCCCAGCACTTTGGGAGGCCAAGGAGGGTGGATCACCTGAGGTCGGGAGTTCAAAACCAGCCTGACCAACGTGGCAAAACCCCATCTCTACTGAAAAAATACAAAATTGGCAGGATGTGGTGGCACATGCCTGTAATCCCAGCTACTTGAAGCAGGAGAATCGCTTGAACCCAGGAGACGAAGGTTACGGTAAGCCAAGATAGTGCCATTGCACTCCAGCCTGGACAACAAGAGTGAAACTCTGTCTCAGGAAAATAATTTGATAATAATGAAATAATAATAGCATCTCTTTCATGACATTATTGTAAACCTGGAATGAGATTGCACCATGAAGCCCTGGCCCAGTGGCTGGCCCCACACTCCCTTTCCTGGTGTGCTTTCTACCCAGTTGAATGCTGTTAAGCCTCCTGCAGCTCGTAAACATTCTGAGTGTCTGGTTGGAAACAGTGGTGAACTAACACAGGCTCTGCCCTCAGGTGGCCCCGCGTCTTGATGGAGACACACTACCAAGTACCAGCTTAGCCAGGAGACCCCCTACCCCGGCAGCGCTGAAGGTAATGAGAGGCAGACACCCAGATAGAACAGCAAAGTGGGTCTATCGGGGGGCCAGCAGCCTACTGAGTTGAGAGCCTCGGGGGCCAACAGCATTCCAGGCTGAAGGCCCTGAGTAGATTCTGATCCACATATTTATTCTCTCTTAACTGGTGACTATTACTGATAAACAGGTATTCTGTATTTACTCATAACGCAAAAAGTTCCAAGTAGGCAGCTGTTACCCTTACCACTAATTGCAAACTAAAAGGTATTCTCCACAACGGAGCCATGGCAGCAGGGTAAACTTAATGTTTCCCAACAACCCACCTTGTGGGGCAGAGCTGTCACAGGTGTCACTGGGCACAAAGGAGACACAGGCCCAGGTGGCCAGTGAAGGCATTCTGAGGGTGCCACCCCACGTATCTTCCTAGCCCATCATGGTTTTATTTTCATCATGACACTTATATGATGGTTTCTAATTAAGTGCCTGTTTATTCCATCCAGAATGTCAGCTCTGTGACAAGAAACCTTATCCATGTTGTTTATACTGGTGTCTACAATGGCTTCTGACATACAGTAGAGGCTAACAAATATTTGTTGAATAAAGTAAGTCGTATCATTAACTGGAAGCCCGGAAGCAGGAATTAGCATGGTGAAAAAGGCAAGCTGGGTAGGAGTTGGAAAAAGATGAACATAAAATGCAGAAGCAACGCTGGATGTGGTGGCTCACGCCTGTAATCCCAACACTTTGGGAGGCCAAGGTGGGCAGATCACATGAGGCCAGGAGTTCAAGACCAGCATGGCCAACATGGCGAAACCCTGTCGCTATTAAAAATGCAAAAATTAGGCCGGGCGTGGTGACTCACGCCTATAATCCCAGCACTTTGGGAGGCTGAGATGGGTGGATCACGAGGTCAAGAGATCGAGACCATCCTGGTCAACATGGTGAAACCCCATCTTACTAAAAATACAAAAATTAGCTGAGCATGGTGGCGCATGCCTGTAGTCCCAGCTGCTCAGGAGGCTGAGGCAGGAGAATTGTTTGAACCCAGGAGACGGAGGTTGCAGTGAGCCGAGATCGCGCCATTGCGCTCCAGCCTGGGTAACAAGAGCGAAACTCCGTCTCAAAAAAAAAAAAAAAAAAAATGCAAAAATTAGCCAGGTGTGGTGGTGTGCACCTGTAATCCCAGCTACTTGGGAAGGTGAGGCAGGAGAATCACTTGAACCTGGGAGATGGAGGTTGCAGTGAGCCGAGATTGCACCACTGCACTCCAGCCTGGGTGACAGCCTGTCTCAAAACAAAACAAACTCAAGCAGAGGCAAGGTCAGGTACAGTGGCTCATGCCTGTAATCCCAGCACTTTGGGAAGCTGAGGCGGGTGAATCACCTGAGGTCAGGGGTTCGAGACCAGCCTGGCCAACATGGTACAACCCTATCTCTATTAAAAATTCAAAAATTAGGCTGGGCGCGGTGGCTCACGCCTCTAATCCCAGCACTTTGGGAGGCTGAGGTTGGCGGATCATGAGTTTAGGAGTTCAAGACCAGCCTAACAAATATGGTGAACTCCGTCTATTCTAAGCATACAAAAAATTAGCCGAGCGTGGTGGTGCATGCCTATAGTCCCAGCTACTCAGGAAGCTGAGGCAGGAGAATCACTTGAACCCGGGAGGTGGAGGTTGCAGTGAGCCGAGATCGTGCCATTGCACTCCAGCCTGGGCAATAAGAGCAAAGCTCCGTCTCAAAAAAAAAAAAAAAAAAAAGTAGCTGGACGTGGCGGCAGGCACCTGTAATCCCAGCTACTCTGGAGGCTGAGGCAGAAAAATTTCTTGAACCTGGGAGGCAGAGGTTGTAGTGAGTCAAGCCACTGCACTCCAGCCTTGGCGACAGAGTGGGACTCTGTATCAAAAAAAAAAAAAAAAAAAAAAATTAGGCAGGTATGGCGGTGGGCGCCTGTAGTACCAGCTACTCGGGAGGCTGAGGTGGGAGAATGTCTTGAGCCTGGGAGGTGGAGGTTGCAAGAGTGCTGTCAGCTGAGATCACACCACATTGTCCAGCCTGGGCAATAGAGCTAGACCTTTTCTCAACAACAACAACAACAACAAAATGCAGAAGCAAAATGCTTGGTGGTGGAAATCAGAGAGCAGGGTTGAAGGTGTGGAATATTGCAGAGTTTTGAGAGTTGAGGACAGTTACATCCAGAATTGGGATTTTGCCTAGGAAGCAATGGGGAGCCACTGAAAGTATATGGCTTGGTCAGATTTAGGTTTAAAAAACAAAGAAAGAAGGGTTGCGGAGGGAGAGATAGAGATAGGGTAGGAAGGAAGGGAAGTTGGCTGCCCCAGCATGGTAACTGGAATCGAAGAGTGTAATAGTAATTGAGGGGAGTTTGGTTACTATGTCAATGTCAGGAATTCTGTCCAGAAATGAAGGAGGCCTGACAGAGAGGAAGGAATTCTGAATAGAGAGTTTTTTTTTTTTTTTTTTTTTTGAGATGGAGTCTCGCTCTGTCACCCAGTCTGGAGTGCAGTGGCACAGTCTTGGTTCACTGCAACCTCTGCCACCTGGGTTCAAGTGATTCTCCTGCCTCAGCCTTCCGAGTAGTTGGGATTACAGGCACCCACCACCATGCCTGGATAATTATTATTATTTTTTTCCCCAGAGGGAGTATTGCTTTGTTGCCCAGACTGGAGTGCAGTGGCGCAATCTCGGCTTGCTGCAACCTCCGCCTCCCAGGTTCAAGCAGTTCTCCTGGCTCAGCCTCCTGAATAGCTGAGATTACAGGTGCCTGCCACCATGCCCGGCTAATTTTTGCATTCTTAGTAGAGACGAGTTTCACCTCTTGAACTCTGTTTTTTTTTTTTTTTTTTGAGACGGAGTCTTGCTCTGTCACCCAGGCTGGAGTGCAATGGTGCAAACCACACCCAGCTAATTTTTGTATTTTTAGTAGAGATGTGGGTTTCATCACGTTGGCCAGGTTGGTCTCGAACTCTCGACCTCAGGTGATCCACGCGCCTTGGCCTCCCAAAGTGCTGAGATTACAGGGAAGAGCCACCTTGTCCGGCCTGAATAGAGATCTAAGAGTATGAATGGAGGGAGGAGTCAAGAACGGGTTAGGCTTCTCGCGTACATCATTGGGTGGCTCCAGATGTCACTCACAAATATAGGCTTTGGAGGCGGAACATAACCAAAAGAAACGCCCCTTTGTGCTCCGCCCATAGCGGGAGGAAGGTGTCAATTGGCTGCTTCGAGCAACGCTCCAAAAACTACCGAGGGTGGTGGGAGATGTGTTCCTGCGTTATTGCCGAGACTTCCGGGCCGTTGTTTCCCGGCCTCCCCAGCTCCGGAACTTCCGGCCGGCGCAGCCATTTTGACTTCCTGACCTTGGGCTCCGGGTGGCGGTTGTCTGCGGTGTACTCCGTACCATCATGTCCGTCCTGACACCACTGCTGCTGCGGGGCCTGACAGGCTCGGCCCGGCGGCTTCCGGTGCTGCGCGCCCAGGTCCATTCGATGCCGCCGGAGCAGAAGCTTGGGGTCCTGGTGAGGAACGGGCCGGGAAGGGCACGGGAGGCGCCGTGGGCCGGCCCCTTCTGCCGCGCTGAGCTCAGGCGGCCCTGAGAGTGCCCCGCACCCCGCGGCCCGCCGCGTAACGGGGAGCAGCATTGCCGGTTTGGGCGTGTCTGAAGGGCGCGGACGACGGGGACAGTAGGGGCTGTCAGCGTTAGGTCTTTCCCCAGAGCCTCACCATCTCGAGTCAGGCCCTGTCAGGTCCTCCCTGCCCTGTCGCTTCCTCGCTGCGCCGCCTCGAGCAGACTTCTTTAGCCCTCTCTGAGCCCATTTTCTCATCGGTTCGCTGGGGGATGCTTGACGACCGTCAGCGACGATAATGGTTGTTACTGCCATTTAATTTACGTTTTTTGAGACTGAGTCTTGCTCTGCTTTTTGGCTGGAGAGCAATGGCGCCGTCTCAGCTCACTGCAACCTCCGCCTCCCGGGTTCAAGCGATTCTCCTGCCTCAGCCTCCCGAGTAGCTGGGACTACAGGCCCGTGCCACCGCGGCCAATTAATTTTTTATTTTTAGTAGAGACGGGGTTTCACCATGTCGGCCAGGCTGGTCTCGAACTCATGACTTCCAAGTGATTCTCCCGCCTCGACCTCCCAAAGTGCTGGGATTACAGGTGTGAGCCACCGCGCCCAGCCCTGCTATTTATTGTTATTAGAGACAGGGGGAAAGAAGACCCCAACAGGCCTTCGAATTCCTGGAAATGTCGGGGCGTTTAGCTCTTTAGGGCATCTTTCACCTGTTTCAGCTTCTGTGCCTTTGCCTCAGGTGGTGGAGCCGGGCGTTGAATGCCAGCCCTCAGAATCCAGGTTAGTGGGCCTTGAGTGTGAGGAGCAGAGCCAGGAGGGCACTGCAGCTAAGGAAACATCAGTGATGATAAGGAGTGTATGGCCATAGCACCCGAACACGCCACATCGCCTCTGATAGAAACTGTACCATACGGCAGGCGATGCCAGGTGCTTGCTGTGTGCCAGACGCTGTGCTGGTCTGATTTCAGTCCTTCCAGTGACCCTGAGAAGAAAGCATGATTTATTTGCATTTTGTGTGTGTGTGTGTTTTTTTTTTTTTAAAGACAGGGTTTCACCATGTTGGCCAGGCTGGTCTTGAACTCCTGACCTCAGGTGATCCGCCCACCTCGGCCTCCCCGAGTGCTGAGATTACAGGCGTGAGCCACCACGCCCCCCCTGTTTTTTTTTGAGACAGAGTTTTGCTCTTGTTACCCAGGCTGGAGTGCAATGGTGCAATCTTGGCTCACCGCAACCTCCGCCTCCTGGGTTCAAGCAATTCTCCTGCCTCAGCCTCCCAAGTAGCTGGGACTACAGGCACGCGCCACCATGCCCAGCTAAATTTTGTATTTTAAGTAGAGTCGGGGTTTCACCATGTTGACCAGGATCTCTTGACCTCGTGATCCACACTCCTCAGCCTCCCGAAGTGGTGGGATTATAGGCGTGAGCCACTGTGCCCAGCCGCGTTTTGTGTTTGAAGGTGCTGAAGCATAGAAGCAGTGTGTTGACTTAGCAGAAGTCACCTTCAGTCAGGCATGGTGGTTCACACCTGAAATCCCAGCACTTTGGGAGGCTGAGGTGGGTAGATCACGAGGGCGAGAGTTTGAGACCAGCCTGGCCAATATGGTGAAACCCCGTCTCTACTAAATAAACCTAAAACTAGCCGGGCGTGGTGGCGTGTGACTATAGTCTCAGCTACTTGGGAGGCTGAGGCAGGAGAATTGCTTGAACCCAGAAGGTGGAGGTTGCAGTGAGCTGAGATTGCACCACTGCACTCCAGCCTGGGCAATAGAGGGAGACTCTGTCTCAAAAAAAAAAAAAAGTCACACCTTCAGTGGCAAAGAAGGATTTTATCACCCAAGCTGAAGTACTGTGGGTGCGATCATGGCTCACTGCAGCCTCGACTTCCTGTGCTCAAGCAGTCCTCCCACCTCAGCCTCCCAAGCAGCTGGGACTACAGGGACGTGCCACCACACCAGGCTAGTTTTTTGATGTTTTGTTGAGACAGGGTCTCACTACGTGGCCCAGGCTGGTCTTGAACTCCTGAGCTCAAGTGATCTCCTGCCTCAACCTCCTTAAGTGCTGGGATTACAGATGTGAGCCACCCTGCCCCAAAGATGGAATTTGAACTCAAGGCTGACTCCAAGTTGTTCTGTGGACCTAACTACTTTTGAGACGATGGCAGTGGCTGAAAAGATCTTTTACCCATAGCCTCCAAGGTTGAGTAACAGTCTTGGAGAGGAGGTGGGAAGGGAGGGTTTTTAAAATTTTTTATTTTTTATAAAGACGGGGTTTCACCATGTTGGTCAGGCTGGTCTTGAACTCCCTACCTCAGGTGATCCGCCCATCTTGGCCTCCAATGTGCTTGGATACAGGCGTGAGCCACCATGCCCGGCTGGAAGAGAGGGGGTTTTAAGGAAGGATAGGTACAGTTTTAGAGTTACTGGCCCATGCAAGGATCCTGGGTCTCAACAGACCAGCTTTGTTTTTCTTTTTGTTTGAGATGGAGTGCTGATCTGTCACCCAGGCTGGAGTGCAGTGGCACGATCTTGGCTCACTGCAACCTCTACCTCCCAGGTTCAGGTGATTCTCCTGCCTCAGCCTCCCGATTAGCTGGGACTACAGCCTCCTGTTACCACTCCCCGCTAATTGTTTGTATATATATATTTTTGAGACAGAGTCTCACTCTGTCACTCAGGCTGGAGTGCAGTGGCACAATTTTGGCTCACTGCAACCTCTGCCTCCCGGGTTCAAACGATTCTCCTGCCTCAGCCTCCCCAGTAGCTGGGATTATAGGTGCCCACCACCATGCCTGGCTAATTTTTGTATTTTAGTAGAGATGGGGTTTCACCATGTTGGTCAGGCTGGTCTCAAACTCCTGACCTCATGATCCACCCACTTTGGCCTCCCACAGTGCTGGGATTACAAGCATGAGCTACCACACCCAGCCTTTTTTGTATATATATATTTTTTTTCTGTAGAGACGGGGTTTCTCCACGTTGGTCAGGCTAGTCTCAAATTCCTGACCTCAGGTGATCCACCCATCTCGGCATCCCAAAGTGCTGGGATTACGGTACAGGCATGAGGCACCGCACCTGGCCCCCTTTTTTGTATTTTTAGTAGAGGCAGGGTTTCACCATGTTGGCCAGGCTGGTCTCTCTTAACTCCTGACCTCGTGATTCACCCACCTTGGCCTCCCAAAATGCTTGGATTACAGGCATGAGACACTGTGCCTGGCCCAGACCAGCTTTAAAACGGGTTTCTTTTTTTTGTTTTGTATATATTTTTTTCTTTTTTCTTCTGCCCAATTCCATTTATAAAACAGGTTTCAATAAATCCTACTTCCTGTCCTTTCCTTTATGATCTGGTGGTGGATTTCTCCCTGGACCCTAACCCTGGCTGTCTCTCCTTCCTCTCAATCCTCCCCCTCCTTTTAACTGATCCTTTACCTCAAGGGCTCAAGGGTTAGCGTGGCCTTGGATCTGCTGTCTGCTCCCTGGAGCGTGGATTCCTTTAATGTGAGGATGCCAGGTCCCATTTGCCTCTGAGTCCTGGCTCCCCGAGGGGGGCTTTTTGCTGCCTGGGAACTGCTATGACTTAAGAGAGCGGAGGAGAATCCTGACTCTGAGGCGCCTTCTTTCTTGTGCTCTGTGTAGGAATTGGCCATTGGGCTTACCTCCTGCATGGTGACCTTCCTCCTGCCTGCAGGCTGGATCCTGTCACACCTGGAGAGCTACAAGAAGCGGGGGTGAAGGGGGCCATTCTGGCCCTCACACCGTGACCTGATCAGCCTCACCAGCCCATCCTGGTCACGTTCCTGCATTCCTGACCGGCCTCCCCTGGATCATGTCGTTCAATTCCAGTCACCTCTTACGCAATCATGACCTCTCGATGTCTCCATGGTGACCTCCTGGGACCACAAATATTGACCCTGCTTGGTGGGGTCCCTGTTGTAACAATAAAATCTGTTTAAACCTTGAGAAATTCATGATGCCTTCCCTCCTGCCTGAGCTCATGCCTCCACTGGCACTAGTGGGGGTGTGGGGAAGAGCACCCAGCTGGCTGCCCTGTGTTGTGTGTGCCTCAGCCGGACTCCTCGTGTGCCTCCTTGCCTTTAAATGGTGCCTGGCTTCCTGGGAAGACAAAGCCTGTTGTCATTGGGCAGCTTTTGTGGCTCATCCCCTCCAGCTCCCTTGTTTGTGCAAAAGCCCAATGGGTGTGTGTGTGTGTGTGTCTGTCGCTGTGTGTGTCTCCCATCAGGGCTGGATCTTCAGCCTTTCCTCTAAGGGGCCAGCCTTCCAGCCTTCCCTGGTCTTCCTTTTGGTGGACTTCATTTCTTAGGTGCTGGTGCCCTTCCTAATTAGGGGTGGGGACTTTGCATAATTTTGCCTTTTTTTTTTTTTTTTGAGACTGAGTCTTGCTCTGTTGCCCAGGCTGGAGTGCAGTGGTGTGATCTCAGCTCACTGCAACCTCTGCCTCCCGACTTCAAGCAATTCTCCTGCCTCTGCCTCCTGAGTAGCTAGGACTCTAGGCGCGTGACACCATACCAGCTAATTTTTTTTTTGTTTTTGAGTTGGAGTCTCACTCTGTCGCCAGGCTGGAGTACAGTGGCTGGATCTCAGATCACTGCAGCCTCCGCCTCCCCATTCAAGTGATTCTACTGCCCCAGCCTCCTGAGTCGCTGGGACTACAGGCACATGCCACCATACCCAGATGATTTTTTGTATTTTAGTAGAGATGGGGTTTCACTGTGTTAACCAGGATGGTCTCGATCTCCTGACCTTATGATCCACCTGCCTTGGCCTCCCAAAGTGCTGGGATTACAGGTGTGAGCCACCGTGCCTGGCTGCTGCTTGCTTTTTAAATGTCAACTCTAGGGCCTCTTTCCTTCCAGCACTCTCCATACATGGCTATGGACTAACTGGCCTTTGTTCTATCGGCCAGCTTCCCTTTTTCCTCTGTTTGACTTGTGGAATCTGCCATTCCTCTGTCCCCAGGAGTCCTTCCTCAGTGATCCTTTCTCCTGGTATGTGAGGGGCAGGAAGTACCTCAGCAGGGACGATGTTTTGAAACACTGCTGAGCTGGAGTCCTGATCACCGGTGTCTGGAAGGAACACTCAGACCTGCTGGGTCGCACCCTCGAGGAAGACATGGCTTTACCTCTCCTTTGCATCTTCTTTGCTGGGGTGACTTGATTGATTTCTGAACAGACATAGGTTGAGTGTCCCCTGTGGAGCTGAGGCTGCCAGGACGCCTGTGCCTGGAACAGTGGGCAAAGATGTCAGGTGAGAGCTGAGGGCTGTGGTTGGCCTCAGGCCCTGGGTGTCGGAACACACGTTTTCCCAGCTCCTCTTCCGCAGGCTGTTTCCTGATTGATATTGACAGAGCTGAGGGGACCCGACTCTCCTGCCTTAGTGTGGTCTTGTTTGGCCTTTCTGTGTGATGTCTAGGGAACCCTGTGGGGCCCAAGGCCCAGATACTGTGGTGGGTTCAGGTCCTGCTACAGCTGTTTCTCTGAGCAGTAGGAAGCTGTCCTCTGCCTCCTAGGTGGCTCCTTTCCTTCCACACAAGCTGGACTTTGTGTCTGAGGCTGAAGGGATGGGGCCTGGTTGGAGGGCCAGGGAGAAGCTGCCTGAGCCTGTTTCCTGCAGTGGGGCTCATGCTGCAGCTGTGCCTGGTGGGAGCATTGGCCGAGGAGGGGCGAGCCTGCGTTGAATCTGGAGCCGGGATGGGGTGCTGACAGGATAATCCACCTGCCACATAGAGGCACCTCAACAGCTCTCTTGTCTCTGGATGGAGGGCCCTCAATGCCATCTCCTACACAGCAGGACCACCCCTTATTCTGTGCCTGGTTCTGGGAGGCTTTTCTGCTTACATTAGTCCCTGGGTGGAGGTGGGACCTGAGCGTCCCTTGCCTGTCAGGACCATCTCCTGGCCTAGCTGAGACCAAGCACAGCTTGGAGCTGCAGTGTGGGAGGCCAGGCCATTCTCACGGAGCCTGCACTTCCTGAGTAGGGGCCTGAGTGGCCTAGCCCTTGGTTGGCCCAGGGCTGCTTTCCTCCAGCTGTGGGAGCAGATGAGGCTCTGGTCTCATAGCCATGGCTCTGCACGCAGCAAGTACATGGCACTGGAAAAGGAGCATTGTCTTGAGCTTCTTCTCTTTTTTTGGAGACAGAGTTTTGCTCTGTTGCCCAGGCTGGAGTGCAGTGTTGCGATCTCAGCTCACTACATCCTCTGCCTCCCAGGTTCAAGCAATTCTCCTGCCTTAGCCTCCCAAGTACCTGGCACCATAGGCGCCCACCACCACACCCAGCTAATTTTTATGTTTTTAGTAGAGACAGGGTTTCTCCATGTTGGCCAGACTGGCCTCCAGCTCCCGACCTCAGGCGATCCTCCTGCCTGGGCCTCCCAAAGTGCTGGGATTACAGGCGTGAGCCACCGTGCCCGGCTGGTTGTCTTGAGTTTTTATGGTAACTCCACTGCCCTGCTGAGGGTTTGATTGGGTGTCCTCCATTTTTGTGCCCCTGGAATTAAGTGATGGGTGATGGTCCCCTTCCCAGGGGGACTGCTCCAGCCCAGAGTTTGATGTATTGAGCCACTGCTCCACCCTGTGCAACTCCAGGGGCCACAGGCGAGTCCTCAGGACCCTGGTCTGAAGAAGCCCCAAGCCCCACTGCTCCTCCAGCCTCTTCTTCCCACAGCCTGCCACGTCCTGCAGCATTTGTGGGGATGGATGGGGTGATATGCAAAAGGGTGGGCAGGAGAGTGTAGAGTTCGAGTGACCTGTCATGTTTGAACCCTAAACTCCTTGGTCCCCTCGGTGGCCATTAGGTCTGAAATCTGGTCAGTTTTCACTGGTCTGCCCTTACCCCAACCAAGTCAGGGCCCTGGAGCAATTCCCTGTAGAGAAAGCAAGGATCCTTGTACCCCAAACATTTTCTGTGTCCACGTGTGTGGGGATCTGTGCCTGGTGTGCATGCTGGCTGGAGAGGCTACAGTCCCGGCAGGTGCTGGGATGTCAGGAACGGTGGTCCGGGAGTGGGGAGGCTTGGGCTTGAGGCCTGTCCTGGCTGCTGAACTGTATGACCTTGGGCAAGTCATCTGGTCTCTGAACCTCAGTTTTGTAAAATGAAGATACTGTGGCAGGCAGAATAACGGCCCCCCCAAAAAGGTCCATGACCTATTCCTTGGACTGGTGAATACGTCATCTTACATAGCAGGGTGCTTTGTAGATGGGAATAAGGTTCAGGACCTTGAAACCGCAGGCTGTCCTTGGAGATCCAGGTGGGCCCAATGTCGTTACAAGCCCTGACCTGAGAAGCACTAGGCCTCCCGTTGCTGGCTTTGAGGACAGAGGAAGTGGGCCATGAGCCAAGGACTTCGGGGACCTCTGGAAGCTGGGAACAGCCCTCCGTTTACAGCCAGCAGGAACATGGGAACCTTGGTCCTACCTTCTGCCAATCTGGATGAGTAAGAAGTGGATTCTTCTTTAGAGCCTCTGGAAAGAAATGCAGCCTGTGGACACCTTGACTTTAGTCTGATGAAACCCAGACTTCTGTCCTCCAAAAGTGTGAGAGAATAAATTTATGTTGTTTTCAGCCACTAGGTTTGTGGTGACTTGTTATGGAAGCTATAAGGCAAGTCATGCATTACGTGATGCTGTGAGGCCCTCGGGAGGGTTGGGTACCAGCTGATGGGACCCTCTTTGGGCATAAGGTGAAATGAATCTATGGCATTTACAGTGGGTACCCCAGCAAGGACTGGGGCAGTGAGTTGCTTGAGAGGGGCTCTGCCTGCATCGCCTCTGCCCCTCTGCTTGCTTTCTGCCTTAGTTGGTGAGACGTTGATCACCACCTGTGGAGGTCTGTCCTGCAGACCCTGACTTAAGACCGGATGAATGAATGCACTCACACACACAGAATACAGCCAGCCACCACGTGAATCCCAACAGGTGGTCTGAATGCTGCAGGTGACTCATTCCGCCCCGTCAGCCTGGTCTTTGCTGCCGTCAAAGCCTCCCTAGACCATGATTTCAGGGCTGCTGCCTGGGGACTCTCGTGAGTACAATGCAAGGTTCACGTGCCTGGCCAAGAGAACAGTTATTAACCACAAATAAACCATCATTGAAAAGAGCTGGGCAAGGTCAGGTGTGGTGGCTCATGCCTGTAATCGCAGCACTTTGGGAGGCAGTGTGGGGTTGCGGGGGTGGGGGGACGGGGCGCAGATTACTTGAGGTTGGGAGTTTGAGACCAGCCTGACCAATATGGAGAAACCCTGTCTTTACTAAAAATACAAAATTAGCTAGGCATGGTGGTGCATGCCTGTAGTCCCAGCTACTTGGGAGGCTGAGGCAGAAGAATTGCTTAAGCCCGGGAGGCAGAGGTTGCAATGAGCTGAGATTGTACCACTACACTCTAGCCTGGGCAACAAGAGCAAAACTCCATCTCAAAAAAACAAACAAACAAACAAACAGCTGGGTAAAAATTGACCGTCATGGGGCTGGACTAAGAGCTAAAGCTTCCCTCTGGCCATTTCCTTCCCATTCTGCCGGACAAGGAAGGGAAGGCTTAGGAGCCTTGGGCTGTGTTGTTCTGCTTCTGGCAGGGCTGGACCGCAGCTGGGAGAGGGCACTCTCACTTACAGGCCCTTTGGACATGCAGAGTACACATCTGTTCTTCAAGACCCACAGCCTTGGCTGGGTGCGTGGCTTGCGCCTGTAATCCCAGCACTTTGGGAGGCCAAGACGTGTGGATCATGAGGTCAAGAGATCGAGACCATCCTGGCCAACATGGTGAAACCCTGTCTCTATAAAAATAACACACACACACACACACCACAGCCTTGAATGGGAGGAGACATTTGCTTGGCACTGGCAGCCTGGCTGCAGGTCAGCACTGAGCCACCACAGGGAGTCCCTTCCACTCTCCGGAGCAGCCCCTCCCTGTCATGACGTTAGTCCCAACCCCAGCTCTGCTGCATGTACCCCCTAGTCCGGGGAAGGGGGGAAGGGGTGGAGTTGTCTTATAGCTATTTTGAAGATTTTAAAAAGCCAAATAGAAATATCTCTGTTATCAAAATCTTTGCCCTTCATTTGGTACCCGTTCTCTTTGGCTGGTTGTGGGTTTGACTGGCGGTTACGAATTTCATGGTTCACAAAGAGAAAAGGAATGAACAGTTTGAGAGGCATGGGGTCCATGTAGGGTGGACC
Source organism: Aotus nancymaae (assembly GCF_030222135.1). Lineage (NCBI taxonomy): Eukaryota > Metazoa > Chordata > Mammalia > Primates > Aotidae > Aotus > Aotus nancymaae. The sequence continues at coordinate 5,885,163 of NW_026988473.1, read as the reverse complement.
TTTTGTTTTCTTGAGTTTGGAAGCAACCCCAAAGGTCTAATGACCCAATAAATAGTAATGTGTAATGTTGCCATGTAATGTGTAAGATATGGCATTTGTAGACTTGCTGTGAGAAGGCCAATGTGGGCTGAGTGTGGTGAACCCAGGTACCCACTACACCCGCTCCAGGACTGGTGCCACCTAATGAAACCATTCAGTCAAACTCCACTCCTGTCCTTGCAGGACCCAATGAGGCTGATTGGGACTGACGGAGGCAGCCTCCTTAAGTGCTAAAGGATGATGGTCATAAGAAGAACCCTAGACGGTAAGAAGTCAGGAACCTGAGCCGCAGACTGTAACCTCTTTCCAATGCAGCAGCTTCGGCATCTCTGGCCTTGCCTTTTTTTTTTTGAGACAGGGTCTTGCTTTGTCTCAAAGGGTCACCCACACTGGAGTGCAGTGGCGCCATCATGGCTCACTGCAGCCTCTTCCTCTCGAGCTCAGGTGATCCTCCACCTCTGCCTGTCGAGTGGCTGGGACCACAGGTGCATGCTACCACACCTGGCTAATTTTTTTAAATGTTTTTTGCAGAGATGCGGGAGTGGGTCTCCCTGTGTTGCCCAGGCTGTTCTCCAACAACGCCTGAGCTTGAGTATTTCTCTCACCTTGGCCTCCCAAAATGCTGGGATTACAGGCATAACCCACCACACCCAGCCATCTGTGCTGTTACATATAGTGAGCCCCAAGTTTCTCTTCAAAAAATCAGTATGTCAGTATGTTCAGTTCTCTTATTCTTTGACCTCCATTTTAAAGTTTAACTTCCTGGTTTCTCTTTGCCCCCTTGCCTCTAGTTTCAGTAAACGACTTTCCTGCCAGTTCTAATCAGTAGTTCACATCCATTCCCCTGGTCACCTGCTCTGTCCTGACTCATCCTAGTCACCTGATCTGAGTCACCTTTAGTTACCTGTTCTGTAACCGTCCTTCCCACCAAACTGCTTGCTCCACTACTCTGGCTCATACCCCTGCTCCCTTTAAAATAGCCAATGGGAATTAGCTTAGATTGTGTGGTCCAACCCTAGCCAATAGGGGAATGACACAGAAGTAGGGGATACCTGCCTCAGGGATAAGAACCCCTTTCCTTCCCCTGTTCAGGTGTGCTCTCGCCATTGCTCCATCTGTGAGACACACCCTCCTCTAGAAGTAAATAGCCTTGCTGAGAAAATTCCTCGTCTGAGCTCTAGTTCTTCTTTCAGCACTGAGGAACAACCATTTGTTTCTAACATTTGCCATTTAAAAAATTAAACTTGGCTGGGTGCAATGGCTCACGACTATAATCCCAGCACTTTGGGAGGCCGAGGTGGGCAGATCACGAGGTCAGGAGTTCAAGACCAGCCTGGCCAACATGGTGAAACACCGTCTCTACTAAAATACAAAAAATTAGCCCATTCTGATGGTGTGCACCTGTAGTCCCAGCTACTCTGGAGGCTGAGGCAGAATTGTTTGAACCTGGGAGGTGGAGGCTGCAGTGAGCTGCACTCCAGCCTGGTGACAGAGCAAGACTCTGTCTCAAAAAAAAAAAAAAAAAAAAAAAAAATTAAACTTAATTTTTAGATAATTCACAGGCAACTTAAAGAAATTATCAAGATTCCATGTGTCCTTTACTCAGTCTCCCCTGCCCACACCAACATCTCGCAAAAGTGTAGTAAAGCATACACTAGGATGTTGATACACTTAGGGTATTGCACATTTCCACCTTCACAAGAATGAAGACTTTTCCTTTCACAGCCACACCCACTTCCCTCCAGCACCTCTGCTTAACTCCTGTAACCTTTATTTTCCTTTTTTTTAAGTCTTTGCTTTTATAAAGACCCTGCTTTAGCTGGGCGTGGTGGCTGGCGGCTGGCTGGCGTCTTAGCTACTCTTCAGGCAGGGGCGGAAGATCGCTTGTGTCCAAGAGTTCGAGACTACCCTGGGCAACATAGCAAGACCCTTTCTTCTTCTTTTTTTAAAGGCCCTGCTTTGTCACAACCAGAAGGACACAGAGCCCAAAGTTGGGTCCTGAGGCTTTGGCTTGACACCAAGGGACGCATTCTCCCTGCCGGAAGCAGCTCACCAAAGCCTGCGGAGAACGGCAGGCTCGGTGGGGCCGCGATGTGGGTCTCCGCTGGCGCCCCGGCGCTGGCCGATTTCCTGTCTCCTGGGCCAGATGCTGCTCTGCACTGCAGCTACGGTCGCATGCAGTGCGTGCGGAAGCCCGCAGCAGGAATGCTGCCTTCGGTGATTTTAATTTCACCTTTCTACTTTCAATAACACAAGCCGCATTTCAAACTCCATTGAAAAGAAAATGGAACTGGCTCCAGGAGGCTCTGAAATCACCACCGGGAACCTCGGGAGGCTGAGAAGATGGAGCCAAACCAGTGTGTGGGGTGGAGGTGCGGACCGGGGGCGGCCGGCCTCCTCCGGGGGTCTCAGGTCCGCGGGCCTGGCGTGGCAGCAGCTGCCACTTGACTGGGAGCCCTTTCGTTGACAACGCCTAAGGGGACCCCGTTGCTAGGGCCGTTGCCAAGGCGGGGCCACGAGGAGGGGCTCACTTCCTGGAGGAGGGCAATTGGCAACCCGGAAGCGGTCGGCAGTGCGGCGCTGTTTAAAGATGGCGGCGGAGGAACCTCAGCAGCAGAAGCAGGAGCCGCTGGGCAGCGACTCCGAAGGTACAGATCCAAGGAGGGATGTCCGGCCCGGGCTAGTGGGGGCGATGCCGGGCCAGCTGCTCCCGATGAGAGAGGAGAGGCAGGGCCTCCGGCGGTGGGGTCGAAGTGCGCGGGGGTCCCTTCCTCCACCTCCCCTCCCCCTCACAATGGAAGGAGCCACCGCCGCGACCCCCGGCCGGGAGGGAGGACGGGCGAGGCGGGCCGAGGCCCGATGCCCTTCTACAGCGTGCGCGCCCGGGGCGGGGCCTGGGCCGCCCCGCCCTCCGCCCGGCCCCTCGGCTGCCGGCATCAGGGGCGCTGAGCCCTCCCGCCCTGGTCCTTGCAGTCAGGCTGAGGCCTAGGTCAGGGCTGAGCCCCCTTGGCTGCTCCACCGTGGCCTGCGCCTTGAGGGCCTCGGGGTTTCGCTGGGTTCCGGTGCACAAAGGTCCGGGCGTGCCGTTCGGGATGTCGCAGGCGGCCCTGGGATGTGAGGGGCTGCGGGGTCTGTCCCTGAGGTCTGCGACTTTTTCTGGTAAACCTCCTTTTCTGGCCTTGCAGCCCCTTTCCGCCTGCCTAGGCATTGTTAGTCTCCTGAGAAGATGGGCTTTTCAAAAATGACCCCACTCTGTCTTTTCCCGCCTATGAGTTGGGCCCTGGGGACCATGTAGGTCACTTGGGTGGCAGGGACACCTCTTTCGCTGAGTAGTGCGAAAAGGGCACGTCGACGCCTAGCCGAGAACCTGGGATGGCGAGCCCCAAAAGGGTTGACCTTAAAAGTCATTCAGTACACGCACCTCATTCTCACCGAACACTTTGAGGGAATGAGAAGTGGGGAAACGGGCCCAGAAGGGACTTGTTCAAGATCACATTGAGAGTCAGGACTAAAATTCAGGTCTCCTGGCTCCTCAACTCAGGGTGGACCTGCCCAGCTGGCTGATGATCCTAGAGCAAATAGTGGTATGCCTCTAAGAAAGGCGGGGTATTCACCGCATTTTAGTCTCTGCTGTGAGGTAGCCAAGGGGAGGTATTGTGCTGGAGAGCTCAGCCTGGAATTAGACAAACCTGGGTTTGACCACAGGTCTTTGCTAGTTATGACCTTGGGCAGATTGCTTTCTTTGCATTTGTTTTGTTAATTGTAAAATGGGCACCATTAACAATATCCAGGACGGCAAGAGGATGAAGGGGTGATGGAGTGAAGTGCAGGCTCACAGGAAGCTCTCCTCCAGCCCAGGACTCTGCCTCCTCATCTTACTTTCCCCAGGAGACCCCGCCTGGCCCCAGAACATTCCCAGGCTGCTGGGAAGTGATGTTAACCCGAGGAAGCGGGTGTCAGAGCTGGACGAGCGCACCTTAGGGGTACCATGGGAACCTCTGCCCCTTCTTTTTAAAGATGAGGAAATGAAAGCCCAGATGGGGAAGGGACTTTGCCAAGATGACACAGTTGAGGTGGAGCAGAATGTAACACGCTTGCTTCCAGATTCTAAGCTTGTCGTCCTGCCCCTGGGCTGCTCTTGTGCCTGGCCCAGCTGCCTGCAGTGGAGATGTCCAGGACACCTGTAATCGTTGCTTTTTTCCTTTTCTCAGGTGTTAACTGTCTGGCCTATGATGAAGCCATTATGGCTCAGCAGGACCGAATTCAGCAAGAGGTGAGGGGCTGTAGTGGGTGAGGGAGGCAGTGGCCAGCAGCCCCGTTGTGGCAATGCATAGGCTGAGCCTGAGGTCTGTTATCTGTCTCTACTTGGGAAGCTCCCTCCTCCCCAGGCTGTGCTAGGTACTGGCTGTTTTTCTGGGGGTCGCTGTACCACCGGGTGAGCAGCCCAGCCCTTTTGTGGGCGTTCTGGCTGTTAGGCCTGGGGCACTCCATCTCCCCGACAGAATGTGACAGATCCCCGCCTCTTCCAGATTGCGGTGCAGAACCCTCTGGTGTCAGAGCGGCTGGAGCTCTCAGTCCTGTACAAGGAGTATGCTGAAGATGACAACATCTATCAACAGAAGATCAAGGTGGGAGCCTGGCCACAGGCAGCGGGGAAGCACCCTGGGGGTGGGGCAGGAGAGTGCCTGTTTCAGACCTGCTTCCTGCTGGGCCTGTCCCTGAGGGAGGAGGCTGTTGGGGGACACTTCTTGTTGCTGGTCCTTGAAGTGTGCAGGCTGGGACCTCAAAAAGACATTGATTCAGTGCTTGAACCCAGGAGGTGGAGGTTGCAGGAAGCCAAGATCGCACCATTACACCCTCCAGCCTGGGTGACGAGTAGAACTTCGTTTCAAAAAAAAGAAAAAGGCTGGGTGGGGTGGCTCACGCCTGTAATCCCAGTACTTTGGCAATTTGGGAGGCCGAGAGGATCACTTGAGGTCAGGAGTTTGAAACCAGTTTGGCCAACATGGTGAAACCCCGTCTCTACTAAAAATACAAAAAAAAAATTAGCTGGGCGTGGTGGCAGGTGCCTGTAATCCCAGCTACTTAGGAGGCTGAGGCAGAAGAATTGCTTGAACCTGGGAGGTGGAGGTTGCAGTGAGCCGAGATTGTGCCACTACACTCCAGCCAGGGCGACAGAAGAATCAAAAAAAAATCAATTCAACATCTAGACTCTGCTACTCAGCAGCTGTATCCTTGGCAAGTCCTTTAGTGTCTTTAAAATGGGTGTCCTCATCTATCTATAAAATAGGGACAATAAAAGCGTCTTCCTGGCCAGACGCAGTGGCTCATGGCTGTAATCCCAGCACTTTGGGAGGTCGAGGTGGGCGTATCACCTGAGGTTGAAAGTTCGAGACCATCCTGGTCAACATGGCGAAACCCTATCTGTACTAAAAATACAAAAATCAGCTGGGCGTGGTAGCAGGTGCCTATAGTTCCAGCTACTCGGAAGGCTGAGATGGGAGAATTGCTTGAACCTGGGAAGCAGAGGTTGCAGTGAGCCAAGATCCTGCATTACACTCCAGCCTGAGAAACAGAGTAAGACTCTGTCTCAAAAAAAAAAAAACCAAAAAAACAAAACAAACCATTTTCCTATAAGGCAATTGTGAGATTGAGGGAGGTGCAGGCTTGGCGGTAGCTGATGATCTCCGTGCCCATAGGGGGCGCTGACCAGGCTGCTGCTGGGTAGGGCAGGAGGGTTACGGGAGGGCCGTTTCCCAGTGTGCCTCCTTGATCTTTGTGGAGGGGCAGGGGGCAGGGGGCACCGATTTCCTCCAACTGCCCTGCTGCATCGCTCAAAGGAAGGCAAACTTCACCACCCATTTTCTAGGTCTGTGGGCTGGGAGGCTGACATGTGAAATGGGGCCAGCCATGGTGGCTTGTGCCTGGAATCCTAGCACTTTGGGAGGCTGAGGCCAGAGAATCGCTTGAGCCCAGGAGTTCAAGACCAACCCATGCAACATAGTGAGACCTTGTCTCTAAATCAAAAAATTACTGGGCACGGTGGCACGTCTGTAGTCCCAGCTACTCAAGAGGCTGAGGTTGGAGAATCACTTGAGCCCAAGAAGTCGAGCCGTGACAGTATCACTGCACTCCAGCCTGAGTGACAGAGACCCTGTCTTAAAAAAAAAAAAAAAAAAGGGCCAAGCATGGTGGCTCACACCTGTAATCCCAGCACTTTGGGAGGCCGAGGTGGGCAGATCACAAGGTCAAGAGATTGAGCCAGCCTGGCTAACATGGTGAAATGCTGTCTCTACTAAAAATACAAAAATTAGGTGTGGTGGTGCGTGCCCGTAGTCCCAGTTGCTCAGGAGGCTGAGGCAGGAGAATCGCTTAACACCGGGAGGCGGAGGTTGCAGTGAGCCGAGATCGCGCCATTGCACTCCAGCCTGGGTGACAGTGAGACCCTGTCTTTATTTTTTTATTTTTTTTTATTATTTTTTTAAAGACGGGGTTTCACCATGTTGGTCAGGCTGGTCTTGAACTCCCGACCTCAGGTGATCTGCCTGCCTTGGCCTCCAAAGTGCTTGGATTACAGGCGTGAGCCACCATGCCTGACCTGAGACCCTGTCTTTAAAAAAAAAAAAAATGTGACAGCAGGTGTGTGGAAACAGTATCTGGTAGGTCAGTGTAGGTGTTTAGTAAATGTTTCTCTTCCCTGCAAAGATCACAGATGCTTAGAATCTTCCACCTGTAGGGGAGGTGATTGAAGGTGGCCAGGAAGTTAGGTGGGGAACAAGGAGGGCACCACAGCTCAGTATCAGCCAGACTGTAATAGGGAGTGGAGGCCCCTGGGGGAAATGGGAGTGTCCATATCTGTCACTCCATTGTCTCCAGACCTGTTTTTCCAAGAGAACCCAGAGGTAACCACCTCCTGACTTTGAACAGTTGGCAGCTAATTCAGATTTTAAATGTGTGGGCCAAACATCCCTGCAGGCCAGATCGAGCTGTGTGCGCTCTGTGATCTACCGAGACCTCCTGCTCAGGGAGTGGGATTTCCTCAGGGTGCCTGTGGAGAGGAGACACTGGCTTTGGAGCCCGACAGCCTGGGTTCCAGTCCTGGCTTCACCACTTCAGGCTTTGTGGTCTTGGGCAGCGCCCTGGAGCCCTTAGATCCCTGTTCTCCTCTCTGGGCAGGGCGTTGTCTTCCTCACAGGGCCACTGTGAGGGTTGAAGGAGATGTTACCGGGTGTTGTAAGCAGCAGGTTACAAACCCCCTCCTCTCCCTATGCAGGGGGTGACCTTCCTTCATTCATTCCGCTTATGTCACCACCCACCAGTGGGGCCCCCATGCCAAGGCCTGCCGGTCATGCTAGACCACCCTGGGAAAGTAGACGGGCTTCTTCCCCCAGGTTCTTCCCATGGAGTCATCAAATGTTTGGATGTCCAGAGCATGCTGTCTGGTAGCAGGCCTCTCTGTGCACCCAGCACCCGCATTCTTTGTGCAGAGACAGCTGTGGCAGCAGAGCCCAAGCAGGCCTGGGCACAGACTTTGCTCCTCTCTCTATAAATGGGCTCTTGTGAGGATCAGCTAGGATGACGTTTATTTGCCCTGTGCCAAGTGCCTGGCGCAGAGTGTGTGCTCAGAAGGCTGTTCCAGTAGCAGCAATGATTCGGGCTCTTTGTGGTCCTGGTGTGCTACTTATTTAACATTTATTGAGCACAGATTGTGGTCCAGGTGCTGTTCTAGGTACTGAAGATAGAGCGATGACTAAACCGACAAAGCCTGCCCTTGCAAAGCTTACAGTTCAGGGTGGAAAGACAGATGATAAGCCAAAGAGGGCTCTAGGACATGTAGGGTGTCAGAAGGTGGAAGGTGGTGAGTGCTGTGGAGAAAAATAACAAGGAAAAGGGGATTGGGGCCAGGTGTGGTGGCTCATGCCTGTAATCACAACACTCTGGGAGGCTGATGCAGTTCGAGACCAGCCTGACCAATATGGTGAAACCCCATCGCTACTAAAAATACAAAATTAGCCACGCGTTGTGGCGCATGCCTGTAATCCCAGCTACTTAGGCTGAGGCAGGAGAATCGCTTGAACCCTGGAGGTGGGGGTTCTAGTGAGCCAAGATGATGCCACTGCACCCCAGCCTCAGTGACAAGAGAGAAACTCCATCTTTAAAAAGAGGGGATTGGAAGTGGGAGCGTTTGCCATTTTAAACAGGGCTTGGTGATAGGCCTTGCTGATGAGGTGGTATTTGAGTAATGAACAGAAAAAGGCCGAGGAGTGAGTCACAGGTGTCCGAGAGCAGTGCTGGCCCAGGCCTGAGGCAAGAGGGCGCCTGGATGGCTTGAGGCCAGTGTGGCTGGAGCAGAATGAGGACCCAGGGGTTGGGGCTGGGGAACTGGTTGGGGGAGAAAGGACTCTGAGGGAGATGGGGTGCATCTAGCAGGTGACTCTAGTCACTCTTTTTTTTGAGACAGAGTCTTGCTCTGTCGCCCAGGCTGGAGTGCACTGGAGTGCAATGGCACCATCTTGGCTCACTGCAACCTCCACCTTCAGGGGTTCAAGCGATTCTCCTGCCTCAGCCTCCTGAGTAGCTGGGACTACAGACACCCACCACCATGCCTGGCTAATTTTTGTATTTTTAGTAGAGGTGGGGTTTCACCATATTGGTCAGGTTGATCTTGAACTCCTGACCTCAAATGATCCACCCACTTTAGCCTCCAAAGTCCTGGGATTACAGGCATGAGCCACCTCGCCCGGCCAACTGTGGCCACTCTTGTGCTGGGGTGAGAATGACTCCAGAGGGTCAGGTGGAGGCAGGGACACTGCTAGGAGGCTTGTGCAATAAAATCTGCCACAGGCGGTGGAGGTGAGGAGTGAGAAGCAGTTGGATACCAGACATATTGAAGGGATGGATATGGTGATGGAATCGGCAGTGACTGTAAGGCTTTGGGTGCTGTGGGTGACTGGGGTGGGGCAGCTGGGGGAGGAGCAGTTGTTCAGAGAGTGATCTCAGCTGCACTCAGTGGAGATGCCTGCTGGACAGTTCAGAGGAGGCGTGGTGAGACCAGTGGGTGTGGGGGCCACGACTGGAGTTGAGATTCACACCTGGGGCTATTAAAATCCGTGACTTTGGCAGGGTGCAGCGGCTCACGCCTGTAATCCTAGCACTTTGGGAGGCTGAGGCGCACGGATCACTTGAGGTCAGGAGTTCAAGACTAGCCTGGCCAACATGGTGAAACTCCGTCTCTACTAAAAATACAGAAAAATAGGCCAGGCGCGGTGGCTCATGCCTGTAATCCCAGCACTTCAGGAGGCTGAGGCGGGCGGATCACCCGAGATCGGGAGTTTGAGACCAGCCTGACCAACATGGAGAAACCCCATCTCTACTAAAAATACAAAATTAGCCGGGTGGTACATGCCTGTAATCCCAGCTACTCACGAGACTGAGGCAGGAGAATCACTTGAACCTGGGAGGTGGAGGTTGCAATAAGCCAAGATCACGCCATTGCACTCCAGCCTAGGTAACAAGAGTGAAACTCCATCTTTAAAAAAAATAAAAAATTGGGCCGGGTGCAGTGGCTCACGCCTGTAATCCCAGCATTTTGGGAGGCCGAGGTGGGTGGATCACAAGGTCAAGAGATCGAGGGCCGGGCGTGGTGGCTCACGCCTGTAATCCCAGCACTTTGGGAGGCCGAGGCGGGTGGATCACGAGGTCAAGAGATCAAGACCATCCTGGTCAACATGGTGAAACCCCGTCTCTACTAAAGATACAAAAATTAGCTGGGCATGGTGGCGCGTGCCTGTAATCCCAGCTACTCAGGAGGCTGAGGCAGGAGAATTGCCTGAACCCAGGAGGTGGAGGTTGCGGTGAGCCGAGATCGCGCCATTGCACTCCAGCCTGGGTAACAAGAGCAAAACTCTGTCTGAAAAAAAAAAAAAATAAAATAAAATAAAATAAAATAAATAAAAAATTAGCCGGGTGTGGTAGTGGGCACCTGTAATCCCAGCTACTCAGGAGGCTGAGGCAGGAGAATTGCCTGAACCTGGTAGGCAGAGGTTGCAGTGAACCGAGATCATCCCATTGCACTCCAGCCTGGGTAACAGAATGAGACTCTGTCTCAAAAAAAAAAATCCTTGAGACTAACGTTAAGAGAGTAAGTTTTTTTTTTTTTTAAGACAGGGAGTCTCATTCTGTTGCTCAGGGTGGCTTAATCTTGGCTCACTGCAACCTCCGCCTCCCGAATTTAAGCCACCTGTCTCAGCCTCCCGAGTAGGAGGGACTACAGGCGCATGCTACCTTGCCTGGCTAATTTTTGTATTTTTAGTAGAGACAGGGTTTCACCATGTTGTCAGGCTGGTCTTGAACTCCTGAACTTGTGATCCGCCTGCCTCAGCCTCCCAAAGTGCTGGGATTACAGGCGTGAGCCACCGCACCCAGCTTTGTTTTTGTAGAGATGAGGTCTTGTCATGTTGCCCAGGCTGCCCTCGAACTTGATCCTCCCACCTTAACCTCCCAAAACCCGGGGATTACAAACGTGAGCCACTGTACCTGGCCATGAGAGTGAGTGCAGTTTAAAAGAGGAAGCTGGCCAGGTGCAGCACTTCAGGAGGCTGCAGCAGGCAGATTACTTGAGCCCAGGAGTTCAAGACCAGCCTGGGCAATATGCTGAAACCCCATCTCTACGAAAATGCAACAATTAAATGGGCGTGGTGGTGTGACCTGTAGTTCCAGCTACTCGGAAATCTGAGGTGGGAGAATCACTTGAGCCTGGGAGGTTGAGGCTGCAGTGAGCCATAATCTTGCTGCTGCATTCTAGCCCAGGTAACAGAGGAGATCCTGTCTCAGAAAAAAAAAAGTAGAAGTTGTCCCAGGCCTGAGCAGGGCGGTGCAGGCACACGGGAGACAGCGCTTGCGCCTGTGGTCACATGGCAGGCACAGTGGCTGAATGTGCAGTGACTGTTTTCTTGCAGGTGACACACCATGTCTTAAAGGATGCTGTATGGTTTGGTGGCGTCCTTGACCCTTGGAGCTTAGAGAGATGAGGAGTGGCCTCGGAGGCAGGAGGAAGACAAGGAGAGGGTAGGGGCACCAGCCCAGGGCAGGAGGCATCCAGGCAGGGCTGTGGCCATTGGCCTCAGTGCTGCTAAGTGGCCAGGGGCATTGGGGGCTGGGTTTGCCCCTCTGACTGAGGGTGTTCAGCTGACATTGGCTAAAGCAAAAGCCTCCCCAGGGAGAAAAGAGGTGGAGACAGCACCGATGGCTTCATGAGAAGTTCCACTGTAAAGAAAGAGATATCGGCCAGGTGCGGTGGCTCACGCCTGTAATCCCAGCACTTTTGGAAGACCCAAGTGGGTGGATCACAAGGTCAGGAGTTCCAGACCAGCCTGGCCAACATAGTGAAACCCCATCTCCACTAAAAATACAAAAATTAGCTGGGTGTGGTGGCGCGCACCTGTAGTCCCAGCTACTCAGGAGGCTGAGGTGGGAGAATCACTTGAACCCAGGAGGTGGAGGTTGTAGTGAGCCAAGACCATGCCACTGCACTCCAGCCTAGGTGACAGAGCAAGACTCTCTCAAAAAAAAAAAAAAAAAAGGAAAAGAGAAATTGAGGGGTAGCCAGACAGAAACGGAAAGTGCAGGATTCCCTTCCTTTGAAAGAAGTAGCTGAATGTGTATATGCTTTCAGGCCTATACCAGTAGGGAGGGAAAAATTGACAATGGGGACACTTACTAAGATGATGTCTTTATTTTTTATTTTTGGAGACAGGGTCTCGCTCACTCTGTCCCCCAGGCTAGAGGGCAGTGGTGCCATCACAGCTCACTGCAGCCTTGACCTCCTGGGCCCACACAGTCCTCTGACTTTGGCCTCTTGAGTAGCTGGGACCACAGGGATGCACCACCATGTGCAGCTAACTTATGTTTATTTATTTGTTTTTCTGAGATGAGGTTTTGCTCTGTTGCCCAGGCTGGAGTGCGATGGGGAAATCTCGGTTCAGTGCAACCTCTGCTTCCTGAGTTCAAGCGATTCTCCTGCCTCAGTTTCCTGAATAGCTGGGATTACAGGCATGTGCCACCATGCCCAGTTAATTCTGCATTTTTTGTTGAGATGGGGTTTCTCTATGTTGGCCAAGCTGGTCTTGAACTCCTGACCTCAGGTGATCCACCTGCCTCGGCCTCCCAATGTGCTGGGATTACAGGTGTGAGCCACTGTGCCTGGCCAGTTGTTTTTTAGAGAGATAGGGGGTCTCACTGTGTTGCCCAGGCTGGTCTCGAACTCCTGGGCTTAAGCAATCCTCCCACCCTGCCTCCCAAAGTTTTGGGATTACAGGGGTGAGCCATGGCGCCCAGCCAGGTGGGGTTGGACTAGTGTGGAGTGGAGAGGCAGCTTAGGTGGCAGCTGGAACAGATCCTCTGAGGATTGTGGGAGGAGGCCAAGGGCAGACGTGCTGAGGAAAAACAGACAAGGTCACCAGCTGGGGATGGGAGCAAGATGGGTAGGAGAGAGGCGAGGGTGCCCAGGCCAGGGGAGTGAAGTGTGCTTGCCAGGCGGCCCTACCAGCCTACCAGTGTGGGATGCACTGGAGACAGGAGACACTCCCTTTCATTTCTGGAGGAAACTGGAAAAGGCTGCATGGAGACGGCACCTGTGAGTGGGCAGGTAGGGTTTAGAAGTGAGGAGGGAGGACTGGTGTGGTGGCTCACGCCTGCAATCCCAGCACTTTGAGAGGCTGAGGTGGGTGGATTACCTGAGGTCAGGAGTTTGAGACCAGCCTGACCCACATGGTGAAACCCTGTCTCTACTAAAAATATAAAATTAGCCAGGCATGGTGATGCACATGCCTGTAATCCCAGCTACTTGGAAGGCTGAGGCAGGAGAATCGTTTGAACTGGGGAGGCAGAGGTTGCAGTGAGCCGAGATCGCACCACTGCACTCCAGCCTGGGCAACAGAGCAAGACTCCATCTTAAAAAAAAAAATAATAATAGAGGAGGGCTGCGGGCAAGGCCTGGAGGTGAAGGAAGTGTTAGTCTGGTAGGAGCTGGGCTGGGCTGAGCTGAGTTGGGCAGAGGGCCCAGCTGCCTGGCCGAGGTGTGGAGCCCAGCACTCCACCCTGCCCTGACTTGCTTGCCCTGAGGTTCAGTGGGCTGAAAGGCTGGAGAAGACGTCATTGGCCGAGGACAGATCGACTCCCGTTTTTGTACAGTCCTGTAGGCCCCGCAGCACTTTGGTGACCCATGCGACTAGTTTGTCCTTAAGTGCTGGGACTCTGGGCAGTGGGCCACTAAGTCACTCCCATTACCACATTCGGCAGCCTGTTTTAGGGGCCCGGGGTGGCAGGTGGCTGCTTCGAGTTCAGTTTCCACCTTCTGTAGTGTGACCTTTGCTGGGGACATTTCCTGGCCTGCTGTTAACCCGGTGGGGTGGGGCTGTCTCTTTAGGATCTCCACAAAAAGTACTCATACATCCGGAAAACCAGGCCTGATGGCAACTGTTTCTATCGGGCCTTCGGATTCTCCCACTTGGAGGCGCTGTTGGATGACAGCAAGGAATTGCAGCGGTGAGAAGGGTGGACATTGGGTACCGAGGCAGGTGGGCGGCTCTCTCCTCCCTGGGAGGGTAGGAGGTGCAGTTCCATCTGGAGCCAGGCGATGGGCTGGGCTCTGGCCTTTCCAGGTGGGGCAGTGCTGGCTGGGCCCTGGCATCTGGCCTGGTCAAGGAGCCCATGCTGGGCCCACCTTTCCCTCCCACCCCCAGGTTCAAGGCTGTGTCTGCCAAGAGCAAGGAGGACCTGGTGTCCCAGGGCTTCACTGAGTTCACAATTGAGGATTTCCACAACACGGTGAGCCCTGGGGCCCGTCTCGGGCTGGGCCAGCATGGAGGGGTTCACCTGGCTGAGATGGGGACCACCCACCTTCCCTGCCATCTTGCCCTTTCTCCCTCTGTGGCTGCAGTTCATGGACCTGATCGAGCAGGTGGAGAAGCAGACCTCCGTCGCTGACCTGCTGGCCTCCTTCAATGACCAGAGCACCTCCGACTACCTTGTGGTCTACCTGCGGCTGCTCACCTCGGGCTACCTGCAGCGCGAGAGCAAGTTCTTCGAGCACTTCATCGAGGGTGGGCGGACTGTCAAGGAGTTCTGCCAGCAGGTGCCGTCCCCCTCCCCTTTTCTCTCAGCCAGGCCCCGGGTGGCGAGCACCGGGCCAAGCACCAGGCCGGGGAGTGCAGCGGGTCCGCAGGGCCTGGGGCGGGGTACGGCGTGGAGACCAGGGCCTGACCCGCCCCTGTGCCACAGGAGGTGGAGCCCATGTGCAAGGAGAGCGACCACATCCACATCATCGCGCTGGCCCAGGCCCTCAGCGTGTCCATCCAGGTGGAGTACATGGACCGCGGCGAGGGCGGCACCACCAACCCGCACATCTTCCCGGAGGGCTCCGAGCCCAAGGTCTACCTTCTCTACCGGCCTGGACACTACGATATCCTCTACAAATAGGGCTGCTCCCAGCCCGCTGCTGCCCTGCCTGCCCCCCTGCCAGGCGCTAGACATGTACAGAGGTTTTTTTTTGTGTGTGTGGTTGTAAATGGTCCTATTTCACCCCCTTCTGTCACACGACCCCCCATGTTTTATTAAAGGGGGTGCTGGTGGTGAGCCGTGTGTGCGTGTCCCTGCTCTGCTGCCCGCCTGCCTGCTCTGTCTGCTGCTCCCTCCCCCCATGTGGGTCCCCCTGCTTTTCACCCATCCACCCCTGAGCTTCCCCAGCAGGAGCAGGTTTGAGGGGCCAGGCCTTCTGGAGGCCTCTCCTACTTCCTTGGGTTCTGCTTCCTTCCTGAGGCCCCACTTTCCTTCTTAGCTGGCTCAGGGGCTTATATGGGATTGTGGAAGTTCTTGGGGACTTTCCCAGGGTCCCAGGGCCACCCACACTTGACTTGCTCCCTCACAGGCCCCACCTCCACCCTGCTGTCCCTAGCCCGGGCCCCAGACCCCAGCTTCCTGCCCTCCATCGGGGGTCTCCATGGTTGGGAGTCCAGGGTGGAGGGGCCTTTGTGAGGCTGGGCCCAGCTCAGGGCAGGTGGAGGATCTGGGCCTCCCACAGGTGCCCATGCCCCTGGCAGTGCCAGCCTGGTAGGGGAGGGCAGCCCTCTCACCTGTGCAGGGTCCACAGTCCTCAGGTCTTGGCGGGGCTGCTAGTTCTCCACCTCCCTGTTGCCCCCAGGCCCCCTGCCTGTGCCTGCCTTGCACCCCCTCTGCTTGGGCCATGGTGTCTCTGCATTGCCTGCCTTTTTGCCTTCACTTGTTTTCTTCCCTGCCCCCTGCACATTCAGGGGCTCAGCCCCCAGGCTGTGAGCTCCTTGGGGGCAGGCCCTCAATAAATGTGAACTGCTGCTGCCGCCTCCGCCTTCCGCCCGTGCCGCCGTCCGCCTGGCTCACTGAGAGCTCTTGCCAGCCCCTTTCAGCAATAGCATCTGGCCAGGGACTCCATCCAACACCTGGGCCGCCTCCGTCCCCACAGTCAGAGCTCAGACAGTAGGAGCTGCCACAGGGTGATCTTTATTAGGCTCTTCCGGGCAGGCGCGGAGGGAAAGAAGGGGTGGCCAGGCTGCAGGCTTTGGCGACCTCTCAGAGCTGGGAGTGAGGTCCAGAAGGCGGGTCTGAGGGCAGAGCAGAGTCAGAGATGTCTGTGGGTGTCTCTGACCTCCCAGGCTGCCCCATGGTTTCCCGACCTGCTTGGGGTTGAGCTGAGCAGGCGTTAGTGGGCGGGTTAGTCTAGGGCCTGGGCCACCGCATGGGGCCAGGCCCTGCTTACCAGTCCCGGTCAGGGTGGGCTGCGGGAGCCTCAGGCTGGAAGGCAGAGGACAGTGAGAGCTCGCCCCCAGGGTGGACCGGGGCCGGGGCGGGCGGTGGGGTGGTGCGGGGTACTTACCCACAGGGAAATAGTGGGGGAGCCGGCTCCGGTAGATGTCCTCGTCCTTTTCGTGGAACACGCAGATGATCAGCCGGTCCACCTGCGCCAGGGGCTGGTCAGCCTGGGCCGGGCCACCATGCCTGGCCCCGGGATCCTGTGACTGCCTGCCCGGGTGCAGGCTTTCACCTGCCTGGCCCCGCACCCTTCACGGAGGCTCAGGGCTGTGTGTCGTCATCCCAGGATGGAAGGGGCGGGCCTGGCCCTGCACTCTGCACCCTGACTCCCTGGGCACCCTCACTCCTTGGGCGATGACGGGCTGGTCAGACTGGTGGGGATGCGGAACCCACCCTCGCCCGGGCCAGGCCCCACCTTGTCCTTGTGCTGCTCCAGCCACTCGCGCAGCGTGGCCAGCACGACCTCGGCCGCCGCCTCACTGGGGTAGCCTGCGGTGGGTGGGGCAGGAGTGAGTCCTGGGCTCTGGCCCCGCCCCCCGCCTGCAGCAGGCCCCACCCAACCCCCCGTCCGCCCCAGCTGCTCTCGGCGTCTGGGTCCCCCACCGCCCACTCCTGGCCCTTGCCCTTCGTCCAAACCCACTCACCAAACACGCCGGTGGAGATGCAGGGGAACGCCTGGGCGGGGAGGGGTGAGAGGGGTTTGGGACATTGTCACTGCGCCCCTCCTCCCGCCCTACCCCGCGGACCGCCCCTCACCACTGAGCGGAGCCGGTACTCCAGCAGCAGGTCCAGGCTGCTCAGGTAGCAGCTGCGGAGCTCGGCAGCCTGGCTGGCGCTGGGCTCTCCGTAGGCCATGGGTCCCACCGTGTGGATGACGTCTGCGGGGGGCGACGCCGTCCTCAGCTCCCTCACTCCCCCCTGCCGGCCCGGGCAGAAGGGGGCAGGAAACCCCTTTCTCCCAAGCGCTGAGCCTCCTCGGCGAAGCCCCCCTGGGGGCCCCCTCGAGCCTGAATCGGCACACTCACGGCTCTCCGCGCCCCCTCCCCATATCCGTATGGGCCTGAGACCCGGGAGCGAGTGTGGGCGCAAAGGCGTTGCCCTTCAGCTCCCTCCCCAGCCTCCATGCACCGTCTCCGCTATCTGCTTTCTGGGTGGTTGGGGGGGCAGGGTTTTGGGCCTTAAGGTTAAAAAAGGGTCCTCTAAGGAGGTCTCCAGCACTCCTGTGGGGGCCGCAACCCTGATGCCCCAGTGACACACGGGCGCCCTGTCTGCGCCCCGCGGCTGGAGGCGCTTCGGGGACTCACATTTGGCGGGCAGCCGATAGCCGCCGGTGATCTTGGCCTTGCCGGTCTCGCAGCTCTGCAGGGTCCGGCACTCGTCGGTGAGCAGGACGCCGGCGGCCCGGTGAATGCAACCGTCCACTGCGGAGAGGGCGGGTGGGACTGAGCCGGCCTGGTAGAGAAGGCTGCGACCCCGGGCTGAGCACCCGTAGTCCGGAGAAGCCCTTCGGCTGTGCGAACACCCACGCGGCGCCGCACCCCAACCCCGCGGCCTCGGCCGCTGCCCCCATCCCCACCCGGAATGTTTCACATCTCGGGGAACCAAGGCGCACAGCGGCGCGGCCCTGGGCCTGGCGGGAAGTGGCGCAGGTAGGCCAGCAGGGGGCGCGCCCGGCTCACCCTGCTCCTTCCAGACCGCGCCGACAGGGCCCAGGCTGGGCGGCTCCGGGAGGCGGGGGCCGCCGCTGCAGGAACTGCCGCCGAAGCCGGGGTTACGGGGAAGCTTCACTCTCCTCCCCGACGCCCCTCTTTAGCCCTGTCTCGCGACCAGTCGCTGCCTCCTCCCGGGACTCGGCGTTGGCGGGATCCCAAGGACCACCTCCCCAGGCAGCACCCCACAGGGCGGCGGCAAACCCTAGGACCCATTTTGCCGAGGAGGAAACAGAGGCCACCTTGTTAAAAGGTGATCAGATATGGAGCTGGGACCTGGGTCTTCCAGCCGCCCCGGGAGCCGAACCCGGCACCCGGGCCCGGGTCTCCCGGCGCGCAAACCCCTGCTGATTAATGAGCCGCCTCGTTAGCGCATCCAGCTTAATTGCGGCCCCTCCTGCGCTTGTTTATCCGAGGGCGGCTCCAGGGCCTCGCGAGCGACCCTGGGGACCCGGGCCCAGATAAACAACCCGGGCACAGTGGGAGGCTTGGAGGAAACGCTCCAGCAGCCCAACCTCGCCAGGGCAGCGACCCTCCCACAGAGGAAAAGACCCCGTGCTGGCCAGGAGGACCCGGCCCATCTGTGGCAGCTCTAATCGCACCCTAGACCCATGCCAGGAGCTCCTCAGGCACCAGCTCCCTGGTGATCAAGGGCGGGCATCAAGAGAGACCATCATTCCCCATTTTACAGATGGACAAACCAAGGCTCCTTCTCCTTCCTCATCTCAGCCTCGGCACAGCTCCAGAGATGCCAGCTGGCTCACACCCCTTTCTTTTGCTGTTTTCTCTTGTGCCCCAGGGGCACAATTAAGCCTCATTTTGCAACTTTACTTAGAGCTGGCACCGGGCAATTTCCCAGAGCGTCCCAGGGATGGGTCGGCAGAGAGGTTAGGGGAATCCTGAGAACGGCTCAGGCCTGGATCCCGACCCCCACTCCTCTTCTATGCAGCCGGCGGGGAGACTGAGATGGAGCAAGAAGACTGGGCCAGGAGCGGGCATCCAGGCTGGAGATGGGCAGCTAGGGTTTGAATGGGGAGCTGTGGCCGGCTGTGGAACTGGGCAGTCTGAGTTCAAATCCCGGCTCTGCCAGCCACAGATGTGAGACCCTGCACATATCATTTAACCTCGCTGGGCCTCAGCTGCTCCATCTGGAAGATGGGATAGTAGCACCCGCCTCAGAGCTCACTGGGCTGTTGGAAGGATTGAGTTAACTTTGGAACGTGCTTAAGGCAGTACTTGGCACGAGTGGAGGTGATGTGAGTGTATCCTGTTACTAACAACAGTGTGATAGCGTGGGCATGCTCGGATGTGTGTACACCAGCGTGATGGGAGGGGGTGTGCGCAGGGTGTTCACGGAGGGTGGGGTTGAGCGCAGGGGCCTGTCTGAGCCGGCTCTCCTAGGAGCCTCCCAGCCCTGCCTTGATGGCCTCAACCACCTAGCACCCGCTGCTTGCTGTCACTGGGTGCTAACCGCCCTGCAGGCGACCTTGGCCAGCTGTGGGGGCCCTGCGGAAGTGGAGCTCAGTATTCAGGGATTTAATGTTTCCTATGGAAGTGGACAACGGGCCTGCAGCCAGGCCTTTGGGGCTGACCTGGGGGCGCAAGGGAGGTGGAGGGAGCTGGAATCGATGCTGGGAGAGGCTCAGGCTGGATGCCCCCTGCCTCACTGCCGGCAATTCTAGAACAGTGCCTGCCCGGCCAGGTGGTGGCTCTGCAGGTGCCCCAGGGAGGGGCTCCCCTAAAGCAGAGATGACAGACAGGTCATTATCGGCTCATGGCTGCCCACCCTCATCCCAACAAGGGAGAGCGCAGCCTGGCCCCTCCTGCCTGCGTGCCCCTCCCTGTCCACACACCAGCCTCTCGCTCTCTCCTCAGCAAGTGCAGAGGGGAACCCCCATCCTGCTGTTCTTAGCCATGGGCCCACAGAGCCCCTCCCCCACACACTGCCAGAGCCCCCTTAGCTCTGCCCTCCAGGCCTGTCCTGGCTCTTACTGGGTCCTAGAGACTCAAGCTTCCTGATGTCCCATCCAACGGAGATGCCCTCCTTCCCTCTTTCCTCTTCCCAGCCCACCCCAAGGCAGCTGGAAAAGACCAGCAGCCCTGGTCGCTGGGGCTGCCTGGTGGAAGGTGGGATCTTCCCAGTTCCCGGGAGCTGAGCAACCCTCAGTCTCCTCTCCAGGCCCCTCAGCCACCAAAACAAACCTCCAGCCTACAGCTCGTCCTCCATCCCAAGTCAGCAGAAGACCTGGGGTCTTTCCTGGGGAGACAGAGCTGACGGGTGGCGGGGCCCTCCTGAGATGTTTCTCTACCAGGTCAAAGGTGAAGCCTTCCTCCATCTGACTAGAAGATGGCCCCTGAGACCCCTCCCTCCCCCCTGCAGTCTCTTCCTCCCTCCTCTACCTTTAAGCTTCCCTTATCCGGCACCTTCACATCAGTTGGCCCTCTGTCTCACTCCGACGCCCAGTCTGGAGTGCAGTGGTGTGATCTCAGCTCACTGTAACCTCTGCCTCCCGGGTTCAAGTGATTCTTGTGCCTCGGCCTCCCAAGGAGGTAGGATCACAGGTGCACACCACCACGCCTGGCTAATTTTTTGTATTTTTGGTAGAGACAGGGTTTCACTATGTTGGTCAGGCTAATCTCAAACTCCTGACCTCAAATGATCCACCTGCCTTGGCCTCCTAACGTGCTGGGATTACAGGCATGAGCCTGTTTTGTTTTGTTTTTGGAGACAGAGTCTTGCTCCGTCACCAGGCTGGAGTGCAGTGGTGTGATCTTGGCTCACTGCAACCTCTGCCTCCTGGGTTCAAGCAATTCTCCAGCCTCAGCCTCTCAAGTAGCTGGGACTACAGGCACCCACCACCATGCCTGGCTAATTTTTGTATTTTTAGTAGAGATGGGGTTTAACCATGTTGGCCAGGATGGTCTCGATCTCTTGACCTTGTTATCTGCCCACTTTAGCCTCCCAAACTGCTGGGATAACAGGCGTGAGTCACGGCGCCCCGCTGAGCCTGTTTTTTTTGAGACAGGCTCTTGCTATGTTGCCCCGGCTCAGCCTTCTAAGTAGCTGGTATGACTCACCCCCACCCCTTGCCCTTTGTCAGCCCTCTTGTTGGGTAAGCACCTGCGCAGTGATTTATATCCACTGTCTTATTTTTTTTTTGAGACACTCTTGTTACCCAGGCTGGAGTGCAATGGCACGATCTTGGCTCACTGCAACCTCCGCCTCCTGGGTTCAGGCAATTCTCCTGCCTCAGCCTCCTGAGTAGCTGGAATTACAGGCATGCACCACCGTGCCCAGCTAATTTTTTGTATTTTTAGTAGAGACGGGGTTTCACCATGTTGACCAGGATGGTCTCGATCTCTTGACCTCGTGATCCACCCGCCTCGGCCTCCCACGGTGCTGAGATTACAGGCGTGAGCCACCGCGCCCGACCCCACTGTCTTATTTTTTTCCTGCTTATAGAAGAAGAAACTGAGGCACAGAGAGGGAAACTTGCCCAGCAGCTGGAAGGCTGGACTCCTGACCTAGGTGGCTCTGCTTCCTCTGGGACCCTAAGAGGGCCTCACCCTGAAGCACTCTGGCCGACTGGCTGGAATGGCCCATTCACCGGCACGTTCCCTCCCGGCAGAGGGGCTGCCCGGGGGCCTCTTGCTGCTCAGTGTTCTGAAACCACTGTCTTTCTGGACGGTGTGGCTGCCCCACAGCTGATGGCTCCTCCATTCAGTGGGCCCTTCCCCGTCCCCTTCCTCGAGCCGCTCCTCAGATGTCGCCGGGGCCCTGTCTGCCCTCGCCTGAGCCCTCAGGAGCCTCTCTCTGCCCCTGCCCCGGCCTCTGAGTAGCCCCTGGCCCTCCGCCCCATCTCAGGCGCCTCCCTGCTTCGCAGGGGTAAACCCTGGCCTGCCAGCCTCCGTGGTCCCGCACTCAGCCCCCAGCCTCTCTGCGCCTCCCGTGGGAGGACGCTGAGGAAGGAAGGAAGGCTGGGCCAAGTGATTGTCTGTGGCCCTGGGCATTCCCGGGGCAGAAGAGGGCACCAGGAGTGGGCAGGCGGGGCTGGAGCCAGGCCATCCTCAGAGCCAGCAGAGGCGGAAGGCAGCCAGGCTCCAGTGAGGCCATCTGCCAAGGCGCTTAGGATGAGTTGGCCACCATTTAGGGTGCTGTAATATTCATGAAGGAAGATTAGATATTTAAATTTATTCAGCAATAAATGCGTCTCAGTGGGGGAGCATTCCTCATGCTAAACAAACAAGCAGGCAGGGGCTAATTAATTATTTACGGGAACAAGAGGAGGCCTGCGCCCAAGGGACCGGGAGGGCAGCTGTGCCCCTGCCGAGGGCAGGGCGCCCCACCCTGAAGGCCTGGACCTGCTCCTGGTCTCTCTGTGCCACCCGGCTCCCCCACTGTCCTGTGGGGCTGGTCCACGGCGTGCTCTCTTTGGGATTTTTCTTCCCAGAATTCTTGACTGTAAGATTGCTGGTGGTTTGGGGCAAATCACTTAACCTCTCAATCTCAGAGCCCTGGCCTCCAGAGAGTTCTGGGGGCTGGGCGGGGTGGCTCATGCCTGTGATCTCAGCACTTTGGGAGGCTGAGGTGGGAGGATCACTTGAGCTCAGGAGAGTCAGATCAGCCTGGACAACATAGTGAGACCTCATCTCAAAAAAAAAAAAAAGAAAGAAAAAAGAGTGGTGGGGAAAGTGAGATTATGCTGGGAGGTGTCCAGGGGGATGGGGGACTGAGGGCCCGGGGTTAAGCAGCTTGTCAAGGTCTCACACTTAGAGGAGGAGCAGGAACTAAGGCCCGCATGATAGTGATGATGGTGATTATTTTTTGACACAGAGTTTCTCTTGTTGCCCAGGATGGACTGCAGTGGTGTAATCTCAGCTCACCACAACCTCCGCCTCCCGGGTTCAAGAGATTCTTCTGCCTCAGCCTCACGAGTAGCTGGGATTACAGGCATGTGCCACCACACCTGGCTAATTTTGTATTTCTAGTAGAGACAGGGTTTCTCCATGTTGCTCAGGCTGGTCTCGAACTCCTGACCTCGTGATTCACCCACCTCGGCCTCCCAAAGTGCTGGGATTACAGGTGTAAGCCTACAGAGACACTGCACCTGGCTGATTATTACCATTTTTTAAGACAGTCTCTGTCACCCAGGCTGGAGTGCAGTGACACGATCTCAGCTCACTGCAACCTCCGCCTCCTGGGTTCAAGCGATTCTCCTGCCTCAGCCTCCTGAGTAGATGAGACTACAGGCACGTGCCACCACGCCCAGCTAACTTTTTGTATTTTTAGTAGAGATGGGGTTTCACTATGTTAGCCAGGATGGTCTCGATCTCCTGACCTTGTGATCCGCCCGCCTTGGCCTCCCAAAGTGCTGGGATTACAGCAGTGAGCCACCAGGTCTGGCGAAGACCCACATTATTAACCCTCATCTTACGGAAGTAGTGATAGGCTCAGAGAGGCAAAGCCATTTTCCCAGAGCCACTCAGCAAAATGTAAGGCCTGCCCCCGACCTTCCTAGACTCCCGTGGGCCCCAAGAGCAGGGAGGTGAGCAGGAAGGGGCCTGGGCCGGGTTGTGAGGGTGAGTGGGGCCTGGGCTGGCTGGGTCTCTGGGCTGTCGGTCTCCAGCCTGCCCCATGACTGCAGCGTCTGGCCCTGCGCCTCAAGTGCCAAATCTCATGCCTCTGGCTCAACCTCACACCTTTGAAATGAGCTTGCAGGGGCGACGTGGGGGCATCTCTTTTTACAAACGGGAGGCTGAGGCTCAGCTATGGACTTCACAGGCAGGGGATTCCTTTGCCCTGTCATGCTCTCGGGGGACCCTGTACCCCAGGATGAGCCACACTGCTAGTGTGGAGACGTCCCTGAGAAGGCAGGCAGGAGGGGCTGGGGAGAGAGGGCCTTGGGGAGGCAGAGGCGTGAGCTGGGGTGGGGGAGCGGTGTGCCTCCCCTCCAGCCCAGGGAGGCACAGGGGTCTGGGCTCCAGGAACCACTCCCGCCTAGACGGGCTGAGCACCGCAGGGAGGGTACTGGCAGCTGAGCTTGGTGCGGCCCATGCTGGTTTCCCTCTCCGGGGGAGGGCTACAGAAATACCCGATGCCAAAGCAGAAGGGCCAGGCTCCCTGGGAAATGGGGGAAACTGAGTCCTGAGAGAGTACCAACTACATCAAGGACAGACATCGGAGCTGCTGCCCCAGGCTCCCAACCCTGCAGAGAGAAGTTCTGCCCACAAAGCCTGGGTAAGTGACCCACCCAAGGGTCTCGCCCTCTCTTCTCTCCCAGCCCATTCCTCACTCTGTACCTCTGGCTTCTCTTCAACTCCTAGGCCAAGACCCTCAGTAATATCCCACTGCCAGAACCATCTTTGCCTCTGTTCACACCTCCTGGTCGCCCATTCAATCAACAAACCCTCGCCAGCCCCAGCTGTGGCTTGGGCTCAGCCCAGCGCGGGTGCAGAGCCCATCCTCACCAGGCCCCACCCTCTCGGTGCCAAGGCGGGTGGGTGCCCCAGGGAGAAGATGGATGGACGACAGCTCTGTGATGTGATCTGAAATTCATTACGGGGTGAGATCAGCTCCTTAAATGGGGATTTGAAAACATTAGGGCTTCATTATGTACACAACGGCAGTGCCTCATTCATCATGCAAAAATCACTCCCGTTATTAAAAATCCCTGTGGCAGCTGCATGCAGGGGCTTGGTGGCATCGTGCCTGCGGGGGGCGGAGCAGGAGCCCCACTAGCTGCCTGGTCAAAGCTGTGGCCACGGGACAGGGGCCCAGTCCCAGTGTCCCTTTTACACAGCAGGGCCAGCTGCAGGGTGGGGTGAGAAGTAAGGTTCAGCTCTGGAAACTTGGTGCCTCAGTTTCTTCATCTGCAAAATGGAGATGCTAATGGTGCCTCCCTTAGGGCTGGGTGAGGGTGTGTGAGATTTTGCTGGGAGAGGTTCAGAGGGCGCTGGTGGCCACATTGTGAGTACTGAGAACGCCTGGCTGCTGTTGGCACCATCATCATCATCACCAACTGGGGTCAGGCAGGGGTGGCAGGGAGGCCTGGGGCCTTTCCTTGGGGAAGGGCATGAGCCACCTGCTCCTAAAACCTCCCATGGCTCCCAAGGGTACATAGAATAAAATCCTCACTCCAGTGAAGCTTTCAAGGACTCTCTGGGGCTCCCTGCCACCTCCCCCTCAGATGAATTCCCTACCTTCTGCATGCCTCCTACTGGCTCCAAAATCTGCACTATTCAAAAAATGCGGGCGAGTTCTGGGGGTGGCATTCCACGTGCCAGCCCTGTGCAAGGCCAGGACTCCCATGGCCTCAGTTCTAGGGACGGGACACGCGGCTCTAAGTCGTGGTGGTGGTGAAAAAGGAGAAGGGGAAGATGAAGCTGGGCAGGAGGGAGGCGGGAGGGGCGGGCGCTGTTCAGCGGGTGAGGAGGCCCCTCGGAGGAGGCAGCATTTGGGCAGAGCCCTGAGGAATGAGAAAGAACTGGCTTGGGAAGGAGACGGGGAGGAGAGTCGGGGGTGAGAGCCAGGGCAGAGAGCTCAGGAAGGCAGAGCCCTGTGGCGGGAATAGGCCGGCAGGTGAAGCTGGGAGGAGCGCCGCCTCTCCAGGACCTCCTGGGTGGTGAGGAATCAGTAGTTGGGAATTGATTCCAGCGGGGTGGGAAGTTTCCAGCAGGGGAGGGAGGTGTTCTGATTTGGCATCTGGGTGCCCTTCTGTTCCCTCTTCCTGGCACGCCCTTCCCTTCTATGCTGAAGCACAGCCCCCACCCCTGCCCTTTGCCAGACAGCCCCACGCCCCACGCCCCACGCCAGAGAGCACGTCCGACACCCTGCACACCCAACACCCACCAGACTGGCACAGGAACAGGTGCAGGGCTGCCGAGCCCCTCGGACCACCAGCTTCTTCTGAGCTCAGCCCAGCCAGGGAGGGGTGGGACACACACAGCCCAGCCCTCAAGGCCGGCCACGGGCCACGGAGACTACGTTATCTGCTCTTGGAGCAAGGCCACGGCTAATCGGAGCGGCCAGGGCTGAGCCTTTTCCCAGCGGCCGTGGGAAGCAATCACAGATTAGCAGCAGCAAGGCGATGGGAGATAGCGCCGGAGCAGGGCGTGGAGCGCTTGCCAGCGGGGCAGGAAGCAAGGGCTGAATACTTAGAGGCGGGAGCAAATCCTCCTGGGCCTGGAACAGAGAGCGCCAGAGCGAGAGAGGAATGACAGGAGAAGGAAGAGGGAGCCAGAGAGAGGCAGAGGGTAGAGGGAGAAACGGAGAAAACAAGGGAGAGAGGGAGGTGGTAAGGGATATACCCAAGGGAGAGAGGCAGGGTTGGGGGAGGGTGCTCGGCTGGCCCCCAGGGCCCCAGAATGTGTGTGAGGAGCTTCTGAGCAGCTTCTGGGTAGCAGCTTCTGAGCAGGCCAGGGAATCCATGGTGGGGGCCTGGGGAGAGGCGAGAGGTGCACCCCCCTACACACAGGCGCCTAGGATTGGCACAGGACTGGGAAGGTTGTCCACATGGCAGGCTTCACTAAACAGAGCAGAGTGGAGGGGGTGCTCTGACATGGGAAGGCGAAACTAGGCAGGCGGGTTGCGGCAGGAGGGCAGAGGGGCACTCAGGCCAGGTGCAGCATGTGCAAAGGCCCAGTGCCCAGGAAGAGAGTGAGGGAAGCCCAGCGAGGGAAGCCCAGCGCTTCTCTTGGACAGGAAGCAGCTGGGCCAGCATGTACAGGACACACACACACACACACACACACACACACACACACACACACTCTCTCTCTCTCTCTCTCTCTCTCTCTCTCTCACGGGCTTGCCCTGTGCGCACAGGGTGCAGGGGTGCTCAGGGTGAAAGGCACTGGGGGCAGGGGCAGCTGCACCCACACGAGGTGGACCCTGCAGTTTGGGTGGGGTCGCTGACCTCAGGAAGGCCCAGGGCAGAGGGTGGGGATGGGGTTCCATCCGCACCCTGCCCACCTGCCAGGGACCTGCCTGACCCTCTCCCGCCCACCCCAGGAGCTGACCCTTTGGGGCGCTGGCCAGGCCAGAGTAGAGATGGCGGCCACGCAGGCAGAGGAAGGCGGCCCTGAATTAATCTGTCACTAAAGCTTGGCCATGGCAGGCGCAGTCATGATTTAGATGAATAATTGAAACGCTCCGATACATTTATTATCCCTTTAGTGCAAAAGTGGCAGAGAAAGACGAGGGGTAATTGAAAAAGAGCGCACAAATCTCCCTGAGAAAGCCGGCTCCTTATCGCCGAGTAAACATTTCAGTCCTAATAAACAGGAGAGACACGCGTCAGGGCCCCTCGATTCCCATCCTGATTTAGGACCTGCCTCCCTTCTTACCATACAATAGGAGAGTGTTTTAAAAAATGTTTTTATTGAGCCAGTAAAAGCTTTCCAGGAGGGAGGTGGGAGAGAGGAGGGGGCCTGGCAGACACCAGGCCAAAGGGTCTGTGGGGGAGGTTGGTGGCTGCCCAAGCCATCAAGCCTCTCTGAAGCAGACACAGGTCCTCTCCCTGGGGGGCCTCCATCCTGCTCTACCTGTAGAACTCCTACTCAGACTTCAGGACCCAAGTCAAATGCTCCCTCTGCTGGGAAGCCTCCTACCAAACCGGGTCTCCCTGAAGGCAGAGCCAAGTCCTGAGTCCCAGCATTTGGCATAGCTCCCCCAACTCAGAGTGTGCCCCAGGAAGGAATGGGGAGTTCGGGGACTTGCCCGGGACTGACTGCATTGCCAGCACCATCTAGTTTGGCCTCAGGGCCTGGTGGGTGAGTCTGGGCCCAGAGTGAGGCAGGTGCCCTCTTTGTTTTTTTTTTTTTTTTTCAAATCAGAACTCTTGAGCCACAGGTTAAGTCCCTTTAGCCTAGTAACCCCTGGGGGCTCTCACTGTATTGGGGGTGCCTGGGAGACTCCCTTCCCTGCTCCCCAGACTCCAGCCTCTCCTGCTCCAAATCAACACACATCTGCCATAAAAACAGTGGGTTTAGGCCCCAAAGCCCTGCAGGCCAGCCCAAGCCCCGGCTTCTGAGTCCCAGCTGTGCCAGCCCCTCCTGGCAGAACTCCTGCCACCACACACTCTAGGAAGTTGGGCAGGGTATTGGCTGGAGTGTTGGTTGGGGTGTTAGCTGGCATGTTGATTGGGGTGTTTGTTGGTTGGGGTATTGGCCAGGGTGTTGACTGAGGCATTGGTTGGGGTGTTGGCTGGGGTGTTGGGGTGTTGGCTGGGGTGTTGGCTGGGGCATTGGTTGGGGTGTTGGCTGGGGTGTTGGCTGGGGCGTTGGTTGGGGTGTTGGCTGGGGTGTTGGGGTGTTGGCTGGGGCATTGGTTGGGGTATTGGCTGGGGTGTTGGTTGGGGCATTGGTTGGGGTGTTGGCTGGGGCATTGCTTGGGGTGTTGGCTGGGGTGTTGGGGTGTTGACTGGGGTGTTGGCTGGGGTGTTGGGGCATTGGTTGGGGCGTTGGCTGGGATGTTGGTTGGGGTGTTGGCTGGGGCGTTGGTTGGGGTGTTGGCTGGGGCGTTGGTTGGGGTGTTGGCTGGGCCGTTGGTTGGGGTATTGGCTGGGGTGTTGGCTGGGGCATTGGTTGGGGTGTTGGCTGGGGCGTTGGTTGGGGTGTTGGCTGGGATGTTGGTTGGGGTGATGGCTGGGGTGTTGGTTGGGGTGTTGGCTGGGATGTTGGTTGGGGTGATGGCTGGGGCGTTGGAGTGTTGGCTTGTGTATTGCTTGGAGTGTTGGCTGGGATGTTGGTTGAGGTATTGCTTAGAGTGTTGGCTGGCATGTTGATTGGAATGTTGGTTGGTTGGGGTGTTGGCCAGGGTATTGGTTGGGGTGTTGAGTGTTGACTGGGGTGTCAGCCATTGTTGGTGTGTTGGCTGGGGTGTTGGCTGGGGTGTTAGCTGGCATGTCGGTTGGGGTGTTGGCTGGGGTGTTGAGGTGTTGGCTGAGGTGTTGGCTGTCATGTTGGGGTGTTGGTTTGGGTGTTGGCTAGGGTGGAGGTGTTGGCTGTCATGTTGGCATGTTGGGGTGTTGGCTGGGGTGTTTGGGGTCTTAGCTATCATGTTGGTGGGGTGTTGGCTGGGATGTTGGCTGGGGTGATGGCTGGGTGTTGGGGTGTTGTCTGGTTGGGTGTTGGCTGGCATGTTTGGGGTGTTGGCTGGGGTGTTGGGGTACTAGTTGACATGTTGACTGGCATGTTGGTTGGGGTGTTGTTTGGGGTGTTTGCTGGGTGTTGAGGTGTTGGCTGTCTTGGTTGGGGTGTTGGCTGGGGTGCTGGTTGGGGTGATGGCTGGATGTTGGCTGGGGTGTTGGCTGGGGTGTTGAGGTGTTGGCTGGGGTGTTGTTTGGGGTGTTGGCTGTCATGTTTGTTGGGGTGTTGAGGTGTTGGCTGGGGTATTGGCTGTCATGTTGGTATGTTGGGGTGTTGGCTGGTGTGTTTGGGGTGTTAGCTGTCATGTTGGTTGGGGTGTTGGCTAGGGTGTTGGGGTGATGGCTGGGTGTTGGTTGGGTGTTGGCTGGTTGGGTGTTGGCTGGCATGTTTGGGGTGTTGGCTGGGGTGTTGGGGTACTAGTTGACATGTTGACTGGCATGTTGGGGTGTTGTTTGGGTGTTGGCTGTCTTGGGGTGTTGGCTGGGGTGTTGGGGTGATGGCTGGGTGTTGGTTGGGGTATTGGTTGGGGTGATGGCTGGGGTGTTGAGGTGTTGGCTGGGGTATTGTTTGGGGTGTTAGCTGTCATATTTGTTGGGGTATTGAAGTGTTGGCTGGGGTGTTGGCTGTCATGTTGGTATGTTGGGGTGTTGGCTGGGGTGTTGTTTGGGGTGTTGGCTGGGTGTTGAGGTACTGGCTGTCTTATTGGGGTGTTGGCTGGGGTGTTGGTTGGGGTGATGACTGGGTGTTGGGGTGTTGGGTGGTGTGTTTGGGTGTTGGCTGGCATGTTGTTTGGGGTGTTGGCATGTTGGCTAGGGGGTTGGTTGGGATGTTGGCTGGCATGTTGATGGGCATGTTGGTTGGGGTGTTGGATGGGGTGTTGGCTAGCATGTTGCCTGGCATGTTGGTTTGTGTCCTCAGCTCTCAGTTTAGGGCAGACACATAGAGGGTGCCACTCAGCGCACTGCAGACGTTAATTATTTACTGCAGAGCAGGAAGCTCTTCCAGAGGCTCAGAATCTCCCAGAACCCTGCCCTCAGGGAGAGTCCATTCCAGTGGGGAGGAAGGCAATGAAGAACAAACACAAAACATAAGTGGGGACCAGGGCTGTACAAAGACATGGAGCAGGGGGCACGTCAGGGTGCCGGGCAGCATGGCCAGGGCAGGCAAGAAGGCCCTTGTGCTTGCTGGAACATGGGTGGGTGGTCATGGGAGGGGAGTGGGTAGAAGCTGAACCCCTGTAGGAATGACATCAAGGGACATCACAGGAAGACGGGTGTGTCTGGGCAGAGGGGGGTCTAACTTGGGCAGGTAGGGGATTAGGGCTGGGTGGACTCAAAGGATGGCAGAGGAGTAAGGGTACAGGGGAGGGCAGAGCACCTCCGGGGCCCAGGCTGGGCTCCATTCCAGCCCCAGGCTCGTCCCTAACACAGCCCCCTCCCTGCCACCTCCACTGTTCCCATCACATTAGCAGAGTGACAGTCCCAGCAAGCGCTGGCGGCGGCTCCATAAATCTCAGCCTGTGTTAAAAGGCTGGACTCCAGGCCCACTTCCTCTGGGCACCCGCCCTGTCCATCTCTGTATCAGTCAGGTTGTGCAAGATGCCTGTGCCAGCCGCTCCTCACCCCTAAATGCTGGCAGGGGAACCAGAATGACCATGACCCTGAGTGGCCAGGGCAGGGCCCCTCCACTTCCCAGAGTGAGGTCACAGGCCATCTGTGAGCCAGTCCTGGATGTGCCAAAACGTCTGTGGTTTCCCCTGCTGCCCGTGGGAAAGTCCTTTGCTTAATGCGTGGGGTCATCCCTACCTTTACCTGTAATTCATTCATTCAATCAACTTTTGTCATTTTTGAGACAGGGTCTTGCTCTGTGGTGATGTGATCTCAGCTCACTGCAGACTCCACCTACCAGGTTCAAGCGATTCTCCTGCCTCAGCCTCCAGAGTAGCTGGGATTTACAGGCATGCGCCACCATGCCTGGCTAATTTTCATATTTTTAGTAGAGACAGGGTTTCGCCATGTTGGCCAGGCTGGTCATGAACTTCTGACCTCAGGTGATCTGCCTGCCTCGGCCTCCCAAAGTGCTGAGATTACAGGCGTGAGCCACCGCGCCCGGTCCCTTGTTTGTTTTTTGAGACAGAGTCTAACTCTGTCACCCAGGCTGAAGTGCAGTGGCACAGTCACAGCTCACTGCAGCCTTAACCTCCTGGGCTCAAGTGATCCTCCCACCTCAGCCTCCCAAGCTGGAACTACAGGCGCATGTGCTGCCACACCTAGCTAATTTTTTTTTGTTTGTAGAGATGGGGTCTTACTATGTTCGCCAAGTTGGTCTTAAATTCCTGGGCTCAAGCAATCCTCCTGCCTCGGCCTCCCCAAGTGCTATGGTTACAGGCTGGGATTACAAACATTTATTGAGCACTTATTATAAGTGCCAGCCCCAGTTCTGGGTGCAAGAGATGCAGTCTTTCATTTTCGGGGGACAGAAGACAAGGAATACAATATGTAAGTAAATTATATCGCACATTAGAAGGAGATAGGTGCTCAGAAAAATGAAAACCGGAGCAGGGTGGGGGCCGGGGGAGTGCCAGCATGGGGCAGGGGAGGCAGCTGCAATTTCAGCTAGGGGCCAGGGCGGGCCCCCAAGAGATGGCATTCAAGTGAAGGCTTGTGGTAGTGCAGGGAGCAGCCGAGTGGACATCTGGAGCAGGAGTACCTCAGGCAGAAGGAACTGCAGCGCAGAGGCCCAGAGGCAGGAGTGCACAGGGCCTGTCCGGGGAGCCTGGGGTGGCTGGAGCCGAGGGGGAGGGTGGCAGTGTGAGGTGACTGTGAGAGGTGGCTGGGACCTGACAGACCATGGAAAGGACCTTGGCCTAGGCCTTGAGTGAGATGAGAGCCCAGGCAGGGTCGTAGGCAGAAGAGACTCGATGAGCTGATGTGGGGTTGAGAGGCCCACCCCTGTGTGACCTTTGTCTTCCTGAACTGAATGGCTAAAGATCTCGCTCCTCACGAGTTCTCTGGGCTCCTGGGCCATCTCCCGTCTCGCCGGCCATCTCCCGTCTCCCCATCTCTTGGCCGGACTCCAGTCATTCCCCAAGTCGGAACCTCCCTAAATTCCCCTCCCTCTCCTCCGCTTCCAGGCCTTTGCCATGCTGTTCCCTCTGCCCGGGACACCCTTCCCAGCAGTCTTCACCGGGCTCATACCTACCCATCCCTTGGATTGCAGTGGAGGTGCGACCTCCTTCTAGAAGCCTCCCTGATGTCTCCAAGTGGGGGCAAGCACTCCTCACCAAGCTTCTATGGTGCCACCCCCACTCCCACTCCCACACCCGAACCACAGCTCACCCTGTGTCATGGTGGTGCCCTCATCTGCACTGTGAGCTCAGGGGACAGGGACCAGGGCCCATCTGTGCCCGGGAGTACCTGTCCTGGCACCCAGCTCAGGGCCCAGCACATAGGGGTGATAAAGGAACGGAGGAAGGACGGGGTGCTGTGGGTGGGACATGCAGGGGTTGGGTTTGCAAAGTGTCCTCCAAAAGGACAGGTTTCGGAAGACGGTCTTAGGTGGCCTGTCCTCAGGCCGACAGTCCCCGGCAAAGCCCCTCATTCTATGAGGCCTCCAGGGAGCTGTGACCTCCATGGGGACAGCTAGAGGAGAAAGGGGAGAAGGGAAAACATCTCAGCCACAAACAGACCCCACCCTGCGTCCTGGCTGGCCACCGACAGCTCTTAACGCTGCTCTAATTTATTCCTGACCTTCATGCCCCTTTTATTTTTCCCCCTTTTAAAACCTGGCCTGGGCCCCGCCACCGCTGCTGTAAACACGGCCCCCGGGATTTATCCGACGGCGCATTAACCCCTGGCCCCTGGCTCACCAATCATTCTGCTGCCTGTGCAGACAGTGGGCAGCCCGGCCAGCTGGGGGGCTGAGGCGCTGGGCTGAGGGGCTGGGGTGGTCTGCCCAGGGTGGGCTGGCCATGGAGGCAGGCGCTGGGGGGAGAGGGACACACACCCCCACTTGGTACCTGTGACCTGGGCCTGTATCCCTGGTGGCCGGGTCCACCTTGACCTCCGACCTCCTGCCCGCCTGGCCCTGCCGGAACCCCTGCACCGCGGGGGTTGCTAACCAGGGCGAACACAGCGATATCCCAGGACTGAGAGCTGGCGGCTCTCTCCCTGCCTTTCCAAGACCTGTCCTGGCTGCAGAGCCCGAGGTCCAAGGGCAGGGCAGAGATTATCATTTTGCCCTCACAGGTGGGGAAACTGAGGCCAAGAGGGACAGAGCTACCCAAGATCACAGGGGGATCAAGGGCAGGGCTGGGCTTTTCCCACCACACTTTCGGCCCCCACCCAGTTACACAGCAGGAGGTTTGCATTCAGAGGGGCGGGAGCTGGCCCGGGGTGCCTGGTGGTGAGGGTGGCAGGCCTGCCATCCAGGTCTCTAGCTCTGGGGGAGGGAGACGCCCTGTGAGGACAGTGGGGAATGTGGATGGCAGTGATCTGGGCACCGAGGTTGAGGGGCAGGGGAGATGCCACCCCCACCCGCACTCCCACCAAGACAGAAGGTCCACTCACCGCCACCGCCTCCGAGCAGGGAGCTGTTGGCTGCAAGAGAGAGAGACAAAGGCTGATTAGTGGGGAAGGGGCTGGGGTGGGAGTATCAGTCTTGAGGGGAGGGTGAGGTCGAGATGGGAGTGGGCTGCCAGCTGGGTCTTCAGCCTCAGGGCACAGGGTCTTCCCAGTCCTCTGGGGCAGTGGTAGATGATGGGCAGAGGGAGGAGGTTCCTCATGGGCTTGGGGTTTGTAGGGTGGCAGGGGTGGGGACACAAGAGAGTTACTAGGGCCTCCTGCCCGCTCATCCAGACGCAAAAGCATGGTGGGTCCAGAGAGGCAGACGGCCTGCACCACGGCCCTTTCATTCCTTCACTCTTTCGCCCACAGTGTCTCCTGAGGCTGGTCAGCACCAGGCCTGGTACAGAGAGGTGGGGAGGATGGCACAGGTCCCTGTCCCCGGGGCTCACAGCTTCCGGCAGGACACAGCCTTGAAGCCACTAGGAAGCAAACTGCACCTTTGCAACCCGGCTAAGCACCACCCAGGGCCGGGGCGGGAGGGCTGAGAACAAGGACCCTCACTGGGGCTGTGGGCATGGGCATGGGCATGGGCGGGGGCACCTAGCCACGAGAGGGACAAGGCGAGCCAGGTAAGGGGCCTGGAGCACCACCACTGGAACCAAAGCCAGACCAACAGCAGGTGACTGGGGCCACGTGGCCTCATGCCTCAGTTTCCCGATGTGGGAGAACAGCCCCACCTTGCCAGCTGGTGTGAAGGCCAATGGAGAGGGATCCTCAGTCTGGGCCCCGCTGCAGGAAGGCCTGGGTCCCCGCCCCCTCCTTGGACTAGGGGTGGCGCTGCCAGGCAGAGCTGGACTGACAGCTGTGTGGCTGCCACTTTCCTGCAGAGCCCTGTCCCTCTCAGTCTGCCCGGTGGTGACCCCCCGCCACCATGCAGCTGACACAGGGGCAAAGTGAGGCTGGCAGCCCCCCTCTGCGGGAATGCCAGGGCCGTGCAGGCCGGCGCTGCCCCTAACGTGGGCTGCAGCTCCCGCCGACAGTCTTCATCTGTGGAAACCGCCAGAGCTCATCAGGGAAAGCGGCGGGCGAGGCCAGGCAGGTGCCACCCAGGCCCAGATGCTGCCCAGGTGGGAGGCCAGCTGCGCCTGCCCCTCTGCCCGGGAGTCCTGGCTCCCAGGCAGGGCCTTCAGCTCCGCACACAGCTCTGCCCCCCACCCCACCTGCCCAGCCCGTCGCAGTCCTTTCTGTAGGAAGGTGGTGGTGGGGGGCACAGAGCCGAGCTGGGCCGGCCAGGCTGCAGGCCCCGGACGCCGTGAGGACGGCGTGGACGCAGCTAAGTGGTGTCGGCGGCTCCGAGTGGCTGGTCTCCCACAGCTGACAGCTCTTCGCTTGGGGAATAATTAATTCCACAGCCTGAAAACCCAGGGCTGCAAGTTGCCACGTTACTTGCGAGATTAATACAAGCAGCTAATTAAGATGGAGAGGCGAGGAGCGGCTGGGCTCTCCCAGAGCAGGGGTGGGGGCCTTGGGAAGTGAGGGGGAGGTGAGCTGAGCGGTGCCAGGAGGCAGTGGGAGCATGAACCGGAGCCGGAGGGAGAGCAGGGAGCCGGACCACGATGGGGTGCCCAGGCCGGCCCGGGGCAGGCCCCCCAGTGACTCTGGGTAGGGCCTGTGCCCGCGAATGCACATTTCTTTTTGTTTTTTTTGAGATGGAGTCTGGCTCTGTCGCCCAGGCTGGAGTGCACTGGCGTGATCTTGGCTCACTACAACCTCCGCCTCCCAGGTTCAAGCGATTCTCCCACATCAGCCTCCCAAGTAGCTGGGATTATAGGTGCTCACCACCAGAGCCAGCTAAGTTTTTGTATTTGTGGTAGGGACAGGGTTTCACCATGTTGGTCAGGCTGGTCTCGAATTCCTGATCTCAAATGGTCTGCCTGCCATGGCCTCCCAAAGTGCTGGCATTACAGGTGTGAGCCACGGCGCCCAGCCATGAATGTACATTTCTGCTGACCAAAGACTATTTGCTAGGTATAGGCTGGATGCTGGGCACAGATGGGCCCATTTATTATAACAAAGCCACAAGGGAGGTGCAATGGTTCCCATTTTACAGAGGAGGAGACTGAGGCTCAGGGAGCTTGAGTCATGGAGTGATAGTAGCAAAATTGGGACAGGGTCTGACTCCAAAGCCAAGCCACAAAGCCAGCTGACCCCTAGGGAGACTGCCTGAGGTATGGTGAGAGGGACCGCTTTCCCCTGGCCAGGGGTGGGGCCTGCCTTCTCGAAACCAGGCAGAACACCCCACAGGCCCCAGATGCAAGCTCCACCCACTCCCCACCCAGCAGGTCCGGCTGTAGAGGTGAGGGCCGGGTGTCTGGGCAGTGCCGCCCCAGAGCCAGTGAGGGAGGAGGGGGCATCTCAGGTCACGGTCCAGCTCCAGGCCCCTCGGCCTGGGCAGTCCTGGTGCCTGTCGGCAGCTGCCCTCCTTGGCCCCTCCCCACCTCCCCCCATCACCTCTCTCTCTTAATTAACACCGGCCACAAATGAGCTGGCTCCTGCTCAGAGACGGCACTGTGCCAAATAGGCTGGCAGTGAGCCACGAGGGGGTGGCAGGGGAGGGTGCTGGCCTGCCGCTCTGCAGGCCCCTGTGGGAAGGTGATGCCATCCCCTGCCCACCTGGCACCCCCAAACTCCAGTGTGTGTGGCCTTGCCCCGGCAAGGTGAGTAGGTGAACTGACCCGATGCCCACCAGCCAGAGCTTGAGGAGGGAGGTGGGTGGGGGCAGAGGGAAGCCTTCGCTGGGTGGAGCTGGGGGAGGCCAGGAGGTGTGATTGGCCACAGGTGGGAGAGGGCGGCCAGTGTTGGGGCTCAGACTCGGCTGCACAGAGGACCTGGTCCCGGGCCTGACCCACGCCCAGTGGGTGCCCTGCGAAGTCAGTCTGCTGTGCCCCCTTCTCCAGCCTGCCATACCTGGTGTCCCATGGGTGGGGGCTCCAGGGGGCAGGTGGCCAACCTGGTGGCTGGGACCCTGTTCCTCAGCTCCTCTTTTCCCTGGGTCCCTGTTTTGGCCCTCTCCCCTAGGTCCCGACACCCATCCACATGGTGGTCCCATAAAGCTGCCTCCAAGGCCCGACAGCTGGGCTGTCCAGGGGAACGGCCTGGAGGCTTGGGGAGAACCACCAAGGGTGGCTGTGCCAGCCGACGCCGACAGGCAGCCTTCCAGGTGTGGCCACCAGCTCACCCAGCCCAGGGCAGGGCCTCCTGGGTCTCCCTGCTCCCCAGGCCTCTGTGCACCCCAAAATCTTGGCCTGTGTCCGACCCTTTTCACCTCAGCCAGTCCCTAGCTACCAGCTTGAGCCTCCAAGTTCCCGCTCTACTGCACCCCATGCCCCCCTCAGTTTGCTGGGAGGCTCTGGTCCTTATCCAATGGGTCATCAACCCAGTTTCCAGAGGGGGAAACTGAGGCTCACCGAGTAACCAGGGACTGGGGGAGATGGACCTGGGCCCAGGAGCACTGGCTGTCACAGCCCTTTTCCTTGACTGCAAACACACCGATCTCAAAGGGTTGTTCTTTCGAGATTTGGGGGCTGCAGGCAGGCCATGGCCGCGTGAGGTGGGGGATGGGCGCTGGACTTCCGGTCCAAGCTGGGGCTTGTGACCCAGCCCCACCCAAGGGACCCAGACCTGCTCCCAGCAAACAGGGGTCTCTGAACGCTGTGTGTGGCTGAGTGGGGGCCCCAAGCCTGGCCCTGGGAGCTTGGCGGGGGCACAGCTTGCTGGGGCTCCAGATGGGGGTGCGGCTCCTGGTCTGTGGCTGCTCCTGGGGTCGCCTGTTGCCCCCACTGCAGGCAGAGGTGGCCTGGTCCCGCCCGCCTCGGCCTCCCAAAGTGCTGGGATTACATGTGTGAGCCACCGCTCCTGGACAGATATAATATTAATAAATTTGTCTTGATGCTAACCAAGTTATAAAATATAATTTAAGATCTTTTTATGGAGGAAAGGGACCAAAATGGCGGCATGCCTGGGCCCAGGCTGGGGAGGCTCAGTGCATGCACAGCTCATTTCATCCTTTCCCTGTTTGGAAGCCTCGATCACAAACCCGTTTTACAGATGAGGACGCTGAGCCGTGGAGAGTGATCCTCTCACAGCGTATGTTTGGAGAGGAGGTCAAATCTCCTCTTTCACACCAGTTGCCCTGTGAAAACCCTCCCAGCGGGAAGCCCTGGGGGCCTTGGGAGTCCTAGTGAGAAATGAGAAATCCTCTTTGCTTTAGGATACAGACTGGCCCCTTGCAGACCCCCAAGCCCCATCCACCATGCCCTCCCCTCCACCTCTCCCTCTGCTGTACACATGGTCCTCAAACTTGCCCCCTGCCCTCCAGCCCCAGGGCCTTTGCACAGATTCTGCCACAGTACCTCTGCCTGGAGGAGACCCTCATCATCCCCCACCTCCTGGGGGTCTGGTGGCCCCGGCGATGCTCTCCTGGGGGGCCGTGAATCACTGTCACTGCCTCCAGAATCCTCCCCTCGCAGGTGCCTATGTTTTTTTTGGAAACAAATTCTCACTCTGTTGCTCAGGCTGGAGTGCTGTGGTTCCATCTTGGTCCACTGCAACCTCCGCCTCCCGGGTTCAAGCGATTCTCCCACTTCAGCCTCCTGAGTAGCTGGGACTCTAGGTGAGTGCCACCATGCCTGGCTAATATTTTGTATTTTTAAGGACAGGGTTTTATCATGTTGGCCAGGCTGGTCTTGAACTCCTGAGCTCAGGTGATCCACCTGCCTTGGTCTCCCAAAGTGCTAGGGCTACAGGCGCGCATCACGGCGCCCGGCCACCAGCTGCCTATCTTGATACCCCCATTCCTGCCCTCGGGTGTCTCTCCCACAGTTCTTCCCCAGCTCTCAGCACAGCGCCTGGCTCACAGCAGGTGCCCATGAATGAGTTCCTAAAGGAGCCCATAGACATTACAGATGGTGCCCAGAGTCACTTGGCTGAATTTGAGCCGGGTCTGCCTGTCTGACTCCCAAGCTTCAGCTTTCTACCATGGGCCTTGCAGAAGAGCCCACCCGGGACCGAGGCCGGGGGCTCTTGGGAGGCAGGACCAGGGCTGGGAGCTGTGGAGGCAACAGGGGCTGCTCCAAGGTCACAGCAGGCTCCCCGACAGGGACGACTTCCTCCAGCCAAGGGAGAGGGACTGCCGAGGGCGGCAGGGGCGCGGTGCAGGGCCAGGGAGCCAGAGGAGACGCAGTGACCCGAGGAAAGCGCTGAGCAGGTTCCTGGCCCAGAGGGAGGCCGGGCAAGCAGGCACAGCGGTGACTTTGAGGCAGGCACGGCCCCATGCATGTCCCCCAAGCCTGCCTCCACTCCCCGTGCCCGCTGCTCTGCGCCTCACCCTGGTCTCACCTGCTTGGAGGGGCCCCAGCCAGGAGTGGGAGGCTGGGGGCTGCTCCCCTAAGTCACCCAGCGTCCTGGCCTGGCCTGCGTTCTCCCCTCCCCCTTATGAGCCCGATCTCAGCCTTCTGTCCTCTGACAAACGTGCAGCCAGTCCCACTGTGTGCCAGGCGCTGGGACATGGATGGGCACAGTCCTGCTGGCACATGGTGCGTCATCTGGCCAGGAGATTGGCAAGAAAGACAGCACAAAAATCAACTTGCTTAAGAATTCCTGTGAGTGCCAGAGGCCGAGCAAGAAATGCAAGGGAGGGGAGGGTGGGGGCAGGCAGGGAAGGGGAGGGGAGGGGTGGGCAGGGCCTGCTGAACCCCAGAGCTGGGGTGAGCAGCTCAGCCAGGCAGGGGTGAGTGAGGAGCAGAGAAGGACAGAATCGGGGGTCAGGCAGGAGCAGCCCCTGCGGGCCTTGAGAGCCTTAATGAGAAAAGGGAGCTACTAGGGGGCTTTAGACAGAGTGGGGATGAGCCAGTTGCACAGGGAAGGGACTAGGGGTGCAGGTGGCGGCAGGAGGGGCCTCCTGGCTACTGCAGGGTGACCCCTGCGTCCAGGACACCTCTCAGACCTCCCCTGGGGATCGCAGACCTCCTTGGTGCTCTCATAAAGTGCGTGCCCCAGTAGCCTCCTCACCTCCCTGCCAGATCCCGCCACCAGCACAGAGCCTGGCACCTCCGAGGGGCTCCGAGACTGCCAACTGTCCCACCATCTGACCAGCTGGGAGGCCCAGCCCCACAGGGGGCTCCAGGGAGCAGGTTTTTCTTGGAAAGTCGATACCCCACTTCCCACAGGCCAGCGGTGAGTATCCGTGTGACTTGAGGGCGAGTCGTTTAAAACATGTTTCAGATTAGAAACACCCCGCAGATGGAAGAAAATGTGAAATGTGTTGGATTTTGAAGATAAAATAAGAGACTTCAAAGACATCTCAAGCTGTGAGAGCAGCTGCTTGTTTGACAAGCTCTGTCCCCCCAGGCCAAGGTCACTGTCCTCCGAGGTGGGGTGGCCCAGGTGGAAGGTGGGGGGCTTCCTGGACATTTCCCACCCTGGGGGGGCCAGAGGGGCCTCACTGGAGGGTGAGAGCTCCCATTTGTGGGAGTACATTTCCAGCAAGCTTCCACATGGACTTTTTTTTTTTTTTTTTTTGAGACAGTTTTGCTTTGTTGCCCAGGCTGGAGTACAATGGCGCAATCTCAGTTCACTGCAACCTCCACCTCCCGGGTTCAAGTGATTCTCCTGTCTCGGCCTCCCAAGTAGCTGGGATTTCAGGCATGCACCACCATGCCCAGCTAATTTTGTATTTTTAGTAGAGATGGGGTCTCCATGTTGGTCAGGCTGGTCTTGAACTACTGACCTCAGGTGATCCGCCCTGCCTTGGCCTCCCAAAGTGCCGCGATTACAGGCATGAACCACTGCATCTAGCGTTTTTTTTTTTTTTTTGAGACAGAGTCTTGCTCTGTTGCTAGTCTGGAGTGCAGTGGTGCGATCTCAGCTCACTGGAACCTCTGCCTCCCAGGTTCAAGAGATTCTCCTGCCTTAGCCTTCCACGTAGCTGGGACTACAGGCATGTGCTACCACGCTGGGCTAATTTTTCTATTTTTAATACAAACAGGGTTTCACCATGTTGGCCAGGCTGGTCTCCAACTCCTGACCTCAAGTGACCCGCCCACCTTGGCCTACCAAAGTGCTGGGATTACAGGTGTGAGCCACCGCGCCTGGCCTCCACATGGATCTTTGACCATCATCTTCACAGGCACACACACATCCTCCTGCCCCACTTACAGATGGGGAAACTGAGGTCCAGAGAAGAGCAATGACTTGCCCAAGGCCACAGGCTTCAGTGGGAGGAGCGAACATCCTTTTCCTTCACCAGCCCTGGTCCTGAAACCCCCAGCTGTGATCTTCAGTTAGCTGCTCCACCCCCTGGGGTCTCAGTTTCCTCATCTGTAGGGTGGGTGGTCATTTAACTGAGGGCCTTGTGAGGCATAGATGACAAAGTTAAAAATACCAATAAAACGGCCAGGCGCAATGGCTCACACCTGTAATCCCTGCAGTTTGGGAGACCAAGGTGACCAGATCACCTGAAGTCAGGAGTTCAAGACCAGCCTGGCCAACATGGTGAAACCCTGTCTCTACCTAAAATAAAAAATTAGCTGGGCATGGTGGTGCACACCTGTAGTCCCAGCTACTCAGGAGGCTGAGGCAGGAGAATTGCTTGAACTCAGGAGGCGGAGGTTGCAGTGAGCTGAGATCATCGTGCCACTGCACTCCAGTCTCGGTGACAGAGTGAGACTCCATCTCAAAAAAAAAAAAAAATGCATGTAAAACCTACAGCCTCATAGGACTTCTCTGAGGCAGTGGGTCCCAGACCTGGGGGGTGGGGGGTGGTCCCTGGGGCAGAAGATCCCAGCATCCCTGGTAAGTCAGGGAGAAGGATTTGAACGCCACTGGTCCAGGGCTAAGCCGCTCGCCACACCTTCTCTGACAGGAGCTTGGGAGCTGCCCAGAGCTGCTGGGGGTGGCACCCAGCTGGGCCTCCCCATGAGATTCCCCTTGTCTCCTCCTCCATACTGGCCTGGGCCTCCCATTCGTCCCCTTCCTGCCTGGGTTTCTTGGGTTCTGCCTTTGCCCAGCTGCCTGGGACCCTGGAGACCCAATCTCCTGGCCAGTCTCACCCCACGCGGGCCCCTGAGCCCCGGCAACATGGAGGTCCCCTCAACACTCACCCTCCGAGCCCTGTCCCCGGCTACCTTCACTTGCTGGTATTTTGCTAAGTAAGAAATTCATGTTCATTCCCCCAAATGGAGTACCATGAGCATGCAACACGAGAGCAAGCAGCTCAGCTGCTCACGGCAGATTCGGCTCGCCCCATTCCCGTGGCCCTGAAGGACCTTCCAGATTTTGAAACAAAACAAAAAATAGCTGATAACGCATTTATGAAGCAAGTTCTCCCAGCAACGCATTCGGCCAAGTGTTTCCAGTGGCTTCTTTCAACTCACCATCCCCACAAGAGCCCATTGAGGGGGTCCTATTATTTTTCCCACTTTACAGATGAGAAAGTAGAGGTTCACAGAGGCTGAGTGACTTGTCCAAGGTCACGAAGCTGGGAAGTGGGGAGCTGGGTCTGAATCAGGAGGTCTGACTTCCACGGCAGGACTAAGCTGCAATCATAGGCACTCCGGACCCCCAGCTGCTGCCTGGGCCTCCCCTCCCCCGGGCGTCGTGGTGCAGGCACTCAGCATCCCACATTAGCATAACCATAAGCATCCCTGAAACTCAATTACCAGGAGATGGCTTGGGCCCCAGCCAGCCGGGCAGTCTCCATCCTTGGAGGAATGAGGGGCTGGGGATCCAGGGAGCCTTGGCGGGTGGGAGGGTGGAAGGCATCAGAGATGAGGGAGCGGTTGGGGGGCCTTAAGGCGGACAAGGACCCCTCAGTGGGTGGGCCTTGAAGGCAGCAGCGGGCAGCTGGGCAGGCCCAATTGCCCCATAGGAAGGTCATGGGTTCCTCTGCATCCAGCTTGCTGGGTGACCCCGGAAAGCCCATTGCCTCTCTGTGACTCAGCTTTCTTCTGAAAGGAGAAAACCAGGGGCTATTCTTTAATTTGAATTTTTTTTTTTGGAGACAGTCTCACTCTGTTGCCCAGGGTGGAGTGCAGTGGTGCAATCTGGGCTCACTGCAACCTCCCACTCCTGGGTTCAAGCGATTCTCCCAGGCCTCAGCCTCCTGTGTAGCTGGGATTACAGGCACACGACACCACGTCCAGCTGATTTTTGTATTTTTAGTAGAGGTGGGGTTTTGCCATGTTGGCCAGGCTGGTCTCGAACTCCTGAGCTCAAATCAAAGTGCTCGGATTAAAGGTGTGAGCCACCGCATCCGGCTGGGGCTACTTTAGGAGAAAACAAAGCAGGGGTTTCCAGGAGGAAGGAGTGAGCACCAGCTCTGAACAGCCAGGCCAGCCTGGGCTCCACCCGACTCCCAGATCCCCATCCCAGGAGGCCGGGCTGCTGCGGCTGCCTACCTGTGAGGCTCCTCAGCTGCCCCTCGCCCCTCCCTGCCTTCCTCTCCCAGCAACCGGTGAGCCTTTCCCA
The DNA here is from genome assembly GCF_030222135.1 of Aotus nancymaae. Lineage (NCBI taxonomy): Eukaryota > Metazoa > Chordata > Mammalia > Primates > Aotidae > Aotus > Aotus nancymaae. The sequence continues at coordinate 5,842,334 of NW_026988473.1, read as the reverse complement.
TGCATTTCCTGCATGCAAGAAATCAACCTCATAGAACGGCAGAAGTCCTTCCCCAAAGAGGTATCCGCTACCCTGGATTTAGCACGTATTTTCTCTGGCGTTTACTCTGCATGCCCCTCAACAAGGTAAGACTTAGGTTCTGTGTCTCTGAGTTTTGTATGAACAGGAGGTCCAGGTTTGCTGTTACCATTCATTGCCATGCCTGTGAGATTTTTCTGGGCAGGCCCACACTGCTCTCATGGGTCCTCCAGGCTTTTTTTTTTTTTTTTTTTTGAGACAGGGTCTTGCTCTGTTGCCCAGACTGGAGTGAGTGCAATGGAGGGATCATAGCTCACTGCAGCCTTGACCTCCTGGGCTCAAGAGATCCTTCTGCCTCAGCCTCCCAAGTAGCTAGGACTACAGGCACACACCACCATACTCGGCTAATTTAAAAATTTTCGGGCTGGATGCGGTGGCTCACACCTGTAATCCCAGCACTCTGGGACACCAAGGTGGGCAGATCACGAGGTCAGGAGTTAGAGACCAGCCTGGCCAACAAGGTGAAACGCTGTTTCTACAAAAAATACAAAAATTAGGCCGGGCGTGGTGGCTCAAGCCTGTAATCCCAGCACTTTGGGAGGCTGAGGTGGGTGGATCACGAGGTCAAGAGATCAAGACCATCCTGGTAAACATGGTGAAACCCCATCTCTACTAATACAAAAAATTAGTTGGGCATGGTGGTGCATGCCTGTAATCTCAGCTACTCAGGAGGCTGAGGCAGGAGAATTGCCTGAACTCAGGAGGCGGAGGTTGCGGTGAGCCAAGATCTCGCCATTGCACTCCAGCTTGGGTAACAAGAACGAAACTGCGTCTCAAAAAGAAAAAAAAAATACAAAAATTAGCTGGGGATTGTTATGCACACCTGTAATCCCAGCTACTCAGGAGGTTGAGGCAGGAGACTCACTTGAACCCGGAGGTGGAGGTTGCAGTGAGCTGAGATTGAGCCATTGAACTCCAGCTCTGGGCAACAGAGCAAGACTCCACTTCAGGGTAAAAGAAAAAAAATTTTTGTAGAGACAGGGTCTCCCTATGCAGCCCAGGCTGGTCTTGAACTCCTGGGCTCAAGCGAGCCTCCTGTCTCAGCCTCTCTGAGGGCTGGGATTACAGGCTGAGCCGCTGTGCTTGGCTTCATGGGCCCCTTTTCACTGGTGTTTAATGTTCCATGGTGGAACTACCCCACGCCCAGCCACCCATTCTCCTATGGACCCACAGTCCAGCGTGCCTGGTTTTTTCTCATGCAAACACGCCCCATGCACCAATCCGCTACATGCACACATGCACCAATGTTTCTCTTGGGTCCATGCTTGGGAGTGGGCTGCTGGGTTGCAGAGTACGCAGAATCTAAACTTTACTAGTTATTGCTAAAGTGCTCTCCAAAGGGGTTGTTGAGATGATCATTTAAAAATATAAATTAGATCACATCACTTCCCTGTTTAAAATCCTCAAATAGCTTCCAATTATAGAATGAAATCCATGCTTCCCCTATGGAGGCATGACTGTATCCCACACGCCCTCCCCCACAATCTCCTGGCCTCCTTTTCCTTCCTTCAATAGGTCTGGCTCTTTCATGCCCCAGGGTCTTTGCACATGCAGGTCCCTCTGCCAGGCACATTATTCTTCCAGCTCTTCTCAAACTGGGCTCCTTCTTATCCTTCAGGACTCAATGAAAATGTCACCTCCTCTGAGGGGCTGCCCCTGACCACCCAGTTAAAGTGCCTTTTGTCCCATTCCTCTTTTTCTTTTTTTTGAGATGGAGTTTTGCTCTTGTTGCTCAGTGCAATGACTTGATCTTGGCTCACTACAACCTCCACCTTCCTGGTTTAAGCGATTCTCCTGCCTCAGCCTCCTGAGTAGCTGGGATTACAGGCATGCACCGCCACGCCTGGCTCATTTTGTATTTTTAGTAGAGATAGGGTTTCTCCGTGTTGGTCAGGCTGGTCTCGAAGTCCTGACCTCAGGTGAGCTGCCTGCCTTAGCGTCCCAAAGTGCTGGGATTATAGGCGTGAGCCACTCACTGTGCCTGGCCCCTGTTCCTCTTATCAGACTCTTTATTTCCTTTGGAGCCCACACCCCGGGCCCGTAATGACCCCATCCTCTGATGTGTCTGCTGGTTTATTAACAACATGGCAGCCTGTGGGGAGGCGACCTCGTCTGCTTCGTACGTTCCTGGATCTCAAAGGCGGGCATGGCCTGGCACCTAAGAGTCCCTTTCAGGACTGTTCATTCCTTCAACAGACATGATTAGGCCACAGACGTCACAGTGGGTGAGCAGCGGGGAAGGGGCTTTGTAGAAGGGAAAGTGGCTGAGAGGAGGGCAGAGGAGGTGCCAGGCCCAGGGGGTCCCCTGGATCCTTCTTCCACAGTCATGGGGTGTCATGGCGGGTGCTGGAGCTGGGAACATCAGGGTTGGGCCTGCACTTTAGAAAGACCCTTTTTTTTTTTAAGACAGAGTTTCACTTTTGTTGCCCAGGCTGGAGTGCAATGGTGCAATCCTGGCTCACTGCAACCTCCACCTCTCAGGTTCAAGCGATTCTCCTGCCTCAGCCTTGAGAGTAGCTGGGATTACAGGCGTGAGCCACCACGCCTGGCTAATTTTTGTATTTTTAGTAGAGGCGGGATTTCTCCATGTTGATCAGGCTGGTCTCGAACTCCCGATCTCAGGTGATCTGCCTGTCTCAGCCTCCCAAAGTGCAGGGATTACAGGCGTGAGCCACCTCGCCTAGCTAGACAGATTCTCTTTAGAGCTGGGGAGGGGAGCAGGTTGAAGGGGTGGGCCTGGAGGCAGGGGCTACCGGATGGTGGTATCTGAGGATGGGTTGAGGGAGGGCTGGGAGAAGTGGCATGACTGAACCCATGGGACCAGGGGAGGCGGTACTGGGTCAGGGATGGGATCAGCTTATAACTGGCTCAATCCAGTCAATGGAAGCGACATGGTACGTGGAGACAAAGTGGTGGCCCTAGCCCTCCTCCCCTCCTGCTCATGCAGCCTTCTACCACTCTGCAGCAAACTGGGAGGGAGCTCATTCCTGTCTAGCCTACCCAGAGGCCCAGGTCTTAACCTCTGGGGTCATAGCCTCCCCCTGCCCCCAGTGACAGCTTTTAACACTTCTCCAGGAGCTGCTTGTAACCACAACGATGGGCAGACAATTTCCTACACTTTCCGGGGGAGGATCCTCCCTGGGCCCCAGCAAGGCGCCCTTGACCTATGTTCCTCTCCCCCACCGCAGACGCGAAACCAAGGCCAGAGAAGGAGAGGAACTGGAAGAAGATGGCACAGCTGAATCGTCACTTTGCTTTTTGGAATACCAAGTGTCGTGCCGAGGCCAGAAACGTTCCCTTCTCAGTGCGGACAGAGAAAGGCAGAGGAAAGGCCGCCACCACTTGCTGCACAGGGACTCTAAGAGAGACACCAGAACGCCCCGCCGGGCACCACTCTGCGCAGCCAGTGGCAGCTCACTCAGTGGCAGCTCACTCGCTGAGGCTGCCCAGGACTCTCGGGAGGCGGGGCTGGGGAGGGGGAAGAGGCAGCTGTGTCTGACTCTAAAACTGGTGCCCCCGAGTGGGGAATGCTGAGAGTCGCGTGGGAGGGCCAGGTGGGGTGGGGAGGAGGCCTTCTAGTTCCCTGCTGTGCTGAGGGTCTGGAGCCCACGGTGCCCCTTGCGTGTGTTATAACCCCTCCCAGGCCTTGTCCTGTGGGGACATGAGAGGACCCCAGCCTAGTCCCTGCTTGCCTGCCTACCTCAGGCCCCGCCTGGCCTCATGCCTCCTCCCCTCTGTTCTCCTGCCCTCCTAGCTTGGGCTCCACGCTGCAGAGGGAGGAGGGAGAGGGAGAATGAGGAGGGCGGAGGGAGGAGGGTGGAGGGAGGAGGAGGTGGGAGGCGGGAGGAGGGAGCGGGAGGCAGGAGGAGGTCACTGTGGCAGCCATCGGTATGCGAAGCCCAGTCTCAGCCCCTTTGCGGCCCAGCCTTTCTGCTCAGCTCTTTAAGAATCCCTCCTCGGTGGCGGCAGCGTGGTGGTTGCCTGGCAACCCCCTCGCGCCCCGCCCCCTGCCGCTGGCGCTGGCCCTTTTCCCTTCCCCCTCCTCCCACAGCTCCTCCCAGTGCCCAGCCTAGCTCAGAACCTACCAGGCCTGGCTGCTGGAGGCACCTGAGCCCGTTTGGTAAGGGGCTTTGAGTGACTGCATCCAGTACCAGCCCTGGACCACAGCTCTGCCCCCAGGACTCTGGGAGAGGGAACCTGGGCTCGGGGCACCCCACCTCAGACTCTCCCACCTCGACCTGCCTGCCCCAGGCACCATCAGCGGCCTCAGCTGCCCGAAGATATTGGAGTCTGTTGGAGGACAGAGACAACCCAAGGGGAAGGGGCGGGAGCTGCCTGAGTTCCCAGCGGGGTGGGGACCGGCGGCCGCAGAAGAGGCACAGTGACGGGGTGGGGGGATCCCCAGTAGAGGTCTCTGAGGCACCCATCTCAGAACCTCTTGCATCCCCGACCTCGGGCACTCATGGGGACCAGGCCCCCTGCCTTTTTTTTTTTTTTTTTTTTTGAGATGGAGTTTCGCTCTTGTTGCTCAGGCTGGAGGGCAGTGGTGTGATCTCAGCTTGCTGCAACCTCCACCTCCTGGGTTCAAGCGATTCTCCTGCCTCAGCCTCCTGAGTAGCTGGGATTACAGGCTTCCGCCACCACGCACGGCTTATTTTTTGTATTTTTAGTAGAGACAAGGTTTTGCCATGTTGGGCAGGCTGGTCTCAAACTCCTGACCTCAGGTGATCCGCCCGCCTCGGCCTCCCAAAGTGCTGGGGCTGCAGGCGTGAGCCACTGCGCCCGGCCTCCCCAATGTCTTGGGGCTGCCACCCTCTCTTTGGATCAGGCCCCACCTCTCACTCCCAATGGCAGCCCCTTCCTCACGGTCCCAGGCTCCAGCCCTCATCAGCTTCCACCTGCCACAGACTTCTGCACCGACCAGAAAGCCCAGACTCTCCCCTGGAGACCCTTCCCAACCTGCCCTGCACAGCTGGCCTCGACCCCGCCCCCTCTTGGACGCATGCCCAAGAACTGCTCGCACCTGGCCCTCCCTGGCCTGGCCCTGGCTGGTGTCTCCATGGGGCTGTCTTTCAGGACATGGTTCACATCTCCTTCCTCAACTTGGATGTGTATAACAGGTGAATGATAGCTGGAGTCAAGGAAGGTTTAAATCACTGCAAAAAGTATATCCTCTGCTGGGAATGATGGCTGGGAAGGGAGGGAGCCAGGAGAGGCAGCCCTGGGTGTCTGGAAGGGATGGGGGCAGGGGAGGCGATGTCACTGGTGGGGAGGCAAGGAAGCTCCCAAGGGAAGGAGGGGCTCAGGAGAGAAGCCTGGGCACCAAAGCCTCAGTCCTGCTCAGGCTGGGGGCTGACTGGCTGACAGGTGGAACCACTGCCCGGCCGGGTGACAGTCTGGCCTCTGCCCAAGCCTGCGTTCCCACCCTCTCTGGAGTCTGTCTCCCCAACCACCCAGGGGCAGCTGCTGAGACCTGATCTCCCCTGTCATGTCCCCTTCACCCCCTAAACTTACACCGAGACTCTACCCACTCCCCAGTAGCTGCATGTGATCTGGCCCCCCAGAACCCCAGGAACCATCATCTCCAGGCAATTCCCAGTTTTGTGAATCATGGCTGTCCTTGGGACAACTTGTCATTGTTGCCTTGAAGGGCTTCGTCAGCCTGATGCACTCATTCACCAGTGCCTGACCGTGCTGTCCCCACATGCCGGGCACTGTAGCAGGGGTTGGGAACATGCAGGAACCCAAATAGGCCCGGCTGTGCCCTCAAGGTGCTCGCAGTCTGGTGGAGAGATGAATACTAACAGAACGCTCATGACTGGACACAGATGCCTGTGATTCTAAGTCCCACTACTATTGTACGTACTCTCCAGGAAGCAAACACACCGCCAGAGAGAAAATCAGCCACACCCAGATCTTATAGACGCGGACATGTTGGCCGCTAGATGAAAAACACAGTCACTGAAATCATAAGTGGTCGGGCGCGGTGGCTCACGCCTGTAATCCCAGCACTTTGGGAGGCTGAGGGGGGTGGATCACCTCTCAGGAGTTCAAGACCGGCCTGACCAATATGGTGAAATCCCATCTCTACTAAAAATACAAAAATTAACTACTAGGGAGGCTGTGACAGGAGAATCTCTTGAACCTGGGAGGTGGAGGTAGCAGTGAGCTGAGATTGTGCCACTGCACTCCAGCCTGGATGACAGAGTAAGACTCCGTCTCAAAAAAAGAAAAACAAAGAAATTATAAGCAATCATCAATGAGCTAAGTGCTACAAAACAGAAGTGGAGGAAGGAGACAGAAGAAGGTGACCTAATTGGGAAGGTGGGGTTAGAAGCTAAGCGTGGTGGCGTGCACGTGGAATTCCAGCTACTCAGGAGGCTGAGGCGGGAGCGTCGCTTGAGCTGAGGAGCTCAAATCCAGCCCGTGCTACATTGTAGGTCTTACCATTCTCTTTTTTTTTGAGACAGAGTCTTGCTCTGTCACCCAGGCTGGAGTGCAATGGTGCGATCTTGGCTCACTGCAACCTCCGCCTCCCAGGTTGAAGTGAATCTCCCTGCCTCAGCCTCCCGAGTAGCTGGGATTACAGGCGCCCACCACCATGCCCGGCTAATTTTTGTATTTGTAGTAGAGATGGAGTTTCACCATGTTGGTCAGGCTGGTCTTGAACTCCTGACCTCAGGTGATCTGCCTATCTCGGCCTCCCAAAGTGCTGGGATTACAGGGGTGAGCCACCGTACCCAGCCGATCCTGTATCTTAAAAAATAAAAAAAAAAAGGAAGGTGGGTGGAGATGTGGGGCTTAGGGAGGCCTCTCTGATGACAGGTTGGCCAAGCCCTGGCTGGTGAGGAGTTGGTTAGGACTGGAGAGGCAGAGCATGCAGGGAAGACCCCTGTTTCAGGGCCTGGGGACAGGAGCGTGCTGAGGGTAGGGGTGAGGCCAAGGATGGAGGCAGGCACTGGTGCAGGGCTGGAGGGGGTGCTCCTGTCCCGGTGCAGCCTCCCCAGGGCCAGTGAACTGATCTTCCTCACTCCCCTCCCTGCTCCCAGCACCAGCCCTAGGGGTGCTGACTTCCCCCTTCCTTGCTTTGTCCCTTCTGTGCCCGCTCCTTGGGGGACCTTCTCTGGGACCTTTCTCCTGGGCTGAAGGTCTTACTCTCTGCCTCTCCCTGAAGCTCTGCGCCAGGGCCCACCCTCCCAGTCCTGGACCTTGTGCTTAACGGGAAGAAGCCCCAGCCCTCTGTGTTGTGCATATGGCGGGAGTTAGAAGTTGGATCAGAGAAGCTGCTAGAGCTTTCTTTTATTTTTGTTTTTTTTTTTAGAGACGGAGTTTTGCTCTTGTTACCCAGTCTGGAGTGCAATGGCGCGATCTCGGCTCACTGCAACCTCCGCCTCCTGGGTTCAGGCAATTCTCCTGCCTCAGCCTCCTGAGTAGCTGGGATTACAGGCATGCACCACCATGCCCAGCTAATTTTTTGTATTTTTAGTAGAGACGGGGTTTCACCATGTTGACCAGGGTGGTCTTGATCTCTTGACCTCGTGATCCACCCACCTCGGCCTCCCAAAGTGCTGGGATTACAGGCTTGAGCCACCGCGCCCGGCCTTTTATTTTTCTTTTCTTTTTTTTTTTTTTGAGACAGAGTTTCATTCTTGTCACCCAGGCTGGAGTGCAGTGGTGCGTTCTTAGCTCACTGCAACCTCTGCCTCCTGGGTTCAAGCGATTCTGCTGCCTCAGCCTCCTGAGTAGCTGAGATTGCAGGTGCACACCACCACGCCTGGCTAATTTTTGTATTTCTAGTAGAGACGGGGTTTCACCATGTTGGCCAGGATGGTCTCGATCTCTTGACCTCATGATCTACCCACCTCAGCCTCCCAAAGTGCTGGGATTACAGGTGTGACCTACCATGCCCGGCTGCTGCTGGAGCTTTCTGAGGAGAGCTGGTGTGCTAGCCAGGTGTCCCTAAAGGGGCGCACACAGCTTGCCTACCCACAGGCATGTCCATGCATTTGTGCCAACATCCCAGAGCACACTGGGGCATCACTGGGGCCCCAGGCTGGGAGTCCATCCTTCCGTGGAGGTGATGCCAGGCTGGGGCCTGTGGGGAAGGCTGAGGCCAGGGTTGTGCCCTCTGAACATCTGCTCTTTGTTCTTGCCTTGGTGCCAACCCCTGACCACTGCCTCGGGATGGCTTCATGCCTCGATGCCTAGCACAGAGTCTGGGGCTAAGGGTCCCTGGTGATGCCCACGGACCCCCTTCCAGTGGGGAAGACTCTGTTCCTCTCAAGTCAAGTCACCTCCTTCCCTGCCCCCAGCCGAGAACAGGCCCAAGTGAAGCCCAGGGTGGCACAGCTTTAGTTGACCACAGTCTAATGATGGGGAGTGGTATCGTCACAGCGCTTCACAGTACACAAAGTGCTTTCCTCCTGGGACCTCACTGGACTCTTGCTAGCTCTAGGAGGTCTAAGATGGCCCCGTTAAGATTAACAGCAAGGCTGGGATGATGCCAGGGCCCATGGCTGATGAGTTGCAGGATGGTGAGCAGGACCCAGATTTATGGGCTCCAGAGAGGGTAGATGGTGGCTGGAGAGGCAAGGATGCTTCGGGCAGTGCCAGGGTGACCTTGGCTGCCTGGTGGTAGGGCCCATTGCACCAGGCTGCGTGGGTTACCGCTGCCCGGGAGCCGGGGAGCTGGGGCTTGGCGAGCTCAAGGTTGAACCTACAAATCATCGCTGGGTGACTTGAGCTGCCCTTGCGGCTGAGCGCATCCCCCATGAGTGCCCAGCAGGGACTAGCTCAGTCCTCCAGGCCCAGGCCACACTGCCTTTACCAGTCACCTGTGACCTCCTAGAGCCCACAGCTCGGGGCTCGGCAAGGGATTGTTGATGGAACAGCGATCTTTCTGACTCTCAGACCACTGTCCCCTTCCTGGAATGACACTGCCTCGTGGTGCCCTACTCCTTCCCAGATAAAGTCCAGGCTCTCCAGGTTTGTCTAAGACCCTGCACACCCGGCCTGGCTGCCACCTGCCACCTCATATTCCACCATGGCCCCCTCCAACCAAGAATTCCTGAGCCTCAAAGCCAAGACTCTCATATCAGAGCATCTGTGAGCTTCTGCTGTCTGCGTGGAACACTCCTTCTGACCCTCCGAGACCCAGGTCAGGAGCCATCTCCCTGGGGAAGCTGATGTCAAGATCGACTTGGCCCTGTGTCTTGGGGTCACGAGGTAATGCCTGTTTCAGCAACATCTTGCTAAGCCATAAGTGTCTAGGTGCCCAGCCCCCATGCTGGAGTTCCAGCTTTGCCAGAGGGAGACGCAGCAGGGCCTGAGTCACTTCTGGCCCCTGGTACCTCAAATAGCGCCTGGTACATGGTGGACTTCCAGCTGTATCCCCTGAACTATGCACAGCCACCAGGCATGACTGAGCAGGTTATTCCATCAGCTCTGTGGAATATCGTGCAGCTGTTAAAACCATAATTATGACGATGATTTGTGTCTTTTTTCTTTTTTGAGATGGAGTTTCGCTCTTGTTGCCCAGGCTGGAGTGCAATGGCTCAATCTCGGCTCACTGCAACCTCCACCTCCTGCGTTCAGTGATTCTCTTGCCTCAGCCTCCCGAGTAGCTGGGACTACAGGCGTGCACCACCATGCCCGGCTAATTTTATATTTTTTAGTAGAGACTGGTTCTCCGTGTTGATCAGGCTGGTCTCGAACTCCTGACCTCTGGTGATCCTCCCACCTCAGCCTCCCAAAACCAAACCATTGGGATTACGGGCATGAGCCACGGCGCCCAGCCTGATTTGTGTCTTTTTTTTAGGGACAAGGTTGCACAGGCTGGAGTGTAGTGGCAGGATCATAGTTCACTGCAGCCTCGACCTCCTAAGCTCAAGTGATCCTCTTGCCTCGGCCTCTGAGTAGTTGGGACTACAGGTGCCTAATTTTTTTAAAATTATTTTTTGTAGAGACAGAGACTCTCTGTGTTGTTCAGGCTGGTCTCAAACTCCTTGCCTCAAGCAATCATCCCACCAGAACCTCCCAAAGCTCTGGGGTTACAGGTGTGAGCCACCATGCCTGGCTCGAAGATAAAATCTAAGTGTAACATGTCAAAGAGAGCTACATTCATACAATCCATTCCACTGCGAGGCACTGAGTGCCCGTGCTCTGTGCCAGCTCAGTGGCTTGGCATGGGGGCGACAGGGATAGAAAGGGGTCTCTCCTGTAAGGCGTTTGGTTCAGAAGAGGAGGAAGGCTTGAACATAATTCCTGCGCCACACGCCAAGTACTGTGATAGAGGCATGACGGAGCCCCGGGGCCGTGAGTCCATCTGGGGGTCTGGGGAGGCGGAACCGAAGCCACAGCTCTGTAAAAATTACAGCCGTCTCTGCATGGACAAGCCTGGAAGGGAGCAGAGGAACGGAAGCTGTTGATGCCACAGGGCGGTGGCATTGTGGGTGATTTTTCTTTCTTTTATTGTTGGTATAATGCTGTTTGGGCAATAAATAAAAATTGGGAGGAAAAAATAGCTGTTTGGTGAATTGAATAGAAATCGGGAGAAGGAAGAAAGGGAGTTAAGGGGAGGGAAATCTGGAAGGGAGAGGTGAGGAGGAAGAGGCAGGTAGGGCAAAGACAGGCTCGTGCAGAGCGCACAGAGGCTGCGGCCTCAGGCTAGGCTCCAGTCTACCCCCAGGCTGGGCACAAGAGAGATGGGTTGGCACAGGGAAAGGATGGGGAGAAGGGCAGGAGTCTCTGTGGGGGGACCCTCCCCAGGGGGATCTGGGAGGGCATCCGAGAGGGGAGATGGCCTCCAGGCCTCGATGGGCAGCACAGAGCAAGGCTATCGGAGGGTCTCCCAGCCAGACCATGGGCAGTCTGAGGGTGGATCAGGAGCAGTGGGGGTCCTGGTGGGCACTCTGGGCAGGCTTGGGACTCACTCAGAGCAGCCACTGACAGTTGCCAAGGTCTGGCCAGACTGGTATATAGGAGAGTCCCTTACTTAGTGTCCCAGAGAATGCCAAGGGCACTGGGACTTTCAGTCTAAGAGGAGGCTGGTCTAAACACTCCCTCACCCGACTCAGATGTCATACCACAGGCAGGAACGTCTCCCCAGTCTCTAACGGGTGCCAGGCACTGGCCTAGCCACCCTCCCCTTCAAGGTCTTCTTCATCTCTCACAGTAACCCTTGATCTAGGTAGTAACGCTCCCATTTCACAATCCAGGACACTGAGGCTGGGAGAGGTTCAGCAACTTGGCCAAGGTCACAGTCAGCTGGATACGGGAAGCGGCGCTGGCACGGGAAGGGGTGCCCCATTAGCAGCTGGGAGGGGCACTGCTGGGGAGCTCCCCGGTGTTTACAGCACGCGGCAGATGAGGGGGTCCGCCCAGGGAAGGGGTGCCAGGCAGGGAGGAAGGGGTTACCTTGGCATGCAGAGTAGGCAGTGGGTACCTGTTTGTGAATGAATGCATGGGTGCACGGATGAATGAATGAATGGATGGCTGGAGGGATGAATGAGTGGGTGCAGAGAGGAGGGCGTTGGGGAGGCGGCGCGTGAGCGAGAACCCCTTTCTCCCCCGCCTCTGCGCTGGAGGCTGGCTTTGGGAGCCTCCCTCCCCCCACTCCCCAGAGGGGCCGGCTCCCCCACCCGCCCTCCCCGCCGCCAGTTTAGCCGAGGGCGGCGGAGAGGGGCACGACAGAGGCCATTTCTTCCCGGCTTCTCCCCGGCTGGGCCAGAGTCCCCGCACGGCAGCATAGCCTCCCGCTCCGGGTCCCGCCGGCCAGTGCGCAGCGCGGCGCCCCCGCCCCCGCCGCCTCCTCCCCGCCCGCTGCCTCCCCCTCCTCCTCCTCCCCTCCCTCTCCGCTCCGCGCCTGCACGCACGGCCCCCGCCGCCGCCGCGAGGGGAGAGGCGGCCGCACAGGCTGGTTCCCCGCGCCCTGCTCACCGCCGCCGCCGCCGCCGCCACCACCTCCGCTCGCGCGGGCACCACCACTAACCCTCGCCCCACCGAGCGCACCTGCCTGGGCACACGCACCCCGCCACCGGGCGCACACCCCCGCACTCCTCCCGCGGCTCCGCCGGGCGCCCGAGCCGGGCAGATGCGCCGCCGCGCGCCCCCCGCTCCGGGCCCGCCACTGTGCTCTGCCGCGCGCCGGGGGGCTCCTCTCCTGGGCCCCCCTAGGCGCCCTCCAGCTCCGGTTCCCGCCCGCTCCTTGGAATAACCCCTGAGGCTCCAGCCGTCACCGCAAAGTTTCCCGAGGAGACCCGCCTCCCCGGGCCGCTGCGCAGGTAGGGCTGGCTGCACCGGGCGGGGGTCGGGGTCTGCGCATCCGGGACAGGGCGCCGGGGCGGGGGCCGGGGTACCGGGGCCACCGAGGCTCCGCGGGGTCAGGCAGCCTGGCTTTGTCCCAGAGCAGCAGGAGTCAGAATACGCAGCCTTTGGTATTTGGGGTGGGGGTCCCTGAGTCAAGAGCCCAGCGCTGGTGGCGGTGGCAGTGGCCCCACCGCGGGGAGGCGCGGGGTGCGCGGCCAGCGGCTCCGCTCTCCCGAGCCGAGGCTGGAAAGGGCGGGGGCTCCGCTGGAGCTCTAGCCCAAGCCCTTGCTGCGCCCCCAGGGAGGGGGCCCGGCCCGTGGGGGGCGTCAGGCCTGTCATGTGGGTCCCAGCTCCCGCTCTCGGGAACCAGAGGAGGGCGCGCGGCCAGGGACAGCCGGCCAGTCCGGGCGCCGCGCTCTCGTCCCCACCAGCCGCGTGAGTCACGGTTGGAGCGAGGTTTTATTTTTAAAACGACTTCAAGGGGGGCATGAGCAGCCTCCAACTTCCCTCCCTGTGCGCGCTGTGGACTGTAAGCCCTGAGCCGGGCAGGGGCTGGGGCCGTGCACCTGGCGGCCGGAAAGGTGAGACCACAGTGCCGGGCGGGGGGCGGCAGGCACCCCCCCATCCCCCAGCTCTCGAGACTAGGAGGCAACCCGGTGGCGCACGCCCCTCCTTGCGGGCACAGGAGGCCCCGGGGAGAAGGCTTGGGAGTATTGTCGCCCAGCTGCAGGGAACCGTGGCGGATCAGAGCTCCCCGAGGAGGAGAAAGTTGTGGAGCAGGGACACCAGGGAGCTGCCACAGCCTTCCTGGTGGCCCCTGGAGGCCTTCGAGGCTCTCCAGGGTGGGCGGCTTTGAGAGAATACAGCCCAGCTGGCGTGTGCCAGGCTCCCGAGGCCCAAACCAGAGCTCTGATGTGAATCAATACTGCCAAGGCTGGGAACAGAGGTCAGGGGTGGCTGAGACCAGCCCTGCCTCACCGTGGCCCCTACGCCTTCTGGTTGGATGGAAACCAGCCCCTCCGCATCCCCTCCTCAGGTGGCTCAGGAGTTAGGAAGGAGGCTGCCTGTGGGGGGACCCACGATGCCACTGTGGAGGGATGTGGCTGGGGCACCCCATCTCTGCCCGGTGGCCGTTGGGGAGGCAGCTGCGCTCTGGGGCTCCAGGCTCCAGTTTCTGGAGTCGAAAGCTACCGCATCTCTTCTGCCAGCCCCAGGAGGAGAGGCGCAGACATCACCTGTCAGCTGGTGCTGACTCCGTGGGCGACTGTTTAGGGCTTCCTCAGAAGGTTTAAAATGGAAATGGCCTGAGCTGACGGGGCCAGTGCCTGGGAGGGGACGCTGCCCAGCAGTGAGGGGACCCTGGTAGATGTGAGGAGCAGGAAGAGCAGAGGGCTGCCCCCGGCCCCATGTTCTTACCAACAGAGACTGGACACGCTTCAGTAAAAAGCACCCCGACCCCAGCATGGAGGCTTCACAGCCCACGCCAGAGGCAGCTGTGCCTGCCAAACCTCATAGATCTGTGCATCACATTCTACCATCTATTGGTCCCGCTCCTGCTCTGTGCCTCAGTTTCCCTTGTTGGTAAAATGGGGTTGATAGTGCCACCTACTGAGCCTGAGCTGGGAGCTGCTTTGTAAGTGCATTTGACACATGTGACTGGTTCTGCTCCTGGACTGGAGGGTTCTCATGGGCTGAGGATACCTCAGGAGGGAGTCGGATCCGACACCCTCCCCCATTGTGCTGTCATTGGGCTTCGGCCTCACGCCAGCCCTCAGCCGCAGTGCCTCCACCTCCCCACCTCCCAGGCCTCCCGTGGAAGCCCCTGGGAGATCTGCCCAGCCTGTTTCTAAGGAGGTGGTGGGGAGGGGGTGCTGCCACCCCACCATGTCACCCGCTGCCAGGGCTGTAGCCGGGAGGGCGCTGGCTCACAAGACTCAGCTCTGTGCAGATGGAGGCCTGGTGGCCGAGCCTGTGTTTCACTGGCTGGGTGACCCTGGACCTCCAGCTTCCCCTCTGGAATCAGCTTCCTTGCCTGCGCAGGGGGTTACAGCAGTTGCCCCACAGAGAGGATATTTGGGTGCTCTGCGTGTGGGCGAGCAGGGAAGGGCGGTGCACAGATGGATAGTTGGTGCCTGTGCTCACCGTGAAGTTGGCTGAGAGAAGGACTGGGGCTCTCGTCGGCCCTGACCTTTCGGGTGTTGAGGGATGGAGAGGTGGGTGTAGAGCCCGGAGGCTAGTGCGGGGGCAGCTGTCAAGTGGCTGTTCTGGTGTCGGGGCAGGAGGCCTCTGGGGTCAGCTGGGCACAGCTATCTCTCTCCAGCCATGGGGCTAGCAGCCCCCTCCCCAACCAGCCAGACATCCCCAGAATCAGGGCTGGACCTGGCCTGATCTCAGAGATGGGGCCTGTCTGGGACTGTGTGGGGTCTGGCTGCGCTGGCCCATCTGCTCTAGAGTCTGGCATCAACCTGCTCATCCCCATTGATTGTGTTCCTGGGACCCTAGAATGCCATCTCAGGGTCCTTAAGGACTTCCGGTTCCTGGGGAGGGCTCTTCTACCTGGCCTGCTGACCTTCGGCAAGTGACCCGACTTCCTCATCTGCAGAGACATCCCTTTGAGATGGTGCATGTGGTTTCTAGCACAGAGTTCCTGCCTAACAATGTGGGGCTCTGCCTGGTCTGCACCCCAGGTTCACTGTGGGCCAACAGCTTTCAGCTTCGTCAGGCTTTGGGGTAGCAGGGAGGATCGATATGGTCCCATCCCCTGCAGGCAGGGGCCGTCCGCTCTGGCACCCGGTCCAAGTGGCAGTGGGAAATGCCCCAGAGCAAGGGGGAGCTGGAGGGCCTCCAGCATGGGGTGTGTGAGGCATGCCGGCTAGCGAGTATGGGTGGATGAGAAGGGGTGTGGGCGTGGTGAGGGTGCTGACTGCCTTTGACTGCCTTCAGTGGGGTGGGGTGGGGGGCGAGTGCCCCGAGGGGTAGCTTTCTGTGCTCACTGGCAGAGCAGAGCGCCAGTGCTCTGGGAGGCCCAAGCTCAGGCCCTGGCTGCTGGCCTTGTTGAACTGCCCTCTGAGTGTGTTTGTGGTCAGGGGTGGGCAGTCCCCTCCCTGGAACCTGTGCTGTCCCCTCCTGGAGAACAAAGTTCAGGCTCTACCTGGACCACAAGGCAGGTGCATTCTGTCCTCTGCCATGGGACAGTGACCCTGAGAGGGCCAGGGCTGCGGTGTGGGCAGACTGGATGGCGGGGAGGACGCAGGGGAAAAGACAGCGCCCGTTCTGCCCTCCTTCCCTGGACAGCCTGCCTGGCATTCCCTGGCAGCAGCTGGAGCCACCGAGGGTTCCACGGAGCGGCTGTGTTTGTCCAGGCCTGTGTCTGCCTGTTTGCCGTCACTCAAGGCCCCCAGAGCACCGCCGCTCCCCAGGGTCAGCAGCTCTGCAGATGATGTCAGGGTTTGGGGGCCTCTCCTTGCTTTGTGGATGTTGTTTGCTGGATTCTTGCAGCCCTGGGTTTTAAACTGCCACCCTGCAGAGCCGGGGGCCAGTGAGGGTGCGGGAGAGCGCTGGGATGGATGGGTGGGAGTCTGAGGCTGAAGCCAAGGAGGATGAATGAGGTGGCCCACCAGTGCTCCCCTGGCACCCCAGCTTCCTGGCTCTTCTGTTTTCCCTTCCCTCACTCCTTCCCTCCTTTTCTGCTCATTCGTTCTTGAGATAATTATTGAGCATTTGTTCTTGCCAGGCACAGTGCTGGGCTCTGGGACAAAAGTGAGGAGCAAAAGCAGCGGGTGTCTTGCCCTCAGGGCGCTTCCAGTAGATGTGGTGTCAGACCTCCTCCTTCCCCGTGAAGCCTTGGGTCAGAGGGTGCAAAGTGGTGAGGTCAGGTAACAGAGGGGCCTACTGGGAGGTGGGGCTGAGGGGAACTTCCCAGGGAAGGGGGTGTTTGAGTTAAGATGTGAAGCGTGAGCTGGAGCTGGGGAAGGGTGGGGACAGAAACAAGGGCCTGGAGGGTAGATGGACTAGAGGGCTGCAGGGAGACCCCGTGGCAGCAGGGCTGAGGGGCTGGAGGCCCTGGCTGGTGCGGGGCTGGTGGGCTATTTCCCTGGGTCTCTGCTGGCCCGTCCACCTCTGATCTTTCTGGCCTCCTGGGTCTGCCTCAGGTACTCTCTGCCTGTCCTTGTAAGGGGGCCTCTGGGAGAGTGGGCTTCCTAGGCCTGGGATGCCAGGTCCCCTTTTCCTGAGAGCTGTGTGTTCACCTGCATAGACGGGCTGCCCCAGCAGCTGATGGGCTGTGAGGGACAAATGTGGGCTTGTTGATGATGAGGGCAGTAGCCCTGGGTGGACCGAGAGCTATTAGTAATGAAGGAGACTCCACAGAAATCCTCCCCAACCCTGAATGTTCCCGATGCAGGCAGAGGGAGAAGGGAGCGAAGGCCCTGTGTCCTGGAGGGCCCCGGACCCGGCTGTATGGGGCTGAGCTAGCCACTAGGGGACACTGCCTCCCAGGCAGATGGCAGGACCCAGGCATCCGACGCCCCGGCCAGCCCCCAGAGGCAGCAGGCTCTGCAGCGAGGGGCTGGTCTGGCTGGCGGGGAGGCAGTGGCCAGGCTGGCTGGGGATGGCTTGTACTTAATTAAAACTGGGATTGAAACGGGGGTCACGGGGCGCTAGTCCTGGCCATTCCTGCCCGCGCTGCTCTCTAGAGGCAGCTCCGTGGCAGTATTTTTTTTCACTCCCCTTTCCCTCCTTCTGCCTGAATTAATCGCTGGCACCAGATTACAACAGATTTAGCAAACTGTAAAAAAAAAAAAAAGAGAGAGAGAGCATGAGCGAGAGAGGAAGAGAGAAAAGAAAGGAGGGAATGCCTTCCGTGAGGAGCCGGCGTTTATCTCAGAAGCAAATTGCTCGTTGAACCGTCCCTGTGACCCCCATCCCTCCCACCCCCCTGTGACGCCTGGGAAATGCTGCTTGGGAAAATGTCCTCCAAAATGCTGCTGGGCGCCGGACCCAGGGGGGCTTTTCCTGGGGGAGGTCTGCCAGGGGCTGCAGGGCGAGGAGAGCTCAGTGGGGCGTGGAGCGTTCCCGGGGCTGCTCTGGAGGGTGTGTGGGGGGAACACCTGGCTGGTTCTGAGTGGTGGCAGGGCTGGGGACCAGGGGGTCAGAGGCCTGGTGAGAGGCAGGGATGGCTGAGGGCAGGGTCTGTCCATGGGGTTCCTTTCGGCAGCCCGAGGGCCTGGTGCTGGGCCCAGCGCATGGCAGGGCTTGGCGTAGGCAGAGCGAGCTAACAGAGGAATGAATGGAAAACGGGATGCAGCCGGGACTGAAGAACTGCCCCGGGAGCTGGCGTGGGCAGCAGTGAGGGTCCCGCCTGCCCATTGGGATTCCTAGGGACGAAATCCGAGGACGGAGCCGTCTCCAGCGACGCAGCATCTTGGGTCCTGACCCAGTCCGACTCCTCTCTGGTGAGACTGCAGGGGCCTGGCTTTGGTTCAGGGAATCTGGCTGCTATGGGGTGGACGTCTAGCCCCGGGGACCAGGCCAGGTTGCAGAGGGTCACGGGAGTCTGACCTCAAGGCTGAGGGTGCCCCGTCCAGTTAAAGCACGGGAGTGAGATTCGGTGGGCGAGAGCCCCTGGGCGCCTAGGCTGGGCTAGGCTGGCCCACCCTGAGTGGGGACTGAGGTTCCGTGCGGGGCAGTGAGAGACCTGCCCCTTCCTTCTTCGCCCAGTCACTCTCTTGGCAGCGGCCACGGTGGGCCAGGCCTGGAGCTGGCCACAGGGGAGGTGGTGGCGGCCCAGTCCAGTGGGGCCAGGTCGGGAGGGAGACGGATGTGCACCATGCTTACGCCTCTGGGAGCGCACACGTACCTGCATGCTCACACTCTTGCACACACAGGCTCACTCCTAATCCGCCTCCCTCCCGGCCTTCCCCGAGCCAGCCCGAGCCAGGCTCCGAGGTGCATGAAGCCCACATCCCACCGCCACCTCTGGAAGCTGCCTGGAGGAAGGGACTGGAGTGGCCGCCCTACCCTTCCTGCTCAGTCTCCCTTCCTGCCCCCAGACAGTGGCCATCTGTTGCCCAGGCCTGGGCCCCTCTCTGGGGAATGGGTGGGTGCAAAGGAATGAGAAGCGGGAGTGACGGCCCCCTCCCTAAGCCCTGCTTCAATGGCGGAGGCCCTGTGATGGCCAGCCCTGAGGCTAACCTTTGACCCCAGGGAGTCCGCAGTCAGGTGGGCACTGGGTGGGGCTGCCCCCCTGGCCAGCTGATACAGGGCTGGTCTGGTGCCCAGGCCTGTGGGGGTCCTGGAAGCCCTTCCCTGCCTCACTGGGGCTGCACGCCTTCTCAGCTGCCCACCGGTCCCAGGGAGATAGACCATACACATTCCCCTCACCTCCAGTCACAGTGGGGCTCTCCATGCCTCAGTTTCCCCAATACTTCTAGTCAAAGGGTTGGACCACTAGGCCCCCAGCAGCTGCCACTCAGAGCAGCACCATGGCTCTGAGCCCTGAGACCCCCCACCAGGTTAGGGCTAGCCAGAGGGGCTGGGTAGTGCTACACCCCAGCTTCCAGGGGCTTCTGGCTTGACAAGCTCTGCCGGGTTTATTGTCTTCCCACTGTGAGAGCAGGGAGACTGAGGCACAGAGCAGTGACACACTCTGTCCAATGCTGCGTGGCAGTCAGGATGCACCCCAGGGCAGCAGGGCTGTGAGATGAAAGTGCCAGGCTCTGGAGCCGATGGACTCGGGCTCGGAGCCTGCCTTTGACACTTATCATCTGAGTGCCCTGGATGTCTCATGTCCCCTCTCTGTGCCTCAGTCTCCACACCTGTGAAACGGGATAATAGCACATGCGCACACTTCCCAGGGTTAGCATGAAGACTCCATGTAACTGTCCACAGAAGGGCTTTGTGGGAACGAGTGGTTACTGTGGATCACTGGACAGGCCCCGCCAGACACATGCTGGGACGGTGACCCTGCTCGGGGCTCCGAGGAGCTCGGGCTGGAGAGGGGCTGCACACGCTAGCTTTCTGCCCTCAGGACCCCACCCTCTCTGGCAGGCAGGCTCGTGGGGCACTGCTGAGCCCCGAGGTCTGGGCCCATGCAGTAGCGGGTGGAATGGGTCAGGGAGTGGGGACTGTAACCGCCCGGTGTGACAAAGAGGCAAGCTGGGGTGTGGGTAACTCCTGGGGGACCTGGGGAGAGGTGAGCTCTGGAGGGCCCTGGAGAGCAGCAGGGGTCAGGAGGCAGCAGGTGTGGGAGGGGCTAGGGGTCAAATCCTGGAAAGGGACAGTGTGGGGCTCAAATGTCACCTTCTGCCCACTGAGGGTGGCAGAGAGGTCATTGTAGCTGCCATTACTGAGTGTTTACTGCATATGATGCATATTTCATAGAGCACAAGGGCTGTACCTTGCAGAATCTCACTGAGGCTTCACAACAGCCCCATTCTACAGAAGAGAAAATGGAGGCCCAGACAGATAAAGTGATTGGACCAAGGTCACATAGCCAGGGCATGGCATCTGTTTTTTTTTTTTTTTTTTTTTTGAGATGGAGTTTCACTTTGGTTGCCCAGGCTGGAGTGCAATGGTGCAATCTTGGCTCACTGCAACCTCTGCCTCCTGGGTTAAAGGGATTCTCCTGCCTCAGCCTCCTAACTAGCTGGGACTACAGGCACCCGTCACCACGGCTGGCTAATTTTTTGTATTTTTAGTAGAGATGGGGTTTCACCATGTTGGCCAGGATGGTCTCAAACTCCTGACCTCAGGTGACCCACCCACCTCGGCCTCCCAAAGTTCTGGGATTACAGGCGTGAGCTACCACACCTGGCCAGGACACGGCATTTAAAGCACATGCTCATAACCCTCCCCAGGCCCCAACACACTAGAGTCATCGACGCAGCAGTAGTGGCGGACGGTTATATCGGATTTTACTATGCACCTGGTAGCTGGCAGTTCCCCCAACAAATTCTTTTTTTTTAAGAGTCTGCATCTGGCCAGGCGCGGTAACTCAGGCCTGTAATCCCAGCACTTTGGGAGGCTGAGGCAGGTGGATCACCTGAAGTCAGGAGTTCGAAACCAGCCTGTCCAAGATGGTGAAACCCTGTTTCTACTTAAAAAAAATTAGCTAGGCGTGGTGGCACATGCCTGTAATCTCAGCTACTCGGGAGGCTGAGGCAGAAGAATTGCCTTAATCCAAAAGGTGGAGGTTGCAGTGAGCCAAGATTGTGCCACTGCACTCCATCCTGGGCAGCAGAATGAGACTCCATCTCAAAAGAAAAAAAGAGTTTGCATCTGTCTCTGTGCGTCTGCATCTGGCTGGAGTGCAGTGGCTCGATCATAGTTCACTGCAGCCTCGAACTTATGGGCTCAAGTGATCCTCCCACCTCAACATTCCAAGTAGCTCAGACTACAGGCACACACCACCATTAATTAAAAAATTAATTTTTTAATTTTGCAGAGATGGGGTTTTATTGTGTTGCCCAGGCTGGCCTTGAACTCCTGACCTCAAGCGATCTTCCCGCCTCAGCCTCCTGATTACAGGTGTGAGCCACTGCGCCTGCTCCCTCAGCAACTTCCAAAGTAGGCACCATTATTATCCTTTTACTCCAGGGGTAAACTGAGGCACTGAGTGACGAAGTGACTTGCCCAAGGTCACACAGAGGAAGGGGAGCCACGTTCATTAGGGTGAACTTGGGTCCTTTACAAAGGAAGATGGGAAACTGAGGCATAGAGATGGCAAGTAACTGCCAGAGGTCACCAGTGCCTGAGCTTTCATGTGTGTCATGCTCTCTCCTTACCAATCCCCTCTCCAAGCTGGGAACCTGCCCAGGACCCTTGGGCTGTCTCCTGTGGTCTGAGAGCCTCTTGCCTCCTAAGGGCTCTTCCCTGCCTGGATTCTGCCTTCAGTTTCCTGAGGTCCCACTGTGTGCTGGGCATGGGGCTGGTACTGACAGTAGGTGATATCATTTAACACAGGTGTCAGGGAGGAATCAGGGAAGGCTGCACGGGGGAGATGTCATATCTGCCTTGGAGCCAGGCGGAAGGGCATTATTCCTGGAGGGGAGCAGCCTTGGCAGAGGCGCTGTGAGCTGGTCAGGCCTGTGTGGGCTAAGCGGGAGCAGTCCGGGCGTGTGGCACGTGCTTCTGCCTCTGCCGAGCGCTCCTCTCCAGCCCAGACACTGGTCTGTGATGTCAGCAGGTGGCCCAGCCGGGCCTCACTGCCCGCTGGTGCCCTCGGGAGGAGCAGAGTGGGCGGCGGGCGAGGGGGCCCGGGAGGGCCGCGGCGGCCTGCGGTCATGGAGCAATCTCCATTAGGGCCCGTGAGCGAGTGGCAGCAGCTCTTGGAATCCTATTAAAAGCTTTTTCATTGTTCCCCGCGTTATGCTCTGCTCCGCCGGGACCTGGGCATGTTGATAATTTATTTGTGGAAGGGAAGGGGCGAAGAGTGCAGGAGAGAGGAGGAAATATCATTATTTACTCAGTCGGGTTTCTGCAGCGTGGGCCCTGCCGTGGGGCAGCTGGAGGGGGGGTGCCACCACTCCTATCCCAGCCTCTGGGTCACCCATGGGATCCAATTTGGTAGGTGGGGGGTGAGGGTCTGCCAAGGGAGCAGTGGGAGTGGCCATGGCTAGGGTGTGGGGGGCTTTGGGGGAGGTGGGGTCCTCAGTGCTGATCGTCAGGGGCTCCTCAGCCTGGGCGTCTTAGGGGGACTCTGATATGGAAGTCTGGGCCCACCCTGTGCGTGGGGTGGGGGAGGTGGCCACCTTGCTGGGTCCTGAGGGTGCAGATTGGAGAGACTGCTCCTGGGGTCTCAGGGCAGGCCTACATCCCTGCTGCTGGCCAGCCATGTGGCTGCATAAGTCACTGTACCCCTGGACTCCAAAAACCAGAAAGAGACCTCACTTCTCTGGGGGATGAGAAGGAATTCACAACTAATAGTAATAACAGGTGGGCTAGGTGGCTCACACCTGTAATCCCAGCATCTTGGGAAGCCGAGGCGGGAGGATGGCTTGAGGCCAGGAGTTCGAGACCAGCTTGGGCAACACAGCAAGACCCCATCTCTCTCTTTTTTTTTTTTTTGAGACGGAGTTTCATTCTTGTTACCCAGGCTGGAGTGCAATCGCGCGATCTCAGCTCATCGCAACCTCCGCCTCCTGGGTTCAGACAATTCTCCTGCCTCAGCCTCCTGAGTAGCTGGGATTACAGGCATGCGCCACTATGCCCAGCTAATTTTTTGTATTTTTAGTAGAGACGGGATTTCACCATGTTGACCAGGATGGTCTCGATCTCTTGACCTCGTGATCCACCTGCCTCGGCCTCCCAAAGTGCTGGGATTACAGGCTTGAGCCACCGTGCCCGGCCCGACCCCATCTCTTAAAACGGTAACAGCAGTGATGCTAGCTAACATGACTGAGCACTCACTATGGACCTGCAGTGTGCTACGCATGTCGCGGACAGCACTGTATCTCATTGAATCCTCCAAGTGGGAGGTGATACTGTTATCCCCTTTTTACACATGGGGAAACCGAGTAACAGGCAGCCAAGGTCACATGGGTTCTAAGTGGCAGGGATAGGATGGGAACCGTGGCTTCTCTTAGAATGGGTCCTGCATGTGTACCCTGGAGCAGCCGACCTGCACTGGGTCCCCAGCGCCTCTCTTCCAAAGTGAGGAAGCCTCAGAAGAGGGAACAGGGGCCACCTACAGCAGAACCTTCTAGTAGCAAACTTAGTTGTCATCGGAGCCTAGTGGGGCACAGATGAGGACACAGAGGCTTACAGAGGTGACAAAGGCAGGGTGGAGCCAAAGTGTCCCCTGTGCTGGGGTGCAAGGCTGCCCAAGGGGACAGGAGGGAGCTAGGTCCCACCTGTGCCCTGGACCCCAGACATTGCTGGCCTTTGCCTGGGACCCTGCGCTGTGCTCTGGCCCAAGGCTTCATGCACACTCCTGACTGGCCCATTCTTCTTTTTGAGATGGAGTTTGGCTCTCATTGCCCAGGCTGGAATGCAGTGACACCACCTTGTACCCTCCTGAGTAGCTGGGATTACAGGCATGCACCATTATGCCTGGCTCATTTTATATTTTTAATAGAGGTAGGGTTCCACCATGTTGGCCACTCCTGACCTTGGGTGATCTGCCTGCCTCAGCCTCCCAAAGTGCTGGGATTGCAGGCGTGAGCACCATGCCCAGCCTGGTCTGTGCTTTACACTGTGGAGCAGGAATTCATCATATGATGCAAAGTCTCTCCCATCCTCTAGCCCAGACACTGCCAGACATTTAAAAAACTTGAATTCAGTCAAGTCACTCAGTAGCTCTGAGACCATCAGTGGCTCCCTAGTTCCTGAGAAGTTGAGTCCAGCACCCTTGCCTGGCATTTCAGACCTTCCCAGCATGGCCCTGGCTGGTGCGCCAGCCTTGCCCCAGTGCCTCCCCATGCTGACACGCTCACCCGCTGAGCCTTCGATGTGCTGTTCCCTGTGTCTGGAAGGCCACCCTCAGTCCCTGACATTGGCTGCCTCATGAAAGGCAGGGCAGGTGGCACTGGCTGCCTCCACCCACCTGTGGTGCCCCCTCCCCTCCCCTGCCCCAGCAAGGCGCGGCTGAGCGGTAGAGGCGGTCCGATTCCTCAGCTCCTCCCAGCAAGCATTCCTGGCCTGAGATTCGCCAATAAATGGCTTTCGTCGTATAACACCCCTGCGAGTAGGTAGTGTGAGCCCATTTTAAGAAGGCGAAATCTGAGACTCGGAGGCTCAGTCACTGGGCCAGGGTCAACCAGCAATCGGAGGAGATGAAGCCAGGTCCCTGCCATGGGGTCCCTGTCCTGTTCCATTTCACCCCCAGCAGCTGTGAGGCAGGTGAGAGGAGTGACCAGCTTGGCATTCCCTGAGCCCTCATCGCCTGCCTGGCATTCACTGAGGGTCATATTTCATCTTTACAGTGGCCCAGATGTATTTAGAGGCTCCATTTTACAGATGAGTAAACTGAGGTTAAGAGAGGGAAGGAAGGTTGGGCGCGGTGGCTCACGCCTGTAATGCCAGCACTTTGGGAGGCTGAGGCGGGTGGATCACCTGAGGTCAGCAGTTCAAGACCAGCCTGGCCAACGTGGTAAAACCCTGTCTCTACTAAAAATACAAAAATTAGCTGGGCCACCTTGGTGGCTGGTGACTGTAATCCCAGCTACTTGGGAGGCTGAGACAAGAGAATCGCTTGAACCCGGGAGGTGGAGGTTGTAGTGAGCTGAGATCACGCCTTGTACTCCAACCTGGGTGACAGAGTGAGACTCCGTCTCAAAAAACAAAAAACAGAAAAGGCTGGGCATGGTGGCTCACGCCTGTAATCCCAGCACTTTGGGAGGCTGAGGTGGGTGAATCACAAGGTCGGGAGTTCGAGACCAGCCTGACCAACATGGTGAACCCTCTACTAAAAATACAAAAAATTAGCTGGGTGTGGTGCTGTGCGCCTGTAATCCCAGCTACTTGGGAGGCTGAGGTAGGTGAATCGCTTGAACCCAGGAGGTGGAGGTTGCAGTGAGCCGGGATCAGGCCACTACACTCCACCTTGGGCGACAGTGCGAGACTCCAACTCAAAAACAAAAAAAAAAAAAAGGGAAGGAAGCAGGGAGCCAGAGCCCCAGCCCTGCAGCAACTTCCTGGGACCCTGATGAGGGATGGGGCTTTCCCGGTGCCCCGTGTGCTGGGCCTGAGCCACCACTTCGGAGTGGGGACGCTGGCAGACCCTGTCCTCCTGAGGCCCAGCCTGGTCCTCAGGCCTGCAGCCTGCCCTGGCTAGGCTTCCTCTGGGTGAGAGGAGGCTGGGGAGGCAGCGGGCCCAGAGCAGGGCTGGGCGGGGGCCCTGCCCCCATGGCAGCTGCCTCTCTGGCCCACTGGCCTCTCAGACAGACAGGGCTTGTGAGAGCCGGGGGCCTTTGGGGAGAGCTCAGCTCCCGCCGGCAGCTACTCAAAGGCCTCATTGTGGCAGGAGAGTCTGCCGTGGGCAGCTGCCCCCACGGGAGGTGCAGACAGAGCCCAGCCTTTGTGCCGGTGCACCGTCCCTGCCCTGACCCGGGGTCAGCAGGACAGAGGCCCTTGTCTGTGGTGGCTGAGGGCCTCCCGGGGAGGGGCTGCCCTGGACCCTCCGTTGGCCTGGGACGGGTGTGGTCTGTGTTGCCAGGCTGGGGTTGCCACAGACCCAGAACCCCTCCAGCTCCCAGATCCAGCCATGGAGGGGCTGGCCCTTGGCCTGGCTCAGGCCTGGAGAGGTGCAGAAGGCAAGCAGGAGGGTTAATAACAGTCATGGCAGCAGGGGCTGCGGCCGCCTCAGGACTTGTACTGTTTCCACCACTAAGCACTTTACGCGTTATCACCGATTCCTCAAAGCAGCCGATGGCGCCTGCAGTTACTTGCTCCATTTTAGAGATGAGAAAATGAGGCTCTGTGGGGTCAGGAAATTCACCCTGGACCCTATAACTCTAAGGGTGGAGCTGGATGCCACACCAGAACCCATTCTCAGCCCCAGGGGCTGCTGTCCCTGAAAAGCACACAGGACGGGCCACCCCATGTTGTAGACTCAAAGCCGCCCCAGCCCTGTCCCCACAGAACTCCCAGCCAGCTCGACAGACCCTCAAAGCTGTCTGCTGTGACAGAGAGCCTGTCAGCCCATTTCAGAGCCAAGGACATTGACGCTCAGAGAGATGGGCTGGGTGCCAGCTGCCTCCTGCCCGGGGTGTGGGTGATGGGCACATCACATCACATAGAGACGGACTGGGGTGCCGGCTGCCTCCTGCCCGGGGTGTGGGTGATGGGCACATCACATCACATAGAGACGGACTGGGGTGCCGGCTGCCTTCTGCCCAGGGTGTGGAGGAAAAGTGATGCAGCCCCTGCGGGGCCTGGGGGACTTCAGGGCTGAGGCCACCATTCCTAGTCCCACTCTTGCAAGGACCCCCAGAGACCATTGTGTTGTTGACAACCCATTGTGTAGTGGGAAACTGAGGCACAGAGAGGGGATAAGGAAGGGACTGGCCCAGGATCCCCAGAGCTGTGGGATGAACAGCGTCCTCCTGATTCCCAAAGGCTGTGCTGTTCCCAGTGGTGACCACAGCAGGCCCCCTGACACCCTGTGCGCTGGGCCCCGTCCTGACCATTCCCGCATGACTCGCTTCATCCTCACAACCCGATGGGGGCAGTATGAGGAAACAGGCCCCTTCCCCGTGCCACACCTCCAAGGTCAGCCTCCCCGGGCGGTCTTGGTCTCCTAGCTGGTTCTATCGGCTTCCTGCACCACCCGCTGACCCCCGCACAGACATCCCGAAGGTTCAGGGTTGGAGATGCCGGCTGAAGGGGGCTGGGGGGCTGGGGGTGCAGACAGCTCAGTGACCTTTGAGGCAGGCTGCATACCCCAGAGCCCCTTGTCCTGCCGCTGAGCTTGCCCTCATCCGAGCTGGATCAGTTTCCCCATCTGTGAAGTGGGTGCCAGGCCTGTGAGGGACCCACAAGTGAAGTCGTCTCTGCAGACTCCCTTATTGCTGGGGCTGGGGCCTGGCTGAGCTGTGACCCACCTCCGCTTCCCCCAGCTCTGTTCTAGAAAGGCTCTATCTAGACCAGGATGCCGTGGCCCTGGGGAGGAGGCCACACCTCTCTCAGAGCCCTCTTGGCCTAGAGATCACACAGGGCCAGCCCAGGCCTGGATGCCAGATTATATATAATTAATGCTATTAATATTAATAAGAAATGGCCTGGTAAAGCGATGATGAGGGTGATGGCCTGCTCTTTCCTCGGCATCTCTCTGGAGGCTGGGAAACCAGGCCCTCAGTCCTACCGAGTGTCGGCTCCGAACTGGCCCTGATGCTCCCACCCTTCCCTCACTCCCTGGACCCCAGCCTGGGAATGCAGGAGGGCTGATGACTCATTCCCACAGGAGGAGGGACCCGAGACCCTGAGAGATGAGTGGACTCACAGCTACCACGAGGCCCAGAGCTTGATAGTTCAGTGCTCTTTCCACTGGCCCTTCTGAAATGTGCAGGCCACCTGGGGACAGCTGGGCACATGGTGTGTTTGCTGTCCTGGGGCCGGGCCCTTGGTCAGCCCTGTGTGATGGTGGTGGGGACCCAGATGCCTGGGTACTGCTCCCACTCTGCCCCTTCCTGGCTGTGTGGCCATGGATGCTTTGGCCCCTGGACCCTCTCTGTTGCTTCTGTTCCCAAGGGTCACCTGGCAAGGACAGCCCTCCCCCACAGTGCTGAGGACAAGCCTGGCACACAGTGAGGGCTGTCCAGCAGTGACCGTGGCCCAGCTGACTTTCGCTCTTGCTGCCCAGGCTGGAGTGCAGTGGCATAATCTCGGCTCACTGCAACCTCCGCCTCCCAGGTTCAAGCGATTCTCCTGCCTCAGCCTCCTGAGTAGCTGGGATTACAGGCACGTGACACGATGCCCAGCTAATTTGTGTATTTTTAGTGGAGACGGGGTTTCACCATGTTGGCCAGGCTGGTCTTGAACTCCTGACCTCAGGTGATCTGCCGGCCTTGGCCTCCCAAAGTGCCAGGATTACAGGCATGAGCCACGACACCCAGCCACAGCCTTACTTTTCTGGACCCTCTGAGACCTTCTTGTAGGCAGCCAGGCCTGTACTCTGAGCCCCCACTCCTGAATCCTCTTGACCAGCCTTCCCCAGGGGGACAGCCTGATGAATTCCAATGGTTGGGGCTCAAGTATTGTGCCCCACCCATCCGGGGGGTTCACTCCATGGATGCTGTCTGTGGGTGCAGCCCCCAGAGCCCTAGGCTTGAGGCCCCCGACCACTCACCTAGCCACCTTGATAGGCCTCGGTTTTGCCATCTGTGACATGGGCCAGGGGTGCCAAGACAGGATGATGTGGGTGGCAGCCTTACCCCATGTAGATGCCTGATCAGGGGAGGGGAGGGGCTGGTCCCTCTTTTGAAGTAGCTCTGGGCAGACACCAGCCTTGACAGCCTTCTAGGTGCTGATGTGGTGGTGGGGTGGGTGGGTGTGGTCTCAAGCTGGGGGGACAGCAGGGACTCTGGCGACTTGGCCTGACACTCAGTGGTGACAGCAATGGCAGCCCCACCCGCCCTAGGGTGGCTGATTGAGTCTCATCATTGTGGGGCAGGGGCACCCTCTCAGAAGCCTTGCTCCTGGCTCCTGGGCGGCAGAGCTGTCAGCTGGGCAGGCTAACAGCTATTTGTGCAGAGACTAATTCTGTCTGGGTCTGACAGGCGGCCTTGTGCCACCACTGCCGTTCCTGCGTGGAGTGGGTGGTGGGCTGGTGTCGACGTGTACATCAGCCTTCTCCAAGCTCATGGTACAGAGCTTGTAGGGGCAGGGGCCGAGGGTGGTGAGCAACTCCCTCAACAGTGGGCTGGCCAAATAGCCCTGTGGCCCAGTCCCTCTCAGGACAACTTCTGAGGGTGCCCACTGCCCGTGGCCTCATTGCCTGTCCACCCCCAGGGACATCAGGGCCTAGTTGGGATCCTCTGGATATTGGGGACCAAGCCCATCCCATCGTGAGCCCCTGTGTTTCCTCTCTGGGGGCTGCAAGAGAGGTAGAGACTGGATATTCCAAGACCACTGATGCCTGGACACTGTGTTACGTGTTTATGCCATTCCTGCTTGGATGAGAGGGGGTCCAGGTGAGAGCTGGGGGCTTGCTAGTGAACTTGGCTGGCATCTAAGGGGGCATTTTGGGGAGGAGGAAGGCAGGGTCCCTGCATCGGAGCAAATCCCTTGGAGGAAGCCCTGGCCCTCCTCCCTGTAGTGAGAAAGATGGTCCTGGGGCCAGAGGATGGCTCCCCAAAAGGCACCCAGAGCCCCGGTGCTAAACTAGGGATGCTCAGTTCTAAATCTAGAAGGGTAGCAGGAGGCCCAAATAAGCATTGTGAGATAAAATCAAACACCAGGTGCAGTGGCTCATGCCTGTAATCCCAGCACTTTGGGAGGCTAAGGCGGGTGGGTTGCTTGAGGTCAGGAGTTTGAGACCACCCTGGCCAACATGGCAAAACCCTGTCTCTACTAAAACTACAAAAATTAGCTGGGCGTGGTGGCGGGTGCCTGTAATCCCAGCTATTCAGGAGGCTGAGGCAGATTAATTGCTTGAACCTAGGAGGTGGAGGAAGAGGTTGCAGTGAGCCGAGACTGTGCCACTGCATTCCAGCCTGGGTGACAAAGCAAGACTCTCTCTCTCAAAAAACAAAAACAAAACAAAACAAAAAACATTTTTGAGCTGTGAGGCCTTGAAACAATATGAGGGATTGTGAGAATTATTTCCCTGTGACCCTGGAAAGGGTTTTAAAAAATTTTTATTTTTAAAGAGATGGGGTCTCACTAGGTTGCCCAGGCTGGACTCAAATTCCTGGCCTCAAGCGATCTTCCCACCTCAGTCTCTCTCCCCAGTTGCTGGGTATACAGGGGCAGGCTTGGGCCCAGCTCGTGGGACATGCAGACTTAGCCCTTCTGAGGTTGGCAGGATGGTCAGGAGCAGGATGGTATCTGAACTTCTACTCCTCACCTGCTGCCCTTGGCAGGCATGGCTAATCAATCCCTGCACTGTCTCCTGCTGAGTCCAGGGAGGGCCCACTTGGGAAGGAAACCGGCCTGGGCACTCCTAACAGTGTTTTGCAAATGAGGAAATGGCACTTAGAGAAGCCAAGTAGCCTGCTGTGACCTCCTAGTGGTGGAGTTGTGATGTGAGGCTGGTTCTCCTGACTCCAGAACCTTGTAATCATGGAAGCTGGAGGTCCAGGGGCCCTGTGCCCAGGTGGGGTCCTGCCGTGGTGCCAGCAGCTCTAGTTAAGCCCCTGCCAGACCCACCATTACATTACCCAGCTACCCACCAGATAGGCACAGTATGGCCAAGCTTGGCCTCACGGTCACGGCCATCTCTCTTTCCCACCCCAGGCTGCAACCAGCCTGTGCTTGGGTCTAATTATGTTCGGTCACTTACACCCGGGCTCTCCACTGCAGCAAGGCAGTGCGCCGCGGCTTCCCAATGTGGGGCTCTGATTCCCGCCAGCATGCTGGGCCTGCCTGAGGGCCGTGCAGGCACCAAGAAGGTGCGGTCACCAGGCCGATACAGGCCCCAAGCCGAGAGCTGGGGCTGGGTTTGGGGATCTGGGGCGGGTGTGCTGGGGAGCAGGCCGGGGTGAGGTGCCCCTCTTCAGCTGCCAGGCTGCCTCAGTACACCTTGGGCCTCGTTAGGAGGTAGTTTTCCTGGCTTTGAGGTTACCCTTTTAATTAAGCCAATTAATTAGTGCCTTTAATGAAGCAGATTAAGCAGGCTGGGCTCTGTTAGCTGGGGCTGTCACAGCCCAGGTTTCCTGCAGATCTGGACTTCGAGGCCAGCCCTCCCTCCAGGGGCACTGAGATGCCGGGGCAGGCTGGGCCAGGGATGTCTGTGGCCCCCATGGGAGTGTAGCCAGGAATGCGGGCCTGGGTGGGAGAGACGAGGCTGGTCTGAGGCTGGAGGGACAACCCTGGACCCAGACACCAGAGCACACAAGGGCCAGAGCGGGAGCAGGAAGCAGGAAGGACGTGGGGCTCCTACCCTGGGGATCTCCAGGGCCCAGCTGCCCCAACTTTCTCCTTCCCTTGCCTTCGCCTCCCTGGGGCTGCTGGGCCTTAGTTGCTTCTAGCCCAGTGGGGTAGAGCCCTGTAGAGAGACATCCCGAGCCTCCTGCCTGCCCGCACACCGGGAAGGGGAGTGGTCAAGGTCACATGGGGGCTAGGGGCGGGGCTAAGACGCAAGGCGGAGCTAAGATGCTAGGCAGCTCCTGTCACCCTTGCGTGGCACCCGTGCTGAGTGCTCCGCACTGTGATCTACTTGACTCTTCTCTCCGTCCTGGTTCAGAAAGCGACGCTCTGGCCCTGGTGGCAGCAAGCAGCTGTCACCTCCGCCTGTGGATGAGGATCCTAGCCCCACGGCCCCTGAGTTCTCCTATTGGGCAGGAGCGAGCAGCCCCACGGCTAGACAGGGTCAAGGTGGGGAAGAGGAGAGGAGGCCCCCAACCTTCCTGGGGACACCTTTATGTCTCCCTGGGGTCGAGAGGACAGACCACAGCCTGCTTCAGGAGACAGTTGGCTTAAGTCACGACAGGAAAGATTTAGGTGAGACAGAGCGGGAGCTGCCTGACAACGGGGATTATTAACAAGTTTGCGAAGGAAGGAAGCGGCCACTTCCCCAGGAGACTGAGTGCTTTCAGCAGCAGGCCTGATAGGCTTTGAGTTCTTCTGCAAACAGCGCACTATAAATCCAGGGTGCTTCCAGTAAATATCAACAAAGTGGGTACTGGGTTCGCCGTGAAGTGCCCTCGGCAGCCCTCACCCCTTGCATCTTCTCTCGGCCCAGAGGCGCCTGATGGGGCACAGACTGGCAGTCAGCCAGCGGGCCGACCAGCCTGCGTCCACCTACCAGGGCAAGCCATGGCTCCTGGGCCTCCGTTTCCTCATCTTTAAAATGGGTGAAGTGCTTCCTGGGGAGAGAGAATACCTCACCTCCTGCTTTTCGGAGAAGACACAGTCCCCTCTATCTTGCTGCCAAATCAAACTTTCTGTTCCTGCCTTGAACCTCCACCTGGCCAGCCCCTTCCTGCCTCGATGGGTCCCCCTGTGTCACTCATCCTGTCTCCTTGAGTGGCCAGCCCTCCTTTGGTGGCACTTCCCAGCCAGCTTTTAAGGGAATTCTAGCATCTCCCATGAAAAATACCCCCACTCCTCTTTCTACCTTGGTGACTGCCCTCTTTCTCCCTTGCTTTTCACCGCCGAATTTCTCAGGATGGCTCAGGATCTCCTGCCAGCCCTTTCCTACCCCACTACCATGCAGATTCCACCAGCCTTTTCCTTTCTTTCCCATGCTGACAAGCCCTTCCTCCATGAAGCCTTCCCAGATTCCCCTAGCTTGATCCAGAAGGTGACCCTCATCACTGCCAACCTGTGTGTCCTGAGAGCAGCCTTGGGCTTTAGTTTCCCCAGATCCACGGGGCCCAGCACAGGGCCTGGCATGGAGCCCAGCCTGCAGGAGGTGCTCCTCTGGGGCGGGAGCAGGGTGAGGGGCAGCCAGTAGCTTTGCCTCCAGTTTGCTTTGAGCGGGACAGCATGCAGTGGGCGGGAGACAGGAACAAATGCCATCATCGCACTCAGAGACACCTCTTTAAATACCAGCTGGAAGCAGCCTGGCTTCTGGGTGGGTGGAGTTGCCCTTCATTCACAAGAAAGCACGGGGGATGGGTGCTTTGCACAGGCCGGGACGGGAGCTAGTGGCAGGGCAGGCCGCTCCTGGGACCCAGGGTCTGCTTGTCCCCATTCTAAGTGCCTCCTCTGCCCCTCTAGGGGGCTAAAGAGGAACTGGGGAACATTTCACTGGTGTCCTTTCCAGCATGAACACAATGCAGTGGGACTTCCTCTGTCCCTCCAAGGCTGTCCCTCCACGAGGCAGCCAGCCCAGCAGAGGCAGGGATCTCATCTCTCGCTTCTATTCCCCTGGCCTGCACGTTAGACAAGCAATAAATAGCCTTGGATGGATGGACGGGTAGATAGACGGATGGATGGATGGATGGATGGATGATGGGCCACGGGATAGAGTGGCAGGGGGATTCCCTGCTCCTCTGAACTGCCTCAGTTTCCCTTTTCATGAACGGACCCTGGTTGGTGGGGTTCAGCCTCTTTCTGGGTACCATTCTTAGCACCAGGCCAGGCTGGTGACTCTTGGGTATGCTACTGTCCTTCCAGGGCTGCTCGCAGGCAGGGCACAGCAGGCTAGGGACAGATGCCGTGCTGCCTGCAGCTGACAGCCATGTCAGCACCCGGCAAGCTCCTGGGAGGGACAGGCTGTGGGACCTCTGGGCCTCGGGCCTCCTGTCCACAGAATGGGAGCAGTTTGTCCTCGCTGTGGGCCGGGGTTGGCAGGAGGCTGTATTAAGACAGGAGGGGAAGGGAGCTTGGAGTCCGCTCTACCCTCTGGCAACATGCAGCCCCACAGTTGGGACCCCCGCCCACTTTGCTACCATCTTTTGGGCTGTGCAGGCAAAAATGCCTGGGTGTCTTTGCCCACTTGGCTTCCCTGGAGGAGCTGTGGCAGGCGGGCCCACGGGAGAGGCTGAGGGAGCTGGGCCTCAGCCTGTCTCCAGGGTCCCTGCCGCAGCTCCTCCCCCACTTCTTCCTGCTCCCCGCTACCCCCCCAACCCCCGCCCAGGCGCTGCTTCAGTGCCAGAATGAACAGGTCCCCTCTCCTAGTGGAAATTCACACCCACAGCCCAACCAGGCTGCCTGTGGGGAAGAGGGTGGGGAGGAAGGGGGAGCAGCTGCGGGAACAGGAGGCCCTACTAGAGAGAAGACAGACGGATGGAAAGACGGACCCTGGGTCTCCATCTGTAGGCAACAGCCGGGGCCCAGCCCAAACCTTGTGCCCCAGAAGCTGCGGCTAGCGTGGTCAGCGCCGAGTCCAGATAGCAGCAGCCAGGGCTGGTGTGATGGAGAAACACGGCCGACAGGTAATGGGGGACAGGCACCACTCAGCAGCACTCACAGGGACAGCTGAGAACCTGGCAGGGGCGTGAGGCCCATCCTGGGAACCCCTTGGTGTGGGGTGGGGTAGTGCAAACCCTGGACTCAAGGAGGGGTGTCACTAGTGGGAGGCCTGTCCCACCCCCTGGGAAGACCCCACTCTGCCTTATTTTTTTGAGACAGAGTCTTGCTCTGTCGCCAGGCTGGAGCACAGTGGTACAATCTCAGCTCACTGCAACCTCCACCTCCCAGGTTGAAGCGATTCTTCCACCTCAGCCTCCCGAGTAGCTGGGATTACAGGCACATGCCACCACGCCCAGTTAATTTTTGTATTTTTAGTAGAGATGGGATTTCACCATGTTGGCCAGGACAGTCTTGATCTGTTGACCTCGTGATCCACCCACCTCGGCCTCCCAAAGTGCTGGCATTACTAGTGTGAGCCACTGCGCCCGGCCTCTGCCTTCTAAACTCATCTACACTCCCTAGACCCAAGGCACCAGGCTCAGAGCTGGTCTGCATCATCAGGCTCACTGCCACAGAACAGCCCCTCCTTTGCCCCCAGCTTGCCTACCCAGCCTGGGGACAGCCCTGGCCTTCCTTTCAGCTCCTGGGCCCGTGTCACCTCCCTAAGGAAGCCTGTCCTGAGCTCCTGGGCCCTGCAGGCCAGCCTGCGCCACACCAGCTCTCACGAAACAGGGCCTCCTGTGTGTTCATCAGCTCCCTGAGTGCTCGCTGGACCTGGGTGCCCCTGTGCCACTTGGGGCCACAGCCAGCCCCATATTTATAAGGCTGGGAGAAAGGGCAGCCTCTGGGACCAGCTTGGCTAGGGGCCTGAACATAGGGGATGGGACAGTCCACTGGCGGTTCCTCACTGCAGACTGAGAGCGAGGCAGGGGGGTCCCTCTGCTCAGGCTGCAGGGACCCCTCATCTGCCCTGTGTGTGCACAGCTCCTGCTTGGTGGACAGTTTCACCTACGGAGGCAGATTTAAAACCTCATGAGGAGTGATCCACATGGTGCCAGCTCAGGCCAGTTCCGAGCACAGAGAGGGGCCAGACCCAGTCCCTTCCCTCAGGAAGCCCCAGCCCACCAGGAAGGCTGGCGTGGAGGCAAGCCCAGCTCTCCAGACCAAACAGCTGTCACGCCCATTTTACAGATGAGAGACGGGCTGGCATCCTGAGGCCATCTGGCTGGTCACTGCCCGAGCAGGATCTACGCCCAAGGGCCTGGATCCCTTGAAGGTCAAGTCAGGAGAGGTGCTACAGGGCTCCCAGGGTGTCCCCAGACCTGAGGGAGACCTTCCCACATTCCCACAAAGGGGTGCCTGACACAGCCCAGGAGGAGGAAGGGGACACCCACTCGCTGAGTGCTTACTCTGCACTCGGCACTGTGCGTGCTCGCGGGTCCAGCAGGCAGCAACACCCCGACTTTACAGATGCGGAACCCGAGGCATGAATTCATGAGGTCACAGGATTTGAACTCATGTGGGTCCAACCCCAAAGCCAGTTTTCTTTCTACTCTGCCACCCCTGGGCTCCCAAGATAGTGCTGCCACTGCGACCCCACCCTCTGCTCAGCCTCCTGGGACAGCTGGCCTACCACCATCTGCAGCCACCGAGTAATGCGCAGTGTAATCTGTGACACTGACTGCGCTATGAACAATTGCAAATCCATTACAGGCCTATTTTCCTAATCCATGACAGGCAACTGCAGCCCCCAGCGATGGTGTTTCTGGGACAGACGGTGGAGTGCTGTCCACCCACGAAATGACTAATCGTCTCTTTCCAGGACTGGAAGAGAGGTGGGCATCTGAGCAGGGTAACCTGCCCCTGCCCTGAGGGTGCTCTCAGATGAGCAGTTGGGGACCACTGTTGGCTGTGCTGTGATCCTCAGTGCCCATCTCAGCCCCTGCCCGAAGGGATGCTTAGAAGAGGCAGCCCAGGCAGGGCTCAGCCCAGTCACCTGCAGTGAGAAGGGCTGGGGGGGCTCCCCTGTATGCCAGGCCTGATGAGGGGGGCACCTGTAGCTGCCACCTGGGTAGGCGAAGAGCAGGTCAGGCCTTTTTCCAGGCAGCTGCCTCATGCCTTTTGGAAGGGGCAGCAGATGCCCAGGCCTGGGAGATGCCACGAGGACACTGACGAGGGGGCAGTGGAGGAGCCAGCAGCTGCTGGGTGCAGTGGGCACGGCCCTGTAATTAGGCAGCCTGTTCCCAGATAAGGCCCATGACACTGAACAGCTTCCCGCTCCATGCCGGCTGCAGCCGCTCATTTCCTGCTCCCTAGCCGGCGATGCCAATTACCTCGCCTCCTGCTTGCCAGCGGCGGCTTCTGGGGTGGCCAGACGATTCTTCTGTCATCGGCCAGGGCCTGGATCCTCTCTGGGGGGTGGGCAGCCGGTGAGTGGGGATAGGACCAACGACAGGGGAGCTTCCATCTTCACTCTGGCCTGGGCCACATCCGGGCACAGCCAGAGGTGGGGGTGAGTGACACACAAACCCAAGCTACCCTAGGAGGGCCCCATTTCCCCCTCTTCCCCCATCTTCAAAACAAGGGCTCACTGCTGAATGAGCTGAGGAGTGCCTGACACTGAAATCCCGCTCTTTGGAGTGAGGATGGGCACCCAGTTTGCATTGGGGGAAACTGAGGCTCACACCAACGTTTGACCAGTGCTGAAAGGATGGAACTGCCCTTGGCCGTCCTCTTCCTCTTCTGAGCCAGGCTTTGCCCCTTTTAGACAGGCTGCCCCTCCTCCCTGCTCCCCAGAGGACAGACATGGGGAGCAGAGGCAAGGGGCAGCCTGCCTGAAAGGGGCAAAGGCTGGCTCCGGACTCCTCCTGCCGGGCAGGGAGAGGGGAGAAGCAGGCGAGAGGTGCTGCCCTGAGAGGAGGGTCTTGCAGGTAGGTCTTGGCTCCACTGAAGGTGGATGTGTGCTGCCACAGACATGGCAGGCATGGGGGGCCTATCCCAGGAGGCTCGAAGCCCAGCTGGCTGCCCTGCTCCCTGTGGGAGGAGTGGGAAGAGTTACCCCTCACCCCCAGGGTTGGAGGCTGGACAGGGAAGGGTGGACCCACCTGTTCTGAGAGGGCATCCCACATCCCTCCACAGGTTGACCTGGGCTCCTAGGACCCCCAGGCCATCCCTGCCTGCAGAGCACTGCCACTCTCATCTGGGGAACAGGCAGCTCAGAGGCTGTGGGCAGGAATGGGTGTGTGCCTCCACAGGGGTCTAGGGGGGCACCTGGACTCTTGGAGGATGGTGGGCCAGAAAGGCCCAGCCCTGCCATGGTGCAGATGGGGAAACTGAGGCCTAGGCTAGCGAGGGGCAGGTCATTCAGCTACTCCCAGCAGAGGCAAACTCAGGCCTTCCCTTCTGAGTCCGGGTCTATTCCCTCTCCTGCGTGTCTCAGTTACTCATTTTGGGTCTTCCAAGGGGGCCTGACCCCGAGAGGTCCGCCCCTAGGCGCTGATTGGTTGCTACTGTGATCCAATAGGGTCCAGACCTCAAAGGCCGAGGGCGAGACGAGGCTGGCATCCATGACCTCTCAAGCAGCTGGGGCGCTTGGGGGGTGTTGGGGAGCCGAGGCACCCTGTGGCACCACGGGCTGGGAAGGGCGGTGCGGGACAGCTAGGGGCCCCCTCCCACACAGCAGGGGGGAACGGCGAACAACTCCCTAAGGGGCAACTAACAGACCAATTAAGCTGCCAATAAAAAATTTAATCAAGTAATAATGCACCTTACTTTGTTTAATTAGTGTTCTGTCAAGTGAATGAATATTTAAGGCACGGGCAGCGGTGCCAGCATCTGCCCAGCGGGCAGAGAGGCCGGGCCCACATTTCAAGCGGCCTGACAGCGCCCCACGTGGGCGCCCAGGAGGCCCCAGAGCTCCGGGAGCGGCAGGAGCTCTTCCTCCGCCCGCAGGCTGACCCGGGCCTCAGTTTCCTCATCTGTAAAATGGGGGACAGGAGTCCAGCAGAACGCCAGCCTTAATGCCAGACCTAGAAGGCCTCGGATTGATTTTGTTTCCGGATCCCTAGAGTCCCAGGCGGGTGCGGGAGGTGTGTGGGGCCTGGTGGCCCTGTCTGGCCTGCCCGCGACTCCAGGCCCTCACAGGTGCCTGGTGGCTCCGAGGTCCGAGCTCTGTGTGCTGTGAGGGGTGCCCGGAGCAGACCCCCCCCGCCATGCGCCCCCAGCTTGAGGATTAGAACTGGTGAAACTGGGTTCTCCTCCGGGCACCGTGACCTGGGGCAAGGCCTGTCTGCGCTTCTCTTTAGCTTATTCATTCATTCATTCATTCATTCATTGAGCAACTTCGGGGCTGAGCTCTGTGCGGATCCCATTGTATTTTCCCTGGAAAAATGCAAGACTCTCAATCTCTACCTCTAGAATGCCCAGTCTTCGAGTCCTGCAGCCCCTGGTCTCCCAGCTCTCAGAGCAGCGGGTGTGGACGGGGCCAAAGCCCTCCAGGCCGGGCGTGTCAGCCCCGCCCCTGAGTCTCTTTGCATATTCATGAGCTCGGCTGGCATGCGCACCGTGGCAGCGGCGGCGGGGGCAGGGCTCGGGGCGGCCTAGCAGGCTGGCGTCGACCTTCCCCGACCCGGGCATCCTCAGTCGCGGGCTCCTCCTCCCTTGTCTTGATGGAAAGCGTTTGGTATCCCCCCCCAAGCCCCAACCACCTGAGAGCCTCGCGTTGGAAGGACTTTGGTAATTATTTGTTTCAGTTGAGCTGTTTTCAGTCTAGGCTAGGCTGAGTCTTGTAATGAGTATGGATTTGCCAGTAAATAAGTCCCCCGCTTCTAACCCCTGTAATAAATGCATTTGGAGTAATCTGGCGATCACGCGGTGTAATTGCTGGCTGTCAGGGCAGATGGATGCTCCACGCGCCGACTTTGCCGCCGTCTGCCCTTCCTTCACGCTGAGCCTCCGCCCCCCCAGCCCGCAGCCTGGAGGTGAGCACGCTCTGCTAGGGGAGAGGAGGGCCCTAGGGGAGAGGAGGGCCGGGCACGCCCAGACCCCAGGCTGGCCTCCTGGGACCTTGGGGTGCCTCTTGCGCCCGACAATGGCGTGAGCTTTCCAAGTACCCTGCCTCTGACCCCACAGTCACCCCAGGCAGCCCCTCCCCGATCGCGGGGCCTTGTTCACAATTCAGGGTCCTGGGCACCACCCCCACTTGCTGGACTGGGTTATCTGTAGTTGGGGTCTGAACCTGCCTGCCTCTCTCTGGCCCCAAGTTAGGCACACAGGGCACTTTTGATATTATAGTATCAAGGTCCGATTTTAATTTTTAGGGGAGTAAATAAGACTTTTCTTTTTCTTTTAGTTCTTTTTTTTTTTTTTTCAGACAGGATCTCACTCCGTCACCCAGGCTGCAGTACAGTGGCACAATCACGGCTCACTGCAGCCTCAACTTCCTGGGCTCGAACGATCCTCCCAACCTCAGTCTCCCAAGTAGTGGGACCACAGGCATGTGCCACCATCCTAGCTAATTTTTTTTTTTTTTTTTTTTGGTAGAGATGGAGTCTCACCATGTTGCCCAGGCTGGACTCAAATTCCTGGGCCTCTGCCACCACCATGCCCCTTACACCCCCTCTTTGCCCCTTTCTACTTGCTTCTGTTAGTTACTTTTCCAAACAAATCCTGTCCTGAGATTCTGTCCAAGCCTCTGCCTGGCATGCCTTTGTCCCTTCTCTGCCTGGGGGATGTCTGCCCAGCTGTGCTGAAATGCCCCTCTCCTCCATTAAGCCTTCCTGGACTTCCCCAGACAGGGATTCCCCTGGCTGAGCCCCCGCAGGGACCTGGTCCTGCCACACTCTGAGGGCTCCACCTCTCCTCTGCTTCTTTGTGTAGCCCCCGTCCTTGCATAGTGCTTGGCACACAGAAGGTGCCCAGTAAACATGAAGGGCATGAATCAGTGAGTGAGTGATGAGCCTTGGGTGTGTCCCAGAGGGAGTCCTGCATATGCAGAGAACCTCCCACACCTGCAGGTCTTATGCTGCCTACCCCTCTGCCCACACCCTGGGACCAACTGGGCATAGGCCAAAGCCTCACCTCACACAGGGCTGAAGGAAGCATCACAGATTTCAGCCAATCCAGCGCAGCCTCCTCCCGCACTCTGGCACCCAAACAGGGGTGACTGTGAGACTCTTGTACAAGCTTGGTTTCTGCTTCCTGAACACTACCATGTTCAGGCGCTGTCCTGGGCACTGGGGATGGAGCAGCAAAGGCACGTGGCCCTGCCTCCCTGTCTTCCGCTCTGCAGCGAGGGTTCTCAGGGAAGCCAGAATACTAAAGGCTTGTGCCCATCCTACCTCGTGCAGCCTGACCCAGGCCGAGGTCCCAGATGCCCACCCCAAAACCAGGCCAGGCAGGGCTGGGGTGCCTGGCTTTAGGGGGTGGTGGCCACCCCCACAGCTCACACAGCAGGGGCAGAACTCAGCAGGGGGGCCCTGGCCCTCCACCCTGGCCCCGCCTCCCAGGCCAGCCCTTCCCAGCCAGCACTCAGTGTGACCCATCACCCCCCAACAAAAACCTGAGCCACTCCTGTGCTCCAGCATGGCCTGGGGCTGGGGCACCACAGCTGCAAGGGGACAGGGCTCCTGGCCCATCTTCCGAGCTGTGAGGGACTCAGTGAGATAACTCGAGCAGAAGCACCCTGCCTGCTGACAATCATTCTAGTACAGTCTCCATATGAGTGGAGACTCCAAGGAGAAATGCAGGCAGCGGAGAGGCCACTCTCTGGTGACCAAATGCACAGATGCAGCAGCTGGGTGCGTTACAGCTCTGTGTGCCCTGCTTAGGGTACACAGCGAGGTCGCTTAACCGTTCTGTGCCTCGGTTTCCTCATCTGGACAATGGAGAGTAACACTAGCGCCCTCTTCCTAGGGTTCATATTGGTCAAATGAGTTAACAGTTGTCAAACACCTAGAGGATTGCTGGGTGCAGGGAGGTGCTGCACACGTGCCAACTGAAAATACAGCAGAGACCCATGCCAGACGCCAGGGAAGCCTGAGGAGCGATGGAGGGAGAGGAGGAGGACTTCCAGGGGTGGCGAATTGTGCTTTTCTTGAAGGATGAACAGTTCATCGGGGGTGGGGAAGGGCATCCAGGCAAAGCCCCAGGCACCCCAAAAAGCCTCCGTTACTGCCCAGCAGCCAGCGACCTTCACTGCTGCCTCCTCCCTGGCGTCCCTTCCTGGTGAGGCTCACGTGGGAAGGAAGCCACCTCTGGAGGAGTGGGCTTTGGGTGACGTGGGTGTGAGTGCTGGATGGGCAGAAGCCTGGGGGTGTCAAGGGACACATCCCAGCAGGTGCTGAAACCTATTCCCCCGCTACGGGCAGCCACGAGGTCCTCGCCCGGCTGTCAGCCAGCAATCATGCCTAATAAAGGCCCCAAACGAGACAGCTGAACAGGCGCACCTTCACTCTAACAATGCAATTAGCACAGACAATGCCTCCTGCTTCCTCCCCGGCCCCAGAGAGGGTGGCGGAGGGGGACCAGCGGGCCCTCCCCAGTGAGCTGTGGAGAGGTTTGAAAGGAACCGGTGATAGACTAAGAGGTGACAATGAATCGCATCCGAGTGACGGCTCCTCTTGTCAGGCAGCCACGGGGAGAGCGCATCTTCACTGGGTCTTTGTAGGTTAGCCGGCTTTGAACAGCGACACCCACACAAACCTGAGGTCTCTCTCTCTCTGTGCCCCCATCTCTCCCAGCCCCTCGGTCTCTCCCACTTTCTCTTTCTGCATCTTCTCTCTCTTGTCTTCTGAGGACAGATGCAGGCTGGATTTACATGAATAAAACATCAGTGCAGGGGAAAAAAATCCCAACTGCACAGCCCAGGGTTGGGGACAAAAAGCAACCAAGCCACACTGCAGTCTCCACGAGCACCCTGTTCAGGCGGCGAGTAGGGGGGCGATGTCTCATCAGAGGAGGGGCCTGCCTGTCCAGGTAGATCCTATGGGGCCACAGGCATTGGATGGAGGACGGAGCAGGCTCAGGGCCAGTGCTGGGACCCCAGCTCCTCTGGGCACCGGGCAGGCAATCTCTGTTTTCTTTTGGCCAAAGAACCGGAGGCTTCAGGCCTGCCCTGGATGGGCGCGGCCAGGGTGCGTATGTGCGTATGTGCATGGCATGGTCCTCGCCGGAGCTCTGCCTGCTGGCTGATACGGAGCTGGCTTTCTTCCCTGGCCCTGTTAAAACCCAGAGTGTATCCTGACAGCGTCGGAGCAGGATGGAGATTAGGGGCCTCTGCAGGACGTTAAATGGCACTGAGGCAGGAGGGGGGCCCTCCCTGAGTTCTCTCTCCTCCCTGCCAGCCCCCCAGCAGACAGCAAAGGCCAGCAGAAGGGAGGCTGCCAATCAAAACCTGGGTACCCAGTGGCCAAGAGCCTAGAGTTTCACAAGGACCTCGTTCATTCATTCATTTGTTCATTTGATGAGTGCTTCCAGAACCCACCTATGACGTGCCAGGCAAGGCGGCAGGCAGAAGGGCCACCATGGTGACAGAGACAGATTCGGGGTCTGCCCCTCCACTCTAGAGCACAGGCTAATTGGGGGAATAAGCCAGAGGCGGGCAGTGCTGGTGCTGGGACATGAACGGTGTAAAGGAGCCCAGCGGGGCCCAGCACAGGCACCTGAGCCAGACTCGGGGGCCTCAGGGAGACTTCCCAGAGGAGAAGGGGCTGCACGTGGGCCTGGAAGTGCCTCAGCGTGCAGGAGGCCAGGTCCTCACAGATTTGTCATGTACAAAGAGCTCCCTCCCTCCTTCCTCTCCAAAACAGAACATTTGCTGAGGCTCCAGAGAGCCTGGCAGGGTGTGTGCTTGTCCTGAGATATTGAGGGCTTAAAAGACGAACAAGGGGACTCCCTACTCCCTCCATGCACAGCCAGGCAGGTGGGGGAACAACAACCATTCACCCCAGTGCAGAGTGGGCTGGGGGAGAAAAGCACAATTCATCCTGCCTCAGGAAGGCTTCCCGGGGGAGGTGACCTTTGGATGGGTCTTGGTAGAAAAAAAGAAGCTTGCCAAGTGGCTCTAAAGATGAATTTAGTCCAGATGTGGTGGTTCATGCCTGTAATCCCAGCACTTTGGGATCAGAGTACTATCAACATGATATTTGTTATACTGTAATTCCTCTAACAAAACCAACCAAAACATGGCAGTCATGTATGGGTCAAATAATTTGTAAGTAGAAAAATAATACTTAACATCCAGATAATATTTTTATATATTTACCACCTGACAGTTTGTGTCTGTGGAGGTCAACTACAGGAGTTCAAGGCCAGCCTGGCCAACATGGTGAAACCCCGTCTCTACTAAAAATAAAAAAATTAGCCAGGTGTGGTGGTGGGCACCTGTAATCCCAGCTACTTGGGAGGCTGAGGCAGGAAAATCACTAGAATCTGGGAGGGGGAGGCTGTAGTGAGCCAAGACTGTACTACCGCACTCCAGCCTGGGTGACAGAGCAAGACTCTGTCTCAAAAAAATGAATTTAGACCAGGTGCAGTGGCTCACACCTGTGGTCCCAGCACTTTAGGAGGCTGAGGAGGTAGGATCATTAGAAGCCAGGCGTTCCAGACCAGCCTGGGCAACAAAGCAAGACCCCCGCTATCTCTACAAAAAATTTAAAAAAATTAGCGGGGCGTGGTGGCACAAGCCTCTAGTCCCAGCTACTCCAGAGGCTGAGGCAGGAGGATCACTTGGGCCTAGGAGGTTGAGGCTGCAGTGTGGTGAATATTGTGCCTGTGAATAGCCACAGCATTCCAGCCTCCAGCCTGAGCAACAAAGCAAGACCCCGTCTCAACAACAACAGCAACAACAGATGGATGTAAATAATCACTCTCCTTCTGAGACGTCTGCCTGTAAGGTGGGAATACGATGAGAGCCCCCAGGCAGGAGGTTTCCTTCCTACCTTCCAGGCCCTTCTGAGTACCTAGGTCAACTTAATCCCAACAACCATCCTACGAGAACCCCATTAGACAGAGAGGAAACTTGATGTGCAGGCTGTGAAGCAGATGGCCAGGCTCAGGCTGCTGGAAGCCAAGAGCGAGGATTCAGGCTCAGGCTGCAGCTCCAGGGCCCATGCCCCAGCCCCTGTGCTGCCCGCCCCAGCGCGTTGCAGAGGGTCACGCAGAGCCCAGCCGGCCTCCCAAGCCTCTGCCCTCATGCTGGACAGTCCCTGGGGAGACTGGATGAGGGACCCAGTGACTCTCCATGCCCAATGTCCTGGCTCATTTGGGTAAACTGAGGCCTGACAGAATGGAAGCCGTTCCCATTGCCCCACAGGCCAGGGCCAAGCAGGCAGGGCTGGTAGGGTTGGGAGACCAGCTGCACCCACCTGTGGGCATATGCGGCTCCGAGGAGATGGCAGACGGGAGCAGTGGGGAAAGGCCTTGCACAGCACCCACTCCCGCCTGTGCAGCCCGAGAGGGAGGGAAGGAGCATCATTAACAGGACACGGCCTCCTCCCCACTGCTCAGCCTCTCCCGGAGGATGGTGAGCGGGGAATCCATTATCGGGCAAAATAGCAGCTGCTGACGTGAAAATGAAATATAGATTCAATACCTGCGCCTTTCAGCT
Source organism: Aotus nancymaae (assembly GCF_030222135.1). NCBI lineage: Eukaryota > Metazoa > Chordata > Mammalia > Primates > Aotidae > Aotus > Aotus nancymaae. Next base: position 5,797,888 of record NW_026988473.1, on the reverse strand, counting down.
CACAAATCATGCCCCCAGCCCAGGTGACAGCCGGCACAGACGCCTGGCTCAGATAACAGAAGGGAGGAAACAGGTTGGGGACAGGGACAGACCGCACCTCCCCAACTCCTGGCCCTTCTCCCTGGGGCTCGGGACCCAAAGCAGGGACCAGGACCCAGGCTTGCCTCCCTTCTATCCCTAAGTGGGTGACGTGCCAATGTGCCCATGGCCTCTGGTGCACACCAAGGGTCCCCAAGCAGGGGGCTGGAGGGCGGGGATGCCTGGAGCTGCCACGCCTGCAGTGATCCCAGACTCGCCCCTCGCAAGGCACTGCAGGCTGCTGCCCCAGCTGGTGAAGTGGGGGTGGCTCCAGAGATGTTTGTTTTCCCTGACTCAGGGGCGGCTGTGTCACCCCCACACTCCAGAAATGGGTGATGAGGGGGCTGGGGAGGAGCGGAGCGGCACACTTCCTGCTGCTGTCCATTTAGCCAGCGGTTCGCTTGGCTTTTAGGAGGGGGCTGGTGGTGAACCCATCCCCATACAATGCACTCAGGGACCCTGACAACTAATTTAATTTCAAACAGCCTTGCAATAAAAGCTCAGAACGGAAAACTGCCGAGTCTTGGGGGTTATTTAACAAATTGCCTCACAGATAAATACATTAAAGTGATTCTCAAACCGGAGCTGGGCGAAGTTGAAGTAAAATTAAGAAAGTTGAATCAAAATGTAAATTAATGGCGTTAAGATCCAGCGTTTGAATTGGCAGGAGTCATGCCTCGGGAGTGCTGGCAACAGTTCTGCCTTCTGTTCAGGTGATGTGGCACCTCCAGGCAGTGCCAGAAACCCCTTCAGTCCCAGGCATGGAGGTGCTGGCGACAAGGCCACCCGGACCCCACCCAGCACCCACCTGTCCCACTCTTCCGCCTTTGGGGACAGTCACACCTACCAGGCCCCGGCAGGCTCAGCCCCAGCTCCCCGCACACCCTGGTAGTTGTAAAATGGAGGTGCCCACTGCATTGACCTTGCCAGCTGGTAGCAGGGAATAAAGGAGACTGGGCACAGTAAGGCCTGGCACAGACTAGAGCCCTCCAAAAGCGCGAGGTCCTAGGATAACGACGGTTATCTCCCTTGCACACATTTACTGCCGAATGACTCTTACAGCGCCGCGCATTCCCATTTGATTGGCACATAAAGTGAGGCCAGGGAGGCCCAGGCAGAATGGAGTGTTCCATGTGCAGTGGGGCTCTTGTGTCCACCTCCTCCAGCCTGCACCGAGGGTCCTCATCTCACGTCTCTGTCTCTCCCAGCTGAGGGCAGATAAGCTGCAGCTGGGCCAGCTGCCAGCCTGGGTGCCCAGATAATGGGCTCAAAACCTGGCGGCACCCCCATGGGCATGCCCCCCCATCCTTCTTGGGCCTGTACCCCCAAGCAGCCCTCCCAGCCTGGCTGAGTCAGCCTCAGCTTCCCTGGAGTTTCACAGAAGTGTGGGGGCTTGGCAGGAGATGGGCACCTGTGTGAACTCCCACCCTAGAATGGCCCAGGTGCCAACAGACAGCACTGGGAACATTATCTAGAGCTGCCTGTCCTGATATCGCCACTCACTAATCAGCTTGGGAGAGAAAAGAAGAGGAATTTCCCCGGGAGCAGCGGCAGGTGGGGGTGAGGCGGGGTGGGGGCAGGAGATGGAGGCCTGGAGACTGGGGTAGGGGTGTGAGGGTGTGGGTGGCCAGCCCTTCTCCTAACCTTCGATTACAGGGGCTGAGGGGGAGGCGGGGGGAGCAGAGCAGGAGGGCCGCTGCTAGTGGCTGGGGGGCCAAGGTGGGCACCTTCACCCGGAAGCGCAGTCCCACCTGACACGGAGACAGCTGGGAACCGCAGGGGAAGGTGCTGTCAGGCCTGGCTGAAGCATGGATGTCAGCCGAGGCACCTGGGGGGCACAGGAGGCTACCAGAGGAGGGGGGGGGTCTCTCTCTGTCCCAACCCCCCAGGAGCCAGACCCTCTCCCCGACATCTGGCTCAGGGACTCTGGGGGTCTTTGAGTCCACTCCCCGATGACAAGCTGCTGGCCAGTCTGGTCCCCTTTAGCCTCTGGCTCTGGGATGAGGGAGGGGCAAGCACAGCCACAAGAAGTCTTGTGGGGAGGGAGGGGCGCTCTCTGCCCACATGGTGCCCCTGCTGCAGGGCCAGGTATGGAAGGGCCAGGGCTGCTGATGGCTCCTGCAATGGCCTGACCCTATCCTGGGCATGGGGAGGCAGCCCCTCCATGGCCTCCCTGCTGGGGCACATACAGAGCTGTGCTGTCATATGGCAGGTGGTGGCAGGGCTGGTGACACCCCCGGGCCTGGCCTGGGCAGCTGCATCACCTAAATGCTTCACCAGGAAACCTCCGCACGCTGCCGGCCACTGCAGACGCAACAGGCTTTTTATCGACAGTCATTAAGTCTTTAGCAAATGGTTCAGGGAGAAAAAAATAGCTTCGATGAGGATTTATCTTGGGCGCCCATCCCAGACCTCAGCTGAGAAGGCGCATGTCACCCTGATGCTGACTCTCCCGTAGTGGGATCAAGGTTCCTCTGCAGGGGACAGAGCAGGAGGTGGGGGGGGAGGGGGACTTGCGGGGGTGCTGAGAGGTGTCCGCAAGACCAGGCTCTGTGCTAAGCCTCCCTGCAGCCTCTTAATCCTTAGGGCAGCCTGAGAGATGGATGCTGTTATCACTTTTTTTTTTTTTTTTTGAGATGGAGTCTTCCTCTGTCACCAGGCTGGAGTGCAATGGCACAATCTTGGCTCACCACAATCTCTGCCTCCTGGGTTCACATGATTCTCCTGCCTCAGCCTCCTTCCCGAGCAGCTGGGACTACAGGCGCACACCACCACACCTGGCTAATTTTTGTATTTTTAGTAGAGACGGGGTTTCACCATGTTGGCCAGGATAGTCTCGATCTCTTGACCTTGTGATCCGCCCGCCTTGGCCTCCCAAAGTGCTGGGATTACAGGCGAGAGCTACCATGCTCAGCCTGTTATCACTATTACTATCACCTTACACAGATGTGGAAACTGAGGCCTGAAAAGGCCAGGTCGTGTGCTCAGGGTCACACAAATGGTTGGGTGACAGATGTGAGGTGAATCCCTGCTGCACCAAGTGGGGTGCCTGAATTTGCTGGTCAGAGCCTTACCCTGGCCGGCATCCTCAGCCCAGCCTTAGAGAAGGAATCGGAGCCTCCTCACATTCCCTGGGGCCCTCGGAGCTGTAACAGAATTCCACTGATCCTCCTGGCCCTTCTGAGCTTGAGCTTCCTCTCCCATTCCACACATCTCCAGGAGTGGCCACTGGGAGGGAATGCGAGGGAAGTGTTTGGAAAATGATAAAACGCCAAACAAATAGGAGCTGGTGACTTGGACCCTCCTTGCAGGCGTGCCGGCCATCAGGCAGGCTGCCTGAGAGCTCATGGGCATGGAGCAAGTCCTGTGAGATCCAGCCTCACCCTCCCGCTCCTCCGGAGGGGCCCCCTTCCCCGAGGAGGAGAAAACACCATAACTAACGCAGGCATGCTAGCGCCGAGGGGGCCTCCCAGTTGATCGGGGCAGATTTAACAGGACTCTGAAAAATAAAAAAGGTAAAACAGCAAAACCGCTGCCTGCTCCTCCCGCTGCAATAAAAATGGATTTATTTGTTCGTGGAATGAAATTTAATAACTTTGGTGGGAGATGAGGCGTGAACAATAATAGTTTTTTGCTCTTTCTCATTTTGGAAGGGGGAGGAAGAAGGAAGAGTGAGTGGGGGCCCCCCTCTGGGACAGCTGGGAAAGGGGTACCCATGGGTCCACGTCTTCTAGGGGTTGGTTAAGTAGACCAAGGAGGGGCTGTCTATTCCCGGCTCTGAAGGATTTGCCCATTCAATCCTCAGACCTTCGTGGTTCACAGACGGGCCATACTCATTTCTTTATTCTTTTCTGTGCCCCTGCTGGGACCTCCATCTGGGGTGGCTTTTTGCCTTTGTTGTCAAAATTCTATTCATCCCCAGGGACCCCTCAGAAAAACCTCCTCTAAGGCCCCCTGGCTTCTGCCAGCTGCAAGCCACCTTCCCAGCTTCCCTCCCTAAGACCCTGTCAGGGACCTCCCTCTCTCAGGGAATCCACAGGGTTCCCACCCAGCACAGGCCTGTGTGGGGTGCTCAGATGCTCCCCGATTCCAGCTGGGATCCCAGACCTGTGGTCTCAATCTCTGGGCCCAGCACAGAGCAGCTCTCTAGCAATGTTTGTTGAATGAATGAGTGAAATTCACAGATGGAGGCCCAGTGTCTACCCTTCCCCTTAAAGTGGTATGGCCAGGGCTGGGGCTGTGCTGAGGCCAAGGACAGTGTCCCTTTGGCCGGCTCTCCAGGTGGCCACTGCTTCTGGACTGGGCCAGAGTCATCCTGGGGCCCATCACAGACCAGGGGCCCGCTCTGGGCAGGAAGGGAAACCCTGCCCCTTAGTCTCCTTCCCCTAATGACAGCTCTTCCCGCTATAGGTTCTGTCGAATCACCTCTCTGGACATCAGTTTCCCCATTTGTGAGGTGGGAACCACAGAGCCCCCCAGCTTGGTGGTTATGAGGTGGCCATGAGGCCAAGGCCCTTTGTCAAGCAGGAGCCCCTAGAGTCACAGATGGCAGGACGCTGGCCTGCCCCTTCCTCCTCGGGGCCATGGGGCCTAAAGGCCGAGGGGTATGGATGGGTCTTGAAGGGGCATGGAGACTCACCCAGGCCAGGCTGTGGGCAGGGGGCGGTGGTGGTGAGAGCCCTGGGAGGGCACCTCAAGAAGCACCCCCAATCTGTCTGCTGGTGCTTCCAGGTCCCGGCTCTGCAGCCTGGAGAGGCCTCAGCTGCCGAGGGGGGTGTGCTGGCTTCTGAGCCGCTCCAGCAGGTCGATAGCAAAACAAACGCACTATTGACCGCCTCGCGCACTAAATCCTCCCGGCAGACAAGATGATGTGAGCCCGAATTGAATCGACTGCCGAACTCATAACCGCCTGGCCTTGCCCCGGCTGGCAGCCAGGGGTGGGAGTGAGTGGGAGCTGTGGCTGGGTCTGGGGGCACGTGAGGGCCGGGAGCAGGGTCCGCTTCATCCTCAGCTGCCGTGGGATGGAGGGGTTGGTTCTGCCTCTGACCCGCAGATGGGTACGGGGGCGATGCCGGCCCCGGGGAATCAGGCCCAGGGACAGCAGTGGCCTGTGGCTGCACCAGGACGAGCCTTTGAGGGCTGCCTCTGGCAGAGGCTGTGGAAGCCAGCAATGCAGGAATCCCAGAAGCCAAAATTAGAAGGTCAGCTGATCCAGCTCATTTAAAAAATAATAATTACATAACATCGGATAAATATGAAACGTACATGTGGCATTCCGTAAGTTACAAGCAGGATTATAAATCAGGCGCCCGTGAACCCATCATGGAAACGAATAACATAGCCGCCGCGCTGCGTCCTGACGTGTGGCCTTGGGCATGATTGCCGGGGCCTGGGTTTCCACAAGCATCAAATGGGGATAACGAAGCCCCCTTGCCTCCCGTGCCCTGGTGTTAATAGGGCTCTTCCGGGGATCGGGGGAGTTAAGGTCTTAAAGCACTAGAGACGTGTTAAGCAGCAGGTGCTCTGGAATCTGGGGTTGTCTCTTCCTTGCTTCGTGTTGCAGCTCTCCGCCCTGCGTGTGGCTCAGTGGTCCCTGACCTGAGGCTCTAAGGGTCTGTGAACCCCGACTCCCACAGGAACCTAAGTGTAGGGCAGGGGCTTTATTTTCTGGAAAGAGTCAGGTTCTCAAGGTGCCTTCCCCAAAGTGGAACCCTCTGACCTGTTCTAACTGTCCCATCTTCTGAAGGGTTCTGCACCCCAGAGATGGGTCAGGACCCACCCAGAGGGGACCAGAGGCAGAGCCCTCAGGCCCAGCTCCCAATGGCACAGGGCCACTTGTCCCTGCTCCAGGGTGCCCAGCCACATGCAGAGAGGCTGCAGAGGGGGCCAGAGACCCCCACCGTGGGTTTCTGAGGGCCATGGGGCACCAGGGACAGACTCCCAGGGCTACCTGCCTCTGCCTCAGTTTACCCCCTTCCAGCCATCGGTTTCTTCACAGACACTTCTGAGTACCTGCTGTGTGCTGATGGAGCTGGCTGTGATCAATGGGCTGTCACCTAACCACTGTCCTGTGCCCTCAGCAGACCCCTACTCCCCCCATGCCCATCCTGGCTTCACTCTGAGGCAGCCCAGAACAGACCTGGAGGGTCTCAGAGGTCTTTGAACCCCACTTGCAACTTCCGGCTCCTACTCTTAACTCCCTTGAGCCTTAGTCTGGGCACCTGTCAGGTGGACGGCATGAAGCTGGGGGTTGGTGGAAGGATGAGCCGAGGTCCTCTGTGCACTTACTAATTAACTTATTCATTCAAAATTAGTGCCAGTTACCTGCCGTGCTGAGGCCACCGGCCTGGCCCACGTACGGCAGGCGCAGGCCAGGGCCGGTGCTGGGGGTGCACGTCTGCGTCTGGGCCGGGAGCCTGTGCGGTCTGGCGCATCAGATGGCATGCGAGAGCGTGTGTGTGCGTGGGTTCCGCCTCCTAAACACACTCCTCGGGGAGTGAAAGCTGGGCCTCGGCAGGGTAAACACTGGAGCTTCCCACTGAGAAATCCAGCAGTGTGTCCAGCCCCATGTTGGGGAGGGGAGGCCTGCAGCCCCCAGGGCCTTGCAGGGCCAGAGATGCAGCTGGGGACAGGTCCAGCCCAGCCACTTAGCGGCTCTGGGGTTGGAGGGTTGGCTGGGCTGAGGGTGGGGGAGGGAGGCTGGGGCCCTGACCCCCCCCGGGGTGCTTTGGAGGCCCAGGCACAAGGGAGAGGCTCTGGCCAGGCCTGAGACCCCAGCGTGTTTTCTCCAGGGCCACTGTCAGCCCAGCAGGCTGGGGGATGGGGTGGCGGGAAAACCCCCTCCCCACTCTGGCCTTGCCTCCTCTCAAAGAAAGAGTCATCTAGAATGTCGCAAGTAGACATAATGCTGGCTCAGGGCAAGGGTCTCCTTTTATGATGGGGAAACCGAGGCACAGAGAAAGGAAGGGCTTCCCAAAGCCCCAGAATGCAGTTCATGGGGTTCTTTCCTCTTTCCCAGGGTGTGAAGCTCATGAGGAAGTATTCCCCACCTTTCCTAGCTGCCAAGCTCCTATGCATCCCACAAGGCCCCTCTCTCGGAGGATTTCCCGACCACTGCCCTCTCACCTCTGCAGTTTCTAACAGCAGCTTCCTATACTGAGCTGCAGGGGTGTGGTCCACCCACAGGATCCCATGTGACCCTAGGAACAGCCGTGGGAGGAGGACTTGTCATATTAGAGTTGAGGAACAGAGCTCAGAGAGGTTCTGTTTCTGGCCCAAGGTCAAGCAGCAAATAATGTGTGGAGAAGAAATACCGATGTCACCTTTGTGTCCCTGAAGGCCCTCCGCGGCAGCCCTTCTCCCATTGCTGGACTGGGCTTTCCCCAAGCGGGGACCTGTGCCCTTCCAGCATGTCCAAGTAGTGGGATCCCCCCTTCTCCCAGGAGCCAGATACCACCAGACTGCCCTGTGGGTCCCTGAGTGGCTGCCACACAGGCCCAGGGGTGCCGAGGCTCCGGGCTTCTCACGAAACAAGCAGGTTACTGAATGGAGTCACTCCCCAGTTCCTGGGGCTTGGCGTGGGAAGGACTGTGGCCTGTGTGATCTCTGGCCTCACTCTGGCATCCTGAATGCTCCCCATTGCCGTCTGGGAGCCGCCTGCAGGGTCAGGGAGATGCCACCCTGAGGCCAATGGGGCCACTTCCCATCAAATCAGTTGGGCTCCTGACCACTGCACCCCTCTCTGCAGGGGTGAAGAGGGAGGTCCAGGAATTCAAGACCCCACCTGAGCCACCTGTGTGGGGACAGGGGATCCTGGCTTTGGAGCAGGCCTGGGCTCCACGGTGGCCTCAGGAAGCACCTTGGCCTCTCTGGGCCTCTTTCTCTCACTTGGAGAAAATAGTAGGGGAGGCTGACCCCACGGGGCAGCTTGTGAAGTTCTGAGGCCACAAGCCTGGACCATTCTGATCCACGTGCTGGCTCCAGCCTCTCAAGGACTCCTGGACCATGTCTAGATAGGCTGGGACCTGCCTGGCTGGCCCTTGGCCCCGCCCTCCAGGTGACGGCCTATCACCCTGTTTAGACAGAACCTGTCCTCCTGGGTCTGAACCGTCCCCTGGGCAGCATCCCAAGCTTCACACTTTATACCCATCATTTCTATCGCAATCCAATAGTTTCCATTTTACAGATGGGGAAACTGAAGCTCAGAGAGGCTAAGTAACTTGCCCAAAGCTGCCCAGCTAGTAGGTGGCAGAGCCCCAGCCAGGCTCAGACCAAGGGAACAGGTGAAGGTGGAGGGATGAACAGGTGAAGGTGGGGGGCGCTGCCCTCATCGCCTCTGCGGCTGGAACCTTGTCCCTTTCCATCCTGATATGGAGTGAAAACCTGCATAGCTCTGAGCGAGAAGAAGGGGGACCCTGAATCTGGCCCTGGCTTTTTTTTTGAGTCAAAGTTTTGCTCTTGTTGCCCAGGCTGGAGTGCAGTGGCGCAATCTCAGCTCACTGCAACTTCTGCCTCCCAGGTTCAAGCGATTCTCCTGCCTCAGCCTCCCAAGTAGCTGGAATTATAGGTGTGAGCCACCACACCCGGCTAATTTTGTATTTTTTTAGTAGAGACAGGGTTTCTCCATTTTGGTCAGGCTGGTCTCAAACTCCTGACCTCAAGTGATCCACCTGCCTCAGCTTCCCAAAGTGCTGGAATTACAGGCGTGAGCCACTGCACCCGGTCTGGCCCTGTCTTGTTGGCAAGCTGCTACCTCAGGCTGGGGTGAAGGCAGCCCTGTTCCAAATTGCTGTCTTGGTCCCACCTTCCAACAGCCTCTTGGTGGATCCAGCCTGCAGCCAGAGGCCTCTCCCTAAAGCACAGGCTGGCCCTGCCAGTCACCTGCCCCTGCCCTGACCCCAGCGACCTTCCCAGCTCCCAATCTGTCACCCCTCCCCTGCTGTGCTCCTGTCCCTCCATCTCACTGAGCAGGGTCCCACTTCCTCAGCAAGAACCTCTGACGCTCCAGGTCACCCTGTGGGTCAGAAGACCTGACATGCTACAGTCTGACTTGGGGTTAGGGACAGGGACAGGTCTGGAGGCTCTCTGGTGCTCAGAGCAGCCTGGAGACCCCGACTGTCTCCAGTGCCCACAGCAGTGCTTGGCATATCACAGGTGGTCACCGGGACTGGACGGATGGAAGGAAGGAAGGAAGAAGAGATGGACAGATGGATGGATGGATAACGATGGATGTCTCATCTGTGCTGGGCCCTGTGCTGGCACTGGGGTCTGGAGACGTATTTGCTTCTCTAAGCTCTTGGCCAGTGTTGGCTCACATCATCCTCACATCAGCCTTATTGGGCAGATATTATCATCATTCCCATTTTCCAGAGGAGGAAGCTGAGACACAGAGGGAGATGAAATCACCTAAGATCACACAGCTCAGAAAGAGGTTGTCTTCCACGTTTTCAGGAGCTGGAGGTCTGATCCAGGCCAGCACTGGGATGACCGTGTTGTTAGCAGAGCTAAGGTGGGAACCCAGGCTCTGGACTGCCATCCCTCCTACCCTGTGAGCAGCTCTGGCCCCTCCTACAAGCCTCCTCCTGCCGCCATCCCCTGCTTTCCCAAGCTCCCACACTCGCTCATCGGCTTGGGGCTAAGACTTCTTCATGTAGAAGGGATCAGCACGGGGAAAATTTTCACAGCTGGGTTATCACCTCCTAAAAATAGGGCTGAGTGATGGATGGGAGCTGTCGCTAGGCCCTTGAGCTGTGGGGAGCGGATGGGAGTGAGGGAGGGGGGTAGGGCAGGGTCAGGGGGTCCACAGACCCCACAGACCTCAGCCCAGTGCCCTCGACCTCAGTCCAGCACCAGGTAGGCCTGAGCCCCTTCTCCCTAATGGGGGAGAAACTGCTGTGCAGCTGAGGTCTTTAGAACTGGGTCTGAGCCTCCAGGAGAAGCTACCTGGGCAGGCACCAGCCACAGGTGCCCCAGCGGCCAGCTGGGAATGTTTGCAACTGGGGCGTTGGGGAGGCCAGCACCATCTCTCAGGCGTTGTGCTTCCAAAAGCAATATCTGGGCATTGGAGGTCCTTGTCACAGGCTCCCCTGCCCTCTGTCCCTCCCCAGCTGTGCCCTGTCCTTGGATTTTCCTCCCAGCTTCTTGGGTTTTAAAGACCCATCAGCTTGGCCTCAGGCCCCAGATACTGATGGGCATTTGTGGAGACAGACTGGGCTGCAGGCTACAGGTGGGAAGGTGAGGGCGGGGGCGGGGGTCCCTCGTGCCCAGTGCACACGCACGTGTTCCATCCAGACACGGACTGACACAGACTGACAAGCACATGCCAACAGAACTCGGACGCTCAGAGGCACACGCTGGCATGCCTCCCTGCTGCACCCCCTTGGTCTCTGGAGGCACCAGCATTCAAGCACAGGTCTCAGGGGCCACTACCCCTCACCGCATTGCCGAGGGAGGAGTCTCCAACCCAGGGCTGGACTGGGCCCTGGCTGGGCCTCCAGCCGCCGCGCCGACATTTGGGCGAGGAGCCTGCTTTGGCTATGGGTGGGCTTCAGGAGCCCAGGCCCCCTGATTGGTGGCAACAGCAGGTATGTTTAGGCCCTAAGACTCTCTGGGGACTGTGGCCTGCAGCCAGCTAAGCACTGATGGACTCGTGCCCAGCCTGACCTCCTTTCCTCTGCCTTCTCCTCAACTGGGGTCCCAGACGCACTCCCCGTGCCCAAGGCCCAGGTATCCGGGCGCAGGAAGGTACTGTGGCTCTGGGAATGGCTGCCCCTTTGACAGTCACGCTGCCCTGCGCTCCCTGTACACCTGCTGGCTTGGGGCTGCGGGCGGTATACTTCCCTTCCTCCCACCCTCAACCCTCCTAGTGCCCAGATCTGTGCCCAGCCCAGAGATGCAGAAAGAACTGGCCATGTCCATGCCTAGAAGGATGTGCCCTCCAAGAGGGAGGTGGGCAGGTGTGCCCTCAGCACAGGTCCGAGGCATGAGGCCCCGGCCCTGGCCTCTTCTCCAGCCTGGACCCCTGCCTGCAGGCCTGCCTCCCCTCCCAGTCCCTGGCCCGTCTGCCTTCAGCGGCTGCTCTCAGGGGGCTGAGTGGCTGCAGAATTACAATATTAAATGCGGCTGCACCGAAACATGGCCTCAATCCAATTACGCCCAGGAAACAAGAGGAGCCGCTTAGGCTAATCTGGTTATTCCGCCCCGGCCTCTCCTCGCAGCACCGGAGGGATGCCCGGGAGGAGAGCTGTCTGGGTGGGCAGTGGTGTGAGCATGGCTCTGTGCCCCTCAGGGTCCCATGCGGGGTGGCTGCAGGGCTGCCTGGCCCTCTCCTGAGGTGATCATGGCTCCTGCATCCTCGTCCTACAAATATGTGCCCTGCGCTGAGCTTCCAGGAGCCCCAGCAGTGAAGGGGAGCCAGGCTCTGCCCTCAGGGAGGGTACCCCAAGCTGGGGAGACAGGCCATGAGGACATCTGAAAGGCGGGTGACTGCAGGGGGGAGTCCTCTCAGAGCAGGGAGTGTGGAGGCAGAGGCCAGCTTGAGGACATGAAGCTGGCCATGGAGACTGTCCCAGCAGAGGGGACAGCCAGAGCTCAGAGTAGGGGTTTGGCAGGTTCCAGAACATACCTTTATGCCAGCGTGATTAAGGGTGGTGAATGGCAGGGCAGAGGTCTGGAACATGGATTTGTTCTGAGGGGAGGGTGGTGATGGGACTGGGTCCCCAGACATTGCGTGGACAGACCCGGGGCCATGGGGAGGCGCTGCTGTCTCCTGGCAAGAGATGGTGCAGGTGGGGGCGGTGGCTGGTGGATGGGAGGATGGTGGATGGGAGGGAGGTGGTTGGATTCATTCGACTGGAAAGGACTTGCTGATGACTGCATGCAGGATAAGGGAAGAGGGTGTCCAGGGACCCCCGTGGCCCCTTCCTGCTCTGGCAGATGGCCTGATGGGTCATAGAGGCTCCCACCTGTGCTGTATGCAGCTGGTGCTGCAGATGCCTCCGGAAATGAGACAGACGGGGGTCTGCCCTCTGGGAGGTTATGGTTAAAGGGAGAGAGATTCGGAGTGAGAGGTGATAGGAGGGAAGGGGGTTGCTGGCTGGGGGCTGGGGGCTGGGAGGTGGGGGTGTGCAGGGCACAGAATGAGCACGGAGTCAGCCGGGCACTTGGGGGCGGGAATGGGGTAAGGATGAGAACTGTGTCCTAAGCAGAGGCAGCAGCAAGTACAAAGGCTTGGAGGTGAGAGAGACCGCGGCAGTCAGGCACCGAGAGGAGTCCGGGGGGCTGGGCTTAGCTGGTGGGAGACAGGCTGGACAGAGACGGAGTTGGGCCCAGAGGCCCTTGATGGCCTCACTCAAAGCCTGTGGAAGCTGAGACCCCGATGGAGGTGGAGGAGGTGTGATGGGGACAGGCAGGACGGGGTACTGGGTCCAGGGAGGGAGTGGAGTGCGCCCTCAGGGAAGTGTGGAGTGGAGGTAAGGAGGGAGAAGCAGGCACTTCCATCTGAAGGTGTAGTGGGCCTGAGGACCACTTGGACCCCAGGAAGGAGCCACAGGGAGCCAGTGACAGTTCTGGAGTAAGGGAGTTCCACGATGGAAGCTTGTCTTCAGTGGTAAATGAGGGAAGCAGGGTTGTATCACAGGAAGAGACAAACTGACCTGAGATCCAGCCTCAGCTGCGTTATTTATTCAATTGAGACCTTCAAAAAGTTGCTTCCCCTCTCTGAGCCTGGAATTTTATTTTATTTTTGAGACAGAGTCACACTGTGTCACCCAGGCTGGAGTACAATGGTGCCATCCCTGCAACTGCTGCCTCCTGGGTTCAAGCGATTCTCCTGCCTCAGCCTCCCCGAGTAGCAGGGATTACAGGCACCTGCCACCACACCTGGCTAGTTACATTTTGTATTTTTACTAGAGATGGGGATATCAACATGTTGGCCAGGCTGGTCTCGAACTCCTGACCTCAGGTGATCCGCCTGACTTGGCCTCCCAAAGTGCTAGGATTATGGATGTGAGCCACTGTGCCCAGCTGAATTTTTTTATAAGCTTAGTTTAAATTCATCTTTAAACATTGAGATATGACTCACATACCATAAAAGCCACTCCTTCAATGTGTAGAATTCAGTGGGTTTTTCTGTATTTACAAAGTTGTGCAACTATGGTTCCTAGCTAATTCCAGAATACTTTCATCCCCTAAAAAGAACCCTCAGGTTTATCGTGTGTAAAGTGGGGACAAAAATAAGCCCGAGTCAAAGGGAGGTCGCGAGGGTTGAATACAAGACACCCAGTAACATACCCGATGCACAGCCGTTCAGCAAGGGAGGGTTACGTTTATAAAGCAGAAACGTGGCCCTTCCCTGTGTCTCCATCCTGGATAACCCTGGGAGCCTCCCCTCCCTGCGTCCACTACACAGACCTCAACTATGAGGACTTCTCAGACCCAGGACCAGGGAAGGAGGAAGCAGGCGAGAATGTGCGGAAGGACAGGCCCCCAGCTGGATCTGGGGGTGGCTTTCAGAGCCAGCAGTGTTCAGAGAGGACTGGCAGAGTCCTCCGGCTTAGTGATGGGGGAACTCTGGGGGTGGTGGGGAGGAGAGAGGCGCCCTGAGAGGCCATCGGTGGCTGTTTACGGCGACAAGGATTTGGGCTGCAGGAGACCATGAAGGGGTCCCCACTGCTCCTGAAGTCCCCCAACTGTTGGAATTATGTGGCATCGCTGAAGTCTGTTTAATGAGGGGACACCCTGCCATCTTCCCCCAAAGGCTAGACTTCTTATTTATATATTTATTTTATTTATTTTGAGACAGTCTCACTGTGTCGCCCAGGCTGGAGTGCAGTGGCATGATCTCGGCTTACTGCAATCTCTGCCTCCTGGGTTCAAGTGATTCTCCTGCCTCAGCCTCCTGAGTAGTTGGGATTACAGGCGCCCACTACCGTGCCTGGCTAATTTTTATATTTTTAGTAGAGATGGAGTTTCAGCATATTGGCCAGGCTGATCTTGAACTCCTGACCTCAGGTGATCTGCCTACCTCAGCCTCCCAAAGTGCTGGGATTACAGGGGTGACAGCACCCAGCCTGTACTTCTTATTCACGAAAAGGAATCGATGACCATGAATCCGAATATCCTGAGGTGTCTAGAAAGCTGGGCATGCTCAGGGATGTAACAACAGCACTGTGTCCTGGGGCCTGTCCCAGCTGTGACCCTCATACAGGGATTGGCAGAGTGCCAACAAGGGCTCAGGATAGGCCCTGCTGGTACATGGGGTTCTGTGAACATCCGTGTAACCACCTGACCCCCGCCCCGGCAAACCACACATATCACAGGTGTTACCACAGCAGCAGCTGAAGGCACAGGCCGAAGGATGAGGGAGTGGGGCTGGTGGAGGGGACCACTCTGGGTATAGACTGTGTCTGGTATTCACTCGGCGCCGCATACATGCTTCTCTGCTTGAACCATTCAGGGAGGGCGTGTGGCTGAAGCCTGTTCCTGCTGGGGGTGGGCGTGGCACACAGCATCCCAACTCCAGGTCCAGAGCTGGCCTAACAGCCCCCCTCCACTGCCTCCTAGAGCTGCCAGGGAGAGGTCTGGGTCCGTTCTCCCCAGTTCCCAGACATGAAGACTGAGGCCACAGTTCCAGTGGTGGCTCGGTGGTGGGGCTGTGGCTTGGCAGCATCCTTCAGCCCTCTGGACTCCCAGCTCCCGAGTGCCAAGTTCCACCTGCTGGGTTCTAAATGGACAAGCCATCCCCATATCTGTGTCAATAAATCAGCCATTGACAGAACGAGTGCCGGCTCCCATGACAGGGTTGAAGTGTGTGGGCTGCAGCGTCCCGGGCTCGGGCAGAGGGGCTGTGGGTGAGAGCGGATGGGGCTGTGCCCATTTCCCCAGGCCCTCCTGTGGCCACGCCTGGGACCCCCCCGCCACCGCCCCTGCCGGGAGGGAGGCCACAGCCAGAAGCAAGTCTGAAATATCCCCTAAATATCAGTGCTCTCGGTGGCACGGGGCCTCCGCTTAGCAGAGGGGTGGCTGAGCCTGGAGGTGGAGAAAATCTTGCCTCCTGCTCCTTGCAGCCACGGGGGACGCTGCAAGGAGGATGATTTGGCGGGAGTGAGGCATGGAAGGCAGGACGGGGGGCCAGGAGCATGGCTGGAGTGATTGATGGCTGGGACGGAGCCTGAAGTGAGGGAGTACCTAAGGTGAGGGGCAGGCAGGGGAGGGGCTTGGGGGCAGCTGGGGACTGGGCTGAGGGACTGAGGGCCAGGCTGGGGCCAAGAGCTGTTCCTGGGGGTGAAACAAGGCTCGGCGCCAAACGGTGGTGGCTGTGGGAGTCAGCGCTCAAGGCAGAAGTGGGGTTCGGAGTCAGGTGAAGCTCAGGGGTCCTAGGGCTGAAGACCAAACCTCTGAGTGCAGTGGGAGGGTGGAGACTCCCAGCCTGGAGCCCCAGACCCCTGTCCTGCTCCACCCCTGCGGGTCCCTGGCCTTACACGAGGAAGGTGGAGCATCCTCCTCCAAGAGGAATCAGGGGATTCCTGGGGCTTGGCATTGGGGACCTGGACCCCTGAACGTCACCTGCTCCCAGGCCTGTTTCCCTCAGCTCAGACTTCACCACGACCTGGAGACCTCAGACACAGGTAGGCAGTGCTGTGCCTGCTCCAGCCCAGGGCCCCCTGCTTCTCTGCCCTCAGCTGTCCCCACCCCGACTTCTCTCTGCCCACCTTCCTCGTCACAGCAGCTGCCGTGTGCCACTGGCACCTCCTGCGCGCCAAGTGCTGGCTTCATGTACCCTGATGTATTCTCACATCTCATTATCAACCCACAAGGTGGGCATCATCATCCCCCTTTCACAGATCAGGAAACTGAGGCTCAGAGAGGCAAAGTGACTCCACAGGCCAAAGACGAGTGAGTGGGGAAACAGCAAGGAAACATTTATACATATGTAAATGAGCCCGGGCGGTGGCCCTCGCCTGGAATCCTAGCACTGTGGGAGGCCTAGGCAGGTGGATCGCCTGAGGTCAGGAGTCCCAGACCAGCCTGGGCAATATGGTGAAACCCCTTCTCTACTAAAATACAACAAATTAGCGGGGCATGGTGGCGGGCATCTATAGTCCCAGCTACTCAGGAGGCTGAGGAGAATCTCTTGAACCCGGGAGGTGGTGGTTGCCGTGAGCTGAGATTGCACCACTGCACTCCAGCCTGGGCAACCTGCCTGGGCAACACAGTGACACTCCGTCTCCAAAACATAAAATAAGTAAATGGCGGGATTTGAACCCCAGCCCGGCCGCTTCGGATGCCTGGCTCTTTTCCACCCTGTCTCCCTCCCTCCTCTTGATCCTCTTGTATTATGTTGTATTTCTGTAAGCTGCCACAAATCCTTTCGAGAACGAGCCTGGAATAAATAAATAAGCATGTAAGTGAGTAATGAGAGGCCGTAGTGAGATGCCGACGCCGAGTCAGAGCTAGGACCTGGTATCAGAATAGGAATGGGACTCACACGGACAGGACCGGCTCTGGGCCTTCTGCTAGTGTGCACATGCGGGTTCGGGGACTCCGGAGGGGCCCAGCCCTGATTTCCCAGGTCAAGGCTGAGTCAGAAGGGGCTGGCATCGATAGACCGACGGATCTGCCGGGGCCTGGGGGGTGCTGGGTGAGTGAGAGCAGTATGCAGGTGGGCGTACGGCCGGCCCCACTGGCAGGGGCACACGTGCGGCAGCCCCGTGCTGCTGTGAACTGACATGGAGAGTGTCACTTACACAGCTGGAACAGGTGCCAGGTTCAGGCCTAACTTTCACTGGTCCCTCAGGAGGTGGGGCTGGTTGCAAGGCAGAGACTGAGGTGTCCATAGCGTGTCCCCACCATCCTGCACACGGGCCTGTGTGTGCGTCTGTGGGCGTGTGCGTCCGTGGCTGTGTGCGTCTGTGAGCATGTGCACAGGTGTGCACGCAGGTATACCTGTGCATGCGTGCATGGCACGTACGCCTTCTGCAGTCTTGGAGAGATGCTGCCTCTCCCTCCTCTCAGCCTCCTCCCAGACCTGGGGCAGAGCAACGACAGGGATTTGGTCTCTGAAGGTGACACGGCTATTTCCAGGCCTGGATCCCGGCCAGAGGCTGCAGGAGCATGTGCATGAAAGTGGGGGATGCCTGTCCCCCACCTTCGAGGAGCCCCCGGCGCGTGCTCTGCCCCCGCTGCCTGAGCTGCCTACCTTTCCCTGAGAACCCCCTACCTGCACTGTGGGCAGGCGCTGCAGAGACAGTGGGGGTGGGAGGAGTGAGCCTTGGGGTCAAGGGGTCTGGGCTTGGGTTGTTGCAGCTACAGGCCTGAGGCAGTTTGTCTCTCTGAGCCTCACTTTCCTTCTCTGTAAAGTAGGTGGACAGAGCCCACTTAGGAAAGCGCCTCAAAGGGACCCAGCGCGTGGCAGTGGGGTGAGAAGAGCGATGGGTAGGTCAGGCAGGGCCAGCTGGGAGGGAGCAGGGCTGTCCACGCTGCCTCGGCTCAGCCCTCAGCTACACCCCGTGCCTTGGCGACCCCAGCACTCTCCCTCACCCACCAGCCCAGACTGGGCAACCAAGAGCTGTAGCCCCCAGGTCCAAAGAGGTAATGCCCCAGTCCAGGTGGGGAGTGAGACCACAGGACTACTGGGGGGACCCCGTGTGTGTGTGCGCGTGCTCTGCAGCCCCTCCCTCCAGCCAGCCTCGGTGCCACCCTCCCACAGCAAGGGTTTCCATCTATGGGGAGGCCACGTACAGACACGGTTCTAAGTCTGTGTCATTATGATAACAATGGGTCCTATTATTGTCCTCATTTTACAAATGAAGAAACTGAGGCTCAGAGAGGTTCAATCACTGCACAGGCCCCCTAACATGTCAGTAGGTTTCAAGCCCAGGCAGTGGGGCACCCGGGAGGATTGAGGGTGCTGGGCAGAGGATGGGGCCTGAGCAGACAGGTGGGGAGCTGGCAGACTTAGTGGGCTCCTGGAGAGAGCGCTGTCCCCGGGCACCACAGAGGTGGTTCCTGCCAACGCCGATTCTGTCCTGTTCAATTTTGAACTGAAGTGCAAACAAGGCTCAGCACCCGCTGCTTCCACCCCAAATCGAATTCGTGCTAATATTTCTCTGAGGGCAGCGGCTGGCCTGCTTTCCGGGGAGGGAGGGTGGGGAAGACAGGCAGGGGGGCCAGGCCAAACCACGGGGCTGCTGAGACCAGGCCATGCATCTGGGGCGGCCGGCTGGGCTGGCTGGGATTGTCCACCCAAATTAAATTTTAACCCAGCTCATAAATCTTCCACTAAGTACGTCCCCTGCTGCTCGCCAGGTCCACCCCAAGCCACAGCGAGAGCGAGTACAGCGACAGCCCTGTTCCTCTGTCCCGCGTGGCTACGGGGAGGCCGGGCCTGCCTGCCTTGGGAAGTGGGGACGGTCACCCATAGACAGGCCGGGGGCAACCTGCAGGCTGTCCCAGGAGGAAGCTCAGTGTTGTCTGCTGGGGGCCTGAAGGCCTGGGCCACGGCCCTGGTGGGGGGGCATGGGGGGGCTCTCGAGTCTCCCAGCAACCTTAACTTCTCAGGCCTCAGTTTCCTCAGCTGGGCAGTGGGGAAATAACAGTGTCCCAGCAGGGATGCAGGGGGAATAAGAGATGATGCAGATAAAGTCCTGGGGGGCGATGAAAGGGGGCTCTTCTCGGGGGCACCCCACCCCCTCAGAAAGGGTGGCTCAGGTACCCTTCCTGTGCCCCAGCCCGGCCACAGAAGATGGTTAGTGCCTTGCAGCCTTGAAGGAGGCTCAGAGAGGGAGGGTGGCGGTGGAGGTGTCCACAGCCTGTCCCCGCCCTTCCCCACCTCTCCGGAGGCCTGGAGCCGGGTGCACCTGTGGGTGTGAGCTGAGTCGGCTGTGCCAGGTGATGGGCACTCAGCAGGGGTGGGGTTGGGGGAGGAACACACAGCCATTCAGAGACCAGGACTCCACAGTGGGGGCCCAAGGGCTGGGGTGGGGAGGAAGGGCTTAGCTCAGAGCCTGCCCTGCCCCGGGTCCTCCACGTGGGGCCAGAGAGAGGCTTCCTTTGTTGAATTGTGGTTTTAGGGGGTGCAAGGTCTGTACCGTCTCCCACACAGCCTGGGGTATGCAGTCTAAGACCTGGGAGTTTTCCATATGTGGTGCCCTTGTGACTACCCCCAGCACAGAGGACGGAACATTCCCTCCCTACCCCCAACTTTCTACTCTCAGTCCAAACTTGTCCCTCTGCCTCTGCTCTCCCCATGCCCTCAGGAAAAAGTCCGGTCCCTTCCCTGAGGTCCCCTAGCTGACCGCCCTGCCCCAGACTGCATTTTCTCAGGACAGCCACAAAGCCAGCTTTCCTCCTGCCTCCGGGCCTTTGCACGTGCAGTTCTGAGGGTGGGGTGCTTTTTCTGGCCCCTGCAGCCCCACTTCTGTCTGAGACTCCTACTCATGCTCCAGGAACTCACATCATATGTTCAGGAAAGAGAGAGAAGGGGAGAAGGGCGTGAGGGAGGAAGGTTTTCGTGCTTGCAGTACAGATGGGGTTGTGGACACGCCCAGATCACCCAAGCAGCTGCGGAGCTGGACATGAGCGCTCATCCACTCCTCTGCCCAGCCCGTGACTCCCACAGGCGGTGCTGTGGGTGGAGGCGGGAGATGGAGCTGGAGGGGAGGTAGCAGGCAGCCCGCCAGCCCTTCCCTGTCCTGGCAGGAGCTCACACTGCCTCTCTCCTTGATGGCGGGGTACGAAGAGGAGCACTAGAGAAGCCTTTCCACGCCGGGAGAGGACCCCTCCCCAGCCTCCACCCACACAGCAGCCATGCAGCCGCCCCGGGCAGCTGCCACAGTGACCCACACCCCCCCGGATGTGTTTGTCTTCCCACAGCAAAGCACAATTCCCATCCCCACCAGTAGATGATGTGGGGCCATATTTCACCTGCACCCACATGTGATCCACAAAGGCATTAAAATAAATGACGGCTCAGTTCAATGAGGTCTCAGATTTTCGGGTCTGGCCGACGTGCACCTGTGCAGCAACCCTGCTGCTCTCCTGGGACCCCTGCCCCAGCTCCCTGCCCTCTGTGCCAGGAAATCAACCTGCTCCTGTCACCTCGGACACGAACAGGGCCCACTGCCCAGACTTCACCCTAACCCTGCCACCCCGGCCCTGGCTGTAGGTCCTGCCCAGCCCTGACCACAGGCCAGCGGCCCCCAGCCTGAGGGGACCCTGGGGGTGCATCTACCTCCCAAGAAAGGTGGATTCCAGACTGATGAGGGTCCAGCTGGCCATACCTCTCCATGGTCACCACCTCTTGCTGGAGCTCTGGGCTTGGAGGCAGGGACCCAGTCCCCAGGAAATGGGCGCAGCTGGTACCAGTGCCCCGCAGCTTCACTCACTGCACCCTGCAAGGCTGGCCTTGCCCAGCGGCCCCAGCCACCCCCTCGGGGCATGCAGCCACGGGTCCTTGTCCTTCTATTCGCTCTCCTGTGATGATCTGGTTCATGTCTATGTCCCACGACACTGCATGCTTGGCCTGGCCCTTGTGGTCCCCAACCCCGTCCACCCAGGACACAGAGCACACTGTGCATGTCTGATTAGCCGGAGGAAGAATGCCTGCCCAGGGCTGGCTTCTCTGTCTGTGGGTCCACAGCCCACCGTCCTGGGGGTTGATTCAGGAGATGAAGGCCGTGGGTGCACAAGGGCTTAGCTTCTCATTTCTGCCAGAGGGGAGAGCGGGGAGAGACCAGGCCTCCTCGGCTGTTCGAGGGGCAGCATCTGGGAGGGCCCCAGTGGGGCTGTGGCATGGAAACATCCAGTGGTGGAGGCCCTGGTGGCCCTGTCACTGGCTCTCTGGGCCTCCCATGGCTCTTCCCATAGGCACTTGCTTCCCCCCAACCCCCCTCCCCCTAGGGCCCTGGGGACTCTGTTACTCAGAAAGTGCTCTGCAAAAATAAAGCCGAACCCCAAAGGCACCCAGAGCCACCTGACTCCTCTGGGGGTGTAGAGTGGGGAGGGAGCGGACGTGCACCCAGGGCAGCCATAGGCAGGAGATGGGGGAACTTTGTGTTACCGGGCTTGGTGGCCAGGCGGGGCCAGGGAGGGGCAGCACAGACTAGGGGATAGCAGGGTCTTGGGCGTGACTGTCTGGGTGCCTCTGGGTCCTTGCCTGTGGAAGGCCGGCACAGGCAGCCTCCATGAGCCCCGAGGTGCAGCCATGGACCTGGGGCAGGGCAGGAGCTGCCCACCTGGCCTCCCCCTGCTCACCCAGGACAGCAGAAGGCTGACCCCTCTCACCTGCAGGTGGCACCACCCTTTACAGTTTGTTTCTCCTGGCCTGGAGCAGATCTCTCCTCTGCCCCCACCTCGGGTTTAGCTTTCCCATCAGCACACACGCACCGCCAGGCCGCCCTTATGGGCTGTGTGACCCACAGCAAGTCACTTGACTTCTCTGGGTCTTGGCTGCCCTGTCTGTGAAATGGGGATAATTGTGTTTCCCGGGTCACTAAGAATATGAAATGAAGCAAGGCAGACAGTAAGAGGCTGAACAGGCCGGGTACAGTGGCTCACGCCTGTAATCCCAGGACTTTGGGAGGCCAAGGAGGGTGGATCACGAGGTCAGGAGTTCAAGACCAGCCTGGTCAACATGGTGAAACCCTGTCTCTACTAAAAATATAAAAATTAGTTGGGCGTGGTGGTGCATGCCTTAGTCCCAGCTACCTGGGAGGCTGAGGCAGGAGAATCACTTGAACCAGGACATGGGAGGTGGAGGTTGCAGTGAGCTGAGATCGGGCCACCTGTCTGAGCCTCAGTTTCCCCCCCGACAATAAAGTGAGAAGGTTGGATCAGGTGGCATCTTCATTCCTTTTTTTTTTTTTGAGGTGCAGTCTCACTCTGTCGCCCAGGCTGGAGTGCAGTGGCACCATGTTGGCTCAATGCAACCTCCATCTCCTGGGTTCAAGCGATTCTCCTGCCTCAGCCTCCCGAGCAGCTGGGATTACAGGCACCCGCCACCACGCCCGGCTAATTTTTGTATTTTTTAGTAGAGGGGGGGTTTCACCATTTGGCCAGGCTGGTCTCAAACTCCTGACATCAGGTGATCCACCCGCCTCAGCCTCCCAAAATGCTGGGATTACAGGCATGAGCCCCCACGCCCAGCCGCGCCTTCATTCTTTCAGCACTTACAACAAGGCCCTCCATCCAGGTCACGAACAAAAGGGAAAGACTGGACCTAACAGCCATGCCATCCTGAGCCCAGAACCTTCTAGAATGGGACTTGGGGAAGGGAAGATATGCACCCTGTCTCCACGGGGCTGGAAACTTGTCCTCTGCCTGTCTTCCCACACCCCAGGTTTCAGGCCCTGAACTGCCTGTTTCCATAGGGTGAGAGGGTGCAGGAAAGGCCGACAGGTTGTGGGTCTCCAGCCCTAGCCCGTCCTCGGGAAATGCATCGTGCGGCGCTTTTCCCGCCTGGGAGCCTAATAGTCAGCAGTTGTTTATCGTCTCGTTTCTTAGTAGGAAAGCCACAAATAAGTAAACTCAGGCAGCAGGGCACAATTACCGAGCCTGGCGCTTTATTTCCCCAACTCGCCTCCAACCTGGGCAGCAGCGGGTCGATAGTAATTTATGAGGCAGCCCCGACGTGGAGGAGGAGGAGGCCACATAACCGTGTTTGCTTCCCCCGGCCCTCCCTCGACCGGCTCCGCGCGCTCACAGGTGGCTGGGCCAGGAGGCTTCGGGACGAGGCAGGCAATGGAGGCTGCGGCTGGGCATCGCCACAGGAGGGGTCCCAACGGGAGCACCGCACAGCCCCAGACCTTGTCCTCTCTGAAACGGAGGCGTCCCAAGACCAAAATGGGGGCAGGGGTGGCAGCATCTCTCCCCAGGCACTTGGAGTTTGTCTCTGGGGCTCCCCAGAAGCAGAGCCTGAGTCAGGGGCCCAGCCCTGCACTCCCAGGGAGCCCTGAGGGAGGGAGTAAGGCAGGAGAGGGTGCGGGGAGAGCCAGCTGGGGTGTTCTCGATGTGCTTTGCAGGCGACACTGGCAGAATCCGCAACACTGACCACTGACCTCTGGGTCAGTTGGTCACTGACTGCTGGCTGTGCCTAGGAGAAGCGGGAGGAGGGAGGGGAGGATGGGGAAGGACATGGGAGGAGGAGGGGAGGATGAAGGGGAGGAGGGAAGAGGATGGGGAGGGGACGTGGTAGGAGGAGGGGAGGATGAAGGGGAGGGGACATGGGAGGAGGAGGGGAGGAAGAAGACAGGAGAGGAAGAGAGAAGAGAGGATGAGGAGGGACATGAGAGGAGGAGGGGAGAAGTGAGGAGAGAAGGAGGAAAGAGGATAGAGAGGGGCCATGGGAGGACGAGGGGAGGAGGACAGAAGAACAGGTGGGGCGGGGGTATGGGAGGAGGACAGAAGAGGGATGGGGAGGGGGCCTAAGACTCCAGCTCCTGGGGCAAGGCACGTGGGCAGTGGCAGGCTCCACTGCAGCCCATGGGGCGTGGGACAGCGTTCACCCCACCTCAGAAGGCGGCTGTGATGTGGATTTCATCATTCACGTAGCTGATTTCATCACATTTCATTTTCTGTCAAGTTTCCTGCTGTTACAATCTCGTTCATTCCTCTAGGGACGTGAGGATTCCAGGCTGGGAGGTTGGGGGGTGGCAGGTCTTGCCCCAGGGCTGCACTGGTGCCAGGGAGGTGGATGTGGGGGAGGAGCCTGCAGGGGTGAGACTGGGGTGGGATCAGGCTCATGGGTTAGAATGGCAGCTGATGTGCATATCCCGGGAGAGCTGGACCAGTCCTTTGGGCATTGACACAGCACCTCCTGGACCCTCGCCACAGCCTAGGACGTTGCTGCCACCGTCCCCCCCATCTCACAGATATGGAGACTGAGGTTCAGAAGACACTCAGCCCGAGGGGCGCGGCGCTGAAGCTGCATGAGTGGCCCCAGCTCCCCACCTGGATGCCAGCGTGAGCACTGTCCTGTCCCCTCCAGCAAGGCTTACCTCTTCTTCCCACAGCAGCCCTCCTGCCCCAGGCCCCCAGGAGGCTGCTGAGGCCCGCTGCAGCCAAAGCAAGAGCACCGGAGCAGCTGCTGGGCCAACCCTGCCATCTGGCCACTCTTCTCTGTGCCCCGAGGCCTCTCTCTGGGGCTGCAAGATGCATACTGAGGGTGGTGGGGTCACTCTGGGCTCTCAGGTGGCACAGAGGACCGAGGGCTTGCTGGCCTTCTATCCCCACGTGACCTCAGCTCCTGAGGGTCCCAAAGAACAATCCTCCCCAGCCATGGCCGTAGCACACTCTGGTGTATTCAAAAGGCCATTGTCCCTCCTGGCCTCCAAGCACGGCCTGTGTCAGGGCAGCCGGAGTCGCTGCACAGCCTCAGGGCTCCAAGGAGGCTCCCATCCCACCCACTAATGCTTCCCCTTTCCTTGTCTGTCTGCCTGCCTGCCTCTTAAAAAAATTAAACACGGATGGTTTCATGGGGGAGAATTAGTATTCCAGGCAGGCTGGGGGATGTGATCAGAATGTCAAGGCCATAGAGACACAGGGCCTGAAGGGAAGAGGTGCTGGGCCTGGCAGGGGTCCTGGGGTTGGGGCAGAGGGCTCCGACCCCGCCAACGGAGGGCTGGTGGGGCCTCCGAGGGGCCTAGATGCCCTTGGAGAGGTTGAAGTTGGGTGTGGCCAGAGGTCCTGACATAGCATCCAGGATGGGAGGAGGTGGGGTGGCTCGGAGACCTTGTCTGGCCATGACACGTGGCTTCCCACAGCCCAGCCTAGCTCCTCTGCCCCATCCACACCCACCCTCATTCAACCCTCACTTGCTGCATGCACGTGTGCCAGCCACCAGCTGGGCACCAGGGATGCACAGGGCAGGGACAGGCCTGTCCTCACCACTGCGTGTCACCAGCACCAGGCCCCTGTCTGGCACACAGCAGCCCCTTTCCAAAAGCCTGAGTAACTGGGTGTGTGAACACCCACAGCATCTCCCCAGCATGGTTTGAAGAAGAAGCGAATGCTGGGAGGTTAACGGGTGTCATCGAAGACAAAGTCAGTTGGTAACCACCGGAGTGAACAAACTTCAATTGGCATCTTTGCCGCAGGACTTCTCAGAGCCTTTAATACGCTAATGTGCCCTGTGAACCTGCAGAGGCAGCGCGGTGTGTAGCAGACCTTCGGTCCCTGGCCTCATAGGAGTGGCCAGTGTGGCCTTGAGGATCTGGAGTGGAGAGGGGAGTGAGTTTGCATCGAGGCTCTGGAGCCCCGTGGGACCTGGGGTGGGCTCTGGAAGATCTGTTTCCTTGGGTGGAAAATTGGAATGGTAATCACGGCACCATGCACGCAGGGAGGCGATGTGTGAATAGTGTCTGCCTTGGACACAGCCCAGGGCAGCCGCCGGTGTTGTTGTTAGTAGCATTATTACCCACCGCGGCATCTCAGCTCTGTGCCTGGGCCATCCAGCACTCAATCACGTCCGCTGCTGATGTCACTGCTGTGGACACAGTCCTTGCCCTTAAGAGCTCACGGCCCATTGGGAAAAGACAATTATACTCCCCGGTGGAGAGGGCAAGGGCTGAGGGGAGTGAGGGGGGAAGCCGGGCCTGCACCTGGCATGCTCTCCCTGCCTGGCATCTCTGCCAGTGGTCATGTAGCCCGGGCACGGACATCCCTGGCAGGGGCAGCCCAGCCCACCTTTGGGCGTCTCTGCCTGGTACAGATTTCTGTATTAACTGCATTCCTCCCAGTACTTCCCTCCCAGCCATCCCAGTTCTTGGGCCTCCCAGAACAGGTCAGTCTTCCTTCTCTGCCAGGACAGGGGACCACCCTCTTCCCTGGACTGGTCTGAACAAGCCCCACCCCCTCTTGGTCATGGCCATGGTCACTCCCCACCCTCTGGGCCTCCTGCTCTGTAGTGTGGCTTCACATCTTGCAGAGCCCAGAACGAACAGTGCTCTAGCCTGGCATGACCAGAGTGGGAGGAGGGAGGAGGTGTAGACATCACCTCCTTCAATATGCCGTTGATTCCTCCATTAATGCAGCCTGTGCAGCAACCAGAAGCTGGGAGCAAGGCATCCCTCTGTGTCTGGTCCAGTGAGCCACCTTGCTCTGCAGAAGCAGAGAAGGGCCGGCTAATAGAGAGCATGGTGCCAGGGAAGCCCAAGAAGTCAAAGTTAAGCAAGCCGGAGCCGGGGGCTGGGGGCTGGTTGCAGTGGCTCAAGACTGCAATCCCAGCACGTTGGGAGGCAGAGGCGGGCAGATCATCTGAGGTCAGGAGTTTGAGACCAGCCTGGCCAACATGGTGAAACCTCATCTCTATTAAAAATATAAAACTAAGCCAGGCATGGTGGCACATGCCTATAATCCCAGCTACTAGAGAGGCTGAGGCAGAATCGCTTGAACCTGGGAGGTGGAGGTTGCAGTGAGCTGAGATTGCACCATTGCACTCCAGCCTGAGTGACAGAGCGAGACTGCATCTCAAAACAAAACAAAACAAAACAAAAAAACAGAGTTAAGCAGTAAGCAGGCTGGGGACAAGGAAGGATCAGGGAAGGCTTCCTGGAGGAGGAGACAGTTGTCAGTTAGAAATGAATGGCAGGCTCCTGGAGTGAAGGCCTCCTGAGTCATCCATTCCTGCCTCTGTCTAAACGCAGGGTGACTGGCAGAGCCATTTGGTCACATACGTCATGGGGCAGACTCCGGAAGCTGAATGTGCGGCCGCAGCAGGAGAGATCATTTGTCTTTGGAAACAGTGGCTCAGGGAGGCTGACCACAGAGGCCAGAGGCCTCTCAGTGCTGGCCCCCTATCCACCAGGATTCAGAAAGTCACCCCCCGCAACGGTGATGTCATCCTTGGCTGTGGCAGGGGTTCACAGGGGAACTGAGGCCACAGCTCTTCCCAGAGGTCACATCCAGGTTAGGGGGCCCAGGATTGGGTTTTGCCAAATGCCCCATCTGGGTCTGTGTCCCAGGATGGGAGGCAGCCAGCCACAGGTTGCCTGGCCCCGTGTGCTTCGGGATCGAAGGTACCGGGGCCTGGTTAGCTGCGGCTTCAAAGAGCCTCGTTATTAACAAAAGTGCGATGTGAATCCTTTCTTTTCTCCTTCTCTCCTTAAGGCAGGCTCCCAAATGAAAAGGAAAATATACAATGAGCACTAAGGAAACCTCAGCGGAAAGCCAGGCGTCTACAAAGATGGGGAAGGAGCGACATTCCACCCTCGTGTGAGGTGTGGGCTTGCTTGCTTGATTTATTTGAAATAGTCTCTCTCTTTTTCCCCCTTCCTCCCAATTCAGCTAGTCTCTCAGGCTGAGCTTTAAGTTCTTTTGAAGTGTTACAACCATTTTCTCCTCTTTCAATTAACAACAAGAAAAGGAAGCTAATAGCTTCCTGAGCCACTCGCTGTAAATATTAACAAAGTCTGGCCGCCTGGGCCGGTGCGCAGCCTTGCTCTCGGCCAGAGAGCATGTTTACGGGAAGGAGGGGAAGGGTGGGAGATTTCCAACGCAGAAGCAAAAACCCCTTGGCACAGGCTCTTGCTGGTGCAGGGAAACCAGAGAACCAGGGAGCTGGGAGGTGAGTGAGAGGGCACCTGTCCCTGGGGGCTGGAGGCTGGCAGAGCTGGTGGGAGGGAAGTAGGGAACCAAGGCTGCTGGTGGATGCTTCTGGAAGGAAAGGCAGCTTCCCTCCGCTGCACCTGAGTAACTCCGATGACGGCAGATGCGTGGCCTGGAATCCCCAGCTCACCACAGGGGTCTGGACTCCCAGCACTAGCACAGAGCCCTTGAAGGAGGTGGGCAGGGGGCTCCTGGGATAGGCCAGGAGGGGCTCCAAGTCAGGGTTTGAGGCCTGAATGGAGGAATGCAAGGCTGGGGAGAGGGCCGGGGGAAGGCGCAGCCGAGGGAGGGAGCTGACGGCCCTGGGGCAGAGCCTGGGTTCCCTGGCAGCTCCTCAGCCTTCTCCCCGGGGACTCTCCAGCTGTGGTTCTCCCACCCGCCGGGGCCAATGCTGCAGCCAGCACAGCGCGGCTCCAAACGGCCACTCGAGAGCTCCAGCGTGGGGACAGCCTGGGCCATTTCACAGCCAGGGTGCCAGGAGACGCTGTGACAGCACCCAGACCCTGAAGGCCAGGCGGGGACCAGGGCTGCCTGCAGGCTCCACCACCTGCCTCGGCAGTGGGGTGGCCAAGAGGACCGTGGCAGGCAGGCAGGGGGCTGGGTAGCCACTGTTCTGCTGACAAAAGCAGGCCAATTTCCTGAAAGAAGAGGTTCCGGCCTCGGCTGGTGGCACCAGGCTCATCACCCCCTGAGCTTCCTCTAGGCTGGACACAGGCCCTCATGGGCACGGGTGACGCATTACAGTGAGGTCGGCTCGGAGGGGCTGGCAGGCAAGCGGTCATTCCCATCCCCTCCCTTTTTTGAGACTCCCCCTCTTTTTTTGAGATGGAATCTTGCTGTGCCACCCAGGATGAAGTGCGATGGCACTATCTCGGCTCACTGTAACCTCCGCCTCCCTGGGTCGAAGTGATTCTCCTGCCTCAGCCCCCTGAGTAGCTGGGATTACAGATGCTCACCACCACGCCCAGCTAATTTTTGTATTTTTATTAGAGGCGGGATTTTGCCATGTTGGCCAGGCTGGTCTCGAACTCTCAACCTCAAGTGATCCACCTGCCTCGGCCTCCCAAAGTGCTGGGATTATAGGCATGAGCCACTGCGCCCATCCCTGTCCCCTTTTGTATCTAGAGTCGCTCTGTGAAGGGGCGAGCTCTGGCCTTGGTGCCCCTCCCTGAGGGCAAGAGGGCAGGCCTTGGGGGGGCTGCCATGGCCCCATGCTCTCCAAACACACTGCCAGCCGTGCCCCCTCGAGAGCCTCCCCCGCAGAGGCTGAGCGCCTCAGCCTGTCCCTCAGTGAGCTGGGTGTGAGCGGCCCTTGCTGGTCTCCCCTCACCCACCCTCTCAGCGCCCGGCCTGGGAGCTCCTGCCTGCCCTTGCTGGGAGGAGATTTCAAAGGCACAAGAGCACTCCAGGCAGATGAGGACTCTTCAGGTGCCTGCCCACTCCTGTCTCCCTGCTGCCCGGGATGGCAGTGCCCACCAGCAGCCGTTTCTAGGTCCCCTGTTGCTCAGCCGCACTGTGAGGGCAGCACCCTCAGCTCAGGAACCCTCCCCCTCTGCGGCACCTTGAGCCTGGCAGAACTGGGCCTCCCGATCCCCCAGACCGTGCAGGGAGGGACTGCTGGGTCCTAAGGGGCAAGTGGCCACAGTCTGTGCCCAATTTGGCCTGCTGAGCTTCTCTGCCAACTCAGCACCAGGGTACCTCTGGTCAGAGCTGCCCACATGTGAAGGGAAGGAAGGAAGGGAAGAAAGAAGGGGAGATGGCCCGTGGCAGGAGAAGCTCTGTCCCGGCGCTGCCTGCTGAATGTCTCTGATGGCCATCTTGAGGGTGGGCACTGGCAAAGGCCCAGGCCTGCTGGTCGGGCGGCACAAGCTCCTGAAGCCACCCACGCCTGGCTCGCACGCTCTCGTAAATACCCTGAAAGTCTGGGTTTCGTCAGGAGATGGTTTAATTAGCAGAGAGGAGGCTGGGAGGGTTCGCGCCACACAGGCAGGCTCTCACCTCCCCCTCTTCTCACCCTGCTACTCCAGTGCCATGCAGCGGTGCCCAGCCTGGGGGCTGGGAGCGAGTGGGCAGGGGATGAGGTGGGCCCATCGCACAGGGCAGAAGGGAGGAGCTGGAACCCCAAGGCACAGCCTCCTGAGGCCTTCCTGCTCCTGCGTGGCCCTGGGCTGCGGATCAGGGCCGGCTAGGAGCTGGCTGCCACGGCTCCCCCAGCAGCGCTGCCCTCCACGGAGGAGGGGGAAGCAGGACCCCACTAGCACCCAGAGCGCTACCCTCCACGGAGGAGGAGGAAGCAGGAGCCCACTAGCACCCAGGCCTGTCTTCAGGGAGTAAAGCCCGGGACCTCCCAAGTTGGCCCCTTCCCTTCAACCCTTCACTGTGCGAGGGCCCCAGCCCAGACCCCTACCCCTGTTCCTGAGGACACAGTCCTAGCTTTTCTCTGGTCCCCTCCAGTGCACCCAGCACCTTCCAGGCCTCCATGCAGCAAGCACACTCTTTCTAAAGTGCAAGTCTGGTCACACTCCTCCACGCCTGGGCACCCTCACGGCCTCCCCGCTGCCCTCGTATGCAGACCAGGCCCCTCAGCACAGCATTCACAGCACCCCCAAAGCCAGGTTCTGAGCCCTGCTTCAGCTCGGATCACTGCCCTTCAGGCACTCAGAGCTCCGGGACAGCCTCTCACTGTGCCAAGCCCTCCCACCTTAAGCCTTTACACAGGCTGTTCCCTCAGCCCGAAATGCTTTTCCTGTCCCACTCCCTATGGGCTGAGCCCATTCCAGGAGCGGTCCTAGCCCCCACACGGCAATGCTCTCCCCGCCCCCAGCCTTCTGTCTCCAGTGCCCTTGGGAGAGAGGGAATAAGCAGCCCCCAGACCTCTCTCTCTGCAATGGGAAAGAAAGGAACAGGCTCTGTGAACGGCCATCCTGGCAGGGGGAGTCAGCAGCCATGGAACAAACTCCAGTTTGAGTCACAAAGAGCCTTTTCATCTATAAAGGTCAGATACAGATGCTGACCTCAGCCTGGAAGTCCAAAATGAAAGAAAATCCTGGGTCTCCTAGTTCTCGCCAGCTCTGACCTGCTTACAATGATCTAAACTCTGCCCTCTTTGCCACAGGGCAGCTCTGCCCAGGGAGGGGGGCAGGCATGTTGTTCATTTAAAACATCACTTCGCTAAGTCACCAGCCATAAAGCCCACC
Source organism: Aotus nancymaae (assembly GCF_030222135.1). Lineage (NCBI taxonomy): Eukaryota > Metazoa > Chordata > Mammalia > Primates > Aotidae > Aotus > Aotus nancymaae. The sequence goes on along the minus strand of NW_026988473.1, from coordinate 5,767,013 downwards.
TGGGTTTCTAGCAGCACATACCAGCCATCTGATTAATGACACATACATAAAAATCCATCCCTAAGAGCCAAAGGTTGAAATAAAACAGGAGGGCTAATTGCTAATATAGGAATTAATATCAGAGAGCACCGATCTTTAAGGCAGCCATGAACCGTAAAGCTGAGGACCCAAGGACCATTTCTACTTTGGGAGGAAGGCCTGAGGGCCGAGGGTAGGCAGTGGCTCTAGAAGATGGGCAGGTGGTCAAGGGGAAACCCAGTCACACCTGCCCCACTGTGGATGGCCACTGAGCTCACGTGTGATTGTCATGACATAGGAACACCCAGAACCACAGCACAGCGTCATCTTCCCCAAGAAGCTCCCCGATCCACTCTGCTTCCGGAGGCTGGGCAAGGCGGAGCTCTTGGCTCCCATCCGGCCTTGTGTGCTTCTCACACTGCAGCCCTCTGAAAACCAGTGCCCTCCCCACTAGACTGGGAGCTCCTGAGGATGGGGGCATCTCTGGATCCCCAATGTCTTGCACATGCCCGGAGCATGATTAGACTCAGAATGTGTTTGCTGGATGGGAAGCTGGGTAGATGGAAAGATGGAGAAATGGATAGGTGGGGAGAGAGGGATGGATGGAGAGAAGGATGAATGGATAGATGGAGAGAGAGATGGAGAAATAGATGGATGGGTGAAAAGATGGAGATATGAATGGATGGATGGATGAAGGTGAACAGATGGATTGATGGAGAGATGGAGGGATGGAAGGATGAGTAGACAGATGGAAGGATGGGTGGATGGAGATATGGTAGGATGAATGGACAGACTGATGGAGGGATGGAAGGATGAATGGAGAGATGGAAGGATGGATGGAGAGATGAGTGGATGGGTTGATGGACAGGGAGATGGATGGATGAATGGAGAAATGATGAGAAGGAAGGATGGATGGAGAGATGAATGGATAGATTAATGGAGGGATGGATGGACGGATGAATGGAGAGATGAGTGGATAGACTAATGAAGGGATGGATGGATGAATAGAGAAATGGCGAGATGAAGGGATAGAGAAATGAAGGGAGAGATGGAAGGATGGAGGGATAGGTGAATGGAGGGGTGCATAAGAGAGCCTCAGGAGAAGCCCAGGGCCCCTCAGTGCAGGGTTTGGTTGGTGGTCCATTTCTCCTGTGCTGTCTTGGAGTAGAACAGCAAGAAGGAAGCTGGCCTGGAGTCTAGGCCCTGACTCTGCTGCGGGTTGTATAGCCCTGGACAAGTCCTGCTCCCTCCTCTCAGTCCACTCAATGGAGGTGATCCTCCTTGACCTGCTGGCCGTGCTGTCTCAAGCTCAGGGAAGACGGCAAGGCAGAGATTACTGGGAAAGGACAAGGTGCACTGTCCCTGGCATACATGGACGGGCAGATCCGACCAAAACGCAGAGGGTGGTGCAGGATGTGAGGTGGGGCACTTGCCCTTTTTCCCTCCTCTCAAATTTCTTTTATACAGTTGTGATGTTATTGCTTATAACAAAAGTAGACTTGTGTACGCAGCTCAAAGCACTTTTACTCATAATGGAAGCTTTTATTATGTTGACTCAAAACATGGTTTCTTGGTTTTGAGAACAGAGACCAGACCTGGATCCTGCGGGAACAGGGGAGGCTGAGGCGATGAGTGTAACCACTAACTTCCTACCGTGTGGTCTCCACTCACTCGAGCCGGGAGGGTGGCCACTGGGGGCGCTGTGGCTCTGGCGGGAGGTGCCTGCCAGGCGTGCGCATTTACATATTTATTCTTGGGCCTCCTTTGCTTCAGTGAATGCAGGTGGCTGCTAATGATCATCATTAGGCACCCCCCTCCCCGCCCCCGGGAAGAGCCACGGCGCTGCTGGAGAGCTCACACCTCCCAACCACTGCCAGCCAGACTCACTTGGAAAACCAGTACACACCACAGAACCCCGAGAGGCCCCACTCATCCAGGGCAGAGACACAGAGGGGCCCAGTATCCCAGCACTGGGGTTCCAGGAGGTTCTGCAGGCCCCAGGGAAGGTGGGGGTGGGGGCTGCAGCAGGGAAGGTGGACTGAGGACACACAGAGCTGGACAGGCACCAAGAGCCTCCCTCAGTGCCCTGGTTTTCTAAATGAGGAAGCAGATGGGGAGTTCGCTGGGTGCATTTATTAAGCACCAACTGTGTGCAAGGCACTGAGCCAGGCGCTGGGGGATCCAGCCTCAGGTCCTCCCTTGAAGCCAGGGAGACAATTCTGTTCATGCTGTGTCGTTACGGTCATGGTTCACAGGACCACACCAGCCGAAGAGGAGGGTAGCCTGCTGCAGGAAGAGAGGGATGCCGGCTGCACAGATTCTTACAGGAGGGGAACAGGCCAGGCGGGGGACTAGTGGGCAGTAGTGGGAGACACAGCTGGTGGGCTGGCAGGCCCTTGCAGACTGCCGTAGGAGCACTGCCTCTATCCCGAGGGCTATGGGAAGCTCTTAGGATGCAGCTGAGAAGCTATGGGAAGGGCCTGAGGCGGACACGCTAGTGGGATCAACGAGCCTCCTTCCTGGGTTCTTAATTTCAAAAGCAGAGCTTAGTGCTTTCTTTCTTCATCAGGAGGCAGCGGCCATTGCTGGCTGGAGCCTCTGGGCTCCCAGGACACAGTGGCCATCCTCTCAAAATGCCGAGGCCAGCCACCCCTGCCCCACCCCCATCAGTGTAAAACAATTTCTGCGCCCCGGCCAGGGAGGCAGATGACCTCATTGGACTTCTTCCATCTCTTGCTTTCATGGAGAAATTACAATTTATAATTGGATGAAATCACGCGGGTGGTAATAGCAATAAGGGCTTGTGCTGGAGCTGGCCGCCTTCCCCCCTCAACCCCCGGCAAGCAGGGATTCTGTCCTCATCTTCCCTCCTGCGTGAGCCCCATGCACCCCTTCCAGGGCCTGTGCCCCACCTGGAGTGTGGACCAGGCCCTGGCTGTTCAGAACTGATGTCCTCCGGGGTTTGCTGGCTCTGAAACCTCCTTCCTCCTAGGGCAGCTCGTCCCAAGAAAACTCTTCCCCCAACCCTGTCCACCCTATCAGACTCAGCCCGCACACCCCTTTCTCGAATGCCTTCCCTGCCAGGCTGTGAGCCCCGTGGGCAGCCACCCCCCATCTGGGTGCTGGGCTTATTAAAACGTGAACCCTAATATCCCTGTTTTTATTTGTAAGGGCCTCCGACAACAAGCACTTCTCACATCAGCCACCTTAGGCCCTACAAAGAAAAGTGCCCAGATGCAGCTGAGCCCATCTGGATCTGATTTCAAACCAGAGCGAACACTCTCAGATGTGTAATAAAAGCCCTTTTCCGAAGAGGGGCTCCTGCAGGGGGATACGGACACCAGGGCACCGCAGCCCTTCCACAGGCCTTGCTAATGAGAGGTGCTGGGGAGGGCTCAGGGTTTTGTTCTGGATTCTGGAACAGCCTGCCCTGCCTCTCCCTGCCCAGCCCCCTCCCTGTCTGTGCGGAAGGGGAGGGTGGCTGCGGGTGTGGAGGACTGACTCCCTGCCTAGGAAGCGGTGTGGGTGCCAGACAGAGGCCAGGAACACGAAGACCCAACTTCCCCAGTTCCCGATGGTCCTGCTTCCCACGGTGGGGAAAAGCAGTGATTGTTCTGGATGCCCAGGCCATGGTGGCCCAGTCAGAGCTTTTGAATGGCATTTAGCAAGAAGAGCAGGTGCCAGGGGAACTGGGGCCAGCTCTGGGCTGGGCTGGGTGGGCGGGCGGCCCTACATGGCCAGGAGCTCGAAAAACATTTTTCTCTTCGCAGTCCTTCCACCCCCAGGGAGGAAAAGCCAGGTAGCTGCAAGGCTCAGCACTTGGCATGATCCACGGTTTATTGTCTGGATTTGGAAAGAGGCAGGAGAAGGGGAGAATAACCCCAGCCCCTTCCCCTGCTCATGGGCGAGTGGCATTAAAAAAAAAACAGGATCCAGGCCAGGTGCAGCGGCTCACACCTGTAATCCCACCACTTTGGGAAGCCGAAGCAGGCAGATCACAAGTTCAGGAGTTAGAAATCAGCCTGGCCAGCAGGGTGAAACCCCGTCTCTACTAAAGTTACAAAAAATTAGCTGGGGGTGGGGGGTGGGGCGGGTGGCACATGCCTGTAATCCTAGCACTTTGGGAGGCCGAGGCGGGTGGATCACAAGGTCAGGAGATTGAGACCATCCTGGCCAACTTGGTGAAACTGCATCTCTACTAAAATACAAAAAAAAATTAGCCAGGCATGGTGGCACACGCCTGTAGTCCCAGCTACTTGAGAGGCTGAGGCAGGGGAATTGCTTGAACCCGAGAGGCGGAGGTTCCAGTGAGCCGAGATCATGCCTCTGCACTCCAGCCTGGTGACAGAGCTAGACTCCGTCTCAAAACCAAACAAAATAAAACAGGATCCAAAGCGAAGGGGGCTGTGGCCCAGTGGCCCTGACGGGTGCTGTCCCAGTGCTGCCCCTCACGCCCCTGGGCTTAATCACTGGTATTGTTTTTGGCAGGTGAGGAAGCAGGCGGTGGGTGAGAAGATGATTCCTTCTTGGACAGACAAGACCAGGGGATGAAGTGGGAATAACCCATCCTCCCCGCTCCCCAGCGAGGAAACCTCTACAAACAGGAGCAGCCAAGCAGGACCGAGGCCCTCGCCCCTCAAGCATCTTCCCAGAGAAGGGCATGTGGGGGCTGACAGCTGAGCCGCATGTGTCAGCAGCTGCAGCCCCACCGTGAACATCTGAACTCCGCAGCGGGGTAATGGACCCCCTCCCTCCTGCTGGAGACGCGGCCTGAGTGGCAGGAATACGGAGCCGTTGGAGAGCGGCTCCCACTCAGCTGTGTCACGCAAGAACGCTCTCTGCACCGAACCCATTCTGCCAAGTGACTTAAAGGGATTAAAAAAAAAAGCCTTGGTAAACAAAAAGGGGGTAAGAGCCACGCAGAGGCCTTTCAGAAGAGGTGGCTGCCTGCAGACAAAGGGCAAGAGTTGAAACGGGCCGTGGAAGTAGCGAGCAGCAGAGGCCACCCTCCCCGGGGCTGGGCGCCAGGCCTCAGGGCATGCCTGAGGAGCAGAGGCCCGATCCCCCTCAGGCCACCGTCGGGAGTCCTGGGGCCGAGAGGGGTGTCCCTGTACCTCCTGCACGCAGGACCCTCACTCCACAGGGAGAAGCCAGCTGCGCCCGAGGCCTAGGGTGCCAAGGATGCTGCTGATTGGGGCCTGCAGCCTCATCTGAATGCCAGGAAACCGAGGCACCAGATCCCCTCTCTGTTCCCCAGGGCGCCCAAGGTCTGAGGTCTGCGCCCCTAGTGGCGCAAAGCCTGCTAGGACCACGGGGCTGGGAATGTGAGAGCCGTCGGGGCTCCAGGTGTCCCGAGGTGGGGCTTCAAGACTTTGGCGGGGACCTCCGGACCAGCCACCCCAGTTGGACTCAGAGGGCTCCTGGGCTGCAGCGGCGAAGGAGGTAAGGCCCTGGCCAAGGGAAGAGGGACGCGGATTCGGGATGTGGATTCAGAAGGGCTCCAGGGTGGCCCAGGGTTCCTCGTACCCAATGAGGGCATAGTGCACGAATCCAGCGGGTCCCAGCCAGAGCTTCACGGGTCTGCAACTCCATCCCCCCACCCACTCACACAGTCCACGCAGCTGGTGGCTTCTGCTTGCCAGCGTTAGGATCACTGGCCACCTGGTGGCTCCCGTGCTGCTTGCTGGGCTCTACCCACGGCGGGACCTGGGGTGTAAGGGGCTGGCCTCTTCTGGAGTCCACGGCCCTGCAGCAGGGTGGGCGAATCTCATTTTGAGCCTCCTCCCTGAAGGTGGTAGCAGTGAGGCCTGGTGGGGGGTGGGTAGGAGCTCTGGTAACCTAGGCTACCTGCCCTGGCACCTGCTGCCCCTGAACGGGAGGGAGCCCACAAGTCTCCATCAGGGTCTGCCCCTGCCCTGGCCAGGGACCAGGAATGTGGCTGATCCAAAGCTACCGCCCCAGGTCCTGCTCCCATTGGCCCTGGGACATCATCTGCGCCTGCTTCCAGTTCAGCCTCTTTGCTGGTTAGAGGAGCGAGCTGAGGCCCAGAGAAGGGCAGTGAGTGCCCCAAGGGTCACATAGCCGCCGGGGAGGGCTCCCTCTCACCACTGAGGCAGGGCGAGCAGGGGGTGAGGCTGCGCCTCTGGAAACACAAATCCCAGGCAACCTGGAGCCCAGGCAACCTCAAGCCGCAGTGCCCTGGGCAGGACAGGGAAGCCCCAATTCATTACCAAGATGGAAAATGACACTTCCCCATGCTCTCCCTCAGGAGAAGGGTTGATTTATGATTGCGCCAGGATCTGGGACATTCGTCAGCATGGCGCAGCGTGCACGCCGTCTGCGGGGGCATTAATAGCCGTGTTATTAGCCACCGGCGTGAAAGATGCCCTGCGGATGGGCTATTTGCTGTTATTTATTATAAAAGCGCGCCAGCCCAGCAGCGGGGCAGTGAGCGCGCCTGAGCCTGGGCTGGACCCCTGCCCTGCAGCCCTTCCGCTCCTCGCTGCTCCTCTCCCCGCACCGAGCCCTGGACACTTACTGCCCCTCCAGTCCCTAGGAGAGTTTGGGGGTCATTCCTAGGCTGAAGCCAAGCTGGAGGGGAACAGCTGCTGCCCCTCAGGCCTGCTACCCACTGGGTTTATGGAAGATCTGCCCAGTGGCCCTGTGCAAAGGGAGGTAAGGAACACACGGCTCTGGGAAGACAGACCTGGGCTGGGGCCTGGCCCAATGGTTGTGAGCTGGGAACTCGGACACGTCCGCCCTTCCCTGTGTGCCACCCCTTTGTGCATCAGGGATGCAGCCTCCCCCGGTGCACAGGGCTGTGGCCAGCTGGAAAGAGCATTCTGTAGTGGGCCCAGCACTCAGCGGGCACACAGCCCTGCCAGCTACTGCTAACGCTAACAGGCATGACCCCACAGGTGTGAGAGACCATGGACCCATGAGGTGGGGAAAAGCAGTCCCTGGGAGACTCTGCTGGAGTTGGGACACTGTATCCCAGCACCCTCTGTGCCAAAGCCCTGGGAAAGGGTTAGAGTTGGGCGCTAAGGCCGTACGAGGTCGGTGGGAGGCTGCCCACAGCTGCTGGAGGCTCAGTCTCCATCCTGAGCCTGTCTCATCCATTTGGGGCCTCGGGTTTTCCTCCTCTGTATAAAGCAGACAATCGCTGGCACCCTTTATCTCATGATGCCAGGGTCCTGAGGGGTGGTTCCATCTGTATGCGTACTGTGGGGTGGGGTGGAGGGGAAAAGGCCATCTGTAGGACAGAGGGGCCCGCCTCTGATACTTGGAGACAGACACGCAGTTGGGTGGTGCCAGGCCAGCATCCGTATCAGTGGGGGTAAGCAGCGATGGCCGGGAGTCTCCCTTTGGGGCTGGAGAAGCCCCGATGGGCAGCTGAGAGGGGCAGGAGGAGACCTGGGACGGGAGGAGCACCCGACGTGCAGTCTGGGCCTGGGTTTGTGGCCACCCTCCGCCATCTGTTGCACAGGCCAGACACTTCCCTTTGCCTCTTCGGGCTGCGGTGCTGCTGAGGGCACCCTGGGTCACCATGACATCCTGGGGTGGGCTGTAGGAAGGCCAGCCTCCCTCCTCTCTCCCACTGCCCAGCCCTGGGTCTAGGTTCAGGGGCTCCCTTTTGGTGGCCCTGTTCATTCATGCATCAGATGTTTACGGAGCACTTTCTGCGCCAGGCTCCGTGCCAGGTACAAGACAGGCCATGTCTCGACCGTTGGAGTATACATTCTAGTGGGAGGAGGCAATCCGTAAACTGATGATAAATAAATGGGGGTGTCCCACTGGGAGCAGGGCCTGCCTCCCCGCTTGTCAGGGTTTTTCTCAGCCCATGAGAGGCCCCGCCCTCTGAGCCCACTGCCAAGCCTCTGATCTAGGACCAGCGGGCGTCGCCCATCACCAGCCTTTCCTGGTCACACCGCTCTTCTCCGGGCCCTTTGCTGTGGCCCAGGATCCTAACGGGGACTGAGGAGTGCAGCGACGCGGGCCCTCAGCCCCAGCCCCCCAGCCCTGTTCTTGGGGACCGTCCCCAGCTCTGCTGCTGCTGCCTCTCTTCCTTTTCCCCGCCCCCCAAAATAAAGACCTTTAGCCCCTCTCCTTCCCTCTGAAACTCCATTGGGCTTCCTTTTCTTTTCTTTTGAGATAGGGTCTCATTCTGTCACCCCGGCTGGAGTGCAGTGGTACAATCTGGGCTCACTGCAACCTCCACCTCCTGGGTTCAAGTGATTCTCCTGCCTCAGCCTCCCAGGTAGCTGGGATTATAGGCATGTACCACCACGCCTGGCTAATTTTTGTATTTTTAGTAGAGACGGGGTTTTGCCATGTTGACCAGGCTGGTCTCGAACTCCTGACCTCAGGTGATCCACCTGCCTTGGCCTCTGAAAGTGCTGGGGTTCAGGGATGAGCCACCGCACCCGGCCCACTGGGCTTTTTTTTTCCCTTCCCAAAAGGAATTAAGTCTCAGTTTAGGCAGCTTTACTAAAAATGGACACAGACAGACAGAAATATCAGGTGTAGGAGCATCTTATTAAATAATGCCGAGAGAGAAGGGAACAAAATTACATGTGTCTACTTTCATCTCCCCACCCCCTCCTGGCCTTAAATGGTTTAATATCGAACACTGTTATCAATATAATTAACCTCCTAAGACACAATTCTAAAGTCTTGTTTTTTTAAAGCAATTTACATTCTCTGAAGTTCAGGACATCCCGCCACATGGCACCAGCACCGCCCAGACGGCCTGTGCGGTTAGGTGCATTTATAGTGGATTTGCATACCTGTCTGCAATTACTGCCAGTGATAACAGCTGATGCATAATGCATGCAGCCTGAAATTAGAAAAATAATTAACTTTAGGTTTTAAAAGAATCCCCGCCCCAGCCCCCAAGCATCACAAGCTCTAAATGATACTAGCGGACGGGATCCAGCAGCAAAGTTGTTTAGGGTGATGGGTGTGGCTAGCTGGCACCATGCCCTGCTGGGAGCTGGGGTCAGAAGGTCCTCGAGGGCCGTGGCATCTAGCCCCTGCCCTAAGAAGATGCCTCTGGTGGGCCTGCAGCCCTAGGACATCTGCCTGAACTAGGGCTTGGAAAAGCCCCACTTGCACGACTCAAGGCCCCCTTCCTTCCTGCAGTTCACGTCTGGGGCTCAGGAAGCATGGCTCACTGCTAGGAACAGTAATGGTTCTCCCATTCTGAATCCCACTCTGCTAAACACTGAAAGTAACCTTGTTTTATCTCCACAAGACCTCAGGGAACTAGATCGTTTATGGTCACATTTTGCAGATAAAGACATGAGACCCGAAGCCACCCCACAGTAGGCTGAGCAGCAGGCCTGAGCCACGGAGGTCACTGCGATACTTGCCTTCACAGGAGAGGGGCTTCCTGGGGAGAAGAGGGGAGCTCTCCCTGGGTCTCCCTGAGCACCAGGAGGCAGTGGCCTGCCCTGTCCACCTCCTGGCCCTCCTCCCTCTGTCTTGCTTGTAGCTGAGCCCCCAGGAAGGTGGGGTCTCTCATTCATTTAAACAAAGGTTTGCTGAAGCCCCATCACAGAGCTGGAGACGACTGTGCCTAGCGGGGCTTCCTGTGCCTAGCGGGGCTTCCCGTCTAGCGGGGGGTGGGGCTGGGGTCCCACTGGCCTTTCCCACGCTGGGGCTAAGAAACTGCTCTGCCCACAGTCTGTCCTGCACAGCACTCTCAGTGAGGACTTGAAGGCCTGGCAAGGTTTAGGGGAGACGTGTGAATTACTGCAGAAGGGAGGGACTGGCAGGGAAAAGACACCTGCAAGAGACCCACCTGGGGGCTGGGAAGTGGGGGAAAAGCCAGAGGACCCAGGACCTGTGGCAGCCACATACAGTGCCAGGCCACATGGGGAGCCAGATTCCTAAGGACAGCAGTGGGCAAGTGGGCAGGAAGGAGGCTGAGGGGCGAGTGAGGTGGGGGAGACAGGACCAGCGAACACCCACCTGAGCATGTGCTTGTCCTTCCTACAGATAGGGTTTAGATGCTGGGCCCCTCCCCTCCCTGCCTGGTCCTGCCTGAGATGCCCTCACCTCAGGGATGGGGCAGGTGAGAGGAGATGAGGGAGCGAGACTAGGCTGGGATGAGGGCTGTTTCCTTACTGGCTTCTGGAAGCTCCTGGGAGATGCCCGTGAATAGAAAATAGCATCCCCAGGTTCCATGAGGGCCTGGAGGCAGCAGCAGGGTCCCCAGCAAAGGCCGAGCAGCAGATGCTGGGTCCTAAGCCACCATGAGCAGTGGGGAAGAAGCTCGGTGTCACTAGCTTGTAAAGGCTTTGCAGTTGGGTGCGGACACCCCCACTCAGCTTCCCTACTGCTCCCCCAGACCTGGGACACCCGGGAGGCTGCCGGCCTCTCCCCATGAGGGACACTGGGTCTAATGTACTGTGAGCGAAGCTTCTGGGGAGGGCTGCAGGGGGGGTGGGGAAGGGAGGGACGGAAGCCTCGGGACTTCTCAGGGGTGGGAGTGAGTCTGGCATGGAGGCTCTAAGGAACTATTTCTGGCTGCTGGGTGACCTGGTGATGAAGACCCATTTAAAACCCTCTTACCTCCCTGACCCCTTCACCCTGCCCCCCAGGCCAGAGGGCTTCCCAAGGAGGGCTGGCACAGCACCACGGGAGGGGATGGTGGATGGCTCCGTCCACCAGCTCTGTGCGGCCCAGACATAGAGTCAGGGCTGGCAGCATGGCTTGGGGGAGGGACGGGGCTGTGCCTGCACAGTTTGAGGTGGGGGGCAACATCTCAGCTTCACAGAGTCTGATAAGGGGTCAGCCTGTCCTGAAGGGAGGGCAGGAGCAGGGGGGTGGAGAATGGGCCACTGGAGTGCAGAGGACAGAGACGGGCAGCTACTGCAGAAGCTAGGCCATGTGTCTGGGGAGGCAGAGATTTAGGGCAGCTTTTAAACTGGATGCGTTGGGGCATCCAGATTGCACTCAGGAGGGGGTACTCTGCACATATAACGTCAGTGAATCCTAAATTGTAAGTTCCCATGTAAGGGCCCCTCTTATGACCACATTTGTAGATGAGGAAACAAGCTCAGAGAGGGCAAGCAACTTGCTCAAAATCACACAGCCTGAGGCTGGGCGTAGTGGCTCACGCCTATAATCTCAGCACTTTGGGAGGCTGAAGTGGGCAGATTGCTTGAGCCTAGGAGTTCAAGACCAGCCTGGGCAACACAGCAAAACCCCACTTCTGCAAAAAATACAAAAATTAGCCGACTGTGGTGGTGCATGCCTGTGGTCTCAGCTCCTTGGGAGGCTGAGGTGGGAGGATCACCTGAACCTAGGGAGGTAGAGGCTGTAGTGAGCTGTGATCAAGCCACTGCATTCCAGACTGGGTTACAGAGTGAAATCCTGTCTCAAGAAAAAAAAGGAAATCGCACAACCTGAAAGTGGCAGAGGCAGGACTTGAACCCAGGCCTCTCTGTCCTGGAGGTGGGGCCACTGACTAATATAGTCAATGCCAAGAATAATCCCCCACCGTTCCCCTCCCCCATCCCTGGGCCTGCCAAGGATCCGGCTGTCAGTCATGGAGCTGGCAGGTCGTAACTCACAGCACGCTGAAGTCTGAGGGATCCACGCAAGGACGACAAGCGATCCCGTAAAAGATGGGTGATTTACCAGGTTTAATTTGATGGCTGCATGAAGTATGAAACATACAATAAGAGAATAAAAAGGCAGCCAGGCACCCCCAGGTCCTGCTCTCCTTTCCTAGAGCCAGAGGGCTCAGCCTCGGGCTGGCCTTGGGGAGGGGGTGGTAGGGGAGCCTCTGGCCAAGATGGATGAGGCCCACTGACAGTGGAGCGGAAAGGCCTTGGGTCCCTGCCTCCCAAATGCTTCTTGGTTATCCATCAGGCATCTCTGAAAGGTGCAATTTAGACTCTATTATGATGCTGAGGCCTCTGGAGGCTGAGGACTGTGGCTGTGAGCTGAGCGGGAACAGATGTCCATGCCAGGGAGTGCGGTGGCTGCCTTGGCTTTGGCCTTAAACAAGTTTGCCCCCTGCTTAGGGCACTGCCCCGGAACAGCCAAGTACAAAGGCCACCTGTATCCCTTGGGCCAGGACTCAGCAGACAACAGACCAGGGAGGAGGTGTGTCCTCCGGCCAGATCCTGCCCCACACCCACCTGGCACAGGTGCTTCTAGACTCAGACTTGACCCTGGAGACTGAGGCCAGGTGGCCTGTGCGCAGGCCTGAGTCTCCCTGTCTCTGGCACCTGCCCTGTGCTACCTGCCTGCTTGTAAGTGGCTTGAGGCAGGACCTCCAGCTCCACAACCTCTACGGGCCTGGCTCAGGGCAGAAGGGAGAGATGTGCAGTGGGAAATCTGGGCTGGCTGTGACCTTGGCTGGGCCCCTCATGTCTCTGAGTCTCAGGCTGCTGGGCTGTGAAATGAGGACTGCGTATGTAGCGACCTCTGCACCCTTGCCTGTGAAGGGGAGTGCGCGAGGTCTGGCCGGAGAGGTCACCCCGCCACCTGGGCTTATCCTGATCCTCTGGCGGCTGATGTGTCCAGCTCTGCACACTGTCCTGGCCGTCAAGCCCATCCTCTCTCATGATCTGGGCAAGTGTCCTTCCCAGTCCCCGATGTAACAACAGGTGAGGTGGCCAGATCAGGGCCGGGGCAGCCTGGGATGGCCCTGGGCAAAGCAGGCAAGAGGCTTGAGGGAGAGTGGGCACCTCTGTGAAGGTCTGAGAATGCTCAGCCTGGGCCCCAGGACTATGTCCGGGCCAGTGGGGGATCAGCCCTCCGCAGAGCGTGGAGTCAGGCACTGGCGTGCTGCAGCCTCACAGCCCTGGGGTGGAATCCAGACCTCACCTCCTCCTGCCCCGGACCGGTCTCTGTGCCTCCGTCCCTCACCTACAGAACGAGTCCATCACAGTTTCTCCTTTGAAATCTTTAGTGAGCATCTGCCACGCAGGAAACACCATGAATAAGACGCACAAACCCCTGCCCTTATAGAGCACCTTCCAGTGGGGAGGCAATAAAAACAAGACAGGTAAAACTTGCCGCGTGTTAGCTGGGGGTGAATACCACAGGTAAGCAAGGAACCGAGAGGAGCATCCGGGGGTTATAATTCTCGATAGCGTGCCCAGGGAAGGCCTCACCAGAAGGAGATTCAGGCATGGCTCTGGAGATGAGCTGTCCGGGCAGAGGGCACAGCACGTGCAAGGGCCCTGGGGGTACCGGGGTTGGGGGGTGCCCGGCTGCTGCAGTCAGTGAGAGGGGAATGGAGTGGACAAGGCCAGCGGGGGTGCCACACAGGATTGCGTGGGGCCTCAGCAGCCACCATGATGACTGTGGCGACTGACTGGGCAGAGACCCCATAAATGCAAAGGGAGCGTTTGAGTGTTCAAGGGTGAGTGGCAGAGGCAGTCACCATGGCAGGGTCCCTTCTGTCACTGGTGCCAAGTCACACTAGGCCCATGCAGGCCACGGTCCCTGCCCTTGCAGTTCAGTCAGTGACATGAAAACACCAGTCATGAAACAGTGTGACCTGCAACCTACAGAGTGCTGCAAACCTCGAGACTGCCAAGATTCGGGCTCCTCCAAGATGGCCTGGGTTCCTCCTACCTGGTTCTCAAGGGGTCTTGACTGAGTTAATATCTCTGAGCTTCGGTTTTCGCAACTGTGAAATGGGACTAAGGGCACTGACCTCATGTTTGCTGGGAGCGTTAAATGACTTAAACAGTAGGAAAGCTCTAAGCAAAGTCTTTATTATAGTGTGAGCTACCATCCATCCCACCAGAATGGAATGCCAAGTGGCTACAACAGGGCCTGGAATATAGTAGATGCTCAATAAAGCTGTGTTGGATGGATGGATGGACGGATCGAGGTATGGATGGATGAACAGGTGGATGGATAGATGGATGAATGGACAGGTGCATGCATGGATGGATGAATGGACAGGTGAATGCATGGATGAATGGATGGTTAGGTAGGTGGGTGGGTGGATGGGTGGATGGATGCATGGATGGATGGATGGACGGACGGACGGACGGACAGGTGGATGGATGGGCAGGTGCATGCATGAATGGATGGATGGATGAATGTACAGGTAGATGCATGGATGGATGGATGGTTAGGTGGGTGGGTGGATGGATGGAGAGATGGATGGGTGGATGGATGGATGGATGCACGGACGGACGGACGGACAGGTGGATGGATGGGCAGGTGCATGCATGAATGGATGGATGGATGAATGTACAGGTAGATGCATGGATGGATGGATGGTTAGGTGGGTGGGTGGATGGATGGAGAGATGGATGGGTGGATGCATGGAGGATGGATGGACGGATGATGAATGGACAGGTGGATGCATGGATGGACGGATGGTTAGGTGGGTGGGTGGATGAATGGATGGGTAGATGCATGGATGGATAGATGGATGTTTGATGAATGGACACGTGGATGCGCGGATGGATGGATGGACAGGTACATACATGAATGGGTGGATGGATGAATGGACAGATGGATGCATGGATGGATAGATGGTTAGGTGGATGGATGGACAGGTAGATGGATGGATGGATGGACAGACAGATGGATGGATGGACGGACGGACAGGTGGATGCATGATGGATGAATGGACAGGTGCATGCATGGATGAATGGACAGGTGCATGCATGGATGAATGTATGGTTAGGTGGGTGGGTGGATGGATGGACAGATGGATGCATGATGGATGGATGGTGGACGGATGGGTGGATGGATGGATAGATGGACAGGTGCATGCATGGATGAATGGATGGTTAGATGAGTGGATGGATGGATGAATGGGTGGATGGATGGATGGATGGATGGAGAATGGACAGGTAGATGAATAATGGATGGATGGATGGATGGATGGATGGTAGATGGACAGATGGACAGGTGCATGCATGGATGGATGGCTGGATGGCTGAACGGACAGGTGGATGCATGGAAGAATGGATGGTTAGGTGGGTTGGTAGGTGGATGGCTGGATGGATAGACAGGTGGATGCATGGATGGATGGACAGGTGCATGCCTGAATGAATGGATGGATGGATGAATGGACAGGTGGATGCATGATGGATGGATGGTGGACAGATGGATGGAGGGATGAATGGATGATGGGTGGGTGGGTGGACAGATGGATGGGCAGAGAAGAGGGAAGCTCTATCAGGGGCCTCAGGAAAACCTAGCAGAGGAGGTGACATTTGAACTAGGTCCTGTAGGGTGAAGAGTAGTTTGCTCGATGGAAAGAAAAAGCAGCCCAGGAATAGAGAAGGACAGAGAAGAGAGAAAGTTTGGCCTGGTTGAGAAACAGAGACGTCCAGTCCCTAGGGGTGAAGGTAAGGTCCCTGCTGGCTCAGCAAGCAGGTGCCGGTTCTGCTCTGCACACCAGGTCTGCCCTCGCAGGCTGGGGCTTCAGGCTCCGAGAGACCATCATGTCCCACCACTGAAAAGCCTTCGTGGACCCAGAATTTTACAGTAGACTTTTGCTGGCTGCATGAAGACACCTTCCTCGCTGAGACTGAAAGATAATTTCTTTTTAATTGATTTTTTTTTTACCACTATGAACAGTAAAATAAGAAAAATCTATGCTGCAATTTTTCCATTTGTGAAAACCGAAATTACACCTAGCAGCCAATTCCCTCAGAGCGTGAACTCCTCCCTCCTTTTATTTGTCTCTTTCCTTTAAATGCAAGAAAACAGATCGCTTTTTTTTTTCTGGAATACTGAAAGTTTATGATTTGAGAAAGGGGCAAGGTGTGGGACAATTTCCCACATAACACGGAACAGAGGGCTAGGGAGTCACCTCTGATGAAAAGAGATTTCTGTAAATACACGAGAAAGTGATTCTGTTGACACCTCATTCTTCTGTCTGTAGAATACAAGTGACAACAGGATATGTTGTTATAACACCAGACAATGAAGCTCCCTGCTCTCCACTGCTCGCCGGTGATGGCACTGGCAGCTTTGTTCTCGCAGGTTCTGGTGATGCCCCCCTTTTGAGCTCCTAGGCCTTCCAGAAACAAGCTTTCCTTTTGAACCCTGGGTCCGAACCAGATAGCAATGCCTGCTCCTCGTGCAGCGCTGGGGAACAGCGGCTGTGAATCCATAAAACACGCCCTAAATCCATCCCATCCGTATTGACTGGTACCTTTAGCATTGGCCATAAAGACTGGCTTTGTGTGAAGTCTCGAGAGAAGAACCGAAACCTGCAGCCAGGCTCTCCCTGAATTAACCTCCCCGAAGCTCCGGATCACATTCCGGGAGGGCCGAGGCAGCGCGCGTCTCATTAACGGGCAGCCTCTTGGCTCCTAATACAATTTAATGTTAGCCAGATATTGTTGGAGTCCGACCTTGGCGGGAGTATTCACCTGGCATGAAAAGGGCCGCTCCTCCAGTTTGACCTCAGCCCGCAGGACCCGACTGTGACCGCCCCTTGGTGCAGGCTGGCAGGTGGGAGGGCATTCACGACTCATTCGCTCCTGGGGTCACCGTCGCCACCTCCCTCTCACTGCCCCTGTCCTGTGCTCCCTGCAGGTGTTCAGGCTCCAGGTCGGGTGGGGCCAACTCCCCCAGCCATCCACCATGGTGGTGGCACACCCCACCGCCACCGCCACCACCACACCTGCTGCCACTGTCACGGCCACCGTCGTGATGACCACGGCCACCATGGACCTGCGAGACTGGCTGTTCCTCTGCTACGGGCTCATTGCCTTCCTGACGGAGGTCATCGACAGCACCACCTGCCCCTCAGTGTGCCGCTGTGACAACGGCTTCATCTACTGCAACGACCGGGGCCTCACCTCCATCCCTGCGGACATCCCTGACGACGCCACCACCCTCTACCTGCAGAACAACCAGATCAACAACGCCGGCATCCCCCAGGACCTCAGGACCAAGGTCAGCGTGCAGGTCATCTACCTGTACGAGAACGACCTGGACGAGTTCCCCATCAACCTGCCCCGCTCGCTCCGGGAGCTGCACCTGCAGGACAACAACGTGCGCACCATCGCCAGGGACTCGCTGGCCCGCATCCCGCTGCTGGAGAAGCTGCACCTGGACGACAACTCCGTGTCTACCGTCAGCATCGAGGAGGACGCGTTCGCCGACAGCAAGCGGCTCAAGCTGCTCTTCCTGAGCCGGAACCACCTGAGCAGCATCCCCTCGGGGCTGCCGCACACGCTGGAGGAGCTGCGGCTGGACGACAACCGCATCTCTACCATCCCTCTGCACGCCTTCAAGGGCCTCAACAGCCTGCGGCGCCTGGTGTTGGACGGGAACCTGCTGGCCAACCAGCGCATCGCCGACGACACCTTCAGCCGCCTGCAGAACCTCACGGAGCTCTCGCTGGTGCGCAACTCGCTGGCGGCGCCGCCCCTTAACCTGCCCAGCGCCCACCTGCAGAAGCTCTACCTTCAGGACAACGCCATCAGCCATATCCCCTACAACACGCTGGCCAAGATGCGCGAGCTGGAGCGGCTGGACCTGTCCAACAACAACCTGACCACGCTGCCCCGCGGCCTGTTCGACGACCTGGGGAACCTGGCCCAGCTGCTGCTCAGGAACAACCCCTGGTTCTGCGGCTGCAACCTCATGTGGCTGCGGGACTGGGTGAAGGCACGGGCGGCCGTGGTCAACGTGCGGGGCCTCATGTGCCAGGGCCCCGAGAAGGTCCGGGGCATGGCCATCAAGGACATCACCAGCGAGATGGACGAGTGCTTCGAGACAGGGTCGCAGGGCGGTGTGGCCAACGCGGCCGCCAAGACCACAGCCAGCAACCACGCCTCCGCCACCACGCCCCAGGGTTCCCTGTTCACCCTCAAGGCCAAAAGGCCAGGGCTGCGCCTCCCTGACTCCAACATTGACTACCCCATGGCCACAGGCGATGGCGCCAAGACCCTGGCCATTCACGTGAAGGCCCTGACAGCAGACTCCATCCGCATCACGTGGAAGGCCACGCTTCCCGCCTCCTCCTTCCGGCTCAGCTGGCTGCGCCTGGGCCACAGCCCGGCTGTGGGCTCCATCACAGAGACCTTGGTGCAGGGGGACAAGACGGAGTACCTGCTGACGGCCCTGGAACCCAAGTCCACCTACGTCATCTGCATGGTCACCATGGAGACCGGCAACGCCTACGTGGCCGACGAGACTCCCGTGTGTGCCAAGGCAGAGACGGCTGACAGCTACGGCCCTACCACCACGCTCAACCAGGAGCAGAACGCCGGCCCCATGGCGGGCCTGCCCCTGGCGGGCATCATCGGTGGGGCAGTGGCTCTGGTCTTCCTCTTCCTGGTCCTGGGGGCCGTCTGCTGGTACGTGCACCAGGCTGGCGAGCTGCTGACCCAGGAGAGGGCCTACAACCGGGGCAGTAGGAAAAAGGACGACTATATGGAGTCGGGGACCAAGAAGGACAACTCCATCCTGGAAATCCGCGGCCCCGGGCTGCAGATGCTGCCCATCAACCCGTACCGCGCCAAAGAGGAGTACGTGGTCCACACCATCTTCCCCTCCAACGGCAACAGCCTCTGCAAGGGGACGCATACCATCGGCTACGGCACCACACGGGGCTACCGGGACGGCGGCATCCCCGACATAGACTACTCCTACACATGATCCCTGCCCGCCTGCCCGCCCGCCACCCGGGCTGCCCCGCCCCAGCCCCAGCTACCCTGGCCTGGCCATGTGGCTTTGCCCAGCCTGCTGCAATCTGAGAGAGCAAGGAAGAGAAATTCCATGAGTGACTTTCCCCCCGAAGAAAGCAAAGTTTGGAGAGGGCTGACGATTTTGTAGAACACAACAGTGACAATTTTTTTTTTTTAAAGAATAGAAGGCAGGAGGGGGAATTCGACATTGTTGAAGACATAATGTATACCGAGTTATGCCAGTTGGGGAGGGAAGGACTAAAAATAATATCGCAGGAAGGGCTGGGTTGGGTTTTTTTCCTGAACTGGAAGGATACTACCTGTACCACATCTGTGGACACCTCATGCTCTGTTCAGGGCCATCACAAAGGAACCGCCGGGTAGAAGCAGCCGGTTCTCAAAGCTCCCATGCAGCTCTCCCGCCGGCCACTCGCTGGTGGTGTGATGGAAGGTTTTCAGGCTCCTCACAAAGGAGAGGGGGAAGAAAAGATCTTTTGCCCTGGAGATATGGTCCTGAAATCTCTCCCCGGCTCATTCCACACCATTTCCCTTGCAGATCTGCAGAAACATGGCATCTTTCACTGCATTCTTTGAACAATCATGTAGTCAATTTAAAAAAAACAAAACTTTTCTTTCCTAGGCTGAAGCCCTCTTCAGTTCCACGCTCCATGCTCCGTAAAAGCCCTGGCGGAAGCCCGTAGCTTTCCCGCCACCTGGAGGTGCATCTGTCTGCCTATCTATCCCTACCGTGCTGTCTCTAAGTACAGATGGGTAGATAGAGCCACATGCACGGTCCTTACCGTTCTTCTGGGTTCAGTTCTTACCATTTCCTGAGACAATAGAATTGCGAAAGTGTTGCTTTCTCCTAGAAATCATTGAGTAAGTAGATGATGTGTTGGGGATGGGAGTGAGGTGGGGGGAGGAGACTCGGTCTCTGGGGGCTATCACTGTTCCTAAAGGCTGAGGCATGTGTGTCTCAGACTGGTGGTTTAGGGAGCCGTCGTGGCAGGGGTTTCCAGTTCCATCCCAGCTCAGCTTGGCCAGAGCTGGGCTGCTTTCCTTTCTGATACAGAGAAAAGCTTTATTTTATTCCAGTGTCCTCATCTTCCTCCCCATCAGGTGCAATCACCTTAACAGCTACTTCCTGTGAGCATTTACCGTGTGCTGAATGTTCCCTCCTAGGACGGGTAATTAGTGCAGGGATTTTTTTTTTTTCTATCAGCTCATTAGACCTATTGGTTTCCATGGCTGCTCAAAGCCCAGAAAAAGACACAAAAATTCTTGAAAAAGCCCTGGGTGACGGCAACCCCTCCCTGAACGCAGAAAACTCAGCTGTGCCCACCCCTGGGACTCTGTTTCTTGAGAGGGAGAGACCAGATCTCTTTCCAAAAACGCCAGCCTCACAAAGGGCCCTGACTGGGGCCCTCAGAAGAGTTAAGATTTTATTTCCTCCCTCTGGAATCAATGTCGCTATCATTCATTTATCAACTGACAGTGCAGTGTGGTGAGCCATGAGATTAAAACGATGATGAAATAATGACAGCGAATCGGAGAGCGGGGAAGAGCAGGGCCTGGGGTTCTGACGTGCCTGCGTCCCAGTACTCGGGGAGCCCAGGTCACCATCTGTCGCCCTGCCGCTTGTTCTGCACCGAGGAAAAGCAACGTGAAAGAGGAGATGCTGGTTGGAGGGCAGGAGGATGAGAGGGCCGGGAGCGCCTGGCGGTGCTGCTTTCAAACGGCCTCCGCCGCCGTGAGAAAGCAAAGGCAGAAGCAGCGTCGGGCAGGGGTTACGTTAAAAGGCCCGACAGGCGCCTTCAGTGAGGAGATGTGGCTGAAAGGAGTGGATACAACAGCCGCTCGTGGAAAGTGGAAAGAGGGGCACAGGCTCCCAGCGAGACCCCGGGGGACTGGCTCATAAAACAGGCCGCTCCCCAGCCCCGGGGAACAGCCAATCGGGGTGGGCACCTTGCACTCCCAACTAGATGTTTTCCCTTTTCCTGCCTGAATCATTTTCTCATACAATGAGGTCAAGAGAGAAATTTCCCCAGGCCTTAATGTCAGGTCTGTATAAAAGTCAGACCCAGGCTGGGTTCAGTGGCTCACGCCTGTAATCCCAGCACTTTGGGAGGCTGAGGCGGGCAGATCTTCTGAGGTCGGCAGATCTTCTGAGGTCAAGAGTTCAAGCCTGGCCAACATGGGGAAACCCTGTCTCTACTAAAAATACAAAAATTAGCCAGGCGTGGTGGTGGGTGCCTGTTACCCAGTTACTTGGGAGGCTAAGGCAGGAGAATTGCTTGAACCAGGGAGGCGGAGATTGCAGTGAGCCAAGATGGTGCCACTGCACTCCAGCCTGGGCGACAGAGTGCGACTCCATCTCAAAAAAGAAAAAAAAAAATGTCGGCCCTCCTTGTGGACCACAGCCCCCCACCCCAGATGAGCAGAGGGGCCTGCCTGGGATATCTGGGAGGAGAGAGGGCCGGAGGTGTGCTGCGTTGGCACAGGGGACAGAAGTCCTAGGTCTCTGCTGATTCTGAAATGAGACCCCCCTCCATGAAGGACATCACTCTGATCACTGCTTTCCCCCGAGTCCTGCACATCTGGCACACACTGCTTCCAGCACACTGTCCCCACCTTACCGAGGTCCCCCTGTGTCCTCTCCCCACCCTACACAGGTCAGGTCACACCCTTAGTGGCTAGGAAAGCATCTGGGGACAGCAGGTGGCCCAGACTGTGAGAGCTGCCTGGTAAGGCCCCACTTGGCCTGTGCCTAGCCATGCCCTCCAAGACCAGGAGCCTTGCCAGCCACCCCAGAGGAGCTCCTCAGGCCCCAGGACCACACAAATCTCCTGCTCCCGGTTCTTACACTAACGGGGTGAGGGCGGGGCTAGGCCCCTCTTACCAGACCCTGCCGGCCCCTCAGCCTCACCAAGTGCTGCTGAAGGTAGACGCTCCACCCAGTCAGGCCCTGGGACCCAGCTCTGAGAGCTTTCTCTTCTTTTCTGCCCCTTAGCTATCCTGGCACCTTCCCAGGGTCCTCTCTGGGCTTTCCCAAATCAAACCCCCAAATATCTGCTGTGTCACAGCCCCCCCAGCCAGGGAGGGGGCCAAAAGCTGGGTCCATGCTGAAACCCCGTCCCGTCTTGGTCCAGCTCCTTCCAGCTGGCCCGGTACCACAAGATAGGACATGTTTCAGGACACCCAACCTGCCCCTCCCCTTAGATGTGCCGAGGCCTGGGGTGCCAGCCCCAGGCTGTCTAGATTCTCCCAGGCTCCCATGCACAGCCTCTAAGTCTGAGGCCAGGCTCACCCTCACAGCCTCTAAGTAGCCAGAACAACCTCAGCGGCCTCAGCGATGATGAATACGTTTTGTGGCATTTAAGGCAGGTCTAAAGTTAAAAATAAAAAAGCCCACGACACTTCTTTGGTTAAGTGGTTTACCCTTCGTGGTAATTAGATGTAGTGATTGGAATCTCTTTTCTATTACATGGCAATTTTCCTTTAAATTTCCCCTAAAAAAAAAAAGAAAGAAAGAAAAAGGAAAGAAAAGGCAAGAAAGGAGAGAGAGAAGGCAGCAGCAGGCCCGGAATCATTTGCATTTTGCGAATGAGGCCTCTTGTAAGCTCAGCTCAGGCGTGGGGCCCAACGTATGGAATGCTTAAGAGATTACTAAAAATAAAATCTATTAATTAGTCATACTCAATTCCGCAGACATGATGTGCATCAAAAGCTCCTTTTCTTCCCTTTTCTCCTTCCCCATTCCCTCGGCCTCCTGCCGTAGCCTCCATCTTCTCTAAATGGGCTGGAGTTTGCTAGACCACCTCCACGCTAACCTGGTGCACATGGCGGCCAGGGGCCTCCCCAGCTCAGGGCTGAGATGTGGGTCTGGAGCCAAGAGCTGAGGCACTGCACCTTCTTGGCTCTGGGCGATGCTGGCAGGGGAGGGGACAGCCCCCGGGAAGATGGCAGCAGCTGGGAGGGGCCCAACCTGACTCTCCCAAAGCCCACACCTGCTGTGTGCCTCTTCTCCCTCCCTCCATGCAGGCACCGGGTCTCCTCCTTCCCCTGGGGGTCCAGGAAACCCTCCCTCTGAGCCCAGCTCAGGCAGAGGGGTCGGGCAAAGTGCCTGTGATCCCAGCACTTTGGGAGGCAGAGGCGGGCAGATCACTGGAGGTCAGGAGTTCGAGACCAGCCTGGCCAATGTGGCAAAACCACTTCTCTACTAAAAATACAAAATTAGCCGGGTGTGGTGGCGCATGCCTGTAATCCTAGCTACTAGGGAGGCTGAGGCAGGAGAATCACTTGAAACCAGGAGGCGGAGATTGCATTGAGCAGAGATTGCGCCACTGCACTCTAGCCTGGGTGACAGAGCAAGACTGCATGCATCTCAGAAAAAAAAAACAAAAAACGCCAGAAAAAGAGCTGAGGAGGGTGTCAGGGAGATGTTTCTAGAGAGGTGCAGGGAAAGTGGGTTTGGCAAGAATACGGCCTCTGTTTCCCCTTCTGTAAAGTGGGGGTGTGCTGGGGCGGGGTCCAGCTTCACTCAGGAAACTGGGGCTCCAGAGGCCAAGAGGGGGCCCCTCCCCTCCACTGGTGCTGAAAGGTTCTTGTTGGCCCAAGTCAGTTGAGGGGTCCCAGCAGGGTCGGAGGGGCTGGTCAGGGACTGAGCAGGGGACAGGCCAGGCACCCAAGGCTGCCTCTGAATCTGTGCCTTCCTCCTCCACCCCCGCCCTGGAGCCAGGGAGCCAGGAGAAAAGGAGAAAGAGCAGACCCTCCCCCTCAAAAATGGCAGCTTGAGTCCCAAAGCCAGCCCACTTCAGAAACCTGCTTCCTGCCGAACGTGCCAGAGAGGAGGCCAGGGCTTCTGAGCCTCGCGCTTATGAAAAATACAAGGAGAACTAGATGTGGCAGAGAGGGAGCAAGGGAGTGGGGAGGGCAACGGGAAGAGCGGGGGCAGTGCTGACAGGAGGGGCCAGGTGCAGAGTCCTGTGCCTCCAAGGGCCAGACCCTGCTCTCAGGGCCAGGACGCAGCCAGGGTCAGCGGCCGGTGTCCACGTACCTCCTCATACTCGATTGCACAGGTGACGGCGGCTGCTGCCTGCCCCTGGATGGGCGCCAGGGCGAGCACTCACGCGATTCGCAGCCTCGAGTCAGCCTTCCCGAGTGCAGAGAGGAGGAATTTTATTTTTCTTGAGGGATAAAAAGGCTCAAAAATGTACATCATTACCGTTTACAACCAAGTGAGTCTGCGAAACTGATTAAGAG
This sequence comes from Aotus nancymaae, assembly GCF_030222135.1. Taxonomy (NCBI): domain Eukaryota; kingdom Metazoa; phylum Chordata; class Mammalia; order Primates; family Aotidae; genus Aotus; species Aotus nancymaae. Next base: position 5,743,092 of record NW_026988473.1, on the reverse strand, counting down.
AGATTAAACTCCTTGGAGGTGAAAGAAAAGGGGGATTTTTCGTGGTGTATGGACCTGCCCCAAGTGGCGATCCGCACGACAGGAGCTTTCTGGGCCTCGAGGTGGGGGGCTGAGATGGGGGCGCCTGCCCTGGCTTGGCTCCCTGGGGAGCTAGGGTCTCTGAAGGCCAACACCAAATGGGCCAGAGCACTCAGGCTTGAGTCTCCAGCACTGCCCTAGGGAAAAAGGCTCCGGCCTCTGGGACAAGTGGCCCATCCAGTCCTCAGAGAGCAAGACTCTAGAGCCATGGGCTTTTCTGCTTCCTTTCTGTTCCGGGTGGGTCTGTCTCCAATCCATTCCTTGTGGCCGGTGAAAGGGGAGTGGGTAAAAGGAAAACTGGAGGTCAGGGAAGAGAAACTCTAGCCTGGCAAAGGAAGCAGGCAGTGAGCTCTCCGTCACTGGGAGCATTCAAGCACTAGATGGGCAGATATTTTCCTGGCAAGGTCTGGTGCTTTGACTAGAAGATCCTGGTTCCCACCCTTGCTTTCCCATCCCCCAGGACCCTGAAAGGGAGCATATATCAAGAGATGTTCACTGTGTGGCTCAAAATCACTGGTGCCCCTTGAAAACCACAAGTCAGGGTGGTCCTGTAGCCAGACCATGCAGCCCACTACAGAACCGCTTGTGCCACCAGAAAGGCTGCAAAATACCCATCCTCAGTGTCCAGGAGGCACCAAGAAAGTGCAGACACGCGCTACCCTCTTTCCAGAGTCTAAACTCAGCACCTATGGCTCACTGGAGGGGAGGGGCTGATGAGAGCGCCTCCTGGGCCCTGCGGCTCTGAAGCCTGACCGCATCCAGGCCCGTCTCTTAAGCCAGGGCCGCCCCACATGCAATCCAGCATGCCCCACGTGCAGTTCAGCATGCTGGATGCTGCCACGGCCGCTCCATCCATCCATCACGCCGGCGGACAGCGCCTGGGGCACTTTTCACTCTGTGGTTTTAAGCATTTACTGTTTCTTTTGAAATGTTCCAGGTAGGTGCCTGAAATACCCATGTTTGCTTGTTTTTAAAAACTCACAAAAAGATTCTGTTTGCTCTCCATCCCCTCCCTTTGCTCTTCTCCTCTCCCTTGGAATTTTAAATCTGTGGTTTTTCCCTGGTTTTGGAAATTCCAAAGTGGGGGCAGGCCCCCTTTCTCACCATAAACAGATTTGTGGGTGTGCCTGGAGACCCCCAGAACCACAGAGCAAAGCCTGGTCTTTTCTCCACGTCTCCCTCGGAGACTGGGACAGCTCCAGCTTCTGGCACCTGCTGGAGACCCTGACCAGGGCATGGCTGAGACCATTGTCACTGTCCCCTTCCACCCCTTGTCACTGAAATGCCCGACCTGTGCCAGGAGAGAGTGTGGGCATGCTGAGGGCATAGGGCACCCTGTGGGTGGGATGACCGCCCCACATCCTAACAAAGCCAGCCCCTAAACCACTGTGGCCGTCTGAGCGGGCAAAGTGCCCTGGCCCCTGGCCTCTCCACAGCTGGAAGCCCAAAGCTAAGCCCAGAGAGTCCTCGAAGGAAGGTGTTTGCTGCCACTAGCCCCAAATGTCATCAAGGCAGATGGTCAGAGTCAGTGCCCTGCCCTTCCCAGGGCCACCAAGGCCCAGCACAGCGCCTGGCACACAGGGGCACTCAATCCTTTCTCCGCAACAATGGAACGAGGCCACCTCCTCCTCTCACTTCCTCCCCACTTGCCGTCTGCCCACTCAGTGAGGATGGCCCAGGCACGGGAGTCGGCAACAAATGGCTTCTCTTGTCCTGCACCTGCCCCGCCGGCGGCTGGCACGGAGAGGGGCTCATCTTGGCAGCTTCACCTCTCTGAAGCACCCCAATCTGATCTGCTCTGCCTTGGATCCACGCGACGCTAGCTGTGAGCCAGATGGAGAAATGCAGTCACTCTGCGAGATCCGGTGGCTGCCTCCACCTGTGTGAGTGACTCAGTTTCCCTTCTCCAAGACCCGCCTCGAGTGGATGACACGGGGGAGAGACCTGGGGGAGGGCCCCACAGAGCTGCTGCAAGAAACCCGGATCCCAGGCGACGCCCGATGCCTTGCCTGCCGCCCCCGCAGAGTCCCTGCACCCACCTGGAGGAACTAATCAGGCTTCCTCTGTAGACAGGAAAAAACAAACGCACCACAGTCCGACAATCAAAGCCGCAGACGCAGGGCGCCACTTGCTCATCTCCCTGGAGCCCAGACCTCTCTCGCCTTCCCCGTATGGAACACAGGCTTGCAATGTTCTGAGCCCACCCACCTCGACTAGTCCCATTTTCAAAAGTTCAGAGTACGCAGGTGAGAAGACACCCACCCAAAACCCCGAAACTAGCCTTAGACTGTTTATCCCCAACCCAATGCACCTTCACACCGCCAGCAGCCCACTGGACACCCCAGGCGAGTCGCTAGGGGCTTCACAGGACCCTGCCTGGTGCCTTCCAGCTCATAGGAGAGGCTGAGAGCTGTAGGGAGGAAGCCACACAGAGCAGCGTTCGGGGCTTGTCATCTGAGAGGGAGAGGAGAGGGAGAGAGATGCCGGAGGGTGGTGGCTGTGGGGCATCTCAGGCTAGCCAGAGTGAGGGGCGCCTGTGGGATTCTGCTGACAGGAGCCATTGAGGCAAGTGTGAACAGGGAGGTTATCTAAAAGAACCTGCGCCCCCTATAAACACCGCAGAGGAAGAGCATAAGAGCCACCAACACTCATTCCCTTTCCGGATGTTAACAGGTTATTTGTATCTTGTGTGGCGTCGTAAAGCATTCTGGAGTAGCACACGGTGTCATCCCCTTCCCGGTGGTCTGAAGAGTAGGAGGAGGCCAGGGAGGGGTCCCTAGAGAATGGGGTGGGTCCTTCTGCTCTGCAGAAGGCAGGAAGCCTGCCAGCTAATAGCACGGGTCGGGGAGCAGGCCTGATCTCACCCAAGACTGTGACTAAGGTCCTGTCTGATGTCCAAGGGGCCCCTCGCCGTACCCCCAATTCCCAAGCCCCCCAGCCTTCCTCACCCGCAGAATCAGCGCCCAGGTGCAGCACTGTCTCCTTCCTTTTTCTTGGAAGCGATCTCAGGGGCCTGAGTGACAGGCCTGATCACCCCGCCCCGGCCCACCGCCACATGACCAGATGGCTGACCCGGCCCGGCTCCCCGGGGCCCAGGCCAGCCCGGCCTCACACCCACCTGCCTCGCTCCCAACCTCACCACCAGGCAGGGGTTTCCAGAAAACCGAGACACACAAACACCCACCACAACAACAACACAAACCAAAGTGCACTGCGAACCGCCCTTTGGCCTCCTTCTTGTAGGTGCCTTGAAACTTCAATGTTGAGATGAATGTGATTAACTACTTGGTCCTATTTTCTGTTTGTCTGTTTTCATATAAAATGTCCAAGTCCACTTGCCTTGTTCTTTCTTGAAATAAATAGAAAGATTTAACTTTTACGGTCATCTCTGCTGCTGATTCTCGGCTTGGCACCCCAACGGGCCAGGAGCCAGGTGTCTAGGGCACACGTGGTCTCAGCGGCCCACACCCCTCCCTGGGCCTTGCTCCGAGGGTCAGCTCTGTTCTTGGGGTGTCCTGGCTCAGAGGCGGCAGCTGGGCAGGATGGCGACTCTGTTCCCTTGGGCACCATTCCAGCCAAAATGATTCCGCGGTGGGAAGAAGGACCCTCTGTCCCCACCCGCAGGCCCCAGAGGTCTACCGACACCTGAGTCACCACAAGGGGATCCAGAGCTGAACGTAGACTCAGAGGGTCTCTACATGGAGAGGTATGTGTCAGCAGAGCTGTGGGTTATCCTGGAAGAGGTTCCAGCAACCACGTGGCACCTGGATAAAAGTGGGACTGTTGGGTGTTTGGGGACATGAGCTTATGCCACCACCTCAGACGGCCCCCATCCCCTAGATGTGCCCGTAACACTCACAGCTCTGGAGCGTCATCTCCCTCTCGCACACCACAAAGGGAGGGGGACAGAAAGGAAAAAATTTCCATGAGAACAATAGCAGTTTCTGCTAAATTTAACATAAAACAAGAACTCATTACTTCTGCCTGAGATCTGATTTCATGTCTGGATACAGTTAACGGGTATTTCCTTAAATTCCAAGGAAGCAAAGTTAATTCCTGGTGGCAGGTGGCCCTGGGTGGGGTGACGTGGGCCCCACAGGTGCTCTTTGCCCCCCCACCTCGGTCTTTACCTCCTGTCCTGCCAGGGCAGGAGCCAACCAAGAGAGACCACTCTAACGTGTGGCACGCAGTGTGACCACAGGGAGAGGGCCAAGGCTGTTCTTCCAACTTCTCCCTCAGACCCAGCGCACAGTGGGTGCCCAGGAGGGCTGCCCACTCCCTCACCCAAGACCCATTCTCTGGGGCTGCCGAGAGATCTTTCTGGAACACAGCCAGCCAGGAGACGGCCTACTACGCACTGGGGTTGCTGTAATCCTGCCTCGCGGAGGAGTTGGGAGGAATCTCCATGGATGAGTGGGGGCCTGGCCTGGATGGGTTTCCACAGAGGTTACTTCCAAGGATGAGGAGGACTAGGAGGCCTGGCACGCCACCCGCCCGAGGCAGGCAGGAAGGCAGGTCCACTTCTGGTCCGCTTCCCTCAGGAAGGCCCTGCGTCCCCCCATCTCCCTGTCGCTCCTCTCAGGCTCCAGCCACAGTGCAGCCCTGCCCTCTGCCCCCCACCCCGAGGCCCAGTGTGGCTCAGACTCCAGGTCTACGCTGTGCCGGCTTCCTCGGCTGCCCCGCCGCGGGGCCCCACGCTTTTGCTGGCCTTTCTCGCCTGTACAGGTGACCCAGCCAGCGCTTCTTTCCACTGGGCCCACACTGACAGGTCTTCCCCCCACACATCCTGATCCCCAGAAGGCACTGGCCTGGCACCAGGAGGCCCCGTAAACAGGAATGAAGAGTGAGTCAATGAACAGTAAATCAATCAGCCGATCGCTCCATGGATCCACGTGAGGACGAGGAGGACGATTCTCCAAGCACAACAGCCCTTGCCAATGCCAATGTCCCCACCCTTCCCCTAGGGAGTCCTGCTCCCGGCTTACCTTACCCTTCCTGAGTGTGGCAGCGCCACAAATCTGGGGACAGCTGTGGAGCCCTCCAAGCTGGGGAAGAAGGGCTACGTTCTCGAACTGTGTTCCTCAGCCCCTGCAGCTCACAGAAGTGCTGCCCAGAAAGGGTTCCCAGTCACATGGCTTCAGGAAGCACTGGATTAACAGCACTGCCCTCCTGGGGCAGGGCCTTGGAGTCCTTGGTGCTGGGTTAGACCCATGGGCTCCACCGGTTACTGCCTGTGTACTCCACCTCTCTGTGCCTCAGTTTCCGGCTGCTGTTGTGAGGGTCAGGTGGGACACAGGTAAAGCCGCTGAGCATGCTCCGCTCAGAAACCATCTGCACTGACCCTACAGCTGGGACGGGGCCTCTGTGAGGGGTGTGGGAGGCCGGGTGCCTGCAGTTTGTCTGGGGAGTGCAGGCCTCCCCCACCCCCCACCGCTAGCACAGCCTCCTGGGGAGTTTCGCCCACACTCCTGGTCCCCGGGGATGGAGCCAGGTGCAGAGCTGCTGGCACTCCTTGCAGGGAGGCCCGGGTTCTTGGCAGGACCTTTGGAGCCGAGCAGCAGAGTGCCTCCAGGTCCAGCACAGAGAGGTATCCATACTGGGTGGGGCCTGTTTCCCAAACCCCCGCAACCCGCGCCAGGTCCATGGGCTGCTAAAGAGGATAACGGCTGCAGCCTTAGGCTTCAGGACAGGAGGTGGGCGTGGGGGCATCTCAGGTTTTAATAAGCACCCCAGGGGAGTTGGAGGCCCAACCAGGTTTGGGCCGCACAGGAGGGAATCGCCAGGACCTGCATTTCAGGAATGGAAGGAAGACTCTCCAAACGTAACCCTGTTCTGAAGAGGACAGGGTGGTGGGAGAGGCAGGGAGCCTCCTGTCCTTACAGGAGACCAAGCAGGGCTGGCCAGGGCCTCAAGGGAACTGCACGGGACCTGCTGGTCCCAAAAAGCCCTGCCACTATGTCTTCAGCTGGATGCCAGGAGATGGGGTGTCCCCCTAGAAACCTGTATCCCCACTACTGCAGCCCCCACTGTACCACCCTCCAGCCAACCCAGTTTGGGCCCTTTCCTTCCCCACAAATCTCACAGGACTTGCATTATTACTGAGATTAGGGGCACATGAGGGTAAGACCCCCCGAATAGCTGCCCTGTGGCCAAGGGGTACCCCAAGCCCCGGGGCCCCGGCTTTGTGTATCTGACGTCACCTGTTTGGTCAGACTCAGGACTAAAAGTTCCTGCCCAAATGGGAGAAAGAGTGGGTGATGCCTTAGCCCTCTGTGGCCGCTTTCCTGTACCTGGAAACTGCCCTTACCTGGCTACCACTGGGTTCTGGAAGCTTCCCTTCTGCCACTACTTCCCAGGAGGGGTCCCTGGCCTCACTGAGCATCCTGGAAAGGAGGCGTCCAAACTCGGGAGGGGTCTAACACCCCAGGCCACACCCCTATACCCAAGTTCTGCGGCTGATTCTTATCTCCCAGCCTAGGAGGGTCCTGGATGCATGGGAGGGCACCCAGCCGGCCCCGAAATTCTGCCTCCGTGGGTCTGACATTGGCTCATCCACTTTCAGACACCCCAAATAAGGCGTGCTTCCAGGACCCCCCCATATGCCGCTGCCTCCCTGCCTCCACACCCACGTCACCTTCCAGCACTGACACTGCCGCCTCCCCGCCCACCACCCTGTCCAGCACCTCCCGAGGACCCTCTCCTCCTGCGGCAAAGTAAACAGGCTCTCTGGCATGCTGACTGACAGCACAAATGAAATCCTGCACTCCCCCCTTCGGAGATTTACAGGGGAAGTGAAATCTTATTTGCAATGCTGCCAAGCCTGGGACGAGATGAAATTATGCCTCAAGAAGAGACCCGGCCGGCCCCGAGAAGAAGCACCGCATCGGAGATGGGCTTATTAAAACCACGGCGGTCACATTTCAACCTGTTTCAGGTGTTAAGTAATTTACTGCCACCCAGAATTCAGTGGCAGGTTTTTATCATTTTTATTCTTGTGATATAGGCGAGTGCCCCGGAGGTCCCCGAGAAGGGAGCTGCGGGTCTAAATGCTCCCTGTCACCCCCACCCCAGGCACTGCAGAGGGAAATGGGGGTCAGCAGTCTGAAGGGGGTGAGGACACCCTCTCTCCAGGGTTACATCCAGCTTGGCCATAGCTCAGAGTGACAGGGAGCGCAGGCTTTAAGACCCCCACCCCACCCACGTGTGGGGGCTCCATGATCCCTCAAAGACCCTCAGAATGTTTGTTTGTTTTTTTTGATAGAGTATCGCTCTGTCACCCAGGCTGGTGTGCAGTGAGGTGATCTCAGCAGCCTCCACCTCCCAGTTTCAAGCAATTCTCCTGCCTCAGCCTCCCGAGTAGCTGGGTGTACAGGCATGCACCACCAGGCCTGGCTAACTTTTGTATTTTTACTAGAGATGGGGTTTCTTCATGTTGGCCAGGCTGGTCTTAAACTCCTGACTTAAATGATCCACCTGCCCCAGCCTCCCAAAGGGCTGGGATTACAGGCGTAAGCCACCATGCCTGACCCCTCAGGATGTTTTCTGAAGGCAGCAGGAGTGTAAGCTCTCAGGGAGCAGAGACTACCCTTGTTACATCTGAGTCAGTTGTTAGGAAAGCGCCACACTTTGAAATCTGATTCCTTTATTGCCGGCGACCGAGAGTCAGCTCATGCTCAAAATCTCTCAGCCCCGAGGAAGGAGTTTGATTTCTTTTTATATGTTGCTCAGGGCATGGGGGCAAAGAGGAATTTTACAGAAGCAGAATAAGCAGTTAGGGAAGGAGGCTGGTAACGAGGAGGCAGGAGGCTCCCATGATCGTTGATTAACTAAAGAGGGGATACACAAGCAGTTCCCATGATTGCTGGTTACCAAGGGGGGGCAGGGGGGCATCCAGTACTTTCCATATAATCAATCAAGGGGCTATTCACAATAGCAAGTGGGCTTGCCAAGCAGGGTATGGTTACAACAATTATGTTTCTATAGTCCTAAGCACAACATGACCCAGCCCAGGTATGCACTCAAGGGAGGAATGGCAGGGGGAGAAGCCAAGATGGAGTCAGTCAGGCTCACATCTAAGATGGAGTTATCTCACCGTCTCAGGATGTGACTACCGATCAAGCTTTTATTGAGCACCTACTGTATGCCACGCCCTGCTCAGATGGGGAACATGTAGCACATGGGACCGAGAGCCCCCTGCCCCATGGAGTTTAGGTGCTGCCTGCCGGTAAGCGTTGAGTGAATATTTGTGGTTGGTTGATGAAAATCTCCTAGAGGCAAACAGGCCCTTGAAAGAAGAGAAGCTGTCGAGGGGGCCAGGGGGAACCAGAGGGAAGTGATCAGGAGGGCGGGCGCACTTGACTAAGCATCTGCTACACGCCAGTCATCACAGTGTCTGGTGGCAGCCCTGGAAGTGGGGCCTCCGGAGAACTCTGCAGAAAGGGCTGATACTCCGTCTCAACTCATGCGGAACACAGTCTCCCATTCATGGGGAGCTGGGGACAAGGGGACCTGCAGTCTGGGGCCCAAGGGGTTGGGAACAGCCCCACATCCTCTGAGCTCTCGCACCCTTTCTCGGTGGTCCCGGGAGGAGAGCCGTTTGATTCCTGCTGGCTTTAGGGGGATTAAGCCTATTATGAAGGCTCCCAGGGCTTATCTGACGCCCCCTTTCTCTACCTGTTTTCAGATACTCCAGGAAGACCGAGGGGAATCTTCTATGTCCAGGCTGAGCCAAGAGCAGAAATCCTTTAATTAGCTTTCTCTTGGATCAGGGCCCTGTCGAATAGATTGGTTGTTGGGGGTGGGGCGGGGGGCAGGGGGACAGGGGAAAGGGATCGGGGTCCTCTTTAAAGCAGAGATTACAAGCCCAGGGTGAAGGGGTGAAGGGGCAGTCGCCAGGGACGGGCAGGTCCCAAGCAGGCTCTCCCCAGTCAGCGGCTCCTCAGGATCTGGCAGATGGAACCTGCCACCAGGAAGAAGCAGGGATGTGCTCTATTGAGCCCGCAGTCCTCAGGAAGCTGGCACGGGAGATGCTTGGCACGGTCCAGGCTGTGTGCCCAGGTCTCTTAATGAATGTGCCTCTTCCCCATGTGACCATCCAGATCTGTAACTTCATAATTAGGGGGGATTTCCTGAAGGGGCGCCCATCTGCGAAAGGCAAGGCAGTGGGGGCCAGTGGTGCCAGGCACCAGGCATCTGTCACCAAGCTCCGTCCCCACGGCAGGGAGGCAAGGCAGGCTGGCTTACTCCCATTTTAAAATAAGCAAACCAAGGCCCAGATCTAAGCAGCTTGACCAAGGCCATGCAGACAGAGTTAGCTCTGGAACCAGGTCTGTCTGGATTCCTCCACTGCCCCAAGTCCTGGCCCATGAGGCCTCATGAAGAGACCAGGCTGAGGGTCAGTGAGCTGAAGGCAAATGCACACCCACGAGCCTCACCCAGGAGCCTGGGGGGAGCTAGACCTCCCCAGGAAAACCTCCCATGGGAAGCCATCCCTGAGCAGCCCCCAGTGCCTTAGATTCCTGCACAGATGCACGGAGCCCCCACTGGATGCCCTGCTGCCCCTACACAGGAGCAGGGACTGGGCTTGTTTTTTTTTTGAGATGAAGTTTCACTCTTGTTGCTCAAGCTGGAGTACAATGGCTCGATCTTGGCTCACTACAACCTTCGCCTCTTGGGTTCAAGCAGTTCTCCTGCCTCAGTAGCTCAGTATTCAAGCAGTTCTCTTTCCAAGTAGCTGGGATTACAGGCATCCACCACCACATGCGGCTAATTTTTTGTATTTAGTAGAGACGGGGTTTCACCATGTTGGTCAGGCTGGTCTTGAACTCCTGACCTCAGGTGATCCCCGCCTCAGTCTCCCAAAGTGCTGGGATTACAGATGTGAGCCACCATGCCCGGCCAGGACTGGGTCTTAATCACTTCATGCCCTTTGAATGCAGAAAGGAAGGTGGCATCCATCTCGGCTTGAGGAACTAGCAGGAAGACTGGCAGGAGCCCAGGGGCACAGGATAGGCCAGGCTATGCCTTAGAAGATGGGGGACAGGGACACAGGGAGAGGAGAAAGGAGACTGCTGGGGATCCAGGCTGGAGCTCTCCTGCTGGCCGCCTTGCACAGGGAGGCATACGCAGGGTGAGAGGGCGGGAGGCTGAGCCAGATGCCCAGGGCTGCGGCCATGTCAAGTGTGGCTTGCATTCTCTCCCTTGATCTCTCCTGAAAGGCAGCTCCCCTGTGCTCCAGAAGTACTGGATGCGGGTCAGGCCTGCCCATATGGGGCAGGCAGAGAAAGACATCCTACCCCATGAGCATGGCCCTGCCCCACCCCCAGCCTCCCTTCCCAGTGCAGCAAGCTAAGCCACTCCCAGAGCAGGCTGCCCCAGCGCCCCTGGGCCCTGTCCCTGACTCTCAGACAGGCCTTCCCCTGGGATCTGGTCATGACAGGTGACTTGCAGGACCCTAGGGCACCCCAGCTGCCCAGGCCCCATCTCCCTTGCTCCCCCTCTCAGCCCCAGCACCTAGCACCTGCTGCGTGAATTAATGAAATGAATGAATGAATGACTGTTACGGAGCACATAGGAGCGATGGCAAACCCAGGTCCAGGGAGGTTCCTGGAGGGGATGGTTTCTCTGCTAGGACCTGGAGGATGGTCAGAGTCAGCGAAATAAATGGAGGAGAGGGTGCTCCCAGCAGGTGTAAGCGCCTAGGCAAAGGCAGGACCAGAGGCAGAACATGAAGCTATAAAGCCCAAAGTCACTTGGCCTGGCCACAGTAGACAGGGTAAGAGAGGGAATGCATGAGAAAAGGCAGTTCTGGGGCCGGATGATGCAGGTAGCCATCAAGGCACCCAGAAGGCTGAGGTCACTAGTAGGGCAGGAGCTTCGCCCAGTGGAGGATTCCAGAAGATTCTAAAGAAGCCATGATAACAGCGGGGGCCGCCCAGCTTTGGAGGCCCCCCTGTCCATCACAGGCACTCCACCCCTCCCCAAGCTGTGCAGTGCGTCCCGGCACCAGCCATGAGGTTGCAGGGAGAGTTGAAACCCTGAAGCAGAAGCAGCATGTCCCCAGTGAGAGGCCAGGCCCACAAAGACCCCAGCCTTTGCCAAGGAAGCGTGTGGACCCTGAGGCCAAGGGAGCTGGGAGGTAGGGGTGAGACTGGAAGCTGAGCCCCCAGGGAGGAGGGAAAGCAAGGGATACAAAGGCAGTGGCAGTGGCGGCCCTGCTGAGACTTGCTGGGAGCAGAGGGGAGCCCCGTCTAGCTGGCATGTATTTCCAGGCACCTACTCCATGCCAGTTTGGTGTGAGATTCAGGGGTGGAGGACAGCACCTGAGAAAGCTCCTGCTTCCGTGGCCGCACCACATCTGTGCACACCAATACTTCCAGCGCCTGCCTCTCCGCCGGTGAAGAATGATGTCTCTTATTTCAATTAGCTTTTTCTTGATTACTAGCGAAGTTCTGCATCTTTTCACTTGTTTACTGGCCATTTGTTTTTCTCTACCAGGAATTGCCTGTCCACATCTTTCACCCATTTTTCTTATTGATTTGTAGGAGCTCTTCCCATATTAAGAGAGGAGGAGAGAAGCAGCTTTCTCCTAGGGCGGGGCCCTGAGTCTCCCTCGAGGGTCCTCGGTCCCAGGGAAGGCAGGAAGATTTGTGTGGGTTGCTGGGTGCTCCTGCTGAATCTCTGCCCCCTGCCCGGCTCCCCATCAGTCAACTCTGCCGGAAGATGAGGCATCTCCTGCAGGTGAGATCCTGCCAGGCCTGCATCCTGACCAGCAAAACCCAGAAGGCTTATTTTTCACTTATACTGCGAAGTCAACACTGCCAGTGGCTGGCAAGATGCCCCGGATGGCACCTGAAGGGAGCCAGCTGGCATACCTGGGCATCACAGAGGACAGAATGACTCTCGCCATCCCAGGTCAGTCTGGCGGGGACCATCTGACAAGGTCCAGAAGCCTCAGGCCGACCCTCCCACTAGAATTCCAGCTCCCCTCCCCTGCCCCGCCCAGCAGCCCCGCTCCCGGCACATGCCTTTCCTGTCCCCCTTTCCAGTTACCACAGTCCCTAAAGAGCAGCCCCAGCCTATGGGACACACCTGAGCTCTTGCCCTATCCCTGCATTTTATTTTCCCTCCAGAGCAGCCCATATTTCAGTGAACAAACACGTAGGCCATAAAACTGATTTCCAAAGCCTATAAAGGCAATAACATTTAGGGAGGAGGAAAAATAAAGCCCCGCCTTTCCGCGAGTAACAACTGCTGGGAGTCTTCTCGGGGCCCTTCTGCAGCTGGGGGTGGCACGGTTCAGGGCTGGCCTTCAGCCTTCCCTGCGCCAGGTGGTAAATGGCCGCCCAACACATGTTCCGAGGGCCCACAGCAGCCAGGAAGACTGCAGACTGCCTGCTTTCTCTCTTCCCTGATGCCCCTGCCCACAGCTGTGTGGTTCCCCAAGAACCAGGAAAGTCTGATTGGCACCCCATGCCCACCCTCTCTCCCTTTCCCCCACTAAGCTCCCTGCAAGGACCCCTGGAGCAGCTTCCCAGCTAGTCCAAGTCACCCCTGCTGCAGCCAGCGCAGGGGACAGCCCATACTGCGGGTGGCCTGGAGGATGTCCTAGGCAGCCAAACCCACCATCCTGCTCCCCGTCATGCTCCGGTGAGCCCTTTGGGGAACGCAAAGGACACTGCCACAAAGGCGATCACCATGACCTCAATGGTAGAGGGGGATCAGAAAGCTCAGCTGTCCCCCATGCTCTCCACACACCCCCATCCTGGACTGTCACCAAGTTCACTAACCAGAACAACACCTAGAATGGTCACCGTGTACCCACTCCTCCTCATTGATTCATTCATTTACCCATTCACTGATTCATTTAAGGGGACTTCCTAGGATACACAGGGAAAGGATCTGGGTTCAAGCATCCTGGATTCCAGCCAAGTCACTTACAGTACCCACAGCATAGCTTTCCAGCCTGAGAAGCGGGAATGACCGTGGTGGTTACGCTGGGCTGGGAGAGCTGCCGGATGACGGTGGATGTGTTGTCAGCTCCAAGGCTGGGCCCCGGATGAGGGCAAGGTCCAGAGGGAAGGCACCTGCCCGGAGGCCAGGGGATGCCCCAAAGGACCCCAACAGTCCTTTCCAGGCAAGGATAAAACAAGGTCAGGGCGGGAGGCCTGAGGGAGGAACATTCCTGCCTCAGGGCAGAGCCACTGTGCAACCCACAGACCCGCCCTGGAGGCTCAGAGGGATACCCCTGACCTGTGAGGGACTTGGATGGCTTCCAGGAGCCCCAGGCCTGGAAGTCACTCATCCTTCTTCCCCTCCAGGATTAAAACAAGTCATGACATGGAATTAGCCACAGGTTTAGCCTCTGAAAAGAGGTGGAGAGGGCTGGGTGTGGTGGCTCACGCCTGTAATCCCAGCACTCTGGGAGGCCGAGGTGGGTAGATTACAAGGTCACGAGTTAAAGACCAGCCTGGCCGAGATGGTGAAACACCATCTCTACTAAACGTACAAAAATTAGGTGGGTGTGGTGGTGGGCGCCTGTAATCCCAGTTACTTGGGAGGCTGAGGCAGAGAATTGCTTGAACCCAGGAGGCAGAGGTTCCAGTGGACCAAGATTGTGCCACTGCACTCCAGCCTGGGCAACAGAGCAAGACTTTATCTCAAAAAAAAAAAAAAAAAGAGGTAGAGAAAATCAAGAGACAGGGATCTTCTAACCAGGGAGCCCCTCCCTGCAGAGGCCTCCCCAAGTCTCTGCAGGGTTGGGGGGATGAGGAAGTGGGGTGCCAGCCCCCAGTAACAGGGGAGAGGACTGGCACGGGGCTGGAGTGGGCATCTCGGCATTTGCATGGAGAGCTCTCTGTGGTGCTGAATTTATGCAGCTGCCTGTGTGATTCCTAAGGCGAGACGAATCTCCAGGCCGCTTTTCTCAGCAGGAACAAGGCTTTTCTTCAAATCGATGGTGACACATTTTTAAACTCTGATATTAAGGAGGGAGAGATTTTGCCAGCCCCCCGGGGGCAACCTTATTAGTCACAGGCTCATCTGAGAGAAACAGCAGCGGCAGACCCAGTGTGCCTGGGCAAGACAAGAGGCCCAGAGGCCAGCGGCCATGAGCAACGCAGGGGAGTCAACAGCAGCAAACAGGAAGGCAGCGGTGGGGCGGCGGGTCTCCCGAGCTATGGGTAGCGCTAGGTGAGGGGCGAGCACATTGGGACAGGCTCTGGAGCAAGGGATAAACCATCCTTGAGGGAGATAAAGAACGCTGGTGAGGATATTAGAGAGGAAAATGAAAAAAGGCCAAGAGGAGAAAGAAAAGGAGGCATTCAGCCAAAATTTTAATTGACTTCCAAGCTTGGAGTTATGGATCCTAAAATCTTGTTACAAATTTTGCAGTGGCTGCTAGGAAGCTCAAAGTTGCATCTCATACTCAGTTGCAACAAATTTGCTCAGCCTAGTTTTGAGGCATCCTCTAGGTAAGGTCAGGATAGGACACCAGAAGCCGAGGTTCCCCAAGTAGCCAGCAAGAGTGTAAACCACAAGGGCAAACACGAGCCACAGTTCCTCAGATGGCCACACACCAGCATCGCGTGCCAGGTGCCGGGGCAGAGAGCAGGCCGTGACCAGGAACCAGGCAAGAGGCTGGGAGCCTGGAAAGCGCGTGCTGAGGGCATCCAGGCCACAGGGTTCCAGGTGGGACCAAGAGCAGAGCTCTCAGGAGACGCCCTGCACAGTGTCCCCTGCTGTGGCTGAGTTCTTTGTGTTCTTGGGTTTTTTTTTTTGAGATGGAATTTCGCTCTTGTTGCCCAGGCTGGAGTACAATGGTGAGATCTGGCTCACTACAACCTTTGCCTCCCAGGTTCAAGCGATTCTCCTGCCTCAGCCTCCCAAGTAGCTGGTATTACAGGCATGCGCCACCACACCCAGCTCATTTTTCAATATATATATATTTATTTTTTCGTCCCCTCAACCCAGCTTTTCCGGAAGAGAAGGCCTAATTTTTTACATTTTCAGCAGAGTCGGGGTTTCTCTCTGATGGTCAGGCTAGTCTCAAACTCCTGACCTCAGGTGATCCGCCCACCTCAGCCTCCCAAAGTGCTGGGATTACAGGCTTGAGCCACCACGTCCAGCCATGTCCCTGTTTTAATGGTTCTCATTTTTACTGTTCCTATTTTTCAGTGAAAATAGGTAAGATAAATGTTTTTAAAAAAATTAATGCCAGCTCACACGCCCATTTCCTTGGTGACAGCAGACATCATTTATTGAATCCCAGTGACTTGTCAAGTGTTTGCATGCACCATCCCCTGCCTTCAGAGGGGACATTGCTCTCCTGGGTTTACAGATGAGGAAACTGAGGTTCAGGGGAGAGATGTATCCTGGCCAAGGTCACAAGAGCTAGCAAGTGCCCACAGCAGGACTCGAACCCAGCCCTGTCCCATGCACACCGGGAGGCTCCTACCTCCCTGTTAGGAGGAAGAGGAGGCGGGGTAGAGGCTGAGGCCAGGGAGGCCTTGAGAGGTAGTCAGCTGACCCACAGAATCCCCTCCGTGGCTGGCCCTGCCTGGTCTCCTCCCAGGCAAACCTACCCCACCTTCCGGTGACCCTCACGGGGAAAGCTCTCCCCGCCAGCAGCCAGGGGGGAGTTTAGCTCCTTTGACAATCAAACTGCAAAGCTCCCATCACAAATGTCAATTCTGGGCCATTTGCTTCATAGATTTTAATGTTCCTGTTTCTCCTCAACATCCTCAGCAAGGTAGCTCTTGCTTTTCAAAAGGGATGTGGCGTTTGATGATATTTAAACCATACCTGAAATACAGCCAGGCGGCAATATAAAACAGCTGTGAGCCCTGCTGGCAGAGGAATGGCTGACAGCCGGGCCTCTCTCCCAACCTGTGACGCTGCTCGGCTCTGGTTTTTATGGCAATTACAATGTCAAAGAGGGGGAGGAGGCAGCGGCGGGAGAAGGAAGCAGGGACAGTGCTCAAGGGCCACTTGTTGCCACCAGGAGGTGGGTGCCACTTATGGCTTTTTTTTTTAAAGACAGAGTCTTACTCTGTTGCCCAGGCTGGAGTGCAGTGGCACGATCTGGGCTCACTGCAACCTCCGCTTCCCAGGTTCGAGTGATTCTCCTGCCTCAGCCTCCTGAGTAGCTGGAATTACAGGCACCCACCATCATGCCCCGCTAATTTTTGTATTTTTTGTAGAGAAGGAGTTTCACTATCAGTTTCACTACCAGTTCAAGGCTGGTCTTGAACTCCTGACCTCGGGTGATCCACCTGCCTTGGCCTCCCAAAGTGCTGGGATTACAGGCATGAGCCACTGCACCTGGTCCCACTGATGGATTTTAATGAACTGAGGGGCTGCCAGACATGCCTTAGAGGAGGAAGCCGGCCAGTGGCCTCTCAGCCCCACCTCTGCTCGCAGCCTGCTGCGCCACTGTGAGGACCAGCTCTGTCCTAGTGCCCATCCTCCCCTGGGCCTGCAGCCCACACGCTCTCTGTGCTCCCGCATCCTCCCATCCTCCCTGGTTTCCAGCTCCTGACACCTGCCACGGATATAAACAGCTGCATCTCTGCCCCTGCCAAGAGTGGACAGAGTGGGAGACCCCTGTACAGCCATGCCCACCAGGGCCGCCTGCTTCCCCGTAAGGCTCCTTGGCCATGAGCTGTTGTGAGTTCCTGTATGTCCCTTCAGGGGCGGGCATGCTTGGGCTGCCCCCACCTCGGAGGAGCCCTGTCCAGGGACGGCGACCCAGAGTCAAGAACCTGCCCCTGCCCTCGAGGGGCTTGGGGCCTAGTGGGTGGTGAAGTGAGATCCCTCACTACTAATAATCACTGCTGAGTGTGGGCAGTGGTTCACGCCTATAACTCCAGCACTTTGGGAGGCCGAGCTGGGTGGATCACCCAAGGTCGGGAGTTCGAGACCAGCCTGACCAACATGAAGACGCTCCACCTCTACTGAAAACACAAAATTAGCCGGGCATGGTGGCGCACGCCTGTAATCCCAGCTACTCGGGAAGCTGAGTCAGGAGAATCGCTTGAACCCAGGAGGCGGAGGTTGCGGTGAGCCAAGATGGCGCCATTGCACTCCAACCTGGGCAAAAAGGCAAAAGTCCATCTCAAAAAAAAACCCAAAAAACAATCACCACTGTTTCCGAGCCCCTCCAATGCGGTGCTGGGCCTTCCAGGCGTCCCCATGAGGGACAGATGGGGAACCCCGAGGCCTGAAGCAGCAGGGGAATTACCCAGCCTAGCGGTGGGACCGGATCTTAGCGGGGTCTGGTGAGAGCCACAGTCCTGGGCTCTGGGACCTCCAAGGCTGGCCAACCAAGTGTGCCGATGCCCTCCACCCCAGCCGGGGCCCCGCCACCGACCCCAGTGGCAGAGAGGTGGGGACCATAATGGCACCACTGCAGTAGAGCTCAAAAGGCAAGTGTCTGAAACGCATGAAGACCCTGAGCAGGGTGGCAGCTGCAGGGGAGGACTCCAGGGGCCTTCGTGTCTGCCAGCTTATGCCTCAGCAGATGGCAGCCAGGCCCTGACAGGGCCACTTTGGCCACCCGGCTTCCCTGGGGACATCCCCTGTCCACGCTGTCCTAGCCTACCTCGCACCCTGCTGCACAGGCTGTTTCCATAAGACCACACATCCTTCCTGATGGAAGGTGGAGCAGGCACAGGCAGCCCTGCTGGCGGTGGGGATCGAGGGGCCCAGCCTGCTCGCCCTACGCCCTCACGGTCAGGAAACCCCATCCAAGAGAGTCTGGTGGTCAGGAAAGGCCCGTCCCCTTGGACATGCCAGGTCCAGCAGGTGACTCGATTCCCCACTGTGAATATGGGAAGGAGGTGCCCTCAGCCTGCTTGGGATACAGGGACTGTTCCCCTGTTCCCAGCCCCACCAAGCACTGGGTGCAGAGCAGGCGCTGGCTGATGGGATACCCGGTTCAGCGGGTCTGAGAAGCTCTCCCAGGGCAGCAGCTATGACAACAAGAACTAGAGCTGGCATCTCCTGGGTGCTCGCTCTGTGCCAGGCACTGTACTGAACATCTTAATAAGTGACCTCCTCTCAAACCCACAGTGCCAGGGCCTGGATCCCCGTGCACTCTTATCTCTGTTTCATAGACAAGAAAACAGGCTCAGAGAGGTTAAGTGATTTGCCCAAGGTCACACAGCTGGTACACGGTGAAGCCAGAACTTGTACTCAAGACTTCAACTCCCAGTTACAAGATGTCCCATATGGCTGGGCACAGTGGCTCATGCCTGTAATCCCAGCACTTTGGGAGGCCTAGGCAGGAGGCTCACTTGAGCCCAGGAGTTTGAGACCAGCCTGGGCAACATGGTGTAAATCTGCCTCTACCAAAAATACAAAAATTAGCAGGGCATGGTTGCATAAGCCTATGGTCCCAGCTACTCGGGAGGCTGAGGCAGGAGAATTGCTCGAGCCCAGTGCACTCCAGCTAGGGTGGCAGAGCAAGACCCTGTCTTTAAAAAAAAAAAAAGTCCCTTGGCTGGGCACGGTGGCTCATGCCTATAATCTCAGCACTTTGGGAGGCTGAGGTGGGTGGATCACGAGGTTAGGAGTTCAAGACCAGCCTGGCCAACATGGTGAAACCCCGTCTCTACTAAAAATGCAAAAATTAGCTGGGTATGGTGGTGAACACCTGTAGTCCCAGCTATTTGGGAGGCTGAGGCAGGAGAATTGCTTGAACTGGGACCCAGGATGTGGAGGTTGCAGTGACCCGAGAACATGCCACTGCACTCCAGCCTGGGCTACCGAGTGAGACTCTGTCAAAAAAAAAAAAAAAAAAAGGTGTGCCACATGGAGACTCCACAGTAGATGAAGCTGTTTGAGGTGCGGGAGGTGAGGAGACCCCAGGGTCAGGGCCTGGAGTGTCTGAGCCCACTCTAGGGGTCCAGGGAGAAGATTCAAGTCAACACACCCACAGACATTGCCGTCTGCATAGAGCTGGGTGTTGAAAGGAAGGAAAGGGGACCCTGGTCCCCAGGGGTGGGGGGGCACTGTGGCCACCGCGTGCTGCTGCAGCCGGTCCCCTTCATGTCCTAGGGACACAGAGTACCCCTCGTTAAACGGGCAGGCAAGCCGAGGCCTCCTGGGGAGCCCTGAAGCCAGCTCAGCTGCGCCTTGCCAAGGCACTGGCGGATGATTCCAGGAGAGCGAGCCAAGGGCTGCAGATCCAGCCCTTTTCATGCTTGGCCAATTTAACGGTCCCCATTAATTTCAAAACACACACATTCCCACAAGCTCCGGCCTCCTTGGCTCAGCGCTCGGGTGGACAGCACATCAGGGGCACAGGTGCGGGCGCTGAGGCCTCAAGGATGGAGAGGAGCCGGAGAGGACGTGCTCAGGACACTCTGCAAAGGGTGGGAGGCAGGGTGGCCACCCATGGGTGGGCAGCAGACCCCTAGCTGGGGTCTTCTAGCCACGAGTCTGCCATGAGGGGAGAAAAGGCTCCTGGGTTTGCAGCTCTGTTTTGCCACCTTCCTGCTGTGTGACCCTGAGCAGGTCACTGTCCCTCTCTGGGTTTTAGTTCCTCCCCAGTCTTCCTCTACAGGACTGCAAATGCCAGGAGGGTAGGCACTGGGTTTCACTGGGCCTTGTACCTCCAGCACCTCGAAAGGAGCCAGGAACCTCATGAGGACCCTAGAAATGCCTACCACCGTCCTAATCTGTAAAATGGATCAGCCCCTTCAGGCCCAGAGGGGTGGGGTAAGGGGCTGGGTTGGGCTGGGCAGAAAGAGGGGACTTAGAGGGTGTCGCTGGTTCATGGAGCCCCTCCCACCATCTGACCAACTCTCAAAGGCATGTAGTCACTCATTCATTCAACAAACAGCAGCCCAGACATGGTGGCTCACACCAGTAATCCCACCATGTTGGAAGGCCGAGGCAAGAGGATGACTTGAGCTCAGGGGAGATCAGCCTGGGCAACACAGGAAGACCCTACCATTACAAAAAAGAAAAGAAAAGAAAAAAAGAGGCCGGGTACATGGCTCGCGCCTATAATCCCAGCACTTTGGGAGGCCGAGGCGGGCAGATAACCAGAGGTCGGGAGTTTGAGACCAGCCTGACCAACACGGAGAAACCCTGTCTCTACTAAAAATACAAAATTAGCCGAGCGTGGTGGCGCACGACTGTAATCCAGTTACTCAGGAGACTGAGGCAGGATAGTCGCTTGAACCTGAGAGGCGGAGATTGCAGTGAGCCGAGATCACGCCACTGTATTCCAGCCTGGGCAATAGGAGCGATACTCTGTCTCAAAAAAAAAATAATAATAATAATTAAAGAAATGTACTGAAACCCAGGACAGAGTTATCGGGTCCACAGTCCACTCTCATATTCCACGTGGAAATAACAGAAGGACTTAGGGTAAGAAGCAGAGGACTTGGTGGAAGACCTTGGAGTGGAAGGGCCCCGGGAGGTCCTTCCCGAGTCACGCCCCCCGGCCAATGCTCCGCCCACTGGACCAGGCCCTGCGAGCCCACAAGAGCATCTCAATAATTCAGGAGGGATCCATCATTTATGAATTTATGTAACCACTGCCCGACCTTGTGGGGATGAGCCACCCTCCTCCTGCAGTCGTGGAAACTGGATCCAGGGTGTTCTGGGCTTTCTGGCTTTCTGATGTGGGGAGGGGCCTCTTGGACCCCAGGAATCCTGACTGGCCCCCTGATCGACTCTGCCCCTCACTCCCAATGACCCAGAGGGAGCTTGCGAAAAAGCAAACCTGGGCCGGGTATGGTGGCTCACGGCTGTAGTCCTAGCACTTTGGGAGGTTGAGGCGGGTGGATTGCTTGAACCCAGGAGTTCGAAATCAGCCTGGGCAACAAGCTTGTCTCTACAAAAAATTTAAAAATTAGCCAGGAGTGATGGTATGCCTGTGGTCCCTCTACTCAGGAGGCTAAGATGGGAGGATCGCTTGAGCCCAGGAAGTTGAGGCTGCAGTGAGCCACAACTGCACCACTGTACTCCAGCTTGGGGAACAGTGTGAGACCCTTTCAAAAAAATGAAAAGGAAGGGACGGAGGGAGAGAGGGAGGGAAGGAGGGAAGGGAGGAAGAAGGAGGCAGGGAAGCGAGGAAGGAAAGAAAGAGGAAGAAAGGGAAGGAAGGAAGGAAGGAAGGAAGGAAGGAAGGAAGCCAGCCTACCTGTCTGCCTGCCTGATCGTCTCTTTCTTAAACCCCAAATCTGAAAGACGAGGGTTTGATTCTCAGCCCTGCCTTTTCCCCAGCACCATGACCCGTGGGTGCCTCAATGTATTCATCTGTATAACAGGGGAAACATCAGAGCCTGACTCAGACATGAGACAACGTGTGGAGCGGAGGGAACACCCAGCACCAGGCGGCAGGTGACAGGCAGCCCTCAGTCCAAAGCCGGGGATCCGTGGGGCTTGCCAGAGACTTGAGGGGGCTTGGGACACAGGATGCCAGGCAGGCTAAGAGAGCTGGAGCCCACCAGGAGGCTTAGGGGACCCAGGAGCCCAGATTCAGATGTTGGTCCCATCTTTTTACGACGACCCATCCCCTGGTGGCAAACTTCTGCCCTACTCTCAGCTTCCAGGCCAGGAGGACAGGCAAGACACACTCACTCTTGGAACTCAAATTCATCAGCCAAAAAAGAGAACAGAGAGGAGGTATTCCCTCCCTCAACACACACACACACACACACACACACACACACACACACAGTCTCTCTCTCTCTCTCTCTCACTCACTCTTTCCTGGGGCCTCTGAAGCTCGGCAAACCTCCCGTCCCAGCTCTACCACCATTTAGCTGTGTGACCTTAAGCAAACTGCTTCACGTCTCTGAGCTGCCAGTTCACCATTAGCACAAGGCTGAAATAATGTGAGAGAGGTGAATCACGAGGTATGAACGCAGCGTAGACCTGGAGGGAGCCGCCTCCCACCCCACGCTCTGGGCCTCCCTGTCCTTATCGTCTCATGCTCCCTGCCCCCACTTTCCACCCAGCAGCCCAAGTGATCTGACCAAGCCCCCAACTCAGGCCCATGCCATGGCGTGGCTCACTCCAAACCCCTCAGTGCCTCCCCAGTGTCCCGCCCACCTCAGCCCTCCCTGTCTGTGCTCTCTCACCCTCAGAATGCCCTTGCCTGACTTCTGACTTAGCACCCCATCTAACCCAAGCACCCCTCCTCCAGGCAGCCTTCCCCCCACCTCCCTCCCCTGCAGGCCAGACCCCTGTCCCTCCTGCACCATGCTTCCTGTTCCACCACACATCTCACGCCTTATCTGGAATTAGAGACTGTCTTTTGCAGCCCAGGTAGGTCCACCCCAAGGCGTGGTGCCCAGCAGCCCTATCACCTATGTCTGCTGCATGGACGAAAGTGTCTAAGTTCGAATTCTGGCTCAGTCACCTGCCGAGGTGGGGTGTGTTACTTGATCCCTGAAAATGGGGTAACAACCCTGCCTGCCTCTCGGGGCCTGAGAGCACTGCACATTCCAGAGTGGCCAGAGCACCGGAAAGCGGCCGGCCCCGCCTGCGCTTGGCTTCCCCTGAGCAGGAGGGAGCCCAGGGCCAGGGCTGCTGTCTGTTGCTAACAGGCTCCAGCTGCAAAGTCTGCTGTGCAGCCGGCCCGGGCTCGCTGCTGCCTCAGGCCGGCCACCTCCCCTGCCCACTGTGGAGAGGTTTCTGCTATGTGGCGGCCGGCAAGCCTCAGCAAACACATTTAAATCTGAAGTGACAGATAAAGCGATTTACGGCGACAGTTTAGCTTCAGATCACTTCCCACAAGGCAGTCCGCATCCCTCCGGGCCCCCGCCTGGTAGTCCATCAAGGCGGTCTCTAAATCACGGACTCCCAGCAGCGGCCCAGGGACAGCCAGGCACAGGGGCGGGTGGCCGCTCGGTCCCGGCCTGCTCCTCCCCAGGCCAGGCTCTGCGGGGTGCTCCAGGTGGCAGGAGAAGACGAGGCAGGGGCTCCTGGTGCTTGGGAGGAGGGCAGTGATAAGCAGCAGGCAGATTTTCACAAATCAAAGCCCCAAGACTTAAGGAAACGGAGCGCCACTTCATGACTTATTTTAAATAAATAAGCGGCTTAAAAAATCTCCGTGCGAGGCCGGCTTGTCGCTGTGAAACATGGCTTCCCACCCGTCCCTGCCACACGCCCGGGCCCCTCAAAGGCCTCACAGACCCACCCCGCCTCCCACCACCTCCTTGCAGAATTAATTGGTCCCTGCGGCGTCTCGTGGCACTTTGTTCAGACCTTGCTCCTAGCGCTCTGTCACATTATATTCTGCTTAGTCGCTCTTGCTCCCAACTTCCCAATAGTCATTTCCTGGGGACTCTCCATGCACCAGGGCCCAGGCCCAGGGCTAGACAGGCCCCAACTCCTGGACTCCTCACTCTCACCCTGCGGTGGGACTGATGGTGATGCCATTTCTCAGATGAGGAAGTGGAGGCCACAGCATGGCCAGCAGGGGCGCTGGGACCCCGACCTGCTCCTGGCCACGGCGCCCAAGGCCCACGCTCGCTGCTCTGGGCTAGCGCTGAAGAAGAAATCCCTTCCATCCTTCACAAAGCCTTGCATGCATCTCTGCCCTGTCCTCTTATGACCTGAAGGCCAAAGCCAGGCAGCCAGACCCCTGGGCTGACTGAGGGGATCTGTTTTTTTTTTCTGAGATGGAGTCTTGCTCTTGCTGCCCAGGCTGGAGTGCAGTGGAGCAATCTTGGCTCACTGCAACCTCCACCTCCCAGGTCCAAGTGATTCACCTGCCTCAGCCTCCTGAATAGCTGGGACTATAGGCACGTGCCACTACATCTAGCTAATGTTTGTATTTTTAGTAGAGACTGGGTTTCACCGTGTTGGCTGGTTTTGAACTCCTGACCTTGTGATTCGCACACCTCAGCCTCCCAAAGTTCTGGGATTACAGGCGTGAGCCACCACACCCGGCCAAGACTAGGGGTCTTTCTTTGTGCCCGGACATTTCCTGGCCAGGACTCTGCTGTCAGGAACAAGGGGTCCACACACACAGGCCTGGTGCACCAGGAAACTCAAGGGCGGGGAGGTGGTCCACTCAAGGTCACTGCACCCCTATGGCAAAAAGATGATGTAAACGCCCTGGAAGCCTCAGCACCCCCTGAGTGAGACCTCCAGACCGGAGCTCTCCCCAGACGAAGGCTTGAGGTCATAGGCCAAGCTGGAGAGGCCGGCACTGGCTCCGAGAACCTCCTCCTCCAGAAGAGGGGGCCTGTGGAGGCTCCCCGGCTTATCTGCTGCGCGAGGCAGCCCAATTTCATTAAGACGGATGCGCCATGCTCCTGTGGGCAGGAGCCGCGGCCGGCACAGATGGCAGGAGCCTGAGACTCTCGCGGGTGCTGCCCGAGCACGCGGCCTTGGCTGGCAGCCCATGGGGCCAGGGCCCAGGGAGGCCTGCACTGTGCCCTTGGGTGGGGGGTTTTGTCCCATCCCTGTGACCTCAAGCCCTGCCACCCACCAGCCAGGCATCCCCACTTTTATGTTTCTGCCAACCTCCCACCACATCCCATAAAAACACACGTCACACCACACACACACTGCATCACACAAGCACAGACACAAACACGCTACCTCACACATACAAGCATCACACATCACACAAATGCATACACACCCCCCCCCACACAGGTAGAACTCCTGACCTCACACACACACCGTCACACACAGCTCAATCACATTTCACATAGCCCAATAATATGAGAGTGGAAACCACTCCTGAATTTCTAATGTCAGGACATCAGTAAGGAAACAGAGTCTGATTTTCTTATTTTTATTTGTTTTTTGAGACAGGTCTCACTCTGTTGCCCAGGCTGGATGGAGTGCAGTGGCACAACCACCGCTCAATGCAGCCTCGACCTCCCAGCTCAAGTGATCCTCCCACCTAGGCCTCCCGAGTAGCTGGGACTACAGGCATGCACCACCACACCAGCCAATTTTATTTTTTTGTGAGATAGGGTGCCACTGTGTTGCTCAAGCTGGTCTCAAACTCCTGTGCTCAAGCAATCTTCCCGCCTCGGCCTCTCAAAGTGCTGGGACTACAGCAGTGAGCCACCGCATGCAGCCTCAGAGTCTGATTTTCTTTTTTTTCCTGAGACGGAGTCTCGCTCTGTTGCCCAGGCTGGAGGGCAGTGGCACAATCATGGCTTACTCCAGCCTGGACCTCCCAGGTTCAAGCAATCCTCCTGCCTCAGCCTCCTGGGTTCAAGTGTTTCTCTTGCCTCAGCCTCCCAAGTAGCTGGATTACAGGCACGTGCCACCAGGCCTGGCTAATTTTTGTATTTTTAGCAGAGAGATGGGATTTCATCATATTGGCCAGGCTAGTCTCGAAACTCCTGACCCCAAATGATCTGCCTGCCTCAGCCTCCTAAAGTTCTGGGATTACGGGCAGAGACACCATGCCCGGCACAGTTTGATGTTCTATTTTCTATTTTTTCTTTTTTTGAGATAGGGTCTCACTTTGTCACCCAGGCTGGAGTGCAGTAGCACAATCATGGCTTACCGCAGCCTCAACCTCCCAGGTTCAAGTAATCCTCCTGCTTCAGCCTGCTGAGTAGCTGGGACTATAGGCACATACCACCATGCCTGGCTCATTTTTTTTTTAAATTTTTTTGTAGAGATAGAGTCTCATTATGCTGGCCAGGCTGCTCTCAAATTCTGAGCTCAAGTGATCCTCTCACCTTGGCCTCCCATGGTGCTGGGATTACAGGAGTGAGCTACTGCACCCAGCCCAGAGTCCAATTCTCAAAGGCCTGAGGGAGGTCGTAGGCAGATGCCTCTTCAGGTAAGGGAAGGAGTGAGGGGAGCAGGAAGGGGACATCTGGCACCCACCCTCTCCAGGGATCCCCAGAGCCCTGCTGAGTGGCAGGAGGGATGCCCACAGCCTGGTGGGAGACTCCTTCAAGCCCACAGCTTTTCAGGATGGAGGAGGGTAGGGGGTTGGGAGCCCCCCTGCCTCCTTTCCCTCACAGCCCTCTCCCAGCTCCCCCTGTACCCTTCCGCTCCACATCCCTGCAGCTGGACCCATGCCCAGGCAGTGACAGCCCCTCCCATATAGCAGCAGGAACAAAGAGAACCCCCTCCTCCTCAACAAAATCCAGAAGCTCCGGCAGCCAGGCCTCAAGTTCCCAGCCCAGGGCGACCCTCCACGTTCTCCATGGGCCACTGATGCCTGCGGGGCCAGCACTGCCCCTGGCTTCAAAAATATAAATTTAAAAATCTCCACCCCAAGATAATTGCTCTCTCCTCTGGCTTATTGTGGTGGCTCGTGGTAGGCACTGAGAAGCAATTATTCACGGCTAATGATTATAATCAAGTCAAATAGAATTTAATGGACACGTATTCTCTTCCTGCTTGAAACTTTACATATGAATTAAGCACATATGGGTTTCACGAGGCACAGACGCAGATTTATGCAGCCCCGAAAAGCCCCGCCGTTGCCGGCGACTTTTATTCCACTAATAAACAGGCTGATTTATGGGCTCCCGGGAACTGCGATCTCTGCTGCCCCCTGGTGGGCGAAGAGGCTGGGGTGGGGGCCAAGGCACCCAGGACCCCGGAGACCACTTTGAACGCTGGGGCTCCACAAAGCCCTGGAGGGCCCGGAGGAGACTCGGGCTCTGTGTGGGAAGCCTGTGTCCAGACTCTGCCTTTGCCATTCCCTGGGATTCCAGGCGGGTACTGGGTTCTCCTGGCTGTACAGGCCTCTGAGGACCCTAGCTGAGTCCTCCTAGAAATAAAAAGATCCCAGGAAAACACATCAAGAGGTGTGTGGGTAAACTGAGGCAAGCAGGGGAGGCAAAAGCTGATCATCTGCAGGAGGTGCCACGTCCCTCGGCACCGCCAGGACAGAGGTGATGCCCAGATGGTGCTGAGGACACCAGTTTCAGCACCAACGCAAGGTGCCAGAACCTGATTCCCACTGGGTGCTGAGTGACTGTCATGCACACGTCACGGGCATCAGCTCTGAGTGCCCCCAGCAACCTGACGGGTGGTTTCCTCACCACCCCCACTGTGCAGAGGAGGAAACAGGCCAAGGCAAGGGCACAGAGAAGGGGCGTCCCCAGAGAAACTTGGTGAGGGCTGCCCCAACCCTGGCCCCACTGCGAACGGAGCCAGCACTAACACACTTCTGACAGAGCTGCCACGTCCAAAGCCTGGCACCTCGCAAGGCACTTAGGAAGAGGCATTAATCACACCACAGTCCAGATGCAGCCTCCAGAGTGCCCCCATTCCATCTGCGTCTGCCATCACCCCACCCTGGTCACTGCACCCTTTCTCCCGGCCCATGTTCCAGCCAACCACCAATCCAGGGGGGACAGAGCTCCCAGGATGCCTCATTTTCCCTCTGACCACTTTGCAGCTCAGCAAGAAGATCCCGCTGGGCACCTCTCGCATGCTTGCCAGTGACTGGCAGGGCTGGGGTATCCAGTGGCCTGCCTGACTGCCCCCTCCGCCACAGCCCCAAGGCTCTATCCTCCCGCTCCAGGCCAGCCTGTCCCTGGGTACAGGCAGCAAGAACGCCCTACTCCCCTAGGTCTCTGTAACATCTGCCAACCCAGATGTGGCTTTGTCTTAGCCATGTGTCCCCAGATGGAATAGCAGTCCTCGTCCCAGTGGCCCCAGAGAAAGACACCAGAACCACCTGCAGGAGCCCAAGGTGACCCCAGCTCCCTCTGCCCCCCTCAGCCAGACACTCTGAGCAGTAACTCCTGCCTACATGTGACTTGTCATCTGTGCACCTAGACAGACAATGTGTGGGCAAGGCACCCCCATATGACTATCCAGCTTTGCCATCACTGGCTGCTTCAGGAAACACAACTCAGACCCCATGGACTAGGCCCAGGGCGGCCGAGTGACCTCCCCTTTCCGGATCCCAGAGCCCGTCACTCACAGAGATCAATGGAAATGTTCACAGCATCCACACCACCACACCCCAGAGTCACTGGGGAACAGCGCTGGGGCCAGGCGCCACCGCTACAAGCCCAAAGTGGGGACGACGGACACTAGAGCAGCTCTGTGGGTAGCCAGGGCCTGCATAGGTTGGGAAGGGGCTGGCAGGCAGGATTCTCCCTGTGAGCTGGAGTCCAAGATGAGAGGGTCCGCCCCCACATTCAGGCCCTGAGAAAGAGGCCTCCCTTCCTCCGACGCTAGGTGCAGACGCTGGGTAAGCAAAGGAGCGAGAAGCAGGCAGGCGAGGGTTGGGGTTCGGCCGCCAGACGTCCTGTTCCACAAGCCACCTGCTGGACCTAACCAGCCCCTGGCACCCCATGCCAAAGTCCTTTCCCGGCGCCTTTCGACCTTGCCAGACAACCACCGCCTGCACAAGGAGCAGCCCCCTTCCTCCCCTTGACAAAGAAGAGCCGGCTCCCACACTCATCACGATAAACTGCCAAGCCAGCAAGAGGCGAGCGCAGGAAGCTGAGCGGCTCCAGTTCCCAGGCGCTGGAAAGTTGCCAGGGTGCCGCAGGGGACCTCTCTGCCCCCACTGTCCCCTCAATGAGCTCCCTCACCTGCCCAGGCCTGAAGGGCTGCAGGGCAAGCCAGAGACAAAGGAAGGCAGGCAGTCGTAGGGGCGTCTGCGGCCCCCCAAGGTCAGACCTCCCTGCTCTGGCCACCGCCCTCCTGGCAGGGCAGCCCAGTTCTAGCTGAGCTCTCCCACTTTCCCGGCCACTAATGGGTCTCTGTGGAGCAAGGCGCCCCCGACACAGCAGGTCAGGGTTTCAGGGGAAGAGGAGCCGAGTGGCCGACACACTAGGCTGCCACGGCGCCAGCAGGCCGTCCTCGCCGGCAACCCGAGCCTCGCTGGAGCCAGGTGGCATCCACCCAGGCCTGGCATAGCACAGCGGAGCAAAGGCAACGGGGCGGCCACCAGTGCTCTGGCTCAGGCCAGCCACTCACCAGCATTGACGATGGCATCCACCTCCAGCTTGGTGATGTCGCTGCGGAGCAGGGAGATCTTCTCGTTGAGCTGTTTGTCCTTTTTATACTTGGGATCCTCCACCTTCACGGTCACCCCTGGAACAAGCAGGGACCAGAGAGGTCACAGCGAGGCTGACCACTGCAGAGGGACACAGCCAGGGCCCAGGGCCTTCCCCATCGACCTCCCTCCACCTCCAGAGGCGGCCTGCAGCGCCACGACTGCTGACCCCGGACCAGGAAGCCACGCTGAGGGGCGCCTACTGCATCTTCACGGCAAGGCCACCAGCAGGTACAGTGCTAATATCATCCTCCCATTTCACAGAGGTGGAAACTGAGGCTCAGGTTGGTCAGGGACTTGACCAGGGTGATGGGTCACCAGGCCCACTGTCTCATCAACACACCCCACTGTAAGCAACCAAACCTCAGCTTCACACCCCAGCTCCCCACAAGCAAGGAGTGTCCGGCAGGTGGCTCACCTGACCCAGGGCTATGTTTCCTACCATATAATGGGGATAAAAGTTCCACTTGCCTCAGGCTGTGTTAATAATTGAACGGGGTGGCCGGGCACGGTGGCTCACGCCTGTAATCCCAGAGTCGGGCAGATCATTTGAGGTCAGGAGTTCGAGACCAGCCTGGCCAACATGGTTAGAGCCTGGCCCATCTCTACTAAAAGCACAAAATTAGCCAGGCATGGTGGTAGGTGCCCGTAATCTCAGCTACTCGGGAGGCTGAGGCAGAAGAATACTTGAACCTAGGAGGCGGAGATTGCAGTGAGCTGAGATCGCACCATTACACTCCAAACTGGGCAAAAAGAGTGAAACTCTGTCTCAAAAAATAAAACAACTGAATGAAGTGACACACACAGAGTGCCTGCGCACAGCAAGCACCCAATACGTGCTGCCAGACTCACTCCTCCCATCTGCACAATTCTCCCAGGCCGCGGGTCTGGAGCACATCCACTAGGGCCTCCCTGAGCAGAGCCTACCTTTCGCCATCTCCTTCCATGTAGGGATCTTCTTCAGTCTCACAAAGTCCTTGCAGAAGTAATGTTCCTCCCGCTGCTTGTCACTCAGGCCCTTCAGAAAGGCTGCAGGAACAGGAAGGAGGATCAGGGCCAGGGAGAGGAGTGGGCCGGGCGCTCGCACGCCAAGGTGTCCCCTCTTGCCTCATCCAAGAATGCAAACCAGCCCTCCTTGTCCATCCTTCCCTGGGCACACAGGGTGGACATGCTGGGGAGCCTCAGAGGCCCCTAGAACATCTAGAACATCTTGTCCTGTTCTCTTTGTTCAGGGAGGGAAACTGAGGCCTGGGGAGGCTGAGGGATTGGCTCAGGCATTGCAGACCTGGGTTCAGAATTCAGCCCTGCCACTTTCTAGCAGAGTCCATATCTCTCTGGGTCCCAGCTCGGAGCTTCCTCTCACACGCTAAGGCCAGGCCGGTTGGCAGCCTCACCAGTGACATTATCTGTCAGTCCCACTGCCAGTCAGTTCTGCCTCATTGTCACTGCACGCAGGCAGTGGGACGCTGTCCTCCTCCAGGAGCTGCAGGACCAAGCGGGCCTGGCATCTGTCCCCAACATCCCCCTAGCAGGGGCTGGGGGCTCTCAGCGTGGCCAAGGCGGCTGGAATCATCACCATTTTACAGATGAGGAAACCGGGGCTCAGGGAGGTTGGGAGGCCACCCTCACACAGCAGGGACTCAAGTGAGGAGTCAGGCCCTCCCATCCGCTCATGGACTCTGGATCCACCCTGGCCAGGCACCGCCCCATGGGCCCTGCCTTCCCTTGGGGGTGGCACCAGGCACAGAAACTCCAAACCGGCTGAGAAACGCCGGCCCTGACCAGGCTTGCAGCTCGTGGGCTCCCCCTGCTGGCCCGAGGCTGCCTGCACACACAGGCTCTCAGCCCAGCCTCGCACCCTGGACCACAAGCTCCGCGAATGGGGCAGCCCCCATGGCAAACAGCAAAGGCTACAATTGAGAAACTCAAAAAGCATCAAGAAGTATATAGAGGTGGGAGGGCAATTCGATGAGGTGGTGAGAAAGGAAGGATTGACTCCTGGAAGATTCTATGCACCTGGCAGTGAGGGGCAGGCACTTAAGAGACAGGTAGGTTCCCTGACAAATGCCCTTTTCCCGGCCAGAGTCACTTCGCCATCAAGGCCTCCATCTCCTCATCTGTCCGCTGCCGACAGTGGTGATAGCAGCCCAAGGACTCTGAGAGCATCAGATGACAGAACTCATGCGAGGGGCCCAGTCCAGAGGCCCTGCTGGATGCGAAGGTGGGGTCATCAGAAAAGGCTAAGCCACGGCCAGGCACAGTGGCTCACACCCATAGTCCAGCACTTTGGGAGGCCGAGGTGGGTGGATCACAAGGTCAAGAGATCGAGACCATCCTGGTCAACATGGTGAAACCCCATCTCTCTAAAAATACAAAGATTAGCTGGGTGTGGTGGCATGCACCTGTAGTCCCAGCTACTCAGGAGGCTGAGGAAGGAGAATGGCTTGAACCCGGGAGGTGGAGATTGCAGCGAGCCAAGATCGTGCCATTGCATTCCAGCCTGGCAACAGAGCGAGACCCCATCTCAAAACAAAAAGGGAGGGGGGCAGGACCATCCCTGGTCAGCTTCAACTGCTGCCCGAGCCAGAGCCACTTATGGAAGGTGGAGAGAAGTGGCAGCCCCTTCCCCACTCTTCCATAAACATGTTTGGGCCTGAGTAGGTCCTGCACTCAGTGCCAGGATGCATCGAGCAGGCTGACCTGGCCCTCGTGAATCTACAACCCAGCTGGGGAGACGGAGGCTGGCCAGGTGCTTCAGTGAAGCAATTCTAATTCTGAGACACACTATGAGATACTCAGGGGCTGGGAGAGGAGTTCCCTGGAACCCTGGCCAGGCAGGTGGCGGCGGAGGCTTAAGGGAGACTCGGAAGAGGAGTGGGAAGTAGCCAGGGCCGGAAAGGGTGTTTGGTGGCAGCAACAGCACATATGAGCTCGTAGGAGAATAAAATTGTTTGTGGAGTGATGGCGGGGGGCGGAGAGGGGGGGCACAGGCTTCATCCCAGGGGCACCATAACCAAACTGACAATGCTTTCACCTGGCCAGGTGCAGTGGCTCACGCCTGTAATCCCAGCGCTTTGGAAAGCCGAGGTGGATGGATCACGAGGAGTTCCAGACCAACCTGGCCAACACAGTGAAACCCTGTCTCTACTAATAATACAAAAAACAGCTGGGCATGATGATGGGCACCTGTAGTTCCAGCTACTCAGGAGGCTGAGGCAGGAGAATCGCTTGAACCCGGGAGGTGGAGGTTGCAGTGAGCTGAGATCACACGAGCCTGGGCGACACAGCGAGACTCCACCAAAAAAAAAAAAAAAAAAAAAAAAAAAAAGCTTTCGCCAGGCGAGGCACAGTGGCTCAAGCCTGTAATCCCAGCACTTTGGGAGGCTGAGATGAGTGGATCACCTGAGGTTGGGAGTTTGAGACCAGCCTGACCAACATGGAGAAACACCATCTCTACTAAAAATACAAAATTAGCCGGATGTGGTGGACGCGTGTCTGTAGTCCAGCTACTCAGGAGGCTGAGGCAGGAGAATCACTTGAAGCCGGGAGGCGAAGAGTGTGGTAAGCCAAGATTGCACCCTTGCACTCCAGCCTGGGCAACAAGAGCGAAACTCTGTCTCAGAAAAAAAAAGAAAAAAAAAAAAAGCCGGGCACGGTGGCTCATACCTGTAATCCCAGCACTTTGGGAGGTTGAGGCGAGCAGATTACAAGATCAGGTGTTCAAGACCAGCCTGGCCAACATGATGAAAACCTGTCTCTACTAAAAATACAAAAATTAGCCAGGCACAGTGGTGCCTGCCTGTAATCCCAGCTACTCAGGAGGCTGATGCAAGAGATTACTTGAACCTGGGAGGTGGAGGTTGCAGTAAGCCGAGATCATGCCTGGCGACAGAGTGAGAGTCTGTCTCAAAAAAATAAAAAGAATGCTTTCACCAGACACTTCCCACGAGTGTGCCATGTGCCCTCTTTCTAAGAGGCCAAGGGTACCCCTGCTGGCCCCTCCAACACTAGCGTCCCTTGCTGCTCACAGCCCATTCCCTGCCCCCTTTTTTGAGAAGCCAGCCTCCCCACTGGCACATGGCCCCAGCAGGACTTGAGGAGCATGCCGAGGGCTCCCATCTGAAGACCCCTTTCTTTGTTGGGGTCGGGGACGCCGGTATCTGGAAGGAGCTGCAGCATTTCCAAGCCTCTGCTGTCCTCTTCCGTATAGTGAAGCTGTGGGAGGCTACCTCCTATGTTTCACAGGAAGTGGACCGGGCTAGCCTGGCATGTGGCAAAGGGCTGAGCTCCTGGCAGCCGGTACCCCCTACTGAGGGCAAAGAACAGGCCAGGGAGGAGAGGCAGCTCGAATGCCGATAAGTCAGTTCATAAATATTTATCAAGCATCCTCACCTTCACCAAGGTGAGGTCCTGGGGCCTGACCAAGCAGAGGGGAGCACAGGAAAGCTCCAGGAAGTGGCCACCATTTCTCTGGTTGGTCCCAGGGGCTGTAAATCACTGGAGGAAATCCTACCAAGCAGAAGACTGCCTCTAAATGTTTTACCTCCCCCATGGGGGGCTCAGACACTCAGCGGCTGCTTCAGAAGTAGACTCCCCCTTCCCGCCTCTTCCCCACTGCCCCCACTCCTCCTCCAGCTGCTGTCCTCCCCACCGAGCCGGGCACCTCCACCACCTGCCCGCACCTTGTCCTTCCTCCCTCAGGTCACTGAGCACGAGGGTCCCTCCTGCCAGTGCTGCCTCTGCGAGGCCCACCTCCCAGAGGACTCACTGCCGCAGGACCCCTCCATCAGGCTGTCCTGTCTGCCCTCAGACAATCCCATCCCCTCCCTCAACGCCCGCATTCTATGCCCCTGCAGTCGCCCCCTCCTCTGCGTCTCCACGCCTGTCTCCACTTCCTCCATCCAATCCTCCCTCCACAAGGTCAAGGTGACCACGCCCCATGGAACGGCCCTTCCTGCCTTCCCTGTGGACAGGAAGTGTCCTTGCTTTCCTCCCTAGGTCTTCTAATCAATTGCACAGATTCAAAACCCTCTTTAAGCGAGCGCCCTCCGGGGCTGTCTCTCCATGCTCTTCTGGGCCTCTGACCCCCAGGGCGCCTGCCTGCTCTCATTCCCCAAAGGGCAGGCATGCAACAGAACGTTTGACTTGCCCCCAAAACATCTTTTTTTTGTCTCTCCATTCTTCCCCCTTCTTTGCTCGGGGGCCTTGAACCAGCGGTCCCCCTCTTTCCTTCCTCCTCCTCCATGTCCCATCCAGCCACAGACCTGTTGGATTGATCTCCGTGTCACCCCAGAAACCAAGCCTTCCTTTCACACTCCTGGGGCCGAGACTTCCTCATGGCTCCCTAGACCCCAACAGATGCCCCCAACTCCCAGCTGATCCCCAAGTGCACCTCACCCCCATCTGTTCCTCAACGGCAGCCCTGGATCCTGGGAACACAACTCAGGCACCATCCTCCTCTGTTCAAAATTCCATTCAAACTCCGGTCACCCGGCCTCTTTCCCACCTCACTCTCAACGCCACCTTCCCCACTACGCAGGTTCCCTCAACAGCCAGGCTGCTTCCTGGCCCACGGCCTTTCTACCTGCTGGGCCTCTGCAGGATATGGGATAGTTTGCTTTTGTTTACATTTATTCCTTTATTATTTTTTTTGGAGATGGAGTCTCACTCTGTTGCCCAGACTGGAGCGCAGTGGAGCAATCTCGGCTCACTGCAACCTCCACTCCTGGGTTCAAGCAATTCTCTTGTCTCAGCCTCCCTAGTAGCTGGGATTACACGCATGCGCCACCACGCCCAGCTAATTTTTGTATTTTAGTAGAGATGGGGTTTCACCACGTTGACCAGGCTGGTCTTGTACTCCCAACCTCAAGCAATTCACCTGCCTTGGCCTCCCGAAGTGCTGGGATTACAGGCGTGAGCCACGGTGCCCGGCCTCCTTTCTTGATCTTGGCCATCCTGGCCTGTAGGTTCCATAGAGGATCTGTTGTGTTTACCATCGGATTCCCACCACCCCACACAGTGCACGGACACCTGAGGGTGGCTGAGGGGTGCACTGAGGAATGAATGAGCCAAGACCAAAGGCCGAGGGCGAGTTTGCTAAGAACAGAGTCTTCCAGGCAGAGGGAACAGCATGTGCGGAAGTCCGGAGGTAAGAGGGAGCTAGAGATGATCCTCTAGAGCATTTGGGTGGAGAAGGCGAGGCAAGTTGGCCTCTCCGGGTCTGCCTCCCCATCTGAGGATGGGCAGATACTGGCGGCACCCGGCCTAGACCCAGGCTGTCGCTGTGGCTCTTCTTCTGTTCCAGGTCCCGCCAGGTTTGGGCCCATGACCTCCTGACACCATGCTCGGTTTGGAGCCTCAGTTTTCCCATCTCTAGAATAGGAACAAGGCAGGCCTTCCCTTGCTAGCATGCAGGCTTGCTGGGAGGGTCAAACGAGAAGCTGGCTGTGGAAACATTCTGTAAGCTGCAAAGTGCAGTCTACCCGTCAGACACACTCACTCCTTCCTGGTGGTGAAATAAGACTCGAAGAGAACAAAGCCAACAGGACAAAATCGTGGAGAAATTTTTTTTCCAACTTGGGGACACAGCAGGTAGAGGAGCTTTTCTAATTATTTGGGTCCTCAGCACTTGGGAAGGCCAAGGCAGGCCAATGGCTTGAGCCCAGGAGTTCAAGACCAGCCTAGACAACATGGAGAAACCCCATCTCTACCAAAAAAAAAACCACAAAAAATCAGCCGAGCGTGGTGAATGTGCCTGTACTCCCAACTGCCCAGAGGCTGAGGCGGGAGGATCACTTGAGCCTGGGAGGTCAAGGCTGCAGTGAGCTGTGATTGTGCCGCTGCACTCCAGACTGGGCAACAGAGATCCTGTCTCTAAATAATGTGGGTCCCTATATGTGTCACCTTGTGCATCTGTGACCTCCCCACTGTGAGGCCTTGGCATGCCACCGTGTGGGCACTCCCAGACGGCTGCACCTGTGGCCAGAAAGGCAGGTACCCACCATGATGCTGGTGGGACTGGCAGGTTGGGACCCCACAGGCCTTGCTAAGTGTCTCTGGCTAGGCAGGCCCTGGGCACCCCATGGAACTAGACCGGGGTGCCCAGAGACACCTCAGGTGCCCTGGCAGACATCATCTGGCAGGTGCCACCACCTCGTTCTAGAGAAGAGGCAGAGTGACCTGCCCCCGGTCACACACGTGAGAGGAACCTAGGCTGTCTTCCCTAAGCGTGGTGGCCCAGTCTGAGTGACCCACAGCTCACAGAGCCGCTTCTCTCCAGCAAAGCCCACAGGACAGCTCCACTTCCCAGAGACAGCATGCTGGCTCTGCCACCAGCCGGTGGGGTGCCGACCTTGGGGACATCTGTCAGCCTGTCCCTTCTAGTCTGTGGAGCCCAAGTGCATACCTCAGAAGGCCAGCAGCGTCTCAGCGCCAGAACAAGGCTGTGGCCCGGTGGATACCCAAAGACCTACACTCTGCACTGGTTTCTGATTTACGGGGAAAGAAAAGGCCAACGACGCCATCCGCAGCGGTCCTCGCCTGCCAGCCCCCTCTTCACTCCCCCCGAGAAGAAACAGCGACCTGAAGCCAGGCACATGCCCCATGCATTTGTGTTTTTATTTTTTTGAGACAGAGTTTCACTCTGTCACCCAGGCTGGAGTGCAGTCATGTGATTGTGGCTCACTGCAACCTCTGCCTCCCGGGTTTAAGTGATTCTCCTCCCTCAGCCTCCTGAGTAGCTGGAATTACAGGCGCCCGACACCACACCCAGCTAATTTTCTGTATTTTTAGTAGAGACAGGGTTTCGCCATGTTGCCCAGGCTGGTCTTGACCTCTTGACCTCAGATGATCTGCCCGCCTCAACCTCCAAAAGTGCTGGGATCGCAGGCGTGAGCCACCATGCCCGGCCTTGCCCCACTAATTTCTAACATTTCCCATCTCCTCCTGTAAGAAGGACAGATGCAGACTTAAAGCACAAGTGAGTTTTATTTTTTTTTTATATAGAAGATGTAAAACATGCATTTTCATTCCTTTCATTTTTGAAGAGGCAAGAGTATTTCACAGCTCAGTGAGACAGGTGTTGTAAAAAGATGTTCGCAGTAAATTTTGATGGAGAGGCCTGACCCCAGACGCAGCTTCCAGCGGCTCCCAGGCACCAAAGCTGAGCGGGAGGAAGCAGGCTCCGCCAGAACCATAAAGTGCAGCGGGGAATGGGAATTCAATGATGTGTTTTAAGAAGTGTCTTTATGGCACTTTGCAAGATGGTGTTCCGAGAGCTGAGGGCAGGCTGGCGCGCCAGGGCAAGGCTCCACTCAGAGAGAATGCCAGGTGGGCTGGGCTGATAAAGGCTGGGCTCCCAGAACACAGCAGCATTTAGACTCATGGCAGGGGCATTCATCACCTGTGCTCACCGGCCAGCAAGACCAAGGTCTTATCAAAGCCCACGGCTCAAGCAAAGGGGAGACAGGACACGCAGTGCCTCTCTCCTCTCCCCTGCCCCCGTCTCCGCCCACACCGGGGCATCGCAAGGCTGCATCCCCAGAAGACAGGAGGGAGAAGCCCCCTCCCCAACTCCCAGGGGTACCTGGAAAATTTGCCAGTGCTGCAGTCAAATCAGATGAGACATCCACTCCGGATGATATCACACGGGGCTGAAATTAGTCCCGGCTTCTGCGCAGTGTGGCGTGAGGCTGGGGCGCAGCAACTCCACCTTGAGCCACCATGGAGAGGATGAGGCTGTGCAGGCTCAGGGCCGCAGCACGTGAGACAAGCTACAAGAGCCCGGTGTCACCATGGCCAGCACAGAGCAGAGAGAGGAGACAGGCCTGAGGGCCCCAGGCATGACAAGGAAGGGGGGCTGCTGGTACCCACCCTGGGCCATGGTACATAAAATGGTTTCTTATTTTTAGGAGAGACAAGGTCTTGATACGTTGCCCAGGCTGGTCTCGAACTCCTGGGCGCTAGCAATCCTCTCACCTCGGCCCCTAAAGTGCTGGGATTACAAGCGTGAGTCACCACACCTGGCCCAAAATGGTTTCTAATATGATCCCAGCACAACCTCCAAGCAGGTGCTGTTGGTCCCATTTTAAAGATGAGAAGACAGGCTTGGAGAGTGAGGAAGCAGCAGCATGTGCCCACATCTGACGATACCAACGTCCCTGCTCTCTGCAGCACACAGCTCTGCCTGCGGTAGGGTTGGAACAAGGACCCAAGGCCAGACCCTCCTGTGATGATACAGCACCCAGAGACCCCCCAAGGGCCCAATCAGAAGTCCCCTCATGCCCAACTGCCTTTACAGCGAGGCTGTTTCCATGAACGAAGTGCCCCAAAACTGAGGATATTAAATTGGAGAAAGTCAGTCAGGCACAGTGACTCATGCCTGTAATCCCAGCACTTTAGGAGGCTGAGTCGGGCGGATTGCTTGAACTGGAGAGTTCAAGACCAGCCTGGCCAACATGGTGGAACCCCTGTCTCTACAAAACATACAAAAATTAGCAGCGCATGGTGGTACACACCTGTAATCCCAGGTACTCAGGAGGCTGAGGTGAGAGGATCACGGGAGTCTGGGAGGCAGAGGCTGCAGTGAGCCCAGATCCCGCCACTGCACTCCAGCCTGGGCAACTTTATTCACAAGAATGCTCAGGGAAGCTTTATTCATAAGAAACCCAAATGCCTATCAACAAAAGAGTGGGGGCCGGGCATGGTGGCTCAACAAAGTGAGACCCTGTCTCAAATAAATAGGCTGGGTGCGGTGGCTCACCCCTGTAACCACAACACTTTGATAGGCCGAGGTGGGCAGATCACCTGAGGTCAGCAGTTGGAGACTAGCCTGACCAACATGAAGAAACCCTGTCTCTACTAAAGTACAAAATTAGCTGGGCGTGGTGGTGCATGCCTATAATCCCAGGTACTCGGGAGGCTGAGGCAGGAGAATTGCTTGAACCTGGGAGGCGGAGGTTGTGGTGAGCCAAGATTTCGCCATTGCACTCCAGCCTGGGGAATGAGCAAAACTCTGTCTCAGGACACAAACAGATGGAGAAACATTCCATGTTCATGGTTAGGAAGAATTAATATCGTGAAAATGGCCATACTGCCCAAAGTAATTTACAGATTCAACGCTATCCCCATCAAGCTACCAATGACCTTCTTCACAGAACTGGAAAAAACCACCTTAAACTTCATATGGAACCAAAAGAGAGCCTGCATAGCCAAGTCAATTCTAAGCAAAAAGAACAAAGCTGGAGGCATCACACTACCGGACTTCAAACTCTACTACAAGGCTACGGTAATCAAATCAGCATGGTACTGGTACCAAAACAGAGATATAGACCAATGGAACAGACAGAGGCGTCGGAGGCAACACAACATATCTACAACCACCTGATCTTTGACAAACCTGATAAAAACAAGCAATGGGGAAAGGATTCTCTGTTCAATAAGTGGTGTTGGGAAAACTGGCTAGCCATATGCAGAAAGCAGAAACTCGACCCCTTCCTGACACCTTACACTAAAATTGACTCCAGATGGATTAAAGACTTAAATATAAGGCCTAACACCATAAAAACACTAGAAGGAAACCTAGGCAAAACCATTCAGGACATAGGCGTAGGCAAGGACTTTATGACCAAAACACCAAAAGCATTGGCAACAAAAGCCAAAATAGACAAATGGGACCTAATCAAACTCCACAGCTTCTGCACGGCAAAAGAAACAGTCAATAGAGTGAATCGGCAACCAACAGAATGGGAAAAAATTTTTGCAGCCTACCCATCTGACAAAGGGCTGATATCCAGAATTTACAACGAGCTAAAAAAGATTTACAAGAAAAAAACAAACAAGCCCATTCAAAAATGGGCGAAGGATATGAACAGATACTTTACAAAAGAAGACATACAAGAGGCCAACAAACATATGAAAAAATGCTCATCATCACTGGTCATTAGAGAAATGCAAATCAAAACTACATTGAGATACCATCTCACGCCAGTTAGAATGGCGATCATTAAAAAATCTGGAGAAAATAGATGCTGGAGAGGATGTGGAGAAATAGGAACACTTTTACACTGTTGGTGGGAGTGTAAATTAGTTCAACCACTGTGGAAAACAGTGTGGCGATTCCTCAAGGACCTAGAAATAGAAATTCCATTTGACCCAGCAATCCCATTACTGGGCATATATCCAAAGGATTATAAATCGTTCTACTATAAGGACACATGCACACGAATGTTCATCGCAGCACAGTTTACAATAGCAAAGACCTGGAACCAACCCAAATACCCATCGATGATAGACTGGACAGGAAAAATGTGGCACATATACACCATGGAATATTATGCAGCCATTAAAAATGAGTTCGCGTCCTTTGTAGGGACATGGATGAACCTGGAAACCATCATTCTCAGCAAACTGACACAAGAACACAAAACCAAATACCACATGTTCTCACTCATAGGAGGGTGTTGAACAAGGAGAACACATGGACACAGGGAGGGGAGCACTATACACGGGGGTCTGTTGCGGGGGAGTGGGGGGGACAGCAGGGGGGGGAGTTGGGGAGGGATAGCATGGGGAGAAATGCCAGATATGGGTGAGGGGGAGGGAGGCAGCAAATCACACTGCCATGAATGCACCTATGCAACAACTTTGCATGTTTTTCACATGTACCCCAAAACCTAAAATGCAATAAAAAAAAAAAAAAAAAAAAAACTCCGTCTCAAAATAAATAAACAAACAAACAAACCCTGGCCAATAAAACCAGACACTGCTGAAGTCTCCCCAAAAGACTGAAAGTCTCCCAGCCAGGGAGATCCAGCCTGAAGCCATCTCCATACCTGGAGGGAGAATGGGCCCACAGAAATGAGCATCAGCTTGGAGGTAAAGAAACGGAGCACGTGGGGGAAGCTGGATTTGGCCGTCAGCCTGGAGGACACGCTGGGCATCCTTACAGGGGTCCTGAGCAGGCACTCAGCATTGCATATAGACAGAAACACTGGGCCAAAGCCCAGGGAAGGGGATCCTTGTGGGTGGGCTGACCCTTCTCAAGCAGGGAAGCTTGTCTGCCTTGCCCAGGGCAAGGCTTCCAAAATCACACAACCAGCCCTGGATGAGAACACATGCTCTGAGCAATCTAAGGTTACAATCTGGGTTCCATGAGGCTTTCCCATAGGGACAGGAGGCTCCCCCCAGGCACACCTGAGTTTTCAGAACCACTGCCATCATATTTCCCCACCATGAACTGCACATCTGCCTTCTGACCTATACATCAGTCTCTTATGAGTTTGGTTACTGTGTGCCAGGCTTTGAGAGAGGATCCTCTCAGGCAGACAAGTATTTGGAGGTCTACCTAGGTATATCCCTGAAAGGAGAGCACATGTCCATGAAACACATGGAGAGAACACTCAGGAAGCAGGGCACAGTGGCGCACGTCTGTCATCTCAGCACTTAGCACTTTCGCAGCTGGAGGTGGGAAGATCACTTGAGCCCAGGAGTTCAAGATCAGCCTGGGGCAATATAAATGTCTCTGCGAGATCCAAGATGGCTGATCACTAGCAGCTCAGGATCGTAGCTCCCAGTGAAAGCGCAGAGAATGAGAGGACACCACACTTTCAGATGAATTTTTGTTGCTCATGGACCAAGAGATTCCCAGCGGAGGAGCCCCACAGGTCGCCAGGGCGACTCTTGTGGCCAGCGTGGCGGTTTTGCTGGTGCCTCAGCGCAGCAGTTCTTGGTGCAGAGTCCAGAGATTCCCGGGCAGAAAAGCACCATCAATCTTAATACCGCTGTTTTGGACGGCGCAGCGGAATGCTCAGATTTTGGCGCTGGGAATCAACAAGTTGGACGTCCGCTCAGAGACCTAGTTAGAAAGTCGGTAATTACAAAGATGACAGAGGGATAAATATATAATGAAGGGAAGAAACCAACCTAAAAAGGCAGAGAATACTCAAAATCAGAATTCCTCTCCCTCTACAGGGGATTGCAGTTCCTCATCAGCAACGGAACAAGGCTTAATGGAGAATGAGTGTGTTCCATTATCAGAAGCAGGATTCAAAAGGTGGGTGATAAAAAACTTCTGTGAATTAAAAGAACTTGTTCTAATCCAATGCAAAGAAACTAAGAACCTTGAAAAAAGGTTTGACAAAACGTTAACGAGAATGGACAACTTAGAGAGGAATATAAGTGAATTGATGGAGCTGAAAAACACAACACGAGAACTCCGTGAGGTATGCACAAGTCTAAACAGTCGAATTAATCAAGCAGAAGAAAGGATATCAGATGTCGAGGACC
The DNA here is from genome assembly GCF_030222135.1 of Aotus nancymaae. Lineage (NCBI taxonomy): Eukaryota > Metazoa > Chordata > Mammalia > Primates > Aotidae > Aotus > Aotus nancymaae. Next base: position 5,700,755 of record NW_026988473.1, on the reverse strand, counting down.
AGCTCAGTGAAATGAAACGAGAAGACAAGATTGGAGAAAAAAGGATAAAAAGGAATGAGCAAAGTCTCCAGGAAATATGGGACTATGTGAAAAGAGCTAATTTACGTTTGATAGGTGTACCTGAATGTGACGAAGAGAATGAATCCAAGTTGGAAAATACTCTTCAGGATATCATTCAGGAAAACTTTCCCAACCTAACAAGGCAGGGTAATATTCAACTCCAGGTAATACAGAGAACACCACAAAGACGACCAACCCCAAGGCACATAATCGCCAGATTTATTAGGTTTGAAATGAAGGAGAAAATACTAAGGGCAGCCAGAGAGAAAGGTCAGGTTACCCACAAAGGGAAACCTATCAGACTTACAGCAGATCTCTCAGCAGAAACCCTACAAGCTAGAAAAGAGTGGGGACCAATATTTAACATCCTTAAGGAAAAGAACTTTCAACCCAGAATTTCATAGCCAGCCAAACTAAGCTTTACAAGCGAAGGAAAAATTAAATCTTTTGCGAACAAGCAAGTACTTAGAGATTTCACCACCACCAGGTCTGCTTTACAAGAGCTTCTGAAAGAAGCACTATACGTATAAAGGAACAACCAATATCAGCCTTTCCAAAAATATATCAAAAAGCAAAGAGCATTAACACAATGAAAAATTTACACCAACTAATGGGCAAAACAGCCAGCTAGCATCAAATGGCAGTATTAAACTCATATATATTCAAATTGGACAAAAAGCTAAAACCCATCGGTATGCTGCATCCCGACCCATTTCACATGCAACGATACACAAAGACTCAAAACAAAGGGATGGAGGAAGATTTACCAGCCAAACAGAGAGTAAAAATAAACAAACAAAAAGTAGGAGATGCAATTTTCGCCTCTGATAAAATAGACTTTAAAGCAACAAAGATCAAAAGAGGCAAAGAAGGACATTACATAATGGCAAAAGGATCAATGTAACAAGAAGAGCTAACGATTCTATAGATCAACGAGACAGAAGATTAACAAGGACATCCAGGACTTGAACTCAGACCTGGAACAAGTAAACTTAATAAACATTTACAGAACTCTCCACTTTAAATACACAAAACACATATTACCACCTCACACCTATTCCAAAAGTGACTACATAATTGGAAGTAAATCACTCCTCAGTAATCGCACAGCATTTCATAGGTTTAAATGAAATATTGGTTGGCTGCTTATTTTCTTCCCTTATTCCTTCCTGTCTACATCATTAAGTATAATTATTGGTATAAAAGAGGTTTTCAATACTCATTTCTAAACTGCATTCTAGCCTGGGCAAGAAAGCAATACTCCCATTCTCTCTCTCTTTCTCTTCCTTTTTCTTCCTCTTCTTCATTCTTTTTCTTTCTTTCTTCTTCATTCCTTTTCTTTCTTTCTTTCTAAAAAAAAAAAAAAAAGGGCCAGGCGCGGTGGCTCACGCCTGTAATCCCAGCACTTTGGGAGGCCGAGGCGGGTGGATCACAAGGTCAAGAGATCGAGACCATCCCGGTCAACAAGGTGAAACCCTGTCTCTACTAAAAATACAAAAAATTAGCTGGGCATGGTGGCGCGTGCCTGTAATCCCAGCTACTCAGGAGGCTGAGGCAGGAGAATTGCCTGAACCCAGGAGGCAGAGGTTGTGGTGAGCCGAGATCGCGCCATTGCACTCCAGCCTGGGTAACAAGAGCGAAACTCCGTCTCAAAAAAAAAAAAAAAAAAAAGGAAGAATTTAGGCTAGGTTCAAAAGGCCTTTCAGAATTATGAAAATAGAGTGTTGCCCCTTCCCACAAAGAAAAAAATAGCTCCTCTGTTTAGCCAGACTTAGTCTTACTAAAAACTTAAAAATAAAGATCCCCTGATGATCAATTACGACTAAAAACAGAAGGACCCCTATCAGGTATTGTTAAGGATCTCCACTGCTGTTAAACATCAGAGAATCACTAGCTGGGTACACCTGTCCAGGATTAAACCAGTTTCTTGTAAGTCCCTGCAGGCATAAGAGGAAGACATCATGAGCAATACTTACAAACCTCTAGAAGACTCAGAGCTATTATTTCACGAACACATAGATAAATAACGTGATGATGTGAGTGGGCATGGGAGCATTAACTTTTCTCTTCCTTCTAATTTTCTTGTTTAACCTCCTAGTAAAGTTTGTATCTTTTAAAGTCTACATAAAGATGATGCTGGCACAAGGCTTCCAACCCATCTTATCATCTGACCCAGAAAATGAAAATATCCTGCCGTTGGGCCTTTTAGATCAGTTATCCAGAGATTTTTACTTCTCCCATGCTAGGCAGAGCCTATGTTCATAAATAAATAAATAAATGTCTCTGCAAAACATTTTTAAAAACAATTAGCCGGGCATAGTGGCACATGCCTATAGTCCCAGCTACTCATGAGGCTCAGGTGGGATTAAGCCCAGGAGTTGGAGGCTGAGGTGAGCTGTGATTGCACCACTGCACTCCAGCCTGGGCAACAGAATGAGACCCTGTCGCAATAAATAAATAAATAGAATGTTCAGTGCAGCTTTATTCACAAGAAACCCAAATGCCAGTCAATTAACAAAAGTGGGGGCTGGGTGTAATGGCTCATGCCTGTAATCCTAGCACTTTGGGAGGCTGAGGTGGGTGGATCACCTGAGGTCAGGAGTTCGAGACTAGCCTGGAAAACATGGCAAAACCCCCTCTCTACTAAAATAGAAAAATTAGCCAGGCATGCTTGTGGGTGCCTGTAATCCCAGCAACTCAGGAGGGTGAGGCAGGAGAATGGCTTGAACCCGGAAGGCAGAGGTTGCAGTAAGCAGGGATCACGCCGCTACACTCCAGCCTGGGCGACGGAGCAAGACTCCATTCCAAAAAACAAAACCACCAGAGTAGGAAGCAAGCTGTGGTACATTCACACACTGGAACACTATACAGCAATGAAAAAGAGCGAACCACTACCACACCCAATAACATGGACAAACTGCCCAGATACTGAGTAAAAGGGGCCGGACTTCAAGAAGAGACAAAATGAACAGATGTCACAAGAGTAATTAGCTCCAGACTGTACCAAGCAAAAAGAGATAACTTCTGGGGTGATGGCAATGTTCTACTTTTGACCCAAGTAGTAGCTGTGCAGTTGCATACGTTGTGCACTGAAGATCTGTATGTTTGGGGCACTTTACTGTCAAATGTAACTTGGCTGAAAGTGTGATTTAAATGTAAGATGAAAAGTGCAGGAGTCATCAAGGGCCATGGCTCAAACCCCAATCAGAGGCAGAGTCCAGCTGAGGCAGCCCCCCAGATCTCCCATAATGTGATGGCTTAAAAAATAACTTGGCAGGCACAGTGGCTCACACCTGTAATCCCAGCATTTTCAGAGGCCCAGGCAGGCGGGTCCCTTGAGGCCAGTTCAAGACCAACCTGGGCAACATGGTGAGACTCAGTCTCTACGATAAAGTTTTTAAAACATTAGCTGCTGGTGGCTCACACCTGTAATCTCAGCACTTTGGGAGGCCAAGGTGGGTAGATCGTTTGAGCTTAGGAGTTTGAGACTAGCCTGGGCAACGTGTCAAAACTCCATCTCTACAAAAAATACAAAAATTTTGCTGGTTGTGGTGGTGTGTGCCTGTAGTTCCAGCTACTCAGGAGACTGAAGTGGGAGGATCGCTTGAGCCCAGGAGGTCAAGGATGCAGCAGCTGAGATCTCACAACTGCACTCCAGCCTGGGCAACAGACTCTGCCTCAAAAGAGCTCTTTGAGGAAGCCGCAGTCGCAGTAGTTTTGGATCGTGGATCCGCACGCTCCTGCTCCTGACTCACCGCTGTTCGCTCTCGCTGAGGAACAAGTTGGTCAGGAAGCCAGGCAGCAGCCATGGCTTTTAAGGATACTAGAAAAACACCCGTGGAGCCGGAGGTGGGAGTTCACTGAATTCCAATCACTCAAACGAGCAGCAGTGTAAAATCGCCGGGGAAGGAATGTGCTGACTTGATCAGAGGAGCAAAGTTTTGAAAAGAATCTCAAAGTGAAAGGACCAGTTCGAATGCCTACCAAGACTTTGAGAATCACAAGAAAAACTCCTTGTGGTAAAGGTTCTAAGACAGGGGATCGTTTCCAGATGAGAATCCACAAGTGCCGGGCGCGGTGGCTCACACCTGTAATCCCAGCACTCTGGGAGGCGGAGGCGAGCAGATCACCTGAGGTCGGGAGTTCAAGACCAGCCTGACCAACATGGAGAAACCCAGTCTCTACTAAAAATACAAAATTAGCTGGGCGTGGTGGCACATGCCTGTAATCCCAGCTACTCGGGAGGCTGAGGCAGGAGACTCGCTTGAACCTGGGAGGCGGAAGTTGCAGTGAGATCATACCATTGCACTCCAGCCTGGGCGACAAGAGTGAAACTTCACCTCACAAAAAAAAAAAAGCGAATCCACAAGTGACTCATTGACTTGCACAGTCCTTTGAGATTCTTCAGCAGATGACTTGTGACAGTATTGAGCCAGGAGTTGAGGTGGAAGTCGCCACTGCAGATGCTTAAATCAACTATTTTGATAAATTGATTACCAGTTGTTTAAAAAAAAAAAAAGAAAGAAAAATCAGTTGCATATGGTGATACACGCCTGTAGTTCCAAATACTTGGGAGGCGGAGGCAGGAGGGTCGCTGAGCCCAGGACATAAGGGTGCACTGAGCTACGGTTACACCACTGCACGTCAGCCTGAGCAACAGAACAATACTGTCTCAACAAAAATTAAAAACTAGTTTTTTTAATTTTAAGAAAATTGGTCAGGCGCAGTGGCTCACATCTGTAATCCCAGCACTTTGGGAGGCGGAGGCAGGCAGATCACCTGAGGTCAGGAGTTCAAGACCAGCCTGGCCAACATGGTGAAACCCCATCTCTACTAAAAATACAAAATTAGGCTGGGTGAGGTGGCTCGCTCCTGTCATCCCAGCACTTTAGGAGACTCAGGCGGGTGGGTCACGAGGTCAGGAGACTGAGACCATCCTGGCTGACATGGTGAAACCCAGTGTCTACGAAAAATACAAAAATTTAGCCAGGCGTGGTGGCAGGTGCCTGTAATCCCAGCTACTCAGGAGGCTGAAGCAGGAGAATCGCTTGAACCTGGGAGGCGGAGGTTGCAGTGAGATTGTACCATTGCACTCCAGCCTGAGCAAAAAGAGCGAAACTCTGTCTCAAAATTCATTTAAGAAAATAAAAGACACCAAAAATTCTTTGAGAGTCTTTCCCTCAAAAGGCGGAGCCTAATTTCCCTCCCCTGGAGTGTGGCCAGACTCCCCGACTCGATTCTAAGCCCTAGAAAAACGCAGGGGAGACAGTGCAGGACTTCGAAGACGAGGTCACAAAGAAGGCACTGTGGCTGCATCGGGGTCTCCTCACTGTCCCTCTCATGGAGCACATGCTGTAGGGGAAAGGCGTAGGACATCTATGCCGTAAGACACTCAAGCAGCTCCGTGGAGAGGCCCCAAGGTGACGAACCCAGGCCTCTCACCAAATGCCATTTCACGGGAGGGAGCTGTCTAGGACGCCCATCCTCCCGCCCTAACCAAGCTCCAGCCGGCCTCAGGGGAGGGAGACCCTGAGCTAGAACCACCCAGCTAAGCTTCCCTCCATTTTCCTGACCCTCAGGGACTGAGAGGATGCAGGTTTGTTTTAAGCTACTAAGTTTCGGATGTTTTGTTACACAGCAACAGATAACTATTGGGAGATCTCCACGTCCCACCCCCAAAAGCTCCCTCTAACTGTGGCTTCAGTGCCAGGCAGAGCCCCAGACTAGCCCCACTCCTGAGCTTGGCCCACTATCACTCAATAACAGGTCTGGAATGCCATTCCCCAGCTGGAGGCCTCTTCTAGGCCACCACCTCCGAGACGCCTCCTCTGATCTCCCCAGCTCAGGTGGCCCCATCTGCCATGGCGTCTTCACAGCACTGAGGTTACCGGGCCTTGTGGCTGCTAGAACACATTGTTTACAATACATTCTTTGTAATCTTCCTACTAGATGGCAAGCTCCATGAGGGCAGGGCCCTTGCCTGTCTGACGTACATCTGAGTCCTCAGCCTGGCCACCTAGAGGGCATTCATTAAGAGTTTGCTGCATGGTTGGAAATCCCAGCTAGAAGCAAAGAGGGAGACCCCAGGGACAGCACAGCAGCCTGGGAACCCCGGCCCCACCAGGTCTGGCTGCTTTCATAGCACCGAGGAGTGGGGTGTGGGGTTGGATCCTAGAAACAGTGCCAGCTCACAAGCAGGGGCCTGGGTGACTGGTCTCCCTCTTTCCCACCCTCCTGGGTTACTGCTCTCTGAGAGAGTGCTGGGGGAGCAGGGGTCTCTGTGGGGACAGCGGCTCCCCCTCCAGGGGTCTCTGCCAGCCCCCACTCCTCCTGCTGTTCTGGGGCAAGGGCCAAGCACCTGACAAGTTCTCCATTTGCTCACAGACTAAAGTCGTTGCTTTCTGGCGTCACTTTCAGCTCCCGGCGCAGGCCACACAATGCATGTCAGGAGTAAATCATTCTGATTTCCACCTCCCTTCCCGAGACAGCCAGCTTCTTTTTAGCCCTCACACAGCAGGCTCCTCCATCCTGCCCGCCCAGCCGGAGGCCGCGCCCACTCCACCGTGGGGGCCCAGCCAATTAGCCACTTCCCTGCACTTCTGAAAGGGGATCCAGCTGGGAAGAGACAGGATCCCAGGAGGCAGGCCCTGAAGGGCAGGGGCAGCTGGGTGCCCAGCAGGGCTATTTGGGGCTTGTCTCGGGTTCTCTCCCTTCCCGGGCCCAGGACTCATGCCACTCCCAGGAGTGGGAGGAGGTAGCATGATTCTTGGGGGTGTCATCAGTTGTCACAGGAACAAGACTCCACCTCTGCCCTGCCCCTCTAACCTCTGTTCCTGGCATGAACAAGCTGCTCACAGTGGCCAGAAGCCAGCGAGGAGGGGAAAAGGGCACCAGACCACGTGCCCAGGAAGGCAGAGTGCACTCTTGGGGTGGGGTGAAGGCAGGACAGGCCAGCCCAAGGAGGTCACTCTGTGGGGTTACGGGCCCCATCAGGTGGGACGCCAGCCCCGGAGCTGTTCCCTGGGCCTATTCCCGAGCACTTGAGAATCACACTGTGCAAAGTTTGGAGAGTACGGTATCGTAACCTCCACTTTGACAACAGCTCCCCAAGTGACCTTGGGGAAATCAGCTGTGGCACTCGGCCTCAGTTTCCTCCTACACAGGGGAGGAGGCAGCTCCTGCACAATCTCGGGGTACTCTGTGACCCATTCCAGTGGGGTAAGGAAGGCCTCCTTCCTCACGCTGCCACCCTGCGTGGACACGGAGACCTGGTCTGGAGTCAACTGTTCCATAGGGGTGGGAACAGGCGGGAGTGGGGGGTGGCTGTGAATGGGGAGGAGGGGTCCGTTCCAGGGGAGATGGGGCCTCAGCTTCCCCAGGGTCTCTGGGTGGAAGGGGCTGCTCGCTCTTGGGGAGCTGCTCAGCCAGGAAGCCCCACGTGGGGCCGCCCTCTCCCTCGAGACCCTCGTGCTTACACTTACATTTCGCCTCCTTCCAGTCGGTGGAGGTGTTCAGGTCCACCTTCGCCGCCATGGCCAGGGGGGCCCAAGTGCGCACCCCGGCTGTCCGCCCCACCGCCGCCAACCCCCACGCCCCAATTCCCGCTGAGGTCTGCGCCTGGCAGCCGAACGCGCCCAGGGACGGCGGGGGACCGCACGCGCTGCTGCGGTCACCCCTCAAGCGCCCGGGCCAGGGGCGTGGGGCGACCAGCAGTTGCCCCGCCGCGCGCAGCTGTGCCAGGCGGCCGGACACTCGGCTCTGCAGAGACATGAGCGGGCGGCGCGGGGCAGCTCTCCGCCCACTTGGACTCTATTTACGGTGCTCGGGAGTGTCTCTCCCTTATTTACTCTGGGACTGGGTGGCGACCGCCAGCCAGCGGCGACCTGCTTGGAGCTAGCGGGCGGCGCGGCCAGAAAACCCGGGAGCGCCGCTGGGCACGCTGGAACTTGTAGTCCGGGACGCCGAGTGGGCCCACGCACTTGTATACACACGTGCGCGCCTGCCCCGGCTCCCAGTACCGCGGGTGGAGCCACGCCCGAGCCCCTCCCACTTTCCCGTGGCCCCCGGGCGCCTCCCCGCGCTTCCCGGTGGCCTCGGCCGCCTCCAATTTCCTGGTTGGCTGTGCCTCGGCTTCCCCCGCACGGGCTGAAGTCCCCGGGCCTTCCACGCAGCGCCGGCCCCCTCTGCCTCTCGGCTCCGCAGCGGAGCAGGCGCGCGGGGCGCTCCGTACCGAGTTGGGAGAGGGGAGCGCGGCTCCCGCGGTGCCGAGCGTTTTGCAGCCTCGGAGACCAGGGCTTGTCTCCCCACGGGTCCGCAGGGCACCGCCTCCACACCTCAGCCCGCCCTCTTAGGGATAGGTGCGACAACGGGTAAATCTGGTTTGGGAACTCCTACCCAGAGCCTCTGCCTCCTAATAGCCCCAGTGCCAAGGCTCGGCTGGAGCAGAATCTAGGACAGCCGGGAAGCTGAGGGTGGAAATAGTGGAATTTGGAGGCAGGACACTTGGGCTTCAAGTGGCATTCAAAAGGTGAAGAATTGGGGTGATGTTTTCTTTTGTTTTTCTTTTAGAGGTGGGGTTTCACCATGTTGGTCGGCTGGTCTTGAACTCCCGACCTCAGGTAATCCGCCCGCCTCGGCCTCCCAAAGTGCTGGGATTACAGGGGTGAGCCACCGTACCCGGCCTATGTTTTCTTCGTATTTTTTCTTTTTTACAAAAACCATGAGGATGGATTTTTAAGTACTTTTATATATTTTCCTGTACTATTAATCTTACTTTATGATAAATATAATACAGGCCGTGCCATTATAATATAATAATATAATAATGAATATTGAATAGGTGCCTCACACCTGTAATCCCAGCACTTTGGGAGGCTGAGGCAAGAGGATTATCAGAGGCCAGGAGTTCAAAACTAGCCTGGGCAACATAGTGAGACACCCCCCCATCTCTACCCCGAGGAAAAAAAATGACTTTGGTGTGATTGATAGTAGGTGCTCACCTCTAGTCCCAGCTACTCCAGAGGCTAAGGTGGGCAAGCACTTGAGCCCAAGGGTTTAAGGCTGCAGAGAGCTATGATGGCACCACTGCACTACAGCCTGGACAAGAGTGAGACCCTACCTCAAACGTAATAATAATAATGAGTATATTCTAATACCGGGGGGAACAAGACAGCGTTTCGGAGAAGGTTCCAATACTAGCGTTGCTGCCCTGGGGTACCCTAGCCCCTGAGAGTCGAGCTCCTCGAGCTGTCAGTTAGGAATAAGAGAGTAGCTGGCTGCAAAGTTGCTCCTGTGTTCCAGGCCTCCAGCTCTGAGTGTGGCAATAACGCTGGCCAGCTGTGGGCGGATCCCTGACATGCTGTGAATGCAGAGGGCACCACTGGGATGGTGACATGGGCTCAGCCTTGCGCTTCAGATGTTAAATCCACCCAAGACAAGATCAGCATAGACTTGCCAACAGCAGGGTAGGCAGTAATCAGTCTTGGGAGTGAGGGCAAAGGGGAGGCCAGAAGCCAGGAGGGAAGAGCCCATGGCCCCCAACATTTTAGGACCGCCAGCAAGGCCTGCACCCTCTCCTGAAAACATCAGCAAGACATGGTTCAGGACACAGGAGTCAGGCCCTGGGTCACCTCACCAGTTGTAGCCCCTCTAGTCACTCAGAATAAAAGAAGGACCTTGTCAACTGCAACCAGGACAGCCATCTACAGGCACAAAGCCCCAGTTGTACTGAGCTAAGCCCTCTGTGTCCATTCCCACTACCTCCATTAGCCTGTTACATCCTCAGCTCTCACCACCGCCAGGCAGTGAGGTAACTGGTCCGAGGTCAGCACAGCGTCAGGATCGGAGCCCCGACTTAGGTCCGGGTCTGTTTGCTTCCCATCTGTGGTCTGGAAAGTGGTTATGCAGATGTCACTGATTGGTGACACTGATTGGTGAAATGAAGCATGTAGGTGATGCTGTATATTACTTCTCCATTGCTGCTGTGCCATTACTTCAAATTCACTGGCTTCAATGACACACATTTAGTATGTTAAAGTTCTGTAGGACAGAAATCTGATGTAGGTATCACTGGACTAAAATCAAGGGGTCACCAGGGCCGTGTTCCTTTCTGGAAGCCCTAGCAGAGAGTCTATTTCATTGCCTTTTCTGATTTCCAGAGACCACCCACGTTCTTTGGCTCAAGACCTCTTCCTCCATGTTCAAAGCCACCGCGGTTGCCTCTGAGCATTCTTCTGCAGGGGCATTTTCCTTCTGATGCTCTCCATCTGGCTCTCTCTTCCATCTTCAGGGACCCTTGTGATTACATGAACCCACCTAGATAATCTGTGATAATTTATCTACTTGGCGGATTTGCTGCCTTCATTCCCCTTTGCCAAGTAATGTAACATATTACAGGTTGTAGGATGTAGGATGTGGAATCTTTGGAGGGCCGTTATTCTGCCCTGTGCAACCTTCCTGGCAATGAGTAGGGAGGATTATGAGGCAGAGGCTGAGGCCCCAGCCATAAGAAAGTCTTGGCCGGGCCAGGTGTAGTGGCTCAAACCTATAATCCCAGCACTTTGGGAGGCTGGCGGGCAGATCACGAGGTTAATAGATAGAGACCATCCTAGCCAGCATGGTGAAACCCATCTCCACTAAAAATGCAAAACATTAGCTGGGTGTGGTGGCGCACGCCTGTAGTCCCAGCTACTTAGGAGGCTGAGGCATGAGAATTGCTTGAACCTGGGAGGCAGAGGTTGCAGTGAGCAATATATCAAGACTCCATCTCAAAAAAAGCAAAAAAGAAAGTCTTGGCCAGGCAGAGTAGCTCACACCTGTAATCCCAGCACTTTGAGAGGCCAAGGCAGGCGGATCATGAGGTGAGGAGTTTGAGACCAGCCTGGCCAACATGGTGAAACCCCATATCTACTAGATACAAAAATTAGCTCAGTGTGGTAGCACACGCCTGGAATCCCAGCTACTCAGCAGGCTGAGGCAGAAGAATCACTCGAACCTGGGAGGCAGAGGTTGCAGTAAGCCAAGATCGTGCCGCTGCACTCCAGCCTGGGTGACAGAGCAAGACTCCATCTCAAAAAACAAACAAAAAACAAAGTCTTGGTGCTCAGGCTGGACACAGTGGGTCATGCTTATAATCCCAGCACTTTAGGAGGCCAAGGCGGGTAGATCAATCACCTGAGGTCAGGAGTTCGAGACCAGCCTGGCCAACATGGTGAAACCCTATCTCTAATAAAAATACAACAACGACAAAATCAGCCAGGTTTGGTGGCCTGTGCCTGTAATCCCAGCTACTCAGGAGGCTAAGGCAGAACCTGCAAAGCAGAGAGTGCAGTGAGCCGAGATCACGCCACTGCACTCCAGCCTGGGTGCCAGAGTGAGACTCCATCTCAAAAAAAAGGAAGACCTTGGTCCTCAACTAGAGGCTACCTTCCACCCAGCTATCAGGGAGACTGAGGTGGAACAGGCCACAAGTTGGAGGCTGTATTACACTTTGAGTATACCTATAAATAGCCACGGCACTCTAGTCTGGACAACATAGCAAGATCACATCTCTAAAAGACAATTGAACAAGAATGATTAATTTAGAATTAATATAGAATAATTTCATTATCTTGATTGTTGTGATGGTTTCATAGATCCTTATGTCAAAACTCTCCACATTGTGGCTGATGACTGCAATCCTGGCACTTTGGGAGACCCAGCTGGGAGGATCATTTGCACAATTCAAGACCAACCTGGGCAACATAGCAAGACATCATCGCTACAGAAAAGTAATTTAAGAAAATTTAAAAACTCACCACATTGTACTTTTTTTTTATTTTTTTGAGACGGAGTCTTGCTCTGCTGCCAGGCTGGAGTGCAGTGGAGCAATCTCGGCTCACTGCAACCTCCGCCTCCTGGGTTCAAGCGATTCTCCTGCCTCAGCCTCCCGAGTAGCTGGGACCAAAGGCGCGTGCCAACACACCTGGCTAATTTTTGTATTTTTAGTAGAGACAGGGTTTCACCATGTTGGCCAGGATGGTCTTGATTTCTTGACCTCGTGATCCGCCCACCTCAGCCTCCCAAAGTGCTGGGATTACAGACATGAGCCACTGCGCCCAGCCCACATTGTACATTTTTAATGAATGCACTTTTTTTACTGTGAACTCTGCAGAGAAGCAAATATGTGCAGTGTACTGTGTGCCAGTTATGCCTCAATAAGACTGCCAAAAACCACAAGAAAAAATTTGTAGCCACCAGGCACAGTGGCTCACACCTGTAATCCCACCAGTTTGGGAGGCCAAGGGGAGCAGATCACCTGAGGTCAGGAACTAGAGAACAACCTGGCCAACATGGTGGAACCCCACCTCTACTACAAATACAAAAAAGAAAAAAAATTAAATGGGCATGGTGGCGCATATCTGTAGTCCTGGCAACTAGGGAGCTTGAGGCAGGAGAATCACTCGAACCTGGGAGGTGGAGGTTGCAGTGAGCAGAGATCATGCCATTGCACTCCAGCCTGGGTGACAAAGCGAGACTCCGTCTCAAAACAAAATATGAAGGCAAGTGCAGTGGGTCACACCTGTAGTCCCAACTACTTGGGAAGTTAAAACAGGAAGATCACTGGAGTCCAGGAGTTGGAGGTCAGCCTGGGCAACACAGTGAGATCCTGTCTCTAAAAATAAATAAATAAATAACATGTATGTATGTATATATTTTTAGACAGAGTCTGGCTCTGTTGCCCAGGCTGGAGTGCAGTGGTGCAATCGCAGCTTACTGCAACCTTGCCCCCAGGTTCAAGCAATTCTCCTGCCTCAGCCTCCTGAGTATCTGGGATTACAGGCATGTGCCACCATGCCTGGCTAATTTTTGTATTTTTATTACAGGCAAGGTTTCACCATATTGGTCAGGTTGGTCTCAAACTCCTGACCTCAGATAATCCACCCACCTCGGCCTCCCAAAGTGCTGGGATTACAGGCATGAGCCACCGCACCCGGCCAACAAACATGTATTTAAAAAAAAAAAAATTGTATCATGTTATTCGCCTGCTCAGAAATCTCCAAAATCCATGTCCTACATGGTCAGGCTGCTGAAGCTCCCTGGATGCCCACTATGTGCCAGTGCTACTGTTTCTTTTTGCTGGGATTCAGCTCTGTTCTCACACAGATAGTGAAGGTCCCAGTTAACAGCTCTCCGAGGTCTACTGGAGGCCTGGGTCACATGCACAAGTGGTCCTGGGCAGGAAGCCAGATTCCGACACTGGTGAAGGAGGATATCTTCATAGAATTTGAGCTAGACCTTTTGGAAGAAGTAAACTTTTGCCAATTACAAACTTAGGTAATTAAATTCTCTAATAGATTTTAAACTTTATTTTACAGAGTTAACATAGCTGATCTCTCAAACACCTCAAGTTCTCAGCAGAAGGAAAAAAAGGATTTACAGGGCTTTTCTTTTCTTATCACTTAAGCAACTCTCTTTCTTTTTTCCTTTTTTTGGAGATGGGGTCTACAGGGTCTGGAGCAATCATGGATCACTCAGCCTTGACCTTCTGGACTCAATCAATCCTCCAGCCTCAGCCTCCTGAGCAGCTGGGACTACAGGTATATGCTACCATGCCCAGCTAATTTTTTTTTTTTTGGTAGCGATGGGGTCTCACTGTGTTGCCCAGGCTGGTCTCAAACTCCTGGGCTCAAGCAATCTTCTTGCTTCAGGCTTCCAAAGTGTTAGGATTACAGGCATGAGCACCGTGCCCAGCCAAGCAACTCTCTTTATTTTTTATTTATTTTGTTTGTTTGTTTGTTTTTTTCAGACAGAGTCTCACTCTGTTGCCCAGGCTGGAGTGCAGAGGCCCAATCTCAGCTCACTGCAACCTCCACCTTCCAGGTTCAAGCAGTTCTCCTACCTCAGCCTCCCGAGTAGCTGGGATTACAGGCGCCCACCACCACGCCCAGCTAATTTTTGCGTTTTTAGTAGAGATGGGGTTTCATCATGTTGGCCAGGCTGGTCTCAAACTCCTGGCCTCAGGCGATCTGTCTGCCTCAGTCTCCCAAAGTGCTGGGATTACAGGTGTGAGCCACTGCCCCGGACAAGAAACTCTTATATACTAATAAACTTATAAATGTGGCAAATCAGTTATCTTAAATATTCAATACAGTTTCTGAATTTAGATCCTCTTAGACTGTCACAGTTATCTATTGCTTTGTAATGAGTCACTGAAAATTTACTGGCTTAAAATAACAACGGTTCTAAGTCAGCAGTTTGGGCTGGGATAAGCTAGCCGGTTCATCTGTTGGTGTCACTGGGTCACTCCTGCAGCTGAAGCTATAGTCATCTGACAACCCAACTGGGCTTGGGGGATCGCAGGTAGTCTCACTCACATGACTGATGGTTGGTGCTGACTGTCAGCTGAGGCCCTTGGCTCTGCTCCACATGGTCTCATCTTTAAAGGTGGCAAAGCCATCCAAAGGAGCAGATACACCATCACAGCAGGGCTGAAGTTGCAGTGACATGCAGGACCACAGTACAGTTAGGGTTTTCCTGCTACTGGTCTGAGATTTACGACCAGACTAGGACCCAGGAGAATTCTACCATATCTAAAGGGATCCCTAAATCCACGCTTCTCCCCTGGGACTTAATGCTAAAGACTGATTCATCACTGTTTCCTGAGAGCCTTTCTTTCTTTTTTCTTTTCTGAGACCGAGTTTTGCTCTTGTTGCCCAGGCTGGAGTACAGTGGCGCAATCTTGGCTCACCGGGTTCAAGCAATTCTGCCTCAGCCTCCCGAGTAGCTGGGATTACAGGCCCACACCACCACACCTTGACTAATTTTGTATTTTTAGTAGCGACGGGGTTTCTTCATGTTGGTCAGACTGGTCTCAAACTCCTGACCTCAGATGAGCTGCCTGCCTCAGCCTCCCAAAGGGCTGGGATTACAGGTGTGAGTCACCTCACCCAGCCTCCTGAGAGTCTTTCAAGTGGCGGCTCTCCCTGATTTTTCCCCGGCCATCTTTCTACTTTTTATCGCCTCATTTGGGTAGATGAGCTCCAGCTCTCAGGTTCTCCTGCCGTCTTCTCTGTCTGATGACAATTTTGCATTCCACCCTCATCCAGAATGTACTACTCTCTTCATATTTCACTTTATTACCTGCCTATGTTTCATTTTACTATCCATTTCATTGGCCATATTGTACAGTCATTATGTTGAGAGGTATATAAGGGAAGGATGGATTATTACAAGGTATTAAATGCCCAGAGCTTGTAGCTATAAACCAGGAGCCTGGAAAACAGACGATGCCCCTCCACCTGGTTTTTTTTTTTGTTTTTTTTTTTGTTTTTTTTTTTGTTTTTTTTTTTGTTTTTTTTTTTTTTTGAGACGGAGTTTCTCTCTTGTTACCCAGGCTGGAGTGCAATGGCGCGATCTCGGCTCACCACAATCTCTGCCTCAATTCTCATGCCTCAGCCTCCCGAGTAGCTGGGACTACAGGCGTGCACCACCATGCCCAGCTAATTTTTGTATTTTTAGTAGAGACAGGATTTCACCTTGTTGACCAGGATGGTCTCAATCTCTTGACCTCGTGATCCACCCGCCTTGGCCTCCCATGCTTTGTTTTTTTTGGGACGGAGTCTCGTTCTGTCGCCCAGGCTGGAGTGCAGTGGTGCGATCCTGGTCCACTGCAACCTCCGCCTCCCAGGTTCAAGTGATTCTCCTGCCTCAGCCTCCCGAGTAGCTGGGATTACAGGCACGTGCCACCATGCCTGGCTAACTTTTCTATTTCTGTAGAGATGAAGTTTCGCAATGTTGGCCAAGCTGGTCTCAAACTCCTGACCTCACATGATCCACCTGCCTCATCCTTCCAAAGTGCCGGGATTACAGGCGTGAGCCACCTCACCCAGCCTCTACCTGATGTTTGGCAGAGTGGTCTGAAGACCATGTCGGCTATCCGGGAAAAGCCTCAGTGATGGCCAGACAGGTACTGAATGTTCTTATTCCGTGCCACCTTCCCCAGGGGAAGGGCCTTAATGGGCTGGGGGTTTTGTCCCTGGAGCCGGCAGAGGGAGAGCTTCAGCTCCCCTACTCTAACTTCAGAGGAGGCCCAAGAAGGAGGTGGATACTTCAGGGACATTTGGATTGAATTGCACAAAAACCTTTAAAAGTAATGTTTAGAAGCCGGACGCGGTGGCTCACGCCTGTAATCCTAGCACTTTGGGAGGCCGAGGTGGGTGGATCACCTGAGGTCACTAGTTCAAGACCAGCCTGGCCATCACGGAGAAATCCCATCTTTAAATAAATAAATAAATAAATAAATAAAAGTAATGTTTATTATAATACATTTTAACAACATAGAAATAAAGTAAAAAGCGAAAGCTAGCAGGGTGCTGTCGCTCAGGCCTGGAATCACAGTACCATGGGAGGCTAAGGCAGGAGAATCGCTTGAGCCTGGAAGTTTGAGACCAGCCTGGGAAACATAGTAGGACCCTGACTCTACAAAAAATAAAAATATTAGCTGGGCGTGGTGGTGCTCCTGTAGCCCAGCTAATCTGCCTACTGATTTGCTTTCTCGGTTAAGTCGTTGCTGTATTATGGGAAGACTCAGTTCAAGTTTGGCTGCCATGCTTATCGGGATACTGCACATGAGATCGTCATTTTCTGGGTGGAAGTATTCAGCTAAAGACTGGTTGATGAGTGATGTGGACTATTTCAGCTTCTCATTTTCCACACTTACAGGGTTTTCAAAAGAGGAGCTGACTTGGCTTCAGAGCCTTCGAGGAGTTCCTCATGTCATCCAGACACAGCTTTCCCCTGTGCTTCTCTACCTTACAGATTTGGATCAATTTTTACACCATTGGGATGTAACAGAGGCAGTTTTTCACAGTTTATTGGTTATTCCTGCCCAAAGTCAGAGCTTTGACATCCTGCAAAGTGCCATCAGTAAGCATTTGGTTGGGTTGACTGTAATTCCTGATAGCACGGCTGGCTGTGTTTTTGGTGTTATCTGTAAGCTCCTGGATCATACTTGTGTAGTTAGTGAGACTCTACTGCCATTTCTGGCTTCTTGTTGCTACAGTCTTCTTTATTTTCTACTCACTATAGAGAAAGGGGAAGCAGAACATCTAAGAAAGAGGGACAAGCTATGGGGGGTCTGTGTCTCCATCCTGGCTCTCTTGCCTCGAGTACTCAGGTTGATGCTGCAGAGCCTGCGGGTGAACAGAGTTGGGCCGGAGGAGCTGCCTGTTGTGGGCCAGCTGCTTCGACTGCTGCTTCAGCATGCACCCCTCAGGACTCATATGTTGACCAACGCAATCTTGGTAGAGCAGATTATCAAGAATATCACGACATTGAAGAGTGGAAGTGTTCAGGAACAGTGGCTCACAGACTTACATTACTGCTTCAACGTGTGTATCACTGGGCATCCCCAGGGGCCCAGTGCACTGAGTACGGTGTATTGAAGAGTCCATGGTACCTCCTGTTTGAAGTTGTTTATTCATATCTATCTTATTTTGAAGAAAGACTGATGTAATAGATCTTTGTCATTAAAGCTGAACTTTTAAAGAAGTTTACGAAAAAAAATCTGATTTTTTTAATCAAAAAAGAAAATGTTTTATTTGTCACTAAATACAATTAATTTCCCTGATTATAACCCATAATCAATGTCACCTAATATACAGATGGTCTGTACAGAGGTGAACAACTCAGCATCTTTCTCTACGTATATATTAGGACCAAACTCAGAAAAAGCAGAGCTGAGCTTGTTAAATTATTGTTTTAGAAACTCTTACCATTTAAAGGAAATAGGAAGATTTAGGTAGCAGAATAGTTGTATAATAACTTAAAAAGTTAAAAGCTGTAGTGATGATAAAGTAATCCTGTGCACTGTTCTCAGAAATGTTAGGCACTTGGCCTTCTTGCAGATCCCAAGTCTAGAAAAAGACAACCAATCACTGCAACAACGGGGCTTGGTTCATTTGCCGTACGGTTGGTCGTGGTGCATTTCTGGTGTATAAGTCAACAGAACAATCGTGACCCAGAGGTGAAGCAAAGCCATGTAGATAATTACAAAAACTCGTGCTACGGGGTATCTTCGGAGGAAAATTCCCAGACGAATACTAAACTGATCAATTGAACTAGCAGCTTTGCGAACTTTTCCGTACGTTCCTGCCAGATTAGTGTCTGTGTCATTAAAAAGAACAGGAACACTTCGCAGACGAGTGCCTTCACCATTGTCAATTCCAGACATATTAATTGAAGACCCATTACTACTACTCAAAATATCCCTAAACTTTTTGGAGGAAAGATGGGTTTTGATTTATAAAACATTTCTGAACTTAGTTTTAGTGTTCTGATGGATTTTTATCATGCAATCAGTGATTTCTTCTAGACTCAAGGAGAATTTCTCTATTTTGACCTGAGATAATTGTTTCTGAATTAAATAATTTGTCATTATTAGTTATAAAGCCTATACACAAACTATGAAACATCTACCTTAAAACACACATACAAACATCTATGTTGATCATCTAAATTATTTTTAATTTGCCAATTTGAATTATTTCGATACCTTGCCCCTCCATTTGTGTAATTGTAAATTAATTAATTTCTGTTTAGACTGAAATGTAGAAACTGTATGATAAAAAAAAAAATCACTTGAGCCCAGGAGTTCAAGACTAGCCTGGGCAACATAGCAAGATCCCGTTTCTACCAAAACAAAACAAAACAAAAAAAGGTGAAAACCTTTGTTTTGGGCTGAATGGTGTCGTGTCTGCCTGTAGCTCAGGATGTGACTATATTTGCATACAGGGCCTTTAAATAGTTGGCCAGGTGCAGTGGCTCATATGTAATCCCAGCACTTTGGGAGGCTGAGGTGGGCAGATCAAGAGGTCAAGAGATCAAGACCATCCTGGCCAACATGGTGAAACCCCGTCTCTACTAAAAATACGAAAATTAGCCAGGTGTGGTGGCTCGCACCTGTGGTCCCAGCTACTTGGGAGGCTGAGGCGGAAGAATTGCTTGAACCCAGGAGACGGAGGTTCCAGTGAGCCGAGATTGCACCACTGCATTCCAGCCTGGTGACAGAGCAAGACTCCGTCTCAAAAAAAAAAAAAAAATAGTTAATTAAGGCTGGGCACAGTGGCTCCCGCCTGTAATCCCAGCACTTTGGGAAGCTGAGGCTGGTGGATCACCTGAGGTCAGGAGTTTGAGACCAGCTTAGCCAACATAGAGAAACTGCATCTCTACTAAAAAATACAAAATTAGCTGGGTGTGGTGGTATGTGCCTGTAATCCCAGCTACTTGGGAGGCTGAGGCTGAAGAATTGCTTGAACCTGGGAGACGGAGGTTGCAGTGAGCTGAGATCACGCCACTGCACTCAAGCCGGGGCAACAGAGTGAGACTCTGTCTCAAAAAAATAAAAAAAAGGAAGAGATAATTAAGTTAAAATCAGGCCATTAGAGTGACCCTACTCCAGTCTGACTGGTGTTCTTTTTTTTTTTTTTTTTTTTTTTAAGGTGTGCACTTTATTCAACTGGTTTCAATTTAGTGTACAGGTAAGCCCTGGCTGCCTCCACCCACTCCCAGGGAGACCAAAAGCCTTCATACATCTCAAGTTGAGAGACAAAAAAAGGGGTAGCCACAGAGGCTAAAATCTTTCAAAGTAAAACAAAATTAAAAAAGTATTAAGGCAAAATTAGAAAAAATTTCATTACATAATTTACAACAAAAGCAATGCTGTTAACTCCCCTGTGTGGACTCGGGAGAGGACTGGGCCATTCTCCTTAGAGAGAAGTGGGGTGGCTTTCGGGAGGGCAAGGGACTTCCTGTAACAATGCATCTCACGATATTTGGAATGACTTAAAAAAAAAAACAATGTACTCAATCAAGTCCTTGGCCACACTGTAGAACTTTGGGGGATGCTCGCTCCAACCGACTGCTGTCACCTTCACGGTTCCAGTTTTTAAATCCTGAGTCAAGCCAAAAAAAAAAAACCAAAACCAAACAAAAAAACAGATAAAGCCATGCCAATCTCATCTTGTTTTCTGCGCAAGTTAGGTTTTGTCAAGAAAGGGTGTAATGCAACTAAGTCACAATCCGTCTAGAAGCATTTGCGGTGGACGATGGAGGGGCCTGACTCATTGTACTCCTGCTTGCTGATCCACATCTGCTGGAAGGTGGACAGTGAGGCCAGGATGGAGCCACTGATCCACACGGAGTACTTGCTCTCGGGAGGAGCAACGATCTTGATCTTCATCGTGCTGGGTGCCAGGGCAGTGATCTCCTTCTGCATCCTGTCAGCGGTGCCAGGGTACATGGTGGTACCACCAGACAGCACTGTGTTAGCATACAGGTCTTTGTGGATGTCCACATCACATTTCATGATGGAGTTAAAGGTAGTTTCGTGGATGCCACAAGATTCCCTGCCTAGGAAAGAAGGCTGGAAGATCCTCAGGGCAGCGGAACCGCTCGTTGCTGATGGTGATGACCTGACCATCGGGCAGCTCATAGCTCTTCTCCAGGGAGGAGCTGGAGGCTGCCATGGCCATCTCCTGCTCGACGTCCAGGGCAACATAGCACAGCTTCTCCTTGATGTCGTGCACGATTTCCCGCTCAGCTGTGGTGGTGAAGCTGTAGCCGCGCTCGGTGAGGATCTTCATGAGGTAGTCAGTCAGGTCCCGGCCAGCCAGGTCCAGACGCAGGATGGCGTGGGGGAGGGCATACCCCTCATAGATGGGCACAGTGTGGGTGACCCCATCACCGGAGTCCATCATGATGCCAGTGGTACGGCCAGAGGCGTACAAGGAAAGCACAGCCTGGATGGCCACATATATGGCTGGGGTGTTGAAGGTCTCAAACATGATCTGGGTCATCTTCTCACGGTTGGCCTTGGGGTTCAGGGGGGCCTCAGTAAGCAGCACGGGGTGCTCCTCAGGAGCCACACGCAGCTCGTTGTAGAAAGTGTGGTGCCAGATCTTCTCCATGTCGTCCCAGTTGGTGACGATGCCGTGCTCGATGGGGTACTTCAGGGTCAGGATGCCTCTCTTGCTCTGGGCCTCGTCACCCATGTAGGAGTCCTTCTGACCCATGCCCACTATCACGCCCTGGTGCCTGGGGCACCCCACGATGGATGGGAAGATGGCCCGGGGAGTATCGTCGCCCGCGAAGCTGGCCTTGCACATGCCAGAGCCGTTGTCGACAACAAGTGTAGCGGTATCATCATCCACGGTGAGCTGGCGGCGGGTGTGGATGGGCGACGGAACGGCAAGGGCGAGGCTCTGTGCTCGCGGGGTGGACGCGGTCTCGGTGGTGGTGTTCTTTTTTTTTTTTTGAGATGGAGTCTCGATCTGTCACCCAGCCTGGAGTGCAGTGGCACGCTCTCGGCTCACTGCAACCTCTGCCTCCCAGGTTCAAGCGATTCTCCCACCTCAGCCTCCCAAGTAGGTGAGATTACAGGCGCCTGCCACCACACCCGGTTAATTTTTTTTTTTTTTTTGAGACAGTCTCGCTCTATCACCAGGCTGGAGTGCAGTGGCGAGATCCTGGCTCACTGCAGCTTCCGTTTTCCTGTTTCAAGCAATTCTCCTGCCTCAGCCTCCCAAGTAGCTGGGACTGCAGGCACACACCACCATGCCCGGCTAATTTTTTGTACTTTTAGTAGAGACGGGCTTTCACCATGTTGGCCGGGATGGTCTCGATCTCTTGACCTCGTGATCTGCCCGCCTCAGCCTCCCAAAGTGCTGGGATTACAGGCGTGAGCCACCGTGCCCAGCCTAATTTTTTTATTTTTAGTAGAGATGGGGTTTCACCATGTTAGTCAGGCTGGCCTCAAACTCCTAATGTCAAGTGATCCACCCGCCTCAACCTCCCAAAGTGCTGGGATTACAAGCATGAGCCACCATACCCGGCCTGACTGATAGACTTTTAAGAGGAAAGTTGGGGGCTGGGTGCAGTGGCTCATGCCTGTAATCTCAGCACTTTGGGAGGTTGAGGCAGATGGATCACGAGGTCAGGAATTTGAGACCAGCCTGGCCAGCATGGTGAAACCCAGTCTCTACTAAAAATGCAAAAAAATTAGCTGGGCATGGTAGCACACACACACCTGTAGTCCTAGCTACTTGGGAGGCTGAGGCAGGACAATTGCTTGAATCTGGCAGGTGGAGGTTGCAGTGAACCAAGATCATGCCACTGCACTCCAGCCTGGGCGACAGAGCGAGACTCCAACCAAAATAAAAATAAAAAATACAAAAATTAGCCGGGTGTGGCAGTGCTTAGCTGTAATCCCAGCCATTTGGGAAGCTGAGGCAGGGCAATCACTTGAGCCCTGGGAGGCGGAGGTTGCAGAGAGCTGAGATCTGGCACTCCAGCCTGGGCCAGAGAGCAAGATTCCATCTAAATTAAAAAAAAAAAAAAAAGGAAAGTTGGACGCACAAAGAGACACTAAGGATGCAGGAGTGCAGAGGAGGGACCACGTGAGGCAGCAGGAGGAAGGCGGCCGTCTGCCCGCCACGAAGAGAGGCCTCAGAGGAAAGCGCCACCTGCTGACGCCTGGAACCTGGGCTTGCAGCCTCCAGAACTGTAAGAAAATACATCTCTGTTGTTTAAGCCACCCCATCTGTGGCATTCTGTTACGACACCCCCAGCAAGCTAACACAGCTGCCGCCTCCCTGTTCCCATTCCACAGAGGTAATTCCTTTAGCTGTTGGCCATGTATCCCCCTAGATTTTCTCCATGCATGTATAATCATATGTGAAGAAATATACACGATTTTACTTTTACAAAATAGGATTCAGCCATACACACGGTTCTACAACAGTGTCTGTGGAATGCTCTTTTTTTTTTTCCTCACAACACTTCTGACACCAAATGTGTGGTTTCTTTTTCCACACCGACCAATTCTCCAACACCATCTGGGTGTCCTACACTTGAATCCATTCTGATACTCTCAACCTGGAGTTAACATCTGATCCCACACATTAAGTGCCAAGTCCCACAAGACTGCCCCCACTTCAAACTCTGGGAGCAAGTCCTGGGCCCCCCATACTTCTGACATATGAACTGGGGGTTCCCATGACCCCCTCTTCAGGTTCAGTAATTTGCTAGAAAAGTCCAGGCACGATGGCTCACGCCTGTAATCCCAGCACTTTGGGAGGCTGAGGCGGGTGGATCACGAGGTCAGTAGTTCGAGACCAGCCTGGCCAACATGGTGAAACCCCATCTCTACTAAAAATACAAGAAAACTTAGTCAGGCATGGTGGCAGACGCCTGTAATCACAGCTATTTGGGAGGCTGAAGCAGGAGAATTGCTTGAACTTGCGAGGTGGAGATTGCAGTGAGCCAAGATCGTGCCACTGCACTCCAGCCTGATGACAGAGTGAGTTTGCTAGAAGAGCTCACAGAACTCAGGAAAACAGTTTACTTACTTTTTTTTTTTTTTTTTTGAGACAGAATGTCTCTGGAGTGCAGTGGTGCTCACTGCAGCCTTGAACTCCTGGGCTCAAGCAGCTCTCCCACTTCAGCCTCCCAAGTAGCTGGGACTAAGGCATGTGCCACTGCACTCAGCCTTACTTATTATTGCTGGTTTATTATAAAGGATACATGTTCAGGAACAACCAGATGGAAGACACGCAGAGGGCAAGGCGTGGAGGGTGGGGTGGGGAGCCTCCAAGTCCTCTCAGGTCGCACCACCCTCCCAGCACCTCTGTGTGCTCTTCTCTGAGCCCTGCCATTCAGGTGCTTTTTGTTTTTTGGGTTTTTTTTTTGAGATGTAGTTTTGCTCTGTCACCCAGGCTGGAGTGCAGTGGCGTGATCTCGGCTCACCGCAACCTCCGCCTCCTAGGTTCAAGTGATTCTCCTGCCTCAGCGTCCTGAGTAGCTGAGACGACAGGCGTGCGCCACCAGGCCTGGCTAATTTTTGTATTTTTAGTAGAGACAGGTTTCACTATGTTGGCCAGGCTGGTCTCGAACTCCTGACATTATGATCTGCCCTCCTCAGACTTTCCAAAGTGCTGGGATTACAGGCATGAGCCACTGCACCTGGCTCATTTTTGTATTTTTAGTAGAGACAGGGTTTCACCATGTTGGCCAGGCTGGTCTTGAAATCCTAACCTCAGGTGATCCACCCACCTCAGCCTCTCAAAGTGCTGGGGTTACAGGCATGAGCCACTGCATCTAGCCTCATTTAGGAGTGTTATGGTGGCTTCGTTACATAGGTATAATTAATTAACTCAATCTCTGCCTCATCTCCCGTCCCCAGAGTTCGAACCCTCTAATCACTTGCTGGGTTCCCCTGGCTACCACTCTCATGCTCCAAGAGTCACCTCATTAGCATAAACTCAGGTATGGTTGAAAAGGGCTCATTATGAGTAAGAACCCCTCCATCACTCAAGAAATTACAGGCATTTCAGGAGCTCCGTGCCAGGAACTGGAAGTGAAACCCAAGTATGCATACTTATTATATCACAATATCACAACCGCTAACTTTTTTCATTCTACCATATGTCACTGCCATGTCAATAGCTACCCAAATGTTTCTTCACGCTTGCCAATATCCCATTCTATGGAGGCAGCATCATGTTTTCCAGTGTCCTCCATGGTTGGACTCAGGTGGTTTCCATCCCTTTTGCCAACCCAGACAGTGCTGTGTTAGATGTCCTGTGCCACCAGGGTGGAGTCACCTGTGGGAAACATTCCTAAGAGCGGAATCACTTCTGTGTTCTCAATAGCTATTGCTAAGCGTACCTTCCCACTGACGGTGTAGGAGAGGCACATATCCCACCCATGCACACACATGCACACTCTTCACCACTTAGAATTTCTCAACAAAGGTGCTGGAAAGGACACAGTGGGGTTGGGCCATTTGGATCTGAGGGGCTACAACTATTTGGCTCAGAAAAGAATAAGCAGGATAGGGAGTGAGGAAGTCCAGAGGGAAGGTCTGAGGGGACTCCCAGGGCAGCGGAGGGTGACTAGTTCCATTGGCTTATTTGACAAACACAAAGCACTGGGCCGGGCGCAGTGGCTCACACCTGTAATCCCAGCAATTTGGGAGAACGAGGTGGGCAGATCATGAGGTCAGGAGATCGAGACCATCCTGGCTAACACGGTGAAACCCATCTCTACTAAAAATACAAAAAATTAGCTGGGCATGGTGGTACGTGCCTGTAGTCCCAGCTACTCAGGAGGCTGAGGCAGGGGAATCGCTTGAACCCAGGAGGCGGAGGTTACAGTGAGCCGAGATCACGCCACTGCACTCCAGCCTGGGCAACAGAACGAGACTGTCTCAAAAAAAAAAAAAAAAAAGCCAAACACTAAGCACTGACAGTGCCCTGGGCTCTACACTGGGACCAGCACATGGCAGTGAAGGCAACTTCTTCCTCGTGGTAAGAAGTCAACACATGGGAGTCATATCAGAGAGTGCTCAGATCAGTGGGCTGGGGTGGCTGGAAGGCAGCAGGTGGAACAATCACTAGCGTGACACTGGCTCACGAGAATCCCCGAGAATTTCTGCCATACGTGGAGAGGGGAAAGTACAGGAAAAAGCCCCTGAGGGTGACTGTTCTGGTACCTACTGCTGTGGAACAAATGACATTAAGCAACCTTGCTTTTCTGGCTGGGAACAACAGTTATTTAATTCTGTCTCAAGATTTTGTGGGTCAGGGCTCTGCTGGGTGATTTTTCTGCTCCATGTGTCCTCCACTAGGGTCACTCAGTGAGATTCGCTGGAGACTGGGCTGGCCTAGAGGGCTCAAGACAGCTGCCTTCACGTACCTGGAGCCCACGCCGTGTTGTGGAACAGTTGGCTTGCCACAGGGCTAGCTTGGGCTTCCCACACCATGGTGGCCTCAGGGCACTCAGACTTCTTCAGTGGCAGCAAGGGTTCCAAGAGAGTGTGGCCCAAGAAACAGGAAGTGGAAGCTGCCAGTTTCATCAGGCTTGGAACCTGCAAGATGCTATTTCTATTGTATTTCGTTGGTGAGAGTAATCTCAAGTCCATGGGATTCAAGGGGAGGGAAGACAGACCCCCCCACCTTGCAGTGAGAGAGGGGCGTCAATGAGTATGTGCTATCTTCCATCTCCCACAGTGACCCCTGACATCTTTCTCTTGCCATTGGGGGTCAGGTTATGTGCTGTGGTCAGTTTCAATCTGCCTGTCACATAGCAGGTTACACCCTCGAGCCTCAAGCTCAGGCATGCAAGAACTTCTGTGTTTTCTATTAATATTTCTTTCCCTTAGCTCTATTGACATTTGGAGCCAAATAATTGTGATGGCTATTCTGTGCCTTGTAGGGTGTTTAGCAGCATCCCTGGCCACTACAGCACGTGTACGCATACACACACACTCACATACACACTCAGTTATAACCTAAAATGTCTCCAGACATGGTCAAACGACAGCTGGGGACACCCTGGCTGAAAACCATTGCCTCAGCTGGGCGCCGTGGCTCATACCTGTAATCCCAGCACTTTGGGAGGCCGCAGCAAATGGATCATCTGAGGTCAAGAGTTCAAGACCAGCCTGGCCAATATGGTGATAACCCATCTCTAGTAAAAATACAAAAATTAGCTGGGTGTGGTGGTGCATACCTGTAATCCCAGCTACTAGAGAGGCTGAGGCAGAAGAATTGCTTGAACCTGGGAGGCAGAGGTTGCAGTAAGCCGAGATTGCGCCATTTCACTCCAGCCTGGGCGACAAAGCACGACTCTTTCTCAAACAAACAAAAAACCAGAAAACCATCGCCTTGGGATCAACTTGTTCTGACTCTAAGCCTCCAGAGCGGTGAGGAAACCATTCCCTTCCCAGTCCACGGGGCCCTTAACTCTTGGGAAGGGCTCTGATCTACTGTGTGCCATGGCTGCCGCAGAGTTGTCCTCACCTCAGCAGTCCCCTGAAATATGGAGTCTTTCCTCCTGTAACCCAACCCAACCCCCGCCTTGTGGAGGATATGCTGGGTGCCCAGGCTGGGGGTTCCACTTGTAGGGTGTCTTAGAACATTTTCACCCCTGACTCTGGCCATCTACTAGCCCAGGGAGCAACACTCCTTCCCCCCACACCCTGAGGGGGTGCTGGGGGTCTGCATCCAGCTGACGGAATTAGCTGATGGACTGGATGTGGGCTGTGAAAGAGATGAGTCAAGAATGGCTCCGGCCAGGCGTAGTGGTTCACGCCTGTAATCCCAGCACTTTGGGAGGCCAAGGTGGGTGGATCACAAGGTCAGAAGTTGAAGACCAACCTGGCCAAGATGGTGAAACCCTGTGTCTACTAAAAATAAAAAAATTAGCCTGGCGTGGTGGCAGTCACCTGTAATCCCAGCTACTTGGGAGGCTGAGGCAGAGAATTACTTGAAGCTGGGAGGTGGAGGTTGCAGTGAGCCAAGATTGTGCCACTGCACTCCAGCCTGGGCAACAAAGTGAGACTCTGTCTCAAAAAAAAAAAAAAACAGGCCAGGCATGGTGGCTCACACCTGTAATCCCAGCACTTTGGGAGGCCAAGATGGGTGGATCACAAGGTCAGGAGATCGAGACCAGCCTGGCCAGCATGGTGAAAACCCATCTCTACTAAAAATTAGCTGGGCTTGGTTGTGCACGCCTGCAGTCCCAGCTACATGGGAGACTGAGGCAGGAGAATGGCTTGAACCCAGGAAGCACAGGTTGCAGTGAGCTGAGATCGTGCCACTGCACTCCAGCCTGGCAACAGACTAAGACTTCATCTCAAAAAAATAAATAAATAAATGCTTCCAGTTTTCAGCCTGAGGTGCTGGAAGAATAATGATGCCCTTGGCAAGAGGAAGCCAAGGGTGGGTGGGGTTAGGAGGGATATTGGGAGCTCCGGATTTGAGCACCCTGGGAAGTCCGTCAGTCATCCAAACGAAGATGTCAAGATGGTAGCTGGATAGGTAAGTCTGGGACTGGGGGGTGAGATCTGTGCTGAGGATAGAATTATGGGAGTCATCTGAGATGGCAGTTATAGCCACGAGACTGGCTGGATCTCCCACGGAGGGAGATGTGGATAGCAAGGCCCAGGACTGGGCTCCAGGGTTCTCTGATTAATAATTATTAGATAATAATTATCATTTTATTCCTTGAAGCATCTGGCACAGTGCCTGGCTCTATACAAGTCCTCGGAATTGGACAGAACTCTGTAGTACTTCATTTTCCCCATTAATGAGGATGCCAATTCTATCTTAGCAGAAGAGCTACAAGTTACGATTACCCAGTTACATAGGAAATTAAGAGATTTCTTAGGCGTTTCAAACAAAAATTCCAGGTTTTCAGATCCCAAATTCTGAGCTGCAATTCCTCCCCAACCCCTACTCCCACCTATGCTGAGATCCAGCTCTGTAAGTTTGTCTCATAGAGAATTTTAAAGTTGGGAATTTGCTCTGCTGCGACTTAGTCACCCTCACTGTCCCTTCAGTGCCACTGCTGCAAGAACTCCGGCCTTCACATTGACTCCAGATACAGCCTCGCCATGTCTCTGCCTACCCTTGACTGCAGCAGCACTGAAATAGCAGCATGAATCACTCTGGGACGTCACATGATGCCCAGGCCAGGACGCAGCTGTGGCTGGTGCTCCTGTGTTCCAGGGACCCAGGACGAGGGCCCTGGCTGGCCAGAGTGGCTGCCTCCCTGACCTCCTCCGAGTCCACCAAGAGGCTTGGAGAAGACTGAGTTGGTGGAAGTTATAAGAGCTAACACTTCTGGGTGTTCAGAGGTGGCTTTACCGTAACATTAAAGCATCTTAAACATTGGGGACCCCATTCGTGCTCCTGCTAAAAAGCCCCACACCTCATTTTTTGTGTGTTTCTTTTCTCAAAGCAAGCTCTCAAATGTTCATAAGCTTCGGGTCTGACAAGACTCAAGTCCAGCCCGGGAGGATTATATTGCTCAATCTGCATACTAACCTTGGGAAGTCAAGGGCACTTCATCCTCCCCACCTTCACCTCATCCCCACCTTACAGAGGAGGACACTTAGAGCACAGAAAAGCCTTCCTTAGGTTTCTTGAAAATTCTAGGCCGGGGCCAGGCGTGGGGGCTCACCCCTGTGTAATCCCAGTACTTTGGGAGGCCAAGGCAGGTGGATCACTAGAGGTCAGGAGTTTTGAGACCAGCCTAGCCAACATGGTGAAACCCCATCTCTATTAAAAATACAAAAAAAATTAGCTGGGCATAGTGGTGGGCACCTATAATCCCAGCTATTTGGGAGGCTGAGGCAGAATAATTCCTTGAATCCAGCAGGCAGAGGTTGCAGTGAGCTGAGATAGAAACCACTGTACTCCAGCCTGGGCAACAGAGAGAGACTCTGTCCCCCAGCCAAAAAAAAAAGATAAAAATTCTGAATTTGCCCTGACCTCAGGATCTTTGCCTCTTCTGTTGCCCTGTGTGGCACCCTGTGCCCCCAGGCTTCTCCTCGTCCCATCTCTGGCGACCTCACCTCTGGGAGTGCCTTCCTTCGCTGCCTCCCAGGTCATCTCTGTGCCTTGTCTTTTGTGTTCTCTATAGCACTCTCTCTTGAGAAGTATCATTTGTGCAATGATTTTAATAAATCCACATAGTGCTTATTCCACAGCCAGATACTGTTCTTTTCTTTGGGGGGGGGGCGGTGGGGGAGATGGAGTCTTTCTCTGTCCCCTAGGCTGGAATGCAGTGGTGTGATCTTGGCTCACTGCAACCTCTGCCTTTGGGTACAAGCGATTCTCCTGCCTCAGTCCCTCAGTAGCTGGGACTACAGGTATCCACCACCACACCTAATTTTTGTATTTTTAGCAGAGACAGGGTTTCTCCATGTTGGCCAGGCTGGTCTCGAACTCCCGACCTCAGGCAATCCCCAGGCACTGTTCTTGACAGGTTCCAGGTGCTTCACAAATATTAAACCATTTAATCATCACAACTACTATGACGCCAACACTTTTTAATCCCCATTTTAAGATGGAGGCAATGGAAATACGGAGGTTGTGCAAGTTGCTTGAAGTCACACAGCTGACAGTTTAGGTATCATCTGTTTCAGTAGAAAAGCTTCATCTGGGGCTGCCCTGGTCACTGCTAGAGCCTTGCACCCACAGCAGTGCGACACACATTGCAGGATTCTAAGAAGGCTGTGTGGGAAATGGGACCCAGCCACTCGGAGAGGCTGCTGGGGAGAAGATGGACACCTGGAAAGGCCACTGCTGGTCAGGTGGGCAGCAGCATGGTGGCCTGGAGACAGTGCCAAGAAATGAAAGGTGTCCTTGACAGAATGGATGTTGACGAATAAGAGAGGAGGCCAAGGACTGGGGGGAACCCCTGACCCCATTTCCCTTCATGCTCCCTCCGAAATGCATCCAGAACCCAACTCCTGTCTCCTCCTCTGCTCCCACCCTGGCCCACGCCACCATCCCAGCTCCCTGGGATAACTGCAACAGCCTCCTAAGAGGTATCCCTGCTCTCACCCTCCCCTCTTCCTCCACACAGCAGCCAGAGGGATCCTGAGAAAACTAACATCACTTCACTTCTCTGCTCAAAACCTGCCAGCGTGTTTGGAAGTGGCAATGGCCTCTAACCCTGCAGGATCTGGCCCCTGCTGCTTCTCAGCAGCTGTGCCTCCTGCCATCCTGGCCACTCCAGGGCAGCTCCCACCCTAGGGCCTTTGCACTGACTGTTCCATGGGCCAGTAAGGTTCTTCCCTACATTTCCATGGATCTCACTTCCTTGCTATCTTCAAGTATTTTCTCACCATGCCCCACTATTGAAAATGCAACACCGCTGGGCAAGGTGGCTCACATCTGCAATTCCAGTACTTTGGGAGGCTGAGGTGGGCAGATCACTTGAGGTCAGGGGTCTGAGACCAGCCTGGCCAACATGGTGAAACCCCGTCTCTACTAAAAATACAAAATTTAGCCAGGCATGGTGGTACACGCCTGTAATCCCAGCTACTTGGGAGGCTGAAGCAGGGTAAATGCTTGAACCAGGAAGTCGGAGGTTAGAGCGAGCCGAGATGGCACCACTGCACTCCAGCCTGGGTGACAGAGCAAAAGTTTAAGACCAGCCTGGACAACACAGCGAAATCTGTCTATACAAAAAATACAAAAATTAGCCAGTCGTGGTGGTGCCTGCCTGTAATCCCAGCTACTTGGGAGGCTGAGGTCGGAAGATGGCTTGAGCTCAGGAGGTCGAGGCTGCAGTGAGCTGTGATCGAGGGAGGAAGGAAGGAGGTGGGCACGGGACCGGACGGAAAGGGAAGGGAAGAAGAGGCAGACGGTTAGATTACACAGGCCCTGAACTCCATCCTAACGCATCCAAGACTTTCAAGCAAGGGATTACCAGGTTTGTGGATCTGCAGCAACTTGGTTGCAGTGTCCAAAATGGGTGGGACAGGTGGGATGAAAGATGAGGCTGTGGAGACAAGCTACTGGCAGAGAGGACACACTTTAAACTCTGGGAAGATGGCATTACCCAGAGAGGGGGAAGGACCAGGACACTGCAGGGCCCAAGACCATCACCAGACCCGAATCATGCGGCTCTTTTGTTCTAGGAACCACAGCTGACCCGAGAAGCAATAGCAGCATTTTCACTCCGCAGGTGTATCTCTTCCACACTTTGAGGTGCTTGCCTGCCTCTGACTTCTGCGGCTGGGATTTAAGGCCCTACCAGGCCATAACTCCCCTGCCAATAGGTGGTCAACTCCGATTCAGCTTTTCGTCTCCTTCACCTCTTTACATCGGACTCACGAAGGCTGGGGGGCAGCTCCCTTTCGTTAAGTGCTTCCCGCGTGCTAAACACCGCATGAATTCCCCTCGGCCCTACAGGACGAAATAACCCGCGCAGAGGGTATGCAGTTCCACTGAGGACGCCCAGCGGGACAGCCAGGCCCGCAGCGGTGAGATCCCCGGCCTGTCCAGTCCAAACCCCAGGCGCCCTCGCGGCGTTTCTAGAACATTAAGAACCTAACAGCCAGGATGCAGGAGGGCCGGGCCCGAGGCCAGAGCGCTGGACAGCACGGGCAGCTGGCAGTGCAAGGCCAGGCAGCGCCCACCAGCAGGGACCCCCATCCCGATACGCGGGCGAAGGGCTGGGATCCTGTGCCGCTGGCGATGCCGGGGACCGCCTGGGACTCGCGGCCCTCGGGAGCGAAAGGAAAGGGCCGCCCGAGCTACAGCGGAGCCTGCCTGCGGCCGGGACTGCCACACTCTACGGGCGGGGCGAAACCCGGCCTTTTGAGGGACAGCAATTTAAGCCAATCAGCGCAAAGGGTTGGCAAACCTCTAATCCAATTGGAATTTCTCTCATTTTAAAGGCGGTTCCTACATGGAGTCCGGCAGCCCAATGGGAGAGGTGGAAATTTCCAGAACGAACAGGACCAATGGGCGCGGCCAGCGCGGCCACGATTGGCAAAGCAAAAAACCAATCCGTGTCGCAGAAGTCCGCTCCTCCCTCCAGTCGTAGAGCCTGATATGGGTGGGGTTTATAAAGGAGCGACAAATCCTGAGGTGCGGGGGAGGTAGGGTTGACTCGCTGTCCAATGAAAGGGAAGCAGAGATGATGGGCTGAACCTCAAGCCAATAATAAAGCGGCACAGAGAGCCCCCTAGAAGAACTCGACCAGTGAGCAGACGAGGAAGGGGCGGGAGCCGGAGTCCCGGCAGCTTCTAGTAGGTTCCAGAAGGCGGCGCGTGCGGTTGGTAACGCGGTGCGGACGGATTCGATTCAACCGGGGTCCGGGCTGCGCTGCGCTATGGAGCAGGTGAAGGGGGAGGGGCGGGCTGAGGCTTGGGGACCGGCGGAGGCCAGGCCGCGGTAGCGGGGCGGGGCGGGTGACGGATCGAGGCGACCAGAGAGGGGTGCTGGGGCCGGACAGAGAGGAGGCGAGGGTGTGAGGGGTCGCTGCCGGCGGGCGGGAGCGGGGTCTATAGCGAGGCTCGGCCGCGGGGATCGCTCATCACCTCTTGGTTGGGCGAGGAGGGCCCGAAGGAGGCCACAGCCCGTGAGTCCGGCCGGCGGCGGGAAGAAGGGGCCGCCGCCGGGCTCTGAAGGCGTCCCGAGGGGCGGCTGGAAGCCGAGCGGGGGAGGGTGTGGGCCTCACGGGGCGGGGTGGAGGTGGGCGAGGGGCCGGGGTCCGCACTCGCGAGGTCGCCCTTCGGGAGATCTGAGACGGCCGACGGAGAAACCGCTCGGACTGGCCACGAGGAACTTGGACGGATCCAGGGAGCGGGGACGGGACTACATTGGGAGTCGCCGAGGGTCGTAGCAGCCTGGGACCCAGTTGGGACAAATCCTCTGCTGCATCTGAGAAGCTCGGGGTGGGAGAGAGTTGAGCGGGTGTCTGAGGAGCCGCAGGCTGACTGCCTGATGCGGGGAAGGGGAGGGTGCCGCAAAAGTCCTTGCAACGAATTCCATCTCTGCCAGTGTTTTACAAACGTATTGCGGCCCCTCCCCCTCTTCTTGTATGCTTGTGTGTGACTGTCGGGTGACCGAGGACTGACACTTCCGAAAGGTGGGTTTTTGACTACGCGGGGAGGAATTCGTGGTTGTAGGTAATTTACACTACAGAGATCAGCAGCTGGAAGTTACGGGCCTCCATTGAGCATTTGGGGGGCCGAGTTTGAAGCGGCTCCTGCTTGCTTTCAGTGACTTGGTTATGTCCTCAGTAGCTTGTGGTTGAGAAAGGCCTAGAGGTTTTGTTCCATTAGAAGCTGTCATTGAGCTGTAATGATTCATCGGAAGAAAAAGGACAAAACAGCTCACTTTTTTTGGTGTGAGAGAGAGCTGAGTCTTTTGGTCTCCTGTAGCAGTTGGTTCTTTGGGCAAAACTCGAGCTTCCTTGCTGTGTTAAAAGATTAGAAATGAAGTTAATAAACTTTTTGTTGCCCATGTAATAGTAAAGTTGTATCTAGGGTTAAATGGGCTGTAGTATAGGGGAGGAAAAGATTTCTGGACTAAGACATTGCTCTTTTAAAAAAGTATCTCAGCTAGGCGCGGTGGATCACGCCTGTAATCCCAGCACTTTGGGAGGCTGAGCCCAACAGATCACCTGAGGTCAGGAGTTGGAGACCAGCCTGGCCAACGTGGTAAAACCCCATCTCTACTAAAAATACAAAAATGAGTGGGACATGGTGTAGCGTGCCTGTAATTCCAGCTACTGGGGAGGCAGGAGAATCGCCTGAACCCCGGAGGTGGAGGTTGCGGTGAGCCACTGCACTCCAGCCTGGGTGAGCCAGACTCCATCTCAAAAAAAAAAAAAAAAAAGCCAGGCGCGGTGGCTCACGCCTGCAATCCCAGCACTTTGGGAGGCTGAGATGGGTGGATCACGAGGTCAGGAGATCGAGACCATCCTGGCCAACATGGTGAAACCCTGTCTCTACTAAAAATACCAAAAAAAATTAGCTGCACGTGGTGGCGCACGCCTGTAATCCCAGCTACTCGAGAGGCTGAGGCAGGAGAATCGCTTGAACCAGGGAGTCAGAGGTTGCAGTGAGCTGAGATCGTGCCTCTGTACTCCAGCCTGGCAACAGAGTGAGACTCAGTCTCAAAAAGAAAAAAGAAAGGATCTCTTTCTAATGTTACCAAATTTTAATTTATTTTTTAGAGACAGGGTATGGTTCTGTGGCCCGGGCTGAAGTGCACTGGCAGGATCATATAGCTCACTGCAGCCTTAAATTCTTGGCCTCAAGTGTTCCTCCTGCCTCAGCCTCCTGAGTAGCTGGGCACACCACCACCACAACTGTCTAATTTCTAAATTTTTTGTAGAGGTGAGGGTTTCGCTGTGTTTCCCAGGCTGCTTTTGAATTTCTGGGCTCAGGGAATCCTCCAGCCTTGGCCTCTCACAGCATTAGCACTAGGATTACAGATGTGAGCCACCTTGCTAGGACTTAAAATGTTTGTTTGTTTTTAAATCACTCCACTCATTATAAATAAGTGTATGTACAGGTAGGTAGATAGTCAACAAATATTTTGCTGAACTCAGGACTGCAAACTGATGTGGTTTCTGTACAGATGACCTGCCATTTAACCCCAGATGTGTTTGGGCCCACTGTCTTGAAACCATTCCTGAAAATAAACACGCAACTTCTCTACCTCTTGTTTTCATTTTCAACTGTCAAGTTTGTATTTCAGTTCAGATAATACTCAAGTTGGGCCGGCCCGGTGGCTCACACCTGTAATCCCAGCACTTTGGGAGGCTGAGGTAAGCAGATCTCGAGCTCAGGAGTTCGAGATCAAGCTGGCCAACATGGTGAAACCCCATCTCTACTAAAAATACAAAAAAAAAAAAAAATTAGCCTGCCATGATGGTACACACCTGTAGTCTCAGCTACTTGGAGGCTGAGGCAAGAGAATTGCTTGAACATGGCAGGCAGAGGTTGGAGTGAGCTGAGATTGCGACACTGCACTCCAGCCTGGGTGACAGAGCAAGACTCTGTCTCAAAAAAAAAAAAAAAAAAAAAAAAACTCAAGTTGGACAGATTTTGAGTGTTCAAGCTTGTATTTTTTTTTAGTAGGGGCCTTTCAAATAAATCCCACAATGATACACTTCTTACATTTAACCCAGCACAGGCATACGGCTGTGTAACACATTCAGTAAAACAGTATTTACTGTTATGTGCACTGTGTGCTGGTATTTTTTGTCCCACTTGGTCTTTTAAATGCTGGTCATGACCTATGAAATTGATTTCCTGACCCACTGCCGATCAGTGCTCTGTTTGAAAAATGCTTTTCTAAAGGATAGGCAGGAACTTCACCAGCTGCCTCTTGACACCACTTGAGTTTTGTTAACTCCTTGTCTTCTGGCCTCCATCTTAGGCGCTAGGATTTTTTAATCCCCTGTTTGCCTAATTTGGCAGGTTCCTTATGCCCTTCTCTCTCTAAGGTCTGGCTGATTGATGGAAGTTTCTGATCTCTCTATTTCAGGGTTCCAAAATAATTTCTCTTTTTTTTTTTTTGAGACAGAGTCTCACTCTTTTCCCCCAGGCAAGAATGCAGTGGCGCGATCTTGGCTCACAGCTACCTTCGCCTCCCAGGTTCAAGCAGTTCTCCTGCCTCAGCTTCGCAAGTAGCTAGGTCTACAGGCATGCACCACCACATCTGGCTAATTTTTATATTTTTAGTAGAGATGGGGTTTCACCATGCTGCCCAGACTGGTCTCTCAAACTCCTGACCTCAGGTGATCCACCCACCTCGGCCACCCAAAGTGCCGAGATTACAGCCTAAAATCATTTCTCTTAACAAAATTATTTCTAGCATCAATTTACTGTGTCATGGGTGGATAATACATACAATGAGTTAGTAACTTTGGTGACATAGCTCTATCTCACAGAATGTTTACTCTCAAAGGGATCCTTTGGCCTGGTGTGGTGGTTCACCTTTGGGAGGCTGAGGCAGGAGGTTGCTTTAGGCCAAGAGTTTGAGACAAGCCTGGACAATATGGCGAGACGCCATCTCTACCCCCACCCCCCCCACACACACACACAGAATTTAGCCAGGCCTGGTGACACACACCTGTAGTTCCAGCTACTTAAAAGGCTGGGTCAGGAGGATTGCTTGAGCCTAGGAGCTCAAGGTTACAGTGCACTGTGATATGCTGCTGCACTCCAGGCTGGGTAACAG
Organism: Aotus nancymaae; assembly: GCF_030222135.1. NCBI lineage: Eukaryota > Metazoa > Chordata > Mammalia > Primates > Aotidae > Aotus > Aotus nancymaae. The sequence goes on along the minus strand of NW_026988473.1, from coordinate 5,664,159 downwards.
AGTGAGATGCTGTCTTAAAACAAATACAGCCAGGGTCTCTGGCTCATGCCTGTAATCCCAGCACTTTGGGAGGCCGAGGTGGGCAGAACATGAGGTTAGGAGTTTAAGACTGGCCAACATGGTAAAACCCCATCTCTACTAAAAATACAAAAGTTAGCAGGGTATGGTGGTGGGTGCCTGTATTCCCAGCTACTCAGGAGGCTGAGGCAGGAAAATCGCTTGAACCCAGGAGGCAGAGGTTGCAGTGAGTTGAAATCATGCCACTGCACTCCAGCCTGGGGGACAGAGCAAGACTGCATCTTAAAATAAATAAATGAATGAGTGGAGCTTTTTGAGAGGTCCCTGCCCTCAGGTAGACTTTTGTGGGGCAGCTCAGTAAGGAGAAGCCCTTTAGTGAGGTCCCTGTTCTGACAGGGCCAAGGTCTGCTTCTCTTTTTAAAACTGCTGTATCCCACCAGGCACGGTGGCTCACGCCTGTAATCCCAGCACTTTGGGAGGCCGAAGCAGGTGAATCACCTGTGGTCAGGAGTTCGAGACCATCCTGACCAATATGGTGAAACCCTGTCTCTACTAAAATTTAAAAAATTAGCTGGGCGTGGTAGCATACGCCTGTAGTCCCATCTACTCAAGAGCTTAAGGTAGGAGAATTTCTTGAACCTGGGAGGTGGAGGTTGCAGTGAGACACTGCACTCCAGCCTGGTGACAGAGTGAGACTCCATCTCAAAAAACAGAAGAAAACCAGGTGTATCCCTATTTCTTGCATTCTAAATGTTTGAGAAAGGAGAAGTTTTTTTTTTTTTTTTTTTTTTGAGACGGAGTTTAGTTCTTATTACCCAGGCTGAAGTGCAATGGGGCGATCTCAGCTCACCACAACCTCCGTCTCCTGGGTTCAGGCAATTCTCCTGCCTCAGCCTCCTAAGTAGCTGGGACTACAGGCACGCGCCACCATGCCCAGCTAATTTTTGTATTTTTAGTAGAGACGAGGTTTCACCACGTTGACCAGGATGGTCTCGATCTCTTGATCTTGTGATCTACCTGTCTCGGCCTCCCAAAGTGCTGGGATTATAGGCGTGAGCCACCGCGCCCGGCTGGTGAAAGGAGAGGTTTTAATCACAACAGTATTTCTTTATTCTCCATTCCCTTTGTATGTAGTAATATTTAGCATGGCAAGAATCAATTTGGGGGCTAGCTTGACTCTTGCCCATTAATGAACATTTATCTAACTTGGTGACGTGTTGCCACACCAGGATATGGAGATCGGATCTTCTCTGATGGGAGGACGTGGTAACCACACCATAGGCAAGCATCTTGCCACTCCTAAGAAAGAGAAGTTTCCTGCCACCCCACAGCCTTTGGGTTACTGGAGTATGTATCAGTGCCACTCCATCCACCTTCCTGTGAAGGGTGACTAGGCCTGTGCTCCGTTTGTGTTTTGGATGCTTTGGAAATCTGTAACAAATGAATTTACTCTTCGTGAAAGGAGAGTGTGGGTCCGTCCTGGAGTGGCTTCCTGAGCTCCATGTGGAGACTGGAAGAGTGGCAGAGCCTTCGTTCATCAGGTGGGGCCAGCGTGGCACGCAGCCTGGGCTCTTTGCCTCTGCTTATGTTTTCTTTGTTGGCTCCCTAAGGAAGGTGTGGTAAATTAAGTAAAAATGAACCTGTTTTCCTCTCTTCTGATCTATAAAGTAACCTATTTATTTCTTGGTAACTACATAAAAGAATGAGTGTCATCTTAAAAGCTTGGGATGAAATGGGCACGTCATAGAGAAGCTGTGTGCTCTTTTTCCCTCAGGTCAATGAGCTGAAAGAGAAGGGCAACAAGGCCCTGAGTGCAGGCAACATTGATGATGCCTTACAGTGCTACTCCGAAGCCATTAAGCTGGATCCCCACAACCACTTGCTCTACAGCAACCGTTCTGCCGCCTATGCCAAGAAAGGAGACTACCAGAAGGCTTACGAGGACGGCTGCAAGACCGTCGACCTAAAGCCTGACTGGGGCAAGGTCAGCTGTGGGCGGCAGAGGTGGAGGGGTCCTTCATACCTTTACAGAAACGCCCTTTGGTGGCCCGAGGCTTACCTGTCTTGATAGACTGATAGCTACCTATCCACCTCCTTGTTTGAGTATCCTCCTCAGAAATGGTATTTTTCATCAAAGCTAAGATACCCATTAGTTGTAATACTGGCTTTATTTTTGGTGCTAAGAAGGAAGAGGCCAGGGCTGGGCGCGGTGTCACACACCTGTAATCCCAACACTTTGGGAGGCCAAGGTGGGCAGATCACTTGAGGTCAGGAGTTTGAGACCAGCCTGACGAACATGGTGAAACCCTGTCTGTACTAAAAATGCAAAAAAACTGAGCCAAGCATGGTGGCACGCGCCTGTAGTCCCAGCTCCTCAGGAGGCTGAGGCAGGCGGATCATCTGAGCCCGGGAGGCAGAGGTTGCAGTGAGCTGAGATCGTGCCACTGCACTCCAGCCTGGGGGACAGAGCAAGACCCTGTCTCAAAAACAAAACAAAACAAAAAAACTGGTGCAGTGGCTCCTGCCTATAATCCCAACACTTTGGGAGGTTGAGGCATTACTTGATTACTTGAGCCCAAGGGTTTGGGTCCAGCCTGAGAAACATGAGGAGTCCCTATCTCTACCAAGAATAAAAAAATACCTAAATGGAAAAAATGCTGCCAAAGAAACTGACTACAGTTGTTGAAGTGAATGGGATGGGGCAGATGTGCCTCTGCTATTTGGATGGATTCTTAAAGTAGCAGCCTTGGTTTCGTAGCCTACTCGTTCCTTTTTTCTTTTTGGCCTTCATGTGAATTTTTTTTTTCCAAAAAATGTAGGATTTTTATTTTCTGAGTTCGTTTTCTGGATTTACCTCTGGGTGTTCTTTATTTTATGTCTTTCTTTTTTGGTTTAAGGGCTATTCACGAAAAGCAGCAGCTCTTGAGTTCTTAAACCGGTTTGAAGAAGCAAAGCGAACCTACGAGGAGGGCTTAAAGCACGAGGCAAATAACGCTCAGCTGAAAGAGGGTTTACAGAATATGGAGGCCAGGTTGGCAGGTAGGCACCACACACCATTTTCTTTCTTATTGTTTTCTTAATGGAATTAATTTTGAGGCTCCCTCCATAAAATGTCAATCTGGTAGGGTAAAATGTCAGTCTGGTAGGATATGGGATGCAGTAATTCTAGTGAACTTGTTTCATAGTGATGTGCTTTCCTTTACTCGGACAGAGAGAAAATTCATGAACCCTTTCAACATGCCCAATCTGTATCAGAAGTTGGAGAGTGATCCCAGAACAAAGACACTGCTCAGTGATCCCACCTACCGGGAGCTGGTAGAGCAGCTACGAAACAAGCCTTCCGATCTGGGCACGTAAGTGGATGCTGCTCATCATTGAGGTTCTGGCAATGGGGGGAATGTTATGTCTTCCTGTAACCTCACAGCAGAGGGTTCCCTGGTCTAAATGGCAGAGTTCCTGCCTTTGCTTATTCTCTGCAGAACAGTAGGGGGTGATTGTTTATTTGTAATTATAGAAAGGGTCAGGGGAGCACATATCACAGTAATTGAGAATGTTCCTTGTAGTCCATATACACCTCTTGCCTGGTCTCCTAGAACTCTGATCTAGTATCAACCCCTCCTTTCCATCTGCCCTACTGTCTCTGTTGGTATATGGGAGTGGAAACAGGGTTGCAGTTCATGTGTAAAGCTGTGTCTAAGTCTTGTAACTGGTATCCGTCTCTATCTCAGTCCTCTGGCCCCTGAGATCAGCTAGGGAAGTATACCTGTAACAACTCATTCCTCTGTATCTGCCAGCCTTGAGGAATAAACTTGACCTCTGTTACTTCATTTCATTTTGTTTTATTTTTTTCGAGATGGAGTCTCACTCTGTCACCCAGGCTGGAGTGCAGTGGCGTGATCTCGGTTCACTGCAAACTCCACCTCCTGGGTTCAAGCGATTCTCCTGCCTCAGTCTCCATAGTAGCTGGGATTACAGGTACACACCACCACACCCGGCTAATTTTTGTATTTTTAGTAGAGACAGGGTTTCACCATGTTGGCCAGGCTGATCTCGAACTTCTGACCTCAAGTGGTCCGCCTGGCTGGGGCTCCCAAAGTGCTGGGATTCCAGGTGTGAGCCACTGTGCCCGGCCATCTGTGACTTCATTTTATTTTTTATTTTTTTGACTTTATTTTAGATGGATGGTGTTTTGAAGGTTTGAGTATTCCCTAGTTGTAGCTCGTGAGTGGTGCAAAATCTAGATCTGACTTTGATAGTAAGTAGGAGTTAAAGATTGATTGTAGGGTGGAGTAATTGCAATATTTCTTTCTTTTTTTAAATCAATACTAGGAAACTACAAGATCCCCGGATCATGACCACTCTCAGTGTCCTCCTTGGGGTCGATCTGGGAAGTATGGATGAGGAGGAAGAGGTTGCAACACCTCCACCACCACCCCCTCCCAAAAAGGAGACCAAGCCAGAGCCAATGGAAGAAGATCTTCCAGAGAATAAGAAGCAGGTCTTGTTGTTTCCTTCCTCACTGTCGTGCATTTGTGAACAACTAGAAGTCTTTATGTTAAATGGGAACATCTGTTGACCTTGAATGACCATGAGTATTATTTTTTTTTAGAGGTCTCACTGTGTTTCCCAGGTTGGTCTTGAACTCCTGGGAAACACACCTTTTCTGCTCTTCAGCTAGGATTACAGTCATGAGCCAATGTGCCCAGCTGTAACTACTTTGAGTGCTTTAGTATATGCTAAGCTTATGGCTATTATTCATTAGAATGGTGAGCATGTTAAAAGATCAGCTTTAGGCTGGGCACAGTGGCTCACACCTATAATCTCAGCACTTTGGGAAGCTGAGGTGGGTGGATCACCTGAGGTCTGGAGTTCAAGACCAGCCTGGCCAACATGGGGAAACCCTGTCTCTACTAAAAATACATTAGCCGAGTGTTGTGGTGTGCGCCTGTAGTCCCAGCTACTTGGGAGGCTGAGGCAGAAGAATTGCTTGAACCTGGGAGTTGGAGGTTGCAGTGAGCCGAGATTGCGTCACTGCACTCCGGCGTGGGCAAAAGAATGAGACTGTGTCTCAAAAAAAAAAATCAGCTTCACAAGAGATTTCCTAGGAGTAACATATAGTGAAGACGAACACAGCCGCTGTGTTGCTGCCAGTGTGTGAATGTTGGTCAGAGCAGGACTGGAAAGTTGTGAGCAATTCAGGTCCTTGCCATGATCCAGAAGAGCGTTGTCCACATCAGTTTCTCAGCTTTTGCTTCCTGGCTGGATGTGGTGTATAGTTGGGAGTGTCTGCTAAGCAGCACTCTTGGAGCAGGAGGCATGTGCCTCAACAATTTCATTTTCCTCCTTGTAAACTGGAACAGCAGATTGTTGCTAAATTTAGCACCTTGAAATGAGTGAGTGTTGGTTGTTCAGAGTGTCTCAGCTGGAAAAAGGCCCTCCAGCGTGGGCGGTAGTGAGTTCTACTGAAGACTCGTGCCACTCACCCCCTTTTCCCTATCCTCTCACCACCCCCTCTGCTGTGGTTCCCTGACAGCTAAGAACCTGAGGCAGCCACACAACCAAAACCAGATCTGCTGCAGCCTCTCAGAATAAAGTCTGGTCCAAAACTGTACCGTCCTCACCAGTTGCTTCAAGTCGAAGGGATTTCTTCTCCCCTAAAGAAGCCCTCTGCTTCCTGACAAAGATCCAGGATAGTAGGTGGGAAAGAGGGAGTTTCAGAGCAAGCAAAGATGAAGTTTTCATTCTAATGGCTGATAAATAGCTATTGTCTATAACTGATGAAGAGGTCTTCAGGAGAACTTGCTAGAATTCTATATATATTAGTTGTATTTCAGAACTTGTGACAGATCATAGATTCTTGCTGTCTTTGTCACCTGAGTTAGATTTTCTCAGCATTCACTTCTAAACCTCATGTAGGCACTAAAAGAAAAAGAGCTGGGGAACGATGCTTACAAGAAGAAAGACTTTGACACAGCCTTGAAGCATTATGACAAAGCCAAGGAGCTGGACCCCACCAACATGACTTACATTACCAATCAAGCAGGTGAGGGCTAGAAACAAGGGGCAAGGGAGTTGTTGGGTATCTCAGAGGGAAGGAGCAAGGACTGACTGTTCCTTTTTAACCATCCTATGTGACAGCGGTATACTTTGAAAAGGGCGACTACGATAAGTGTCGGGAGCTTTGTGAGAAGGCCATTGAAGTGGGGAGAGAAAACCGAGAAGACTATCGACAGATTGCCAAGTATGCTCGACCTTCCAGAATACCTTGAGTAGCGTGGAGGGTTTGCTGTCCAAGACTTCAGTTTCCCTGCACGGGGAGGAGGGCTCCTGGCTATAGAATCTGCTATGTTAAGAAAGGGCTGGCAAGGTGGTCACCGGAGCCAAGACAAAAGGTGTTGAAAGGCAGTGATGCGGGCCATTCTAGTTGCAGGTGTGTTTTCTCTGCAGGAGCTGACCTTATCTCTTTGTCCTAAGCAATACCTGTCCCTGTTTTCTTTATCAGAGCTTATGCTCGAATTGGCAACTCCTACTTCAAAGAAGAAAAGTACAAGGATGCCATCCATTTCTATAACAAGTCTCTGGCAGAGCACCGAACCCCAGATGTGCTCAAGAAATGCCAGCAGGTGGGTAGGAAAAGAATAGGGGTGTTTTCCTAATAATTGAGCTGTTGTTTCTTACTGTTTTATTTATTTAATAATGAACTTGACCTTTTTTTTTTTTTTTGAGTTGGAGTCTTGCTCTTGTCGCCCGTGCTGGAGTGCAATGGCACGATCTTGGCTCACTGCAACCTCCGCCTCCCAGGTTCAAGCCATTCTACTGCCTCAGCCTCCTGAGTAGCTGGGATTACAGGCATGCACCACCAAGCCCAGCTGATTTTCTTTGTATTTTTAGTAGAGATGGGGTTTTACCATGTTGACCAGGCTGGTCTCTGACCCCATGATCTGCCCACCTCGGACTCCCAAAGCGCTGGGATTGCAGGCATGAGCCACTGCGCCCATTATTATTTGTAGAGAAAGGGTTTCACTGTGTTGCCCAGGCTGGTCTCGAACTCCTGAGCTCAAGTGATCTGCCCTCCTCGGCCTCCCAAAGCACTGGGATTATAGGCATGAGCCACTATGCCTGGCTGAACCTGACTTTCTTAGGTCGTGGCTTTGATCATCGTTTATGCTTCTTTCTCTGTCATTTAACAGTGACAACATGTAGAAGATGATCTGGCTTTTTTTGCAGCTTTTTGTATTGGCCAAGAGTTCAGCCCTAAATGTGTTACTATTTAGAGCCTGTGCATTAACAGTATTAGTAGTTCTTGTAACAATATTTTTACTATTTTAGACAACAAAAATGGTGTGATTTAGGCCAGTTGTCTTAAATTACGTAGGGGGTGAGTTTATTCACAAAAGGATTAGTGAGAGAATGAATGGGGCTGGCTAGGCACGCAGCCTTTTCACACAGGCCTTAGTTTTGTACCAAGTGTCGTGTCAATGCTATTTGTTCTCTTTCATGGTATAGCTTAATAATAAAGACTGTACATTTCTTTTAAAATCTCGTCAGCACTACTCTGAAAATTAAAATCCTAATTTGGTTTTTAAGTCCAATATTTAGATGTTTATGAGCATTAAATTACTATTCCAAGAATTATTTTTTGTAGGCAGAGAAAATCCTGAAGGAGCAAGAGCGGCTGGCCTACATAAACCCCGACCTGGCTTTGGAGGAGAAGAACAAAGGCAACGAGTGTTTTCAGAAAGGTACTTGCCCGCAGCTTGGGGCTGGGCGCTTCCCGTGCCTGACTCGGGGGTAAACAGGGCCTGGTACACATGGGGGCTTTTTAAAAGGTTGTCTTTGTTTTTCTTCCCCAGGGGACTATCCCCAGGCCATGAAGCATTATACAGAAGCTATCAAAAGGAACCCAAAAGATGCCAAATTATACAGTAATCGAGCTGCCTGCTATACCAAACTTCTGGAGTTCCAGCTGGCACTCAAGGTGAGACCCGGTTGTGTGGGAGCAGCTATTACTGTAAACCTGCAGATGAGGAGAGGGTTTTCTCTCTGTGTTTTCATCAACTTTGGGTTGATGATGTTTGAGATAGTCTCTCGCTCTGTCCCACCTCAGCCTCCTGAGGAGCTAGGACCACAGCACATGCCACCACACCCAGCTACATTTTTAATTTTTTTATAGAGTTGGGGTCTTGCTATATTGCCCAGAATTATAGGGGGGAGGGGTGTGTGTGTAAAATATGGGACATGTATCTAAATGGTCCTGGCCCATGGAGTTATTAGTGGTTGGCAGTACATGGGTCATTTCACCCCCGTATCCTTCCTCACATTTTTTGTTTGTTTTTTTGGTTTTTTTTTGAGACGGAGTCTCACATTGTTGCTGGGGCTGGAGTGCAATGGCGTAATCTTGGCTCACTGCAACCTCTGCCTCCCGGGTTCAAGCAATTCTGCCTCAGCCTCCTGAGTAGCTGGGATTACAAGTGTGTGCCACCACATCCGGCTAATTTTTTGTATTTTTAGTAGAGATGGGGTTTCATTATGTTGGCCAGGCTGGTCTTGAACTCCTGATCTTGTGATTCACCTGCCTCAGCCTCCCAAAGTGTTGGGATTATAGGCATGAGCCACTGCACCCGGCCTGTTTTTGCTTTTTTTTTTTTTTTTCCTTTTTGAGATGGAGCCTCACTATGTCACCCAGGCTGGAGTGCATTAGCACAATCTCAACTTACTGCAAGCTCTGCCTCCCAGGTTCAAGCAATTTTCCTGCCTTGGCCTCCTGAGTAGCTAGGGTTACAGGCATGTGCCACCACGTCCGGCTAATTTTTGTGTTTGTAGTAGAGACGGTTTCACCATGTTGGCCAGGCTGGTCTTGACTCCTGACCTCAGGTGATCTGCCCGCTCTGGCCTCCCAAAGTGCTGGGATGACAGGTGTGAGCAACTGCGGCCAGCCACGTTTTTTTTTTGTTTTTTTGAGACAAGGTCTGGCTCTATTGCCCATACTGGCTGGAGTGCAGTGGCACAATCTCAGCTCACTGTAACGTCCGCTTCCCTTGCTTAAGCCATCCTCCCACCTCAGCCTCCTGAGTAGCTGGGATTACAGGCATGCACATTGTACCCAGCTAATTTTTGTATTTTTTATAGACAGGGTTTCAACATGTTTTCCCAGGCTAGTATCAAACTCCTGGGCTCAAGAGATCCTCCTGCCTTGGACTCAAAGTCCTGGAATTATAGGCATGAGCCACCGAGCCCGGCCTGTGTTTAATTTTTGAGGAACTACCCTGTTGTTTTTTTCAGCAGCTGCACTACCCTTCCTTGCTTTTCTGTTTTGCTCAGGTAGGTAGGTCTGCTGTTCGCAGTCACATGAAGTTTGGTCAGATAAGATTTAAGTTTGACACCGTGGAGTTCCCATCATTCTCTTGAATGCCAGCCACCCTACCTCTATCAGAGTTTTTTGGACTGTTCTCTAGCTAACAAACCTGGACCGTACTGTGGGAAGGTGACAAAGTATGAGCTGTCTAGAAGCAGCCATACCTGGGTTTGTGTTGGTTTTATATTTTGTGCCGCTGTCTTCTGGGTCTGTGTCTTGGCCTAGAGACAGCATTTCCACTATTAGAATTGTCTAAGAGTCATGTCAAAAGCATATCAATTTGTGATGCAAAGACTAGCAGGTTGTCAGTCACCTGGGAGGTGAGCAGTACTTTCCCAGTCATGAAAGCATAGAAGAAGAATGAATAGGGTTTCTGCTGCTCTGCTGACTTCTTGGTGGAAAGGTTGGAATTAGGCCCAGGATGCTCAGTGTGCTGCATCATGTTCTTTTCTTCATAATTTCTTACTTGGAAGATGTTTCAAAAAGAAGAATACATAGTGAATTCCTGGTGTAACTTCCACCTTTGTTTGACAATTAAATATTGACCCGTTATTGCCGAACTGTTTGCGAAAGAGTTGCATACATTTGGCACTTAGAATGAGGCATCCAGGTTTCATGCACACATTGCCTGAAAAGACTCCCTGTCCAGTGCAGCACTGTCAGCACGGGTGACCTCATCTGTACCAAGGCCTAATACCATCTGCAGTCTCTCCATCCATACTCAGATTTGCCCACTTGTCCAAAAATATGTTTTGAAACTCTGGAGTTAATTTAATTTTATTTTTTTGAAATGGAATTAGTTTGTGGTCGCCCAGGCTGGAGTGCAATGGCATGATCTTGGCTCACTGCAACCTCCGCCTCCCAGGTTCAAGGGATTCTCCTGCCTCAGCCTCTCAAGTAGCTGGGATTATTATAGGTGCAGTCAGTAGTCCAGCAAAAAATTTTTTTTAAGTAGAAACGGGGTTTCATCATGTTGGCCAGGCTGGTGTCGAACTCCTGACCTCAGGTGATCCACCAGCCTTAGCCTCCCAAAGTGCTGGAATTAAAGGTGTGAGCCGCTGTGCCTGGCCTTGTTTTGTTTCTTTTTTGTTTTTGTTTTTATTTGTTTCTTTTAGACGGGATTTCATTCTTGTTGCCCAGGCTGGAGTCCAATGGCAGGATCTCAACTCATTGAAATCTCTACCTCCTGGGTTCAAGCAGTTCTTCTGCCTCCACCTCCCAAATAGCTAGGATTACAGGCATGTGCCATCACGGCCAGCTAATTTTTTAAAAAATATTTTTAGGCCAGGCGCGGTGGCTCACGCTTGTAATCCCAGAACTTTGGGAGGCCGAGGTGGGTGGATCACCTGAGGTCAGGAGTTTGAGACCAGCCTGGCCAACATGGTGAAACCCCATCTCTATTTTTAAAATAAATAAATAAATAAATAAAATATAAATATAAATGTAGATATATACATATATATATATTTTTGGTAGAGATGGGTTTTTCCATGTTGGTCAGGCTGGTCTCACACTCCCGACCTCAGCCTTCCAAAGTGCTGGGATTACAGGCGTGAGCCATTGTGCCCAGCTTGTTTTGTTTTTTAACCAGCAGTGCTTTTGGATTCAAAAGCTCTCAGGACCAACACCCATACATTTCATCTAGTTGTCATGTACTCGTCAGTTTCTCAAACTGGAATTGGTCCCCCCTTCCGTGTTATTTCCATAACATCAGCCTCTTGCAGAGTCTCGGCTGTTTGTCTCGTGTGGGATGTTCCACATCTGGAGTTGTCTTTCCTGATGTATCACCTCTGTGTGGTGCTGGGTCAGGCTTTAAGAGTTGGAAGTCCACATGCTCGAGCTGCCTGTAGTGAGCTCGTCCAAGGGAATGAGCCTAATTTCTTTCTGCTGCTTCTTCCTAGGACTGTGAGGAATGTATCCAGCTGGAGCCGACCTTCAGTAAGTGCTTTTTTGCTGCCTGTCCCCTGTCCCCTTTTTCTAGCCAAAAGATTAGAGAAGGAAAGGGCAAGTCCTTTGTCTACCTGTGTGTCCTTGGGACCTGTAGCATTTAGGACCCAGCATCAGTAGGCATGAACGGTGTTGGTGTGCAGGCGAAGAGGCACAGGGAGCAGCCTTGGACACTACTTGTGGATAATGTGCCACCTCTTCTGTTTGTAGTCAAGGGTTATACCCGGAAAGCCGCTGCCCTGGAAGCGATGAAGGACTACACCAAAGCCATGGATGTGTACCAGAAGGCGCTCGACCTGGACTCCAGCTGTAAGGTGGGGCTGCTTCTGGCCTCCAGGGGACTCCGCCTGCCTCTTTGTCTGTTGGGTCTTTTCCGTGTTCAGTCCCTGATAGCTTCCCTGTCGCCTCCATTTCTCTGGGTTTCTCTCTTACTTGCTGTCTCTCCCCTTGTCAGTTACCCATTATCTTGGGCCTGCTGAAGCAGTGAGCCGGGTGGTGGTCACACTCTTCCCCTTTGTTTCCTCTGGACTGCAGGAGGCAGCAGACGGCTACCAGCGCTGTATGATGGCGCAGTACAACCGGCATGACAGCCCCGAAGATGTGAAGCGACGAGCCATGGCCGACCCTGAGGTGCAGCAGATCATGAGTGACCCAGCCATGCGCCTTATCCTGGAACAGATGCAGAAGGACCCCCAGGCACTCAGCGAGTACGTAGAGTCAGAGAGGCAGCCTTGCTGGACATGGGAAACAAAAGCAGGCAGATGAGAGTGCACGCAGCTGGGAGGGTTGTGCTCGGCCTGCGAGGAAGAGGAATTGTATCATTCCTCCCAAACCTATGGAGGTTGGCAGCAGGTGGTGAGCTGGAAGGGCTTTGTTTGTTAGTTGCGATAGCTTAAGCAATCATTTGGAAAGGCGCATTGAGCTGGGAGAAAGGTCTTGGCTGGAAGCTATGGTGTGGGCTTGGAGTCGGACTGGCAAGTTCTGCAAGGTGGAGCAGGCCTCTGTGCTATGCGCGCTCGGCCTTGCCAGGACTCCTCCCTGCCGGGGCCTTCTGTGAACAGGGGTTGAATTGGAGCTTGCTCTGAGAGCAAGGTTGTCTCATTTCATATAACTGCCTCTTCCTCCATAGACACTTAAAGAATCCTGTAATAGCACAGAAGATCCAGAAGCTGATGGATGTGGGTCTGATTGCAATTCGGTGATGACTTGTTCATCCCCCCTTCCCTTCGCCCTCATGTGGAAAGAGGAGCTGGGACCGCGGCGAGCAGCACGGAGTGGAAGGGAGAGCAGGGGGAAAGAAGGCCTCATCTCTATATTTATACATAACCCCGGGAAGACACAGAGACTTGTATTGGTGCTGTTCGTGCCGCCGCTGCCTCTGGGCCTTCCCAGCACACGCATGGTCTCTTCACCGCTGCCCTTGAGTTCCGTGTCTCCTTCCCCTGCCCCTAGTCGCTGTCTCGGCTGCTCTCCCATAGTTGGTTATTTTTTATTTGGGGCAGTGGGCATGTATGGGGAGGGAAGGGGGTTCTTCCCAGCCTCAGGTCCCAGCTGTCTCATGTTGTTTATTCCACGTCCCCTTCTCCAATAAAACAAGCCAGTTGGGCGTGGTTATGTGTTACGTTGGCCTTGAGTGATTTTTTTTTTTAACCAAACGTTGGTCCTGCAGGGGCTGCTCCTGGAACCTGAGCTTGTTCTCTCTGAGGTGGGCCTAGGAGGAGTCAGGTGCTTGGCAGAGCTCCCTGGCTTTGCTGAGAGGGTTGCCAGGTGGCGCTGTTCCCTGGCTTTGCTGAGAGGGTTGCCAGGTGGCGCTGTTGCTCAGCAGCTGGAAGGAAATCTGGAGGCTTCCCCACCCCAAGTGGTACCAATGAGAGGTTCAGATAAGCTTTGGGGTAACCCTAGTGCTGTGAATTCTCCAGAGGAACTGGCTAGATCCAGAGCTCAGTGGGTCCAACCCAGGAATCGGGGTTCTTTTTTTTTTTTTGAGACATAGTCTTACTCTGTTGCCCTGGCTGGGGTACAGTGGCAAGATGTCTGCTCACTGCAACTTCTTCCGCCTCCCGCGTTCAGGTGATTCTCCGGCCTCAGCCTCCTGAGTAGCTGGGACTATAGGCGCATGCCACCAAGCCCGGCTAATTTTTTTTTTATTTTTAGTGGAGACGGCGTTTCACTGTATTACCCAGGATGCTCTCAATCTCCAGACCTCATGATCCACCCGCCTCAGCCTCCCAAAGTGCTGGGATTACAGGCGTAAGCCACCTTGCCGGGCCAGAATCAGGGTTCTAACGTGAGATGCTGAGACCTCTGGGGAGATGCAGCTCTGCTGTCAACTGCTGTTAGATGTAGGAGTTGGGTCATGGATTTATTTTTTGGTTTTGATTTTGGTTTTGTTATTTGAGATGGAGTTTCAGGCTGGAGTGCAGTGGCACTATCTCGGCTCACTGCAACCTCCACTTCCTGGTTTCAAGCGATTCTCCTGCCTCAGCCTCCCCAGTAGCTGGGATTAAAGGTGCCCCCTACCACACCCAGCTAATTATTTTAGTAAGACAGTGTTTCGCCATATTGACCAGGCTAGTCTCAAACTCCTGACCTCAAATGATCCACCTGCCACAACCTCTCAAATCCTCATGCTGGGATTACGGGCATGAGCCACCGTGACTTGCTGGGTGATGGTTTTAAAGAACGCACGGCTTGGTGGGTCACCTGAGGTCAGGAGTTCAAGACCAGTCTGACTAACATGGTGGAGGAACCCCATCCCTACTAAAAATATAAAATTTGCCAGGTGTGGTGGCACGTGCCTGTAATCCCAGCTACTTGAGAGGCTGAGGCAGGAGAAGCACTTGAAGCTGGGAGGCAGAGGTTGTGGTGAGCCGAAATCACACCATCGCACTCCAGCCTGGACAACAGAGCGAAACTCTGTCGCAAAGAAAAGAATGCATGGCTCTCACCTGAGAACTTAGGGTGCTAAGCTTTAATTAGACTTTTCCATGGTTGCAACAAACTGCGTTTTCTAAAGCTGTCTTCCTGGACTGGGCAGGAGTGAAACTTCCTCATTTGCTCCAAGAGTGCTGCTTTCTGGGCTAGGAAGGTGCTGAGACTAGCAGCTGGCTGGACTTCCTGCTGCTAGTTTCGTCAGCTGACTTTTCCCCTGGGAATCCCCGGCAGGCCCCCTTCCCCATCTGGGTGGCCCCAGTCAGGCAGTCCCACTCAACAGGACTCTGCCGCCCCCAGGCCTGCCCACCCTCTGTGCTCCAACCCCCAGTGTGTTGCCTGGAAAGGCCGTCATCCTGTGCAGAGCTGGTGGCAGACATAACCTTGGTCTACTGGAGCCCACGTCCTAGGGCAGGTGAGGGACAGGAGGGTGATAGACTGCCAGAGACCCCTGAGGTGACACGTAAGCACGAATGTGATGGGCGTGAGCCTCTGGGTACTGGGGGAGGCACATCTAGGAGGAGCACAGTGGAGGTGTCGCATTTGGAGCTGGGGGCCCTGAGGGCCCGGGAGGTTGTGGATGGTCAGGGCCAAGTTCTGTTCACTCGGCCACCTGGCAGGTCTGAGTTCATGAATTTGGAAGTAGCCCAATGTGGAGCTAGGAAAAACTGCAAAATGGACTTGTTTCCCTCTGCGGGGGGCCTTGAGGGATCCTTGGTTGACGGGGACAGCCAGGCTGGAGCCGATTAGACTTGTGAGTCCCAAATAACCTGGATCCACTCTGCCAGCTCCTGGGCTCTCCCTCTGGCAGCCCAGTGATGTTTTAAAGCCTGAGGTCCCCCCTTCATGACAGGCTGGGGATAGGAGACTCTTCCCACAAAGGCAGACCTAGCCCTGAATGCAAACGGTAGCGGGAGCTTGTTGAGTTTCACTGAGCTTCCCTCCAATGAGTCAGGGGACGTTTTCATGGTTTTGAGTTGTCAAGCCCCGCTCTTCTGTGCTCTCTGGGGACAAAGGTGGGGGCCCCTGGAGCCCTCTGTGGGCTGGCAGTGTGCTTCCTGCACCGAGCGCCAGCCCGCCCTGGGGAGGGGCTGAGCCCGCCCTGCTGATAAAGCAGAGAGGCAAGGGCTGCCCTGAAGGAAGCTCCAAAGAGAAAGGAGGGCAGGGAGCCCACGGCCCGCAGGGGAGTACCCGAGACCCGCCCGCAGCCCTTGCCAGGAAAGGTAAGCTCGGGCCTCACTGGGACCCCAGGCCCTTCTCTTCCTCGACCTCCAGCAGCCTCTGCCCAGCCTGCCTCTCACCACGCGGCAGCCTGAACTTTCCACCTCCCCAGGGAGGCTTTGGCTGGTTTGTCATGTCGGCATCTGAGCTGTGGGCCAGGATCGAAACTACTTCCTGGCCTGGGTACAAAGTCATGGCCAGAGTGGGCAGCTGCCCTTGTGGGTCTGGGGTGAGCTGTGGGCTGGGGAAGCCACCCCTGGGCTGTGCCCAACTCTGGCATTGAGCAGGGTGGTCCTGAGTGAGTCCCTTACCCAGCCTCAGTCTTGCCGCCTATAGGATGGGAGTGGGTTGGACTACAGGGTCTCTGAGGGCGCTTTCAGCTCAAGCACCAGCGCTGATGAGAGGGTGTGAGGATACCATGGCGTGCTGGCCTGGGGCTCGCTCCCACTCCTTCCTGGGTGTGTCCAGGGCACCACGGAGCTACTCTGCCCACCTTGCCTCCTTTCCCGCTCTCTGTAGAAGCAGCCGGAGCCATGGCGGGGATGAAGACCGCCTCCGGGGACTACATCGACTCTTCCTGGGAGCTGCGGGTGTTTGTGGGAGAGGAGGACCCGGAGGCCGAGTCAGTCACCCTGCGGGTCACCGGGGAGTCGCACATCGGTGGGGTGCTCCTGAAGATCGTGGAGAAGATCAGTGAGTGTCTGCTGCCCTCCTTTGGCCCCTGGCACCATGGGTGGCCGCCACGGGCGTCTCCAGGCACTTCCGGGCCATCCCTGCTGTGTGGCTCTTGATAATGGTGTCACGGTGACTCAGGCATTAGCTTAATCATTTGGTTCCAAAAAAGACATTTCCCCAACTTCCTCTCTCTCCCACCCTATTCCCTCCCTCCCTTCTGCTCCAGCTGGTCTGCTAAGGATCAGACCCAGCCATGATCCCCCGTTCAGCCACCTCTAGGGGCAGAAGGGGTAGTCTTGCCTGGGATGAGGCTGAAGCCACATTGCTCAGCTCTGAGGGGATCTAGGTGGCCTAGGGGCCTGCCCCCACACTCCCTCCCCCTGGCGGAAGCTCTCAGCAGGCTGGTGACGGGCCCAGCCTGGGTGCAGAGGCCCTGCCCCCACAGGAAGTTACGGCAGAGCAGCCTGTGGTATCAGTGAAGGGCCACAGGGCCCGTGACTGGGGGGCTCCTCATCTTCCTTCCCTGCTGGGGGTTGGGGCTGCCCCTTCCTGGGAGGGCAGCAGGAAGACCCTGATAGAGCAGAAGCCAGGCCCACCATAGTGCTGCCCAAGAACCTGGGCCTGAGCTGCCGGCTGTGGGGTGTGATGCGGGGGAGGCTTCCTCAGACCCCACCAGGCCGCCACGTGCAGCTTAGGAGGTCAGTCTGACTATGGAGAGGACAGGGCCCAGGATGGCCCGGCCACAAGGCTGAGGCCTGGAGCAGCTGTGAGAGCAGAAGTGGGGAACAGAGAGAGGGTGGTGAAGACCTGAGCGGCCGCGGGGCGCGGCATGAGGGTAATGCAGGAGGCCTTAACCTGGAGTCAGACAGACCCTGCTGCTCTACCCACTGCTGGCACCCAGGGTGAGTTCCTTCAGCTCCGTGTCCCCTGTGGTGGGGATACTGTCACTCCTAAGTGCATCAGCTCTGTCTACTGATGCTCAGCCTGGCTGCCCCGGGCCAGTCCCTGGCCTCCCGGAGCACCAGCGGTGAGGCTGACCCTTGGAGGCTGCGTGCTGGCTGCCACACAGAGGGAGCTATCATGGGGGCCTGGAGCCCGAAGAGGGGGCTGCCCCAAGCCCAGGATGGGGATACCCCCAGGAGAAGTCGTGCGGTGGCCTCATCGGGGAGGCCGGGGTGGGGTGCTGGGACTTGGAGTGCTGTGAATTAGGGCTCTCAGCCTGTGAGGACACCTGGACCATGACCAGAAATGAGGCTGGACGGTGCCTGGCCAGCTCTGCACAGCCCTGAAGGCCTCCAGGAGGGGTCTAGACTTTCTTCTAGAGGGGAAGGTGGCCACTGAACGGTTCTCAGCAGGAGGCTGTCCTGCTAAGGTCAGCCACGGGGCGGAGGGCTGGAGGCTGCGGAGCCCTGAGGAGGCTGTGGTCCTGGTCAGAGACCCCAGGGCCTCCTAAGACTGGGCAGGGAGGGTGGAGAGGAGGGTGGATTTTGGAGGTGGGATTGACACTGGTCACACGTGGCAGCTAGGAAAGGGAGATGCCCGGTCCTCTGGCGAGAGTCCTCATCCCCCAGCCCTGAGAGGTGGCATGGGGAGTGGTGAGGAGAGGGCACCTCTTTGCAGAGTCTGAGCTGAGCACCAAAAGCTGGCACCAGGAGTCGTGGCGCTTACAGTCCCAGTGTGAGGCACTTGGCCAGGATAACAGACGTTTCTGAAGGGAGGAAGCCAGTGGACAGGCCCCTCAGCCGACGGCACATGGGTTTCTGGCCGGGGTCCCAGGGCAGGGTCTGGACCAAGGGCCACATATGGGGCTGGCAGCAGAAAATGGCAACTGAAGCCACAGAATTGGGAGACTCAGTCAGGGGCCATGGCTGAGACAGGAGCAGAGGGTCCAGCCCGAACCTGGGGAAAGGATGAGGTAAGGGGCAGGTCAGGAGAGGGGCCAGAGAGGACAGAAGAGCAAGGAGCCAAGTGAAGGGGAAGTGGTGGCACACAGCCAGGGCCCAGCCAGGGCGCCCAGGAGGGAGAGCCAGTCCTGGGAGGGGAGGCATGGGAGGATGGGCGCTTCTCTTGGTTTGGCAGCAGTGGCGATGCCTGGAGTGTGTGTCGGGGAGAAGGGGGATGGAGTTGGGGGCGTCGAGGAGGGTGGCATGCAGCAGGAATCAGAAACTTGCTGGAGGACCCGGGAGGAACTCAGGAAACAGGGCTTTGCAAACTCTTGAGGACTGTGCGCCCAGAGCAGCTTCTGGGCAGCATTTTTTGAGTGCGACCTCCCGCCGGGTCCTGCTCCTGGAGGGAGGAGGTGGGGAGACCTGTGCCTTCCATTACTGTGTGCCCAGTTCCTAGCTGGCTGACAAGGGACATGCGCACATCTCTAACTCAATGCTCACTCGTGGATAGTCGTGTGTGCACGAGTTTACCACAAAGTCTGCACACACCTTGTGGCAGGTACTGTTCCATGTCCCAGTTTGAAGATGGTTATTCTATCTGACAAACAGGGAAACTGAGGCCCAGAGAGGTTAGTGGCTTGTCCAAGGTCACACAATCGTACCTATAAATATTGAGTGCCCACTGCCCCAGGCCAGGCACAGATCCAGGCCCTGAGGACACACAGCAGTGAGACAGATGTAGTCTCTGCCTCCGGGAGCTCCCCGGAGTGCAAGACAGAGGCCATTAAACCGTGGGTTATGGGGGAACAGAGGAGGCGCCATGTGGAGGGAGCCCAGTGGGCTGGACTGCAAGAGATGGGGTGCTAAGATTGGGGTTCCCAGATTCTGGGTTGGAGAGCTCCCCTGGGAAGCGAAGCCAAGCCTAGAAGGCCAATCAGGGCAGCCTGCAGAGAGCGCTGCTGCCATTACCGTGGGGTAGACCCCGGGCCCGCGCAGGCTGTCCCACTCTTGGCTTAGGCGGGCCAGGGCCATGGTCACCCCAGGCCTCTGCATCCTGTGGTTACGCTGGGTGTTGGGGGCAGCAGGGAGGAAGGCTGGACCTAGATGCACCCCCGTACCCCACAGATCGAAAGCAGGACTGGTCAGACCATGCCATTTGGTGGGAACAGAAGAGACAGTGGCTGCTGCAGACCCACTGGACGCTGGACAAGTACGGGATCCTGGCGGATGCCCGCCTCTTCTTCGGGCCCCAGCACCGGCCTGTCATCCTTCGGCTGCCCAACCGCCGCGCGCTGCGCCTCCGCGCCAGCTTCTCCCAGCCCCTCTTCCAGGCCGTGGCTGCCATCTGCCGCCTCCTCAGTGAGTTGCCTGGCTGGTCCCCTGGGCCCACAAGGGTGATGCAGAGAGGCAGATCCCCCATTTCCAGACCCAGCTCTGGTCACACTGTCCTTGCTGTCTGGGTTGTCACCCTGCCTGCAGGGCTGTGACCCATCCCAAGTGCCCCTGGGTGAGGCGGGGAGGCCACAGCAGGACCTTGTCCCTACTGAGGCCCCAGCTCCCCTCAGGCATCCGGCACCCCGAGGAGCTGTCCCTGCTTCGGGCTCCTGAGAAGAAGGAGAAGAAGAAGAAAGAGAAGGAGCCGGAGGAAGAGGTCTATGACTTGAGCAAGGTCGTCCTTGCTGGGGGTGAGTGTAGGTGGGAGTGGGCCTGGGGGGCAGGGGTGGGGCCAGCCCGTGAGTCCCAGCACTGCGGTACAGACCTGGTTGACCCCCAACCTGCACTCCAGGTGTGGCGCCTGCACTGTTCAGGGGGATGCCAGCTCACTTCTCAGACAGTGCCCAGACTGAGGCCTGCTACCACATGCTGAGCCGGCCCCAGCCGCCACCTGAACCCCTCCTGCTGCAGCGCCTGCCGCGGCCCAGCTCCCTGTCCGACAAGACCCAGCTCCACAGCAGGTGCGCCCAGGAGCCACACCCCCTGTGTCGGCGGCCCCCCACCCAGGATCCACCCCTGCCCCGTGTCCGTGCTCACTCCAAATCTATGCTTCGTTTCCTGGCCTTTCCTCTGTGTGAGCTTGTTCCCCCAGCCCAGCCCCCTTCCCCACCCCAGGGCCGTACCTGGCGCAGCCCTGACTGCTGCCTCTGCCGCGGCCCAGGTGGCTGGATTCGTCGCGGTGTCTCATGCAGCAGGGCGTCAAGGCGGGGGACATGCTCTGGCTGCGCTTCAAGTACTACAGCTTCTTCGACTTGGATCCCAAGGTGGGCCGGGGCAGGGAGAAAGCGGGCCTCGGGTCCATGAGACACAGAGACCTAGGGCCTGGGGTCTGGAGTCTGGGATGTTAGTGACTTGTAGTGGCTTGTCCGTCTGCCCATTTGTCCATCTACACATTTGTGTTTTGACCCCACAAACACACACTGAGATGTGTCTACTCACCTCAGCATCTGCCCCGGTGCTGGACCCTGGGCAGATGCTGAAGCAGGTGAAGACCAGTCAGTCTCAGTGCCTGTTTCCCAGGGAGCCGTGGGGAGGGAGCTGAGACCCACACATCCTCGCAGACAGTGGGGGATGCCCCTGGGAAGTCTGGGGCTCACGTGGGAGAGGCCCAGGCCTGGGAACTCTGGGAAGACTTCCTGGAGGGGGCAGCATTTGGGACTGCAGGACCTAGGGTGCGTGAGGAAGGAAGCTTTGCAGGGCAGCCCCGGTGTGCCCTGTCCCCTCTTCTTCCCTTCCTCCATTGGCAACCAACATGCTCCATGCAAAATGCTCCATGCAAAGTGCTCCATGCAATGTGCTCCATGCAATGTGCTTCACGTGCATCTGAGAAACTGCCCAGGAGCCCACAGGCTGCTCTCTCTACCTGTTGGTCCCGCTTCTCTGCCCTGCTGCTCTGCAATACATCGTGGTTGTCTGAACACGTGCTCCGCAGAATCCCACTTCCTGCTTCCAAGCTTTCTCTGGGTGCTGCTCGACTCCCTCGCACTCCTCGGCCACAGCTATTCTGTATCTTTTGTCACCATCCACATGAGAAGCGCACCTGCTGAGGTGGCCACGCCTCCAGGCTGTCTGTCCCCTGACCCTGTCCCACCCGCTTCTTACTTGACCACTTGTGACATAGTCACCACCCTGACCACTCCTCCGGAATATCTTCCTCCCGAAGCCTCGGGTCCACTTTCGTGGGGGTGGGGTCGCCTCTCCCAGGCCACTCTGCCGGACTCCGTGGCTCTGCCTCCTCCTCTCCGTGGCCTCTTGGTGTCAGTGAGCCCCAGGCTCTGCCCCAGACTCTGCTCTCTCGCTCCTTCTCTCAGTCATCTCCAGTCTCGTGGATTTCAACACTGTCTCCATACTCTGTCTCCCAGTTGATGATCTCCAGCCCAGATGGCTCTCTCCTAAGCTTTATTTATTTATATATTTATTTACTTTTATTTTTGAGACAGAGTCTTGCTCTATCGCCCAGACTAGAGTGCAGTAGCATGATCCCAGCTCACTGCAGCCTGGACCTCCCAGGCTCAAGCTATCCTTCAGCTTCGGCTCCCTGAGTAGCTGGGACTGTAGGCGTGCACTGTACCTGGCTAATTTTTTTTTTAATCTCCAACGTTTATTTGAAGTTCAGGGGTACATGTGCAGGATGTACACGTTTGACACACAGGTAACTGTGTGCTATGGTGGTTTGCTGCACAGATCAACCCATCACCTAGATATTAAGTACAGCATCCATTAGCTATTCTTCCTGATGCTCTCCCTCCCACACCACTGGTCCCCTTAATGATTGTATTTTTTGTAGAGATGGGGTTTGGCTATGTTGCCCAGGCTAGTCTCCAACTCCTGGGCTCAAGTGATCTTCCCATTCTGATCTCTCAAATATAGATTTTTAGCTGTGTCTTCTTATTCTAGTGTTTCCTTCTCTATGGCATATTTCCACTTCTTGGTTTTGCTGTTTCACACATATCTATTGACTTTGTAAGAAAGTTGAAGGTTTTACTGTCTTACATTTTCCTCCTGCCCACACAATACACACATTTCCTTGCATCTTTCTGAGTGAGTAGTGTCTATAGTCTTTGGTTAGAACAATGTGATATGGCTGTAAATAGTAACACATATAAATAGTGTTCCTAGTTAAGCCACAGAGTAACTATGATTATTTTTCCTTTTTTGCTCAAACGTTTTTGAAGTTCATAATTGCATAATTGCCTTTTTTTTTTTTTTTGAGATGAAGTTTCGCTCTTGTTGCCCAGGCTGGAGTACAGTTCAATCTTGGCTCACTCTAACCTCTGCCTCCCAGGTTCAAGTGATTCTCCTGCCTCAGCCTCCCAAGTAGCTGGGATTACAGACATGTGCCCGGCTATTTTTTTGAATGTAGTAGAGACGAGGTTTCACAAGGTTGGTCAGGCTGGTCTTGAACCCTTGACCTCAGGTGATCCACCCTCCTCAGCCTCCCAAAGTGCTGGGATTACAGGCGTGAGCCACCACGCCCAGGCATAATTCATATATATTTTTTACTTATTTTTCTATTCATTGTTTGCCCACAATTACAAGAAAGACTCAGACTATCTGGACACTCTGTTTGACCGTGGCTTGCCACTGGAGGGGCTCCACAGTGATCAGGCAGGATGCTCCTTCACCAAGTTCAAATGATCCTTCAACACTATACCCAACAGTAATAATTCCTTTCAAATGGTCAATCACATTAGGATATTAATCTGTATTATTTTTTTCTCAGAATCATGGATTTCTTGTACTCTAGAGCCACTGCTTGAATGTTGTTTTGGACTTTCCTTCACTGTTTTCCTGGGAATTCCTACACTGGACCTCATTTCCTGGCCCGTTGTGTTCCCCTTTCTTAACTAACTTCCTTCTTTGATAGAACTCATACATCAATAGCTTCCTATCAAAGGGTACATGAGACATAAATATTCTGAAATCCTGTGTCTCTGAAAAGGTCACTTTTCACACATGATAGTTTGGCTGGGTATAGAATTCTAAGTTGACGTTTTCCTGCAAAAGTCTGAAGCCGTCTTTCCACTGTCTTCTAGTTTCCAGTGTTGTTGTTGTCTGGTGCCATCTGTATTTTCAGTCCTTCATATCTGACCCTTTTGTTTTTTCTTGGAGGGGGAGTGGAGATACTGGAAGCTTTTAGAATCTTTTTTTTTTTTTTTATCCCCTGGTGTTCCAAAAATCTCTGAACATATGTCATGGGTATGGATCTTTCTTTATTCGTTGACCTATATTCTTGCTGGGCTTTTTCAAATCTGAAACCTGGGTCATTCAAGTCTGGAAAAATGCCCTATACACTCTCTTTAATGGTTTCTGGCCTGGTGTGGTGGCTCAAGACTGTACTTTGGGAGGGTGAGGTGAGGGGTTCAACTGAGCCCAGGAGTTTGAGACCAGCCTGGACAACATGGCAAAAGCCTGCATCTACAAAAAATTTTTTTTCAAGACAGAGTCTTGCTCTGTCACCCAGGCTGGAGTGCAGTGGTGCGATCTTGGCTCACTGCAACCTCCATCTCTTGGGTTCAAGAAATTCTGTGCCTCAGCCTCCTGAGTAGATGGGATTACAGATGCCGACCACCACAACCAGCTAATTTTTGTATTTTTAGTCAAGACAGGGTTTCACTGTGTTGCCCAGGCTGGTCTCGAACTCTTGAGCTCAGGCAATCCACCTGCCTCAGCCTCCCAAAGTGCTAGGATTATGGGCATGAGCCACTGCGCCTAGCTCGGTTCTTTTTCTTTCTGTGTTCTACTCTCTGGAGACTTCTTCAACTTATCTTCTAAAATATCTATTGAATTTTTATTTTCTGTAACTATATATTTAAGTTCCAAGAGTTATTGTTTTTGGAGTGTTCCTTATAAAGGGCATTTTTTTTGTTGCTGTTATTTTTGAGACAGTGTTTTACTCTTGTTGCTCAGGCTGGAGTACAATGGCATGATCTTGGCTCAGTGCAACCTCCGCCTCCTGAGTTCAAGTGATTCTCCTGCCTCAGCCTCCCACAAAGCTGGAATTATAGGTGCCCGCCACCACCATGCCCAGCTAATATATATTTTTTCTATTTTGAGTAGAGATGGGGTTTCACCATGTTGGCCAGGCTGATCTCAAACTCCTGACCTTAGGTGATCCACCCCACTCAGCCTCCCAAAGTGATGGGATTACAGGCTTGAGCTGCCATGCCTGGCCATAGGGCTTTCTTTTCAAGTGTAACATAGAAAAATACACAAATATAATTAAAATATCAAGCAACAGAACTTTACTGGGCCCCAGAAGCCCCTTTACACTCCTTCCAGGCAATAGTTCCCACAGGAAGTAACCACTAACTTTGCTTCCAACACCTTACATTAGTTCTGTGAAATTTACATAATGGAGTCACTGGTCTATACTCTTTGCACCTGGCTTCTTTGAGCTTTACGTTTGTATGATTTATCCATGTTACATACAGTCATCTTAAATTCTTTCTCGTTGTATAATATTTCATTATGTCAATATACCACAATTAATTTATCCATTCTACTGTTTTTTTTTTAATTTCTTTGTTTGTTTTATTTTGTTATGTTTTTGAGATGGAATCTTGCTCTGTCACCCAGGCTGGAATACAATGGCGTGATCTCATCTCACTGCAACCTCCGCCTCCTGGGTTCAAGCAATTCTCCTGCTTTAGCCTCCTGAGTAGCTGGGATTACAGGCACGTACCACAGTGTCTGGCTATTTTTTTTGTTTTTTTAGTAAAGACGGGTTTCACCATGTTGGCCAGACTGGTCTTGAACTCCTGAACTCAACTATCTGTCCATCTCGGCCTCCCAAAGTTTTGGGATTATAGGCATGAGCCACCGCACCCGGCTCCATTCTACTGTTGATGGACTTTGTACAATTTCCAGATTGGGGCTGTTATGAATAGAGATGCTATGAACATTCCAGTCTATGTATTTTGGTGAACATGTTTATACCCTGTAGTATAAGGCATGCATGAATTTAACTGTGGTAGATACCATTACATAGCTTTTCAAAGTGATTGCACCAGGCCAGGTGTGGAGGCTCACACCTGTAATCCCAGCACTCTGAGAGGCTGAGGTGGGCAGATCACTTGAGGCCAGGAGTTTGAGACCAGCCTAGACAACACAGTGAAACCCCATCTCTACTAAAAATAGAAAACATTAGCTTGGCGTGGTGGTGCATGCCTGTAATCCCGTCTACTTGGGAGGCTGAGTTGTGAGAATCGCTTGAACCTGGGACCTGGAGGCTGCAGTGAGGTGAGATCTCCCAAGATCAAGCCACTGTCCAGCCTGGCGACAGAATGAGACTCTGTCTCCAAAAAAAAAAAAAAAAAAAAGAAAAGAAAGAAAAGGGAAGAAAGAAAAAGAAAACCAAACCCATCCCAGCACTTTGGGAGACTGAGGCAGGTGGATCACAAAGTCAGGAGTTCAAGACCAGCCTGGCCAATATGGTGAAACCCCGTCTCTACTAAAAATACAAAAAATTACCCAGGTGTGGTAGTGCACGCCTATAGTCCCAGCTACTCAGGAGGCTAAGACAGGAGAATCCAGGAGGCAGAGGTTGCAGTGAGCCAAGATCATGCCACTGCACTCCAGCCTGGGTGACAGAGCAAGACTCCGTCTCAAAAAAACAGAAACAACTAAGTGATTGCACCAGTTTACACTCCCACCAGCAATGCATGAGCATTTCGGTTCCACAGCTCACCAGCGCTTGGTATTTTCTGTTTTTCCATTGTGGCCATTCAGATAGGTGTGTAACGGTATCTCATATAATTTTGTTTAAACAGTGTCATTGAGGTAGATCTTATATACCATAAAAATCACCCATGGTAAAGCTTGATTATTATTATTATTATTTTTATATTTAAAGATGGGGTTTCACCATGATGGCCAGGCTGGTTTTGAACTCCTGACCTCAGGTGATCCACCTACCTCGGCCTCCCAAAGTGCTAGGATTACAGGCGCAGCTTGATTATTTTTAATAAACATGTATGCTTGTGCGACCATCACCACCATCCAGTTTTAGAACATTTCCACTGCCCCAGACAACCACTGATTATATGATGCCCATTTGCAGTCGCTTCTCCTCCCACACTCACCCCAGACCACTACTGCTCTCCATGTGGCTTTAATTTACATTTCCCTAATGACTATTAAAGTTGAGTCCCTTTTCATGTGGCTATTAGCCATCTGGGTATCCTGCTCTGTGAGGTTTCTGTTCAAATACCTTGACAACTGTCATATCGAGTCGTTTGTCTTGTTCTTATTGACTCGTAGGAGTTCTTTATGTATTCTGAATATGAGCACTTTGCCAGATAAATACATTGTGAATATATTTTCCTCCTCTGTGCTTTGCCTTTTAATTATCTGGTTTCTTTTGATAAAAAGCAGCTCTTAATTTTAATAGAACCAAATTTATATTTTTATCTTTCTTTTTTTATTTTTAGAGATGGGGTCTCGCTCTGTCTCCCAGACTAGAGTGCAGTGATGCGATCATAGCTCACTGTAACCTTGTACTCCTGGGCTCAAGCAATCTTCCTGCCTTAGCTTCCTGAGTAGCTGGGACTACAGGCATGTGCCACCAAGCCTGGCTAATTAAAACAAAAATTTTTTTTTTTTTGAGACATAGTCTCACTCTGTTGCCCAGGCTGGAGTGCAATGGTGTGATATTGGCTCACTGCAACCTCCGTCTCCCGGGTTCAAATGATTTCCTGCCTCAGCCTCCTGAGTATCTGGGATTACAGGCACGCACCACCATGCCCGCCAGATGTTTTGTATTTTTAGTTAAGACAGGGTTTCACCATGTTGGTCAGGCTGGTCTTGAACTCCCAGCCTCATGATCTGCCTGCGTTGGCCTCCCAAAGTGCTGGCATTACAGGTGTGAGCCACCATGCCTGGCCTAATTTAAAAATTTTTTAGAGATGGAGTCTTGCTACATTGCCCAGATTGGTCTCAAACTCCTGGTCTCAGGTGATCCTCCTGCTTTGGCTTCCTGAGTACTTGGGATTTTTTTTTCATGTGTATGATTAACACATTTTGTGTCCTGTTTAAGAAATCTTTCAGCTAGGCACGGTGGCTCACGCCTGTAATCCCAGCACTTTGGGAGGCCAAAGCGGGTGGATCACAAGGTCAGGAGTTTAAGACCAGCCTGGCCAAGATGGTGAAACCCTGTCTCTACTAAAAACACAAAATTTAGCCGGGTGTGGCGGCAAGTGCCTGTAATCTCAGCTATTTGGGAGGCTGAGGCAGGAGAATCGCTTGAACCTGGGAGGCAGAGTTTGCAGTGAGCTGAGATCGCACCATTGCTCTCCAGCCTGGGCAACAAGAGTGAGATTCCATCTCAGAAGAAAAAAGAAAAAGAAAAAATAAAAGAAATCTTTCTTGGCTTCTTGGCCTGGCGCAGTGGCTCATGCCTATAATCCCAGCACTTTGGGAGGCCGAGGTGGGCGGATCACCTGAGGTCAGGAGTTCGAGACCAGCCTGACCAACATGGTGAAACCTCATCTCTACTAACTACAAAAAATTAGCCAGGCGTGGTGGTGATGCCTGTAATCCCAGCTACTTGGGAGGCTGAGGCATGAGAATTGCTTGAATCTGGGAGGCAGAGGTTGCAGTGAGCTGAGATTGTACCATTGCACTCCAGCCTGGGCAACAAGAGCGAAAACTCCATCTTGGAAAAAAAAAGGGAAGAAAGAAAGAAAGAAATCTTTCTGAGCAGGAGTAGTGGCTCATGCTTGTAATCCCAACACTTTGGGAGGCCAAGGCAGGAGGATTGCTTGAGGCCAGGAGTTCAAGACCAGCCTGGGCAACACAGAGAGACCCATCTCTAATTAAAAAAACAAAAAACATCAAGGAATCTTTCCTACTTCAGGAGATGTAGCCCCGTGTTTTCTCTAAAGGCTTTATTGTTTTTTGGTTTTTTGAAACAGAGTTTCACTCTTGTTGCTCAGGCTGGAGTGCAGTGACGTGATCTTGGCTCAGCTCAACCTCCCGGGTTCAAGCTATTGTCCTGCCACAGCCTCCCGAGTAGCATTACAGGCATACACCACCACACCCAGCTAATTTTGTAGTTTTTTTTTTTTTTTTGAGTCGGAGTTTCGCTCTTGTTACCCAGGCTGGAGTGCAATGGCACGATCTCGGCTCACCGCAACCTCCGCCTCCTGGGTTCAGGCAATTCTCCTGCCTCAGCCTCCCGAGTAGCTGAGATTTCAGGCACGTGCCACCGTGCCCAGCTAATTTTTTGTATTTTTAGTGGAGACGGGGTTTCACCATGTTGACCAGGATGGTCTCGATCTCTTGACCTCGTGATCCACCCGCCTCGGCCTCCCAAAGTGCTGGGATTACAGGCTTGAGCCACCGCGCCCGGCCAATTTTGTAGTTTTAGTATAGACAGGGTTTCTCCATGTTGATCAGGCTGGTCTCAACCTCCCGACTTCAGGTGATCCGCCCGCCTTGGCCTCCCAAAATGTTGGGATTACAGGCATGAGCCACCGCGCCCTCCTATTGTTTTAACTTTCATATTTAGATCGGCAATTCATCTGGAATTGGTATTTGTGTGTGGTATCAGGTAGGAATCCAAATGCTCTTTTTTTTTTTTTTTAACACATTGATATCTAGTTGCCCCAGCGCTGTCTATTGAAGAAGCACCTGTCCCTGGGAAGTACGGCATCACCTCCGTCCTGGGCCCTGCGAACATGCATGTGTGGGTCTCTGACTGCGCCTTCAGTTCCTCTGCACTGATTTGCCTCTCTCTGCCGATGCCACACATTCTTAGTTACTACCACTTTATAGTCACATTCCTTTATTTCATTTTTTATATTTTTATTTATTTATTTATTTATTTTTTGAGACAGAGTCTCGTTCTGTGGCCTGGGCTGGAGTACAATGGCACGATCTCAGCTCACTGCAACCTTCACCTCCTGGGTTCAAGAGATTCTCCTGCCTCACCCTCCCACGTAGCTGGGACTACAGGAACCCGCCAGCACAGCCAGCTAATTTTTGTATTTTTAGTAGAGACGAGACCTGAAGTGATCTGCCTGCCTTGGTCTCCCAAAGTGCTGGAATTACAGGCATGAGCCACTGAACCCAGCTACATTCCTTTGACAAAGAACATTCTGGGGCTGGGCACAGTGGCTCACCCCTGTAATCCCAGCACTTTGGGAGCCCAAGCCTGTTGGATCACAAGGTCAGGAGTTTGAGACTAGCCTAGTCAACATGGTGAAACCCCGTCTCTACTAAAAATACAAAACTTAGCCAGGTATGGTAACACATGCCTGTAATCCTAGCTACTCGGGAGGCTGAGGCAGGAGAATTGCTTGAACCCGGGAGGTGG
This sequence comes from Aotus nancymaae, assembly GCF_030222135.1. Classification (NCBI taxonomy): domain Eukaryota; kingdom Metazoa; phylum Chordata; class Mammalia; order Primates; family Aotidae; genus Aotus; species Aotus nancymaae. The sequence continues at coordinate 5,634,815 of NW_026988473.1, read as the reverse complement.
AGGTTGCAGTGAGCCGAGATCATCTCACTGCACTCCAGCGTGGGCAACAGAGCAAGACTGTCTCAGGAAAAAAAAAAAAATTCTGATCTTGTTTTATGAATGTAGTGCTTTATCTCTGTAAGAATTTTTTTTTTTTTTGAGATGGAGTTTTGATCTTGTTGCCCAGGTGGGAGTGCAATGGCGCGACCTGGGCTCACTGCAACCTCCACCCCCAGGTTCAAGCAATACTCCTGCATCAGCCTCCAGAGTAGCTAGGATCACAGGCATGCAACACCACACCTGGCTAATTTTTGTATTTTTAGTAGAGAGAGTTTCGCCATGTTGGCCAGGCTGGTTTCCAATTCCTGACCTCAGGTGATCCACCCGCCTCAGCCTCCTAAAGTGCTAGGATTATAGGAGCCACCATGCCCGGCCTAATTTTTGTATTTTTGGTAGAGACAGGATTTCACCATGTTGGCCAGGCTGGTCTCAAACTCCTGACTTTGCAACTGCCCATCTCGGCCTCCCACAGGCATGAGCCACGGCGCCCGGCCTCTATAAGGATTTTGATTCAAGTTTGAAGTTCTCTTCTGCGCCCTGCCTGGCCTTCATTTCCTCCAAGCTGTTTTATTCTTGTTGTCTTGGTCTCTGTGGTTCACTCTTGCAGCCCTTCTTAAATGTGGGTAGTCCATGCCTGTCCATTCATATTTAGAAGTGAAGCTCTAAGAAACCAATTGGAGACCCTGCGTGTGTGAGTGGGGCTCGGTGTCTTGGTTCCCCTGGAGGTGATGGGGCTGGGCTACCAGTCTTTGTCGGATATTTCTCTGGTTGGCTCAACCTCTCAGTGGCAACCCCACTGATCTTTCAACTGGAGACAGAAGGCTCCTTGCCAATGTCTTGGGGTGACATGTGGGAAAGGGTGGTGTCTCACTCTTCGGAATGCCAGCTTTCTTTATTTTCAACATAGTGCACCTTCACCCCGTCCAGTTGTGCCTGGGGTATCGAATGCAGGGGTGTCTCTGGCCCAGCGTCTCCGGAGAGCGGGTCACCAGCTTCTGCCAGGTGCCTGCTTACTGTCGCTTGGCTGCAGGGAGCTGGGGAGGGACTTGCTTTTTTCATGTATGTTCTCCAGTCCTCCTTCATCTCACCCTCACCTCTCATCCAGAAGATCCGCCTTGAAGCCAGCCAGGGGTTCGCCATGCAAACTGGATGCCTCTGTTCAGCTCTCCATTCTTATCTTATCTTTTTTTGTTTTTGTTTTTTGAGATGTAGTTTTGCTCTTGTTGCCCAGGCTGGAGTGCAATGGCCCAATCTCGGCTCACCGCAACCTTCACTTCTTGGGTTCAAGCACTTCTCCTGCCTCAGCCTCCCAAGTAGCTGGGACCAGGCACACGCCATCATGCCCAGCTAATTTTTGTATTTTTAGTAGAGACGAGGTTTTACCATGTTGACCAGGATGGTCTCAATCTCTTGATCTCATGATCTGCCTGCCTCAGCCTCCCAAAGTGCTAGGACTACAGGTGTGAGCCACTGCGCCTGGCCTTTTTTTTTTTTTTTGAGACAGAGTCTCACTCTGTTACCCAGGCTGGAGTGCAGTGGCACAATCTCAGCTCACTGCAACCTCTGCCTCCCAGGTTCAAGCAATTCTTCTGCCCCAGTCTGCCAAGTAGCTGGGATTACAGGCGTGTATCACCATGCCTGGCTAATTTTTGTATTTTTAGTAGAGACGGGGTTTCACCACATTGGCCAGGCTGGTCTCGAACTGCTGACTTCAGGTAATGCACCCACCTTGGCCTCCCAAAGTGCTGGGATTATAGGCGTGAGCCGCTGCACCCAGCCGATCTCCGTTCTTTTTGCTGCTTGCTTTCCGTCTATTTTTCAAGTCTCATTGGTGGACTTACCAGACATTTACCAGACAGTAGAAGGGAAAGGCATGAGGCCCCAGCTCTCGCTGCATATCCCAGTTCCCAGCTATAGTTTGCTCTCCATCTTCCAGATTGTCTTCTTCTTTCTTTTGGAGACAAGTTCTCACTCTATCCCCCAAGCTGGGGTGCAGTGGTGCAATCATAGCTCACTGCAGCCTCGACCTCCCCGGCTCAGGTGATTCTCCCACCTCAGCCTCCTGAGTACCTGGGACTACAGGCGTGCACCACCTCATGTGGCTAAGTTTTTGTATTATGAATAGAGATGGGGTTTCACCATGTTGCCCAGGCTGGTCTGAAACTCCTGGGCTCCTATCCGCCTGCCTTGATCTCCCAAAGTGCTGGGATTACAGATGAAAGCCACTGTCTGGCCTCTCCTTTCTCCTTTTGGGTTTATCTTCCTATGTCTTTGCTATCAATTTTGACTGTGTTTCAGCAGGAGTGTTGGTCTTCTGTGGGTAATTGGGATCCCCCCTTGGAGCCTCTGCCCTCCCTGTCCCTTTTCTCTGGAATCCTCTTCCTTCACTCTTCACTTTAGTGACTCATTGTCATCCTTCCCGTCTCTACTCAGCTTGTCGCCTCCTCAGGGAAGCCTCCCCTGACTGCTTCACTGTGTTCCATTCTCTCATCTCCTTTGAACTTGGGGCGCCCTAGACTGAAGGCTCGCGTAAACTTCCCTGTGGAATCTGTTTCTTTGATAGTGTTTATTGCAGCCTTGACTTACTTGACATTGATTGGTTTACTTGGTCTCCCCTGCACCCAGGGCAGCATGCTGGCACACAGTAAACATCTGCACAGCTGAGCAAAGGTTTAGAGGGGAAATGGGTGCAGGCCTGGGCGGCAGGGGCTGGCAGGCTGTAAGGGAGGGGTGGGGATCTGCAGCTCATGTCTGGCCACTGAACGAACCTGCCTCAGCAAGGAGGGCAGGGCAGAGGGCCAAAGGCTGGCAGGAGCTGGGTGCCGGGCATCCAGGGCAGCTGGCATCTGACCAGCCCAGCCTCCCCTCCCCCTGCTCCAGACAGACCCTGTGCGGCTGACACAGCTGTATGAGCAGGCCCGGTGGGACCTGCTGCTGGAAGAGATTGACTGCACGGAGGAGGAGATGATGGTGTTTGCCGCCCTGCAGGTACCAGGCGGGCCTGGGGGCGCGGGAGCGGCTGGGAGGTGGGCTAGTCCCAGGGCAGGAAGGGCCTTCCAGAGTGGGGGCTACCTCCAGGGAAGCCCGGCTTGGGGGCACTGCTAGGGGACCCGGCTGCCGGACTCAGCCCTCCCTGGCTTCATGCCCACCTAGTACCACATCAACAAGTTGTCCCAGAGCGGGGAGGTGGGGGAGCCGGCTGGCACAGACCCAGGACTGGACGACCTGGATGCGGCCCTGAGCAACCTGGAGGTGAAGCTGGAGGGGTCGGCGCCCACAGACGTGCTGGTGAGGAGGGGCTCGGGGTGGGGACTGGGCAGGGATGTGTGTGAGGCCCCGGGTGCCCCTCTGACTCTGTTCCTCCCATAGGACAGCCTCACCACCATCCCAGAGCTCAAGGACCACCTCCGAATCTTCCGGTGAGTTGGGGGCCAGAGTAGGTAGCCCTGCTGGAGGGCCCAGTCTGCCTATGGAGGGAGGGGGCCAGGTGGCCTTTCACAAACCTCCCACATCCCACAAAGGCCCCGGAAGCTGACCCTGAAGGGCTACTGCCAGCACTGGGTAGTGTTCAAGGAGACCACACTGTCCTACTACAAGAACCAGGACGAGGCCCCGGGTGACCCCATCCAGCAGCTCAACCTCAAAGGTGAGTGTACCAGGGCAGGGGTGGGTGCGGTCCCCACCCGTCGGCTGGTTTCCTCCTGGAGACTGGGGAAGATATCCTCTGTCCTGAGGTGATGGTGTGGAGCTGGATGTACTCTAGGACCTCAAGTGGCGCTGCCCCTCTCTCCCTCCAGGCTGTGAGGTGGTCCCTGATGTTAACGTCTCTGGCCAAAAGTTCTGCATTAAACTCCTAGTGCCCTCCCCTGAGGGCATGAGCGAGATCTACCTGCGGTGTCAGGATGTGAGTGAGGGCTGGGCAGGAGCTGGGGCAGGGGCAGGGGCTGAGGGGCATCAAGGATGGGACAGGGTCCAGGGTCAGGGCTTGGCTAGCGCTGTCCCCCTCACCCCTCCCACCCAGGAGCAGCAGTATGCCCATTGGATGGCCGGCTGCCGCCTGGCCTCCAAGGGCCGAACCATGGCCGACAGTAGCTATGCCAGCGAGGTGCAGGCCATCCTGGCCTTCCTCAGCCTGCAGCGCACGGGTGGTGGAGGCCCGGGCAACCACCCCCAGGGCCCTGATGCCTCTACCGAGGGCCTCAACCCCTACGGCCTGGTGGCCCCTCGTTTCCAGCGGAAGTTTAAGGCCAAGCAGGTACCAGAGGGAGTCAGGGTGGGAGTGAGCACACCCTGTGCCGTCTGTTTATCCGGACACCCCTGAGCCCTGGGTCTCCACAAAGCCTTCCTTGGGAAAGCCACATGCTCACTGGGCTTCTCCCACTGCATCCCTGAGGTTGCGCGGCTGGTCCCCACCCTCTGGGAGGAGTCACGGTCCAGGTGGCCCTGTCCACCTCATGCCTGGCACAGTGCAAATCTGCACCTTGGCGGCCCCACCCGGGCACTACCATTCCCAAGCTCACAGGCTGTCACCCTGACAGGGAGGTGGGGGCTCGGTGACTTTGGGGGAGGGAAATAGTGCCTTCAGCCCGTCACTAATATGGCCCCGCAGCTCACCCCTCGGATCCTGGAAGCGCACCAGAATGTGGCCCAGTTATCCCTGACAGAGGCCCAGCTTCGCTTCATCCAGGCCTGGCAGTCCTTGCCCGACTTCGGCATCTCCTACGTCATGGTCAGGTATGGTCCCTGACCCAGCCCCTGCTGAGCACCGCCTCTGCCCTCACCTGCCACCCGGCTGCTCTGTGCGCACATCCCGAGTCGGGTCTGGACGGGCACCCTGAAGACTCCCTTCTCTTGTTGTTTGTAGGCAGGACTTACTGAGGGCCCATGTGTGCCCCTCATGCTGCCCCTCCACAACAAACATAAGAGACAAAACTCATGCTGGGTGCTGGGCTCAGGCCTCAGCACTTTGGGAGGCCGAGGCAGGAAGATCGCTTGAGCCCAGGAGTATGACACCAGCCTGGGCAACATAGAAAGACCCGTCTCTACAAAAAATTGTAAAAAATTAGCTGGGCATGGTGGTGGGCACCTGTAGTCCCAACTACTTGGGAGGCTGAGGTGGGAGGATCTCTTGAGGCTGGGAGGTTGAAGCTGCAGTGAGCCGTGATTACACCACTGCACTCAAGCATGGGTGACAAAGCAAGACTCTGTCTCAGAAATAGGCCAGGCACAGTGGCACACATCTGTAATCCCAGCACTTTGGGAGGTTGAGGCAGGTGGATCACCTGAGGTCAGGAGTTCGAGACCAGCCTGGCCAACGTGGCGAAACTCTGTCTCTACTAAAAATACAAAAATTAGCTCGGGGTACTGTGGCACATGCCTGTGGTCCCAGCTACTCGGGAGGCTGAGGCAGAATTGCTTGAACCCGGGAGGTGGAGGTTGCAGTGAGCAGAGATCACACCACTGCACTCAAGCCTGGGTGGTAGAGCGAGACTACATCTCAAAAAAAAAAAAAAAAAAAAAAACAAACCTAAAATTAAATGAAGAGTTCAGGCCAGGAGAGCAGAAGAACCAGTTCATGTCCCAGCTCTGCTGTAGACGGTTCACTGTCGGCCTGGGTTCGCTGGTCTGCAGGAGAGGGCTAGGGGTGGCTGCCGTTATGGAGCATGAGCCCTTTTGATTAGTGGTTTCCCAAGACTGCAGAGAAGAGAGTGAGACAGCAGCTCTCTTGATGATGAAGATACCAAAAACCAAAAAAAGGTACCATTTAAAGGCATGGCCTGTTTGCTGCATGCTGCTAAATGCTGTTGTGGGATTCTATCAATTCACTTCCATTTTCCAGATGAGGAACTGGGAGCCCAGGGAACCCAAATGGCTTGCTCAGGGTCACACAGCTGGTGAGCTGCAGCGTGGGAAAGGGCTTGCTCTCCAGCACGGCAGCACCTTGTCTGGGCGGATCGGGCCATGGCGGGGGCCCTTGCTCACACTCTCTCTCGCTGGGGGCCAGGTTCAAGGGCAGCAGGAAAGACGAGATCCTGGGCATCGCCAACAACCGACTGATCCGAATTGACTTGGCCGTGGGCGACGTGGTCAAGACCTGGCGCTTCAGCAACATGCGCCAGTGGAACGTCAACTGGGACATCCGGCAGGTAGGCCCAGACCGAGGGCAGGGATGGGGGGCAGGTGCCAAGCCGGAGCCGGATCCAGCCAGGGTGGGGCAGCGGTGCTCCCTTGTCCCACCCCCCATTCGCCCCTCTGACTGTCCCCTCTTCAGGTGGCCATCGAGTTTGATGAGCACATCAACGTGGCCTTTAGCTGCGTGTCTGCCAGCTGCCGGATTGTGCATGAATACATCGGGGGCTACATTTTCCTGTCAACCCGGGAGCGGGCCCGGGGGGAGGAGCTGGATGAAGACCTCTTCCTGCAGCTCACAGGAGGCCATGAGGCCTTCTAAGGGCTGTCTGACTGCCCCTACCCTGCTCACCACCTGTCACAGCCACTCCCAAGCCCACACCCACTGGGACTCACTGCTCCACACCTGCTCCAGGCAGGCACCCAGCTGGGCATGTTCACCTGCTGTCACTGGCTTTGTGCAGGCCAGTGACCTGGCTGGGCCAGACACTGCCATCACCCAGGCTAGGGATGGGGGGGTCCCTGAGCTCACGCAGCGCCCCCTTTCCTTGTCTGAGTGGCTGACGCTGATACCCCCGACCTATCTGCAGTCCCCCAGCACACAAGGAAGACCGGATGTAGCTAAGGGATGATGAAGTATGGTTTTGAACTGGAGTTTCTTTCTTGTTACTTTTTAAAATTTCTTTTTTATAAATTAATATTTTATTGTTGGATCCTCCTCCTTCCTCTGGAGATGTGCTTGGGGACACTCTGACACTCTGTCTCTTCATCACCAGCCAAGGATAGGGGCTTTCCTGATAGAGACAAGTTGGTTAGAGAAAGGGAGATGTAAGTAAGCCTGGGGTTGGAGGCTAGGAGAGAGGTGAGGGCAGAAGGGCACAGGCTTCAGGCACAAGGAATAGGGGCTAGGGTGGTGGCTCTCACGGGTAGGGCGTAGCTGCAGGGCCTCCTTGAAGTACTTGGGAAGCAGGAGGCCATCAGTATTCCCTGGAGTCAGAATCACTCCATTGGCAGAGCGGAAGAAGGGTATTCCATCTGCCAACAAAGCCAGAGATGTGACTCGTGCCCTCTGGAAGGCCAGGGCAGCCCCTGCTTTGTCCAGACTCACCTGCCAGGGCCAGGGGTCCATCGATGAACACAGCTATTTCACAGTGTGGCCGCATGCCTGCAGAGACAGCGGGAGCTGGGGCCTGGGCACCCGGGGCGCAGTCAGCAACCTGGGCAGACTGGAGTCCTGGGCTGGGGGATGTGGGGGTGCTGCTCCATGTTGGGCATGGGGTGGCCCCAGATGAGGGTTGTAACCTTTGGAGGGGACCTGGGAGTACAGAGTGGGTGGGAGTAGCTAGGTAGAGGGGAGGGCACTGACCACTGATGACACCGGGGTCTCCAGGCAGTCCTGGGGCCAGGTGGATATGTGTCCTTCCCCGGCAGGACAGGCCCTTAAGTAGGATGGATGGCCAGTGCTTCCAGAATGTACCATGGACTAGCACCGGGGGCAGGGCCTGTGGTGTCTCCAGGGGCATCAGCTCCAACTCAGGTACCTGGTTGAATGGGCAGCAGTGAGACCACCTTGGCAGGCAGGGGTCCCTCCCATCTGGCTCTCCCGCTTGTCCCCTCACCCTGACCTGCAGGGAGTGGCCCTGGTTGGCCCGGATGAGAGGGCCAGTGCTGGGATCCCCTGGCTGCAGGGCGAACCGCTGCTTGCCGTTGGTGTCCACCACGCGCTGCACATCTTCAGCAGAGAAGCGGCGGAACTGGGGCAACTGCAGGAGGGCGCCCAGGGGCACGAAGCCATCTGCGGGCAGGCAGGGTGCTCAGGAGCCAGCCTTGCTCTGGACTGCACCAGGGTTAATGGGTAGCCACAGGTAACATAAAAAAAGTCTAGACTTGGGAATCGCATGGGCATCCTCTGTGGGACCTTTGGAAAGTCTCCCCTTTCTGCTGGGCGCGGTGGCTCACGCCTGTAATCTCAGCACTTTGGGAGGCCGAGGCAGGTGGATCATGAGGTCAAGCGTTCGAGACCAAAACAAACGAACAAACAAAAAAGAAAGAAAAAGAAATAAAAAAATAAAAATTAAAAAAAAGTTCAAGACCAGTCTCCAACATGGAGAAACCCCATCTCTACTAAAAATACAAAAATTAGCTGGGCGTGGTGGCATGCACCTGTAGTCCCAGCTGTTCGGGAGACTGAGGCAGGAGAATCGCTAGAACCTGGGAGGTGGAGGTCGCAGTGAGCCAAGATCACGCCACTGCACTCCAGCCTGGACGACAGAGCGAGTCTCCATCTCAAAAAAAAAAAAAAGTCTCCCCTTTCTGGGCCCGTTTTTTCAACTTACACAGTTGAAAAAAGAGGATCTGCCTCACAGAGGGGCAGGGAGGTAAGTGCACACACTCAACGCCAGGTGCCCCATACCCTCCAGGGCACGCCTTCGAGGTAAGTGCTGATCTGGTTGCTTAGCTGGAGAGGGCATCGCCAGGCCTGGCCCAGACAAGAGCTCTCCTCAGTCTGCTGTGGGCATGACAGGGTCTCTAGGCCTTCCTCTCCTCTGTGCATGGGGAAGAAGTGCCCTTCCTCAGGGAGCAGTGGAGGCAGCCGTGCGGGAGGGGTCACAGACAGGCTCTTGTTTCTCTCTGGGCTCAAGCCCCAGCCTCCAAGGCCCCTACTTACCGGCTCCCATAGGAAGCCCCAGCTTCAAGGCCCCATGGCGCAGGGCATAGGACAGAGCCTTGGACAGCTGCACGTCTCGGTCCTGAAAGAACCCAGCGGTGGTCCCTGGTCTCCATGGTGACCCTGCCCTGCTGCCCACCCTGAACCCTCAATGACCACTGCAGAGAGAGCCCGGAGGGAGAGGAGTGCCAGTGGTCTCCAGGAATGGTAGAACCCTTCAGCCCCGCCCCCCAGCAACTCCCAGGTAGCCTGGACTGGTGGGAGGGGGTGGGGAGAAGGCGCGCACCTGTTCCCGGGGTCTGAGGGCCCTTCTACCCCTGGGCCCTGCTGCTTCCTGCCTTCCTCCTCCAGAGGAGTTCATGGCTAAGACCTGTGGGGCAGTGACGAGGGGGCATGGCTTTAAGGCCCCTCCCAAGTCCCCACCCCTCCCAGAAAATCACAATGTTTCAGGAAGTGAGAGCTGGGTGGGGGTATACGGCTCATTAAATTCACCCCGCTCCACGTCCCAGGTGCAGAGAGGGAAACTACGGCCCAGAAAGCCAGACTTGCCCAAGGTCACACCATCAGCCAGGAGCGCAGGGAGGCCGAGCCCCGCATTCCAGCTCGCGGGTGCGTCCCACAGGGTGGTCTGGGAGGCGGGGCCGACGTGCAGACGGACGGAGCGGAAGCGTCTGGGCAGCGGGGACTAATCACCTGGCTCCGTGACCGCGGCGGGGCGGGCGGTGGAAAGTCGCGGGGAAAGGGGGCGGGCACTTCCGCTTCGGGGGGAAGGGGCGGAGCCTGCGGGAACCCGGCGGCCGGTGAGCGCCGGCTGGAGGCTGAAGCTTCTGGGCCCTGGGGGGGGTGGTCTCCGCGCGACCAGGGTCGGAGGCAGACCCTGGGTGTGGGGGACATGGGCATTTGGGGTCACCTGAACCCAGGATCTCTGGGTGGTAGGGATGCCTGGGCGTCCAGGACACCCTGCGGGACTCGGGGCTCCTGCGGGGAAGATGGGACGCTTCGCTGCCCAAGAGTGGTCAGAGGGGTGCGGAAGGGCTGCGGGTGCCCTCAGGAGGTCTGCGACAGAGGGGGACAGCTGCGCAGCCCAGGAGTGGTAGTGGCACTCCTGGGTGACAGGCCTGGCTGTATCCTCCCCCAGAGCTGCCTCACCATGGACCCTGAGGTGACCTTGCTGCTGCAGTGCCCTGCGGGGGGCCTGCCCCAGGAGCAAGTCCAGGCTGAGCTGAGCCCCGCCTATGACCGTCGCCCACTGCCAGGTGGGGATGAGGCCATCACTGCCATCTGGGAAACCCGGCTAAAGGCCCAACCCTGGCTCTTCGACGCCCCCAAGTTTCGCCTGCACTCAGCCACCCTGGCGCCCACTGGCTCTCAGGGGCCACAGCTGCTCCTACACCTGGGTCTTACTTCCTACCGGGATTTCCTGGGCACCAACTGGTCCAGCTCAGCTGCCTGGTTGCGACAGCAGGGGGCCGCCGACTGCGGTGACACGCAGGCCTATCTGTCGGACCCACTGGGGGTGGGCGCTGCACTAGCCACGGCTGATGACTTCCTTGTCTTCCTGCGCCGCTCCTGGCAGGTAGCTGAGGCCACTGGGCTGGTGGACGTGCCTGGTGGGCACCCTGAGCCTCAGGTGAGATGCCAGGCTGGGCACAAAGACCCAGACAGCTCAAGGGAGCTGCAGCTCTCCACCCTCCCAACCCTCCCAGCTTTGGTTTCCTTGTCCTTTAAAGGGAAAATTGGCCTGGTGTTTCTCTGAAAGTTTGCTCAGGGCAGTCCGGCTGCCTCCCCACTGACCCCGCCCCAGTCCTGTGAGAAACTAGAAGCATGAGGAGGAAAGATCGCGAACAGGAAGAAGATGCCCTACCCCATCCCACCACCTGTGTGACTCCTTTGAACCTGGACCTCTGGTTGTCTGCCTGGAAAAGGAAACCAGACTCGGGATCACTAACCCTCTTACACTGTGTCACATCAGGATCTCAGGGCCAGCAAGCATAGGCTTGCTGGTCCTGAGATGGGGTGGGAGGGAAGAGGGTGGGGAGCAGGGGCTGAGCCTGACTTCTCATAGGCCCTGTGCCCTGGTGACAGCCCCCAGCACCAGGACCTCGCTGGGGAGTTGGTGGTACGTGAGTTCTTTTCCAGTGTCCTTCAGGAGATCTGTGATGAGGTGAGTGAGGTTGACCTGGACAGGGTGGTAGACATGAAGGGAGGCGTACGACTTGCCAGAATTCTACAGGTCTGGGCTGGCAGGAGGCCTGCAGGCATCTGGCCAGCATTGAAGGAAGAAGTTGGCTTTGCAACTAGATATACTTGGAGTGGAATTCTAGCCGTCAATACCTGCTGCCTTGGATTCTTCTTTTCTTTCTTTTTTTTTTTTTTTTTTTTTGAGAGAGTCTTGCTCTGTTGCCCAGGCTGGGTGGAGTGGTGCCATATTGGCTCACTGCAGCCTTCACCTCCTGGGTTCAAGTGTTTCTCATGCCTTAGCTTCCTGTAGCTGGGATTACAGGTGCCTGCCACCATGCCTGGCTAATTTTTTTTTTTTTTTTTTTGAGATAGAGTCTCGCACTGTTGCCAGGCTGGAGTGCAGTGGCATGATCTCGGCTCACTGCAACTTCCGCCTCCTGGGTTCAAGCGATTCTCCTACCTCAGCCTCCTGAGTAGCTGGGATTACAGGCGCATGCCACCACACCCGGCTAATTTTTTTGTATTTTTAGTAGAGGCGGGGTTTCACCATGTTGGTCAGGCTGGTGTTAAACTCGACCTCGTGATCTGCCCGCCTCGGCCTCCTAAAGTGCTGGGATTAAAGATGTGAGCCACTGCCCTTGGCCTCACCTGGCTAATTTTTGTATGTTTAATAGTGATGAGGTTTTGCCATGTTGCTGGGCTGGTCTCAAACTCCTGGCCTCAAGTGATCCACCAGCCTCGGCTTCCCAAAGTGTTGGGATTGGCCAGCCAAGGAATCTTCTTTTCAATGGAAACAATCACAAATGTGTTGCCTCCTCCCCAAGTCTGTTGAAAAAGGAGTATGTGGGAGTCCCAGTCACTAAATTGACTTCCCCTGGGCGACTCTGGGCAACGTGCTTAGTCTCTCTGGTTTTGGTGCATCTGTAGAACAAACATGGCCATCAGGTGACATTCTGTGATTCTGGAACCTTGATCTACAAGGCGTAAAATGCTGTACGTGGGTAACAGGCTGATTTTCATTGAGAGGGGCAGGGATGTGGGCAGTGGCATTGATAGGAGGGAATCCTCCCCCCACCCTCCACCCCAGGTGAACCTGCCGCTGCTCACCCTGAGCCAGCCCCTGCTGTTGGGAATCGCCCGAAATGAGACCAGTGCTGGCCGAGCCAGTGCCGAGTTCTATGTCCAGTGAGTGGGCTCGGGTACTTGATCCTGGGTCTTGGGGAGGTGGGTGGTGAGGAATGGGCTGAGGCAGCTGTGGCTCCACAGAGACCCCGTAGGGGCTGGTCACCCACTAAGCCACCCGTGTGTTCTTGTCCAGGTGCAGCCTGACTTCTGAGCAGGTGAGGAAGCACTACCTGAGTGGAGGTCCTGAGGCCCACGAGTCTACAGGAATCATCTTTGTGGAGACACAGGTGCAGAGTGACAAACTGTTTTGCTTGGAGGCCAGGGCTGGGGCCTGCAAAGAGGCCTGGCAATGCTTGTCTTGTAGGGGAGGTGTCGGCTGGGTCACAGTTCCCTCCAGAGTCACAAGATTTGCCCTCAGTGCAAGGGAAAGGTTCAGGGACCTGTTCAGCCCCTTAACATGCCTCCCTAGGGACAGTGCAGAGGTCTCTGAGGCTCAGAAATTCCAGGCACAGCCCTGGCAGGAGATGTGGCAAGGCCTGAATGCCTGGGTCTCGTTGTCTCCCCACAGAACGTGCAGAGATTGCAGGAGACGGAGATGTGGGCTGAGCTCTGTCCCTCGGCCAAAGGCGCCGTTCTCCTCTACAACCGGGTTCAGGGAAGTCCCACCGGAGCCGCCCTAAGGTCCCCAGCCCTACTCCCACCATTCCAAATACAATAAAGAACTTCATTCATTTTGTTGGCATCTGCTGTTTCTGTGATAGAGAGGAGCAATGGGGCCTGAGTAAGGCAGGACACGTGACTTGGGGGCAAAAAAAACCCCGCCAGCCTCAGTGTCCCCCTCTGCAAGCAGGGGATGAGGGCTGTGCCTCCCTTTGCTGGCTCCAGTGAGGCTCCGGGGCAGAAGCAGCTCTGTGAGATATGCCTCGCTGCAGAGCGGAGCAGCGGCGTAACGGAGACGGTGACAGGGCCGAAAGCCTCACAGAGACTCAGAGTGGGCTCCGTCCCTGCCGCTCCTGTCCAGCGCCCGCGCCTGTCCAACGAGTCCGCAGGCGGGAGGGCCGGAGGTACCAAAGGCCAATAGACGCGTAGGGGCGGGGTCTCAACCGTATTTTCCTGCCAGTTGGGCGTGGTCTTAGCAACCACGCCAATGAGAGTGCGAGGGCGGGGCCTGAATAGACGCAGGAAATGGCGACAGCCGCGGAGTCTGTGCGTGGTGGGGGCGGGGCCTGGTCGTGGCCCCTCCTTCGCCCGGCCTCAAGCTCCCTGGGTGGGAACAGGGTCTTCAAGTCCCAGGCTGGTTGTCCAGACCCCGAAGCCAGCGCGGTGAAGGGCCGCGGATGCCCCAGTCAGAGGAAGGGGCAGGTCCAGGACAAGCGGGTCTGGTCCTGGGCAAGAACCGCCCCCTCCCCGGGCCTGCTTCAGTCTTCCTTCGCAGAAACACCGGGCCAGTCCCCTTCCCTCTACCCTGGGTGCTTGAAGTCTAGCCCCATCCTCGTCCCAATGCGCTCTTGGTGGCCTTCTTTCCCAGCTGCCCTCCCGCCGCCATGCCGCCCCTACTGCCCCTGCGCCTGTGCCGGCTGTGGCCCCGCAGCCCTCCCTCACGGCTCCACGGAACGGCCGCCGGGCAGCGGTGAGTTGGGCGCGGGGGGCCTGCCTGGTTGTTCAATGGGTTACTGTTTGCCCTATGTGCTGAGATATTTGTGGTCTCTACTGCGTGTCAGGAGGTTCCCAGGTTTGTCTCAGGTAACCCTCACCTTCCCTGTTGAGGATCGGAGATAAAGACCCCCAAGGTCATACACCGATGTAAGCGGCAGAGGAGGAATTTGAGTCCAGGTCAAACCCAACGCTCTTACCACAGCTCTAGTGGTTTTCAAGCATCACTGTGCACAGCCCTCTGTGGAGGATGGGAGGCGTGTAGGGGGGTGTTGGGTACAAAATGCAGATTCCCGGGCTCTGCTTTGGAGATTCTGAACTGAAGGAATCAATTGGGTGGGACTTAGGAATCAGTTTTTCCCAACAAGTTTTTGGACTCCACTTTGAGAGATCCTGACCTCTACTATGCCTGAAACACTCCAAAGGGAGAGCTGATCTGGAGACAGATCGGTCCTGGGACCTGTTTCAGCCTCTCAGCTCCCGGAGGCTGAGTTAAAGGGTGTGGCCCAGGGAGGGGCTGAGAAGGGCAGGGCGGAGCTATCTTCTGGGTTTCCTCAGCCCCTGCAGGTTTGGGACTCTCTCCACAGGTCCAGCCCCAGGAATTATTATGATGTGTTGGGGGTACATCCTGGTGCCAGCACTGAGGAAGTTAAACGAGCTTTCTTTGCCAAGTCCAAAGAGGTAACAGTGCCCCTAATGTGGGGAGGGGGAGCAGGAATAGCCAGTGGGGGCATGCTTCAAGTTCCCAGGAGTAGACCTGCATCTCTGGCTGGTGGCATGTTCTTTCAGCCCTCAAAGGGAGTGGCAGGTGCTCAGGGGCAGGGGAAAGGCTGTGGGCAGGAGCCAGGGGTCGTCTGATGGGCTAGGCTTGGTTTTCTTGACCTACCTGTTCTTGAGAAACCTGGAACCGGGCATATGGTAAATGCAGGGCGCTGGCAGGTAGGGAGGGCTTGAACACAGGAGGGGGCAGGAGTCCATGGCTCTCTGGCCTTCTGAGGAGTAGGGAGGCCAGAGTGAGGGTCACTGACCAGGTGGGGCCTCGGCATGACTGGAGCCCTGGTGGGTGGATGTCATCAGCATGGGTCGTGGGGAGGGACAGGCAAAGGGAGATAAGGGGAGTCCTGCTCCACCCCAGCTGCACCCGGACCGGGACCCTGGAAACCCAGCCCTGCACAACCGCTTTGTGGAGCTGAGCGAGGCATACCACGTGCTCAGCCGTGAGCAGAGCCGCCGCAGCTATGATGACCAGCTCCGCTCACCTAGCCCCCCAAAGTCTCCAGGAACCACAGCCCGTGACAAGTCTGCCCGCCAAACACACAGGTACAGTAGTCCTGCCCTCAGCTCGCCCCACCCCAGGTCTCTTGGGGAGCCTCATTTCCACAGTGTCCCTTCCTCTGCCTCCTAGCAGCTCCTGGGAGCACCCCAACGCACAGTACTGGTCCCAGTTTCACCATGTGAGGCCAGAGGGGCCCCAGTCTAGGCAGCAGCAACACAAATGCAACCAGCAAGTGCTGAGGTACTGCCTCCTGCTCATGCTGGCCGGCATGGGCCTGCACTATGTCATCTTCAGGTAACACCTCTTCTCCCTGGGGGACATGGGCAGAGGGCAGGAGGGTGGGTGAATTCCAGTGTGGTCAGCCAGCCCCGCACAGCACCTCACGGCATGTACTCTTGTGTCTCTCAAACTGAGAGTTGCTTCGCATGGGCCTGCACTATGTCATCTTCAGGTAACACCTCTTCTCCCTGGGGGACATGGGCAGAGGGCAGGAGGGTGGGTGAATTCCAGTGTGGTCAGCCAGCCCCGCACAGCACCTCGCGGCATGTACTCTTGTGTCTCTCAAACTGAGAGTTGCTTCAAATCGGTCTCTGGAGCCTCTCCTTACTTAGTGAAGACAGTGCTGGGCTGAGAGCTAACGTTGTCACTTACAGTTTTTCATATTTCAAATGTAAATCTTTCATGCTGGCTGCCAGGGAGGGATTGAGAACAAAATCAAGCACAAGCAGCGAATGCAGCACAGCTCTCATGTGGCAGTTCGCATCTCTCTGCCTGCCACTCTCACACGTGCCATGAAGCTGATTTTCTTTTTTCTTCCTTTTTTTTTTTTTTGAGACGAAGTCTCACTCTGTCGCCCAGGCTGGAGTGCAGTGGTGCAATCTTGGCTCACTGCAACCTCATCTCTGCCTCCTGGGCTCAAGCAAGTCTCTCTCAGCCTCCCCAGTAGCTGGCACTACAGGCGCACATTACAATGCCCAGCTAATTTATTTGTATTTTTAGTGGAGACAGGGGTTTACATGTTGGTCAGGCTGGTCTTGAACTCCTGACCTCAGGTGATGCACCCACCTCCGCCTCCCAACGTGCTGGGATTACAGGCGTGAGCCACCTCGCCTGGCCACGAAGCTGATTTTCTATAGCAGATACCTAAAGGCCAGTGCCCACTGCTAGCAGCCTGCCTAGTTCAGTGATGGAGTTAGATGCACACCCTTTCTAGTCTTCTGGGAGGAGCACCCCATGTTCATAGCTGCTGTCACACCTCGAAGGGCAGCCAGGGCCTTTGGATGCCATTGGACCCTGGACAAGCCAGGGCCACTCTGAGCTCTCCACACCTATCATAGGCAGTGTCAGGCTGAGGTCCCTAACCCTGCGAGGGCCCTAGAGTGGAGTGGAAGAAGGCAGGACTTGAGGGACAGCAGGAATTGGAGCCCCAGAGTTAACCGTGACCCACTGCAGGATGGTGGAGCAGATGCACCTTAACTTCATGGATGAAAAGGATCGGATCATCACCGCCATGTACAACGAGGCGCGGGCGCGGGCCAGGTCTGTCCCTGCTCTATTCTGCCCCCCTGCTCCCTGTCCTGGCACTACCCTTGGGGATCCCTGTCCCAACCACCCAGGTGCCCTCTCCTCCAGGGCCAACAGAGCCAGCCTCCAGCAGAAGCAACAATGGCAGAAGCAGCAGCAGCCACCACCACCAGGGCCAACCCAAGGCCCCGAGATCGTGCCCCCAGGCGCTGGCCCCTGAGGGGCTCACCTGGTTGGGGGTCTGCTGTGCATTCCATCTTGCTTCCTTCCCAGGACGGCCCGCTCCCCAAAACGCGCGCAATAAAGTGATTGCAGAGCTTGTGTCCGGCTCCCTCTTTTAGGCCCAGCGCCCACAGTCCCAGCCTCGCCAAGGGGCAGCACCCCGCCCTCCGGGTTCTAGCGGCGGGCGACCGGGGAGCCCAGCCCCCTGGGCGGCGCGTCCCCTTTCCCCTGCAGCGGCGGGAGGCGGGAGGGGGTGTGTGGAGGAGGCGGGCCCCGCCGGCGGCCTCGCCCCCCCCTACCGCCCCGCCCCCGCCCCACGGCCCGGTGGGGAGCGCGTGTCTGGGTCACATGAGCCGCCCTCCCGCCAGCCCCGGCCCGGCCCCCGGTCGCCCCCGCCGTCCCCGCCGCCACCGCCCGCCACCACCGGTCGTCTGCCTGCCCGGCTCCTCCTGCCGCCGCTGCGCTGCGCTGCGCTGCCTGAAACCAGGGCTCGGGAGGGGGCCGTGGAGGAGCCGCCCCCCTCGCCCGGCCCCCACCCGCCGCGTCCGGGCCCAAGCCATGGGACTCTGGCTGCCACCGCCCCCCGCACCACCGGGCTAGGGCGATGCGGGCGCCCCCGGCGGGCGGCCCCTGCGGGCACCATGAGCCCCCTGCTCCGCCGCCTGCTGCTCGCCGCGCTCCTGCAGCTGGCCCCCGCCCAGGTACGTGCAGCCCGACAGCGCGCCAGCCCGCCTTGCCCTCTCTCAAGGTTGGCGGAAGTGAGGAGGCGACCCGCGGCCTCCGCCGAGGGGATCTGCGGGGTCTGGCCTTGAACGCGGGCGTCTCGGGGACCCGGCGCGTGCATCCCCTGAGAGGTGCCCCTCCCCGCCAGCCCTAGCCTGGGGCCACTCCTCTGCCCCACCCCGTCCCCTGGGCACCGCTGGGGGCGGGGCTGCCTCGGTGCCCGCTGGACCTGGTTCGGTGCCCACTGCGCTCTCCTGATCTGTATGCAGCCCCCAGACATGCTCGGCTCCGCGGCCTGGAGATTTGATGCGGCCACTGGGGCACCTGTTGGGTTTTGGGCCAGGGTAGGTCCAGGATGGCCAAGAGAGGACAGATAAAGCTAGAGCAGTGGCCACAGGAACAGAGCAATCTGGAAAGATGGCAGAGAGGTGGCGAAGCCTCTTGATGCAAGGGCAAAGACCCAGGGATGGCGACAATGCCAGACTCTCCTAGCGTGTACCTCGGGTCCAGGTCTTTTCTCTCCCACAGGCCCCTGTGTCCCAGCCTGATGCCCCTGGCCACCAGAAGAAAGGTAATATTCATAAAAACTCGGCTCTAGCCAGTGCTAAGAGGGTTTGTCACAGGCCCTGATTCCAGGTATACCTGGTGACCATCATCTTGTGTAACTCCCCTGGAATATGCAAACTATTATTCTACCCATTTCACGAAAGAGGAAACTGAGGCAGTGGAGTTACTTGGTTCTGGATAAACAGGGCAGAGGAAGACAGGTTGTGAGGGCAGAGCAGGGAGGGCTAGTGGAGGGTGGCTGTGGCTTGGGGACTGGGGAGGACAGCTGCTGGGAGCAGCTGCAGGAAAACCAGTGGGGACTTAACCCTTTACCGGTCTGCCCCCAGTAGTGTCATGGATAGATGTGTATACTCGTGCTACCTGCCAGCCCCGGGACGTGGTGGTGCCCCTGACTGTGGAGCTCATGGGCACCGTGGCCAAACAGCTGGTGCCCAGCTGTGTCACTGTGCAGCGCTGTGGTGGCTGCTGCCCTGACGACGGCCTGGAGTGTGTGCCTACTGGGCAGCACCAAGTCCGGATGCAGGTACTGGGGCAGGCAGGGCAGCGGGCAGGGGATGCGGGTACTGGGGCAGGTGGGGCAGCGGGCAGGGGATGCGGGTACTGGGGCAGGCGGGGCGGCGGGCAGGGGATGCGGGTACTGGGGCAGGCGGGGCGGCGGGCAGGGGATGCGGGTACTGGGGCGGGCGGGGCGGCGGGCAGGGGATGCGGGTACTGGGGCGGGCGGGGCGGCGGGCAGGGGATGCGGGTACTGGGGCAGGCGGGGCGGTGGGCAGGGTGATGCTGGCTGGCTTTGGGGCTGGGGCAGCCTGGAGACTGAGGCACAGGAGGTGGGTGGAGAGGAGGGCTGGTGGCCAGGGTCCAGGCTGTTGGGTGAGTTTTTCTCCCTTCAGCCTTAGAGCATCCCTTTTTTCTCTCTCCCTCACTGTCCTCCCTGTTCTTCTGAGAACAGATCCTCATGATCCGGTACCCAAGCAGTCAGCTGGGGGAGATGTCCCTGGAAGAACACAGCCAGTGTGAATGCAGGTGCCAGCCATGCCCAACTTCTCAGCTCTCAGAGGCCAGGCTTGGGGGTGCTGGTATGGTGGTCCACAGAACTAGGAACCAGGTTCCTAAGAGTGGAGCCAAGGGTAGCCTTAAATCTGGGGCAAGAGTCAGATGCTTAGGCTGGATGCAGTGGCTCATGCCTGTAATCCCAGCACTTTGGGAGGCCGAGATGGGTGGATCACCTAAGGTCAGGAGTTCAAGACCAGCCTGGCCAACATGGTGAAACCCTGTCTCTACTAAAAATACAAAAATTAGCCAGGTATGGTGGCAGGCACCTATAACCCCAGCTACTTGGGAGGCTGAGACAGGAGAATAGCTTGAACCTGGAAGGCAGAGGTTGCAGCGAGCTGAGACCATGCCACTGCACTCCAGCCTGGGCAAGAACAAAACTCAGTCTCAAAAAAAAAAAAAAGAGTAGGATACTGGGATTTCCTGATCTTCCTCCTCTTGTCTCTGTCTATCTCTCTTACTTTTCAGACCTAAAAGAAAGGACAGCGCTGTGAAGCCGGACAGGTGAGTCTCTTGGACTCCAGCTGAGTGGGGGCAAGGGGAGTACCAGTGACTCTGGAAGCTGTCGCCGCTCCTGTGTTTCTCCTCTCACCTGTCGCCTGCTTTCCCTTTTCCTCTGCTCCCAAAGCCTGTGTGCTCCACCCCGACCCTGGCTCCAGGGAAGATTCTTCCTTCCCACCCCAGACATGTCGCTTCTCCTCCCTAGGGCTGCCACTCCCCACCACCGTCCCCAGCCCCGCTCTGTTCCGGGCTGGGATTCTGCCCCCGGAGCACCCTCCCCAGCTGACATCACCCATCCTACTCCAGCCCCAGGCCCCTCTGCCCACGCTGCACCCAGCGCCACCAGCGCCCTGACCGCCGGACCTGCCGCTGCCGCTGCCGACGCCGCAGCTTCCTCCGTTGCCAAGGGCGGGGCTTAGAGCTCAACCCAGACACCTGCAGGTGAGGCATCTGTGGGGTGGTATTTGTTTGGAAACGCATCAAGGCCCTGTTCTGGAGCAGGTCTGTGGTGAGCCTGCCAGTAGGAGGAGGGCCAGGGAAGGGGAAGCTGTTGAATATGTTGAACAAATATTTACCAGGCAGCTGCTGGTAATTGGAGCTGCGTTAAGCAAGTCAAACATTCTAACTCAGCAGCCAGATACAGGAGGGATGATGCCAGCAGAGGATGTCAAGGGCTGTGGTGAAAAGCACCTGGCCTGATGTTTCAGAGGTCAGAGATCTCTTGGAGGAGGTGACATCTGCCTGGAGTAGAAATGCAGGTCACAAGGCCGGGCGTGGTGGCTCATACCTGTATTCCAAGCACTTTGGAGGCCAAGGTGGGCAGATCGCCTGAGGTCCGGAGTTCAAGACCAGCCTGACCAACATGGTGAAACCCTGTCTTTAAAATAAATAAATAAAAAGAAATGTGGGCCACAAGGCCAGGCGCAGTGGCTCACACCTGTAATCCCAGCACTTTGGGAGGCTGAGGCAGGCAGATCACGAGGTCAAGAGATCAAGACCATCTTGGCCAACATTGTGAAACCCTGTCTCTACTAAAAATACAAAAATTAGCTGGGCATGGTGGTGTGCACGTGTAGTCCCAGCTACTCGGGAAGCTGAGGCAGGAGAATCACTTGATTCTGGGTGGCAGAGGTTGCAGCGAGCCGAGATGGTGCCATTGCACTCCAGCCCAGCAACAGTGCAAGACTCTGTTTTAAAAAAAAAAAAAGAAAAGAAAGAAATGCGGGCCACAGCTTCTCCAGCTTGCAGTTCGGGCCTTCCCAGAAGCCTCTGTGGTAGACACCTACCCTACCTATGGGCTTCAAGAGGCCAGGGGACATAGTGGAACCCTCTCCACCCTTATCTGATGTGTCTCTCACCACCTGTGTCCCACAGTGAGGCCATGGGGTGACATCATATGTGCCAGGCCAGTGGGAGCTTCCCAGGAGTATCAGGAGAGGATGGGCTTCGCAGAAGGTTCGTCCTTCTCCCTGCAGCCTCCAGCGCCCAGGGCTGAGTGGTGTGGCAGGATGCCTAGGCTGTGAACTTAATGGGCCCGAGGCACAAGTGAGTCCAGGGCTGGGGCTGAGTTCCAGCAGCATGAACACATCACATCCTCTCTCCTCAGGTGCCGGAAGCTCCGAAGGTGACATACGGCTTTTCAGACTCACCGGGGTGACTTGCCTCAAGAGGCCATACCCTAATCAGGGAACAGAGAGGAGCCTGGTGAAAACGGCCAAGCCCCCAAGACCTCAGCCCAGGCAGAAGCTGCTCCAGGACCTGCACCTCTCAGAGGGTTCTCCTGCCATCCCTCGTCTCCCTGAGGCTGTCACCTAACTGGACAGAGTTAGAAGAGGAGACTGGGAGGCAGCAAGAGGGGTCATATACCAGCTCAGGGGAAAATGGGGTACTGTCTCAGCTTCTAACCACACTGGGCAAGTAAGCGTCTTACAACTGGCTCTTCCTCCCCTCACTAAGAAGACCTAAATCTCTGCCTAATGGGATTTGGGCTTCGGTATGAGAACTGTGACCCCCAACCCTGATAAAAGAGATGGAAAGCAGCTATCCCTGCCTGTATCACTGTTTGTCACTGTCCAGGCTGGCTGGTTTGGGCATGAATGTCTGCATCACTAAATCCACAGCCTGTGTCGCTCCCTCATCGTGTAGATGAAGGAAATGAGGACTAAGGCGCCGCCGCAGATCCCAGGCAGGGCTGGAATCATGGATTCATCACTTTCATGTTATTGCCAGGCATGGAGGTCAGGGAGAGCCTAGTTGATACAGAGTGCCAGCCCTCCTGCTTCTCACTGGGGTTCTTTTCTGGAAGGAGACAGCCTTCTGTGGCCAGAACGCTTGGGGTGGGACCCAGATCTGCTGAGTGACCTTGCTTATCACTGCCCCTGCCTCTGAGCAGCAGTTTCCACATGTGCACATAGAGGGAACAGAAGATTGCTGTGGTTGGGGTCCTCGGGCCGCAGAGAAGCTTGAGACCATCTTCAGACAATGGAAAAGGACGCTCGTTCTTCCTGCCGGGCTGCACTGGCAGCATCTGCTGCTTTTTGTTCCCTGTAGCTTGACTCTAAAGCCCCGGCTCCTGCCCTGTCTTCACTTCACTCCCACTTCCCTGAAAGGGAAGCACCAAAGGTCTGGGGCTGGTGGGCCTGGTTTGGGCAGCAGTCTCCCCTCACCACAACCCTCATCATTTTCTTTTTCTTTTCTTTTTGAGATAGAGTCTTGCTCTGTTGCCCAGGGTGGAGTGCAATGGCATGATCTTGGCTCCCTGCAACCTCCATCTCCTGAGTTCAATTCTTCTGCCTCAGCCTCCCAAGTAGCTGGGATTACAGGCACCCGCCACCACACCCAACTAATTTTTGTGTTTTTCTCTTTTTTGAGATGAAGTTTCGCTCTTGTTGCCCAGGATGGAGTGCAATGGCGTGATCTCGGCTCACTGCAACCTCCACCTTCTGGGTTCAAGCCATTCTCCTGCCTTAGCCTCCTAAGTAGCTGGGATTACAGGTGTCTGCCACCACGCCCAGCAAATTTCTTGTATTTTTAGTAGAGACAGGGTTTCACCATGTTTGCCAGGCTGGTCTTGTACTCCTAACCTCAGGTGATTTGCCCACCTCAGCCTCCCAAAGTGCTGGGATTACAGGCATGAGCCACCGCGCCCACCCAACCCACAGTTTTCTCCATCTTCACCTTCCTTGAACCCGGCAGTTGCTGCCTGAGATTCACCTGACTTGTCTATCCCAGCACAAGCCCAGCCCCCCCGTTTCTCCCTGCAGCCTCCAGTGCCCAGAGCTGAGTAGTTTGGGATATATAAAAGGCCAGCCTTGGACACCAGTGCTTTGCCCACTGAGGCAGGACACTCAGGGGCAGAGTTAACTCAATTGGGCAGCCACCTTCATGGAGGGGCAGCCACCTGAATGGAGGGACAGCCACCCTAATGGAGGTTTTCTCTGAGGTGCTGGGTCAGAACATGTGGTTATGATCTTAGTGGGCCCAAGGCAGCAGTGGGTTGAATGCGGAGACAATTCCTGACAGCGATTACTACTTCCAAATCATTTTCTCAGTCATGATGTCACCAGTCATGCCAAAGGTCAATTAGCATGAGGCAGAGGAGGGTTAGGGCCCCAGAACTACCACCTCCAGAGCCCACTTAGCCCCACCAGACACCCACAATGCTTCACATGCACCTCCTCAATTCTGAAGTCAGCATGATGATTGTCTTCCTTTTTCAATTGAGGCAATAGGCTCAGAAAGGCTAATTGGCCTGGGGATTTGCCCTCACATCGGAACCTTCAACCTAGGTTTAGCTGCCTCTCAACTGCAGGCTCGTTACTTCAGTTGATAGATGTTTGGTGGGTGCTGGGGCGCCTGAAAATAAATCTGGTGGGGGAAAGGGCCCAGCCAGATCATTCCAGTCAAGAGTCAGAGCCCAGCTGCACAGGTAGAGGTAAGCCTGGCTCCTGGGAGAGAGACGCGGGCAGGAGCATTGGCTGGAGGTCAGGGCTTGGCATTGGAAATCATTTGGTCCTACAGGGGCCCCGTGGGGTGGATGTCATCAAGCCCGTGTAACACGCCTGTGTCAGATGCCAGATTCTACCAAGCACACAGCCAGTCAAGTGGCAGACCCGGAATTCAAACCTGAAGCCCAGGATCTTTCCACGACGACTGAGGGCTGTGGGCTATGATGAGGCCCAGGCAAACAGGAGTGCTGTGGGAGAGGCTGGAAGCAACTTGAAATGGCTTCTCAAGACCCCCTCCGGGAACCCACGCCCGCCTGACCCTACTATCACCTCGGCCGGAAGTGCCTCCGGACTTTTCGGAAGTCACTTTCACCTAACCTTTCGGATTACCTCTCGCCGGAAGTGACGCAGGGCAGCGGCGCCGCGGGGGCGGGGCTAGGGAAAGAGCCGCGCCAGCCGGTGTGTGGCCGCGGGTTTCGCACAGCCCAATGAGGGAGGGCGGCGTGGCCCGCCCTGGTAGCGACGAGGACGCGCCTGCGCAGAGGCAGCAGCACCACCGGGGTTGACTCCGGGGGCGCGGCGAGGAGGTGAGCGGGGGCCACAGCCCGGGCTAGGGGGGACCCGGGGTGCAAGAGGGCAGGCTGGATCAGGCCGGGCAGGAGCGAGCCGGGCTCCGAGTGTCAACGAGAACTAGGTCACGAGGAAATTGGGGGTGGAAATTGGCCGGAGCTGTCCGGAGATGCCGCAGGGGGAGGGTTCTCACGCCGCACAGGGCGGAGCCCTGGGGCTTGGGGCGGGACGTGGAACCGGGACGGGTGGGACCTCCGAGCTGGTGCCAGTGGAAGGCGGAGCCCGGCGGCGGGGGGCGGAGCTAGGAGGGTCGGGGGACGGAGCCTGGCTCTTGAAGGAGGAGCTGGAGGAGGTGAAAGGCGGAGCCTCGGGGTCGGAAGCAGAGGGGAGCGGAGCGCAGGCGCTGGGGGCGGGGCTTCAGCCGGTGAGTGGCGTGGCTACAGCTCCGGAAAAGGGGTCTAATTCTGACGGAGGCGGGGCTGCAGGCCCGGGGGCGGCACCGCGTCCTCCGAAAGGCGGTGCCGAGGAACCAAGTGAGGAGCCCCGCCCGAGTAATGGCCCCAGGCGTCGACGCGGGGGTGGTCTCCGTGGTGGTCGAGCTTGGGGACGCGGTAGGCCGAGAACTCCTCCAGGAGAGGTGGTGTGGGTGGAGCGGTCTCGGCGGCCAGCGGACACAGGGCCAGTCTGGGTGCCCCGGAGACCCCCAAGGGCTCAGAGCTGGGGCGGCGCCCCGGGCGGAGGCACAGGGCCAGGCTGGGGGGTATCTCCAGAGGATCCAGGCTCCTCGGAGTCACCCAGCGGGGATGTGTGGGTGCCTCGGGGCCGACCCCCTGCAACGGCCGCAGAGGTGTGGATGTGCTGGGCCGAGGGCAGCTGGGTGTGGCGTGAGTGGGACCGCCCAGTTGGGGCAACTGCTGTGCAGCCAGATAGGGTCTGGACTTTGCGTAAAGGGACGGGCGGGAACTGAAGAGCGGAGGTGGGGACCGGGAGGGAGGGAAGGTATGGGGGTGAGCAAAGGGGCGGGGCCCTGGCTGCTGTGGCCTCCCCTGACCCCCTCCCCCCGCTGCTGGGGTCCTCGGCCAAGCCCCCTTCTCACTGGACTGGTAAGTGTGGCCCCGGAGCCCGGGGGAGAGGGCGGTGACCCGGGATAAAGGGGATCCCCCGGGGCAAGCAAGATACAGTGGTGGTGGGACCCTTCTGATACCTACCCGTGTTCCATGCCCTCTCTGTCCCCCGCCCCCCGTTCAGTCTGTCGGTCGGGGTCTGTGCCCACAGAGACATGAGGCTGAGCTGGGTCCAGGTCCTGACAGTACTGTCCATCTGCCTGAGCGCCGTGGCCACGGCCACAGGGGCCGAGGGCAAAAGGAAGCTGCAGATCGGGGTCAAGAAACGGGTGGACCACTGTCCCATCAAATCTCGTAAAGGGGATGTCCTGCACATGCACTATACGGTGAGTGGGCTGGGCGGGCCTTTTGGGAGTGGGTGGGGCTTCCTAGGACCAGAAAGTGCTTGGGAGTCTGGCTCTCCATTAGCCAGGTAGGTGACCTTGGGCAAGTCCCCTCTCCCCTCTAAGCCGGTTTTCATGGTTCTGCCTTGCCCTTGCCTACTGCCCAGGTGGGCACCAGCAGGCAGTGACAGTGTACTGTCAGCTGCCCAAGGCTCTGTCCTCTTAAAGGACTGTGACCAGCCAGGCATGGTGGCTCTCACCTGTAATCTCAGCACTTTGGGAGGCCAAGTCGGGTGAATCACCTGAGGTCAGGAATTTGAGACCAGCTTGGTCCCATGATGAAACTTTGTCTCTACTAAAAATACAGAGTTAGCTAGGCATGGTAGCAGGTGCCCATAATCCCAGCTACTTGGGAGGCTAAGGTGAGAGAATTGTTTGAACTCAGAAGGCGGAGGCTGCAGTGAGCCAAGATCCTGCCACTGCACTCCAGCCATGGCAATAGAGTGAGACTCCCATCTAAAAAAACAAAAAGGACTGACCACCAGTGCTGTGGGAGCCAGCTTGATGGGGAGAGCAGCTGAGGGAGGGGGCTGTCAGGGGTGGTCCCCTCCTCCTCATTGGCCTTCCCATGGTCCCACAGGGGAAGCTGGAAGATGGGACGGAGTTTGACAGCAGCCTGCCCCAGAACCAGCCCTTTGTCTTCTCCCTTGGCACAGGCCAGGTCATCAAGGGCTGGGACCAGGGGCTGCTGGGGTGAGTCATGGGGGAATGGGCTTGGGAGCAGGGGGGGGCGTGCATGGCCACCACCCAAGAGGTAAGCTGTGGGAGGCAAGCCCCAGGGACACAGGACAGGGGCCCTGGGTGTTGCCGTGGGCTGAGCATGTGTCTTCCTGCAGGATGTGTGAGGGGGAAAAGCGCAAGCTGGTGATCCCATCCGAGCTGGGTAAGAGGCCCCTCTGAGGGTGCAGAGTGGGTTTGGGGTGTGTGACTGGGAAGGGTAAAAGCTGCTTCCGCCTGTTAGTGGTCTTCACTGTGTCTATTATAATACATGCCTCCTCCAAGTCTGGCTGTGTCTAGCAGTGAGGACAGGGCAAGATCCTTGAAGCACTCAGCTGTAGTGGCCCCGCTCTGCCCTTGCCAGGCCTTTGGCACCCCCTTCCCATCTCCATTACACCTTTTCCATTTCTGCCCTTCTTGCTGAGGGGCAGAACACCCTCCCTTTGCCCAGGCTGGAAGGGAGCTTGGCCATCGCTGACCATTTCTTTCTGCATCTTCAACAGGGTATGGAGAGCGGGGAGCTCCCCCAAAGATTCCAGGTAGTCAACCTCTTGACCTCCCATCACGTGCAGCCAGCCCACCTCCCTGTGGCTCTGGTTGGCATTTTGACCCCACTTCTCCCCCACAGGTGGTGCAACCCTGGTGTTCGAGGTGGAGCTGCTCAAAATCGAGCGACGATCGGAGCTGTAGCCAGACTGCGGGGAGGGGCGGGGGGAGAGGCCCCCATCCAGGGACCAGATTGTTCTAAAAAAAAAAAAAAACCTTAAAAAAAAAACAAAAAAACCTTAGAAGCCCATGGAGTGACTGTGTGTGTTTGTAGGCGCTGAGAGACTGAGAGACCTCAGCTCCAGCATCCCCTACCTTCTCCTTTCCTGACTGCATAGCCTTGGGGGTCTAGGCTCAATGGCATGGTGGCCCTTGCCCAGAGAAACAGGAGTGTTCCTGCATGCCAACAGCAATACTGCTCCCCCCTCCCTCACAGCTCCCTAGCCACTTCCAGCTCCTGGTCTGGGAGCCAGCACTGGGCTATCGCCATGACTACGTGGCCCTCAGGAAGGCCTGTGGTCACCTGGGGAGAAGCTGAGCTGGCAGAAGTCACAGAGCGGCGTGCCCCCCTAAAAGAGATCAGTGGAGTCTGTTAGCCGCACCAAAGGCGTATCCTAGCTTTATTAAAGGGCCCGCGCCGCAGAGTCAATATAAAAACACAAAAAGTCCCATCAGTTTAATAACAATAAAAAACCCCAAGTGGAAAACTGAGGGGGACAGGGGAAGAGACCCCTGGGCCAGGGGCACGAGGAGCCCTGCTCATGGCACCAGGCCTGGCCACAGGGTCCCCTGGTATTGCTGTTGCTATGAGGTTGGGGGCAGCGATTGTCCTGTGGGAGCCACCATTCGCCTGGGTCGGGGACCCTCATTTCTTCTGGGGTGTGCTCAGCTTCTGCATGCCCCGGATCTTGTCCAGCAGGCCAGAGATGAAGGCCTGGGTGGGAGGGTAAACATTAGGGAGACCAGACCCCAGGATGTCAGGAGCCGGGCTCCCCTCACCCTGCCCCTGGGGAAAGCTTACCTCTGTGGGTTTGTAACAGTCAACCAGCAGCTCCTAGCAGGGGATGGGGGAGGAGGGATAAGTGAGTCCTCAGGAGTAGGGGCCTGGAGCTCACCTATACCCACTTCCAAGGGACTGGGGCCACCCTGAGGCACAGGAGATGCCACGGCCACCTCACAGCTAGGCACCCCATTCAGCTGAGGCAGGAGCTGAGACTCCAGGGCCTGGCTCCCCAGTAGTGCCTCAGGCAGCCCTTCGCCCGCCACCCCCCCAGCTCCCTCACCTTGACCCTGGCAGCCCGGGCATCGTCACTCTCCATGTCCAGGAGCTCATCCACATCAATCTCCAGTTCTGGGATCTCCTCTTCCTGGGATGGGGGTGGGGGAGGGGGAAGAGACAAGAGCCTGAGTTAGAGGGTGTAAAGGGGCTCTGGGTTGAGGCCCCTGCCTACCTCGCAGGAACCCGGCCCTGTGCCCAGCAGACACAACGGCAGCTGCTCTGAGGAGGAAAACAGATTAGGCCCGTGCCAAGGCAAATTGCCCAAAGGGGTTGGGGGGGTTTCCTGTCCCTGCCAGTGGGCACCAGGGGTGCCAGACAAGGCCAGCTAGCTAGGGCTGCAGACCTTGGGCTGGGAACCCAGCAGATGTGTCTCCCCAGCATCCGGGCCCCCCATCTCACCAGGGCACCGGTGGGTGCAGCTGTTCCAGCTCATCATAGCCCCCTCCCCTCCCCCAAACACCTGTCACAGCTCCCGGGGAGTGAGGAGGAAGTGAAGGCTGAGGGGTCACTGGGAAGGACCCGGGCCTGGCAAAGAGGAAACAAAGAGCCCATGCTTTGGTGAGGGAGGGGGTGCCCACGACCCTGCCCCACCCTCCCCAGAAAGCCCCTATCCTGTTTGGAGTCAGCTGCATTCCAGGGCTGGGCTAGGGTAGGCAGGCAGCACCGGGCAAGCCCACTCCTCCACCCTGCCCCCTGGGGCCTGAGTCACCATCTGAACAACCAGGGAGTCATGGGGGTGGAGAAGCAGAGCCCAGAAAACGGGCTAGCCTGCACGCACGCCAAGATGGAGTTCCAGGCTAGCCCATAGAACAGCCCAGCCCCAGCCACCTATCAGACTAGCTCCATGTAACCACAGTCTAAGCCAGCAGGCACTAGGAGATGAGACCTCCTGCCACTGCCAGCCCAGACTAGCCTCTTGCCCAAGGCCCAGGCTACGCCTTGAGGCTTCTGGAGGACACTAAGCTTGACCTGGGGAGTGGCATGAGGGGCGCAGGGTCTGAGGCAGCTGAGAAAACAGAAGTGACTTAAGTCAGACAAGAAAGAGCATATATTCGGGGCGGGGAGTGCAGAGAGGAGGGGAGCGCGCGTGGAAGCAGAGTGCCCTTTGACTCCGGTGACAGGCGAGCTCACAGTGGGGCTCCCAGGCGGACCGGCACGAGATCGATTTTAGGGTGTCGGCGCGGGGTGGAAACACACCTGGCAGTCGTAGAGGCGCGTGAGCTGCTCCAGGATCCACTCCTCTAGGTTGAGGCGCTTCCGTAGCTCCTTGCGGTCATACTTGACGGTGACCTTCCCTTGGCGCCTCACTGGGCCCTCATCGTCCGCGCCGCCCGGGCCTTCTCCTGCGGCCCCGGGGGGACTCTGAAAGTAGACGCGTGGTCCTGGGCCGCCACTGCCCGGCCCGGGCGCCGGGGCCGCCAACGCCGCGCCCCCCGCGGTGCCGCTGTCCGCCATGGCGGCCGCCGGGGCCACGTGCGCGCGTCGGGCCCCTCCCTGCGCCGCCGCCTCCGGGACGCCCGCCGGCTGGCTCGGATTAGCTCGCCCGCTCGGCTCCGCGTGGCTCCGCGGCGAGGGCGGCGGCGGGGGCGCCCGGGGGCAGCTGCAGCATGCGGAGCCCCCGGGCCTGGCCTGGCCGCGCCCCGCCCCCTCCCCGCCGATCCGCCCGCCCTTTGTCCCCCGCGGCCGCCGCCCGAGCTGCCGCCGCCGAAGCGCTTTCTCTGTCTCGCTCTTACTCCGCCCCCCGACCACACCCCCTTAAAGGGCCAGCCCCTCTACGCGCCCCTATCCCTTACTCCGCCCCCGGGCAGGGGTAGGGGAGGGTTTCTTTTGCAGAAGGTGGCCTAGCTGTCTGTACCCACTAAATGCCACCGTCCAGTCCCAAACCCAGGCGTTCTAAGTGCTCAGGACGTCGCTTTGCGCTCCCGCCAGGATGCTAGTCCTCCCTGGACCCTTCTTCATTCTGTCCTCATGAAGGCCACCTGAGAATAGGGGCCCTCCGAGGATGCAAGGGAGTGGACAGCGTGTGCAGACTGGGAGTCTGGTGAGGAGATGCTGCGGTCTCCGATGTCCGGGTCCTCTAGCCCTCGGCCAGCGAGGGGCAAACCCCCTCCTGCGCACGGACCGACACGTGGACCGGGCTCCCGGGGATGGAGGAGTGGAGAAGGCGGGCAGGAGCTGTCCGGGTCCCCAGACGCCCTGACTAGCAGGGTCCCACGCCCCCAACGAAGGAAGCCGAGGCTGGCGGGGCAGGGGGGATGAGCGGAGGCGGCCGGCCAGCCCGAACGGCCAACCGCGGCAGCCACCGCCCACCGGCAAGATGGCGCGGGGCGCGGGCTTGTGGGAAACGGAGTCCGCGCCCGGCACGGCCCCTCCCCCGCAGCGCGGCCCGGCCAGGAAGCGCGAAGTTGTTTGGGGCGTCCTCTGCGCCCCCGACCGGTGTGCGCACAGAGTGGGACGGTAAGGCGCAAAGAGCTGGGCAGTGATGGGGCCAGGACTCAATAATGAAGGCGATCATCGCGGCTACCACTGGGAGCGTGCGTCGGGACAGCCGCCCAAACGGCTCCGCCGGGAGGGCGCCGCGCCGGGGCTCCCACACCCCCGCCCTGCGGCTCCTGGGTCCTCCACACAGCCCTGGCCATCTCCAATAGACTGATGGCGCATCCCATTCCCTCCCACTATGTGATTTTCTGCATCTTTAAATGGTCTCATTCATTCGTTTATTGTCTGTCTCCCACTTCTAGACTGTGAGTTCCGTGGGGCTGAGCCCTGCGCGGACCTGGTCCGCTGGTGCTACCAGGCTGGAGTGGTCTTCATATCCACTGCTATTAGGCAAATTACCTGGTCCCCGCTGAACCCCAGCACCTAGAACTATGTCACACTCATAGCAGGTCGCTGCACTGGTTGAACAAATGATTTGAAAAGAATGAATGGCTTCCTCTGTGCCTGCATTTCCTCAGAAGGTTGTAACGAAGATTAAATAGGAAAATTCGTGGGAAGTTAAATTACTTACTACACCACGGAGGTGAATTAAGTCGCACTGGTAGATGAAACGGGAGCTGAGACTTTAAACCCAGGCTGTGTGGCTCAAACCCCCTGACACGAAGTCTCTCCTCCACCTCCTCGCCTCCCTGTAGACACCACTCAATAAGGCTGCGAAGCTCCGGGGGATTTCTGTGGACAGCAGGCTCACCTTGAGCCATCCCAAACAGGGTCTTGGATCTGAGCAATATTTCTGCCCCCAGCCCCTCACAGACACTCTTTGGATGTTGTGGGGGAAGCCAGCTGCAGCCGGTGAAGTTCAGAGCTGGATTGGGACTGGCACCGGGGTCACACAGCTGGGGTTGCATCCAAACTCCAACCCAGGATGTTGGGCTCCTCCTTTGCCCTGTAGTCACAGAGAAGAGACAAAGAGAAGACGGAGGCTGGGCATCGTGAGGGCGATAGGCTCCAGGGCTCCGTTCAGGGAAGGGTAGACTGAGCTGACCACCTCCCCGTGCCCTTCCTCTGGCCTCAGCCTCCCTGCAGCCAGGCTGGGTGCTGAGGAAGGGCTGACCCTTGCTCTTTCGGATTAGGCAGGGTCCACCCTCTCCACGGGGAGCCCCATTCGTGGCCTGGCCTCCTGCCCGAAGCCTGGCCTGATAGGAGGATCACTTTCCCCCAGTCCAAATTCCCCACCACACCAAGCATTGATTTGCAACTTGAGGGTGCAAACAGATTGAAGCGGGAAGATCCTCAAATAGCCCCTCATGCCCAACAGCTTCTGTGGAAGTGGGGCCTGCAGGCCATGAAGACCTTCAGCTCTAGCTCTGCCCCCAAGATGCTTCCACCCTGAGAGCTGGCCTTTCTGTCTGTCCTCCCCTGAGGGTTGGTGTGAAGGCTTCCAGCCATGTCCACAGGTCAGGGCACCCCTCTGAGGGTTCTCTGGGCAGGGCGTTCTTCCTGACTCTCCCTCTTTCTCTATTCTGTGCCACTCTCAGGCACACCCGGATTCCTGTCCAGTTCCCATGGCTATCCACCCAAGACCACTTGGTGCAGGTGGGCGTGCTGGCCTGCCACCTTCCTGGAAGCTGGGCCATCCTGCACAGAACCTTAGCCTTGGAGTAGGAACTCCTACTCCAAGAAGAACTGGGTTCAAATCCTGGCTGTACAGCATAGGCTGAGAGGCTGTTTGCAAGTCACTTACCTGCCCCAGGCCTCTTCAGCGGGCTGATGGTCCTGACTTCTGTGGTTAGGGGTCTGCGCCCACCGTGGCCCTCCTGCCTGAGCCCTACTGGGCTGGGTATGTACCCTGCTCCTCCTTCCAGCCTCAGGCTGTGGCCTCCCCAGCCCTACCCCTCCCAGGGCCCCAGCTCCCCTCCATTAGAGTGCATCCTTGAAGCAGCGGCTCTGGGGAGGGTCCTGTAGGTCAAGACTTGCCTTTAATCAAGGGTAGAGTCCGGAAAGGCTGCCTGCCTTCACCATTACTGCTTGCTGAGAAACCCTATTACCATTACCAAGGCTGGAAAAAAGTGTCTGGGAAGGAAGGAGCCCTCTAATGGGGGCTGCCCTGGCCTCGGGAGACACAGGGTGGAGGAGGAGAAGAGGCTCCAGCCCAGGAAATAGGTGCCCATCCTGTTTTCTTCCCCAAGGAGCTGCTGTCCTATGCTTCTTTGAAGTACCCTTGCCCAAGGCCTAGGGCCCACAGCTTGACCCCTTAAGCACAGGCCCTGGCTCCAGGCTCTGCTAGCCCCAGCACAGGCTGGAGGTTCCCCTGCCCCAGAGCTGACCTGCGCCCTTTCCTCCTCCCTCCCTGGTGTCCCCACAGCTTCCAGCCACTCAGGTCAAATTGGCATCTCCCCACCCATTTGCTTATATATCCAGCAACCTTTCGCTTCTAGACAAGGGGACTAAGGAACCTAGAGAGTACGTTCGGCCACTAGCAAGAGGCTGCTAGCAAGAGCTGGCCTTGAACTGCAGCCTGTGAGGGCAGGGGCCAATCTCTTGCATGGCTCTGTTTTCCCAAGGAGGTCTAGAGGCTCCCGGGCCTCAGAAAGTTGGAGGGTTGAAACCCTCCTAAGACGCTGTGTGACCTTGGGCAAGTTCCTTCCCCTCTCTAGGCCTCAAGTGGAGATCATAATCACACCCCACAGGGCTAGGGCTGAAAGCAAGGAAATTCACTAGGTTAGAGTTGATGGAGAACTTGGTGGGGTGTGGAGGAAGGCCAGGGCCAGGCAGGGCTCCTCGTGGGGGTCTTAACGCCTGGGGCAAAGGGGCCTGCAAGGCGGCTCCTTCTCCGCTGACCCCTCCCCCTCCCCCCGCCCCCCAGCCAGCTGCATCTCTTTCTGGGTTTCTAGGTGACTTGGCTGGCCCCTCTGGATGAGTTCTACTTTAAACTTGCTGCTGTTACTGCCTCTGTATTGGGGGGGCTCCCACAGGGGCCCCCAGGCAGGAACCCCCCCCACCCAGCCAAGCCCTGCGGGAGGGGCTGCAGCCCCCACCCATCCCATTGGTCATGCGCCTTCCCCGCTCCCATCCTTGGAACGCAGATTTCAGGGCACCTGCTGTGGGCCAGGCACTGCAGAGCCCCTCCTCAACCCTCCTGTCTGGGGACACCCACAAAGCTTCTGACCCCTCTGGGCAGACAACAGCGTTCCCCGCGTAGTTCTCAGCCATGAGGCCCACAGTCAGGCTCCAGTCATGGGGTCTGCGGCAACAAGAAGGGGGCTGTTCTAGGGCCCATTCTCAAAGACCGGGATGCTTGGGTCCTCAAAGGAGGTGGCAGGCGCCCGGCCTCCCAGGGCTAGGGACGGGGGAGGGGCGCCTGCCTGCGGGAGGCCCATTAGTCGGCTAAGTGCTCCCAGGGAGGGGGACCGCGCAGCAGAAGAGTGGGTGAGGCGAAGCCAGGGCAGAGAGGGGCGGGAGAAGCTTTTCCTGCTTTCAGCTAAGTGCGGCAGAAGCGGGTGGGCGGCAAGGCTCTGCGGGGACCCCCGGCCCAAGTCCAGCTTTCCACCGGCACCGCAGCCCCGTCGTTCAGAAACCTCAGTGGGCTGATCCCGGGCCGCCTTAAGCAGCGCCCTCTACACCCAGTCCCTCCAGTTGCTCCCCAACAGCCACTCCGGCCCCCAGCCCCTTTCTTTCGCCCCAGGCCCGAAGGATCAGGTCCTGCTAAGTCCCGCAGCAAAGCCCCTAACCCGTCCGCGTGCCCCTGCCCCAGTCCCCGCTCCGGCTGCAGTCGCCGCCCCGGCCGCCAGGGGGAGCCGACGCGGGGCGGGCGGGTCCGACGCGGTGGGAGGGGGCGGGACTCGGGAGGCCCCGCCCCGTCCCCGCCCCGCCCGGGCCCCGCCGAGGCTCTGGTCGGTCCGGGACAGACTGGCGGGCGGGCGGGCACTGACGCCGCGGGGCCGGAGCGGCCCGTGCGGTGGGACTAGCGGCGCCGTCGGTCCCCGTCAGGGCTCCGTGGGTCCTCGACCCGCCCCTGGCCTGGCCATGGCGGGCGCCCAGCCCGGCGTCCACGCGCTGCAGCTGGAGCCGCCCACCGTGGTGGAGACCCTGCGGCGCGGGAGTAAGTTCATCAAATGGGACGAGGTAAGCGCGCGGGCCCTGCTCCGCCCAGATCCCTGGACTCCTTCAGTCAAGCTCGACCAGACGCCGGGGACCCCCCACCCCAGCCTCGCCTGCCCATGGCGCCACCCCCATCCCAGCCTGGCGGCCCTCCGGAAACTTAAGTCCCCGATCGTCCCCGTAATAAAGACTTTGTTCCCCCAACCCCCAGTCCCTCAGCCCTGGAAAATTTGGCTCCACTCATTGGCGCAGATACTTTGAACCCCAATAAACCTCGTCCCCCAGTTTTCATTCGCCCTTCCCACCACTCCCTGCCAGACTAATTCTGGTACCCCGATCCTGGCCTGGCCCCCAGACCCTTGCCCAGCACTGGACCCCCGGCTGCAGGACCCTGATCCTCAGGCTGGCTCTGGGCATCCTCATTCCAGGTGTATGCCAGGGCGCCCCTACTCTTCCCGGTGCCCTGCCTGAACAGTCCTCGCCCATTCATCACTTTTCCCCCTGTTCTGGTTGGCACCCCTTTGCCCTGCTTCTGGATCCCAGCCCAGCTCCCTGCGCAGGTGGGAGCACCCAGTCACCCCCTAGTGGAGACTTTGCCCCCCAAGTTCCTCCACCCTGAGAACTTTGCTCCCCACTCCTTAGGCTTGGGACCTTGAACCCCAATACATCCTGGCCCCCCTTTGTCTGTTCTGCCGCTGGTGCTTCCCAAATGCCCGGGTCCCCACCTTTGGCTGCCCATCCCCATCCTGGGTCCCCTCCTCTGTCCCCTGAGCCCCTCCTTCCCCAGGGCCTCCACCCCGCCGGCCTGAGCTTCCTCACGGCTCCTTCCCAGTCAGGCTACAGGCCTGGAAGACTCTGGGCTCTTTTCCGGCTGGGTGGGGCCCCGGGGTAGGCGTGGGAGCTGGGGGGAGGAGACGGGGGCGTGGCCTGAAGTGGCAGGTGTGCTTGGAGGGGTGCCTGGGTGCCCCAGGGGCTGGGGGAGACCCCTCCCCCCAGGCTGGCCTGAAGGGAAAAGTTTCTTCTTTTCCTTCCACTGTGATAAACCCAAATAAGGAAGTGGGAACAGGGAGAGGGCCCTGGGGGTGGGGTAGGGGGTGCTGAAAGAGGCTTGGGGCAGGAGAGGAGGGGGCCTGGGCTGCCTTTAAGGGCAGACCCCTGGGGAGAGGCATGGGGAAACCCTAGGGGCAGTACCCACAGACTCCCCCTCCTCATACCATTTGGGGGCCTCAGCCCCAGGGTAGGGTTGGGAACCCTGAGAGGGAATGGGGCTGGGTGTCAGCACACTGAGGTGGGGAGGTCTGTGCATCCCCAAAGTTTTAGGGCCTCTTGTCCCTTCTGTTCCCAGGTCAATGCCCATCCTTTGTAAGCAAAGCCTGCCATGGGTGGGGCTGATGCAATCCCCATTCCCCAGAAGAGGAAACTGAGGTCTGGAAAGCAGAGACTTAGCCCAGGCCCCACAATGGGGTGTGGCTGAGGCCAGGAGCTGGGAACCTGGCAGAAGTCTTGGCTCCCTGCTTCCTGGGTCACAGGACGCTGGAACCATACTGTCTGCAAGCAAGTCCTGGCTCCGATGACCTCGGGCAGGCTACAAAGTGTCCCTGTAACTCAGTCTCCCCATCTGTTAAATGGGAGTGACAAGAGCACACCCCTCTTAGGCTCATTAGGAGGCCTGTGGGTGCACAGAGACGTTAGGTGCATGGGACTGTCCGTGGCGCGCAGTAGGGGCGTTGTGTGTATGTGGGACTTTGTACTGATAATGACAGTATTGCCCATCAGACACCGAGCAGCAGTTTGGGGGTGGCACCCAACATGAGGCGGGGTCCTTTCCTGGCTGGAAGAGCTTGGGATGGGAGGGTCCTACCTGTGGCCACTTGGCCACACTGGCCCTGGCTGAGTCTAAACCCTGGAGGACATCCCCTCTGGCTGCTGGTCCTGAGTCACACGGGTTGGCCCTGGGAGTGTGCCAGAGACTGGGCTCTTCTCAGAAAATGGGGCTGGCATGTACTTCCCTGCCCCCTGCCAGCTGCAGGGCTGTTTGAGGGAAGAAGAGCTCACTGCCCGGTCCTGAGAGCAGGGCGAGTCCCCTCTTGGGGGACTGTGCTTCTATAAGATGGGGAGGAGCGTTGAGGCTGTGGGGACCCCGGTAAGTGCGGTAAGATGGATAATGGACTTTGAGGCAGACCAAGGGGTCATTGTGGGGTCCCAAGGGACACAGAGGGCAGTGGGGTCAGACTCCTCACTTTCATTCCATAAACATTCTGTGAACTAGGGGGCAGTGACCTAGGGTGGCTGCCACTGTCGCAGAGCTCTCAGCACTTCTGGGGAAACTGAGCCCAGGATGGGGCCCGGGGAGCCCTTCTGGGGGTGGGTCAGATTTCATGGGTGGAAAAGGAAGGGCAGGGTGTCCTGGCGAAGGAAACATGAGACAAAGCCCTGGGAAGGGGCAGGTAGAATCCCAGGGCCAGAGGGAGGTGAGGCTGGGAAGAGGCGTTGGGGTTGGTGTGATGCTGGACCTTGGCTTTGTTCTGAGGCCACAGGTAGCCACGCAGGACCTATGACTGGACCAGGTTTTGCCTCAGCTCACAGGCAGGAACTCTGGGGTGCATGGTGGGGGGGCACAGGGGCCAAGCCGGCACCGCAGCCCTCACTCCCTGATTCCTGCTGCCCTGTGCTGTCCCCAGGAGACCTCCAGTCGGAACCTGGTCACCCTGCGTGTGGACCCCAATGGCTTCTTCTTGTACTGGACAGGCCCCAACATGGTGAGAATGAGTGCTGATGCAGCTGGCTCAAGGGTCCCTGTCCCAGACCACTGCCCTGCCCATGGGGGTGGGGCCCAGCTGCAGGCTGACCTCTCCCACGGCTGCCCAGACAGGAAGTACTCAGGCCAGGAGCTAAGGCTGGGGCTGTGGCCAGGGGCTGGCCACTCCCTGGCCTGGGTGGGGAGCTTGGAGGCTCCTGGCTGTGGACCTACAGCCTCTCATACCCAGCCTGGCATCTGGGTCCCCACAGGAGGTGGACACACTGGACATCAGTTCCATCAGGGACACACGGACGGGCCGGTACGCCCGCCTGCCCAAGGTGAGTGATGGAGCCCAGGACTGAAGAACACACTGAGGTTGTGAGGCCCGGGAACCCCTCCTCACCCTTGGCTCTCACCGACTCAGGACCCCAAGATCCGGGAAGTTCTGGGCTTTGGGGGTCCTGATGCCCGGCTGGAGGAGAAGCTGATGACGGTGGTGTCTGGGCCAGACCCCGTGAACACAGTGTTCTTGAACTTCATGGCCGTGCAGGACGACACAGCCAAGGTGGGCCAGCACGGAGAGATTGAGGGAGGAGTCACTGCCTTACTCTCTGAGGCGGCTGTCACGTACCGACACCTGCTGTGTCTAGGCTGCTCTGTGACCTACTGTGTCCCAGAGCCAGTTGTGGGCCTGGGTTGCAGCTGGGCAGCCCGTCTGTCCCCCACTCACTGCCTCACCGTGTATACTGGCCCCCTAGGTCTGGTCCGAGGAGCTGTTCAAGCTGGCTATGAACATCCTGGCTCAGAATGCCTCCCGGAACACCTTCCTGCGCAAAGCGTGAGCCCCAGGCCACCCGAAGGGGAGCTGGGGGGTTCATGTGGCTGTTTTCAGGGTGTGACCCCTTCACCTACCTCCCCAGATACACGAAACTGAAGCTGCAGGTGAACCAGGATGGTCGGATCCCCGTCAAGAAGTGAGCACCCCTTCCCCTAGCACCTTCCCCCTGCCCTGACCTTGGTGAACTTTGCCCCTCACTGACCCTGCACCCCCCCGACCCTGCACCCCCCCTGCCTGCATCAGCATCCTGAAGATGTTCTCAGCTGACAAGAAGCGAGTGGAGACTGCGCTGGAATCCTGTGGCCTCAACTTCAACCGGGTGTGTGGAGTGGGGGTAGGGGCAGGGTGGGCACCCACCCTTCCAGGGCTGGCCGCCCCTGGGTTCTCACCCCATACTCCTTGGCCCCCAGAGTGAGTCCATCCGACCCGATGAGTTTTCCTTGGAAATCTTTGAGCGGTTCCTGAACAAGCTGTGTCTGCGGCCAGACATTGACAAGATCCTGCTGGAGATGTGAGCAGGACCTGCCTCCCAGCCCCTGTGTCTGTGGCTTCTGCTTAGCGCGCCTCTAGCTCAGTGGGGAGACGGGGAGCTGGTGGGCTGGGTCCTGAAGCGCCAGGGCGGACCCGGGGAGGACCTGTCGATGTGCCCGTGCTCAAAGCCGCCATTTGTGCCCCTCAGTTACAGGCAGCTCTGGGCCGACCCTGTGGCAGAGCTGCTTTAATCAGCCCACTCTGTGATGGGAACCAAGGCTCAGGCGTGCCGTGAGATCTGGAAGCAAGGGGTGGTGGGCCGAGCACTTGGCAGCTCCCAAGCTCTGGCCATTGCCAGTGCCCACTGGTCTGCTGCCTTGACAACGCCAAGTAGTCAGGAGAGTGAAGGGAGAAACCGTGGCCCAGAGCGGGCTGTGACTCACCCAGAGTCCCACTCACTGGGTGCCAGATCCAGGGGCAAGCCTTCTGACTCCCTTGCCCAGGGCCAGGGCTTGTCGAGCGGATGGGAGCCCGGTGAGACTCCAGCCTGACCCGGCTTCCTGCCCCCTCCAGAGGTGCCAAGGGCAAGCCATACCTGACGCTGGAGCAGCTCATGGACTTCATCAACCAGAAGCAACGCGACCCGAGACTCAACGAAGTGCTGTACCCACCCCTGCGGCCCTCCCAAGCCCGGCTGCTCATTGAGAAGTATGAGCCCAACAAGCAGTTCCTAGAGCGAGGTGAGCTGGCCAGGGGGCAGGTGGGCGGGGCAGGCGGGGCCCGGCTGACTCTGCTGACCCCCTCCGACCCCAGACCAGATGTCCATGGAGGGCTTTAGCCGCTACCTGGGAGGCGAGGAGAACGGCATCCTGCCCCTGGAAGCCCTGGATCTGAGCGCGGACATGACCCAGCCGCTGAGTGCCTACTTCATCAACTCCTCGCATAACACGTATCTCACTGGTGAGCGGCGGCCGGGGTGGCGCCCGTGACCTCTGCCCTCTGGCACTTGCATGGCCCACTCCTGGGGCATAGTTCTTTTGCCTCATTTGCTCGTGAATTGGCCAGTGCTGGGGATGCAGGCAGGGAGCAGGCAGCCGGCCCTGGGCAGCGGGGCCTCTCTGTGGCAGCATGCCTCATGGTGGCTTCCCCAGGGAAGGGCTGAGGCCTGGAACGGCCTGTGTTAAGGCCTGGAGCAGAATACTGAGGTTTTTTTTTTCTCTTTTTGAGAACGAGTTTTGCTCTTGTTGCCCAAGCAGGAGTGCAATAGTGCGATCTCGGCTCACCGCAACCTCCGCCTCCCGGGTTCAAGGGATTCTCCTGCCTCAGCCTCCCAAGTAGCTGGGATTACAGGCATGTGCCACCACACCCAGCTAATTTTGTATTTTTAGTAGAGATGGGGTTTCTCCATGTGGGTCAGGCTGGTCCGAACCTCAGGTGATCCCCCTGCCTTGGCCTCCCAAAATGCTGGGATTACAGGTGTGAGCCCTTGCCATACCTAGCCTGCAAGGTGCTTTCAAGAGGCTGGAATGGGGATGGGTGCAGTGGCTCATGCCTGTAATCCCAGAACTTTGAGAGGCTAAGGCAGGCAGATCCCTTGAGCCCCAGTTTTGAGACCAGCCTGGGCAACACAGTATGACCCCATCTCTACAAATAATTTTTTAAAAATTAGCTGGGGGTGGGGGTGGTAGTGCATGCCTGTGGTTCCAGCTGCTTGAGAGGCTGAGGTGGGAGTATCCCTTGGTTCTGGGAAGGTTGAGGCAGCAGTGAGCTGTGATTGTGCCACTGCACTCCAGCCTGGGTGACAGAGTGAGACCTTTTCTCAAAAAAAAAAAGTAAAAAAAAAAAAGCAGAAAGGAAGCTGGGGAGGCAGGATGCAGAATGGGCCGGGGGTAGGTGCCTGGTAAGAGAGGGAGAGCAAGGCAGGGTGAGACCCAGGGCCCAGAGGCACTTGGATTCATCCTGAGTGGGAGGGAGGGGCTTTTGGGAGGCTGAAGCAGAAGATGTGACATGGCCTGATATGATATATTTTTAGAAAGATGATGCCAGGTGCTCTATAGAGATTGGATTGAGGCTGGGTGCAGTGGCTCATGCCTGTAATTCCAGCACTTTGAGAGGCTGAGGTGGGCGGATCACCTGAGGTCAGAAGTTCGAGACCAGCCTGGCCAACATGGTGAAACCCCATTTCTATTGAAAATACAAAAATTACCCAGGTGTGGTGGTGGGTGGGTGCCTGTAATCCCAGCTACTCAGGAGGCTGAGGCAGGAGAATCTCTTGAACCCAGGAGATGGAGGTTGCAGTGAGCCGAGATTGTGCCAGTATACTCCAGCCTGGGCGACAGCAAGACGCTGTCTCAAAAGAAATAAAAAAAGAAAGAGGCCGGGCACAGTGGCTGTAATCCCAGCACTTTGGGAGGCTGAGGCAGGTGAATCACCTGAGGTCGGGAGTTTGAGACCAGCATGACCAACATGGAAAAACCCCATCTCTACTAAAAATACAAAATTAGCTGGGCGTGGTGATGCATGCCTGTAATCCCAGTTACTCAGGAGGCTGAGGCAGGAGAATCCTTTGAACCTGGAAAGCGGAGGTTGCAGTCAGCCAAGATCACGCCATTGTACTCCAGCCTGGGCAACAAGAGCAAAACTCTGTCTCAAAAAAATAAAAAAATAAATAAAAGAGATTGGATTGGAGGCAGGGAGGCCTGGAGTATTCCACACAGGAGGTCCTGTGAGCTGTGCCAGGGCCGAGGTGGATGGAGGGAGTGAGGAGAGGGAGGGGTTGCTGGGACAGTGGGGAGCTACAGTGAGCCTCAGGATGACTCCCACAGCTCACACTGGTGGGATGGGCAGGTGGGTATGCATGTGAGCGAGGGAGAGTCCCCTGCGAACCCAGCATGGCCTGTTTTGGGTGGGGCCGGGTAGTGAGGAGCTGGGCTGGTGGGCAGCCTTGGTGATAGAGCCTCCCCCGCAGCGGGGCAGCTGGCTGGGACCTCGTCAGTGGAGATGTACCGCCAGGCCCTGCTCTGGGGCTGCCGCTGCGTTGAGCTGGATGTGTGGAAGGGGCGGCCGCCCGAGGAGGAGCCCTTCATCACCCATGGCTTCACCATGACCACGGAGGTGCCTCTGCGAGACGTGCTGGAGGCCATTGCCGAGACCGCCTTCAAGACCTCGCCCTACCCTGTCATCCTCTCCTTTGAGAACCATGTGGACTCGTGAGTGAGCCCCTGGCCGGGACTCCGGGACCCCGTGACCCCAGGGACAGCCCTCCCACCTCAGCGCTGTTGGACTGCTCCGGGACCTCCGACCCTGTGAACCGCCGCTGACATGTCCCGTAGACCCCAGCTTCCCCTGGGGCCCTCTGAACTCTGACCTTGGCTCCACAGGGCAAAGCAGCAGGCGAAGATGGCCGAGTACTGCCGCTCCATCTTTGGAGATGCATTGCTTATCGATCCTCTGGACAAGTACCCGGTATGGTGGCTTGGAGCCAGAGTGGGTGCGTGGGGGCCAGGGTGGGTGTTTCGGAGCCAGGGTGGGGGCGTGGGGGCCAGGATGGGGGCTCGGAGCCAGGGTGGGGGCATGGGGGCCAGGATGGGTGCTGCAGAGCCAGGGTGGGGGCTGTGGAGCCAGGGTGGGGGCACGGGGGCCAGGATGGGTGCTGCAGAGCCAGGGTGGGGGCTGCGGAGCCAGGGTGGGGGCACGGGGGCCAGGGTGGGGGCTGCGGAGCCAGGGTGGGGGCGTGGGGGCCAGGGTGGGGGCTGCAGAGCCAGGGTGGGGGCGTGGGGGCCAGGGTGGGGGCACGGAGGCCAGGGTGGGTGCTGCGGAGCCAGGGTGGGGGCGTGGGGGCCAGGGTGGGGGCTTGGGGGTCAGGGTGGGGGCTCGGGGGCCAGGGTGGGGTTGTGGGGGCCAGGGTGGGTGCTGCGGAGCCAGGGTGGGGTCACGGGGGCCAGGGTGGGGGCTCAGAGCCAGGGTGGGGGCGTGGGGGCCAGGGTGGGGGTTGCGGAGCCAGGGTGGGGGCGTGGGGACCAGGGTGGGGGCTCGGAGCCAGGGTGGGGGTGTGGGGGCCAGGGTGGGGGCTGCAGACCCAGTCCAAGGCCCTGACCCATCCATGCCTGCCCAGCTGGCCCCAGGCGTTCCCCTGCCCAGCCCCCAGGACCTGATGGGCCGAATCCTGGTGAAGAACAAGAAGCGGCACCAGCCTAGCACGGGTGGCCCAGACAGCGCTGGGCGCAAGCGGCCGCTG
This sequence comes from Aotus nancymaae, assembly GCF_030222135.1. Lineage (NCBI taxonomy): Eukaryota > Metazoa > Chordata > Mammalia > Primates > Aotidae > Aotus > Aotus nancymaae. Next base: position 5,591,762 of record NW_026988473.1, on the reverse strand, counting down.
GAGCAGAGCAACTCGGCCCTAAGCGAGAGCTCTGCCGCCACCGAGCCCTCCTCCCCGCAGCTTGGTAGGCCCCAGCCTGGCCTGGGACCCTGACCCGACCCTAGCCTCTGGCCTTATGCTCCATACGTGGTGCCACTTCACCCCAGACCCCCAGCCCACCCTCCCACAGACCCACGGACCTGTCCCGCCTCTCTGCACCTGTCCCCACACCTGGCCTCTCCTACCACCTGTCTGCTGACCTCAGATGCATGCCTCACTGAGCTACACCCCCACTCCTGACCCCCAACCTCAGCCTCTCACCCCTCAGAGCCTCCCCACAACCCGGTGATGGCTCTGAAGGCTGACCTCTGACCTCGGTGAACCGCATCCCACACCTTGTGTGTGACCTCAGACCCCTAAGCCCCCATTGAGTCTACCTGCCCAGTTGGTTATCGTTTCAGCTGACCTCTGACCTCTCACCCCTGACTATTCACCTCACTATGCCCCCTCCTTGGACATGGCTCTGACCCCTGACCTATAACCCTGCTATGTCATCCCTTACCCCACTGTCAAGGCTGTGGTTCCCAACTTCCTGACTTCTCACCCCACTGAGCCACCCTACCTCCCAGCTGAATACCACCCTAGACCTTCACCTTTGACCTATGACCCCTCTCAACCCCTGCTCGGTTTGATACTGTCCGACCCCTGACCTCTTGGCCTCTCCGCCAGCCACACTGCCCTGGAGTACCCTGTGACTTCCCCACCGAGTCACCTCGGCATACACTGGGAACAACCCCTCCAGGCTTCCTGAGCAGACTTGGTCCTGACCCCGACCCTGTGGCCCTGTCCTCTGCAGGGTCTCCCAGCTCTGACAGCTGCCCAGGTCTGAGCAATGGGGAGGAGGGGGTGCTCGAGAAGCCCAGCCTGGAGCTTCGAAAATCTTTGGGCGAGGAGGGCCTGAACCGGGGCCCCTATGCTCTTGGACCTGCTGACCGTGAGGATGAGGAGGAAGACGAGGAAGAAGAGGAACAGACAGACCCCAAAAAGCCGACCACAGATGAGGTGAGGCCCACAGGGCGGGCAGGTGGGGAAGGCAGCATCTTTACCTCAGAAGCAGTTTATTACCTCCGCTGGGGCTGGGTCTGACCGTCAACAAGACTGACGTCACCCCTGCCTCCTGGGGCTCAGTGTGGGTGTGAGTGAAGGTGGGAGGAGGGGTCTATAGCATCAGGCATGTAAACAAGTATTCAGTTCTGCTGCTGGTGTGGCCCGGGAGGGGTGAGTTAGCATACAGAACTGGCAGGGGACGTGGAGCCTGCTGGGCAGGGAGGTGGGGCAGGCAGACCTCAGGAAGTGGGACAGCATGTGCAAAGGCCCTGTGGCAGGGCCAGGGGTGCAGGAGCGGGGAGCGTTGTCATGGGAAGCATTGAGGAGCTGTGAGGAGTGGTACAGAAAAACTCAGTCTGAGCCGGGTGTGGTGGCTCATACCTCTAAGCCCAGCTACTCGGGAGGCAGAGGCATAAGAATTGCTTGAACCTGGGAGGTGGAGGTTGCAGTGAGCTGAGATTGTGCCACTGCACTCCAGCCAGGGAGACTGTGTCTCAAAAAAACAAAACAAAACAAAATAGACATTGCTATAAAGACAATTACTGGGGCAATTAGTGAAATTTAAAGATGGACTACATATTAGATAATACACTAATGTTTTGTTTCCTGAATTGAATTATTGTACTGGAGTTATATAAGAGAATGTCCATACATGCTGAAGTATTTATGGGTAAAGGACATGATGTCTGCAATTTACTCCCAAGTGATTCAGCAAAAGTAATAATTGTAACACCTATATAGGCCAAGTGAGGTGGCTCACGCCTGTAATCCTAGCACTTTGGGAGGCCGAGGTGGGAGGCTTGTCTGAGGTTGGGAGTTCAAGACCAGCCTGGCCAACATGGTGAAACTCCATCTCTACTGAAAATACATAAATTAGCCTGTCAAGATGGTGGGCGCCTGTAGTCCCAGCTACTTGGGAGGCTGAGGCAGGAGAATCACTTGAGCCGGGGAGGAAGCGGAGGCTGCAGTGAGATTGCACCATTGCACTCCATTCTGAAAGACGAAAGAGCAAGACTCTGTCTCAAAAAAAAAAAAAAAAGTCAGCCTGGCTGTCATAAGAGGTCAGATCCGAGAGGATCCCAGAGGAAGGAGGGGTGTGGTGAGGGCTGCCCAGAAGTCACCGTTGGAAGGGCTGAGTTTGAGGATCCTGTGAGCCACCTGAGAGGAGGCGGCAAGGTGGGGACTGGAGACTGGGGCTGGGAATGGATGTAACTGAACCCCTGGGTGTGGGGGTGAGGGGCTCCAGCCTCTGAGGATCAGGGAGAAGAGGAGTGGCTGGGTGGTGTCCAGGGCGCGTCAGTGGGACCCCGGGGAGAAGAGTGTGGGCAGCCGCAGCGGTGCGTGTGTAGTGATGGGAAGAGGGTCAGCGCCTCCTTCGTGGGGGGCAGGGGAGGGACTGTCCCCTGTGGTGGGAGTGGCACTGCTGACCCTGGGTTGGGGCCCACAGGGCACAGCCAGCAGCGAGGTCAATGCCACCGAGGAGATGTCCACGCTTGTCAACTACATCGAGCCTGTCAAGTTCAAGTCCTTTGAAGCTGCTCGAAGTGAGTAGGGGTGGATGGCGGGTGTGGGAGCTTGCCCGACTCATCCCTGCCAGGCCTGATGCCCTCTCCTGGCTCACCCCGCAGAGAGGAACAAATGCTTCGAGATGTCATCCTTCGTGGAGACCAAGGCCATGGAGCAGCTGACCAAGAGCCCCATGGAGTTTGTGGAGTATCCTTTCAAGGCACCGTGGGCGGGCAGGCTAGGGTGGGGTGCTCGGAGTGTCCTGTCCCCGCGTGTGCCTCCTGCACAGGCTGCTGGTCCTCCTGTGGCCCTCCTGCACCCTGGCCTAGGGCTTGGGCAGATCCAGGCAGTCTCAGGGGGACGGCGAGGCTGAGAAACGGAGGGGCTGGATGTAAGGGGTCACAGGAGCACCTGGCTGAGGCTGGAGGTGGAGGCTGACGGCGTAGGCCCTGGCACCCGTGTGGCCCCTGACCACCAACCTCAGATACAACAAGCAGCAGCTCAGCCGCATCTACCCCAAGGGCACCCGCGTGGACTCCTCCAACTACATGCCCCAGCTCTTCTGGAATGTAGGGTGCCAGCTTGTTGCACTCAACTTCCAGACCCTGGGTGAGCCCTGGGCCCCCTCTGTCTTGACCCTGACCCTTGATCTTGCTGACTTCTGACCCACGATGCTGCTGGTCTTGCCTGAACGGACCTCTGACCCTGTCTAATCCCAGATTCCAGGCGAACCCAGCCCCCGACTCACCCCACCTCCTGCCCTTGGCTGACACCAGACCCCTCCCCTGTCTGATCTGCTCTGGATCCGGACCCCGATGCCATTTGAACCCACCCCTGACCCTGGGCCTTGGACGCCATCTGACCCCTGATGATCTCCCGTTCCCCAACATGGCACTGCCCTGCTTGACTTGCCCCTGCTGCCCCAGATGTGGCGATGCAGCTCAACGCGGGCGTGTTTGAGTACAACGGGCGCAGCGGGTACCTGCTCAAGCCGGAGTTCATGCGGCGGCCGGACAAGTCCTTCGATCCCTTCACCGAAGTCATCGTGGACGGCATCGTGGCCAACGCCTTGCGGGTCAAGGTGGGGCCTGGGAGGGCCGGGGGTGTCCTTGGGTCAAGACTCTCGCAGCGGCCTCACCCTCCCTGCCCTGCCTCCCAGGTGATCTCGGGGCAGTTCCTGTCCGACAGGAAGGTGGGCATCTACGTGGAGGTGGACATGTTCGGCCTCCCTGTTGACACACGGCGCAAGTACCGCACCCGGACCTCTCAGGGGAACTCCTTCAACCCCGTGTGGGATGAGGAGCCGTTTGCCTTCCCCAAGGTGAGCCTGGCGCCCTAGCCCGCCCGGGCACAGGCAGATCCAGCCCCGACTGCCCCGGCTCTCAGGTGGGAGAACAGGAACCAGGCAGGCTGTTGGTGACTGGGGATCAGAAAGTGGGGGGTGCCCGGGGTCTCCCAGGACCTGCCTGTCCCAGCGTCAGGCTCCCTGTCCTCCTCAGGGGAAGAGACGAGGGTGAGAAGGTGAGATGGGGGTGGGGGAGTGCCAGCTAGAGGTCTTGTGTCCCCTGCAAGGAGTGGACACAGCCTGCCCCATCTCCGAGGCAGGAGCTGAGGTCACAACCCCAAGCTCACGTCTGCTCTTCCACACCTCCCACAGCCCCGCGTGGACGCAGCCTCTGCTCCCAACCCGGGCGGTGTGTTCGCAGCCTCCTACTTATGGCTCACTCCGTTTCTAAACTGGCGATGACCAGAGCTGTCTGTAGGGCCCTAGGGGCCTGGGTGCCTGGCATCTTGCCACAGGGTCCTGATAGCTGCAGTCATCTATTAGGCCAGGCTGTGGAGCTGGGGTCAGCCCTCAGCTCAGTGGCGATGGTGACTGATGCTCAGGGGGTCAGCTCAGCTGAAGGTCTGCTCTGTTAGGCTTTGACGGCTGTGGTTAGCTGTGGCCCAGTGGCCACAGTGATCCAGGGTCAGCCCCGTGGCTCAGCTCCGGTCTGGCCCGCAGGTGGTGCTGCCCACGCTGGCTTCGCTTCGCATCGCAGCCTTTGAGGAGGGTGGCAAATTCGTGGGGCACCGGATCCTGCCTGTCTCTGCCATCCGCTCTGGTGAGGCCTTGGTGGGCTCTGGGCAGCACAGCGGGCAGTGGGTAGGGGCCCCGCTGGACCCAGCAACACAACGTTGCCCTCCTGCCCGCCCAGGGTACCACTACGTCTGCCTGCGGAACGAGGCCAACCAACCGCTGTGCCTGCCGGCCCTGCTCATCTACACCGAGGCCTCGGACTACATTCCTGACGACCACCAGGGTGAGCCAGGGGTTGGGGGCCAGACTGGCCAGGGAGGGTGAGGGACAAGGGTCACCCTCAGGGCCGGGGAGTGGCCGAGCTGGGTGGCCCCAACTGAGTGGTGAACAGACCCGAGGACAAGTTCCGAAATTCCTCATTGAGACCAGGGCTGGTGGGCAGGGTGTGGCTTGGGGGCTCCGTCTCTGAAACCCTGGCCTTCTGCCTCCCACTAGACTACGCGGAGGCCTTGATCAACCCCATTAAGCACGTCAGCCTGATGGACCAGAGGGCCCGCCAACTGGCTGCCCTCATTGGTGAGAATGAGGTGAGCTGGGTCAGGGCAGGGCCCAGGCTTGCTGTGACCCAGGGGGCTACTGGACATGACAGCTGTGGCCACGTGGCATGGGGGCTTCTGGTCTGTCTAGCTCAGTAAGCTTGGCAGCCCTGGAATTTTGAGGAGATGAAAACCACCCATTTGCATTCAGGAGCCCTTCAGGTCAGACCTGGGCTGGAATTCCTCCAGCTCCATGCAGGCTCCGCATAGGGGTACAGGGGACCCAGCCACTGCGTCAGGGCAGTGCGAAGCCACAGAAGCTGCTCAGACGTGGGGTCCTGGGAGCCATGAGGAGGGCAGTGGCCTCCGTGGGGAGGGGTCAGGCACAGAGGTTCACCTGCTCTTCCAGACCTAGTCCCCCGGGGCCTGCGGCAGGCGAGTAGGGAGAGATGACTGCAATTAGGGCTGCCCAGAGCTGTTAGCGGAGAGGCTGGCGCCCACTCTGCGGTCTCATCCTTTGTTGATTTAATCAGGAGCTGAGCAGCGAGGAAAATGAGCGACTGTAGGCAAGGGTGGAGGACACGGGCAGGGGAGGAGAGGAGGCTCGGGACTTGGTCAGGCCTTTCCAGAACGATCTAGGAGTTCCTGAGCATGGGCAGTGGCTGCCGTTATGTTATCTTCCCCACAGCCCATGTGGAGAAGGCGCTCAGAAAGGCATGATCTATACCGCTCCTCTGCAGGTGCCCAGACAGCCTCCTGTCACAAAGAAGCACAGCAGTTGGGCTAAGGGGGGCTGATGGGGGTGCTGGGGGCCCTAGGGGGTGGTGGAGGACAGAAGGGCCCAGAGGCAACAGCATTCTGGAAAGAGCATTCTCCTTTCTCCCCGTAGGCTCAGGCTGGCCACGAGACATGCCAGGACACCCAGTCTCAGCAGCTGGGGTCTCAGCTGTCCCCAAACCCCAGCCCTAGCCCACTGGATGCCTCCCCACGCCGGCCTCCTGGCCCTGCCACCTCCCCTACCAGTGCCTCTCTGAGCAGCCCAGGTAAGGAGCGGCCTGGCTAGGGGTGGGCCGAGGGGAGGCGCCCCACTGCCGTGTCCTCCAGCTCCTCACCGGGCCTCTGCTCCCCAGGGCAGCGTGACGATCTCATCGCCAGCATCCTCTCAGGTAGGGGGCGGGGTACCTGGAGGCAGGGGGGCACAGTGGCTGCCTTGCAGGTTGGCCTGCCCCACTCCTGTTCCCCGCCCACCTTTGCTTTGCCACTCCCAGAGGTGGCCCCTACCCCGCTGGACGAGCTCCAAGGACACAAGGCTCTGGTCAAGCTCCGGAGCCGGCAGGAGCGAGAGCTTCGGGAGCTGCGCAAGAAGCATCAGCGGAAGGTGGTCACCCTCACCCGCCGCCTGCTGGACGGCCTGGCTCAGGCACAGGCGGAGAGCAGGTGCCGGCCGCGGCCAGGTGCCCTGTGAGTGTCTGGCCTGGCTGGGTGCTGGGTGTGTTGGGTGTGCTGATGTGAACATGGGGGTCGCTGGGCATGGAGATGGCAAGAGCCGCGCTCCTCGACCCCCAGGGAGGAGGGTTCAGTGCAAGGACAGAGGAGGCTCCACACAAGGCCCCCAGCGTCCCCTGGGGAGTGACATCTCTTTTGAAGTCCTCCATGAGGAGCTTGTTGCCCAAATAGGCTCCCTTCACTTGGGTGGCGCTAATGGCCTCCTGGTTTGCATAACAGACCTGGCCACACAGGGTGGTGTCTGCCATCGCCTGCGGGATGAGCCCTCCCTCGCACCCTCCCCGTCCCAGTCCCATGTGGTGGACCCAAGCGTCACCCAGAGGGGTTCTCCTCGCAGAGGTGGGGCTGCTGACGAGGACTCAAAGGAGGGGGAGGACGAGGCGAAGCGCTATCAGGAGTTCCAGAACAGACAGGTGCAGAGCCTGCTGGAGCTGCGGGAGGCCCAGGTGGACGCAGAGGCCCAGCGGAGGCTGGAGCACCTGAAACAGGTGAGGGGCCCTCAGTGGCCAGGGAAAGCCTCCTGGATAGACCTGTCATCAGCCCAGCGTCACCCATCGGGTTCCCTGTGTCCACAGGCTCAGCAGCGGCTCAGGGAGGTCATCCTTGATGCAAACACAACTCAGTTCAAGAGGCTGAAGGAGACGAACGAGAGGTGAAGGGCGAGGCTGGTCTATGGGGGGCTCTGGGCGCCAGGAGGAGGGCAGAGTCTGTGCTTCTGCGGCTGACCGCTCCTCTTCCCCTGCCGGCTTCTCCAGGGAGAAGAAGGAGCTGCAGAAGATCCTGGACAGAAAGCGCCACAACAGCATCTCGGAGGCCAAGACGAGGGACAAGCATAAGAAGGAGGTGTAAGGGCACCTGGGCCGGGGGCCGTGTGGGCACTGGGGAGGCAGGGTGGGTGCCTGGGCCGTCTGCGTACTAGGGGGACAAGGCGGGTACCTGGGCCATCTGGGTACTGGGGAGGCAGAGCGGGTGTCTGGGCTGTCTGGGTACTAGGGAGGCAGGGTGGGTGCCTGGGGCATTTGCGTATTTGGGGGGGCAGGGCGGGCGCCTGGGCGCCGAGCCATCCTGCGTTGCTCCTGTGCAGGGAACTGACAGAGATTAATCGTCGGCACATCACTGAGTCTGTCAACTCCATCCGTCGGGTGAGTCAGGCTCCCAGCCCACCCTACCCCACCTCCCTTCCTTCACTCATCAGACACTGGTCTCAGTGCCTGGTCTGGTGCCGTGTTGCCCTCAAGGTTCTTCTAGAACCTTTCCCGAATGCCCAACAGCCCAAGGGTGCCCACATTATATCCAGAGCCAGCTGTCTGCATCAGGTGTCCTCGGGCCCGGTCCTCTCACAGCCCTGTTACACCACCCTGGGAGCCTTTGGTCACCTGACTTCTTTTTATTTTTCTTTGAGACAGAGTCTCGGTATGTCACCCAGGCTGGAGCGCAGTGGTGTGATCTCAGCTCACTGCAACCTCCGCCTTCTGGGTTCAAGCGATTGTGCCTCACCCTCCCGAGTAGCTGGGATTACAGGCATGTGCCACCACGCCCGGCTAATTTTTGTATTTTTAGTAGAGACGGGATTTCACCATGTTGGTCAGGCTGGTCTCTAACTCCTGACCTCAGGAAATCCGCCTGCCTCAGCCTCCCAAAGTGCTGGGATTACAGGCGTGAGGCCACTGTGCCTGGCCTCACCCACCTGGCTTCTATACCCAGCCAAAGCCCCGAGGCCCGAGCCCCTCCCTCAGGGCCCCTCAGCTGAGCCCTTGCCCACCCCTGTAGCTGGAGGAGGCCCAGAAGCAGCGGCACGACCGTCTTGTGGCGGGGCAGCAGCAGGTCCTGCAACAGCTGGCAGAAGAGGAGCCCAAGGTGAGGCCACAGGCGGGCAGGCAGGCGGGGTGCAGGGCAGGCAGGCGGGGTGCAGGGCAGCCAGGCCTCCCTGTGATCATCCTTCTCCCACAGCTGCTGGCCCAGCTGGCCCAGGAGTGTCAGGAGCAGCGGGCGAGGCTGCCCCAGGAGATCCGCCGGAGCCTGCTGGGCGAGACGCCAGAGGGGCTGGGGGACAGGCCTCTGGTGGCCTATGCCAGCAATGGTCATGCACCCGGGAGCAGCGGGCACCTGTCGGGTGCTGACTCGGAGAGCCAGGAGGAGAACACGCAGCTCTGAACTGGCTGAGCACGAGGTGGCCACAGGGCCAGGGTGGGCACTGGGTGGAGGGCAGGAGGCAACGACACTAAGCCTTTTTTTTTTTTTTTTAACTTTTTATCTCTAGAATTTTATTTTTTTAAACCCAGGGCAAGTACCTCAGCTAACTCCCTTCATCCTCCTGGGGCCCCTCCTTCCTGCCCTAAGCTCTCGGTCGGGGCTCTGCTCAGGGCCTTGCTCCCGTGACACCCACATCCTTGAGCTTGCAGCGTCTCCTTCCCTTCCCGGGAGAGCTGGCTAGAGACGCGGGGCTCCGGGAAGTAGGAGTCACATTTTTTCTCTACTCTTTGGGAATTTTTTTACATGAATAAAAGTGGATTTCAGGGACCCTGTGTGCAGTGTGCTTTGGGGTGAGAGGACTCAGGGCCCTAAGTTTCCTCATCTGTGAAATGGGGTTCGGGCCTTTGGTGGGGTTGAGGTCATCCCTCCAGCAAAGGGCTGCTGGTTGAACCTGAGCCTGTCCTGCCGAGCCTGCCGAACGTCTGTGGGCTTCCTCTGCCTGTGCTCTCTGCCTCCAGGCCACTGTTCCTGTTCCCCCTCCCCATGACTTTCTGCCCTCCAAGGCTCTCCCTGTTCTCTCTTCGTTGAGGCTCAGGCCTCTGCTTCAGGAAGCCTTCCCTGCCCCCTTTCCTGTGGCCTGATATGACCCAAACGCCTAGCATCTTCCGCCCCGGCTGCTTTGGGCCCCCGACAGGCAGTTGACTCTATCGGGTGATAGATCAGCCGGGGTGGAGCAGGACAGAGAACCTGCCCCACACTAGGGGGCCCAGGGCCTTCAGAGAGAGGTGGGCAGTAGGCCTGCCTGTGACGCTGGGGGAAGGGAAGCGGACAGTCAGACACGCAGGGGCTGGGCCACCTGGCATCCCCTCATCCCTGTGAGGGAGATGTTGTGCCTGTTTTACAGATGAGGAGATTGAGGCCCGGAGCCATCTCTTGTGTGCCAGGCCACAGCTCAGTCAAGACGTCCTGACCTGAAGGCAGGGCAGGCCTGGACCCTCCGTGGTGGACTGTCTTCGGCCAACCTGGACCTGTCCCGTGCCTCGGGACCAGCGAAGAGTGGCGGAGAGCCCACAGCGAGGGCTCGAGGGTGGGGCCCGGCTCCCAGCAGGGTCGGCCTGGCACCTCTTCAAGGCCTCTCCCAGCTTCCTGGCGCTTCCCAGGCTGCCTGCCTGCATCCCTCCTCCAAGGGAAGGCGGCTTCTTATCTGGGCTTATCTCCTGTCAATTGAGTATTTTCTTTGCTTTGTTTTTGCTGTGGCCTCAGTCAAACAGATGGGGTGGGGAGGCCAGGGAAACAGGCTGGGTGCCTGGGCCGTCTGGCCTTCCTCCCTCAGGGTCAATGCCACGGCCCCAGCCTTCCTCACTTCTGCTGTGGGACCCGGTCCTGCCCACTCCAGTGTATTCCGTATCCAGGCCCCTTAGCAGCCAACTCCCATCTCCCTGACTGGCTGGTGTCCACTGAGGGATGCACTCCAAATCAGTTCCTGGGTCCTCAAATACCAGCTAAATTGCTAACTCCTCGGTGTGATATTCCAGCCTCTCAGAAGCCTGGCCTCCGCTGCTCCCCAATCCTTCCATGGGTTCACTCCTCCCCGTGCGCCGGGAGGGATGACCACCCCTCCCCCACCTCACCTTCAGGTCGCAGCTCTAGCCGCCTCCTTCCTGAAGCCCTCCCTGACTGCCCCGCCGACTCTGGGCCCTCGGGCGCTTCCACGAGCAGAGCCGTGGCGCAACGCATCTCTGTACCCAGCACCAAGCACCGACCTGGGTTATGGGGGGCGCCAATAAATCTTTTTGGAACGGAGCCCCCGGTCTGTCCGGGTCCCCGCGTGAAGCCTTGGTTTCCAATGACCACCCTGCTCCCAGTCCAGGTCCGCTACTCCCTCTCGCCCCGTGTGTCCCGTCCCCGGGCAGCGCTGGCCCTAGGCCGGCCACACAGTAGCTGCTGGCAAGGGCTGACCCAAATAGGAGCCAGTGACTCTTCCTGGGGGGCTGCAGCACGGTTTGCACACCGCGGGATCGGGCGGCCGGCAGCGCTGCGGGCCCAAAGCGCGTGCTGGGCACTTGGACCTGGGCCGCGCAGCCCTGGTCCGCAAGCCGCCCCGACCCCTTCCATCTCTGTCGCTGGATGTCAGGCAAAGCCTCAGTTTCCCTCGTAAGACAACGGCCTCTTTTAAAAGTATCCGTGAGAGCACTACCCCGGCCCGCGGAGCCCCAGTCGATGCACAGAGAAACCTCGGCGGCACAGACGCGGGCTTTATTAACATTTGGTAGCGAGCGCGGCCCGCGGGGCATCGCGGGGGCTTGGTCCCGGTGACGCAACGGTGAAGCCTGGTTCGCGACTTGGCTGAGGCGCCTGGGGGCAGCCCGGTGCCGAAGGGCGGGGCCCCGGAGCCACTTCCGGGGGCTACGAGGGGAAAACGCAAAACTTCCGATGGGACCAAGCCTTCCGCGGCTTCACACGCACCGGAAGGGAATCTGGGTCAGCTCTCCCTCCGAAAGAGACAGCACGGATCCTTTTTTTGCATAAGGCCTGCAGGAAGCACTTCCGCCCATATCCAAGATGGCCGCCCAAGGCGATGGGAACGGGTGGAGTTTCGGGATGTGGAGCGAAGGTCACTGGGAGGGAGCGGAGCCTCCCCTGCCCAAGTTCCGATCCCACCAGGACTGGATGACTTGCGTCCAACTGGAGCTTTGCCGCATCTGCGTTGCTGTGCCCGCGCTCTTCGGGCGAGGAAGTCCCTTCCGGGTGTGGGGAGAAAAGGGTTACATGAGTTAGATTACCAGGGCGGCTCGAGCCAGACCGTCCACTTCCGTGACCCCTCCTCTGAGATCCGGGGGAGATAATGAAGGCCATAACTTCCAGCAGGCTTCACGCTGGGTGGTCGGGGACGCTTGGGAGGACGCATGGGCCCTCAAGAATGGGGACTGGTTAGATCCCAGGAACTCCGTGCCGGGGACGAGAAGAGAGGATACCTAGGGTCCTAAATGGAAAGGCCAGAGCTGGAAACTTAGCACTCAGAAGATGGGACCGCAATTCAAGAATTAAAGGGCCGGCAGCGGTGGTGAGCGCCTGTAATCCTATCACTTTGGGAGGTTGAGGCGGGAGGATTGAGGCCAGGAGTTCCAGACTGCGGTGAGCCGTGATTGCACCACTGCACTCCAGCCTGGGCGACAGAGCATCCAGGTACCAGCCAGGAGCACAAATACTAGTATGCCTGGCCCTCCGCAGGAGCTTTGGCCTGGAGTGGGATCTAGACTACAGATCCCAGCATGCCCTGGGACACACACACACCCGCACACACCCCGGCATGCGCACACACACACGCGCGCGCGCCACCCTCCCCCCCCCCACCCCGCCCTGTCGGGGAGTCCCGCCTGCCCGGGGATTCGGAAAGGAAGAGCTAGGGGGTGGGGGTAAGATCCTGTGACTACAGATCCCAGAATGCTCTGGAGCTAGGAAGGGACCGGACGGCGTTGGGGAGGGGTCGTGGGACAGATCCGGGAGTGCCTTGGGACAAGGAAAGAACAGACCGGCGGGGGGCGTCCTGGTACTATAGATCCTGGCACGCTGGGGACCGGCGCTCACCTTAAAGGAGTCCACAAACTCGTCACTCATCCTCCGGAGCTCGCGGCCATAGCGCTGTGCTGCCCAGAGGTTGGGGGGTGCTGAGCGCGAACGGCCCCGAAAGGGGCTGGGCTCCTCCTCCATCCCTTCGTCCTCCTCCGTCCCTGCGGGGTAGGAGCTGTGGCGACTCCGGGTCTCCACAGCCCCAGCGCCTGCAGAGGGTCAGTGGGTAAAGGGCGACATTAATCTCAGCTCCTCTAAGCCCCTGGCCCTGCCTGAACCCTCCCCGTCAGCTCTGCAGGCGCACTCGTGGGTCTTCCAGGGACGCATCACAGCCCACCTCTCAGGGCCCCAGAGCCGTAGTATGTAAATTGAGGGAAGCTCAGAGGCCTTTGGTGAAGATTCAGGTTAACTTCTCATTAATCCCACGAATCCTTACTGAGTGCCAGTAATGAATGAGGCCCTGTGCCCGGCACAAAATAAGGGATAAGAAATACTAGCTACTCCCCGGCGCGGTGGCTCACGCCTGTAATCCCAGCACTTGGCGAGGCGGGTGGATCACCTGAGGTCAAGAGTTCCGAGGCCAGCCTGAGCAACATGGAGAAACCCTGTCTCTACTAAAAATACAAGTATTAGCCGGGTGTGATGGCGCATGCCTGTAATCCCAGCCACTCGGGAGGCTGAGGCAGGAGAATCGCTTGAACCCGGGAGGCGGAGGTTGAGGTGAGCCAAGATCACACCATTGCACTCCAGTCTGGGCAACAAGAGGGAAACTCCATCTCAAAAAAAAGAAAAGAAAAGAAAAACTAGTTACAATTATTAGTGCAGAACCTTCATGGGGTCTACTGGCAACTCCTGGGTTGGTAGCTATTTCAGCGTGTCTATTTTATATCAGAGGAAGCCAATCCCTTGAACAGGAAGGTATCCTGCCACAGCTGGCAGGACTGAACGCCAGCTCTGCAAGGGACCTGCAGAGGCCCCTGGAGAAGGACCTGTCTGCTACATGTCTGCACCTCTCACAGCGCCTGCTCTGGAGACGGTGTCTGGAACTGTCTGTCGACGTTTTTAGGTACTACTGATGGAGCACTTACGTGTAGGCCAAAACATTCCCTCATTATCCTCCTAACCACCCTGGAGGTGAGCACTAACGTGCTTAGGTGAGGAGACAAAAGCTTGGAGAGTTCAGATTTGCCCAGTTTCTGTCAAGCTGTGGAGGCCTGAGGCTGGAAGGTTCCAAAGGTTTGGTGGAATCCAGAGTCCAGTGATTATCGGCTGAGCTCTGTGTCTCTCCCCTTGTCTAGCCAGCCTTCGACTCTCTGAGCCTGTGTCCTCACGTTGATGAGGGGACAATCCTAGCCCTGAGTCCCAGTGGCTGTATAAAGGTCAGTCACATAAAATAAAAAATGTGAAAGTGCTTTGTGGCTGGGCAGGATACCGCACTCCTGTAATCCCAGCACTTTGGGAGGCCAAGGCAGGCAGATGGCTTGAGTCCAGGAGTTCGAGATCAGCCTGGGCAACATTGCAAAATCCTGTCTCTATTAATTAAAAAATAATATTAATAAAAGAAGGCTAGGCGGGGTGGCACACCTGTAATCTCAGCATTTTGGGAGGCCGAGGTGGGTGGATCACCTGAGGTCTGGAATTTGAGGCCTTGAACTCGGTGAAACCCCATGTCTACTAAAAATACAAATATTAGCCAGGCATGGTAGTTCACACCTGTAGTCCCAGCTCCTCAAGAAACTGAAGCAGGAGAAACGCTTGAACCCAGGGGTGGAGGTTGCAGTGATGCAGAGTGAGACTCTGTCTCAAAATAATAATAATAATAATAAAGAAAGTGCTCTCTAGGCTACAAGTACTCTATGGGTTATTATTCAGAGGTGTGCCTACTGTGGTCTGTTTGGGTGCTTTTTTTTTTTTTTTTTGAGACGAAGTTTGGCGCTTGTTGCCCAGGCTGGAGTGCAATGGTCCGGTCTCAGCTCACTGCAACCTCCACCTCTCATGTTAAAGCGATTCTCCTGCCTCAGCCTCCTGAGTAGTTGGGATTACAGGCATGCCCCACCACATCCAGCTAGTTTTGTATTTTTAGTGGATATTTGGTGAGGCTTGTCTGGAACTCCTGACCTCAGGTGATCCGCCGGCCTTGGCCTCCCAAAGTGCTGGGATTACAGGCGTGAGCCCCCTCGCCCAGTCATGTGGTGGGTTTGAACTGAGCTCTGAGTGCCATCTCCCAATTCCTGCCAACTTCACTCCTCTACGCAGATGGATAAAGACGTAGAACCACTCCCAGGAGCAAATGCTCAGAGCTAAATGACAGAGTGAGAGGCAGGTGGGGAACACGCTTGGTGTTTATGGCAAGGTTTATCTGTTAGGGAGGCTCTTTGGAGGACGTTTTGGAGGACGTAAATTACAGGCCAGGAACTGAATGTCTCCTTCTTCCCCAAAGGACCTGAGGCAGAGCCTGTGGGCCAGTGGAGGCTGCCAAGGGTTCCAGATAGGACACATAACTGAGACACATGACTAAAAGCAAGTAGGCATGGTGGCTCATGCCTGTAATTCCAGCATTTTGGGAGGCAGAGGTGGGCGGATCACTTGAGACCAGGAGTTCAAGACCAGTCTGACCAACATGGCGTAACCCCATCTCTACCAAAAAATACAAAAAAAGGCCAGGTTCAGTGGCTCACGCCTGTAATCCCAACTCTTTGGGAGGCAGAGGTGGGTGGATCCTGCCTCAGCCTCCTGAGTAGTTGGGATTACAGGCATACGCCACCACACCCGGCTAATTTTGTAATTTTAGTGGATATTTGGTCAGGCTGGTCTGGAACTCCTGATCTCAGGTGATCCGCCGGCCTTGGCCTCCCAAAATGCTGGTCAAAGTTTGAGACCAGTCTGACCAACACGGTGAAACCCTGTCTCTACTAAATATACAAAAATTAGCCAGGTGTGGTGGCATGAGCCTGTAATCCCAGCTACTCAGGAGGCTGAGGCAGGAGAATCTCTTCAATCCGGAAGGCGAAGGTTGCAGTGAGATGAGATCATGCCACTGCACTCCAGCCTGGGCAACAGAGCAAGACTCCATCTCAAAAAACAAAACAAAATTAGCTGGGAGTGGTGGTGTGCTTCTGTAGTCCCAGCTACTCAATAGACTGAGGCACAAGAATTGCTTGAACCTGGGAGGCAGAGGTTGCTGTGAGCTGAGATCTCACCATTGCACTCCAGCCTGGGAGACAGGGAGGCTCTGTCTCAAAAAAAAAGGCTGGGGCACAGTGGCTCATGCCTGTAATCCCAGCACTTTGGGAGGCCAAGGCAGGTGGATCACAAGGTCAAGAAATCGAGACCATCCTGGCCAACATGATAAAACCCTGTCTCTACTAAAAATACAAAAATTAGCTGAGTGTGGTAGTGTGCGCCTGTAGTCCCAGCTACTCGGGAGGCTGAGGCAGGAGAATCGATTGAACCCAGTAGGCGGAAGTCACAGTGAGCCAAGATTGTGCTACTGCACTGCAGCCTGGCAACAGAGCAAGACTCTCAACAAAGAAAAAAAAAAGCCAGACATGGTGGTTGATGCTTGTAATCCCAGCACTTTGGGAGGCTGAGGCAGGCAGATCATGAGGTCAAGAGATAGAGACCATCCTGGCCAACATGATGAAACCCCATCTCTACTAAAAATACAAAAATTGGGCAGGCAAATTGCTTGAACCTGAGAGGCAGAGGTTGCAGTGAGTCGAGATTGTGCCACTGCACTCTAGCCTGACGGCAGAGCAAGACTGCATCTCAAAAAGAAAAGCAAGTAAGGGAATGAGAGGACAGAATCTGGAAAGGCCTAGGATAAGATAGGGTGTGATAAGAGTGCCCAGCCATTCTGAGCATCACCAAAACCTGGACCTGGCCCAAGTCAGGCGGGGATACCTCAAGGCCCTGGAGGAGTGAGGTGGTAGTAGGGACAGGCATACTAGGTCAGAAGTAAGGATTGCAGAAGAGAGCCGGGTGTGGCGGCTCATGCCTGTAATCCCAGCACTTTGAAGGATTGCAGATAGGGGCAGGAGAGCCAGGAACAGAAGGGCCCCGACAGAACAGGCCTGTCTGAAGAGTAATTTCCAGTTCTGTGGGCGGTGGCTGTGGAGCAGGGGTCAGCTAGGTAGGCCGGGCCTCGCCCACATTCCTGCTCTGACCTTGGGCCCATTCTCCAACCCTTTGGGGCCCCAGTGTTTTCTGTGAAATGGGGGCAGTTCCCCATCTGCCAGGATTGTCGTGACAACAAATAAGAGCAGGAGAGCCCCCTGCCTGCCCCTCACAGCCTGAGGCCTCTGTCCCAGTGAGGCGAACACCCAGCTCTCCCTGTTGTACAGACAGAGGCAGAGGTTAGGAACTTGCCTGCGGCCATGTGGCTGGCACAGCCTGCTTAGCCACCTAAGTACGCGGGAAAAGGCAGCTCTTCTCCACTAGCTCTGAGTGGGGCCACAGAACCACTGCGCCTGACGGATCCAAGGCCCCACAGGTGGAAGGTGAGTGACTTGCAGCCTGGCACCTGGCCTGAGCCCCACCCCTTTCCCAGGGATCAGAACAAGACACTGACGAGGTGTGGTCGGTGTACATTCATTGATTTGATCCTTGTCACACCCTATCAGGGAGGTTCCTCATGGGAAGAAGAAACTAAGGCAGAGAGCGTAAGTAACTTGCCCAAGATCACAGAGCTAGAAGGCAGCAGAGCTGGGATCCTAACCCAACCAGTGTGGCTTCAGGGGCTGTGTGCTTAGCTGTCATGCCGCAGGCTCCTTCCAGGTGTACCGTGGGCTCCCCTGGAGGCCTAGGCTGGGGAAGGCCCCCTGGAGCCTTCTGCTAGGGCCAGTTCTGCCCGGAGCCTGTCCTATGGGGTGGGAGTTTTTCACCAAATTCATGGACTTAACAATGCCAAGCCAGTCGTCATCAAGATGACACCTATTTATGCAAATTGAATTATATATAAAAATACAGCTGGGCGCAGTGGGAGGCCAAGCACTTTGGGAGGCCAAGGCAGGTGGATCACTTGAGGTCAGGAGTTCAAGACCAGCCTGCCCAACATGGTGAAACCCTGTCTGTACTAAAAATACAAAAAATTAGCCAGGCGTGGTGGCGGGCGCCTCCCAGCTACTTGGGAGGCTGAGGCAGGAAAATCGCTTGAACCCAGGAGGCAGAGGTTGCAGTGAGCTGAGATCCAGCCTGGCTGACAAGAGCGAAACACCATCTGTAATAATAATATGGGCCAGGCGTGGTGGTTCATGCCTGTAATTCCAGCACTTTAGGAGGCCAAGGCGGGTCAGGAGTTCAAGACCAGCCTGGCCAAGATGGTGAAACCCTGTCTCTACTAAAAATACAAAAAAATTAGCCAGGCATGGTGGTGGGCACCTGTAACCCCAGCTACTCGGAAGGCTGAGACAGAGAATTGCTTGAACACAGGAGTTGGAGGTTACAGTGAGCCAAGATTGTGCAACTGCACTCCAGCCTGGGTGACAGAGTGAGACTTTATCTCCAAAAAAATAAAATAAAATAAATAATAATACATATTTATTTTATTATTATTATTTTTAGAGGGAGTCTTGCTTTGTCATGCAGGCTAGAGTGCAGTGATGCAATCTCAACTCAATGCAACCTCTGCTCACAGGGTTCAAGTGATTCTCCTGCCTCAGTCTCCTGAGTAGCTTAGATTACAGGCACCCACCACTGTGCCCAGCTAAATTTTGTATTTTAGTCAAGATGGGGTTTTGCCATGTTGGCCAGGCTGCCTTGAACTCCTGACCTCAAATGATCCACCCACCTCAGCCTCCCAAAGTGTTGGGACTACAGGCATGAGCCACAGCACCCAGCTATATTTTATTTATGTTTTTTTTTTAGAGGGAGTCTCGCTCTGTCACCCAGGCTGGATTGCAGTGGTGTGATCTTGGCTCACTGCGACCTTTACCTTTGGGTTCAAGGGATTCTCCTGCCTCAGCCTCCCAATTAGCTGGGACTACAGGTGCATGCCACCATGCCCAGCTAATTTTTTTGTATTTTTAGTAGCGATAGGGTTTCAGGATGTTGGCCAGGATGGTCTTGATCTCCTGACCTCATGATCAGCCCGCCTTGGCAGCCCAAAGTGCTGGGATTACGGGAGTGAGCCACCATGCCCAGCTGGTATTTATATATATATTTTAATAGAGATTGGGTCTCCCTGTGTCTCTCTCTCACCCTGACTGGAGTGCAGTGCTTCAATCTCGGCTCACTGCAGCCTAAAAATCCTGGGCTCCAGTGATCCTCCCACCTTGGCCTCCCAAAGTGCTGGAATTACAGATGTGAGCCACCTCCCCCAGCATAAATTGAATTTCTAAAAAGTGTCCTATTTACTGGAAAAAACCCAGGGGAGTTTCTGTGAATTCCCTGGGGGAATTAGAGGGCTGGGGCAGGGCCTAGGCCAGCCTCTCCCTTCTCTGGGGAAGGAAGGGGGTGTGGTTCCTCCTTGGGTCTGAGCATGGGTGGGTGCCCAGGCCTGTCCACTCTTGCCGTCCGCCTAGAGAGCCTGGCCCGGAGCTGGGGTGTGGAAGTGGGGGTGGCGGCTGTGGCTAGAAGTGCCCCAGGCCCCAGCAAGGCACCTCCAGCTTTACATTCTCTGTGTGTCAGGCTTCTGAGTCAGTGGCTGGGGCGGACATCCCTGCTGATGCTTTCGAGAGCATCCTTGCACTGGGATTCTCAGATGAGGAAGCAGAGGCACACTTAATTACAACACACTTGCATGCTTAGTGCACACTTAATTAAAACAGTGGTGTTCCAGACCGTTTGGAGCAGTGAAGCTCTGCCATCAGGCAGGGCTGGGTTTGGATCCTGCCCCTACCACATGCCGACCACACACAATCTGCTGCCGGGGGAGGCTGACATCATGGTGGCCAGTGCTATCGCCCCACCCTGGACAGACACTCACAGCCTGTCAGCCTCTGGCACCTGCAGGCCTCGGCATTGATTACAGCCTGCCAGGACAGAAGCCCCTTCAGGCCTGCAGATCACATCCCCTACCTTGCTCAGAGCTGATAAAATCAGAAAGCACTCTAAAGTTGACAAATGTTTCCTTTTTCTTTTCATTCTTTTTTTTTTTTTTTTTTTGAGACAGAGTTTCACTCTTATTACCCAGGCTGGAGTGCAATGGCGTGATCTCAGCTCACCGCAACCTCCGCCTCCTGGGTTCAAGAAACTCTCCTGCCTCAGCCTCCCGAATAGCTGGGACTACAGGCGTGCTCCACCATACCCAGCTAATTTTTGTATTTTTAGTAGAGATGGGGTTTCACCATGTTGACCAGGATGGTCTCGATTTCTTGACCTCGTGATCCACCTGCCTCAGCCTCCCAAAGTGCTGGGATTATAGGTGTGAGCCACCCCGCCCGGCCAATGTTTCCTTTTTCTTTTTACAAAACAGCGACAGGGTGTCTCTCTGTCACCCAGTCTGGAGTGCAGTGGCACGATCTCAGCTCCCTGAAGCCTCAAAATCCTAGCCTCAATTGATTCTCCCACCTCAGCCTCCTGAGTAGCTTGGACTACAGGCACCACCATGCCCAGCTAATTTTTTAATTTAAAAAATTTTTAGAGACAGGGTCTTGCCATCTTGCCCAGGCTGGTCTCAAACTCCTGCCCTCAGGTGATCCTCCTGCCTCGGCCTCCCAAAGTGCTGAGATTACAAGTATGAGCTATTGAAGCCAGCTGGCAAATGTTTGTTCGCTTTCTTTTCCCTTTCTCAAGTAGCTGAAAATGTTTTTTTTCTTTCTTTTTTTTTTAAGACTGAGTCTTGCTTTGTTACCCAGGCTGGAGTGCAGTGTTGCAGTCTTGGCTCACTGCAACCTCCGCCTCCCAGGTTCAAGTGATTCTCCTGCCTTAGCCTCCCGAGTAGCTGGGACTACAGGAGTAGTCCCAGCCACTGTGCCTGGATAAGTTTTGTATTTTTAGTACAGATGGGGTTTCACCATCTTGATCAGGCTGGTCTTGAACTCCTGACCTCATGATCCACCTGCCTTGGCCTCGCAAAGTGCTGGGATTACAGGTGTGAACCACCTCACCCGGCCAAAATGTTTTCTATAAAGGGGGTTCACTGGGCCATATGGCCTCTGTGATAACCACCTCGCCCGGCCAAAATGTCTTCTATAAAGGGGGTTCACTGGGCCATATGGCCTCTGTGATAACCGCTCAGCTTTGTGGCTAGAGCTTACGGGAAACCATAATCCATGTGTAAATGAATACACTTTACCTTGCTGTGTTCCACTAACACTTTATTTAGGAACCCTGAAATCTGAATTTTACACAATGTTCACATGTTACAAAATATTGTTCTTTGGATTTTTGTCCATGATTTAAAAATGTGGGCCCAATGTGGTGGCTCATGCCGGTAATCTCAACCCTTTCAGAGGCCAAGGCAAAAGGACTTGAGGCCAGGAGTTTGAGACCAGCCTGACCAACATAGTAAGACCCCTGTCTCTACAAGAATCAAAATAAAAAATTGGCTGGGCATGGTGGCATGCATCTGTAGTCCCAGCTACTTAGGAAGCTGAGGTGGGGGAGGGCTGGAGCCCAGAAATTCAAGGCTTTATAAATATACAAAATATTGGCTGGGTGCAGTGGCTCACACCTGTAATCCTAGCACTTCAGGAGGCCGAGACAGGAGGATCACTTGAGGTAAAGAGAGACCAGCCTGGTCAAGATGGTGAAACCTCATCTCTACTAAAAAATAGAAAAAAAATTAACCGGGTGTGGTGGTGGGCGGCTGTAATCCCAGCTACTTGGGAGGCTGAGGCAGGAAAATCACTTGAACCCGAGAAGTAGAGGTTTTGGTGAGCCAAGATCTCACCACTGCACTCCAGCCTGGGCAACAGAGCAAGACTACATCTCAGAAAAGAAATTACACATTTTTGGCCCGGCGTGGTGGCTCACGCCTGTAATCTCAGCACTTTGGGAGGCTGAGGCGGGCAGATCATGAGGTCAAGAGATCGAGACCATCCTGGCCAACATGGTGAAACCCCATCTGTACTAAAAGTACAAAAAATTAGCCAGGTGTGGTGGTGCATGCCTGTAGTCCCAGCTACTCGGGAGGCTGAGGCAGGAGAATTGCTTGAAACCAGAAAACGGAAGTTGCAGTGACCTGGGATCACACCACTGCACTCCAGCCTGGTGACAGAATGAGACTCTGTCTCAAAACAAACAAACAAACAAAAATTACACATTTATATATATATATAAAATAAAAAATATATATACATAAGATAATAACAATGGCAGTAGTAATAAGAGCAGCAAACACTTAGCCCTCCTCTGAGCCAGGCACTGTTTCCAAGCATTTTTCCTGTATTACCTCATGAGGTCCTTGCTACATCCCTGTGAGGTGGGACTAGTTCTATTCCCATTTACACAGACGAGGAACCTCAGGGAGATGGAGTTAATCAACCTGCTCAAGCTCAACCTGCTGGGAAGGGCAGAGCCGCGTTTGAACCCTGCAGTCTGGCCCAGGGGCTGGCGCTGGGCTGCTTCTCTCTGCCCTCCACCGTCCATACCTGTTCAGACACTGAACTGTGTGAGCTGTCCACAGCAAAGGGGGCTACAGACCCTGGCCTGGGGACAGCTCGGCCGGCCAGCAGGGGCCGGTGGCAGGGACTGTGAAGAGTGACCAAAGCCAGTGTGAGTCCCTCTGTGCAGGTCGTGGGGACAGAGGCCCCATGAGTGACTGTACCGAGGGTGAGTTGCTCTGCGCAGGTAGAGAGGGACAGAGGCCCCGTTGCTCTGGCAGGGCACTGGCACTTGCCGACCATTTTTGGGAAATCACTTGCTTTTGGAGACACTGAAAACTAAACCGAAAGCTTAAGAAGCCCAGCTCTGTCCTCACCTGGCGGCCGTCTTCTCCTGCAGCCCTCTTTCCTGTGGGTCTGCAGCTGGGGGTGGGGGCAGGTGTCCTCCGCTTTGCTCCTTATTACTGCGCAGGCCCCTCCCAGGCCCGGCTCCCCGTCAGGTCCCTGGCCTGTGCTGAAAGTTACTCCCATCCTCTGCCACTCCCCATCTCCTTTCTATACCTTGCTACTCCTTCTCCCATGATCTTGTCCCACTCTCCCCTCAGACTCATTCCCAGGGGCATAACCTAGGCCTGGTCACCATCAAATACCTCCATCTCAAGCTTCCCAGCAGCTGACCCGACCTGTGTGGGTCATGCCCTTGGGACCCCAACTCCAACGATGCTGCAGCTTCCCAGGGCCCACTCTTCTCCCCGAAGCTGAGCCAGCCTGCACCCCACACCCACCCTTCCTTCCTTTGCACACACCTGAAGCCCCTGCCCATAACTGGGCTGAGACAAGCACAACCCTGGTTTACTTCTCCCTGCCAGCTCCCACCAGCACCCTGCTAGAAATCCCACCAGATGCTTAAAAGCCGCCTCTAGCCCACCCTCTAGGGTGGCCTCCAGATCCTCCCCCACCCTTCGTGTGTTTCTTCTCCATTAAACAACTTCATCCTACTGGGTGCTCAAGCCAGATTCCTTGGTGTTGGCTGGGCACTGCAGCTTGTGCTTGTAATCCCAGCACTTTGGGAGGCCAAGGTGGGAGGATCACTTGGGGCCAGGAATTCAAGACCAGCCTGGCCAACATAGCAAAATCTTGTCTCTAAAAGTAATAATCATTTTATTTATTCTTTTATTTTTTGAAACAGTGTCTTGCTCTGTCGCCCAGGCTAGAGTGCAATGGTGTGATCTCAGCTCACTGCAACCTCTGTCTCTGGGGCTCAAGCACTTATCATGCCTCAGTCTCCTGAGTAGCTGGGATGACAGGTTCGCACCACCACGCCCGGCTAATTTTTGTATTTTTTTTAATAGAGATGGGGGGTTTCACCATGTTGGCCAGGCTGGTCTTGAATTCCTGACCTCAGGTGACCCGCCGCCTCAGCCTCCCAAAGTGCTGGGATTACAGGTGTGAGCCACTCATGCCCAGCCTTATTTTTTCTTTTTTTGAGATGGAATCTCACTCTGCTGCCCAGGCTCGAGTGTAGCGGCATGATTTGAGCTCACTGCAACTTCCACCTCCTGGGTTTAAGTGATTCTCCTGCCTCAGCCTCCCAAGTAGCTGGGATTACAGGCACCTGACACCACATCGGCTAATTTGTGTATCTGTAGTAGAGACAGAATTTCACCATGTTGGCCAGGCTGCTCTCAAACTTCTGACCTCAAGTGATCTGCCTGCCTCGGCCTCTGGATGTGCTGCACCCAGCACAATAATAAGTTGGTTTTTTTTTTTTGCGACGGAGCCACTGCACCCAGCCAATAATACATTTTTTCTTTCTTTTTTTTTTTTGCGACGGACTCTTGCTCTGTTGCCCAGGCTGGAGTGCAGTGGTGCGATCTGGGCTCACCGCAACCTCCACCTCCCGGTTCAAGCGATTCTCCTGCGTCAGCCTCATAAGTAGGTGGGATTACAGGTACGTGCCACCATGGCAAGATAATTTTTGTATTTTTAGTAGATACAGGGTTTCACCATGTTGGTCAGGCTGGTTTCGAACTCCCGACCTCATGATCTGCCCACCTCAGCCTCCCAAAGTGCTGGGATTACAGGCATGAGCCATCGCATCCAACCAATAATAATTTTTAAAAAATTCCTTGGCATCATCCTGGCTCCTCTCTTTCCCTCACACCCCACATCCAGTCCATAAGCAGATCCTGCCAGCTCTGCTTTAAAAATAAATCCAGAGGCCAGCTACTTCTCACCACCTCCCTGGTGACTCTCTGAATATCTAAATCAGACCATGCTGCCTCTGCCCAAAGCCTTCCCAGGTTTTCACTCAAAGGCAAAGCCAGAGTCCTTACAATGACCTTCAACTTCAGGTCTCCAAGTATCCTTTCCTAAACACCCTCCCCTAGACCCACCCTGGCTGGGAGCAGATGTTGCCCTCAGGGCCTTAGCATCTGCCCTTCCCTCTGCCTGGAACACTCCCCACATCCATGTGGCCTTGGCTCCAGCGTTGCCTCTCAGCAAGGTGAGCGCTGCCGCCTCTGCTACCATCACTCCCCCAGCCCCCGTGACTCCGGATTCTCTCAACTCTTTTCCACGCTGCCCCTACACAAACCTGCTCACGAATGACAGGATGCACTTTTGTGCTTGTTTGCTTATGGCCTATCCTCTCCACCTCAACAGAATGTAAGCTCCACAAGGGCAAGGATTCCTGACACCTGGTTCCCTGAGGTCCCCCTTAGCCACTGGAACAGCCTGTGTCACAAGGAAAACAATGATTGTACGGAGCGAGCAAACGTGGAGTCTGTGGGGGACAGAGAACAGGGTGAGTCTGTGAGCAGGAAAACAGCCCAGTGCAAGCTCAGGAAGCTAAAGAAGGCTGTGGAGGCTGGGCATGGTAGCTCATGCCAGTAATCCCAACACTCTGGGAGGCCGAGGTGAGAAAATCACTTGGGCCCAGGAATTCAAGACCAGGCTGGGCAACAAAGCAAGACCCCACATCTACAAAAAATACAAAATTAGCTGGGTATGGTGGCATGCACCTGTGGTCCCAGCTATTCTGGAGGCTGAAGCAGGAGGACTGTTTGAGTCCAGGAGTTTGAGACCTGCCTGGGGAAAGAGACCCCACCCCTGCCCTCGTCTCTAAGGAAAAAGTGAAAAATGCCAGGCGTGGTAGCTCATGCCTGTAATCCCAGCACTTTGGGAGGCTGAGTCGGGGTCGGATCAAGACTATACCCACTAACACGGTGAAACCCTGTCTCTACTAAAAATACACAAAATTAGCCAGGCGTGGTGGCTTGCACCTGAAGTCCCGGCTACTCCGGAGGCTGAGGCAGAAGAATTGCTTGAACCTGGGACTCAGGGGTTGCAGTGAGCCAAGATCATGTCACTGCACTCCAGCCTGGGCAATACAGTGAGATTCCATCTTAAAAAAAGAGAAAAAAGAAAAAGAAAAAGTGAAAAATAATTTAACTGGGTGTGGTCCACACACCTGTATTCCCAGTTACTTGGGAGGTTGAGGTGGGAGGATCACTTAAGCCCAGAAGTTCCAGGCTGCAGTGAGCTGAGATTGCATCTCTCTACTCTCTCCTTGATGACAGAGTGAGACCCTGCCTCAAAAAAAAAAAAAAAAAGAAAAGAAAAGAAAAAAAACAAGCTATGGGGTCCAATCTGAGAGAAGGGAGTGTGTGTGCGTAAGAGAGGGAGGGGGAGGAGGCCTCTTACGCCTTCTTAATCCTGAAAATGGGGAGGAGGTCGTTTAAGCTTCAGTGCAATAGTGACCTGACCTAGTTTTCTATTTTTAGAGATGGGGTCTGGCTGTATTGCCCAGGCTGGTCTTGAATCCCTGGGCTCAAGCCAGCCTCCTGAGTAGCTGGGACTACAGACATGTGCCACCCCACCCGGCTTGACCTAGTTTCTTTGTTCCGAAATTATCTGTTGTTGTTCCAGGTGTCAAGGCCAGTGTGCCCAGCCTATTGGGTGGAGCCTATTGAGAAATGGCCGTGACCCCCAGTGTTCATCCTTCCATCTTGCAGCCTGTGGTTCCCACCACACACAGCCCCACTGTCTGGGAGGACTGTCTGCCCCTTGAGGTCACCTGCTCCTGGCAACTGTGTCAGGACAGCCTTGCTATAGGTTCGAGCAACAGGACAAGAAAACACACCCGGGAGCTGGAAGGCCCAATCCCAGGGAAAGCACATAGCCTGGGGCAGGGCACCAAGGAGCCTTCCAGCCCTACCTCCTAAGGAAGGAAACGCCAGGCAAGTGTAACCTTAGGCAAGTCACTTTTCCTTTTTGGATCGCTGCCTGCCTGTCACTGATTTCTGTCCTGGCCCCACACTAATAGCTGCCCATTATATATATATATATAGGGGTGTGTGTGTATTTTAAGAGATGGAGTCTCCCTATGTCACCCAGGCTCGCCTTGAACTTCTGGGCTCAAGCGATCCTCCTACCTTGGCCTCCCCACGTGCTGGGATTACAGGTGTGAGCCACCAGGCCTGGCAGCTACCATTTTGCAGCTTTAATATGCACCAGCTCTGTAATCAAGTGAATCCTATATTTTCCCGCTAATTAACCCAACAGTCCTACAATGGTGGTGATTAATTGCTCTGTTTTACAAAAGAGGAAACAGGCTCTGAGAGGTTGGGGACTGCCCCGAAGCCTTCAGTGCGTGTGGATGCAGCTGGGATGCAGGGAGCCAGTGGGCTAGAAGTGAGGTGACCCAGCAGGTGGAGGCAGTGGAGTACTCACCTCCATGGTGGCTGCTGCTGGTTGGCTGTCCCTGCTGGTGACTGGCGTCCCCTGGGAGGCCTGGGGCCTGGCGTGGATGCTTGCCAGAGCCTGGGGGCCTGTCCCCTGCGGTGCTGGGGCTCAGGCCCCTCTCTGCAGAGCTGGAGTCTTCCTGCTCACTCGGCTCAAACTCTGGGATCTGGAACATGCTCTGGGCTGTGAGGACAAGACGTTAGGTAGTCAAGGCACAGCTCGGGCCAACGGTAGTCCTGGAAGGCAGAGGCAGGTGCCCCTGGCTCCCTCTCCCACCCTGGCGCCCCCAAGCCCGCCAGGCCTCCCGGGCCCTCATCTGTCTGCTGGGTCTGGCCTGGCAGGAGCTGAAGCTGTCGGCTCAGGACCTCAGTCTCCCCTCAGAACCCTGGTGGACCCAGGCCCCTACCCAGGGGCCTACCCAGGTCCCGCCCCGCCCGTGGTGACGGCGGACAGGTCTCACCCCAAGCCCGATCTCGAGGCCCCTGACCCGGGCCTGCCGCCTCCCTCCAGCAACCGGGCTCCCGGCCCTAGTTGCCTGGGCAACGGGAACTGTCAGCGACCTGCCCCAATCACCTCTCGAAACGTCACTCGGGTAGGTCCAGAGGCGGGGTCAACCCGGCCCGGCCCCGCCTCCCCACCCCCATCCCGACCTCCTAGCCCACCGCCTTTTTCCTACCTCCTGCGGCCCGGGTGCTCACATCCCTACTGCCTCACACCTTGGGTGTGTGTAGGAGCAGGAGAGGGATTCTCTAGGGTCCCCATTTGGAACCTGGAGACCTGCTTCTGCAGACAAGTCCTTCAGCCCCTCTGGGCCTTAGTTTCCCCTCAGTGAAGTGGGGATGGTGACAGCTCCCCCGGGAGCCAGTGAAAACTTTGTGAAAGGAGTGATTACTACGGGCGAAGGCGCTCGGCACAGCCGCAACTGAAGCTCAACCGTCGGATACGATTATTGTTGCTATTGTTACCGCTCCGCCTGGACTGGGTGACCCGGTCGGAAAGTCCCGTTCCCCGCTCCTCCTCCCAGGCGTGGAAGCTTCGCGCCGCCCGCCTCGGGGGACACCTCCCGCACCATCTCGGGGGCACTGGAGATAAGGGAGGGAACCTCCTCCCTGGCTGGGATGGCTGCCCGGGCGCGGGAGGAGGGCCGGGGACCCGGTGAGGGTGGACCGTAGAGCCCGCGGGGGCTTCGCGCCTGGCAGGCGGCAGGCCAGGTGAGCGGGGCCGCGGGCGCGGCGGGGCGGGGGGCGGGCCCGCGCGGGGGATTCGGGGCTCCGCGGGTTCAGACCCGGGGGCGGGGCCCGGGGGCCATCTTGGCTATGGGCGGAAGTTTTCTTTGGAGACCGAGGGACGAGGATTTGTTGTTGTCCCCGGCCGGGAGGCAAGACCCCGATTTGGGGATGGGGGAAGAGATGCGTGGGAACTGGCGGCCCCCCGAACTAGTAAAGGCTGGCGGCCCGGGGCACGGCCCACCCGGGGGCCCCCTGTATGAGGCACAGCCCCCGCAACTCGGCCGCCCGCCTGCCGCCTCCCGTAACCCCGGGCGCCCGCCAGCGGCGCAGCTCGTGCCAATTCTCGAACGGCTCCACGCCGGGTGCGGCGCTAGACTGCGGAGCCAGCCCGGCCCCTGCGCAATTTGCGTAGCGAACGGCGCCCGCGCAGGCGCAGGAGGGGGCGGAGCAGCGGGAGCCGGGGAGCCGGAGCCCCGGGTCCCCACGATCTGAGCCGGCTCTCCCAGCAGCGGCCTGAGGACCTGGCATCCGCCTCCTCCCGCCCCTTGAGGCTGGAGAGTGGACGCGGTGGAGGGGTGGGGCGGGGGCAGCTTTCGAGAATTCCGAGGATAGAAGGCAGAGGCCCTCCCCATCCGCATTATTGGAGGAGAGAGCCTCCCCCAACTTGGGGAGGGGGAGAGCGGGGCATTGGGCGCCCCCGCTAGCGGCCGCTGCCCTGGGCCGACGGGCATCGGCCGGCTCTCCCCCTCCAGCCAGGACGACACGAGCGATTCAGGCCAGGGACTCCTTTCCTTGGGCCTCTGCATCCCCCCATCCCTGGCTCTGGGGTAGGCCCAGGGAGGAGACACCACCAACCCTCACCCGATCTGCCCTGGAGAGAAGAGACTGCCCTTCCATGCCCCTGAGTGAGGGGCCTGGGGCCCAGGCTGCACGTGTTCCCCAAGGGCAGGGGTCTCTCTGTTGAGGAGGAGAGGCCTGTCAGCCACAACTTCTTTCCTCCTGAGCGCCCCATCTCCCTCTCTGCACCCTGCAATTCCCACCCCTCCGTATTTATTTCCTTGGTCCCGCCGACAGCCCCTCCTTCTCTGTCTCCGGGATTCAGGCCTCCCTCCCTGACATGGAGAGTAACCTGTCTGGCCTGGTGCCTGCTGCCGGGCTGGTGCCTGCGCTGCCACCTGCTGTGACCCTGGGGCTGACAGCCGCCTACACCACCCTGTATGCCCTGCTCTTCTTCTCCGTCTATGCCCAGCTCTGGCTGGTGCTCCTGTATGGGCACAAGCGTCTCAGCTATCAGACGGTGTTTCTGGCCCTCTGTCTGCTCTGGGCTGCCTTGCGTACCACCCTCTTCTCCTTCTACTTCCGAGATACTCCCCGAGCCAACCGCCTGGGGCCCTTGCCCTTTTGGCTTCTCTACTGCTGCCCTGTCTGCCTGCAGTTCTTCACCCTGACGCTTATGAACCTCTACTTTGCCCAGGTAACCAACTGTGGTCCCGGGTGGGGGGTGGGAGGTGGCAAGCCTCAAGGACCCACAGGAGTGAAGGGCATCTCTGCTTGTAGGTGGTGTTCAAGGCCAAGGCGAAGCGTCGGCCAGAGATGAGCCGAGGCTTGTAAGTACTGGGGACACTGGTGGGCCCAGCCTCCAGGTCAGGGGCAGAGGACAGTCCCATATAGATCCCTTCCCACCTCTCAGGGCTGAGACAAGGGGAACCCAGGGAATGTCTGTGGAAGAGCTTGGAAAAGTTAAAGCACCTGGCACAGATGGCTCAGCAGAGGCGTTGCAGATAGATCTGCAAGGCACAAGAATAGGAATGGTCGTGGTAGTGTGAGGGAGAGGGTCCCAGTGTCATCCATCGTGGAGGGTGAGCTGGAGGCTCCAGCCATGGAAGAACCAAAGCCATATGCATTCCTGGGTGACCTTGGGCCCCAATGCACCTGTCATTTATCCAGTGTCTTATGGTTTATAAAGAGCTTTTCCAGCCATCTTTCATTTGTACGATTTCCCTGAGTTATCCTCCCTCAAGAGATGAAGAAACTGAGGCCCAGCCAGGTAAGGCAGCAGGATCAAGGTCACAGAGCTGGGGCTCAGACCGAGACTTCTGACTCCAGTTGGTACACCTTCTGACCTCTTTGGGCCTCAGTTTCCCCATCTGCAAGAGTGGAGGAACAGGACTCAGACTTGATGCTCTGAGTGCGGTGGACATTGGGGTTTCCTGCAGGAGGTGGGGCAGGTGGTGAGTGCCGAGGGTCCGGGCTGACTGTGCTGTGGCTGCAGGCTGGCCGTCCGAGGGGCCTTTGTGGGGGCCTCGCTGCTCTTTCTGCTGGTGAACGTGCTGTGTGCTGTGCTCTCCCACCGGCGCCGGGCACAGCCCTGGGCCCTGCTGCTTGTCCGAGTCCTGGTGAGCGACTCCCTGTTTGTCATCTGTGCGCTGTCTCTTGCTGCCTGCCTCTGCCTCGTCGCCAGGCGGGCCCCCTCCACTAGCATCTACCTGGAGGCCAAGGTAGGGCCACAGCACTGATGCCCAGGTGTCCTTTGGGGTCTCTGGGCAGCGGTTCTCGGGGTATAGAGGAAGCTGGGAGCCTTCTCTCCCTGAGAGTCCTCTGTTGTTACCTGTGCCAGGGGACCAGTGTGTGCCAGGCGGCCGCCATGGGTGGTGCCATGGTTCTGCTCTATGCCAGCCGGGCCTGCTACAACCTAACAGCACTGGCCTTGGCCCCCCAGAGCCGGCTGGACACCTTCGATTACGACTGGTACAATGTGTCTGATCAGGTGGGCATACGCAGTCTGCTGCCTCCTTAGTAGCCGTGGGACCGTGGCCCCAGCTGGCCTGGGCCCTGTCCCACTGCCCCTTTGGCATGACTGCAGACTGGCACAAGCCCCTGCCTTCCCACAGGCGGACCTGGTGAATGATCTGGGGAACAAAGGCTACCTGGTGTTTGGCCTCATCCTCTTCGTGTGGGAGCTGCTGCCCACCACCCTGCTGGTGGGCTTCTTCCGGGTGCACCGGCCCCCACAGGACCTGGTAAGGGTCTGCACCCTCCTCTGTGGGGCTGGTGGAGAGGGGCAGATGCTGGGAATCCTGGGGTTGGGGTCTGAAGACAGGTGTGGGAGGTTGGTGCGGGACAGGAGTGAGTATTGATGCTTCCTCCCCCAGAGCACCAGCCACATCCTCAACGGGCAGGTCTTTGCCTCCCGGTCCTACTTCTTCGACCGGGCTGGGCACTGTGAGGACGAGGGCTGCTCCTGGGAGCACAGCCGGGGTGAGAGCACCAGGTAGGAGCCCTGGCACCACCTCAGCACCCCTGGACCCCCACCTGGCTCCATTGAGCTACGGGGGACCGAGAGAGCCCTGCCATGGCCTCTGTGTCCCCATCTGTACTAGGTGAGGTCCCCTTGGTTTCTGTTGCTAAAACCTCCACCCCTTGCCTAGAGGTGCACTTCGGCCTGAGCCCCGAAGGTGTAGGTCACAGGGGTTGTATTCTGAGCCTCTCTTCCTTCTGCAGCTTTTGTGACTGGCCCTGGTCACTGTCCTGAGACTGACCCTGTTTCTCTGCCTGCAGCATGTCGGGCAGCCTAGGCTCTGGGAGCTGGTATGGCACCATCGGGCGTGAGCCGGGCTGGTATGGGGGCAGCCAGGCGAAGACCACTCCTCTGCTCTTCTCCCAGGTGCCAGGACCAGGCGGCCACCACCACAGTCTCTACTCCACCCCACAGACGTGATTCCCCCTCCCTCTCCCCACAGAATACCCAGGCCCCAGTCCCCCTCACCCTAGGACCCTGTGCCAAGTTTGTCTGCCACTTCTTGCCCAGGATCCTGGGGGTCGTGGCTGCCCCCTCCTCTGGCCGGCTCCTTGCTGCTCCTGTCATAGTGAGCTTGTGCCATCCCCCTAGGATGGGGGCGTGGCCCTGGCTGCCAGATGCCCACAGCACCCTGGCATGACCTGCCACCCCTTCTTCCACACCGGAGCCAGCTACCTCTCCTGTGCCTGCCACTCAATAAACAGTGTCTGCACCCCACGGTTGTGCGCCTGTCTGTCATCTGCCATGTGCTCCATCACTTTTGCCTGTTTGGCCTAAGGCTGAGCAGACACTGGCCCTTGAAGTGGGCTGCTAGGCTGGTCAGGGGCCACTTACCCCATCAAGGCTGGTGGGCTGGGAGGGGAGGGGCCTGCAGTTTGCAAGAGAAGGAGACCACACAGGCCTCTGTTCTCAAAGCTCTCCTGGCCCAGAATTGCCCCCCTCACTCCAGATCCTTCTTTACTTGAGCAGTTCCTACTTTTTCCTCAAGACCTGTGTCAACTGTCACCTCCTTTAGGAAGCCTTCTGTCTCCTGGTCAGGGGACGTGGCCCCTCCGCTGGGCCCCACAGCCCCACATTACTGTGGTTATATGGCTATTGAGGTTTTTGTTTTTTGAGACAGGGTCTCACCCTGCCACCCAGGCTGGAGTGCAGTGGCACGATCATGGCCCACTGCAGCCTCAACCTCCTGGGCTCAAGCAATCCTGCCTCAGCCTCCTGAGTAGCTGAGACCACAGGCTCATCCCACCATGCCTGACTAATTTTTTTTTTTTAATTTTTAATTTTAGAGGTGGGGTTTCACCATGTTGCCCAGGCTGGTCTTGAACTCCTGGGTTCAAGCAATCCACCCACCTCGGCCTCCCAAACTGCTGGGATTACAGGCATGAGCTACCATGCCTGGCAGTTACTGAGTCTTAACCCCAATGGATGAGACTTTCTGGAAGCCCCTGTTTCCCTCTCACCACCCCAACCTGCTCTTTAGGAGCCAGGAGTGAGTCCAGGGCTTGCCAGGGAGTTGGTGTGACTGAGCAGCTCCCATCTTCCTACCAGGGTGTGGGTTTGCCCAGATGGACAGGTGGCCCTCTTCTCTACTGTTCTCAGTAGCATCGTCACTGTCCTCTGCTCCCATGGCCCTGGCAGGTCTGTCCGATGGCTGAGAGTCCATTACTGGAGGGTCTGTCCCCTGCCCACATAGTGGTTGTCCCAGCTTTGCAGAGTTCCCTTGGCTTGTATCACTGGGGCTGCTTCAAAACCCTTTACTTGGGACTATCCTGGGCACCAGGCCCACAGGGCCTCCAGAGAGGGCATCTGAGACCTCAGAGAATCAGCTTGAAGCTGGACAATCACTTTTTGTTGAAAGGAAAACTGCTGACGTTTGTGGGGCACTTTTTTGTGTGTGCCAGGCTCTGTTTTGAGCATTTCTAAACACTGACCTCCTTCATGCCCAGAACAGCACCCCCAAGTGATGATCAGTCATCCCTTTTCTCTAAGTGGGAACAGGGAGCCTCCAGAGTGTGGTGACCTGGCCAGGTTCCCTACCAGTAGGGGTGGTCAGCCTTAAAGCCCAGGCTGAATGCCATCCACCAGGAGGGCTGAGGACCCCAGCAGGCACCAGAAGGTCTTTGGAGAGATCAAAGGTTGTCAAGTGGGTGAGAACAGGGCGGAGCAAGTTCGGGACCAGCCAGGGCCTGGGTGTTCAGGCAGTGGGAGAGCAGATGCTGGCACCACTGCCATGCTGGGATCTGCAGGCAGCTCCAGCTCCAGCCTTCTGGGGCTGATTTCTGGGCATGGAAGTGGGGACCAAAAGCTGGGGCAGGGAGCAGCCTGGAGAGCTGGCCAGGGAGCAGGGAGAGGGCCAAAAACTGGAGTGGGGGCAGGAAGTGCTCCAGCAGCGACTCCCCAGAGGTGGGTCCCAACCTCCACGTCGGCCAATTCCAGGTGGCCCCACCGGGTTTCCCCCACCCTTTTGTCCCGAGGCTTCCTCCCTCATGAGTGCTGAGCCCAAGGGCCAAGCTGTCCCCAGGGGCAGAGAGATGCGGGCCCTTCTCGATCCGCTAATGGGCCTGGGAGATGCCAGATTAGCGTGGTGCCTGTCTGGAGAGGTGGGCCAACTGATGCCCAGATTGGGGCCCTGCCGCTGGCCACACTGGGCGTCGATCCAAGACTAGAAGGCTGACCCCAGCTGCAACCCCTCTCCGGCTCCTCTGCTACCCACCTCCCGAGACTGGCCGGGACTGGGGAGCCGGGTGGCCGCAGGTAAAGGGCTTGGGGCGGCGCCGGCGGCGAGGGCGCGGCACGGAGGGAAGCGCGGCACTGGAGGGGTTAACTGCGGGAAGAGGGGGGCTTCTGCCGGCGGGAGGGGGGGGGTCCCAGCCCCGGCGGCCTCCCGCTCCGCCCCTGCCGCCTCCACGGCCCAGTAGGCACCTGCGAGGCCGTGCGGGAGCCCGTGCCGCAGCCGCAGCCGCAGCGGGGCAGACAGTAAGTGCGGGGCGGGCTCTGGGGCGCGGGCAGTACTCCGGGGCAGGGGCGGCCCGGGGGCGACGGGCCGGTGGGGTGCCCACCTCCCACGTGTGGGCGCCTCCGGGAGTGGCGTGGCCGGGGTCCCGCCGCCCGTCACGCTCCGAGGCAGGCGTCGCTGTGCGGACGCGGGGGAGGCGGTGGGAGCGAGCGGCGGGCGCTGCTCGGTGGCCCTGCGGTCTGGCGTCTGCACGCGAGTGTCCGCAGTCGTGTGCGTGGGCTCTGGGTGCCCTGGCGAGGCCCGCACGCCTGTGGGGGCCGGGAGTGCCGGGGCGTCTGCGGAGTGTGCAGGTGGGGTGCGTGCGTGCAGCTGGGCGGCGCGGCGCTGCAGCCTCGGGGTGGAGCGTGGGCGCGCGGGTCTTTGTGCCCGCGCGGGGCGCGCGTGCCGGGGCGTGTGTGCGCGTGGGCGCCGCCGCCCGCTGTCCCGGGCTGACAGCTGTCCCTGTGGCTGCCGCCCCGGTGTGGCCTTTGAGGACCCCCGCCCCGCTTCTTCTGGGAACTGGGCGTCTCCCGCACTCCTCCTAGCCTGTGCGCAGCGGCCAGGACCCGCCCCTGGGTTCCTCGAAAGACCGGTGGGGCGCGGGGCCACCCTGGAGGGCCAGCCGGGAAGCAGAGCGAGGCGAGAGGGGACGGAGAAGCCGCGGAGATGCTGCCGCAGCAGCAGCTGGAGAGCCGGGACCCGCCATTCCCCTGTCCCCGCCCTGTGCGGTCCGGCCTCTCCTCCGGGTTTCCCTTCGGACGCCTCCGCGCCCCCTCAGCCTCCTCCTTGAGGGCCAGTTCCCCGAACCCCGCCAGGCTCCCCACATATCCTTGCTCGCCCCGCTTCCCCCTAGGCAGGCTTAGGTTCTCTTTCGGCCTCCCACTCTCCTTCCTTTCCCTTCCCGGTGCCCTCTTCTCCTCCCTCACCCGGGAGCCGGGCAGCGGAGGTAAGGGGGAGGCTGGAGATGGGAGGGGGCTAGGTGTGTCCAGCCAGAGGGATATCTGTGGACAGTGCGGCTGGGGGCTTTCTGGATCTTTGGGTGTGTAGGGGATCGAGGAGGAGGGTGTGGGTGTCAGGCCAACTCAGTGACCCCAGCATCCCTGGTTTTGCCCGCAGTGACGACAGCTCCCCAGGAGCCCCCTGCCCAGCCCCTCCAGGCGGGCAGTGGAGCTGGCCCAGCCCCTGGGCGCGCCATGCGCAGCACCACGCTCCTGGCCCTGCTGGCGTTGGTCTTGCTCTACTTGGTGTCTGGTGCCCTGGTGTTCCGGGCCCTGGAGCAGCCCCACGAGCAACAGGCCCAGAGGGAGCTGGGGGAGGTCCGAGAGAAGTTCCTGAGGGCCCATCCGTGTGTGAGCGACCAGGAGCTGGGCCTCCTCATCAAGGTGCGTGGGTGAGCCACAGCCCCTTCAGCTGTCACCCATCACCCCTGGCACTAGCTGCGTGCCATTGAGACCCTGTGCCGGTGCTGCTTTCAGACCAGTATCCCTGAGGTCGGGGTGCAGCGGGAGGCTGTGGGGCAGAGGCTGAGGGCCAGGTCTTTGTGTTTTCAGTAGCGCAGCTGTGGGGTCATTTGTTTTCCCTGGAGAGCCTGGCACAGGACTGTGCACCGAGAATGTCTCCTTCAGGGTGTGATGGAGGTGGGATGAGGGGTAAATGAATGAATGAATGAATTGAATGGCCATAGCGAATGTTACATTTGCACAGGTCTCACTGGTGTAGATTGCCACGTAAGATCCAGGACTATCATTTAAATGTGAATTACAGTTAAACCACAGATGCCTTTTTTTTTTTGAGATGGAGTCTCCCTGTGTTGCCCAGCCTGGAGTGCAGTAGCTTACTCTCAGCTCACAGCAACCTCTCCCTCCCAGATTCAAGAGATTCTCCTACCTCAGCCTCCTGAGCAGCTGAAATTACAGGCATACATCACCAAGCCTGGCTAATTTTTGTATTTTATTTATTTATTTATTTATTTATTTATTTATTTTTGAGACAGAGTCTCACTCCGTCACCAGGCGCCAGGCTGGAGTGCAGTGGTGCAACCTCGGCTCACTGCAACCTCTGCCTCCCAGGTTCAAGTAATTCTCCTGCTTCAGCCTCTCGAGTAGCTGGGACTACAGGCGTGCACCACCACGCCCAGCTAATTTTTTTTTTGTATTTTAAGTAGAGACGGGGTTTCACCATGTTGGCCAGGCTGGTTTTGAACTCCTGACCTTAAGTGATCCACCCACCTCGGCCTCCCAAAGTTCTGGGATTGAAGGCCTGAGTGATTGTGTCTGGCCCACAAATACCTTTTTAATACAAGTCCATCCGTGCAATATTTTTGTTTGCTAAATCTGGCAACCCTACTTACATCGGTCTCCATACATTTTTGGAGTCATGTGCCTTAGAAAAGCCAAGAACACGGTGAACACACCCCCTCCCCCTGGAAAAGTGTACATATGAACGTATGCAGATGATTTCAGAGGGTTCCAGGATCCATGCCACCAGGGATGCTAGGTCAGGCACCCCTTCCCCCCAGGATGCATGCTTACCTTGTGGGGAGAAGTGGGGTGCATCAGGATTCCCTGAGGCACTTCTGGTCGGCCTCCAACCAGTGACTCAAGAAAGTGTTGGGCTGCAGCCTTCTGGGGTACAGTCAGGCAAGCACCTCTGTTGCTTTCTCTGACTTCGGAATCACTGTCATTCAAAAAAAATGAGATTTAGCTTTAATAAATTCATGTCCATTACTTGACATTGAACAGTACCCTTTGTTCCCTGCCTGTTCTTTGTGGAGGGAGGGGCTGTTGGCACGGAGGCCTCTGTGTTCCAGCTGATTCCCAAGGTAGCAGGACTCAGGGCAGAGATGAGTGTGGGGTGGGGCTGGGACACAGACCACCCAACATTGTCTCTGACACTTCCAGAATGCCATCGGAGGTTCAGAGAGGCCTGGGAAGAATGTGTCTGGCTGGAACACAGGGCAGAGGGAGGGAGGGAGGGAATCTGACCTAGTTTGTCTTCACAATGGAATTGCTTTTTTCCTGGATAAGAAGAAGGAAGAAAAGGAGAGACAGGACCTAGAAGGGTGGGGTGACAGCGGCTTTATTTCTCTTCCACACTAAGATTCACTCCCTGAATTAGTTGTGCAGCAATTGTGCACCTACTGTGTGCTAGGTGCTGTAGTGTTATACGCCAAGGGAATATTGGGGTGGATCAGACACAGGGTCTGCCTCAGAGGGTGTCACATCTAGGTGAGGGGACAGATCCATGGTCAGAGAGATCACTATAGGATTCAGTGGAAAGGAAGTTTCCCTTTTTCTGTTAAGCACCAATTGTGTGGGCCTTGAGCCAGGTGCTGGGGACGAGGAGGGGATGGCAGGGGCCTGAGGGAGAAGCTGGTGATTCAAATACACCAGCCACCAGGGGCAAGAGACGCCCACGCGGAGAGGCAGCATGGGCAAAGGCGTGGAAGCTGGAAAGTTCCGGGGCGTTTTGCAGAACCTGGAGTTAGCAGATGCCTAGTCATTTGAAGCAAAAATTAGAACACACAGAATGACAAAGGATTTTTCCCTGAAGTCATGAATTTATTGGAAAAGTGTTGCAAAATACATATTAAATCACTTTTAATTAGCTATTTCTCTTCTTGCATTTTTAAAGAATTATTACAGGAAATGAAAATATCTCAGAAAATCTGGGGTGAAGGTGGCTGTAACATGGGGTGCCAAGTTGGAGTCACAGGGAGAAGACTGGGGGCGGGAGTTGGGGACCAGTTTGAAAAAAAGGGCTCGAGGCCAGGCATGGTGGCTCACGCCTGTAATCCCAGCACTTTGGGAGGCCAAGGTGGGTGGATCACGAGGTCAAGAGATCAAGACCATCCTGGCCAACATGCATCTTATCTTTACTAAAAATGCAAAAATTCTCAGGAGGCTGAGGCAGGAGAATTGCTTAAACCTGGGAGGTGGAGGTTGTGGTGAGCCAAGATCTTGCCATTGCACTCCAGCCTGGGCAACAAGAGCAAAGCTCCGCCTCCAAAAAAAAAAAAGCAAAAATTAGCTGGGTGTGGTGGTGTGCACCTGTAGTCCCAGCTACTCGGGAAGCTGAGGCAGGAGAAACGCTTGAACCAGGGAGGCGGGAGGTTGCAGTGAGCTGAGATCATGCCACTGCACTCCAGCCTGGCGACAGAGCGAGACTCTGTCTCAAAAAAAAAATGGGGCTTGAATGCTGGGCTGGGGAGTTTAGGCAGGAAGTGGGGAACCAGGGAGGGTGTTGAGCAGCCACATTAGGAGGGTTAATTTGGACTGAGTCTTGCTAATGAGGACTCCAGTCAGGGAGGGAAGAGGTGCTTTAGGACATGCCCCACAGACTCCCTTCTTATGCCTTGTTTCTGTGCTGCTTGGGGAAGAGCTGCTCTGACTTCCTCTCACTTAGGGCAAGCACTCTCCAAATAGACCCTGCCCACGGGATCTGCATGCTGGTGAGAGGGGGTGAAGTCCAAATAGAGACATTATATTCATTTAGTAATATGTATCAGCTGGTGCAAGTACAATGGTGTTTACAACTAATTGATCACAACCAGTTACAGATTTCTTCCTTCTTTCTCCACTCCCACTGCTTCACTTGACTAGCCTTAAAAAAAATAATACTTATTGAGAGGTGTTCACTAAATGGTATTTACAATGCAGCGCAAGGCTTGGCTTGGACTTTGGCAGGGGTGCGATGTTTGTGTTTATGTGTGTGCCTATGAACTTCCTAAACGTTGGAAGCAAAATTTCATGGCATGTAAACCTTCTTGGAGAGAAAGGCCCTAGCTTTCATGAGATTTTCTAAGGAAAGGGACTCAAATTCAGCTTCCGTAGGTGCAATGGGAGTGGTGGGTTGGAAAGCTGGAAGCACAGGGTGTGGGCACTGCTTGCTAACTTACTAACAGTCAGTGCTTATTTTGTTGCAAGTTCACAAAAAATCTGGGAGGCAGATGCTGTCACTATCATCCCTACTTGAGAGATGTCAAAACTGAGGCCAGAGAGTTAACTTGGCCAAGGTCCCATAGCACCAAGATTTGAACCCAGGCAGTCTGGTCCCACGGTCTGTGCTCCTGACCATGGTAAAATTGGAAATCTGTTGCCTGAAATTAGGGGCCAGATGCCACAAATGTTTCTCAAACATTGTAGAGGTCAAACAAACTTGCCTGCAGGTGGACTGGACCCAGTTTGCATCCTCTGCCGTAAGGGACTGCCTCCTGGGAGACCAGAGGGAAGGGGAGAACTCCGAGGAGCAGGGAGGGAGCCACCCTAGAGACTGGAGGGGCCAGGAGTTGGCCTAAACAGGAGGGAAAAACTGAAGCTCCTCCTTCTGCACCTTATCCCGCAGGAGGTGGCTGATGCCCTGGGAGGGGGTGCGGACCCAGAAACCAACTCGACCAGTAACAGCAGCCACTCAGCCTGGGACCTGGGCAGTGCCTTCTTTTTCTCAGGGACCATCATCACCACCATCGGTGGGGGAGGGGATTGGCATGTGGGGGCGGGCAAGGAGCCTCCTCATGGGGGAAGGTGCAGGGAGACCGAGGGGTCCCAGGCAGCCCCTAGACTTCCTGCCTCGCCCCTCTGCCCAGGCTATGGCAATGTGGCCCTGCGCACAGATGCTGGGCGCCTCTTCTGCATCTTTTATGCGCTGGTGGGGATTCCGCTGTTTGGGATCCTACTGGCAGGGGTTGGGGACCGGCTGGGCTCCTCCCTGCGCCGTGGCATCGGTCACATTGAAGCCATCTTCCTGGTGAGCTGCTCCATGCCCTGCCTGCCCTTGTGCTGGCTCTGGCTACCCTTCCCCACGTCCCTGGCACATGAGCACGTCCCCTAGACCATAAGCCTCCCCACAGGCTCCTGGGGGGTGGGAGTGGGGAATATGGGAGTGAGGATGGTTGGTGTCTCCTGGGTCCTGCCTACTGCCCCTCCCCGCAGAAGTGGCACGTGCCACCAGAGCTAGTGCGAGTGCTGTCTGCGATGCTCTTCCTGCTGATCGGCTGCCTGCTCTTTGTACTCACGCCCACGTTCGTGTTCTGCTATATGGAAGACTGGAGCAAGCTGGAGGCCATCTACTTTGTCATAGTGACGCTTACCACCGTGGGCTTCGGCGACTATGTGGCCGGTGAGGCCGCCCTTCTTGTGTTGCACTTTCCCATCTACCTAATTCCTGTTCAGGGACTCTGCACTCTGCCCTTTCCCTCCAGATCCCATGTGGTTGCTCTGACTCCTGCATCCATCGTGGAATGCACGATCACATTCCTGCACACATGCCAGCGCCTTAATGCACCCTCACATTCTTATATGCCTGAGTCCCATGCATGCTCACGCATATGTTAAATGGACCCCTCACACGTGTCACATTCTTGCACGGGGGTGCCCCTTCTTGCACGCTTTCATCTTGTACACTTTCAACTCATGCACGCCACTCGTGTTCCTGCCTGCACTTACACACTCAAGCACATCCTCATTGACCTAGGGAGGGGAGGTCCTCTCCAGGAGTTGGAGGTGGGCAGTGAACCGGGGTTCA
The DNA here is from genome assembly GCF_030222135.1 of Aotus nancymaae. Lineage (NCBI taxonomy): Eukaryota > Metazoa > Chordata > Mammalia > Primates > Aotidae > Aotus > Aotus nancymaae. The sequence goes on along the minus strand of NW_026988473.1, from coordinate 5,551,070 downwards.
CAGCCTTGTTCCAAGTCCAACTTTCCGCCTTCCCTGGTGGTATCCCAGGCGCGGACCCCAGGCAGGACTCTCCAGCCTACCAGCCGCTGGTGTGGTTCTGGATCCTGCTCGGCCTGGCTTACTTCGCCTCAGTGCTCACCACCATCGGGAACTGGCTGCGAGTAGTGTCCCGCCGCACTCGGGCAGAGGTAGGCGCCCCTGGGTTGGCACTGCGCCTGCGCACTGTGGTGCAAATGCGCTGTACCCTAGCAGGGGGTCGAGCAGGCTGTCTCCCTTCCAGGGCTTGGGCTCCTGAGGCAGGGGCTGAGTGAGCCTCTGTGTGTGCCCCGAAGGGAACACAGGGGTATACGTGTGTGGGTAACTTGGCCTCTGCCCTCATGGGTAGGATTGCCAGATTTAGCAAATAAAAAATGCAGAAAGCCAGACAGGGCAACAGGGTGAGACCCTGCCTCTAGAAAATCCAAAAAATTAGCCTGGAGTGGTGGTGTGTTCCTGTAGTCCCAGCTACTCGGGAGGCTGAGGTGAGAGGATCACTTGAGCCAGGGGAGGTCAAAGCTGCAGTGAGTCATGATTGCACCACTGCACTCCAGCCTGGGGGACAGAGTGAGCCCTGGTCTCACCAAATAAATAAATAAGCTCAGTTAAATCTGAGTTTCAAATAAATAATAAAATGTTAATATAAGCATGTCCCAAGAATTGCATGAGATATATTCACGCTAAAATTTTATTTGTTTCTCTGAAATTCACATTTGGATTTTGCCGCCCTGCTGGGGGCTGGGCTGAGGCTGGAGGACCAGGCAGAAAGGCGGGTTGGGGCTTGATCCCTGCTGGTGAAGGGGCAGGTTCCCGGGGGTCGCGGAGGATAGTCTAAGAGCTCCAGTCGAGGGCTGCTTCCTCTCTGTGCAGATGGGTGGCCTCACGGCGCAGGCTGCCAGCTGGACTGGCACGGTGACGGCGCGCGTGACCCAGCGAGCTGGGCCCACAGCCCCTCCGCCGGAGAAGGAGCGGCCACTGCTGCCTCCACCGCCCTGTCCAGCGCAGCCGCTGGTCAGGCCCCGATCCCCTTCGCCCCCGGAGAAGGCTCAGCCCCCTTCGCCGCCCACGGCCTCGGCCCTGGATTATCCCAGCGAGAACCTGGCCTTCATCGATGAGTCCTCGGACACGCAGAGCGAGCGCGGCTGCCCGGTGCCCCGCGCGCCGCGGGGTCGCCGCCGCCCCAATCCCCCCAGGAAGCCCGTGCGGCCCCGTGGCCCCGGGCGTCCCCGAGACAAAGACGTGCCGGTGTAGGGGCAGGATCCCCGGCCCGGGCCTCGCAAAGGCTTCGTTCCTGCTCCCCGGCATGCTTGGCTGGTTTGACCAAAGAGCTCTCTTTCCGCGGGACTCAAGCCTGGGGAGGAGGCGACGTTTGCCTCTCTGCCGCCCCCCGGGCCCGGCCCTTCCCTCACTTCCATCCATCTCCAGACCCCCCAAGGCTTTCTGTGTCGCTGCCCCGGGCGAGCGTGTCCCTCACAGCACCTCACGACTGTGCCTCAAAGCCTGCATCAATAAATGAAAACGGTCTGCATCGCTGCGGGCGTGAGCGCTCCCGGACGCGAGTGGGTGTGGGAGTGCTTTCCTCGGGCCACCGCGGGGGCACCTCTGGCCTCCCGTGACCCTCAGGCCGAAGGTCCCAGGCACTCAGGTCGGTCAGGTCTCGGCCGTCTCGACTGGGCTCAGGCGCGCGTCTCTGCCTGGAGGCGGCTGAGTAGGGTCCCGCGTGGGGATCAGCCGGGATGGGCCTCGCGTCTCCAGCCTCGGCAAACACACTTGGGGGCGGGGGGCGGCGGGGGGTTGAGGCAGGGAGAAAAAACGGCCTCTCGCGTGGAGGGCTGTCGTTTGAACTCTCCCGGCGCGAGAGACCCTGCCCCGCCCTGTTCCTGGAGCGTTGACCCCTTCTCCTTCTCGTCCCGAGGCCAGTGGCGTCTGGGTCCGTAGGGGCAGAACCATGGAGGAAAAGCCTTCGAAAGTAAGACTTCTCCCCGTGCCCCCTTACCCTGTCAGCTCCCAACCCACTCTTGGTCCGCCATGGGCTGTGGAGCGATTTCTTACTCAGCCTTGGCTCCCCGCAGCCCCTACCCAACCCCACGCTCGACGGGGCCCCCGCCCGGGCCCGGCTCAGATCCCCGCCCCCAGCCCGCCCTTCCTTCCCGCCCCAGCCACCCGCGACCCTTGGCTTCTCTCGTTGTATGTGGCCCACAGGTGTCGCACAAGTCTTTGGATCGCCATGGCTCGGACGAGGAGCGCAAGGAGAGCGTGCGCAGCGACATTCGGGACCTGTGGACCACGGCCACGCTGTCGCAGTCCGAGCTGAACACGCCGCTGTCCGACGTCTGTGAGAACTTTGACGCGGAGGGCCGCAGCATCAGCCAGACCCGCGGCTGGTACGGCCAGGGGCGCTGCTCGTTGGACGAGGGGGACAAGGCCAGCCAGAAGCTGCGCCGCAGCAGCTCCATGGAAATTAGTCAAAGGAAGGAGGACACCGCATCCGAGCTCAAGGCCGGTCAGTGTGGCCTCGCCAGGCCGTGGGCGTCCGCGGGGCAAGAGGCTGGTCAGGGACTCAATGTCCAGAGCTGTAAAATGAGGGGGAAGCTGATGGGACCCAAGTTTCTAGGATTCCCTGGGAGAGGCGCCAGCGCGCATCTTTCGCCCTTCGAATCCGCCAGGCATTCTTGGAGCGCCCCCTCCCGGGCAGGCGTTGTAACAGGCCTTTCGGTCGTCGCGCGCCGAGTCCCGGGAAGGACGCACCAAGTAAATTGCGCAAAGACCCCGTGGTAGGACCTGCAGGGTTTTTTGTTTTGTCTTTGAGGCAGAATCTCGCTCTGTCGCCCAGGCTGGATGGAGTGCAGTGGTGCGATTATAGCTCACTGCAGTTCAAGTGATCCTCCCGCCTACCGCTTATTTTTTTTGAGACAGTCTCACTCTGTCGCCCAGACTGGAGTGTAATGGCATAATCTCTGCTCACTGCAACCTCCGCCTCCCGAGTAGCTGGGATTATAGGCGCGCGCCACCACGCCCAGCTAATTTTTGTATTTTTAGTAGAGACGGAGTTTCACCATGTTGCCCAGACTGGTCTCGAACTCCTGACCTCAAGTTATCCGCCCGTCTTGGTCCCTCAAAGTGCTGGCATTATGGGCCTGAGCCACTGTGCCTGGCCTTTTTATGTTGTTTTAGAGACGGCGTCCTGCTTTGTCACCCAGGCTGGAGTGCAGTGTTGTGATCATAGTTCACTGCAGTCTCAAACTCCTAGGCTCAAGCGATCCTCCAACCTCAGCCACCCTCACCACCCCCAACCACCCCCACCACCCTGAGCTTGGAAGATGGGTCGGCACCACCCTGCCCAGCTAATTAAACATTTTTTTTTGTAGAGAAAATTTCGCCATGTTGCCCAGGCTAGTCTCACTTGGCTTCCCAAAGTATTAGGATTACAAGCGTGAGCCATCATGCCCAGGGAAACCTGTGTTTTTAATGGAATCATCTGGCCAGTTGCAAGAGTTAACTCCTTGTCTGAGGATTTGCGCTGCTTGAGGAAGTGTTCATTTTTCCATTAGTCAGTTGCTGGTTACAATTTCTAAGCCCCTGCCACATGCTGAGCACTGTCTGGCACCCCCAACCCACTTCATCAGAGAATTACAACCAATAACAATGTAACTGGGCACATATTGAGCACTTGCTGTGTGCCAGGCACCAGGCTTCCCCTGCATTGTCACTTTCAAACTTCACAACCTCCATGAAGAGCTATTCTTATTACCCCATTTTACTGATGAAGAACTTGAGGGTCAGAGAGTGTCAGTCACTGGTCCTAAGTGCCACACTGTGGGGCAATCAAAACTGGAATCAGGTGGGTGGGGCTCTAAAGCCCAGGCTTGTAACCTCTGTCCCATGCTGACCCCAAAGCTGCACCAGCAGCAGATCTCTGAAGGCCACTCCCTCCCACCAGGTGCCTGCCCATCTCCTCTGCTCCAGGGAAGGCCCAGGAGTCTGCAGATGACTGACCCTTTTTTCTCTTTTCCCAGAAAAGTCTTCTTCAACGTCATCGCTCGATATTGTGAAGCACATACCCCATCACGCCTACTGGGCAGAGCAGCAGAACAGGGTTGGAGGGGCCGGGGAGACTGGGAGTTTCAGTGGGGTAGGGGATAGGCCAGTTGAGGGTGATTGGCAGGGTGGAGGGGCAGGCAGGCTGCTGGGGGTTTAGGGGCCACAGGGAGGAGGTGGGGCATTTCATCTGTGGGCAGAGATGAAGTCCCCTGGACGCCTAAACCTCTTGCTGATTCTCCAGTTGCCACTGCCCCTGATGGAACTCATGGAGAATGAAGCTCTGGAAATCCTCACCCAAGCCCTCCGGAGTGAGCTCCCACCACAGCTTCTGGTGGATTTTGCAGGGCTGGGGCCTGGGGGGTGGGGTTTCAGGCTGCCTTATGTTTTGTCAGTGCCCTTGGCACTCATGAGTATTCCAAGGGCCCCATAAAAATTAAAAGCTAAGGGACTGGGCACAGGAAGACCCAGGAGGGGATATGGTGATGGTCAGAGGTCTGGGCTCCAGGCTGGGCACAGCCCCTCTCTAGCTGAGGCTTTTCTGTGGCTGTTTCTCCACCTGCCCAGTGGGATGACAGGCTTGGTGTGGCCTCGACTCCCTCTGGCTGTGAGGCACCTTTGGACAGTGGGTTATTTGGGTGAACTTCTTTTGCTGGGGTACGAAAGCCCAGCGGTGATAGAGGGCCAGCTGATGGCTTAGAGTGGATGGCTGGTTCAGAAGGTGGGCAAACTGCTCGCTACCACCGTCCTAGTTCAGGCCTGCAACGTCTTCCCTAGCCTTGACCTCATCCATCCTCCACCTTAACACTCAGCACCCTTAAAGAGTCAAAAGTTTCCCAAGCGAACACAGACCTGAGTGCCTTGCGCTGCTGCTATCCCCAGTCATCGGCAGTTCTTCAAACCACACCTGCGGCGCCTGCTGGTGGGGAGACCTTTCAGGTGCTCACTGCCCTGACCCGAGCTCTGCCCTCCTCCTAGGCTACCGATTAGGGATTGGCAGGGACCACTTCCTGACCAAGGAGCTGCAGCAATACATCGAGGGGCTCAAGAAGCGCCGAAGCAAGAGGCTGTACGTGATTGTGAAGGACACCTTGGGCTCGGGCAGACCCGAACCAGCCCAGTGCCATGCCGGGTCCCCAGGCCCCAGCCTGACCCCATCTGAGTGAAATTTGAGTCCTAAAGAAATAAAAGAGTCTATGCATGATCCGTGAGTCAGTGCATGGCAGCCTGCGTGAGGCGGACGTACGGGGCCCCGCCCTTCCCCATGACCTTCATTCGGTCACCGCAGTGACCTTGAGCTTTCTCCGTCCGGGCCCTATCGGCCCTACCTTCCGGGACTCGCAATCCAGGGCATCTTGAATGTTTTAGGTCGGCTTCACCCACCCAGAGTTCCGCAGCTCTGTGGGGCTACTGGGTCTACGGTTCGAGTGCCCAGTTGGTGTCGCTTTGGGGGAAAGGGACAGAGGGAAGGGGTAGCACCTCCCCCCCGCGAAGGCGCGCTAGGCTCCGCCCCTCAAGCATAGGTAGCAGGTCCAGCCTCTCCACTCGTCCCGCCCTTGCGTTTTCATATGTATGTGGTCTCTCCCTGCTCCGCAGCTGCAGCCTGCACCGCCTCACCCACTCCTCTGGCGCGCAGCGCGCCCCGCCTCTTTCTGTTACGAAAGAGCGCTTCTGGCCCCACTAGCTATCGGCTCTATTCCCCGCGCTCTCCGCGTCTCCCGCCCCGCCCCTCTCCAGGGGCCGCGTACGCCTGTGCGCCGCAGTGGCTCGGCTGACTTGGGGGCGGGACCTGCGCGAAGGTCCGCCCACTGGCGCTGCCGGCTCCGCCCCAACTCGTCTGAGCACGCAGGCGCCGCCCGCCCCGCTGGTCTGATTAGCATAGGAGCCCTGGCCCCGCCCCCTGCTTTGCATGCGCACGGCCGGCCCCGCCCCCGCTGTCAGCTGGAGGAAGCGGAGTAGGAAGCGGCCGCGATGTCCTTTTGTGTCCTACAAGCAGCCGGCGGCGCCGCCGAGTGAGGGGACGCGGCGCGGTGGGGCGGCGCGGCCCGAGGAGGCGGCGGAGGAGGGGCCGCCCGCGGCCTCCGGCTCACCCCGGCATTCCGGGCCGCTCGGCCCCCATGCCTGCCCGCCAGCCCAGCCGGAGCCCGAGGTCCGGGGGCGGAGGGGAGCGCTGCCTCGGGGGTGGGCGGGCGGGGCGCGGGGGCCATGTGCGAGCGCAGCAGGGAGGCGGGCGGGGCGGGCTGCAGGCGGGGTCCAGCTCAGGGGCCAGTCCAGGCCACGGTCGGGACCCAATCGAGGGCTGGACTGGTCAGGGTTCAGGCGGGATCTGGCGTCCGAGTCCTGTGGACCGGCTTGGGGCAGAGTCTGGCTGTGACTGCTGGTCCTGGCCCGGATCAGCCTTGGGCCTCCGATCCACCCCGCCCCGGGGCAGGGTTCAGTCCGGCACTTGCCGAAGTCTCTGCGGCGGGCCGGGGTGGAAGACGGGGAGGGTTCTCAGTCGGGGAAGGGGCTCTGAAGACCACGTGGGGGCGCTCGAAGGGGCCTGGGGCCACCCTCCTCTCTGGGTCAAAGGTCATCGCACCGGCTGGGGAGAACTTCCTCCTCCTTGGCTCTCCCCACTTAACTTCCTGATAACCTGATAGAGGTCCCCCGCGGGGGGAGGGAAGGCGTAACAACTTTAGGCAACTTCCCAAAGGTGTGCGCAGGTTGGGGGGCGGGGCGCGATGCCCTGGGAGGTGGCGGCCTCTGCGACAGCGGGAGTGTGAGAGTGGACGCGCAGGCCAGTCCAGAGGAGGTGCCTAGAATCGGCATGCTGGGGCAGGAGGGCAGCCGCGTGTCAGGTGTGAAAAGCTCTGGAGGTGTTTTCACGAGTCCCTGCCCGTGCGTGTGGACGTGGGGACCTAGCGAGAGTGTGTGTGATCATAAGCCTTGACTGTGAATTCGCGGATGGGGTGTGCGCTCCAGGAGAAGTGTGTGAGCACAAGTGTGAGCGGGAGTGAGCACCGGTTTGGGAAGGCTGGTGCGAGTGTGAAGGCCCCCAGCAGAGAGTGAGCCTGCGTGGGCTTGTGGGGCCCCTGAGCAGCCCTGTGAGTGGAGTGTGTGAACTCGGTGTGAACACGGCCACTGCCCTTGGGTGGGCGCTTCAGTGTGTGCCCTCCAATGCGGAATACCCCGATGAGGGCAGGGTCTCAGAGGTCCCCCGAACATCTGGAGAAAACTGGGAGGTATCCTGCTCCTGGTTGGGGATTCCAGGTGGAGTTGAAGGTTGCCTGGGGGCTACGGTTACCCTGCTTCCTGGCCTGGGTGGGAGTAAGGGCTTTCAAAGCCTCCCCCAAGTTCCGGAGGGGGAGACCTGCTGTCTGTTACTGGCCCTGGAGGCTCTGGAGACTCTGTTTCCATGGCAACAGCTGGGAGGGGGGGCCCTGTTCCTGGGCAGTCCTTCCTTGGACTCTGCCCCCCCTTCCTCCCTGCTTGCTGGGCCTGGAAGCCTGGCCCTAGGCCTGAGGTTGGGCAACCCGCGTGGCAGGGTGTCTCCCATCCCCCATGCCAGTGCCTCCCTGCAAACCTACGGGTCTCTCCCTGCAGGTGACCAGCGCCATGTCCAGCCAGGTGGTGGGCATTGAGCCTCTCTACATCAAGGCAGAGCCGGCCAGCCCCGACAGTCCAAAGGGTTCCTCAGAGACGGAGACCGAGCCTCCTGTGACCCTTGCCCCTGGTCCAGCTCCCACCCGCTGCCTCCCAGGCCATAAGGAAGAGGAGGATGGGGAGGGGGCTGGGCCTGGCGAGCAGGGCGGTGGGAAGCTGGTGCTCAGCTCCCTGCCCAAGCGCCTCTGCCTGGTCTGTGGGGACGTGGCCTCTGGCTACCACTACGGTGTGGCATCCTGTGAGGCCTGCAAAGCCTTCTTCAAGAGGACCATCCAGGGTGAGCCCCCAGCCCACTCCCCTGGCCTTTGCCCTGCACCCTCTGGGTACACTGCTGGGTGCCGTAGGCCCCCAGGTGGCCGTGGCACCACTCGAGGCTGGCAATCTGGTGTTTCCAGGCCCTCTACCTCCCAGAGACACCCTTTTCCTTAGAAGTGTGGTGAAGGCACCAGTGTGTGCTGATGCATTGCAGTGGATGTGAGTAAGCTCAGGGCACCACCTGGGTTTCTGGGTACTCTAGGCCCAGCACCTTCTACGGTGGCTCTGAAAGAGTCCAAGGCAGCTTGTGTCTGTTCCTAAGGTTTGTTCTTTCTGGCAGCTTCTGACCTCTCCCCAACATAGAACATGTCCCTTTTTCTTGATTTCCCCAAAGCAGCACCAACACAAAGATTTTAATTTTTTTTTTTTTTTCGAGGCAGTCTCACTCTGTTGCCCAGATCTCCGCCTCCTGGGTTTAAGAGATTCTCCTGCCTCAGGCTCCCAAGTAGCTGGGACTACAGGTGTGTACCACCACGCCCAGCTAATTTTTGTATTTTTAGTAGAGATGATGTTTTACCGTGATGGCCAGGCTGGTCTCAAACTCCTGACCTAAAATGATCTGCCTGCCTTGGCCTCCCAAAACAAGGCAGATTTTTCTTGGTATTTGAGAGGGGCTGTATCATAGTTTAGCACCCAACTTTAAAAAGACTAACGGGCATCTCTGCTCTTAAAAGCCTCTGATTTTTTTCTCACTCAGGAAAGCATATCAGAATTTGGGGAATGAGCAAGATGCTGATGTAAGCATTACCTGGGAAGGGCCTGTTATTTCCATTATTTCTGTTTTTACCTAGCCATTGGTTACTTTGGGGCTATAACACGTATAATTAAAAATATATATACATCAGCCAGGCGCGATGGCTCACGCCTGTAATCCCAGCACTTTGGGAGGCTGAGGCGGGTGGATTATAAAGTCAGGAGTTCAAGACCAGCCTGGCCAACATGGTGAAACCCCATCTCTACTAAAAATACAAAAATTGGGCGGCGTGGTGGTGGGCTCCTGCAATCCCAGCTACTTAGGAGGCTGAGGCAGGGAATTGCTTGAACCCAGGAGGTTGCAGTGAACAGAGATCGAGCCACTGCACTCTAGCCTGGGCGACACTCTGTCTCAAAAAAAAAAAAAAAATGTCTTGAATGCTTACCTTGTGCTAGGCACTGTGTCCATTTATGATCTCAGTTAGTCCCGATAGCAACTCTATAAGGTGTCAGCACTGTTATAACTGAGACTAAGAGAGGCATTGGAAATTTTGTTGAAGTCTCACAACTAGGAAATGGCAGAACCGGATTTGAACTTGGGTCAATATAGGTCCATAGCTGAGCTCTTCAGTGTTACACTGCTGCCTCTGCTTATTACTAATAACACTGAACTTTGGACAGGCGCCAAATGACTGATTGTGACATTCCAGCAAGTTTTGTTTTGTTTTTGGAGACAGAGTCTCGCTCTGTAGCCCAGGCTGGAGTGCAGTGGCACAGTCTCGGCTCACTGCAACCTCTGCCTCCTGGGTTCAAGCAATTCTCCACCTCAGCCTCCCAAGTAGCTGGGATTACAGGTGTACACCACCACGCCTGGCTAATTTATTGTATTTTAGTAAAGATGGGATTATACCGTGTTGCCCAGGCTGGTCCGGAACTCCTGAGCTCAGGGTATCTGTCCACCTCGGCCTCCCAAAGTGCTTTGATGACAGGTGTGAGCCACCACGCCCAGCCTTCTCCAGCAAGTTTTGTTTTTGTTTTTGAGATGGAGTTTCACTCTTGTTCAGGCTGGAGTGCAATGGCGCTGTCGTGGCTCGCTGCAACCTCCGCCTCCCGGGTTCGAGTGATTTGCCTGCCTCAGCCTACTGGTAGCTGGAATTACAGGCGCCCGCCACCACAGGTGACTAATTTTTGTATTTTTAGTAGAGATGGGGTTTCACCATGTTGGCCAGGCTGGTCTCCAACTCCTGACCTCGGGTGATCCACCTGCCTCCCAAAGTGCTGGGATTATAGGTGGGAGCCACTGTGCCCGGCCAATCTAGCAAGCTTTAACTTGGCCAAAATTTTTGATCTAAACCTTTGTACACCCTTCCCGCTCTGAAGACCAGTGAGCCAGCAGGCCCGGGTGCAGGTGCCTCCTACCCACCCTGGGGCCCTTCACTGTATGTTGACTGTTGACAAATATTTATTGAGTGCTGGCTATGGATAGGAATTGTATACTGAGCACCTAGAAGTCAGAACCATGGTAGATGCTTTGCCTGTATTATCCCCTTTCATTCTCACCACCCATCTCTGTGGGACATTCCTTATCATCCCACTTTTACAGCTGGGAAAACTGAGGGCTCAAGGGCTTAAGTATGGGACTTGCCCAAGGTCATAAAGATATGTGGTAGCCAGAATCCCTGCTTGGCACAGACCTGTGCTTTGCTGTCCTGGCCAGTGTTCCGGGCCTTTGGGGATACAGCTGGGGCTGGAGCAGGGCTGTTTCTGCCCTCAGGCAGTTTACTTTCTGGCAGAGTGGAGAGCTGACCAACAGTGAGTTGCACAGGCTTGTCTTATTAAAGCACAGACTTGTCTTATTACAGGTATGCACAGGAAGGGGAGGTGCTGGGGGTATGCTGGGAAAGGGGCTGGTTCTGAGGCTCCAGAGGGCTTCCCTGAGGAAGTGTATTTTTTTTTGAGACAGAGTTTTGCTCTTGTTGCCCAGGCTGAAGTACAGTGGCATGATCTCAGCTCACTGCAACCTCTGCCTCCCAGGTTCAAGCAATTCTCTTGCCTCAGCCCCCAAGTAGCTGGGATTACAGGCTTGTGCCACCATGCCCGGCTAATTTTGTATTTTTAGTAGAGTTGGGGTTTCTCCATGTTAGCCAGGCTGGTCTCGAACTCCTGACCTCAGGTATTCTGCCCGTCTCAGCCTCCCAAAGTGCTGGGATTACAGGCATGAGCCACTGTGCCCAGCCTTTTTTTTTTTTGAGACAGAGTTTCACTCTGGTTGCCCAGGCTGAACATGATCTCAGCTCACTGCAACCTTTGCCTCCCAGGTTCAAGCAATTCTCCTGCCTCAGCCTCCCAAGTAGGTGGGATTACAGGCATGAGCCACCACTCCCAGCTAATTTTGTATTTTTACTAGGGAGTTGGTTTTGCCATGTTGGCTGGACTGGTCTCAAACCCCTGACCTCAGGTGGTCCGCCCGCCTCAGCCTCCAAAGGTGCTGGGATTACAGGCCTGAGCGCCCGGCTATGGTGTCTTGAGCTGAGTTCAGAAGCCCAAATAGGGGGTAGGAGAAAATGCACTTCGAGGAGAAACGTGCTGCTGGCCTGCTGGCTGGCTGTGTCATTTGGTCCTTGCGGGGCCTGTGAGGCTAGGAGGGCCGCCAGCACCCACCATGTACCAGGCCCTGTTGCTAGCGCTGGAGCTAGTTCCTGCCCCAGTGGAGCTGCCACTGAAGGGGGAGGTGTAATGAACAAGATAGGTAAGTGCATTTGCGCATGCTCTGTGGGGCTAAGGGCTGAAGAGAAACCATAAGCAGGGTTCAGAGGCCAGGAGGGCTCTGCAAAGGGATTTGGCATTGTCACAGGGTGACCAGGAAAGGCTTCTCAAGGTGACAGTGAGCAGAGATCTGAAGAAGGTGAGGGAGCCTGTGTGGACCTCAGGACCAGAGCTCCAGGCAGGGCCTGTTTGAGGAACATGGAGGAGGCCAAAGGAGGGAGCAGAGGTTAAAAGGCAGCAAGTGTGGTAGCTCATGCCTGCAATCCCAGCACTTTGGGAGGCTGAGGCAGGTGGATCACAAGATCAGGAGTTCAAGACCAGCCTGGCCAATATTGTGAAACCGTGTCTCTACTAAAAATACAAAAATTAGCCGGGCGTAGTGGTGGACACCTGTAATCTCAGCTACTCGGGAGGCTGAGGCAGCATAATTGCTTGAACCCGGGAGGTGGAGGTTATGGTGAGCCAAGATGGTGTCACTGCACTCCAGCATGGTGACAGAGAGAGACTCTGTCTCAAAAAAAAAAAAGGTGGCAAGGAGCAGGGGCGTAGGCTTGGGAGGATGTGGGTTCGCTTTAGCTTCAACTCTGAGAAGGGAATCCCCCGAGGGTTTTGAGCAGTGGAGGCACAGCGTGTGATGGAGTTTTAATAGGACCCTCTTGGCTGCTGTGTTGAGAATAGACTGGAGCAAGCAGGGGACAGAGCAGGAGGCCAGCAGGGGCGAGGTGACAGTGATTCTCGGGTCAAGGGTGGAAGCAGTTGCCAGACGCAGGAGGTGGCTTCTGGACCTAGGAGGAGGTAAAGCCCACCAGAACGTGTTGATGGCTTGGATGTGGGGTGTGAGAGGAACCAAAGATGCTGCCAAGTGAACAAGTGGAGTCCGTGTAGGCCGTGTTCCATCCGAGATGCCTTCTAGACAGGCAGGGTGTCAAGGAGGCAGCTGGAGAGATGAGTCTGGAGCTCACAGCAGGTCCAGGCTGGAGGCAGAACTGTCAGAGCCGCACAACTGGGGAAGATCGCCATGGGACTGGAGACAAGCTCCCAGGACAGCCCTGGAGTTCTGGATGGAAGAGCTCGGGGAGATGCACATAAACCACTAAGTGGCCAGCGTGGTGGGAGGAAAACCAGAGTGTATGGTGTCCTAGAAGCAAAAGAAGGTCTTTTAAGTGTTTCTAGGAGCAGGAAGTGACCAGCGGCCTTAGATGCTCCTTTTAGACCAAGTAACATGAGGACTGAGAACTGACCACTGGGTTTAGCAACGCAGAGGCCCTTGTGGCCCTTGTCAGCAGATGAGGGCAGTGTGGTCCAGAGATGAGGCTTGGGGCCGAGATGTAGCCCAGCTGCCTGGTCCATCTCCTCCCTTGTCCAGGCAGGGCCCTGCCACCTAGCAGCCGCTCCTCTTCCTGCCTGCTTATGGCCACCTGGTCTCCCTTTCCTCCCCATATCCCCAGACCTGTGCTTGGCCGGGGAGAGTCAGAGCTCCCCTGTCAGCTGGGTCCCCTCCTGGCCCTGAGAGGCCGCCACTGGAGCCCTGCCTCTTCCTGGCAGGGAGCATCGAGTACAGCTGTCCGGCTTCCAACGAGTGTGAGATCACCAAGCGGAGACGCAAGGCCTGCCAGGCCTGCCGCTTCACCAAGTGCCTGCGGGTGGGCATGCTCAAGGAGGGTGAGCGCTGGGCAGGGGCTGGGCGAGGGGTGCAGGAGCAGGGCCTGGCCCGGGTGGGGGCGAGGTTTGGGAGTTCTGGTGAGTGGCCTGGGGGAGGAAAGCTCTGGAGAGCAAGCCCCACCCCGCCCCCCAGTCACAGTCCTGTCTGTCCTACAATTCAAGGAGTACGCCTGGACCGCGTCCGGGGTGGGCGGCAGAAGTACAAGCGGCGGCCAGAGGTGGACCCGCTGCCCTTCCCAGGCCCCTTCCCTGCTGGGCCCCTGGCAGTAGCTGGAGGCCCCCGGAAGACAGGTGAGAGCACTGTGGGTAGGACACGAGAGGCCTGTGTGTGGCATCATCGTTACCCTGGGCGCTGGGACCTGTGTTTCTCCTTCATCTCTTCACTCATTCATTTCCCCAAGACATTCGAAAATGCCTTTTCCTGCAGCAGTATGTCTGGGAACAGGGACAGATTTTCCAACACTCACAGCCTGTCCACAACAGACGGGCTCTCCCTGGGAGACAGTTAGTGCTCTTCCCTGGAGCGAAGTTGCTGGCCAGCCGCTGCTGAGGAAGGCCACAGCGGGAGCGGCTCTGGGAGGATGCTTGACCCCCGAGGCTTAACAGACTCGAGTGCTCCTGATGCTTGTCCTCTAATTGTTGCCACAGCCCCAGTGAATGCACTGGTGTCTCATCTGCTGGTGGTTGAGCCTGAGAAACTCTATGCCATGCCTGACCCCGCGGGCCCTGATGGGCACCTCCCAGCCGTGGCTACCCTCTGTGACCTCTTTGACCGAGAGATCGTGGTCACCATCAGCTGGGCCAAGAGCATCCCAGGTAAAGGGCCCAGGTGACCCGGGGCCGCGCTGAACGAGTCGGCTCTGCTGCGCTCGCTCAGCCAGGCCTGCTCCCCTCTAGGCTTCTCATCGCTGTCGCTGTCTGACCAGATGTCAGTACTGCAAAGCGTGTGGATGGAGGTGCTGGTGCTGGGTGTGGCCCAGCGCTCACTGCCACTGCAGGATGAGCTGGCCTTCGCTGAGGACTTAGTCCTGGATGAAGAGGGGGCTCGGGCAGCTGGCCTAGGGGAACTGGGGGCTGCCCTGCTGCAGCTGGTGCGGCGACTGCAGGCCCTCCGGCTGGAGCGAGAGGAGTACGTCCTCCTGAAGGCCCTGGCCCTTGCCAATTCAGGTGAGCCTGGGGCAGGCACTAACAGGTCTCTTCGTAAGGTCTTCAGGTTTTTAACTCAGTGATGGTGTCACAGTCCCATTTTGCAGATAAGGAAAACCGAGGCTGAGGGAAGAACAATGATTTGCTCAGAGTCAAAAAGCAAGCCAAGTGCAGGCTCCAAACTGCACACAGGATTTTGAGCCCTAGCACCATGCTCAGGCAGAAAGGCCAAGTTTAGTGGGAGGGAAGGTGAGGAGGGTACAAAGTGGCCACAGTTGAGGGAGAAAGGGTGGGGCCCTGGCTCATGGGCTGGAGCCATGAATGATGCCCCTCAGTCAAGCCAATCAACAAATCCTCGTTTGGCTCCTCAGGCCCCACGTAGCAGTGCTCAAGCAGATGTGGAGGGTGCCCTTGCCAGGGATAGTCCAGGCCACCAGCATGCTCCTCTCCTTGCAGACTCTGTGCACATCGAAGATGCCGAGGCTGTGGAGCAGCTGCGAGAAGCCCTGCACGAGGCCCTGCTGGAGTACGAAGCCGGCCGGGCTGGCCCCGGAGGGGGTGCTGAGCGGCGGCGGGCGGGCAGGCTGCTGCTCACGCTACCGCTCCTCCGCCAGACAGCAGGCAAAGTGCTGGCCCATTTCTATGGGGTGAAGCTGGAGGGCAAGGTGCCCATGCACAAGCTGTTCTTGGAGATGCTCGAGGCCATGATGGACTAAGGCAAGGGGTGGAACTGGTGGGGGGTCTGGCAGGACCTGCCCAGCATGGGGTCAGCCCCAAGGGCTGGGGCGGAGCCGGGGTCTGGGCAGTGCCACAGCCTGCTGGCAGGGCCAGGGCAATGCCATCAGCCCCTGGGAGCAGGCCCCACGCCCTCCCCTCCCCCCTCCTAGGGGGTATCAGAAGCTGGGAACGTTGCATCCAGGCTCTGGGCACAGTGCTGCCCCTTGCAAGCCATAATGTGCCCCCAGAGTGGAGGGGGCCTTGCGGAAGCCATAGTGGGCTGCAGGGGATATGTGGGAGGCAGAAGCCTATCTCAGGGAGGGAAGGGGATGGAGGCCACAGTCTCCCAGTGGGTGATGCTTTTGCTGCTGCTTAATCCTACCCCCTCTACAGAGCAGAGCGGGACTTGGAGAGCAAAGGCCCCTGCCCCCTTCGCTCCTCTTCTCATCATTTGCATTGGGCATTAGTGCCCCCCCTTGAAGCAATAACTCCACGCAGGCTCCAACCCCTGGACCCCTGGGGTGGCCAGGGCCTCCCCATCAGCTCCCACCCAGCCTCCTCAGGGGGTAGGAGAGCACTGCCTCTATGCCCTGCAGAGCAATAACACTATATTTATTTTTGGGTTTGGCCAGGGAGGCGCAGGGACATGGGGCAAGCCAGGGCCCAGAGCCCTTGGCTGTACAGAGACTCTATTTTAATGTATATTTGCTGCAAAGAGAAACCGCTTTTGGTTTTGAACCTTTAATGAGAAAAAAATATATACTGTGGAGCTCAAGAGCACTGTGTGTTTGGTGTGTTATTGGGTCAAGGGTTGGGGATACACGACAAAAATACACACGGTCATAACAAGAAAAACTGGCGCCTGGCACAATCAACTCTCAGATTCGTCTTCACTCAGCAGCATGTTTGGGATCCCGCGGCTGATGGGGAACATACGTCCAGACTCCGGGCACTGCAGGGTGCCCTCCACCACTTCCACCTGCGGGCGGGGAGGGACAGAGCTGAGCACTGGCAGCCTCAGTGTGGGAGGCAGGTGGCCCGGGAAGCAGGTGAAGGGCCGCTTCTCACCTCCAGCAGCAGGTGGTGCATGGTCCTCAGAAACTCTTCATTCTCCTCATAACCCTCAACCGGCCCTTTAGGCACCTGGATCAGGCGCAACTGTGGGCAAGAGGCCGAAATTATCTCCTGGCATCCCGAACTCCCGCCTCAGTCCGGCTGAGGTGTGCCCGCCCCCACTCCTCGGGATATGCTCGGGCGGGGGAATCATCCTCACGTTATCGGCCGCCTCCAGGAACGCCGCCCACTCCACCTTGGGTATCATACGCGCCACGAACTGGGGGTTGAACTCCACGGGGCAGATGCGGACCTCCGTGGCCTGCGGAGTGGAAGAGTTTAGTTAGGCAAGCACTGAGTCCCGGTCCACCACCCCGCCCGAAGAGAGGAGAGACCGCCGCCGGCTGGTACCTGGAGGCGCAGGGGGAAACCACGGGGCCCCACCCCTCGCACATGCGAGCTCAGTAGATTGTGGGTGAGCAGTTTCATGTCTCCTCACGAGCGTTCTCCAGGCCGGAACCAGAAGAAGGTCGTCCTCCGCTTGCGTCACTTCCGAGGATGCGCCACTCGATGCTATTGGATGGCTAGAAGAACCGGAAGTAATGAACTTGCCGGAACTTCTGGTGCTTGGGGGAGCTGAGGTAGGTAGGTAAAAGACCTGTCCGGTCACGCGCTGTTACCGGAAGCGTCTTAGCAGTAGATTGCTACGGCGCACGCCCAGTTTTCTTTTTGCCACAAATACTACGTAAGATGCAAATTATATGCAAAATAGCTGCAATGCAGGGGCTCTTGTTGAACGCAAAATAAACGTCTTTTACCCCTACACAGGCCCCTGACACCGTCGTCTTCTGTACCCCACTTGCGGTTAAGGAGCAGAAACACTGCCCCATCTAAATTAGGCCCATGGAAGCCGAGCGGCACCTCATTCTTGTATGCAAATTAGCAGCTCCACTGCCGAAAGCTCCGCCCCATTTATAATTGCGCCTGCGGTCCAGCCCCAATGCAAATGAGGTTAGGGTACTAGAGGATCTGTTCGGCGTGTGGTCGCTCGCGCTTGCGCAGTGGAAGAGGCCCCGGCCCGCCTCCCGCTGGGTGTCGCCGCTGCGCCTCCAGCGATGCCCCGCCTGCTGCGGTGGCTCCAGCCAGGGGGCGGAGTGGAAGTAGCCGTGGGGCGGGTATGGGACTAGCCGGGCTGTGCGTCCTGAGGCGCCCAGCGAGTTTTGTATTCGTTGGTGGGGCCGCGGGTCAGTCTGTGGCAGCGGGAGCGGCAGCCGCAGCGGGAGCGGCAGCAAGACGGCGAGGTGAAGGAGGGTGGGCGTCTGGCGGCGTCCGCAGTTTCAGCAGAGTCGCTGCAGCCATGGCCCCGATCAAGGTGACCGCTGGCCGAGCCGGGCCTGACATCCCCCACTCTCCCGATGCCAACCCCCTTCCCTCTGGTCTGAGGGTGTCACCTTCTTTCCTGCCTGCCGGACCCCTCCCGCCGCCTGCCGCTCTCATCCCCTCAGAAGTCCCGCGTGGCTGCCCACCCTTCTTTCCAATGGTGGGGGCCTCACCTTCTGGGACAGTCCCGAGGCATTATTATTTTTTTAAGACAGAGTCTCATTCTGTCGCCCAGGCTGGAGTGCAGTGTCGCGATCTCGGCTCACTGTAACCTCCGCCTCCCGGGTTCAATCGATTCTCCAGCCTCAGCCTCCTGAGTAGCTGGGACTACGGGCGCGAGCCACCGCGACCGGCTAATTTTTGTATTTTTAGTAAAGACGGGGTTTCACCATGTTGGCCAGGCTGGTATTGAACTCCCGACCTCAGATGATCCGCCCACCTCGGCCTCCCAAAGTGCTGGGATTACAGGCGTGAGCCACAGCGCCCGATCTGATTTTCCCCATCTGTCTTCTGAAACAGCTGTCCCTTAGCGACCTCGCAGGGGCTTCCCCTATCCCACTCCGTGACCTCCCCTCCTCCCATGGCAAATTCCCACCCTCCGCCTACTCTTTCACTCATCTCCTGGAACCGTCCCCAGGGCTTTGGACCTTCCCCCTGCTCCTCCCAAACCCTTGTGAGACCCCCTTCCCTTTCTGCTTCATCCTGCTCCCAACCCCGGGCTCCTCAGAGACTCCGGCACCTCTGACTCTCTTCTTACCCACTCTGGCCCCAGGAAGCCCTCAAGTACTCCAGGGAGACGGATCCTTCCTCCTTCAAGAGATTCCTTCTTTTGTTCTATACATCCTGGGTGTAGGGGCCTGGACACCCTCCCCTAACTTTCCCACCTGCTGCTACCCTCCCTCTTCCTCCTCGTGAGGGTGGGACCCTCAGACCTGGCCAAGATCCTCTCCCTCCGTGTTTTCAGGGACTCCTCCTCACCCCCAAATGCAGCCCTCTACCCCCAACCCCACCCATTTATCCCACTCCTTTCCTGTAACCTAGACAGCGTGTTATGCAACCCTTTTGACACTTGAGGAGGCCTTCCTGCCCTTTCTCTGTTGTCACCAGTGGCCCTTAGGAGGAGCAGGGCCACCTTGAAACCTAGAGGATATGGGGTAACTCGGTGTGGGTGGGCAGGGAGGGCCCCTGGAAACTCTGACAGGGCTGGAGTTTCCTGCTGGGCGTCAGCCCTAGCTCCTGCAGGCGCAGCTGCCAGGCTCTCTGTTCACCTTCCCGCCTCCGGTTTGCCCCGCTCTCTCACCGCCCTTACCCTGGAGTCCTTCCTTCTAGGTGGGAGATGCCATCCCAGCAGTGGAGGTGTTTGAAGGGGAGCCAGGAAACAAGGTGAACCTGGCAGAGTTGTTTAAGGGCAAGAAGGGTGTGCTGTTCGGAGTTCCCGGGGCCTTCACCCCTGGCTGTTCCAAGGTGAGGCCCTTCCCTTCTGAGGACCAGGACCTGGGATGTTCTGTGTTGCTCTGAAGTCCTCCACATAGTCCTGACAGGAAGGCAGAAAGCATTTCAGTGCTGTTGGAAAACAAGTAGAGGCTGCCAGAAGGGAGCAGCACCAGGAATGCTGGAGAAAAGCTTACTGCAATGAAATCCAGCATCCCTGTTGGTCTTGCTAAATGACAGGCACTGTGGAGGGTGCTTGGGACTCAGATAAATAAGACATAGTTCTGCCCATGGGAAGTTCATATTCTGGACCAGAAGACATTAAGTTTCATTCTGAGCTTCCTAATGGCCAGGCAAAAAGGAAATAGAATGGTTTAGACAGCCCTCATTGTTTGATCAAAGCTGTTGAGGCAGAGCAGTGAGGAGGGCCTGGAGATGAAGGGTGGGCTGGGGGGCAGATGCAGTTATCCCTTTGCTGACCCTTTATTTCCCTTCCCCAGACCCACCTGCCAGGGTTTGTGGAGCAGGCCGAGGCTCTGAAGGCCAAGGGAGTCCAGGTGGTGGCATGCCTGTGTGTTAATGATGCCTTTGTGACTGGTGAGTGGGGCCGAGCCCACAAGGCGGAAGGCAAGGTGAGATGCGGGCCTGCAGGGAGTCAGAGCCAGGTAGGAGATTCTTCTTGTGACGTTTCCTTTCTCTGCAGGTTCGGCTCCTGGCTGACCCCACTGGGGCCTTTGGGAAGGTGAGTGTTCTGTGTTCCCCCAGCCTCCACAGGGATTTAGCAGTGTGGGGAGCAGTGGGGGCCCTTGGCTTCCTCAGGGATTTCTGACACTTTTCTTTGTCTCCTCTTAGGAGACAGACTTATTACTAGATGATTCGCTGGTGTCCATCTTTGGGAATCGACGTCTCAAGAGGTAAAAGTGGGAGAGTCCTCTGTGGGGGGAGAGTCCTCTGTGTGGGAAAATCCTCTGTGCGGGGAGAATCCTCTGTTGGGGGAGAGTCCTCCATGGGGGGAGAGTCTTCTGTGGGGGAGAGTCCTCTGTAGGGGAGAATCCTCTGTGGGGGGAGAATCCTCTTTTCGGGGAGAATCCTCTTTTCGGGGAGAGTCCTCTGTGGGGAGAGTCCTCTGTGGGGGGAGAGTCCTCTATTGCAGGGAGTCCTCTGGTGGGGGGAGAGTCCTCTGTGGGGGAGAGTCCTCTGTGGGGGAGAGTCTTCTGTCGGGGGAGAATCCTCTACTGGTAGGAGTTCTCTGGTGGGGGAGAGTCCTCTGTTGGGGGGGAGTCCTCTGGTGGGGGGAAATCTTTCTCTGTGGGGGAGAGTCCTTTGTGGGGAGGAGTCCTCTGTGGGGTTCTCTTGGGCCCCTGGCTCTTCACTGCCTGTCTCCATGCTCTGCCTCCAAGCCCAGGCTGATGCAGCTGGCTGGGCCTGTCTTTCTGGCAGATTCTCCATGGTGGTACAGGATGGCATAGTGAAAGCCCTGAATGTGGAACCAGATGGCACAGGCCTCACCTGCAGCCTGGCACCCAACATCATCTCGCAGCTCTGAGGCCCTGGGCCAGATCACTCCCTCTACCCCTCCCTATCTCACCTGCCCAGCCCCGTGCCAGGGCCCTGCAATTGGAACCTTGGCCAGATTTCTGCAATAAACATTTGTGGCTTGTGCCCATCTCCTTGGTTAGGAATGGCTGTTTTGCTCAGTGCCAGGCATCCTGGCATCGTCACAGACTGGGTGAGAGCGGTCAGAGCGCATATGGGCTGAAAGGGAGACTGTAGGGGGTCTTGGCTTAATTAAGGGGGAGTTGGGGAGGGAGTTTCGAGCGAGGTGTTTTTTTTTTCTTTTTGAGATGGAGTTTCACTGTCGCCCAGGCTGGAGTGCAGTGGCATGATCTTGGCTCACCGTAACCTCTGCCTCCTGGGTTCAAGTGATTATCCTGCCTCAGCCTCCCGAGTAGCTGGGATTACAGGCACCCACCACCACGCCTGGCTAATTTTTTGTATTTTTGGTAGAGATGGGGTTTCACCATGTTGGCCAGGCTGGTCTCAAACTCCCGACAGATGATCCACCCGACTTGGCCTCACAAAGTGCTGGGATTACAAGTGTGGGCCACTGTGCCCGGCCTCGAGGGAGGTGTTAGTGAGCACTGAGAAGGAGCCAGCAAACTGAAGAGTGAGGGGGAAGCGGTCCCCTCAGAGGCAGCACAGAGGGCAAGGCCCAGCCAATGCCACGTAGTACACAGCGTGGCCTTCGTGCCTGCTCTCTGGGTGCTGACTGATGCCATTTAGGCTGGAAACCCCAGGGCGGGAACCTTGGCTCCCAGCACTCCTGCTGGGCCCAGCCCCACCGTCCTTTGAGACTTGAACCCCTCCCGGGCGCACCCTCATCCCAGGAAGAGCTCAGGTCACCTTAGGAGTATCTGACAGACGGGGAGAGGGGCTCCAGTGCAGCACTTGCTCAGTCCAGGAGGGCTCCTTGGGAGAAGAGTCTAGGTGAGCTGGTGAGGCCTGACCAGTGGTGGCTCGGTGGGAGGGGCCTCGAGCCAGGGACACCAGCAGGGTTTGGGGCTGGGGGCCATTGCCATGGCAGGCCCTGCTCCTGGGCGTCTGCCTCTTGGCGCTGGGAAGCCATGTGTGGCGGCAGGCAGTGATTGTGAGGCCCCGCTGCGTGGAGTGTAGAGGCCTGCGTGCCGCTCTCGATGCTGCCTGCCTGCTCCAGGTGTGGTAACAGCCCTCACAACAATCCAGTGAGGTGTGGGCTGCCGCCGCCTCTCAGCCACCTACACGGAGTCGGGATTCCATCACCGCGTGGAGCTGCAGTGTCAGGAACCACATCAATGCCTGGTTCCCGGGGCACTTCCTGCCTAGTGGTCCCCAGGGCTTTTGAGAGGTCGGGAAGAAGGTCAAAGAGGGGCCACCTAGAGCAAATGACCCTTGAGGCAGTGGGAGTGGTGCAGGAGGCGAGGGAGCCCCATAGCCTTAGGAGTGGAAGTGGGATGGGACAGTCCTATGCAGCCCAGCACAGTGCAAGGTGGGTGTCGGGGGTAGGGGGAATGTCAGGGACGAGAGGATGCCTGGTGGTCATCGGGGCCTCTGGAGCTGGTAAGCAGCTTGCCTTGCACCCTACAGGCACCTTGGTCATGGGCTACCGTGTGCAGTCCCTGAGCTGGGAGGCTGAGAGAGGTACCAGATGGGCAGCAGAGAGCAGGACCCATGATGAGAGCAATGCCCAGGAGGTGGGGGTGGGGCATGTTGGGAGGGAGGGTGCATCCAGGGGGCCACTTGCTGAAGGTGGAGGGGCTGGGTGCTTATAGCCGTGTCCGTGAGAACAGACACGCAGTAGGAGGGGAGCCAGTCTCCCCGCCCAGGGTCGCAGTGCTCAGCCTTCCCGAGTTGTGCTGCCCACTGACCTGCAACACACTCCCACAACCTGCCACCACTTCAGGGGTCTTGGACGGGGCCAGGGCAGGAGGCTGACTGCACCCCCAGCTGCCCCGGTAACCTGACTGCCTCTCCTCTCCCACCATAGTCGGGGGCACAGCATTGTCCTCATGGACACACATGGTGCAAAGCACCTTTTTTTCCCGGATACTACCTCTTAATCGTCTCATCGTACAAATGAGAAAACGGACATGGAGCTTCCTACAGGGCACCTGTGAGCTTCAGCGTCTCATCAGCAAATGGGAGGCAGTGGTGGCTGACAGCCGACCCCACGGGCTGTGTGCCCCGTTGCTCTTTCCTGCAGCCTTATGCTGCTGGGACAGCTCCCTGCTATCGGGGAAGCCCAGATGTCTCTGTCACTCAGCTGCCTCTGTTTCCTCTGCTCCTGGGCTCTTATCTGGGCTGGCTGAGACCAAGCAAGGCCTCTAGAGGAAGTGTCCCCTCCAGGGTCCACTGCTGCTGGCTGGGCCTCTAGGAAGGGTCGAAGGAGCTTCCGGGGCTGGGGTGGCTCTCCAGGACAGTCTGGTGTGGTGGCGGCGGGGCTGTGGCCTCAGTGGCACTGACTGCTGAGCATGTGGGTGAGCTTGGGGGGAACGTCCTTTGGTGGGGAAGGAGGGACTGGCCCTGGGAACTGCTCCAGGTCCTGGGGGGCCGAAGATGAAACAGCACCTGGCAAGAGAGCCTTTCACAGCTGTCTCCAGGGTGGACAGGTGGGGCTTCAGGCCTGGAGATAAGGGCAGACCAGGCCGTGGTATCCTGGATCAGAGAGCCCTGGACGCCTGGGCTGCACCTGGCAGAGTTGTACGTGTGGCCTTCCTGGGCTGCCGGTGGCCGAAGGACCAACGTTAAAAAATATGACAAAATATCTTAGGCCGGGTGCGGTGGCTCACGCCTGTAATCCCAGGACTTTGGGAGGCCGAGGTGGGCAGATCACTTGAGGTCAGGAGCCTGAGACCAGCCTGGCCAACATGGTGAAACCCCATCTCTACCAAAAATACAAAAATTAGCGGGGCATGGTGGTATATGTCTGTAATCCCAGCTACCCGGGAAGCTGAGGCAGGAGAATTGCTTGAACCTGGCAAGTAGAGATTGCAGTGAGCTGAAATCTGGCCACTGCACTCCAGCCTCAGCAACAGAGCAAGACACTGTCTCAAACAAACAAATAAAAAAAGGCTGGGTGAGGTGGCTCACACCTGTAATCCCAGCACTTTGGGAGGCCGAGGCGGGTGGATCACTGGGATCAAGAGTTCGAGACCAGCCTGCCTGGCCAACATGGTGAAACACCTTCTGTATAAAAATACAAAAAAATTTAGCCAGGCATGATGGCGGATGTCTGTTATCCTAGCTACTCGGGAGGCTGAGGTGGGAGAATCGCTTGAACCCAGGAGGCAGAGGTTGCAGTGAGCCAAGATTGCGCCACTGCACTCCAGCCTAGGCGACAGAGTGAGACTCCCTCTCAAAAAAAAAAAAAACGGAAAATAACCTGAAACATCCACCCTACACATGCCCAGTAAGACTCACTGGCCTGTCCCGGCATGCCCAGGGCCGTAGCAACTCACACCCAGAAGGCCAAGGGTGTTACTTAGCATCAGTGGTTCTGGGCTTCCTGGGTCTAGGGGCCCTTTGAAACGCAGCTGAACAGACCCCCACATGAGCATTAAGGGTGTCGCCCTGCAAGGAAGAAGCGTAGGCAAAATTAATATCAGCAGAGACTTTATTTGGGCCAAGCTTGAGGACTGCATCCCAGGAGCACAGATTCCAGTTGCCCTGAATATACACTCCGATTAGCGCAGTTGAAGTGGGTTTGAAAAGGATGAGAGCTCCTGAGTTGTTTACCAAGAATTTACATTAAAATAACAAACTGGCTGGCTGCAGTGGCTCAGGCCTATCAGTTACTCTGGCAGCTGAGGTGAAAGCGTTGCTTCAGGCCAGTTCAAGACCAGCTTGGGCAACATAGCAAGATACTATCCCTAGGGCCGGGCGCGGTGGCTCACGCCTGTAATCCCAGCACTTTGGGAGGCTGAGGCGGGTGGATCACGAGGTCAAGAGATCGAGACCATCCCGGTCAACATGGTGAAACCCCGTCTCTACTAAAAATACAAAAAATTAGCTGGGCATGGTGGCGCGTGCCTGTAATCCCAGCTACTCAGGAGGCTGAGGCAGGAGAATTGCCTGAACCCAGGAGGCGGAGGTTGCGGTGAGCCGAGATCGCGCCATTGCACTCCAGCCTGGGTAACAAGAGCGAAACTCCGTCTCAAAAAAAAAAAACAAAACGAAAAAAAAAACCCACAAGCTGTTGATTGACTCTACATTGTCCTTCGTATCACAAATCCTAGGAATGTGAAAATAATGAGTGGACAACTAACCAGGAGACTTTGACCAGTTGCCCCAGGCCTGGGCGTGACTGAAGTCCGTACCTGTGTCTCTCTGGGCCTGCATACCTTGCATAGCTCCGACGTTCTGAGCTTTTTTTCTCTTTCTTTCTTTCTTTCTTTTTTATTTGAGATGGAGTTTCACTCTTGTTTCCCAGGCTGGAGTGCAGTGGTGTGATCGCGGCTCACGGCAGACTCTACCTCCCAGGTTCAAGTGAATCTCCTGCCCCAGCTTTCCGAGTAGCTGGGATTACAGGCGCCTGCCACCACACCTGGGTAATTTTTTTTGTATTTTAAGTACAGACAGGGTTTCACAATGTTGGCCAGGCTGGTCTCGGACTCCTGACCTCAGGTATCTGCCTGCCTTGGCTTCCCAATGTTTTGGGATTACAGGCATGAGCCACCATGCCTGGCCCTTTTTTTTTTTTTTTTTTTTCAAGACAGGGTCATTCAGTCACCCAGGCTGGAGTACAGAAGTACCATCACAGCTTACTGCAGCCTCGACCTCCCAGGCTCAAGAGATCCTCCTACCTCAGCCTCCTTAATAGCTGGGACTACAGGCATACATCACCACAACTGGCTAATTTTTTTGTATTTTTTGTAGAGCCAGGTTTGCTGTGTTGCCCAGGCTGGTCTTGAACTTCTGGGCTCAAGTGATCCTTGGCCTCCCAAATTGCTGGAATTATAGGCATGAGCCAGGTGTCCTGCCTCGTTTTCTTTTTCTCAAGGGTTTCAAGGAACCCTTGGAGTCCTTCCAAGGGTCCTAAATGACCCCCTGCTCCCACCTAGGAGGCATCATAGTCTGTGGGTTCACCAGGCTTTGGGCTCAGACCTCCAGAGCCTCCAGAGTGCGAGTCCCAGCCTGCTCCCGAGAAGCTGGGTGACCTTGGCAGGCCGTTTCATTTCTCTTGACCCTACTTCCTTCATCTTTAAAGCAGGAAGAATCCAATCCACCTCACGGGTTGTCTTGCGAATCGAATGAGACAATTGATGTAAAGCATTTGGCAAGGTGCCCGGAACACTCAAGAAGTAAGTGAGGCCCGGGGCCGGGCGCTGAGCGTCATGCCTGTTCACCCAGCACTTAGGGAGGCTGAGGGGGGAGTTAGAGACCAGCCTGGCACCATAGTGAGACCCCGTTTGTACAAAAAATAAAAGAATTAGGTGGGTGTGGTGGCTCGTGCCTGTTCTAGCTATTCCAGAGGCTGAAGTGGGAAAATCACTAGAGCCCAGGGGGCCAAGACTGCAGTGAGCTATGATTATGCCACTGCACTCCAGCCTGGGCAATAAAGCGAGACCCTGCTACAAAAAAAAAAAAAAAAAAAAAAAAATGCTCAATAAAAGGTTATTTGAAAGATAAAAATCAGGCCAGGCACAGTGGCTCATGCCTGTAATCCCAGCACTTTGAGAGGCTGAGATGGGAGGATCACCTGAGTTCAGGAGTGGCCAACATGGTGAAACCCCGTTTCTACTAAAAATACAAAAATTAGCTGGGTGTGGTGATGCATGTCTGTAATCCCAGCTACTCGGGAGGCTGAGGCAGGAGAATCACCTGAACCTGGGAGGCGGATGTTGCAGTGAGCCAAGATTGTGCCATTGCACTCCAGCCTGGGTGACAGAGTGAGACCCTCTCTCAAAAAAAAAAAAAAAAAAAAAAAAAGGAGGATAAAAACCTCTATCCTCTGCCATGCAGTAGGGAAGTAGCTGAGAGTTAAGGGTCAAATTCCAGTCCTGTCGTTAATGCTTCCTGTGACTGTGCCTCTCTGACCTCAGTTTTCTCATCAGTAGCATGGGGATAATGACCCTGCTTATTACCTCTTGTGTGCAGACCCCAAAGGTTCTCCACACATCGTCCAGTGCCTGCAGCCTCACAGGTTAAGGAGCTGGGAAGACATCATCAGGGGGAGTTTTCTTTTATTTTTTCTTTTTTTTTGAGAAGGAGTCTCATCTTGCTCTGTCACCCAGGCTGGAGTGCAATGGTGCAATCTTGGCTCACCACAACCTCTGCCTTCCGGGTTCAAGCGATTCTCCTGCCTCAGCCTCCCGAATAGCTGGGACTACAGGTGCATGCCACCATGCCTGGATAATTTTTGTATTTTTTAGTAGAGATGGGGTTTTGCTATGTTGGCCAGGCTGGTCTTCAACTCCTGACCTCATGATCTGCCCGCCTCAGCCTCCCAAAGTGCTGGGATTACAGGCATGAACCACCACTCCCGGCCTATCAGGGAGTTTTCAGTGGGCCCTAAGGGAGTCAAATCTGGGCTTCTGAGACAAAGAAAGAGTTGGAGGGTCCTGGTGTTCCTGGCCTAGACCAGGCTTGGGCTACAGCCGTGAAGGTGCTGTGATCAGGGGAAATGGAGGCTACTGGCCCCAGTGGGACACACTCTACTGGGCGTGGTTGGGGTTTGGTGACACAGGCATTGAGGAGTGACAGCAGAGAGTGAAATGTATGCATGGATATAACTTCTGGAGAAGTTCGGGTAGCATCTACGTGAAGGTGGATTCTTGGTGTTAATAAGCGTGCATATTGGCCTGCCACGTGATTATATCGTATCATCAACTCTCACTCCTGGAGTTGGGAATCTTGTCTTTTAATTTTTTTATTTTTCAAAGATGGGGTTTCACCATGATGGTCAGGCTGGTCTTGAACTCCTGACCTCAGGTGATCCACCCACCTCGGCCTCTCAAAGTGCTAGGATTATAGGCGTGAGCCACCGTGCCCGGACAAGGGAATCTTGTCTTTTTACTTAACATGGGTAAGGAGCCCTGGTCAGCGTGGGGAACACAGATAATACTCAACACGTTTTGGGAAGAAGTAAAGAAGTGAAGGCCGGGTGCAGTAGTTCACACCTGTAATCCCAGTACTTTGGGAGGCTGAGGTGGGTGGATCACCTGAGGTTCAGGAGTTTGAGACCAGCCAGGCCAACATGGTAAAATCCCATCTCTACCAAAAATACAAAAATTAGCCAGACATGGTGGCAGGCGCCTGTAATCCCAGCTACCCGGGAGCCTGAGGCAGGAGAATCGCTTGAACCCGGGAGGCAGAGGTTGCAGTGAGCCAAGATCTCTCCATTGCATTCCAGCTTGGGCGACAGAGAGAGATTCCATCTCAAGGGGAAAAAAAAAGTGAAGGCAGGGAAAGACAGAGGAAGCTACCCTTTCCCTAGCTTCCTGGACACTGATTTCCATTGTTTGAGCATAAACGTGACCATAGCAGGCCTGAATTAGACCTAGATTTGCTTGGGAGTGACATAAATCCCTAAATACCAGTGACTTGAAACAAAGGCTTAGGGCCAGGTGTGGTGGCTCATGCCTGTAATCCTAGCACTTTGGGAGGCGGAGGCTGGTTGATCACTTAGGTCAGGAACAATGTTCAGATAACCAAAAATTATCTGAACATAGTGGTTCATGCTTGCAGTCCCAGTTACTAGGGAGGCTGAGGCAGGAAGATCACTTGAACCCAGGAGGTGGAGGCTGGTAGGGAGCCATGATAATGCCACTGTATTCCAGCCTGGGTGACAAAGCCTGTCTCAAAAAAGAAAATCCACCTTTGTGTTAGTGGTGATGGTTGCACAACTTGGTGAATATATTAAAAACCTCTGACTTGTTTACTTTAATTAAAAAAAAAATAGAGACAAGTTCTCATTATATTGCCCAGGCTGGTCTCAAATTAGACTCAAGTAAACTTTCCGCCTCGGCCTCACATAGTGCTGGGATTACAGGCATGAGTCCCCACACCCAGCCTTTGTACACTTTTATGGGCTGAATTTTATGATATGTGAATTGTATGTCAATTTGGCAAATCTATCTTTGATGAAGCCGAACAGTGTGGCCCAGTTCCCACAGGGACTAATTCAGGAAAGGGACAGGGAACCAGGAGAGAGGGCTGTTGTCCTCAGCTCTGGGACTGACTCGGGGCCTCAGCTGTGGGTCTGACTGAGGTCGGAGTGATTTGGGCAGGGGCATCCCAGCGGGGAACATGGTCTGGTTGATGCTGAAGAGGGAGGAGCCTGGAGGACCCACAGCTGGGAATCAGGGTGACTCTGGCGTTGCAGGGAATGGGGACAGAGGCTTGGAGAGAAGTCACTGGGGAGATGAGGGGACCACACAGGGATCTGGGCCAGCTTCATATGAACCAAACCCCTCCCAAGGCTGATGGGAAGGGCAGGGTAGTGAGTGGCTCCTGGGAGGCATGGAGCCCTCGAAGTCCCTCTGCTTAGAGGTGACCCTTGAGTGGCCCACACTGCTTGCTGTCTGTCCAATGTCCTTTCTCTCTCTCTCTGACTAACAAAACTCATAATTTTTATTTAGACACATGGCAGCCTGGAAATGAAGTTGATACTTCTCAGCTTCCCTTGCAGCTAGTATGACCATGTGACTAAGTCCTGTCCATGAGATGTAAGTGGAAGGGATACATGGCAGCTTCCAGAAAAGTCTTCTTGACAGACAGCTGGCATGTGCTTTTTTTTTTTTTTTTGAAATGGAGTTTCACTCATTGCCCAGGCTGGAGTGCAATGGCACCGTCTCTGCTCACTGCAGCCTCCACCTCCTGTGTTCAAGTGATTCTTCTGCCTCCGCTTACTGAATAGCTGGAATTACAGGCGCCCGCCACCATGCCTGGCTAATTTTTGTATTTTTAGTAGAGACAGGATTTCACCATGTTGGCCAGGCTGGTCTTGAACTCTTGACCTCAGATGATCCGCTCGCCTCAGCCTCCCAAAGTGCTGGGATTACAGGCGTGAGCCACTGTGTCTGGCAGGCATGGACCTTTATGTCCTGTTCCTCATTTTCTCCTTCTTGCTGGCTGGATGATGAATGTGACAGCTGGAACTCAAGCAGCCACAGTGGTAAGTAAAGACATGTGTTTAAAATGGCAGAGCAGCAAGACAGAAGGAATAATCACGCAGTGGCCTACTGGCTCAGTGTCTCTCGTGCATACCTGTGAGCTCAGCCTTTGTTTTGTTTTTCTGTTTGTTTTTTTGAGAGACAACGTCTCTCAGTGTTGCCTGGGCTGGTCTCAAACTCTTCAGCTCAAGTTATCCTCCTGTCTTGGCCTCCCAAAGTGCTGGGATTACAGGCATGAGACACTATGCCTGGCCCTAAGACAGATCTTTAACCTCAGTGACTTCTCACCAAAAGAAGCTGATTCTCTCCTCTGAGCATTGCAATCCTCCTGTCGTTATGAGTGGCCTGACCAGGTGTTCAGGGTCCACTTGCCCGCCTGTGTCCTCACCGGCACATAGGGATCTCCCTTCAGTGGCTGTTTGCTGAGAGTCATCTCTGCAGCAGACACTGTGCCAGCCTCTGGGGACTGAGCGGTGAATACGCTGTGCATAGGCCCTGCAGGCACCAGGAAGGGTGTTCTAGGGGTGGGAACAGCCACTGCTAAGGTCTACAGGCCAGGAAGATGAAGGAGGTCTGGCTGAGCAGTGGTGATGGAGGGCAGAGGTGGGATATGGCCCGGCAGCTGCGCTCGCTCGAGTTCTCTGGGTGGAGAGTGAGTGTTTCCACCATTCGGCTAGGGGCAGCTTCCAGCTTTGGAGACATTTCTATTTTTGTTTCTTCTTGGGCTCTTTCTTTGGGGCTTATTCCAAAAAGCCAGGTCAGAGGGATCTGGCAGTTTTCTTGGTCTCAGGAAATTCTGAGACCAAGCTGACTTGTACACTTTTAGAGACTGAATTTTATGACATATGAATTGTACGCCAGTTTGGCAAATCTATCTTTGATGAAGCTGACCAGTGTGGCCCAGTTCCCACATGGAGAATTCAGGGCAGGGACAGGGAGCCAGGTGCGAGGGCCGTTGCCTCGGAGCCACCTGTGACCTGGGCTGTGTTCTCCGCTGTGGTTGCCAACTTGAGTTGAGTTTTACCTTTTGGATTTATTTTTGCCAGTTTAATGGCACCGCGGAGCTGTCTTTAATGTGTGTGTCTTCAATTATGAGGGCAACTGGCAGCCATGGGGCTTGGCCCAGGGTTTCCACCTTGTTTGCTAATTGGGTGCTGGGCTCCAGCCTTGCCGTCCCACCCGACAGCAACAAGAAGTGGAGTGCAGCCGGGCGCGGTGGCTCACGCCTGTTATCCCAGCACTTTGTGGGGCCAATGCGGGTGGATCACCTGAGGTTGGGAGTTCGAGACCAGACTGACCAACATGGAGAAACCCCGTCTCCACTAAAAATACAAAATTAGCTGGGTGTCGTTATGCATGCCTGTAATCCCAGCTACTTGGGAGCCTGAGGCAGGAGAATTGCTTGAACCCGGGAGGCAGAGGTTGCAGTGAGCCGAGATCACGCCACTGCACTCCAGCCTGGGTGACAGAGCAACACTCTGTCTCAAAAAAAAAAAAACAAAAACAAAAACGGAGTGGAATGCAGGGGTGAAAGGGGTTGTGGGTAGAGGGAGGCTGGGAGATTGTGAGCTCTCAGAGCCAGAGGGGGATGAGATTTCAGCCTCAGCTGCCCTACTTGCCCCATTCTCTTCTGAGCCTCACTTTCCTGGCCTCTGAAATAGGAATTCATTTATTCAAAAACACACACACACAAAATCTGCCTTCAGTATCTTGGCTCCACCACTTCCTGGCTGTGTGGTCTTAAGCAAGTGACTTAACTGCTCTGGGCATCAGTTTTTT
The DNA here is from genome assembly GCF_030222135.1 of Aotus nancymaae. NCBI lineage: Eukaryota > Metazoa > Chordata > Mammalia > Primates > Aotidae > Aotus > Aotus nancymaae. The sequence goes on along the minus strand of NW_026988473.1, from coordinate 5,519,760 downwards.
CATTGTAAAATGGGGATAACCAATAGCTCCTGTATTTTACAGCTGAGGAGGGGATTAAGTGATTGAGACGCGTAAAGTGCTTAGAATGGAGCCCAGCACAGATCAGTGGGCAGCGGATGGCGGTGCTCTCATGGACCCAGTGGGCTCAGCCCTGTGCCATCTGCACTGCAGTTGTGAGTGGGCCCATGATGGCTTCCACTCGAGAGGGGAGTAGGCAAAGCAAACACACGAAGGCGACCGACCGCAGAGTGGAACCCTGCTGTGGGAGGAGGATGGGGGCTGCTTTACAAGAGAAAGGACTTTTCTTTTTTTTGAGACAGGATCTCACTTTGTCATCCAGGCTGGAGTGCAGTGGCGTGATCAGAGCTCATTGCAATCTTGCACTCCTGGGCTCAAGCGATCCTCCTGCCTCAGCTTCCCTTGTTGCTGGGACGACAGGCGTGCTCCATCGTGCAAAGCTAATTTTTGGATTTTTTTGTAGAGGTGAGGTGTCACCATGTTGCCCAAGTTGGTCTTGAACTCCTGGGCTCAAGCCATCCTCTTGCCTCCATCTCACAAAGTGCTGGGAAGCTACTTGGGAGGCTGAGGCAGGAGAATCGCTTGAACCACAGAAGCAGAGGTTGCAGTGAGCCAAGATCGCACCGTTGCACTCCAGCCTGGGCAACAAGAGGGAAACTCTGTCTCCAAAAACAAAAAAACAAACAAAAAACAAAGTACTGGGAGTGCAGGTATGAGCGACTGTGCTGGCTCATGAGAAAGGAGTGGTTGAGAGACCAGTATGGGAGAAGGGACTGGTGTTGGAAAGGGTGTGTGCGTATGTGTGAATGTGTGTGTCTGAATGTGAGCATGTGTGATTGTGTGTCTGAATGTATGAGTGTGCAAGTATGTGTGACTGTGTGTGTCTGAGTGTGCGTGTGACTGTGTGACCATGCGAGAGTCTGTGAATGAGTGGGTGAGCATGTGTGAATGTGTGTGTGAGCATGTGTGAATGTGTGTGAGCATGTATGAATGTGTGTGAGCATGTTTGTGTGAGCATGTGTGAGCATGTGTGAATATGTGTGTGAATGCATGAGTGTGCAAGCATATGTAAATGCGTGAGTGTGAGCATGTGTGAATGTGAGCGTGTGTGAATGTTAGCATGTGTGAATGTGTGAGCATGTGAGTGTGAGCATGTGTGAATGTGTGTGAGCGTGTGTGAATGTGAGCATGTGTGAATGTGACCATGTGAGTGTGAGCATGTGTGAATGTGTGTGAGCATGTGAATGTGTGAGAAGCATGTGAAAGCACGTGTGAATGTGAGAAGCATGTGAATGTGAGCATGTATGAATGTGCATGTGAGCATGTGTGAGCATGTGTGATGTATGTGTGAGTGCATATTTGTGTGAGCATGTTTGAGTGTGAGAGCATGTGTGACTGTGGACATGTGAATGTGAGCATGTGTGAATGTGCATGTGAGCATGTGTGAGCATGTGTGGTATATGTGTGAGTGCATATGTGTGTGAGCATGTTTGAGTGTGTGTGAGCGCATGTGTGACTGTGGACATGTGAATGTATGTGAGCATGTGTGAATGCATGGAGCATGTGTGAATGTGTAAGCATGTGCGAATGTGTGTGTCAGTGTGTGTGAATGTGTCAGTGTGTGTGAATGTGTGAGTGTGTGTGTGAGCATGTGTGAATGTGAGTGTGTAGGGAGTTGAGGAGGGTGTGACTCAGATGTTGAGTTCCAGGCTGAGGCATGGGCAATGCAGAGGTGCGGAGTAGGGGAGAGTGATTGAGCAACCAGCGTGGCCAGAGCAGAGGGAGGAGGAAGGATGAGGTCAGGGTGATGAGGGGCCCCTCTCCAGGGCCTTGAAGGTCATGGTGAGCGGGTGAGTCACCAAAACACAGGGAAAAACCACTGGAGAGCTTTAAGCTGGACAGGACCATGAGCCAGGCAGTTTCTGAATGACAAAGTGTGGGGTGGAGGGGTGAAAGCTGCCTGGAGGAGGACTGGGGCTTGTGGTCCAGCATGGCTTGGAAGTAGAGGGAGAGGCGCAGCGCGTGCCCCTGGAGCATGGGAGTGTCTGGGGAGAACAGGAAGGGAGAGCCGGCCAGTGTCAGGTAGTAGGGGCTGGGCTGGGCCTTGGTCTTCAGTTGGGGGACCCCAGGCCCTGCAGGCTGCACTCTGAGTCGTGGGCACCCGGATGGGCACTGGGTAGGCGGCCCTGGGCCCCACCCTTCCTGGCTGTGGCTTCCCACTGCCTCCTGCCTCCTTGGGACCACTGCCCTGGGCACGACTGCTCTAGTCCAACCCCAGCTCCACTGTTTTCACCCTCGAGTGGTGGGTGGGGAGGCGCCCTCTTCTCAGACACTTGGTGCACACCCAGCACCAGAGCGTCAGCTGCCCACAAGGCTTTGCAGGCTGTTTTCGTTTTTTGAGCCTGGGGCCCTGAATCATCTGGTTAGAGAGCTGGGCCCCAGCCAGGCCACAAGGGTGCCAGGCCACGAGGGGTGCAATCTTGGCTCACTGCAATCTCCACCTCCCAGTTTCAAGCGATTCTCATGTCTCAGCCTCTCACCTGGCGCCTGCCACCATGCCTGGCTAATTTTTGTAATTTTTAGTAGAGACGGGGTTTCTCCATATTGGCCAGGCTGCTTGAACACCTGACCCTCAGTGTTGGGATTACAGGCGTGAGCCACTGTGTCTGGCTTCTTATGTACTCTTGACATTGTTTTTTTTCTTGAGACAGGATCTTGCTCTGTTGCCCAAGCTTGAGTGCAGTAGTGTGATCACAAGTCACTGCAGCCTTGATCTTCCTGGCTCAAGGGATGCTCCCACCACAGCTTCCTGAGTAGCTGGGACCACAGGGACCCACCACCATGCCCAGATAATTTTTTAGTTTTTTTCATACAGATGGGATCCTGCTATATTGCCCAGGCTGGTCTCTAACTACTGGGCTCGAGCGATCTTCCTGCCTCGGCCTCCCACGTAGCTTGGATGACAGGCGTGAGCCACCACACCCAGCCTCATTCTTGACATTTTTGATCATGTGTACATATCTTAAAAATTCTTTTTTTTTTTGAGACAGAGTCTTGCTCTGTCGTCCAGGCTGGAGTGCAATGACACGATTTTAGCTCACTGGAACCTCCACCTCCTGGGTTCAAGCAATTCTCCTGCCTTAGCCTCCCAAGTAGCTGGGATTACAGGTGCCCACGACCACGCCTGGCTAATTTTTTGTATTTTTAGCAGAGACGGGATTTCACCACGTTCGCCAGGCTAGTCTTGACTTCAAGTGGTCTGCCTGCCTCAGTTTCCCAAAGTGCTGAGATGACAGGTGTGGGCCACCGCGCCTGGCCTGAAAAAAAATTTCAAGGGAAAAATCCAGGGACCACTTCCACCCTTTTAAGAACACCCCTCAACACCTAATTGAGCCTCGGAATCCCCAGATCTCACCGTCAGCTGATGAGGGGAGCCCCTCTCTGGTCTCCCACTCCTCCCGGCAGACTCCCTCTGCCTGGCTCAGCTGAAGCGAGTCAGATAACCAGATGGAGGTGCAGCCAGGCTTGTCTGGCGTGAGGGATGTGAGACTGATAGAGACACGGCCCTGCCCCTGAGGCCTGAGGAAGGGTGTGACTCAGAGATCTTGAGCAAGACGGAGGCCCTCAGCCACCAGGTGAGCCTCTGTCACGGCACTTGGCTAACCCTGCTGCGCCCGCCCAGGACAGGTGCTCCTGAGGGATGCCTGCGCAGCGCGGATATGCAAATAGGAATAAGCTTTGCTGAGTGGACTGATGCTTGATATTATTATTGTTATTTTACCATTATAAAATAATTTATTAAAATTCTGGAAGGGATGGGTCAGGTGTGGTGGCTCACGCCTGTAATCCCAGCACAGTGGGAGCCTGAGGCAGGTGGATCACTTGAGGTCATGAGTTTGGAACCAGCCTGGTATACATGGTGAAACCCCGTTTCTACTAAAAATACAAAAATTAACCAGGCGTGGTGGTGGTGAGTGCCGGTAGTCCCTCGGGAGGCTGAGGCATGAGAATTGCTTCAACCCAGAGCGGAGATTGCGGTGAGCTGAGATTGCACCACTGCACTCCAGCCTAGGCAACAGAGTGAGTAAGATGCTGTCTCCAAAAAAAAAAAAAGATAGCTGGGCATGGTGGCTCATGCCTGTAATCCCAGCACTTCGGGAGGCCAAGGTGGGCTGATCATGAGGTCAAGAGATTGAGACCATCCTGTCCAACATGATGAAAATCCATCTCTACTAAAAACAAAAATTAGTTGGGTGTGGTGGCGAGCACCTGTAGTCCCAGCTACTCGGGAGACTGAGGTAGGAGAATCACTTGAACCCGGAAGGCAGAGGTTTCAGTGAGCTGAGATCGCGCAGCCTGGCAACAGAGCAGGACTCTGTCTCAAAAAAAAAAAAATCAGAAAGGGTTAATTCAGCATAGATTTTTTTTGTGGGGGGCGGGGGATACAGAGTCTCACTCTGTCACCCAGGCTGGAGTGCAGTGGCATGATCTCAGGTCACTGTAACCTCTGCTTCCTGGGTTCAAGTGATTCTCCTGCCTCAGCCTCCTGCATAGCTGGGACTACAGGCATGTGCCATGACACGGCTAAATTTTGTATTTTTAGTAGTGATGGGGTTTCACTATGTTGGCCAGGCTGGTCTCGAACTCATGACCTCAGGTGATCCGCCTGCCTTGGCCTCTCAAAGTTCTGGGATTACAGGTGTGAGCCACCTCCCTGGGTTTTTTTTTGTTGTTGTTGTTTGTTTGTTTTTGAGACTAAGTTTTGCTTTCGTTGCCCAGGCTGGAGTGCAATGGTGCAATCTCAGCTCACTGCAATCTCTGCCTCCTGGGTTCAAGCAATTCTTCTACCTCGGCCTCCGGAGTAGCTAGGATTACAAGCCCATGCCACCCCACCTGGCTAATTTTTGTGTTTTTAGTAGAGTCGGGGTTGGCCATGCTGGTCTCGAACTCCTAACCTCGTGATCTCCCCACCTCAGGCTCCCAAAGTACTGGGATTACAGGCGTGAGCCACTATGCCCGGCCTGGTATAGAATTAAAAAAAAAAAAAAACTTTTTAGATTCAGGGCTATGCGTGTGGCTTTGTTACATAGGTAAACTCATGCCATGGGGGTTTGTTGAATGGATTATTTTGTCACCCAGGTATTAAGCCCAGTACCCAATAGTTATTTTTCCTGCTCCTCCCACTGTGCCCCTCTCCAGGCTTAAGTAGACCCCAGTGTCTGTTGTTCCCCTCTTTGTGTCCGTGTGTTCTCATCATTTAACTCCCACTTATGAGGGACAACATGCGGTGTTTGCTTTCCTGTTCCTGCTTTAGTTTGCTAAGAATAATGGCCTCCAGCTCCATCCATGTCCCACAAAGGACGTGATCTCTTTCTGTTTTATGGCTGCATAGTATTCCGTGGTGTATATGTACCATATTTTCTTTCTCTTTTTTTTCTGAGACGGAGTCTTGCTCTGTTGCCCAGTCTGGAGTGCAGTGGCATGATCTCAGCTCACTGCAACCTCTGCCTCCCGGGTTCAAGCGATTCTTTTGCCTTAGCTTCCTGAGTAGGTGGGATTAAAGGTGCCTGCCAGGACACCTGGCTAGTTTGTATTTTTTTTTTTTTTGATACGGAGTTTCACTCTGTCCCCCAGGCTGGAGTGCAGTGGTGCGATCTCGGCTCACTGCAACCTCTGTCTCCCGGTTTCAAGTGATTCTCCTGCCTCAGCCTCCTGAGTAGGTGGGATTACAGGTGTGTGCCACCAGCTAGTTTTTGTATTTTTAGTAGAGATGGGGTCTCCATGTTGGTCGAACTCTTGACCTCGTGATCCACCCGCCTCGGCCTCCCAAAGTGCTGGGATTATAGGCATGAGCCACCACGCCCGGCCTAATTTTTGTATTTTTTAGTAGAGACAGGGTTTTGCCATGTTGGCCAGGCCAGTGTCTTGAACTCCTGATTTCAGGTGATCCGCCTGCTTCAGCCTCCCAAAGTGCTGGGGTTACAAGCTTGAGCCATCTCGCCCAGCCTGTACCACATTTTCTTTATCCTGTCTACCTTTGATGAGCATTTTGGTTGATTTTATTATCATTTTTAAGAGGTGGGGACTTGCTCTGTCACCTGGGCTGGAGTGCAGTGGTGTGATCATAGCTCACTGTAGCCTCCAACTCCTGGGCTGCAGCAATCCTCCCACCTCAGCTTCCAGAGTCGCTGAGATTACAAAAGTGAGCCACCACGCCTGGCTTGGATCCTTGATATTATTAATACTAAAGATAATAATCAGGCCAGGCGCGGTGGCTCACACTTGTAATCCCAGGATGTTGGGAGGCTGAGGTGGGCAGATCACCTGAGGTCAGGAGTTTGAGGCCAGCCTGGCCAACATGGTAAAACCCCATCTCTTCAAAAAAAAAAAAAAAAAACACAAAAATTAGCCAGACATGGTGGTGTACACCTGTAATCCCAGTTGCATGGGGGCTAAGGCAGGAGAATTGCTTGAACCCAGGAGGTTGAGGCTGAAGTAAGCTGAGATCACTCCAGCCTGGGCGATAGGGGGAGCCTCCATCTCAAAAAAAAAAAAAAAAAAAAAAAATGATAATAATCACTCCCACCCAGGGACATTTAATGAAGGCTTGTGGGGTTAAGTTACTTAACCTCTCTGTTCCCTCCTTTGTAAAATGGAGATAATCCATAGTCCTTATTTCACAGACTAGTCGAGAGCCAACAAGTTAGTAAGTGTAAAGCACTTACAACCGTGTCTAGCTCAAGGAAAGCCCGTGTTTGCTACGATGTTATCATCATTATACAGATTTCATCAAATCTAAGATGTTGGCCTGGCGTGGTGGTGCACGCCTGTAATCCCAGCACTTTGGGAGGCCAAGGCAAGCGGATTGCTTGAGACCAGGAGTTTAAGACCAGCCTGGGCAACATGGTGAAACACCATCTTTACAAAAAATACAAAAATTAGTCCAGCATGATGGTGCATGTCTGTGGTCCCAGCTGCTGGGGAGGCTGAGGTGGGAGGATCCCTTGAGCCAGGGAGATCCAGGCTGCAGTGAGCTGTGATTGCATCACTGCACTCCAGCCTTGGTGACAGAGAGAGATCCTGTTTAAAACAAAAACACTAAGATGTCATTGATTATAAAAATGTCACTAAGAAAAAAGAATGCTGCCAGTTAACGATGTCCCAAGGTTCTTTCATCACTAGAATTTTTCTTTTATATTTCCCGAAAGAGCTCTGTTTGACTTAAATGTAGATTCGCATCATATATAATTCTCATGCACACATAAAAAGGATAATAGAAGCAAAATAAATTGGTTACCACGTTCAGAAAACTCCTTCACATTTAGAGTTCGACTCCTGTGAATCATTTGGTCTGAGAGTCATGATGTCTGAGTCTTCCTGCCACCTCCTCCTCTGAGCCCTTGAGAATTCTAGGGAGAGCGGCAATGCTCAAAACATTCTATAAAACAGCCGTACACCAGCCAGGAGCTCTGAAGCCAGCTTTGCAATTGTGCAGAGGAAGTAGAGCTGACTTTTTACTCCACTTTGGGAGTATCACTGACAAGCCTGGTTCCCTTCCCCTGGGGTTTCCCACCATTTAGGTCCCAGGGCTAAAAAGGGATCCGATTTTGCCCCTAGGGTTTTCTTCCAAGCTGCTGACACTCTTCTGAAGGATTTGATGCTGGCGCTTTTGAAGTGAAGGTCATGACAATGATGTTGGGACTGCAGCTGGCCAGACAGCAACTGTACCATGTCAACTCACTTCAGAGATAGAGGATTTGACCTTACCTGGAGCTGAGACCAAAAATAAATAAATAATAAATAAATAAAAACAAAAAAGAAAAAAGAGGAAAAAGAAATAGAGATGTAAAGTGTGGGCTGCCTGCGGCGGCTCATACCCTGTCATCCCAGTACTTTAGGAGGCCAAGGTGGGAGGATCACTTGAGCCCGGGCATTCGAGACCAGCCTGGGCAACATAATGATACTCTGTCTCTACAAAATACAAGCAAAAAAGTTAGCCAGGGGTAGTGGCACACACCTGTGGTCTCAGTTACTCAGGAGGCTGAAGTAGGAGGATGGCTTAAGCCCAGGAGGTTGAAGTTGCAGTGAGCTGTGATCTTGCCACTGAATTCCAGCGTAGGTCACAGATTTTTTTTCTCTTAAAAAAAATGTGAAATGTCAACATTGAGCATCTCGGAACAGATAAAACATGCATAATTTCCCATCTTTTTTTTTTTTTTTTTGAGATGGAGTCTTGCTCTGTTGCCCAGTCTGGAGTGCAGTGGCGTGATCTTGGCTCACTGCAACCTCTGCCTCCCAGATTCAAGCGATTCTCCTGCCTCAGCCTCCCGAGTAGCTGGGATTACAGGTACCCTTCACTGTGCCCAGCTAATTTTTGTATTTTTTAGTAGAGACCGGGTTTCACCATCTTGGCCAGGCTGGTCTCGAACTCCTGACCTTGTGATTCACCCATTTTGGCCACCCAAAGTGCTGGGATTACAGGTGTGAGCCACCTCGCCCGGCCAATTTCCAATCTTTGTACTGACCATGCTTCCAGCTGCCTCAGAGTAGTGGCGCATTCTGTTCCTGCTGCCTGGAGTACCCTCCCTTCCTCTCCACTTTGCCCTGTTAACCCAGCCATCCCTGATCTCAGGCTTTCTCCAGGATGCCTTCCCTGATCCTACTGCCAAGGTCAAATCCCCTCCCCTTCATAGCACCTAATACCGCTACAACCATCTCGAGTGTGCAGAGAATGGGGTGGGGTGAGTTCACCGGAGCAATGCTCCCTTCTGTCTGGGGTTCAGGGGAGGCTTCTTGGAGGGGCATCTGAACTAGGCTTCCCAGGCCGGGGATGTGGTTTGGATTGGTTTGAGAAATATCGAGGGGAAAGGGAAGGATGCTGCAGTGAGTGAAGCCTGGCATTTGGGAAGATGGGTGTGTGGGTGCCCAGACTCACCACGCAAGGCCCAGAGCCCTTTTGAGGCCCTTGAAGGTCCTAGGCTGGAGTCATCCTTTCCCATTTCAGTTTGATAAAAACAAGGCCCAGAGAGGTGAAGGACTGTTCCGCCATAGCCCGTGGAGCCAGGACAGCTGTGGCCCTTCCCCCTGCCAACCTCTGGGCCTCCAGCGGAGATGCTGGGAGGATGCAGGGAGGTGAGGTGGGGGCTGAGTTACAGGCCCGCCTGCACCCGGAAGGAGGAAGCTGCACGGGGTGTCTGTGGCTGGCCCCCGGGATCCCCCACTCAGGGACTTCCTCTTCCTCTCCCCGCAGGTGCAGCTGCCACAGCGAGACAGGCACCCTCACACGGGCATGGAGGGGGGCAAGGCGCCCAGGCTCAGAGACTTCCTGAGTGGAAGTCTGGCTACCTGGGTGAGGGGCAGGTGGCAGCGGGTTGGGGAGGGGAAATGAGCCCCAGCCACAGGCTGGTGTTGGGGCTGGCTCGGGGAGGGTGGGGCAGAGCCAGGCCGGAGGGGAGGGCTGGGTTCAAGTGTCGGGGATGGAGATAAGGGAGGGAGGGTGGGCTGTGGTGAGGGAAGAGGGGCCAGAGGCACTCAGAGGACGGGTCGGGTGGTGCTTGGGCTCACTAGGGCAGGCCGGAGGGGCTCAGGGTTCACTCTGCTGGTCGGCCGACCCCTCTGGGCTCCTCACAGGCGCTGGGACTGGCCGGGCTGGTGGGGGAGGCGGAGGAGTTGGAGGGGGAAGAAGAGGAAGAGGAGGAAGAGGGGCCCCTTTGCCCGGAGAAGAGGTTCCTGCGCCTCAGCGATGGGGCCCTGCTCCTCCGGGTGCTGGGCATCATGTAAGGGGCATCGGGCGGGGGCGGTGGCAGAGAAGGATCTGAGGGGAGGGGAAGCTGGTGGGCGGAGCCTGATGGGCAGTGGGCGGGGCTCGAGGGACGGTGGGCGAGGCCTGTCGACAGGAGGCGGGTCCTCGATGCCACCTCCCTCCCATAGTGCCCCCAACTCCCGAGGGGGACCTCGGATGCTCAGGGGCCATGACGGGCCTGCTGCCTGGCGCGTGTGGAACCTGCACCACCTGTGGGGTCGACTGAGGGACTTCTACCAGGTAAGGGGTCTCAAGGGAAAGGCAGAGACAGGAGGGAAGGGGAGCTTCTTTGGGAAGGCCCCTCATAGTCTGCCCCTCTGACTCCAGGAGGAGCTGCAGCTGCTGATCCTATTGCCACCCCCAGACCTCCAGACACTGGGGTTTGACCCCCTCTCAGGTGCTCGCCCCACTCACCCACTCCTGCCTATGCCCCCGCACTACCCCCCCACCCTGCCCAGTTAACCCCTTGGGGCATGTGCCCTGCAGAAGAAGCGATGGAGCAGCTGGAATGCGTTCTTCGGCTACTGCTGGGGGCATCAGTACAGGTGAGCCGGTGGGGGAAGGGAAAATTAGGGTCGAGCTTTGGTGACAGAGGAGGGAGATCCTGCTCCAGCTCCCATTCCTGTCGCCCTTCCCCTTCCTCAGTGTGAGCACCGGGAACTCTTCATCCGCCACATCCAGGGCCTCAGTCTCGAGGTCCAGAGCGAGCTGGCCGCTGCCATCCAGGAGGTACTGAGGCGGGTCGGCCGCCCAGACTGGTATGGCATCTGGGACGCCCTTGCCACACCGCTTCTTCCACTGAACTGCTCTCCCTGCGTCCCAGGTGACCCAGCCGGGGGCCGGCGTGGTGCTGGCACTGTCTGGGCCAGAGCCTGGGGAGCTGGCACCTGCCGAGCTGGAGATGCTGTCCCGGAGCCTGATGGGGATGCTGTTGAGACTGGCACGGGAGCGTGACCTGGGGGCCCAGGTAGGGGCAGGAGGGGCATCGTGGCTGGAGGACCATCACGGAGCCGGTTGTGCAAGGGAGATGGAAGCTAGGGGCCCAGGTATGGGGTTGTGGTCTGAGGTCTCGGGACTATCACAATCAGATGGCCCAAGACCCCAGATCACAACCCCATGACTGGTATTGTGGTTGGGGGTCGATGTGCAGAGGCACTGAATAAGTTAGTTCTGACCCTTGACCCCTGACCTCCTATAGCGGCTGGCTGAACTGCTGCTGGAGCGAGAACCCCTCTGCTTGAGGCCTGAAGTTTCCTCTAGGGCTCCCGCCGAGGGTCCCTCGCACCACCTGGCCCTGGAGCTGGCCAACGCCAAGGCTCAGCTGCGGCGTCTGCGGCAGGAGCTGTGAGTGTGCGCAGCCTGGGAAGGGGACTAAATGGAGAGGGGCAGGTTAAGCCTGGATGGGACCCTAGCCCTGGTGGCTATGGAAGAGATCAGGCCTGGGAAGGGCTGGGGGTCGTGGATCCCAGACCCTCTCCAGCTGCTCCTTCTCTCCAGGGAGGAGAAGGCAGAGATGCTGCTAGACTCCCAGGCCGAGGTGCAGGGTTTGGAGGCCGAAATAAGAAGGCTCCGCCAGGAGGTGCGCTCAGATGTTCCCCGCCACCGCGGCATTCCCTGACCTCCCTGCACCCGGTCCCACTGCCTGCCTCTCAACCTGGCTCCGTCCCGTCCCTAATCCCTCCGGCCCGCGGCTGGCTATTCCCAGCTCCACACTGTCTGGTCCAGGCCCAGGCGCTGTCAGGACAGGCCAAGCGGGCCGAGCTGTACCGCGAGGAGGCAGAGGCGCTGCGGGAGCGGGCCGGCCGCCTTCCCCGCCTGCAGGAGGAGCTGCGGCGCTGCCGCGAGCGGCTGCAGGCGGCGGAGGCCTGCAAGGGCCAGCTGGAGGTGAGGCGGGGGCGGGACCGCGGGGCGGGGCATGCGCGAGGGGGCGGGCCAGGAGGAGGGGCGAGATTGTGTCCCGAAAATAGAGAAGCAGGTTCTCTGGTGGGGACAGTCACGGGTGGAGAAAAGGGTGAGGAAAAATGCTGGGAGATGGCGTCTGGGAAAGTGCCTCCAGAGGATGGGGCAGGTGGAGGGGAGAGGTGGGGCTGTGTAGGTGATGCAGCCTTGGAAGGAAGGCGGTTCCTGGGGAGAAGGGACGAGGCATGCACAGACGGGCGGGGCATGCACGGGGGCGGGGCATGCACAGAGGGGCGGGGCATGTACAGAAGGGCGGGGCATGTACAGAAGGGCGGGGCATGTACAGAAGGGCGGGGCCAGGGGCGAGGGAGAAAGTACCTGAAAAGACCCTGGAAAGAAGATACAAGGGATGGCGGGGCCTAGAGACTTATGGGGTGCAGCGTGGGGGAGGGAGGCAGAGTCTGTGACAGGCCGTGGGGAAGGAGTTTGGGACCCCCAGGCCCTGGAGTGCATAGGGTCGCATGGCCCACCTGTTCTCCCTGGTCTCCCACCAGGAGGAGCGAGTGCTCTCAGGGGTGCTGGAGGCTTCCAAGGCGCTGCTGGAAGAGCAGCTGGAGGCTGCCCGCGAGCGCTGCGCCCGGCTGCACGAGACTCAACGCGAGAACCTGCTGCTGCGGACCCGGCTGGGCGAGGCCCATGCGGTGAGGTCGCCAGAGTGATCCCAGCTGTGTTGCCCCGTCACCCCCATAACCCCACTGATCTCCTAGGGGTGTCTAGTGATTCGTGCAGCCTCCACTCTCGGTGACCTCTAGTGACCCTCCGGCCTACACACTCGGCCTGGCCATGGTGTGGAGGGCTTGTCTGACCCTGCCCTCGCCCCCAGGAGCTGGACTCTCTGCGGCATCAGGTGGACCAGCTTGCCGAAGAGAATGTGGAGCTGGAGCTGGAGCTTCAGCGGAGCTTGGAGCCACCCCCGGGTTCCCCTGGGGAGGGTGAGGGACCCCAGTGGAAGGGCTGGGGTAGGGGCTGCCTGTGCTTTCCAGCAGCTGTACTGGGGAGAGCCTCTGACTTCCTCCCTTCCCTCAGTCCTCTGGGGCGGTATGTGAGGAGCCAGGGAGTAAAGGAGGGGTCCTGACCTCATCTTACACCCCCAGCACCCCTGCCAGGAGCAGTCCCCTCACTGCAAGATGAGGTGAGGGAAGCAGAGGCCCGGCAGCTGCGCATGCTGGAGAGGGAGAACCGGGAGCTTCGAGGGCTGCTTCAGGTGCTTCAAGGGCAGCCAGGGGGCCAGGTGAGTCCCCTCCCACAGCGTCCTGGCTGGCTCCTCCCCTAGTCTATCCCTGGGCCTGACTGTCCCTCTCCTTTGCCCTCAGCACCCTCTGCTGGAGGTGCCGAGCAAGGACTCCATGCTGCCGGGCCTGGAGGAGGCTCCCCGGACTCCTGTGGCCTCCGACCACAGCCCCCAGGGCTTCGTTCAGAAGGCGAGGGATGGAGGCCCCCAGATCTTGGACTTGGCTCCTCTGGCATTAGACTCAGTGCTCAAGGGGTCAGCTGAGTGTCCCCAGGCACCAGATTCAGACCCGCAGGAGGCAGAGAGGCCTCTTCAGGCAGCTGCCCTGGACCCCCACACCTCAGACTGGTCCCCTCAAGAGTCAGACTCTGCTGTGGAGACACAGGCGTCCCTGGAGAAGGCTGGCCACAGCTCCTCCCTCCAGGGCCCTGCCTCTGTGACCCCCCCACAGGGTCCAGGAACCAAAATTCAGGCCCAGCAATTGCTGGGAGGAGGGACTGAGGGAAGAGAGGCTCCCCAAGGCGAGTCAGTGCCTGAGGCCCAGGAGTTGAGACAGGAGGGCCCTGAGCACAAGCCAGGGCCTTTGCAGCCCAGCCCTGTGAAGCTGGAGGAGCAGGAGGGCCCAGGTCAGGATCTGGACCTGGCCACGGGACAAGCAGAGGCCAGAGGGCATGACCAGAGGCTGGAGGGGATGGTCGGGGACCCAGCCCAGCAAAAACCACAGCGGAAGTCAGAAGAGGCTCTTGAGGTCCAGGCCTGGGAGGGGCCAATCCCAGGGGAGAGCCTGGCCAGTGCTGTCGCAGAGCAGGAGGCCCTCAGAGAGGAGGTGACACAGCTGAGGAGGAAGGCTGAGGCCCTTGGAGCGGAGCTGGAAGCCCAGGCCCAAAAGCTGGAGGCCCAAGGCATGGAGGCTGCCCGCCTCTCCAAGGAGCTGGCCCAAGCTCGAAAAGCAGAGGCCGAGGCCCACCGGGAGGCAGAGGCCCAGGCCTGGGAGCAAGCCCGGCTGCGGGAGGCAGTGGAGGCTGCCCGCCGGGAACTGGAGGCTGCGTCCCGGGAGCGGGAGGCACTGGCGGAGGCCCTGGCAGCAGCGGGCCGGGAGCGGAGGCAGTGGGAGCGTGAGGGGTCCAGGCTGCGGACCCAGTCGGAGGCTGCTGAGGAACGGATGCAGGCGCTGGAGCGCGAGGGCCATCAGCACCTGCAGGAGGCCAAGAGGGAGCGCCAGGAGAAGGAGGCCCTCCAGGGGGTAGGTCAGGTTGGGGCTCACAGCCGGGGTAGGGAAGCAGGTTCCAGGCTGTTGGGAGTTACTGATTCCATCAGCAGCTGCTCGGTGTGTGCCTGCCCAGCACCGAGCTGGGGCTGGAGGTAGAAAGGCCAAGTCCACCCCTGCCTTCCAAAGGTGTGCCTGGACTGGGGTGCCGGGCCACGTCCACTGCCTGATGGGGGCGCTTTGGGAGGGGTGGGACTGCCTAGTGCATATCTTGGCTCTCTGCCTGCAGCAGTTGGCTCACCTCCACCCCAAGCCTCCTTCTGTAAAACAGGGCTGCTATTCTTAGCCACCTGGGCTGGTCTTGGGGACGACCTCGGGAGACAGTCGCTGTAAAGGTCTGGTTCATGCCGGGAAAGGGCATGTTGTAAGTGTTCAAGCACTGGTTCTTCAGAGCAAGCGCTATGAGAGCCTGTGGGAGGGCGAGCTGATGCCCAAGAGGAGGCAAGGAGGCTTTCTGGAGGAGTGACCAAAGTGTCACTAGGTCGGGAAGGACATTTTGTCCAGAGGGAATGGCATGTACAAAGATGAAGGCATTAAAGATGCTCAGAGGCCGGGTGCGGTGGCTCATGCCTGTAATCCCAGCACTTTGAGGGGCGGAGGCGGGCGAATTACTTGAGGTCAGGAGTTTGAGACCAGCCTGGCCAACATAGTGAAACCCCATTTCTACTAAAAATACAAAAATTAGCCAGGCGTGGTGGCTTGTGCCTGTACTCCCAGCTTCTCAGGAGGCTGAAGCAGAAGAATCGCTTGAACCCAGGAGGTGGAGATTGTGGTGATCTGAGATCCTGCCACTACACTCCAGCCTGGGTGACAGGGTGAGACTCCATCTTAAAAAAAAAAAGAAGAAGAATACATAAGTCATCCGGGTGTGGTGGCAGGCACCTGTAATCTCAGTTACTTGGGAGGCTGAGGCAGGAGAATTGCTTGAACCTGGGAGGCAGAGGCTGTAGTGAGCTGAGTTGGTGGCACTGCACTCCAGCCTGGGCAACAGAGTGAGACTCTGTCTCAAAAAACAAAAACAAAAACAAAAACCAACCAACGGAACAAAAAAAGACTCGGGTCCCAGGAGGAAGGGGAGATGAGGGCCACCTTCGAAGGTATTGGCCCTCCTTCCCCAGGCAGGGAAAACCGGGGCAGAACGGTGTGGGGCTGGGCTTGAGGAGGGTCACCTTGGTGGGGAGGGGAGCTTGGAGCCATCAGGAGGCAGTGGCCACCATGTAAGTGGCAGAGGAGGCTGGCTAGGGCAGCATGGGAGTGTGGGTGAGAGAAGGCCTGGACATACTTTTTTTTTTTTTCTTTTGAGATGGAGTCTCACTCTGTTGCCAGCCTGGAGTGCAGTGGCGTGATCTCAGCTCACTGCAACCTCCACCTCCCTGGTTCAAGTGATTCTTCTGCCTCAACCTCCTGAGTAGCTGGGAGTACAGGCACACGCCACCATGCCTGGCTAATTTTTGTGTATTTTTAGTAGAGATGGAGTTTTGCCATGTTGGCCAGGCTGGTCTTGAACTCCTGACCTCAGGTGATCCACCCACCTTGGCCTCCCAAAGTGCTGGGATTACAGGTGTGAGCCACCGTGCTGGGTCGATACACTTTTACTTATTCATTTTAACATGTTTATGGGCATATTCTTGGTGCCAGGCCCTGTACCAGGCTCTGGGCACACAGTGGTGACCAGCAAGCTCACACTCCAGTGTTTGGGTGTGGCTTCAGCTTCCTTCCAAGCTAAGGAAGGAGTTAGGGCCAGGCGCAGTGGCTCACGCTTGAGGCCAAGGTGGGTGGATCACCTGAAGTCAGGAGTTCAAGACCAGCTTGGCCATGATGGTGAAACCCCATCTTTAAAAAAAAAAAAAGGAGTTAGGGCTTTGCCATGGGGGATTGGGCAGCCACTGAAGGCTCCCCAATGAGCAAAGTGGTCAGGTCTGCATGTGAAAAGGCACCGGGAAGGGTGTTTGGGTCCGTGGGTCCCCGTGCTAGGGACCTGTGAGACTGCAACACAGGTGAGGAACTGAGTCCTCCGTGCAGGCAGTTTCCAGTTCCATCTCTCTACAGAAAAGGACCCTGAAATTCAGGGAGGAAGAGTAATTTGCTCAGAGACCTCTCATGAGGATGAGGGTTGGGGAGCACACTGCTGCTGGGTAGACGTGGGGTCAGGCGTTGTGCAAGACATGCCCAGGATAAGGGGGTTCTGGCGAATGTGACAGGGAAGGTGCGAGGCCGTCTCTGGGGTCCACTCTGTGGGTGTGGCTGAGAGGCTGTCTGTCCAGGCGACCTGCCTACGTTCCAGCTGTGTGGCTTGGGGCAAGTTACTTAACCTCTCTGAGTCTCAGTTTTCTCTCCTGTAAAACCGGAATAAAAATTGTACCTGCCTCAGGCCAGGCGTGGTGGCTCATGCCTGTAATCCCAGCACTTTGGGAGGCCGAGGTGGGCGGATCACGAGGTCAGAAGATTGAGACCATCTTGGTCAACACAGTGAAACCCCATCTCTACTAAAAATACAAAAAAATTAGCCAGGCATGGTGACACATGGCTGTAGTCCGAGCTACTTGGGAGGCTGAGGCAGGAGAATCGCTTGAACCCGGGAGGCGGAGGTTGCAGTGAGCCGAGATCGCACCACTGCACTCCAGCTTGGGTGACAGAGCAAGACTCCATCTCAAAAAAAAAAAAAAAAAAAGCAAACAAAAAACTGTACCTGCCTTGCAGGATTCTGTGAGATAAGGAGTGTAGGGAGACTGGGGCAGTGCCTGGCACCTAGGATGGGCCTGTTTCCATGGGAGGCAATGCCAGCAGTGAAGGTGAGGGTAGGGCTGGTCGGCTGGAAGAGCCGACTCCAAGGACCAAGAGGGTGGGAGAAGCTGGGGACACGGGGAATTTTGTGAGATTTCCTGGTTGGAGCAGGAGAAGGTGGCTGGCCAGGGGGAGGTCGGGGAACCAGGGGCCTCTCAGGTTGTTCACTGGGTGCAGAAGCCTCCCAGGCTGTGGTGGTGGTGGGGTCCTAGGAGGGCTGTGGCCAGGCCCCGAGGAGGGCAGGGCAGGAGCTGGGCGGGAGGTTCTTGTCACCGTGCTGCCTACCCCAGTACTTGCGCTAGGGGCTGCCAGCCAGCCAGGCAGCAGCGCCTCATGGGACTTGTAGTTTTCCAGGGAGAGGTGGTGCCCATGGGTGTTAGGAGGTGCAGTGCCCCTGGATCAAGGCCTGGGTTCTGTTATGATGCCTGGAAAGTAGTTTTCAGCGGCAAGGCTTGTAGGCTTGGCTTCCGGGGCAGGATTTGGCAGGCAGCTGGTCAGGGGCAGCTGTCCCCGAAGCTTCATCCTGCCAGGGCCCCACGTGGCAGAATGGTTTGGCCCCCAGAGTCAGAATGGGCCTCCCCGTCCCCTTCCAAAGTGGTGCAGCCCAACTGTCAAAGGCCACACATCACCTGGCTGGCAGCATTCTGGCGTCCCCCTGCCCTCGAGCCCCACTGCCAACCCCTGGGTTTCTGTCCCACCAGCCCTCCGTGGCCTTCTCCCTGTAGCTGAGGACTCTCACCAGACCTGCCTCTGCTAAGCCCCTCTAGCTGTCTAGCTGTCACATGGCCGGGGTGGCAGCCCGCCGGGTGCATCCACCTTTCACTGTGCACATGAAGAACCGTGGGCTTAGAGAGGTGACAGCGCTTGCCCAGCGTGTGTCTCTGACTCCAGTGCAGGAGCCTTCTTCACATCCTGCCAGCCTTATGACCCCTAGCTCTCTCATGCCCAATTTCGAGGGCACCAGGCTTTGCTCCCATTTTATAGATGGGGAAGTAGAGTCCAAAGGGTTAACGATGTGTGCCCAGGATGGCAAGTCAAGGACAGAAAGGCAGCTCTCCCGGCTCCTTGGCCTCTGTCTCTGGCTGTCCCCTGCTTTCTTGCTCTGAGTCTGCTCTGCCTGCCCTCAGGAGCTGGAGAAAGCCGTGGTGCGGGGCAAGGAGCTGGGGGCTCGGCTGAAGCAGCTGCAGCGTGAGCTGGAGCAGGCGGCTCTGGAGCGCCAGGAATTTCTGCGAGAACAGGAAAGCCAGCACCAGAGGTGGGGACAGGGCTGAGGGGGAAGAGTGAGGGAGGCAGGGGTGTGGGGGGCGAGGATGGGGCGGGGCTGAGGGGGAAGAGTGAGGGAGGCAGGGGTGTGGGGGGCGAGGGCGGGGCGGGGCTGAGGGGGAAGAGTGAGGGAGGCAGGGGTGTGGGGGGCGAGGGCGGGGTGGGGCTGAGTGCCAAGGATTCTCCTGGCAGGTACCAGGGCTTGGAGCAGCGTCTGGAAGCTGAGTTACAGGCAGCAGCGACCAGCAAGGAGGAGGCGCTGATGGAGCTCAAGACCAGGGCCCTGCAGCTGGAAGA
This sequence comes from Aotus nancymaae, assembly GCF_030222135.1. NCBI lineage: Eukaryota > Metazoa > Chordata > Mammalia > Primates > Aotidae > Aotus > Aotus nancymaae. Next base: position 5,501,139 of record NW_026988473.1, on the reverse strand, counting down.
GGAGCTGTTCCAGGTGACTGCCGGCCTGGGAGCTGGGGACCATGCCACTTCTCCCTCCATCCCATGAGCACACGCCAGGGTTACCTGTGCTCCTGGTCTCGCCCCTGGATTCTTGCCTAGCTATGTGCCTCACTCCCCATGTGGGGCCGCTTGCAGGGAGCACTGTGCTGGGAGTCAGGTGGCCGCGTGGCCTTCTCCGGGGCTCATTTTCGCCATTCTGCACATGGACAGAACTGCTGTGGGTGCCTGCTCACCTGGGGTCCCCTTGCCTAGGGAGCTCAGTGCTTGGCATGATGGAAGCCAGCGATGATTTCTGAGGCCCGGGCTGCATGCAGGCTCCGTATGGAGGATGGGGTGGTGGGGGGCCCAACCCGAGGCTGCCATCCTCAGGCAAGAAAACAGGTGATGACAACTAGGTGCCAGGGGCTGTGAGGAGGCCGTGCAGGGGTTTGGGAGAGTGGCACCCAGCAAGATACCCAGCAGGCGTCTGTGAGGTCAGTCAGGGAAGGTTTTGTGGAGAAGGTGGGGTCGAAACAGGCTTAGAGGAGGCTGCACGCAGTGGCTCATGCCTGTAATCCCAGCACTTTGGGAGGCCAAGGCGGGTGGATCACCTGAGGTCAGGAGTTCGAGACCAACCTGACCAATATGATGAAACCCAGTCTCTACTAAAAATATAAAAATGAGCCAGATGTGGTGACCCACACCTGTAGTCCCAGCTACTCAGAAGACTGAGGCAGGAGAATTGCTTGAACCCAGGAGACAGAGATTGCAGTGAACCAAGATCACACCACTGCACTCCAGCCTGAGCAAGACCATCTCAAACAAAACAAAACAAAACAAAACAAAACCAAAGAGGCTCAGAGGAGCAGTAGGATGAGAGGCGTTATGAGCAGAAGGCTCTGCCGCAGACGGAGAGAAGCTGAGAAGGGCAGTGTGGAGACGGAGCTTCGGGAACCAGGAGTGGGACATGTGGGATCCGGGGGAAGGTGTGGGATGGGGGTGGGGTGGGCCGGGCTAAATGCTGCTGGTGGGGCAGGTTCATGAGCCTGGGTCCTTGCAGCATCCCTAAGCCACTGCGGCTGCCCCGCGTGACCTCCCAGGGACTCTCCTTGCAGCTGCGTCAGGGCCCTGTAGGGCTGGGGCCCAAAGGGTGTGCTGAGCCTCAGCTGGTGGAGACCCAGAACGTGCGGCTCATCGAGGTGGAGCGCAGTGTGAGTGTGGGCCGGGGTTGGCCTGGGGGGTGCCCGGTGCAGCGTGAGTGTGGGCCTGTGGTGGGCCTGGGAGGTGCCCCGTGCAGCGTGAGTGTGGGCCCGCGGTGGGCCTGGGGGGTGCCCCGTGCAGCGTGAGTGTGGGCCTGCGATGGGCCTGGGAGATGCCCCATGCAGCGTGAGTGTGGGCCTGTGGTGGGTCTGGGGGGTGCCCGGTGCAGCGTGAGTGTGGGCCCGCGGTGGGCCTGGGGGGTGCCCCATGCAGCGTGAGTGTGGGCCTGCGATGGGCACTGGGGGTTGCCCCTGCCACCTGGCTACTGCTAACCCCCACTTCTGGGCAGAATGCGACTCTGGTGGCAGAGAAGGCAGCTCTGCAGGGGCAGCTGCAGCACCTGGAGGGGCAGCTGGGGAGCCTTCAGGGCCGTGCTCAGGAGCTGCTGCTGCAGAGCCATCGGGCGCAGGAGCACAGCAGCCGCCTGCAGGTGGGTGGCGCCCAGGTGCCTGTCCCTGCCCATGTACTGCCCCCTGCCCCTTTTGGATTGTTCCGTGCCCTTTTCCTACACTAGCTGCCAACCAGCTGCCCCACCTCTTCCCCAGTGGCATTTATCCTTGTCCTCTGACCCCAGCCACCATTTCACACCATCCTCCCTGCCGCTGCCTCCTCCTACCTGCTGCCAGCCCCCACATCTGCACCCATGTCGCCCTGCCCTCTCACCGTCCCAGCCCTCCCCTCCACAGGGAGCCATAGTCCCATCCTGCCCTGCGCCCCTCCCGGACAGCCTGGCCCAGCCAGCCTCCCTGCCTCTCCCCAGCCACCCATCAGCCTCTGGCCGGGCCTTGCGCTGCCTGCTGTGCTCCCAGCCCTCTGCCTCTTCCACGGCTCTCTCCTTGTCCTGGGCCCTGCCCTCTGCCCTTAGCCCCCCGCCCGTCATCCACTTTCCAGCTGGGGTTTCCTCCCCAGCAGCCCCTGCCTCCCTCCTCTGCCCTAGGCCGAGAAGTCTGTGCTGGAGGTGCAGGGCCAGGAGCTGCACCGGAAGCTGGAGGCGCTGGAGGAGGAGGTGCGGGCGGCCCGAAGGTCCCAGGAGGAGACCCGCGGGCAGCAGCAGGCCCTGCTTCGGGACCACGAGGCCCTGGCACAGCTGCAGCGGCGGCAGGAGGCCGAACTAGAGGGACTGCTGGTGCGGCACCGAGACCTCAAGGCCAACATGCGGGCGCTGGAGCTGGCCCACCGGGAGCTGCAGGGCCGGTGAGCATCCCCAAACGCCTGGCTCCTCCCTGGCACCCCCCACCTGCCAGTGCAGACTCCCCTCGCCAGGTCTGACCCCCACCGAGAAGCACCTCCACCTCTGCTCTGTGGCGCCCCGGCCACTGCTATGTGCTCTGGGGTAGCTGCACCCCCCAAACTTCTGGGTTGGGCTCACTGTGGGGCTCACCTCTTGGGTATGGTGGGCACCTGGCATGGCATTCTGCTCGATGGCATTCCTTGGGGGGGGCTATCCTTAGGAGGTGACAGACCCTCCCCAGGTCCAGGTAGTCCAGCTGCCTGCTTGCTGTGGCCACAGGTTCACGCAGCCCTTCAGCCCCTTATCCATCCCAGGCATGAGCAGCTGCAGGCCCAGCGGGCCAGCGTGGAGGCACAGGAGGTGGCCCTGCTGGCAGAGCGCGAACGCCTGATGCAGGACGGGCATCGGCAGCGCGGCCTGGAGGAGGAGCTGCGGAGGCTTCAGAGCGAGCACGACAGGTGCCTGCCCGCCGCAGCCCCTAGCGTCTCTCAGTGGCCCCATCCCCAAAGCGGGTTGGGGGTGTGGGGTCATGCCTGGCCTCCCCTCCCCAGAATAACTCCTCTGGCCAGCATTTGGTCTGGGGACCCAGGGCCCTTGGAGAGCAGCTCTCCTTGCCTCTGAAGGGCTCAGATGCTGCTGGCAGAGGTATCTCGGGAGCGGGGTGAGCTGCAGGGCGAACGCGGGGAGCTTCGGGGCCGGCTGGCGCGGCTGGAGCTGGAGCGGGCACAGCTGGAGATGCAGAGCCAGCAGCTGCGAGAGTCCAACCAGCAGCTGGACCTGAGTGCCTGCCGGCTGACCACGCAGTGTGAGGTGTGGCTGGGGCCTGGAGGAGGGGGTGGGCGTGGCTAGGGGGTGTGGGTCTAGAGGGGTCAGAGGAGGGGAGGGGAGCTGAGGTTCAGGCAGGGAGGGGGTCAAAGAAGGGGAGTGGGGCTGGGGCTTGCGCAGGGAGGGGGTCAGAGGAGGGGAGGGGTGCTCTGACCCCCAAGCCTAGACCCAGGTGGTCCTGAACTGGGTCCCATCCCCTGACCCGTGCTGCCTGCTGCCAGCTATTGACACAGCTTCGGAGTGCCCAGGAAGAGGAGAACCGGCAGCTGCTGGCTGAAGTGCAGGCCCTGAGCCGAGAGAACCGGGAGCTCCTGGAGCGCAGCCTGGAGAGCCGGGACCACCTACACCGGGAGCAGCGGGAGTACCTGTGAGTGGGAGGCCTGGGAGCTGGGTGCGGCCTGCATCCCCTTCGGGTGTTCCTGGGGAGACCCCCATGGACAGGTTTGGAGCTGGCCTCCCACATCGGTCGGATCTGTGGCACGGCTGGACCAGCACGTCCTCGTTGCTACGTGTGCCATGCTCCTGCCTTGGCTTCCCTGGGCCTCATGCCCACCGCTCCCCTCTCACTCCTGCCAGGGACCAGCTTAATGCCCTGCGCCGTGAGAAGCAGAAGCTAGTGGAGAAGATTATGGACCAGTACCGCGTGCTGGAGCCTGGGCCCCTGCCCCGGACCAAGTGAGCAGCCTTGTCACCTCCCTCGGGCTGGAAACCCTGCAAACCTCTGCCCCTGCCCTGCCCTCTGACGCCAGGCCCCATGAAGGTCAACCTGGTCTTTGCCGTCCCCAGGACACCCTCTGCTCCCTCCCTCCTCCCTGTCCTGATGCCCTCTTGTGTCCTCTTGCCCCCAGGAAGGGCAGCTGGCTGGCAGACAAGGTGAAGAGGCTGATGCGACCCCGGCGGGAGGGGGGCCCCCCTGGGGGGCTGCACCGGGGGGCCGATGGGGCTGGCAGCACCGAGAGCCTGGGGGGCCCCCCGGAGACGGAGCTTCCCGAAGGCAGGGAGGAGGATGGGACAGGTGGGTCTGGGGGTCAGGTGGCCAGGATGGCCCCTGCCCTACATCCCCTGCCCCCGCCTTGGTGCCTGCCTCACTGCCTGGCCTGCGTGCATGCCCCCATTGGCCTTCTCTGAGGCCTGCCCAGCCTGCCCTGATGCCACCAGGGGCTCTTCGTCCTGGGCCCTGCAGGGTTGCCCTGGGCCCCCACCTCCCTCCTACCTGTGCTGTCCCCACCCAGCCTGCCCCATCCGCAGCGGAGCCCAGGATCTGGGAGGTGCAGAGGACCTCGGGAGAGGTCACTGATCTAGACTGCAGATGAGGAGACTGAGGCCCGGGGAGGGGAAGCTCCTTGGCCAAGGTCATGCAGTGAGTTAGTGTCAAGGCCGGCACAGGGCCAGCCTCCTGCTGCCCCCTCATTTGCCTGGCTCCTCCCCCACCTCTGCACCTCCCCTCCTTGACTCTGGGCAGCCTCACCCACTGGCCCCTCCACTCCACCCAACCCCTGCTCCTCTGACCCCCTCCCTGCATGAGCCTCAGCCCCCCTCCCCTCTTCTGACCCCCTCCCTGCATGAGCCTCAGCCCCCCTCGCCTCCTCTGACCCCCTCCCTGCATGAGCCTCAGTCCCCCTCGCCTCCTCTGACCCCCTCCCTGCATGAACCTCAGTCCCCCTCCCCTCCTCTGACCCCCTCCCTGCCTGAGCCTCAGCCCCCATCCCCTCCCCTTCTCTGACCCCCTCCCTGCATGAGCCTTAGCCCCCTCCCCTCCTCTGACCGCCTTCCTGCATGAGCCTCAGCCCCCCTCCCCTCCTCTGACCCCCTCCCTGCATGAACCTCAGCCCCCCTCCCCTCCTCTGACCCCCTCCCCGCATGTGCCTCTTTCAGGGGTCCCTTCCCCGGCACCCATGCGCCGGGCCCAGAGCTCCCTCTGCCTGCGGGATGAGACCTTGGCAGGTGGGCAGCGGCGGAAACTCAGCTCAAGGTTCCCGGTGGGGCGAAGCTCTGAGTCATTCAGCCCTGGGGACACCCCCAGGCAACGGTTCCGACAGCGTCGTCCAGGCCCCCTGGGGGCACCCATCTCCCAGGGCAAAGGTGAGTGACAAGGGTCACTGTCCCAGCAAGCCCCTGATCTCTGTGGACCCACCAGCTCCTTGGGGGAGGCAGCTTCCTTCTTGTTCCCCGTATCTCCTGCAAGCCTGTCCACTTCCACTCTGACCCGGGGCGAAGTGGTTGCCTTGTGCCTCACAGGACCTGGTGTGAGATGGGGGAGCTCCGTGGAAACCCTCCAGGAGCACGAAGCAGACGCCAGCCGAGAGGGTGAGTGGGGCCTGCGGAAGGATGGGGCTCTTTGTCTGCCCGGGGCCCCTGACAGATGGCATTAATCCATTCTCTCATTTGACAACGATGCTTTACCAAGTGCCAGGTGACATGCCAGCAGGGGACACAGCAGGGAACGTTCTGGTGTGAGGAGGCAGATAGCAAACAATTTGCCTAAAAATAATTATTATCTACAACAGCCCCGTCCACTAGAAATATGGTGTGAACCACACAATAATTTTAAGTTTTCCAGTGGCCTCATCAGAAAAAGTGAAAAGAGACAGTACAATGAATTTTGATAACATTTAACTCAATGTGCCTATGTGGTTACCATTTCAGCATGTAGCCGGCATAAAAATCATGAATGAGCTATTTATTAGACATGATTTTTTTTTTTTTAAGACGGGTTTCACCATATTGGTCAGGCTGGTTTTGAACTCCTGACCTCAGGTGATCCGCCCGCCTTGGCCTCCAAAGTGCTTGGATTACAGGCGTGAGCCACCACGCCCGGCTATTAGACATGATTTTTTCTTTCTTTCTTTTTTTTTTTTTGACGGAGTTTCTCTCTTGTTGCCCAGGCTGGAGTGCAATGGCATGATCTTGGCTCACTGCAACCTCGGTCTCTTGGGTTCAAGCGATTCTCCTGCCTCAGCCTCCCGAGTAGCTGGGATTACAGGCATGTGCCACAGTACCTGGCTAATTTTGTATTTTTAGTAGAGACTGGGTTTCTCCATGTTGGTCAGGCTGGTCTCGAACTCCAGACTTCAGATGATCCGCCTGCCTCAGCCTCCCAAACTGCTGAGATTACAGGTGCGAACCACCACGCCTGACCAGACATGATTTTTTCATATAAGTCTTTGGCACTTTAGAGGCCGAGGCAGGCAGATCACTTGAGGCCAGAAGTTTGAGACCAGTCTGGCCAATGTGGTGGAATCCCCTGTCTACTAAAAATACAGAAAGTAGCCAGACATGGTGTCCCATGCCTATAATCACACCTATTTGGGGGGCTGAGGCAGGAGAATCGCTTGAATCCGGGAGGCGGAGGTTGCAATGCTCTGAGATTGTGCCACTGCACTCCAGCCTCAGTGACAGAGTGAGACTGTCTCAAAAACAAAACCCAAAAAAGCATAGTAGGTCTTAGCGGAACATCACAGGCCAGCCCCATCTCACCTGCTCAGCTCCGCCCGGGGCAGCTCAGCCCTAGACTCCGATCGACCATCAGGAGGCGCTAATGCTCTGGGAAGAAAGGAGAGCTGGGGAGGGGTCTGGAGCTCTGGTCTGGCTGGCTGGAGTTTTAGTAACTAGGGTGCTGGGGTGGGCCTTGGAGAGGAGGGGAAGTTGGAGCAAAGACTCGGGAGGAGGGGGAGAGTTTGTCGTGTGGACTACCTGAGAACAGCATTCTGGGGAGAGGGAACCGTGGAGGGAAGCCCTGGCCTGTTTGAGGACTGGTGGGCGTGGGGCAGGTGGAAGGGGGAGGTATTGGCGGGTGGGGAGTTGGCAGAAGATTCGAAGGCCTGTGGGCCTCCTGGGACTCTGGGAGTCCTCCTGAGGGAGGTGGGTCTGAGCTGAGCCTTTCCCTCTAGGCCCTGAGGTACAGGAACCGGAGAAACGTCCTCTCGCCCCGTCCCTCAGCCAGTGACACTGTGGGGACAGGGGGTTTGGGAGCACAGCCCTCTCCCCGCTGGAGTGTCAGCAGGGGCCCCAGGCAGCCCAAGAGCTCAGGGAGCCAGGGCCCCCTCGGGGAGTCCTTGGACAAGGAGGCCTGGGCCCAGAGATGGAGCTGGGATGAGTGTGTGGACGGGGGGGACCGCTGGCCCCCATGAGCCACTCCAGGCTGGGGTTCTGGCTCTTCCAGGAGGTTCCCGCTGAGGCGGTGGTCTCTGGGGGATCCACCAGCTGAAGGAGGCTGGCAGGAGTCAGCAAGAGAGCCCCCGGCCCAGGCCAGGAGGGGAGCTGAGTCCCAGTGCCAGGGGACTGTGGCCTGGGCTGACCTTGAGCCTTAGCTGGGACTTGAGGGGCATGAGAATAAAGCTGAACTGCAGCTACCTGAGTCTTGCTCTGTCTGCTGGCCGCGTCGGGTTCCCCGGTTGGCAGGGATGTGTGACCAGAGGACCCCTGCCTGTATGGGGCAGCACAGGGCTTTCTTCAGCGGCTTGGCCAGTCTGCCGGCCAAAGCCCGGATGTCCTGGTGACATGGAGAGGGCATGGCATCCTGGGTAGCCAGCAGGGATTGGGGTCGAAGATCTGGGCTCAGGGATGTGACCCACCCCCACCCTCTCCCAGGGCACCCTCTTCTCTCCATTTGCATCTTCCTCCTCCCCATCACCCCTCCTTCACCCCTCCCCATCACCCCTCCTTCACCCCTCCCCATCACCCCTCCTTCACTCCTCCTCATCACCCCTCCTTCACCCCTCCCCATCACCCCTCCTTCACCCCTCCCCATCACCCCTCCTTCACCCCTCCCCATCACCCCTCCTTCACCCCTCCCCATCACCCCTCCTTCCTTGAGGTTGAGCCGGTCCCCAGGGAGTTCACGGTCCAGTGGGGCATCACTTAATGCCAGGGGCTGCCATGAGGGGTGGGAGGGACACTGGCTCTCTGATCAGGACTTCTAGCATGGTGCCTGGGAAGGGGGGCAATTAGGCTAGGGTGCAGAATGTGAGTCAGGGTACCTGGGGCCGCCCAGGGAGGGTGGGGCTGCCCGGGCCTGAGATGAGGCAGCTTGAACTTGGGGAGTGCAGAGCTGGGAGGGGTGGCCCATCCAGCCTTCCCAGTGTGACCTGCAGCAGCCTGAGTCCCTCCTCCTCTCAGCCAAGGCTTCACAGGACAGGGGTGTGGGGTGGGCCCCCTGGCCTCCAGCTGGCAGAGGAGCTGAGAGCCCCTCCCCACTGGCCTCAGGGGGTGGGTTCTCATGGCTGTCCCACTGTGCTAGGTGGCCTGTTGGTGGTCAGGAAGGGGAAGGCAGGAAGAAGAGGGAGCAGAGGCTCAGAAGGACCAGTCAGCAGGAGCCCTGGGCCTCATGGGGAGGGGCAGTCCCGTGTGGTGCTGATAGCCCTTCTTGAGACCTACTCAGGGCTCTAAGCTGAGTACTGCACCGAGCTAGGAGACCACAGGGGCAGAACACACGGGATGCAGGTGGCACGTAGTGGGAGCTGCACAGTGGCTGGGGCTGCCGTGCTTCTGCAGGCCCCATCTACAGAGAACTGGTCAGAAAGCTGGCCACCCCTCCTGACCATGGGGTCCCAGGCTTGGCTCCAGCCCCCCACTCGGTGACAAGTCTCCTCCTTGTAAAGGCCAGTCTGCTGGGGAGAGGGACCTGGTTGGCCACCCCTGGGACGATGGAGTGGGGCGGGCCCCACTGCCTGAGAGCTGAGTGACTTCCCCTCTCAGTCTGCCCAGCACCAGGGCCCAGGCTACAGGAGTGAGAGGTGCCCCGGGGAGGAGAGATGTGAGGGGGGAGAGGTAGGAGGGGGAGAGGTTCGGCCTGAGCCTGCCAAGGGGACTATGTCTGCGTTTCCCTCCTCGCTGTGGTCGAAAGCATGAGGTCACACATGAGGCTGCTGGGCTGGGATTTTTATGTAGTCCTTCACTTCCCGGGTATTGAGAGAATTGGACAGAAGATGCCTGGTTGCCCTCAGGGCTGATGCTGGTGGAAGGAGAGTCCTTTTTTTTTTTTTTTTTAGAGAAGGGGTTTCACCATGTTGGTCAGGCTGGTCTTGAACTCCTAACCTTGTGATCCGCCCGCCTCGGCCTCCCAAAGTGCTGGGATTACAGGCATGAGCAACCGTGCCCGGCCTGGAAGGAGAGTTCTATAGACGCCTGTGGGAGCACCCCGCCCCCCACCTTGGGGCAGAGGCTTCTGGTGTTCTCCCAGCAGGCATTCCCAGGCAGACCCCTGGCTTGGGGGCAAATGCCCCAGAGGCTCCAGGTTCCCCACGGGCCGTGGCTGGTTCCCACGGGGTGTTTTCAGTTCCCCGGAGAGTCGAGTAAGGTCCCGGAGCGCAGGATCCCGAGGCCTGTGGGGGACTGGGGGGCTCCGAAGACGGGGCCGCCCCAGCCAGCCGCCCACCCGCAGACCGGCGCGGTCACGTTCCAGCCGCCTGACTCAGGCCGCGCAGGGCGGGGAGCCGGGAGGCGGCGCCGGCGCCCGCCTCGGCCCCGGAGGCGGCACCAGGAAGCGCCCGCCCCGGCCGGAGCCGCCATGTAACCGGCGCCGCCCGGAGCCCGAGCCGCGCGGGCCCCAGCGACCCGCCCGCCATGGGGGACGAGGACGAGGATGAGGGCTGCGCCGTGGAGCTGCGGATCACAGAAGGTGGGTATGGGGCCTGACCGAGCCTGCCTGGAGTGGGTCGGGCCGGGTCATGGACCGGCTGGGCTCATTCGCCCCCTGTGCCCGCAGCCAACCTGACCGGGCACGAGGAGAAGGTGAGCGTGGAGAACTTCGAGCTGCTCAAGGTGCTGGGCACGGGAGGTGAGGACCCTCATCCACTGGCAGGCGTCCCAGGAGCGATGCCCCGGACCTCCTGCCTGCTCACTCCTGGGCCTGGGCCAGGCCACTGGGCAGGCCCCCCACCCTTTCCCGGCACAGCCTGCCTTGCCTGCCCCTCCCTGCCTTGCCAGGCTTTGCATGTCCCCTTCCAGGGCACTCCACGTTGACATCGCTCCTCCCTGCAAGGTCCTGTGCGTGCATGCCCCCCGGATTTGCCGACACCGTGGGGAGGGGGCCTGCACCCGTCCCAAGTGATTTGCATAGCTCCTCCCTTTCGGTCAATATGAGCGCCCCCTCCCACATTTGGCAAACGCTCCAGCGCTGGTTTGCACATCCCATCCCCAGCCAGGTGCACACCTCTGCCTCCCTTCCTTGCATGTGCACCTTTTCACATCCATCTGGTCGCTGGCGGGTTTGCACATGCCCCGCCCCCACGCCTCGCAGCAGGCCCCCTGGAGTTGCTGCTCCAGCTTTGCACATCCCTTCCCTGGTTTTGCTGGGCACCTTCCTGGGCTGTGCACACCCTCTCCTTAGAAGTCTCGGCCAGCTTTTTGCACACCTGCCTCTCGCCCCAACCCCTTCGCCTAATTTGCACACCCTCCTGGGTTGGCATCGCCCGCATCCCCAAGCCTGCATTGCTTTCTTGCTCACCGCCTACCCTCCGCCCACTTGCTGCTCCCACAGCCTACGGCAAGGTGTTCCTGGTGCGGAAGGCGGGCGGGCACGACGCCGGGAAGCTGTACGCCATGAAGGTGCTGCGCAAGGCGGCGCTGGTGCAGCGCGCCAAGACGCAGGAGCACACGCGCACCGAGCGCTCCGTGCTGGAGCTGGTGCGCCAGGCGCCCTTCCTGGTCACGCTGCACTACGCTTTCCAGACGGATGCCAAGCTGCACCTCATCCTGGGTGAGCGCACGCCACGTCCCTATGCGGGTGGAGTGACTGGGGGCAGGCGAGGCCACCTGATGGGGCTGCTTCCTGACTTCCACTGCACCTCCCAGACTACGTGAGCGGCGGGGAGATGTTCACCCACCTCTACCAGCGCCAGTATTTCAAGGAGGCTGAGGTGCGCGTGTATGGGGGTGAGATCGTGCTGGCTCTGGAACACCTGCACAAGGTGGGTGAAGACCTGGCCACAGGCTGTTGCCATGGGAACTGGGTCTGGGTCTTCCGAGGAGCCTGCGTGCTGGGCTGCCTCAGGCTTCCCCCTGGGGTTCCTGGGGGCCCAGTGGTGAGTGGGGTGGGAACTGGAGCTGCTTCCCCAGGACCCCTTGCAAGAAACCTCAGTGTGGCCTGGCGGGGGTCCCCTCTCCTGGCACCTCCTTGAAGGGGCTTTCCTCTTTCAGGGACCTTGGGCTGTGTTCACAGAACTTCCTCAAATGGAAACCTCACACCCTGGCTCCCAGGGCCTCCTTGAAATGGGGCTCTTCACACAGACTTTCCTCTCTCTGGGACCTTAGGGCCTGTTCCACGGGTCCCTCTTTCCTTGCTTTATATCTTAAATGGCCTTTCTTATTCAGTGGCTCTGCCCTGAAGACCCCTCTACAGGCAGATGATCTTCTCTGGGGGGTCTCCTTATCCTGAGCAGGCCCCGGAGCTGCAGGGGCTTAGGGAGGGTTTGGGGAAGGAAGCCTCAGCGCCCCTCTTGCTCCTGCCAGCTGGGCATCATTTACCGAGACCTGAAACTGGAGAATGTGCTGCTGGACTCGGAGGGCCACATCGTCCTCACGGACTTCGGGTTGAGCAAGGAGTTCCTGACGGAGGAGGTGAGTGGAGGCTGGCTCTGCCTGCGGCGCCCCATCCAACCCTTCTCCTTCCTGCCTCTTCCTGCTCTGGGCCTGCATTCTGGGGGTGCAGAAGTGAGTAACTCTGGGACGTTTCCACGGCTCAGCTCTCCAACCTCACAAGTTGAGCAAGTCCTACTCTGGGCCTTGTGGGGCATGGGGGCACAGGAGAGGCTTCGACATCCAAATAGGACCTTTTGCCCTCCCAGAAAGAGCGGACCTTCTCCTTCTGTGGCACCATAGAATACATGGCCCCCGAAATCATCCGAAGCAAGACGGGGCATGGCAAGGTGGGTTGGCAGGGAAGTGGAGCCGGGGGAGGAGGAAAGGGCGGTGAGGTAGGGGAGCCGCAGGCCCTCACCCCGGCTCCCCACGGCAGGCTGTGGACTGGTGGAGCCTGGGCATCTTGCTCTTTGAGCTGCTGACGGGGGCCTCTCCCTTCACACTGGAGGGCGAGAGGAACACACAGGCTGAAGTGTCTCGGTGAGTAGGGCTGGACGTGCAGGGCGCCAGGGGGCTGCAGGGCCTGGTTGGGCAGGGCTGTGGGGGGGGGCTCGCTGCCCCTGACGCCCCCCCAATCCCCCCAGACGGATCCTGAAGTGCTCCCCTCCCTTCCCCCCTCGGATCGGGCCCGTGGCGCAGGACCTGCTGCAGCGGCTACTTTGCAAGGATCCCAAGAAGCGACTGGGCGCGGGGCCCCAGGGGGCACAGGAAGTCCAGAACCACCCCTTCTTCCAGGTGAGGTGCCTGGCTTGGGCCCCACACCTCCTGGTGCATGCCCAGGCGGGGCTGCTGCTCCAGGTGGAGGTTGTGCCTGGTCAGTTTCACTTGATTTGGAAATCCCCCCAGAGAAAGAAAGCAAGTGTGTGTAAGTCCGGTTTCTCTTCGCATCCATCCGCACTGAAACTTGGCAGATGCGTTCCTGAAAGAAAAAATTCTAGCTTCATTGGCTGTTGTGGCTGTCAGGGACTTAAGAATGGATTGGTTGGTCCTGTCATTGGATAGACTCAGAGAAGGCAGGTGACCTGCCCCAGATGGCACAGTAAATGGTGCTGAGCTGGGAACAGGCCTTGGCTCTAGATAGATCTCCTCTTGGCCCAAATCAGTACTAAAACTCACACTTACGGCTCTCAGCACCCGCCCAGGCATTTTGTTCTTTGTCCCTGTCCCTGTACAGTCTGTGTGCCTGTCATTCAGATGGACGGTGGATCGGCACACATGGGCGTCTGCTCGCTTGTTAGGAGCACACGCACGTTAGAGTGCAGGGCAGAGTGAATCTGGCCTCGTGAGACTGCACTGACAGGTGCTGGGCCTGGCCAGTGTCATCACCCAGCAGGGCCTTGTGACAGCGAATGCCTACTGTGTGTCAGCCCTTTGCGGACATGAGTTCATGTCACCCTCACAACTACCTGATTCTTATTTTTTAGACAGAATTTCACTCTGTCTCCTGGGCTGGAGTGCAGTGGCTCGGCCTCAGCTCACTGAAACCTCCACCTCACGGGTTCAAGCAATTCTCCTGCCTCAGCCCCCCGAGTAGCTGGGATTACAGATGTGCACCATGCCTGGCTAATTTTTGTATTTTTAGTAGAGTTAGGGTTTCGTCATGTTGACCAGGCTGGTCTCAAACTCCTGGCCTTAAGCGATATGCCTGCCTTGTTTCCCAAAGTGCTGGGATTACAGACGTGAGCCACTGCGCCGGGCCTCCTTCTGCCTTTTCTTGGACAGCTTCTTTGGTGATAGCAGTGCTGAGGGCCTTGGTGGTAGAACTAGGGCCTTACAGCCTGAGTCAGTCCAACTCAAAATGGTGATATCTGTTGGAGTAAAGTTTGGTGCCAGCAACAGAGATCAGAATGAACAGTGATCTAAACAAGATACAGGTTTCCTTATTTTTCTTCTCACATAAAAGAAATCGGATTAGCAGACCAGGGCTACAGTGCCATGTTGTCTTCAGGAATCCAAGCTTTTCTTTCTTTATTTTTGTTTTTTAAACTTTTTAAAATTCTTAGCCTGTAGCTTCTATCCCCAGGGTTGCTTCATGGTCCAAAATGGCTGCTGAAGCTCTTACCATCTAGGCTGTCTCCCAGTCAGGGAGCAGGAGGAAGGAGAAGGGGCAAAAAAGCCACTTGTCAACTAGCAACCTCCCTTTTGAGGATCTTTTCCTGGAGTCCTACCTAACAATCTTTGCTGATACATTTTGGTCACCCCTAACTGCAAGCAAGTTTGTAAAATATTCTTTTAATTGTGTATATTGGGTCCTGGAATAAAACTGGGGCTACGGGACTAAGGAGGACAGGGAGAATGGATATTGAACAGGCAATCAACAGGTTCTGCCACGTTAGCTTAAACGGAAAAGGGCACGTTTTGGTTCCCATAAGCGAAAAGGCCAAGGGAAAGTGGTCTGACTTAAGGCAAGATCATATCCAGGTGCTGAAACTAAGTCTTTTGTTTCTGCTTTTCTGCATGGGGACTTCATCTAACCCTCAGAGGGTCCCCAGCAGTTCCGGACCACATCCTCGTAGATTTCAGTTCAGTAGGAGAAAGAGATTTGTTTGTTTTTCACACCAATTCTGTTTCTTTTTTTGAGACCGAGTCTTGCTCTTATTGCCCAGGCTGGAGTGCAATGGTGCCATCTCGGCTCACTGCAATCTCTGCCTTCTGGGTTCAAGCGATTCTCCTGCCTCAGCCTCCTGAGTAGCTGGGATTACAGGTGCCCTCCACCGTGCCTAGCTAATTTTTTGTATTTTTAGTAGAGACAGGGTTTTACTATGTTGCTGAGGCTAGTCTCGAACTCCTGACCTCAGGCGATCCACTCGCCTCGGCTTCCCAAAGTGCTGGGATTATAGGTGTGAGCCACCGCGCCCGGCCATCAATTCTTTTTTTTTTGAGGTGAAGTTTTCACTTGTCACCCAGGCTGAAGTGCAGTGGCATGATATCAGCTTACTGTAACCTCCGCCTCCTGGGTTCAAGCAATTCTCCTGCCTCAGCCTCCCGAGTAGCTGGGATTACAGATGTGCACCATGCCTGGCTAATTTTTTTAATTTTTAATTTTAATTTTTGTATTTTCAGTAGAGATAGGGTTTCACCATGTTAACTAGGCTGGTCTTGAACTCGTGATCTCAGGTGATCCAGCCACCTTGGCCTCCTAAAATGCTGGGATTATAGACCTAAGCCACCTCACCTGACCTTTTCACGCCAATTCTATTAAAAGTTTAGAACTAAGTGTGGTGGAATGGTGATTCTTTAAGGGGAATAGGGATTGTGTTATCAGAGGGAGAGAGAAGCCAGGGAGGCAGGAGGAATAGCTGCCCACCCCAAATGCAGATGGGCCGTTACCTCAGGGAGGAACTGCCCAGTGAGGGTGGCCTGAGTGCAGGGAGTAACTGGTTCCTGACCTTTGACACCTAATCTCTGATTCCCTTTCCTCAGGGCCTGGATTGGGTTGCTCTGGCTGCCAGGAAGATTCCAGCCCCATTCCGGCCCCAGATCCGCTCAGAGCTGGATGTGGGCAACTTTGCAGAGGAATTCACTCGGCTGGAGCCTGTCTACTCACCCCCTGGCAGCCCTCCACCTGGGGACCCCCGAATCTTTCAGGTGAGGGGAAACTCATGGAATCCAGATGCAGGAGAGATGAGATGTTGCTGTCTGCCTCAGCCCTGGCTGACCCGAGGACACTGCCTAGGCCCTGTGTCCTGAGTGGGACTCAGCATCTCCCCTAGACGTCTCCACTTATGGGGGACCTGGGGTTGTCAGTCACAGAGACCACTAGGGCAGGATGTGTGTTTGATAGTTCATGGTTTATCTTTAAACCTGTTAATTTCCCTTTTCCATCATCTCTTTATTGTTATGTAAAAATATTGTTTAAAATTATTCACTTGCTGCCAGGTGTGGTAGTTCACGCCTGTAATCCCAGCACTTTGGGAGGCTGACTTGGGTGGATCACCTCAGGTCAGGAGTTTGAGACCAGCCTGGCCAACATGGTGAAACCCCGTCTCTACTAAAAATACAAAAATTAGCCAGGTGTGGTGGTATACGCCTGTAACCCCAGCTACTCAGGAGGTTGAAGTGGGAGAATCGCTTGAACCTGGGTGGCAGAGTTTGCAGTGAGCTGAGATTTCACCATCGCACTCCAGGCTGGATGACAGAGTGAAACACCATCTCAAAAAAAAAGAAAAAAAAAAAATCTTCACTTCTCACGTGGACACCTAGGAGGAGATGCATGTTGATACCGTGGCTTTCCCTGCCCTTGGCATAGCATGTTACCCTCCTGGGGGAACAGGCCTCGCCACTGAATTTTAGAAGCTCACACCTTTTGGACAAGTCTAAACTCCCTTTGCTTGTCATTGAGGCCCTGCATGATGTGGTCCTCGCTCAGAACCTTAGCCTCAGTTCTCATCATTTTCCTACTTGATGCCCTGGAGGGCAGGACTGAACTGCTCAGCGGTTCTAGAATACACCTCTGTGCCTTTGCACATGCTGTTCCTGATACCTGGAGTACGTTCCCTGCAGTAGTCTACCTGGCAGGCTTCTAGCCCAGGGATCACCCTTTCTCTGTGCTGCAGTCCTCTGTGGACAGCACCTCCTTCTGGCCAGTTTATCCTGTTGCCATAATGATATATCATTATCACTAAATAAACCAGCATGGTCTGTTTAACAGACAGACCAAGTATGGCTAGATAAGTCCCTTCTGTGAAGCTCTTAGAATTGAGAACCCTGTGCTTGAATGTCCAAATTCCATTGTCTCACAGTCCTCATGAGAACATTCTTTCTCATGAATTCATAGGTACTTTCATTCATTCATTTAATGATTCAAAAATGTGTAGTGAGTGCCTCAAATGTTCAGGTACTGATCTGGGTACTACATTGTTAGGAGACACTTTTAGGAGAAAATGACACATAGTTTTATTTTATTTTATTTCATTTTATTTATTTTTGAGATGGAGTCTTGCCAGGCTGGAGTGCAGTGGTGAGGTCTCGGCTCACTGCAGTCTCCACCTCCCGGGTTCAAGTGATTCTCCTGCCTCAGCCTCCTGAGTAGCTAGGATTACAGGCACCTGCCACCACACCCAGTTAATTTTTGTATTTTTAGTAGTGACAGGATTTCACCGTGTTAGCCAGGATGGTCTTGATCTCCTGACCCTGTGATCCATCTGCCTCAGCCTCCTAAAGTGCTGGGATTACAGGTGTGAGTCACCATGCACGGCCAGTTTATTTTTAAAATAATTATTTTTTTAATGTATTCATTCATTTGTTTATTTATTTTTTAGAGACAGGGTCTTGTTCTTTTGCCCAGGCTGGAGTGCAGTTGGGTGACCATGGCTCACTGCAAGCTTCAACTCCTGGGCTCAAGTAGCTCCTCCCACCTCAGCCTGCCCAATAGCTAGGACCACAGGCAAGTGCCATCACACCCAGCTAATTACATTTTTTTAGAGATGGGGTCTCGTTATGTTGTCCAGGCTAATCTTGAACTCTGGGCTCAGGCCATCCTCCTGCCTTGGCCTCCCAGAGTGCTGGAGTGACAGACCTGAGCCACTGTGCCTAGCCACAACACACAATTACAATTATCCTTGAAAACTCCTCAAATTGCCAGGCCATGGATCTTTAGGAAAGGCACAGAATCAACTCTGGCTTCCTTTTGCATTTCTTCAGTAGCTCCCCTTGCAGAAGAAGCCCAAGTCTGACTTGAAAAGGAGGAATAAAGGTTATTTTTCTCAGCGGGTAGAGCTGGATTCTCATAAGCCAAGTGTGAACTTAGGCCACGCTTTCAATACATTTAGTGGTCTTTTCAGTGCAGTCGGCCATTGGCACCCGGGGAGGAAGAGGTGGTCGCTGTGATGAGAAAGTTGGGGTCACAGGCTGGTGGGGACAGACATGGCCCCAAGTGATTATAAAACCAGGTGGAATAAAATGTGTCCATACATCCTGTGTGTACCAGGATGCAACTGGAAAGCCCCCACTGCACCCTTGTCCAGGGTCTTGCCTGCCGGGTTCCCCACCAGTCTCCTCACCTGCACCCCAGCCCCCATGCCCATCCCACGACTCCCGCCCTGCAGGGATACTCCTTTGTGGCACCCTCCATCCTCTTTGACCACAACAACGCAGTGATGACCGATGTGCTGGAAGCGCCTGGTGCTGGAGACCGGCCAGGTCGGGCAGCGGTGGCCAGGAGCGCCATGATGCAGGTGGGCTGGGCTGCGTGGAAATTGGTTTTGGGAGAGGCCTAGGCCCAGGGTCTCTAGGCCTAGATCCACCCAGTGCCCACAGTGTGAGCTCGGTGGGGTCCCAAGCCCCTCCGACATGGGGCGTGGTGGTGCCGCGGGGCTACCGGGTGCGACCTCTGACTCACCTCCTTCTCCTTCGCCTTTGCCTCCAGGACTCGCCCTTCTTCCAGCAGTATGAGCTGGACCTGCGGGAGCCTGCGCTGGGCCAGGGCAGCTTCTCTGTGTGTCGCCGCTGCCGCCAGCGTCAGAGCGGCCAGGAGTTCGCGGTCAAGATCCTCAGTCGCAGGTGTGTGGGCCGGGGCAGGGGTGGGGGTGGCAGAGTGCCATCCGGGGGGTGGGGCCGGAGCGCAGCCACCCTAACTCCTCCTGCTTCGCCCCCTAGGCTGGAGGCGAACACGCAGCGCGAAGTGGCCGCCTTGCGCCTGTGCCAGTCACACCCCAACGTGGTGAATCTGCACGAGGTGCATCAAGACCAGGTGATGGCTTCCGGGCTGGAGCCAAACGCCACCGGTGGCCGGGGGAGGGCGGCCTGGGGAGGGCGGAGAGAAGAGAGGCAGACGGCGGGGCTTGAGGGGCGCTTCGGGCAGGATCTAGGGGCGGATTGGGCGGGGCCTGGAGTCTAAATCGGCCCGAAGGGACCAGGGATGTGCAGGAAGCGGGATTTCAGGGGAGTAGGGCCTGAGGACAGCAAGACAGAGCTGAGGATGGACGAGAAAAGGGACTTTGGCTGGGCGCGGTGGCTCACGCCCCTAATCCCAGCACTTTGGGAGGCCAAGGTGGGCGGATCACTTGAAGTCAGAAGTTCGAGACCAGCCTAGGAACATGGCGAAACCCGTATCTACGAAAAATACGAAAGTTAGCCTGACATGGTGGCGCGCCTGTAATCCCAGCTACTTGGGAGGGAGGCTGAGGCACGAGAATCGTTTGAGCTCTGGAGACAGAGGTTGCAGTAAGCCGAGATCCAGCCACTGCACTCCATCCTGGGCGACAGAGCCAGGCTGTCTCCAAAAAAAAAAAAAAGAGAGAAAAGGGACTTTGAGGAGGAGGTGCTCGAACATGGGCGGGGCCTGAGGGCTGGGCGCGGGGCCTGGGTAGTGGGTGGGTGGTGACCGTGGCCCGTGGCACCGCCCGCAGCTGCATACGTACCTGGTCCTGGAGCTGCTGCGGGGCGGGGAGCTGCTGGAGCACATCCGCAAGAAGCGGCACTTCAGCGAGTCCGAGGCGAGTCAGATCCTCCGCAGCCTCGTGTCGGCCGTGAGCTTCATGCACGAGGAGGCGGGCGTGGTGCACCGCGACCTCAAGCCGGAGGTGGGCCAGGGGCCTCGGCGGCGGGGCGGGACTGTGGCGCCAGGGGCTGCCTCTGACCACCGCCTCGCCACCCTCGCAGAACATCCTGTACGCCGACGACACGCCCGGAGCCCCGGTGAAGATCATCGACTTCGGGTTCGCGCGGCTGCGGCCGCAGAGTCCCGGGGGGCCCATGCAGACCCCCTGCTTCACGCTGCAGTACGCGGCCCCCGAGCTGCTGGCGCAGCAGGGCTACGACGAGTCCTGCGACCTCTGGAGCCTGGGCGTCATTCTGGTATGGGACGCGGGCCTTGAGGCGCGGTCAGGGTCCCTCGGGCCTGGGGTCTTCCTGATGTGGAGCAGCAGGAGGAAGGGGACAGGGGTCATCTTGGTGCGGGCGGCGGGATTTCGTCTGAGGCTGGGACGGGGGGTGGTTCTGACAGAGAGTCAGGGTCGCTCTGGTGCTGGAGTCGGAGCATCCGTGTATTGGGGGTTAGAAGTTAGGGTTCACCATGCGTGGGTCTCGGGAGTGCCCTGGGTAGGGGGGTGAGTGGTTCTGTGGGAACTGAGGGGTCAGCCTCGGCCCCGCAGCATGGGCCGGTCTCACCTTCCCCTCACGCCTTCTAGTACATGATGCTGTCGGGGCAGGTGCCCTTCCAGGGGGCCTCTGGCCAGGGCGGACAGAGTCAGGCGGCTGAGATCATGTGCAAAATTCGCGAGGGGCGATTCTCCCTTGACGGGGAGGCCTGGCAGGGCGTATCGGAGGAAGCCAAGGAGCTGGTCCGAGGTGCGGAGCTGGAGGTCACAGACCATGGCTGGGGAGGGGGAGGTCATGTGATTACGCTGGGACAGGGATGGTCCTGGGTCAAGTGTCCTGGCTGGGGATGCGCAGGGGAGGAGAGTGGGGCTGTTACGATCTCTCTGGGGCTCAGCCTTGGCGCCAGGCTCCTCCCCACACTTCCCTGCCTCGCCTCCAGGGCTCCTGACCGTGGACCCCGCCAAGCGGCTCAAGCTCGAGGGACTGCGGGGCAGCTCGTGGCTGCAGGACGGCAGCGCGCGCTCCTCGCCCCCGCTCCGGACGCCCGACGTGCTCGAGTCCTCCGGGCCCGCGGTGCGCTCGGGGCTCAACGCCACCTTCATGGTAAGGGGCGGGGTTTGTGGAAGGGAAGGGGTGGCCGGAGCCTCGAGAGGTGGGGCCTGGGGAGGCGGGGCCCTCGGAGCCCAGAGAGGGGAGGTGAACCGGATTCGGCCTCAGGTCGGTCTGGAGGCCAAGGCCCTGTCGGCCTTGACCTAGGCAGGTGGAGGCAGGGTCTGGGAATCGGGGCCAAAGCTAGGATCTGGAAGCCGGGGTCAGGCGGGGATGGGGGCACTCACCCTTTCCTTTCTGCCAGGCGTTCAACCGGGGCAAGCGGGAGGGCTTCTTCCTGAAGAGTGTGGAGAACGCACCCCTGGCCAAGCGGCGGAAGCAGAAGCTGCGGAGCGCCACCGCCTCCCGCCGGGGCTCCTCTGCACCAGCCGCCCCGGGCCGAGCCCCCGCTGCCGCCAAGGGGGCCCCCCGCCGAGCCAACGGCCCCCTGCCCCCCTCCTAATCCCTGTCACTGTGACACCCTTCCCTCATAGGGGCTGTGACCTGGGAGCCGGGCTCATTACCGGAGGCCTCTGCCAGCGGTGACCTGATCCCCAGGGACTGTCCTTCCCTCCTACTCCACCCCACTCCCAGACAGAGCAGAAGTATTTTTATAAGCAGAGAATTTTTTTTACCAGATAGAGTTAGAGATGCAGGGAAGGGGGGGCCTTCTGGGGAGTGGGGTTTGGGGGGCCCTCTCCCACGACACTGCCTCTTCTGGGCAGAAGGCCCCTCCGGGGGCACTGCTCCAACAGGAAAGGGCCCCTCCCCCACTTCTAAGCACTGAGTTAGGAGTGCTCACTCCTAAGCTGGGACCCCCTCCTCTGTTCTCCCTTGAGGCCCCGTTCCTGGGAGGGGCACCCCTCAACTGTCACTTTATGGACTGTCTGTGCAATTACGTCCACCAAAGACCTGTGTTGGGGGGACTGAGGGAGAGGCCCTGGGGGACCCCCTGAAGCATTTCTGCCTCACTTTATGTCATCTGCTTCTCCCCTATTGGGGCTAAGGAAGGAGATAGGTGGTCCCTGAAAGAGGAGGCCCCCTTCTCACCCACCCCCTCCCCTTTGGCACAGCTACTCCCGGCTGGGGGTGGGGCCTTGGGGATCTGGGCTGGGCATCCATGGTCACTGCCTCAGCCCATCCAGGCTGTGCCTTTAACTTTAAAATAAAAGTCCACCCAGTGCTGTCTGTGGCATCTGTGTGTTCTCGTTCGTGGTGTGGGTGTCTGTAGCAGAGATCCTGGGCAGACAGGCTGCCGGCCGGTGGAGTCTGAGATCTCAGTGGGGAGGCACAGGCAGACCCTTGTGGACAAGAAGGTATTCTTTGTTCCTCGGCTTTTGCTATGAGCAGTAGGAGGGCGCCACTCTCATCCAGGGTGTATGTCTGGCCAGCTCTGCTGGGCATCATTTAGGATTCTCTTGCTTGTAAATACAGCTGCTTCTTGACTTAGGGTGAAACTACATTCCGATAAACCCAACCTAAATAGAAAATGCTGAAAGTCGAAAATGCAATGCCTGCAACACAGCAGGCGGTTTCCGACTTAGGATCGTTTGATTTACGGGCTTTCAACTTTACCACGTGCCAAAGCGATGGCTTTCAGTATAAATCATAAATGGTAAGGAGTTTCCTGACTTACGATAGGATTACTCATGGTAAGTCGAAAATTTTGTGTCCAGCGAAAGTCAGTCGGGGACTGTCTGGAACAGAAAACCCAACCCAAACTTGCTTAAGCGAAACACAGGGTTTTAGGGGGCTCTTGTAACTACGCAGCTCCGCGATAGCTTCAGGCAAGACCTAATCCGGACTCAAGCACATGATCAGGACTCAGCTGCCGACTCTCAGCTTTTTATAGTTTTCTTGGTGGTGGTCCAGTCTGGAGGACTCTCCTTATGGACTCAAGACGGGTGCCAGGCGCTCCAGGGGATCCAGATTGAAATCTGGAGATGGAAACTGTTTCACGGTTCCCAAGGGAAGCCCTGAGATGTGCTCTGATTGGAGCCACTGAGGTCAGGTGCCCATCCTGAACCAATCACTGTGGCCAGGGAGGCAGTGTGCTGATTGGCTTAGATCTGAATCATGGCCTCCCCTCTGGAGGCTCATTGGGTGGAGAGTAGGGAAGGGGTGGGCCTTGAAGGGAGGTCACTTGAACCTGGTGGGTGGTCAGTGAGGGTGGGAGTGAGCGGAATAGCAGTACTCATTAGGGCCCTCCCTCACTGGGATCCCAGAGTGCAGTTCCGCTCGGGGAATGTGTGAGACTCCTCCCTGCCTGATCCCTGCAACAAGGTGTGTGTGTGTGTGGGTGTGTCATAGGGTGGTTGTGGTCCGAGCACCTTTGCCAGCACCGCAGGTCAGGGCCTTTTGTCCACACATGGGGATGTCCTGACAGCTCCCCCGCCCTAGGCTGCCTCCCCATTGCTTCTCTTCCCACGGCTACCCTGTGAGACCATCTCATGTGGACCTCCGCTCCTACCCCCAGGAGGCCTGGGAATCTGGTCTGGGACCCAGAGATGCCCAGGTGAGGTGAACCAGGCAGGCCTTGTGGGCAGGTGGGGCCCCAGGGGAGTGGAAAGGGCGGGTATGCGGGTGACAGCTGTGTCCCATCCTGGTGGTCTGAGAGGACAGGGAGGGGCCCAGGAGGGAAGAAATTCTGAGGCTCGAATTCTCACTCCTGTGTTATCAGCTGTGTGACTCGAGCACATCACCTAACAGCCCCAGCCTCCCGCATTTGTAGAAAAGAGGAACCAGAGAATTAACCGATGTAAGAGTGTGGTCACTCCGTCACCAGGAATTTGTTGAGACTTACTGACCTTTTCCAATGTGTAGGGCCCCTCCTGAACACTCTAGGTGGGAATCTCACTGAAGGAGATGACGGTGTCCCATTTCATCATACTCACAAGCACGGAGTATTACCTTTGCTAATTGGGTGGATACAAAATAGTCTCTCATCTTCAATTTCTTCACTTCTCATTCCAGGTAACTCACAGTCACCCTGTGAAAGAGGTATCCTTAGCCTCATTTCTTTCTATTAATTAATTAATTAATTAAGCTTTTATTAAAAAAAATTTTTTTTTTGAGACTGAGTCTGGCTCTGTTGCCCAGGCTGGAATGCAGGGGTATGATCTCGGCTCACTGCAACCTTCACCTCCTGGGCTCAAGTGATTTTCCTGCCTCAGCCTCCCGAGTAGCTGGGATTACAGGCACCCACACCAGGCCCGGCTAATTTTTGTATTTTAGTAGAGGCAAAATACAAAAATATTTTGTATTTTTGTATTTCACCAAGTTGCCCAGGCTGGTCTTGAACTCCTGAGCTCAAGCGATCTGCCTCCCAAAGTTTTGGGACTACAGGCATTAGTGACTGTGCCTGGCCTAAGCACATGCTTTTTTTTCCAGATGGAGTTTCACTCTTGTTGCCCACGCTGGAGTGCAATGGTGTGATCTCAGCTCACCACAACCTCTGCTTCCTGGGTTCAAGCGAGTCTCCTGCCTCAGCTTCCTGAGTAGCTGAGATTACAGGCATGTGCCACCATGCCCGGCTGTTTTTTTTTTTTTTTTTTTTTTTTTAAATATTTTTAGTAAAGATAAGGGTTTCTCCAGGTTGGTCAGGCTGGTCTTGAACTCCTGGCCTCATGATCCACCTGCCTCGGCCTCCAAGTGCTGGGATTACAGGTGTGAGCCACCACGCCTGGCAGCATATGCTCTAAAGTGAGGAAAAGCATATGGAATCTTGGAGGTTAGGCTTTTATTGATGAACTGGCGGGGCTGGCCCTGGGGCAGTCTTCCTGCAGGGTCTAATCGGCTGCAGCAGAATATGCTGTCACAGCTTTCCAGGTGGCTGCAGTCCCTGCCACTCCCTATGGTTACACCAGCTCTGTCCTGCATTCATCTCTCTGGCCCTCTAGGCATTTGAGTTTGTGACTGATATAAAGAGTCTCTTTCCACAGTCACTGCTGCACAAAAACAGGCTTTGTGAAATGTCAGAGATGCCCCTTAAATCTTTTATTTTTGGCCTGGCAAGGTGGCTCATGCCTGTAATCCCAGCACTTAGGGAGGCTGAGGTGGGCGGATCATGAAGTCAGGAGTTCGAGACCAGCACGGCCATGGCGAAACACCATCTCTACATAAATTAGCTGGGTGTGGTGGCACAGGCCTGTAATCCCAGCTACTTGGGAAGCTGAGGCAGTAGAATCTCTTGAACCTTGGAGGCGGAGGTTGCAGTGAGCCAAGATCGTGCCATTGCACTCCAGTCTGGGCGGCAGAGTGACGCTCCATCTCGAAAAAAAAAAAATCTTTTATTTTGTTATAAAATGTAAATTTAGTTTCTAATTATGAAAAGTTGATAAGTTTGGCCAGGTGTGGTGGCTCACTCCTATAATCCCGGCACTTTGGGAGGCTGAGGTGGGAGGATCCCTTGAGCTCAGGAGTTCCGGACCAGCCTGGACACCACAGGGAGTTGAGATCTTGTCTCAGAAAAAGATAATATAGTCATATGATTCAAAATTCAAAGGATCCATAAGAGTACATAGTGAAAAATGCTCTTCCACATGCTGACCCTCAGCCACAAACCTGTTGTTGCCAAAGGCAGCTAATGTGACAGGCTCTTGTGTAGTTTTTCAGGAATATTTATGTGTAGTCACACAAATATAATAATATGTATGTATAAGTAAAAATTCACACTAATTAAATGTTAATTTTAGAAAAAAATTAGTAAATACAAAAGATTTTTAAAAAATCACTCACGGCATTACTCTCCATGGATAATCTGTGTTAGTTAATATTTTGATGCATTCAATTATTTTAGTTTTTTGAGACTGAGTCTCGCTGTGTCACACAGCCTGAAGTGTGGTGGCACCATCTCGGCTCACTGCAAACTCCCACTCCCAGGTTCAAGTGATTCTCCTGCCTCAGCCTCCCAGGTAGCTGGGATTACAGATGTGTCACCACACCAGACTAATTTTTGTATTATTAGTAGAGACGGGGTTTCACCATGTTGGGTAGGCTGGTCTCGAACTCCTGACCTCAAGTGATCCACCTGCCTTGGACTCCCAAAGTGCTGGGATGATAGGCATGAGCCACCGCGCCCAGCCTGATGCATTTGCTTCTAAGTTTTTCTTCCCTTTTTTTTTTTTTTTTTAATTTTTGAGGGAGGGTCTCACTCTGTCACCCAGGCAGGAGTGCAGTGACATGATCATAGTTCATTGCAGCCTCAACCTGCCAGGCTCAAGCAATTCTCTCGCCTCATTTTTTGATTTTTTTTTTTTTTTTTTTTTTTTGTAGAGATAGGGTCTCACTATGTTGTCCAGGCTGGTCTTGAACTCCTGGACTCTCAAAGTGTTGGGATTACAGGTGTAAGCCACCATGCTCAGCCTAGAATTTTCTTTATTGATACAGATTTTTAATTGAAATGGCATCCAAATGTAAATAGGTTATTATAGCCTGTCTAAAGTCAAAAATAGATTGTGAATATCTTTCTGTGTCAATGACTATAGTTTACAATTATTCTTTGTAGCCGTAGAGCGCTTCATTGTATGGGTATGCTGTGATTTATTTAGATTGTTTCTATTTTTGGCTACAGCTCCTTGCTATTTTAAACAGTGCTGCAGTGAACATCCTTGTAGCTACCTCTTCGCTCACCTGTTCAAATATTTCCTTAGGATACATTCCTAGAAGTGGAGTTAACAGGCTAAAGGGTGTGTCCTTGCATGCACATTTTAAGGGCTTTTGACATATGTGATCACACTGCCCTACAGAAAGCTCCTTTCATTTTAGATGACTTGCAGTAGCAGGGGCAAGATCCAGGAAGACTGTCTCCTTTAAAATGAAGTGGCAGGCCTCGCCAGCGGAGTGTGTCCTTGCCCTCGTTTTTCTTGGCGGAGCTCCTGGAGGCTGATGCGGGAGCGGAGGCTGTCCCTTCCCTGCTCTGCAGTCCCCTGCAGCCCCGCTGAGTCCGCGATGGTGGTGGAGGGTGTTGTGGACCATGAGCAGGGGATGAGGGACAGAAGTTGTGGATCTGACCTTTGTCTCTGCGAGAATGGGCTGGCAGAGTCTGCTTGGGGGAGAAAGAACGACCCCAGGGGTGTGCGGAAGAGTCCCCAGGGAGTGGGTGTGCTTGAGGGCAGGGAAGCTGGGCGGCGGGTAAGCTCCCCAGAGCTTCGCGGAAACATGAGCTGAGCCGCAGAGTGGCTTCATACCAGCTGTGCAGTTGTGACCAAAGCCACTTGGGCTTGAGTCTCCAGATGAAGTGGGAATAGAACAATACCTACTGCAGTTGCCGACGGGTGGTCGGCCAGACCCCCCCGCAAAGTGCGTGTTATGCCAGGATTCTCCCACAAAAGGCAGCTTACAAAAAAAGTATTAAGGGAATCTGGGGCTGGGTGCGGGGGCTCATGCCTGTAATTCCAGCACTTTGGGAGGCCGAGGCGGGCAGATCACAAGGTCAGAAGTTCGAGACCAACCTGACCAACATGGTGAAACCCCGTCTCTACTAAAAATACAAAATTTAGCCAGACATGGTGGCACATGCCTGTAATCCCAGCTACTCAGGAGGCTGAGGCAGGAGAATCGCTTGAACCCGGGAGGTGGAGGTTGCAGTGAGCCGAGATCACGCCATGCACTCTCCAGCCTGGGCAACAGAGCGAAACTCCATCAAAACAACAACAGCAGCAGCAACAACAAAAACCCAGGAAAATTGGGACCAGCTCAGGCTTGCTCAGGAAGGGACCCACGTCCAGGCAAGAGAGAGCGGTGCTCTTCCCTCCTTCCCCGTCCTCCTTCCCTGGGCAGCCGGCCTTCCTTCTGGCGTCAGCCAGAGCCGACTGTTCTGAACCCTCTCCCAAAAAGTGAGGACCAGATGGTGCCCCACCCTCTGAATACCTCTCACCATGGAGTGTGAATCGTCACCGATCTGGCTTGTGTCAGTAGCTGCCTGGGAGCGGCGAGGATGGGGGTGGGAACACACCCTTGTGTATGTGAATGTGTGTGTATGTGAGTAAATACGTGTCAGTGAGAGTGTGTGTGAGCACCTGTGTGTCTATGTGAGCATATGAAGATGTGAGTGAATGTGAGGCTGCTAGGGAGTGTGTGAACTGAGTGCACAAGTGTGCAGGTGTATGGGAGTGTGTGTATGTAAGCACATGTGAGTGTGAGAATGTGGGTGAGTGTGGATGTGTACGTGTGTAAGGACAAGTGTGTGGGTGTGTATGCAGGTGTGTGCTGTGTGAGGATTGCGTTTGCATGTATAAGGGTGAATGTATATGAGTGTGTGAACAAAGCCTGAGTGTGTTGTGTGATTTGTGTGAGCATGTGACAGTGGGTGTACATGAGTATGAGCGTGTGTGTAAGAATGTCAGTGTGTCAGTGTATGTGTGAATGTGTGTTAATGTGTTGAGTGTGATTGTGTGTGTGCCTGTCAGTGTGGGAGTGTACATGTGTGAATGTGTGAGTACGTGTGTGTGAGTGCATGTATGTGAGTGTGAGCACATGTATGTGAGTGTGAGCGTGTGTGAGCGTGTGATTGTGAGGGTGTGAACATGTGTATGTGTGTGGGTGTGTGAATGTGAGAACACTTGTGTATGAGCATGTATGGGTGTGAGCATAAGTGTGTATGTGTGGGTGTGAGCACATGAATGTGGGCATGTGTTTGGGTGTGTGTGAGAATGTGTGGGTATGCATGTCTGAATGTGGGTGTGAGTGTGTGTGAATGTGGGTGTGAATAAACGTGTGTGAATGTGGGTGTGAATGTGTGGGTGTGAGCATATGTGTGGGTGTGTGAATCCGTGTGGGTGTGAGCATGTGTGTGGGTGTGTGAATGCGTGTGGGTGTGAGCATGTGTGTGGGTGAATGCATGGGGGTGAATGTGGGTGGGTGTGAATGTGGGTGTGAGCATATAAGTGTGAATGTAGGCGTGTGTGAATGTGTCAGTGTGAGTGTAGGTGTGTGAGCGTGTGTGAATGTGAGTGTATGTGAATGTGTGTGAACGTGTGTGTATGGGTGAGCGTGAATGTGTTTGTGTGAGCGTGTGTGTGAATGTGAGTATGTGTGAATATGAGTATGTGTGAATGTGTGAGCGTGTGGGTGTGTGTGAATGTGTGGGTGAATGTGTGAATGTGTATGGGTGAGCATGAATGTGTGTGAGCGTGTGTGTGTGAATGAGTGAATATGTGTGAATATGAGTGAATGTGTGAGTGAATGAATGTGTGTATGGGTGAGTGTGAATGTGTTTGTGTGAGTGAGTGTGTGTGTGTGTTGCTCTCTGAGGGAGGCACACACCACCTTGGTAGCAGCTCTGAAGTAAACACTTTGTTCTTCAAGTTTACTCCCCTCCACTGGGAGCCGGTTCTCTACTGGGAACTGTATTGTAGCGGGAATGTGGGATTCAGACCTGCCAGGAGGCCCTGCCTCTTGGCACTGGGCGGGGCAGGCCTGGAGGCTGCAGAGGGGAGCCCGAGGCAGGGAGGGATGGGGGCCACTGACCATGGAGCAATGGTCAGGGAGGCACAGGTGGCCGCTGGCCATGGAGCAATGGGCTGGTGACGCTGTGGGCCATGCGAGCGCTGTCAGAGGAGCAGCGACAGAACCAGGGCCAGGCGGGAACTGGCCTCCAGGAACCTTGCTTCGCCTGTGAATGGGGAAGGAAGGATTGTGGGGAGGAGCCGCAGGACTAGGCTGTGGGGACTGGAGCCAGGAGGTGACTCTAGGCTGGCCTGTGACTTGATCTCCAGGGCAGACAAGGCCTGGATGTGTGTGGGGAGTCCCTGGCCTGCTTGGAAAGGGAAGCCCTTCCTCCCCAAAGCCGGGCCTTCCCAGGAGGAGTGCTCCAGCTCTGCTGTGGGGGGACACCCGGCCCTCGGGCAGCTGCCCTCAGATGTCACCGTCACCGGGGGAGGGTATCCCTAATAGCTGTTGGGCTAAGTGTAAGAAGCTCAGGGCACCGACTCAGGTGTGCAAAAAAATCACTTTTTTGTTTTTGACATGGAGTCTCGCTCTGTTGCCCAGGTTGGAGTGCAGTGACGCAATCTCAGCTCACTGCAACCTCCACTTCCTGGGTTCAAGTGATCCGCCTGCCTCAGCCTCCCAAAGTGCTGGGATTAGAGGTGTGAGCCACTGTGCCCAGCCTGCTGTCATTGTTATCAGTCTCTCCGTCTGGGTTATGAGCATGGCGGGAGGGACGAGACTGTCCACGTCCTTCACCACGGCATCCTTGGCACTATGTTGTACCTGGCACATGGCAGATACTCAGGCGATGTTTGAGTGAACAAATGAATACACTGGTAGATTCAGCCATTCTCTAGCAACTCCAGTTGAGCCCCCTGCCTGGGGTCAACCCACACCATAACTGCTCTCCTCCCCCATCTAGGGGCTCAGGGTGGGCTGGCCAGGTGAACAGGGACCTTTCCCCAGGCTGCCCAGCATGTCCTGTGCTTCTCTGGATGCTGCCTGTGTCACAACAGCGCTGCCACCTGCAGGCTGTGTGGCCTTGGGCAAGTCACATTCTCTCCCTCTCTGAGGCTTGGCTTCTGCTGCTTCTATTTTTGAGATGGAGTCTCGCTCTGTCACCCAGGCTGGAGTGCAGTGGCTCAATCGTGGCTCACTGCAACCTCTGCCGCCTCCCAGGTTCAAGCAATTCTCCTGCCTCAGCCTCCCAAGTGGCTGGGATTACAGGCACGTGCCACCACGCCCAGCTAATTTTTTTTTTTTTTTTTGTATTTTTAGTAGATATGGAGTTTCACCATATTGGCCAGGCTGGTCCTGAACTCCTGACCTTGTGATCTGCCCGCCTCGGCCTCCCAAAGTGCTGGGATTACAGGCATGAGCCGCCACAATGCCCGGCCTCAGCCTTTACTTCTTTACTGACTCTTAGACTGAGTTCTGCAGAATCCTGGTGTTCTGAGGAGGTCTCCATGAGCAGGGCAAGGGGAGGCAGGATGGCTGGATAGTCCTCCCCTTCAACCAGAGTGGCTTTGCTTTGATCTGTTTCTTATGTTGGGGTTGAATGTAAGATTCCGTTTGAAAACGGGCTGTGCTGCAAAAGGTAGAGACTAAACCTCTGAGCTAGAAGATGAAGCGGGTTTCAAAGCTTAGCCCGGAGCTTCCCTGATGGAGAGCAAAGCCCATCTACACCAATTCTTAGCTCGGTGACCTTGGGCAAATTACCGACCCTTTCTGTGCCTTAGTAACCTTATCATTGAAATGGGTCATAATGCTGGCTGCCTCGTGCCATTGCAAAGGTAAGATCAAGTAATGCATGCCAAGCACTTGGAACACTGCCCAGGCAGAGGGCAAGAGGGCCCCAGGGGTGGGTGAGGCATGGGGGTCGCTGCCGCGTAAGCCAGGCTGACTCAGGCTGGCTCCCACAGGACAGCGCGTATGTGCACGTGTGATCTTTCAGCACATTTTCATGGAAAGAAAGCTTTCCTTTCAGATTCCTGAAGACCTCAGAGGTAAGGACTTTTCAGCAGGGAAGGCAGGGAGGGCAATTTCCACGGGTGCATGGCACACGGACACTGGTGTCTGACAGCTTTCCCCACAGCACTGGCCCAAAGGTGGGCTCTGTGGGTTAGCTCTGGGTGGTTTGAAGACAGCAGTCACCAGGCCGGGGCCTCCGGGACGCCTCCCTCCTGCCTGCTCCCCTCGGTGGCCCTCACTCTCTCTGATTCTCCCTGGGGCCTGGGAGACAGAGGGACACCCTGGGATGCCTGGAACTGCAGGCTGAGAGGGGAGTGGGGGCCTCAGGGGGGAGCCCCAGGCAGGTTTCTGGCCCCCCTGTAAATGGCTGAATCAGAATTTCAGGGAGTGGGGGTCTGGGAATCTGATTTTATTTTTTATTTATTCATTTATTTTTATTTTTATTTTTTTAATATATATATATTTTTTATAGAGACGGGGTTTCACCATCTCGGCCAGACTGGCTTCAAACTCCTGACCTCGTCATCCACCCGCCTTGGCCTCCCAAAGTGCTGGGATTACAGGCATGAGCCACCATACCCGGCTAGTTTTTATTTTTAGATGGAGTCTGGCTCTGTCACCCAGTCTGGAGTGCAATGGCGCCATCTTGGCTTACTGCAATCTCTGCCTCCCGGCTTCAAGAGATTCTCCTGTTTCAGCCTCCGGAGTAGCTGGTACTATAGGCGTACATCCCCACGTCTGGGTAATTTTTGTATTTTTAGTAGAGACGGGGTTTCACCATGTTGGCCAGGCTAGTCTTGAACTTCTGACCTCAAGTGATCCTCCCGCCTCAGCCTCCCACAGTGCTGGGATTATAGGCATGAGCCACTGCGCCTGGCCGGAATCTGCTTTTAAAAAAGCTTTCCAGCCGGGCGTAGTGGCTCACTCCTGTAATCCAAGCACTTTGGAGCCCAAGGCGGGTGGATCACCTGAGGTCGGGAGTTCAAGACCAGCCTGACCAACATGGCGAAACCCCGTCTTTAAAAAAAAAGCTTTCCAGGGTCATAGGAGTGACTCATTCCTGTAATCCCACTATGTTGGGAGGCTGAGGCAGGAGGATTGCTTGAGGCCAGGAGTTCAAGGTTACAGTGTGCTATAATTGCACTGCTGCACTCCAGCCTGTCTGGAGTGGCAGGCAGGTGGCAAAGCAAGACCCTGTCTCAAGAAAACAAAAACAAAACAAAACAAAAAAAACAACTTCCATGATGTATATTCAAGATTTGGAGCCACAGATCTCATTCACCTCTGAACTTTCCTAATGGGGAGACTGAGGCACAGAGGGGAAGGGACTTAGCCAGAGCCACAGGGCTGCCCACTGGCAAAACCAATTCCTGTGATGCCCAGCCGAGGCGTTCTCCCTCCCTGGACCATGCTTTCTGTAATGTGGAATTTTCCACAGGGACACAGATCCAGTTTTATGCTAAGAGCTCTCAGAAACCAGTATTCTCTGCCAGAAATCCCTGGCATCACCCACTTTAGTGGAAAGCTGGTATTCTACAGAGCAAGGGGCATCTGCTACGTCCCCCACTCCCCCCACGCAACACCCAGGTCCCCAGAGCCTCTCTGTGTTATATTTCCCGCCCAGAGGGGGTCAATAGGTGTCTGGCAGGGCCTGCTCACCAACAGATGTCCCTGTAGACCTTCACAAGGCAGGCTGCTGGGAGCACGCTGGACACGGAGGGGAGGTGGGGAGAAGCTGCCTGGGAGCGGGTGAGACCAGGTGGGCGCTGACTGGTTAGCGGGGGCAGGCGTTTCTCCTCTGAGAGAGCTGCAGACGCCACACAGACTCTGCAGCTCCGAGCGCTCCCATCTGCCTCAGTGGGGCCTTCCGCGCCCTGCGTCCCCCCTGGCTGGGGCTCGGAAGCTCAGCCCAGAAGGTTCTTCTTGCCCGAGTGAGTCAAGTCCGGAGAAAGTCTCTGTGGTTGCCTGTGGAAAGAGGAAGCACTTTCTGGCTATTTCCTTCAATAACAAGAGGAGCAACGCTGTTGAGCGCATTTATTGAGCCTCACGATGTGCCAGGCCCCGTGCCACACAGGCAGAAGGTCACACATAGGATCCCTGCTGCCCATGCTGTTAGACACATCATAGTCATGGCTAATGTTCTTATTATTATCATTATTATTATTTTTTGAGAGGGAGTTTAGCTCTTGTTGCCCAGGCTGGAGTGCAATGGCTCGATCTCGGCTCACCGCAACCTCTGCCTCCCAGGTTCAATCGATTCTCCTGCCTCAGCCTCCCGAGTAGCTGGGATTACAGGCACGTGCTATCACGCCCAGCTAATTTTGTATTTTTAGTAGAGACAGTGTTTCTCCATGTTGGCCAGGCTGGTCTTGAACTCCCGACCTCAGGTCATCCACTCGCCTCGGCCTCACAAAGTGCTGGGATTATAGGTGTGAACCACCGTGCCCGGCCTGGGTAATGATATGATTGAGTCCTTCCCTGGACCGGGAGCCAGGCACCCGGCCCCGCACCGTGTACAATTTCCTTTCATGAACAGGTTCTATGTGATCCTCATCTGCGATGATTTCCATTGTGTAGATGAAGAAAACGAGGCTTGGAGAGAGAAAGCAAATTGTCCAAGGTCACACGAAGGCATCCAGAGCCCGGGCCTCCCCACTCCAGAGCTCAGCTGTTAGCCACGGTGGTTAAGCGGTGGTGCTGACCTCAAGCTTCTCTCCTGCCTGAGAGACGTTTCTTTCTAGCGGATGTGTGGTGGTGGTTCGCTTTCCTCTGCTGCCTGTTTCAGCTCTCTTTTGCTCCTAGAATCTGGTTCTCGCTCCGACTCTGCAAAGCCTGGAGCTCCACAGACGCCAGCCCCGGGCTTTCTTCGCTGAAGGTGGCATGGCAGCTTCATTTGCTGCCTTTTTGAAATAACTCATGTCAGTCACGTGACAGCGCGGTGTCCCATGTCGTAGCCTCGCTTTCCATTCGGCTCCACAGCTTGTACCTCGATGTGAAGACTGGTCTGGAACGACTAGAAGCAAGATTCCAGAACACGGAATCTCTTCACCATGGCGACACGTTCTGAGAAACGCATCGTTAGGTGATTTCGATGGTTAGGTGATTTTGTCACTGTGTGAACGTCCGAGTGCACTTGCTCAAAGCTGGATGGGTAACCCGCGACACGGCCAGGCTAGATGGCACAGCAGATTGCTCCTGTGCCTCAAAACTGTATGGCAGGCAGTGCTGAATAGTGGAGGCGACCAGGATACAACAGGATTCATGTGTATAAACATATCTAATAGGCCGGGTGCGGTGGCACACGTCTGTAATTCCAGCACTTAGGGAGCCCGAGGCGGGTGAATCACGAGGTCAAGAGATTGAGACCAGTCTGGCCAACATGATGAAACCCCATCTCTACTAAAAATGGAAAAATTAGTTGGGCATGGTGACGTGCACCTGTAGTCCCAGCTACCGCGGAGGGTGAGGCAAGAGAATCGCTTGAACCTAGGAGGCGGAGGTTGCAATGAGCTGAGATCGGGCCACTGTACTCCAGCCTGGGCGACAGAGACTCCTTCTCAAAAAAAAAAAATCTAATTACAGAAAAGGTGGCACATGGCACTGTGATGCTATGATAACTATGACATCACTAGGTGATAAAAATTTTTCAGCTCCCTTATAATCTTTTATTTTTATTATTTTCCTTTTTTAAAAAGAGAATACAGACAGGCTCTTGCTATGTTGCCCAGGCTGGGCTCAAGCTCCTGGCTTCAAGCAGTCCTCCTGCTTCGGCTTCCCAAGTCCCAACCATGTTAGCCAGGCTGGTATCGAACTCCTGGCCTGAAGAGGTCTGCCCACCTCTGCTTCCCAAAGTGCTGGGATTACAAGCATGAGCCACCACACCCAGCCTCCATTATAATCTTCTGGGACCACTACTGAATATAGGGTCCTTCACTGTCCAAACATCATTATGCAGCCCAGGAATCCAAACTGTTTGAGGGAGAAAAGCAAAGAACACAAATGAAAGATAGATGAGGAGGAATCAATTGTGTGAAAACTCAAGAGACAGACTCTGAGGTAGACCACCGGCTGTCAGCAGCGGATTCGTTAAGGAAAGCACGTCAGAGAGTGCTGCGTCTCAGGTGTAGAACGGGCTGAGAACATCTGATGCTTTGCCTCTTCTTTTTGATGTCATAATCACTGTTGTATTATTCTCCACAAGAATCCAGGTGAGAAATTAGTTTGGGGCCCTATCCCTGTAGTTTTATTCAGCTCTCTAGAAAGCCTGGCTTGCCGGGCGCAGTGGCTCGTGCCTGTAACGCTGGCATTTTGGGAGGTGGAGGTGTAGCCGGACACGTTGCCGACAAAACCTCTTGGACACCAGGTTTGCGAAGGAAGCGGCTTTTTATTAGGCCGGGAGTCTCAGCAGACTCATGTCTCAGGAACCGAGCTCCCTGACTAGAAAATCCTGGCCTCTTTTATTAAAGGCTCAGTCTTAGAGGGTACATGTGAGAAGGTGGTGATTGATGAGGAAGCGAGGGGTATGCGCTTAGGTGGGGGTCTAATCGTGATTAAGCAAGAACAGCGCCTTCTGGGGAAGATTCCTCCATACCATGCCTGTGATCTAGAGATAGGATAGGAACTAGGGTGGGGGCTTGATCTTTCACCTCCAGGTCTGGCTAGTGACACCGGTTTTGACTCCTCCACTGACCTTGCGCCTTCTATTTTCAGCTTTTACTTCTCCTTTTGAAATGCAGTGTAGAAGGCGAAGGGGAAGTGGTCTTAGAAGCTTAACGGAAAGGGTCTCCTTCCTCAAAGGTGGG
This sequence comes from Aotus nancymaae, assembly GCF_030222135.1. NCBI lineage: Eukaryota > Metazoa > Chordata > Mammalia > Primates > Aotidae > Aotus > Aotus nancymaae. The sequence continues at coordinate 5,465,412 of NW_026988473.1, read as the reverse complement.
CAGATCACCTGAGGCCAGGAGGCCAGGAGTTCGATACCAGCCTGGCTAACATGTGTAACCCCATCTCTACTAAAAATACAAAAATTAGCAGGGCATAATGGTGCATGTTAGTAATTCCAGCTACTCTGGAGGCTGAGGCAGGGGACTCACTTGAACTAGGGAGGTGGAGGTTGCAGTGAGCCGAGATCGCGCCACTGCACTCCAGCCTGGGTGGCAGAGTGAGACTCCATCTCAAAAAAAAAAAGTATGACTGAGGCTGGTATTTTCTATACTCCTGTCTTCCTTAGCTTCCTTAGCAACATAAAAGCTATAGTGTTGTGTGTGTCAATGGGCTGTTTATAATATCACATTTCCTAGCCTTTCAGAGATGCCAGATGTAAACAATGTTATTGGGTATGGTTTCTGGGCAAGCTCTCCAAAGGAGGCTGACTTAGCTGAGAGGCAGTGCCCCTTTCTACTTTCTGCTGCCTGAAATGTGGATGTGATGTCTGGAGCTGCAGTAGCCATTTTGGGATCATGAGGTAGCCTCAAGGACGGGAGCCTCATGTTAATGAGGGCGGAGAGCAAGACAGAATGAGCCTGGGTCACTGATGGCTGTGGAGCTCCTGTATCAGCCCTGGGCTGGCTACCTCTAGACTTCTTTTTTTTTTCCTTTTTTTTAGAGATGGGGTTTCACCATGTTGGCCAGGCTGGTCTTGAACTCCTGACCTCATGATCCATCCTCCTCGGCCTCCCAAAGTGCTAGGATTACAGGCGTGAGCCACCGCGCTGGCCTAGACTTCTTTTTATATGACAGCAAAATTTAACTCTCTCTTATTATAGCTGCTGTTATTTTGGTTCTCTGTAGCTTGTAGCCAGGGGCAACTCTTAACTGATAGCAAAGCTTTTGAGCACACCCGATGCCTCACTTTCCGCCTCTATTCATGAGAAAAGGGAAGTTTGACACAGATATAGTGGGGTGTCCCTGAGGGTCTATACTGGGGACAGAGCCTGATCATTGTGAGCTTGGGGGCTTTACCTTGGCTCCGTCCTGTTTGCAGGAAGGGACGTGCACTCTGGTTTTCTCTCAGAACAGGAGGAGAATGAAGACATTTGGTGCAGAAGTGCCCTGGGGGAGGAAGGGGCAGGAGGAACGGTGGAGGCAGCGACACAGAATGAGAGTTGGGCTGGGGCCTGGGGATGTTTCTGGGGGAAGTAGCGAGCTTCTGGGCTCAGGCAGTGTCCCTTCTGGCCTGGGTGACAAAGAACAGTGCAGCTATGGGGCGCCACAAAGCCATGTGTTTCTGCCCCAACCCTAGCCTGACCTTGACTCTCTAGGGCTGGCAGCCTGGGAACACCGGAGGCCAGCAGAGGCGGGGGATGCAGAGGGGTTGGGCCGGGTGGAAGCCAGATGTGGGCTTGGACCTGAGCATGTGGAAACACTCCACATGCCCTGGAATCCCCAGGGGTGGCAGGTGCTGAGGTGGGCTGTGCTCCGTGGGTGTGCAGCCGGGCACTAAGCATCTTGGTAATTTAGCTGGAGACCTCGTTTGTGCCCTGGGTGGCCGAGCGGGACGTGGAGGTTGCACAGGGAGTGGGAAGCCGATGGACTTAATGAACATCGTAAATCCCGCGGACTCCCAGCGCTGTGCCTTCCTATTGCCTGGTGGAGACTTACCTCTTCGGAAAGCTGGTTTCAGCAACCGCTCCATAAACATCCTTGAAGTTCATGGCCCTCTCCGCTGTCTTGGCGCTCACGCTGCATTTTCTCAGCCTGTTCCATGTTTGCTGATTGAATCAGCAATTCAGCCAGTTGGATTAAAAAACATATACAACTTTTTTTTTTTTAAAAGCAAAAATGCCTTCTTTGGTTGAAGCAGCTCTGTCTGACCTACCATTTGCCAAAGGAGATGCTCTCAGAATCATCTTGTTGCCGGTGCTCAGAACAAAGATCTAAAAGCCTGCAGCAAGGATCGGAAGCGTCATGACCAACATCTCCATGTTTATAAAGCGTGATTTCTCCTGTGAGATTGCTGGAGAGATATTTTAACCCTCATTTTACAGATGGAGAAGGTACGGAGAGGTCTTGCTTGCGATAATGAGGCCAGTCATTGGTGGAGACTCCAGGAGTCTCCAATATTAGCCCAAATATTGGCTTAAATAGAATAACAGTGGTAGCTGCTATCTGAGCATGGACTCTGAGCCTGGCCCAGGACCAAGTGGCTTTGATCTGTGATCTGTGTGGTGTGTGCAGCTTACCCAGCTCCTGTCCCTCCCACTTGTGCTTTCTGGTCCCTCCAAGTTTGCTCTAGGTCATTTCGGGAATGCGTGGCATGCTGGAGTAGATGCTCACCCATTTCCGCTGGTCACAGACAAGGAAGCACCTAGTCCTAATGGCGGCTGGCAGCCAGGCTGTCACCCCAAGGGGACAATACCTCAGTGTCCAGCTGAGGCTATGGATGATAGAGGAGAGACGGAAGAAGTCAACTCCTGAGGACACAGCTGAGCTGCTGGATCAAACCAACCCTGAAGTCCACTCTACTGCTGGACTTTCCTTTAGCCAGCCTGCATCTACCTTTATCATTTTCTTTCTTGGCACCATTCAGAGCCAAGAAAGAAAGTCTTCATGTACAAGGGCCAGCATGCAGCTTGTAGAGGGGCTGGGAATCACGGCTGTGTCTGTGCTACTTTTCCCGTCTCCTGGAACTGCATCAGTCTGTTCTCATACTGCTAGTAAAAACATGCCTGAGACTGGGTAATTTCTAAAGGAAAGAGGTTTAATTGACTCACAGTTCCCAGAGCTGGGGAGGCCTCAGGAAACTTACAATCAAGGCAGAAGGGAAAGTAAACATGTCCTTCATAGGGCAGCAGGAGAAGAATGAGCAAAGATGGAAAAGCCCCTTATAAAACCATCAGATCTCAGGAGAACTCACTCACTGTTCCGAGAAGAGCATGGGGATAACCGTGATTCAGTTACCTCCCATTAAGTCCCTCCCACTACGCGTGGGGGTTATGGGAACTGCAATTCAAGATGAGATTTGGAGTGGACGTAGCCAAACCATATCAGGGACTAAGGTAGCAAGTCACGGGAGTCATCAGCTCTGTTCAACTGTGTGTCAATTAGCAAAGTGTTCTGCAGTAAGAAACTGTCCCATCTGGGTGATATGTGTAGCTGGCAGAGGAAGTGAGCTCAGCGATGGGGAGCTTCTAAGGAAGCCGGGCCTGGTTGTGGGGTGGGATGTGGACTCTGGCCCAGCAGAGAGGCCCAGGGCTCCAGCAGAGGGGACACGTAGGTACCAACGGCCCGGAGCAGGGCTGTGCTCCTTCCACCACACACCACCATTCTTCAGGTGAGGTGACAAGGCAGGGGAAGCTGCTGGGACCTCTTGGGATTACCAAGGGGTGGAGGTTGTTCACTTATCAGCATACTGCGTCGCTACTACTGAGGGCTGTCCTGTGGCCCACAGGGGGCAGGGCAAGAATGAGGCTGGACCTGGGACTGGGCGAGGTGGCTCACGCCTGTAATCCCAGCACTTTGGGAGGCCAGGGCAGGTGGATCACTTGAGGTCAAGAGTTTGAGACCAGCCCGGCTAACATGGTGAAACCCTGTCTCTACTAAAAAAATACAAAAATTAGTTGGGCATGGTGGCCCATGCCTGTAGTCCCAGCTACTAGGGAGGCCGAGGCAGAAGAATTGCTTGAACCCAGGAGGCGGAGTTGCGATGAGCTGAGATTGTGCCATTGCACTCCAGCCTGGGCAATAGAGCAAGACTCTGTCTCAAAAACAAACAAACAAACAAATCCAAAAAACAAAAAGAGAGTGGACTTGGCCCAGAGGTGGGGCTCTGTGCCACGGTGGCCTCTCTGGAGATACAGCGGTGGGTGCCAAACAGAGGGGCCCCCAGGGAGGAGGCAGCAGCTTGGCCAGTTCACACTCCAAGTCTGTATTTTGGCCCAGCAGGCCCAGAAGTTCCTTGGCACCCCTTCCCCTGGAGGGAGGCGTGTGCAGTGTGTGCAAAGCCCCGCAAGGGGAGACAGGCAGCTCCCCGCTGCCCCCAGCAGAGGGTGGGAGTGCGACTTAAGAAGTGGGACCGTAGTTTCTCAGTGGAAGGTAGCGGGGCGCTGCTCCATGGCAGCATTTGCAAACCGTGTTCCTTGGAGCTCAGGGAGGTTGTAAGATGGTGATAGATGCTCAGCAAAAAGGTTTGTCATCAGCTGGGTACTTTGCTGACTCTTGGGAAGTCATAAAGGGCTTTAGCACATTGAAGGCTCTGAGGAGTCCTGCATCATGATGCCTGCTTAATTCTGGGCTCCCCATGCCACACCCAGGCACACCTGTGAAGCGCTGGGGTTCCTGGAATGTAGTTTGGGAAACTGTTCTGGATCTGGCTTGCTCTGAGCCTGGACATTCTCTTGCGAACAGGCCAGGCTTGTCATGAGAGGTGGTTTATGAGCAGAGAACCACCTCATTAATTTGCAGGGAGGTCATCTTCCCTTGCACCCATCATCCCGGGTCACTCAGCTCTGGGCAGGCCCCTTGCTCCCTCTGCTTCCCACAAGCCCTAGAGCTCAGCCTGTCCTTTTTTTTTTTTTTTTTTTTTGAGATGGAGTCTTGCTCTATTGCCCAGGCTGGAGTGCAGTGGCAGGATCTCAGCTCACTGCAACCTCCACCTCAGCCTCCCAAGTAGCTGGGATTACAGGCACCCGCTACCATGCCTGGCTAATTTTTGTATTTTTAGTAGAGATGGGGTTTCACCATGTTGGCCAGGCTGGTCTCGAACTACTGACTTCAGGTGATCTGCCCACCTCAGCCTCCCAAAGTTCTGGGATTACAGGCATGAGCCATCGCTCCCAGCCACTCAGCCTGTCCTAAAGCAGTTGCCACAGCTTTGCTCTCAGGGTTTGTTTCTAGGAGGGAGGATTGTCCCAGGGCTCACTCTATGTGACTCTTGCAGGTCCCTGGATGCTGGGAAGGGGAGGAGGGTCCTGATCTCAGGCACCTCTAGAACATTCCACTCCCAGGCTGGTTCCCGATTTCCTTCTGGCGTTGCTCCCAGGCCTCTGTGGTGCGGGGCACTGCTGAGGCTGGGGGAGCTCTGTGTCTGCAGTGGACTTTGGGTCAACCCCCTCCTGGTTCTGTTTGAATGAGTGCCAAACAGTCAGGCATTCATTCACAACAGGAACTTTTTCCACATGTAAGGCTGGAGCTGGGCCCAGGGATGAGAAGTGGACCAGATGGAGCACGGTCCCTGCCCTCGGCGGGTGCTCACGTGACATGAACACAGACCTTAGCTGATGAGGCCGAGAGGGAGGTGGTTCCCCGGAGCACGTGGTAGGGGGCACTTAACTCTGTCCATGGGCGCTGGAAGGGATTCTGGAGGTACCAGGAAGGCTGGAGAACCAACCACAGAAACAGGGTGCTGCTCCTAGAACCTGAGGCAAAGTCAGGCCACGGGAGCGGTGAGCTGCTGCCACCACGGAACACCGGGAGCCACACCTGGCCCTGCCACAGCCTCTGGCTCTGTGCCCCACGAGCTGCCTACTGTCCCTCAAGTTAGACACGGTGGCCAGAAGGACGCACTCAACATCGTTCCCTGATTCTTTTTTCTATATTTTGAGACAGTCTTGTTCTGTTGCCCAAGCTGGAGTGCAGTGGCGTGATCTCGCTCACTGCAACCTCCACCTCCCAGGTTCAAGTGATTCTCCTGCCTCAGCCTCCCGAGTAGCTGGGATCACAGGCATGTACCATCATGTCCGGCTAATTTTTGTGTTTTTAGTAGAGACAGGGTTTCACCATGTTGGTCAGGCTGGTCTTGAACTCCTGACCTCAGGTGATCTACCCACCTTGGCCTCCTAAAGTGTTGGGATTACAGGCGTGAACCACTGTATCTGGCCTCTCTCTCTCTCTCTTTTTTTTTTTTGAGACGGAGTTTCGCTCTTGTTACCCAGGCTGGAGTGCAATGGCGCGATCTCGGCTCACCGCAACCTCCGCCTCCTGGGTTCAAGCAATTCTCCTGCCTCAGCCTCCTGAGTAGCTGGGACTACAGGCACGCACCACCACGCTTGGCTAATATTTTTATATGTTTAGTAGAGACTGGGTTTCACCATGTTGACCAGGATGGTCTCGATCTCTTGACCTCGTGATCCACTCGCCTCGGCCTCCCAAAGTGCTGGGATTATAGGCGTGAGCCACCTGGCCGGGCGCGGTGGCTCTTTTTTTTAAAGACAGGGTCTTGCTCTGTCTCCTAGACTGTAATGTGGTGGCGCAGTCTCGGCTCACTGCAACCTTCACCTCCATGGTTCAAGCAATTCTCCCGCCTCAGCCTCCTAAGTAGTAGTGCCCAGCTGTGCCCAGCCAGGAGAAATTTTTATTTAAGTCCTTTGCACCCTTCCTTCCTCCCTTCCTTCCTGCCTCCTTCCCGCCCTCCCTCTCTCTCTCTCTTTCCTTTTTGTTTCTTCCTTCCTTTCTTTCTGAGAGAGTTTTGCTGTTTAGCCCAGGTTGGAGTGCAATGGCGTTATCACGACTCACCGCAACCTCTGCTCCCTGGGTTCAAGTGATTCTGCTGCCTCAGCCTCCCGAGTAGCTGGGATTACAGGCCCCCATCATCAAGCCTGGCTAATTTTTTTGTATTTTTAGTAGAGACGGAGTTTCGCCACGTTGGCCAGGCTGGTCTTGAACTGCTGACCTCAGGTGATCCACCCTCCTTAACCTCCCAAAGTGCTAGGATTACAGGCTTGAGCCACTGCGCCCAGCCCCCTTTGCACACTTTCTAAGTGTATTTTTGTGTTGTTGTTGAGTTGTGGGAGTTATTTCTATATTCTGGATATTAATCTCTTATCAGACACATGATTTGCAAATATTTTTTACCATCTGTAGGTTGCCTTGAAGTGTATTTTTAAATTGCTGAACTCTTTGTAATTTTTGTTGTCGTCGTTTTTTAAAGACACTGGGTCTAGCTGTGTCACCTAGGAGGGAGCGCAGAGCAGTCAGCTCACTGCAACCTTGAACTCCTGGGCTCAGGTGTTCCTCAGCCTCCTAAGTAGCTAGGACTACAGGTGCAGGACTCTACGCCCAGGTAATTAGTTACTAACATGGGTTTTTTTTTTTTGTAGAGATGGGGGTCTCGCTATGTTGCCTGGGCTAGTCTCAACAGTCCTGGCCTCGAGTGATCCTCTCGCCTCAGCCTCCAAGGTGTTGGGATTGCAGGTATGCGCCACTGCACCCGGCCCTCCTCAGTTTTTGGAAGACGACAGCACAGTATGTCATTAACCACAGTGGCCGGCGATCTTGTATCTTTCCTGCCAACGGAAGCCTGCTTTTGTGTGGGGAGGCAGCACGCTCAGCCCGGGTCTGACAGGAGGACTTCCGTCTGACACTCACCTCCCCAGTCTCTGCTGCAGCTGGGGGTGGCCATGTGATGTGGTTCTAGCCAAAGAGATGTGAGGAAATGTGAGGAGGAGGGGCTGCTTCTGGGAAACACTTTCCTTCTTGATGAGAAGAACACCCCTTTCTTCCCGATAAAAGGCTCCTGGATAACGTCTCTGAACTATTTCCCCAAACCCAGAACTGCCCATACCCACACTGCCTCGTGTTGCTTCAGTCTCTGATACGTAGATTTTCTGTTCATTGCATCCAAAGACATTCCTAAGGGCTACAGCTGTGTGACACCCTAAGAGGAGAATTCATTTCCTATTCCATTTCCTATCTTAAATTGGGTCAAACAGCACTGTATAATATAACTCCCAGTGGGATTGAAACATCGAGAACCACATCAAAATCTGCAACATAAGATGGCCCCAATGTAAGTAGGAGCCCCCACGATCAAAGTCCAATAATGGACCTTTTCCCTTCAAAGACCTTTTCCCTTCTAAGGCAAAGCCAGATGAATCAGAGTCAAGACCCCTTCCTCTTCCATGTCTTACCATGCTCGGCCTTAGCTGGAGGGCCCTGCTCGGCTGAAATTTGGCTTCCCTTGGTGGCAGCTGCAGCCCGGCTGCCTCTTCTCCACTTTCCAAGTGAACTTGATACAGGCCTGGAGTGCAGTGGTGCGATCTCCGCTCACTGCAACCTCTGCCTCCAGGGTTCAAGAGATTCTCCTGCCTCAACCTCCTGAATAGCTGGGACTACAGGCACCTGCCACCACGCCTTGCTACTTTTTGTGTTTTTGGTAGAGATGGGGTTTCACCATGTTGGCCAGGCTGGTCTCGATCTCTTGTCCTCAAGTCAAGTGATCTGCCCACCTTGGTCTCCCAAAGTGCTGGTATTACAGACGTGAGCCACTGTGCTCGGCCACAGTCCGTGCTTTTAACCTGGATCGACTTGTCCAAAGAGCCAGTCCCTGGCACATATGCGATGTTCCTAGCACACTCCACACCCCCGAAGTGTAAACATCAGACAGACATAAGCAGCGTCTCCATCATCACAGCAGCAGACCCAGCAGCGCACGGTCCAGAGTCCAGCCTGGAGCCCACCGTGGAGCCAGCTTAGCTGGAGCAAGGATGCCGGCAGAACGCAGCAGGGACGAGAGAAATGGCCTTCCAGCTTCACCAGGAGACGGGAGTCCATGATCCATCAACTGAAACTCCACCGGGGGAAACTGCCCAGTAAACTGTGTCCACTGCCGCCCGTATCCACCCAGGCTTGCAGCTTCCTCTGAGAGCCGCGCGGAGACAGTTGTCTTTTGGGTCACTTAACATTTGCAGTGAAGTCATTCCCGTAGCCCTTACCGCGGGCTCCCCGCCCCTCCGTCACCTCGTGCTCATCCTGCTTATTCCAAAGCTCTTACTTTTGGTGAGAGTTACCCACTCCTCCAGCAGCCCTTCCCGGAGCTGCATCCTCGATTCTCCGCAGTTCCGGCGGCGCCCTGCTCTCTAAGTTTCTCCATCCTCAGAGAGATCTGCAGGGGGCTTTTGGCTCTGGGCGGTGAAGTCTCAGCAGCTGCTCAGGAATTCCCGGGGCCCATCCTCCCCCTCCAGGGGCCCCCGTCCCAGAGGTGTCTCTGCTGCAGAGTCGCCGTGGAATATTCCTGGTCCAAAGCAGCTGCCAATGCCTCAGACGCCTGTGCCCCCAGAGGCCCAGGGGCAGCAGCGTGTCTTTTCCCAGGGGCTTTTGAATTTCCTAGGACTTATTAACAGCGGCAACAGAAGCCCTCCTTTCTGCCACTCTCTCTGCAGCAGTGGGTCAGGATTCTGCCGTTTATTTCCATCCACGGATCCTCTCCCACTGAGGTTCCCAACTGCAGCAGCTCATTGGAATCGCAAATCTACCGATGCTCAGACCCCACTCCAGGGGTCCTGATGAATTGAATTGCGGGAGCAGCAGGGGAGGGGCCTGCATCCGCATCTTAACATTCCCCCAAGGCTGCTGCAGCCAGACGGAAAACTGAGGCTTTTCCAGGGGCCCAACTAGGCTTTTAAAATTTTTTCTTTGAGTCAGGGTCTTAGTCTGTTGCTCAGGGTGGAGTTCGATGATGCAGTCTTGCCTTACTGCAACCTGGATCTCCCTGGGCTCAGGTGATCCTCCCACTTCAGCCTCCCAAGTAGCTGGGACCACAGGCAGGCACCAGCATGCCTGTCTAATGTTTGTATTTTTTGTAGAGGAGGAGTTTCGCCATGTTGCCCAGCCTGGTCTTGAACTCCTGGGCTCAAGTGATCCTCCCGCCTTGGCCTCCCTAAATGCTGGGATTACAGATATAAGCCACCATGCCCAGCCCCAGCTAGGTTTTCTAAACATAAAAACCCATATTGGTCCCTTCGTCCTTTCCTTTTCTTTGATGAGTTTAGTCTTACACTGTCTGCTGTGTTGTGCAGTCTTTCTTCCTTTTTTCCTTTTTTTTTTTTTTTTTTGAGACAGAGTCTCGCTTTGTTGCTCAGGCTGGAGTACAGAGGTACGATCTTGGCTCACTGCAACTTCCACTTCCTGGGTTCAAGTGATTCTCCTGCCTCAGCCTCCCGAGTAGCTGGGACTACAGGCATGTGCCACCATGCCCAGCTAATTTTTGTATTTTAGTAGAGATGGGGTTTCACCATGTTGGTCAGGCTGGTCTCAAACTCCCGACTTTAAGTGATCCACCCGCCTTGGCCTTTCACAGTGCTGGGATTACAGGCATGAGCCCGTGCCCGGCCCTTTTTCTCTTTTATTTACTGTAAACCACAGTTAAAGCAGCACTCATGGTGGTCCAGTGATAAATGGAGTTTTTGGCTGAAGTTCGAATCGCTGTGGACCCATCAGGCCCATGAACTTACCCCATGGCTATTTACCCAGTTCCTGAATGTACAGTTGCTGTAGGCATTCTTGGCAACAGGCAGAATCTCCACTTGGGCTCTCTGACCTGCAAAGAAAGAGCCATGAAGATAAGAAGGGCCATGAGAGAGCCCCTGGAGCTTCCCCAACCTCTGAGCTAGGGGGTCAGAGCAATGCGAATCCCTGGGCAGCTGCCCTGAGATTACACGGCCATGAAAGACGTGAGGGTGGCAGGGGAGGGGCTTTCTATCACAGCCACCTTCGTGTGTCTGGTCTGTGCAGAAGGTGGACGGGTCCTGGGTCCTGGAGGACTGCGTGTTGCTATAAACGTAGTCAGGTGGTGACCCCAACTGCAGCTGCGGCTCCAGGTGCAGTGTCTTCCCCGGAGCAAAACGGCACAGCCCTGGCACCTGCTGTGCAGCCTTTGACCCACCCAAGTCTTTTTTCTCTATAGCAGTTTTCAAGGTCCACCAGAAGCACTTTGCACCTTCCCCTTCACAGTCTTGCCTCAGGGCCACGTTAACCCTTCCACTTTCTGCCACAGTGTAGCTGGCAGAGATCTTGTTTTCTGCATTCCACAGGACATGACACTGGTCTGCTACCCGGGAGACGTTATGCTGATTGGGCCTGCTATGGTCTCAATGTCTAGCCCCTCCAAAACTCATCTTGAAACTTAATTGCCACTGGGATGGTATTGGGAGGTGAGACCTTCAAGAGGTGTTTCAGTCATGAGGGCCCTACCCTCACGAATGGGCTAATGCTGTTATTGAGGGTGTGGGTTTGTTATTGAGGGAGTGAGTTTGCCCCTTCTTGCCTTCTCTCGGTCTCTCTTTGCCCTTCACCACATTATAATGCAGCAAGAAGGCCCTTGCAAGATGCTGATCCCTTGGTCTCAGGCTTTGCAGCCTCCAGAACCATAAGTCAATACATTTCTGATCATTATGAATTATCTAGTCTGTGGTATTCTGTTTTTCTGTTTTAACAGTACAAAATGGCCTAAGGCAGGGCCTGAGGAGCAAGAAGTAGCAAGCAATTTTCTTTTCTTTTTTTTTTTTGAGACAGAATCTCACTCTGTCACCCAAGCTGGAGTGCCATGGCACAATCTCAGCTCACTGCAACCTCCAACTGCTGGGTTCAAGTGATTCTCTTACCTCAGCCTCCCAAGTAGCAGGGATTACAGGCAAGTGCCACAATACCTGGCTATTTTTTTTTTGGGTATTTTTAGTAGAGACGGGGTTTCTTCATGTTGGTCACGCTGATCTCAAACTCCTGACCTCAGGTGATCCACCTGCCTCAGCCTCCCAAAGTGCTGGGGTTATAGGCGTGAGCCACCGACCTGGCCTACAAGAACTTTTCATGTACATTAGTGAGACAAATGAAAATGAGATGGGGGAGATGAACCCCATAAAAATTCAGGGGTCTGCCACCTCAGGGAGGTTTATGGGGCACCAATGGTCTGGAGCATGTCAAGATATTCCCTCCAGGGTGAAGGATATGTTACTGCATCTGGACCACCTACCACAAAAAATATGGAGGTTTGCATACATCACATTTAAGAGTTTTTCTCCAACCCATTTGATCAGAAATGTATTGCCTTATGGTTCTGGAGGCTGGAAAATCCAAGATCAAGGGGCTGGCATCTGGTGAGGGCCTTCTTGCTGTGTCATAACATGGCAGAAGGGCAAAGAGAGTGCAAGAGAGGGCAAGAGGGGGCAGACTCACTCTCCCAATAATAACAATCCAGTAAGTGCCAGTTTTGACTGGGGACCAGATCAAGAGAAGACTCTGCAGTCAGTCCAGCCTGCATAGCAAGTGCTCTTCCTTTGGGCCCTGTGACCCAGCAGACTGATGACACTCAGATGTGCGTGTGGACGGGGATGCTGCTGGCAAGCATCAGGAAGAGGATCACTGTGCAGGCCTCCAGGGTTCTGGTGCAAGTCCATGCCCTCTTCTGCAACTGACTCTTCTCCTTTACAGAAACAGTGCCCTGGTAGCGACTGAACAGCAGACATCAACTGACCACGTGGCCTGAGCGTCTGTTTCAGAAGTTTGGGTTCCTGCGAAACATACCTGGAGGTGAAGATTTTTGGGCAAGGGGTTTATTGGGAAATACTCTTTGAAATAACACCGGTAAGGGAGTGAGGAGATGGGACTGTGAAGAGGGAAATGTTGAACTGTGACGAAGTTGCAACAGGGGGCTAGCTCATTCCCTGGGGAGCTCTGGAACTGGGTTAGCTCTTCAGCTATAGCCCAGATTCAGGCAAGAGAGTCAAGCCGTTGCACCCCTGCATTGATCAGCCATTGGAAGCAGGCTTCCTCTCGGGGGGGGTCACATCCTTGGGTGAGGCAGCTGCCTGCTGCTGAGGGCCAGGCCCAGAGGGTGACTCAGCTCTGAACCATCCTGGCAGCTGGGGAATGAGGGTCCCAGTCCTGGAGGTGGGATCTCCCTGAACACTGCAGTATCCAAGGTGTCCAGTAGAAATTGGGTGTTATCCGATCCACTGAGCCCCGAGGGCAGCCAGTGTGGCAGCAATCTATCTTCAAGCGGGAATGTTCTCAGGCCCAGGTAAGTTGCAGGAGCAGGTGGCTCAGACTCCTTTGACACAGGCAATCCCCACCTATGGCCTTAGGGGTGTGTGACCGAGAAGACTTGTTGGTTTGGTTGGTAGGTGATTTTGCATACTCTCCTGGCGTTGACTGGAAGTAGGTGCCTGCGGCATGATGGCCGCATTCAGAGGTTGCTCTGAAGGACATTGAAGGACATATTCAAGCAGAACACTAGGGGTTCCACTTTGGACAGACAGAGGATCCGGATCTACAGTCATTCACGGGCAGTTGCTAATGGTTTAGCTCAGAGGCTGGCGAACCACAGCCTGCAGGTCAAGTCTGGCCAGCCTTTGATTTTGTAAATAAAAGGTGTTTTGGGTGCGCAGCCACGCCCACGTGCCTGCTTGCGGCGCTGCTTTCGTGCGACCACAGCAGAGTTGCATGGTTGCAACGGAGAACAAAGGACTCATGAAGCCCAAAACATTTGTAAATTTGGTAGAAAAAGTTTGCTGACCCCTGGCTTAGCTGAATGGCCAGGGATTTGGGAAAAGCAGAATTGGAAGATGGTGACACACGGTGTGGGTAGGAAATACGTGGAGCGCTGAGAAGGGGCACAGAATGCAGAGATGTGTGTTTACACTGTGGATCGTGCCCCCAAGAGGGCGTCCCCTGCAGAGGAGCTCTTCAGAGCCAGGTGGACACAATGATGAGGGAGTGAGGGGGAATTTCTCTGTGGATGTCAGTTATCCTCTTTCCCCAGCCAGCCCAGCACTTGCTCATTGTGTCCATGTGCAACGTGACCGCCGTGCAGAGATGGAGGTTACGCCGGGGTCCAGCAGCGAATGTGCACTTCCTGGCACCAGGACTTCTGGATAACGCTACTGCTGAGTGCTTGGCCTGCCCAGAGCAGAGATTGGCGCCGAACCCCTGATACGGTGCACCCAGGGGACCAGGCAGCCTGGTAGCAGGCTGATTACTCAACCCCCCACTTTTATGGAGGGGATAGAGATTTGTTCTCACTGGAAGAGACTCATACTCTGGAGACGCGTTTGCTGTCCCTGCTCGTAATGCTTCTGCCAGCATCATCCCCCGCGGACTTTTCGAGTCTTATTCACCATCATGGTACAACATTGCTTCTGATCAAGGAATTCCTTTCATGGCAAAAGAAGTGTAGCACTAGCTTTATGGTCATGAGATTCTCTGAACTTACCAAATACTCCATCACCCAGAAGCAGCTGGCCCAATAGAATGGTGGAACAGCTCGCTGAAGACTCACTTCCAAAAGTCATCGTCGGCTGGGAGACGACACCCCGAAGGAGGGAGTTCTGTCCTACAGGAGATAGCTATGCTTTCAGTCACCGACCAGTTTATGCTCTTGCTTCTCCATGGCCGGAATACATGGCCCAGGAATCAAGGGAGGGAGCGAGAGTGGCTTCTCTCGTTACACTTAGTATTCCGTTCACAGGTTTCTTTTCCTTTCCCCTCCCATCAACTTTGAACCCCACTGGTTTGGAAGTCCTAGTTCCCAAGGAAAGAATGCTTCCCCCAGGGGACGCCATTGTTCTATTGAATCAAAAGTTGAGATGGCCACCTGGTCATTTTGGCTTCTCAGCCACTGGATCAACAGCCAAAAGAGAGAGTTACTCTGCTACTGGGATTACTGGTCCCAATACCAAGGGAAAGGGAGCTCCTGCGGTGTGAGGCATAGTTCCTCCCCTCCTCTTCCTCATTTGATTTTATTGTTACATCATGTGATTATATTACTTTATGTAAGCTTTACAAATTTTAACTTTATGATTTAGTCTTTAGGTAGCAGAATTTTCAGGTGGATTGGTGACTGACTCAGGAGTGACTGACGCGTCCTGAAGTCGGATGGTGTATTCACCTCCCAGGACGAACCCAATGACTTGGGACTTCACATCTTCTCATTTTGGGGAGATGGTGTGTTATGGATTGAATTGTGTCTCCCCAAAATTCATATGCTGAAGCCCTAATTCTTATTGAGGACATTCGAAGATAGTGTCATTAGGGAGGTGATCAAGGTTAAATGAGGTCACAGGGTGAGCCCTAATCCTACAGGACTGGTGCCCTTATAAGAAAAAGAAGAGACTCCGATCTCCCCCCAACCCCACTCTCCTTGTGCACACAGAGGAAGGGCCACGTGAGGACACAGTGAGACGGAAGCTGTCTGTGAACCAGGAGGAGGCTTCATCCCACCAAAAGTCAGCCTGACAGCACCGGGATCTTGGACGGCTGGCCTTCGGAATTCTGAGAAAATAAATGTCTGTTGTTTAAGCCACCCGGTCTGTGGCATTTTGTCATGGCAGGCTGAGCAGACTAACACAGAGTGAGAATGTCTTTCTTTGTATGAAGGATAGTTTCATCTTGTTATGTAGAGACACAGAGTTATTTTTGTTGTTGTATAGAACTCCAAAAATATATGCAGAGGGGTGTGCATGGGCAGAGTAGCCGAAGGGGCAGACTTTGCCAGTTACCAAGTATCGTCTTCCGGCTTCCAGCCCAGCCTTCTGGACTCTCTGTGTTGTGATGATGGAGTTGGAATTCTGCAAACCCTATTTCTGCTTTGTCTGCTGTTTCCCTGCTGGGCTCTGACCATAGGGGATGTTAGAAGGAGCAACTTTGGCCGAGCGCGGTGGCTCACGCCTGTAATCCCAGCACTTTGGGAGGCCTAGGTGGGGGAATCACCTGAGGTCAGGAGTGCCAGACCAGCATGGCCAACTTGGTGAAACTCCATCTCTACTAAAAAGACAAAAATTAGCCGGGCGTGGTGGCACATGCCTGTAATCCCACCTACTCGGAGGGTGAGGCAGGAGGATCGCCTGAACCCGTGAGGTGGAGCTTGCAGTGAACACGCCATTGCACTCCAGCCTGGGCAAAGAGAGCGAAACTCCACCAAAAAAAAAAAAAAAAAAGAAAGCGCGACTTTAAGGCTAGAACAAGACGAAGGTTCTCGCTCCTTTCTGTCTGCTTCCCGTGGGCATCGCCCTCACGCAGCTTCCTCACCGTGGTAGACGAAGGTTCTCGCTCCTTTCTGTCTGCTTCCCGTGGGCATCGCCCTCACGCAGCTTTCTCACCGTGGTAGACGAAGGTTCTCGCTCCTTTCTGTCTGCTTCCCGTGGGCATCGCCCTCACGCAGCTTCCTCACCGTGGCAGCCGCGGTGCCTTCCTGCGGTAGCTGCCGGACCCAGTTTGCAGTTTTTCCAGCAGGCGCATCAGCCCGATCACGCCCCTCCGGAGACATCAGCAACTGCTGACGCCGTCTGCTCCTTAGAGTTCTGCACTCCTGGCTTCCGTGTTTCAATAATTCCAATCCCTATTCATTTCTCCAGCCCTGGGGGTGCGTGTTGCTTCCTGGAAGGTTCTCCCCTTGGAGTTCTCTGTTTTGCGTTTTTAGTTTTTCAATGCCTAGTTAATAATTCTTTATATTAAATTTCCTCTGTTAACACAACACATGGTTTCTGTCTCCTGATGTAGACCCAGATCATTACAGATTCTGCCTTGTGGATTCCCTGTAATGAGAGAGAGAAAATCATTAGAGTCTGGTTTTGCCCAAAGTACCTATTGTTCCAAAAAGTCCTCCCCATCCTCAGCCCAGCACCTTCTCTCTGTCCAACATCTAAGCCAGTTGTGACTGCACCCAGAGTCCTGCTTGGCTCTGAACCCCCAGCTCCTAGGACAGACCAGGCTCACTGCCTCAGGGCTCAGGCCACACCTACCTCCCCACCTAACATCATAGGGTCACCATGAAACTCAGGGTGCATACTGTTACTCTGTGGTTATCTTTCTGGCCTCTTTTCATATCTGCAGAAGTTTTCTGTGACCAGTCATGGGGTCTCCAGCTCCTTAAGGGAGGGCCCCTCAAGCACAGCTTTAGGAGGAGAGAGGCTTTTAATGAATACCTGCCCTGGAATCTCCCAGATGGACTGTTCTGGTTACCCCTGTTAGATTTCTTTCTTTTTCTTTTCTTTTTTTTTTTTTTTTTGAGATGTAGTCTTGTTCTGTCGCCCAGGCTGGAGTGCAATGGCGTGACCCTGGCTCACTGCAACCTCCGCTTCCTGGGTTCAAGTGATTCTCCTGTCTCAGCCTCCCGAGTAGCTGGGACTACAGATGCCACCATGCCTGGCTAATTTTTGTATTTTTAGTAGAGACGGGGTTTCACCATGTTGGTCAGGCTGGTTGTGAACTCCTGACTTCGTGATCCACCCACCTCAGCCTTCCAAAGTGCTGGGCTTACAGGTGTGACCTCCCCTGACCCCTGAGAAGGAGTTTCTCTCTTTTGCCCAGGCTGGAGTACAATAGTATGATGCTAGCTCACTGCAACCTCTGCCTCCCGGGTTCAAGTGATTCTCTTGCCTCAGCCTCCTGAATAGCTAGGAATTCAGGTCTGCGCCACCATACCTGGTTAATTTTTTTTTTTTAGATAGGGATGAAGTTTCACCATATTTGTCAGGCTGGTCTCGAACTCTTGAGCTCAAGTAATCCATCTGCCTCAGCCTCCCAAAGTGCTGGGATTACAGGTGTGAGCCACTGCCCCCGACTCCCCTGTTAGATTTCTTATCTCCAAGTCACCTCCTCAATCCAGTGACAGTAAAAGAAGGCTCCCTTCTCCTAGCTCCCTCTACCAGAGCACTCAGGAGGGTGGGGTGGTAAAATTTCCTTTTCCCCCATTCCTACCTGCCTCCCCTGGCCTCCAAGGACCCAACCCTTCCCCTAAGGGAATTCTCCTCTTCTTCCAGATCAGCCAGGGCGACTTCCTCAGTTTTTCAATCACGTTCTCCCAGCTCCTGTTCTGGCTGTTAAGATCTGTCTTCGAGCCAGTTCCATTTCTGCTTGAGTCTGTATGCACAGCTAGTAGCTAGTGACAGTGTCCTGCAGGAACACATTCACATCTGCTTCTTAGCTTTTGGGTTTACAGTAATTCCACCAATTTGCCTTTTGAGAGACAGAAGAAGATAGTGGTTAAGAGGCAGAGCCTGGAGCTGGACTGCCTAGGTTAAAACTGCGGCCCCTTCCGTCAAATAGCTGTGAGACTTTGGACAGTTATTTATTTATTTACTTTTTTTTGAGACAGCGTTTTGCTGTCGCCCAGGCTAGAGTGCAGTGGTGGCATCATGGCTCACTGCATGCAGCCTTGACCTCTGGGCTCAAGTGATTCTCTCACCTCAGCCTCCCAAATACCTGGGACTATAGGGGCACGCCACCACGGTCAGCTATTTTTTTTTTTTTTTGTAGACATGGAGTCTCATTCTGTTGCCCAGGCTGATCTTGAACTCCTGGGCTCAGGTGACCCTCCTGCCTTGGCCTCCCATAGTGCTGGGATTACAGGTGTGAGCCACTGTACCTGGCCTGGGCACATTATTTAAGCTCTCCATGTCTCGGTCTCCTCACCTGCAAAATGCATATAATAGATTACCCCATCTCAGGCAGAGTGTGTGACTTTGATGGGCTATCACACGGAAAGCTGAGAAATGTGCCCGTCACAAAACAAGCACCCATTAAGCGTTCGCTGTGATCATTATTCTTGACTTCACCCCAAGAAGAGGACTCATTCCCCGGAAGGGAGTTGAATCGTATACAATTTAGCTTATACAGATTGTATTAAATGTAGCTGGTGGAGCCGGGTGCAATGACTTATGCCTGTAATCCCAGCATTTTGGGAGGCCAAGGCAGGTGAATCACGAGGTCAGGAGTTTGAGACCAACCTGGCCAACATGGTGAAACCCCGTCTCTACTAAAAATACAAAAAATTAGCTGGACATGGTGGTGGGCACCTGTAATTCCAGCTGCTTCGGAGGCTGAGGCAGGAGAATCACTTGAACCCGAAGGGCAGAGGCTGCAGTGAGCCAAGATCCTGCCACTGCACTCCAGCCCGGGTGACAGTGCGAGACTCCATCTCAAAAAATAAAAAATAGATAAATAAATAAATAAATAAATGGCCGGGCATGGTGGCTCATGCCTATAATCCCAGCACTTTGGCAGTCTGAGGTGGGTGGATCACCTGAGGTCGGGAGTTCGAGAGCAGCCTGATCAACATGGAGAAACCCTGTCTCTAAAATAAATAAATAAATAAAGCAGCTGGTGGAAAAAGGAGAAAGAAGCGTTTACATATTGCTGAGCTCCTGTTGGAGGCAGGCCTCTCAATGGGCTGGTGGTGCAGTAGAGGCCCCTCTCGACATGGCTGCCGAGGGTGACCCCAGGGCTGGCGTGTCACAGCTGAGTGCCAGTGGAGGATTTGCCGAGCGTGTTTTCCACACAGTGCGGCCTCAGTGCAAGCCAGCTGCAGCCCTGGAGGGACGCCCAGCTGTGCCGGACTTCCTGAGAGAGGAGGACTCCAAAAGAGCATCTTCCAGGGGGATTTTCTCGGGTCACTGCTTCCACATGATTTTTGTCTCCTGCTTTGGAATCTAACTCTGTGTAACGCCACATGTACAGCAGGGGCCCTGTGGGCTAAGGGGTTAACTCCACAGGCCTGGGCTATCCAAACTCTGCACATTGCAAAGAGAGGACTGACTCTTACCTGGCCCCTGGAGATAAGCTCTGAGCCCTTGGAATATCCCGCCTAACAGGACTGTTTTTTTCACCTGGGGCCTTGATGTTAGCAAAAGTAATTGAATGCCTGCTTTTGTTCAGCCGGGGCCCTGGGCCAGGCTGTATCAGTCTGAGCTAAGCCGGGGCTGGAGATGAAATAGTTAAGGTCAGTCATGTGGGTGCTACATGCCGCTGTGACTGACCCCTGAGAAGACTTGGGACATCAGGGCTTGGCTGAGCATCTCTGGCTGCCGTACTTTGTATGTGTTGTCACACCTCTATGGACTGAATCTCTGTGTTCCCCTAAAATCCTTTTTTTGTGTGTGTGTGACGGAGTTTTCACTCTTGTTATCCAGGCTGGAGTGCAATGGCTCAGTCTGGGCTCACTGCAACCTCTGCTTCCTGAGTTCAAGCTATTCTCATGCCTCAGCGTCTTGAGTAGCTAGGATTACAGGTGTGCACCACCACGCCCAGCTAATTTTTGTATTTTTAGTAGAGACGGAGTTTGCCACGTTGGCCAGGCTGGTCTCAAACTCCTGACTTCAGGTGATTCACCCATCTCAGCCTCCTAAAGTGCTAGAATTACAAGCATGAGCCAGCATGCCTGGACCCCCCTACATTTATCTATTGATGCCCTAATCCCCTGTGTGATGGATTTGGAGATTGGGCCTTTGTCAGGTAATGAGGTCATGAGGGTGGAACCCTCATGAAGGGATTAGTGCCTTTATAAGAAGAGACAGGGACCAGGCACTGTGGCTCACACCTGTAATCCTAGCACTTTGGAAGACCAAGGCAGGTGGATCAATTGAGGCCAGGAGTTCGAGACCAGCCTGGCCAACAGGGTGAAACCGTCTCTACTAAAAATACAAACATTAGTCAGGTGTGGTGCATGCCTGCAATCCCAGTTATTGGGGAGGCTGAGGTGGGAGGATGGCTTGAACCTGGGAGGTGGAGGTTGCAGTGAGCCGAGGTTGTGCCACTATACTCCAACCTGAGCGACAGAGCGAGACTGTCTTACTAAAAAAAAAAAAGGAAGAGACAGGAGTGAGCTTGTTCCTTCTCTCTGCTCTCTTCCATGTGAGGACACGGCACTTACAAACCAGGAAGAGAGCCTCCACCAACAGCCTGGCCACGCGGGCACCCTGATCTTGGACTTCCAGCCTCCAGAACTGTGAAATAGTCATTTGCTGTTTAAGCCACCTGGTCTATGTTTTTATTTTATTTACTTATTTAATTTTTTAATAGCTGATGAGGACACACGCGTTGCTGAGAGTTAAACGTGGTCTGTATCACTCCCGTGGGGAAGGATCGCTCCTGGAAGTTCGCACCTGCTCTCTCCTGGACTCAGTGCTGTGTGCCTTTTTCCTTTGCTGATTTTAATCTGCATCTTCTGTGGTTGTAAACTGTAACTATGAATGTAGCAGCTTTTCTGAAGTCTGTGAGTCCTTCTAAAGAATCATCAAACCTGACGGACCGCCTGCGAAGGTCCCCCATGCTTTTTATCTGTTCATTGATAAAATCTACCCAGCTCTATGGCTGAAACCAGTGTAAGTCCTGGAAGTCCACTACCAAGGTCAAAGTTCATGCATAATCGGTCCAGAGCCCACGTGAGTTCGTGCAGTGAGGGCATTTTGCCTGAAATTCCTTCCTTCCTGGGCCTTGGTGCAGATAGCAACAGAACGGGCAGCCCAGAACCAAAGCCCAGGCCACAGCCATCTGCACTCACGCTTTCGCATCCTTTTTCTTTTTCTTTTTCTTTTTTTTTTTGAGACTGAGTTTTGCTCTTGTTGCCCAGGCTGGAGGGTAATGGTGTGATCTCAGCTCACCACAACCTCCGCCTCCTGGGTTCCTGCGACCCTCCTGCCTCAGCCTCCCAAGTAGCTGGGATTACAGGCATGTGCCACCACACCCGGCTAATTTTCTATTTTTAGTAGAGACAGGGGTTTTCCATATTGGTCAGGCTGGTCTCAAACTCCTGACCTTAGGTGATCTGCCCTCCTTGGCCTCCCTAAGTGCTGAGATTACAGTCATGAGCCACTGTACCCAGCGGTGTAAACTGTAAACCATTCTGTGGTTATAAACTGTCTCGGTGTGCATGTGTGTGTGTGTATCTGTGTGCGTGCATCTGTGTGTCTGTGCATGTATGTCTGTGTACGTCTGTGTGTCTGTGTGTATGTCTGTGTGTCTGTGTATCCGTGTGTGTATGTCTGTGTGTGCGTTTGTGTGTATGTCTGTGTCTGTGTGTGTCTGTGTGTCTGTGTGTGTATATGTCTGTGTGAGTGCATCTGTGTGTGTGTATGTCTGTGTGTGAATGTGTGTCTGTGAGTCTGTGTGTGTATGCATGTCTGTGTGTGAATGTGTGTCTGTGTGTGTGTGAATGCATCTGTGTGTGTCTCTGTGTGTGTGTGTATGTCTGTGTGTGTCTGTGTCTTTTCTAAAGTGCTCCCCACCTCCATGCTATCGGGGGTCACAAAGCCTAGCTCCACCCAAAATTCCCTCCTGGCCTTCTGGAAGGGCCAGCTCAGAAGTGCCCACGGACTTCAGGGTGAATCCTGTCCCTGCCAAAGGTCAGAGTTGAACCCCTGTGGTTTTTGCAATTTAAATTCCAGGTTTGCTGAGCTGGCTTAAGAAACTGAGTGTGGAGGGAAAGGCAACGAGTGAGCAAAACTCCGCAGTGGACTCCCAGAGCCTCACACCCCACAAAAGCCCCGAGCACCAAGCCCGGACCAGGTCTCGGCTCAGGGGCCTGCTGTGCTTGTGAATGTGAGCTCCTGGACAAGCCTTGACTCATCCTAAGATGAAACCTGGCCAGGTGCGGTGGCTCACGCCTGTAATCACAGCACATTGGGAGGCCGAGGTGGGCAGATCATGAGTTCAGGAGTTCGATACCAGCCTGACCGACATGGTGAAACCCCATCTCTACTAAAAACACAAAAATTAGCCGGGCATGGTGGTGTGCACCTGTAATCCCAGCTACTCAGGAGGCTGAGGCAGGAGAATAATTTCGACCTGGGAGGCAGAGGTTGCAATGAGTAGAGATTGTGCCATTGCACTCCAGCCTGGGCGACAGACTGAGACTCCATCTCAAAAACAAAAAAACAAAAAAATGATGAAACCCTTCCCTTGTGTGTGTGTCTGTGTGTGTCTATGTGCATCTGTGTGTGTGTGTGTGAATGTTTGGTCTCTGTGTGTGAGCATGTCTGTGTGTGTGAATGTGTGTCTCTGTATATGTGTCTGTGTGTGTGTCTATGTGTGTGAGCATGTCTGTATGTGTCTGTGTGTGTCTGTGTATGTCTGTCTGTGTCTCTGTGTATGTATCTGTGTGTGTGAGCATGTCTGTGTGTGTGTGTGTGTCTGTATGTGTTTTCCTAAATTCTTCTTTGTTTTTCTGTCACTCCATTGCTGTGGCACACCCTTCAATATCAGCTACAACTGTGATAAAAGCCAGTCATGTCCTGCACAGACCCAAGGCCTGTGAGTGGCCAGAAACACTGCTCCTTCCTCGTAGTCCTCAGACTCCCAGATGCCAGTCCTTCCAAGGTTTGTTTTGTTTTTTGAGACAGGATCTCGTTCTGCTCCCCAGGCTGGAGTGCAATGGTGGCAAGATCACGGCTCACTGCTGCCTCCACCTCCCGGCCTCAAGTGAGCCTCCCTCCTCAGCCTCCCAAGTAACTAGGTGCACACCACCACACCAGGCTAATTTTTAAATTTTTTGTAGAGATAGGATCTTGCCATGTTGCCGAGGCTGGTCTCAAACTCCTGGGCTGAAGTGATCCTCTCACCATGGCCTCCCAAAGTGTTGGGATTACAGGCATGAGCCACCGCCTCTGGCTCCTGTCTCTTCATATGAGGACACTCACCCCATCATGAGGGCTCTTCCAAAGGCTCCTAAAGGGCGTTTTGGTCATTGAATGAGAGTTACAGACAAAGATCCTTTGCCTGGTCAAACTTTAGTCAGGCTTCTGAATCTTCTGCTAGGCCCATCTGTGCCCTTCCTTGTAAAATGCAGTTTTAGGCGTACGGGTTCACGCCTGTAATCCCAGCACTCTAAGAGGCCGAGGTGGGTAGATCACTTAAGATGAGGAGTTCGAGACCAGCTTGGGCAACATGGTGAAACCGTCTCCACTAAAAAAAACCAAAAATTATCTGGGCGCGGTGGTGGCGCCTGTAGTCCCAGCTACTTGGGAGGCTGAGGCAGAAGAGTCGCTTGAACCCTGGAGGTGGAGGTTGCAGTGAGCTGAGAACGTGCCATCGTACTCCCGCCTGGGCGACAGAGTGAGATTCCATCTCAATAAAAAAAAAAGATTCAGTTTTAGGGACAGAACCCTGGCCACGTCAGCAGGAATCCTGTTAGGTCGGTTTAAGCAGAACCTCTCCCACCCCTTGGTAATTTTCCAATCAGGAGCCACACTCCTCGGCTGTAAATGCCCACTTCCTGTGCTGCGTTCAGAGTGGAGCCCCATCTCTCTCCTTGGCTGCAAGCCCCTGTTGCAGTGGACCCCGTACCAGTCTCCATGGTCCTGGATAAAGCTGGCCTGGCCATGCTCTACCAGTGTCATGGAATAATTGTTTCTTTTCTTTTTTTTTTGAGACAGAGTTTCGCTTTTGTTGCCCAGGCTGGAGGGCAATGGTGCAATCTCGGCTTCCTGCAACCTCTACCTCCCAGGTTCAAGCAATTCTCCTGCCTCAGCTTCCCGAGTAGCTGAGATTACAGGCATGTGCCACCATACCTGGCTAATTTTGTTTTGTATGTTTAGTAAAGACGAGGTTCGCCATATTGGTCAGGCTGGTCTTGAACTCCTGACCTCTGGTGATCTGCCCACCTCAGCCTCCCAAAGTGCTGGGATTACAGGCATGAGCCAAGTGCCTGGCCAGAATAATTATTTCTTTATCATTCTCCAATGGCTTCTTGATCTGAGGTGTTGATCACTCAGCATCCCCTCCTCCACGGTCACCTGAGAACAGATTCCAGGACCCAGGGGAGGGTCGCGGCTAATTAACAGAAGCTCCGTGTCAGACTTCTGGACTGTTGGGCCCAGGGTCTCTGCTGGCCACTCTAAGCTGAGTGCTCCTGTTCACAGCAGGTGATGCAGACCGTGCCTCTGGGGCTCAGGCGGGTCCAGAGAGAGGAGAGAGCAGGCTCCGGCCTTCCCTTGCGGTCCTCCTGCCCGTGGGAACAGGGTCCTGAGCTCCGAATGGAATAAATCACTGCATCGCTCAGCTCAGGGAATGAGGGACTGGGCAGCCGGGCCTCGATCACCAGGACTTTGTGAGTGGGGAGGGGAGTGGGAATCCTCTCAAGTACGGCTGAGGCATTTGCAGGAAACAGTTCATTCCCCCATACCCGTCGTCATCCCCACAACTGCTGCTCACCCGCTGAACTTCCTCTCCCTCCTCCCTGCACACCCCCTCCCCTCTCCGCCTCCTTCTCTCTCTGGTTCCTTTGCACACTCCAGTCTTCTGCCTAGAGGACCTTCCTCTCCGTCCTGGCCTAGGAAACTCCTACACACCCCTCAAGAATCTGCTCTGTCCACCTCTGGGAAGCCTTGCCCCACTTCCCAGCTGGCTTAGGGGGCCCCTCCCTGTTGTTCCCCTTCCCCTCTGTTCCCCCCCACCCCGCCCTTCGCCCTCCCCGATCCTTTCTCCTCCCCCTGCTCTTCCCCTCCTCATTCTTCCCCCTCCTCCCTGCTCTTCCCCCTCCCCCTTGCTCTTCCCCCTCCCCCTTGTCTCTGGCTCATTTCATGCAGTTCCCATTTATTTGATTTCTTTTTGCACACCCTTTTCAATTTATGTTCTTTTGCTGTATTTTATGAATGCTCATTAAGCCACCTTAAATCCCATCTGGAATGACTTGGGAGGGGGCCAATGCTGCTGCCCTGTGACTCTTGAGAGTTTGATATAAGACGGCCACAGCCGCCAGCCACAGCCCACGTCCCGGGACTGGCGGAGCTCGTGATTAGCTCTCTTAGCTCTGCTCCAGCTGCCTAAGAAACGTGAGCCTTCTCAAGCTGCCGCCATGAAATATCTGTCCATAAAGATGACTTTTATGGGGAGTCGTGCTGTGGTTCTGAAAGGAGATTGACACCTTAGCTGGGTTCATGCATATAACATTCCTGTGAATTATGGGGGAGAAAGCTCTGGCCGTGGGACTGGGGTCAGGGTGAGGCAGGCGCGGTGGAGGTGCCCAGGGTGTGAAATCTGAGGGGGTGGTGACTCTCAGGCTGTGCCAGAGCTGGGTTGACACTGCCTGGCCCCACGGGACAGCTCCCAGTGTGTCCCCTCCCGCCTCCCGCTGCCTCATCCCAGATGAAGGCTCCCACCTCCACGCCGGGCTCTGCCTATCTCAGGGTGACTGTTGACTCCGTCCACAGGAGATGCCACACGTGTTGTAAGCACATGTGACTGGCACAGCATATTCCCCACGTCTGAGTTGTGTGGTTTTGAGCGACTTGGGTCCTGAGTGGGATACTCCCATCCAGTGCAGACCCTTCCATGCAGCCTCGCCTCCTTGCCAGCAAATCTTCTGAGGGGGCAGGGTAGGTAGGGCGTGGTCTTGCTGGTCTGAGACTGGGGCAGGGTGGATAGGGTGTGGCAGCGATAGGGTCAAGTGCATCGCAGGTCATTCAGGTATGGCTCAGGAATTTCTGGCACCCGAAGTGAGGTAAGGAGCATAACGCATCAGCGCCTTTTCCATACTTATCAAGAAAGAACTAAAACATTAAGATTTATGTTACTATTACTGACTATCTTTTCTAAGAAAAAAGGAACCAGATGCAGAAGCAGAACACAAGCGTAGCCATGGAACGTGACCACTGAAGCACAGCGTCACATAGTTAAGTCCCTGGGTGTCTGCGGACCTACCTGATAGCCGTCAGGCCTTACCACAAGAGCTTGGAGAAGCGGAGTTTTCTCCAAACATCCCCAGGAAAGGAGATGTCTCGGCCATTTTGGACATCTTCTTCCCTAGCTGGCTAAACGGTGAGCGTTTTCACAGCACTGGCGCCACTCCAGCAGCCCTTCTGCAGGCGTGATAGAGGGCTTAAAACATCTTGCCTTAGTGTCATTCATTTCACAATGTCACCCCGGGTTCACACTTCCGACCTGGGAGGCATTAGTAAAAGAATTAAGATCACCTATGAATAACTAAGATCCCATATGAATAGCTAATAACTACTACGGTTATATTTCTAATGACTTTCTTCATCATTATTTATATGGAAATAGGCTGAGGCCTTTTGCTCCTGCCTCGTCACTTATGGGATCTCCCCGCTACACACACGCACGCACACACACACACACACACACATATGCACACACACACATACACACCTCTGCAAAGCAAATGCAAATATATGGGCTTAGGGGAATTTGAATCCATTCATTCGTCAAACATTTCTTGGGCACGTTCTCTCTGCCGGGCACTGTCCCACACAACGACAGGGCAAGGAACAAAACATGGGAAAGTCCCACCCTCATGGAGCGTGTATTTTAGGGTAGGAGTCAGACCATAGATACAAGGCTAAGGAATAAATACGCTGTAAGCTAGGCAATACTACAGAAAGGAAGGGGCCGGAGTGTTGCGGTGGAGCTGATGCTTCAGGAAGGAATGGCAGGGAGACCTGCAGGCATGAGGAAGCGAGCAGTCCACAGATGTCAGGACCGGAGCCCCCATGAAGGGTAGGGGGTAGGAGGTGTGTGGGGGCAGCAGGAGGCCGGGGCGTGGCCAGAGGGAGAGAAGCCAGGATCACGGTGGGGACACAGTGGGGGACCACAGGGCCTGGTGGATCATGGGAAGGACTCTGACTTTGACCATGGTGTGATGCTATGGGAGGTTTAGAGCAGCGGCAGGACCGGGGACTGCGGTTTAACAGGATCTCCCTGGCTGCCTCGAGGAGCACAGGCCTCTGAGGGTCAGAACTGGACTGGGAGACTGGCCAGCAGGCTCCTGTGTCCTCTGCTGGGAGGTGACAGTGGCTAAGACTGGCACGGAGGGAGGGAGGGGTGGGAAGTGACAGATTCTGTGTGTGTGTGTGTGTGTGTGTGTGTGTGTGTGTGTGTATGGGGGAGGAATGGGGCGTGTGCCACCATGCCCAGCTAATTTTTGTATTTTCAGTAGAGACGGGTTTTACCATGTTGGCTGGGCTGGTCTCGAACTCCTGACATCAGGTGATCCACCTGCCTTAGCCTCCTAAAATGTTGGGATTACAGGTGTGAGCCACCGTGCCCGGCCTAGATTCTGGGTTTATTTGTATATATTTCGAGTGCAGAGCTGATGGGATGGACTGACAGGTGGGATGTGTGGGAGGGGAGAGAAGCCGAGGAGGAGCCAACGCTGATTGGTTGGTTTATTTATTGGGGTAGAAGTCACATAATATTAATTTAACCATGTTAGAGTGTATTCAGAGGTATTTAGTACATTCACAGTGTTGTTCAATCATCACCTCTGTCTCATCCCCAAACATTTCCATCGCCCCAAAAGGAAAACTGTATGCATTGAACAGTCGCTCCTTCTCCCCGCTCCCGGAGCCCCTGACAACCACAAATCTGGTTTCTGTCTCTATGGACTTGCCTATTCCAGTAAATCACTTAGCATAGCGTCTTCAGAGTTCGCCTATGTCGTAGCATGTGTCAATTTCCTTCTTTTTTAAGGCTGATTACTATTCCACTGAATGGCTAGACCACATCGTTTAGCCATTCATCTATCCATGGACATTGGTGTTGTTTCCACGTTTTAGCTACTGTGAATAGTGCTACTATGAACACTCATGTACAAGCTTTTGTTTAAACACCTGTTTTCTTTTTTTCCTTTTATTTACTTATTTATTGATTTGGAGACAGAGTCTCTCTCTGTTATCCAGGCTGGGGTGCCATAGCGTGACCTTGGCTCACTGTAGTCTCCACCTGTGGATCTAAGTGATTCTTTTTTTTTTTCTTTTTGAGATGGAGTTTCACTCTTGTTGCCCAGGCTGGAGTGCAGTGGTGCAATCTTGGCTCACTGCAACCTCCACATCCTAAGTTCAAGCAATTCTCCTGCCTCAGCGTCCCAAGTAGCTGAGATTACAGGCATGTGCCACTGCACTTGGCTAATTTGTATTTTTAGTAGAGATGGGGTTTCTCCATGTTGGTCAGGCTGGTCTTGAACTCTTGACCTCAGGAGATCTACTCGCCTTGGGCTCCCAAAGTGCTGGGATTATAAGTGTGCTATCTCACTGCAAGTTAGATTTGCACGTCCCTAATGATTAATGATGGTGAGCATCTTTTCATGTGCTTCCTGGCCGTTCATGGAGTCAAGGAGGTTAACCTGAGCAACCAGAGAAAGGCTGGAACTGTGAAGAAGCAGGAGGGGGAACGTGCTGGAAGAGGAGGTGGGTTTGACAGGCTGAGTTTGATGTCCCCAAGTGGAGAGGTCCAACTGTCGGATGCGTGTGAACCAGAGCAACTCCATCTTGAATGGGAGCTGCATTAAAGGAGCCTGAAGCCGCCTGGAGACATTCCCAGACAGTTAAGGCGTGCTAAGTCACAGGATGAGACAGGAGGTCGGCACAAGATACAGGTCATAAAGACCTTGCTGATAAAACAGGTTGCAGTGGCCGGGCGTGGTGGCTCATGCCTGTAATCTCAGCACTTTGGGAGGCCAAGGCAGGAGGATTGCCTGAGGTCTGGATTTCAAGACCAGTCTGACCAATATGGTGAAATCCCGTCTCTACTAAAAATACAAAAATATTAGCCGGACGTGGTGGCATGCACCTGTAATCCCAGCTACTCGGGAGGCTGAGGCAGGGGAATTGCTTGAACCAGGGAGGCGAGATTGCAGTGAGCTGAGATCGCACCACTGCACTTCAGCCTGGGCGACAGAGCAAAACTCTGTCTCAACAACAACAGAAAACCCAAACAGGTTGCAGTAAAGAAGCCGACTAAATCCCACCAAAAGCAAGATGTCTGGTCGTCCTCACTGCTACAATCCCACCAGCGCCATGACAATTTACACACGCCATGGCGACATTAGGAAGTTACCCTATATGGTCTAAAAAGGGGAGGCATGAATAATCCACCCCTTGTTTAGTGTATCATTAAGAAATAACCATAAAAATGGGCAACCAGCAGCCCTTGGGGCTGCTGTCTATAGCGTAGCCGTTTTTTTATTCCTCTACTTGCTTTTTTTAGATAGAGTCTTGCTGTCACCCAGGCTCAAGTGCAGTGGTGCGATCTCGGCTCACTGCAACCTCCGCCTCCCAGGTTTAAGTGATTCTCCTGCCTCAGGTCCCCGAGTAGGTGGGATTGCAGGCACCCACCACCATGCCCAGCTAATTTTTGTATTTTTAGTAGAGACGAGGTTTCACCATGTTGGCCAGGCTGGTCTCGAACCCCTGACCTCAGGTGATCTGCCTACCTCGGCTTCCCAAAGGGCTGGGATTACAGGTGTGAGCCACCACACCCGGCCTGTTCCTCTATTTTCTGAATAAGCTCGCTTTCACCGTACTCTGTGGGCTCGCCTTGAATTCTTTCTTGCATGAGATTCAAGAACCCTTTCTTGGCATTTGGATCGGGACCCCTTTCCTGTAACACAAGTGTAGTTGGCTGTGACTCAGAGGTCTGGGGTAGGCCTGGGCTAGAGGTATGAACTTGGACGTGATCCACGAGGTGTCAGCATGAGTCGGGCACATCCACAGTGAGGCCGGACCGTGGGGAGGAAGACAAGGCAGGAGTGGGACAAGGAAGAGCAGGTGCACGAGGCCCCTGGAGGCCCTGGAGGGAGCGTTTCAAGGAAGGGAGGGTGAGCACCTGGGTCCCCTTGAGGAAGGAGACCCTTAATCACCCTTAAGCATCTAAGACCACCTCCCCCTTGACTTCCACACTGCATTTCAATAGGAGAAGTAAAGGCTGGCAGACCGGGCACCACCTTTAATCACCCTCCTATTGATGCAGGCATGGTGTGGAGGAATCTTTCCAGAAGGCATTGTTTTTACTTAAACCGGATCAAAGCCCCACCTAAGTCACAGACCCCACGCCTACTCCATGGACCAAGACCCTTTTACATGTGATTTCTACAGCTGTAAGCCTTTAAAAGGGCAGGGATTTTCTTTGTTAGGGGAGCTCGGCTATTTGGAGCATTCATAACTGCTGTGGCTCCTGGCCGAATAAATCACCCCTTCCTTCCCAGTTTGGTGTTCCAGAGGTTTTGTCTGTGGGCTGTCCTACAATATCGCTTTGATTCCCTGACCAGGATGCGAGTTTTGGTTGGCGGCCGGCCGGCACAGCCTTTCGGGCGGTTTTGCCTAGCCCTTTGGAGCATTCCTGTGGGGGGCTCCTGCTGGCTTGGGCGATGCAATTCCTGAGAGCGCTCCCAGGCAGGTGCTGGCCCCAGTGGAAAGCCTCGCCAGAGCAGAGCAGGTAAGTCCCTACATTGCGGATCCACCCAGTGGCTGAACACCAAGAAGGAACAGGAACTTGGAGTGTCTGGACAACAGAAACATGGAAGGATGGATCCTGGGAAACTTGCCCACCTCCTTCAGGTGGAGGCGTGGCCTGATCACCATGCGTGCTGGGTTTGGCACTCTTGAACTTGGCTCTCTCTCTCTCTCTCTTTCTGCAACGAACCTTGGAAGTTTTGCTTTTGGTTTCAATTTGGGTTGGGGGAGGAATGCAATTGTGTGAGTGATTGGAGGGGTTCAACTGGA
This sequence comes from Aotus nancymaae, assembly GCF_030222135.1. NCBI lineage: Eukaryota > Metazoa > Chordata > Mammalia > Primates > Aotidae > Aotus > Aotus nancymaae. The sequence continues at coordinate 5,434,416 of NW_026988473.1, read as the reverse complement.
CTCATCAGCTGTGACACGTGGGGGCTGCAGGTCTGTTAGAGGGGACCCCAAGCTCTGAGCGAATTGTGGGGCCAGCTGGGATTAGGGGCGATCCACATATGGCTGGAAGGAGATGCCCTCGCAATCTAGTCATTGTGAGGGGATTAATGAATGCTCCAAAGCCAAGTGGTGTCTGAAACACCTCCGAGAGGGGGACAATCCTACCAGCCTGAAGCAAAAGTGAGAGAGAGTGTGTTGCACTGTGCAAGGCAGGAACAACTGAGGGTGGAGTAAGACTCTTTTCACTGCCTGCAAATACTGTTTTTCTGTGCAAAACATGGGTCACACTCATAGCAAGCCTACTCCTCTGGGGACTATGCTGAAAAATTTTAAGAAGGGATTTAGTGGGGATTATGGAGTAACAGTGACACCAGGGAAGCTGAGGACCTTATGTGAGGTAGACTGGCCGGCATTTGGGGCGGATTGGCCCTCAAGGGGAGGCTAGACAGGTGTCTCTTCTCCAAATATGGTGTGAGGTTATGTGCGGGAGCCAGGATGCCCTGATCAATTTCCGTACGTAGATTCGTGGCTGCAGCTCATTCTAAACCCATCACAATGGCTGAGAGGACAGGCAGCAACTGTACTGATGGCAAAAGGACAGGCAGCTAGGGAAGGACCCCGCTCCACCTGCCGAGGGACACTGACTCCTAAGGGCCTCCCAGATCCAGCAGCTGGGACAATGACTCCTAAGTTCCTGGCAGATCCAGCTGCAGAGGAGTTTTTGCCAATGATACTCCCTCCCTCTGGTCTGGAGGAAGGACTCCTCACCCCGGGCCTGAAACCTCAGAATCCCCACCAGAATAGCACACCCCTAAATCACCCAGAATAGACAAGAGAGAATGCAGTGAGACTCCTCCCATAGCCGCCTGCTTCCCGGGAGGAACTCCTCTAGCAGCCGTCTGCGACCCAAGGCAGGGGTTCAGATGCCTTTTAAGAGAGCAGAGGTACATGGGAGTGGATGAGGATGGCCACATGGTGGAAAGACGTGTTTTCACATACCTGCTGTTCACCTCAGCTGATCTTATCAACTGGAAAAATAACAACCTGTCTTATATCGAGAAGCCGCAAGCTCTCATTGACCTGCTGCAAACTATTGTTCAGACTCAGAACCCCATTGGGCTGACCGCCACCAGCTGCTTGTGTATCTTTCTAATACTGATGAAAGGCGGAGAGTACTCCAAGCTGCTTCCAAATGGTTAGAAGAGCACATTCCAGAAGATTACCAGAACCCCCAAGAGTATGTCAGGGTCCAGTTACTGGGGACTGACCCCCCAGTGGGATCCAAACACCCTGGGGGGTTACGCAAAGGCTAGTCCAGTACAGAGAGGCCTTACTGGAAGGATTGAACAAGGAGCCCAGAGGGCTACAGACACCAGTAAAGTCTCTGAGGTCATTCAAGGGAGAGGACAGCCCAGCACAGTTCTATGAGAGGCTGGTGAAGCCTATCGCATGTATACGCCTTTCAATCCTGAGAGCCCCGAAACCAACGCATGGTAAATATGGCACTAGTCAGTCAGTGTGCAGAAGCTATTAGGAGAAAATTGCAGAAGCAGGCAGGATTTGCGGGCGTGAATACTTCACAGTTATTGGAAATAGCTAACCAGGTGTTTGTGAACACAGACGCGGTAGGCTGTAGGGAAAGTCAGAGAAAACGAGCGTCAGGCTCAACAAAGCACCGACTTGATGGCTGCCGCTATTAGAGGAGCAGCCCCAGAAGGCGGGGAAAGGGGGCTCCTGGAAGGCTGCCCGGTCTAATTGCCCACGCCTGCAGCGTGACCTGTGATCTTACTGTAAGGAAGTGGGACACTGGAAGGACAGGTGCCCCCAGTTAACAGAAAAACAGGGAGATCTTGAGCACCAGGCTTCAGACAAAAGTGAAGAAGCTCTGTTCAGTTTAATGGAAGGGCGGCTGGACTGAAGGGGACCAGGCTCCACTGCCTCCAAAAGAGCCCATGGTCAGGATGACAGTCCTGTAACCCCCCTGTCAAAGGAAACAACTGATACTGGAGCTACTGGGATGTCAGAAAAACAGTCTTTCTGTTTGCCTGGGACCTGTTCAGTGGGAGACCGTGAGGTTATACATCAGTTCTTGTACATGTCGGACTGCCCCTACCCCTCTTGGGGAGAGACCTGCTAAGCAAACTAAGAGCTGCTACTACCACCTTCGCTGATAAGGGCTCCCTGCAGCTAGAACTGCCTCAGGCAGGGAATATCATGGCTCTCACCCTCCCTTGGCAGAGGAGAGGAGACTCTTCCTGACTGGACCAGGAGGAGGATTAACCCCTGCTCTAGCCAAGTGATGCCCACAGGTCGGGGCAGAGGACAGTCTGCCAGGACTGGCAATCAACCAGGCCCCTGTGCAAGCCTGAGGTTCAGCTGGTTAGGCAAAAGCAATATCCAGTTCCCTGAGAGACCCTAGAAGGCATCCAGGTCCACCTAAAACACTTAAAGGATGGAATTATAGCTCCTTGCCAGGCTCCATGGGACACCCCCCTCGCCTGTTCCTAAACCAGGGACCGAAGACTACAGGCCAGTGCAGGACTTGTGTTTGGTTAATCAGTCTACAGTGACTTTGCACATGCACCTGCACCCAACCCATACACGGTGTTGGGAGTATTGCCAGTGGAGAACAGTTGATTCACCTGCTTGGACTTAAAGGATGCTTTCTTTAGCATTTGACTGGCCTCAGAGGGTCAGAAACTATTTGCTTTTCAATGGGAAAATCCGGGTCCAGGTGTGACCACCCAGTACACCTGGATCTGGCTACCCCACGGGTTCAAGAACTCTCCCACCATCTTTGTGGGGGGCACTATCCCGTGATCTCCAGAAGTTTCCAGCTAAGGACTTAGGCTGTGTGCTTCTCCAATATGCTGGTGACCTTTTATTGGGACACCCCACGGCAGTCGGGTGCACTAAAGGAACAGATGCCTTACTTTGGCACTTGGAGGATTATGGGTATAAGGTGTCTAAAAAGAAAGCCCAGATTTGCCGACGGCAAGGGCCATATCTGGGGTTCACCATGCAGCAAGGAGTGTGTAGCTAGGATCAGAGAGAAAACAAGTCATCTGCAACCTCCCAGGACCTGAGACTAGAAGGCAAGTGCAGGAGTTCCTGGGAGCTGCGGGTTTCTGTAGACTGTGGATTCCAGACTTCACAGTACTGGCCAAACCCCTATATGAAGTGACAAAGCGGGGAGACAGGGGACCCTTTGAATGGGGATCCCAGCAGTAGCAGGTCTATTGGGAACTGAAAGTGAAACTTACGTCAGTCCCGGCTTTGGTTTTACCTGATTTAACAAAGCCCTTCATGTTGTATGTGTCAGAAAGAGAAAAAATGGCAGTTGGAGTTCTAACACACACAGTGGGACCTTGGCCCAGGCCTATAGCTTATCTCTCCAAGCGGCCGGACGGAGTTTCCAAGGGATGCCCCCCATGTTTAAGGGCCCTGGCAGCAACTGCTCTGCTAGCACAAGAGGCTGATAAGCTAACTCTGGGGCAGAACTTAAATATCAAGTCACCTCATGCAGTAGTGACTCTAATGAATGAATACCAAGGGTATCATTGGTTGACAAATGCTAGACTAACCAAATACCAGAGCCTGCTATGTGAAAATCCCCTCACCACCATTGAGGTCTGCAACACCTTAAACCCCACCACTTTGCTCCCGGTGTCGGAGGGCCCAGTTGAACACAACTGTGTTGAAGTATTGGACTCAGTTTATTCCAGCAGCCCTGATCTTTGGGATCAACATGGATGGTAGTAGGCTGGGAGTTGTGTGTGGATGGAAGCAGTTCTGTTAATCCACGAGGAGAAAGGTGGGCAGACTATGCAGTGGTAGCTCCGGACACCGTAATCAGGACCATGCCACTGACGCAGGGTACTTCGGCTCAGAAGGCTGAACTTACTGCTCTGACCTGAGCCCTAGAACTGAGTGACGATAGGACTGTGAACATTTATACTGATTCCCAGTATGCCTCTCTAACTCTTCAAGTACATGGGGCGCTGTGCAAGGAAAAAGGACTGTTAAATTCAGGAGGGAAAGGACTTTCTTTAAGCAGAAAGTGGAGCGGATGAACAGCTTAGGGAAAATGTGTCAGGAAACAGAATTAAATGGGTGCAGGCACTTCCCTTGGTGTTATCCAAAACTAGATGTACTCCTGATATTCCCCCCATGAAGTGTTATGTCATAGCCCCTCCTATACTGCGGGCACTCCTGGGAACTCCTCGGGAGTGGGGAGAAATTGAGCTAGGACCACTACTGCAAGCTCTAGGAAAAATCACTCAGACATTTCAACCTGGGTAAATCAAAGAGGCCCTGTAAGCTTCTTCTCCCCAGTTTACCCTTTCTCACCAGGTAATCGCATGTGGATAAAGGACAGGAATGTAGTCCCTCTGAAGCTACGGTGGGAAGAATCCCAGACCGTGATCCTGATCGCTCCCACAGCCGTAAAGGTGGAGGGAATCCCAGGCTGGATCCACCACAGCCGCACAAAACCTGCAGGAAATTGTGAAGCTAGATCGGACCCAGACAACGACTGCAGAATCACCTTAAGAAGGACAACAAGCCCTGCTCCAGCCACATCCCAGGAGCTGGCTGGTCCACGCATGGCCGAAGCATGAGGAAACTCATCGTGGGACTTATTCTTTTTAAATATGGACTTACACAGTAGGGACATTAACTGATTTTGGAGAATGGTCTCAGTGTGTGCACCAGGTTACTGAGGCAGGACGGAAAGTTGCTGCATTCTTTTGTTCTACAGTTATCATGAATGTTCAGGGACACGGAAGGGAACCTGTTTATATAACGGTACTCAGTAAAAGGTGTGTAGCCCAGGAGATGGACAACCCGATGTCTGCTACGATCCATCAGAATCCCCTATGCATACAACTGTTCAAATTAAACTCATCACGGGGCGATGGAACAGCCCTACTAAGTTAATAGCTAAAACAGAGGAAACTAAGAATGAGAGTGAGAACTCTTATTAACGTTATAGGTGAGATTCTCAAAGGGAGGAGTGAGGAAGGAGACCCTTAATCACCCTTAAGCATCTAAGACCACCTCCCCCTTGACTTCCACACTGCATTTCAATAGGAGAAGTAAAGCCTGGCAGACCGGGCACCACCTTTAATCACCCTCCTATTGATGCAGGCATGGTGTGGAGGAATCTTTCCAGAAGGCATTGTTTTTACTTAAACAGGATCAAAGCCCCACCTAAGTCACAGACCCCACGCCTACTCCATGGACCAAGACCCTTTCGCATGTAATTTCTAGAGTTGTAAGCCTTTAAAAGTTGTAAGCCTTTAAAAACAAAGACATCATGTTTTTGTTTTTGTTTTTTTTTTGATGGAGTCTTGTTCTGTCGCCCAGCCTCAGCCTCTCCAGTAGCTGGGATTACAGGCATGCACCACCACACCTGGCTAATTTTTGTATTTTTAGTAGAGATGGGGCTTCACCATGTTGGCCAGGCTGATCTTGAACTCCTGACCTCAGGTGATCCACTCAACTCGGCTTCCCAAAGTGCCAGGATTACAGATGTGAGCCACTGCGCCCGGCCTGATAGGGAGTTAATATCCAAAATGTATTAGGAACTCCTACAACTCAACAATGAAAAACAAATCAATGAAAGAATGGGCAAAGGACTTGAATAGGCATTTTTCCAAAGAGAAACAAGAAAGCCCAAGAAAAGACGCCCACATCACTAATTGTTAGGATGCAAATCAAAACCACAGCCAGGTAACACTTCACACCCAGTTGGACGCCTATAATAAAGGAACAGAAAATAGCACGTGTTGACGAGGATGTGGAGAAATTGGTACGTTCGTGGCCTGCAGCGGAAAGTGTAAAATGATGAATCTGCTGTGGAAAATGGTACAGTGGTCCCTCAAACAATTAAACACAGAACTACCATATAATCCAGTAATTCCATTTCTAGGTATATACCCAAAACAGCGGAAAGCAAGGCGTTGAAGAAATTTGTACACTTATGTTCTTAGCGGCATTCTTCACAATAGACAAGAGGTGGGAACAATGCAAATGTCCATTGGCAGGTGTATTAGTCAGTTTTCATGCTACTGATAAAGGCATACCTGAGACTGGTTACCTTTTTTTTTTTTTTGAGATGGAGTTTCACCCTTGTTGCCCAGGCTGGAGTACAACAGCGCGATCTTGGCTCACTATAACCTCTGCCTCCCGGGTTCGAGTGATTCTCCTGCCTCAGCCTCCTGAGTAGCTGGGGTTACCGGCACCCATCACCACGCCCGGCTAATTAAGACTGGTTAACTTATAAAGGAAAGAGGTTTAATGGACTCGCAGTTCCACATGGCTGCCGAGGCCTCACAATCATCGCAGAAGGCCAGGAGGAGCAAGTCACATCTTACATGGCGGCAGGGAAGAGAGAGAAATGAGAATGAAGCAAAAGGGGTTTTCCTTTTTAAAACCATCAGGTCTCACGAGACTTACCGACTACCACGAGAACAGCACAGGGGAAACCGCCGCCAGAATTCAACTATCTCCCATCAAGTCCCTCCCACAAGTGGGAGTTATGGGAGCTACGGTTCGCGATGAGATTTGTCTGGGGACACAGCCAAACAGTATCAGCAGATGAATGGCTAAGGGAAATGCGGTCTATCCATACAGTGGAATTTTTTTTTTGAGATGGAGTCTCATTCTGTCGCCCAGGCTGGAGTGCAGTGGCATGATCTCAGCGAGCCGAGATCACGCCAGTGCACTGCAGCCTGGGCAACAGAGCCAGACTCCATCTCCAAAAAAAAAAAAAAAAAAAAAAGGTTAAAATGATAAATTTTATGTTATACATATTTTGCCATGATAAAAAATTAAAATAATAGTTTAAGGGCCAGGCGCGGTGGCTCACGCCTATAATCCCAGCACTTTGGGAGGCCGAGGCGGGTGGATCACAAGGTCAAGAGATCGAGACCATCCTGGTCAACAAGGTGAAACCCCGTCTCTACTAAAAAATACAAAAATTAGCTGGGCATGGTGGCGCACGCCTGTAGTCCCAGCTACTCGGGAGGCTGAGGCAGGAGAATTGCTCGAACCCAGGAGGTGGAGGTTGCGGTGAGCCGAGATCGCGCCATTGCACTCCAGCCTGGGTAACAAGAGAGAAATTCTGTCTCAAAAAAAAAAAAAAAATAAATAATAATAATAATAATAGTAGTTTAGATAAACCCTGGGAAGGTGTTCATTGAGGTTTCCAAAGCCCCAGGCTGTCCTGGTCTTAGCCAGGTGTCCGATGGAGAATGCTGGTGCCCCAGCCCCTCCTCCTGTCTGTTTGTGCCACACACAGGGCTGGGCAGGACACTTGTCTGTCCTGAGGGGAATGTGAAGCCTCTGGGCCTCCCTGGAGAGAATGGGTGAAGGAATGCCCGGGGCTCTCTCTGCCCCTCCTCAGGAGAAAATTGGACTCAGGAGATATCGGAGATCAGAAGCAGGGTCCCGGGCGGGGGAGCACTAGCTGCTGTGTCCATCTATCTTGGACCATCCTGTCTGCCAGCTGTACCTCTTCTCTCTTCCAAGGGGCAGCCCCCCAACGAGGGGCAGTTGTCCAGCTCTAGTGCCTGGGCCGGCACTGGCAAGTTCAATTCCACGGGGATAAGCGGCCTCCATTATGGCTTGAGAGCAATAAACCTAGCGCTGGATGTTATCCTGTTCCATATGTATGTGCCATTGGTCCAGATGTCCAGAGCTCAACAAACGGTCCTGCAAGAACCCGGCGCTGGGGGAGCCCAGGGGAGGCAGTGCGGTGCGGTGGTCAGATCGTGTTGTCCAGGCTAGGGCTTGGGTCTCTGCCCCGACGAAGGCCCTCTCTGAAGTGGGGATGGTTCTCCTGGGTTCCCAGGGCTCTCAGGTGCTCTGTCTTCCCTGTACCCTGAGGCTCATCCCTTCTCCACCTGGGACCTTGTTCCACTGAAAATCTCCCTCACCCTCTCATCTCATGGGTTTCTCCCTCCCTACTGGCTCCACCTTGCCCACAACCAACACCAATGCCAAAATCAGCAGCAGGAGCTGCCATTCGTATTGTGTCTACCATATCCCCATTTGAATCCTTATTGACAAGCTGTGACCTTTGTCAAGTTAGTGACCTCTCTGAGCCTCAGTTTCCTCTCCTGTAAAATGGGCACAGGAATACCTAGTTTACAGATGGTTGTGAAATGGGTCGTAACTGACACCATTTGGTGCTCGGCCAACTCTTGTTTGACTCCTCGGTTTTGCTGGATTGCCTGGCATTTTGATTTATCTCTAATTCGTACTCTTGTGTCTGCTGTGAACTTGGCAGCCACGTCACCAAGCTCATTAGATTGTAGGTTAGGAAGCCTGATTAGGTTCTAAGGAGGTTAGAACTCTGTCCTCAGGGTCAAGTTCTCAAGCTTTAGAATGTGGACTCATGATGTCATTTTGGTCCCTAGAGGCATTCTTCTCTAGCTCTATGTGTTCCAGACTGTGAGGCTGCCAGGGAGCAAAGTTTCCCAAGTCTCAAGGAGCTGTGTTGTGAGTGTTTGACACCCAGGTCTTGGAAAGGAAGGCCAACATGGTCTGGGCCGATCAGACTCCATTGTGTTGACCTCTGGGAGGCACATTTTTGATGAACAGTTTGGAACGAGGAAGCATTCTGAGGAGGAAAGCCAGGATAAAGAAGACTCAGAAAAAAAAGTCATCCCACCAGGTCTGGATGCAGTGTGACTGTATCAGTCGGCTTTTGCTGGGTTATGCCAAGTAACAAACAGGTACCAAACTCAGTGGCTTTTAATAATTATAATAAAAAGGGTTGCTCTTGTGACTGCTTCACATTGCCTGCAGTCGCTGTGAGCCTGTTCTACGTTTTTTTCATTCCAGGATTCAGGCTGAAAGATCAGCTATGAAATTGCTGGTTTTGAGGCACAGGAAAGAGTGAGGGCAGAACTGAGAAATGACTTTAAGGTCTCTGCTCAGAAGTGGCTTATATCTATCTCTCTGTTCACATTTTATTGGCCACAGAAAATCACATGATCAAGTGTGTCTTCAGACTTGATGGGCTTAGGGAGATACTATGCTCCCACAGGGAGGGGTGGTGACTATTTGGCCAGCACAGAGTAGATACAGTTATTCAACTGTTTGTTGAATAAATGAATAGATGAATTCTCTGATCCTAGAAGGATTTAAATAAAGAATGGATGACCATTTGTATTAGTTATCGATTGCTGCATAACAAATTATTTTAAAAAATGGACTGAGTGCAGTGGCTCACACCTGTAATCCCAGCACTTTGGGAGACTGAGGGCTTGAGCTCAGGAGTTCAAGACCAGCCTGGGCAATGTAGCAAGACCTTGTGTCTGTTGAAAAAATTTATTTAAAAACTTAGTGGTTTAAAGCAGCAATAAACATTATTTCACATAATTTCTGTGGGGCAGTATTTCTGGAGTGGTTTGCTTGGCAGAATGGCTCAGATTTGAGGTTTCTCATGGGACTGTAGCCAAGTTATTGGTCAGAGCTGCAGCTGACTCCACTGCCAAGAGGCTCTGATTCCAGGATGAGTCAATAACATAGATGGCGAACTGGGACTGGCTGTTAGCAGGAGGCCTCAGTTCCTCACCATGTGGCTTATCTATAGGGCTGCTTGAGTGTCTTCACAATATGGCGCCTGAATTCCTCCAGAGCAAGACAGAAGCCACAATATCTTTAAAGCTTTAGAAGCCACACCATCATTTCCACAATATCCTGTTGGCTACACAGGTCTTCCCTATTCAGCGTGGGGAAGGACTAAATAAAGGGGTATACACCAGGAGGGGATATCCTATGGGGCCATGTAGGAGGCAGTCCATCATAGCCCACTCTCTGGCCCCCAATAAATCATATCCTTTCCACACGTGAATACTCTTACCTCCTCCCACAGTCTCCAAAAGTCTCATCTTATTAAAGCTCAAAGTCCAGAATCTCATCATCTAAATCGGGCACAGATGAGGCTTTTGGATATGGCTCCTCAAATATAGCTCTTGAGAATAGTTTTGCTTGATCTGAAGACATGTGAACTAAAGAGGCAGTTATCTGTATCCCTGTACCTTGCAACATACAACAGTATGAGAAGCATAAGATAACCATTACAGACATTCCTAATTCAAGAAGAGAGGCACATAGGGCTGGTTGTGGTGGTACATGGCTGTAGTCCCAGTTACTCAGGAGGCAGAGGTAGGAGGATCGCTTAAGCCCAGGAGTTCGAGGCCAGGTTGGGCAACATAGGGAGACCCTGTTTAGAAAAAAGTAAAAGGAGGCACACAGGAGTCACTAGTACATAGCAATTCTGAAATCTAGAAGACCACACATTGGAAGTTACTTCATTAGGACTTAAGGGCTGGAAATAATTTTCCTTGGCTCTTGGCTCTGCCTTATGGACAGTTGGCTCTGTCTAGAAGCTGAGTCATCTTTTCTTTTTCATGAAAGATGGCTTATGTTAGCAGTTGATTGGTTTTCTTAGCTTTCTTCCTACCTATAGAAAAGAAGTCCAAAGTCTTCTTTTTAGTTTGTATTGAATCTGTTTCTTTCAGTCCAAACTAGCAGTGCTTCTGCCAATGCAATTCTTGTAAAACACTTTTGGGTCTCCTATGAATCTTTTTGGAGTTTGCTCCATTTAACAAGTCTCTTTGAGATCAGCCTGTCTCTACCTTGGCATTCTGCTGATACTGCTGAGGGATGATATCTTTAAACTTCTTAGGAATCTTATTATGAATGATTCTCTGAAGCATCCTTTACATTTTCTGAGGATATAATAAAAGAGTTTATAGTCACTCCTCTAGCTTCATCATTAGACTATGTTTTCCTTATATTGTTTTGGATTTGATCTTTTCCCAGAAACGATTTCTTTTTTTTAAATTCTATTTTATTTATGTATTTATGTATTTATGTATTTATTTATTTATTTAGAGAAGGAGTCTTGCTCTGTCACCAGGTTCGGGTTCAGTGGCACGATCTTGGCTCACTGCAACCTCCACCTTCCAGGTTCAAGCGATTCTCCTGCTTCAGCCTCCTGAGTAGCCGAGACCACAGGCACGTGCCACCATGCTCAGCTAATTATTGTATTTTTAGTAAAGACCAGTTTCACCATGTTGGCCAGGATGGTCTCAATCTCTTGGCCTCATGATCTGCCCGCCTCGGCCTCCCAAAGTGCTGGGATTACAAGAGTGAGCCACTGTGCCCGGCCGAAACTATTTCTTAAATTTAGCATTGTTTGCTATTTTAGAAGCTGGGAATTTTCAGAACCAGAAAGCCCTGGCACCTTTACGTTTAACAGTTCTTCCTTAAGTTTATTTCTCTCGTCTCTCATTTTACTAAAACAGGCAAGAGGAAATGAGGTGGTGCTTCCAATACTCTTCCTGGGAAGCTTCCTAACAAGATCACCTAGCCCATGACGTACATTTTCTACTTTCCACAATACGACAGATAACGGTGCTGCTAAACTTTCAGGCACTGTAATAAGAATTTTCTCTCCTCTAGTTTCCAATAATATTTTCTCCATTTTCCTTTAAGTCCTCATCTGCAACACCCTCTAAGGCCACTTGGCTTCAATTAACAGGTGAAGTTTCTGGCCGAGCGTAGTGGTTCACACTTGTAATCCCAGCACATTTGGAGGCCGAGGCTGGAGGCTCGCTTGAGCTTAGGAGTTCAAGACCATCCTGGGCAACGTAGTGAGACCTCAAGTCCACAAAGAAATAAAAAAATGAGGCGGGAGGATTGCTTGAGTCCGCGAGGTCAAAGCTGCAGTGAGCTGCGATCATGCCACTGCATGCCTTCCTGGGTGACGGGGGGGAAACCTTGTTTCAAAGAAACAAACAAGAAACAGGTGAAGTTCTGGCTAGATATCAGAAACGCTTGGCTCTTTCGTGCCCCAATTTCTCCCCCTTCCTCAAATATAGAAGCCCATTTTCTACTTAGGGCATTGGTGTGTTCTTTTCTGTTTGTCTACAGTATCTTCCAGATATCTTCATGGCTTGCCGCTCTCCTCTAATTCAGGTTGCCACTTAAATGTCACCTCTTCAGAGAGGCCATCTGTGACAATCTAAAATAGAGTCCCAGGCTGGATGCCTTGGCTCACGCCTGTAATTCAGCACTTTGGGAGGCCGAGATGGGCAGATTGCCTGAGCTCTGGAGTTGCAGACAACCTTGGGCAACATGGTGAAACCCCGTCTCTACTAAAATAAAAAAATTAGCTGGGTGTGGTGGCGCATGCCTATAATCCTAGCTACTTGGGAGGCTGAGGCAAGAGAATCGCTTGAGCCCAGGAGGTGGAGGTTGCAGTGAGCCAAGATTGCACCATTGCACTCTAGCCTGGGAAGCAGAGCAAGACTCCAGCTCAAAAAAGAATAATAATAATAATAAAAGGATCCCCATTCTCTTTTTATACACCGACTCTGCTTTATTCTTCTTCACAGCACTTTTCACCACTGGACATTATATTATATATCTATTTGTTTATTATTTCTCATTCCCACTAGAATTCAAGCTCACATGGGCAGAGGTCCTGCCTGTTTTATTTGTAGCTGCAATCCCAGTGCCTGGAAGAATTCCTGCCATCTCATAGTTGTCCAGTCAATATTTGTGTGAATGAAATCATCAAGCAGCTCTGAAGAGGCGCCCAGCAAAGGTAGACAAGGCTCACGCTGGCATTCAGAGGGGATTCTCTCAAGGCATCCAAGGAAGAAGGTTTTGAAAATAACAGGCAGCAGGATGCAGCCAGGTTCGAGGTTCTGGAGTGGGATATCCATGGCAGGGCTTGGACTCAAAGCAGGATCTGCCCTGCATGTCTGGCCTTTTGTTTTCCCAGAAGAGGTGAAACGTTGAGCAGGTCAGGAGATCTGAGCCTTTCTCCTGAGGTGGGTAATAAAGGGGTATTTCCTTTTTCAAAATAGCACACTGGTGTCCATTTGGCCGGTGACTCAGCCTAAGCAGGGTTTGTGTACACAGGGAGCTTTTGGAAATGGGGTTGGTCAGAGATTAGGGATGAGTCCATGCATACACATCTTCAGTCCCGTGGGACTGGGTATATGGGTCGGGGCCACAGAACATGGCAAAGACAGGTTGTTTTTTTTGAGACGGAGTCTTGCTCTGTTGCCCAGGCTGGAGTGCAGTGATGTGATCTCAGCTCACTGCAACCTCCGCCTCCCGGGTTCAAGCAATTCTCCTGCCTCAGCCTCCTGAGTAGCTGAGATTACAGGCACCTGCCATCACACCCCACTAATTTTTGTAGTTTTAGTGGAGATGGAGTTTCACTATGTTAGTCTGGCTGATCTCAAACTCCTGACCTCAAGTGATCCACCTGCCTCAGCCTCCCGAAGTGTTGAGATTACAGGCGTGAGCCACTGTGCCTGGCTCAAAGACAAGTTTTATATGGAAAGATGGAAGTGGGAAATTGAGGTGGAGGAAGTTTTAAGAGTATGTGCAGAGAGGGGTCCATGGAGGGGGTGAGGGCAGAGCCCTCCCAGCAGACAGAACTGGTTGGACTCAGCTCTGAAAACATGACCTGAGTGGATGAGAGGCTACTTCAGCCTTTATTGATTTCACTCAGTGTGAATATTCATGCATCTCGCTGTGAAAATATTAGTATGTTCGACGGCAGGATACTGCCCTAGGCCCACTGGAGGATGTTACATAACACGCAGTGTGTATGCATCACATTCCCTTTCTAAACTGTAAAGAAATCTGATTTCTGAAACACACCTGACCCCAGGGTTTTTGAGAAAGTGAGTGGATCTATAAAAACACTAACCCCAGGAGTGTTACAGGATTATACTAGAAAATATACATCTGGTGCCAAGTACAGGCTTCGCACACAGTAGGTGCTCAATAATTGCAACCTGTTACTATCAATTCACACCTTGATTTCTAGGAGGCATACATGTATGGAAATCTATAAGCTTTGTACTTCTTTTGCTAAATTTATTCTGAAATTTTAAATTCTTTTTGATACTACTGTAAATGAAGTTTCTTTTTAAATTTCTTTTATTTTTTTGATTCTCACTCTGTTGCCCAGGCTGGAGTGCAGTGGTATGATCTCGGCTCACCGCAACCTCCGCCTCCTGGGTTCAAGTGATTCTCCTGCCTCAGCCTCCCAAGTAGCTGGGACTACAGGTACCTGCCACCATACCCGGCTAAGTTGTTTTGTATTTTAGTAGAAGCAGGGTTTCAGCATGTTGCCCAGGCTGGTCTCAAACTCCTGAGCTCAGGCAATCCACCTGCCGAGGCCTCCAAAAGTGCTAGGATTACAGGCGTGAGCCACCATGCCTGGCCTTTAAATTTCATTTTATAATGTCCACTGCAAGTATATAGAAATATAATCGGCTTATGTACATATTTTTTATTTTTAGAGATGGGGTCTCTCTATGTTGTTATCCACGCTGGTCTGGAGCTCCTGGCCTCCAGCAATCCTGCCTCGGCCTCCTTCAGCTGGGATTACGGACGCGCCCCACCGTGCCTGGCTTGCTTCTTGTATATTGATCACGTAGCCTGAAACTGTGCTGAACTTGTTTGTTAATTTGAGTAGTTTTCAGTGGATACTTTCTTTTTCTTTTTTTTTTTGAGATGGAGTCTTGCTTTTTCGCCCAGGCTGGAGTGAAGTGGTGTGATCTCGGCTCACTGCAACCTCATCTCCCTGGGTTCAAGTGATTCTCCTGCCTCAGCCTCCTGAGTAGCTGGAATTATAGATGCCTGCCATCACGCCTGGCTAATTTTTGTATTTTTAGTAGAGACAGGGTTTCGCCATGTTGGCCAGGCTGGTCTCTAACTCTTGACTTCAGGTGGTCCACCTGCCTGGGCCTCCCAAAGTGCTGGGATTATAGGCGTGAGCCACCGTGCCTGGCCTAGTGGATTTTTTAGGCTTTAAAAATATATGAGATGGCCGGGTGTGGTGGCTCACGTCTGTAATCCCAGCACTTTGGGAGGCTGAGGCGGGCGAATCACGAGGTCAAGAGATGGAAACCATCCTGGCCAACATGGTGAAACCCTGTCTCTACTAAAAATACAAACATTAACTGGGCATGGGTGTCAGGTGCCTGTAATCACAGCTACTCGGGAGGCTGAGATGGGGGAAGCACCTGAGTGTGGGAGGTCGAGGCTGCAGTGAGCTGTGATTGCACCACTGCACTCTAGCCTGGGTGACAGAGTGAGACCCTGTCTCAAACAAAAAAAAAAAGAAAAAGAAAAACCAAAATGATGTTAGCTGTGGATTTTTCATTGATAGCCTTTATTAGGTTGAAGAAACTTGCCCCCACCTTTTTTTTTTTTGAGATGGAGTCTTGCTCTGTCGCCAGGCTGGAGTGCAGTGAGTGGCGTGATCTCGGGTCACTGCAACCTCTGCCTCCCAGGTTTAAAGGTTCCCCTGCTTCAGCTTCCTGAATAGCTGGGATTCCAGGCACCCGCCACCACACCCGGTTGTATTTTAGTAGAGACAGGGTTTCACCATGTTGGCCAGGATGGTCTCTATCTCCTGACCTCAAGATCCACCTATCTCGGCCTCCCAAAGTGCTAGGATTATAGGCATGAGCCACCGAGGCTGGCCTGTTTTTTTTTTTTTTTTTGAAACAGGGTCTTATTCTGTTGCCCAGGCTGGAGTGCAGTGGCATGATCACAGCTCACCGTAGTCTCGACCTACTGGCTGAAGCAATTCTCCCACCTTAGCCTCCCAAGTAACTGGTGCCACAGGTGTGCACCACGATGCCCGGCTATTTTTTAAAACTTTTTGGGGAGTTAGAGTCTCACTATATTGCCCAGGCTGGTCTTGAACTCCTGAGTTCAAGAGATTCTCCTGCCTCAGCCTCCCAAAGTGCTGGGATTACAGGAGTGAGCCACCACACCTGGCCCTTTTTATATGTTGCTGGACTTGTTTTGCTAGCATTTTGTGGAGAATTTTTGCATCTGTATTTACAAGAAATACTAGTCTGTAGTTCTCTTTTCTTATGATGTTTTTGTCTAGCTTTGGTATCGGGGTCGTACTGGCCTCAGACTGAGTTGGTAAGTGTTCTTTCTTCTTTTGTTTTGGCAGAGTTTGTAAAGAGTTGATAGTAATTCCTTAAATGTTTGGTGGAATTCACCAATGCAGCCTTCTTGGACTGGGCTTTTCTTTGCGCATAGTTTTCTGATTATCGATCCCATCTTTTTACTTGTTGTTAATGTATTCAGATTTTCTGTTTCTTCTAGAGCCAGTTTCTGTAGTTTGTGTCTTTCTGGGACAAGGGTATTCAATCTTTTGGCTTCCCTGATCCACACCGGAAGGAGAATTGTCTTGGGCCATACATAAAATGCACTAACAGTGAAGATAGCTGATGAGCTAAAAAAAAAAAAGGCAAAGAAATCTCATAATGTTTTAAGAAAGCTTACAAATTTGTGTTGGACCACAGATTAAACAAGCTTGTTCTAGGATTTGTCCATTTCACCTAAGTTACTAATTTGCTGGTGTAGCATTTATATTTATTTGAAAGAGCTCCTTACAATCTAGCTGCTGATGGTCCTCCTTGAATCTGTCTCCTTTTGATTTTCTTTTTTCTTTTTTTTTGAGACGGAGTCTTACTCTGTAGCCCAGGATGGAGTGCAGTGGCGTGATCTCGGCTCACTGCAACCTCCACCTCCTGGGTTCAAGTGATTCTCCTACTTCAGCCTCCCGAGTAGCTGGGACTACAGGTGCTCGCCACCATGCCTGGCTAATTTTTGTATTTTTAGTTTCACCATGTTGGCCAGGATGGTCTTGATCTCCTGACTTGATGGTCTTGATCCACCTGCCTCGGCCTCCCAAAGTGCTGGAATTACAGGCATAAACCACCATGCGGGCCATGATGTGCCTTGTTAATAGTCCTATGACTTTGGCCTCATCAGAATGGGGACGATGAGAGGGCTGCCCCATTGAGTGCTCATGAGGTTCAGATGAGCGGTGCCTGGGAAGTGCGGATTGTGACGCCTGGCTCTGGGAACCACTAAGTGCCTGTGGGCTCTGGTCCTCACTCTCCTGGCTGCCTCCAGCTCCAGCTACTCACCCTCAGCCTCGGCAGCCATTCTTCAGGCCAGTGACTTTCAGCTGGGGGTGATTTTGCTTCCCTGGGTACCTCTGGCCACGTTTGGAGACATCTTTGGTTGTCACCACCAAGGGCAGCTACTGACTAGCAGCAGGAAGAGCCCCAGACACTGCCAAACGCCCTCAGTGCACAGAACACCCCACCCTCCCTGCAGCAAAGAATTATCTGGCGCCAAATGGTAGTGCTGAAGTCTCTATGGAAACAGCTCTCCATGATTGTTGTAGAAAGAGTAGAAAATATAGTTAAGCCAAAAAAAAAAAAAAAAAAAGAAAGAAAAAAGAAATAGAAGAAAAATCGCCTATGATCCTGCCACATTGAAAGAACGTCTGTAGGAAGGAGTGTTTTTTTTCCATTTTTTTTTTAGAAATAGGAATGTTTTAAGAATATTCTGGCTCCTTTGAATTTTCTCTAGAGATGTCACCTGCTAGTGGTGTGACACAGCATGTGGATTGCTGGCTCCGGTCCCGGCCAGTCTGTAGATGGTTTCTCCCTCCTTCCTGATGAAGGCCAGGGGCCAGGGACATGTCCAGCGTCCAGGGCAGTCCCTAGAAGGAGGGCTTAGTGAGGAGAGGGTGGGCAGGGCCCTCAGTTTGTCTGCAGTGTGGCTTGGCATCTTTCCATTAAACTCTGTGTGCACCTAGACGTGTGTGTACAAGGATGTCCGTGAGTCACCACCCAGCTGGAAGGTGGACCGGTGCATTAGATTCTGTCGCCTGGTTAATTACGGGAAAGAATGAAACTTGGGCTAATTTTTGCAGATCCACTTGGGTTGCATTGTTTATGTGGTGGGTCCCGAGAGATTTTCTGGGGCCAAGGGCAGCCCAGGCAGGGCATGTAGATGTGGAACTCTGCCTGTTTTTGAAATTCCCTGGAGATTCCAAGATCATGGTTATAGATCAGCTGTTGGGGGCCCCAGGGCCTGAGCATATGGAGTCCGTGGCCCCTGTGGAGCTTAGAGGGGCTGACTCAGACCTCTCCTGGGAGAGTCATTTGTCCCTCAGCGTTTGTCACACCTTGAGCTCACGTGTCTTCCTTGTAAAGCTCTGTCTCTTGTGTGCTCAGGCGAGACCTGGGGCTCAGATGACATCTCCCGGGGGAGACACTGGCTCAGCCCGGGCTCTGCTTGGAAAGGTAGCGGAAGTAAGATTCAGACCTGCCCGTGAGAAATCAAACCTGCTTAAAGTTGCTGGGCATCGCTGCGTGTCGGAGTTGGAGGCCGAGTCAGCCACCCAAAGGCACCAAGGCTCAGCCATGTTGGGTGAATGGGGGTCAGCATGTTACTTCTCGTCCTTTGCCATCTGCGGAATGTCAGAGGTAGGCGCCTTGGCCCACACTTGCGACCGGCTCCTGGTTGGCGGATGAGACCCCGAGCTGCAGTGGCTCTGCCTGGCTGGGTCTGAGCCTGGGCCGCTGCTCCCCAAGCCAGGAATCTGCCCTCTCCACTCCTTTCTCTCCCAAGAGAGGTCTGAGTCAGCCCCTCTGAGTTCCATGGGGGCCACGGACTCCATATGCTCAGGCCCTGGGGTCCCCAACAGCTGATCTAGAACCATGACCTTGGAGTCACCAGGGAATTTCAAAAAACATCTACATTGAGACATCTCTCCCGGGTCAGCCAGTAGGTGAGGGACCACTGTTCTGGCCCCCTCTTTTTACGGAGGAATAAGCAAGATCTAGCCTGAATGAGACTGACCACAGCCAATTAAGCCCCCACCGTCACCGTGGCCGTCTCTCTCTCCCTCTCTCGCCCATGTGTGTTTCGGGCTGTGTACATGTGGACTCAGACGTGCCATGCATCTGACCTCCTTCCCTCTGTCTGCTTTAAGCCTTCCTGATATAGCGTGTGGCCTGCGGGGTCTGCTAGATGCTGATGTCGCCCCCACAATGCGGACGGAACCCTGTGGATGTGTGATCCTGAGTCAGGGTGGGGGGCCGCTCTTCTTCAGGAGCTAAAATCTGCCATTTCGCTTAGCAGAGACCCCAGTTCACAATAGGAGGGGTGGCTGCCGACAGCTTAGAAACACGGCCTCTGGCTTCATGAAAGGTGACTTTGAAAGGCTGCGTTTGTGCTTGACGAGGTCTGGGCAGCCAAGCTTTATGGTGACGAAT
The DNA here is from genome assembly GCF_030222135.1 of Aotus nancymaae. Lineage (NCBI taxonomy): Eukaryota > Metazoa > Chordata > Mammalia > Primates > Aotidae > Aotus > Aotus nancymaae. The sequence goes on along the minus strand of NW_026988473.1, from coordinate 5,415,226 downwards.
GATTCCAGCACAAGGCCACGCTGTCAGGAGCGGTAGGGGATAAAAGGCTTCTTCTCCATGGCTCCTCTTTAAAATATTTCTTTTTATTACAAGCTATTTCAAACACACACACGAGTGGAGGGAACGGTGCAGTGACGCCCCACGTACCCATCACTCACACGGATTGGAGCATCAGCATGACTCGGCCACGTTACTTCACCTGCCTTCTCTTTCTTTCTTTCTTCTCTCTCTTTCTTTCTGTTGGAGTATTTAAAATAAAATCTCAATCATCATGTAGCTTCACCTTTGTATCTTCCTCTGAAACAAAGATATTTTCTTATATAACCACGAAGCCATGATCACACCTAACAAAATAAATGCTAACCCCTTGGGGCCATCTTAGACCTGGTCCATAATCGAAGTTTCCTGTTTGCCCTAAAATAGGCTTTGTGTACTGTTAGCATCTGGATTCAGAAAAGGCTCATGTGCAGTGTTTGGTCATTAGGTCTGTCATTTATGCTGTGTTTTTTAGAAACAGGGTCTCGCTCTGTCGCCTAGGCTGGAGTGCAGTAGTGTGATCATGGCTCACTGCAGCCTCAAACTCCTGGGTTCAAGGGATCCTCCTCTTTCGGCCTCACAAGTAGCTGGGACTTATATTCAGGCATGTGCTACCATGCCTGGGGAATGTTAAAATTTTCTGTAGAGATGTGATCTTGCTATGTGGCCCAGGCTGTTCTCAAACTCCTGGGCTGAAGTTGATCCTCCAGCCTTGGCCTCCAAAGTGCTGGGATTACAGGTGTGAGCCACTGCACCCGGCCAGGTCTTTAAGTTTCTTAAGGCCCTTCCAGTCTTAGGTTGATGCCTGCCCTTCCTTTTCTAACTTTAACGGCATTGACTTATTGTAGAAACCTGGCTATTTCTCCTTCGGTTTGCCCCACATCCTGTACTCCTCCGTCTGCTTCCTCGTGGCGCTGGACTCACCTCCCTCCCCTGTGCTTCCTGTAAGTGGACGTCAGCATTAGAGGCTCAGTGAGAACGAGGTTCACCTTGTCTTTCCCCAAGAACACGCCCTGGGTGGTTCTGGCACTCCTCACTGTCTTATCGGGGGCATTCGTGGTCGGCTTGTCTCTCTTTTAGTGATGCTCAAAAGGACCTGTGGGTTCAGAGGGTGACAGCTCAAGCCGCCCATGGTAAAGTTCCTCGTTTCATAGCTCATCTTCAAAGATGGTCCCCAACGAATGTGCCTCCAGTGTTCACACCCTCAGGCAGTCTCCTCCCCGGGGCTGAATCCGGGCTGGTTCTCTGACTTGCTTTTGCCCGTTAGGGTGTGGTGGAGTGACCTTGTGTGATTTCTGACGCTGGGTCATGGAAGCCTTGTCCTGTGAAAGTCTCCAGTCTTTCAGAACACGCACTCTGGGGAAAGCCAGCTGCCAGGGAAGGAGTGAGACTATTTATTCTGTGACCACCATGATGTGAGGAAGCCCAAGCTAACCATGGGGAGAGGCACATAAAGAGAGAAAGACAGAGAGAGAGAGAGAGAAAGAGAGACACACACAGGGAGAGAGAGAGAGAGAAAGAGAGACACACACAGGGAGAGAGAGAGAGAAAGAGAGAGACAGAGAGAGAGAGAGAGAGAGAGAAAGAGACAGAGAGACCCGCCAGCCCCTGCTGTCTCCTGCAGACTCAGCTGAGGCACCAGACACCGGACTGCTGAAGCCGTCCTGTGCATCCCGTCCAGTTGGGTTTTCAAATTACCCCAGTCCCAGCTGCCATTTGGCTCCAACTGTATGAGAGCCCCCAGATGAGATCTGCCCAGCTGAGCCCTGTCAACTCGGATTCAGTCAACTCATTTACGGATGGCTCGTTATTAACTGTGAACACCCATCAACTTTTCCTCTACATGTTTTTTTTTTTTCCTCCAATTGCAGTGACTTTATTTTTGTGGGTTTTCAGGTGTACAGATAGGGGCTCTTTAGGTGGGGCTGTGTCACTAGTCAACCATCTTCACTGGGGCATCCTAGTCACTCTCACTGTGTTTCGTAGATCAGGAGGATTCATTCAAACTGTCTCGTCTTCCATTCCTTCATAAGAGGGTACACGGTCTGAAAGTACATCCCACCTTCTCTGGTACACTGTATTCAAGCAGGTCGTTGCTACTTCTCTATTGTCATTAATCCGTTCATCATCTTCTTATTCCTCTTAGCACAGTCGGGGCATAACATATTATCTTCTATGCCTGGGGATGGGAAAACACAGGCAGGTAACAAGAGAGAAATCATCCTCCTGTGAGTGGTAGACACCCAGGCCTGCCCTGCATGAAACTGCAGGTGTACCCAACCCTTTGTGTCTGCTGAGAGAAGCTGGCCATGGACCACACACCACCTGACACCAGAAGCTTGCATCAAAAAGGCCTCAACAGAAACACGAGTGGAACCTAAATTCACAGCCTTGGGCTGAACGGCTCTTGCAGCAATCCTTGCCCACGACGCCAGCGTGGCTTCCTGTGCTGAAGTTATCACTTCAACTGCGTTAGTCTCTTCTGCTCTCTCATTCGTCTCAAAGCTTTTCTGAAGCCTTGCTGTCTTGGTCACTGCCCTGCGTTTCCTTGAACACTGCTGTACTCTGCTCTCTTGTAACGTTTCAGGCATATCTTGCTGCTGTTCAGGGTAAGCATGCCCATGGAGCCTCAGATAAAGCTCTATTTTCTTGCCCTTCATATGCAGACCAAGTTCGTGACACCAGTTCCGCAAAGTGGTCCGATACACCTTATTGATAGGAGGCAAAATGGTCAGCAAGGGAGGGGCTGGAATTTTGCACCTAGTTTTTCGAGGAGCTGTAAACTGTTCATTTGTTTGAAGCAGATTACCTTGATCGTATTTCTTAGGCTCCTCCAGTTTGACATCAGAAGTTGAAACACTCGGTTCCATTTGTTCTGTATCTGGGTCATCTTTAAGTGGCACCAATGTCAAAATCTCACTTTCCTCATCATCTACTTCTCCCTCAAAGAAACTCTTCTTACTGTTATCCACATTTGAGTCTGACATTTTCAGCAACACCCGTGTCTTGTCCATCCGGTGATACTTTATTTAAAAATTAGGCCGGGCGCGGTGGCTCATGCCTATAATCCCAGCACTATGGGAGGCCCAGGTGGGCGGATCGCTTGAGTCCAGGAGTTCGAGATCAGCCTGGGAAACATGGCGAGACCCCAGTCTCTACCAAAATATACAAAAGTTAGGTGGGCATTGTGGCGTGAGCCTGTAATCCCACCTACGCGGGAAGGGCTCCTCTGCACGTTTCAGCCATTGCTGGAACCAACGACTTTATCAGAAGTTTCAAAAATGAATTTCTAATTCTATCATTCCTCTCACATTTGTTTGCTTGGTTACCCGAGATAAGGTCCCTAGATGAGAGATAGGGAAATTGTGGGATGTCTCCTTTTCACGGACGGCCCTCTCTGCTTCGAAAGCGGTGACCCGACCTTTCTTGGATTCTTGGCCCGATCAAGGTAGGAGAGAAAGAGGAAGGCAGATAAGAGGTGGAAGGTGAAGGGAGACTTGGTTTCCAAGGAAACCACCAGGTAATTACCAGGCCCTCTGAGGATCATTATTTCTTTGTCTTGCTAAAACCCAGATGCCTGTCACCTTCTAAGCCAGCTCTGATGCTTGGACAGGCACTAAAATGGGTCCCCAGGGGAGGCCATGGACGTGAGACCCTGTCAGGTGGCTGCTTCCACCCTCAGGCTGGCGCCCTCTCCAGGGCCTGTAGGTCCTCACTCCTCTCTCCCAAAGACAGACCCCTTACCCCAAATTTCCTAGGCCACAAGGAGTGCCTAGTTCTGGGCTGAGGGCTGCGTGCAAAGCTGTCTTCCCAGGAGCTTGAGGGACAGGATGACTTGGCTCAGAGTTGGGTCCTGGGCCTTCATCTGTGAGAACACTGAGTCTCAATACCCTGCCTTGTCCTGGGGTGGGGGGATGGCACCCTGAATCCCAAATCCTTCAGAAGGACAAGGAGCAATGACCCTGTGTCCAGCAGTCAGAGGTGACTCCAGAGTGAGCCTGGCCGTGGTGCAAGACCTGCCTGGGGCAGTTCAGAGCTACTATTCATTTATTTTTAAGATGGAGTCTTGCTCTGTCACCCAGGCTGGAGTGCAATGGCACGATCTTGGCTCACTGCACCTCTGCCTCCCGAGTTCAAGTGATTCTCCTACCTCAGCCTCCTGAGTAGCTGGGACCACGGGTGTGCACCACCACGCCCAGCTAATTTTTGTATTTTTCGTAGAGATGGGGTTTCACCATGTTGTCCAGGCTGGTCTTGAACTCCTGACCTCAAGTGATCCACCTGCCTCGGCCTCCCAAAGCGCTGGGATTACAGACATGAGCCATTGCGCCCTGCCGAGAGCCATGATTTAATGAGCACTTACTATGTGTGGGACAGACTCAGGGCCGCTCAGTGCCATAGGCGGTGACCCCACAGATTCTCGAAAGCGCTCCCTGAAGGGGTGTGCCCTTCATCCCAGTACACAGATGTAGGGATGGAGGCTCAGTAAGGTCGAGCCACTTGTCCAAGGTCATGCAAAGCGCCACTGCCGTCTAATCGAGGACCGATTCAGACATTCATCTCTTGCCAAGCCCCGTCCTGCTGGGAGTCACTCTGGCAGTGAGAACAGCCTTGTTGTTTTATTATTTACCTCCGACTGTGCACCTGGATTTGTTGGGTGACCCATAAGGCATAAGGGATGGAGGAAGGCCGGGCGCGGTGTCTCACACCTATAATCCCAGCACTTTGGGAGGCCGAGGCAGGCGGATCACCTGAGGTTGGGAGTTCGAGACCAACTTGACCAACATGGAGAAACCCCATCTCTACTAAAAATACAAAAATTAGCTGGGCATGGTGGCACGCACCTGTAATCCCAGCTACTCGGGAGGCTGAGACAGGAGAATTGTTTAAACTGGGGAGGCAGCACTTCGGCCTGGGCAACAAGTCTCTGTCTCCAAAAAAAAAGGATGTTGGAGTCCTACTCCAGCTGGTGCCTGAGCCCTGACTGTGTGTGGGCCCCCCTGCCCTCCACTCCACCCGGGGCCATCAGGGCAGATCCAAGTTCTGACTGGCTGGACTGGCTTTGGGTGGGGCCGGTCTAGACGTGGCCTGTCATGCACATTCACAGAAGCGCTCAATGCAGTAGCTGCTTGGGCAGTGGGGCTGGTGCTGTCTTCGACATTCTCCCCCATGTGGAACAGACTTCATTTGTTCTGCAATAGCATCCGACAGCATCCGGTTTAATGGATGCATGGAGGAAATTCCCCTAAACACAATGTCCCCCTCATTAGAAACAATGGCTGGACACACGTGAACGTTTAGGAGGCATTGCTGAAGGAAACCACATTCTTACAAATGTGGGGAGGGAACGCCATTCCCCGCAATGACTGTGCCATGAGAGCTCTGGTTAGGAGGAGAGGGGTCCAGGGTGGGACCAGGAGGTTCTCGTCCATGCTCAGCCTGGCTCACATCAGGGCAAGATCGTCTCTCCCCAAGGTGGGCTTGGGTGGACCTACTGACCTCTTCTTGGTAACTCAGAACAGCACTGGGTGCTTTTGCCTGAGATTCCTTTTCTTTTTTTTGAGATGGAGTTTTGCTCTTGTTGCCCAGGCTGGAGTGCAACGGTGCGATCTTGCCTCACTGCAACCTCTGCCTCCCGGGTTCAAGCGATTCTCCTGCCTCAGCCTCCCACGTAGCCGGGATTACAGACATGCACCACCACACCTGGCTAATTTTGTATTTTTGGTAGAGTTGGGGTTTCTCCATGTTGGTCGGGCTGGTCTCGAACTCCCGACCAGAGGCGATCCGCCCGCCTCGGCCTCCCAAAGTGCTGAGATTACAGGCGTGAGCCACTGCCCCAGCCTTGCTTGAGATTTCAACACATTCCTCCAAGAAACTTACAAGGCAGTGAGCACTGTAATCCCCATTTCACAGGTGAGGCAGCTGAGGCTCTGCTCACCTTGCTCATTCAAGGTCATATACCTGTTTTCCTAAATGGAGCCAGGATTAACATTCTGGTCTGGGAACCTTCTGCTCTCTTCCCAGCTGACAAGGAAACTTTACTATCACAGATTCATTAAGACCTTAGGTTATATTTTCTCTGATCACAAGGGTAATACGTAGTGATTTCTAAAATAGAGACGTTAGAAAATACAGAGAAAAAGAAAAACATAAAAGTCACTGTGCCTCCATTCATAGATAAAACACATCTATTCTTAGACTAGTGGTTCTCCAGCTGGAGAGCACATTAGAGTCACCTGGAGAGTTTGTTAAAGACGTAGATTTCCTGGCCCCATCCTCAGAGTGTCTGAGTCAGTGGATCTGGGGAAGGGCTAAGAATTTGCATTTTTAATGATTCCCGGTGATTCCCTCCTTTGGGACCACTGCTTAGATTAGGCGCTTTCAAGCTCGGCACCGTTGGCACTTGGGCCGGCGGGTTCTCTGCCGCGGGGCTGTCTGGCACACTGCTGGGCTGGCGCGTTCTCTGCCGCGGGGCTGTCTGGCACACTGCTGTGCGGTTAGCAGCATCCCTAGCCTCTATCCTCTGGATGCCAGAAGCACCGTCCCCCTGAGCTGTGACAGCCAGAAATCTCTCCAGACGTTACCCAATGACCTCTGGGGTGGGAGCAAAACTGTTCCGTTCTTGTTTCCTTTTTGTTTCTTTTTGAGATGGAGTCTTGCTCTGTCGCCCAGGCTGGAGTGCAGTGGCACGATCTGGGCTCACTGCAACCTCTTCCTACCGGGTTCAAGCGATTCTCCTGCCTCACCTCATGAGTAGCTGGGATTATAGGTGCCAGTCACCACGCTTGGCTAGTTTTTGTGTTTTTAGTAGAGATGGGGTTTCACCATGTTAGCCAGGCTGGTCTTGAACTCCTGAACTTGTGAGCCACCCTCCTTGGCCTCCCAAAGGGCTGGGATTACAGGCGTGAGCCACCGCGCCTAGCCTCTATTCTAGTTTTCTATGTCCATTTATGTTCGCACAGAGAGATTCCTCTGACACACACATGCACGTATATACATGAACACATGCACGCACATGCAGAACACACATGAATAGATGTACACATTTCTTTTTCTTGGAGAATAATGTCAAACAATAAATACAGTTTTATAACTTGCTCTTTTTCACCTAACAATGCATTGCCAATTAACTCAGCAATTAGCTTCGCTGGCAGCAGAGAGAAACAGGTTTTCCGCACAGACGATGCGGGAGACATCACTGCGAGCCTACCACGTGGCTCCGGGCCAGGAGGCGGCGATGGAGGGGGCGCCTTTCAGATCCACCATCCTCTTCCCAGTGCAGGAGCAGGAACCTCCGCCTTCAGGCAGGTGTGCCCACCTCTTACAAAGCTCTCTGGCTGGCTTCCCAGAGCCCCGGGCTTAGCTTGTAAGAAAAATGCCTCATCTGACAACATGGTCCTGAACTAGGACAGAGCTGCTAGGGAGGCAGGGCCGGGGCTGTTCCCTCCGGCCTTGCTCCTTTTCCCCTCGCTCAGTGGGCTCTAGAGGGGGACCAGGAGACCCTGAGCTGGTGCAGAGTGAGCGTCCCTGGCTGCCCCGTTTGCCTGGGGGTGGCCAGACTGGGACCGCATCAGGCTATGGCTGCGGCTGTTGTGGGGCAGGCAGGCATCATAAAGGCCCCAAGGGGGTTCCTGGGGCCTGCTCTGGGGTGCCGGCTTTTGCTGTTCCAGTTACCCCTGAGGTCTCCCTGGCTGTCAGCCTCATGGCTCATTGTCTCCGAGCTGGGCATCGGCCATGCCCACTGCCCTGAGTGAGGTCTGGTCTTTAGGCTCCCTGTTAGGGTAGTTTCTAGAAGCTGCAAGACGCCGCTGGGCAGGAATGTTGGGAAGGTGAGAGGGCCGGGCTGCGACCTTCACAGCTGCCTCTCCTGACAGCCTCTCCTCTCTCCTCCTGCCCTTGCTAAAATAGTTTGGGGGGAATTGACTCAGCCTCCCGGGATGGGCCCTGGCGGGTCTAAACAATCCATGTGATGCCATCCTCTGTTCCATGGGACTCTATATTTGGCATAGGGAAGGGTGCCCCTCTGCCCGGGGTGTGCCAGAGCTGTGTGGGCATCTCTTCCCAACTGTGTAGTCAGGTTGGTGGCTTGAAATCAGCCATGGGGTGGCCGGGCGCAGTGGCTCATGCTCCTAATCCCAGCACTCTGGGAGGCCGAGCCAGGTGAATATCCTGAGGTCAGGGGTTTGAGACCAGCCTGGTCAACATGGTGAAACCCTGTCTCTACTAAAAATACAAAAATCAGCTGGGTGTGGTGGCATGCACCTATAATCCCAGCTACTCGGGAGGCTGAGGCAGGAGAATCGCTTGAACTGAGGAGGCGGAGGTTGCAGTGAGCCAAGATGGTGCCACTGCACTCCAATCTGGGTGACAGAGTAAGACTCAGTCTCAGAAAAAAAATCAACCATGGGTAGAGTGTTTACACCACAGAAATTGGCACATGCTACAAATAAGGGCTTTTCCTCACACCCGTCCCCACCCAGAGAGCTGGCTCACACGCACACCGCTGACCACCTCCCATGAATTGTGATCAGGGAGCCGGGCAGCCAGCTGCTGCTGGTGGCCACCACATGACCACAGAGGGCTGAGGGCAGGAGGATGGCACAGAGAGACAGAAAGAGCATGGCTGTTGATGACAGGTCTGACTGTGCCTCACCTCTGGACTTTTTGGTTAATTTTTTCCTCATTCTTGAGAGCGTCCTAAATGCCGCCTGCCTGGCTGCTGGGGTGGTTGACGGGGGCCAACAGGAATGTCAGGTCAGGACCTGCAGCCCCAGGCCACTGTGGAGCAACCAGGGCTTGTTTTTGTCAAAGAGCGAAATTGCCTAGCCAGTGAGTACGGCCAGGTGGACTTCCCCTTCCTCCTGCCTCCTGGCGGGAACGCCGCCCCAGAAGGGTCCATTTCTCAGTCTCCCAGGCCCTTAGAGAGGAGTCCTGTCTTTGCACTTTTGTGATGTAAAGATAGAAGGATGGGAAAGAGAGGAGAGGGAAGAGAGGAGAGAGGAGAGAGGGAGAGGCAGGAGGCCCGGGACACACACAGGCTATGGGAGACTAGGAGGGGAGATTTCACAGAGGGGCATCGGAGCTCCTTTCCCTCCCTCCCTCCCTCCCTTCTTTCCCTCCTTCCTTTCTTACTTCCTTTTTTCCTTCCTTCCTTCCTTCCTTCCTTCTTTCCTTTTTGTTTTTAGATGGAGCTTTGCTCTGTTGCCCAGGCTGGAGAGCAGAGGTGCTATCTTGGCTCACCGCAACCTCTGTCTTCCAGGTTCAAGTGATTCTCCTGCCTCAGTCTCCTGACTATCTGAGATTACAGGCACATACCACCACGCCCGGCTAATTTTTATCTTTAGTAGAGATGGGGTTTCACCATGTGTAGGAGATGGGTCAGAGTGCTGGGAGAAGCTATAAGGAGAGGAGCAGGCCTTCTGAAAGGTGGGAAGGCTCTGCGTAGCTTTGGGGAGAATAGCTGAAGGCAGCTGTTCTTTAACCCTGAGGCAGAGGGTGAGGAGTAAGTGCAAGGGAGTGAAGCGGAGGTTATCTTGATAAGGCTTGTTTGAAGTTGTCCAGGAACTGACCTTTGAATATCTGGGAGCTGGACCCCTGAAAGTGGAATGATAAATGTGGTCGCGTGGGTTTTCGGCACTGTGCCTGCACGGAATGAAAACAAGCAGCTCCAGCTTCTTGGGGCTGCTCTCTGGCCACTAGAGCCAGGCAGCCACCTAGCTGCTCTTACACTGCATGCCTGTGTCTGGGTTCCCATTTCATCTGCCGTCAAGGGTCTGTGGGACAGACCTGACAACCATGCTGGCCAGGCTGGTCTAGAGCTCCTGGCCTCAGGGATTCACCTGCCTGGGCCTCCCGAGGTGCTGGGATTACAGACGTGAGCCACCGCACCTTGCCTCTTTTTTTTTTTTTTTTTTTTTTTTGAGAGGGAGTCTTGCTCTGTTGCCCGGGCTGGAGTGCAGTGGTATGATCTCGGCTCACTGCAACCTCCACCTCCTAGGTTCAAACAATTTTCCTGCCTCAGTCTCCCGAGTAGCTGGGACTGTTGGCACATGCCACCATGTCCGGCTAATTTTTGTATTTTTAGTAGAGATGGGGTTTCACCATGTTGGCCAGGCTGGTCTCGAACTCCTGGCCTCAAGTGATCCACCCGCCTAGGCTCCCAAAGTGCTGGGATTATAGGTGTGAGCCACCAGCCACCTTTGTTGTTTTCTGAGGATATTTTAACAGCTTCTGAACACAAGTCTGGCTCTGCACAGTGTCTGGATTGGGCAACGTGAGTCCACTGATGTCCCCGCTGCCCAAGGGGCACTGGTATCTGGGGCAGAGGTGGGACCGGACGGGCCTGAACAGGATTTTGGCCGATTCCCTGGGGACTTTCCCAGAAAAGAACTGATGGACTCAGGTAGCCAGGGAGCGGTCATTCCACAGCTAGAGAAACCAACGTGCTTTGAATTTTTTTTCCTTGGGAAATGACCCAACCCTATTCATGGGCTTTGGTCTCTTTTGTACAGAAGAATGTAGAGTGAAGCAGAATACAGTGACCTAGGGAAAAAAAGAGGAAACAGCCCAATTTTAGCCCAATTTTTCTGGAGAGAATGGAGAACCTGCTTTCGGTATTGTCTCAGAGGGTGCACAGCATCAGGGGCCTTGGACCAGGATGGGAAGCTGTCCAATCAGCAGAGCCCTCCGGGGCTCGTGCGGGTCTTTGAAGAAAGCCGTTTGCAGCCAGCTTCTCGCCAGGTTGTGCTGGGGAAGCAGAATTCTCAAAGGTCACGGCGCCCTCCGGCTCCCAGCGCTGGGGGGAGGCTTCTCCCCTAGTCCCTCCGCAGCATCTGGAAACCAGCCTTCTCAGGGCCTCTGGGATGTTTCTCTCTCCTGGGGCTGGGGCTTGCTTCCTCCCCCTCAAGTCTCCCCGTAGGTTCTATCCTTGACTGTCTCGTCCACAGGGGCTTCACAGGGGCTTCCTTGGCAATTTCACCTGTTCTGTAGTTTTAGTGATCCTGTCTCCCTGGAATGTGGGTGGACAGCCTTGGGAAGCTGTGAATTCTCCAGCACCGAAACTGTCCTCCCTGAAAGAGACAGAGGGGCCCTCCCCGCAGGGATGGGGAGACTCAGGGACCCTAAAGAGCAGGGGTCTCAAACTGCAGTACTGGAAAGGGCCAGGCCAGTGTGCAGAGGAGAGGCCTGGGCCAGGAGGGAGGGGCAGGGTGCAGTCGTCGGCTGGACAGCGGGGAGTGGGGGTGGGGGTGGTTGTGGTGGTGGCGCCTGGGTACCCAGGCAAGGACTGCTGAGCTCCAGCTTCGGTGTGGGGATGAGGAGCCTCAGCGGGTCAGTGCGATGGCAGTCACCCACAGAGATGCTGATGCAAACAAGTACAAGCCTCTTACATGGCAGCTGACGCACAGCAGGAGGCTTCCTCCAGGAAGCTGCCTTTTAGAAACATTTTGGAGATGGGGTCTTGCTCTGTTACCCAGGCTGGAGTGCAGTGGCGCAATCTCAGTTCACTGTAGCCTTGATCTCTTGGGCTCAAGCGATCCTCCCATCTCAGCCTCCTGAGTAGCTGGGACTACAGTCACGCACCACCATGCCTGGCTAATTTTTGGTATTTTTTTATGTAGAGTTGGGGTCTCACTGTGTTGCCCAGGCTGGTCTTGAACTCCTGGGCTCAAGTAATCTGCCTGCCTTAGTTTCCCAAAGTGTTGGGATTACAGGCATGAGCCACTGCGCCCGGCTCAGGAAGCTTCTTGATTCTTCCACACTGACCTCTCCCTCCTTTGAATGGTTGTCACGGTGTTGTGCCCTCCTGTGATCCTGATCACACATTTCTCAAGTGATGGGATGTTTCAGTTAGTTACTGGGCAGTAGTGTCATGTAACAAATGGTCCTCAAACTCAGTGGCTTAGAACACCGGTGATTTGCTCTCATGATTTTGCGGATTGGCTGGAGCTTGGCTGGTGCAGGCTTCTGGCTGGGGCAGCTCGGGGAGCTCCGCTTCTCCCCACGGGTCTGCGGCTCAGGGGGGCAGTGCAGCTCCACTCACCTGTCGTCCTCCTTACGCGGGTGGCTCAGCTGCAGCATGTTTCTTTCACAGCAGAACATACGAGGCTTCTTGGCACCCCGCAGGTTGTCACTTTTGCTTATGTGCCATTAGCCAAAGCAAATTCCACGGACAACCTCAAAGGCAAGGAGCAGGGAAGTACCCACGGCCCATGACAAGCCCACCCCTGCCACAGGGATGGAAATAGTCTGTTTTAGGTGAGTGCCTCTTTGCAGTGGCTGACTCATGGGGACAGGACGCTTCCTGAATGGCCCTGGGACTCTGTTGAGAGCCATCTCTGGGGGAGAGGTTCAAGCAGCTCAGGTGACATAATAGCAAGAATTTGAGCCAGGATTTCTGTGCAGAGGGGTGGGGAGTGGGGAGAAGGATCCAGCAGGGCAGTGCGGTGCATGCAGTAGGTGCCTACTCAGTGTTCGATGGGGCATTGTAGACTGTCTTCTGTCCAGGAGTGGGGAGAAGCATCCAGCAGGGCAGTGCGGTGCATGCAGTAGGTGCCTACTCAGTGTTCAATGGGGCATTGTAGACTGTCTTCTCTCCAGGAGTGAGGGAAGCACATTGTCTCTGGGTTGAGGCAAGGAGGAGGCAGGGGGTGGAGGCCTGGGGGGCTTTGATGTCCCTTTCTGGCTCCCCAGGAAGCACTGGGGACTTCCACAGAGAGCAGAAAAGGACCACGTCACAAAAGGAGTTTATATTTGGTCTTGAAATGTATTCCTTCAGGGGTTCCTTTTTTCCTCTGGCCAGTTAGTTTCTTTTCAGTATTTCCTTTCATTTTGTCTTAGATGTATCTTTCTTTAAATAATATGACTGGAATGAAACTTTTACTGAGGTCCATCCCCAGCACAGTGTGCCAAATACACCGATCTTAAGAGGACAACGTGATTGCAGCGACCACACCCATGGCCACACAGCCAGCACCCGCGTCAAGACCCGGGACGTGCCTGGCCCCTGGGGAGGCCCCCATGCTCCTCCCAGGGGGAACCTCCATTCTGACTTCCATCGCCCTTGCGTGTCCTACTGTCCGTTCTGGATCTTGGGCGCCATCAGTCCCACAGGGCGCGCTCTTCTGTCTGCCTTTTCTCTTCTATTGGAGATTCCTCCGTATGACTGTGTAGCAGCAGCCGCTCTGCTTTCCTGGTTCTGTACTAGCCCATGGCCTGAATACATCGAGCGTCTACCATGGACGGGCGTTCGGGTGTTTCTAGTTTGGGGCTATATTAGGTAACACTGCTACGAACATTTTTGTACATGTCTTTTGGTGGGAAATATGCGTTCATTTGTCTTGGATATTTGCCTAGGAGTGGAACTGCTGGATCATAGGGTGGACTTATGTCTAGCTTTAGTAGATGCAGAGAGAAAATGGTTTCCCAGAGTGGCTGTATATAATGAGATTTTTTTTTTTTTTTGAGATGGAGTCTCCCTCTCGCCCAGACTGGAGTGCAATGGCACGATCTCGGCTCACTGCAACCTCCACCTCCTGGGTTCCAGTGATTCTCCCGCCTCAGCCTCCTAAGTAGCTGGACTACACGTGCGCGCCACCATGTCCGGCTGATTTTTGTATTTTTTTAAAGTAAGTCAGGGTTTCATCATTTTGGTCAGGGTGGTCTTGAACTCCTGACCTCGTGATCCACCCATCTTGGCTTCCCAAAGTGCTGGGATTACAGGAGTGAGCCACCGCGCCCGGCCTATAATGGGATTTTCTCTATCTGTCCCTCCCTCTCTTCTCTCCTCTCCCTCCCTCCCTTCTTCCTTCCTTTCCTTCTTCTCTCCCTCCCTCTCTCTTTCCTTCCTTCTTCCCCAATTTGAATTTCCAAGTTCAAAGGGGAATTTAACACATTCACATTTATTGTGACAATTGATATATTTGTTTTTATCCTTTTCATCTTATTTTATGGTTACTATTTGTAATGGAAGTCACGCAGTCGAAGCAGAGGAGATTCATACCAGGAGTCAGGTGCTCCCACGACGCTTGGAACGGCCGGAGGAGGAGGTTTGGAGCTGAGCTTTCAGGAGTGACCAACTGCTTCCACACAGCTGGCCTGAAAAGGAGTCTGTATTTCTAGCACAGCCAGGAACCTGGGGACTCAGCCCACCACCGGCCCAGAGGCTGGCCCAGGGCCACTCCATCCCCGCTGGACGCAGGGTCGGAATGCAGCTGCCACAACCGTGGGCTCCGGGGCCGTGTGGCTTAACCCAGCAGGTGAAAATGGACGCTGCCTTTGCCCTGGGACCCTGGGTCCCCCACTGCCCTCCACATTTGCATCTTTTAAATAACTTTATTTAAATTTCGAATTCTCTCTTACTAATCCAGGTTAAATTTTAAAATCACCCAACTCCCTAAGTCTTCACTCAGCTGCTCTGCCCACCCCAGCCCAAAAGAGAAGCCTGGAACTTTTACTTCCCTTCCCTCACTCCCTTGCTGCTGCGCCAGCTCGACGTCTGAGTTTTGCAGATGCACCGGGAATGTTTAGTTCCAGGCCATTTATTAAGATATTTTCTCTTCTTTTTGTTTTTTGAGAGAGTCTCGCTCTGTCGCCCAGGCTGGAGTGCAGTAGTGGAATCTCAGCTCACAGCAACCTCTGCCTCCCGGGTTCAAGAGATTCTCCTGCCTCAGCCTCCCAAATAGCTGAGATTACAGGTGTCCGCCACCACGCCTGGCTAATTTTTGTATTTTTGGTAGAGACCGGGTTTCACCACGTTGGCCGGGCTGGTCTTGAACTCCTGACCTCAGGTGGTCCACCCACCTTGGCCCCTCAGAGTGTTGGGATTACAGGCGTGAGCCACTGCCCCAGCCATACATTTTCTGTGACAGTATGTTTTGCGCCTTTCAATCACCCCTCCTTTAATTACCTTCTATTTCTCAGGCACATTGTCATCCATGGAAACGTAACTCAGACACGCGTCGGCGCCGGCTGCCATTTCTTGTGTTCTGTCTTCCACTCTTTCTTGGAGACTTTTGTTCCAATTTGATTTTCAGCTTGTTAGAGGGTTTTCTGGTCTGCTTCCCTTGGTTTCTTTTCCTGATCTGCTGCCTTTTCTCACTAGTTGGCAAATTGGCTCTCTCCCTTCTCACTTCCAGGGATGCAAATGAGAAGTCTGCCTCTCTGCCGTCTCGGGGCCCTTTCTGGCTGGAAGCGCCAAAGGCTTCTCTTTATCTGTGGAGCTCAGACGCCTCACCAGGTGCGTAATTTTTATTCATCACGGCTGCCTGGAATCCTTTCAGATCGCAAGATCCACGTCGCTCGTCTACTCTGTTATTTCTTAAATTACTACATCTCCTTTTGTTCCTTTCTCCTCTTTCAGAAACGCTATGACTTACCATTTAGGTCCTAGATCTGACTCTCCAGCCTCTTACCTCTTGATTCGTGCCTCCGTTTCCCTGTGTTTGTGTCCAATGTCATGAGCGAGCGTTTCTGCCTCATCTGCCCGACACGGCTTTTGTTCTGTAGCGGCTCTGTCCTGCCCTCACGTCCTGGATGGATTTTTTAATTCTGGAAATCGTGTGCGTGCTGAGCTCTCAGAAGCCTTCTTGCTGTGTGTCGTGTGCAGAGGAGGCCCTGGTCCAGCCAGGAGGTTGCTTTTCCCGCCTGCCCAAAGCAACGGTTTCCTTGGCATTTACGCAGGCCGAGGACAGGAGCCTGACAGCTGGCTCAAACCTGCGGGGAGTAGAAGACAAGGGCAGGGGGCAACCCACCCGGCCACACTGGGACCCTTCGCCGAGATGTGCCTCGGGAGGGCCATTTGTACTCTCAGGGCTCGGCTGCAGGGGCAGAGGGCCAGTGGCAAAAGCTATACGGACCCCAAAGAAGCCATGACCCCAACGCCCATATCAGATGTGGCCAAGTTGGTTGATGCAGAAGGAGCTGGGGGTGCAGAGAGCAAAGAAAAGCTTTGCTAAGAGAGGAAGACTAGGGCCCAGTCAAGGAGTGCGTCCTTTATGTGGGAGGAAGAGCCAAATGGAGATGTGGTTACCAGACAGGAGCCATGGCAAGGACAGCACTCAGTATTCACTAGACCTGACTCATTTTCCTCCCTCCCTTCCCCCTCCCTCCCTCCCCCATCCCTCCCTTTCTTTCTCCTTCCGTCCCTTTTTTCCTTCCTCCTTCCCCTCCGTCCCTCCCTCCTTTCCTTCCTTCCTTCCTTCATCCCTTTCTTCCTTCCTTCCTTCTTCCTTTCTTCCTTTCCTCTCTCTATTTCTTTCTTTTCTTGATTTTTGTTTTTTTTGAGACAGGGTCTCTCTCTGTCACCGAAGCTGGAGTGCAGTGGCATGATCTTGGTTCACTACAGCCTCGACTTCCTGGGCTCAAGCCATCCTCCCACCTCAGCCTCCCGAGTGCATAGGACTACAGGTGCACTCCACCATGCCTGGCTAATCTTTTGATTTTTTAAAAATAGAGATGGGGTCTTGCTGTGCTTCTCAGGCTGCTCTTGAACTCCTGGGTTCAAGCAATCCTCCTGCCTCGGCCACTCAAAATGTTGAGATTACAGGTGTGAGCCACCTCACCGGACTAAATCTGGTTCATTTTCTTCTTGGCACACAGCTAAACTACGGTTCCCAGCTTCTCCTGCAGCTGGGTGGTCCCTGTGGCCATGTGACCTGTTCTAGCCAATCAAATGTGAGCAGAAGGAACACGTGCTCCTTCCGTGGCATGCCACGGAAGGAGTACCACATGTTGAGGATGGCAGGGCTCCACCATGGAGGGATCTCAGGTTTCAAAGTCACTGCAATGCAAGAGAACTGCACTGGAGAAGCACCCAGCCAAGGACATTCATATTGGACTTGCATGAGTGAGAGACAAACTTGTGTTAAACTACGGATTTGGAGCATGCTTGTTATAGCAGCTAACCTATGCAGACGAATACAGAAGTCTTTCCTGGGAGCCCCCAGCAGAGCTGCCTAGCCAGCTTATTGATGGGAACTGGGTGCATTGGGATTGATATCCAGACCCTATTAGGGTCTGCCAGCAGGAAGAAGGTGGGAATTGTTTCGGGGTAGGCAACCACTAGCAGCTGCTGTATTAGAGGCCAAACAGCTTTCTATGTATTTATTGGCGAATTCCACACTTGTTTTGTCACTTGCCTCTTGGTCCTTTGCCTATTTGTCGACCATGTTTGGGGTATCACTGACTTCTGCTATGGAAGCCGAAGATGCCAGGGGCCCCCTTTCCCAGCCTCCCCTGCAGGCTGCTGGCCTACGATTGAGGATCTGCTGTTCAGAGGCGCTTGCCTCAGAAACAGGCTTGAAAGCTAATGACCAGAGGAAGCAGAAGCCGTGCAGACTTGATTCTAGAGAGTGACAGCAATGGCAGTGGATCCATGCAGTGCCCAGGACCTAGTAAAAAGGTGGCCGTGGTGTCTTTTTTTTTGAGATGGAGTTTTGCTCTTGTTGCCCAGGCTGGAGTGCAATGGTGGGATCTTGGCTCACTACAACCTCTGCCTCCTGGGTTCAAGTGATTCTCCTACCCTAGCCTCCAGAGCAGCTGGGATTACAGGCACCTACCACCACACCCGGCTGATTTTTGTATTTTTAGTAGAGATGGGGTTTCACCATGTTGGCCAGGCTGGTCTCGAACTCCAGACCACAGGTGATCTGCCCCCCTCAGCCTCTCAAAGTGCTGGAATTACAGGCGTGAGCCACTGCACCTCGCTGATTTTTTCTTTTCTTTATGAAAGTTGAAATGCACTAGGTGAACCTATTTTTGGGATGCACATGATAATTGGATACATTCATATAATTAAATCAGGGTAATTGGGATGTCCGTCATCTTAAATGTTTATCTTTTCTTCATGCTAGAAACATTAGGATTTTTTTTCTAGCACTTTTGAAATGTACAATCGATTGTCACCCTACTGATCTATTGAACAGCAGATGTTATTTCTTCTATCTAGTGTGTATTTGTACCCATTCATCAACCTTTCCTCATCCCCTCCCTTCCCCCTCCCTTCCCGGCCTCTGGTAGGCAGGTTGCTGTTGCAAATTACGAATTGAAGAAACCGGTGCTTTGTCCTGTGGCTGCCTGCAGTCTGCGTTTTGCTGGTCAACTCCCCTCAGCTTCGTTGAGCAGGCTCCCCGGTCCCTGTATTTCTTGTAATTTGATAGTTGGCAAACTTTTTCCGTAAAGAGCCAGTGAGTAAATATTTTAGGCTTTGTGGGCCATAACAGTCTCTGTGGCAATTCCTCAACTCTGCTGTCACGGCGAGACCGCAGCCAGAGACAACACGTAAACAGCGGAGCAGGGCTGCATTCCCACAGCGCGAGATCTGGATCCCAGTTTGCAGAGCTGAGTCGAGGGTAGATCCGGCCTAGGTCTGATGCGGCATTTCACTGGGGATACCACGGCCTTCCACACCGAGAAACTTAACGTCCCATTGTTCCCAGCTGCATTTGAACTCGAAAAATACAAAAAGAGGTCAAAACTGAAAGTGCAGCTCCCTCATGATCGCCCCACATTTTGGGGAAGTGTGTAAATGGAGAAGTGAAAGCTCCGTCTTCTGCCCCTTCCGCATGAGACAGCCTGTATTAACAGCCAGGTCAGTTTCCTCCAGACTGTTAACATCCATGTGAGAGCACATGTCTACACTGCGTGGAGCCCGAATGTCTACACTGCGTGGAGCCCGCCTGCTTCCTGCTCCGCAGGCATGTCTGCTGCGGGAAGGCTGCAGTTCTGACCTTCCCCCGCCCCCTCTGGGTGACAGGTGGCTCAGTTCTCCTTGCTGCCATGCTCAAGACGAGGTGGAGGGAGGGGGTAAATGTCACCACGCCCCTGCCTGCCACTGTGGAGAGGGGAGAACTTCGCTCCTTTTATGAATTTTTTCTTACCCCTTTTCTTGGAATAAAGCAAACACCAGACCCAAATGGATTTTAAGTGACACTTTCCCAAGGTCTGGGGAGAAGGCAGAGAATGGACGTAGTGTGTCCTGCCTGAGCCGATCACCTGCTTACGAGGGCAGAGGCAGGCTGGGGCGGGGTTCCTGTGCCCCGGAAGCACCATGGCTCCTCGCTCTGCCTTTATGTCCTCTGCTGTCCAGTGCCTGGGCCACGGGCCCTCCCTGGGACACCATCCAACCCTGCCCCAGTCCTGGCCCTCCAGTCCCTTTGGGGGACTTGCCCCTGGCACCCACTAGATGGCGCTCCTGGCCACTCAGTTTCCCCCTGCCTTGCTTTGGGTGGTGCTGGGTGTTGGGAGCTCTGGCCTCTGCTTGGCTGATTTGCAGGTGGGCGTGCAGGATGAGCCCAGTGCAGGGGATAGGAGGCAGGGAGTTGAGAGCTGGAGTCAGGTGCCACTCATGCCGAGATGATGAGGTGTTAACCCCAGACTCTGGCTCCCTTTGGGCTGAGGCTTTAAGAAAACAGGGGCAGTGGGTCTGGTGTCCCCAGGAGCCTTGCCGAGCTGGGCGTGGAGAACGGGCCTCCTGGATGGTCACCTGCCCAGCTACCAACGAGGCTGGAGAGCTGGAGCTGGGACTTGGAGGATCTTCAGAGAGGCAGGAGGGTGGTCTCAACGTGCTCCCACCCCTGACCCCAAGCCCATGTGGAGACAGCTAACAGAGCCTCTTGGAGAGCTGGATTTGCATCCCCTGCAGCTTGGGGTCGCTGATGGTGACTGACAGGCCTCAGAGATAGTGACAGGGTGATTGAGGAGTGACAGCCTGAGGGAGCTGAGCACAGCGTGGCTGGTCTGGCAGCTGCTGACCCCACCCCACTTCCCGGCTCTCTGCCTCCTTCTCGGGAGAAGCACCCTCAGCCAATGGAGTGACCACACCTGGTAGGTTCAGGGGACACACACAGCCCACGGCTGACACAGGAGTACAAAAGGCCGTTCCCTTGCCGCCTCTAGATGGGGATACCTCTGGGGTACAGTCAGTGCCGCAGGGCCCCCTGCAGATCTGGCCAGAGCTGCATTTACCCTGGGACCACGCCTTTACCGAGGCCCTTCTCCGTCCACGTCCTCTGCCCTTACATCCTGGGGGGCTTGTCCCAAGGAGCCCTCCTCTGGTAAATCCCTGTCTTGGGCTCTGCTTTCAGACAGCTGAAGGCAGGAAGCACTAGGAGGGGCCCCAGGAAGCCGGCCCCAAGGTCAGGATGCTGTGGGACGATGCCTTGCAGGCCACTGTGACTGGAGCCCCTCAAGGGTGGCCCCTGGCATGAGGTGGCAGAGCAGCTGCTCAGGCCTCCACCTGTGGTCACCTGGGACAGGACTCGGGTGGATGGGGATGCCCGGCTCGTGCAGTATCCCTAGTGTGGAGAGATAGATGGGAAAATAGCCACAGGAAGGACGTGGAGTGGGGAGGCTGTCGCTGAACACTACTGACACTCAGAAGAGGGACAATGACAAGTTCAGGGCCATAGATCACCAATCGAAAGCAAAGACAGGATTCCTTGGCAGAATTTAAGGAAATGCTTCTCTTCTGTAGCCAGGGGTCAGAGTGCTGAAGACAAGGTGCAGGACCTCAGAGAAGGCCAGATTCCTAGCCCAGGAAGTCCCTTCCCCAAAGTCAGGGCCCCGAGAGGGAGGTGGGGTCCCTGGTATCTGAGATGGACTACCTGGGGGGACACTCTTGAGACCTTGACCCTCCAGATTCTCCTGTAGCTCCTGGCCTGAAGAAGCGGCCCATTCCCTTGGTTGGAAGACAGAGGTCCTCTCTTGCAAAAAGACCATATGTAGAAACTAGGGGAAGGTACCTTAGGAGACAAGGTGTTCCTCTCTTCAGCGTCTGCCCCCACCTCCCCTCCTGACCACCAGGCTCAAAGCTGGGATCACATCTCAGCACGACCTGACCCAGGACGTGCTTGGCATGCCAGGGATCAAGACAGGTGAACAAGCAGAGGAGTGGTGGGAGAAGCTAGCAGGGACTGGCAGGGTCTGGAGAATATTCTTAGATGTGGACTCTGAACGTAGATCAAGGGAGGCTGGAGAGTTAATTAGCACAGAAAGACTCTAACCCCTAGAAAGGCCCTGGGAAGATGATTCTAATATGTTGCGTGGGAGGGCTTTTTTTTTGAGACAGGGTCTCTCTCTGTCACCCAGGCTGGAGTGCAGTGGTGCGATCTTAGCTCTGCAACCTCCACTTCCCAGGTTCAAGCGATCCCCCGTCTCAGCGTCCCAAGTACCTGGTATTACTGGCATGCGCCACCAGGCCCAGCTAATGTGTGTGTGTGTGTGTGTTTTTTTTTTTTTTTTTTAGTAGAAATGGGGTTTTGCCATGTTGGCCAGGCTGGTCTTGAACTCCTGACCTAAAGTGATCCGCCCATCTTGGCCTCTCAAAGTGCTGGGATTACAGGTGTGAGCCACAGTGCCTGGCGCTTGGGAGGGTTTTGAGAGCTTAGAAAAAGTGATAGTGCGTAGACGATGAAGTGGCGATGTCAGAGCGGCCCTGGAGGAAGGCAAGCAAAGTCTCAGGATGGCTCCTCTATTGTGGGTTGTGCAGGAAAACAGCACGACAAGAGCGAGGCCATCTTAAAACTGCCATGATGACGCACGTTTCACCTCCACATACCAAGGTGCTCTGCAGTAAGCTCTTTAAACAATGCATGTAGCATACATAACCCCTTGTAAAGACGCTTAACTAAACCCCTCCCCAGGTGTTTATGAGTTTTGCAAGGAAGTCTGAGACGTGGCCGCCTGCACGTGTTTCACCCTGAACGCTTGCTGCAAGCAAATACTTTCTGCAGGGCAGATGTGGGGGTCCACTGTTTTGTGGCTGCCCGGGACATGACTTCGTTCCTAAGTCCCTATTAAACATTTCTTTACGAGAAACTGGATTTGTCGGCCTCTTTCTTCAGCCTCTCGGCCCCGACCTGCCCACCATGAAACAGGCTGGAGAACCCACCAGCTGGCCAGGTTCTTTGGGAGTTGCCAGCTCTTTGCCGAAACAATCAGGTCTGAGCCGTCGAGGGGAGGTCAGCATTGCTGTGCAGCCGGGGGTGGTCGTGCTCGGTGGCCTGGGCCTGACGGGTGGTGCGGTCATGGATCTGAGCTCTCCCACAGCCATGGGGACAACTGGATTTCTGAGTAGCAGAGGTCAAACGGCAGCACTTAACTGTCTGTCACCAGCAAGATGGCGAGAGGACCGGCATGGACAGCAGCGTGGGGACAGCAGCGTGGGGATAGCCCCGGGGGAGCCTGCCCTGCCGGGCCCTGTGGAGATGGCTTACAGGACATGGCATTTCCAGGGGTAAGGTATCTAGGCCACCAGGAAGGGTTTTATTCAACACATGGAATGACAAGCCACCAAGAATGGATGGGCAGAAGGCCAAGGCCGGACGCCCCCACAGAAAATAATGACCCGCGCTCAGTTTCCAAACCTGAACCTGTTGTCAGACTCAGAATCCATGAGCAGAGGAGGGGCGGGTCCCCGAGGAAGGACGCCGCAGCCACACCATCCCCCAGTCCTTCCCTGAGGGGACTGTATGGGTTTCCTTTGGCCGCTGGGAAAACCTGCCCCACACTGGGCGGCTCAAACGACAGAAATGCATTGTCGCAGTCTGGAGACTGCACGTCCAAAATCGAGGCGATCGGCAGAGTTGGCCCCCTCCCAGGCCCCGAGGGGCGTCTGCGCTGCCTCTCCTCTAGCTCCTGGGGTCGCTGGAAGTCTCGGGTGCTCCCTGGTTTAGAGACGTCTCACCCTGACCTCTGCCTTCATCTTCCTGTGATGCTCTGCCCGTGTCCTTGCTTGTCTCTCTGTCCAAATTCCCTCCTGGCTCTGCCCACTTGTTGTTTTTGAGACAGGATCTCGCTCTGGCTACACTCCAGGATGGAGTGCAGTGGTGCGATCAGGACTTACTGCAGCTTTGACTTCCTGGGCTCAAGCGACCCTCCCGTCTTAGCCTCCTGAGCAGCTAGACTACAGGTGTGCACCACCACCACAGCCTAATTTTTAAAATTTTTTACACATGGGGTCTTGCTGTGTTGCCCAGGCTGGTCTCAAACTCCTGGCCTCAAGCGATCCTCCGGCCTTAAATTTCCCCTTTGTATAAGGACATGGTCGTAATGAATTAGGGCTTGTTCTAATAACCTCATCTTAGCTTGATCTTCTGCAAAGATCTATTTCCAAATAACATCTCATTCACAGGTTCTGGGGATCAGGACTTCCCCAGGACCTGGGGAATGGTGGGGCATGAGCCAACCCATAGCAAGGAACTTAGCCGTTTTCTCCAGCAGCTATACCCTGGGGAGAGGGCATGGCCAGCTCTGGTCCTGTGGGAATTGATGGATGGAGTTAGAAAAGCTGGGGATTTATGGAGGTCGTATCTGTGGCAGGTAAAGGAGGGAGCAGGAGGGGGCTGGGGACTTTTGGGCTGTGAGGAGAGTCTGCAACCTGGGAGAGGAGATGGAGAAGAAAGGAGGATTGGGTAGGTGAAGCCTCGGGCGGCAGTGCGGCTCAGAGGGAGTCTGGCTGGCCCAGCAGGGGCTCTGGAACAAAGATTGCTCCAAGAGGAGTCCCACTTGGGGAAGGAGTGTCAGGGCCTACCACCCCCTGCTGCATGTAGTCACGGCGGGGAGCTGCCTGGGGCAGCCTGACCTTGGCTCAAACACTGTCACCCATTGTGGAGGCTGTCAGCTCACTGCCCTGTGGCAAGGGAGTGCTGTGTGGCATCTCCAGGGCTGCCACAAGGGGGTTTCCCAGATCTTTCAGGGACTGTTGGATGTAGGGTCCAGATTGACATTGACATCCAGGGACCCAAAGGCTGCTATGCTAACAGTAAAGATGTAACAGGAACCAGGTAATAAATGGAGTCCTAGCCTAGGTCCATCTCACCATAGGCGTCCGGTGTGTCCAGAGACACACCACGTGGTCATTCCCCTAGCTCCTGAATGTGCAAACGGAGTAGAAATTCTTGGCAGGTGGTAGAATCTTCATGTTGGTTCCTTGACCTCTAGAGTGTTAGCTGTGGCGTTAGATTAAACAGAAGTCCCTGAAACTGCCTTTCTCTTCCGTCCTCCTCCCCATTGCCTCAGAGAGCACAACAAAGTTAAAATCGCATTTCTGGAGGAAGGGCAGAGATTAGTGCCATCTTCAGAGACTTAAAAATGCAGAAGGAGGGGTCTTTCTCATAACTCTATTGAACGCACCAGTGCGGCCCTGGCAGAAACCGAATTCATTGATGCATCATGGCATTGGAGAACCATGAATTTAACACAGCGGGCTCCAAAAATGCATCTTTTTTTTTTTTTTTTTTTTTTTAGACAGGGTCTTGCTGCGTTGCCCAGGCCACATAATCCTGGCTCACTGCAGCCCTGACCTGCCAGGCTTAATAGATCCCTCCGCCTCAGCCTCCAGAGTAGCTGGGACTACAGGTGCATGCCACCATGCTTGGCTAATTTTTGTATTTTTTGTAGAGATGGGGCTCCCTATTGAACTCCTGGGCTCAAGTGATCCTCCTGCCTCATCCTCCCAAAATGCTGGGATTCCCGGCATGAGCAACCATGCCTGGCCCCTAAGTGCATCGTCTCTGAGGAATGGAGCATCTCTGCTGGAGCTGGGTAAGGTCATTGTGGATATATAGGATCCCAGGGCTACGTCAGTTTTCCTGTTCTCTATCACAACATAGTCTGAAGGGACCCGGCCCATGGGGGCAGCCTCCAAGCCACCGCATTGATCAGCACCAGGAGAAACATCATGTTAACCAGAGCTACAGAGCAAGAAGAAGCTTTGGTAGAATATATGGGGGAGAAGGATGGGGGGTAAAGGGGAAGGCTCAGGGGCTGCCACACTGTCGGTGGGGGGTTTGATGGGGCCTGGCCATGTCATGCTATTTCCTGCAAAGTAAAGGTTGGTAACTGCTCCTGTCCTTCCCACCACGTGGACTTCTGGGGGCCACGTGGCTTCTGGGGGCCTCTTTGGGTTTGGGGGTGGCATACTCAGCACTTGGGAATCTGATTCTGGCCCATTTTTTGAGTGACACTGGAAGCTGCTAGTTGGGAGCTGCAGTGATACGAGCAACTGTGCTTGGGACACGTGACTCCGCAGACCCTGTGCTACAAGGGGTGTCTGTAGAGAGGGTCACCATGTGGTGTCCCTGGCAGGCCCCGATAGGAAAGCCACAGTGCAGTCCCCGAGGGTGCTGGAGCAATGCCACGCCATCTGCAGCAGAGAAGGGCTCTGGACGTGTCCCGAAGCCCTGGGAGAAACAGAGCCTCTGACCAGGGGACATCAAGTGATCAAGTGGACGCAGCTTTTCACCATGAGCCGATGAGTCGCCACATCACAAGACCAGTCACCGCATCATGAGGCACAAGCAGCACATCAGGGATCGGGCTCCCAAAGGTCCCCAAGGCAGGAGCTACTGCCAGACTACTGTCCAGACCCCCTGCCTCTGGCCACGTGGCACCAATGCCTCCCCTCAGCTGGCATCCTGGGGACTTCCCTGTGACCAGCGGAGACGTGCTACAGTCTGGTCCAGCCACACGTGTTCCTGTGAACGGAACGTGAATGGCCACTGCCCGCAGCCCTCCCGGGTGGTCCTCAAAGACAGCAGCAGGCAGCACACCTGGTCCTTGACCTTGTGTGAAGAGAGAAGTGGCTTCAGGAACGGATGTACATGGGCTCGTGGACATGGGCTTAGCTGGTGGGTCAGGGCTCTAGAAGAAGCAAGACTGGAAGTTCAGGCCAAGCACGGTGGCTCACGCCTGTAACCCCAGGACTTTGGGAGACCGAGGCAGGTGGATCACCTGAGGTCAGGAGTTCGAGACCAGCCTGGCCAATTTGGTGAAACCCTCGTCTCTACTAAAAATACAAAAATTAACTGGGCGTGGTGGCTCATACCTGTAATCCCAGCTACTTGGGAGGCTGAGGCAGGGGAATCGCTTGAACTGGGGAGGCAGAGGTTGCGGTGAGCTGAGATCGTGCCACTGCACTCCAGCCTGGGCGACAGAGTGAGACTCTATCTCAAACAACAACAAAAGATTGGAAGTTTAGGACGATAAGGGCTAGGGGAAAGGCGTGTGTGTAGGCTGTTAGGACAGGCATGAAGTGTGAAAATCTTTGTCTCAGATGAACACCCGAGAGTGTCCCGTGCAGAAGACATTGAATAAAAGGACAGGATGAGCCAGCTGGCCTTCGTCCTTGGCTGCCACAGGGCTTGGGCAATGGGCTCGTGTGTGGAGCCGTCATGGTGGCAGAGATAGTGGCTACTCATGGGCCCGAGAGCATGTGCCTCTGCTCAGCGAGGCTGACACGGTTGCTCCACTCTGCATGTGTGATCCGTCCACAACTGAGACCAATGCTGAGCTCCCAGTCCTATCTCATCCCCTTGAAGTGACTGGCCAGGCACTTGGTAGCAAGCTGATGTCACAGGACCCCTTCCACCCTGGAAAGGGCAGAGATTCACTCAGTTCCATCGACCCGATTCCAGGAATGGGCTTGCAGCTCCTACTTTTGGATCTTTGCTAACACCGCTCCCTGAGGGCTCTCTCCCTAAGCAGCTGGTTCTGTGACACAGGACCCTGAATGACATCACCCACGACCAGGGAACTCGCTCTGTGGGAAAGCAGCTGCAGCACTGGGCATGTGCCGTGGGAATCCGCTGGCCATCCTACAGATCACGCCCTCTGGAATGCCAGCCTGTGCAGCTGTGGAATGGCCTCTGGAATCACAGCTTTGCAGTGACACTGGGTCACTATCCCTCGGGGTGTGATTGCTCCTTAAACTAAGTGATTAAAAGGCCATGTGTCGACTTCAGATAGCATAAGGGCTAGGAATAGGAGTGGCCCTGTTGAGAGTCACTCTGGGTGGCTGGCAAAATATTAAAGACATATTAGGAAAAGCTATAAATTAGTCTCAAACCTTTTGGAAAGCTGAAAGGTTTTTTTGGGACAGGCGGAAGGCGGTCAGGTGGTCCATTAAGTTAGGGAGAAGATAGGGACAGTAAGAGGCATTCCCAGTTGAAGTCTGTTTATCCCACATCCCTTTGTCTCTACGCTAACTGTTAACATATGTAAACTTTGTGTTGGACGGCCCTCTCAGGGGGAGATCAGAGCGGAATTACCCATTAATAGTGTTTACTCTCGTCCAGAACCTAAAGCTTTTATCATTCACATAACTACTCTTTTAACCATGTCAATCATCCACAAGTGTGTTGATTTAGAACCTCTGTTATGAAATCTTTTACTGAATAAATGTAACAATGGACAGGCAGTCTGGGTTGGTTGATCACATTTCACCCTCTGAAAGCAGCTGACGACCATCCCTAGCCCACTTGAATCGCTGCAATGGTGTGAGAGTACATTCATTCATCTGTGGTTGAGTCAGGGGCTGCAGGCCAGATTTCTGCAGGTGGTGGTCAACGTCTTATGGCCTCATTCACCATTACCCCCGTGACCCACCTGAGGGAATCTGACTCCTGTCCCCAAATCTTTAGGCTTTGTCTGTCAAGAGGTCCTGGTTCCTGACATGGCTTCCATAGGGGATATGGTGAGGGTCCCCCTAAGCTTGAAGCTCTGGTTGCTGCCTGGTGCTTTTGGGCTTCTGTGCCAGTGACCTGGCAGGCATGGAATGAGGGTTCTACATGGCACAGGCCAGAGATCCTAAGCAGCAGGAGGAGGAATGAAGCTATAGGATGGGGCCAGGGAGGACCTGCCTGGCATTCAGGGGACCCTTGGCACCCCCATGCCCAGTTCTAACTGTAAATGGGCACATATCACAACTATGGCCTGATCAGGGCATGGCAACCAGGGCCTCAGATCCCCCAGGGATGAGAGTCTGGGTCGCCTCACCAGGCAAGGCCCCAGCCCAGCAGAGAGTAAGGGAAGAATCAGGGAGGCCAATGGCATGGATCAGTGAAGGCCTCGGGGTCAGTGGCAGCAATGGGACCCCTTATCCTCCCAAGAACCTGCCTCGTGGCCATTTTCCCAGTGAGTGTTTCTGACCATCCTGGGGAAGCTGGGCCTGCACAGAGCGGACTCCATGCGAGAAGCAAGCAGGGCTGAGCGGTACAAGGGGTGGACTGTAGTGACCGTCTGGTGCCTGGCCCACACTCCTTCACCCGGCCAGGGCACATGCCTGTCAATCAGCAGCTGCAAGAGGGGCTGCTAGTGTCACAGAGTTTCTCTTCTTCTCCGCACTTGACCTCAGCCAATGGAGCTGCATTTCCTGGGGTAAGCTCCCTCCCCACTGCAGTGACGGCCCATAGCCAATGGCTGATGAATCAAAGTGACAAAAGACCAGCTCCACTGCTTCAATCTGGGATAGCTGTGCAGTGCGGTTGCTCTCTAGAGCCTCGCAGGATCAGAGCCTGAGAACCAACTCGAGGCCACGTCCTCGCCTGGCCTGCACCCCTCCCTCACCTGCGTCCCTCACTTCCTGAGAGCTTCTCCTGCAGAGCGGCCCCTAATCAATGACCGGAACAGGAAAACCCAGAGACGGACGGCGATGGATAGAGCCCGGGCAGAGCCCATGGGGAGCAGGGAGTGATGCTAAGTGGGTGCGAGGTTTCCTTTCGGGTGAGGAAAATGTTTTGGAACTTGATAGAAGTGGTGGTTGTACAACATGGTGAATGTACTCAACGGCACTGAAACAGTACACTTTAAAATGGTTCATTTTATGTAATGTGAATTTCACCCTAATTTAAAGAAATAGACAATAAGAGAAAAAGGAACCTCCCCTTCATCCTTCCTGCAGAGGGCTGAGCCTCAGCCTTCACTGAGATGGAGAATTGGATTATCACCGGGTCTTGGGTGTCGTAATTACTGAGCCAAGGCTGTTCTTGCATCTAGAAGTGAGGACATGACTTACGTTGCCTGGGACCACGTGCCTGCCTGAGATTTACCTCAAGTGGTGTTGGGAGAAAGGAGCCTCACAGACTGAGGGCAAAACAACACCTCTCTGTCCCGAGCCCATCCTGTTCTTCCTCAGGACTGGCCATGCCAGTGTCACTTTCCTTCCTAAAATCCTCTGCAGTTTTGGAGACAGCACTCCCCACCCCCGAAAGACAGTAAACATAATGCTTACTTTCTTTCTTGTAAATACGAATCCTGGCTAAATTATTCACTTCTTTTTAAACTCTCAGTCTTTTTTTTTTTTTCTTTTTCTTTTTTTGAGATGGAGTTTTGCTCTGTCACCCAGGCTGGAGTGCAGTGGCCCGATCTCAGCTCACTGCAACCTCCACCTCCTGGGTTCAAGAGATTCTCCTGCCTCAGCCTCCTGAGCAACTGGGATCACAGGTGTGCGCCACCATGCCCGGCTAATTTTTGTATTTTTAGTAGAGATGGGGTTTCTCCATGTTGGCCAGGATGGTCTCAATCTCTTGACCTTGTGATCCACCTGCCTCAGCCTCCTGAAGTGTTGGGATTACAGGCATGAGCCACCATGCCCGGCTTTTTTTTTTTTTTTTTTGAGACAGAGTTTCACTCTTGTTGACCATGCTCAAGTGCAGTATTTCGATCTCAGCTCACTGCAACCTCCACCTCCTCCTCCTAGGTTCAAGCGATTCTCCTGCCTTGGCCTCCCGAGTAGCTGGGATTACAGACATGCACCACCATGCCTGGCTAATTTTGTATTTTTAGTAGAGACGGGATTCTCCATGTTGGTAGGGCTGATCTTGAACTCTCGACCTCAGGTGATCCGCCCACCTCGGTCTCCCAAAAGTATTGGGATTACAGGTGTGAGCCACACACCTGGCCTTTTATTTTTTTCTTTAACAAAGCTCTTCTTTATTAACTGAGAAGGATTTACCTCTCAGAATCCAGGTGTCTCTCTCGGCCCCATGGAGAAGGGGGAGACAGGATGGAATGCGTTGGGAGCTGAGCAGTGAGAAGGGAATCTCAGGAACTCCCACTGGTGCTCGGGCCCAGGATGGACGTCACAGTCTCAAAGACGCTCCCTGGGCTCTCTATCCTGCCCCGCCCCCGCCCCCTGTTCCATTTCCTGTATTTTCTCTGTAACACGGTTGCTCTGGGATGCCCTCACTTGCTGACTTTCTTCCAGTGGAAGTCAGCCCCATGAGCGCAGGGACCTCGTTTTTCTTGCTTGCCAGAGCATCTTCCTCACCCCAGAACCGCATCTGCCACACCGGGGAGCACGGGGAGTGTTTACTGAGCAAATGCACAGCGCTTTCTAGGTCAATACATGTTTATCCACTCCTTGCCTTTAAAAAACATTGTGGTAAAATGTATATAACATAAAATGGACCATTTTAACCGTTTATAAGGACATAGTTCGGTGGCATCAAGTACATTCACATTGCTGTGCGACCACCTTCACCATCCATCCACCTCCTGACCTTCTCATCTTCCCAGATTGAAGCTCTGCGCCCATTAAACACTGACCGCCCGTCCCCGACCCCAGCCCTGGGAAGCTCTCTTCTCTTCTCTGTCTGAGTCTGACTGCTCCGGGTACCTTCTGTAAGTGGAATCATATAGAACTCCCTGGCTTCTTTCACTCAGCCTAATGTTTTCACGCACGTTGCAGCATACATCAGAATCTCCTTCTTTTTAGGGCTAAATAATATTCCATTGTCTGTGTAGACCACACTTCACCACTTGCTTTTTAATGGTCGAGTGGTATACCTTCATTTATTTATTTTGTTTTGTTACTTTATTTTATTTTTAATGCTGAGTGTACATGTTTTGTTATTTTATTTATTTATTTACTTATTTTGGAGACAAAGTTTTGCTCTTGTTGCCCAGGTTGGCATGCAATGATGCAATCTCGCCTCACCGCAACTTCTGCCTCCTGGGTTCAAGCGATTCTCCTGCCTCATCCTCTCGAGTAGCTGGAATTTCAGGCACGTGCCACCATGCCCAGCTAATTTTGTATTTTTAGTAGAGATGGGGTTTCTCCATGTTCAGGCTGGTCTCAAACCCCCGACCTCAGGTGATCTGCCCTCCTTGGCCTCCCAAAGTGCTGGGATTACAGGCGTGAGCCACCACACCCAGCCATTATTTTATATTATTTTTGAGACATTCTGTTGCCCAGGCTGGAGTGCAGTGGCACAGTCACTGTGCTCAGGTTATCCTCTCACCTCAGCCTTTTGAGTAGCTGAGACTACAGGTGTGTGCCACCACACCTAGCTAATTTTTGTATTTTATTTTTTAGAGATGGGGGTTTCACCATGTTGCCCAGGCTGGTCTCGAACTCCTGAGCTCAAGTGATCCTCTCACCTCAGCCTCCCAAAATGCTGGGATTACAGGCATGAGCCACCATGCTCGGCCCCCCTTCATTTAAGTTAAAATTCTTTACTGAGAGTCATTTAGATTTCCCCTTTTATTTTTCTATTTACTAACAAATTAGAAAAACATACCCTTTAATTTTTTTATATACTCATGCTATTATTTCTGTAGGGGACATTTCTAAAAGTGAGATGACTTAGTCATAGGGTATAAATAAGCACTGCAAAGGTTTTAGAACATCGTCAAATGGTTCTTCCAAAAGGTTACGCCAATTCCTGTTTGCAGCAAAAGAGTCGGAGTATGCCGTTCCCCCAGCGCTGTTTCCATCTTCCAAAATTCTGCGAAGCTGGCAGAGAAAACATGATTATCTCATTGTTTTAATTTGCGTTTCCTTAAACATTATGGAGGGCAGAACATATATTTTTGTTTCTTGGTCATTTATATATTTTATTTTGGGGGTTTTCTATTTCTGTCCTTGCTCCGTTTTCCCATTTTTGTCTTACTTTCATTCTTCCTAGGATGTTCCTACATTTCTGGTCACGATCTTTCGCTGCAGTGTCTATTCTGAATCAGTGGCTTGTTTTCACTTGTTTATGGTATCTTGTGTTGAACAGAAACGCTCTGTACTAACGTAGTCACGTTTATCGGTCTTTCCCTTTGTGATGTGCTTTTCACGTCGCATTTGAGAAATCCTTCCCCTATGCAGAGATCAAAAGCAGGTTTCTCCCGTACTTCCTGTGTATAAATGTTCTACAGTTGAGCTTTGCGTCTTAGGAACCTGTATGCACCTTGGTTTTGGCAGTGTTTTCTGCGGTGGGTTTCCCCAGGACTTGATCCTGAGACAAGGGTTTGGGTGAAAGAGGGGATGGGAAAGACGTCCAAGGAAGGGTGCATTGAAGAGCAGGCTCCGCTGGGAACGGTGGGGAGGTGGTGTAGGACATTCCCCACACCTGTCCCTCTAGACAGGCCAGGAAGCTGTGGCATTATCCTTCAGCCTCTGCCCATCACCACCAGCACTACCAGACCCTACTCCTGGGACACTGACTCCCTGGCTCTTCCAGCTACTGTTCTTGCAAGGGGAGTGGAAGCCCTGGGGTGGCAGAGGGCCGTGGGTGTTCACGGGGACACTTTTATATGTATTGGGTTGGGGGATTGAAGGGAGGGTGGCCTGGGCACCCCTGTGTCTGCTATAGTGTGAGGCTGGGACCTACATTAATTTTGTTCCAATGGACCACCCATGGACCCAACATATTTATCCATCTTCTTTCTTTTTTTTTTTTTTTTTTTTTTGAAACGGAGTTTCGCTCTTGTTACCCAGGCTGGAGTGCAATGGCGTGATCTCGACTCACCGCAACCTCCGCCTCCTGAGTTCAGGCAATTCTCCTGCCTCAGCCTCCTGAGTAGCTGGGATTATAGGCACGCGCCACCGTGCCCAGCTAATTTTTTGTATTTTTAGTAGAGATGGGGTTTCTCCATGTTGGCCAGGATGGTCTTGATCTCTTGACCTCGTGATCCACCCGCCTCGGCCTCCCAAAGTGCTGAGATTACAGGCGTGAGCCACCGCGCCCGGCCTATCCATCTACTTTCTTATTTATTTTATGAACTCAAATTTCTGGTGTTCAGTATTCTGGGTGTATCTGTCTATCCTGTGTTGCTATCACATTGTTTAAATGGTCACGGCTTTATTAGTCTAGATACCCGGTAGGGGAGCTCCCTCCTCATGCCTTGACTTGCTGCTCCTTTTCGACATTCTTCTGGCTATTCTTGGCCCTTTATTTTGCATTTGTGTTTTAGGATTCCATTATCGAGTTCCCTGAAAAGCCCCATTCAGAATTTGATTGGCATCGTGTTAACTTTATAGATTAATCTAGGAAGCCTCATTTTGTTTATGGTGTTGAGTCCTTCAATCCGTGAACATGCTGTATATCTTTATTTCTTCATGACGTGTGTTCTGCAGCCGTATTTTATACCCTCCTCCAGAAAGATCTGCACATCACTCTCCCTCTTGAAACCTCAATTCTCCATGGTTTTTGCTGCTATTGTAAGTCATGCCTTCTTATAACATGTTTTCTAGTCAATTGTTGCTGGGCATGGAAACGTTATTGATCTTTTTTAATATGCATTGATCTTATATCCAGCAACCTTGCCAAACCTTCTTCACTTTTCAAAGTCTGTGGAAGCTCTTGGATTTTCTATGTAAATAATCATATTATTATCAGTAAAGAATCACAATATGTTGTTTTATTCTTTCCTATTGATGCAGGACAGGTGAGCCTCAAGCTGGGGCTTAGCCCCTGAGAGTTCTTGGCTTTGCCACGAAAGAATTCAAGGGTGAGCTGGTGGTAGGGTGGAAGAAACAGCTTTACTGAAGCAGCAGTGTTAAGAGCTCTGGTGGAGTCACAGCTCTGTGACTGCTCCTGCCGAGCAGGGCTACCCCACAGGCAGTGTGCTGAGAGGAGCAGTTCAGGCCAGGGCAGGGCTGGAGTCATAGTCATGCCTACTTTTTTTTTTTTTTTGAGACTGCGTCTGCTCAGGCTAGAGTGCCGTGATATAGTCTCGGCTCACTGCAACCTCCATCTCCCTAGTTCAAATGATTCTCCTGCCTTAACTTCCCAAATAGCTGGGACTACAGATGTGAGCCACCATGCCCAGCTGATTTTTGTAGTTTTAGTAGAGATGGGGTTTCACCATATTGGCCAGGCTGGTCTCGAACTCCTGATCTTAGGTGATCCACCCACCTCGGCCTCCCAAAGTGCTGGGATTACAGGCGTGAGCCACTGCACCCAGCCCTCGTCTACTTTTAACTGCATGTAGATTAAGGGGCAGTTTATGGAGAAGATTTTAGGGAAAGGATAGTAACTTTTGGGTTGTCAGATCATTGCCGTGGAAATTGCCTGTCCCTCTGGAGGGCCAGGAAGCTGTGGTATTATCCCTCAGTGTCTGTCCATCACTGCCAGCACTACCAGACCCTACTCCAGGTGTTGCCATGGCAACAGTAAACTGACAGGGATGCTGGTGGGAGTGTCTGCTGGAAAGCTGCTTCCACCAGGTCCCTGTTTTAACCAGTCCTCAATTTGGTCTGGGTCCGATCCCTGCCTCTGGAGTTGAGTCCTGCCTCCTACCTCACTATTGCTATACTGTTCCTTTTTCTTGTCTTACTGGATTGGCTAGGACCTCCAGGGCAATGCTGGATACAGGAGTGGTTGCTGGCACCCTTATTTTATTCCTGAATTTTCATGGTAATGCTTCTAATGTTTTAACATGAAGCGTCTTACCTACTATGAGTTTCTGATAGATGTCTTTGATCAAACTAAGGGAATTCCTTTCTATTTTTAGTTTGTGTCATGAATAGGAGTTGAATTTTATTTTATTTATGTATTTATTTTGAGACAGGGTCTCAGTCTGTCACCCAGGCTGGAATGCAGTGGCATGATCTCGGTTCGCTGCAACCTCTGTCTTCTGGGCTCAAGAGATCCTCCCACCTCAGCCTCCCGAGTACCTGGGACTACAGGCGCACATGTCACGCCCGGCTATTGTTTTGTATTTTTGGTAGAGATGGGGTTGCACCATGTTGCCCAGGATAGTCTCAAACTCCTGAGCTCAAGTGATCTGCCCATCTCGGCCTTCCAAAGTGCTAGGATTATAGACATGAGCCACTGTGCCTGGCCTGAATTTTACTACATGGTTCTCTCCATCTATTGAGATGGTGATGCTTTCTCTTCTTAATCTGTTAATGTGGCAAATTCTATCTAAAATATTTTTCTAAAATTGACCATTGCATGCCTGGGATAACGGTGACTTGGTCATGATGTAAATATGTTTAAAATGCACTGTTTAATTGTCCTGCTTATATTTATTTAGGATTTTTATATCTCTGTTCAAAAGGAGATTGGCTTATAATTTTCTTTTTTTTTTTTGAGACTGAGTTTCGCACTTGTTACCCAGGCTGGAGTGCAATGGCGCGATCTCGGCTCACCGCAACCTCCGCCTCCTGGGTTCAGACAATTCTCCTGCCTCAGCCTCCTGAGTAGCTGGGATTACAGGCACGCGCCACCATGCCCAGCTAATTTTTTTGTATTTTTAGTAGAGACGGGGTTTCACCATGTTGATCAGGATGGTCTCCATCTCTTGACCTCGTGATCCACCCGCCTCGGCCTCCCAAAGTGCTGGGATTACAGGCGTGAGCCACCGCGCCCGGCCCATAATTTTCTTTTTTGTGCTGTCTTTGTCTAATAGTCAGTGATGCCATCTTCCTAAGCATAGTGGGGCCTGTCTTTCATGTTGTTTGAAAACTTTGCTTACAGTTTCATCTAGGGTTTAACATTTATTAGCATCAGGTTGTTCATCATCTTCTCTAATGGTTTTTAAAGTTCCTGCCATCTCAACAGTTAGGATCTCTTCTGAGGAACACTGTTTTTGTTCATGCCTTCATCCTTTGAGGTGACTGGACTTGCTAGAAGTCTGTTCATTTTATCGTTCTTTTGGAGGAATTAGCTTTCGGCCCTGCCAACTGTAAGGGTTTTAGAGACCCTGATAAATAACGTCTTTCTTTTTTATGGGATTTATATATCATTTGAGGAATGAGACAAACAGGGAGCCTGGGACACCAATGACCATGCTGGTTGCTGAAGAGGTTAGTGGAGCGGGAGGATGAAACAAACCTGGGCGCAAAGGCCCCCCCCGGGGCTGCACCCGCAGTGAGACGGCCCCGTGTGCTCGATTACGCAGGGCCCGGTCTCCGAGAGACACGGTGTTGGTGCTCAGTTGACTCTGTGGTCAAGAACAAGAAGAAAACATGTTCTTTGTTTTTGTTTTTTTTTTGAGACGGAGTCTTGCTCTGTCCCCAGGCTGGAGTGCAGTGGCGCGATCTTGGCTCACTGCAACCTGCACCTCCCGAGTTCAAGCGACTTCCCGGCCTCAGCCTCCTGAGAACACGTTCTTGACTGAAGACGGGAGAGGGAGAGAGAAGAGGAGACGGGGGAAAGGCAGGCTGGCAGGTCCATACCTGCTGCGTTTCTCCGTCCAATGAGGGGAGCCCACTGTAACCCCGGGAGGTATGAGATGGAGGAGTGAGATGAATGGGGCCTGCAGAATTCCTTCCCCCACTTGGAGGGGAGCCTCAGGAGTAGGGGATCAACAGTCTCCCCTGACACTCACCGCCTCCAATATTGGAAAGTTACTATCTCACGAGATTTTCTTTTGCTTTTTTTTTTTTTTTTAATGGAGTCTTGCTCTGTTGCCCAGGCCAGAGTGCAGTGGCACAATCTTGGCCCACTGCAACCTCCACCTCCCAGGTTCAGGCAATTCTGTCTCAGCCTCCCAAGTAGCTGGGACTATAGGTGTGCGCCACCACGCCCAGCTAATTTTTTTTTGTTGTTTTTAGGAGAGACCAGGTTTCACCATATTGGTCAGGCTGGTCTCAAACTCCTGACCTCAGGTGATCTGCCCGCCTTGGCCTCCCAAAGTGCTGGGATTATAGGCGTGAGCCACTACACCCAGCTAATTTTTTTTTTATTTTTAGGAGAGACCAGGTTTCACCATGTTGGTCAGGCTGGTGTCAAACTCCCGACCTCAGGTGATCTGTCTGCCTCGGCCTCCCAAAGCACTGGGATTATAGGCGTGAGCCACGTGCCCGGTTTCTTTCGCCGTTTTTACTTTATTCCTTTTATTTCCTTTGACTTTCTCTAATATTTTTTTCTAGCTTCTTAGCTTGAATGCTTTAGTCATTGTTTCCAGTCTTCATTTTTTTAATAAACATAAAATACAGTTCAGGGTGTAAATTTAGAACTAAGTACCTATGCATTTAACTGCATCCTGCAAGTTTTGAAAAGTAGTACGTCCATAGACATCTAGTTCCAAATATTTTGACATTTATTTGTAGGTTCCCTTATAATCTATAGTTACTTAAGGCTAATTTCTTATTTCTAAATGAGGTGGGTTAAAATTTATTTTTTAAAATCATGAATTTTCAGTTTATCTGCCTTGGGCTTAGAGATTAGGGCCTATAAGATATAAATTCTTCCACTTTATTGATTGATTGATTGATTGAGACAGAGTCTTACTCTGTCTCCCAGGCTAGAGTGCAGTGGCGTGATCTTAGCTTACTGCAACCTCTGCCTCCCGGGTTCAAGCTATCTTCCCACCTCAGCCTTCTGAGTAGCTGGGATTACGGGCACGTGCCAGCATACCCGGCTAGTTTTTGTATTTTTAGTAGAGATGGGGTTTCACTGTGTTGGCCAGGCTGGTCTCGAACTCCTGACTTCAAGTGATCCTCCCGCCTCTGCCTCCCAAAGTTCTGGGATTACAGGCATGAGCCACTGCGCCCGCCCCACACTTTTTACTATCTCCTCTGTGACCTTGTAAACGGTCAGTTTTTATATATGTTCAGTTTACGCTTGAAAATAATGAATATTTTCTATTTGTTGCGTCCAGAGTTCTATGTAAAGTAGATTAAGCTTGTGAATTTTGCTGCTCAGACATTAGAAACCATGATGTGATTTCTTTATCTGCCTGAACCTATTTGCCTCTGATAGATGAGCATCAAAATCTTTCTCCAGGCCTGTGGCTGTTCCATTTCTCCTTGTAAAAGTGTCAGTTTTTGCTTTGTGTGTATTGAAGTCATATTGTTAGATGCATGCAAATTCGTGCTTTGGGGGGTAGTATACTTTGTCATTATGTTACATATTTATGCCTGATAATGCTTCCTGTCATAAGGCATTGTTCTGATACTGCCAGGCCAGCTTTCATAGGTGTGTTTTGTTCTGCCTCCTAGCTGCCACCCAGTGTTAATTTCCCTCTTTTTCCCCAGTAGCAGGCCCAAGCTGTATTTTTGTTGAAAGTGTACCGGCTGAACAACTGTATATATATACATATTTATGGAAAAAAAAGAGAGAAAGAGAAAGAGAAAGGGGGAGAGAGAACAAGAGTCTTGCTCTATTGCCCAGGCTGGAATATAATCTAAAAATAGGTATTAAAAGCCTCTTTTATGCCGATAATTGTGCTTAACAGCGGAGACAGGAAGGAATAAGGGAAGAAAAAAACAAACAAACAGCCAACCAATATTTCATTTAAGTCTGTGAAATGCTATGCAAACGCTGAAGAGTGATTTACTTCCAATTATGTGGTCACTTTAAAAATAGGTGTAATATGATCCTGAGAAAAATGTATGTTCTGTGGACCTGGGGTGAAGAATTCTATAAATATTCACTGAGTTTACTTGTTCCAGGTCTGAGTTCAAATCATAAATGTGCCTGTTAATTTTCTACCTCATTGATCCATCGAATATTAACAATGTGGTGTCAAAGTCTCCCGCTATTATTGTGCGGGAGTCCAAGTCTCTTTATAAGTCATTAAGAACTTGTCTTATGTATCTGAGTGCTCCTGTATCGGGTGCATATATATTTATGATCATTGACTCCTGTTGTTGCATTGATCCTTTTACCATTATGTAATGTCCTTCTTTGTTTCTTTTAGTCTTTGTTACTATTAAAGTCTATTTTGTCAGAGACGAAAGTTACAACTCCTATTTTTTTGTTTTTTTGTGTTTTTTTGCTCTCCATTTAATTGGTGAATCTTCCACCAACCCTTTGTTTTGAGTTCTTTGTGTGTCGTTGCTTGTGAAATAGATCTGGATACAATGTACCGATGGGTTTTGACTTTTTATTCAATTTGCCTGTCTATGTCTTTGATTGGGACATTTAATCCATTTAAATTTAGGATTAATATTGATATTTGTGAGTTCAATATTGTCATTTAATGCTAGCTGGCTATTTTGCCCATTAGTTGATGTAGATTCTTCATTATAGAGATACTCTTTACGTTTTGGTAATTTTTTGGGATGACTGATACTGGTTGTTCCTTTCTGTTTGTAGTGCTTCTTTCAGAAGCTCTTGTAAAGCAGGCCTGGTGGTGATGAAATCTTTTGAGTGCTTGCTTGCTCGTGAAAAATTTTATTTTTCCTTCATTTATGAAGCTTAGTTTGGCTGGATATGAGATTCTGGGTTGAAAATTCTTTTCTTTGAGGATATTGAATATTGACCCCCACTCTCTTCTAGTTTGTAGAGTTTCTGCTGAGAGATCTGCTGTGAGTCTGATAGGCTTCCCTTTATGGGTAACGTGACCTTTCTCTCTAGCTACCCTTAGAATTTTCTCCTTTATTTCAACCCTGGTGAATCTAGCGATTATGTGTCTTGGAGTTGCTCTACTTGAGGAATATCTTTGTGGTGTTCTCTGTATTACCTGGAGTTGAGTATCGTCCTGCCTTACTAGGTTAGGAAAGTTTTCCTGAATAATATCCTGAAGAATATTTTCCAGCTTGGATTTGTTCTCTTCATGAGATTCAGGTCACACTTCGTGGAGTTCTCATATTGTATTCTTCAGTTCCATTAATTCACTTATATTCCTCTCTAAATTGTCTATTCACGTTAGGATTTCGTCAGACCTTTTTTCAAGGTTCTTAGTTTCTTTGCATTGGGCTAGAACATGTTCTTTTAACTCACCAAAGTTTCTTCTTATCCACATTTTGAAGCCTGATTCTGTTAATGGAATGCACTCGTTCTCCATCAGGCCTTGATCCGTTGTTAATGAGGAACTGTGATCCCCTATAGAGAGAGAGGCATTCTGATTTTGGGTATTTTCAAACTTTTTACTCTGGTTTCTTTCAGTCATTGTAAATTTATCCACCTGTCATCTTTGTAATTACCAACTTTCAAATTAGGTCTCTGAGAGGACGTCCAACTTGTTGATTCCCAGCACCAAAATCTGAGCAACCCACTGTGCCAGCTAAAACAGCAGCATTAAGATTCTTGGTGCTTTTCTGCCTGGGAATCTCTGGTCTAGCTTCACTCTTGAGTCCCTTTTTCAATCAGCTGAATGGGCAACTCTGCCTTCCCGGAGCTCCAAATGTCGAGCAAAAGGGGACCCAGTCCCGTTTACTCTGCACCGAGAACTGCCGCACTGGGGCGCTGGCAAAACCGCCACACCGGCCACAAGAGTCGCCCTGGCGACCTGTGGGGCTCCTCTGCTGGGAATCTCCTGGTCCGTGAACAACAAAAATTTGTCTGAAAGTATGGCATCCTCTCGTTCTCTGCGTTTTCACTGGGAGCTACAATCCTGAGCTGCTAGTAACTGGCCATCTTGGATCTCTCTCCAAACAACTGTATTAAACAGCTCACTTGCAGCAGGATGAGGCGCTATGACAAGATTCCAGCCCAGGTCAAGAGGGCTGCTTGAAAGAGTCAACCCAGTGGGGACAGTGCCCTTTTGTTCTGCCTTTCTGCTGCCTGGAATGCTGAGTGGATGGCTGGAATTTCAGCAGCCACCTTGGAACACGACGTTGCCTTGAGGCTGGTACCAAGTACTGGAAGTGGAGAACACACAGAAGGAAATTGCGGGATCCCTGCTGACCACAGAACTATTTTACCTTTTCTGGATGGCTTTCATTCATACTTTTTAATGTGAGAGTGGCTTCACTGTGTTTTTGGCTTTTATTTTATTTGAGGCAGAGTCTTGCTCTGTCACTCAGGCTGGAGTGCAGTGGTGTGATCTCGGCTCATTGCAACCTCTGCCTCCTGAGTCAAGTGATTCTCGTGCCTCAGTCCCCCGAGTATCTGGGATTACAAGCGCCCACCACAACGCCCAGCTAATTTTTGTATTTTTATGAGAAACAGGGTTTCTCCATGTTAGCCAGGCTGGTCTAGAACTCCTGACCTCAAGTGAACCATCTGCCTTGGCCTCAAAAAGTGTTGGGATTATAGGTGTGAGCCACTGCACCCGGCCTCTTGTTGACTTTATATGCAGGCAAAATGAATCTTAACATATATTACATTTGTGTGTGTGTGTATGTGCCTTTACTTTGAATTGTTTTTGGTGTTTTATTTTAGGTATATCTGTTCACATATTTTGATCTTAAACTCTTTGTTTAGTTATACATATATTAAAGATTTAAAGGAAAACATGCAGATTTATGAATATTCTGTAGTTTTATAAGCATCACTCACCGTACCTAGGACATATTAGGTATTCACTGTGTATCTGTTGAACAATGAATGAATAGACATGCTACAAATAACTTCTCCCATCTGTCATTTGTCTTTTAACTGTAATTATAACCTCTTTGCTGTACTGAAATTAAAATTTTTTTATGTAGCCAAGTATGTGAGCCTTTGCCTTTTCACCTTCTAGGTTTCTCGTTATACCTAGAGAGGACCTACCAATATCCTCCTTTTTTTTTTTTTTTTTTTTTGAGACAAAGTCTCTCTCTGTCACCCAGGCTGGAGTACAGTGGCGTGATCTTGGCTCACTGCAACCTCCACCTCCTGGGTTCAAGTGATTCTCCTGCTTCAGCCTCCTGATTAGCTGGGAAACACCACGCCTGGCTAATTTTTTGTATTTTTAGTGGAGATGGGGGTTTCACCATGTTGGCCAGAATGGTCTCAATCTCCTGACCTTGTGATCTGCCTGCCTTGGCCTCCTAAAGTGCTAGGATTACAGACCTGAGCCACTGCACCTGGTCCATTGTCTATTTTTTATTTTTTTATTTTTTGAGACGGGGTCTTGCTATGTTGCCCAGGCTGGAATGCAGTGGCTATTCACAGGCACGATCCCACTACTGATCAGCATGTGAGTTTTGACCTGCTCCTTTTCTGACCTGGGCTGGTTCACCCCTCCTTAGGCAACCTGGTGGTCCCCTGCTCCCAGGAAGTCACCATATTGATGCTGAACTTAGTGCGACACCCGACTGGCATAGCGCACTACAGCCCAAAACTCCTGGGCTCAAGTGATCCTCCAGCCTCAGCCTCCTGAGTAGCTGGGACTACAGGCAGGCCCCACCGCGGCCAGCCCTGCTATGTTTTAAATCACTCCAATATAAGTGAATAAATACATGTGTAAACATTGAATTAATTAGGATTTTTTTTGTGTGTTTGAGATGGAGTCTTGATCTACTGCCCAGGCTGGAGTGCAGTGGTGCGATCTCGGCTCACTGCAACCTCTGCTTTTCAGGTTCAAGTGATTCTTCTGCGTCAGCCTCCTGAGTAGCTGGGATTACAGGCATGCACCACCACACCCAGCTAATTTTTTTGTCTTTTCAATAGAGACAGGGTTTTGCCATGTTGGCCAGGCTGGTCTCAAACTCCTGACCTCAGATGATCTGCCCACCTCAGCCTCCCAAAGTGCTGGAATAACAGGCGTGAGCCTAATTAGGATTTTTTTGTGTGTATGATGTGAGATAAACATCTAACTTTGTTTCTTTCAAAATAGCTAATTACACCAACATTTTCACTGAGTAGTACATCCTTTTACAAGTGAGTTGAAATTTTACTATAACACTTTATTATAGACCAACTGGCTTCACGGGTGTTAGTTGAGAGGATCAGTGGCCATCTTTGTAAGGGTTCTTGGGTTCTTGCTGAGTTTAAAATGAAGAAACTGAGGCCATCACAAGAAGATTCAATGCGAATTTATTCCGCTCCCGGGTGAGGTTCTGCGGTCCGACAGGAGGGGCCAGAGAAGTCGCAGGACTCCTCTCAGACGTGGGGTTTTATAGGGAGTGGAGGCGTTTGATTGGTTGTGGGATAGCAGGGCGTGGGAAAGGCAAGCTTGCTATTGGCAGGTAGGCAGGGTTTCAATGCTATTGGGTAGATTTACAAGACTCGACTGCTACTGGGTAGCTAAGACTCGAATGCTGTTGGGTAGATTTACAAGACTTCTTTTGCATTTTGGCGGGGTTCTTTAAGGGAGGGCTAGGTGCTGTGTGAGGGGGGTGGGCGTGTCCAAGCTCCTAGAGAGGGAGGGGGTGTGTCCGAGCTCCCGGCTAGGTGACTGGCCTTACAGTCTTTATGCAGATAAAGTCCCTGCACTGTAAAGTGTACCCACGTGAGAAGCAATGTTTGTGGCTGCACGTGTGGCTCTTCCACTCGGAGTGCTCTCCCACCTCCTCACTGAGAGTGGCTCTGCCGTGACTGCCCTCTGGTGACATTCACACGGGTCACAAGAGTCCTCATGTGCAGTGTTCATTCCAAGAGATCCATCCACACACCCCTTCCCCAGACCTCCTTGACACCACCACCACCAACGGCATCTGGTGACACCATCTGAAGTGGGCACAGTCTTGTGAGACTGAGCCCTTAGCTTGTGGCCTCGGCTGCTAACTCCAGGTAGGTAGTGTCAGAATTGGATGGAATGGTTGAACACCTAGGTCGTGTCAGAGAATTTGTTGGTGTGAGAAAAAAAAAACAAAACCCTTCATATTTGGTAACTGGAGGACAAAACAGCCTCTCAGACTGACCGACCATCTGGCCAGCTCATCAGCTTCTGCCCATGAATCAGTGTAGATCCATGCTGCTGGCCATCTCTCCTTCTGGCAAAGTGGACAACCAGATGTTCTCCTCTACATTCTGCCTGGTGGGGGGATTTTCCTTCCCCACCGTCCTCCAGTACCTCTCCAAGTACGGATCATCTGTATACCAGGCTCAGGGATTTCCCGTTTCAGTCATCTGGCGGGTATGATGCTGCCACATTCTTTTTCTTTTTTAAGGCAGGCTGGAGTGCAGTGGTACGATCACATCTCACTACCATCTTAACCTCTTGAACTCAAGCAATCCACCCACCTCAGCCTCCTGGGTAGCTGGGATTACAGGCACGTGCCACTGAGCCTGGCTAATTTTTGTATTTTTTGTAGAGATGGGGTTTCACCATGTTGCCCAGGCTGGTCTTGAACTCCTGAGCTCAAGTGATCCACCTGCCTCACCTTCCCAAAGTGCTAGGGTTACAGACATAAGCCACTGTGCCTGGCCTCTGCCACGTGTTTTGAAACACTTCAGCTCAGTGTATCGCCCCTGGGTAAAAAACACTAATAGGGGTCTTCCTTGGCAGAATCACACAGTCCATTTTGTCAACATCATCCTGAGTGTATTGTAGGTGTTCACATAATTAATTGATGTCAATATCAGTACGAAGCTCCCTTTGGAGAGAGTGGGACAAATCCTCCATCCTAAAGACTGGATTGATGCCATCAGTTTCCTAGATCCCTTCAACTTGGCTTTATTAAGACACTTACATCTGAGCAGGGAGTTTCATATCAGTTTCAAGCTGGGCCTGGCACGGCAGGAGGTGGAAGTGAGTCTTCCCACAGGTGGGTGGACGTCGGGCAATCTGCTGGCATGGCAGCCTCTGCAGGCCTGATGGGGTCCTCTGACCTAGGAATGGACAGAAGCTGGTGCTGAGCTCCTGCTACCTGCTGTTGCCCTCCAAGGCACCTGTGCTGACCTTGCATCTTCCTTAATGTCTCTATACATCTCGTGCTTCTTGTCTGCAACTGCTCTGCAGAAATAGCATCTGTTAGGGGTGGACTGTGTCCCCCAGAAAGACACATTGAAGTCCTAACCCCCAGTACCTTAGAA
Source organism: Aotus nancymaae (assembly GCF_030222135.1). Lineage (NCBI taxonomy): Eukaryota > Metazoa > Chordata > Mammalia > Primates > Aotidae > Aotus > Aotus nancymaae. The sequence continues at coordinate 5,370,626 of NW_026988473.1, read as the reverse complement.
TGTGACCTTATTTGGAGTTAAGGTCTTTGCAGTAGTTAATTTAAGATGAGATCATTAGGGTGGGACTGAATGCAATCTTACTGTGTCTTTACACAGGGACATTTGGACCCAGATACAGATATAAAGGGAAAATGTCATGTGAAGATGAATGCAGAGGTTGGGGTGATGCATAAGAAATGTCAAAGACTGCCAGCAAACCCCCGGAAGCCAGGAGAAAGGCATGGGACAGCTTCTCCCTCGCATCCCTCAGAATGAACCAACCCTGGCCTCCAGAACTGTGAGATGATAAATGTCTGTTATTTTAATTACTCCATCTGTGGCGGTTGTTATGGCAACCCCAGGAAACAAATGCAGTATCCATCACTCCTCCAACACTCAGGAAGTCCTTCCCTCAGGCCTGCCTCTCACCCTGAAGTCTCCTCCTGAGTCTCTTCAGCCCATGTCTGAATTTTTCTGTTCAGTGAACAAGTCAAGTTCACATCAAGGTGGAGGCTGAGTGTGGGCTCGAAGCTGCCGGGGTCTTGCCTGTGCCCCCCAGACTGGTGCACGTTCCTGCTGGTCAGGTCTGGACCTTACTTTGACCGTTTTGTAATCCCTAGGTTGGTTCAGGTATGGATAAGGGTCAGCTAAAGACTGATGGTCAAAAACGAAGAGGCTGGGTCCAGGAGACTGAGTCTTCTTTCGTTTGTCTTATTTTAAATGTTGGATTTCAGAACTGTGTTGCTCCAGCTTCAGGCATGTGTGACTGAAGGTACAGGATCTCATTCAGATTATGGAGAATAGTATGAATTTTCTTCTTATTCACATTTAAAAAATTCCTCTAGATCACAAATTCATGTAGGCAATAGGAAAATGACAAAATATAGAGGCTTTGTTAATAAGCTAGTTAAAGCACAGCTGAGTTGAAAGATAAATCCTGTTTTCCCTGAACTAGTAGGACTACGAAGAAATGAAGAGAAATTGAAGTCTTTGATCTTGAAATGCCCTGTAGCATCTCTCTCAAACTTAGTTCAATAGGTTTGTTGGGAGAGGTGAGAGTAGAGGTGTTGCTTCCCGCCACCCCCAAATAAGTTATTGTTATTTATATTTTTATGATTTTATTAAAATATATGCTTACTGTAAAAATATCAAGCATTATGGAAAAGTATTAAGAAGAAAGTAAAAATCATGTGAAATCCTACTACCTTGGCATTACCACCGCTGATGTTTTGGAGCACATCCTTTCATGTCTTTCTCTATGCATCTCTTTACTCCCCAGTATATTATTTTGCATACACTAGATCTTGGTAAATACTTTTTAAAATTGTTAATTGCTATTTCATTTTTCTTTTTCTTTTATTTTGTTGCTACATCCACCTCCTGCTATCCCGGGTACACAGTAATATCTTTTCTCCAGGCTCACTTAATCATACACAAAGTCCCTATACATATACTGTAGAGTTTTCAACATAATCAATGATTGTCTTTTCGACAATGGAATCAAATCATAATGCTTCTCTGTATCTTGATTTCCTCACTTCACACGTTACAGGAAGCCCCCAGGCCAGCTTGTCTAACTCACTTGCTCTTTCACGGTTGCATAGAAGTTCATGGTGTAAGCATAATGTCCTTTGCTCACCCTGAGTGAAGGTCTTTCACTGTGGCCGAGGCACACTCACTATCACACTCACGTCCACATAACCTTATGTACTGCTGCTTTTGTGTCCAAGGGTCAGATTCCCAAGGATGCTATTGCCCAAAAGGATATGCATATGAAAGTTTTAGTATATTAGATGAATTGATTTGCAGAAAGATTATTGTCAATTCATGTTCCCACCAGAAGTTTGTGAGAGGATTCTTTGCCCCACATCTTCTCCAATTCTATAAGCAGTGTGTCTTTTTTATTTATGCCCAAATGATCTCTATGGTGTTATGTATAAAAGCTATTTACTTAACAATGAGGCTTTTATTTTCTGGACCCTGAGGCACCATTTGTCTTTTTATTTCTTTTAAAATAGTTGCCATATATATATATACACACACATATATATATACACACACACACATATATATGTATATACACACACATATATATATACACACATATATATGTATATACACACACATATATATTTTAAAAAACAAATAATGCTTGTTCAATGCAGATAAATTGAAGAACACAGAAAAACTCAAGAAAAGTCTAACCCAAATGCATAATCACCTGTCCACTGTTAGCTTTTGGTATGTTTTCTGCTAGTTTTTTCTTTATGTATATTTTCAGACAGATACAGATAGGGTTGCAAAAATACGTGTCTTTTTATGTATGATTCTCTTGTCAGCTGCCTTTTTCTCTTACCAATACGTTAGGAACATTTTTCCATGCTGATGCATGCTTTCCTATGGCATAATTTTTAATAGATGAAAATTATTCTATCATATGATTTTTCCTTAACTTTTTTTTTCCTGGCTACCATATACAACACTGGGATGAACATCTCTTTCCATTATGTTAGTCCACTTGTCTGCTGGTCTTCTAGAGGTAGAGTTGTTGAGTCCAAGGTGATGCACATTTTCAGGTTTCCATACCAACCAGTCTCTGAAAGATTGTCTCAGTGGATGCCTCCCCCACTTTGAGTCAACAGTGGTATTAGAGGCTCATTGCAAACCAGAAGCAGACGCGCCGGCGGTGCCTGCTCCCAGCTCTTCTTCAGCCCCCGCCTGTGACATGGCACCGTGGGCAGCGCACTCTTGACGTCTCCCAGGTTTCGCTGCTCTGTGGCTTAAAGGCTTTTGTGGTCATGACCCCAACCGACCTTCAACATGGATCCTGCAATGTCAAGAGGGCCAGAGCCCATCCCTACAGCAGACGGGAAACCTGAAGCCACAGAAGGTCAAATGACCTGAGTGAGTGAGTGTAGGGGTCAGCTCAGGAGGCCATGATAAACTATCACAGACTGTGGGGGCTTAAACAACAGAAATTTACTTTCTTATTGTTCTGGAGGCTGGAAGTCCAAGATCAAGGTGTTGGCAGGTTTGGTTCCTTCTAGAATTTTCTTCTTGGTTCCCAGATGCTGCCTTCTTGCTGTGTCCTAGTGAGAAAGGAGACCAGCGGGACTTGTTTTCTGCTCACGACCCTGCTGACCAAAACAGGATCTGGTCCAGACAGGATAAAGTGAAAAACCAAAATCGACTGGCCCAAACCAACAGAAGGTTGCCAACGCAGTCTCGGGCTGCCCTTGTGGCCGATTAATATAAGACACTCCCACAGGCACCATGACAATTTACAAATGCTCGGGTCATTCTACAATGGCCCTTGTCATTACTGCCCCTTTCCACGGCAGTAGCCTGGAAGTTACTGCCCCTTTCCTACCCAGCCTTCAATTTGCATTGTCCCACCCCTTAATTTGATTGTAATTGAAAGTGGGTTTATTTGAACATAAATACAGTTGCCAAGAGCCAATGCATTGCCGACTCTGGGCACAGCCCAGAGTGAGTCAGCCCTGCTCTGCAAGGAGCAGAGCATCAGCTTCCCTTGAATTCTTTCCTGGGGAAGCCAAGAACTGTCCCAGGCTGAGACCCAGTTCTGAGGCTTGCCTGTCCTGCACCACTCACGTGGTCATTTCTCTGTGCAGGCACCTCCCTGGTGTCTCTGTGGGTCCACATTTCCTCCTTTCTTTATAATAAGCCCAGTCAGATCAGATTAGGACCCGTCCTAATGGCCTCGTTTAACTTGATCGCCTGATTAAAGGTGCTATCTCCAAATGTCACATTCTGAGGGACTAGGCTTGGGGCTTCAACATATGAATTTTGACAGTGAGTTAATAGCAGAACTGAGGAGAGCCTGGCCAGAATCACGACAGCACTTTGGGAGGATGACGCAGGGAGATCACCAGAGGTCAGGAGTTCAAGACCAGTCTGGCCAACATGGTGAAACCCCATCTCTACTAAAAATACAAAAATTAGTCAGGCATGGTGGCACGCACCTGCAATCCCAGCTACTCGGGAGGCTGAGGCAGAATTACTTGAACCCAGGGGGTGGAGGTTGCAGTGAGCCAAGATTGTGCCACTGCACTACAGCCTGGGCAACAGAGTGAGATTCTGTCTCAATAAACGAATAAATAAATATCTGGGGAGATCCAGATTTCTGGTCTACTCTCCTGAGAACAGAGGCTCTGGTGGGGGTGTGGGATGGAAGGCAAAGGAAGCTACGGCGTCACCAGGGGATCCCCTCACAGTCTCACTCTTGGGAAACTGGAGGAATTATCCTCGGATCTTATTACTGAGGGAATGTATTCTCTTTCCGGCTCCGCAAGGGGGCGTAGTTTTAAGGTCAAGAACTTCCCGGCGCCATGTCCCCCTCCCATCTCTCTCCATCCCAGACATTAACGGTTTATGTTTAAATTTCGTGGGCTCGGGAAGAAACTAAGAGTCAGTCACCCCAGCGGAAGTTTAGAGGAACTCCTTTCATTGGCCAGAGGAACTTGGGGAGGTGGGAATTTCTCCCAGGATAAATTCCCCTGCTCCTTCACCCACACCGGATTTCCAGCTCTCTGGAATCGCCTTGCACATAGTGGGAGCTCTCTTTCCCCTCCTGGATTTCCCGTTTGGGGTCCCCTCCATACTTTCTCGTGGAAGCCTGTCTTCCCCTCCTAAACTCCCTCTCTCTATTCCCTTCCACTCAGTGTGGAAGCTGCTTTCCTCTCCTGGATCTCATCTTTCTGGATTCTCTCACTCAGTGTGAGAGTTAGCTGTTTCTTTCTCTCTCCTTCTCCTGTCTCTCTCCCTCTTTAAATAAATCACTTTCTACTAACAGCATTTACTGCACGTTGCACCGTGGTCCCCTCTCTCATTCTTGAGAGGGCAGGAGACCAAGAACCCGGAGAAATGTCCTCTCAGGGGAGCTGAGGGCACCCTGAAGCCCTGAACCCCAATATTATATTACCAGCCTCTGATGGGGGGAATCTGGTGGTTCATGGGTTCAGCCCAGTTTTCCAAAGTGATTCCAACGCATGGACTCTAGAAGTTCTTTTTCTACAAAGTTTCTTTCATTAGCTTCAGGAGGAAGCAACGCAGGGTGGGAAGCACTGAGTTGAAGGGGAGAGCCCAGAGGTTTCTGGAAGTTTGGCTTCCCAATCAGTAGTTGCATGAGCCTTTTCTAAAAAATGAGGACGGCCCTATTGTCTGGAAAAGCTCTTTGTAAGCTGTAAACAAAACACATTATGACCATTAATAATAAAATAACATCAAACAAGAAAGAAATAGACATAGAATCCAAATCATTGATACCTGTGAAGGAAATAAAGTCAGTACAGATTGAAAAAGTGTGACTTCTGTCTTTGCTATGAAATTCAACTCCATTTTCTTTTGTACTGGACATTAACAATTTGATCTGCAGACTGATTTCTTTTTTTTTTTTTTGAGATGGAGTCTCACTCTTGTTGCCCAGGCTGAAGTGCAGTGGCACAATCGCAGCTCACTGCAACCTTCACTTCCCGGGTTCAAGCAATTCTCCTGCCTCAGCCTCCCTAGTAGCTGGGATTACAGGCGCGTGCCACCACACCCGGCTAATTTTTGTATTTGTAGTAGAGACGGGGTTTCGCCATGTTGTCCAGGCTGGTCTCGAACTCCTGACCCCAGGTGATCCACTCCCCTCGGCCTCCCAAAGTGCTGGGATTATAGGTGTGAGCCACCGCGGCCGGCCCAGACTGACTTCTGACTGGGAATTTGTAAAAACCCCAACAAGAGACTGTACCTAGGACCCCAATGAGCCAGACTGCGAGTGACGTCTCCCATCCAGCAATTGCTGGTATTGGTGAGCCGCATTCAATGTTTCTCGGGAAATCCAGGCACAAAGAGGTAGCTGGAAGAGTCTCTCAGGTGGCTGATTATCTTGGGCAAACTAGACCTGGAGTTCAAAACACACAGAGAAATAGCACAGACGAATGGAAGAAAGGAACCGGAGACACAGTGACCCGTGAAGTGGGTGCAGAGAACGTCGTCTTAGGAATGCCGAGAGGGACATTTCCCAGGAGCAGCACTAGCTTTGTGGCTGATGAGACTTTAATTAGATTTAAAGGCTTTTGTTTAAGCCTCAGGATCGTAGATTTAGACAGATCAATACACTGACTTCGAATATAGGGAGTATCATGGGACACTGGGGACTGGCCTTCGGCGGAGGAATAGGGGTTGGCTGTGTTGTCTCAGAATCCCCGACACATACGTGGGAAGGAGAGCCAGGAGGGACCAGGCTGTTCGGGAGAAGAACCCAGCAGGCATGGGCTTCGCACTTGACCTGTTGCACCAGGCGCTAGATAAATAACCACGGGAAGGTCAGTCTGAGACTCTGATTCCTCCCTGCTGAGCGGGCACAGCCACACTCAGGGATTCGGACGTGGGGACGAGAGCCCAGACACTGGCTGGTGTGCAAAACAGGCCAGCTGGGATGGTATCAGAAAGCACCTTTCTTTTTGCCCCCCCAGGTCCCCCCTTGAATTCCTGCAGAGGGTGAATGGGTGTCCTGTGGCTGCTGGAACAAAGTGCCACAAACCAGACAGTGGAAAACAACAGACACTCACACTCGCCGCCCCAGGGGCCGGAAATCTGGAATCAGGGTGTGGGCAGGGCCATACTCTCTCCAAGGGCGCTGGGGGCCCTTCCTCGCCTGCCCATCTTCTGGTCATTGGCTCGTTCTTCGTCCTGCTCCCCCTCCGTCATCGCGGGGGCCGCCCGGCCTCTGCGTCCTCTCGTCATCTTCACAGCCTCTCATCATCTTCACAGTCTCTGAGTGTGTCTGTGCCCATTTCCCTCCTCTTATAAGGACACTAGTAAGTCGCTTGGATTTAGGGTCCACGTGCACCCAGCATGACCTGATCAGAACTGGGTTACATCCTTGAAGATTCTATTTCCAAGTCAAGTCACATCTGGAAGTTTCGGGTGGACATGAATCTATGGGGGCTGCTGTTCAACTCAATACAGTGAGAGATGAAAATGTGGGTGCTCCCATGGCTTTTTCAATTACCCCCAGGCATCAATGTCCTGTAGTCACTTTAAGTCCAAAATAGTGTCTTGGGTGGGTGCGGTGCCTCACGCCTGTAATCCCAGCACTTTGGGAGGCTGAGGTGGGTAGATCACTTGAGTTCAGGAGTTTTAGACTAGCCTCAAACTCATCAACATGGTGAAACCCCGTCTCTACAAAAAAAAAATACAAAAATTAGCCAGGTATGATGGTGCATGCCTGCAATTCCCACTACTTGGGAGGCTGAGACGGAAGGATTGCTTGAGTCCAGGAGGTCAAGCCACTGTGCTCCAGCCTGAGTGACATAGTGACACCCTGTCTCAAACCAAAAACAAAAACAAAACCACCAAAATAGAGTCTCGATTCAGAAATGCAAGGTTTCCAGTCCAATGCATTAGTCCACACATTCTTCTCCATTCCAAGCCAAGGCACCTCAGACAGGCAACAGGGGCGGGAGGATCTAGGTGGCATCTTCCCCCTGTCTGACCCCCTCCCTCCTCATCCCCTCTGAAGGGGCGGGCCAGGCTCCAGGAGGAGCGACGGGGGCAGGAAAGGTCTGCGTGGCTGACACTGTCCTCACGTGGCTCTGTGTTTGGCGTCTGCCAGAGTTCACAGCTGTCGCCTCCTCTCTTGGGAACTGGCCAGTTGGGAGGCACTCAGGGCAGGGGTTCCTTGACGGCAGCCCCTGGGTTCTGGGCAGAGGCTTTGTTCCTGAGCAGCCTGCCGCCCGCCCCTGTCTGCTGAGGCTGTTTGTCCTTCTAGGTGGCCCGCTGGCCTGCACCAGCTGGCACTGCGGCCCTCATCTGCCTCCGCCTGGTCAAAGGGTTTCCCAAGCTGGAGGTGGGAGGCAGACACCCCCTTACCCTCCCTCCACTTGGGGGAGATGGGACTTCCAGTTTTCTCTAAATAAATCCTTTTTCAAATACCCGCCCTGCCCTGATCCTTTTAGATTCTAGGCCTTGAAGAGCTGTGACACCTCCCCTTGGCCACCCTGCCCAGACAGCCAGTAGGGACCCGTCTCACTCCGTGCTCTGCTGTCTGAGATCTGGCGTCCTGGTGCCTCTGTCGGCCGAGAGTGGGAGACCTTGCTACCCACGTCATGTGCCAGCACGGGGCTCGGCATGGAGCAAGCCCTTGATGAGCGATGCTGTGATTATTTAGACACATTCGCTGCCCTCGTGAGGGTGAGGCTTCGGGGTGTGGCTCAGAGGTGGAGGGGCGACCTCAAAGGGCCCCCTTGATGGGAGTGTGAGGAGAGGGTGTGAGGCCGAGGTGATGGGGAGGCGGCAGGCAGGGCTCCGAGGAGGCTTCGGGAACTGAACCAACCCTGAGCTTCCGTGGGGTCTGAGTCGGTGGCTAGCTGTGACGTTCAGGGCTGCGTGGATCCAGCAGCCCATGGGAAGGAGCTACGAAGCTCACAATGTTGTGGGAGGTGCTCAGGGCAGGCCATGGACCCCAGGCTTCACCCTGCAGGGGATGAGGGGCCTGGCAGGTGTGGGAGAGGACGCTCGAGGTGAGTTGAGGGCTTGGTGGGGGAGCAGCCATACTTTGATTCCTCCTGCCCATGGCTCGGGGGCCATGAACCCTTTCTCCTCGACACACTCTTCCCTTAGACTTCAGCTTTGTCCCCGTCTTTTCCTCGGCTCTCCAGAGTGACGTTCCCTGGTGTCCTAGGTCAGATTCCCTAGAGGTGGAGCCTGGGATGGGGATTTTCTTTTTTCTTGAGACAGAGTCTTACTCTGTTGCCCAGGCTGGAGTGCAGTGGCACAATCTTGGCTCACTGCAACCTCCGCTTCCTGGGTTCAAGTAATCCACCCACCTCAGCCTCCCAAGTAGCTGGGATTGCAGGCATGCACCACCAAGCCCGGCTAATTTTTGTATTTTTAGTAGAGACAGAGTTTCTTTTTTCTTTTTTTTTTTTTTTGAGACAGAGGTTCGCTCTTGTTACCCAGGCTGGAGTGCAATGGCACGATCTCGGCTCACTGCAACCTCCGCCTCCCGGGTTCAGGCAATTCTCCTGCCTCAGCCTCCTGAATAGCTGGAATTACAGGCACGCGTCACCATGTCCAGCTAATTTTTTGTATTTTTAGTAGAGATGGGGTTTCACCATGTTGACCAGGATGGTCTTGATCTCTTGACCTTGTGATCCACCCGCCTCGGCCTCCCAAAGTGCTGGGATTATAGGCGTGAGCCACCGGGCCTGGCAGAGACAGGGTTTCTCCATGTTGGCCAGGCTGGTCTCGAACTCCTTAGCTCAAGTGATCCTTGCTCCTTGGCCTCCCAAAGTGTTGGGATTATAGGCACAAGCCACCACACCTGGCCGAGATGTGATTCTGGAGCCAGGTTTATTGAGAGGGGGTCTCAGGGGACAGGAAGTGGAGGAGGCGGGAGGAAGATGGGAGGAGGCACAGCAGACATGGTGTTTCCACTACAGCCTGCTGGCCTCAGCCCCATCCCACCGGGGAGCTCTTGCCACAGACAGGCAAGGAGTTGGAGATTTTGTACCCCGCATGGCATGACACCGGCTTTAGGCTACCTTCTGGGGGATGCCGTGATGGCCAGTCCAGGGAGGAATCTCCTGGCTGACTGCAGCTCCCTCCAGCTCTGAGTATCTGGGCAAGGCACCAGCAGCTTCTCCTGCTCTGCACCTGCTTCCCCATGGCTCTTCTTGTCCTCCCAGGGAGGGGCACAGCACTCCCTCCTCAACCCTCTCCTCTCCACTCACCTCACCCGCTCTGCAATCCAACGTCCACAGCTTCTTCACCAACACCACCTTCTCCCTTAGCAAATCATAGCCAATTTATTAACAGCGACTTCCAAGTAACAGTCCTGATGGTATGTGTCTTAGCCCATTATGCTGCTATAACAAATACCTGAGACCTGGTCATTTATTTAAAAATACCAGGAATTTATTTCTCACAGTTCTGGAGGCTGGGAAGTCCAAGAGCAAGGCGCCGGCAGAGTCAGTACCTGGTGAGGGCTGTTCTCTGCTTCCAAGATGGCACTTTATTATTGCATTCTGCAGAGAGGACAAAGGCTGTGTCTTCACATGGCAGAAGGGTCAGAGGGACAAGAGGGAGATGAACAAACGCCTTCCAACAAGCCTTTCAGAAGGGCTCTGATTCCATTCATGAGGGTGGTGTCCTCCTGACTCAATCACCTCCTAAAGGCCACATGTCTTAATACTGTTGCACTGGGGACTAAGATTCAACATGAATTTTGGAGGGAACACAAAAATTCAAGCCATAGCAATCACACACACACACACACACACACACATATATATGCACACACATATATACACACATACATATATACACACATATATACACACACACACACACACACACACACACACATATATATGTATATACATATATATATTTTTAGATGGAGTATTGCTCTGTAGCCAGGCTAGAGTGCAGTGGCATGATCTCGGCTCACTGCAACCTCCGCCTCCCAGGTTCAAGAGATTCTTCTTCTTCAGCCTCTCGAGTAGCTGGGATTACAGGCAACACCCAGCTAATTTTTGCTTTTAGTAGAGACGGGGTTTCACCATGTTGGCTGGGATGATCTTGATTTCCTGACCTTGTGATCCGCCCACCTCAGTCTCCCAAAGTACTGGGATTACAGGCGTGAGCCACTGCACACGGCCTTATATTCTTTTTTATTATCTCGTATTTATAGAAACCAACTGTAACTCACATTTTGTGTTTTCCGCTACCATTTTTAAGGTCTGTCCACATCTTTTATCTTGATCTTGTTTCACAACCCAATCAAGTGTTTTTCTAAATTCTCACTTCAGAGTTAATGACTGTGAGCATGAGCTAGGCGCTGTGTCTGGGCTTGCTTTAGAAGAATAGTAAGTATATAAAATGCTGTAAAATAAACTTAACTGAGCTGTAAGTTGCATACAATAGAATGCGCCTATTTTAAGTGTGCAGGTCAATGGGCTTTGACCCACACGTATGCCTGTGTAACCACTACCTCACCACCACCTCCCTGGTCCCAGCTAATCATCAATGCTTTCTGTCGCCGTACATTAGCTTTTAGCCTCTCTGGAATTTCACATAAATGTAAATCATACTTTGTGCAGCCATTCGCCTCTAGCTTCTTTTGCTCAGTGTAACATCTGTGAGATTTATCCGTGTTTTGGTTATTAAGAATAAAGTGACTGTGCACATTTAAGAACACATTTTTGTGTAGATATAGGTTTTCATTTCTCTTGAGTAAATACCTAGGAGTGGGATTCTGGTTTACATGGGTAAGTATATGTTTAAATTTATAAGACAATGCCAAATTATTTCCAAAGTGGGTGTACAATTCTGCATTTGCTCCAGGAATGTATAAGAGCTCCAGTTGCTTCCTGTCCTTGCTAATGCATGAAATTATCAGCCTTCTAATCAACCATTCTAGAAATGTCAGTGATTTTTTTTTAAGACAAGGTCTTGCTCTGCTGCTCTGGCTGGAGTGTAGTGGTATAATCATGGTAGCCTTGATCTCCCAGGCTCAAGCAGTCCTCCCAAGTTGCTGACATTACAGGCATGCACTAGCATGCCCGATTAATTTTTAAATTTTTTGTAGAGACGGGGTCTTGCAATGTTGCCCAGGCTGGTCTCAAACTCCTGGGCTCAAGTGATCCTCCCACCTTGGCCTCCCAAAGTGCTGAGATTCCATGTGTGAGCCACCATGCCCAGCCTGGGGTTTTAACTTAATGTGTATGATAACCAATGGTATTAAACTTCTATGTGTGCACTTACTGGCCATTTGTATATTTTCTTCTGTGAAATATCTTCGAATTTTTTACACATTTCTAAAAATTGGGTTGTCTTCAAATTGAGTTGTAAGAGTTCTTTACATTCTGTATACTAGTCTTTTAGCAGATACATGCATTGTAAACATATATATATATTTTTCTGGCCTGTGGCTTGCTATTCAATTCCTTTTTTAACAGGATCTTTTGAAAAGCAGAAATTCTGGCCAGGCGCAGTGGCTCACGCCTGTAATCCCCACACTTTGGGAGACTGAGGTGGATAGATTACGAAGTCAGGAGATCGAGACCATCCTGGCTAACATGGTGAAACCTCGTCTCTACTAAAAATACAAAAAATTAGCTGGGCATGGTGGCAGGCGCCGCTACTAGTCTCAGCTACTCTGAAGGCTGACGCAAGAGAATCGCTTCAACCCGGGAGGTGGAGGTTGCAGTCAGCCAAGATTGTGCCATTGCATTCCAGCCTGGGTGACAGAGGGAGATTCTGTTTCAAAAAAAAAAAAGAAAAAGAAAAGCAGAAATTTTAAATTTCCTTAAGGTTTAATTTATTGAAACTTTATTGGCTCATGATTTAATCTTTGCTTCACAAGGTTGTGAAGGTTTTCTCCTGTCTCCCTCTAAAAGTTTTGCAGTTTTAGTTTTTACGTTTAGGCCTGTGACTTTTTTCAAGTTCATTTTTGTGTACCGTATGAGGGAATGGGCATTTCCATATATAATTTTCCAGTACTTTACTGAATAGACCATCCTTTCCTCATTGGATTATTTTGGCAGTTTGGTAAAACATCGACAGACCGTATATGTGTGGGTCTGTTTCTGGATTCTCTATTCTTTTCCACAAATACATGTTAATTCCTATAGCAATATTACCTGCCTGGATGACTGTAGCTTTATAGTCAGTCTTCTCATCGAAATGTTATATATGTAACAAAATAAAAGTTATTTTTTTATGTTATTTTAGATTTTCCACATTTTTTCATCTTTTTCAAAGTTATTTTTGCTCTTCTAGGACTTTTTTGTTTCCATATAAATTTTAGAATCACCTTATATATTTTTATAAGAAAAATGTACCAGGCTTTTAATTAGAATTGCATTAAACCTCAGCTCAACTTGAGTAAAATCAACATCTTAATGATATTGAGTTTTCCAATCCTCGAATAGGGTATATTCCTCCATTTCTTTAGGTCTTCTTTAATTTCTCTCACGAGTGCTTCGAAGTTTTCAATGTACAAGTCTTGCACACATTTTATTAATTTTGTCCCCAAAGTACTTCACATGCTTGATGAAAAAGTTTTGTTTTCTAATTCATCATTGCTAGATGAGGTATACAATTGATTTTTGTATACTGACCCTGTATCCAGCAACCATGCCAAATTAACTTCTTAGCAAAGCAGACTGGACCCTGTGTTCAAACCTGGGAACAGAGGGACACACACAACGTCCCAGGTAGTGTGGCAGATGTAAGGTGGTTCCCAGATTTGTCCATAGAGTCATTTCATTCTCAGAGGTGAACAAAGGTAAACCATCATGCAGAGCCAGAGAGAGGCTCTTAAGGTGTAACATTTAAGGAACTCTTCTTAGCAAGGGTGAGGCAGCCTTAAAAAACACAGAGAACCTCCTTAAATTTTGCATCTTGTTCCCATGTCATCATTATAAAACCCAAATGGAATTCCACTTGCTAAAAACTCCCTTTTTCATATGCATATTTAATGTTCACTAGAAAATCTAAATGGATTTACAGGAAGAAAACAAACAGAACTATTTCTATTTATGTTCAAAAGTAATTCTTTTTTTTCTTTTTTTTAAATCTTCTGTGTGCCCACAGACATCCAGGCACAAAATAAAGGGCATGCATGTGGCAGCTCCAGATCCCAAAGGCACAGGAATGTGACACTAAATTTTCCAGGAATTCAGCTACCACGCAAAGCAAGTGAGATGGCTCTTTGTTTTTTGGGGACTTCTCCAAGAATCGTTCACCATGGCAGAGCTTCACAGTACTGAGAACAACACCACTGATGCTGGCTTCCATCCACTGGTCTCTGTAGATGTCCCTTGAAAACACATGCCAGACAGGCCTGGAGAATTCTTTAAGAGACTAGGAGCAAGTATTATCTAGCACATGTTAAATATGCACGAAAAAATCTTTGGTTTTGGCTGGGGGTGGTGGTGCACGTCTGTAATTCCAGTGCTCTGGGAGGCCAAGGCAGGAGGATTGCTTTAGGCCTGGAGTTGAGGTGTGGTGGCTCATCCCTATTATCCCAGCACTTTTGGAGGCCAAAGTAGGAGGATTACTTGTGTCCAGGAATTCAAGACCAGCCTGGGCAACATAGTGAGACCCTGTCTCTACCAATAAATACATAAATAAATAAATAATTAGCCTGGCATGGTGGTGTGTGCCTGTAGTTCCAGCTACTTGGGAGGCTGAGGCAGGAGAATCACTTAGCTTGGGAGGTTGATGCTGCAAGGAGCTATGATCATGCCACTGCACTCTAGCCTGGATAGCAGAACGAGATCCTGTCTCAAAAACAAATAAACAAAAAGCAAAAAAGAAAAGAAAAAAGGACAAAGAAAAAGAGAAAAAAAAGGAAAGAAAAAAAGAACTTTGGTTTTATCTGGAAAATCGGCACAAATCTTTCTCATTTCTAGGCACAGACAATTGTTCGGGCTTTGCACCACGTGAGTGTTCCACAGAACATTTGCAAGGTGGCCGGAAGGAGGACAGTGTGTTGCAGTGAGGGGCTGTCCGGGACAATGGGGCACCTGCTGCTCTGGCCGTGCCACCAAATGCCAGACACAATCATGGCCACCACCAAAGGGCTCCTACAAATGTCCAAATGCCACTGTAGAGAAACACTATTTTTAAAGGGCCACTGGGCTGCAGGGTGGCAAGAGTCTCATCAAACTGCCCCTCCAACTCCGTAGTCCAACCCCGAACACTCACCTTCCCCACTGTTACTGTTACCAGAAAGGCAGCCCACTCCAGACCCTCCAAGAGAGGGTTCTTGGACCTCACATGAGAAGAAATCTGAGGCAAGTCTCTAAAGTGAAAGCAAGCTTATTAGAAAGTCCATCAGCAGAACAGCAGCATGGGCTGTGCACTGATTACACTTATAGTTATTTCTTGATTATATGCTAAACAAGGGGTGGACTGTTCATGACTTTTCCAGGAAAGGGGAGGGCAATTCCTGGAACCGAGGGTTCTTCGCCCCTTTAGACCATACAGAGTAACTTCTGGACATTGCCGTGGCATTTGTAGATTGTCATGGTGCCGGTGGAGTGTCTCTTAGCATGCTAATGTATTATAATTAGCATTTAACGAGCAGTGAGGACAACCAGAGGTCACTGTTGCCATCTTGGTTATGGTGGGATTTGGCTGGATTCTTTACCTCGAACCGTTTTATCAGCAGGGTCTTCGGGATCTGTTTCTTGTGCCGACCTCCCATCTCACCCTGTGACTTAGAATACCAGACCTCATGGGAATGCTGCCCAGCAGGTCTCAGTCTCATTTTACCCAGCCCCTGTTCAAGATGGAGTCGCTCTGGTTGGAACGCCTCTGACCAGTCTCTCCCCATCTGCTACCTCAAAAACAGAATATCAAAAACCAAACCAAACCGAAAACACTCCGATCTTTCCCTGGGCCACCCTTTCCAGCCACAACCCATTTCTCAGTTCCCTTTCAGCGCCAGACTCCTCAGCACAGCCGTCTGCTCCTGCTGCCTCCATTCCATCTTCACACCCACTTTTTAGTCTAAGGGAAAGAATCTGAACATACAGAAGCGTGCAGAGAATTCACAGCCCAGATTTGACAACTGCAAACATTTTGCTGTGTTTGATTGGGATCTGTGTGTTTCATCTTCCCTACCCTTTCCTCCCATCCAAGCCCTACCCCAGGCTGGGTCCCATATTCCACATTCACTGCCTCGTTGAGGTGTCCCAGTGGGGCGGTGCCTCCATCTGTCTGGGAGTGTGGCTGGTGGCCGCCTGCACCCCGGTGGGGAAGCTCCACGAGCCAGGGTCTCGTCCACTCTCACCCCAAGCTCTCCTGCACCTCGTTAAGGCATCCAGTAAATACTTGTTGCACCAAAGAATGGCCGCCCACCAGCTGAACTCCCAGCCTGATCCCTCATTGGCAATAACGGGACCTTACATGCCCATTCAAGCCTATTATTTCCCTTTTGATTTTTTTTTTTGTCTTTTAGTTCTGATAATTTTTGTAATAAGGCACTCCCTGGTGGAAACATGGAAAGTATAGAGAAGTAATCAGGGGAAGAGGAAAACACTCATAGTCCCACCATCCAGAAAGAGATCTTGGCTCGTTGCAACCTCCACCTCCTGGGTTCAAGCGATTCTCATGCCTCAGGCTCCTGAGTTTCTGGGATAATAGGTACCCTCCACCAGGCCCAGCTAATTTTTTGTATTTTTAGTAGAGATGGGGTTTCACCATGTTGGCCAGGCTCTGGTCTCAAACTCCCAAACTCAGGTGATCTGCCCACCTTGGCCTCCCAAAGTTTTGAGATTAAAGGCGTGAGCCACTGCATCTGGCCAAGAGTCATTTTTGGCTGCAGGAATGTTTGGGGTTCCTCCTGGTGGGTGGGGGATATTATTGAGGGAGAGGTGGAAAGATTTCAGCAACTTCTGTGCTTGGGAAACTTTGAGATGGAGAAGAGAAGCCTACGCTGGATTTACGGGTAGCCTTCTAGGCAAAGCTGTCTGTGAATTGTTGTGGCTTCCAGAGAACGGCTGCGATTTCCTTCAGTTCTACACTAAGCAGGGACTGGGCCACGTGGAGCCCCATGAGTGATGGGTTACACTGAGAGTGGCACATGCATACGCCTGGGAGAACCTCAGTGTAGCCAACAGCTCCTGCTCAGGATTGAAAGAAATAGAGTATCAGAGGCATATTAGTCAGAGTTCTCCAGAGAAACAGAACTCGTAGTTATGTACAGAGATAAGAGGAGATTTATTCTGGGAATTGGTTCACACAATTGTGGAGACTGATTATTTTTGAGGTCACTTATGGACAGGCCCAGTGTCAAAAAAAAAAAAAAAAGAAGGCTTTGAATGCATGTTCCCAGTTGAGTGAACAAGGAAGTGCCTGCTTGCTTCGGCTCTTTTTTTTTGAGATGGAGTTTTGCTCTTGTTACCCAGGCTGGAGTGCAGTGGTACGATCTCGGCTCACTGAAACTTCTGCCTCCCTGCTTCAAGCAATTCTGCCTCGGCCTCCTGAGTAGCTGCGATTACAGGCACGTGCCACCATGCCCAGCTAATTTTGTATTTTTAGTAGAGATGGGGTTTCTCCATGTTTGTCAGGCTGGTCTCGAACTTCCGACCTCAGGTGATCCGCCTGCCTCGGCCTCCCAAAGTGCTGGGATTACAGGCGTGAACCACTGCACCCAGCCTCAGCTCTTATATCATAAACAAATGTCTTTTTTAAAGTCTATTTGGTGCTACGGTTTTGCATTTTTGTGTTTCTTCTTGGTGATTTTGTTGTTTAAAAGGCCCTCACTCCAGCATAGCGCTAAAGCGCTGACTGATGTTCCTAAATGCAAGAAGGTGGTGACCTGCCTCATGGAGAAAACACGTGTGTTAGATGCACTTTGTGCAGGCATGAGATAATTAATCACTGATAGACAAAATGAGGTATATTTAAACAGAAACACACATAAAAGAAAATTGTTTATTCATATACTAATAAAATGTGACCAGAGCCCGGGAGCGGTGGCTCACGCCTGTAATCCCAGCACTTTGGGAGGCTGAGGCGGGTGATCATGAGGTCAGGAGTTCAAGACCAACCTGGTCAACATGGCGAAACCCCGTCTCTACTAAAAATACAAAAATTAGCCAGGCGTGTTGGTGGGCACCCGTAATCCCAGCTACTTGGGAGGCTGAGGCAGGAGACTCACTTGAACCTGGGGGGCGGAGGTTGCAGTGAGCCAAGATCATGCCACTGCACTCCAGCCTGGGCTACAGAGCAAGACTCTCTCAAAAAAACAAAACAAAAGTGACCAGGCTCAGAGGACCCTGGTCCTGAGTTTCCCTAAGAGCAATGATTCAGTATCCATTAATTCAGTCTGTGAGGGAACCTTACAAAACATAACTATTGTGAATGATGAGCATCGGCTGTAATCTGAGAGGCCTAAGAGGCTTAGGAACGCATTTCGGGTTCCTTTGCCTGGTGGGTATATAGACTGAAGTCACTGCTTTATTGATGGGAAATAGGTTTAGAGAGATTAAATGAGGATGTTTGTGCGCCTCCAAATTCATATATCAAAGCCAGAATCTTTCTGATTCTACAGCCAGGCCACGCTTCTCAAACGCTTGCACGGAAGCATCCCCAACACAGAAGAGGGAAATGCAAGTCCCTGGGGGTGAAAGAGGCAGAAGTGACCTGCCTGGATGGAAAAGTTCGGGAAAGTCTGTTTGACCTTAAAAATTCCTGTACAGTATTCATCCTACGCTACAGATACCTGCTTTTGTTTTACCATAAAATACTATATTAAAATCACTAGTTGAATGGTGTAACTCCACAGCTACACACACTCACTCAGATGCCCTCCACACTCCTAGAGGGAAGAGGCTGCTAAGTCTTACTCATCCTCGAGGTCCCTGGACCCAACAGAATAGTGAGTCCGGGCACAGATACAGGATAAAGAGGGTCCCACACAGACTCGGGATGAAGAGGGGATGAAGAGGGTCGCTGCCAGAAGCCAGGATAGTGCGGGAGAGGGCTTTGCAATGTGACAAACTCATTTCCTTAGGAATGGTCCTCTGGACACTCCGGCTTGGGCCAGTTTTCACATCCCCTGCGGGACACTCGTGCGCTCTGTCCCAATTGACCACGTGGGGGCACTCCACAAGCGCTGTAGCCGCACCTAGGCTAGTTTCACTCAGATGTGGCTTTGTTTCCCAGGATGTTCGCATCCTCATCTGGGTCTGCCATGGTTGCCATGGATACCGTAGCTCTCAGCCAGAGGAGGGTCTCAGGGCTGAGGGGCTTTGCTGGGGTTAGGCCATCAGTTCAAGAACAGGACCACGGAGTGGGGGGCTGTGTGCTGACGGGGAAGGACCCTGTGGATGTTACCAGGGGATAATGGATGGGACTTCCTTCTGAGACCAACCCAACACGTTCACCCCGTGTTCACCCGGTGCAGCCCCCCACGCAGGAGGGGCAAGCCCACTCACAGTAGGCCTGTGGCCTCCAGGTCTCGGGGTCAGGGAGAAGCCTCCTCGTTCCTCTGTTCCTCGTCCTTTCTGCCAGCTCGTTGTGGGGTGCTGATGCTGGGGTCGGGGTCCTGCATCTTCCTTCTGCTCACACTGACCATTACTGGACCTACGGAAAACACCACGTGGATGTCTGAGAAATGCATCCGGAGAACCATACCTTTTCATAAATGGTGGCTGCGTCTCCAGTTCCCTTTGGCCAGGATGCTGCGTTCTTGGAGACCACGGGTAGGTGTGCACACACCCTGCTGTTGCTCAGATGAGCCGACTGGCCTCCGCTCCTGGGCTTCAGAGAGTGGCCCGTTTCACACCTGCAGCTGTCTATGTGCCAATCGGTGACTGTTGAACCACACCTGTGGCTCTGAGCGTCCTCTGAGGGGTCCTGCCAGAGCCCCGCGGAATCTGATTCTCCAGGAGCCTCCCTTTCCCAATGGCCCCCCAAGTCCCCGCACTGCCCACTGGCGCTCCTCCCATCCCCCATCACAGGTGTGTGGCTGGCCTGGCCATGACAGCAGGCTCTAGTTTCCAGTACCCACCACACCCTCTCTCTAGAACACTCTCCAGCTTGAGCAGTACCTTCAGGAAACGCCTCTGATCACAGAGCGCGTCAGTGGCCAGACCAGCTCCTCCCTTCCGTCTTGGTTCAGTTGCTCTTCCTGCTTTCTTTTGAATAATTTCCTTTTCCTTTCCTAGTTCGTTAGGATGAGTACAAGATATTCGTTCTTTTATTCTTCATCTTCCTACTTTAATAACGAAAGCGTCTTAAAGTGCTAAAGTTTCCTGTGAGTCTCGGTTTTTGAGGATTCACATGGATTTTGGGAGGAAATGTCCTTTTTTTTTTTTTTTTTTAATATTTTCAGGATAGTATGCCATTACCATTTTTTAAAACTTCCTCTTTGAGCTAAGTGTAAGCTAGGAACATGTCTCCTAATTTTGAGTTGTAAACCTTTTTGGGGTCATCTCTGTAGTAATTATTCCTGATTGTTCTGAATTATGTTTAGAGGGTGTGCTGGTAAAGCCTCTGTTTCAAAGACATCGTCGGTGGGTGCGGTGGCCCAGGCCTGCAATCCCAGCACTTTGGGAGGCTGAGTGGGGGTGAATCACTTGAGATCGGGAGTTTGAGACCAGCCTGGCCAACACGGCGAAACCGCATCTCTACTAAAAATACAAAAATTAGCTTGGGGTGATGGTGCGCACCTGTAATCCCAGCTACTTGGGAGCTGAGGCAGGAGAATCGCTTGAACCTGGGAGTGGAGGCTGCAGTGAGCCGAGATCATGCCACTGCACTCCAGCCTGGGTGACAGAGTGAGACTCTGTCTCAAAAAAATAAAAATAAAAGTAAAAAAAAAAATATTCTCAAGCATTTCTTTATGGCTGAGAACAGGAACATGTCCATGGACTAGAGAAAATGAATTTCTCTATTCAGGTAATATGAAATTCTAGATATATTTCCATTAAGTATGAAGATTTTAGTGTATCTTATTGCATATATTGACATTTCCCATTATACTTGTATATATGTATTTACACACGTTGATTAACGTGTATATGTGTACACACATACATACATACATATATATGTGTGGGAAGATAGGGTCTCGCTCTGTCGCCCAGGCTGGAGTGCAGTGGTGCAATCTTAGTTCACTGCAACTTGACCTCCCGGGTTCAAGTGATTCTCATGCCTCAGCCTCCAGAGTAGCTGGGACTACGGGCGCCCACCACCACATCCGGCTAATTTTTGTATTTTTAGTAGAGACAGGGTTTTACCATGTTGGTCATTCTGGTCTTGAACTCCCGACCTCAGGTGATCCACCCACCTTGGCCTCTCAGAGTGTTGGGATTACAGGCGCGAGCCACTGCCCCGGCCATGCATCTATATTTTAATCGAAGTCTCCTGTCATTTGTAATAGCTTTTGTTTATGTTTACCTGCAGCACTGTTTTGTGGACACAGATCTATTTTCTTCATAAATGGCGGCTTTTATCGTTACATAATGTCCATTTCTTCTGGTGAGTGCTGTAACCTTCAGTTCCGCTTTCTCTCATGTTGATTTTACGGCTCCCGCTTGCTTTCGTTTCCATCCGCCTGGGCTTCTTGTGGCCGTCTTATTTTGGGTTTTCTACGGTTCCGCTTTCTCCTTCCTTCCCCTTTCTTGCCTTCATTCGAACTCACTTTTGTTTTCTCCTTTCCACTGTTCGTTTATTCTTTCTGTGGTAACCATAGATTGCTTCTTATTTTCTTTTAAATATCACATTTTATTGCAAAATCAATATCCAGCAAAATGAACTGTTTTAAAAGAAAAAAATACATTCCATGTTTTCCACTTAAATACAACTATTCTCAATTTTGCATGTTCTTTTAAATTTTAATCAACTCTACATCTATTTCTATATGGTTATGATTATAATCATGTATATATCATATATCATATATTTCTATGTGGTTATGATTATAATCATATAGAAATGATTATATGGTTATGATTATAACCATGTAAGCACATTATAATCTTAATGCACACACAATTTTGTGGGATTCTTTTTTTTTATACTTTGGGTTCTGGGGTACGTGTGCAGATCATGCAGGATTGTTGCATAGGTACACACATGGCAATGTGGTTTGCTGCCTCCTTCCCCCCGTCACCTACATCTGGCATTTCTCCCCATGTTATCCCTCCCCGACCTCCCCACCTCCCCACTGCTGTCCCTCCCTTGGCCCCTTCCAACAGACCCCAGTATGTGATGCTCCCCTCCCTGTGCCCCTGTGTTCTCATTGTTCAACACCCACCTATGAGTGAGAACTGTTGGTGTTTGATTTTCTGTTCTTGTGTCAGTTTGCTGAGAATGATGGTTTCCAGATTCATCCATGTCCCTACAAAGGACACGAACTCATCGTTTTTTATGACTGCATAGTATTCCATGGTGTATATGTGCCACATTTTCCTTGTCCAGTCTATTGTAGATGGTCATTTGGGTTGGTTTCAGGTCTTTGCTATTGTAAACAGTGCTGCTATGAACATACGTGTGCATGTGTCTTTATAATAGAACGATTTTTTCTTCATATGTGTTCTTAAATTACCAAAATCTAAATTTAATCAGTATCTTCATTCTTGATCGAGGAGCTTCCAGTGCTTTAATTCTTATATAACCCATCTAGCTTATACATACTATTGGTGCCTTCACTCATCTTTTTTAATCCCTAAAATTAGACATTAGTATTGCTTCATAGTCAAAATTTAGATGTCTACCTTTTAACCAGTTTCTTTGCTACTATTTCATATGTTTTAGTGCTAAAGATAATTTTAATTTTGCAATGATTTTATACTTATAGAAATCTGGGCTGGGCAAGGTAGCTCACTCCTGTAATCCTAGCACTTTGGGAGGCTGAGGTGGGAGGATCACTTGAGCTTGGGAGTTCGAGACCAGCCTGGGCAACCTGGTGAGACCTCATCTCTATAAAATAAAAAAATTTAAAAAATTTTTAAAAAGAAAATTATAAGAAGAGTAGTAATAGTTTTTTTTTCCCCTCTGAACCACTTGAGAATTAATTACCAGCCTGAAGTCCATGATCTCACATTCTTTAGAGTGTATATCCTACCACAAGGGCGGTCTCCTGCATAACAAGGCAACATCGATATCAGGAAATTAGCACTCACACACTGCTGCCATCTCATCAACAGAATCCTGCATTCATGTTTAGGCAATTTCCCAGGAATATCCTTTGTGACAATGGGATCCAGTCTTGGGTCACAAACCGTATTTACTTGACATGTCTCTTCAGTCTCTTTCAATCTGACAGTTTCTCTGTCCCTTCTTGACTTGTATGACCTTGACACTTTGGAAAAGCACAGGTCAGTCATTTTGCAGAATGCCCCTCAAGCAGGGTTTGTCTGACGCTTCCTTTTGATTAGATTCAGGTCATGCATTTTTGGCAGGACAGTCACAGCAGTTGTGCTGTGTTTTTTCCGTTGTATCAGGGAGAACACAACACAGATTCATCCTGTGACTGCTGATGGGACATCATTCTTTGACCGTGATTCTGGTCACTTGGCTAAAATGGTATCTGCCAGGTGTCTCCGCTGTAAAGCTATTACTTTTCCCTTTGTATTTAATAAGTGTTTTGTAGAGAAATACCTTGAAACCACATAAATATTCCTGCCTGTTCAAACTTTCACTCATCAGCTTTGACATCTATTGAAACTTCTTGGCTAAATTACTAACAACCATGATGATTGTCAAATGGTAATTTTTCTAATTCCATAATTTCTTCCACATTTATTAGTTGGCATTTTGTTGTAAGAAAAGTTTTTTCTTCTCCTCATTTATGTATTCATTCGTTTGTATCTACGGGGCTTCCATGCCCTCTCCACGTGCGCCACCCTCCAGGAATCTCCACGTGTTCAGCTACCCAGAAGCTCCCAGAACCAAGTCCTTTTTGGTTTTTAAATTTTTTGCTTTTTTATTTTTCCATAGGTTATTGGGGTACGGGTGGGATTTGGTTACATGAGTAAGTTCTTTAGTGGTGATTTGTGAGATTTTGGTGCACCCACACCCAAGCAATATACACTGTACCCTATTTGCAGTCTTTTTTTTTTTTTTTAAATGGAGTTTCACTCTTGTTGCTCAGGCTGGAGTGCAATGGTATGACCTGGGCTCGCTGCAACCTCCACCTCCTGGGTTCAAGCGATTCTCCTGCCTCAGCCTCCCAAGTAGCTGGGATTACAGGCATACACCATGCCTGGCTAATTTTGTATTTTTAATAGAGACAGAGTTTCTTGGTGTTGGTCAGGCTGATTTCAAACTCCTGACCTCAGGTGATCCACCTGCCTCAGCCTCCCAAAGTGCTGGGATTATAGACATGAGCCACCGCCCCCAGCTTATTTGCATTCTTTTATCCCTCACCACCCCCATCCTTCCCCCCAGGTCCCCAAAGTCCATTGTATCAATCTTTTTTTTTTAAATTGCATTTTAGGTTTTGGGGTACATGTGAAGAACATGCAAGATTGTTGCATAGGTATACACATGGCAGTGTGATTTGCTGCCTTCCTCCCCATCACCTATATCTGGCATTTCTCCCCATGCTATCGCTCCCCAACTCCCCACCCCCCGCTGTCCCTCCCCTATTTCCCCCCTACAGACCCCAGTGTGTGATGCTCCCCACCTTGTGTCCATGTGTTCTCATTGTTCAACACCCACCTATGAGTGAGAACATGCGGTGTTTGATTTTCTGTTCTTGTGTCAGTTTGCTGAGAATGATGGTTTCCAGGTTCATCCATGTCCCTACAAAGGATACGAACTCATAGTTTTTGATGGCTGCATAGTATTCCATGGTGTCTATGTGCCACATTTTCCCTGTCCAGTCTGTCATCGATGAGCACATTGTATCAGTCTTAAGCCTTTGGGTCCTCATAGCTTAGCTCCCACAAGGCAGTGAGAACATATGATATTTGGTTTTCCATTCCCGAGTGACTTCACTTAGAACAACCGCCTCCAATCCGATCCAGGTCTCTGCAAATGCCATTAATTCATTCCCTTTTATGGCTGAATAGTAGTTTCCTTTTGGGTTTTTATGGAAGCTTCATGACATAGGCATGATTGATTAAATCACTGGCCATTGGCCACTTAACCGTCAGCCCCTCTCTCGTCCCTGGAGGTTGGTGGGGGACAAGCTGAAAGTCCCAACCGTCCAATCTTGCTTTGGTCTCTCTTGTGACCAGTCACCATCCTGAAGCTACACATGGGCTGCCAGCCATCAGTGAACTCATTAGCATACAAAAGACACTCATCACTTAGAAGATGCCAAGGATTTAAAGAATTGTGTGCCAGGAAAAGACCAAATATGCGTTTCACAATATCACACGTGGGAACCTATTAACCCTGTCCCGCTTTAGGCTAGGACCCAAAGGGCTACATCCAAGGAAATAGAATAATCTTAGCTTTTCTTTTTTCTTTCTTTCTTTTTTTTTTTTTTGAGACAGAGTTTTACTCTTGTTGCCAAGCTAGGAATGCAATGGCATGATCTCGGCTCACTGCCACCTCTACCTTCTGGGTTCAAGCGATTCTCCTGCCTCAGCCTCCAGAGTAGCTGGGATTACAGGCATGTGCCACTATGCCTATAATTTTGTATTTTTAGTAGAGATGGGGTTTCTCCATGTTGGTCAGGCTGGTCTCGAACTCCCAACCTCAGGTGATCCGCCCTCCTGGGCCTCCCAAAGTCCTGGGATTACAGGCGTGAGCCACTGCGCCCAGCAATCTTGGCTTTTCGTCATCTGGACAGCCCAGAAAATCTGAAGCCCTGAAATTATATTAAGGTGATTCTAGACTGGGCATGGTGACTCATGCCTGTAATCTCAGCACCTTGGGAGGCCAAGGTGGGAGGATCACTTGAGTCCAGGAGTTTGAGACCAGCCTGGACAACGTAGTGAGGACTGGTCTCTACAAAAAACATATTTAAAAAATTAGCCAGGCACAGTGGTGTGCACCTGTGGCCCCAGATACTCAGGAGCTGAAGTAAAATTGCTTGAGCCGGGGAAGTAGAGGCTACAGAGAGCCCTGATCATGACACTGCCCTCCAGCCTGGGCAACAGAGTGAGACTGTCTCAAAAAAAAAAAAAAAAAAGTTGGTTCTAGATCATTGTTATCCTCAGCACCTGGAAAAAGGAAAACCACAAAAACCATGATCTTTAAAGGAGAATTACATCCTTTTAGATCTGAAGTGTTTTCTTTTTTTTTGAGACGGAGTCTTGCTCTGTCGCCAGGCTGGAGTGCAATGGCACAATCTCGGCTCACTGCAACCTCCGCCTCCTGGATTCAAGCGATTCTTCCGCCTCCTGGATTCAAGCGATTCTTCCGCCTCAGCCTCCCGAGTAGCTGGGACCACAGGCACGTGCCACCATGCCTGGCTATTTTTTGTATTTTTAGTAGAGACGGGGTTTCACCATGTTGACCAGGATGGTCTTGATCTCTTGACCTCGTGATCCTTCCACCTCGGCCTCCCAAAGTGCTGGGATTACAGGCGTGAGCCACCGTGCCGGCCTGAAGTGTTTTCTATAATTACTTTTAAAAATAGATATCAGGCCGGGTGTGATGGTTCACACCTGTAATCTCAGCACTTTGGGAGGCCAAAATGGGTGGATCACTTGAGGCCAGGAGTTCAAGACCAGCCCGGACAACATGGCAAAACCCTCTCTACTAAAAATACAAAAATTAGCTGGGCGTGGTGGCGGCCGCCTGTAATTCCAGCTACTCAGGAGGCTGAGGCAGGAGAATGGATTGAACCTGGGAGGTGGGGGTGTCAGTGAGCAGAGATAGTGCACTGAACTCTAAGCCTGGGAGACAGAGTAAGACTCTGTCATAAGATAAAATATGATATCAACTATACATTTAAAAAAATCAGATGCGTGAGGAGACATGACACTCAGAGCAAGAACCAGCAAAACAGTGACAGAGGGACACCATATTCAATATACTATAAAAACTGTAGACTATGAAATAATTATGTTTACTATGTTCAAGGAAATACATGATATGCTTGATTTTTTTTGGCCAAAAACAAAAAGCAGCAGCAGAAGCAAAACCTGACATAGCAGTTTTGACAAAAAAAAAATAGAAATTCTAGAACTAAAAAATAACTAAGATTAGGAATTCCACTGAATTCCTAATTCCTAAAGTAGGAATTCAATGATGAGTTTATTATACATAGTTATAGAGAGAATTAGTGAACTGGAATATAGGTCAGAATAAACCTGACGAAATAAAGCATAAAGAAGCAAAACTTCCCTGTCCCTTGTCTCTCAGAAGAGGGATGAAAAGATCTACTCTGTTTCATTAGAGCCTCAGAGGAGTGGCTGGAGGAAATGGTGCAGAGGCATTTGGGAAGATTACAGCTGAGATTTCTCTGGATTTGAGGAAGAACTAATGTTAATACTCAGATTAGTTAATACTCAGATTCAAGAGGTCTGAAAATACCAAGTAGGATAAATGAAGAGCAGGAGGAAGTAATTGCAGCTTTGGCTGCCTCACAGAGGAGCCACTGCCCCTGCCATGATGATGAAATTACAGGAAACACCACATCAGCCCCTGCCCCACCGTGACACTTGTCTAGACCACATGGATGGGGGAAACTGAGTCATGCTATCAGGGAGCCATACCCTGGTCACTGCCCAAGAGCTATCTTGGAATCCTCATTTTGAAAGTGAAATTGCATAATTTTCACTCTATGTACTCCTGGGCCTCTGTATAAGAAACTAGACTTTAGAAGCAAGGAGCTAGGAGAAGAGGAAAGGCAGTCACCTTGGCCGCCATATTAGTGACAAAGGTGTGCACCGATGGGAGGGGAGCTGGGGTAATGATTCCGCCTGGGAAGGTGAGGAGAGCCAGAGAGAAGGCGTGAGGATGAGCCATCAGGACCAGGTGGAAAATTCCACTGGCATCTGTGCAGTCCCTGCACCCAGCCTCCGGCAGCCGTCCTCAACCCCTCAGCTCGCAGTCCCATTCCATCACAAAGATTATGTAGCTCCTTCTTTACTGTCCTGAAATGGAATTCAGGACACATTTTTAGACCTCAATATAATTCCCTAACAGTAATAAAGAAGAAATAAAATAAAGATAATTTAAATAAAATAATCCGTATTGTATTAGATAAATGCCCAAGCAGAACTCCACTGGAGACATGGTCTTCCGAATGGGTGACTAAGTCTTGGTAAAAATCAGAACAAAACAAAGTACAATCTCAATCTCCTTTCACAGGATAATTGAACACTTCAGTGTTCAGTTTACAAATACGTGTAACATAAAATATAATATGTTAATATTAGTTTTTAGGTGCTGAATGATTATAAACAAGGCCTTATAATAAAGTTTAATTTTGAAATTATGAGACTTCTTTTTTTTTTTTTGAGACAGTGTTTCACTCTTGTTGCCCAGGCTGGAGTGCAATGATGCGATCTTGGCTCACTGCAACCTCTGTTCAATCGCCTGGGTTCAAGCGATTCTCATGGCCTCAGCCTCCCAAGTAGCTGAGATTACAGACATGCGCCACCACACCTGGCTAATTTTGTATTTTTAGTAGAGGTGGGGTTTCACCATGTTAGCCAGGATGGTCTTAACTCCTGACTGCAGGTGATCCACCCGCCTCGGCCTACCAAAGTGCTGGGATTACAGGCGTGAGCCACTGCTCCCGGCAAGACTTCTTTGGCATTTCAGAGTCACAGTCACTTTAAAATGATTTTAAATACAGTCCCGTGGACATTCAGAAGTCGTGTGGGATACAGATGTTTCTTGGTGGTGTGGGACCATCTTGCCACTGTGGAACATTTTAAGTCCCCACCCCAGTTTTTGCAGAAGCCAACAGTGTCCTCACCCAGCCTCTGTGACACAAAATGCCTCTGTAAGTCTCCAAACCTATTCCGTGTTCCGCCCTGTTGAGAGCTCCTGGTTTAGGTGTGGCTGGGGCCAGCGCTGTGAGTGGGCACTCGTTCCTCTGACTGCCTGCTGGCCTTGCCGCCTCTGTGGGCCACAGCCCTGGAGATAACAGTCCTCATTGGCTTTTTCTTCAAACAGGACCCTGGGGATGGCTTTAGTAGCTCCCGGAACAGGGGGATCTTGGCCCTGTCTATGGCCAGGAGTCCTCCCAGCTCACTGAAGAAGAATTTGAAGTGGAGAAAGGCTGAGAAGGGTCCCTTTAAAGGTGGAAGTGTCGCTTCCTCACCTTTCCCCGGTGAGAGAAGATGCGCTTTGATTATTTGTCTGTAAAACACACCCATAGCCAAGGCCTGGCATGGACCACAGTGTGGAGGGCAGAGGACGGGGTCCTGCCCTCCCAGAGTGTACAGCCTGGGTGTGTGAGGGAGAGACAGCAAACAAGGACATAAATGTTACGTGTGTCCCAACAGTCACAGGAAAGAGCAAGTGCTGTGTGTGGAAGAATAAACCAGAAGGACGCCACGAAGAAGGGAAGGTTGGGTGCGGCAGCCGTGAGAAGTTCCCACTCTTCTGGGCTTTGGGTCGGGGGGCGTTCAAGCTATACTCATTCCTGAGGCTGTTCCAAAAAATTATATATATAATGTTTCCTATATGTAAAATTATTTATTTTATTTAAAAATTACTATAAAATTATATATATATAATTTTTTGAAACAGGGTCTCACTCTGTCACCCAGGCTGGAGTGCGGTGGCTCAGTCTTGGTTCACTGCAGCCTTGAACTCCCAGGCTCAAGCCATCCTTCCACCTTAGCCTCTCAAGCAGTTGGGACCACAGCCATGCTCGACTACGACTGGCTCATTTTAAAAATTTTTTGTAGAGACAGGAGTCTCCCTATGTTGCCCAGGCTGGTCTTGAACTCCTGACCTCAAGCAATCATCCCGCTTCAGCCTCTGAAAGTACTGGGATCAGAGGATTAAGCCACCTTGCCCAGCCTAAAAATGCCAATTAAAGAAAATTTGGAAAACATATGAAAAGGAAAAAAGTTGATTCCATCTTTGTTTCCATTTTGCCATCTGTCCAGCGCACTGGAGTGCGGAGTGCTAACCCCGTCTCCTCCTACTCCCCGTGACTCTGTCACCTCCCACCTGTCTTCTTGCTGTTCATCGGCCACACCTCCCACCTTGCAACCTTTGCACTGGCTCTTCCCTCTGCTGGAATGCAATTTCCCAGATGTCCGCATGGCTGACTCCCTCACCACTGAGTCTTTGCTCATACACCACCTTCTTGATGACGCCGACCTTGCCTGCTTGTAATTGCACTTCTGACCACTCCTGATCCCCGGGCTGCTCCTCTGAGTCTTGTTCCTATAGCATTTCCGACCTTCTGGGGAGCTAGGTAATTTACTTCCGGGTTATAGTTGTTGTCTATTCCTGTCTCCCCCTGCTAGACTCTATTTCTGTGTCTGTGTCTGTGTCAGCTCCACAGGCATAGAGGTTGTTACCATTTTCTTCACAGGCACGTCCCAAGCACCTGGAACAGTGCCTGTCACGTAGCAGGTGCTCAGCACATTTTTGCTTGATGAATTACGTTAATGAAGCCTGGCTGATATTTGCCAAGTGCTTACTCTGTGACAAGCATTGTTTCAAGTACTTTATGCTTTTCCAGCAATCCTTGGAGAAAGTTTTAATAAATCCATTTTACAAATGAGGAACCCTAGGCACAGAGAGGCTAAGCAACTTGCCTGAGATCACATAGCCAGTAAATGTCAGTGCCAGGATTTGAACCCAGATCGTCTGACACCAGAGTCCATAGTCTTCACTGCAGTGAACACCACAGAGCCAGGCATGTTTTAGTTGAATAAATGAATGAATAACTAAAAACCAAATATATCAAATAACATTCTAATTTCTCTGCCTAGAGATCAATACTGGCCAACGCAGGATGGGACATTTTTCTTGACCCTCTTCCATGTGGTCTATGTCTGTGTCTATGTCTGTAACTGTGTCTGTGACTGTGTCTGTGTTTCCATCTACAGCTATATCTATACCTGTGTCTGTCTGTGTCTGTGTCTATATCTGTGTCTGTGTCTGTCTGTCTCTGTGTCTGTCTGTGTCTGTGTCTGTGCCTGTGTCTGTGTCTGTGTCTGTGTCTGTCTCTGTGTCTGTGTCTCTGTCTGTGTCTGTCTGTGCCTGTGTCTGTCTGTGTCTGTGTCTGTGTCTCTGTCTGGGTCTGTGTCTGTCTATGGCTGTGTCTATGTCTACATCTATGTCTGTATCTGTATCTGTGTCTATATCTGTGTCTGTCTGTGTGTGCCTGTCTCTGTGTCTGTGTCTATATCTGTGCCTGTATCTGTCTGTGTCTGTGTCTGTCTGTGTCTGTGTCTATATCTGTGTCTGTCTGTGTCTGTGTCTATATCTGTGTCTGTGTCTGAGTCTGTCTCTGTGTCTGTGACTGTGTCTGTGTTTCCATCTACAGCTATATCTATATCTGTGTCTCTGTGTCTGTCTGTGTCTGTGTCTGTCTATGGCTGTGTCTATATCTACATCTGTGTCTGTGTCTATGTCTGTGTCTGTGTCTGTGTCTGTCTCTGTGTCTGTGACTGTGTCTGTGTTTCCATCTACAGCTATATCTATATCTGTGTCTCTGTCTGTGTCTGTCTGTGTCTGTGTCTGTCTATGGCTGTGTCTATATCTACATCTGTGTCTGTAACTGTGTCTGTGACTGTGTCTGTGTTTCCATCTACAGCTATATCTATACCTGTGTCTGTCTGTGTCTGTGTCTATATCTGTGTCTGTGTCTGTCTGTCTCTGTGTCTGTCTGTCTCTGTGTCTGTCTGTCTCTGTGTCTGTGTCTGTGTCTGTGTCTGTGTCTCTGTCTGTGTCTGTCTCTGTGTCTGTGTCTGTCTCTGTGTCTGTCTCTGTGTCTGTGTCTCTGTCTGTGTCTGTCTGTGCCTGTGTCTGTCTGTGTCTGTGTCTGTGTCTCTGTCTGTGTCTCTGTCTGTCTATGGCTGTGTCTATGTCTACATCTATGTCTGTATCTGTATCTGTGTCTATATCTGTGTCTGTCTGTGTGTGCCTGTCTCTGTGTCTGTGTCTATATCTGTGCCTGTGTCTGTCTCTGTGTCTGTGTCTGTCTGTGTCTGTGTCTATATCTGTGTCTGTGTCTATGTCTATATCTATATTAGTCAGGGTTTTCCAGAGAAACAGAACCAATAGGCTGTAGATAGATAGATGATAGATGTATACATACATACACAGATGGATAAAGATAGATAGATAGATGATAGATAGGTAGACAGATAGTTAGATAGACAGACAGATAGATAGATGAGAAGAGCATTATTAGGGGAACTGGCTCAGGGAATTAGAGGTTGAGAGGCTCCGCAATATGCTGTCTGCAAACAGAAGCAGGGAAGCTGGTAGTGTGGCTCAGTTCAGAAACAAAGGTCTGAGAACCAAGGGCCAATGAGGTAACTCTCAGTAGGAGCTGGAGGTCTGGGAAACGGGGATCTGCTGGTGCAAGTCTCAGAGTTCAAAGGTCAGAGAACCTGGAGTTGTGATGTTCAGAGGCAGGAGAAGAAGGGTGTCCCAGCTCTAGGAGAAAGAGCGAGAGCAAATTAGACCTTCCCAAGCCTTTTCTTCTGTCCTGGCCCTCAGCCAAGTGGATGGTGCTCCCTGCACACTGCGTAAGGGTGGATGTCCCTTACTCAGCTGATTCAAATGCCAGTCTCTTCCAGAAACACCCCCAGACACAACCAGAAATCATGCTTCACCAGCTGTTTCATATTCCATAATTTTGTCAGGTTGACATCAAAAATTAACTATCATAATATCTATAAGTATGATCTATATCTGTATCTCTATCTAGCTGTCTATCATCTAGCCGAGAGATGTATTAGAAGGTACTGGCTCATGTGATTATGGAGACTGAGAGGTCCCATAGTCTGTTGTTTGCGAACTGGAGACCCAGGAAAGCTGGAGACCCGGGAGAGCTGGAGACCCAGAAACTGAAGACCCAGGAGAGCTAGAGGCCCAGGAAAGCTGAAGACCCGAAGCTGGAGACCCAGGAGAGCTGGAGACCCGGGAAAGCTGGAGACCCAGAAGCTGGAGACCCAGGAGAGCTGGAGACCCGGGAAAGCTGGAGACCCAGAAGCTGGAGACCCAGGAGAGCTGGAGACCCGGGAAAGCTGGAGACCCAGGAGAGCTGGAGACCCGGGAAAGCTGGAGACCCAGAAGCTGGAGACCCAGAAGCTGGAAACCCAGAAGCTGGAGACCCAGAAGCTGGAGACCCAGGAGAACTGGAGACCCTGGAGAGCTGGAGACCCAGAAGCTGGAGACGTGGGAGAGTTGGTGGTGTAGTTCCAAGGCCTGAGAGCTGAGTGGTCAATGGTGCAGATTCCAGTCTGACTCTGAAGGTCTGAGAGCCAGGAGTACCAAAGGCAGAAGATTGATGTTCCAGCTCAGGCAGTCAGGCAGAGAGGAAATTCAACCTTCCTTTGCCTTTTTGTTCTCATCAGCATCTTGACGGGCTGGATGATGCCCGCCCACACTGGGGAGGCCGTCTGCTTTCCTCGGTCTGCCCATTCAAATGCTCATCTCTTCTGGAACACCTTTATGTAATACCCGGAAATGGTGCTTAGCCAGCTATCTGGGCATCCTGTGGCCCAGTCAAGTTGACTCATAAACTTAACCATCACATCACTCTCCTCTTTCAACCACATATTGGCCAGGGGGTCATGCACTCCAAGGAAGCTGGCCTGGTGGCTGGGCCACCCTGCACTGGCCCCTGTGTGCAGGCTTGTTCCCTCAGCTTTAGAGGGAATTCAAGGGCACTTCTTCAAGGGTTATTTGGACTGAAGTCATCCTTGCTAGGCACTTTGCCAGGGGACGCTGCAATGACTGTGACAGGCCAGGTGCTTCCATGGCAGAGGGGGTCTCAGAGGAACCTAGGCAGACCATCCTGGCAGACTGGCAGTGAGAGCAGTGGTTTCTTTCAGGGAGTGGTGTGATTTTGTGGGGAACGTGGAGGAGGAAGAGGAAAGTCAGGGAGACCCCCGAGGAGGCCATGGCAGTTGTTCACTGATAGTTCTCTGCATCGGGTGCTGGCTGTGGAGATGGGAAGAAGTGGACAGATTCAAGAACAATCTCTGAGATGGAGCACAGGACTTGGTAATGGACCAGATGAGGGGTTTTTAGATCGGGTTGTCACAGAGGCAAACCAGGAGATGGGACTCACGTGTGAATGATTTATTTATTCATTTATTTATTTTTGAGACAGTCTTGCTCTGTCGCCAGGCTGGAGTGCAGTGGCACGATCTTAGCTCACTGCAACCTCCAACTCCCTGATTCAAGCTATTCTCCTGCCTCAGCCTCCTGAGTAGCTGGGAAAACCTCCCAAGTAGTAGGTGGGAATGCGCCACACACCCAGCTAATCTTTGTGTTTTTAGTAGAGACAGGGTTTCACCATATTGGCCAGGATGGTCTCAATTGACTGACCTCGTGATCCACCCGCCTCGGCCTCCCAAAGTGCTGGGACTACAGGCATGAGCCACCGCACCCAGCCTAGGATTTATTAAAGAAGTGTTCTCAGGAGAAAAGAGGACGGTGGCCATGCAGGACAATCCCAGATGGCCTTGGCCACCCAGCTTTTCCCCACTTTCTTGCCTGTTGTTTTCAGAATAACTGCGGGTTGTGCTGGCAGTGCGATGTCTTGAGTGAGGAGGAACTGGCCAGAGAGTGCAGGGTCTATCCTGTCCCTCCTAGAGCAAGACATCCTGCAACTCTTGAGCTCAGTGAGTTGACTTCCCCTGGGTATAAAACCTAGAGTGAAGCATCTTTTGGCATCCCTCAGCTGCGGTGCTGCGTGGGGCATGTGCAGAGCGACTCCATCCACCCTGGCCAGCTTGCCTGAGCCTTGCGAGGGGCAGGGCCCTAGGCTTCTGCTGTCTCCTGAGAGTTGCTTTGCTTAATTCACAGTGTGAGCTTTCTGTCTCACGCAGCTCATGCCAGGGGTAGAGTAACCTGCCCACGGGGGAAGCAGGATCAGGAGGAAGCCACACAAAGGTGCAGTCTCAGGTAAGAAATGAGCCCCGCAGGACACTCTGCAGCTTAACGATGTCCCAGAGCTCATCCCACCTCGAAGCAAGGGAGCTGGGCTCTCACAGGCCTGCGGCAGTCAGCCATGGGACAGGCTGGCCCAGCCAGATCCAGGCTCCCAGGCACTTCTGGTTTCAGGGGTATCTTGTGAAAGTGGCAGGAAGAAGAAAAGGGACACTTGGAGGATCATAGCAGGTTATCTGCAGCAGGTGGATGGTGCCCCCATGACTGAGATGGGAAGACAAGGGGCAGCAGGGGTTCGGGGGATCAAGGACTGAAATGCCCGTCAGATGTTCCAGTGGCGATGTCAGGGACCGTTGGTATGAGCCTGGGGCCTGGGGGTGGGGGGCTGTTGAGCTAGAGGTACACTTTTGGGAGTCACCAGGTGTGACCGGAGTCTGAAGCCATGTGACCATCCACAGACCTTGGCATACGCCGTTCCTTCTGCTGGGAACTCGCTGGCCTCCTCCTCACTTGTTAATTTCTACTCATGCCGAGGCTCCTGGCTCATGCATTGCTTCCTCAGGGAGGGTCTCTGACCGCCCCCCGTCCCCCGCCACAC
The DNA here is from genome assembly GCF_030222135.1 of Aotus nancymaae. Classification (NCBI taxonomy): domain Eukaryota; kingdom Metazoa; phylum Chordata; class Mammalia; order Primates; family Aotidae; genus Aotus; species Aotus nancymaae. The sequence goes on along the minus strand of NW_026988473.1, from coordinate 5,335,564 downwards.
CAAAGCCCCCTGTCAACCTTGTTCTCCTGAGAACCTGAACTTCTGCTCTGTAGCCATGGCCACGGTTGCCGGTTTGCATCTATTTGTGTGATTTTGTTGGTTTTATCCGCCACAAGGCCCTCAGCTTCCTCTTCCCATGCTTGACAGAGTATCGGAGTGTCGCGCCACTGACGGCTCTGCTCTGACGGGGTCTTTCTAGCCCCAGGAGCATGTTCGTGGGGTCCCCTTCATTCCCACCAATTCCTTTGCCTAGCTTCGTCTCTCACTGAGTCGTTCTCTGCCTTGAGGCCTGACTGTTCCCCCTCCCTGAGCTGGGTGTGTGTGTGCGCGATGCTGCCCTGTAATCGCGCAGATGCTGTGTGACCCAGTTCACCGGCGTCTCCTGTCCCCATGGCTGACTGCTGGAGCCAGCATTCACCTCTCAGTGGTCCTTTCTGAGACCAGACAGATGAAACCAGGCACGTTCATGAGGGTAAGGCTGTCGATGTGGGGTCCTTCCAAAAGTACCTCCTCTTCGAGGCTCTCCACAGCCCTCTCTCCTAGAGGAACCCTTTTCTCCTGCTCTGTGTCTCCCCTTGGGGCCCTTAATGCGGTCTGTGTGTTTTGAGCATCCTCGGCAAAGCCATGGTGTGTACTTTCTTGTCTGAGGGCTGCAACCAAGCCTGAGTCCACCTCGAAGCTCCCTGGAGCAGACCCCAGCCCTGACATGCAGCGGTCAGAGCACATGGAGTCACGCACTGCTGCTGTGCGCATCTGTGTGTGCTCAGTGCAGAGCTGCAAAAGGGACACCCCTTCATCACCCGGGGTCCCAGAGGTCCCTATTGTCAGGAAAAAGGCGTGAAAAGCTCAGCTTCTGCTTCCAGATCCTGACTCACACAGGTCACTTCGACCTTATAAACAACTTCTGCAAACCTGTACTGTTTTACGGCGCTGTTTTGTTTTTACTGGTGTGTTTTACCTAATATGTTCTGAAAAATTTAGGACTTCCTGAAAGTATCCCACTTACATGTAGAAGAGTCAGCTGAGAACAGCCAAAAGAATCACATACATTTTTGTGTGGGAAAGAAGTCTTTTATCATTTACTATTGTTTTTATGGTGGCAAAATATACATAGCATTAAATGCACCATTTTACCACGTTTAAGCATCTGGCTCAGTGGCGTTCAGCCCATTGGCATTGCTGTGCAGCTGCCACCACCATCCAGCTCCGAACGCTTCATCTTTCCAAACCAAAGCTCTGTTCATGAACTACTCCCTGTTCCTCCTTCCCAGCCACTGGGAAAGGCTTTTCTTTCTGTCTCTATGAATTTGAGTACTCCAGGCACTTCCTATGTGGGGAATCATACAGATTTGTCTCTTTGTGACTGGCTTATTTCACTTTGCATAATGTCTTCAAGACTCATCCATGTTGCAGCCTGAGTTTCTTTCCTTTTTAAGGTTGAATCATATTCTCTCATCTGTGTACGCCCCTGTTTTGACTATGTTTTCTTATTTTCTGTGTTCTCGATGCTCTGGGATTGGGATCCTTGATCCTGGAGAGTCTGCCCTCCCGGGTCTAGCTAAGTCCTGAGCTAGCAAACGACTCCGCTGCAAGCACACCTTTGACATCCAGACCGAACAACCCACAGCCCACATTCCCAGCCTCCTCTTGATCACAAATTTACACCCTGAGCCAATAATCCCCCTGGCCGGAGTCACCCCAGGGCCAGGTCCTGGACAACTAGGGACTGGCCCTATACTCTGGAGTCCACCCAAATGATTCAGACCACCCGATTGAAACTTAGTGCACCAATCCCACCACGCCCATTCTATCCCATGAAAACCCCAATGAGGGCCACGGGCCACTCTCTCACCTGACAGCCCTGGTGCTTCCCCACGTGGCCCTGGGTGGCCCGCCGTGATCCTGTTTCTAGGGTGAGGGTGATGACAAGCTTCCCCTTCACGCCGACGATTTCCTTGACTGAGTGTCTCACCTTTCCTGATTAAAACAAATCAAGGCTACATTTTCACTCGTTGTGTTTATCCATTCATCCATTGATGGACATTTGGGATGTTTTCACCTTTTGGCTGTTGTTTCTTGATGGAATATTTCAAGCAAAACAAACAAACAAACAAACAAATTTATGCAAAAGAAGAAGCAAGCACGGGCCGGGCGCAGTGGCTCACGATGTGATCCCAGCACCTTGGGAGACTGAGGCAGGCGGATCACCTGAGGTCAGGAGTTCGGGACCAGCCTGACCAACATGGTGAAACCCCATCTCTACTAAAAATACAAAAATTAGCCAGGCATGGCTGCGCGTGCCTGTAATCCCAGCTACTTGGGAGGCGGAGGCAGGAGAATCGCTTGAACTTGGGAGGTAGAGGTTGCAGTGAGATGAGATCGCACCACTGCACTCCAGCCTGGGTGACAGAGCAAGACTCCATCTCAAAACAAATAAAAAATAAAAAACAAAAAACAAAAAACGGCCGAGTACAGTGGCTCATGCCTGTGATCCCAGCACTTTGGGAGGCTGAGGCTGGTGGATCACCTGAGGTTGGGAGTTCGGGACCAGCCTGACCAACATGGGGAAACCCTGTCTCTACTAAAAATACAAAATTAGTCGGGTGTGGCTGTGCACCCTGTAATCCCAGCTACTCGGGAGGCTGAGGCGGGAGAATCGCTTGAACCTGGGAGGCAGAGGTTACAGTGAGCCGAGATCACGCCACTACACTCCAGCCTGGGTAATAAGAGGGAAACTCTTTCTCAAAAAAAAAAAAAAAGAAAGAAAGAAAGAAAAGAAAAAAGAAGAAGAAGAAGCAAGCATAATAAGTACAAGGAATATCCATGTGCTGTCACCTGACTTAAGAAACCAGAGGTTCCAGCTTCTCCTGACTTCTCCTGAAGCCCCCATGTGTCCCCTGGCCCCCATCCCCTTCCTTCCCAAGGGGTTTGCTCTACCCTATTAGCATCATTGTTAGTGAACTGGAGTCTGCTAGCCCAGCACAGCAAAGCCAGATAACCACACTGAGGTTTTGAGGTGGGAGAAAGGAGGTGCTTGTTTGCTAGGTGCCAGTCAGGAGCTCCCAACCTCCCTGATGGCCTTGACACGCAAGGGTTTTAAAGGCAAGGGTAAATTTCAGGAAAGCAGAAGTTACCAGCAAAATCCTATCAATACGTGAAGGTTCTACATTGGTTTGGCCTAAAGAGGAGGAATATCTTGAAGCAGAGGCTTATAGGTCATAGGTGGATTCCAAGATTTCTGATTTGTGATTGGTTAAGAAGCAAAGCTTTGTCTAAAACCTTGGAGTCAGCAGTAAGCAATGTCACTGCCCTCAGGAAGAAATTTAGAACAAAGAACAGCAGTCAGAATTCAGGCCCCAGTCCCCCTCATCTAAGGTCCACATGGCAGCGGAGGGCATTTGCCATTTAGCGGGGATCTGGGCTTCTGAGAGACAACTCAGGGCCGTAGGTCAGGATGTTCTCTTTAGTTTCTATAGGGAATCAAACATCTGGTGGCGCGAACTTAATTTGGGCAGGCATCGCTTTAAACTACTGTTACGATCTTGTTTATCAATGAAGTTGCCCATTATTTACTTCTAGAGGCTAACTAGGTGGGGGGATTTCCCCTGAAGGAATTCAAGATTTTCCTTTATTTCCATGCTTGGGGGACTCAGCAGGCCCCTAAGAGGGGTCCCTGCTGTACCTGCCCCCGGCAGGATTGCGACTTTTACTACACAAGAATGTCCTCATGAAAAACATGTGGTATAGTCTTATATGTTCTTTAATTTTATAGGAATAGCGTTATTTGATACAGCAGACATGGGCCTGTTTCACGCAGCTGTGTTTTTGAGCTGCATCCATGCAGAGGCCAGCAGCTTCAGTTCACGCCTCTTCCTGGCTGTGTAATGTTCCATGCTTTGAAGACATCACGTTTTATGCATCCATTCTCTTATTGATGGGCATTCAGATGTTTCCCTTTTTTTAACTAAATCATGAAGATTGCATGTCTGTGTGTGTTGGGGGTGGGGGCATCTCTAGGGGACAGAATCTGGAAGGGAACTGAGGGAGGAGGATATGTGCATCTTTATTTCTCCAGATAGGACCAAACTGTTCTCCAAACTGAGAAACCAGTTTGCACCCTGACCGGCCGGGTCCGAGGATTCCTGGTGAGACGGAGAAGCCGACCCCCACCCCTCATAGCTCCTCCAAGCTGAAGACATGCTTTTGTTCATGCCGTCCTCCGCTGCGAGCGGTTTGGTGTTTGGGAGAGCAGTTTCCTGGAGCTTCTTGCAACTACGAATGGAATGGTTTGGCCAGGACATTTCTGAAAGGGAACCCCTGGTGTTTGTTGCAGGAACTGCAAGGGGTGCAGAGGCAGCAGAGACAGCCCGGCCAACCGTCACACTATTTCTGCTTGTGAGAGCTCTCAGGACTCCTGAGGGGCACCCCCTGGCTGTTTGTGGTTGTGCGTGCTGACCTTCTGCCTGTCCCTGGGAGGGAGAGCTCCCTGAGACGCAACCCGACCCTCTCTCTGACCTGGAGTTTTGGTGTCCTGCTGATCCCAGGCAACATCAATTTCTGGAAATCGGCTTGGCAGATTTACAGGCATCAAACAAAAAAAATATTTGCTTAATAACGTGCCTGTAGTGAAGTGTTTTTGTGCCAGCCTGCTGTGACAATGCAAAGCGTTTCAGCAAAGAGGAGGCAAATTTCTTTGAAATTAGAATATTCAAAGTAACTACTCAGCTCAGGCCTTTTGATACCGCTTTAAGAAATCTGTTTTGCCCATAAAATCATGTCTCTGCTGTTCGCACCACTCAACTGACATTTATTTCAATTTTCAGATAGCAACTCCTGCCACTTTACCTTCTGTAATTCAAAATAGAAATCCTTGAGTCCTCGGGAAATTGTTTTTATAATATTCTAAAGTGAAAATACTTGCAAATGTGTACTTTTTAGAACAAGCGTAAGTTTTATATTCAGGACTAAAGTAACCTTTTATGTGTGAACTTGTCTCTACTGTAAATCACAAGCGTTTTATTCTTTATTCTTTGAGCATGTCTCGATTGCCCTGCGTTTTCATGAGGTTGGAATTGCTGGGTAGGGGACTGAGCTGGGCTCGCGGGCTGCTGTATGTGCTTCGTGTGCTTCTAGTGTTTGCTTGTACAGCTGGTGCTGCCCCAGGCCTCGCCAGCCTCTGGGCACCAATCATAATCTGGCAATGCCTGCCATGAGTTCTTGCCCCCATCCTCAGTTGGGGTCTCGGCTCCCTGCAAGATTCTCTCAATCCTGCCCCCATATATTTGTGGGTGTCCCACCTGTGCTCAGGCCCAGGCAGCTGCCAGCTGGCATCTGATGGGCACCAACACTGCTGATGCTTGGCACACCCGCACTGGTCTGTGCTGGACAAAGTCTCCCTTCTCTTGGCCCAGCCTCTGGCATCTGTCTCTGAGTGCTCTGGGTGGCAAGGGGGGAGAAGGCTCATCTCTATGGTTTCCTGAAGGGCTCAGGCTATCCTATTAAGCCCTATGTGCCTGGAAGGTTTTGGAAGAATAGCTGTTTCAGATTCTACTCACAGTCTTTCTGGGACCCGGATGTGGCCAGGTTAGGGAGGGGCCTGGGCTAAGCACAGAGGCTGAGGCGAGGTATGGTCTCGGGGTCCTGCTCCATGCAGAGCAATCTGCACTTTTTTGTTTGTTTTGTTTTGTTTTGTTTTGAGACAGATTCTCACTCTGCCAGGGTGGAGTGCAGTGGCACAATCTTGGCTCACTGCAATCTCCACCTCCCAAGTTCAAATGATCCTCCTGCTTCAGCCTCCCAAGTAACTGGGATTACAGACGCATGCCACCACACCCAGCTATTGTATTTTTAGTAGAGACAGGGTTTCACTATGTTAGCCAGGATGATCTCAATCTCCTGACCTTGTGATCCGCCCACCTCGGCCTCCCAAAGTGCTGGGATGACAGGTGTGAGCCACCGCGCCCGGCCATCTACACTTGTTAATGGATCAGCCTCTGCTGCCGCTCCTGCCCCCTGTTCCTCCAGGAAGCAGAGTTCTAGGGCTGCCCTATCATTTGCTAGAAACTCGCATTCCAGCCTGAGCTCACACTGTACTCAGAATACACAGTTTTCTCGCAGCCAGAAATGCACATCACCCCATCGGCCATATTCCTAAATGTGCAGCATCTCAGACGCTTCCATGGAGCAGCCACTTGCTGTTGGGTGCCACTGGGCACAGGAGGAATGGAGAACACCTTCAAAGGTCAGGAGAAGGTGGGGACAGAACTGAAGTCTCCAGTCTTCTTCTGGCTTCAGTTCTCCAACTAGGAAATGAGCGGGTTGTACCCATTGACCTCCAAGGACAATTTAAGCTCTTTAAATTATTAGGAGAAAGAATTAAACCTTATTGGCTGGGGGTGGTGGCTCACACCTGTAATCCCAGCACTTTGGGAGGTCAACAGAGGATCACTTGAGGCCAGGAGTTTAAGACCAGCCTGGGTAACATAGTGAGACCCCCATGTCTACAAAAAATTTAAAAATTAGCTGGATGTGGTGACACAAACCCGTACTCTAACCTATTCAGGAGGCTGAGGCAGGAGGATAATTTGAGCAAAAGAGTTTGAGGCTGCAGTGAGCTATGTTCATGGCACTGTACTCTAGCCTGGGCAACAGAATGAGACCCTATCTCAAAACAAAACAAACCCACCTGAGACACTTTTCTTTCAGTGACCTTGTTTGGAATGTCCATCCATTTTCAGCCTATTTTCTTTGCAAATACGAACATTATGGCTATGAATTTCCCTACAAGTATTGCTTTGGTTGCACCCCACAAGTTTTGGTGGGTAGTACTTTCACCACCATTCAATTCTGAGTATTTTTAAATTTCCACTATGATTTCTCAACAGACTCATGAATGATTTAGAGGCATAGGGTTAATTTTTTTTTATGAGAGAGTAGGTAATACATTCAAAAGTTTCAACGTTTGAAATGCGTAAAAAGTCTACAAGGAAAACTATTTCTTCTACTCCTGTCCCCCAGTCAGCCACCTATAGGCAATTAATATTATTCATTAGCTGAGAGTCCATCCAGATAGTTTATGCTCATATAGTAAAATGTGTATATATGAGTATAGAAATATGTTATGTATGTGTGTAAATATGCATATATTCCTTTTCCGAGACAAACCTTACTCCTTTGGCTCTGAAGTGTGTTTTAGCTTGTCCTGAGCTCACGCCTGTAGTCCTAGCACTTTCAGAGGCTGAGGCAAGTGGATCCTGAGGTCAGGAGATCAAGACCATCCTGGCCAACATGGTAAAACCCTGTCTCTACTAAAAATGCAAAAAATAGCTGGGCCTGGTGGTGCACGCCTGTAGTCCCAGCTCCTCCAGAGGCTGAAGCAGGAGAATTGCTTGAACCTGGGATGTGGAAGTTGCAGTGAGCTGAGACTGTGCCACTGCACTCCAGCCTGGCAATAGAGGGAGACTTTGTCTCCAAAAAAAAAAAAAAAATGTCTTAGAGATCATTTGACACCAGTATGTAAAGAGGTTTCTCATTTGTTTTTATAAATGCATTGTATTCCATCGAGTTTGATGAACCATAATCTAAATGTCAGGTTCCCTATGATACACATTTATGTTGTTGATAGTTCTTCAAAATTTATAAACAACACAGCAATAAAAACTTTCTTTTACACATTATTTCATAGGCAGCAAGCAGATCAGTAGAAGTGGGATTGCTAAATCAAAGTGTACGTGCATTTGAATTTTGACAGCTGTTACCAAATGCTTTCCATTGAGGCTGTGCCATTTCCACCTAGAACAACGTAGAATGAGAGGTCCTATGTACCTCCAGCTTTTCCAACAGAGCATCTTACCAAACCTCGGTTCTTTGTTGAGCTATTAGTGAATGACAGTATCGTTCTAGCTTTGTTGGTATTTCTGTTATTGTAAGTGAAATTGAGCATCTTTTCGTGTTTTAAAGTAATTTATACAGATCTTGGTTTTGAGATGCCATTCTCCAGTGAAAGGAACTGGGGATCCTTGGAGAAATGGCTGATTCTAGGTCTGGGGTAGGGAATGTACAAAATCAGCCTGGAGCATCTTGGAGTGTCGGAAGCAAGGAAGTGCTCAAAACACAGCAAAGCAAAACACAAACAAACCACAGCGATGGGGAATGGCAAAGGCTCAAGGGAGCCACCTGCAAAGGCTCCCAGTGGCCTAAGCTAGAACCATTTGAGCAGCAAAATAAATAATGCAGTGCTGGACTATAGCTCAACATATTAAATAAATATACATCAGTCCACACATAAAGAAATATATATCAGTCCACACATAAATAAAGATACATCAGTCCACATATAAATATATATTGATCCACATATAGATAAAAATACATCAGTCCACATATAAATATATATTGATCCATATATAAATAAAAATACATCAGTCCACATATAAATATATATTGATCCATATATAGATAAAAATACATCAACCCATATATAAGTGAATATACATCAGTCCACATATAAATAAACGATTGAATAAATAAATAAATGGGAGGAGAAGGGACAAATATTCCTTATAGAAGAATTTCAAAAATATATGTAGATATCCTCCCCGTAGACAGTGAAGTGTAATTCCCGTCCCCTTGAGTGCGGGCAGGATTTAGTGATTGGCTTCCTGAGAATAGAACACGGGAAGGAACAACAGTAACTTTACCGTGGAGGGAACTGTGGACACCATCCGAACGGCGTGATGATGGTCAACATCACCAATGATTTCATGTCAGTATCACACACACCCTCTGCTGTGATGTGATGAACAGAGCCCTTAAACTCATATCCCCTGTCTAGTCATGAAAAAATATCAGACAACCCCAAATTGAGGGACATTTTATGAAATACCCGACTACTACTCTTTAAAGCTGTCAAGGTTTTGATAAACAAGGACAGATGGAGATACTGTCACCAACCAGGGGACACCAAAGAGACACGTACATGTGAGTGGCACCCTGGATTGGAGCCTGAGACAGAGAAAGGAATTATTGAGGAAAATTGCTAAAATATGAATAAAGCTTAACGAATGTACTGATGTTAACACCTTAGTTTTGACAAATACACCACAGTTATTACGTAAGATGCTAACATTAGGGAACTAAAAGAAAGGTGCACAGGAAATCTTTGTACTATCTGCGCAATTTTTCTTTCTTTCATTTTTTTTTTTTTTTTTTGAGATGGAGTTTCACTCTTGTTGCCCAGGCTGGAGTGCAATGGTGCAATCTTGGCTCACCGCAACCTCTGCTTCCCGGGTTCAAGTGATTCTCTTGCCTCAGCCTCCCGAATAGCTGGGGTTACAGACATGCGCCATCATGTCAGGCTAATTTTGTAGTTTTAGTGGAAACAGGGTTTCTCCGTGTTGGTCAGGCTGGTCTTGCAGTCCCAACCTCAGGTGATCCACCTGCCTCGGACTCCAAAAGTGCTAGGATTACAGGCTTGAGCCACTGTGCCCAGCCTATCTTTGCAATTTTTCTGTAAATCTAAAATTATTCCAAAATTAAAAGGCTATTTAAAAAAATTATTTGTATTTTTAAAATGAATAGTTAACTCATCCCTTTTGCCCATTTTTCCTTTTGTTGGTTAGCCTCTTGTTTATTTACAGAAGCTCTTTACATATTAGTCTTTGATTATAACATGAATTATACTTATTTTCTCCAATTTGACTTGGCTTTTTGATCTTATTTAAAGTCATCTTTTCCCTTCAGTGTTTTGATTTTTTGTTTTTGTTTTTGTTTGTTTGAATACGTGATCTCTGTCACCCAGGCTGGAGTGCTGTGGTGTGATCATGGCTCACAGCAGTCTTGACTTCTTGGGCTCAGGTGATCCTCCTACCTCAGTCTCCTGAATAGCTGGGACCACAGGTGCATACCACCATGCCCAGCTGATTAAAAAAACATTATTTGTAGAGACAGGGTCTCATTATGTTGCCCAGGCTGGTCTCAAACTCCTGAGATCAAACAATCCTCCCACCTCAGCCTCCCAAAGTACTGGGTGTAAGCCACTGCACCCAGCCCGGAAATCTTTTAATTTATACAGTTAAATTTCCCCATTTCTCATTTATTTTATGCCTCTTAACTTTGTATTATAGTTGGCAAGGACTTCTCCCATTTCAATCTTATAAAATAACTGTTCCATGTTCATTCAATGTTTTTACTTAAGAAGTACTGTTTTTACTTTTCCAATATTGTATTCTACCAGTTTTTAGACAAGTATTAATTTCTGAAGCTGCATCTGTTAGCACACAGTCAAGAGCCAGGAACCACCCCAGTTATTTGAACAGAGAGGATTTAATATAAATAATTGTTAACTAGGTAGACAGTTGTTAACTAGGTAAATAAAATGGTAAAAAAGAGAAATTTAGTCTATCATGGGATTAGCAACCACAGGGAGCAGCTGCCACCCCCAGGGCTGAGGGAGCAAAGGGAGGAGGCTGGAATTATTAAAGCTTAGTAAATTGGAGGAGAGGCCTCCTGGGCCAGGGACCCAGACTTCTGAGGAGAAACTCCGGCTGGTGCTGGTGTCTCTGTGGGATAGAGAAGGAACGAGATGAAATTGGTTTGCAAATGTCGAAAAAACTGCAAACTGGATTTCACAGCTGCAGGAACTGCTGCAGCCAGGGTGAAGCAGCTTTGCTTGGAGGCTGCTCATCAGAACAGGAGGCAGACTGGAAGGAGCAGGTCCCTTCTTCCAGCCCAGCTTGTTAATCTCTCTCTCTAGTGCCCCCTGTTGGCAGAACCTAACAGGGATGTGGCTGGCAAAGCAGAAATGTTTGAGGTTCCATCACCAGTATCACAAAAACAAATATAGAAGGCTGGTTTGGAAATGAAACAATAGTTCAATAACAGACCCACTCGCTTACGAGAAACAATTCAATGACATTTGAACACTTCCGCCCACCTTATTCCTCTTATATTCGGTCAGCAAATTACAGTGACTACAAAAAGTTGCCTTAGCTTTAGTTTGTTTTTTTTTAAACCTTTCAAAAGAAGTAGCATGATTACTATTTTATACAGTCTATGTTTGTTAAGATTTATCCACATTGCATGTGTACCTGTTCATTTGCCCATAATTTCTTCTTCTTTTTTTCTGTATAAACTTCTCCATTCTCCTACTAGTGCATCCTAAGACTACAAAAACAATCAAGTTGTACACAAATACTTGTGTCAGGGTCAGCTTCTAGGATAGCTCAAATTAAAACAAAGCCCAAAGTCTCCTGTATCAGAATTAATGAATGTAGCATTTTAAACAAACTATATTTCTACTGTTTAAAGAAATAAAAGATGGAATTGAAAACATGAGTAAGAAATAAGAGACTTCGAACATAATTAGGCACATTTAAAAAAAAAAGCTAATAGAATTCCTAGAACTGAAAGTAGCATTATTGACATTAAAGACTCAATGTATAGACTGTGAACATACTGAACACAGCTGAAGAGAGAATTGGTGAAGTGGAAGGTAGACACTGTAAAGTAACAGTCTAAAGAGGAAAGTAAAGAAAGCCCGTGGATGCATTACCAAGCAAGAGTCAGTGTGAGCCACAGGAATGCAAACCAGAGGAACTCTGGAGACAGTGCAGAACATGCATGGGGGCTATTCCAGCCAAGGGGCAAGAAAGCTGAAGCTATTCATCCTCCAACTTCCGTTCATCATTGGCTGAAGGATGTTGCAAGGGAATTAATTCCCAGGCATTTCCAGTCTTCTCCCTGTGCACTGGGACAGAACCTTTAGACAGATACTTGAAAAGGATGCCACCAGCATGCACTGGAACAGTGAGGGCTGAGGAAACTTGGGTGGGGCACCTATAACATCTGCCATCATCCACCCCTTGAACTGCTCAGATGCACTCGCGCTCTAAGTAAAGTTGACTCTGCTTCATCCATGCTTCTTCAAGGTAGTGGCCTGTCACAATTTTTAAGAAATAACCGGCCAGGTGTGCTGGTTCGTGTCTGTAGTCCCAGCACTTTGGAAGCCTGAGGCAGGAGGATCGCTTGAGACCAGGAATTCAAGACCAGCCTGGGCAACATAGTGAGACCTTAGTCTCTATTAAATAATTTTTTAAAAAATTAGCCAGGTATGGTGGAGCATGCCTGTAGCTCCAGCTCCTTGGGAGGCTGAGGTGAGAGGATCACTTGACCTCAGTAGGTGGAGGCTGCTGTGAGCTACGATTGTGCCACTGCACTCCAGCAGCCTTGGTGACAGAGTGAGAACCTGTCTCAAAAATAGAAAAAAATACAACAAGAAGATTAACAGGACGAGTGCAGTCCCTGCCACCTCAGTGGGCCCCAGGACCATACCTGACATTCATTGTCTCTTTCCTCTACCAACCATTCTGGATTCCTCACACCCTGGGCCTGCACTTCTGCTGGTCTTGATGACTTACCAGTGGGGTGACACAAACGTCATCCCCGAGATATCTGAGGCCCTGGCCACTGCACCCTGAGAGGCCATGGTTGCTGCAGTTGCCCGTACAGACTTATTACCATACCGAGCACCAGGAGGGGCTGCAGAGAATTCCTCAGTCTTCAGACAAACTCCTTCCTGCTCCTGTCACGAGGCAGCACACGACCGCCCTCACCAAATGCCACCTACTAACTGGATCCTTAGCATGTCCCCAGGGAAGCATTCCCCTTCCCCAATGGGAAATAACGCCTCTAGTCCTAGCAGAGCATGAAGTTGTGGGAAACAAATTCGCCGGGGAGTCCTGGGGATGACGGTGAGAGTGTCCACCCCTTGGGTCCTCTCACTATCAGGGACACACCCCATAGAGTGGCCACTGGTTCACAGTATAGATCGCACCTTCCAACTCAGTGTCCCAGTGCCCTAGGGTGTCTTCCCCAAACTGATTTCTTCCCCAAACATTCCATCAGGCTGGCAGATTCCTAGATGGAGACCCTAGTGGGTCCTATGGTCCTGCCCATCGTCACAACTCTTTTGCTGTAATTTGATTCTCTCAGTTCAAGGCCATGTTCTTTGCAATCACATAATGGCAAATTAGACACTCTGTGAGCCCGCAGGCAGAGTGCTAGCTGAAGCCCTGTAGTCAGGCAAGGTAAATTCATACCTACAGTGCAGGTCAATTCTGGTCCAGATGGTTCACTGCTCGCTCCAGTGTAGGGGGATTAAAGGCAATCAAGCTGCTGCCACACAGCGAGCTGGTCTCCTCCAGGGACAACACCATAGCGAGGGCCTGGTGTTAGTCTCTGCTGCTGAACATACAGGTGTTTAGCCGCAGCTAGATCAGCCCTTGTGAGCCGGACTCCATGCGTGTGTGGAGTGAACCCATGCACGGCCTCCTGCCCCGCCACCATGGTGACTCCCCACGCACGCTCATGGTACAAGCACAGAAGTGGCTGTGGGCAGAGGCTGGCTGAGCTCTGCTGGCCGAGTCACCTTTTCTACCTGGTTATTCAGTGTTTCAGCTGCAGCTGATCATTTCAGCGGGCAGGGGGTGGCACTGACATAAGACAATGTGCTCACTCCCAATTGCTCATTCCCATCACTTTCCCAGGCCACTTTTTTCTGATCTCCCAGTCTTGTTCCTTCCAAGTCTCTGACGAACCAGCCCCATCAGTTACCACTGCCCAGAGTCTGTGTACATTCTTACTTAAGTGGATAACCAGGTGCTCGCCCGAAGCTCTGCGGGCTGGATGGGTTTGGAATGAGGCAGCATCCTTTTTTTATTTGCTCCAATATATCAAGCCAATGAATGAGACCCAAAGGCTCCCAGCCTCTGTTATCCAGGTGAGGTGTGAGCTGAGAGAGGCAGCAGTGCACCAGAGATGGGTGACGTGGGGTCTGGGCCACCTGTCTGTGTAACCTGTTTATACCACTAGGGCCTGCTCAGGCATGTTCCTGACTGTTCCATTTTCATCATTCAGTGGATTGTTGTCATAATGGCCAAACACTTCAGCTTGGCAAGCCTGGCGATGCTCAGCTTGAGATGGGCAGCTCTACCACGGAGTCACTGATGTCTCATGCCAGGCACGAGTGTCTGTCTATGAGCTACTTTTTTCAATGGCGACCAGGTTGCCTGACTCACGTCCACGCTGTGAACCCCCTACCCAGCCTTTCCAGGTGCTTTCCACAGCATCTCTTCTCTATCACGGGCAGCTCTGGCACCACAGGATGTGCAGAGATGTGGCCCAAGTGCCAGAGCTACTGATCTGGCACCTGAACCTTCTAGGGAGAGAGCCGTTTCTTGCTCTTAGGTCCAATAAAAACTGGCAGTCTCTAAGTAATCTGATGACGAGGTGGGAGCAGTATTCTCAAGTGTGCCATGGGACGGCATCGTCTCCAAAGTCCCAGGAGGCTCACCAAGGTCTGTGCCTTTTCCTTGCTGGTGGAAGACACAAGATGATGTAACTCATCCTTTACTTTGGAGGGGATGTCTCAGAATGACCCACACATTGGATTTTTTTTTTTTTTTTAGTGTCATTCTGCTCCTCAGACTGGAATGCAGTGGCGTGATCATAGCTCACTGCAGCCTCGACTTCCCAGGCTCAAGCAATCCTCCCACCTTAGCCTCTGGAGTAGCTGGGATCACAGGTGCCTGCTACCATGCCCAGCTAATTTTTTAAATTTTTCGTAGAGATGTGATCTCTCTATGTTGTCCAAGCTGGTCTTGACCTCCTGGGTTCAAGCGATCTTCCTGCCTCAGCCTCCTGAGTAGCTGGAACCACAGGAGTGCACCACCATGCCCAGCTACTTTAAAAAATGTTGTTTAGACATAAGGTCTTGCTACATTGCCGAGGATGGACCCCTGAGTCTTTGTTGGGATAGCAGAGCCCTGAACCACTCTAGAGCTTAGCTCCCACTCTCTGCAATGCGTGGGCGCCTTTCCAGGGCATGTAGGGTACTTTCCACTTCCTGCGCACCAGGTCTGATCAGCAGGACATCTTCAATGTAGCATCCCGGTGTGATGTTCTGTGGGATGTCAGATAATTAAGGTCCCTGTACTGCTGCTATCCCAGGTAAGTGCAAATCAGTTTTCATACATCTTTTTTTTTCTTTTTTTTTCTGAGATGGAGTTTTACTCTTGTCACCCAGGCTGGAGTGCAGTGGTGCAATCTCGGCTCACTACAACCTCTGCCTCCTGGGTTCAAGCGATTCTCCTGCCTCAGTCTCCCGAGTAGTTGGGATTACAGGCGCCCGCCACCATGCCAGGCTAATTTTTGTAATTTTAGTGGAGACGGGGTTTCATCATGTTGGCCAAGCTGGTCTCAAACTCCTGAGCTGAAGCGATCCACCCACCTCAGCCTCCCAAAGTGCCGGGATTACAGGCGTGAGCCACCGCGCCCAGCCTGATACATCTTCCTGATAGGGTTTGAGAGGTTACACACACCAGATCAACAGCTTTACACCTAACTCCAAGGCTGTGCTGACCTGTTCTGCTGAAGAAATAGTATATGGCACAACAGCAGCACTTGGGGCTCCCACTCGGTTAGGCTTACAAGAGTCCATTGTCATCTGCTATGACTCAGATGGCTTCTTCAAGGGCCGTACTGGTGAATGAAAGAGGGATATAGTGGGGACCACCTTCTCCGCATGCTTTAAGTCAGTAAGGGTGACACATCTCTGTCGTCATGCTCAGACTTCATATTGCTTCTGATTTTCCATCTTGTAAATGTATCCGGACTAAACATGAGCTCAGAGACTGAGGAAGTGGCCACAGATGGTCCTCCAGACTCAGTGGCATCCTGAAAGATGGACTTGGGCCAGGACTTTATTTATCACGTGGCTTCTGTAAACCCCACTCTAATGGGGGGTCACGATGGTATTTTGGGTTCCCTGGTACCAGTGTCAGTTCTGACCTGTATCCAATAGTCCTTGAGAGATCTGGGCATTCCGCCTCCCTACTATAAAAGCTACTCTGACAAGGGAGCAGAGAGGAGGGACGGGGAGGATCGTACCGCGTGGGCTTCCAGGATCCTTCCTCGAGAGGACCTTTCTTCCCTTCAGTGCACAGACTCTGGGTCTGAGAAATGGCGCAGATCTAGAAGTTGGGGGAGAGATACTGATTTTTCCATGGAAGTGGCTGGCCTCGGCCTTCTGCTCACACATTCTTATCCTTTTTTGGTTACATAAATCAAATAAGCACGTGGCTGCCCATCTACCCTGCCTCTAGAAAGAACGCAGCCTCTTATTGGTTACCACAGAGCCCTGCATGCAGGCTCCCGGCAACCTTTGCAGCCTCACTGCCCATTTTGGTAATTGCATCATCTTGCCTCTGATGGTTAAGTGTGCAGCGTGGTCTCTGCCATTTTGGAATCCTCTCTTCTCTGTGGACACTGGAGAGGCCAGTTCTATAGCAGCCTCCCACCATCCATCCTGTCCTGCAGATGGTGACCACACCGGACTTTGCAACGCTGCCGGGGCTTCCTTCGCTGGCGCACGTCTTACAGGCTCGCGAGCAGAGTCCTCTGGGGCTCCCCGGGAACGTACAGAGGGAGTACGTCCTCCAGTCTTCCGTCATAACTTAATTATAACTCCAGCATGTGTTCCTTGCTTACTTCAGGCCATCGTTGTTGCTAAATCTCAAGATGGCAGCCCAGAAGAGCATTAGGGGCAGCTCAGGCTGCCCTTGTCACGATGAAGACTCCTGAATCACGGGGCAGTTCCCCTTCCTCGGTAAACTCCCCCACAACCCAGCCTGATATTCCGCCCTAATCTTGTCCAGCACACACCATCCACTCCCAGGTGTGTGCTCTCAGTTTTGTGGGTGCAGATTAGCAAGGACCCGAGCTCCCCTCCCTCTCTTCCCTCTCCTCTTCTCCTGTATTCAGCCATGGCTGGGCAGGCCTTCCCAGCTGGCCACGCAGAGACTTGACCATCCATACAAGCTCCGTGCTGCAGGTGGGATTGTTCTAGCCCACCATGAAGGAGGCCGCCTCTCAAGGGTTCCAGGTTTGCAGGGAAGAGGGGTCTGTCGTTCCATCTCCTCCCTTCCCATGAGCTCCAGGCCTCGTTTCCCATCCCCATGGGGCTCTTGAAACCAAGACCTCTGTTCCATTCCACAAAAACCCTTTGCTCCTAATTGCTCCTCAGGCTTTCTCTTCCACCTCCCTGCTTTTCCTGGAGTACTTCTTTGACGCTCTTGCAAGCCCAGCTACGCATTTAAAAGAACATCCGTGGCATTTAATCTAGCATGTTTATAGGCGTCATCGCTTTCGTTGCTGTTGCTATTATTTTCGTAATATGAAGTCTTTGATACTGTAGGAAGCAGAACGCCTTGTGGCTTCTCTTTGCTTTTAGCTTTTATCACAAAAAAGTAACTTGCTGTAGCAGAACCAATTGAACAGTGGTTTCCGTGCTAGCATGTTCCAAACAATTAAAGTACTTCTTGCCTCTTTCCACCCCCGCAACTTTGGAGGAATTAATTTGGGACTTGGGAGCAGGTTGAAATTCGTAGTGGGAGGGTCGTATTAACGTAGGAGAAAAATCACTGTGATGGGGGGCGTGGCACATCCTACTGTGCCCGCCCCAACTCCCACGACTCCCACGCAGAGTCTGCTTTTGATTGGCACTTTATTTATTACATCTATTTATAAATATTTAGTTGTGTTTTCTTCTAGGTCTTTGCAGTTATCCCCCCCCAAACCTTGATACATTCGCAAACTATTTTTGTGTGTGGAGTGAGCTATGAATCCAACTTTCCTCCCCCATACGGCCAGTGAATAGTCCCGGTTCTGCTTCTAAAGACACTCCTGCTCTTGCCCACTGAGTATGACACATCCATTATTTCTGAGCAGGCGGTTCTGTTCCACTGACCGGCTGTTCATCCGTGCATGGAACCAGTAGGAGTGTGTCTGGCTGCAAGTAGCAGAAAAAGAACTCCCAAGCAGCTATGCCTTAGACAGGTGGTGGTCGCTTTTTCACGTGGAACTGTGAATCCGGAACGGAGCGTTTCTGGCATTGGTTCAGTTACCTAACGGTGCCACCAGGGGCCACACCCTCCCCTTCTCTCTTTCCATCCATGTCGTAATAACCACGTCCGTCACCTCCTGGGTACAGATAGCCACTGTACACCAGGTTCCCCCTCTGCTAGCAGCATCTGCCCTTTCACCAGGACTGCAAGTTTTCTGGGGCCCCAGCCGATGCCTGCTCATGCCTCCCTGGCCAGCGCCAAGGTGCATTCTGCTTCCTCTAATTGTAGGGAAGCTGGAAAAGTGGGTAACTGGACTGTCCTAAGTGACTTAGAGCAAAACCGTGATTACCTTGGGCTGGGTGTGAAGGCAGGAGCAGTGCCGTGAGAGAATACTGTGCCTCAGGGGTACTTGTGCAGGAAAAAGCAAACCGAAAGCTAGGACTCCTGGATGTGGCTGTGTTCATGCAGGGCTTGCATTCAGCCTGTGGGGATGTGACACGGCCCCCTCCCCCAGCAGGACTGGATGATCCGTTTAAACCACACCCCACTTGACCCCACAAGAGAAGGTGGAGAGCAGGAGGTGCCTTGGGGAGCCCAACTGAGTGGGGCGGGTGGCAGGGGGTGGGGTACAGAATGACACTTGTGATATTACCATACCATAAGATATATTACCATACCACATTATAGGTGTGGCTCACCCCTATAATCCCAGCACTTTGGGAGGCCAAGGCGGGTGGATCACCTGAGGTTGGGAGTTAGAGACTGTAAGGCCGGTTGCCTCGCCGGGAGCTCGGACACACATCCCCCCCACCCCCGCCTTTTTTCCAAAAGCTCGGACATGCCCTTTTCCCCTTCTCTCACAGCCTGGCTTTCCCTTAAAGAACCCAGTATGCAAGCAGGGTCTTGTGATTCTAGCCAATAGCAGCCGAGTCTTTCTAGCCAATAGCAGCTGAGTAATTCTAACCAATAGCAGTCGAGTCCTGTATGCAAACAAAGGCTTGTAACTTTACCCAATAGTAGTCCTGCTTTCCCACAACCAATCGAGCTCCTTCACTCCCTATAAAACCCCACGTCTGAGAGGAGTCTGTGCAACTTCTCTGGCCCCTCCTGTCAGATCGCAGAACCTCACCCGGGAGCCTGAATAAATTCCTTCATATTGGATCTTCTTGTGTTGGCCTCAGTTTCTTCCTTTTAAACTCGGCAAGAACCCAAGAACAAACCTCACAAATGGTGCCGGAAACCTGGGGGGAGTTGTAAGATGACCCCTCCTGGGGAAAACTGACTCCTCCACACAAAGCCGGACCGGGGAGCTGCCGTTTCACCACAAGGTAAGACTTCTGTTGCCCACCACCCCACCAGCTGTTCTCGGGATCCCTGTCTGAAACCGCTGCAGTGTCAGGGATTCCTGCTGTGAGTCCAGGACTCCAGCGCCATGAGTCTGGGACTCCGGTTTCCTGCCGTTGAGTCTGGGACTCCGGCATAGGACCTGAGTGTAAGAGGAGCTGTCCCTACACTCTTGTTCTCTCCCCGTGAGGCGTTTTTTAGGGTCAGGAATTTGAGGGCGATGTCCCCATTTTCCTGAACCCTCACCAGCGACTGAGGTGTGGGTACTCAGAAGCCCCATTCAAGCAGCCCTGCCTTATGGCAGAGGCAAACCCCCCGGCTTATACCAAAATCTTTATTTTTAACTAGCCCATTGGCATAAAAGTCTCCCGTTAAGTAAGAAACTGTATTTTTGGTTTCTTTCTTTTTCTGTTTCTCTCTTTTTTTTCTCCTTTCTCTCTCTCTTCCTCTTATATGTGGTCCTCTAATTTTGCCATGTGGCAGATAGCCCTAGTCCTGTCTTTTTTTGTTTTCTTCCTGATTATAATCATTGTAAATGTGCAGGCTTTCAGGTATCTTCGTTCCCGCCCCACCCTCTGTTCCTCTTGCACCACTGCCCATGTGCTCCTCATCTGAGGAACTCTCCTTTCCGCTGGCCTGACCCAATAATCCTCCGCCCTATGACAGACCTCAACCCCCCACAGCTCCTCCACCTCCTAACTACAACCTGGTCTCTCCTGTTGGTGCTCACACCTGCTTGCGCTGTGCTCCTAATGACGAAGCCTCCCTCCTTTGCTAGTCACCCACTTCATCTCCCAGTCGGTGGCTGATATGAGGAGGAAACTTTAAAAAGCCCTAGGGTACAGTGTCACTTCAGCCGCCCAACTGGAAGATAAGCTCCGTGTGGCCATTGAAGCGTCAGCCGGCTCTCTGGCTTCCCTCCAGCGACAAATCACATTACTAGCCCAAGTAATTCTCCAAAACCAATGGGCCCTTGACCTATTAAGGGCAGAAAAAGGAGGTTCCTACAAGCTCATATGTGAGAAATTGGGCGAGTGGCTATCAACCAAATGCTGCTTCATCCCTTCATCCGATTCACGGTCGAGGCACCAGCCGACTGACCTGTCCCCTTTACTTTACCCCTATTCAGCAGGAAGTAGTCAGAAAGAGCGGTGCCCTCTATCATCAAAAGGTAGGAATGTAAGGCTGGTTGCCTTGCCAGGAGCTCAGACGCACATCCCCCCCACGCCCCGGCCTTTTTTCCGAAAGCTCGGACATGCTCGGGTTGTTCCCTTTTCCCCTTCTCTCACAGCCTGGCTTTCCCTTAAAGAACCCAGTATGCAAGCAGGGTCTTGTGATTCTAGCCAATAAGCAGCCGAGTCTTTCTAGCCAATAAGCAGCCGAGTCTTTCTAGCCAATAGCAGCCGAGTCTTTCTAGCCAATAGCAGCCGAGTCTTTCTAGCCAATAGCAGCCAGGTAATTCTAACCAATAGCAGCCGAGTCCTGTATGCAAACAAAGGCTTGTAACCTTAACCAATAGTAGTCCTGCTTTCCCACAACCAATCGAGCTCCTTCACTCCCTATGAAACCCCACGTCTGAGAGGAGTCTGTGCGACTTCTCTGGCCCCTCCTGTCGGACCACAGAACCTCACCCGGGAGCCTGAATAAATTCCTTCATATTAGTCGGGTATGGTGGCTCATGCCTGTAATCCCAGCTACTCAAGGAGGCTGAGGCAAGATAATTGCTTGAACCTGGGAGGCAGAGGTTGTGGTGAGCCAAGATTGCGCCATTGCACTTCAGCCTGGGCAACAAGAGCAAAACTTCATCTCAAAAAAAAAAAAAAAATCTATATTTGGTCTCTGCTCCTGGTTCTCGGCACATAACCCCTAAAACCCTTGGAATCTCTGGTGTGGTAAGAGTGCCTTTAGTATGCTCGTCAGATGACTGGGGGCTGGGGGCTCTTAGGTAGCCTTAGGATGGGACTGATCACCAGAAAGATCATGGCAGGACTAGCCAGCCCCACCTCCCAACCTCCAGGGAGTGGGGAGGGGCCAAAGGTTGAGTTGATCACCAATGGCCAATGATGAATCAATTCCGCCTACATAGTGAAGCTTCCATAAAACCCGAAAGGACTGGGTTTGGAGAGCTTCCGGATTGCTAAACAAGTGGTGGTGTCCAGAGAATGTCGCCCAGGGAGGGTGTGGAAGCTCCGTGGCCCCTCTCACCACCCTGCCCCACGTGGCCCGCCCCCAGTCTCGCAATTCATCTGTATCCTTTGTGATCTTCTTCACAATAAACTGTAACTGTAGGTAAGTGTCTCCCCGGATTCTGTGAGCTGTCCTAACCATTAATTGAACCCAAGGAGGAGGTGTAGGGACTTGGACTTAGAGCTGATCAGTCAGAGGCACCGGTCACCACCTGGGACTTGTGATTGGCATCAGAAGTGGGAGCAGTCTTGTGGGACTGAACCCTCACCCTGTGAAAATCCGATGCTAACTGCAAGCAAGTGGTGTCAGAATTGGGTTAAATTATAGGACACTGTGCTGGTGCCCCCTGAGAACCGCCACCCCCCTGCACATCTGGTCACAGGAGTGCCCTGTGTTGGGTGGCACGGGATGTGTGGGAGTGGGGAAACGCTGCTGTCTCCTGTATCTTACACAGCGGCTTCTGTCACCTGGACACACTCATGCCCGGCTGAGGCTATAAAAATTTCCCATAATAAGTGCAGCACCAACTTATTATGTTACAGTGCGAGGGGTCAGAAGTCTGAAGTGGGTCTCACTGGGCTAAGATGAAGGTGGTAGTGGGGCGGTTCTTTCTAGAAGCTTGGGGGGTCCTAGCTGCTGGAGGCCTCCCCCATTTTCAAAGCCAGCAGCCTCACATCTTCCTGTCTCTCAACTTCCTTCTACACATTGGCTTCTGTCTTCGGAGGACCACTGTGATTCCTTTGGGCCCCTCAGGATGGTTTCCCCCTCCAGATCCTTAACTCGGTGTCAGCTGCAAAGTCCCTGTGGCATGTAAGGTAACATGCATGGGTTCTGGGGATTAAGACCCAGCTGTCCTCCGGGTTGTCCCAGGTGAGAGGCAACAGCAGATTCTCCCTCCAGGTGAGGGAGGAAGCGGGCGGGACAGAGCTGGGAACCTTCCAGAAAGTCCATGTCTCCTTGGGCTCAGGGCATGACCGTCCCCTCAGCTCTGCTGTGAACTGGGTCTGCCTGCAGGGCCCTCAGCCTGGTTCCTATTTAAAGTCCGCCTGGGGCCCAGTCGGCAATCAGTCTCTGCATTCCAGCCACATCCCATCAGCCCTGCCTGGAAATCCTCGATGGCCCTGGGTTGGGTCTCCCGGGGGCTCAGCCACCCCAGCAGCCTCTGGGCAGCTCTCCTGCCTCCACCTGGCCCTCCTCATGGAGGAGGTGGGAATCTGAGTGGGCAGTGCCTCCTTCACTTAAGACCCTGTGATGACTCTGGGTTTTGTGTTAAAGCCCCTGCCCACCACCACCACCACCCTGGCTTTGCTTGAGAGCCCCTTCAGGAGCCAGCACTCTGATTCTCACTTCGCCCCCAAGTGCAGAGAGGAAAGGATTGCCTTCCTCATCATTCCAGGGAAGTCTCACCTCCTGGGCTTTACAGGGTGACTCCTCCTGCCTGACACCCTCCTCCCACCCTTCATCTGCCAACTCCTGGGCATCCTTCAGGGCCAGCTTGGCTGTCACCTCCACAAGGAAGACTTGAGGATGGGCCAGGTTCCTGTGGATGCAACAGAAACAGATTCTGCTCTCAGGCCTGGGTCTATCCGAGTCATTGCTGCCGTCTCTGCTACCCCGGCTGGGTGTCCCCTTGGGCATCCAAAGCCCTCAGCACATACATCAGTCCTGGTCCCGACTGCCGCTATAGCCCTTGATGGCTGACTTGCCCACCCCTTCCCTACCCTGCCTGCTCCTGGTGACCAGGACCTCGCCTTATTCAGTTGACCCCTCTGGGTCACCATGGCACCCAGCCATGACTCCTCAAAGACCATGGCATGCGGCAGGGACTTCAAGGGCAGCTCCAAACTCCAGAATGTGAAGCACTCGGTGGTCTGTGTGCTACAGCAGGGCTCCCCACAAGGCAGATGGAGGGGAAACTGAGGCTGGGAAGCTGAGTCCTTTCTGCCTGGGGCTTCCTCTCTTGAGAAAGGAGGTTGGCAGTGCACATGTGGAAAAGCATCTGGCAGTGTCAGCAAAGCTAAATAGAGGCTCATCGCCTGGGGAATCCACCCCCAGCAAATCCACCACGTATCACACCTGCTGCAATAATGAATTGGGAGTGCATTGGGCTGAGACGACGCTAACACCTATGGTTCCAACAGAAGCAAACCGAAACGCAACCAGAATGAATGATCCCCAAACCAAAACCCAATGCAGAGTGAATGATCCCCAAACCGAAACGCAATACAGAGTGAATGATCCCCAGACCGAAATGCAACCAGAGTGAATGATCCCCAGACCGAAACGCAACGCAGCGTGAATGATCCCTAGACCGAAACGCAACGCAGAGTGAATGATCCCCGAACCGAAACCCAACGCAGAGTGAATGATCTCCGAACTGAAACCCAACGCAGAGTGAATGATCCCCAGACCGAAACCCAACGCAGAGTGAATGATCCCCGAACCGAAACCCAACGCGGAGTGAATGATCCCCGAACCGAAACGCAACGCAGAGTGAATGATCCCCAGACCGAAACGCAACGCAGAGTGAATGATCCCCGAACCGAAACGCAACGCGGAGTGAATGATCCCCGAACCGAAACGCAACGCGGAGTGAATGATCCCCGAACAGAAACCCAACGCAGAGTGAATGATCCCTAGACCGAAAAGCAACGCAGAGTGAATGATCCCCGAACCGAAACGCAACGCAGAGTGAATGATCCCCGAACCGAAACCCAACGCAGAGTGAATGATCTCCGAACTGAAACCCAACGCAGAGTGAATGATCCCCAGACTGAAACGCAACGCAGAGTGAATGATCCCCGAACCGAAACGCAACGCGGAGTGAATGATCCCCAGACCGAAACGCAACGCGGAGTGAATGATCCCCACATCGAAACGCAACGCAGAGTGAATGATCCCCAGACCGAAATGCAACCAGAGTGAATGATCCCCGAACCGAAACGCAACACGGAGTGAATGATCCCCAAACCGCGGAGTGAATGATCCCCATCTAGGAAACCAAGAGATTCGAGCATAACCCACGAGAAACTGCCAAGTAACCTCTAACTAGGGACTTTCCACTTTAATTAACCGAATATTTTCTATGTCTGGCTTTTGCAAGCCTCTTACAAAAGTTCCCTCCTGTGGGCCCTCGGCAGAGTCCTGAGTGGCTCTAGATCCAGTGCTGCCCAATTCATCAATTGCTCAATGTTCAAATAAACGTATTGAAATTTTAATGTGCTCAAGTTTGCTTTTTACACACCCAGTGGGAATGAGTGTGCATGTCCCCCAAGACATTATGTGAGCGTCCAGAATGGCTTTACTTAAGATAACCTCACACTGAAATCACCCCAGTGAAACCCTGAAAAAGCTCTGGACATCGAAGCTGGGGGAGCTTCCTGGCTGGTGAGCAGGTAGATGTCCCAGGAAGGTGAGGTGCCCTGGCTCCCCGGAGAGAGGACATGGAGGCTCTGTGTTCGGGACCCTCCCTGCCCTTGCCCCTCACATCGCTTCATCTGGCTGGCGCTGACCTGTATCTTTTTCGAATAAAACTGTTACTGTAAGTACAGTACTTCCTTGAGTTCTGTGAGTTGTCGTAGCAATTTATTGAACCTGAGGGGTTTGTGGGAACTCCTGAATTTGTAGCCAGTCAAAAGTGCAGGTGGCCTGGGGACCCCTGAACTTGCAGCTGGCATCTGAAATGGGGGCCGTCTTGGTGGGAACCATGTCCTTAAGCCCGTGGAGTATGACGCTAACTCTAGGCAATTGTCAGAACGGAATTACCATCTGCCAGTTGGGGATGAAGCAGAATATTCAGAAACCCCATGTAGCTGAGCAGAAATGTGCTTGAGAAGGGAATCCCACATCTGCTTAGAAAATGGTTTTACCACAGAGACGTTCAGAATTGAGTATAGCAATGATGGAGTAGATGAAAATGACAGCATTTATATTTGTGAGCTAAGTTCAGAATATACATCTTTGGCATTTTAAGAACTCACAGCGTTTAAGAGAATTTAGCATATTTGAGTCTTCACATCAGACGTGTGATTCTAATTTTAAATGGGCTCTTGAGTCATTGATTTCTGAGCCCTTCAAACAACTAGCCTGACATTAATAATCAGCACCTGTGATCACAAGTTGACCTCTTACTAAGTTAGTAAACAGTTTCTGTATATTTGAAAACCCCCGTAATTGTACATTTAATGTATTTGGTTGATACGAATCACATAAGGGCTTGGGAAGATCTGTTAGTCAGATAACTGAAAAACTTAGAAAACGGAATATAATAAATTTTGATTGCAGCTTAAAATGTTTAAAGGAATTTAAATTAACTAGGTAGATGATACTAACATTAATCAAATTTCTTTTTATAAATGATCATTGAAATTTGCTGGATCTATTTGTAGAATAAGATTTGTAAGTTGTGTTTAAAAGCTCAAGGAAGCGGGGTAGGGGACTGGGCAGTTGCTGTTCAATAGGTGTAGTGTTTCAGTTACACAAGGTGTAAAGTTACAGAGATGCGTCGTACAGCACGGGGCCCACAGCTAACAGTACCACACTGAGGCTGGGTGCAGTGGCTCATGCTGTAATCCCAGCACTTTGGGAGGCCAAGACAGGTGGATCATGAGGTCAGGAGTTCGAGACCAGCCTGGCCAATATGTCGAAACCCCGTCTCTACTAAAAATACAAAAAATTAGCTGGGCATGGTGGCGCATGCCTGTAATTTCAGCTACTCTGGAGGCTGAGGCAGGAGAATCGCTTTAACCCGGGAGGCCAAGGTTGTGGTGAGTGGAGATCACGCCACTGCACTCCAGCCTGGGTGACAAAGCGAGACTTCTCTCAAAAAAAAAAAAAAAAGCTTGGGCTGGGAGAGAGGGGTGTGGGGCTGTCTCAGACATGGGGCCTTCTGGAAGATGCCATTCAGATGCCAAACCCTGGAGGCTTAGGACTCACCCAGGTGCTCTGAGATCTGGCTGTTGCTCTAGGCTGTGTGACGGTCCCCATGGCATCCTCAGCCAGTCTAGCCCATGGCGTTGGAAAGGACCACTCTTCTCATTTTTGTTTTGATCTCACTCTGAAAATGAAGCTTTATCAAGAAATGGGATTTTCTTCTTGCGCTTCTCACCTGGGCCTGTCCGCGGAGCGCTCGCCTTCAGCCAGCAGCTCTGGACCACAGGTGCTTCCCGAAGCAGCACTAGGGCCGGTCTGCAGGTCTGCAGTGCCTGGGGGCACCAAAGCACCACAGCCACTGTGCCTCACAGTGCCTGTGAGAAGGAGCCGGGACAGCCCGGCCACCCGGGCCTGCAGAGCCTCAGTCTGCTCCACGTTGCCCTCTGTGATTGGCAGAAGGACGCCTCCCGGAAGAGATTCGGGTCCTAATCCCTGGAACCGGTGCACGTTCCCTCATACGGCCACAGAGACTTTGCAGATGCGATGAAGTTCAGGTTCTTGAGATTAAGGGAGATTATTCTGCATTATCTGAGAGGTCCCTAAATGTAATCACAAGTGTCCTTCTAAGAGGCAGGTGGAGGGAGATTTGGCCAAAGAGATGGTGACTGAGCGCTGAAGCCCGGAACATGGCTCAGAAGCGGAGGAGGCAAGGACTGGCTGCCCCCACAGCCTTGGGAGGGCACGAGCAGGCCCTGCCGCCACCTCCGTGTCAGCCCAGGGAGGCTGAGCGTGGACTCCTGGATTCAAGCCTGTTAGAGAACAAAGGGTGTGGTTTTGAGCCACCGCATTGGTGGCCACTGTTACAGCGGCGGCAGGAAGCAGACACACCTGCCCAGAGCCCCTCCCTGCTCCCAGCTCAGCTGGATGCCGGAGCTCCCGCGCCGGGGCCCACAGCCTCCACCGACCTCTTGGACCCAGCTGCCATCTTCCCTGCACGCTGCTGACATCTCACCATCTGGTGGAGAAATTCTGGGCATCTGTCTCCAAACTTGACAATGACACTATCCCCTCTCCCCTGAACGCCAAGCAAAGTTTCCATCTCAGTGCCCTCCTGGGGGCCTCCATCCCCCCCGTACTCACATCAGCCAGAGAAATGCTGCTTATTCCTGAATCCGCAGTGACAGTTTTTACACAAGCATGGGGCGGGTGCTGGCGCAGGACACGGAGCATGTGGCCCGACGGTGCATGATGGGAACTTTTCTCTCCACCACTGCCACTGAGGCGTGAGTCCCCGCCATGCCCCACAGGCTGTCACTGCTTGGATATTTTCCATGCCCTCCATGCAGGGGAGGGGCCTGCTGCTGCCTTCTGTACAGGTCTGTCTTCTGAGGCACAGTGCGGGTTTGGAAGGATGGAGCGTATTTCTGGAGGTCAAAATGGAAGACATCCTGCACTAAAATCATTTACTCATTCACTCAACAAACATTAATCGGCATCCATGCACGCCTAGCTCTGTTCTCTTAGGAAGTGACGTGGTGGGTCAAAGCATGAGCCCTGGAGGGTGCGGACCTGGTCTCAAATCTTGGCTCGACCACCTTCTGGCTGTGTGATCTTGGGCAACTTACTTGGCCTCTCTGTGCCTCGAGTAACTGTGGTACCAACCTGCTGCCCTCCACCAAGGTAGGAGGAAGACGTGCAATGAGGTGGGAATGACGCTGAGCACAGCGCCCCGGCGCGCAGTCAGCTCAGGTGCACTCAGCAAACAGCAGGAGGAGCCACAGCAGGAGAGGCAACGCGGGAATCAGGAATCAGTAGGATTTAAGGAGAAGTGAGCGCCCCAGACTTGAAGGACAGCAAGTAATTATGGAAGGACCAAAAGCCTCAGTGAGGGGCAGGGCCGGCAAGGATTTAACTTACAAAAAAGGCCGTGAGGGCAAAGGAAAGAGCAGGGCTGGCGTGGCACTGCGTCTCTGCGATGGATCACAGAGGGAAGTGGCCCGGGTGGCCCCTCCTGCTCCCTCCGCGGAAGATCCGTGTCTCCTGCCGTTTCAGTGGGGCCGGGTGTGTGACTCCCAGGACTCGAAGCAGTTGTCACAGGCCTTGCTCACAGGTGGGCAGCTGCGGGGAGGACTCACAAGCAGCCAGTCGTCCGGCGGGTGAGCTTCCCTCGGCCCCATGTCAAGCTGTGGCCTCTGTTCTCTGCTCCTGGTCTTGCAGCAAATGCCATTTCTGTGGCTGGGTCAGGGAGGCAGTCGGTGCTGAACGGGGGCTCCCTGCTGGCTGCTGTCATGGGCAGCACCTCCTGCAGCTGCTGCTGGCTGTGCTTCCTGGTGGAAGTGGCTGAGACTAGCGTGAGAATGAGCCCAGAGCTCTTCTGTGAGGCTGCAGGAGGGAATCCCCCAGGGCCCAACATCAGGGCTGTAAGCCTTTTTCTTTGCCCACTGTCTTAGTCTGTTTTCTGCTACTATGACAGAGTACCTGAGACTGGGGGATTTATAAAGAACAGAAATTCATTTCTCCCTTTCTGGAGGTTGGGAAGTCCAGTAGCATGGTGTGGGCATCTGGCGAGGGCCTCCATGCTGCATCATCTCACAGCAGAAGGTGGAAGGGCAAGAGAGCTCGGGGGAAAGAGAGGAGCACCAAGGGCTGGCCCTGCTTTGTAACAATCCGCTCTTGAGATAAGGATCCCGCTCCCATGATAATGGCACTAATCCATTCATGAAGTGGGGCCCCGTGACCCAATCACCTCTTAAAAGCTCCACTTCCCAATACTATCGCCCTGGCAATTAAATTTGAACATGCGTTTTGGAGGGGACATTCAGACCCTAGCACCCACCTCTCCCAGCGTGGCCGTCTTCTGCAGCTGCCTTGCTGAGGTGGAGTGGATCGCAAACTGGGACAGGCTGTCACAGTGACAATCACCACCTGTCACTTCCCATGGGCCTTATACTTCTGGGGTCCTGAGCGACTGTACCCCAGACTGGCATCTCTTGTACCTCACCATCCCCACTCCCCACGGCTGCCCGCTTCCTATACCCTTGGCAGGTGTGGTCTGGTTTCCCACGGTGGTTCAGAAGTGCCTGGCGTTGGACTTTGGGGCAACAGTCCAACATTTCCCAACAAACCCCACAGGCCAAGCCAATTCACATCAAGGTCATGCTGAAGTTCATAGGAAGCCAGATGTGTCCGTGTGACGGCCTCCAACCTGGATGCCTCTAAGCAGGTGGTGCCAGACAACCTGCTGGGGTATAGAAAGAAATGTCCGAGCTTCTATTCACATTTATTTTTAGCTCGTTCTTTTATGTCACCATTCTTCAAATTATACTTAATATATTGGAACAGGATAATAAGTATATAATTATAAATAAATAAACATGAAATGGTAGCATAACACTTCAAAATCTTTAGATATGAACACAACGAGTAAAGGAAGTTTTCCCACCATTAATGTAATTGATAAGCATCTATTGATCATCTACCATGTGCAAAGAACTGTGCTAATCGCTGGGGGAATATTTTGCAAAGAGAGAAAGCGCAGGGTGTCATCTTTAGCAGAGAGTAGAGGAGCACCGAGTCTGAATGACGAACTGGGAGAATACTTCTAACTCATCTCTCAGACAGAACCATAAAGAGCATCCACAAACCAACGAGACAGTGACCGACAGCCTAATGCAGGGAGGGTAGAATGGGCAGAAGAGATTCTCAGAGCAAGCTGTTACACGGCCAGAAAGATGCCCATTCATCAGAGGAGAGCTGCGTGATGCAAGGACGCTGAGAGGCCAGACTGCAGAATCACACCCTCCCCCAAGCTGGCCACATTCATGGTTAAGTATCCTCACCTGTGGAAAATGAATTACATGCATCCATTGGGTGGAGTATTACTCAGGCTTACAGAAGTGTCAGGATGCCCTGTATGTGCTCATATGGAATGAGTTCCAAGAAATAGCGTTAGTGGAAATGGCCAGGGGCTATGATTTGTAAACAAAAGGAGGAAAAAAGAATACACACACACACAGACACACATACACACAGACACATACACACACACACACAGACACATACACACACACACACAGACACATACACACACACACAGACACATACACACACACATACACACACAGACACATACACACACATACACACACACATACACACAGACACATACACACACACATACACACACACATACATACACACACACATACACATACACACACACACACACACACACACAGACGTATTCTTGGAAGGCAGGGTGCAGGAGGAAAGGGGGAGCCAGAACCCTGGCCAGGTGCGGGGACCAGCTGGGACAGGCCTGGCTGAGATCTGGAGAGCCCTGCCCCAGGTCTTCGTGGAGCTGTGCCAGCTTCAGTTTTCTTGTTGGGAATGAATGCCACCCACCCCTTAAGCCCCTGGGGTGGCTGATGTCAGGTTGACAAACCCAACAGCTCTTTCTGTCACTCATGGGGGGTCCTCTGGGACCAGGCTCTCTGCTCCAAGCCTCACCTATGTTACCTCCAGGAAGCCTCACGACAGCTACTTTTTGCATCTCAATTTCCAGGCTTCTAGAGGTGAAATAACTGGCCCGTGTCTGCAGTGACAATGCAGGATGCCCCCCAGGCCGTGTCCTTCCAAGGCCGAGCTCCGTGTTCCTTTCTTGTCACTGAAACAACAACCCCAGCCCATGCCATGCACTTTGTGCCTGTCATCAGGGCTCTGCCCACACAGCCCCTGTGCCCACCCGGGCGCACCGGTTCCCGAGAGCTGCCGCCTCACGTGCTGTCCTTGTCCCCATTAGTTGGTGCTGGGTGCCCTCCCTCCATCCTTCCCATCCTGGGGAACAAAGTGCCCCACCGATGGGGGCCCAGAGGCAACAGGGAGGACAGCAACGGGGTCGGGGGGCCTGCTGGCACTGAGAGGGGCGATGAGGGCTGACACAGCCACAGAGGAGAAAAGCCCCCTGGTGCCCCAAATCACCCTCACAAAAGAAATCCGCAGCCACCCCAGGCAGGCCACCAGGGCTCTAACACTGCCCGCTTCCACTTAGCCTGACAGCGCAGGGACTGCGGACACACGGAGCGCGTCCACCAATAATTCAGAAGCCCTCTCCAGCGACCACCTCCCACCTTCCCCTTAATTTCTTCTCTCCTGAGTGCTGCTGGCAAGCGGTGAGACCGGAATTCAGGTATCCCTCTCTCGAAGGGAGGCAAAGACACTGGGAGGCTTTAAATTGCTCTCCAGGGACAGCAGCCGAAGGAAGATTTACAAATGCATCACTCAGGAGACTGAGCTCCAGCCACGTTCCGGAGTCACTCTCTCCGCCACCCTGAGAGGGAAGGCTTTTGAAACTCACAGCCAGTCTGGGAACTGTCATCCCCAGAGAACATTCCCCAGGGAGAGGGAGGACCGCCAAAGATCCTGGAGAAGGGGGTGAGGTGTGTAACTCCCCTGCTCTCTGCAGGCCTCCTAGCCATCTGCGGGGGCAGCGGCACCGCCTGCTAGGGGCGCATCACAGGCAAAGCACAGGGTGGTGGCAGGAACCTAGAGAGCTGGCCGGAGCGCAGGAGCGCAAAGGGACTGCAGAGATGCCCACCACAGACTGAGGCAGGAGGGAAGAGTTGGGCTGCGATTATGGGGAGGGGGGTCCTGGTGTATTTGTTAACTCGCCTGTTCTGTGATTTCATTCATTCATTCAACAAACATGTCTTGAGTCCTTAGGAAAGATATGTCTGATTCAAAGACTACTACCCGCTTCCACCCTCTGTGTGTGCACAGGTCCACGGGTGACCAGATAGAATTATTTTGGCGGGCTCTGCAGCGGCTTGCTCAGGCCCGCCCGTTCTGTGGCGTGTACTTTTGTTTCAATAAATCTGTGCTTTTGTTGCTTCAAAAATATTACTTTGTCTAAAACTAAAAAAAAGTATCAACTTGGAAACTTAGAAAGCTAAAGAAGACACATAGTGAAGAGATGACAGCTGCTCAAGGCAAGCATATCACAATTTTCTGCAAACGTGACCTTTGCAGCTTCCACTTCTGTTCCAGCTGTTTCAGGTGCTCTGCTGAGCAGAGCCGAGGAAGCTCCATGTGTCCACTTAGGCTGGAATTCCCAGGGAAGTAGATTCCAGGGCAGGAGTCGGGACACCGGGAGGAGAGGAGGAACGTGGGTGGGCAGGGAGCCGCTGAACCGAGGTGGTTGCAAGAGAGGCCCGAGCGCATCCTCGGGGAGCTCTGAGACACGACGGTCCCTCAGAGGTCCCTCCGTCCCAGCTCTGAGACGGGATGACTTTGGTCCTGAAGGTGGTGGCGGGGAGGGAAGAGCAGCTCAGACTACAGACGGTAAAGTGAGCCCCGTGGCTCACCCCCTTATTTCACTCAAGTCTCTGCTCAAACGCCGCCTTTTCAGAGACCACCCTTCGCCACCTGCATTCCAGGAATCCCCCAGTTCCTCTCATTTTTTATTTTTATTTTATTATTTTTAGAGGGAGTCTCGCTCTGTCGCCCAGGCTGGAGTGCAGTGGCACAATCTCGGCTCACAGCAACCTCCGCCTCCTGGGTTCCAGCGATTCTCCAGCCTCAGCTTCCTGAGTAGCTGAGATTACAGGTTTGCACCACCACGCCCGGCTAATTTTTGTGTTTTAGTAGAGATGGGGTTTCACCATGTTGGTCAGGCCCCCCAGACCCTCTTGATCCCTTCTGCTCTGCCATCTCCTCCCTCGAGAACTTCTTTGAGTATTTATTGCTTGTTGCCTCTTCTGCTGCAGGAATGACGGCTCCGTGAGGCAGGGCTTCGTGTGGTACCCCAGGGCCTGCCACACACATCGTGCACTCAGGAAATGTCTGCTGCATGAATGAATGAATGAAAGGGTGGATGGATGAATGAGAGTGGAGGGTTAGCCCCTAGCACTCTGCCTGCTCCCAGGGATGAGGATTGTGTGGGGAGACCTGAAGGACCGTAATGCATGTGACCCCAGTGCCACCACCCAGGGCGCAGACCTGGGGACCCCTATAAGCCCTTGCTGCCCCCCGAGTCTCATGCCACCTACTCCCCCTGCAGGTGCTGCAACTCTGCATGTGGGAGGGTCTCACAACCCCAGGGCTGGGCCTGAACCACAGTCCATACTTGCCAACACTCCTGCTGCTTATCCTTCATCTGGGGTGTTTCAGGACTCAGGGTGGCCTGAGACAGGTGGGAGGGGCCTCGCAGTCCCCAGAAACCCCTGGGTTTCAAATATCACCCTCTGTGTGTCAAAAGATGCAGAAGAAACATTTGATGAAATTTCACACTCATTCTTCATAAAATCTCTCAGCAAAGTAGGGACAGAGCATCTTTAATCTACCAAAAAACATAGGGGCAGAGAGAAAGTGGCTACAGTTAACATCATACTTAATGGTAAAGACAGAATGCTTTGCCCTCAAGACAGGGAAGAAGGTAGGAATGTCCATTCTCACCACCCTTGTTCAGTATTGTACAGCAGGCGCTCGCCCAGTGCAATGTGGTAAGAAAAATAAAGGCACCGGGATTGAAAAGGAAGAAATAAAACTGTCTCTATTTGTATTTAATATGATTGTCTCTGTAGAAAATCCCAATAACGTACAAAACAAACAAACAAATAAAAGCCTTTCTGGAGGGCCAGGCGTGGTGGCTCACGCCTGTAATCCCAACACTTTGGGAGGCCAAGGCGGGCAGATCAAGAGGTCAGGAGTTCGAGACCAGCCTGGCCAACATGGTGAAACCCCACCTCTACTAAAAATACAAAAATTAGCTGGGTGTGGTGGCACACACCTGTAATCCTAGCTACTGAAAAGGCTGAGACAGAATTGCTTGAACCAGGGAGTAGAAGTTGCAGTGAGCCGAGATCACACCACTGCACTCCAGTCTGCCGAAAGAGCAAAGACTCCATCTCAAAAAAAAGAAAAGAAAAAAAGATGTCAGTTCTCCCAAGCCCTGGTCTCTTTCCTTTGATCCTGGCCAAGCCAGCACCTTCCTGGCTGCATCAGGTATTCATGGAACAGAAGCTCAGGGACAGAGGTGTTGGTTTGTAATGACAATTGGACACGCTCTTTGGGAAACAAAAAATTCAAATCGTAGGTAAGTGTATAAAGCCAAAATTCAAGTTCCGACAACTTCTCTCAGCTTACACTCACCACGGGAACCAGTGCTAGCCAGGAGGTCTCGTAACAAGGCATCAAGACAAGGAGCCTGGGATCGAACTGTCTGGGTCCGAGCCCTGGCTCCATCATTTGTTAGCTATGTGACCTTGGCAAATTTCTTTTCTTTTCTTTTGGAGACAGAGTCTCGCTGCATTGCCCAGGCAGGAGTGCAGCAGTGTGATCATAGCTCACTGCAGCCTCAAACTCCTGGGGTTCAAGCCATCCTCCCACCTCAAGCTAGGACCACAGGCATGTGCCATCATGCCTAGCTAGGATTTTTTTAAAAAAGTCATTTTTAGTAGAGGTGAAGTCAGGCTATGTTGCCCAGGCTGGTTTCCTGGCCTCAAGCAATCCTTCCTCCTCGGCCTCCCAGAGTGCTAGGGTTACAGGTGTGAGTCACTGTGCCTGGCCACCTCAGCAAGTTTCCTAACCTCTATGAGCTGAGTTTTCTCCTGTGTAAATGAGGATTAAGTTTGAGTCGATCATAGAGTTTGCATCATGGAAAAGCCCCAGGAGAAGTTAGTTTCATTCACTAGACACAAGAAGTTTGTTGGTATTTTTACTATTGGGAAAATAAGCAAAGACCAACCAAATGCGGGCAAGCAAGGCCGTTTGTTCAGAACCCGCTGTGCCAGGGACTCAGTCACTGTCGCTTGCTTGGCAGAGACTCAAAGGTGGCGGGGGAGTGAGGACGCCAGCCTGTGGGAAAGGGGGCGGGCTTGGCTGTGCCCTAATGGGGGTGGCACCTGGGGAGGCTGTAGGGCTCCTGGGAGACTGGTCAGGGAGCAGGTTGGCTTTCTTTAGTTGGTCCTAAATTGAAAACTATAACCAAAATTAGGGAAACTGGCAGTGGCTGGCCAAGTCCTGGCCATCTGGGACATTGCTGTGGAGGCCGTGGCGTCCTAGGCTGCGAGGGTGATGCAGTGAGACCCTGTCTCCATTTTCTCATGTGTGCTGCCCTTTGTCCACGCGTCCCTTCCCTGCCACTATCCTCACTGCCCTGGGGTGGCCTTGGGACGCAGTACTGGGGCACCCGAGGCTGTCCTCAGTGGGCCCCCGGCACAGGGTCACCCTCACTGGGCCCTGTGGGCTGTGTGGACCGGTGGCCACCTGCTGCAGGCGAAGCGGACCTGGCGTGCCTGGCCTGAGGGTCGCTGTGGCAGCCTTTTCCTGCACCGGGGTGGAGCTTGTCACCACCTGGCACCCGAGTGAGGTGTGCCGGGTGGGAGGGGCAGCCAGTGCCCCAGGGTCCTCAGTCTCACCCACCTCTTCCAGCTGCTTTCCGGATCCCTGGACCCTGGA
This sequence comes from Aotus nancymaae, assembly GCF_030222135.1. Classification (NCBI taxonomy): domain Eukaryota; kingdom Metazoa; phylum Chordata; class Mammalia; order Primates; family Aotidae; genus Aotus; species Aotus nancymaae. The sequence continues at coordinate 5,299,805 of NW_026988473.1, read as the reverse complement.
GTCGTACCATCTGGGTTCAAGTTCTGGCTCCATTAATCCTGTACCTGTTTTTTTCAAATTCCACAGAACGATCCACACAACCCCTTCTGCGTGGCGGGTGGGGAGGGTCGTGAGGCCACGCTGGCGGGGCCAGAGGTGGGCAGGGGGCTGTGCAGAGTTGGAGAGACATCTCAGGATGCCTTGGGGGTCTGGGCGCCTGGGGGTCTGCCCTATCCTGGCAGAGGACCTGAGGCAACAGGAGGGGGACGACAGTGGGGCAGAGCCTGGCACCGCCATTTACCCTGGGTGACTTCATACCCTCAGTGCCCAGGCTCCAGGGCAGGGGCCCAGCTCTGTTTTACCAAGTTCAGAGCCCAGGTACTCCTTCCCTCAATCAGAGGCAGCAGGAGGCTGGGCCTGTAGCCAGAGGCCCCCAGGAGGCCCCCACCTGCCCCGGCCTCTCCTCTGGGTAAAAGCCCTGCCCTCATCAGGTGAGGTCTGGCCTGATCCAGGCCTGGCTGCTGTGAGCTCAGCAAATGTTCTTTGCTGCCAGACTGGGCTCCCCAAGGCGGAGGCACACAGCCCTGTGGGGCAGGGACCCTTCTGCGCAGCGTCAGAGGAGGGGTCCAGTGTGCCTTCACACGGCAGGAGGCTTAGTCCCTTTTCAATTCTTTCCTTCCTTTCTTCCTCCTTCTCTCCCCGCTCCCTCTCTCCCCCTCTCCCTCCCCTCCCTCTTTCTTCCCTCCATCCCTCCCTCCCTTCCTTCCGTTTTCTTTCTTCTTTCTTTCTCTTTCTCCTTCCTTCCTTCCTTTTTTCTTTTCTTTCTTTCCCTTTCTTTCTCTTTCCCTCTCTCTCTCTCTCTTTTTCCTCCTCTCCTTTCCTTTCCTTTCGAGATGGGGTCTCACTATATTGCCCAGGCTGGCCTTGAACTCCTAGGCTCAAGCAATCCTCCCACCTTGGCCTCCCGAAGTGATGGGATTACAGGCATGAGCCACCGTGACTGGCCCCATTTGTAATTTTCTTTCAGCCCCCTTAAGTCACTAGAGCAGGAGAATCTGCCTCACTGGGGCTAATAATGCCTATTCTTAAAAACAAAGAGAACGCCAGCCTCAGCTCGGTGCCCTTGGCAGGCGAAGGCACCCAGCCAGAATCCTGTCACATTTGTTTCGTTTGCACAGGATATTTTTGCAGTTTCTTCTATTTGTGGCGAGTGATCCTGGTTTTCCAGTTGTGGTAGTTGCTGCAGACATTCTGGGGCACATAAATGATTTAGAAGTCAGTTCACCAAGAGAAAACCATGAATTAGATAAGAGTACGAGTGATCTGAAGATGTGGCGGAAGTCAGAAAGGGATGCAAACGACACAGGTTTGGAAAATGCCGCTCTGAGGCAAGACGAGGATCACCTGCAGGGTCAGGGAGTCAGTGACGGTGTCTTGTACTCAGGCTGCCATGACCTAGAGGATTTGGGAACCCAGGAACACATGCGAGTTTGTTTTTTAATTTTATTTATTTATTTATTTTTCTAGACAGGGTCTCTGTCGTCCAGGCTGCAGTGCAGTGGCGCGATCTTGGCTCACTGCAACCTCCACCTCCCAGGCTCAAGCAATTCTCCTGCCTCCGCCTCCAGAGTGGGGTTATAGGTGCCCACCACCACACCTGGCTAATTTTTGTATTTTTAGTAAAAATGGAGTTTCACCATGTTGGCCAGGCTGTTCTCGAACTCCTGACTTCGTGATCCACGCCCCTCAGCCTCCCAAAGTGCTGGGATTATAGGCATGAGCCACCACGCCCGGCACACATGTGGGTTTATTAAGCATACCCATGGCACTTTCTTTGTGGTCAGGCACTCCCCTAAGTGCTTTACTGACATGACCTCATTTCATCCTCACACACTATGCCATCGGTCCAATGTTCCCATTTTACAGATGAGGAAACTGAGGCACGGGGAGCTTAGTAAGCTGCTCTGAGTCCACCCCCAGTGAGCAGCTGCCTGGCCTGGGGTCTGTGCTGTGAGCTCCCGCCGTGGTCCCAGTGTCTTAGCCCTCATGCCCTGCCGGGGAATTGTCGACACTGCAGTTGTGTCCCTGGGTCACCTTTCAACACACGCCCTGGAAGAAACGCAGGCCTGGCCCTGCTGGTGCTGGTGCCTCGGAGCCACTTATGGCTGCATCATCATTTACTGCCTTGGGGGCCGCAGCCTCCGCCAGGGCCCTGCTGTGCGGGCACTGAGGGAGACTCAATGTCCCTGGGGGTCGGAATCCTCTCCTGAGACAAGGGTGGCCACTGCCGTGGCTGGTGTCCCCAGGCCAGGGAAGCTGCCAGGGAAGTCACGACGTGTGACTGTTACTGTCCTTCCAGGACAGAGTGAGGGGAGTACCCGTCACTGGAGCGTGAAACAGGCACCACCAGGCTTCCCTCCAGGACGGGTCATTTGGAGAAGGCTCCCGCCCTTCTTTCAGGATGGCAGTGTGGGAGTGGGTTAGATATATGCTCACTCCCAGTTCTGAAGAATCTGAGGACCCTAAAGGACATTTCACCCGCTCCCTCCCATCCCCGACCGCCTCCTCCTGGGCACTGCCAGCCTGGGGGGCTTTCTTCTTCTGCCTGGGACTGATGCTACCACCCAAGACTCAGAGGATGGTGAGCGAGGTTCTAGGGAAAGGGCCGATGATGGCAAGATGGGCTCCTTGGTGGCTACAGGAAAAGCCCAAAGGTGCAGGGTCCTGTGAGGCTGGGGTGTCCAGTCCCCGGTCTCCCGAGAGGCTCTGAAGGTCCAGCTACCCCCTTGGCTCCAGATTTGGGTCTGCCCATGTCGTGAGCAGCAGGAGAGCCCTACTTTGCAGGGGGCCCTGCCTAGGGGTTGCTGTCGATGACCCAAAGCCTTGGTGGCCCGAGGTGTCTGGTCACCCCATGCACGAGGGGACCCATCTGGCACTCAGGTTCATGGGTGCAGGTCTCCCGACCACATGTCCAACCCCTCGAGAGGAGCATCTGGCTTCCATATTCATCGTTCTAGAAGCAGGAGGAAGTCAGGAAGTGGAACCGTGACTATGATAGAAAAAGCGGTCTTGATCCAGACCCTAAGAGAGTGTTCCTGGATCTCACACAGGAAGGAATTCAAGGAAAGTCACAGAGTGCAGTGAAGGAAGCAAGTTTATTACAACTCCTCCATCCCGGCCGGGCGCGTGGCTCACGCCTGCAATCCCGGCACTGTGGGAGGCCGAAGCGGGTAGATCACTTGAGTTTAGGAGTTCAAACCAGCCTGGCCAACATGGTGAGACCCTGACTCTACTAAAAATACAAAAACTAGCCCGGTGTGGTGGCGTGTGCCTGTAATCCCAGCTACTCAGGATGCGGAGGCAGGAAAATGGCTTGAACCCGGGAGGCGGAGGTTGCAGTGAGCTGAGATCATACCGCTGCACTCCAGCCTGGGCAACAGGGTGACAATCCATCTCAAAACCAAACAACCAAACAACCAAACAAACAAACAAACAAACAAATGCCTCCTCCATTCCAGAGCAGAGTGTCTTCAGAAAGGGAGCAGAGGCCTGCCCCGCCTTTTAAGTTTCTCTCATATCGGGGTCTTATCTGTGTAAAGCTGTGCCTACCTGTGGCTGGGCTGACGGCATGTCAACGTCGATCGTTCTGTTGACTTAAAAAGCTAGTCTTGACATCTTCGTGTGTGAGTACATCAAAGCATAACTATAATTTTTTGAAAGCATATATTGTTCTGGGTCTTGGGACAGCTGGACTTTCCGCTATTGCAGGAGCGTGTCCTTGCAGGCATCCTCAGGCTGTGTCCTCAGATGTAATTATCTTATGACCCTAAGTCACGACCAGCAAGGAATGTGCCTGTTTGTGTCGAGACGGAGGTGAATTTAAAATGGCGTCACTGTGGCTCTCCCTGCTCCTGCTTCCATAACAATCCTTCCAGAGAAGAGAATCATCAAGTGAACGCTGGAGCCTCACAGAGACCTACATTCAAATCTCCCTGCCTCCAGGACCCCCAGCCAGAGGGGGCACTTCTGCTCCCCACCCCCGTGTCCTTGAGGGCAGGCCCCGAGGAGGGAGGGTGGAGCATGGCCCGAACCCCCATGTCCCAGCCAACCTCACAGCCACCTCCCCTGCCGTCCTTCCAGGACACAGCAGCCTCCCATACCCCTCGTCTTCACCTGTCAGGGCCCTTCCCGCCCACAAACTGGCCCGGGCCGAGGCCCTGGGGGCTGAGGGAGGGTGATGCGCTAAGAAACCTCTGTGTGGACGCGCAGAAGTACCTAATCACTTGCGAATCTCCAGCACGCTGGGGCAGCTTCCTCCAGGCCCTGGTGACACTGCAGTGCTTGTCAGCATCACCCGGACAGGAAGTGACAAGCCGAGGGCCCTGGGCAGCAGCCTGATGTGCTTCACGTGTACCCGGTGGACAGCGGGCGCCCCAGATGCGGGGGGAGGCGGCGGCAGCCGCTCAAGTGGACCCGGGTCTGGAAGCTTCTTACAGCATGGTGATGCCCAGGCCTGGCTGGGCAGCTCCCCGGACCCCTCGAGGAGGGGCGGGCACCCCTGTTGCACTTCCACATCCCTGCTGGTTAGCGTTTACCACAGTCTTTCTGGATTTATCCAATTCTTTCTTTCTTTCTTTTAATTAATTAATTTCGGGGGGGATGGAGTCTAGCTTTGTCACCCAGGCTGCAGTGCAGTGGCACAATCTCAGCTCATTGCAACCTCCGCCTCCCAGGTTCAAGCGATTCTCCTGCCTCAGCCTCCTGAATAGCTGGGATCACAGGTGTGCACCACCACACCCAGCTAATTTTTGCGTTTTTAGTAGGGACAGGGTTTCACCATGTTGGCAAGGATGGTCTCGAACTCCTGACCTTGTGATCCACCTGCCTCAGCCTCCCAAAGTGCTGGGATTACAGGCGTGAGCCACTGCGCCCGGCCGTGTATTTATCCAATTCTTATTTAGTGCTTCCTTTTGCTGTGATGTGACCATGGTCCTAAGTGCTCTACCTACACCTTCAAAACAACCTACCAGACAGGAACTGCTATTATACATTTTACATGGAAGGAAACTGAGGCACGGAGAAAGTCAGCCACTTGCTCGAAGTTACTGAGCTGGTAACAGGCAGAGCTGGACTCCAAGCCGGAGCTTCAGCCACTGTGCGGTTGCCTGTTTTCCTGTTTGTTCCCATGTGAGATGGGCTTTTGAAGTCAGGGTCTATGTCTTTTTTCTTCTTTACCTTCACGGGAATTGGCAGTGCGCTCAGGTTGTCAGTAAAGATCTGCTGATCGAAATAAGGAATGAGACCGGCACAGTGGCTCACACCTGCAATCCTGGCACTTTGGGAGGCTGAGGAGAGAGGATCACTTGAGCCCAGGGGTTGGAGACCAGCATGGGGAACATAGTGAGACCCAATCTCTATTCAAAACATTTTAGCCAGGCGTGGTGGCTCACGCCTGTAATCCCAATACTTTGGGAGGCTGAGGTGGGCAGATCATCTGAGGTCGGGAGTTCAAGACCAGCCTGACCAACATGTAGAAACCCCGTCTCTAGTAAAAATACAAAAATTAGCCAGGCATGGTGGTGTGGGTACTGGTAGTCTCAGCTACTCAGGAGGCTGAGGCAGGAGAATCACTTGAACCTGGGAGGCGGAGGTTGCCTGGGCAACAAGAGTGAAACTCCATTTCAAAAAAAAAAATTACATTAAATTAGCTGGGCATGATGGCCACGTCTCTAGTCCCAGCTACTAGGGAGGCTGAGGCAGAAGGATTGCTTGAACCCAGGAATTCGAGGCTCCAGTGAGCCATGATCACACCACTGCACTCCAGCCTGGGCAACAGAGTAAGACCCTGTCTCTAAAGAATAAAATAAAATAAAGAAAGAATGAATGTATAGGTGAATGAAGGCCAAGGTCACCTATAAATTGCAAGAGTTATGGTGGGCATTTAAAGTACAAACCTACCTCCGTTCTTGGAGCTTAGCCATTTTACCAGGCATGTGCCAGTCTTTCATTCTTGCTACCCAAAGCTACTGGGACGTTGCAGTCTAAACATTTCAGTCTTCTTCAGCTCAGAGGTCCTTTCTTTTCTTGCGTTTCATCTCTCTGTGCTTTTGCACTGGGTTCTGGGAAACTCCCTTGTCACGAACTTCCAGGTCACCGAATTCCCCCACTGTTCAGTCTATTCATCAGTGGTTTCAGAATTTGTCCATCAAGCTGGCGATTTCCAAAACTGAAAAGGTTTCCTTTTCTCAGAAGCCTGTTTCCCGGAATTCTTGTACTTTTAGCATCTCTCAGTCGTTTATTCATATTTGAAGATGAGGGGGGAGGGATCTGGACAAAACTGTCGTTTCCTAGAACGTCCTTCCTCAGGCTAAGTGGGAATTCCTGTTGGCTTAGCCACGCATGAAAGCTTTGTGCTGAGAGCCCTGGTTACAGCGATTGTGAGGTGTGGGCACGTGAAAGAGGCCTGTGGCCAGGAGGAGGTGGTGGATCTGATTTTCTGAGTAAAGGTTCTGCTTCCCTGTGGGACCCTTAAGTTGCCTGGGGTGCAGCCCTTTTTCTCTGGCTTAGCACCCAGTTTCAGAACTCCATTGAGCTGTACTTGCACCTTGACCTCCAGGCAAACGTGGAATTCAATGCCAAGTGGTGCTTGGTGGAGGGAGGGTGGGGCACAGCTAATCTGCTCACCCTGATGCTGTTAATTACCCAGACGCCGTTGGCCTGCGCCCACCCTGCAGCCTCTCACCTGGTGCTGTCCTTCTCCTAGGAAGGCTTGTGGGGGTTGGGCCCCTTTCCCTTCTGCGTGGAGGGGTGGGTCCATTGGTCTGTGGGTTTCATTGTCCATCTGTCCCATGATCTTTGTCTTATGCAGATTCTTTCCCTAGTTTACCATTCCTCAGCTTTCCTGGGCTGCTCTGGGACTGCCAAACTATGTCCTTCCTCAACCCACTTGGATTGGTTGGGGGAGATAAATGACTGCCCTATCAGCTATCCTGAACCCTGAGCCCCTCCACGTCCCTGGGAAAGCAGAGAGCAAGTGGTCAGGAGTCCCGTGTGACCTAGAGCCTCGGGTTCCTGTGCCTCGTGGGCAATGTCACACAGTAGGTCCCTTAAAGGCGGGATCCTTCTTTGCTGGCAAAGAAGTGGCTGAGGGAGCTCAGCCTGTAGCTGGGTTGAGACCAGTGAAGAGGAGAGTCTGAAATGTACCTGCCGCCAGGGCAAGGGCGCATGTGTCAGGGAGACTGGGAAAGGGGGAGCGGGGAGAATGTATGCCCCCAGCCTTCTGCCTCTCTAGTTGTCTGTGCAAAGAACAAATCCTAGCGTGCTGTGGCAGGGCGGCACGTCTCTTCGCTCACGTGCCACTCCGCTCCTTGCACCACTGCCTGATGGTGCAGAGGATAGAAATGGACTTGGCCTGCATAGCGACACACACCCCCTCGCTTATTCAGCAAGCACTGAGTAGGCACCTCCAGTGTGCAGGCAGGGCTCAGGCACCGGGGGGTTAGGGATATGCGTTCCCATCCGTAAGGAGCTTATATTTCGATGGAGAGGCAGCCGTGGAGATAAGCATAAAGCCCCTCTCAGAAACCCCTTCCGAGGAGATAGAAGGTGTGGAACAGTTGTGGCTGTGGGGAAAGGTCAAGGCCTTCAGTGGGTACACAGATCACTTGGGGCTCTTAGTAAATACGGATTCTGATTCTGGAGGTCCGGATTGGGACCTGAGATTCTGCGTTTCTAAAGAACTCCCAAGTGACCTGGATGCTGCTGGCCCGTGGAGCACACTTTGAGTAGCAAGGGTGGAGGGAGCCCCAGCTTCCTGCCACACCCTGATGCTGTCCTGTGGGTGCTGGGGCACCTGTGGGAACCCACCGGGAACAGCTCTCCCTGAGGCCTCTGAAGGAAGCCGTGTCCCAACCCCAGGCCCAGGGGCAGGCAGAGGGCTGGTTTGTAGAGCAGCCTAGCCGGCAGGTCCTCCACTGCCCTTCATGCTGGCCCCGAAGGAAAGTGCTGGGGGTGGGTTTGCCTGGACAGGACGCCACTCGGCAGCTGGGGACCTGGTCAGGGAAGACCTCTCTTCAGAATTTTGGGGGTTGGCTCTGTTCTTGGGGGAGGCCTGGGTCAGATGAGGTCCTGTAGCAGTCTACATGCCCCTGGGGCTTCAGAGCTTGTAGTAGGGTCCTCGTGAGTGCTGAGCGAGACCTCTGCCTGCAGCAAACACAGGACAGGGACCCAGAACCCTTGGGTGTCTTGGGGGTCAGATGACTCAGCAGCAGTCACTGCTGCCGTCGGGCTTGGCTCCCTCAGGCCACTCAGGGTGAAGGTAAAGGCTCTGGGCAGCTGGAGAGTCATGCCCCGCTGCCCACGACAGTGGCTCAAGGCCAGGTCAGATGCGGCCATCCTCACGACCAGGAGGGGAACTCTCTCCACAGCCAGGGAGCTCTGGGGCCCCTTTCAAGGTGGCAAAGGGTGCTGACCCATGGTTAATAGGCTTACAGGTTAATCCAGCATGTGACCAGGACAGGCGTGCGCTTTGGCGGGTGGAGGACAGGATGCTGCCTCCTTACCAAAAAGCGATGCTCTGAAGATCTGGAACTCTGTGCATGCCACTGAGATCGCCACAAGAGCTGGCGAGACTTTGCTGGGACCACGAGGCCCTCCGGGCAGTTTGAGACCAACCTAGGCAACATGGTCCTGTCTCTACCAAAAATACAAAAATACTGGAGTACTTGCGGTAGGAGTTGTCAGAAGGCACCAGAAAAGAAGGTGTGGGGACCTCTTCCCAGGAAAATGAAAGGAAATAAGCAGAAGTCAAGTCACAAGGAAAGAACCCCCATAACTAGAGCTCAGGGCAAGTCCAGCCTCAGGTCACCTGCTTTGAGCCGGACCTGCAGGGCAGCTCTGTAGGTGGCTGTGCAACTTTACCAGTTTTCAGACACTCTGATTCTCGCAGCCGGTCAAAGTCCAAACAGGCATAGGATGACGGAGGCACACGTGAGAATGAGAACAAACCCCTGCCCAGGGTCATGTGACAGTCTGGACCCGTCTGAGGAAATGAAGCCCAGAGGTGAGAGTCTGACCTCCGGGAAGCTGCAAGCTCAGCTCTGACCCTCTTCTGCCGTCGCTCTGCTTGAGTCCCAAAGCCCCTTAAGACCTTGTGTCTTAGCCTCTGCGTATCAAGGAGGGGACTGTCTGGGCTAACCCACCGAGGGTCACGTTACAGGGGTCCAGGCAGGTAGAAGAAGGAAGAAAAGCCCTCCCTTATGTAAACTAAGGCAGAGCATAAGATAACGCACCCAGATCTTTTTCAATGAACTGAGTATAACCTTTGATCTCAAAACCTGACAGAGATTTTGCCAAAAAAGAAAAGAAACTACAGCCCAATCTCACATGTAAAGGTTAATGAAAACCTCTACATGCAAGATTAATAAACAGACTGGGCGCGGTGGCTCACGCCTGTAATCCCAGTACTTTGGGAGGCCAAAGCGGGCAGATCACCTGAGGTCAGGAGTTTGAGACCAGCCCAGCCAACATGTATTTTTTGTATTTTTTGACTAAAAGTACAAAAATTAGCCAGGTGTGGTGGCAGGTGCCTGTGATCCCAGCTACCTGGGAGGCTGAGGCAGGAGAATCGCTTGAACCCAGGAGGTGGAGGGTTCCGTCTCTAGCCTGGGTGACAGAGCAAGACTCCGTCTCAAAAAAAGAAAAAAAATGATTAATAAACAGAACCCAGCAGTACATTAAAGAAATAATACAATCTGTCCAAACAGACTCACTCCTAGAACGAAAGGATGGTTTAGTATTAGGAAATCCATTAATATAATTCAGCATATTCATAGATTTGAGAAGAAAAGTCATGCTGTCAACTCTACAGGTGTCAAAAAGGAACGTAACAAGTCCAACAACCACTCTGGATTTAAAAGTCAAACCATGAAACAATTCCTTTATCACCATGGGGTGGAGAAGGCCCTTCTAATGATGACTCAAACCCAAAAATCAAAAAAGAAAAAAAATAAATAAATTCAATTACAAAACAATTCCACATGCAGAAAAGTATCAGTAACAACATGAGTTGCTGAAAGACAAAGAGGGCTGGGCGAGGCAGCTCACGCCTGTAATCCCAGCACTTTGGGAGGGCAAGGTGGGAGGATTGCTTGAGCTCAGGAGTTTGCGACCAACCTAAACAACATGGTGAAACCCTGTGTCTACTAAAAATACAAAAACTAGCTGGGTGTGGTGGTGTGTGCCTGCAGTTCCAGCTACTTGGCGGGGCTGAGGATTGCTTCCCAAGTAGCTGGGACTACAGGTACACACCACCCACTCCTCCCCACTCAGTAGTGTCAGGATCGCTTGAGCCTGGGAAGATGGGGCTGCAGTGAGCCCTGACTATACCACTGCACTCCAGCCTAGGTGACAGAGTGAGACCCTGTCTAGAAAGAGAGAGAGAGAGAGAGAAGGAAAGAAAGGAAGGAAGGAAAAGAAAAAGAAAGTAGGAAGGATGGAAGGAAGAAAGAAAGAAAGAAAGAGGAAGGAAGGAAGACACACACACTGGGAAAAATATTTTCCACTTATATTGCAGGCAAAGATCCAATCTCCCGGCTGGGTGCGGTGGCTCATGCCTGTAATCCTAGCACTTTGGGAGGCTGAGGTTCCTGCAATAGACATTGGATCACATGAGGTCAGGAGTTCGAGACCAGCCTAGGCAACATGGCAAAACCCCGTCTCTACTAAAACTACAAAAATTGGCCAGACGTGTTGGCGCATGCCTATAATCCCAACTACTCAGGAGTCTGAGGCAGGAGAATTGTTTGAACCCAGGAGGCAGAGATTGCAGTAAACCAAGATCATGCCACTGCACTCTAGCCAGGGTGACAGAGCAAGACTCTGTCAAAAAAAAAAAAAAGATCCAATCTCCCTAATTTATAAAGGGTTTGTAGATATTGGTAAGAAAATAATAAGCTACCATTGAAATAGGTAAGGGATATGAAGAAACAACAGAACAAGAGAAATACAAATACATCTCAAATATATTAAAAGGTGTTCAGCCTGCCTCATAAGAAATGCATTTCAGCATGTTGTCTTTAAAATTTTTAAACAAACCAAAAAAAAAAAAATGCAAAGTCAAGCTACACTGAGACAGCACTTTTTATCCATGGTCTTGGGAAAACGGCACAAGCGCGGTGCTGGCTTTCTGAGTGAAGGGGCTGGGGGCGGTACATAGGGCTATGTCCCTGGAGAGGGCAGTGGGCTGCCTCTCAAAGCCACGGCTCACACACCCTTCCAGGAAGCAATCCCACTTCTCAAATTTTCTTCTACAGACATACTAACAAATATTTGAAATGATATGTATGTAAAGTTATTCATCTGAGCATTTTAAATATTTTTTAGCTTTTATTTTAGGTTCGGGGGGTCCATGTGAAGATTTGTTACATAGGTGAACTCGTGTCATGGGTTTGTTGTACAGATTTTTCATCACCCGGGTACTAAGCCCAGTGCCCAGTCTTTCCTGCTCCTTCTCCCTCCTCTCACCTCCACCCTCCACTGGGCCCCAGTGTCTGCTGTTCTCTTCTTTGTGTTCACGAATTCTCATCATTTAGCTCCCAGTTATAGATGAGAACATGTGGTATTCGGTTTTCTGTTCCTGCGTTAGTTTGCTGAGGATAACAGCCTCCACCTCCATCCATGTTCCCGCAAGAGACATGATCTTGTTCTTTTTTATGGCTGCATAGTATTCCATGTGTATATGTACCACATTTTCTTTATCCAGTCTACCACAGAGGGGCTTTTAGGTTAATTCCATGTCTTCGTTGTTGTGACTAGTGCTGCCGTGAACTCATGTGTGCATGTGTTTTTATGGTAGAATGATTTATATTCCTCTAGGTATATGCCCCGTGATGGGATTGCTGGGTTGAATGGTAGTGCTGTTTTTAGCTCTTTGAGGAATCACCGCACTGCTTTGCACAATGACTTGAACTAATTTATGCCCCACCTGCGGTGTATAAGCATTTTCTTTTCTTCACAACCTTGTCAGCGTCTGTTTTGTGTTGTTGTTTTTATGTTTTAATAAATAGTCATTCTGATTGGTGTGAGATGGTATCTCATTGTGGTTTTGATTTGCATTTCTCTAGTGATCAGTGAAATGGAGCTTTTTTTCATGGATCTTTTTTGAAATATCAAAATTTTAGGGCCGGGCAAGGTGGCTTACGCCTGTAATTCTAGCACTTCAGGAGGCCAAGGCAGGCGGATCACCTGAAGTCAGGAGTTCAAGACCAGCCTGGCCAACGTGGTGAAACCCTGTCTCTACAAAAAAATACAAACAATTAGCCAGGCATGGTGGCAGGTGCCTGTAATCCCAGCTACTCGGGAGGCTGAGGCAGGAGAATCGCTTGAACCCAGAGGTTGCAGTGAGCCGAGATCGCACCATCGCACTCCAGCCTGGTGGACAGAGTGAGACTCCGTCTCAAAACAAAACAAACAAAACAAAAAAGTCAAAATTTTAGACACAATCCAAATGGCCATAAGCAGGAGGGCAGTCAGATGCGTGATGGTGAACCCATCGTGATGGTGAACTCACGCCATGGATGACTATGCACCCGTGAAACAGGAAGGAGCACATTCTTGATGCACAAGGAGAGGCGTCCAAGGCACGCTGCTGTGGGAAATCAACGCAAAGGGGAAGAACACCTTTGTGTAAAAAGGAGTAAAATCAGAATGTGCGTCTCCCCTCGCTTATATTTTCAGAAAGAAAATCTGGAAGGATGCGCAAGAAACTAAAAATGGTCTGAGGGTGGGTGGAGGTGGGATGGGGAGAGCTCTCTGCTCTACACATGTTCGTAGGTTTTCTATTTCGGAGCGGTGTGAATTTACTACCTATTGGACAATTTTAAAACTTTAGGCATGTGTTTGAAGGTGCATTACGATTTTTCTGGAAGAATATACCTTGTGGGTGGCAGCTGCCCTGGGCAGTTGGGGGTGAGAGGAGAAAAGGACTTTTACTTGCTATTTTACACACTTTGAGATCATTTGGGTTGTTACCATGTACCTTAGGACTTCTCAAGTACAAATGACTAATGATAATGATTTATGTTGACATATTTCTAAATATCTAGGAAAAAGTGTTTTACCTGGGTTCCTTTGAGCAGTGGGATTGTTGGGGTCAGGGTAAAAGAAAGGGGCTTTCCTTTCATTCCTTACATGATTCTGATTTTTACAACATGTACGCTGTAAGGAAAGACAAGAAAATTGAGTTAAGGAGGTTCCCGTCATCCTCCCTCCCTGCAAAAAGGCATGTGGGTGAATTTAGGGAGATTTGCAAAGATGAGCTTTTGTAATGCATAAGATCTAGGAGCTCTAAGCTGCTGCTGGGCAGTGACTTGAAGAGGAATTCAAAAGAAAGGAAAAAATGATTTACATTTGTGGCGTTATTGGTCGGGGAGGGGGTTGTCCCCAAATTTATGTCCCTCAAAGAGGAATTAAAGAACTGAAGAGGTGAGATCTGCTTTTGGCCTTATGTGGCTCATCGGTACCTCCTGCTCAGTGAGGTGAGGCCTGTTCTCTGGAGCAGGAGGATAATTTGACATTTTATGGTTAATGCTTCTTTGACTTTCTGATGGATCATTGGGCATCTTCACAAGGGGACAGGGGAAAGAGCAACCAAACTGGAGCCAGGATCTGAGACCTTGAGGAGCCCTGTCCCTACTGCAGTATGAAACTAGGAAAGAGCTACACCTTCTGCCAACTCGGGATTCTTCCAAAATTGCAGGGAGGAGCCAAACAATAAACCCCTGCGATTCCAGCTGGATCTGAAATACTGTGGCTTCAACTGGAAAAGAAAAAAAGGAAGAACGACGGGTCTGGTGGTGATGATGGTGGTGATAGTGGTGGTGATGATGGTGATGGTGATGGTGGTGATGATGGTGATGGTGAAGGTTACGGTGATGGTGGTGATGGTGAAGGTTATGGTGATGGTGGTGATGGTGATGGTGGTGGTATGATGGTGATGGTGGTGATGGTCATGGTGGTGATGATGATGGTGATGGTGATGATGGTGATGGTGGTGATGGTCTTGGTGATGGTGGTGGTAGTGGTGGTGATGATGGTGGTGATGATTATGGTGAGGGTGAGGGTGGTGATGGTGATGATAATGATGGTGGTCATGATGATGGTTGTGACAGTGGTGTTGATGGTGATGATGGTAATGATAGTGAGGGTGGTGATGGTGCTGGTGGTGATGATGGTGATGATGGTGGTGGTGATGGTGGTGATGGTAATAGATGGTGGTGGTGGTAGTGATTGTGATGATGGTTGTGGTGATGATGGTGGTGATGAAGGTGGTGGTGATAGTGATGGTGGTCATGATGATGGTTGTGACAGTGGTGGTAATGATGATGGTGGTGATGGTGATGGTGGTGATGGTGATGGTGGTGATGATAGTGATGGTATGGTGATGGTGATGGTGGTGGTGATAGTGATGGTGATGATGATGGTGGTGATGACAGTGATGGTGATGGTGATGGTGGTAATGATAGTGATGGTGATGATGATGGTGGTGATGGTGATGGTGGTGATGATAGTGATGGTGATGATGGTGGTGATGGTGATGGTGGTGATGATAGTGATGGTATGGTGATGGTGATGGTGATGGTGGTGGTGATAGTGATGGTGATGGTGATGGTGGTGATGACAGTGATGGTGATGGTGATGGTGGTGATGATAGTGATAGTGATGATGATGGTGGTGATGGTGATGGTGGTGGTGATAGTGATGGTGATGGTGATGGTGGTGATGACAGTGATGGTGATGGTGATGGTGGTGATGATAGTGATGGTATGGTGATGGTGATGGTGATGGTGGTGATGACAGTGATGGTGATGGTGATGGTGATGGTGGTGATGATAGTGATGGTGATGATGATGGTGGTGATGGTGGTGATGATGGTGATGGTATGGTGATGGTAGTGATGGTGGTGATAATGGTGATGGTGATGGTGGTGATGATGGTGATGGTGATGGTGATGATGGTGATGATAGTGAGGGTGGTGATGGTGTTGGTGGTGATGATCGTGATGGTGATGATGGTGATGATAGTGAGGGTGGTGATGGTGCTGGTGGTGATGATGGTGGTGGTGATAGTGGTGGCTAGTATTTATTGTCAAACCCGTTCATTATCTCCTTTAATCTTGCTACTTTAAATGGAAGGCCCTATCTTTGAGACGGAGATACTAAAGTGCACAGAGGGGAAGGCAACTGCCTGAGGTCATTTGGCAGCCCTGCTGAAGCTTTGGTTTAATTGACGGGCACCCTCGGCTAGGAAGGTCAACTCCAATGGCGATTCTAGTTCCATGAGTAACAGGGGTTTATTTTACACAAACTAATTTAATGAGACACTCCGGAGGGCTTGGCAACCATAATCTGGGGCTACTTGCCTTCCTCCCCAAGCCCTTCTCTCCCACCCCTGCCTGAGGACCCTGGAAGGATGGACACCTGGGCAAGATGTGCCGTTTGGAAAAGGCTACAGTCCCAGGTGTGACCACCAGGTGGCAGAGCAGCTGCACCAAGCCCTGCCCCCGGCAGACCCAGAAAAACAGAAAATAGAAATGAAAAATTCCTTGGCCTGGAAGCAGAAAGTCAGTTGGAGATTCCGGGAGCCTTCTGGCAGGTCCAGGAGGTTTGACCTTCTGCTGTAAGCAAAGCCTAGGGGTGTCCATGACCAGCAAAGGGCAGGGAAGAAGAAAAAACGTGAAAGCATATGGACAGAGGAAGGAGAAGGAACGGAAGTGCTTCCTGGACACCCTGGATTCCGGCAGCCACCTCCAGCCCAGAGATTTTCAAAGCAAAGCCGAGGACCGGTATGGCACAATCAGCTGGGGACTTCCTTTAAACCTTACACTCCTGGGCTCAGCCCACCCTGCAGCAGAGGCTTGAGAAACTGCGTTCTAGCCAGTACTCCCACGGCTTCTGCCACATGCTAGGGTTTGCAAACCCCAACACGGCAACACGCTTCACTCCACAGGCCAGAAACCAGGAGCCAGAGAGGGGAGGCCACCACATCTCAGGGCCAGGCCACCCCCGACAGCACGGTGCTTGCTCAAACCAGGAATGGGGTGCAATTCCTTGCACATAAGATTCAGCCTTCGGGTTGCTTTGGACTGGGGGTCTATCCAACGAGCCCCTCTCCCGTGGCCTCCTGTGCTTTAAATTGGGTTGGTTCTACACCTCCCCAGTCCCTCTCTTTTTGCTATTTTAAGATTCATAATGATTTCCTGCCTAGAGAGGCTGAGGAAGGAAGGAGCCCCAGCTTTGAAGCTCAGGCCTAGAATCCGACTCCCAGCTTCCTGGCTGCCCTCCATCCTGGCCAAGTTCCCCAAGCCCTCGGGGAGGTTCTCGGAAGTTCAGGGTCCGGACACCTACCCACACCTCACCCACACTTCCAGCACTCCTCAGACTGCTCTCCAGAACTGACTCAGCCACTTCCCTCTCGCACTCTGGGAGGTGACTTCGGGCTGGCCCTCATTCTGACCCAAATCCTGAATTCTAGCTTTTAGCCGGGATTTGATCCATGACAGGCTGAAGGCCGCACCACTGCTGCCCGGGGCATCGGAGAAAGCTCAGGCCGTGGCGTCTGGCTCCGATCGGGACTGTGGCGCGTGACCTTGGGCAAGCTGCCTGCCCTCTCTGAGCCTCAGTTTCCTTGTTTGAGGGAATTGCACCATTTCCTCCTGGGCTGTGGTAAGGAGGGAAGGAAGGGGTGCAGCCACGGGGTAGGGCTGGCTTCACCCCACCTCGCCTGGAGCCTGGAAGCAAGGCTGGCCTCAGATGCTGGGTCACAGCGTCGTGATTCTGCACACTTCCCCAACTGCCCACCTGCTCAGCTCTGGGCCCACGAGGGGCTTCAAAGAGATGCCAGGAAATGGTAGCCATGGTTTCCACTGGGGGAGCTTACTGTCTAATAATGGCAACCCAAAACCTCGGAATAGAAGCTTCCCGAAATAGTGAGTCTGCAAGCTGGTCTCCCCGGCACTGCCTGGTAGGAGGTTCGCATCAGGAAAGAAAAGAGCACAGGCTCGGGCCCTCCTGCCAGCTCGTGCCCACCCCACATCCTCCCCCACACCCACCCGCACCATCTCCCCAGCTAGGGAAGGCCCTTCCCAGGCCCCACATCTGGCCTCAGAGCCTTGAACGACTTTCAGGAGGGATGAAGTTTAGGCCGATCGTTTCCTGATTTAAAGGGCCTTGCATAGAAGGTTCTAAAGATTTAAGAATGAGATCAGCTGGCCAGCGGGGAGTGGCTGAGGCCTCGGTCCTGAGACGTGAACTGCCTTCCTCACTCAGAAGCCCACACTGAGATTAAACTTTAACCAACTCAGTGAGGCATCAGCCCCGTTGATATTTCTTCCACAACTGTAATTCAGTAACATCAAAGCACCCTGTCTTTTTCAATAGACTCTTCCTGGCTTTCACTTTTGGTGCTGCAGAACTCAGGATGAGGCTCAGCCCTCCCTGGTCCCCACTTGGTGGGCAGCTCAGATGCCCCAGGCAGCCCGGGCACCTCGACCTTTGTCCTCATCACCCCTCCGCAGAGCGCTGGGGCATTCGCAGCTACTCCTGGAAACAGGATAAGGAGGAGTTTCCCCAAGGCATTGCAGGGCTGCTCGGGACTGACTCAACTGGTTATTGGACAGTGCCCGCCCCCAACCCCGCCGAGGGGCAGGAGGGCAGAAGGTCTTGGTGGCCCTGGATCCTGTGGCCAATCGGTTCCAAACAGCAGTTAGGTCAGCAGCGAGCTCACCCGAGGCAGCTCCATCCATGGAGTTCTCAGAGCTTTTAGAGCAAGCTGGAGGTGCCGGTCTCTTCCAGACCCTGCTGCTGCTCACCTTCATCCTCCCCTGCTTCATGATATCCTTCCATGTGCTCCTGGAGAACTTCTCAGCCTCTGTCCCAGGCCACCGATGCTGGACACAATTGCTGGACAATGGCTCTGTGGTCCCCGCAAACATAACCCCCGAGGCTCTTCTGACCATCTCCATCCCACCAGGCCCCAACTGGGAGCCCGATCAGTGCCGCCGCTTCCGCCAGCCACAGTGGCAGCTCGTGGACCCCAACGCCACGACCTCCAGCTGGAACGAGGCCGACACAGAGCCGTGTGTGGATGGCTGGGTCTATGACCGCAGCACCTTCACGTCCACCATCGTGATGAAGGTAGGGCCTCCCCCAGAGCCAATCGAGTCCAGCACCACGGAGGTCAGGGCCATGGATCACAGTGGGTCGGACTCAAAGGTCCCGTCCTGGGAGGGATCCACCTCCCCAGGCCCCGCTCACTCTCGGGCCTCTCAGCCCCTTGTCAGCCACACACAGGGGAGTGGGCGGCAGGGATCAGTCTACAGACCAGGCCAGCCCAGGCTCCTGGAAGTGCGGGGGGCACCTGGGTGGGCATCTCTGAATGCTGGCACCTGGACCCTCACCAGCCTCACCTGGTCCCGGCCCTGCTGACGCATCAGCTGTGACTTCAGGCAACTCAGCTGCAGGGGTGAATCAGAGGTAAGGGGGGCTCTGGCTGAACTGACCCCACAGGCTTCTTGCTGAGACAGGCCAGGGTGACCTGGCATCACCCTAGAGGTGGTGGAGGATGAGGAACCTGATGGGATGTCAAGGCTGGGGGCAGAGAGGGTTCTTGCTAAACTGATTCAGCAGGGTTCTTTGCTAAAACTGATTTTGCAAGGAAATGTCCATATGGGCCCAGGATAAGGCTCAGGAGCCTGCGTAAAGTTTGGTCAAGGAAAGACTTTTGGTCACCCCACGCCCATTTCCTGATCCATGATGATGGCCCAGACTCAGATCGGGGCTCTGGTTCCAGGGTGAGCAGGGAGCCTTCGAGAAGCATCCATCCCACTGGTGAATTCGCTCCATCGACATTTAACCCCTCCTAGCAGCAGAGCCAGCCCTCGCCCTGCACCTGCCAAGTGGCAGACACATTTCCAAACGTGTCCCAGCTGCCACAGCCTTGCCACCATCTCGTGGGGTGGGTCCTATGACTGCCGGGATTGAATCAGGCTCCAGGACACTCTAGCTGTGTGTCCTGGGACAGCCCCTTAACCTCTCTGTGTTTCTGTTTTCTCTGTTATTAAGTGAGGACTGTCATAGGACCCACCCCCAGATGGTGGCACCACGGATCAGAAACAGGCTTGGGGTGACCAAAAGCCTTTCCTTGACCAAACTTTACGCAGGCTCCTGAGCCTTCTCCTGGGCCCATATGGACATTTCCTTGCAAAATCCAGTTTTAGCAAAGAACCCTGCTGAATCAGTTTAGCAAGAACCCTCTCTTCCCCCAGCCTTGATATCCCATCAGGTTCCTCATTCTCCATTACTCCTAGGGTGATGCCAGCTCACCCTGGCCTGTCTCAGCAAGAAGCCTGTGGGATCAGTTCAGCCAGAGCCCCCTCACCCCTGATTTCCTCCCGCGGCTGAATTGCCTGGAGTCATGGCTGATGCGTCAGTAGGACCGGGCGAGGCTGGCGAGTGTCCAGGGGCCAGCATTCAGAGGTGCCCGCCCAGGTGCCCCCTCACTTGCGGGAGCCTGGGCTGGCCCCGTCCGTGAACTAATCCCTGCTGCCTACTCCCCTTTGTCCCCATCAGTGAGCATGAGGGACAAAAGCAAGGTCGCAGGGGCGAGGAGGGGCCGCCTCCTTCAGGCCGGTGGTGGGGGATGGCCTTTCCAAAGACGCTACATTGACAATGAGACTCGGATGGCAAGAGCAGGAATCTGTGAAGGTCAGGAGCCCCACAGAGCAAAGGTCATGCAGAGAAGCATGTCTGGGATTTGAAGGAGCAGCACGAGGCCCAGTGTGGCTGGGCACGGGTGCTGAGGGGGCAGAAGCGGGTGTGGGAGCAAGCTTTGGAGCTGCGATTTTCTTTTTCTTTTTTTTTTTTTTTTTTTTTTGAGACGGAGTTTCGCTCTTGATACCCAGGCTGGAGTGCAATGGCACGATCTCGGCTCACCGCAATCTCCGCCTCCTGGGTTCAGGCAATTCTCCTGCCTCAGCCTCCTGAGTAGCTGGGATTACAGGCACGCGCCACCGTGCCCAGCTAATTTTTTGTATTAGTAGAGACGGGGTTTCACCATGTTGACCAGGATGGTCTCGATCTCTTGACCTCGTGATCCACCCGCCTCGGCCTCCCAAAGTGCTGGGATTACAGGCTTGAGCCACCGCGCCCGGCCCTTTTTCTTTTTTTTTTAAAGTCTCGCTCTGTCACCCAGGCTGGAGTTCAGTGGTGAAATACGACTGACTGCAGCCTCTAACTTCTGGGCTCAAATGATCCTCTTGGCTCAGCCTCCCCCGTAGCTGGGACTATAGGCGCACACCATCACGCCCAGCTAATTTTTTTGTTTTTTGAGACTGAGTCTTGCTCTATTCCCCAGGATGGAGTGCAATGGCACAATCTCAGCTCACTGCAACCTCCGCCTCCTGGGTTCAAACAATTCTCTCTCCTCAGCCTCCCAAATAGCTGGGACTACAGGGGTGCACCACCATGCCCAGCTAATTTTTGTATTTTTAGTAGAGAAGGGGTTTCATCATGGTCAGGCTGGTTTCGAACTCCTGATCTCAGGTGATCTGCCCGCCTCGGCCTCCCAAAGTGCTGGGATTACAGGTGTGAGCCACTGTGAGCACGGAAGTGATCTGGTCTGACTTGCATTTCCAAGAGGTCACTTTGCAGGGTAGAGAAGCTCTGTGAGGGGATGGGGCCCCCACCACTGAAGGCTACTGTAGTTGCCCGGGTGGGAGGGGGAAAGAGAGAGGTGGGGGGAGCTGTTGGGCCTCAGTGGAGGATGGACTTGGGGGCAGGTGTGGGGTGTTCAAGCAATGGGTGACCAGTCCTGGGATGTGATGGCTCACGCCTGTAATCCCAGCACTTTGGGAGGCCGAGGCAGGTGGATCACGAGGTCAGGAGTTCAACACCAACCTGGCCAATATGGTGAAACCCCATCTCTACTGAAAATACAAAAATTAGCTGGGTGTGGTGGTGCACGCCTGTAGCCAGTTATTTGGGAGGCTGAGGCAGGAGAATTGCTTGAACTCGGGAGCAGAAGTTGCTGCAAGCCAAGATCGAGCCACTGCACTCCAGCCTGGTGACAGAGAGAGATTCCGTCTCAAAAAAAAAAAAAAAAAAACGGTGAACGGTGCTGAGCTCTCTCCAGTCAACCTCACCGCCGAGAGGGCCAGCTCAGGGCCCCACCTCTAGAGAAGAGGATAGGGCAGTGGCTCCCTGACGTCCACCCGGCCAGCTCTCAGCAGAGGTGGAAGCCAAGCCTGTGGACTCACCCCTGCCAGCCGATCCCTGCCCCTGCCCACCTTGCCTGCCACCCCCACTGCCACCACTGCCAGATACTGCCAGACACAGCACATGCTGCTGCCAAACTTCTTTTTACCAATAGATTGTTCATTTTCCTGCCACTTCTGCCCCTTCAAGGCCCTGCTGCCCGTTAGAGTCCACCTTCTGCATGACTGCGTGGCTGGACCTGTAATGTGGCCTCCACAAAGCTGCCAGATGCAGAGCCCGGTTGCATTCTGTCCTGCAGGGCTTCCCAGGGGGTGCTGCAGCCCAGTGGCCAGCAGGCCCCTTCTACCTCTATGACCTGGCAGTGGGAGTCCAGGGTGGCCGGCATGCGTGGCTGGCCCCTCAGCCGTGCCCAGCCCTGCGATTCCACGCCCCGAGCTGAGCCGCTGCTGCCTCCTCTTGCAGTGGGACCTGGTGTGCAGCTCGCAGGGCCTGAAGCCTCTGAGCCAGTCCATCTTCATGTCTGGAATCCTGGTGGGCTCCTTCATCTGGGGGCTCCTCTCCCACCGGTGAGTGCCTCCACTCCTCCCAGCCCCCAACTCCCTCAAAACAGAGTGGAAGACCTCGGGGGGCAGAAGGTTCGGAAATGTCAGACCAACAGCCCATCCCCACCTCCACCTCCCTCCTGCCACCTCTGTTTCTTCCCTCCTCTGGCCATCCCCCGCAACCCACAGACTGTTCCGGGTCCCCACCTCAGTGAGGCCCTCCAGACCCTGGCCTGGTTCCCCTTACAGGGAGGCCACCCCAGGCCACCCCGCCACCCCTCCCTCTTCCACACTCTGGCCAGATGGTTACGGGCCTCCTCCATGTGGCTGTATCGGACCCTGTGCTACAGAGCCGTCCTGACTCCCCATTCTCTGACTCTGTCCTTTGTCCCCAGGTCTCGAGGCCTTCCCAGAAGCCTCATGTGGGCCAAGCACTGGCTAGGTGCAAGGGGTGCCTCCAGCAGAGATGGCGGATGGGGCGGTAGGGAGGTGGGGACAAGTTCCTGCTCGCCCCCAGCTTGCAGCCAAGTGGGGCTCAGTATACAGGTCACCCCCGAACATGAGGCTGGAGCTGGCTAGGGGAACAGGGCACAGGTGATGGGCATACCAGGGCCGGCCGGCACAACTGGAAATGTCTCACACCAGGCGACACTGAAGCTCAGGCCTGCTGGCAGGAAGAAGCGTCTCTTTGACATACTTTCTTCTCTTGGCTTCCAGAACATCCTCACTCCTGGTTTTCCTTCCACCTCCCAGGAAGCTGTTCCCACTTCCCCTCCTCCTGCTCCCCCTCCTCCTACACCCACTCCTCCTGCTCCCCCTCCTCCCGCTGCCCCTCCTCCCACTGCCCCTCCTCCTGCTCCCCCTCCTCCTGCTCCCCCTCCTCCCACTGCCCCTCCTCCCACTGCCCCTCCTCCTGCTCCCCCTCCTCCTGCTCCCCCTCCTCCCACTGCCCCTCCTCCCACTGCCCCTCCTCCTGCTCCCCCTCCTCCCGCTGCCCCTCCTCCTGCTCCCCCTCCTCCCACTGCCCCTCCTCCCACTGCCCCTCCTCCCGCTGCCCCTCCTCCTGCTCCCCCTCCTCCCGCTGCCCCTCCTCCCTTTCTTCCTGTTCTGAAAGCTGAGCTGCTGATTTCTCGAGAGCACAGCCCTCCGCCCCGTGGACCCTGCTGCACCTGTGTTGTCCTCGACCCCTTTTCCTCACCCCACACTCAGCCCAGGCCCTTCTCTGTCACAGCGTCCCATTGCCGGAGCCCCATCTCCTCTCAGCAGGCGGGCTTCGGCCTCTCGCGGGTGTCCTCTGCAGTGGCCGTCCACGCTGCCACAGCACTAGTGACTTTGCAAAATCTTGGAGGTTGATCCGGTCGATAAAACCTGGCTTGAAATCCTCCGAGGGCCCCACTGCACTGAGGACAGTCCCTTCCTGCCCACCTCCTGCCCTGCGCTGGACTTCCCCCCACCCCCAGCTCCACCGGCCTCCTCCTGGAGCCCCTCACCAGGCTGCAGAGCGCCTCAGTGACTGCACTTCACCCAGAACCTCCTGCCCACGCTGCCTGGTGCCCACGCTCGGGCCACAGCTCAATGCACTTCCTCAGAGAGGCCTTCCCAGGCCACGGAGCCAGAGACTCCCGCCTGCCCCAGAAATGACTGTCCCACCCCGCCTTGCTCCCTCATCACAGTGCCTGGCTCTGACCATGCCCGGCTGGCTCAAGGCTTGCTGATTGTCCACGTCCCCACGGACGCACAGGGACCCGGGGACTGGGACCTGGGGACTGTGCCCCAGAGCCCACCTCCGCACCATGGCAGACACGCAGTCATTATTTCTCAAATGGAGGACTGCCTTCCCACTCCCTGCTGCCTCCACCCTCCCGGCAGCAGCGCGGGGGTCTACCTGTGTCTGAATCTCAGCCTTGTCTTAGAAGGTGGATCTCTTCCCTTCTCTGAGCCTCAGTTTCCCCCCGGCAGTGGGGAGTCACCATGCAGTTGTCATGAGGATGAAGCGATTGTGCTTGCTCCTGGGTGCTGCTCAGACAGGTGTGGCCAAGGTCCGCCTCACATCTCTGTTCTGAGCAGCACCGGCTTGAGTGGAGCTAAACGCAGTCTGCAGTTCAGGCTCAGCCAGCCTGGAGGCCACAGCAGCCCAGGGCACTCAGGCAGGGCGGAGGGCTCTGCGCGCTCCCCGTCCCCGAGAGCTCCCCTTCACAGCTTACAGTGGGGAGCAGCAGCTGGCCAGGTCTCCGCCTCTCCACTCCCCGGCCCCTTCCCAGTGTCTTGATTCTCATAGCAGCCCTGTGAGGCATGTCCTTATGGATGCCCTTGTGTGACAGATGGGGAAACTGAGGCTCAGAGATGTCGAGTCACACACCCAGGGTCACCCAGTAAGGGAAGGAAGTGCCTTTTTTATGTATTTATTAGAGACAGAGTCTCATTCTGTTGTCCAATGATCATACCTCACTGCAGCCTCGAACTCCTGGGCACAAGCCATCCTCCCCCTCAGCCTCCCAAGTAGCTGGGACCACAGACGCCTGGCTATTTTATTTATTTATTTTGTAGAGACTGAGGTCTCACTATGTTGCACAGGCTGGTCTCAAACTCCTGGCCTCAAGTGATCCTCCAGCCTCAGCCTCCCAAAGTGCTGGGATTACAGGCATAAGCTACCGTGCCTGGCCCCAAACTCCTTTCTTAAACATGAGGCTAAACTGCCCCCTCCCGTGGCAGGGTACCTGCCACTTTTATAACAAAAGCACTCTGAGTGTGCCCCTAAACCTTCCAAGAAGAAGGAGCTGCCTGCAGGAGATCCCCCAGCTTCGCTGAACTTCCAGAAGGCAGGCACCTACCCACATATCCACCTCCTCAGGGGCCCCTCTCCAGCCCTGCATGCTTCTCTCCTGTGACAGGCTTGGGCGGAAGCCGATGCTGAGCTGGTCCTGCCTGCAGACGGCCGTGGCGGGCACCGGCACCACCTTCGCCCCAACGCTCCTCATCTACTGCGGACTGCGGTTCGTGACCGCTTTTGGGATTGCTGGCATCTTCCTGAGTGCACTGGGACTGAGTGAGTTCCCGGCTCAGCGCACTCCTGCCGTGGGGGCGGGGGGGGGGGCGGGCAGGAGCGAATGGGGCTCGGGCCACCCAGGAGGCCTCACCTGCACGTGTCTGCATCCTTCAGTGGTGGAGTGGACCACGACCAGCAGGAGGGCGGTCACCCTGACCGTGTTGGCATGCTCCTCCAGCGCAGGCCAGGCAGCCCTGGGTGGTGTGGCCTTCGCCCTGCGGGACTGGCAGACCCTCCAGCTGGCAGTATCAGTGCCCTTCTTTGCCATCTTCCTGATATCCTGGTCAGTACAATGTGGGACCTTTCCTTGGGAGACCCAGGGTGTGGGGGGGTCCCCTCACTTTCACCTCCCTGGCTGGTGGTAGGTTCAGAGCCGTGGAGGGCCACAGAAGGGCAGTGGCATGAGCGGGGCCCTCGCTGGGCAGAGACACGAGATTCACAGTTCTAGGCTGAGCGTTGCAGCCCAACGTCCATGGCTCCCGTCCAGCCCAGACAGGCGATGATAGGCTGGCGCAGCATTGGCTCAAATGGTGATTTTAAAAATACATTTGTGCCGGGCGCGGTGGCTAACGCCTGTAATCCCAACACTTTGGGAGGCTGAGGTGGGTGGATCACCTGAGGCTGGGAGTTTGAGACCAGACTGACCAGCATGGAAAAACCCCATCTCTAGTAAAAATAGAAAATCAGCTGCATGTGGTGGTGCGTGCCTGTAGTCCCAGCTACTCGGAAGGCTGAGGCAGGAGAATTGCTTGAAGCCAGGAGGCAGAGGTTGCAGTGAGCTGAGATGGCGCCATTGCACTCCAGACTGGGCAACAAAAGCAAAACTCCATCTCAAAAAAAATTATACACACACACACACACACACACACACACTCAAACATACAACTAGTTGCTAACATTTAAGAATCAGAAGATTTTTTTTTTAAACAAAAACAGTATTTTTACCTTCCTTGGGAAAACTGGAAGATGCAGAGGCACTGGGTGGAACTTTGGCCACAGTGGAAGCAGCGCTCGCGCGGTCCCCCAGGCCCCACCACCGCCTCCCCTGCGCCGAGGCTGTGGGCATCATCCTTCCCCAACGCTTACCCCAGCCCCCACCCACCAGCTTCACTCCTTACATACAGTGGGGACCAACGTTGGATATGAAAATAGATCGTTGCCATTGTAATTTTAGGGGCTGCAGAAATCCCAGTCTGGAAAGCCCTCCTTGGGTTGGCACTGAGGAAGGAGATGCAGACAGGCGCAGAGGATCCTAGGTGCTGGAGACACACAAGTGAACAAAACAGACAAAAGCCACTGATCCCACGCAGCTTACGTTCCACAAACAGATCAATACGTGAGGAGGAAGGCCATCACATGATTACAATAATTAGGCCATCCCCACCGCAGCGATCAGGAGTGCACCAGGTGCGGTTCATCACATCATGTGCATATTAACACATTTTCTAATAAGGAAGATAATGTGATTACCGCCACATTCAAATGAAGGACTGAGGCCCAGAAAGGTGAAGTCACTCACCCAAAGTTACCCACAGTTGGTGAATGCCAGAGGCAGGATTGGAACCCAGGCGGGCTAACTCTTCACCACTATGGCAAACTGTCTCCAGAAGTCCTTCTTAGCTTCCCTGCAAACAGGGCTGAGAGCCAGTGGGCGGGGCAGCTCCTGTGCCTTCCACCAGGAAAATGCTTCTCCTGGCCCATCTGCCCCTGAGGTTAGCAAGAAGCAGACTGGTTTTATAAGATCACCTGGTCCTGCCTGAGAATGTTTAAACATGCTTTTTAAAAAAAGAAAAAAAAAAAACAGGCCAGGCACGGTGGCTCATGCCTGTAATCCCAGCACTTTGGGAGGCCGAGGTGGGCAGATCATGAGGTCAGGAGATCGAGACCATCCCAGCTAACATGATGAAACCCCATCTCTATTAAAAAGACAAAAAATTAGCCAGGCATGGTGGCAAGCGCCTGTAGTCCCAGTTACTCAAGAGACTGAAGCAGGAGAATCGCTTGAACCCAGGAGGCGGAGGTTGCAGTGAGCTGAGATCATGCCACTGCACTCCAGCCTGGGTGACAGAGCAGGGTTCTGTCTCAAAAAAAAAAAAAAAAAAAACAGCACCAAGTGACCCTTCTATCCTAGAAATGGACCCAGAATCACTGGTGAGGCGGTTAGCTCTAGGGCCGCCTGTGCCCTGGCTGTGTGCAGGGCTCAGGTGGGCAGGCTCCCGGCAGCCAGTCGAGCCAGATGAAGGTGGCTCACTCGGGAAGGTGGGTGGCCAGGCATTGGGACTCAGCTTTATTCTGAAACCTTCAGGGACTGCCAGGCTCCTGGCTGGGCAGCAGCGGTACAGAAGCATCTGCCTCGTCACTCATCTCAGCTGGAGGGTCTGTACCACTGCCCCTTTCCACGCCCCCCCCCCCGGGGAAAGCCCAGTGTGCACTCCCAGCGATACATCTGCCTTGTTACAGGTGGCTGCCAGAATCCGCCCGGTGGCTGATTATTAAGGGCAAACCAGACCAAGCGCTTCAGGAACTCAGAAAGGTGGCCAGGATAAATGGCCACAAGGAAGCCAAGAACCTGACCATAGAGGTGAGATGTTGCTGTTTGCAAGACTTGACCTGGGACAGGAATTATCCACTGATGGATAATCCACGTGTCCTCTAACATCAACACCACCCACTCCAGTACCACCCCCACTCCACAGCCACAAGCACCACCCCCAGCATCTCCACAGACACCACCAATGCCCCATCACCACTTCCATATCCCCATCACCTTCACCACCAACACCCCATCACCAACATCCACACCCCCATCACCTTCACCACCAACACCCCATCACCACTTCCACGCCTCCATCACCTTCACTAAACCTTCATTGGTGATGGTATCAGCATTGCTGATACCATCACCACCAGCACCACCACCATCCACACCCCCATCACCTTCACCACCATCATCCCGTCACCACCTCCACACTCCATCACCACCAACACCACCACCGTCCACACCCCCATCACCTTCACCACCATCACCCCATCACCACCTCCACACCTCCATCATCACCAGCAATGCCAATACTATCACCACCGGCACCACCACCGTCCACGCCCCCATCACCTTCACCACCATCACCCCGTCACCACCATCACTAACCCCACAGCTACCATCTCTGCAGAACATCTCCACCACTTTCACCACCATTGCCACCATCAGTCACAGCAGCATCATTACCAACAGCACCCACACAGACACCTCCATCACCCACCACCTCCACCCATGCAGAGCACACACCCACCTCATGGGGCTTCTCCGTGTGTCTTGGGAAACAGAATGCTTATTTGAAGGTAGCTGTTTTGAGGAAGCAGGTTCTGCCAGAGATTAAAGTGAAGATGGGGCAGGAGGATCAGGGAAGGCTTCCAGAAGGAGGCAAGCTAGAGCTGAGAGGGCCAGAGCTGGACTAAACCTGCAGAAGAGCCGGGACCTGGAGAGAAACTTTTCTGCCCTCTCCCAGCCACGTCCCCTGGGGATCCGGCTTCCGAGGCCCAGGACAGGCTCCCCTGTCACTCTGGCCACTTGGCCACTGCTCTCTGGCACGGGGGTGGGGTGGGGCCACTGCCCTACCATTCACGGTGCCCCCATTCTCCCCGGAAGGTGCTGATGTCCAGCATGGAGGAGGAGGTGGCCTCTGCCAAGGAGCCACAGTCAGGGCTGGACTTGTTCCGCGTGCCCATGCTCCGCAAGAGGAGCTGCCCCGCACTGGTGACGAGGTACGCAGTCCTGGCAGCCCTTCCCGAGGCAGGGCTGGGACAGGCAGGAGGCGGGGTGTCCGGGTAAAACAGCACCTGCAGACCTCGCCAGGTGCATTTCTGTCTGGACAGGATGCAGGCAGCCTCAGGATAATGCACAGAGAGGGTGGGAGTGGGGGGGACGGGGGGAGGGAGGGTCTGGAGGCCACCATCTGCAGGAAGCCGGAGGGAAAGGCGGGTCTAGGCTGGGGGTCGCAGGGTCCCAGGGAGGTCCCAAGACAGAGGCAGAGCGAGGGTACGCAGAGCGAGGGTACCCAGAGCCAGGGGACCAGCCATGTCCACGGAGGACCACTGTCGGTCAGCGCTAGAGACTTAGCCCTTTCCTAGAGAGCAGGCCCATGCTCCTAGAGGGTGAACGGCATTTGCTGACCCCTTGATGCAACCCCATGTCACAGATAGGGAAAGTGGAGCCCACAGGGGTAAGGAACAAGCCCAAGATGACAGAGCCGGCATTGGAACCATTGGACACCGGCGCTGTCCCCTCCCAGGTCCCACATGACTAGACCCTGGCCCACCCCGGGACCCAAGATCATCTGGGCCCAGGAAAACGCCCTTAAAACAAATTGGTGGTGAAGGTGATGGGGGCGTGGACAGTGGTGGTGCTGTTAGTGATGATGGTACCGGCATTGCTGGTGGTGATGGAGGTGTGGAGGTGGTGATGGGGTGTTGGTGGTGAAGGTGACATCCAAAGGAGCATATTAAAAAGCAAGGACCAGTCAAACGCAATAGCTCATGCCTGGAATCCCAGCACTTTGGGAGGCTGAGGCAGGAGGATCGCTTGAGCCCAGGAGTTCAAGACCAGCCTGGGTAATATAGTGAGATCCTCTCATCTCTACCAAAAATCAAAAAAACGAGGCAGGAGGATCACTGGAGCCCAGGAGATAGAGGCTGCACTGAGCTGAGATTGCACCACTGCTCTCCAGCCTGGGTGACAGAGCAAGACCCTGTCAAAAAAAAAAAAACCTAAGGACCAGGTTTGATTGGGACTTTTATCTTGAAATAAAACTAAGGCGGAAGAAAACGTTTCTTTTATGCTATATTCAACTACATATGGGTTATGACGGCAAATATTTGCTACATTTTAGAACAAAGATAGATCATGCCTTTTTTTTTTAACTTCAATTTTTTTCTGGTAGATCAGAAGCAGCGCCCTCCCTGCAAACACCTGGGGCCAGTTCTTAAAAAAAAAAACCTTCCAGGATCCCTCAGTTCTCCCTGGGGCCAGCTCTGCAAGCTTTGTTATTCAAATCAGAGGCTTTGAAGCGGGTGACCTTGTGGGTCTTCTTGCCTTGACTCGTTACCCATCGCTGCCCCTTTATCTGTCCAAGGCCGCTTTGAGCACCAGCCCAGTGACGCTCACGTCACTCGCATAAACTTCACCGAACACTGCGGCTTGTGCCCGAACTGCGATTTTACTCTGCGGTTTGGGGGCTGGTGCTGTCCGATGTTTATTGGATGATACAATGAGGCGACGCCTAAGGGGCCGGCTGGGAGGCGGGTCTGGACTGAGCTGGGAGGGGCATAGGCTTTAAACGCGGCTGAGAAGAATTTCACCTTGAACCGCTTGTGGATCCAAATCCCATCTCCAAACCTGGGGAGTTTAAATGCTGTAAATTCAGCTACTCGGAGGGGGGGGGAAGTGGGCATGATTGTCATCTTCCAAGACAAAGGAACTGGGATAGTGTGACTTGTTATCAGAATCAAAGCCAGAGAGGGCTAAGTCAGAAGTCAGGGGCAGCTCAGAGACCCTGAGATGGAGAAGGGGAGGGGAGATGCAGCCGCAGCCCGGACCCAGCCTGGACCTGGGGCCTTGGAAGCTGGGGCCCTTCTGGGTGGTCCCTCTGGCCCGCAGGAACAGGTCACAGGCTGCTGTCCCCAGAGGAGGGGCAGCACTTCCAGGGGCTGGGAGACAGGCTCTCCATCCTGAATTCGGTCTGGGCAGTGCAGCCCGGGGTCTCCCGAAAGACCCCGTCCTGTCATGATTCCCATCTTCCAAGACAAAGGAACAGGAACGGTGTGACTGGTTATCAGAATCAAAGCCGGAGAGTGATAGGCCAGAAGTGAGGGGCAGCTCAGAGACCCCAGAGGGCAGGCTTGGTCCCAGCCTGGAGAGGGCTGAGTCTCCCAGCCAGGGAGCCAGAGAGGCGACGCCCCAGCCCAGCGCTGCCCCTGACCCAAAGCCCACGTGTGAAGGGATGGGGGCGTGACCCTCCCTGCCCTTTCCTGGAAGAGCCTGACCCTGGGGTTGCATCCTGAGTTCGGCCCGCTTCTGGGACCGCTGGCTGAGACGAGCCCAGGGTGGGCCATGACCTCCCAGGCAGCTCCTGGTGGGAGGTGCTCTTGCTGTCGGGGCCCTCCCGCCGCAGGGCGGGGACCTGACTTCCAGCCTTGCCCGCAGCTTCTCTCTACTGATCTCCTTATACGGGCTGGTCTTCGACCTGCAGAGCCTGGGCCGTGACATCTTCCTCCTCCAGGTCCTCTTCGGGGCCATGGACATCCTGGGCCGGGCCACCACTGTCCTCTTGCTCAGTTTCCTTGGCCGTCGCACCATCCTGGCGGGGTTCCAGGTCATGGCCGGCCTCTGCATCCTGGCCAACACGCTGGTGCCGCCAGGTGAGGTGGGTGGGCTGGGGGGTAGGGACCAGGCCCTGCTTCCCCCACCCCACTGCTCTCAGCGTGGTGGGGGCACATCCCCCCACCCCCCGCCCAGCCCCAGGAGTGGCCTCTCTGTTTTCTTTCAGAATGAGGGAGGCTGTGAGGACCTGGAATCCCTCTCCGTGTCTCCTTGTATTGCTCAGGGTGGGAAACTAGGGGACAGGGACAAGGCCGCGTGTCCAGCGGTGGTGGCAGAGCCGAGAGGAAGGCGGGAGGGTGCCTCGCCACTGGCTGGGGAAGGCGTGAGTGAGGACAGAGGCTGCCGGGGCCCTGCGGGCAGCAGCCCAAGCTCTGAGCATGAGCAGCTATGGGGATGCCAACGAGGGCGAGCCCTCCCAACAGTGCAGGAGCCTCCTCAGAACCACGTGTGGGGGAGGCCAAAGGGGGCCAGACCTCTGCCTCCTGGCCAGGGCTTCTGCCATCCCCACACAGGCAGTCTGGGGGGCAGCAGGGAGGCTGCTGTGGGCTGGCTCCAGGGCACTCTCTCCCACAGCAAGAAGCACCCTGGGAACCTAGGAGCCGCAGGAGGCCCAGACCTGGCTGGTTTCTGCCTGTGCCCCTCGGGCCACCTCCACAATATCACTTCCTATGCTCCATCCCCCACCCTGGCCCTGGCAGCCCCGCACCAAGCCAGCAGGGCCGGGGACGTGTAGGGAGCCCGGGGACCCCTCTGCCCCAGGGTGTCTGGCCACACGCAGACTGGCCCCTGGGGACCCTCTGGGGCCAACCCCACTCTCACTCTCTTCCTGCACCCAGATCTGCAGACGCTGCGTGTGGTGTTGGCTGTGCTGGGAAAGGGATGTTTTGGGATAAGCCTAACCTGCCTCACCATCTACAGGGCTGAGCTCTTCCCAACCACCGTGCGGTAAGCTGGGCTGCAGGCCATGCCCCAGGGGCAGCAGGGCCATTCTGGGAGGGCAAAGAAGAGCCTGGCAGCCAGGGAATGGGCCTCCCAGGCAGCTGCTCCCCGCGAAGTTCTGGGCCCAGCCGGCAGCAGTACAGCAGAGCCCTAGGGACATCTGGGTCTGTGTTTTCACACCGTTGTGAGTCACAGAACCATCTGTCCGGGTGGAATCTTATAAGAACTCAGATAAGGAGACCAAGAGCTGCCCTGGCAGCAGTGGTGACCCTCAGCTCACCTCCTGCCATGCCTTCCCTGCCCCCAGAGAGCCCCAAGTCACCTCCTTGGAACCCAAGGGCATCACAAAACACAAATGGAAACCAGCGGTCTAGAGTCTGAGCCACCCCCACATTTGATATTTGGGTAAACTGAGGCTCGGGGTGAAGGACTGGCTTAGCAGAAGGGGAGGACTGACTCCAGCTCTCCAGACTTTCAGCCCGCTGTTCCTTCCACCACTCACTCACTCCTTTCTCCATTTTAAAATGTGTTGTTTGGACAAATATGTATTGATTTTGTTGATATCGTATGGAAAGCCTGAGCTGGGAGCTCGCTGGCCTACCGGGAGCATGGAGAAGCCCTTAAGGTACCCAAGAGCAGGGAAAATGAGGTAGGCCCTGGAGAATTTCCCTGAAACACTAGATGGGAAAATTTGGGCTCCATGGAAGAGGTGGCATTAGAGGAGGCCTTGAGGAGGGCAATTCCTCAGCCCAACTTTCCTTCTCCTGGCATCCATGGGCCCAGCCAACCTGTCTTGCTGCCACAGGGGCAGCTGTAACAGGGATCTGTGCCCTCCCCTTCACCCACAGGATGACAGCAGAGGGCCTTATGCAGGTGGTGGGCCGGCTGGGGGGTATGATGAGTCCCCTGATTCTGATGAGCCGCCAAGCCCTGCCGCTGCTGCCTCCTCTCTTCTATGGCGTTATCTCCATTGCTTCCAGCCTGGTTGTGCTGTTCTTCCTCCCGGAGACCCGGGGACTTCCGCTCCCTGACACTGTCCAGGACCTGGAGAGCCAGTGAGTGACCTGTGACCCTGGGCATTGGGTCGGACTCTTCCTGGGCCAGGATGGAGACAGGCCAGGGCCACCCAGGGCAGAGGCTCAAGGGTGTCAAGGCCTGTGTTTCTGAAACCATTTAATCTTTCCGACAATCCTGCCAGAAAGGTGCTATTACTATCCCCATACTATTACTAGGGTCAGAGAGAGAAAGTGACTTATCCAAACTCTCATGCGTAGAAAGTGATCATACCTCATGCAGGAAATGTAATTGTTGAAAGCCCAGGCTCGGCAGCCGGGTTGCCTGGGTTCCCCACCTGCCTGGGCAAGTGATTTAACCTCTGTCACCAAAACTGACTAAGGAAGATACAGATAGTCTCAACCGTCCTAGTGAAATTTTCCCCAAAGAATTTCAGTCCCGGACAGATCAACAGGTGAGTTCTTTCAAACCCTCGGAGAACAGATTGCAGCATCTCACATCCATTCTTTGAGAGGGAGAAACAAGGGAACACTCCCTAGCTGCATTTTATAGCCAGAACCACTTCTGTGGGCTTTAGCCTCCTCCTTTGTAAATGGATGTTAAAAAACAACAACAACAACAAAAAAAAAACACTACAGAACCCAGCTGGCCCACAGAGTTGTTTTCAGGTTTAAGGGAATTATTATTTGAAAGCACCTGGGAAAATGCCAGGCCTGCAGCAGGCGCTCTGGGCGTGTGGTTGTTGTGTCCTGGGTAAGTGTTCATGGGACCTCCTCAATTCTGATGGGAACAGAGGTCACAATGATAGCAACAATAATATCGAGCTCTTACTGTTTTATGTCATTTTATTTAATCAATAACAACCACACAAGGTGTTGTTACTGTCCGATTTCTTTGCCAAGGAAGCTGAGATGCAGAGGGTTACATAACTTGCCTCAGGACACCTGGTGAGGTCTGGAGACACTGGGGCTTCATTTTTTCTTTAACTTAATTGATTTTTGTTGTCTACCTACTGTGTTTCAGGCACTGTCCCACGCTTGGGTACACGGAACAGAGTAAAAATCCAATGTCATAGAGTTTATCCCCTGATAAGACTGGACCCCCATTCTGCCCCCAGCCCCGAGTGCATACCGGCTTCACCACACGGCACTGCTTTTCTCTGGATTATTCTAGGAAATCGACAGCAGCCCAGGGCAACCGGCAAGAGGCCGTCGCTGTGGAAAGTACCTGGTTCTAGAAATTCTGCCTACACGGAGTCCCTTTATTCAAAGACTCTTGAGCAAGGAGTTGCCTCTTCTCCAATCAGAGGGTGGAAGCAAGTTGGCCGACCCCACGGGCCTGGAGTGGCAGAGACCAGGCAGCCGTGGCCGAGTGGACAGCGTGGCCATCTGCTGTGGCTGGAGGCAGCTTCCATTGCTCACTCTTCTTCTCCCTGCCCTGATCAGATTCCCCACCTTACCCCAGCCCTACAGGAGCCTGTGCAGGCGGCCATGCCCGCCCAATAACAAGACGGATCCCCGCCCTTTCCCTGCCAGGCTCATGTCTCTATACCCTCACTCAGCCATGCCAGCTGGAGTCTGGGTTCCAATCTCACCCCATCATATACAGAGCCCTCGTCTGTGAAATGGGAATGATCACAGGACCCATCCCCCAAGACAGGTACCAGGGTGAACTGATCTTAGCACTGAGCAAATAAATGGGACCTGCTGAGAGAGCCGCCAGATACAGGTGTCCAGGTTGTGCACTGCCCCAAGGCATGCAGCCAAGGAGGCGTGTGGGGTCTGAAACTCGGCCCTGGCTACGATGGCCCCACCACCTACCCTAGCAAAGGCTATGTCCACTCCAAGAAAGGAGCTGTTTTAATCATTTTCTATTTACCATCAGTGAGGGAAGGCTTCCAGCCCTGTGGTTACAAGGATGGCCAAACATACCACCAAACACCAGCCAGACGAGATGCAGCAGGTTACCACACGCACGTGCTCAGAGCCCAGGAAGATGGCACTGTACGCCACGCGGGGCCTCATGGGGTAGGGGGTGCGCTGAGGATTCAAGTGAACAGCCAGGGCTGCGGGAAACCGGCTTTGGAGCACGGAGAGGATGGGGCGACTCCCGGCTTCTGTGGGAGGGTGTGATTGGCTTGTTTCATTTTGCTGCAGGCTGGCGAGAAACCTCACAAGCAGGATAAGAGGAACCATGCTTGGCCCCCTGGATGAGGGTTGTTTGGCCAGGGAGCCTCATCCACAGGGGCGGAGTGAAAGGGGAGAGGGGAGCTCACAAGCAGGTCCTCGGGGCCTTCCGGCTTTGCCAGGCGTCAAGGCAGCGCGTAACACTGAACCTTACCTTCAGGCTTTCAACCACGGGGCGGGTGGCCTTGTGCTGTTTGTTTTTCTGGAGGGGACACCTTTTCTTGACTCATGCACAGAACTCCCTCGCCCAGGCTGTGAAAACTCTGGGATGGTCGAGGCCGACTACCCATCTCAGAGGCAAGGAAGCAAAGGCACAGAGAGGTGGACTGGCCAGCTCACAGAAACACGGCCGGCTGCGGCCCCGATCCTAGCCCAGGGCTCTTTCTAGCACAGACTCCTGCCCTCGCCTCCACCCCTCCACGCCCCTCATATCTGCGGTCCTGCCACAAAGTTACCCCCATGCTCTTCCCTGGAGACGCCACTCATGGAAACCTCAGTCTCAGGCCTCTCGACTCACCTCTCACACCCTGTGTATGCCTGCCGGGTCAGTCACCGCCGCCTCCCCACAGCTCCCAAGTCTACCTGCTTCCCCTCGCTCTGGCTACACCCTGGTTCACGCCACAGTTGCAGCCCCAAACTGGTCCCTGATGTCCACACTGCCCTCTGCACAACAGCCACGATGCTGATTAAGAAACACAATTCAGCCTGGGCACGGTGGCTCACACCTGTAATCCCAGCACTCTGGGAGGTTGAGGCGGGCAGATCATGAGGTCAGGGGTTCAAGACCAGCCTGACCAACATGGAGAAACCCCATCTCTACTAAAAATACAAAAATTAGCTGAGTGTGGTGGCACATGCCTGTAATCCCAGCTACTCAGGAGGCTAAGGCAGGAGAATCACTTGAACCTGGGAGGCAGAGGCTGCAGTGAGCCGAAATCATGCTACTGCACTCTAGCCTGGGCAACAGAGTGAGACTCCATCTCAAAAAAAAAAAAAAAAAAAAAACAGAAAGAAAGAAACGCAATCCAAACCGAATCCCCTTCCTGCTGAAAGCCCCCCAGTGGCTCACCATACGGACCACACTTCTCCCCCTGTCTGGTCAGGCCGCCATGGACCCCCCGGCCTTTCCTCACACTTCAGTAAGTGTTAAAGGATTCAGATCATACAAAGAACGTTCTTGAACCGTTATATTAGAAATCTACTATGGAAAGAGATGTAAAAAACCTTTTCAAACTATACAACACACTTCTAAGTAACCCATGGGTCAAAGAAGGAATCTCAAAGGAAATGAGAAAATATTTTGAACTGAGTGCAAATGAAAAAATGACACATCAAAATTTGTGAGGTGAAGCTAAGGTAATGATTATGGGGAAATCGGTATCGTTAAATGCTTACATTAGAAAAGAAGAAAGTTCCAAATCAAACACCTCAGCTCCCACCTGGAAAGTAGCAAAAGAGGAGTTAATTAAACCTGTAGTAAGCAGAAGAAATAATACACAGGAGAAATCAAAGAAGTGAACAAACAATAAAGAGAATTAGTGAAACCTGGAAGTGGCTTTTTAAGATCAATACAATCTACAAACCTCTAGCCTTAGTGGTCACGAAAACAAGAGGCCGGGCATGGCAGCTCATTCCTGTAATCCCAGCACTTTGGGAGGCCAAGGTGGACAGATCATTTGAGGTCAGGAGTTCGAGATCAGTCTGGCCCCGTCTCTACTAAAAATACAAAAATTAGCCCAGTATGGTGGTGCACACCTGTAATCCCAGCTATTCGGGAGGCTGAGGCAGGAGAATCACTTGAACCTGGGAGGCGGAGGTTGTAATAAGCCAAGATCGCACCACTGCACTCCAGCCTAGGCGACAGAGTGATACTCCGTCTCAAAAAAAAAAAAAGAGAGATAGAGAAAAGACACCCACTGCAAATCTAGGGCATGAGAGAGGATACACTAAGAATCCGGACATTAAAACAATAATGAGGGAATGTTCTGAGCAATGTTTTACCAAAAACTTTGAACACTTTAACCAATTTCTTGAGGAATACAAACTACCAAAGCTCACCCAAGAAGCTATAGATAACTTTAGTAGCCCTGAATCTAATTTTTAAATTGAATTTATGTTTTAAAACTTTCCCATAGAGAAAATTCAGGCCCAAATGGCTTCACTGGTGAATTCTGACAAATATTTAAGCAGGAAATAATAGCGATTCTACGCAAAACCTCCCAGAAAATTGAAAATGAGGTAATGCTTCCCAGCTCATTCTGTTACCCAGAAACCAGAAAAAGACATTACAAGAAAATAAAGCTATAAGCCATTATCCCTTATGGACATAAACCTAAAAATTCTTAACAAACATTTAGCAAGTTGAATCCAACTATGCATGTATATGTATTTACATATGCGTGTGTAATTGTATATTTTCTATATCGGTATATAGATTCATATATATAGGGGGGGCAATACATCATGACCAAGCAGACTTTATCCCAGGAATCCAAAGTTAGTTTTACATTTAAAATCAAAGTTAACAAACCAAATTATGAACAAGGCAAAAAAGAAAAGTCACGTGTCATCCAAATAGACAAAGATCATTTGACAAAATTCTACAGCCATTCCTGATCATTAACATTCAGCAAATGTGGCACATATACACCATGGAATACTATGCAGCCATAAAAAGGATGAGTTCGTGTCCTTTGTAGGGACATGGATGAAGCTGAAAACCATCATTCTCAGCAAACTGACACAAGAACAGAAAACCAAACACCGCATGTTCTCACTCATAAGTGGGTGTTGAACAATGAGACCACAGGGAGGGGAACATCACACACCGGGGCCTGTTGGGGGGTGGGGGACTGGGGGAGGGATAGCAGGGGGTGGAGGGCTCGGGGAGGGATAGCATTAGGAGAAATACCAAATGTAGATGACGGGGTAATGGGTGCAGCAAACTGCCATGGCACATGTAACAAACCTGCATGTTCTGCACATGTACCCCAGAATTTAAAGTATAATTTTTAAAAAGATAAAAAATAAAAAAAAAATAATAAATCATTCTATTATAAAGAAAAAGAAATTCAGCAAACCAGGAATTCAAGGCCCTAGATGGGCACCCTGTTCCCCCAGAGGTGCCGTGATGCTCACAGTGAAAGCCTGCTTTCCCCTCCCATCAGGAACGAGGCCAGCATGTCCACTCTCACAGTCTGTATTCAACGTTGGTCCTGGTCAGTGAGGTAAGGTGAGCAAAATAAGTAAAAGCCATACACATTAGAAAGGAAGACGTGAAAGTACCTTCATTTGCAGATGACATGATGGTCTATGTAGAAAATCCTAAGGAATCAACAAACATACTACTGGAACTAGTAAATGAGTTTAGCAAGGCCAGCAGACAAACATCTATTGTATTTCTGTATACCAGTAACTACCAGAAATTGAACATTTTAACACAATACCATTTAATAACAACACGGAAAAATGTGACACCCAGGGAAAATTCCAGTAAGAAAGCCAAGACCCATGAACTGTAAACCACAGAACTGAGAGGAATCAAAGACCTAAATAGACCCACCTTGTTCATGGATCGAAAGACTAGGAAGCATCAAGATGTCAGTTCTCTGCAACGTAGTCTTTGGATTCAATGAAATCCCAGTCAAAATGCCAGCATATTTACTTTACGTAAATTGACAAGCTCCCCCTAACGTTTATATGAAAATGCAAAGGGCTTAGATTATCCAACACAATTTTGGAAAAGGACAAAGTTGGAGAACGCCTTTTCAATATAATACAATCAAAAATTCAGAAATAGAGCCATGCATTTATGGTTTAAATGTAACAGATTTTCAATCAAGGTGCCAAATCAATTAAAATGAGGAAAGGATAATCTTTTCTACAAATGATTCTGGGACAATTGGGTAGCCATATATAAAGAAAGAAAGAAAGAGAGGAAAAGAGGCAAGGAGGGAGGGAGAGAAGAAAGGAAGAAAGAAAAGAAGGCAGCAGGGAAGGGAGAAACTCAGCTCTAACTCACACCATTTCCAAAAATTAACTTTAACTGTATCATAGACTTAAATGTAAGCGCTAAAATTATAAAAATTTTTTGAAGAAAACAGGAGAAAATCTTGGCAACTTTGGGTTTGGCAAAGATTTCTTAACTAGTACTCAAAAATATCAACTATAAAAAACATATTGGACTTCATAAACACCAAAAACTTTTGCTTTCCAAAAGACAGTTACAAAATGAAAAGGCAAGCCACAAACTTGAAGATAATATTGGAAAAATCTGTATCTAACAAAGGATTTCTACCTAGAAAATGTAAAACACACTTACAAGCCAACAATCAAACGGCAGTCCAATTGTAGAAGGCAAAAGGTTTGAGCAGATGCTCCGCCAAAGAGGACCTATAGGTAGCCGTAAGCCCGGGGAAAGATGATCGACATCACTAGGAAAATGCAAATTAAAACCACAACGAAATGCCACATACACTCGCCGGAATGGCAAAAATTAAAAAGACCCAGTGTTGACGCTTCCATAGAGCGACCCACAGTGGGAAAGTGAAACAGGACACGCACTTACAAAAAAGAAAATGAAGCATGGCAGTGTCTTAAAAGTTAAACGTCCAGCCGGGCGCAGTGGCTCACGCCTGTGATCCCAACACTTTGGGAGGCCGAGGCGGATGAATCACCTGAGATTGGGAGTTTGAGACCAGCCTGGCCAACTTGGAGAAACCCCATCTCTACTAACAATACAAAGTTAGCCTGGCATGGTGGCGCATGCCTGGAATCCCAGCTACTTGGGAGGCGGAGGCAGGAGAATTGTTTGAACTCAGGAGGTGGGGGTTGCAGTGAGCTGAGATCATGACATTGCACTCCAGCCTGGGCAACAAGAGCAAGACTTCATCTCAAAAAAGATCCCCAGCTTTGCTCAAAAGCATGGATGGGGAGTGAGCCAATAGTATTTAATTCTCGAAGGTCCAGTACTCCTAACATCTGTGATATGGGTGTTCTTTTTAGGAAAAAAAAGAGATCTTTGTTAAAACTCCAAGCACACATTAGCCATATGTGAAAAGACGAACATCTCACCCCAGGTTGTCTTTTTTTCTTTCTTTTTTTTTGAGATGGAGTCTCACTCTGTGAGTGCAGTGGCACGATCTCAGCTCACTGCAACCTCCACCTCTTGGGTTCAAGCAATT
Organism: Aotus nancymaae; assembly: GCF_030222135.1. NCBI lineage: Eukaryota > Metazoa > Chordata > Mammalia > Primates > Aotidae > Aotus > Aotus nancymaae. Next base: position 5,259,271 of record NW_026988473.1, on the reverse strand, counting down.
CTCCTGCCTCCGCCTCCCAAGTAGCTGGGATTATAGGCATGAGCCACCACACCCAGCTAATTTTTGTATTTTTGGTAGAGACAAGATTTCACCTGTTGGCCAGGATGGTCTCAATCTCTTGACCTTGTGATCCATCTGCCTTGCCCTCCCAAAGTGCTGGGATTACAGGCCTGAGCCTCCAAGCCCAGCCTCACCCAGGGTTTTAACAGCCTCATGTTACTGTGTACGGTTTGGTGCCTTGCCTTTCAAATGACATCTCTGCCTGCCCGATCTGACCCTGGGCTGACCTGGCTCCCCGTGGGTCCTTCTCAAGTTCAGCCTCTGGAAGCTTCCACGTGTTTCCTACAGTCCTTCTTGTCAAAAATCATTCATAATAACAATAACAATACACATAAAGCATTCACTGTACTCCAGGGACTGTTCTAGGTGATTTGTATAAACTCATTTAGTCTTCACAAGAGCCTGATGAAAGCAGATCAGCACCACCATTTTACAGAGGAGGAAACGGAGGCATAAAGGGATTAAGAACATTCCCAAGCCCACACAGCTTGGGGAGAGCAGAGTTTCAAATCCAGGCAGCCTGAGCCCAGAGTCTGTGCACGTAACCACTGAGCCACACTGCCTCTTGTTTAGAGGGAGTGTGCGGGGTCTGTTGAAGCCCTGGCCAGCACTGGCTGCTCTGAGCTCACTCTGTGTGGCTCCTGTGTCCACAGAAGCAGGAAAGAAGGCTCCTGCTCGCACAGTGTGTTTGCACACGGCCGGCCAAATCCCACACTGTTTTCCGATGAGATGAGAGGAATTTTGCCAAAATCCACATCATGCCTTCCCCTGCCCTCCCCGCAGTGAGACTTGTCCTTGCATCCACTTAAAATCGCTCCTCTGAATAGGCTGCAACTCACAAAGTCAAAAAGAGGCAGCTCGCTATGAGAAGACCGGCATTCCCGAGAATACAGCTCAACCAGCATGGAACGTCTCCAATAAAGATACTGGAATCACAGGGCAGAGGCTGAGAATCGTGGGAGCCCACAGGAAGGGGGGCCGTGGGCACCAGCTCCGGAGGAATGGCACAGAGGGTTGGGGGCAGCATTTGCATCCGGCCCTGTTAAAATGTGCCAGCCAGAAAATGCTGGCTATGGGCAAGACCCTCCACAAACACAGAACGGTGCAAAGTTCAGCCTGTTTGAGCAGCTCCCATTTTGACGAGCCTGGTTCCAACGGCTGGTTAACATCTCTTCATTGAATTTTAACATAAAACATCTTTTGTGACACAACAAGAAGAGCGAAGTCCCTTTGGAGCGGGAAGGCCAGGCTCACAGGAGCAGCCAAGCACATGAAAGGGCAGGGCAGCCCGGTCACGCTGTCCCGTGCCCTCCTTGGCCTACTTAGGCAGATTTGCTCACTTGGCCAGAGGTCCCTGGAGAGAAGGGGTCTGCCCAGTGTGGGGCCTGCAGTTAGGGCCATGGCAGCTCGCAGCAGGGACCTGTTAAAGCCACGAGTGTGCTCCCGCCAGCCCTGGCCACCTGCCTGAGCTGGTGCCGAGCCAGCAGCCCGTGGCTACCTCCCCACAACGCGACCTCTGCCTGGGTGGAGGGACGCACAGGTGGCCGGGGCCCGCTCCCAGGGGTCAGCAGCCTTCAGGCCAGAGGAAAATGCATTTTGATTCAAGCGATGTCTTGAATGCTCAAGAAGTGTGCAGGGAGGGAGGGGCTGCTGAGCGAGTGCTGTTGGGGACAAGGCAGGGGCCATGCGTGTGAAGCAGAGGTGGAAATGGCTGCTCCCGGGGACAGCCCACAGGGAGGCTGCTCTTCTGGGAAAACCTCTTGCTGGGCTTTGAGCTACACAAGCGTAAAGCTAGAACCTGGTCCAGAGGGAGAGGAGGCCAAGCTGGAGGGTGGGAGGTGAGGGAGCTCTCCTGTGCTCCAAGGGCGCTAGGGCAGCGGTTGATTTGAGTCTCCCTCTAGGACCCCCTCACCACCAGCACCACCATCTCAATCACCACCATCATCATCTCAGTCATCACCACCACCACCATCTCAATCATCAGCACCATCTCAGTCATAATCATTACCGTCTCAATCACCACCATCTCAATCGCCATCTCAATCACCACCATCACCATCACCATCTCAATCATCACCATTCAATCACCACCACCACCATATCAACCACCACCACTATCACCTCAATCACCACCACCACCATCTCAATCACCACCATCTCAATCATCACCATCTCAGTCATAACCATCACCATCTCAATCACCACCACCATCATCTCAATCACCACCACCATCATCTCAATCACCACCACCACCATCTCAATCATCACCATCACCATCTCAATCATCACCATTCAATCACCACCACCATATCAACCACCATCACTATCACCTCAATCACCACCACCATCTCAATCACCACCACCATCTCAATCATCACCATCTCAATCACCACCATCACCATCTCAATCACCACCATCTCAATCATCACCATCTCAGTCATAACCATCACCATCTCAGTCACCACCACCATCATCTCAATCACCACCACCATCATCTCAATCACCACCACCATCTCAAACACCATCATCATCTCAATCACCATCACCATCTCAATCACCACCATCATCTCAATCATCACCATCTCAATCACCACCATCTCAATCATCACCATCTCAGTCACAACCATCACCATCTCAGTCACCACCACCATCATCTCAATCACCACCACCATCATCTCAATCACCACCACCACCATCTCAATCACCACCATCATCTCAATCATCACCATCTCAATCACCACCATCATCTCAATCACCACCATCATCTCAATCATCACCATCTCAATCACCACCACCGCTACCTCAGTCACCACCACCACCACCTCAGTCACCACCACCACCACCACCAGCAGCATCACCATCATTGTCATTTCCATCACCACTATCATCATTACCATCATAAGCATTGCGGCATTTCCCAGTTGTTCTGTGGGGAATTTCAAGTTAAGCCTGTGGCCACATTTGGGCACATTTGGTAGTGACAAGGAGCAAAGCCAGTGACATTCTTCAGAAAGGCAGTGGCCCAGGCTGTACCAAACAGCAGTTTGGAACAAGCAATGCCCAGGAGAGCAGACCTTCAGAAGAACTGGCACTCTAGAGCCTCACATGGGTGGGGGCCCTCATTATCCTCATGTGGACACTCCGGGGGTTGGAGGAGGACCCTTGGGGAACCAGAACATCTTGCCCTAAAGACCTCCTTACAGAGTGGAGAGCACGATGCCCTTTCCACAGATGAGGAAATCAAGGCCCAGAAGACCTGGATTTAAACCGAGATTGAAGACAGCCATGCCTCTCTGCAGCCCTGGCTGGGACCTACCCTGTGTGCCAGTCCTGTGCTGGTCACTGTTAGGGGCACAGTGACTCAGACCTGGCCCTCAGAGAACTTGCAGCCCATCACCTGACTCAAAGCCCCTCCAGGCGGTGGGCACTGTTCTAGAGGGTCTCGGAGATAGGGAAGTGAGGAGAGAGGGGTGGGCCTGGACTGGCAGAGACGGTGGGCACAGCATTCAGGTAGAAGAAACAGCAAAGGCTCAAAGATAGGAGCGAGGGACCTCTTCAGAAGAGAGTTGGTGTTCGTGTGGACAGAGTCCGGGCCACATGCTGGAAGCAGCTGAAGGGAGACAAGAGGCTTCCCATGGCCTCGGCCCCCTTCCCAAGACACTAGGGAGTGATCTCAGACTCTGAGCAGGGGGTGACAAGCTGGAGGCTCACAGGCCCTTTAAGGGTTCCACGCAGAGCTTCTCCCAGCAGTGTCGTTCTACCTCCAAGAACCCAGCCCACAGAGACAAGGGCTGGGAGGAAAGCGGAGGCTCTGATCCTGCAGTGACCCTTTCCAAGCCCTAGGGAAGCTCAAGAGGTGCAGAGCCCTGATGCCCTGAGCAAGCCCAGCCAGCTTTGGCTGTTGCCCCCTTCAGCCACCCGCCTGGATTCGGCCAGCCCTGCTGAGTCATGACAGTGAGCGCTCCTGCCTGGCCTTTCTCCTGCCTGGCCTGGGACCAGAGGCAGCTGCTGTCACCACAGGACATTAGGGGCTAGGAGGAATCACAAAAAACCTGCTGCATGAACCAGCCAGAAAAATGCCCACCATGCAACCCCAGGTCCAAAACAACAACCAAAAAAGAATATGTTGATGAGCCGCTTGCCTGTGCCCATTTTGAGAAAAGATGCCATCTCGCCAGTAACAGTACCCGGCAGGCACTGAGGCGGGCCTGGGGCTGGGCTGAGGCCTCACAGCCACAGGATCTCCATCAACTTTGCTTCCATTGCCTCCACTCTCTGCTCCTCGACCCTGTCCCCTCCCAAAATCTTACCCTCCACCCACCGCTCACCCCTGCGGTCTAGTGCTCATCACCAGAGCTGTAGCTGCCCACCTCCCAGCTCTGCACCCAGGCTCCCCTCCACGCCAGGACTGCAACAGTCCTTCTACCTTGTGGGCTCCAGGACTTGGCGCCCCTCCTTCGGCACCGTCCCGACGGACTCACGTCCCTTTAGCTGCCCGGGACTCCTCTGGCATCTTGCAGCCACTCCCCTGCACACGCACACTGTGCAGCGGCCCCATCTCTCTCCCCAGTTGCTGCCTGGCCAGGCTCCTGCGTGCTCAAACCTAACTCTGTCCACACCTCGCCTGCCCCCTGCAGAGGAGGCAAAATCTCATCACAGATCCCCAAGGGGCACCAGCAGCAACCATCCCTCCTGGTGCATCGGCTCTGCCGCCTCTCTCTCCTCAAACTTGCAACACCTCCCTAAGCTCAAGTGCCTACTTTGCTGCTTATTTCACTGGCCCTTCTGGTCCTCCCAACACAGAGCTCCATGTGTGTCCACAAGACCACCCTCACCGCCTGCAGCTGGCGATGAACTCGTGGTACCAAGCCCTCCAGTCTGCTCTGGGTTCCGTCCCTTCTCACGGCCTCCAGGACTCTGCTCAAATATCCCTCCTGCCAACATCATCAAGGGTTCCCTTTCTAACATGCGATCTGTCAGCACACGAGAGAGTTGTAATCACCCCCCTGCTTGAAAACAAATCTTCAATAACACAATCGTGTGAGCCCCCGCAGCAGAGATGGCCAAGTGCCCACAGCACCCACGCTTCCCCGTCCAGTGTTGAGAGGTGGCCTAGAAGCAGCAGCCTCGCCAGGAACTGTGTCCCTCCCCACATTCTGCCTTGTCACCAGTTCTCAGCAGTGGGGTGTGAATGGAATAAATGTGGGTCACTTCTGGGCTAAAATGGTCAAAATACAGGTGGATGAGGGCTGGGCGCAGTCGCTCATGCCTACAATCCCAGCACTTTGGGAGGCTGAAACGGGAGGATCACTTAAGGTCGGGAGTTCAAGACCAGCCTGAGCAACATGGTGAAACCTCGTCTCTACTGAAAATACAAAAATTAGCCGGACATGGTGGAGTGCACCGGTAAACCCAGCTACTCGGGAGGCTGAGGTAGGAGAATCGCTTGAACTCTGGAGGCAGAGGTTACAGTGAGCTGAGATTGCTCACTGGTGACAGAGTGAGACTCCATCTCAAAAAATTAAATAAAAATTTTTAAATGCAGGTGGATGCTTCATTCCTCTCTTCCCCTCTGTGGCTGGATGCGCATGAGCACAGCCGGCGTGGAGGCCAAGCCCAGAGCTGCCAGACGGGGAGAGCCTGCGTTCCCAGGTTCCTCTTGGAGGAGAGCTGCCCACAGTCAGCAACAGCCATTTGAGACTTTACACAATCAATAGATAAACTTCTATTGTGTTTGAGCTGTTAGGCATTTCAAGGTTGCCTTGCTACCAGGAGCTCGCTGGAAATAAGACCAACTGGACCATGATAGAAGAATGCAGGACATGGCCTTTCCACGCCACCTGCCGAGGGCTCCACACGGCGTTGTTCTAGATTCCCGTCGTAACTTAAAGGGAAACTTTCACAATGTCCGGAGCCCTTGATGTTCTGCAAATGAAGGAGGAGGATGTCCTTAAGTTCCTGGCAGCAGGAACCCATTTAGGTGGCACCAACTTTGACTTCCAGATGGAGCGGTATATCTATAAAAGGAAAAGTGATGTCGTCTACATCGTAAATCTGAAGAGGACCTGGGAGAAGCTTCTCCTGGCAGCTCGTGCCATTGTTGCCATTGAAAACCCTGCTGATGTCAGTGTCATATCCTCCAGGAATACTGGCCAGAGGGCCGTGCTGAAGCTTGCTGCTGCCACTGGAACCACTCCAATTGCTGCCGCTTCACTCCTGGAACCTTCACCAACCAGATCCAGGCAGCCTTCCGGGAGCCACATCTGCTTGTGGTTACTGACCCCAGGGCTGACCACCAGCCTCTCAGGGAGGCATCTTATGTTAACCTACCTACCATTGCTCTGTGTAACACAGATTCTCCTCTGTGCTATGTGGACATTGCCATCCCGTGCAACAACAAGGGAGCTCACTCAGTGGGTTTGATGTGCTGGATGCTGGCCTGGGAAGTTCTGTGCGTGTCTGGCACCATTTCCCATGAACACCCGTGGGAGGTCATGCCTGATCTCTACTTCTACAGAGATCCTGAAGAGATTGAAAAAGAAGAGCAGGCTGCTGCTGAAAAGGCTGTGACCAAGGAGGAATTTCAGGGCGAATGGACTGCTCCAGCTCCTGAGTTCACTGCTACTCAGCCTGAGGTTGCCGACTGGTCTGAATGCATGCAGGTGCCCTCTGTGCCTATCCAGCAGTTCCCTACTAAAGACTGGAGCGCCCAGCCTGCCACGGAAGACTGGTCTGCAGCTCCCACTGCTCAGGCCACTGAATGGGTAGGAGCAACCACTGAATGGTCTTAAGCTGTTCTTGTGTGGGCTCTTAAACAACATATAAGATTCATGGAAAATAAACATCGAGTTTCTAAAAAAAAACAAGAAAAGAAAAAAAAGAAGAATGCAGGTCATGGCTGGGTGCTGTGACTCACACCACTTTGGGAGGCCGAGGCAGGTGGATCACTTGAGGTCAAGGGTTCAAGAAGAATGCAGGACAGTGTCAAGATGGGACTCCACTGAAAACTCTGAGCCCTGGATGTAGGCAGGAATAAGCAAAGAGAGCCTGCTGGGGGAGGCAGTATTTGGAATGCTCCCAGTCCACATAGTATGTGGCCTAAGGGTGAGCGTGGAGACAGCATTCCAGGCTGGAGGTCTAGCGTGAGCAGGGATCGGAACTGAGCAAGTACATGTAGGGCACATGGTGGCAGCAGTGGATGAGTCAAGGTGCAGAGTCCAGGGAGGCAAAGAAGTTGGCTTGGTAAGTCACGTGGAGGGCAGGAGGAAGACTGGGGGAAGCAAAAAGAAGTAGATGCGAGGGGAGTTGTGCCTCAGATGGAGAGTTTTGTGCCCAAAGCACATAAGAGCAAACACCTGGGTTGCCATCACTGCTGCATTGCACATGTACGCATGCACACGTGTACACACATGCACTTGTGCAAACATGTGCACACATACACAGACATGTGCACACACCCACAGACACATACACTTCTTTTTTTTTGAGGCAGAGTCTTGCCCTGTGGCCCAGGATGGAGTGCAGTAGCATGATCTGGGCTTGCTGCAGCCTCCGCCTCCCGGATTCAAGAGATTCTCCTTCCTCGGGCTCTCAAGCAGCTGGAATTACAGACAGCATCACCACCATGTTTATCTAACTTTTGTATTTTTAGTAGAGCCGGGATTCTGCCATGTTGGCCAAGCTGGTCTTGAACTCCCAACCTCAAGTGATCTGCCCACTTCAGCCTACCAAAGTGCTGAGATCACAGGCATGAGCCACCCCACTTGGCCATACACACACACACACACACATATACACACGCACATACATATACACACACACATACACACACACGCACATACACACACATACACACATACATACACACATACACACACATACACACACACATACACACACATACACACATACATACACACACACACACACACACACTCTCTTTTTAACTCCTTTGTGTACTCTGGACCTTTCGTCTAGAGAATTAGCTATTGAGACCAAGGGAGCTCTCTTGGCCTTGGTCTAGCCTTTCCTGAACCCCACACCCTGTACCGGCACACACCGCTGCCTACCCCCCGCCCTGGTAAGGCATTGCTAGTTGTTGTTGACTGGGAGCCCCTTGGCTTTTAAGCAGGATTTGACCCAAGGGTTTGCAGTGTGGGGTGGGTCCAGGGGCAGGAGTCAAGGCAGGAAGACCAGGGCAGGAATAGCTGTGGAGTTGGGGAGGCGGGGAGAGAAAAATCCTTAGGAGGCAAAACTAGCAGGGCTTGGCCCCTGGTGGGATCAGGAGGCAGGGAGCACGAGATGTAAACCAAGACACTGGGTTCCAGGCCAGGGACTGTGACATGGGAGGCCATAGCTGAAGTGGGGCTCTCAAGAGCTGTAGATTTGGGGAGGGGACAGAGATCTCAGGGTGGCATTGGACACACTGAACTTGGGGAGTCTCTGGGGTGTCTGCTGATGATGGGAAGCTCCACTGAGGGCTCAGGACAGGGTAACTGCAAAGGGGGCACAGCGTATCAACCATGGCAGGTGAGTGGAGGCGGGGGCCAGAGGCAGGGCCACGAGCGGGGCCAGGCCGCACAGCCCGGGAGGCACAGAGGCTGGGCAGCTTCAGTGACCCAGGGCCACCCAGAGGCCTGTACAGCTCCCCAGCCTCAAGTTAGGGGGACCCTCTGGCCCGCCTTCCCCTGGCTTAACCACCCTGGGATGTGGGCAGGCAGGGGCACTGAAGGGAGCAGGCAGCCCTGGCACCCCACAGCCACCAAGAGAAGAACCCAGGCCTCCCCCAGACCTGGCAAAGACCAGGCTGGCCTCGGCCCCCAGAGTGGGGGAGGCCAAGGTTCCCTCGGGCCTGAGCCTCCCTCAGTGCTGGTTAAATTTTGACCAAGGAAATGATTGCTGAACTCAGTTCCATAAGCATCACCTGGTCACACTTTAATTCCAGTCTGGAATTAACGACTTCAGTCTCCACACTCCATACTTCCCAAAGCCAGCTTTTCTGGGAGGGCTGGGGCAGCTGCCTCTCTGGGGAGATGCTAGAGGTCTCAGAATCACCTCGTGCGGCCTCAGGACCTGGTTGGAGCCACCCCAAGTGACACCAGCAGTCAGATGCTCAGAAAGCCTGAGCCTCCAGCCCAAGTCTGCGAAGCCAGCGGCTACTGACATGCTCCCAGCCACCCAGTTGGAGAAGCCACTGTGGGGACCACTGTGGGGGAAGCAGGCCCCCAGCCCGGGCCCCTTTGCTCTGGGTCAGTCCCTGTGAAGTGGGCCCCTCTCCTGGGCCCCTTGAGCAGGTTCTATGGCATTTTCTGAACTCCTGGACCTCGTGGGTGGCCTGGGCAGGTTCCAGGTTCTCCAGACAGTGGCTCTGATGGTCTCCATCATGTGGCTGGCCACCCAGAGCATGCTGGAGAACTTCTCGGCCGCCGTGCCCAGCCACCGCTGCTGGGCACCCCTCCTGGACAACAGCACAGCCCAGGCCGGCGTCCCAGGGGAGCTGAGTCCCGAGGCGCTCTTGGCTGTCTCCATCCCGCCAGGCCCCAACCAGAGGCCCCACCAGTGCCGCCGCTTCCGCCAGCCGCAGTGGCAGCTCTTGGACCCCAACGCCACGGCCTCCAGCTGGAACGAGGCCGACACAGAGCCGTGTGTGGACGGCTGGGTCTATGACCGCAGCACCTTCACGTCCACCATCGTGACGAAGGTAGGGCCTCCCCCAGAGCCAATCGAGTCCAGCACCGCAGAGGTCAGGGCCATGGATCACAGTGGGTCGGACTCAAAGGTCCCGTCCTGGGAGGGATCCACCTCCCCAGGCCCCGCTCACTCTCGGGCCTCTCAGCCCCTTGTCAGCCACACACAGGGGAGTGGGCGGCAGGGATCAGTCTACAGACCAGGCCAGCCCAGGCTCCTGGAGGTGCGGGGGGCACCTGGACAGGCACCTCTGAATGCTGGCACCTGGACGCTCGCTGGCCTCACCTGGTCCCGGCCCTGCTGATGCATCAGCCGTGACTCTGGTCAACTCAGCCGCAGGGGACTCAGTGATGATTCACTGGATTCCCCGAGCCCAAAGCACACAGGGTAAGGGGCCACCCCAGGCTGCCTCCCAGACTGGGCACTAGGCAATTCCAGGCAAGTGGAGAGGGGCAGCTCCTCCCAGCAAGCAGGAAGAACCTCTTTATAAAGAACAGGAGGAAGCAGCCTCCAGGAGAAGGGCCAGGTGTCAGCTTGGGTGGCTGCTGCCGAGTGGAGAGGCAGGGGAAGGAGGCAGATGTGGCTAGAGACCCATTGGGCAATAGGGAGCCATGGAGGGGCTTAGGCAGAGGGTGACTCCTCCAAAGGCTGAACTATGCCTGCGGGTGCCCTCCCTGTTCCACGGGGTCTTGCTCTAAAACCCTAGAGGTCACCAGGCCACCCACCCCACCCAGCTCCCTGGGGGCCTCTCACACAGTTCCTCTGCCCCTCTACCGGGGCTCTCCCAGCCTCCTGAGCTCAGCCTCCTCCTCTCCCACCAGTGGGACCTGGTGTGTGACTCTCATGCCCTGAAGCCCATGGCCCAGTCCATCTACCTGGCTGGGATTCTGGTGGGAGCTGCTGCGTGCGGCCCTGTCTCAGACAGGTGAGTACACCCAGTCCAGACAGGTCCCCATTCCCCTCACCGTCCCTGCTCTCCTAGACCCCTGGCCCCGACTGGCCCCAAACAAGCCTCACAAAACCAAGTCTAGAAAGCACCCTACTTATTGGGTGTGGGTCTCGCACTTGCCACCCTGCGGCTGTGCCACATAGTCCCTCGAGTTCACCAACTTTACTCTGGGAGTGGTAGAGGATTGCTGCTCCCCAGCAAACATTTGCTGCTAAAACGGGGTTGGCCAGGCGCCTGCCTTCAGCTGCTGCCTGAGTGCTCCCGGTGACTGGAACCCATTCCTTTTGGCTCCAGCCTCGGGATGCTCCTTGTGGTCGAGTCTTCCATAGGTGGAGAATGCGGGTTTCACCCAGGTGCCGCTTCAGTGTTACCTCGGCTCACTGGGCAAGCAAAGGGTGGGCTCTCGGTGGTCCAGACCCCACCCCACCCGCGGTCAGTGCTGTGGCAAGCCGCAGACCCCACCTCTTCCTGGTTTGTGCCGCAGGCTCGGGCGCAGGCTGGTGCTGACCTGGAGCTACCTTCAGATGGCCGTGACGGGCACAGCAGCCGCCTTCGCCCCCGCCTTCCCTGTGTACTGCCTGTTCCGCTTCCTGTTGGCCTTTGCCGTGGCGGGCGTCATGATGAGCACAGACAGTCTCCGTAGGTCTCCAACCTGGCACCATGCAGGGGGACTCCGTGCAGGCTCCAGGGCTGACCCACTTGGTCTCCTTGCAGTGATGGAGTGGACAGCAGCGCGGGCCCGACCCTTGGTGATGACCTTAAACTCTCTGGGCTTCAGCTTCAGCCATTTCCTGATAGCCGCGGTGGCCTATGGAGTGCGGGACTGGACGCTGCTGCAGCTGGCCGTCTCAGTCCCCTTCTTCCTCTCCTTTTTGTGCTCATGGTGGGTGCAGCACCCCACTCCCCTCCTCGGAGGAGATCCTGCCCACTCTCCAACCGGGAGAATGGGAGACTCTCCTTTCCCTGGGGGCTGGGGAGTGCTAGAGGCTAGGGGTGCATGGGCAGCAGGAAAGCCAGGAGCCTGGCAGAGTGGACCAGCCACAAGCCCCAGACACCCACTCCAGCCAGGGCTCAGGTCCCCAGGGCGCCTCTCCTGCTCCTTCCAAGTGTGCCTTCTCCTACTCATTCTTCTCCTTTCCTCCCTCCTTCTCCTCACCTCTTGACCTGTTCCCCTCTCCTGTACCTGCCTGCCTTGGCATCTGTGCTGCCAAGCCCATCTTCTGAGCCCCTCCTCTGTGCCAGGGATGGCAGCACTGAGCTAGGCTGGGGGAGCAGGTGGAAAGATACGACACACACACGCACACAGTCGCAGTCTGCCTCATAGGCTGACATTATCGATGCATGTGTCTGTCTGCTAGAAAACAGGGATTAGGACCCACTCACAGGGCCGGCACATGTGGGAGGTTAGGAAATGTCAGCGCTTACCTGAAATAAATCAGGCTTGGTCTTTGCCAAGCACCTGGCACATAGTAGGTGCTAAATAAATATTTGTTGAATGGATGGATTGATAGGTAAGTAGAAACAGATAGGTAGATAGAGGTAGACAGATAAATGGGTTGACAGATGGGTGGATTGGAGGACTTCATGGGTGAGTTGGTGGATAGATGGATTGGATTGGATATGGATGGTTGGTTGGATGGATGGATGAACGGATAAATGGATGGATGGATGGATGGATGGATGGATGGATGGATGGATGGATAGTTGAATGGATGGACAGATGGATGGATGAAATGGATGGATGGATGGATGGATGGATGGATGGATGGATGGATGGAATGGATGGATGATGGTTGAATGGATAGTTGAATGGATAGATGGATGGGATGAATGGATAGATGGATGGATAGATAGATGGAATAGATGGATGGATGGAATGGATGGATGGAATGGATGGATGGTTGAATGGATGGATGGATGGATGGATGAATGGATGGGATGGATGGGATGGATGGATGATGGGATGGACAGATGGATGATGGATTGAATGGATGGATGGATGGATGGGATGGATGAATGGATGAATGGATAGATGGGATGGATGGATGGATAGATGGGATGGATGGATAGATGGATGAATGGATAGATGGGATGGATGGATGGATAGATGGATAGATGGAATGGATGGATAGATGGATGAATGGATGGATGGATGGAATGGATGGATGAAATGGAATGGATGGATGGTTGGATTGTTGAATGGATGGATAGATGGATGAATTGGATGAACTGGATGGATGAATGGATAGATGGATGGACAGAGGCCATTTGTGGGCGGGCCTGAGCCTGGCTTATTTATACACAGGCCCTGCACTTAGTAGTTGTTTGGCCATTGGGACCGCCACAGAAAGGAGCACAGCAGAGGCTCAGTGGTGAACAGGTGCCAGCACCCATACTGGGAAGAAGGTTGACTCCACAAATCTCTCCCACCCAACAGCTTGGAGTGGAGTAACAATTTTCAGCCACTCCTTAGAGCAGGAGACAATTACATCTCACACAGTGGCTCCACAAGGAGGCAATCATGTCTGACAAGAGCGTTCTGGGGTGGCAGCTTGACCCCCAACACCAAGAGAGTAGAGAGTAGAAGGCAAAAGTTCTCCTATGCTGATGCAGGGCAACAGAGCTGAACCCCCTTTCCTTGGTACACATGCTCCCACAGTGCTGAAGAAGTGCCCATTCATTCATCCATTCAACAAATAACTACTGAGCACCCATCATGTCCCAGGAGCGGCTGACACCAGCTATGAACAGATATGTGGTCTCTGCCGACGTGGAGTTCATAGGGAATCCCACGCATCGTGGCCTCACGAACAAGCTGGAGTGTGGACATCTGAGAATGGGGCTCGCTCTCTCCCTCCCAGTCACCTCCAACACATCCCAGCCAGCTTTCTTCCTCTTTTCCACGGAAACTGCCCTTCCCAGGGTCACCCACAATGATCCGACCACCATTATTTGCGGTCCTCACTCTCTCCCTCAGGCAGCCTCACCCCTGCTTGCAGCCCCAGCTCCCTCCAAATGCTGCAGACCCCAAATCTCCACTCAGTCCTGCCTCCCCCAGCAACCTCCAGCCTCGCGCCTCCAACTGCCCATGTGACGTCTCCATTATTGGTATCTCATCCCCACAAACATCTCCTTAGGCCTCTCCTCCCAAAGGCTTCCCCAGCGTGGGGAATAGCCCCCAAACTCACCAGATGTGGAGTCTCAATGGCCATAATGCCTCTCTCTCCCTCACCATCCTCCCACCAAGTGCACCAGGTCACCAGGTTCATCAACTCTACCTCTAATATGGACCTGGAATCCCCACATCTCCCGCCGTTCTGAAAATTCCTAAGGAGCTCAGGGTCCCGGTGGGTGTGGGGGCAGGTGGCCCCACCCTGGCTGCTCATAGGGGACAGCATGTCTGGCTGAAGGACCTCCAGGAGCCAAGGCCTAAGGCAGGTGCATTGTAGATTGGCAGGCATGACGGGCACTCAGCAGGGTGGGCGTGGTGGCTGAGGGAGCTCGGTTAGACGCTGAGGGGAGTGGGAACCAGGTCAGTGTGAGGGCTGGGTCCTGCCTCGAGGAGGGGAGGGGCTGAGTTCATGAGGCCGAGGTAGTGGGGACTCAGGTGTGACTGACTGGGGGCAGCCAGAGGGCGCTGGTACTGTGAGGACCCTGCCCCCAGCCTGAGCCCCAGGGTGGCAGTGAAGCTGTTTGCAGGAGGATGCAGCTGTGGGGTGGACAGGAAGGTCTTGTGGTATGGAAGATGCCCAGACAGGGGTGGACCCCGGCAGCCTTGGAGACAGTGGTCCTGTAGCCATAAGGGCCCTGACTGCAACCAAGTCAGGTTCCTAGTGAGGCAGGGGAAGGGCTGTGGGGTCCAGAGGGAGGCAGGAAGGGGACAACAGAGTCCTCCCTCCCTCCACCCCAGCAGCCAGCCCCAGGGTGAGAACTTCAGACCACCAACCGCGACCCCCCAGGAGGGAGAGAGGAAGCAGAAGGGGTAGCCTGCTGGGGAAGGAGGGTGGCCAAGTGGGCATGGCTGACACAACGGCCTTGGGGGTCCTCAGCTGCCCTGAGCCCTAGGCCTGGAGGAGGGGGTACAGGGGGGCGGTCTGAGGCTGGCGAAGGCCAGGTCCTGGGGGCCACAGGCAGTGACCCCTCCCACATCCCCTCTTCAGGTGGCTGGCAGAGTCCGCACGATGGCTCCTCACCACAGGCAGGCTGGACCAGGGCCTGCAGGAGCTGCGGAGGGTGGCTGCCATCAACAGGAAGGGGGCAGTGTGGGACTCGCTGACTCCTGAGGTGAGGCTGGGTCCTTCTCAAACCTGGACCCTCAGACCCTCTCCCTGGCCCTGCACAGGGCACCCTGGGAGACTCACCAAGGACCTCAGCTCCCTGGGAAGAAGGTCTCAGAGAGGAGGAGGTGCCCGGCGCCCCCAGTGCCAACAGCACCCACTGTCACCTCCGCAGGTGTTGTTTTCAGCCATGCGGGAGGAGCTGAGAGTAGGCCAGGCTCCTGCCAGCCTGGGCACCCTGCTCCGCATCCCGGGCCTGCGCCTCCGGACCTGTATCTCCACGTTGTGCTGGTAGATGCCCTTCCCCCAACCCCACCTCCACAGGGGAACCTGGAAACTCAGCCCCCAGCCTCTCCCAGCTCCACTTGGTCCCCTGGCCTGCAGCAGTCACCTTCCCCTGTTAGTCACTCCTGACGGGAGACGGCCCAGGCTGGGTGGGCTCACTGAGGGGGCTTTAATGAGGGGCAAAGCAGATAGAAGCGATGAATTCGATCCCTAAGGAAGCTCCTGAGAGGGCTGGGAGCCAGGCTGGACATGGGGCGATCTGGCAGAGCATGGGTAGCAAGCACCCTCGCCTGGTGTGGAGGGGCTGGGCAGGGTAGAGTGGACTTACCAGAGTCCAGGACCCACGGTCATCCAGTAAAGACCAACACCACCCAGGCCAAGAGGGAGGGCCTGTTCAGTGGCAGCTGGAGCCACGGAAGGGACACAATCACTCCCAGACAAAGCCCCCATGCAGAGAGGGAGGCAGAAACCCCCTGCTTCCCCCCTCCTTCAGCCTCTCACCAATGCCTCCCATCAGCCAAACCCAAAGGGAAGCCATGTTGGCAAGGGGACCTGGAAACACAGTCTAGAGACCGGCCCCACCACACAGAGCCAGCAGCTGAAGGGCCAGAAGAGCAGCGTGCCCCCACCCTGCCCCCTGCCCCCTGCCCACTGCCCCCACCCTGACCCCCTGACCCCCCTGCCCACTGCCCCCACCCTGTCCACTGCCCCTGCCCTTACCCCCCTGCCCACCACCCCCACCCTGACCACCCTGACCACCGCCCACACCCTGACCCCCCTGCCTGCCACCCCCACCCTGACTCCTCCCCGCCACTGCTCCCACTCTGACTCCCCTGCCCCCTACCCGCACCCCCAGGTTTGCCTTTGGCTTCACCTTCTTTGGCCTGGCCCTGAACCTGCAGGCCCTGGGCAGCAACATCTTCCTGCTCCAGACACTCATTGGCGTTGTGGACATCCCGGCCAAGACAGGCACCCTTCTGCTGCTGACCCATCTGGGCCGCCGCCCCACACAGGCCGCATCCCTGTTGCTGGCAGGGCTCTGCATTCTGGCCAACACACTGGTGCCCCAGGGTAAGGGTACAAAGCTGTGTACCAGAGGCTTCCCTATCTGGGGGGGCTCGAGCTGGGAACAGAGACCTTGGCCCCTCCTCGGAAGTGCTGAATGAGAGCAGATCCCCAGTTAGGGAGGAGGCTGCCAGAGCCATCTAGGGACAGTGACTGCGCTGGGCCAGCAAAAGCCATGAAGGAGTGGCAGGGGTGGCACCAGGGAAAAGTGCGGAGATAAAGTGAGAATTGAGTGATGGATTGCAGCAGGAGGAAAACGGGGGTCAAGGAAGAGTCCCAGGGTCTGGCTCTGAGTGTCTCAGCGTGGAACAGATTGTGGGTGTGGCCATGAGGTCACTCAGGACAGGATACCCAGGTGGAAATGACTCCCAAACATTTGGAGAGAGGCCTGCAGCTCAGGGACAAGCCACCTGGGCTGAAGGGAGTTCCCATCTGATCTTGGGCCCCCCACCAAGCTCACTAGTCCCATCTTACCCACAGAAATGGGGGCTCTGCGCTCAGCCCTGGCCGTGCTGGGGCTGGGCGGGGTGGGGGCCGCCTTCACCTGCATCACCGTCTACAGCGGCGAGCTCTTCCCCACCGTGCTCAGGTGAGGCTGGGCCTGGGCTCCAGGAGAGGGGCGCCCTGGGCTGGGCTGAAGGGCACCCCCGGGTAGGAGTGGCTTCCCTCAAACCTAGATGTCCATGTCATGTGTCTCCCTCGTGTGGTCTCAGGGATGCTCAGGTGTGTCCCAAGCCCAGCCTGATCCTCTGGACCTCCCTGGGCCAAACAGGCGTGGCCCAGGGTGCAGGGTCAAGGTCAAGGGCAGGCAGACTAGGCACTCACAGGTGCATCTGCATTGGCAGGATGACTGCAGTGGGCTTGGGCCAGATGGCGGCCCGTGGAGGAGCCATCCTGGGACCTCTGGTCCGGCTGCTGGATGTCCACAGCCCTTGGCTGCCCTTGCTGGGGTACGGGATGGTGTTGGTGCTGAGTGGTCTGGCCACACTGCTTCTGCCTGAAACCCAGAACCTGCCGCTGCCTGACACCATCCAAGATGTGCAGAACCAGTGAGTGGACCTGGCCTCAGGACCACCCCTCCCTCCCACCAGAGAACCCCAACACAGGGCTGCCTGCTCATACATCCCCGCCACTGGACAGAGGGGGAAGCAGAGGGCCAGGCAGATGGAATTGGCCCAGAGTCATATAGCACACCTCTGGGAGAGTGGTGACCCAGAGCTCAGTCTTGGGCTACCAGGGTTTTGACCCAGGGCTTTGTCCTCTGCCCTTCACTCCACCATTTGAGGCACAAATGGCCAAGCTCCCCCAAGTCCAGCCCAAGAGAGACCAAGGGGAAAGGAGTGGATGGTCCTTCCTGAGAGGGAGATCCAGCCATTGCTGGGTGTCCTCATAGGCCTCAGATTCTACCTCTAAAGCCCTGATGGCTGACAGGGCAGTCACTGCACACCCCACCCCCATCACATACTCAGGAGCTCAGTTCTGGGCCCCCGAGAGCAGGGTGGTGGCATCCCCCGAGTCCTTGGGATGGACACAGGTCAAGGGTCAGGGGTCACTCTGCACCCCAAGACACAGCCCCATGTGCTTTCTGAACAGGGCAGCAAAGGTGGCAACACACGGCACGCTGGGGAACTCTATCCTGAAATCCACACGTTTTTAGTCTCCTGGGGAGCCTGCAATGGGATGATTGGAGGAAGAGTCTTCTTCTGTCATCTGGAGAAAGCAGGAGGAGAGCAAAGGCCTCCACTTCCACAGGACCCAGAGGTGGCCCTCTTAGGTTCCCAGTCTCCCCAGGGGTGCCCCTCCAGCTGAGCTCTGCCCCCTCACAACAAAGGGGCCCCCTTCAATACTGAAGGGGCAAAGGACGGTTTGATTGGCAGGAGGTGGCCCAGGGCATCATCACCCTGCTCTGCCCTCGTGGCTTTGGAAAGCAGAGGAGCCAGGCCCAGGGGAACGAGCTAGCCTTGCCAACTCTCTGCTTGCCTCCTCACTGCCACTTGTCCCACCACTGCTGTCCACCTGCCCAGAGCTCAGAGCTAACCACTATCCATGGTCAAGACCTCTCCTGGCTCCACACAAGCAATAGAGTCTCAGCTCTGCAGCTTTACCCAGAAGCCCGTGTGAGCCTGGCCCTTGGCCCCTCCCCATGTCCCTCCAGACCTCAACCACCTGCCCGCCACACCCTCTACCTGCAGTTCTCTTCCCACCCTCATCCCTGACAGACTCTACTTTACCCCTAAACCCAGGCCAGTGGCCCTCCTTCCAGGAGTCCAGGGTCAGCCAGAGGTGCCCGTGAAACTCCTACCCACAGTTACAGCCACAAGCCTGCCTCCTTCCACCCTGCCAGCCTGTGAGTTCCCAGAGGGTTGAGACGGTCCCATGACCCCATGTCCCAGCTCCCCACACAGTGCTAGGCTAGAGGAGCATTGGTGCGAGGGATTGAATAAAGGAACAAATGAATGGCTGCCCCTCACTGACTCCAGTTATGAGCCCCCAGGGTCCTCCCGGGTTGGGGGGAGGAGGAAAGTGCTGGGGGCTCCTTGACGGGGTGGGCTTTCCCAAGCCAGCTTCCCTGCCCCACGTACCAGGCCAGAGTGGCTGCTGTTTCCAGCCCCGGTTGTGGGCCCGGTGCTGTGCTGCGCACCTCAAAGCATCATTTCTCTTCACTTTTTCCTGAACCCTGAAGGGCAAACGTTGCCCCATTTTACAGATGAAAAAACTGAGGCTTGAAGAACCTGATGGCCCATGACACTCAGCTATGTGGGGGCAGTATCAGGATTCAAACCCTTCAGTAGGCCACCAGAGCCCCACTCTGGCCACAACACCCCCAGCCTCCCCCAACCCAGCTTCACCATCTGGGTTTCCAGTAACTCTCCTGGAGGCAGCGGCAAGGCCAGGGGCCCACAGTGTCCATGAGCATGGCTCATGGAGAAATGCAGGGCAGCACACACAGAGGTTGGGGTGCA
Source organism: Aotus nancymaae (assembly GCF_030222135.1). Taxonomy (NCBI): domain Eukaryota; kingdom Metazoa; phylum Chordata; class Mammalia; order Primates; family Aotidae; genus Aotus; species Aotus nancymaae. The sequence goes on along the minus strand of NW_026988473.1, from coordinate 5,239,985 downwards.
GGCAGGAGCCATTTGCTGCCCAAGCGGGTCCCTGCCAGCCCAGCTAGTCACCTACGCCACCGCGGGGCCATGCTCAGATGGTCTCTGGGTCCACCTGTGCATGCATTTATGCTTCCAGGCACCTTCACTGAGTGCTGTGCCCCCTGCCCAACACACACACATTAGCTATGTGTGCACACGTGCCCACATGCACATGCACACACACGGGATGGGAAAACAGAAAGCAGCTCTTTGTCCCCACAGGAAGGGGGTCACTGCTCGGCCTGGTCTTGTCAGCTGCAGCCCCTGGGCCTCTGGGGGGCCATGTACTCCGGCTATCTATCTATGGACACCCCTCAGTAAAGAACCGCAAGCAGGGATCCTGCTTGTGAAGATGCCTGAATACTAGGCCATCTCAGTCTGCCCTGGACTTCTTGTCTTTTGTCTATCTGCTGCCCAGCTGAGGCCCAGTGGCCTTTCTTACCCTTGAACAGCATTCTTGAGACCTTAGGGTTTCCAGAAGCTTCTGGAAGGTAGAACCCAGGGCTGGTGGGAGATGGCCCCCTCCTGTCTTCTGGGATATCCCTCCAGCTCACCCAGTGGGTCTGGGCTACCCCTCTGCCTACATCCTGAGGTTTGAAGAACCTGATGGCCCATGACACTCAGCTAAGTGAGGGCAGTATCAGGATTTAAACCGTCAGCAGGCCTTCAGAGCCCCACCTTGGCCACATCACCAGGGCCCAAGACCTGTCTGCTTCCAAACTAAGTCACTCCTCAATTAACTCAAGAGACCCTGGAAGCTGGGAGGGCCCAGGGCCCTGTCCCTCTGGGGAGTGAACAGCCTCGCCATGGCCAAGCGGGTGTCAGCGAAGGGAAAAGGGCCTCCCTCAGCAGCAGCCATGAGCCCACCAGAATGGCAAGCTTTTGCTTGGGACACACTATGTTCTGATGCCCACCACAGGAGCTCCAACCTCAGAAGCTGTCAGGACACCCCGAGATGGAGGAGCCAAGGGAAAGAACCCATAACTGCCCCATCCGTCTCATCCCCATGGCAGTAGAGACCTCAGGCAGCAAGGATGAGGAAAGTGGCTCAGGATCAACTTTGTCCATTCTCCTGCCTTCAGCCAAGCCCACAGCTCACCCAGAAGGATGTGTGGGAAGAGGTAGCACTAAGCCCCATGAGCTCCAGATCTGCCTTCAAGAAAGGGCTTCTATCCAGAAGAGCTGGGCACTGGCTGGGCTGGTGTTTCCCCTCCTGGGGGCTTGCATGATGAGGGCAGGTCTGTGAACTCCTTCCCCAGATCCCTGTCCTTTAGAGCCCTGAGGTGGAATCTCCTGACACATCCCTGTGAGGACCACCCGCCAAGGAGCCAGCACACGTGGAATCTCAGCCATGATCAGGCCCTGGACACACCATTAGGGGCTGTCTGGGACACTACTGGGGTCACTGCCAGGCCAGCCAGACCCTGAGGAGCTTAGCTCAGGCCCAGGTGCTAAGTTCAACATCAGTGGCACAAGATGATACACTGAGAAGCAGGTGACCATCTCTTACTGATGGGTAAACTGAGTCAATGACTGAGTCCAGGAATCTGTCCTCTTATAACCAAACCCTTGAATGACGGGAACCCTGAGCCGCCTTATGCAGAAGGAAAGACCAAGTCTCACAGTCATATGGCAACCAGCAGGACTGGGGTCCATTCATCCAACTCCTGGACTGCCCCTCTTCCTGCCCCCGCTACCTGATAGACTGTCCCCTCTCCTGTTTAGGGTCATTCTAGAAATTTCTGAGGTAAGGATATTCCTTCCCTTCCTAACACCAAGGAGCCCTGCCTGCCTTTCTTTATTTCTTTGGCTAGTCGTGATGGGAGGAGGGGAATCTGAGCCAAGTCTCTATCCCTTGGTCAGAAAGAATAGCGACAGAGAGATTGTAACCCAGAGATTCCAATCACCAACCCAGGGACAGGATATCCTAGCAAGATTGCCCCAAACCAGGGCCTCTCCCAGACTCCCACAGCTGCTAAGAGCTGACCTCAGTGATGCTGACCTTAGCTCTAAGACTGTGAGCAGTTGGGGGACAAGCAGGGCCTGAGCCTCACCCCTAGGGGGCTGGATCAGAAGGGCAAGCAGGGGTTGAGTCCACGGAAACCTACATCTGGGGCTCTGCTCTCTCACCCTTGTTAGGAGTTTTCAGGAGGAATCTCAAGAGGTCCTAGAGGGCACCATGGTGGGGAAGGTCCCATGACAAAAGCTTCCTTCAGGGATGGAGAGAAGGAAGGGAAGTAGATGAGGCTGACCTTACCTCTAAAGACAGGTGGAGGCTGCTCAGGTCAGGACCTGCCACTCCCACTAAGGGATGTTCCCCAGCTGAAGGGTGGGACTCCTGGCAGGCATGGAGGCAGCCAAGGCCTAAAGAGGGAGTAGGCTTTTGAACTGCAAAATGCTGCCAGGATGAGTTGGCCAACAGCCAGAGCCCCCTGCAGACGGAAGATCAAGATGCAGAATCGGGCAGTGGAGGGGGATGGCAAGCCAAAGGTGTGAGGAAGCCTTGCGGAGTGGATGGCTGAAAAGCTGATGGAGGGGAGTCTTGAGTGACAGAGCAAGGTTGAGCAACTCCCCACGACCACCATCCTCAAGGTCTGCAGCCCACCTCGCTCTCCCCTCCCGACAATCCTGCACACATGGGTGTCTGTCCCTTGCGACTGAAGACTTAACAAATACAAACCCATCTCTTAACATGTCCGTCTGGACCACAGATTTGTTAGGGTCTCCGCCAATGAGTAAACACGGTGGACAGGGTGGACAGCACTCCTTCCACCTTCAGTCCCAGTAGCTGCCCACAGTCAACCAGAGTGGACTTGGGGGCAGGAAGGGTACCAGGGTCCAAATCCCAAGAGAGGAAGGAGAAGGAACACAGACTCTAGAGTCAGGCAGAACTGGAGGCCACTTGGACTCAGTCACTCATTCACCTCAAGATCTGGGAGCAGCCACTGAAGGTCTCCAAGGCCAGGAATCCCTTCCTCCCTCCAAGAGCTGCTGAAGGATGAGGCAACGTCTGTCCCACACCCAGGTCAGTGCCCGACACACATGCCCCGAGGTATGAGTTCGTTAGCCATCGGGGGCAACCAAGATATCCAGGGATCTGCCTGCCTTCCTGAGAAGCTAAGGTCTGTGAAACTGCCACAGACCAGCCACGTTTCCTGCCTGGTCCTCAGCCCAGCAGGGACACAGGACACAGGACTCTGTGAGACAAAGACAAGTCATCCCAGGAACCCAAAGTTATGCTCAGCCCAAAAGTTCGGGAGCGACTTACCAGCTCTCAGCCCAAGCCCAAAGCCAGGATCTAACAGCACCCACCCCAAAAAAACTGCACAGGACCGTTGGAATTTGGAAAGTTTTTGTTTTCTTTTTCCCACACATTTCCGGGGTTGGGGTGTTTTCCAAGACTCAGACACATTTGTTAACAAAGAGAGAAAAAAAAACTGGGGGAGCAGAGAGCCCGTGGGCAGAGAAGTGACCCCAGCAGTCTGTGGACAACACCTTGCTCCCTCTTCCCTGCTGCCCGCACCCAGCGGGTGCCACAGGCTGCTGCTCGTGGAATCTAGAGTATTTGTCTGTAATATATATCTGCATTTGCCTTTCCCCTCCCTCCCACCCCCCACCCCTGCTCCTCCAGCAGCTTCCCCATCAATGCACGTCGCCCGGTGGCACACACAGAACAGGCCTTCAGCCAGGCCTGAGCCCCTTCCCTGGGCGGCACCAAGCAGGTGCCTCTCCTGGTGAGGGGCATTGGGGCACTTGGGGACAAGCCCAGTGCCCCACCCCACCCACCCACTGGGCCACTCGGGCCCACCCTCCCGCCAACTCTGGAAACCCAAAGGGAGGAAAGGAAGGGAGAAACCAGCCACACAAAAAAAAAGTGGGGAAGGAGGGTGGGGACAGTGAAACACAGCAAGCCTGGGATGGGGACTGGAGGGCTTGGGAAGAGAAGGAAGGCAGGAGGGACAGAAGGAGGAAGAAGAAAAATTAAGGAAAATTAACAGGACGAGTAGTGGACACTTTACAAAACCCCCAGCCTTCCTTCCCACCCAACCCCACCAAAATAAAACTACCCCCCTTAAAAAAATAAATCAACCCAGGGCTGTGAGTATGTGCCCTGCCTGGCAGGCGCAGAGCTGAGAGGGACAGTCAGACCCGGGACTGACGAGGCCGCGCGGTGGACGGCAGGAGGAAGGGGACGAGCACGGGGTTTTCCTTTTCTTTTTTTGCGTTTCCTCTTCGTGAGAGAAGCCTGAGGCAGCCAGGGAGAGGGTCCCCAGGCCCCTGGCAGGGAGAGGGCAGCACCCTCCTCCCGGGCCCTCCCAGGAGGGGCAGCTGGCAGTGGGGCGAAGTGCCAGGGGCTCAGACGTAATACTCCTTGTCTTTGTTCTTCTTGGCCTTGCTGGGCGTCTTGGGAGCAGCCGGGGCCTTCTCTTTCACCACCGCCCCATTGCTCTGGGCCGAGTTACTGATGTAGTTCCGGCTCTGGTCCACCTGGTAGGAGCCCTCGTCGCGATTGCGATACTTGTACATGGCATAGAGGAGGATGAGGATGCAGAGCGCTGCCGCCGCCACGATACCCACCACCATGCCCGTGGTGCTGCTGGACTCCCGGATCACCTCCACTGCGCCCGGCGGGCCCCGCTCCCCAGGCCCTGTGGGGTTGGCTGTGGGCAGATGGGGGAAGCCGGGGGCTGAGGTCACGCCGGGTCGCAGGGGAGGCGGCCTCCGCGGCTCAAAAGACGTGGGGGCCCCGGGCCCCAAGGGGGGGTTCTCCAGCAGGGGCTGAAGCGGGTCTCGGTGGTTCATTTTGCCCGCTGGCAGATTGGGGGCCGGGGCGGAGGGGGCAAACAGCACCCCAGGGGCACCTGTTGCCCCATCTGTCCTGAGGTTGGGCCGGGGAGCGGGTTTTCGGGGTGACAGGAGGGTGGTGCGGTCCGTGACCAGGGGAAAGGTGGTATAAAAGTCCTCGTCGTCCGTAGGGGGGAGGCTGGAGTCAAAGACCTCCCCGGAGGCGAAGCCCGAGGCCTCGATGGGCTCCTCGCAGTCGCTGTCGTCCCGCTCGGCCTGGCACGGGCCCCCAGAGGGCGGGCGGCGCGCCGCGGGCGGGGGCAGCGTGTCTTGGGTGGCGCCCACGCCCGTGAGGAAGGGATAGAAGGTAGGGGGTGGGGGCACGAAGGGGGATCGGGTGGCCACGGGAGGGGGATCTAAGGAGTCCTCCGTGATAATGGGCAATATTAACTCTCCTCCTAGAACAAGAGAGAGAAGAGAAAAGAGAGGGCGTCAGCGAGGGCCAGGGCGCAGGCGGCCGGCACAGAGAGAGAAACAACAGCCTCACACACCCAAATCGGTTCCAATTGGCTTTGGCGGAGACTAGAGCGGGCCAGGCCCGCCCGCCAGCCGGCCGAGCACTGCGCTTTAAGCGGGCAGCGGCTCAGATGCCCTGGGCACCCCACGCACGGGCTCTGTGACTCTCTGGGTTTTGGTCTTTTGTTTGTCTTAAGAAATCAAAAGGAACAGAAAGGAAAGGAAATTGAAAAGAAACAGAAAAAAAAACTCTACTGGTTTAAGGCTTTAAAAACAGATACAACAGCAGCATTTAAATAAACCTAACAACAATATCTTTTAGGGTTTTTTTTTCTAGATTTTTCTCTTTTTTTTGCTTTTTTTTTTTTTTTTTTTTGCTTTTGTTTTTAAAAAAGAAGATAGCATACCACGGAATTCAGGCAACTTACATCAACAAATAGGCCGTGTGATTTTAGCATGAAGAAAAAAATTACAAACAGAGCTGTGTAAGCGGGTTCTCCCGGAAAAAAATAAGAAAAAACAACTTTTCCGTACAACGTTTTCTGTCTATCTGCTCGGTATCTCCCTCCCTCACTCTCCACTCCCTGCACATCCTGCCTCCTCCTGAACACTCTCTCCGCCCTCACTTGTCCCTCTCCCCCTCATTCAACACAAAGCTGAACTCTGCAGAGGGCAGGCTGGGGCTGAGGAGCGGTTTCCACCACTTGGTGTCAGCATGTCGGGGTGGTAGGAGCAGTGGGCAGAAGGGCTAGGAGAGTAAGGATGTGACAGGCAGCCATATAGGGATTGCTACATGGGTGAGAGGTCTTGGGAGGGGACGGCCATGGGAGGGGGCTTGGAAGGCTAATTGCAGGGTGGCCACGGGAGAGGAGACATTGAAAGTGGGAGGTGAGGTGGCCCATGAGGAAGAGCGGGCAGGGAGGAGTTGGATGCACTGGAGCGGCGTCCTGTCCCGTAGGACTCTGGGAGGGGTGGGGAGAAGCCATGTGGAGGCAGGGATGTGGGGGGACAAGGAGGGAGTGAGGGAAGTGGGCAGGGCCACATGGTTCCTGAGCTAAGCCTAACTCCCCAACTTTCTCATCTTCACCCTCCACCTCTGACCCCCACTGACTTCCCCCCTCCCCCTCCCCAGAACCCCCATGGGCCGCCAGGACCTGGCCAGGGCTTGACTGCCTCCAGCCCTCTTATTATTGTTAAAACAATAATAAAACAACGGAAAGAAGAAGAAAGCAAAAAAAGAAAAGAAAATACATACACAGCCATCTGGGAGGGAAGCACCTGCTAAATAGGGCCCATGGGAACGAGTGGGCTTTGTGATGGGAGAATGGGTCTCTAGGTCTGTTAACTGGAGTCCCTTAGGCAGAAACTGCAATTCCCATCAGCCCCCAAAAGGTGAGAACTATAACTCCCATCAGTCCTTGGAGGAGTGTAGACCACAATTGCCATCAGCCACTGGGTCAACAACTGTGACTCCCATCAGCCTCCTGGGCCTCCTCTCAAACCAAAATAGTGCAACCCCCTGGTTTGGGGTAGAAGGGAGCTGGGGTGGGGCTCTAGGTGGCTAGTGGGAGGACTTGCTCCTCTTGCAGGTGCACCTCTGGGCCTGGCGAGGGTTGGAGGTTTCCTCTCTGGCTCTCTTTTCAGTACAGACTAAGCCCTGCCCACATCTGACTGTCTCTCACTGATCTCTGCAGGGTATGGTCTTCATCATGCCCAGAAGCCCCCCAGACCCTCGGTGGTAAAGCACCCCAGGGCCTCCACTGCCAAGTCCCTCCTGCCCCACTGCAGCGCATTCGATCTGCACATCTTGGCACTCTTCTCCTGCTCCCCACCCACCCACAGCCCTCTGCCTCTGCACTGAGTTCAAACACTGCTGCCAACCCTCAGATCACAAGCTCCAGCAATGTTGCAGAGACCTCCTTGGCCACACCGGCCAGCCTGTGGCCAAGACCTTTCCATTGAACCTTGCTAGCTCCCCAGGCTGCTCTTCCCACCAGACTCCAAGCTCCCCTGGGCAGGGGCTCACCTACACCCTAGATTTTGAAACCCCAGAGCTCCTGCCCCTCCAAAGGCTCGGCCACAATGAAAAAGTTTGAGCCAAGAGCAAAGCAGCATGTTTTGTGGGGCTGGGACTATTCGATCCCAGCTTGTTGTGGATGAGAATGCTGAGGCCTGGGTGGGCAGGACTTTCCAAGGTCACCGGTATAGGTGCCCAGCAAGGTGAGTGAGGCTGGGGAAGGGCTAGATCTCATGAGGAGCCCAAGAAAGCCTAAGTCATCCTCCCAATGCCTCCAGGAATCTGCTGGGGCTGCTTGACTCTTGGCTTGGATGCTAATCTGGGAGTCCACATACAAACCTGTTCTGTTACTGAGTTCCTGTGTGACTGTGGGCAAGTTTCTTCCAGTCTCTGTGCCTCAGTTTCCTCATCTATAAAACTGGGGTATTGGGCTCCAGGACCAGGACGAGGCCAAGGTTTGGCTCTCCTGGGACCTCTAGCCTTTGGATGATCACGTATGTCTTCCTGTACCCACCTGAGACCCAGATGAGGAAAGCTGCACCCTGGTCCCCAGGTAAGGGGCAAACCCAGCTGCCAGCTCTCAGGGGGAGGGTTGGTGGCCTCTCAAACGGTGGCAACCTGGGCCCAATCCTGGTAGGTTCCCTCCCTGCATGGACCCTGAGTGCCTCTGGGGTCCTCCCTGCTGGTCCATACCACCAGCCCTCTACCTGACCTTTGCCTTCTATTCAGAACCCTTCCCTGCTGACAGCTCAGTCTGGCCAAACACCTCTTCCAGGCAGAGGATGCTCCCTGCCTTGAGTGCCTCTGACATCACATCCCAATTCTGCCCTGGAAGCACAGCTTTGTACTCACTGCCAGGAAAGGGCCAGTGACCCGGGTCTCATCTGTCTCCCTAGCCCCCAGGAGTGGGCCTGGCACAGAGCTGGGGCTCATTACGGTTTTCCAGGAGAAGGGGAACAATATTCCTCAGGCATTTCCTCTGAGCCAGGCCAGGCTAAGTATCTAGGGAAGGGAGTGGGCGTCTCTCACAGGCCAGAGCAGCTGAGTTCTGAACACCCCACCCCCTCCACCCTCTTAGGCAGCCGGCACTGCTGAGAGCTCAGCCCGGCAAGAGCCTTTCTCTACAAACTAGCTCCCACCCCAGCTCACCACCTTCCATCTTAGACTGGGCCACCAGCTGCTGCTGGAAACCCCAGCGTCAAGGCTTGGCCTAAGCTGGCTGGCCATAGCTGGGGACCCAGCAAAGTGCCAGGCCCAGGGCACAGGACCAGACCAAGAGGCCCTTGCTGAAGCCACATCCTGCCCTAGAAGGGCTGACAGGCTGATCAGAGCACAGAGCTCGGCCCTCTACCAACTACTCTCCCCTAGTCAGGCAAGGACACAGGGGGCTTCAGGCCTTGGACTACAGACAAGTCTGCCCAGCCTGAGCCCCCTACAACCATTTGCCCCAGCTCAGCCCTTGGGACACACAGGCTCCTCAGGTCCCCCTTCTGCAGCTTTCCTCTGCCCCCAGACTCCTCCCAGGCCTGCTCACATTGGCCTCTTGCCCCTCCAACCCCAGTTGCTTTCCGGTCTCCATATCTGGGTCCCAGCCCTGTCCCTGCATCCGCAGCTTCTCTGGGGCTTCCCTGGGCCCTTCTCTGCCCAAGGCTTTGGTGGCACCACCTCCTGAGGTGTCCTCCCCTCACCCACACCCCTACACTGCCATGATTCCCCCTCAATGCCTTCTTCTTATGGTAGCCCCTGTCTCCTACATGGCTTCCTCCCTGTTTCCTCCCAGTGCCCCATACCCCACTTCCTCTCCATGAGACAACAGGCTCTGGAGAACCCATGAGAATGCATGAGGACTTCCTGGACTCACTCAACCGGGCCTAGGCTCTGCAGCAGTCAAGTCACACCTAACCTAGGGTGCTGGGCTTTCCCAGGTCACACACCAGTTCAGGAAGGATCAGAAGAGGATGCCCTGGTGAGGAGTCGACAGGACCGGACCTGGAGGAGGGGAGGACTGGGCCCCTCAGAGACTCCTGCCCATGCTGCTGGGCTTTGTGGGTGCAGACTCATGATGACTCATGGTCCAGCTCTACACCAAGGATGCATCCTGGAATGGGGTGCTCCTAGGAGCCAGCAGAGTCTGGTAGGACCCCAGGCAGCCTCCCGCCTCTCCCTGACTTCAGGCAGCTGCAGCATTTGGAAAATACTCACAGGTGCACACTTAACACAGATGCCACCTGCCCACCCAACACTCCTCTGCATCCTAAGAAAAACTGAATTTCAGTGCATATCAGTCCCACTTACTAGAGAATGCCATCCCTGACCAGGGATACCACCAGCCATTCCTAATCTCCCCTTCCTCCCCAACTCTCCTTCCTCTGGGGGCTGCTGGCCCAACAAACTGAGGCCCCTGTGCCCTACCCTGACTTGAAATCTACTCAAGAACCCCATGAGTAGAGTAGGTGTGCCCAGCCTCAAAGAGAAGTCAGAACTGAGGTTGCACGTGTCCGAGACTAAGCAGCGAGCTGGAGGCCCTGCCCAGGCTGTGAGGGACAAGAAAGCCAGCAGCCTACAGGGCATTTCATGGGGGTTAGAAAAGACAGTTTTATGTGGACATGACCCTGTGGTGTATGACTTCACAAACAGTACCTTTGTGCAAAATTGGAAAAAGGATTCTCTCCTCTCAATGGACACAGTCTTGTTTGGGTGCCCAGGACACACAGCTGAGCAAGCAGAGTCCTGGCCAGATGTCACCTCCTACTCACCTGTGCGAGCAGAGGACAACCTGTGCCCTGTGTGTGTGGTGCCCTGAAGGACAGTACCCCTCCTCACCCACAAGCACCAGTGCAACAGGGGCAGAAGCCAGGGTATTTTAAGGTAAGAAAAAAATGGTATATTGTAGCATACACACACACACACACACACACACAGGATCTGTGTTTCTGTGCCCCAAGCACATGTGTGCAGGCATGTACATGAACCTAGATGGATCTGAGCATGAGTGTGTGTGTGTCAGTGCGTGGACCTCTGGCTCTGCATGTGCCTGCTAGCCACTGAGTGTGGGTCTGAGTTCTGTGTGCACATGTGCATATGTGAATGTGAACATGTGAGGGCACCACATTCATCTGAGCACCAGTGGTGCACCCCAGGGAACACGTCCTGTACCAAACTCATTTTCCCCTTCTCCTTGGCAGCAAGACTACATTTCCCAACATCCCTTGTAAGTAGGCCTGGTGCGTGACTGAGTAGTGAGCACTGCCAGTACCAGTCCCCCAGCAGCCTCCTGGGTGCCACCTTTCATGCCCCTTCTCCTGCAGTGACCTTGGAAACCACATATTGAAAATGGAGGCACCACAGATGGAAGGAGTGTGGACTCCTAAAGCACCCTTTGCAGCGAGCCACCTGCTGATCAGGCACACCCAGGTAGAGTGAGTGAGAGACTTCTCTTGAATTAACTACAGAGATCCGGGCTTATCTGTTACAGAAACAAATGTTACTTTAACTAATATAGACACTGGCACCAGAAATGGATGTCATGATAACACAAACCTGAGGAGGCACTCGTGACCATCCAAGGAGTGGAGGCTGGAAAGATGAAGCCCATGTAATGCAGTGGCAAAGCATGTGGTATGCACCGTTGCTCATGAGGACCTGGAGGGTAGGCACCTGCCTGTGGAGTCTGGACACTGAGGGAAAGGGCTGGGAAAGGCCAGTGACCATGAGGCTTCTATGTTCTGCTTTTAGTGACATAGTACAAGGAGGAGGCCAAGGAGGCAAGGAACACAAGGAGGCAAGAATTGTCTGGTTTGCAAGCAGAAGTGAAAAGAATACAGACAACCCAGAAATCTGCATCCAAAAGTCAGAAGAGGCCACTGCTTTCAAACAGTAAGAGAGAAAAGTGAAAAAGGCTTTCAGAGACAATAGCCCAGTAAAACTTCTCACCCAAATAAGGGCACTCAGCCTTGCTCAAGGATCAGATTTAGGGGGTGCCCCCCCAACTACTGTTTCAAACATCCTCAAGACAGTCACTACTGTATTAAGAGAAAGAGGCATGGGGGTGGAGCAACAAGGAAATAAATGAGTCTTGAGAACTGTATCTAGGTGTGGTTACTTGGACCCTTAAAATCACCCTTGAGCCCCAAATCTGCATGAGCAGGGGTGGCCTATCATGCTACAGCACCCCCAAGGAGGACGTTGTTCCCAACACCCACTTCAGACACAGACATGGAGGAGGAGGACTGGGAGGAACTTCCCAGAGGGGAGAGCCAGGGACCCCAGACAAAGGAGAGGGGGGTCTCCCCCAGAGAGCAGAGCGTCTCCCAGGGTTTAATGAAGAAACTTCCCCCACTGCAGGGGCAGAGCCTGGCCTGCCTGCCTGACGGATTTCCTCAGTGTGAGCAGCACACATTGACCTATGGGAATCTAGGCTGCTATGTTTCTTCCATTTTTCCCTTTTTTGCCTGGGAGGTTGTATTGCGGTTGTCGTCTCTGCCCCACCACTGTATTCTGGGTGTGTGTTGGGCTGTGGGAGCAGTGAGATAAATTATCCCTTTAGTTCCTGGGCATCCAGATCACATATGGGTCCCATTCCAGAGGAGCCAGGTCTGGACCAGATGGAGTGGGCCACCATCTCCCAGACATCGTCAGCTTTGAGATGAATGCCTTAACTGGTTGGGACTTTGGGTGGTCTCCCTTGGGGAGGGGTGGGTGTGTCATGGGGGATGAGGAAGAGTGATACAGATCCTTGATGACTCACAGGTAAGCCAGTGACAAATAATTCACTAGCTGGTCCCCAGATCTGTTTCTGCTTCCTCCTGAGGGTACAGGAAGGCCATACCTTACAGCCTTCCTTAAAGCTAGGTTGGGCCCCATGACTGAGCTCCAGGCAACAGAATGTGTGCAGGAGCTTGGGTGCCTCTCCCAGGCCTGGCCCATAAAACCTACTTCACAACTCCATGCCAGGTCCCCTTCCACCACAACTCGGGAAGTCACCTGTTGAAGATGGTGCTGTCACAAGATGGAAAGGGACCAGGTCCTGAGTCAACACTTGGAGAATGGTCCACCAATCAGGAACACTTGTTTATAACTTACATGAATGAGAAATATATTTCTATGTGTTAAACCATGAATGTTGTGGCTTTGTCTATTTTAGCAGCTAGTGCTACCTTGAGACCCTCCTGGAATCCAAACACACTGTGCTTCTGTGGGTCTGGGCAAATGTGTCTGTGACTCTGTGGAGTGAAGCCTGCATGTGCCTCTGAGGGTCTCATTCACATGTGCATGGGGGCAATGCCTCAGGAAGGATGCTTGCAGGGAGTAAGTGCAGGAGGTTGCTTCTGTGGGTCTCAGCACACGTGTGCGTGGGTGAATCTGAATAACATGTGTGTATGTATGTGCTCTTGTGAGTCTAAACAACTGTGTGTACTTACCTGGATGGGAGCACACACGCATACAGGCATGCCTTGTACTGTGTCTGAACATGTGTGCATACCCTACAGGTCTGAAAATATATGTGTGCCTTTCTGTGTGCCACTGCATGGGTACCTTGGAGCAGAGAAGAGCACCTGCACCTGTGAGGGCCAATGTAGGCCTGATTGTGTGTGTGTGTGCGTGTATATGCACACCTCTGTGAAGGTCTGAGCACATGAACTTGCACATCTATGGGTATGTGTGTACATACGTATTTTTCTGTTGAGTGTGAACCAGTATGTTTGTTTCAGCAGATGAGCATATATGTGTACACTGCTGTGGCACTGGGCACATGAGTGTGCATGAAAGTATGAGCTTCTATAGGTGTGAGGTTGGTGGGAGAGGTGCTGGTCTGTGAAGCTGAACAAATTGTGTGTGTGTGTAGAACCCTGAGATGAGCATACAGCCTGCCTCTGAGAATGGTCACACCTGAACCCTTGTGAGTCTTAGTTCCCAGGTGCACCTTCGTGTAGCTGTGGGCATGCCTCAAGGGGGCTGGATGCACATGCTGATGAATGAGTACACTCCTCTGCAGAAATGTATGTGTGCATCGTCATAAGGATACTTACACACACATATCTCTGTGAGCCTGATCACGGATATGCATTTCTGTGAGTACACGTGTGTGCACATGTGCACTGTGGTAGGTCTAAGCACACTGTGTACTTGCCTGATCTGAACATGCATAAAAGTCTCTGCGGTTCTGAAACATATGTGAGCATCTGCATGTCTGAAAGCAGGTGTAGGATTCTGTGGTCTGAGCACCTGTGTGTGTGTTACACAGGTGGATCTGTACATGTGTGTGCCTCTGAGCTGAGCACAGATGTATAATCTGTGAGTCCGAGGATGTGTCTCAAGGCATATGTCTCACTGGATCTAAGCACATATGCAAACACACTCAGGTCTGAACACAGATGTGTGTGGCCTGAGTGTCTGCAATATGCAAGTCTGTCTCTGGGTCTGAGCATGTGTGTGATTCTGAACATTCAGCATGAGTGTCAGTAGATGTGTGTGAGTGTGCCTTAGTGGGTATGAACATGCATGTACACATAGCTCAGAACACATGCAAGTGGCTGGTAAGTTTGAGACACACAATATGTGCGTGTGCCTTGGTGCAACTGAATACATGTGCAAGTGTGAACTCTGGGAGCTGAGTAGGTGCACACCTGTGCATCTGAGCGCCTCTGTGGGTATTTTTGGAGCTCTAAGCATACACATGTAAGAGTTGGTAGCTCTGAGTGCATGTGTGTGCTTTCGTGAGACTGTGTATGTGTGCCTGAGTTTGTGCTTCTATGAGTCTCAAACGTGTGTAGCTGTGTGTATGGACTTTAGGGGGGCATACGCACATACATGTCTCTTGGAGTCTAAGCATGTGTGTGCCTCTGTTGGTCTGGGTACAAATGGTGTGTGCTCTTCTAGGTTTGAATGGGTGTGTGTGTGTGTGTGTGTGTGTGTGTGTGGAAGTGGGCCCATGTGAGCTTGCTGGTGGGTGTGTAAATGTATGTGCAGGGCTGTATGTGTGCATGCCTCTGGTCATACATGTGCATACAGACACTGCCTATGTGTGCCCTTCCTACATGTCTCAGGTTGTGCAAAGTCAGATTCCCTCAGGGGCCAGGCCCAGAACACAATGTGTGGGTTGGGCCAGCTGAGACAACTAGGAGTGGGTCACATTACCGATGGTGCACGCTCCCCTAAAGGCACTCCCATTCGAAAGCCAACCACAGCTAAAATAACCGTGTAGATGATGGTCTCACCACGCAAGGGAGAAAGCATGGACCAGAGTCTGTGGAGGAGCTCAGGTTAGGGAAAAGCGTGGAAAGGTACGCAGGAATGATCCCAGACCCAGGGATGAGGATCTGCAAGGTGGGAGAGGTGAAACACCCTAGGGTCTCCAGCCAGGCTGCCCCCACCTCTGATACTGGAGCTAAGGGAGGCCTGGCAGTCTGCTGGAGAAAAGCCTCCTTGCACTGGAGGCCTGGGAAAGACTCTGGCTGAGAGGCTCTGGGAGGTATGGCATGGTCTACACCAGCCTGGGAGACCCTGGAGTCATTTTGGTCCTTGCCTAGTCTCCCGCTGGGATGATGAGGATCCATCGTTAAATCTTTCAGAGTGTGCAAATGTGAATGTGTAAGCATGCATGATACAGGTCTGGGGGAGAGGCTGTGGCTTCCTGTGGTTTCCTCTGGGAGCACCAGTGTGCACTATGCCCTCCCTCCTGGCCTTGTTTTTAAAGCTGGGTGCTGGGCTAGCTACCAGCCCCTCCTAATCCCAAGCTTCTAGACCTCCTCCACCCTTCATCCTCTACTTGGACCTCTTTCCAAGAGGGTGGCTCAGTGGTCAGTGACCTCACAGATTCCTGAGTGTGGACTAGCTGACCGCCTGCTTCAGCTCCTCCTCACTCGCTGCCCTAATGCAGCCTAAAAGAGCTCAGACCACCAATGCACCCATTCAGTATCAGACCCAGGCCCCTGACTAGACTCCAAGCCAGGGCTGGGAGGCTAGAACTTCAATGGACACAGTATGGCCCAGGTGGGGTCCAGCGTGCACTTCACGTCCCTACATGGTGACCATCTGGCCTTAGATAGCCCTCTACAGGGTTCAGGGAAAGCAGGGATGACTCCTGTCACCCAGGAGTTCCTGTCCCAGAGTGTGTGAACATGGGCACCTGTGTGTAAACACATGTGGTGGTGCCACTCACTGCCCTTTCCTCAGGACCCACACAGACCATTGTCCCCAGATCCCCATCCCAGGGCTTTCACGGGGCCACTCATTACAGCCACTTTCGGCAGACCTGGGCTAGCAGTGTTGTGTTGGCCACAGGAGCCACCAATAAGTGCCTAGAGCTCAGAGCAGTGAAGCAGGGCAGGCAGTGCTGTGTGTTGAAGGCGCCAGATGCCCAGAACCCCCCAAAGCAATGGAGGCATTGGAATGTGCATCCCTGAGCCAAGATCACCTCAGGGGAAGAAGTGACATCAGTCAGCAGAGAGGCCTCCTAGAGTGGAAGGCATCTATCCCAGAAAGCACAGGCCCTGGGCTGTGGAAGGGGAGGCCTTTCTGGCCCAGCAGCTGGCAGCTCCCCTAAATGGCCATGGGCCCAGGCCCGTGGGAGTGACCTCTTTCAACTCTAGCCTACTTGGGAGACATGGAGGGCAACTGGGCTTCAGCCTCTGGGTCTGGGAGCCTGTGCCCCAGAAACCCCTCTGCCCTCGGTTTTTGAAGCTAAGTCTCTGCCCCAAGGCTCCACAGGCCATGTTATGGTCCTGCTCTGTCCACACTCCTTCCAGGGCTGGGGCCCACCCTCAGCCTGAATGTCTTCTCTGGAGCTGGGAATGTCTTTCCGGAGCAGATTCACAGGATGTACCAGGGCATACTGCCCACCTCCTGGCCACATCATCTCCCCCAACCCCGCAAGCACCTGCCCCAACCTCCAGCCTTCTGGTACCAACAACCCAGGTGCCACCCATTACAAGGTAATGGGGAGAAGTCTCCAGCAGCCCAAGCGAGAAATGTGGGTGGCCCTCCACTCCCACAGACTGATCTGGCAGCCACCAAGGCCCACGCTCCTCCACTGGGAAATCTGGCCACATCCAGTCCTTTCTCTGTTCCCTCTGCCAGCCTCAAGTATCCCACCCTCCCCCAGCTGCTCTTGGCCACCCCCAACCTGCTCAAATGAGCAGCCTTGGCACTTGCTGCACCACTCCACACCCCACACTTCTCAAGCAGCACTCAAGGCCCACTCCCGCTTTGCCAGCCTGGTCTCTCTCTGTGGCTGCACCCTTGGCTCCAGCAAGAAGTATTAAGCAGAGGCCTAGAAAGCACCCCTGGCCCCAGAGCCCCAGGTCCTGAAAAGCCTTCCCTCCCAGCCCTGCTGTCCTCCTACAGCAGCTCCCCAACTAGAATCCAGGCCAGACCTCAGGCCCTAATCTCCCCCAGCAGACCACAAGTCTGGTCTAGGGGGGACCTCCCACCCAGCACACTATAGGATTCAGAGCAGTCACTGTGTAGCAACTGCCTCGCCTTGGCCTGGCAGTCCTGGCAGTGTCCACTTTGGGAACCCTTCAGACAGAGCCCAGGACACCTCCTGGCACCCAGGAGAAGAGGAGGGCCCAGGATACAGCAGAGATCTCCTCTACTAGTGGCCTAGAGAGCACCAGGCCTCAGGGGCAAGCAGGAGTTGCGGTTCTGCACCCAAGAGCTGATGGGAGTTGTAGTTCCTAACCCATGTTCACCCTCCCCCACCCCAAGGACTCATGGGAGCTGCAGTTACTCATCTTTCTAGGGAAAAGTCTCCCTCCTTCTGTCCCAGCACCCCTTGGCTCTCAACCCTAGGACCCCAAGCTATGGACCTCACTATCTCTGAGGGGCTGGGAACCAAAAGGAATCCTGCCAGAGAGCATTTGAGGGCCTGGGAGGATATTAGGCAGTGGGAAACTGTCAGGGAAAGCTAAGGCCTGGCAGCAGGCCCTGGGACTTGGGCCAGGTGACAGGGACAGTCGCCCCCTCCCAGCAGCGTCGCAGAGGGCCCCGGGGCAGGGGAGGGGGGAAAGGCACTCACCAGTACTGGGCTCACACTCCTCCAGGTCCTCATCATCGCTGGGACACTCGGCCGAGGCTACCAGGAGGTCATCTGTGTTCTAGAGGGTGAGAGAAGGGGTGGGGAAAGAGAGGTTCCAGGCAGGTCAGCAGATCCCACAGCTGCCATTTCAGATGCACGGTGGCACAGGGGATGCCCCTGGGCTGAGATGGACCAGTCTGGTCTGAGTCCCAGCCCTCCCATCTCTTGCTGGCTGACCTCGGGCCTCCACTTCCTGCTATGCACAGGGAACTTCCCAGCAGCAGCCCTGCAGGTTTTCATGGTTTCTGAGGGTCAATGAAACAGTACACATGGTGCTTTTTATTTCTGGGAAGTGAGGAGAATGGATACCAGACTTTAACCTGCAGGGCCAAGGCAAGAGGGTCTAGGATGCCTCGGGACAGGGGTGCCAGGAAGGCAAGGCCCTACGGGGTGGAGCCTACAGAAGCCAGCACAGGCAAAACAGGGACAGGACCTGGAGGGGTTTCCTGGCTCTAGCTTCACCACTCCATCACCCCTCATCTCTCTCCCAACTCCCTTTCCTGGAGCCTGAGAGAACCGGCCTGCACACAGTAATTAGGGCTGTGGTTGCCATGACAACAGGAGTTGACTTTGTCAGCATTTTCTCTCCTACTGATTGCAAAGAAAGAGAATCCCTAAGATAAGTGAGTGTAAGGAGGAGGGGGGCGCCCAGGGGGTATAAGGGAGGAGACCCAAGGAGGGAAACTGAAAGTCCAGGCAGGAAGGGAGCCTGAGAAACTCCGGGATGGCGAGGAGAGGGCCAGGCTGAAGACCAAGATGAGCAGGGTTGAAAGGGTCATAACTTGCCTCCTCCCCAGCCCCTGATCTTCAGACTGGACAGCCCTCACTCACCCAAGGACAAGGTGGTGTCTGGAGGACCCAGCTCCCTCTGCATTCTTGCCCCCTCGGCACCAGCCTCCATCTTGGGCTTCCCCACCACAGCAGTGTCTCCTGGGGCCCTCACCTCTCTCTTCCACCAGGATGATCTGCCCATCATCCTCCCACTGAGACCAGACAGCCCCTCCTCCCCTATGATTCGGAGGGCATTTGACATGGTGGGTACCCAGCCTTGGATAGAGCCCAGACCTTTCCCCCAGGGCTCCCTGCTCCCTAGGGGCAAAGACTTCAGGTCCCCTCAGCTTTCTTGGCAGAGAGGAAGTGGGTACAGGCTTGTCTCTCTGATCTGGATGGCCCCAGCTAGCCTAGTCCCAGGCTTCCTGCAGCACAGACTGGCAGGGAGGAGGGGCCTGGAAGCACACAGAGTCCACCCCTCAGAGGGAGAAGCTGAAGACAGACTGGCGGCACAGGGAGGGGCACGTCCTCATGGCCACCCCCAGATCCTGCCCTCACCCTGGAAGGACAGAGGGTGCCCAATAGCCACAGGCTGTCGGACAGGACGATGGGAGAGAAGGGGTGACACCAAGGCCTTCATGCCAGGTGTGAGCTCCATGCTAATGGTCAGAGCAGGCACTGGAGGCAACAACTAGAAAACATCCCAGCGTGGGCTACCTTGGGAAGTCACACAGGCCTGTCCTGCTCCAGCGGAGCCCCATTCCCCAGGTGTAGCCCCTCCAGTCCTGCCCCATCTCTAGGGCTTGACCTGACCCAAGAAGCACCTGAGCAAGGGAGGTGAGCACCAGGGAACTGTCTGCACTGAGACCCCCCTCAGACCCACTGAGAGGACACTGGAGCCCCTGACTTGTGGTGCCTGCTCACAGTCACATGGAGAGGGCTCATGAAGGCAATGGACTTGCAGCTAGGGCTTTCCCACTGCAGGGACCCCAGAACACAAGGACAGGTTCCTCCTAGCTTCCACCAGCCGCTGGAGAGGGGCTGCCCATGCCAGGTGACTGCATCCAGCCCTCCCATGCTGTCACCTCTGCCCACAGCAGGGCCATGTCTGGTATCATCCATCTCCCACTCTGCCCACACAGAACACTAGGCATGGACTTCACTGGGGAAGCAGAAGGAGCCATTCCACTCTCACCCTGAGTCCAGACTTCATCTCTCTTAGGTAGGGTGGTCTTCTCTCATATAACTGAGCCATCAAACTCCTCCCCAAATCTGGGAATCGTCCCTCTAGAAATAGTGGTCATCCCCACATCACAAGATCCCTGGTCATTAAGGTGAAGGCCACTTCCTGAAAGGTCACCTTGCCCATTGCCATGGCAACAAGGTCAGAGACAGCAGCCTCCAGGATCCCAATGACCCCTTGGACCCTCATCCTAGGCACCACTACCATGGCTATGCAGATATCAGCCCCATCCCCACCTATCCCTGCCCTAATCCACCAACCAGAGTGGTGCCTTACCTGGGTGGTGCTGTCCCTCAGCGTGGGGGAGCGGCCCCGGCGTGTGGTGGTAGTGGCCATGGTGGTGGTAGTCTCCATGATGGTGGTGGCCATGTCAGCCAGCAGGGTGGTGGCCGTGGTCTCTGCACTGAGCAGCACGGACGGCCCCTCCCCCACCAGGCGCAGGTGACCCTCGGTCCGCACATTGGGGTCGCTCTCGGCGGCCAGCGCCAGCACCTTAAGCCCATTGTAGTAGAGGCCGGACACCTGGCCCTGGAAGGGGCGGCCCTGATCCCGGCCCCCGATCTTGATGGCAGCCTGGCTGTTGAAGATGGTCAGCTGGCGGCCTGGGGGGAGGGGAAAGGGGTGACAGAGGAGGGGCAGGCAGTGAGGGGGAACCAGGAAGGAAAAGGAAAAGAGAAGGAAGCCAAGGAGTGGAAAAAAGAATGGAGGAGGAAGCCAGCAAGGGAGGAGGGGATAGGGAAAAATGAGGAAGGGGCAGACAACCAAAGGGAAAGTCCTTGTCAGCCACAGCCCCTAGCCCAGCCAGATGGGGACCCCAGAAGGAGAGGGCACCCAGGGCATACATGGGCTGGGGAAGGGGAGCCCAGCCCCTCCTCCCTACCATGTACAAGCCTTCCCACCTTCCCCAGTCCCTCTCCTCTCCAGCTCCAAGGCCATTGCCCTTCTTCATCCTCTTCCCTCAGTCCATCCCCATCTTCTCCCTCTGCTTCCCCACACATCCTGCCCCAGTGTCCAGCCCCAAGCCATGAAGCCATGGAGCCCTTGGAAGAGGCAGACAGAGGAGACAAAGAGGCAGAGACAAAGGAGGCAGCTGCCAGGCCAACGTGGAGTCAGTGCATGTGAGAGCGGAGAAGGAGGTGAGACAGTGTGATGGTGTGTGGCAGCAGCAATCTTCCCAGGCTGGCCTCCCGCCTATGACCAGGCCCTCTGACCCCTGGCCAGGAAACCCCTCTCTTCTCCTGGACTGCCAAGGCCCAGCACTGCCTGGGACCAAGCCCTGGAAAGCCAAGCCCTTCCTCCCAACCTAGACGTGCAAGCACAGAAATGGAAAATGTTAAAGGGACCTTGCTTCGCTCGCTGACAGCCAAAAAAACCCACTCCAGCTCCAATCACACCCCGCACTCAGCAGTATGACACCTCAGAATTCCCAGCTGGGTGGGGTTGGGCTGTTCTGTTTGTTTTTAGTGAATCTGGGGGTCAGTTTAACCCTCTGAGTTTGTTGTTTTGGTTTGGTTTTTAGAAAAGATGTTTATTATGTTTAAGTTTAGTTTGGTTTTGGTGCTGCTTATTTTTTGTAGGGGAGGGATTGGGCAGAGGGCCTACTATATTGCCCCATCTCCCCTGGAACCTTCAGCTCCTGGCACTGGGGGTTTTAGACCTGGCTTAGCCCTTGTTAGCCTCTGGTTAGTGCCTCGTTAAAGATCTGGTTTAGAATTAGGTGCCTGTAAGCCTTGCCCCCAAAACCTGGGCTGAGGACAGTACAACTTGTGAAGCCCACACCCTCCTTGGAAACAGGTTCTCTGGAAAACCCAAGGCCTCTGGGACATCCAAACATCTGTTCAGCCTCTGGCCAATGATGGACACTGGTGTGTCTCCCCAATCCCCACTCAGCCTTCCTTCCTCCTCGAGCACCCTCCCACCGCCTACTCAGGCAAGGACAGCCCTAGGGCAGCAACACCCATTACCAATGGCCAAGGGCCCAAGAGGCAGAGGATTGGTGGTGGCACCTCTGGGACAGGCCCTGGAATACTAGACCCGGACAGGCCCAGGAAGACCTCTGCATCCAAGTTTGTTCCCAGACATAAGACTCATGAGGAAAACAAAGGAGAGAAGGGTCATCGTGGTCAAATGAGTTGGGGAAGCAAACATTTCCCCATCGAACAGGTTTCTTTCTCCAAGGGCTTCTCAGAGCCTGCATTAAACTAATGCACACATGCATCTCCAAGACGAAGAAACAGGATTCAGTGCTTCCCAAACTCGTTCTACCACAACTTTCTCTATTGTGAAGCATTTCGTGGGACTGTTTCACAGGACATACTTTGGAACTGGAAAATAGATTCATCCAATAAATATTTATTAAGTACCTACCATATGGTCAGGCACTGACAGTAAAATATTCCCTCCAAGCATCCCCAGACCTTGTCTTGGGATACTTTCCTGATGTTTCTTTCCTCTCACCCTCGCAACATGCCTGTGAGGTGGGCTGAGTAACCATCACTGTCCCGTCTTACCGAGAAGAGAGCTGAGTCTCAGCAAGGGGAAGTACTTGGCTAAGGCCACACACAAAAAGTGAGTTCCTTCTTTCACACTTTGAGAACTACCTATCTGGCTCAGTGGGTTATTTTCTAAAAGAGGAAAGTCAGACCTAAAGGGAAAGGGAAGGAGGCCCCTGGCTCCCCAACATCTAAACCACAACTCCCTCAACCCCCAACAAAGCCTGTTCAGCTCTCCCTGCCCTTGGGGTCACAAGTTGTCCCAGCCTCAGCCCAGCCTGCTCCCTTGGCATCTCTGATTCTGGAAGAGGGAGGTGGGTAATGGAGAGGAAGCCACAGTGTTAGTAAACTTGGTCCCTGTGGCCCCTGGCCCCATCCGCCATGAACTCCTCAAAGGGTTAAAGTTCACCCCGCTGGAGAGAGCAGCCCAGTGTGGCTGGGGGCTGTAGGTTTTAGCGATGTCTGTTACAGTCCCTTTAACTTTTTGTCCTGTTACAGGTTTATCACATCTGGTTATCAGCAGGTTTAGGCCCCACAGGTGTGGGGGGCTAGAAGTTACATTTGGGGGTTTTAGTTGGGGAAGGCCCCAGTGGACATTTAAAAGCACAGTTATCAGCTGGTTAAGTGGAGGTTTAACAGTTCTACTTCCCCCCTAGAGTTTAGCCTTAGAGGTACAGAGCTCGCCCGCCCCCAAATGGAATGGGATGGATTTGCCCTTGGTCCCCAACTTCCCTTGGTGACAAGAAGCCTTCTCTCTCACATCCAGCAGCATCTCACCACACTTGGGCCTCACAAGGGGCTTACTGGGTCTTCCTCATCAGCCAAGAAGGAATAGAAATCCCTATGGGCCCATCACTTCCTGCCCTGCCTTCTTTAGTCTCTCCTCAACTTCTCAGAGGCCTTCTGGACTAAGGTGGGCCTGTTCCAGAGATAGCAGCCCCACAGCACTCTCTTTGGGAGTCTTTCCAGTAGGATCTGAGGCCCCCCCCTCTTCTCTCTTCTCCTCCCATGGCTCTGGTGAAGCCTTCCTAACCCTCCTCAGATCAGCTTTCCTGCTTCCCAAAGGCTTCCCACCTCTGCATGTTCTATGGCCCTCAGCTGGCCCTTTACTAAGCCTCCCAGATGATTCTGGGCAGAGGGAACCTACCTCCAGCCTGCATTCCCAGCCTGCTTGTGATTTACTGCAGGGCTTGCACTGGGGAGCTCCCATGGTAGGGATCTTGTGGATTACCCTAGTTGATCCCAGGTTTAGAAAGAAAACAGGACTCCCCCGCTTCTAAGGAAAAACCCCACTTCTACCCCAACACCATTCCGAAATGCACAGACAGACCCTTGACTCCAAAGGGGAAGGGAGCATTCTGGCTGGCCAATTGTCCCTTCACTTGGGGGTGGGCGTTGGTGAAGGCACGGAGGGGGAAAGAGAGAGCTCTGCACCTTTAAGATAGTGTTTTTAAAGTTAATTAATTAATTAATTAATTCTGGTTAATTACCTTTGTCGAGCAGCCACTCATCTACTACTCGACCAAGCCGGTAGGGGATTCTCTGTCTAGCAATCGCCAGGCGCTCGTTATCAAAGTTTCCTTGGAAAAGTTTAGAAAGACAGTAGGTTTCTCAGGCGGCGAAGTCCAAAGGAGTTAGAAAAGTAATTATGCATTCCTCAGGAGACTCAGAGTAAGCAGCAACATCCACAGAAAGAGGGGAAGGGAGGAAAAGAAACGCTGGGCCCCTCTTCTCCCTTGACCCCCTCCCTAGGCTCCGCAGAGCCAGCCCCACCCTGGGGGCAGGAGCAACCCAAAGCAAAAGAGATGAGCAAAGAAGAAAAGAAAAGGGACATCAAAGAAAAGAAGCTGGAAGGTCAAAGGTCAGAGGTTAAACAGGTTTATCTGTGGTTAAGCTGCTGTGGCCCCCTTCCTTCCCCATCCCAAAGTTGGGGGGTGGGCGGGGGAGGGGCATTTAGCAGGTTTAAGTTGGGGGTGGGAGGCATCAGTGGCCCAGCTGGTTCCTGCGTTTAGAGGGCGGTTTAGAAGTAGGAGGGATGGGTTAAGCGGGGTTTATGCGGCATTTAGGGGGCCACCCAGCACCCTCACAGAACAGTGAGATCTAAACCTCTTCTCCAGGCCACCTCAACGCCCCTTGCCTTGGTGCTCCACTCCCAACTTTCCCTCAATTTCCACCTCACACCACACCCTTGACCCCACCACCATCTTCCCCCTTAAGCCCCTCCTGCTCCCAACTCCACCACTCACTCCCCGAAAGGCCTCCTCACCCTGGTCAGGGCTCCCTTTCTACTGGGCAGCTGTGACAGGTGTGGCGCCTGGTGTGGTAGCTAGATCATCATCCAGCAGCCCCCTTCTCACCTCCTCTTCAGCCCCTTACTTCTCCCCTGCAGACATCCCCCAGCCCTCCTCTGCACCCTCCTCTGCCCCAAATTCACCTTGACCTTTTTCTGCTCAGAGCCCAGTTTCCTCTCCTTGCTGTCTCAGGACCTCATCTTCCTCACCCTGCCAGGCACTCAGCCTTTCTCCTCCAGGCTCCTCTCCACCAGTTCCAGCCCCCATCTATTCTCCAAGCTTGGCTTCCCATCTGGATACCCACCTGTTCCTCTCTCCGCTCACCAATCTCCAGCCCCTGGAGACTAGGAAGGAGAATATGTGTGAATGTGTGTGTGTGTGTGTGCATGTGCGCGCGTGAACACCTGTGTGAAAAGGGGTTTGTCAGTGCAACTGAGAGGATCTGTGGTCCTCTGTGAGCTGTGGGTGATCCCAGTTTGCAGCAGTGGAAAGGGAACTGATTTCCTTTGAGAATCTGGCCACTTCTCCCATTTAAAACACTGACATACTATTCAGTGCACGCTGGTGGAACCAGGAGGCTTTTCCTCTCACTGCACAGCTGTGCTCACCTGCCCAGAGACCTGGGCCTGGCCCTGCCTATGTACACCTCCCATGAAGGTGCACTCAACCAGTTCATGTGGGTATGGATGGTGCCTCCTTAAGTGCTTATAAGGCAAGGAGACTCTGCTTTCCCTATAGATTCAGGACATTTGTGTTTAAGTTAAAAACAGATTATTCAATCCTGGATATATGTCTCCAAGAGGAAGAGAAGAATGTATATCTGCCTGGAGGAAGTTTGAGTATATAAAAATTCTAACAAAAGTCCTATTTACTGAGCACCTCTGCCACGCCATGCCACTCTAATGTTTTCCTTAGATTATCTCATGGGAATCTCACAATATTGCTGAGGTAGGTCTCATCACCTTTCAGAGGTTGAAACTGAGATTCAGAGAGGCTAGATGGCTTGTCCAAGATCACACGCTTGTCAGTGGGAGATCCAGGATTAAAATCCAGGTCCTGCTGATTCAGAATCCATGGACTGTGCCTCTGTGCTCCCAAGGAGTCAGAGGGTCCCCCCTCTCAGGGCCCATGCATACTGCTGATCTGACCTGCTGGTATTGCTCAGGATCTGCCCTCAGTACACACATTCAACCACCAGGCTCTCATGTTACTCCCCTTTACAGGCAAGAGGCACCCAGCAACCTTTCCTCATCCCTAATCAGGGGTCCCTGAGGAGAGGAGAGCAGGCATAACTCCTCCACCCTGACTGCTGGCCTGCTGGGCTCCAAGGGGTGAAGCTCTAAATCCAAGTCCTGGCTTGACATGGTGAGGCCTTCATGCTTCCAAGCCCAGCCCTCTCCAGCACAGGCCGATGTCATCACTGCTACAAAGGTTGCCCTAGTGTGTGTGCATCGGAGAATGAGAGAAGTCTGCTGCCCACAGGGATCATGCCTACACAGCCCAAGCTGCCAGTGTTGGCTTATTGGAGGATGAGGTGGGTAGGAGGAATTTAGCGTAGGAGGGTTGGTGTGTCTTGCGTGTCCCTACATGTACCTAGGGCCTTGATGTAGACTGGCATCCCTCTGCAGAGCTGTTTTTTCATGTGTCTGTCTGACCATACAAATGTCTGCAGTTGTCCATGTGTCTAGGGTTGACTGTGTGTACATCAACCTGTGTATTTACTAGGGGACCACATGGGCCTCTTTATCTCCAGGGACTTTACAGAAATATCTGGGTACAAGCATGCATAATTGGCATCATAAGCCTGTACTGGCATCTTTACTCCATCATAGGGGAGCCCATGAGGGTTTACACACTGGCCTTTGGTCCCTCCCCCCGCAGTTAGCATGGGGCAGCTTCTCTGCCTCAGCCTGGCTATCTCTCTGCCTGGGAGAGTGATGGAGATTGCAGATGCTCACTCTGCTTCTCAGTCAGGCCCTGCGTGTGACTGCAATGTCGCTCAGTCCATATCTCAGCATCTCTGTGTTTCTGCAGTTCTCCCTGCAGCGTTTCTGTTTCTCCTCCCTCTTTATCTCCCATGCTGGGGCTCTCCTCTGCTCCCTCCCAAGGCTCTGTCCACCTCTTCTCTCCCTGGGTCTGCATGTCAGCATCTCCATCTATCTCTCCGCATCTCTCCTCGCCTTTGCATATGGCTCAGTACTATTTCCACAGCTTCCCATTGCTCCCTCTCTGGTTTCCTCTTATTCTGAGGCTCTGTCTCTGCCTCCCTCAAAATCTTTCAGGGTCTCTGCCTCCTCATTTCTTCCATGTCCTCATCTCCGTCCCTCTCTTGTGCTCCTCACACCTTGGTTTGTCCTTGGCCACCACAGCTGTCACCCTGTTGAACTGGGTCTGTTTGCATTCTCAAGGCTCCCTACAAACAAGGACTGAGTCCCCAGGACCTAGCACAAGCCCTGCTGCCTAAGTACGCTGTCAACAACGAAGGCTGTTGAATGCACGTGACCTTGTGTTTCATTTTTGTGGTCACTTGTCTCTCCCTCCCTTTCACCATGTCCCTCACTGCCTTGGACACTGGGGGTCCTTTTCTCTGAGTCTCCGTGGCTACTTCTCTTCCTTCGCTAGATCTCCTAATATGGATCTTTGACTTGCTCTTTATAAGGACCTTGGTTCTTTCCTTGGTTCTGCCCTTGGTAACAGCCCTGTCTCCTTGCCAAGACACGTTTTATGTTACTTCTGGATTTTCTCTCCTGTTTCTGCAACTGTCTCCCTCATTTCTGAACTCATCCTTTCTTCAATCGCATCAGACTCTCCTCAGCTCTACCCTCTCTCCTCTTCTTCTCCCTCCCCGAAACTGGACCCTGGCCTCGCAGCCTTTTTGGCCCAGCCCTGCACCCTCCCCCATAGTTGGCTCAGGCCCACCAAGACGGTCTCACTCCGCCAGGCAAATCCCTTTTCTTAGCCACGCCCCTGCCCTAGTCCCGCCTTGCAAGCCTTGTCTCTCCAGTAGCCCCGCCCCACCCCACAGCCGAAGCCTCTCCGCTTAGCCCCGCCCCAGCGCGGCTGCACTCCTATCAGAGGCCGCCACCCTCCCCGCCCCGCCCCGCCCCGCCCCGCCCCACCGCTGCACCTCCTCCGCGGGCCCGTGCCGCCTACCTGCCGGGTACCGCTCGTTGACTGGCCAGCTGTCCACCTGCAGGGTGGCGTTGCCGCCGCTTCGAGTGAAGCGCACCACGTGGTATTTGCCGTCGCTTACGATGGCGTTGGGCTCGTCGATGGTAATGTCGTCCGTGCCCACGTTAAAGATCACCCCCACGGTGCCCTGGTCCTGGGGACAGGGAGGTGGAGGTCAGCGACCGGAGGAAGCAACCATTCACCCCTTCTAGTGGCTACTCTTGTGGCCACCACCAGCCCAGCTCCACAGCACTTTACAGCTTTACAAGGCACCTTTCCCAGGTCTCAACCGCTGGAGGAGGTGGGCAGGCTCGCTCCCCTTCCCCACATGCTGGGGAGTAACCTGAGGCCAGAGGTGGGGGCCAGCCTGGGTCCGGAGGGCCTTCCACTAACCACACCTGTCTCTTGTCTTCTGGTTTGTCCTGGATATTCACAAATATTCGTAGAGCACCTACTCTGTGCAAGGGCCACTGGGCCCAGACAGGTGATTGGGTCAAGCTAGGGACCAGCTCGGGGCATGGAGAGCAGAGGCCTACCTAAGGCATGACCAGCAGAGAAGTCCACAGAAGCCAGCCTCTGCCAGAGGAAGGTCTAACCCCCAGCCCCTCCCCAGTCCCCAGCCTCCAACCTCTCCTCCCCAGGATGCTCTGTACCAAGCAGGCCCCCAGGGGGCTCCTACCCACACCAGGGCATCAGAACTGCCTCTCCTGGCAGCTTCTCAGTCCCAAAGTAGGTCAGGCTTTAAGTGTGGGGGTGGCCCCTCTGCAGCCATGGGGGTGGAGGTAGGGGGTGTGGACTGTGTGTTTGGTGGGATGGATGCCCGAAGAGTTGAGGGACAAACTATGCTAGACTGACAAAGGAAAAGGGATCATGGGGGTGTTGGGATAGGGGGTGGAGCTAGGGACTGGGAAAGGACAGGCAGAGGACAGACAAGGACTGAGGCCTGGAGAAGGGGAGCAAAGACCCTAAGCAATCTCTGGGATCCAGGCCTAGGGATCACCCTGCAGAGACTACCCAGGATCAGCCCAGGAAGAGTTCTGCCTGTGGTGCTAGAGTGAGAGGGAGGGCTTCACCAAACCCCTAAATCATGCCAGGCTCTGTACTGATACTGTGCATGCATGCTGTCTTCCCCACACTAACCCGCTGAGGAAGCTCATAGCTCCCCATTTCATCAAGAAAGAAAACTGAGGCTCAGCGTAGTTAAATAACATCTCAAAATCTTGCAGCTCATGAGAAGGAAATCCCAGATTTGAATCCCAGCTAGTCTGACTTCAAAGCCAGTGTTCTCTCCCTTTGCCCACCAGTCTTGGAAAACCCTGACTCAAACAGGTACGGGTACGGGATGATCCAAGAGGCTGCTGAGGCCAACCTACCTCCAAGACCAAAGGAGTCTAACCAAGCCAATGAAGGCCCACTGGACGCTAAGCCTGAGCCCCTGCTTCATTTCTCTGGACCTCCTAGCAGCACTCCTGAATGCGGCCTCAGCCCTCCTCCCACAGGGAACAGACACCCACACAGGTTCACTCAAGCCCCCTGGCTCACACACTGTCAGGCACCCAGCCCATCATAGAAACATATTCCATTCCTGCAATCTTCTAAAAAGACTGCCCCAGTCTGGCCTGGGCATGAGGAACATTCAGCTGCCACCTCCTTCCTGCATCTAGCAGAGCCAAGAGGCTTGGTGGCACTGGGGGTGTCAGCAGTGGTAGCTCACAGATGGGGCAAGGGTTGGGGTTTGGCAGAGAGAGTTGGTGGATAAGGTTTGCAGTTCTGGCTCACTTTGAGACCTATGTCCTATCCCTTTCCACTTGTGGGGTCCAGCTGTCTCCTTCCCAGAACCTGGGAAAACCACATACATATATGCTTGCACACACATGCATTCATGCACACACACACACACATGCATTCGTGCACACACACATGCATTCATGCACACACATGCATTCATGTACATACACACACATGCATTCATGCACACACACACATATGCATTCATGCACACAGTCATACATGCATTCAGCCTCTCTCCTCAGATGCAGTAAAGCAGGGAAACTGAGGCTGGGCTTGCCTAACAAAGAGTATTAGCAAGCCCCACCCATCCACCACCCACAGACTGACAACATCCCCAGGGAGACGGGCTGATCATCTGCTCCCCACACACGGGAAGGGAACAGTCGATCCTCCTCGGTACTATTGTTAGTAATAATATCACCCAGAATAGTATCAGCTTCCTGGATTCCTCTGAGGATTTCTCCCCACAGGCTCAGCCCAAGTGATGGTGGTCAAGGAGCACATGCAGTCTGGGAGCCAGGCTGGCAGAGGGCCGGCCAGGGAGCTGGGAGGCAGGATACCTGGGTTACCTAGGAGGCAGCCAAGCTCAGGGCCCTGCACTCCGGGGGAGAGGCAGCTCCCCAGAGCCTCTCCCAATGTGAAGTCAGTTGTCACTTCTGTTAAAGTCATTAATTCCTAATTCCCCAATTACCTCATTAGGCGGCGGTGGGGAGAACGCAGCCGCTCCTACAGCAAATAATTATGGGAGTCAAAATTAATTTGGCAAAGTGGAGCGACGCTTTATTAGAAACGTCAAATTGCTTTTCTCTTATTTTGCTGCCGCCTCCCCACTCTCTGAGAGCTGCTACTGACGCTGTGGTGGGAGCTGATGTGTCACCTAGGGAGGAAGGGACTTGGGGGCTGCTCCCAAGGGGCCTCAGCCTGTCTGGTGCCCAACTCCCCCGTCAAGGCTGGCTCCTCTCATAGACCCCCACCCTTGCCAGGTCTCTTCACCCTCAGGCAGGCCCCCATCTTCCCTGCCCTCTGCAGTACCCAGCACCAGTACTTGTTCCTCTATAGCTTTTCACTAGGTAAGGCCTGTGCACAACTGTTGGGAGGGAAAAGGAGGAAATCCCTTTCCTCACACCCTGCTCCCCTTGTCCTTTGTCCGTAGTACTGGAGGAACCCTGTACCCTAACCTAACAGGCACAAAGGCACACAGTCCTGCCTAGGTAGCTGATGAGAGGTGGTCAGGATACTAGCTAACACGGCATGCTCCCTACGTGCTTCACATATATGATCTTCTTCAACCTCCCAACATCCCTCTGTCCTCTTCCTATGCCACTCCACAGATGGAGGAACTGAGGGTCAAACAGCTGTGGTGACTTGCACAAAGACAGAGCAAGGAAGTGGCAAAGTTGGGATTCCAACCTAGACCATCTACTGCAAGCTATGCAGAGCCTCGCATGAGGGAGAAGAGCGAGGAGGAGCAGCCCTCACTCACAGAGGACACAGGGAAACCCAGTCACACCCCAACACCCAGAAAGGCAACTGAAACAACTGCAAACACCACGCCACGGGGAAATACACATCTATAGATACACTCCATCAGAGATCACGAGACCCAGTCTCTGTCTTCATCCCCCACTGTCACCGCCGTCACTCCTGACACACATCACCATGCATCCAGTCCCACACTATCGTCTGCAGCTATACTGTCTCTCACATACTGGCTGCCTCTCACCATTCTAGATAACTGCCTGTCCTGCTGACACTGGCACAGAACTTCCAGGCCTCTTCTTGGGCGTGACTGCTGTTCCGCTTGCTAGTGCTCCTTCTGCACCCCTTCCTCATCTGCTGCCACTTCCACCCCAGCTCTGCTGTGCCCACAGGAAGTCTCCCCTCATACTCCTTCCTTCACACCCTAGTGATGTGGTGGGGTGGGGTACAGACCTGGGATGCTTAAAAGCTACTGTTTAATGAAGGCCAGTGACTGTCTTCCCAAGCAGATAAGAGATCAGAGCCCACACAGCCTCTCCCCTGGCTTCCTCTCTCCCCTTCCAGCTAACTGCCCTCCTGAGAGTCAGGAGCCCTCACCCAGAGCTTTCCAGCCCACAGAACCTGGCCAGTCTGCCTGATCCCCACAGCACAGGGGTTCTGGCCAGGGTCGGCATGTGAAATACAGGCAGGGAAACAAGGTGGCTGTTAGGGGCCAGAAACGTACAGATAAAGACTGAGGGCAGAGGCTTGGGATCAAAGACTGTGGGGAGGGGTCAAGGGAAAGGGTGAGACTGGAAATGAAATGGAGCAATACCAGAGGTCGTAGGGAAGGGTGTAGGGCAGCCCACAGATAGGAGAAAGGGCAGGGAAAGAAAAGGGGCCACCTGCAGACTAGGGTTTGGCAAGACACAATAAAGTGAGTCAAGGAGCTGCAGATACGGTAGGAGGCCCAGAGGTAGACCCTGGGAAGGAACCAAAGTCAAGGCGGGGAGCAGGCACAGGGAAGGGGCTAAGGCCACAGGTGGAGTTGAGCAGAGAAAGGCAGAGCCAGGTGGGACCCGAGGTCAGGGTGGGGACGTGGGACTGGGCCAAGAACTCAGTGAGGAGTGAACCCAGTCAGAGAGACTGTAGGGGAGACAGGGTAAGGGGCTGCTGGGAGGGCAAAGGTCACAAAAGCAGAAGTCAAGAGCAGCACAGAGGTAGGGCAAAATCTAGAGGCAAGATGAAGCTGCAAGGGTGGGCTGCCCTGGGGCAGGTAGGTAGGAAAGAGGGGCAGGAATAAGTGCAGGACACAGTGGGCTGGCCTAGCTGGTCTAGGAGTGAGGAGGCAGCAGCTCAGAGGAAGTCACAAATGAGGGACATCTCCTAAGGCTGTGGGAGAATGGCCCAGAAGCCCCAAAGAGGCCCTTGACTGCGTTTAGGAAGGTCAGAAGACACAGGTGGTCTCAGGGAGTGAGGAGCTGGAGGTACTCGAATCAGATGGGAGGGTGGATCTGGGAGTCTCGGTGAATAAATGAGAGGAGGGAAGGGTCTCAGAAGCAAAACTTCTTAGCAGGAAGCTCCAGGGATGAGAGAACAGCGGTTCTGAGGGTTCCCCATGAGAGAAGACTTGAGGTATTGATCCCATGGCAATGAGAGACTGAACTGATTTGGAAGCAGGATGCTTTGGGTTGAAGGGCTGGGGCCCAGGGTCCTTACGATGTGCAGTTGCAGGTAGTCTCCAAGGCCAGAGGCGCTGTCCACTCGCACCAGCACAGCACTCCGCTGGTGGGTGCTGAAGCCCACGGCCAGGCGATCCATCCTCGTGCTGGGCCTGTCATTGGGGGGCCACGTGTAGGTGATGAGCGCTCCCCCCTTCCCAAAGATGTATGTGGTCCCGGCTGCAGAGAGAAAGAAAGAGAGACAAGGAGAAATAACATCAGGAGGATGAGGTCAGCAGGTTCTCAGGGTTGTGACCAGAGGGCCGGAACACCAGGTCTAGATGTGGGACTTCAACTGTGATACCCACAGCAGCCACCAGCCCTGCAACCCCAGGGAACAGTTGGCAGGCGGGTGCCTGAGCGAGAGCCTGTGCACACGCACAGACAGATGTAGCTGCCTCATCAAGAATTCTAGCTTTAATTACAGCAAAACGGAGAGGTAATAGAGTGACACAGAGAGAGAGCCCAGAGAGAAGCTGCAAGGAGACTGAGAAGACGAGAGTCTGTGGGCAGGAAGGACCCAGAAGGCCTGATCCTGACCGGCTCCACTTCTCCCAGGCCTGGCAGAGGTGACAGATCCAAGGTGTGTTCTTTGGGGCCAGAGCTGAGCAGGCACCAAGGCACAAAGGAGCCCCAGGTGATGGTGGGAAGATGAGCAGAGCTGTGTGCAGCTCTGACTCATGGCCAGAGCTGGCGCCCTCCAACATCTCCCCGTCCTCATCCCTCTCCTGGCTTGCCCAGGACTCCCTGCTTCCGCCCTCACCCAGGGGGCTGCCTGGGTCCCAAAGCAGAAAGGTGCTGGAGCCCTGCCCAGAAAGGAAGAGACAGCCATGGGGTGGGGAGGGTGGGGGGGAGGGGAGATTGACAGCCAGAGGAGGAAGGAGGCAGAGAGACAGATGGACAGAGAAGGACAGAGAGGGGTGTAGGTGAGAGAAATGGGAGAGTGGGAGCCGGAGATAAAGGCTCCCTCTCCCAGCCCTCCCCCACCCCACCCTCTCTCCCCTTCTCCCTCTCTTCTTCGCCAGCCGGCTGCTGGGGGCGGGTGTGAGGTCCCTAACAATCTCAGCCCCAAAATAAACCCCATTAGTCGCCATGTTCCCTCCTGCGGCTGACTGAACTCCCTGGGGGTGGGGGTAGGGGGGCTGGTCACCCAGTTTCCCGGAAAGGAGCCTTGTCTGGGAGCCCTGGAGGACTAGTACTCCAGGGCCTGCAGAGAAGGGAAGGGAAGAGAACAATCTTGCATTCTTTAGACCATAAATGGAGCAGATGAGATTCATAAAATGCTTAATTAAATAATTAGCCACTAACAACTCCTCTCAAAGCACTTCTTGTGGGGAGAGGGGTTCAAGGGAGGACTTAGAGAAGGAGACAGATGAGGCCTGAGGGTGACAGCCTGGAGGGAGAGAAAAATGCCAGTCTAGGGGTAGGAGAACTCGGGTCAGGTACTGGTAGCCTTTGTGGGCAGGAGGGCCTCCAGCACTTCTAAGGAGCAGGCTTGCCAGCAGCCAAGGTAGTGGCCCAGTTGGTAACACTAGGCCAGGTTCCTCAGGTACCTCGGGGTCTCTCAGCTCAGGGACTTGAACCCCCTTGTAGTTGGGGCAATCAGGGGTGAGGAGGCTCCATCCCAGGGATCTCCTAGGACCCCAAAGGAGAGGGGCTGCCTAAGTGCCTTGGGGGAAGCCACCATCTGCAGACCCAGGGAGGGGCTGAGGAGAGAAGGGAAGACTGTTGCCTGGTTCCCAAAGAGGCAGTGAGGCCAGCAGGGAGTTAGGGGAGGCAGGAGCTGTGGGCCCCCTTGCTGTTCCCCAGAGCACCCACCATCAACACCTTCCATCTCCCCAGAGTGAGAAGTGACCCCAGGAGGAAGGGCAGGAGGGAAAGAACCACCTGGATGTCTAATAACTGACATCTCGTCCCTGCCTATGGCCAGGAAAGCACCCTCAATAGACAGAGGGGGCTTGGCTCTGCCCTCTCCAGACCCAGGTGTCCTTTCTACCTGAGGACCCTGGAGGCACAGTGGTAAGCACTGAACCCTCAGGATGGGGCTCCAAACTGAGGGTGGAGAGTTGGCTGAGAGTGGGGTATGCAGTGAGCCCCACCCGCACCCTATGTGGTCACCTGCCTGGAAGGGCAGGGCCTGGAGGCGAGGTGGGGAGCCCAGTAGGCCTCAGCCGTAACAGTCTTTCCACTCCTAGCACTGCAGCACTCCGGAAAATCAGCTGTTTCCATGGCAACCGTAATACCCAGGGTCGTCCTCCCCCCTCCACACAAGCTGCATATCTGAATTTGGGGGGTGGGGTGAGCCAGGGGAGCAGAGATGCTGACCTTCCTCCACACACATTCCTACCCTCACCTCCCTGATCAGAGGCAGCCTCTTCACCCCCGGGCTCCAGGGCCTCCCATTCAGAGAAGGCTTTATTGGGTTTCTTGGTCCCTCAGACCAGGGAAGGAAACCCAGTCTACCTGCAGGCTGCCTCCAAATCCCCCCCAGTCTAAAGGAAAAGAGGCCCTTTCTCTTCACTTTCCCACCCCTGATCCCAGACAGCAAACACATCACCATGTTCAGAACCATGTCGGTGCCCAGAGAGGGCAGGAGGAAAAAGCAGGCCTAATGCCCCATTGGGCAATGAGACAGGAGGGATCAGAGGCGGTGCCCAGCGCCCAAGCCCCAGGCCCCACACCCACACAGAGGCGGCGACGCACCCAGCTGCACACAAAGACCCAGCATGGAGAGGCAGACCCCCGACAGGAGGCGAAGCAGCCAGGAAACATGGCGGTGAAGGCACAAAGACAGACCATAGAAGGCGGCCCCAGGGCAGGGGCTGGCCAGGCGCGGGACAGGGCGCACACAACCCCGCCAAGGTCCGCAGCACACAGGCTGCCCAGCCCAGACCTCCCCTGGGATTTATCACCCAGCTGCTCTCACACTGCAGCCAGTTTATTAGGCTGGGCGGACCTGTAAAGCCTAAGGGCGTTTATTACACTGTGTGGGGACCGGGCGGAGGGACACTTCTTGGTCAGAAGAGGCGAAGGATGAATGGTTTATTGGACTGGGGCGGCAGTAATTACCCTGGAGAGACCTTTCTCTCCCCAGCACCGCGGCTGCCTCCTGAGCGCAGAAGGTTCGGGTTCGGGAGGAACGCGGAGCTGGGAGGCGGGGCTTCCGCCAGGCCCCTCCCCCGCCGCGCTCCGGAGGCGCCTCCAACCTCTCACCCCGGCAAGCTGTCACCGGCCCTGCCCACAGACTCCCCCAGGGAAGGCACAGCGCCTTCTAGGAGACACAGAGCCCAAAATAGGGCACCACAACTAGAACCTCTGACAGGCTCCAGAAAGGGTTTGAAAGGCAACAGGGGCCTAACCCGAGGCCCAAAAATGTTGGCCAAGGGTGGTTTATAACAATTGTTTTTGACCTCCCTAGGAAACCACTAGTGAGCTGAATTGTGCATAACATTTCAGAGAGTAGAAATGTTATGTACAACTCAGACCTGAAGCCTAAGGCAAGAGAGCCTCTGGCCAGACCCAAGATGTCACAGGCCCAGGTTGGCACCTTCTGCCCACACCCAATATAGTCTCCTCAATACCTCCTAGACCCAGAAATTCACTGTTCCAGTGAAACACTCTAAATGTTCTAGAATCTTCTATGCAGTCCCACACATACCTGCATTCTAGAAAAAAAAAAAAAAAAAAACCATCCATTAATAATGGTTAGCTAACCCAGACCCAAACAACATAATCATCCATGTAGAAAACCACCCATGCAATGATGCCCCTGTGGTTAAAACTACATGTGCAGAACCTCTGCCTGCCTGTGTCCCTGCAGCCTCAGAAGCCATGAAAAACACCTTCTGGAAGATGTAGAATTGTGAGAGGATGAAACATCCTGCACAACCCAGAAAAGCCATGGCCCGAGTGCTCACAGCCCACACCAGCACTTTCTACATGAACCTTTACATCCCACATGGGGAAGTCCCTACTGGTCCAGATCCCTGTGCTCAGCTGTCTCCTGATCAAGGATCCCAGAACACAGCCTTTCATTTCTTAACCCCCTGCTTGGCCATAAACCATCTAGTCAGAAATCCAAGTTAACACACCCTGTTCAGAATCAAAATAAATGCTAGCCTGCTTTATGAGCTGGAGTGAGAAATCTGGAACCCATGGAAGCTACTGACTCAGAACTTAGCAGGGACTGACCACTTCATTCCTAGCTCAAGATTATCAGAAATGAACACGGGGGGTTGGGAGGAACCTCAAGGACTCTGAAACCAGAATTGGGGGTCCAGGGCCAGAAGAGTGTCACCTCTGGGCTCAGCACATTTTCAGGACCCAGGTGTGCCAGTCCTCCCATGCCCCAGATATCAGGTACAAGAGTGGCAATGGGTGTCTGGCAGGTAGGGACATTATGTAACAGGAGGGGTTGGGGTATGGCAGGGTAAATGGGGGATGTATGAAGAGAAGAGGGGATTGAAGGCAAAGAGAAACACAAACTCCAAGAGAAGGCAAGTGGAGAACCTGGTGCAGAAAGGAGAAAGGCTGCCTCCCACTGGGGATGCTAGGGAGACAGTGGGCAGAGAGGAAGCCTGGCCTGGGAAGGCCTCCTGAGCTGTCCTGGTCCTCTAGTCAAGTGTAGGGTCCAAGAAGAGCCTGTCTTTTCACCTCCCCCACCATGGTTAATGGTTAACGGTTAACGGGAGGTGACGGTTAATGGGTTAAAGGTTCAGCCAAGACAGGTGGCCTTGTCCCTTGGCCTTGTCACTTCTCCTCCTCCTTTCCTTGGGTCCTCATCCTGCCTCTCAGCTGCCCCACCCTTCACAGACTCCTCCTCCACACCTCTCACCCCCTTCCATCACCATCCAGGAGCACCCACCAGCCATCTCCTCCTGCTTCCACTAGGCACTGGACCTCTTTCTCCTCTGCACAGCAAAAGTGTAGCCATCTCTGAGGCGATCCCAAGGCCAACATTCCATACCCTGCCCCCCATACTCTTCTGGCCACTTTCATTTCCTCTGTCCAGCTTTTGCTCCTTCACAGAATCTTCCTTGGGCACTCTGGCTCCCAGGCCTTCCTGCCAATCTGCTCAGGGTCCCTCAGCCAGTTCCTCTCTCCTACACCTTTCTCTCCCACCCTGTTTTCATCCTGCAAAGCTCCCCAGTATCCCTGACTTCCTTTTCCTATCTCATCCCTTTATGCTTTGCCTCACTGCCCAGAAAGACCATGGCCTATCTGGGCACCTTTGGGGTGACACTGGACCTCAAGGGAGCCAGAAGAAGACAATGAAAGGGGAGGAAGTCAACAAAGAGCCAGGGAGTTCCTGGGGAGGGGGAGGGAGTTAAGATCCAGGAGCAAGGGATTGGGTGGGGTCATGGAAGAAGAGAAGGAAACTGAAAAGTGATGCAGGAGAGGAGCCAGGTGGGACAGAGACAAGATGAGGCAAACTGTGTTGGGGATGAGAGAATAAAAGAATGGAGGAGAGAGTTTGAAGGAACTCCTCCAGGAAAATTGGATAAATATAAAACAGAAGCATGAAAAGGAAGGCAAAGTTAAAGTAGGAGAAAAGGAAGACCAGCAAATGAGCAGAAAGTTTGGAGGTGATACGGTGGCACGATTGGGAAGCAAAGATGGACTGGAATGGAGCAATAATGGGGAGGCAACCAGGGGCACAGATGGGAAGGGCGAAAAGACAGGAATGGAAGATGAAGGAGGAACAAAAATGGAGTAAAGAATGAGAGGTGATGGAGAGACAGAAACAGGAAGTGATGAGGGTACAAGGATAGGAAGGGAGAGAAGTGCAGAAATGGGAGGTCACCTGGGTACACAGAGTGAGAAGTGATGAAGGCACAGTGATAAGAGGGAATGGGAGCATGGAGGTGTCAAAGAACCCCAATGGGAGGTGACGGACATGTAAAGTGAAGAGAGAGGGCACAGAGGAGACAGGACATGGATGGGAGGACAGGAATGGGATGGGATGGAGGCACAGAAATGGGAGGTGAGAGAGGCACAGAGATGGAGGTAATGGGGCTACCCTCTGAAAAGTAATGACAAGGTACAGAGATGGGAAGTGATGGGTAGACTAAAATGGGAGGTGAGGAGGTCCCTGGGATGCAAGTGACAGAAGCGGTGAGATGGAATGTGGAGGGACTGAGATGGAAAGTGATGGGGCTGACATGAGATGAAATAAAATGTGAAGAGGGCCAGATGTAGATGGTAATAGAGAGGACAGAGCTGGGGAGTGATGGGGGCACAGAGTATGGAGGACAGAGATGGAAGGTGATGGGTACAGAGGTGAGAAGAGATGGCCTGCAGAGAATCTTAGGGGTCTAAGATATGAAGTGATGGGGGGCCTGAGATGGAAATGAGGAAGGGCGGAAATGAGAAGTGATGGAAGTCAGAAATGGAAGGTGATGGGGTCTGAGAAAGAAGGTGAAGTTTTTCAATGGATGGTCATGAGGGGCAGAGATAGGAGGTGATTGTAAGTGGACAGCGACAGAGGACTGACAGGCGGTAAGCCTGGAAACAGGAAGTGCTGGGCCTACAGAGGTGAGATGCTAGGGGTCAGAGGCAGAGGCAGAGCAGGGATGAGGGGATATGGACGGGAGACACTGGAGATGAGGGGAACAGGGATGGGAGAATGGCATGACAGTGGAGTGAGTTGGGAGGTGATGGAAGGCCAGTCATGGGAAAAGAAGGGAAGGTTGCTGGAGGGACAGAGGTAAAATAGAGATACATATGAAGAGGTCAAGGAGGAAGAAACAGGACATGTCAGAGGCAGAGATGACATATGTGACAGAAGTGGGAGGGAGGTGAAGGGGGAGAAATGACAGACCAGGGATGGAAGGGTGAGGGTGAGGCAGAGGTGGAGGCAAAACAGATGGAGAGATGACAAGGGGCCGAGATGGAGGAGATGATGCGGAAGAGAAATGGAAGGCAGAGCTGCACGGAGAAGATGAAAGGACAGGCAGGACGGGGAGGAGAGGGAAGAAGAAGATAAGGAACCAGACCTAGGGGTAAGCAGGTTTAGATGAGGCAAGGAGGCAAAGTGCTGAAGACAGAGATGAGGGCGATGGGGGAGAGGAGAGATGGAGGCTAGGGTGGGGCTGAGATGATGGGAGCTGGAGATTGGAGGTGAAGGGGCTCCCGGACGCAAAGCAGAGGGGCCGGGCTCGGCGTGCACAGCTGGGGTGGGGCCCGCGGGGGCCCGACTGCGCACACGGGAAGCACCCCCCCCCCCGGGCCAACCGGCTGGCCAGCATCGACAGTGCCACTTACCGTGGCCGCCGCGGGTGAGGAAGGGCATGCGGTTGATGGCGATGGGCACGGTGCCGTGCTTGCTGTGGAAGTGGTGGACGTGGTGGGTGGTGCTGAGGCTGGAGGAGACCCGGGCCCCCTCGGCCACCCCCAGCATCAGCAACAGCAGTAGCAGCGGCAACAGCGGCAGCAGAGGTGGCGGCGGCGGCGGTGGCGGTGGCGGCGGCGGCAGGGGCCCAGCCAGGGCGGGGGGGCGGTGCGGGCACCCCCCCGGCCCGCTCCCCCCGGGGGGCATTTCGGCCCGGGGGCGACCGCCTCACAGCCCCATGGCCGGGGGCGGGGACGCGGGGCTACGAAGCCCCGCGAAGCCCCCCTCCGGCTCCGAGCTCCGGGAGCGGGGTAGGGATGAAGCAGAGGAAAACCAGAGCCCAAGCCTCGGTCTGGAACCAACAAAATCAACTGGATCCCGCGGGGGAATCAGGGGTCAGCGGAGCGGCAACGCCAAGGTCCAGGACTCCTGGGTCCATCTCGAGGAGCTAGGGGTCTCTCCGCATCCCAGCGGGGTCGGAGCGGCGCAGAGGGCAGTCAGAAACCCGGGGGAGCGCCCGGGGGAGGGGGCATGGTGCCGAGTGGAGAGGGAGGGGAGCGCGGGGGGCAAGCAGGGAAGGGAGAGCGAGGGAAATCCTGCGGAAAAACCGAGCCGGGGAGGGGGGTGATGCGGGCTGGAGGAGAGAAGAGGGACGGAGGCCTGGTTCCTCCGAAAGCGAGAGACCGATGGCGACTAGGGCCGGCCGCGCCGCTGCTGCCGCTGCCGCCCGACGGAGGCCGGGGGAAAAGGAGGGAGCGGCCGGGGGAGGGGGGCGGGAGAAGGGGGAAGGGAATCAAATCCGGGTGATGGGGGAATGAAGGGAAAGGAGAGGAGGGGAGAGGAGAGGAGAGGAGGGGAGCGGGGCTGAGCAGAGGAAAGGCGCGAGCCTGCGAGATTCCGGAGGAGAGATGGAGGCAGTGGAGTGTTGCTGCAGAGGCTGAGAGGGCTGGAAGGGAGAGGGAGGGAGGGAGGAAGGGAGAGAGGGAGGGAGGAAGGAAGGGAGGGAAGGAGGAGAGTGGAGAGGGGAGGGGAAGGGGAGCGCGGGAGGAGGAGGGGGCAGGGCGGAGGGACCAGAGCGGCTCCCGATCTGCGGGCGGCGCTGGGCAGCTCCGCCGCGCGGCACCTGGCTAGCCCGCTCGGCGCTCGACTCTCCGCTGCGCGCGCCCGCCCCTCCCCCGCGCCTGGACGCGCGCGCTCCTCCTACACCCCCCTCCTCGAGAAGGGACACTGCTGCATAATGGAACGGGACTGAGGCTAGCAAGAGAGGCCACTTTCTTCCTCCCCACCCACCCCACCTGGGTAAACCCCAGTAATGCTCTCTGGCACAGCCTGCTGAGATGCCGCGGCCACCTCTGCACGCACCCCTCGAAACACACGTGCACACTGAGATGTGGACCGGCTTGGATATGGAGACATTCACGTGCCCGTACAGGCACAATGTGTGCGCAGGCACACAGGCTCAGACACATACTTGCATACATGTGCTCACAGACACTGGCACACCAACTCACTCTAAGGGGAGTATGTACACATGCTCACAGGGGCATGCATATATGTGCACGCACACACGTGCACGCACACACATTTGATCACAGGCCATGAATGGCCAACATACACACAGACACCCCTGCCCCGCAAGCTCACCCTCCAAAATAAGGTCCACAGCATACAATGCACCCAGAGCCTTTAAGGTACTCAGGAATAACACATGCCACACACGTACAACTCCCCACTACCTCCCCAAAAGAGTGCTCGCCCAGCCCCCTGCACAAGCCTCTCCTGGACTCCAATCCTTCCTCTCCAGTCCCACTGCCCCTCCACCAGCCCCAACTTCTCCCTCCATGGGGTGTCTAGAGGACACCTGTCCACTGAGTGTCCCACTTAGGATAAAACCCTTCCTGGGCCACATATGTCAAGCTGAGGAAACCACTTCTCCTTCAGGATGTCCTCCAAGTGAGATCTGCGCCCCTAAAACTTTTGAACGCCCCTGGAAAGCACCTGTGGCCCCAGAGGTAAGCACAGAGAGACTCCTTTCCAGTTGCCAGGTACACAAATCAACCTGCTTAGACAGGGGAGAGGGTGGGAAGGCAGAAGGTAGAGGAGAAGGGAAAGGAGGAGAGAGGTGGAGAGAGCACCTGGGGTAGCTGAAGAAACAGTGCAGCAGAGTGAGGAGGAGGGCTGGGTAAGGAAAGGACAGGAGGCAGGGGCGGGCAAAGTGAGAAAGGGGAGGGCTGGGAGAGAGGAGGCTGGGAGGGGCCGGAGAGAGCTGGCTCCTGTTTATTGATTCTGAACTCCATTTGGGACCAAAAACTGTCACCATGAGCCCCATGTGCTGCCCCCAGCTCCAGGATGCAGTCAGGACCCAGGACATCTCCCCAGGGCTGCTGCCAGTCCTCCAGCCCTGCCACATGCCAGAGCCAGATTTGGCCCCCAGCCCTTTAAAGTGAAGAAAGCCATCCTTGTCCTCGGAAGCACCCAGAGAAGGCTTCGGGTGGTACAGGGCCCAGCACTGTGCCGTGCTAGAGGAGAGACCCCAGGCCAGGAGCAGGGCTGGGGCCCCCAGAGGCCACATCCTCCTCCTGCCCTCTCCATTCCGTTCTTGTGCCCCTGGATCTGGAATATAGACTGACACAGCTCTGAGCAGGCAGAAAATTTATGGTCCCACAGGGAGGGAGGGAGGAGCCGGTGGTGAGAGGAGAGGAAGGGAAACCGCCTAGAGGCCAATCAATACCAGTGAGTGGGAAGTGAAGAGAGTTGGGGGGTGGGCAAGTCTGAGGAGGGAGAGGGAAACATAGAGGGTAAAAAAGAAGGGAGAGACAGAGGTGTGCAAGAGATCAATAGAGGCTGCAGAGATGAACAGAGACAGGGAGGCAGAGATGGTAAGGAACTGGCCACCTTGGAGAGGCCAAGACAGGCTCTGAAAGACAGAGGAGCAAGTGGCCTGTTGGGAGCACCTCGGTCCCAAATCTCAGACCTGGGAAGTGTTTCCTTTTGGCCACTCTTTCTCATTTCATATTCTCTTTTTCATTTGCTATCCACTTTCCTCCATCTCATGTCTTCTCTCCTGTCTTCCAAGAGCAGAGCAGACACTCCTAAGCCTTAAAGGAACACAAAGTTCCCTGCATCCCCAGGAGTAGTCCCCATGTCACAGATGGAGAAATTGAGGCAGTAGGTGGGGAAAAGCTGTTCTGTAGATGTGACCTCTCCTCACCCTAGTCTCCCTCACCAGGCAGCTACACCCTCCAGCCCCACCCTTCGGAGGATAGGCCCTGCTCCTTCTACCTTTGCCATTTCCACCCTCCTTCCTCTCTTGAGACCAGGTCATCTGTGCCCCCAGGGCCTCCCAGGGATGAAGGCAGAGCTAACTGAACAGGCCTCTCTGCTGGGTTCATACGGGGCCCCAAGAAGACCTGCCATAGAAAGAAAGCAAGAAAAAACAGAGATAAGCTAGGGAGGAGTAGCCCCGGGAGAAGAGGGGATTGGACCCCACTCCCCAGATTCCTGCCCTGCCCTCCAGGGGTAGAGGTCTCAGCATTACCCCAGGGCTAGAGCTCAGAGCAGCGGCACCCTGAGCCCCACGTGGCCCCAGGTTGCACCCACCTTGTCTTAGCTCCACAGCTTTGGCTCAGGCTATGCCGCCAGGCACAGAGACCAGTGCTTGGGGATGGTGATGACTCCCAAGATGTACCCTGCTCCCCAGCCCCAACTATCCCTGCCTCCCACCAGCCTGGAACCCAAAGAAGTTGCTCTTCCCCTCTCTGCTGACACAACCCCCACTTCCCACCCATCTCATGTCCCCTTTCCAGAAGGCTCCACCGTGTGGGAGTGAAGCAGTGACAATGGGCAGCAGCGCTTCGTGATCCTGATTCCTTCTACCCCAGGCAAGAAATGCCCACCACGGGCACCACCACCACCCCCCAGGGACTAAATGAGCAGCAGGGAGTGACAAACAGTCAGAAGCACCTAGGTTCCAGCCAAGCTCTCCCATTGACCCTCTATGACTTGGGGTGAGTAACTGCCTCTTACTGAGGCCTGGGTTTCCTCATCAGTTAAACATAAAGCCCACTGCCTTCTCTGAGGATCAAATTAAAAGGGCTTTGTAAACTGTAAAACATGAAACTATTAGTGGGGAGTGTTACTATTAACAACCAAGTTACCATCATTTCCAGACCTGTGCAAAGCTGAGTTAGCAGAGGGAAGAGGCCCAGCTGCAGCCGGGGCTCTATGCCTTGGCAGTCAAAGTTGGAACACCCTCAGCTGGCCATTGTCTGGAGGCTTTGCAGAGAGCAGCAGGTTAGGCAAGGAAAATCCTGGGAAACAGAGTTGGGATGTGGTGGTACCCAAGGGCTGGCCATGCCTTAGAACACTAGGAAAGCACTGAGGGAGATGGGGTGGACACTTTTTCAAAGGGGGAAAAAAAACTAACACCACCCAAGAGCTCCTGGACCCAATAGGTTTCTCCTATAAGAAATTCAGGACTCATGCCCAGATGACATGAGTCCTGCTATGGAGGCAAAGGCACTGACTGGGGTCTCACCCCAGATCTGCTATGAACTTCCTCCAGAAATCGACTGTCCCTCTCCAGCATTATTCCATGTCTGTAAAATGGAGATGCTCTGTTGTATGTGTGTGTGTATGTGCACGTGTGTGTGTGTATATGCACGTGTGTGTGTGTGTGTGTGTGTGTGTGTGTGTTTCTTCCCAGGCAGCTGACTTTTCTGCTTGGTCTCTCAGCAGGACCCCAGGGAAGATGATTCAAGCGATGCTGAGGAGGCTGCTCTCTGCCCACCCACTCCAGTCCAAACATCCAAGGGAAATGCCAAAGCCACCCCACAGAGTAGAAGTTTGCCTCTCTGCCACTCCTGTCCCAGCTGCCCTCCCTCTGCAGGGCTCTAACCAGCTGCTGGCCACCAACCACTAAGGACTGGGTGCTGCTGCTGAAGCTGCCCTCTCTGGGGAGGGGTCTCAAACAGAATGCAAGTTGGCAAGCAAATGCCCAGCCTGGGAGGAGAAGAACCAAGTGAGGACAGTGGAGACTGACCTGTGGCTCAAGGGGACAAACAGCAGCTGGGATTCTTGGGGAAGACAGAGAGGCCCATTCCAGGGAAACCAGCTGTCCAGCTGCCTGGCCTCCTGGGAGCCTCCAGAGCCTGTCCTCTGGAGTGTGGTCCTGCTCTCAGCAGGAAATAACAGATTCCCACTTCA
This sequence comes from Aotus nancymaae, assembly GCF_030222135.1. Lineage (NCBI taxonomy): Eukaryota > Metazoa > Chordata > Mammalia > Primates > Aotidae > Aotus > Aotus nancymaae. The sequence goes on along the minus strand of NW_026988473.1, from coordinate 5,195,095 downwards.
TGCCCTGAGGGCAACAGAGCAAAGGGGGTGCAGGTTAGCAGCCCTCCTCCCTGTGCAATAGTGTGTCTGTGTGAGGTACAAGTACATGTAAGACCATCACCAAATCACACAGGACAGCAGCAAGTTCATCCCATTGAGGCTGACACCTTTGGTTTTGGGTGAAGGGAGCAGGGTCCCAGCAGCTGAGAACAAGGAGAAGAGGCCATTTATCAGTGGGTCACCCCCAAGCTTCAGGCAGCAGCAATCCTGCACAGCCCCAGGAGAAAGACCCTCTGAGGGGACAGCAGGCCGAAGCTCACCTGGGACTCTCCAGACATCCAAGGGATGAGAATGAAGCAAGCAGCAAAGCCCCTGAGTGCACAGAGACCCTCTTTCCTCCCCGGCAGCCCCTGTGGCTGGGAATGGGCCCTGGTCTCCCCAGACCGCCACCAACACTCCCAGGCACTCACGATCATTGCAGACAGGGCCTCCATAGGAAGTCATGGTGCAGTCGCAGGTGAAGCCATCCCACTGCTGCAAGCAGACGCCCTGGTTGGCACAAGACTCTTCAGTGCAGGTGGTGCTGGGGCCTGGAAGGGGCAGGAGGAAGGAACACCCCTGGCTCAGCCAAGCCCCGTCTCTTCTCCCCAGGAGGTGTGGAAGCTTCAGAGCCAGGCAGAGAGGTCTTAATCTGAGCTCTGTCTGGCTGAAAGGGCCAAGTACTAATGAGAGGGATTGTGGCGGGGTAGGGGCGGGGGTTGTCAGGTCTGCTAGGCTTGGCCTTGGAGTGTGACAAGGGGCCAAGGTGTGAGACAACAGGGAGGGCAAGCGACCCTTCACACATCTTATCCCTGCCCCAGAACTGTGGGGGCAAGCTCCCACAAGGTCTGAGAAGGAAGTCCTCTTTGCTGAGCAGAGGCTACTTGCCCCAGTCTGCCGCTGCAGCTGGCCATCCTGTAGCTGGCAGGGCCATACCTCACTCCTCCACCTTCCACTCACCATCACAGCCCCTCTCCACCTGCCCAATGCGGTGCAGGGCGTCGGCGATGAGGTCTGGGAGGCGTCCATTGAGGTCCACTGAGGCCAGGCAGCCCTGAAAGCCATCCCGGGAGGCCACCAGCTTGGGCAGGTTGCTGAACATGTTCTTGCTCAGACCGCCAATGTACAACTCCCCTGTAAAGGGAGTGGGGTCAACCAAGGCATCCATGTCTCCACTCCCCTCCTAAGACAATGGCATCTGGCTGTCAGGTCCTCCCAGTCCTCTCAGGCTCTCCGTGTTTCATCCCAGATTCCAGGTCCCTAACAGAGATCCAGCAACCTGCACAACCCGCACCCCACCCCCTTCCTTCTTCTCCACTTTGCCATCTGCCTGCTCCCCCCACCCCCCAGAGAAGCCCAGATGCCTGGGAGAGTGGGGGCTGGGGGACAGCTGGAGGAACCTGCTCTGTGCTCTCTCCCACACATTTGATTCCAGTTCCGGCCCGTAATCAGGGCCTTTCATAGATTTGCATCCTCTCCACCCCCATTCCCTCCCTCCCAAAGTTTCCCATTCCCAGAACTCCTTCAAGCCTTTCACAACTCTTGGACTCTCTCCTAGGGAGTTCTAAGCCCAGATCTCTTCCCCCAACAACAACTAGGGATTGGCCCACTTCATGCCCTGGGACTCTGGGAAGTTCTCCTCCACAACACCTGATCCCCTGCCATGAGCCTAACTCCCTGGAAGCCCTGGCCAGCCCACAGCCGAGCTTCAGTCAAGACACTGGTCAATCTGCTGCCCTGGCCACCAGCTCAGTGCAACACAAGAGGCACCAAGATAACCCCTGGATTTGCTGCCATTTTGGATTCTCTGTGACACATCGCCCCCTTCTGGGAGCAAGGGGAATTCACAGCACTATGTCAGGAGATCTGGCAGATCTCAGATCTGGGGGAGTGGGGCAGTGAATTCCATGGTCTCTGAGGACCTTCCCCAAGCTCTGACAGTTTGAGTCAAACTGACGCCCAGTGGTTCCTATGGGGCTGAAGGCTGCAAGAAGGTAGATCACATTGCCCTCAGTGGGCTCTGGAGAAGCTGCAGGCCTCATCTTTCCTGTCCCAATGCTCAGGCCTTAGCTCACCCTTGTCTTCCCTGATTTCTCAGTCACCCATTCTGGGGGCAGGCAATGACTGCTTCAGTGACCACTGAAGAGGCCCTGGGGAATGTGGCACCCTGGTGTGACCCTGAGCAGAGCAGGGAAGCCTGGGTCCAAAATGTCCCCAGGCTAGGCCAGCCAATGCCCAAGGCAGGTGCCTAGGGACTCTAGCTCCTACTATGTCCTCTGCCCCATATCGTCTACCTCACCCAGGGGGATGCTAAGCTCCCTATTCTGACTCCAGCCCTCAACCAACATAGGCTTCTCAACCTTGGAGACCCAGGAGGTCCTTGGAGGGCCCAGGCTCCCTATTCCTAGCTCTGGAATGAGGCCACCAAGCACCCTGTGAGACACATCCTGCAACCAGGCTTTCAGGGGTGAGATGCAGACTCGCAAAAGAGCCAGGCAGAACTTGGACAGGAAAAAGTCAGGCAGGACATAGTGGAGACAGGGAAAGATAGATGGAAACTAGGGACAGGGAACCGAGAGAAGCAGCGTCCTAGGAATGGGATGATCTCGCTGGGGTGAGGGATATCTGGGCTAGGGCCAGGCCTTCTCCAGAGGCCCCAGCCCCACCTTTGAGATCGAGGTTTCGGGCGCCATTGGAGTGCTGCGTGACAGTGCGGGAGTCAATCTTGAGCGTGTGCACGTTGCCTGGGTCCCTGGACACCACCACGTTGTGCCACTGGTTGTCATTGACTGGTTTGTCTGAGTTCCCCTTCATCAAGGACGGGCCATTCCCCAGGTCAAACACGTAGTGGATGTACCTGCCCCACAGTAGGGAGGAGACACTGGGTCAGGGTGGGAGTGATGCTGGGAAGGTGGGGTGAGGAGGAGCTATGGCTGGCAGGGGTCTAGGTGCCATGGGAAGAAGGGATTGAGAGGGATACCCCACAGGAGAGGGACCAAAACCAATGGCAAGAGGGCTATAGTGTGAGGCCCTGTCATGGAGAGAATGTGAGGAGGGAGGGCCACCAAGGAGCTGGCTCTTGTGATACAAGCTCAGAAGAGGAGCTAGAGGGGAGAGGTTTGTGGGTCAGCAGGGTCCTCCGGAGGCAGGGACTGGGCTGCTCTGGGGTGGGGTCCCCTAAGGCAAGAGAGGGGTAAGACTGACTTCTGCCTGTAGAGAAGGTGACAGTGGACAGAGAATGGATATAACTGGGAACTCTAGCAAGGAAGTAGCTGGGGAATCAGCAGAGTGGAGGTGGGGGGTGCTTCTTCTCCATCTTAGCTGAAGAGGGAGCCTCTCAACTTATGGTTGGGGAACTGAATCTTGACTTGTGATCTGGGGGATTGGACACCTCAGCCAGTAGCTAGGGGAGCTGTATCTGGTTCGGCAGGGGGAGGGGGCCACTTCCTTGACAGCAATGCAATGCCCAGCCCCTCACCCCTTGACCAGCTCGATGACAATGAAGTCATTGCCGTTGCCTGAGTTGAACAGGAGAAGACCATCAGGGGCTGTGGTCTTGAACTGGAAGAAGAGGTGCATGGAAGCATAGGCTTGGAGCGTGGCAAGTGCCAGGTAGCTGCTGCGACTCTTGAAGGTGACAGGATCGGCCACGATGGCACGCAGACCAAAGCGGGCATTGAGCTCACAGTAAGTAATGTCGCCATCCTTGCACTGGTCCATGTAGGGCTGGCCGTTGAACACCAACCCACTCAGGTGCCCAATGAAGTTGGAAGGCACTACGGAGATAAATCGCCGCTCCGTCATGATGCCCGTCTCAATGTTGTGGAACTCCAGCCGCGTATGGGCTCCTGCCATCTGTCCTGCTCAGGACAGGAGAACAAGATGAGGGTCATGAATTTGGAGCAGGACTGGGGCCTGGGATTCCAGGAGCCTCCTCTCCACAGAATGGCCACCCGTGATGTCGTTGGCTAGGCACTAGCAGCAAGCACAGCTCCAAGAGGAGTGGCAGGACTCATCAGTCAAGAACCAACAGGCTGCCAGGGGAATGCTGCCTTCAGGGAGTTGAAATCATTCCTGGGGTCCAGATGCCCATATCATACCACCCCTGAAGGAGAAATGGCAGAGGCAGCTTGCCAGAACACTGCTCTGGGAACAGCAGCCCAGGCAGTGGTCACCAAGTAGAACAGGGCCAAGCATAGGTCACTGGAGATGTGTCTACCTCCCCGGGCCCAGACCACCTACCCTCCACAGTCACGTTGTCCACAGATAGCTGCAGGCTCTTGCCACGCCGGACCACCCTCACTGTGTGCCACTCATTGTCATTGAGCTTGTGCCCCGCAAACAGTGTCTCAGGGCCTTTACCTGCAGCACCAAGGGGGAAGTGAGTAGGACACCTATACATGCTCACAGGTGGCTTCCTATACTACCTCAGGCACACAGCCTCCCCATACCCACACATGCCACACATATACACATATAGGACCAATGACTCATATTTGGCCATATCACACACCCATGAATATAAGTACACACTCACGGCCTCCCATCACACCCAGAGTCCATGCACATGCAGAGCTTTTATACCCCAATCATATATCCAGACACTCTCAGGACTGCCCTTTGCGTGACTTCAGAGGGTGCCATGCACATAGAATATTAAGTGAATGGTGCCTCTGGAGTTGTACCCTGAGGCCCTGCACACAGACCAACATACTCTTCCCCCAGATTCCTAAGGGCCTTCAGTAAGTATGGCCAGAAGCTGTATTCCCAGTGTATAAACACAGCCCTAAAACTTTCAAAACTTCACACAGTACCTAAATATAAATGTGAACCCACATCTTCAGCCTCCACACAGACACCAACTTCTCCACCCACAATGGGACCCAATGAGACCTTTCTACATATACCTGCCTGGTTGACGCCACACACCAGGTCATGCCACCACACGTATTCCCCATAAATATGCAGGATGGTCAGGGAGGGGAAGGTTCTGCTTCTTAGGAATTATAGCCATTTACTCAAGACCAGGATCATCAGCTTCCAGAGTCTAACACAAAACATACTATCTTCCCAATGCTGCTGGACTTCGCAGCACTCCCTGGTCATCCCTTGGCCCTCCAGTGCTCACTCCAGTGCACACACAGCATGCCACGCACACATGAAGAGCAGGGCACCCAGCACACACAGTCTCTCTGCCTGGGTCTACCATGTGTATGCGCTCCCCTGCGTGACCCCAAGTCATACCATGTAGAAACACCCTGAGACACAGCATTGAGCCCAGGCGCACTGGGATGCCTGGAAATGTCCACCCACTCACTATCCATCTCACCCCGGCTGAGAGCTCTCACTGTCACCACAGGAGCCCCCATTTGGCAGAAACACTCCAGCTGACACAGGAGCTGAGGGCTCCTTTCCCACCCTCATCTTTGTTCCCACGTGCCTCGCCTTCCCCCTTGTGGCCACCTCTGGAGATGCAGCAACTTAGTCCAGTCCCTCTCAGGCTCCTCCCTGCCAGCCAGTAGGACCTCAGAGCATCCTGCCACAGGTGCTACCCAAGTCTTTTCTACCTCCTCCCCACCCTCCTGCTGACTTGGGGGAAGGGTGTCCTGGTCTCTCCCTTCCTAGACCCAGTGAGTATCCTGACTGCAGGCCCTCCCCCAGCTCTCCTTGGCTCTTTGTTTGGTCCCTCCTGTTCCACAACTATCTCACCTCAACCCCTGCCCGCGCCCCTCCCCACACCCAAGGCCCAACCCCCACTTGAGCTGGCAATCAAGAATTCTCCTCCTCCCAGCCTCCTTCCCTAAATCCCAGCGTCCAGCATCCCAGTCCCCTTGGGTCTCTGCAGAAGAAGAGGGAAGTCACTTACTGGGTGCGCAGCCGATGCGCAGGCAGTCTGGGGGGGCCATGGGGCGGGCAGAGGGGAAGGGGAGACAAAAAGGTAGAACAAGTTTTTTTTTTTTTTTACATCCTTCACAGGGAGGGGTGTCTGCAGGCAGGGTTCCCCCCAGGGCCACTTTCCGGGGACCACGCGTGCCCAGGTGCCCTCTTTCCTCCTCAGTTGGACCCCTGTCCCTCCTGCCCCCAAGAGGGCTCCAACCCGCCCCAGAGCTGGAAGGCAGGGCAGTCAGATGATGGGAAGAGGGCTTATGTCCCCCTCCTTAGAGGGGATCAGGCCTCTTGTGTCTGAGGGAGATGGGCACCTTGGGAATCCCAGTCGTACAGGGGATCAATGGGGGCTGAGGGCTTGACCAATCCCACATCTCCCCAGTCTCTGGGAGGGAGATGGGTGGGGAGGGCCAGAGTCCCGTATCCCCTGCTCTGGGACGACTCCCTCCTCAGAGCCCAGGTGTAACTTGTCACTTCCTGTCCCCTCTGGGCTCTGAGCTAAATGGAGGGGTCTGCCCCAGGGCCCCCTTCCCGAGCCCATACACCTCCCAAAGCCCCAAGGGTTAGCACCACCCCTACAGGAACCTTCCTTCCACACCTTCCTATCCTGGGAAATGCCAGGCTGCCACTGGGGATCGATTGGGGTAGTCCTTCACCATGAAGAGGACCTAGTATTAACCTGCTTTCCTAGGGAGGAGCCAAGTCAGATGGAGACAGTGCAGCCCCCAAAATATGACTACTCTGAGAACACAAAGCAGTTGAGGACAAGTAGCCACCATAAGCAATGTTTCCTGCCCCTGCCCCAGTCCTGGAATGCTATCCTCTGATTTCAGGGCTGGGAAGGCCCCCGTGGTCAGAAAGCACATGTCTACGCAGAGCCCAGGGCCCTGGAACCTCTGGCCATCTCTCTGGTTATGTGAACCCACAGCTTCAGCCTCCATACAGACACCCAAAGGTGGGAGCCAGTCAGGTCTTGCAGAGGGAACAGTGGACCACAGTCCTATGAAGCCCAGATTTAAGGACCTTAGGATGCCTGCCCCACTCCATCAAATCCCAAGCCTGACTCAGCCTGAGGGAAGGGGCTGGCTGGAGCTGCAGAAATCCTTTACTGGGAGGCAGGGGAGATGGATCCTCATCTCCATCCTAACACTGACTAACTCACCATGTGACCCTGGGCAAAGCACTTTTCTCCATGCCTCAGCTTCCCTCCATGTGAGCTGAGGGAATGGACAACAGTAGGATCCTGAGCAGGAAGTGGGCAGCAGGTGGACACTGGGTTGGCTTTGCCTTTCAGGAAGGGGCAGTTTCCTGGCCCTCAATTGACAGGCCCAGTACCCTGGCCTCCTGTCGCTCCACCCCAAATAGGTTCTCTCTACCCCACAGCCCAGGAAGCAAACGGGATGGGCAGCTGGCATCCCCTGAAGGTTCCTGCAGTGGAGATAAACCGGTGCCCCGGTGGCTTTGAGGGCCATGGCCCCTCGGGCAGTACAGCTGAGCTCCACACGCGTTGTCAACCGCAGCAGAAGAGTGGAGGCGAGCAGCCAGGACCCTGGGCCACAGCCTGGCACCAAGGGAGGGGCAGAGGAGCAAAGAAAGGTCAAAGGGCAGACACAGAGGGAAGTGAGAAGTCTCAGTGAGAGGAAGCACGTAGAAAGAAAAGAGGAAGAAAGCAGGGAGCAGAGGAAGGAGTGGCTGCACAGTGGGGACAGGGAAGGCTGGACAGAAGAGGAAGGGGAGGATTGTCAAGGTGAGGGCGGAAGGGTGCCAGGCCCTGGAGTCAGGTCACGGGGGCTCTCTCGGGGCCAGCAGAGTCTTCACCAATGAAGGGTCCAAAAAAGAAAAAAGGGGAGGCTGGAAGGGCAAGTAGGTCCCCTACTGGGGAAAAGTCCTGAGGAAAGAGCTTGATTCTTCCCCTTCCCCAGCAAGGGAGCAACAGGAATAGGGGGTTCATCTGTCCAGAGAAGAGGTGTCAGCTCCAGGCCCACCCCTGCAGAGATTCCACACTCAGAAGCACTGGCTCCAGTAGGATTTGCGAGAGCAAACGACTTGAAGATGGGCACCCAGAGGGAAGCCAGCCCCATCCAGAAGAAAGCCAGAGACAGAGTGAGCAGGAAAAGCCCAGCCCCTTCAACATACACATTCACCCAAGTTTAGGGAGCACTAACTAGTAACCTGTTAACTAGTGACCTGTGCCTCTAGTGCAGGGAATAGGCAGAACTGAGTGGTCTTGGTGGCACAGACCTACAAAGGTCTGGCCTCTGGATACAAGAGAGCAGGGTCATAGTATGAACATGTGTTGGGGAAGTGAGAGAAAGTGGTCTACATGGAAAGGAACTCCAGGGAAAAAACACTGGCTTCCCAGACCAGCCTCACCTGGGCTCCCGCCTGACCCAGGCCCTATGGGTTGGAAACAGTGGGCCCAAGACTCCCAGGTACTGTCTCAGAAGTGACATCACAGGGTGGCAGCATGCACTCTGTCACAGCCCTCCTTCAGACCTGGCTCCCAGCAGCCCCACCTGATCATTACTGACCAGCCTCAGGTGGGAAGGCAATGCACCCTCCTATGGTCCCAGGGATTAAAGGGCTTTGGGATATAATGTGTATTTAGCCTGATTTAAAACATGAATGAGAGTGAGATTTCTCTGTTCCAGGGGGCAGAACTAATGGGAATTTCAGAACAACTGGGACTTTCAGAAGGGCAGTAAGAAAGACACTAAGAAAGAATTACTCAATGATCAGAATGGTCATCTTGGAGGCCTCCCACTGGTGGGGAATGCATGGGCGATTCATGGGGTGGGGAGGGATGCTGAAGGAGGTGACCCCCTTGCAGCTCAGAGAGGTGCACTGACAGCTGGGACCCCAGGGACACACCTAATAAAGCACAGTGCCCAGCCTGACCTGTCCTCTCCTCTCCTCCAGGGAGGGACCCAGGCCATGCTGGAACAGGGCAAAGAATCCAAGGGACTTTACCATTCTCTAGGGACAGAGATCAACTCCCCCACTCAGGGGCTGCAGACAGCAGAAGGAACTCGCTCGGTGTTTGGAAACATAATGGAGGCTGGAGAGCTAGAGCAGGAGGCATGATCAGTTCCTCAGGATCCTCTGCCTGGAAAGAGGCAGCACCTTTTTGGCCCTCTCGTATCTAGCAAATATCTCATCTCTTGAGGCTGGCACTTCAGGTCCCTCTTCAGGCCCAGCCCAGGGTCTGTTTGAATCCACTGAGTGCCTGTGAAGCCGCAGAGCTGCCTCCTGGAGCAATGGCTTCCCTCTCTGCAGGATAAGATCATGAGGCCAGAGACCAAGCCTCACCAGACTTCTCTATATTCCCCAGCAGCGAGTCCAGCCCAGGCCTAGGGCCTTGGTGTTGCTGCAAGCCCTGGGGGGTAAGCAGCAGGGGACAAGAATGGGACTCTTGAAGTGATTCACGAGGGCCGGGAGGCTGAAGGAGGTGATGCCTTGCAGCTCAGAGATTCTTTACACTGCACTCTTCATATCAGCTGCAGTGACAGCTGGGACCCCATGTGTCGGGGTCAATTTACGTTTGGGCACTACTGTTGGGGTTACTACTTGGGCACACCTAGTAGAGGACAATTCCAGCCTGGCCATGCTATGTGGAAGCTGCCCCCAGGCCTGGCTCCAAACTCAGGTCCCTATTCCAATATAGTTTTCCTTCAAGAAGGCTGGGTGGGTCTCTACTGTGGGCCTTGCATCTGCACAACGGTTTCATTCCCATTCTTCCATCTGACCCTGAAAACCACCGTAGACATAGGCAGAATGAAGATTCTTATCTCTATTTTAAAGATTAAAAAAAAAGAGAGAGAGACTCAGAGATGGGAAATGACTTACCTAATAATAAAAGATATCAAGGTTAGGCCCCAGATCTTCTGGCCCCAAGCCCAGAGCTCTTCCCATCCCAACCCAAGGCTTGGTGGCTGGGTAGGGACCACCTGTGTGTCCATGGTGCCTACACAGGAGGAATCTGTAGACAGATGCATTTGCACCAAGCCTTTGGTCATGGATTTCAGGAGCCATGCTAGAGATGGCATCTCAGTACATACATGTCTACAGATGGGGACGGGGCACAGCCAGGGGTAAGAAATGGGTGGGAGGACAGTCCTGTTATGTGTCAGTCTGGGAAGCCTATTCTTAACACGATGTGTCTTCCAAGAGGCCACCTTGTTCTCTGACTTCTGAGCACTTACATGGCACAGACAGAAAAGTATGCCCATGGAGAGGAGAGGGTAGGTCCCAAGGGCCCACAGGATAGGTTTTCCTGACAAAGGACATTGCTTCCTGTGTAATCTTAAGATACACAAGCTTCTTCCCAGGGGCCTAGGACAGTCCAAATAAGCAAAATGCATCTGTCTTCCGTGCAAATCCAAGACCCCAGATTTTCCTGCTGTGTCCCCAGCAAGCACAAAAACATGTGCTTAGATACACAGAGAACACACATATGCCCAGGCAAAAGACGGGGGACTCACATAGAATACACTGATCTGGGCAGACCTGGAAGTACAGGGTCACTTATAGGGTCCTTGGCTGGGGCCATCCTCTTGTGAGAGTTTCAGGGATGCAAGGGGGCATTGTGCAGACTTGTGGAGCACTGACCAGAGTGTCTCCCAGCCTGCTTTCCCTGCAGAGCTGCTGCACACCACCCACTCTACAGGCTGTGATCAGGGTTAGAAACAGGGCGGTGGGGAACCCTTCAAACTACTCTGAGGCCCTGGCCACCTGCACATCTCCCCACCTCCAGCCCCTACCTCTCTCAGCAAATCTTTGTCCTAGGAATACAAAGCCCAGGTGGCCAAAAGGGGGAAAGGAAAGAACATAGTATAAATATATTTACAAGGCAATGGGCCCCCAAAAGACCACAGTCTCTCCCACAAATGCCCTGGAGACCAATGTTAGAATGAGACTCCAGATGAATATTTAGAAGCTCAAAGCTCTGTATTCTCTCCAGGTGAGGATTCTAACCTGCCCAGAAGAGCTCTATTTCCCCTCTAGGTCCAGGACACAAGAGGTGACCCAGATGGCCTGCAAACTTCCTATATGGCAGGTCTTTAGGTGCTACACCTTTATAAGTTTCTAGAGGCCAGTCTGAAATGGACAGATTTGACCTCAGCCTGAACAGCTTAGGACCTCTCACTTCCAGGGTTCCCCTGCTCTGAAAGCTCCAAAAGGGTGGGGACTGCTTATTCACTGCCGAGCCTCTGGCAGTGAATATCAGTTAAATGAGTGAACCTGGCTGTTTTCTTTTTGCCCTGACCAGGAGAGCTGAAGCCCCTGAGGAGAACCTAACAGGCTAACGATCTGGCCCTTGTAGACACCCCGGGGAGTGCCAGGCAAGGTGGAGTCAAGGCCTGCTCTCACCCATGGGCATGGGTGGAGACATGAGTGGGCATGAGTGGCCTGAGAAGGAGGGTCAGCAGCCCTGTCTGAGGGAATAGGAAAAGCGCTGAACTTTAAGGCAAACGGTCCAGGTTGAGACCTGACTCCTCCCTCTGCCTTCGCTAGCTTTGTAATGTTGAACAAGTCAATACATGAATTTCATCATCTATAAAACAGGAACAGTGATGCCTGTTTGGTGATCTGGTGTCTTCACAGGACAGCCATGAGGCTTAAATGTGAAAGCCCATGGCACTAGAAAGAGGAAGATTGCGCACCTGTGTGTCCAGTATACACACGTGCACCTCCACACACCAACACACAGACTACTCTTTAGACTGAGCAGAGCAGATGGGGGCAGTGCCTGCAGGGAACAGGCCTTCATCATCTCTGTATCTGCCACCACACTGAGCTCAGGCTTAGCACCCAGTAGGCGTCAGCAAGTGCTTCTCAAATCAATGAACCAATGAATGAGCAAGTAGATAAGCCAATGACCAAAAATGAGCTGTGTCATTCATGTGTGTGTAGGACAGATGCTGCCAAGATCCACATGAGTGACCTGGGAGGATGGTTATCACACCCCAGACACTCTGGGTCTCACCCCTCACAGTGTCATCGAGCATGGAGTGTTGCCCTACACTGTGTGTCCTCACCAGGGACAGAGCTCTCTGGGTCTCTGACCCAGGCTGGCACCTCCCCACCTCCAAACTCTGCTGAGGGCAACTCTTGCTGGTGCCACCACCAGCTTCTCCAGACAGAGGTGGGTATGGGTCAGAGACAAGGCCAGGTGAGGGGTCAGGAAGCACAGAGCAGGGTGGTTACCAAGGTTGACAGTGAGCTTCATCTGCCCCCCATCCAGCTCCAGGCGCAGGGTGTCGGCAGACTCCCTGGAAGTGGTGGCCATCATGAGTCCGTAGGCCCGCTGGGACATGAAACGCAGGGACACATCCTCAGCCTCTGTGTGCATGGCGTTAGGCAGCATGATCTTCATGTACATGGAGCCATCGTAGCTCAGGACCGTGGCCTCTGCCCCAGGAGTCGGGGAAGAGGGAAGGGAAAGACAGGCAGAGGCCAGTGGAGGGAGAGAGAAGACCAGAGAATCATTACAAGGGTGACAAGCCTAGGGTAGGTCTATGAGGGGTTCCCCTAGGAGGAGGGGCACAGGAATGGAAAGTAGGAGTCACCCTGAGAAGGAGGAGCACAGGGATGGGGAGCAGGGACCCCTGGGATGAAGACTCTCCTCACCTCTCTCACAGACCCGCCCCAGAAAGCCAGTCCCGATGCAGTCACAGACGAAGCGGTTCCAGCCTTCTCGACAGACGCCACCATTGCGACAGGGGGCAGATGCACACTGCTTCAATGTCTCCCGGGAGCAGAAGGGGGCAACGCCCACGGCCCCCTGAGCCTCAGCCAGGCCCCGGAGGTCTCGGCTGCGCCCATCTATGAAGAGGTCTCGCACACAGCCCACGTAGCCTGCCCGGAGTGCTGCTGTCCACACCTCTGGGGGCAGGGGCAGGTCCACCCGGCCCCCCTCAGGGAGACCACCCAGATACAGCTCGCTCTCCAGGTCCAGAATCTCGCTGTCCCCGGTGGCCAAGAACGGAGTGCTGCGACTATTCACTGAGATGGAGCCTGGGAATCAAGGGAAGGCAGGATGGAGAAAAGCCACAGGCCAGAAAGGGACACCCCGACTCTGCCAAGGAGGCCCCCAATCCCAGCTGGGCCCCTGCAGCAGGCTCAGGAAGAGGAGCAGCAGTCCCGGGCTGAAAGCTCGACATCACTCACTGCAGACACTGCTTGACAAAAGTTCCCAGGCTCAGAGGCTCATGTGACCCAGCCCCAGCTCAGCTACAGAATGCTGTGGGCCTCTGTCCACACCCCCCCTCCCCACCTCAGAAAATCCTCAGAGGATGTGCAGAAAGTGGGCATGCCCAAATCTTGAGCTCAGAAAGGGCTGGATCATTCATTGGGTCATTCCTGTCAGCCAATTCCTTAGACTGGGAACCGGAAGCAGAGAACCTTAAGGAACAGAAGGGACTGGAAGATCTTTAATCCAAAGGAGTGTTTTTTTTCCCCACTAACATTATTAAGCTTTTATGACTAGATGCCAGGCACCCAGCACTTTAAATATATTATATCACTTAAGTCTCATAATAACTCTATGAAATTGGTCCTTTACGATCCCATTTTGAAATGGTAGACAAGGCTTGCAGAGACTGAGGAACAGCGCCAAAGTGCCACAGTGGGGAAGGAACAGAGCCAAAGTATGGTCCAGGCAGCAAGAACTCAGAGCCTGTACTCTCCACCCCTCAGCCAAGAGCCCACTCTGTGGCCAGCAAGGTACACAAGCAGATTGGCTCCAAGGCCTGTGGGGCAGGACAGCAGTGAGGAGAAAGGAGGCAGGCACAGAAGAGTTCTTCAGAAGTAGAGGGTGCTTGGCTGGGCATAGTGGTTCACGCCTGTAATCCCAGCACTCTGGGAGGCCGAGGCGGATGAATCACTTGAGATCAGGAGTTCAAGATCAGCCTGGCCAACATGGTGAAACTTGGTCTCTACTGAAAAAACACCAAAAAAAAAAAAAAATTAGCCAGGTGTGGTGGCGCACAACTGTAGTCCCAGTTACTCAGGAGGCTGAGGCAGAAGAATCATTTGAACCCGGGAGACAGAGGCTGCAGTGAGCCAAGATCACGCCACTGCACTCCAGCATGGGCAACAGAGCGAGACTCCATCTCAAAAAAAAAAAAGAGAGAGAGAAAGAAAGAAAGAAAGAAAATAGAAGTAGAGGGTGATTATCTTAGGAAAAAAGACTTGGGATCAGATGGGAATTCCACAGCCTTTACTGAGACCTTAAGCTGCAGAAACCTATACATTAGAAACTTTATTTTACTTGTATTTTTTAATTCCTTCCTCTGTCCTTTTTCAAGTTTTAAAGAACTCTTTAAAAGGGGTAGGGGTGAGAGTTAAGTCCAATCTGTCTCCTCACTGCAAGACCCCACTGCAGTCATCCTAGTTAGGGAGAAAAAAAACAGACTCTGCCTAACTTCATGGGGTTAAAGAGCAGTAAGGAGGGTTTGGGTCTACATGAAGCCTGAATTTGTCAGGGAGCTTTGGGAGGAGAATGCAGTAGGAAATCAGTGTGAGCACAGGGTGGGAAACCAAGAGGGAGGAACTGGGACCTCCTCTACAGACATAGCCCCTATTCAGGGCATGTTCTCCTCTGCTCAAAGCCTCACCTGAGGCCAGGCATGGCGGCTCACACCTGTAATTCCAGCACTCTGGGAGGCCAAGGTAGGCGGATCACCTGAGGTCAGGAGTTCAAGACCAGCCTGCCTGCCCAACATGGTGAAACCCTGTCTCTACTAAAAATACAAAACTTAGCCGGGTGTGGTGGGCACCTGTAATCGCAGCTACTCAAGAGGCTGAGTCAGGAGAATTGCTTGAACCTGGGAAGCGGAGGCTGCAGTGAGCTGAGATCATGCCACTGCACTACAGCCTGAGAGACAAGAGCTAGACTCTGTTTCAAAAAAAAAACAAAAAAACAAAGAAAAAAGAAAAAAACCCCTCACCTGAACCAGAACTTGCCCCCTTTTAGTAACATGGTCCCTAGCATTTCTCTCCATACAAGGTGTCAGATGACCCAGGGTTCTGACTCTAAACCCACTTCCCAGGACTGTGGGCCTCTCCTCTAACAGGCCACCAAACATGGCCTGCCTGATCACCCACACCTCTAATTATAGCCAGATTCCCCCATGCCTGCTCTGCCCACCTACTGCAAGACCTCCTGGGTTCTACACAACCCAAACAGACTCTCTACAAATGAACCAAATGCTGGAAAAGGAAGAGGGAGGGACAGAAAGAGGAGGGAAAGGAGTGTATAATGGGGGGTCAACAGGAGGAAACCATAGTGAGTACAGGCCTCTGCACCAAGATCACTCAACACAGGGAAAAGAACAACCCAAGCATCTATCAACAGATGGATGGATAAATGCAAGGTGTATATCCAGACAATGGAACATTATTTGGCCCTAAAAAGGAAGGATATCCTGACACACGCTACAACATGGATGAACCTAGAAGACATTATGCAAAATGAAATAAAGCCAGATAAAAAGGGATAAATACTACACGATTCCACTTAACGGAGGTACCTAAAGTAGCCAAATTACTACACGGAAAGTAGAATGGTGAATGCCAAGGGCTAAGAGAAGAGGGAATGGGGAGTTAGTGTTTAATAGACCAGAGTTTCAGTTTGGGAAGATAAAAGTTCTGGAGACAACTGATAGTTACTAGTGATATTTACACAACAATGTGAGTGTACTTTATATCACTGAACTGCACACTTAAAAATGGTTATGAGACAGCCGCCGAGATGTTGATGCCTAAGAAGAACTGGATTGCCATTTATGAGCTCCTTTTTAAGGAGGGAGTCATGGTGGCCAAGAAGAATGTCCACATGCCTAAGCATCCAGAGCTGGCAGACAAGAACATGCCCAATCTTCATGTCATGGAGGCCATGCAGTCTCTCAAGTCCCGAGGCTACGTGAAGGAACAGTTTGCCTGGAGACATTTCTACTGGTACCTTACCAATGATGGTATCCAGTAACTCCGTGATTACCTTCATCTGCCCCCAGAGATTGTGCCTGCCACCCTATGCCCCAGCCGTCCAGAGACAGGCAGGCCTCGGCCTAAAGGTCTGGAAGGTAAGCGACCTGCAAGACTCACAAGAGGGGAAGCCAACAGAGATACCTACAGATGGAGTGCTGTGCCACCGGGTGCCGACAAGAAAGCCGAGGCTGGGGCTGCATCAGCAACTGAATTCCAGTTTAGAGACAGATTTGGTGGTGGACGTGGTCAGCCACCTCAGTAAAATTGGAGAAGGTTATTTTGCATTGAATGAACTTACAGCTAAAAAACTTTAAAAATTTTAAAAAATAAAAATAAAAATCGTTATGATGGGCCAGCCACAGTGGCTCACGCCTGTAATCCCAGCACTTTGGGAGGCTGAGGCAAATGGATCACTTAAGGTCAGGAGTTCAAGACTAGCCTGAACATGGTGAAAGCCTGTCCCTAGTAAAAAAAATATATATATATATTAGCCGGGCATGGTGGCACACACCTATAATCCCAGCTACTTGGGAGGCTGAGGCAGGAGAATTGCTTGAACCCAGGAGGCGGAGGTTTCAGTGAACCAAGATCACGCCATTGCACTCCAGCCTGGGCAACAAGAGTGAAACTCCGTCTCAAAAAATAAAATGGTTCCGATGGTCCATTTTTTTTGCTGTTTTGTTGTTCATTTTTTTCTCTGTCCCATGTGATCTGCAGGAAAGGATGGTAAATTTTGTTATGTATAATTTACCACAATGGCAAAAATAAAAATAAAAACAAAAAATCAGGGAAAAGATCGAAGAGCGTTTTCTTGGAATAGCTGCCCCAAGTCTGTGTTTGTGTACACATATGAAATGGGTGGTCAGAAATGTCCAGAGTTGGTCAAGACAAGAATCCAAGGACCAGCCAGACCTGGTCCAGACACTGCCTCCCGAGATCGGTGTGAGCTAACAGGAGCATTTCCTGAAAGCACAGAGGACTGGAAGCCCTGCAGTGCCCTGCAAGGCTTGGGCAGACTTCCAACCTAGGAAGTTACTGACCACCTGGTGGAAACCCTGAGGGGCAAAGGGCTCTGTGAAGAATCCCTAGGGCTGCCCTGAGACACAGCCCTGGGATGAAACCATTTAACGTAAAGCCCCGGGGCGGTGCGGGGGACGGCAACACTTCTTCGAGGAAGGACAGGAAAGAAACAGCAAGTCCATGAGAAGCAGTCACTCCCCAGGAGCCACAGTGGCCCCTCCTTCCTGTATGGGGAGGAACGGTCATTCCACCCAGACTCACAGGCCCAGCTCAGTGACAGGCAGAGGAGCACAAAAATTTAGCTGATGCTGATAAGTGCTTAAATTGGATAATGTGTCAGTTCTCATTTATATCAATTTCCCTTTCTTGGATAATTCTCTCACGTTCAACAAGATGGAGAAGAATAAAGAAGAGAGAAATAGCAGACAGAAAACAAGAAGAGCATGCAAAAGACTGAAATGAAGGGTGAAGGAGAGTGGCTAGTAGTGACAGAAGGTTCAAGAACAGGCATCTACCCGACCCCAGCACTCTGCCCTGACACTTTATTGTTCTAGAGCCCTCACTGCTAGGTAGGAATGAAGGGCTGTTTACTGTCTTTTCACTCCATGCTCTCCCACCCCACACCAGCAGCTCTGTGACAGTGAGATCGTCTCTTTTGTTCCCCTGCTGTCCCTATCTTCAGAGCCTTGGACAGCATCTGGCACACAGTGGGTGCTCAGTAACTGTTGATGAGTTTCTTTTTTTTTTGTTGTTTTGACACAGAGTCTTGCTCTGTCACCCAAGCTGGAGTGCAATGGCGAGATCTTGGCTCACTCCAACTTCTGCCTCTCGGGTTCAAGCGATTCTCCTGCCTCAGCCTCCCAAGTAGCTGGGACTACAGGAGTGCACCACCATGCCCCACTAATTTTTGTATTTTTAGTAGAGGCGGGTTTCACTATGTTGACCAGGCTGGTCTTGAACTCCTGACCTCAAATGATCCACTCACTTCAGTCTCCCAAAAGTGCTGGGATTACAGGTGTGAGCCACAGCCCCCAGCCTAGTGAGTTAATTTTTCCTTTAGGTTGAATGGCTCTAGACAGAAGGGAAGCATGGCTGGGAAGATACATTCTTAAAGGAGAATGGGGTATCTGCTCTGTGTTGGGCACTGTGCTAATGCTTCTACAGATGTGCTCTTATTTTCTCCTCTCGAGGGCCCTTGTGGGATTATTCCTGTGGCAGATAAGGAAACAGAGTCTCACATGAAGCAAGTAGGGGAGCTGAGGTCTGACTGACGCCAAATGCTGTGCTCTTTCTGCCAACGTGCCATGACAAAAAGGACAATTGGGAAGACGTGAGGAAGGGTGTAGGAGAAGCAGCAGGGAGGAGTACAAGAAATGGTATAGAAGAGACCAGCTGAAGAGAGACAGAGAGGGTGTCAGGGCAGATGGAAAGGGGTGGCCCAGGGAAGGGGGAGGGTCCAGAGGCCTCCTGACCTTTCCGCCCGTCCCTCTGGAAGTCCACGTGACACCATTCGCCATCATTGACCTTGCGGCTGGATGCCCGCAGCTTGATGCCCCCAGATCCCATGTCCAGCAGAAGATAGAGATGGCCGTCCAACAGCTCCATGGCAAAGTAGTCGGCCCGTTGAGCAGAGCTGTGGCTGCCAGCTCCACCCCCAGCCCGCCGGCCCTGGCTAAAGAGCAGCAGCCCGTTGGGCTCAGTGGTGCGGAAGTCTAGGGAGATGGAGCCAGTGCGTTTAGCACTCCAGCGGGGCAGTGCCACAAAGGCCTCAGGACTCTCAAAGGTCACGGGGTCCAGGGCAGCCACATCCTCACAGCGGAATGACAAGTCCCCTTGCAGCTTCATCTTGGGGTCCCCTTCCTTTGCCAGGCGAGATAGTTCCAGTTTGAAGTCATTGTTCTTATAGACCACCTACAGGGAGGAGTGGGGTCAAGGATAAAGAATCAAAAGCAGCTTAGGGCCTGGCCACTCCCACCCAGCAGCAAGCACCAGGGGACTCAGCCACCCACCCCTGGTAGGCCCTGCTCAGTTCCACCAGACCACTCGGCTTAGGCCTCTGTTCTAGAGCTTCAGGCGCAGAGGCTGTGAACAAGCACCTCCCTTGCCACATCCTCTGTCCTGTCTTCTGGCCCAGCATGAGCATGGTGGCTTGCCCTGTGGGCGCTGAGTGCCCACTAAATTGCAGTTCATCATAACAACAAGGCCACTGATGTGTGGTAGCCATTTTCTACTTGATGAAGTATGTTCACTTACACTCTCATGTGCCCCTCACAACTTAAGGAAGTAGGCACTGACCACCTATCTATGGAGAAGGAATTTAAGCATCAGACAGGCAAGTGACTTGACTACAGTCCCAGAACCAGTGAGTCGAAGAGCTGGGACTCAAACAGAGATCTTTAATCGTCATACCCAGCATTCTTTTCTCTGTACCACAGCTGCCTTTGAGGGTCCTCTATGAGGATGATGTTTCCAAGGCTCAAGGAAATGAGAGGGGAGAAGCCTCTTGATGGAGTCAATGGGTCTTAGGTTTTAAAGAGGGGATGTCTTCCACCATGGACTTGGAGGGAACAGAGGACCAGGCACCTGGCCAGGTCAGACTAAGTCACACTGAAGACAGGAGCCAAAGGGCCCCTGAACAGCCCACAGCCCCTCCCTAGCCCTACTCACATCCTTGAGGCAGCCCATGAAGTTGTTGCTGACAGGCGAGCCCGGCAGGTCAGCTGTGTTGGGGCTGCCCCCGATATAGAAGAAGTCATCAGAGCCCAGCATGGTGTAATCCTCCTGCGTGTAGCCTGTGGTGGTCAGGATCCCGTCCACTGAGATGGTCACCTGCCCAGCCCAGGGGGGAGGGAGAAAGACAGGAGATGACCAACATTAAATCCCTAGGAAGAGCTGTGGCTGGGCAAAGGAGGGGCCAGAGGGCAGCAGGGGAGGGGGACCCCCATTTTTATGTCTGCTTGTCTTGGAGGAGGAACAGTGGGGGAAGAGAGGGAATGAGGAAAAGGAGGCAGCACAAGATTTGATGGTTTCAGGGTGGGCTAAGACGTGCCCTCTGGCCCTCAACTCAGCAGGCAGGAGCCGAAGGGTACCTGGAGAGCTCCCCATGAGGTACCCCAAGAAGCAGTTCCTGGAAGGCACTCTGAACAAGAATTGGGGGCTCCAGGACAGAGCCCCCGTTCTGGGGCACAGGATAGGTGCAAATGGCATCCTCACTTTTCTTCTCCTGAAGGGACTCTCTGGACACACATGTGACTCCAGAACTCCTTTCAAAAGTGTGCCAGAGAATAGTATTCCCTGGATCTTGATGGCTTAGACTCACCTGTAGCCCTCTCTGCTGGGTGCTGGGAAATCATTCAGTCTGGAACCAATAGGGAGATAGAAGATAGCAGTGTGAGGACCAGGAACTCAGATATTCCTGGGAAGTCTTGGAACTTTCTGGGGTTGCCTACTGGGGCTGATTTCTACCCTTGCTGTGCAGTCTCCAAGTCTGCACTTCTCCTAGTCCTTTCCTGAGTCTCTCTGTTTGCTACTCCAATCTCCTTATATTCAGGTCACAGGAGAGGGGAGCCCTTTAGCTACATCAACCCACTCGTCCTTCTTCCTGTCTAATTGCCTTACCTACTGACACCACCAGAGTTACTCCAGGGAGTCAGGGCCAGCTTAGGGAACAGAAGGGGACAGGGCTAACCTCATGAATACCTTGCCCTTGGGCTGAAAGTTCAGTAAGAAAGCAGGATGAGCAGGAATGTGGGAGTACTTGGTGTTCCAGGAGGCAGGGGGGCTCAGCCGTGGCCTGAAGAATGCAGAAGTGATCTTAGGTGGGGTGGGCCGTGACAAGGACAGGAAACTCTCCGACTGTCCCAGTGCCCCTGGGCAAATGCCCACCTAGTCTTCAAAAAATCTCACTCTACAAGCAGCCTACGAGGGTTCAAAACACCCAGAAAGATTGTGCGAGAAGGGCCAAGGGTTATGAGACTATGAGCCCCTACTCTAGGAAGACAGTAGTTTGGGAGGGTCAGCTGGGAAAGAGGGCAGAGCTCTGCAGGGTCAATGGGAAGCTGGTTCAGGGTTAGCCCAACACTGTGCTTCCACAGGCCACAGCTCACCCCATTTCCCATTCCCCAAGAGTGCCTCAGCACCCCCTTTCAGGAGCAGTCTAGAGATTGGGGCCTTCCAGTCACATCCTATGCCATCCCCACCCACACCAGTCCATGTGCACATGCCACCAGCCATCTTCCAGTGACTGGTCTCCAGGGGTCCATGGTCTCAGTGAGTGAGGGGGAGGAACTCCAAAGGGACATGAGCAGAACTGGGGCAAGGGAGCTTCCTGCTCTCCTAGGACCCTGAGTCCCCCCTTGTGCCTGGCTGGAGCCTCTGAGTGAATGGGGTAGAGCTGAGCCCCACTCTCCACCTCCTGGGAACCATCAAACCTTGTGCTGGGGTAACTAGGTTCAAGAGCAGAAGGTAAGGGGGTGTCTTTGTGGAAAGGGGCAGTATGAAACCTTATGAGTCTTATTTGAGGGGAGGACTGGTCATTATTGTTTATTTCTTCTTCCCTCCACCCCACCCTAAGGCTGGGAAGTAGGGGTCTGGGTAGAAAAGGGAAGGGTCAAAGTATTAGTCACAAAAACATGCAAACGAGATTAGACCTGCAGAGAGGGGCTGGAGAAAGGGAAGAAGGGACTGGAATGAAAGGGCAGGGATAAGATAAGGAGTGGGTGACAGGGTGAATGGGCCTCCCTGGGGCAAATTCAGTTCCATCCAGCCCTCCACCTCCACTCTGCCTGATGCTGCACTGGGAGACCAGGAATTGGGCTGCTAATTACTTCCTGTGCCTAAATCTGGTCACCCTAACTGGTCAGCTTCTGAGGGGCAGACACCAGCCTGAAATGTCCCTGTAACCCCACTAATCTGAACATAATCCAGGGGATACAGCACACAGTCATTAAAGACCCCCTATGACCTAGGACCACACTACCTGCATCTCCATCTATAAACCTAACACCCAGGGAGTCTGTGACTTTAGTGACAGAAACTCAAATGCCCTCCTGCTTCAATGCATGGAAAGGGCTCTTCTGGTCCCAAAGTTCCCCACAAAGAGAATCTCCTCTTTTGGCCTCCAACCCACCTAGTCCCCCAGCTGTGTCCTCCCTCCCTGGCCTCAGAAGCCAGGGCACCAGCCACTGGCCATCTCCCTCACCCTATGGGCTCTCTCTATCCCACTCCATTTGCCAAGGTCAGCCTCCCTTTGCCCTCTCAGACTTAGAAGGGCCTGACAGTGTGGGATAGAGAAGAGGAAATACCCTCCTCAGTTTCCCTCCTGGCTGGGCACAATCTCACCTTGCCCCCCTGGGCTTTTTCCTATCGGGAAAAGGGTTGCCTTAATCACCCTCTCATGGCCCAGGGGTGAGGCTGGGGCTGGGGCAGTAAGAGGAAGAACATAAAGAAGTGCCCTGAGGAAGGTGATCAGCTGGAGGTGGGGAGTAGAAGGAGAAAGTGGGGACAGGTTCTGGGTGGAAAGGAAGCGAAGGGTAGAGGGAATGAAGGAAGGTCTCTGGGGAAGGCAAGGAGGGAGATGACTTAGATTAGTAAAACCCGACTGTTCCCTCAGACAAATCAAAGTCCAGACACAAAAATGGCAGGTTCGTTAGTAAAAGCAGGAAACAGGGGAATAATTCCCCCAGTCCCCCTCCACCCCGGGGGTTCATGATGCCCCTGCCCCCCAACCCCCCCCAACGCATCTTCTGGAAGGGGTGGGGCCGGCGGGGGAGGAGGGAAGGGAGGGGGCCGTGCAACATAGAACAGCCACTGCAGCTGGACACATGCAGGTTAGAGGAGCAGGATGGGGCCAGGCCCAGCAGAACAGGCCAGAGAAAGGCAGCCAGGTAAGAAGGCATGCAGGGCAGGGGCACTGGGAGGAGCAGAGATGGAGGCGACAGAGCTGTGGGATGCAGGTAGGGAAAGCTTCCTTCCAGTGATAGAGGAAAGAGAGAGGAGTGACCACTAGGACAGAGACACTTATGGATTGAAAAAGAAAGAGAAGGGACATATGACTCTACCTTCCTCATCAGCAGGTGACCCAGCACTCATTCCACCACCCATTCGCCACCAATCACCAACCCCCAGACACACCTGAGTACATATCACATCCTACCCAGGGCAGTGGGACATTCCAGCTGTCTCCTTCCAAACAGCATCAACGAGACACAGCAGAGTATCTGCACTCAACCCATGCTGACCCACTCAACACAGACAAGCAGGCCGAGTGGGTACTGAGCTGGCCAAGGGAAATGAGCCAGAGCTTCTGCCCTGGAAGACTTGTGTCCAGCCAGAGGAGAGGGGAGAGAATGCAGAGGCAGCAGAAGCCCACTGCCCAGCCCCCACTGTGCTCCCCAGGAGCAGAGAGCCTGGCTGGAGGTGGCCACAAGGGGCAGCCTGTGACTTGGGTAAGCTCTCAGCCCTCCCTGCTGACCCCCTTCTCTTGTTGCTCCACACACTTCCCCTGTGGCAGGCTGTGCAGGATATGAAACTAGGTCTTGGCCATAGATAACTCCACACTGGTGGGGACTCCATGCCCCCCATGCCTTAGGAAGAAAGGCTGAGGAAGAGGGGAAGTATCCTTCTGCCATCTTCTGGAGCCTTTCTCAGTCACCTGTGATGATCACAGGGTCACTGACCTCCTTGGGAGGGGGACTTATTCTGGGAAGAACAAGACTGAGGGCGAGTATGTTCAACTTGTGAGCAAGCTAGCTGGGCTAGAGAAATTCCAAGCCCCTTGATATTGTGTGCAAAACTGCCTCCATGGGCTTTTCTTTTTCTGTGAGAGTCCATTGCTGTCATCAAATTTTCGAAGGGATCCATGAGCCAAAGGTGGTTAAGAGCATCTAGTCTAGGAGAAAGGTCCAGACATCCCCTTAGGATTGAGTGGGTGGAAATAAGGGACAAAGACAAAGGGGAAGAAAGGGTCTCCAGGCTGAGTGAGGTACTGCAAGTCCTGCTAAAGTTTTGGGTTAGCTACCTGTTCAGTGTGAGGGCAGAAGCTAACCAGAGACTCAGGTTTGAAAGATACACCACGAAGACAGACTGAACTGGCAGGCATAGCCCTGCTGTGGATCCTGAAGTCTGGATTTGATAGTTTGGGCATAGAGAGGAAAGATATCAGGTCAGAAATCCTGGGCTCTCGGCCAGGCACAGTGGCTCACGCCTATAATCCCAGTAGCTTGGGAGGCCAAGACAGGCAAACTGCCTGAGGTCAGGAGTTCGAGACCAGTCTGGCCAACATGGTGAAACCCCATCTCTACTAAAAATACAAAAAAATTAGCCAGGCATGGTGGTGTGTGTCTATAATCCCAGCTACTCAGGAGGCTGAGGCAGGGGAATTGCTTGAACCAGGGAGGTGGAGGTTGCAGTGAGCTGAGATTGTGCCACTGCACTACAGCCTGGGCAACAGAGTGAGACTGTGTCTAAAAAAAAAAAAAAAGAAAAGAAATCCTGGGCTCTCGTTCAGCCTTTGCCCTTTTCCAGAACAATCCCATTTTACCTCTCTGACTCTCATCTGTAAGAGGAGTCTAACAACTTCTGTCACTTCCATTTCCTCCAGGCTTACTTTGAGCACCAAATGAGAAAACTGAAGTGAAATTCCTCCACATCTGGCTATGTGATCCTAGGCAAGGTGGTTTCTCTGGGCTTCAGTTTCCCCCATCTGTTAACTGGGAACAATCTCTCCCTGCTACCTGCAGTCCAGGCATTCATCAAGTTTAAATGATATTTGAAAGGGGACAGCTATTCAAAGACTCCCAGTGTGTGTATAAAGAACCATCATTATTTTTACAAGCAAACTCCATCAGCCTGATCACACCTAATCCGAACTTCTCAACCTTCCCAAGGTTGGCCTTTTTGCTATATATCCACCCAGGACGAAGTGCTCAAACAACATGAAAAGAGTCCATACAAGTGAGTTAGTAAAAATAAATCAAAAACTAAACAAAACCTGTCTGGGGGATGCCTCGGGAATCAAAACACACTGAACCCTGTTACAAGGCCTCTGACTTTGGTCTTGGCCTGAAAGAGCTGATTCCTAGTACAGGTTTATGAAGGTCTATGAGGCCACCAAAAGGCAACCAGAGCTGGTCATCGGTCAGTATTGCTCATACAGGAAAGTGCAGACTTTAGAGACTCAGAACTTAGCAGATACTTTCCTTTCCAGGGCTGAAGTGAGACAGTATTGCTTGTTTCCTTTTTTTCTTTTCTTTTCTTTTTTTTTTTTTTTTTTGTATGTGTGTGTGTTTTAGAGACAGGGTCTTACCAGGGCACAATGGCTCATGCCTGTAGTCCTAACACTTTGGGAAGCCGAGGTGGGCAGACTGCCTGAGCTCAGGAGTTCAAGACCAGCCTGGGCAACATAGTGAAACCCTGTCTCTACTAAAAATACAAATACAAAAAATTAGCCGGGTGTGGTGGCGTGCACCTGTAGTCCCAAACTATTGAGGAGGCTGAGGCAGGAGAATCGCTTGAACTCGGGAAGCGGAGATTGCAATGAGCTGAGATCACTCCACTTCACTCCAGCCTAGGCAACAGAGTAAGACTCTATCTCCAAAAAAAAAGAGGGGTGTCTTGCTATGTCACTCAGGCTAGTCTTCAACTCCTGGGCTCAAGCAATTCTACCTCAGCTTTGAGTAGCTAAGACTACAGGTGCCTAGCTGGTGATTTGCTTCTTTTTTTTTTTTTTTTTTTTGAGATGGAGTCTCACTCTGTTGCCAGGCTGGAGTGCAGTGACATGATCTCAGCTCACTGCAACCTCTGCCTCCCAGGTTCAAGTGAGTCTCCTGCCTCAGTCCCAAGTAGCTGGGATTACAGACATGCACCACCATGCCCAGCTAATTTTTTGTATTTTTAGTAGAGGCGGAGTTTCACCATGTTGGCCAGGATGGTCTCAATCTCTTGACCTTGTAAACTGCCCAACACAGCCTCCCAAAGTGCTGGGATTACAGACAACTGTGCCCGGCTGGTTGTTTGCTTCTTAACCAACTTAAGTCATTCATCTTTCCTCCTCTTCTCCAGCCCAATTCCTGAAGCATTCTGAGCTTTCATACAATTATTTTGGAACAGATTCTTTTTGTTGTTGTTGTTTGTTTGTTTGTTTGTTTGAGACAGAGTCTTGCTCTGTTGCCCAGGCTGGAGTGCAGTGGAGTGATCTCAGCTCACTGCAACCTCTGCCTCCCGGGTTCAAGCAATTCCCTGCCTCAGCCTCCAGAGTAGCTGGGATTACAGGCACCCACCACGATGCCCAGCTAATTTTTGTATTTTTAATAGAGACAGGGTTTCAGCATCTTGGCCAGGCTGGCCTTGAAGTCCTGACCTTGTGATCCACCTGCCTCAGCCTCCCAAAGTGCTGGGATTACAGGTGTGAGCCATCGTGG
This sequence comes from Aotus nancymaae, assembly GCF_030222135.1. Classification (NCBI taxonomy): domain Eukaryota; kingdom Metazoa; phylum Chordata; class Mammalia; order Primates; family Aotidae; genus Aotus; species Aotus nancymaae. The sequence continues at coordinate 5,168,762 of NW_026988473.1, read as the reverse complement.
TCCAGGGACGGATTCTTAAGAGATGGTAATAGGATCTCCAGTGAGCCAGAGATGCTGTATTCTCCAGAGTTTGCTATGGAAGAGAATTATTTCTTTATAAAACATCCTTGCCCTGGAAACACTGAGATGATCAGTTAACATTTTATAAAGCTTAATAATATTACAATTTCCTTTACAGAGTACAAATGTTTTCACTTCTATTTCTCTACTTGATCTTCACTCTGAATGCATGTAATAGGCAATGCAAGTATATTACCCCAATTAGCCCATTTGGTAGATAAGGAAACTGAGCTTTAATAGCCTCAGCCCACATTGTCAATTTTTAACCAATTTGAGGCTAGATGGAAAGTCTGCTGGGTCCTAATTCTAGGATGGTACTCCCCAGAGGCTTGAAGTGTGCCACATGGCTTGATCTTGCCTCCCTTCTGTCTCCAAAGTCATAGGTTGGCTATTCAGAGAAGTGCTGTAAAGAAAGTGGCCAGCCCCTGACAGGTACTCAATGGCCTGGCCTGAGCTGGACAGGTAGCTGCTAACTCCTAGAAGCAGAAGCTGAAGAAACAAGAAGCCTGGCACTGTATGACCCTTTGGAACACCAGGACCACTGGGAGTGACGGTCTTAAATTGGGGAGGGCTGGAATGGCTTTGGACATGGGCACTAGTCTATGTAGTCTACGTGGGTGCAAGAAAACATGGACCTACAGAAGTGTCAGGAAAAACCAGATGTGGCCTGAGAGGCAGAGCCTCCTAGAGAAGTGGGGGAGCCACTCAAATTGGGAGCCCCAAATGTTACGCTTCCCTCCTCATCAGCCAGCCTTGTAAACCTAGGAGGCTGGACAGGCCAGGCAGCTGCCCCAAGCAGCACCAGCCCCAAGAGAGCAGACACGTCCATCTGCAGGGTTCCCAGCTTGGTGCTCAATCACTCTGCATTATTAATAGGCGATGACTAACCGGCTGCTGCTGCAGAGCCAGGACTGGGCAGGCACAAGGGAATCCCAGGGGATAGCACAAAGCAGGGCCTGCAGGCACACACTCTGAGGCGACGCAAGGAGCAAAGAGCCAGCCCCAGCTCCTTCCCTGTTCCTACCTGCCATGGCACTGAGACTGAAGGGCCAGTCCCCACAGTCCACCTCCACACAGAGTCTTTGCCAGGCTCAAAACCCACACAGTCAGGCAGCCCCCAGCTCACATCAGCTCACACATGGAGAGTCACCAGCAGGGCTTCGCACACACACAGTACAGCTTCCCACTAACACCCCAAAATGTCACGCCAACATTTACACACAGTCACACCCACACACCAACACACACCAGCTGCATTTACACAGACACCCACACCAACACTCACCGGGACTGAGCCCAACCCAAACAGAGGAGATCGGTGACAAGGACAAGCAATGCTGCCCCTTCTCACCCCTCCAGGCCTCTTCCTCTCACTCCCCTCAACAGGGAAGGAAACCAGCCCCTGTCAGAGGCCATGCAGGGCAGACAGAGGGAAGAGAGGACAGGGGGTGAGGGGAAGGAAGACAGTGTGAAACACAGTGTTAGTCAGAGCAGTGGAGCAGTTGTGGGGAGCTGGACGCTATCCCTGGTGGGGGGAAAAGACCATTCATGCCATGCAAAATGTGGGGGACATGGAACCAGGAACCCTCAAGGCTGAGACGTGCGGGAGGGGATGGCACCTTTCCCGGAGCAGCCAGCACTGGGCAGCCCCCAAACTGCTATGAACTGGTGATTTGCACGAGGTCTGGACTGATCCCAGGCAGCGCTGCATCTCCCAGGGCCATGCCCCCCAACCCCTGGGAACCCACCTGGCTGGCTGCCACTGGAGGTCTCACCCCTAGCCCCCTCCCCCAACTTGAGGGGCCCTGTCCAGGGAGCAACAGTGAGCAGAGCATAGCATGTCATGGGATGGTGTTTTCCATGGATTTTCAGGAGACCAAGAAACTAAATCAAAGGAAAAAACAAGGGAGGGGAGGGAAAAGAACAAAATAAAGCAATAGAAATAAGCAGCCTAGCATCGGGGCTGGTCTAACCAGAGCCGATGAACATGGGGCCTGCCCCCAGGTCTCTCTGGCCAGGAATCTGAATTCGGGAGTTAGGGATTACATCAGGGACAAGCCAAATTCCTCGATTTCCATTTGTCTTTTGGATTTCAGTTTGGATCAAAAAAGAAAGAAAAGGGAAAGAGGGAAACTAAAAGAGAAGCAAAATCTAAAGATTGTCCAGGACGCAAAAAACAATTGGAAGAGCAAAACAACCAAAAACCAAACAGGGAGAGGAAACAAAAGAGGGAGAATCGAACAGTTAAAAAAACCCACGGCAAACCAAACGGTAAGACAATTAGAGTGATATCTACCAGATAATGCAGTTTGTTTACCATAGCGTGTCCAATCCCTGCGTGCTTCACCGGAGATGGGGGGGAGGGGGAGGAGGGGGGTGTCAAAAAAAAACAACAAACACAACAACAAAAGAACAGAACGAAAAGAAAAGAAAAATAAAATGACCAACTGTGAAACTCAAGGAAGGAGGAAAAATATATATCCATATATATTTGGTTGTTTGTTCCAACCCTCCCACCTTAGGTTCAGCGAAAGTATTTGTTTAAAGAAAATTAAATTATAATGGGGAGAGAAATAAAACACACACAAAAATTAAGTCCCTTCTTCTTCCCATACCTCCCCCACCCCTCCTCTGGATTCCTCCTCCCCGGCCATCCCCTCCCAGAAGAGCCGTCTGCAGAGAAGGGGAACAGTTAGAGATCTTGGTTAGTAGAGAAGAAAACAACAAAACAACTGGACCAAGAAAGCAAAGACTTAAAGATGGCCGACATTCCGCAGATGAGACAGAAAGGTTAGTTCGGTTTTTCACTCATACCTTGCCCCACCTGTCCCTGCCCATCACTTGGTCCCCTGGGTTATAAGCGTGTTAGTAACACACACAGAGTCGGCAACGGGGTTTTCCAACAGACGGTGAGAGAGGGAAGGCAGGGGATTAAGAAGCAGACCCAATTATGCAGTATTAGTAAGTCCTATCAGCTGAAATGTTAGAGAGTTGAGGGGAAGGAAGGGAGGGAACAAGGGCTGTGAGAAGGAATGGGCTATTGGTTGGAGCCATGGACTTACGGGTTTGTTGGCTAACTGATCAACCAGATGGCTTTCCAGAGAACTGGCTGAAGAGTGAGTCAGTGCTGGCCAACTGGCTGACCAGTGGCCATGCCGGGTTAATAGATTAACCAGTTGGTGATGGGCCAGCTGGCTACCAGGCTGGGAAAAGAGTGGGCATCACCCCTGGAGAATCAAAGGACTGGCAAGAATGAGAGGCAATTCCATTTGGAGGCAAAAGGAAGAGGTTCCCAAGGAGCATAGGAGGGGTCACGGATGCCTGCTTTTCCTGGGGATGGAGAATATGCAAATGATCCAGGGAGTCACTGAGGAAAGGGGCAGCTCCTCTTTCTCTCTCTTTTTTTTTTTTTTTTGCTTCTCATCCTTGAGAAAGGAAGAGAGAGTGAGTCGCCACCAGAACAGGGGAAAGGAAACCTTGCCCTCTACCAGCTAGCAGAGGGCTCACACATTATATTGAATTATTCCAAATCTGCCTCCCTCTCCTCCCCATCTCCCACCCATAGCTGACTCCTCCCATCTGTCCACCTTGACATTTAGAACTTTCCCCAAAAGTTCTCCAGGCTCTTCAATCACTCCAACCCCATTCTCTTATTCTCTGGGCTGCCGTCCCTCTCAAAATCAAGTGCTCACCACCACCACCCCTACAAATCTCTAGAATTGGTAAGGCCATCCCAGCAGCACAGCTTTCTCTCATGTACACCCAGAAACCCCTGAGTCTCTGCTCCCCATAGCCAGCGTCAGAAATTCACTCCCCCTACACTCAAAAAAAGGAACATGGATGCCCACCTACCTCTAAAATCCCCAACTTTTCCCTAGGCTATAAGCCCACTCTTTCCACCCCAATCTCTAGTGTCCCCACTCTCATGTAGTTCTAAGTTCATTTTCTCTTCTCACTGCCAAAGACAGCAGCAACAACCACCTTCTAAATTACCCCTGTCTTTGGGGAGGAGATGTCAGAGGCACTGAGGAAGCTTTACTTAAGAGTATTAGAGATGGAGGGACATTATTGCTTGATGCCTGTTAAATACTAAACTGCACCCCCGAGAGTGTGATTGTGAGGAGAGGTATTCTAGGGACAGATCCATTAGTTAGAGAGTTGTTATAACCAGTGGGCACAGGACTAATTCAGTAAGATAATGAATAAGGGCCTCATATAATTAAAAATAACAGAATTCAATATTTAGCAGCCAGAAGAAGTGCTGAATAACCAATATTAATTATTAGTGATGCAGAAGCAGTTTACATAGCAAGAGAAGAGTCTAATTGCAGGTGCAGTGATGGGAGCCAGGGGATAGCGTGTGATAAGAGGATTAGTACTGGAGGCTGGTAGGACTGTCATGAAATGAAGAGGCCAACTAGTCAGAACTAGGAACAATTAGCTTCAGGGCAGCTAAACAATCAGGCCCAAAAAGGTAAGTGCTGTCGGGTATCACTGCACTAGTTGAACAAGGCAGGAAGAAAAAGGCGTTGGAGGTAAAAATCCAGTTACTACTCTTTGAGTTAGAACTAGCTGTGGAGAATAAAATAAGATTTAAAAGTTTTCAACTTTATGAAGAAGATTCCTTTTTTTTTTTCTTTTTTTTTGAGACGGAGTTTCGTTCTTGTTACCCAGGCTGGACAATGGCGCAATCTTGGCTCACCGCAACCTCTGCCTCCTGGGTTCAGGCAGTTCTCCTGCCTCAACCTCCTGAGTAGCTAGGATTACAGGCACGCGCCACCATGCCCAGCTAATTTTTTGTGTTTTTAGTAGAGACGGGGTTTCACCGTGTTGACCAGGATGGTCTTGATCTCTTGACCTCGTGATCCACCTGCCTCGGCCTCCCAAAGTGCTGGGATTACAGGCATGAGCCACCGTGCCCGGCCAGAAGATTCCATTTTTAACAAGTAGAACAGCAAATTAAGAATCAGGAGTGAGAAAAAAACAGATGTGAGTTCAAAGCCTTGGGTCTTCCACTAATTTGTTGAGAGATCCAGGCTTCCTCTGAAAAATAGTGGGGTTGGAGTAGATGAGAAGGGGCCCCTCTAGACCTGGGGATCAAGGATCCAGACCCAGTCCAATGAAGACCATGCTTATAAGGGCAATTGTTGTGAAATACTAGAATGGAGCTTCCACTGGAACCCATTCCTGGTGGCCTGGGACACATCACAGGGAAGGGGTACAAAGTAGCCCATGTCTTCCCAATGGCCAGGATCTGGAGAGCTGAGGCTTCAGACTAACAGATGAACAATGAAGGCTTTATCCCACTCATAGAAACAGCTAGAGAGCTCCTGCAGCCTGGGAGCACAAGAATGACAACACATGATGAATGAGAAGGGCATCAAAGTCACAGAGGGGAGAAGTCAGGCATCATATCAAGTGGTCATTTTTACCAAGTCTTTCTGACTCAAACACCAGCTCTAGGATTTCATGAGGCAAAAAGGAGAGGCTTGGGACAAAACTATACCCCATCTCTACCTTGAAATCTGAGTGTAGCTCCAGCCCCCTCAAGAAAGCCAAGAGAGGGAATATTTACACAAATCACAAAAATCAGGAGTGAAGACAATCTGTGGAGCTTAAGCATGAGAAGCTCAGGACAAAGAGAAGAGGAACCCACTCCACTTGCATGTAAGAGGGACCCATTTTTCAGAGATACAAGCAAAACATTGAAATGGCTTCAACATTTGAGAACTTCCAAGAATGACAGAGGCACAAGACAAACTCCAGCCTCCTTTGCATTTTGCACCAATGACAACAACAAGGCCCTCACTTGGAAGCAGAGGAACAGAGTGGCTTTGAAGTCAGACTTCCAATTCCACCACTTCCTAACTGGATAACCTTGAGTAAGTTCTTTAACCTTCTGCGTCTTGTTTTTCTCATCAGTAAAATGGAAATAATATATCCACCTCACAGTCGTCATAAAAATTAGGTGAGATAGTAAAGAGCAATGAGATCCTTGAGGCCAGGGGCTAGTGGGGAAAGACGTTACAGTGCAATCTGAGAAGTGCTGTGACAGAAAGATAGAGTCCTGAGGAAATTTAGAGGAGGGACCAGGAGAGGTGTTCTTCTGGTCTTGTAAAGTGAATTAGGGTCAGGTGCGGTGGCTCAGGCCTGTAATCCCAGCACTTTGGGAGGCTGAGGTGAGCGGATCACTTGAGGTCAATAGTTCGAGACCAGCCTAGCCAACATGATGAAACCCTGTCTCTATTCAAAATACAAAAATTAGCTGGGCATGGTGGCAGGAGCCTGTAATCCCAGCTACTCAGGAGGCTGAGGCAGGAGAATCACTGAAACCTTGGAGGCAGAGGTTGCAGTGAGCCAAGATCATGCCACTGCACTCCAGGCTGAGAGACAAAGTGAGACTCTGTCTCAAAAAAATAAAAAAAGTTAAAAAGTGGATTGGAGAGTTTTTTCCCAAGAGGACAAGAAGTAGTTCAGTGCTCATATGAAGTAGTTAGATCTGCTACTTTTGGACATGGGTCCTCATGTCCAAAACCTTACCAATTGCCTTCAAGAAAGAGATGAAATAGATCAGAAAAAAACTACTAGAAAAACAACTACAAACACTCAATATTTGCTGGTATTAAGCCACCAATTTGCTTACCACCTAGAAGTACAGATAAGGAATGAATACAAATATTGACAACACAGGCAGAATATGATGACAAGGCTCAAATACACATGTTTCCAAGGGCTCAAAGAACATAGCCAAGAAGGGAGGTTGGCTGGAGGAATGGATCAAGGAAGGCTTTATGAAGATGGTGGCATTTAAGCTGGGCCTGAAGGATGGAAAAAAACACAACTAATTCGTGCCAGGCACTGTGTTGAGTGTTTTAAGGCAATACCCCAGTTAGTCATCAAAAGGCTCATTCTCACTTTGCTGATGAGGAGCTGAAGCTCACAGAAGTTGTATAACTTGCCTAAAGGCACTCAAACTATTGGCAGAGCTGGGATTTGAATGTGGTCTTTCTGACTCAAACCCCAGATCTAGGATTTCACCAGGCAGAAAGGAGGGCAAATGAGTGGTGTCCGTAGGAGAACTGTGAAAACAAAGGAAAAAGCTAGGAAAGTTGGCATGGATGGGTATGGAGAACAGCACAGCTGGGCCCTGAGACAGTGTGTATGCCATGCCAGAGAGGGAGAGAGGCCTGGGCAGGAAGTAGAGGAAAGGAACCTAATTGCCTGATGGACTCCACCCTTGGGAACTCCATCCTTAGGGGAATGCATTCCTAGGGAATGCATCCCTAGAATCCTAGGGGCCTCCACTCTTAGTGACCCCATCCTTGGGGACTGCATGGTTGGGGACTCCATCCTTGTGGGGGCTACACTCTTGGAGACCATCCTTGAGGGTGGTATCCTTGGTGGACTCCATCCTTGATGACTAGATGCCTGTGGACTCCATTCTTGAGGGCTGCATCCTTGGCGGACTTCAACCTTGGGAACTCCATTATTGGGGATTCCATCTTTGAGTATTCTATCCTTGGCAGAGTCCATCCTTGGGGACTGCATCTTTAGGGGACTCTGTCCTTGGGGGACTCCATTATTGGGGACTCCATCCTTGGGGACTCCATTCTCAGGGGACTCCATCCTTGGCAGACTCTATCCTTCGGGACTGCATCCTTAGGTGAATGCATCTTTAGGGGACTCCATCGTTGACAGACTCCATCCTTGGGGACTGAATCCTTGGGGACTCCATCCTTGGGGACCACATCTTTGAGGGACTCCATCCTTGAGGACCACATCTTTGAGGGACTCCATCCTTGTGGACTACATCTTTGAAGGACTCCATCCTAGAGGACTGCATCCTTGGGGACTCCATTTTTGGGACCTGGAGGAGCTCCTGAAAGCCTCTGCACCAAGGAGAGGAGTTATCCAAGCTGGGCAGGAGGAAGCACCATGTGATATTTTGATAGCCAGCTTGTCTTCCAAATTTGGTGCTGGCTAATGAGGAAATGGGTTTGCACACTGCTTGCATGGTGGTGGGAGGCAGTTGAGAAGCATACTGGGTATGGGAGGAGAGTGGGCCCAGGACTTAAAATAGACCTCAGGGAATCCTCAGAGGTAATCATTCCTGCCAAGATCCTCCAAGAGACACCTCCGGTCACAGTGACCTCGAGGGCTGGATTTGAAAAGGCGAGAGAAGAGAGAGCAAAATACTGTCTCATCAGTTGCCCCTGGTCCTAACTGCTATGTTCTGAGAGCCTCTAGATGATTCCAGGGATAATTACCAAGTCCAGGGAAAAAGAAGGGGAAATTCTGCCTCCTTCTGGTCTTTGGAGCTGGCCTTTGACCCACTCTCATGGCTGCAGAAGCAAAGGGAATGGAGACTCCTCAGTGCTGGTTCTCAAGCAGGTCCTCCCCAGAAGGCCATCTCCCTGGCCATTCTAATCAAATGAGAAAAATAACCTGGAAGCCACATTGTTCTCAGATCCTGGCACTCTATCCTGTAAGGCTGAAGACAGATGTCATTTCTCCCTGTCCTTGCTCCTGGCTCAAAACCTGAGGGAGACAGAATATTGATTCAAACCACTCCACCCATCATCACACCTTCTTATCACATAAGTGTTGTCCCAATTCCAGGATATCATCCAGACACCACAGAAACTTGGTTGAGGCCGGACTTGATGGTTCATGCCTGTAATCTCAACACTTAAGGAGGCCAAAGTGGGAGAATCGTTTGAGGTCAGGAGTCCAAGACCAGCCTGGCCAACATGGTGAAACCCCATCTCTACTAAAAATACAAAAATTAGCCAGGCGTGGTAGCAGGTGCCTAATCCCAGCTACTCGGGTGGCTGAGGCAGAAAAATCACTTGAACCCAGGAGACAGAGATTGGAGTGAGCCAAGATGGTGCCATTGTACTCCAGCCTGGACAACAAAGTGAGACTCCATCTCAAAAAAAAAAAAAAAAGAAAGAAAGAAAACATGGTTGAGTAGGGCTTCCCTATATTGGCACTACTGACATTTGGGGTCAGATAATTATTTATTATGAGGGCTATCCTATGAACTGTAGGGTGTTTAGCATCATCCTGGCCTCTACCCACGTGATGACAGTGGTATCCCCAAGTTATAACAACCCAAAACATCTCCAGATGTTGCCAAATGTCTCCTTGGGACCACAACACGATTGAGTGATTAGGAAACAGTGCTCTAGGGACACAGGATCCGATAAATTACTCTTTGAGGCCATGAAAAACAAGCCCATGAAGGGCCTGGTGAGGATGAACTTGGTCACAGTCTAGGCCTTACGCGAGGGCAGTGGAGCCAAAGCATGGCTCTGAGGCTGACCTTCCCTTAGTTGCCATGATGACCAAAAGAGGGCTGCTTGTCTGCAGCTCCTACACCTCACATTTATGGGTGTGGACTGGAGTCAACAAATTCCCCCAGAAGCCCTTTATAAAAAGAGTGCTCAATCAAAGTCTTTAAGCAGACACCTCTGTGAGCCTCAGGACCTGCTTTAGGGTCAACATGACCTGCCTCTGCTCTCAGCCTTCTGGTAGAACAATGGAGGGAACTGGTTTCCATCAGTTACCAGCTTGGACTCTCGACTCCGGGAACCTCAGGAAGAAGAGCTGAGGGTCACTGTCTACACTCAGCACTGCTGAGGCCGGGTGTCTCCTCTGTGTGGCTTTCCCACTTCCTCCAGCCACAGACCTCTCCCTCATCTTGGGTATCACTCGAGTCCTAGGGTGTTTAAGGTTTCTGCTGCTCACTTGGCACTGGCATGGCCTTTTTCTATTCACTTTTAACAGACTCATCCTGTCTCTTCAAGAGCTGAAGTCCTAGAAGGGCAGGGACCATGTCTTTTTTCCCCCTCTGTTACAAGTATGGATCCACCATATATTTTTTGGTCATATGATGCATGGATAGGGACTCTGAACTTGGAGCACCTTGCTGAAGTCAGTCTCAGGTGACAGCGCTGGTCTTAGGGAGAGCAAAGTGAGTAGGAAGCACCAAAGGCAACTCCTCCATACACCACCCCCAATAAAATGTATGTGACACCTGAAACTGTCACAAATGCACATGACACACTCAGTTGCGCTCAGTAATGACAACTCGGGACAGCCCTCTGATTGGGTAAAGGGATGATTTGACAAGAAGAGAAGCACTGCATTGAGAAGTGACTCCACCAAACATGTCACTCTTTGAAACACAGGGGCCGCTAAGAATAGGCATGTTAGTAGGAGCCCGGCTGCAACAGGTAGCAGCAGGCCTGAGGAAGAGCAGCAAGATTAGTCACTGCGTTCTCCCGGCAAGGGAGAGTGGTATTAATGAGGAGGTATCCCCACCAGATCATCATCGATGGTGTAAAATCAGAACAGGTAAGAAGAGCAGGCTCAGCCAAGATCCTGAACCTGCCGAAGAGCCTTTCAGTGGGAGGAAGAGGAGGAGAAGGAGGATGACAGGAGGAGAGACAAGGAAGGTTAGCCACCACACTGCTAGAATCAGGAAGTTCAGAGAAGATAACTAGAAAGAGACTGGCCAGAGACAGCTTCACCTACACTAGCCACTCTGGGCCTTGGGAAAGGTGAAGAGGACTGTTCCTAAGAGGACCTGTCCAGTGGGGGCATCTGGGAACGGGAGCTGAGGGGACACTCCAGAGAAGAGTTCTGTCTTGTCTGCAGGAGCCAATGAAGGAAGGTCTCTGAGCACCTGCATGGGCTTGCCCAGGAGCCAGGGGGAGGCAGAAAGCAAGCCATGGATGTTGGGAGGGCCTGGCTCCTTTGAAAGAAAGAGAAAGAAAAGAAGGGCGTGTCCTGCCCAGAGGAGACGAAGGGCCAAGCTCCCTCTCTGGTCCTGCTCTCTGTCACCCACCTGCTGTGCCGCCACCTCACTGGCTCCATCCCTGCCTCTGCCCTAAAAAAGCCTTGGTTGAGGGCAAAACACATCCTGCCCCCACACGTAACTCAGGCTTGCCTTTGTGCCTTGCTGCCCTAGTGTTGGTACACCTTCATCTGCTCTACCAGGCCAAAGCCTGCTCACTCCACAGGACCCCCTCTTCACCCCCTGGCACCCATGCACACCCATTCAGGCACTGGCTCACTCCTCCCATCTTCTGAATTGCCCTTCTTCTAAGTCCCTGATTTCTTAGCCCCCTGCTCCCAACAATGTGAACCCAGTCCCCCCCTGCCCTCAGGCTCCTGCCCAGGAGCAGCTCTGGAGCCTCCTTCTAGCTTAGCTCCCTGGTCCCTGAAGCCTGCCAGCCACTGCAGCCTTATGTTGGGACCTTCACAGCCCCAAGCCCTGTTCTTCTCCAGAACCCACCTCACTGCCCAGCCCTGATCCCTCCACCACAAGCTCCCGGCCAACCCCTCTCCCAATCCCCATTCTGCCCCAGGTATAGCTAATCCCTGGCCTTCCTCTCACTCCCCCTACCTGGCGCAGGTTTCGGGTGACCCGGACGTCATGCCAGGCGTTGTCGTTGAACTTGCCATTGACGGGTTCCACAAGGGCCTCGAAGGCACCTGAGCCTAGGTTGATGACCAGCCAGACAGCACCAGACTTGAGGGACAGGTTGACGTAGTCGGCCGACTTGCCTGTGTGCAGCATCAGGCCGTTGCGCTGTAGGGTGCGGAAGGCCAGCGTGATCTCGTCAGTGCTGCTCTGGATAGGGTTGTGTGACAGGTCGTAGCAGAAGAACTCATTGCCTTTGAAGGTTGCCACAAACTCCTCCTTGCCTGGATGCCGTGGTGTGGGGAAACAGGAAAAGGCTGAGTGGGGTGGGGTACACCAGCGCTTCCCTCTCCCCTCCAGCAACCCAGGCACTGGTCCTGGGCACCAGGAGCCCAGAGGTCCCAACCTGTAGCTTTAGGCCCCTTTCCCTCCCTCAGCCTGTCAACCATCCTCTCGGGACCCTGCCGTCTCTGCAGTCAAAAGTCAATGTCCCCCGTGTCCATTTCCAAACCAGGAGGCGGCTAAGTGACAGTTGACAATTGCTCTGCCAAAGGACCCGGCAGAGTGGAGGGTGCTCACCATCTCCTCCCCACCAACCTTGCCATCGGCCACTCCCCTTAACAAACAGACATGGAAGGGACACAAGAGGCTCTGCCTTACTTCTCCCTGGGAGCTCCTCCCCTATGGCAGGGTCCACAAGGTTCTCCTACTCACAGCCCACCTCCCTTCCTGCCCCTCCTCCAGTGACGCCCAATCTCAGTGCCTGGAGACAGTTTCAGCCTCACCATATGGGATGGACCAATAGGCCTGTTGTGCAGCAGGGCACAGATGAGGAGAATGGGAGGTGGGGGGATGGGGGAGGATCGGGAAGACACGCAGGAAGGCAATGCAGGTGACAGGGATACGCACTAGACAGCAACAAGCCACCAAGCAGAGCTCACATGGGTGGCCACCGCACCAGCTATCATCTCCACCCCCAGCTCCCTACTCCAACCCAAGGACAGCGCAGACAGGCCCAAGGCGGAGAGCACAGAGTGCCTGGATGTGACCTGTGTGTGCCCAGAGAGTGACAGGGTAAGGGCAGGCCTGGGCTTTGTGCGTGCGCATGTCTGTGTGCGTTCATGTATGTCCATAAGCGCCTGGCACACGGCCCTTCCACTGGCACATTTTAAGCAGAAGCAAAAATTACCGGGAGAGCCTGAGGGATTGTCGGCATTCTGTAAGCTGGTGACAAGTGAGAAGACAATGACTCAGTAGTACCAAGAAGTTGGGGTGTCTGTCCAACAATGGCACAAGCCAGAGTGCAAGCAGAAACAAACCAGAAGACCTGGGTTCTACCAGTGGCTCACTTCTGGCCACTAAGCAGTGACGTACAGCTGGCCCTGCCTACCTCACAGGACAGGTGCAGGGCATACAAGACTGGCCACAAGGGTCTTTATGAAGAGACCAAACTATCTAAATGCAGAATTCCCAGTAGATGCTCCCAAGGCCCAGGCAAGAACAGGCACAATGCCAGGGGGCATGCAGGGCCACCAGGAGCCACTTGCCTTCCCCTTGGGGGCAAGGCTCAGCAGCAGTGCTATGTGTTGAGGCAGTGGGGTGGGGGGGGTCTCCAAGTGCAGATTCTGCAGATCCCCTCCCCTCCACACACAGCCTACTTCTCTCTCTCCGGGCAGGCTGCCCGCAGCCTCTGTCCTCACTACCTCCGGATGCCAAGGCACCAGCTGCTGCCCCAGAGCCTGGCATAGCACTCACTGCAGCTGGCAAGGCCTGGTTTCCTGAGGCCACAGGGCAGCAAGGCTGGTGGGGGCCTGGGCAACATCGGGACAGTCTGAATCCCTTCCTCTGTCTACTTAGGGTACCAGTGGAGAGGACAAGAAAGCAAAAGTGAGGACCCCAGCAGAGACAAGAGGGAAAGGCAGGGAAGAGTGGCAAGGAGGTGGGAGGCAGGGCAGAGCAGGAGAAAGGTGACCCATCGCAGAGACAGACAAGAAATGAAGATGGCTCAGGGCTGTGAGGGAGCAAGAGGGGATGAGTGCAGCTATCTGGATAAAGAAAAGGAGCAAGCCCTGCAGGGACAGGTACAGGAGATGGGAAGAGGGCCAGCAAGGAAAGGGAATGGGGACCTCTAGGGAACAGAAGCCAAGGCTTTCCGGGGCTTGTGTCTCCATAGCAACCAAGCCTACTGCCCAGGCACTGGGAGAACCAGGGGGCTCAAGGACCAGAAAAAGGAATGTGTTTGACCTTGGTTTTGCCACATGTGCTCTTCCCTCCCAGAAGCCACTCCTCCCATTCCCTCACCTTCACTGCAGTCAAAGAAAATATCATTAAAGAGAGAGTCAAACAGAAAGAAAGAGAGTAAGGCAACCATGTGAAAAAGTGATTAGGACAGAACAAAAGAGGCCAGCAAAAAGAAGACAAGCGTGTCTGGGGCTGGACTGTGACTGCCAAGGCCAACTCGAGAAACGAGGCCATTCCTCAACTCCTCAGCTCTGCCTCCGGTCTCCTTAGGGTGGGTGGCAACGCTAGCTACTCTGGAGCCTGAGCCTCCACGGGCTCCAGTCCCTTTGCCACCAGAGACCTGGGTGGGCCCAGAGATGCCAAGAGGCCCGAGAGGCAGCCAGAGAGCCTGAAAGGCTTTGAGGAGAGGGACAGAAAAGAGATGAGCAAATGTGGAAAGAAAACCCAAAGATGGAGAGGAGAAACCTGAATCGGGGAGGTCTGGGCAGGACTTCAAGGGACTGGTGGAGGGATTCTACTGGGGTGAGCCTGTCGGGGCGACCGAGGGGCTCAGCAGAGCACAATCCAGATCTGGGCTGAACAAGCCCTGGAGCACCAGGGGGCGCTCTCCCCTATCTCGCCGTGTTGGAGCGACTGGGAACTACAACTCCCAGCAGTGCTTGCACAATTACCGCCCGTAATTGCTCCAGACCCAGGAATGGGGGTAATAGCTGATGCTTGTTTCCTCCCACAGTTGGGTAGTCTGTAGCCCTACAAGTGTCCCCAGTGAAGATGTATGTGGCTAGAGGCTAGTTGTGGTCCTGCATTTCTGAGTATCGTGCATGAGGGACTGAGCAGCTGCCTCCTTTCCAGGCCCAGCTCCCAGACCTCCTCTGGGAAGGTCTCCAGCGCCCCCTCCACCCTCCCTACTCTGGAGCGCTACAGCTGTCTGTTCTGCTCACTTGGCACTTACTGCCTAGTAACATCTTGTACTGCTCCCTGGAGAGGAAATGCGATGTGAGAAAGAAGACCTGGGCGCTAGTGCTGGCTCCGCCACCAGCTCTGTGACCTTGGCTGGTCACAAAGCTGGGCTCTAAGTCCCAGCTTCCCCCTCTGGAAAATGGAGCTAATAATCAGGAACTGCACAGGCTGCTGTGGGCATCTCAGAAAGAGAAAGGTGGGGTCCAGCTTCCTCAACCATAAAGCACCCCACAAATAAACGACTCTTGCCAGTTGGTAACTTTCTGCGAGTGTGCTGCCTCTTTTCCCTGTCTTTCTCTCTTTCTCAAGGAATTTTTTTTTTTTTTGGTAGAGATGGAGTCTCACCATGTTGCCCAGGCTGGTCTTGAACTCCTGGCCTCAAGTGATCCTCCCACCTCGGCTTCTCAAAGTGCTGGGATTACAGGCATGAGCCACTGTGCCTGACCTCAATGAACAAATAAACTCCTCTGAAAAGAGTGTGCACTTTTCATATACTTTGCATGGACCACACTTTATTGTAGTTATTTGTTAAAACATCAATCAGCCTCTTGGGAACGGAGCCGATTGGCTCATATAAAATAAATTTGCTGACCACATGGCTACTTATGTGCCAAGAGCTGTGTAAAGCACTGAGGGTGCAGGAACAGAAATATCCAATCCCTGGCCTCAAGGAGCTTGGTCTAGTTGGGGAAGCAAACAGGTAAAGTGACAGTTACAATACAGTGTGATGAGCCTTCTAATGGAAGTGTGGAAACACCGAAAGTGTCCAGGTTCACCTGGGGTGTTCAAGGAGACTTCCAGTGTGGATGGCCTGGTTGCTTTCTCAGAGTCAGATGAAAGAGACATACCACATCATTGGGGAAGGGACAAGGATGGCGGAAATCCAGGCAAACAGAAGATTAGACTAAAGAATGGAAATGGGACTCCATAGCCACAGTGCTTGGCACCCACTGGATTTCCTTGAGGACTTGTTATACTGGCTTGTAAACTTCATAGGAAAGAGATTATTTTAAGGGAGGAGGCCTCAATACAGAAAAAGGAGCTAAAGCCGTAAAGTGGGCTCAAAGGCCCCTTGCTGGCCACAACTCCCAACAAGAATCTCCCTGGACTGGGCACCTAGCAGGGTTCCAGAATCTGATGGTTACATGAGTGTTGCCCTACTGCCTGGTTGCCTTACCAAAGAAACAGATAATTCCTAGGGATCAGTCTGAACAACTGCCACAAAAAAAGATACCTGTGTTCTAGAAAGAGGTCATCAGAACAACTGGGTTTTGCAAAAGAAATGGAGGTTTGTGGCCCTTCACACCAGGGCAGCTAATAGGGCCTTTGGACTGGCACTCAGGGAGCAACCCATCAGTTCCCCCAGGCCTCAGAGAGGACAAGGGGATGTGCCTGTGTTGACTTGGCTTCCCCCCAGGAAGCACAGTTAGCCTGCAGCAGGATGAGGGCTGGACTCTCTGGGGACCACTGGGGTCACTGACCTTTTGTTGGCTGGTGCACATCGCCGGCTCCTCCTCTCCCGGCCCCCCCCTCGGAGAACAGTAAGGACCCTACTGGAGAAGCAGAATTGGGGAGTCAGGCACAGGGGCTACCGAGCCAGTCCCTCCCCAGCCTTGAGGGGATGAAGGGCCCTTTCCAGGGTAGAGGTGCTGCTTGCAGGTATAGGGGAGGAGAGGTTTTCTGGGGACCCCCTTGCCTTCAAGACCTCTAGGGAAGGAGCCGCTTGACAAACCAAAGATGATCAGCTCCACAGACCCCATCAGACTCATGATCACTGACTTCCACTCTTTGCCTGGGGTGGGGAGACTGAGCAGAGGAGCAGAGGCCTCACTGCTAGTGCAGGATTCCCTCTTCCCCACAGCAGGCAAACAGGCCAGCCCTTAGCATTGAAGGCCCCCAGCACTCCCTTCCAACTTCTTGCTCATTCTCCTGGCCTCCTCCATGAGGCACATTCTCCCCACCACTCTGCACCTTTGCTTACACCCTTTCTGCTGGATCGAGCTCACCCTCCCCAACTCATTCAAAAGCCTGACACAGGTGCCCCTCCTCCAGAAACTTCTCCAGATTTACACCCAAGCTCTTCTGTTCTTTCCTGTCCTTGAGGCTCTCACTATACCTTGAGGCTATCTACACCAGCTTCATTCACCACAGTGAGTGCTCGGAAGCTCTCCCTGTCCACTCCTTTGCCAGTTAGACCCTGGAGCTTCCCAGAGATTTCCAAGGGCTTCCTGTAATTCCTGTCTGTTCTTCATCCCACCATTGTGCCTACAAAAGGGCTGTGCACGTCAAAGGAGATCCTGCCTGCAGCTCAGCCTGGATGTGGGCAAGCCCTTTCTCAGGAGTTATTTCTCACTCCTCACCACCCCACTCATCAGCAGCACCTAGGCCTCCAGTCCAAAGGCCCTGGCAGGCACATGTTACCATGTCTGGGTTTCAGGAGGGCTTGAACTCTTCAGCCCACCTCTCTCCCTGCCAGGGAACCTATACATTCAGCACCTGGCTTCCAAACACCCAGCCCTACTGACAGATCCACAGGATGGCTTCAGGATGAGAAAACTCAGTGATGAAGGGGGAAAGTCCCTATATGGGCTCTTACTCCAACCCCAATTGCAAATCCCCAAACATGAACTAGAATAATACTTGAGCTGTGGAAACTTTCCAGAGGGGGCTTGCTGAGATCCTTTGGGAGGACCTTCACTTATTACAAAGGGGAGCCACAGCCAGCACCCACAGAACCAGGTACTGAGAGGCAAGAAGGATGTGAGTGAACCAGCCAGGGCTCCTACTCCTGACTCCCCAGTTGGGACTTCCTCTTTCCCCGCTCTTCTTGCCATAATTTCACATCCCTGCAAGACTCCAAGGCCTCTACCTCCCAGACCTAAATCCATCCCAAATTTCATATCTATGCAAGTTTCTCCTGCAGACCAATCTTGGTCCTACCTACAGGCTAAAGACCCCACTCTGTTCCTCTATAAGATGATCCCCCAACAGAGAGCTGAATTGGGCAGGTCCAACAGTGCCAAAGGATCTGGAAGGCCAAAACCTTGAGCTCAGAGAGAATCAGTGACAGCGAAACACTGGAGGAGGCCAGAGCTGGAGGAGCTCAGACAGGACTCCTGGGTTCTATCTCCAGGTTTGCTTAACACCAGGGCTCTCAATTCACCAATTCGGTCTGTGGAATTTACACTAACAAGTAACTTCATCTCTCTGGTCCTCAATGTCATCATCTGTCAAATAGGGTTAAGAGACGTTCAAAAAACACAAGGGTGAAGGCGTGCGGGTGGGCAGAGGGTTGGGAGTGCACACTGTGGAAAGGGAGAGGCCCTGCACCTCTCCTCCCATTTCCCCTCTCATCATGGATGGGGGCATCCCACAGTAGCAGGGTGAGGGTGATGAGACTGCCTAAGACCCTCTTTCTCCAGCCCATGCTTTTCTCTTGTTACTTAGGTCCAAAGAAAAGAAAGAATGATCAGAATGAGTGGAAGAAAATCAAATACCACCATGAGAAAGAAAAAAAAGCAAGATACAATACCAGGAAAACACAAAAAAAGGGTGACTGGAGACTACGGCAGGAGTTCAAACATCTCTTGATGTCAGAAACCAAGGTGAGATGTGGGCAGATGTAGTGCTTCAGGGTGGGCAAGGGAGAGGGGAACACACAGACAAGGGCAAGTCCCCACCCCCACCCCAGCACCCCCCAGATAAAATTAAGAAATGGCAAAGGAAGGGAGTAGGGAAGGAAGGAAGGTGTCAGGACAGGTGGAGGAGGGGAAGGGGACAGGGGAGGGACAGGGAGAAGAACAGAAAATCCAGGCGCAGGTTGGGGGCAATCCAATCCAATCCAAATCAAACCAAAACTTCAAACCATACCTTCGCTGTTTAACGTCAGGTGAGCCGGACCTTGGAAAGGGGAAGGAGAGAAAGAAAGAAAGAAAAAAAAAGAAGAAAAAAGAAAGAAAAGGGGAAAGAAACAAAGAAAACAAGAGTCATCAAAATCAGCCAGAGAGAAGGGAGAAAAAAGCTTTTGCTGCCACAATTTAAAAACCCTTTTTAACTTGTGACAGACATCGGGGGGAGCCCCAGCCCGGGAGCTGAGGAGAGGGGCCCGATGCCAAAACAGAGGGTGGAGGGCACAACAGGGGAAGAAAGAGAGATTAGGGGCATCAGAGAGGGTGAAAGGGGTACAGGCAGAACCAGAGGAAGGAGGGGGCGGGGAGTCGCTGCATAGGGGAGAGGAGATTTTGGTTTCTTTTTTTTCTTCTTGCCGGAAAAAAAAGGAAAAGGAGGAGAAGCATTAGGCTGGGAGGGTTGCTTTTTCCTTTTTCTTTTTTTCTTTTTTTTTTCTTCCGGGAGGCGGAGAGAAAAAAAAACGGTCAACGAGAAAAAACGATTCAGATGGAGGAAAAAATAAAACACGACACAAAAATCAAAGCCACCTGGAGAGAGAGAGAGTGTCCTGTTAGCATGGGATTGAGCAGGCAAGGGGGCCTCCAACCCCCCAACATCCCTAATCCCGGTTACCCCTAGGATGCTGGCAGAAAAGGGGGAAAAATGGGGGGTACAAAGAACCTGGGCCTAAAACGATCCCCCACTAAAGCAGGGTATGTAAGGACACCTGTTGGGTTCTAATGCTCCCAGCTACCCTTCCCAATAACCTTTGTATGGATAGTAGGGACCCTGCACACCTGGGTTCTAAGAGAAAACTGGGGCTCAAGAGGGCAAAGTTAGAGAGGAAACGGGTAGAAGAAGGTAGAATCTAGGGAGACACTGAGAGACTGGGGTCAGAGCTCTCAGAGAGCAAGGTCCAAAGAGGACAGCCAAGGCCCACTGGAGGAGGTCCAGCTCTCCAAGAGGTCCAAATACTTCATTCATAAATTACAGGCCCCCCCAGACAGGCACAGTGGTTCACGCCTGTAATCCCAGCACTTTGGGAGGCCGAGGTGAGCGGATCATGAGGTCAGGAGTTCGAGACCAGCCTGGCCAACATGGCAAAACCCCGTCTCTACTAAAAACACAAAAATTAGCTGGGCGTGGTGGGGGGGTGGGGCGCCTGTAATCCCAGCTACTCAAGAGGCAGGAAAATCGCTTGAATCCGGGAGGCAGAGGTTGCAGTGATCATGCCACTGCACTCCAGCCTGGGCAACAAGAGTAAGACTCCATCTCAATAAATCAATAAATAATTAAATAACAGACCCCCATTCTCTGGCCAAAACCTCTCTCAAATGACCCAAAATCTGGATTTTGAAAAGAGAAAATGGACTGAGAGGAAGATCAGCTAGGATTTCCATCCAGGATTACACTGGCCCCTTGAGAGGGCCTTGTCAGCCCTAACCCGAAGTACCCCTCCCCAGCCTTAGTGGGAAGGAATCTGGACCACTGGATCAGTACCCCAGTCCCCAAAGGGCACCAGCCATGGAAAACTCTCTCCTAGAGAGGATGGCACCACCAGGCCCACAGCTGGGCTGAGACCCCAGGGCTCCCTGAGATGGCCAGCCAGCTCCACCAAACTTCAGAGCCCCCGCCCAATCCCACTCACTCCCCTGTGGTGTCTGGCCAAGAGGGTAGGAAAGGCAACAGCCCTGTGGTGCTACTGTCACCCTTGGAAATCAGCCCCACTGCTGTGGCAATGAGATGTTGACCCTAGGGATAGAAAGCTGGGGCCAGGATGGAAGTAGCAAGGTTAAAGAGTTACAAGTATCTCTGAAACGAAGCTGGATGGGCCGGGATGCCTGGGCTCCAGGAGGAAAGGCAGTGAGGAGGCCAGGAAGTACATGGCCAGGGGCCTAAGGCCTAGACCCCATGGCCAGATGGTTCACGCTGCCCTCTTTGCCCCATCTCTCTGAGGTGGCATTGGTTTCTCCCCACCTCTGAGTCTTGAGGCCACTTAGGGGAGAAGGCCATAGCTGCTAAGGGCAGCCTCAGGACAGAACAGCTCTTGGGAGGACGTAGGTTTTCATCCATGACACAGGTAAGGACCCAAGCATTTGAACCGAGTCTCCTCATTCCTTACTCTTGAATACCTTCCTACTCTGCCACCAACTCTTTCCCCAAGAACTACCAGCATCTCCTTCCAAACCCCCAAATTCAGGACCCAGACCCAGAGCCCTCAACCCACATCTGACTCTCCCTATCAGAAGCAGCCTTGCTCTCAGGCTCCCACCCTTGAGAATCCAGGCCTCTGCTCGCCCCCAGCCCAAGAGCCAGCTGCCCTGTGAACCCATCCTCTGTCCCCCACAGGCCTGACTGCTGCTAGGGGAAGCCACATCTCCCTCTCCCAGACCCTCCCATTGCCCAGCTCCTTGCCAGCCTCATTAGCATTCGGCAGTCTCCCTCTGTCACCACGGCAACCAGCTGCTCAGCTCCCTCAAGCGTGACAGCACCAGCCATCTTGGTGAAGGGGAGGCTGGTTCCCTTCCTGTCTACCCCTGGCTCAGCCCCAGCTGGCCCGAGGGTTTTCTCCCTAAAGTCAGTCTCCCTACTAATCTGAAATCTCTGCTCCCTCCTCCTGGCCCCCAGCCCCACTGGGGTATTCACTTCCCCACAGCCACCTGTGGCATCAGCCCCTTCTCCCACCGCTGGAGTAGAGACTGGCAGTAATGGATGGCACAGCCAAGGGTCCCTTCCTAGGGCACTTTATCTGGCTGCTTCTGGGTCTCTTCGCCCTGCCACAAGAGGCTGGGAGGAAAAAGGAGGTGCTCAGCAGGGGCTGTAGAGCAGGGTCTCAGGGTTCCTCTAGAAAGCTAGGCCTTGGGCACAGTATCGAGTGGAAAGAGGGTGAAGGCACAGAGGACTCCTTAGAGATGTAAGGGGAGCTGCAGGGTCCAGAGCACAGTGCCACAGAGGAGGCCCCCACCCACCCACATGGAACCAACACCTGCTAAACCCGCCTCCCCACCTTCAGTCTCATCCCCTAACTCTCCTACTGAAACCCCAGAGAAGACCATCATTGGAAGAAGAAAGATGGTGATAGGTGACAAGACAAGCAGGCACACAGACATGTCACGGAGTGACACAGAGATGCATCAGACTCCTAGGTGTGTATACACACATACACACACACATACAGCCTCCGATACACAGCCCTGCACAGCCACTTACATGCAGGCACACACAGTGCCACATCTAAACCAGCAGACTAGCACGCCACCCAAAGAAATGGCAAGGTGGCATCCACAGGCCTCCTTCCCCACGGGTCCCCAAAGCCAGGCTTCCCTTCTTGTCCCTGTCTATCAGCCCCTTTCTTCTGCCCTACTCCCGCCAGACTCCTTCTTCCCAAGTACCCCTCTGGCTTTCTTCTTTTGGCCAAGCTGTTCCCACTTCCTGCCCCTCCCTCCAGCTTCAGACTTGAGGCTTTCTCTTCCCACCCCTTCACTTACCCCCTCTCCTTCCTCCATCTCTCTCCTCCCTTTTTTTTCTCCACTCCACCCTTTTTTCCCTTTCTCTCTTCCTCCCCCCGTCTCTCCCTTTGTTCTGGAGGAGACATGACATCAAGAGCAAGTAAAAGTCACATCAGCACTAAATCTTATCTCCAGCCCTCAGAAGGCTGCGTCCACCCAGACACGCAGACTCTCTCTCTCTCTCTGACACACACAGAGGTAAACACTGACACATAGAGATGCAAACACAGATGCAGACACACAAAGATGCTGATGTTCTACACAAGCAAACAGAAATGTGGGCATACCACATATGCATCGATAGAGGCTCACAGCACACCCACGCACTCAGACACAAAACCATGTTACATGTACACAGCATATATCCATAGGCGTGCACAGAGACACATAGACCAGCAGAGGTGTATGAATGTATGTGCATGCAGACACACACACACACACACACACACACACACACACGCCTGCCTGCTGGGCCCAGGGGACCTGAGGCCCCCAAGGAGAAGAGACATCCAAAAGAGACAAATCAGACCATGGACATCACAAGAAAAAATGGGTTCCAGCCCCACACTCGGGCCAAGAGCCTCTTGCTGCCTTTCTTTCCCAGGACTACTATATCCCTGGCACACTCCTCTGCTCCTCCACAGGGACGCCCTGCTCTCCCACTCCACTTTCCCAGAAGGGACTGGGATGCCACCTCATGCTTGCTCTGCTGCCTTCTTCATGGTGGCTATGTGAGCTCATCTTCAACACAGCCTTCAAGCCAGAACTACCTTCTTCCTGCTCTCAGTCCACCCCAGAGGAGGAAAAGAAACGAAGGGAAAGCCAAATTGCGAGAGAAAGAGTCAGAGAATGACAGAAACCCAGAGAGAATCTGGGGAAGGAGAGGCACATGGTCCAGGGACAGGGTCTTGGAGAAAAGGAGGTAATGACAAAAACTGAAGAGGGAGAAGAGGCCAACAAAACAGGAGATAGAGAAAGAACAGAGAAACCTCAGAGAGAGGCACAAAACCCATCCTTGCTCTCTGACCTGGATGAAGGAAGAAATGGACCATCCCTACCTAGCAACCTGTGGGGCAGTGGCTAGGGGCCTGCCACACATGTCAAGTGTTGGTCACAGTGGGGCAGAGAAGCTGCCCCCACCACACACCCCAGACCCCTACACTGCAGGTGCACTCTACTCCAGTCCCCTGAGCCCTGCAGCAGTGGCACCAGACTCCAGGGCAGATTCTCCCCAAGCACAGGTTTCTGGGGCAACAGGCCCACCCCACCCTGCCCCTGTGTATGGCAAAATTGCTTTTCTAAGCTTCCTAACTTGGGCTGGGCTAAACGGTGTCTACCCACTCACTTCTGGGCACTTCGGAATCCTGTCAGCCCCGTCCCTCCACCCCCATCGCTCATTTCTTCCCTAAGTTTCCCTTTCCCTCTCCAGCCTGGAGAGGAAAAGGAAGAAGAAAGGCCAATCAGCAGCCTCCCACCCCACGAAACCAATGAAGAGGGGATGCAAGAGAGCGGGGCAAGGCGGCCAAGGGAGGACCCCAGACATCCTTCTCCAGAGGGGCCCTAACATGGCAGGAAAGGGAGTCCTCCGGTAGCCAACGACAGCCCCTCACGTAGGATCCCATGGCAACAGATCCACTACCCCAGTGACCAAGAGGCTTCACTCACCTTCCATGGGGTGCTCCTCTGCAGCCAGTGAGGTTCAGAGAAGGGGGAGGCAAAGAGAAAAGAAAAAGGAGGGCGGTTAGCAAAGGTACCATGAACAGGGGCTCCAAGGGGCATGTGGAGTCCAAGCCTACCCAGGCCGACATGAGTCACCCAATGTAGAAGGCCCAAGTCTCAAGAAAAGCACTATGTTGGGGATGAGGCAGAGACAGAGCTGCTCCCTGAGTCAGAACCTCACACACAGTCAGCCAATACCCATCACACCAACCCTCAAGTAACATTTCAGGAAACCAAGGCCTAGGACAGGGAATTGACCACACTTAAGGTCACATAGAGAATCTGAGGCACGGCCAGGAGTGGCAGTCAGGCTTCTCAACTTCCCCAGATAGGCTCCCCCACTGCATTCCATTGCATCTCAAAGACAGATGGAGACACACTCACACCACTAACTGTCTCACAGGACTCACTAGAGACACACTCATGCTCAGTGACACACTGACACACATAGGCACTTAGCAATCCAGGGACACACACAGTCTCCTACAACTCACATCTAAAGCCTCTGAACACAGGACCCAACCACCCACAGCCTCTGACCCTCCCAGGGGTGAAAAGACATCAGGACACAGAGTGAGCAAACAAAATTCTGCCACACAGCACTGTGTGACTTTCCTCCTATTCATTTAACCTCTCTGAGTCCCTACTGCCTCTTCTGCAAAAATGAGAAGGAAGGGCTGAATAGTTTCTGAGGCCTCTTCCGACTCTGATTCTGGTTCTAGGACAAATGTCTTCTTAACATCTGGATGAGGCCAAGGGCCCCCAGGCTGGATGGCCACGCTAGTGGCCATCTTGAAGAGAGTCCAAATTCAGTGGGCAACAGTGGGCCCAGACCTAGACCATGCCAAATCCTTCAGACAGGCAGACTTCACCTATTAGGGCCCTGCCTGGGCTTGGCCTTCGAGCTTACCAAATGGGTCAAGAGGGAGATGGAAGGAAGAGAGGATGGAGACAATTCCTTCAACTAAGCTACAGTTCCTCAAGCAGGCTGGGCTCTGGTTTGCTTTGTAAGTGGATAGACATGCCCCCAGTTCCAAACATTTGCCATGTGCTCACCTCCTGGGAGCCTTTAGATGAAGCAATAGGCAGGAAGTAGGAAACAGCACAACCTGCAAACACACAAACCCGTGGGGAAACACATACTTGCATGTGCAGCCCCCCAGATACACACTATGCACACACAATTATTCAGTACACACTCACGCATGCACACACTATCTCCTCCTACCTCCAACCTCATTTGGTGGTATCTGTTCATTCGCTCACGGAGAGGTAGCTAAACTCCGAAAAAAACCAGTCATTTGTCATACCTTATATCACCTCCATAATCCACGCACATACACAGGCTGAATGCAGCACCAATACCTGCACAGTAACCTACTACGTAATACTAGACACACACACCACCACCGCACAGTGACTCCAGTGGCTAAAGATACACAGCAGGCAATGAACACAGCTCTCTTTCTATCTCCCATTTCCTAAACCTACACACACAGCCTTTCCATGTCAACATGTGTTACAAACACATTTCTCTATATGCTTTTACCTGACAGCTGCATCACCTAAAATCTATGTCTCCAATAGTTTTCTTAAGTAAACTGAATTACATTATATTTATGGGGGGAGCTGGCTAATGAAGGGGCCCTCAGGAAACCCTTTGGCTCTCATGAAGACTGCTGTGCAGGGATTTCTTGGGTTCCAGGATGCTAAGACCCTGGTCAGTCAACACAATTGTCACCAGCACCTGTGCAAATAAGGAGGCATGGTGATTTCTAGATAATCCAATATGGCAAATATTTCAAAAAATATCTCCACCTGCCAGAAATGTACGTCATGCTAAGCTCAGGAAGATGAAACAACCAGGCTTGGTTTGTTTCTCGCTTTGGAGAGACACGACCTAGAAACTCATGTACCTCTCTTCCTCTGCTGCTCTTTGCTTTCTGCTGACTCACCTATGACCCTCACCTGCGACCCCAAGCTCCTCTGGGCTTGGCCCCTGCCCTCCACACTCCTTTCATTTCTCCTTGCTCTCCTCAGTGATGGCTCACTTTCGTGCTCAGAGACTCCCAAACCTGCATGGGCAGTCCTGGCCTTCTCCCTCAGTGCCAGTCCTGTATCGCCACGTGTCCACCCAGCAATGCAATTGCTCGGTCAACTCTGACATCTAAACTCCACCACTGAAGCCATTCTCAACACCTCCACTCCCACAACCAAGTGCTCATTCCCCTGTGCTTCGCAAAGCCCCTGCTTTCAATCAATGCTGCTTGAGCTCCCACTACATACTCCACACTGCCCTCACAGGCTCCAGAGATTCCATTAGTTAGCCATGTGCCAGGCACCATACTGACACTCACATGCAATATCACACATCAGCCTCACTGCAGCTTTGAGCTTGGTGCTATCTATCTCCTCTGTACAGAGAAGGAAACACACCCAGGAGTACAGAATCACCTTCACCCTTCTCCACTGCAATCCTAGGTCATCATAGCCTCTGGCCGCATCCCTTGTGCCTGGAAACCTGCAATCCTCCTGGTCAGTCTCCCGACCCATCCCCAGCCTGGCCCTCTCGGCACAGGTATGCCTTACTAAGTACTGCTGTGATCAGAACTTTTCACTGTTTCTGATACAAACCTCTCTCCTGTGCCCTTGACCTATGTACCCATCTGCCTTCAAAGCCGCTGTCTCTGAGTGTCTCATGGGCTTCCCACACTCAATATGTCTAAGGTGGGCCTCATAACCCTCCCCCCATACCACCAAATTCCCTGATCAAGTTAGGCACCTGGAAAGCACCTGCTCCTTTTTTCAGGCCAATCACCAGGTCCGTTGGTTCTACCTTCTAAAACCCTAAAAACAAAAGTAAACTCCTAGAAATCCTTATCATACTCCATTTCCACCAGCACCACCCAGGTCAGGCCCTGGTGAGGTCAGGCCCTGATCAGTCCATCTCCTTGGAACATTAGTAAGCCTCTGAGATGACACCCCCAACAGCCACTTTTTTCACCCTGAAATTCATATACCACAGCACACAATGTGGTTCACTCCAGCCATGTTACAACCCTGCTGAAAACTCTTCAAAGCTTCTCAGTGCCTGTAGGTTAAAGTCGAATCTTCTCAAAAAATTTCATCCAAAATTTGACTGTGCCTTCCTCTAACCTCCTTTCCTGCTACAATCCAGGCTGCAGCCACCCCAGCTTCTTCCTGTTTCTATAATATGCCACGTTTCTGCACATAATATTCCTTGTGCTTGAAACACTCTTCACATACAGCTGGCTGAGAAAATCTACTCTTTTCTTCTTTTTTTTTTCTTTTTTTGAAGATGGAGTTTCACTCTTGTTGCCTAGGGTAGAATGCAATGGAACGATCTAGACTCACCACAACCTCTGCCTCCCAGGTTCGAGTGATTCTCCTGCCTCAGTCTCCCAAGTAGCTGGGATTACAGGCATGCATCATCACACCCAGCTAATTTTGTATTTTTTTAGTAGAGACGGAGTTTTCCCCAAACTCCTGACCTCAGGCAATCCACCCACCTCAGCCTCCCAAAGTGCTGGGATTACAGGCATGAGCCACTGTGCCCGGCTCAAAAATCTACTCTTTCTTTAAGACCCAGGTCAAGGGCTAGCTACAGTGGTTCACACCTGTAATCCCAGCACTTTGGGAAGCCAAGGTGGGAGGATCACTTGAGCCTAGGAGTTTGAGACCAGCCTGGGCAACACAGGGAGACCCTGCCTCTACAAACAAATACAAAAATTAGCCAAGTGTAATGGCTCATGTCTGTAGTCCCAGCTACTTGGGAGACTGAGGTGGGAGAATCGCTTGAACCTGAGTGGTTGAGGCTGCAGTAAACTGTGATGACACCACTGAACTGCAGCCTGGATGATGGAGCAAAACCTTGCCTCAAAAAAAGAAATAAATAAATTAGCCGGACATGGTGGTGTGTGCCTGTAGTCCCAGCTACTCAGGAGGTTAAAATAGGAGGATCATTTGAGCCCAGGAGTCTGAGGTTACAGTGAGCTACGATGGTACCACTGCACTTCAGCCTGGGCAACAGAGTGAAACCCTGTCTCTAAAAAAATAAAAACAAGAGAAATTAAAAAAAAAAAAAAAAGATCCAGGTCATTACACATTTGTCTTTGTTCTAAACAAAGGAGAGCTAGCCTTCCTTTTTTGTGCCAGCTCTAGAAATGTACATTCTTTATTAATTCTCTTATTGAATCTCTATTGCAACTATTTCAACATGTCTTTCCTGACTTGACTGTGAAATATCCAAAAGAGAGGACAATGCCTCATTCATCTCTCTATATCCAGCTGCTTACATGGTTCCTGGCTCAGAAAAAGGCATTCCCAAGTTTGTTAAGTGAATCGTAAAATAACACTTCGCATATACTGAGCACTTAGGGTGTGCCTGGCTCTTTATGTCCATCGTTCCTCTACCCACCCCTGCTACCTTGTGAATGGATATTACTATCACTCCCTTTTAGAGCTGAAGAAACCAAGACTCAGAAAGTAGGAGTAACTTATCCAAGGTCACACTGCTAGTTAGAGACACAGTCAAAATTTAAACCCAAATCTGTCTGGCTGAACACTTCCAGTGGGCTGCATGCTTAGCTTGGAAGTAAGACTTCTAGAAACTGGCCGGGCGTGGTGGCTCAAGCCTGTAATCCCAGCACTTTGAGAGGCCGAGGCGGGTGGATCACGAGGTGAAGAGATCGAGACCATCCTGGTCAACATGGTGAAACCCCGTCTCTACTAAAAATACAAAAAATTAGCTGGGCACGGTGGCGTGTGCCTGTAATCCCAGCTACTCAGGAGGCTGAGGCAGGAGAATTGCCTGAACCCAGGAGGCGGAGGTTGCGGTAAGCCGAGATCGCACCATTGCACTCCAGCCTGGGTAATGAGCGAAACTCCGTCTCGAAAAAAAAAAAAAAAAAAAGACTTCTAGAAACTGATTCTAATCTAAGGTTCTGATTTTATCTACCATAAAGCACAACCGACTTGGTCTCTTCACCATGCCCTGGCCCACTCAATTCACATCTCCTATACTCCTCATGTAGGCTGTTCTCCTGGTGCAAAAGCCCTGTCCTTTCCTTTCTATCACTATAACTCACACTCGGTCATCCTTCTTCAAGGTCTGGCCAAGTCCCACCTTCTCCTTGAAGCCTTCCCTGACTACTAGAGCTAATAACCATAGTACCATTTACTGATCACTTAGAATAGTGCCCAGTGCATTATAAAGGATTTTCATATATTAATTCATTTAGTTCTTACAACAACGATATTACCTCCATCTTACAGAGTAGGACATTGAAGAATAATGTGGATAAATTAACTGCCCAAGTTCACATAGATAAGAAGTAGCAAAGCTAGGTTCAAACCATGGCAGCCTATACTCTTACTCATTTTGCCATCTTTATTTAGGGGCATCTAGCATGTCTCTGGGTTCTAAGAGCAGCTGCTGTCTATATCACCCTCTAGAGAAGCCTGTCCCATTCTGCCTGAAGCCACTTCTATCCACAGAAACTGTCAGGACCACAGGTACTAGATGTTGGAGCTGACAGAATGACCCCAACATAGGTGATCTCATTTGCTTAACTTTCACACACAAGACTTTATTTACTGCCTCAGCAGAGGACAGAGATGGTGTCATAGATGGTATATCTTGCCCAGCATGAACTCAAGATCCAACAGATTGATATCAAGGACAGTGATGAAGACCAGAACAAAAGGGAAAAGAAAAGGTTCTAAACAGCCAAAACATACATCTAACACCTGGGCATGAAGAACTGTTACTTTCTGGCTACTCTCCACACACTGCCTAGAAGGCAGCCTTGCCCTATAGAAGCAGTTGTAGAGTGTAAAACTGCATCCTCAATAAAGTTACTTCTACAAAAAAGGAATAAAAAAGAACTGTTATTTTCTCATAGGGCCTCAGGCCCTAACCAGAGTCCATCTACTGTTAGTGACACACAATTCTAACAGCAATTCCTAGCTTAGGAATGCTGATTTCTAGGTTCACACACATACACACACAGATAGAGAAAGCGAGACAGAGAGAGAGAAAGAGAGAGAGACAGAAAGAGAGAGAGGTGTCAGTGGCTACCTGACAACTCCTCATAAGGATGGAGATAGAAAAAATAGAAAAAGCTAATATAAGAATTCTGAAGTACAGCAGTCAGGCGTCATCTCAGGCAGGGACAAACCTCAGCAAAGGAACCACTGCATGACAGTTTGGCATAATACCTGAGGGGAATCACGACCACCCTGAGTCATCTGAAAAAACTTAAATCACATTCCAGCTATTATGCTTAGGGAGGCAGAGAGGTGTGTAACACATTATGAAGAGATTTCCATCTGAAATGTGTTAAATGTGGGTTAGTTGTGTGTTTTAATGGGATAATGCCCTGCTCTCTGGGATGAGTTCCTCTCCAAGGGCTCGGAAAACTGAGATTTTCCTGATCCATCTCCTTTCTCCTTTCTCTGTGCTGGGACAGCTGACTGACAAAACACAGGAACACCCTCAGCACACACTGGCTTAAGGGAGAAGCTGTGGCCCAAGGAATTTAGGGTAGTTACTGGTTTGTGATAAAACCTTGACCCTAAAGAGCCCCAACAAACCAAATGCAGGCAATCAATGAAACAATTGACCAGCTCTCCTTTCAGGAGGCAGCATGGAGACAGGGAGCGACGGGCTCTTGAGTCAGCTCAGGGCTCAGATCCCAGCTCTTATACCTCTGAGCCTCTCTTTGACCCTCTGTAAATGGAGAAAGTTATCCTCATGTGGTGATCATGAGGACTAAATGGGATAAAACATCGAAGACACCCAGCAAATGCTCAATGGCTGCAAATCCCCCCTCTCTCCTCCTTTAACCTTACCATCTAATTCTCTGTGTTCTAATTGCTCCTTTGCTGGGTCTGCAGCCACTACTACTCTTCCTCCTCCTCCCAGCCGTCTGCTCCTCTGAAGTCTTCTGCTCAATTTTCCTCACCTTTTCCTTGTCCACTTCATCTGATCGCAGAGCTTCAAATACTATACACACACATGGCTCCATCTGCAGCCTCACCTTCAACCCAAAGCTCTGGTCTCACATTCCCAGTCACCTGGAATGTCAAGAGGCACCACTACTTAACACAAGCATGATCTATTGTGGCAAGACTGCTCCCCTTCCTGGCACCCCCCTTTCCTCTCACCCCTCCACCAACCTTCCAACCGTGCAGATCTGAAACTTCATCATCTCTGAACCCTCTCCTCCCACTCCACATCCAAGAGGAAGAATCCTACAGTTTCAGTCTCAGCAATGGCCTTCAATCACTGCCACCACAACTGCCACCACCCTTCCTTGCCACTCCCCAAGACAACCAAGGCTCAGGGTCTCAATATCTTTTGCCTGACCTATCTCCCAACTGATTTCTTCACTACATAATTCTGTCTTCTATAAGCCCTATGCACTTCACTCCCAGCTCCCTAAGTACAGCTCTTATCCGTTTACCTGCTCAAAATTCTTTTGTGGCTCCATTTGCCAATACACTGTACCCCATCAGCATTCAATGTGAGTAAAATAATTTAAGCCAGATCACCAAGACCTGGCCTCAACCTGCTTCTCCTACTTTAGGTTCTACTATTCTCCCTATACTTCTTGGTGCCCTCCACAGATACGATGTATATTTCTCTACTTCCATGCCTTTGCTCATACCAGTTCCTTTGCTTCAAATGATCTTCCCCAACCAAGCTTATTAATCAATGTTCGAGGCCAATTGTAAACAGCATGCATTTCATACTTGTAAACTCTCCCCTACACTTTGTTGTAATAAAAACTGCCATTTACTCATCACTAATTTTATACAGCAGATGCTCATTTAATTCTTACAACAAACCTATGAGATAGGCGTGTGTATCCCCATTTTATACATAAAGAACAGAGAGAATTTAAGTATAAAGTCACAGTCTGAATGCAGAATCTCTCTCTTTTTTATTTTTTCTTTTGAGACACAGTTTCGCTCTTTGTTGCCCAGGCTGGGGTGCAATGGTGCGATCTCAGCTCACCGCAACCTCTGCCTCCTGAGTTCAAGCGATTCTCCTTTCTCAGCCTCCCAAGTAGCTGGGATTACCGCCATGCACCACCACACCTGGCTAATTTTTGTATTTTACGTAGAGACTGGGTTTCATCATATTGGTCAGGCTGGTCTAGAACTTCTGACCTCAGGTGATCTACCCGCCTCGGCCTCTCAAAGTGCTGGGATTACAGGTGTGAGCCACCATGCCCAGCTGCAGAGTCTCTTAACAACACACTGGACAGCTTTTTTATCTGCTTCCTAAATATAACAGTCAACTCCCAGAGCACAGAGTCCATCTTGTTCATCTCTGACTACACTGCAGCCCCCAACACACAGTCTATCACAAAGGAGGCCTTGATAACTACCTGTGGAATTAAATCACCAACAAACACAAAACACACATGAGACACGTGTGTCTACCTCTCTGCAAGTACACACATTACGACTAGTTTCCTATTTTTCTTCTGAGCAAATAGTATACACCTGACACTCTGTCCTAAACACCTGCACCATCACTCCACCTGAGGTCTCACACACATGCCTGCACATCCCTTCCTCTTTGATCACTTTTCAGCCCCTTCTCCACACACACAGGTGACATGAGGAAGCACTGACATGCAAATCATGGCAAGATCCCAGTCTACTCTATCCCAGCTTTGGCAGACAATCAGCAACAGTAGACAGACTTGGCCACCCCTGCTGAGCTCTGTCTTCAATTATGCGTGGCCAGATCCCTGAGAGAGAGAGGGGAAAAAAGCAAATTTTCTAGCATGGAGGTTCTCCATCAATGGGTAAGCCCAGACCCTGGGAAAGCAGGAGGGATTCCAAAGGATACACAAATCTGTATGCACACCAAACATATGAAGGCAGATTGAAACATCTTGCATATAAAGCTAAAACCATTTTTCTAATGTATATTTTATTAACCACAATGGCAAATATAACATCAAAGGCATCTAAAGGCTTTTCCAAATTCACAGTAGCTTTGAGTCATTTATACTCACACTAAACAGATACAAAAATAACTACTTTGGAAGGAGTACTGTGAATTACTGACTTTTAAAAATGTCCTCAATCTCAGAAAGAGTTGGAAACCACTCACAGCAGATGATGAGTGACTGTAACTCCAGGGAAGCCTGAGGATTCTGACCCCTAGAGCAGTCTCAGAGATTAAGAGCCAGGCCTGTTCCCCTTAAAGTCTTCCTTCCCCATCCCAATACCCAACAATGGGAGCCCATGCCTTCCTCCTTGACTGGATGAGAAAGTATTCGACGTATAATGAGCACAGGATATTATAAAAGCTACCTAGGAAATAAGGAACAAATAGAAAAAGAAATGAGGTTGCAGAGTGGGGAGAGAAAAGAAGGGAAGCAGTAGGGTTGTTGCTGTGCCTGTCATCTCCAGATGCAATCAGTGCTTACAACCCCCATGCCCACCCACAACATATATCTGAAAATATACACAAACATGTTTTTATATGTACATACAGCTTTGCCCCAAGCCTTTATTCTCTCAATTACTTATTAATATCTCTCCATTCATTCCACAAATCTTTATCAAACACCCACTAAGTGCCTAGTACCAGATTAGGTGCTGGGAATACAGAAATGAATAAAGACACAACCCTCCTATTTTACCACAAAGCACTGCTCTCTCAACAGACACCATACACATGTCACACACACACCACATATATACAGGCAACCCTGCCCCTACCAGCTGGCACCTACTTTCCCTTTTCTTTTCTTTTCTTTTCTTTTTTTTTTTTTTTTTTGAGATGGAGTCTTGCTCTGTTGCCCAGGCTGGAATGCAGTGGCACCATCTCAGCTCACTACAACATCCACCTCCCAGGTTCAAGTGATTCTCCTGCCTCAGCTTCCCGAGTAGCAGGGGTTACAGGCATGTGCCATCACGCCCGGCTGATTTTTGTATTTTTAGTAGAGACAGGGTTTCACCATGTTGGCCAGGCTGGTCTCAAACTCCTAACCTCAAGTGATCTGCCTGCTTCAGCCTCCCAAAGCGCTGGGATTACAGGCGTGAGCCACTCCGCCTGGCTCACGTTCCCTTTTCTTACATGAATCTCTCTCACACACACACACACACGCACACACGCGCGCGTGCAATACGCATATTCAACCATCTCTCACAGCTTCACTACAGCTGACGCAAACATTCACCAAACCATATTATACACACCTCCATCCCTCTCACACAGTTACCCAAACACATCTTAAACACACAACCACACAACCTGTATTCAGAAGCATGCACCTTGTTTGGCTCACTGGAAGCCTCTGGCCAATGAATCCTCTCAGAGAATGGATACAAGGGCTCTGGTTGACCAAGGTGCCTCTGGCTGCATTTTTCATACACCCAAGCCCAGTTCAGCCACAGTGAGACCAGGGACCAGTTACCCTAACCACCCGAAGCTCGAACTCTCCCTCCATCAAATTAGAGGGATGGTTCATCCTGTTCTCGTAGGCAGGTTTTGGGAGAAGGGCAGAGGAACCAGCAGATCAAATTAAGGTTCTGGAAAGAAAAAGTCCTCATACGTTCCAGTTGTCTTACTGAGGCCTCACGTTAAAACACAGGCACATGAGCAGACACCCTCATGTTTGGG
The DNA here is from genome assembly GCF_030222135.1 of Aotus nancymaae. Taxonomy (NCBI): domain Eukaryota; kingdom Metazoa; phylum Chordata; class Mammalia; order Primates; family Aotidae; genus Aotus; species Aotus nancymaae. Next base: position 5,134,282 of record NW_026988473.1, on the reverse strand, counting down.
AACTACTCACTCTAATAGGCACTAGGCTCCTGTCTGCAAACACTGCTATTCAAACAGACCCATTCACACAGCAAATACACAATGCCAGACTGCCGGCCTCTACACACAGGCAAACACACAGACACAGAATTTCACAGTTTAGGAAACACCTGAACTCCTTGGAGAAAGGGTGAGAAGGTGTCAGCTTAACTTAATACGCACAGTTCCTGATGACATATCCCACAACCTTGTACTGACTACCCCATGAAAACAATCCCCAGACCTTTCGGTTGTATTTGTTGATCACAACTACAGATCCGCAGGCAAACGACTCTCCAAAGTGCAGGCTTCCCACACCCAGGGCCTCACCTGCAGGGTGGGCCCTCCCATGGCTGTCCACAGGCACCAGCCACAGGACACCTATCCCCAAAGCAGTCCCGGGCCACGTTCGTTTTGCAGGCGCACACATGCACATGCACACGCTCCCTCAAAAGCCTCTGCCTCTGGGAGGACAGACACACACACACACAACCGCTGAGTGGCCCACAGCTCCTAGAGGGACGAGGGGAGTGGCCCACAGCTTCCAGAGGCCTGAGGCACACACGGGCTGGAAAAACCGGGAAGCGGGGCCGAGAGACGCGCTGGGAGACTCCCCTCTCCACCGCCCAACCAGACCCTGGCGGAAGAGGCTCCTCCAAGTCCCTCCTTCCCTCAGACCCCGACACCACAGCCCGCCCCGGGCCGCTCAGCCCAGGCCCCGCCCGCACTTCACCACTTCACCCTCTCGGCCAGACTCTCGGCCTCGGGCAGCGGGGGTGCTGGCCGGACCCCTCCCTCCGGCGAGCCTCCCTGCCAAGCGCCGTTCCACATTCAGCCCCACAGCCCAGGGTCCCACCCCGCCCTGTCCAGCCCAGCAATCTCCCACCAAACCCGAGGTTCTCAGGGGCTCCACGCCCGGTCTGTCATCGGGAGACACTTACCCGCCATCTCTGCCCCTCACCCAAACTGTCCACTCCTCGCCAGGAACCTGAGAAGCCTCAGCCACCCTCTCCCTCGTTTTCCCTTTACTCTCGGAGGCGCTCTGAGGATTCTGTGGTGAAAAAGAAGCACTCGCTTCCTGCCCACAGCCTCTCAATCCGCATTCTCCCTCGCCTGCCCCGGAATCGCCATCGGGCCCTTCTCCTCACACTCAGCGTCCTCACACCTAGGCCCTCAGCCCTCTGTGCTTGTCCAGGCCGCATTTCCCGCCCTTCGCTGGCAGACCTTCACAGACTGCCGCCCACTGTCGCCTACGCCCCCTTTGAGAAGGCTCCGCCACACGGTCCCGCCCCCTGTCTCGTAGGCCCAGCCCACACTGGCCTTTCCACACAGGCCCCACTCGGCCTCTGACGGTCTCACACGGGGTCGAGCCCCTGTCTCGTAGGCCCCGCCCACAATGGCGTTCCACACAGGCCCCACTCACAGCCCCTCACGGCCTCACGCGGGGCCCCGCTCCCTGTCTCATAGCCCCACCCACTGTACTTCAGGGGCCTCATGGTCCCCGCCCACTGCCTCTAATGGGCCCCGTCCACGCAGACCTCACCCACAAACCTTCACCAGCGCCTCGCAGCCCCTCACCCACCAGGTCCACGGGGCCTCATGCGCCCCACTCGCAGCCCCTTCAGAACCTGACCACACAGGCTGCCCACAGGTCGCCTCAGGACTCACGCTGACCACGCCCGCGTCGGCCACGCCCGCTCTCCCCGCCCACCGCCAACCCCATGCGCCCTCGCCCAGACACGCGTCCCCGCCGCCCTGGCGCGCTCGCACCCACTCACAAGCCCTCGCGCCTAACTCCCCGGTCTCAGGCACCCCCGCAGGCCCCGACCCCCACGGGGCGCCCCAGGACCTCACCCCCGCGCCCAGGCGCCGGCAGCCGCTCCCCGGGGCTCACCTTCGCTGCAGAACTTGCCGCCGAAGCCCGTGTGGCTGCAGTCACAGCCCACCTCGCCGGGGGCCAGCACGGTGCAGAGGCCGCCGTTGGCGCAAGGGTTGCGCGCGGGCGCGCACAGCGGGTCGGCGGCGACGCCGCGCAGGCCCTGGCTGCCCAGCAGCGCGGGGGGCCGCTCGCCCAGCTTCAGGTTGGCCAAGAGGCCGCGGAAGGGTGGCTCGTACTTGACGGTGCTCAGCGTGAGCGCCGAGAGGCGCACGTCGGGCGGGATGCCGCCCACGAACAGGTCGCTGGCCACCTGCATCTCGCGCCGCTTGGAGCGCACCTCGGCGGCGCGGGCCTCGCCGTCCACCGCCAGCGCCGTCCGGCGTGCGTCGCGGGTCAGCAGCACCATGTGCCAGCGGTCGTCAGCCACCGGCGTGTCCAGTTGCAGCGTGGCCGGCTCGGCGCAGGAGAGCGTGAAGCGCAGCCGCAGGCGCCCGTCCACCAGCAGCAGCTCCAGGAAGTCGCAGTCGCCGCCGTCGTCCAGGTAGAGCAGCAGCGCGCGCGTGGCGTTGGTGCGCAGGCTGAAGCTGAGCTCGCCACTGCTCGCCGCGCCCGCCCAGCGCGCGTAGCGAGCCCACTGCCCTGGGCCGCCGCCGAACTCCAGGCCGTCCGCGCGCGCCGTCAGCACCAGCAGCAGCAGCAGCAGCGGCGGCGGCGGTGGCGGTCGCCACCGGCTCCCGGGCGCCATACCTCCGGCGGCCCCGGCCCCGCCCGGCCCCCGGCCCCCCTCAGGCTTCAGAGCCGCGGGCGCATGGGGCGGGAGGGGGCCGGGCGTTCCCCGCGACGAGCGGGGCTCCCTCGCCGGCTCACAGTGCCATGGGCCCGGCTGCGGGGCGAGGCGCGCAGAGGCCCAGGCGCCGGCTTCCCTCGGGCGGCGGCGGCGGCAGCGCCCCTCCCCCGCCGCGGGCTCCGAGGAACGAGTGGGGAAGGATGCCTGCGGGAGAACAGAGAGGAAGGGGTTAATGAGGGGCTCCAAGGGGCCGTCGGTGCTGGGCTCCCCCCTCATACCAGCAGGCACCCGACTGTTTACCTGCAGAACTTAGAGAGGCCCAGACCTGGAGAGGGTCCCGAGGCAAAAGACACGGAGTCCAGGGGCCAGCACTTGGGAGAGATGGCACGCAGTAGGGGCAGCAGTGTTTCGAGATGTGGACAGCGGAGAGGTGACATGTTCGAGCCCGGTAGGCGCCCAAGCCAGCCGCCCGCGGCCTCACCCTCTCAAAGCACCCGGGTGTCAGGACCAAGGCCAGCTCTTTGGGCGAGGCCTAGGAACTCTGCTCCGCCTGGTGACCCCAGCCCCTTCTCCGAACCGCCCAACCTCTAGGCCTGGCTCCCACCACCAGCCTCGGTTCCTCTCATCAGCTCTTCATACTGGATAATGAAGTTGCTAAATAATTCATTGGGATTAATTAAATGCCAATTCGTCAATGGTATCACAGGGTAACCAGACTGGGAAGGGGACAAGGGAGAGAAGCCAGCCAGGACCCAGATACCCAGACCCCAAGCCCTCTCCATCCAAGCAGGGACACAGCCATCCAATTCTGTGTCTCTAGTTCCCCCAAAACCACGCTCATCCCTTCCCAGACCCCAGCCTCACTGCTCACCAGCACAGGTCCTTTCTGAAGCTAAATGTCTGTCATCCTCAACTTCCAGCTCCCAGTCCTCAGCCTCAGGACTGGCCCCACTACCTGGGCTCTCTTCACCCCTCAGTTCCCTCTGCCCCCCTCACCAAGATTGGGGGAGCCACCAGGAGGCAGGCAGGCTCATTTGCATAAAATTGCCTTTCTGAAATGATTACCCTTGTAACGGGCTGTCAGAGAGCAATTTATACCCCACGCCGGGGAGGGGAATTTGCATCTCGTTAAACTCCAAGTCGTAATTATTTATATCCAACAACCCTCCTGAATATTGCATTGATTTTATTTTGGGGAGGGAGGGAGGGAAGGAGGTGGGGAGAAGCCTGGGAGAGAAGCAGGGTGGGACTAGAGTTTAGGAAGAGACAGTGAAAGACTGAAGCAGGGGAGGAGAGAAAGAGGAAGGAGAGGAAGTGCCTGAAAAGTGACAGAGACGGAAGAGTAATGGAGGAGAAAGGTGGCCTAGTGGGGAGAAATGAAAGAAAAGACAGAGAAAATTAAATTCTAAATCCAAACAGCATTTGTCAGAGCCCTGGGTGCTGAGCATTTTTACAAATGTCATTTTACTTAATCACTCTGAGAAGTCCCAGTATTCTCATTAACTACTGGGGAAACCCAGGTAAAGAGGTCTGGGGACTTGCCCAAGGTCACACAGGCAGTTAGCAGGTGCCCTGCGGCGTGACTTTGATGTGGTTGTGTGAGGCAATGGCCCTGGCCTGTGGGGAGGAAATAGATAAACACAGGACAGCCACAGGTGTAGGTGAGAAGCCACAAGACAATGAGAGGGCTGGCTTCGGGAGGGGAAGGTTCCAGGGGTGCAGCGAGGAGCTGAAGAGCTATGTGGGAGGAAATGAGGGACCCCCTAAAAAACCATAGTGAGGGGGCGCCTGGAGAATGACACATGTGCAGAGGAAGATGGGGCAGAAAAGGCTTCAACAGGCCGTCGGGAGCGCTGGGGGAGCCATCTCCAAGAGGCCGGCAAAGCTCAGCCCTCAGGTCCTGCCATTCTGCTCCTGAGACTGCTGCCCTCCCAGTCCTTCAAGGCTCCAATGGGGACCTGAGTGTCCTGCCCCAGTGCCTCTCCAAGGACTGCCCCTGCCAGAGCAGTGGGGAGGAGATCCAGGCAAACAACCCCCACTCCTTACAAACACTGTCGGGTTATATATAGCTTTGCCACTGCCTCTCCTCATTGGGTAATGGAGATAATTAACATGTGCGGGCTAATTAGCCAATCAAATTAAATGCAGCACCTGCTCCCAGCCTGATTGACGCCCTCACCTCCCCCCCTCCGCCACACACACGCATCCCCAGCCCAGGGCAGGGGAGGGGGCCCCTCAGGCATCAGGGAAGGAAAAGGTCTAAGCTCCCCTTCTTCTCCAGAAGGGGTAGCCAGAGACCCTCAGCAAAGGCACAGCTCTATGGCCAGAATAGTGACCAGCCTCCCTGTCTCCCTCCCTCCCTGCTAGGGTCTCCATCTCAGTCTGGCCTGGCCTAGCCTCTGTCTGCTGCTCTCCCAGCACCCACCCCCACCTCCGGACACTATTTTGGGGAGGGAATTAATTAGCTATCGATTTCCGCTGGTGGAGGGAATAGGATTTCGTGCTGCTGTCCACTCACCCCCAAGCTCAGAACAGGAGGGATTCTTTCCTCTGCCCCACCCCCAGCCCAGTCCCCTGCCATGGTCATATCCGCCACCCTCTAGGGAGATGGCAGACAGGTTCTGTGAGAAAGGCTAGGGGCAGGGTCTCCCTCCATGCAGGAAGTGGGAGAGGACAGATAGAGTGAAAGATGGTGGGGAGGCTGCCAGAGGCTGGAAGGCAGACACCTGGGTCCTGAGAGCCAAAGGGAATGTTATCTGGGTGGAGGGGCAGGGGAGCAAAGGGTGAGAGTCCAGGATGGGGAGGCTGTACCGGTCCCTATGGAGGGAGAGTGGGAGGGGGTGCAGTGCAGGCAGGCTTCTGTGAGCCTGTTCAGGGCAGAGGCTGGGCTGATGCAGTGCCTCCAGGGAGGGTCGGAAGCAGGGTCTGGGCCTGCAGCCCCTCAAGGCTCATTACTCATTCTTCCTGCAACCCACAGCTCTGCAGCACAGGCCAGCCAGGCTGCCGGGGGCACAGGGACTGCCGGGTAGACCAGGAGGAAGCCCCAGCATTCCCTGAGTCTTCTCTCCCTAGGGACCCACAGACCCTTGGGGTGGCTTCGCGCTTACAAGGCAGAGATGGCCCCAGGAGGAGTGAGCCAGGAGACACCTGGGTCCTTTCCATTTCCCCACACAGTGTCCAGGAAACATGCTTTTCCCCCAACACCTTTCCCCTCCCTGTGCCTCCTCTGCCCCAGACCCAAGCTGCTGCCGACCCAGCATCCAACCCATCCTTCTCCCAGAACACAGGGGCTCCTGCTGCCCTGAGATGCTCCATCATCCCTCCTCAGCTCCTGGAACTCAGCAGCAACCCTTTCTCCAGAGGTCTTCTCCCCACAGGCCAGAGCCATTGCCTCACACAACCACATCAAGTAAACAGTGTCCCCTGGAGTTGGACAAGGCAACAGCTCCTCCCCAGGTTCATGCAGTGCAGAGGAGGCCCCTACACCCACAGCATCCAAGTACTGCCCCCCAGGCCCACTTTTCTTCTTCCATTGCCCATTGCCCTTTGCCAGTGCAGGGACACTGCCAGAGTGGCCCTGGGGTACCTGCCTGCTCACTGACATCAATGCAGTGCACACTGCCAGCCACTGCTGGCCCAGAGTCACCACACCTCTGGGAAGCTGACCTCCTGAGTAATCCTGGGGTTCCGCACCCAGTCAGCTCCCTAGTGCTGCCCCCACCCACAGATAGACTCAGCAGCCTTGGGCCAGTGGTGCCCAGAGCTGGAGTGAGAGGGGCCAGGGGTGGCTAGGCTGCCCTCAGGACTTCTGCCTCCACTCCCCAACATTACCCTATCCCGATAACTCTTCCTGGGTCCTCCTAGGCCAGAGCCGCCTCCTCATCTTCCCATGGCTAGGCCAGTGCCACTGAAGCCTCTGGGCTGTCAGCTTTGGGCTCCCTTAGCATCAGACACCAGGCTGGACCCCATGTGCACTGTCTTCAGCTTCTAGGAGGTAGTTTTGTCACTCAGGCTTACAGACTAGGAAGCTGAGCTCAAAACGATGAGTTCACTTGCCCGAGGCCACAGTGCAGGTAGAGACTGTGCTGGCTCCAAGGCATTTCTTTTACGCCTGTGTCTGCGACTCAGAGCTCACCTTCCTCTGATCTGGCCTTCACAGGGACACGGCTCTCTCAGGTGCCCCACTCTAAAGCCCACTCCTGGGACTGGAGACAGAGACCTCAGAGCTCATGGGGTTCATCTTCTCCTTTTTTCCTGATGTGGAAACTGATTCTCAGAAAGGGACAGTGACTGGCCTGGGATTACATAGAAAAGCAAGACTAGAACCAAGGTCGCTGGCCTTCCATTCCAGGCACTTCCCATTGCACTTGCCGACCTAGACCTGGGCCCTTCCGCCTGGCCAAAGGCCTCAGCCCCACACCACCAGGGGCAAGTATGCAAATGGATGCAAATTCTGGGGTGAGGTGGTCCATGCCCACACGAGCAGAGCCTCTGGCCAGGGCCCTCTCCCCATATCCACACAGCCCCCTCTCTGTGAATACCCACACACAGAAACACACACCCATACACACACCTCCAGCCATGGGAATGCCGGCCTTCCTCTGGCTCTCCTCTCCTCACGCCAGCATCCTCTTATGCCAGCTGGGAGTGAGACAGCAGGGGCCTCCTCCAGGCGCCAGGGAGGAAGAGCTGGGTTTACACACATTCTGGTGGCCCCAGAAGGCAGCCCGTGGACAGGTGGGAGAAGTGAGTGCAAAGGGGGGAGATTTTGGCTCAGGCTAAAGAGAAACTTGCTGGCAATCTAAAGCATCCAAGTGGAGTAGGCTGCCTCAGGGGGTGGTGAGTTCCCCGTCTGTGGAGGTGTTCGAGGTGAGACCGGATGACTGCTGCTCAGAGACGCTCAGCATGGGGGGGCTTTTGGAGCATATGGAAGGAGACAGCAGACTGCTTGACCCCTGAGGTCCTTTTCAGATGCAGAATGTTTTTTGGAGGGTCCCCTCTCCCCCCTGAAACCCCAGGCAGGATTGGCAGATGGTAAACAGTTCCTACCTCCCTGTCCTCCCTGCCCCTTCCTTCCAGCCCTGATGATCCGGCAAAAACAAGGGAAGACACCATGCCTGTCCACACCCAGCCACCACCTCAGCAGCAGCAAAAACAAGACAGTGCAGTGGTTAGCAGCACTGGCTCCAAAGCCTGGGTTCAAATGCCAGTTCTACCCCTATCTAGCTGTGTGACCTTTGGTAAGTTACTCAGCCTCTCTGTGCTTCAGTTTCTTTATGTATAAAATAGAGATAATAATAGTGTTGCAAAATTAGAATTAACATACATAAAGCACTTAGTACAGTGCCTGGCATAGACTAACGTGTGAAAAAAGTGTGTCATATTAATAATTATTTTAAAAACTTCTCATCTCAGCCTTTTACAGTTGGCAGCACTACGAGCACCTAGTGTTTCCTTCGATCCTCACCAGTGCAAGATAAGTATTATCACTGCCCCTTTTACAGATGAGGAAACAGACACTAGGAGGGGAGAAGGGACCCACCCAAGGTCCCACAAATCGTAAATGGTGGAACTGGGATTCAGATTTGGTTCTGTCTAATCCCAAGCCCTGGTGTCCTCCTCCACTCTGCTGGGCACCTTGTCCTGACTTGGAGGGCAGGAGGAGGAACAAACAGGTCTAAAGATAAGTCAGAGTCCGGTGCCAGGGTGGGCTGGGCATGAGTGGGCATGTCTGTGGGTCCCCAAGCAGCTCTCTACATCACAGAGAGAAGCATGGAGCAGGCTGGGCCCAGGAGCTGGTAGCTCGGGGTGCACAGGACAAGGCTGCTGCCGGCTGGTGGAGCTGGGGAAGCGGGTGGGCTGGGGACGGAGGTGCGTTGGAATGACTCAGAGTGGGGGCCAGGGGACAGGTGCATGGGAGCATGGGGGGGCAGTGGGAGGGGTAAGCACCAAGCATACCTATGTTGTACACAGCTGGGGCACAGCAGCCTGGGCGGGTGCACCCCAGTGATGCAGAGGAGACAGATGACTTCCAGGGGCGGCCTTGTGAGTAAGCACGAGGTGCCTGGGAATGTTCCTAAAGGTATCCATGACACGTGTGTGTGTGTGTGTGCGCGCGCTCACGCATGTGTGTGTGTGCAGGGAAGGTTATGATAATGACAAAAAAAATAGCTACCATCCACTGGGGCCTTCTCTGTGCCTGACAAACACATCAGACAGAGTAAGGTTTACAGAGTGCTTCACACAGGCCAGCCACACAGTAGGTACACAAGAAATATGCTTGTTACTACTATCATTTCCATCACTCTCCTCTCAGTGAGCCCTCTAAACATCCCATTAGATAGGGACAAGGATCCCATTTTGCAGGTGAGGACACTGAGGCTCACTGAGGAGCACAGCGGAGTCCATGCAGCCTCAGTCTCACCCCACCATCCCCAACAATGGTGGCGGCAGTGGGGAAGCAGCTTCGTAAATGATAAGAAGGTGCCACACCCACGCCTGAAGGTGTGCACCGGACTATTTATTGAATGAGCCTCCGAGAGCCCACATGCCAGTCAGTGGGGCAGGGGCGGGGCGGAGGAGCTGCACTGACAGATGGAGCAGCAGGGTGGGTGGCACGTGAGGACACACTCTCTCGGGGCATCTCTGTGGGGGCTGGGCTTGGGAGCTGCGAATGAAAGGACAGTGTCTCCAGCGCACAGGCAGGTGTGGGTGCCCCTGTGCCTGAGGATTGATGCTGGGGGGTGGCGCCACTTAGAAGTGGGAAGACCCCCAGGAAGCCGGGAGTGGCTGGGGGCTGGACTCCACTGGGAAGGGTCGTGGTTGTGGCCAGGAGGGGTAGGAAGGCCTGGGCTGAAGGTACGTAGATAAGAGAGTGAGAGAGAGAGAGAAAGTAGAAGAGAGGTTTGGGGTGCGCCAGGGCAAAAAGAGTGTGTTAGCAAACGTGTGCTGGTGTGCATACACACAAAGGCCTGGGGCAAAGTGCTCAGCACCCTGACAGACATGCACATGGTACTTCAGGATGAGCTTGCTGGGGGGCAGGGGCTGGTGTGTCTGGGAGGATGTGCACACATGCTGTGTAGATGGAGGATGGATGGCGTGTCCAGGAGGAGAGAGCATGTTGCAGGCACTGAAGGTGTATGTGGAAGAAGCACAGGTGTGCATGCGATGGCTGTGAGCCTGGGAGGTGAGTGGTTGGATGGAGGCTGGCAGTGCCCTCACCCTTGGATGCTCGTAGGGGCTGTGTATGTGTGTTGTGTACATGACAGCAAGGCTCCTGGGGGAGGTCTCAAGGAGGCAAGCACGAGGTGGCAGCCTCTCTGGGTGGGAAGTGTGGGCGGTATGCTGCCGGGAGGTGTATTGTGTACGCAGGTGTGTGTGCCTGTGTAGGTGTGTGTCTGGGTGGGTGCCACCAAGCATGTGTATCAGTGTCAAGAGTGTCTGTGTCACCGGCAAGGGCAGGCAGGAGGGAGCAGCTGGACCTGGGTAGTGACTGAGCCTGGAAGGAAAGATCTGTCCCCACCAGCCACTGGATCACCCAGCCCCTCCTCTCAGAACTCTACTGTCATATGGATTCAGCCCAGGCCAAGACGCCAGGAGCGGCCCGGGCTCTTGGAAAGAATTGCCCAGCAGCCATGGCTGGTTGGTCCGTCCCGCCCACCCCTGTGGATCTGAGGGCAGGATGGGTCTGAGAACACTTCCTCTAGCATGAATGAAGAGCCCTCCCAGCCAAACCCTTCTCCCCTGTCTCCTGAAAGATCCAGCCACGCCTCAGATGCCAGCATTCCTGGAGCCATCCCTGGAAGCAGGAGGAGCTAGGGACCGAGGGGCTGAAGCACCCACAAAATAGAAGGCCCCACAGTTTGCAGATCGCAGACCTCCTTCCCCTTCTTCTTTTTCCCTTCTTTCTTTCTCCTTCTCTGGCAGAAGAGAGAAAGTAAGACCCTAATGTCCACCCTCCCCCAAAACGAACACCCAGACACTGGGAAGGTGGACAAGAAGGAAGGATAAGAATGAATGGAAGAGGAGAGAAGCCCACCCCCAATACATTCAAAAACAGGGGTGTCTGGAAGCCCCAGGGCAGCCAAGGGATTGGGGACCCAAGACGCACCCCCTAAAAATCTATTTCATTATTCCAGCTGGACAGCCTCCTCTTTTGCCTCCAGACACCAAGAAAAAGCCCCCTCCTAGCCCTTGCTAGCTCAATGAGGCATCAAATGCCCTCTCCCAAGACCCAGGAGGGGGGTGAGAGTAAAGGAGACAACAGCACCCCAAAGCCAATTGTGCCCCCAAGAGCCCATCAAGGGTTCAAGGGCTCATACCCCAACCCAAAGACCCCAGGGAAGACTGCTGCTTCAGCTGGGGGAAGAGGCTGGGACATGAAAAATGACCCTCTCCTCTTTAGGGGTGGGGGAGCAAGCCCAGGGCCCTGCAGCTTCCTCTCCCCCTGTAGCACTCTGACCAGAACCCTGTCACCACCCCCAGGGCATTCCCACCCCAGCAAAGCCCCCTCCTACTGATTTCCCAGTCTCCCTCTCTTATCACCCCCAGCCTTCCCCCGCAAGCTTCCGCTCCTCTCCCTCAGACCCTATCTTTCTCAGCTCTCCACCAGCACAGACCCATCTCTGCCTGGAGCACCTTGGCACAGTCCCCTCTGCTCTCTCCCAATAACCTCTTCTCCCCTTGGCTCCCATCCCCCAGGAAAGCCTGGTCCTCAGTGGGTCCCCCCAGAACGAAGCCCTTGGCCTGGCCCCTCTCCTTCCCTCTCCACTTCTCTTCTCTCTCCTCTCCAGCCCCCTCTCCTCTCCTCCCACGAAGCCCAGTTCCTCGCTGGTTTCTACCCTGCAGACCCTCCAGAACACAAGAGCTCCTCTGGCCCGGCGCTGCTTCCAGCCTCTGGGGCTAGCACAGACTGGGGACCCCCCTTTAGAACCCCCTCACAGTCCTCTGGATGCCCCTCCTTCTCTCCCCATCCCTTCCCCCAACGACCCTCCCTCCTACCCCTCTCCATTCTCCCCAGCTCAGGGCCAGTGCCCCTTCCACAGGGAGCCTCCGACCCCCAAGCCCCTAGCGGCTTTCCCTCCTCGCTGTCACCCGGCCAGCCCTCTCAGCGCGGCGCCCCCGCCCCCCAATTCATCTGTCCTGCCTCCCCCGCCCCCTCCGATCCGCTCCCCTCCCCCGATCGGCTCCCGCCCCCCGCCCGTCTCCGCCGCAGCCCCCCCCTCCTGTACCTGGTTCTCGGGGCGTCAGGAGCTGGAGGGTGGGTAGCAGAGCCACAGGGCCGCCCCGTCTCCGGCGGGTGGCAGAGCCGGGGTTAGCGGTGTCTGCCGCCTCGCGCTTCTCTCACTCCCCGCCGCGTCCCCGCCCGCCCGCCCCGCCGCGGTGCCTCTCCGAGGAGGATGCTCCGCGAGTCAGGGCGGCTGCTCCCGCCGCCGCATCCCTGCAACACCGACTGACGGCAGCATCAGCACCAGTGCCCGCCCCCGAGACGCGCGCATTGGGCCACGCTGCGCTGACGGACGAGCAGTGCAGCCAATGCAAGGGCTCACAAGCCGCCAGTCCGGCAGCTCCACAGCCCCACTCCCTCCCCTGCGCGGGACCCAGGAGTCCTGGACCCGCGGCACCCGCGCTCCTCCCAGCCTCTCGAGGTTCTCGGGCGCCTGGGCCCCCAACCAGGCGGACCCCCAACCCGGCATCAGTGTCTTTTCTGGGAAGACAGGCACCCTCGCCTCTCGCCCATTGGGTCGGGGCCTTGGGTCCCGCACCCTCCCCCCACGGCCAGCGGGTCTGCTGCGCGCAGGGGCTGGGACGAGCCGAAGGAGAGACCCCCTACTCGGGGTGCCGCGGGAGCCAGGCTAGTGCGGGGCCTGGGCCGCAGCGCCCTCTGCTGGCTACGCCCAGGGGCGGGCCCGGGCTGCGAGGAGCCTAGAGAAGGGGAAGCCGGTGGGTCCTTGGTTGCTGGGGGTTTTTTCCAGCCGGTAGCCTGGCCCCCGCCTCCCACCGTCCGGATGGCCCCTGGCTTGGAGTCCCCAGAACTTAAGAGGGAGGGGCCTTGCTGGGATAAAGACGGAGGCAGTGGGGGAAGGAAAGGCAGAGATGGGGTCGGGGTAGACCTAGGAATTTGGGGTTTCCCAGTCCTGCCTCATGGGAATCCCAGAGTTTGAGGCCAGACTCCCAATTCTGCCTGGAGCAGCCCTGGGCAGGGGTAAGAGTAGGTGTGGGGGCGGGCTTGCGGCTGCACATGCCTGGTGACTGAGGGCACTTGGCAGCAGCCACCGAGTTTCAGAGTTAGAGTGGTGCTGGGGAGCACAGGTCTTTCCTGTAAGAGCACATGCATCGCTGTGCATGTGTATGAGTATGGAGGGCCGGGGGGACACCCTTCACTCACTCTGCCAATAAATGGTGCACCTGATACCTAGTGTATGTACCCCAAGGTTGGTCATTGGGCTGCTGAATGAGGCAGTGAGTGTGTGTGTGTGTATCACACGCACGTGCCAGACCATTCTGCCAGCTCACTCCAGGACCCTGATTTCTGTTGCAGCGTCTGTGATCTGCACAGCTGGTGGTAGTTGGCACTTCCTTAGCCAGAGCAACGTGCAAGAACACTCACATTCAACACCAATGCATCCACATCGGGGAGCTCACAGCCATGTACACCTATCTGTGAACACTGGGCATTCCCAGAGACACACAAGAACACCTGCAGAAATGCCCTGCCATGGTCATGCACCCACAGGAAGCAATACTGCCCGAGAACACACACACTTGTGCACACAGGCACCTACACAGGCAAATGCATGCCCCGAACAGGTGCACCCAGGGGACCTCCCCACAGTCATCCTGCACAGAGTGGTCAATTACCGAGTGGATTCATGTGGACACCAACCCCTCCGCAGAGGGAACTTCCTTCCCCAACTTGTGAAGGGGTAAGAGGGGGACCCAGGCTGCAAGAAGTGCTTCCTAGGAGTCAAAAAGGGTGATCCCTGAGCCAGGTCCCAGGCTTAGGGCCCACTCTGACCTTGCAGAGACCCTCAGAGCATCCCCACGAAGGCCACTGAAGGAGCCACAGAATGGAACTGCTGAGTCAGGGCCTATGGATGCGAAATCACCTCTCTGACCCCACAGCCCACTTTCCTGCCCCTCCTCTACTGTTCCTCTTCCTGCAGCCTACACACACACACACACACACACACACACACACACACACACACACACAATCTTGTCCACCCAGGCAGCAGGACATAGACAGACAGGTGCAATGGCTCACAGAGACAGACTCAGACCCTTACAGAGGAGGCTGGGCAGGGAGGGAGGTAAGGATGAGCACTTGTCTCCTGTCCCCACCCCCAGCTTTGCCCATCAAGGGCAGAAAAGGTCACCAGGCAGCTGCTGCACCTCCCTGCCCCTCCTGCCTACAGGGACATGTCTCCATCTCTCTGCAAGGTCCAAGGTTCAGACCACCTAAGCATTTGGGACCTGCCACTTCAAGACACACCCCACACACACACACACACACACACCACACACAGGCACCCACTCAATGTGGACACTTGAGTGATGTGCTGAGCACATGCCCTTCTCCCATGTGCACGGGCCAGTGGGGACACATGGGGGAGGGGAACACAGCAAATACAGTACGCATGTCCATGCACACGCATGCACACGGGCACATACAACTCGAAGCCCAGACTCCAAATTCAGACACATGCAACCATGAAAAGACAGGTACACATCACATCCCAGGTGGGGCAGACCTGGACATACATGTGCATACACACACACACACACACACACACACACACCCAGGAAGAGGCCAGACTGGAACTGGAGGGCAGTGAGGAGAGGAGCCGGCTGGGCTGCAGGGATGGAGGCAGTGCAGGAGGCAGGCGGCACAGGAGCAAGCTGCTCTTCACAACACAATCGCCGTCTGTTGTTATAGCAACTCAGCCCCCAAATCGTGAAACGGATATTACAGCCTCAATAGGGGGAAGGGCGGAAGGGGCTGAGGACAGAAGGAGGGGCGGGGGGCACCCAATGCAGAGACAGGGCTGGGGGGCCCAACGTGGGCTAGGCCTTCAGGAGAGAGATGACTGGGAAGAAGGGAGTGGCCCAAAATAAAGAATTGGCCAGGGGGAGTGGGGCCTCACAGCAGGGATGGATGTGATGTGGGGAAACCCTGGAGTTGGGGGGCCAGGGCACTCATGGGGGAACTGAGGCCACTGACAGGCCCGAAGATACTGTGCTTTGGAGTTAAAGGCGCTCAGGTCTCCACCCCCAGTACAATCCCACAGCTGCTGCAGGACACCTCCCAGTTCGGGGGACTGGGGAGGTAGCTCCCATTGTCAGGACTGCTGTCTGGAGTCTCCTGACCCAAGGGGCACCCCGGCCCAGGTGCAGAACCTTTAGTAAACTGCCAGACCAGCCTCAGAAGTAGCCTTAGCCTTCTTCAGATAGCAGTGACCCCCCCCCAAAACCTCTGTGCTGCAGGCTCAGGAGGGAAGAGCTGGGTTGGGAGAGGCCGCCACCGGAGGCTGACAGCAGGATCAATATGCATTTCCTCTGGAAGTCACTGTCCTTCCGGCTGGCAGCAGCACCAGGCCAGGAGCCTGCAAGACCGAGGAGTGCAGCCCCCGCCCTGAGGCACAAGCCCAGCAGGGCCCTAGGACTGCCCAGGGCCCTCCCTCCCTTCCCTCACAGGCAGCAACTCTGCACTGCCCCTTTTCTGCCCACGATTCCTGCAGTGAGGGCCCTGTTGCTGGAAGTGTCCAAGCAGGGTCTAAAAGGCCCCCTGTCCAGCAAGAGAATTTTGGCCGTGGGCTGAAGCCTTCGGGTATGCATGACCACTGGGCCCTGCAATTCAGGTGCAAAGACCTACTAGTTTATAATGTTAGATGTCCAAGAACCAGCCTCCTCAAGATCCTAGACCCTCCCCAAGATTCTGTTCCAAGGTTTTCTGCTTCTAAGATTCTTTCCTCCAAGATTCCAGACATATGAGATTCTAGACCTCCCAAGTTTCTCTGACTACAAAGTTCTAGCTCCCAAGATTATCATCCTGTAAAGTACAGCACCCCCCACCCCCGCCCCGGGATTCTAGGCACTGATGGTGGAGGTTAATTACACGGGCCTTTTTATTCCATCTGGAAAATACAAATATTCACATGAGTCTGTACAACCTTAGGGACGCCAGCCCTGGCCCTGCCCTCAGCTGCATGCTACCCTCAGATCCCACCCCCAGCCCCAGCCTCCTGCCCCAACACCCCCAGGCTCCCTGCTCTGGTTGAAGTCTTTTCTCTCAGGCAGGAATGAGTCCTTGATCCAATCACAGCTGGGAAGAGAAAAACAGGTTGTGAGGAAGACGCCCCCCCAACAACAAGGTAGAAGCCCACCTGGCTTGGGCCATTTGGATAGAGCACCCATTTCCCTGCTACTCCCCACCCCCACCCCGGCCCTCAGTGGGGAGTTCTGGTGCCAGCTGTGGGAGGACTCACCATCTATTACAAGTGGATGTCAAACACCCCGTCCTCCACTGTCTGTACTTCCTCCTCACGGATCTCTGCTGGGAGGGGGATTGCTGCAGAATACATTCCCAGGTCCCAGGGACTTCGGCAACCCTTTCACTCTCCACAGAGGCATCTACATCATGCCAGTAGCAGACCCATCCACCAAAAATCAATTCCCTGCATGACCTAACGGCCCAATTTTTTTTTTTTTTTTTTTTTTGAGATAGAGTCTTGATCTTGTCGCACAGGCTGGAGTGCAGTGGTGTGATCTCGGCTCACTGCAACCTCCACCTCCCAGGTTCAAGCGATCTCCTTTGTATTTTTAGAAGAGACAAGGTTTTGCTATGTTGGCCAGGCTGGTCTCAAACTCCTGACCTCAGGTGATCCACCCGCCTCTGCCTCCCAAAGTGCTGGATTACAGGCGTGAGCCACCGCACCCAGCCTCAGCCCAGTTTTTGAGGCTTTTTTTTCTATGTTTTTGTTTTGCCACAGCTTTTTCACAACCACAGATTTGTCAGCACTGTTTGCTTAAATGTCAATTTTGTGTGTATTTTACATTTTAGACCCCAGCACTTCTGGAAGGCTCAATGCAAATTGATTTATCTTTTCTATTTTTGAGGATGTATGCCCTGTGCCTGCCTCTGTTTTTTGAGAACTTATGCCAACCCAAACGGTTGTGGTTAACTACCTTAGACCCTAGTTTAACATAAGTTGTTCAGAGTGTTCTCAGCAAAATAATCATTTGGCTAATTGTCATTCAGCAAACTGACCTAAAACCACCAAAGACCCCAAGAGAGCTGCCAGGGCATTATCAGGGCAAGGGATCTTTTCTCAGAAGAGCCTCCAGAGCAGTGGAAAAAGGGAAAGGCAAGCCAATGGCTCACATAACACCTTCTCCAATCCTTCGTTAATCTCACCAACAAAATAAGGCTGTAACTGGAGTCTTGAAGCCTCTTTCACTTTTATACCTCTTTTTTAGGGTCTTGGCTGGGCGCGGTGGCTCACGCCTGTAATCTCAACACTTTGGGAGGCTGAGATGGGTGGATCATCTGAGGTCAGGAGTTGGAGACCAGCCTAATCAACATGGTGAAACCCCATCTCAAAAAAAAAAAATTAGGGTCTCTCACCTCAGCCTGGAAGATCCAGGGCTCCCTGGCCACTTTCTGGCACCCTTACCTGTCCCTTCTTTATTGTCCCACCACAAAAAGAGAATTATACACTTTGGAATGGCTTCCATCCTGCATAAGTTAATACTCTGCCACAATGGCCCTGCATCCCTCCCTCCACAGGACACAGATGACTCCCTCTTACCTGGAGGCCTGGAGCCTCGCCTGCCAGGGCGGGGCAGGGAGAAGCTGAAGGCGCGATGATGGTGGCTGTGTGTGGGTGAGGGTGAGGGTGCAGACCCCTCCAGGCTCACGCTCTGGGCCCTGCGCCGACACTCCACTGACAGGCGATCCTTGCACTGCTTGTGGCAGTTCACACCACAGGCTGGGGGAGGGCAAATGGAGAGCCCAGTCAGGGCCATTGGTCAGAAAACCCTCCATCCCATCCCGTAGGCTTGCACCCCTCCCCAGGGACCTTTGTTCCTGAGCAGCTGCCCCACCAGAATAAGAGTCTCCTTCCAAAGTGTTCTCATTCTCGTAATTGTCAGTCTATGCCCTCTCCCATTCCACGTTCTCTCTTCCTGGGCAGCTGCCTCACCAAAATAAATGGCCTCTTAAAGGCCACTCCCTTCACATCAATCATCTTGCACCTCTGATTTTGTGGAGTTTTTGTTCTGTTTTTGTTTGTTTGTTTGTTTTGAGACAAAGTCTCACTCTTGTCCCCCAGGCTGGAGTGCAATGGTGCGATCTCAGCTCACTGCAACCTCTGCCTCCTGGGTTCAAGCAATTCTCCTGCCTCAGCCTCCCAAGTAGCTGGGATTACAGGCGCCTACCACCACATCCGGCTAATTTTTGTATTTTTAGTAGAGATGGGGTTTCACCATGTTGGCCAGGCTGGTCTCAAACTCCTGACCTCAGATGATCGCCCACCTCGGCCTCCCAAAGTGCTGGGATTACAGGCATGAGCCACCACGTGCCTCTGATTTTAAGGTATTTCACTCCTAAGCAATCGCCCCATCAAAATAGTAACTCTCCCAAAAAAAACACAAAACCCTGCCCAGCAGCCCTGCCAGTCATTCCATCTCACCTCGGCATTTGAGGCCCTGCTTGTAGATGCCCAGGATCTGCAATAGAGGAGGGGCCATGGTGGGAGGACGGATTTAGAGGTGACTCTACTTCTTCCTTCTTGAGGGTGGGACTGGGGCTTTAGAGCCCGCCTCAGGGCCAGGGGCAGAACAGCAGGAGGAGAGGGAGATGGAATTAACCACGTTTGCCTGGGTTGAGAAAGGCTCCCGCAGAGGCGGAGCTAGAAGGGAGGGCGGGGCCGGGGCTGCAGGGGCGTGGCTTGGGCAGTGAGCCGGGAAAGGGGCGCTCACCAGGGCTTTGCAGTGGCGGCAGGCGACTGGGCGCAAGGAGTTGCTCTCCTGGAAGTTGTGTACGAAGCCCATGCGGCCCCCCAGCACAGAGCTGGAGCGCAGGAAATAGGAGACCATCTCCTCCCTGCTGATGCAGCCATCCCTGTGGAGGGTTGTGGGGGGCGCATCAGATTGGGTCCTCCCCAGGACAACCCACCGCTGGCCTAACCCATCCCACTGGGAAACCCCCTCCCAAATCAAAGGTCCTCATGGAACTCCTGATTTTGGACTCCTGGGGCAGAGTACCAGGACTAGCCCAAGGGCATTCCTGGACTAGGGGTCAAGCAGATGTGGGAACTGCCCCTAACCAGTGTGTGGTCTTGGACCAGTCAGTCCCTTTTCCTTCCCAGAAGAGTGGCCTACCCTGCCCACTTCACGCTTGGTATGTAAACTAAAAGGACTGTGTACTTTCCATGGAACCATCATCAGTCTCGGGCTCCCGAAGTGTACTGTGCAACACCAGCCGGGAGCCCTAAGCTCTAACAAGTTCTGGAACCAGGAGAGATTGGGAGAACGCGCATCCCTTTCACTCTTGCATCATCGTGCTGGAAAGAGCCCTGTAAATCCAGGGTTTCCCACATAGCCCAGGGCTTTCCGCAGAAGCCCCTCTTCACCTATAAATACATTTTAGGGAAAGAATGAGCATGTGTTCTAGACACAGACCTTGGTTCAAATCACAGCTCTGCTTCCGTGCCTCTTGACCCGCAGCTGGGTCATCTCCCTATGCCTCTGTTTCCTTATCTATGAATGGACGTAATGATCATTCCTACGTTTCATAGGATTTTTGTGAGGATTAAATTAGATAATGCATGTCAAGTGCTTACAACAGTGTCTGCACAGACAGCAAGGTCCTCAGCCACCAGGTGCTATTTCCCATCGACTGGCCCTCGTTTGACACTGCCACCTGCTGTATGAGGGGGCTTATAATGTGTAATCCAGGTGGTCCTCCAAATCAAGGCAGCATTGGGATAACTGGCCATTTAGAAAAAAATATAGGGTGGGGCACGGTGGCTCACGCCTGTAATCTCAGCACTTCAGGAGATCAAGGTGGACCAATCACGAGGTCAGGAGTTTGAGACCAGCCTGGACAATATGGTGAAATCCCATCTCTACTAAAAAAAAAAAAAATTAGCTGGGCATGATGGCAGGCTCCTGTAATCCCAGCTACTCAGGAGGCTGAGGCAGGAGAATGGTTGAACTCAGGAAGTGGAGCTTACACTGAGCCAGATCTCACTACTATACTCCAGCCTGGGCCACAGAGCAAGAAGAGAAAAAAAAAAACGAAAAATATATAAGCCTACATTCTTCCTTCACACTGTGCATGAAAACTAAATTCTCACTGGACTTTATACAAATACTCATGTAAAAAATAAAATTACAAAATTATCTGAAAAGATATAAGACAGGCTGGCCACAGTGGCTCACACCTGTAATCCCAGCATTTTGGGAGGCCAAGGCAGTCAGATCACGGGTCAGGAGTTTGAGACCAGTCTGGCCGACATGGCAAAACCCCATCTCTACTAAAAATACAAAAATTAGCCAGGCGTGGTGACACGTGCCTATAATCCAGCTACTTGTGAGTCTGAGGCACGAGAATTGCTTGAACCTGAGAGGTGGAGGTTGTTACGAGCCAAGATCATGCCACTGCACTCCAGTCTGGGTGACACAGTGAGAGACCCTGTCTCAAAAAAAAAAAAAAAAGAAAAGAAAAGATATAAGATAATAATTGTATAATCTTGAAGAGCTGAGGGCCTTTCTACACAGAACACAAATCTGAGAAGCCATAAAGGAAAAGACTGACATATTGAGCACACAAAAGTTTTTCAATTTTATGTGGAAAAAGACAACATAAATGACAGACAGGGAGAAAATATTTGCAAACACATTCAACAGCAAAGGGTTAACATCCATTAACAGAGATTCTAAAAATCAATGAGAAAAAGACCAACAAACCCAGTGGAATAATGGACAAGGAATCTGAACGGGCAATTGACAGAAGAAATAAATGGCCAATAAACATATGAAAAGATACCCTACCCCCATTAGTATTAAAGAAATGCAAATTTAACCAAGATACCATTTGCCAGGGAGACTGGCAAAATTGTGAAGCTTTTTATAGCATCCACTGTTGGCGAGGAAGTTGGGAAGCAGGCGCTTGTACGCTGCTGATGGGGGTGCAAACTGGTACAACCTTGTCTGAGGTCAGTTTGGCAGTCTCTCTCCTAATTTAGAATGTGCATATCTTTTGATCCAATTATCCCACTTCTAGGAATTTCTCATACAGAAATACTGGCCTGAGTGGGTCAGTAAAAGGACGTTCACGGCAGCCTGGCGTATAATCGTAGTGAAAAGCTGGAAGAGTCTGCATGTGCATCGGCAGGAGGATGGTTAGGTCAGTGATGGTCTAGCCACACAGTGGAATACTCTGCAGCTGTTCTAATGAATGAGGTAGTTCTACATTAATCCACATGGAAAAATGTCTGTGATCAAGGGTTAAGTGGAAAACAAGAACGAAGAAAAAAAAAAAAAAGTCATGTAGTTCTGTCAAGATGGTTTTTAGGCTGGGCGTGGTGGCTCATGCCTCTAATCCCAGCACTTTGGGAGGCAGAGGTGGATGGGTCACCTGAGGTGAGGTCAGGAGTTCGAGACCAGCCTGGTCAACATGGTGAAATCCCACCTATACTAAAAATATAAAAATTAGCTGGGCGTGGTGGTGCATGCCTATAATCTCAGCTACTCGCAAGGCTGAGGCATGAGAATTGCTTGAATCTGGGAGGCGGTGGTTGCAGTGAGTCAAGATAATGCCACTGTACTTCAGCCTGAGCAACAGAGTGAGACTCTGTCTAAAAAAAAAAAAAAAAAAGATGGCAATTTAAAAAAAAGAAAAGAAAAAAGAAAACCCCACTGCTACAAGTACCTAGAAACTGGTTAAAGATATATCAACAAAAGGCCGGGCGTGGTAGCTCACGCCTGTAATCCCAGTACTTTGGGAGGCCGAGACAGGTGGATCACCTGAGGTCAGGAGATCAAGACCAGCCTGGCCAACATGGTGGAAACCTGTCCCTACTGAAAATACAAAAATTAGCCAGGCATACTTGGGGGCGCCTGTAATCCCAGCTACTCAGGAGGCTGAGGCAGGAGAATTGCTTGTACCCAGGAGGTGGAGGTTGCGATGAGCCACGATCACACCATTACACTCCAGCCTGGGCAACAAGGGCAAAACTCCATCTCAAAAAAAAAAAAAAAAGATATATCAACGATTGCTATAAATGCATAGGTAATTTTATAAGAAAGAAATGAAAACTCCCACATTCCAGAAACAAAGAGGGAGCTTTACAATGAAGCAGTGAGCAGGGACTGGTCCTGGGGGCGGGTGTTGGTCTCCCTCCTGCCGAACCAGTGCCAGGTTTTGACACCCAACCAGGGCTTCCCCCTCACCAACACACACACACACACATACACACACACACACACACACAGGGCCTGGGGCCTGCAGGAGGTGGAGGGTTAAGGCTGAGGTTGCTGCATAAAGCCAAGGCCTCCAAGGTCTCAAAGGGTCATCCTCACTTTTCAGTGGTCTAGATAAAAATCCACCCACCAACCTAGGGAGATAACATGGAACTCAACTACCTCTGCCTAAACTCTAGGAGAAGAAATAAAGCAGCTGTGATAAAAGCCACAAGCAGAACTGGATTTATACTCTAATCCTGTTTGTCCATGAAACAGACACCAAACAAACAAAATCTCTATCAATGTGCACATGCCTGGGAAAAAAGACCCACATGCTGCCAAGCTTAATATTGTTCACAGTGTTTAATCATGGCAACTTCTACCAGTGGAACAGAAAAGAGGGAACTTTCATTTCTTCCTGTTTTTGTTTTTTTGGGTTTTTTGATGGGGTGGTCTCACTCAGCCACCCAGGCTGAAGTGCAGTGGTGTGATCATAGCTCACTGCAGCCTCAACCTCCTGGGCTCAAGGGATCCTCCTGCCTCAGCCTCCTGAGTACAGGCACGCACCACCCATCTCCATGCAGTGAGCTGAGACTGTGCCACTACACTCCAGCCTGAGCGACAGAGTGAGACTCTGTCTCAGAAGTAATAATAATAATAATAATAATAATAATTTTTTTTTTTTTTGGTAGAGACAGAGTCTTCCTATGTTGCTTAGGCTGGGCTTGAACTCCTGGCCTCAATCGATCCTCTGACCTCAGTCTCCCAAAGTGCTAGGATTACAGGCATGAGCCACCATGCCTGGACTCTCACTTCTTACTTTAAACACAGTGTTCACTATAAATTTATTTTACTACCTACATTTTATTTTACCATGGATTTCTGTAATGAGCAAATAAAAAACAACAGATTTTTGAAATACAGGTAACATTAAAAAATAAATAGACCTGAGATGGACTGTAAATTTTGAATGGAGTTTTGTCTGCTTAGCAAAAATAGGGCATGAATATGGCTGCAGGGGGCATGTCTAACCTACTTCAGAGAACCAGCTGTTTTTCCAAATTGTCCACATATGAACTGTTGATAAGCAAGTGGGTGCTGCTAATTACAAACCTTTCTTATCTATTCATTAAAACAAGCTATCAGGAGCTCGACTTGCCCACACTTTTTGACAGCTGTGAGCTCCACAAATAAAACAGCACTTCTATAGCCACAGTCCCCAGGCCGCCAAGACTCAGGTGGAGCCCCCCATTTGTCTGAATTCAGGAGATACCGCTGCGCCTCCACAGCTGGCAGCCTCTCCTCCCCACAAAAGGAAGCACCCCTTCCCACACTGGCAGTTTCCCAGGCCAAGATCATCTGGCTCAGTGGCCTCATCTTGCACACAGGAAACTGCAGCCCAGGTGGAAGCAGGCTGGGCCGCCTCCCTCTGCCCCAGGCCCCCAACCCTCCTCACTGGTTCTGGTCCAGGTCCCCAAAGGCGCTGAGGTAAGGGAAGTTCCCACGGATGATCTGGAACTCTTCCTGTGAGATGTGGCCATCCCCATCGACGTCAAAGTTCCGGAACACAGACTGGGGCACACAGAGGGACACGCAGAGCCAGGAGAGGGGAGAGTAAAGGGGACGTCAGGTCCTGTCCCTTCCCACGTTCCCAGTCCCTGTGATGAGGTGTGTCTCAGAGAGGTCTCTGACACTGCCCCCATTCCATACCCCACCCCCACCCCCACCCTACCCATGGGTGCCTCAGCCCCATGAAGCTGGCCTGCCAGACCCTGTGACTCCTGGGGGCTGACTGCTGGGTCTTGAACAGGACATTCATGCTGGCTCCCAGGGCAGTGCTCCAGCAAACCAGCCTCTCGCCGCCACACTGCTCAGGCTCCTCAGGAGCTCACCTCCACCATCTTCTCGATGTGCTCCACCACGAGGGCCTGATCCAGCTTGGGTTTGGCAGCCGAGGTCCACTCCTCCAGCACCGGGGGCCGCGGTGGCGGGGTGCAGCTTGTGGGGCTGGTTGGCTATGGAAATGGTCAGACCTGAGCTAGGGCCAGAGGCAGAGGGAACCCAGAGCCCAGGGGAACAGAAAGGGGAATCCCTGGGAGAGGGAAGACTGCCCAAGGCCACTGTCCCACACCCAGGATGCCTCCATCCTTCAAGAAGGATTAGTGAGGTGGCTGCTAAGAGCTCTTCTTGTCCTCACATCCTGGGATTCTCAGGAGGGAGAGGCAGAATGGAGAGGAGGGAGTCCCCTCTCACCGAGGACTTGGAGCGTGGCTCCCGCTGCAGGGATAGCTGGTACAGCTCATCCTCCGTCTGATACTGATCCAGAGAAACCTGGGACACACAGGTCTCATCACACCCACTGGCCTCTTCCCGCAGCCACAGAGCCCAGGGCCAAAGTTCCACCTAGAGGCCGCAGCTCAGCCCAGAGCTCGGGTCAGAAGCTAGACTCAGGACAAAGCCTGGCTTAGAACACAGCACACAGCAACCCCGGGCCGTCCCAGCACACAGATCAGACCACAGCGTGGACCCAAACATCGAACACAAATATTGCCAAGATCTCAGCAAAGAAGCCGGTCAGAACCCAGCCACAAGCTCTGATTTCAACCCTGATCCCGTCCAGAGCCCAGAAGCAGCTAAGAATCCACTCCAAACCCTAATACCTAAGCCCCAGCTCAATGTCTAGAACCTCATCTGGATCTAAACCAGAACGTAACTCCCACCCTAGACCCCAAGACCAAGTGCAAAGCCAAGCCCAGAACTTCAATCCAAGCCGGGGCTGTGCTTAGAAACCACCCCCGCCCACAGAACGCAGAGCTTAGCCCAGCCCTAGAACACAACTCAGTGCCAGAACTCAACCCGGGACTCAGGCCCAGCTCAAACTGCCCACAGTCCACATGCCAGCCTGGAGATCAGACCTCAGTCCACAGACCAGAGCCTGAAGCCCTCCTCAGCATCCACTCCAAGCCCCAGAGCCCAGGCCAGACCTCAGTTCCTGGCCAGAACCCAGAGCCCCCAGACCACGCCCACAGCTAGGACCCTCAGGAACTGTCAACCCCTGGTGCCCAGCTCCCCACCTCCCTGCCCCTTGCTCCTCACCGTGAGCAGGCTGAGCAGATCAGGGTTGGCCTGTACTGGTGGCCGAAGGCTGGTCACCATGGCCAGCTCCTCCAGGATGCTAAAGAGCTGCTTCATCTTGGCCCCGTTGAGCCGGGTCCGGGCTGGGTCCAGCCAGTCAGGCAGTGCCAGCTGCAGGGCCACCAGGTCCTTGAGGTGCACACCCAGGATGGGGAAGCGGAAGCCCACACAGGCTGCCAGCCGGCGCCGGTAGTTGCCATAATTGCCTGTCGCCGTCACTAGTTCCGTGAGGCCTTCCCAGAGCTGGGAGACAAAGGGCAGAGGGTCATACCCCCGAACTATCCTCCTCACCTCAGCCTTGGAGTCAGGGTCGGGGACAGGGTCAGGGGCAGGTGAAAGAGTAAAATCCTCCCTTACTATCCCCCAGAACTGGCTCTCTCAGCCCCTGGGGGTTGAATCCACTGCCATGAATTCAAGGCAATACCCACTGCCAAACACACCACACCTCTAAACCAGGTCTGGACGCAGGGTATCATCAACATTTAACAGAAGAAGAAACAGGCTCAGGGAGGCAAGGCAGCACAGGGCAATGACCTGGAAGAAGGTACTCAGCCGCCCTGTCCAAACAGCAAAAACTGGAAAAACCCACTGGGCGCAGTGGCTCACATCTGTAATCCCAGCACTTTGGGAGGCTGAGGCAGGTGGAACACCTGAGGTCAGGAGTTTGAGACCAGCCTGACCAACATGGAGAAACCCTGTCTCTAGTGAAAATACAAAATTAGCTGGGCGTGGTGGCCGACACCTGTAATCCCAGCTACTCAGGAGGCTGAGACAGGAGAATCACTTGAACCCAGGAGGCGGAGGTTGTAGTGAACCAAGATCACACCATTGCACTCCAGCCTGGGCAATAAGAGCAAAACTCCATCTCAAAAAAAAAAAAAATTGGAAAAATCCCAACATTCAACAATAGAATCAATACATAAATTGGGGTAGGCTAGGCGTGGTGGCTCACGCCTGTAATCCCAGCACTTTGGGAGGCTAAAGCGGACTGACTGCTCGAGCTCAGGAGTTCGAGACCAGCCTCGGCAACATGGTGAAACCATGTCTCTATTAAAAATACAAAAAATTAGCCAGACGTGGTGGCGCAAGCCTGTAATCCCTGCTACTCGGGAGGGTGAGGCTCGAGAATCACTTGAACCTGGGAGGTGGAAGCTGCAGTGATCTGAGATCCCACTGCACTCCAGCCTGGGCAACAGAGTGAGACTCTGTCTCAAATAAATAAATAAACAAACTGAGGTAGACTTACGATAAAATATTATATGGCAATGAAACGAGAAAACAAGTGCTCCACATAACAGAATGAAAAGACTCTCAGAACCATGTGGAATGAAAGAAGCAAGACATACAATAACACAAACAACATTCCATTTATAGAAAGTTCAAAACAGACAACAAAAAGCCCACATTGTTTTGGGCCGCATACCTAGGTGGTGAAGCTATAAAGTAAAGCAAGATCGTCATGGCAAAAGTCTCAGGGAGGGAGTTATGCTCTAAGAGTGCTGGGCACTTCGGGCCCTGGTAAGATTCTATTTCCCAACCTGGCAGTAGTTACACAGCGTTTTCTTTACAATTTTTCTTTAAACTATTCATATGGTTTGTTTGTTGGTCTGTTTGAGACGAAGTCTTGCTCTGTCGCCAGGCCAAAGTACAGAGGTGCAATCTTGGCCCACTGCAATCTCTGCCTCTCGGGTTCAAGTGATTCTCCTGCCTCAGCCTCCTCAGTAGCTAGGATTACAGGCACCTGCCAGCACACCCAGCTAATTTTTGTATTTTTAATAGAGACAGGATTTCACTATGTTGGCCAGGATGGTCTCGATCTCTTGACCTTGTGATCTGCCCGCCTCGGCCTCCCAAAGTGCTGGGATTACAGGTGTGAGACACTGCACCCAGCCTATTCGTATGTTTTTATATACTTTTCTTTCTTTTTTTTTTTTTGAGACAGAGTCTCACTCTGTTGGCCAGGCTGGAGTGCAATGGTGCAATCTTGGCTCACTGCAACCTCCACCTCCCGGGTTCAAGCAATTCTCCTCCTGCCTCAGCCTCCCAAGTAGCTGGGATTACAGGCGCACCACCACACCCAGCTAATTTTTGTATTTTAGTAGAGATGGGGTTTCACCATATTGGCCAGGCTGGTCTACAACTCCTGACCTCAAGTGACCCGCCCCCCTCAGCCTCCCAAAGCACTGGGACTACAGGCGTGAGCCACCACACTCGGCCTCATATGTTTTTATAGACTTTTCTATATGTATATTACTCAGTACTTCAAAAATAATAATAAATGAAAGTGAGGGAAAAGTGGCAAGGCGCAATGGCTCACGCCATAATCTCAGCACTTTGGGAGGCTAAGGCAGGTGGATCATTTGAGCCAAGGAGTTCGAGACCAGCCTGGGTATCGTGGCAAAGCCCCATCTCTACAAAAATAATAACAATAATAATATAAAGCCGGGCGCAGTGGCTCACGCCTGTAATCCCAGAACTTTGGGAGGCTGAGGCAGGTGGATCACCTGAGGTCGGGAGTTCGAGACCAGCCTGACTAACATGGAGAAACCCCATCTCTACTAAAAATACAAAATTAACTGGGCATGGTGGTACATGCCTGTAATCCCAGCTACTCAGGAGGCTGAGGCAGGAGAATCACTTGAACCCAGGAGATGGAGGTTGTGGTGAGGTAAGATCAAGCCATTGCACACCAGCCTGGGCAACAAGAGCAAAACTCGCATCTCAGAAAAAATAATAATACAAAAATTAGCCAAGCATGGCAGCATACACCTGTAGTCCCAGCTACTCAGGAGGCTGAGGTGGGAGGATCGACTGAGCTCAGGAGTTCAAGGCTGCAGTGAGCTGTGATTGCACTACTGCACTCCAGTCTGGACAACAGAGAGAGACCCTGTCTAAAAGAAAAAAAAAATTCAAGCTTTGAGGTCCAGGACAACCTGTGAGTCCCCACTCTGCTGCTGCCGTTGTGCGTTTGCACAATGGGAAAAGCACTGAACCCCTCTGAGCCTCCGTTTCCGCATCTGTCAAATGAGGACAGTTGTGTCCAGCCCCAGTGCTGCTGGGTGGACCCAGTGAAGACAGACCTGGGAAGCAGCGGCCCCTCCCCAGTCCCAGGCACCTTGATGGTCTCAGGGCTAACGTGGCTGTGGGTCTCCTTGAGGCGGGAGATGGAGCTGTGGCTCAGGCCCCCGACCACTGCCATCAGCGTGTTGAAGTTCTGCAGCTGCAGCAGCTTCTGGAAGGCGAATGGGGAAGGGAGGCAGGGAGTCACTGAGTGGGCCCAGAATTTGGCCTAGCCTTTCTGGAGAGAAGGCAGTGGCTTAGGGGAAAGGAAGGGTTGGCCCAGCTGGCATGTGGGGAGAGGTTGGGAGACACAGGGAGGGAGGAGCAGGCACCTCCGCCACGTGGACAAAGTGTGTGATGACCAGGGCCCGCTGCGGGGCTGTGGGCTTGCTGAGGATCATGAGCTGCACCCACTGCGAGACGCTGTTGAAGAGGGAGATGAAACGCTCCAGGACGGGGTTGTCCACAGTGCAGCCGTGAGTCACGAAACTGTGATAGTCCTGGAACTGGAGGCAGGAGGAGAGGCCTCAGGCTTTTCCGAGCCTCTCCGCTCGCCAATGGCCACTCCTCACCCTCCAGCTGTCCTTCGGTTACACTGAAACCCCCGATGCACCCTGTGACCCAGCCTACCCCAGGGACCCTGCCCCAGCAAAACCCACACTGGATCCCTGACTCCCACCCTTGGGCCGCACCAGGATCTTGCAGAAGGAGCGATACTCCAAGTAGGTGAGATGCTCCGCCAGCTCCAGGGGCTCCAGGTGGTCAAACAACAGGGACATCTTGCGCTTCTTCTGTCCCATAGGGTTCCGCTGAGTCACCTGCCGCTTCCACTTGTAGGTAGGGCTGCGGGGGCAGGGGGAGTGAGCCCTTTGCTGGACATGTGCATGGCTCGTGACCCCCCGCTCACACAGACACGCCATTCACACTGACTGAGGACCTACACAGTGTGAGGCACTGTCCTAGGCACGAATGTTCCCAGTCCCAGCAACTCCTCCACCTCTCCCCACACCCCGTCATGCACTCAACACACGTTTGTGAACAACGTACTCTGTGCCAGGCACTGTGCTAGGCGCTGGGAATACAGAGATGAGTAAGACAACGGTTCCTGCCCTCGAGGAGCTCACAGTCTACTGAGGGAGACAGACACAGAAACACATGATCACAAAACAGCGTGACACATGTACAGAGGTCTTTGTACAGGAATCTGTACAAAATGCCATGGAGAACAGAGGAGGCAATGACAAATTCTACCCTGGAAGAGCCCTGAACCCTCAGAGCCCATGGAGACTTCATGCCTGAGCTGAGGCTTGGTAACACGGAGGAGGCAGCAAGGGGATGATATGAGCAGAGCACCATGGTGGGAAAGGATGCAGGAGCTCAGGCCACGGGGAGGGGACCCACTGGGCTGCAGGAGGAGGTGTGTGGGAATGGCAGTGGGCAGTGGGAGACGAGGCACAAACACCAAGCTGCCCAGAGGAGGCATACTGAAGGCAATAGGGAGCCATGAAAGGTTTTTAAGAGAGAGAGTGACATGACCCTCACTCATTCACTTCAACAGACATTTATTAAGCGAAGATGGTATAGAATACTGAGTATCCCCCCAGCCCTCTCTGCTCCCCCCACGCACACGCTGTCTATGTCAATGAGGCTGCTGTGCCGACGGTTCCCTTCTTGGTCTAGCAGAGCCTTCAGCTCCTTGATCTGCTCAGCGAGCTCTGGGTTCAAGTCAAACTCCGCTGGGAAGGCAGAGATCCAGTACCTGGAGGAGCGGAGAGTCACCCAAAACAGCCCCTCCCCCATCATCACCCAGCAGGCTGCAGGGCACTATTTTAGACTGTAGTCACCCACGGAAGAAGAGCCTCAAACTATGGTTCCACCTTTTTCCTTCTCCAAGTGTACACGAGACCCTTGAGACAACCACCCGCACTGCACAGAAAAGAAATTAAGGCCCAGACCCAGGAAGGAGTGAGCCTGTGGCAGCCCAGCCCACCCGGACAAGCCAGGGTTCAAACCCACTCCCAGAAGAGCAGCACCCTGCCCCTTCCTTCAGGCCAGCCTGAAGCCAGAGAGAAGGGAGAAAAGGGAGGGGCCAGAGCCCTGGGGAAAGACTCACCTGACCAGGTGGCATGTTTTCACCTGCAGGGAATTGGAGTTGTCCTTCCGGGATTGTTGGTAGGTAAAGGAGAGAGTTAAGGAGGCCGCCTAACTCTAGAAAGGAAGGCCTACGTGGATGGAGGCTGGGGGCGGGGCCTGGTTCTAGGAGTTCTAGGGATGCGGCCTGCTCTCAGGTGGGATGCTGGGGGTGAGGCCTGCGCTCTGGGAGGA
Source organism: Aotus nancymaae (assembly GCF_030222135.1). Taxonomy (NCBI): domain Eukaryota; kingdom Metazoa; phylum Chordata; class Mammalia; order Primates; family Aotidae; genus Aotus; species Aotus nancymaae. The sequence continues at coordinate 5,103,608 of NW_026988473.1, read as the reverse complement.
TTGGAGGTGGGGGTAAAGGATGAGGTGCGGAGGAAGGCTGAGAGCAGAGCCAGGGCTCTGAGAGAGACGCAGGAGGTGGATGGGGCCTGGAGCTGGGGCAGGCCCTAGACTCAGGAGGAGGGCAAGGCCTCGGCTGGGGACGGAGCATGGGGGCAAAGCCCGGTCACCAGGGGCGAGGAGGGGGCAGAGCCTGGACCCTAGCTGGAGGCTGGGGCGACGCCTGAGCTCTGGGATAAGGAGTGGCCTATACTTAGGGACGAGGCTGATTCTGCGCCTTGGCTGGGCAGAGGGGCTGACATGGGCTCCGACGGCGGGCGCCTTGGCAAGGCCGGCGAAGGATATATGTGGAGCAGCTTGGCCGCCAGCTCAGAGGAGGGGATGTACCAGGGGTGCATCATGAGGAACATGCGCACCAGCTGCGGGTCCCGGACCTTCCCGGAGTCATCTGACTCGGAAGGGTCAAAGACAAGAGGCTGAGCTGGGTCCGCAGCGACCAGGCCTCACTCCCACCCCGCAGCCCGCCTGGTGTCAGCCCCTCGGGTGCACGCCCGACCCCGCCCACCTCCTGCTTGCCCAGGTCTCCGAGAGCAGGAGGCAAATCAGACAGGAAAGGTGGGGTGGGCGAGGGATAGGCAGGCTCTGAGGACTGGAGGAGGGGAGCGCCCAAGCTGCCCATCATCCGGAGGGGAACCAGCTGGGGAGGAAGGAGCCTGGGTTCCCCGGGGTCAAGAATCCAGAGGTCATTTCCTGAGGGCTTGGAGGAAGGGGCACCCCTTCACCAGATAAGCCGCCCCCCATTGGCCGGAAACAGCTCCCAAGCCAGAGATAGCAAGTTCCTCCGGATCCCCCGGGAGACCGATAATGCCCCTCATGTGTCAGAGACCGGGACCCGGCCCTCCCTTCGCCTCCCTTCGCCGCCGCTGGGGAAGGCTGGACAAGGGAAACCTCATCTGTGAAGGGCGTGCGTCTCTGCCCTGTGATGCAGAGGAGGCTTTCGTTAGAGACTGCACGCTGAGGAGCTGGGTGGGTCGGGACCAGGGCTGTACCCTGGACGGTGCCTGGGAGGCAGGGACCCAGGCTCAGACTCGGGGCTGGGCTCAGGTCCGTGTGCCCTCCCTAGCTACTCACCGAAGGCTTCGATACACCCGCGGAGCAGCTCCTCCACCGTGCAGCCCTTGTCCAGGTCCAGGGTACCCGCCATGGCCGCTGGCACGGGGTGGCCTGGGCCCAAGCTGCGCTCCCGGAGCCTCCCACCGGGCTCGGACCGAACCCCTGTCCCGGGAGAGGCAGAGCGGGAGTCTGCGGAGGCGCGGGCGGGGGAGCGGCCCGCGGGTAGGAACGGGGTGGGGCAGGCACGCCCCCTGCTGGGCAGGGGCGGAGTTGTCCGCCGCGGCCACTCCCGGGGTTAAACGGTTTGGCCCGGGATGGTGCAACCCTCCAGTTGGGAAACGAACCCGCCGAGAGGCTTCCGGCCCACCCTTGGAGTCGCAGAAGGGTCAAGGGGCTTCACGAGGATGGGGACGAGCCAGGATCCCAGGGCTGGCTGGCACCCCAGGCCCCGCAGGCCCCCTTTTCCTTGCGCCCTCTCCCCAGAGGCACCTGCAGCACCCCGCAGCTCCGCTCTGCGCCCCGCCCGCTTCCCTCCCTCCACAGCCTCCCTTCCCCCGCAGGGTTATTTTGGGAACCCAGAGCCTGAGGGGACCTCGGAGGAATTTCTCCCTGGGATGGGAGGGGGAGGAGAGAACCCAGGCGTCCTGCCCGCCTCGCCCCCTCTCGGGAGCCCGGGAAGAGGAGGCGGGGCTATGGAGGCCACCAGGGGCCTGCCCTAGGGGAGGCGGACTAGATGGGAGAAGAACATTCCTAGGGCGGGGGGAGCCCGCTGCGACCGGGAGGCGTCAGCGGGAAGCCTGAGCCTGGGAACTGAGCGCTCCCTGGCCACCTCTGCAAAGGTCCCAGGGCTCCCGGCTCAGCTCGTCCACAGTCCATCCTCCCTATCCCCGCTCCTGACCCCAGCCCCGGCCCCGCACAGGCGAACTGTAAGCGCGCAAGAAGCAGGGTGTCCAGAGGGGGGCGCTCGCGCCGGGGGTGGCCGGTGCGTGTATGACACCATTAGCAACTCCGGTCACTGGCGGGGTCATACGTATCCTGGCAGGAGCAAACACTCTCCACACCCAAGTTATTCGTCGGAGGCCGGGGACCTACGTGGAGGTGCAGGCGCCCGCACTTACACGCACCGGGCCACAGGCACCGGCCTCCCATCCTCCGTCTCCCACACACAATGGCACCGACGCCCTGTACACCTGCACGAAGGAAGCCTCAGGCACACATACCCAGCTGTCTACCCCAGAATGCAAACCCGCGGACGAGGTCGCCTCCTGGACCCGCTGTTCACTTGAGCCAGGCCAGCCTCGAGTCCCGCGGCCACAGCGGCGCTGACATCCTCACACGTGTGCACACACGCAAGGCAGTGCCTCTCCACGCATGTACACTCCCACACACATGCACACACCCCCGTGGGTGCGCACGCCCATTCCGTCGCCCCCCTCCCATTTGCGGTACAGGCCCCGCCCTGCGGCCCCAGCGTCCTGACTCCCCTCACTTCCAGATTTTGGCAGAGCCTTGCCCCACGGAAAGGTACCCCAGCCCTACACAGACTCCCCCCACCATCGGCTGGAAAACGGGGGAGCTCCAGGACGGAGTTCTTAGGCGGACTTTTCCTAGGAGCCACCCAGAGCCGTCTCCGCCTGGCTCTGCCGCTTCCTCGTGTGACCTTGAGAATCACTTTGCCTCTCGGAGCCTCAATTTTCTCATCTGTCAAATGGGGGTTCGCGGGGGAGGGCTCCGCTGGGAGTGGCTGGGAAAAGCCTGGTGCGCCGAGGAGGTCCCCCGCCCTCCGGGGGTCTAGCGCGCCTCAGCTCTCGTGGCCGTTGCTCCTCTTCCCGACCCTGGCCGCAGACTCCCCACCCGCGCGCCGCCCCCAGCCCGCCTGTACCTCCCCGGTGGGGGTCCCTGGGGGCGCCCTCCTCTGCCTGGAGCCCCGCCCGAGCTTGCTCACTCACTCTTGGGACCTGCCGCAAGGAGCCTGCACCGGCCCGGTCGGCCCCACCTCCGTGCGCTCCCGCCCGCCGGCCTCGCTGCGGCTGCGGCTCCCGCCCGCTTTCCGCGCCGCGGCCCCGCTCCCCGCCGCCCCGCCCCCGCGCTGGGCCGCCCCCTCCCCTCTCCGCCCCTGCGCGGGCTCCGCACCACCGGCTGCGCCTCCCCCACCGGGGGCTCCCTCTCGCCCCGCAAGCGGCGGTCCCTGCAGCAGCTTAACCCCTCCCCTGCCGCGCCGCCCCAGAGGCCACGGCCGCGGGCGGGGGGCTGCGCCACTGGCTGCCCCAAGGGTGGGCGAGCGGAGGCCGGGCCCCGCGGGACGCGGAGGGGGGACCCAAACGAAGAGTCCCTCCCCCCCACCGGAACGCCCCAGTGCCCCCCGCCCTGCCTGGGTGTTGGGCGGAGGAAGCCGGGAGGGGCAGGAAGCGGACTGCGGTGGGGAAGGGGCGCCCCGCCCAGCCCCCAGCCCGGGTTCCTGTTTTCGAGACAAACCGTTCCCACGGGGCTAACCCGACCCGGGACCGGGCGTCTTCCTGTAGGCAGCGGGAGGCACAGGCCTGGTGGAGGTCGGGGGCGTGGGGACAGTGGGTCCTTGAGATCGTCTGGGGGAGGGGCTAGGACAAGACTGGGAACATTTTGGGGAGAGGGGCCTGTGGGGAGCGAGGAATGAATCGTGGCTACCTGGAGACGCGGCCTCGATCTGGGAATGGGGGCGGGGGGCCAGTTCACACAGGAGGAACGCGGCCCGGGAAGCCTAGCTCCCCACAGGGCCGAATGGAAAGGGAAAGACGCATGTGACGGTGGGTTTTCCGCAGCTTGGAGATTGGAGGCCTGGAGCCCGGGCCGGCAGGGAGGAACTTGGGAGGGGCAGCCGCAGGCAGTTGGGGTCCCCACTAGCCGGGCCTAGGAGGGCGGGTAACGGTTTCCGGCTATTTGGCTTCAAACACACTCACTGTGAAACCACCGACCCCAAACCACCCTTCCGAGGTGTGTCCCTCCCAGCCTCGGCGCGGGGGACCCAGGACCGCCCCTGCACTTCAGTCTTGGTAATGTAAGACCTAGAAACAGGCCCTTTCTGTTCCTCAGTTTCCCCATAATGAAGAGTGACACTGGCCTAGCCTAGGCGATCTGCGAGTGTTCCCTGCCCTAACACTCCCCCGGCTTTGCATCGAGCGTAGCCACCTGCTAAGAGACCCTTAAACGCCGCAGCAGGGCGGGGCTAAGGGCGGAGCCAAGAAGGCGCTGAGTATCCACGGCTTCCTCCTGCTCCTGGGTCCTACCCCCAACAGCGTGGATTCTCCGTGGTCCGGGAGGCCTCAGCCCGAGTCCCGGTTCCCAGCCCCGGTGGGCCCCACCCAGGCATACGCCCCGCCCCCGGCCAGCCAGGCTGGCCGCTGACCTAGTATGGACACGGCACTGGGAAGAAAGGCGTGGAGGGTGACGCCAGGAAAGGGGCTGGAAAGGCCTAGGCCCCGCCCCCACGGGTCGCCCCCTCTACTTCCCACCCCCGCCCCCTCCCTGGGACGCACCTGCGGAGTATGAAGGATAAGGGAGTGATTGCGCAGCTGCTGTTGAGCCCGCCAGGAGCTAAAAATATTTCCCAACGAAGAGAGGCTCCCAAGAAGAATCAATTTATTGGGGAGTGGGTGCAGTTGGTCAGACCCCATAAACAGGAGAGAACTGGGAGTCCGAGGAAAGAAGGGGGCGGGTGTCCTTAGTCACGCTGGACACTGGGATCTTGAGAGTGGGGAAAATGAGGGTTCCAGGAGGGGGCTTAGAGATCTAACTCCAGTACCCCACCCTCTGCAGGAGGCACTGGAGCTGGTCCAAGGGATGGTGACAGGCTCAAGGGCTGGTTTGGGGTCTGGTCTGGAGGCTCAGATGGCCTCATCCGGGGCCGGCAGGCGCTGGCGGGAAGGCTCCACACCCCAGATCTCCCGGGCATACTGGGCAATGGTGCGGTCGCTGGAGAACTTGCCAGATGTGGCTATGTTCCGGATCACCATCCGCGTCCACTCTCTTGGGTTCTGCAGGTCAAAGGGAAGCTCTGGTTCACTCTGCTGGCAGGATCTCCACCTTCTGCCTCATCCCAACCAGGGCCACCAAAGCCCTGACAACCCGTGGCCCAGGATCCCTCACCTTGTACAAGGCACTGACTTTCTCCTGGCATTTAATGTAGTCTTCATAATCTGCAAAGACTTTAAACCTGGAGGAGAAAGGATAGGCATGTGCTATCCACTTTAAGGAGCTAGGGTAAGTTCTATGAGGTCAAGGGCCAAGCCTGTCCTGTCCCAGTGGACAGCCGGTGACCTGGAGGGTCATGCTGCTTCCAAAGGTGCTTGATTCCAACTGCCATGGGACCCCTGTCCAGCTTCCCCACCATATGCCTGAGCCTCGATCTGCCCAGCAGCCCCACCTGCGTGGTTCCCGGACCGGCCAGCTCACCGGTCATGGTGCATGAGCATATTGACAATGTCCTTGAACAGGTCAGGCTGTTTGGGAGAGAAGAAGCCACTGCTCAGCTGCTCAATGATCTGCCGAAGCTCAGGAATGCGGTCGTAGTACTCCTGGGCATTGTACCTGCCAGGACAGAGCTGTGGTCAGCTCCTCTGAAAGGGGTCCTGGCTCCTCTTCCAGAGAAAAGCTAAGAAGTCCCACGCCCCAGGGTCAAAACCCAGGCCCAGCCTGCTGCTCCCTGGGGCTGCCACACCCACTCTAGAGGGCCTCCCTGCAGCAGCCCCCCTTCTCTGCTTCTCTGCTCAGCTTTTCTTTTTTTTTTTTTTTGAGATGGAGTTTTGCTCAAACTGTTGCCCAGGCTGCAGTGCAATGGCACAATCTTGGCTCACCACAACCTCTGCCTCCCAGGTTCAAGCAATTCTTCTGCCTCAGCCTCCCAAATAGCTGGGATTACAGGTGCACGCCACCATGCCCGGCTAATTTTTTGTACTTTTAGTAGAGACAGTGTTTCTCCATGTTGGTTAGGCTGGTCTGGATCTCCTGACCATCGGGTGATCCACCCGCCTCAGCCTCCCAAAGTGCTGGGATTACAGGCGTGAGCCACAGAGCTCCGCCTCTACTCAGCTTTTCATCCCTCCTTTGTGAATGAGGAAACTGAGGCCCGGAGGAGACACAAAGCTAAGTGTTAGCGCCAGGGCCCCCGAGCAAGTGCTTTTCCTCCCAGCCGCCCCTGCTGTCTCCTCACCGGTTTGTCTTCTCCTCCAGTAGCCCAAGTCCACATCTGGCCTTGCCCTCGGGCTGCAAGAGCAGCTAACAGGTACAGCCCTTCAACTGACCCTCAGCGCCCCCACCACGGCTCAAAGCCCTCCACAGGCCAGTCTCAAACCCTCACCCTTCCAACCAGAAACCAGCGCTACCCCACAAAGCCTCTAATCCCTGTCCCCTCGTGTGACGCTCAGGCGACTCTCCCTGCATGACGGTGTCAGCACCCACAGTGGCCCCCCACCTGCCCCCTCCAACACAGTCTCCATCCTGCAGCCAGAGTGTTCTTCCAGGGCCTAGTGCTCACATCTCACAGCTCCTCCTGCCCAGGGGACAGTCAGCTTTCTAGGCAAGTCTCACAGGAGAAACTCCTTTCAGTGTTTAATGCCAACTCAAGGAAGCTGTTGTGGGAGTGTAAACTGGGAGAAACTTTCTGGAAAGCAGTTTGGCAATCTGTGTCAAGAGACTTAGGAACTCATACTTTTTAACTCAGAAGGATCTCCCTTCCAATAATTATCTTAAGGAAATCATCAGATGTGGATGTAGATGTTAAAAGGTTGCTCATCACAGTAATATTCAACAACCCGGAAATCAACCTTAATGTCCAGCCATATGGAATTGATTAAATAAGTTGTGACATGCTCATAGGATGGAATCTTATACAAACATTTAAAATGTTTTTGAAAACTAATGACATGGAAAATCTCTCTCTAATGTTAAGATATCAGGATTCAAGATGGGCGCAGTGGCTCACACCTGTAGTCCCAGCACTTTGGGAGGCCGAGGCAGATGGATCGCCTGAGATCAGGAGTTCAAGACCAGCCTGGCCAACATTGTGAAACCCTGTCTCTACTAAAAATACAAAAAAGTAGCTGGGCGTGGTAGCAGGTGCCTGTAATCCCAGCTACTCAGGAGGCTGAGGCAGGAGAATCGCTTTAACCCAGGAGGCGGAGTTTACAATGAGCCGAGATCACGCCATTGCACTCCAGCCTGGGTAGCAAGAGCGAAATTCCGTCTCAAAGAAAAAAAAAAGATATCAGGATTAAAAATTGTACATACAGCTGGGCACAGTGGCTCGAGCCCACAATCCCAGCATTTGGGAGGCTGTGGTGGGTGGATCACTTGCGCTCAGGAGTTCAAGGCCAGCCTGGCCAACATGGTGAAACCCTGTAGTGTCTCTACTAAAAATACAAAAATTAGCTGAGTGTGGTGGCGCATGCTTATAATCTCAACTACTCAGGAGGCTGAGGCAGGAGAATCACTTGAACCTGGGAGGCAGAGGTTGCATTGAGCTGAGATCACGCTACTACACTCCAGCCTGGGGGACAGAACAAGGCTCTGTCTCAAAAAAAAAAAAAAAAACTGGGGCCGGGCGCGGTGGCTCACGCCTGTAATCCCAGCACTTTGGGAGGCCGAGGCAGGTGGATCACGAGGTCAAGAAATTGAGACCATCCTGGTCAACATAGTGAAAACTCCGTCTCTACTAATAATACAAAAAATTAGCTGGGCATGGTGGCGCGTGCCTGTAATCCCAGCTACTCGGGAGGCTGAGGCAGGAGAATCGTCTGAACCCAGGAGGCGGAGGTTGCAGTGAGCCGAGATCACGCCATTGCACTCCAGCCTGGGTAACGAGAGCGAAACTCCGTCTCAAAAAAAAAAAAAAAAAAAACTGGCCTGCCACAGTGGCTCACGCCTGTAATCCCAGCACTTTGGGAGGCTGAGGTGGGCGGATCACTTGAGGTCAGGAGTTCGAGACCAAACTGGCCAACATGGTGAAACTCTGTCTCTACTAAAAATACAAAAAGTAGGCATGGTGGCTCACGCCTGTAATCCCAGCACTTTGGGAAGCCGAGGCAAGTGGATCACCTGAGGTCAGGAGTTCGAGACCAGCCTGGCCAACAAGGTGAAACCCCATCTCAACTGAAAACACAAAAAATTAGCTGGGCGTGGTGGCAGGCGCCTGTAATCCCAGCTACTCAGGAGGCTAAGGCAGGAGACTCGCTTGAACCAGTGAGCCGAGATCACACCATTGCCCTCCAGCCTGAGCAACAAGAGTGAAACTCCATCTCTAAGAAAACCACAAAAAGTAGCCAGGTGTTGGTGGCACATGCCTATAATTCCAGCTGTTTGAGAGGCTGAGACAGAAGAATGACTTGGACTCAGGAGGCAGAGGTTGCAGTGAGCCAAGATTGTGCCACTGCACTCCAGCTTGGGTGACAAAGCAAGACTCCATCTCAAAAAATAAAAATAAATAAACAAATAAGTTGTACATATATTAGTCCCAGCTTTTAAGAACTGTATATATTATGTTTGTTTTTTTTCTTTTACTCTGTGCATATGCCTATCCGATTAGAGATATGTTTATACAAATAAACATATAAACACACGTAAAAAGGGGTACAGTAGCTTTAAATCTGGGTGATGAGATTATGAATGACAGTTATTTTATTCTTTTTGGTTCTGTGGTTTTTTCCAACTAATGAGCATGCATTATTATTTTTTTTTTTTGAGACATGGTCTCACTGTCACCAAGGCTGGAGTGCAGTGGCACGATCACTGCTCACTGCAGCCTCGATCTCCCAGGGTCAGGCTATCCTCCCACCTCAACCTCCGTAGTAGCTGGGATCACAGATGTGCAACAGTACGCTAAGCTAAGTTTTTAATTTTTTTTGTAGAGGTAGAGTCTCACTATGTGCCCAGGTTGGTCTCAAACTCCTGGGCTCAAGCAGTCCTCCTGCCCTGGCCTCCCAAAGTGCCAGAATTACAGGTATGAGCCACCATGCCTGGCGTTATTACTTTCATGATAAGAAAAAGATTATTTAAAAACAAATTTTTGTACAAAAAAAATAGCTGGGAGTGGTGGCGTGTGCCTGTAATCCCAGCTACGCAGGAGGCTGAAGCAGGAGAATCGCTTGAACCTGGGAGGTGGAAGTTGCAGCAGTGAGCCGAGATCGTGCCACTGCACTCCAGCTTGGGCAAGAGAGTGAGACTCCATCTCAAAATAACTAACTAAATAAATAAATAATAAAAACAAATTTTTGGCCAAGCGCAGTGGCCCATGCCTGTAATCCCAGCACTTTGGGAGGCCAAGTCAGGTGGATCACTTGAGGTTGGAGTTAAAGACCAGCCTGGCCAACATGGTGAAACCCCATCTCTACAAAAATACAAAAATTAGCTGGGCATGATGGTGCCTATAATCTGAGGCAGGAGAATCACTTGAATCTGGGAGGTGGAGGTTGCAGTGAGCCAAGATCAGGCCATTGCACTCCAGTCTGGGTGACAGAGTGAGATTCTGTCTCAAAAAAATAAAAATAACATAAAATAACAAATGAAAACAATTTTTAAAAATGTAATGCCAGGATAGCGTCTCCTCTGCAGAACTGTGTCTGACCCCAGGCCCCTTGTAACTACTGTGCTCATATTTCCCTTTTGGCCATGGCTTCCAGGGAGCAAGGATTTTTTTACTACCAATTCCCGAACAATATTATCTCTTAGGATTGATATAATATTCTCTTCCTAGCTGGGTGTGGTGGCACACGCCTGTAATCCCAGCTACTTGGGAGGCTAAGGCAGGAGAATCGTTTGAACCTGGGAGGTGGAGGTTGCAGTGAGCCGAGATTGCACCACTGTACTCCAGCCTGGGCAACAGAGTGAGATTCCGTCTCAAAAAAAAAAAAAATTCTCTTCCTTTTCCTTCAGTTCTGTGTTACTTCTTTCTTTTCCCATTTCATTAACCTTATTGGCTGTAAGCACCCTCTAAAATTTTCCAGAATCCTGCAGCCATGACCAAGACCTTGCTGGGCCTGGACCAGTCTTTGCTGGCGTGCCTCTCAAGCCCAGCACCACCCTCCAGGGTTCATCACCCGTGAACCCTGAGCTTTGGAGCCCTTGACCCCCATACCCTCTCTGGTCGAGCTTTTCCACATCTTCCACCCGCATGCCAAAGATGAAGAAGTTCTCCTCTCCCGCCTCTTCTGCCATCTCCACGTTGGCCCCATCCATGGTGCCAATGGTCAGAGCCCCGTTGACCATGAATTTCATGTTGCCAGTGCCTGAGGCCTCTGTGCCCGCAGTGGAGATCTGCTCAGAGAGGTCTGCAGCTGGGATCACTGTGTGGTGGCAGCAGGGGGACAAGTCAGCTCAGGGAAGAGCCCCACATCAGCTGGGGACTCGGATTAGGCTGGCCCCAGACATAGCTGGACTCAGAGTCCCCTGCACCCCCAGCTCCCAGTCTTCACCAGCCAAGTCTCCCTCTCACACTGCACCCCCACTGCCCTCCACCTCCTGTAGATTCTTGACCATCTAGGTCCAACCTGGATTTCCCCACCTCTGTTGCAGATTTGAAGGTAATTTCACCCTGTACTGCCTGAAATTCCACCATTAGAGGGCATCCGCATGGTTGGTTGGTTGGTTTGTTTTCAGATGGTGTTTCAGATGGGCTCTTATTGCCCGCCACGCCATTGACAGCGTGCGAACCCGTGATGCACAGGTGTGCCATGTTGATGCGCTTCACGGCGCCCTCCTCCACCTAGGCTCTTATTGCCCAGGCTGGAGTGCAGTGGTGTGATCTCAGCTCACTGTAGCCTTCACCTCCTGGGTTCCGGTGATTCTCCTGCTTCAGCCTCCTAAGTAGTTTAGATTACAGGCACCCACCACCATGCCTGGCTAATTTTTTTGTATTTTTAGTACAGATGTATTTCACCATGTTGGCCAGGCTGGTCTCAAACTCCTAACCTCAGGTGATCCACCCGCCTCGGCCTCCCAAAATGCTGGGATTACAGGCATGAACCACCTTGTCCGGCCTCCTCATGGCTTAAGCATTGGCCTCTCCAGATTCTTCTTTCAAATACAAGTATCCCAGGAAGAAAGGACTGATGCCTCTTCCTAGGACTGAACTAGTCAGAGCCTCCCTAGGATCCCTGGTGGCAGCACCCACCTTTCTCAGCCAGTGAGACCCGGTAGTTCTCCAGGAAGATGATACGGAGGCGGTCACCCACTGCCGGGTCGTGGTTCACCACATCCCCAATGGCTGTGATGAGTTTGATGATCATCTTGGCCATGTGGTACCCAGGCGCAGCCTGAGAGGACACAGTCTGGGGTCAGCTCTACCACCAGGCACCCCCACCCCCTATCCTACAACCCAGCTGGGCTGACCTCAACCTGGATATATCAAAGGACGGGAGCCCCGGACTGGAGCCTGGCTTCTCACCTTCCCTCCAATCATCACAGTCCGAGGCACAAAAAACTTATTGGGCTCTCGCTTGATGCCTGTGGAGAAATGAGAGGGATCAGGTGGGCCCGCTTTTCCCACTGGGTAGTAGCTCCTGACAGAGGCTGGGTCATGAGACAGTAGGCCTGACTTGGACAATCACGTGCTTTGTGACTGTCACTTCTCCCTTTCTGAGCCTCAGTTTGCCCATCTGTGAAATGGAGATAATTCCATGTCCCGAGAGTTGTCACAAGGCCAAAGGAGATGTTGCTTGGGCAGCATGTGCTATGCCGGCAGGAACACGGGGGAGCGCTGAGAGACAGGGCAGAGCGGCTGCCACTCACGGTTGTACAGGGTGATGACGTGGAGGCAGTTGAGGAGCTGTCGTTTATATTCATGAATCCGCTTCACCTGGATGTCGAAGAGTGAGTTGGGGTTGATGTGGACTTTGTATTCCCTCTCTAGGTAGGCCGCAAACTTCAACTTGTTTTCCTGGAGGCAGAGACAGGGAAGGGCTCACCAACAGGCCACAGCCTCAGGAAATCCTACCGTCCACACTCTATTCACTCAGGCCCGGGAGGATGGATGCCAGGAGGCTCACTGGCTACTTCTGTCCACGCCTGCACCAGGGCAGACATTGCTAATCAATGTCAGCACTATTCATGTGAGGTCAGGTGATGCCTTCCCACCACAGACTCCAGGCAGCTTCCACCAACGGCCTGGGTGGGCAGGAGAGATGAACTCCATTTGCCACGCCTGACCCAGATATCTGGCCCCTCCAGTGCTCTCCACACAGCACAGCTGTCCCACGTTGCAGCTCTCCCCACCTGCTTCACTTTGGCCACATCCCGAATGAAGGCTTCATCATCCACAAAGGAGAGCAGTTTGCGCAGCTGGTCCAGATCGGAGATGAAGTCCTCACCGATGCGCTGTGGGAACACAAGCCCATCCCCGTCCTTCCTCCTCCCAACACAGAAGGGGGCCTTTCCAGGTCAGCCAAGCCCCCTCCATCCAGCAGGCTGCTCTGGGAGCCCTCCCAGCCCCTCCTCCTCCAGCCTTCCAGCTGGGGCACAGGGCATCCATGGTTACCTTCCTCCCCTCCCGTCCTTGAGCTCCGAAGGCTGACGCCACCTGACCCCAGCAGTCCTTCCTGGCTTCCTGGCAAAGCTTTGCCTGACACCAACATGACCTTGTGCCTTCTCTGCCAGATATCTGCCCTTTCCAGGCTCACTTCAGATGTGACCCATGGATGACTCCCTCCATTAGACTGCGACCTTTGCTGGGTTCACCTCCACAGCCAGGGCCTCCCTTGGCACATAGAGCACCCTCATGCAAATAAGAGAATGGTGTCCCTCCTTCAGGCGGATGTGAGGCTTGGGGAACACAGTGCAGGAGGGATTTCAGCCCTCGGCTGGGAGCCCTGACGCAGTGAACCACCTGCACAACTATACCCAGCTGATCCCTGCAGGGACCCATGTTGACCCTACTGGCCATACAACGGCCTCTCACCTCAGCAATGACCTCTGCCAGCCCAGGGTTACACAGAACCAGCCAGCGCCGAGGGGTGATGCCATTGGTCTTATTCTGGAACTTATGAGGCTCCAACTCATAGAAGTCTTTGAAGCTGCAGGATGAGGTTGGACAAGGGTCGCCACTCACCCCTGTAGGATGAAGGCCTCTGCCCTGGGGCCCCTACCCTGTCTTGCTGAAAGGGGCCTAGGGTGGGGAATGTGGACCTGGGGAAGGTGGGGGATGCTGTATGTAAGAGGGGGTCATCTCAGGACAGGGCAGCACTGGAAGGGGCTACCGTGCTTGTAAGAATGACGCTACCTGTGAGTGCCGCCCGGGGCCAGAGACCATGAAAGGCTAGAGACCATGAGTGGTCAGGCAGGGCGGTGAGGGGCGGGGTCTTATGAGACAGAGGCGTGGAATGGGCGGGGCCTCTGTGAGACAGAGGCGTGGATTGGGTGGGGCCTAGAGAGGGGCGGGGTCTGGAGAGCAGGGCTCACATGGTCTTCTTGAGGATCTCTGAGTGGATGCGCGCCACGCCATTGACAGCGTGCGAACCCGCGATGCACAGGTGTGCCATGTTGATGCGCTTCACCGCGCCCTCCTCCACCAGCGACATGCGCCGCAGCCGGTCTATGTCCCCTGGGAATGTGGCCGCCACCCTCTGTGCCCAAAGAGCCCAGAGCTAGGACCAGGTCCAGGAACCCCAGTCTGCAGTCCCCAGTCCCACACCCCCCAGAGCTCTGCCCAGAGCCCTCACTGCCCCAGAGTCTCAGGGCCCTGGCTGGGCGCCCCTACTCCCAGGCCAGACTGGGTGTCTCCCTCGTCCCCGCACTGTCCCCCAAGCCTCCCAACTTACGTTGAGGAAGCGCTGGTTGATCTCGTAGATGATCTGGAGGTGCCGTGGCAGCAGCGTCTCCAAGAGGTGCACCGGCCAGCGCTCCAGGGCCTCGGGCAGCACCGTGTGGTTGGTGTAGGCACAGGTCCTCACTGTCACATCCCACGCCTGGCACACGGGTGGGAAGTCAGGACGCAGACCTCAGCCCAGTGGCTCTCCCCACACCCTATGCAGCCCAGCAGGCCCTCCCACCGCAGTGCCAGGTTTAGGACGGTCCCTCTGGCCTCAGGCTCCAATCTGTTCACTCCACTCATATCCTCCCATGTCCCCAAACTGGGAAGGGAACCCTGAAGCGGAGAGTGTCAAATGAGGCAGAGGGGCCCTGAAGCCCACCTTGTCCCAATCCAGCCGCTCCAGGTCCACCAGGATCCTCATCAGTTCGGGGATGGCCAGGGAGGGGTGGGTGTCATTGAGCTGGATGGCCACCTGGGATAGGCAGAGGAGTCAGTCTGAGCTCCAAACCACATACCATGCTATGGTCACTGTCCTTTGCCACTTCGGAGACCCCCAGACATCCCAGCACGGTTCTGTGATGGGCTGAGGGCAGAGGCAGGCAGGCGCTCATGGGGGTGGGAGGAATGGGGTGGGGGGGAGTGGGGCAGGAGGAGGAGGGAAGCCGAGGTTATGAGACTGTGGATTGACCTGAGCAAGTGACCCTCCCACACTCCCAGCCTCCACTCCTTTATCTATTACATGGGGCAGTTGGGCTGAGGCTGGAGGGAGAGGCCCGGCACACACTGTTTGGCGCAGAGGCGCCCTCTACGCACATAGTACCTTGTCCGGGAAGGCATCAAAGTTCGTGCGCACGGGATCGCGGCAGCCGAATTTGGAGGACTTGAAGCGACGGATGATGTCCTGGAGGGTGGCAGCCACCACGAAATACTCCTGCTTCAGCCGCAGTTCCTTCCCCTCAAAGAACTGGGGACAGCACGAGGCAGCGTGAGTCAAGGCGGCAGGGGCGTGGCCTAAAGCTGCGGTGGGTGTGGCCGGGAGGGACTCCCACTCACACCAGGACCCCTGAGCCCTAAGTCGGGATCCCTTTCTGGGACCCAGGGAATTTTCCTCCACCAAGAAGTAGTGGCAAGAGACAGGGTCAGGAAGCGGGGCACAAGAACCGAGAGTATCGTGGGTGTCGCCTTGGGACAGCTCCTCCAAAGTGCCCTTCGCTAACCCACTTCCCTCAGGACTCAGGTGTCCTTGTGCTCAAAAGGCTTAAGATGGGGGCACAGGATGCACAAGTCCACAGTATGCCCTGGGTGTGAGTAGGGCACCAGCAAGTGTCCTTCCTCAGTTCTTCCTAACCCCCCGCTCCCAGGACTCAGGCTTTCAGTGCCCCCCACCACCCAGAGACTGACGCACATTATCATTGGGGTACAGGACACGAGAGATGTTCTCCGCCAGGTTCCGGTCCAGCACAGCCTGGATGTAGCCACCGACATTGACTGAGAGACGAGAGTGGGGAGAGGGTAAGGCCTGGGCAGGGCGGGGCCGGCGGGCAGGCTGGGGCCGGCGGGCAGGCTGGGCTGTTACCAGCAGATGAACTCACAGTCCTTGAGGTTGAAGTCATTGGGAGCCTTGGCAGACCAGAGGCGCATGGTGTTGACGACATTGTTGCGATAGCCGGGCACGGGTGTATCGTAGGGCATGGCCAGTACCACCTGCAGGGGGCAATCCTGTCAGGAGCTGCCTGGTCCTGGCATCTGCCTCCCTCCCCTCAGGGCTGGCACTCAAGGCTTTGTCCCTGCACTCTGCAGACCCCAGCTCTTGTCCCAACGCTAGCATCAACTAGTTGTGTAACCATCAGCAAACCCCACAGCCTCTCTGGACCTCATCTAGAGAGAAAACACCCTCAACACCTCCCCAACACCAGTAAGCCCTGCTTGGGCAGACAGTGGTGAGGAAAATGGAAGGAGGCGGGTGACAAGCCCGGAGCCCAGGAGGGGCTTTGTTGGTGACCTCTCTGCAGCAATGGGGGGCTGGGCTGGCCAGCATGGCCTGAGCAAAAGCTAGAGGACACTGTGGACTCATGAGAGGACTGGGGAACCCAGGGCCAGGCTGAAGGGGTCACAGAGGTCAAGTCCACCCAAAGACCTCAGGCCTAGTTGACCACACGGCTAATTCTCAGTGACTAACGCTGACCCGCCTTCCATAACTAGCAAACATCAATAACTGTCTGCTATCACAGTGCTAGGGGTACATCCACTCCTCCAAGGGAGCCCTTTTAAGGGGCATTGCCTTCCCTCCCCACACTCAGTCACCTTGATTGGAGCAGAGTGGGAGCTGACACACAGAGAGGGAAAGGACTGGTCCCTGAGCACACAGCAGGCTGGCAGCACCAGAGGGAGCCAGGTCTCCTGCCTTCCAGCCACAGCCACTTGTGCCAGCTGCCACATGCACCTGGCATGGACTGCCAGCAGCCCCCACTGGGCCTAGCCTGGCTGACAGCAAATGCTCAGTTCTGAAAGCCTACTGGTTTATCTGCAGCCCCTCTGTGGGCTGATGACCTGAAGCTTCAGCAGGAAGATTGCCCGAACTGGGATTTGGTGTTTGTTTGTTTGTTTTTGAGATGGAGCCTCACTCTGTTGCCCAGGCTGGAGTGCAGTGACATGATCTCAGTTCACTGCAAACTCCGTCTCCCGGATTCAAGTGATTCTCCAGCCTCAGCCTCCTGAGTAGCTGGGAGTTTTGGTCAGGCTGGTCTCAAACTCCCAACCTCAGGTGATCCACCCACCTCAGCCTCCCAAAGTGCTGGGATTACAGGCGTGAGCCACCGCACTCGGCCAATTTTGAACTCCTGAGCTCAATTGACCTTCCCACCTTGGCCTCCCAAAGTGCTGGGATTACAGGCATGAGCCATGCCCTCAGTCTATTTTTTTTATTTTTTGTAGAGATAGGGTCTGTCTATGTTGCCCAGGTTGGTCTTGAACTCATGAACTCAAGCCATCCTCGCACCGTGGCCTCCCAAGTGCTGGGATTATGGGCATGAACCACCGTGTCCAGCTTTGGCTTGCTTTTAGGATCCCTCTAACTCGCTGTGTGACGAGTGAATTCCTCTCGAAAGGCTTGAATTTTCTCCTGCTCTGGGCTGCTGCTGTTGGGATGTATGGGGCAGACTCAAGTCGCCAAGATGGTCCTTTGATAAATCTCCTGGTGTGGAGTGGAGCCAGGTCATGTGGAGACACTGGGGGAACGGGGCAGCCTCTCTCTCCTTCCAGGCTCTGCACTTAGGCTGGGTCCCCTGTGTCCCTGTCTCTAGTCTTTCCTGGCTTCAGCTGTGTGACTTTGAGTAAGTCACTTAACCTCCCCGAGCCTCAGCATCCTCAGTTGTAAAATACATTGGGTCATGCTTCCTATATAGGCTTCCTTCTCCTCCCTCCCCTTCTCTGGGCTCCCCCGACCCCCAGCTTCATCCTCACCTGTGTGTCCACCCACTTGGCACCCTGGCTGGTGTGCTCCACATGGCCGTAGAAGTGCACAGGTAGCGTGAACTCAGGTCGGGCCTTCTCCCAGGGGTTGCCGTAGCGAAGCCAGTCATCGGCCTCCTCCATCTGAGCCCAAGGCAGGTTGGGGAGAAAGGCAGGCAGTGTCAATGCAGGCACTCACAACACAGTGCACGGTGGGGCGGGGCAGGGGCTGCGGCCCGGGGCACCCTACACCAAGTATGAGTTAGGGGCTCTGAGGTAGGCCCCTGGTCTGCTGGGCTCTCCAGGACATGAACCACCTGTTCCAGGGGCACCAGCTGGCTTTGGGTCGGGGGTTGGGAAGCGGCAAGGATACTTTCCGCAGAGCTTGGGGCTGTTTTGGACCTATGCAGAGATGATAAACAAGTGGGGGTCTTCCCCATCCCAACTAGACCCCACAAGGTTAGAGCTGAGGCTGCTCACCTGCCAGCCCCCGGAGATCTTCTGGTTAAAAATCCCAAACTCATAGCGAATACCGTAGCCATAGGCGGCCAGGCCCAGTGTCGCCATGGAGTCCAGAAAGCAGGCTAGGGGTGTGCAGGGAGGTGGGTGTCAGGGACCCAGCACGGAGGACCCCATCTGCCCATCCACCCTCACAGCCCTGCCCACTTACCTGCCAGCCGGCCCAGGCCCCCGTTGCCCAGCCCCGCATCCTCTTCAATTTCCTCCAGCTCCTCCATGTCCAGGCCCAGCTGGAGGGGTGAGGGTGGCAGTGGTCAGGGCCAAGTGTCAGCAGGGGAACCCCCAGTCCTCACAAATCGCCCCACCCCACACACACCTGGTAGGTGGCCTCGTCACAGGCATTCTCTAAGGCCAGGTTCACCATGGTGTTCTGTAGTGTCCGTCCCATGTAGAACTCCAAAGACAGGTAGTAGATCCTCTGCCCAGAGAGACGGACGGGCAGGGAATGGGATCAGGACCACACACCAACACTCAGCAGGGCCCAGCTACGCCTGGACCTCTGGCCCGCCTGCCCTGCTCTCAGGCCCCGGCTGTCCTATCCCTGTTGCCAGTTTGTTTCTCCCTGTCTCAGGCTTTGGGGCCCAACAGGTGAGGTTCTGGTTCCAGCATTCCTCTGGCTTTGGACAAGTCAGAACTTTGTCCTGATTTGGCTTCCCATCTGGGAAATGGCGTTGGCCATACCCACTTCAGGGACTGAGGTGCCGGGAGGGTGGGAACCCCTTCCCCTGCACCCAATACCCAGCAGGGAACCAGGATGTGCAGAAGCGTCTCCAAGAGCTCCCCAGGAGGGCAAGGCCAAGGCCCAGAGAAAAAGTCATTTGCGGGCCGGGCACGGTGGCTCAAGCCTGTAATCCCAGCACTTTGGGAGCCCGAGGCGGGTGGATCACGAGGTCAAGAGATCGAGACCATCCTGGTCAACATGGTGAAACCCTGTCTCTACTAAAAATACAAAAAATTAGCTGGGCATGATGGCGCGTGCCTGTAATCCCAACTACTCAGGAGGCTGAGGCAGAAGAATTGCCTGAACCCAGGAGGAGGAGGTTGCGGTGAGCCGAGATTGCGCCATTGCACTCCAGCCTGGGTAATGAGTGAAACTCTGTCTCAAAAAAAAAAAAAAAAAAAAGTCATTTGCTCAAGGTCAAACAGAGGCTAGACACTGTCATCTCCCATCCTTGCACTGCCCAGTTCCCCTTGGCCCTCAAGCCTCAGTCGCAAGGAGACCCAGAGACACCAGAAACTAGGATGCTGCCAGTGCCTGGTCTCCTGGTTTCCTGGGTCCTCTCCCGGCCCCATCTGCCTGCCCCTCCCCCACCCCCCACCGTGGGGTATCAGGTTGCTGACATTTACCAGTGACCCCACCAGACATTTGATCTCTGCCGCCCCAGCTGCCCCAGCGCCGCCTGCTGTACAGGCATACCATGCACACAGCCAACAACTGACAGGTCCTTCCACCAGGGCCCAACCCAGGCCACAGGCGCCATCCTGCCCACCAGCAGCCCCTCCAACCTTCTCCGAGTGGGCACTGACCCTTTACGGCCAGCCCACCTGCTCTGAGCTCCCTGACCCCCACCCCCACCCCTGCCCCAGGCTTCTCCCTCAGGTTGTCCCAGCACCCTTTGTGCCTGGCACCTCCGGATTCTCCAACCCCAGGAACCTAGAGTGACAAGGGGTGGCCAGTTAAATCCAGATCTCCAGCTCCCTGGCAGCGCCTCCAGCCCATTCCTCTGCCCAGTGTGTCCCTAGCAGCACCTTGGGGTCCTTCTCATAGTAGTGCTGCTGCGTGCGGATCCAGCGCCCCACGAGGTGGTCGCGCACGGTATGGGCCAGCGCAAAGTAGTAGTCTCGTGGGGTGGCCACATTGCGGTCCTTGACGAGTGTGAAATGCAGGTGCCGGTTGAAGTTCTTTTTCAGCTCAGTCACGTTCTCCACGCCGGCCAGGCCGCGCACACTGATTTGCTTTCTCTTCTCATGGTCTGACAGGGGCCGGGACATGGCTGCAGGAGGGCGGGCCGGACTGGACTGTCGGTCGGTCGTGGGGACGGTGGCCTCAGCACTGCCTCCAGACAGGGAGTGGAGCTCCCCAGCCTCAAGGGGATTTAAAGTCTGGCTCTGGGCAGCACACCCCGCCTCCCCTGCAATGGGAGGGTCTTGGCCTGGCAGCTCAGGGAGCTATTTTGAGGGCAAGGGGAGGAGAGGGGAGGGGAGGGAGAGATGAGCTCCACTTGGGCCGCCAAGACTGGCCCGGCTTGCTCACAGGCCTGTGCTGACCCACTTCCTCCAGGCCTTGCACACAGAAGGGTCTTCTGTCCCTTGTCCCTGCCTTGTGCAGCGTTGGAGACAAGATGGAGCAGACAGTGCTGGATTGGGGAGCTGTCCTCCGGGGCCGGACCAGGATGGGAGCATGTGTTGTGGCAAAAGGAAGCAGGACCCCCTGCAGGCGGCGGTGCAGGAGCCAAGCCTGTGCCCTGACGGAAGAGGTGCAACTAGCAGAGGCCACTGGATGTCTTCAAGAAAGGGACCCACGACCCTGCATACGAGGGGTGGTGTGAGGGAGGGAGGTTGTGTGACGCAGGGCCACAGCCCTCGCTCCACCCCCACCAAAGCTGAGCGGCTCTGAGCTCCCCCTGTTGCTGTCCCTCAAGGAGCTCTGAATGACCTTTTGGAGAGGGATGGTCAGATTACAGGCCGGTGTTGGCAGGAGGCCGCTAGCCTGCAGCCCTGGGAATTGTAGTCCCTGGGAGAAACTGAGGCATTCCCCATCCCCTCATCCTATTGGTTAATGATAGTGAGTTCTCCCTGTGATTTGACGGCTTAGGAAGTAATCGGAGGCCTTCTCTCAGGGCCACACCCTGGGCAGGGATTTTGTAAACCAGCTCAGTGACCTGTCCTGTAAAATGGGTGCCTCATCTGTACCTCAGGCACCTTACCCCATTTGTGTGCATGACCCCAGTTTCAGGCCCTTCCCTGGAGGCTGTGGCTATCACCCCACTCAGTGCTGTGTCCTGGCCCCAGCACTGACTTGCTGTGTGACCTCAGGCTGGTTGCTTTACTTTCTTGAGCTTTGGATTCCTTCATCAAATTTAGATTCTCCAATGAGAAAAACAATACCTGCCTCTCAGCTGCTGCCTCCTCATCTTGTGGGGGCAGGCTCTGGATCCTGCTGTTTTTTAAGCGAAAGGAAGCCAGGACCTGCTGCTAGTTCAAAGGCTGTCTGGGCCTCCTGAGTGGTGGGCCATTGGAGGGGAAGAGCTGGGTGTTCTGTTCTGAGGGCCAAGGAAGCAGGTCAGAAGCCCAGACAGCTGCAGGTGCTACTGAGAGCCCGATTCGGGGAAGACCAAGCTGTTTCTGAGGACCTTTTTTTTTTTGAGATGGAGTTTCACTCGTCGCCTAGGCTAGAGTACAATGGCATGATCTTGGCTCACTGCAACCTCCACCTCCTGGGTTCAAGCAATTCTGCCCCAGCCTCCAGAGTAGCTGGAATTACAGGCACCTGCCACCAAGCCCAACTAATTTTTGTATTTTCAGTAGAGACGGGGTTTCACCCTGTTGAACCAGGCTGGTCTCAAACTCCTGACCTCAGGTGATTTCTACTTGGAAACATGGCACCACAGAAGACAGTGTGGCCGTGACTTTTGAGGGCAGTGGTAAAGCAGGGCTTGGGAGTCGGGAGACCTCTGTAGGACTTGCAGTTTTGCCCACATACTAAGCTAGTGATTCCAGGGCTGGGTTTGCCATGGCTCAGAAAGTGATCGGAGGCTGGCCTTGGGGGCTCACACCTATAATCCCAGCACTTTGGGAGGTCGAGGTGGGTGGATCGCCTGATGTCAGGAAATCAAGACCAGCCTGGCCAAGATGGCAAAACCCCGTCTCTACTAAAAATACAAAAATTAGCCGGGAGTGGTGGCCCATGCCTATAATCCCAGCTACTTGGGAGGCTGAGGCAGGAGACTTGCTTGAACTCAGGAGGCAGAGGATGCAGTGAGCCGAGATCAGACCACTGCACCGAAGCCTGGGCAACAGGGTGAGTCTCCATCTCAAAAAAAAGAAAAAAGATCCAGTAATATAAAAATCAAAACAGAAAAAGGAAAAACAATGCTGGCAGTTCTCTGGTCTCTCCCCCATTCACAGCTTGCACCCAGCCTCGGCTCCTGGGCCTCATCCCCATCCTCCACCGAGTGCAGCTTGGCCCAGCAGCCAATGTTCTTCACAACCCGCACTCGTCCCTCGGAGGGTTGCTATGAGTGGAGCTGAGACTTCTTGGCAGTCACTGCCAAGCAGACAGTAGCTTGTTAACCATGCTGTCACCTCAGCCCAACTGTGGCAGCATGCTTTGGCCACACACTCCTTTGCATTGACCCCCATTTCCTGCCAGACTGTATGTTCCTGCCACTGAGGACCCAATCCCCATAGACCATCCACATCTTACGGGCAGGGGAGGCCAAGCTCATTCCATCTTTTCCCAACTACCCTCCCCTCTTGCATCCAGGGCATTTGCTGTCTCAGGAAACATTTTTACTGGGAAACTTTTTTTAACTTTCTCCAACTACCTTTCCTGTGGCTTCTTTCAATCTTTTGTCATGCCATCACTCCCCACTGTTTCCAGGCTTTGTCTGGGGGTGACACTGCATGCCCCAGCCTGGCATGATCAAACCTGGGCGGCATGATCTCATCTGTCTCCCCATTACCTCCACCCCCTCCTTCGTGTTGTGTATGCAGGTTTACTTTAATGAGCCCTGAAGCACACTTTTCCAACCTGAACTCACTCAAGGTTGTTTATGTCTATGTTTCTAACTAGAAACCTGGCCTCCTTCCTTGGACCAATCCTGGGTTTCTCCAGAGCCCTTGGCTGAGCCTCAGTAACAAAGCCCTGAGGTTGACCTTTCCCCACTGGCATTCCTCTTGCCAGGCCTTGAGGGGGTGGGGACAGTGCTGCAGCAGCAGCAGCAGAAAAACAGGGTGGGAGGAGGGGCACACACGTCACAACACGATGGGGTAAAAGGCTTGCTTTCCCACCCCAGGTGTCTTCAGACAGGTGGGCAGGCCTTTCTGTCACTGATTCTGCCACAGAGGCAGGTGCTTGCCACCATTTGAGAGCCAAGCCTTCCTGCTGTCTCTTCCATTTCAGGGCCTCCAGCATCTTGGAGACTGATGCCTTAGTCAGCCACTTCCACTCTCCAAAACCTTAACAAAAGCTGACGGCAGGGAGCAGAGAGGGAGGGAGCACAGGAATGGAGCTGGCCTCGGGGGAGAGAAGCGGAGGAGATAGCTGGGCTGTGGTTAAGTCATTTATTGATTTTATTTCTAAAACCCACATAGCGCCACTTTGCCGCTTCCAGAGCTTCAAAGAGCTAATTAACCGCCCAATGAGCCCACCAGGGAAACCAAGCTTGTGGGGGAAGTGATGAGGTGAAGCCAAGGTCAAAGAGGGTAGCCAGGCCCCAGGCCCTGCTCCCATTCCGTCAATTAAGGACAAAGGCAAAAAAGATGTCCTCGTTTCTTCTGGTAAGCCGAAGTTTTAGGGCTTGGCTGGGGAAATGTGCTGAGCCTGCCTTGCTTCTGAGGGCTCCGCAAGCCCGACAGACCCATAGCAAAGCACAGGTCTCCGGGATGGAGACCAGACATCCCAGTAAATAGCAGTGGCCAGCCCCAACTCACATCTGGAAAGCAGCCCAGACCACAGATGCTGGCCCCAGCAGCCAGGTGCTGGGGGGAGGCTACTGTCCCTCAGCTGCCCTGAAAGAAGGAGAGGCAGGTGGAACCAGGGCCACTCTAAGGCACCTCTCCCCACAAGAGAACCCCACTACCTGGTGGAGACTCCACATGGATTTCTCTGGGAACCCTAATAGGCACTACGCACTTACTGCCCAAGACATGAAAAGAAGCAGAACTAAAAGACCCTACGCAAAGTGCTTGCAAAGCACAAGGTGGGGCACTTTGTCCTGCCCCCCACCCCACCCCCAAAGCCTACAGTGCTGGCAGGCTGCAAGTCACCAGCAGAGAAGGAAAAAAGCCACTTGGCGGTTTTAATTTTAGCTGCTCTGTGCCTGACAGGCAGGATTAGTTGGCTTGACCTTTAGTGTTGATGCCTCCCCAGGCCCAGGCCTTAGTCAGGTGGCAGCTTCCAGGCACAGATCACCACTGGAGCTCATCAAACACGGGGGTCCTAGCCCCAGGAAAAGGCCTTCAAAGGACAGAGACTAGAGAGATGAGCAGTGACCACGAAGGGCAAAATTGGTTCTCAGCGATGTTAACTAGTCACCAAAGGGAGACTATGGAGCCACCCACACACTCAGCTGCCACCACCAAAGCCACACACAGGAGGCAGGTGGTGGGCCTCCCTAATTTAACAACCCACAGTCTCGCCCCCGGACGAGGTGCTGAACAAAAGTTAAGGCAACTTTGGTGCTGCTGCTGGTAGAGGAGGTTTATATGAAAAGAAAAAGCAGCAGGGGGTGGGGGGAGCGGCATTAAAAAAGAAAATAAAGAAGCAGACCCAGAAAACCACACTGCTCTTTTATTCAATGGAACATCCCCGCTTTAACGCAGTGTTGAATCTAACACCGAAAAAAAAAGCCCAGAGAAATTTCTGTAGATAAACCAGTGAAGAGAACACGCAGTATACATTATTGTCAACATAATCACTCCATGGAGAGGGAAGCGGGAGGAAAAAGGAAGGAGAATGAACAGGGGGCTCAAACTCCTAAACGTTGCAAAACATTCAGACGTTTGGGATTAAAACAAAACATAAAAGGAAGCCTTCCAGGAAGGAGAGGACCAAATGGAATCCGAGACAGCTCAGGTAGTCAAGGAGCATGGGAAGAACTCAAGGCTGGCAGGAGAGCCCGAGGGAGCTCAGGCTGGCAGGAACGCCAGGACGGATGGGAAACCCGGAACCTGGAGATGAACCTGCCCTCGGCCACTGTACAAGACTCCCTTGACAAGGGTGGCAGAGATTTAAAAGCCCCACACTTTAAACCAACATCTTTGGGGGTGGCTATGGCACCTTGAAAAACTTAGAACCAAAGAATCCCACAACCAGCTTGGCGTGAATGGCCGAAGCCCATGCCCAAAACCATTTGCTCCCCTCTCCTTGGTAAGGGAAGAACTGGAGAGAAGGGAAAAGAATCTAATTGCAGCAGAAGACCGGGGAGAGCATCTCCTTGGACGGAGTCTGAAGAAAGGAAGAGATAAGGAAGTAACAAAGGAAAAAGAAAAAAATTAATAAAAATTTCACGATATGGAGCCAGCGTGTTCCGATTCCGTCCACAAAAATAACTCAAGCTGCTTTGCCGAACCATCCTGTCCACCAGGGGCGCTGCTGAGGCTGTCTGCCTGGAAGGGTCACCAATGGGCGCGGAAAGTCCTCACTCTCATGGCTCGGGCCATCGCCGCCGCGGGGAGGGATCCTGGCGGCCCGGTTTGGGGAGAGGCAAAGGGAGTTGGGTGAGGAGAGAAAGAAGACAAAGAAGACACTCGATGCTACGGGGCGCCAGAAGAGCCCAAGCTGGCGCCCCTACTACCACTGCCCGTTCCCAAGCGAATCCTCAGTCGCTTGGCCCAGCCCTGTGCGTGCACACACACACATGCGTGCACACACAATCACATGCGTGCGTCCCAATGTCTGGCTCCATATGGTGAGGTTCGGCGTGTTTAAACGAGACCAATTCTCTCTATATATAATATATATTTTCTTAAAAAACAAGTCTAGTTCTGTGGTGGAGGCGGTGGGGGAGCTGGAGGCATCCCGAAGGGCGGCATGCCCGCCACCCCCATGCCCATCATGGTGACAAAGTTAGAAGGGTCCATGGGAGGCGGAGGAGGAGGGGGCGGGGCATACATCATGCCGGCGGAACCAGGCGGTGGAGGCGGCGGAGGGGGAGGGGCCCCAGGCGGCAGAGGCGGCTGGACCCCGGGGGGCAGGGGCACCATAGTGGGGTTGCCTTGCATCTGAGGGGCTCCTGGAGAAGCTGCGGCAGCCGCCTGCTGCTGTTGCCATGGCGGGATGGACCCTGTGCCAGCGCTCGTGGTGGTAGTCGTCGTATCTGGGGTGGTAAAGAAGCCCAAGGTCACACGCGCGGGGGCACACCGCGGCTGTCTGCGGCTGCTGCCTTGGGATGGGGGCGAGGGGCGCCTGCTCCTTGCTTGGCATGCGGTACGGTGGTGGGGGGCGGGCGGGCGGGGCTGGTGATGGGAGTGGAGGGGTGGGCAGGACTACCCTGGGGTCAGCCTCGAGGTCTCTGGGCTTAACAGAGTAAGCCCTTTGTCACCGATGCCCCTGGAAGGGCTGAGGGGAAGGTACTAGACACAAGAACAGCTCTGATGTCCCTCCGCCCAGCCGCCGCCACCACCGAACGGCACATTCAACCTCAAGGCCACAGCTGCTCTCTCCCCACTGCCCAGTCCCACCTCTGCAGTCTCTCACCCCAATCACAGCCCTTTCCAGAGCAAGCATGCACCATCCCACTCGGGCCATATGCATCAGGCTCGGTCCAGCCAGCCGCTCACTCAGCCTGCGAGGAACTGGACTTCTGGCCCCCTACCTACAATAGCAGGCTCCCCTCCAGGCCCCCACGAACCTCTCCCCAGACACAACCACACCAAACATCAGCTCTCCTCTCCAAGACGCCCCTCCAACCCCTGGACCAGGAGGCCCTTTCTGTTTACAACCCCAGCAGAGCTCAGGGGCTCATCCCAAGGCACCCGCCTGCTTGTGTGAGGTGTGAGGCTCTACAGTTCCTCTCAGGCCCACCCCATCCCACCCACCCCCACAAGCCCAAAATATTCTACTCACTTTGCTGCCATGGCAAGGGGGTACTGGAAGCCATACTGCTGCTGGGCGGAGGGGGTGGCGGAGGCTGCTGCTGCTGCTGTTGCCATGGGGGAAGAGGACCAGAGGGAGGGGGCGGGGGCTGCCCACTGGGAGGCGGCGGCGGCGGCGGCATCATGCCCATAGGCGGCGGCGGCATCATACCTGCAGGTAGGTGTAGGCAAAGATGAGGCCTCAGGGAAAAAGGGGGATTTGGGCCAGAGTCCCCATGTGCCCAAGCCTAGGTGAAGACCCACAGCCAGCAGACAGCCATTACCTTTTCCTTGATGCAGGCGATAGACCCCAGAGCCCACAGGCGTACTTCCCAGGTACTGATCTTGATGGAAGGAAAGAGCAGGGACTTAGCAGGACATTGGAACTGGCCAGAGAAGCCACCCCTGTGATAACTTGAGTTGCTATCCTTACAGGAGTTCTGAAAACCATGCCTGTAAAAGGCAGTGTCTGTGCCTAGCTGACACAGAATCACTCCCTGTACCAGAATGGAGTCTTGCTCCTTCCAGAGCAAGTCAGGCAGACCCGGCACACTGCCGAGCCACTTGAGAGCAGCTTCTAGCTCAGTGACCTGACGTAACCCCCTGCTTATCCCCAAAGCCCCAAGGTTTCTGGTCTGACACTTACTTACCCATTGGAGGAGGGCCATGGTGCCCAGGTGGGTGGGGGCCCTGGTTCATCGGAGGTGGTGGTGGCTGCATCCAAGGGGGTGGGGGTCCATTGGGGTTGTGCTGCATGGGATGTCCACCATGCCCACCTGTCAGGCTAGGTAATGGGTGTGGGAAGCTGTGGGGGCCGCCTCCGGGCCCACCAGGACCACCTCCGTGCATGCCATGGTAAGGCCGACTCTCTGAAGGGCCAGAATTCATCCAGGGTGGGCGGCTCTGAGTGGTGGACATGAGAGACTACGTGAGAGCATTTCCAGCCAACGTCCCTGCCTGCGCCCCCTGGTGGCAACATTGTTCTTCCAGTCATGCCACAGGACCAGAACACAAGAACAAGGTCTTCCCAAAATGAGAAGTCCCCAACTGGCCTGAGATCCCAGAAGAACAATGTTGCCACCCACATCCTTCGATCTGCTCTACCCAAAGCACTTGGCCATAGCTCCCAGTCTCTGCAGAAGAGAATGGGGAAGCCAGACCAAGAGAACCAGCCCCCAGGCTCACCGGTGGAGGTGGGTTGTTGGCGGGAGCAGCAGGACGAGGTGCGCTGGCCAGGGGTGTGGTGGCAGGCCCAGAGGTGGAGCCCACAGATGCTGGGACGGGCGCTTCACCCAGTTCAGCCATGAGGGACAAATATTCTTTATCCATTCGTGCTTTATCCTGAGCTGATTGGGGATCACCAGGCCTGAAGTGGGGTGGGGGACACAGAGAAAGTGGAAAAACTCATTAGGGAAACTTTTACCCTGAGGAACCAACATACAGAACGTGTTGAAGGATTCAATCATCAGATCACCATATCTAACACCTTACTGAGCATGGCTCTCAACAGTCTCATCAGATCTTCAGTTTCGTGCCCAGTTCTGCATCTGAGATAGCCAGAGCAGAGGCCCTGGGCGAAGAGCACAGGAGACCCTGAGCATCACTGAAGCACAGGTTCTCTCAACTCAATGCCATCAAATTTCATTCCCAGTTTGAGGAAAGAAAATCTATGTAAGACTGGCCCAACTGCCAGAACGACCTTCCTGAACAAAAGTTTACACATTTAAATGCCAGAGTAAAAAGGTGCTGGTATCCAGTGCTGACTTGCAACTGGTCAGAAAGAAATTTTTTCTTTTTTTTTTTTGAGAAGGCGTTTCGCTCTTGTTACCCAGGCTGGAGTGCAATGGCATGATCTCGGCTCACTGCAACCTCCACCTCCTGGGTTCAATCAATTCTCCTGCCTCAGCCTCCCGAGTAGCTGGGACTACAGGCACGCGCCACCATGCCCGGCTAATTTTTGTATTTTTAGTAGAGATGGGGTTTTCACCATGTTGACCAGGATGGTCTCGATCTCTTGACCTCGTGATCCACCCGCCTCGGCCTCCCAAAGTGCTGGGATTATAGGCGTGAGCCACTGAGCCTGGCCCTTTTTTTTTTAAAGGGAGGGAGAAAAGGCAGAGGCGACAGAGATGGAGAAACCATCTCCGTTGTCTCTACCCCAAGGAACAAGTCTTCTTGAACAAATTCTGAACAGCAAAAGCAGGAAATTTCCTCTTGAGCCCCCGTGAAAACATTTATACCCAAAATGGAAGCTTCCAGTTTTCTTGGGCTCAAGACAAACAAATAGGGATATCTATAGAGCCTGATCCTGGGCTTTAAACCACACCATTACAGACCACATTAACAGAAAGATGTTTCTCTTGGTCAGTAAGATTAACAACAACCAACTAATGTGCTAAGAGAGTTGTCCTGCACATCTCGGGCTACCAGGAAACCACAAGAGCCAGCCCCTCACCTTTGGAATTTGCAGTCTGAAGCAATGTGGCCAGCCCCGCCACACTTGGTACACACTGTGGTGTTGGTAATGCTGCGGGTCTCCGAACTCTGCCAGGGTCTTAAGATCCTATTAAAGGAATAAGAGGTCAACATAAGGGGACAATCTCTACTTCC
Source organism: Aotus nancymaae (assembly GCF_030222135.1). Classification (NCBI taxonomy): domain Eukaryota; kingdom Metazoa; phylum Chordata; class Mammalia; order Primates; family Aotidae; genus Aotus; species Aotus nancymaae. The sequence goes on along the minus strand of NW_026988473.1, from coordinate 5,074,348 downwards.
GTAAGTACTTCAGGTCTCTACACTCTGTCCTTTAAACTGATCACATACCTGTTGTCGTCTTCCCGAAGGGTCCCATTCAAGCGAGCCAACTCCCGAAGCTGCATCTTCCGTAGATCATTCTGGTCTTCTGGGGTCTCGATACCCTGCTTCAAGATGTTTCTTATCTAGTGAAGATACAGTGGACAGGTAAGTGCTTGGGGCCGCCTCCACCTAGGTTTTCAGCAAGAGGCTTCCTTTCTGGGCTCACTCACCTGTTCCACTGCCTTTTTGACGTTCTCCATTGTATTGGCGGTGACCAGGGCATGAAGTGGCTCATCTTCTCCCGGCAACATCTGGCCATCTTTGCGCCCAACCTTCCCTTCTTTCACAGATCCTTTCCCCCGGATCATAATCTTGGCATTGCACTCCTTCTCTATGTTCTTTAGGGTGTTCCCTCTATCAGAGACAGAAATGACTGAGCTTATACCTGACAAGATCACACTCAAAGAGGGAACAGAGGCTGGGCCAATTTGGCACTGGTAGGAAACTACAAGTGCAGAGAATCAAATTTTCCGACCAAGAGCTCAATGAACTCTATTACGGTCAGCTACAATAAACCTGAGGATTTGACTTTTCCGCCCTAGTGAGAAGACATTTTCTCACAAAAAGGCATAATTCAGCCAAAATGAATGTCCTACCAAAAAGCGGGAAAGTAAGCCAACCGTACCCAATTAGGCACAAAACGGACACATCTCAGAGGCTCTAAAAAGGAATTCTGTATCCCACAGATTAAGAGTTACTCACCTGGGCCCAATGAGCAGCCCCACAAAGTTGATTTCAGGGTACTCATCTTGTGGAATCATGACTTTATCACTCACACGTGTTGCTGGAGGTCTAAGAAAGAAAAGCCTGTCACTGCACATTTCTGGAGGATGACACAGCCAGGAGCTCTTCTAAAACTAACTATTGGTACCATGTACTAATTATGGGTGATTTGGGGCAAGAAGTGAGTAGTACCAGTATTGTCCCATCCCAGCAGATCACCCATGATCTGCATGTGTCCTCATCCCAGATGATCTAGCCCCTCGGCTTACTTGTAATCTGCAGGTGGCTTAAAATCCGGGTTGAGTGCAACCATCTCAGTGATGAGGTTGTGCCGCTCCTCTTCCAGCTTTTTGCGGGTGCGGAACTCTCGGGTGTTAAGCCGCTTCCCCTCGCTATTGTAGATGGGCTCAGGGGAAGGGGACCTGTGGGAAACACACTCCCGTTTACTATTCTGCCCCAACTTCTTTCATTCCCACATGGACTATAACAAGTCTTTCCCAGCCCCTCTGCCTCTCAGACCCTAATACAACACTGTTCGGAGGAACCGACCATAACGTGTGCTACTCAAGATCGTGTGGAATGGGGAGATGGAAGCTGGCTTAATATTAGGGGTCTGGGGTGTGTGTAAGAAAGGAAAAAAACAACAACAAAAAAAAGATTTTTGCATCTAGAAGTGATGAGAGAAAAAAAAGTCTATCCTTTGGGGGAAATCTTTGGATTCTAAGTGGCAAGGACAGTATCATCCCCTGGAGTCTTCTTGACAAATATGGATTTTCTTCCATTTGAAAAAAGTTACAATATCCCAACTTTACAAACCACAGAAACCCCAAGTTTAGGCAAAATGTTAACTCTTGGAGAGCTCATGCCCTATAAGGAAGAGTTTCTGTTCCCCTAACACATAGTATGGATGAGCTCTTTAACCCAATGCAAATGGGACTGAAGGCTACTGCAGCTACTTGGCCCCCACAATGGAGAGAGATGGTTCAAGGCTTCGTCTTTGCTTTTCCTTCAATGGCCTGGCTGGCTGTGTCCAAGGCCCAGGAGACAACCTGTTTTCTGGCTGTTCGAGGTTGGGGAGTCTGAGTAGAGAAAAACGTTAAAGTGCTAAAGCAGCTTCTGTGAGAGGCTGCAAATGCAGATTTGGTCAAATACTTGTCTAGGGTCTGAACCTGCAAACAGTAAGGGGAAAACCTATGATTCTCCACCAGAGTTTACAAGTCCAGAAAGCAGATTTTCTCTCTTTTTTTTTTAAAGGAATAAAATGCTGTTGCTACAAGTAAAAAAATATAATGATAAAATGGTCAGTTTAGCACAGCTGGATTTTGCGGTAATAAAAAAGAGAGGTTACACTCCTAGAATTTTGAGTTAAGATTACAAAAAGGACCATAGAGCTTGATATTCTGAATGTAAATTTAGTAGCAGCTGCAAGAAGGGAAGAGACCATGTGCATCAGGTTATTAAAAAAACATCCTGAAATTAGTCAAGACTCCTATACCCTTGGTTTAGTTGAGAGAACCTTGCCTAGTTGGAGAGCAAGGACTGAACTCGGCTGCTCCCACTGTCTTCAGCCTAAAGGGAACCATGTCACACCACGTTACACACACGATGGAATAAAAGGTCAGGTTTGTTCATGGCTAATGACGGCTAAATGACACCTCCGTTTCTAGCATTTGTATAAAGTGTTAGCACAATCCAGTAATGGTGAACAAAAGCAAACATACCCCAGCTCATTAGACTATCATCTTATACATTTAAGTCTACAAGAAAGTTTTAAACATATTTTACTGTGCAAGTTAAGCAACATCAAAATAACAATAAACTGGCTTAATTGATATAATACCTTTTTAAGAAGTTATCTTAATTAAGAAAACCCATGCATTTCCCTCCAACCTGGGCTCAAAAGCAAAACCAATCAGGCATTAGGGCCTCTTTCAAAACTGAATACAAGGGAGGAAAAAGCCTGCTCTGGTTTCATTTCTAACATGCTCGACATTTCTAATCCCCACCCCATAGCTGTCTCAAATTAAGCATTCTTGGCTAGTTACAAAAACAAGTCTTACCAGGACCCAATTGGCCATGTGAAGGCCTCACAACAGTTTAACCCCATCCCAAATTGCAGAAATGAAAGGCAAAAGCTAGTATTCTAGAGGTTAGACTGGCCCGACTTCTTCACCTCCAATAGGCATCGGCTAGATCAACTAAATTCTAATCTCAGTTATCCAGGAAGCAAAGAAGGTTTGTTAAAAATTCAACCTTTGGAGGAATTGACTGGTAACCTGTAGACATATTATTAAAGGGAAAAAGGCCAAAAAGGCACTAAACAGTTGTGGTCTATGACCTACAATGTAAATTTTTTAAAAAAAATCTTCAAAAAGAAATGAAACACAATACAACCCTACAACCAAAATCTATCTATAGGTAAAATATAGCAAATTTAGTAAGTCAAGTTAAAGAATCAATATGGAGAAACAAGGAAGTTAATGTTTCCTGGCAAAGAGCGGAAGAAAGATGCATGAGTGACTTCTAAAGCCATGACATCATCTTCCTGATTTAATAAGCTATTAACTGGGTAACAAAAGCCAAAAACACTACTTTTTAAAGCAAAGTCTTTTCAACTATGCCGTATGCACTAAGAGAAAATTGAGAGGGAGACTTACTGCCCTTCTAATTAAATGACCAATTTTAGCTGTTCAATCAGCTAATAAAATTCCAGTTTAAAAAGTTCATCTCCCCCATACAAATTATTTTTCTGAGGTGAGAGAAACAGCAAACTGAAATGACATGACCACAGCTGTTTGAGGCCCACGCTCCCTTTAAGGAAAAAAAAAAAGTAATTTAGGGTTGGTAGCTTGCCTTCCCAAAATAGGTGAGAATATTCTGGCCCCTCCCAACACCCCCAAGGCAATGGCCAAGGCTGAAAGTTAACTGGCAGTGAAGGAAGTTGGTTAGAAATCTCATCTGATTTTGAAGCCACCTCAAAACCATGAGCAGGAAGACTGTAGCAATGAGCTGACCAGAGTTTCTGGGTTGCTCAAGTTCAGTGATGCTCAAAAATATTCTTAGTCCCTGCACCGTGTACCTGTGAGAAAAACTCTATGCCCTGGGCTTTCACCCAAAGCAGGTACCGAAAAGGCAGGTTAACGGGCCACCTCACTGTCCCTAAGGGTGGGTAAATCAGGTTAAGATCTACATGCTTACCAATTGGAAACCAGTTGTCCATTTTCCTGGAACTTTTTATTCTCCCAACATTTAAGTTTTATTCCAATTTTCTAACTGTTGACTGACCATACATATTTCTAATTAAACCTTAATCCCCAAAATGGTCAGAGTACAGTCGTCTTACTAGGATTTTATTGAACTGACACAACATGTTGCCACCAGTAAAACGTATTGAGAAAAAGGTAAAAGCGTTACTGTCAGCTGGTTAAAACTGTTTCCCAACCTGTCCTCAGGGTTAGGGGGGATGCCCAGGTCTCCTGTGCGCAGTTTACGAGTCAGGTCTTCTATCTGCAGTTGCACTGGAAGAAACCAGGTTAGGAAAGAAAAAAAAGGATGGAAAAAAGACAATGTTACCAAAAAACATCTCAAATCTCAACAACAAGCATGAAGAACTCGGAGACTTTGAAAGGGACGATTGATCAGTGAACACATTGAAGCAAAAACCCCAAACCACCTATCGGCAGGAGTCCTTTTACATCTATAGGTTTTTTTCACTTCAAAATGGTTATCACTTAAGGAAGCAAACAGTTTGTTGGAAGAGGGGTTAGCAATAAAGACTGTTCACTAAGGCTAACATCAAAGCAATTATTATAGGAGGTGTTTCACCTCTTCCTCCCCACCAAGGCTTGCTTACAATTGGTACCCAGGACCAAAAACCATGTTATGTCACCAATACCCGATTCCCATCAAATTACTTGAGGGCAAGAATTGAGGTTTTCTTCATTAAATATTAAACATAGCCCAAAATGAGACCCAATTAACATGGGACAAGGAAAAATACCAACTGAGCAAAGATCATTTTCATCAATACCACACTTAAAATTCCTCAAATAAGACATTTAATAACAAAACTCAACACCTTATAGAAATTTGTACATACTCTTTCTGTACAACCAGACCTGTACTAGGTAAGGGTCTCCCAATACCTGCAGCTTTTATTCAATTATTTTATTTATTCAAATATTAAATGACAAACCACATATCTGAATTAAACCAGTAACCATAAAGTGCTAAGAATTTGTTTTCAGGCTTGCTTGTTTTCATATGGGAAGCAAGTGTGTAGAAGATGGAATGTGTGGATCAATGACAATGTATATGGCCCTCGGGCCTTGACCAATGAGGCTGTGCATGAAAAAGAGAGATGAGGGTTTCACAAAAGTTGCCAGTGACTCCAGGAAAATGTTACACGGCTGATTTTCCAAGATAATGGGAACTGCAGAGCCAGAGCAGCTTTCTTCAACGTGCAGAATAACCACCTGTTCCTTACCTTTGCAGCATCTGAGAATTTTGAGCAGAACATCTCTAATAAGGGCAAGTGTTACTAGGTTGAGTTAAAATTGAGCTGGCTCCAAGATAGAATTAATGCATCCCTAACCAAAGATATCCAACTTTAAATACATCCACAGGGCTACACCACACCCATACACTGAAACCCTGAAGAAATGAAAACTCGTTATTATCAAAAGATACTGGCTGGGCTCGGTGGCTCATGCCTATAATCCCAGCATTTTGGGAGGCCGAGGTGGGCAAATCACGAGGTCAGGAGATGGAGACCATCCTGGCCAACATGGTGAAAACCCATCACTACTAAAAATACAAAAAAATTAGCTGGGCACAGTGGCATGCGCCTGTAGTCCCCTCTACTCGGGAGGCTGAGGCAGGAGAATCACTTGAACCTGGAGGTGGAGGTTGCAGTGGAGATCACGCTACTACACTCCAGCCCAGTGAAAGAGCGGGACTGTGTCTCAAAAAAAAAAAGAAAGAAAAAAAGAAAGATATTGAGGGCATTCTGGACAAAGCAGTATGTACTGCAGGAGACAGAAGATTAGTAAGACACATGGCTCCCCAAGCCTGAAAAGCTCTGACTTTGCAGTTGAGTATTAAGCTAAACAAACTCCCGGTGAAAGTCACCTTCACTTGGGGGGGGGCGTCTTCTTAACTGAACTATGGAGATGTGGGGCCTTATCTAAATAAAAAGGGTCATTCTCTTCTGTGGAGACCTACACCTCTGTTTTGATTCTATCTATTTTGACTATAGCTCTAAATAGCCCTTAGGGCTCAGCAAATTAACTAGCCCTCCACAGAAAAGAGAAACGGAGTTGTAAAGAATTAATGCTCTTCCCATTTTCTAAGTATGCTTGTGTTCTTGGGATATCACTCCACTAGGGACATTTCACAAGGTTGTAAAGACCCAGACTGGTCTAAAATGAGACACAAGGGAATGGGTGGGAGTAGACAGAAACAGTAGGGAAAGAACAAGTATTAGTAGTACCATGAAAGAAGACAGACAATTCCAACGCCTCAAAATTCTCAGCAGTCTAAAAAACAGGAAATTAAGACCCTCAGGAGTAATAACATGCTGGCCTTAAAGCTTTCTGGTTGTGAAGGCTACAGCCTCGTAGGCTTAGGAGGTCTTTACCCAAATTTCCTCCAAAGGGGATGTTTATTTGGTTAGTAGAAAATGTTTTTATCAAGTGAACTTTTTTGAGACAGCTGTACAGGTATATAAAAGTAAAACTTGCATTAAAAAAATTTTTTTTAAAGTAATTTTGAGGTTAATTTCAATTCCACTGTGGATAGTCATTCTTAATTCTCAAAACTTCCCAGCATAGAAAACCTTTTATCCTAGCATTCCATTTCATATCCACACAGTAATATAACTTTTCCAGCAGAGTTCTTTAAGAGTAAATAAAAGAGCCTTCATTTTAAGACAGCTCTCCATAGACCAAACCAGAAAAGATGTTAAAGGGAAGGTTAAATTCTTAAATTCAAGAAAATAAAAAGGGGTGAATTGTAAACACACTTTCAGAACCATTTTTGTATTTTTTTTCCTTTCAGAAAGTACCTATAAAAAGTAAAAGACCACATTTTAGGGGAGGAATATGAAATTATGGTGAAAGGCCATGCTGTGAAAAGTACGTGGTTTACAATACCTGCGGTGTTCTCCACTGGGGCCTGTCCAGAGAGGCAGATGACACTCACCTCATCAAGTGGCAATGAACAGCAGCTGAAAAGGGTGGGCTGCTGGAATGGGGACTATTCTTACTCCTAAGTGAGTCCCTACCTTCCTGACACTCCTGGAGAACACTGCAGTTACGAACAGACCAAAACAAGGAGCTGCAAATGCAGAACTCACTGGGCAAAAACTGACAGAATATACCAAAGTCGTGAAAATACCTTATCTCAAAAAAAGATAACTACAATTGCAAACTTTCAAGAAATGCAGAATAAATCATAACATCTCAAAGTGTATTTGGATGCAGAACGTATATTTACCTATATAAGCTCTTTCTTGTTCTCGAGTAAGTCCAGGGGGAATAACTGTAGGCATTCCCGGAATCACCGTCTTTTGTTCCATTGTGTCTTGGTTCCAGCGGCTCCTCTTCCGCTTCTTACTTGGGAAGTCTAAAGGCAGAGACAAAGTTCATCAGGTGTAAATACCAACAGAGTATCAACAAACAGTTAAGTATGTTTAAGGTACTACACAGAAACTCAGCAGATTGTGAAACTGAAAGCTTAACCTAAAATTTAAATAGCAAAACAAAAAAAAACAGAAAACAAACCTGAGAGGTCAGAGATTTAAAACTTAAGGCCACTACAAGGGTACCTGGTCCTGGGTCAGGCAAGTTAACATTTCACATTCTTAATTTTTATCTAGAAAACTGTCAAATATATAAACATGGTAATCTTAATGCACAGGGCTGTAGAGAGCGTTAGATATATATTACATTACCCCTGAGTGCTCTGAAAGCCCCAGGGAAGACACAAATACACTGAAGAATCATAGGTTTGTAAAGCAGTCCTGAGGAGACTGGGGGCTCCTCCCACCTCCACTCTCCTCCTCATCTTTCAAGAGGCCGGACCACAGCTAAACCCAGTTACATACTACTAAGTGGGAAAAGCCCAATTCTTCAACAAGATCACCTTTGTCTTCATAAGTTTAGCCAAAATCAGCATTCAATTTTCCTGGCCAGTTGGACACTCAGGGTCTGAACTCTTAAAAGAATCTATCAAAAATTCAACAAACAACAACCTATACAATAGCAGCCAAGTCCTCCTTCCCCCATACATAGGCAGAAACTCCCTACATTTGCCAAAAGAGTCCTATTACCCAAAGGGTACAAGATCAGAGGGAAATGCTTTTTTAAAACAATGTGACGGGTGCCAGTCAGACTGAGACCTAAGGATACTGACAGGAGATTTAAAAAACCTAGAGTTCTCTCCCCAAAAGAGATCAGACCCCAAGAAAGATCAGACCCAACCATCACCTGCAGCCTTCCAACCTCTCCGGAGAGAAAACCCTGCCTTGCTGTACAAATAGAGGAGTTACTTTTGGTAACTTTCCCATTCTGGTTCCTCAAGAGCACAAGTGAGCCGCTGCACGTCATCAGGTGGGGCTTTCACGCCCTCCTGGCATTCGCACCCAGCACCGTGTCCTGCGCAGAACACCCGCCATCCCTCTTCCCACACCAGCGGACTGGAGGACAACATGGGGCCCCCAGCTTTCAAAGTAGGGCCGCACAGCCCTGCCACCTTATTGCGTCTGCGCACAGCGCGCCGCCCGCCCTCCCTGCCCTCCCCGCCCTCCCCCAGTAGCGCGCATGCGCAACCGAGGCCCTTGAACCAGGCCGCGCGCGCCCTGGGGCGCCTCCGCCCGGGCCTCCCGTGCGCGCGCGCGCGCCCCTGCCGCGTGCAGCCGCCGTCGCCGCCGCCGCGCGCCCCTTAGGCGGCCGGGCCCGTCCGCGCGACGCCTCTCGCGCTCTCTCGGCCCGACTCACCTCCTCCGCCGCCGGCCGGGCCCGGCTGCTGGTCCTTACGCGGCGGCTGGGATGGCGGCGGCTGCGGCGGCGACACGCGCTGGTAGAGCGGCGGCGGAGGGGGCGGCTGCGGCGGCGGAAACGAGGCGCCGGGGGATGGTGGTGGAGGAGGCGGCGGCGGCTGCTGGGGAGGCGGAGGAGGGGGCGGCGGCGGCGGCGGAGGCGGCGGCGGCGGCAGCGCCGCGAAAGGGAAGGCCGCGGTCAGGGCCCCCATCGAGCCCACGGGCGGGGGCGGCGGCGGCCCGGGAGCCAGCAGCCCCGCCCCAGGCCCGGGTGCAGGCGGAGGCCCGGGCTCGAAGCCCCCTTTGGGCCCGGGAAGCGAAGGGAGCCCGGGGGGGCCCAGCTTACCCAGCGGCGTGGCGTTCGCTCCGGTCGCCATGGCGCCCCCGGGGACCGGCACCGGCGGCTGCTTTTCCTCGGCGACGGCTTCTCTTTCGCAAGCCTCCCGGGGGGAGGGGACCCGACTGCGCTGCCGTAGCGCGCGGAGCCCGTCCTCTCACGCGGCGGGCGGTGGCGGCGGCGCGAGACGCACAAAGAGGGAGGAGAGAGGGCGCAGCGGGGGCGGGCCGGGGCCTGGATTGGGCCGGGCCGAGGCGAAGGGTCGAAATCGGCGGCCTCCGATTGGCGGAGCCTCTGTCCTTCTGGATGCGCGCTGGGATTGGCCGAACCGTTAGGCCTGGTGAGGAAATGGCGGCGGAGTCCGGTGGGCTGGGAGGTGTCGCAGCGCGCACTTCATTTGTTACTGCGCGAACTGAGCTCCGAGTCGAGAAAGGCGGGGATGGGGTGGGGCGAACTCTGTGACGGATCGGCGACGAGGCCTCTCATTGGCTGCGGTTGTGGAGTCAATCAATTTCGCGTGTGTCGTAATGTCGCGGGATTGGCTGTCGCTGGTTCCAGCCTTTTTCTACTCCCCTCCCCCAGGGGGCAGTTTCCCCGGGATAAAGCGAGAAGTCGCGGCGGAAAAGGCCCAGCCGGAACGAGATTTATGGCGGAGGGAAGACTAGAGCTGGGAGTGCGCATGCGTAGATGGGGCAAACTCGCCTAGCTTCTCTCTCTTTACCACAGACCCTTAGGTCCAGTACGGAAGCTCTAAGTGACGTCAATATTTGTTCCCATAGTAACGCGGAACCTTGGACGGGAGCAAGGGAGGGGCTGGCGCTCGCCGGAAAACGAGCTTTCTTGATGCTGCTGGTAAAAAGACTTCTTGGCCGGGCGCATTGGGTCACGCCTGTTATCCCAGCACTTTGGGAGGCCGAGGCTGGCGGATCACGAGGTCAAGAGATCGAGACCATCCTGGCCAACGTAGTGACACCCTATCTCTACTAAAAATACAAAAAATTAGCCGGGTGTGGTGGTGCATGCCTGTAGTCCCAACTACTCGAGGCTGAGGCAGGAGAATAGCTTGAAACCGGAAAACGGAAGTTGCAGTGAGCCGGGATTGCTCCAGTGCACTCCAGCCTAGCCATAGAGCGAGACTCCGTCTCAAAAAAAAGACTTCCTGTTTTTTTCTGAAAAAAATTAAAAGTGACCCAAAAAGCTATGAATAGAGAAGACTTGCTGAAGGATTCGAAACAGTATTTTAACTGATGCAATGACATACAATCTTAGATGAAAGATCACATTGTGTAGTTTGCAAGTAAAAAGGACAACATAAGGTAGTCAATTCAAAAATTACAAATATACACTTCTATTGGAATCCCAGCGGAGTTCAGAGGATTTAAATGATCTTAAAATCAAATAAAACAATAACTACTACAATAGTGGGAAAACTTGTAAACGAAACTGAGCAGGAGCTTGCCTATCCTGATAAACCTAGTATTAGTATATGTGAAACACAATAGGCTAGCACGGTGGCTCACACCTGTAATACCAGCACTTTGGGAAGCTAGGGTGGGTGGATCACATGACGTCAGGAGTTCGAGATCGGCCTGGCCAACATGATGAAACCCCATCTTTACTAAAAATACAAAAATTAGCCAGGCGTGGTGGTAGGTGCCTGTCATCCTAGCTGTAAGGCTGGTTGCCCCGCCGGGAGCTCGGACACACAGCCCCCCCCTTTTTTCCGAAAGCTCATACATGCTCGGACATGTTCCCTTCTCCCCTTCTCCCCTTCTCACACAGCTTGGCTTTCCCTTAAAGAACCAAGTATGCAAGCGGGGTCTTGTGATTCTAGCCAATAGCAGCCGAGTCTTTCTAGCCAATAGCAGCCGAGTCCTGTATGCAAACAAAGGCTTGTAACCTTACCCAATAGTAGTCCTGCTCTCCCACAACCAATCGAGCTCCTTCACTCCCTATAAAACCCCACGTCTGAGAGGCGTCCACGCGACTTCTCCCGCCCCTCCTGTCGGACTGTAGAACCTCGCCCGGGAGCCTGAATAAATTCCTTCATGTTGGATCTTCTTGTGTTGGCCTCAGTTTCTTCCTTTTAAACTCGGCAAGAACAAACCTTACACTAGCTACTCGGGAGATTGAGAAAGCAGAATTGCTTGAACCTGGGAGGTGGAGGTGCAGTGAACCGAGATCGCCCTACTGCACTCCAGCTTGGGCAACAGAGCAAGACTCCGTCTCAATAAAAAACAAAAAAAAACCACAATAATAAAACAGTATGATATTGTTGGCAAGAAAGTAGTGCAACAGAATCCATAAATACCACAAAGGTGGTATTTTATTTCAATCAGGAAAAGATGATTTAGTTGATAAATGGTGTAAAGTCTTTTTTTTTTTTTTGAGGAGTCTCGCTCTGTCACCCAGGCTGAAGTTCAGTGGCATAATCTCGGCTCACCGCAACCTCTCCCTCCCGGGTTCAAGCAATTCTCCTGCCTCCACCTCCTGAATAGCTGGGATTACAAACGTGTGTCACCATGCCTGGCTAATTTTTGTATTTTTAATAGAAGTCGGGTTTCTTCATTTTGGTCAGGCTGGTCTCAAACTCCTGATCTCATGATCCACTCACCTCAGCCTTCCAAAGTGCTGAGATTACAGGTGTGAGCCACCACGCCCTGCTGATGTAGTCTTAAATCTAAACAACACCACATTTAGAATGCAATTTAGGAGATTATGAGAGTAATCTAGGGTTTGAGAGACTGCAAAGACAGGAACCCCAAATATAAAAAGATATACTTGAACTTGATTACCCCAAAAATTAACACTGTGATAAAAGTCAAGAGACAATGATAGATGAAGAAAAAATATTTGCCATACATGATAAAGAGCCAATACCTTTTACCAGGTAATAAAAGAAAAAAAAAAGGAGCCAATACCTGTAAAATACAAAGAAATGTTAAAAACTAATTACAGCCAGGCATGGTGGTTCATGCCTGTAATCCCAGCACTTTGGGAGGCTGAGGCAAGCGGATCATCTGAGGTCAGGAGTTTGCGACCAGCCTGACCAACATGAAGAAACCTCATCTCTACTAAAAATACAGAAATTAGCAGGGCCTGGTGGCACATGCCGGGAATCCCAGCTACTTTGGAGACTGAAGCAGGAGAATGGCTTGAACCCGGGAGGCGGAGGTTGCAGTGAGCCCAAATTGCACCATTGTACTCCAGCCTGGGCGACAGAGTAAGACTCTGTCTCCAAAAAAAAAAACCAAAAAAGGCAAAAACAACAGAAAATGAGCAAAAAATATAAATAGGCATGTCTTAGAAGAGCACATCCAAATAGCCAAAAAACATGAAAGGGTACACAACCCCTCTGCTATGGTTTGTTAAAATAAATGTAAAATATGTTGGAACCCCCAGAACACTTTAAACCTGGAGAGAGATGTGACTGTGATCTCAGCCACATATGCCTACAATTTGTTTCTCAGATAATAGATTAGCTGGCTTATTTTTCTCGTTCTGTACAATTACTAGAGAGAATTAAACACAGGGACAAAAACCTGCTGCCTTCTTAATGAGCCTTGTTATAGATTAACTTCCCTTTTGTTGTCCTGCTTTACTTAGACCAGATGACAGCAAGCCCATGACTATCACACCCTCTATAAAAAATGTTAAATGTGCCAGGCGCAGTGGCTCACGCCTGTAATCCTAGCACTTTGGGAGACTGAGGTGGGTGGATCACCTGAGGTCAAGAGTTCAAGACCAGCCTGGCCATCATGGTGAAACCCTACCTTTAAAAAAAAAAATGTTAAATGTATGCCTCCCAAAAAGAAACACTGCATGTAACCAAATTATTATTATTTTTTTTTTTGAGACAGAGTCTCACTCTGTCGCCCAGGCTGGAGTGCAATGGCACAATCTCAGGTCACTGCAACCTCTGCCTCCCAGGTTCAAGCGATTCTCCTGCCTCAGCCGCACCATGTTGGCCAGGCTAGTCTTGAACTCCTGACCTCAGGTGATCTGCCCACTTTGGCCTCCCAAAGATTACAGGCATGGGCCCGCTGCGCCCAGCCTACAACCAAATTATTATAACTATGCACGGAAAGTGTATAAAAAATGTAATCCTGCCTGGCGCGATGGTGAGTGCCTGTAGTCCCAGCTACTCAGGAGGCTGAGGCTGGAGAATCGCTCAAGCCCAGGAGTTCTGGGCTGTAGTGTGCTATGCTGATCAGGTGTCCACACTAAGTTCGACATCAATATGGTGACCTCCTGAGAGCAGGAGACCACCAGGTTGCCTAAGGTGGGGTGAACCGGCCCAGGTCGGAAACAGAGCAGGTCAAAACTCCCATGCTGATCAGTAGTGGGATCGTGCTTGTGAATAGCCACTGCACTCCAGCCTGGGCAACATAGCGAGACCCCCATCTCAAAAAGAATAAAAATTAAAAATAATTTAAAAAAATGTAATCCTCCCAAAACTCCTCTGCCTTTGCCTGTGTAAATGAAATCTTAACTTCTCTATTTCAGAACACTGACTCCATTCATTTGGAGTTGGTGTTTCCAGGTAGCCCACCCTTATGTTTTGTGCTTGAATAAACTATTAGAATTAGATTCTGATCCTTTTGATTATATAGACAGGTTTGAACATGTCCCCCAAAGCTCGTGTTAGAAACTTAATCTCCAGTGTAAGAGTTGAGAAGTGGGACCTTCAAAGAGTGATGAAGTCCTGAGGGCTGCCCTCATGAATGGATTAATGGGATTAGTGGTAGTGGGCTCCCAATAAAAGGATTAGTTCAGCCCTCTTTCCCTGACTTCTTTTGTGCTGTTTTGCCCTTCCACCTTCTGCAATGAGATGGCACAGCAAGAAGGCCTTTGCCATGTGTGGGCCCCTCTACCTCCTGGCCTATAGAACTGTAAGAAATCTCTATTCTCACTTTTTTTTGTTGTTGTTTTTTTTAGATGGAGTCTTGCTCTTGTTGCCCAGACTGGAGTGCAGTAGTGCAATCTTGGCTCACTGCAACCTCTTCCTCCTGGATTCAAGCAATTCTCCTTGCCTCAGCCTCCCAAGTAGCTGGGATTATAGGCGCCACCACCATGCCCAGCTAATTTTTTGTATTTTTAATAATGATGGGGTTTCATTATGTTGGCCAGGCTGGTCTCAAACTCCTGACTTCAGGTGATCCACCCTCCTCAGCCTCTCAAAGTGCTGGGATTACAGGCGTGAGCCACCTCGCCCAGCCAGAAATCTCTATAAATTACCCAGACCAGGTGCAGGGGGTTCATTCCTATAATCACAGCACTTTGAGAGACTGAGATGGGAGGATCTCTTGAGCTCAGGAGTTTGTGATGAGCCTGGGTGGGCAATAAAGCAAGATCTCACCTCTACTTAAAAAAAAAAAAAAAAAAAATGCTGAGCATGATGGCTCACACCTGTAATCCCAGCACTTTAGGAGGCTGAGGCAGGTGGATCACCTGTGGTCCATGGTTCGAGACCAACCTGACCAACACGGAGAGTAGAAACCTAAAAATACAAAATTAGCTGGGTGTGGTGATGCATGCCTGTAATCCCAGCTACTTGGGAGGCTGAGGCAGGAGAACGAGAATCGCTTGAACCTGGGAGACGGAGGTGGCTGTAAGCTGAGATCACCCCATTGCATTCCAGCCTGGGCAACAAGAGGGACACTCCATCTCAAAAAAAAAAAAAAAAAAAAGTAGGGCATGGTCTGTAGTCCCAGCTACACGAGAGGCTGAAGCAGGAGGACTACTAGAGCCCAGGAGATTGAGGCTGCAATGAGCTATGATCACACCACTGCAATCCAGCCTGGGCAACAGAGCAAGACCCTGTCTCAAATAAATAAATTACCCAGTCTGAGGGATTCTGTTACAGCAGCACCACCTTAGGCTTGCTGAGTTTGTGTGACTATAACAGAATCCCTGCGACTAATTTATTTAAGGTGATAATGAGGAATCTCAAATAAATGAAAACAGAACGTAAGTGTCCTAACACCTACTAATCTTTTGGAAAGCATTCTATTGTCTATTAAAATTGTTCCCCCTTTCAAAAACTAAAAACTATGCACCTGTACTAACAGCTACTTGGGAAGCTGAGGTGAGAGGATCCCTTGAGCCCAGGAAGTAGAGGCAGAAGTGAGCTGTGCTTGGGGGACAAAGTGAGACTCTGTCTCAAAAAAAAAAAAAAAAAAAACCCATTTTTCTTTTTGAGATGCAGTTTTGCTCTTGTTGCCCAGGCTGGAGTGCAATGGCACGATCTCAGCTTACCACAACCTCCGCCTCCTGGGTTCAAGCAATTCTCCTGCCTCAGCCTCCTGAGTAGCTGGGATTACAGGTATGCATCACCACACCTGGCTAGTTTTGTATTTTTAGTAGAGACAGGGTTTCTCCATCTTGGTCAAGCTGGTCTTGAACTCCTGAGCTCAGGTGATCCGCCCACCTGGGCCTCCCAAAGTGCTGGGATTACAGGCATTAGCCACCGCACCAGGACAACATAATATCTTTCAACCTTTCAATCCAACATCCTAGTCCTGGGAATCTGCCCCAAAACAAGGCAGGTGATTATATAAAATGTTTTCTTTTCTTTTTGAGACAGAGTCTTACTCTGTTGCCCAGGCTGGAGTACAATCGTGTAATCTTGGCTCACTGCAACCTCCACCTCCCAGGTTCAAGTGATTCTCATGCCTCAGCCTCCCGAGCAGCTGGGATTACAGGCGCCCGCCACTATGCCCAGCTAATTTTTGTATTTTTAGTAGAGATGGGATTTCACCATGTTGGCCAGGCTGGTCTCAAACTCCTGACCTCAAGTGATTAGCCCACCTCAGCCTCCCAAAGTGCTGAGATTACAGGCATGAGCTGCCACACCCAGCCTAAAAATCCAACATTTAAAACAATATGCTTCATACATTTTAAAAATGTATTACATGATCCCATTTGTGCAGCATTATGTAACTTTATAGGCATTAAGAAATGTACCAAGGACCAGGTACAGTGGCTGACACCTGTAATCTCAGCACTTTGAGAAGGCAAAGCAGGAGGATCACTTGAGGCCAGGAGTTCAAGACCAGCCTGGGCAACATAGGGGGACTTTGTCCCTACAGAAACAAAAAATAATAATAATCAGCTGGGCGTGATATTGTGTGCCTGTAGTTTTAGCTACTTGGGAGGCTGAAGTGGGTGAATCACTTGACCCCAAAGAGTTTGAGGCTGCAATGAGCTGTGATCATACCACTGCACTGAAGCCTGGGCGACAAAGGAAGACCCTGTCTCAAAAAAAAAAAAAAAAAAAAAAAAAAATTCATTGAGGTGACTCACATCTGTAATCCCAGCTATTTGGAAGGCTGAGGTGGAAAGGATAACTCAAGGCCAGGAATTCAAGACCAGCCTGGGCAACATGGGGAGAACCCTGTCTCTATGAAAAATAAAAAAATTAGCCGGCTATGGTGGTGTGAGCCTGTAGTCTCAGCTACTCATGAGGACTGAGGTGGGAGGATGGCTTGAGCCCCAGTGGCAGAGGTGGCAATGAGTAGAGGTGGTGCCCCTGCACTCCAGCCTGGGTGACAGAGTGAGACCCCATCTCAAAAAAAAAAAACAAAAAACAAAAAGGCTGGCCACAGTGGCTCAAACCTGTAATCACAACACTTTTGGAGGCCAAGGCAGGCAGATCACCTGAGACCAGGAATTCGAAACCCACCGGGCCAACATGGCGAAACCCCATCTCTACTGAAAATACAAAAGTTAGCTGAGTATGCTGGTGCATGCCTGTAGTCCCAGCTACTCAGGAGGCTGAAGTCACTTGAGCCCGGGAGGGAGAGGCTGCAGTGAGCCAAGATTGTGCCACTACACTCTAGCCAAGGCAATAAAGTAAAACTCCCATCTCAAAAAGAAAAAGAAAAAGATGTGGCCGGGCACAGTGGCTCATGCCTGTAATCCCAGCACTTAGGGAAGTCGAGGCAGGCAGATGACCTGAGGTCAGGAATTCAAGACCAGCCTGGCCAACATGTTGAAACCCCGTCTGTACTAAAAATACAAAAAAATTAGCCGGGCGCAGTGGCACACGCCTGTAATCCTACTCGGTAGGCTGAGGCAGGAGAATCGCTTGCATCGGTGAGCCAAGATAGTGCCACTGCACTCCAGCCTGGGAGACAGAGTGAGACTCTGTCTCAAAAAAAAAAAAAAAGGAAAAGAAAAAGAAGCTCAACATCATAATATCATTGGTCACGAAGAAAATGCAAATCAAAACCGCTATGAGACACCACTGCACACCTATTTGAATGGCTAAAGTCAAACAAGACTGATGATACGAAGTATCAGGCAAGATGTAGAGGAACTGGAACTTTCCTACAGTGTTGGGATGAATGTAAAATTGTACAACCACTTTGGGAAACAGTTTAGCAATTTGTTTAAAAATTAAACAACAGGATGGGCAGGGTGGCTCACACCTGTAATCCTAGCACTTTGGGAGGCAGAGGTGAGCAGATCATCTGAGGTCAGGAGTTCGAGACCAGCCTGGCCAACATGGCGAAACCCCATCTCTACCAAAAACACAAAAATTAGCCAGGCATGGTGGTGCACACCTGTAATCCCAGCTACTTGGGAGGCTGAGGCAGGAGAATCACTTGAACCTGGAGGTAGAGGTAGCAATGAGTCAAGACTGGGCCACTGCACTCCAGCATGAGCGACAGAGCAAGACTACATTTCAAAATAAATAAATAAACACTTACCTATGACTCAGTCCTTCCACTCCAAAGTATTTACCCACAAGAAATGATAGAATATATTCAACAGGCTGGGCGTAGCGGCTCACGCCTGTAATCCCAGCACTTTGGGAGGCCAAGGCGGGCAGATCACCTGAGTTGGGAGTTTGAGACTAGCCTGACCAACATGGAGAAACCCTGTCTCTACTAAAAATACAAAAAAAAAAAAAAAAAAAAAAGAATAGCTGGGCGTGGTGGTGCACGCCTGTGATCCCAGCTACAAGGAGGCTGAGGCAGGAGAATCACTTGAACCTGGGAGGTGGCGGTTGCGGTGAGCCAAGATTGCACCATTGCACTCCAGCCTGGGCAACAAGAGCAAAACTGAGTCTAAATATATATATATATATATATATATATCTCCAACAAAGACATGTACATGAATATTCATAGCAGCTTTATTTGTAATATTTCAAAACTGGACATGGTCCAAATGTCCATCAGCAGGTGAATAAACAAACTGTGGTGCATCCAAACAATGGAATACTACTGGGCAATAAAAAGGAATAAACCGTTAACACATGCAACAGAGATGACTTGCAAATCCTTATGCTCAGGTAAGCAAGAAGCTAGACGAAACACAAGTACATACTGTATGATTCTATTTACATACATTCTAGAAAGTGCAAATTAACCTACAGTGACAGAAAGCGGCACAGTTGTTACTTGGTGATGGGAGGCAGGAGGAGCAGGAGGGCGGGCTTAGCAAGGGCAGGGGAAACTTTCCAGAGTGAAGGGAATGTTGGTTATCTTGACTGTGGAAATGGCTTCACAGGTGTACACGTATGTCAGTCATCAAATACACATTTTTAATATATGCAGCTTACTGTATGCCAATTATACTTCAATAAAGCTGTCTTTCAACAATACACACTCGAAGGCAGCAACTGCAAGGTGGTAACTGCAGAGTTACTTGGACAGACACTGCAGTGATTCCTCTCCACTTGTTTTCATCATCTAGGAGTCTCCTGTTAAGTTTTTGGTTTTGTTTTTCAAGCAAGTTCTATTTTTTTCAGAGATTACTTTTAAATATTTACAATTTTTTTCCTTTTTCTTTTTTTCCTTTTGAGACAGGGTCTCACTCTGTCACCCAGGCTGGAGTGCAGTATCAAGATCATAGCTCACTGCAGCCTTGAACTCCTATGTTCCAGCAATCCTCCCACCTTAGCCTCCAGAGTAGCTGGGACTGCAGGCGAGTGCCAGCATGCACGGCTAATTTTTGCATTTTTTTTGTAAAGACAGGGTTTTGTTGTGTTGCCCAGACTGGTCTAGAACTCCTGGGCTCAAGTGATCTGCCTGCCTCAGGTTCCCAAAGTGCTGGAACTACAGGTGTTAACCACCATGCCCAAATTAAATTTTATGACATATTTGATACATACAAAAGGATGTGTGGCACCTGATGTGAGTTAGGAACAGAGTTATAAATTAAAAACCCATGAACCTACCACAGAACCTGAGAGCTAAGACATTACCAATACCTTTACAAACTCCTGGGCTCCTTCCTCATCCCACACCACATTCCTCTCAGGGATCACCATCTCGGATTTTGTGCTTTGCCTTCTCTTGATTTTTAGTAGAGTTGTATCTTGTGCATGTATTGCTAAACAATAGATGGTTTCATCTTGTTTTTGAGCATTGTAAAATGCTATCATACTGTGCATAGAAGTACTGTTTTAATTTACCTCTAAGATTCATCTATGTTATTGCATTATGTCTATTACAGTAGTTCTGATCCTCCCAACAGCCCTGCAGTTGGCTTAGGATATGGTAAACGTATGGAAAGTAAAGCTTAGCGAGGTGGGGAGGCTCACCTAGTCCAAGGGCAGACTGCAGGGACTCCTCTTCACCACCTCTTTCCACTCCTTTACTCATGAGGGTCTCCTGTGCACCAGCAGTGAGCAGGTGCTGGACATGCCACAGGGAATACAGCAGATCCTCCGCCACCGGAAGCACACATCATAGCACTGCCCTTGACTCTCACCACCAGGACGACTCCGGGTCCAGGCCAGTTACCTGAACATCCTGGGGGGGACCGTGTCCCTTCTATTTGTCCTCAAGAATGATGTTTGGTCTGAGCCTCTCACAGGTTTCTGCACATAGAGGGCAACTGGACAGCAGCTATTACCACGACAGACGCAGCCACCACTGACAGTAATGCTCCTTCCGGAACTTATCCTCTAGAAATGCTTGAATATGTACAGAGGGGCACTGGCATAAGAATATTTATTGCAGCGTTGTTTGTAATATCAAAGTAGTAAAAACAACTCAAATTTCCACCAATAGGGATCTCACTGCAGGTCATTGACATTCGTTATGGGAAACACACAATGGAGTACCACTAGCTGTAAAAAATAATTTTTTTAAAAGGAGATTTTTCATAACACAAAACTCTCCAGAATATATATATCTATTTTCTGGGTGCATGTGACAATTTAATACATTCATATTCTCCAGGATATATACATAATTCTTTTTCTTTTGAGATGGAGTCTCGAACTATCGCCTGAGCTGGAGTGCAGTGGCATGATCTCGGTTAACTGCAACCTCTGCCTCCCGGTTCAATCGATTCTCTTGCTTCAGCCCCCTCAAGTAGCTGGGATTACAGCTGTGCACCACCATGCCCAGCTGATTTTTTGTATTTTTAGTAGAGATGGGGTTTCACCATGTTGACCAGGATGGTCTCAAACTACTGACCTTGTGATTTGCCTGCCTCGGCCTCCCAAAAGCTGGGATTACAGGTGTGAGCCACCATGTCCGGCCCCCCAAGATACATTTTTAAAGGGCAGGGTCAGTACAATATGTGGAATATGTTACTACGTGTATTAAAAGTTGCAAAGAATAAAATATACTAAATTGCTTAAATACGCATAAATACTTCTAGAAGAGTTCATAAGTAACTGGGACCAGGGTGGCTGGGGACAGGGGTAAGAGGGAGACTCTTCATTATATCTCTGCTATATTTAAAAAAGTATGTACCATGGACTAAGGTTACCCATTTAAAAATACATAAATAACATTTATAAAGTGTTAGTCTCTGAGTGCATATTCCCTGGCTTCTTGGTCTTTCTTTGCTTTTGGCCTGCCTTTGCTGGCAGCAGACGTTTTACAGGAGGCCCCGACTTTGGCAGTTTACACTCTGCAGTCCAAAGCCCCTTTCCAGCCCAAAGCCCCTTTCCAGACTGAATTTGCGGGCCCAGAAGATCCGCCACAAGGAGGCACTGTCTGCTGCCAGCTGCTCAGTGGGCGAAAAGCCAGCCCTTCCCAGGGTGCCTTCAGTCAGGGGCCATTGCTAAGGGGGAGCTCACCTCCCTGTCCCCACTCACCCTATCTGGGTCCCAACATTCCTCCAAGAAGTCTGGAGAACTGGAAGTTAGGAATTCACTTTGTATCCCTGTTACCACCACCCCCAATTTGGAAGGTGCTCCTCACCCTCGCTGGGGCTCACGGGAACATGGTGTGAATGTCTGCTGTGGAGAGATGCATTCCCTCCCCTGGGCTGGCTCCCCATTCCTGCCAAGAAACCCTCCCAGTCACTGGCTGGGTTGGAGCTCTGCTGGAGGGTGGATGAGGGGACAGTGTGACACCCTGGGAGCCACTGAGCCTATGCCCATGGCTGCCACCCACCCACCGCCCACCACACCACTCACTTCACAAGTCCTTCCTGCTGCCTGCCAGGTGCAAAAGTCTTCCTCTAATACTGCCTTTAATGTCGGGGTGATGATGGGGCCTTTGTTCCAGCTGTTACCCCCACCCTGCCCCCACGTTCCCACCCCCCAACTGTGGGCCCTCAAGGCAGCTCCCATCCTGCCTCCTGGGCCTCAGCTGCCCAAAGACTCAGGGCAAGAGAGCTGGCCAGTGCCTGGGGCAACAGGGGATGCCTGGCCTTGGGGACCCTGGGGTTCGGAGCTGGGGGAGACAGACCCTGGGAGAATGGCAGCGTAAGCACAAGCTACAGGAGATGGCCATGCCAAGATGCAGGCTCCAGCAAAGAGGATGCCCCTGCCCAGAGGTGGGTCCATTTCTCGTAGTGATCCCAGGGCCTGGCACTGAGGCAGCCCTCAGGAGTATCTGTTACCTGGACACAGGCTAACTTTCCCGTTGAATCTCTGATGATCGTGCTATTATCTGATGTTCCTGGCCTAATATCTGGGCAGTAGGTGGAGGCAGGGGATACAGGTCACGCAGGTTACCCCCATGGGCAGCAGCCTCCCTGGGACTGGAGGGAACAGCCCTCGGGGGCCCCTCCTGGGCCCTTCCAGGGGCCACCCAGTGAGATCCTAGGTGGGGCAAGGGTGCCCTGGATTAGAGTCCCTTTGTTGGTGCCCCCCATCTGCATGAGTCCTTGGGGTGCCAAACTACAGCGGAGGCCTCTAACAACAAAGCAGAGGGTCAGTTCTGAGCAAGGGTACAGGGAAGGCACAGTGCCCCTGGGATGGCTTCTGGGAACCATGGCCTCCTGTCACCTTACCTGGCTTCCCCAAAACCCCAGGGGCCCTGCCCTTCTGAGGTGCCCACAGAAAGGGAGGGAGAGAGGGAGGGAAGGAGGCGGGAGAGGAGGTGGGAGATGAGGTGGGTTCACTCCCCCAACCCGGAGGGACCAGAGGAGTAAAACAAACCAGCTTTAATCCCAATATAGTTCCTTCTTAAATACCATGTTCCCCAGGAGAGAGGCAGGGGCAGGCTCTTGGCAGAAAGAGTAGAAAGGAAATGTGGAACAAAATGGAATGGATGGCCCAGGGCCCCTGCCTTGGGCACTAGGGACTGGGCTGCCTCAGGGAAGGGGGAGTGACAGCAGCTCCCCCTGGTCCAGTTATTGCAGAGGCGTGGGGGTGGCTCCCCTCCCTCCCCAGGCCTGAAACATTTCTCAAGATTAATTCTGCCCTTCAGCCCCTGGCCTGGGTGTCTCTGGTCTGGGATGGGCCCTTTTGCTCAAAAGGGCCTGCATCTAAGGCATGGGGTGGGGAGCCCCTGGCCAGGCCTGCCGCTCTCAGTAGGTGCTCTGGTGGCCTGTGAGGATGTAGAGGTTGCTGTGCGCCCCTGGGTTGTCAGTGGGAATGCTCTCCAGGATGATGTCTCTGGAGGAGAGAGGAGTAGGGGGCAGGGCGGGAGACACTTGGCACATCAGCACCTTCTCTGACCTCAGGGGCATCTGAAGGGGAGGCTGGGGTGCCACCGCCTACCTGTGGGCCCCAAGCACTCGGAAGATCCTCGTTTCATCTGTGATCTCCTGGGTCACCTGGGAAGATGGTGGGGGGCACTGAGGGTACTCCAATAGGTCCTTTCCAAAGAGGTGGGGACCACAAGGCAGGGGACAGCCAGGTCCCTGGACCCACTTACCTCGTTGGTGTCCAGGCTGCGGCCTTGCATCCCATGGCTCCAGAAGGCCAGCACGCTGTCCTGCAGGCACACTACGGGGCCAGGCCACCATCAGCCCTGCACCCGTCCTGGATCCCCCTCAGCCACTTCTGGGCCTGGGTCTGGGCCACAGCGGTCCTCACAGACCTCAGGTGACCAGGATGGCTCAGGAGAGGGGCTGGGGGATCTGCCTCCTCGTCCCACCACCAGGCCCAGGCCCCTGAGCCACAACATGCTCCAGGCCAGGGAAAGGCCCACACACCACCTCTGGCTCACTCACCCACAGTCTCGATGGGGAAGTCAAAGGTCAGCTCAGGCGCCAGTGTGGCCGTGGGCTCGCCCTCCATGTTGACAATCCTCACGCAGCCTGCACAGGGAGGAGACTGGTGGGTGGGGATGGGGTGGCTTCCTTCTGGGAAGGTAGACCCACATGGTCCCCTCACCCCCATCCTCCCCCGCCCCCAGGGCACTCACGTTCAAAGCTGACTAGGACCGTGTCCCTGTCCACTTGGATCACCTGCTGTGCCGAGCCTGGGATCCCCTCTGCAGGCAGAGAAGAGAGACACGGCCTGGCTGAGCCACCAGTCCCCCTGGCCCCAAGAGGACATAGGGGACAGGCTATAGACAGCTCTTAGCCATGTGGGCACATCAGCCTCACAACAGCCCTGTGGGGCTGGGAAACCTCATCTCACTCCTGGGCTGGAAACTGAGGCTCTGAGAGGATGCGTGACCTGTCCTGGGGCTCATGGGGAGTCGGGGGAGTCACAGGGAGACACAGGAGGGCTCCAGATTTAGGGGGACCAGGCCTCATGACCCAGTCACTGTGTGACCTGGAACAAGTCAGTTTACCTCTCAGAGCCTCCGTCTCCTCATAACACAGGCAAGATGGCACTGCCTAGAGGGGCTACCATGAGGATCAAGAATAATAAAATCTTGGGCCGGGTGAGGTGGCTCACGCCTGCAATCCCAGCACTGTGGGAGGCCAAAGCGGACAGATCGCCTGAGGGCAGGCATTCGAGACCAGCCTGGCCAACAGGGCAAAACCCTGTCTCTACTAATAATATAAAAATTTTCTGGCTGGGCGTGGTGGCTCACACCTGTAATCCTAGCACTTTGGGAGGCCGAGGTGGGTGGCTCACTGAGGTCAGGAGTTCGAGACCAGCCTGGCCATCATGGAGAGACCCCCGTCTTTAAAAAAAAAAAAATTTTTTTTTCTTTTGTCCCACAGGGTAAATAAAAGAAAAAAAAAATTAGCTGGGCGTGGTGGCGCATGCCTATAGTCCCAGCTACTCAGGGGCTGAGGCAGGAGAATCCCTTGAACCCGGGAGGCGAAGGTTGCAGTGAGCCGATATCATGCAATTGCACTCCAGCCTGAGCAACAGATCAAGACTCTGTCTCAAAAAGAGGAAAGAATAAAACCCGGTGTGTGAGACCCCGGCTCAGGACCTGGCACTAGGTGCCTTATCCACATGCGCCCTCCCAACTCCCTTACCCATCGCTACCCACTATTGTCCTGAGCTGCCACAACACCTAGAGCCCTGCTTCTTGGCTCAGAATGGGGCCCCCAGGCCCTGCCTTGCCAGATCTGACCCTTCCCTGCTGCCCAAAGCAATGTTGACCGGGTTGTTTTTTTTGTTTGTTTTTTGAGATGGGGTTTCTCCATGTTGGCCAGGCTGGTCTCGAACTCCCTATCTCAGGTGATCCGCCCACCTCGGCCTCCCAAAATGCTGGGATTACAGGCGTGAGCCACCGCACCCAGCCCTGTTTTTTTTTTTGAGATGCTCTGTCACCCAGGCTGGAGTGCAGTGGCACTGCAGCCTCTGCCTCCCGGGCTTAAGTGATCCTCCCACCTCAGACCAAGGAGATGGGACCACAGGTGTGCACCAATGTGCCCAGCACATTTTTTAAATTTTTTGTAGAGTCAGGGTCTCTCCATGTTGTCCAGGCTGGTCTCAAACTCATGAGCTCAAGCCCCCCTCTCTACCTGGCCTCCCAAAGTGCTGGGATGACAGTGCTGGGATGACAGGCGTGAGCCACCATGCCCAGCCTGGCCAGGATTTTCTTAGCTGCCAAGCCCTGTGGTCTAATGAACCCTTTTATGGAAGCGCAGGTGAAGCTTGATGAAGGGTGGCTGGGGGGCCCCACCCCCACATGGCAGCCCTCAAGGTCTCTGTGGAGCCATCGGCTGTGGGGACCCTAGTCTGGGAGCCTCGGTCCTCCCTCCCTGCCTCCTTCCCCGGTCCCTCATGCAAGCACACCCACCCCCAGCAGCCTGGCCCTCCTGCTCACCAGGTGGGACGAGGATGTCAGGTGTCAGCCCAGCCTCCAGGGGCAGGACATGGAACAGGACGCGGCAGCCAGGCCCCTCAGGCCCCTCAGCCCCCACACACACCTGCGGCAGCTCCTTCCCATCCAGCACCAAGGGCTCCAGCATCCCAGCCGGGCTGGGCAGGGGGCTGGAGAAGTTCTGGGGGGCAGCAGAGATGCTCAAGTCTCCATTTCTCCCTGCAGAGCTCTGAGGGTGCCCTGGGCCTCCCCGCACCGCCCCTCACCTTCAGCAGCAGGAACTTCTGCAGCGGCTCATACCACTGCAGCAGGAGCAGGCTGGCAGGCAGGGCGGCCAGCAGGAAGGTGGCGCCCGTGTAGGGGTTCCGCACTGGCAGGGGAGCAGGCAGTGGGCACTGGGCTGGGCCTGTGCTGCCCCCCACTAGGCCCCGCCCCACCTGCCCATCCCATTTCTTACCCACACGACACTGTAAGCAGCCTTTGGTGTCAGGAATCTTGGTGGACAGAGCAAAGCGCCTGTAGGGGTAACAACCAGGGCATGTGTCCAGGGTGCCATCCACAGGCAAGGCCCCTGCAGAGCCCTATGAAGGACACTATCATCTTCCCTCTTTACAAGTGAGGGACTGATTCTCAGGAGACACAAAGTAACCTGCCCCAAGAGCAGCTGGAAAGGGAGGAGGATCTGAAGCCAGTGCCCCAGCCCTGCAGCCGGAAGAGTGTCTCCATCCAGGACAGGGGTTTGGGTCTCAGAATTGCTTCTAGCTCTGTGTGACTTCAGGCAAGCCACTTAACCTCTTCATGCCTCAGTTTCCTCATCTGTAGATTGAGGAAACCCACTCCTGAAACCTTTACAGGGGAGGCGCTCTCAGCGTGCTGGGAATTGTGTGTGCTCACAGAGAGCTAGGTCCTGCCATCTCATATGAGAACTTTCCACCTATTTTGACTCACTGAAAGTCTTTGTCAGGTGAAGGCAGGTTATAAAGAAATGAAGAAATGAGCGCATGAAGGGGTTGGGGAGAAGGCAGGCTCCAGCCCCACCAGGCTGCAGAGAGTACGCACGGCCCATTTCACAGACCGGAAAACAGGCCCTGGGCGGTTAATGGGCTTCAAAAGGCAAACACCATGCCCTCTGCTTCTCCAGCTGAGCCCTGTGGGGCCAGGCAGTGGCTCACCTTGTCGCCAGGGGAGAAGTAGTAAGGGACAGTCATCAGATGGGCCCTTGCCTTGGTCACTGGGTGTCCCCTGGCCTTCCAGGGGACCCTCTGAGCCTGTTTCTTCCTCTGAGGAATGGGGCTTCATGTCAGCAGCCCTGCCACCTCCACCCAGCGGCCTGGGTCCTGTCTGCACCTTCTGCCAGGACGTGGAGGAAGCCAATGTCTGTCTCACATTGTTCCTGGTCCTTGCCCCTCTATCTCCCCACATTCCTCCCACTCTCCTCCCCGGCTGGTCTTTGGACGGGACAGAGGTATATATTTTGTATTTGTTTTTTCTCCAAACAACTCTAGTTCTCTGTTGTTTGCATTCAAAGTCCTCACTGTACCTCTACCATTTCCCAAACACAGGCTCAAAGCTGCCTGTGACCTGTTGGGGCTCTGATGGGCCTGTTTCCTGTAGGTCCTGGGCCAAAGCAGAGGCTCAGTTGGGGACTGAGCTCAGGAAGCCCCAAGGCCACAGGGCTCCAGATGTGGTCCTGGAGTGAGCACGCTGCAGGAAGGGCCCCCACAAGCTCCCCAGCTGTTGCAGCCACTGGCTGGCCTCCCCTGCCCTCTGCCCCGGCTCCACTGCTTCCTACACCACCCACCTGGTCATGACAATGTCGGAGCCACAGCCTAGGGACCCTCTCTTCCCAGCCCAGCCCCACCCAGCCACGGACTGACGCAGGCCCCACCTGCACGTCTAATAAGCATCTTCATGAAACAAAACTGAATTCGGCTCCCCCTGAAACTGCTCCGCCCCCAGCTGATGACAGCTCCATCCTTCCTGATGCCCAGGCCAAAAACCTTGGAGCCATCCTTGACTCCTCTTTCTCTTCCATCAGGAAATCCTATTGGCTCTTCTTTCTTTCTTTTTTTTTTTTTTTTTTGTATTTGTAGCAGAGACGGGGTTTCATCCTGTTAACCAGGATGGTCTTGATCTCCTAACCTCATGATTCACATGTCTTGGCTCAACTTTCAAAAGAGAATCACAATCTGACTGTTTTTCTCTTCTTTCTTTTTTTTTTTTTAGGTGGAGTCTTGTTCTGTCACCCAGGCTGGAGTGCAGTGGTGTGATCTCAGCTCATTGCAACCTCCACCTCTCAGGTTCAAACGATTCTCCTGCCTCAGCCTCTCAAGTAGCTGGGACTACAGGCACCCACTGCCATGCCTGGCTAATTTTTGTATTTTTAGTAGAGACAGGGTTTCACCATGTTGTCTTGAACTCCTGACCTCAGGTGATCCACCCACCTCGGCCTCCTGAAGTGCTGGGACTACAGGCGTGAGCCACCAGCCACTGTGCCCGGCCTCTCTTTTTTTTTTTTTTCTGAGATAGGATCTCACTCCGTCACCCAGGCTGGAGTGCAGTGGTGTGATCTCGGCTTACTGCAACCTCTGCCTCCCAAGCTCAAGGGATCCTCCCACCTAAGCCTCCCAAGTAGCTGGGACCACAGGCACGCCACCACACCACGTTAATTTTTATATTTTTTGGTAAAGACTGGGGAGATCTCTATGTTGCCAGGCTGGTCTCAAACTCCTGGGCTCAAGTGATCTGCTCACTTCAGCTTCCCAAAGTGCTGGGATTACAGGCAAGAGCCACCATGCCCGGCCTCTGACCAATTTTTCACCTCCGTCACTGCTACCCTGGTGCAAACCACCACCACCTCCTGCAGTGTCCTGACGGGACTCCAGCTTCCACCCTCACCTCCTTAACTCTATTCTCTCTCTTTTTTTTTCTTTTTTCTTGAGTCGGAGTCTCGCTCTGTTGCCAGGCTGGAGTGCAGTGGCATGATCTCGGCTCACTGCAGCCTCCGCCTCCTGGCTTCAAACGATTCTCCTACCTTAGCCTCCTAAGTAGCTGGTATTACAGGCACATGCAGCCACGCCCAGCTTTTTTTTTTTTTTTTTTTTTTTGGTATTTTTAGTAGAGACGGGTTTCACTATGTTGGCCAGAATGGTCTTGCTCTCCTGACCTCGTGATCTACCCAACATGCTGGGATTACAGGCATGAGATGCCACGCCCAGCCTCTTCACTCCACTCTCAACACAGCAGTCTGAGGGAGCTCCTGAAGGTCTCAACCCACATCACTCCTCTAGAGTGGCCCCCAGGCTGCTCTGAGTCAAGGCTGCACTGTGGCCACAGGGCCCTCCCTGATCATCTCCCTCTCCCTCGTTCTGGCCACACTGACTTCCCTGTTGTTCCTAAACAGGCCAGGCCCACTCCTGCCACTAGGCCTTTGTACGGGCCATCCCCTTGGCAGGGATCCCCTTCCACAGGCGTCCACAGGGCTTGTGCCACCACCTCCTCTAAGTCTTTGCTCAAACAACACTTTTTCAGCAAGGCCTTTTGTGACGCCCCTGTTGAAAACCACAGTCTGCAGTGAGAATGAAGACAGCAAGAGAAAAGCGGAACCAGGAGACGCAGACAGGCACCTGTGCTGCCACCGAAGGACACGGCCGGGCCTGAAGCAAATCCTGATCCTGGATTTTCAGTTCCATGAGTCGTTAAATTCCCTTTTGTGCCTAAGCTAGTGAGTTGAATTACCTGCAAGGGAAAGAATCTGGCCAGGCGTGGCGGCTCACCCCTGTAATCCCAGCACTTTGGGAGGCTGAGGCAGGCGGATCACTTGAGGTCAGTTTGAGACCAGGCTGGCCAACATGGAGAAACCCCGTCTCTACTAAAAATACAAAATTAGCCAGGTGTGGTGGCACACGCCTGTAATTGTAATCCCAGCACCTTGGGAGGCTGAGGCAGGAGAATCGCTTGAACCTGGGAGGCGGAGGTTGCTGTGAGCCAAGACTGCGACACTGTACTACAGCTTGAGTGACAGAGCAAGACTCTGTCTCAAAAAAAAAAAGAAAAAAAAAACAGAAAGAATTCTGATCAACATACACAGGGGTCCCTTTAAAATCCTGGGCCAGCATCAAAGGCAGGAAGGCAGGGCTCTGCACCAGCGCAGCTTCCTCCTGGGCTGCCCCGCCTCCTCCCTCAGACAAACTCTGCAGTGGCGCCATCTTGGCTCACTGTGACTTCTGCCTCCCGAGTTCAAGCAATTCTCCTGCCTCAGCCTTCCAAGTAGCAGGGATTACAGACCTGTGCCACCATGCCCAGCTAATTGTTATATTTTTAGTAGAGACAGGGTTTCACCATGTTGGTCAGGCTGGTCTCAAACTCCTGATCCGCTCGTCTTGGCCTCCCCACAAATTGCTGGGATTAAAGGTGTGAGCCACTGTGCCCAGATCCCAGGAAATCTCTTAGAGCTCCTCAGCTCACCAGGCTGCTCTGTCCCAGCAGATGCCAACACATACCCACTCTTCTACCCACTGGAATGCCATTCCCCACCTCTCTGCCTAGAAACCCTGACACTTCCAAACCTGCCGAGCTTGCCCAGTCTCTCTGAAGCCTCTCCACCTGCTCCCTGCTCTCCTTCTAATTGGACCTCAATACCAGGTGCTAACTGTCCACATTTCTCTCTTTCTTTTTTTTCTTTTTTTGAGACAGAGTTTTGCTCTTGTTGCCCAGGCTGCCAGGCTGGAGTGCAATGGCGTGATCTCAGCTCACTGCAACCTCTACCTCCTGGGTTCAAGGGATTCTCCTGCCTCAACCTCCTGAGTAGCTGGGATTACAGGCATGCACTACCACACTCTGCTAATTTTTTGTATTTTTAGTAGAGACAGGGTTTCTCCATGTTGGTCAGACTGGTCTCGAACTCCCAACCTCAGGTGATCCACCCGCCTCGGCCTCCCAAAGTGCTGTGATTATAGGCGTAAGCCACTGTGCCCAGCCTTTTTCTTTTTTTTGAGACAGGGTCTTGCTCTGTTGCCCAGGCTTCAGTGCAGTGGTGCCATCACAGTTCACTTCAACCTCAACCTCCTGGGCTCAAGCAATCCTCCCACCTCAGTCTCCTGAGTAGCTGGGACCACCGGCACAGAGCGCTGTGCCCGGGGCCACCATGCTCAGCTAATGTTTTGATTTTTTTTGTAGAGACAAGATCTCCCTATGTTTTCAGGCTGATCTCAAACACGTGGCCTCAAACAATCCTTCTGTCTCAGACTGCAGGATTGGGATTACAGGCGTGAGCCACCACACCCAGCCCTGCATCTCCCCCATTTCTTTAAAGCAAAGACTCATGGGATTCTCCATGTCCTGAAGCCCAGCATATGGGCCAATAACAGAAGTGCTCACTAAATGTTTACTTAACTGTCAAGCCCCATATCTGAACAACCGCAGCTCCCACAACCTGGAAAGCCCTTTCACATACACTATCTCCTTCTTGCCTTCCAACCAGCATGGAGGAGGGGGTGGGAAGGCTATCAATTGTATTGACAGAGGAGGAAAAGGGGGCTCAGAGAAGCAAAGTAACATATCTAAGATCGCTGCAATCCCAGGAACGGGCAAGGCTGTGTTCCAGCCCCTCCCTGGCCCTCTGCTGCCCGCTCCCCGCACTCCTAGGGTTCCTGACCTGGGGATGATGCGCTGGGTGAGGCGGTTGGTAGGGATGGAAAGGGGAGCCTGTTGCTGTAGTCTCCGCTGCTCAAACAGGCCTGGGAGGTCATGGGCCCAGATGTGCGTGGATTTCCCTGCAGAGAAGGGGAGACGCCGGGGCCTGGGGCGTTGGTGGGCAGGATGCTGAGGCGCTGGGGCCCCTTCGGGCCCCACCTCCCTGCCCGTCCCACCTTGTACCTGAGAGTGACAGCAGCACGTTGTTCACGCAGTAGAGCCAGGAACAGCGGTGTGAAATCAGCTGGAGGCGACAGAGGGACAGGCGGTCAGCACCCCAGGCCTCCCAAGGCCTCTGCATCCCCGAAGCCAGCTGGGCCTCACCTTCTCCAGCGTATCCTCATGCAGTTCATGCAGGTTGAGAGTGTAGATGCCTTCCTCGGCCCCCACCACCAGGAACTGGTCTGTGGGTTTGGGCATGGGGTCAGAGGTCAGATATGCCCCTCTGGCCCAAGCTGAGGGGTTCCCAGGGTTCCTGCTTCCTCCCTGTCCCAGCCTACCCCGAGTCACAGGGTGAATCCAGGTGACAGCAGCGTGGATCCGCAGGGGGCAGCCGTTGAAGACCTTGGAGAAGCAGGCGCCCATCTGTGGAGGAGTCAGGAGGCTGGTGAGGGGGTGCAGGGGCAGGGGGTGGCAGGGCTGTGGGACTGCAGGGCTGGGGGCACTTACGTGCACCTTGGGCGTTGGGGGGAGCCCATGGCAGGACGACCTCTGGGAGGAAGGGAAGAAGTCAGGGCTGATGTGATAGCCGTAGCCACCCATCTCCCCATGCCCCTTAGTACCTCCTCACCTCAGGATCCTCCCGCTGCTTCATGGTGGCCCAGGCCGTGGGCAGCAGTGGGGGGCTGTTGGGGCCTGGAGGAGGTGGAGGCAAGGTTCCTGCGGGCACAGGTGTGCTGTGATTTTCTGCTGCAGCCCCTATTCTAGGTCTGCCTCTTGGTCTCCCAAGCTTGGGACTCACCTTGGGGACTAGACAGAGGCTCCTCAGCTGGAGGCTCAGGGGGCAGTGGCCCCAGGAACGGGGCCCGCTTGATGGTTCCCATGGCATCGTCTGGGGAGTCCAGCTCCTGGCAGGAGGGGCAGGGCCCAGTCTGGCCGTTAGCAGGTTGCCCTGTGACCGCATCCCACTCCAATCGCACCCTCTGCAACGGCCTGGATCCCAGCTCCAGCCTCTCTCCGTGTGGCACCTGGAATTCTGAGACTGACCGGATGGTCAGGCTCCTGGGGGAGGGAGATGAGGCATGAGGCGTGAGGTGTGACTGGCGCTGAGGCTGCCTGCCCTTTGCCCCTCCGCCAGGCTCACGCCACTCACCTTTCCTCCAGGGCCTCCTGGACTGACTGCAGCAGGCTCCTGGGCAGTGGGGCAGAAGGGTCAGAGGTAAGCCTTAATTTTTTTTTTTTCCTGAGACGGAGTTTCACTCTGTTACCCAGGCTGGAGTGCAATGGTGCAATCTCGGCTCAGTGCAACCTCCGCCTCCCAGGTTCAAGCAATTCTCCTGCCTCAGCCTCTCGAGTAGCTGGGATTCTACAGGTGTGGGCCACCATGCCCAGCTAATTTTTGTATTTTTATTTATTCATTTATTTTTGAGATGGAGTCTCGCTCTGTTGCCTAGGCTGGAGTGCACTGGCGCGATCTCAGCTCACGCAACCTCTACCTCCTGACTTCAAGCGATTCTCCTGACTCAGCTTCCCAAGTAGCTGGAATTACAGGCGTGAGCCACCCCGCCTAATTTTTTGTATTTTTAGTAGAGATGGGGTTTCACCATGTTGGCCAGGCTGGTCTCGAACTCCTGACCTTGTGATCCTCCTGCCTCAGCTTCCTGAAGTGTTGGGATTATAGGCCCCGCCTAATTTTTGTATTTTTAGTAGAGATCGGGTTTCACCATATTGGCCAAGCTGGTCTCAAACTCCTGATCTCAGGTGATCCACCCATCTCAGCCTCCCAAACTGCTTGGATTACAGCCATGAGCCACTGTGCCCGGTCAGAGGTCAGGGTTTCTGCCACCCCAGCCGCCCCTGCAACTTCCCCACCCCTACTCACCCACTCAGCTCTTCCTTTCCCAATAGTGTCCACTCTTCCTCCCACTGGGGGAAACCGAGGCAGAGAGACCAGGAGAGAAGCAGAGACAGAGGCAATGTGAGAGGGTGGTCAAGAGATTCAGGAGAGAAAAGACAGACAGACAGACAGACAGGGAACGTGAGATGGAAACACGCAGGAGACAAAAGAGACAGACGGTGGGAGGCAGAGCCCAAGAGACTGTGAAAGAAAGCACAGAGACAGTGAGGGAGGAAGAGACAGGCTGGGGGGTGAGGAGACATGAACACAGAGCCTCTGAGGGCAGAGATGGTGAGTCAGACCACCGGGGACACACAGGTGGGAAAACAAGGCTGAGAAGGATAGCGTGGGGGCTCGGACACACAACGGCCTCCTTGCGGGAAAGGAAGGGTCTCTGTGCTACCTTCCAGCCAGCCACCTAAAAGAACTTGGCCCAGGAAGGAGCCCCCAGCCTCCGGGTCCCTGGGTAAGACAAGCCTGCTTGGACAGTCCAAGGCCCAAGGCCCGAGGCCCCCCAGCTTCATAGCTCCCTTGATTTGAGCTGCTCAACCTCCAACCGACCTCCCTGCCCCACACCTGGGCACCACCTTCCCCTCATGGCCTGCCCACTCACCGGCTCATTCAGTGGGTCGGTTTCCTTCCTGCGTGGGGCGCCAAATTTCACCTGGTGAACTGGGGGGTCCAGAGGACAGGGGTTAAGTGGCTAGAATCTTAGGATGGAGCCCTACTCTCATACCAAATCTGTACACACACAGCCCCCCACAAAATCTGCACACGCACAGCCCCTGCTGCAGACTCACACTGGATCTCCGAGGGGGTCCTCTCTGCTGGGCCGTGCTGCCCCCGGGAGTGAATGGTGTCTGGAAACATGTCGTAGGTCTAAGAAAGAACAGAAATGGGCCGGGCGTGGTGGCTCACACCTGTAATCCAAGCGCTTTGGAGGCCAAGGCGGGCAGATCACCTGAGGTCGGGAGTTCAAGACCAGCCTGACCAACATGGTGAAACCCCATCTTTAAAAAAAAAAAAAAGAAAGAAAGAAAGAACCGAAACGGTGTGGGCACACCTGGCACACGCCTCACGCCAGGGCCGCTGGAGGAGCTTCACACGCACCAATGCATTCTGCTTTCACGATATCCCTCTGGGACTATTGTAAAATAAAATGAACCCCACTTCGCAGATGAGAGAACCCACACAGAGAGGTGCCAAAGATCACACAGAAAACAAGAAAATGGCACGGTCATGGTCATGATGAGTATGGGCTCAAGGGCAGGGACCGATCAAGGGGGAGGTACAGGGAGCAAGACTCAGCATGGCAGAAACTCCTAACGAGAGGGCTCAACCAAGGCCAGCTCCCCAAGCTGGAATGGCGCCAGTGAAAGGGATCTCCACCAACATCACCCTTGGGCTCCTTCTAACCAGATCAGCCCAAGACTTACCTCCCAGCCCCCCTCACCTACCTCCAGCTCACAGTCCTCAGGGGAGGGGGTTCCCAGATGAGGGTCACTGGCTTTGTCCAGCAGCTGTGTGAGGAGGGCCCGAGGGAGCTGCTGGGTTGTGAATGGGTGCTGGAAAGTGGGGGAGGGGGTGATCAGGTTGGCCCCTGATCCAGGGCCCTGCTTTTGAGCACTGCGCCCTCACCCAGCCCCCTGCCTCCCACCTGCAGGAGCTTCTCTGCTGTGGGCCTCTTCTTGGGATTTTTGGTCAGGGCCAGCTTGAGGAAGTGATGGAAATTCTGGGTCCTAGTGGGCACAAGAACCACCCCTGAGCCCCAGATCCAGGTTAGCCCTCGTGGAGGGCGTCCTGCCAGCTGCCCCACCACCCCTCCAGAGGCGTCTGCTGGGCCTACTCAGGAAGGAGCCAGCCGAGGCCAAGGGCCACTGGCTGAGCAATGCTGCCTTGTGACATGGCTGCTCCTCCACCAACCCACCGCCCTTCTTTCCTGACCACACTGGGTCTTCAGCCCACAGCAGGACCAGAGCCCTCACTCAGATGGTCTGTAGTGGCCCAGAGAGGATAGCGCTCTTGGGGCTGCCCACCAGGAGTTGGCAGAGGCTCCCTGTCCACTATAGGGCTGGCAGAAAAAGGGGCCCTGGAGCAGGGTATGGCCCTTACCAGCGAGCCTTATCTCTCAGTTTGGGCGGCTGGAAGCTGCTCTTCGACATGAGCATCAGGGCCCTGCGGAGGGCGCGAGGTCAGGGGCCATGGGCCGCAGGTCAAGGGTCAGGTGAGGGGCAAGTGTTGGGCTGACCTCATGGGGTGCAGGTGGAATAGAGGGGGCTGCAGCTCGCCCAGCTCAATGGCGGTGATGCCCAGGGCCCAGACATCACACAGCTCGTTGTAGCCACCTTTGCGCTC
The DNA here is from genome assembly GCF_030222135.1 of Aotus nancymaae. Classification (NCBI taxonomy): domain Eukaryota; kingdom Metazoa; phylum Chordata; class Mammalia; order Primates; family Aotidae; genus Aotus; species Aotus nancymaae. Next base: position 5,038,679 of record NW_026988473.1, on the reverse strand, counting down.
CACGGCAGCCACCTCCGGAGCCATCCTAGAGGTGGGGTCACAGATGGGATGGCTGGGTGCCTCTCTGCTGTAGCCCCTGCCCCTCTGCCCCAGGGCACAGCCTCACCAGTAGGGAGTCCCAATGAAAGACCTCCTCTTGGCCACAGACGCTGTCAGCTCGCCTGACACCCCAAAGTCAGCTGTGGGGAGAAACAGCCACTCTCACCGGCCGTCTGGCTGCCACTCTCCCTCCCACGCCTGGGGCTCAGATGGTCAGGTGGCCCTGCTCAGCCACAGCTGCTGCAGGCCCTAGGCAAGGCCAGGTTCCTCTCCTGAGAGGAAGCAACCACCCTCTAGCCCTGACGGAGTGCCTGGTCTCATGTCAACTCCGTGTAGACCCAACCTCATCCATTTTCCAGCAGGGAGGGAGTACCGTTCCATCTTCTAAGCAGGGAAACTGAGACTCAAGTGGCAAAGTGACTGGCCCAGTGACACCGAACACTTGAGGCCAGGGTAGCCAAGAAGGGTCCACAGAACCCTCACCCTGATTGTGTCCCCAGGGTACTGACCCAGCTTGACATCTCCCTGGAGAGTGAGGAGAAGGTTGGCTCCCTGTGGGAATGGAGGAGAGAGAATCCCGTCTGGTGCTCCCGAGGGCCTCCTCCTCCCACCCAGGATGCCCTCGGCCAGGCGCTTACCTTGATGTCTCTGTGGATCTTCCCCTGAGAATGCAGGTGGTGGAGTCCCTGGGGACAAAGAGGAGTCCCTGAGAGCAGCCACCCAGCACTGTCCCACCTCCCCTGAACCCCCTCTCAGGACTGGGGCCCCCCACCCACGCTGCTTCTTCCTCCCCTCTCCCCAAACAGGAAGTGACTGAGCCAAGAGGGAAATGGGCTGCTTCCGGCAACAGGGCTGGGGCCCCTTTCCCCCAGTACCTACAGCCCCTCAGGCCAGCCCCACCCGAGGCCCTCCACCCGCCTCGCTGCTGGTCATCTGGGCTCCGGGACCACAGCTTCTGGGGACCGGAGGTGTAGGCACCTCACAGGCCCAGCTACCTTTAGTGCCTCTCGGCAGACGTAAGCAATCTGCCGCTCCTCCAGGGGCCCAGTGGCTGAAAGGGAAAGGGAGAGGCTGGCCTGGGGGGCCTGGGGGCCCAGGGATCATGCCCACCCTCCTGGGCTACCCTGTGTGGGAAAAGTAGCAAGCACTGTTAAGTGAAAGCAGTGCTGGCCACGTTCCCTCCCAGTTTAGTCTAGGATACTGAACCCAGAGATGGACAGCATTTCTCTCAAGGTCACATAGGCAGAAGTGGAGAGGAGCCCAAGTCCAGGGCCCCGAGTCCCCTCGGGCACCCCAGTGGTGTGGGGGTGGGGGAAGGCTGGGGCTGGCTGGGGCCTGGAGCCCTGGCCTCACCATGGTAAATCTCCTGCAGGGAGCCCCCTCCACAGAACTCCATGCAGATCCACAAGCGGTCATTCCTGGGGGACAGAGAGCTGGGGTGGGCACAGAGCAGGTCATATGGGGGCTGCCTGGGGCCAGGAGGATAAGGCAGCCTCACCTGAGGTAGCTGCCAATGTAAGCCACCACATTGGGGTGGCGGCACTCACGCAGAATGGTGATTTCCTGCTGGAGGGAGCTGATGTCGTCTCCTGGGAAGCACAAAGCACCATGGGGGGTGCGCTGGGGTTGCCCTGACTCAGTGCCCCCATCTGCAAAATGGGCACAGAGTGCCTCCCTCCGGGCCAGGCAGGTGCCAGGCGATAGCACCTCCTGGTGCATGCCTCTCAGGGGTCTTGAAACCGTCAACCCTCCGCCCGCACCTTCCGCCCGCGGGCGCTCTGCCCTCCCTCTGGCGCAGAGGCCCAGCCCGGTCCCTCACCTGGGTCTAGCTTGACTATCTTCACGGCAGCCAGTTCGGACGTAACCGTGTCGCGGGCCTGCAGGGGCGGAGGGTGAAGTGGGCTGGGGGGCGGGGCCGGGGGCTGGATCCCGCCGCGGGGTGCGGGGCTGGCACCCTTCTCCCGGCTCTCCTGCCCATCCCGTCGCCCGGCGCACCTTGTAGACGTCGCCATAGGTCCCGGCCCCCACGCGCTGCAGCAGCTCGAAGCGGTCCCGCGGGTCCTGCAGCGACACATCCCGCAGCAGCGCCATGGCCCGGCGCCGGGCGGGCCGGCAGGCGGGCAGGCGCGAGCTGCGGAGCCGGCGCGGGCGGCGCGGGGCGGGGCGGGGAGGGCGCCCGTGGCTCTGAGGCCGCGGGGGCGGGGCCAGGGCCCGGGGGCGGGGCCGCGCCGGGGATGCCCCACCGCCCGGCCGGGAGGAGGCGCTCGCGGCACGGGCCCTCAGCGATGCGGGGAAGCCCCGAGGCGCGGGCGGAGCCTATGTCTTTCCGCCGCCACCGTTGCTGGCGCTCCACAGGTAGAGAGCGCAGTCCTGGGAGCCAGAGGGTCTGCAGAAGGAAGAGGGGGCGCTCCACTCCCGCCCCATTCCCAATTTCCCAGATGAAACATGGACTTGCGCTTTGTATTTTTTTTTAACAAAATGTATTCATCTTTCTTGAAACTGAAAAATAAATCTATGTACAAAACAGGAAGAGATCAGGCTCCTGTCACCCACTCCCAACCCTCTGCAGATTTCCTCCGGGATGCTCCGAGATGGGCTGGACCTCTGGGAGGTTCCCAGAGGGTAGGAAGGGTGGTCCTGTTCTGATCCGGGGCCAGTTTGGTCAGGAAGAAGGCGGGGCTCAGGATGCTCATGGGCTGGGGGCGGAGTTTCGCGTCCCAGACTTGGGATAGGAAGGAGGAAGCTAGATTTCCAAATTCTAGGGCAGGACTCAAGTTCTTTGGGGGTAGGGAGCTTGTTTTCGCAAGACATGAATTCTGAAGTGTGGAAATATAATCCTAGGGACTGAGTGGGGTCCTAGGCTCCTGGGCTGGAGGCAGGACCTGTGCTCGTTGGGTTAAGGATGAAACCTCAGCTCCTACAAGCTCGGAGCAGCCCTGAGTAACGTTGGTCTGGCTCTAGGTGAGCTGCTCCATTCTGAGGAGGAGCTTGGATTTGGGGCTTTAAAGGCCCAAAATCCCAGGGGTTTGGCCTTTAAAGATAACTAGGACCCCGGGTGAGGTTTACATTGGCGGGCTGGGATTCTGGGAAGAGACCTATATTATAACGACTGGGGCAGGGCCCTGGGTTCTGAGCTGCAGAAAATTGTGGTTTGATGTAGACCGTACTCAGGACCTGGAGCCTTGGGTTCAGGTAGGGGTGAGGCCTGTCCCCCTTGGGCTGGGGCACAGCATGGGCTCAGAGTGGGGAGACTAAGGGTGGGGCCTGGGTCCCCACAAGTGGTCTAAAGTCCCCAGTAGTTCAGAGGCCTTTGCGCTGCCGCTTGAGGAAAGACAGAGTGTAGTCACTAGGGGTGGTCACCTTCTGCTTCTTCATCTGCACTTGCGACTGCGCTGTGAGTTGCAGCTTGATGGCACTTGAGTTGATTTTGGTGGCCACCAGCAGCTCCTTCATGCCCTTCATCTTCTCACTCTGGAAAGTGAGCACTGGACCCTCCGGTGGCGGTGATGCTGCCGGTGCTGGCGCCTGAGCCATGCTCCCACCTTCAGGACCTCGGGCTGTGCCAGGGCCTGCCCCAGGGGGTTTCCGGGGGGGTCCTGACACTGCACCCTGGCCGGCGCCTGGGCCCTTGTCCAGTGCTGGCTTCTTGGGCGGCGGGGGCTCCTCTGGCTTGGACTCCCGCCGTGGGCCCCGCCGCCGACCTTCCCGGGCTTCCTCACCCCACGGCTCCTCTGCCTCGGCCGCCTCGGCCTCCCGGCTCACTATGCGCACCTTCTGCCGCACCTGGGCCAAAGGGGAGAGCAAGCTGAGGGCAAGGTTGCTGGCCAGTGGCTGGAACTTCTGCTCTGGCCATCCCATCCTACCCAGGGGGTCTCAGTCTCATCTGCACCCGAGGGGATGGGCAGATGCTGCCCCTGGGCCAGAAAAGTCTGACAAGCCTGTGGCTGCCGTCACCACCTGTAGTGCCCAGACCTCTGTGCAGCTGTCCCTCACCTGTCCCTCAAAACGGCCTAGGGACTGCACAAGGAAGGTGGCCCAGCCCACATGCAGCACAGGCGTGGGACTGCCCTCTTCCCATTTGCAGATCCCGTCGTAGAATCGCAGCAGGTGGGCAAAGCATTCAGGGTCCTGGAGGGCAGAACCTTGGCTCTGGGTGCCCTGGACAAGGGGGAAGGGAGGGCACAGGTCAGTCTCTTACCCCTTAGCAGAGGGCACTGGCCAGGCCCCCCACCTAGGCAAAGACCCCTGGCTCCAGAAAAGGTAAGCATAGGTCAGGAACAATCTTAGAACCTCTTTCCTTTTATAAAGCCAATTTATAGCCAGAAGGCACCATCCCTTACCACCTACCCCTCAGCTGTAGGAAGGACTCTGGCCATGAAACTGAAGGCACAGGGTAGAAACCTCTAAAATACCTTCAGCCCCATCCACCGTGGACCCATGACCTCAGCTACAGCAAAAGGGAACATAGCTCTCTGCTCGGGGACCCCTTCCTCATGCCATTCCTAGTCAGGTACATGCAGCCCCCATGGCCTGTGGCAGGGTGCCCTGCCCAGGTGGGAGGCTGGACACAGGCTGGTGCTCCAGCCTTTCACCTGGCTCTGCTCCCCCGGCCGCTCCTCGCCCGCCTCCAGCAAGCTGGCTGCCTCCTTCAGCAGGTTGGGGATGACATCATTGGCTACTTCGAAGAACTCCTTGTAGATCTCTTCGTCTTCCCGGCAGTAGTTGTAGCTGTGAGAGCAGGAGGGTCTCTGTAGGGTCTGAAGGGGCCTTACCATGGGGTGTAGCCCCAGGGACCTCGTGGGGGATGGAGCTCAGGTTTCTTTTCTTGGGTCACCCCAGGAGCTGGGGGAGTAGGTGGGGTCCTCACTGCAAAATGATGCTGTCTGAGTCACCCTAGAGCAAGAATGAGGAGGGGGGATGGGGCCAAGGGTAGAAGTCCCACTGCTAGATGATGGTGGTTAAACATTGGGAGGAAATTTGAGACTGTTCTGAGAAAAAATATTGGGAGGAGAGAGGAGGGAGGGAAAAATGTGACGCCTTAATCAGGGGTCCCTACCTCCTGGGTGATGGTGGCCTTGCTGCCTAGGGACTGGAAGGAAAGGGGACGGGGCTTGGGACCCAGGCCTCAGTCCTGGATGAGGGAGGTTGAAAATTGATGGAGGGGAAGAAAAGACAGGATGCAGGCCCTAGTAGGGGATCCTCACTCCTGGATGACAGTGGCCGTGTCCGCCCAGGCCTGCAGAGCTTCGCGCACATTGCGGTTGCGACAGTGGTAGCCAGCCAGGTACATGTAGGGGTAGATGTGTTCATCCCGATAGTAGGTTTTGGCTGAGGCAATGCCCTGGGAGTGAGGCAGAGGATCCTCAGGGAGGCAGCCCCAGCTGCCCTGCTGGCACAAATGCCCCATCAGGGTACACCCAGAAGGGGCCACAGTAAGATCCCAGGGAGTCCTCTCCATCTCCACTCCCACCTCCACTCACTGCCAGTCCTTGTACCTGGTCTCCTCCCTGGGTCTGCAGGACTGCTGGCCGAGGCCTGGGGCAGACTGTAGGGGTGGGGCCTGCCCTCTGAGCTCAGGGCCCTTCTCTTTCCCAGACACTCTTCTACACACACACCAAAGACTTCCAAGCCCAGCCCAACGGCCCTCGTCCCCTCTACACCTACCAAGTAAACACCCCACCTCAGTGCTCCTACTACATTTGACCTCTGTTATACTCCAGGAAGGACAGTAGGAGTGGCAGAAAAGGCAGGGCTGAGGGGACAAATGCAGGCCCTGCCACTCCCAGGCTGGGAACCCTGGACACCCCTCAGATAGCCCTGACTGCACTGATTCTGCACATAACCGACACAAAGTGAGACTGGACGGGCAATACCCCCCAACACACAAAGTTCTCTCATCTGTCCAGATGAGGGGAACCCCAGAAAGCAGGGGGCATCAGTCACGGTTGGGGGTCTCCCTTCTGTACCCTCTTTAGATGCCCTCACCTTGTGGTAGAGGGTGAGTGGGTCTGGCCGGCCAGGGGTACGCTCCAGCTCCTCCAGATCTGCCAGGTTCCCTAAGGCCATGGGGTACCTAGGAAAGGATCATAGTTCAGGCTGCCAGCTAGCCCCCTGGCCCTGCAAGGCCCAGCCTGGCCACTTCCCTCTACAAACCTTTCCAGATGTCCCAGGTCATAGAGCAGCCAGAGCAGCTTCTAGGGGCCGAAGGAAAGAGTTATAAGCTACGGGACAGGGAGAATGAGTCCTTAGCCTATCAGGCAGGGTGGGGGCCAGAACCATCAGGGACCACCCACCATGCAGAAAGGCCAAAATTCTGGGATCAGCCGTTTAAAGGAGTCAAAGCAATTTCACAGCTCAATTCCACTCTCCCAAGAGCCCTGGGAAAGGCCAGGCCAGGAATTACTAACCCATTTTCCAAGCAGGGAAGCTGAAGCTCAGGTAGGGAAAGTGCTCCTGCCCAGCATCCCACAGCAGGTCAAGTTCTGGCCTAGCCCAGTCCTGCCCCCTGGGCTCAGCCCTCACCTGCTGCAGCTGCAGCAGCTCCAATGAGTCGGTGTGCAGGTCAATGGAAGGGTTGATGGCACACACCATGAATGCCACCTCCATCTTGCGGTCACAGCGCATGTACGATCCTTTCAGGTACAGCCAGCTCTTGGGAGGGGACAAGACCATTATGTCTCAGGATGGCTCACCCTGTGCCTGCTTCAGGGAATGACAGCCAGGAAAAGGGGCTCTTCTGTCTTCCCTTCCTATGTGGGTGGTGATGGGAAGAAAGGGGAGTGGCCTAAGAAAGTAGAGTCCCTTGGGTGGCTTGGACTACCTGAGTATGAAGGGGGCAAGGTTGGGGGGAGGGGACAATACCCGCTCAGCCACACCGGCGTTGACAGTCTGGCCCCTGCGGTCCTCATTGCCCTTGCCATGCCAGGTGACCTCAGCTGTCTGCTCCCCATTGGGCCCAAACACTACCCAGGCATGATCCTCAGACAGGGCGAGGTGGACATCCCGGAGACCCAGGGCCTGGCAGGCCCCAACCACGGCAAAGGCCACACCGGAGCTGTCCAATTTGGTGCCTGTAGAAGGGGGAGGTAATGAAAAGAGGGTCCTCTGTGCTTTGGCATGAGGGAAGGGAGCCAGGTAGTGATGGGCCACACTCCCTCCCACTCCCTTTCCGGGCCTGTGCTCCAACTTCAGATGCTCCTGTCTAACGTCCATCCCTCTCCTTCCACGTGTTGAAAGCCTTTCTCTCCCTGTTTACACCCTCTATCTCCAACAAGATACATTTCTGGATCTCCTGTAGCTGACCCAGCCTTTGACCCTCTCTCTTCTCTTTCTCTACAACTCTATTATATATTCTGTGAATTTAAGGATTTCATTTTACTGCACTTAATATACATTAAAACAGGAATGGCAAAAACAGGATACTGGCCAACACTCTCTTTTTATACACCCACCAAAGGATAACTCTCATTTATTTCTGCACTCTTTTCCTGCAAAGCCAAGAAGCAGCCTCTGATTCCTTCTCAATATGGCACATCATGTTGGGACTGCCAGTCAACCGGGCTTGGTGCAAAGAAGCTCTTTACAAGCCCTGAGTCTCAAGACCCTGGTCTGTTTCAAAACATTTTCATAGACCACCAGATGCAGTGGCCCAAAGATCCCAGCACTTTAGGAGGCTGAGGCAGGCAAATCACTTGAGCCCAGGAGTTCAAGACCAGTCTGGGCAACATAGTGAGACTCCATCTCCACAAAAAAATACAAAAATTAGCCAGGTGTGGTGGTGCATGCCTGTACTCTCAGCTACTCAAGAGGCTGAGGCAGGAGGATCTCTGAGCCCAGAGAAGTTGAGGCTGCAGTGAGCTATGATCACACCACTGCACTCCAGCCTGGGGGACAGAGTGAGACCCTGTCTCAGAAAAAAAAAAAAACCCAAAAAACAAAAACATCTTTAGAGCTATTATTTTGTTTAATTGCCTCAAATGCAGCCCAATTCATCTTCTTGCCCCCTAAATCTGCTGCCGCCCCCTGCCCCATGCTTAGGACTCCTGTGGCTGTTCGATGGCAGGGGCGGAGGTGCTGAGGGGGCAGAGGAGAGGTTGATGATTTGGAGCCAAGTGATCAGGGTTCACTTCCAGCCCTGCCATGCCGTGTGTGATTTTGGCACATAATTTCCCCTCTCTGGACTTCAGTTTCCCAACTGCAAAGAGGAAAATAACCTGCCCATCCTCACAAGGCTTACAGTTCTCAAAAGGGTTCTGTAAACCATGGAGAGTTGTGAAGAAGTGGGTCATGGATTAGATTCCCACCTACTGGGCTCCAACCTGTGATGAAGCTGAAGAGGGACTGGATGTGGGCCCGATCCTTGAAGTAGGAGCGGCTGAGGCTGTTCCATATGACATCGGAGACCTTCTTCACCAGCTCACGGCTGGAGACACCCCCCTCTCGAGGGTAGAGGGACAAGTCGACGGCACCTCGGATCTGGGCGGTGAAGCGGGCATAGAGGGCAGCGATGATGGACAGGTCGGCCACGGGAAAGTAGGTGAGGCCGCCAGGAGGGTCAGTGGTGGGGCTGGGCTGGAAGGTAAGCTCGGGCACGTTGGTGGGGATGACGCGGTTGACAGCCAGAAAATGCTCCACGAAGCCCAGCACCAAGGAGAGGAGCACCAGGTCAGGCTCCTCTCGGCCCAACTCGGCAGCAAACAGGCGCACCACGTCGTCGATGGAACGCAGCGGGAACAGCGTCTTCTGGGCGGCCTTCAGCCCCATGGCGGCGGGGGGGTGGGCGGCGGCCTTCAGGCAAGCCGGGGGAGAGAGGGTCGGGCAGGTTCTGCCGGGGAGACACCTCCCAGGCTCCGCTAAGGTTCTACCCCGCGACACACACACAGCTCCCCTGCTTCCCCGCCCTCTTCAGCCTCTGCTCACCGGCTTCCCGTCTTTTGTCGGTGAGACCCCTCAGCGGAGGCTGCAGAGCCTTTTTGTCCCCCACAATTCCGGGACCCCCGGTCCCAAAGAGGTGCGCCCCAAGGACCCCGCCGATTATCCCCAATGGCCGCCCCGCTCCCTCTCTATGACTGTGCCCCCCGGGGCCCTAGAGTCCGTCCAGAAAGCGCACCCAGGCCAAGCCCCCAAACCCCAAGGAGAGTCTTGGCCTCGGTCTCCCGCGCCCACCTCCGCTTACATCCCACACAAGGCACCGCGGCACACGCCGCCCGGAGCCTGCTGGGACATGCAGTCCCGCCCCTAGGGCCGCACTACCCGCCGGGAAGTGGAGTCTAGGCCCAGCACTGCCCCCGCCGAGCCTGGAAATAGTGGCATGCCTGGCCGCTGCGCGGTGGCTTCTGGGATTGCTAGGCCCGCGGCTCCGGGCGCTTCCTTCCCGAGGCACTCAGGGATTGGTCCTTCCTTCAGGTCGACCAAGCAGGAAGTGCGTTCGCAGTGCCTTCTGGGAAACGTAGTCCGGGGCACTACCTGCGCACTTGTAGGGGTCACTGAGCCTCAGCGGGTTCTGCTGTCACGAGTCGGTCGGCTAGTTATCAGGAAAACGATCGCGTTGCTTGACCCAGAAAAAAAATTTAAAAAACGATGTGAGGAAAACGGATACTTTTAAACACTGCCAGAGACTAAATGTGTTCAGCTTTAGCTGAATATCAGTGTCTGTTAACATATAAAGATGTTACTCTGTGTCCGACACTCCTTTCCCAGTTCTGCCCGCGAGAAAGTCTAACACGTGCCAAGAGTAGTTTTTGTTTCTTTGTTTGTTTGTTTTGAGACACCGTCTTGCTCTTTCACCCAGGTTGGAGTGCAGTGGCGCGATTTCGGCTCACTTCAGCCTTGACTTTGCGGGCTCAAGCGATTCTCGTGCCTCAGCCTCCCAGTAGCTGGGACCAAAGGCGTATGCCACCACTCCCGCCTAATTTTTTTGTGTGTGCATATATATACATTAAAACACACACACACACACACACACACACACACACACACATATATATATATTTTTTCTTTCTTTCTTTCTTTCTTTCTTTCTTTTGGTAAGGACAGGGATTCCCAGGCTGGTCTCGAACTCCTGAGCTCAAGGAATTCGGCCTCCCAAAATGCTAGGATTACAGGCGAGAGCCGCCGTACCCTGGCCAAAGAGTAGTTATTTGTTTGTTTTGAGACAGAGTCTCACTCTGTCGCCCAGGCTGGAGTGCAGTAGTGCGATCTTAGCTCACTGCAACCTCCTCCTCCTGAGTTCAAGCGATTCTCCTGCCTCACCCATCCAAGTAGCTGGGATTACAGGCGCCGGCCACCATGCTCGGCTAATTTTTGTATATTGAGTAGAGACAAGTGTTTCACCATATTGGTCAGGCTGGTCTCTAACTCCTGACCTCAAATGATCCTCCTACCTTGGCCTCCCAAAGTGCTGGGATTACAGGTGTGAGCCACTGCACCTGGCCTATATCAACAACACTTTAAAACAATACTAAATTTCCACCGTCACTCATTTATTCACTTATTCATTCAAAAAGCATATTTTTGGTACTCACAATGGGCCAAGTTCCCGACACTGAGTATACAGCAGTAAATAAAACAGATTAAATTTCTGCCCTACTTTACCTCTTCACCTCTCTGGATTTTCCTCAAAATTCATAACCCTCCTCTAATCATGAGAAAACATCTGGCAAAACAGAGTTGAGGGACATTCTACAAAATACTTGATGAGTATATCTCAATAGTATCAAGTTCATACCAGACTCATACCTGTAATTACAACACTTTGGGAAGCTGAAGCAGGAGGACTGCTTGCGGCCAGGAGTTCAAGACCAGCTGGGCAACATAGGGAGACCCCATCTCTAAAATACAAAAAATTGACTGGGTGTGGTGGTGCACACTTGTAGTCCCAGCTACTCAGAAGGCTGAGGCAGGAGGATCACGTGAGCCCAGGAGGTCAAGACTGCAGTGAGCCATGGTCACGCCAGTGCACTCCAGCCTGGGCAACAAAGTGAGACCCCACCAAAAAAAAAAAAAAGCAAAAACCAAAAAAATCAAAAGAGTCAAGGTCATGAAAGATAAGGAAGGACCCACAAATCATTGTAAATGAGAAACTAAGGAAACAGAACAACTAAATGTAATGTGGTGTTTTTGATGGAATCCTGGAACAGAAAAAGGACATCAGTAGAAAAACTAGTAAACAGGCCAGGCGAACTGGCTCACACCTGTAATCCCAGAAATTTGGGAGGCCGAGGTGGGTGAATCATCTGAGGTCAGAAGTTCAACACCAGCCTGGCCAACACGGTGAAACCTTGTCTCTACTAAAAATACAAAAATTATCCGGGAGTGGTGGCATATGCCTGTAATCCCAGCCACTCGGGAGGCTGAGGCAGGAGAATCATTTGAACCTGGGAGGCAGAGGTTTCAGTGAGCCGAGATTGCACCATTGCACTCCAGCCTGGGCAACAAGAGAGAAACTCAGTCTCAAAAAAAGAAAAAGAAAAGCTAGTAAACAGGGTAACCAACCTTCCCAGTTAGCCCAGAACCGAGGCTACTTGGGAATATGGGATTTTGTGTTTTATTTCATTTTATTTTACTTATTGAGACAGACTCTCGCTCTGTCGCCCAGGCTGGAGTGCAATGGCATTATCTTGGCTCACTGCAACCTCTGCCTCCCAGGTTTAAGTGATTCTCCTGCCTCAGCCTCCCGAGTAGCTGGGGTTACAGGCACCACCACCACACATGACTAATTTTTGTGTTTTCAGTAAAGATGGGGTTTCACCAGGATGGCCAGGCTGGTCTTGAACACCTGGCCTTAGGCGATCAAACTGCCTTGGCCTCCCAAAGTGCTGACATTACTGGTGTAAGCCACTTTGTGTTTTAAAAACAGTCATGGCTGAGTGCAGTGGCTCACATCTGTAATCCCAGGGTTTTGACATGCTGAGGCAGGAAGACTGCTTGAGGCCAAAAGTTCCAGACAAGCCTGAGCGACAAAGCAAGACCCTGTCTCTACAAAAAAAATTTTTTTGTTTTAAATTACCCAGGCACAGTGGTGTGTACCATGTAGTCCCAGCTACAGGAAGCTGAGGCAGGAGTTCGAGGCTGCAGTGAGCTGTGATCGCACCACTGCATTCCAGCATGAGTAAACAGTGAGATCCTGTCTCTAAAAACAACAAAAACAAAAACCAGACCAGGCACGGTTGCTCACGCCTGTAATCCCAGCACTTTGGGAGGCCAAGGTCGGCAGATCACTTAAGATCAGAAGTTCGAGACTAGCTTGGCCAACGTAGTGAAACCCCATGTCTACTAAAAAATACAAAAATTAGCTGGGTGTGGTGGCAGGTGCCTATAATTCCACCTATCTGGGAGGCTGAGGCAGGAGAACTGCTTGAACTCAGGAGGTGGAGGTTGCAGTGAACCGAGATGGTGCCACTGCATTTCAGCCTAGGTGACAGAGCAAGAAAAAAAAGTTTTTTTATCTGGGTGTGGTGGTGTGTGCCTGTGGTCCCAGCTACTCTGGAGGCTGAGGTGGAATGATACCTTGAGCTCAGGAGTTTGAGACCAGCCTGGGTAACATAGTGAGACCTCATTTCCACAAAAAAATCAAAATATTAGCTGGGTATGTTAGCATATGCCTGTAGTCCCAGCTACTCAGAAGGCTGAGTCGAGAGGATCGATTGAGCCTGGGTGGCAGAGGTTGCAGTGAGCCAAGATCATGCCACTCCATGCCAGGCTGAGTGACAAAGTAAGACCCTGTCTCAAAATAAATAATTTTTAAGGTTTTTTTTAAAAAGGCCACTGCCTGAATTGAGAGCAAAGTTATATTTAGTGGAGTAGGCACACAAATAAGATGTACAATAAATAAATGTAATGTGTAATATATTAGGAAGTAGTCATTGTTGTATCTTTTATTTATTTATTTATTTTGAGACAGAGTCTTGCTCTGTCACCCAGGCTGGAGTGCAATGGCATGGTCTCGGCTCACTGCAACCTCCGCTTCCCGGGTTCAAATGATTCTCCTGCCTCAGCCTCCCAAGTAGCTGGGATTACAGGCACCCACCACCACACCTAGCTAATTTTTGTAATTTTTTTTAGTAGAGATGGGGTTTCACCATGCCGCCCAGGCTGGTCTCGAATTCCTGACCTTGTGATCCACCTGCCTCTGCCTCCCAAAGTGCTGGAATTACAGGTGTGAGCCATCATGCTCAGCCTGAAAATAATCATTTATAAGGAAAAAAAAATAAAGCAAAGAAGGATAAGAGTACCAAGGAAGTTGCAATTTCAGAAAAGAGGCTGGAGAAGGCCTCACTGAGAAAAAGGAATTTGAGTGAAAACATGGAGAAGGAAAAACAACCATTTTGGATATCTGGAAGAAGAACATTTGGGCCGGGTGCAGTGGCTCACGCTTATAATCCCAGCACTTTGGGAGGCCGAAGTGGGTGGATCACCTAAGGTCAGGATTTCAAGGCCAGCTTGGCCAACATGGCAAAACCCCATCTCTACTAAAAATACAAAATTAGCTGGCATGGTGGCACACACCTGTAATCCCAGCTACTTGAGAGGCTGAGGCAGAAAAATCACTTGAACCAGGGAGGCAGAGGTTGCAGTGAGCCAAGATTGTGCCACTGCACTCCAGCCCGGGCAACCAAGCGAGACTCGGTCCTGGACACATAGAAAAGCAAGTGTCAAGGCCTCAAACAAGAGTGTGCCTGGCAAGTTCAAGGACGGTAGAAGGCCAGCGTGGTTGGGGTGTCCTGAACAGGGGAAAGCAGCAGGAGATGGGAGCGGGCGATGATGTTCTGCAAGGTCAGGTCAGGCCTTGTCAGCGGCGTAGAAGCTCGGATTTTACTCTGTGGAAAACAGGTTTTAGGGGTGAGGTGGCACTGGAGAGTCTAGAAGGATGACACAGACAGGCCGGGCGTGATGGCTCCCGCCTGTAATCCCGGCATTTTAGGAGGGCGATTAATCACGAGGTAAGGAGTTCGAGACCAGCTTGACCAACATGGTGAAACCCCCGTCTCTACTAAAAGTACAAAAATTAGCCAGGCGTGGTGGCACGCGCCTGTAATCTCAGCTACTCAGAAGGCTGAGGCAGGAGAATCGCTTGACCCTGGGAGGTAGAGGTTGCAGTGAGCCAAGATTGTGCCACTGCACTCCAGCCTGGGTGACAGAGTGAAACTCTGTCCAGGGTGGTAGGATTGCAGGAGTGAAAACTGACCAGATTCTAGACATACTCTGATGATAGAGCTGATTGGATTTGCTGACAGAATGAATGACAGTCAAGGAGCGCTCCAAGGTGTCCTTGAACTTGGCCTTCTGTCTAGTTGTTTTGGATAAACTGTCTATGCTCCTAGCAAAGGCTGAACCACTCACACAGGAGCTTGGATTTGCATCAAAATTCCTCTAACCGTCCCTCAACTCTGCATCAAGTTTGTTTTTTGTTTTTGTTTTTTTGAGATGGAGTCTTGCTGTATCCATCGTGCTGGAGTGAATCACCAAACCCGGCCCAGAAGGCATCAAGTTTGCGCTGCCTCCTGGATATCTGAGTGGAGACACTGAGTCAGCAGCTAGATACAGGAGTTCAGGGTTCAGGCAGATCTGGGCTAGATAGAAATCTGGGACTTGGTTGGATGTGGTGGCTCACGTCTGTAATCCCAGCACTTTGGAGGGTGAGATGGGTGGATCACTTGAGGTCAGGAGTTTGAGACCAGCCTGGCCAACATGGTGAAACTGTCTTCATTAAAAATACAAAATTTAGGCCAGGCACAGTGGCTCATGCCTGTAATCCTAGCACTTTGGGAGGCTGAGGTGGGTGGATCACAAGGTCAGGAGTTCAAGAACAGCCTGGCCAACAGAGTGAAACCCAATCACTACTAAAATACAAAAATCAGCTGGGCGTGGTAGTGGGTGCCTATAATCCCAGCTATTCAGGAGGCTGAGGCAGGAGAATCCCTTGAAACCGGAAGCTGGAGGTTACAGTGAGCCAAGATGGTGCCACTGTGCTCCAGCCTGGGGCAAGACTCCATATCAAAAAAAAAAAAGTTCGGGTGCGGTGGCTCACGTCTGTAATCCCAGCACTTTGGGAGGCCGAGGCAGGTGGATCAATCACGAGGTCGGGGTTCAACACCAGCCTGGCCAAGATGGTGAAAACCTGTCTCTACTGAAAATACAAAAAAAAGAAAAAAAATCAGCTGGGCATGGTGGCATGTGCCTGTAATCCCAGCTACTTGGGAGGCTGAGAAGGAGAATTGCTTGAACCTGGGAGGCAGAGGTTGCAGTGTGCTGAGATCAAGTCACTGCACTCCAGCCTGGGCAACAGAGCAAGATTCAACAAATAAACAAACAAACAAAATTTAGCTGGGTGTGGTGGCGGGTGCCTATAATCCCAGCTGCTCAGGAGTCTGAGGCAGGAGAATCACTTGAACCTGGGAGGCAGAGGTTGCAGTGAGCCCAGAATGCACCACTGCATGGCAGCCTGGATAACAGAGCAAGACTCTGACTCAAAAAAAGAAAAAGAAAGAAAGAAAAGAAAAGAAAAAGAAATTTGGGACTCACTGGCACACAGGTAGTATTTAAAGATGGATGAGATGAACTCACCAAAGACTGAGTTCTGGGGTACTCCTGTCTTTAGAGCTTGGGAAACCAGGAGGAACCAGCAAATGAGTCTGAGAAGGATCAGCCCGAGAGACAGGAGAACCAGAAGAACAGCTGGTGTCCTAAACCATAAGACCGAGTATTGGGTATGATCAACAGTGTCAGATGCTGCTGACACGTCAAGCAAGTTGGGGACTGACAATTAACCGTGGATTTAGCTCTGAGCAAATCCCTAGTGACCTTAATAAGAGCACTTTGGGAGCAAAAGTCTGGCAGGCTTGGGCTCAGGACAAATGGGAGGAAAGAAATTGGATACTGATAACACACAAGTCTCTGGGGATCTTTGCAGCAAAGGAAGGGAGAGAAATGACATAGCATTAAATACCTGGAGAAAAGGGGGTGTCAAAAGATTATTGCTGGTTAATAAGAGAGTTGTGGGAGCGGTGGCTTTGGACAGGTGAGAGCAGGAATGCATTTCCGAGTGGGAGGTTTTGCCTTTGCTAGGAGCACAGGCAGTTCATCTGCAAGGACTGGAAAGCAGACCTGGTACCTGGGCATATGTGGTGGGTTCCTAGATTTTCTTAGCGAAATAGGAAGCCCAGTGGGTTACCATCTCCTCCCCAGATGTCTACCAGGCTCCCCACCTTCACCGCATTTTCAAACGTCACCTCAAAAAGGCTGGCACAGGCCGGGCGCGGTGGCTCACGCCTGTAATCCCAGAACTTTGGGAGGCCGAGATGGGTGGATCATGAGGTCAGGAGTTCAAGGCCAGCCTGGCCAACATGGTGAAACCCCAGCTCTATTAAAAAAAAAAAAAAAAAAAAAAAAGGCTGGCACAGACCTGACCATTCTACTTAAAATCACACCTCCACTTGAAATTCCTCTTACCATCGCTCAACCCTGCTTTACATTTTCTGGGTTTGTTTTGTTTTGTTTTTCTGAAGCAGAGTCTCACTCTGTCGCCCAGGCTAGAGTGCAGTGGCTTGATCTTGGCTCACTATGACATCTGCCTCCTAGTTCAAGTGATTCTCCTGCCTCAGCTTCCCAAGTAGCTGGGATTACAGGCATCTGCCACCATGCCCGGTAAATTTTTGTATTTTTAAGAGAGACGGGGTTTCACTATATTGGCCAGGCTGCTCTTGAACTTCTGACCTCAGGTGATCCACTTACCTAGGCCTCCCAAAGTGCTGGGATTACAGGCATGAGCCACAGCAGCTGGCCTGCTCTACTTTTTTTTTTTTTTTTTTTGAGACAGAGTCTTGCCCAGGCTGGAGTACAGTGGTGAGATCTTGGCTCACTGCAACCTCCGTCTCCTGGGTTCAAGCAATTCCACTGCCTCAGCCTCCTGAGTAGCTGGGACTACAGGCGCATGCCACCATGCCTGGCTAATTTTTTGTATTTTTAGTAGAGACAAGGTTTCACCATGGTCAGGATGGTCTGGATCTCCTGACCTCACAATCCGCCTGCCTCAGCCTCCCAAAGTGCTGGGATTACAGGCGTGAGTCACCTCACCCGACTTTTTTTTTTTTTTAAAGCATTAACACCTTGTAGACAGGGGTTCTCGAAGGAGGCACTGTTGACACTTGACACTGGGTAATTCTCTGTGATTGGGACTGTCCTGTGCATTGTAGCATGACGAGCAGCATCTGTGGTTTCTATCCACTGGATGCCCCATTCTGCTCCCACAGTGGGGACAACTAAAAATGTCTCCAGATGTTGTCAAATGTCCCTGGGGCTGCCAAAATAGCCCCAGGTTGAGAACCACTATTCTAACATGTGATATAACCACTTGGTTTCTCTGTTTTGAGACAGGGTCTCGCTCTGTTGCCCAGGCTGGTGTGCAGTGGTGCAATCATGGCTCACTGCAGCTTTGACCTCCTGGGCTCAAGGCAGTCCTCCCACGTCAGCCTCCCAAAGTGCTGGGATTAGGCATGAGTCACCATGCCCAGCCTGATTTATTTATTGTTTGTCAACTACTGCCAGAAGATAAGCTCTACAGGACAGGAAATGTGTCTGCTGTGTTCACTGATGTGGCCCCTGTGCCTAGAACAGTGTCTGGCACATAGTAGGTGTTTAACAAATATTTGTTAAAGAAATACATGCATGCAAAGCAGTGATTTTTGCTTGTGTTTGTTTATTATTTGTTTGTTTTCACGACGAGTCTTTCTCTGTCTCCCAGGCTGGTAGTGCGGTAGTGCAATCTCAGCTCATTGCAACCTCCGCCTCCTGGGTTCAAGCGATTCTCCTGCCTCAGCCTCCCGAGTGGGTGGGATTACAGCGGCACACCACCACGCCCAGCTAATTTTTGTATTTTTAGTAGAGACGGGGTTTCCCCATGTTGGTCAGGCTGGTGTCAAACTGCTGACTTCAGGTGATCCATCCACTTTGGCCTCCCAAAGTGCCGGGATTCCAGGCATGAGCCACTGCATCCAGCCAAAGCAGTGATTATTAATGATTGACCTGGAATGTAGCCTGGGTGAGGAGGCATGTAAGGACACGAGAAGGGTGAGGGACAGCAAATGTGTAGTAATATCAATGGATTGTAGGTTCCCGTGGGGTCAACAGTCAATTGGATTTGGGTGCTAGAGTGGGCTGGAAAGAGAAGGGTGTTGGTTAGAAAGTAGGATGTGTGGCCGGGCGCAGTAGCTCATGTCTGTAATCCCAGCACTTTAGGAGGCCGAGGTGGGTGGATCACCTTAGGTCAGGAGTTTGAGACCAGCCTGGCCAACAGGGTGAAACTCCATCTCTACTAAAAATACAAAAAAAACCCAAAAATTTAGCTGGTGGTGCGTGCCTGTAGTCCCAGCTACTCAGGATGCTGAGGCAGGAGAATCGCTTGAATCCGGGAGGCAGAGGTTGCAGTGAGCCGTGTGTAAGGGTTATTGCCAAGTTTAAAATGAGGAAACTGAGGCCAGCTCAAGAAGATTGAATGCGAATTTATTAAGCTCCCGGGCGAGGTTCTGCTGTCCGACAGGAAGGGCCGGAGAGGTCGTGCTTGACTCCTCTCAGACGTGGGGTTTTATGGGGAGTGGACGCGTCTTGATTGGTTGTGGGATAGCAGGGCGTGGGCGGGGCAAGCTGCCATTGGCAGGTAAGCGGGATGCAAAATGCTATTGGGCAGGTTTTGGCGGGGCTTCTTTTAAATTTTGGCGGGATTCTTCAACGGCTGGCTAGGTGCTGAGTGCAGAGCCTAGTGCCCAGTGCAGAGGTGGGCGTGGGATGATGACGTAGGCACGGAGGGGGGTGGGCATGTCCGAGCTCCCAGTGAGGCGACCGGCCTTACACCAAGATCATGGCACTGCACTCCAGCCTGGGTGACAGAACAACACCCTGTCTCAAAAAAAAAAAAAAAAATTAAAAGAAGATGAGGTGGAATTAGTAATCCTATATCTTGTTTAATCCAATATATCTGAAAATGCAATTTCAATTTGAAATCAATATAAAAATTATTGCCCGGTGCAGTGGCTCATGCCTGTAAACCCAGCCCTTTGGGAGGGTTAGGTGGGTGGATCACTTGAGGTCAGGAGTTCAAGACCAGCCTGGCCAACATTGTGAAACCCTGTCTCTACTAAAAATACAAAAAAAATTAGCTGGGCATGGTAGCGTGTGCCAGTAATCCTAGCTACTCAGGAGGCTGAGGCAGGAGAATCGCTTGAACCCAGGAGGTAGAGGATGCAGTCAGCCGAGATCACACCACTGCACTCCAGCCTGGGCAACAGAGCAAGATGGCATCTCAAAATATATACATAAATAAATACATAAAATAAAATAATAACAGTTATTAATGATAATTTACAATTCTGGTATGTGCTTTGGACTCACAGCATGTCTCAGTTGGGGATAGATGTGGTGCTCCATGGCAGTATGTGCCTGGTTGCTCCTGTACAGGACAGTGTGGCTTTCCAGTATGATTGTGGGAGTAAGTGGCTAAGGTAGGACAGACGACAAGATCTGGGGGGAAGAGGGCTTCAAGGAACTGGGAGGCTCAGCGTGGATATGAACATGTCTAAGAATAGGCCGGGCGCGGTGACTCACGCCTATAATCCCAGCACTATGGGAGGCCAAGGTGGGTGGATCAAGAGGTCAAGAGATCGAGACCATCCTGGTCAACATAGTGAAACCCCGTCTCTACTAAAAATGCAAAAAATTAGCTGGGCATGGTGGCGCTCGCCTGTAGTCTCAGCTACTCGGGAGGCTAAGGCAGGAGAAGTGCTTGAACCCAGGAGGTGGAGGTTGCAGTGAGCCGAGATCGCGTCATTACACTCCAGCCTGGGTAACAAGAGCGAAACTCTGTCTCAAAAAAAAAAAAAAAAAAAAGAATTAAGACAGAAGTAGGTTGGAGTGATGGCAGGTCAGGAATTAAATTACCTAGAACTGAGCCATCATGGGTTGGGAGCTGTCAGAAACCAAGTGGGTGTCAGAGGATAATTGGAATTCCAACCTGAGTGTTTGAAAGGAGGAGGTGAAGTACTATCTTGGACAGAAAAAAAGAAAAAAGAAAGAAAAGAGGAGGGAGCAGAATGTCTATGAGTGATGAGGATTATGGAGGATGCCTACCCCAACTCCTCCAGGCCCATGGCAGGAGGGGTGTAGGAAAGTCTGCGGGGGCTACGCGGGAGACGGGACTGGTGGGGACCTTAGAGGTCCAGGGTTTCTGCTAGAGCAGGAGGAATAGGAACTGTTTGGAGAAGGTGGTGAAGACCAGGAGATTTTGCTAGCGATGGACCATCACCTCCAGAGGGGACAGAGGACATCTGCCAAGAGCTGGAGAGGGGTGGAAATAGGGTCAGAAAAGGGGATGGCCAGAGCTGTGCAGAAGCTGGGATACCTGAGCCTCCTGTGGTGAGACTAACCCACAGCAAGAAAGGGCAGGACCACTTCTGAGGCTCTCAAGGTTGGCTGGGGGCCGGGGGGCCCAGCTAGAGGCAAGGAGGCCCTCGCAGGGCAGGCCCTCTAGACATTGCCGATACGGGTATGTGTGGAACAAGCTAACAGCAAGTAATCTCATGGGCAGAGGGGAGGGAGTCAGTGGGGAATTGAGCCCCTAATTTCTTTTTCTTTTTTGAGACAGAGTCTTGATCTGTCCCAGGCAGGAGTGCAGTGGCAGGCAGGGGTGCAATTTCGGTTCACTGCAACCTCTGCCTCCCAGGTTCAAGTGATTCTCCTGTCTTAGCCTCCCAAGTAGCTGGGACTACAGGCGCATGACACCAAGCGTGACTAATTTTTGTATTTTTAGTAGAGACAGGGTTTCATCATGTTGGCCAGGCTGGTCTCGAATTCCTGACCTCGTGATCTTCCGGCTTTGGCCTTCCAAAGTGCTGGGATTACAGGCGTGAGCCACTGCGCCTCACCCCCTAATTTCTTTTACAAAAAGTTTTGTGTATTGTTGTAATTAAAATTAATTTAAAATAACACTAGCTAAGTAATATTCTTACCTTAAAAAGTTTAATTGGCCGGGCGCGGTGGCTCACACCTGTAATCCCAGCACTTTGGGAGGCTGAGGCGGGTGGATCACGAGGTCAAGAGATCGAGACCATCCTGGTCAACATGGTGAAACCCCGTCTCTACTAAAAATACAAAAAATTAGCTGGGCATGGTGGCGCATGCCTGTAATCCCAGCTACTCGGGAGGCTGAGGCAGGAGAATTGCTTGAACCCAGGAGGCGGAGGTTGCGGTGAGCCGAGATCACGCCATTGCACTCCAGCCTGGTTAACAAGAGCAAATCTCCATCTAAAAAAAAAAAAAAAAAAAAAAAAGTTTAATCTTGGGGCATGGAAAAATAAACAAACAAATAAATAAAAAGTTTAATCTAGATCAGGTGCAGTGACTCACCCCTGTAGTCCCAGCACTTTTGGGAGGCCAGGGCCAGAGGGTCACTTGAAGCCAGGAGTTCAAGACCAACCTGGGCAACGTAATAAGACCTTATCTCTACAAAAAAAAACAAAACAGGGCCGGGCGCGGTGGCTCACGCCTGTAATCCCAGCACTTTGGGAGGCCAAGGTGGGTGGATCAAGAGGTCAAGAGATCGAGACCATCCTGGTCAACATGGTGAAACCCCGTCTCTACTAAAAATACAAAAAATTAGCTGGGCATGGTGGCGCATGCCTCTAATCCCAGCTACTCGGGAGGCTGAGGCAGGAGAATTGCCTGAACCCAGGAGGCGGAGGTTGCGGTGAGCTGAGATCGCGCCATTGCACTCCAGCCTGGGTAACAAGAGCGAAACTCCGTCTCAAAAAAAAAAACAAAAACAAAAAAAACAAAACAAAAAAAAAACAAAAAGAAGCCACCAGGCATGGGCCTGTAATCCCAGCTAGTTGGGATGCTGAGGCAGGATGATCACTTGAGCCCAGTAATTCAAAACTACAATGAACTATGATTGCACCACTGCACTCCAGCCTGGGTGACAGAACCATGTTAGGCAACAGGGTCACGCCATGTGGTGCAGGCTGGTCTCAAATTCCTGGCCTTAAGTGATCCCCCCACCTCAGCCTCCCAAAGTGCCACATTTTTGACAAAATTGCACCACAAAGTGGGTGACTTAAACAACAGAAATTAATTGTCTTGGCAAATTTTTTATTTTTTATAGAGACAGGGTTTCACTATATTGCTTAGGCTGCTCTCAAATTATGGGCTCAAGCAATCCTCCCACCTCAGCCTCTCAAAGTATTGGGATTACAGTTGTGAGCCACTGCTCCAGGTCTGGCTTCTTATTCTTAAAACATGCTTGCTGAAGTATTTAGATGTGAAGTTCAAGATGTCTGCAACTTACTTTCAATGGTTTAGCAAAATATATGCTATATAGATAGGTAGAAAGAAACAGCAGCAAAATGTTTATTGGTGGATCTAGGGGAAGAGTATATGGAGTTCATATTCTTTTTGTTTTTTTAAGATGGAGTATCACTGTTGCCCAGGCTGTAGTGGCTCACTGCAACCTCCGCCTCCTGGGTTCAAGCCATTCTCCTGCTTCAGCCTCCCAAGTAGCTGGGATTACAGGTGCCTGCCACCATGCCCGGCTAATTTTTTTGTATTTTTAGTAGAAACAGTGTTTCACTGTGTTGGCCAGGCTGGTCTTGAACTCCTGAACTCAGGTGATCCACCCATCTCAACCTGTCTAAGTGCTGAGATTACAGGCGTGAGCCACTGCACCCGGCTTTTTTTTTTTTTTTTTTTTTTTTTGAGATGGAGTTTCACTCTGTTGCCCAGGCTGGCACGATCTCAGCTCACTGGAACCTCCGCTTCCCTGGTTCAAGTGATTCTCCTGCTTCAGCTTTCTGAGTAGCTGGGATTACAAGTGCGCACCACCACGCCTGGCTAATTTTTGTATTTTTAGTAGCAATGAGGTTTCACCATGTTGGCTAGGCTGGTGTTGAACTCCCAACCTCAGGTGATCCACGCACCTCAGCCTCCCAAAGTGCTGGGATTACAGGCGTGAGCCACAGTGCCTGGCCAGAGTTCATATTCTTTCTATAGGTTTGAAATTTGTTAACATAAAATATTGGGAGAAAATTAATTTTTTTTTTTTTTTTTTTGAGACGGAGTTTCACTCTTGTTACCCAGGCTGGAGTGCAATGGCGCGATCTCGGCTCACCGCAACCTCCGCTTCCTGGGTTCAGGCAATTCTCCTGCCTCAGCCTCCTGAGTAGCTGGGATTACAGGCAAGCGCCACCGTGCCCAGCTAATTTTTTGTATTAGTAGAGACGGGGTTTCACCATGTTGACCAGGATGGTCTCGATCTCTTGACCTCTTGATCCACCCGCCTCGGCCTCCCAAAGTGCTGGGATTACAGGCTTGACCCACCGCGCCCGGCCTTAATTTTTTTTTTTAATGTAAAAATTTGTAAATCTGAAAGTCTTCTGGCTGAATTATTGCTGGGTGCTAGGAAGCAGCTGTTTCTCCAGTTTAGTGAGGGACAGCTTCAGGTCTCAGCTTGCCAAAGGCCTGAGTATCTCTGCACAGGGCTTTTTGAGTCTTTGCACCTCAGTAGGCTGAAGAAATATTTCCTGAGTGGGCCCCAGGCATTTTCCATCATGATCTCACCAGTCTCACCAGAACCTCCCATGAGATTTTTTTTTTTTTTTTTTTTGTGCGACAGGGTCTTTCCCTGTCACCCAGGCTGGAGTGCAGTGGTGCAAGCATAGCTCATTACAGCCTCAAACTCCTGGCCTCAAGAGATCCTCCCACCTCAATCTCCCAAAGTGCTAAGATTATAGGTGTGAGCCACCTCTCCCAGCCTGTGATAAGTTTTATTTATTTTTCTGAGACAGAGCCTCACTCTATTGCCCAGACTGGAGCGCAGTGGGGTGATCTCAGCTTACCACAACCTCTGCCTCCTGGGTTTAAGCCATTCTCCTGCCTCAGCCTCCTGAGTAGCTGGAAGTAGCGTGCCACCACGCCCAGCTAATTTTTGTATTTTTAGTAGAGATGGGGTTTCACCATGTTGGCCAGGCTGGTCTTGAACGCCTGACCTCAAGTGATCCTCCCTAAGTGCTGAGATCACAGCCTTGAGCTACCACGCCCAGCCCTAAGTTTTTTGATTCCCATTTAAAGATGCAGAAACTGAGGTCAGGTACCTTGCCAGTGGCTGCATAGCTAGACCAGAATCCAGGCTATCTGACCCTCATGCCTGGGCCCCTAACCAGGCCCTAGAATTCCACAGACACCCTCCAATCCCCATTCCCAGCCACACAGTGACTCCCAGTCTCTTTCCAGTACTTTCCCCTAGCTTTAGGGCCCGCCATAAGCCTCAGAGCATAGCCTTCGGCCGCCCAGGCCTGCCCTGATCCTAGGGTACACTCCTTCCCTCCTTCCCATCCAGTCCAGCTGAGGCCTGGACACCCCGGCTAAGAACAAGTGAAACCCCTCCCAGACCTTCCCCTGCTGCCTTTTCATCAGCCTCACCTGGGTGGGCAGCCTGGCACTGGATACCCATGTTGTGTCCTTCGGATCCACTTCCCCCTTCTCCACCCTTCTCTGTGCCAAGACTGGCCACAACGACCTGCAGTTACTGAGTTCTTTTTTTTTTTTTTGAGACAGAGTTTCACTCTTGTTGCCTAGGCTGGAGTGCAGTGGTGTGATCTCAGCTCACTGCAACCTGTGCCTCCTGGGTTCAAGCAATTCTCCTGCCTCAGCCTTTCAAGTAGCTGGGATTACAGGCGCCCACCATCATGCCTAGCTAATTTTTGTATGTTTAGTAGAGATGGGGTTTCAGCATGTTGGCCAGGCTGGTCTCGAACTCCTGACCTCAAGTGATCTACCTGCCTTGGCCTCCCAAAGTGCTGGGATTACAGGCATGAGCCACTGAGCCTGGCTTTTTTTTTTTTTTTTTTTTTGAGATGGAGTCTTGCTGTTGCCCAGGCTGGAGTGTGATGGCACAATCTCAGCTCACTGCAACCTCCACCTCTTGGGTTCAAGTGATTCTCTTGTCTCAGCCTCCCGAGTAGCTGGGATTACAAGTGCCTGCCACCACGTCTGGCTAATTTTTGTATTTTTAGTAGACACAGGGCTTCACCATGTTAGCCAGGCTGGTCTCGAACTGCTGACCTCAAGTGATCCGCCTGCTTGGCCTCCCAAAGTGCTGGAATTACAGGCGTGAGCCACCGTGTCTAGCCAGTTACTGAATTCTTGGGGCCTCTAGCTGCCCTTTGAATTTATACAAAGGGAGGCAGGAGATGAAAGGGAGTGAGGTGGAGGAATTTATTTTCTAGGCTGCCTTTCAGCTCAGCCATGGTCAAGTTCTATCAAAAGCCAGAGCTCCTGTCAGGTAGCACCACCACCTCTTCCAGCCTGGGTGGCCTGGGGGCCTAACAGCTCCTCTCTGCTGCCAGGGCTCTGGAGCACTACCATTCATTGGTGTATTCCCTTAGCACTGTGCATGCTTCTGTAAACTGTCCCTTCATTAGTAAAGTCTCTTCATTTACCCCATTTGAGTGTCATCTGATTCCTGAAAATGCAAAGACAACCTGGTCTTTAACTGTGACACCCCCACTCTTCCCTCCATTCCTAATCCCCCATCTTCTGAACCTCAGGAGGACAGATCCAGGCAGGGAGGCCAGCAGCTTACAAAGTTGTTTTTATTGGTATCTTGTCTGACAGAGCATCAGGGTCTGTCCCTCCTGGGAATGTGGCATTTGAGGAGATAAATATTTATTTTGCCCTCACCCTTCAGTGGGGGGAGGTTTAATAAAAATAGCAATATAATAACAATAATAATGACTGTGATCAATAATAAAATGCCCCCTAGGTTACCCTAATACACAATTGGTTGAAGCTTCAAGAAAAAGGACCTCCCTTTCCGGGAAGGGCGAGAGTGTGCCCAGGGACCCTCCAGTGGCCCTCACTGGGTGCCCATCTCCCACCAAGAAGCCCTTATAAATACCCTCCCCATCCCCTCCCTGTCCAGGATTCTCTTCCCTGCTGGGAGGACTGGCTGACAGTGTCAGCCCCCCACACTGTACCCCTCTCCAGAGAAAGGACCCTTTGTTCTCCCAGCTCCCTCTCTCCACCCCTCTCCTTTTGTCTCCTTCCTCTTGTTCATCGCTCGCCTTCATCCCTCTCCCCTCCTCCTCTGCATGGCTTCTACCTCTAATTCCTCTCACCTTCTCCTCCACTTCCTTCCTCCCTTGCCTGTCTCTCACCTCCTTCACCTACATCCTTTTCCTCCTCCTCTATCCTCCCTTCCTCTGGATCAGAGCCTGTTTTTCTCACCCAGATGCTGAGCAGAGACAGGGACATGCCCCATCTTGGCCTCAGCTGGGAGCCAGACAGTCCACAGATAAGACCCCAACCTGTTCCCAGAGACCCATTGCCTCTCCATCCCTCATCCCGACTCTTAAAGCCTCCAGGGGTTTGGCACTAGAAATAAGAGCTTTGGCACAATCACCCCGATCACCAGGACAAAAGGGGCCATTCTATTCCCAATGGCGAGCAAAGGCTGGGGCTGGGAACAGAGGAGTAAGGCAGGATGAGGGCTAGGAGTCAGGACCCCCAAGTCCTGGGAACCCAGGCAAGCCTCCCAGTCATTGCCCAGCCTGGGCCCTCCCTGAGTCTGAATTTCCATGTGCCGGACCAGCCGGAGTATGGCATTCCTCAAGCTCTTCGCTCCCAAGTGTCTTTCTGTCCTGGGATTGGGGTGGGTCCTAACAGAGGGCGTCAAGGAGAGGTCTTCGATTCAGGGGATAGGGGTAGGCTTCGGGGCCGTTCTGAGACCTGCAGGAGAAAAAAACGAAAGTTGGGTGGGGGGAGGAGGATCAGGGAGGACTCTTTCCTCACAGGGACAGTGCCTCCCAGAGGCCCCCTTAGACCCATCACCTACTGTGTCAGGGCCCCTGGAGGAAGCCAGATGTGAGGTGGGGTGTGGGGGTGGTACATGGGTTACTGGAAGGACCTGGAGAACTCCTACTTAACCTTGAATGGACTTGAAGTTCCTGTTTTTTTGTTTTTCTGAGACAGAGTCTTGCTCTGCCGCCCAGGCTGGAGTGCAGTAGTGGCGCGATCTTGGCTCACTGCAACTTCCGCCTCCCAGGTTCAAGTGAACCTGCCTCAGCCTCCCAAGCAGCTGGGATTACAGGCATTCGCCATCATACCTGGCTAATCTTTGTATTATTTTTTGGAGACAGAGTCTCACTCTGTTGCCCAGGCAGGAGTGTAGCGGCATGATCTCGGCTGACTGCAACCTCCGCCTCCCAGGTTCAAGCAATTTATCCTGCCTCAGCCCCCCCAAGTAGCTGGGATTACAGGCATGTACCATCAGGCTCAGCTAATTTGTATTTTCAATAGAGACAGGGTTTCGCCACGTTGGTCAGGCTGGTCTCGAACTCCTGACCTCAAGTAATCCACCCACCTCTGCCTCCCAAAGTGCTGTGATGACAGGGGTGAGCCACCACACCCAGCCTCAAAGTCCTTTTGTTCATTCACTCCATTCTTCATTCAGTCAACACACATGCTTTACTCTGGGCAGAAGAATGAAGCCTGACCCCCACCACCAAGGAGCCCACAGTCAAGGGAAGAAGATAAGCACCAGAAGAAACCCATGGCACAGCAGGAGCTGCAAGGAAGGTGTGGAGGGAGTGGGGTGGTGAAGGTGGTACCAGCCCCAGGAAGGCAATGACCACCTGACCAAGAGGCGAGGAAGGCTCCTTTGAAGATGATTCTGGTGGGTCACCTGGAGGGCAGTCTGGTATTGTCAAAGTGAAGACAGGGAAAGGGATTCAAAACAGAGGGGACCGCAGGGGAAAGTGACCTGAAGACGTGAAAGAACACGGCAAGCCCCAGGGCTCCCAGTGGCCCGGTGTGTCGGGAGTGGGTGGATGTGTGTGTAGGATACGTGGCTGGAGGGTGAATATGAACCTTCCCAGCTTCTCTTAGGTTTTCCCCTGTCCTCATTCAGAATGGATTGCTCCCTCCTCTGACTCCCCAACTCTCTACCCTGGACTGGGCCTCTGTTAAGAATCCCAAGAGTGGCTGGGCGCGGTGGCTCATGCCTGTAATCCCAGCACTTTGGGAGGCTGAGGCGGGTGGATCACTTGAGGTTATAAGTTTGAGACCAGCATGGTGAAACCCCAACTCTACTTAAAATACAAAAATTAGCCAGGCATGGTGACACACACCTATAATCCCAGGTACTCAGGAGTCAGAGGTGGGAGAATTGCTTGAACCTGGGAGGTGGGGGTTGCAGTGACCAAAATTGTGCCACTGCACTCCAGCCTGGGCGACACAGTGAGACTCCGTCTAATAAAAAAAAAAGAATCCCAAGAGCTCCCCTTCTATGGCACCCTTCCCCATACCAGGCACTGTGCTGAGCCCTTGGCAGGTATCATCAGCTCATGCAGGCCTCCCAGAAACCACGTCATTTCACAGATGAAACAAGATCAGGGAGGCTGTGCACTTTGCCCAGGGCCACACAGCTGGAACAGTCAGAGCCAAGATTCCCACCGAGGCCAGCCTGCCTCCATGTCTCTGCTGGTGCCCACTGGTAGGGTGAGACAGGTAAGAATCTGCATCTCGTAGAATCGAGGGCAGGGATGGGCTCAGCTTGTTCCCTAGCCTGGGTCCCTGTGCAGGGCCTAGCACAGAACCAAACTGTCTGACGTTAGAATGGGGGACGGACAAGCCTCCTGGACGGGCTCACCTGCATTAGGGAGGCTGCAGGGCTCAGCGATCCCTGGGGGCAGGACACAGACTCGCTGGACAGGGATGTCCAAGGTTTCCTCTTCACTGCTCCAGCAGCAGACAAGGGGACAAAAATACCAAGATCAGATTTGACGGATCCAAAGGGGGTGGAAACTTGGGGTGAGGGGTGGCAGACTGGAGGCTGAGGGGCTGCCCTTACCGGGGTCTGCGTCTCCAGCGAGGCCTTCGCTGCCCATGGAGGCTGGGCGCCGCAACGCCTCGGAGAAGCTGTGGGGCCGCTGTGGGCCGGAGCCGCGGGCACCTCGGCTCTTCTCTTCCGGAGCCTGTTGGGTGACAGTGTGGAGGAGCTGGGACCAGGAGGCACAAGGAGGCCAGGAGGCCCAAAGCACAACAGACCAGGACAAATGAACACCACTAGGCACGCAACCTGGATGTGCAGAAGTCCCAAGCAGCAGAAAAGGCGAGTCCCACGCCTCAGGGGCCCAGATAATTACGGAGGCCTGTGATTGGCTAGAGCTCACCACAGAGGCCGGTGATTGGCTCAGCCTCACCAGAGTGGCTTGTGATTGGCTCCGGAGGACTCACCCGGGGTGTGTCCCTGGCGCCCGGCCGCCCGTTGGCAGGGCCCACGTGTACTAGGTGGTTGAAGTTGGTGGGCGGCGAGATGAGCTTGGAGCGCACAAAGGGGTCCTTCAGCATCTCCCTACGGGCGGAGAGGGTGTATGGAGCGGGCGGCGAAGCTCTGCCCTCCCTCGAGCAGGACAGCCCTTCGCCCCGCCTAGTCGCAGCCCCCGCACCACGCACGCGCACCTGCGCTGCTGCTTCTGCTGCTCTTCCGACACGCGGAAGAAGAAGCGGCGCTTGCTCTTGGTGCGGAACAGCTGGCGCCGGCTGTTGTCGGTGAGGTCTGGGATGTCGAATTCGTCCTTCTCTGTGGGAGAAGCAGAGAGCTGGGCTGTGCTCACACGTCTCCGGGGCCCAGTCAGCTGGCATTCAGGGCCACACCACCACATGTGCGCACCAGTGAACGTACGCACGCGTACACGCGCACTCCCTCACCTGCCAGCTGGTTCCTGAGGTAGGTCAGGCGGACCTTCTCGGTGCCGTAGAGGAACAGGGAGCCCTCTGGATTGAGGGGCCGCACCTGGGGCAGCAGGCACAGAGGTCAGGCCACGCTGCCACCCCCCGGCGCTGCCCCCGGGGCTCTGGTGGACCCTCACCTTCTTGAGCGGCACCGTCTGCACCCATTCTGCCCTCCTCACGTCAAACACATCGATGGAGTTCTCGCTGAACACTGTCAGGTAGGGGGCTGCGTACCCTGCGGGCACGCCAGGCACCTCTGAGCTCTTTCCCCCTCTATTCCACAGGGAACACCTTGTCTCCTGCCACAGCTCAGTGATTGCTACGCCCCAGCTAAGGTCCTTCCTCTGAAGACTCCCTGTCGCCCGTTCAATTCAGAGATACTCCTGGACCACTCACCACATGCCTGGCTAGGTGCTAAATGACCATGCTTTTCCTCCCTTAATTCCCTCACAACTCTGAGCAAGTACTATGTTATAACAACCCCTAATTTCCAGATGAGGGAATGGAACCCCTGGAGCCATGTGAGGGTCAAGGTCACCCAGCTGGGATTTGGCCCCGGGCAGCTTGGGTGGTATGTGGCACCCAACCTGCAGGCCCCACCCCAAAGAGCCATTGCTCACAAAGGATGCTCTGCTCCTCTCTTCAGCCCTCACTCTCATCATGCTAGTTACCTGTGCATGCACCAGACTGCCCCACCGCCCCCATTCATTCATTCACTCATTCGCTCTTTCATTCATTCCTCCAAACCCATCGCCCCTGGAGTGTCCCAGCTTGGGCTGGGTGCTTGATATGGATGAGGAAATCGGCCCCAGTCCATTCTGTGGGACCCCAGTGCACCAAGCCAGTCATTAAATGGCACAGGTCTGGACGGAGAGGTAAGGGGCAAAGAGAAGGAAAGAACCCATGATGGGGAGGCAGGGGGGGAGCATGAAGGCAGCAGGGACCACAGCAACTGCAGCGGTCATCTTTGGCGTGCCTGCCAGCTCCAGGCCCTCAGCTGACACTGGGGCTGGACCTAGTTGAGTTTGCTGGGTACAGGCTGGGGCCGGTGGCTCACACCTGTAATCCCAGCACTTTGGGAGGCCGAGGCAGGAGGATTGCTTGAGTCCAGGAGTTTGAGACCAGCCTGGGCAATATGGCAAAACCCTGTTGCTACAAAAAATACAAAAATTAGCTGGGCATGGTGGCACACACCTGTGGCCCCAGCTACTCGGGAGGGTGAGGTGAGAGGATCTCTTGAGCCTAGGAGGTGGAGGTGGCAGTGAGTCAAGATTGTGCCACTACTCCAGCCTGGTGACAGAGGGAGACCCTGTCTCAAAAGAAAAAAAAGTGTTTGCTGGGTACCTGGGAGAGGAGCATGAGTTCAGCCATGGAAAAGGAAGGTCCCCTGCAAGCCACAGAGGGTGGGACAGGGTGTTGCTTGGCTGGAAGATGAAAAATGGCACCAAAGGCCTCCAATGCCAGGCTCAAGAGTTGAGGTGGGACCCTGTCTTCACCCACACACCAAAGGTGTCTGGCCCCCCTGCCAAGCCCTCCACAGGCCTTACCCCAGCCCGTGGGTGCTGCTGGCCACAGCAGCTCGTGGCCACGAGACTTGCGGCCTGCGCTATCCACGTAGATGCCGGCAGTGGTGAAGAGCAGCAGGAACTCACTGAGGCTGAGCTCCACAGCTCCCAGTGCCTCACCCAGGCCCCCGCGGGACAGTGGCAGCTCCTCAGGCACCAAACCAGCCCCCAGCACCAATGGCGCAGCCTCATTGAGCAGTGGGTAGAGGGCAAAGCCACTGGTGGTGCCCACACATAGCCGGTCGCCCAGCAGCCCCAGGCTCTGCACAGGGGCAGGTGCCTGCAGCTCACGGATACGGTGCTGCCAGGGCCCAGGGCCTGGGCCCAGCTGGTAGCAGAGCACCTGGCGCTTGATGGCTACACAGAGCACTGGCGTGCGGGCCTGCAGGATGCTCCCAGCTGCTAGCACCTGGCAACCTCGAGACTCGGGGATCTTGGCACCTGCTACCTCTACGTTCTCCAGCTCCGCCAGGGCAAAGAGACGCACATTGGGGCCACGGCCACACAGCACGACCAGCAGGCCAGCGCTGGGGCTCAAGGCCAGCTGCTGCACACGCCGGCACTCTCCCACCTGGAAAATGTCTGCAGGGTCGGCAAGGGGAGAGTGTCACTGCAGGTGGTTGAAGAGTGACCCATCCCCATCCTCCTTTGCCTGTTGGGGCTGCCCCTGCCCACGCCCACCCTGGCCCAGCCTTGACGGGTACCATTGCTGTGCAGATGGATGACAAAGAGCCCCTCGTCGGTGCCAAGAGCGAGTCGATCCTGGTCTGGTAGAGGGAAGGAGAGGGTCAGGGTCAGAAGGCCCGCTCAATGACAGGGAGACTGGGCAGTCCACCTGCCTTGCTGTGCCTTAGTTTCTCTTGAGGAAATGGGGGTAGCGATAATCCCACTGTCCCTGCCTCACTGACCCTTCTCTCCCAGAATCTGGACAGGCTTTTCCGGAGGGGTTGGGGTGAGGCCCATCACCTTGAGCTGTGGGATTTCAGGTAAGTCACATCACCTCTCAGAACCTTGGTTTCCCCTTATGTAAACTGGGACGATGGTACCTTTCTCACAGAGCAGCTCTTAGGAAGCGATGCTGCGGGGGCTCAGCAGAGCCCCTTGCTCAATAAATCCCCTCCCCCCAGACCCAGGGCAGCAGCCACTACCATTTTCCTCACCCTGGAACAAGTGTGCATGCAAGGGCTGCGACAGCCTCAGAATAAACAGACTCGAAACACACGTTTAAAATAAACAAACAAACAAACAAACAAACAAACCCCTCCCCTCTGGCTCCTGACTGCTCCAGGGACCAACACAGCCTCTCCTGTGCTCCCACCCTGAGAGCAGGGGCTGGCTCAGGGCCTCAGCTGCTCGAGGAGGCCAAGGAGCTCTGCTTCATGCCTTTCCTAGCCTCAGTTACAGAAGAGCCCTGCTGAGCCCCAGGTTCAAGGCTGAGCACAAGTGAAGCTCATGGCAGCTCCAGCCAGATGTTATGAGGCTCTGAGTGGTTCCACAACGGCCCCCCAGACCCCAGCTTGCAGGGAGACAACCAGGACTGAACCCTCATTTGTCTCTTTCTAAAGTCTTTGTTCCAGCTAGGCATGGTGGCTCATACCTGTAATCTCAGCCACTTTGAGAGGCCGAGGCAGGCAGATCACCTGAGGTCAGGAGTTCAAGACCAGCCTGCCCAACATGGTGAAACCCCGTCTATGCGCTCCAGCCTCCTGTTTGCACGGCTGTAACAAAAAGTAGTCAGATGAGGTGGTGCATGCCTGTAATCCCAGCTACTCTGGAGGCTGAGACAGGAGAATCGCTTGAATCCAGGGACGCAGAGGTTGCAGTGAGCTGAGATTGCCCCACTGCACTCCAGCCTGGGTGACAGACTGAGACTCTTGTCTCAAAAAAAAAAACAAACAACTTTATTCCTTTCAGTTGCTTGATTCTTTTGGAAAAAGCAGAAACTGAGGCACAGCAAAACAGAGTGGGAATAAGCCAGGCCTCCTACCTGGTGGCCCAGGGCTTTTCACACAGCCGTGCACACAGGAGGCTGGAGCCATACATGTTGCTAGTCAGTCTGTCTCGTGGCTGCAGGGAATGGGCAGTGACAGGGCCTGGCCCTTGGGACTAATCCTAGCAGCAGTACTCCTGCAGGCCTGGACTGCTCCCTCCAGCCACCCCCCAGCTCACCAAGGATGGCGGCGCAGAGCGTGTGGGGCAGCAGCGGCAGCCCGTTGTCGTAGGCCTCCTTGAGGGTGTACACGGGCCGCGGTCTTGGGTGCGCATCCAGCAGCAGCCGCTGCAGCTCACCCAACACCTGCAGCCAGCGCTTCCGCTCCCCCTCGCTCTCCGCCAGCAGCAGCACAGTGCACGTGGTGGGCGGCACTGCCAGCTGGGAGGTCGTCACCTGTGGGCAGGGACCCAGGCTGGAGGGCTGTGGGCCATCTGTCCTTCCTCCCTTCCTGCCTCCAGCAGCCGCTGTGCCCGGGGTGCCTCACATACACTCAGCAGCAGGGAATAGGCCAGACAGGCGTACAGACAACTCCAGAACCCTGACACCAGCGCCATAATGGGGTGAGAATGGGCCTAGTGGGAACGTAGACAAGGGTCCCAAACCCAGGCCAGGAGATGAATGCTGACTTCCCAGGGGACTAGACATTTCTGCTGGAGCCTGGGATGAGCCACTAACCAGAAGTAGTCAAGGTAAGTGAGGGGTGTGCACCAGCGCGGGGCCGGCAATTGCATGCAGAGACAAACATGAAGGACCGAGAACGTGGTGCCCACAGACACGGGGAACCCTCGGAACTGGAGAAAGCAAGGTATGGCCAGAGCAGAGAGCAGTGCCGGGGAGAGGGCTGGGGAGGCCTGCGGGGTTGGATCCTTGGGGCCTCAAGGACTGGGGCAGGAGAACTCCTCGGACAACAGGAAGCCACAGCGGATCCTAAATGAGGCAGGACCTGACTAGGTGCTCATATGGAAAGTGTGTGATAGTTGTGGCTGGCCTAGGAGGGCAGTGTGGAGTGGGGGACAGTGTCCAGAGCGGGGATGGCATGGGGACATGGATGGTATGGTCCATCTCACCCCAGGCACTCACCCTAAAGATGCGTGGCAGGTCCCTGGATTGGGCATGGATGACATCAGAGGCCAGGACAGGGGTGGCCGAGAAGTGGGGGTCCCTGGGAGGTTCACAGAACAGGTCAGAGGTCTCCCTGTCCCTGGCCGCCCCCCACCCCACTAGTCCCTTGCCCCATGCCACTGCCCGGCACCCACCTCAGATCCAGGGCCTGCAGGAGGGCCCCACTGGTCGGGCTGAGCCTTGGGTCAGGGGCGTCAAACAGCAGCAGGCGTGAGTCACTCAGGGCAGCAAACACCCGCTGCCAGCCCCGCCGGACGCCCGAGGGCCGCGGCACCTGGTGGAAAGGCAAGCATGGGAGGACTGCAGGGGCCCTCAGCAGCCCCACACCGTCTTCCCCTCCCTCGGCCCCCACTCACCGACAGGAAGCCCTCATAGGCAGTCCCTGTGCCCGTTTCGGGGTGCACTCCCAGGGCTGTGCGGAGGAGGTCAGGGGGCACAGGGCAGGGTGGGGCCTGTGGGGCACAGGTTGCATGACAGAAGTAGCCGCAGGCTGTGGGGAAAGTGGAGAAGGTGGATGGGGCAGCCCCAAACCAAGACTGGAGCATGTCCAGAGCCAGCTTCCCTGAGGCCACGGTGGCACCCGAACTGTCCCCAATTCCTCATTAAGTGAGAAAAGGAACAAAGCTGAGCAGTAGGAAATTTGACCAGCAGGTGCCCCTGACCCTGGGATGGGAGAAACAGCCTGGGTGTGTCAGGGCCACACATCTGGGGCCATGGCTGGAGCATAGGGGGTGGGTGTGTGGTGGGGTGGGGACTCTCACCATCACAGCCCAGGCCCTGGCGGCCCAGGCCCAGCATCAGAGAGGTGCAGTGGAGACACTTGGTGGGGGATGGG
This sequence comes from Aotus nancymaae, assembly GCF_030222135.1. Classification (NCBI taxonomy): domain Eukaryota; kingdom Metazoa; phylum Chordata; class Mammalia; order Primates; family Aotidae; genus Aotus; species Aotus nancymaae. The sequence goes on along the minus strand of NW_026988473.1, from coordinate 5,003,353 downwards.
AAGCTCCGGGAGCGCAGCGTGTGTGAGCCGGGCTGGGGAAGGGGATAGCCATTACCCAAGGCCTCCCAGAGCCCTGTGCCCCATCCCTGAGGGATCAGGTGAGACGAGGGGCTAAGCCAGGTGGTATTGACCGCCGAGCCCCAGCCAGTCTATGGCACCAGGCAAGCTCGTTGCCACTGCCTCTGCCCCAATTGTGCCTGCTGGCCACGATGCACGTGGAGGTGCCCATTCAGCCCGGCAGAACTGCTTGGTGGCCCCATCCCGCTTGCCCCTCTGGGCACTGACCTTAGCAGGAAGACCTTCCATAGGGGCCGTGTTGGCAGCAGGCGCTCTGGGGAACACAGCCTGCAGGAGGGCAGGGAAGCAGGTGAGACGGGCAGTGGCGGGGCCCAGCCCCCCTACTATGGACCCACCTGTCCTCACCCCCATGCGCAGGCTGCGTCGGCCCTCCGGCCTCAGCTCTGGCTCCCCTCCATGCCTTGGGGCCTCTCCTGAGATGCCAGGGTCCTTGGCAGAATCCTTCTGGGGAAAGGAGAGAGAGGAGCAAAGTCAAGGCCTCTGTGCCTCTCCCAGGACCCCAACCCAACCAGCCCCTTGGCCTGGTCCTTACCTCTGAGCTCCGGAAGGACAGGAAGGGAATCAGGGAGTTCGAGGGCTTGGTGTCTGCAAAGAGAGTGTGGGTCACTGGGCTGGGGTCCCCGGCCTGAGGAACCAGGGGCTAGGAGGGGCCTCAGTTCGCACCTCGGTAAAATGGGAAATGACCATGGGCAGCGGGCAGGGCTGGGCACAGCAGGCACTCAGGAAGTGCTGGTCACAGATGGTGGAGTAAGTGGCAGAGTCCAAGAACAGACTCCTGCCTCCACCATCCGGCCAGGCCATCATGGAGCCGCCTTGGCAAGCGGGAGGCCGCAGGGGTGCCTGGCTCTGGGGCAAGCAGTCAGTGGCCACTCACCCGCTGGCCCTCGGGCCCGCAGCTCCTCCCGCAGCATGGCCAGCTCCTGCTGCAGGGCCTGGCGCTGCTTCTCGGCCTCCTGCAGACGGCTGGGGAGAATGGCAAGGGCTCGACACCGGCCTCTGCTCAGGCCCCGACCCCCTAAGCCTGCCCCTAGCCTCACCGCTCAGCCTGCAGCTGGGCCTCCTGCACCTGCGTCAGCCGCTCCTGCAGGCCCTGCTTGGCGCGGATCTCGGCCTCCAGCGCCGACTGCAGCTCCAGCCTGGCTGAGGCCTCCATCTTCTGCAGTCGCCGCGCCTTCCACTGGTGGTCCTGGTGGCCATGAGGCACCCGATAAGATGCCTTCTAGGCCTGGCTGCCTCCGGGACGCCATCCTACTAGAGCATGCCGCTACCCATGCCACTTGGCCAGGCTCAAAGCTCCAGCTTGGCCACTGACCCACTGTGAGCTCACCGTCCCCACCTCCAGTAGTGACCTTCAGCAACAGGGACGCTGAGCTCATGGAAGGTCAGTGACTTGCCTGAGCTAGCCCCCAAGGGGGTCTCTGGGGCTTACCAGTGGCCGGGCAGGGAGCGTCTGGGTGCCCACGTTCCTCAAGGATTCCAGCTCCTCTGCCATCTTTGTGGCCAGGGCCTGCAGGTAGCCTCTGGAGACCTTCTCATCGTTCACCCTGATTCGGAAGGGGCTCAGGGTCATGGGCCGGGCCCTCAGTCTCACCTGCATCCCCCCACCCACCCCCGGCACCCACCAGCTGAGGATGTCGGCGAGCTGGGCCTCCCAGTTGCTCTCCGTCTCCTGCCGCTCGCCCTCCAGCCGCTGCTTGCTCTCCTGCTCCTGGGCCAGCTCTGCTTCTAGCTGGGGCCAGCCAGAAGGCAAGGTCAGCCCCAGGCCCCAGCCGTCCTGGCACTGCCGTCTCCCTCCAGGTACCCCCAGCACCCCGAGCCCTGTCCACGTCCACCCCGCTTGCTGGCTAGTTTGCCCACCTGCCCAGTGGCACCCACTGCCTTGTCTGTCTGTCGTGCCCTCCGTCCCCCTGCTCACCCGCTCCTGCTCCTGGCTTAGCCTCCGGTTCTCCTCCTGCAGTTGGCACAGAGCCTCCTCCTTACCACTCGGCCTGAGGAGGAGAAGGCCAAGCCTATGACTCCCCACCCAGGCTGGGCCCGGCCCCTCCCTGCCACGTGCTGCCTGGCTCACCCGTGGCTGTGGGCCTGCTCCAGCTGCTCTCGCAGGGCGGCCACCTCCTTCCTCAGTTGGGCCTCCTGAGGCCCACCCTCTGGGGGTCCCATCCCGTTGGTCTCAGAGGCTGTGTGGACGGTCTTGGGGACATGGAGGAGGTCAGGGCAGAGATCCCAGATGCCATGGCCCACCCGCCCGGGACACAGGCCTGGCCCTGAGGCTGAGTGGGGTCAGGCTGGTGGGGAAGCGTCTCTTGCCAAGGGGGTAGGACTTGGGTACCTTGACCTGGGAAGACTCCTCAAGGTGTTGCTCCCACTGTCTCTGAAGCTGCATCACCTGCCGGCTCAGGGAGGACACTTGGGCCTCCAGCTGTGAGGGATACAGAGGCAGGTCAGTGCCAACTCTGCCCTCAGCAGCCCTTCTGCCCACCTTACCATGGACTGCAGGCTCTGCCAGACACAGTGGACGTGAGGAAGCATGGACTCCCAGACTGTCCCATCCCAGGCACCATCCCCCAGCCCAGCCTCTGCCAGCCACACTAGGGGCCACTGGGGCAGGGCCCAGGTGCTGTCCCTACCCACCCTGGTCACCCACCTCCCTCTGGGCAGCCCGGGCTTCCTCCAGTTGGGAGCTCAGGGCCTGGCTCTGGCTAGCTGTGGCCGCCTCTCTCTCCTGGGCCTCCTGCAGCCTCTGAAGCAGCTCCTCCTGCCGCCTCTGGGCCCTGCAGAGCTCCTGCTCCTGAGCCTGCAGCCCTGCCCGACCCTCGGCCAGCTCCTGAGGAGGCAGGGAGGGGGTAGAGAGGACAAGGCCCAGGGTCAGACATGGACCATCCACAGAGCCCAGGGCCAGTCACCCGCCTTACCCAGCCCTCACCTGGTGCAGCTGGTCAAGCTCCTGCTGTAGGTCACTGGCCTGGCCTGGGCTACCAGCCGGGGGCCCATCCATCTGGGACGAGGGAGCCTTATCCCTCAGCATCTCTGCCGGGAAGAATCACTGAGACCTCGAGTGCTGACAGCCCCAGCCTCTCACAGAAGCTTCCCCACAGCCCAGGAGCAAGTCTCTGGCCTGTCTTCCACACGCAGGCTGAGAGAGCATAACATGCTCCCCCAGGATCATACAGTATATCCAGAGCAGGGGCAGGACCCAAGCCTGGGTGGGATTCAGCCCCAGTGGGGTGGGCAGAGGGAATACCTGACAGCCTCTCCCGTAGAGTCTGCACTTCCTT